>NC_057865.1:91453434-101338434 GCF_019393635.1 Dromiciops gliroides | reverse complement strand
TTGGGGTTAAATGACTTGCCCAGAGCCACACAGCTACTAAGTGTTTGAGGTCATATTTGAACTTGGGCCCTCCCAACTTTAGGGTCAGTGCTCTCTACCCACAGAGCCACCTAGCTGCACCTGAATAATGTGTCTGGCAGAGTTGTGAAAATTTGTCAGCCCCATTCTATTCTCTAGAGTCATAGAAGTCCCATGACAAGACAAAGGTGAGGATGACTGGCAATAATCCATGATACATTTGATAACCTTGGAATCTTTAATGTCTGACCAAGCTCTTAGCATTCCACAGTGCCGACTTAAGCCATATTCATGACCATTGTGAAGAACTGTATTCTGCTCAGGAAGTCTTCACAAACTTCAAGTAGACATCTCCTCGAGTCACTGATTGTTTTGTGGTCTGTTGGCTACCCTCAAACTGATATACCTTTACTGCCAAGATAGTCTTAGTGGTGTGTGACTGCCGTCTATTCTACAGCTGCTTGGAATCACAGATAAGAGTTGGAACATGTGGTTGTTCTAAAAGACTAGCATCTCTGGTGTAAGGGCTTGCTGAGACCTTTTCAGGGCATCTCATCCCCCTTTGGTTCCAAGCTAACTAATGTGTGGTCACTCTACCTATGTACGATTTGTATTCTTAATGCCTTAATGCTATAATACAATGTAATTATTTGCTTGAACTAACTGAGTAAGATTGGTAGTGAGAGGCAGGAGAAAGTGATACTCTTATGGTAGGAGAGAAAGAGGAAAAGATCAGGATTTAGGATTGCTATATATCCATCCATCCAACTGATATAGTGGGAAATCGGGTACGGGTTGGGGTTCTTGGGAATTCCTCTTTAAAGAATTACACCCTCTTGCACACAAAACTTAGTTAGAACAAGGTGATAGTTTATTTAGGAGCAAGGGAAGGGAAGGGAAACCATGAAAGAAATCCTTAGACTTTTCATGGGGAGATTTGGCATAAAGCACATGGCTCAGAGGTACCAAATCTCCTGGAACAGGAGACCGGAATGTACTTTTATAGATGACTGATGGGGGTGGACCATCTGCCCGTGAAAAGTTCCTTTAGTGAGAAAGGACCATCCCCCACTGGTGGTAGCTGGGGGAATTGGGTGAGCAGTGGAGGACCATCCCCCACTAGTAGTGACTAGAGGAATTGGGTGAGGGGTGGCTACGGATCCCTCTTCAGGACACAAAGGACGCAGCCACACCCAAACTTATCTCCCCAGGATAAGGGAGACCGGAATGAAGGGTAGGAATCCCAAGCTAGCTCAGTCCGACTTGGTTCCTCTAGGCGTTATCTGTCCTCTGGTTTAGTTTCTCAAGGAGAAGATTCCTCGGTGTGCCCCAGAGAAATTCTGGGGTGCTCTGTGCCCCATGACACAACCATCTACATATATACATACATAGATATACACATATATTTATATTAGCTAATAGTAAACATTTAGTCACTGACATAAAATTTTCAAACTGAAGAAAAAAGTACCAGGATCTGATGGATTTACAAGTAAATTCTAGCAAACATTTAAAAATCAACCAATTCCAAAGAAGGGATTCTACCAAACTCCTTTTATGTTTTTGTTTTGTTTTGTTTTAGTGAGGCAATTGGGGTTAAGTGACTTGCCCAGGGTCACACAGCTAGTAAGTGTTAAGTGTCTGAGGCCAGATTTGAACTCAGGTACTCCTGACTCCAGGGCTGGCGCTCTATCCACTGTGCCACCTAGGTGCCCCAACAAATGTGTTTCTGATACCTAAACCAGGAAGAGTAAAAATAGAGAAAGAAAATTATAGACCAATTTCTTTAATGAATATGGATGAAAAATCCTAAATAAAGTGCTAGATAAAAGATTACTTCATTTTATTACAAATACTAAACAACATTATAATCAAGTGAGATTTATATCAAGAATGCAGGGGTGATTTAACATAGAGAAAACTATTAATATAATTGATTATATCAATAGTAAATGTAAAAAATCACGTGATTATATCATTAGGTGTAGAAAAAGCTTTTGATAAAATACAATATGCATTTCTATTAACACTTGAAAGTATTGGTATAAATGGATTTTCCTTAAATTGATAAAAAACACTTGTCTAAAACCATTAGCTAGTATTATTCATAATAGGGATAAACTAGAAGCCTTTCCAGTAAGATCAGGTGTGAAACAAGGATACCCATGGCAATAATATTCAATGTTGTAAATTGTTAAAAATCCTAACAATAACAATGAGAAGAAAAAAGAAATACAAGAAATCAGAATATGGAATGAGGTCATAAAACGATTTCCTTTTGCAGATGATATGATTATATACTTGGAAAATCCCAGAGTCAATTAAAAAGTTAGTTTAAAAAATTAATAAATTTAGCAAAGTTACAAGATGTAACGTAGATACACATATATCAATGCTCCTATATATCACCAAAAAAATCCTACAAGAAGAGATGATAAAAGATACCTCATTTAAAATAACAATAAACAGGATAAAATATCTGGGAGTACACCTGCCAAAACAAAGTGAGGAAGTATATAAACAAAATTATAAAAAACTTATTTTTTTTTAAGCAACAAACATTTATTTTATTTTATTTTTCAGTTATATGTAAGGGTAGTTTTCAACATTCATTTTCATAAGATTTAGACTTCCAAATTTTTCTCCCTCCCTCCCTCCCTCCCTCCCTTCCTTCCCTTTCCTCCCCCCTCCACAAAATCACAACCAGGTTATATATGTACAATCCACAAGTGTTCTTTTTATCAGTTCTTTTGATGGGGGTGGATAGTAAGCTTCCTCATTAGTTCCTTGGGATTGTCTTGGATCATTGCATTGCTTAAAGTAGTTAAGTCATTCACAATTTCTCATTCAACAATACTGCTGTCACTGTGCACAATGTCCTCCCAGCTCTGCTCACTTCACTATACATCAATGTTCATTAGTCTTTCCAGGTTTTTCTGGGATCATCCTGCTTGTCATTTCCTATAGCACAAGATCATTCCACTACAATCACACAGCACAGCTTCTTCCATTATTCCTCAATCGATGGACATTCCCTTGATTCTCAATTCTTTGCCTCCACAAAGAGTTGCTATAAATATTTCTTGTATAATTTTTACCCCTTTTCTCTTTTTCATGATTAATATTGTTAACTGTTTCCCTTCCATCCTATTCCCTTCCCCATGATATTTATTCTATTATCTATCTTCTTTCATCCTATCACTCTTCAAAAGGGATTTGCTTCTGTCTGTCCCTTCCCCCACTCTGCCCTTCCTTCTTTTGCCCTTTTCTCTTTATCCCCTTCCCCTCCTATTTTTCTGCAGGGTTAGAAAGATTACTCCACCCAATTGAGTGTGTACATTAGTCCCTCCTTGAGTCAATTCTAATGAGATTGAAGTCTTTGAGCCAATTTTGATGGCTCAAATTGATTCTTTCAATTTCTATTTTAGCTTTTTCAAAAATCTCAGGGCAATTTTCCCTGAGAATTTCTTGGAAGATGATGTCTAAGCTCTTTCCTTGATCATGGTTTTCCGGTAGACCAATAATTTTCAAATTTTCTCTCCTGGACCTATTTTCCAGGTCAGCAGTTTTCCCCAGAAGATATTTCACATTGCCCTCTATTTTTTTATTCATTTGGATTTGCTTTATTGTGTCTTGGTTTCTCATAGTCACTGGCTTCCATTTGTTCAATCCTAATTCTTAGGCAATTATTTACATCAGAGAGCTTTTCCATTTGGCTTTTCAAGCTGTTGACTTTTTCTCATGTCTTTCCTGCATCACCCTCATTTCTCTTTCCATTTTTTCCCTCTCCCTCTCTAACTTTATCTTCAAAGTCCTTTTTGAGCACCTCTATTGCCTGAGATCAATTTATATTTTTCTTGGAAGCTTCAGATATAGGGCCCTTGATGTTGACATCTTCCTCTGAGGGTGCACCTCAGTCTTCCTTGTCAATAAAGAAACTTTCTATGGTCCTCCCTTTTCTCTGTCTGTTCATCTTGCCTTTCTTTTACTTGACTTTTATGTCCTTAAAATGGGGCACTGTTTACAGGCTGCAGTATCCCAAGCTTAACAAGTCCCAGGTGTTATGAATTAAGGAGGATCAGGTTCTTCACTCGCCTGGCCTGTTCCCTGGTCCTACATGACCCCAGACCAACTTGCTAATCAACCAGCTTTGTGTGTTGTGGTTGTTAGCTCTGACGAGCATGTGCCCCTCCCCAACCTGGGCCATTGCTATTCAAGCCTACCTCCTGGTTCTCAGCAGGGGTGAAAAATCCAAGTTTTGCCTCAGCACCAGCATAGACCCCTGTAGTCTCCCCCTTGCCCAGGGCTCAGCTCTCTCACCAGACTGAGCTTAGTTACAGACAACAGATTCAGCTGATTCAGAGGCTCTGGGGGTCTCCTTCTCTGGTGAGGCCTTCCTGGGACTGGATCTGTGTCAGGGTAACTGTGGGGTTGGGCTCAACTCCTGTATCAGCACAGCAGCTCCCTCCTTCTGACTTTCCAAGCCATTCTTGGTTAGAAGATGATTTCAGCACATTCTTCTGTGAGTTTTGCTGCTCATAAGAAACTTTTTATACAAAGAAAATCAGATTTAAGTAACTGGAGAAATATTAATTATTTGTGGGTAGGCAGGACTGATATAATAAAAATGACCATTTTACCTAAACTAATTTATATATTCAATGTCATCCTTTTTAATTCCCCAAAATTTATTTCACTGAATTAGGAAAAAAATAATAAAATTCATCTGGAAAAACAAAAAGTCAAGAATATCAAAGGAACTAATGAGAAAAGAAAGTAAAGTAGGGAAGTGTAGCAGTGCCAGATCTTAAACTATATTATAAGGCAGTTACTATCAAAACTATCTGCTGTGGACTAAGAAATAGAAAGGTAGATCAATGGAACAGAGTAGGCACACAATTTATAGAAGCAAATAAATACAATAACCTTAAATTTGACATGGGTAAAGGCTGAATATTTTGGAATAACAATTCATTATTTGGTAAAAATTGTTGGGAAACCTGAAAAGCAGTCTGGCAGAAACTGGGACATTTACCAAGATGAGGTCAAGATGGTAAATGACCTAGATGTAAAGAGATATTACAAGAAAATTAGAAGATGCAAAAATTACCTATCAAACTTATGAATAGGAGAACAATTTATGAATAAAGAAAAGATAGAAAGTAAAATTAGGTATAAAATGTATAATTTTGATTACACTAAATTAAAGAGTTTTGTATAAATACAACAAAGGTAGCCAGTATCAGAAGGAAAGCCAGACAATTTGGAGAAAATTTTATAGACAGTTTTTCAGATAACTCTCTCAATATCTAAAATATATAAAGAATTTTGTCACTTCACAATAATTCAAGTCATTCCTCAATTGATAAATGGTCAAAGGGTATGAACAGTTTTCCAATGAAGAAATTAAAACAATTTATAGATATATTTAAAATGCTCTAAATCATTATTGATTAGAGAAATGCAAATTAAAACAACCTTGAGATATCATTGTAGACCTAGCAGATTGGCTAAAATGATAGAAGGGGAAAGTGACAAATGTTGGAGGAGATGTGGAAAAATTGGGACATAATTCATTGTTGTTAGAATCGTGTACTGATCCAATCATGTTGGAGAACAATCTGTAATTATCCTCAAAGAGTTATAAATCGCTTATAGCCTTTTGCTAAGCAATACCACTACGAGGTCTATCTCCAAAGATGAGGAGGGAAAAAGAAAAAGAACCTATATGTTATACAATATTTATAACAGCTCTTTTTGTGATGCAAAGAACTGGAAATTGCAGGGATACCCATCAATTGGGGAATGGCTGGACAAATTGTGGTATATGATTGTGATGGAATATTACTGTGTTATAAGAAATAATGAGCTAAATTATTTCAGAAAAAAACATGGAAAGAAAAATGAAATAATGAAGGGTGAAATGAGCAGAACCAAGTGTCGGGACCAATTTTTTATTGTGGAGTGTTAGCTAACCTGCTTGCCACAATATTGGGGCAAGGAGGGAGACTGGCAGCCTCCCTCAAAACAGAACAGGATTTATTTTAACAAGAATGAACTTAAAAAAAAAAAGCACAAACAGGATCAGTAGGATCAAGGGAAAGGAAATAAAATGGGGAAAGGGAAATTATAATACCTGAAAAAAATACCACCGCCCAGGAATCAGCTGAGAATATACAGCAGAGTTCCTGTTGCCTTCCAGCAAGAATGGCAAATTCCCCTCCCTATTCCCAGAAAACCCCACACAGCCCCCAGCCAATTGGCTGGCCACTCTGACAGTCACATGACTGCCTTCACTAGGCTTCTAATCATTATAGTTTTGCCAGGCCCATGTAGGCATCAGTGAGTGGTGATGACTTGAGGTGCCAGAGCCATGGCAATGGCTACAACCAGTGGGTGGAGCACCATGCGGTTTGCGGAGCCCCAGGCCAGTGTGCACCAAGGCATAAAAACCTCAAATAACAATTAATTCTTTACACAAGAGAACATTGTATATAGAAACAGCAATATTGTTTTAAGAATGCCTTTGAGTGAATAAACCATTTTGACTATTATAAATACCCAAATTAACTAAAAGAACATATAAAGAAAGATGTTATCTGCTTCTAGAGAAAGAACTGATAAATGGAAGTCTGTATAGAATGATTACACATACACACACACACACACACACACACACACACCTATTTGTGTCTAATGGTAGCCATCTCTAGGTTGGGCAGTGGGAGGGGATTAGAAAAAGAGGGAAAAAAGGAAAAAAAAAACAAATTTGTGAGTAATGGATTTTCAGTTTCCTTGGCAATCATCTTTTTTATTATACTATGTTATTGATATGCTTGTTTTATTCTATAAATGAAAAATAAAATTAAAACAATTAAAGCTGAAAATTTAACCTCTTATCATAGATGGCAACAAGAAGGGAGGTTATTCTAGGCACAGTGAACAGTGTGAGCAAATGTGGGAAGGGGTGTGTGTACACATTTTATTTAGAAGACAGGGAGTAGAGCACTCTGATTGAAGAAGAGTATTTTGGAGATTAGTGGAAGATAAGTCTGGAAAAGTAGATTGGGCTCAGATGTTGGAAACCTTGGAATTTCAGGCCAACTAAGTTTGGATTTTATTCTATAGATAATAAAAAGATTTTGCCCAGGTGACTGTTATGAGCAAAGTGATTATTTAGAAAGACCAGTCTGACCCCTCGTTGTGCAGATTGGATTGGACTTCATAGGAACTGGAGTCAGGGAAAAGAGTTAGGAGATAATTATAACAATCTGAATTAGAAGTAATAAAACCTTGCTAGATTTATGACAGTAGGAATAGAATGAGAATGAAAGCAAGAGAGAGCCTGAAAAAGAAATCAACTGGTCTTGGTATCATATTGCATATAGGGGCAGCAATGAGGAAGAGATAAAGATAATGCTTACTTTTTGAGCCTGAATAATTGGGAAAATGGAAAATGTAGAAAGAGACAATCCAGGTGGGAAAGGGGAAAGCACTCCCAGTTGAACCCTAGAACATCCTCTGTTAGTATTTTCTTACCCTTGAATCAACCTATACCTACTTAGATAGTATCTCCCTTTTCTGTTTTTAGTTTTATCAGTCTCTTATTGACCTCTACGATGTCTGGATTTTCAGAGCTCTCCTTGCCCAGTTGTGGGGGAAAAAAATTCCATTTTTTTTTTTTAGTAGAACAGAAAGAAGGTCAAGGATAGATAGAGGAAATATTGTCTTTATATTTCTAAGCCTGGCCATATTAGCCTTAAAAAAATGACAAAACCTTGTTTTGTTTTAACATACTTTCCTCATCAGGTTTCATCAAAACAGCAAGAATACTGATTCTCTCTGGGAGTCATTTAATTGACAGGAATATGGGAATATAGAAAAGGGGTGACTCAGAAGGGAAGATAATGATAAAAGCTAAGATTTATATAGCACTTAAGATGTGCTAAGACCTGTGCTAAGTGCTTTACAAATATTATCTCATTTGATCTTCACGACAACAACCCTAGGTGCTATTATTATCCTTTTCTTACATAGCAGGAAACTGAGGGAAAAAGGTTGTTTTTTAAAAATTAAAATTTATTGTTAACATTCAGTTTTTTAAACTTTTGAGTTCCAAATTCTTTTCCTCCTACTTGCCCTCCCCCACCCATTGAGAAGGCAAGCAATATGAGCAATTATACTGGTGAAGTCACAAGAAACACATTTCCATATTAGCCGTGTTGCAAAAAACACCATGATAAAAGCAAGAAACATAAAGGGGGAAAAGTGTGATTCAATTTGTTCTCAGATTCATCAGCTCTCCTTCTGGATTTTGGAATTGTCTTGAATCATTGTATTGATTAAAGTTTGTTGTTGTTAAGTTGTCTCAGTCATGCCCAACTCTTTGAGACCCCATTTGAGGATTTCTTGGCAAAGATACTGAGGTGGTTCACCATTTCCTTCTCCAGTTCATTTTACAGATGGGGGACTGAAGCAAACAGAGCTAAGTGATTTGTCCAGGGTCATGCACCCAGTAAATATGTGAGGCTGTATTTGAACCACAGTAGCAAAGTTTTTTACACTTGCCTATCCTTACAATATTGTTGTTACTGTGTATAATGTTCTTTTTCTTCTACTCCACTTTTTTCTGTTCATATGTTTTTCCATGTCTTTCTGCAACCATTCTGCTTATTATTTCTAATTGCATAATAGTATTCCATCAGAAGCATATAGCACAACTTGTTAAACCATTCCCCAATTGATGGGCATTCACTTAATTTCTAATTCTTAACCGTCACAGAAAGAGATGCTATACATATTTACATACATATAGGTTCTTTTCCTTTTTCTCTGTTCTCTTTGGGATACAAAGGTAGTATTAGTATATAAAAGTACACAATTTTGTAGTCCTTTAGTTATGGTTCCAAATTGTTCTCCATAATGTTTGGATCAGTCACAACTTCACCAGCAGTGCATTAGTGTGCCTATTTTCCCACATTGCCTCAGTATTTATGTGTCATGTGAGCTAATCTGATAGATGTGAGGTGGTATCTCAGGTTTGTTTTAATTTGCATTTGTCTGATCAATAGTGACTTAGAGCATTTTTTCATGTGACTATTGATAGTTTTGATTTCCTCTGAAAATTGCCTATTCATATCTTTTAACCATTTATCAATTAGCAAATGACTCGTTTTTTTGTAAATTTGGCTCAGTTTCCTACACATTTGAGAAATGAAGCCTTTCTCAGAGAAAGTTGGTATAAATCCCCACCGTCTGTAGTTTCCTATTTTTCTTTGAATTTTAGATGCTTTGGTTTTATTTGTACAAAACCTTTTTAACTTATAATTAAAATGATCGATTTTAATTTCTATGATCCTCCCTGTCAATTGTTTAGTCATAAATTCTTTCCTCATCCATAGATCTGACAGATAAACTTTTCTATGCTCCCCTAAGTTACTTATATCACCCTTTATGTATAAATTATTTGCCCATTTTGACCTTATTTTAGTATATAGTGTGAAATGTTGGTCTATGCCTAGTTTTTGAAAAACTGCTTTTTAGTTTTCCCAGCATTTTTTTTGTCAAATGATGACATCTTACCCTCAAAGATTAGATCTTTGGTTTTATCAAATACTGGACTATTATGGTCATTTACTACTCTCAGAGGTTAAGGGACTTGCCCAGGTTCACATACCTAAAAAGTGATTGAGTCCAGATTTGAACTTGGGTCTTCCTGACTCTGGGTCCTGTATTCCATCTATTTGGTTTGGACATCTTGGATTTGAGGTACTTCTCCTTCCTTGTAGGCCTTTTCTTTCTTTAATGGCCTTCCTTTGTTATACAATTCATTCATTTTAAAGCACACATGTCCCAACATCATAGAACTTAATTGGTACACATGGCCACAGTGTCCCTGGTTATGTTTATAACGTAGAAAGCCCAAAGTGGAGAATTTAAAATCATCTATGTTCCTAGTTATTAACATATTATTAGAATGTATACTTCTTTTTTTTTTTGTGTAGGGCAATGGGGATTAAGTGACTTGCCCAGGGTCACACAGCTAGTAAGTGTCAAGTGTCTGAAGTCAGATTTGAACTCGGGTCCTCCTGAATCCAGGGCCAGGGCTTTATCCACTGTGCCACCTAGCTGCACCTAGAATGTATACTTCTTGAAAGAAGGGGCAGTGTTTTTGCATTTCTTTGTAGTCTTAGTTCTTTAAATTGTACATGACACTTAGCAAACCCTTAAGAACTACTTATTGACTGATTTAAAAGTGGGAATTGACATTCATTCCGGGGAAAGAAGCTGTTCCCCAGTGATTAATAGTGTTCTGCTTTTGGCTGCCCATGCCTTTTCTTTCTCTGGCTAATCCAACAGATCTGTGGTACCTTATGTTTCATGGTGGGGGAAGTTGCCCTTATAATTTGCCCTTTATTAAATGGCCAGAATAAAATGCTGGAGATTTGAGGCAGAGAGAAATCATGGGCTGGAAGTAGACCTATGTCTAGTACTTTTGTTTGTTTGTGAATCCATGCCACTTTCAGGAGAGACTCAGAGAACATGTCTATTGTGGCTGTCTTTGTGAGGGGGAGAAGAAATCCTGGGTAAATGCCCTGTAGGCTCCTACCCAGGAGGGACAAGAAATCAGGTTCCCCAGATTTTGATCAGCGTGACAGATGAAAGGAGTCATTCAGGAAATTGAAAGGCTTATGGCTTGGGATGCATATTAGGTGCAATGGTGATTTCTATTATTTTGATTAAAGCCTGTTCACAAGTATGTTTCCACAAGTGGGACCAGGATAAAGGGAAGGAGCTTTTCTAAGCAGGATAATGGTTGACTATTCAAATTGGTAGAAACACCAGTCTACACCCTTTAAAGAGATGAGAAGGCAGAAATCTAGTTGAGGCTCAAGGTGCTTGGCAGTGACTCCAGAGCACCCTCTCATTTGGGGTAGTGCACTTGATGGGTATGTGTGCGTGTGCGCGCATGCGCCCGCAAGTACTGGGGGGGAGAGACTGAGTGAGTGACAGCCCCATTCATAGAATCCATATTCATGAATAGGGTCATGCAGTTGTCCCAGTAATCTCTAAAAGAAAATTCCTTCACCCAGTGAGTATTTGATTTCTTTCTTAAGCAAGGCATTTGATAGGAGCACTGCTAACCTCTTTATCAAATCATCAAATCTATAGATTGCACATATGCAGTTTGAAAATAAGAACACAGTATTTGCCATCCAGGATTAGACCCATGCTCCATCTATGGAAAATCATTGCTGTACTCCATATGATTAGTCTAAAAAACACTAAAGATGAATATGCCAAAAATACTAGTTTCTGTTAGATCTCAAATGGGTTGTTATCGCCCAGGAATTTATTTAAACTCTTTTGGAATAGTGTGGTATGAGTTGCTACTTCATAATGTTAAATCATCAAATTCACACTTTGAGATTCATATTTATAAAACTTCAGCCTGAGACCCAGTGACAATGTCTGTCACTGCCTCACTTGTTAACTTTTACAGTTTCAGCTTCCCCCAAACAACTACTTTTTAATCCCCTCTCAAAAAACCTGAAGCTTCAACATAAAGTCAGCCTGGCAACAGTGTTCCATGGCCACAGTGCATTTTCTGCCCTTTGGTGCTCTGGCATGAGTGGAGGTTCCAGGCCATTTTCCTGGTGTCAGTAATTGCCTATTCCCTTTTCCCCTTCTGCAATTTTACTTTATTACCTTACTTGGCAGGATAAGAATGGCTTATTCCTTCTACCACCTGTCTTAGATCCCTGGGCATATGTACTTGGCTCCTCCCTCAACTTCCCTGTACCTCCGCAACTGTAGGTGTTTCCCATCCAATTGATAACATTATTGTTCCGTTTCCTTTCTGTTTGTTAGTTTCTTAGATGATCAACCCCTGGAGGGTATGCGAGGATGATGGTGGTGGTGGTGATGATGACGACGGGACGACGATGATGGCAGTGGCAGCTACTGATGATGATGATGGTGGCCAGCATTTATATAGCATTTTTTTTGTTTGTTTTTTTGGCGGGGCAATGGGGGTTAAGTGACTTGCCCAGGGTCACACAGCTAGTAGGTGTCAAGTGTCCGAGGCCGGATTTGAATTCAGGTACTCCTGAATCCAGGGCCGGTGCTTTATCCACTGCGCCACCTAGCTGCCCCCTTTATATAGCATTTTAAGATCACACACACACACACACACACTCACACACACACACACACACGTGTGTACACATATACTTATTTGATTCTAACAACCTTGTGAAGTGAATACTATTATTATGCCCATTTTACAGATGAGAAAACAGATACAGAGAGGTGGGTGTCACATACCTAAGTGAGTATCTGAGGAATGATTCTAACTCTTCCTGAGTTTGAGTACTGTACTCTGCCCACGGAGTCATCTAGCTAACACATTGCTGGGCATATAGTAGTTGCTCAGCTTCTTCCTTTAATTCCGTAGATTATCTAGGTCCTACTGAATGGGAATCCCTCCTACTACAGACAGGAGAGTGAGTGAAGTCTTAGCCTTGGTTTTTTTCCCTGAGAGAGATAGAATGGACATTTATGACAATCTCACTATCCAAAATCTTTTGAGTGAAAGAGAAAGGGATATGATGTTGTGGGATTAAAGGGATTTATTGGGAGTAGAGCAAGGGCCATATCCTCTGGAGACTTTGGGGATGACAATCCCCAGGAAAGTGATATGATTACATTCAAGAGAGACGTGCCCTGCTCCCTCCCCCTAAGACCATGGTACAATGTTCTAATCTAACTCCTGGAGACAGGCAGTATTTGATTTCCAAACCAAACTTTGCTAAGGTTATTTATAGGGTAAAACATCTAATAGAATAGTGGCTGGTCCATAGCATGTATGAAATAAATGATTATTGACTCTGTGGTTGATTAAAATCTAAGATGATATCCTGATAGCAATTAGATTGTAGATCTGTAGATTATAGGAGTAAAGGATTAGAGCTGGAAGAGATTCAAAAGGCCATCTGGTTCAAAGAAAATTACATATATTACCTTAAATGATTCAGGTTCCAACTCCATGAGGTATTATCATACCCATTTTATAGATTAGAAATATGAGGCTTAGAGAATTTGAGTGATTTGCCCGTGGTCAGATAGATAGTATGAAAAGTAGGAACTTGAAATCAGGTCTCTCTTAATTCCAAGGTCACAATTCTTTCTGTTCCTTGCTACTGCCCCTGGCTTTAGACTGGCAGATACCAAGGTCAGACTTTCTCAGGAGAAAATTCTATACTTTGCTGTGTTTTAAAAAAAAAATTATCTATCATCTATCCATTAATTAATTAATTTATTCATCTATTTATTCATTTATCTATTTATCCATTCATTAATTTATTTATATACACAAACACATTCATTCACTCATCTATCTATCCTATCTATCTATCTATCTATCTATCTATCTATCTATCTATCTATCTATCTATCTATCTATCATCTCTTGGAGGCATAGAGGAGGAAGCAAGTAGAGCCAACAGCAGTTGGCTTATTGATCCCCTTGGCATTCTTTCCTGTTGACAAGCCTTTTGAAGATATACTTAGATTACGCTCAGAACTGACTTCATTCAATAGTTATGAAATTAATTCAACAGTTAATGGGGGGCGGCTAGGTGGCGCAGTGGATAAAGCACCGGCCCTGGATTCAGGAGTACCTGAGTTCAAATCCAGCCTCAGACACTTGACACTTACTAGCTGTGTGACCCTGGGCAAGTCACTTAACCCCCATTGCCCTGGAAAAAAAAAAAAACAGTTAATGAAGCAGTTATGCTAAGTGTTACAGTGGATAAGGCAATGGGGCTGGAATTCAGAAGGATGAAAGTTCAAAATCTGTCACACACTAGCTTTGTGATCTTGGGAAAGAGACAACCTTTGCCTCAGTTTCCTCATCTGTAAAATGGGGATAATAACAACATCTCCCCCCTTAAGGTTGTTGTAAAGCTAAGACAAGACAATTCTAAGAAACTTTCATTAAGAAAGCCTTTGCCTTCATGGAGTTTGTCAAGTAAAACAATGCTTTACACACCCAGTATCTTACAGGATTCTCACAATAGCCATGTGTAGTAAGGAATACAAATATTCCTTACTCTATTTAACTTTAGTGGGAAGTTAAAGCTCTGAGAAGACCCCTTCATAAATGAAGATCAATGAAAAATGAAAAAAATCCCTATATGCATGTCAGTAGCCTTGAGGCACAACAGATACTTGGAAAACGACAGAACTGGCATGGCTCTAGAGAGAGAAGGTGACAGAGGGCAGAGAATGGGCAGTGTCTGCCTCAGGTTGACTTTAGACTCTAGACTAGGCCTGCTACACTGTCAGCCAAGGAAGGCTCATAGTTGTCTGGCAGGAATCAGGCTGGTTAATTCATCCCAAACTCTGAGTGCTCATTACTTCTCTTCCAGTCACCAGGGGTTTAATTAAAAAAAAAAGTTTTGGTGCAACCTGAAAACTGGTATCTGGGGCCTTGTTTAGTGTAATTTGGTGGCTACTGTCTGCCCTGAAACCTTGAATATGTGAAAAGGAATTATGGGGGGAAACAGGAAGAGAAGGAAAGAAATAGAAGGAAGAAGGGAAGAGGAGAGAGGAGGGGGAGAAAGGGGAGCCAGTCCTAGACAGAAGAACCCAAGAGAAAACAGAGGAGGAAATTTAATTAAAGCTCAGATGGATAATTTGTGATTGTAAGTTTGACCCTGAGAAATAGAATATGTCCTTGGGGAGTCCAGGTGGGAATGAGGCCCCATTCATTCCATCATAGGTAGTTTTACATGGAGATTTCTGTACAAACTAGCTCTAAAACTGAACAGATCTGCCTCTGGGGCAAACAGTTCTCCTCACCTACCCACCATTTTTATCACATGCAGTTAGATATGCATATAGTCCTCCCTTCTTTCCCCATACTTTCAGCATACACACATAAAACATGCACAAAGACATATGAGCACATAATTTGTCTATTTGATGGAGGACTGTTTTTTTCCAATAATTTTATTTGCTGTTAGAGTCTATTACTAGTTTAAAAAGAAGCTTCACAGAAAAATTACATGAGCAAATGAATGTTGAAAGCAGTGGTCCTTTCTATGAGAGATATTTCATAAAAGGATCCCAATAGGAGGCTATTGTCTTAGCTGATAACATCCAAGAGAGCAGTAGGAAAAGACTGCAAGAAAAAGGTTCTAGGGCAGGCTAATGAGACCTTTACACTGGGGAACTGGGATGATAGTTCTAAACTAGGGCAGCTTTCTGTCTTCCCTCAGAATGGGGCTGAGCAGTGAGGTTTAGTAGAAAGAACACTGACTCTGGAGTCAAAGGACTTGGGTTCAAATCCTATCTGTGACTTGGACAATTAATTCATCCTCCTTTGTCTTTTCCCTTAAAAAATGAAAAATAATGAGGAAAAGTTTCCTGATCTATAAAATGTCAGTTGGCCATCCTTTCCACCTTTATAATTATGATTCTATGACCCTTAAATTGGGGCAAAAAAGGGATAGCACCAGGAATGTTGACTAGGAGCTTCAGGCAGGATGGTCTCCAGGCCACATTAAGGAGGGAACCATAGGTGGACTAGGACTCCTGAGTCCATATTCAGTGCAGTTCAGAGAGCTTTTGGGATCCTAGTAACTTCTCAGAGGTATTCAAGATTTTATCACAAAGAAGGGTCTCACTTTTATGGATCTGATTAGTTTCTTACTCTTGAGGACACAGCTTTTTGGAATTGTCTTGGGTCATTGTATTATTGAGAAGAGCTAAGTCAATCATAGTTGATCAACACACAGTGTTGCTTGCTGTTACTGTGCAAAATGTTCTCCTGGTTCTTCTCACTTTGCTTTGCATCAGTTCATGTAAGTCTTTCCAGGTTTTTCTGAAAGATGGATTTCAATATGGAGGTTGAGTATATAGTGGAAAGTTTTATAATTAACCCTGCCCTATTTACATTATCAATGACTTTAATAAAAAATAGAATAAATACTTGTCAAATTTGTGGATTACAATGTTGGAGGGAGAGAGGAAAGATATACTTTTGGTTGAGCTGTATATTGGTAAAAATGTTTTGGAAAAGAATAAAAAATCATGAGAGAAAACCCTTTGACCTAGTGATCACAGAATTTAGCATGTATCCAAAGGAGTTTAAAGACAGAAAGAAATGTCCTAAAATATTCCATACTAAATATCCATAACAACACTTTTTGTGGCAGCAAAACCCAGAGAGAATGGGAACCCATTGATGGGGGAAATGGCTATACAAATTGTGTTATGCAAAAGTCAGGAAAAGGAGAAAGTCATTTCTGTAAGAAAAGATAAATTTAATGAAATTCAGAAAAATATGGGAAGACTTTATGAATTGATATAGGATAATGACAGAAGAAAATAGAAAATTAAAATATGCATATTTATCACAATATAAATGAAAAAATACTAAAAGACATCACAACTCAGTAATTGAAAGGATCAATCTAGCAGCAGAAATTCAATGATGATATATACTTTCCTTCTATTGGTAAAGAAGTGTTAGACACAAATGCAGTATGTTGTAGAAAGTGTTAAAGTCAGTTTCTCTTAAGGTTTATGGAAGAAAGGGAAGGTAGGAGGAAAAGTCTTTTAAAATGAAAATAAAATAAAATTCCATTTAAAAAGAAGAAAAATAAGCATTTACTTCAAAAATAAATTGCAAAATGACAGCATGGGGATAGATTCAGTTTAACAGACGTTCATAATTTTCTTCATCTGTAAAATGAAAGGCTATCATTGCTTGGGAATAAGATGGTGATATTTGTGAAACTCTTTTCATGGTGTCCCTTAGGGTTTGGGGTATATCCACCTAGTTATTTTTCTATCAACCGCTAATAGTGAGTGTACCTATAAGGGATGAAAAAAGTGCAGCTCTGGACCTTTAGTCTCATTAATCTAAGACATTAGTGGAAGGAGACTACTTTTGTAGTGTTCCAGGAATTTATACATGCATGATCCTGTATTATTTAATACTTTTTAATTACAGACTTGGATAAAGGCAGACATTACATGCTTATCAAGTTTAGAGCTGAAGGAAATTTTGGACAGATAGCTAACATACGTAAAAGAAGGATTAAAAAAAGATCTTAATTTTCTCATAGTTTATATAGAATTGGGTTTAATTGTTCTGTAAATGTTTGGTAGAATTCACTTGAAAATCTATCTGGTCCTGAGAATTTTTTCTTAGGAAGTTAATTGATTGCTTGTTCAATTTCTTTTTTCTAAAATTGGATAAAGTATTTTATTTCTTCTTCTATTAATCTGCATAATTGATTTTTGGGGTAGATGTTCATCCATTTTATTTAGATTGTCAAATTTATTGACACATAATTAGGCAAAATAGCTCCTAACAGTTGTCTTAATTTCCTCCTTATTGATGTGAGTTCACCCCTTTCATTTTTCATACTTGTAATTTGTTTTTCTTCTTTCCTTGTCTAAATAAAATTAACCAATTATTTATCTATTTTATTGTTTTTTTAAAACTCAAAATACTATATAAATTATTTGGGAAAATAGGTGAAGAAGGAATCCAACTAAATTGTTTTATGAGACAAATATGGTGCTGATACCCAAACCAGAAAGAGCCAAAACAGAGAAAGAAAATTATAGACCAATCCCACCTAATGAATATTCATGGAAAAACTTAAATAAAATACTGTCAAAGAGATTTCAGCAATATATCACAAGAATCATACACTATGACCAGGTGGGATTTATACAAGGAATACAGGGCAGGTTCAATATTAGAAAAACTGTCAGCATAATAGACCATATCAATAGCAAAACCAACAGAAATCATATGATTATCACAATATATGCAGGAAAAGCCTTTGACAAAATGCAGCATCTATTCCTATTAAAAACACTTGGGAGCATAGGAATAAAAGGAGCTTACCTTAAAATGGAAAGTACTATTTATTTAAAACCATCAGCAAGCATTATCTGTAATGGGGCTAAGCTAGAAGCCTTCCCAATTCAATTAGGAGTGAAGCAAGAATATCAATTTTTATCACCTCTTATTTATTATTGTACTAGAAATATTAGTTATGGCAATAAGAGAATAAAAAAAAGATTTAGAATAGGTAATGAGGAAACAAAACGATCACTCTTTTTAAATGCTATAATGTTATACTTTGAAAATCCTAGAGAATCAACTAAAAAAACTACTTGAAATTATTAAAAACTTTATCAAAGTTATAGATTGCAAAATAAACCCACAGAAATCATCAGCATTTCAATATATTTACAACAAAGTCCTGTAACAATAGATTTAAAGAGAAATTCCATTTAAAAATAACTGTAGACAATATAAAATAATTGAGAGTCTACCTGCCATGACATACCCAGGAACTATATGAACAGATTTATAAAACACTTTTCACAAAATAAAGTCAGATCTAAGCAATTGGAAACATATTATTTGTTTATGGGTGACTGAGCCAATATAATAAAAATGACAATTCTACCTAAATTGCTCTATATATTTAGTGCTATGCCAAATAAATTATAAAAAATATTTTATAGATCAAGAAAAAAAATAACAGCATTCATATGGAAAAACAAAAGCTCAAGGATATCAAGGGAATCAATGAAAAAAACATTAAAGAAGTAGTCTAGCAGTACCAGATCTCAAATTGTACTATAAAGCAGTAATTATCAAAACAATCTGGTACTGGCTAAGAAATAGAGAGGTGGATCAGAGGAATAGAATAGGTAGAAATTACACTATAATAAATGATTATAATAACCTATTATATGATAAATCCAAAGATACAAGCTTTTGCAACAAAAACTCATTATTTGACAAAAACTGCTGGGAAAACTGGAAAAGAGTATGGCATAAATTAGACCAAAATCTCACACCATATACTAAAATAAGGCCAAAATGGGTACATGATTTACACATAAAGGGTGATACCATAAGCAAATTAAGAGAGCATGGAATAGTTTATCTGTTAAATTCATGGACAGAGGAAAAACTTAGGACCAAAGAAGATATAGAGAGTAATACAAAATATAAAATAGATAATTTTTGATTATTTAAAATTAAAAAATTTTTGCACACACAAAAATTAATATAACCAAGATCAAAGGGAAGCAGAAAACTGGGAAAGAATTTTTGAAACAAATACCTCTGATAAAGGTTATTTCTCCAACATATAAATAACTGACTTAAATTTGTAAAAATACAAGTCATTTCCCAATTGATAGATGTTCAAAGCATATGAATAGGCAGTTTTCAGACAAATAAATCAAAGCTATCTATAATCATATGAAAAAAATGCTTTAAATAAATCTTGATCATAGAAATGCAAATTAAAACAACCCTGCAATATCACCTCGCACCTATCAAAGTGGCAAATATAAGAAAAAAAGGAAAATATTGTATATTGAAGGGGATGTGGAAAAACTGGGATGTTAATCTATCGTTGGTGAAGTTCTGAATGGATCCAACCATTCTGGAGAGCAATTTGGAACTATACCCAAAGGGCTATAGAACTGTGCATGCCCTTTGATCCAGCAATACCACTGCTAGGTTTATATCCCAAAGAGATAAAGATCTATTTGTACTAAAATATTTATCGCAGGACTTTTTGTAGTAGCTATTAATTGGAAATCAAAGGAATGTCCATCAATTCGGTAATGGCTAAAAAAGCTGTAGTATAGGGGCAGCTAGGTGGCGCAATGGATAAAGCACCAGCCCTGGAGTCAGGAGGACCTGAGTTCAAATACAGTCTCCGACACTTGACACTTACTAGCTGTTTGACCCTGGGCAAGTCACTTAATCCTCATTGCCCTGCAAAGCACCCCCCTTCCCCCAAAAAAACCAACAACAAAGCAAAACAAGAAAAGCTGTAGTATATTATTGTAATGTAATATTATTATGCTGAAGAAATGACAAACAGGATAATTTCAGAAAGGCCTGGAAAGACATGTATGAACTGATGGACAATGAAGTGAGCAGAGCCAGGCGAGCATTGTGCACAGTGACAGCAATATTGTTTGATGAAGAATTGTGAATGACAGCTATTCTCAGCAATATAATGGTCCAAGACAATCCCAAAGGAATAATGATAAAGCATGTTATCCAGCTCCAAAGAAAGAACATATATTGATTGAAAACAGACTGAAGCAAGCTATTTTATCACTTTCTTTCATTTTATTTTTATTCAAAATGACTAATATGGTTATGTTTTATATAATTGCACATGTATTACCTGTATCTGATTGCTTACCACCTCATAGAGGGGTGAGAGGAGGGAGGGAAGGAGAGAGAATTTGGAACTCAAAACTTTAAATAAAACTGTTTATTATTATTAAAAACATAGTAAAAATATTTGCCAAGCCTAAAAATAGATCTTTATTGGTTTGAAAATTGGATCAAGTATAATAAAATGGAATTTAATAGGGATACATAAACATTAATATTTATTCTTTGGTTAAAACAATCCACTTTAATTTTTTTTTGGGGGGGCAATGAGGGTTAAGTGACTTGTCTAGGATCACACAGATAGTAAGTGTCAAGTGTCTGAGGCCAGATTTGAACTCAGTTCCTCCTGAATCCAGGGCCAGTGCCCTGTGCCACTGTGCCACCTAGCTGCTCCCAAAACAATCCACTTTAAAAGAAAATTTGTATCACCAAATCCTTAGAATTTGAAATATAGTAAACTCTGAAAAATGTTTTTCATTCACTAGCATCCCTGAGCCTCAGCTTTTTAAAGTTATATTTTCTTTTTTATTATTTTCTAGTTATATGTAGATATAGTTTTCAACGTTTGTTTTTATAAGATTTCTAGTTTCAGATTTTTCTCCCTCGCTGGCCTCCCTTCCCCCTCCCCAAGACAGCAAGCAATCTGATATAGGTTACCACATTAAACATATTTCTGCATTAGTCATGCTGTGGAAGAAGAATCAGAACAAAAGGAAAAAACTTCAAAAAAAAGGAAAACAAAGTAGAAATAGTATGGTTCAATCTAGATTCCACAGGGTTTTTTTTGTTTGTTTGTTTTTGGATTTGGAGAGCATTTTCTATCATGAGTCTTTTGGAACTATCTTGGACCATTGTACTGCTAAGAAGAGTCAAGTCTATCACAGTTGATCAATACACAATGTTGTTGATATTGTGTACAATGTTCTCCTGGTTCTGCTTATCTCACTCAGCATCAGTTCATGTAAGTCCTTCCAGTTTTCTCTGAAATCTGCCTGCTCATCATTTCTTCACATTGATTTTTTAAAAAAAAACTTTGTGTTCTAAATTTTCTTCCTCCCTCCCTCATCAACCCTCCCAATGGAATCAAACAATTCAATATAAGTCATACATGTGTAGTTATGCCAAGCATCTTCACATTAGTCAAGTTGTGAAAGAAAATAGACAGAATAACTTTAGAAAGAGGAACTAACAAATAAAATTATACTTCAATCTGTATTCAAATACCATCAGTCCTTCCTCTGTTGATGGTTTGCATTTTCATATAGCCTTCTGATATCATCCTCCTCATCATTTTTTTCACAGTTACTATTGCTAACTGTATTACCTTCCATCCTATTCCCTCCCCTTGATATTTACTCTATTTTCTATCATCTTTCACCCTATCCCTCCTCAAAAGTGTTTTGCTTTTTACTGCCCCCTCCCCCAATCTGCCCTCCCTTCCTTCACCTCTCCCCCCTTTTCCCCTTCCTCTCCCACTTTCCCTCAGGTAATTACTATACCCACTTGAGTGTTTGTTATTCCTTCTTTGAGCCAATTATGATGAAAGTATGGCTCATTCACTTACCTACTCCTTTCCCATTTCCCCTCCACTCCATAAGCTTTTTCTTGTTTCTTTTACATGAGCTGCTTTACATCCTTCAATGTCTCCCTTTCCCTTTCTTCCAGTGCATTCCTCTTATCCCTTAACTTTATTTTAAATATGTCTTAATGGGTCAACTAGGTGACACAGTGGACACAGCACTAGCCCTGGATCCAGGAAGCCCTGAGCCCAAATACAGCCCTAGACATAAGCCTCCCTACCCCACAAAAAACAAGGATAAATGCTTTACAGATATCAACCTTTCATATTCAGTTCATGTCTGTGCCCTCTAAGTATATTCCTTTCAGTTTCCCTAATACTGAGAAAGTTCTTATGAGTTGGAAGTATTATCTTCTCAAGTAAGAATGTAAACAGTTTAACCTTTAAATGTCTTTCATTATTTCTTTTTCCTGTTTACCTTTTTATGCTTCTCTAGGGTCTTGTATTTGAAAGTCAAATTTTCTATTCAGGTCAAGTCTTTTCATCATGATTGCCTGAAAGTCATCTTTTTTATCGAAGTCCCATTTTCCCCCTGAAAGATTATACTCAGTTTTGCTGGGTAGTTGATTTTACATTGTATTCCCAGTTCCTTTACCCTCTGGAATATCATATTCCATGCCCTCTAGTCCTTTAATGTCGAAGCTGCTAGATCTTGTGTTATCCTGACTGTGGCTCCACAGTATTTGAATTCCTTCTTTCTAGTTGCTTGCAATATTTTCTCCTTGACCTGGGAGCTCTGGAATTTGGCTACAATATTCTTGGAAGTGTTCCTTGGAAGATGAAGTCTAGGCTTTTTTTTATCATGGCTTTCAGGTAGTCCCCTTTATACAACCACCTTCCCCCTGCCATCAGGGAAAATATCCAAACCAAACCCAAGGATAAAGAAACCTACCCCAAACTCCTCTTATTTAGAGTGTCATATAATTCATTACTTAACTATTGCTCCTACAAGATAGACTATGTCTTGTATTTTAGTTTCCCTAAAACAGTCTCTAAGGTCCTTTCATATCTGAATGTACTGTAATTCAGGGATCCTTCATTTAAAAGAATGTCATTTTGGTGGATTACAAAGCTCAATACAATGAAGCAATAGAAATAAGTATTTGGTTTTCAGAAAGTGGAATCTAATTAGTTTCATAGTATTTAATCCTTGTCACATGATAACAAGTCTTTTATTAAATTCTGGGTGTTGCATTTTTTTTTTCCGGGGCAATGGGGGTTAAGTGACTTGCCCAAGGTCACACAGCTAGTAAGTGTCAAGTGTCCAAAGCCGGATTTGAACTCAGGTACTCCTGAATCCAGGACCAGTGCTCTATCCACTGTGCTATCTAGCCACCCCCCGGGTGTTGCATTTTAGAGGAGAATCATGACAAACTATGGGAACCAGAGAAAGGTGATACTATATTTCATGGAAACATGCAAGATTTGGTTCTGTCCAACCAAATCAAATCAAGTCAATAACTATTTATTAAGTTTTTATTCTCTGCCAAGCACTATGTTAAATATTGGAGACAGAAAACAGCTCCTGCTCTCAAGGAGCTCACAGTTTTATTCAATCACAGTGAAAGGAATATAATTACTGAAAACTAGGTCATAATCAATATGCTGTTAGGAATAGATCATAAAAGCATATACATAATACATATATGTGATAAAATCAGATATAGTTTTCCTTTTGTTGACTCTCTAATGAGATCACTTTGCAAGCTTCATGAGTGCAGGAGCCATGCCTTAATTGCACATTACTTCTTCTTTGGCATCTAGGAGCTGATTACTAGATATTTTCAGAATGAATGAGTGAATCATTATAAGGGGAATCAAAACTATGCCCTCAGCTAGGAATGATCGAGAAAATTAAGGGGTGATGTGATAAATATCTTCAAATATTTTATGAGTCATCTGGGAAAAGTTTAGGCATTCTATGTGGTCAAGATGTCAGCTCTATGGCCAACATGTGGTAAGTCCATTTTTAGCTAAACATTATAGGTAAGCACTTTCTTTATAAAAAAATAAACATTTTTATTTATAGTTTTGAGTTGCAAATTTTGTACTTCCTTTCCTCCCTCCTCTCCCACCTCCCTGATGTGGTGAGCAATTAGATAGGGGTTATATATGTGCAATTATGTAAAACATTACCATATTAGTCATTTTGTACCAAAAAAAATTGAATAAAAGAAAGAAAGTGAAAAATAGCATGCTGCAGTCTGTGTTCCATCAACATCAGTTCTTCCTTTGGAGGTGGATAGTATGTTTTATCAGTAATACTTTGGGATTGTCTTGGATCAACGTGTTGATGAGAACAGTTAAGTCTTTCACAGTTCTTCATCAAACTCTGTACACAATGTCCTCCTGGCTCTGCTCACTTCACTATACATCAGTTCATACAAGTCTTTCCAGGCCTTTCTGAAATCATCCTGCTTGTCATTTCTTATAGCACAATAACATTCCATCACAATCACATACCACAGATTGTTTAGCCATTCCCCAAATGATGGGCATTCCTTTGATTTCCAATCCTTAGCCACCACAAAAAGAGCTGCCAAGCATTCTCTAACAGCTAGAACTGTATAAAAATATCCTGTTCTTCATTATTGAAAACATTTAACTAGAAAACTCATGGCTGTCTGCCAGGGATGTTAAAGGAGAGATTGTACTTGGGGTAGGAGAGAGTGAACTGGAATTCCTTTAAAGTACCTTCCAGGTTAAGATTCTATGAGCCTATTATACTTTTAGGTCAGATATCTTATGTGAAAACAAACTACTATCAAACAATAAATGTTTGTTGTGTTAGGGGCTTATTTGGAGACAGAATAGATCCATTTGGAAGGAGCTCTATAGCTAAGACACTGTAAACTAAAAATCAGTGTTAGCTATCATTATTATTGTAGGATGGACTGCTTCCATTGACTTAAGTCCAATCCAGTTGTGGCTCAGGTTTTTCTCGTCCTGGCTAAGAAATCCATATTCCTCTTTTAGTTCCATCTTATGTTTCTATCCTGTCTAGTGGAACTTTTGCTAATTCTGTGTCCATTTAAAGAATCAGAGTTTGTCATTGGTTCTTCAGAATAGACCTTGACTAAGGAAAAATAGTGCGACAGACTCTGTCGTCTCATTCGTTTCTCCCTCCTTACCCACTGTTCCTACCACATTGATTTTTTTTTTCAGGGCAGTGAGGGTTAAGTGGCTTGCCCAAGGTCACCCAGCTAGTAAGTGTCAAGTGTTTGAGGCCAGATTTGAACTCAGGTCCTCCTGAATCCAGGGCTAGTGCTTTATCCACTGCGCCATCTAGCTGCTCCCCACATTGGTTTTTGATCTTCCTAGTAGATCTATGCTCCTTTTAATTAGCTGGATTCTAGAATATATTTTTTTCTGTTTAATTCCAGTTTTTTGCTTACTTAGTATGCATCCACATTCTGTATTTTATCACATATCTCCAGTGGATTTTAACATTTAAATAATAATTTATACACAGAAAGTAATAGGATAGCTATGAACACAAGGCCATGAAATGAGATGATATGTGTGAAGTGATTTGTAGACAATAAAAGGGCATATAAAGTTTCATAATAATAATAGCCACTATTTGTGTAGTATTTAAGGTTTAGTGAGTGCTTTACAACTTTTAGCTCATTTACTCCTCACCACAAACCTGTGAGACAGGTATGAGTATTAAACTCATTTTGTAGTGGAGGAAACTAAGGCAGACAGAGGTTATGCCTTGCCCAAGATCACACAGCTAGTAAGTATTTAAGACTTGATTTGAATTCAGGTCCTCCTGACTCCAGGTCCAGTGCCCTATCAACTGTACCACCCACTGCCTCTAATGATGATGAGGGTGTTGTGATCATTTTTTTTCTTCCTGACCTCTCTGTGGTGGGTCAGATGATGGGGTCTCTTAAAAATAGTTAGATTTTTACCTTTCTCTCTGATCATTAAATCCTAATGCTCTTTAATAAATACTTAAAAGTCTAAACTCTTGCTAAAGGTTCTAATCTATTGGCAACCAATTATTATTATTATTATTAACTATAGTTAGATAGCAACTTTACAAATAAATGTTATGAATTTTGCCTGACCAGCTTAGAAAACCTAGACCTGATTTTTAGGGTGAAAAGGTGATTCTGGAGTGAGCCATATGGTGGATAAGGAGATGGCCTCAAAATCAAGAAGACTTATTGTTAAGTTCTGCAGCTGATATGTACTGGCTGGATGACTCTGAGCAAACCATTCAATGACACAGTGCTCTATGAATTTTCTAAGACTCTCAGTTTAAGGACATTTGGTCATCTGTAGTGGTCAGGTAGTTTCCTTATAAGATATTACCTACGCCAAAGAAATCATGAGTCTAAAATAAAAAAAAAATACAAAAACCTAATTCTGAAGGACTGACATTAAATGACTGTTTGGAAGACAATATTAAATCTGAGTTCCAAACTGGGAGCTGGAAAGTAGTACAGAGAAGATGGAAAATTCATGCCATTGTCCACAGTTGTTAATGACCACCCAAGGAATTATTGAGATGTTTTCTTAACATTGATAATCATAATGTAATGGAGTTTGGTGCATTGCCATATCACCTAAGATAGAGGCACCCATGTGGGAGAGGCTAGGGACCTACTTATGGGGAAAAGGAGGACAGGAGGACTGGTGCAAGGTGGGACATTCTGGACATTCTACATAGGCCTACCACACAGTTGGGAGCAGCTTCAGAATGCTTCAGTCTCCAGTGAGACAAAGCAGATGGCCCAAAGTAGTAGGAATCTCCTTCTGAACAAGCCAGCCCCTGGCCTTAAAGAAAAGAACCAGTTCTTTCTGCATCTGCTTAGAGAATTTCATTCCCCATAGATTATTTTCACCAGCATTGTTCCCAGGCATGCCAGATAGATGTTGATATGTTTCAAAGACTTGTATGGAAGGCTCCCAGCCAAATTCTTCATGTGACTGAAAGGAAGAGAGAGTAGCGTGCAATATCTAATTCCCAGCAGGCAACGCAGCACATAGATATCATTGATTTTATTTTGGATGTAGTTTTCTTGACTAGGTAAAAAAAATTCTTTGCCTCATTCTTTCCTAGCCTTAACCACTGAATGGACATTGCCTCAGATAAATAGAGACCTGGGAAAGACCTTAGCTTAAAAAGGCCAAGGTCTTCCACTGCATCTGATGAAGTCTCCAGTCATTGTGATCTATATCTTGCCACTAGACCCAGATGGTTCATGAGAAGAGAGTGAGGCTGGTGATTTTGCATAGCCCTGACTGATTTAGATCTAATTCACTTGCAAGTCATGACATCATGTTCCCAATGTCATGGTCCTCTTCAAGAACAAAGGACAAAAACCAACCACCATCCCCTCAATATTAAATTTAGCAACTTGAGAATTGTCTCATTTCACTTTATATTCTTATTATCTAGCTCATTGGCTCATACACACATGATAATTAATAAATATGGGTTGAAATGAATAAGGTGGAGGTAGAGTTAAAGAGAGCTTTTGTATGTAAACTCTAATCTCTTTTTCCTACACTGGATCTAGGTTGGATGCATGCAGGGTACCTTACAATTGACAACATGGATGTAGTAGATTGCCTGGACAAGAATATCAAAGAATGAGAAGGGACAGGTTATTGGTGGTGGTGGTAGTGGTGGTGGGGAATAAACAAAGGGAAATAGCATGAAGGGAAATATATGGTTAGTTATCATAACTATACATGTGAATGAGATATACTCACCCAAAAAGCAGCTGGGGAGCAGAATGGATTAAAACCCAGAGTTCCATAATATGTTGTTTACAAGAAACACACCTGAAGCAGAGAGACACATGCAGAGCAAAGATAAAAGAATGGAGCTGCATATATTATGCTTGAGGTAAAACATAAAAGGAAGGGGTGAATATAATAAAAATGACAATCCTACCTAAGTTTATTTATTTATTTATTTATAATTTTATTTTATTATTTTCCAGTTACATATTACATAGAAGGATAGTTTTCAACATTTGTTTACACTGGATTTTTAGTTTCAAATTTTTCTTTTCTTCCCCCCTCCCCTCCCTCCTTCCCAAGATGGCAAGCAGTCTGACATAGGTTGTATATGTGCAGTCATATCAAACATATTTCTACATTAGTCATCTTGTGAAAGAACAATCAGAGCACAAAGGAAAAACCTCAAGCAAAAAAATCCAATCCAAAAGTAGAAACAGTATGATTCAATCTGCATTCATAATTCACAGTTCTTTTTTCTGGATGTTGAGAATATTTTCTATCATGAGTTCCTTGAAACTGTTTTGGATTGTTGCACTGCTGAGAAGAGCCAAGCCTTTCCCCATTGTTCATCACACAATGTTGCTGTTACTGTGTTCTCTTGTTCTGCTCCTCTTAGTTAACGTCAGTTCATATAAGTCCTTCCAAGTTTCTCTGAACTCCTCCTGCTCATCATTTCTCACAGCACAATAGTATTCCATTACATTCATATACCAAAATTTGTTTAGCCATTCCCCTATTGATGGATATTCCCTCAATTTCCAATTCATTGCTACCACAAAGAGGGCTGCTATAAATATTTTTGTACGTGTGGGTCCTTTTCCCTTTTCTATGGTCTCTTTAGGATACAGACCTAGCAGTGGTACCCCTGGGTCAAAGGGTATGAACAGTCCCATAGCCTTTTGGACATAATTCCAAATTGCTCCCCAGAATGGTTGGATCACTTCACAGTTCCACCAGCAATGCATTAGTGTTCCAATTTTTCCACAGCTTCTCCAACATTTGTTATTTTTCTTTTTTGTCATATTAGCCAATCTGATAGGCGTGAGATGGTACCTCAATAGTGATTTACAGCATTTTTTCATATGGCAATAGATAGCTTTGACTTCTTAATCAGAAAACTGCCTGTTCATATCCTTTGACCATTTCTCAATTGGGGAATGACTTGGATTCCTATAAATTTGATTTAGTTCCCAATATATTTTAGAAATGAGGCCTTTATCAGAGATGCTGGCTGTGAAAATTGTTTCTCAGTTTTGTATAAGGTGTAAGATGTTGGTGTATTCCTATTTTCTGCCATACTATCTTCCAGTTTTCCCAGCAGTTTTTGTCAAATACTAAGTTCGTATCCTAGAAGTGGGAGTCTTTAGGTTTATCAAACAGTAGATTACTATAGTCATTTACAACTGTGTCTCCTGTGCCTAATCTATTCCATTGATCCACCACTCTATTTCTTAGCCAGTACCACATAGTTTTAATGAATGCAGCTTTATAATATAGCTTCAAATTTGATATGCCTAGCCTACCTTCCTGTGCATTTTTTCATTAATTCCCTTGGTATTCTTGACTTTTTGTTTTCCCAGATGAATTTTGTTATTATTTTTTCTACCTCTACAAAATAATTTTTTGGTAGTCTGATTGGTATGGCACTGAAATGGTAAATTGATTTAGGTAGAATTGTCATTTAGCTTGGCCTATCCATGAGCAATTTATATTTTTTCCAATTACGTAGATCTGATTTTGTTTGTGTGAAGAGTGTTTTGTAATTGTGTTCGTAGAGTTCCTGGGTTTGTCTTGGCAGGTAGACTCCCAAGTATTTTATATTATCTACCATTACTTTAAATTAAATTTCTCTTTCTATCTCTTGCTGCTGAGCTTTGTTGGTCATGTATGGAAATGCTGATGATTTATGTGGGTTTATTTTATAACCTGAAACTTTGCTAAAGTTGTTAATTGTTTCAAGCAGTTTTTTAGTTAATTCTTTAGGATTCTCTAAGTATACCATCATATCATCTGCAAAGAGTGAAAGTTTTGTTTCCTCCTTGCCTATTCTCATTCCTTTAATTCCTTTTTCTTCTCTTATTGCTATAGCTAACATTCCTAATACAATATTAAATAATAGAGGTGATAATGAACATCCCTGTTTCACCCCTGATCTTATTGGGAATGCTTCTAACTTATCCCCATTACATATAATGTTTGCTGATAGTTTTAGGTAGATGCTGCTTATTATGTTAAGGAAAACTCCACCTATTCCTATGGGCTCTAGTGTTTTTAATAGGAATGAGTGTTATATTTTGTCAAATGCTTTCTCTGCATCTATTGAGATAATCATATGATTTTGGTTAATTGTGTTATTGATGTGATTTATTATATTAATAGTTTTTCTAATGTTGAACCAGCATTGCATTCCTGGTATAAATCTGACCTGGTCATAGTGTATTAGCCTGGTGATCACTCCTGCAATCTCCTTGCTAATATTTTATTTAAGATTTTTGCATTGATATTCATTAGGGAAATTGGTCTGTAATTTTATTTCTCTGTTTTGGCTCTGCCCTGTTTAGGTATCAACACCATATATGTGTCACGAAAGGAGTTTGGTAGAACTCCTTCTTTACCTATTTTTTCAAATAGTTTGTAAAGTATTAGAATTAATTGTTCTTTAAATGTTTGGTGGAATTCACTTGTAAACCCATCTGGCCCTGGAGATTTTTTCTTAGGAAGTTCATTGATGACTTGTTAAATTTCTTTTTCTGAAATGGGCCTATTTAAGGATTTTATTTCCTCTTCAGTTGACTTGGGCAAATTGTATTTTTGTAAATATCCATCCATTTCATTTAGATTGTCAAATTTATTGGCATACAGTTGGGCAAAATAGCTCCTAATTATTGCTTTAATTTCTACTTCATTAGTGGTGAAATTACTCCTTTCATTTTTTTTAGTATTTATTTATATTTTATTTTAGACTTTTATTTTCCAAATTACATGTAAAAGCAAATTTTGACATCAATTTTTAAAAAAACTTTGTGTTCCAACTTCTCTTCCTCCCTGCCCTCCCACCCCAACCCCAAGGACTCAAACAATTAAACATAAATTATACATGAGTAGTCATGGCAAACAATTCTACCTTATCTAGGTTGTGAGTGGAAACAGATAAAAACAAAACTTCAGATTAAGGAATTGTCAAAAAATGTGTTTGTTTTCAGATACCATCAGTTCTGTCTCTGTAGATGTACTGCAATTTTCCTAGATTCTTTAGAGTTATATTTGATCATTGCCTTGCTGAAAATAACCACGCGCTTCCCAGCAGATCATCTTACACTAATGCTGTTATTTTGTGTACAATAAATTTCTCTCCACTTCAGTTCATGTGGGTCTTTCCAGGTTTTTCTGATAGCATCCTGTTCATCACAATTTCTATATAGTACCTCTAACTTGACAGAGAATTTTCTTCACAATAGCCCAGCAGAGTAGGTAACATACATTTTGACCTTGTACTCAATGTAACTATTTCCCTCCATACCATTCCCTTCCAATGATATTTATTCCATTGTCTATCTTATTTTGCCCTAATCCTCCTCATAAGTGTTTTGCTACTGACTGCCCTCTGCCCCACTCTACCCTCCCTTCATTCACACTTCCCTCCTTATCCTCTTCCTTTCCTACTTTCCTGAAGGGTTAAATAGATTACTCTTCCCCATTGGATGTGTGTGTTATTCCCTCCTTGAGCCCACTCTAATGAGGTTATGGCCTTTGAACTAATTCTGTTTTCTAAATTTTTCTTCCTCCATCCCTCCTCAACTCTCCCAATGAAATCAAGCAATTCAGTATGTCATACATGTGGTGTTATGCAGAACATCTTTACCTTCCTCTAAAGTGTTTTTTTTTTTGGTGAGGCAATTGGGGTTAAGTGACTTGCCTAGGGTCACACAGCTAGTAAGTGTAAAGTGTCTGAGGCCGGATTTGAACTCAGGTCCTCCTGAGTCCAGGGCCGGTGCTCTATCCATTGTGCCACCTAGCTGCCCCTAGTGTTTTTCTTTTTATAGCTCCCTCCCCCAAACTTCTCTTCCCTCCTTCCCCTCTTCTCCCCCACCCCATCTCCTTCTCCTCCCACTTTTCCTCAGGGCAAAAATATATTACTATACCTGCTTGAGTATGTATGTTATTCCTTCTTTGAGCCAATTCTGATTTTAGTGAAGTTCACTCACTCCCCTTTTTCCCCTCCCTTCCATAGGCTTTTTTTCTTGTTTCCTTCCTATGAGATACTTCTTCCCATTCGACCTCTCCCTTCTCCCCTCTCCCCTCTCCCCTCCCCTCCCCCTCCCCCTGTCTATTACTCCTACCTCTCCCCCTTATTTTAAAGATGTCATCATGTATTAGCTAGATGGCACAGTGGACAAAGCACCAGCCCTGGGCCCAGGAGGCCCAGAGTCCAAATTCGACCCCAGACATCAGATAACCCACCTTGTTTGCTCCACAAAGAACAAAGATATACAAAAAATAAATGATTTACAAATACCATCCCTTCATATTCATTTCAAACCTGTGTCCTCTGTGTATTCCTTGCTGAAAAAGTTCTTATGAGTTGGAAGTATTATTTTCTCATGTATGACTGTAAACAGTTTAATCTTTTAATGCCCCTCATGATTTCTTTTTCCTGTTTACCTCTTTATTATTCTCTAGGGTCTTGTATTTGAAAGTCAAATTTTCTATTCAGTTCAGGTCTTTTCATCACAAATGCCTGAAAGTCCTCTTTTTCATTGAAATTCCATTTTTTCTTCTGAAAAATTATGTTCAGTTTTGCTGGGTATGTGATTTTTGGCTGTAGTCCCAGTTCCTTTGCCCTCTGGAATATCATACTCCAAGCCCTCTGGTCCTTTAATGTAGAACCTCCTAGATCTTGCTTTATCCTTATTGGAGCTCCACAGTATTTGAATTCCTTTTTTTCTAGCTGCTTGCAATATTTTCTCCTTGACCTGGGAGTTCTAGAATTTGGCTATAATATTCCTGGAGGTTTTCCTTTTGGGATCTCTTTCAGGAGGTGATTGGTGGATTCTTTCAATTTCTATTTTAGCTTCTGCTTCTACAATATCAGGGCAATTTCCCCTCACAATCTCTTGGAGGATGGTGTCTAAACTTTTGTTTTGGTCATGGTTTTCAGGTAGTCCAATTATTTTCAAATTATCTCTCCTGGCTTTATTTTCCAGGTCAGCTGTTTTTCCAAGGAGATATTTCACATTGCCCTCTATTTTTTCATTCAATTGGATTTGCTTTACTGTGGCTTGGTTTTTCATAAGGTCACTAGCTTCCATTTGTTCAATCCTAATTCTTAGGCAATTATTTTCACCAGACAGTTTTCTAATCTCCTTTTCCATTTGGTTTTTCAAACTGTTGACTTTTTTTCTCATGACTCTGCTGCATCACTCTCATTTCTCTTTCCATTCTTTCTTCCCTCTCTCTATATCTTCTTTCTATTTCTCATATTTTCTATTCAAAGTCCCTTTTGAGGGCTTCCATAGCCTGAGACCAGTTCATATTTTTCTTGGAAGCTTTGGATGTAGGGGCCCTGTGGTTGATTTCCTCATCTGAGGCTGCACCTTAAATCTTCCTTGTTGCTGAAATAGCCTTCTATAGTTTTGAACTTTCTTTGTTTGCTCATCTTTTAATTGATTTTAAACTCTCCACTGGGGGGTAGAGGGGGCTGCTTCTCAGCTCCACTCTTTTTCCCCAGCTTCAGAGGGTCCCAGGTGTTTTGGTTTGAGGGAGGGCTGGTTTTGCTCTTGCCTGACCTGTTCTCTGGTCCGGAGATAACCTCAAGCCTACTTACTAAACAACCAACCAGCAAAAAAGCTTTCTGTGGTGTGGTTCTTTTTCTAGCTTTTTATTTGCATGCCCAATTCATTGATCTCCTCTTTCTCTTTTTTATTCATGTAAGCATTTAGAGATATATAATTTCCCCTAAGCACTGCCTTTCTACATTTGACTATGAGGTTTTTGTGTCCTAATACAGTCATTTTTTGAGTATATGCTATGTACTGCTGAGAAGGTATTTTCCTTTCTTTGCACATTCAGTTGTCTCTAGATGTCTATCATATCTAACTTTTCTAATATTCTATTCACCTCTTTAACTTCTTTCTTATTTATTTTGCAGTTAGATTTATCTAATTCTGAGAGGGGAAGATTCAGATGCCCCACTAGTATAGTTTTGATGTCTATTTCCTCTCATAACTCATTTCATTTCTCCCCTAAGAATTTGGATGCTATGCAACTTGGTGCATACATGTTCAGTATTGATATTACTTCATTATCTATAGTACCTTTTAGCAAGATGTAGTTTCCTTCCTTATCTCTTTTAATTAGATTGATTTTTGCTTTTGCTTTTTCTGAGATAAGAATTGCTATCCCTGCTTTTTTGATGTCAGCTGAAGCATAATATATTTTGCTCCAACTTTTTACCTTTATTCTCTGTGTATCTCTCTGTTTCAAATGTGTTTCTTGTAAACAATATATTTTAGGATTCTGGTTTTTAATTCACTCTGCTATTCACTTCTGTTTTATGGAAAAGTTCATCCCATTCACATTCACAATTAAAATAATTAACTGTTTATTTCCCTCCATCTTCTTTTCCCCTTTTTCCCCCTATTCCACCTGACCAGTGTTTTGCTTCTGACCACTGCCTCTCTTAATCTGCCCTCCCTTTTATCAGCTGCCCTTCTTTTTCTTTCCCCTTTACCCCCACTTGTACTCTTCCTTCTATCAATACCACCCTTTTCCCCTTCCCCTTTTGTTTACTTAAAGAGTAAGCTAAGTTTCTTTAAACAAATGGGAGTGTATTTTATTCCCTCCCTGAACCAAATCTGATGAGAGTAAGGTTGCAACAATGCCCATCCCTCCCTTCTTTCCCTCTGTTGTAATGGGTTCTTTTTGTGCCTCTTCATATGATATAATTAACCCCATTTCACCTCTCCTTCCTCTTCTCCCTCTAGTCTTCTTTTATTCTGCCCCTTAAGTTTCTTTATATCATCACATCAAAGTTGATTTAATAACAACACCTTAACAGAGATACAGATCTCAAGAGTTAAAAGTATTATCCTCCCTCATATGGACTAAAGCAGTTTAATACCACTGAACAGCCACTTTCTTTCCCTTGTTTACCTCTTTATATTTCTCTAGAGTCTTGTATTTGGAGATCAAATTTTCTGTTCACTTCTGGTCTTTTTCTCAGGAAGCCTTGGAAGTCCCCTAGTTCATTGAATGTCCATCTTTTTCTCTGAAAGAGAATGATCAGTTTTGCTGGGTAGTTGATCCTGGGTTGTAATCCAAGCTCCTTTGCCTTCCTGTATATCATATTCCAAGCCCTGTGATCCTTTAATGTTGAAGCTGTCAGATACTTTTCAATCCTGACTGTGGCTCCATTGTATTTAAATGGTTTCTTTCTCACTGATTGCAGTATTTTCTCCTTCACTTGATAATTCTGGAGTATGGCTACAATATTCCTTGAAGTGTTCCTTTTGGGGTCTCTTTCAGGAGGTGTTCGGTGGATTCTTTCAATGATGATTTATCCTCTGATTCTACAATTTCAGGGAAGTTCTCCTTAATTTCCTGGAATATGGTATCTAGACTCTTTTCTTGATCATGGCTTTTTAAAAAAAATTTTGCAGGTCAATGAAGGTTAAATGACTTCCCCTGGGTCACAAAGCTAGTAAGTGTCAAGTGTCTAAGGTTGAATTTGAATTCAGGTCCTCCTGAATCTGGGGCTAGAAAGGCAGAGCAATGGCTCAGGGCTCTCTGGACATGACAGTTTTTCAGCTCACACTATCAGGATAATGCTATCTGACTGCAGCTTCGCCCAGGGGATGTCTTTCTACAGATGTCTTTCCTTGTAAAAGAGATCATGAGGTTATGGGACCTGTACCTCATTTGCCCCATCTCCTGGGCAAATTTGAAATTTGCACCCCATTAGGAAAGAAGCACACTGGGCATAAAACATATGCCAAGGAGCTTATTATGCTTCCTCATCCTGTTCTCTCAGTCTTGCTATCTTGGCATTGAAGGTTAAATGAGAACTTAGAGAATATTTGATGATTTTAGAATCAGGAAGCTGAGGCTAAGAGAGATTGTGACTTATTCCTGGTCACACAGGAAGGTCCTCCAAATACAGTCTCCTTTCCATTCTATCAAGCTTTCTAAAGAGACCATCCCTTTTCCATTTCAAAATACCTATGTGATTCTTCTTGACCAACCAATGACTTCCACCTTGTTCATTATCCGATTTATCACCTCCACTTGATTGTCTTTGTTTTTTGGCTCTCTTGAGACCTTTAATCACTAAGTGTGAAATAAGGGGCAAGTATAGCAACAATAAAGGTGACAGATGTATTTTCTAAGGAACAGCCATGGGGCACTCCAATATAGGCAAAGACTTCTTAAACTTTTTCCACTCATTGTCTCTTTTCACCTGAAAAATTTTTACATGACCCCAGGTATATGGGTATCTAAAATAGGCATACAAATCAAACATTTATTGCCAAATTTTTCATCACCACCACATTCATTTATGTGACCTTATATGGGGTCACGACCCACAGTTTAAGAAGCTTTAAATAGACAAGCCCACTCTAGAGGCTGTGAATTGAACTATATGCTTTACCCAAGTAACTATGATAAATGACTACAGGTTCTCTGACGATATTATTATCCCCACTCAGGTTATCACTGTGGTAGCCAATTTGTATCTGTGGGGTCAGAAAGAGAAAACACGAAGGATATTGAATCTAACATACATACATACATACATACATACATAAGTGTGTTTGTATGTGTATGTGTTTGTATGTGTATGTGTTTATATGTGTGAGTGAGGAGTTGGTTGTCAAAACCCACTTTTTAAACACAAATATTCCTCTGGTGATATTCTATGTTTTGGAAGAATGAATCTCCTGAGAATCTAAATGGCAGGTGATGAAAAAGGCAAAGAAAAATACATGCCTATCTAGACAAGAGAGAACCAGTTGTGGTAGGAAACAAACCCCGTAGAAGAGGTTGTAGTTGGGAAGACAGTGGGTAATTTAAGGTGTAGAGTACATCTTTATTATGTTTACAGTTATAGGGTTAAGGAGGGAGGTGAGGAAAATGAAAAGCCCAAAAGACATAGTTTCTTGGTAATTAATAATCAATGTATTAATTATGGCTTGCAAATAATCAATAAACTGAAGTCAGTGGTTCTTTTGGAAACCAAAGACAAACCATGGGTTACCATTGAATGGTTAAAGAAAAGAGGTTATCCCTGATAGATGGAAATCAATTCTGATTGGTAATAATCAATGTGGGGGACATATTAATAAGGAGGTGGGCAGAAAGTTTTTAGCTCCTCCTGATAAGAACATGACTTGATCATCACCCTCCAGCATTGTGGACAAAGGAAATCCATTTGTACCCAGACCACTCTGGTAGGTTTTTCCCTTCATAAGCTGGGCCACCCTAAATTCTAATGGAAGGTTCCAAGGATAGGGACTTATTTCCTAAGGCAATAACTCACCTAGACTGGTTTCTGTTTGTAAGATCTTCTAGCTGGATGGAGTCCCATCCAAGACAGAGAAACACGTACCTAGAGGATTTGGGCAATCTCAACTATCAGTAGTGTCCTTTAGAGACTGGCTGAATAACCTACAGGATCTGAAAATAGGAAGGGATAATCTTAATTTTAATTTAATAACATGTTATTAATATAAGGGGAAAATAATTATTTCTTGGGGGAGGCTGTAGCCATATAGAAGTATATAAAAATAAACCAAATATAAACAGGGGCTTTGGGGAAGTTGCCCTCATGTAAGAAAAGCAATCAGAATGTGGTATCATTATATTTACAGTGCAGCCCTCAGGAAGGTAGAATCCAGTACTTTTGCAAATATCACCACCTGAAAATTATGAAAGCCAGGTGAGACTCTTTGATTCTCTCAATCCATGGAGTCATTCGCAAAGAGTTGGATATGACTAAAATGATTGAACAATAACAACAATGAAACAAAAAATATTCTGATGAAAACCAGATCATGAGATTTTAGGATTTAGAACTGAAAGGGGCTTTAGTGATTATCTAGTCTTTTTAAAAAATTGATAGTTCTTGTTTTTATGTACCTTCATTTCCAACTATGTCCTTACTTTACCTAAGGAGTCATCCTTTGGAAAAAAGGGAAGAGGTAAGAAGAATGAAACAAAACTATTCAACAAAACTAAGCAGTCCATCAACTGAGCCCGGCAGTCTATGTAGTATTCCATACTCCTGGTCCTCAAACTCTGCAAAGACCAGAGGGACATGCATTTCTTCAGCTCTTCTCTAGGGCCAATCTTCTTGTTCATTATAATGAAATAGCATTAAATTTAATCATTCATATGTTCTTGTCCAGAAGACATCATCTAGTTTTGCTCCCCATTTAACAGATGATGGATCTGAGGCCTAGGGAAGTGAAATGACCTTCCTGAAGTCACTCTGCTAATATGAGGCAGGGCTGAAATTCAGACCAGGTCTTCTTATTCCAAATGCCATGAATCTTTTGTTTGCAATGAAGTTGTCTATTTAATAGCAAGTTTTTCTTTCAAAGTCTGCCTGGACCTCCTCTTTTCCTTGCACCTATTCCCACCCAAAAATGTGGGCCTTTGCAAAATTTTGTAAAACAATTTTTTAATTATAGCTTAATCAATCAATCAATCAATAGGCATTTATTAGGCATCTACTACATGTCAGACATTGTACTAAGTTCTGGGATTACAAAAAGAGGCAAAAGGCAATACCTGCCCTCAAGAAGCTCATAATCTAAATGAAGTTAATACTGTGTGGGGGCTTTTAAACACCACAGTTCAAACATATGTAGAGAAAAAAGGTGCTTTTGCAAAACAAATCAGAAAGTGTTTTAAGTAAAAATCACTTAATATCATGTAATTTTAAACATCCAGTCTTCATGAAATGAGAGATTTTTTTCAAGATAATATTTCGTTGTCTTTTTAGTTCTATTTTTTGCTAGTTTTAGTTGTCATGTTCATATGGGATTTGAAAACACTCTTTAAGTACCCGTTCCCAAACTCTCTGTGGCCTTATATAATATTTTATTTGTAAGTTAGAATATCAAAATTTGTTGTGTGTTTTTTTGTTTTACATGGTTAAATTTGCCTCACCGAGCAAGATTTTCTCCAAATATAAACATGCACAAGGTTTTACTTTACTCGGTTTAATTTTCCAATGCACACTTTCATAGGAGGTCAGATTTAAGACCAGGCAGGACCTTGGGGTCCACATAGTCCAGCTGCTCATTTTATAGATGAAGAAATGAGGCCCTGAGAAGTAAAAGGAACTTTTTCTCCTTCTGCTGGTTTCCATGGTTATTGGGTAGCTCTTGCTCAAAACAGCTATGAAATTCCTCTCTAAGAGCTTCAATCACTGTAATCATCTTCATGAGCAACTTGCTGTCTAGCTTTCATAAAATTCTAAAGGTACGGAGCTCTGTCTGCTTCACAATTTGAAGGCAAAAGGATCAAGGGTGACCTAGAAATTAGAGATTTTCCCAGTGTTTGGGAGAAAACTAGTTCCTTTGTTAGCTAGAAATACAAATAATAATAATAATGACCCCTATTCTCATGGATCATATAATTCTATCAGAATATGAGGGAGTTCAAGAAAGTCAAATGTGGACCACTTGGAGTAGCCAGTATATTTAGGACATTGGCAGTTGGTGGAGGTGGCCAACCAGTTTCCTGTAAGGAACAAATGCAAGGCTCAGTCATTAAAATTGATTTGAGAAGGTTTCAAGTCTAGAATATTGGGAGCTTTGCAAAGAGAACAGAGAGAGCTAGACATGGAAAGTCTCCAGGAACGATATAAAAAACTTCATGTATGATATTGGGCAAAGGAAGGCCTCATAAATTGGAGAGTGAGATTTTCTACTCTACTTCAACCCATATGCTGAGTCCCATGGAGGGGTTCTTAGTGCTGGTGTTTGCCTCTTTGCACCTGGCTAAAGCAAGGGTGAGTCCCGGTGCTGGCATCGGCCACTGTGCTGAGACATGGTGTGGGGGTGGGGATTCTGGTGCTTGCATTTGCCTGTTCACCTGGCTATGCTGAGGTACATGGAGGCTCCTGTGGTGGTTTCTTCTTGTTTGCCTGGGGCTACATTGAGACACATGGGTTGTCCTAGCATTGGTATTGAGGTGCATGTGGGTGGGAGGTCCTGGATCTGGTGTCTGCTTGCTCTCACCACACTGGGCCTCAGGGTCTCTTGCTGGCTTTCTGAGGCAGAGCCTGCTAGTGGCTTGCCAGGACACTTCTTGTGCTAGACTATGCTCCCCTCTCACCTGAGTGAGACAGACCTTTCCTGCTGACCTTCGCCCTTTTTTTGGCCTGGAAGATTGTTTAACCATGTCTTTTTGCTAGTTCTGCCACTCCAGAATTCATTTTAGGGTGCTATTTTATACTTGTTTGGAGGGGAATATGTTATTTTTGTAAATCTTAAAGAGTTATATAAATATGAATTGTTGTTATGTTGATGACAAATGAGTACTCTAATTGCATTTTCTGGGTGGAGAGAGATCACTGAGAAACTGTTCTGTCAAAGAGGAAGGATCTGTAATGCCTAAGATCCTTTGTTATTGTTGAGTTGTTTTAGTCATGTCTGACTCTTTGTGACCCCATTTGGAGTTTTCTTGGCAAAGATGCTGGAGCAGTTTGTCATTTCCTTCTCTAGTTCATTTTACAGAGGAGGAAACTGAGGCAAATGGTGTTAAGTCACTTGTCCAAGGTCACATAGCTAGTAAGTATGTGACTGCTAACAAATATCACATCATTTTCCTGGGCACTATTACACTAAATACTGCTTCAAGCACCCCAGAGAATAACTTTTCCTTTGATGAGTGGCTTTTATTACCCTATTCAGAAGAAAGAATTTGAAGAGCTGTGACTAGCGCTCAATTAGCTAGTTAACATTTATAGCAATAATGAAGATGTGACAGCCTGCTGAAATCTATAGTCTAAGTGAATTATCAGGTTGTGCTAAGAACCATCTACCTCAAATAGTTCTCTTTAGGTAGGTCAGTCTGTCTATCTGTCTGTCTCTCTCTTATATATGTATGTATATTATATAACACTATGATTATCCTTCTATTATATAATAGTATACCTCCTAATAGATAAATACATACACACACATATATAAATATAAAATGTATGTATAAAATGTATAAAATCTTTCTTTCCCACATATTTCCTTGCTGCATACATGTCTAAACACTTCTTTCTTTTTCCCTTTTCCTCTTTGTTAGTATGTCTTTATTCTATGTGTCTCCTTGTTTCCTCTTTTTTCCTTCTCTTGCCCCTTCCTTTCTTATTACCATTGTTCCTTTCAAAAAACAACACTAAGCCAAAACACCTGACCTTTGATGGGCCAAAACATGGACCTGAAATGTAATCAGAAATATTTGTATTTATCATATAAAGCCTTGTATTCTGTTTTAATTCCTTTTCTATCTAAGTTATATGTATCATTCAAGTATAGCTTGAGTTTACCTTGTTCAGAAAACTTACCTTATTTTGGCCTATAATCATCTCTTCTCTGAACATATGAAGCTACAATCTTATTTTTTTCTGAACTTCCCTCTCTCAGTTGCCTTAGATTTAAGAAAAAAGGTACTCTGTGTAAAGTAGAATAATTTAAACATCTTTTAAACTTTGCCTTGCATTTCTGGATACGTGTATCTTGGTGTTCTATTGCACTGTACTTAAAAAAAGTCCATCATAGCTAAATATACTATGATCAGATTAGAGTTTGATCGTGTTTTTTTCCTTTCACTCCAGCACATTGAAACCACATCTTAGACTTTTCCTGTCCCTTTCCCTTCACCCCAAAATTGGTTTAGTTTTGATATATGGCAGCAATTTGTGAAATTTCAAGCGATATAGAAATAAAAACGGATGGCACTTTGAAGAATTTGTAGTTAATTTCTCTGCCTAGACTTGCTGCTTAATTAAACAGTGTGTATACCTTTTCTGAACTTTCCTGCAAGGATTTTTTGAAGTTATGTAACATTTTTCTTTTATTGCTTTATATAGTTAATACTAGCTTCCAGATTACTCTTGCATAACACCAAAAACTAACAAAGGGTAGCTGTAGATAAGATCTCAGGTAGAAGAAGTCATAGGTAGAAAATAGTTTTGTTCCATTAGGTTAGTTTTTTTTTACCCTGGTGGCAAGTAATGAGAGTAGCTGTTATATGGACTTGGGACACTGGTTACATTGGAATTGTTAAATCTGACATTCGTTATTATAATGCCTTACAGATTAAAATGTGATAATAAGCCTTTCCTATTTACACTGAAATAAATACAACTTATCAGAAAATATTTACGTTTCTAATAAAATACATTACCTCAATATGCACTTTATTTTCCCAGTGAACATATCTGATTGCAACACTAGGTTCAACCCCATTGGTTATTGATTGCTTTTTGATACTTATTAAAACTCCATGTTAACCCTTGTAAATTTGGGTCTAAATACAACAAAAAGGTACCATTGTTTATCAACAAATGATCTGGGCCAAGAAAATCCTAAGATTTTGAAGAAAATGCATGTTGGAACCTAAGGACAATGACCATCAATTTGTGGAATGTTAAGGATTTGAAATTCTTTTTCTGCTAATTGTTGATTTATCCCCTTATATATCTTGAAATGTTCACTAGATGTGCTTCTTGAATATCTATTTCAGAGCACAATCTGGGGTCCAGGATGGGCAACATAAGGCCAGAATGCTGCTTGCGACAAACAATATTCTTAAACCATTGTTTAAAAGCTTGTGACATTTTCTAATCAATTCTTTTGACTAAAGAAAATAAATATATTTTTAAAAAGGTTCCCGGACCCATATCTTCTTTGTTCAGTCTTAGTACACCTCTCTGGATCCTTTCCTCCCCAGTTAGTTTATTTTGATGTATTCACAGTTTCTGGCTTCAATTTTGTGTTGTGGATCAATTCCCTGGCAAACTGAAATTGTACCTGTCAATATTGTCAGGTAAAGAGAGATACTAGTAATTTATCTATGTGATGCATGGTCTCAGATAATGGACTAATTCCAAGTCATCTTGTTGCTGTGGCCTCAGAAGCAAGGGATCACAAATTTAGAGGTGGAAGGGACCTGGGAAATCATTCAGCTCAACTGCCTCATTTTATAGACATTTGTACAGAGAGTCTGTGACTTGCCCAAGGTCACACACCTAGCATGTGGCAGCTCCAGGATATAAACCTGGGTGCTCTTACTTCAAATTTAGTCTTCTTTTCATTAAACTATGCTGCTACTTTAGGTTACTTTCTCTTATCACAGACCCAGAACCAATTAGAACCGAGCAAAATTATGTGGTTAGTGTGGAATTCATCTCACCTGTTAAGGGTCTGGCACCATTATGCACTTTCAATAGTGGATAAAAGACATCTGGGTGAAACAAAGAGAAATGAGCTAAGGAACTCAGGGTCATCCTGGGCTCAGTACAATCCTGTATGTCATTACTAGAATCCAATCTTTGTATACATCCGGAAGAAACAATTCCTCCCTTTACCATTAGGTAATATAAGAAATGTGAATAAGCAGTGAGGAATGACATCTCTAAAAATTTGGATTCAGTCCCTTTCAACCATAGGAATAAGGAGATAGAACTCCAAGTAAGAGAAAATGCAGAGGACTGTGAGGTAGGTCTTCTCACCTCGACAATCTTTAGCTTTCAACAGCAAAGACTAAATAAAGTGAATCTTTCATTCAGTTCCAAGGTGAGGCTTTAATGACCTTAGACCTCAAGATCAGTGGGTATCCATCACTTACATATCAAAAATCTAACTCAGAAAACTTACTTCCTCCAGGAAAGATGTGCTCATTTATCTCACCCCAGTCTATCCTACCCTTTCTTCTTCCCCAACCTCCTCTCCCCACATTCCCTCAGCAGGTGTACAATGGGTCTGAGATAAATTCATTTGTACCTTTTGGACTCTGTATATATGTATAATTCTTTCCTATTTCTATGTTGTGATGAGAGATCTTTAGTCAGGGATTGGGTCTTCTCCATTAGCATGAGAGAATAAGGACAGAGAATCTATCACTCAACAATACATTTCCTGGGAAGGGAGGAGAATTGAGTCCATTCCTTTCCCAGTGCTGAACACTAGTTGCTGGTGCCTAAATGTTAGAGAAAGACTGGAAGAGAAGCAATGTCTTGCCTTGTACTGAACCCCAGCTCCCCAACCCACTAGCCTTCACTGTCTTTAGGATTGGAGTGGGTGGGTCAGCCAGTAACCAGGGAGTGGCCATCTCCTTTCAACCTCAGTACCCTCTGTATGGCTGCGGTGACTTCCCGATTGCGGAAACTGTAGATGAGCGGGTAGAGGAGGGGCGTTACATTGGTATAGACAAGTGCCAGTGTCCGGTCCCGTTTGGGGGCATAGCTGGTCTTGGGCCGTGCATACATGAAGGTGGCACAGCCATAGTGCAGCAGGGTCACTGCCAGGTGGGAGGCACAGGTGGAAGCAGCCTTCTTGCGGCCCCCAGATGAGTGCAGGCGTCGCAAGGCACCCACGATAGCACCATAGGAAGTTAGGATCAGGAAAGAGGGTACCAATAATAGAAGAATACAAGCCCCAAGGAAGGGTAGTTCCTCCACGTAGCTCCGGGTACAGGCAAGGTGCAGCAGGGCAGTGACATCACAGAAGAAGTGAATCAACAGGTGGGAGCCACAGAAAGGCATTCGGAATATTGCCACTGTGAGAAACAGGGAGACCACCAGTCCCCCCAAGCAGCAGCTCATAGCCAGCCTTCCACAGAGCCCTGGTGTCATCAAGACTGGGTAGCGCAGGGGGTGGCAGATGGCCACATAGCGATCATAGGCCATGGCTGCCAATAGGAAGCACTCAGCTCCACCAAGAGCCACAAACATCTGCATTTGTACTGCACAGCCCACGAAGGAGATGGGGCTGCCCTGGTCCTGGCCCCTGGCCAGGTCAGCTAGGCAGCGTGGCACTACTACCAATGTATAGCAGAGCTCAATAGCGGACAGCTGACACAGGAAGAGCAGCATGGGGGGGCGAGTGGCAATTGAGGCCACAGACACAAGGATGACCAGGTTTCCACCCAGGGTGGCCAGGTGTACTACTAAGAGGATCACAAAGAGGAAGGGCTGTAGGCGAGGGAATTCAGAGAAGCCTTGCAGAAAGAAGCCAGGAGGTGTCTCTGTTTTATTCTGTGTACTCTCCATGAACTGCAGCTGATAGCCCAGGTGCCTATGGGAAAGGAGGGAACATGGTCTGTTGTTGTGTAAACAGCATTGGACTTGGAGTCAAATGACTTGGTTTTGAATCCTGGTTCTGCCAGTTACAAACTATGTGACATTGGGCAAATTACCTGTCTCTGAGCCTCAGTTTCCATATCTGTAAAGTGAGAGTTTTTTGATTAAATGCTTTCTAAGGTTCCTCCCAGTTGTAAATCTAGTGGTGCTATAGTTGCTACCACTAAGGAAAAGGGGTGGGAGAAAAGTAGTAGAATGGGCATAATCTATAGAATGAATTTACTGAGAGAACATCACTGAATATATGGCAATGTGATGAGAGGAAGTATGGCGTAGTGGAAGGAGTGTCCTGTACCTGAAGTCTGACTCCGACTATTTATGTGACTATGGGAAATAATTTCCTTTTTCTGATTCTTAGTTTATAAAATAGAGATACTATATAGCTAGAACAAAGCACTTTCTATATCATCTGAATAAACTGAGACAGAGAGGTTATGTGATTTACCCAGGGTGTCACCTAGCTGGCAAGTATCTGAGTTATGATTATCTTGACTCCAACTCCAGAACTTTATGCACTAGCTACCTGACTGCCTAATAATACATACACCACCTATCTCAAAGATTTGTTAGTATCAAGTGCTGTGTAAAGTAATTTAGTACCAAGATCATTGCAATTGTAGTCAAAGGATTTAGTTTCAAGACTCCTTGATAATGTTTAATAACTACGTGGTCTCATTCAAATGTAGACCTCTGAGTCTTCACATCTGATTCAACTTAAACAAAGGAACCTTGTAACTCATTTCCTCAACCCATTCTCCATCCACGCCTTCCCATCACCTTAACCATGACTCTTTCCCCTAAAACTTACCTCTGACTTGTATAAACAATTTGTGATCCATTCATGTTTTGGGTTAGTATTTCTGTTTCTTTTTCCTGCAAGCTTATAGTCATATCAGCAATTCAGAGATCAGGTGTCATATTTTTGTCATTCATTACTCCTAATTCCTATCCTGTTTAACCTGGGACTGAGCTATTACTTTTGTTTGTTTATTTTTGTAAACACAGAAATTTAGGGGTACAGGAGATATTAGAGGCAATCTAATTCAATTTCCTCCATTTCACAGATGAAAGAATAATACACTTGGGTCACATGGTACTTAAAGGGTCAAGGCAAAATTGAAACCCAGGTCTTCTACTTTATTTCTAGTGCAGTGTTTTTTCCATGGTCAGGCACTGTCTTCATGTATCAATAACATCATCAATGTTTTGGACAGTTTAATTTAGAATCAAATTTATATATACATATATGTATATATATATAATACACACACATAATGCTTTACAAATATTAAATAGCTTTTATGAATTAGATATTATTATTTAATTAAAAATAATAATTTTATAGTTTTGGGCAATGCTGATAAGAGTGGATGATATATATGTATGTAGGTATATGTACATATATGCATATATTTAGATATACCTTTCAAATTCATCAGTAGATTTCAAATTTGACAGAATATATTATCTTTGTAGGGACTGATTCATAGAATCCCAGAACATTAAGACTAGAAGGTCTGTGTGACCCTGGGAAAGTCACAACCCTAATTGCCTCACCAAAAAAAAAAAAAAAGACTAGAAGGTACCTTTTTTTTTTTCTTTTGGTGAGGCAATTGGGGTTGTGACTTGCCCCGGGTCACACAGCTAGTACATGTCAAGTGTCTGAGATTGAATTTGAACTCAGGTCCTCCTGACTCCAGGGCCGGTGCTCTATCCACTAAGCCACCTAGCTGTCCCAGAGAAGGTAGCTTTGACACCAATTCCTCTAACCCATGCTTGAACAAGATTTTCCTTGATAATATTTACTGACAAGTGGTTCTGTATCTCCCACTAAAAATATCCAGTCACAAGGAAACCACTGCCTATTCTTTCTATTTTCATGTATCATTTGGAAAGCCCTGAGAGTATTATAGGTAGGTTGACTGGGAATAAATGCCTGGGTTGGGGAAGCCATTATGTAAAAGGTAATAAAAACCCAGCCAAACCATTAAGGAAAAAAAAAAGATTTTCAAAAATTTGTTTGCTGATGGAGGTAGTTATGGAAAGGACCAGAATGATAATGTGTTCATGTTCAGTCGTTCTTTTTACTGAGGGGACAAAAACTTCCTTCCCCTTATCCATTTTAATTGAACTTACACTGGTTTTAATGATTTTGCTAATTCTTATTATGAACCATCTGTGTACCAAAACACTGTGAAAGGTGCAATTTTCCCATTAAGTTAACCATGAAAATCATGGAAACCTAGAATGTTGGACTTGGAAGGGACCTTAGAGATCTTCTATTTCAATTCTTGACCTAATGCGGAAAATCCCTTCTTATAGCATACCTGATAGATACTTATCCTGTCTCTGCTTGAAGATGTCTAAGAATGACTATCTCACTACTTTACTGGCCGCCTATATAATTTTAAAATAGTTCTAATTGTTAGGAGTTATTTTTCCTTCTATTGAAGTGAAATCTGCCTCTCTCTAACTTCCACTCTTTGTTCCTAGTTTTGCTCTCTCCAACCAAGTAACACAAATATTAACTCTCTTCCTTATGGCTATCCTTCAAATACTGAAGACAGTTAATGTGTCTCCTGTTTTCTCTTTTTCAGGCAAAAGACCACCAATTCCTTAAACTGATCCCCATATGGTATGATCTTGAGGCCCTTCACCCCCTTGATAACCCTTCTATCCCATTACTTCCCCATTTTTCTGGCTTGCTAATATTATCCCTACAATTTCCTGCCCCAAACTCAACCCGTTACTCAAGATGTGCTCTGATCAGAATAGAGCTCAGCAAAACTATTTCCTCTCCTTTTCTGTACACAGAAAGCACTTGTGATCAGCAAGGGCAAGAGATGGAATTAATAATATAATATAATTTGATGATCAAAAGAGAAGTTTACAGGGCAGCTAGGTGGCACAGTGGATAGAGCAACGGCACTGGAGTCAGGAGTACCTGAGTTCAAATCTGGCCTCAGACACTTAACACTTACTAGCTGTGTGACCCTGGGCAAGTCACTTAACCCCAATTGCCTCACTAAAAAAAAAAAAAAAAAAGAGAAGTTTATTGAGTCCAATTTTTAGAGCCTCATAAAACCACATAGCAAAGAAAACTTAACCAAATAATTGCATTAACTAAATACCGAAAGGCAGTCTTCCCCTTCCTGTTTACACTTCTCTGTAAAAGGCGGTGGTTATTAATATAAAAAAAGATCATGTTGTTCTTTAGTGGAAATGTTTATTCTCTACCCTTGAGGTGGGAGGACAGTTATTATCAACGTAATAAGAACTAAAACCACCAACTAATTCATTCCCACTCTAGCCAGAGAAAGTTCAAAAGGAAAGGAAGATTGAGTTAATCTTTTCCTCTGGGTTCCAGTGTTATTGAGGTCCTCTTCCTTTTCATTATGGTGTATAAAGTTAGGAGACAATACTCTACAACTTCCAATTGTGTCCCATGTCCCCTCTTTCTCTCATATCCCACATTTCTACATGACACTCCACCACATTCACTCTCTCCTTGTCTGCACAGCCCTCATATATGAGCCCAGAAATACTCCGAGGCATGTATAGTGTTGTTCAGTCATTTTCACTTATGTCTAACTCTTGATAACTTTATTTGGGGTTTTCTTTGCAACAATACCAGAGTGGTTTTCCGTTTCCCTCTCCAGCTCATTTTATAACTGAGGAATTGAGGCAGAGAGGGTTCTACAGGTAATATAAGGTTATATAGCTAGTAGGTTTCTGAGGCCAAATTTGAACTAAAAAAGATGAAACTTCCTGACTCCAGGCCCAGCACTGTATCCATTGAGCCACTTAGCTTGCCCAACAAAATTTAGAACAAAATATAGAAGATAATAATAATAACAATAGCAATAACAATAACTAATAATAATAATGAGATCCAGTTTGGGTGTAGAAGTGAAAAAGACTTAAGTTCAAGAAAAACCTCTGACACATGTTGCTCACATAAGGTGACCTGGACAAGTCACTTACACTCTGTGTCCCAAGCAATTTCCACAAACTACAAGTTGTAAATCAAGTGTGTTGGTAGAAGAAGTTCCTCCTCAAAAGGAAGCTCTACACACGTATCTGGTATAATAAACAACAAGAAGAACAGCAACAATACTAAAATATTGTTACATTTATATAGGACTTAAGCTATACTGACCATTTCCCTCATATCTACTTTTGAGGTAGGCAGTACAAATATTATTTATTCCCACCTCATAGGTGGGAAAACTGAAGCTCTGAGGATAAAGTGCTCCTTATTAGCATCAGAGCCAGTCCTCAACTCAGGTTTTCTAATACCAGTGCATGTCCTTTGTACACAGACTCCTTATGGAGACTTGATCCTTTGAGGTCACCCAGTCCATCTACACAGTTCTCTCCTCATCACTCTGTACCCCAGGAGCCCATCTGCCTGTCCTCTGGTCATCCATCTGTTCTTTCCCAGACCCTTCTGCTCATGCCTTCCTCTTTTTTCTCTTATTAATTATAGAAGAAAGTCATGCAGGTTTTCTTTCTGCATTTTTTCTTAAGGATCTAGGCATTTTCCTATTTTTTAGAGATTTCATCAGTTTGCTCAGTTTCAAAGTAAGATCCACCCTATGTTTCTCAGGGCTTCCCTATAGAATCTCTTCTTTTTTGGAAATGGGGGTGAAAGTAACCATTGGCCTTCTGGTGGTTGGGCATTTGTAATGACAAAATTTTTCACTTAGGTCAACAATTTCATCCTCAAGTTTCTTTAAGACTCAGAAGCACTTGTCCTGATGCTTTATTGACAACTTGCTTCTGCATTGTGGCTAAGAGTACTAGGTACATTTATCACCATTTCATCTAGCTTTTCCAAAAGGCACTTTGGGAATGGGAATCCAAGTGAACAGGGAAGCAAAAACTCAGTCATAGTCTCTACTGCCTTCTTTTTTCCTAGAGAGGACCTTTTTGCACCATGATCACCATGTAGTCCTACTGATTTTCTAGCTGAATTTCTGCCTTTGGTGTATTTAAAGAATCTCTTTCCAAAGGAAGGAATGAATCAGCAGGGCCTTTTAAAAAACACATTTCCCAACCACCGTTCACAGCAGAGGAGGAGAATTAGCTTCAAAGAAATAGCATAAAACCCAACATCAGAAGTTTCTGGCAGGGAGATTGTTTCTGTTCCAAAAACCAAAAGGCTAACCTTATTGCTTTTATGTGAACAATCAGTGTCCCGTCACATTTTGTTAAATATTCTAGTTGCCAGCTTTCTTGAGCTGAAAAATGTTTGCATCTTTTTTTTAATAAAGAAAAATTCACTTCAATTGACCAAACATTTATTTAACCTCATTCCAATGATGGAAAACAGCATAGTCCCTTTCCTCAAGGAGGTTACAATCCAACAGACATATTTTATTCTCAAACTGTCTCTGAGGTAACCTCTTGTTTTCTTTGAATTGAATTTTTTCCAGTAAGAATTTGTGCTAGAATAGGCCAGGTGGTATCCCTTTTAGTCTTAAAGGTCCTCCTTCATAGTGATGATATCTGAATTCTTTTAGGTTTTCCCTGCCCCTGGGTGCAGCAACTATGAAGTACCAGAAATGTGGTTGGTAAATAGGCAACCAAGAGGGGTGAAGAAACTTAGAACATCATTATGCTATAAGAACATCTTCAGAGTGATCAGACTTGTCCAGTAGCCTGATTAGGATATTGTGCTTCAATATACTTGTGCCCTAAGCTGGATCTCAAAGACAGAAGTAACATTAGACTCTGGGAGCAATGGTCTGCTCTGAAATTGTGTTTCTTTAATCTGGGGAGAGTTAGTGAAGAGCGTCTTTTAGTCTAAGAGCCCTGTGGAAAGGCTTCTTTCTGCCTTACTGCAGTGCCTCTCCCAATGATGGGAAATTGGATAGATTTGAGGGAGTTCAATGCAATCTACACAGTCAAACTGAAACCACACAGTTCATTGGAAAGAAATATGTTTAAGGAGATCTGGGTTCTAGCTTAATTTCTGACAGTTAACATTCAGCAACTTGGACAAGTTTCACTTCTCTGGAGCTCATCTGTCAAGTAAAGAAGTGAGTACCCTTCTGTACTCAGTTACTTCTCACCCACTTACAATGTGGCTTCTATCCCTACTTCTTTAATGAAGCAGCTCCTCCCAACATTGGCAGTGATCTTTTCATTGCTAAATCCAATGGTATTTCTCAGGCCCTATCCTCATTGAACCTTCGGAAACATTTGAACTCCTGCACCACCCCCTTCCTTCCTTCCTTCCTTCCTTCCTTCCTTCCTTCCTTCCTTCCTTCCTTCCTTCCTTCCTTCCTTCCTTCCTTCCTTCCTTCCTTCCTTCCTTCCTCCCTCCCTCCCTCCCTCCCTCCCTCCCTCCCTCCCTCCCTCCCTCCCTCCCTCCCTCCTACTGTTTCTACTCTCTCCTGGTTCTTCTCTTACTTCTTTTTGGTCTTCTTAATTTTTTCTTCTATACTCTGTGTGAGCTATATTTCTAGGTTCCATTCCAGTCCTCTCTTCTTCTCTCTTTCTAACCCCAACTCACTAATTCACTCCTGTGATTTTAATGATCACCTCTAAGCACATATTCTTCGTATCTATGTATTCAGTACAGATTTTTCCATTAAATTCTAGTCCCACGTCAACTGTTGGATGGACATCTCTACTAATAGTATCTAAAATCTGTCCCAAACTGAACTTACCACTTTCCCTCCTAAATCTGCCTCTCCTAAAATAGCTTCCTTCTTGATATTAAAGGCACCACCCTCCTTTCATTTATTCATGCTTAAAACTTTTGAGTTGATCTTTGACTTGAGTTAATCTACATTCCCACATCTAATCAATTACAAAATCCTGTAAATTCTACCATTTCAACAGCTGACCTCTCACCTGAGCTTACATGATCACCACCCTAATTTGGGCACTTATTACATGGAATTTTTATTAACTCCCTACCTGGTTTCCTGGACTTTAGTCTTTCCCTTCTGTAATTCACACCTCAAAGAATTGCCAGAATAAATGTTCTAATGGATAGGTTAGACCATGTTACTTTCCCATTAAAAACCTTTTCATTGGGTCTTTATTGCTTTTAGAATAAAAGTACAGACTCCTTATCCTGGCATTTAAGGCCCTCCGTGATCTATTTGATTCCAACTTATCTTTCTAGTCTTATTTCAAATGACTCCATTTCATGCACATCATGGTCTTGCCGAAATGGAGCTAGCAGCTCCTTTCTTTTTTTTTTTTTAATCCTATGACCATATATTTACTCAGGCTATACACATGCACAGCCAATTTTTTCTTCATTTGTTGAAATTCTTTTTTCCCTTCAGCATCCAGCTCCTAAAGAAAGTTTGTTCTGAACTTGTCAATTGAAAGTAAGCTTTTCCTCCTTCAATTTTCTTAGAATATTGTGTTGGAATCTCTTCTTTGCCTCCATCACTTTCTACGTTGTATCATATCCATTCATGTTCCATAGTCCTCTTATTATACTACAGTCTCGTTTCTCATACCTCCAACAGTTAATATAGATGCCTTGCACTTTGATTGTAGTGCTATAAAATGTTTGTGGAATTGAACTAGATTGAATTTCTAACATTCTTTCTAGTTAAATGATTTTGTAGTAATTGAATGAAAAACTAGGCTTCTCTTAAGGTAGAAACCCCTGTGTGGCTTAATGTGTGGATGGAAGAATACAGCTATTATTTTAGGAGCAAATAGAAGGTCTCTTCCCTCTCCTTCCCAAATCCCCAGCATCCTTAGTGGAACCTTTTTCTCCTTATGGAACTGGAAGGGAGGAATGAGGAATAATATTATACTTCATATATGTCCTGCACCAAGGGCTTAAAGGAACATTACTTGAGGTGTATTCTTAGTAATGAAAGGAGAGTAACCTTCAGATATACCCTTTTTCTTTATATTTTAAAGAGAAATACACTGCCCCCATTTTCAGCTGGGATTGCTGAGGCAGAAGGATACATCCGGGCAGAGATCCTCAGAAAAAAAAGATCAGAACCCAGGAGACCTTGTGTCCAAAGTCAGTATTTTTCTTTCTTTTTCATCTCCTTCCTCCATACATCCCTCTCCTCCCATGACTTGTATGATTATAGATTTTTAGAGGCAAAAGGAACCTTAGAGATAATTTAATGTAAGCCCTCTCCTTTTACAATTAAAAACAGGCCCTTAAAGGCAAAATAACTTGTTCATGATCAAGTACATAGGCACAGGCATTGATGGGACTGGGCTCCAACTTTCCTGATCCCAGTCCAATGTACTTTCAACTCAACACTTTGTACATTGTAAAATTATGTCTCCTTATTGTGGGGGCAGGGAGCTATGACTAAGAGTGGGTTAACTAAAAAGGAAATATTACCTTAGATTCCATCTTTTCTGGAAAGATAAATGTGTGTGTGCGTGTGTGTGTGTGTGTGGTGGTGGGGGGGGGGGGGTGGGGTTGACTCAATTTCCCTGTGTTACAATGCAACCCTCTCTCCTCTACCTCTGTTCTCCCAAACTGAGACATCTTCTTACCTGGGCTTAGGGCTAGGGATGTCTTGGTGATGGGTCCAGAGAAGGCTTAGATCATCGTGGTAAAAGAATGGGGAGAACAGTGTGGATGAGAAACTATGAATTACAGAGGAAAGGGGGAAAGGAAGGGAAGGAGATAAAGAAAGAGTAAGATATATAAAACAGATGGAAAGAGAATATGAGCAGGGTGAGTGCCCTAAGATGATTTTCATTGTAACCCCAAATAGCAGATGGCTGGATAGGGCCTTAGCTTGCTCTATGTCTCTTGGGGGTAGGGCAGGAGGGAAAAGGGCAAGAATGATTGCCACTTCTTACTGGGGATCCAGAGGGAGGGCCAAGGAGAAATAGCTGCTGATTAATTCTCTCTCTTAACAATGATCTTTTTTTTTTTTGCTCTGTGTAAAGGAATCATGGGGAAATTTAGTCTTTAGCATCCTAGTGAATAGACTGTTAGAAGTGGAAAGTAGCATAAAGACCATTTATTTCATCCCTCAACCCGATATCATACATAGGACATTAAGACCGAGAGAGATGGAAAGACTTGCCCAAGGATACCCAGCTCATTAGTGAAAGAGCAGGGACTAGAATTTCCTGATTGAACTCTTGTCTCTATCACATGGTTAGGCTCATCCTCTAGGGTTACCTACCTTATGGCTGCTGTACCAAAGAGCTACCTCAGCTTCCACCACTGTACTCATCTTTAGATGGCTGCTTTAAAACTCTGCAGTAATGTCCTGGACTGTTATTGAGGTCATCCCTTTTGGGGAATATCTGGAATCCAACTAACATTAAGTACCTCACAAATGAGAGATGCTGTACTAAGTTCTGTGAATAGAAAATCAAGTTGGAGGGCAGGTAGTGGATAAAGCACCAGCCCTGTATTCAGGAGGACCTGAGTTCAAATCTGGCCTCAGACACTTGACACTTACTAGCTGTGTGACCCTGGGGAAGTCAACCATCATTGCCCTGTAAAAACAAAACAAAAACAAAACAAAACAAATTTTTTTTAAATCAAGTCAATAAACATTTATTATGCACCTACTATGTGCCACGTACTACGCTAAGTGCTAGAAATATAAAGATGGTAATATAAACATGGATTACATAATGCTTTCTTTTTTAAATTAATAAGCTTCTATTTTCTTTCCCTTTTACCTCCTACCCCCACATTCCCCCACTAGAAAATAAAGAAAAACCAAAGCCTTATAACAAATACACATAGTCAAAGCAAAACAAATTCCCACACAGGACACTTCAAAATATGCTTCATTCTGTATTTATATTCTATCATCTGTTTCAGCAGCAGAGTAATATTCTTTGTATCTAGAATCATGGTTGGTCATTGTGTTGATCAGAATTCTTCAGTCTTTTAAACCTTTTTTTTTTTTTTTACAGCATTGTCGCTACTGTACTAATTATTTACCTTGGTCTGTTCATTTTACTTTGTATAATTTCATACAAATCTTCCTAGATTTTCCTGAAACAGTGCCCACCATCATTTCTCATAGTGAAATATTGTTCTAGCATATTTATATGTAATGGGGGCTGTGCTGCACATGCCCAGATCACCTAATGTGGAGCCATTCTGTCTCTAAGAACTGATATCCTGTGTTCTCCTACTTCATGGGTGAGAGTAGCCTCCCTTGATTGGCAATGGAGTCAGAATAGATTGTATTTTAGAAACTGCCAGTCTGGGACACTGTCACTCTCTTTCCAAAGGTTAGCCCTTAGAACAAGTCCCATGAAATTAAATGGTAAGGGAGAAAAGGGAGTATCATTCCTTTGCTCTCCCTTTTACCCCATGACTCTGAGAAATAGTCCTAAGTTTCTGTTTCCTTTACCCTTATCAGGTTATAGGTATAGGTAGTAATTCCCCATTCTACCCAGAATTAAGCTTTGGTGACCTTGGATCCAGGATTCTAAACAGACAGCCTGGTAGGGAAACCCTGAGGAGTCAGAGAGGGTGCACCCCAAACCCAAAGGTGGGGAATGCTTTGGATTTGAAACTGGAACAGTGTGCCTTGGGGGCAGCTAGGTGGTGCAGTGGATAAAGCACCAATCCTAGATTCAGGAGAACCTGAATTCAAATCCAACCTCAAACATTTGACACTTACTAGCTGTGTGACCCTGGGCAAGTCACTTAACCCTCATTGCCTCACACAAAAAACCAAAACAAAACAAAACAAAAAAACTAGAACAGGGCTACACAACAATGGAGCTAAGCTGCAAACCTAATCCTTTTCTCCTTTACAGATTCTAAGATAGTATGGGGAGAGAAAGGGTTAATTTTCACATATTGTGAAGTATGCTTGCATATTTGTTATGATACCTTTGAAATAAACATTACTTTGTAAAAGTCAGTCTGACTGTTGAATGATTGGAGCTGGGGTGTAGAAAACCCCCTACATCAAATTTTTACATCACAAGCTTCTCAGGGCTTTCCACCTAGGCTGGCTGCCTATATCAGGATTTAAGGGAACACTATTGGAGCTAATGTTACTAATGGCAGAGAAAAGACGAAGCAACACCTTTTATGGCTGAAATCTGGAAGAGGGGTGAAATGTAACATAATTGGCTCTTAGGTAGTGGGAATTAGAGTAATTAGTATTACATGTGGAAGTTTCTTTGTCAATCATATTTTTCCCTTATTTTGTTCCCCTTCAGGCAATATTCCCCAAATCTCATGATATCAGTATTATTAGGATTTCTTTTCTTATATTGATTTTAGATTATTTTTATCATAACATGATAATTATTACTTTTTGTCACTTGAATTGAATCTTTAATTTACCCACTCATTCATTTATTCATTCATCTATTTATTTATTCATCTATCTATTTTTTTAAGTTATACATGCGTAGTCATGTAAAACATTTCCACATTAGCCAGATTGTGAGAGAAAATGGACAAAAACAAAACTTCATATAAAGGAACTAACAAAAATTTGTGCTTTAATCTGTATTCAGATATCATCAGTTCTTTCTCTGTAGATGGATTGCATTTTTCATAAGTCCTTAAGAGTTGTCTAGGATCATTGCATTGCTGAAAATAACCAAGTTATTCATAGCAGATTATCTTACAACATTGTTGTTATTTTGTATACAGTACATTTCACTCTGTTTCAGCTCATGTGTGTCTATGCTGGTTTTTCTGATAGCATTCTGATCATCTTTTTTTTTATAGTAAATTACATTTATATAGTACTTTAAGATTATTGTGACAACAATAATAGATAACAATTATATAGTACCTTACACCTGAACAAAGCATTTTCTTCACACTAGCCCAGCAAAGTAAGTACCATACATTTCTTCATCATCCTTATCATCCTCATCCTCCTTCTCCTCATCATCTTACATTGTTTTTGCCTCTGCTTCAAATTTTTTTCACAATTATTATTGCTGTTTCCCTCCAGCCTATTCCCTTCCTATTTTATTTACTCTATTTTATTCTTTCACACTATCCCTCCTCAAAAGTGTGTTGCTTCTGATTGCTTCCTTCCCCAACCTGTCTTCCCTTCTTTCAACCCTCCAACCCCTTTCCCTCCCACTTTCCTATAGTGCAAGATATATTACCATAGCTAGTTGAGTGTGTATGTTATTCCCTCTTTGAGCCAATTCTGATTAGAGTAAAGCTCATTCACTCCCCCACTCCTTCCCCATTTTCTCCTCCACTCCATAAGTTTTTTTTTGTTTCTTTTATATGAGCTACTTTACCTCATTCCACCTCTCCCTTTCCCTTTCTCCCATTGCATTCTTCTCACTCCTTAATTTTATTTTTTAAAGATATCATCCCTTCATATTCAACTCATACCTATTCTCTCTATCTAAATATACTCCATTCAGCTGCCCTAATGATGAGAAAGTTCTTATGAGTTACAAGTAGCACCTTCTCATGCAGGAATATAAACAGTTTAACCTTTTAATATGCCTTATGCTTTCTTTTCTCTGTTTACCTTTTTATGTTTCTCTAGGGTCTTGTATTTGAAAGTCAAATTTTCTATTTAGCTGAGGTCTTTTCATTGTGAATGCCTGAGAGTCCTCTATTTCATTGAATTCCCATTTTCCCCTGAAAGATTATACTCAGTTTTGCTGAGTAGGTTATTCTTGGTTGTAATCTCAGTTCTTTTGCCCTCTGTAATATCATACTCCATGCCTTCCAATCCTTAAATTTAGAAGCTGCTAGATCTCGAGTTATACTGACTATGGCTCCACCATACTCAAATTGTTTCTGTCTGTTTGCTTACAATATTTTCTCCTTGATCTAGGAGTTATGGAATTTGGCTATGATACTCCTGGAAGTTTTCATTTTGGTATCTCTTTCAGGAGGTCATTGGTGTATTTTTTCTATTTCTATTTTACGTTCTGTTTCTAGAATATCAGGGCAATTTTCCCTGACAATTTCTTGGAAGATGATGTCTAAGCTCTTTTTTTTTGATCATGGCTTTCAGGTAGTCCAATAATTTTAAAATTATCTCTCCTGGATCTATTTTCCAGGTCAGCTGTTTTTACAAGGAGATATTTCACAAGCCCTCTATTTTTTTCATTCTTTTGATTTTGCTTTATTGTGTCTTGATTTCTCATGAAGTCATTAGCTTTAATCTTCTCAATCTTAATTTTTAACCAATTATTTTCATCAGAGAGCTTTTGTATCTCCTTTTCCATTTGGCTTTTCAAGCTGTTGATTTTTTCATGACTTAACTGCATCACTTTCATTTCTCTTTCCATTTTTCCTCTACCTCTCTTACCTTATCTTCAAAGTCCTTTTTGAGCACTTCCATGCCCTGAGACCAATTCATATTTTTCTTGGAAGCTTTGGATGTAGGATCTTTGGCTTGGCTATCTTCCTCTTAGGTTGTATTTTGATCTTCCTTGTTACTAAAGAAACTTTCTAGGGTCAGCATCTTTTTCTGTTTGCTCAGTTTGCCAGCCTATTTCTTGACTTTTAAGTCCTACTTAAAGTTGGGACACTGCTTCCAGGGTGCACTGTCCCAAGCTTCAGGGGGTCCCAGGTGGTACAATTTAAGGAGAGGTACATTAACCACTCTCTTGACCTGTGCTCTGGTCTGTAATTAACCATATACCTGCTTGCCCTCTGACCCAGAAGAGAATCCTGTTTCACTATGTCTGCAAGCTCTCGTATGCCTGAGTCCCTCCCCAACCTGGGCCACCACTCAAGACTGCAACCTGGGTCCTAGTTCAGACAAAACAACAGAGTCCTGTCTCTGTGCCAGCAGATACCCCTGTCTTCTCCCTCTAGCCAACCACTTAAACATCTCACTGTCCATGGGCTGAATTCCAGAAGTAGCCACAGATGCATCTGAGAGGCTCCTCTGAAGAACTCCTGGGTCTGAATCTGATTGGCATGGCTGAGGGACTGTGATCCACTCTCACCCTGGCAAAACAGATCTTTCCCACTGACCTTCTAAGCAGCCTTTGGCTGGAAAATGATCTCACTTTGTCATTTTGTGGGTTCTGCTGCTCTGGGAATTGTCTTATGGCATCATTTGACAGAATTTGGAGTGGTTTTGGGGGAGAGCTCTGGGAATTCACTGCCTTTCGTCTGCCATATTGGCTCCACCCCTTGAAGTCATTGAATTGAATCTTAATGAGCTCAATAGTGGCTAATTTTGAGGATAATTTTATATACTAGTTATCCTGAACATTATGCTGTTTCCATTTTCATTATGAGGAAAAATAACTTATTTTTTTCTATTGCTGGTTTTGGAATGGATTTATTTTCAAATCTTAACTAGTAGGACCTTTAAGTACTCCCCAAGTTTTTTTTTGAATAGTTTTTCTTGGTATTTAATGCCATGAATGAGAATGCTACCTTTTCTGTTACTGCTGCTTATGATTCAGGAACTCATGTCAAAAGATGGCAGAGGACTATAGGACCAATCACAGAAAAATGAAGTGAGCCAGTTAAGGAGGTGACATTAATAAGTATATTCATCAGCAATTTCTATTGACTCTTCTTAGCTGTTTTCATAGGGTCTTGTGTAGAAAATATCTGTAAAAATTGGGAATGTGGATTGCATTATTGAACAGTAGAACAAAAGTGACCAGTGTTTTCTAATCATTTTATAAAAGTCATTTGAGGAAAATATCTATATAATCTTTTGTAGTTTTGGGCCTTGGAGGACAGAGTTATCCATACTTAGGATACATTGAAGTGTCCTTGGAATTTCCTGATCTGTTGCTGGTGTTAACAAAGTAATTAATATTTGGTCCTGATTTGTCCAGACTCTAGGTATCAGTGAATTGTCAGCTTTAATTGGAACCAATTTGAGTTTATTCAGAATATTAAAAATTGTAAAGAAGCTGAAATGAAATACCTGCATGTCTTGCACATCCATAATAGTAGTTATACTTCATGGGTATCATCAATACCCTCTGGGACTTGATTGGAGGGCTGGAAGAAAGATCAAAGGACTCCTTCCAAAACCTCCATTGAAACAGGGCTCCCAGGCCAGTCATTCCTCTTTTCCCCAATGGTGTACTCCTTTGGACTGGGCTCCATCGTGTTCCCATAGCCAGTTACCTTCCTTTTCTTCCATTATAACAGCTCTATATTATCTGTGAGGAAAAAAGATAGCATCTGGCAGTTTACAATTAACTATAGGGAGCTGACCAAAGTAAAACGTTCCTCATCTTGTCAATATTGTAGGCCAGATAGCTAAGGCTTGGAATGAGTAGAAAGGAGTTTTCAATCTTGCCAATGCGTTTTTTTTTTTCTATCCCTATGGATGAGACTAATCAGGAAGCATTTTCTTTCACATGGGAAGAAGTTAAATATATCTTCACTCTCTTTGCCTTAAAAAGAACACCTGAAATTACCTTCAAATTGTCATGTTATTCTGAAAAAACTAGAAGAAGACTTGCCTTCTTGAGAGCATTGATATTTATCACTGCATCAATGATACAATGTTGACTTGGCCAGATGAGGCCGTTGTTGTAGGGCCTTAGATTAAATGATGGTCCATATAAAGCACAAGGGGTGGAAAAACAATCTTCAGAAAAATCAGGATCCATCCTCCTCAATCATATTTTGGGGAATACAGTAGGAGGGGAAAAACCCAGAGGAATCTTGTTGTTGTTCTTGTTGTTATTTAGTCATTTTCAGTTGTGTCTAATTCTTTCTTACTCCATTTGGGGTTTTCTTGGCAAAGATACTGGAGTGGTTTTCTATTTCATTCTCCAGCTCATTTTATAGATGAGGAAACTGAGGCAAAGAGGTATGGAATGACTTGCTTAGGAGTTCACACAGATTGTAAGTGTCTGAGGCCATATTTGAACTTAGGAAGATGAGTCTTCTTGACTCCAGGCCTGCCAGTCTATCCACTTTGCCACCTATCTGCAGAGGATTCTTGGCACAGTTCCAAACTAAGCTATTGACACTTGCTTTTCCACAATCTAAGGAGGAAGATCAAAGACTTATTTGATTTATTCACATTTTGGAGAACTCATATTCCTTACCCTAGTATCCTGATGGACCCCATTTAGTGAGTTACCCATAAGCCTGTTTCCTTCAAATGGAGTCCAGAACAGCCTACAGCCCTAAAAGATTTAAAGCACCCTGTTTGACAGTCTCTCCCCTTGGATCCTTAGTATTCTATAAGGCCTTGTGTTTCTTGAGGACATTGTATGTAAAAACCAGGCTACATGGAGCCAGGGTAAGCCAATGTTAGGTGTCTGGCACTAGAAATTATCCAGAGGAGCCATTTACTATTCCAATGTTGAAAAGAAGTTGTTTGCCTCTTACTGGGATACTTACTGTGGCTACTGAGCAGATGCAACAGGGCCATCCAGTTTCACTCCACCACAATGCTGTTGCTCCATTCGTTTTCCTTCTTTCATCACACGGAGGGCTGTTTCTAGCCATTCCACAGTAAGTATGAGCCCTGAGGTCTCTTTCTGGTTCTCTTGAATAGTTTAGTAGAATAACTGCTAGCTGTGGGACCTTCCACCTTTGAATATACACATTGTTCTTCCTCTAGTATCCTCAGTCTTTGAGCATCCCCTCTTTTAGGCCATCTTCTGCCTCTCCTGTGTAAAGAATTAATTGTTATTTGAGGTTTTTATGCCTTGGCACACACTGGCCTGGGGCTCCACAAATCGCATGATGCTCCACCCACTGGTTGTAGCCGGTGCCAGGGGCAGGGTTTGGATACCTTCAAAAGGTATCCAAATTCTTGCAGCAGTGTTTTCCTAATTTTTCTTTCTATTTAAAATTTAAAAATGAATTCTTTTCCTCTCCTTCCCTCTCCCTCTCTTCTCCAAAAACCCAATTACCTTTCCTAATTTCCTGTGATGTTTCCTTAATTTTCAGCACACAGAAGACTGAACACTCCTAAAGAAATCCCTTCTTTTGATTTCTTTTTGCTGAGGTCTGTTCCGGGTTAAAACACCTTCAGGTTTAAGTTTTCCCTCTGTTTTCCTTTCTTAAAGATAGAAGAATTCTTATCCTTTCTTTGCTTCCCACAACCTCATTTTTGGACATGAGAAATTTCTCTTCTTTGGTGACCTTGAAGCTGGGCTCCTCACCCCTATCTGACTCAACACAGTGACTGAAAGTGTCCTATATCCTATGTGGATACCCATATATATCCCTAATTCATCTTATGAGCATTGATAATTCAGCAGCAACAAGTTCTCCTTTCTTTGAAGGATAAGGAGAAGTAGGAGAAATAGGAGAAGGAAAAGAAGCAGCAGCATTGCCAATGTGAAACTGGCCAGTTGGAGGCCCGGGAGGCAGCTATTACTACTCACAGATTGTTGTTCATCCTATCTTCTGAAAGAAGATCAATGGCATCATGAAGGTGATTCCTTGACTTGTGGATGGATTGTATTTAAGTGAGGCAGAGTTGCACAAAGTCATCAGCCTCTCTCCTTCACAGTCATCTGAGTCCAGTGGTAAGACATAAATTAAGATGACTGATCTTACATTCAGCATAATGAAAGTATCCCATGCTGTATGTGTATACCCAAAAATCTCCCTAACTCAGCTTCTGGACATTAATGGTTCCCTAGTTATAGGTTCCTCTACTCTTTTAAAGACAGTATCTTATCTTACATGGTGCCCATGAGTTTCCTTAGGATGCAAACTACCCAGCCTCATTCAGATATAAATGGGAAACATTGTACCATAAATGCTAGATGTTGTTAAATGAACCCACCCCCAAACACCTGTCTTCACCCACTTTTGGAAAATAAGTATGGAGGATATGATCTCTGGTTCCTGCAGAGTTGCTCAAATTGGGATACCAGGCAGCAACATGACTTGTCTTGTGGTATTCATTTACCTCAAAATCTTATTTTTAATTATTCTTGCAACTGCTCTGCTAAACTCTGCTCTGCTCCCACTACTTTTAGATAGATGAAGGGAAGAGAAGCCATCTTGTAAGGGAATACTGGTCACAGGTGACACTATCATGTAGTGACTGAGGTTTTGTCTCTTGTACTGACACAGTACACTTTCTCAAATTTCTTTTCCTCCTTCCCTCTCCTCCTAACTCTCCCAATCCATCTGAGAGTGGTAAGCCTGACATACTCTTTCAGGTCACCTTCCTAGCTGAATGAACTGCTCTGTTGCACTGCATGGCCTGGAGACTCATGCCATTGGGACTTATAGAATCAGCACCAGATCACTCCTTAGCTTCAAAGGTGGGGAGTACTGCCAACGACCCCACCTTTCCCAACACAATAAAATTCTTGTAGGTAGAGACTGTCTCTTTTTTCATTGTTTCCCTAACTCATATAACAGTACAGTACACCAGACAAATTAAATAGTCAATAAATGTCAATAAAAATTATATGAGTTGATATGTTCCTCATGAAACAATTCACTCTTCCCCTTTACCCTTGTAATGGAATTATCTTAGCAAGCTCTACCTTGCTAAGCAGAGTAGAAATCTGCTAAGATCCTTGTGTATTCTTCTGATTGAAAACCTCGGAGTTCATTTAGCTTCTCTATATTTTACATTCTTCATGTACTATGCCCAGAGAATTCTTATCCCTGCTTGCCTAATTCCTGGGATTTAGAACAACCTCATTTACCCCCTGATATTCTCTCCATGTTCTTTTCCTTTTCAAACTTAGTGCTAGTCCTCTCCAATACCCTGTCTCCTTCACTCTTCTTATATTCTGAGCCCACTGAAGCCCATTTCTCTTGTTAACAAATTCCTCTTCATCCTAATGTTCTTTAAATCTCTTTTCTTCACAGAAATCTAGCTTTCCCCTGACGATACCACATCTTCTGGTCCTTTCTCAGAGGCTGGCTGTTCTTTCTGTCATATCCCTTGCTTGAGATGGCATATTCGGGCTATAGCATATGAAGTGGGAAAACAGTCTTCACAGAATCATAGAATTTCTGGTTTGGGCAAGATATCAGAAGTCATCTAGTACAAACACAGCCCAAAATAGAATCCCCAGCACAACACACCTGACAGTCTTTGCTTAGAGATTTAAAAAGGGAAACTGATGACCTCTTGTGGTAACCTATTCTGTTTTTGGATCCTAATAATTGTTCAACTCTTTTTTCCTCACATAAAGCTTCATTTTGCTTACATGGTTGCTTCTTACTCTTGCTCCTCATTTTTCCTCTGGGATCAAACAGAAAAAGCCTAATTCCTTTTTTATATCATAAGTTTTCAGTTATTTGAAAACAGCTATCATGCACTCCTACTTCATCCTTACTCTGAGTTTTATGTTCTCCAAGCTAAACATAATTAGTCCTTTAATGGGTTCTTATATAGAATGGGACGTGATGTACTTTCCCATTTTGTTTGCCTTTCTCATTATATTCTCCAGTTTTCCAAACTGACAGGGGCCATTTGCATATGGGAGATATGCCCCAAGCCAAGAAATAATGTGCAGGGTTTTGTTGTTGGGTTTTTGGGTTTTTTTGCATTTGACTGGTTATTTCCCCAAATTTCTATACAATTTTTAGCTTCTTGGTTTTTCATCTTTATGGATTTATTGAATAAGAAATGTTTAGAAAAAAGAATGTTCTGAGAAATTTCTGAATGGATGAAAGGCAACTTTTTAGGAAACTCCATTGATGGTAACAAAAACTTCTTTTTTTTTTTTCGTGAGGCAATTGGGGTTAAGTGACTTGCCCAGGGTCACACAGCTAGTAAGTGTCAAGGGTCTGAGGCTGGATTTGAACTCAGCTCCTTCTGAATCCAGTGCCAGTGCTCTATCCACTGTGCCACCTAGCTGCCCCAACAAAAACTTTTTGATGGCTGTGGGCCCCTAAGAGCCATTATGGATTCAGATTCATAAATTATTAAGGCTTGAAAAAGCATTAGAGGGGCAGCTAGGTGGCACAATGGATAGAGCACCAGCCCTGGAGTCAGGAGGACCTGAGTTCAAATGCGACCTCAGACACTTAATACTTACTAGCTGTGTGACCCTGGGCAAGTCACTTAACCTCAATTGCCTCACTAAAAAAGAAAAAGCATTAGAGATTATCTAGTCCAATTCCAACACTTTTGAGATGAGGAATCAGACTCAGAGTGCCTGGCATCTAGCAGGTACTTAAGAAATATTTCTTGACTATTGATAGACTGAATTGATACAAAAGAGTAACCCAGCTAGCAAGTTGTAGAGCCAGGTATGGCACCCAGAATTTTGTGGCCATTCGCTCTTGCAAATCATGATAAACATGACATCTGCAAGATATTAATCTGTGGTGAATGCAGCTTACTCTTTTAGCAGATAATAATGCCCATTATACATTTGGACCGCACCTCCAAACTTATGTTTTCTTTTGGTGCTAAAAGTTCTAGGGATGGCCTTTACTTAGGGTGTCCATTTACTAACCACCCTTCATTACTTTTGTTTTCTTTTGGACTGGACCCGTGATTTCTTTGACATGGTGAATGAAATGAGGAAAATTTCCCTGTATATGTAAGTCCATACTTATTCTTCAATTTTCGTTCTTTGAGAGTTTTCCAGGGACACTGAGAGGTTAACTAACTTACTCAGAATCACACAGCTAACGTAGGTAAGAGGTGGGAGTTAAATCCAGGTCTTCCTGAAATGAAAGCTTCCTCTCTGTCAAGCACATTATAGTGCCACTCATCCATTCCTTAATGCTCTGTAACCTGGCTTCTGTCTTAATTGTTCAATTGAAATTGCTTCTCTTGAAAGTCATCAGTGACCTGTTAATTACCAATTCCAATGGATATTTCCTTAGTTATCCTTATTGATATTTGCATAATTTGGCACTGTGACCAATTCCTCCTTTCTCTTTATTTCTGTATAACAGAAGACAATTTTGATCCTTTCTTTTTCTCCTACCTTCCCCCCACCTGTGACTTTTCTTTCTCTTTTGGTTGGGTGTATAGGGAAACAGAATTCATAAAATATAAACAATAATAGGCTTAAAAGCAATGTGAGTAAACACAAGTCAATAAATGGTATAAAGATACTTGATGGCAGAACAAGATAAGACAACTGAAGTCTAAACAAGGAATTGTAACAGCAATTTTAATAATTGGGAAATCTGCAAGATAAGGTGACCAATCAGAGGCAGCAATCAGGAAATTCCCCTGTCTCCCTCTCCATGTGGCTGTAAGGAACCTTATCTAACAAATCCCCATTTCCATGCTCAGATTTATCTCAGAAGATGACCATCTCTTTCTCACAAAGATTTTGGCTACTGTTTTCTTAGCTTGCTCATCAGTACTTTTCTCTACTTCAATGCCTTTATTTGTTCTCATCTCTTCTCTCCTCCTTTTCAGTCTCAGAGAATGAAGACCCAGTTTCCTTGTTAAGCCATCCACTTGTACTCTAAATCCTGTTCTATCCTCTCTTGTTTTTTGTTTGTTTGTTTTGCTGGGCAATGAGGGTTAAGTGACTTGCCCAGGGTCACATAGCTAGTAAGTGTCAAGTGCCTGAGGCCAGATTTGAACACCACCTAGCTGCCCCTCTATTCTCTCTTAATGGTTTACTCTCATCTGCAATCTCTCACCCTCTATTGGTTGTTTAACTGCTGCTTACATTCTCAGATCTTCCCATTTTCCTGAAAAACTATCCTTTATGCTGCTTTCTCTGTAGGCTACTTATATTTTTTCTCCTTTTATTAAACTTCTAGAAAGAATAATCTATAACTCCTACCTTGATAACCTTACCACTACTCATCCTTTAAAAATAATTTTAAAAAATTAACAAAAATGGGGCAGCTAGGTGGCACAGTGGATAAAGCACCAGCCCTGGATTCAGGAGGACCTGAGTTCAAATCTGGCCTTGACACTTACTAGCTGTGTGACCCTGGGTAAATCACTTAACCCTCATTGACCCACAAAAACAAACAAAAATTAACAAAAATATATTTTCTTTCCCTTCAACCTCCTTTCCCTTTAGAAAAGCAGAAAAACAAAATTATGAATATGCATAGTCTAGCAAGATGCATTTCCACATTGTGTTAAAAAAAATGTTTCATTCTTCACCTTCCGTCTGTCACCTCTCTGTGTGGAGTTATGTAACATGCTTTATCAAGTCTTCTGGAATCATGGTTAGTCACTGGGTTGATCAGATTTCTTATGTCTTTCAAAATTGTTTGTCTTCATAATATTGTTCTTATTCATGTTAATTATTCTCCTGGTTCTACCCATTTAATTGTAGATTGGTTCATACAAGCTATCCCAAGTTTCTCTGAAACCATCCCTTTTATCATTTCTTGCCATTCCATTCATACACCATAATTTGTTCAATCACTTCTCAATTGATGGGCTTCATGTTTATTATTTATTTCATAAGCAATATTCCAACTGTTATTGTATCACTGACAAATATTTATTGACAGTTTATTCTGTTCAGACCACTGTTATATGGGTTTGACTCATGCATAAATTGAATTTCACTGAGACAGAGCTTTGCAAAGTCGTTAGCCTCACTCTCTTTTCCAGAATCATAGAAGTACGGTAGTAAGACAAGGGTCAAGACTTGAGGTTAGAGGGATTTCCATATAGAAAGCCAAGTTCACATGACGAGGCTGGGTCAGTCCCACATTGGATAATAGGACTTAAAATTGGAAGGGAACTATGATATTCTAGTTTAAGGATCATAATTTTTTTTGTGTGATGGACCCCTTTGGCAGTCTGGTGAAGACCTACAGAACACATACATGTCAGAATATTGATTTTTAATACATACTATAAAATATATAGGACCACAAGGAAAACCAATTATATTAAATATATATTTATTAAAGTTTAAAAAGTTTATGTATTCTAGGCTAAGAATTTCAGATGCAATACAACTCCTCATTTCCTAGATGGAGAAATTAAAGACCTATGCCATCAAAAAGGTGTTCCCAAAGTCAAGTAGTAAAGCAGAAGAGTCAAGATTTCAATGATTTTTCTTTGATTCTTAATCCTTTGATTTCATATTTTTTGTTTTTCTTAGTATGATTCATTGATGACTAGCATCTCTTTTTCCAGATTTATTTCACTTCACTGCCCCTAAAGTTACACTTTTGTTGTTCAATTGTTTTTAGTTGTGTCTCTCTTTGTGAACCCATTGGCAGAGATACTAGAGTGGTTTGCCATTTTCTTCAGCTTATTTTACAGATGAAGAAACCAAGGCAGCCAAAGTTAAATGACTTTCCCAGGTTCACAAAGCTAGAAAGTATCTGAGGCCAGCTTTGAATTCAGGAAAATGAATATTTCTGAGTCAAAATCTGGCATTCTATCCACTTTGTCACATATCTCTCCTTCAAGACAGAGTAGCCCAACTGTTGTTTCCCAAACTTGGCAATCTATCCCTCATTTTCAAGCCTTCACACAGATTCCTCATGACAGGAATACTCTCCCTCCTCACTTCCACCTCTTAGAATCCTAAGCTTTCTTTAAGGCTCATCTCAGATGTAGTTTCCTGTGCAATGCCAGCTCAGATCCCTTCAATTGTCAATGCTCTTTCCCTCCTCAAATTTTCTTGCATTTTCTTACTTTGTTTTCACATTGCATCCCCATTTAGAATGTAAGTTCCTTGATATTAAGAGCTGTTTTCCCATTTTGTCTCTATCTCTAGCACTAAGAACAGTGCCTTGGGTGTAGTAGATATATAATAAGTGTGTGTCAAATTGAAATATTTCCCATCAGGGTTGATTCCAAGTTCAGTATAGTTGTTTCTATGCCTCAATAGCCAGTTTTGATCTCTCTACTTGGGCTTTTCTAAAAGTCTCTGCTGTGAGAAGCCACTATGATATTCATAGGACTTGTTTATAGCAGGATGCTTTAGATATATCCCTTCCTCTTGCCTATCACCCTGTCCCTTTTTGGGGATCTTCTATGTATAGAACTTTCTATGCCAAAGTGTGTGTGTGTGTGTGTGTGTGTGTGTGTGTGTGTGTGTGTGTGTGTGTGAGAGAGAGAGAGAGAGAGAGAGAGAGAGAGAGAGAGAGAGAGTAAGTGATGACCTCAACAGTCTGGTCAATTTTATAGATCCCTTCTTAGAAGAATATTTTTAAATGCATAAAATAAAATATGCAGAATTTTAAATGGAAACTAATTATGTTGAAATAAAGGTACTAAAATGCATAAAAATGTTCACAAACCCTGCATTAAGAATGTTTCTAGGGGCAGCTAGGTGGCGCAGTGGATAGAGCACCTGCCCTGGAGTCAGGAGGACCTGAATTCAAATCTGGCCTCAGACACTTAACACTTACTAGCTGTGTGACCCTGGGCAAGTCACTTAACCCCAATTGCCTCACTAAAAAAAAAAAAAAGCATGTTTCTAGGAGTTTAAGACAGGTGTTGATCTAGCAAAAGACAGACAGAAGGAATAGTTAGGCAGATATGTGTATATATTTTTTTATGGTGTATGCATGTGTGTTTCTGTTTGTGCTTGGGTGTGATAAAGGCTGATTAAATGAAAAATGAATGAATAATGCATGTATTAAATAATTACTGTGTACAAAGGACTGGACTATGTGCTGGGAATACAAACAGAAAAGACGTTTTCTACTCTCATTCTAAAGGACATTCTAAAGGAGGAGGCAATACATATTTGAAGGTTTCAGCTACAAGTCAGATGGAAAAGTTTCTCCTTAGGGTACTATATGCCACTTGCACTGATAAAATAACAGTTTCTCATGTTCAAATATTTAAAAATGCTAAGGCTTTTGGTGGTAAGAAATTTCTTACTTTGTATATTATATTAATATTAATCACACTCAATATTAATAATGATATATATGTCAACTATATTAATAATTATATTGGGTTCATTTCACAAAGATGAGTAGGGTACTTGCTGTTTTTCTCTTGTTTCAATCGTGTTCAACTCTTCATGACCAATTTTAGGATTTTTTGGCAAAGATATTGAAGTGTTTTCCTTCTCCAGATCATTTGGCAGATAAGGAAACTGAGGCAAACAGGATTAAGTGACTTGCCCAGGGTCACACAGCTGGTAAGGTTCTGTGGCCTGATTGGAACTCAGGAAGATGAGTTCCTTGACTCCAGGACCAGCATTCTATGCACTATACCACCTCGCTGCCCACAGTATCCCTATGAAACCATCTAGAATGACTGATGAGTCCATAAATACCACCCTTAATGCTGAAAATAGTCTAACAACTCTTCCATGGATATATCCTTTTCTAGCCTGTTTATGACTAGTGTATTCATAGTGGAAGTATTTGCTTATGCTATAATGGTGTGTATTTAAAAGGTTCCAGAAACTCCCAAAGTCCTCTTGAACATAAAACAGTGCAAGCCTTGACCATCTTGGGTTAGAAGAATCCAGACTGAATATGTTGGCAGGATTGGTCTCCTGTTGATTTGTGTTAGGATCTGTGTTGTTTAAAAATCTAAATGTGGGTTCTAATCTGTCCCCCCCCCAGTTTGGGGGGGAAACTGGTTAAAATCACTGATAAATTTACCAGAGTTTTGGCTTTTAAGGGCTTATTAAAAGATATAAGAGAGTAAAGAGAAAGGTTGAGAACAGATTTCTTATAGCATAGAAATCCTAGCCTTTCTAATCTCCCACATGAAGTCTTGCCACCACGCCAATGTCTTGAACCCAAAGTGGAAGAACCCCTCTACCAGCATCTGCTTCCTACTTCATGTTCTCCTCCCAGAAATGGGAGGCTCATCAAGTTGATTGGCTGGTAGCTTTGATAGACAGTAACCACAAGCAAATGTTACTTCCTGACACCAAGGAACCGACTACATGGCTTGCCCTCAGATGCCTTCTCCTCATGGTTGAGCTTTCATACAGTAACTCTCCAGCAGGTGACGTCACTCCAATCATTACAGATTTGAGGAATAGAATTAGACAACTAAAATTTGAGTGTTAGCAAGTAATGGTTAGAGAACACATGTCCTCATTATTTTTTGTTCATTATATATTATTATCAACCCCATAATAAGTTCAAGTGAGTATGGGGCTCAATCTCCAGTCTTGGAAATATTATAATAAATTGATGGTGAGAAAGAGTATCACAGATCACAGAAGCATAGATATATATCTGGAAGGAACCCTAGAGATCATCTAATCCAACCTCCTCATTTTGTGGATTAGGAAATTGAGGACTACTCCAGTATCATTGCCAAGAAAATCCCCAAAGAGCCATGAAGCATCAAACATGTCTGAAAAATGAGTAAACAAAAAACATACATACATACATGTGTATGGAGAGAGAGAGAGAGAGAGAGAGAGAGAGAGAGAGAGAGAGAGAGAGAGAGAGAAGGAGGAGGAGGAGGAGGAGGAGGAGGGAAGCATTTTTGGGATAGCAATTAATTATGGAAGAAGGAAATGATTTTCATGAAGCAAAGAAAGGCTGGGTCATGATTAGATAACATGACTACATAGTGGACCTACTTAGCATGTTTTTCTGACTTTCACCTGCATTGTTCAATAAATTGGGACAAGGAATAGTTAGGGTAGGCTAGCTTTGAAGACTGACAGGGTTGTTGTTTGTCCATTTTCAAAGCAGACCATGACATCAGGATGTCATGACTTACAGTGAATTGGATTTAAGTGAGGGAGGGCTATGCAAAATCACCAACCTCAGTTTCTCCTCCAGAGCCACCAATCCAGAGTGACAAGATATACATCAAGATGACTGGAGATGGCCCTGGATGTTTTAAGGCAATTGGGGTTAAGAGACTTGGCCAGGGTTACCCAGCTAGTAAGTGTCTGAGGTGAGATTTCAACTCAGATTCTCTTGACTCCAGGGACAGTACTCTATCCAATGTACCATCTAGCTGCCCAAAGACTGACAGTATGAACTGTAAGAGGACCAACAGCAAAGGATTAAAGGATTCAAAGATGAGGTATACTATATTGTTCAATTGGTTAATTCTAAGGCTAACATCTTTAAGGTCAAATGCTGAGGCTAGGGCAGGAATGATAGCCTGGGAGAACAGGAAGGAATAGAGGGGTTGGAGGTCATGGTGAAGTTGAGGAGAAATTTAAGTAAAGGGAAAGATGAAATGGTCGAATATTATGATTTTGAAAATAGAAAATACATTGGAGAAAGTATAAAAAGGATGAAATGTCTTCCCAATAGATGGAAAGGGCTTAAATGAATAAGGAAAGTATGGTAATGATCAAGTAGAGCTTCCAGAGTTTATAATGGAAGAACACAGGGATTGGGGAAAGGTAAGTCCAAGTTGCATAGGTATATTCATACCATACTTCATACTAGGAGAGGGGTTTTTGCTTTGGAAGGTAACTTTTAATTTGAGGGTATTGGGGGAATGGGGTAGGAGTTTACTACCCATAGAACAAAAGTAAGTTGAAAAGTGTACTTAGTTGGAGAAAAGAATGTCACAAAGACCATGTGGTACAAGAGGTCTCTAATTTTAGGTAGCCTTTACATTCTTCTATATGACTCCACCATAATACCAATGATGGATAAGAGGTTTTCTTCTAATTGATTGTAGTTAAAATAGGACAAGTCAGTGATTCCGTATAATTGTAGGATAGTGACATATAGTGTACCAAGGCTGAGAAGGAAGTGTGGGATCCAGATGATTTCATGTTTTAATCACTGATGATGATGTTCTCATCAGTTCTTTGGCCTGATGATGGAAGATCATTGGATTTAGCTTCTATGGAAATTGGATCAATCTTAAGTCATGTGGTAATATTTTGGTAGTACATGAATGGTTAGCTAATGAAATTGGAAGGACCTGAGTCAACTTTGAAAGAGTAACAGGAACCAATATCCCCCATGAGATTTGGAATAAGATTCTCTGTCATATGCTATTCTCCCTGTAGACTCTTGAAGAACTCAACTCTCAATTGTTACTTCTATGAGGAGAAGCAAATCTGGGTATCTAACAATGCTCTTATTGACCTCTGTGACCTTGAGCAAAAGTGACTTTGAGGTCAATCTGGGCCTCAATTTCCTTCTCTGTTAAATGAAGAGAGTGGATTGGAAAATTTCTAAGATTCGTTTTAGTTCTCAAATCCTAGATTGCTATAGTACTGTGATTTCCAATTTTCTATCTCCATTCCCTAATCTACATCCTAAACTCTAGTCAAATATTTCCAGTTATATACTGAACCTAGAAAGTGCATCCCCAGTAACTTACTATCCATTTTCTTTTTCCCTAATGGAGTTCAAGCCCATTACTTTATGCTTCATTCTCAAAGAGGACCATGACATTGGGGTGATATCATGACTTGCAGTGAATTGGATTTAAGTGAGGGAGGGCTGTGCAATGTTACCAACCTTACCCTATCCTCCAGAGCCATCTGGGTCCAGTGGCAAGATATACATCAAAACAACTGGAGATGGCCCTGGATGTTTTAAGACAATTGGGGTTTAGTGACTTGGCCAGGGTCACACAGCTAGTAAGTGTCTGAGGTGAGATGTGAACTCAGATCCTATCACAGTGGCTTTTGGAGATGTAGAGGTTAGGAATGGATAGCAAAGGAGGAAAGGGGAGCAAGACATAAGGAGAAGGCAATTTCTATGATTTTTCTTTACTTGTAGCTTAGTAGAAAGTACACTGGTTTCAGAGTTAAGATACCTGGATTTGAATCCTTACTCTACCTGATCTCTATGATTTGGGGCAAGTCACTTAACCTTTCAAAAATCTTATTTCCTTACCTGTAAAATGGGAATAATATTTGTACTATTTAACTCACAAGGGTATTTGAGGATCAAGTGAGATAACAGGTAATACATGATCATTGAATTAAAAGGCTGAAAAGGCCTATGTAAATTCCAGGTATTAAATTTTTTTTTCAATCTATTCTGCCTTCTGGGTCAGGGTTAGGATTTATCTTCCTAAAATGAAGCTTTATTTCTCTGTGGCCAAATGTCTCCTCCTCCAAAAGTTCATTGAAGGGTGACAACCCTCTGATATCCACATTTAGAGCTAGGGATTTTTTTTATTATAATAGAAGTATAATTTCTTTAAAATGTTTTAAGGGAAGAAAATGGAATTTCCTTAGAAAGATAGCTTTTATTCAAATGTAAATATTTACTATTGACATCCAAATTGAGATACTATAAAGGAGATAAAGAGAATGGAATAGAAGAGAACCAGGAAGGTTTTTTTGTTTGTTTTTTGGGTTTTTTGTTTTTTTTTTTGCTATTGTGGGATGGAATTGTAATGACAAGTTTTAGAAATCATTTTTTGTTTGTTTCTCAGCAACAAAAAATAGAACTGAGAGACTAGGAGAGAGATAGACTAGCATACAGAGAATTTAGAATATGCTGGGAAGACAGATTACCAGAAAAACTTTTGGCCAGGATCCAGAAGATGAAAGAGAATCCAAGATACTCTAATTTAGAATAGGGGAGCTAAGGGAGAAGCCTGTGGAGGAAGGATAAAAGGCAAGAGCTGAAGAGAAGTTATAAAGAGAGAATAGGATTCTCAGGGTCAGTATGTTTTGGTTTTTTATTTCTTCCATTAAGTTTTATTTTCCCAAATTACATGTAAATACACATTTTGACAATAATTTTTTTAAACTTTGTGTTCAAAATTCTCTTCCTCCCTCCCTCCTTCCAAGAACTCAAGCAATTCAATATAAGCTATACATGAGCAGTCATACAAAACATTTCTGTATTAACGAGGTTGTGAAAGGAAACAGACAAAAACAAAACTTCAGATAAAGGAACTAACAAAAAAATGCTTCAATCTGTATTCAGATACCATCAGTTCTCTCTCTGTAGGTGTACTGCATTTTTCATAGGACCTTCAGAGTTGTCTTGGATCCTTGCATTGCTGAAAATAAGCAAGTCATTCACAGCAGATCCTCTTATAGTATTGCTGTTATTTTGTATAAAGTATACTTCATGTTGTATAAATTCATTCACTGCCCCACTCCTCCCCTTTGTCTCCCCCCACTCCATAAATTCTTTCCTGTTTCATGTGGGATTTCACCCCATTCTCCCTCTCCCATTCCCCTTCTCCCAGTGCTATCCTCTCACCCCTCAATTTTACCCTAAAGATATCATCATGGGGCACCTAGGTGACACAGTGTACAAAGCACCCACCTTGGACCCAGGAGGACTGAGCCCACATCCAGCCTCAGACACAAGACACTCACCCACTGCATGACCCCAGGCATGTCACCCAACTCCTCTCACCCCACAAAAAAAGTTAAACAAAAAATAAATGCTTTATAGATATCATCCCTTCATAATCAGTTCCCACCTGTGCCCTCTGTCTAAATTTATTTATATCATCTGCCCTAATACTGAGAAAGTTCTTATGAGTTAGATATATCATCTTCCCAGGGTCAGTGTTGAGGTGATGGACACTAGCTGGGGAGGGTGGTGTTTGTGTACACATCAATTTTCACTAAACACTAGAAAGGAATGAGCCAGCCTTCCCCTGGCCCATGCTGTTTTTTAAAACAAAGGTGGAGAGAGTGGCAATAAATGTATTGAAGACTAAGTAGATTAGCCAGAGGATAATAACTTTAAGTTCAGGGCTGAGAGAAAGGACTCATGGACTAACAGGAGAATGATAACAGAAAGTGCTTGGAAGAGAGTGCTTAACGAATTGGATTGGTCAGCCTCACTCCTCCAGAGTCATAGAGGTTCAGAGGCAAGATAAAAGCCTGGATGACTGGCAATGGCACAGAATGAAGTTGAAAACCTTGGAATCTTCGATGTCTGACCAAGCTCTAAGCATTCTACAGTGCCTGCTTAAGCCACCTTCATGACCATTGTGACAAATTGTACTCCACTTGGGGAAGTAGTCACAGACTTGGGATAGACACTGATGGGTTTGTGGTCTGTTGGTTACCCTCAACCTGATGTAACCTGACTGCCAAGATGGTTTTCCTAGTGAGTCACTGCTGTCCATTCTACAGCTTCTTGGAGTCATAGATAAGAGTTGGAATATATGGTTGTTCAAGAAGATTAGCACCTCTGGTGTAAGGGCTTGCTGACCTCCTTTCAGGGCAGGTAATCTAGCTTTGGTTCCAAGCTAACTAATATGCCAACTCCACCTATATATGATTTGTATTCTCAATGCCTTAAATGGTATTATAAAATTTAATTATTCACTTGATACAACTGAGTATGATTGGCAGTGAGAGGTAGGAGAAAGAGTGAATTTTTCAGAAGAGGAAAAGAGTAAAAGTCCAGGAGTTAGGATTGAGATTATATATAGATATCTATGTATTCATCTATACTATTTTATATATATATTATATATATATAATATATATAATAGTATAGATGAATACATAGATATACATATATTTATTATATATATATATATATATATATATATACACACACATACATACACATAGACACATATATTAGCTACATGGAGTACATACGTACATAGAGTCAGAGTCCCTTAGGAAGTTGGATGTTGGACATCACATCCCTCTGGCAACTCCTGCGGCGGCACTGGTGCCAAACTGTACTGGCTCTGCCTCTCCTTTGGATCCACCAATGTCATGGAGAGGGAAAACCTGCATGGGCAACAGATTGTTCTCCATTTTGACCTGTCCAGGCCAGCACCCTGGAGTGGACACTCCAGCTACTCCTCATGGGGTAAATACAACACGCACAGCCATACTGTGGCCTATGGCTCTTCAAGGCACTGATTGTCCATGACTGGGGGAAGCCTACTACTAGTTAACATTTGGTCATTAACATAAAATTTTCAAGCAGAAGGAAAAAAAAAGCACCGGGGCCAGATGGGATTATAATAGAATTATATAAAACATTTAAAGATCAATTAATAATATTAAATATATTATTTGGAATAATAGACAAAGAAGGGATCCTACCAAACTGCTTTTATGAAACAAATATGATTGTGTTACCTAAATCAGGAAGAGTAAAAACAGAAAATTATAGGCCAATTTCATTAATAAATGTAGATGCAAAAATCCTAAATAAAATACTAGCTAAAAGATTAGAACAATATAATACTAAGATTATACATTATGGTCACATGGGATTTATGCTAGGAACGCAGAGATGGATTAACCTAAGGACCATTATTAACATAATTGATTATATTAGTAATAAACATAACAAAATCATATGATTATATGAATAGATGCAAAAAAACTTTTGATAAAGAGCAACAAGTGTTTTTATTAAAAACACTTGAAAATATAAATGGACTTTTCCTTAATAATTGAAAGTATAAATGGTATAAATACTTTTCCTTAAATTGATGAAAAAGCATTTGTCTAAAACAATCAGCAAGAATTATTTGTAATGGGGATAAGGTAGAAGCCTCTCCAGTAAGATCAGGTATGAAACAAGGGTGCCCACTGTGTAATTTAAGATTCTAAATGTGGATTCTAATCTGTTCCCCCAGTTTTGGGGGAAACTGACTAAAATCACTGATAAAGCGAGTTTAGGTTTTTAAGGGTTTATTGAAAAATAGAAAGAAAACGATTGAGAACAGAATTCCAACAGCCTGGCATTCCTATCTTTCCTCAAATTTTCTGTGAAGTCCTCTGCCGCCACCACCACCATCAAGTCAGGAACCCAAAAGAGCGAGTGCTCTCCGTGCAGGCTCCCTTTCCTCCTTCCTGTATCCTCCCAGAAAATAGCAGGCTCCTCAAGTTGATTGGCTGGTAGCCTTGATAGACAGCACCCATAAGTAAACGTCATTTCCTGATGCCAAAGAAAAGCCACAATGCCTCTGAGGCATTTTCCTCATGGCGGAGCTTTCCCACAGCAAGTCTCCAGTAGGTGGCATCATTCCAATCATTACACCACTGTCACCAATATTACTCAGTATTATATTGAAAATCCTAGCAATAGTAATAAGAAGAGAAAAAGAAATAGGAAAAGTCAGAATATTGAATAAGGTAATAAAATGATCTCCTTTTGCAGACAACATGATGAAATACTTGGCAAATTCCAAAAAGCCCATTTAAAAGTTAGTTGAAAGAACTAAAAATTGTAGCAAAGTGGTAGGATATAAAATAAATCCACATAAATCATCAACATTCCTATATATCATAAGAAATACCCTAGAAGAAGAGATAGTAAAAGATGCCCCATTTAAAATAATTGTAAACAGGAAGAAATACCTGGGAGTACACCTGCCAGAACAAAGTCAGGAACTATATAAGCAAAATTATGAGAAACTTTTTATACAAATAAAATCAGATTTAAGTATTTGGAAAATATTAATTTTTCATGGGGAGGCAGAAAATATAATAAAATAACAGTTTTACCTAGCTTAATTTATATATTTAATGTTATTCCAATTAAATTATGGAAAATGTATTTCACTGAACTAGAAAAAATAATAGCAAAATTCATTTGGAAGAACAAAAAGCCAAGAATAGCAAAAGAACTAACAAAAAAAAAAGTAAAGGAGGGTTAGCAGTACCAAATTTTAAACTACATTATAATACAGTAATTATTAAAACTATCTGGTACTAGCTAAGAAATGGAAAGATGGATCAATGGAAAAGAATAGACAATTTAAACAGCAAATGAATATAATAATCTTGATTTTGACAAGTATAAAGACTTAAGATTTTGGGATAAGAATTCATTATTTGCTAAAAAAAAAATTGAGAAAACTGGAAAGGAGTATAGTAAAAACTGAGCATGGACATCTTATACAATTTACCAAGATGAGGTCAAAATGGATACATTACTTAGGTATAAAGGAGATATAAGAAAATTTGAAGAACTTTCAATACATTACCTATTACCTATCAGAATTATAGATAGGAGAACAATTTATAGAAAAAAAAACAGGAAAGAAAGAGCAAAGTTAGTTGTAAAATGGATAATTTCAGTTACATTAAATTTAAAAGGTTTTGTACAAACAAAACAAATGTAGCCAAGATCAGAAGGAAAGCAGAAAATGGGGGAAAATTTTATAGATGTTTCAGATAACTCATATATAAAATATATAAAGAACATTGTCAAATATATAAGAATACAAGTCATTCCCCAATTGATAAATGGTTTGGACATCTTGGATTTGAGGTACTTCTTCCTTGTAGGCCTTTTCTTTCTTTAAGGGCCTTCTTTTATTAATATTGTTCATTCATTTTGAAGCACATATGTGCCACCATTATAGACCTCCATTGTGGGTATAGCCATAGTTCTCCTATTTATGGGTGGAATGGAGAAAGTCCCAAGTGAGAGATTTAAATCTTCTTTGTATTTAGTTACTTATATATTATCAGCCTATTAGAATATATGCTTCTTGAAGGAAGAGGCTGTGTTTTTGCATTTCTTTGTATCCTTAGTTCTTAACACTGAACATGACACTTAAAAAGCTTTTAAGAACTACTTAATGATTGATTTAAAAGGGGAAATTGAATTTGATTCTGGGGAAAGAAGTTGTTCCCCAGTGATTAGTGGCATTCTGATTTTGACTGGCTATGCCTTTTCTTTTTCTAGCTATTCCACAGGATACTGTGGTACCCTATGTCTCATGGTGGGAGAAATCGCCCTTATAACTTACCCATTTTTAATGGGATAGATGGGATTAAATGCATACATCTGAAGCAAGAGAGTAGCACAAATGAAGATTTGATGCAGAGAGCAATGCTGTCCTGGAAGTAGACCTGTGTCTAGTACTGTGATTTTTTTTTTCTGAACCCATGCCACTTCCAGAAGAGACCAAGAGAAGTTATGTACTGTGGCTGTCTTTATGAGGGAGAGAAAAAATCCTGGGTAAAAGTTCCATAGGCTCCCATGCAGGAGTAACAAGGAATTGGATTCCCCAAATTTTGATCAGTCTGACAATTGGATGAATTGATGGCAGGATGTTGAAAAGCTTATAAGCAGGCATGCACATTTTGGGTACAAAGGTAATTTCCACTATTTTGATTAAAGTCTATTTATAAGTATGTTTCCAGGAAGCAGGGAAGCTTTCCTAGGCAGGATAAAGGCTGATTATTCTGATCAGTAGAAACACCAATCCACTGTGGTAAAAATTATTTGTGGTAAAGATTAATATCACAAGTTTTAGCTGAATCATTTGGGAGGGGCCACGCCTTGCCCAGCCTGAGATTCTGTATGCTACTGAGGTCAGAAGGAGAACTCTCCATGAGCAGCTTTTGAAGGACCTCCCCTTTTGGGAGAGGGAAGATTGAACGTAACCTGAAGGGAGGTGAAGCACTTCCAGTAGGCTAAGCTCTTAGCACTTCCAGAACTCAGGATGCTCACTCTGGCGGTTGACTGAGGTCATGGTGGCATCTGGTGGGCTCTTCAGGCCTGGGTGAGTAATTCCTTTGAACCAGCTTAGGCTAAGTTTAGAGCTAAGAGCATCTATCTGTATTTCTATTTTCCCATTTCCTTATCTTTGATTTTTATTAGTTTCATCTTTGTTGTTTAATCAATTCCCAAGTAATAAAATCTGATCCTTTTGTGAACTAAAGCTTAGGGGGTCCTTTCTTATTGGCCTGGGAGAAGTATCTAAAAAGAATAGTTCAGAGGGGAGATTAAATCTAAAAAAGGTCCCTCATATTTCTGGGACCCCAATATTAAGGTGAGTCACCCAAATAGCTCCCAGTATATCCAATTTTGGCCCTCACACCACACCTCTTTACTGGCCGGAAAAAAGGAGAGTGATTTTTTTTTCAATTGTAATAGTATTTTATTTTGTCCAGTTATGAGTAAAGATAGTTTTCAATATTCATTTTTATAAGATTTTGAGTTGCAATTTTTTCTCCCTCCTTCCCTTTCCCCACTAAAGACAGCAACCAATCTGATAAGGGTTATATATGTACAATGTTAAAAATATTTCCACATTAGTCATGTTGTCAAAAGAAGGTGAAAAAAGTGAAAACCTAAAGAAAGGGAAAAAAAATAACAACCCCAAAGTGAAAATAGTATTCCCAGATCTGCATTTAGATTCCATATAGCATTGGAATTAATTGTTTCTTTAAATGTTTGGTAGAATTCACTTCTAAATCCAACTGACCCTAGAGAATTTTTCTTAGGGAATTCATTGATGACTTATTCAATTTATTTTCTCTAAAACTTAGCTATTCAAGTATTTTTTGTAAATATTCATCCATTTCCTTTATATTGTCAAATTAATTAGGATACAGTTGAATAAAATAGTTCCTAATTATTCATTTAATATCCTCTTCATTGGTGGTGAATTCACCTTCTTCATTTTTCATACTGGTAATTTGGTTTCCTTTCTTTCTTTTTTAAAAATCAAATTAACCAAAAGCTTATTTATTTTATTGTTTTTTTTTTCATAAAACCAGCTCTTAGGTTTATTTAGTAATCCTAAAGTTTTCTTACTTTCAGTTTTATTAATCTCTCCTTTGTCAAAATTTATAATTTTATATTTAATTTGGGATTTTGAATTATTTTTCTAGCTTTTTTCATTGCATGCCCAAGTCATTGATCCTCTCTTTCTCTATTTTATTCATGTAGGCATTTAGAGATACAAAATTTCCCCTAAGAACTTCTTTGGCTGCATCCCATAAGTTTTGGTATGTTGTCTCATTATTGTCATTCTTTGATAAAGTCATTTATTGTTTCTATGATTTGTTGTTTGACCCACTAATTCTTGAAGGAAAGCTTTATTTTATTTTATTTTATTTATTTAATTTTTGCGGGGCAGTGAGGGTTAAGTGACTTGCCCAGGGTCACACAGCTAGTGTCAAGTGTCTGAGGCCAGATTTGAATTCAGGTCCTCCTGAATCCAAGGCTGGTGCTTTATCCACTGCTCCACCTAGCTTCCCCCCACTCATTCTTTAAGATGAGATTATCTAGTTTCCAATTGATACTTTATTACATGTAATTTTTATTGCATCATGATCTGAAAAGGATGCATTTACTATTTATGCCTTTCTGCATTTGACTGTGAGGTTTTTGTGTCCTAATACATGGTCAATTTTTTGGTAGAAGCCATGTACTTCTGTGAAAAAGGTATATTGCTTTCTATCCTCATCCAATTTTCTCCAGAGATCTATTATATCTAAATTTTCTAAAATTCTATTCACCTCCTTCTTTCTTGTTTATTTTCTGGTTAGATTTATCTTGTTCAGAGAGGGAGAGACTGAGACGCCCCACACTTATAGTTTTGCTGTCTATTCCTTTTGTAACTCGCTTAACTTCTCTTAAGAATTTGCATGCTATGCCCCTTGGTGCATACATGATTAGTATTGATATTACTTCATTGTCTATGGTACCTTTTAGCAAGATATAATTTTTTTCCCCTTATGTCATTTAATTAGATCTAGTTTTTGCTTTTGCTTCATCTGAAATCATGATTGTTACCTCTGCTTTTTTTTCTTTAGCTGAAGCATAATACATTCTGCTCTAGCCTTTTACCTTTACTCTGTGTGTATCTCTCTGTTTCAAATGTGTTTTTTTTGTAAACAAGGTATTATAGGATTCTGGTTTTTAATGTACTTTTCTATCTGCTTCCATTTTATGGGAGAGTTCATCACATTCACAGTTATGATTATTAACTGTGTATTTTCCTACATCCTATTTTCCTTTTTGTTTATATTTTTCGCTCTCCACTGTTTCCATCCTCACCAGTGTTTTGCTTCTGACCATGCCTACCTCAATCTACCCTCCTTTTTATCAGCATCATCCCTTTTCTTTCCTCTCTTACTTCTTACCTCCCTTCTATCAGTGACTGACCTTTTCTCCCCTTACCATTCTAATTCTCCATAAGGTAAGATAAATTTCTTTATCCAAATGAGTGTATACTTTATTGCCTCTTTGAGCCAAATCAGATGAGAGCAAGGTTGAAACAATGCTCACCTCTCCCTTCTTTCCCTCCATTGTAATAGATCTTTTGTGCCTCTTCAAGTGAGGTAATTTGTCCAATTCCACCAAGAGTGATCTTAATGAGAGTATAAGAAATCTGGTTGAAACTCAAGGAGCTTGGCAGTGACTCCCGAGTACCCTCTGATTTGGCCTAGTGCACTTGATTGGGTTGTTATGTGCTGGAGGGAGAGACTGAGTGCTTGGAGTGATGGCCAATGCACAGGCCAGATGAACTTGTTACAGTAACCTCTAACAGCAACAATTCTTTCACCCCGTGAGTATGTATTGATTTCTTTCTTAGGCAAGGCACTTGATTGGAGCACTACTTTCATCTTTGTAAATTCACCAAAACTAGATCCATCTTGAGAACAAGAATATTTACCACCCACATTCAGAACCATAGCCCATACATAGAAGATCATATGTTCAATTTCTAAAAAATAAATAAATAAGCATAAACATTCCCAAAACACTAGTTTCTGATAGATCTCAAATGGGTCATTATCACCCAGTAATTAATTCATTTAATTCATTTAAACCCTTTTGGAACAGTGTGGTATATGTTGCAACTTCATAACGTTAAATCATCAAATTCACGCTCTGAGATTCATATTTATAAAAGTGCTGTTTGAGAAACAGTGGCAATGTCTGTCACTGCCTCACTTGTTAACTTTTATTTTGCAGTTTCAGCTTCCCCCAAAGAACTACTTTTTATTCCCCTCTCAAAATACCTGAACTTGAAGCTTCAATATAAAGTCAACCTGGCAACACTGTTTCATGGCCACAGTGCATCTTCTGCTCTTTAGTGCATTGGCTTCACAAGGTCCTGGCATGAATAGAGGTTCCAAGCCATTTTCCTGGTGTCAATAATTGCCTATGTTCCTTTCCCCTTCTGCAATTTAACTTTACTGCCTTATCTGGCAGTACAATAATGTCTTACTCTTTCTACTACTTGCCTTAGATCTGGGGCATATCTACTTGGTTCTTCCCCCAACTTCCCTGCCCCTGCCCAACTGTAGGTGTTTCCCATCCAATTGATAGTATCATTGTTTCCTTTGTGTTTGTTAGCTTACTAGATTATCAACTCCTAGACTGTATGTGATGATAATGATGATTAGCATTTATATAGCACTTTAAGATGTGTGCATATAGGATATCTATCTGTGCATATATCTCTGTGTATACACACACACACACACGCACACACACACACACACACACTCATTTGATTCTAACAACAACCCTGTGAGGTGGGTACTATTATTATGCCCATTTTACAGATGAAGAACCTGGGACACAAAGGGTTGCAAAGCTAAGTAAGTTTCTGAGGCAGTATTCTAACTCTTCTTGACTCCCAATATTGTCATCTCTCCATTGTGCCATCTAGCTACCACATTGCTGGGCATTGTGGTAAAGATTAATATTGAAAGTTTTAGCTGAATAATTTGAGAGGGGCTACACCTGGCCCACCCTGAGATTGCGCATGCTGCTGTGTGGCTTTTGAAGGACCTCTCCTTTTGGGAGGAAAATGCGAGGAACTTCTGGAACACCAACTCTAAAGTAACAGTGGAAATGGAAGTTCTTGCTCTCTGGCAGTTGACTTAGTCGTGGTGGTGCTCATGGGGAGTTCAGGCTGGTGGCATCTGGTAACCTGGCAGAGCACATGTTTTGTACTCTGTTTTGGGCGACTGCTGAGTTTACTGCAGACTGATTGGGATGGTGAGTTAATGACAGAAAACCCTAAACTTAGTGTTAAGACTATCTAAATGCGTTTCTACTTCCTTATTTCCTTAATTGATTTCACCTTTGTGGTCTAATTAATTCCCAAGCAATAAAACTTGATCCTTTATGAACTAAAGCTCAGAGGCTCCTTTTCTTATTGGCCTGGGAGGGGTGTGTGTGTGTGTGTGTGTGTGTGTATGTATGTATGTATGTATATATATATGTGAAAGTATAAAAGGGGGAGATTAATGCTCCATATATCCAATTTTGACTCACAGCATATAGTAGCTGTTCAATTTGTTCCTTTAATGCTGTAGATGATCTAGGCCCTACTGAATGTGATCTAACCTTGGCAATTTTGTCTTTCCTCTCTTTTCCCTGAGAGAGAGAATAGATGTATAAGATTCAATCTCACCATCCAAAGTCTTTTGAGTGAAGGAGAAAAGGATATGGTGTTGTGGTATTAGAAGGGATTCATTGAGAATAAAGCAAGGGTCATATCCTTTGGAGACTATGGGGATGGGGATGGGGGTCCCCAGGAAAGTGCTATGATTATGTTCAAGAAAGCAGCCCCCTGCTCCCCTACCCTCAAGACCATGGTACATCCTCCTAATCTAGCTCCTAGAGAAAGTATTTGCCTTCGAAATCAACAAGCTTAGCTAAACTTATTTCTAGGGCAAAACATTTAATTTGATAGTGGCTTATCCATTGTAGATGCTTAATAAATGATTATTGATTCAGTGGTTGATAAAAACCTAAACTGACATTTTTATCACTCTTAGATTGTAGGTTTATAAATTATGGGAGTAAAAGACTAGAGCTGGAATGGATTTAGAACCTTCTGGTTCAAAACAAATTACATACATTACCTCATTTGATCCCTGTTCCACCCCCATGAGATAGGTACTACAGGTATTAGTATACCCATTTTCTAGATTAGACTTAGAGAATTTAAGTGACTTGTTCATGGTCATACAGTGTCAAAGGTGGTAATTTGAAACCATGTATCTTCTAATTCCAAGGTCACCATTCTTTTTGATCCTTCCTACTCCCTCTGGCTGTCCTCTTTAGACTGGCAGATACCAAGGTCAGACTTTCCCAGGGGAAAATCCTATATTTTTGCTTTTTGTTGAGGCATGGAGGAGGAAGCAAATAGAACCAATAGCAAGTGATTGGTTAATCCCAATGACACCTTTCCCATTGCCTAGCCTTTTATTGATACACTGAGATGACTCTCAGAATTAATTATTCATTCAAGAGTTATGTGGTTCATTCAAGAGATAATGAGGCAGTTAGAAAGTGGTTAAGGCAACCAGACTTATATCCAGAAAGCCTGCAGTTCAAAAGTTGTCTCACAAATTTACTAGCTATAAGATCTTGGACTTAACCTCTGTTTGCCTCAGTTTCCTCATCTGTAAAATGGGGGAAACACCTTCCTCTTAGGGTTGTTATTAGATGAGGTAATTTTGGACAAACTTTAGTGAAGAATTAGCCCTTGCCTTCAGAGAGGTTAAGTGATAAAACAACACTTTACACAATCAGTATCTTCCAGGATTCTCACAATAGTCCTGTGAAATCAAGAATGCAAGCATGATCATCCTTACTATATAGAACAGGGAGTTAAAACTCTGAGAATATACCCTTTCATAAATGGAGATCAATGAAAAATTAAAAAAAAAATCCCCACATGCAGGTCAGTAGCCAAGAGGAACAATAGGTACTTAGAAAACAACAGAACTGGCATAGCCCTAAAGAGACAGGATGATGGAGGGCAGAGAAGGACCAGCATCTGCCTCAGGTTGACTTTTTAGACTCTAGACTATGCCTGCTATGCTGTCAGCCATGGAAGGGTCATTTGGCAGGAATCAGGCTGGTTTGTTCATCCCAGGCTCTGAGTGCTCATTACTACTCTTCTAGTCACCAGGGGTTTAATTAAAAAAAAAAAGTTTTGGTGCAACCTGCAAACTGGTATCTGGGGCCTTGTTTAGTGTGATTTAGTGGCTACTGTCTGCCCTGTAACCTTGAATGTGTGAAAAGGAGTTGGGGGGAATAGGAAGAGAAAGAAAGAAATAGGAGGGAGGGAGGGATCAAGAGAGAGAGAGAGAGACACACACACACACACACACACACACACACACACACAGACACAGAGAGACAGAGACACCCAGATCCAGGCCCAGACCCAGATAGAGGAACCCAAGAGAAAGCAGAGGCAAAGACCTAATTAAAGCCCAGATGAATAATTTGTGATTGTAAGTATGACCCTGAAATATAGAATGTGTCCTTGGGGAGTCCAGGTGGGAATAAGAACCCATTCATTCCCTCATAGGTAGTTTTCATGGAGATTTCTATATCTACTAGCTCTAAAACTCAGCAAACCTGCATCTGGGGCAAAGAGTTCTCCTCACATCTTTCTGTCTTTCCTCAAAATGGGAATGAGCTGTGAGGTTTAGCAGAAAGACTGGTGTCAGAGTACCTGGATTGAAATCCTACCTGTGACCTTGGGTCATTACTTCATCTTCCCTGGACTTGCTTTTCAAAAAAAGGAAAAAAAATGAGGAAGCTATCTCATCTATAAAATGTGTCAGTCAGACATCCTTTCTACTTCTATAATTATGATTCTATGACCCCTAAATTGGGGCAAAGAAGGGATACCACCAGGAGTGTTGCCAGGGAACCTCAAACATCATAGTCTCCAGGCTGCATAAGGGAGGGAACCCTCAATGCATCAGGACTCCTGAGTCCATGTTCAGGGCAGCTTAGAGGGCTTTGGGGATTCCGGCAGCTTCTTAGAGTTACTCAAGATTCAAGATTCAAGATCAAGAAATTATTCAAGATCTGATTAGTCTCCCACTCTTGAGGACAAAGCTATAGAGGGCACCAATCAGTTAGGAAACTGGGAATTTCCAGCTTGGAATAATAGATTCTAGACAGATTGTTACTGAGAAATTACAGGAACAAAAGGAGAGGCTAAGAGGCAGGAAGAAGAGACATGGTGAGGGAGCAGAGAACTCGGACAAAGAAACAATAGGTACAAACATCCCATAGGTTTTCTGGTTGGCAACACTAACCAGTTCCCATAGTCCTTATGCTCAACAATATTTACTATATGTCCTTCTAATGGAGGCCCTTCTTTCTTTCTAGAATTCTAAGGGAAGAAATCCTGATCTAACTCCTAATGCCTGTGCAAAATTACCAAATTTCTCTCTTTGCTTCCATCCTTTGAGGCCTTAAGACTTCTTCCTGGAATTATGGCCTTTGAAGTATTATCTATGACCCCCCCCCCAATGTTTCATGCCCCATGTTTTTCCTTCTTCAGTGATTTTTCAGTCATGTCTGACTATGTGACCCTTTTGGGGGTTTTCTTGGCAAAGATACCGGAGTGGTTTGCCACTTCCTTCTCCAGCTCATTTTTACAGATATGCAAACTGTGTTAAATTAAGTGATTTATCCATGGTCATATAGCTGGATTTGAACTCATGAAGATGAATCTTCCTGATTCTAGGACTGTACTTTATCAAATGCACCACCAGCCCCCCCATGTCCTTCCTTAGTCCCTGTTTTTTTTTGTTTTTTGTTTTTTTGTTTTAATTTTTGCAGGGCAATGAGGGTTAAGTGACTTGCCCAGGGTCACACAGCTAGTTATGTCAAGTGTCTGAGGCTGGATTTAAACTCAGGTACTACTGAATACAAGGCCAGTGCACCACCTAGCTTCCCCCCCCCCTGGTTTTTTTTAAGTAAACAGCAAGTGCTAGAAGCTAAAACAGGCTCACTCAGGTCACCTCATTTCCTTTTTAATAAAGTAACTTGATTGGTAGATCATGGAAATGATGTAGAAATAGTGTATCTAGATTCCAGCAGTGCTTCCAACTAAATCTCTTGCAATAACTGTGTGAAGAAACATAAGTCTAATTACTATAACCAAAGAGAATTGATCAATTTGGAAGATGAATCTCTAGCGTAGTGTTTTATAGTTAGCTCTGTCCTATTTACATTATCAATGACTTTGCAAAATACATGGAAAAAATGCTTGTCAAATTTGTAGATGACAATGTTGGAGAAAGAAAGCAGTGTGTGATAAAATAATGGGATTTGGCAGTCATCCAGGGTCCCCACCTGAAGATTGATTTGGAATTGACTGAATTGGGTGGGACTGAGAAACTGACTGAGAACCTACCTAAGAATGATTAAATTGAGACAATACGTGGCTGACCCTGAGTAGGGTGTTGTTCTCAGAGGCTATGGACTATGATATCAACAGACCACTCTCAACCAAATAGCTTGAAGGACCTCCCCTTTTGGGGAGGGAGACAGGAAGTAGGAAGTTGAGGCTGGCTTGCTGGATCTCTCTTTTCATCTGGGATTTTGGTGTGGTGGTGGCAGGGGCAGAACAGAGTAGAAAGATCTATTCCATGTGTTCTCTATAGAATTGTGGATAGCTAAATAAAGGTGGCTTTCTCAACTTCTCTCTCTTCACTAACTTCTAATATACTTTAATAAATCCTTAAAAGCCTAAACTCTTGCTGAATTTGTCAGTAATCTTAGCCAGTTTCTCCCAAAACTGGGGTGGGCAGGTTAGGACCCACAATCGATTTTAAACATCACAAGAGATATTACATTTTTAGTTGAACTGTGTATTGGTAAAAATATTTTGGAAAATAATTGGAAATCATGAGAGAAAACAGTTTGACCTAGTAACCACAGAATTTAGCATGTATCTGAAGGAGGTTTTGAATTTTAGCCACTTTAGCAAAGAATTTTAGCAGATTTATATCCCTGTTGTCACTGCCACAGTCTTTAGGTGCTATTTCTTCTCACCCACATTCTTCTTATCCTTATCTTTATATTTCACATCACAAATATATATTGTTTGAGTAAGTGTGTATATGTATTTTAGCATAAGTCAATGGGGGAACCTATATAAAAACAGAAATAATATAACAGGATAAAATAGAGATGTATAAATAAAAAAAAAAAAGACTTATTCTCTGCCTGTGTGGAATTATAGTTCAAACTATCATAGACAAAGATCCTGATCATTTGCTGTGGAATGGTCAATCATTGCATCTGCTTCCTTCTTTCCCTACTCCAGAAAGCTGACTTTTTTTTCAGAGCACATAAAGAGTACATTTAAGGAAAATGATAAACGGTGGGGATTTGGGGAGAAACTGGGACACTAATGCATTTTTTGACAGGCAATGGAGGGTTAAATGACTTGCCTAGGGTCACATAGCTAAAACATGCCAAGTGTCTGAGGCCGGATCTGAACTCAGGTCCTCCTGAATCCAGGGCTGGTGGTTTATTTACTGTGCCACCTAGCTTCCCCCCACTAATACATTTTGGGGGGAGTTGTGAACTGATCCAACCATTCTGGAGATGAATTGGGAGCTATGACCAAAGGCTATTAAACTGTGCATACCCTTTTATGCAGCAATACCACTTCTAGGTCTGTATCCCAAAAAGATCATTAAAAAAAGGGAAAGAGGGGCAGCTAGGTGGCACAGTAGATAGAGCACCAGCCCTGGAGTCAGGAGGACCTGAGTTCAAATCCGGCTTCAGTCACTTACACATACTAGCTGTGTGACCCTAGGCAAGTCACTTAACCCCAATTGCCTCACCAAAAAAAAACCAAAAAACCAAAAACAAAAACAAAAAAAAAAAAAGGGGAAAGAGACCAACATGTACAAAAATATTTATAACAGTTCTTTTTGTGGTGGTAAATAATTGGAAATAGAGAGGATGCCCATCAATTGGGGAATGGCTAAACAAGATGTGGTATATGATTGTGATCCAATATTATTGTTCTATAAGAAATGAAAAGCATGGGCAGCTAGGTGGCGCAGTGGATTCACCGGCCCTGGATTCAGGAGGACCTGAGTTCAAATCTGGCCTCAGACACTTGACACTTACTAGCTGTGTGACCCTGGGAAAGTCACTTAACCCCAATTGCCTCACCAAAAAAGAAAAGAAAAGAAAAAAAAGAAAGAAACAACAAGCAGGATGAACTTCAGAAAAAAAAAAAACCCTGGAAAGACTTCTATGAACTGATGTAAAGTGAAGTGAGTAAAGCCAGGAGAACATTGCACATAAAAACAGCAATAATACATGATGAAGAACCATGAATAACAGCTATTCTCAGCAATACAATGATCCAAGAGACAGTCCCAAATGACTCATGATGAGGCATGCTATCTGCTTCCAGAGAAAGAATTGATACTATCTGAATATAGATGGAATCATGTATGGAATATTTTTTCTTTCATTCTTTTAAAAAATTTGACTCTTCTTGTAAAAAATTACTGATGTGAAAATGTTTTATATAATTGCTTACCCTCTCAGGGAGGGGAGAGGGAAGGGAGGAAGGAAGGGAGCAGGAGAGATTTTGCAACACAAAACTTAAAAAAAAAAGTTGAAAAATGTTTAACATGTAATTGGGAGAAAATAAAATATTGTGTTTTTGAAAAGCAAATTTAAAATGACTAACTTGACTTTCTATATCAAAGTTCCAATTTCCATATCATCCATATAAAGAATGACATAGATTACTTGTGATACTTCCACCCATAATGATACTACTCCCATAGTTAAGTAATTATTTAATTGTAGTACTATAATAATAATAGCAATAATAATCCAGGCATTTATATAGCACCTTCTATTGGCCAGGGCCTTCCAAATACTATATGATTTGATCCTCACAACAATCCTGGGAGGAAATACTATTATTATTCCCATTCTAGAGTTTAGGATCCTGAGACAAGCAGAGGTTGTGACTTGCTCAAGGTTGCACAAGGTCAGTAAATATCTGAGGTTGGATTTGAACACAGGCCTTCCTGACTAGCCCCAGTGCTGTATGTATTGTACCAACTAACTGCCTTACTATATCGCATGACCTCAAGTGACCTCTATACTACTTTGGAAATTCTCACTACTTTTTAGATTTGGGGAGGCTGTTTTAGTTATAGGTATTGAAATCACTGTGTCTAGTTCTCATCCACTGTATTTGACAGAGCAAACCATAGAAAATCATTAGTAAGAGTCATTTAGTGAGAACAGGGTAGAAACATAAATCAAAGACTCTGACTTCAAGCAATCACACTTTTGGGACCCATAACATATGGCTACCCCTACCAAATATCTCTTGTCAGTTGTAATTCTCCTCATCTCCATGAATCTCCCTCTATTTCCCAACCTAGCAGGAACAGTAACATTAGTTCAAACTCATGTTGTTGATGAGCAAGCACTGGTAACACTGTTGGGGAACTTCCTAATTCATCTTACTGAAGTAGAAAATCTTGGGAATGCTGGCATCTTGGTATAGTTCCAACATGATTTTCTCTTGCCATAGCACTCAGAAGAATGTCTCCGATTATCAACTAGCGTTTCATTTGAAACATGCTACAATTGCTTCTATATCCCACACTCACTTAGTCATGGTTCAGTGGCTGGCATCCACTCTCCTCTTTTTTCCTTTTCACCCTCTACAAGCCTTTCCTTAAATTTTCCCAAAGATCCTGGCTTAGAGGATACTCAGGCTGTGAAGTCAAACACAGCCACCTGGGGGATGCAGTTAAAAACCAACACATGGAATTTGTTTCTAGACATGCCCCTTTATACAACTCCTTCCCTCTGCCATAAGAGGAAAAAACCCAAATCAAATCTAAAGACATAGAAACCTATAAATAGAATACTTCTCATCACTTTGAATATGGATAATTCAATCAGAAAACCCAGGAATTCACAAAAATCCTGTTCTTTAGAGTCTCTTACATAATTGTTACTTAACTATTGTTCCTACCAGATAGGTTATATGATATTTTAGTATGCCTAAAAAAGGGCTAGAATAATTGTGTCTAAGGTCTTTTCATATTTGAATGTACTGTAATTCAGGGATCCTTCAAAGAAAGTAGTTTTAGTGGATTGCAAAGCTCAGTACAAATAAGCAATAGTAATAGGTATTTGGTTTTTCAGAAAATGGAATTCAATTAGTTTGTTATTTTCAGATAATAACCCTAGTATTTTATTTACTTTTGGGTATTGTCTTTTAAATGAGAATCCTGACAAACTAGGGGACCCAGAAAAAAGTGATACTATATTTCATGGATACATGAATGAATCTCTCTGTACTGCCCAACCACTGGTTTTGACACAATGGCCTAAATCAAGTCGGGAACATTTATTAAGGGGTTCCTCTGTGCCAAGCACTATGTTAAGTGCTGGGGACAAAAAGAAAGACAAAAAATAGTCCCTGATCTCAAGGAGCTCACAGTTTTACTCAGTTACAATGAGAGGAATGTAATTACTTAAAATTAGATCATAATCAACATACCATATAATTAATAGATCCTAATGGCATAGAAATTATGAATATATATAATAAAATCAGATATGATTCTCCCTTTATTGGATATAAAGATCAGTTTGCACTTCTATTACATGCTTCACATGTTATATTTCATGTTATGATCAATTGTGTGTGAGTCATGTCTTCTTCCTAGAATGCAAACTCCATGAGTGCAGGGGCCATGCCTTAATTGTCTATTACATCTTCTTTGGCACCCAGGAGCTGATTACTACATGTTCTTGGAGTGAATGAATAAGTGCACAAATACATAAGGGGACTCAAAACTATGCCCTCTGCTGGGAAGGATCAAGGAGACTAAGTGGGGACATGAAAAATATCTTCAAATATTTTATGAATCATCTGGGAAAAGTTTAGGCATTCTGTGGTTAATATGTTAGCTGTACAGCCAATGTGTGAAAGTTGTAGGAAGTTCATTTTTAGCTAAACATAATAGTCAAGCATTTTCAGGTTTTGTTTTGTGGGGTTTTTTTGACAGGGCAATGAAGGTTAAGTGACTTGACCAGGGTCACACAGCTAAAACATGTCAATTGTCTGAGGCCGAATTTGAACTCAGGTCCTCCTGAATCCAGGGCCATTGCTTTATCTATTGCACCACCTAGCTGCCCCAAGTCAAGCATTTTCAAACAGCAAGAGTTGTCTTAAAATATCATGTTCTCCATTATTGAAAGCATTTTTTTGGGGGGGGGATGGGGCAATGACGTTTAAGTGACTTGTCCAGGGACACAGAGCTAGTAAATGTCAAGTATCTGAGGCCAGATCTGAACTCAGGTCCTGCTGAATCCAGGGCCACTGCTTTATCACTGTACCACCTAGCTGCCTCCTATTGAAAACATTTTTTTTATCATAAAAGTATTTTATTATTTTCTAGTTAATGTAGAGATAATTTTCAACATTTGTTTTTATAAGATTTCTAGTTTCAAATTTTTCCCTCCCCCCTCCACAAGACAGCAAGCAATATAAGTTACATATGTACAATCACATTAAACATATTTCTGCATTATTGAAAACATTTAACAAGAGAATTCATGGCTTTCTGCCAGGGAAGTTAATGGAGAGATTCTGCTTGTGGTAGAAGAGACTGAACTGGATAACCTTTAAAGTATCTTCCAGGTTAAGATTCTGTGATTCTATTATGCTTTCTATCATGTGAAACCAAGCTTCTATCAAATACTAAATATTTGGGGCAGCTAGGTGGTGCAGTGAATAGAGCACTGGCCCTGGAGTCAGGAATACCTGAGTTCAAATCTGGCCTCAGACACTTGACACTCACTAGCTGTGTGACCCTGGGCAAGTCACTTAATCCCAATTGCCTCACCAAAAAAACACACAAAAAACCAAATAGTAAATGTTTGTTTGTTTGGGGCTCATCTAGATACAGAGTAAATCTATTTGGGAGGAGCTCTGTAGCCATGACACAGAGAAACTCCACAGCCCACCTAGGGCAAGGCAAGTATCCAAAGAGAATCGAATATTAGAGGAGTTTGACAGTAGAGCTACCAGGTATATGGAGGTATTTCCAGTCACAAAAAAGCTGGTACAAAGTTCAGTTTAGGAAATTCCTTGGTACTCTTACTCCCTCTTAATCCCATAAGAATTATTGGTAGGAAAATACTTCGTAAATAGTGAACTATAAATCAGTGTTATCTATCATTATTGTCTTATAGACTGCTTCCATTGACTTAAGTCCTGCCTAATTTTGGCTCAGGCTTTTCTCTCCCTGTCTAAGAAGTTTATGTTTTCCTCTTAGTTCCAATACATTTTTCTTTTTTTTTTTTAAATCTTAATAGTATTTTATTTTTTCCAGTTACATGTAAAGACAGTTTTCAAAATTTCTTTTTATAGGGGCAGCTAGGTGGTGCAGTGGATAGAGCACTGGCCCTAGATTCAAGAGGACCTGAGTTCAAATGTGGCCTCAGACACTTGACACTAGCTGTGTGACTCTGGGTTAAGTCACTTAACTCTCATTGCCCTGCAAAAGGAAAAAAATGTTTTTATAAGGTTTTGAGTTCCATTTTTCCCCTTCCTCACTTCCCTCCCCCCTTCACAAGATAATCAATCTGATATAGGTTATATATGCACAATAACGTTAAACGTATTTTCACATTAGCCATGTTGCAAAAGGAAAAAAAAACATGAAGGAAGGAAAAAACCCAAAGTGAAAATACTATAGTTCAATCTGCATTCAGATTCCACAGTTCTTTTTCTACATGTAGAGAGCACTTTCCATCATTAGTCCTTTAGAAGTGTCTTGGATCATTGTATTGCTGAGAAGAGCCAAGTCTATTACAGTTTATTATTATGCAATGTTGCTTTACTGTGTATAATGTTCTCCTGGTTCCGCTCACTTCACTCAGCATCAGTCCACTTGAGTCTTTCCAGGTTTTTCTGAAATCTACCTGCTCATCATTTCTTATAGCACAATAGTATTCCATTACATTCATGTACCACAATTTCCTGGAAGATGATGTCTAAGCTCTTTCTTTGATCATGGTTTTCACATAGTCCAATAATTTTCAAATGATCTCTCCTGGATCTCTTTTCCAGGTAAGCTGTTTTTTTTTCCCCCCCAGGAGATATTACACATTGCCCTCTATTTTTTATTCACTTCGATTTGCTTTATTGTGTCTTGATTTCTCATAAAGTCATTAGCTTCTATTTGCTCAATCCTAATTTTTTAAGCAATGATTTTCTTCAGAGGGCTTTTGTATCTCCCTTTCCATTTGGCCAATATGACTTTTCAAGCTGTTGACCTTTTTTTGTGACCCTCCTGCATCACTCTCATTTCTCTTTCCATTTTTTCCTCTACCTCTCTTATTTTTCCCTCTATCTTTCTTACTTTATCTTTAAAGTCCTTTTTAAGCACTTCAATGGCCTCAAACCAATTCATAATTTTCTTGGAAGTTTTAGATGTAGGATCTTTGACTTTGTTATCTTCTTCTAAGGGTGTATTTTGATCTACCTAAGTAACCATGGGCCTATTTGCTCTCTTACCTGGAAGCAGATATCTTATTTACTGTGGTTGTAAGCTTGGTGTACCTATGCCCCATACCCACTGGGTCACTACCACTCAAGTCTGCTTCCTGATTCAGAACCTGGGCTCTTTGCCTCTGCTCCAGTAGAGACCCCTACTATTTCCTCCCAGGGCAACCACTGGATCCCCTCACTCATCTGTGAACTGAGTTCCAGAAGTAGCTGTTGACACTGATGATTTTGAGGCTCTGGAGGTGTGGCCTGCCTGGGGCTGGATCTGCAACCTGCAGCTGAGCTCCCCTCTTGGCCTGGGACAGCAAACCTTCCTTGCTACCCTTTTAAGTCATCTTTGGCTAGAACACGACCTCACTCGGTTTTCTTGTGGATTCTGCTGCTCCAGGAATTGTCTTATGGCATTGTTTGGAGGTATGTGGACAGATGGTGTGTTGAGCTCTGAAACTTACAATATTTCCTCTGTCATCTTGGCTCCACTCCCACTCCCACTCCCAGTTTAGAATTCAGATTTACTGTTGTCTTCCCACCAATGATCTATTTTTTCAGTCCCTCAGAATTAGGTTTTAGTGGATTTTTTTGTTTTTTTTACTCATGATTTCTTTCATATAAGTAATATCTAATAAGGTAACTCCTACAGATAACTATGTGCCCTGAAACTAAAAAGTTCATACAATGCTGAATCATTGAATGACTTGTCCAGGGTCGTCCAGCCAGTACATGTCAGTGTCAGGACTTAATGCCAAGTCTTCTTGATTTCAAGGCCATCTCTCTATCTAATGTACCTACAGTACAGCAAATATGAATTCTAAACTGGTAGCGGGAAATTGAATGGCAGCATAGGGAAGATGCAGAATTCATGCCATTGTCCACAGTTGTTAATGACCTCCTAAGAAATTATTGAGATGTTTCCTTTTCTTTTTTTTTATTTTGGGTGAGGCAATTGGGGTTAAGTGACTTGCCCAGGGTCACATAGCTAGTAAGTGTTTGGTGTCTGAGGCCGGATTTGAACTCAAGTCCTCCTGACTCCAGGGCCGGTGCTCTATCCACTGCGCCACCTAGCTGCCCCCGAGATGTTTTCTTGACATTGATTATCATAATGTAATGGAGTTTGGTGCATTGCCAGATTGCCTAAGATGGAGGCACCCATGTGGGAGATGCTAGGGACCTACTTCTGGGAAAAAGGAGGACAGGGGGACTCATGCAAGGTGAGTCATTCTGGACATTCTGTATAGGCCTACCACATAGTTGGGAGCAGCCTCTTTTTCTTGGTTGCAGAGTCAGAACTTTCTGTGTCATTAAAACTCTCTGACTGGAACAGTCTCTGTCTTTATGATAGCATCCAGAAATGAAGGACTCCTCTATTTAGACCTGGGGACACCATGTAGTAAATAGGAAAGGATCTTCAGTCCATCTTGCCCTTTTCCTAGGCTTTATGGCCTCAAGATACAGGCTTGGGTTTTTGGTATATTTTATTCATCATTTTTCATTCTAGGTGTAAGAGCTCAAGCTGTGGTGGTCTTGGAGTCCATGCTTCCCTGCCAGATGGTGTAGTCAAACCAGTAGGGAATCCCTGAGAAGTCAGTCCCTGGGCATCCATGGAAGTGGGGCAGGGACAAAATTGGAATTGAATTTGGTGGGACTAATTCTATGTAGAAACTAAGTTAAATTGTGAACCCAGTCTCCCTATTTTCCTTAAAGACTGAGTGCTAGAGGGAAGATTATGATCCTGAGGTATAGGGGGGAATGTTTGTATGATTTTTCTTGCTATACCTTTTTTTATTTTTAGTGAGGCAATTGGGGTAAAGTGACTTGCCCAGGGTCACACAGCTAGTAAGTGTTAAGTGTCTGAGGCCAGATTTGAACTCAGGTACTCCTGACTCCAGGGCCGGTGCTCTATCCTCTGCACCATCTAGCCGCCCCCTTGCTATACCTTTGAATTCAATATTCTTCTGGAAAAGTTAATATGTGTGTTAAGTGGTTAAATGAAATCATGGTGATTGGACCCCTGAGATTGAGAGAACAAAATTAGTTGGGGCTCTGGCCAATGACAGAGAAAAGAGACTCTTCACAAAAGCTTCACAAAGTATAGAACCCTGGAGGGAGTGTGCAAACATAATGGACCTGGCCCTCAAGGAATAAAGCCAAAACAATCCATGTTATAGTTTGGTGTGGTGGCTAAAATGCCAACCTCTGGTTAGGTTTTCAGATGGATTATAGTTAATATTGAGCATTAACAGAGAAGCAGTAGAATATGAGGCAGTGAATGTGAGAGTGTCTGAGTGTGGACCCTCAGAGCTAATTCTGTGTTTAGAATGAGAAAAAGAGTCCTGTGTTGTGGATATATGAGACAAAGTACTAGGTTGCTGCATAAAGTCAAATGTGCTTTCTCTTTCCGTATAGTTTGGCACGAGAGGTTGTGCAGTTGTAATTCCTAGTGTTCCTCTCCTAGGCAATGATATCACCATCTTGGGAGGGTTCTGAGGTAATCCTCAAAGATATATTACCTGGATGGCATAGTTCTGAACCCCTCCTCTTTGCATGGAAAAGAGTGCTGAGAAGGAGGGGAAAAGTTAGTGTTTGGATTTCATTATAACTATGGCAAGTGCTAAAGTTCTTTTGAGAGTGTATGTGAATAGGTCTGTCATGAGGCTATTTGGGGTTTTAGGAAAGGGTATGGAACCAAGAGAAATGCTTTTGAGAATATTAGTATGAGAAAGAAGAGGCTTGGTAAGCTAGGGTGTAGCTGCCTCATCTTTAGGCAAAAGAACAGATTTCTTGTGTTCAACCTGTGATGTTTAAAATATACATGTACGGTTTCCTTAAATTAGAAGCTTTATCACCAGTCTTTGGGCATTAAGCATTTATTAAAGCATACCAAGTATTCACATGGAGTTCAGAAAGTTAAGAAAATGCCTGCCTAGCCTAGAATTACAGCCTGGTTTGATTCTTCCTCAAGTCCTCTGCCATGAGCCTGCTTCAATCATGAACTCCTCAGAAAACTGAGTGTGGAAGCTTTTTATAGGTCTGGAGCAGAGGCAGTCCTTACACACTGCTTCAAACTGATTGGTTAGCATCATCCAAATCCACTGGTTCACTGGACTTGAGGGTGGTCTCAAGTTAAGTTCAAAGTCTTTAGCTTCTGAGAACTCTACCTTCTTAAGGGCTAGCTGGTTGTGATTTACAATCTAGTTAACTTTTGAAGTAGGATAATCAGCAATCACTCTTACTTAATTCAATCAGTTTAGATTAATCTCCAGGTGGGCCTTTGAGTATCTGCTAAATCCCATTATTTTATCACAAACCGCAAGAAAGGACTGGACCTTGAGAGTTTGGGAGAAAAATGTGAATCAAGGAAAGGAGGCATTAAAGAATCACTCAATTTCATTTTAATTCAGTAAAAATTTAGTCATTACATGTTACATGCTAGGTGATAGATGCAAAAATGAAAAACAAGAGTCCTTGCTATCAAAGAGCTTGAAGTCTAATAGAGAGAATAGATTTATGATTTTATTGATATCGGCAACCCATCTCCACCCCAGCACAATGCACAATGCGCATCCATACCTTCTCATTCTGTAATGGTCTTGTCTATGTTCTCTCATAAATCCTAAATAGAAGCTTTCCTCTATTTTTTAACATTTTGTTCATACTAGTACTTTACTATGGCTGTCTAGGTTATTCCTTACTCTTTCTTCATAGCCATTCCACTTTTTTATTTATGTATTTTGTTAGAACATTTAAGATTTAAATTTACAGTTGGAAGGGCCTTAGAGGTTATAGAGCCCTACCCTCTTATTTTATAGAAGAACCTGAGAAGAAAAGAAGTAGGTGATTCTGTTTGTACTAGACCTTATTGGTTATAGGCTGCATTTTACATATAGTCACTATGCATTAATCTATCGCCCTGTGGTTCACCCACAATTTTGAACCTGCAATTATTGTGGTTTCCCACAATGGTCAGCCATAGAGTATAGAGGGTCGTCAGTGAATATGCTTTTATTAAGTACCTGCAATGCACAAGCACTGTGTTAACTGCTGAGCATATAAATAAAGGTAAAAAGACAGTCTCTGCCTTCAAGGAGCTCAAGGTCTAATGAGGGAATCAACATGCAAACACCAGTCTACAAACAATTGGAAACTTGTCTATAGAAGGAATTGGAAATAATCAAAAGAGGGAAGGAACTAGAATTAAGGAAGATTGGGAAAGGCTTCTAATGGAAGATAGAACTTTACCTTAGACTTCAAGGAAGCCAGGGAATCCAGGATACAGAGTGGAGGAGAAGGAATATTTGAGGCATGGGACACAGCCAGGGAAAATGTGCTATGTAGAAACAAGTAGGTATGCTATAAGGTAGGAAGTGATAAACATTCTCTTCCTCTCTGCGTTCAAGAAAGCTTCATTGATGTGGGACCTGCCTGAGAAAGGTTAAATTAATTCTTTTCCAGTCTAATGGCAAAGACCTCTCACTTGTATAGGATATCATTCCCTGCAACATAAATTGAATTCAAAGAATTGTTGTTAAAGGGTCTATATCTAGTCTTCTTCACACATCAGGTCATAGCACAACCCTTTTGAGGACTTCATTTGGAAGGGACATCAGAGGTCAAAGTGTCACTTAAAGTATTTCTGTGAGAACTACCACTTTATGTGACAAGGTAGAAGGTGGTGGAATTTGGGGACAAACTACTTAAGATAAAAAGACAGGTAAAGTTTTTTTACACTAAATTGGCATCTCAGTTTGGGACTCTCACCTGATCTCTTTATAAAAAAGAAATGTCCAGACAGAATGCTCAGATCTCTTAAAGTCATCTGTTCCAGTGAAATACAGCTGATGGTTCTCAATCATAACCAGTCTTTTTACTTATTGAATACCCAGACCACGTATCAGAAAGGAATTTGGTGGATAGTCCATGTAAGCCACCCAAATATCTATTGAGAAAAATCTTGGTTGATATTTTGGACTATATCTTGAGCCTTTATCTTCAAAAAAACTGCCTGTTTTCTTGTTCTCTGCAGCAATTTGGTTTCACATGAGACTGAAGATCTAAAGGCAAAGAATTAGAAATTGGAGCTTTAGGGGTATCCCTTTATGGGCACATCCCAAGCTTGCTGGCCTTTCCTTAATTCTCCTGGCAATATATTTTCATGGGGTTCTCCTTCCACTCAGGCAGGTAGCTCACAGCATTAGCCACCTCCTTATGAACAGGCCAGCCCCAGGCCTTAAAGAAAGGAGCCAGATTCTTCTGTACCTGCTCAGAGAATTTTGTCACCCACATGTTCATTTTGCTTTCATTGTCCTTTGGCACCCCAGACATATGTTGAAATGTTTTGAAGACTTCAGTCAAAGACTCCCAGCCAAAGGCTTCCTGCAGCTGAGAGGAAAAGAGAGCAGGATGAAGTATTTAGTTCCCCACAGGCAATTCAGTACATAGATATTGTTGAATTCATTTTGGTTTTAGTTATGAGCTTCTTTTTCCCTTGACCAATGTTTCCATCCTTCCTATGCACAATGAAGCAATGCCTAGATAAATGTTCTTAGAACCCTGAAATCCATGTGAAAGAGAATTTCCAGTGCCGAAGACTGGTTTTCAATACAAGTGACATCTTTTATTGCTTCCTCCCTTCCCTCCCCCCCCCGAAACTCAATCTTCATAAAAATTTGATGGGTTGAGGAGTATGAGAAGGAGGGAGCATTCAAGGCATGGGGGTCACAGTTGTGTTTGGACTTAAGGAAATTCATAGATCAGTGATGGAACAATTCTCAGGAAATAATTTTTAAAATGATTTTTATTTAATTAATTATTTCCCAATTACGTGTAATTTTTTTTTAAAGAATGATTCAAAAATTTTTTGAGTTTCCCCACTCCCTTCTTTGAGGAGGCAAGTAATTTGATATAGATTATACATGTAAAGTCATGCAGAACATATTTCAACATTAGCCATATTGGAAAAAAAAACAAAATGAAACAATAAAAATAAAGAAAGTAAAAACAAGTAAGCTTTAATCTGCATTCAGAGTTCATCTGTTCTCTCTCTGGGAGTGGATAGCAGTTTCAGAAAATAGTTCTTAAGGCAATCTGATATAGAATTTGTGATGGTAAAGGTGTTGAGAATATTGGGAGAAATTGGAATATTGAAAAGGTGACCCTGGAGAGATACTTTGTGCATGTCTCTAGCCTTGTCTACAGCAGAGTGGAAGAATGTCTCCTGACCTGACTATATGAACATCTGGTATATTGGCGAGTCTCTGTCTGTCTGTCTCTGTCTCTGTCTCTGTCTCTGTCTCTGTCTCTGTCTCTCTTTCTCTCTATTTTGTCTGTCTGTTTATCTATCCACACATATATGTAATGAGAGATGTATATGCATAGTGAGATATATCTGTGTGCATATATATCTCTCTACAGGTATATATTTTATATGAAGATATATAAACTTGAGTGGAAAAGGGTGGCTTACATGAAAATATCCTTTGAAGACATCCAATTTCTTTTTCTCTTATTGAGTTCATTGAGCCATCTTAATTTGTTTTTCCAAATAGTTTTCCTTACTAAGAAGAGAATATGCTAACCAGCCAACAATAATATTTCCTATAAGTCTTTGTTTATATTATATATCCTATTGCTTTTGTCAGGTGATGTACTCTGAATGTACTCTGCTCTGTACTTGACTCCTGGACTCTAAGGTGACCATAGCCATCATGGTGTGTCCTCAGGATTATCTCATTCATAGCATCACAGAAATATAGCTCTAAAGGACTTTAGAGGAAACTTCATTTTATGGATGAGGAAACTGAAGCCTATAGAGCTTAAATGACTTTTCCAAGATCAAGCAGGTACTAACTGAGCAAACTATGATTCAAACCTTGGTCCCATGACTATAAATCCAGTGCTATTTTTAGTGTATTCAGTAGACTCCCCTCACTGGGGTCTCTAGGACCATCACTGAAATTTTCTTGACAACTCTCTGGAGCAGGCCAGATCAGGTTTCTTTCTGGCCTATCTCTATGAAGACCTCCAGAGAAGTCACATAATAATGTGGAAACTGAAGCATTGCAAAATAAAGTCAATGTACTATGTCCATAGGGCTATAAAACTGTGCATACCCTTTGATCTAGCAATACCACTACTAGGTTTATATCCCAAAGACATCCCCCAAAAGAGAAAAAGACCTATCTGTACAAAAATATTTATAGCAGCTCTTTTTGTGCTGGCTAAGAATTGGAAATCAAAGGAATGCCCATCAATTGGGGAATGTCTCTAAACAAGCTGTGGTACATGATGGCAATGGAATATTATTGTGCTATAAGAAATTACAAGTAGGATGATTTCAGAAAGGCCTGGAAAGATTTGTATGAACTGATGTATAGTGAAGTGAGCAAAGCCAGGAGGACATTGTGCACATAGACAGCAATATTGTTTGATGAAGAACTGTGAATGACTTGACTATCCTCAGCAATACAATGATCCAAGACAATCCCAAAGAACTATTGATGAAACATACTATCCATCTCCAAAGAAATGATATTGATTGAACACAGACTGAAGAATGCTAATTTTCATTTTCTTTCATTTTCCCCTTTTATTCAAGTTTTCTTTTACAAAATAACTAATATGATAATGTTTTATATAATTACATATGTATAATCTATATCTCCTTGCTTACTGCCTCAGGGAGGGGAAAGGGAGGGAGGGAAGGAGGGATAAATTTTGGAACTCAAAACTTTAAAGAAAAATATCTATTATTAAAATAATAAGGTCACTGACTTCATGACCAGGGATAACTGTTAAAATATTTGCTATATAATAGAACTGATACTTTCTCATATTTGAAGGACAAGTAAGGAAGTAAAATTTCTAAAAAAGTTTCAGGAGATTTTTTTTTTTTTGGTTTTAGTGAGGCAATTGGGGTTAAGTGACTTGCCCAGGGTCACACAGCTAGTAAGTGTTAAGTGTCTGAGGCCGGATTTGAACTCAAGTCCTCCTGACTCCAGGGCTGGTGCTCTATCCACTGCGCCACCTAGCTGCCCCCAGGAGATTTTTAATTAACTAATTTGTCTAATTATAAAGCAAATCTTCAACTCTTCTTCAGTTTATAGTTTTAAATATTACACTGGGGGCACTGAAAGATTAAGCAACTTGTTTAGGGTCACATTGCTTGATGAGGGGTGAGAAGCAGGACTTGAACTTTGGTCTTCCTGACTAGAAGTTCAGTTTTTATATTCACTATATAACCCTGGCACTCATCAGATATTTTTATTCTACCTACATATTCTACCTCTCCCTGACCTGCACTCTTCCTCTACCTCCCACTTTTCCAACTACTTTTCACCTATTCAATTATACATCTCATGTGTTTGGGATTCAGGGGGTAGGGACATTAGTTTCAGAGGCACAGAGAAGGAGGCAGCAACACATAACAGATTCATACTTGTACCAGACTAAATATCATTTCCATGACTTAATTGGGTGGGTAAAGGAGAAATCTCCCAAGAGAATCAAAATTATCCACAAATATGCGGTTATTCCCTCCACTGAGGGTTCTCTATCTCCTATCCTGTAACCTCCAGCCACATCTAGTACCTGCAGATATGTCTCCAGGGCTGTCCAACCATACCACCTTGACAAGGAAGCTCCTTTTGTCTGATAATCTTTCAATCTGTTTTGCCGTTCTTTGGGCCTCAATGCAGGGTGTGTATCATTCCGGGAGATGTTCAAAACTGTCTCATGTACATAGACAGTCCAGATGTTGCAGGTGGCTTCAGTGGTATGTGGAGGGAACTCCAAGTCATTACGTTGTTGGTTATGACCCATCTCATGGAGGGGACCCCACAAGCCATATTTCCTTATATTGTGCTCAGAGAGTAGGGCATTTACTATATCCAGGTGACCCATGATAGGGTACCCTGAATGCATCCAACCTAGGTCCAAGGAAGGAAAAAGGGGTTAGAGTTCATATGCAAAAACTTTCTTACCCTCTACCTCCAAGTTATTCATTTCAACCCATATTTGTTAATTACCAAGTTTGTGTGAGGCACTGAGAATATTGATGAGAAAATTCTTAGGAAGCCAAATAGTCAAATATTGGGGGTTAGACCTGTACAGAAATAATAATGATATAAGATAGATTGAGTCACATGTACAGGAGATGTCCGAAATCCTTTGAAAATTTTAAGGGTCAACTATGACTGGTGGTAAGATTCTTTTTTTATTTAACAAAAGTATTTTATTATTTTCCAGTTACATGCAAAAATAGTTTCCAACACACATTTTCATAAGATTTTCAGTTCCAAATTTCTCTCCCTGCTTCCCTTCCCTCATCCCTCCCCAAGGCAGAAAACAACTGATATAGGCTACCTATGTACAATAGCATCAAACACATTTCTGCATTAGTCATACTATGAAAGAAGAATAAGAACAAAAGGGAAAAACCTCAAAAAAGAAAAAAAAAACAACAAAAAAATGAAAACAGTATGGTCCAATCTGCATTCAGAATCCACAGTTCTCTTTTCTGGATGTGAGAGCATTCTCTGTGATGAGTCCTTTGGAATTGTCCCAGATCACTGCATTGCTGAGAAGAGTCAAGTTTACCACAGTTGATCATCGTACGACATTGCTGTTACTGTATATGATGTTCTCCTGGTTCAGCTCACCTCACCCAGCACCAGTTGGTGTTAAAATTCTTAACCACATAAGGGATAGTAGTGATATATTATTTAAAAACCAAACCTGTGACTTCATATACACAGGGAATTCCCAATAAGTAATTTCATCTACCAAGAAAGACAAGGACCTTCTCTGTAACTTACTGTCTTTAAAAGTGTCTTACAACATAGACTGATCAAATTACTTGACTGGCATCACACAGCTAGCATGTGTCATAGATGGCACTCAGATCCATATCTTACTGATTCTAAGACCAGTTATCTATCTAGTACACCACATTGTTTCAAATGGATTATCTAAATTTGAAAAAGCTTTCAAATGAACAAAATTATTGCAGCTTGAAAAATGGAAGCTATTGATTTTTGTAAAAATTTCCACAATTTTTAAAATTTTTGAAATTTAAAAAATTGCACAGTTTTTTAAAAATTTCAACCAAAAATGTCCCAGCAAAGAGTATAGGGGGCTAATATAATATCAAATTGATAAAAGGTCAAATAATAGAAATCGGCAGTTTTTGAAAGAACAAATGCAAATTACCAACAACGAAATAAGAGAATGCCCATATCATTAATAATAAGAGAAATGATAATTAAAACATCTTTATATCTATTAACTTCAAAAACTGACAAAGACAAAAGTTGAAAATGGTAAATTCTGGAAGGGTTGTGGAGAGTCAGGCATGCTTAATGAACACTTTTGTGGAGTTAAGGAAGAACAGGAAGCAAAGTAAGTTCCCCTCAATACAAGAATGGTTGAACAAATTTTGGCATATGAATATAATGGAATATTATTTTGTTGCAAGAAAGAATGAATAGTTAGGATTGAAAGAAACTATTTTCATGAACTTATAAGTATGATTTGTATGAATTAATGTAGAGTGTAATAAAAAGATTCTACAAAATTACCTCAAAAAAAGAAGAAAACATGACGAAAAGATGCACCAGATCTTTACTTTAGAGTACTGGTTTTGAAAAAACCCTTCCTCCTCTCAGCAGAGGGCTAGGCTATTGTTAGAAAATGAAATATGTGTTGTTAGATATGTTACAATAGTTGGATATGACATGGCACATCATGGCAAAGTGGTTTGTTTTGCTTAGCTGTACTCTGTTAGAAGAATAGATTCTATTGGGGAGAGAATGGTTGGGAAGTAACAATGGTGTAAAGGTATCCAAAGTATTAAGGACAAAAATGAAATTTGAAGGGGGATAGAATACTTCCAACTGGGCAGATCAAGGAGAACTCCATGGAATAAATGACACCTGATTTGGATCTTTAAGGAAGGGTATTATTTTGTTAAGTAGAGATGGGGGTAGAAATTTTTTTTTCCCCTCATTTCAGGCATGGAACAATGAATCACTTTGTGAAGGAGATTAGTATGAGATAATGTGGGAAAGGCAGGTTAGAGCTAGATTGTTAATGGTGTTAAGTTTCAGGATAAAGACTATATTTATTGTGTATTTTATACTTTAATATAATTTATATATTAATTCATAGGACAATGGCCTTTCTGGTCTTATGATTAGTCAGGGCTACTGATGAGAGAGGCAGAAGGGTAGCGGCTGCTGTCAGGAGAGAACACCAACTTCTTCCTCATTCTGAGGTTGCCTATAAGCAACACATCAAAGGAAGGAGACCATAATCTTCTTGACCTATGTTTTGTCTGAACCATTATAATGTAGTGGTAGGTCAAGGTGTTTTGGAGAGAGGAAGAGCAAGAAAACCAGACTAGGCCTCTTCATTGCAGAATAATATGTCTATTGGGGTTTGGTTTCCCTGTGTGCCTGGGTTTATATTCCCATTTATTTTAGGAATCCCTGGGGAAGTCTAATTCCTCAGGCTGTGCTATAAGCTGTCCAAGGTCCTGTGAACAGAGAGCACCAAGGAAAATGTGATCTACCATCTATCATTTATTTATATCATCTTAATTCCTCTGGGCCTCAATTTTTACATCTGTAAACTAAAAGGATTTGATTAGGTGATTGCTTGCTTCCCTTCTGACTCAAAAAACCCTGTGGAATCTTGTCATTTGTCACCAAATCAGAGATTGTAGTTTCCTTGACAGAACTTTCTGCGAATTTTACTATTTTTTGAGACTGACCTCTAATGGAACATTTGAGATCTTGATTTACTGAAGGTTTTGCATATGAATGACATACTTAGACTGGTATATTAAGAAAATTAGTTGGACATCACTTTGAAGGATGAACTGGAAAGGGGATGGACTAGAGGCAGGGAATCTATTTAGGAATTTATTTAGGATGTTTGTGTTCCAAGCCATATCAATTCTACCTCCACAATTTCTCTAACATCTGTTTTCTTCTCTCCACTATTCTTCCCAGTCCAGACACATCTCTCAAAAGGACTACTCTAATAGATTCCTAAATAAATTCCTAAGAGGGAAGAGCCAAATGTGTAACCTTTAAAATTTTTAAGATTTTTAAGGCTCTAAGATTTTGAGCTTGGGCTGATTGGGTAAAGATGGTTTCATCAGCAGAAATGAGGACATTATGGGTAAGAGAGGGTTTAGGAGAAAATATAATGACATTCATTTTCACATACTGTCTTTTAATTACTGGTTGGCATTCATGAAAAATACCTACCTGAGAGTTAGTCATGTGGGACTAGAGCTGCACAAGATATTAGTGGTGACCTTTTTTTGAAAGAGATTGCAAAGGGGTAGTTTTTAGAGAAAGGAAAGATAAACTAGAGCAACATATTGGGAAATGCCTACATTTAGGAGGTAAGAGAAGGAAGACCAAATGAAATATTTTTTACCACTTATTTGACCATACTGCTTAAGATATTTATTTATTTATCAATTGATAGATCTATCTATCTATCATCTATCTATCTATCTATCTATCTATCTATCTATCTATCTATCTATCTATCTATCTATCTATCTATCTAGTGAGGCAATTAGGGTTAAGTGACTTGCCCAGGGTCACACAGCTAGTAAGTGTCAAGTGTCTGAGGCCAGATTTGAACTCGGGTCCTCCCGACTCCAGGGCCGGTGCTCTATCCACTGAGCCACCTAGCTGCTCCTGCTTAAGATATTTATTGTCACTAGCTGTGTGACCCTGGGCAAGTCACTTAACCCCAATTGCCTCACCAAAAAAGGAAAAAAAAAGAAAAAAAAAGATATTTATTGTCATATATCATTTAAGTAAATGTGTATGTCTTGTCTCTTCAACTAAATTGTTCCATCTCTAAAAACAGAATGTACCATATACCAAGGATTTCACTTCAAGAATATTCCATTTCCAGGGAAGCTAGGTGGCACAGGGGATAAAGCAGTGGTCCTGGATTCAGGACGACCTGAGTTCAAATCCAGCCTCAGACACTTACTAGCTGTGTGACCCTGGGCAAGTCACTTAACCCTCATTGCCCCACAAAAAGCAAAAACAAACAACAAACAACAAAAAAAGAGCATTCCATTTCCCATTTGCCCTGGCAATATCTAGATTCCTATATTCACCCAGAAATACATTTTACAGCCTCTTGGTTTGGATGAAAAATATAATCAGGATAAAAAAGGCTTTCAAAATATACACACTAAAAAAGAAAAAAAGAAAAAAATTATGGGCAGCTAGGTGACGCAGTGGATAGAGCACCAGCCCTGGAGTCAGGATGACTTGAGTTCAAATCCAGCCTCAGACACTTTACACTTACTAGCTGTGTGACTTTGGGCAAGAAAACTTAACCCTCATTGCCCTGAAAAAAAAAAAAGAAAAATATACACGAAGGGCCCTTAGATATTGTCTAATCAAGCCCCTCTCATTTGATAGATAAAGAAACTGATATTCAATGGATTGATTTGCCTCAGGTCATTGCTATATGTAAAAGATCTGGGACTCAAACCTGTCTTCTTATTTCCATCTAGTACTCTTTCTACCAACCTATTCTGACTTTATGTTTACTTTTCATACTAATAGTTTAAAAGAAACATGTAATTTGAATTTGAGGTTACATACTACATTGCACTCTCTGGAAGATGGTGATGTCCAGTGGAAAGATAATTATATTAGTCAGAAGACTCAGATTTGAATTCTCATTCTCCCAGTTATGTCCTATGCGACCTCAGGCAAATTACTTAACCTCTATGAATCTGTTTCCTCATATGCAAAATAAAAGATGATGGTCTAGATGTCCTCAGTGATGCTTTCCAACTCTCAATCTATGGTCCTATGGTTCTCTCTTTCATCTGTCCCCTTCCCTCACATTCCTGTGACAATGCCTTGCATATACAAGGTGACTAATAGCTATTCATTGAATGAATAGTGTTCATTCACTCATAGCAAGCTCAGATTGTTCTCTATCATAGGTACCAGAACACCTACCTTGTGAGATTTGCACATCAGTCACAATTCTCTCATGTCGAGGAAAGGGGTTGGCTTTGCCTCCAAGTCTGGCTATGGCTTCTGTTATCTCATTCCAAAGGCGGAGCAATGGCTCAGGGTTCTCAAGACGTTGCAGATTTTCAGCTGGCACTGTCAGGATAACACTATCTGCCTGCAGTTCCCCCCAGGGCACTGGATGGTGGCGGATGGAATTCTTCCATTCCTCCACAGATGTCTTTCCTGGGAATAGAGATCATGAAGTTATGGGTCTTGTGCTTCATTTGCCCCACCTCCTGGGCAAATTTGTGATTTGTACCCCATAAAACATATGCCAAAGAGCTTCTTATGCTCCCTCATCCTTTTCTGTCAGTCTTGGGATCTTGGCATTAAGAACTATGAGACCTTCAAGAACATTTGATGATTTTAGAATGAGAAAGCTGATGTCCAGAGAGATTATAACTTATTTCTGGTCACACTGGAGGCTATTCCAAATGCAGTCTCCTTTCCACTCTATCAAGTTTTCTTTAAATATACCATTCCTTTTCAATTCTAAAATGTCCATGTTACTCTTGACCAACCTGGGACTTTCACCTTGTTTATTATCCAGTTTATAACTCCCATTTGACTGTCTCTGGTTTTTGTCTCCCTTGAGACCTTTACTTACCAAGTACAAAGTAAGGAGCAGGTACAGCTCCAGTGAAGGTGATAGATGTATTACCCAAGGAACAGCCATTGGGCACGATGATGTAGACAAGGCCACCCCAGAGGCTAGAGATTGAGTTATTTGGTTTATTCAAGAAATGCTGGTAAATGACTACAGGTGCTCTGATTGTCTTATCATGCCCATTCAGGTTATCACTGTGGCAGCCAATCTGTACCTGGGTGGCCAGAAGGGGAAAACATGAAACATATTACATCTAACATATGTGTATGTCTTTGTGTATATGTGTATGTATGTATGTCTGTGAATGAGGAGGAGTTGTGCATAACTAGTCTCCTTACTAAGAGGGTGTAGCAGAGCTAGGGAACAAGTCACTTCAAGAATAAATATACTAGGGGGCAGTTAGGTGGTGCAGTGGATAAAGCACCAGCCCTGGATTCAGGAGGACCTGAGTTCAAATTCGACCTCAGATACTTGACCCTTACTAGTTGTGTGACCTTGGACAAGTCACTTAACTGTCATTGCCCTGCAAAAACAAACAAAAAACAAAACCAAAAGAATAAATATACTTAAAAAAGACTAAATAATTTTAACCTCCATAAAGTTAGATTTAATCTCTCACAGTGGCATATAGAAAACGGGTTTTCTCAGTAACTATGCTGAAGGACCACATGCTTTGGCAGATTATACCAAGATGCAAAGGCTTTGGATATAGTATTAGACTTAGAAAAATAAAATGCAGTCTTCAAGTCTCCCATTCAATGAAGTGTCTTAAGCATATGGTAAAATCAGAAATGGTTCCTTGTTAGAAGACATTAGAGATAACATTGTCAAATGGTACTTGGACCATTAGTATTCTTTTTTTTTTTGCTGGGCAATGGGGGCCAAGTGACTTGCCCAGGGTCACCCAGCTGGTAAGTGTCAAGTATCTGAGGCCGGATCTGAACCCAGGTACTCCTAAATCCAGGGCCGTTGCTTTGTCCACTGCGCCACCTAGCCACCCCCTGGACCATTAGTATTAAAGAAGGCATGAAAACAGGGAGACATGTTAACCAAAGTTATTTTCCATTGTCATGGACCATGTCTATTCTGCTCATATTCCAAGTAGAAGGGGAATTCCTCATGGATAATTAAATTTTCTTTAAATACTTTTATTGGTGGATGACTTTATAATTATTTAATCAAGTCCAAAACACAATGGGACCTCCTCAATGAAATTCATGGTCAAAAACACTTGGCTATGGACTCCACACAGGAAAAACAAAGTAGATGAAAAATGCAGCTTATCTTGATTAGGGCATGCAGTTGATTATGCATCATTCAATCATTCAGTGAAATAAGTTAGTAATATATATTGGATAGATACTGTCTTTGGATAATGACCTAGATCCTGTCCTAAATGGGTGGCAAATGAAGAGTAACACATTTGCAAAACTACATAGTATGGAACTTCCAGTGCCAAGATGGCAAACGAAGGAATCCTTTGAAGCTTTCCCAAAATTTCCCCTCCAAACTAATAGAAAACTTGTTCTGAATTATTTGAGGAGCAGGGAAGCAGCCTACAAGCCTGTGAGGAAAGGTCTGTCTTACCCAGGTGGGAGGGAAGTGAAGTTTGAGAACATTAGCAGCAAGGCTGTGAGACTAGGGCAATCCACTAGTGAAGCCCTGCCTGCCTGCAAACCAGCAGCCCCCTAAGAAGGTGGGCAGTCTGGGCAGTACAGCAGGGACCCTCACCAGTCACCCCACCCCCAGTACAAACCACCAGGGAGGCCTTGACCCCACTGCTGACTAGAGGCTGACCAATGGTGAGATCCTGACCCTGGGGCCTACCAGGATAGAAACTCTTTTCCCATAGCTGACCATCAGCAGGGGGCTCTAACTCTTGGACAGATCTGCAAAAACATTACTCCTCCAGTGACTGATAGCATAGTGACTCTGTTACTGTAGCAACTAAGCAGCAGGGTTCTAACTCTTAGGCAGATTTACAACAAAATTACTCCTTCAGGGCCTTTTAAAAGAGAAAACCTCTTAACAAAGTGATCCAGCAGCAGATTACCACCACTGGAGCAGACCAGCAACAAGATCCCTCCTCTAGGGCCAGCCACTAGAAAGAATCTATTATATAGCAACCCAGCAGCAGGGCACCATCCCTGGAAAAGGCCAACCCACAACCAGGGGAGGCCAAATGGGAGAACCAACCCCCCCCCCCCAATACCACACAGAAGGGAAGGTTACCCTACAGAGAAAGCAAGGAACAAAGCCCTGAAGCCCAGGGAAAGACACCATTAAGACCCAGAGCCTTAGCACAAAAACTTGGGACAGTGCAGAAATAGAGCCCAACTCTCTCAGTGAAACACCAAGTCACTAAAAAGGCCCAAAACAACCAAAAAAAAAAAAAACCTTGACTGTAGGAAGTTACTATGATGATAGGGAAGATCAAGGCATAAACTTAGAAGGGGACAATAGTGCCCAAATGACTACAGGTGAAGCTTCAAATAAAAATATAAATTGGTTTCAGGCTGAAAAAGAATTCCTGGAAAAGCTTAAAAAGGATTTTAAAAATCAAATGAATGAATTAGGAGAAAAATTGGGGAACGAAATGAAAGCAATGCAAGAGAACCATGAGAAAATAAGTCAATAGCATGGGAAAAGCTGTACATTTACTTAGGAAAATAACTCCTGAAAAAACAGAATTAGCCAAATGAAAAAGAAAGTACAAAAAGTCACTGAAAAAAATAATTCTTTAAAAATTAGAATTGAACAAATGGAAACTAATGACTCTACGAGACATCAACGTATGATAAAACAAAATCTAAAAAGCAGAAAAAAAAATGCAAAAATTTTCATTGGAAAAACAAGTGACCTAGAAAATAGATCCAGGAGATACAATATAAAAATTATTGGACTACCTGAAAGCCATGATAAAAAAAAATAAAAGCCTGGACAATATCTTTCAGGAAATTATCAGAACTGATAGTATCTGAATACAGATTGAAGCACAGTTTTTTCTTAATTCCTTTATCTGAAGTTTTGTTTCAGTTTTTTTTTTCACACCCTGGCTAATGTGGAAATATTTTGCTTGACTACACATGTATAACTTATATTCAATTGCTTGAGTTCCAGTTCCTAAGGGGATGGGGGTGGAGAGGAGGGAGAAAGAGAATTTGGAACACAAAGTTTTGCAAAACTGAAGTAAAAAAAATTGTTTTTACATGTAATTTGGGAAAATAAAATTCTAAAAAAATAATTTTTAAACATAAAAAAGAAATTATCAAAGAAAATTGCCCTGATATATTATAACCAGAGGGCAAAATAGAAATTAAAGGAATCCACTGATCACTGCCTGAAATAGATTCTAAAATGAAAACTCCCAGGAACTTCATAGTCAAATTTCAAAGTTCACAGATCAAGAAGAAAGTATTGCAAGCAGCCAAAAAGAAACAATTTAAATATCATGGAGCTACAGTCAGAATTATACAGGATTTGGTAGCTTCCACATCAAAGAACCACAGGGCTAAGAATATGACATACTGTAAGGCAAAGTTAGATTTACAACCAAGAATCACCTACCCAGCACAATTGAATATTATTTTTTTCAGGGAAAATGGATATTTAGTGAAATAGAGTACTTTCTTTTTCTTTTTTTTTTTGAAACAAACATTTATTTTATTTTTTCCAGTTACATGTAAAGATAGTTTTCAACAGTCATTTTCATAAGATTTTTCCATGACTACTCATGTATAACTTATTTTGAATTGCTTGAGTTCTTGCAGGTGGGGGGTGGGAATGGAGGGGGAAAGAAAAGTTGGAACACAAAGTTTTTTAAAAATTGATGTTTTTACATATATTTTGGAAAATAAAATTCTATTAAAAAGAAGATTTAGAGTTCCAAATTTTTCTCCCTCCCTCCCTTTCCTCCCCACTCCACAAGACAGCAATCAATCTGATATAGGTTATTTATGTACAATCCACAAGTGCTCTTTTTTTTCTTTTTAGTCTGTGTTCAATCAATATCAGTTCTTTCTTTGGGAATAGATAGTATGCCTAATCATTAGTCCCTTGGGATTGTCTTGGATCGTTGTATTGCTGAGAGTAGTTAAGTCATTCACAATTGCTCATCAAACAATATTGCTGTCTCTATGTACAATGTCTTACCAGTTTTCACTTCACTATGCATCAGTTCATATGAGTCTTTCCAGGTTTTTCTGGGATCATCCTGTTTGACATTTCCTGTAGCACAATTCCATTCCACTACAATCATATACCATCACAGCTTCTTCAGTCATTCCTCAATTGATGAATATTCCCTTGATTCCCAATTCTCAACCACCACAGAGTTGCTATAAATATTTTTTGTACAATTTTCCCCCTTTTCTCTTTTTCATGATTGCTGTTAACTGTTTCCCTCCATCCTATTCCCTTCCCCATGATATTTACTCTATTATCCATCTTCTTTCATCTTATCACCCTTCAAAAAGGATTTGCCTCTGTCTTTCCCCTCCCCCACTTCCTTCTTTTGCCCCTCTCTCTTTATCCCCTTCCCCTCCTATTTTCCTGCAGTGTTAGATAGATCACTCCACCCAATTGAGTATGTATGTTATTCCCTACTTGAGCCAATTCTGATTAGTGTTAGACTCATTTACTGCCCAGATTAAATAGATTACTCCACCCAATTAGGTGTGAATGTGAATACCTCCTTGAGGAAACTATGATGTGATTAAGGTCTTTGAGCCTATTCTTATGAGTGTAAATTTCATTTACTGCCCTGTTCCTCCCCTATCTCTTCCCCTATTTCATAAACCCTTTCCTGTTTCTTTCATGTGGGATTTTACCCCATGCTACCTCTACCCTTCCCCTTCCCCCAGTGTACTCCTCTCACCCCTCAATTTTACCCTAAACATGTTATCATGGGGAAGCTAGGTGACACAGTGTACAAAGCATCCACTCTGGACCCAGGGAGACCCCAGCTAAAACACAGCCTCAAATGCAAGACAGTCACCCACTGCACAACCCCAGGTATGTGCCCCAACTCCAATTTTTTATGGTTGTTTAGGGTCTTGTATTTGAAAGTCAAATTTTCCATTCAGTTCAGGTCTTTTCATCATGAATACTTGAAAGTCCTCTTTTTCATTAAAGTCCCATTTTTTCCTCTGAAAGATTATGATGAGTTTTGCTGGATAGGTGATTCTTGGTTTTAATCCCAATTCCTTTGCCCTCTAGAATATCATATTCCATGCCCTCTTCTCCTTTAATGTAGAAGCTGCTAGATCTTGTGCTATCCTGACTGGGGCTCCACAGTACTTGAATTCTTTCTTTTTGGCAGCTTGCAATATTTTCTCCTTGACTTTAGAGTTCTGGAATTTGGCTATAATATTCCTAGGAGTTTTCCTTTTGGTATCTCTTTCTGGAGGTGAGAGGTGGATTCTTTCAATTTCTATTTTATCTTCTGCTTCTAGCATGTCAGGGCAATTTTCCTTGACAATTTCCTGGAAGATGATGTCTAAGCTTTTTCCTTGATCATGGTTTTCAGGTAGACCATAATTTTCAAATTATCTCTCCTGGACCTATTTTCCAGGTCAGCAGTTTTTCCCAGAAGACATTTCACATTGCCCTCTATTTTTTTTTATTCATTTGGATTTGCTTTATTGTGTCTTGGTTTCTCATAAAGTCACTGGCTTCCATTTGTTCAATCCTTATTCTTAGGCAATTATTTTCATCAGAGAGCTTTTCTGTTTGGCTTTTCAAGCTATTGACTTTTTTCTCAGTCTTTCCTGCATCACCCTCATTTCTCTTTCCATTTTTTCCTCTTATCTTCAAAGTCCTTTTTGAGCACCTCTATGGCCTGAGACCAATTCATATTTTTCTTGGAAGCTTTAGATATAGGGGCCCTGATGTTGACATCTTCCTCTGAGGGTGCACCTCAGTCTTCCTTGTCAATAAAGAAACTTTCTATGGTCCTCACTTTTCTCTGTCTGCTTATCTTGCCTTTCTTTTACTTGACTTTTAGCTCCTTAAAGTGGGGCACTGTTTCCAGGCTGTACTGTCCCAAGCTTCAGGGTGTCCCATGTGGTATGATTTAAAGAGGGGCAGGCTCTTCACTCATCTTGCCTGTTTCCTGGTCTGTAGATAACCCCAGGCTAATTTGCTAATTAACCAGACAGCAAAACTTTGTGTGCTGTGGTTGTTAGCTCCCACAAGCCTATCAAAATAGAGTACTTTCAAGAATTTCTGATTAAAAGGCTAAAATTGAATAAAAATTTTGACCTCTAAATACAAATATCAAGGGAAAAATAAAAAGGTAAAAAAGAAACAAAAAAAGAAAAATATAAGAAATTCAATGAGGTTAAACTGTTCATATTTCAATATGATAAGACAAGATTTGTGAGTCTTAATAACTATATTATAAGAGTAATTAGAAGGAGTATATGTAGATAGAGGGTGTGGTTATAAGGTGACATTGATAGGACAACACCCCAAAAATAAAATAAAGGGGTAAGAAAGAAATTTCATGGAAGTAGGAGAAAAGAATTGAATGGAGGTAAATTGTCCCACAAAAAAAAGAGGCATGAAAGAACTATTTTAATGGAGAGGAGGAAGAAAGAGTGGTAGGAAAAGATTAAATATTACTCTCATCAAAAGTGGCTCAAAGAGGGAATAACATACACATTCAGTTGGATATAGAAATCTATCTTAACCTTTAAGGAAGTAAAAAAGGGAAGGTGATAATAGAAGGGGGAGGGGAACTGATACAAGGGAGGGGATATTGGGGAAGGCAGTGATCAGAAGTTAAATACTTGTGAGGATGTAAAGGGTGGGGATAAAAGTGGAGGGGATAAACAGGCAAAAATAGCATGGAGGGAAATAAATAGTTATCATAATTACAAATGGGAATGGGATGAACTCAGACATTAAATGGAAATTGATAGCAGAATGGATTCAAAACCCTAATCCTCCAATATGTTGTTTCCAAGAAACACATTTGAAGCAGAGAGATAGACACAGGGTAAACATGAGGGGCTGCAATAGAATCAATTATGCTTCAGCTGAATCAAAGAAAGGGTAGCAATCATAATTTCAGACAAAGCAAAAGCAAAAATACATCCAATTAATAGTGATAAAGAAGGAAACTATATATTGCTGAAAGGTACTATAGACAATGAAGTTATATCAATGCTTAACATATATGCACCAAATGGTATAACATCTAAATTTTTAAAGAAGTTGAATGAGTTACAGGAGGAAATAGATAATAAAACTATACTAGTGGGGGACATTAACCTTTCCCTCTCAGAAATGGATAAATTCAAGTAAAAATAAATAATAAAGAAGTTAAGGAAGTGAATAAAATTTTGGAAAAGTTAGATATGATAAATCTCTGGAGAAAATTGAATGGAAATAGAAGGGAATATACAATTCTCTCAGTAGTACATGGGACCTACAGAAAAATTGAGCATGTATTAGGGCATAAAAACCTCACAACCAGATTCAGAAAAGCAGAAATGGTAAACACAGCCTTTTCTGATCATAATACAATAAAAATTATATTCATTAATGGAAAATTGAGAGATTAAAATCAATTAGAAATTAAATGGTCTAATCCTAAGAAACAAGTAGGACAAAGAACAAATCTTGGAACAAACAATGATTTCATTAAAGAAAACAACAATAATGAGACAACATATAAAAATTTATGGGATGCAGCTAAAGTACTACTTAGGGGAAAATTAATGTTCCTAACTGCTTACATCAGTAAAATAGAGAAAAAGTAAATCAGTGAATTGGATATGCAACTAAAAAAACCCTAGAAAATGAGGAAATTAAAAATCCCCAATGAAACACACAATTATAAATCCTGAAAATCACAGAAGAGATTCATAAAATTAAAAGTAAGAAAACCATTGAGTTAATAACTAAAAGTATGGTTGTATAAAAAAATTAAATAGATAAACCACTGGTTAATTTGATCAAAAAAGGCAAGAAAACCAAATTACTAGTATCAAAAATGAAAGTGTTGAACTCATCACCAATGAAAAGGAAATAAAGACAATTGTTAGAAAGTATTTTGCTCAATTATATACCAAAGAATTTGACAACCTAAGTGAAATGGATGAATACTTATAAAAATATAATTTACCTAGATTAACAGAAGAAAAATAAAATACTTAACTCCCATTTTAGAGAAAAAATTAACAAGACATCAGTGAACTTACTAAGAAAAAAATTCCCAGGACCAGATGGATTCACAAGTGAATTCTGCCAAACATTTAAAGAACAATTAATCCCAATACTATATAAATTCCTTGAAAAAAATAAGTGAAAAATGAGTCCTACCAAATTCATTTTATGATATACTCAAACCAAGAAGAATCACAACAGAGAAAGAAAATTATAGACCAATCTCCCTAATGAATATTGTTTCAAAAATTTTAAATAAATACTAGCAAAAAGATTACAGCAATGCATCACAAGGATCATACACTATGACCAGGTGGGATTTATACCAGGAATGTAGAGCTGGTTCAATCTTAGAAAAACTATTAGCATAATTGACCATATTGGGGCAGCGAGGTGGCGCAGTGGATAAAGCACCAGTCCTGGATTCAGGAGTACCTGAGTTCAAATCTGACCTCAGACACTTGACACTTATTAACTGTGTGACCCTGGGCAAGTCACTTAACCCCAATTGCCCCACAAAAACAAAAACAAAAAATAATTGACCATATCAATAACAAAAGCAACAGAAATCATATGATTATTTCAATAGATGCAAGAAAAGCTTTTGGCAAAGTTCAGCACCCATTCCTTTTAACTAGAGAGGATAGGAATAAAAGGAACTTACCTTAAAATGGAAAGTACTATTTATTTTATTTTTTTTTTACATATAAGGTATTTTATTTTTTCTGTTACATGTAAAGATAGTTCTCAACTTTTGTTTATACAAGCTTTACAATTTCAGATTTTTCTCCCTCCCTCCCTCCCCTCCCTTCCCCCTCCCCTAGACAGCAGTACTATTTATTTAAAACCATCAGCAAGCATTATCTGTAATGGGCATAAACTAGAAGCCTTCCCAATGCAATTAGGGGTGAAGGAAGGATGCCCATTACCACCTCTATTGTTTAATATTGTACTAGAAATATTAGCTATAGCAATAAAAGAAGAAAAAGAAATTAAAGGAACTAGAATAGGTAATGAGGAAACCTATCACTCTTTGCAGATATGATGTTATACTTAGAAAATCCTAGAGAATCAACTAAAAATCTACTCAAAATTATTTAGAACTTCAGCAAAGTTGCAGAATACAAAATAAACCCAAATAAATCATAATCATTTCTATATACTACCAAAAAAGTCCAGCAACAACAGATAGGAGAGATTATTTTTAAAATAATCATAGACAAAATAAAATACTTGGGAGTCTACCTTCCAAGACAAACCCAGGAACTATCTGGCCAGAAATATAAAACAGTTTTCACACAAATTAAGTCAGACCTAAACAATTGGAAAAATATTAATTGTTCATGGGTAGGCAAAGAAAATACAATAAAAATGAAATTCCTCCCTAATTTAATTTTTTTAGTGAAATACCAATCAAACTATCAAAAAATATTTTATATATCTAGAAAAAATAATAACAACATTCATCTAGAAAAACAAAAGTTCAAGAATATAACAGAAATTAATGAAAAAAATGTGAAAGAAGGTAGCCTAGCAATACTATATCTCAAACTGTACTAAAAAGTGGTAATTCTCAAAACAATCTAATACTGGCTAAGAAATAGAGAGGTGGATCAGTGGAATAGAATAGGTAGAAATTACACTATAGTAAATGATTGTAGCAATCTAGTATATGATAAACCCAAAGATCCAAACTTTTGGAGCAAAAACTCATTATTTGACAAAAACTGCTGGGAAAAGTGAAAAACAGTATGGTAGAAACTAGGTATAGACCTACATCTCACACCATATACTAAAATAAGGTCAAAATGGGTACATGATTTACACATGTAGGGTGATACCAAAGTTTATCAAATTTATGGACAAAGCAATCATTTAGAACCAAAGAAGTATAGAGAACATTACAAAAATGTAAAATAGATAATTCGATTATATAAAATTAAAAAGTTTTTGCAAAACAAAACTAATATAACCAAGATTATAAGGGAAGCAGAAAACTGGAAAAGAATTTTTGCAACAAGTATCTCTGATAAAGGCTGCATTTCTCAATTATATAGAGAACCAAGTCAAATTTATAAAAGTACAAGTCATTTCCCAATGGATAAGTGATCAAAGGATATGAACAGGCATTTTTTCAGACAAAGAAATCAAAGCTATCCATGGTTGTATGAAAAAATTCTCTAGATCACTATTTATCAGAGAAAGGCAAATTGAAACAACTCTTAGGTATTACCTCAAACCTATCAGAGTGGCAAATATAACAAAAAAGGAAAATATTGGATATTGGAGAGGATATGGGAAAACTGGGATGCTAATTCACCGTTGGTGGAGTCATGAATGCATCCAACCATTCTGGAGAGCAATTTGGAACTATTCTCAAAAGGCATACACTGTGCATACACTTTGATCCAGCAATACCACTGCTAGGTTTATATACCAAAGACATCCCCAAAAAGAGAAAAAGACCTATTTGTACAAAAATATTTATAGCAGAGCTTTTTTTGTGGTGGCTAAGAATTGGAAATCAAAGGAATGACTATCAATTGGGAAATGGCTTAAAAAGCTGTGGTATATGATGGTCATAGTACATTAAGAAATGTCAAGCAGGATGATTTCAGAAAGGCTTGGAAATACTTTTATGGATTGAACCAAGCAGAACCAGGAGAGCATTGTACACAGTGATAGCAATATTGTTTGATGAAGAACTGTGAATTACTTAACTATTCTCAGCAATGCAATGATCCAAGACAATCACAAAGGACTAATGATGAATCATACTATCTACCTCCAGAGAAAGAACTGATATTGATTGAATACAGACTGAAGCATGCTATTTTTCACTTTCTTTCATTTTTTCTTTTATTCATGTTTTCTTATACAATATCACTAATATGGTAATGTTTTACATAATTGCACATGGATAGCCTATATCTGCTTGCTTGTTGCCTCAGGGAGGGGAATGGGGAGGTTGGGAAGGAGGGATAAAATTTGGAATTCAAAACTTTTATTTAAAAAAAAAAAAGCTGTATAGTATGTCCAGTGATCCCAAGCTCCTTTTTGTTACCAAACTCCAGTGGGTTTTTTTTTATGATGGTGTATATCTTTGAAGAATGAGTCTCCTGTGAATCTAAATTGGAGGTGCTCAAAAAAGCAAAGAAAAAAGCCAAGCCTGTCCAGACAAGAGAGAAGCAGTTGTGGTAGGAAATGACCCCCATGGAGGAGGTTTTGGTTGGGAAGTCAGTGGGTCATTTAAAATGTAGGCTAAATGTTTATTGTATCTGCAATCATGGGGTGAACGAGAATGGGCAAGCTATAGCTATACAGGAGTATGTAAGCAATAAGCCAAATATGAACAGAGAGTTTGGGGAAGTTACCTTCACATTAGAGGAACAAGCAGAATGTGGTATTGTTATATTCAGAGTACAGCCTGGATGCAGGTAAAGACCAGTACTTTTCCAAATATTGCCACCTAAAAATCAGGAGGACAGGTGAGACTCTTTGATTTTCCCTTCTCAACCAGACTTCTCACTTTCCTCTAAAAGTCCCCAAATCATCATTTCATTCTTTCTCCAAATCTCAAATATTCCATACCCCCCTGTATTCTCTCCACCATCTCTGCATAATTCAAACCTTCATGATCTCCAAGAGTTAACATAATGGAGATTATCTCTAAGGCAGACATATCTCCAGGGTATCCTTCTGGGGTCACGCAGCTCCATCATTTCCCCCAGCATCCACCATGATCCGATCTCTGACCTCTCCTTTTCTTACCCCCCCCCACCAAGTATCTCTCCCCTAGATTTCTATTAATGATACATTCTTACTTTGACTGCTGAGATCCATTTCCATGTTCATAGAGGATGCTGGTGCACATAAACAAGGGATGGAACTTCGGTACCCTAATCTGTAGATTTCTGAAGCAAAATCTGGCTTGACACAGGCCAGTTCAGAGGCCACATGGAGCAGAATCCTGTCACTGGAGTCTTTGAACAAAGGGTTTTTGCTGTTGACAACAGGGAGCTGAGTTGTTTTTATCACCTTCTTTAATATTTGGTGTATAGAGTCATAGATGGGGGTTTTTCCTGTCGAGAGCAACAGGAAGGCTGAATAGTCCTTGATGAGCTTCTCTTGCCATTTCCATGGTAACTTTCCAGTCTTATTTTTCACCATCTCCAAGAACTGGACCATAGCCAAGCGGAAGTGATAACTCCTTAGCCCAGTGGGATAATAGGTGCCATTCCTTAGATGCTCACCAAGCATGGATATGCCAAAGGAATTGAGGAGGTGGTTGCTAGCAAAGTCTGTCAAAACACACTTGTTTGGATTGTTGTAGAACCATGACCATGACTGGCCTCCAATCAGTAACCCCCCGCCTTCTGCCACAAACTCCAACCTTTGCTTTGCCTGACTGTCATTATAGATAGTGCAGCAGTAGACACTCAGGTCAGTAGTCAGGTGGTTTTCTAAACTACAATTCATGCCATCACGAGTGAGCCGGTGGAATAACCTTTCGCATTCTGAGGTCACTCCAATTTTGCCTCTCTGGTCTCCTTTCAGCCAGCGAATAGCATTGATCAGAAACTGGTGAAATTTAGGAGAGAAGAGCAAGCCCTCATGGGAAAGAACTATCACTCGACCTTGACCATAGCGGGCTCCTGCCACAGTGCAGGAAAGGTGGTCATTAAGTGCAAGAGGGAAAGCCAGAGGCCCATGTACCAACAGGTTAGAGGGAACCCCACAGTCTTTGATCTCCATCACTATGATTCCATCTAGGAGCTGACGCTGGTCTTCGGAGATATCCTCTCCAAACCTAGAAAAGATTTATTTCCTTTCAGTGATGAAGGGATAGATGGAAAAGGAAGTAGACACGGGGGTAAAATACTTCAGGTTAAATAGTGTAACAATTGGAATGACGCCACCTTCTGGAGACTTACTCTAGGAAAGCTCCACCATGAGGAGAAGGCCTCTGAGGGCAAGGCCATGCAGCTTTTCTTTGGCGTCAGGAAGTGACGTTTGCTTGTGGGAGGAAGAGGGGCAAGGCTGCCTCTCTCGCTTTTTCTTTCCTCAGGACTCTGGTGGAGAGTGGAGCTAGAAATGTGCTCTTCCTTTAATAGATAGATGAATCTAGGCCTTTCTCTTTCTCTTCCCCAAATTCTTATTCTCCTTAATAAATGCTTAAAAGTCTAAACTCTTGCTAAAGTTATAATTTATTGGTGACCACTCATTAGATATTTTAGACAGACTAGCTAGAATTTTAGGCCCTTACAATAGTAAATTAACACATCCTATTTGCAGAGACTTGTAATAAAGAGACACTTGAGTTAATGTTCTTTGCCTTTTCTGACCCAGGTCAAAGTGGATTCCTGGTTTTTTATACTGAAAATCATAGCATAGCTGAATTTCAGAGCTGGAGGTAACTTCACTAACCATCCGTTGCTCTTAATTCTACCCTCTAAGGACAAATAGGACAAGTTCAAAGACTTGAAGACAGCTATTACATCCTCTATAAATCTCTTCTCCATGTGAAACTTCGCAGTTCCTTCAACTGACCCTCATATAGCATGAAAGGGAAAACTTTTACCATACTGGTTACTCTCCTTGCTTGTCCACATCCTTCCTAAAATGTGGTACTAACATTTGGAATTGAACAGGTCCCGGGAGAGTATTACCTCCTCTATATAAGTGGAACCTCTTTAATAGCTGAAGGAAGCCTAAAGATTCTACAGAGGGAATTGTGTGCCTCAGTGCCTTTAATTCTGAAAGGAATGGATAGGTTAAATATACCACATCATGACAAAGTGGTTTGTTTTGCTTAGCTGTACTCTGTTAGAAAAATAGATTCTGCTGGGGAGAGAATGGTTGCCATAGTTATAATGAAATCCAAACACTAACTTTTCCCCTCCTTCTCAGCACTCTTTTCCATGCAAAGAGGAGGGGTTCAGAACTATGCCATCCAGGTAATATATCTTTGAGGATTACCTCAGAACCCTCCCAAGATGTTGATATCATTGCCTAGGAGAGGAACACTAGGAATTACAACTGTACAACCTCTCATGCCAAACTATACAGGAAGAGAAAGCACATTTGACTTTATGCAGCAACCTAGTACTTTGTCTCATATATCCACAACACAGGACTCTTTTTCTCATTCTAAACGCAGAATTAGCTCTGAGGGTCCACACTCAGACACTCTCACATTCACTGACTCATATTCTACTGCTTCTCTGTTAACCCTCAATATTAACTATAATCCATCTGAAAACCCAACCAGAGGTTGGCATTTTAGCCACCACACCAAACTATAACATGGATTGTTTTGGCTTTATTCCTTGAGGGCCAGGTCCATTATGTTTGCACACTCCCTCCAGGGTTCTATACTTTGTGAAGCTTTTGTGAAGAGTCTCTTTTCTCTGTCATTGGCCAGAGCCCCAACTAATTTTGTTCTCTCAATCTCAGGGGTCCAATCACCATGATTTCATTTAACCACTTAACACACGTATTAACTTTTCCAGAAGAATATTGAATTCAAAGGTATAGCAAGGGGGCGGCTAGGTGGCGCAGTGGATAAAGCACCGGCCCTGGAGTCAGGAGTACCTGAGTTCAAATCTGGCCTCAGACACTTAACACTTACTAGCTGTGTGACCCTGGGCAAGTCACTTTACCCCAATTGCCTCACTAAAAATAAAAAAAGGTATAGCAAGAAAAATCATATAAACATTTCCCCCTATACCTCAGGATCATAATCTTCCCTCTAGCACTCAGTCTTTAAGGAAAATAGGGAGACTGGGTTCACAATTTAACTTAGTTTCTACATAGAATTAGTCCCACCAAATTCAATTCCAATTTCTCCCTGCCCCACTTCCATGTATGCCCAGGGACTGATTTCTCAGGGATTCCCTATTGGGTTCTGCCACTAAAGTACTACTACCCTGCTTGCCTTTTTTTTTTTAGCTGGAAGATGGCCATGTATTCTTGATTTATGGCATTAAGACTTTATATCATGTCAAGAAAGAAGGGCTTAGAATGTGGGCTCAATGATTGTACTATACTGTTTATTGGCCAAGTAATCCTGAGCAAGTCATTTAACCTTAATGCTCCTCAGGCAACTAACTCCTAGAATATGGCAGGGTAGAAAGGCCTTAGTGTCAAGGGACATAGGTTCAAATATTTTCTCTGATGTTTAAAACTCATGTAATATTAGGCATCCTTAGGCCTCCATTTCCTCATTTATAAAATGTGAGGGTTGAACTAAATGGCTTTTCGGGCCAGTACTAATTCAAGATCTATGAACCAGTTTTCTGTGCTGGTGGGTGAAGTTTCTACACTGACAGGTTCACCAAATTGAGAAAAGTGCACATTATTCATGGATATAAATTATAATAAACAAATTATTGCAACATTGTCATGTTAAGAATTATAAACCTTCTTATGTCATCAAGTGGCATTAGGCACCTGTTTAAAAATTAGTAATAGAGAGTGATCAAGCCCAGGTGTTAATTGCATTGCTAGCTTCTTGTTCTTTAGATAACTTTTTATCTTATTCTATTTTTCAGTCTGTTTAGCAAATAATCCTTATATCATTGAAATATTTTCCTCAAATCAGATGAGAACCCAGATGATAGCATTTGATCATTTTTGAGGTTGCTTAATATATTTTGATTTGGAACAAGACAACTAGGGACCCTATTAAACTGACCTTGGGTATTATAGACAAAGTGTTCTGGAGTCTGCTTCTTGACAACCAGCTTTGACAATGTAAACCTACTTAAAATATCCATCTGGTAAGAATCATCTACTTTCTGTTGACTGGGGTTTAAAACAATTTGTAATTGTGCAAATAAAGTGGTCAAAATGTCCATACTCTTTGACTTGGAAATTATATCACTAGGCATAAATCCACAAGAAAGCTAATGATAAAAATAAAGTGTCCTATAGAGACCAAAATATAGCTGCTTTAGAGTAAAGACCTAGAAAGAGCTGATGTCCATCAAAAAGGCAATGGCTATACAAATTATGGTACATGAATGTAATGGAATATTGCTACACCGGAAGAAATGATGAACAAGATAAATACAGGGAGGGGGCAGCTAGATGGCACAGTGGATAAAGCACCGGCCCTGGATTCAGGAGTACCTGAGTTCAAATCTGGCCTCGGACACTTGACACCTACTAGCTGTGTGACCTTGGGCAAGTCACTTAACCCCCATTGCCCCACCAAAAAAAAAAAAAAAGATAAATACAGGGAAGCAAAGACTTCTATGAACTGATGCAAAGTGAAGTAAGGAGAACCAAGAGTAGTACTATATACATGTTATATATACTATATATAACAGTGTATATGGAAAGAACAGCAACCACAAAACAAATGAAGTTGAATGCTATGAAGTTATAATGAACAAGTTTAGACCCAAAAAGTCATATTTAAAGATGCTTCTCCGTGATTTCTTACAGAGTATGGGACTATGGTTAAGGAACACTGCATAGAATTCTGTACTGTCGATAAGCTGATTTATTTTGAAGAACTTTCTGCCATACTTTTTATTTTTTATCATAAGGGATAAATCTCTAGGAAAGGTAAAGGGAGAGATATAATGGGAAATGTAGGTGATGCAAAAACAAAAATAATCAACCAAAATTTATTTGTAAAAAAGAATATAAATTGAAATTATAAGTGATATTGCATCTGCCTAGATTTTGAGGAAGAAAGAGAAAAGATGTCATGTATAATTACAGTGTTAGATATTTCAGAGGGTAATAATAATAGCCAGCATTTGTACAGCACTTTAAGGTTGGCAAAACACTTTTCAACTATTATATCATTTTATCTCCATAACAACCCTAAAAGATAGTTGCTATTATTATCCTTATTTTACAAATAAGAAAACTGAGATAGACAAAGGTCAAGTCACTTGCCCATGGAAGTGTCTGAGGATGAATTCAAACTCATGTTTTCCTGATTTCAGGAAGAGTGCTCTAACCACTACAACATTTAGCTGCCAATAACCATAAAATGTTGATTGAGTGTCTCACAGTAAAGGAGAACATCCAAGGACATTATCTCATTAGCTTCTTATAGCCAGGAGTCATACACACATTATCAGCCCCATTTTATAGATGAGAAAACAGTTTCAGGGAATAAAGTGACTTGACTACACAAATAGTGAATCTTCTTACATCTTTTTTTTTCCTCCACAATCTAATGCTGTTCCTTGTACAAAACACTTCACTTTCAGATGCTGAGAATTTTTACTACTTTGTTAATTGCTGTATTAATCTCAATGATTACTCTTCTTGATTCTCTATAGTAGTAAGGATAATTTTCTGTGCCTTTCTCTGAGATACATTTTCTTGTCCATATTTAAAATATTAATTCATATTAAGAACTCACATTTTCAAAACAACTTAAGACTTCGGAGGCAGCTAGGTGGTGCAGGGGATAAAGCACTGACCCTGGATTTAGGAGTTCCTGAGTACAAATCCAGCCTCAGACATTTGACACTTACTAGCTATGTGACCCTGGGCAAGTGAATGAACCCTGCTGCCAAAACAACAACAAATCCACCCCCCCAAAAAACAAACAAACAATTTAAGACTTTATCAATCAAGTGTTTTCTTCATAACAATCCCGTGAAGGGATTAAAGAAGCTTACCTGGATGGCAAATAGATCTTTTCACCAGGAGCTAGGAAGCACCTGAGTTCAAAAATGAACTCAGACACTTAGCTCTGTGACCCTGGGCAATCACTTTAACTGCTGCCTGGTTCCATTTCCTCAACTATAAAACTGGGAGTAATAATACAATCATCCCCCTGCCAAGGGTTGTGATGATCAAGTGAGATAATATTTATAAAGTGTTCTGCAGACCTGAAAGCACTATAGACATGCTAACTGTTAATATTTACATTTGAGGAAATTGCAGCTTGGACAGACCAAGTAATTTGCCCAAGGTTGCAGAGTTAGTAAATGGCAGAGCCAGGTCATGAACTCAGGTTCTCTGCCTTCAAATCTCATGACTTTTCATCATATTGTGCTGCTTCCTCAGAAGGATTTTCTGAAAGATCTTGATGAATCTTTATGTTCCAGAGAGTTATCTCCTTCCCAAGGAAGTTGTAAAGCTCTTTTCCATGGTTATTCAGAAGGGGAAATAATTGACTTAGTATCTATTAAGCACTGTCTCATTACCAACAAATTAACTCTTCATTTTGTTTTGTTTTGTTTTTGTAGGGCAGTGAGGGTTAAGTGACTTGCCCAGAGTCACACAGCTAGCAAGTGTCAGGTCTCTGAGGCCGGATTTGAACTCAGGTCCTCCTGAATTCAGGGCCAGTGCTTTATCCGCTGCACCACCTAGCTGCCCTAGATTAGCTCTGTTCAAAAAAAGTGAGAAACAGTAATGTAGTAGACAGTTTAGTGGACAGCTAGAGGCATCTAAGTGGTACAATAGCTGGAATACTAGGCTTGGAGGCAAGAAGACTACAATTAAAATTTGAACTCAAGAAACTGATTAGCTCTGTGACACTGGCAAGTCAATTGATCTCTAACTACCTCAGTTTCCTCAACTGTAAAATGGGAGTTATAATTACACTTACCTCCTTGTAGCCTTTAATACTGTCTACCACCCTCTTCTCCTTGATACCCTCTTCTTCCTAGGCTTTCATGACCCTCTTCTCTTTAAATTCTCCTCCTACCTCTCTGAGGGCAGCTTCTCGAGGTTATGGCCATTAACCATAGATTTCCCATGGGTCTCTGTCCTGGGTCCTCCTCTTTTCTCCCTCACTTGGTGATCTCCTTAGCTTCCATGGATTCAATGATCATTTCTATCTAATGAGTCTCAGATCTATTTATCTAGGCCTAAATTCTCCAGTAAGGAAGCTCCATGTCATAGTGGATAGAGCACCAAGCTTGGAATCATGAAGACTCATTTTCCTGAGTTGAAATCCAGCCTCAAACACTTACTAGTTGTGTGACCCTGGACAAGTCACTTAACCCTATCTCAGTTCGACATTTGTAAAATGAGCTGGAGAAGAAAATGGCAAACTACTATAGTATCTTTACCAAGAAAACTCCAAATAAGGTAGTGAAGAGTCAGACATGATTGAAATGACTGAACAATAAATACCTCTTTTCTGCCCTCTGGTCTTGGGTTTCCAGCTACCTAATGGACATCCTAAATGAGATGTTTTATAGACAAATTAAATTAAGCATGACCACTCAGAGGTAGCTGGTGATACAGTGGAGCACTGGATCTGGAGTCAAGGAAAAACTGAGTTCAGTTCTGGCTTCAAACACTCATTGGCTGTGTGACCCTGGAACTTCTGCTTCTTCAACTGTAAAATCTGAATCATAATAGCACCTTACTTTGCATAGTTGTGAGGATCAAATATTTTTAAACCAGTTAATATCATGCTGAATATATAGTTCATATAATTCTGACATTTTTATTCCCTTTTCTTCCCCACTTCCTTTTCCCCCAACTGCCCTCCACCAAACCTTTTCTATTACCATAAATGATACCACCATACTCCCAGTTACTAAGGCTTCCAACCTAGGTATCATCCTTGACATCTCATTCTTTCTAGCCCACCCACATATCCAATCTATTACCAATGCCTCTTGGTTTTATCTTCTTAAAATCTCTCACCTATACCCTCTTTTGTCCTTTGACATCACCTTGTTGTAGGCCTGGACCTTCACGCTTGACCTATTGCAATAGCCTGTTGCTTGTTTTCCCTACTAGAAGTTAGTCCACTTCAGTCCATCCTCCACTCAGCTGTCAAAGGGATCTTCCTAAAATTCAGATCTAATCATGTTGTCCACATACTCAGTAAACTCTAGGATCAAATTGTTTCCTTCAGGATCAAATATAAAATCTTTCGTTTTATGTAATTTAAGATCTAAATGTGGGTTCTAATCTGTTCCCCCAGTTTTGGGGAAAACTGACTAAAATCACAGATAAAATGAGTTTAGGTTTTTAAGGGTTTATTGAAAGATAGAAAGAGAAAGATTGAGAACAGAATTCCAACAACATGGCAATCCTATCTTTCCTCAATTTTCCTGTGAAGTCCTCTGCCTCCACCACCACCACCATAAAGTCAGGAACCCAAAAAGAGACAGACCTCTCTGCGCAGGCCCTCCTTCCTCGTTCCTGTCTCCTCCCAGAAAATGGGAGGCTCCTCAAATTGATTGGCTGGTAGCCTTGGTGGACAGTACCTATGCGCAAATGTTACTTCCTGACACCAAGGAAAAGCCTCATGGCCTTGCCCTCTGAGGCATTCTCCTCATGGTGGAGCTTTCCTATAGTAAGTCTCCATTAGGTGGCGTCATTCCAATCATTACAGTTGTCATATAAAGTCTTTTATAAACAGTTTCCATACACACACACTTCACACATTTTCAATCCCCTTACATTTTACTCCCCTTCTTTTGTTCCACAATCCAGTGACACTGAATTCCTTGCTATGCCTAAACAAAACACCCAATCTTTCAACTCCTGGCATTTTCACTGGCTGTAACCCATTCAGGGAATGCTCTCCCTACTTATGTCCAACAAACTCCTGGCTTCCTTCAAGTCCCAACCAACATTCTTCCTTCTACAAGAAGCCATTCTTAATCCCTCTTAATTCTAGTGCCTCCCCTCTTTTTATTATTTCCACTTTATCTTGTATATAGTTTGTTTATACACAGTTGTTTTCATTTTGTCTCCCCCATTTGATTATAAGCTCCTTGAGAGCAGGGTCTGTCTTTGATCTTTCTTTGTATGCCCAGGGCTTAACACAGTACCTTGTACCATAGTAGCTTATTGAGTTACTGACTTATTAACTGGCTACATCTTAAGATTGTTGTGAGGATCAAATGAGGTAATATTTGTAGGTGCTTAATACAATGCCTGGCACAGTAGTAGTCCCTTAGTAAATATTTCCTTTCTTCCTTCCTGGACTTAGAGTCAGGAAGTCCTGGGTTTGAATCATGATTCTTGTTCTTAATTATTGAGTGATAACATAGTTTGTTTAACCTTTATGAGTCTTAGTCCCTCATCTCTAAAATGGGCTGTGGCTTCTACCTGAATTGAGAAAATGTATATAAAGTACATTATGAATCTTAAAGCACTTCTTTACCACCAGTTATTCTACTTTATGTTCAATGCAGGCAAAGTTATTAATACTCTGAACAATTACCCTTCTTAATATTAAATATAAATTTATGGCAATGTCCTTTAAATTGCCCCCCAGTTACTTTCCTTTGACTATACACACCTTACCAACACAACTGGACTTTACAGATAAAATAACCAATCTCCAACATCCAGCCTTTATCTGAGTTTTTGCTTATCTTATCTGACATCTTCACTCTCCTGTTCTCTAAATTAAAGTTAACACTAATTTCTTCTGATATCCTTTCTGTATGAACTCAGCCAACTTGTTCATTTGGCAACAAATTCTTTGCTTTCTACTCCTCTATGCCAGTTTCCTAGATATGTAGTTGATTCAAACTGGTTTCATGCCTATCATCATCTTTCTTCTCTAAGACTAGAAGCTTGATGGTGGGGACAGGGGCATAACTTGACTGACACCTGGTGCAGAGTCATCTATTGGGGGGGGGGTTGTTATACTTACTTGACTGCAGGTGACATTTCAGGTATCTTCTCAGAGAATTTAAGAGAACTGGTGTCTGCTTGGGTTTCAGTGAAGTATATTCCTGCCACACTAGTTACATGGTTCCCAGGGAAGTTGGTTAGAACCTTGTGATCATTTTTCTTTGCCCATTGCCAAGGTTGGCCTCCAATGAGCAATCCCCCACCATTCTTCAGAAATTGAACCAGCTGTTTAGCATAGGTGTTGTCAAAGGCATCAATGCAGAAAACCTTCAGAGAGTCCTGAAAGTGATCGACACTCTGTGCTTCAATGCCAGTGTCACAGAGGATACTAGCTAGGCCTTCTACAGATTTGTGTACACCAACAGTACACTTTTCACATTGACCAAGCCATTCCACAGCATTTCGGAGAAAGGGAGCCATTTTGGCATCTTGAAGGTAGCCTTCATGTGATAGGACCACTATGCGACCCTGACCATAGTGGGAAGCAGCAATGAGGACCTGGTCATTTTTATTCACCAGCACTGGGAAGGAAGTTTCACTGATAAGCAGGAGTTCAGAAGGGATGAGGTCACTTGGGAGCTCCCAGGCATTTAACCCTTTTACCAGACACTCAAAGTCATTTGAAAGATTCGTCTCCATGCCTCTTTTACCTGATATAGGGAAAAAAGCAAAGTCTCAGTTTGGTGACATCATTAACAAAGATACAGCATGGTACTACCTGAAATGGAATAGGATTTTTGAGTCAGAGGTTCTGTTTTCAAATACCGTGTCTGTTACTACCTATGTGGGGTGGTGATAGGAGTTGGGAAGAGGGAAGAATAGGATGACAGGCCCCGAGATCAGAAAAGCCTACTGTTCTTGGTTGGGCTACCTCCAGAAGAGTTCTAGATATCTGGGCAACTTAGAGGAGAAGATAGCTTGTGAATCGGACCCAAGAGGCAGATATCAAAAGAAAGAAAAGTGAAGATGGCACCGACTCTAAAATCAGAAGACCTGGGTTCAAATACCACCTCTGATGGTTATTAATGGTTTGACTTTATTCATTTCTTTAATATTCCTGGGTCTCAATTTCCTCAGGTATAAAATGAGGGGTTTGATTAAGTGGCCTCTGAGGCGCCTTCCAGCCCTAGATCTATGACTTATGATCTAAAATAAGTAATTAGTCCCCACAGGACACAGCAGATTGTGTGTGTGTGTGTGTGTGTGTGTGTGTGTGTGTGCGTGTGTGTGTGTGCGCGTGCGTGCACACACATATTCCTTTTTAATTCATTTCTATCCTTTTTCTTCTTTACTCCCATCTACAATCTGACTAGTCCCTTGGTACTCCATCTCCATAGAAACTGTAGTCTCCAAGTTTATAAATGACCCCATAATCACTTTTTGAGTGCTCATGGTCCTTGACTGTTCTCCAGCATTTAGCACTGTTGACAACCTCCTTGAAAAAAAAATCTACTTTTTGTTTCCTTAACTTTGACACTACTATAGTCTCCTGCTTCTTCTCCTTCTAAGAATCCTTCTCTCTGGTTCTCCTTTCTCATCTTTTGCCTTGTCATCATTGGGCCAACCTTCCTCTTTGTATGAATTTAGTCAGCACACAACAGAAAAGTTCAGGATGCAGTGTGAGTGGAAGGGAGAAAGGAATGGGGATGGTGAAATACCATTGTCATCAGCTGTCCCACTAACACTCTTGAATGTATGTTGATATGGGTGGAGCCATAGATATTCATGTGTGACAGTGTGAAAGAAGTTCTAGGGTTTCACAAAATGATCTCAGAACTAAAATGGACTACAGTTGTCATTAAATCTAACCCATACCTGTATACAAATTCCTTTCACAATATGTCTGATGAGTTTGCATTTAGTTTGTGCTTGAAGCTTGATAATGAGAAAGAACCCATTACCTCTCTTCCACTTTGGTGGAAGCCCTAATTCTTCTTTTATTTGTAGGGCAATGAGGATTAAATGACTTGCCCAGGGTCACAAGGTTAGTAAATGTCAAGTGTCTGAGACTGGATTTGAACTCAGGACCTCCTGAATCCAGTGCTGGTGCTTTATCCACTGAGCCAACTAGCTGCGCCTCCTGCCCCCATTCTTTTAGTGGTAAGTTTCCCTGGACATCAATCTGAAATATATCTCTTTGAATTTTCTATCCATTGTTCCTAGTCTTTGCTCCTGGTCCAAGCAGCATGTGTTTACTCTTCTATACAAAAGCCCTTCAAAGACATAAAGACTGTTATTATGTTCCCTCTGAATCTGTTTTTCTCCAAGTTAAACATAATAGTTTATGTTTATAAACATAAACATAAGTTCTTTTTCCTGATGCTCTTATGGCATATGTGATCCTTAGGCGTATCAGTACTCTGGACTTTTCTGAATCTTCTCCAGCTTATCAATGTCCTTCCTAAAAGGTGGCATATTCAAAATGGAATACAATGCCCTAGTACTATAGTACAGAACAGTGAAATGAAACCCTCCATTGTTTTGGGTACTAGAGCTGTTCCCTTCTTAAAGCTGCCCATGATTTTATCAGCTTGTAATTTCTTTTGGCTGCTAGATCAAAAGAATGACATATTAAGCCTGTATACACTAAACTACTTGTATACAAAATACTATCAAACCATGCCTTCCTTATGGGCTGTTCTTTCTTTCAATTACTCCTTATTCAATTTTATCTTCTTAATTTCAGCCCAGCATTCTAGATAATGATTATCTTTTGGATTTCTGATTCTTTCCTCCATTATATTAGCTATCTTTCTTATCTCTGTCTTTATCTAAGTCACTGATAAAAATTCTACATAGCATAGGACCAAGGACAGATTTGCTAGGCAGCTCTTTTAGAGAAAATGGCATCAAAAGTGACTGAAGAAATAATGATTGTCCTTTGCATTTTGTCATTTAGTTATTTCAAATACACCTAGTTGAACCATCATTTAGCCTATATCTCTGTCTTGTATAAAAGGATAAGATAATTTCTCTGTGTTCTAATATCTATTTCTCCTTGCATCAGAGTTTAGTCAGCTGCCAGGATGGAGAATATATGGATTTCTTGGCCAAATACAGAGAGCAGAAGGGAGGACAAGGCAGTCTGGCTGAGGGAATCAACATATAAATTAGACTGATGTTCCATTGGATTTTTGTACAGTCAAAGACTGAATCTTGTCTATCTTTTGTCTCTCTACCAGCATCTAGCTTAGTGTTCACTCAGAATCAGTAGATACAGCTTAATTTTTTTAATCATTTGTCAAATCAGCATGGGATTGAAGGAAAATAGGACTTGGAGTCATGTTGTGGCTCTGACTCTGCCTCTAACTAGCTACGTGACCAGAAACTGTGATATCATCTCATTGCTACTGAAAAAGAAAAAAAAAATCTGAATTTTGACCGTAAAGCTCTGAGATGTTTAGAAGTTAAGGAAGCAGCAGAGAGACTGAGAGAATTAGAGTGACTGGGAGGAAAACACAAAAGACAAAGAGATCAGCCCCAAACCTCTACCTCTGGAACTATTTCCTCCCCTTTTAGCACACATACTATTTATATATTACACACACACACACACACACACACACACACACACACACACACACACACACGTCCTATTCCAGCCCCCATGGATACACACATACATCTTATTACCATTGGGCATCTAGTCTTATGAATTCTCATGCAAAGAACATGATAGAATCATACAATTTAGAGATCATAAATCATCTCTACAGCCTCCCTAACAGGTGGCCATCCAATGTCTTCTTGAATATCTCTAGGAACAATAAAGTCATGTCCATTGCTGGATAGTTCTAGTTGATAAAGAATTCTTCCTTACATCAGGCTCAAATCTGCTTCCCTATGCTTTTCACCTTGTGGTCTTGGTTTTGCCTTCCATACTTAAGCTGGATAAGTCTAGATCTTTTATAAGAAAACCCTTCTAAATAACAGGGATAGGGATGGTGTCTTCTTGTCTGTTGCCAGCATTTCAGTACCCCACCCCCACACCTTGTTTATCTTTGTGGTGGGACAGAGAATTTACTCCTATCCTGGAGAAATTCAGGGAAGAAAACTCACCCTTCTATCTTGGAAGTATAGCTCAGGGCTTTAAGGAAGAGATGAGATTCAAGAATATCAAACCCAGAGAGTTTAAAATAAGAGGGATGGAGTGGGGTGGGGGTAGAATAGGAGGAAGAAAGAAAAGGAGGAGTCACACTTAGGTACCTCCTCCTTCTTACATGCTGCTGGGTTTGACTGAGGGTGTGAAGGAGGTACAGGAGCTTGTTGCTTTTTCCTTTTCAGTCAAGGGTCTGCTTCAATCACCTTTTTCTTATTTGTTTTAAAGGCATGGCCATGGATCCCAATTGCACCCTTGATATAGTGCTGAGTCTCTTGGACACATGCATAACTCAGTTATCTGTTTAGGTTCCCACCCTTTTCTGCACGATTGTGAATTACATCTGTCATCTCATCCTTTCCCTTTACAAAAGAACTAAAAACAAAACAAAACAATTTTAAAAAAAAAGAACAAACAAAAGACTGTTCAGGGAGAAGATAAAGACAGCACCCCTTTCTAGGATATTCATTCCTGGGTCTTAAGTTCAATTCAGTTCAGCAAACCTTTATACACCTAGTATGTGCGGAATATTGTTCTAAGGGAAATACATATCCACTGTCCCTATGGGGTTTGTGGTCCTAGATACTTGTTCTAGAATTATTATACACAATAATACACAATGCCTGCATTAGCGTGGTGTAAAAAATTCTACCAGAGGACCCAGGGGAACACTCATTCCTGCCATGGTAGATTTGTGAAGGTTTCATTGAGTAGGAGGAGAAGCAGGTATCAAAAAGAGGGCAATCTCAGCTTTCCCTCCCCAACTGGTATTCCAGCAAGACCTCCATAAATGAGGAACATTTTGGATAAGACTGTGCAATTATTAGTCTTTATTTCTCTTTGTGATATTCATTGTCTATTTTACACCCCAGTTGTTTCCACAACTCACTGGAGTCTTTCTTTGTCTAGGAAGAGAAATGACCATCATATATAACATCTTTATATTGTTAATGTGAACTTCTGATTATATTTTCTAGTCTCAAAGAAATATATTTTTCTATTCTCTTTTTGTCATGTCAACAGAGAACTCCAGAACTAATTGCTTGATGCAGTATTAAATGTAATTTATATACAATGACAAGTTTTATCCTATCAAGGACTCTGACAATCATAGGTTATCATGTATATAAAATCTTGTCACAGGAACTTAAATGTGGAAAAGACCTTAGAAATCATTCAACCCAGTTACCTTATGTTACAGATGGCATAATGAATAGCATGGAACTTGTATTCAGGAAAACCTTGAATTCAAATCTAGGCTCAGATACTTAGCTGTGTGACCCTGGGAAAGTGACTTAGCCTCTTTCTGCCTTGGTTTCCTAATTTATAAAATTGGAGTATTGATATCATCTACTTCCCAGAACTGATGTGAGAATCAAATAAGGTAATATCTATAAAGTACTTTGCAAAATTAAAGTGCTCTGTAAATGCTAGATATTATTATGCATACAGACGAGGAAAAGGAGATCCAGTGAGTGGATTGCCTTAGATGAGATTAGAGACAAGGAAAAGCCTAGAACCCCAAACTTCTGACTTCAAGTCCAGTAATCTATATATTCAGTAATTTATAATCTAAACTATTTCCTGGACCCTAGACCCAAGTTGCTGTATACTAAATATTTACAACTGAATGTCCCATAGGCATCTCAAAATCAAAATGTTTGAAATAAACCTTACTATAGGTTGCCTAAAACCTAACTTCTACAACCTTTTCTATTTCTTTTAATGGTCCCACCATCTAGTTACATGGATTTGCAACCTCTAATTCATTCTTGACTCTTCCCTTTCCATCAGCTCCTATATATAATCAGTAGCCACAGTTTATTAATTCTGTCTCAATGACATCTCTCATATATCTCCTTCTCTACTCATACATCCTTTTCCCTAGTTCAGGCCCTCATCACCTCCTACTTAGATTAAGAAAAAGAGCTTTATAATTGTTTTTTTCTGCCTTCAATTTCTCCCTTCTCCTATCTAGCCTTTAGATACCTGCCAAATTGCTATTTATAAAATATAGTCTGACCATGTTATTCCTCCCTTTCCTCCCAAATCGTCAGTGGCTTCCTATTATCTTTAGGATTAAACACAGGATCCTTAGCCTAACATTTAAAACTCTACACAATCTTGTCTATTCAGTATTATTTTATATTATTCCCCCTTCAAACTGTCTGTGACAGTCCATCTTCCACCTTTGCAAAGTGTTTTCCTATGTGTGAAGTTCACCCCCTCCTCACTTCTGCCTCAAGATTATCTTAGCTTCCATTAAAGTATAACTGAAATCACAGAATTTGATGGGAATGTCTTGAATGGTCATCTAATCCAACCCATTTACAAAAACAAAACAAAACAAAACAAAAAACAACCCTCAATAATATACTTTCTAAGTTGTCATCTAGTCTTTTTTTTGCAAACACCTAATGGGGGGTAATCCAGAACATCTAGAGGCATCCATCTTCTTCTATCTCAAAGCTTCTTAAACTGTGGATCGAGATCCCATATGGGATCACATAACAATGTGGGGGCATGGAAGATATGGTAACAGTAAAAGGTTATGTGTACTTAATTTATATATATACATATCCAAGCTCATGTAAAAATGTCTTAGGCAAAAAGGGATGACAAGTGGAAAAAATTTAAGAAGCCCTACTCTATATGAAAGCTTCAAATACTTGAAAAGAGCTATAATTTCCTCCTTAAGTCTTTCCTTCTTCAAATTAAATAAATATGTAGTACAAAAGACCAAAGGATCAACAGGTAGGGAAGAGAAAGTGAGTAATGGAAAGGCAGTCAAGCAAAACAGTCACACAGGTAAACCTTAAGTTGAGGTTGAATTTGAATGGAAAAAAAGACTTTGTAATAATTCCAGGGATTGATCAAAGGACCAGCAAAAGACTGAGTCATATGGGTTTAAGATAATAAGGGAAAATATACATAATTTTATGGGAAATTTCTGTTTGTCATATATATCTCTGCTTAATGTTCATTTTGTTTAATCTTTAAATTCTAGTAAGGAAATAAACATTTTATAACTAAGTAAATAACTTTTTCAATTAAAAATGAATTTAGGAATTATGTTCTGGTAGAGATTTCATCAGTTTATAATTCATTTTGATTTAGAGTGGAATGCCTTCTCCATTTTGGCTGTGTAAATGTAGCACCACCTAATGGCAATGAAAGCATATCTTGCAGAGAAAAATCATAAAAAATCCCCACTAGAAAATAAAGGTTTGGTTGGCAACTTGTGATACAGGTAGTTAATAGAAGAGTCAGAGCTAGATCCCTGATCTTTTTTGTCTTTATTGAATGCTTTTTCCATTGGGGAAAAGACCATATGTTGGGGGAAAAGATTAGGATAAAAAATTCATACAGAGCAAGGATGGAGAGGATGAAGATAACATAAAAGAGACAAAGAGTTGCTCAGTTCTTATTTTTCATCTTTTTTCTAGAAAAAGAATTCTTTTGGGACTTGAAAGAAAAATGGGTGATAGAAAATGGATACCCTCATAATTAAAGATAGAATAAGAGAGTACCCAAGTGACCCTTATGTCACCTGGTTCAGTTGAACTATATCTTTTAATTTAGCATGAAAAATGATAGACTTTATTGATTAGTCAGTGTCAGTGAGATTTGAATGATTGTGGAGAATTGGATTGGTATTACAGGACTAGAAAAGCTCAAATATAGTCCTGACTGTCTGAAAAGGGAAGAGAAGGTAATATACAAACTATAAGACAGCCAGCTTGACTTTGCATCATGGCAATATTCTAGAACATATTAATGAAGATATGGTTATTAAACAATTAGAAAAGGAAGCAGCGATCATGGAAAGCCAGCATGGCTTCATCAAGAACAGATCATTCTAGACCAACTTTATTTTCCCCCTTTTGAGAGGATATTTGAACTCAAAATATTTAGGGACATGCTGTAGTTCTGACTTGCTTAGATTCCAGCAAAGCATTTGACAAAATCTCTCATGTTATTTTAGTAGGAAAAGCTGGAATAGACAACATGGAAGAGTAGAAAGAATGGTGAATTTGGTTTCAGCAGTAAAGAAAGATTCAAATTCTAGCTCTGCTACTTAATACATACATGATTTTGGGCAAATCACTTAACTTTTCTAGGCTTCAATTTTATTGTCTGTAAAATTATGACATTGGACCACATGGCTTCTCAAACCCCATTTAAACTCCAAATTTATGATCCTATGCTACTATATAGTATAAACAGCACCTCACACACCATGCATCAAAGATATATACATGTGTGTAAACATGTACACATGTGTACATGCACACACAAAACCACACATAAACACAAATATACACATACACGTATGTGTACAGGTAAACACACATGTACCTTCACATGCATGTATGTGTATAATATATGCATATGTGTTTTGTGCATGTGTATCTATGTATTCACACATACACACATACATACATACATAGATGAAATCATCAGGAAGAAGAGATAAACATGATCCATAAACTAGGTTCTCTATGGGCACAACTTGGAGAAGAAATCCCACAGCTAAAGTAATACATATAGTGATCTAGCTACCTAGGTAGCTCTAGCTCTCTATGGTTCTCCGTTCTTAGAAGCCCTCAGTGACTCAATATTTTTGGCAGGACAAAATGTAAAAGTTTCAATGAGGCATTCAAAGTCTTCATAATTTATCCCCAACCTTTCCAATCTTATAATACAATCCTTTCTTTCATGAACTCTCCATTCTAGGCAAGTTGATTTACTTGCTGTCACTTGAACACATTTTGCCTTTTCCCACATCTATACTTTTGATTAGGCTGTTTCACTGTCCTGCAAGGCAGGACCAGTTCCTCCATTAATAATAGCAAGTAAAGTGGGGCAATGAGTACTTGGAAGGCTGCCTTGTGGCATATGCAAAGATTATACTTTGAACAGATACTGCATTTCCACATATTTGTGTGTATAGGTATATGTGGAAAGGCAAGTAGATAGGCAGTCAATGCCTATGTGTTTCCTATTGGGGAAATGGTTTTAGTTATCCTTCCTTTGAGGCCAGCTGGTGGTGCAGTGGATAGAATGCTGGGTTTAGAATCAGGAAGACTCATCAACATGATTTAAAATTCACCTTCCGATGCTTACTAGCTGTATGACCCTGGGCAAGTCACTTTTAACCCTGTTTGCCTGTGTTCCACATCTGTAAAATGAGGTGAAGGAAATGGCAAACCACTCCAATATCTTTGCCAAGAAAACCCCAAATAAGGTCAGGAAGAGTTAGATATGACTTAAAAATGACTGAATCAAACCATCCTTCCTTTATTAAGAGGGAAGGGACACTGGATTGGTGAGAAGACCTTGGTTCCTATCCAAGATTTGTTATTTATTAATTGCATAAACTTGACCAAGTTTCCTGAATTCTGTTGACTTTATTTTCCTTGTCTATAAAATTAGGAGGTTGACCCAAATCTCTAAAATTCCCTCAAGGTTTCCATCCTATGCCCTCCCTTGAATTCCAAATGACTCCATGAAGGGAGGAACTGAATTTTCTCTCCCTTTGACAATTCTAATGGTAAAGCTGTGAAGAAGTGATGCTCTTTAGTCCTGTGAGGGTGGTATCCCCACCACCATCATTAGGCCCCTGGTGATTGTGAGTAATAGCATTATTACTTTCCCTCTGTCTGCCCCCTTTCTGGAAGAGCTTTTTCTCTGGCTATTTGGAAAATTTCATTTCTCCTCTCAAACCATATTCTGCTTCTACCCTTAATCTAAACTGAATCTTGCTTTCAATTCCCTTAGACGTGGAGGAGGAAACAATGTCCCATTGTTTAATTTCTAGGTTCTTCTGTCTAATTTAGGCTGAATTAAACCTAAGAGAGTTCCTTGGTTTCTGGAATAGCAGAACAAGTTTTTACTCAGTGTGGTGCAATGAAAAGAGCGTGGACATGACTGGTCATGAAATCAGGACACTTGGTTTGGGTCCTGGCTCTGCCAGTTAACTAGTTCTCTGACCATAGGCAAGTTACATACCTCTCTCAGAAGCTGTAAATTGGGGATCATAATGCCTGTTATACCTACTACACACATTTATGACTATTTAAAGGAGCTATCATTATTCTCCCAACCATTTATTCACTGAGACATTCTGCCAACTGGCTTTCTGGCTCTGACTCTTTCCTATCTTCTTGTTACTTTTCTTTTATTATTATTCCCCTGGACACATGGTTTACACTGTTGCTTAATCACCCTTCCTTCAGTTTAAATCATTCTCTATTTCAGTTAGTCTTCCAGATAATCCATTTAGTTCTTGAAAAATCCAATTCCAGTTAATCAGCATAACACAGAATCACAGAATTTTGGAGTTGGAGGGGACCTCAGCATGAAGTAGCCTAATACCAAAGGCAGTCCCCTTATAATATATGTGCCAAGTGATTGTCCAGCCTTTTCTAGAAGAACAAAAATGAAGGGGAATTCTCCCATCCATGAAGGCTATTCCACTTTTGGACACCTTAAATTGTTAGGAAGTTTTTCCTGACATCAAATCTCAATGCTTCTTTGTAATTTCTTTTGTTTGTTTTGTTTTGTTTTTGCAGGGCAATGGGGGTTAAGTGACTTGTCTGGGGTCACACAGCTAGTAAGTGTCAAGTGCCTGAGGCCAGATTTGAACTCAGGTACTCCTGAATCCAGGGCTGGTGCTTTATCCACTGTGCCACCTAGCTGCCCCTTCTTCTTTGTAATTTCTACCCATTCCATAGGCTTTTATCTTCTGGGGCTAAATAGAACAAGACTAATTCCTCTTCACATGGCAGCCCTTCAAAGGTTGGAATGCAAATACCACATCCCTCTTTAATCTTCTCTTTTGTAGGCTAAACATCCTCATTTCCTTCCACCCATTTTCATATGCTATGGGCTCTAGGTACTTCTCCAGCTTATTAATTCCCTTCTTACACCATGATCCCCAGAATTGAACAGAATGCCCCAGATGTGGTCTGATCAGTGAAGAGTACAGAGAAACTCTTCTTCCAGAGAGACTTATCTCTCCCTCGAAGTCATGCTCTTCTTAATGAAGTCCAAAATTGCAGTAGTTTTGCGGGTGCCCACATCATACTGCTGATTCATATTAAACATATGGTTCACTACAAAAGTGAATTTAGAGGCCAAGGTGATGGATTAAAAGCCTGGCTCTGCTGCTCATTATTTGTGTAACTTTGTGCATCACCTAAAGTTAAGGGGTTCTTCCTTGCCTCAAAAAGTTGCATTCTGAACATGCTTTCCAATGTACCATGATCTAATGGACTCTTAAATTTAGTTATTTTTTAAAATTATAAAAGTATTTTATTATTTTCTAGTTACATGTAGAGATAGTTTTCAACATTTGTTTTTATAAGATTTCTAGTTTCAAATTTTTCCCTCCCTTCCCTCCCTCCCCTTCACCAAGACAGCAAGTAATATGATATAATCATATTAAACATGCTTCTGCATTAGTCATTCTGTGAAAGAAGAATCAGAACAAAAGGGAAGAACTACAAAAAAGAAAAACAAAAAAGTAGAAATAGTATGGTTCAATCTGCATCCAGATTCCACAATTCTTTTTTCTGTATGTGGAGAGCATTTTCCATCATGAGTCCTTTGGAATTATCTTGGACCATTGTATTTCTGAGAAGAGTCAAGTCTATCACAGTTGATCATCACACAATGTTTTTGATCCTGTGTACAATGTTCTCCTGGTTCTACTCATCTCACTCAGCATCAGTTCACATAAGTCCTTCTGGATGTCTCTGAAATCTACCTGCTCATCATTTCTTACAGTACAATAGTATTCCATTACATTCATATACCACAACTTGTTCAGCCATTCCTCAATTGATGGGCATCCCCTCAATTTCCAATTCCTTGCCAACACAAAAAGAGCAGCTATAAATATGAATCTCCAGAATAGGACACCTTTCCAAAACTAGCTTCAGCTAAACTTTCACTAGACCAATCTAATGTTTGGGATTGGGGTCCTTCCATGAAATTATTCTCCTCTTGGCTGAATAAGAATGGTGACTTTCCTTTAGCACACAGCTTATTTAAATTTGGGATGAGCCCACCTAGGTATCTTGACTTCACTTACTGATCTGCTGTTCCAATTTTAGGTTCACTCTCAGCCAATCTTTAATCTCCCTGAGCTATGAGTAAAAATATTATTCAGCTGGATCCTGGGTCCTGTTAGTTGAATCCTTCTAATCTCTTGCTTTCTTATTATCCATCAACTCTCATGCAGATGTTTTCCTGCCAGTTTTTAATGAGTAAGTGGAACTGGTTTATTATTAATGTGAAAGTGGAGATATCTATCCTATGAAGAAATGTCTCTGAGTTTGAGAGAATAAAACAAAAGAGAACCCAGATATCTAAGTTAGAGGTAGAAGATTACTAGAATAAGAGAAAAATTAGCTTTTGATTAAATAGAAGCTGGATACAAGGAAAGATATGCTGCTTTCACATATTGAATAAGGCATCTTTGTGTAGACACAAAGTCCAAACTGGGGAATTTTTTTCAACAGATCTCTGTTTTCATCATTGTTATGAGCTTGTAGTGAAGAACCCCCTCTGCCAATACAAATTGGCACCAGCTTTTCAATTTATTGTCTTAATCTCTAAATGGACCAAGGGGTTAAATGGCATGTCCAGGGTCCCACAGCTAGCATTTGTCAGAAACTGGACTTGAATTCAAACCCTCCTGAAGCCAAAACCAGCTCTCTTGTCTACTAAGCCATGTTGTCTTTCCCAGATATCAAATCTGGGAGAAAAATTCCCAGGAAGCTTACAAAGGGCTGGATAAGAAAAATGAAGATGATTGGAATTCTACAAAAAAAAAATCCACGGATTTCCTTGGGTGGCTGACAAAGCAGTCCCTGGTTTGAGGATAGGTAGGATTCCCTGTCAGGACAAAGGCCTCCCAAACCACAGAGATCAGTAAGAATACTCTGCAAAGATGAACCTTTAGGAAGGCAAAACTATGGCCTATTTTTCTTTCTGGGTGCTTCACTTAGAATATTCTGTACAGAATAATTTTTATTTTCACCATCTGTTGTCAAATAATTTTTTTATGTAAAAGTATGGAATTAATGTAACAAAAGACATGGGAGTGGAAGCATTTCTTCTCCTGAGGCCAAAAGAGAGAGAGAGACACTTCCGAAGCAAATGGAAAACAGCCTTTTGTTGTTAAGGGTTCACCTGAAGTTGTCATATTTTCCAGAAACGCTGAACCCAGAGTACACAAGAAGCCATAAAGATGTCAAGGATCAAGACCTCATATCCCCTCTGAACTGACATAATTTGTTGTTCATACCTCAAGCTGGATTCCCTGTGTCCTTGGTAAATAAGACAGGTACCAGTCAGTCTGCACCAGGTTGAGGAACTGTTTGTGCAGCTAGGACCCTTGTAGATAAACAAATGATCCTATCTTCATGGTCTAGCAGTTCCCAAGGGAAAAGAATGCTGCTTTTGCCATTGCCTTTTTTCTTCCCTTCAGGAGGGAATTAGTGCTTTCCCCCTAATCTCCTTTTCCCTGTAACTTAAATACCAAGGCTATCACAGGGTTCCTTGGTATTGAGATTTCTCACATGCATGTGCCTTTCTCTTGTAATAAATCCAATTGCAAAGCATGTCTCATGGATTTGTGATAATTGTTGGTTTTTTTTTTAACACTGTGTTGTCATAATGATAAAATTGCCCCTTGTAGAGTATCTGAGCAAGATGAAAAAAGAATTGGGTTTTTCTTTCTTTCTCATATAGGAAACTAATGTTATATCGAAAAATGCTGATTGTAATTTGGGGGGAAAGTGAAAGATAGTTTGCATTACATATTGTTTAATCAAGGAAACACCCCGTGTTTCTTGATGGAACAAAGGGGGGAATGTAAAGTAATCTTGATTTAGAAGCCCCAGTGCAGGCCCCAGCCAGGGCTCAAGCACTGCCCCTATGCCAGCATAGTGCTCCACCCACCTCACGCTGACGCCTACTTGGGCCTGGCCAAATTATAATGATGGGAAGAAGGGTGAGGGCAGTCAGATGACCTTCAGTGTGTGGAAGCTGGGAGGCTGGTCGTTCTACAACTGTCTGGTCATTCTGTCAATCAGGGCTGCCAGTCAATTAGCTTCAGGCTGTGTGTGTATATCTGCCCTGTTTCCTGGAGGGTTGCTGGTAAGGAGAAGAGAGGAGATTTGCCATTCTAGCATTTGAGCTGGAAAGAGACAGGTGGCAGCTGTGTGCTCTGCTGACCCCGGGTGGTGATGTGATCGCAGGTTGTATGATTTTCCTTTCCTGATTCACTTTTCCTTAATTCTACTAATCTTACTTGTGTTTTTAAGTTTGTTCTTGTTAATAAACCCTATTCTGTTTTTGAAAGAGGCTGTTAATCTCCTTTCTTGCCCCAATATTGTGGCGAGCTGCCTAATTAACATTCCCCAATTAAAATTTGACCCATACAATAAAGAGTAGTAAAACAGTGGAAACACTATCTAATGGCTTTTGAATGATAACAAAGGATCCTTTGCTTACAGGAAATAGGAGGGGATCTTCCCTAATATTAGTGAGTTTCCCAGAAATGGAGGAAAGAACCAGCTCAGGCTGCTTGGCATCCAGAGGGCCAAGTGATAATGACATTGGCAGCTAAGTGGAAGAGTGGATAACTTAGAGCCAGGAAGATATATGTTCAAATTCTGCCTCAGACATTTTCTAGAGATCTGATCTTGGCAAGTCATTAAAGATTTCCCAGCTTCAGTTTCCTCCTCTATAGGATGGAGATAATATTATCTAACTCATAGGTTTCTTTTGAGGATCCATTGAGGTACTAGGCATAGAATGCTTAGCAAAACTTAAATATTATATATGTTTTAGCTATTAGTATCATTATTAAAATTAGGATCATTGGGTAGAACTTACAGAGAGACAGAGTCGGGCTTAATTATAAGGAAGACCTTTATAATAATTAAAGCTGTCCCCAAAGGGAAAGATCTGTATTCTAAGGATACTGAGTTTCCCTGACTCCAGACCTTCAAAGGGGAGACTAGCTGATCCCTAGCTGGGGATGTCATAGTGAGCATTGATACTTTAGCTGTGGGTGGGACTAGATGTCCCCTGAATTCCCTTCAAACTCTGAAATTCTGTTACTAGATAATCTCTTGCCAGCTTTAATAGTCCATGATTCCAAGTATCACTGTCTGAGATCAGCCTCCCCATCTTCCAACTCCAAATGAGCCAAGATAAGGTCTGTGTTCAAGAGAACCCATTAATGCTTCACGATGTTGGAAAAGGTCATACTGATACTGTAGACCATTCGCATTTTAGACTTCTGCCTTTCTAAAATGCATGATATGGCTTTAGGGACTATTTGGAAGAAAAGTTTAATTATGTTCTGGACTTAAATGTATATAAACTTTCTATGACACCATGGACCTCACCTTTAGAATTGGTGCTAGTACTAAAACATGGTAGTCACGTAATAGATCAGAGAAAAATAAATACCATCATTAAACAGATAACTATTACATTCTATCAATCATTACATGTTAAGCTTTTTAGAATTAAGGATGACAAAGGGATCTGTACTTATGAAAATGATATGATGATTTGAATGTACAGAATTCAAAGAGTTTTAGTAACTTCAGAGAGTTTGTTAGTAAACAGTCTTTCCCTTTATATTAAGAAATGTCTTTATTTTTAAAAAAATAGTTGAATGTTGAATAGGCTAAGATGTTTTTGTAATTGTTTCTGAGAATTTTTCAGGTACTGAGTGCCATTAAAAACAAAAGTCTTACTATAAAGAGAATGAGGTTTTCCGTTGGACAACTTGAGGTATTATATTTAAGGCATGGAGTGAAATGTCCTATGTAAAGAAGGAATTTGTAATGGCAAAAGTATTGGGAATATTGGAGGGAACATAAGAGAAACTTGGAATACTGAAAAAGATAGGTGACCCTGTCGAGTTAATTTGTATGTGTCCAGCACTGTCTAGACGATTGAGTTCCTTGAGCAGCCAAAATGACTATGTGATTCATTTGGCAAGTATTTATTATATCCACATCTCCCATATCTAAATCCCTATAGCAGAGAAAGGTGACTCATCAAACTTAATGAAAATATCCTTTGAGGACAACCAAATTATTTTTCTCTAATTGAGTATTCATTGAGCAACAGTAATTTGGTTTCCATTGTAGTTTTTCCCTTTGGGGACAGAATGTGCCAAATATACAATATGAAGATTCTAGACAATTTGCTTTTGTCAGTGGTGGGTCATCTTACCTTTCCCTTTGTCTCTATCAGGTGACTTCCTGGCCAGAATTCGAATCCTAATCTCCAAGGTTGCTACAATGCTCCATGGAGACTCTAGGGCTATCACATCTCTTGAAGATGTTGCTAGGGTTATGATGAAAACTTGCATGTCAATTCTCAGAGTCAAACTTGACCATGCCTCCGGATTATCTCAATGAAAATTTGTAGTATGGCCACATAAAGATGTGGAGATGGAGGCAGAACAAATTAAAGCCAGGGAAGTCATTTCCTGTGGAGTGTGGTTATGTTTACTATTTGGACATAAAATTAAATTGGAATTCTCATATTTGGGAGATAGATATGGGGTTACTAATTAAAAAAAACTTTTACAAAATTCGGTTCCACTGATACTTTTACAATACAAATTTCAATTGAACCTACCCTGTTTTGATTAGTACAGATTTTATTGGAGTTATAAAGATTAAACAAACCTCCTTTCTTCTTTGTGTGCCTGGAGACATCATCCTCAACAGGCTGTCCCACAACCTGCCAAAGATTTACCACAAAGAGAATACCAAGGACCTGGCTCATCTGTCATCTACTAGCTGTGCCATCTTAGGGAAATCACTTCATCTATCTGGCCCTCTGCTTCCTCATTGGTAAACTAAAGAAATTAGCCTGGATGAGGGGTCTTTAACCTGGGGCCCATGAACATTTTCAAAAGTTGTGATAACTATATTTCAAATAATTGTCTTCCTTTGTAATTCTCTATAATTTATGCATTTAAGGGCATCATTCTATGAAGGGATCCATAATCTTCCTCAGACTGCCAAAGGGGTCCATGGCATTAAAAATAAAGGTTAAGTATACCTGAGAAGATGATCATTAATACCCTTTCTGACTCTAAAAAACCTATGAATTTTATTATGTCACAAGGTCAGAGACAACTCTGACCTTGATATTCTCTTCTAGGCATTTCTCTATTCTCTCAAGCAGATATGTCAGAGATCCTGACCCCAAGGCTCACTGAAAATTTTTTTACTATTAGTGACATAATTAAATAGGTACAAATAGGAAAATTATTTTGGCATCAGTTTAAAGGATGGATTGGACAGAGGGCAAGACTAGAGGCAGGTAGAACAGGAAGCTATTTCAAAAGTCCATGTGAGATATGATAAAGGCCTGTACTAGGAAGGGGAGTGGAAAGGAGAGACAATACATTTTTTTAGAGGCAGAATGAGTAGAACTTGGTGATGTATCCGATATTTGGGTTGAGATTGAGGGAAGAGACAAAGATCATTCTCAGGTTTTGAGTTTGGATGACTGGGAGGGGAGTGGAACCATCAATTAAAATGAGGACATCAAAAGGAGGGGCAAGTTAAGGGGGAAATATGATATTAGTTTTGTACATATTGAGCTTGTTGCTTCTAATGTACTCAGGTGGAGATGTCCAGTAGGCAGTGAGTCTATAACTCTGATTATAAATAAGGATTAGATAAAGTGATTTGAGGGTCCTCTATATAGAGATGATTATTGAAGCCATGAGAGTTGATGGAATTGCCTAGGTAGAGTATGTACAGAGAAGAGAGAAGATCTAGGTCATAATCTTAGGAGATGACCATTTTTTGGATATGAGAAGATAAAGAGAACTAGAAAGACAGGAAAAAATCATGAAAGTATAGTGCTACAGAGAGGATAAAGTATTAAGGAAGGAATAGATCAATTGTAATAGTAATAGCTGTAACGATTGGAATGATGCCACCTGCTGGAGACTTACTGTAGAAGAGTTCCGCCCATGAAGCGAAGGTCTTTGAGGGCAAGACCAGGAGTCTTTTCTTTGGTGTCAGGAAGTGATGCGGGCTAGTGGGAGGAGGAAGGAAGAGACTGGCACTCGGTCTCATGCTTTTTCCTGAGGACTCCGGCGGAGAAGGGAGCTAGAAATGCGTTCTCCCTCTAATAGGAATCTAGGCCTTTCTCTCTCTCTTTACCAAATTCTTATTCTCCTTAATAAATGCTTAAAAGTATAACTCTTGCTAAAGCTTATAATTTATTGGCGACCACTCATTAGAAATTTTAGACAGTTTAGTTAGAATTTTAGCCCTTAACATAGCTAACATTTATATAGCTCTTTAGGATTTACTAAATACTTTACATGGATTATACCATTTGATCCTTATGATAACCCCATGAGGGAGGTGCTATTTTTATCTCCCTCATCCAGATGAGGAATCTGAGGTCAAGAGGGGTTTTCTAACTTGCCTAGAGTTATACAGCTAATATCTGAGGAAAGATTTGAACTCTCTGGTCTTCTTGATTCCAAGGCCAGCATTTTATCTGCCATGTCTTTTAGCTGTTCTATATTCGTTTCCCTTGCTTTGGAAAGGTCAAGAATGATATGTGAGAATTTGGTTTAAAAAAGTGTTAATTAATAACATTGAAGAAAGTACCCTTTTTAGATCAGTGGGGATGGAAGCCAGTCCACAAAGGGTTAAGAACTATGAATTAAGTAAAGACAGTAAGTTTAGAAAATCCTTTGTGCAAATTTTGCAATGAAAAAAGGGGGAAAAAATAGCATAGCTTGAAGGAATTTCAGGGTAAAAGAAGTATTGTTTTAGGTTGGTGAAGGAGAAGTCTGAAAAAGCAGGTAAGATTTCTATAGGAAAGACATGGAGAAATTGAAGGGGCTGGGACCAAGGGGAAAGGTAAAGGGCTTAGCATTCTCCCTCTTGGACTAAAGGAAAGGAAAAGAAAAGAAATATAGAAATAGGAGGGTTGAGGGAGTTCATATTTGATTGCCTTGATCTCAGTAAATAAGAGGTAAGTTTTATGCTCATAGTAATGTGGAGGACATGAAGTAAAAGGCTTGAAAAGAAAGGAAAAATATTAAGACCAGATTCTGTCACTGATGTGAGAGTCAACAACAGCAATAACAGAAAAGACGTACAACAATGATGACCTAGTTGAGGTTCTATGGTATAATTTTTTTTTTTTTGGTGAGGCAATTGGGGTTGTGACTTGCCAAGGGTCACACAGCTAGTAAGTGTTAAGTGTCTGAGGCCGGATTTGAACTCAGGTCTTCCTGAATCCAGGGCTGGTGCTCTATCCACTGTGCCACCTAGCTGCCCCACTGCTTTTTTTCTTGTTTGTATCTCCAGTGCTTAGCACAGTGCCTGGCACATAGTAGAAACTTAATAAATGCTTATTAACTGACTAGCAAGTCAGATCCTGTTGCCTCATTTTAGCCTTCAGTGACCATGGTTTTTAAAGACAATGCCAATAGAGTCCAAAACTATATGATCCATCCACTTGAAGACCCTCAATCATTATCTTTGCCCACAGCACTTCAGATAACTGTTTATAAGCTAAACCCAAAGCAACAGGTATGTTACAAAATTGGACATATATCCAAGAAAATACTCAGTAGCATGAATTTTTGAGCCATAAAATATTCTTCAAAATTGGTTTCCTCTTTATCTGTACTTAATTTAATATTTTCTCCAATTACATGTAAAAACAATTTTCAATATTCATTTTAAAAATTGAGTTCCAAATTTTCTCCCCCCACACATTGAGAAGGCAAAAAATTTGATATAGGTTATACATGTGTAATCATGCAAAAATATACTTCCATGTTAGTCATGCTGTTAAAGAAAACATAGACCAAAATAAAAACTCAAGAAAAGTAAAAAAAAAAAAAGTATGCTTCGATTTCTATTCAGATTCTATCGTTTCTCTGGGGAAGGATAGCATTTTTCATGATAAGTCCTTCAGAGTTGTCTTGGATCATTGTATTACTGAGAATAGTTGTCTTTCACAGTTGATCATCTTACAATATTGCTGTTACTGTGTACAATGTTCTCCTGGTTCTACTAATCTCCCATTAACTATTCCAATACTGTTTCAGTTCTTAATTCTTCTTTTCCTCACTAACAATTTTGGTTTGTGTTTGGTTTTCCTGAAAGGTGCTTTTAATTTGGTTGAGATTAGTCACAGAATCTTCTCTCCCAGAATACTGAGGTACTTTCAGGTGGTGCTGGACTGGAGGAAAAGCTGAGTCAGACACATAGCCTGTCTCTGGAACATAGTGCTGGGGTAAGCAGGGTATCTTGGTAGTGACACAGGGAGTCAAAATGGGGGGACCTATATCCTTTAACTGGAGGTAACCTAGAGTTAGATACGGGAAATCTCATGCTCTTTTGGTGGCCTCAGTTTTTATTCCATACCTTGGGAATACCTTTTAATCATTCTGACCATTTTTTTAGCCCCAAGAGAAGTGAGATGTTTTTTGACTTACCCTTCCATATTCTCATCTTGCTCTTGTCACAGCCTGCCATCTCTTTGTTTTGTAAAGGTTATCTGAGAAATTTGCTTAGTAAATGTTCTTGGTACCTTTAAATTTCTTTTGCAGTAAAGAGATCAGAATATAGAATATCACTTTTGGACTTTTCAAAACTATCTCTTCAGAGATAGTTTAAGATTTTGGTTTGGAATGAGGAAGCATGGCATTCAGTGTTAAATAAATCTTGGGTGTAACAACTAAGACAACTTTGTTTATTCTTCTAGTCTGCTTATTGTAGCTCATTTTTGCTATTCTGAACCTGTTTGAAATCCCCTATAGACAAAAACATCCCACTTTCCAGATGTAGTAGCATCAGGTTGTAGTAGAAAGAGAACTGGACTTGGCGTCAGGAAGAGCTGCAGTTAAGTCTCACCTTTGACACATTCTCGTTGTATTATGCTAGGAAAGTTACTTAACCAATTGGTGCCCCAGACAATTCTCTAACGCTAAAAATGTTTCACAGACAATGTTGAATTGTATTGGGAAATGAAGTTTTCCCCCTAAAAGCTCCTTGCACTTATGAAGATCTGAAAATATGGTGTGTTTTGGGGTGTGTGTGTGTGTGTGTGTGTGTGTGTGTGTGTGTGTGTGTGTGTGTGTGTGTGAGAGAGAGAGACAGAGAGACAGAGAGAATCAGATATTAGTTGTTACCTGGATTTTGAGGAGGAAGGAGAAAAACAAGACTTACTAATATTGCAATATTAATATGTAACTGAAGAACAGTAATAATAGTTTATGTTGATAAAGAACTGCAAATTTACTGTCAAGTATATAATCTTTTTTTTGAGCTTTATAGCTCTGTGAGGAAGGTAGTACACACATCATCATCCCTTTTTTACAAATGAGAAAGCAGACATTCAGAGACAGCCATTCATCTTGAGCACTCTACTTAGCCATTAATTGTATGAATTTCTATGTGCCTTCAGACATTCCAGGTGACTGAAAGATATGGTGCTTTGGGGATGTAGATTACATATTTTAGACAAAAGCAAGAGAGCAGCAAAAGAGGACTACAATAATAAGAGCTAAATAAGTGTTGATTGGATTGAATTGAACTGAATTATTTTTTCATCTGCTGGATGTTTAATTCTTCTAAATTAGGAAGTCTTCACAAAATTTCTGCCCTAACTTACAAACAATTTTTCCTTCAATTAGTCCAAGAAAGGAGAAAGGAACAAAGGGAGAAGGGACTTCTGTCCTGAACTTTCTTCATGAACAACAGTAAGAATTGGTTATCCATGTGGAAGTGAGGGGGCCCATGGGAGAAAGGGACTATGTCATATTGAATCATAATATCAAAGATAGGGATCATTGGGTACAATTGAATATTGTATATACTGGACTTGAGGAGAGCAGATTTTTTTACTTTTTAAAATAATAAACATTTCTGTTTAAATTTGGAGTTCCAGTTTTTATCCCTCCTTCCCTTCCTCCCCTTCCCCTCTCCCTGAGGCAGTGAACAATTAGATATGGATTCTACATGTATGATTATGTAAAAACATTGCCATATTTGTCATTTTGTACAAGAAAATTTGAATAAAAGAAAAAATGAAAGAAAGTGAAAAATAGCATGCTTCATCCTGTGTTCCATCAATATCTTTTCTTTCTTTGGAGGTGGATAGTATGTTTCATCAATAGTCCTTTGGGATTGTCTTGGATCATTGTATTGTTGAGAATAGTCAAGTCATTCACAGTTCTTCATCAAACAATATTGCGCTCTGGGCATGATATTCTCCTTGTTCTGCTCACTTCACAATACATCATTTCATGCATGTCTTTCCAAGCCTTTCTGAAATCATCCTGCTTGTCATTTCTTATAGCAAAATAATATTCCATCACCATTATATACCACAGTTTGTTTAGCCATTCCCCAATTGATGGGCATTCCTTTGATTTCCAATTCTTAGCCAACACAAAAAGAGCTGCTATAAATATTTTTGTACAATTAGGTATTTTCCCTTTTGGTCTTTGGGAAATAAACCTAGCAGTGGCATTGCTGGATCAAAGTGTATGCAACATTCTATAGCCCTGTGGGCATAGTTCCAAATTGCTCTCTAGAATGGTTGAATCCATTCATAACTCCACCAACAGTGGATTAGCATCCCAGCTTTCCACATCCCCTCCAACAAATAATATTTTCTGTTTCTGTTACATTTGCCACTCTGATTTATGTGAGGTGATACCTCAGAGTTGTTTTAATTTGCATGTCCCTGATTAATAATGATCTAGAGCATTTTTTCATACAGTTTTGACTTCTTTGTCTGAAAACTGCCTGTTCATATCCTTTGACCTTTGTCAATTGGGGAATGACTTGTATTTTTATCAAGGAGAGCAGATTTTAAAGTATATATATATATATATATATATATATATATATATATATATATATATATATATATATATATATATATGGATATTATCTTATGTCCAAGAATCTTAAATGGGTTTATGAAAATTAGAAAATTCAAAATTGAAATTTTAAATAATCAATCAAATGAAAAAACAAAAGAGAATAGGGAGTTTTTTGGGGGGGGCATGGTAGCTTAGTGATATTAGTGAGGAAGTAAGAGATCTAAGAATATTTCTAACTTCTAAAATTGAGAATGGAGTGACAAAATTAAGAGTTACTGGAGTTGTCTAATGGGTTCAGATCCTAAAGGACACTTATGAAAATGGAAGGAGGAGCACAAAGTAAAGAACAGATCCAATGGACTTCTCTCAGAAGTTGTGTTTAAGATCACAAAGGTAGTGAATAGAAGAGCCAAGGTTCTAAAAAAACATTGACATTCTACTTGGGGAACATCTCTTATTTTTCAATGTGAGGGGAATCAAGTTCTTAAGCCTGAAAATTTGAAGATTAGCTCTTAGATATGCAATGACCTTACCAAGGTACTAACAACTAATAAGGCTTAGGCAGCCAGCCATTCATCTCTACCTTGACTGTCAGATACAATAGTGAGAAAGCAGCATAGGTGTGACCTGCCTTTCCTTGAAGTTAGCATAATAGATAAATCAAAGCTCCTTTTATCTATCCTTTTACCTATGATCAACCCTACTATTTCCCCACTTCTAATAGATCCTGAGATTACTAGAGTACGAGATGTCACAACTACTTCCCTGTCCTTTGTACTGGTTTCCATCTCTCTTCTTCCTTTTCAATAGGTAAGAGACTTCTATCTCCTTTACTAGATAGAAAAGAATCTCATGAGTGAAAGGGCATAGGTGGTATTGGAATATTAGGGCCTATTGAACCTCTGTTTTCTTGACCATTTCTGACTACTCTCCTCTCCTATTTACCTACTATAACCTCTTTTTCAATACTCAGAGGAATTGTTAATCACAATGACTAGTATATTCCCTTCAAGCATGAGGATCCAAACCTATCCATGTCTTATTAGCCCTATGTGTCTGTTATCCATGCTTATGTAATACATTCAATGTATTACATTGACTAGGCCTATCTCAACTTCTCCTGATATCACGTGGATACCAGTGGAGCACTCGGGCTATTTGTTTCTGTTCTTCCTTGAAATTCCTTATTGGATAACAATCTTGCAGCCTCATAACAACCTCCACTATTCCAAATTGTCCTTTGAATTATATTTATTTTCAGTTCTTTGGAGACCATTGTGTTCCATGTAATGTAACTGTTTAGTGATATTGGAAAATATTGATATTATAAAGATGTCTTTGTTCCTAGGAGAAGTTTGTTGTCATTAAAAAAATCCTCTGTAATTTCCTGAAGGCAATATTTTTTATCTGTCTCTATCTGTCCCTTGCTTTCTTTTAAAGTTTGGTCCTTATAAAACCAAGCCCAGAAATAAAGTATCAAGATGACTGTGACCTCCCTTTTCTGGCTTCCCAGCTACAAATAGCTTTCCACAATAGAGAATACTATCCTCTATGTCTGTCATTTTGACAATTTCCCTTGGGCACATTATTTTATTTATGGTAATCTCACATTTATATAATATTTTAAGATTTACAAAACACTTAACCTGACAAAGCAATGCAATAAAATGAATGTAATTATTCCTATGATCATACAGATTAAGAAATTAAGGTATAAATAAATAAAAGCCCTGGTAACACAGTAAAGGACAGAATTCAAATTTGAACTCAGGGCCTCTGCCTTCTAATTCTGCTTCTTTACATCATACAAAATCATTTCTGTAGTGGGAATTTCTTTCTTTAGAGACTTTGATGGGTTCTGTGTCCTTGATGGGGTCTGTGAGAAAGACACAACCAAGCTAGTCACTTGTTTCCCAAAGAAACTGAATAGCGACTTGACAGGGCTATGCCAATTGGATGGATGTTTGGCAATTCCACTTCCATCTTCTCTTTTGCAAACTGAAATTACTCTTTTGATATAATAAGAGGCATCAAGAACGAGTCCTGTTTTTGAATCCTGCTCCTAACATACCATCTGTAGTATCATGGGCAATATTTTTCCATAAGTTCTACAGATGCTTCTTTTATGGATGACATTGTGCAGCTTGTACCAAGAACATTATAGCATTTCCAAAACTCAATTCCTTATCATTCAAAGGAGTTTTGCCTAACTACCCAACACAGGAAAAATTAAGTGACAAAGCATTCTTATTGTTTCAATTATAATATTGAAATGAATAAAACTATATGGAATTTATATATCAGCATTTATATTTTGAGCAGTCCTATAAATGGACAATGAGTTAGGGCTAGAATTGAATAGAAGGAGGAGAGTGAGTGGTCTTGATTGGCTTTTGGGAAATTGCCGAGGTTATAATCATCCCAAATATCTCCCTAATCCACAAGCCAATTGTGGTTACACATTAGTATGCTTTTGATATGAGAGAAATTATTATTAAATAGCCAAATATTGGAGAGATCAAGATTTTTTTCCCTTCCTCATTTGGATATTAGGTCAAAACTTGGTTCTCTGAATGGCAGGGCAGATAACTAGATGAAATTCTGGAGTTGTTGCCCCTCAATTAGAGAACCTTACAAAGAATTTAATCTAAGGTGAATTCCAGCCCATTGTGTTCTATACATCCAGGTCTGAACAGAGGTGGACCCCACTCTGGATAGTCTGGATAAGACATAAGTATATCTCCTTGACCAAGAATGAGTGATCAGTTATATCCCCCAGACCCTCATTACAATAAACCAACCTCTTATTATAATATTGATTCTCTCATTACTTGTTAACCAATCAGAGTTGATTGCCACCTTCAGGAACACCCACTCTTCCAAGGGTATATAAGTATGTTCCGTGAATGGTTTTTGGCATTTGAGAATGCCGCTGCCCACTTTTATTAATTGTTGCTAGCATGATTAATAAAAAGATTACTTACTAAGAAACATGTCTCTTGAACTATTAGTCTTGGAATAGTCTGTATACAGACTGAAGAATTGAAATTAAGGATCACCAAAAGAGAATTGAAGAATTGCATAGTGTGTACAAGTGGGCTGCAATTCATTCATTCATTCAAACTATAAGAATTTATTAAACACCCATGTACCATTCAGTGATGGGTGCTCTGGATACATATAGAAAAAAATGAAACATATTCCACTCTCAAGGAGCTTATTTTTGATTAGGGGAAATAACAGTATGAAAAATAAATATGTAGCCATGTACAAATAAATATAAAAGGGGGGCAGCTAGATGACGCAGTGGTTAAAGCACCGGCCCTGGATTCAAGAGTACCTGAGTTCAAATCTGGCCTCAGACAATTGACACTAGCTGTGTGACTCTGGGCAAGTCACTTAACCCCCATTGCCTGCAACAAAACAAAACAAAACAACAAATAAATATAAAACAAATACAAGTTACTTTTATACAAAGAAGGGAGGGAGAGGGCATTGCACTGGTAGTTGCAGGAATTAAGAAAAGCCTCATATAGAGAAATTAGAATTTGAACTATTTTTTGAAGGAAGAGAGGAATTCTTTGGAGTAGAAGTGAAGAGTGTCGCGAAAAAATTTTAAGTCCGATGGAAGAATGAAAATAACAAAGTTTCCAGGCTGAAGCAAATAGGTTTATTGAGAGAGGGCCAGTCCCTCAACAAAACCGGTCATCCAGGCTTTGGGCCTGAAAGACCCAGAAGTACAAACTACCTGAGTTTATATACCCTTGGGGACATTTTCTAAAATGAGAACATAGTCTTGAGAAATAACAGCGGATCAGCATTATGATATCAATAGGGTGGATCATTGGTAGGCCAGTGGACAGCGGCGTGAACAGGATTGCTGACCACCTCCAGACCCTGTGATATTTCCTAATGCGGATATCACAAGATCAACTACACTATGTCATAGGAAAATTGAGAAATATGGGAAAAGGACTTGACCTTCTAACCTTATGCAATCTATATGAATCACAATATTTTGTTAATATATTGATTATTATTTTAATTAAATCACTTAAAACTATAGTAAATCTCTTATAACTAAGGGATGGGGAAAATCTCACTCACAAGAGGGAATAGCACATTCCAAGCATGGACAAGATCATGTACAAAGGCATGGAGAGGGGAGACGGAGTTCTGTGTGTGAGGAACAGAGAGAGGGCCAGAATGGCTGGCTTCCAGAATGTGGGCAGAGGAGTAAAATACAACAAGGCTGGAAAGATAGATTGGGACCAGTTTATAAAGGGCTCTAAAATCCAAATAGAGGGCTTTGTATTTGATCCTAGAGGAAATAGGTAGCCACTGGAATTTATTGAATGTGATATCTCCTTTTGAGGAAGATCACATTGGGAGCTATGCAGAATATGTATAGTAGTTAGAGGGGTATTTAGGGCAGAGAGACTAATTATGAGGAGATTGTAATATATGGTCCAGTAATGAGATAAGAAGTGATGGTCTGAACTAAGAAGATAGCTGTGTGAGTAAAGAGAAGAGCTCAAGTGTGAGAGATGTTGTGAAGGTAGAAACAGCAATATCTGGAAACTCATTGGATATATAGGGTGAGGGAGAGTGAGAAGACAAAAATAACTCTGTAGTTTTAGACCCTGAATACTGGGAGGATAGTTTTACTTTTTGTTGTTGTTGTTGTTGTTGTTGAGGCAATTGGGGTCAAGTGACTTGCCTAGGGTCATACAGCTAGTAAGTGTTAAGTGTCTGAGGCCGGATTTGAACTCAGGTCTTCCTGACTCCAGGGCCAGTGCTCTATCTACTGCACCACCTAGCTGCCCCTGATAGTTTTACTTTTGACCTGAATAGAAAAGATTAGAACAGTGATGTGTTTGGGAGAATTATAATAAGTTTGTTTTAGACTTGTTGGCTTTGAGACACCTCTGGGTTATCCAGTTTGAAATGCCAAGCAGCCAGTTGATGATATGGGACTAAAACTCAGGAGAGATACTGGAGGTAGGTATAACTGAGTCATCTGTAAAGAGTTGATAATTAAACCCATGGAAGTTGATAAGGTCACCAAGAATGAATGTATAGAGAGAGAGAAGAGAAGAGGATCCAGGTCAGAACTTCACAAACACTAAGAATTATAAGGGGTGAGGTAGATGATGAAATAGTAAAAGTGACCAAGGAAAAGGAATCAGACATGTAGGAGGAATAACATGAGAGAGTTTGTGTCTAGAAAACCAAAAGAAGAGAGAATATTCAGAAGAGCTTAGTTTCCTCATCTGAAAAATACAGAAGACTTATAAGGTCACTCTTAGCTTTGGATCATGTGGATAAATGACGATGGACCAATGACTATTAATTCATATAAGACATATTGGGTTGCTTTGATGAATACATGTGAATCATTGTAGATAGCCTAGCATCCTTGAGTAATTTATAAAGTTTCTCCCAATTAAATTAAATTTAACAAGTATTCATGGCTATACCCTGTGGGCTAAATATGGCCCCTCTTGAAATATTGTGCTGAGTAATCTTTTATTCATTCATAGTCCCCCCTATGTTAAATTCTAAAATCAATAGGCTCTAAATTAATGAGGAGTACTGTAGCTGTCATCAAAATCCAACTTCTACACATCAATGTCAAATGGTGGCAATTCTGGATTCTAAAAAGTTATGAGAGTAGACAAGAACTTCTCTCTGGTAGATTATTCAACACTTGAAGGCTTCTAGCATGAGCCCAACCATTGAATTTGTATTTGTAATCTAAGGCTCAGTGTAACCAAGTTCAGAGAAGCTCATCTCCAAGTCAGTATCAGCCATAGAAATTCTGGAAGGCTAACTAGAAAGAGGGGTTGTCTTCTGGGAATACTGATCCTCTGTATAATATGAATTCCAATCATTATTGTACATGGGATGTGTTCTACTCCCTCTGCAGCAGGAGAAAGAAGGCTTGCTGGAAGTAAAAAGACCTAAGTGAGTGTCCTTTACATATACTGAGTCCTATGTTGTAGTGGTAGTTTCTGAGTCAGCAGCTTTAAAGCTAGAGATTTCAGAAATGGACCCTCTCTGCCATATTCATCTGAGTATATATTATGCTTATCATGGTCTAGTGGAAGGAGGAATGGATATGAAGACAAGAATGCCTGGGTTTGAGTGCCAGCTCTACTAATAACAATCCATGTGACCTTAAACAGACTGCTTCCCTAGTCTGGGCCTCAGTTTTCTCATCTGTGAAATGAAGGAATTGGACTGGATAATATTTAGAGTCTCCTCTAACTCTAGATGTAACCATTAGTAGGACTATAACAGTGGCTGGGAATTCCTTTCCATTTAGATACCTTATCCTTCAGGATTATAGCAGATGTCTTTGATGACCATTCATCTCACTCCTTTATGCCTCTAATTGTTTTAAGGATCCGAGGTTCTTCGGAAAAAGTTATCTCTGTTATATCTAGATGAATCTAGATGTGGCCACTTACTAGCTGTGACTATGACCAAGTCATACAACTACTATGGTTTAGTGGACCCTAAGTTCTTAAGTTCCTCAAGTGTCACATTCATGGAGCATCAAGATTTATCTTCTGCCGCAGCTAGCACAGTATTCAGCACACACTAATTGCTTAATAAATATATATATATAGAGAGAGATTGTGCTTATATTATGTTATGTTGCAGTCTAATTGTTCTAATAATTTTCAGTCATGTTTAACTCTTCAAGATCCCTTTTTGGGGTTTTCTTTTTTCTTTTTTTTTTTTTGCAGGGCTATGGGGGTTAAGTGACTTACCCAGGGTCACACAGCTAGAAAGTGTCAAGTGTCTGAGGCCGGATTTGAACTCAAGTACTCCTGAATCCAGGGCTGGTGCTTTATCCACTGCATCACCTAGCTGCCCCCCGGGTTTTCTTGGCAAAGATACTGGAATGGTTTGCCATTTCCTTCTCATTTTACAGATGAGGAAGTGAGGCAATCAGAATTAAGTGACTTGCCCAGAGTCACACAGCTAGTGAGTGTCTGAGGCTGCCTTTGAACTCAGATCTTCATGACTCCTGACCTCATGCTCTATCCACTGTGCCACCTAGTGGCTGCTACATTACATTACATTATGTTGCATTGTATCATTATATATGGTATTGTACGCACTCATATTAATATGACACTTTAAAAACATGACATCAGATCTAATAGTCATTAAATACTACCATATTATTATACAGCCATATATTATATTATATTGTTCTACTATATCATATTATGCTGTTATGGCATATCAGGTCGCATTACATGACATCATATTACTTTACATTGTTATGTTACTAAATTTCTCAAGTTTCTGTATTTTAAAATGTGGATAATTTCTTTTGTACAAACTGAATTACCTCAGAAGAAAATGATGAAAACATTTTCTAAGCCAGTATAATAAATAGATGAAAATGAGCATTTATTATTCATGTAATTCAAGGTCTCAGTTTTGAGCACACATTGTCTGGGTTTAATCTGAGGAGCCGCAAATATTTATGCTTCAGAACCTGCCTTGGGTTAGTGCTTTAAAAATCTGATTCATATTTCCCCTTCTGATGAAATATTAAAGAGAAGCAGGTTTATTTGATACAATAAGAACACAGAAAAGACACCAGCAATACCTTGTTTCCTATGAGCTATGCTGTCTTCATTGTGTCCCTGAAAATGAAAAGACTACCAATTAGGCATAGTCTAGTATGCAGATAATAGATGTGAGAACCTCTCTGAAGGGGTAGCATCATTTTTCTCATCCATTTCCCTTGGAATTTTCTTGCTCCCCTTGGACTGCTGCTTCTGTTAATGCTACTTCTCTGAATGTCATGACTCTCTCTTGATCTGTCATCCCCATAGGTGCCAGTTCAGTTCCATATTCACAGTAACTTTTTTGATTGGTTCCTTGTTCCAGCCTGGCTCCTATGCTCCTTTTGGTTCTGGACGTCTTCCCTTCTTTTTATGCACCATAGATTTGTTCTCACGTCCTGCAAAAGGAGAGGTTAGTGGCTGCTCAAGTGAATTGCTTTGCTTTCTTTGGTGCTGCTTGCTATATTCTCACTATGGTTATAAGTTTTGAAACCACTGTTAATTGTGGATCTTTAGTATGCACTGAATGAAATTATGAAATTATATATAATTTTCATATGGTCAAGCCTGAAAAATTATTGAGAGCTAAAGATGTTTCTGCTAACTATTATTATAGATTCCAAAAGAATTTTGGCACCACTGCAAAGCCTTTCAGTGATCTCATCAAATATATATGAGAAAAGAAACATGAAGTAAGAAGGCAGAAAGGAGGCATATTGGCCTTGGTCTCCTGGTACATCCTGGAGTTTGTCAGAACAAGAAATGTTTTAAGATCTTTAAGGACTTAGTTAGATGCCATACTTATCTTCCAGTGCCAACTTTTGCCAAGTCAAGTAAGATCTTTTTTGTTTGTTTGTTTCACACTAATGCTTGCCTAGATGGCTTGTGGGCCATTTTGTACCAGGATTGTGAAGGCCGGGAGAAATCTGTTATATTTGTGAGTATAAGACTTACTAACAATGAGTCTTGATCCATATTCTTCCAGCATCAATAAATGAACCAACATTTCCAGGTAATTCCTTTCAAGAATATCTTTTTAGTGAGCCTCGGAAAAATGATGGAACTTAATTAAACACTTAACATAGAAGTTCTTTGTACCATCATTGCATCCTATATGGTTATTCAGCACTCAAAAACATTCTGAGTACGGCAGACTGAGGCATTTCAGCTTCAAAGTGTGGCAAATCAAAGGCAGGTCCCCTTTGTATCAGTCACTTGCATTCCTGCATTATAGCTAGGGAATGTTCTAGCCAGGGCTCATAGACTCACCTTCCAAGTAAGAGGTCATGCTTCTCTGAAAATAACATATTTCAATAGTGGGTCCCTCCTCATTCTGCAGCCTGACTGATATCTTGTCCTATGGACAATGCCCATATTTTTGCATCAGTTCTGTACCTAAAGAGGATAGTGTCCTGTCCCCCAACCTCTTCCTCCAATCTTCTATCTTTCCTTCTCTGATGGACCTCATTTTGTTTAGCCTATTGTCTCTCTGGGGTCCTGTGAAGCCTCCAAGTTTTCAGGCAGTTCACACACAAAAAAAGTGACAGCTGTATTTTGCACCTTTCTAACTACATTCCTTAGTATCTTATACCCCCTCCTCCTCTAAGTATACATTGCAGTATTCAAAATTCTTCCTTTGGTGCCCTCATAGTCAACCATGTGCCTACTGTGCCGGCCCTCCACCAACAAACAATTTTATATAGTATCTCTGGCCTCATATATGCTTGTGAAAGCAGTGTGCTAATTCATGCATTGTTAGAGCAGGTAGACCAGGTCAAAACCAGTGAGCTTCACAACAATAAATTATGACACACCTATCTCAGTGATATAACCTATGGCAATATGGTCTCCGGAATTTGTTTCCTAATGATATTTATTGTTCACTCTCCATTCAGTGGAAGTCCCTGGAGACATCATCTTTTGGTTCATGTCTTGATAAAGAACATCATTGCTCCTTTGACTCCTGTGGCCAACAAAATATTAAACAACAATTGGTGTATTAGATACAATAAGAAACGCAAGAGATGGCTTTCACCTGAGAGCATCAAGGGAATGTCTTATGGAAGAGGTGGTTTTAAGATATGTTTTTCTATGATCAGAGATAAGAAGGGAACTGATGGATTTCAAGATAGTGTAGGATGGGTTTAGAATGAAGAGTTCAGTTTGTGTAAATGGGAATTGTGTGAAATAAGATTATCAAAGTAAATTTGAGTCACATCATAGTCTTAAAACTTAGGCTGAACTTATATTTTATATTTATTTCTTATATTTTATCCTATAGACAATAGGAAGCCACCAAAAGTTCTTGCAGAGGAGAGTGACTTGGTTAGACTTGTGCCTTGGAAAGTTTCTTTTTGGTATCTATGGAAAGGATGGATTGAAGATGAGGAGAATTTGGAGGGAGGGGTACTGGTTAAAAAGGACTCTCATCATCTGTGAAATAAGGGGATTGAACTGGATCATTTTTTTGTGGGGCAATGAGGGTTAAGTGATTTGCCCAGGGTCACACAGCTAGTAAGTGTCATATGCCTGAGGCCGGATTTGAACTCAGGTTCTCCTGAATCCAGGGCCAGTGCTTTATCCTCTGTGCAGCCTCACTGCCCCCAAATGGGATCATTTTAAAGGTATCTTTCAGCTCTAAAATTCTATCAACCTATGATATAGGTGGTAGTTGAAGAGATCCTTAAGTAACAATCCATGTAAATATTGCAGAGGGAATCCCTGTAAGAAACATCTAGAAGTAGAATCAACAGGATTTTAACAACTGATTGGATGTAGGAAAGATTCAAAAAAGAGTCCACAAATTCAGCCTCAGACACTTGACACTTACTAGCTGTGTGACCCTGGGTAAGTAACTTAACCCTCATTGCCCCACCAAAAAAAAAAAAGAGTCCAAGTTTCTAATTTGGACAACTGGAAAGATGGTAGTGCCATCAAAAGAAATAGGGAAGATGAAAAGAGAGAAACATCAAGAGTGGGAGAAGGTAATATTTCTTTTTGACAAACTCAGTTTGAGGTATTGGGAGACTATTCAAGTGGAGATATTTAGCTGGCAGTTGGAAATGTAGGACTGAAGATTGGGGAGCTACCAAGGAGAGATATAGAGATTTGGGAGGAGTCATCTGTCACTCTAGAAGTTCTAGTTGAGATCATGAGAATGGATGAGATCACTAGGTGGAAGAATAGATGGAGGGGAAAATGGCCAAAAAAAGAAAATGGCCCCCAAAATTTGGGGACACCCACACTTAGGGGAAAGGAGGAGGAGGAGGAGAATAAACCAAAAAGAAGACAAGTTGGTACAAAGCTAGAACTTCCTACCTTTCTCTACTCTTTCTCAATATGCCACTTGACTATTCCCTTTTGAATCATTTTTATTTTTGACTCTGAGCCATTTGGTACCAGATGGAGACAGAGAGGCACCTCTTGTTTAGCTATTAACTGTTAACAACTATCATTATTTAATATAAAAGATTATAAATGGAAGGCATCACATGAATATAAAAGGGATATAAAATATTCGGTCACAAGAAAAGAAGGCAGTTCTCTACCTCCACTGAATGAGAAACATTTTGGTAGAATTCAATCATTCTTACTTGAGAAATTCACTTTGCACTTTAAACTCCAGTAGTTTACATAGTCAAACTTGGTGGTGTTCTTCATTTTCCACAGCCTGCAATGTGTTGATGTGAAATGCTGATGTGCATTCTAGTGTCCTAGCTTATCTCATGACCACAGCCCCTTTTGGAAGGGCTCCAGGTCCTTGTCTCTGGGGTGTTCTGCATTGTTTGTGAAGGATATTTGCTGTTTCACTATTTCCTGATGGTGTGGCCTCATGGATGTCTGTACTATGCCCAAGGCCTCTGGTTATAGCCATCCATTGTTTTTTTGTTTGTTTGTTTGTTTTGTTTTATTTTTTAATGAGGCAATTGGGGTTAAGTGACTTGCCCAGGGTCACACAGCTAGTAAGTGTTAAGTGTCTGAGGCCGGATTTGAACTCAGGTACTCCTGACTCCAGGGCCAGTGCTCTATCCACTGTGCCATCTAGCTGCCCCCTATATCCATCCATTGTTACATCCAGCACAGTTTTTCCTGAGAGGCCAGTTTTCAGCTTTTTGAACATCTTTTTTCACTCAAGAGTCAAGCCTAACTGCAGTTTCTTGTTGACCATTTGTTTTAGCTCTAGGCCCTAAACAGTATCTTTGATTTAAAGTTGAGTCCTCTGGGTTAATATACATCTCAGCTTTATTTTTAGGGTCCCTCCACTCTCTTCCCAGGTTTAGGCTCTGTCTGCTATCTCAGTTTCTCCTTCACTTGAATAGCTGGGGAAGTAAAGAAAAAAATAAAGACTGTCTTCTCTCTAAGATCATATTATAAAATATCCTCTCCCACATCAGAAAAGAAGTTAAATAAAAAACAGTTTTGTTCAGAATAAAGTGATAGATGTTGAGGGAGATAAACATTTTAGAAAATACACATTCTTTGTCTTTCTATCACTTTCAGTTTATTTAGGTGTGGGCATAGGAGCAGGCTAAGATCAAGCAATCAGCAAGCATTCATTAAGTGTCTCTAACATGCTAGGTACTGTACTAAGCACTGGGGATCCAGAGACAGAAATTAACTATGACCTGTTCTCAAGAAGCTTACACTCTAGTGGGGAAAACAGGGTGTGCATATATAATTATATGTAGAACATATACAAAATGAATACAAGGTAGTTTGGGAAGGGGCAGTAGCAACTATGAAAGGAGAGATGATAGTAAGAAATGCTTCATCTAGTAGATGTTTGTCTGGAATATGGCTAAGAGTGGAACAGAAGACCAAACAGTCAGCCCAAATATTGCAATAGTCACAACTAGAGGTGCTAAGGGCCTGAACTAGGGTAGTGGCCATGTGGGTGGAGAGAAGGGGACTTGTGTGAGAAATGTGGGTCAGGATCAAAATGACAAAATTGGCAACTGATTGGATATGTGAGGTGAATGAGGGATCCAAGAGTTGAGAATGACACAATGATGCTTTTGAACCTGAGTGATGGGAAGCATGGTGGCATTCTGATCGTAATAGGGAAGTTCAGAAGATGGGAGGGTTTGGAAAGATTCATGTTTTTCTAAGTAAAATACACAATAATAAATAAGTACATTAGAAAAGTGCCATAGAAATTCTCAGGGAGAAAGTACTTTCTGACCGATGTTCAGGGAAGGTTGCATAAGGGAGGTGACATTGAATAAAGGGCAATTACAGCCTTCCTTTTCCAATATCCATTTTAACAGCAAATATCCATCAAAGAAGGTACAGCCTAGAGTGATTGTTTTAATTCTTTGGACTTTATTCCTCCTTGCAAAGCTTATTGTCTGTTTTTATCTCTTAATGTTTTTGATTAATTTTAAACACCAGTATTTTAAACAAGTCAGTTTTGTGTGGGAATCTTTTATTGTCAAGGAATATATATATATATATATATATGTGTGTGTATATATATATATATATATATATATATATATGCATGTATGTATGTATGTGTGTGTGTGTGTGTGTGTGTATTTGCTGAGGCAGTTGGGGTTAAGTGACTTGCCTAGGGTCACACAGCTAGAAATTGTTAAGTGTCTGAGACCGGATTTGAACTCAGGTCCTCCTGAATCCAGGGCCGGTGTTCTATCCACTGTGCCACCAGCAGCCCCAAGGAATGGATTTATTATAGTCATCTATGGCATTTTTATACCTTCAGTATGAACCCCTATGACTATTATTTTATCTGCAAGGGAATATTCTTCAATTTTCCTCATAAAAACCAAACCAAACCAAACCAAACACTAATACACACGCACACACACACACACACACACACACACACACACGCACGCACACAAAGCCTCCCCTTCTAAACAAACAAACAAAAATATAACAATAATTTCTAGGTGAAGTGTCAGATGAAACTTATATTCTGTAATATGATCTGTACATCAAATTAATCTCTGTTGGTTCTCTTAGCAAGAGAGCTTTCACAGCCTATTGTGCAAAAAAGAATTTTATCTACCATTACAGTGAAATGTTAAACCTGGAAAGTATGTTAGAGATCAAGTTGTACACCCAAATTTCATTCATTTGTTCATTCATCTTAAATATGCTTCCTTGATTCCTTCTTAATTTATATTCCTGAAGGAAAAATACTTCTTCCCCTCTGAGTATTGAACCCTCTCTAGTAATAAAGAAAAATAATTAAGCAGTAGTACAGTGGCTAAATTGTTAAATATTATCCTAGTATCCAAGATTTCCTTTTTACTTTTCCCTGTATGATGGGTATCCACCCACTTTGCTTCCATTTCTATACTACCACAGAGTGTTACTATAAGTAATTTGGTGTATGGTAGTCATTTTTTATGTCTTTGGTATCCTGGAGTGGGGGGTTGTTATATGCTCAGTAACAGATCTCACTGGATCAAAAGTTATTGATGGTTTATTCACCTTTCTTGCACAATTCCCAATTGTTTTCCAGTATGACTTGAGTCAAGTAATAGCTCTGACAATAGGATTTTAGTGTATCTACCTTTCCACAGACCATCCAATGTTTACTATTTCCATTTCCCCCCATTTTTGTGAATTTTCAGGTTGTAAGATTAAGTATCAAAGTTGTTTTAATTGCTTTTTTATTATTAGTGATTTGCAATATGTTTTCAAATGTTCATTGATAGTTTTCTATTTTTATTGGAAAACTGTTCATATATTTTTACCACTTACCTATTTGGAAATAACTCTTGATGTTTTATGGTTGTGCCATTTTCTTATTTGTCATGGATATCACATACTTATTAATGATATTTAATGCAAATATTTTTCACTTTACAGTTTTTCTTCATACTCCATCTCAGAAACTTTAAAAAAAGTTAATGTAACTGAAAATTTCGATTTAACTTTTAGGCTCTTTTAGATCTATGGTTTGGTTAAGAATTCTCCACTTAGTCACATACGTAAAAATTTATTTTTTACAAGGTCAGTTACTTCATGATGTCAGAATATCTATGATCTAGTTTAAATCATGCAGTTAGAGATCCATAGTATATATATATCTCTCTTTAGATTTATATATTTTTTTAGTTTGGATTGCTTATATAATATAGGAATATATGTACATATATGTGTATGTGTATATATGTATGCATATATGTGTGTATATACACATGTATCTACTATATCTATCTATCTATATATCTATGGAGAGAGGGAGAGGGAGAGAGGGAGAGAGAGGGAAGAGAGACAGACAGACAGAGAGAGACAGAGAGAGAGGAAAAAGGATGGTTAGGAATGTTTTGGGCATGTTTTTCATTGTTGGAAGAAATGCTGAAATGTGACCACAGATCCATTTGAGTATTTAAAGGCAACAGTTCTCTAGTATGGGCTTGGGGCCTTTAGTACTGCCTCCTAACCCCACCTTGGATCATCATGTTACTTATTTTCAGTTATCATATAAATTATATTATTTTACTTTTCTTTTTTTTCTTTTTTCTTTTTTCTTTTTTTAGTGAAGCAATTGGGGTTAAGTGACTTGCCCAGGGTCACACAGCTAGCAAGTGTCAAGTGTCTGAGGGCGGATTTGAACTCAGGTACTCCTGAATCCAGGGCTGGTGCTCTAGCCACTGTGCCACCTAGCTGTCCCCCCACACTTATTTTCTTTCTAATGCATATAGTTATAATGAAATACTTTAATGGAATGTCATTATCTTGTAGTATATGAGGAAGCAATAGCACAGGGAATTATATAATTTTAGAGATAAAAGAGGCTGTATGAGATAAAAGAGACCTATGGTCATCACTAATCTTCATTTCTAACACTTGGTTTGGGAGCTACTGCTCTGAATCAGCTATAGGAAGTGTAGTGTGTGGTGACAACAGCAATTGATTGATCCAGTAAAATTTCACTGGGCCCTGTGATTGCAATAAGTTGAGTGAGGTCCTTTGGTCCTCATGGACAACTTATTTAAGTAGTTTAAGCCTCATCACTTTTATTATTTTATGATGCCAAAATCATAGATATTTTGAAAAATTCAGTGGGTGGGTATTGTATTTTAGAAGGTAATGATTTGATTGATCCATGATCATGTTAATGTTCAACATTGATGATGTTGTTTGATGAATACCACGATTATAAAGCTCCCCCACTGACCTACCACTGATACTTTTAAGTTCTGTCAAGGAAGGATAACTCAAATATTAGATCAGAGTGAGAAAATAGGAATGTAGTGAATAGGATGTAGAACAAGAAGGCATGGAACTGGCTGCTTCTTTATGGTCTTTGGAGCAGAAATGAACCATGACCTTTTAGAAGATCCTTCCCAGGTGTAGTGCCACTGCGAGGAACCCATCCACTCCATTGTATAAAAGCTGAGGACCCAGGAGAATTTTGTTTCTTGGGCCTCATAAATTTTAAGTCTAATCCTGGTGTAGAGTTAGGCTATGCTTTTTTTCAAAGAGTGGTTCAGTTGATAATCCCCAAAGCTAAAAAAGAACATGTATATTGAATTTAGTAGATGATATTAGTAGATGATATGCATTTCACAAATATTTTGTCAAGGTATTATAAAATATTTATTATATTCTGTTTTCAAAACATGAAAGTTAGGTTTGTAGGGTCTTATCTCACATTTTTCATACAAAAAATAAGATACAGAATGGCTGTCACTTATTCAAAGGCACTGAAAAAGTTGGAGTGTGAACTGGGATTAGAAAGTAGTTCCCATGACTCTCATCCCTTGGCTCTGTACACACAATTAGACTGTTAAAATACCAGAAAGGAAAGAATCAGGAGGGAATTTCAGACAGGGTGCAGTATAGAAATATACTGTACTATTCAGGGACTTACACTGTAGGGGAATGTCCAAACCTTAGATATCTAAAGAGGGAGGATAAAGGTAAAAACAAATAATATGAAACTAAAACAAAACATGACCTTCTTGAAGGTCAATTTTGATGATCTGCCATGTTCAAGAAAATTGAGCCTAGCATAGGAAGTCAGGTGAATGAAATCAGATAAGAAGATAATAAGATCCTGAAGAGGGAACATTAATTGCCCTCTCAGGATGTCAAACTTACATCTTGGAAAAATCACTAACCTTAGTGTTTTTAGAATTTGTTATTCCCCAAAGACTGATTGATGCAAATGCTCCTGCCCATTACAGAGGAGTTAATTATCCACTTCAGTCAAGTTTACTCTCCTTTGTGAGTCAGAAGAATCTTTCTGTATCTGAAGGTGGGCATTTCTTTTGGTAGTTTATGATGGATGCATGCGTGCGTGTGTGCGTGTGTGTGTGTGTGCGTGTGTGTGTGTGTGTGTGTGTATGTATGCATGTGTGTAAGAGACTGTGTAGTTTTTACCAAAATGAGAGAACTATATCCTCAAACTATTTAATTGAGCTTCATATGCCCTTCCTCCTCATCTAGGTCTCTTCCTCAGTCTTTCAAGGACTGGGAATGAATTTCACCAACAATTTTATCCTGTTTTTTAAATTATAAAGTGTGACCCTTTCGGCTGCCTTCATCCTGGAAAGACTTAGAGCCAGGGAGACTGTCAAAATAAATGAATTGAAGTTTAAAGTTGATATAAAAATGTTTAGCAAGCATACTAGCATCCAGAGTCTAGTTATAGGAAATTTTATTAATAATTAATATCCCAGGAAATTGGCACAGTACTGTTATTTATTTATTTAAGGCATATTTTCCTTCCCTATCTTTTCCTCTCCTTTCCTCTCTTTACAAATTCAAAGTCCAGCTCCTCTGAAAAAATACAAAGACAAAAACAAACGAACAAATAAAACCTTCTCTTGGATTCTTTAGATTTTTAAGGTCCAATTGAGCAGGCTGAAGAATTGTTAACTTTAAACATTCAGTTATCCTGCTTAAAGTTATTTGGACGTGTTTTTCACAGTATGGAAAGGAATAAGGGATGTGAAGAGTAACTGGTTGAAGTTTCATGAGCATACAGGGTATCCTTTTCCTATTTGTTTTTTGCATTCACAGATTAGTTTTCTCACTCAGCTCTCCATGACAAAGGGAGAAAACAGCTTGAGTGTCCACAGATTATTATGATGTGATATTGTAAGAAAGAGTTGAGGTAAGAGGGTCTTTGACGTACAACATTCTCACTGGACCAGATTGATAGGCATTTCCATTTAATTTTACCAATTGCGTAAAGACTATTCAAAATCTATGCATTTCCAGTCCAGGGGAAAAGTATATAAAATATTTCATTATTGTATTGGGGACTGCTAAGTATCTATATCTCTATCTGTATATTAAATATAACTATTAGGATTAGGATAAAGTCCATAAACCTTACAAACTTTAGACCTTTTATAAATGTTGCCTATTATTATCATTGACCTCCAACTCAAACCATCTTAATTTTATAAAACTCATCTATTTATACTACCACAACATATAGGGTTTTTTGTAATCTTCACAAAGTTATTCTGATAATATGTGCTTTCAGACAACAGACCCAAAGGCTCCATAATATTATACTTGGAGGGAAAAGTTGGGGAGCAAGACTTTATTAATAAATTATGAAGACTATCTGCTTAAAGATAGAAATGAGGTTTGAACTTTTAGGAAACTAAAGCAGATTTAGAATGGTGATTACAAATAGCTTATTTAGTAATAGACAAGAGTTAAAGAAATGTCTAGCAATTGTATTAAAGGAATAATGATTTGAGGAATAGTTAGCAAAATTTGGAGTGAAAAGAAGGATGATAAATAGAGGTGGGCCTCTCAGGGATGCCTTTGAGCAATGTTACCCAAACAGCCTCTGCATTGCAAAAGGTCCTCTTTCTTCTCTCTCTATATATTTCTTTTCCAAATAACTAAGGTTAGTAGGACCCTTTCTGTAACATTTATTCAAGGTACTAAAATTTAAGCTTATAACCCTGCTTTGAAAAGCTGTAAAGAAAGGTAAAATATACAAGTGGTCAAAAGTTTCTTGGCAATCCAATGAAAATTATACATAGGGAAGTTGAAGGTTTCTGATAAAGAACTTTTGATGAGACAAGAACTTGAATCTGGTGAAGAGAGGTCAGACTTTTAGGTAAATATTATGAAGTGGTTGACAATGAAATGTCTGTGACTTCTGTCACAATGAGTATCTAGGAAAAGACTGTCTCCAGGTTAACAATGTTGCTTTTTGTTTAGCCCAGTAATGAGAGTTGAAGACTGGGCAATGCCATTAAATTTCAATGGTATCATCATTAAGATTATAGGATTAGAGTTGGAATGGCCCCTAAAGATGCTCTTATCAGGAGAGGGCATGTGGTTTACTAGAGAATGCTAAGCTTAGGGTCAGGAAAACCTGGTTTTGAATTCTCCCTTTGAGACTAGCTAGTTTTGTGATCACAGGCATGAATATCCACTATTTATTCCATACCTCGCATTTGACATATGAAGCTCAGAAAGGGGAAATAGCATGCCCTAGAACTTAGAATAAGGCTGGTAGGAACTGCCAGTCAGGATTCACTCCAGGTCTGCTGGCTAAACATCCAGGCTTCAGTTAATGCTCTGGACTGGGATCAAAGATAAGGGACATGGATTTGTTTCTTCTGCCTCCTTGTTTACTCACTTTCCTTGATTTTAGTTATTCAGGCAGCAATGAAAGAAGGTCAAATAAGCTGACATGGAAATGTAGTGGAAAGACCACAGGAATTAGAAGCAGATGACCTGCATTTGAACAATCTAATTGTCCCTTGCTACATATGCAAATATAGATGCATTGCATCAGGAAGCTGGGCCTTAGTTTATCCATCTGGAAAATTGGGATATTAGATGGTGGTTTCTTCTAATTCTAGAATCTATGAAAAGAAATCATACAAGTAGGTTTATGTATATCAATGTACAAGTAGGTTTATGAACTACCCTAACCACCAATGTTCCTTGTTTCATGATGTTATGGAAATGAAATATCATAGACTGAGGTACACACACAGGGAACAAAGATAGAAATAAAAGTCACATTTTATTTATTCCATTTTAACCATAGCTTCTGAACACTAGTATGTAAGTTCTCAGCTTGCCTTCTACCTGACTATCCTTCAGACTGTCCTTTTAACAGGTATCAACGAAGCTATATCTTATTCTCATCTCTTTACTCTGCGGAGTTTTTTTTAGCATGATATTTAATGGTAGATGACATAGTGAATAGAACTTCTCTTCAAGAAGAAAAGTAAAGGTAGAAATACAGCTAGGGCCTAATTAGTACAAATAAAGAATCCGGTGAAGTGGTCACATGATTCCAGTTGGCACTGAAAATTTCTGCTGGGCTGGAACCAATGATCATGTTTTACTTTAAATTATGAACAGTACAATTTCAAATGCATGTGACTATTTCATGGGATTCATTATTCGTACTCCTCAGAACTGATTTTGGATTTGAGAAGGCCTGGTTTCAAATACCACTTATCATGCTTATTAGCTGTGAGATCCTGGGCAAGTTGCTTAACCTCTATGAACCTCAGGGGAGGAAGAATGTTACCTTGAATGTAACAGGACATTTCACTGTAAGTTCTTCTAATTCTTACTCTGTCAGCTATTCTTTCCATGTGAAAATCTCCTTCTATATGAGGGTTTCTAATCCCCCTCTACCAACTACTATAGAATTTCCCCCCCCCTCAAAATTCTTATCAGTGTATTTTTAAATCTTTCCCTCTCTTTAAGAAGAAAAACCAAAACCATATATCTACTTACAATTCCATTTACCTATCCTATAGTCATGGAGGTTCTATACACATATATGATTCCATTCAATTTAACTTAATTCAACTCAAATTCCATTCAATTCCAATTTAATTCAACAAGCATTTATTAAGCAGCATGGATAAGCGTGTCAAATCCTGTCTTAGATACTTCTTATCTGTGTGACCCAGGACAAATTACTTTACCCTTCTTGGTCTCAGTTTCTTATCTATAAAATGAAAGTGTTAGATGCTGCTAAGTGGTATTGTGAATAAAGTGCAGGCCAAGAATAAGGAAGACCTGAGTTTAAATCCAGTCTCAGACATTTATTAGCTGTATGACCTTGGGCAAATCACTTAACCTCCAACTACTTCAGTTTCCCTATCTGTAAAATAAGAGTAATAATAGCAACTGCTCCCAATGATTGTTGTGAGGATCAAATGAGAAAATAATTGTTAAATGTTTAGCATTGTGCCTGGCATATGGTAAGCACTAAATAAATACTATTGTTAATGGGTTGGACTACATGAATTCTAAAGCCCCTTTTAGTTCTAAATCTATGAGAAGGCCACATATGTACAGAGCAATGTCTTCAGCTCTGGGAGAGGCCATAAGATTTAGACAAGAAAGGCTCTGCCCTCATGGGAATTAGAGATGTAAAAGTTCCTGGGAGACAATTATAAGCCAGTATGCAAGGCTTGACAAAGAGAGATTCATATAATTCAGTCAGTTGTTTTTTAGGCACTGCTCTGTAGATTGGTGAAGGAAGAAGAGACAAGAGGTAGCCTTTGTCTGACAAGCACTTAATATCTTAAGACTCTGAGAAAGTCTCTTCAACATATAAGTCATTTATAAGTGGAGCTAGACAGCTACATGGCACAGTGAAAATAACACCACCTCCAAAGTCAGGAAGACCTGAGTTTAAATCTAGACTCAGATGCTTATTAGCTGTGTGATCCTGGGCAAATCATTTAACCCTGTCTGCCTCCATTCCTCATCTGTAAAATGAACTGGAGAAGAAAATGGCAAGCCACTCTAGTACCTTTACCAAGAAAACCCCCAAAATGGGGGTCACAGGAGAGTCAGACATGACTTAAATGAGTCAACAATAACAAGAGGAGTGATTTCTTTTAGGTCAGGGTAGTTCGGTATGCTTTAGCCGAGGGAGTAGGGAAAATAAAGATAATATCTGGAAAAAGTCAAGATAAAGTGGGAATTGCACTCTAATTTCCTGGATTACAGCATTATATTCATCTCTACTTGAATTCTTTGTTGGATTCATTGCCTGAGACATATTAATGATATTTTCTGTCCTTCAGATATGCAAATGAATTTATATCATGAGGCAGCTAAGTAAGGTTGTGGAATTATACTCTGAATCAATAGACTGAGTTTTAATTCTGCCTCAGATAATTATTAACTGTGTGACCCTTGGCAAATTATGTAACTTCCCTTAGCCTCAGTGTTTCCACATCTATAAAATGGGGATAATAATAGTACCTATCTCACATGGTTGTTGTAAACATTGAATTATTTCTATGTAAAACACTTTGCAAACCTTAAAGTGCTATATAAATGTTAAATTTTATTATTATCATCAGAAAAATTAATAAGGATCATAAAAACTAGATTTGGGAAATGTTTATTAAGCATACACTAATATCCAAGGCACCGGGTTAAGCACAAAGCAAACAAAACATCTATGACATAGATTTATCTCTCATGTATTAGGGGTGTAATGGGAAAAAAAGACATACAAATATCATTATGATACTAGGGGAAATGAGATGTAGCAAAGTGCTGTAAGAAATTTCATGGGGAGATTGATTTTAGCTGAGGAATTCAGAGGAAACTTTAAAAAAAAGATGACAGTGCAATTGGATCTTAAAGGAAGGGAAGGATTTCAACAAAAGGACATGGAAGAGGTATATATCCTAGGCATGTGGGACAGAGTGAACAAAGAAAAGGGAGAGAGTAGGATGTAGGAAATTAGTATAAGATAGGGCTAAAAAAAAGGTAGATTCAATTCAGATTGAGATTTTGAATGCCAGTATCATAATTTATTTGAAAGTCAATAGGGGGGGCAGCTAGGTGGCGCAGTGGATAAAGCATCGGCCTTGGATTCAGGAGTACCTGAGTTCAAATCCAGCCTCAGACACTTGACACTTACTAGCTGTGTGACCCTGGGCAAGTCACTTAACCCCCATTGCCCCGCAAAAAAAAAAAAAGTCAATAGGGAGTTAAATTTTTTTAAAAGCAAAATAATGAGTTAAACTATTCAGGCACAGGTATGAATGATGGTTTGGATGAGGAAGGGACTAGAGGCAGTCAGTCAGGATGCTATCAAAATGCCTAAAAATGCAGAGATGAGGGTGGTTATCATGGCAATAAAAAAAGATGAAATAATGAGGTATAACAGGTAGAATGGACAAAAATGACATCTTCTTAGACATAGGGGATGAAGAAGACTCAATGATGATTCTGAGATACTGTCTAGGTGACTGATAGGATGATGATGTCATTACCAGAGATAGGTTGGGTATGGGGTCATGTTTTGAGTGAAAAAAATTTAAGTACAGCTTTGGTCACATTGAATAAGAGGTGTCAATGAAGCATCTCAGAAGAAATTTCCAGGAGATATTTGGCAATATAAATCAGGAATACTGGGGAAAGGTTAAGCTTGAAAATAAAGCCATAATTGACAATTGAACAAATGAGAATGGATGAAATCACAAAGGAGAAAATATATGTAGAGAAGAGATTAGAGTCATGGACAGAACTTTGGGAAACACCTACATTTAATGTTATGGAAGAAGCAGGAGGTTAACAATGAAGAAGACAAGTAATCTGCAAGGTAGGAGAAAAATATGCAAGGATAATGATATAAAAATCACAGGAGGAGAAAATAGCAAGGACAATGGTGGTACACTGTGGCAAATATTTACTGAGGGGTCAAGGACAGTAAGAATTGAATAAAGATTAGAGTAATAGAATCACAGAGTCAGTCTCAGGGTTGGAATGAACCCTTAGGAACCAGTTGTCCTTTTTGTACAGGAAGAGTGATTAGAGTTCATTAATTCCAACCTCCTTGTTTTACAAATGAGAAAAATCAAATCCCAGAGAATTTAAGTAATTTGCTCAAGGTCAAATAGACAGTCATGGAGCTGGGATTCAAAGTCAGCTTGTTGAACTAAATTGCATTATCTTCATATCCATTGTTCTTTTGACTATACTTTTTATGCCATCAGTTATCCTGGAGGGAAGGGATATCACAGTGCAATAGTTTGTCTGGAAGCCAAATTGCCCAGGGTACAAGGTGAGATTGTAGAGTTCCATTTCTAGAAGCGAGGAGAAACAGAATGGTTTGAAGATACGGCAGCCTATTTTTCACAATAGTGGAAACCTAAGTGTGTTTGTAGGCTGAAGGGATAGAGTCAGTAAAGATGCTTCCATTGAAGATACTTGAGAGAGAGGATGATTGATGTAGTAACATCACAGAAAAGATGGAAAGTGATGGCCTTGAATGAACAGGGGAAGGGAAGCAGAACCTGGTTAGGAGGTCAGTCCATGGCCATATAATAAGGCAGAAGTAGTCCATAGTGGTACCAAACTTGAGGTCGTAGAATCTTAGAGCTGGAAAGGACTTTAAAGATCATCTAATCACATCCCTATGCAATGTTCCAGCTCCTTGGCAATAGCTTCTTAAAGTGGCAATTGGTTACTCTTGAATATTTCTCAAAGCAGGTGGCTTATTACCTCATGGGCAGCTTATTTCATTTAGTCTCAGGAGCACCCTGTTCAAAGTAACAGAGCTACTTCAAGTTATACAGTAATACAAATGAGAAAATATACTTCCTTTAAAAGCTTTTCTCATACTTTGTTTTTTCTCTAACAAAGTGGTTCTTGTTATTTGTTCCTTTCCCTGCAGATTACCCTCCCAATTTAATGGAAACAAATAACCAGACGTGGGTGAATGAATTCATTCTTCTGGGGCTGTCTAGTGACTGGGGGATTCAAGTTTTGTTCTTTGTCCTGTTTCTTTCCATGTACCTTTTGACTGTATTGGGAAACTTTCTTATAATTCTCCTAATCAGATTGGACACTCGCCTCCACACCCCTATGTACTTCTTTCTTACCAATCTCTCCCTTGTTGATGTCTCTTATGCCACCAGCATTGTGCCTCAGCTGTTGACCCACTTCTTGCAAGAGCAGAAATCAATTCCTTATGTGAGTTGTGCAGCACAGTTATTTTTCTCCCTAGCAATGGGTGGGACTGAATTCGTGTTGTTGGCAGTAATGTCTTATGACCGCTATGTGGCAGTGTGTGATCCGCTGCGCTACTCAGCCATAATGCATGGAGGGTTATGTGCCAGGCTGATGGCTGCCTCTTGGGTTGGTGGTTCCCTCAACTCTGTCCTGCATACAGTTTTTACCTTCCAATTGCCTATGTGCACAAACAATGTCATTGACCACATAGCATGTGAAATTTTAGCCTTGGTTAGGCTTGCCTGTGTGGATACTTCCTCCAACGAAGTTGCAATTACTGTTTCCAGCATTATTCTGCTCATGACCCCATTCTGCCTTGTTCTGCTGTCCTATATCCAGATCATCACCACTATCCTGAAGATCCAGTCCACAGAGGGAAGGAAGAAAGCATTTCATACTTGTGCCTCTCACCTAACAGTCGTCGCTTTGTGCTATGGAATGGCAATCTTCATTTACATTCAGCCTCATTCAAGCCCCAATATTCTTCAGGAGAAGATGATCACACTGTTCTATGCCCTTTTAACACCAATGCTGAATCCTATGATTTATAGTCTGAGGAATAAGGAGGTAAAGGGAGCCTGGCAGAAATTGCTAGGACAGTTCTCTGAATTAAAGTCAAAGCTGGCCTCTTCATGAGTCACACAGAAACAGCTGGGTCTCTGTCCTATCCAGACTTAAATGTGACAAAGCACAACCCACATCAATGTCTCTTTTTTTGAAATTTGGGAAAACACTGACTGGATACTTTTAGATAAAAGTGGGGATAAGGGGGTGTGAAAGGCAGCAACATTTATAGTACTGGTCACACTTCTAGGCAGAGAATTCAGGCCTACTTTATTCTTGTTTTCCAAATCTATAACATCTGAAAAAAAGTTATATAACTTTAGGCATATTTATAGCCTTGAATTTCATCTTAGACCATTATCCCACATTCATGAATATCTTGAAAAGTTTCTTTTCTTTTCTTTTCTTTTCTTTTTTTTTTGCAGGACAATGAGGGTTAAGTGACTTGCCCAGGGTCAACACAGCTAGTAAGTGTCAAGTGTCTGAGGTTGGATTTGAACTCAGGTCCTCCTGAATCCAGGGCCGATGCTTTATCCGCTGTACCATCTAGCTGCCCCAATTGAACAGTTTCTTAAAGAAACAAACTGCATTTTAATGTTGGAAAAGTCACTAAGAATAACAATTGGTACATCTGGCCTCAGCATTGGATATTGAAAAGCTGAATCAGTATGATAAAATGCCTTGGAAGGAAACTTCTATTTCTCAAGTTATGAACGACCCTCTACATTGTAATCATACTGGCTGTGTTTAGGTAGCAAAACAAGCAAGTATTTGGTTGAGTTAATTTAGTGGAGGATAAAGTGTGGGAATCAGACAATACTGTTCTGAAATTATAGATATAGTCATTGGGTACAGTGAACAACCAGGGGCTCCCCTTACATATTGGCCCCCATAGTTACTATAGGTTTCTGGCATTTCTGATCAACATCCATTGAAAACTATTGACCATAAGTTCCTACCAATTTATTTTTTAAATTAAGCCAGCCAAAGTACTTTTTCCCCAAAGCAATACATATTTAATTAAATAAAATAATAAAATATTATGTGGTATACCCTCTATTCTCCCTGCCTCCCAAAGTCATATCCTCTCACCAGTTAGAATGTTACTAGTAGGAGGTGGGGAACACAAGGAACGTGCATGACTAGAAAACACACTTTAAGGGCATAAAGGTATGAATCATTTGTGAATAAGTAACACGTGTATAAACACATATAGAGGGACAACACAGATCAGATGCCTTTGATTAATCAAGCAAGTTTAAAGATCTTACTATGTGCCAGAAACTTTGCTAAGTGCTGAGGATACAAAGACAAAAATTTTAAAAATAAATTCTATGCTTTCAAGGACCTTACATTCTAACGGAACAGATAATATGTACACAAATAGATGTGTTTTGCTCTAGATACATTCAAAGTAGATACATGGTAACTTTAGAGGGGAATGACTGGCACCTGAGAGAACTGGGAAAGGCCCCGTGAAGAAAGTGGAGTTTTAATGTTGAAGGAAGCCAGGGTTTCTAAGAAGCACAGATCAGGAGGAAAAACATTCCACACATGGAGAACAAGTCTTAAACTGCTGTGGCTTTTTTCTGCTGAGCTGTTGGTGTAGTTACAGGGGTCACAGCTCTGAGAACCTCATAGCCTTAGACTATTTCAATTCTTTTGAGATTCATGCTCCCAGTCATTTGAATCCAACCAGCTAACTAGAAAAGTTCTATGTCTATCTTTTATCCTTTGGTTTACTCTTTCCCTGCTATCACTCAGAAGTTTGCTCTCCCTGTCCCTCTCTCCCTGTCTCTCTCTCTCTCTCTCTTTCTCTCTCTCTCTCTCTCTCTCCCTCTCCCTCTCCCTCTCCCTCTCCCTCTCCCTCTCCCTCTCCCTCTCCCTCTCCCTCTCCCTCTCCCTCTCCCTCTCCCTCTCTCCCTCTCCCTCTCCCTCTCCCTCTCCCTCTCCCTCTCTCCCTCTCCCTCTCCCTCTCTCCCTCTCCCTCTCTCCCTCTCCCTCTCTCCCTCTCCCTCTCCCTCTTCCTCTCTCTTTCTTCTTTTTTGGATCATTGCCTGAAATTCTTTTTAAGTTCTGGTATATCCATGAGGTATGCCTTTCATTTGTCTCCAATGATGATATAGGAGATGTTTTTTTGAAAATAGGTGCAATTAGTTTTGCTTGATTTCTTGCCTTTCTTTTTCTGCTATCCTGATATGGAATCTTTTCACCAAATGGATCTATCAACTCGGAATAATCTAGAAAATGGGCTTGCTATTCAATCATCCTCAGGTGTTCCTATATACACCAACCCATGGCCACTCATTTATCTAACTAAGATGGACTGGTTCTTTGACTACTCACTTCTGAAATAGATTTGGCACATTTTTTTTGGTAATGCAAGGTTAGTGGCCTTCTTTCCCTTATGTTAAAAAGTGACGATGAATGAAGCATTCTTTTCCTTAACAGTCTCTGAACCAACAACTCACTCATCTAATTTCCTCAAGTACTCAAACACTATACATTTGTAGGAATCATATGAAGGGAGGCCCCTGAAGAATTATGCTATTTTTATACCCCTGTTCTCTGCCGCTGTTGTATTATTAACCAGGTAACAAATTATCTGTCAGTGTGTAGGTAGGGATGCCATCCTGACAAGGAGCACAGATTTCTACAATAGGACTCATATATTAGGGTTCTGAGGTTGACAGTTTCTAGCTATGGGCACTTTGTTATATGGTTGTGAGTAAAATGTTGGCCCTGTTTTCATGAGCTTTTATGATTTAGGTTTTGCCTGAATCATTAACTACTGGGTATGATGTTGCTTCTGAATTATGGACAACTTAGAGTGAGTGCTTTGGTTATTAGGCCCCTTACATCACCTGCAATCGCTTCTTGCCTTATCATTAAGTATTTACATTCTCATCTTCTCTTAGTCAGTGATAGAGAACTTAATAATAAGTTTGGGTATCCTGGAATATATTACTTTTTCAGACATTTTACATGATGGAGTTGCTGTTTTTTCTTCTACATTCCTGTATAATCTAATTTATACTTGTAATTCTTCCAGAGTATCTATGGCTTAAAGCCTATGCATTATAACATGATCATTAATAGCCTTTGAGTACTCCCCAAACTATTTATAATGAAGGCACAATCTCATAGTTCCATATTAACCTTCCAGTAGTTGAATAGCCATGGTATTATTTAGCCTAATACTCAATTACAAGTATGTCAGCACTTCAAGAACACTGATAAGCAACAATATACAATTGGCATCTTGGCACATAATAGTAAAATAATTCTAATAGAACAACTGAGTTAGTCTATAAAAATCACATCAGAAATCCCCATTGTTCAATAAAAGAAAGGAAATACACTTACATGAAAATATGCAAAATCCTTGCAATGCTTGACCTTCCAAAAATAGAGATTCTGGATGACTGTCTACAATGTTTCCCTGAGGAACTTCCTCACATATGCATACCGAAAAATTCCCATGTGTAAAATAATGTAGAGGCAAATAGCCCTTCAAAATATAGCTCATGAGCTCCCACCAATGAGTTTTATTTCACTAGATCAAGCAGAAGATACACTAATTCAAAGTAAAAATACATTTAATTTACCAGCATAGCAAAAATAAATGAAAAGAAATATTCCTCTACATACTATTACTCTTACTAAGCAAGCAAAAGGGTCATCATACGCTATAATTAATACAAATATTTCTTCTGTGGAAGAGGTACATCTCCCACAGTAGCAGTTTTACTGCTCATCCCAGTATACACAAAACCATAAATGTATCTAATTCCAGACTTATTTCAGCACTTAGTCTTATATCTACAGCTATAAATTCATGCATTTCATGCATCCCTTCCTTCATTTTCTTGTGAGCTAGATTTCAGCAGTCTCAAAATAATAGGGAGAGAAAAAAGCCACCCACAACAGATATTTATGAACAAATGTAGAAAATATAGGCAACAAGCAGAATGAATTAGGATTAGGGATTCTAATGCGGGAAGGTAAATTTGAATTTACAGTTATCACTGAGACTTCGTGTTATAGGACCCATGCCTGGAAGATAGCATCATATACGATGAAAATATCCTTTACTGGGAGAATGACCAAAGAAACTAAGTCTTCTGAAACATGTGTAGTATGCTTTGCTTGATGTAATCTTCCATGGGAACATTTAGTGAATCTACCTCTGAAAGATCATGATGCCATGGAATGTGGGAACCCAACTCTCTGTTTTAGTGCTTTTCTTGAGTTTTGTTTCATTTATTTTTTGTAACTTACCTGTCCACTTAACTGTGTGATAAAAAGAAGACATTTGATTGGCTACTGAATTAGAACTGTGTACATCTGTACACAGGAAGGACATTTACTGACAAAATTGTTTTTGCTCTGTCTCTAGTGAGGAAGACAAGATTGTAAGCTTCAGAGTGGGAAAAGAGGCCTTTGTCCTTTATCTCCTCACCTGAGGTGCTACCTTGTAGCACATGATTACATGGTCTGCCTATTGTGTCTATTCATTCCTGATCTTAGTTGAATATGTGTCAGACATGAGATGGAATGGACTAGGACACAACCATATGAGCTTTGAAAAGTCAGAAGATCAAGCGACCAGAGGCCTAAAATAGGAAATTTAATTAGTTAAATGATATTGGGACTCCAATCACTGAGTCACTCAAAAATTTAAAGAAGATACCATTAAATTTAACTAGGGATTGATACTGGGGAGTACATATCAGTGTGGGACCTTGAGCCATTAGCACTACAAGAACCCCATGGGGGCAAACCTGGAGGGTGATTTGTACCTAGTGCCACTCTGAGGGACCTGACCAGCTAGTACCTAAGAGGATTGGGAGAACAAATTTATAAGGTTATAGACATTCAGGAATCACCCAGAGTGACTGTGTGTGGTAGGATGGGGAGGTAAAGGGAGGATGAAGGATAGCATGCAATGAAGATCAGTGGAGGCAGAAACAAGAGTGATATTCTCAACAAAACCCTATGCAAAAAAGAGGTGCATGAACAGTTTAGGGAACAGATCAAGAAGGCTGAAATAGAATTATATTATAGTCATCTGGACCTTCCACTTCCTGGGCATCTCCTGGAACATCCACGTTTCTAAAAGCAGAGAAGTTATTAATTTTTTGGTGGGGCCATGAGAGTTAAGTGACTTGCCCAGGGTCACAGAGCTAGTAAGTGTCAAGTGTCTGAGGTCAGATTTGAACTCGGGTCCTCCTGAATCCAGGGCCAGTGTTTAATCCACTGTGCCACTTTCTTTCATGATAATTTTTTTCTTCAAAAGTTGAATTAACTATCACATGGAGAATTCTATTTTGGATCTGCTTCTCACTAAATAAGAGGATCTAGTTGTTGGGTTGGAAATAATGCATTCTTGTTGGAATGGGGAAGGGAAGCAATCATTCCTTTTTAGTGCTTGTGATAGAGGAAAGTTGGGAATAGGCTAAAACATGTGCCCTAAATTTGAAGAGAGCAGGTTTTAGAGGTCAGAGAAAGGATAACCAAATTTTACAGGGAAGTCAGTCCAAGAGTAATGGGAACCATCTAAAATGAAATTCTGAAGAAATAAGTAGGGGAAAAACTCAAGTGAGCTGGAAAAAAGGGAGTGGTCTAATGTTATTGTTGTATATGCACAAGGAACTCACCAACCTGCTTAGCTTTTTAATCAAGACATACAAAAAAATAGAAGCAAGGTCAAGTAACAGTCTGAATACAAAATTGTGGCTCAGTTCTGTCAGAATAGTCCCCAGAATGATAAAATAAATGATATGAGGTTGGTAAGGAAAGCTAAGGATAATCAAAAAGTTTTATTTAGCTGTGGGGGGATGGGGAGGGAATGAAGATCAAAGTAGAGATAAGACTATTTCTCAGGTGATTTACTGAGAACAGAAAGAAAACAAGGTTGTTCAATTCCTTTTTTCCCCTTTTGGTTTCATTTGCAAAAGAAAATTCTTTTGGTCCTAGAAAAGACAGATGATAAATGGCTAATAGACATTCATATCCAAGATAAGTAAAGAGATATGAAATAAGGATCTAGTTGCCACCAATGAGTTCCATGAGTAAGTCAATCAGTAAAGATTTATAAAGCATTTACTATGTTTAAGGTACTATGCTAAGTGTGAATGGGATTCAAGTCACTTGACCCCATTTCCCATACATTTCATTCCATCTCTTCTCTGCTTTGGCTTAGACTGACTCTACCATGAAGAACATAATCTTTCTTTACTAGTATCTCTTAGAATGCCCACCTCTCTTCAAATTTCAGTGTAAGTGAAGTCAGGAATCCAAGGATGAGGCTTCAGATCCTGCCTCTGAGGTTTGCTATTGAGTGAGCTTTGACAAGTCATTTAGCTTCCATGCACCTCATCTGTAAAATGAAAGGTTTGGCTGGGATGGTTAGTGAGGTTCCTTCTAGTTGAAAGTCTATTATTCTTTGATCTCTCCTCCGCCCCCCCCCAACCCTGAAATTGCTTTCTATTGACTTTGAATGTACTTTGCATTTATCTATGCACGTGCTTTATATCACTCCAGTGGAAAGTAAGATCACTGAGGGAAGGGAATCATATTATTTTTTGTCTTTGTTCCAGTGCTTTAAATATGGTTGGCTCTCAATAAATTTTATTGATTGAATTCATAGATTCACAGGATCGAGGATTCTGAGTTCAAAGGGAAATTAGATGTCATCTAGTTCAGAACACTCATTTTGCAGGTGAGAAAACTAAAGTTCCAGAGATATAAGGTTGATTGCCCAAGGTCACACAGGTAGAATTGAACTACATGATTGAATTAAAAAAAAAAACTGGCTGATTTGATTCTAAATCATTCTCAGTGGAGAGTAAGAACAAACAATGGCAAATAAGAATATTGAAGAAAGCAAAATTTATAATTTGAAACATACAAAGTATAAACCAATAAGCCCCAGTTCAATTTCTGGAAAACCATTGAAACATTTTTTAACCCAGAGAATGAAAATTACATAGTGGATAGGTCAACCTCAGAGTCAGAACAGCGGTTGACATATACTGCCTGTGTGACCCTGGATGTGTTACTTAACCTTTCAGGGCCCCAAGTAATTCTCTGAAATTATAAATTGCGCAATAGTTGCCAATTTGAATGGAAAGAAGGAATTGTATCAGTAGGAATTCCTTACACTGATAAAAATCATGTTTGGATGCTAATCTCCAAAAATTATTAAAGAACTATGAAAGCGATATGGACTAAATGAGGTAACAATGAGATATTCATAACTGTTGAATGGCTTGACCAAAAGTGTTGTCATTGTTTCAATGTAAACTTGATAAGTAGAATCCATTAGAGTGCCCTAGTGATCTCTGCTTGGCTCTGTGCTGTTTGACATTTTTGTCAAACATTTGGATAAAGGAATAAGTACTATGCTTATCAGATTTGAAGATGGAACAAAATTGGGAGGGATAACTAACATATTGACTAATAGTCAGAATTGAAGATTAGAACCATGGAACAGGTTGAATAAGATAAAATTTAACAGGAAAGAAAAGAATTGCATTTGGGTTAAAAAATCAAGTTAACAAGTGAAATATAGTATGGTTAGACTGCAGTTTTCTGGGAAAACATCAGGGAGTTTTATGGAGTTTAACATGTGTTAACAGAAAAATACTGTTGTCAAGAAAATGAATTCAATTTTGAATTTTGTTAATAAAGCACAGCACAAAGGACTAATGAGGTGATGTTCTGCTATTCTCTGCCTTTGTCAGACAACACCTTGAAAATCATACTCACTAAATTTGAAGAAGGATATTTATTAGAGTTCATTAGATTCTGTTAAGAGTTTATTAGAATCTAGGGCAGCTAGGTGGCGCAGAGGATAAAGCACTGGCCCTGGATTCAGGAGGACCTGAGTTCAAATCCAGCCTCAGACACTTGACACTTACTAGCTTTGTGACCCTGGGCAAAGTTACTTTACCCTCATTGTCCCCCTTTCCCCCAAAAGAGTTTATTAGAATCTAAACAAAGGAGAGTCACTTGGATGGTGGGGGATTTGGAATTTATTCCATAAAGATCCTTTGACCAGGGATATTTAGTCTGGTGAAAAGCAAACTGAAGGTGAGACATGATAGGTGTCCTCAAGTATTTTAAGAGATGTCATATGATAAAGAGGATTATATATTGTAATAGAAAGTTGTAGAATTAGATTCAGATGAGCCGAGTTTGAATCCTGTCTCTGCTACTTACTACCTATGTAACTACAGATAATTAATAATAATAATAATAATAGCTATCAGTTTCCTCCTTTGTAAAATGAGAGGGTTGCATTATATGACTTCTGAGGTTCCTTCTGGCTCTAAATTTATAATCTTATGTTCTGTTCTCAACATAAAGAACCACTTTAGACTAAATTTGCTTTTTTATAAAATAGACAATTATGCAAAAAAAGGATATATTCTTTCTTTTTGGACTCATGAGGACAGAAATATAGAAAAGCTACAAGAGGAAATGTGTTTGTTGTAATAGAAAATTTCATAATAATTGAAAGTACACCAAAGTAGTATGGGCTTACTCAGAATATAATGCACTTCTTCTCACTAGATATTAAGACTGGATGATCATATATTTGACATTTATTTATTATGACTATTCATTATAGAGGAGAATGTGGTTTACATACAGATTGGACTAGTTGGCCACTGAGTTCTCTTCCAATTCTGATGGTCTATAATTTTGTAATGACTTACATTCATATAGTGCCTTAAGTCTTACAAAATACTTTGTTCATAATAACCTTGTGAAGAAAATAGTGTTAGTATTACCAGTAATTATTGCTGTGCAGGACAAAATTCGCTTGTTGGTACTCTCTTCTACTTCATCCTTCCTTCTGGAAATGGGTCATCACAGACTATCCTTGAAATTACCCATGGATCTTGGATTTGACTGTTAGTTTCCCTCTAGTCATCACCATACTTGTTGGAAGGTAAAGATCTTGTTGTCTAAGAACTTCATATTTTTGCTTGTTTGGTCTCTGTCTCTCTCTCTGTCTCTCTGTCTCTCTCTCTTTCTCTCTCCTTGGAGATTTAGTCAACCATCTCTTTTGCCAACAATCAGCTCATTATCCCTGAAATGATAGAAAAGATCTCAGTCCAGTTTGAATTCTAATTTGGGGGAATTGTAAATAATTATTAATAAAGATCAAGCCAAAGGTTCCGAGCACCAAATTAGGACAATTCTTAATTATTAACCAAAAATGTAAGTCTTTGCCACATTTTAATTTTCTGTGAATTCCATTTAGCCAATATTTTCCCATGAATCACTGGAGAAGGAAATGCCAAGAAAACCCCAAGTGGGGTGATGAAGAATCAGGCATGACTAAACCAACAGAAGGAGAAGGAGAAAGAGGAAAAGAAGAAGAACAATGAGAACGAGAACAACAAAAAGAACAAGAAGAACAATATGATGATGATAATGGAGTCTCCCATTAACTCCCCCCCCACACACACACACATATACAAAAACACAATCAATATACGAATATGCAGTTTACAAGTATTATGTGTAAGGGGCTAAAATTCTAGCTAGTCTGTCTAAAATATCTAATAAGTGGTTGCCAATAAATTATAAGCTTTAGCAAGAGTTTAGACTTTTAAGCATTTATTAAGAAGAATAAGAATTTGGTAAAGATAGAGAGAAAGTCCTAGATTCATCTATCTATTAAAGGGAGAGTGCATTTCTAGCTCCACTCTCTACCTAGAGTCCGTACAAAAGAGAGCGATAGGGCCAGCCTCCCCCTCTTCCTCCCACAAGCAAATGTCACTTCCTGACACCAAAGAGCCGCATGTCTTGCCCTCAGATAGCTTCTCCTCATGGCAGAGCCTTGACACAGTAAGTCTCCAGCAGGTGGCATCATTCCAATTGTTACAGTGCTCCCTTTGTTTCTTCAAGAAACATGGGGTGTTTCCTTGATGCTATGCTAGCAAACAATATGTTAATAACAATATAGAAAAGGGAGAAGGAGGAAATTTTGTCCAAAGGTACGGTCCCTCATGAACCAGCGCTTTGACACTGGCCTGCAGAGGGAGGGCCTCTGCAGAGAATACATATTACAAATGGTGTACATAACAACAGAAGTGAATAAAAATCAACAAAACAAAACTGTTCATTTATAGTCTTTGAAAGTCTTTTCTCAGATAATTCTTGGGATTTCTTCTGGGTATAGTCATGTTATGGAAGTCTTTTCAGGGGTTGATGTGTAGATGCTGGTAATCCGACAGCAAAATTTCCTACAAAATTGAGCTTAACACAACTTTAAAATAGCTTTGTCAAGAATCAAATCAAACAATGAAAGTTCTTAAAAAAACATGTCTAAAGGAATTCAGAATCTTAGTTGTTACACATGAAACATATAATAAAACAAAAATTGAAACATTCTCTAAAACTTAATATTACTATAGTCCCCCCACCCCTGTGGAGGGTAAATTGAGAAGACAATTGCTGCAATATTAATTTTTTTAAAAATTATTTGTATTTTTGTTTCATCACATTTTGCATCATCTGCTGAATTATCCTCATGCCATTATGAGAAATTAAAGAATCTATTATAACTGGTAACAGATGTCAAGGCCAAATCCGACACTTTATTTATCATGACACCTGAGATAATTATGGGGGTTACCATAAAAGAACAGAGAAATGATGGGATATGAGCATTCCCACACTTGAGCAATATGTACTGCTCATGCAGTATGCCAGGCTTAAAATAGGTGGATGGGATATATGTCCATGTCACCACACATATTGGAAGGAAACTGCATCAGACTTAATCAGATTCATGGGATTGAGATGTCCATGGCATCAGGCATATAGGAGGGGGCATAGAAGCCAGGTGTAGAATGAGATGAATGGGATGAAAACTTCCAGCCATCTGTACAGTATTGGGGGAAAAAATTACACCAAGAGAAACCAACCTCAACATTTGTCAAAATCCATTCTCTTGGGCGTACTTTGACTTCATGCATGTCTCCCCTCATGTGACAGTTCAATATCTGCTCTTGCATGTTTTCATCTTTCGATTGGATGGCATCTTGGCCAACTGGCATCTGAGAACTCAGAATGAAGGCAATTAATGTCTTAAATGATAAGTTCCCATAATCCAAATCTCATGTGGATTTAAAAATTGAGGATAAAATGATCGCAGAAAATGTGAATGTACCTTGACTCAGAATATAATATACAATTATGCAACAATTTCAAATAGCTTTTTTTTTACTAAGTATACAATTTTGTGAACAATAAGAACATATACAAATAAGAGTTAAAACACAACACAATCTTAAAGAAAACTTTTTTTTGAAAAAAAAACTTTTACAAATGTTCCCCTCTCTTTTTTTTAATAGGCTTATCAAAAATAATGCTTCTCGAATTAATTTACACTTGCCATGGCAACCAATTTGACAGGGAAATGCTTTATAGAGTTCGATCAAATAATCAGTTGAGAGAAAAAAATAACAAAAACAAACAACTCAGAACATGGGAGCATGATACTCCCAGAATTAACATTGTATTATGAAATCAAAACCATCTTGCATTATTTCAAAATTAGATAGATGAATGAATAGGAAAAAATACACATGGAAGAATAAAAGAGAATGAAATTCAAACTAGGGAAATCTAAATGAATATGAACTTAACATTAATAAGAGTATTACAAAATATAAACTTGATCACGTGACTATGAAAATCTTTTACAAATATTCTCTTTTTTAAAAAAAGCTAAATATAAAATACAACCTAAAAAGCATGAAAATCTCTACAAAAATAAACCCATAATGTTAATTTCGAAATGTAGATGTAATAGCATAGAAATCCTATGCAACCTCTGAACTAACATTATTTCTCTGAGTGAATTTACAACACTTTTAATTCTGATATCTAAAATCCCCAATACTCATCTTAATACCTTGCTGCTTACTTCTACATTTCTGTAAAATATATCTTCTTGAAATATGATGATGATTGTTATTTTTATTCAGCTTAAGCTTGTCTTCTTTAACCCCTATAGTTTCTCTGTCGGTCCTTTCATAATATAAATGCTTTATAAGGTTACTAATTAAAGACAAAAGCTGTTTAACAAAATTATGAACAAAATGAGCATATCTGGAATTTAAAGGGTTTTCTAAGGTTGGTTTGGGAGAACCACAGTCAGTCAAGCCAGAATCACAGCTAGGCTGGGGAAGGGCTGAGCCTGACTGCTCTCGTAACTGAGTAGAAGCTGCAAATGCAGGTAGAGAAAGCTGCACATGCTCAAACTCACACACAGGAGAATCAAGGGGTTTGGCCTTGGGGAGAGTAGGAGGTGGGGTCCTTAGAGGAGGGGAAGGGCAAATTGAATCAGGCTTGGTTTTGAACTCAAGCCTGGGTTCCCCTTCCTCCCCTTCTAGGGGATTAAAGGCTTCTAGAGGCTGGGTTGTTGCCTCCAGGCATGCAAAATTAGAACAACAATTAGTGTTAGAATTTGGAAAAGCTGCCTGTGTCAGAGGTTTCTCTGAAAAGACATGCTTGGGAGAGAGGGATATATCTATATTCCCTTGTGTGAGCAACTTGTTCGCTCTTCTAACAACAACAAAAAAAAAATTAAAAATCCACAAAAACAAAGCATGAACATGATCTTATCCCCCATTTGTCTGGTTAAACAGACTAAAATCAGAAATAGGGTACTTAGGGAGTTGAAAAGGCCCATTTGAAAATTTAAATAGAAAACAGCCAGTACTTTAGAGTTTAAAGGGACAGGGTAGGGGAAATTTCTTACCCAACTGGAAGATCAGAAGATGGAGATTCAGCTTTCCTCTTCATGGTCAGCCATCTGTAAGGGGCTAAAATTTAGCTAGTCTGTCTAAAATATCTAATGAGTGGTCGCCAATAAATTATAAGCTTTAGCAAGAGTTTGGACTTTTAAGCATTTATTAAGGAGAATAAAAATTTGGTAAAGATAGAGAGAAAGGCCTAGATTCATCTATCTATTAAAGAGAGAGCTCATTTCTAGCTCCACTCTCCACCCAGAGTCCTCACGAAAGAGAGTGATAGGGCCAGCCTCCCCCTCTTCCTCCCACAAGCAAACGTCACTTCCTGACACCAAAGAGCCACATGTCTTGCCCTCAGATGCCTTCACCTCATGGTGGAGCCTTCCCATGGTAAGTCTCCAGCAGGTGGCATCATTCCAATCATTACATATGGTTGATCATGGATTTTTAAAAATAAAATTTTCATTTTTATCAATTAACAAGCATTTATTTTCTTTCCATTCCATTCCCCCTAAAAAAAAATAAAAAAGACAACCAGAACCCTCATGACCAATATGCATAGCCAAGCAAAACACAGTCTCACATTGGCCATGTCCAAATATATATGCTTCATTTGGAATCTTGATTTTATTACCTTTTTGTCAAAAGATAGGTAACAGGTATCCTTTTCAGCTTCCTGGAATACTGCTTGGTCATTGCATTAATCTGAGTTCTTAAGTCTTTCAAAGTTGTTTGTCTTTATAATGTCATTACTGTATAAACTGATACTTTTTGCTCACTTCTCTCTGTATCTAAATCTTCCAAAGCTTCTCTGAAGTTGTGCCTTTAGTCATTTCCTATGGACCAGTAGTATTTCATAATCATATATTTCATCTAAGAAGGAAGAAAAATCAGAATAAGGAAACATCTAAAGTAATCAGGGGAACAAAATTACATACTTTGCCTAATAATAAAGCTATTAGGAGGAGAAAGTCGAAGAGAATTTTTTAGTTCCCCGATTCTCCCAGAAAAATATTTCAGCCAAATATCTTGCAGAATTATTTCCTCATGACTTAGCCACAGGGCCTAAACTCCTGCTATTAGAGTTCAGTCCTTATTTTTGGAATCATTGCTGCTTTATCTCCTTCTCTTTGGGTACCACCATGGCTGATGATATTCAGTTCTGAGTCCTATCTCTCTTAAATTGCTCACACATCAGCTCATAACCCACCCCTCTTCTGTCTCCCCAGTCCAGTGAAAGTCTCAGGCTATTAACAGAATAAAATCCCAAGGAACCTTAGCAAGGGTTTAAACCCCTTTTTCTCCCTCCAGGACAATATCTGAAGCTGTCTAAACTTACCACAAGTATTATTACCCATACTTAAATGAGGAGGAAACTGAGGCTATAAGAAATTAAATAGGGGCAGCTAGGGGGTGCAGTGGACTCAGGAGTACCTGAGTTTAAATCCAGCCTCAGACACCTAACACTTACTAGCTGTGTGACCCTGGGCAAGTCACTTAACCCTAATTGCCTCACTAAAAATAAATACATAAATAAATAATTGTCCATCATCACACTGCTAGTATGTGTTTAGGGGTGGATATGAATCCCAAATGCAGCTTTCAATTGATTCAATATTTTCCAAATATTTGGAAGCCATTTTCTGAAGAATTCAAAACCATGAGATCAATATCTAGGATGATGTGATTACATTCCAAATATCATCTGTGTGTCGAATGCTTTTCCTGCTTCTTGTCTATTACAAACTTAGCCTCATTCCAACTTTTCTATGATGATAATGAGCTCCTCATAACTTTTTAGAATTAGGCCCCAAATATGGCTTGTCCACTGATTATTTCGAATAAAATAATAATTTTTTTTTTTACTATTGTTAGAGAAGTCTGTTTGGCTCACTCTATCAGAGCCAGACTGTACGCTCATACTCTGTCCTCAGGATCCCACATATAGAATAGCTGCATATTCCCCTCAAAGTGATAGAAAACATTCTGCTCTAATGTTGTTAACTGAAACTCCATTCCCATGATCCCTAGAGCTCATGATATTGATATCAAATTTAGTGCACCTGATCAGTTTGAGTCTTATTGTACTTCAAAACTCCTGAGATCAAATGATCCCCTAGCCTTAGCCCCCATAGCAGCAAGAATGACAAGCATGGACTATCATGCTTGGTTAATGTTTACCATTTTTAAAGCAGTTTGCCAAAGTGTTTTAAACTCTTTTCTCTCATTCTATTCTCATGCTAACCATGAAAAGTAGGTAAGTAGTCTTATCCCCCATTTTCAGATAGGGACATTAAGGTACATTTTGAATGACTTGCTCAGAGGCATATGTCAGAGTATGAGCTAGGAATAAATAGAACCTAGATCTCCTAACTTGTATTCTTTCCAAAAGCCTGGGTTCTTGTAACACAGTGAGAGAAAGGACCAGGAGGGGATTTCAGAGAAAGTGCATTGTGGAAGGATACTATGCTCAGGGGCTCATACTATAGGAGAATATCCAATCTTTAGATCTTTAGATATTTGTGGTAAGACAGAGGAAGGACATAACTTCCCATCCCTCAAAAAAAAAAAAAGAAGCTCTCATGGAATAGGGACTTTAAATAGTCACCAAGTTGTTGTTTTTTTTAAATGAAATTTATAAAGTAAATGTGCTTAAAAATTGTCTTTAGCCCTAATTTGAGAAGTCAGATGAGTGAAAATCAGACAGAAGGGAGATAACAAGACCTCAAGGAGGGATCATTAATTGCCCTCTCAGGATGTCAAACTCAGACCTTGGAAACATCACCAACCCAAAAGCATCTGGAGCTCTCTGTTCCCAAGTGCCTTGGTGAAGCAAACACCTCTGCCCATTACAGATGAGTTAAGTATTCACTTTAACCAGATTTTCCCTCCTTTATGAGCCAGAGAAATCTTTGTACTCAAAGGTGGACATTTTTCCTAGCAGCTATGACTGTATGAGGACCAAAATAAGAAAACCATATCTTCAAACTATTGAACTGAGCTTCATGTGCTCAGCGTCTGTTTTCAGGTCTGTCTTCCTACATATTTCAAGAATTATTTTTATTGTAAAGTGTCACTCTGATATGCTAATCACATCCTGGGGAATTAGGAATTCCAATAAAGATGGCCAAATCGAAAAGATTCAAGGGCATTTTAAATGAATGAACTGAGTATTAAAGGTGACACAGAGAAATTTAACAGGTGGTTAGGTCCTCATAGCCCAATTACAGACAACTGTGTGAATAATTCATGGGTATTGTGTCTGAAAAGTATTCTACCCTCTAGCCTTAATTCAACTAAGGTATATTATTTTTTAAAGGATGCAAGTTTGTGATCCAATTATTTCCTATGTTTTAAAATTTTCATTTGGATTTGTTTGATTGGAATTCCAGTCGATCAAGGTGAAAGCTCATTACCCTCAAACATTCATTTTTCTTGCTAAAAATTTGGATTTATTTTTCGTAGCTACAGGGGGCAGCTAGATGGCGCAGTGGATAAAGCACCGGCCCTGGATTCAGGAGTACCTGAGTTCAAATCTGGCCTCAGACACTTGACACTTACTAGCTGTGTGACCCTGGGCAAGTCACTTAACCCTCATTGCCCCACCAAATATATATATATATATATATATATATATATATATATATATGTATATATATTTTCATAGCTACAGAGAGCAATAAAAAAGAAAGGCATCTTGAAGCTTCATAAGGAGACAAGTCACTGATGATTTTGATATTCTTCTTTTGACCTCCCAAATGAGTCCTCTCACTCAACTCCGTGGGAAGTGTGTATATGTTGGGGTGGAGTAATGGCTTGTTGAAGTATCTGCTGAATTCTATGACATGAGACAGAAAGGAACATCTTTTGAAAAGATTTTTGACTTAGAGTATTCTCACTGGACCAGCATGATAGGGAATTCTCTTTATTATTACAAAAGAAGAAATTATTCAAGTGGTAAATCAAATATTTCATTATTGCATTACAGCTTATGAAATACTAGTGAGAAGCAGAGTTAATACTAATCTGAACTGGGAAAAGAACATCTTATATCGATGAAAAATATGAAAAGTAACAATTTCCCTTATTTTTTTTTGTTTTGTCTTGTTCTGTTTTCGTTTTTTGCAGTGCAAAATGCACTGCAATGCAGTGCAATGAGGATTAAGTGACTTGCCCAGGGTCACACAGCTAGCCTTATTGTTACTTAATGTAAAATTCCAGGTGCTCCTAATTATCCAGAGGGTTGGAATTGTTTGTTAGAAGGTGGCCACTATAGCTTTTTTTTTTTTGATGTGGTTGCTTGGGGACCACTGAGAAGTTGTGTCACACAACTAATATGTATCAGAAGTAAGACCTGAATTCGGGTCATCTTGACTTGGAGACCAAGTCTCTACTATATTATGCTTCCTCTCAGTGAAAATAGTTGACATTTCTAAAGGCCTTTAAGGTATATTAAGCCCTTGACATAAATGACCTCAATTTGTTACTCAACAGCAACTCTTTATGGTCAATACTCTCCTTTCGCCTTTCATAGATACAGAGAAACCAAAAACATCTAGCACAGTATCTTGTACATAGAAATAGGGACTAAATCTATTATTCAACTGGTTAAGGGGAGTCCCAAGTGAGGAAATTCCCTTCACCAATGCAAGTAGGTACTTTCCCAGCAAATTAGAATCTAAGGGAAGCTCCTAGAGCACTGAGAGAATAAACAACCTGTCCAGGCTCACACAGGCAGTATATGCCCCCTCTGTCTCAGCTAAGAGCACTTTGTATTTGCTCTTCCATTTCTTCCACTACTCCTTTCATCTGGCTGTTTGTGTCCTAATAACAAACTTGTGTCTTCTTTCCATCAAGTTTTCTCTTCTTAAGGGTCTCTTGGCCAAATGTCTTCCCCACTGTTCTATCACTGATTTCTTTAATTTTTTATATTAAGGTATATACCAATTCAAACAACCTGTGTTAAAAGTAAATATGCCAGGTAAGGGCAACACATGAAGCAGTAATTTTTTTTTTATCTTTAATTGAATCAGTTTCCTCTGTGGTAGCTGAGACCAGGACCCTGAGAATTGAAAAATTTTAATGGAAAGAAGGAATATATTTTTAATAAAGAGTGGGAAGACAGCTAGGTGGCACAGTGGATAAAGCACTGGCCCTTGATTCAGGAGGACCTGATCTGGCCTCAGATACTTGACACTTACTAGCTATGTGACCCTGAGCAAGTCATTGCCCTCATTGTCCAGGCCCCACCCCCCCAATGTAATTGGGAAATGTTTAACAAAATAAATAAAAAACACTACAACATTAAAAAAAAAGAGTGGGAGTGGTGAAAAGAAATGACAGTTTTGGACCATGGGAGGATATATCTTCAATGGAGCCACAGAAAAGATTAAGTACTTATATCGGTTTTATTTCTTATTTCTTCAATACTGTGAGAAAGCTCATATGGAGATTACTTCTTTTTTCTTTCTTTCTTTCTTTCTTTTTTTAAGTGAGGCAATTGGGGTTAAGTGGCTTGCCCAGGGTCACACAGCTAGTAAGTGTTAAGTGTCTGAGGCCGGATTTGAATTCAGGTACTCCTGACTCCAGGGCCAGTGCTCTATCCACTGTACCACCTAGCTACACCCTGGAGATTACTTCTAATTAAAGTCTGATTACTTTCTGGACCAGCCCTAGTTAAATTCTGATGTGCATTTGTCTTTCACTCTCCATATCTCCCCAAACCACAAAATGTTTTCTTCTCCCTTTCAGTGCCCCCATCTCATATTATTCCAATGTCCTCCTGTTCTCTCTCCTATAATAGATGAGGAAATTGATCTGATTATTGAATTTATATAAAGAGCTCACCTTGGAATCAGAAAACATGGGTAGAATCCCACTACATTTGTGATAAGTTTAAGTCAATTCTTCCTCTCTCAATTTTCTCATCTGTAAAATGGGTATACTTATACTTTTGCTACCTTCCTCTGCATTGTTGTGATGAGTGTTCATTGTTTACCTTCAAGTACCAAATACATGTAAATGATTAGCATTATTATAATTTTTCTTAGAATTCCTTGAGAGAATTTTAAAGTATACTACAAGGAAAGGATAATGTTTAACTAACATTATGGTCTATGGGAAGAATCTTTGAGGTGAAGTGCCTTATTGGCCCTTCAATTCAAACCTTCCAGGTCACTAGCTGTTTACTCTATAGACATGTAAGGCTGGTTGTCATTTTCCCATTACACACCTATACATAGATTTGGAGCCAGGGAACTTGAATGTGAATCTCTTCTCTGCTATTTATTACATTTGTGATTTTAGGAAAGCTACCTTTCTCTGAGCCTCTCCTATACTATCTTCAAAAGAAGTAGGTTGGACTAGGTTAACTATATGTTTGTTCCAGTTCTACTATTATAGGATCCTACAATTTTAAATGACATTGAAGGTATTTTAAAAATTCTTTTGTTGTTGTTGTTCAGTTGTTTTAATTTGTGCCCAACTCTTCAAGACCCCATTTGGGGTTTTCTTGGCAGAGATATTAAAAGGGCTTGAAATTTCCTTCTCCAGCTCATTTTACAGATGAGGAACTGAGGGAAATAGAATTAATTGACTTGCCCAGGATCACATAGCTAATAAGTGTCTGAATCTAGCTTTGAACCCAGGGCGATGAGTCCTCTTAACTTCAGGTCTGGCAATCTATCCACTTTGCCACGTCTTTTAGTCCTAAAATCCAATTATTCTATTAAGCCCAAGGGACATTTGGAGTGAGACAGAAGTCCTAGAAATCTGTCAGAATTGAGCTTATGCTTAGCTTATAAAATATCAGAGGAGGAGAAATGTGAGGCTAAATGTATAACATTTTATAGTCATTTTACTATAAATTTGGCATAGAAATCCTATTTTATTCAACTGGAACCTATCCTATTTCATGTACCTTTAAATTTAGGTAAAGCAAAATCTTGTCTGTGATGGTAGGAAGGGACAGGAACAGAACAGAATCAATTGATTTTTGGTGAATCTGGAGAAAATAATAGATATATGTGTAGAAAAGATACTGCATTATAGAAAAAAAAAAGCACTGGAAAAAGCACTGGATTTGGGGTCATAGGTCCTGAATTTGAACCCTGACTGTGTTACTTATTACTTATATGTGTGATCTTGGACAAGTTACCATCTTGAGCTTGTTTTCTTATTTATAAAATAAAGGAATTGGACTTGATGATCCTATGATTCATTCGTTCAAGTTAATTACATCCCATTGCTTGAACTTCTTGTACTTATCTGTACTCTGCCTGACATTATAGTTATTTGTGGACAAAACTTTTTATTAGATTGTAAGGCCCTTAAGTTCTGGCTGTATTATGTATTTTTTTCTTCTCTGAGTGGTTGGTATAGTGCTTTGCTCAAAGTAAGAGCCAGTTTCCTTACACATTTGATTCTCACTGACCAACCTTCCTATAGTTTCATTTTCATTCAGCTTTTACTTTAGTGACATAATTAGAAGCTTTTCTGACCTGTAATGTTTTCCTTCTTCAATTTTCAATTGCAAAATATCCATCATTCTCAGTGTTAATTATGGAATAGTACTTTTTGCATACAATGTTCAAACTTTAAGACAACACTATAAAAAAGAGAGATCTTAAACATTGATTATTCAAAGACAGGTTATTCAAAGTATAGGTTATTTTTTTATTAAAGGGATCCCCACTACTCTCAATGAAATCCAAATAGTCAGCTGATGGAGCCAAGTCAGGTGTTTAACTATCTAGGCCCTGATTTCAATAGTATATTTTTCTGGGATGATTTCCAAAGCTCCAAGAGATCAAAGAACACAATTATTTTTAAAAATTGCAGTAAGACTAAAATTCTACCACCCCAAATGATGATTGAGTATTCTGAAACTTTCATAGCAAAACAGTAGTCTCAGTTCTTTGGGAAGGAAAGATATAGGTCTAGGACAATATCTAGATTACAAATGCACAGAATTTAAAATAAGATTCCCTAAAATAGAAACAAAACAAGCAAACAGAATCTGCTTACTTTTACCTTTCTTATAGCAGCCCAGGCAGAGGATAGATTTTTCTCAAATGGGAGGTCTTATTCTTAGGTCTATAATCAATTAACTGAAAGAAACAGACAGGATCCCCTGAAAACTGTCTGATAAAACTGTTCTCTATTTAGCTATAGAATTGTGAAGGCTATTTGTATCACTTCTTTGTTTTTTTCAATGTGTAGGAATTTATAGTTCTTATTAAAACTTGCAGGGCTGGGTAAGGTCATAGAATCTCATCTCTGCCACTTTACTAATGTACTGTAATCAGCACTTGTTCAATTGTTTTCAGTTGTATCCAATTTTTTGTGATCCCATTTGGGGTTTTACTTTTTTTTCTTGTTTTCTTTTTGCAGGGCAATGAGGGTTAAGTGACTTGACCAAGGTCACACAGCTAGTAAGTGTGAAGTGTCTGAGGCTGGATTTGAACTCAGGTCCTCCTGAATCCAGGGTCGATGCTTTATTTACTGCACCACCCAGCTGCCCCTCATTTGGGGTTTTCTTGGCAAAGATACTGCAATGGTTTGCCATTTCTTTCTCCAGATCATTTTATAGATTAGTAAACTGAGGAAAATAGGGTTAAGTGACTCATCCAGAGTCATACAGCTAGTAAGTGTCAAAGGTCAGATTTGAACCTCAGGTAGATGAGTCTTCCTGACTCCAGACTTGGTGTTCTATCTATTTTACTACTTAGCTGCCCCTATATGGTTAATAAATGCTAGTTGACTGAGTAACTGACCCTAGACAAATCATATCATCTCTTTGAACCCAAGTATTTTCATCTGTAACATGATAGGTGTTATATTAGATGAATTCTATTACTTCTTGAAGGTCTAAATCCTCTGATTTAAAATTCCTCTGCATTGATTTGGATTTTTCAGTCAAACATTTTGGTAGGCTGGTAATTCCCTATATATTTGATTCCACAGGGCATAGAATAGTTCAAAGGGAAGAGACTAGGTCATATTTTTCTAAAGGTTAGCCAATCTTTTCTTCCAATATCATTCTTTATCATACCAACTACTAGGAATGAAGTCAATAGATATCACTGGGGCCTTCTATTTCAGCGAAGCCTCATCTATGGAAGACATAGATAGAAAAAATTCCTCATTATTTTTATTCTATTCTTGGTAGATAATTTACCTAGAATCCATAGACAGAGAAATATAAAAAGAGGTAAGTTGTTTGCCATTGGAGACAGTTTAAGATATTGGATTGATGAATCCTAAAGATTTTGTTATTTTCACTGGTTGTTTACAAAATCAGAGCTCGGGTTATTTTAGACACTGTGGTTAAGATGAGGTGATGTATTTCTTTGAGGTTTCCTTTTATGAAATGTTATCTATTTTTATCTTGAGAAACACATTCTAGCTTTGTTCTGTTTTTTTTTCTTTAAAACATTTTAAAGATCACTTTGCTATTTATCCTGTTCTCTACAAGTTTTGCAATAAAGCCAAAGGCAATAAAGTTCTGCCCTAACATGTCTGATTCAAGTGCCTGGTGAAATGAGTGGCACAGACACTAAGTACTTTGGGAGTTCAGTGGAGGATGAGATAGATACCTTTGGGCTACAATGGAAAGGGAATTTTTTATAGAAAGTTTTATTGATATTTTTTGTTTTCTTTTATCACACTTATTCCTTAACATACTCCTCCTTTCTTGCTTACTCCTATAATGTGGATTTTTTTAAAAGGTTCATCAAAGCCAATTGATATATCAGTTGTATTTGATAGTATATAGAATATCATTTCTCAAATAAAAATAGGGAGGTATATTTTTATCATTTATTCTTTGATACCAAGCTTGGTAATTATGATTATAAAATATTTAGATTTGTTTCTATTGTTCTTTCCCTTTACATTCTCACAGTCACTGTGTTTATTTTTCCCCTGGTTCTTCTTACTTCTTGTCTCTGATTAAATAGTTACTTTGTGACCTTGGATAATTCAGTGCTCTCTCACTGTAATCTCACAGTGACCTTTCAATGATCTGGTAAACTCATTAAGATTAGAAGTTCCAGGAGCAGCTAGGTGATGCTGTGGATAGAGTACCGGCCCTGGATTCAGGAGGACCTGAGTTCAAATCTGACCTCAGACACTTAACACTTACTAGACCCTGTGTGACCCTGGGCAAGTCACTTAACCCTAATTGCCCCGGAAAGAAAGAAAGAAAAAACGAAAAGAATATAAGTTCCAGGGTAGTTGATGAGTTTCCTCCAAAATCAGGGAAATCCTAGGTCCTGTCCTAATACCGGTTATTTATTTCCTTACTTCATTCTGTGTCTGTTAATGCCTTCCTGTATTTGTCTGAATTCCTCATATTTGTCACTTCTTATGGTGCAATAATATCACATTCATGTGTCAATATTTATTTAGTCATTCACCAATCATTGGGCACATATTTCATCTCCAATTGTTAGTTAATCCAAAAAAAGTGTTGCTAATTACTTTTTGGCACATAATTGATCTTTCTTTCTGTCTTTAACTTCCTTGGGGAAGATGCCTAATAACAAGATTTGTGGCACAAAAATATATAGACATTTTAGACACCTTTTCCCCCACATAAATCCAAATGTCTAGAATGGTTAGACCAATTCATAACTCCATAGTGCATTAGTGTGGTTGTAGAAGGGAAATTCTTCATGAAAGAGATGAGACTTGCTATAGATCTTGAAAGATGACTAGGATTTTTAAGGGCAAAAAAGAAGGGAAAAGACATTCTAAGAGGAATATGAGTTAGATATGAGTAAAGCATATTTAGGAGATAGTGTTGATAATGACCTACTTTGAGCAAGAACAAGTTAGATCTGGGTTATAGATGATACCTTTGAAATTTACAATCCAGGATAAGGACTCAGATATTTATCCTTCATTGCAAATCACCAAAGCTTGTTGAACAAGGATGTAACATAAAAAAATAGTGTTTTTTAAAAAGGTGAATCTGATATAAAAGAAACTGGAGGCAATGCATCCTACTAGGAGAGTCATAGGAAAGAGCTTGGATTATGGGAACAGTGAAAATAAAGAGTAAGGGTCAAATTACAGAGACTTGTGGAAGATTTGATCCTCTGTAGAGCTATCTATAGGAATCCCTTCTTCTGTTTGGACTTTGTGCATGTCCTCTTCCATGACAGTAATAAACACCATTGGCAAGGAAATGCCTTTCTGTTTTATGCTTTATATAATATTGATAGTCAGAAATTATTGAGTGCATTGGGTGGATGAAAGGTTTATGGAAGGACACTGACATGTTTCCCAAAGGATGAGAAAACAGAGAAGAATTCCCAGTGGAAAGAATAGACAAGTTATAAGATGCTAGATTGATAGAAGTAACAAAGAAAGAGGAATGTGGTGCAGTGAAAAGAAGGGTAATTTTGAATTTAGATTATAAGGTGGTCCTCATTTTTCTCATCTCTAAAGTAAAGGGATTGGACTAGATGACCTTTAAAGTTCCTTACAGCTCTAAATTCATGATCTTGTCATCATAAATTCATACCTTGTCAGTATGGACACCCATACTTAACTAGACCTTATTTTCCTTAGCTGTAGAATGAGAGACTTGTGCTAAATGACCTCTAATCAGAAATCATTGGGGTGGTGTCAGACTCATAGGCTTTAGAGCTAGAAGTGTCTGTAGAGGTCATATTAATAATAGTCAGAATTTACATAGCATTTTAAGGTTTGTAAAGTGCTTCACAAATATTAGCTTATTTTTCCTTACAACAGCGCTGGAAATTAGGTGCTATTATTACCCTCATTTTAAGGACGAAGAAATTGAGGCACATATGGGTTATGGGATTTGCCCAGGGTCACACAGATAGTAAATGTTTGAGGCCAGATTTGAATTCAGGTCTTCCTGGCTCCAGGGCCAGTGCGCAATCTAATATTATATCTAGTTTACTCTGAGGAGGCATCTGAAGGATTGTGATGTTCCAAGTGTACCTTCCCTTCATAGGCAGTTTAGTGGTGCAGTGGATAGAGGGCAGGTCTAGAGTCAGGAAAAAGAGTTCATATGTGGCCTTAAACACCTACTATATGTATGACCCTGAACAAGTCACTTAATCTCTGTCTTAGTTTTCTTAATCGTAAAATGGGGATAATAATAGCTCCTACCTCAAAAGCTTGGTGTGAGGATGAAGTGAGCTGATATTTGTAAAGTGTTTAGTACAGTGCCTGGCACATAGAAGGCATTTAGTTTTGGGTTTTTGTTTTGTTTTGTTTTAAATGCTTGTTTCTTGTTGTTTAAGTGGCATGATGGACTTAGAGTCCTGAATTTGAATCCTTTTTCTGACACTACTTGTGCAATTATAAGCAAGTCTCTTAACCTCTCTATAAGCTGGGCAGCTAGGTGGCGAAGTGAATAAAGCACTGGCCCTGGATTCAGGAATACCTGAATTCAAATCTGGCTCCAGACACTTGACACTTATTAGCTGTGTGACCTTGGGCAAGTCACTTAACCCCCATTACCCCACAAAACAAAACAAAACCTCTCTATAAGCCTCAGTTTACTCAACTGTAAATTGGGAATAAGATATCTAATATCTACCTCACAGAGTTAGTGTGAGATTCAAAAGAGATGATGTATGAAATGTAGAACCAGAGTAGTGTTAGTTATTATTAGCTAGTACAGCTGTCTCATGTGATAGATGAGGAAACTAAAACTCAGACATAGTAAGTACTATTTGTAGAATCTAAATTGATATATTTAGATCAGAAATCCAATGCTTAGAATTTATTTAGAACTGAAAGGCAAGAATAAATAAGGCTTTTTTCTGCTACCCTCTTTTCTCATTTTCCTATGTTTTTGTTCAACAAGTTAGCAATAAATAAAAATGACAAATAAGTAAGCAAACACATAGTAGAATTAATGCTAGATTCAGAATTAAGAGAATATAGGTTTGAGCTTCTGCTCTGATCATCCAACTGTAGGTGAGTAGTGGTACCAATCTGAGCCACAGTTTATTCATCTGGAAAATGAGGGATTGAGCTAGATGTTATCTAAGATTCCCTCTACCTTCTGCCTCAAAGTAGGCACTAATAAATATGTATTAACATATTTATTGATTGATTCTACAATTTCATAATTAGAAACACAATGTCCATTTCCACAAATAGATACATAAGTACTCACCAATAATCTTCTTTGGTTATTGATATATGAAGATTAAGTATAATAGATCAGTACTGAGACAAAGAGCAAAAATAAAAATAAAGCCATGTTTTATTTATAACTCTAAGTGTTTCCTTAAACCATTAGTCTTTAATCTTCACTGGCCATTCACTCCATGTTCACAGAGTTGAGAGACAGAAATCTTTCTACCCAGTTAATAGCTTCTCTATATCTTATTTTCAAAAAGCTTTTGTAATATGAGGATTGTTTTCTTTTTACATGGCACTTTATACCAAGCCATTATTTTTATCCTTCTCAGTATTTGTTACTCAGTCAGTTATTGTGTAATCTAATCTCTTTGTTCCATTTTCCTCCATTGTGAGGACTGTCCCTTCTTCATTAGCTACAATAATTAAAATTTTGCCCTAAAATTCTTATCAGCCTATTTTTACTCCCCTCTGTACCCTTTCCTTTCAGGAAGCATAAATGTAAATATATCAAAATTCTGCCAACCAACCAGACAATCAACAAGCATGGATTGAGCACCTACTGGATTCCAGAAACTGTACTAGTAGGTGCCAGGAATATAAAGACAAAACCAAAATTACCTCCGCCTTCACAGAGCTTCTATTCTGCTCATCTGACAGTCCTCACAAACACAGATGATCAAATAAATTCAATAGCAATTAATTCAATAAATATTAAGTCCCTAGTATGTATAGAACTCTGGTAGCCTGGTAGAGCTACCAAGTTTAGTTAAAACATGGTCTCTACTCTAATAGAACTTATAGTCAGTATGTTAGGGAGAAAGTTCAGGCATTAGCAATGTAGCATATGAAGCCTGGTAATTCAGTTTGATATTTGCAAGTTTCATTCTGCAGTTTGGACAGAACACTTGTCCAATGGTGGCAAACCAAGTGCTGGACCCAATCTCCCAAATTCCTTAATTTAAGACACTGGGAAATCGTTCAAACTCTTTAATGTATGAGTCACACTTTAGAAGATATATTTCTCTCTAGTCAAGTGAGAACACTGGCTAATGTGATGGGAAAATAAGGTCATTTTAGTGTATAGAAAAAATAAGGATAAAGTGGGGCTTGAATGCACTTACAGTACCTGGATAGTAGTTTTAACTATTTGGATTTCAGACATTGTTTAAGATAAATAAGTAGAAAGATAAATATAAAAGAAATAGAATTTTAATCCTTTCATCTCCTTGACCTGAAGGACAGAGAATACAAATGATTTAAAAGAACAAACAGGTGTCCTACAAACCAGGGTCAACAACAACAGCAAAAAATCATCTACAAGGCAGTATGCCTGATGTTGCAGGCACAAAAAATGTGAACAATACAGAGCTAGCTCTCAATGAATTAATGCTAAAGACATATATGTAAATAATTGCAATTAAAAGAAGAATTTGAGATCCAGAGAAAGTGCTATGGGAAATTTGAGGAGGAAAACATTTTAAGGAGGGTGTCTGGGGGCAGCTAGGTGGCACAGTGAATAAAGCACCAGCCCTGGAATCAGGAGGACCTGAGTTCAAATCCGGCCTCAGACACTTACTAGCTGTGTGACCCTGGGCAAGTCACTTAACCCCAATTGCCTCACTAAATTAAAAAACAAAACAAAACAAAACACAAAGTAGGGTGTCTGGAAATGATATAACAACTGAGTTGACTGTTGAAGAAAGGAATAGACTTCATAATATAAAAAAGAGGGCAGTCTTTGCAGGGCATGCAAGGCAGAAGAAACAGATACAGACAAAAGAGACAAGAATATGTTGGGAAATAGATTGACATAAGGTTGAATAAGTAGAATGTAGATATCTTACTGAGGACCTTGAATGCTGGAACCAAGAACTGGAGGAGATCTCAGAGATGAACCAGTCTAACCAGGAAGGTTATGTTATTTCCCCAGGCCACATATGTTGTAAGACCCAGAATAATGATTCAAAGCTAAGTCTTATGACTCTAAATCAATCCACTGATGCTGGCTTTCTGACTGCTTCAACAGAGTAGTGGAAACAGAAGATAAATTACAAGGGATTTGGAGATTAAATAGGTGGTGATAAAATCTAGAAACTATTCTTTTTAGACATGTGGCAATAAAGGGAGAATAACCAGATGCTATAGAGTTGTGGGGTTTTTTTAATTAATAAAGTATTTTATTTTTTTCCGTTATATATATACACACACAATAACATTAATCCTATTTCTGCATTAGTCATGATATAAGAGAAAAAATCAGAGCAATGATGAAAAACCTCAAAATAGAAAAAAACAACAGCATCAAAAACAAAAGAAATAGTATGGTTCATTCAGCATCTATACTCCGCAGTTCTTATACTCTGCAGTTCTTGAATTGTGGGGGTTTTTAAGATGAGGGGAGACAGGAGGATGTTCATAGGATGAATGGAATTATCTAATAGGAAGTGAAAGATGGAAGATATATGAGAGATTGACAGGTGGAGGAAGATTTTAGAGTTGGAAGGTAATGAGATTGAAGGTATAGAAGTTGAGAGGTCAAAAGGTCATGGTTAGCAGGTCAGTGTGTGGCAACAAAATAGAATCAAATTGTCACAGTGATATCCAACTCATGGTCAGTGAATCTTAGAGTTGGAAGGAGCCTTAGTGGTACTCTATTAGAGGTCCTTAATCAGTGCTAAATGTCCTTGATAATATGGCCTCACAAAGACAATCCAGCTTCTGTTTGAAAACTTTTGCTTTGAGGTGATTCATTACTTTGTGAGGGAGCTCACTCCATTTGTTCTCAGCAGCACACATTTTAATCAATTGCCCTGCCTAAGCCAAGTTGACAGAGTTATACAATTATCCCAGCTGAGAAAATAACACACTTATTTGAAAGGCTATTGATTTGCTTTTCTTTTTTTTTTGTTTGTTTTTTTTTGTTTGTTTTTTAGGCAATGGGGGTTAAGTGACTTGCCCAGGGTCACACAGCTAGTGTCAAGTGTCTGAGGCCGGATTTGAACTCAGGTACTCCTGAATCCAGGGCCGGTGCTTTAACCACTGCGCCATCTAGCTGCCCCCTTGATTTGCTTTTCTAATCAAATGATTCTTGTTCTTTCTACTCTTCTCTACAGATTACTTCTCACAATTTAATGGGAACAGTTAACCAGACATGGGTGAGTTCATTCATTCTCCTGGGCCTGTCTAGAGACTGGAGGACTCAAGTGTTTCTGTTTGCCCTATTCCTGGCAATGTACCTAGTGACTGTGCTTGGGAATATCCTTATCATCATTCTGATCCGTCTTGATAACCACCTCCACACACCTATGTATTTCTTCCTCACTCATCTCTCTCTTGTGGATGTCTCTTATGCTACTACCATTGTCCCCCAGTTGTTGGTTCACTTCCTGGAAAAGGAGAAATTAATTCCATATCTGAGCTGTGCAGCTCAGTTATTTTTCTCTCTGGGTTTAGGTGGGATTGAGTTTGTTTTGCTGGCAACAATGGCTTATGACCGCTATGTGGCAGTCTGCAACCCTCTGCGCTATTCAGCCATCATGCATGATGGGTTGTGTGTCAGGCTGGTGACTGCCTCCTGGCTTGGTGGCTCTCTGAACTCTCTCATGCAAACTGCCATTACTTTCCATCTTCCCATGTGTACAAATCACATCATTGACCACATCTCATGTGAACTCTTAGCTGTAGTCAGATTGGCCTGTGTGGACACATCCTCCAATGAGGTTGCAATTATGGCCTCTAGCATCATCCTGCTCATGACCCCATTCTTGCTGGTTCTGCTCTCCTATATCAAGATTATCTCAACTATCCTGAAGATTCAATCCACAGAGGGAAGAAAGAAAGCCTTCCAGACTTGTGCCTCCCACCTGACAGTGGTGGCTTTGTGCTATGGAATGGCCATTTTCACTTACATTCAGCCCCACTCAACCCCCAATATCCTTCAGGAGAAGATGATTTCACTGTTCTATGCCTTATTAACACCCATGTTGAACCCTGTGATTTACAGTGTGAGGAATAAGGAAGTAAAGGGAGCCTGGCAGAAACTTCTAGGGGAATTCTTTGAATTAAAGACAAAGCTGACATCTTCATGATGTTAAGGGCTAAAATTCTAGCTAAACTGTCTAAAATATCCAATGAGTGGTCGCCAATAAATTATAAGCTTTAGCAAGAGTTAGACTTTTAAGCGTTTATTAAGGAGAATAAGAATTTGGTAAAGAGAGAGAGAAAGGCCTAGATTCCTATCTATTAAAGGGAGAACACATTTCTAGCTCCGCTCTCCACCAGAGTCCAAAGGGAAGCCCGAGACAGAGCGCTAGTCTCTTCCTTCTTCCTCCCACTACCCAACGTCACTTCCTGATGCCAAAGAAAAGACTCCTGGTCTTGCCCTCAAAGACCTTCGCTTCATGGGCGAAACTCTTCTACACTAAGTCTCCAGCAGGTGGTATCATTCTAATTGTTACAATGAGTCACAATGAGAGGCCACAGTGTCTTGTGGTCTTCTCCCCAGACTGGACTATGACAAGAGCTGCTTACATTTCTATCCTGTCTCTTTTGAGACACAGGAACAAAACTTGGATCTGTTTTATCTTTGCTTTCTATGTCCTGTTCTATAACATGCCTCCCATGTGGGGTACCTCAAAGCACCTCATGCCTCATCTTTTCAGCTTCTTTTTTTCTTCCCCCAATAGATTGTAAGCTTTTGAAGAGCAAGGAATATCTTTCTTTTTTATACATCATTGGTGCCTAGTACAATGGCTGGCACTATAGTAGATGCTTAACAGATGTAAGATATTAAATTCTATTTTGTCACTTTGATTCACTACATTTGTTACCCTCCATATCACTGCCAATCATGAAATGAACACCAATTCTTGAAATGAACAATTTTTTCTTAAGACAAAATGTATTTAAATACTAAAAGGATTGCTCAGAATAGCAAGTGACACATTGAGACCAGCATAAGATAGTAAAGCTTGGTGTATATTCTTATGTGCCAAGAAAGGAAAGATTTTTTCTATTTTTAACATAAAACTCCCAAACTATTATGTACAGCTTGGGTTTTTTTCCTTTTCAATTCTATAGGTTCAACTTGAAGCTGTCAAGGCTTCCCTTCTTGTCTGTACTTTACTTTGTCTCTCTATTTTTTTGCTACCATATCCCTATCTTCCCCTTGACCTCCCATCCATTTTTATCACTGGAAAAAAATTAAAATGGAAACAAAGGCCTCCTAAAATATGTATAGTCAAACAAAACAATGTTCTACATTTGACATGTCTAAAAATGTCTTGTTCTGCATCTTGAGTATATATACCCTCTCTGTCAAGAGGTGGAAAGCAGAAGAGAGAATATCTTAGTGCTAAAATTAAGGAGGGGTGATTTATCAGGGCCTTCTTCATTATGGGGATATTGGCTATGTGTGCCCAGAACATAAATAGATTGAAAGAGTTCATTTAGGGCAGATTAAAGCAGGAGTCGGCCAAACCAAATGTCTTGAAATTATAAAGATATAACCATAGGTCATACAGGCACGATGCCATTGATTCCTGAGAGAAATGTAAACTCATTCATTCAATAAGCATTAATTAAATGTAAGGCACTGCAAAGGACACTGGAGTTTCAAAAACAAATTGCACAACAGTCCCTGTCCTCAAGAACCTAACAATTTACTGGAGAGATACATTTACACAGGTGAATGTAAACTCTGTAAGGGAATGTGATACTTAATGGGAGGGGACATTTGTCCTCGTATCACTAACACCTAACACCCTTCCTATAGTTGGTGTTTGAAAAATAAATGTTTTGGGGGTTTGATTGGATAAGTAAATATGTGATCTTTTAGGTGGATGAGAAAAGACTTCACATAGTAATTAACAGTTGAGTTGAGTCTTAAAAGAAACAGAAGGTTCTAAGGGAGTATGGTGAGAAGGGAGCATAGTTGCAGACATGTGAGACAGCCTGTGTGAAGGTATGGATGTGAGCAATAGAATCCTGAATTTGGGGAACAAGAAATAGACGAATTTGCTCAGAATGAAGAATGCATTGAGGGGAGCAATGTGAAGTAACTGGAAAGGAGGGGCAGATCCAGTCTGTGATGAGTTTTAAATGCATAACTGAGAAATTCACATTTTTTCTTATGTCCAATAAGAAACTACTGACTATTTTTGAGTAGCAGAGTGGCATGGTTGATCAAATTTCTATATGGAAGCAAATAAATGGAATGACTGAAGGAACAAACAATTGAAGGGTGTGTGTGTGTGTGTGTGTGTGTGTGTGTGTGTGTGTAGCAGTTCTATATCTTTTAAGATTTTGCATACAAAGCCAATTGAACCAGAATAGGGCAAATATGGTTATTTCAAAAGTAAAAATCAACCTAAAGCATACCAAATATTTCTATTTAAAAATATTACAAGAAAATTAAAGAAGCAAGTATGGTAGAGTGGGAAGAGCACCATTTTGATAATCAGAAGTGATAAATTTGAATTCCTATCTCTATAATTTTTTTCTGTGTGTTTAACCTCTGTGAACCCATGTGTACAAACCGTGTCATTGACCACATCTCATGTGAACTCTTAGCTGTAGTCAGATTGGCTTGTGTGGATACATCCTGCAATGAGGTTGCAATTATGGCCTCCAGCATCATCCTGTTCATGACCCCAGCAAGAAGCTGGTTTTGCTGACCTAGACTAGACAATTATTTCCTTTTCTAATTCTGTGAAGCTGTGAACTTAGGCAGTTATGTTGTGAAGAGGATAGAGCATTAGACCTGGAGGCAAGAAGACTGAAGTTCAAATCTGGCCTCAAACAATTAGCTGTGAGATTGTGGGCAAATTACTTAGCCTCTGTCTGCCTCAGTTTTCTCATCTATAGACTGGAGATAATCATAGCAGCTACCTCCCAGAGCTATTTTCTTGATAAAATAAGGTATTTCTACTGTTTTTAACCTTAAAGCACACATGCTAGCTATAGTTATTAGTGTTATTAATATCACTCACTAATAACATTGATTGTTACTCATTTACAATAAGGCCAATTATTATCAGTATAAATACTTATTATAGAAGCATTAATAATAAATAATAATTATTAATAATTTATATCAATAAAACTATTTCTTTTAATAGCTATTTTATATTATTAATAATAACACTGCTACTGCTGCTGCTCCTGATAGCTGTGAACTTAGCTAAAAGTTGAAATCGATGTCCTTCCTGCAGGAAGATCAGTCAAACACATAGAGGCAAGCACAAAGGACAGAAATTTAAGTTTATGTCCCTTTTAAGAAACTCTAGTCTCAATGATGAGTGAGATGAGCAGAACCAGAAGAACACTGTACACAGTATCATCAACATTGTGTAGTGACCTACTGTGATGGACCATATTTTTCTCACCAATGCAAAGGTACAGAAGGGTTCCAGGGAACTCATTATGGAGGAGGATCTCCAAATCCAGGAAAAAAAAGAACTGTGGAGTATAGATGCTGAATGAACCATATTATTTCTTTTGTTTTTGGTGCTGTTGTATTTCTATTTTGAGGCTTTTCCTCATTACTCTGAATTTTCTCTTATAACATGACTAATGCAGAAATATGTTTAATGTTATATATACATACATACATACACACACACATATATATATATATATACATACATACACACACACACACACACACACACACACACACATATATATATATATATAACCTATATTAGATTACCTGATGTCTAGGGGAGGGGATAAGGAGGGGAGGGAGGGAGAAAAATCTGAAATTGGAAAGCTTGTATAAACAAAAGTTGAGAATTATCTTTACATGTAATGGGGAAAAAATAAAATACTTTATTAAAAAAAGAGAGAGACCCTAGTCTCCAATAAGCAAGATGTCTGGGGCTTTACAGGCTACATTTCTTTTAAGGATCAAGCCTTAAAGCCAAACAATTCTGGCTTTCATTGATTGGCCAAAAACTACAGGTCGCAGCCCAAGCCTCATATGGCCATTGTTTGGCCTCTTGATGGCTCAGAGTGGATGTAAATAGCAGCTATTTTGGCCAGAAAACTTGAGGGTCTCCCCCCTTATTTATTTGTTTGTTTGGTTTTTATTTTTGTCTGTAAAAGAAGCTATTTTTTGCCTCATTTCTTACCTAGACTCAATCACTGAATGGACTCTGATTGCCTCAGTCAAACTGAGACCTATAAAAGACATTGGCTTAAAAAGAGAAAGTTCTTCCACTGCATTCTGGGCCATCTCCATTTCTTCTGATCTACATCTTGCCACTGGACCCAGATGGCTCCAGAAGAGAGAGTTAAGCTGGTGACTTTGCACAGCCCTGCCTCACTTAAATCCAATTCACTGATAGTCATGACTTCACTTCCCCTTCATTGTCCTATTTGAGAATGAAGGACAAACAACAACACCAGACTCATGGGAGACCTCAACAACTCTGGTAAAGAGACCGATGATATCTATGCTGCCATATGAAGAGAGGACCAAATTTACCTCTATCTGAAATCCTAGCTGGAGAAGAGGAAGAAATAATGAAATAGATAAGAGAGTAATATTGGGGTTAGGAGAAGAGTGAGTGAAAATTATCTATTTCAAATTTTTGGTTCTCAGGACATTCTTTCCCCCCCCAAAGAGCTCATACATGGCATCTATCTTCCTGCTTCAATCTCCTTCCTTCCTCCAAATGAGATTATTGGCTTTGTAGAGTTCCCATATATTCCTGAGCATTTTTTGCTAAAAGTGTTTCCAAAAATGTCATTGTTCCTCATCACAACCTTGTGAATTCATCTGGACTGGCTGATCACTATTTTTATTTGACAGGTGAGGAAACTGAAGCCCCAGGGAAGCCATATGTATTGCTCAGTGTCACAAATTGAATATCAATCTACTTGAACATTAAAACCTGATGACAATTCTGGAAACCAAGTAAGGAGTATGACTTTTAGAAAGTCACTTCACCTCTCTGGGGCTGTTTGCTCATGTAGACTAGACTCATCTCAAAAAAATTTAAATATTCTGACATTCTACTATTCCCATGAAATTTCAAACACATAACTGTAAAGTCTGAATTTAAAGACTGGCTCTCTATAGCCTGCAGAGCCCTCAGACAAAAGCTAAAAAGCTCCAGATGTCAGATGGGGGAAGCTCTTGACAAGTCCATGAAAATGATCATAGGCTACAAAGCATGGAGAGTCACCTCTACTGAAACAGTTTGAAAGTAGGTGATAATCTTAGAATACAATGTCCTTGACAAGGAAAACTGTGAAGACAAATTACTTCAATAAGAAATGATGCCATAATTTAATATGTGGGGACTTAACAACAACTACAAAACACAGATTCCTTTCAGAAGGAAGCAGGACTGCACAGTTGAATCCTACTATGTGAAACCCACAATCCAAATTTCTTATGGGAGCAGTAGATTATGTGTCTTCTCCCCCATTTTTTTACTGAATTTTGGGGAACATGGATTTTCTCAGTTCTTCTGGCCTTATAAAGGATCAAAATCCCTTTTTCCTCAATCTAATTAAGATGTGATATCTGAGGTAAGCAAATTAAGACAAACAGTACTAAAGAAATAGTTAACATAAGACAAAATAATTTACAAAGGCTTAAGACTTATAGGTTTCTATACTTGTGAAGAGATTATTTCTTTAAATCCTTTTGATAATCTCTGAAGGACTTCAGTTCCAGCTCTACCCTCATTAGTCCTGGTGGACTTGCCATGCCCACGTACTAGTTGGTATTCTGTTATGCTTGATGATATACTTCACAACACTTATCTTGCATAATTTTTCATTTGTTAGGTATTACAACATCCTCACACTCACCATCTGATTTTCTGTTGTCCTTTAGATGACTTTAATTTCTATTCTTGGGACAAAGTAGTATTCCATAATTCAAAACCATTTCCAATGTTAGAGTTGGACAATTGTTTCAGAGAGAAGCTTGACACAATAAAAAGAGCTGTGGAATTGAGGTGGGAAAGACAAAATTCAGATACCATCTCTGGCACTTACTGTAGCCCTGGAAAAGTTATTTCACCCCTTTGGACCTCAGTTTCCTCAACTGTAAAATGCAGGGTTTGAATGTGATGATCACCAAAGTCCTTTCCAACCTTAATTCTTTAAAATGGTGAATTGTGTGTGTGGAGGTTGGGGAGGGGAGAGATGGGGTGGATTAAGATAGCTGTCTAGAAGCTGAAAATGCAGAACTTTGAAATCTTATCTTTTCCTTCTTTTGGACAGAATGAGTAAAAGTTATTGCTCTGAAACAAGGACAATGTCTCATCTCATTTTGTTGATAAGAATGTTTTCTAGTCCTAAGGGCATTTCCCCATTTCGTGAACATTGAGGATATGCCACTTTTCAAGCAGAGATGTAGTCAACACTTGATATAAATAGAGTGCCAGAAGTAAAGCCTTGGAAAGTAAAGTAAAGAGTTGAGGATAAAGCTTAGATCTTGATCCAATAGCCTGGATCCAGAAGGGATGTAGTATTCCATTAGTCAAAGAACAAATCAATAGTGAAGCGAACACACAGATGTGAAGGTAGACAAAGGAGCTGGTCATCAAAGATGAGGCAGAAGTCCAGAGCCCCCACTGCAGGTATAATGCCAAAGATGAAAGTCAAATTGAGAAATGAGTCAAAATCATAGAAGCAGAAGCACTGTGTTGGTCGTCCTTCCCCTTCCTGATATGGACTCTTGTAGTCTTGGTGCAGATGCCCAACAACTTGAGTATTTTATGATATCAGCACTTGCATGGCTAATTTACCACCCTTTGGGCGGCTTCCTGAAGAAGTAATTCAGCATTCACTCCAAGGCCCAATTTAAGTTTATTCATCCTTGTGATAACCTAGGCACTGTTGAATACCACCCTCAAGTAATGCAGGTATGTCATCATTCTTTCCCTGACCTAAAATCCCTTTGCCTTCATCTCAGTCTGCATCATGCAGAATGAATCCTCTGTGACACAATTGTATAGTCAAATTAATTTACAAAGATGTAGCTTTCAGTCGGTGAGGATATTCTGCTTGTCTATTCTATATTCCAGGCTTAAAGTGGAAGTAGAGGGAGAGGGGTGTCTTTAACATATGGCTTTCTATAAATAGGGATGTTGGGAGTAACATTTATTTTGCATAGCATGGATTATTTTCCTTTAAGGAGGCAAGGACATCATCCTTGGGATTTGATTGGGCCTAAGGACTAAAGATTTTAAAAGTCCAGCCAGTGGGGAATTAGTATACTTGATATTTGGCAGACTTCCCACTGCTTAGCAATACATATTGCTGACCCAGCATTGCTGCCCTGGTAAATGTGGAGGCAGAAGGGAACAGCATCTGTTTTCAGTAATTATATCCTTTCAGTCTTTTGTTATAATAAGTAAAGTCATTTTTATTTCATTTTATGGGCAAAGGATATGTCATTGTGTTCTAATCCTGAGCCTGAATCATTGGAGTGACTTGAAGTAGGTCAGACACAGAATACTCTGCTATGCACTGAGGATATAAAGACAAAAGTGAAATAGTCCCTTTCCATAAGAATCATATTCCATAGGGGGAGATAATGTATACATATATGTATACACAAATATCTACAAAAAATGAAAGCTTACCGGGCTATAAGCCATTTCATAAACAAAAATTGTGTGTGACTTCATAAACTGAGTCAGTATATAATCATGAGAAATAAAGGAAACTTCTCCTTTGACATCTGATTATGTGCCATCTCTATATTTCCCTTATAAACATAAGGGCTAAGATCATCTCAATGCTGTCTCTTTCCCTAGTGCTGAATCAGTTCATTCCACTCCATTTTAGGTGCTCTTAACATTTATAGATACAGGTTATTTTAGATGTTCTAGTTAAAATTTCTACACAATAGTTCCCTCTACACCAATATCTAAATGCCATTTTGTGTAGAGAATAGTCTATTTACCAACTTCTATGCCATTGCTCAGGTGGTTTTCATTTCTGCAATTCACTCCTTTCTCAATTCTACCCTATAGAATAGCTAAATTGCTCTAAAATACCCTCAACTGCCACCTTATATGAATGTCTTTCATGGTCTCCAATTACCAGTACTATCTTAATCCTGAGATTACTTTGTGAATATTTCATATTTACTTCTCTCTCTATGTGTTGTGTTCCCTCATTGGAATGTTGGTTACCTCCTTGAAGGCAGGGTCTGTTTTGTTTTTGTGTTTTATCATGAGAATTTATTACAGTACCTAGTATATAGGTGGTGCTAAATAATGTTCATTGGGTTGAATTGAACCAAAAAAACTTGTAGCTATTCAAAGATTCATATATAAACATTAACCTAAAACCAAAAAGATAAAATAACTTTGCAATACTCCATTTAAACCAAGCACCCTTGAATAGGGATACAACAATGTATCACAGTTCCCTGAATAATGCTAAGGGTTCAGGAATCCTATGGTAACAAGCTAGACTTAATCATAATTGTGTACTTTTTATATTATTACAATCTTTTTGTTTTTGTTTTTTGTTTTTGTTTTGTTTTGGTGAGGCAATTGGGGCTAACTGACTTGCCCAGGGTCACACAGCCAGTAAGTGTTAATTTTCTGAGGCTGGATTTGAACTCAGGTCCTCCTGACTCCAGGGTTGGTGCTCCATCCACTGTGCCACCTAACTGCCCTGTATTATTATAATCTTAATAATTTACTCATCATCCAATAATTAGTTTTGACTGTACAGTAGAAAAGGGGGAACTCATCACATTTGCTTACATGGAAATCACAATAACCTATAGGCAAAGTATATTCCATTTCTCTGTGACATTTAAAACTACCTGATTCCATGTCATAATATTTTATCCTTATATTCCTCAATATTTTTCACCAATGCATCAAACACAAAATAAAATAAAATATTTTTTAAAAAGAACAGATGATATATATATGTATATGTATATGTGTGTATATATATATATATATATATATATATATATATATATATACATATACATATATATATACCTAAAACCTTTTACTTACTAATTGTTGAAAGCCACACTAATAGAAAACAAATAGAAACTATGTATATATCTACTTTATGGGGGTATTGACTTAATCATACTTCTTGTTTTCATGACTACTTTTGAATTCCTTCATATGTTTGTTGGATTTGTTGTTGTTATAATCAGTTTTTATATTGTTATTTTTATTCTGTTTTCTTTTGTCCAAATCAGCTCATGTGTGTATTGTTATTATATTGAATTTTTCATAGTTATAATTTAATAAGATAGAATCATACTCCATTACATTAATGTAGCATAATTTGTTTAGTCATTTCCCCAGTTAGTAGAAAACAAAGTTTTTTTTAGTTATTTTCTATCATAGATGTGATAGTAGTAATATTTTGTACAGTTATGAATGTTTTTATTCTTAATCACTTCTTTACTTTATAATTCCTAAAGCAGCTATGAATATTTTTATATTCAACTGTGTAATTCCATATTACTTTCCCCAAAATGTGAAATACATGATCATCCCACTAATGTCTTTTTCAAAACTCCAGCCATACCAAATCTGAATATTCTTCTATTTTATTATATCTACCAACTTGATGTTTATCAGGTAATTTCAGATTTTTATTAATTTGACACTGATTATGAGAGATTTTTAATATTTTTATAATTGTAGATAATGTTTCCTCCATCAGCATGTACCTATTTATAGCCTTTGACCACATTTCCCTCCAAGTTTGTTATTTCTCACTTTGGCTTCATTGGCTTTTATCATGCAAATGTTTCTAACATAATTATCTCAAATGGGCCAAAATGATTGAACCAGGTAGTGAAATGGTGAAAGTTGCATTTTTGAAAGGCTAATTTGGTGATAGCATTATGATTAAAATTATAAGAGAAGTAGTTTTGGGGTACTTTAATCATTTTATTAATAGGCCAGCAGATTATTAATAAAAGGATGATCATTTGGACATCTCTTTCAGACCAAAGGCTCTTTCCATTAGTGTCCTGACATAATTAGAGAAAGGACCAGTAGGGGATCATAGGGAAGGTACACAGAGGAAAGATGTTGCACAAAGGGATTTAAACTGTAGGTGAATGTCCAAACTTTAGATATCTGAGGGAGAATGATAAAGAAGGGGGAATAAGGAAAAAATGGAAGCCAAAGTAGATTGTGTCCTAGAGAAGATAAATTTTTGTGGATTGCCTAATTTAAGATAACAAAGTTTAAGAGGATCTGTTCTTTTTTCCAATGAGAAATTTCACATTTTCTTCTATTTTTTTAACTTTTTTAAATTTTGTTTTATTGTGTCTCATAGAGTCATTAGTTTTCATTTGTTCAATTCTAGTTTTTAAAGTATTATTTTCTTCAGTGACCTTTTGCACTTCCTTTTCCATTTGACTAAGTCTGTTTTTAGTGAGTTATTTTCCTCAGTAAACTTTTGTATTTCTCTTCCATTATTTTTATTTCTTTCCACAGTTTTTCTTCCACTTCTCTAATTTGCTTCTTAAAATCCTTTTTAAGCTCTTTCAGGAATTTTTTTTTTTTGGCCTGAGACCAATTTGCATTTTTCTTTGAAACTTCACCTGTAGCCATTTTGTTACTATTTGTCCTCTATGTTTATGCCTTGGTTTTCCCTATCACCATAGTAATTGTCAACAGTCAAGCTTTTTATTTTTTATTTTTATTTTTTTGCTTATTTTTGTGCCTTTTTTGTGCTTTGATTTTTTATTCCAGTTAGGTTCTGTTCCTAAATTGTGCCAAGGTTTGTGCTGAGGCACTGGGTCTTATTGGTGGTTTTCACTGGACTTCGGGGCTTAGAAGCTTGATTTTGCTAGGATGCTAAAGTTAACAAAATCTTTTGGGTGGCTGGCCCTGGAGGAGTGATCTTGTTGGTCTGCCCCAGGGCTGGTGCCTTGCTGTTGGGTTAGCAGGCACCAGAGGAGTAATTTTATTTCTAATCTGCTCAAGTGTGTGTGTGTGTGTGTGTGTGTGTGTGGTGGGGTCCTGCTTCTGGGTTGCTATGGCAACCAGTCACTCTGCTAGTAAACCCTGAAAGGATAATTTTATTGTGATCTGCTGAGTTCCTGCTGCCGGTTTGCCCTGGAAACAGTCTCACTCCTGGGAGGTCATAGGGGTGGGAACTTTTTGTTGACCAGTCTTGCTCAGGGCTTCATTACTGGTCAGCAGTGGGGTCAAACACTCTTTTGTAGTCTGTGTTAACTTTGGGTTGCCTGTTGAGGGTCCCTGCTATGCTTCCCAGACTGCTCACCTGCCCAGGGAGCTGCTGGTTTGCATGTGGGTGGAACCTCACTTGGTAGATTGCCCCAGGCTCCAAGCCCTGCTTCAGGCCTCCTGCTGTGAGCCCAGAAGCTGCTGCTGTTGCTCCTGGACCTTACTTCTCTCCTAGCCAGGTAAGACAAACCTTTCCTGCCCAGCTGGTAGGCTGTCTCCCTGTTTCTGCAATGTTGGTTTGGAGGGGAAATCTGGTAGAGCTCCAGTGGGTTGCTTCCTCACTCAGCCATCTTGGCACAGGAATTCTAAGAGCTTCTTAAATCAAACTCTAGATAGTATGAAAATTCAGGGGAATGAAATAAGGTAGGAAGAAGATAACAAGACCCTAAAGAGAGAACATTAATTTTACTCTCAAGATGTCAAACATATCTTGCAACCTTCAACAACCCAAATGCCTCTGGAGCTTCCTTCTACCAAAGACCTGTATGATATAAATATTACTGCCCAGTGCAGATAAGTTAAGTCTCAATTTCAATTAAGTCTTCTCTTCTTTCTAAGTCAGAGGAACATTTCTGTAGTTGAAGGTGGAATTCTTTCTGGACAGCTAATGCTTAATATGGGGTAGAAAATTGTGTCACTATTAGCAAAATAAAATGAACCCATTGTCAAGACCTTTAGCTGAGCTCCATGAGCTCTTTGTCTCTGTTCCTCAAAATTTGGGGGATTTAAAATAAATTTAATATGCACTGACATCCTGCCACTTTTTCATTGTAAAATATCCTTAGACCTTACTGGTCCCACTTAGAGGAATTGAGAATCCCAATAAAGAATACCAAATAGGCTTAAGACTGAAGAGAGTGATAAAATGGCTAAATTTAGGACCAAAGGTGACATCAAAACTTACCAAGTGGCTAGGTCTTCACAGCCCAGTTACAGGAAACCATGTGAATAATTCATGGGAAATATATCTGGAAAATTGCCTCAGACTTTGATTTTACTTTGCTTAAATTGGATTAAAAAAAAACTTATGTAAGTTTGAGGGTCAACTCTTTTATTTTAAAAAACCCACCTGTATTCCTAATCTTGGAATTTCTGTTAAGCATTGTGAAGGATAATTATCCTCAAATATTTAAATGCCTTGCACTAAAAATGTTGGGATGCATTTTTCATGAATAGAAAATCTGTAGTAGAAGGCAAGCAATTTTTTTTAAGATTCATAAGCAAATGGGTCAGCTAGGTGATACAGTGGACAAAGCACCAGCCCTTGACCGAGGAGGCCCTCGGCCCATATCTGGCCCCAGACATAAGCCACCCTACCCTGCCTGCCCCACAAAAAACAAGGATAAACAAAAAATAAATGCTTTACAGATATCATCCCTTCATATTCAATTCATACCTGTGCCCTCTGTCTAAGTATACTCCTTTTGGCTTCCCTAATACCGAGAAAGGTCTTATGAGTTGCAAGTATCATCTTCCCATGTAGGAATGTAAACAGCTTAACCTTTTAACACCCTTCATGATTTCTTTTTCCTGTTTACCTTTTTATGCTTCTCGAGGGTCTTATATTTGAAAGTCAAATTTTCTATTTAGTTCAGGTCTTTTCATCACAAATGCTTGAAAGTCCTCTTTTTCATTGAAGTCCCATTTTTCCCCTGAAAGATTATACTCTATTTTGCTGGGTAGGTGATTTTTGGTTTTAATCTGGTTCCTTTGCCCTTTGGAATGACATATTATATCTCCTCTAATCCTTTAATGTGGAAGCTGCTAGATCTTGTGTTACCATGACTGTAGTTCCACAGGATTTGAATTCCTTTTTTCTAGCTTCATGCAATATTTTCTGCTTGACCTGGGCTCTCTGGAATTTGGCTATAATAATCCTGGAAGTTTTCCTTTTGGGATCTCTTTCAGGAGTTGATTGGTAGATTATTTCAATTTCTATTTTACCTTCTACTTCTAGAACATCAGGGCATTTTTTCCTGACAATTTCTTGTAAGGTGATGTTTAAGTTCTTATTTTGATCATGGTTTTTTCAGGTAGTTCAATGATTTTCCAATTATCTCTCTTGGATCTGTTTTCCAGGTCAGCTATTTTTCTGGGGAGATATTTCATATTGCCCTCTATTTTTTTTTATTAATTTGGATTTGATTTATTGTATCTTTATTTCTCATAAAGTCATTAGCTCCTATTTGCTCTATCCTAATTACTAAGCATTGATTTTCTTCAGAAAGTTTATGTACCTCCTTTTCCATTTGGGCAATTTGGCTTTTCAAGCTGTTGACTTTTTTTCATAACCCTCCTGCATTACTCTCATTTCTCTTTCCATTTATTCCTCTACCTCTCTTACTTTATCTTCAAAGTACTTTTTGAGCACTTCCATTTCCAAGTCATATTTTGTTCTTGGAATCTTTGGATGTAGGTGCTTTGACCTTGGTATTATCTTCTTCTGAGGGTAGATTTTGATATACCTTACCACCAAAGACACTTTCGATGGTCTACTGCTTTCTCTGCCTACTCATCTTGCCATGCTATTTACTCTTTCTTAAAAGTAGAACACTGCTTCCAGGATGCACTGATCCAAACTTCAGGGGGTCCCAGGCAGTATAATTCAAGAAGAGGCCCATTCCCAGCCTGCCTAGTCTATAAGTAAACATGGGCCACTTTCTCTTTAACCCAGAAACAGAACTCTGATTGAAATCTGATTCTCTGTGGTCCATAAGCTCAGCGTGCCTGTGCCCCTACCCCACTGGGCCACTGCAACTCAAGTTCACTTCCTGAGGAACACAGAAGTGCTCCTGTCTCTGTTCCAACAGAGACCCCAACTATTTCCCCCTGGGCAATGGCTGGACCACCACACCAGTCTGTGAGCCAAGTTTCAGAAGAAGCTGCTGATGCTAAAAATTTCGAGGCTCTGAAGGCACAGCCTGCCTGGGGCTGGATCAGCACTGAACGCTGAGCTCCTCTCTCATCCTGAACAGCAGATGATCCCTGCAACCTATTTAAGCCATCTTTGGCTGGAAAGTAGTCTCACTCTGTTCTTTTGTGGGTTTTGCTACTCCAGGAGTTGTCTTATGGCATTTTTTGGAGGTATGTGGACAGATCTGTTGGGAGCTCAGAGGGTCATAGCTTTTCCTCCTCCATCTTGCCTCTGCCCCTTCTTTTACTACTTCTACTTCTGCCTTAGAAGTTTCAGAGTGACACTATTGCCACAATAAGAATAAGACTTTTTTTGTTTTCTAACACAGGCAATTTCCATACTCAGTTTGGTCATCTATAAAATAAGAGGGACTTTCAAGTTTCTTCTAGTTTTAAATGTATGACTTGGAGAATGATTGGATATATAGAGGGACTAGTGTAGAGTGAGAGGAAAAACAAACAAACAAAAATGTCTCCAAGGCCTAGGTCTTGAATCAGTGAGAGAACATTGGTACATGATAAAAATAGGGTATTAATTTTAATTCACTTATTTAAGTTAAAGACAGTTAGGAGGTAGAATTGGTTGGGGGGTGATGAATTTAAATATACTGAATTGAAGGTGATGATAGTGAATTCAAGTAGAAATATCCTATGGATATTTGGATATACATGACTAAAGCATATGGCTAGGTCTGAGAGGTATACACATAGAAATACATTATAAGTTTTGACAGCAAGAGAATTCTCCAAGAGAGAATATATAGCAAAAAATAAAAATACATAATTGAAGATAGAAATAAGGTCCATATTCATATTTAAGGACTGAAGTAAAAAAGAGGGGGGTCAGTTAATAAGAACACAAAGTAACAGTTTTTGAAGAATTAGAACAAACAAAGTGAATTATCAAAAACAGTGATTAGAGCAGAAGTATTAAACAGTGTCATATGTTGGGAAGAAGGCAAGGAGAATGAATATTGAGCAAAGAGACTTGGGTCTAGGAGACCTTCAACAGCAAAATAGAAACAATTATAGGCAAATACGAAGGGAATGGTTGAAAAAGAAATGAACACAATGAGCATTCATTTGACAATTTTGTCAGTGAAATAGAAGAATAAATTGCTAGCCTGGGGTGGAAAACCAGGTAAAGAATAGTTTTATTCCAAGATAGATAATAACTATGGAATTGAATCATCATATAGGGCGAGACAAATAGTGCCAGAGAGACTAAGAATTACTAAATGAGCAAAATCTTTTCTTTTAGGAGAAAATGAGTGTCAAAAGAATATTATCCAAATAGCTCATGAATTTTATTTAGAAGGGGTCACAAAAAACAAAGTACTTCTTCTCTCTGCTGTGCATGAGTTTCTTTAGCATACTTTCTAAGGGTATCAGTATTTAAAATATGTTCATCCATTAGCAACTATATAGGTAGGTAAAGATTTGAGGAAGATATAGACTTTTTAGTTATTCGGTCTTGATTAGAGAAAAAGGATATTGAGAAGCTATGCCTAAAAAATGGTGCCAAGTTTAAAACTGAGGTCTGGTAATGAGAATAGTCCAAAGTTGAAGTTCATATTTTACAGAGAAATTTACAATGAAATGTGTCAAGTGTGAAGGTGTACAAATTTAATGAAGACAGGATTGTCTTCTAATTGACAGTTTTGCCCATTATTTACTCCTGAAATGAAAGCTAAAGTGGTGGTCAGGTCATTGAATCTCATCTGGTTTTCTTAGCATCATATAATTTTGATCTAGAAGGGTAATGTAGAGATCATCTGTTTTAACCAAACTGAAAATGAGAGAGAGCAAGGGATTTGCTCACAATCATCTAGGCAGTAAGTGTCAGTTATTGTTGGAACCGAGGTCAGGTTACTGATCCATTTGTCACCTGCCACCCTGCAATGGAATCAATGATGAAAAAGGAAGGTTTATTTCTCCTATCTTTAAATAGACTACCTTTCATTTGTTACGATTTTCTAAGAAGCAAATAAGCAAATTAAACAAGTAGGAATGGAAGCACAATGGAGAAAATATTATATTTGGAGTTGGATCACCTGAGTTCAAATATTTTTCCTTCAACCTACCACCACTTATGGAATGATAATCAAATATTGGCAAGATGTGACAAAATGACTTTTCCCCATAGCTGCTTTATGTCTTATCCTCAAATAGTTGTTTTCTTTGTTGTTGTTGTAATGATTGCTGTATTTTTCTCTTTTATAACTATAAGTTCTTTTTCCTCTGATTCCCTATATTAAACAAATTAGACTTTTCTAGATATTTTTCTAAACAGTTCCCCAATATGTAAAATTAAGGGGTTGGCCTCAATGATCTCTAAGGTTTCTTACAACTCCAAATTCTACACTTTTAGCATTATATGACAAGTTATAATTAATAGTCACATCTACTGATAGATTTTGAAAAAAACACACAACTCTTTGTTTAATGCTGCTATAAAAATTCAGTATAACCTCAATACAAAGTTAGATACCCAGAGATTAACTATGCAGATAAAATTACTGACATTGATATGACACTTTAATGTTAAGCAATCATTTTATATATGTTATTTCATCTGATTCTCACAACAACCCTGTGAGGTAGGAAGTAGCAGGCTTATCTTTATTTTTTTACAGATGAGGAAAATGGAGATTCTGAGAGGATAACTGAATTATTGTTCATTGTCACAAAGCTAGCATCAGGGATGAAATTTGAACTCAGGTATGTCAGTCAGTCAAACTACTTATTTGGCACTTATTATTTATCTTCCTGATTCCAAATTCAGCATTCTTTCCATTGTGCCATGCTTCCTCTTATCCTCAGACTGGAAGGATATCATCATCCACAGACAGTGTTGTACATGGATTTGCCAAAATGGCCTTTTCCCCACAGCTCCTTTAATCTTATCCTCAAACAGCTCTTTATCATATTAATGGTTATATATATTTTTTCTTTTATGTGATAATTAACCATAAGTTCTTTTTTTTCTCCATCCTGTATTCAGCCAATATGACTTTTCTGAACACTAAATTAGCCTAATTTTCTCCATAATATTGACCAAAGTGTTTTCAACTTAAATGACAGAGGTGTTACAGATAGATGACTCACACATTAGAAAATTGAAAAGATTCTTATAATCAAAAATTAAAGGACTTGTGAATCTAGTATCACCACCCTGCTTGGAGCTCTCTCTCTCTCCCCATCCTTTCAAGCTTATTTGTCAGTGCCTTTAAGGAAATGTCACATCTGTCTTCTATTGACTATGAATCCTACAAAGACACAGAGTGAATAAATTTTATTTTTGTGCCAATGTCTAATACATTTTTCTGTATACACTATAGGCTTAATAAATAATTGTTGACGTCATGAAAGCAGTAAACTTAGTCTACTCTTTCTTAAAGTTTGATGGTAGAATGGAGAGAGATGACTTTAGGTTAAAGAAAGTGTTTTTTTTAATTGGATTACCCAAATGCTCTTTTAGATTGGTAGAAAACAATCAGTATTAAGGGAGGGATTGAAAATTCATAAGGAAGAGGATGACAGAGGAGATGGACGGTGATGGTTTTGAGTGAGCATGTTTAAATGCACTGGCCCGGGGGCAGCTAGGTGGCAAAGTGGATAAAGTACTGGCCCTGGATTCAGGAGGATCTGAGTTCAAATTCGGGTTTAGACACTTGATACTTGCAAGTCACTTAACCCTCATTGCCCCAGAAACAAAACAAAACAAAACAAAACAAAACAAAACAAAACAAAACAAAACAAAAAACAATTTTGTTAAATGCACTGGCCTAGTCCATAGTCATGAAGAGCAAAGCTAATGTTTGAAGGGACCAAACCCACAATCATAGAATCTTATATTTGAAAGAGGCTTTAGAGATCATGTAATCAAGCTCCCTACACTGAGGATTCTATGATGCAGCATCCCTTCAAAATTGTCATCCAGATGATTTGAACAATTCTTTTGACATGGGATTCATTACCATACAAGTCAAGCTTATTCCATTTGTAATAGTCACATTCTATTGGAGGCAATTGAGCTACTTGTTCCAAAATGACAGATATAGTCAATGAAAAATCCTGGTGTGATTAAAAGACAAAAGTGCTTAAAAAAACTAAGGCTTAATTTTCAAACTCTGTGATCTCTCCTATTTCTGCTTCTCCCTGAAGATTGCCCTTCACCATTTAATGGAAAAAGATAATCAGACATGGGTAAGTTCATTCATTCTCCTGGGGCTATCTAGTGACTGGAGGAATCAGGTCTTTCTCTTTGTCCTCTTCCTGTCCATTTACCTGCTGACCATATTTGGGAACATACACATCATCATTCTGATCAGGCTGGATACTTACTTGCATACTCCCATGTACTTCTTCCTCACCAACCTCAACCTTGCTGATGTCTCTTATGCCACCAGCATTGTCTCCCAAATGTTGGTACACTTCTTGGAAGAAGAGAAGAAGAAGAGAAAGAGAAGAGAAAACAATTCCATCTGTGAGCTGTGCTGCTCACCTATTTTTCTCTTTGCGTCTAGGTGGAATTGAATTTGTTTTGTTGGAAGCAATGGCCTATGACCACTATGTGGCAAGTTGCAACCCCCTGCCTTACTCATCCATGTGGGTTTATGTTCCAGGCTAGTGGCTATCTCCTGGGACAGTGGTTTCTTGAGCTCTGCCATGCAGACAGCCATCACTTTTCGGCTTCCTGTGTGTACAAACCATGTCATTGACTTTATTTCATGTGAATTTGTAGCCATAGTCAGATTGGCCTATGTGAACACATCCACCAATGAGGCTGCAGTTATGGCTTCCAGCATTATTTTGCTTATGACCATATTCTTTCTGATTCTGCTGTCCTATATCAAGATTATGTCAACTATCCTGAAGATTTATTCCATAGAGAGAACAAAGAAAGCCTTTCAGACTTGTGCCTCCTATCTGACAATGGTAACTCTGTGCTATGGGATGACTATTTTTGACTTACATTCAGCCCCACTCAACCCCCAATACCCTTCTGGAAAAGATGATTTCACTGTTCTATGTCCTTTTAGTACCCATGTTGAACCCCCTGATTTACAATGTGAGGAATAAAGAAGTGAAGGGAGCCTGGAAGAAACAACTCAGGCTATTCTTTGAATTAAAGTCAAAGATGTCTTCCTCATGAGTTACACAAAAAGACAACTATATCTATGAACCTTTCCTCCCAGATTCAAACATAGCCACCCCTACCCACATCATTGTCCTCTTTTTGAGAGATGGAAGAACTATTCATCATGTTTCAATATAGAAAGTGAGGGCAGGAAATGAGACAGTTGAGTGCTAGACATGGTTATAGGGACGGAACTTCCAAGTTTGCTTCATTCTTACTTTTAATATTCTGCATAATCTAGAAAAGAAATCCTATTTTTCATTTAATCTGCCAATTTTTCATGTTTGCCAGTATCTTCAGATGAACTGTTTCCTTTTAAAACCAAGTATTTTAATATTGGAAGAATCACTCAGATTAATTGCATATGGAGCTCCAGCATAATGCAGTAAAACTGTCCATTTGTTTAATGCCAGGGAAGAAAAGTCTGGTTATTAAAATTAAGAAAGGAGTGCTTATTCAGAGTCCTATACATTATAGACACACTAGCTGCATCTATGTCAAATTAACAGATATATGTTGGGTTAATTTAGTGAGGGAGGAGGAGGACGAATAAGACCACTTATTCATTTTGAGCTTATACAACTATGTGGATCTTTTTCAAGCGCTTAGATTAAAGGTAAGCAAGTGATCAGAATGGCTGAAGAAATGCATTCTCATAGGGGGTGTGTGTGTATGTGTGTGTGTGTTTGTATAAATAAGCTTAAACCAGTCTAGTCCCAAAAGAATTGTTGTCCCACTTGTCTCTAAAACAGAGGTAAGTCAGTGCAACTACTTTGAAAACAAAACAAACCTAGAATATATGTAAAACATCTACCTTACAACACTCCAATAGAATTGAAGGAGACATTGTAGTGTAGTGGAAAGAGAACTGGATTTGGAATTAGAGAACCTGACTTTAAATCCTGTCTCTAAGAGGTTCCACAGTGGATAGAGTGTTAGCCCTGAAGTCAGGAGCACCTGAGTTCAAATCTGACCTCAGACACTTAATAGCTGTATGACCTTGGGTAAGCCACTTAACCCCAATTGCCTTAAAAACATCCAGGGCCATCTCCAGTTGTCCTGATAATATATCTTACCACTGGACCCAGATGGCTCTGGAGGAGAGAGTTTGCACAACTCTTCCTCACTTAAATCCAATTAATTGCAAGTCATGATATCTGTCATGGTCCTCTTTGAGAATGAAGGACAAACAACAACAACAGAGAAATTCTAACAATTTCAGCAATATGCAGACTCAGGTAGCCATGAGTGTCAAATGCTAGATGGTATTTTTTTAATGATGTTGTAGGAATTTTGGAATATCTTCCTCAAAAACTCCCCTTCTGTTACATGGCAGGTAAAAGAAACACTTTTTGGTCCAGAGGAATGTCAGGATAATGAGGAGATTCAAAATGATATCACATTTTTACATAAATTTTTATTAGTAAGTACATTCTCTGATTCTGGGCTTTCTCATAATGATCATTTTCACACATATTCCAAAAATAAGTGTCTTTATTTTTTCTTTTAAATGACTCTCCTTGTTAAAAATAGTCTCGTAAGAATTAGTTGAAGATAGAGAAATAAGTATAGAATGGATTGGTAAATGTTTAACAACTGTCCTCTGGAAGAAGAAATGTACAAGTTTGATCTGCATTATTAATATTTCCATTACTTTTCTCATTACTTTTTAAAGTCTAGAGATAATCAACAAAAAAATAAATCAAGCTTTGATTTGTAGCATTTTCTGATTTTTGAGGTATTAATGTTCACAGTGAAAATTTAATAATCAGCTCTCACAATCTGGTTCAACTTGGCACCAGCACATGCCACAAGAGATGGATAGTTAGATAAATAGAAAGAAAGATGGGTGGATAGACATATAGACCATTTATTAAGTGCTTCCTATGTATAAGGTTCTGTACTAAGCACTGGAGATAGATACAGGCAAGTAAGACTGTACCTGCCCTCAAGGAGCTTATATTCTAATGGGGAAAACACCATATAAAGTGTTGCTAGAAAACAGGAGCTAGCATGGAAGGCTATCAAAGTAAAACAAAATCTCATGTCAGAACTGGGGGAGAACAAGCTATATTGAGGAGATACAAGGAAGTGTCATGGAGGTCTGGTCCAAGGCAAGATAAGTCAAAAGCTCATCTATCAAATTAGGTGACTGAGGGTGTACAGTTCAAGATTCCACTGGGAGGAAGTTGGCCCAAGAGCAGTGAAATAACAAATAAGTAAAATTGCCAGAAATGGCAAGGAAGCCTGGCTTCTCACAACACTATGCAAAATATTCTTGGGTTGTTTAGCCTGGAGAAAAGAAGACTGGGGTAAGGGGGTACGTGAGTGGGAGGCAGTATGGACTCAAGATAATATTCTTTGAATGTTTGTAGGGTTGTTATGTCGAAAAGGAAATACACTTCTTTGTGCCATCCCAGAGTGCCAGACTAGAACAAGTGGGTAGAAATTACATGTAGACTGATTTTGTGCATAAGGGGAAAAAAAAACTAGTAGTTGGAGCTGTCCAAAAATGGGATGTGTTGTCTTCCTCAGAGAAGAAAGGTGTATAATGTTGAAGTAGTTAGAGAGACTTTCTAATTTGGGTACCCATTAGACTAAATGACCTGTGTATTCCCTTCTAACTTTTTAATTCTATAATTCTATGTTTAACTGGGATCAGTTCCTTTGCTGGAAGGCTTAATTAGAACAGAATCTGAAACCTTACAAATGGGGGGATTCATTTTCTAAAAGTCAGGTTTTTTAGGGAGAGATGATATTAAAGTTAGTTTTCTTGGTATTTACATTTACTTCTTCTAAGTTGCCTTTCAGGAGAAGGTTTTTCATTATTGGGTGACAGTCAGTCCAAAACATCACTGAATCACAGAACCTCAGTGGTGGGAGGGGCCATCTAGTATAATTTGTAACTGAATCAGTTACAATCAGTGAACAAGCATTTCTTAGGTGTCTATGTGCCAGGCATTGTGCTGGGCACGGGGCAAGAAAAGTGCCCATCTATCCTCTGCTTGGAGACCTCGAGTGAGGGTGAGACTCCTGCTTGTCTAGCTGGGAAAAATGACAAGTCTAATCAATGGTAGCTTAGTATAAGCATTCTCTCTTCTCTTTGCAATGCTTCCAACCCCACCTCCCAAAAAATTAAAAAACAAAAACAAAAATAAACAAAAACACCCAAAAAAACCACATTAGTGAGTACAAGAAAACATTATAGGGATAGAGTGAAATTACTAAAGTGTACAAAGAAAATGCTATGAAGTCTAAGACAAACATGACCAAGTAAAGTCAAACTATTTCAGTTAATTCTACAATTTGTTGAATAACACAAGTACATGGTTAAAATAACTTCTCATCATACTCCTATAATGTTGAATGGTTTTCCATTGAGTGAGTGTAAGGTGAATTCTGTTCACATTTCAAACCAAGTGGGCAGGGTTATTGACTATTATCATTCATTGTTTACCTCTCTTTGAGATAGGTATTTTAGAATAAGTAAAAAAGATTCTTGTGTAAATCTATTTTAGTTTGCCATATTATTGTCCTTGAACTTAACCATACACATAAATGAGAGCTAGGTGGATAGCTAGGCAGTGTAGTAGATAGAGCACTGGTTCTGAAGTCAGGAGTACCTGAGTTCAAATCTCACCTCAGACACTTACTAGTTGTGTGTCTCTGGGCAATTCACTTAATCCCAATTGCCTTACACATCTAGGGCCATCTCCATTCATTCTGTTGTATAGCTTGCCACTGGACTCAGGTGGCTCTGGAGGAGAGCTTGAGGTTGGTGACCTTGCACAGCTCTCTCTCACCTAAATCCAATTCAGTGCAAATCATGACATTACTCCAATGTCATGGTCCTCTTTGAGAATGAAAGACAAACAACAACAATACATAGATGATGTGGTGAGATCATTCATTCATTCATTCATTCATACAATCATTCAAAATTTTATTGACCATATATTACAACAAAGGTATTTTGGGTGATAAAAAGATATATAACATCTCCCTACCCTCAAAGAGCTTACAGTTAAGACCTAAATTCCTTACTAACATATTTGTAAGAGGGGTTGGTTCTAATCTTTGTCAAACTATATATCATAATTAACTCTATGAGTAAAATTCTTTCAGAATGGACTAAAGATAGAGTTGACCTCATTTTATAAAAAAAAAACACTCTATATTTCCTAAATCACACCCATTATCTTATACAGTGGCTCAAAACTATGCTGATTTCTTTTTTCCTCAATAAACCAGTCTCTGAGGCTATTGGAGTAAGGTGGTTTTAGATACAATGATTCCACTATCAATCATTCCCATTCTTGTGAAGTGTTTTCCCCCAGAGGATATCATAACAGGGAAAGCCTAGTCTCATCCTGGATAATTTTTCACCTGTATGTGAAATTTCAAAAAAAAAGTCAAAGATTTATTTACTTTTTGAATTTTTTGTTTTATTTAAAATATATTATTTATTTATTTTAGCATTCCTTTTAAAATTTTGAGCTCCAAGTTCTTTCCTTCCCTCCTGCCCCTTCAGCATCCATTGACAAAGCAAGCAATATATCAAATTTACAGGTATAATCATTTGAAACTCATTTCCATATTAGTAATATTGTAAGAAAAGCAAGAAAAAATAATGAAAGTGAAAAAATATATTTCAGTTTGCACTCAGAATTCATCAGCTCTCTCTGGGAGTGGATACCATTTTTCATTATGAAATTGTCTTGGATCATTATATTGATCAGAGTAGCTAAGTCTTTCACAGGAGATCGTCATTCACTATTGCTGTTACTGTGTACAATTATTTCCTGGTTCTCTTCATTTTGTTCTCCTCTTCACATCAATTCATAAATGTTTTGGGTTTATTTTGGGGGGGGGTTTCTGAAAACACCCTGCTCATCATTTCTTACAGTATAATAGTATTACATCACAACAATATATCACAACTTGTTTATCATTCACCAATTGATGGACATCTCCATTTCTAATTTTCTGCCACCACAAAAAGAGCTATTATAAATATAAATTATATATATAAATATAAATATATAAATATAAAAACATATGGGTGCTTTCCCTTTTTCTTTGATCTCTGGGATCTAGACCTAATAGTGGTATTGCTGAGTCAAAGGGTATGCACAGCAAAAAAAATTTAAAAATCATTGATGTAAAGCTAGAAAGCACCTTTGAGTTTAATCTAAAAATTTTACATATTAAGAAACTGAGGCACAGAGAAGTTAAGTGACTCGCCAGTATCTGAATAAGGATCTGAATGCAGATTTTTCTAGCTCTAAGTCTAGAACTCCAGCCCCTATTCCACATTTCCTCTTTATTGGTTTATATTCCTCATACTTTCTCAAACCAACAAAATGGGGGGAAAAATCAATATCTGGCATGAATCACTGTGGTGAAACAAATTACTGTTGAAAGCACATAGTTCAAAAATTAATAAAGGATATTCTTGTCAAAAGCTCAAAGAAATTAAATTAAATTTCACAATAAAGCTTTTCAGAAAATAGATATGCTTCAATGAATAGTAATTTCCAAATATCTGCACAGGATTTTGGTCACTTACAGCCACCTCCTTTACTTGATCAGATATTTGTTTGTCTACTCCCACTTCATGTCTGGAGAGCTCTGGGTTCCTCAGTGGGAAGACTGTAAGAAGCAGTATGCTCCAGGAGGTGATTAAATGGGACAGCAAAAAATACCATGAAAGTAAGGGAAGAGATGCTGGTGTGCCATGCTAACAGTAGTCTTCCTTATTTGGAATGGTCATGGAATTTACTAACCCTGCTTAACAATAAACTATATTCAGAAAATAGCTAGAAAGTCCCTGCCAACCACATAGTTGAAATTGAGGAATCCATGGGTCATGGGAGCATTGACCTTCCAGTTTTCATAGAATCCATTTCCAAAGGTGTGAGAGGTCCTGACTTCTAGTTTCTGATGCTTCATGAGGATATGTGTCAATTGTTTTAAATCTTAATAGTATTTTATTTTTTTCGAGTTACATGTAAAGATAGTTTTCAACATTTGTTTTTATAAGATTTTGGGCTCCAGATTTTTCTCCTTCCCACCTTTTCCTCACCCCTCCCCAAGAAAGCAATCTGATATAGGTTATATATGTACAATCACATTAAACGTATTTCTGCATTAATCATTTTGTGAAAGAAGAATCAGAACACAAGGGAAACAACTCAAAAAAATAAAACAAAAAACCAAACAAACAAAAAAGTAGAAATAGTATGGTTCATTCTGCATTCAGATTCCACAGTTCTTTTTTTTCTGGATGTGGAGAACATTTTCCATCATGAGTCCTTTAGAATTGTCTTGGATATTGCTGATATGAGCTAAGTCTATCACAGTTGATCATCACACAATGTTGCTGTTACTTTGTACAATATTCTTCTGGTTCTGCTCAGCATCAATTCACTAAGTCTTTCCAAGTTTGTTTTGTTTGTTTTGTTTTTTGTTTTCTGAAATCTGCCTGCTCATCATTTCTTATAGCACAATTGTATTTTATTACATTCGTATACTACAACTTGTTCAGCCATTCCCCAATTGATGGGCAACCCCTCAATTTCCAATTCTTTGCCACCACAAAGAGAGCTGCTATAAATATTTTTTTACAAATGGGTCCTTTTCCCTTTTTTATGATCTCTGGAATACATAGCTAATAGTGGTATTACTGGGTCAAAGGGTATGCACAGCTCCATAAACCCTTTGGCATATTTCCAAATTGCTCTCCAGAATGGCTGGATCAGTTCTATGTGAGTCAAATATTCATTGGGAACTTAGTTTTAAGTCCTTTGTTCACAAATAGGAACGGTAGCCATGTGACACCAAGCAAACTGTGCATTTCCTAGAACACTGCATGCCTACCTTGTAGCAATGTCTTAACTCCTTTATCATTAGTAGAAAAAAGAGCCAAGGCACTCGAGCTCCGGGTAGTTGAGCTCAGCTGTGCCACGGGCTTCCTGTTCGGCCATCTACACGTGCGTGGTACCTACGTGCCCTCCATGTCCCTCCCAGGGCATGGGGCACCCTGGCTCCTCCTGGGAAGAAGCTCAAGGCAGACATGACAGCAGACAGGGAAGTCGAGAAGCCAGAGAAGCTGGCCCAGGGCATGTATGCAGTGGGGTGGGGGGTGGGGGGTAGGGGGTGGGGGCCGGGCACCGAAGATGCCCACGTGGTCATCGAATACTGCCGAAGCTGATGCGTGTATGCGCCGTGGGAAAGCCATGGGCCAGGCGTGAGCCTCGCCTGCCTCGGGCAGCCCGTGCTGCTGAACCCTGGGAAGCCCCACCTGAGCAGCTTACAGGTGACGATTTAGCGCCCGGATGGCAACTGAGTGGAGTTCTGGAGTGGGATCAAAAGGGGCCCTCACGAGCTAGGGCAGGTGGTGGAGAAGCTTAAAAAGCAATGGACTTGAGCGAAACCCGCGCAGGACGTGCCTGTGACAAGCTGTTTGTCCCCAGTGATTTGGAGCATTCATGATGGGTAAGGACCAAACCTCCCAGTCGTGTCCCTGAAGCTGTGGTTCCTTTCTCTGGGCATGGCAGTGGGTGCGGCGGACCTGTTCCTATTGAATTGTTAATAAAAGGTTTTGATACAGGAAAAAAAAAAAAACAACCACAAACAAAAAAACACCACAAACAAAAGGCGCTAAGCAAATGTCCTGTGCCTTTCCTACAACTCCTGGGGGTAAAGCAGTATCTGTACTCTCTTAGGACTGAGGTCTTGGAGAGATTGTGATCAAAGCTGTTTATAAGATTTTTAAAAATTGGATGTTGTTTATGCCTCTTATTTGAATTGCTGACGAATGGAAAGCAATTATTCATGTTCTCTATGTTACTGTGGAGAGTCAACTTTGTTAAGCTGATGTCAGGGCTAAGCCTTCATTAAGCATGATAATGTAAGGAAGAACCAGGACTTCATAGAAATAGAGACTCAAGAACTGATTCTGATCTGGTAAATCTCCAACAATCCACAGTCCCTTGGACACAAGTCAGTGCCGATTATTAGATTGGTGGAACCGAAAGCTAGGCCATTCATTATTTGCTACCATTCCTGATGGCCCAACTGATTGGCTTTATTCCAGTCACCCTAAGCTATTAGTAGTCATTCCTAACCTGAAGAATGGGTAGAGGAAACTCTTCATTCATGCTTCAGGGAACACCACTTTGGGGAACCTAAGGGGAAAGAAGACAGATTTCAAATGCTGACTAAAGAGCAAGATTTGAAGTGCAGAAAGGCCATCTTCAAATACCACCTCTGACAGGCAAGGCACTTGATCTCTCAGAAACTCAGTTTCCTCATCTTTAAAATGAGATTAAAACCTGTAATATGTACACCACAAAGTTGTTATGAGGAGCAAATGAGTTAAGGGAGGCAAAAGTATTTATAAACCTGAAAACCTTACCAGTAAGGTCTGTCATTATTGTTCCAATTATACTGTTTTATCACTCCAGGAAAACATTTATTTGTCAAACTTGTAAAGTCCACAAAACTCATTAAATATATCAGGACTATGCTAAAACAATAAAGATCCTTGGGGACCTCTTCCTAAGAGACCATTTTAGCTAAAATTTTTCTAAAGTATTTATATCCAATTTGAGATTCATGGGTTAATTTTGCATCACTTTTATAGTACTATCTTGACAAAGGTGGAGCTAAATTAAAGAAAAAAATGAACATTATTAGTAGTAATTATGAATGTTTGTAACTATAAAGATATTTCATTATTATTCTTAGATCATTTTATTCTTCCTAGAGGATGCATATGGGCAGTGAGGTGGCACAGTGAATGGAGTACTGAGCCTGAAATCAGGAAGACTCATCTTCCTGTGTTCAAATCTGGTCTCAGGCACTTACTGTTTGACCCTGGGCAAGTCACTTAATCCTGTTTGCTTCAATTCCTCATCTGTACAATAAGCTAAAGAAGGAAATGGCAAACCACTCTAATATCTTTGCCAAGAAAATCCCACGTGGGGTCACAAAGAGTCGGACACAACTGAGATGACTGAATAACAAGAGGACTCATACCGTAGTAAAAGGAATTCTGGAATGGGAGCCTTGAGCTTTAGGTGTCAGTCTGAGCTCTGCACCTGACCTGTGTGATCCCAGGAAATGCACTTAATCTCCCCAAGTCTCAATATTCTCATCAGTGAAATGAGTGAGTTTGGCTAGATAATTTTTTTTAATTAAAAAAACTCCTTAGTTTCACAGAGCATTGTTCCCTTGAAATATTAAACACAGTGAAACACAGGGACATGGACTCTGTATAGTACAAAGTGGAACCCTCAAACAAAACAAATACAGAATGCTCCTAAAGTAACTTGGTAAGATTTCTGCTATTGTAAAAACAATTACCATGGATATCAAGTTCGGAGTATTACACTACTCAAATAGCTTGCAAGTAATTGATCATATCTGAAAATAATGTTCCTTCCATCTGTGAACTATGAAGATAAATTGCTTCAATGAGGAGGAAAGTTAACACAATTAAGTCTTAAGGGACCATAGAACAACTGTAAAACTCAAGCTAAATACATCCCCAAAGGTAAGGAGGAGAGAAGCACTCACAGTTGACCCCAGATCATGCCTAAACCCCAAGAGATTGTCCTTACTATATAATAAGTCCATAGTTCAAATCTACTAGATCCTTATTCCAACCTTGTTACTGGCTGCCCCTTAAGCCCCTTACATAGCTAATGATATCAGCTGAATGACTTGTGATATCACTTGCACTGTGTAGATTCCCAGCTGGGATATTCAGTTGGCTGCTTGTCTGTCTGCAGTTTCTCTATGCGTAGTTTACATTCTGCTGCAGTTTTCCTGTTTTCAATATCTGGGGCACCCTCTGAGCATCTCTTTTGCTGTGTGAAGCCACATTTCTGGTCATTGGTTGAATTGCCACACCCATGTGGTTTGTCTTTAGAAAGAGGCTTTTAGTTCCAATGTTCAGGGCTATCTGGCTCTTTGATGATTTAAATCCCAATGATATAGTCATCTGATTAACCAGCCACAGTCCTCAGCCTCAAGTTAAATCTGTTGTTTTTTCTTTGATTCTGTCTCAGCTGTTATTCTGAGAAGTCACTCTCTAATTTGTTCTAGAATAAGAAAATTCTTTCCAACTCTTTTTTCTCACTCATGATACTAGTCATAATTCTTGAAAATCATGACTTTGAGGGGGCAGCCAGGTGACTCAATAGATAAAACATCAGCCCTGGATTCAGGAGGGCCTGAGTTCAAATGTATCCTTGGACACTTGACACTAGCTGTGTGACCCTGGGCAAATCACTTAACCCTCATTGCCCCACCAAAAAAAAATTAAAAATCATGACTTCAGAAACCTTAATTAAAAAGATTGGAGGGCAAGATTTTTTGTTATATATCCTTGCTGACAACAACATTGGTGCTTTTCTAAACTTCTATTGTTTAGCTCACAGGGTTGTTTTGAGCAGTGAATTATTAAAAGATAGTATGTATTGTGTGTATGTATGTATATACATATACATACACACACATACACAAATAAGCATGTTTCCTTTTTGACAGGATTACTAGTGTAGATGAAGATAATATCCTGTATGTATATCATTTTACTTTTTCACAGGGTTACTAAACTGATAGATATGGGGATGTTATGGATATAGAATACTTAGAATTTAGCAAATCTTTCCATAAATATTTCATGTGACTTTTGTAGAAGATGCACAGAAGTGGATCAGATAAAAACACAATTAGATGGATTTGAAATTGGTTAAATGGACAGACTCAAATAGTTGTCATTAATGATTCAATATGAACAAGCCAGGAGGTCTCTGGGGGAGTCCTCCAGGCATCTGCACTTTAGTCTGTACTGTCTAATATTTTTATAAAGGTCTTGGGTAAAGGCATAAATGGTATGCTCATCAAATTTTCAGATGGTATTAAGCTGAGTGGTATTGCTAACATGTTGGATAACAGGCAGGGTCCCAAAAGATTTTGATAGGCTAGAGCATTGGTCAGACCCTAATAATATGAAATTCAGCAGAGATAATTGGTAAGTCTTATACATGAGTACAAAAAAAATCAACTTTACAATTATAAGAAGGGCAGGACACAGAAAGTGATTTTTTTTCTGAGAACAAAAGGCGTTTTACTGAATAGTAATCCTAATATGTGCCAGCAGTATGATGAGGTAGACAAAATTTTTTAAAATGGTCTTGGCTGCATTAAAAATCATAGCTCTGCCCTTCTGAGTTCTCTAATGGAATGTTATGTTCATTTACAGAAGCCATGGTTTAAAAAGGATATTGATAAGCTGGAGAAAGTTCAGAGAAAAGTGACAAGAATAGTGAATGACTTTGGATTCATGTCATATGGAGGAACAGATGTTTAATTTTTAAAAAGGGAATATTTTAGAGGGATGTGTTCAGTGCATTAAAATATTTGAAGTGATGCCATAGGAAAGAAGAATTCGATTTGATGTGTTTCCCTCCAGGAGGAGTAGGTGCAATTATTTTCTTATCCAGAATCCTTTTGGATTCTGACTTTGCCTTCCAGTGCATTAGTGATATCTCTGAAAATTTGATGCTGTCTTTGCCTTTATCCACATCCTTGATACAACTGTTAAATGATACAGGAAAAGTAAAGATCCATGAAATATTCCATTAGAGATTCCCTGACATGTTGACATTCAACCATTAATCTACTATGTGACTCCACATATCCAACCAAATTCTGAATTCTCTAATTTCAAAGTGGAATGGGCTTTTTAAAAAAATGGTAGGTTCTTCATCCCTAGTTGTCATCAAGCAGGGGCTAGATGATTATGTATCAGTATGTTATAGTGAGAATTCCAGTTTTGAATGAGTTCAAATGTATGGATCTAAGGTTTCTTCAAACTTTCAAATTCTGTGATTTTGTGCAACATTATACAAATTAAAGCTATTATTTTTCTTAAAATGGTGCTATGTTCCTCATCACTTTACATTTAAACCTGAAAGTTTAGTACTTAAGGGGCCATTCATAATCTGTTAGAGTGTTTGCCTGAAATTGAGGTATCAAATAAATAGGGGTGCTATGATTATGATACATTTTTCAAATATTAAATTTTATACTAACATTTATTTTAAATACAAAATTATTAAATAGCTTAATACAATAATAAGGATATTGAATAAGAAATATCATGGGGAAATGACAATGCATATTTTTGGTTGGAACTGTTAATTATTAGTATTAAAAATACAAAATATAGGGGCAGCTAGGTGGCGCAGTGGATAGAGCACCGGCCCTGGAGTCAGGAGTTCAAATCCAGCCTCAGACGCTTGACATTTACTAGCTGTGTGACCCAAGGCAAGTCACTTAACTCCAATTGCCTTCAAAAAAAAATACAAAATATAGAAGAAGGCATATCTAATGAAAGGATCACTAGAGTGAAACTCTAAGTGTTTAGAAGAGCTATTAGTTTTTCATGGGTACAGTGACATGACAGTTCACTGAGCTTAATTTCTGTCTCTTGTCTTAGATCTGCACATAATCTGGGATCTGGAGGTGTTCTTCAGATTGGGAACAGATATTTTGTTCCCATGCCCCATTTGGATATTATCCTTGAAAAAGAATAATATTTTTAATCCCTGTTTGCCCTTTGTAATTGTTGGGGAAACCAGATTTGGGGAAAAAAAAAACATTATAAGTGCTCTTCCCATGATTAACAGGGGATATGGTTTATGAGAGTAATTAGGCTTCAATTATGCCTCAATACTAGAAAAGGAAGTGAATCAGTATAGTTTTACCAAAGGAGTAGAATTTAACAACTTACCAATTTACCAAGGAGTAGACTAAGTAGTGAATACACCACTAAGAAAATATCTAGAATTAAGAGGAATAAGGCAAAGCCAATCAAGATAGGACCCTCAGGAAACTAGAATCAAAGGAGGCAATTCCAAAGTCATTGCAGAATAGCCTGAATTGCCCAGGAAGAATTTATGTAGACTAGATACAGATATGCTTTTGTTATTAAGGGGGCTGAGGGATGAGAATAGATATTTCCAAGTCCTGGGAAACACCAAGGCTGTTGGGGAGAAGGCAAGAGGTAATGACAACAATCTCACAGATGGTTTGACTCAAATAGGAAGGCATGTGGGGCAGATAAAAAATACTTTCCATATACCAGGATTCTCATACTAGAAATAATGTTGGAAAGCAGGTTTTAGAAATCCTCAGAAACTTAGCAGCCTTTTTAAAAACCACTATTTATCTCACAATATATCTTGTATCACATATCCCTCTACTCACGCTGCTACAACCTTCTTCCAAGTCCTCAACACCTTTCACATAATCTATTGCAATGTGCTCTTAATTGTTCCCCCTGCCTCAAATCTCTCCCCATTCTACTTCATTCTGCATATTGGTGCCAAAGTAATTTTCTGTAAGTGCAAATCTGACCATGTGATTCTACCACTCAATCAGTTTCAGTGGCTTTCTGCTACCTCTAGGATAAGATAGAAACTATTCTGTTTACTTTTTAAAGCCCCACACAATCTGTAGCCAATCTATCTTTCCCAACTGATTGGACGTTATTCTCCATCCTGTACTCTGATCTAGTCAACCTGGTCTCTTTCTCTCTTTTCCTTACTAATGACACTCCAACTCCTTTTTCCATGCCTTTGCACTGGCTGTCCCTCATGGTTATAAGTACTCCTTCTTTACCTAAACTCAATAGAGTCCCTCTTTTCCTTCAAGATGCAACTCAGGCACCAGATTCTTCAGGAATCCTTTTCTCCTACTTCCAATTGGTAGTGCTATTCTACCCAAACTACAATGTATTTAACTACTACATAAATGTTTGTCTATAATATCTATGTATTTATGCTGTATAAATTTTATATGTACTTATTTTTCCCACTAGAATGTAAACTTATTGTGAATGGAGGTTATTCTTTTTTTTTATGGGGCTATGGGGGTTAAGTGACTTACCCAGGGTCACACAGCTAGTAAGTGTCAAGTGTCTAAGGCCGAATTTGAACTCAGGTACTCCTGAATCCAGGGCCAGTGATTTATCCACTGCGCCACCTAGCTGCCCAGTTATTCCATTTTTTATACTTTTTAACATATATATATATATACATATATATATACATATACATATATATATATATATATATATACACACACACACACCAGGACCTAGTCACTATATAATAAATTAATAAAACAAATCTAATAATAACATTTATAATTAATAATTATATATCAACAAAACTAAATAATTAATTTGATAAATGCATCTTGATTTATATGAGAAGCCTCGGTTACATTCAGTTCAGGAACTATGGGGTAACTGGTATCAAATAACTCCAAGATGTGATACCACCAGAAATAGGGAGTTAGTAGCTAGTATCTTAAAAAAACCCTCAAACCAATTGATTCTACATTTAGACTAGGGTTAGCTTTTAAAGATTTTGTACCTGTATTTCATAACTGTTTCTTGTTGGTTATTGTTTGCTGTCCTATGTTTACTATGGGATAAAAACATAAAAGAGACAAAGAATCTTAAAAAAAAAAAAACCAAGGAGAACTGCATAATTCTTCCAGAGACAGGAGACAGAACAGAAGTTGTAAAGTTAAATCTACTTGTAAAATAGTGGCTGTGAAGGGGACCTACCCTAGAAAAAGTATGGAAGAGGAAAAAAATGATAGGAAGAGTTGACAGATCAAGTTCTTGGTATCCCAGGTTGTAGATAGAGGTCCACAGCTGAGGACAGCAGTCCTCATGGCAACTAATCAACACATATAAAGTAAAATTTGAATAAAAATTCTGAAATCCCATGCACAAGTTGGTACTTTCTTCATTGAGCCCTAATTATAGTGGTTCACTGTTTAATGTAACCCTTGATTTATACTAATGCTTAATTTGAGAAATTCCTTCTGATTAACCATTATGTTAATATCAGATCTTACTTGAAGTCTCTCTAGGACTTTCTCAATTTGACCTTTTTTCCAAGCCTTTCATGTGTCTTCAGTTGTCTTTAAGGCTTTTCAAGTGTCTTCAGTTGTCATTTAGATACTACCTCAAACATAGATAGTGAATTTACCTTCCTTCCTTCCTAGAATTTTGTTAATGGTAAGATGAAGAAGAAAAAAAGGATAGAGAAAGCAGAACGAAAAAAAAAAAGATAGAAAAAAGCTACTCAGAATTGAGATGACTGAAATATGCTGATTCTTAATCTCTAACATTCACATTATTGACATCTGAACTTTGAAGTTGATAGCTGGGAAATCCTAATACCTACAATGGGAAAACTGTATATTACCTAGATGTGGATTGGCTGATGTGAAATTTTGTTTCTCATTATGAGATAAAAGTGAATCATTTCATGCAAGACCTTGGAGAAGTAGGATTTGTCAAGTTCAAACCTCCAGGTGAGTACTAAAAGACCTAAAATCCTAAGAGGTAAGGATCAAGAGCTGTGATCTCATCTAGTAATATGCCATGAGCCTGTGTTGTCATCTCTCTGCTACTTGAAAGAGAGAAGTGGAGGAAGGCTTTGCATTTCTATCTGATACTTAGAAGAGCAGCCTGAAGGAAGTCAAAATTTGCCATTGCTTTTCTGAACACTATAACTTCTGTTTGAGAGGGTGGAAAACTCTCAGGAGTTCAGCTAAGAGAGCATACCTAGAAGAGCCCTGTAAGTCCCAGGGTTAGAGTTAAGGTTTTGCTGAGGGAATATAATACTGTCTCAGCGCCACACCAAGGAAATAGACCCGGAAGAGTTCTTAAGGTTCTCCAAACAGTATATTTTGGCGGGGGCTGACACTGCTTTTCTTAGCCCCAAAGAACAATCAGTAAAGACAGGGCTATACCCGGCAAGAGATAGGATAATAGGGTCTCCTCATTAGTGGACATTTGTTAATTTCTACCTGAGATAGACAAATGACATTAAGGCAACAGCAAGAGTTGGGAATTGTTTGGAAATATGTTTCTTATTTGTGGGGCTCCATTCAATGATTTTATAAATTTGCATCCACTCCTTTCCACAAATTCTGACTGGATGGATGGGAGATTGTGTCCCAAGTTATGGATGGAGTCTTATATTTTAATTATTCCTGCTTTTCCTTCTACTTAATAGATGCTATTGAATTAGAATTAATGGTGCCATTTTGGCTGTGTTAAATGGAAAGATCACCAGTAGGAGCTCATCAACTAGAGCTGTGAGTAAAAGGAGGACATTGCTTCATCCCTAGGATCCAGAAAATGAGTAATAGCATTATAGTCATTCCTGCTGGAAACTCCTAAGATTCTTTCATCAGAGCTACACTTGTACTCTTAGGAAGCAATTTTCACTCCTTCAGACTTGTTCTTTTCTTCACATAGTATGACTTACCCAGTGTCACACAAATAGTGTTTGAGGTTGGCATTAAATTCAAGACTTCCTAACTCCAGGTCTGCTACTCTAAATACTGTACCCTGTACTGCTATGTCTCTGATTTAGCTTCAGCCTGTCTCAAGATGGGCTTGTAATCACAAAATTACCTGATACCAGAATTCTGAGCCATTGAAATCAAAGCATACAAGGTGGCCAGGAGGATGGCAAACACAAACACACACAGGTTTCCTGGCCATTTTCCCAAAGGTTCATATACACTGAAGGAAGTATACAGAAACATCTGTGTTAGGAAGGGTCCCCTGAGAATCTCTTAAATTTCCTTAGACCTTTAATAACTCTGGAGACTTTCATGGGTTTAAGTAATTTCTAAAAATAATCAAAACTACTACACTACATGAAACACCAATCTATTACTAATGATAGTCCATTTTTTGCACCTTTACCATATATTCAAGGTTCTCTTCATTTACTTGATGGAGATTAGTTAGAGCTTCTAGCCATACTGCTTTCTTTCTCAGAAATAATTTCAAGATACTGTTTCTTATATTTATAATTCTATTTCCTATCTCCATGACTTTTAATAAGTGGTTGTTCATGCCTGGAATGCACTGCATCCTTATCTCTTCCTTATAGAGGAAGTAATAGGAACAAGTATTTATTAAATACTTGTTTAACAGGCACTGTGCTAAGGTCTTTATAGATATTATGTCAAAATTTCTAATTTCTTTTAAAACTCAGATCAGCTAGTGCTTCTACATGAGACCTTTCCTGATCCCATCAGTTGTTAATGCTTTCTTCCTTCTGAAATTATTTTACACGTAATTTGTATTTTCTTTTCTGCATACATGTTATATCCCTCTTGGACCTAAGTTCTTGAATTTAGGGACTTAGAATATTTATTAAACACTTACTATGTGATAGGCCTGGTCCTAAGCACAGGGTATAAATATGTCATTTCTATTATAATGTGTGTTTTGAAAATATACATTTGTTTCAAATTGATGGCTATATTAGGGAACATTTTGAGTGTAATTCAAATTTAAGTTGGCTTCTGTACGATTTCTCCCAAGAAAAAGGCAGCAAGAATGTATAAAACTGTCCCACTTCACAATAACTCAAAAACTACAACCCTTCCATGAGCAAACTTCAATTCTTTGTCAAGGTAAAGTGCAATATTTATTGTGCATCTTCTGGTGCAGGAGGAGCTGTAGAAGAGGTGGGAGTTCTGAACCAACCCTATTCTGATTCCCTTCTGCTACAGCATCTGGCCTCAGTCCCAGAGTTGAGGCCTACCTAACTTGCTCCTACAGCCTGAAGCATAAGCTGAACAACAACCAGAGACCACTGATCCATTGTATTGTAGACTTTTTATTTGTAGTCTACTATTTATTGTAGAATTTATATATTTCTTAACCATTTAATATGTATAAAATTCTGCTGCTGTTTTTATTAGGTACCTGTCTTTTCCCCCAAAATTTTTATCACTGTGTCCCTAATCCTATTTTCCCCATAAGGTCTGTGGTTTTTATTGTTCATTTTATACAGCACAGTACTTTTTTTTAATACCTATGTTCCATTATAGAAGAATTGCTTGTGCAGGCAAACACAATCCCCTACCTCAAGGCACTTGCATTCTGATGGGAAAAGACAGTGTATTAAGGGGAGCTAGAAAAGGGTGGAGACAAGAAGGTGGCAAGGTAGATGGTATAGAAGTCCAGAGAAGTTCAGAGTCAGGACTGAAGTGATCATGACTGTGTCCCCTATGGTGGTCTGGAGGCAGGGACTCACCAATAAGGAGAGTGGGTCTCTAGGCTATTCTAGTTTGTATTTATGTCCCTAGTACCTATCCCAATGCTCTCCATAAAGATTGTAACCAAAGAAAAATTTGTTGGATAGAATAGAATTTAACTTAATTGAGTTAAAAGAACTTTTAAAAGGGATATATTTTCATACTAATAAATTAATATAAATAGAAAAATAACTATTTGGAACTTCTAAAAATCCAAGTCTACCTGTCATGGGATATCATAATTATTTATGATGTTTGGTACCAAATGGTACCAAATGCCAAGCTGTATATAAAGGAGATAAAATGGAAGAACTCAAAAAGGATTTTGAAAAATCAAGTAAGAGAGGTAGAGGAAAAATTGGGAAGAGAAATGAGAATGATGTAAGAAAATCATGAAAAAAGAGTCAACAGCTTAGTAAAAGAGACACAAAAATATGCTGAAAAAAATAACACCTTATAAAACAGACTAGGACAAAAGGTAAAAGAGGTATAAAAAGCCTACAAGGAGAAGAATTTCTTGAAAAATAGAATTGGCCAAATGGAAAGAGGCATAAAAATTCACTCAAGAAAGAATTCCTTAAAAAGTAGAATTGGCCAAATGGGAAAAAGAAGTACACAAGATCACTGAAGAAAGTAATTCCTTAGAAATTGGAATTGAGCAAATGGAAGCTAATGACTTATGAGAAATCAAGAAACAAGAAAACAAAACAAAAAGAATGAAAAGGAATGAAGACAATGTGAAATACCTCATTGGAAAAACAACTGACATGGAAAATAGATACAGGAGAGATAATTTTAAAATTATTGGACTACCTGAAAGTCAAGATCAAAAAAGAGCATAGACATCATCTTTCAAGAAATTATCAATGGAAACTGCCCAGATATTCTAGAATCTGAGGTTAAAATAGAAATCGAAAGAATCCAGTGATCACCTCCTGAAAGTGATCACAAAATGGAAATTCTCCACAATATTATAGCCAATTCCAGAGCTCCCTGGTCAAGGAGAAAATATTGCAAGCTTCCAGAAAGAAACAATTCAAGTATTGTGGATCCACAGTCAGAATCACACAAGATTTAGCAGTTTATACCTTAAAGGATCAGAGGGCTTGGAATATGATATTCCAAAGGGCAAAGGAACTTGGATTACAAAGAATCACCTACCCAGCAAAACTAAGAATAATTCTTCGGGGAAAAATGGAAATTCAATGAAAGTGAGGACTTTCAGTCATTTATGATGAAAAGAATAGAGCTGAATAGAAAATTTGACCTTCAAAACCAAGATTCAAGAGGAGCACAAAAAGGTAAAAAGGAATAGGACATCATAATAAATTTGATAATGTTAAACTATTTACATTTCCTACATGAGAAAATGATACTTGTAACTCAAGAACTTTCTCATTATTAGGACAGTTGGAAGAAGTATATATAGACAGAAGCCACAGGTAAAAGATGAATATGAAGGGATGATATCTAAAAATAAAATTAAAAGGTGAGAAAGCAATGACACTGGGAGAAAGGGAAAGAGAGAGGTGGAATGGGGTAAATTATCTCACATAAAAGAGGAAAGAAAAAGCTTTTACAGTGGAGGGGATGATCAGCAACAGTGAGGGAATGTTATTCTCATGAGAATTGGCTCAAAGAGGGAGGAAAATGTACACTTAATTGGGTAGAGAAATCTATCTTACCCTGCAGGAAAATAGGAGGGAAAGGAGATAAGAAAAAGGGATAGGATGATAAAAAGGAGAACAGAATGGAAGAGAAGGTAACAGAAGCAAAACACTTTTGAGGAGGGACAGGGTGAGAAGGGAGAGAAAATAGAATAAACAGGGGGGATAGGATGGAGGGAAATACAGTAAGCAAAAGTACCTGTGGAAAAAAATTGAAGCAAATTTCTCTGATAAGGACCTCATTTCTCAAACATATAGAGAACTGAATCAAATTTATTAAAAAAAATAAGAATCATTCCCCAACTGATAAATGATCAAAAGATATTAAAAATTTTCAGATGAACTAATCAAAACTGTCTATAGCCATATGAAAAAAATGCTCTAATTCACTATTGATTGGAGGGATTTGAATCAAAACAATTCTGGGGATACTACCTTATACCTATTAGATTGGCTAATAGAACAAAAGAGGGAAATGACAAATATTGGAGAGAATGTGGGAAAAACAAGACATCAATGCACTGTTGGTGGAGTTGTAAACTGATTCAACCATTCTGTAGAGCAATTTGGGAGTATGCCCAAAGGGCCATAAAACCATGCATACTCTTTGACCTAGCAATACCACTACTAGGTCTGTATCCAAAAAGAGATAAAAGACAAGAAGGAAAAGGATTTATACATACATACACAAACTATTTATAACAGCTCTTTTCTGGAGACAAATAATGGAAAATTGAGGGAATACCCATCAATTGGGGAATGGCTGAACAAATTGTGGTGTATGATTATGATGGAATACTCTTGGGTTATAAAAATGATGAGCAGGATGCTCTCAGAAAAACCTGGAAAGACTTACATGAGCTAACGCAAAGTGAAATGTTCTATGTACAGCAATATCGTCAAATGATCAGCTATGACTTACTTAGCTGTTCTCAGCAATACAAGTATCCAAGACAGCTCTACAGGACTTATGATGAAAAATGTTATCCATCCCCATAGAAAGAACTGATGGTGTCTGAATACAGATTGAAGTGAATTTTTAAATTTATTTTTCTTGATTTTTTGTCTATATTTTCTTTCACAACATGACTAATATGGAAATGTTTTCCATGACAACACATGTATAACCTCTATTGAATTGCTTGCCTTCCCCATTGTGGGGGGGGGGAGCAGGAAGAGAGATAAATTGGAACTCAAAGTTTTTTAAATGAATGTTAATATTGTTTTTATATGTAATTGGGAAAACAAAATTTTAATTTTTTAAAGGAAAAAGGCAGGGAGGTATTAACTAGTTTGACTTCCAATAATCTATATACCATCACATAACTTCTCTCATTATCTGTTTCCAAATGAAAAAATTGCACTTGATGAAATCAACTTGTACCAGTTCATTAGAGCTGATTTGTTGGACTTTCAGTGTGAGCATTTATCCCTTCAGAAATAGGCACACTATATATTAGGGCTCACATTGATTTTTGTTCATTGACTAGACTTAAGAAAATTATAGGAAAATATGGTAATAATAGAGATTAAATTTAAAAGTGTTTTATAATCACATATTCCTGAGAGTTGGTTGTTAAACATTTACCAGCCCACCACTGCCTATGATCTCATGATAAAATCCCATCCAAGTCTATAGGTAACATGAAAACAAACCAATAAACAAACAAAATCCACTTTATTTTCCAGGACCTGAAATTTCTTGAATATTTTTCTTCCTGGAATAAATGATTATGAAGCAAACTATCAAATGAGAAGATTCACTTTAATTCAGTAACTATTTATTTAAGGGCTGAAGACACTTAAATATGTGGTCTATGAAGACATACTATTATTCTACCAGTCAGTAAATAATGTTAGTAATATTGTTCTTTATCAAATTTAAAATAAAAATCTTTTATTACATCCTTGTGACAACCATGAAAAATACATTATCAGGGTTTTTAAATCCCAAAATTTTAGATAGGGAAATAAATGCAAGAAAAATAAATAAAGTGACTCACTAAAAAGCATAAAGCAAGGAAAAGTGTTAGCTACTATTAGAAAACTGGTCACCTGATTTTTATCCTAAGGCTCTTTACACTAAATTAAATGATGCAACATAGCCAGATAAAGGACCAGGAAGGGATTCTATAGAAAACTGCACTGTGGATGAAAAAGGGCTTAAGGCTTAATACATGAAGTTGGGTGAATAAAATCAGAGAGCAAGTAGATAGGGAATATTAATCTCTAAAGAGGGTACATTAATTGCTCTCTCAGGATGTCAAACTCAAATCTTGGAAACTTCACCAACGCAAGTGCCTCTGAAACTTCTTACTCCCAAACACCTGCATGATGCAAGTGTTCCTGCCCATTAGAGATGAGTTAAGTATCCACTTCAATCAAATCTTCCCTCCTTTGTGAGTCAATGGAATCTTTTTTTTTAAACTGAAGGTGGGCATTTCTCTGGGAAGCTAATACTATGTCTGAGAGGAGATCAAATTCTTTTAAAACAAAATAAGGTGCGTGAAAGATCCAGTGATTTTTTTACCTTTATATGCTTAATCATCTTGTGGAAAAAATATATCTGGATATGTTATCATAGATATAGAGAACAGTTATGGAAGGGAAGATAGGGCCTGACTAAAGTTTCATAAATATATATGGCCTTGAGGAGTCTCTGTTTATATGCCTCCTGTGGCTTTTCAGATCAATTTTAATACTAATAAGCAGGCAAGGGGGAAAAAAGCTCATCCAAGGAATAGTATTGGCCAGAAAAGAGTAGGGCCTTTGACCCAGAACACTCTCACTTGAAGAAAATGAGAAGCAATTATATGTAAGAAAATGAAAGTAGAAAATAATGTATTTACCTTTCTCAAGAAAAAAGTAAATCATTTTATTATAGTGTTATGGTCTGTGAAAAAGTAATGGAGATTAACAACATTATCTCTAAAAGCCACAAGGAATGACAAGTGGAAACTTGAATATCAATCAATCAAGTATGTATTAAGCACCTGATCTATATCAGGCACCATACTAGGTGCTAGGGATACAGTTACAAAAAATGAAATGATCCCTGTCTATGGAGATAGTTTCAATCATATTACAATGAATACTGGGGATAGGTAAGAGTTGTTCCTACATGGCATCAAGAACTGGATAAAAGGTGAAAAATGGTTGATCTTTTAACTGTTTAGTCTACACCAGAGTCCTCAACAAATTCAATTCAACATTTTGAAGTGCCTTGAATCTTCAAGGTACCTTGCTAGAGGTTTTTTAATTTCCCAAAATATCATGATCACCTATAGAATATAGGGAATATGGGTTCCATCTCAGATAAAAAATGTTACTTGGCAGCTATTGAGAAAACACCCTGGTGACTAGGTAAAAGATAGACAGCTGTCAGCAGCCCTCTCCTTCACTGAAAATCCTCCCTGAGCTATAGGTAGTGGAGGCTAGGATCAGTAGTTAGACCAACAACTACTGGGCCCATTGAGGATTCAAGATTAACTAGATGATGGCAATTGACTGGTTGGAGACTCCTATTTTTCACAAGCAAGTCAATTAAGGTCCCTAAGCCTCAGTTTCTAATTTTTCCAAATGATGTTAATAGCACTTCATTAAGGGATAGCTGAAATAACATGTAAAATGCTTTGTAACACTTAAAATGACATATAAATGTCAGTTATCATCATCATCATCACTTACTACTGAACGTCCAGATGTTTCTAAATATCCATAGTGTTGGTATTGTATATCATTGTAATATCATAATCGTTGCCATTGTGTGTAATATTATTTAGTGGGACCAAACAGATCTCCCATCTGATAATCTCCCCCATTCATTTGGCACCAAAATCTGAAAATTTACTCATAGAATTTATTTTCTGGGGATTAAGGTATTATTCCTTCAAGTATCCTATTTAAAGTACAAATACTCATAGGGAGGGTGGTGTGCCTAGCCGTCATCATTCCTTCTTTGAATATGAATCATATTGGCAGGTAACTGGCTTCTGTGTCAGGTAGAAAGGAAACAAACATTTATTAAGCACTTACTGTCTGCCAGGTATTGTGCTAAATACTTCACAATTATCTCATTTGGTCATCATGACAACCTTTTGAAGTAGCTGCTATTATTATTCTCATTTTACATTATAGGGAACCAAGACAGATAGAGGTAAAGTGACTTACCCAGGGTCACACCAATTTTCCAAAGCTAGATTTGGCATCTCATCTTCTAGACTCCAGTGCTGTATAAAATTTGTTGCCATTAAGCAGTCAACATTAAGGAAGTAGAAGCTGAGGTTTAATGAGGAATAAAGATGATAAGGGAGAGGAGAAAATAAGGGATTATTTTAATTCATGAAATACTTCATTTCTCTGGGGTCACATGGAGAAGAGATGTGAGTTCACTACTGACATTTATTTAAATTCTTATGTCTTTTATAATGAGAGAATTTTCATCTAGTGTGGGGAAACTTCTTATTGGGCAGGTGGATTGCTCCCAATGCCAGATCCTAGGAACATTTTGATGAAGGAATTGTTTTTTCATTCTGTCTTTCTCTGCTTTCTAAGCTGTATATATATATATATATATATATATATGTATATATATATATATATATATATATGTGTGTGTGTGTGTGTGTGTGTGTGTGTGTGTGTGTGTGTGTGTGTCCTTATAACCATTCTCACTATCCTATTCCTAAACAAATACACTAAATTACCTAGTACTCGTATGTTTATTCTCCTGTCACAGAGGTAAAAAAGGGATAAGAGAAATTATTTCTTCCAAGGTGTAAGAATATTATTTTGTTACCCCCACACTGGCACCTGGTATGGATACTGCCCTAGACTGTAGTCAGGAAACAGGTTAAAATTCCACCCCAGATACTTTGTTCCCAGACAAGTCACAAACTCCCAGAACCTCTGTTTTTCCAAATGTATAATCATGGTAATGGTATTGAACCTGCTTACTTTATCAGGTTGTTTTGAGGAAAGTTGCATGTCTTTGTGTGCTGTAAGAAGTGTCCCAAAAGTCTTAGTGCAGTTTTAAGCTTAAATAACTTAATAGCTTAAAACTATACTAAGCCTTTTGAGATACCTTGTATGTATTATCTGTTACTACTACTGCCATGAACACCAATATATGTATGTGACAGAGTTTAATCAGTGGTCCTACAATTTCAATTCCTAATGTTCATTACTAAGGAGTATTTGCACAGAGGACCTTACTAGCACCTTTTAATTCACACATTTGGTGCTAGTGTTTACTTCATATTCTTTTAAAACTGACTATTAATGTTCCATTCTTTTCATAATATATAGAAAATGTGATAGAGAAGGTCTCTCCTCATAATGTCCATGTCTAAGGAGATGAACTCAATGGTCCTGTTCTTCCATCATTTCATTTTAAGCAGACAATTTTTTTTTCCATTTTTACTCGGAAAAATTAAAAGAGAAACACTCTGGTAAAAGGAAGGGTTGTTAGGAACAAAAAAGGGAACTGACCTAAGAGACGCAAAATGAAGGATTGCTATAGGGGCAGTAACCACTAAGGGAAATGACAAAATGTCAGGGAGAGGAAAAGCCAATGTAAGGGCAAAGAAAAAAAATGGTATTTGGCTGGGACAACGTGGCCAAAAGCAAGAGAAGCTGCCATCAAAATCCTTATGAGCAGGATAGTTTCTTATTTTGTTTTGTATGCCCAATAGTGTCATCTGTGTCAAAAGATCATGTCCAGTTTATTACCTTTTCTCATATGATTTTATACAATTGTCCAGGATTGTTGGACTAACATCTCATTTTCTATAACCTCTCTGATATTGACTATTGGTATTCATAATTACATTTGTAAATGTTATGGTTAAGAGGTGAAACTTCAAGAGTATATTAACTTGTATTTCTCTTTTTCATTTTCTCATATGGATATTAATCATTTATAACATTTCTTTGAAAAACTTTCTTCCTATCTTTTAACTACTTGTCTTTTGTAGAATGGCTCTCAGACCTTGAATATTTCTGTCAATTCTCCAATTACCTTGGAAATACTTTAAAAAAAATCATATTTTTATCTGATGCACAGATTTTTCTTTCCTACTTAATAGGGTCTCTTCCTTTTCTAGGTGGTTTGGTTTCATTTATGAAAAAGCTTTTTATTTTATGTGATTGAACTGATAAAATCAGCTCTTTTATCTATTACAGACACTTATGTCCTGGTTTTTTTTTTTTTTTTAAGAATGTTCTCACTAGCCACTAGTTGGAAAGATGCTTCCTTTTAGGTACTTTCTTTTATCCCCTACCCCTTTTTTATTTAAAGATATGATCTTATATATTTAGTGTGATCCCAAACTACTTGTTTTAATTTTATAGCACTCAATTATTTGCAATATTAACTAATACCTAGTATTCTGGTTTTTACAAATTAAAGTTTTGTTTCTTTTCCTAAAGACTTGTCTAATAATCTATTTTTCTTAACAAAGGGACCAGTAAAGAGATAAATATTTTAGCTGGAAGGAGTATGTACATGGGTGAGGGAAACAGCCAGATATCTAGGTTTGAATTTCCTGATTTCAATTATCTCTGTAAAATAAGAGTTGTCGTCTATTGAGAGTGATTCAAAAGAGTTAGGGAGATTGAAGAAGGTAAAGAAAAGCCATAGTAATTAGCTTGCTAGGTAAAAAACAAAAACAGAAATAAAAACAAACAAACAAAAACATTGAGGAAAAGGATTGCTTAATTCAACAAAACTTTAGTAAGCTTTGAGTGTATATAGGGCTCTGTGCTAAGCTCTGGAGGACAGAAATAAGTTTAGAAAGGACAGTTTCTTCCCTCTTAGAGCTTATATTTAACTATGAGTGGGTATAGTTCCAAACAGAAAATGATGAGGCAGTATGGCAATTGATGGAGTGAAATCTTCATGTGAATGATATATTTTTAAGTATTGCTCTATACTTTGGTACAACAAACCACTTAACAAAAAGGAGCCCAGAGTGGTAAGGCTAGCCTCACAAAAGCTTTACTTTTTGACTGTAGGAAAAAAAAATTCTTCAATTCTTTAATATATAAATCATCTGAAAGAGGAAATTTTCTTTCTGGTTGGGGAAGATTCTGACCAATAAGATTGAGAGGATGAAAATAGTGGGTGTCCAGATAATATTACACCAAAATGGGATTGAAGTGTCTATAATTTTGTGAAAACTAGGGTTATTTTTTAAAGCTCTGCTCATGATTAATTGCAATTCATGGTTTATGGTAAATTTGCACTGAGAAATATAAACAAAGTTTTGACTTTTTTTCTCTGTTCTCTGTAGCTGAATGATAGAGTCTGCATCATCAGAAAGAAGAAAAAGCACCTTTAAAATTGGGCTCAACAAACATTAAATATCTACCATGTGCAGGACATTGGAATAAGTAGTGGGGACACAAAAGTACAAAACTCCCTATGATGTTACCGTATATTATACTATAATTTATGTAAATTATACTAAGGAAATATATAATTTTGACACAAGGGAGAATGACTGATACAGATAAAATAGTAAGAAAAAATTTGAACAGAGATAGGCCATTTTTACCTGAGGAGATTCAGGAAAAACTAGATGGAGAATTTAGAACTGAGACCCATACCCATTAAGGTGAATTTTCCTTTGAAGGAAAAAGATTTTGACAGATGAAGATTAGAGGTGATTATATTTTAGGAATTGGAAAGGGACAAAATGAGCAAAAGCAAGAATATATGAGAGTAGGGATTTGTGTAGGGATGGAGCAAAGCAAGAGGAAAATATGAAAAGATATTGTGTAACTAGATTGTGGTGGACTTCGAATATCCAAATCAGTAGTTCATACTTTATTTGATAGGCAATAGGAAGTTAGTGATGGATTTTTCTAAAAGAGTGATAAAGAGTTGTATATTTTTAATCATTATTATCATAATTACAATGTGAAATACAGAATAGAAGATGGTGAGATTGGAAGAAATTGGTTAAGGGACTTCCCCAAATTTAGATACCTAATGTGTGATATACCAGGGACTGAAATATATGTCCTCCTAAAACAAACAGTTCTTTCAACTATAAAATCTTGCTTCATGTTAATTTTCAAAGAGAATAACTACTATAAGATTATGTTTTTTTCCTTTATTCTTACAGTTTGCTTGATGGATAATTCATTTGTCTAAAGCAAGGGTCCAAGCTCCTTGGGGGTATCCATTTGGAGAGAAATTATATTTATTCTGCTTAGAACTTGAGGGAAGAAATAGGAATAATGGATGTCAGATGAAGAAAGGAAAATTTAGGCTCCAAAAATGGAATGAACTTCTTCAGGAGATGGGGCAGTCCCTCTCCCTAGAGTTTTTCAAACAAATGTCTGAATGATTTTGGAGGTATTAGAGGAATATTTCTTGTTCAAGCACCAATTAGAATATATGACCTTTACGGTCCATCCTAATTATGTAATTCTGTGAGTCTGTACAATAAGAGTTTTAATAATGGTTTATGTGGTGGGAATGGAAAGAAAAAAAAAGGAATAGAAATGTTGTAACAAATCTGGACTGGGAACCTATTTGGATTTGGGAAGTTAGAGTCAAAGATAATTCCACAGGTATTATCCTTTATGATTGGAAAGTGGTTGTGTCTTATAGAAATAGGGAGGTCAGGGTCAAATTTGGAGGAGGAAGATGAAGGATTCAGGTTTAGACATGACTTTGAGGTATCAGAGACACATATAGGTAGAGTTGTCTAGAAGAGAGTTGGAAATATCAGAAAGATTGTGAGGTAAAGATAAGACTGGAGTTATAAATTTAGGAATGATTCTTCATAGATCCCATCTCAATTCAATAATATTTATAAATGTACTATATAAAAGTCACTTATTCATAATTCAAGCAATGGGAGTGGGTAAGATAATGAAAGGAAAGAATAAAGAAAAAACACTAATGTATCAAGGACAGAAACTTGGGGAAAACCACATTCAAAGAATGGGAGAAGGGTTAGGAGCCCCAAAGAAACAAGGAAGGAGTTATTAGAAAGACAAGAACCATGATAATTTACTAATATGAAAGAAGAATATTAAGAAGAGAGGTGGTAATTAACAATGTCAAATCTTGTTTAGGGTTCAAGGAGAGAAAAGACAGAAAAAAGCCACTGGAATTAATGATGCCAAGGACCTTAAAGATTCTTTTGTTGTTGTTCAGTCATGTCCAACTCTTCATGACCTCATTCGAAATTTTCTTGGCAAAAATATGGTAGTTGTTTGCCAATTCTTTCTCCAGCTTATTTTGCAAATGAAGAACTGAGACAAACAGGATTAAGTGACTTGCCCAGGGTCACAAAGCTACTAAGTGTCTGAGGCCAGATTTGAACTCATGAAGATGAGTCCTCCTGAATCCAGGCCTGATGCTCTATCCACTGTGCCACTAAGCTGCCCTAAAAGATGATTTAGTTATTTCTCATTTTACAGATGAGGAAACTGAGGTCAAAGTCATTAAAGGATTTCCCCAAGATCACACAAGTCATAGAACTTGGATTCAAGTACAGTATTCTGATTCTAAATTTCTTGATTTTTTCACCATACCATCAAGGTGATTTGTTATCTTGGCTTTCAAATTCAACGATCTTTTCTATTTCTACTTTTTTTCTACAGATTCTTTCTCTTGAATGGGAAAAGAAAACCAGACGTGGTTGAGTGAGTTCATTCTTCTGGGGGTGTCCAGTGACCCAGGAACCCAGATCTTTCTCTTTATCCTTTTCCTGACTATGTACCTGATTACTGTATTGGGAAATATTCTCATAGTTATTCTGATTCGACTGGATACCCGGCTCCATATTCCCATGTACTTCTTCCTTACTAACCTCAACCTTGTTGATGTCTCTTATGCCACTAGCATTGTCCCCCAAATGTTGGCACACTTTCTAGATGAACAGAAAACAATTCCATATGTGAGCTGTGCTGCCCAACTATTTTTCTCTCTGGGTCTAGGTGGAATTGAATTTGTTTTGCTAGCAGTAATGGCTTATGACCGCTATGTGGCAGTTTGCAATCCCTTGCGCTATTCAGCCATCATGCATGCAGGATTGTGTGCCAGGCTAGTAGCTGCCTCTTGGGCCAGTGGTTCCTTGAACTCTCTCATGCAGACATCCATTACTTTTCAGCTGCCTATGTGCACGAACAATGTCATTGACCATATATCATGCGAAATTCTAGCCTTGGTCAGGTTAGCCTGTGTGGACACATCCTCCAACGAGGTTGCAATTATGGCTTCCAGTATCATCCTACTCATGACCCCATTCTTGCTGGTTCTGCTTTCGTATATCAAGATCATCTCAACTATCCTGAAGATTCAGTCCACAGAGGGGAGAAAGAAAGCCTTCCAGACTTGTGCCTCCCACCTGACAGTGGTATCTTTGTGCTATGGGATGACTATTTTTACTTACATTCAGCCCCACTCAACCCCTAATATCCTTCAGGAGAAGATGATCTCACTGTTCTATGCCCTTTTAATACCCATGTTGAACCCCCTGATTTACAGCGTGAGGAATAAGGAAGTGAAGGGAGCCTGGCAGAAACTTCTTGGGCAATTCTATGAATTAAAGTCAAAGCTTACATCCTCATGAGTCACACAAAGAGACAGCTGTGTCTCTGGACTCTCCCTCCCAGACTCAAATGTTATAGGCAACTATCTACATCATTGAGACTCCTTTCAAGGGACAGGAAGTCTAAATAATAAAAAATTATAGAAGTTTTAAGATAAGAGATGGCAGGGAGACTCTATTTTTCATTCCTGCTTTCTGATTGCTGTCTATGTCCTGCATTATCTAAGAAAATAAATATTTTATTATTTTTGATTTGTCATGCTTATATAACTTTTCCTCCTGAGATTAAAGGTTCTTAACCTTAGGTGCATGAATATGTTTTTCAAATAATTTAATAACTATCAGAATATAATTAGTTTCCTATGTAATCCCATGTCTTTTATTTTACGTGTTTAAAAACTTAAAAGTGTCCACTGATGTCACTAGGTTTCTAACATGTTCTATGACACAAAAAATGTTAAGTATTACTGCCTTATATTGTTATACTATATTCAGCCACATTTGAAAATGAACTATTTCATCTTAAATTAAAATGCATTTTATTATTACAAGAATCACCCAGAATAACAAACTACATACTGGGCTCAGCATAAGGCAGTAAAGCTGAGTCAATATGTTCAGATACCAGGGATAGAAAGTATTAACATTAAATTTAAAGAGGGATTGTTTTTTGAGGGTCTCTTTATACTGTGGACCTGTTGACTGTGTTTTATGCAGCACCCAAACAACAGATGTGTTAAGTTAAATTACCAGTCCTTGGAATACAAATCAGACCTACCATTGATGTTGGTATTGAACATATATAACCATGGGCCATATCTTTATCGTAGCATAGTCTCTTTAGAGATATGCAAATTTCTACATGAAGAAAATCAACAGAAGGCTTGCAGAGACAAAGAGCTGGAGCCATGCCTCAGTCTCTGTGTGTATTAAACATCCATGTGTTTAACTAGTCCAATCCCTAAGGAATCAGTCATCCCTCCCCATCTACAGTTTTGACTTTAAAATAAACTGAACCAGAGGGAAGTCATTATGGCTGCTTTAAAAGCAAAAGTGAAAATAGAAAGTATTAAATGCATCTATCTCAAAACTCCTCAAGTAATTAATGGAGATGATGTGATATAATAGAAACTGCATTGATTTTCTGTTCAGAAAAACTAGGTTTGAGTTACTTAATCTCTCTGTAATATGAAGTATTTAGACTAGATGGTTCCTTTCAGCTCTAAATACTATGATCCTATGAACTTGAATTTAGGTGGACATGTGTCCATCATCCAGGGTAGTCCACATAGCCATATATCAGTAAGAACAAAGGTCAGAAGGTGATGATCTTTTAGAAAGGGCCCATTCAGTTAGTTCCTCATTTGCCATTTACTTTAGTGGATTATTTCAAGACATTACAATTTCTGAGTCAATGACTAACGGGAGATAGGCTGAGTTAGTGAGTGAAAATTTGACATTATGAAAAAGGGACAAAGCAAGTGATGAAGGGGAGTGGAGTGGTTTGGAGGTAGGAGTAAGAATGTAAGAAATAACATTTATTTCAAAACCCTGGTCTTCAAAGCTCTTTCCTCATAGACAAGATCAAACTCAATGTACTGAATATGGACTAGAATACAATTTCAGAAACTTAGGGATAGCATTTACACAGTAATCCTCTGTAATTTGCCCTTTTCCTATAATTCCTGAGCTCTGTTCATGTGATTGTTCATCAGTCATTGGTTTATCACACTCTTACGCTTAAGCTACTTCCTCTGGTTATTGTCACTCAGACCTCATTATGATGGTTAAATAGTTTAATTAGTAAGAGCATAGTGACATCAGCAATAATGGTTATAGTAGCAGAAACTATGAGAAAGAACAATATCCACATCTCAAAGCAAAGTTGAACTCTGCTAGTTCTCTTGTATCTTATGACCTTAATATGGAGACTCCAGGAAGTTTATCTGCTTACTATACACCTCCCAGTTACCACTAACTTGGGCACAGGAACAGAAATCAGATGATGGCAGTCACTCATAACACTTGCTAAAGTTGCAAATGACTAGCTGCAAAAGGAATTACCTGAGTCCTTCTGGTAGTAGGTATATAGCAGACTTGGAAGTTGCTTCTCTTGACTCAGAGGATGAACGAAATGTCAGTTGCTACATGCATCTTTGAGTAGTTTGTACTTAAAATTTCTACCTTGTCAGGGTGGTTCCTTGCTAGAAATCTTTTCATAACAGGGGATTGAAAACTGACTGGCATTTCGGTATTTGTAGCTTGGTGGATCAAGCATTGGTTCTCAGTCCTTAGTGTGATTTGGGCCTATCACAATCTTTGAACTGGATGGTAGACTTGAGTCATGGCCAGTTCTTAAAAGGATATAGAGTCTTTGAGAGACAAAATGAGAAAAAAGATTAAGGACTAGAAGGGCTAAGCAATAGCTGTTGGGAGGTGGGGTCTTCAACTTCTCATAGATCAGTAAGCCCAACTAGAAGGAATCAGTGGCCCATGGACAACTTTTGAAAGAAGAAACTGGAAAGGAGAGACTAAAAAGGGTTAAGCTTTGACAGAAAAGGTTAAGGATAATGTGGGTCATTGAGCTCTACAAACACCTCAGGAACAAACAACTTATATTGAGGCTATAAGTTTTTCTCCTCTCTTCAATAATTAATGGTAGTTCCCCCAAAAGGTCTTCACTTTCCCTAGCTTCTTCCTTTTGTCTATACAGTAATATGCTCTCTTCTTTTACCAAAATGTTTCCTATTTCCTGATTTTGCCTCATATATAGAGGTTAGCTAGAGGTAAGCAATGGTTTCTAAGCCTCAGTCTAAATGTTAGGAATTTTTCTAAGTGAGGGCTCTGAGCTACTGTGGTTGTAGAGATAACTTTCCATTCAATATTAACTCCATAAAAATTCAGAGTACAGTGCCACGTGGACCCAAGAGACAGTATCTTGCCTTTATTATAAAAGTGATCTAATTGTTATGAGTGTGATTAATTAAATGTCACAAAAATTATTATAGGATGGAAATAGTTAATGTGTAGACAAGATAGGCAGGCTTAGGTGAACTTAGTTCCTCCCTTTTCATAAGGAAAAGGAGAGCAGAAAGGATGCAATACCTTTTGTGGTAATACCAGGTCTGTATTGAAGCCAGTTTGTATAGGTTCAGAGAGTTGATTGTTAAATTATCCTTTTGTACATTTAGACCTCAGAAATTTAAACTACACATCACGGATTGATTTATTTGTTTTCTTGACTGTTGGTCTTAAAAAAGTGAAGAGGAAAATGTTAATACAGCTTCTACTTTAAAGCGTTTCCTGCATGCGTTTTGTTGAGAGCTGGTTATTTTAATATTTGCCAGCATAGCCCTGAGTACCACCCTTTGAGGGTATACATATATACAGGGAGAATCATGTATTGTTTGCCAGTTTCACAATGACATGCTTGCACAGGTTCTGGATAATGGGTGATATTCTCAGGCTTCCCCGGTTATCAATGGAGTGAAGCAGAGCTTGGTGCTTGTTACCATGTTTTTAGCATGATGTTTTTAGAGATGTCATTCAACATGTTGCCTTCAATGAAGAAGAAGGCAGTATCAAGGTCAGCTACCACACCAATGGTAAATTGTTTAACTTGAAAAGGTTGCAAGTCTGTAATGGAGAGAGAGTTAGTGTTCAACTTTTTGTTCACAGATGATTGTGCACTCTATGCAACCTCTGAGGAAAGTGTAGCAGAGGAGGTATTAGATTGTATACCATACTGAAGGTCTACAGAATTGTTGTGCTAATCTCATTGTTGTATGCCTGTGAAACCTGGACTACCTATCAGTGCCATGCCAAGAAACTCAGTTGCTTCCATTTGAATTGTCTTAGGAAGATTTTTGATGGTCAGCTGGCAAGATAAGGTACCAGATACTGAGGTTCTTTCTCAAGCTGAACTGTCAAACATTCAAACTCTACTTCAGTTAGTGCAACTGCAATGTGCTGGCCACCTTGTTTGAATGCCACACATATATTTTCCTAAAAGACTACATAATGAATAATTCATACAAGATAAGTGCTCACATGGAAGCCAGAAGAAGTGATACAAGGAAACTCTCAAGGTCTCTCTGAAGAAGTTTGTAATTGATAATAAGACATGGGAAGTACTGGCACTAGATTGTCCAGTGTGGTGTGCCTACATCAGTCATCAAAGTAGGTGCTGTGCTCTATGACCAAAACAGAATTGCAGTACCTTAAAAGAAACATGGGTGGGGCAGTTAGATGGCACAGTGGTTAAAGCACCGGCCGTAGATTCAGGAGTACCTGAGTTCAAATCCGGCTTCAGACACTTGACACTAGCTGTGTGACCATGGGCAAGTCACTTAACCCCCATTGCCTAAAAAAAAAAAAAAGAAACATGGGTGAGGGTGGAGCCAAGATGTGGAGGAGAGGCTGTGACTGCCCCTAGCTCCTGACAAATCAATCCACTCGCTCCCAAATAATGCCATAAAACTCCCCCAAAGCAGGCTAACTCACATAAGAACAAAGTGAGACTATTTTCTAGCCAGAAACAGAAATTGAGATAACCTGTTAATCTGGCTGAAAGAGAAGCTCAGTGCAAAGCCCAGACCCACCCAGGAACAGATGCCTCCCACTCTTAAGTGCCAGCGGCCTCATCTGAGGTTTGGCTTGTGACTAGTAAGGGGGTTCAGCGGTTGGCCGGGGTGAAGTGGCTGTATTCTCTGCTGTATTTGGGGTGAAGTGCCCTGGTTCTGAACCAGTGGGCCAAATCAAGTGGTGTCAGCCCAGTGGGGGAAGGCCAAAGGCATACCAAGCTTCCAACCATAGGGAATCAGATTCAATCAGACATCTATTTCTGGCTTGAGATGAGTCGGCAAAGAAAACAGCAGATGATAGGCAGCTTCTTTGGGGGGAAGATAGACCAGAATACACCCTCAGAAGAAGATAATAACAAAGTCAAAGCTCCAGCATCCAAAGCTTCCAAGAAAAATATGAATTGGTCTCAGGCCTTGGAAGCACTAAAAAGGGACTTTGAAGAGAAAGTAGGAGAGATCGAAGGAAGATTTAGAGAGAGGGAGGAAAAACTGGAAAGAGAAATGAGAGTAATATAGGAGAGTCATGAGAAAAAAGTCAACAGTTTGAAAAATCAAATGGGAAAGGAGATAGAAAAACTTTCTGAAGAAAATAATTGCCTAAGAATTACGATTGAACAAATGGAAGCTAGTGACTTTACGAGAAACCAAGACACAATAAATCAAATCTATTTGAATGAAAAAATAGAGGGCAATATGAAATATCTTCTTGGAAAAACAGCTGACCTGGAAAATAGATCCAGGAGAGATATTTTGAAAATCATTAGTCTACCTGAAAACCACGACCAAAATAATAGCCTAGACATCATCTTCCAAGAAATTGTCAGGGAAAATTGCCCTGATATTCTAGATGCAGAGGGTAAAATAGAAATTGAAAGACTCCACCAATCACTTCCAGAAAGAAATCCCAAAAAGGAAAACTTCCAGGAATATATTATAGCCACATTCCAGAGATCCCAAGACAAGGAAGAAATATTACAAGCAGCTAAAATAAAGGAATTCAAATACTGTGGAATCATATTTCCTCTTCTAAATTTATGAATAAAATTACCATGTACCTTGAAAAAAAAAGAAACATGGGCTATGCAAATTTAGACAACTCTACTCCAAATGTTTATATAGGCTATTTGTACTTATTTATGGTAGATCCTTTCAAGCTAATATCAAACTGATCTGCTACAGTTGGACACATTTTACATTTACCCTAGGGGCAACTAAGTGGCTCAATGGATAGAGCACTGGCCCTGAAGGTGGAAGGATCTGAGTTCAAATATCACCTCAGATACTTACTAGTTCTATGACCCTGGATAAGCCACTTAACCTCAATTTCCTTAAACATCTCCAGTCATCCTGATGTATATCTTGCCACTGGACCCAAATGGCTCTGGAGGAGAGAGTGAGGCTTGGTGACTTTGCACAGCCCTCTCTCTTAAATCCAATTCACTGCAAGTCATGCCATCACCCCAATGTTATGGTCCTCCTTGAGGATAAAGGACAAACAACAACAACAACATTAACCCTGACATAGTGACATTTTGGTCCTCTCTGAGTACAAAGGACAACAGTCAATTGACATACATGGCCAAATATTTAGAGTCTTAAATCTAGAATAGGAAGAAGTTTCATAGGCCAGTTAGTCCCACCCCTTAATTTCACATATGAGAAAATTGAGACCCAGAGAGATCAAATAATTTGTCCAGTCACACAGGTACTAAACACCAGAAGTGCAATTTGTATTCGAGGCATCTGGCCCCTGAACCAGTGTTAGTTCCATCATTATACTACATCCTGGCATGCTAGAAACTTCCTCCTTCCTGACTAGATAAGGGCGTGATACCAGGTAAAGTGATCTATCACAACCAGAATGTTGTTTGTTCTCCTTATCTCCTTCTGGGGAATAAACACTTAGGCTGTGTTACTGTGGGCAAGACACATAGCCTTTCTTTGTCTCAGTTTCTCAACTGTAAAATAGGGCTGATAACAGCACCAGGATTATTGTGAGGACCAAATGAGATAACACATCCAAAATGCTTTGCAAACCTTAAAGCGCTCATGAAATATTACCTAATGCACAAAAGTTTGATAGCATTTATATACTCTAAACCCAAGTCCTTTGACTCCAGGAGCAGTGTTCTTCCCACTGAACTACTCCTGTCACCTCTATCTCTGAAGATCAAACACTTGTTTTTTTGTTGGTATCATATATTGATGATCTTACTTGTGAAGTTGATCCAGATGTTAGATATCATTCAAGATTGAAGGCAAAACCATTTTATACAGGATCAATTCAATGCAAGAAAGTTCATAAGCCCTGATGGCATAATCTTGGGTAGAAGCCTGAGACTCTCAACCATACTTTTGATATGATAAATGCCTTCCTTGAATTTCAAATGTCACCTTCAGGGGCAGCTAGGTGGTGCAGTGGACAGAGCACCAGCCCTGGAGTCAGGAGTACCTGAGTTCAAATCTGGCCTCAGACACTTAACACTTACTGTGTGACTCTGGGCAAGTCACTTAACCCTCATTGCCCTGACCAAAAACAGCAGCAACAACAACAACAACAACAAAACCAAACAAAACCAAACAAAAACAAAAAAATATCACCTTCAAACTTTCCATAACTCTTGCTGAAAGAATATAGTCGATTCATTGCTGGCTAATGCTGCTATTCATATACTAAAGGTGCCATCCAGATTAGCATTGGTCAAAATATAAGACAGTAGATTGTTGGGATAATGTGTGTAAAGAATTTGGGGAACTTTGAAGTACTATATAAATGACTCCCATTATTAAATCTGAATTCAATTTTTTTATTGCATAATATCTCCAAGTCTAATCAATCAGCTAGTATGTATTAACCAATTACTACATACCAGACATTGTGCTCTATAGCCACTGGGGATACAAATACAAAGAATTAAATAATCCCTATTCTCAAGAGGCTTACATTATATCTGGAGGAAAAATATGCACATATATATGGAAATTAAATTACTAAATAGGTGACTATCACAGGCATGCAGGTTTAAAGAACTCCAAACAACCTGAACAACATATAGAACATGGACTCTTAACCAGGAGAAGGGACTGATGAAATTTGGATGAAAACAAGAATTTCATCTTTATTTTTACTAAATTCTAACTTAAATCTAGAATCTGTCAAATATGAATGTAGGAAATGAGCCTTTATTCTGAAGAGTCCATACTTCACTAGATTAGCATGATACAGAAGAGATAAAGAACTTCTGTTGTAGATCCGAATCTTTTTGTAACAGTTCATAAAATAATGTTTGGATCAACTAAGCTACCTAATTAATTTCTTGCCTTGCTCAAAGCTCTTAAACTGTTACCACCTGAGGAATCTGACTGATAATAACCATAATGATAATTGCTTTTTTGTACCCTTTATGGTTTACAAATTGATTTTTCTCATTTGATCTTCATAGTATCCCTGTGAGGAAGACAGGGCTGATATTATTATAAAGGGGATCATTTGCAGATAAGGAAACTGAACTTCAAAGAGGTGAATTCAATTCAGTTCAGTAAACATTTATTATGCACCCACTATTTAAATAATTGATTTGCCCAAGATCACACAGCTAGTAATTGGCCAAGATCCATGTGTTATATGAGCAACACTAACCTCCCTATCGTTTTTCCTTAGTGTAAATTGTCTCAAAATCTTCTCTAAATTGATTAACCATTCTTTCAATTTGATCATCACCCTCATCTAATCATACTCTCATAGATTATGGTTCTTTGCATCTGGTCCTTCCTTTCTTATTAAGACTTTCTTTTTTTTGTGAGACAATTGGAGTTAAGTGACTTGCCCAGGGTTACACAGCTAGTAAGTGTCAAGTGTCTGAGGTCAGATTTGAACTCGGGTACTCCTGAATCCAGGGCCGGTGCTCCATCTACTGCACCACCTAGCTGCCTCAAAGACTTTCTTTGAAAAAAAATACTTTCTCTTTCTTAAACTGATTGAACTAGAAATAACATTAATTTTCATACTACAAGGATTGGTACTAATATACTATATCCCAGGCTTGATAAAAGTGGTTTGTCCAATCCTGGTGTTGTCAATGATTCAGTACCTAAAGAACTCTCACCTGTCATTCCAAGAAGCTGTGGCATACACAGTGGCCATACCCTGGTAAAAACCTGTCTGGACAAATGGGTTAAACCAGTTTGAGGGTAACTGACAGGTACCAACCTCAAACCTATTGGTGAGTTAGGGGGACATCTAAGCATGTGAAGACTTCCTCTGGCGACCATGGAGGTGCTTGAAGGAGATGCTATGGAGCACTTAGAGCTTGGAATCAAAGATGCCAAGATCATCCACTGCATTCTGGGACATCTCTAGTAATCTTGACTTTTATTTTGCCATTGCACGTCAATGATTCTGAAAGAATGAGACTGATGACTTTGTGCAACTCTGCCTCACTTAAATCCAATTCATATACTAGTCAAGATATCTCCTATAATGTCATTGGTCCTTATAAAAAACAAGGAATGAACAACAACTAAAGAATTATGTTGCCCCAAGCCAAAAAAGAAAAATGGATTTTTTTTTGCCTGACTCTGAGGGAATTTTGGGACATAGATTCTAATGACTAATAATCATCTTATGGAATATGGTAGCTTAAAGAAATAAAAACCATCTGATTCAATGGGTAAAAAAAATGTTGAACTAGGAGTCACAAGACTGGAATTTGAATTTTGGCACTGACACTATCTGTGTCACCTTTGTCAAGTTACGTAACTTGTCTGGGCCTCAGTTTCCTTAACATGAATTGGACATGGGGTAGGTAGTTTATTTCTCCAAAGAAATGAGAGGATTAGACAAGATGACCATTACAGTCCTTTCCAGCTTTCTGATTAAATGGATGACAATTTTGTCTGACTGGGACATTTTAATCCCAGAGAAGGATTAGGATGATATAGGGACTTGAAACTGTTATATTTTGTTTTAATTCTCATTGGTGATTCTGTTCTCTAATACAGAGACTTCTCTGCATTAGATATCTCAGCCCAATATTTCAAAATTAAAATTCTCTTTAAAATCCCCACATTAAGAAACAGTGTCACATAAGGTTTTCTTGAAGGAATTGAAGATGTTTAAACTAGAGAAAAGACAAGCTAAGGGGGTGGATTCATGAATATTTTCATTAAGTATCTGAAAAGCAGTTATGTGGAAAATGTATTCCACTATTCTAAGATTAAAATTTCTAGCAAATTATATTTGAAATTTTTATTTTGAATTAGGTTCACTTGGATGACTTTTCCATTTCTCCAGTGTAAAAAAGAATGGTCTTTGATATTTGATTTACTTTTCCAATAATAGTTCTACTTGGCAAGTGGATTTGTGGCAGCAATAATTACAGCATGGTATTTAAAAAGAACACAGACCTGAATCAAGGAGATTTGACTTTATAATAATAGCTGATTTTTATTAAGTTCTTTAACATTTACAGAAAACTTAATGAACTTTATCTCATTGCACTTCACAACAATCCTTTAAGACAAGTGCTACTGGTAGCATTATCACCAATGTTTGGTGAATGAATGTTTGTTGAACAAGTTCCTATGAGACCTGGAACACAATCCTGCTATTTTAGGGTACAAAGGAAATCATTAATCAATAGATGTGATGATCTTGCAAACCCCATGCTAGGGCATAAAAGATTACAGGATCATAGGTTTAGAGATAGAAGTGACCATAGAAGTCATCACATCCAACCCTTTCATTTTATAGAAGAGAAAACTGAGGTTTAAGGTGCTTAAGTGAATTGCCCAAGGTCATATAACTAGTACAGGTCAGAGACAGGATATGAATACAGTTTTTTCTGATTCTAAGTCCAATACTCTATCTACTATGCCATTGTGCTTTTGTCAACAATTGGCAAAAACTTAGATCATGACTTGTGGGCTGGAAGGTCAAGGAATTGTGTATAGTTTAGTCTAAGGAAAGACAATGGAGAACAGAATAATGCCAGGTCTCAACCACTCTAGGTGGCAACCATAAGATTTAATATTATCTGCTGTTTTTAAACTTTTGGTTAGCAACATCTAGCTATAAAGGTTTTGGATTTTAGTAGTTGTCATCGATCTTCAAGAAAACACTCAAACAGGGAATTCAGAAAATACTACTACTACTACTACTACTATTACTACTACTACTACTAATAATAATAATAATAGCTAAAATTTATATAGTGCTTTCAGGGTCTCAAATGCTTTTTCATACATGCTATTGTTGTTTGTTTCTCATGACAATCCTGTGAGATAACTGCTGTAATTAGCCCCATATTACAGATAAGAAAATTGGGGCCAAGAGTTGCTAAGTGACTTGCCAAGGGTAACTAACACCTAGGAAGTGCTTGAAGCAGGATTTGAACTCAGATTTTCCTTATGTACGTGAGGCACTTTATCCATTAAACCTAGATCTGGGGGCAGCTAGGTGGCGCAGTGGATAGAGCACCGGCCCTGGAGTCAGGAGTACCTGAGTTCAAATCCGACCTCAGACACTTAACACTAGCTGTGTGACCCTGGGCAAGTCACTTAACCCCAATTGCCTCACTAAAAAAAAAAAAACAAAAAAAAAACCCTAGATCTGTCGAGATATAAATGCTTAGTTCCTTGTGTCCCTATGAAAGTGCTTAACACTGCTTTTTTTATTTGTTCATTTTTATTGCCCTAATCCTATATTATAGAAACAGAAAGTGAGCTAAACTTATTATATTTAATTGTATTGGCCATATATGTGTAACTATGGAACTCGAAGGAAAAATTAAAGTCTATCTTTGGTTTAAATGATCCTAATTGGGAAGAATATACATTATTAGCAAAAATGTACATTTATTACTAGCACCATCTTCAGATGACTCTTCTGTCACCTAAAAAAAGATATGACAAGGATTTGGACATAAGAGGTGATACCATAGGTAAATTAGGAGAGAAAGGAATAGTCTACTTATCAGATCTTTGGAAAGGAAAACAGTTTATGACCAAACAAGAGATAGAGTATATTATAAAATGCAAAATGGATGATTTTGATTACATTAAATTAAAAAATTTTTGTACAAACAGAAGCAATGCATTCAAAATTAGAAGGGAGGCAGAAAGCTGGGAAACAATTTTTGTGGCCAGTACTTCTGATAAAGGCCTCATCTCTAAAATATATAGGGAACTAAATCAAATTTATAAGAATCCAAGTCATTCCCGAATTGAGAAATGGTCAAAGGATATGAACAGGCAGTTTTCTGATGAAGAAACCAAAGCTATCTATTGACATATGAAAAAAATGCCCTAAATCACTATTGATTAGAGAGATGCAAATTAAAACAACTCTGAGGTACCACCTGACACCCATGAGATTGGCTAAAATGACAAAAAAGGAAAATAATAAATGTTGGAGAAGCTGTGGGAAAATTGGAACACTAATGCATTGTTGGTGGAGCTATGAACTGATCCAACCATTCTGGAGAGCAATTTGGAATTATGCCCAAAGGGCGATAAAGTCCATACCCTTTGACCCAGCAATACCACTTTTGGGTCTTTTTCCCAAAGAAATCATGGAAAGGGGAAAGGGACCCATATGTACAAAAATATTTATAGCTGCTCTTTATGTGGTGGCAAGGAATTGGAAGTTGAGGGGATGCCCATCAATTGGGGAATGACTGGACAAGTTGTGGTATATGAATACAATGGAATACTATTGTGCTGTAAGAAACGATGAGCAGGAGGAGTTTAGAGAAACCTGGAGGGTCTTGCGTGGGCTGATGATGAGTGAGATGAGCAGAACCAGAAGAATATTGTACACAGTATCATCAACATTGAGTGTTGATCTACTGTGATGGACTATATTCGTCTCACCAATGCAATGGTACAGAAGAGTTCCAGGGAACTCATGATAGAAGAGGATCTCCAAATCCAGGAAAAAAAAAAAAAAAGAACTGTGGAGTATAGATGCTGAATGAACCATACTATTTCTTATATTTTTGGTGCTGTTGTTTTTTCGATTTTGAGGTTTTTCATCATTGCTCTGATTTTTCTCTTATAACATGACTAATGCAGAAATAGGATTAATGTTATTATGTATATATATATATATATATAACCTATATCAGATTACCTGTTGTCTGGGGAAGGGGGGAGGGAGGGGAGGGAGGGAGAAAAATCTGAAATTGGAAATCTTGTATAAACAAAAGTTGAGAACTATCTTTACATGTAACGGAAAAATAAATAAATTAAAAAAAAAAAAAAAAGGTATGACGCCTTCCAAATAGAAACTCTTGATTCCTTAACAATCATAGACCATTATGGTAGAAACTTCCCTTCCTCATGGGATTTATCAGTAACATGGGGAAACTCCTGGGCAATATAAGGTTCTCAGAAGCTGATGATACCAATAGCTTCTTGTTCCCAAGATTATGTAATAGATGCCACCTGGCAGAGGATGGCTATTGTAGCCACAAGGTGCTGGAGATGTCATTCTATGGCCCTTTACATAGACCCACACATCTCTTGTATGGGAAGCCCCTCATAGCATGTCTAGATGGGGGCATTGGGAGTAGTCTGTGCCTATTCTCTCCTTCTAGCTTTAGATAGTAAGTATCTCATGACCATGTTCCAATAAATGACTTTCTATTTTCTATTTTTTCCTCTTTCAGATTCACTGAAGAATCTTCCTCATCCTTCATTCTGCTAAGGGCAGCTAATTGAGGGTAAGTACCAATTCTCCAGGGGTCATTTTGCAGGGGGTTTTTTAGTTGCACTGGTTTAGTGTTGAATAAGAAATAACAACCAGTGGTCATAACATAGGGATGTCTAAATCTCTGCTTGTTTTTGTTTCATTTTCACCACAAATCTCTCCCATTCCCTAATCAAATATCATGACTTCTTACCTCACTATCCATCTACGTGTGTCCTAAGGTGAGAAGAGAGGACTCTCCCCTATACCCTGTTATTGTTCTTGATGTATATCTTTGTTTGTACAATGCTGTGACTAACTCATATGCAATTTGAAGAAATAAGTGCCTGGTTTTCATGGGGCTCTTGAAAAATGTGGGAGTGTTTCTACCATTTCGTTTTAAGGGTCAGGTGATAGTTAGATTTTGATCTGTGGTAGAATCACAAAGAAATTAAAATTTCTTCCAGCCAATTCTTTAGGTTTAATGTCAGTGCTGCTACTTACACAGAAATCAGACAACAAGGGAAGCCTCCATTGTGGAGGTCCTTCTGTGGGTACAACTATACTGGTGGAAGTTTTTTCTATCTCCTCTCTTATTTCTATTTCTCTTTGTTTGTGTATGGCTCTCTCTGGATATAGGTCGGAATTGGGTTTGTTTCTTTCTGTAGGTGTCTGTGTGGCTTTGTGTGTTCTTGCATTTCTATTTTTGTGAATGTGTGCCCATTCTGCAGTGTGTGAGTATGTCTTACTGTGTGCATCTATATGTGATCGTGACCTGTGTTAACATACATATTTGCCTACAAGTATGTTTTTATATGCTTCTATCTACATAGAGCTAAGTGTACAGAGCAGGTACCCAATAACTACCTAAGTGGATGTATGACTTTATCTCTATTGTATCTGCACCTACATTTACATATCTATACACATCTTTATATGTATGCACATTTTAGCTTACATATTTGTATCTATATGTTATTTTAGTGTGGCTACATGCCCATAGTCTCCTACACCAATCAAATTGCAGGGCAGACCAAAAAAGAAAAATGTTTCTATTTGTGTGTGTGTATGTGTGTGTGTGTGTGTGTGTGTGTCCATCTTTCTGGTTGTATGTCTGACTGATTACTAAAATGTAGGCTTATCTATGATTGCATATGACTGTGACGATAATCTTTACAGTCTGGAGTGTTTTCCAAGAAGAGAGAAATATCAAGGATAGGGAAAGTGATGATGAGTCTCAGTCATGGGGGTGTTATTTTTCTTCCTGTTTATCAAGTTCTTGTTATGGCTGAAAAATTCATTACTTGGTGACAAGCCTCTCCATACATGACTAGACTGATCCTCACAAAGCAAACATACTCTGTTTTCCAAGACCATACTCAAAGCCCACACAACATGATATGCTTTGCCAGAACTTGATCTCTTCCGCTAGCATAGCCTTTAAAAACCTTGGGTCGGGGCATCTAGATGGTGCAGTGGATAGAGCACCGGCCCTGGAGTCAGGAGTACCTGAGTTCAAATCCGGCCTCAGACACTTAACAGTTATTAGCTGTGTGACCCTGGGCAAGTCACTTAACCCCAATTGCCTCACTAAAAATAAAAAAAAAATCAAATTAAAAAACAACAACCTTGGGTCATCTCCATGGTGGGGCAAAGTATGAAAATAGAACTTTTGTGAATTATTTAAAATTATAAGGCTTTAATTAATAAATACCAAATATTACCTTGAACTTTAAGATACCCAAAGTCTCAAATGAGGGACCATTCAGGACTTAATAATTCATATGAATTACTTATTAAAGGGGAACACATATAGCATAGTGGACAGAAAGCTGGTCTTGGTCAACATGTCTTTAATAAGTCATTTAATCTCTTAAAGCCTCAGGGAACACTGTAGGATTATAAGTGCAGGAGAAGTGACAATCTTTGGTAGAGGGAGTTTTCACTTTGTGAGTTTCCTCTATCAGTGAAATCACAAATCTAATACCATTCTATAACAACTCCCTGAGGTCTAATATAACATTATTGTTGTTCAGTCACTTCAATTTTGCCTGACTCTCGGTGACCTGATTTAGGGTTTTCTTGGAAAGAGATAGGACTGGTTTTCCATTTCCTTCTCTAGCTCATTTTATAGATGGGAAAATTGAAGCAAACAGGGTTAAGCAAGTTGCCTAAGATCACACAGCTAATGTCTGAGGCCAGATTTGAATTCTGAAAGATGATTCTTCCAGACTACAGGCTAGGTTCTCTATCTACTATATCACCTAGATGCCCCTATAATCCAATATACTGTTTTCCTAAAGACATAAGCATTCCTATCTATTCCCTTATGTGGATAGGCCAGTCTCTTAGCTTCCCATATACATAGTAATCAATTTATATTAAAATATTACCCTTTCTCATGGTTGTTCCACAAATTCCCACCAATACTGCCTTTCCTCCCATGTTTACTCCTCTGTTACCAAAAATAATGCCCCCAAATCTGTTTCCTGAGGAGCATAAATCACAATACCTCACATACAAGTATATGCATGTACATAGAGAACCCTCCACAATGTAGTTCTCTTCTAGCAGTGTCTCTTGCATCTCAGAATATTTCAAATCTAAAACTGATATAAAATTGGGCAAAGTGAGATTTCGGACATAAATGAGGAAATGCTTCTCATAGTTGAAGAAACAACCATTTGTGTTATCAGATATCTCCACAGGAAGGCCAGTTATTCCTCTAGGTCTTGGTAGACATAAGATGGAATCTAGGGTTTTAGATCATTGTGCGGGTTCTACTTAGGGTGTGTGGGGGGGAAATGAAGTTCCTATTTTCAGGAATTTTGTGACCATGTGATTGATTATTTGTCTAGGAAAGTTAAGCTGTATATCATGGATGTGGAGAACCAGACGATGGTGACCGAGTTTATTCTGGTTGGGTTCCCAGGGAGCAGGACCATGCGTGGGCTGGTGTTCCTGATGTTCCTCTTGGCCTACATGCTGACAGTATCAGAGAATGTGATCATCATCCTTTTGGTGCAAAGGAATAGGCCGCTCCACAAACCAATGTACTTCTTCTTGGCTAACCTTTCCTTCCTGGAGACCTGGTACATCTCTGTCACTGTGCCCAAGCTGCTATTCAGTTTCTGGTCTCTGAGCAACAGCATCTCTTTCTCCCACTGCATGACTCAACTCTACTTTTTCATTGCACTTATGTGTACTGAGTGTGTACTCCTGGCTGCCATGGCATATGACCGCTATGTGGCCATTTGCCGCCCACTCCATTATCCCACAATCATGAGCCATGGCCTCTGTTTCCGCCTGGCCCTAGGATCTTGGACCATTGGATTTGGCATCTCCTTGGCCAAGATCTACTTCATCTCCCGCCTTAGTTTCTGTGGCCCCAATGTCATCAACCATTTCTTTTGTGACATCTCTCCTGTGCTCAATCTGTCCTGCACAGATATGTCCATGGCTGAACTGGTAGATTTTGTTCTAGCATTAATCATCTTTCTTTTTCCATTATCTATTACAGTGTTGTCCTATGGATGCATTCTGGTTACAGTTCTAAAAATGCCCACAGGAAAGCAAAAAGCTTTCTCTACTTGTGCCTCACATCTTGTGGTGGTCACTGTTTTCTACTCAGCCACCATCTTCATGTATGCCCGGCCTCGTGCCATCCATGCCTTCAACATGAACAAAGTCATTTCTATCTTCTATGCCATTGTCACCCCAGCCCTTAATCCTTTCATCTATTGCCTAAGGAACCGAGAAGTCAAGGAGGCTCTGAAAAAGTTGACCTGTGTCCAGGATACCTGAACTGATCCATCTGGCTACTAAAGCCAAATGGACAAAGACAAACAGTTGCTTCTCTTCTCCCCTGTCTTGCCTGTTCAATTGTAGCTGAATTTCTCCCTATTAGCATGCTACTATGATTTTTTGGCAAAGTCCCTTGGACATATCCTGAAACTTCCTTAGCTCTTCAGAGAATGTAGCCTTTGAGTGTCTTAGTCTCAAAATAAGAAGAAACCTTTCTATGACTCTGAATGAGAAGGGGGGCATCCATTGTATAAAGACAATTTAAAATTACAGAAAATTAAATAGACTTGAGTAATAGTCTTAGTAGGTAACATTTATATAGTGTTTTAAGGTTTACCAAGAGCTTTATATATGTTATCTCATTTGATCTTCACAAAAACCCTGTGAGGTAGGTGCTATTATTATCTCCTTTTGACATATGTGGAAACAGGCTAAAAACAGTTAACTGGTTTGCTCAAAGTCACATAGCTTATATATGTGTTAAGCAAGACTCATATTCTGGTTTGCCTCACTCCAGATCTAACAAGGGCATTTAATTCTATCTTCTAGCCTACATGAATTATTTTCTCCATCATCCGCAAGAAATGGTCATCTAGACTTTGACTGAACACTTTGGTCTTGGGGGATTTGTTACATATTGGGACAATTAATTTCATTTCTAGAAAACTCTAATTCATACACAGTTTTTATTATGTTGAGCCAAAGTCTCTTTCCCTATTCAACTATTTTTTCTAGTTTTGACATCTGGAACCACGGAGAAGGAATTGGTTTCCCTTTTCTTGATTTTAAAGATAGCTGTTATGTGCCCACTCAGTATTTCCTTCTTTAATACTGTAAAGTCAAGCTGTAAATAAGAGAGTAAAGTTCAGAGTGAACTGGAGATAACTGCTTTTTAGCCCTGGAAAATCTGGTAAGATTTATATTATTGGTTTCACCCTGGGTTATCAGTGGAGAAAATTAACCTCTTCTTCTGGAATTGTATTATTAAATATGTATCTTCAGAGAAGGGGAGTTTGTTCTAGAATTGCTGCCCTGTGCCAGTTGTAAAATATGTCTTATTCTTCTGGTTTCAACATCTGTCATTTTTTTAGGACAAGAGAAAAATTAATTATCTCTTTGGTGGGAGATAGTGCAATTGACTTATTTTAGGGTATATGTTAGGAAATTCTTTATATAGAAGCTTTCTTCTGTTTTTCTCCCCCTTCTCTTTCTTATATCTTAAGATTTAGGTGTATGTGCAAGAAGCTGTATTCTCATGATGAGATACCCGTGCCCTCCCTTTCAATACCAGTCCAGCTTTCTTCACAGAACTATAGTTACAGAATGCAAAGTTGGAAAGCATCTCAAAGGTCAGTTACTTTAACCCCTGCTCAGCGAAAGAAGTCTAGGTACAACATTCATAATAAATAGCCTTTCATCTTTTGGTTTAAGACTTATGAGTTTCAATAAACCAATCCCTGAGGCACCTGGTTTCAGTTGTTGTTTTTTATAGCTTTCATGGGTAGTATGTGTTTTCTTGTCTTGAGCTTATAACTAGCTCCTCTGTCAGAATCTGGTAATGATGAACTAAATAAATGGGGAAATGAAGGGCATCCTGTGAATGCATTTACTCAGTTAGCACTGATCATGGTACAATCTTAGTAAAAGCTCAAGGGCATCCCTGTCCATATTCTTGACCAGTGGAAACAGTACAGAAGGATGGGGTTTGCCAGATATATGTCTTGTGATTTATGATTCTCTTGATTATCAGGGACTGGTGAGTTGAATTATAAAGTGATCTTTGTGCACAGCTTACTTAGAGAAGAGCAATACTTGAGGCTTCCAACTATGGGGCAAGCAATGGCAAAAAGGCAGGATGAAGGCACAAAGACAAGGACAAAAGGAGTGATGTGAATGAATAGGAAGTGGAATGAATAGGGTCAGGGATTGGGGAGGGCTGGAAACAGCAGGATTTACAGTAAGGATACAGTGTCTAAAAAGGGTTATGATGGAAAGTTAGTAGAGGCTGTATATTAGATGAGAACTGATCACTTTAAGGCTTGGTTTAGTAGGTATTGAAAGTCAGCTGCTCATTTAGCTCTGCTCAGCTGAATGTCTCCAGATCAGTGCTGAAGACACACTCATCAGAAGTTATCACCACAGCAGGAAATGTGGAGAAAGAAAGCAGAGAATACTTCTATTTTATTTTCTTTAGTAGGTTCACATGTCTTGGGAAGTTATGAACTAAAAATGGGGGAATGTAGAATACCACTTTGCTTTTCCTGGCTTCTCTATTTCAATGCACCACCATTTTGCCAGTCACCCAATGTTGAAGTCATTTCTCATCCTTCTCTTTTCATTATTCGCCCCTCTCATATATGATAACTCACCAAATTTTGTTAATTCTTCACTCATAATATATTTCACATATATTCTTTCCTTTTCCTTTTCCTTTTTGAGACAGATCTGTGCTATGATGAATAATTGGCTGGATTTGGTGTCAGAATGACCTTAAACAATTACTATATTTAAGAATCTAGACAATTGAGTTAACATTTCAGACCTAGTTTTCTCATTTGTAAAAATAGGATAATATTACTACCTACTTCATAGGATTGTTGTGGGGATCAAATGAGATAACATATAAAGTGGTTTGTAAACCTTAATGTGCTCTGTAAATATTATTATTAGTATTCCCTCTGCTATCCTCCAGAATAATCTAATTATCTTGTTTTTTTTTATAATAGTCCCCTAACTGGACTCTGCACTTCCATTTTCTCCTAGCTCAAATCTATCCTAAAGCCCCCACTGCCAGATTAATCACCTTAAAACACTACTTTGTAGATGTTACTCCTCCATTTGAAAACATACCAAAACAAAAGATCTCAGTGGTTCTGCATTACTTATAAGATAAACCATATTTTCATTAGTCTGCCATTAATGGCTTCTACAATCTGACCTCTTCTGAATATATTTGTCCCTTTCTTCCAATACAAATCACTCAATGGTACCTGGTCTCTACTACTCATTGTTCTCTAAATATTCAGTGGTTGTTCTCACTTCTACATGTTTGCTCAGGCAGTTTCCTCCTGCTATCCACCTGCTGCCCAGTTCAATTCCCTATCTTTCATGGAGCTTTCTTCTGAGCTCTAACCCACAAGGATTTCTTCTTTCTATGACTTCATACTCCTAATTTAACTCTCTGTTGTAGCCTGTCTTCTATCATATTGTCATCTTAATAATTAACTTCTGTATTGTATATATGTCCATTTCTCTCATATACTGTAAGCTTCTTGAGGCTAGGGACCATATCTTGTTCATCCTATCCCACTTGCTATCCCAATGGTGACTAATATAGTGTTATATACATGTTGTTATTTAACTTTTTTTAGTTATGTCTGACTCTTCATGACCCCTTTTGGGATTTCCTTGGCAAAAATAATGGAGTGGTTTGCTATTTCCTTCTTGAGCTCATTTCACAGATGAGAGAAACTGAGGCAAACAGGGTTAAGTGACTTACCCAACATTACATAGCTAAAAATTATCTGAGGGCAGATTTTAACTTGGAATTTCCTGACTCCAACTTCATGTGTTGTTAATAAATATCTATTGAATGTATGAATAACTTTGTTCAATTTTATTGTTTTCTTAATCTTGCACTCAACTTCCCCCACTTTTCCTCTATTCCCACTACATCTCTAGTTGGAAGCTACTCTTCCAATGACATTTCTTTGCCCCAGATTGTCATATTTGTTCCTCAAAGCTTTGCCATTCTACACTACAGAGATTCTCAGCACAATTATCTGCCCACCTCTTTGCCTAAGGGAGTGATAATGATGATCGATGAGTTTTACATAGAGCTTTAAGTTGCAAAGCACTTCCCTTATAAAATTCCAGTGTAGTAGATAGTGCAAAACTTTGTGCACCTGTTTTATAGATTATAAAAACACACACAACTAAGGCTCTTAGAGGTTGTGGATTGTCTTTGCTCACCTAGTTAGTAAGGATCAAGAGTAATCTTCAAGCAGAGGACTCCTGACTCTAAGGCTAACATTCTATCCATTACACCACACTGCCACCCCATGACAGTCCTTGTTAAATCTCATTACAATAAACAGTTTTGTAACTAAATGATCTCTGACTTACCAAATACTTATTTTCAGCCATATTCTATAGAGTATCCCAAGATCATGAGGAATGTTAACTGTCCCTTGAATTTTTTTTCTTTTTTAGGATTAGACTGTAGCACCTTTTCACCTACTTAAGAGTGCAAAATATGGACAAGAATACAGATGAGACTTGTGATTTCATTGATATAGGGAACTCCTGAATGAGAAACTCCTTCTGCTATTATAGGGAATTAAACCAATGCAAGTCAGTACCATCTCTGCAACCTAAAAGTTGTAGAGAGTAGCATACAGCAACAAGAGTTTAAGGGACTTTTCCAGGATGACAAAGTCACAATTAAGGTCTGTCTGGCTCCAAAGTCAGCTCTAACCACCCTGCAAAACTGTCTCTTGGCTAAGAATATTCCTCCTTTATTATGAATCTAAAAGCGGAAAGGGTGAGTTTCCCTATTTTAGAGGTGGGGGAGAAACAGAATTCCCTCTCTAGGTGCAGTGACCTTCCCATTGTCACACGGTGGTCTAGTGCAAAGCTTCTTAAACTGTGGATCGCAACCGCATATGGGTTCATATAACTGAATGTGGGATTTGCAAAACATTTGGCAACTGTAAAGGGTTATGCATACCTATTTTATATACCAATATACCTGGGGTTGTGTAAAAATTTCTCAGGTAAAAAGGGGTTGTGAACGAAAAAGTTTAAGAAACCCTATAGAAGCAGGCTAATGAATCCAGTTGTCCTAACTCCTGTCTGCCTCTCTAGGGAGGCACCATGTGATTTCAACCTCTGGAAACAAGCTGGTTACCATGAAGGGGTTGTTCTGGTAGATGTTTAATAGCCAGGTTTTTGGATAAAAAGTACATATGATAAAATTTTAAGTTGAATCTGCATTATTAATATTTTATCCATCATTTTCTTGAGTTTACACCACTAACAAAATAATCAATTAATCCCTAATTGGTAACATTTGCTTTTCACAGGTTTGAATGCTCATACTGAAAATTTAACTAGCTCTTGCTAGTCAGTAGGATATGGTTTTAGGACACCACCATTTTCATGTATAATGGGCTGGGAACAGGTGTACAGAAATGCATTCATACTTTTGCTACAGAAGTATTATTAAACAAAATGATACATTAGAAGAGAAAAAATGATTCCCCAGAATGGAGAGTGTGGAGCAGAACAGACTACACAACAATAATTTGTACAGTTTATAAGTCACTTTCACTTATTTTATCTTATTAGATACTCAGAGGGAAGATTTTGTTACGATGTTTTCAGAAGTTACACAATTAGGCTCAGGGAACTTAAGACACTTTTTCGTGGTAATCCAACTTGATAAAGAACTACTGACTTTTAAATCAAGGATCTTTCTTTTCCACCATGTAAAAGAAATCAAAACTTTTAACATGAATTTTCATATATCAAATGCCATAGTGCTTTTAACTCTTATTGGAGACATGATATTCTAGAAAGATATTTTGAGCTCATGATACAATAAAATAATTTAAAGGCTACAACAAATCTTTAAGGTTCTTCCTTATGCACATTGGAAATGTCCAAATATAAACAACGCTTTCCTTTATTAAATCTGTATCATATAAAATTGGAATGCAGCCATTAACATTGTTCTAATGGCCATAGACATAACTTACAGCTTCCTGCACTCTCCAGTAGCAACATCAGAAGCAGACAGCACTGTCTCTACTTGCCCACACATAAACTACGGGCCCTATGCCAGATACTCTTGCTTCAAGGTTAAGGGAGACAGGTCCCTTCAACCTACCATCTTTCTATTACCTACCTGCATCCTTCCCTATATATATAAGGAACCTCTCTACCTTCCTATGTCTGTTCACTCCTGCTCTCCTTGTTTCCACCATCTCTGAGTCTGGAAGAACAAATTTGTTCAAGGTAGAAGGGAGGAGGGAGACCCTTATAGAGTCTTGGCCTATGATTCATTCCCAGGGCTGTCACTCACAGTTCTAAAGATGTCTTTGGAGAAGGAGGGGGGAGAGAGAGAGAGAGAGAGAGAGAGAGAGAGAGAGAAAACGACAGAGAGACAGAAAGACAGAGACAGACAGAGAGACATACGGAGATACAGAGAGAGAGACAGAGAGACAGAAAGACAGACAGAAAGAAAGAGGGAAACAGGCAGAGACAGAGAGACCCAGAGAGAGAAGGAGGAAGAGGGTGAGGAGGGGGGTGGAGGTGGGGAAATAGGGATAATTAATCCTGTTGAATAATGGTGATTCTAAGTTTTGAAACAAATGGAGAAAATGAGGCTACTGGTTTGATAAATTAAGGAAAAGGGGGAAGAGGCGGCTGGCAATGAAGGACAGTTGGGAGTGTTCCCACCTGTGTTAATCTCCCAGCCTCAAAAAGCCTAATTAGTTCTGAGGTCCAACTGCTCTCTTTACCCAAGAGGCTATGGATGGTAGCTTTTAATTGATCCTGCTTTGGGAGAAGTCCCCTGAGAGCTCTGATCCCAGGTCAAACTGGGGGAAAGTTGGGAGCTGGACAGTAACTGCAGGAGTGTGGAATGGGGTTTCATGCTATATTCCCATGTCTTTAAGTTGTGTTTCTAAGAATAGGCAGAGATCAGGTCATTGACTTTTAAAAATTTTTATCTTTATTTTTTTAATTACATGTAAAGATATTTTTTGAGTTCCAAATTTTTCTCTCCTCTCCCTTCCCTTCCCCCTCCCCAAGGCCAGCAAGCAATCTGATATAGGTTATACATTGCAATCACATTAAACATATTTCTACATTGGTCATGTTGTAAAAAGAAGTATCAGAACAAAAAGAAAAAAATGCAAGAAAAATAAACACGAAAAATAACAAAAAAAGCAACAACGAAAGTGAAAAGATTGACTCGGTGAAAACCTCATAAGGGAAGGAATTACAACAGATCTTTAGAAGGAGTAGCTGAAGAGGAAGGGATCCAGTAAATTTCTAGGGGAAATGAAGATCATTAAGAACTCTTTATGTAGTTCAACTATACCCAGCTGGTTATTTTGGTACGGGATTTTAGGGAAGGTTAAGTAGTTGGGGCCATTACTATGCAAGATCCTGACCTCAATTTTTTGAATTGGGAATTGAACCAGTTCATTTGGAATGGTCAGGCACTGGAGAATCTTTATGCAAATCCACAAGAGACTCATTCTTCAACTAATACTTGGTTTCACTGATTTATAAAAAGAAGCAGCAAGTTGTAACTAGATGACAGAGGGCTGGCTTCAGAGATAGAAAGACCTGCCTGTGACACATAGTGGCTATGTGATGCTGCCAAAGCATCTTTACCTCTCAATGCTCCCAGAAAACTCTTCAAGTTGACACATTACAGAATACTTGTTGATCTACATTAAGAAAGTTTTTTTTTTACCAGATGCTGATAAAATCACAGGTCTGCACTAACATAAAGAAGAAAAAAACTTTTATAATGTTTATGAAATATTCATATTCACCAGGGTGTGCTGGGACATGTAGGTCATGGTGTCCACTGGCACTGAGGCCCTATTTTCTGAACGAAAAATCAGGACCCATGGTTGATCAGCTTTTTCTGACTGCCATAATATTGTTAGCATTTACATAACCTCACTTGTTGTGGTGTTGTCAAGCAAGACTTAAAATTGGAAACTTTGGAGCTGTTCATACCAACCTGTGCTATATGTATATCATACATATATACCTGCTATGGATATAGATGTACACATATTAAAAATGGACCAGTATGTTTGTATTTAGAGGCAGTTTGCAGAATAGTTGATAGAGTGCCGGACCTAAAGTCAGGAAGACCCAAGTTCAAATCCAGCCTCAGCCACTTAATAGTCATGTGTCCCTGGGCAAGTCATTTAACATGTTTGCCTCAGTTTCCTTAACCATAAAATCATAGCACCTGTATTCCAGGATTGTTATGAATGGGATTGTATTTATAAAAGCATTTAGCACAGTGGCTGGCACATAGTGTTGTTATTCAGTTATTTTTCAGTCACGTCCAACTATTTATGGCCCTATTTGGGATTTTCTTGGCAAGGATCTTGGGGTGATTTGCCATTTCTTTTTCCAGCTCACTTCACAGATGTGGAAATTGAAGACAAATGGGGTTAAGTGACTTATCCAGTGTCACACAGCTAGTAAGTGTCTGAGGTCAGATTTGAACTCATGAAGATGAGTCTTCCTGACTCCAGACCTAGCATTCTGTCCACTGTGCCACCTTAGTTGTCCTGGCACATAGATGACACCATATAATGCTTATCCTCTTCCCCTTCCTTTTTGGTGATAATTGAAATTTCTTCGGTCTATAAGTCTCACAGACCTCGCAATTTACTCATGGGATAAAGCATACTAGATTTGAAGTCAGAGCTCCCGTGTTCAAATCCTGGGTGTACAGCTTATAGCTGCAGACCCTTATTAACTCTGTGACCTTGGACAAGTCACTTCTGGGTCACATTGTAGCTGTAAAATGAGAAGGTTGAACTAGATTATGTCTAAAGTTTTTCCAACTCTAAAAGCTATCACCTGACATTTTGTTGTTCTCCGTATTTGGGGACTTAGAGATCTTTTTATTGTAATAGTCACCAAAAAATATTTTGGTGACTATTGGACCAAAATACTGGGATAGTCAGAATACTTCAGTGATTTATAGGGGTCATGCAATATTTGAAACTGGGACTATTCTGGAACTATCTAATATGTACAATTTCTATATCCTTTCCAATCCCCCTCCCACCCAAAAGAGTGGGAAATCATGCTGCTTCTGACATTCCTGGCAATTAATAATTTATGTGGTATTTTTGTTCCTAGTGATACAGGCTATTAATAGCTTTCCATGCAAAAAATAGTATCCATTGAGATGTTTAGGTTCAATCTACTCCAGAAATTGAAAGGAAAAAAAGGACACAATTTCTTCTCTTAGTCACTGTCACTGAAAGATGAATTCTTCCCTCTGTGATAGGACCAGGGTTTTCCCTCCCCTCTCCCCTAATTGCCCCTCAGCTTTCTTGAGCTAGCTTCCTCCCCATCCAATAGAACCTCATTCTTCTCCCCAAACTGCTTCCCTGACTCAGCTTTCTGGTCTGGAGGCATAGAGGGTCCCAGCCTCAAATGGAGTCAGAGTCCCTCAAACTTGGCGGGTGCCTGAATCCGCGGCAGTCACTATAACCTCATGACTGATAGACTAGATGCAGTTTCCAAATGAACACAAGGTGGGAGGGATCCCATGAACAGAGAAGCTGACAGCCACTGGGTCCTCGATGGATGTCCTTGCTGTGTCAGGGCAAAGCAAGCCTCCTCTTTAGTAAAGTTTTCAGTGACTCATGAACATCTCATTTTGTCCTTATGTTGAACCTGAAACAAGAGGGCACCTAGAGGTAAACTTACAGCATTCTCCCTCAGAGAAAGTTTTGTTGTTGTTGGTGTTGAGACCTTTGATCTCGGCAGCATGGGAACTTTGTGAAGAAGCCCCTTCTACAAATGTACCTTGACACCTGCTTTTCACCGCAAGATCGGGGGGACTTTCCCGGGGTCTCACAGACAATATGTGTCAGAGGCAGGACCTGCATCCAGATATGGACTGGAAGGCTTGTTCTATGGTCACGACATCATCTTGTCTCACCTAGTATAAGCTACTTTACTCAGTCAATAAACATTTATTAAGCACCTACTGTGATCCAGTCATTCTGCTAAGCACATGTCTTTGGAGAAAACTTGGAAATAAAGACAAGCGCAATTTTGAAGGAAATGGAATTAAATAAAAATTTAAATTTGTGATAGGAAATAGTGACATACTGGTGCTCATATAATCAAAAATAGCTTATCCTGAAAAACTGAGTATAATCCCACAACGGAAGAAACAGATTTTTATTAGAATAGAGGACTTTTTAGCATTCCTACTGAAAAGACGAGAGCCAGGTAAAAAAATATTATTTTTCTACTTGGAAAATATTTTAATCATATTGGAAATCCTCACAGAATAGTTTGGTTCTATTTAGTAAATATTTCTTAAAGTCTGTACATTATTATTATAGAGTTGTATACAGAGCTCCTTGAAGACAGAAAAGGTTGTATATTCTTGTCTTTTTTCTCTAAGTGCCTAGCACATAGTAGGTCTTTAGAAATGTGATGAATGGAATTATAACTATATATATAATACATATGAAATACAATATATGTAATATATTAAATACTATATATAGAAATGTGGTAAATGGAATAAAATGATATATAATATATACGAAATACAATATAATATGTATTAAATACTATATAGAGCACTGTGTTGAAGGGAATTATAATATATGAAATACAATATATGACACATATGAAATACTATATTAAATACATGCATACATGCATACACACACACATATATTAGCCTTTGTTCCCAAGGAGCTTATAATCCAGAGACAAACTATCAATGTGTTCTAATCAATCAACTGCCATTTTGTCATTTCAGTAATTTCTGAGTGTCTTATTTCATCTACACCATTATTTCACTGTGTCCCAGGTGTTATAGTGAAAGAAGACAATCATCATAATGAACTTGACAATATAGTATGTGTGTCACCCCCTCCCACACAGTCCACACCCCCAAGTCAAGGTGACTACTCATCATAAGATAGGCAGGGAGATTGAAATCACATTTAAGTACAGACATCTATTTCCTTCAGGAATGTGGGGATGAAGTGGGGTTGTGTATAGAGAAGAGGCTGCTGCTATACTATCTGAAATAATGAGCTCCAAGTGCCTGAGGATGTTTGCCAGGAGAACAGCATGAAGTACCCCACCCCCAACACCCCCAGCCTGCTACTCCCTTCCTTGGGAGGCTGAGGCAGACTTCAAAAGAGAAGCAAGGAAACCTTCTTGCAGGTGGCAGGTGGCAGGTGGCCGGAGGAGGAGGAGGGTTTCAGAAAGTTCCTTGGTTGGTTGACAGCAACCTGGGCTATATGTATTTGTTGGCTTTTGTTTGGTGTCAGGGAAAGTGGAACGTCTACTGAACTTCGGACTGTTATGCATTAGAGTTGGCTTTTACCCACAATTTAAGGCTTAAACCCACAAAATTTGCCTTGATTACAAGGTGACAACTCAAGATTGTTGGCTAACCTGTTAGTTCAACAATAATTATTCTATTTATTCACTAGATGGCACTCATGGTGAGTCAATCAGTGAATCATTGAACAAGTTTTTATCAGGTTCCTCCTACGTGCCTGATATCATGCCAGGTTCTGAAGACAGATACAAAGACAGAAATGAAATAACCCTTGAACTCAAGGAACTTACATTCTATTGACATAGAAGACATATATGTGTATTTAAAATAAACACAAGGAAATTTTAAAATAGAAAGCACTATTGAGAGGATCAGGAAAACAAAAAGCAGGTGTTGCTTTAGATATCTTGAAGAAAGTTAAGGATTCTGGGAAGTGAAAGAAGAAGAAGGAGGGCATTCCTGTCATATGGGTTGGCCACTGTAAAGGGAGATATGAGAGAAAGTGGATGTGTGAGGAAGAGCCCCAGATATTCCAGCTCAGCCTTGATACCCCACAGCCCTCTCAAACTCAATATGATCCCAATGGGCCATTTTATCTCCCTCCCCACCCCAATCTGGCCTTCTTCTAAACTTCTCTGCATCTGTCAAGGATACCACCATTCTTCCAGTCACCTGACCTCACGGTCCTCAGTCCTTCACTTGTACCTAACCCACATAACCAATATGCTGTCAATTGTTATCATGACAACAACATCTCTCTGTATGTGTCATGCTCTGCCATCTTCCGTTCAATCATACAGCGACTATACAAGTTCAGGCCCTCATCACCTCTTGCATGAGACTACTTGCAATAATGTTTTAATATCTCTGCATCAAGTATCTTTGCACACCAATTCATCTTCTACATAGCCAACAGGGTATTTTCCTAATGTGTAAATGCGACCATGTTACACTTCCCTCTTCTGCTACCCAATGAACTCCTGTGGCTCCCTATTATTTCTAGAATCAAATGTAAATTCTCCTATAACATTTAAAGCTCTTTGCTACCAGGCCCCTTCCTCCCTCTTTCCAGGTTCTTTATTCATGACTTCCCTTCCCACATTTTAGTATGACTTTAACTATACCTACAACTAGAGCCACACAGGATTATACTTTTAGAACTGAAAAGGCTAGAAGTCAAACTTCCTCATTTTAAAGATGTGAAAACTGACTCTGAGAACTAAACATAACTTGCCCAACTTCACTCAGATGAAGGCAGAGGTTAGATATGAATTGAAGTCCTCTGATTCTAAAACCAGTGTCATTTTTACTTTACCGCATAGTCTCTTCGTGTTATGTATAGCTACACCTAAATTTCTATGTCTTTTTTAAAGGCTAGATCTCCGTATCTTTCCCAGACTGGAAGTATAGGAGCTTCTCACAGGCCCAGTCCTACTATTTATCATCCCAGAAACTTTGACCTATCTCATTTATGACAGAGGCTGGGTCACCCCTCCCTGGGCAGCCTGGTGGCCTCCTTCTTCTGGGGATTCATCTTGGTACTAGACTTACTATGCACCTGAAATACTAGCATAGAAAATTAGCATAACACACTTGCACACTTAAGTTCAAGAGAGCTGCCAGCCTCAGCCTCCTCGGTGTCTGGGATTACAGACATACCTCACTAAGACAGGCCTTTGAATCTTTATATGTCTATTTCTAGATCCATATCTAGATTACTAAATTGATACAGATATTAATGTATATAAATATAAAATCTGTGGACATAGTTATACAGATATAGATATAAAGTTAAATTTAGGAACAGCTAGGAGACGCAGTAGATAAAGCAATAGACCTGAATTCAGTAGAACTGGAGTTCAAATCCGACCTCAGACACTTGACATTTACTAGCTGTGTGACCCTGGGCAAGTCACTTAACCCTCATTGCCCTAAAAAAAAAAAATTAGACATCAATGGTTCATGTTCCTGTTTGTGGATGATATCATACTGGTTGTACCAGGTACCAGAATATTACAGAGAAGCTCTTCTCTTCTGAAAGGGATCTATAAGTCCTCAAAAAAGTGATCCAACCTTTAGAGTTGATTCTTATGTATTTGTATCAGTACCTTTGTCTGTAGCTATGCTTGCACCTGTATCTACAAATATAGAGTGATAGATACATAAGTAGATAGATGAAGATAGATCAGTGATAGGCCAGAAAATTTTTAACTGGCTCACTGAAAACAAAGTAAGACAGAATTTAACAAAAAATAATATCTTCCTATTTACATGTAAAAACTTTTTTAACACTTTTTTTTTTCCAATTTTGAGTTCCATATCCTCTCCCAAGCTTCAAGCTTTAGTGGAGCTGTTTTCAGAGGTAATTCTGGGCACTTGTAAATTTTCAGTTCTTCTAAGTTTTATGTTCTAGGGAGAGGTGTATTTGCTACACTCTTGGTCTTTGCTCTGGTCTGTGAGTGACCACAAGCACTCTTGTCCACACTGGAACTGTGACCAGGATCCCAGCTCCCTTGTAGCCACAAACTCTACGGGGCCAGCACAATCCTCCAGACCCAGGATTGCAACCCAGATCCAAATATAGACAAGCCACAGAACCTTGCCCAGGTGCCAGCAAAGGGACCCCTAAAATCTGCTTCTGACAAGCTGTCTGTGGGCAGCCTTCTGTGGGCAGCAAGGTCTGGAAACCAACACTGCCACCAGGGCCCACGGCCTGTTTGCTGGGGCAGTGCTGGACCCAGATGCAACAGGTATTTCCTGCTGACCTTCTAAGTGGTCTTGGGCTAAACATTGTTTCACTTTGTCCTTTTTTTTAGTGTCTGGCATTCTAGAATTTGTTTTGAGGCCATTATTTAAAGGTGTTTTCAGGGGTTTAGGGGAGATCTTTGCTGAGTCCCTGCCTTTTCCCCCACCATCTTGCTCTGGCTCCTCTGCAAAACACAATTTTAAGTATAATTTATATGATTAAGATTTTCTTCCTCACTTTCTTAGTCTAGACATTCAACAAAACAGTAAATTAAGTGAAAAAGGGAAAGTATCTATACGTACAAAAATATTTATAGAAAATATTTTTATAGTGGCAAAGAATTGGAAATTGATGGGATGCCCATCAATTGGAGAATGGGTGACCATTCTTTGGCATATGAATGTGATGGAATACTACCATGCTATAAGAAATGACAAGCAAGATGCTTTCAAATAAAGCTGAAAAGAATTACATGAACTAATACAAAATAAAATGACCAAGACCTGAAGAACATTCTATTCAGTAACAACAATAGTTTTACAATGATAAACTGTGAATGACTTAGCTATTATTATCAATACACTGGTTCACAACAATTCTGAAGAACTTGTGATGAAAAATACAATATACCTTCAGAGAAAGAACTGATAGAGTCTGAATGCAGATTGAAGCATTCTTTTTTGTTTTGTTTTTATTATTTGTTGTTCTTTTTGGGGGGTGGGTCTCAATTTTTGTCTGCAATATGCTTAATATGGAAATGTTTTGCATGTCTGCACATGTATAATTTATATCAAATTGCTTGCCTTCTCAAGGAGGGGGAGTAGGAGGGAGGGAGAGAATATGGAACTCAAAAGTCAAACAAAGGAATGTTTAAAATATTTTGTTTACATGTAATTGAGAAAAAAATAAAAATAAAATGTTAAAAAAATAAATCATGATCTTATTTGTAGCTTACTGATAGCAGATTCCAGACATATGAATGCTCCCACTGAAAATTTAACAATCAGCTCTCCAGCCTTTAAACGATGATTTTAGCATATGCCCTGAATATCTAGATATATACTCACTGATTAGCTTTTTAAGTGGAGCCAAACTCTATATCAATATCAATGTTAATATGGATATGTATGTGGAGATGTATATTTTTGTATGTATTGGTGTTATATAGAGGAAGGAAGAGAAAAAAGAGAGGGAGGAAAGAAGAGACAGAAAAGGGAAAGGAGTGAAGGAGAGAAGGGAGGGGGAGGAGAGAGAACACAATGTGTTCGGCCCAGAATTGATGAGTGGAAGTTGGTGACCTAGATTTCCTTTGGGAAATTTCAAAAGGCACAAAGCAGAATTTATTAATCAGCTGAAAGCTGATATTAGGTATGCATCCAAATAAGTGATATAACAGATAACCGATGTTTCCCCCGACATTGTGATTGCTAATTCAACACATCTTTTAGGGCTGGGGTTATAGGGAGAGAAAAAGACATGGTTAATTTTAGTCAGACAGCTAAAGTGGAAAAGAGAGTGACAGATATGGTTATATCCTTATACGACATTTTTGCAAGTTAAGTATTGCCTAAATAATTGAAAGAAACACAATTTAAAGTTTTAGAAAATGTTACACATAATTTCAGTTTTTGTAACCATATTCTTTTTTTAACCATATTCTTAAAGACTAATATTTGTGATGCTTATTGAATTGAAGTGAATTGAATTGAATTGAGTTTCACAAAGACCAGAAATGGATGATGTAGAGAGAGAAACAAACAAACAAACAAACAAACAAACATGCTAACACTACCCATACTCCTGTATGGGATGTCCAATAGCTATATTTTCCCAGATCAAATAAAAACTTATAGGGGAACCCTTTCCCACCAAAGATTTTATGGATCTCTAATGTTAGAACCCCCTAAAAGTTCAAACCCAAAAGAGCATTTATTCTATCACAGCAAAGTAGATAAAATAGAACTATAAAGTAGTGTGTGTTGTTATTGCTTTAACAAACATGTCAGAATTTATCAATCTCAATGAGTCTTGTCTCCTTAAAATAATCCCCTTGGGAGGCTTATCTGTTTATGCCAATAACACTGCCTTTTCTCAAAAACAATTTTGGAACTCCTGTCTTGGAATTGCTCTCATAGCCCATGGCACATTCTTTTTTAATGTCATTGTTGGCAGCATGTCTTAGAATCACAGAAGTGGAAAGGATTTTTAAGATCTTCTAGCTCACTAACATCTTCTTATAGGTGAAAAAAAAGTCCTAAATAGGCTAAGTGGTCTGTCCAAGGTCACACAGCTAATATGGAATGGCAGAACCATGAGCAGGACACATGTTTCTTGAGTCCCTAGTTAGTGAAATTCCCTTCCCTCCATTATAGCATACCCCAGGCAACTGTAAGACTTCAAGTTACAGGCAGGTTGCTCAGTTGCAAAGCTAGCTGTTTCTAGACCAAGGGTTCCTATGGAGAAAAAATTCCAGATGCAATCAATTAATTTTTGTTGTTATTGTTATTCAGTCATGTCCAACTCTTCATGACCCCATTTGGGTTTTGTTTTTTTTTTTTTTTGGCAAAGATACTGGAATGGTTTGCCATTTCCTTCTCCAGTTCATTTTACAGATGAGGAAACTGAGGCAATAAGGGTTAAGTGATTTGCCCAAGGTCACACAGCTAGTAATTATCTGAGCCACATCTTAACTAAGAAGATGAGTCTTCCTGACTCTAGGCCAAGCATTCTATTCACTGAGCCACCTAGCTACTGTTCAGTCAATTAATAAACATTGCCCAGGGTCACACAGCTAGTATGTGTTAAGTGTTTGAGTCCATATTTGAACTCAGGTCCCCCTGAATCCAGGGCTGGTGCTCTATCCACTTTGCCACCTAGCTGCCCCTGAACTAGTCATTTTTTAAAAGAATCTTAGACAACTAGGCTATAATCCATCAGGGTAGGATTTAATTGGGATATAGGTAGAAGTAATTTTAAGCTAAGTATATTGTATAAGATGGGTAATAATTATTTTTTGCATGTGGTTCATAAATTGTCTCTGAAGTCAAACTGAAAAGTTTAAAAATATTGGGATTAATAGCTACATCATTGGAATAAGAACACAGCTTCCCAAGGGGACTACTTTGAAAAATAAGCCTGATTTGGATGGATAAGTTTTGGTATCTTTTTTTTTTTCAAAAGAACCAGTTTCTTTCTTCTACAAGAATATAAAAGTACCTGTCCTTAGAGGAACTCTGCAGCAGTGAAGAGGCAAGTCCCACTTCTCTGCAGCATTCAGATGTGCCTCCCATAAAAAAATGCAAGTTGTTTATTTGTCATGTTTCTTCAGATCTCCCTTTAAAGTGATTTTGACTGTCATCACAATCCACATTTCTATAGCCTTTTAAGGCTTACAAACGAGTCTTTTTTTTCCAAAACGGTAAAAAGCATTGTACAAGTACTAAGTGTATTTACAAGTAAAACTTTAAGTGGCTTAAGACCAGGGACACAGAGCTAATATTTGGCTCCTTGAACACCCAGGACTATGTCTCTTTCCTCTTGTCTTGTACTTGAATTCACAGCAGCTGACCAAGCCTCAAACTTACCTTTCCCCTAGTGTTCAATCCTTTGTGATCTGGTTTGACAACTATAAGATTGAATGACCCTTGGCCACAAACTGGCTTAACCAGATGTAAGACTTGAAGTCAGAGTCAGAATTACAAAGATATGGGGCAGCTAGGTGGCACAGTGGATAGAGCACCAGCCCTGGAGTCAGGAGGACCTGAGTTCAAATCCGGCCTCAGACACTTCACACTTACTAGCTGTGTGACCCTGGGAAAGTCACTTAAGCCCAATTGCCTCACCAAAATAAATGAATGAATGAATGAATGAATGAATGAATAAATAAATAAATAAATAAATAAATAAATAAATAAGAATTACAAAGACATGTTTGTAGCCCTCTTGACATCTGAAGCTAATTACTTCATTCAGGAAAGTAAAGTCATTTTACAATTACAGCTGGAAAGGAGAAAGGAAATACTAAATGTCCTATCTTCCAAATTAGACTCGAATAGCCTCATTAGGATACTAAGCATCTTTTGCTAGAGAAATAGGCAGGAGAGCATCTAAGGACTTGAAAAGTTGATATTTTTTTTAAAAGGACAGTAAAAGGCCCATCATCCAAGATTGTATCAGGTCATTGTTAGAAAGTCTGAGTATAAGCTATTTGTTACTGAGCATTGTTTGTGTTCATGTTATAGATATTGAATTGTAATGCAAGATTATGCCTAATAGCTGTTTGGTTAAGAGAGAGCATCTGGCATTCATTTTGCAAGATATGAAGGCTGCAGGACACAAACTGCTTTAGTTAAAGAAACACTTCCTGGGAAATGTCATTGAGCAATGTCGTTGAAATGGAGTTATAGGCTCTCCTGCCCTCTTGTGGCCAAAATGGGTAAGTACTTAGAAATAAAACCTGCAGAGCAGAACACAGTAAATCCATCAAAGGATTTTGAGCTAGAAGGAACCTTAGTAATTGCTTGGTCTGAACTCCTCATTTTCTAGATCAGGAAATTGATGCCTAGAAAGAAAAAATGTCTTACTTAAATTTACATACGTTACAACAGACAGACTTCTCTGATCCATGCTCTCTGACTGTAAATGAAGTGTTTTTTTTTTCCTCTGTAATCAATCAAGTATTTATCAAACAATGTGTCAGATGCTGTGCTAGGTGACAGGGACACAAATATAAAAGTGGTCTTCAAGGACCCTGCATTCTATGAGGAGATGACATTTGCACTTATAATCACAAACAAAATACAGACAGAATTAATAGTAAGCAATGGGGTGGAGGTGGAGTGAGAACAGGTAGTATTTTTGAACTGAAAGGGACCTTAGAACTCATCTAATGTAATTCTTTAATTTTACAGATAAGTAAACCAAGGACCAGAGAGATTAAATTATTTGATTTAGGTTGGACATTGCACTAGAAATCAGCACATCTTTATTTAGACCTATTCCAGGCAGCACATTAAGCCCTGTGGGGTAAACAAAAAACTGTAAAGCATCTTCTCAGACTTCAAAGAGTGAGCTTACCATTGAGATCAAATGAGATAATAACTGTAAAGTGCTTAGCTCAATACCTGGCACATGGCAGGTGCTGTTCCCTTCCCTAGTTGGAGAGACAAAACATAAACGCATGAAAAATTAAATAACAATAAAAATTTTAAATAGCTGCTGAACAACAATAAAAGAGATATCATAAGTTAGCATGTAGTTATTTCATTAATTCCATAGAATATGATTTCTATTGCTTCAGAGGATGAGGAGTCAACCCACTGCAGGTTTTGGACAGATCAAGGAAATGTTCATTGAAGATGTGGGTGTTAAGTAGCACAGCAGACAATTAAGATAGTCTTAGAAGACAAGGAAGGGCCTTCTACCTACTTACCTGGATAGGTGTGACCCCATGTTCAGAGATAAGAAAGTACAGCATATATTTGGAAATAATGAGTGATGGGTTTATAATGAGTATCATTTGAAATATTTTTTTCGAGCATCTAGGATTTTATTGGCATGGGGACTCCCTCCACTGATGCAGAGCTCAAGCTCTCCATGATATGATATGATCTTCATGAGTTTCTCTGACAAAAAAAAATATTCATCATTTCATGATTAATCATCTGGTGATGAACCTTTCTTAACTTTGCTAGGCTTGTCATCATACAATAAATACACTGCCTATTGCCTCTATTCAGTGTTTTTATTTAGTTTTGTGGAGCCTCTCACAGCTTAGACTCAGTTTCATCTCCACCCCATGATAAGGTATGCCATTATGCCTTAAAGCAGAAATACAGGAAATGATGATCATGAAAATTCACATCATGTAAAATGATGAATGTGACAGTTTATAGTGACATATAGTTGATTAGTGCCATTATACTATATTGATGGAAGGAGAAGTTTTGGGAAGGGGGATAGTAGGAAATAACTGGAAAGATGAGTTGTAACTTGATTATGGATAGAATTGATGACCAGGATAACAATTTTAAAGTCTAATTTCTAGGCATTGAGAGACCAATAAGACTGTTGAGCAAAGTGGTTACCTGATCCAAAATGTGATTTAGAAAAACTAGTTTGATAGCAGAATGGAAGATAGATTATAGGGATAGAAAAAAAGGTATGATATGATAAAACATAACTAATGGGTTTATAATAGGAATAGCATGGAAGGAATAGAGAATATGGATAATGTGAAATAAGAATCACTCAAAAATAGCTACTTATTAATGGGAAGGGTAGTCAATGAAGATATTCTATAGGCCTGTCATATATATTTATGATTATACAAAATTTTAACAAACTAAGTACAAGGTAATTGGACCAAAAAAACCCACAAAAAAACAAAACACCCACCCTATTATTGGTGTGATCTTTGACAAGTTACTTAATCTTTATGGGCCTCAGCTTTCTGATCTCTAAAATGAGGTTGAACCAGGACTATTAGGTCCATTCCTGATTTATAACTGGACCTATTGTCTTAATTAGTCTGATATTTCATACTTCCTTGAAACTTTTCCTGCCTGGCATATAGTAAGTGCTTAATAAATGCTTGTTGACTTGGTTTGAATTAAGGTTTGAGGGACAGTCAATGAAAAGGCACAGATTAGGATATGAGGGTCTTATGTAGGGAACAGCAAGAGTCACTGGATTGTAGAATATGGGTAGGGGAGTAAAATGTAAGACTAAAATTCTAGGAAGTGATTATATTATGAAATGTTTTAAAATCCAAACAAAAGATTTTGCTTTTTATCCTGAGGGTAGTTGGAGGTCCCTGGTGATTATTGAGTAGAGGGTGACAGCATCCGACCTGCACTTTAGAAAGATCACTTTGGGGGCAGCTAGATGGCGCAGTGGATAAAGCACTGGCCCTGGATTCAGGAGTACCTGAGTTCAAATCCGGCCTCAGATACTTGATACTTACTAGCTGTGTGACCCTGGGCAAGTCACTTAACCCCCATTGCCCCACACAAAAAAAAAAAAAGAAAGAAAGAAAGATCACTTTGGCATCTAAGTGGAGAATGGACTACAGTGGGAAGAGACTTGAGGCAGGAAGACCAACCAGAAGGCATTAATCCATATTAATGCCAGAAGGTATTAATCTATCTACCAGAAGGTATTATTCTAGGTGTGACATGATGAGGGCCTAAACCACAGTAGTAGCTGCATCAGAGAAAAAAAGGGGAGAGGAGAGTAATATAATAAGAAATGTAGCAAAGGTAAAATCAATAGGACTTCAACTGATATAATGGGGTTGGTGGTTAGAGTTTGCAAGTATGAATGAATTGGAAGGATGGTTCTTTGCTTTACGTTGCTGGGGAAGTTTGGAAGAAGGGTAGGATGGGTTGTCTCGTCTTGTATTTGTATCCCCGCTTCTGCACTGTTTTGGGGGAAAGACTATGAGTTCTGTTTTGAAAATTTGAGTTTATTATGTCTATGGGATATCTAGCTGGAAATATCCAATAGGCTGTTGGAAACAGCCTAGTCTAGTGGCATGTCAAGCATGAGGCTGGATAAATAGATCTGAGAAACATCTTCATAGAGATAATAAGAAAATCTATAAGAGCTGATGAAATGACTGTTCCAAGGAGATGAGAATAAGGCCCAGGACAGAGCCCTGGGAGATACCCACCATTAGTGGACACAGCCTGAATTGAAGGTGCAGAAAAGGAGACTGAGAAGGAGCAATTGGCATTTAAGTGGAAAACAGGGAGAGATGAATAGTGTGATGAATATCTAGAGAGAAGAGAGTATAAAGGAGTAGAGGGTGATTGACAATGTTAAAGACTGCAGAGAGGTCAGGATTAATGAGAATTAAGAAAATGCCATTGATATAACAATTAAGAGATCATTGGTCACCTGGGAAAGAGTATAATAAACAATTTCAGAAGCAACACTGCAGAGAGTTTACAATAAAATGAGAAGAAAGGAAGTGGAGATACTGATTTTAGATGGCTTTTTCATGGGCATTAGCCATAAAAGAGAGGAGAGATATAGACCCATAATTAGTGGGGATGTAGAGATGAAGGGAGGCTTTTATTTAAGGATGGGAAAACATGGGCATGTTTATAGGCAGCAAGGAAGCAACCAGTAGGCAGGAACAGATTGAAAATTAGTGAGAGCATGGAAATTGTACAAGGGACAATATGCTAGAGATAGGATTAGATTACTTGTACATTTAGAGGAATTTTGTTTTGACAAGTAGAAAAGCCACCTCTTTATGTGAGACAGGAGGAAAGAAGGAGACAGTTGTGAAACCCATCTGAATGGTGTGAGAAGGAAAAGAAAAGAGTACAAGGGACCCCTCAACAAATGGCCTTAACTTTTTGAATGAAAGATGAAGTAAAGTTCTCAGCTGAGAAGGCAAGGCCAGAGGAAACTCCAGGAGGTTTGCGAAATGGTAAAACGGTCTGAGAAAGCTGCTAAGGTGAGTTGGATAGTGAATCAATTAGGGATGGCCTAATCGAGATGACATTACATAAAGCTGTAATGAACCTCTAATTACTGATGCTTCGTGATTTTCTCTGGCTCTATTTAATAGCAGATGAATAGAAACAAGGGCAATTGATACTAAGAGCAATCCAAATTTGGCTGGGCATGACTGGTGAAAGGATAAAGGGTCAAGAGATTCAAGAATAGAGGAGAGTGTAAAGCTTAACTGATTCAACAAGAGGTCAAGATGGGGAAAGGAAGAGAGTACAGTCAGTTGTAAGAGTGTTGACCTGGGAGAGAACCAAAGGGTAGAGAGATTGGAGGTCGTGGTGAGAAAAACAAATCAAGGATAGGGGCCATAAGGCTGAGGGACAGATGAAAGAATAAAATGTTATGAACATATAAAAGAGCTTCAGAGCTCATGAACATGGACTGTGAGCATGATGTATGTGAATGATATAAGATCAAATCTGTGTGTAGAGGAGGTGGGGTAGAGGAATAGGTTATCATATACAAATAACCCGAGGAACTGGAAAGTTAAGGTGTTTTGGGTTTTAGGGAGTATCAATGTGGATGTTCGAGTCCCCTAGAATGAGGACAGGAGTTAAGGAGGAGAGACAGATGGTGAGCCAGGTACTGAGATCATTGAGGAAGAAAGAAAAGTGTCATGCAGTTTAGTAGATAACAGTTACAAGAGGGCAGCTAGGTGGCACAGTGGATAGAGCATCAGCCCTGGATTCAGGAGGACCTGAGTTCAAATCCAGACTCAGATGCTTGACACTTACTAGCTATGTGACCTTGGGCAAGTCACTTGACCCTCATTGCCCAACCAAAAAAAAAAAAAGATAATAGTTACAAGAACTTTGATTGGGTGATAGATATGGAATGAATGAACCTCAAAGGATAAGTTACCTAGTGATCGTTATAGAGGGAAAGACTGGAAGTGGCAATGGGTAACAATATTCTGACTCCCTACCAATCCAGAACATGAGTGAAAGTACAACCAGTATTGGGAAAGGGTAGTTAAGAATGCCATGTTATAAAGAGGGAGCTAAATTTCAGTGAGTGACAAGAAAGAAGGAGTGAGAAAGGCAAAGTTTTAAAATTTAATTAAATTTCTTAACTGTGGATAGGAATGCCAGAGAGCATAGTGGAAATAGGAGGCTTATCTGGACTGAGACATTAGGGAGTATCAGGTTAAGGGGGATGGGAATATGGGAATGGACAGTGAGGGACAGAGAATAGGGATCACACAGTGAAAGACTATTTCAGAGTCACTGGATAAGGAGAGTATGATGGGGAGGAGTCAACGAGGATGAGTTCAGGCAGATTATCAGTGACTAGAGAGAAGGCCTTTGAGGGTGGGAGATGATTAGACTATGATTAGATGTTCTTCAATGTTCATCCTTGTTGTTGGTGATGATGATGAGACCTGTAAGGTCCAAGAGGCCAAATCATTACAGATAGGAACAAAGACAAGAGCTGGCAATTTGAGACGGGTCTTGGTCTGAGAACAGCTTCCTGTAGCCTTGGCAAAGTCACTGAGGTGAAGAATAAGCTAAGGCCTGAGACATCTTGAGTTCATGGCAAAGTAACTGGGTAAGAGTGAGAAAGAAGTAGGCCACAGTCTGTACTGTGTAGAGCTGTTACAAAGGTGAAGGAAGTGGCACTGTCAGACTAGATCTGAATCTGGGTAAAGCAGTACTACCTAGGAAGTCACAGAAGCAAGAAGAGAGGCCAGGACTACATAGTCAATATAAAGTCAGAGACAGGGATGGAACATAGATCTCTTTTATTCTATCATCCACTTCACCATATTCCTCCTAGAAGCTACTTAGTATTTGTTGAATGATGACTGCGAGATATCATGATGAACAAAAATCAAGAAGCTAAAAGGAGATGATTTTAAGGGGAATGTGAGGAGTCCAGTTTTAGAGTTGATGTTTGTAAAGCAAAGATGAAGCATTTAAGTGGAAGTATTTAACAGGCATATGGAAGTATGGGCCTGATACTATGGAGAGAGGTCCTTTCCTTAAAGGGTAAAGTGATAAGGGCAGTTGAGGTTTAGAAAGCAGAGTATAGAGAAAGGAGGAAAGGACCAAATGTTGAGCACTGAGGAATTTGTCCTATTTAAGGGGTAGGAAAGGAATGAAAAGTCTGAAAATGGGAAAGCAGAAGCAGTCGTAGAGATGAAACAAACCCCAAACAGTGTAGGTAATATCCTGAAAGGGTAGAGGAGGTTAAGAAGAATAAGTAATAAGAAAACTTTGTTGTGTGTAATACTTTTAGGTGGTTCCATAGAAGAATTCAGTTTTTGCATAGTAGAGAGAAGGTAATTCCCACTGCAATGAATCAAAGGATGACAGGTGATGAAGAATTGGAGGCAATAGTTGGAAAGTACATCTTCAAGAAGTTTGACAGTAAAAATAAGAAGAAAAATGGGATGGTAGTTGAAAGGCCTGAAATGAAATGAAACTTTCATTTGTTAGGATAGGTCAAACCTGAGTATGGAGGAAGAAAACAGTAGGGGGAAAGTATGAAGATGTTGGAAAGCTAGTGGGTGATTTATGGATCCAATTCACCCAGATCTCAGGACAGGATCCAAGGCATGGAGAGATTAACCCTCAAAAGGCTTTCAGAAGACAGAACTATAGGAAGGAAATTTTGGTCTATGATGAGTTTTGCCTCTGGTAAAGGGTTGCTTCAGGTTGTTTAAGAAAGAGAAGAATGACTATATGAGACCATATAGAAGCTGGCTGGGAGCAACTAGGTGATACAGTGGATAGATTGCTGGGCCTGGACATCTTTCTGAGTTCAAATCTGGCCTCAGTCACTTATTAGCTGTGTGACCCTGGGCAAGTCACAAACTTATTTGTCTGAGTTCCTCATCGATAAAAAGAACTGAAGAAGAAAATGTCAAACTAGTTCAGTATCTCTGCCCCAAAAACCCCAAATGGGGTCATTAAGAGTCAGATATGACTGAAAAATGACTCAAGAACTAAAGAAATTGGTCAGAGATAGTTCCGACTATGTGCTTTTCAACAGATTTGTGAGTAGAAAAGCTTTATTAACTTGGGATTTTCAGGCTGTTGGCCAAAAAATAAATCTATGGATGGGATATTGGAGAAGATCATAGTCCGTTTATTTAGACACTACCTGAGACTTCATCAATGTACAGAGCTAACAGTAAAGAAAATTCTACCACCAATGCTGGTCACTCAACATGGCAACTAGGTCAACATTCTTCTGTGAGTTTTGTAGGTAGGCCTGCCCCTCTTGGTATTCTCAATGAGCATTGCCATGGACTGTTTCCTTACTGTTGATTAGGCTTTCCCTCCCCCTTCTCTATCGGTCATTACTGTACTGCCATTAACAAGCAGGTTATGACCAGGCTTCCAATATAGCTATACTCTGTTCCTACAGACACCATGCAGTGCTCGATTTTAGAGTCATACCTTTATTATATACTCTACAGTTCCTGGAAAGCCAACTAAATGCTGAAAGGCAGTCATAGGAATAAAAATCTGCCTCATTGAATCCCAACAAACCTAAGCTCTAATAAAGTTAATCCCAGATCAGTTTCTTCATATACCACCATATGTGCACTGTGAGCCTGAGCTATGTGGCTCTATTATAATCCTTTCAAATTCTGAGTTTTCCAGATGTATATCTCACAATATATAGAGTTCTTTCCTACTATTTTAACATTGGTTCATATCCAAATTTTCTTTATCTTCGAAAAAGTTTGTGTTTGAAATAAAGATTTATTTTCCTTAGAATATATAATTTTATTTTTGTGAAAAACCATTGCTTTGGACTTTGGGGATACTTATTTAGGATGTAGAGATAACTTTAAATGACCAAAGCCTTAGGAAATAGATCCTATTAACATTACAGATTTAAATTTGCTTCATCTTGGTTCTGTAACAGACCAGGCTGCTGCTTGAGTGGAAACATATCCAAGATGGGAGAAAGTGAAATAAAAACAGTTATTTTGGGAAAAAATGTTTTCAATTTACTCAAAATTGGTCTGGTCTTTTTTTTAATTCCAAGACTACAGTGTCTCTCAAAAATAGAGTCAGGGCTTTGAACACAGTAGATGTGAATGAATGATAGAAAGACGCTTGACCAAGAGGTGATAGGAAAACTTGGAATGGGAAAAGAGTAGAGAAAGGAAAGAAGAAATGATTCCTGTTAGTAGTAACAGGGGGTGGGGTGCAGAAGTGCCAGAAATGGTGTGAAAATGAAGTGATATGACTAAAGACAGAAGTAGAGATTATCTGGTATGGAGGTATCCCAAGATGGAGAAAGTTGAGTGTTAAGTTGAGGAAGGCCCTGACTGAAAGCTTTACCTCCAAGTCCCAATGTACTAGTCAGAGTTAAGTCTGTCCCTCCCCTCCATAAGCCCTTAGCCAGTTACATAGTCTGTTTTTCTTCTTAGGAGAAGAGGGAGTTGGGTGCTGAACCAGAGACTCTAGACAGAGGACTCAGGGGAAGCAGTGAAATGTACTAGGGTCTCTGTTGGGCTTACTCAGCCTCCCTCCAATGTATGGTAGAAGATAAAACATAATTAAGGGAGAAGATTGCTGGGGCCCCAGTCTGCGGGGTATCTGAAGGAGTCCCTCAGCAACCTTTAGACACTGACTGTGGGCCTCACAGCTCAGCAACCTAGAGTCTCTCCCAAAGGCTCTGTTGGCCCTAAGCATTCTGGACCAAATTCCTTTGAGACTGGGGCTGTTGTAATTAGTGAATGACAAAGTTTTAATGAACTCTGCAAGGAGAGCTTCTTGACACTTTCTTCTCTGAGTCCGAGAATAGTTAATATTCCTTAGAGATCAATTAAAAAGTTATTTTTTTTTCTTTTTGTCAAGATTCCTGAGGGCACGTTTCAGCTTCTTTAATGAAGTCTCTAGCCGATATCTAACTTATAGGCATTGAGAGTTCACTAACTGAAACTACAAGAAGTCTTGGAGGACTAAAAACTTTTAGATGTCAGAACAGCTAGTATCCCTGAGGAGATGGTATTATGGGCATATACCTTCCACTTCCATACCTCTCAGAGTTTATTCCTGGCTTCAGGACAATGAATGAGACCAATTTATTTCAATAAGTATTTGACAAATATTTACAAAGTGCTAAGGATATAAAGATTTCCCCCCCGAAAAACATAATCCCTCCCCTCCTGGAGCTTAAGTTTAAAAGTAGTGATTAGACAACATTTCCATAAAAAAGCTTCATACAAGGTAGAATGTTATAAGTGCAAGGGAAATCAAGACAAAGTCGTCGTCAATTAGAAAACTTCAGCTGGGTATTGAAGTAGTGGGGGGGGGGGAGGAGGGTGGGTGGAATCAGCACAGCTTCAGAAAAGACACAACACATTTGAGTTGAACCCATTAGGAAGAAAAGGATTCCAACAGGAGGCAGAGGAAGAAAGAATGTTTGTCAACTTTGAAATCAAATGACCAAAGAATCACAGGGGATATGCAACCACTGCTAACTCTGAAAAAGAAAATATCAAAGAGTTCACACAGATTATCACCACCACAGTTGACTCAAAAAATAAACAAAGAAATAAATAAACAAACTAATAAAACCAAAATGCTAACAGTGGTTATAATCAAAAGCTTTCTTTATTTTGTTGGAGGAGGGAAACAGACATATGTGCCAGAGCCTGCTCTAAGGGGGGACCTGCTTCATCAAGGCCAAGCCTTGATACATATAACGTGTTTATGCAGTGAGTTGTAGCAGCGACAATGAGGGGTAATGGCAGCAATGAGACATGTTTTATTCATAGCAGGTCTTCATGACCAGAACATGGTTCCTGTAAGTGTTTGTCCAATGTCAGGGACCACCTGGGGCTATTTCTTTTTTTTTTTTTTTTCAGTAAGGCAATTGGGGTTAAGTGACTTGCCCAGGGTCACACAGCTAGTAAGTGTTAAGTGTCTGAGGCTGGATTTGAACTCAGGTACTCCTGATTCCAGGGCCAGTGCTCTATCCACTGCGCCATCTAGCTGCCCCCCACCTGGGGCTATTTCAAAACAATTCTGGGATGTTGCTGTGGCAGAGTTTATCCAGAGGATTAGTGCAAAGGATTGTTGTTATGCCAAGCATAGGGCACAGCTCTCTTGCTGAGCCTTAACTGTGGAAACAGGGTGTCCCATAATAGTAAAAAGATAGGAGTAAAAAGAGAGGGGTGGTTTTGGTATGGGGATCCTAACACGTTCTAGGCAGGGGTGTGCTGGTAAATATTTTAACAATTTTGTTGTTGTTTAATCATGGAACATTTAGTCATGTCCAACTCTTTGTGACCTCTATTGGGGTTTTCATGGCAAAGATATTGGAGTGTTTTTCCATTTCCTTCTCTAGCTCATTTTACAGATGAGGAAACTAAGGCAAAAAAGGTTAAACAGGGTTATACAGCTAGGAAGTATCTGAGGCTTCTTGAATCCAGTCCTAGTACTCTATCCATTGTGCCAACTAGCTGCTCAAACTAGTTGTTTTTTTTTTAGGATTATAAAGTATTTTATTTTTTTTTCAGTTACATGTAAAGATATTTCTCAACTTTTATTTATATAAGCTTTCCAATTTCAGATTTTTCTCCCTCCCTCCCCCCTCCCATGGACAGCAGATAATTTGATATAGGTTTTTATATATATATATATATATAAAATAACTTTAAACATATTTCTGCATTAGTCATGTTATAAGAGAAAAATCAGAGCATTGAGGAAAAACCTCAAAATAGAAAAACAATAGCACTAAAAACAAAAGAAATAGTATGGTTCAATCAGCATCTATACTCCACAGTTCTTTTTTCTGGTTTTGGAGAGCATTTTCCATCATGAGTCCTTTGGAATTATCTTATACTGTTATATTGCTGAGAAGAATCAAGTCTATCATAGTTGATCAATACATAATGTTGATGATACCGTGTACAATGTTCTTCTGGTTCTGCTCATCTCACTCATCATCAGTTCGTGCAACTCCTTCCAGGTTCCTCTGAACTCTTTCGGCTCATTGTTTCCTACAGCACAATAGAATTCTATTACATTCATATACCACAACTTGTTCAGCCATTCTGCAATTGATGGGCAGCCCCTCAACTTCCAATTCTTTGCCACCACAAAAAGAGCAGCTATAAATATTTTTGTACATGTGGGCCATTTTCCCTTTTTATGATCTCTTTGGGAAACAGACACAAAAGTGATATTGCTGGGTCAAAGGGTATGCACAGCTTTGTAGCCCTTTGGGCATAGTTCCAAACTGCTCTCTGGAATGGTTGGCTCAGTTCACAGCTCCACCAACAACGCATTAGTGTTTCAATTTTTCCACATCTCCAACATTTATTATTTTCCATTTTTGTCATATTAGCCAATCTGATAGGTGTCAGGTGGTACCTCAGAGTTGTTTTAATTTGCATCTTTCAAATCAATAGTGATTTAGAGCATTTTTTCATATGGCAATAGATAGCTTTGTTTACTTCATCAGAAAACTGCCTATTCATATCCTCTGACCATTTCTCAATTGGGGAATGACTTGGATTCTTATAAATTTTATTTAGTTCCTGATACTTTATCAGAATAACTGGCCATAAAAATTGTTTCCCAGATTTCTGCTTCCCTTCTAATTTTGGATGCATTGCTTCTGTTTGTACAAAAAACTTTAATTTAATGGAATCAAAATCATTTTGCATTTCATAATATTCTCTATCTCTTGTTTGGTCATAAAATGTTCCCTATTCCAAAGATCTGAAAGGTAGACTATTCCTTCCTCTCTTAATTTACCTATGGTATCACCTTTTATGTCTAAATCATTTACCCATTTTGACCTTGTTTTATATAAGGTGTAAGATGTTGGTCTATGCCTAATTTTTGCCATACTATCTTCCAGTTTTCCCAGCAGTTTTTGTCAAATACTGAATTCCTATCCCAGAAGCTGGAGTCTTTGGGTTTATCAAATAGTACATTTCTAAAGTCATTTACTACTGTGTCTCCTGTGCCTGGCCTATTCCACCGATCCTCCACTCTATTTCTTAGCCATTACCAAATAGTTTTGATGACTGCCGCTTTATAGTAGAGCTTCAGATATGGTACAGCTAACCCACTTTCTTGTGCATTTTTTTTTCATTATTTCCCTTGATATTCTTGACCTTTTGTTTTTCCAGATGAATTTTGTTATTATTTTTTCTTGCTCTATAAAATAATTTTTAGGTAGTTTGATTGGTATAGCACTGAATAAGTAAATTAATTTAGGTAGAATTGTCATTTTTATTATATTAGCTCAGCCTATCTATGAGTGGGTGGGATTACCTTTTTATATTTCTTATTTGTATATAAATTTTAAAAAATAATTTAAGAGGTTCATTTTAAATTAATCTGTGTTTGTTCTTTTCATTTTCTTTACATGGTTGAATACATTGTTTATTTTCTTGACTCTGCTTACTTTACCCCATATCAGTTTTGTAAGTCTTCTCAAGCTTTTCTCTATTCACCATATTGTATCTTTCTTGCATCGCAATAATATTCCATTTCATCCAGATCCACAATTTGTTTAGCCTTCCCAGTTGATGATTATCTACTTTATTTCAGCTCTGTGCTACCACAAAATGTGCTGCTCTTAATATTTTTGTATATATGAAACCTTATTTTTTGTCCTTTGACCTGTTTGGGGTAGTTGCTAAGCATAATAACATAATAATAACATCTTAAAGAGATTATTTATATAGTCAAGAAGAGGTTTACTTTCAGAATAACGCATTCGAGCTTATAAACGAAAACTTATCTTGTTCTTCTGATTAATTAGTGTTTCTCTAAGAATTCCTCCTTGAATTCTCTGTTTAAGAATTTATTGGAAAAAAAGAAAAATAAAAAAGAGAGAAAGAATTTATCGCATTAAATCCTGTCAGAATTCTTCTGGCAAAGGCTGAGTGACTTGTTGTCAGGTATATTTTAAAGGTTAAACTATATAGCCATTACAGTCTTTTACAATTCTGTGAAGCTGAGTATATGGCTCAAATGATTGGGGGCCAAAAATAATGAATTTAATTTTAGATAAGTTAGATATGAGATAATGGAACAAGTTCAGTATAAAGAGAGGTATCATATTTAAAATTCAAAAAGAGAACTTTTAGACTTTTTAATCCACATCCTTTCTCCCCCTGGTTATTTTCCTACCTTTTATGATTTCCTGACACAATTGGTATTATTTTGATATTATTATCCTATTTAGTATTACAAACACAGGACACCCTCTAGCTATATATGAGCCTAATTTCTCCAACCTAAATAATTAAACTTCCATTAAATTGAATTTCCCCTCCTGTTTGAGCATGCATCATCTTAGTTAAGACTTATCTTCAGCCTAATGACCTCTTCATATTTCACAGACTTAAGGACGTCAACAAGACAATAATAATAGAGTTCCTTCTGGGATTTCCTGTTGGTTCAGAGATACAGATATTTCTCCGTAAGATCTTTCTACAGCACTATTTGTTCACTCTGCCAGGGAGTAAGACAATCCTTGGGCTTTCTGCACCCAACTCTCCATACCTTTATGCTTTTTCCTCTCAAATCTCATCATTGTTGATATTTCTTATGCTTTAAATGATATACTAAAAATGTCAAATCTCCTAAACAAAAACAGAACCATCTCTTTTGCTCCCTACATAATACATATTTTCTCTACTTGGCTTTGTCAAGAGCAGAATTTTTCCTCCTGATGGTGAAGTCTTATGAGATTTATGTGGCTATCTGGCACCAATTCAGATACTCTAAAATGAGATTGAGAGTCTTCTCTATTCTATAATTATGTTCTGGGCATGTGGCTCTGTTGTTAGACTCTTCTTTGACACTGTCATTTTTAAGTACTTGACCTCCCACTCCAGTCACCTGGAAGAACAATAGAAAATCCTCTCCCTGTTCTACAGTCTCTTCAACCCATCAATGAATCCCTTGATCTATGGACTGAGGAATACAGATTGAAGGGGGCTCTGTGAAGAGTGATGGGAAAAGAGAGGACATGGTGAATGAGTATATAGGGAGTGTCCAGCAGGTAGCCTCATTGTCTCCCTTGACTCTTCTCTTTTGCATGCCCCATATGTCCAATCAGTTGCCAAATCTTTTATACACATATATGTACACATGTACACAATATACACATACACATACATATGCATATTCACCTACATGATCTCTCACATAAGTTCCCTTCTATGTATATATGACTACTCTACTGACTCTGGTCCTCATCATCTCTAGCCTGAATTATTACACTATCCTTCTAGCTGATCTCCCTACCTCATCTCTCCCCACTTCAATCTGTTCTCTGTCCAGCTGTCAAAGTGATCTTCTTAAAGCACAGCTAAAATCATGTGATCTCTCCTCCCCCTTAAATAAATCCCCATGGCTCCTTACTGCCTCTAAGATAAAACTTCAAGTCCTTTGTTAGGCATTTAAAGCTCTTCACCATATTGTTGCTTTTATACTTTTCTCATCTTCTTACATTCTACTAACCTCTATCCACTTTATGGTTTATCTATATGGGCCACATGTTCTTTGCATGACACTTCATTTCCCATCTCCATCTTTACCCTGGCTGTCCCCTGGTGCTTGCTTCCCTCTCAGTTTCTGACTCCTGGAATCCTAAACTTATTATAAGGAGTACTTCAAGAGGCCTCTACTCTAGGAAGCCTTTCCTCTTCCCTTCCAACTCCCAGTTACTATCACTGTTCTTAAGTTCTTTTCCATCAACTCTGTATTTGTCTTATAAGTTCTGATATATATATATATATACATATACATATATATACACACACATGTGTGTGCACACATGTGTACATACAAATATACACTTACATTGATATATCTGTGTCTACACATATGTATACACAGATATTTTGTTATTGTTGAGTCATTTCATTTGTGTTTGACTCTTTATGATGGATATAGGGTTTTCTTGGTAAAGATGCTGGAGAGATTTATCATTTCCTTCTCTGGCTCATTTTATAGATAAAGAACTGACAAACAGAATTGGGTGACTTGTCCAGGTTCACAGAGCTAGTAAGTGTCTGAGACCATATTGGAACTCAAGAAGATGAATCTTCCTGACTCCAGGTATGACTGAAGTCACTGGATTTGCCTGAGAAAGATGGTAAAATTGGCAAATTTTTCAAGTTATTTTCTTGGCTGTGAGTCTAAGTATAATTCGACTCATACCACTGTACCACCTAGCTGTGCACACATACACATATGTACCATAACCATAGATTCACATGTGGCACATGTGTACATATGTGTATGTGCATACACATGCTTATGCACACATGTGTGTATGCATACACATATAATAGATATATGTGTGTATGGCCTACCCAGTTGGAATGTAAGCTCATTGGGGACAAGGACTATTTTCGCATTTTTAAAAAATAGATAGTGCTGAGCACTTAGGAATGGTGATAACATCATCATCTGGGTGATGCATTGGTTACAAAGATAGAACTGGACTCAAGAATATCTGAGTTCAAATTCTGCCTCAGATACTTCCAAGATGTGTGAACCTGGGCACGTTCATTTAAACTCTTCTGCCACAAGGTGATTTGTTTTGGTTGACTATAATTTTTGGGAAAAAGGAAGATTTATTGGAGGAATAGAATCATTACAAGTGATAGCTATATAACAAAAAGAAAAATAGAAATAAAACATAAATAATAGAAATACAGGTGAGGAAATAGAAGTCCAGAAAGCAGAAGCAACTCCATCAAGATCATAAACTGAGCTAATGGCAGAGCTGGATGTACCTCGCTTAGCCTTTAGTATTTGATATCTTTATAAAAACAACCCTTTGTCATGGCTACATCCACAGGATTTTTAAAATTTAGAGTTACATTGAACTACATTATATCAGCATGTGTGGTCCTGAGATTTCCTGAGCTGTGTTGCCAAATCCATCTTGTTATTATCCCACAGATAAGAGGTCAAGATTAGTCATCCACTCTGAGAAAAATCTGTTTTTATAGTGTTGTCCTCCTTTACCGATGGGGAAAATTCAGAGTTTCCCTTAACTGAAAAAGAGGAAAGCTTTCCAAAGGCAAACTTTTCTCATTGATTTGTGCCCCCTACCAAATTCTCATGGAAGTAGAGTCTAACAAACTCCTTTGGGATTATTTGACTCTTCTTTCTACTTTAAAGATCCTCTATACTGACTCCCTGACATGCTTCCCACATTCTCTGCTGACCTTGGATCCTGGCCCCAATCTCTGAGATGTGGAAATTGGAATGGTTTTCTAATATAAGGATCCTGGATTCAAATTCACTTGTCTATCAGCTTAGGTTCAAGGGAGGAGGGTGGGGACAGTCAGTGTTTGTTTTTAGTTTTGTTTTTGTTTTTTCAGGGCAATGAGGGTTTAAGTAACTTGCCCAGGGTCACACAGCTAGTTAAGTGTCCAGTGTCTGATCCTGGATTTGAACTCAGGTCCTCCTGAATCCAAGGCCAGTGCTTTATCCACTGCACCACCTAGCTGCCCCCAGGACAGTCAGTGTTAAGAAAGAGAACATGAACTATAGGTGTTAGTGTCCATTTCATCAAGTAAGGTTAACAGATGGTCTCTGTCTCACCCAACTCCCAAATAATCTATTTGAAAAGAGTGTTCTGGTCATGGTGCTGAGTTTAAGGATCTGAAACATCACATGTATTCACTGAACTATAAGTCCAAATACTTGGGGAAAACAATTTGCGATGTGGTCTCCAGAGTATGACTTGTAATCACTTGGGCTTTCTCTATATGTATCACTTAGTATGCCACCTGCTTCAGATCTCCTCCCCAGATCCCCACAGAGACAGACTAGCATTCCTGGTTCCTCCAAAAGGAGAAAGTGGCTGTGTGTGGTCTCCTTTGAACACTCCTCCTCAACAGAATTCTCAGGAGTACCTGGGGATGGGGAGGAGTACGGTTGGCTAGAGGATAAAATCTTTACTTATGGTCCTTTATTGTATAGAATTCCAGGGATACCTCCACAGCCTCCCTCAGGTTGGGGAGTGATTCCATTTCAGGGGTTCATCTCCCCTAAAATTGTTAGAGGGTGGAGAATTTTCAGACCCAGCTTAAAATTCTTTCCCAACCTATGTAAGTAGAGGTCTAGTTTTGAAATCAGACCTCAGCATACACCATTGTAAGTATGTTCCTTTTGTACTGGAAGTTATTGAAGAGGGGGAAGTGGGGTCACCATGGACAACTGAAGTCACTGCATTTGCCAGGGGGAGATGGTGCAACTGGCAAATTCTGCAACTTGTCTTTCTGGCTACGAGTGCAAATACAATTTGAGTCAGAAACTATTCCCTAGGATAATAGCCTATTATCATCCTTTAGGTATATGATCTTCTGACTCTTCCTATGTGGCATCATAGGAAACAGAGTGATAGAGGTTTAAAGATAAATTAGTTCATTTTATGAGACTGGGAACCAGAGAAATGAAGTGACTTCCTTTTAGTAAGTAATATGTAACTGAGTTGGGGAGAGCTGAGATTTAAATTAAGATTCTCTGATTCCTCATTTGGGGCTCTACCCAGTGCTTGGCTTTGGATTCTCCTCCACAGTAAATTCTGGGTGGTACCAATCACTGAAGGGTAGGTCAGTTTCTATGTCAGTGAAGAGCCAAGGAGGAATAAGAGAACTTAAGATCAGATGAGGGTCTTTGGGATATTCTGTTATTTCCCTAACAACTCAATCTAAGAGTGAGGAATTTTATCCACATATCCCAGCAGATGATTATTCCTAAACTGCTTCTAGTATTGACTGCATACCTGAAGCCTCTACAAGACAATAATAAAAATAAGTATGAACCCTTCTGTAGCTGTGACATAGTGGGGGAAAGTGACTTCAGCTCAAAGATCTTAGGCTTGAATCTTAGACCTGTAATTTACTAACTGGAAAGTGCATTCTCTAGATCTTAGATCCCTTATCTTTAAAACTAAAGCATTGGGCTATATGATGTCTAATATCCTTTCTACCTCTGACAACCTATAAAACCTCCTCTCTATAATCCAGGAGTGAGGTAGACCTACCTCTGTTAAAAGCATGATAGTGTTAATTGCTACATACCCATTGCAAATACCCTTGCTTTTGTTTCTTGTGATCCCTTTAACATGGTAAATTTTTCAAAGCTAAAGTTAAAAACTGACAATAAGTGTTATAATGAAGCAGGAAGAAAAAGGCAAGTGTATGTGAGGATGAAACCAGAAAGTGAGAAAAATATCTGCAAAGTGGAGAATGCATCTGTTTTCCCACCTAAAGCTGTGGAAATGATTTTTCATAATTTGTTGCCTGTCTGTGTTGGTGAAGTACATTAAGAACTCAGAGATAGAACCTCCAGTCTTGGAAACTGAACAGGAGTGTTTTACAAGAGAGAAGGGAAAGTTCATGATGAAACGGGGATAAATGGTTCCATTTTAAAAAAATGAAGAAGAGGAGAGAGTTTGGGTGGAAAGAAGACAAGTGCATTGTAAGACATTATGGGAAACCTCACTTGATATTCCTGGTTCTTAGTGCTTTTGCTCTATTTCCAATTATTATGTATATATCTGTTCATGTGGTATATCTCCTCAGCAAACTCCTTGAGGGAACAATTTGTTTTCAGTTTGTCTTCAAATCCCCTAGAATGTAGCACAATGTCTTGCCCATATTTAATCAATTAAATTCTCAATGAATTGAAATGAATTAGAGAAATAAGAGAAATGGAGAACTTGGAAATGCCTGTGTTAATGAAGATAGACTTTAGTTGAAGTGTCACCTTCTCCAAAATGTCCTTCCCAGTCTCCTGACTCCAAGCTATTTCATTTATTGTCCCACATTCCTGTAATTCTCTCCCTTATTATCTCTATCTCCTAATTTCCATGACTTCTCTCAAGCCTTAAAGTACCACCTTCTACAAGAAGTCTTTCCTAGTCCTCCTTCTCTCTAAGACTACCCCCAGTTGAGCTAGTATATCTTGTTTGCATATAATTGTTTGCATGCTATATTCTCCATGAGACTGTGAACTTCTTTTGAACAAAGACTGTCTTTTGCCTCTCTTTGTATTCTCAGCGATTAGTACAGTGTCTGGTCAATAGTAGTTGTTTAACAAATTCTACTTGACTTGAGTCAAAAGAGCAGTAAGGATGGAAATTAAATTTTCACATTATTGAGAAGTGAGTGAGTAGTGAAGAAGAAGCAGGAAGGGAATATACATTGTCTTTATCAGAAATGTAGCAGAGAAAAGCATGTAACCTGAGGGGATAGTAGAATGGGGAGATTTTAGGACAGAAGAGACATGTTTTCATTTGTCAGAAAAAAAGAAGGAGCCAACAAAGCTAGTTTGAAGATATTTAGCAAAGAGTGAATGATTTATAGAAAGAAATGTTGCATGGGATGGGAACAATGACACACATAGCTTTGACCTTTAGAACCTCTAACTCCTCTGAGAAAGTAAAGAGGACCTAGAGAATGTTCAGGTCAGGTGGAGTAGAGTTGAGGGAATTCTCATGGAGTAGTCTCGATCCTTTTAGAAAAGTAGGAGGTGAGGTCATCTGCTAAGAATGGATCAAGATTGAGGCTTGCAGATTGAACAGAAAGATTAGAATAACTAATCTGGGGAATGAAATAGCAAACCAATATATGAAAACATTGTGGAAAAGCAATGAGGATTCAACTAAATGTTTATAGCACAAACAAAAGAAAGGGAGTGCTTGACACTTTGATAGAGAACTACAATGATGGGGAAAGTGTAATATAATCTGATGGCATGAACTAAAGACAGAGATGCTGTTAAGCAATGGCAGAAGAGCAATTGGACTAGATATGGCAGTGAAGAGCATCATACTAACTATTCTAGGTTGTTCTTAGAGTTAGGAAAATTGGGAGGAAGAATCACTTCCCCCACAGTAGATTCACAGGGATGTGATATTCTTAGAAGACTTTCAGGATTGTTTGTACTAGGGAATAGAAGGAAATTTTGAGGCATGTCAAGAATATAGGAAAGTCTGCCAAGGTAGAGATTGCCTTCCAGGGAGAACAGAGATAGGAGCTTGCATTAGTTTAAACAGGGATGGATTAGAACTATGGAGAGACTGGACTGAATTGACTCAGGGGGAATGAAAGTATGAGAGGAGATATTAGGGGAAGGGTGTTTTTGCCTGTGTCTGTAGATTAGAATAATATGAATTTGGAGAGCAGTATGTTGAGAAGTAGAGGGAAAAAAACATGATAGATATGAGAAGTCAGTCTTAAGTTTCTAAATGGGATGGTCTTTTTTTGTCCTCAAGTGGTCTCAGAGCTTTGTAGATAGTAGGCAAAGTCTCCTGGGGATCAGAAACTTGCCTTCCCTATGCAGTCCTAGAGTAAGTCTATACTTACTTGCTATTCGACCTTAGGTAATTTAACCAGTCAACCTTAGCTTTCTCATCTGCAAAATAGTGATAACATTTTCATTATTTATAGCATTTTTTTTATTTGTTTGTTTGTTTCTTTGCTTGTTTGTTGTTGGGGGGCAATAAGGGCTAAATGACTTGCCCAGGGTCACACGGCTAGTGTCGTGTCTGAGGGTGGATTTGAACTCAGGTCCTCTTGAATCCAGGGCCAGTGCTTTATCCACTGTGCCACTTAGCTGCCCCTGCTTATAGCATTATTCATAAGTTGTGAGAACATAGGATCATAAATTTCAAGTTAGATGGGAGATCAGAATTCATTGAGTTCAATATCCTTACTTTACAGATGAGTAAACTGACACATGATCATTGTCACCCACAGAATTCAGTGTCAGGACATATCCAAACTGAGATCCTCTGACCCAGAGTTTTGCAACCTTTCCATTACATCACACCACTTAAATAAGATAATTATGTAAAAAACTTTGCAAATTGTAGAGCGTTACATAGATGTCAGTTATTAAATATATTTTTGTTGATAGAGTGTCATGGATCACACTCTTTCCTTGCTGAACTATTGATTCTAAGAGTTAATATTCAAAATAACACAATTTAAAAACAATACATTCTTTTCCAGTTGATTGAAGTCTTTATGCACAAGTATTTTTTCTGTTCTTTTTAGCACTAAACTTTCCTATGAATCTAAGATCACCTTATGCTTTTAAAGGTATTGCCCCTTTCAAAGATGAACACTTTGATTCCTGAAAGGAGTAAAACAAGAACTTTGATGTAATAGAAACTCTAAAAATATGAATATAAAGAAATATGGTTGTCAAGGTAGAATTAAATAATTTGAGAATGAAAATGAATTGTGATAAAATTTTAAAGACTTCAGTCATCTTTTAAAAGATGTAGAGCAATGTTTTATTTTACTGTGAATAGTTTGATGGTCCAAAGGTACAGATAAATATTTTTTATTTATTAAGATATATGAATATGAGGAGTTTCAAAGTCATAGAATATGATGGAGAACCACATAGAGAACTAATTAATGATTGGAACTGCAAGGCTACCTCATTTCATTTCAATTTACCTGATGATTTAAAAGAGTAAAACTTGAAAAAAATCATAGTTGTTTTTATTAGGGAAATTCCATGAGTTTTTACCTGCTAAGTGAAAGGAGAATCACTGAATGGCATGAGTCTTATTTAAATTTTTGAAAATAAGCTGAGATAGGGGCCAAGTCTGTCTGGTATGGTGAATGGAAGGCAAGGAACTGACAGGAGAGAAAGACTCAGTATGGAGTTAAAAGGTAGCTTTGCCAATGCTATTTGAAGAAACGAGTAGCCTAAGATGATTGGAAGGCAGCTTACTACTTGAAGATGAAGAAACATGAGACTTTTCACAAGTTCCTATTGCTGTTTGTTGCCCCTTTCTGATTTGAGAAGGTAGCACACTGTTGGGCCTGAAGTCAGGAAGATTCATTTCCTGAGTTCAAATCTGGTCTCAGATACTTACTAGCTGAGTGACCCTGGGCAAGTCACTTTACTCTGTTTGCTTCAGTTTCCTCTTCTGTAAAATGAGCTGGAGAAGGAAAAGACAAATGACAAATCTTTGCAAAACAAAACAAAAACCCACAAAAAACCAAATTGGGTCATGAAGAGTCGGACAGCACTGAAATAACTCCACAACAAAATCTAATTGAGAAAGAAAAGCAGGTTTTGCCCCTCCTTTGCAATATAGGAAGAGATCCTGATATCTAACTGGATGATGCAGATTCCTGGAGAACGAAGCCTTCTTGATTAGGAAGGTTTGCCTTGCCCATTGAGTCAAGTGTAACTCTTCTTTTGTGAGCTCTGTTTGTTAAAATTTGATCCTAGAACATAGCATCCTGATAAGTGAATAACTAGCTAAGTGGAATTGTTAAGTCTAGTATAAAGAGATACAACCTGATGAGTTTTCCAGTTCTCTAGCTACTCCAGCTTAAAGCTCTTTTTATTTCTTTAGTATTTTACTTTCTGCAATTACACATAAAACAATTAACAACTATTTTTAAAAATTTGAGTTCCACATTCTTTCCCTTCCTCAGTGCCATTTCTTTCTCCAGTGGATTAAGGCAAACAGAATTTGAGTGACCTGTCCAGGGTCATACAGCTAGTGTCTGAGACTGGATTTGAATTCATGTCTTCCTCACTACAGACCCAGTGCTCTATGCACTGCATTATCTAGTTACCCTTTTAAGTGGTGAATAGGGAGAGTGTATTTTCTATCCGAAGTTATCCCCCAAGAAATATAACTCCAAGGAGGTGATCTTTTCCAGACTTTCCAGTGTGAGGGTAGGTTGAAATGTGTGATAAAAAAGAGAGAGCAAATTGCTGTTAAAAAGCTCACAAAAGAGGCGTGAGGCACTTCAATGGATAGAAATACTTCACTAGAGATATAACAAAATAAATGCTTTAACATTTGGCTAAGTATAGAATGTCATTTGAACTTTGAATCAATTTAGGTTTTGTTCAATAATGGATATCTATCTTCATTTATTCCTCAGCTGCTTTACTGTGTTCTTTGGGAATGGAAAAAATTCTGTCATAAAAGCATGGAGAACAATCAAACACTGATCACAAAATTCATCCTTCTAGGATTTCCTATTGGCCCTGAGATGCAGCTATTCCTTTTTATCATTTTCTCTCTGCTTTATATTTTCACCCTTCTGGGAAACTCAGTGATATTAGGCCTCATCTGTTTGGACTTCCGACTTCACACTCCTATGTACTTCTTCCTCTCACATTTGGCTATTGTTGACATCTCCTATGCATCCAACAATGTACCAAAGATGCTGGCAAACTTTCTTAACAAAGATAGGACCATCTCATTTGGTCCATGTATAACACAGACCTTTTTATACATGGCTTTTGCCCACACAGAATGTCTTATCTTGGTGGTGATGTCCTATGATCGCTATGTGGCAATATGTCACCCCCTCAGATACACTGTCATCATGAACTGGAGATTGTGTATCACCTTAGCCATTATTTCCTGGCTATTTGGCTCCTTGCTGGCCCTTGTCCATGTGCTTCTTCTCCTGAGGCTGCCCTTTTGTGGACCCCAGGAAGTCAATCATTTCTTCTGTGAACTCCTGTCTGTGCTCAAGCTTGCCTGTGCAGACACCAGGCTAAACCAACTTGTGATTTTTACTGCTTCTGTATTTATTCTAGTTGGGCCCCTACTCTTGGTCCTGGTCTCCTATATGCACATTCTCCGTGCCATCATGCGCATCCAATCTGGGGAAGGGAGAAAGAAAGCCTTCTCCACCTGTTCTTCTCACCTCTGTGTGGTTGGCCTCTTCTTTGGCAGTGCCATTGTCATGTACATGACTCCTAACAGCAGTCACCCTGAAGAACAGCAGAAAATCCTCTCTCTATTTTATAGCCTCTTCAATCCTACACTAAACCCCCTGATCTACAGCCTGAGGAATTCAGAGGTGAAAGGTGCTCTCAGGAGAGCACTAGGGAAGGACAGATCAATGTGAGGAACTGCATAGAGAATCTGTGTATCAAAGGAGTCGTTCCATTTGAAAAGTAGGGACATCATTTATTCTGATATTTGCAACTCTTGTCAGCAATAGTGCTTATACATCCAATCAAACAGAATTTTCTAAATACCTTCCATATATCAGAAAAGCCTCAGCACAGCCCTGGTTCAAAAGAAGCTGCAAGTTTTCTCTGATCCCCCACCCATACACCTTTATCCTCCCCATGGTACCTAGTGTAAAGAATTAATTGTGATTTGGGCTTTCCATGTCCACATCTTTGCTTCATTATGGTCACACTGAAAAGACAATCTTAAAAGCCATGCCATGTTATTATCCAGAAGCTGGCCAGCTTGCAGCTGCAGAGCCGCCTGTTAGTTCTGTCAATCAAAGTTGCCAGCCAGTTAGCTTGGGGATGTGTATGTGGATGGCCCTGTTTCCGGTTTCATGGGAGGCTTCAGAGGGGAAAAAAAAAAGCCTGGGAGGAGAGCAAACGCTTGGTCACCTGGGAGTGAGGGAGAGAGTAGCTGGGGTGTTTTCAGCTTTGGACCAAGCCAGGAGACATGGCACATTCTCCTTAGAGCTGCGGATTCCACCTAGTGGTGAGTTTTGTGTTGTTGAAGCTAGGCTAACTCTTTGGGCTAGCTGGGCTGGAGGCAGGTTTGGGGTGCCTAGGGTCTTTTTACCCTAGAGATTCAGATTCTAACTATCTGGGAAGTGGCACATATTTTTTCCTTTTCTCTTTCCCCTTTCTCATTGTCCCTAACTCTATTAACTTCACCTGTGTTATAGATTTGTTCCCCTTAATAAAACCTGTTTTGTTTGTTGAAAAAAGGCTGTTAATCTCCTTTCTTACCCTAAAATTACAATGAGCCACCCAATTAACTCTCCCCATACTAAATTTGGCCCTTACACTAGATCTTCTATAAATATTAGAATTCTAAATTTATATTTCTCCCATTTAAGTATTTTATAACCATCTCAAGGCTATACTAGAAATAATTAAACAAGGGTAGAAAAATTCCTAGAACTTGAGAAATACAAAAAGCAGAGGCATTCTAGAATGAGCATCATTTCATCTGGGAACTTTCAAAATGTCCCTTAGCTTCCTCTGGATGAGAAATAGGCTTACTCAGTAAACTCTAATTTTGTTTGACAAAGAAGGCCCAGAATAGCAGCTCCATCCTTGTACTTCATACTCTTCTTCAGTAGACTGGACCAATAATAAAAGAATAAGGGAATGGAGATTTGAGCCATCTGAATGGATGCAGAACAGCACTGCCATAGAGAAAGGGTGTTTCTTTATATGGTTTATTTTTGGGTTTGTTTTTAGATGAGTTTCAGTTTTAGTTCTTTCCATTTTGGGGTCACTTTCTTAGAAAGTGAGTCATATCCTTTCAAAGAAAATATCACAATGCTTTGAATGTCAGGGGGAAATGGTATATCAGAATTGGAATCCAAAGGTCTGTTTTCAAAGCTGGTTCTAGTGCTATTCCCCTTGATATTGCTCTGCCTCTGATACGATGCTATTCAAAAAGGCTGAGACTTTTGAAGAAGTGTTAAAATGTTTGAAAATGAAATGTTATTTTATGTTTCCCAGGAATGACAAGATGGACCAAAAACAATATATTAAAATAAATCTGTGGGAGGGAGTTTAGTAATTCTCTCTCCTATTTATTTTCAGCTTGCCCAAAAGATAGGACAATAAAAACCAGTTAATATCCCTGGCACAAATCAATGGGGAAATCTAGAGGATAAGTGCAAATTTTATTTTGAAACTGATCAGTTTAATTAAATAAAAGGCATACTGCATTTATTGGATTGATTTGGGAAGCAGCCAAATCCTTTTTTAAAAGGGGAATTAAAGGGAGAAAAAGATGTTTTGGGTGGCTTATTTTCAATGCAGAATGGAGAAATAAAAGCCAAGCAGGTGATGTTGAAACATATTACAATTTGGAAGTGCAAAACTTTTATGTAGTAGAATCCTTCTCCTCAAGTTTCAAGGAACAAATGTTGATTAGCATCTAATTGTGAGAAGTTTCCAAGACAATAAAGGAGATTTATTATTGAAAACACAACAAAATCTGTCATTTTCACCCATAGAAGCTGAAAGTTCCTTCGGACTATGCATAAAGAAGGAGAATTTTAGAGGAAATTCATTGAATTACTAACACCATTACTTTCTGTGATGTTAGAAAAACTAGCCTGCTGTCTATACTTGGCAAATTGTGGTAACTATATGTTACATATGAATATATGAATGATGAGGAAATTTGGGGGGGTAGAGAGGCGAATAGATGAGTCTCTGATTCAGAAATCTTAGAAAATATAAATTTACTGTTACAGATTTATTTTAATCCTTCCATCTTTTATATTTTATGACATATCAGTACCTGATAGTACTGATACTATCAAAGATGTTAGATCTGGAAACTCAGCATCCCATGTTTCATAGAATATTATGTAAAATCACCAGGACATTTCAGAAGAAAATTTAATGGTCATGAAAGAAATAGGTGGTTCATGATTTTTGGTTACTCTCTGAAGGTGACCTATGTAGAATCAGATATAACAATTGGAACATATGCTCTTACTGGACATGTATGTATCCAAAATATGATGGAGAATCACTGTATCATATTAATACTCATAAGCACTATGCATTATCTACTTGTTTGTGTGGGAATGGCTGACATTGGCAGAAAAGCAAATCTGGGAAGATTTTCCAGATACCCTATAGTACTCAAAAGGAAACAAAAGGATTGGGGGTAGGGCACAGTCAGGTGATTTTTTTTTTACTGTTTCTTCCATTTAGAGGTTGGACCTTTTGAGAGCAAAGGAAGATATGAAAGAAACATAAAAAAATTAGTTTTATAGATAGTACAGAAGATCAGGAATTGGTTTTCTGGACTTTGGATTAAGATTTTGAAATGATGGTCACAGCGTACTGTCCTACCTTCCTTTTTTCAGTGTATTTATACCTCAGAAATTGTCAGGTTTCAAATCAGGGTTTGATGCATTGTTTTGCTGATCACCTAAACTTAAGAGAGTAATGGAAAATATTAATAATTCATATTTGAATTAAAAGGGTGTTAGGTGTATATTTTTCCCCAGAGAGTTGTTAAACATTTATCAGCACATTGCTAGCTTCCTCCCTCCAGTTTCAATGCTATCCAATCCATTCTCCATATAGTTGTGAAAATATACTTTCTAAAACATATATCTGGCATTACTTATTAAGCTTCAATTACTACCTATTGTTTCTAGGATATACAAAATTAACATAGAATAATGCAAAATTATTTTCTTGAAACCAAAAGGCTTCAAAAATTTGGTTTTAATCCTATAATATATTTCCATATTTCACATTGCTACTCTTTACAAATGCAACATTTCAGCCAAACTGGTCTATTTGTATTCCTTCATTATGTCTTCCAACTTCTGCTTTGAACAAGCTTTCTCCTATGCTTACGCATTCTTTCCATACTCTTGCTTTTCAGAATATTTAGCCTTCTTCAAGGTTTGACTGAGGTAGCACTTCCCACACAGTTTTTCCTGATTCTGTTAGATGTTAGTCTTCTTTCCCCTCTTCAAATTGCATTGTTATTTCTCTATTTAAATGTTACATCTCCCTAGTAGGCTCCTTGAGGGGGGTGATTCCTTTTGTTTCTTTGCTTTGTCTTTTAACCTCTGTGCCCTAAACAATGACTTGCACACTTAATAAATGCTTCCCTGTGAAGTAACTTTCCTCTAGCCCCATCATACTTTAGAACCTACCTACTTAAACTGTGGGTTGCGACCCTCTATGGGGTCATGTAACTGTGGGAGGGTAATGAAAAATTTAGCAACAGTAAAAGGTTATGTATACCTATTTTATATACCTATATACCCAGGGTCATATAAAAATTTCTCCACCTAAAGGTGTCCTGATTGCAAAAAAGTTTAAGTCCTGGTTTAGAAAATGATTTCTTTCCCCATTCCCTATTTTTAGTAAACATACACCATTGAGAGGAAATGCTTCTGCAGTTTTGATAAGAGCAGTTAAAAGACTATGATAGTTGAGAAAGTAAAGATACAAAAGTGCATTTTTTATTAAAATAAAACAACTTAAGTATATTAAGCAAAGCAATAAATAAATTTCAGTTTTATTTGCTACACATTCAAATTTTACTCATGAACTTAACCTTTCCCACCTTGTTACTTCTAAATCCACTTCTAGTCCCTGAGCCCTGAGCCTGTGAGAATAGCTTTATCTTTATAACCTGCCCATATTTTGATAGGATTTTTGTTCTTTGTATTTTAGATATCTCACTCTTCAACAAATGAAGTATTATGGAGCCAAGACAGATTAACATCTACATGGCATCTTCTTACTTTGCCATGTGAATCATTAGGGATACAATCCTTTGAGGATTTATTCTACATAACCATCATGTACTACAATACCTTGTACAGATATAGGTTCTAAACAATTATTCATGGAATTGGGTTGGATTGCCTACCTTTCCTGGCACTGTAAACATCTCTCTTATACCCTGACCTCCTTTTCTCCACCCATTATCCCTTAAGGTTTTAATATACAAGACAGTAGTTTAAATGTGTAATGTTTTGAGTTAACAAGAGAAAAATTTTATATGTATTTTTACTGTTTCTATTTTAACAAGAAGGGCATAACTTTAGAAATTCTCCTTGGACTTTTAGAGCCTTAGGCCAATTGACAAAAGAAAACCTGAAAGCCAGTTCTATATAAATAGAAATATAATTAATATATTCTTGTTGATTGAATAAACTGATATATGAAAGAAAATCACCTTGGCATGCAAGAGATTGTCTGAAAGGATTCTGTAAATAAGAAATATTATGGTTAAGAGATTGGGAAGACATCATTCTTCAGTGTTTTAAGGTTATATATGATGTATCAAGAGGCAATATTTACATATACTATGTGTGTGTATTATGAGAGATAAAATTTCCATTTCTTCTTATTTCTATTGTATTAACTTTACAATGCAATTAAGTTTATGCTGCATTTTTTTTTAATATGGCTTGAATCTACCTGAACTTACCCCACTCTAAATTGAGATCTCTCCCAGTCTGAACTCAACATATGGTTGAATAATATAACCACCCCTAACCCCAGGGGCATTTACTTGCTAACCAGTTTAAATTGAGGCCCTGTTTTGTTTACCTTTAAACAGGAGTGTATGGGGTGTTCAGGACAGACTAGCATATCCGGTGTGAGGGCTTGCTGAGCTTTTTTCAGGGCTGCTCATCCACCTTTGGTGTCTACCTGGCACTCAACTCTCACCTGTGATTCCAAAAAGGTGTAATATGTGCAGAAGCCACACCTTGTTAAAAACCATCTCAGCAGATGGACTAAACCAGGTTGAGGGTAACAGAGGGACCCTCAAAGACATTGGTGAGTTAGGGTGATGTCTACCCCAAACATGTAAAGAATTCCCCTAGTAGGATGGAAGGATGAGAGCAATTTGTTCCAATGGCCATGAAGGCCGCTGAAGCTAATGCTAGGGAGTACTTAGAGTTTGGTCACACAGCAAAGAAGCCAAGGGGCTATCACTGGCTGTCTTAATTTTTGTTTTGCCGCTGGACTTTGATGAATCTGGAAGAGAGAATGAGACTGATGACTTTGTGCAACTCTGCCTCACTTAAATCCAATTTACACAGAAGTCAAGGCATCACCCTAGGATGCCAGTGGTCCTCTTTGGAAACAAAGGATGAAGAACAACATTCTATCAACAGAAGCCAGTCTAACCTGGGCCCATCCCCAAGGGACAGATCCTGTGCCTTTGTCTCTCCTTATAAAAAACAGGAGTAGTTTGATCTCCCCAAGACACAGCTAACCTTGTGATCTTGATTGGGGTGGTTCTGATTTTCTAGCCAAGAGTACTAGAGGCAGTTGAGGTCCATAAAAACAATTAATATTTTTAATTGACAGAGAAGGCCGTGATCAGCTGCACCCACTTTCCACACTGGCAGCCAATAATAAGACTTCCCAAATACCCTGACCGCCTCCTTTATGTCAATAATTATTTTTTTCTGTACCATCTAGGCCCCTGGTCTTGCTGAGGTGGCAAAAGGGATGCACTTTATCAAAAGCTATGCATGTCACTGTTAATAAACTGCTATCTTCCCAAGAAAAAAAAAAAGCATGTCTCAGTTTGGCTGTTTCATTTTACTCACCATGGTATCTATATATAACATATATGTACCTATATATTTAATGTTCTTAATTTCTTTTTTGTTAATTTTTTTTTTTAGTGAGGCAATTGGGGTTAAGTGACTTGCCCAGGGTCACACAGCTAGTAAGTGTTAAGTGTCTGAGGCCAGATTTGAACTCAGGTATTCCTGAATTCAGGGCCGGTGCTTTATCCACTGCGCCACCTAGCTGCCCCTTTGTTAATTTTTAAAATAGGAAGAGAATACATTTCAGAATCACAAATTTTGTGTGAAGGGAAGAGGAGGGAAAGCAAAAAGATTGCTTACAGGAAATGTTGCAAGGATACCTCATAGAAAGAAATATTCACTTACGAGGAGAGTGGAGAGACTAGAGAAACAAATTGATAATAAACTTGGGATCATTTAGGGAATTTTCAAATGGTTTTGTTGAGGAGTAAATGAGGATGCTAAAGAAGAGAATGAAATGGTGAAAGAAAAAGGAAGAGCAGAAAAAATAAGGAGAGAGAAAATTTATAGAAAGGAAGAAGGAAAGAGAAAAATCACACCTTATGTCTAATCAGTAAGCTCTCATTTATTATAAAAGACAAAACCCCATACCTCCCCTCTACCATGCACTCTGTAGTTCATTAAACTACTCTCTAATTCCTGAGTGCTCTCCTCAGGGCATCCTTTCTCAAGCTATAAATCATGGGGTTCAACATAAGGCTGAATACATGGCAAAGGAGGGGAAAAAGACTTTCTACTGTTCCTCAGGGTGAGTCACATGTTTATACATGACAATGGCACTGACAAAGAAGAGCCTGGATCCCCAGAATTGCATGGAGGATATCCATGTGGGAGATGACTATCAAACAGAGGGACCCACTAGGATGACCACACAGGCAATAAAGATCACAATTTTGTTGAGAGACAGACATATTGGAATAGGAAAGCTTAAACATAGACAGTATTTCACAGAAGAACTGATTGAATTCCCAAGGCCCTCAGAAGGACAGCATCAGGATGTGAATCACATGGACTAAAACTAGGAGTAAACAATGTACCTAGGAAATAGGGGTCATCACAATGCATGATCTCCCTGCTACAAACGACTTAGAAGAACAATGAATAACTACATTAAGGAGAATGATGACAGTCAAACCATATATAAAAATATATGGGGGGGCGGCTAGGTGGCGCAGTGGATAAAGCACCGGCCCTGGATTCAGGAATACCTGAGTTCAAATCCGGCCTCAGACACTTGACACTTACTAGCTGTGTGACCCCGGGCAAGTCACTTAACCCCCATTGCCCCGCAAAAAAAAAAAAAAAAAAAAAAAAAAAAAAAAAAAAAAAGGAAAAATATATGGAATGAAATTAAAGCATTATTTATAGGGAAAAATTGCAGATCTTTAAAAGCATATTAAAATGGGGGAGAGAAGGATTAACAAATGGAACATGCAACCAAAAACAAAAAAACTAATAAGTCACCAAGCCCCAAAGAAGCACAAAAATTGTGAAAAAATAAATAAAAATGAATACAAAAGACTCTAGAATTTATGATCAGAACAAAGAACTGGATTTTTTAAAACTAAAAATCAACAAAATAGTCACAAATTTTATTAGGGAGCAAAATGAAAATCAAATTGTCCAAATAAAAAAGCACATAGTTGAATTTGCATTGAATGGAGAGGAACTACTCCACACAACATTTGGCAGCAAAACTGAAATTTCAAAGAAAATAAAGGTATTTAAAAGCACAAAATATTCAAATTAGTAGCACTAAAACTAGAGATCTCAAGAAACCCAGACTTACAAGAGAGAACTTTATCAAGCTATAAATGGACTACCAGGGGTTCTAATTGGGGTTCTAGACCTCCTAGTCTAGGCAAGTGAATCTACCAAACATGCAAAAAAGCAAAAAATTCCTATACTTACACAATTTTGTCCATTTTACAAATGAGGAAACCTCTAAGTGTCTTATTCAAAGAGTTATACTACTCACTCAATCAGAACTAGAATTCAAGGCATGGGTGACTTTGGAAATGGATCATGCATATATTGTTCAACTCAGTTGATGTCTTGTTTAGGTTTTCTGAACTTTTTCCCCTTTTTTTACTTTTCTTTCATAAAAAAAAGAAAAATAAAAGAAAACTTTGTTATAAGGTATCACTTCTAGGAGGGTGGGAGAGGTTTTATATATATATATTTGGAAATGAAAGTGAGCTTAAAATAGATGTGTATAGTAATTTTAAAAATTAAAGATAGAAGTAAAGGAAGGCCCTTTGTTTCATTAAAAAACCATTTTTATTGGTTCTGAGAAGGAATTAGGCTCTCATCTCATGGAGTACTACATGGTAAGTTTGAGGCCACACTATAGGAAATAATAGAAAGACCTTATTTACAACTTCTATATCCTGTCTAGCTATGTGCTAGGATAACCTATGGGTCCTGAGCTGAATCATGGGGTACAGATACTTGGCTCTATGATGGCCCTTTTGTGTACTAGTTTTGATTTCCACAAGGAGAAACTGTGACCATATCTATACTAACGACCTACACATAAAAAAAAGCAAAAATGTTTAAGTGGTGTCTGCAGATTGACAGTATCAATAATTTTTTTTTTAAGTGAGGCAATTGGGGTTAAGTGACTTGCCCAGGGTCACACAGCTAGTAAGTGTCAAGTGTCTGAGGCCGGATTTGAACTCAGGTACTCCTGACTCCAGGGCCGGTGCTCTATCCACTGTGCCACCTAGCTACCCCGACAGTAGCAATAATTTAAGGACTGCTTTTGTGTTCAAGGGATTTCTTTTTCTGAAAACTCATCTTTTTGTTTCCTACTCACTCTTAGCCCTTTCATTTTTTTAAGTTGTTGAGGGAACAACGTAGTTTATCTTGCTTCTACTTTATATCTTGGGATCTTCGGGTGTTATAATTTTATGAGGTAACTAAGGAGGAACCTATCTAGCCTATGGTTTGCCTTGGAGAGTGCTATCTGTAATTGACATGCCTTCATTTATATGGCCATGTGCATGATCATTTAACTACATACATATATAACTCTTTGGAATGGTATGCCCGATGCAGGGGTGCTTTTTGCAGTTTACAAGAGAAACAGACTCCCCAAAATAGTACAATGATCAGTCAATAAACATTTATTAAGTGTATATAATGTGCCAGGCAAGACACTAGACACTGGAGAATACAAAGAAAGGCAAACACAGTCCTTTCCTAGAAAGAGCTCACATTCTAATGGGAAATACAATGTGCAAATAAATAACTACACAAACAAGAAACATAATAAGTAAATAGAAAATAATCTCAAAGGAGAGTCATCAGCAGTGAAGTGTACTGAGAAACACCTCCTTCAGAAAGTGGGATTTGAGCTGAGTCTTGGGGAAGGCCAGAGAAGCCAGGAGGTGGTTGAGAATAGAAAATGTTCTAAGCTTAGAGATCAGCCAGTAAAAAGGAGTAGGGAATATAAGGAGATGAAAAGTGATATGCAAAGAGTAGTCCAAGGAAGCTAGACATGGAATTATGAGGAAAGGAGTAATGCGTAAGAGGACTGGAGAGGTAGACAAGGCAAAGTTGTAAAGGGTTTTAAAAACCAGAGTATTTCACATATGATCTTGGAAGTAATAGGGAGCCATTGGACTTTATTGAATAGAAGAGTGACCAAAAATTATTTTGGCAACTGAGTGGATAGATTAGAATGAGGAAAGTGGAGAATGGGTGAACAACTAGTAGGTTATTGCAATAGTTGAGGCTTGAGGTGATAAGGATTCATACCATGGTAGTGACTGGGGAAGTTAATATTTGGAATGTATATGATAGACGTGGTAGAGAGAAATTGCAAGATTTGACAGCAAATATATGGAATCCACATGAGTACAGAGGAGGATTAACCTAAATTAGATTGGCAGAATGCTGGTGCCCTAAATAACAGGAAATTGGGGAAATGACCAGGATTTTGGGGAAAAATAATTAGTTCTTTTTTGGACAAGTTGGGGTTGAGATGCCCATGGAACATCCAGTTTAAGATAACCAAAAACAATTGTTGGTACAGGACTGGGGTTCAGGAGAGAGGTTAAAGGTAAATATATGAATGCAATCACGAAGGGAGGTAGAATAGACAGGGAAGAGAAAAAGACCCAGGACAGAACTTTGGAGTATACCCCATGGGTAGTGGGTATCCCCTTGATGAATATCTAGAAAGGGAAATTGATAAAGAGTAGTCAGAGAGGTAGGAGAACCAGGAGAGAAAAGTGTTATAAAAATCTAGAAAGATGAGAGTGTCCAGGAGGAGAGGATCAAATGTTTCAGGGTGGTCAAGAAGGATGAGGACTGAGAAAAGACCATTAGAATTGGCAATTACATTGGTAATTTGGGAGAAAGTTATTTCAGTTGAATGATGTTGTAAGAAGCCAGGCAGTAGTGGATTTAGGAGCAAAATGAGAAGAATTTGAGACTTCTTATAAAAAGCTTTCTTAGAAGTTTAGCTAAGATCAGGAGAGATGTAGGAGAGTAGCTAAAAGCTATGGTCCGATCAAATGATGGTTCTTTTAAAGGTTTTAATAGATATAGATAAATAATGTGTCTATAGGTTTGGAAAGCTATATTTATATCATCTATTACCTATATCTATGCCTATGTCTATATCTGTCCATTTTACCAACCAGCAAAATTGTCATAATGCATATGTATACACACACACACACACACACACACACCATCTGATTTTTCAAAAGAGCCTTTTGCCTCTTCTTGAAGTCTTCTCTATGGAGGTATGCTCTTGAATTTTCATGATCAGAACTCATGGCCATAGTTTGCTTCTAAATAAAGATATTTAATATTTATGGCTAGGCTATGTCAATATAATAAAAATGATGATATTACCTAAATAAATATGTGCATCTAGGTGGTACAGTGGATAGAGTGCCAGCTGTGGAGTCACAAAGACTCATTTTCATGAGTTGAAATCTGGCCTTAGACACTTAATAGCTGTGTGACCCTGGGAAAATCACTTAACCCTATTTTCCTCCATTTCCTTAACTATAAAATGAGCTGGAAAAGGAAATGGCAAATTACTCCAATATCTTTGTTAAGAAAACCCTAAATGAAGTCATGAAGAGTCAGAAACAAGTGAAAAATGACTGAACAACCAAAAAAATTAGTATGTAATATAATTAATTAATATATAACATGTAATTAATATATTAATATATAATTATCTACCCATCAGATATATTGATATGTAATAGTCTTCTACCAATCAAAAGGGTAAAGGGATACTTTGTATGACTAATAATAACAAATTAATGGAGGGAACAAAGTTTAGGAATTTAATGGGAAATAATGAAAAAAGGAATAAATTTGGCCTCACATTACTAGATTTAAAATCATATTATAATTTGTTAATTTAATAATCATAAAATCTGGTGCTAGTCAGAAAATTGAAAATCCAATAAGCACATTAGACTACATAAACAAGACATAGAAGGGAAAGATTCTATATTTCCCCAAACAAGGTCTATTAGAAGAGGGATTTTATTAGACAAGAACTCTCGGGAAAACAAACAAAAGAAATATTAAGATAAAATAGGTTTAATACAACATCTTGTGCCATAAACCACATTAAATTCCAAATGAATGTGATCCAAAAATAAAACATATAGAAAAGATTAAATAAAAATAGGAAATCATATATTCCATAACTATGGTTGCAAGGAAATTCATAACTAAAGAAGTGATGGAAGAGATTTTAAAAGGTATAATAGACAATTTTGATCATGCAAAATCTAAAAGCTTTGGCATGAACAAAATCAATGTAACTAGAATAAGAAGTTATTGATTTAAAAAATATTTATATCAAACATCTCAAATAAAAGTTTCACATAAAAAATCTATAGGGAATTGGACAATTTATAATACTGAGTTTTAAACTACTCTAATAGTTGAGTGTAGTCAAAAGATATCAATGGACAGTTTTCTAAAGAAGAAATGTCAGGGGTTTTGAAGACACTTTGCTCATATTGACATTTGACATCGTGGAAATTCTGTAAAAGGTCATTGCTCTTTACTAATGCCTGGCTTTCAGACTTTGAAGCCAATGCTTTTACAGAGCATGGACATATCAGAACACTTTGGGGGGAAAAATTCATAGGTAGATGCAAATTCCTACTCAAACAACCACATATTTTGCATCCTGAAGTTTCATTGTTCCTGTTGTGATAGACAAGTTATTATTATGGTATACAAGATTTTTAATTTTTCTAGATGGAAGTTTGAGGCAGCATCAAGACCTCACCAAACCAGATCAAACTTGACTCAGCCTTTCATCTCTTTTGGTTAGGAAGATAGCAGGTATCTTGCAAGAGCCATAGGTATTGGGAGTGTTTGCTATTGTATTTCTTTGATAATACTGTGCTTTTACAAATGAAAGTGTTTTGCTTTTGCCTTTAATTTATAATATATAAAATATATTTAATAATATATAATATAAAATATTTAATTTCATATATATATATACAATCTTATTTGATCCTCCTAGTAATTATGAGGTACATGCTATTAATATCTCCATTTTACAGATGTGGAAACTGAGTCTGAGAAAGGTTAAATGACTTGCCCAGGGTCATATAGCTGACTTGACCTAAGTTCTTTCTGACTCCAAGGACTGGTTTCAAAAAAGGATAAAGAGTTGCTAGTAGGTATGGGTAAAAATATACTAAGTACAGTACCTTGTATCTATTGCTTGAGATTGAGAGCCATTGGGACATTCTGGCTCTTCTCTAGGTTCCCTACTCTAGATTCAAAATCATTTTCCTCACATATGGAAGAGGAGAATAATAAATAAACCTTGCTTTCTTCCAGCACCCCTATAACCTACAGACCCAATGTTGAAGGTGGTAGGGGAGAGAAAGTAGAAACTTTGGAGACTAAAATGATATTGGAATTTATGGAACTATAACAAATCTAAATATCTGGGGATTGTATTTGTGATTTGGTCCCTGGGTATATGACTTACTACATTTGTTTCCTATGTATCAATCCTACTGGGTGTGAAGATATTTCCTCTTTTTCCCCCTACTGAACACATCTACCTGGGGACTTAAAAGTCAGTGACAGGTCAGAATAGTCTTTGTTTTTCTTTCAGTGTCTTGGTGGGTGAGTGTGATGCCGCTTGATCTTTTCAATTGCACTAAAAATTCTGAGTGTCTGGGGACAGGATTGGATTAAGTTTATCAGAGAAAAAACCTTTACTTATGGATATCACAGTGACAATATGAGGGTCCTACCTCCAGGACTATCAGGAATGGTGTTGGGACTTCTGCAGTTCTCCTATAGAGGGATTCAGACAATTACATGTTCCCCACTTCACTGATTGTTCCTCTGGTTCTGGGTACAATATTCACATAAAGACATCCGAGTTGTCTACTTGTTCAGAACTGTGAGTTCCCTGCAAACCTAGTAGAATATGCTATTTGTAAATGATATCACATTTCTTTATACAGATAAGTGATTATTTTCCATTGACATTGAATTTATCATCCTGAATAGAACAGAACATTACCCTGATGATCCAAGTAAAATTTATTCTAAAAATTTGATATGCAGAATAAAGAAAAAGTGATTTTTTTCTGCTTAACGTTCAGTTATTTTTAATGGTGAGGAAAGATCTATCTTAGATTATCTTGCTTGGATTATTTCACCGATGATCTTTACATGATTCCTGATCAGACTGAAGCATGATAGATTGAGATAATTTTCTGCTTTTAAGATTGTCATATGGCAACACCTTGCAGATGAAACTTATGAATCCTCTTTTCCTGTTAGACATAGAATCATGGGCTTTTTAAGTTAGACTAGTTTAATTCCTCGTGCTATAGGTGAGAGAATTGAGACCCACAGAGAAGAAGTGATTTGCCCAGAGTCACAGCTGGACAGTTAATTGCAAAACCAAATTTGTTAAATTCTTGTATGTTAGTCTTATCAAACAAATCACACTATACATTTTAATGGCAGTCATATTTTTCTTGTATTCATCACAGCACTTAACAAGAGCTGAGTAGTCAGTGAGCTATAACTCTTGTGGATTGAGAGATTTCAGCTTAGGTCAGGCTGGGTGAGGTAAAATGTGTTTGCTAGCCTACCTAAAAACCAAAAGGGAAGGATGGCTTTATCACTCAATGATATTCACTCTACTGAATTTTTTCTGTCTGTATATTCAATATATGAGATATTGCTCATGTCTGTTGTCTCTTCTAACAACACCATTTTATAAGAAAACCAAGGTAGAACTTAAGCAGGAAGAACAGGGACATTCTTCTCTCCTGACTTAGAATCAAAACATCTCATCTATATACAGTACCTTGGAAATTATCTCATTCAACCTCTCTCCAATGCAGAATTCCCTCTTCCAGGTACCTATAGATGATAATCCAGACTCTGCCTCAGTACTTTTGGTATTGATAAAATGTAAGGTTGATAGAGCAAAAGCTTCTTTAGAGTATGGATGATTTCATTCTTTGTATTGGTAGTCCCTAGTACATAGGAGCTGATTGATAAATGCTTATTGATTAACAGATTGAGGGAAAATCTTCCTTCCTGTAATGTCCACCCATCATCCTTTGTTCTATCCACTGGAGCAGAGAAGGGCATAGCAGGACTTCATAAGTGAATTTAGCAGAACATTTGTGAATGTTGTATTGAAAATGGCTTTTTCTATTTGGCCACAGGAAATTTTTCACAGATTTTCATTTTGGTGAAGAGAGATGCTAGATTTGGAGAGGTTATAAGGAAGTGGATGTCATGACACAGACCAGATATTCATAGGTTCTACTCCTCAGTGTAACACTAAATAATGTTTTCTACAAATTCATTGAGTTTGGCTGTTGATTGAAGACTTTCCCCACCCTACAAACTAACACCAACTGTATCATCTGCCTTAACAATGGCTTTTTACTGATGTATCTTCCATCTAGCTCAAATTGCAAGGCATGGATTAGAGCAATATTTTAAGGTGAGTGAAAAAGTAAGCATGAATTCTCATACTGTGTTAATCATGAAGAGGGACTTAGAGTTAGGCAAGGTGCAGCTAAATTATTGCTATTAGGTAAATTCATTTACTCTTATTGAGATATGTAGAAGTTAGGGTGTAGGGCTAATGACTACTTCAAACCACCAGTATTTACCCATTCTCCTCTGAACAACCTTAGAATCATGCTTTTTAAATTTTATTCCCATGTTGCCCCTTTCTTTCTCCATCTAACATGATTGCTATTCTTGTTTTAATTATAACAATCTCAAAAATATTTGGATAGGTTTTGGATATATTGAATGTAAGACAAAGTTGATGTGACCTATAGTGAAAATAAATTAAGAAAACATGAAAACATCAGTAAGGGATTATCACTTTTTTGCTATCAAAGGTGGAATGGGCTGTCTCGAGTGGTAGTGAATTTCTCTTCACTGAAGAATTTTCAGGAGAGTCTGGGTGACTAATTATTGGGAATATAATGGACATAATTATTCTGTATTGATTAATTTAGATGATTTCTAAGGTGACACAATTCTGAGTTTCTCTGATTCTGGGATATGAGGAATCTAAAGGAAAAAACACCATACCCCCCAAATTAGCAAATTTTCAACATCTCTGAGAAAATCGTCACATTCTTTAAGGATTTGCCATCTTAATTTAATGACTGTCTACATGTTTTGCTAATGACAGTACTACTGAGATATATATATTATATATATATATACACATACATACACACACATATATATGTATATACATGTGTGTATATATATATTAGTACTACTATTATTTTTACTTTTAATTTCATTCCTTCCAATCTATTATAGGATTTTGCTTTATCAATTTAGTTCATTAAACAGTGTTAAATGTCTTCTCTGTACAGGGTACTGTGCTTGGAGAGACAAAGATAAAAAATAACAAAGTCCTTGCTTTTGATGAGCCTTTAAGTCCACTAGATACCACTTTCCTACCCTGACCAATTTTGCTCTGTTCATTCACTGGTTCATTGTCCTTCTACCCTCCTACATGTAAACCAAGGTTATGTCCTTAAACTTATCTATTCTCAGCATTCTTTCCTTTAAGTGGGAATTTACAAAAACAATTCTCACATTTGTATGGATTATTTACATTTACCCCTATCCCAGGCTACCTTGTTTTACAGTTATCTATGTATACTATATGTTCCTTATTTGAATACAATCTCTTTAAGAAAAGGGACTCTTGTTATTTTTTATCTATTATCTGCAGGACTTTGCATGGTGCCTGACATATAATAGACACTTGATAAATGTTTCCTTAATCAGTCTGACAATTAAAAAATTCCACTTACCAATTTTTATAATTTCTTTTTATAGACATTTTCTGTATAGAAATTGAAGTTGTAAGGTCAAGGTAATCTGATATAGCCACTTAATTTCTTTAGGCCAGCTTATAGTTAAGTCATTCAAGACATTACTACATATATATGTAGTATATATGTAGTATGTGTGTATATATGTGTGTACATGTACATATATGTGTGTATTTATATACAAACATATATATATTTATATAAAGTCTCTTTGGGTAGAGATTTTACAACATTCCTTGGGAAGCTGCTGAATTCATATCTCTGAAGTATTGTTGTTCAGGCATTTTTCAGTCATTCCCAACTCTCCATGACCCTATTTGGGGTTTTCTTGGCTAAGATAATGGGATGATTTGTCATTTCTTTCTTCAGCACAATTTACAGATGAGGAACTGAGGCAAACAGGGTTAAGTGACTTGCCCAGGGTCACATGGCTATTAAGTGTCTGAGACCAGATTTGAACTATTGAAGATGAGTCTTCCTGACTCCAGGTCTGGCTTTCTATCCACTGACCCACCCAGCTGAAGGTGTCAGAATTGACAAACTATAAAAACTCAAGTATGAGGATTTTGACTTTGATGTTGACAGCCTCTAATTACAGCATTATATACAAAGCCAATCCCTGGGCAGGGGGCGGGGCAGGATATGTATCAGCCATAGACTTAGAGTTGTTTCTTAATGGGGAAGTAACATTTATGAAAACCATCAATAACAGTACCTTTTCTTAGTGTATTAAGGAAAAAAGAGTAATAAATGAAACATGAGGTCCTTCTTACCAAAGTTACTGAGCCACAGTAATTGCTTGATTACTACTGGCTCTAGGTCATTTCCATATTACTTATTTAAGCAGTTTGTAAACTTATGTGTGAATGAAATGTTTTACCAGAGTCCACATTTATCAACGGCACTATTTTTTTCTTTGTAGTCAACCTATCTCTGTCATGAAAGACAATCCAATTCATTTGACATGATTTGATATTCACATGTTATGTAAGTTACAACCTAGTACCTGGTGATCTTAGTCAGTGGTAAGTGAATTATAAAATGATTTTTTTAAGTTATGATATAGTGTAGCAATGTATTTTCTCTGAGATAATTTTTTCTTCTTAGACTCAGATGGCAAAATATAAATGAGAGAGAGGGCGGGGAGGGAGGGAGGGAAGGAGAGAGAGAGAGAGAGATTATGTGCTTTGGGGGATCAGATTTCATATGATTATAAGTAAGAACTTTTTGACAGTCAGAATTAGCCATAAATTGTATTGGTGAAAAGTTAATGAGTTTTCCACCACAAAAAAAAAAAAATTAAGTAGAGGTTAGCAGACCACAGGGCAGGGATTTGATAAACTCTCAGGTCCCTTCCATATTTAAGATTCATAAATTCTACAATTCTGTATGTGACCAACAGATAATATCACCAACTCAAATAAAATTAGGGCATGTCAAATCAAGAAGCAGTACCAAGCACCATACTAAGTGCTGCGAATATAAAAAATGAAAAAATATCTCTGTTGTCAAGGAGATCACAGTCTAATAAGGGAGAAAACATGCAAATAACTATGTACAATGAGATATACATAGGATAAATTGGATACAGTCTCAGAGGGAAGGCACTCATAGTAAGGAGGATAAGGAAAGTCTTATTGCAGAAGGTGGGATTTTAGTTAGAACTTGAAGGAAGCCAGAGAATTTAGGAGGTAGAGATGGGGAAAGACAGGGTTCTAGGAGAACAGCCAGTGGAAATGCATAGAATCAGCAGATGGGATGTCTTGTTCAAGTAACAGTAAGGAGGGCAGTCTCACTAAATCACAGAATACATGGAAGTGGAAGAAGCCTAGAAAGGTAGGAAAGGGTCAGATCATAAAAGATTTTAAAATCCATATAGAAGATTTTATATTTTATTTTGGAAGTTATTTTATTGACTAGGGGAGACATTACATGGTCTTACCTGTACTTTGGTAAGATTAAGTCTCCCAATATGACTCTGGCTTAGGAACGGCACCTGTCTCATGGCCCACATGGACATACTAGAAATGGACATACTCTGACAGGTGTATCTGTGCATGTGATGGACCACAACAAATTAGATCATAATTTTCAGTATGGCCCTCTGACATTCTGTATTGTTACAAAAGGAGACCCTGACTTTAGTATGTTTATAATGGGTAATATTCTCTTTTGTTTGAGTTGGTAGTTATGTAGATATTTAAGTTCATATATTTTAAGGATATCCTATAAATATCCTCCTTCAATTTCTATTTAAGGAATGGTGGTGTCCTTGGGTTTGCCAGAAGCCAACAGAACATAGGTCCAATAGTGATTGTGTGTGTATCTGTTGCTGGATAACTAGCCTACATAAACTCAGAGAAAATGATCATCAGCGTACTAAGCAAAGGATGATTTTCTTTATTTTTTCCCTTTTTTTGACATAGAAACTCATGGAATGTTCTATTAAGTTTTAGAAGACTTTTGATTGTTATACATACTTGAAGTATGAAGTATGAATTAAATTTCTAGGCAACATTTTGAGAATTTAATTTTGGAAAGAACAATTGTATATAATTTAAACGTATTATTCTACAGCCAAAAACATCTTAGAAAACATTATTTATATAGTTCTATAGCTGCTTGTTGAATTGAGTTGAAATGGTATTTTTAAATATGACATAAATATTTGACTTTTTCAATTTCTTTATCCCTCAAACAGACGTATGGGGGACAATCAGACAATAGTGACTGAATTCATTCTGCTTGGATTTTTTCTTGAACCAAAAATGAAGATGTTTCTTTTTGGACTTTTCTCTCTTCTCTATACTCTTACTCTCTTGGGAAATTCAGTGATTTTGGGCCTCATCTGCTTGGACTCCCGACTGCATACTCCTATGTATTTCTTCATATCACACTTGGCTATTGTTGACATCTCCTATGCCTCAAATACAGTCCCCCAGTTGTTGGGAAACAACCTGGATCCAGTCAAGCCAATCTCCTTTGTAGGATGTTTGACCCAAACCTTTTTTTTTCTAACTTTTGCTCTCACAGAATGTCTTCTCCTCCTAGTAATGAGCTATGATCGCTATGTAGCAATCTGCCATCCTCTCAGATATTCTGTCATCATGAACTGGAAAGTATGTACTGGACTAGCTATTACACCCTGGGGAAGTGCTGCTTTCCTGGCCCTGGTCAATGTGATTCTCATCCTGACAGTGCCCTTCTGTGGGAACCTAGAAGTCAACCACTTTTTCTGTGAACTCCTATCCATACTCAGATTGGCTTGTGCCAACATCTGGGTCAACCAGATCATGGTTTTAATCACCAGTATTTTATTTTTACTGGGTCCCTTCTGCTTGGTTCTGGTCTCCTACATGCGCATCATCTTTGCAATCCTGAGGATCCAGTCTGGGGAAGGACGAAAAAAAGCATTCTCCACCTGCTCCTCCCACCTTTGTGTTGTTGGGCTCTACTTTGGTAGTGGTATTGTTATGTACATGATCCCCAATTCTAGTAATCCTGAGCAGCAGAAGAAAATCCTTTCCCTATTTTATAGCTTCTTCAATCCTACACTGAACCCCCTTATTTATAGCCTGAGGAATGCAGAAGTAAAAGGAGCCCTGAGGAGAGTATTGGGGAAAGAGAGATGAAAGTGAGGAACTTTGAGGAATATCTAAGTATACAAAAAAGGGAGGTAGTGGCATGAGAGAAATGGAAACTTTGTCTTCTCTGATAAGTTGGCATCTTGGTATCTTGAATCTGTAAAAAATTTCTTAAATATTCTGTATTTAAAAAATCTAGATTCTTGCTAGTTTCTAATCAAAATTTCTGAGTTCAATTCTAGACCTATTATGTCCAATGCCACTGTTTCTCCTTTTGTCCTTCCCATTTACCCCCAACATTATGTACTGTATTGGTATATCATAATATTATTATCCTCTTTTATTTCCATTTTGGTTGCTCTTTCTACATTGTTTTCCTGCCTCTTTCTTTTCCTTTGAGTCTTCACTGCTCCCTTTATCATCCTTATTTAATGCTCCCTTTATTCATCTGAAACCAAGAGGACCTAGTTTCACACCATATTCTTGGGGTTTTTTTTGTTTGTTTTTGTTTTTTGTTTTTTGTTTTGTTTGTTTATTTTTAGTGAGGCAATTGGGGTTAAGTGACTTGCCCAGGGTCACACAGCTAGTAAGTGTTAAGTGTCTGAGGCCGGATTTGAACTCAGGTCCTCCTGACTCCAGGGCCGGTGCTCTATCCACTGCGCCATCTAGCTGCCCCTACACCATATTCTTAATAAATGTTAGTTGAATAAATTAGTAAATATTTCATCTATTCCCCTGCACCTGTTTGAAAGAACAAGGAAGAACACTCAGAAATGAATAGGCTATTTCCTGACAGTCACCTTTAAACACTGCAAACTGACATTACTCTAACATTTTAACACCCAAAACAAGGAAAAGGGACAATTTTTACATCTGAAACAATTTTATTCATTCAACCAAAACTTGTCAAGTGTCCAATTATAAGCAAAGTCAAGCACACCCCTATCACTTGAGAAGGAAGAGGGCCAATCACATAACAGGCATAATGGAAAGCAAATGTGAATGTTTCCCTGGTGTCCATGTTATCTTGAAAGTCTTTATGCAAGACTTTTGGTATATTGGGTGAATCTTCTATGGAGATTTAGATGCAATATGAGCAATCAGTAAATGGCATTTCCATATTGATTCAAAGCATGGAGAGATTTGATTATCAATCGATCAACCAGAATTTATTAAGTGTTTATTCTGTACCAGGTTCTGGGGATACAAAAGTTAAATGAGACATTCTGCGCTCCTGGAGATTACATTCTACTAAAGGGAATATATTATATTCTATTTAAAAAAAAATTTGTGGGGCAATGGGGGTTAAGTGACTTGCCTGAGGTCACAAAGCTAGTGTTAAATGTCTGAGGTCACATTTGAACTCAGGTCCTTCTGAATCCAGGGCTGCTCTTTTATCCACTGTGCCACCTAGCTGCTCCCAGGAATATATTATATTTGCAAAGAATCAGATAATGAATATATTTTTAAATACATAATAATGAATTCACTAACAACCAGGTTAAAGGTGAGAAATATTTTGAAGGATGTGTGATCAGCCAAATCTTGAAAGGCGTTAGGGGTTTGAAGAGATAGGAATTTGGAGGGAGACCATTCTAGGTCAAGGGAAATATTAAAAGTTCCAAAGATAACTTCAAATTTAACATTCTTATTGCAAACAAACTTAAAAAACATGTGTTTTGTAACACCAGCTTTAATAAGATCTCTCACAGATAATATAAAAACCTTAGTTTATCTTTAAGAAGCATTGGAATCTAGGATAGTGACAGTTCAAACTTTTATCCTATGAATCTATGAGAAGATGGAGAGTTTAACTGTCATTCTGGAGAGACTTATTGGTGATATCTGAAGAAAGGATAAAGAAAAAAGCGCTGAGAAGATGTTCTTAAGAGAACAGAGTTAAACTCGTATTTCAAAGAAGCAAGAGGAGAATCTTTAAACAACAAAAAAGAAGCTTTAATTGACATTGACATTCTGAGAGAAGTAAATGGTTGGTTTTATGTTTCCAGGCTCAGGAGAAGTCAGCAGTTGTAGCGATGGCTAAGTGAGTTTGGCTGTGGTCTTTCCCTTAGATGATACATTATTAATATTTATGTATGTATTTTTATTTATTAAATGCCAAAAATATTATAACTAATAACCTTGGTACTTATTTAAGCTTGTGTGTGTGTGTGTGTTTGTGAGAGAGAGAGGGAGGATCAAATGCTCGTGGGAAAAGAGGTTTCAACAGTTTATTAAATACATATTATTTAATAAACTAGGATAAGGGTTAAGAGGTAACTGATCAATAAGAGATATATAATTTTAATATTCAATGGAGGAATTTCTGAGCATACTGATTACTTTGGTACCTGGAATAAAAATGAATGAGGAAAATGAGCTAGTTATAGATAGAAAGGTGATCATCCAACTTAGGTTTTATGCAAAATTTGACCTTAAAATCCTTGCTACCATTTTTTCCCTAAATCTTCAATCAAATCAACCCTGTTGGTCTTGATATAGCTTTATTTTCTCTGAATATTTGTCTTTGCTTTGTATAATTGGAAAGGCACTAAATGGTAAAGGAGATGCATTTCTTCTATAAACAGAGAAAAGGGACATACTTAGTAGGGGTTATTAAATTGGGAATCAGGTAAGAGAGTTAGAGTTTGCCAGCAGATGTCATCCTGTGCTAACCTATAAAAACCTGGGGACTTAGGAAGGGCAGGCTTAAGAACTGAGAATCTGATGAACCTATCTAGGATGGGTCAGTCCCATTTGATTGCAACTGTTTGGGGAGTCTTTGAGATTGCCACAGGGGGAATACAGATCAAGTAGATGCTGAAAGCAATAGGCCTTTATTTAACAATTTTGCTTCATGAAAAGAAAGTTTCTAACTTGAGATACGTGTGAGGAAGGGACAAGGAATAATTAAGAAAAGAGTCAGTAGTGAAATGTGGATACATCTAAACCTCTGGAGAGGCAGGATATCTCCATAATTCAATAGTGTCAAAGAGCACAAGTTATGGAAAAGACCATCTTTAGGCTATGACAGGACAAGGAAGGCAATCAGTAATTAAAAGAGAGGCCAGGGGGCAGCTAGGTGGCACAGTGTATAAAGCACCAGCCCTAGATTCAGGAGGACCTGAGTTCAAATCCGGTCTCAGACACTTGACATTTACTAGCTTTGTGACTTTGGGTAAATCACTTAACCCACATTGCCCGGCAAAAAAAAAAGGGGGGGGACATATCTTAACCCTGTGCTCAGGTTTTACCAAGATCTGAGAACTCATAGTTTGGTATAAGCATCCCTGAATTCTGATGTACGTGAGTATATTTTATAAGGATGGGAAGGGTCTCTAGCAGGGACATGTGATGGGTTTCTCACTTCTGTTGCCAAATGTGGAGAGGCACCATTGAATGAGGCAACCTAAGAATCTGTTAGAATATAAGTTAGTAGACATGGTAAATTCTAGCAAAGGGAATTAGGGTGCTAGAAAAGAAGAGAGGGAGTACCTAGAAGAGACATAGCCTTTCATAAAAAAGCCTAAACCCAGAAAATTGGAGGATTTTTCCGTACTGTCATATTACCTCATAAAAATACCATTCCAGTATGTTCAGTGAACATGCAGGACCACCCTAGCTATGAAACATACTTGAGATCATGAAAAAAATGTTTGATTTGCTAAATATCCCAAATTTTTCCTGATTCATCACATCATCTCAATTGCTCTTTCACTAAAGTTGAGAATGGATATGGGGTGCTAGGTGAAAAGTAGAAATCAGACAAAGAGCTAGATACAAAGTTAGAAGTTAGGAGAGAGAATAGGAAGGGAGGAGAGAGAGAGAGAGAGAGAGAGAGAGAGAGAGAGAGAGAGAGAGAGAGAGAGAGAGAGAGAGAGAGAGAGATTGAGATTGATTTTGAATGACTTTAAGGACAATCAGTGGTTGGACTGAGATAATACAAGGGTATAGATTACAGGGCAGTGTGAAAGAAACAATTCAATAAGACTAAAGTCAAAAAGTTATCCTTTGGCTTATGAGTCCCCTTTTTTACCAAGAGTCAATATCAGTGTCCCTAAACCCTTACATTGTTCCTAAAGTCAGGCTCTAAATCTGGATCCAAAACTCTAGCTGGTGTTGTTTAATCTCCATTAGCTGGATCTAACATAATTAATTCCTCTCCAGTACTGTACTACCTCTGCTGTACTATTTATCACTGGAACACTGTGATTCAGACCTTACTCCACTATCCCTAACCCTAACCCCAACTCAATGGCCCATTCCTGAATAACTTTCTAGCACAAAATTTAAGAACCAAATAAATGAAGATGGTACAGGCAGTACTGCCCATTGAGTAATCACTGAAGAAGCACTTTGTGAAGTTTCAGATAAGTGTTGATCTTTAGGCTTGTGTTTCTTCTATCTGATCATATGTCCGTGCTCCCATTATACTATCTCTAACATTATCATCGACCAAAAGTCAATCTATTACTTTCAGTCACTTCTTTATATTTGGCCAAGGCCTATGATTTTATTGGTATAGGGGATTACCAAAGAAGAAACACCCTCCATCAATGAGGAGTGGCACCAACTCTCTATTAGGTAACTTAGTCCTATAGTAAGTTGTTCAGGTCACAGATCTACAGCCAAATGAAAAAAAAAAATGTTCTCAAACACTACTGATTAGAGAAATGCAAATTAAAACTACCCTGAGGGCAGCTAGGTGGCACAGTGTATAAAGCACCGGCCCTGGATTTAGGAGGTCCTGAGTTAAAATCCAGCCTCAGACACTTGACACTAACTAGCTGTGTGACCCTGGGCAAGTCACTTAACCCTCATTGCCCAACAACAACAACAAAACAAAAAAACACCTACCCTGAGGTACCACCTCACACCTATCCAATTGGCAAATATGTCAGAAAAGGAAAATGGTAAATGTTGGTGAAGATGTGGGAAAATTGGAACACTAAGGTACTGTTGGTGGAGCTGGAAACTTATCCAACCATTCTGGAGATCAATTTGGAACCATTCCCCAAAGTCTTTTTTTTTTTTTTACATATAAGGTATTTTATTTTTTCCGTTACATGTAAAGATAGTTCTCAACTTTTGTTTATACAAGTTTTACAATTTCAGATTTTTCTCCCTCCCTCCCTCCCCTCCCTCCCCCCTCCCCTAGACAGCAGGTAATCTGATATAGGTTATATCTATATATCTATATACATATAGATATCTATAGATATATAGATATACGCATATATAAATACACATAATAACATTAATCCTATTTCTGCATTAGTCCTGTTATAAGAGAAAAAATCAGAGCAATGATGAAAAACCTCAAAATAGAAAAAAAAAACAGCACCAAAAACAAAAGAAATAGTATCGTTCATTCAGCATCTATACTCCACAGTTCTTTTTTTTTTTTTCTTGGATTTAGAGATCCTCTTCTATCACGAGTTCCCTGGAACTCTTCTGTGCCATTGCATTGGTGAGAAGAATATAGTCCATCACAGTAGGTCAACACTCAATGTTGATGATACTGTGTACAATATTCTTCTGGTTCTGCTCATCTCACTCATCATCAGCTCACGCAAGACCCTCCAGGTTTCTCTGAACTCCTCCTGCTCATCATTTCTTACAGCACAATAGTATTCCATTGTATTCATATACCACAACTTGTCCAGCCATTCCCCAATTGATGGGCATCCCCTCAACTTCCAATTCTTTGCCACCACGTAAAGAGCAGCTATAAATGTGTTTGTACATGTGGGTCCCTTTCCCCTTTCCATGATTTCTTGGGGAAAAAGACCTAAGAGTGGTATTGCTGGGTCAAGGGGTATGCACAGCTTTATCGCTCTTTGGGCATAATTCCAAATTACTCTCCAGAATGGTTGGATCAGTTCACAGCTCCACCAACAATGAATTAGTGTTCCAATTTTCCCACAGCTTCTAAAACTGTACATACTCTTTGACCCAGCAATACCACTACTAGGTCTATACCCCAAAGAGATCATAAAAAATGAAAAGGACCCACATGTACAAAAATATTTATAGCTGCTCTTTTTTGTGGTAGCAAAGAATTGGAAACTGGGGGGATATCTATCAATTGGGGAATGGCTAAACAAGTTATAATATATGAATGTAATGGAATTGTTTTTGTGCTGTAAGAAATGATAAGCATATAGATTTGAGAAAAACCTGGAAAGACTTACATGAACTGATGCTGAGTAAAATAAGCAGAACCAAGAGAACATTATACACTGTATGAACAATTTGTGATGATGAACTTTGATAGACTTAACTCTTCTCAGCAATACAATGATCCAAGACAATGCCAAAAGAATTAGGGTGGAAAATGCTCTCCACATTCAGAGAAAGAACTATGGAGTATAAATGCAGACCGAAGCATACTATTTTCACTTTTGTTGTTGCTTTTAAATTGTTGTTTTTGTTTATTCTTTCTAAATTTTTCCCCATTTGTTCTGATTAATGTGTATACATGTTTTACATGATTGTAATGTATAACCATAAAAAAAAGTGTTTTCAACAAGACACATAATTTCCATTTTCCTTCACTGCCTACACAAACTTGAAGCTTTTGTGTACATAATAATAATAAATAATAGTTAACATTTATGAAGTGCTTACTATCTATCAGGGATTATACTAAATACTTTGCAATTATCATATCATTTGTTCCTCAAAACAACAATGGAATATAGGTGCTATTATTACCCCCATTTTACAGATGAAAAAACTGAGGCAAATAGTGATTAAGAGACCAGAGTCAAACATCTAATTGATGTCTGAGACTGGATTCAAACTCCAGTCTTCCTGACTCTGGTCCCAGAGATCTATCCTTCTTATGCTCTGCTTAGAAGAATGCCTTTTTATTGAAATCTGTAATGCAGACTGCTAAAAGTTATTACATTTTTCTATCACTGTAATGTTTCCATTCCTTGTTGTTTTTTGAAAATAACAAAAGCTTTATGCAACTTTTTCTTTTTCTTTTCTTTTCAAAACAATATTCCACAACATAAATCCAAGCATTATTATATCTCATCCTGTTTTAGAGTTACTATGATTTATGCTATTCAATTACATTAAATTTTGTTCTATTTTAATTATAAAACTCTCCTTTTTTGTATTGACACTGTTTCCAGCTGAAGTATTCTTCCTATTATCCATTTTATTAGGAACTCTTTCAAAAATTAATGTTAACTATTGGTAATGTATGCAGCAACACATTGCAGATATACAAAATAATAGAAAAGTGCAGGCAGACAACATAATGCCATGGTAAAACCTTCAGTGAACTTGCTTGTATCACATTAAATGAATTATGGATTTAATAAGGTCAAACTTTTTACTTCTTATGTGGGAAAATTTTATAACTCTCATAAATAGTGGTTTGAAAGAGCATATATAGATAGAGGGCTTGAGATTGAGATGAATATGATGAGATGATACTAAAAAATAAAATTGGGTACAGAGAGGTAAAATGAAGAAATTATCTCATCTAAATGAGGCATGAATGGAAAAAATGGTTACAGTGAAGGGAAGGAGGGAGTGGAGAGCTGGTAGCGCTAGAACTTTATTCTCATCAGAACTGGGTTAAAGAGGAAATAGCATTTATCTAGAAATGTATAAAAGCTTTGTAATTTACAAAGACATAGGAGGGTGAAGAGATAGGATAAAAGAGGGACTCTTAGAAGGATATGTAAAGCACGAAACAGGAGGGTAAAGGGAGAATATGAGGAATTCTTAGTGCTGTGGAGAAATTAAGGTATAGGAAGGCAAGGTGAGAGGATAGGGGAAGGATTATTATAAGGGGTGCTGATTGGGGCAGAAATGGTCAGAAGTAAATTAAACCTATAAGAAGGGATAGGGTAAAAAGAAAAGGAGAGAAGGATAAACAGTGAAGAAAAATAGGATGAAGGGAAATACAGTACTAGTAATTATGTTTGAATATGAATGGAATTAATTCACTCATAAAATGAAAATGGATAGCAAAATGGATTAAAAACCACAATCTGCCAATATGTCATTTACAAGAAACAAATGTTAAAATGAGAGATGTTCATAGAGTAAAAATAAAAGGCTGGAGTAGAACTTATTATGCTTTATGTGATTAATAAAAAAATAAAATGGGAAGCAATAGTGATGTTAGACAAAGTTAAAGCTAAAAGATATATAACTAAAAGAGATAAACAAGTAAACCACTTCATGTTCAAAAGTAGCTTAGATAATGAAATTATACAAATACTAAACCTATATGCACCAAATACTATAGCATCCAAATTATTAAAATAAAAGCTAAATGAATTACAGGTAGAAATAGATAGCAAAACTATAAGTGTGGGGTATTTCAAACTTCCTCTCTCAGAAGTAGAAAAACCTAACCAAAAATAAATGAAAAAGTAGTCAAGGAGATGAATAGAATCTTTGATAAATTAGATATGATATATATTTAGACAAAATTGAATGGGAATAAAAGAAAATATCTTTTTTCTCAGTGTTAAATGATACCTTTACAAAAAATGACCATATATTAATGCATAAAAACTTTATAATTGAATTCAGAAAAGCAGAAATATTAAATGCATCTTTTTCAGATCATAATGCTATAAATTTATATCTCAAAATAGACTGTTGAAATACAGATTAAAATTAATTGGAGATTAAATAACATAATCTTAAAATGAGTAGGTTAAGGAAAAAGTCAGAAATCATAAATAATTTTTAAAAGAAAATTATGAGAAACTATATAAAACATGGGATGCAGCAAAAGCAGTAATCGGAGGAAAAATATATGTAAATGCTTAAGTTAATAAAATATAGGAAGATCAGATCAATAAATTGCATATAAATTATGACTATGCTATTCTGAGTATTATACAAATTCAAATCAACTACAAAGTGCCTATGAAGGAAATTGATATATACTTCCAGGGAAAAAAAACTGATAAATAGAAGTATGTATAGTATGGTTTACCATGTATATGTGTATATACATTTATATTTGAACAAGCATGTGTATATAAAGGAGAGAGTGAGGGAGGGATTGAAGGAGGGAGGGAGGGAGGGAGGGGGAGAGAGAGAGAGAGAGAGAGAGAGAGAGAGAGAGAGAGAGAGAGAGAGAGAGAGAGAGGATGGCCTCTAGTGAGAGGTAATGGGGGAAGAAGGGAGACAATTTAGAACTTAGAATGTAACAAAAACATTAATTTAATTTTAAAAAGAGTTGTACACTAGAAAATATTTTAGAGCCTATTTGCTATGATTCTAGATGGGAGGAGACAGAAGCAGTCACTGTTGTAGAAGAACCCAGCCTTTAGTAAGTTCCATTTCTCCCTTGAGGGTCAGGGCTCAGAGTATATCCAAACTGCAGAACTGATATATCTCTAATGGGAAATCTACTATTTGTGTCCCAATTGAAAATCAAGTGATAGAATCTAATAAGTCCCAGTGGGATGTATAGTACTTTGGATTCCCCATCCTGGTTGCAAAATCACCTAAATCATGTAGGACTGTTGCTATTGCTACTGATAAAACAACAACTTACAACTGAATTCTAAGGGGATGGTGGTATGAAGTTAAAAAAAAAAACCAATATAGGGGTTCAGCGATACCTAACTAGACCAAAAATTTTCAGATTATAAATTTGTAACATGATTCTTCATCTCCTGGAATTTCAGTCACCAGGGTCTCATGAAAGACAAATAGTCGTAAATGTTACTCACACAGAATTTGTTCTTTGCTTCTCTGTGGGGGAGGAGGCTGGTGTTTGGGAAGGTCTGTGATCCACCACCTGCCCTGAATCCTAAGGAGTAATAAATCAGAGATAATCTAAGAGGAAAATCTTTGCTGCTAGAAGACAAAGGCATCTTTCCTCAAGCTGAACAAGAAGCCCCAAAGAGCGGACCTGAATCTTATCCTGAGGATCCTAGAGATAGCAAAAGCTTTAATCTTGTCTCAAAGACCACCTCCTTAGAACTTGCTTCAGTTTCCTGTATAGCCTCCACATGAGCATACCTAAGTAGCCTTCTAGCATTTGGCCATGAGTTATGAGCAAACTATTTATAGCATCTAGTTCTATAAAGAGCATGTCTTTTCATCTCACACTTCTTTATGTATTGAAAAGGGCGGATTTTTAGGTAAGAGGATGGCTCAAGTAAAATTTATTATAAAATTTACATATGTAAAGTGTGGGCAAAGAATCTCTGGTATGTCTGTTACTTGATTGGATTTTATTTTAACAGGTGAGAAAGGTATTTTGAAAATTCAACAAACTATCATTTTGAGAGATGGTGTAAGATTTGCTTGTAAAAGACCATGGAAAAATAAAGAATCCATGATTTCTTTGTGAAATATTGAGCAAGAGTTTGGCATAAGAAAAAGTCCTATTGTTGAGAGTTGATAGATAAGATAGATAGATAGATAGATAGATGATAGATACAGATAGATATAGATATAGATATAGATATAGATATAGATATAGATATAGATATAGATATAGATATAGATATAGATATAGATATAGATATAGATATAGATATAGATATAGATCAAAACTATAAGTGTGGGGTACTTCAACCTAGTAGGAACCTAGTAGGTACTTAACAAATACTTTTTCATTATATATATATATATATATATATACACATTTATATGTATAAATTAGTATATATATAAATAAATTTATATATATAAATTAGTATATATGTATGCATATATACACTAATATTAGTGTTTATAATAATTAGTATATATAATTATTATACTATATACATATATTATATCCTAATAAGTATTTGTTAAGTACCTACTAGGTTCCAAAAACTCTGCTAATTACAAGGGATATGCAAACAAAATATTTAGCAATCCTTCCTCTCAAGGAGCTTACATTCTATTTGAGTTCTTGAAAAATGGTGAGTTGTTAGTTTTTTCTGTCTTATGCATTCAACTATTTATATTTAGTATGTGTAGAAATGTGTGTGTGTGTATATATATATGTGTGTGTGTGTGTGTATGTGTGTGTGTACCCATCTATATCTATCAAAAATTAATGTAGCAGAAATTTGGAGAAGGATCACAACTAAGAATGTAAATTAAAAATGATCAGGGAGAATTTGTCCTCATTTTTTTCTGTTAGAATGAAGGAATTTAGGATATTGGGGAGGCATGAAGAAGTACATAGAGATTTCATGGGTTCTAGACCAAGTTTATTATTTGAGGAATGGAACCTTCTATCTCACTGAATTTTCTACTGAGGGTCCAAGATCCAGAATATATCAGCAAATTGACACTTGGTTTACTTATTTTAGTTGACTTTAATTTTTCCATCCCTCACATAGTAAAGTATGTTTTTAGGCCAAGTGATGGTGTTGATGGTAAAAGGTGATAGACTTAAGGGGAGTGAAAAATATCTTCATGAACATTTTGTATATATAGCTACTATTAAGAACATTATACATGAAACTAAAATCATTGCATTCAAGAAGCAGTTAGATGGATATAGTTATATAACTCCTTTGGTCTTGTGGAGCTCTGATACAAAAGAAAATGTGAAGAGACCTTATGACTCCTTCTAGTCCCTGCACTTTGCTTTCTTAGCTCTCAACAGTCTTGTCACTTGCCACTGTCCAATCACATTGATGCTGTTTTTTCTTCAACCACTACATGGGAAAGTCCCTCTTTCAATATTAATAAATTATAGTTTCTATTCTCATAGGTATATTAAAAGTGGGTATGGAAGCAATTTTGAAAATTTTCTGCCTCTTCTAAGATTTCCATGTTTAATATATATTTCTTGGGCATTGTAATGGTAATGACGTCATGGGACATGATGAGTTTCCAGGGTGTTTTTTTTTTTTTAATTGGGAAAATACCTACTTGTGAATTATAGCATGGCGATAGTGGGGGATTTTGTCATTTCTATTGAAGACTGAATGGCCAGAATTGTTACACTCATTAAACAATATTATTTCACTCAGTTATTACAGTGATTTTAAAACTTTTTTATTTATTTTCATAATGAATTTAATATTGACTACCATATAGGTAGATAGAGATATTGATATAACTATAAGATACTAAGTAATTATAAAAGTTATTAAAAGCTTATTTTTGAACCTCTAAAGTGCTTTAAGCAAGCCTACACCCAAGCTATCCAAGAGTTATTGAATTATGCCATTTTTTCTGGAAAATGTATTTTGTAATATTTATTGGAAGGCTATTCTAGTTCACAATAATTTGTAGTCAATGTCAGAATACATAACATAAAGTGAAAGCCAGTGTTATAAAACTTAAATATTTCAAGAATATTTTATATCATTAGCATTGTTATAATATACATGACAACCACTCTCAGTTTAAGGTTTTTAAGAATTCTCCAGCCCAAAATTACATCATCTTTCAGTCTATATAGTAACAAACTTCTCCATACTCATCTGTGATGGTATATAAATGAAAAGTATAGAGTCTACTACCAAGCCTGTGCTCAGAGCCTTTCCTACCTGATAGCACCAGTCATAATTGTCTTCTGATTGGCTGACACACAGCCTTTTTGAATCCAGGGTCACCTTCATGACATGCAGATGTATTGAAGGAAAACAATTATCTAGATACTTAATTGAAATGTTGAGTTTTTAAATGAATCCATTTTGACATTGACCCCTCATTCAAATTCTAGGAGTGAGTTCTTCATCCTATTTTCTACATGCATTAAAGTTTTACTAAAAGCATGGAAATCATCAAATTCTAATGAATCCTAGTTAAACTTTCTTTATTCAGTAATGAGGGAGAAACTAGCAGCTAGACAGTATAGTTGACAGAATATTGGGCTTTGAGTCAGGATGCCCTGTGTTTTAATACTGATGGAGAAACTCATTAGCTATGTTATCCTGTTTAAGATACATTGCTACTTTGGGGGCAGCTAGGTGGTGCAGTGGATAGAGCACCAGCCCTGGAGTCAGGAGGACCTGAGTTCAAATCTGACCTCAGACATGTGACACTTACTAGCTGTGTGACCCTGGGCAAGTCACTTAACCCCTATTGCCTCACCAAAAAGAAAGGATACATTACTACTTTCAATATCAATTTCTGCTTCTGCAAAATATGATTTATAGTATCACCTACCTTCCAGAAGTCCTGTTAAGATCAAATGAGATCACATATATGAAGCAATAATAATCGTAAAGTTTTCTGTATAAATATTATTGTTTTAGCTATTACTGCCCTACCAAAGCTGTTGACCAACAAAAGTTTGTCTAAAAATGTTGGCAAAGATGTCAGATGTGATGGAATACAAAAAGTTACTATATCCCAGGCAGATTAAGAATAATACTTTCCACCCAGACATACTAACTTTTACTGTCACTAAAGGAAAATACATTGCTCTTGTATAAATTAATCTTCCTAATTTCATATAGGTTACAACCTAGAGTTTGGTGCAGTTCTAGATGTTCGTGCTTTCTTCCAAAAAGAAGGAATAGAAATCAGGTAATCCTTGATTTTATTTCCATTGTCTTATTCTTCCTAGTGAGGAAATGTTTGACGTTGACTTTCTTTCAGTGTTCACTGACTAGGTAAGAGTAATTGGTTTTTACTCCTACTGTGTTCTATATCAACAACATCTGACAATTTGCACATATTTAGCTTCTCTCACATTCAACAGCTTATGAAATAATGTGAAATTGTCCAGTGGGAGAAAAAAAATGGTCAGGAAATGTGCTTAGATAAATTTTTTGCATTAAAATAGAAAAAAAAAATATGTGCGTCTTTGTCATCAAAGTGATCTAGATTTTTAAGAATATTGACCTATTCATAATGTAAAGTAACAATTATCCATTCCAAATTAATATTGGGCTCAAAGGGACAGGATGAAGAGTAAATTTGTTTTTATTTTTTGACTGAGAGTTAGAAGCAGATCTAATCAGATTTATTTAGTGGGTACCAATAATCATGCTTCCTCACTTCTTTCTGCCTCTGACCCAGACCAATTGTTCTAAAGACCCTGATACCACCTCAATGAAGATTTGATGAAAACCATAACATCCTTTCCTAAAATAGCACAACACTCTATTTTCTCCTCATAGGAAACATAACCTCTTCTTACACTCCAACAGTTTACATAGTATTCCCATATCCTTGTGTTGCTGCAAACATATCAAGTTTCCTGTATTACCAGACCATTTTTAAAGTTTATCTTTGGGAAGGGCAATAATTATACAGCAGATCAAAATTGTGTATAAATTTATTTATGGAAGAACAGTTATAGAATAATTAGAAGTGTTTCTTACTGGTTTCAGTCTTCTTCCCTCTGTCCTCTTTTGCAACATCACAAAAGAACCATTAACAACGAACAGCAGATAGTTGTTTCATGGGGTTGGGTAGAAGTGAATTAAACTATGTGTTTTAATATCTTCTTCCAATGTCTTTGTTTTCTACATAGTGTCATGGAGAACAACCAGACTACAGTGACAGATTTCATTCTGCTGGGGTTTCTTGTTAGCCCTAAGATGCACCAAATTCTCTTTGGGCTCTTCTTCCTACTCTACATCTTTACTCTGCTGGGTAATGGAGTTATCTTGGGACTGATCTGCCATGATTCCCGACTCCACACTCCCATGTACTTCTTCCTGTCACAGCTGGCCATAGTTGACATCTCTTATGCCTCAAACACAGTCCCCCAGATTCTGACAAATCTCTTAGATCCAGCCAAGCCCATCTCCTTTGCAGGTTGCATAATGCAGACCTATTTCTTTTTGGTGTTTGCCCACACTGAATGTCTTCTGCTGGTAATGATGAGCTATGACCGATATGTGGCAATCTGCCATCCCCTCAGATATACTGTCATTATGAACTGGAGAGTGTGTATTGCATTGACTATCACATCCTGGGCATTTGGATCCCTCCTAGCATTGGTCCATGTGCTTCTCCTCATTAGGCTGCCCTTTTGTGGGCCTCGGGAAATCAACCATTTCTTCTGTGAACTTCTGTCTGTACTGAAACTTGCCTGTGGGGACATATGGCTCAACAAAATTGTCATAATTATTGCCTGTGTGCTTATTTTAGTTGGTCCCCTCTGCTTGGTCTTAATCTCCTACACACGTATCCTTGGTGCTATCCTGACAATCCAGTCAGGGGAAGGTCGAAAGAAAGCCTTCTCCACCTGCTCCTCCCACCTCTGTGTGGTAGGGCTTTTCTTTGGTAGTGCCATCATCACTTACATTAGCCCTAACTCCAGGAACTCTGGGGAGCAACAGAAAATTCTTTTCTTGTTTTACAGCTTCTTTAATCCTACCCTAAATCCTTTGATCTATAGCCTGAGAAATGCAGAGGTAAAGGGTGCCCTAAGGAGAGTGCTTAGGAAGGAGACACTGGGTTAAGGGATTGAATGGAACTTTCTTTGTTTCTTTTTATGGAGGAAGGGATAGAAATGGAGCCTTTCAAATTTATAACAAGTTGGGCAGTAAATTTCATGAGATTAAGTCACCTTTATTTTTTTCATCCAATATTCTCATGTTCCCCTTTTCTACCTAAAATTCCTTCTGGGGCACTTCTATGCGGCTGAACCTCTTTATTTTTGCTCCTACATTTCTCTTTTTTCTTTGATATACCTCCATATTTCCAATGTTTCCACTGAAACCCTGTTTTCTGTGTTGTATCCTCTCTGACCCTGGATGTCTGGGAAACTGCAAATAAAATGCATTAATTACTTTTTATTAGAATCTATAGTGATATGATTTGATTTTATATTAAAATTATTTCTGAACATATCCCTCTTTTCCCCATTCCATGACCCTTCATGTGTTATAAAGAATAATAAAGAAAAAACATAATTCAGTAAGATTAATCAACAATTATGTCAAGGCTTACTATATATTCAATTTTCCATATTCACATTCTTATCCATAATCACCAATATCTTCAAAGCATACAGAGAAGTGAATTTTTTGTCTCTTCTCTGGGATCCACTTTGGTCACTTTTTCATTCATTCAATTAGTAAGTAAACAACAATTTATTAAGTATGTACTATGTAACAGGTATTATGATAAGCACTAGGAATACACATAAAGGCAAGACAGGATTCCAACCATCAATGAGTTGACATTTAATGGAGAAGATAATTTTCAAATATCTATTTACATTCAATTTCTCTTCAGTGTCAATGGAAGGTAATCTCATAACCTAGCTAATATCTATATATAGATATATAGAGACATATGTATGTATGTATATATATATTATTTATTTATTTATTTATTTTAGTTTTAAACATTTGTTTAGATAAGATTTCCAATTTCAAATTTTTCTCCCTCCCTAAGACAGCTAGCAATCTGATGTAGGTTATATACATATACATATACATATACATATACATATACATATACATATACATATACTAACATTAAACATATTTCTGCATTAGTCATGTTATACAGGAAGAATCAGATCAAAAAAGAAAAACCTCAAAAAAGAAAAACAGCACCAAAAACAAAGGAAATAGTATGGTCCAATGAGCATCCATATTTCACAGTTCCTTTTTGTTTTTCTGGATTTGGAGAGCCTTTTCCATCTTGAGTCCTTTGGAACTTTCTTGTACCATTGGATTGGTGAGAAGAATCTAGTCTATCACAGTTGATCAACACATGATGTTGAGGATACTGTGTACAATGTTCTCCTGGTTCTGCTCATCTCACTCAGCATCAGTTTATGCAAGTCCTTTCAGGTTTCTCTGAACTCCTCCTGATCATCGTTTCTTACAGTACAATAGTATTCCATTACATTCATATACCACAACTTGTTTAGCCATTCCCCAATTGATGGGTATCCCCTCAATTTCCAAGTCCTTGCCACCACAAAAAGAGCAGCTATAAATATTTTTGTACATGTGGGTCCTTTTCCCTTTTCCAGGATCTCTTTGGGAAAAAGAAGCAAAAGTGGTATTGCTGGGTCAAAGGGTATGCACAGCTTTATAGCCTTTTGGGCATAATTCCAAATTGCTCTCCAGAATGGTTGGATCAGTTCACAGCTCCACTAACAATGCATTAGTGTTCTAATTTTTCCACAGCTTCTCCAACATTTATTATAAAAATATATTTTTTACTTCAGATAAAACATAATAGACTTTGCTCCAGCATCTTATTTTAAATATGCCTTAATGATTATGTTTCAAGTGGCCTTCTTGTAAGCAATATATTGTAGTATTCTGTTTTCTAATACATTCAACCCAATGCATTTTGATCCTTGGCACTCTTTGCAAACTTGTGACCATAATTTGTGTTTAGGTACCAAAACTGTAGGTTTGCACCTCATTAGAATTCTGGTCGACTGCTGTTGACCATGGGCCCTGTAAGCTGACCAGAAAGCACTGTTGGTCAGGGGTGTAGAGTGTAGGGGTTACTGCTGGCTAGTTCATTACCTGAATGTCTTGACCAAGGACTCAGATCAGCATGAGAAGTAAACAAGGCTGTGAACATTCCTTGCCCTTGTCTACTATTCTTAGATTCAGGTCATCATTGGTGCTTTTTTCTATTTTATTTATCTTTACAAGTTACTAATTATATTGTGTTAGTGGAATATTGAAGTCTCTATTAATGTTTTTTTCTGTGTATAAAAATATTTGATTAATTTGATTTATATTATATATCTATATATTTAATCTAATATATAACATTTAATTCGATTAACTTTTTATTCATTTCTATGACTTTTCAATACATTGATACATTTTTATTATAGTTGCTTAAGAAATGTTTATTGACTTGAATTGGCAATGGTTCTTTTCAGTATGATGTAGCTTCCATGGTTAATTTCTTCATGCTGTCTAATGCAAATTTAGCTTTGTCTAGCACTACATCAGTTTTTGACTTTTAAGTACTAAACTAAAGTGTGTGTAGTAAAAGTGTTGCATTTTTAAAGAATTGCATTTTCCCATAAACTGAAGAATTCAGTTCATTTACATTCCTAGTTATAATTATTTTATTTGTTTTCATCTGTCATATGCTGCCATAGTATCTGTTTTTTTAGTGCTTAACACAATGTCTTACATATAATAAATGCTTTTTGATTTGAATTGCATAAATACAATACTCTCCTTTAATTCAGCACATTTGCTTCAATTCCAGTCATTATGTATACAAGTATCTCGTTGTATATTAGCTCATTGAGGACAAGACTTTTTTTTTTAATTTTTCCTTGTATCTTTTGCAATTAACATAAGGACATAATAAATATTTGTTGATTGAGTGGTGAAACAGTGCCTAGATTTCTACTTTTGCTTCCATGATTTTTCTTTTCAAATTTTTGCTTCCCCACCTCATCCCTTTCTTAGAAGAATCTCTCCAGCTTCTTCTCTATTTTTTCATCTTTTCTCATAAAAAATTTAAAATGTACTCCCAATGGAATTGACCTTTGATCTGGTTTTGCTTCTTATTATCCCACTTTTGCCATTCTTCTATCCAAGTGGGATATAATTCCTCTTAAATAGATATAACTAAAACTGTTACTGACTTTTTAATTGGTACAAAGTTAGAGGCCCGTGAAAGAAGCTCGATGGACTATTAGGTCTTATTTTGGCCACAAGTAACTCATAGCACTCACTGTCATGAACCTGATGGGTTGACAGATTTATTCATTGTATTCATGAAAAAATAATTTAGCTCCAGTTGAAGGGTTGTGTAGCAGAGAGAACACCAGATTCATACTGAAGATGTGAGTTCAAGTCCAAGATCTGCTGTTTATTGCCAACATAACCTTGGACAAGATTCTTTCATCTCTTTTGGCCTCACTTTCTTCATCTATTTAATAAAGGGTCTGAACCAATCTCTTAGGTCCTTTCCAGAACTAAATCCAATGATCCTATGTTATAGAAGCCTATTGTAATAGATTGAAATTATTTAAATATATACATAACAACTCCAAAAGCAACCAAAGCACTGAGCTTTCTAAGTTTTGTACCCTAGAGATATCTCAGTCTATTTGCTATGATTCTAGATAGGAGGAAACAAGAACAGTCACTAGTCTAAGGCTTTAGAAAATTCTAATCCTCTCTTGAGGGCCAGAACTCAGAGTATTTCTAAACTGCAGAATTGGGAATGTTTCCAATGGGAAACCTACTATTTATGCTCCAATTGAAAATCAAGTGATACAATCTAATAAGCCCCATTGGGATATAAAGTATTTTGGACTCCCCATCCTGGTTGCAAAATCACTTGAATCACATAGGGCTATTGCAGGTGCTACTGATAACAGATGAGCTATGCCTTCCTTCAATTTACACTTAATTCTAAGGGAATGGTAGTACAAGGGCAAAAATTATAGGGGTCATGAATGCATAACCAGGTCAAACACTTTCAGATTATAAATTTATGACATGATTCTTCTTCTCTCCTGGAATTTCAGCCACCAGAATCTCATGAAAGATAAATTGTCTTAAATTTTCCCCACACAGAATTATTTCTTTGCTTCTCTGCGGGCAGGAGACTGATGTTTGGAAAGCTTTGTGATTCTCCACCTGTACTGAATCCTCAGAAATCTAAGTCAGAGCTAATCAAAGAGAAAAATCTTTGCTGCTGGAGGACGCAGGCATCCTTCCTCAAGCTGAACAAGAAACCTCAGAGAGTAGACCTGAATCTCATTGTGAGGATCCTAGAGATAGTAAAAGCTTTAATCTTGTCTCAAAGACCACCTCCCTAGAACTTGCTCCAGGTTCCTGTATAGCCTCCATACGAACATACCCAGGTAGCCTCCTAGCACTTGGCTATGAGTTATGAGCAAAAATTTATGCCATATAATTCTATGTATATGATGTCTTTTGTTCTCATACTTCTTCATGCATTGAAAAGGCAGTTTTCTTATTAATAACTTTAGGTAAAAAGATGGCTCATGAAGAACTTATTATAAACATTGCAAAAACAAAATGTGGGCAAGGGCCTCTTGTATGTCTTTTACTCAACCAATTTTCATATTAACAGGTAAGAAAAGTCTTTAGAAAATTCAGCAAACTATGATTTTGAGAGATGGAATCAGGGATATTTACTTTTTAAAGACCATAGGAGAATAAGGAATCCATGATTTCTTTGGAAAATATTGAGAAAGAGAAATAATGTTCAGTAAAAGAAAAAGTCCTATTGTTGAAAGTTGGTATGTAGAGATATATGAATTAATTATTAAACATTTATTAAATACAGGTAATCTTATAGTTATTGGGCATACACATGCAAAATATTTAGCAATCCTTTTTTTTTTAATTTTTTTTTTTTTTAGTGAGGCAATTGGGGTTAAGTGACTTGCCCAGGGTCACACAGCTAGCAAGTGTCAAGTGTCTGAGGCCGGACCTGAACTCAGGTACTCCTGACTTCAGGGCCAGTGCTCTATCCACTGCACCACCTAGCTGCCCCAGCAATCCTTATTCTAAAGGAGCTTGCCTTCTATTTGAATTGTGTTTTTTTTTTTTTTTTTGCAGGGCAATGGGGTTTCAGTGACTTGCCCAGGGTCACACAGCTAGTAAGTGTCTGAGGCTGGGTTTGAACTCAGGTCCTCCTGAATCCAAGGCTAGTGCCTTATCTATTGCGCCACCTAGCTGCCCCCTATTTGAATTGTTGAAAATTATAAGTTGCTAGTCTTTTCTGTCTTATCCACTCAGCTGATATGTATAATATATGTATATATATAATTATGTATATATACACATATGTATGTACCTAAATGTTTACATAATACATACATATATATATATATATATATATATATATATATATATATATATATATATATATATATATGTGTGTGTGTGTGTGTCTGTGTGTGTCTGTGTGCAACCAAGAGGCTGCCTAATATGGCAGATAGAGAGATAGCCTTAAAATCAATGGAACCCAGGTTCAAATTTCTATCTCTGACACATATTGGTTCTACGACCCTGAGAAAGCCACTTAAACTGGAAGGGTTATTGGGCAAGTCTCTAAGAAAATACGTTACAGAACATGCAATGATCTGCATATATAGAGGGAATTTCCTCTCTAGGACCTTCTGACATCATATACAAACACATGTGCATAGACTTTTGGGGTACTTTATACTGGAACACATACACACATGCATATATGTACATATATATGTTTATATGTATGTGTACACACATATGTTTGTATACACAAAAATATATATTAATATATGCCTGTATATTTAAGTATCTAAATAGACGTGTATGTGTGTGTGTGTATGTGTGTATGTGTATTCAGCTTTCATTGCTGCAGGAAATTCTTGGTAAGGAGACTCTTTAGCAATATAGATCAAAAACTGTTCCCAGAGAGTTCCCAGGGTTATTATCAGGCTCTTTTTACTGTTGTTGTCATTAGTATAAGTATCTCAATATTTTTATTTTTGAATTCATACAAATGTTACTCTGAGAAGTTCAGAAGAGCTATTTCCTATCTTGCATTTTCTTCAGTTTTAGTACTTTCTCTAGGTAAATAGAACCAATTTATGTCATATGTGGAGACTTATAGGTAGTTTGTATAGATTTTTAGACCAACTCTCTATCCTCTGCATTAGGCTGTCTCTTCAGTTACAACATATAACCATGAAATGAGATTGATTTTTTTTCTCACTAGGATGTGTGGATGGGGTGCTACCTAAAGCTGTGGGGAAGTATAGGCTATCTTCTCTGGTTGGTACAGTACCAGATCTACAAGATCCTTTGTGACCCCTGACATCACATTTTCACCAGAATGCTGGAGTGAATTTCAGTGAGGATAATAGCATTCTTTGTTGCCTAGTTTTAGATCTCTGCATCTTTGAGCTGGAAGGGGAGTGAAGGTTATACTAATCCAATCTCCCACTCAGTGGGAGAATTTCTTCCACAATATTTCTTACCAATAGTCTTTGGTTGTCATTTAAATATATAAGGTGAGTCCTGTTTGAACTTTCACATTGGTAGAATTTTCCACCTATTGGTCCTAGCATTGGCCTTCTGGAGGAACATGACAAAATGGGCTCCATTCCTTTATGACAGCCCAGATATTTATGTAGGATAATTTTGGAGAAAGAACTCAACTAAGATTATTGGTTTTTAAATGGTCAGGGAAAATATGTCCTCTTGTGTGTTGTTTTTTTTTTTTTTTTCTGGTGGAATGAAGGAAATTAGTGAGCTGGAGAGTTTTCTAGAAGTGGGTAGCGATTTCATCAGTTCTAGTTTGGGAGTAATATTTGAGAAAAGTAACTTTCTATCTCACTGACTTTTCTACTGAAGTTCCAAGAACCAGAATCCATCAGAAATTTTATGTTTGTTTTTTTCTAGCATCTTAAATATTAATACTAATTTCAATTGACTTCTATTTCTTCTCCTCACGTAGTAAATTGTTTTATGTCAAGTGTTATAGTTGATGATAAAACAAAATAGTAAAGTGAGTAAAAAAAGAAATCACCAAGAATATTCTGATTAGGGGCAACTAGGTGGCACAGTGGATAGAGCACCGGCCCTGGAGTCAGGAGTACCTGAGTTCAAATCCAGCCTCAGACACTTAACACTTACTAGCTGTGTGACCCTGGGCAAGTCACTTAACCCCAATTGCCTCACTTAAAAAAAAAAAGAATATTCTGATTTAAAAAACTACTATGAACATAATACTTGAAAGGGAATTCATTGTATGCAAAAAGCTGTTAGGTTGCTACACTGATATAACTTTTTGACTTTTGGAACTCTGATACAAAACAGAATGTGAAGAGAGTTTATGACTGCTTCAAGTTCCTGGACTTTACTTTCTTAGTTCTCAAAAGTTTAGTCACATGCCACTCTGTCTGTTCACATTGTTGCCCTGTTTTCCCTTCAATCCACTACACAAGAAAGTCCCTATTTCAATATTTATAAATGTCAGGTGTTTGTTCTTATTAGTAGAGTAAAAATGGGTATTAACTGTGATAAGACGCAATTTTGAAAACTTTCTTCCCCTTTTTTAGGTTTCCATGCTCAGTACATATTTCTTAAGTATTGTAATGGTAATTCTGGGATGGCATATAAGGGGTTACAAGAGCTATAAAAATTGGAAAACTACAAGAAGTACTTATTTGTGAATTATACATTGAGGGTAGAGGATTTTGTCATTTTTATTCATGACTAAATGGACAGAATTATTATACTCATGGAACAGTGTATTATTTCAGTTGATTATTATATTGAATTTTTAACCTTTCCTTGCTCATTTATACTTTTTAACATTTTTAAAATTTTTAATTTATGGAATAAAACAAGCATTTCTATAACAGTATAAGAAAAAAGATGATTACACATGAAACTGCAAATCTACTATGTACAACTTGCTATTCCTTTTTTTTTTTTTTTTGCTATTCCTTTTAAATGTACAGTAAAGTTAACATGTAATTTTTTTGGTCACTCTTTCACCTCAGCCTTGAGATGGCCACCATTAGAAACAAATAGGTGTGTGTGTATCTATATCTATATCTATATGTGTGTGTGTGTAAAATTATTCTATACCTACTTTTATTTATCAATATTTTCTCTAGCTGCAGATAACATTTTTATTCATATATCCTTTTTCTTTTTTCTGGGACAGTGAGGGTTAAGTGACTTGCCCAGGGTCACACAGCTAGTAAGTGTCAAATGTCTAAGGCCAGAGTTGAACTCAGGTCCTTCTGAATCTAGGGTTGGTGCTTTATCCACTGTGCCACCTTGCTGTCCCCTTCATATATCCTTTTTTTGTGTGTGTGAGGCAATTGGGGTTAAGTGACTTGTCCAGGGTCACACAGCAAGTAAGCGTTAAGTGTCTGAGGCTGTATTTGAACTCAGGTACTCCTGAATCCAGGGTCGGTGCTTTATCCACTGCACTATCTAGCTGCCCCCCTTTCATATATCCTTTATAATTAATTTGGGCATTTATAATAGTCAAAATTTCTTATCCATCTAAAGTCATTCTTAAAACAATATTACTGCTACTATATACAATGTTCTCTTCTTTCTGCTCATTTTGCTCTCCATTATTTCATGCAAGTATTTCCATGTTTTACTAAGATCATTGAGTTCATTATTTCTTATAGTATAGTTAATTCTATTGCATTAATATACAACTTTTTCAGTCATTGTCCAATTGATGGGAATCCCTGCAATTTCTAGTTCTTTGTGACCACAGAGTTACTGAAACATTTATATATATATATATATATATGTGTGTGTGTGTGTGTGTGTGTGTGTGTGTGTGTGTGTGTGTGTGTGTGTGTATGTGTGTATAATTTCCTTTCCCCCTAATCTTTGTTGGAAACAGACATAGCAGTGGCATTGCTGGGTCAAAGGGTAAAATTAACTCAATAACTCTTTGGGGGCAGCTAGGTGGTGCAGTGGATAAAGCACTGGCCTTGGATTCAGAAGTACCTGAGTTCAAATACTGCCTCAGACATTTGATACTTAACTAGCTGTGTGACTCTGGGCAAGTCACTTAGCCCTCATTGCCCTGCCAAAAAGAAAAAAGAAAAAAGAAAAAAACAAACTAACAAAAAATAACTCTTTGGGTATAATCCAGATTGCTCTCCAAAATGGTTGGGTCAGTTCACAATTCTTCCAACAATGAATGTGTCCCTATTTTTCCACATGCTCTCCAACATTTTTTGCTTTCCCCTTCAATCATTTTAGCTAATCTGTTAGGCGTAAAATGATCTCATGATTGTTTTAATGTGTATTTCTCTAATCAACAATAATTTAGGATATTTTTATATAACTATCAATTGCTTTGATTTCTTCATTGTAAAACCACCTGTTCATATCCTTTGACCATTTATCAATTGGAGAATGACTCATATTCTTATAAATTTGACAAAATTCTTCACATATTTTTATATAAGACCTATATCTGAGAAACTATTACATTTTCCCCAATTTTATGCTTTCCTTCTGATCTTTACTACATTGGTTACTTATCAGAATTATGGATAGATGAACAATTTATAAATAAACAAAAGGTAGCAAAGTTAGGTGTAAAATGGATGCTTTTGATTATATTAAATTAAAATTTTTTGTAGAAAGAAAACCAATATAGTAAAGATCAGAAGGAAAGCATAAAATTGGGGAAAATGTAATAGTTTCTCAGATATAGGTCTTATATAAAAAATATATGAAGAATTTTGTCAAAATCCATCTCAATCATAATGTATAATATTTGTAATATATGGCTATAATCTTTTAGCTAGTATTTTTTCATTAATGAAATTGGATTACAATTTTTTTCCTCTGGCTTTTCTTTTCCTAGTTTAGGTATTAGTATCACATTTGTTTCATAAAAGGATTTTGAGGGGCAGTTAGTTGGTGCAGTGGATAAAGCACTGGCCCTGGATTCAGGAGGACCTTAGTTCAAGTACTGACACTTACTAGCTGTGTGACCCTGGGCAAATCACTTAACCCTCCTTGCCCACCCCCACCCCCAAAAAAAAGAAGTTTGGAAGGATCTCTTCTTTAGTTATTATTCTATGTAATTTATTTAATATTAGATTTAATTAATTGGTCTTAAAATTTTTAATAGAATTACCTTGTAAATCTATCTGGACTTGGTGCTTTTCTCATAGGAAGCTCATTTATGCCCTGTTCAATATCTTTTTCTAAAATAATTCTGATTAGATATTTTATTTCTTCTTGTGATAATCTATGCAATTTTTATTTTCTGTAAATATTTTTTCATTTCACTTAAATTGTTAAATTTATTGGCATATAATTTGACAAAATAACTCCTTGTATTTGCTTTAATTTTCTTCATTAGCAGCATATTCACCCTTTTTACTTTTTAATCCAAGTGATTTGGTTTTTCTCTCCTTTTTAAATCAAAATAATCAATTGTTATCTATTTTATTTTGTTTTTCATAAACCAATCCTATTTTTATTTATTAATTCAATGGATTTTTATTTTCAATTTTATTAATATCAACCTTAATTTTCAGGATGATAAATTTACTGTTGATATGGGGATTTTAAATATTTTCTTTTTCTAATTATTTAATTGCACTCCTAATTCATTAGTCTGTTCTTTATTTTACTGATGTAAGCATTTAGAGACATAAATTTCCCTTCATCACTGTTTTTGCTCTAACCCATACATGGGGTTTTGATATGTTGTCTCATTATTGTCATTCTCTTAAATGAAATTATTGATTGTTTCTGTGATTTGTTCTTTATTTTTATCATTACAGTATTTTATTATTTTCTAATTACATGTAGAGATAATTTTCAACATTTCTTTTTATAAGATTTCTAGTTTCAAATTTTTCTCCTCTCCCCTCCCTCCCCCCTCCCCAAGACAGCTAGCAATCTGATATAGGTTATATATGTACAATCACATTAAACATATTTCTTCATTAGTCATGCTGTGAAAGAAGAATTTGAGCAAAAGGGAAAAACCTCAAAAAAGAAAAAAAATAATAGAAATAGTATGGTTCAATCTGCATCAAGATGCCACAGTTCTTTTTTTTTTTCTGGATTCGGAGAACATTTTCCATCATTAGTCCTCTGGAACTATCTTGGACCATTGTATTGCTGAGAAGAGTCAAGTCTATCACAGTTGATCAACACACAGTGGTGTGGATACTGTGTACAATGTTCTCCTGATTTAGTTCATCTCACTCAGCATCACTTCATGTAAGACCTTCCAGGTTTCTCTGAAATCTGCCTGTTCATCATTTCTTACAACACAATAGTGTTATATTACATTCATGTACCACAACTTGTTCAGCCATTCCCCAGTTGATGGGCATCCCCTCAATTTCCAATTCCTTGCCACCACAAAAGAGCAGCTATAGATATTTTTGTACATGTGGGTCCTTTTCGCTTTTTTATCATCTCTTTGGGAAAAAGACCTAATAGTGGTATTGCTCAGTCAAAGGGTATGCACAGCTTTATAGCCGTTTGGGCATAGTTTGAAACTGCTCTCTAGAATGGTTGGATCAGTTCACAGCTCCACCAATAGTGCATTAGTGTTCTGATTTTTTTCCACAGCTTCTCCAACATTTATTATTTTCCTTTTTTGTCATATTAGCCAATGTGATAGGTGTGAGGTAGTACCTCAGAGTTGTTTTAATTTACATCCTCTAATCAATAGTAATTTAGAGCATTTTTTTCATATGGCAATAGATAGCTTTGATTTCTTCATCAAAAAACTGCCTGTTCATATCCTTTGACCATTTCTCAATTGGGGAATGATTTGGATTCTTATAAATTTGATTTAGTTCCCAATATATTTTAGAAATGAGGCTTTTATCAGAAATACTGGCTATACTCCCTTTTAATTTTGGATGCATTGCTTCTGTTTGTACAAACCCTTTTTAATTTAATGTAATTAAAATCATCCATTTTTCATTTCATAATATTCTCTATCTCTTGTTTGGTCATAAACTGTTCTCCTTTCCATAAATCTGAGAGGTAAACTATTCCTTTCTCTCCTGATTTACCTATAGTATCACCTTTTATATCTAAATCATGTACCCATTTTGACCTCATTTTAGTATAAGATGTAAGATGTTGGTCTATGCCTAGTTTCTGCCGTACTATCTTCCAGTTTTCCCAGCAGTCTTTGTTAAATAGTGAGTTCCTATCCCAGAAGCAGGAGTCTTTGGGTTTATCAAACAGTACATTACTAAAGTCATTTACTACTGTGTCTCCTGTGCCTAACCTATTCCATTGATCCACCACTCTATTTCTTAGTACTAAATAGTTTTGATGACTGACATTTTATAGTAAAGCTTCAGATTTGGTACAGCTAGTCCACCTTCCTGTGCATTTTTTTTCAATAGTTCCTTTGATATCCTTGACCTTTTTTGTTTTTCCAGATGAATTTTGTTATTATTTTTTCTAGCTCTATAAAGTAATTTTTAGGTAGTCTGATTGGCATGGCACCGAATAAATACATTAATTTAGGTAGAATTGTCATTTTTATTATATTAGCTCGGCCTATCCATGCCAGTTGATATTTTTCCAAATATTTAGATTGGATTTTATTTGTGTGAAAAGTGTTTTGTAATTGTGTTTGTATAGTTACTGGGTTTGTCTGGGCAAGCAGATTCCCAAGTATTTTATATATTGTCTACCATTACTTTAAATGGAATTTCTCTTTCTATCTCTTGCTGCTGGACTTTGTTGGTCATGTATAGAAATGCTGATGATTTATGTGGATTTATTTTTATCCTGCCACTTTGCTAAAGTTGTTAAATGTTTCAAGCAGGTTTTTAGTTGATTAGCTAGGATTTTCTAAGTGATTTGTTCTTTAAGATTAGGTAGTTTAATCTACATTTGGTTTTTAATCTATACTTCTATGGTCCCATATTAAATGTAATATTGCTGTATTATGATATGAAAAGCATACTTTTAATATTCCGGCTTTTTTCTTTTTAAATGTAATTTTTTATGTTTTAATATATGGTTAGTCTTTGTAAAGCTACCATGAGCCATGGAGAGAAAGTTGCATTCATTTCTATTTTCATTCAATTCTCTACAGATATCTATCATATTTATCTTTCTTAACTTCTTTCTTAGTTTTTGGTTATATTTATCTTGTTCTGAGAGGGGAGAATTTAACTTCCTTAATACTATTTCCACCTATAATTCATTAATTTTTTTTTCTTAAAAATTTTAAATGCTATAGTATTTGGTGCATATGGGTTCTATATTGATATTGCTTCATTGCCTATGGCATCTTTTATCAAAATGTAGCTACCCTGTTACTCTATTTCAATTAAATATCCTTTAGCCATAATTTTGTCTGAGGTCATACTTGCTACCCCTGCCTTTTTTTTTGCTTCAGTGGGAGCATAAGAAATTCTAGTCCAACCCCCCATTTAAAGTCTATGTGCATTTCTCATTCTTAATTTTTTTTGTGAACAACATATAGTTGGGTTCTAATTTTTAATCCATCCTGCTATTCTTTTCAATTTTCTGGGTGAGTCTATCACATTCACTTTCAAAGTTATAATTGCTATTTGATTCTAAATATGGGAAGGCCAAAGAATGGTCATAGAAATAGTAGAAAATTTCATTAAAGATAATGACAATTATGAACTTTTTTCATGTAGCCAAAGCATTCCTAAAAATAATAATAATAATAATTGCTATTTATCAGAATTTCCCTCCATTTTACTTTTACTTAATATTTTCATTCTCAGCCTTTTTACTCTGTTCAAAGTCAGATGTCAGAATCCATGACATAAAATGAAATCCTATATTATAAAACTTGAATATTTCAATAATATTTGATATTATTAGTGTTATTATAATATACATGGCAACCTCAATCTCAGTATAAGGTCTTTAAGAGTTTCTCTGACTAAAAATTACATCATCCTTTAGACCATGTAGTAATGAGACTCTCCATACTTAGCTATGATGGTTTGTGAATGACAGATATAGAATGCACTGTTAAACCTGTACTTAAAGTATTTCCTGCTTGACAGAAACAACCAGATTGTGTTAATGGCTGGCACAGCCTTTTTGAATCCAGGGTCTCCTAAATGACATGCAGATGTATTGAAAGAGAACAATTATCTATATACATGATTGAAATGTTGAGTTTTTAACTGAATCAATTTTAACTTTGACACATTATTAAATCCCTGAAGTGAGTTCTTGATGCTATTTTCTACATGAATTAAAATTTTTTAAATCATCAGTGGGTCAGGAATTTTTTTTCTGGGTATGTGCCACTTACTAAAACCATTGAAACCATCATCCTTCCAATGAATCCTACTGAAACTTTCTTTTTTTCACTAATAAGCAAAAACTAGCAATAGATGAAGTAGAATGTCTTTTCTCTAACCAGTTAAACAGCATAGTTAATAGAGTTTTGGGATTGGATCCTCTGGGTTTAAATCCTAACACAAACACGTACTAGCTATGTGATCCTGAGTAAGGTCCATCATCTTTTTTTTTTTAAATCTCTATTTCTATATTTGCAACAGGTTGATAATAATGCCACCTACTTCCTAGGAGTATTGTGAGGATCAGATGAAATAATACATATAAAACACTGAGCAAATTTTAAAGCTTTCTGTATAAATATTAATTATTACTCTAGTGATTGTTGTCTTACCAAAGCTTTTGCCACACAAAAATTTCATCAGCTTTGAATTTTCCCCAAGGATGGCAGATGTGATGGGATGCAAAAGTTACTATATCTTAGATAGATTAAAAATAATACTTTCCTCCCTTATACCTTTCACTGTCACTACAGGAAAATGCATTGCTGTGGTATAAGCTAATTTTTGTAATATCACATAGATATAGTATTTCATACATTTTAGATGTTTCATTATTTTTCTAAAGAACTCATGAAATTAGGCTCTCCTTGATGCTATTTCCTTTGTCCTTCTATTTCTTCCCAATGAGAATGTATCTGAGTATCTGACATTAGGTCTTTTCAGTGTTCAGTGACTATTCCCACTCCACAAGATAATAGTAATAGGTGTTTTTGCCAACTGTCTTCTATGGGACACTTTGCATATATATGGCTTCTCTCGAATTCAACATACTTGAGTTACATTGGAAATACAAATGCTTATGAGATTGATGAGAAATTGTCCAGTGGGAGAAAATTAAAGGTTAAAAAGAAAATGTACTTAGATCCAATTGTTGGTTACCTCTCAGGAGAAAAAAAAAAATAACATGACCCTTCATCATTAAAGTGACCTAGACTTTTAATACCTTTGACTTATTCATCATGCATAGTAACAGAATCATCTATTACCAATTAACTTTAGGCTTATGGGGGGAAGGGATGAATAGTAAATGTATTTTGTTGACCAGAAAGTTAGAAGCATATATACTCAGACTTATTTAATGGGCAGCAACCATAATACATACTCACTCCTTTTTGCCTCTGACCTAAACCAGTTGTACTAAAGACCTTGAAATAACTCATCCTCTCAATTAACATTTGAGGGAAACCCAAATAATTGGAATAATTTCCTTTCCGAAAATAATATATTATTTCTTACCATCACAGAGACATTACCTTTTCTTACATTGTAAAAGTTTACATAGTACTTCTGTATCCTTATACAGGTCTACACATTTCTAGTTTCCTGTATTGCTAGACCATTTTTAGAGTTTAACTTTGGGAAGGGCAACAAATATATAGAAGATCAAAATAATCTACAAAAATATGTATAAGAAAGCAAGTTAAAGAATCATTAGAAGTATTTATTATTGCTTTCAGCCTTCTCTCTGCTATCTTCCCCAACATCAACAAAGAAGAATTAACAAAGATCAACAATTATGTATTTCATGGGATTGAGTGGAAGTGCATTAAACTTGCATTTTAATATCTTCCTTCAATGTCTTTTTTTCATTATAGGGTTATGGAGAACAACCAGACCACAGTGACAGATTTCATTTGCTGGGGTTTCTTGTTAGTCCTAAGATGCACCTAGTTCTCTTTGGGATCTTCTTCCTGCTCTACATCTTCACTCTTCTGGGAAATGGAGCTATCCTGGGACTGATTTGTCTTGATTCCAGACTCCAAACTCCTATGTACTTCTTCCTCTCACAATTGGCCATTGTTGACATCTCTTATGCATCAAACACAGTACCTGAAATGCTGGCAAATCTCCTGGATCCAGCCAAGCCCATCTCCTTTGCAGGTTGCATGATACAGACCTATTTCTTTATGACATTTGGCCACATTGAATGCCTTCTGCTGGTTATGATGAGCTATGACCGATATGTGGCAATCTGCCATCCCCTCAGGTATACTGTCATTATGAACTGGGGAGTATGTATGGCACTGGCTATCACATCCTGGGCATTTGGATCCCTTCTGGCATTGGTCCATGTGCTTCTCCTCCTTAGGCTGCCCTTCTGTGGGCCTCAGGAAATCAACCACTTCTTCTGTGAAACCCTATCTGTACTGAAACTTGCCTGTGGGGACATATGGCTCAACAAATTGGTCATTTTTGTTGCTTCTGTGTTTATCTTTGTTGGACCCCTCTGCTTAGTCCTAATCTCCTACACATGTATCCTTGGTGCTATCCTGAGAATCCAGTCAGGGGAAGGTCGAAAGAAAGCCTTCTCCACCTGCTCCTCCCACCTCTGTGTGGTAGGGCTTTTCTTTGGTAGTGCCATCATCACATACATGGTCCCTAAATCCAGGAATTCCGAGGAACAACAGAAAATTCTTTTCTTGTTTTACAGCTTCTTTAATCCTACCTTAAATCCTTTGATCTATAGCCTGAGAAATGCAGAGGTAAAGGGTGCCCTAAGGAGAGTACTTAGGAATAAGATATAAGGTTCAGAGATTGGATGGAACTTTTTTATGGAAGAAGGGTAGGAAATAGTAACTTTGGATTTTATGACAAATTGAGAAGTGCCATGAGTTTAAATCAACCTTTTTTTCCTTTTTTTTTGTTCTATTTCTCGTGTTCCCTTTTTCTCCTTAAACTCCCTCCTAGAGCATTTCCATAGGTATGAAACTCCTTTTTTTAAAAAAATTACATTTCCCTTTATTCTTTGACATACCTCCATACTTCCTATGATCCCATTGAAGCTTTTTTTTTTCTGTGTCCTACCCTTTTAGATTGTGGATGTCAGTACAGTTCAGGGAAATTATCAAATCAATTGTACTAATGACCTTTATTAAAATCAATATTGATATACTTTGCTTTCATATTATATTTACTTCCAAATGAATCCATCTCTTCCCTATTATAAGAGTCTTCCTGTGTTATAAAGAATAAAAATTGGATGAACAGTATCTGCAATGTTGTATATCCATATCCTTATGCATAAGCACCAAAATCTTCAAATTATATAGGGAAGTTGTTTTTTCATCTATTCTCTGGGAAACACTTTGGCCATTTACACATTCAGTCATTCAGTCAACAATATTTATTAAGTAGTTACTATGCTAAGCAGTGGGGATACATGAGGCAATGCAGTATTCCTTCCATCAAGGAGCTGACATTAATTAGAGAAGACAGATTTAAATACCTATTTACATTCATTTTATGTACAGTGTAAATGGAAGGTAATCTTACCAGGAAGGCACTAGATTTAGAGACTTCAAGAAAGATTTTTTGTAGAGGGTGGGATTTTAGGTGAGACTAGAAGAAAGCACTGAAGCCAAGAGTAAGTGAAGAGGGAAAACATTTAGTCATGGGGGAATGCCAGTAGAAAGAGGAAATAGAGTGTCATGTACAAGAATAGGCAGAAGGACAGTGTCTTTGGATCTTAGATTACACAGAAGGAATAAAGTATAAGACTGCACAGCATTTGGTTGTGTTTCTATTTTTTCTTTTTGTTAATACATAAATATATGTGTGTGTGTATATATACACACATATGTGTGTACATATATATACATATATGTGTATATATGTGTATTGTGTATCCCTGATTCTGTCAACTTCATTTTGTTTCAGTTTGTATGTCTTCTCTTATTCCTCTATATTCTTCATATTCATCATTTCTTACAGTGAAGCAGTACACTATTACATTCATGTGCAACAATTTATGTAGACATTCTACATTTAATTTGGTTTTTAGTTTCTTTGCTTCTATAAAAGGTGAAGTTATAAGTATTTGGGGTACCTACGGGATCTTTCAGTTTGTTTTTTATCTCATTGGGATATAATCCTAGCAGTGAGATTTCTGAGTCCAAAGGTATGGACATTTTAATTACTTTTTTTCACATACTTCCCGTTTGCCTTTTGGAATGGTTGGATCAATCCATAGTTACACTAAAAATGTTTCTCTACAATGCCTTCAGCATCATCTGTTCCCTTTATATTTGACAAATTTGCTTGGTATGAGATTAAATAGAATTTTTTATTTCTGGTTTTCTTGTTAGTGACATTATTATAACTTATTAGTGATCTGAAAGAATCATGTGGTTAATAACTTGTGATATTTTAAAGATTTATTTTTAATTAAAAAACCCTTTTTTTTTCTTAGCAGCAATGTGACAAAAGGCTATTTTATTTTCTTCTTGTGAGGAGGCACAGTAGTGTGCAGATAATGGGTGCTCCAAATGGAGGCAGGTCCCATTTTATCCCCTAGTCCTTAGTGCAAATAGACCCTCCCCTTTTTCATCACTAATTGATTACTCAAGGGTTACAATCTACAGGAAAGACTAGCTATCGGGTCCTAATTGAGACTAGTTGGACCTAATTGAGACCAGCTCAGGCTCTAGAACCATGTGATTTCATTTGCTGGAGGGGGAAGGAAAGGATCTGAGATCTTTGTCCTACAAGCAGGTCAGGAGGGTTATGATTGACTGTTATATCTTCATTGAGAGGAGACAACTTCCCATTTTCTCACAGGTATCAAGATCATATTTTTGAAATAGAAGGATTTTTAAGGCTCTCTTCTTTTTTTTATTTTTATACAGAATTTACATCACATTAGAATTAATTGTTGTTTGGATTTTGAAAGAATTCACTTGCAAATCCATCTGGTCCTATACTTTTTTTTTTCTTGATGAGTTAATTTATGATTTATTCAGTTTCTTTTTCTGGTATTGTGTTATTTAAATTCTCTTTTTCTTGTTATGTTAACTTGGGTGCTTTTAAAAATATTTATTTAATTTGGATTATTAGTTTACATGTACATAAATGGGCAAATAGTTTCTGATAATTCTTATCCTTTTATTCATCTGTTCAGAATTCTCCATTTTAAACTTTTGATAATGTTAAATTTTCAACTGCATTAAAAAAATCTAATTACCTAATGGCTTGTCGATTTTTATTGTTTTTCCCAAGCCAGCTTGAAGTTTTATTCATTAATTCAGTTGTTTTCTTAATCTCTTCTTTGATTTTTCAAAATTTTTATTTTTTAATTAGATGGTTATATGGTTGTATCTTCTCACACCACAAGGATTTTTGAAAACAGTGAACAACCACTGGCTTAATTTTAAAACCACCTTCTCTTTCATCCCAATGACCAACAAAAAAATGGTTGATAAACTATAGCCACTTTAAATTCAAGTTGTATTTTTTCTTTCTTAAAAATGTAAGTTCTCTAACTTATCTCTCCAAGAATAAGCTTGTTTCTCCCTTTTTAAAAGTTTGTTGATATTCTGCATAGCAATTTGGAACTATACCCAAGAGCTTTAGAACTGTGATATACTTTGATCCAGCAATGACACTGCTAGGTTTATATCAAAAAGGCATACCCAAAAAAAAGCAAAAAAAAAGACCTATTTTAACAAAACTATTCATAGCAGCTCACTATATTTGGTCTCTCATCAGGTCCCTGAACTGTATCTATAAATTTTTGCCATTTATCAGTCTTTCTAGGACAGAATTCCATTGTCTTCAACAATGTTTCCCTTGCATCCTTCAATGTATCAAAATGCCTAGGGATATTGGGGTCCCAGGCAGGGTCTTGAACAGGCCATCCAATATCAATTTTTCCCATTGCTTACAGGGTGTTGGCTGCAGTTATTATATCAGCTCTTTTCCCTGGGGATAATATCATTTCCATGAGATCATTAACATCATTCCAAGTGGGCTTATATCCTCTGAAAATTGCCCTGAACTGGCTGATAACTGCTGTGGGATCCTCATCAAATTTAGGAATTTCTAATTTCCATAAACTTAAATCTTTGGGGTCAAAAGGTATATAGGCCCTGAACTTCACTACAACACCCCTTTTATCATGGCAGGGGATCTCATGAAGGGGAAGCATTTTTATCCTCTCTGTCTCCTCTACACATGAAATTTCTCTTTTTTCCTTTTTTATTTCCTTGGTTGATGTTTCAGCCTGAGAGATAGGCTTACATTCAAGTTCAGGCTCAGAGTCCTCCTCTTTTTCTCCCTTTTTGGTCAGTTCCTTACTTGCTACATTCCAGAGGTTCCAATAAGTTAAATCTTTGGGGGACGCCAAGTAAAGGATCATTTGTAGAGTTTTCAGTGTTAAGTGGTCAAAAGATCCATTCTCTAACCATTTGTTTTCCAGTAAGCTAGAATATTTTTTATGCCACATAAAACACAGTTTGATAAGTCTTGCTTTTGTCATGACTGGCTGAATTGGCAGCTTATAAATGTCCCATGCTGTGATTATTTTCAAAAGGGGGGAGCCTCAAATGATATTAAATGTATTATCATCAATCCCCTTCCTGTAATTCAAAAATGTCCTCATTATAACACAAAGGAAAATAAGAATATAAATTTAAATAGGAATGGAAATTTGAATTCATAAGGACCAAATGCAAAAAATGATGTCAACTTTGGCTTGGGTGAATAGCCGTGAAAGGAAACTTACAAGGGTAAAATTTAGGAAGGCTTTTTTGATCCATTGAAAATAGGAGGCTTTGGGGCAGCTAGGTAGCACAGTGGATAGAGCACCGGCCTTGGATTCAGGAGGATGTGAGTTCAAATCCGGCCTCAAACACTTGACACTTACTAGCTGTGTGACCCTGGGCAAGTCACTTAACCCCAATTGCCTCACCAAAACAAAAAAAAAAAGAAAGAAGAAAGAAAAGAAAATAGGAGGCTAAAATTAGAAAAAGGGTACGTAAGAGTCAAACTATATACTTAGCAGCTAATTTAAAACTTAAAGAGACAGCACATGGGAGTTAGGTAAAAATCCTTACCCAACTGGAAGATCAAAAGATCACAGGGTTCAGCATTCTCCTGGCTGGCTTGCCAATCTGTAAGGGCCTAAAATTCTAGCTTTGATGTCTAAAATCTAATGAGTGGTCACCTTAAATTAGAAGCTTTAGCAAGAGTTTAGAATTTTAAGTATTTATTAAAGTGCATCAGAAGTTGGTGAGGAGAGAGAGAGACAGGTAAAAGTCAAACTACATCTAACTATCTCTAAGAAAGCCCAGCATCTGACCCACAAGCTCAAGTAGGAACCAAAAAGGCCTTGCTTCCCCCGTGGCTTCTCCATGAAGCCTTCCCTGTGAAACCAGAAACAGGCCATCCAACACACCATAGCTCAAAGTAATTGGCTGGTAGCCTGATTGACAGGACCCATGAGCAAACATCATTTCCTGACACCAAACTGACCTACGAAACCCCAGAAAAGGTCCCTTCTGAAATGCTAAAAGTCACATGGTTTCTTTTTCAGACCAGAGCTCACTATATCCCTTCCAGCAGTGGGTGTCATTCCAATTCTCACAGAGGTGAAGTTCTATTCCAAGGTCATTCAGCTAGTTTAGTGTCCTAAGGCAGCATGAACCTAGGTCTTATGATTCTCAGGCCAATGCTGAATTGACTGTACCTGTGCTGACTTTTATTACTTACTGAAGTAATAAAAATAGTAATAGAAATAATGTTTTAAACTCTCCCAAATTAGGTCAAAATGAACTAAGAAAATTTACAATTAAATAAAATTGTGATATGACCCTGATAAAAAAGGTTCTTGATTATCCATTTAATTTCCATTTCCTATCACTGTCTTACATAAACTTGAAGTTTTTGTATAAAGAATAATGATAATCAACAATAGCCAACATGTATAGAGCAATTACTATAAACTAGGGATTTTGCTAAGTACTTTACAATTTTTTTTTTTATCATTTGTTCCTCAGAATGAACCTGGGGAAGTTGGTGTTATTATTATCATCTCCATTTTGTAGATGAGGGAAACTAAAACAATGCCAAATTAAGAGACATAGCTAGTAACTAATCATTGATTGCACATAATTAATCTTTGTGACTCCGAGCATAGTGCATCCTTCTTATGCTCTGCACAGAATGTATTTTTATTAAAATATGTAATCCAGACAGCTAAAAAGTATTCTAGTTTTATCATTGTAATGGCTCCATTCCTTGTAGTTGCTTGCAAAACACAAAGATCTTATGAAACTTTGAAACCTTGTATTTTATTCTGACTATTTTTAAAATAGTTTTCAAAAACATAGATTCAGATATTCTGATATCTCATCCTATTTTTAATTACTATGATTGCATTTATGCTATTCAATTTTTGTTGTAATTTAATAACAAACTTCTTTCCTGCACTGGAAGTGCTTTCCATTTGATGTATTTTTCCTACTATCCATTTTATTAAGGACACTCAAAAATTAAGGTAACTATTGGTACTATGTGCACAAAAAATAGAAAAGTGCAGGCAGATAATAAAATGGCATGTTGAAGCTCTCAGTGTGCTTGCATGCATTCATATTAAATGAAATTAAATTTACATGAATATGACCCAGGTATCATTTTATAATTTGCACTATGTATATTTGGACTCAATCATAATCTAGCAAAAATGATTATTTTTCCACTTCATCTGAAGCATAATAGTCTTGCTCTGGCCTCTTATTTTAAATCCAAATTAATCATTTATGTTTCAAGTGGGGCTACTTGTAAGCAACATATTGTAGAATTCTATTTTCTAATCCATTCAACCCAAAGCATTTTTCTCCTGGGCAATTTTTGAACACTATCCTCCTGATGTGGTCTTTCCAAACTCCTGACCATATAAGAGTTTGAGTTACACCGGTATTGGTTTGCCCAGTCAGAACTCTAATAGACTGCTGATGACCACAGACTCTGTCAGCTGAGCAAAAAGTACTGAGGCTCCAAGGGACAAAACTGCTGGCTATTTCTTTTGCCGAGTGCCTTGACCTTGTAAAACAGCTGAAGGACTCAGATCAATCTGATAGATAACCAGCTTGTGAATGCTCCTTGCCCTTGCCCACTACTCTTAGATTCAGATCATCTCCTCAATCAACATAGGATCTGTGATCAAGCCCTTGCTACTGGTTCCTATCTGATTTATCTTAACAAATCTAATTTATCTTTACAAATGATTTGTTAACTTTGTTAGTAGATATTAAAGTCTCTCATTATTAAAGTTATATTATATGTATATGCATATTTTATATATTTAATTCAGTTGTTTTCTTTCAAAATTAATTTCTATGACTTTTAAATATGTGATACACTTTTAATTGTAGGTTCTTAAGAGATGTCTATTGACTGGAGCTGAATTAGCAATGGTTCTTTTAAGTATTATGTAGTGTAAAATTTTGTATACTCTAATCTAATCTGAAAATTTTACTAACTATGGGCTATATGAAACTTATAACTATAAGAAAAATTATTACCTTTAGAAAAATTATAATTGGGCTGTAAATCCCTTCGTGGTCGCCATTCAAATGTAAAATATTTAGCTAACTTGGGGGATAATCTGTGGACTTTTGACTGGCTATCTGACTGTGTATTAATATCCTAAGCCAGTCTGTTAGGGCTGTTCTTTCCCACTGCCTCTCAGACTGATAAGAAAAAAAAAAAGGATTGAAATGCCTCTTTTAATTAAAGCAATAATGGGGTTTATTTAGGTGAATAAATTTGGAGTTAAATGTAGAAACAAGGATAACAAAAGTAAAATACGGACCTTTGAATTTCTGCCAATGAACTCGCACTTTATCTTATAACTATCTCTTCTGCACTGCCATTTGCGTTTAATCTTTGCCTGCCTCAACTTTCTTAGTATCCTCCTGTGTCCTGTGTCTCTGTACCAACTGACCTTTTTCTAGAAATTCGCCCTTTACATCTAAGTTCCCTCTCTGCACTATAGGGACCCCTGAAAAGCCCCTTACTCTGTCCTGTAGAGATGAACCCCCTTTCTTTACTGTAGCCACCATCTCCTTAGCAAACCCCCCTTTCTGTACTGTCACGACAACCCCCCCCTCCCCCAAGCACTTCCTCTCTCACCGACCTCCTCCTTGTGTTCTCTTAGTCCTCCAGTGTCCTCCCAGGCTATATATCCTCAAACCTCCCTCAAACCTCGGGTTCACTGTGCCCCCTCACACGCCAAGCTAATTCGCTGCTGGTGTGCTGCCAGCAGGAGGGCTTGAGTGAGCCACTGCGCACCACACCCAGGGTTAACGGGGCCATGCCCCCTTCTACCCACCTGGGACCAGCAGAGCAAGCCCCAGATCTCTGTCCACCTGGCCTGCATTTCCTAAGGCCCAGGTGGCTTCTCATCTCAACCCACTGAAGTGGAGGGGGAGGAGCAGTTCTGAATAAACAGAGAAAAAACCCTGAGGGCCTAAGGCTCTTTAATCTCAGCTCAAACACAGGATCCCCAAATCACAATAAATTCCCACAGTAGCTCCCATGGTTAATTCCTTAACTTTATAATGCTAATTCAGCTTTGTCTTGTACTACATCAATTTTTGACTTTCAAGTAGAAATGCCTTTCTAATTAATGTGTGGGTACTGATGTTCTTTCATTTTTAGCAAATCTAAAATATTTTTGCACAAATGAAGAATTAACACTATTACATTCATAGTTTTAGTTGTTACATTTGTTTTCATCTATCATATGCTGCACAGTATGTTTCTTTAGTGCTTATCACAATGGCTTATATATAATAAATATTTGTTGAATAGAATAAGTATAATACTCTAATTCAGTAGATTTGCTTCAATCCTAGTTTTATATATGTATATATAAAATATATCTATTGGCATGTTAGCTCTTGGAGGGAAAAAGACCTTTTTTTTGTATTTGTTTTGTATCTTCAGTCATCAGCATAGTTCCTGGGCCATCTTAGGGCTCTAATAAATATTTGTTGATTGAGTTAATGAAACAATCCCTAAATTTCTACTTTTTACTTCCATAACTTTTAATGTTTTTGCTTCCCTGTCCTCCTCCCTTTCCTAGAAAGAACTATCTCTCTAGTCCCTTTTCTAGATCCTAATTTTTGCCAGAAATGTTAAAAATGTCCTTTGATATGGGCAGGAAAATAGGGTCTTGGGTTATTTCTATTAACCCTTTTTGCCCTCCTACATCAAATCCAATGGAGTTGATCTTTGATCTCGGTTTTGCCTTCTTATTATCCCACTTCGCAATATTGTTTTCCCCTGAACAGTCCTTTTACTCTTATTTAAATTTTCCACATATCTCACAATCATCTGGCTTCAATATCCTTTTGTCTGATTACTTTTTGGATAAAATTCATCTAAATAAGGTCAAAACTGTAGATATAACATTTCCTAATGTATTTATTTTCTATTTTTGATGTGTATTACAGGAGTTTCATTATTGTTCCATTCATGAAGCTGGTGTTGTGATTACTTCAGTAATATATTCTTCTTTGTATTACTTTGATCAGTAATATTTATCATAGAGGATTTTACTTCATTTCATGTTTTTTATTGTTTCTTCCTTTCCTGGAACTTTGCTCTTCCTGTTATGTGAGTCTATTCCCTTTTGAGATTCTTAGATTGCCCATCTTCTTTCTCTCATTTTTTATTTTGGAGTATTTTTGACTTGTTATTTCAGATAATATTTATGACCTCTATCTTTACATGCCTTCTCCAAATTATTTCCTGTCTTTTCTAAACATCCCCCATGTAATCTGTTATCACTCTGATACCAAAGTTTAAAAGAAATCTTTATTGACATATTGGGGTTTTACATCAGCTTTAATTTCCAGTATATCTTTCTTCCCCATTCCCAGACTACCATCTCTTAAAACAAAGGATAAAAAGAATATCCAAGAAAAAATAAATACTTAGTACTTTATGGTACTCTGTGATTTAGTAACAAATTTGCTCGTAGCAATCATATTTAGCCTATCATTAATCTAATATCCAATTCATTCTGCCTGAGACAGAGGAAAATATCAAAGTAGCATTAATCCCCCATACTATTTGACATGAACCTTTACCCCAATTTGAAGTGTGTGACATTTAAAAATATTATACATAGTTTCTGGGTAATTTAATCATTTTATTAACAGGCCAGCTGGTTATTAAGAAAAAGATCATCTACGGGGTCTCTCTCGACCAAAGACTTCCTAATGATGATGGGGTTACAGTTTATGTATCCTTTTAACTTTAGGAGGTCTATCCATAGCAATCAAATCTAATTGGTTGATGTGATTGGGGGTATGTTATATTAAAATGAAGTCTCGGGATTCATGACTTAGGTCACTCAAATCTTGGTTAAAAAAAGAAAAGAAGAAGACAACATCAGAGAAAGAATGCAGGATCCCACCTAAGCTGATAGAATGCAAAATGGTTTCAACCTAAGTGTGCTTAGGCTAAATCTTCAGCCATCTAGATAAATGTATCTGTCTCCACCCAAAACTCCTCAATCCAGATGAATCCTACTTTCAGCAGCAGAACTGTACCTTGGAGTGAGGGTGAAGAAAAGACTAAGAAAGATGGGGAGAATCACTTGGTCCCCCCTGATGTGGGATTGAATGAGGGTCAAATTGATTGTGAGTCATCCCAAAAGAATTACAAGACTCAATGACTCAGTTTCCCAAGTTTTATTGCAATACTGTGAGTGAACACATGGAGAGAACCAGAATAGTGGAAAGGTAGCTCTCAAATAAGGAAAGGAAAGACAGTTATATTTATAGTATGGATAAATTGATTATCAGTCTCGTTACAATAATCTCTGCTTTAAGCTTGGAAAAGGAAGCTGAAGAAAACAAAGCCTTAAAAAATTCATTTGGCCAAATGGAAAAAAAAAGCTGCATAATCTCACTGAAGAAAACAATACCTTAAAAAATTCACTTAGCCAAATGGAAAAAAAGGTGCATAATCTCACTGAAGAAAACAATGCCTTAAAAATTAAAGTGGGACAGTTGGAAGATAAGGAATCCATGAGACACCAGGAATCAGTCAAACAGAATAAAAAAAATGAAAAAAATAGAAGAAAATGTGAAATACCTCATTGCAAAGACAACTGATCTGGAAAACAGATCGAGGAGAGACAATTTGAGAATCATTGGACTGCCTGAAAGCCATGACCAGAAAAAGAATCTAGATACCATATTCCAGGAAATTATTAAGGAGAACTGCCCTGATATCATAGAATCAGAGGATAAAATCATCATTGAAAGAATCCACCGATCACCTCCTGAAAGAGACCCCAAAAGGAAAACTCCAAGGAATATTGTAGCCAAATTCCAGAATTATCAGGTGAAGGAGAAAATACTCCAAGCAGCCAGAAAGAAGCAATTTAAATATCATGGAGCCACAGTCAGGATTGCTCAGGACCTGGCAGCTTCAACATTAAAGGACTGCAAGGCTTGGAATATGATATTCCGGAAGGCAAAGGAGCTTGGATTGCAGCCGAGAATCTATTACCCAGCAAAAATGTGCATTTTCTTTCAGGGGAAAAGATGGACATTTAATGACATTGGGGACTTTCAATCTTTCCTGGTGAAAAGACCAGAACTGAATAGAAAATTTGATCTCAACATACAAGACTCAAGAGAAGTTTAAAAAGGTAAACAGAGGGGGAAAAAAAAGTTACCCTATTAGGTTAAACTGTTTATATCCCTACACAGGAAGATAATACTCATAACTCTTAAGAACTGTAAATGTATTTGGGCAGAGAGAAGGACTTTATATAGAGGGTATAAATATAAATTGTCTTTGATGTGATGATACAAAAGAATTAAGGGGTTAAAAAGGGAGTCTATGGGGAGGAGAGGAAAGGGGAAGTGGAATGGGATGAATTATATCATATGAAGAGGTTGGAAAAAACCTATTACAATAGAGGGAAAGAAAGGAGGGGGGAACATGGTTTCAACCCTATTCTTATTAGATTTGACTCAAAGAGGGAATAACATATACGTTCATTGGGATAAAGAAACTTAACTCATTCTTTAGGGAAACAAAAGGGGAAGGGAAAGGGGGGACTGATAGAAGGGAGGACAAAAGCAAGGGAGAAAAGGGTAAAGAAAAGAGAGGGGGGTGATAAAAAGGGAGGGCAGATCGGGGGAGGCAGGGATAAGAAGTAAAATGTCGGTGAGGAGGAATAGGGTGAAAGAAGGGGGGAAAAGTACAAAGGGGGTAAATAGAATGGAGGGGAATAGACAGTCAGTAATAATAACTGTGAATGTGAATGGGATGAACTCTGCTATAAAACGGAAGCGAATTGCAGAGTGGATTAAAAACCAGAACCCTACAATATGCTGTTTACAAGAAACACATGTGAAGCAGAGAGATACACACAGAGTAAAGGTAAAAGGCTGGAGCAGAATATATTATGCCTTAGCTAAAGTAAAAAAGGAAGGGGTAGCAATCCTTATCTCAGACAAAGTGCAGGCAAAAATAGATCTCAGTAAAAGAGATAAGGAAGGAAATTACATCTTACTTAAAGGTACTATAGATAATGAAGTAATATCAATATTAAATATGTATGCGCCAAGTGGTATAGCATCCAAGTTCTTAGAGGAGAAGTTAAATGAGTTACAAGAGGAATTAGACAGTAACACTATACTAGTGGGGGATCTGAATCTCCCCCTCTCAGAATTAGATAAATCTAGCCAAAAAATAAATAAGAAAGAAGTGAAAGAGGTGAATAGATTACTAGAAAAGTTAGACATGATAGATGTCTGGAGAAAATTGAATGGGGATAGAAAGGAATATATCTTTTTCTCAGCAGTACATGGCACATTTTCAAAAATTGACCATGTATTAGGGCACAAAAACATCATAGTCAAATGTAGAAAGGCAGAAATAGTAAATGCATCCTTCTCAGATCATGATGCAATAAAAATTACATGTAAGAAAGAGCCAGGGAAAAGTAGAATGAAAATCAATTGGAAACTAAATAATTTCATTCTAAAGAATGAATGGGCCAAACAAGAAATCATAGAAACAATCAATAACTTTATCCAAGAGAATGACAATAATGAGACAACATACCAAAATCTATGGGATGCAGCCAAAGCAGTGCTTAGGGGAAAATTTATAGCTCTAAATGCTTACATGAATAAGAAAGAGAAAGAGGAGATTAATGAATTGGGCATGCAACTTAAAAAGCCAGAAAAAGAACAAATTAGAAATCCCCAATTAGACACTAAATTAGAGATCCTGAAAATTAAAGGAGAAATTAATAAGATTGAAAGCAAAAAAACTATAGAATTAATCAATAAAACTAAGAGCTGGTTTTATGAAAAAACCAATAAAATAGATAAAATATTGGTTAATTTGATTAAAAAAAAGAAAGAAGAAAACCAAATTACCAGTATCAAAAATGAAAAGGGTGATGTTACCACCAATGAAGTGGAAATTAAAGCAATAATTAGGAAATATTTTGCCCAACTGTATGCCAATAAATTTGACAATCTAAATGAAATGGATGAATATTTACAAAAATACAAACTGCCCAGGTTAACTGAAGAGGAAATAAAATCCTTAAATAAACCCATATCAGAAAAAGAAATTGAACAAGCTATTAATGAACTCCCTAAGAAAAAATCCCCAGGGCCAGATGGGTTTACGGGTGAATTTTACCAAACATTTAAAGAACAATTAATTCCAATATTATACAAATTATTTGGAAAAATAGGTGAAGAAGGAGTTCTACCAAATTCGTTTTATGACACAAATATGGTGGTGATACCAAAACCAGGCAAAGCAAAAACAGAGAAAGAAAATTATAGACCAATTTCCCTAATGAATATTGATGCTAAAATCTTAAATAAGATATTAGCAAGGAGATTACAGCAAGTGATCACCAGGATAATACACTATGACCAGGTGGGATTTATACCAGGAATGCAGGGCTGATTCAACATTAGGAAAACTATTAACATAATCAACCACATCAATAAGAAAACCAACCAAAATCATATGATTATCTCAATAGATGCAGAGAAAGCTTTTGACAAACTACAGCACCCATTCCTAATAAAAACACTAGAGAGTTTAGGAATAGGGGGAGCTTTCCTTAGAATAATAAACAGTATCTACCTAAAGCCATCAGCAAGAATGATATGCAATGGAGATAAACTAGAGGCCTTCCCAATAAGATCAGGGGTGAAACAGGGATGTCCATTATCACCCCTATTATTTAATATTGTCCTAGAAATGTTAGCTTTAGCAATCAGATAAGAGAAAGGAATTAAAGGAATTAGAATAGGCAAGGAGGAAACAAAACTATCACTCTTTGCAGATGATATGATGGTATACTTAAGGAATCCTCGAGAATCAAGTCAAAAATTACTTGAAACAATTAACAACTTTAGCAAAGTAGCAGGATATAAAATAAATCCACATAAATCATCAGCATGTTAATGACTTTTTAATAGGTAAAACTTTAGAGGCCAGGGAAAGAAATGTGATGGACTACAGGACCTTATTTTGGCCAAAAGAAGTTCACAGCACTCACTGTCATGCACTAATTCTTTGTGACCTAATGGGTTGGTTGATTTATTAATTGCGTTTATGAAAACTAATTTAGCTCCAGTTGAAGGGTTGTGTAGCAGAGAGAACACCAGATCTGAGACTGAAGATGTGGGTTGATGTCCAAGATCTGCTGTTTATTACCAACATAACCTTGGACAAGATTCTTTCACCTCTTTTGGCCGTGCTTTCTTCATCTGCGAAATAAAGGGCCTGAAATTATCCCTTAGGTCCTTTCCAGAACTAAATACAATAATCCTATGATATAGAATCCTATTGTAATAGAGTGAAAATATTTAAATAGATACCTAACAATCATAAAAAGCACCCAAACCACTGAGCTTTCTAAGGTTTGTAGCCTACAGAGATCTCAGAGTTTATTTTCTATGATTCTAGATAACAGAAAGCAAGAACAGTCAGGACTATAAACTGGACCCAGGCTTTAGAGGGTTCTAATCCTCCCCTGAGGGTCAGAACTCTGAGTATTTCTAAACTGCAGGATTGGGAATGTTTCCAATGGGAAACCTACTCTTTGTGTCCCGATTGAAAGTCAAGTGATAGAATCTAATAAGCCCCATTGGGATGTATAGTTCTTTGGACTCCCCACCCTGGTTGCAAAATCACCTGAATCACATAGGGCTGTTGCTATTGCTACTGATAATATATGAGCTATGCAGGGGATGGTGACATGAGGTGAAAAAATTCTAGGAGGTCATGGATGCATAATTAGTCCAAACATTTTCAGATTATAAATGTGTAACATGATTCTTCCTCTCTACTGGAATTTCAGCCACCAGGGTCTCATGAAAGATAAACAGTCTTACATTTTCTTCACACAGAATTACTTCTTTGCTTCTCTGTGGGGAGGAAGCTGGTATTCGGAAAGGCTGTGATTCTCCACCTGCACTGAATCCTCAGGAGTCTAAGTCAGAGCTAGTCAAAGAGGAAAATTTTTGCTGCTGGAGGAAACGGCATCCTTCCTCAAGTTGACAAAAAACCAGAGTGCACCTGAATCTCATACTGAGGATCCTAGAGATAGTGAAAGCTGTAATCTTATCTCAAAGACCACCTCCCTAGAACTTGCTCCAGGTTCCTGTATTGCTTCCACATGAGCATACCCAGGTAGCCTTCTAGCACTTAGTTATGAATTATGAGCAAAAAAAAAAAGATACTATCTCATTCTATGTAGACTTTTACTTTGTTCTCACTCTTCTTTATGAATTGAAAGTGGTAGTTTTTTGCTTGTTAATGACTTTAGGTAAGAAGATGAGTCAGGTAGAATTTATTATAAACATTGAATATACAAAATGTGGGCAAGAGCCTCTGCTCTGTCTTACTCAACTGATTTTTATTTTATCAGGTGAGAAGGTCTTTTGAAATTTCAGCAAACTATTATTTTGAGAGATGGAGTCAGAGAGATTTACTTATAAAAGACCATAGGAGATTAAGGAATCCATGATTTCTTTGGGAAATATTGAGAAAGAGGAATTATGTTAGATATAAGAAAAAGTCCTATCATTAAAAGTTGGTATATAGACATATATTAATTAACTAATGTGAGTGAGATTTTCCCTATCCTTTAGTTATAAGAGATTTACCATAGTTATAAGTGATTTAAAATACTAATCAATATATTAACTAAAAAATTGTCCTTTATTATATTTAGATATTATTTTATTACAATTAGGGTCAATAGGTTAAGTCTCTCTTCTGACTAACTTTCCAATGTCAAGCATTAAGTAATATCACAAGATACAATAATCAGCACTACTATATTTTAGAAACCATGAGTGACATGCTTGTTTCGAGGAGTTCACGCAGCTCACCCAGTGGCATGCTTAAATAATAGGAGGGGGTCATGCAGCATGACTATGACCCACCCTGTTGTTATCATAAGACTTATAAGAATATTGGAAAATGCTGACATCATGATCACATAGGCATTTTCCCATATTTCCCAAGAATTCACTTTAATTTTAGAAGTGCAACTAATTAAGATTGATACTATGTTATATAAGTATAACTTTTGAAGGGTATATAAACCCATGGATTTTGTAACTCTGGGTCTTTCAGTCCCAACTCCTGGATGACTGGCTTTTTTGGGGGACTAAAGCTCTCTCAAAAAACCTATTTGCGTCAGCCTGGAAATTGTTCTTTTTGTTCATCTGTCGGACTTAGAAATTTTCCCGACACTGATATCAAGCCTACATTCTTTTTGAATTGTTGAAAAATGTAGAGTTGTTAGTTTTTTGCCTTATCCAGTCAAGTGATATATATATATATATACACATATACATATACATATATATACACACACACATATATATACCTATGCATATGTATGTGTGTATTTAAGAATGTAAACACCCATATCTTTAAATATAGAAGGAGTTTATTCACATATCATTACTGCAGGAAATCCTTTATTTATTTGTTTGTTTGTTTATTTATTTATTTTGCTGGGCAATAAGGGTTAAGTGACTTGCCCAGGGTCACACAACTAATAAGTGTCAAGTGTCTGAGGCTGGATTTGAACTCGGGTCCTCCTGACTCCAGGGCCAGTGCTCTATCCACTGTGCCACCTAGCTGCCCCTGTAGGAAATTCTTGATAAGGAATTTTTTTCCCCCACATCATCCAATAGTCATTGGTCTCCATTTTAAATACTTCTGGTGAGTCCTGCTTGAATTTTCCAATTACTAGAAATTTCTACCATCAACAGAAGAAGAACTGATGGTATCTGAATACAAATTGAAGTATAATTTTATTTGTAAGCTCCTCTTCCTAAAGTTATTTTGTCTATTTTCTTTCACAACCTGACTAATGTGAAGATGTTTTGCATAACTGTACATGTATGACTTATATTGAATTGCTTGATTTCATAGGGAGGGTCAAGGAGGGAGGGAGGAAGAAAATGTAAAACACAAAGTTTAAAAACATCAGTGTTTAAAGAAATGATGAGCAGGAGGGTTCCAGAGAAACCTGGAAGGACTTACATGAACTGATGCTGACTGAGAAGAAATTTCTACTTATTGGGCCTATCTTTGACCTTCTAGAGCAGTACAAGAAAGTGGACTCTTTTCCTTTATGACAAATATTAAATATTGATGTAGGAGAATTTTGGAGAAAGACCTAAACTAAGATTGTTACTTTTAAAATGGTTAGGGAAAATTTGTCTTCTTGGGTTTTTTGTTTTGTTTTGTTTTTTTCTGGTGGAATGAAGGAAATTAGTGAGCTGGAGAGGTGTGTAGAAGTGGGCAGAGATTTCATCAAATTTAGACAGAGCATAATATTTAAGGAATGGAACTTTCTATCTCACTGACTTTTCTACTGAAGTCCCAAGATCCAGAATCTGTCAGCAATTTTATATTTGCTTTCCCGGTGCCTTAAATATTAATACTTATTTCAATTGGCTTTAATTTCTTCTCTCACATAGTAACCTATGTTTTAGGGCAAGTGATAGAGTTGGTCATAAAAGGTGATAGAATAAGATGAGTAAAAACAAAATCATCATGAAGCTTCTGAATGCAGAGACTACTATGAACATTAGACATGAAATTGTATTCATTGCATCCAAAAATCTGTTAGGTTACTGTACTAATATAACTCTTTTTATCTTTTGGAGCTCTGATATAAAACAGAATGTGAAGAGAGGTTATAGCTGCTTCTAGTTCCTTGACTTTGTTTTCTTAGCTCTCAACAGTCTAGTCACTTGCCACTCTGTTGACATTACTTCCCTATTTTTCCTTCAAACCACTACATGGGATAGTTCCTGTTTTGATATTTATAAATGTTAATATGTTATTCTTATTGCTAGAGTAAAAATGGTTATTAACCATGATGAGGGACAATTTTGAAAATTGTCTCTTCTCTAGATTTCCATGCTCAATACATATTATTTGAGTATTCTAGTGGTAATTGTAGCATAGGATATAAGGGATTACATGATTTATGAAAATTGGAAAACTTCCACAATTACCTATCTTTGAATTATATAAAAAGGTGGGCAGAGGATTTTTCATATTTATTATTTATTAAGTGGTCATAATTATTATACTCATGAAACAATGTATCATTTCAGTTGACTATTATGTTGAATTTTTAAACTTTTCCTGTCATATATACTTTTTAAAATTTTATTTTATTTTAAATTTATAGAATAAAATAAGCGTTTCTATAACATAATATACTAAAAAGATGATTACACATTAAACTAAAAATCTACTATGTACAACTGCTATTCCTTTTAAAAGTACCATAAAGCTATCATGAAAATTTCTTTTTTTCTCTCTTTGTTCTTTCTTCCTCCTCCTTGAGATGCCCAGCATTAGACACAATAGGTATATATAGATGAATTATTGTATACCTACTTCCATTTTTCAGTACTTTCTCTGGTACAGATAGCTTCTATCTTAATATGTCTTTTATAGGTAACCTGGATAATTATAATAGTCAAAACTACTTATCCATTTAACTTTGTTCTTAAAAAGTATTGATACTACTATTCATTTTACTTTTCATTATTCATGCAAATCTTTCCATGTTTCACTAAGATCATTAAGTTCATCATTTCTTATAGTACAATATTATTTCATTGTAGTCCATATGCCACAACTTTTTCAATGATTGCCTAATTGATGGGCATCCCTGCAATATCCAGTTCTTTGTGACCACAAAGAGAGTAACTAATAAACATTTGAGTACATATAAGTTGTTTTCCTTTCTCCCTAATCATTGTTGGAAATAGACATGTAGTGGTATAAATAACTTTTTGGGCATAATTCCAGATTGCTCTCCAAAAATGATAGGATCAATACACAATTCCACCAACAATGTTTTTAGTGTTTCAATTTTTCCCACATCCCTCCAACATTTCTTGCTTTCCCTTTCAAACATTTTAGCCAATCTGGTAAGTGTAAAATGATACCTCATGGTTGTTTTAATGTCCATTTCTCTAATCAACATGATTTAGAGCACTTTTTCATATGACTATAACTTGCTTTGATTTCTTCATTCAAAAACTACTTGTTCACATCCTTTGACCATTTATCAACTGGAGAATGACTCATATTCTTATAGATTTGACAAGTTCTTTATATATTTTTAGTGAGACCTTTATCTGAAAAACTATAATTTTCCCCCAATTTTCTGTTTCCTTTTTGATCTGGCCTGCATTGATTTTTACCTTGTACAAAAACTTTCTTTTTTGTGCAACTAAAATTATAAATTTTATACCTAACTTTCTGTCTCTTGTTTATTCATAAATTCTTCACCTATCCATAATTTTGATAGGTAATATGTTCTACAACTTTCAAATTTTCCTTATAATATTTATCTTTATATGTAGGTCACGTATCCATTTGACCTTATATTTGTAAATGTTGTAAGATATTCATCTATGGCCATTTCCTGCATACTTCTTTTCAGTTTCCCCAACAATTTTTTTTACCAAATCATGAATTCTTATCCTAAATCATATATCTTTATGTTTGTCTAATACAAGGTTATTATATTTGTTTCTGATTTATGTAGATTTGCCCTTTATATCCTGCTACTTTGCTAAAATATTATTATAACACATTTTTGGTTGATTCTTTGGGATTTTCAAGTATATCAATATATTGTCTTTAAAAAGAAATCGTTTGATTATACTATTCCTTATTCTGATTTTTTCTATTTCTTTTCCTTCTCTTATTGCTGTTGCTATGATATCCACTACAATATTGAGTAATATTGGTGTCAGCTGGATCCTCATTTCACACTTGACCTTATTGGACGGCTTCTAGTTATCTCCATTATAATAATATTTGCTGATGGTTTGAGAAAATATTTTTATCAATTTAAGGAAAAATACATTTATACCAATACCTTCAATATTTTTAATAGAAATGAGTGTTGAACCTTTATCAAAAGCTTTTTCTGTATCTATTAACAAAAACATATGATTTTTAAAAGATTTTATTAGGATATAATCAATGCCAACCCTCTAAAAGTCCCTCCTTTACCTTCTCCACACACCCTCCTAATCTTAATCTATACACCCTTCTAAAAGTTCCTCTTTTGCAATGTCACCCAGGTTTCTCACATCTCTTTAGAAGTTCAGAAAACTTCTAAATCTCTCCAGACTTATACATGGTTTTGCATTTCAACACAAATGAGAGCAATGTTCCAAATGACCAGCCTACACCCACTACCTGCTTCCCCTCTATTGCATCTATCTTTTGTGCACATTTTATGAGATACCTCCTTTTTACTTTTTCCTACCCAATTTTGTTTTTTAGAATTACCCCACCATACACAACTCAGCCCAACACTTTTTTCACACTACCTTAGCTTTCTGACAGTTTTAATAAAATAATAACATTTTCACATAGGTAAATAATTTGACCTTAATAAGGGCTTTATAATTAGTCTTTAATGTTTCTCATATATTTCCTCTAGATCTTTTATATAAAATTTTCCATTGAGTTCTGGTCTCTTGGTTACAATTACCTGAAATTCTTTCAGTTTGTCAAATGTCCCTTTCATTTTTCATTCAGGATCATACTCAACTTTACTGGGTAAGGTTTTGTTGGATACAACCCAGGTCCTTTGCCTCTTTGAAAGATATTGCTTCTCTCAAATTCAGTGCATTTGAGTCCATCTTGGAAATATAAGTGCTTATGAGATTGATGAGAAATTCTCCAGTGGGTGTAAATGGAAGGTAAAACAAATGTGATTAGATAGAACTGTTGACTGCCTTTCAATAGGAGAAAAAAATTGACTATAATCAAAGTGACCTAGACTTTTAATAACTTTGACCTAATCATAATGCATAGTAGCAAAATCATCCATTACCATTTAACATTGGGCTCACAGTGGGGACAGGATCAAAAGTAAATGTATTTTGTTGACCAAAAAGTTAGAAGCAGATATACTCAGATAAGTCTAACTAAGGTTAATGGGCAGCAGTCATAATACATCCTTACATCTTTCTGCCTCTGACCCAAGCCAATTGTACTAAAGACCTTTAAATAATTCATCCTCTCAGTGAACATTTGAGGAAAACCCAAAGAATTGGAATCGTTTAATTTTCTAAGATAGTATAGCATTCTTTCTTCCCATCACAAGAGATAGGAACCTTTTCTTACATTGTAAAAGTTTACATAATATTTCTGTATCTTTGTGTGCCTCCACTCATTTCTAGTTTCCTGTATTACCAAATCATTTTTAGAGTTTAACGTTGGGAAGGGCAACAATTATATAGTTCAACAAAAGTCTATAAATTTATGTATAGGAAAATGAATTATTGGTTTCAGCCTTCTTTTTTCTGCCCTCTTCCCTCACATCACCAAAGAAGGATTAACAAAGATCAACAAAATTTGTTTCATGGGACTGAGTGGAAGTGAGTTTAATTTGCATTTTAATATCTTCCTTCAACGTCTTTGTTTTCATCATAGGGTTATGGAGAACAACCAGACCACAGTGACAGATTTCATCCTGCTGGGATTTCTTGTTAGCCCTAAGATGCATCAAATTCTCTTTGGCCTCTTCTTCCTGCTGTACACCTTCACTCTACTGGGAAATGGAGCTATCCTGGGGCTGATTTGTCTTGACTCCCGACTCCACACTCCCATGTACTTCTTCCTCTCACAACTGGCCATTGTTGACATCTCTTATGCCTCAAACACAGTGCCTGAAATGCTGGTAAACCTCCTGGATCCAGCCAAGCCCATCTCCTTTGCAGGTTGCATAATGCAGACCTATTTCTTTTTGGTGTTTGCCCTCATAGAATGCCTTCTTCTGGTAATGATGAGCTATGACCGATATGTGGCAATTTGTCATCCCCTCAGATATAGTATTATTATGAGCTGGGGAGTATGCATTGCACTTGCTGTCACATCCTGGGCATGTGGATCCCTCCTGGCATTAGTCCATGTGCTTCTCCTCCTTAGGCTGCCTTTCTGTGGGCCTCGGGAAATCAACCACTTCTTCTGTGAAATCCTTTCTGTACTGAAACTTGCCTGTGCAGACATATGGCTCAACAAATTGGTCATCTTTGTTGCTTGTGTATTTATTTTAGTTGGGCCCCTGTGCTTAGTCTTAATCTCCTACACACGTATCCTTGGTGCTATCCTGAAAATCCAGTCAGGGGAAGGTCGAAAGAAAGCCTTCTCCACCTGCTCCTCCCACCTCTGTGTAGTAGGGCTTTTCTTTGGTAGTGCCATTATCACTTACATGGCCCCTAACTCCAGGAACTCTGAGGAGCAACAGAAAATTCTTTTCTTGTTTTACAGCTTCTTTAATCCTACCCTAAATCCCTTGATCTATAGCCTGAGAAATGCAGAGGTAAAGGGTGCCCTAAGGAGACTCCTTAGGAGTGAGAGACAAGGTTAAGGGATTGAATGGAAATTCTTTATGTTGGAAGGGAAAGGATTGGTTATTTTGGATTTTATCACAAGATGAGAAGTGCCATGAGATTAAATCAACCTTTTTTCACCCCTTTTTTTTTTGCTTAAAATTTTCAAGCTCCCCTTTTCTACTTACATCACTTCCTAGAGCATTTCCTTGGGTTTGAACCTCTTTATTTTTGCCCTACATTTCCTTTCTTTCTCTGATATGCTGCCATACTTTCTATGATCCCATTGAATTTTTTTTTTTTCTGTGTCCTATCCTCTCAAACCCTGATTGTCAGAGCAGTGCAGGGAAACAAGCTGGAAACTGGTACATCCATTCTGGAACTATAATGAAAAAAATACTAAATCGTACACATCCCTTTACCTTAGATTTAGTTAAATTTGATTTTTTCTAATTTAGGATTTAGTACATTTTTGTGCATTTTTTTCATTATTTTACAAATAACTTGTTCTTCTTCCTCAGAAAATTTACTGTATTTTGTCCTTTTTAATATTTATCAATTCAGGAATGACTAGTATTCTTATAAAGTTGTATCAGTTCCTCACATATCTTGAAAATGAGAACCATAGAGAAATTTGTGTTGATTTTTTCTTGTTTATTGTTTTCTTGAATTTTGTTTGTATATTTCAGAAATATGTAATCAAAATTTTTCCCTTCTGCTTTTGTGCCCATATCTTTTTTTCATGAACTCTTATTCTTTTGTTCACAAATTTAAGGGTAAATTTGTCTTTACTCCTCTGATTTATTTTTTATGCCTAAATCATGAATCCTTCTGTAGTTTATCCTGGGATATAGAATGATAGGATTAGCTATACCTAACTTTTCAGTTTATCATGATATGCAGATTGGTCTATTTATCTGTTCCTACTTTCTGCTAGACCATTTTCTAGTTTTTCCAAAATCTTTTGTGTAGGTAGGCTCATTGATATTCAATACTGGGTTATCATGTTCTTTAACCTCTATATGTTTTTTAAGCCAATCTTTTCTATTCATCAACTTTTCTATTTCTAAGCCAATATTAATTTTTTGATGATTAGTACTTTGCAGTATGGCTTAAGATCTGGTAATAATAAGATCTTCCTCCTTTTTTCCCCACTATTTCTCTTGAGAACTTGGATTTTTTTTTTTTTTTTTGCACCAGATGAATTTCTTTTTTTTTTCCTTTCTGGCTCTATGAATCAATCTTTTGCTAGTTTGATTTCTATGACACTAAATAATGTAGAGTATTTTAGATGGTAATTTTTTTACTATTTTTTTTGGCCTTTTGGTGTACAATTTATATTTCTGTAATTATTTAAGTCTACATTTCAGATAAAAAACTGTTTTCTTATTGTATTCAAATAATTTTTGTATATGTATGTCTGGCAAATAAGATTCCCAAGTATTTTATTAATATTGTAGTTATTTTATCCTGTTCTTCCAGGGTTTTTTTGGTAATATATAGAGACGCTTCCAATTTAAATATATATATATTTCATATCCTGCAAATTTGCTGAATTTATTGCTTCAATTAACATCTTAGTTGGCATCTTAGGGTTTTTGTAATTTCGTTTCTTTTGTTTTGTGTTTTGTGTTTTTGGTGGCACAATGAGGGTTAAGGTTCTTGCCCAGGGTCACACAGCTAGTAAGTTTTGAGTGTCTGAGATCAAATTTGAACTCAGGCCCTCCTGAATCCAGTGCTCGTGCTTTATCCACTGTACCACCTAGCTGTCCCCATCCTAGGTTTTTCTAAGTAATTATTTATAAAAATGAAAAGTGTGTTTCTTCTTTAACTATGTTTATTCTGTTGATTTCTTTTTCTTGTGTTATTGCTACATCTAACATTTCTAGTATACTATAAAAGAGTAATGGTACTAATAGACATCCTTGCTTTAATCCTGTCCTTGTCAGATAGGACTGTAGCTTATCCTCATTAAATATAATACTGGCTCATGTATGTATGTATGTAGACACATATACACATATGTGTATAAACATGTTTAAATATGCATGTATAACCCACATACATAGATGTGCCTATTTATACAGCTATTTCTGTGTATGTATATATAAATATCTATACACACATATATTTTATACACATATAATTTATAAACCTATAATATGTTTATTTATATACATATATTTTAAAGAAGAATGAATGCTGTATGTAGCCAAAATCTTTTTTCTTTGCCTATTGATAGAATCAAATGCTTTGGGGTTTTTTTGGTATTAATATGAACTATTATGTTGAAAGTTTTCCTAATTTGGAACTAACTCTGTTTTTGACATAAATCCAACTTGGCCGTGGTTTATATTCATTATATTATGTCACTATTGTGTCTTTGCTGATATTTTATTTAAATTTTTACACCAATAGTTCTTAGGTATAGGTATACATTCTTTTCTTTCATTCTTTCCTTTTTACTCTTCTTGATTTAGGTATGAAGATCATATTTTTGAAATAGAAGGAATTTATAAGGCTCTCTTTATTTTTACAAAGAATTTAGATCATATTAGAATCAATTGTTCTTTGATGTTTAATATAATTCATTTGCAAATATATCTGTCCCAATACTTTTTTTTCTTTTGAGACTTAATATATAATTTATTACATTTCTATTTCTGGCATTGTGTTATTTAAATTCTCTGTTTCTTATGAGGTTATTTGGGGATTTTAATTTTTTAAATTTTTATCCATTTAATTTGGGTTGTCAGTTGAACAGTTGGGCAAATAATTCCTAAAATTTTCCTTTCCTTTTCTTCATCTGTTCTGAATTTTCCATTTTAAAATTTTAATAATGTTAATTTTCACCCTCCATTTAAAAAAAATCTAATTACCCAATAGCTTTTTAAAATTTTTCTCAAGCCGGCTTGAAGTTGTATTTATTAATTCAATTACATTTTTCCTTTCAAAATTCTTAATCTTTTCTTTGATTTTTAAAAATTTTTATTTTTTAATTAGATGGTTGTATCTTCTCAGACCACAGGGATTTTGAGAACAATAAAAACCATTGGCTTTAATTAAATACCCTTCCGCTATTTCTTCCTAATAAAAGTGTTTGATGAATTATGGCCACTTTAAACTCAAGTTGCCTTTTTTTCTTTCTTTCTTTCTTTTTTTTTTTTTTTTGGTGAGGCAATTGGGGTTAAGTGACTTGCCCAAGGTCACACAGCTAGTAACTGTCAAGGGTCTGTGGCTGGATTTGAACTCAGGTCCTCCTGAATCCAGGGCCAGTGCTCTATCCACTGTGCCACCTAGCTGCCCCCATTTTTTTCTTTCTTAAAATATAAGTTCTCTAACTTATCTTCTCCAAGAGTAAACCTGTTTCTCCCTTGTTCAAAATTGGTTGATCAATATGTCATTTATTAGATTATTTTCTTTAAAACATCGGAATGTTTAGTGACATCATCCTCATCCACATCATCCGCCTCTTTAGTAGTTTTTTTAAATCATGTACCTGAACTCGATGCTTAGAGAATCAAGCTAACCAGAGCCAATCAAGCTAATCTCCTAGGATTGCTGTGAGGATCAAAAGAGGTCGTCTTTGTAAAGCACTTAGCACAGTGCCTGGTACATAGTAAGCATCAATAATGTTAGTGATTATTTTTATTTAGGGTAAAATTCAGAGTTAAAGTCAGGACTAAGGAATTGGGCTAATGTCTGCTAAGGGAAACTGCTATTAGTACATTTATTCATCGGGGGCCTGTGGATGGCTCTATTGTAATGGATGATTTTCTTAAGTGAAAATAGAAATATAATTGTTTGGCTTAGATAACTGAAAAAGCAGTTATAGACGGTCCTCTCTTTGCAGCAGTAGCAAGAATAACCACCCCAATGAAGTTATAAATCCTTGAAGTATTGAATATTCTTTTTTATAGCACTTTAAACTATGTGAAGTACTATTCCTATATTAGCTCTTTTGATCCTTGCAACCAGCCTATGAAGAATTATCACACTCCCCATCCCCATAGTACAGAGGACAAAACTGAGACTCAGAGGTCAATTTCTATGCCCAGGGTCCTTCAGGTAGTTAGGGTCTAAGGCAGGATGAAACCAGGTCTTCCTGATTCTAAGGGTAATGTTGAAATTGCAATATCTGTGTGGCCTTTTTTTTTACTGGAGTTATAATAACAGTAATCATAGTGATGACTCAAATTTAATCTTCAAACTCTCAGTTGAAGTGTTGTGGAGCAGAGAGAACACCAGATCTAAAACTGAAGACGTGGGTTCATGTCCAAGATCTGTTTATTATTAACATAACCTTGGACAAGATTCTTTCACTTCTTTTGGCCTCAGTTTCTTCATCTGTGAAATAAAGGGCCTGAACCAATCTCTTAGTTCCTTTACAGAACTAAATACAATAATTCTATGATATAGAATCCTATTATAATAGATTGAAAATATTTAAATAGATACCTAACAACTACAACAGCACCCAAACCACTGAGCTTTCTAAGGTTTGTAGCCTACAGAGATCTCAGAGTCTATTTGCTATGATTCTCACTACTATAAAATGGATGCAGGCTTTAGAGGGTTCTAATCCTCTCCTGAGGGTCAGAACTCAGAGTATTTCTAAACTGCAGGATTGGGAATGTTTCCAATGGGAAACCTACTCTTTGTGTCCCAATTGAAAGTCAAGTGATAGAATCTAATAAGCCCCATTGGGATGTATAGTTCTTTGGACTCCCCATCCTGGTTGCAAAATCACCTGAATCACATAGGGCTGTTGCTATTGCTACTGATAACATATGAGCTACTTACACTTAACTCTAAGGGGATGGTGATATGAAGTGGGAAAAATTCTAGGAGGTCATGGATGCATAATTAGTCCAAACATTTTCAGATTATAAATGTGTAACATGATTCTTCCTCTCTCTTGGAATTTCAGCCACCAGAGTCTCACGAAATATATACCATCATAAATTTTCCTCACACAGATTTCTTTGCTTTTCTGTGAGGAGGAAGCTGGTATTTGAAAGGTCTATGATTCTCCACCTGCATTGAATCCTCAGGAATCTAAGTCAGAGTTTATCAAATAGAAAAGGCTTTGTTGCTGGAGGACACAGGCATCATTCCTCGAGCTGAACAAGAAGGCACAGAGAGTGAACCACAATCTCATACTGAGGATCCTAGAGATAGTGAAAGCTGTAATCATATCTCAAAGACTGCCTCTCTAGAATTTGCTCCAGGTTCCTGTATAACCTCCACATGAGCACATGCAGGTAGTCTTCTAGCACTTGGTTATGAATTATGAGAAAAAAACATACTATCTAATCCTATGTTGACTATTTCTTCTGTTTTCACACTTCTTCATGCAGTGAAAATGGCAGTTTTTCTTATTAATGACTTTAGGCAAGAAGATAGCTAAAGTAGAATTTATTATAAAGATTGCATATTGAAAATATGGGAAAGGGCCTCTACTCGGTCTTACACAGTTGATATTTATTTTATTAGGTTAGGTCTTTTGAAATTTCAGCAAACTATTATTTTGAGAGATGGAGTCAGAGAGATTTACTTATAAAAGACCATAGAAGAATAAGGAATCCATGATATCTTTGGGAAATATTGAGAAAGAAGAATTATGTTGGATGTAAGAAAAAGTTCTATTATTTAAAGTTGGTATATAGACATATATTCTATTTGTACATATCACTTAAATGGGTAAGACAGAAAAATTAACAAGCTTTGAAAATTTTTCAATAATTCAAATAGAATGTTTGTGCATCAAGAGTAGTGATGGCTAAATATTTTATATGTGCAAACCCAATAATTATGAGTGCCTGGAACCTAGTAGGCACTTAATAAATGCTTATTAGTTCATTAACATATGTCTGTATACCATGAAATTCTTGGCAATGAAACTCTATAGGAATATAAATTTAAAAAGCTATTCCTAGAGAGTTCCCAGGGTTACTTTGAGGCTGTTCTTTTTGTGTATATCACTTATTTTAATTTTTAAAATTCATACAAATATTATGCCTTGAGAATTTCAGAAGAGCTACTTTTTTTTTCCTTTTTCCCCCCTCTGTTGCATTTTCTTCAATTTTACTATTTCTTCTAGTGACATGGAACCAATTTAGGTTTAATGTGGAGACTTGTAGCTAGGTTGCCTAGAATCTTAGGCCAGTTCTGTATCCATTAAGTTAGGTGGTCTTTTGGCTTACAACATATACCCATGAAATGAAATTGATTTTTTTTTCTCACTAGGATGTATGGATGCAGTTCTACCTAAAGGTGAGAGGAAGTATAGGCTATCTTTTTAGTGACTAGCACAGTACCAGATTTACAAGATTCTTTGTGATCTCTGTGAAATATTCTTTACCCCTGACATCACATTTTATCAGAAAGCTGAAGTGAATTTTAGTGAGGACAATAACATTCTTTGTTGCCTACTTTCAGATCTCTGCATCTTTGAGCTGGAAGGGCACAGAGGGTTATGCTAACTCAATCCCATCCAATGGGATAATTTTTCCAAAACATCCAATAGTCATAGGTCTCCATTTAAATACTTCTGGTGAGTCCTGCTTGAACTTCCAAATTAGTAAAAATTTCTATCTATTGGTCCTATCTTTGGCCTTCTAGAGAAATAAAATAAAATGGACTCCGTTCCTTTATAATAGTTCATCAAATATTAATGTAGGAGATTTTTGGAGAAAGACCTGAACTAATATTGTTACTTTAAAAATGGTTGGGGAAATGTTTTCCCATTTTTGTTGCTGTTGTTGTTGTTTGTTTGTTTTTTTTTCTGCTGTTAGTGAGCTGAAGAGGTGTCTAGAAGTGGATTGAGATTTCATCAGCTCTAGAATAAGCATAATATATAAGGAATGGAACGTTCTATCTCACTGACTTTTCTGCTGAAGTTCCAAGATCCAGAATTTATCAGCAATTTTATATTTGCTTTCCCCCGTGCCTTAAATGTTAATACTTAGTTCAATTGGCTTCAATTTCTTCCTCTCACATAGTAACCTATGTTTTAGGACAAGTGATAGAGTTGGTGATAAAAGGTGATGGAATAAGATGAGTAAAAAAAAAAATCATCATGAATATTCTGAATACGGAGACCACAATGAATATTAGACAAAAAACTGGATTCATTGAATCCAAGAAGTTGTTAGGTTACTGTATAATTAACTATTTTTGTCTTTTGGAGCTATGATACAAAACAGAATGTGCAGAGATATTATGGCTTCTTCTAGTCCCTCAACTTTGTTCTCTTAGCTCTTAACAGTCTGGTCACTTACCACTCTGTAGACATTGTTGCCTTCTTCAACCCACTATGTAGGTAATCCCTGTTTCTATATTTATTATGTTAGTTTTTTGGTTCTTACTGGTAGAGTAAAAATGGTTATTAACTGTAATGAGAGGAAATTTTGAAAATGGTTTGCCTCTTCTCTAGATTTCGGTGCTCAATCCATATTTCTTGAGCATTGTGGTAATGGTGGAATAGGATATAAGGGATTACAAGATTTATAAAAATTAGAAAACTACCTATTTCTGAATTGTACAATAAGGTGGGCAGAGGATTTTGTCATTTTAATTGAAGACTAGGTGGCCATGATTATTAGACTTGAAACATATTATTATACTTGATTATTATGTTGAATTTTTAAACATTTCCTGCTTATATATGGTTTTTAAAAATTTGTTTAATTTTTAATTCATAGAATAAAACCAACATGTCCATAATATAGCATAATAAGAAAGATGACTACATATGAAACTACAAATCTACTGTGTACAACTTGCTATTCCTTTTAAATGTTCCATCAAGCTATCATGTAAATTTCTTTTTTTTTTCCTCTTTGTTCTTCCTTCCCCTTCACTTCCCCTTCAGATGCCCAGGATTAGACACAAATAGGTATATATATATATATATATGTAAAATTATTCCTCAGGTATTTATCAGTACTTTTTCTGGATGCAGATAGCATCTTTCTTAATATGGCCTTTATAGTTAACTTGGATATTTGTAATAGTCAAAATTACTTATCCATTTAATGTCATTCTTAAAACAATATTTCTGTTACTATATACAATGTTCTCTTGTTTCTGCTCATTTTGCACCTCATTATTTCATGCAAGTCTTTCCATGTTTTACTAAGATAATTGAGTTCATCATATCTTATAGCACAGTATTATTTCATTGCATTCATATACCACAACATATTCAGTGATTGCCCAACTGATGGGCATCCCTGCAATTTCCAGTTCTTTGTAACTACAAAGAGAGCTCCTCTAAATATTTTAGTTTATATTAGTTATTTTCCTTTCCCTGCAATCATTGTTGGAACTGAACATGGTAATGGCATTGCTGGGTCAAAGGGAAAAGGTAGTTTTATAACTTTTTGGGCTTAATTCCAAATTGCTCTCCAAAATTATTGTATCAGCAAACAATTCCATGAACAATGATTTAGTATTTCAATTTCTTCACATACCCTCTAAAATATTATGCTTTGCCCTTCAATAATTTTAGCCAAGCTGATAGGTGTAAAATAAAACCTCATGGTTGTTTTAATGTGCATTTCTCTAATCAACAATGATTTAGGGGGCATCTAGGTGGTGCAATGTATAAAGCAAAAGTCATGAATTCAGGAGGGCCTGAGTTCAAATCTGACCTCAGACACTGTGACCCTAGGCAAGTCACTTAACCCTCACTGCCCGACAAAAACAAAACAAAACAAAAACAATGATTTAGAGCATTTTTATATGACTATAATGTGCTTTGATTTCTTCATTCAAAAACTTCCTGTTCACATCCTTTGACCATTTATCAGTTGAGGAATTGCTCATATTCTTATAGATTTGACAATATATATTTTTTTATGTGAAACTTTAATCTGAGAAGCTATAATCCCCCCTCCCCCTAAGTATCTGCTTTCCTTCTGATCTTACCTGTATTGGTTTTATTTGTAGAAAACCTTTTTTTTAATTGTATGCAATCAAAATTATCAATCTTATACCTAACTTTGATCTCTGTCTCTTGTTTATTCATAAATTCTTAATCTATCCATAATTCTGATAAGTAATATATTCTATATCCTTCAAATTGTCTTGTAATATCTCTCTTCATATGTAAATCATGTATCCATTTTTGCCCTTATATTTGTAAATGGTGTAAGATATTCATCTATGCCTAGTTTCTGCCATACCTCTTTTCTGTTCCCCCCCCCAAAATTTTACCAAATAATGAATTATTTCCCCAAATCATATGTCCTTACATTTGTCTAACACAAGGTTATTACATTTATTTGCTTCTAATTTATGTAGATTTGCTTTATATCCTGTTACTTTGCTAAAATAATTGTTTAACATACCTTTTTAGTTGATTCTATAGGATTTTTCAAGTATATCATCATGTTGTCTGCAAAAAGAAATAGTTTCATTACACAATTCCTTGTTCTGATTTCTTCTATTTCTTTTTCTTCTTATTGCTATTGCTTGAATATCTAATACAATATTGAATAATATTGGTGACAGCAGGCATCCTCATTTCACACCTGATCTTCCTGGGAAGGCTCCTAGTATATCCCAATTGCAAATAATGTTTGGTGATTGTTTCAGATAAATGATTTTTATCAATTTAAGGAAAAATCCACTCGTACCAACACTTCCAAGTATTTTGAACTTTTTGAACTTTATCAAAAGTTTTTCTGCATCGATTGATAAAAATAATAAGATTTAAACGTTTATTATTGATAGTCAATTACATTAATACTTTTCCTGATAGCAAACCATCCATATGCTCTTGGTAAAACCCTGCATCATCATAATATATAATCCTTATATTGTATTACTGCATTCTTTCATGAAGTATTTTTGTATCCACAGTCATTAATAAAATTGGGTTATAATTGTCTTTCTCTGTTTTTACTTTTCTGGTTTGGGTATTAGTATTACATTTGTTTCATAAAGAATTTGGCAGGATTTCTTTACCTATTATTACACATAGTTTATTTAATACTGGAATTAATAAGTGTAAAATGTTTAATAGAATTCACTTGTTAATCCATATGGTTTCTGTGCTTTTCTCTTAGGAAGCACATTTATGTACTGTTATTTTATTTTTCTAAAATAGTCCTATTTAAATATTTTATTTCATGGTCTGCCAATCTAGGATATTTATAATTTTTTAAAATAAATATTCTTCTACTTCACTTAAATTGCTTATTTTATTGGCATATGATTAGATATAATAGCTCCTTATATTTTCTTTAATTTCATCTTTATTAGTGGTATATTCACCCTTTTCATTTTGATATTAGTGATTTGGTTTTCTCTCTCTTTTAAAATCGAATAAACCTTTTTTATCTATTTTATTTGTTTTTTTCATAAAACCAAAATCTAGTTTTATTTATAAATTCAATGGATTTTTTTACTCTCAATTTTATTAATCTCATCCTTACCTGTTAGGACTTTCAATTTACTAAGGAATTGCGGATTTTTTTTCTGTTTGTTTTTTTTTTAATTGCACATCTAATTAATTATTGTGCTCTTCATTTTATTGATGTAAGCATTTAGAGATAAAATTTTCCTTTAATCATGGTTTTATATGTTGTCTCATTATTGTCATTCTCTGTATTGAAATTTTTAATTGTTTTTATAATGTATTCTTTAAACCACTCCATTAAGATTTGATTCTTAAATTTCTAATTAGTTTTTATTCTATTTCATTGGTCCCTTATTAAATATAATAATATTGCATTATGATCTGAAAAGGATAATTTTAATATTTCTGCTTTTCTGCTTTAATTATAAAATGTCTTTGTAAAGCTACATGAAGTATGCAGAAAAGGGCATATGCCTTTTTATTTCCATTCAATTTTTCTCCAGATATCTATCATATCTACCTTCCTTGACTACTTTCTCATTTTTTTTTGGTTAGATTTATCTAGTTCTGAGAGGGGAGAATTTAAGTCCCCAATACTATCTATCTCCACCTAGAATTCATTTAACTTTTCTTTTAAAAATTTCAATGCTATAGCATTTGGTGCATTTATGTTCTCTATTGATTTTGCTCCATTGTCTATGACATTTTTATCAAAATGTAGTTACTCTGTTAGTCTCTTTTAGTTAAATCTCTTTTATCCATAACATTGTCTGAGATCATACTTGCTACCCCTGACTTTTTTGCTTCAGCTGAACCATAATAAATTCTAGTCCAACCCTTCATTTTAAGTTTGTGTGCGTCTCTCATTTTTAAATGGTTTTTTTTTGTAAACAACATATTGCTGGGTTCTAATTTTTTATCTACTCTGCTATACTTTTCAATTTTGGGGATGAGTTCATCCAATACACTTTCAGTTATAATTACTATTTGGGAGAATTTCCCTTCATCTTATTTTTACTCAGAATTTTCATTCTCAACCTCTCATTTTTTCTTTATTCCCATTATATTATCTTCTCCACTTGCCTCTTATTCTTTATTTTACCTCCCTTTCTACAAGTTCCTCCTTTATCTTCTGCCCATACCCTCCTAATCTTAATCCATACTCTCTTCTAAAAGACCCACGCTTACCCTGTACCCTAGGTTTCTTACCTCTCTATAAGTTCAGAAAATTTCTAAACCTCTCCTGATGTACACTTGGTTTTCATTTTAACACAGATGAGAGCAAGGTTCCAACACGACCAGCTCTCCACCCCACTACCTGCCTCACCATTATTACTCCTTTCTTTCAGGCCCCATTTTTATAAAACCTCCTTTTTACCATTTCCAACAAAATTTTATTTTTTAGAATCACCTCATCATACAAAAATCAGCCCCAAAACTTTTTTCAGACTACCTTAGGTATCATGACAGTTTTAAGAATATTGATAGCATTTTCACATATCGTAATTAAACAGAGTGCTTTATAATTAGTCTTCAAAGTTTTCCATATATTTCCTCTGGATTTTTTATATCAAATTTTCCATTGAGGTCTGGTCTCTTGGTTCCAAATACCTAAAAGTCTCTCAGTTTCTCAAATGTCCATTTTTTTTTCATTCAGGATTATACTCAACTTTGCTGGGTAGATATTTTTTGGATAAAACCCTAGTTCCTTTGCTTTTTGAAATATATTGCCCACCTCATAAACTTTTGATATAATTTACGAGATACCAAAAGCTTATTTTTGAAACTTTATAGTACTTTAAGCAAATGTATGTCTAAGCTATACAAAACTCATTGTATTATATTCTTTTGTGAGTACACAACTCAGCCCACCACTTTTGCAAACTACCTTAGCCTTCATTACAGTTTTAAGAAAATAATAACATTTTCACATAAGTAAATAGTTTGAATCAGTGCCTTATAATTAGTCTTTAATGTTTTCCATGTATTTCCTCTGGATCTTTAATATCAAATGTTCCATTGAGTTCTGGTCACTTAGTTACAATTACCTGAAAGTCTTTCAGTTTGTCAGATGTAGAGGTAGAATGTCTTTCGTCTAATCAGCTAAACAGATAGAGTTTTGGGCTTGGACTCAGGATGCTCTGGGTTTGAATCCTAACACAAACACTTACTAGCTATGTGATTCTGAGAAAGGTACGTCATCTTTTTCAGTTTCAGTTTCTGTATCTGCAAAATGGTGATATAATTACACATAATTTCTAGGAGCATTGTGAGGATCAAGTGAAATAACACACATAAAACACTGAGCAAATTTTAAAGTTTTCTGTACAAATGTCAATTATTATTTTAGTCATTATTGTCTTTTTAGTGATTATTGTCTTATCAAAGCTTTTACAACTCAAAAATTTCATCAGCTTTAAATTTTCCCCAAGGATGGCAAATGTGATAGGATGCAAAAGTTACCAAATCTTAGATATGTTAAAAAAAATTCCTCCCTTATAACTTTCACTGGCACTACAGGAAAATGCATTGCTCTAGCATGTTAATTTTGATAATGTCACATAGATATAGTATTTCATGCTTTTTTAAAATTTTTTGTTTTTGCAAGGCAATGAGGGGTTAAGTGACTTGCCCAGAGTCACAAAGCTAGTTTCAAGTGTCTGAGACCGGATTTGAACTCAGGTCCTCTTGAATTCAGGGCCAGTGCTTTATCCACTGTGCCACTTAGCTGCCTCATATTTCATGCATTTTTGATGTTTCATTATTTTTATAAAGAATTGCTTAAACCAGGCTGTCCTTTATGTTATTATTACCATCATCATCTTCCTTCTTCCCAGTGAGGAAGTATCTGAATATATGACATTTGGTGCCTTTCACTGTTCATTGACTATTTCCATTCCACAAGATAATAGTAATAGGTGATTTCTACTGCTGTCTTCAGTGGAAAGAACATCTGACAATTTGTACATATTTGGCTTCTCTCAAATTCAAGATACTTGAGTTATACTGGAAATGCAAGTGCTTATGAGACTGATGAGAAATTGTCCAGTGGGAAAAAATGAAAAGTTAAGAAAATGTGCTAAGATGCAACTGTTGGCTACCTCTCAATAGAAGAAACTTATGTGATCCTTTATCATCAAATTGATCTAGACTTTTAAGAATTTTGACCTATTCATCATGCAAAGTAACAAAATAATGCATTACAATTAACATTGGGCTCACAGGGGGCAGGATGAAAAGTAAATGTATTTTGTTGACCACAAAGTTAGAAGCAGATATACTCAGATTTAGTTAATGGGCAGCAGTTATAATACATCCTAATAGGGGGCAGCTAGGTAGCACAGTAGATAAAGCACTGGCCCTGTATTCAAGAGGACCTGAGTTCAAATCCAGCCTCAGACACTTGACACTTACTAGCTCTGTGAAACTGGGCAAGTCACTTAACCCCCGTTGTCCCACCAAAAAATAATAATGATAATACATCCTAATTTCTTTCTGCCTCTGACCAAAACCAGTTATACTAAAGACCTTGAAATAACTCATCCTCTCAATGAACATTTGAGGGAAACCCAAAGAATTAGAATAATTTCCTTTCCTAAGATAATATGACATTCTTTCTTCCCATCACAAGAGACATTACCTCGTCTTACATTGTAAAAGTTTACATAGTATTTCTGTACCTTTGTGTAGCTCCACACATTTCTAGTTTCCTGTATTACCAGGTAATTTTTAGAGTCTAACTTTGGTAAGGGCAACAATATGTAGCAGATCAAAACAGTCTATCAATTTATGTATAGGAAAGCAAATTAAATAATTAGTAGAGATATTTATTATTGAATTCAATCTTCTTCTTTCTGCCCTCTTCCCCAACATCACCAAAGAAGGATTAACAGAGATCAACAATTATGTTTTTCATGGGATTAAGTGGAAGTAAGTTTAACTTGCATTTTAATATCTTCCTTCAACATCTTTGTTTTCATCATAGGGTTATGGAGAACAACCAGACCACAGTGACAGATTTCATCCTGCTGGGGTTTCTTGTTAGCCCTAAGATGCATCAAATTCTCTTTGGCCTCTTCTTCCTGCTGTACACCTTCACTCTGCTGGGAAATGGAGTTATCCTGGGGCTGATTTGTCTTGACTCCCGACTCCACACTCCCATGTACTTCTTCCTCTCACAACTGGCCATTGTTGACATCTCTTATGCCTCAAACACAGTGCCTGAAATGCTGGCAAATCTCCTGGATCCAGCCAAGCCCATCTCTTTTGAAGGTTGCATAATGCAGACCTATCTCTTTATGACATTTGCCCACATTGAATGTCTTTTGTTGGTAATGATGAGCTATGACCGATATGTGGCAATCTGTCATCCCCTCAGATATAGTATTATTATGAGCTGGGGAGTATGCATTGCACTTGCTGTCACATCCTGGGCATGTGGATCCCTCCTGGCATTAGTCCATGTGCTTCTCCTCCTTAGGCTGCCCTTCTGTGGGCCTCGGGAAATCAACCACTTCTTCTGTGAAATCCTTTCTGTACTGAAACTTGCCTGTGCAGACATATGGCTCAACAAATTGGTCATCTTTGTTGCTTGTGTATTTATCTTAGTTGGGCCCCTGTGCTTAGTCTTAATCTCCTACACACGTATTCTTGGTGCTATCCTGAGAATCCAGTCAGGGGAAGGTCGAAAGAAAGCCTTCTCCACCTGCTCCTCCCACCTCTGTGTGGTAGGGCTTTTCTTTGGTAGTGCCATTATCACTTACATGGCCCCTAACTCCAGGAACTCTGAGGAGCAACAGAAAATTCTTTTCTTGTTTTACAGCTTCTTTAATCCTACCCTAAATCCCTTGATCTATAGCCTGAGAAATGCAGAGGTAAAGGGTGCCCTAAGGAGACTCCTTAGGAGTAAGAGACAAGGTTAAGGGATTGAATGGAATTTTTTTGTGTTGGAAGGGAAAGGATTGGTTATTTTGGATTTTATCACAAGATGAGTAGTGCCATGACATTAAATCAACCTTTTTTCACCTTTTTTAAAAAATTCTGAAGCTCCCTTTTTCTACTTATATCACTTCCTAGAGCATGCATCTGAACCTCTTTATTTTTACCCTGCATTTCCTTTATTTCTGTGACTTGCCTCCATACATCCTGTAATCTCATTGAAACATTTTTTTCTGTGTCCTATCCTCTCAGACCCTGAATGTGAGAGCAGTACAGGGAAATGATCTGAGAATTGGTACATCCATTCTGGAAAGTATTTTGGAACTATACTGAAAAAAATACTAATTTATGCACACCCTTTGTACTCAGAGTTGGTCGAATTTGAAGTCTATATTGTTCATGATTTAGTGCATTTTCTTTTCTTTTTTTTTTACTAACAACTTGGACTCCTTCCTTTGAAAATTGACTGTATTTTGATGTTTTTAACATTTATCAATTTGGGAATGGCTCTTATTCTTATAAATTTGAATTGTTTCCTCATATATATTGGAAGTTACAACCTTGGAGAAAATTGTGTCAATTTTTTTCTTGTTTATTCTTTTCTTCTTGTTTTGTTTTCATTTGATTTTGTTTGCCTGTTTTTAAATTATGTAATCTCAATTGTTGCCTTTATCTTTTCTGTCCATCCATCTCCTTTTTTGTCATAAACTATTATTTTTCTATTTATAAATTTGAAAGGTAATTTCATCTTTACTCCTATGATTCATTTTTTATGCTGAAGTTATGAATCCTTTTGGAATTTATGCTGAGATGCAGAATGATATGTTTAACTATACCTAATTTTGCAGTTTATCATATTATACAGATTGATCTATTCATTTGTTGATGATTTCTTCTAGATCATTTTCTAGTTTTCCCAAAATTTTTTGTTTATGTACCCTGGGTATTATTTAATAGTAGGTTATGTTCATTAACTTATATATGTTTTAAGCTAATCTGTTATTTTAAAAATAAACAAAAAACAGAAAACATAAGAACAAATGGATTTTTCTTTAATTTGATTATATCTGTATTATATTTTTTAAAGTTAGACGCATGCAATCTTATATAGACATATAATATATGATAATTACATATGTAATGAATTGTATATACATTCCTCAACTGCTCTATTTTAGCCTATATATATTATTAGTACATTGCTTTATGGCTTGAGATCTGGTACTAGTAGGATCTTCCTCCCTTTTTTCACTATTATTCTTGAGGATTTTTTTTTTTGCACCAGATGATTTTCCCCCCTAACTCTACAAAGCAATCTTTTGTTAGTATGATTTCTATGACACTAAATAAGTAAATGATTTTTAGATGGCAACGTACTTTTTACTATATTGACTTGGCCTTTTGATAGACAATTTTTATTTCTGTAATTATTTAGGTCTACATTTCAATAAAGACTGGTTTTTTGTTGTATTCAAATAATTTTTCTATATATGTATCTTGGCAAGTAAGATTCTCAAGTGTTTTATTGATTTTGTAGTTATTTTAAATGGAATTTGTCTTTTTATCCTGTCCTTCTGGGTTTTGTTGGTAATATACAGAGTTCCTTCCAGTTTACATAGATATATTTTGTATCTTGCAAATTTGCTGAAGTTATTGTTTCAATTAATCTCTTAGTTGACATACATGGGTTTTCTAAAGAAATTTTAATATTATTTCTAAAAATGAAAAATGCATTTCCTCTATGACTATGTCTGTTCTGTTGATTTCTTTTTCTTGTCTTATTGCTACATCTAATTTTTCTAGTACTCTCTAAAATCATGGTGTATGTCATAATAAACATTTTTGCTTTACTCCTGACCTTGTCAGAAAGGATTCTAGCTTATCCCCAATAAATATAATAACGGCTCTAGTTTATACATATATATTTATATGTATATATGTATTTATATATAAGCATGTATAACACATATACATAGATATGCATTTATGCGATGTTATATTTGTCACATTTAATATATTTATCATATATGTATATATAACATTGTATGTATCTAATACATGTATTAAAATATATAATACATATACACAATCAAATTTTTAAAAATCCATTTGTTCCTATCTTTTCTGGTTGTTTGAGCTTTTGTTTTTGTTTTCATCTATCACATGCTGCCATAGTATGCTTCTTGGGTACTTAACATAATGTTTTACATAGAACAAATGCTTTTTGGATTAAATAAAATGTTCTAATACCCTTTTAATTCAATAAATTTGCTTCTGTTCCATTTGTTGTTTATACAATTATCTCTATTGTAATGTTAGCATCTTGAGGACAGGAACTGGGGTTTTTTTTGTTATTGATGGTGGTGGTTTTTTTCCTTTGTATCTTTAGTAATTAACCTATTTCCTGGGCCATTTAATAGCCTAACATGTTTGTTGAGTTATAAAACACAGTATCTAAATTCCTTCTTCTACTTCCATATTTTCTCAAATTTTTGCTTACCCAACCTCCTCCCTTTTCTAGAAAGAAGCTTCTCTCCAGGCTCTTCTCTAGTTCTTCATCTTTGCCTATGAAATTTTAAAATGTTCTTCCAATCAAGTTGACCTATAATATGGTTTTGGTTCTTATTATCCCACTTTTCCTCTTTTGTTTTTTATCAGAAGTTATTTGACTCTCCTTTAAATTTTCCACATATTTCACCATCATATTGTTTCAATATAATTTTGTCTGATTACTTTTTTATGGATAAAGACATCTAAATAAGGTGAAATTTTAAATATAACATTTCCTAGTGTTATTTATTATCTATTTTTGATGTGTCTTATAGGAGTTTCAACACTGTTCCATTCATGAAGCTGTTGTTGAGGTTAATAACCCAATATATTTTTCTTTGCATTATTTTGGTTAATAATATTTGTCTTAGAGGATTTTTGCTTCATTGTATGTTTTTCATTGTTTCTTCCTTTCCTTGAACTTTGCTCTTCCTGTTATGTGAGTCTATTCTCTTTTGAAATTCTTAGATTGTTCACCTTCTCTCTACCCTTTCTTTATTTTGGAGTATTTCGATCTTTCTTCTTTCAGATAATATTTATGACCTATATCTTTATATGCCTTCTCCATATTATCTCCTAAATTTTCTAAACATACCCCATGTGATATGTTGTCACTCTGATGCCAAAGTTTTTAAAAAAATCATTATTGATATTTTTCAATTTTATATCAACTTTAATTCCCAGTATATCTTTCCTCCCCATTCTAGAATACAATCTCTTAAAACAAAGGATAAAAAGGAATCCATGAAAAAATACTAATACTTATGTGGTACTCTGTGATTTAGTACTGAATGTGCCAACAACAATTGTATTTAACTTATCATTAATCTAGTATACAAACCAATTCTGACTGAGAGAGAAGGAAAGGCCAAATTTGCAAATTTCCCCAATGATTTTTATATGAACCTTTGTTTGACATGAACCCAACTTAGTTAACATTTACAGGAATCTGTGAATGAGAAAAATACTTTTTTCTTTTTAAATAATATTTTTAATGAATCTAACTAATATTTTATTTTCCCCCGATTACATTTAAAAACAAATTTAACATTTTTTAAAAAAGTTTTTAGTTCTAAATTCTATCCCTCCCTCCCTTCCAGACATGATAGTAGTTAGAATTGGTGTTGTGGGCTCCAGTTGTCGTGCAGTTATTAGACAAGAAAATAGGTCATAATGTCCTACCTGCTTAGTAGGCATTGGGAAAGGAAAATTTACCATGGTGAGAGATAGCTGAGGGAAGGTATAAAATTGGCAGGACAAGTAAAGAATAAATGAGAAAGAAACCCAACTCTTTCTATCAAATTGGGATATAATTCCTTGAATAGAAAAACACTAACATTGTTACTGACTTTTTTAAAAAGGTACAAAGTCAGAGGCCAGGGAAAAGAAACTTGATGGACTAGAGGAACTATAGTTCACAGTACTCACTATCATGCACTGATTCTTTGTTCTATAGTGGGTTGACTGATTTATTAATTAGATTCATGAAAAAAAGGATTTATCTACAGTTGAAGCAGTTGTAGCAGAGAGAACACCAGCTCTGAGACACAAGAGGTGGGTTCAAGTTCTAGATCTGCTGTTTATTACTAACATAACCTTGGACAAGATTTTTTCACTGTTCATGATGTCACATGGTTGTGTAAAAACTTGGTGGACAAAAAAGGGTTGTGAATAGAAAAAATTTAAGAGGCTTGGCCCTAGAGAGATCTCAGAGTCTATTTGCTATGGTTCTCAAGATGAGGGGGGCAAGAGTAGTCACTGTTATAAATGGACCCAGGCTTTAAAGAGTTCTAATCCTCTCCTGAGGGGTAGAGCTCAGAGTATTTCTAAATTGCAGAACTGGGGATATTTCCATTGGGAAACCAAATATTGTATTCCAATTGAAAGTCAAGTGATAGAATCTAATGAGCCCCCCTGGGATTTATAGTTCTTTGGACTCCCCATTCTGGTTGCAAAATCACTTGAATCATATAGGGCTGTTGCTATTGCTACTGATAACATATAAACTATGCCTTCTCTCAACTTACACTTAATTCTAAGGGGATGGTGGTATGAGGTAAAAAAAATTATAGAGGTTCATGGATGCTTATTAGGCCAAACATTTTTCAGATTATAAATTTGTAACCTAATTCTTCCTTTCTCCTGGAATTTCAGACTCCAGGGTCTCATGAAACAGTCTTAAATTTTCCTCACGCAGAATTGTTTCTTTGCTTCTCTGTGGGGAGGAGGCTAGTGTTTGGGAAAGTCTGTGATTCTCCACCTACACTGAATTCTCAAGAGTATAAGTCAGAGCTAATCAAAGAGGAAAACCTTTGCTGCTGGAGGACACAGGCATCCTTCCTCAAGCTGAAGAAGCAGCCAGAGAGTTAACCTGAATCTCTAGTGAAAGCTTTAATCTTATCTCAAAGATCACCTCCCTAGAACTTGTTCCACGTTCCTGTATAGCTTCCACATGACCATACCCAGGTGGCCTTCTAGCACTTGGCTATGAGTTCTGAGCCAACTCTTTGTAGCATCTAGTTCTATAAATACCATGTCTCTTGTCCTCACTCTTCATTATGCATTGAAAAGAGGAGTTTTTGCTTATTAATAACTTGAGGTAAGAAGATAGCTCAAGTAGATTTATTGTACAGATTTCATTTATGGGCAAGGACTTTGGTATGTCTATTACTTAATTTTTATAAGAGGTGAGAAAGGTCTTTGAAAATTCACAAACTATGAGTTTTGAGAGATGGAATCAGAGATTTACTTGTAAAGGCCTTAGGAGAATAAGGAATCCATGATTTTTGTGAATAATTGAGCAAGAATAATTATGTTCTGGGCAGCTAGGGGCGCAGTGGATAAAGCACCGCCCTGGAGTCAGGAGTACCTGAGTTCAAATCCGACCTTAGGACACTTAACACCTTACTAGCTGTGTGACCCTGGGCAAGTCACTTAACCCTTATTGTCCTAACAAGAAAAAAAAAAGTTTTTAAAAAAAGAATAATTATGTTCTATATTTTTAAAAAGTCCTATTGTTGAAAGATGGTATGTAGATCAATTATTTAATTAACTAGTAAAGATTTATTAAGTACCTAATAGGTTCCAGGCACCGATGCAAATTACTGGAGATACACATACAATATATTTAATAAGTCCTAATCTCAAAGAATTTACATCTATTTAAGTTCTTGAAAAAATACATAAATTATTAGATATTTCTATCTTACCCACCCAATTGTTACATATTTAATATTTTCCATACATATAATGTATACATATATACATATATATGTGTATGTATGTATGTATATATAATACATGTGTGTATGTGTGTGCCCAAGAGGGTGTCTGGTATAGTGAATAGAGAGAGAGCCTTAGAGTCAATAGGACCCAGGTTCAAAGTTCTCTTCTCTGACACATATTGGTTCTATGACCATGACAAAGTCAATCTGAACTGGCAGGGCTCTTTGCAAATCTCTAAGACAATCTGTTGCAGAAGAGTCAATGATCTGCATAAGTAGGAATTTCCTACATCAATAAATTGTGACTCTTTGTAAAAACATATACATAGACACACTGTTCATAGTCTCTGGACATACCTTATACCTGTAAAAACAAATGTATATATGTTTGTATGCATATGTACACATATATACTGATTCCATATATGTGTGCATATTTATGTATACATTGACACAATTATATATATATAGATATATATATATAAATAATTTCCTCAGATTTCATTGCTATAGCGAGTTCTTGCTTAAGAAGACCTCTTTGAAAATAATAGATCAAAATCAGTTCCTAGAGAGTTTCTAGGGGTTACTGTCAGGCTGTTTTATTTTTTTAAAGTTTGTCAGTGTGTCTGTTATTTTTATTTTTAAAATTCATGCAAATATAATTCTTGAGAATTTCAGAAGAGTATATTTTCCTCTTTTGCTTTTTCTGTTGTATTTTCTTCAGTTTTCATTATGTCCTCCAGGAACACAGAGCCAATATATGTCAGTTGTGCAGACTTGTAGCTGGGTTGCATAGACTCTTAGGCCAACTCTCTATTCACTACATCAGACTGTTTCTTTGGTTAAAATATGTACCCATGGGGACAGCTAGTGCACAGTGGATAGAGCACTGGCCCTGGAGTCAGGAGTACCTGAGTTTCAAATCCGCCTCAGACACTTAACACTTACTAGCTGTGTGACCCTGGGCAAGTCACTTAACCCAATTGCCTCACAAAAAAAAAAATATATATATGTACCCATGAAAGAGATTGGTTTCCTTCTCACCAGAATGTAAGGATAGGGTCCTATCTGAAGGTGAAGGGAAATATAGGCTATTTTCTCAGTGATCTGGCACATCTACAGGATTCTTTGTGATCTACATAAACTATTCTTTACACATACATATTATTTACCAGAAGGTGAAGTGAATTTCAGTGAAGACAATAACATTCTTTATTACCTAGTTTTAGATCTCGGAATCTTTGAGCTGAAGGAGACTGAAGGTTATACTAATCCATCCCCAACCCATGGGGAGAATTTGTTCCACAACATCTATGTACCAATATTCATTGGACTCCATTTAATTCTTCAGGTGAGTCCTCCTTGAACTTAATAAATTGAAATTTCAAATTGCCTTCTTGGGCAATACAGCAAAGTGGACTCCATTCCTTTTCTATCAAACTCCATTCCTTGAACCTATCAAATATTGATACAGGAGACTTTGGAGAAGGAGCTCAACTAAGTTTGTGACTTTAAAAATGGTTGGGGAAAAATTTTCCTCCTATTTTTTCTGTTAGAATGAAAGAAATTAGTGAGTTGGAGACTTGTGTAGAAGCATATAGGGATTTCATGAGTTCCAGACTGAGCATAATATTTGAGAAACACAAAGTTCTATCTCACTTATTTTTCTACAGAAGTTCCAAGATCCAGAATCCATCAGCAATTTTACATCAGCAATTACAATCCAATTACCTAAACACTAATATTTATTTCAGTTGACTTTAATTTCTTCATCTCTCACATGGTAAAATATGCTTTTGCACAAATGATGGAGTTGGTGGTAAAAGGTGACAGAGTAAGGTCAGAATAAAAAAATCATAAATATTCTGTATATAGAGACTACTATGAATATTAGAAATGAAACTGGACTCATTGCCTCCAAGAAGCATTTAGGTTGCTAGAGTCTTTTGGAGTTCTGATAAAAGTTATCTAAATACTTGATTGAAATGTTCAGTTTATTAACCAAATCCATTTAAAATTCAGCACCTTATTCAAATTCCAACAATGGATTCTTGATTTTCTTGTTACATGAATTAAAAATTTAAATCATCAGTGGGTCTAGAATTTCTTCTAGATATGTGCCCCTTACTAAAACCATTGAAATAATTAACTTCTATTGAACCCTAGCAAAATTTTCCTTTTTAAGGAATAAGCAGAAATAAATAAGAGGTGATGTACAATGTCTTTTCTCTAGCCAGCTAGAAAAGATAGTGGATAGAGTGTTCGACTTGGAATCGGTATTCTCTGGGTTTCAGTTCTGACACAAAGACTTACTAGCTACGTGATTCTGGGGAAGGTGTGTTACCTCTTTCAGTCTCAGTTTCTGCATCTGCAAAATGGAGATAATAATATCACCTACCTTCTAGGAGTGTTGTAAGGATAAAGTGAGATAGCATATATAAAACACTTTTCAAATCTTAAAGCTTTTGATATAAATATTATTATTTTAACTTTTACTGTCCTCCCAAAATTGTTGACGAACAAAAGTTTGATTGTCTTTGAATGTTCTCTGAGGATGTCAAATGTGACGGAATACAAAAAGTTACTATATCCTAGGTAGATTAAAAATAATACTGGGGGCAGCTAGGTGGCACAGTGGATAAAGCACCGGCTCTGGATTCAGGAGTACCTGAGTTCAAATCTGACCTCAGACACTTGACACTTACTAGCTATGTGACCCTGGGCAAGTCACTTAACCCCCCATTCCCCCCCCCAAAAAAAAAAAACTTCCCTCCCTGACATATCATCTTTACTTTCACTAAATGAAAATGTAATGCTCTGGTGTACATTATTCTTCATGATATCATATAGATTGCCACCTAGTATTTGGTACAGTTCCAGATGTTTCATCATCTTTTTCTAAAGAAGTAGTGGGAATTAGGCAGTTCTTGGTTTTATTTCCATTGTCATACTTTTTCCCAGTAAAGAAGTATCAAACATTTTCTTTTAGTGTTCAGTTCTCAGATAACAGTAATTGGTGTTTTTTTTTTCACTGTGTTCTATATCATCAACGTCTGACAATCACACATACTTAGCATCTCTCAGATTCCATATATTTGAGTTATATGGGCAAAGTAAGAGTTTATGAGATTGATGAGAAATTGTCCAGTGGGAGAAAATGAAAAGTTAGGAAAATACCCTTAGATGCAATTGTTAGATACCTCTCAACAGAACAGTTGAGTGACCCTTCATCATCAAAGTGATCTAGATGTATAAGACCTTTGACCTATTCATCATACATAATAACAGAATCATTCATTCTCAGTTAATCTTGAATTCACAGGGACAGTATGAATAGTATTTTTTTTTTCAGCAGAGTGTCAGAGGCAGATCTCCTCAGTCTAAATGGGTGGTAGTAATAATACATCCTCACTTTTTTTCTGCCTTTAATTCAGACCAATTTTTGTAAAGATCTTCAAATATCTCACTCTATCAATGAAACTTTGAGGGAAACCACAGCTATTGTAATCATGTCCTTTCCTAAGATAGTATAGCATCATTTCTTCCCATCACGAGACATTACCTTTCCCTATACTATAAAAGTTTACATAGTAATTCTATATCCTTGTGTAGCTCCACACATTTCTAGTTTCCTTGTATTTCCATACCATTTTAAAAGTTTAACTTTGGAAGGGCAGGAATTATGTAGCATATCAAAATAGTCTACAAATGTATACTCTATAGATGTATAGGAAAGTAAGTTAAAGAATCATCAGAAGTAATTATTGGTTTCAGCCTTCTTCTTTCTGCCCTCTTCCCCCACATCACCAAAGAAGAATTAACAAAGATCAACAAAATATGTTTCATGGGACTGAGTGGAAGTGAGTTTAACTTGCATTTTAATATCTTCCTTCAACGTCTTTGTTTTCATCATAGGGTTATGGAGAACAACCAGACCACAGTGACAGATTTCATCCTGCTGGGATTTCTTGTTAGCCCTAAGATGCATCAAATTCTCTTTGGCCTCTGCTTCCTGCTGTACACCTTCACTCTGCTGGGAAATGGAGTTATCCTGGGGCTGATTTGTCTTGACTCCCGACTCCACACTCCCATGTACTTCTTCCTCTCACAACTGGCCATTGTTGACATCTCTTATGCCTCAAACACAGTGCCTGAAATGCTGGTAAACCTCCTGGATCCAGCCAAGCCCATCTCCTTTGCAGGTTGCATAATGCAGACCTATTTCTTTTTGATGTTTGCCCTCATAGAATGCCTTCTGCTGGTTATGATGAGCTATGACCGATATGCGGCAATCTGTCATCCCCTCAGATACAGTATTATTATGAACTGGGGAGTATGCATTGCACTTGCTGTCACATCCTGGGCATGTGGATACCTCCTGGCATTGGTCCATGTGCTTCTCCTCCTTAGGCTGCCCTTCTGTGGGCCTCGGGAAATCAACCACTTCTTCTGTGAAATCCTTTCTGTACTGAAACTTGCCTGTGCAGACATATGGCTCAACAAATTGGTCATCTTTGTTGCTTGTGCTTTTATCTTAGTTGGGCCCCTCTGCTTAGTCCTAGTCTCCTACACACGTATCCTTGGTGCTATCCTGAGAATCCAGTCAGGGGAAGGTCGAAAGAAAGCCTTCTCCACCTGCTCCTCCCACCTCTGTGTGGTAGGGCTTTTCTTTGGTAGTGCCAGCATAGCTTGCATGGCCCCTAAATCTAGGAACTCTGAGGAGCAAAAGGAAATTCTTTTTTTTTTGTTTTACAGCTTCTTTAATCCTACCCTAAATCCTTTGATCTATAGCCTGAGAAATGCAGAAGTAAAGGGTGCCCTAAGGAGAGTGCTTAGGAAGGAAAGGCCAATTTGAGAGATTGCATGAACCTTTATTTATGGAGTAAAGACCTGCAAGTGGGTCTATAGGATCTCTAACAATTTATGGAATAAGTGAAATGGGATTAAATTACTCTTATTTTTGTTTTACTCCAGAATCTTCAAATTGCCTTTTTCTACTGGTGCCCCCTATTAGAATGATTTCATATGCCTGACTGTTTGCCTCATCTTTCCTTTCTTCCCACACCTTGGATGAATTCATCCTGTGCTCCCATTTAAACTCACTTGTTCTAAATCCCCTTCCCTTATACCTTGGATATTTGTGTAGATAATTAACATATTTATGAATGTACTTTTATTTTTATTCTCTTAAAAGTGTTAGATTTTTATTTTATATCACTTGTATATCCCTCCCCCTTCCCTACCTATATAGGTATCACTTGTTACAAAGGATAAAAACAATCAGAAAAAAAAAACACTAAAGAATACATCGATCAATTGTGACTTTGAAATCTTTGCTACATATTAATAATTACCTCTTTTTTTTTTGGTGAGGCAATTGGGATTAAGTGACTTGCCCAGGGTCACACAGCTAGTAGGTGTCAAGTGTCTGAGGCCGGACCTGAATCCAGGGCGAGTGCTTTATCCACTGCGTCATCTAGCTGCCCCAATAATTACCTCTTTTAAAATGTATTTTATTTCTTATTTATGGAATGAAACAAGCATTTGCATAATATAGTATGATAAAAATAGATAATTGCACATGAAACTGCAAATCTACCATGAACAACTTGCTATTCCTTTCAAATATCAAATAAAATGATAAATAGATGATATATAGATACATGGATAGATAGATATGTATGTATATATATACATATCTATTTATATATATATATATAAATATATTTAGATATTGTTAGAATGATAGATCAATAGAAATCCTTGAGGGTAGGGAACTTTTTCCCCTTTTTCCTTTGTTTCTATAGTGTTAACTACCTTAATTTAGTTAAGCATAAGCGGTATATGTTACCTAGCATCTAGTAAGGGCTTAATAAAATTTTTATACATTGATTATAATGTTTTCATTTATGCTATTTGCCTTCCATAATGTCCTCAAGTTTTGATTTCCTGAACTTTTACCTTTTCCTAGAGGGGAATATATAGCAATTAGCCTTCAATTTTCTCTAGTTCTATCATTTTTGCTGATAAAATTTTACTTTCCTTTATTGATGTATCTTTTGATCTGCTTTTGCTACCTATGATTATACTTTTCCTTTTGTTTTTGCCCAGAATAGTTCTTTTCTCATATCTTGGGTCTTTTCTTCTCTCTCCATGGTGTTGTTTTAGTATAATTTTGTCTGATTTTTTAAATGAATGTTTTAAATGATTCTGTTTTGAGTCTTTATATGTATAATTTCCTCCATTATTTGCCTTTGCATGTCTGTTATACACTTTTATTTTATCTTAGAAGACTGCTAACTTTGTTCTTACCCTAAAACTGTTGTTCATACTAATTTGTTATTTTGTTCTTTGAATTGCTTTATAATAGTTATTTGTCCTGAAATATTTTTGTATATTTGCATGTTTTTTATTGCTTCTTCCTTTTCTTGACCTTTCTTTGTTCTTTTTGTGAGTCTTTTGAGATTCTTTGATTGCTTATCCTTTAATTTGGATTGTTCATGTTTTCGTTATTTCAGAGAATATTTAGAACTAGTGTCTTCATATGGCATCTCATTCCATCACCTTGCTAACAGTTCTTCTTCCTTTCCGAAGAGTGTCTCTATAATCTGTCATGTCACACTAGTTCTAAAGATTTTTAATCTTTAATTAATTTATTTTGATTTTTTACATTAGCTTTATTTCCTAATAAAGCCTTCCTCTACAGACTCCTCCACTCCAGAGCAGGGTCATCACATATAACAGAGGGTTAAAAAAAGAGGGGGGAAAGTTTCCTTAAACTAACATATGAACAAAATCTGACATTTGCAGCGTGCCATCTCCATAGTTCCCAATTCAACAAAAAGGAAAAGAAGTGAATTCTCATATCTCAGTTTGGAGCCAAGCTCAATCAATATTATTTAATGGTGTTCAGTTTTTATTTTTGCTGTTGTTCTTTTCAATTTCATTGTTGTAGTCACTGTATATATTATTTTCCTGGTTCTGTTTAATTCATTTTGCATCAGTTAATATCAGTCTGTTTCTCCTTTCTTCATAGTCATCATTTATTCATGTACTATTCCATTCATGTAACACAATTTGTGTTGCCATTTATCAATTACTAGGCATCTATCTGCTTGGTTTAGAATTCTTTCTGATTACAAAAAATATAGAGTTATTTCTTACTATTGAGTAACAACTTGCAAAGGTACAAATATATTTTGTCCATCACCAGATGACTATTTGTACAGAAATTCAAAATATAAACTTGCAGGGATTCAAGAATTATACGTAGCTTGGGATAGAAATGGACATGCACTTATTGACCTAGAGCCATCAGCATTTGTAATTGGCCCTGGCTATCATATTTGTGGTGTTCTGGCAAGCAAGGTCTGATAGATGGAAAGGAACTTCATGCCTGGTTCTTCTGGACCTGTTATGTTCATGAGGTACCACCCCCTTTTGAACACACTTAAGTTATGTCTATATAAATCAACATTAGGGAAAGAGATTATCCTCTCAACTCTGATGTCATCAAGTCCCATGCATTCTCTATACACATGACTCACTAATTTACTTAGCTAGCCTTCATTTCCTTCCTGAGCTTTAGTCATATGATTATAATTCTCCAGTGACATCTTCACTTGGATGCCCACAGCCATCAAAAACTCAGTAAGGCGAAAACAGAATTTATTATATTTCCTCTGCAACTTGTTTCTCCTCCTAACTTCCTTTCTCTGTCCAAGGTACTACTATCCTTCCAGGCACCCAGGTTCCCAACCAAGAAGTCATCCTCCACTCTTGATTCTCATTTATACCTGATTTCTAAACAATTGTTAAGCCTTGTTTATTCTACTTTCTCATTCTCTTTTATTCCTACTCTTTACTTATATCACAATCACCATATTCTAGCCACTCATCACCTGTTTCCTGGACTATTACATTAGCCTTCTAATTAATTCCCTCTGCTTCTAATTTCTGCCTTCTAGAATCGATTCTCCATACAGCTACCAAATTGATGTTCCTTAAGTATAGATAGTACTGTGTTCTCAATGGTTTCCCAATGCCTATAGGATAAAATACAGACTCCTCTTCCTAGTTTAAAATGCTTTACAATCTAACTCTGACCTATCTTACTAAGAGAATTATACCCTCTTCCAGTCCTGCATTCTGTGCTCTAGCCCAACCAGCCTACTATCTGTTCCTGATACATGATATTCATCTTCCCATCTCCTTGCTGTTGCACAGACTGTCCCCTGTGTCTGGATTATTTTCCATCCTCTCCTTTGTTGTGACTCCTAGGCTTTTCTTATGTGCCAGCTCCTTCAAGACTTTACTAATTCTCTTAGTTAGGGGCATGTAGGTAGTACTGTGGATAGAACAGTGGCCCTGGGATCAAGAGGACCTGAGTTGAAATATCACCTCAGACATTTACTACCTATGTGACCCTCAGGAAATCACAACCCTAATTGCCTTAAATATCCAGGTCCATCCCTAGTCATCCTGATTTATATCTTGCCACTGGACTCAGATGTCTCTGGAGGAGAGAGTGAGGTTGGTGACTTTGCACAGCCCTGCCTCACTTAAATCCAATTCAGTGCAAGTCATGACATCACCCCGATGTCATGGTTCTCTTCAATAAAGTAGAGAAAAAGCAGATCAATGATAATTTAGTTTTCTTCTTTCTTTTTTTAAAATCAAATTAACTAAAGGTTTATCTATTTTATTGTTTTCCCCCCTAGAACCAGTTCTTAGTTTTATTTGTTAATTACATAGATTTCTTACTTTCAATTTTATTAATCTCTCCTTTAATTTTCATAATTTCTAATTTGGTGGTTAATTGGGGATTTTTAATTTGTTCATTTTCTAGTTTTTTTTAAATTCTATGCCAAAATCATTGATCTGCTTTTTCTCTATTTTATTGAGGCAGGGGTAAGAATCCCCAATTAACCACCAAATTAGAAATTATGAAAAGTGGTGATTTTACCACAAATAAAGTGGAAATTAAAGCAACAATTAGGAGCTATTTTACTCTACTGTATACCAATAAATTTGATAATCAAAATGAAATGGATGAATATTTACAAAAGTATAAACTGCCCGGATTAACAAAAGAGGAAATAAAATCCTTAAATAAGCCATTTTAGAAAAAAGAAATTGAATAAGCCATCAGTGAACTCCCTAAGAAAAATCTCTAGGTCCAGATGGGTTTACAAGTGAATTCTACCAAACATTTAAAGAACAATTAATTCCAATATTATACAAATTATTTGGAAAAATAGGTGAAGAAGGAGTTCTACCAAATTCATTTTATGACACAAATATGGTGTTGATACCTAAACCAGGCAGAGCCAAAACAGAGAAAAAAAGTTATAGACCAATTTCTCTAATGAATATTGATGCAAAAATCTTAAATAAAATATTATCCAGGAGATTACAGCAATTGATCACCTGGATATTACAACATGGCAAGGTGGGATTTATACCAGGAATTCAGGGCCAGTTCAACGTTAGGAAAACTATCAATATAATCAACCACATCAATAACAAAACTGACCAAAATCATGTTATTATCTCAATAGATGCAGAGAAAACTTTTGACAAAATGAAGCACTCATTCATATTAAAAACAATAGAGAGCATAGGAATCAGTGGAGCTTTCTTTAAAATAATAAACAGTATCTACCTAAAACCATCAACAAGCATTTTATGTATCGGAGATAAGTTAGAGGCTTTCCCAATAAGGTCAGGGGTAAAACAGCAATGTCCATTATAACCTCTATTATTTAACATTGTAGTAGAAATGTTAGCTTTAGAAATAAGAAAATAAGGACAGCTAGATGGTGCAGTGGATAAAGCTCCAGCCCTGGATTCAGGAGGGCCTGAATTCAAATCCACCCTTAGACACTTGACACTTACTAGCTCTGTGACCCTGGGCAAGTCACTTAACCCCAATTGCCTCAGCAAAAGAAAATAATTGCAACAAGAAATAAGAGAATAAAAAGGAATTAAAGGAATTAGAATAGGCAAGGAGGAAACAAAACTATCACTCTTTGTAGATGATATGATGGTATACTTAGAAAATACTAAAGAATCAACTAAAAAACTACTTGAAACAATTAACATCTTCAGCAAAGTTGCAGGATATAAAATAAATCCACACAAATCATCAGCATTTCTATATATGACCAACAAAGGTCATCAGCAAGAGATAGAAATAGAAATTCCATTTAAAATAACTAGACAATATAAAATACTTGGGAGTCTACCTGCCAAGACAAAGCCAGGAACACTTATGAACACAATTACAAAAAACTTTTCACACAAATAAAATCTGATCAAAATAATTAGGAAAATATCTATTGCTCATGGATAGGCTGAACTAATATAATAAAAATGACAATTCTACCTAAATTAATCACTTTATTCAATGCCATACCACTCAGACTAATTAATAATTATTTTATAGGTCTATGAAAAACAATAGCAAAATGCATCTGGAAAAAGAAAAGGTCAAGAATATTAAAGGAACTAATGAACAAGGAAAAAACAACATTTAAAAAGACCAAAATAAAAGGTAACAGAATTTATAGTGCACGAGGATGGGCTCTAAATACCTGAAATAAAGAAACATATCCTCCATTTCTTTTAAAAAATGGTAACTCAATCAGACAGCCACCAAACGTTTATACAGCATTTATTATGTATTATGCACTATACTAAGTATTGGGTCTAAGAAATGCAAACAACAAAACAACTCATCTTCAAGGAACTTATGTTCTAATATAAATGACAAATGGAAGGTAATATACTGCCAGGCACAAATAGTCTTTTAGCTAGTTGTTTTTCTGAGAAGGTACCATAGGAGAGAGTTGGTGAATGGAAAGTAACTAATATGTTAAAACAACAAACAAACAATTTCTGTGATCCAAGACAATCCCAAAGGACTAATGATAAAGCATATTATCCACATCTAAAGAAAGAACTGATATTGATTGAACACAGACTGAAGCATGCTATTTTTCATTTTGATTTTTTTCTTTGATTCAAGCATTCTTATACAAAATGACTAATATGGCAACATTTTACATAATTGCACATGTATAACCTATATCAGCTTGCCACCTCAGGGAAGGGAAAGAGGAAGGAGGGAAGGAGGGGTAGAATTTGGAACACAAAATTTGAAATAAAAATGCTTATTATTAAAAAATATTCAATAGAAAGTATAGTATAAACATACAAAGTAGAACTTCTTAACAATAAAGTACTTCAAATTTGAAATAAAATCTCCATTTTCTTTGGCCATTTCATTAACCTTTGTATGGTTTGCTAACTCCTCATCATTATAGACACCATTCTTTGTAGTCCTTTCCATTAAAAGAAAGAAAAAAAATTGGAAGTGTTAAGAACAAAGAAATGTTTGGATATGTTTGATTTGTTAAAGTGTAAGTGATAAGTGTTTTCAGCAGTAACCATGTTTCTAACCTCCACTTCTTCAAGGAGGACTAGCACGTCTGGAGTGAGGGCTTGCAAAGCCCTTTTCAGGGCTTCTTATCTACCTTTGGTGTCTCATATATGTCGCCAAGAAACTGTGGCTTGTACAGTGACCACACCTCAGTAAACTATCTTTACAGACAGGCTAAACCAGGTTAAGGATAACTGAGGGGCTTCAAAGATATAAGTGAGTTAGGGGGTTTCTACCCCAAGCATATGAAGACTTCTCTTTGCAGAATGGGCACATGGGAACAATTGATTTCAGTGACCAAGTACATGGCTGAAGCAGGTGCTATAGAGCATTTAGAGCTTGTTGAGACATCTAAGATGTCAAGGTCATTCACTGTATCACAGATTATTGCCAATTGCCTTGACTTTTGTCTTGTCACTAGACATTGATGAGTCTGGAAAAGTGTAAGGCTGAGGATTTTGTGCAACTCTGCCTCACATAAATCTACTTCCTGTACAAGTAAAGACCACTCTGTATTGTCATTGGTCCTCTTTGAAAATGAAAAACAAACAACAAGAACAATTCCTTAATTCTTTGAAATTCACCCCATCACCCTTCTTAAATTCTCTTCAAGGTTACTAATGATCATATTTTAAGTCTAAAGACCTCATCAATCCTTATCCTCTTTGATTTCTCTGTGACACATAATAACCTTCCTAATCTACTTGCATTTGAAATGTTCTATTTCTTTGGCTTTCATAAAGCTACATTCTCTTCACTCCTCCCCATCTGCTCTCTTTATCTATCTTCTTCATAATCATTTTTCCTATGTATCATGTCCTTTTCTCAGTTAAATATCTTTTAAAAATCTACACTTCAGTACCCACATTCATCTCTTTTAAAGCCTCTGTAATCTGGTATCCAATTTCATCATTCATCTGAAATTGCTCTCTCAAAAGTTACCAACAATCTTTTAATTGTCACATCAATTGTTTTTCTTCATCCTCAACCCTCTTGGTCTCTCTGCAAGCATCCAATATTATTAATTATCTCCTAGATGTTCTCTCTCTCTCTCTGTGTTTTTGTGATTTGACTTTCTCTTAGTACTCTTCCTACATGTCTGTCTTCCCATTCTCCTTTGCTTGATCTTCATCCTGGTCACGCTCACTAAGTGTGGATGTTTTCCATAAGTTTTCTCCTAGGTTTTCATCTCTTTTCTCTGTATGCTCCCTTATTTGTTGATCTCATCAGCTGCCATAGGTCTGACTGTTATTTCTTTGAAATTTTCAGACATTTATCTAGCCCTATCCTTCACTAGTCCTGTATCACCAACTGCCTGTTAGGCATTTCAATCTGGATATCCTATCAGCATCTCAAACTCAATTCATCCAAGAACAATTTGTTATTTCCTCCCAAGACCTACCTTTCTTCTGAACTTCCTTATTACTGTCAAGGTCACTATGATTCTTCCAGTCACCTATGTTTGAAATCTTGGTATTATTCTTGTCTCTTCTTTCTCACTGACCTTATATATCCAATCAGTTGCCAAAACTTTTAATTTTTTCTATGACATCTCTTAAGTATATCACTTCTTGCTACTCATATGACTACCAACCTAGTTCAGACTATTGTATCTCACACCTGGGATACTGTAATAGTATCCTAATTTAATTTCCTAAGTCTCTCCCCACTTTAACTCCACCTCCACTATCTTACCAAAGTTATTTCCTTAAAGAAGAGATCGAACCCTGTCACACCTCAACTCAGAAAACTCTATTGCCTCTAGAATCAAATAAAAACTGTTAGGCAGTTAAAAATTTTAATAATCTGGTCCCCTTTTATTTTTCAGTCTTTTATAATACATCACTCTCCACCATACTATGGTCCCACCATACAAACCTAATTTATTTTCTTTTTGTCCACACATGATGCTCCATCTCTCATCTCAATGTATTTACATTGGCTGTCTTAGATTCATGGAACACTCTTTTTCCCAGCTTCTGACTCTTAGAGACCTTGGTTTCATTTAAGATTAATCTCAAGTGCTACCTCCTGCAGCAGGTCTTTACAAGCCCATCTGGCCACTGGTGCCTTCTGCCCTGAAGCTATGATTATGTGTTTATCCTATATATACCGTTTCATGTATATGTTATATACCCCATTTAAAAATATATATATAAACTACTTGGGCTTTCATTTTTTATTTTATATCTTTGCCCTGGAAAATAGTAAACAATTAATAAATGTTTGGTGGTTGATTTTTACAACTGTCTATAGCTAACATTTCTTCCTTAAAAACTGCCTCTTTATATTTTTGGAGCACATGACTATTGATGGTAGTGACATTTTAAGAGGTATATTGTCATGTGTGTGCAGGAAGTAACAACCAGGATGGTGAAAGATTTTGAAATGATGCCACATAAAGAATTGAGGAAGGGAAGAACTATCCAAGAGTTACTCACCTCACTATGAAACTAAAAAAAGATGTCATAAAGAACCAGAAGGGATCCCTGAAGAAATGTTCAGTTTCTTTTATGACCTAGACATCAAGGGTCAGGAAAGAGTAGCAAGGGGAAAAAAGCACAAAGATTGGTTGCTGCTCCTATAAAGAGTCAATTAAGGGAGGAATGTCTTAATTTAAGAAGAGCCTTAGTAGAGAAACCTTTGAAATTGGCAGAATCTAGGATGTGGCCAAAAGCAGTCACAACTTATCTATAGATAAGGCAGGAACTGAGAAAAATATTGAAAAATAGGACTGCACTTTTCTCACACATTTAACTTCTTGCTTTATGTCAATGATAATTACTTTTTTAATAATAAGCATTTTTATTTATAGTTTTGAGTTCCAAAAAAAAGGGAAAAATACCATGCTCAGTTTGTGCTCAATCAATATCAGTTCTTTCTTTAGAGGTGTATAGTATGTTTTATCATTAGTCTTTTGTGATTGTCTTGGATCACTGTATTGCTAAGAATAGTTAAGTCATTCATACTTCATCAAACAATATTGCTATCTCTGTGCACAATGTTGTCTTGGTTCTGCTCAGTTCACTATACATTAGTTCATACAAGTTTCTCCCAGCCTTTCTGAAATTATCCTTCTTGTCATTTCTGATAGCATAATAATATTCCATCACCATCATATACCACAGCTTATTTAGCCATTCTCCATTGATGGGCATTCCTTTGTTTTCTAATTCTTACCCAAAACAAAAAGAACTGCTATGAATTTTTTTGTAGAAATAAGCCTCTTCTCTTTTGGGGGGGGGTGTCAATGAGCATTTCTGACAAATAGAAAAATGATTATATCAAATTAAATTCATATTCTTTCAAAAAGCCTAAGCATCTCAAAACTCAATCTTATGAATTTATTTGTTTATAAATTATTTATTTGATTATATTTATGTAATTTATAAAATAATACTTGGCTACAAGTATGTGTAGGTTTTTTTTTTAATCTCAAAGATGTTTTTTTTTTAATTCAAATCAAAACATACCAAATTCTTAGTTTTTCTTAACTATATCTTGCAGGGATATGACTTGCATTCATCATCGACCATTCAAGTAGTGAGAGGACAGTATTTGGGGAATTCTGAGATCATAATGTTCCATTCCTTTTGGAATGAGCTTTTTTCAGTATAAACTTCACAAAAAGAAAATTTTCCAGAGAAATTTTCCCAAGTAGTCTATGTTCTAATCGATTAGTCTAATAGATAAAAATCTAACAACCTCCATTGGGACACGAGCTATTTTTTTATGGATTCTGCAATCCCCTATACTAACATTTTAATATTCCTCACAGACTTTCTATATTCTGCCTCTTGGATCTAGCCTCTTAGCTTGGTTATATAAAATTATTTACTTGTAGTAGATTATAGATTTAAATTCTTTGTTTTTATTACAACTCCAGTGTAGTAAGGGACCCAGGCCACAAGAGAAAGAGAAAGGATGAGTATCAGAAGTTAATGCCAAGCTCCAGTAGCCTAATGAGTCTACTTCCTCCGGTTTCTAATGAATTCATGTATGTGATTCTGGAGTTGGAGCAATCTCAGTAGTCATGAAATATCAGGGGAATTTAATTGTCTTTGTCTTTGAATATTATGACTTGTTTTTTTGAAGTTTTCAACGATCATCCTGTGAGTTGTCATCAGGTCTCTTTCTAATTGCCCTGAAATCATCTTGCTGGGATCCTGAAAGACTGAAAGAGATAAACCTTCTTCCTTGAAGGAAGGAAATAGTTGGGTCTGAGGTCCCATAAACCCTCCAATTACTTTCTTTATTCAGAATTATATAGGGATGAGTTTGGGTTGAGCTGTGCAAAGAATAAAACCTTTACTTGTGTATATCTCAGTGAAGAGGTCCCCAGTTTTTACCTTGGTCTTTGTCTGCCTGGGGAGTAAGGGCTCCTGAAACTGAATTTCTTCCCCACTAGCTGCTGATGGGAGTTGGATCTCCAGTCCCAGTTTGCATATGCCTTTCCCACTTCTCTGAGACTTGCATGTCTAACAAAGTGGAAAAGAGTGGGACTAACAACATTGTAAGTATAAATTTTTCATTCACTATGTGGTGACTTATAGGTTTTTTTGGGTAACCCAGGATGGTGTAAGTCACCAGTCCTGTGATGGAGACCAAGAGGCTACTTCTAAGCAGCCTCATTCTCAGGCTCTGATTCTGGGTTCACACAATTGGGCTAGACTTATAAGCCCCTTCCCAGAACAACTTCTTATGACTGTTATATCTATGGTGATGGTGATATCCCAGGACTTTCTGAGTTAATGATGAAATAAAGAGGGGTCAGAAAGCCATACAGTCAGAGCATGGCCAAGGACAGCTTCCAATACAGGGTAATATGCTGCTATCAACCCAAATTAAGATCCATGAGAGAAGCCCTTTTAGAGAGTAGTCTTCTCTAACCTTTTCATTCTCCTGGCCCTAGTACATCCAAAAAGTAAAATCGTTGAACAGTTATTAGAATATTGGAGTCTGCTGTTATTCTTTTCTGATACCCAGGTAAGAGATGAAATGACCATTCTAAGAATACATGATGTACAAAATGTGTCAGATATCAGCTATTGAAGACTTGGGCTTTCATTCTTGTTTTTGTCCCTATCAAATCATTAAGTTCTGTGGTGTGAAGAAAGCTGTTAAGAGTTAGATTTCATCCTCAATTTTCTTAAAAACCCTTTGCCATATTTCTCTCATTCCACTCCTTATCCCTCCTCATATCATACTCATTTACTCTCACAGGACTCGATATTCTTTGGGATCAATTTCTATCTTACCTATATTTGTATTTTAATTTTCTATTGGAGTATCTTGGACATAATAGATGTTAACAAATTATTATTGAATGAATTTTATTGAATTCAATCTCTAAGCCCAAGTTATTTAGTGATAGAAAATGTCATAAGTAGCAAGAAAGATATAGCAAAATGGAGAATCAAATTGCAAAGCAAAAGAAAAATACAATCAGTTCTGCTATAATGGTTGATTCAGTTTCATCAGTGAGAAATATAAAATTGGCCCCAGCTAAAGCACTGAACACAAAACATGAATATCTCAAACCTATACTAAAACCTCTATTCACTCCTTCTGTTATCTCTCAACACTGGATAACACAAACTCACAGTAGCTCACAAACTACAACCCTTCCCACGCCCACTTCCACAGGAAAACTACAAGTGTTTTTTAAATTAAAGTTTCATATTTGTTATATATCTTCTGGTACAGTAGGTGTTGTGGGGGGGGGGGGCAGCTAGGTGGCACAGTGGATAAAGCACTGGCCCTGGATTCAGGAGGACCTGAGTTTAAATCCAGCCTCAGACACTTGACACTTACTAGCTGTGTGACCCTGGACAAGTCACTTAGCCCTCATTGCCCTGCAAAAACCAAAACAAACAGTAGGTGTTGTGTATGAGAAAAGATAGTCCACGCTATCGACATGCCCAACTCCACTGCTGTCCCCTTCCTCTAAGACTTCCAGCCAAAGGACCAGAGTTGTGATCTGATTGCCCAACTTGGTCTTCCTTTTCCAAGGCCTTGGATGGCACCACTATTTTTTTCATTGTTATATATTTCTTAATCGTTTAACACATATAAAACTGAACTACCATTTTAAGTTCCTATCTTTTGTATGTTTTATTGATAAAATTTTGAGTATTTTTTCTCCTATCCCCATTGTCCTCATAAGGTCTGTAATTTTTATTGTACCATTTTGCAAAGCACAGTAATTTTTTTGGATCTCAGTATAGTAGAACTGACTGCATTCAGTAATCTGAGGATGCAACTAATCATGAAATGGTCACAAATCATGAATAAAAAAATAAGTAATTACTATGTATCAGGCACTGTGTTAAGTTTTGAGATTGTAAGTGCTGAGATAGCCACTGTTTTCAAGCAAGCTCATATTCTAACAGGAGAGTACAACACATATATAGAAGTAGAAGCCAGGGAACAGAGTTTTGGTCTAGTGATTCAGAGAAGTGATGAGGTGATATATAGTACTGTCAAATAACAAACCATTTCCAGAAAAAAATGGTAGCCAGAGGAAGGCAAAGAAAATGGCATAGCTTTGGGGAGACATGTGTGTATATATACATATGCATACATACATACATATATACAAACACATATATATGTGTGTGTTAATGTATACATATAAAATTAAACTCTAATGATGCTTTTTTTTCTTTTCTTTTCTTTTCTTTTTGTAGTGAAGCAATTGGGGTTAAGTGACTTGCACAGGGTCACACAGCTAGTAAGTGTCAAGTGTCTGAGGCCAGATTTGACCTCAGGTACTCCTGAATCCAGGGCAGGTGCTCTATCCACTGCGCCACCTAGCTGCCCCCAATGATGCTTTATTCTTGCATCTTTTTAATTTTGGTAATCCCATTAACAATTATTTTGTGTCCATGAAGATTCTGCCAAAAAGAAACAAGAAATTAAAAAAAAGAAACAACCCTTGAATCAAATATGCATTGCTACCCGAAAACAAGTATCCAACTAACTGTATCTGAAAATCAATGTCTCATTCTTCACCTTCAGTTCATCACTTCACTGTCAGGAGGGGGACAGCATTTTCCTAACTAATTCTATGGAATAAAGGTTGACATTGATCAAACCTCTTAAGTTTTTCTTAGTTGTTTTCCCTTTATAATGTCATTGTTGTTACATATTTTTCCTTAGGTTATGCTCACTTCACTGGATCATTGCATACATATCTTCCCAAGTTTATCTAAAACAATTCCTTTAATCATTTTTCAGATGCAGTGATATTCCATTAGACTCACATACCATAATTTGTTCAATCACTCCCCAGTAGGTGGCTAGCCTCTTAGAATCTAGTTCTGTAACACTACAAAAGAGTTGCTATAAATAGGTTGGGTTTTTTTTACATATATGCACTTTTCTTCTGTCTTTAATCTATTTGAGGTATGGGTCTGTTAGTAGCATTACAAGATTAATAGGTATGCACAATTTAGTGACATTTGGGTTATAGTTCAAATTGCTTCTAGAATGGCTGGATCAATTCATAGCTCCACTAACAGTATATTAGTGTGCCTGTTTACCCACAATTCCTCTAATAAATTTTTTTTGTATTATTTTTCTAATCTTAAGAGTATGAGGTAGAATCTCAAATTTTATTTCTGTATGTCTATTATTATATTGGATTTATTTCTTTGAGAGTTGACTTTTCATATATTTAACCATTTATATATTGGAGAAAGGCACATATTCTCATATATTTGAACAAATAATTTTATATCTTAGATATTGGACTTTTATCAGAGGAATTTGCTAGCAAGATATTTCCCAGTCAACTGTTTTCTATCTACATGGGATATTGTTTGTGGAAAAACTTTTCAATATATAATGAATTTTGTCTATTTCATCTTTTGATACCTTTTCTATCCCTTGTATGAACATGTCATCATCTTTTATCAATAGTTCCAATAAGTATTTTCTTCATTGTTCTTCTGATTTTAATATTATGGGACATTTAGCTAATTTTGACCTGATTTCTTTCTGCTTTTCCTGATTTTATCAAATAGAGAATCTTCCCTTCAGTAGTTGAGGTCTTTGGAAATAAAATATCATTTAAACAGGAATTCAGCTTTTAAGAATTCAAGAATGTCACAGCAAGGTCAATAAAAGTGTTTCATACTCAAAATACACAAAACAATTCTCAATATAGACATCTAAATTTACTGGACCTTGGTAATCTCTTTCTCTCTGTCACAGAAGCATGGCAAACAATCAGACAGTGGTCAGAGAATTCATCTTGATGGGATTTCCTGTTGGACCTGACATGAGAATGTTCCTCTTTGGGCTCTTCTCTCTGCTATACGCCTTATGTGGGCATAAGGATTTTTTAATCTCAATGATATATTTTTTTAATTCAAATCAAAACATCCCAAATTCTTAGTTTTCCTTAACTATGTCTTCCAGGGACATGACTTGCATCTATCATCTCCCATTCAAGTGATGAGAGGACAGGATTTGGGGGATTCTGATATTGTAGCATTCCATTCCTTTTGGAAGGGACTTTATTCAGCATAAACTTAACAAAAAGAAAATTTTCCAAAGGGAAATATTCCCAAGTGATATGTGTCCTAATCAAATACTCTAATAGATAGGATCTAACAAGTTCCATTGGGACACTAGAGATATTTTTTATGTGTTCTGAAATCCCCTATACTAACTTTTTATTATTCCTTACAGACTTTCTATATCCTGCCTCTTGGATCTAGCCTCTTAGCTTTGTTACATAAAGTTATTTATTTGTAATAGATTATGGATTTAAATTCTTTGTTTTTATTAAACTCCAGTGTGGTAAGGGGCCCAGACCACAATAGAAAAGAGAAAGGATGAGTATCAGAAGTTAATGCTGGGACAGCTAGGTAGCACAGTGGATAAAGCACTGGCCCTGGATTCAGGAGGACTTGAATTCAAATTCCGCTGTGTGACCCTGGGCAAGTCACTTAACTCTAATTGTCCCGCCCAAAAAAAAAAAAAAGAAAGAAAGAAAAGAAAAAAACTAAGGCCAAACTTCAGTAGCCTACTGAGTCTACTTCCTCTGGTTTATAATGAATTCACATATGTGATTCTGGAGTTGGAGTAATCTCAGTAGTCATGAAATATCAGGGGAGTTTATTTTTGTCTTTGAAGATTATGAATTGTTTTTGTTGAAATTTCCAATGTTCATTCTGTGAGTTGTCATCAGGTCTCTTTCTAATGCCCCTGAAATCATTTTTTTGGGATCCTGAGAGACTGAAAGAGATAAACCTTGTTCCCTGAAGGAAGGAAATAGTTGGGTCTGAGGTCCCATAAACCCTTCAATTACTCTCTTTATTCAGAATTATCTAGGGATAGGTTTGGGTTGAGCTGTGTAAAGAATAAAACCTTTACTTGTGTATATCTCAGTAAAGAGGTCCCCAATTTTTACCTTAGTCTTTGTCTGCCTGGGGAGTAAGGGCTCCTGAAACTGAATTTCTCCCCCACTAGCTGCTGATGGGAGTTGGATCTCCAGTCCCAGTTTGCATATGCCTTTCCCACTTCTCTGAGACTTGCATGTCTAACAAAGTGGAAAAGAGTGGGACTAACAACATTGTAAGTATAAATTTTTCATTCACTATGTGGTGACTTATAGGTTTTTTTGGGTAACCCAGGATGGTGTAAGTCACCAGTCCTGTGATGGAGACCAAGAGGCTACTTCTAAGCAGCCTCATTCTCAGGCTCTGATTCTGGGTTCACACAAGTTGGAATAGACTTATAAGCCCCTTCCCAGAACAGCTTCTTATGACTGTATATCTATGGTGATGGTGATATCCTAGGACTTTCTGAGTTAGTGATGAAATAAAGGGGGGTCAGAAAGCCATACAGCCAGAGTATGGCCAAGGGTGGCTTCCATTATCAGGGTAATATGCTGCTATCAACCCAAATTAAGATCCATGAGAGAAGCCTCTTTAGAGGCTAGTTTTCTCTAACCTTTCCCTTTCTCCTGGCCCTAGTACATCCAAGAAGTAAAATCTTTCAACTATTACTAGACTATTGAAGTCTGCTATTATTCTTCTCTGGTAAGAGATGAAATGACCCTTCTAAGAATACACGAAGTAAAAATGTGTCAGATATCAGCTATGGAAGACTTGGGCTTTGATTCTTGTTTTGTCCCTATCAAATCATTAAGTTCTGAGGTGTGAAGACAGCTGTTCAGTGTTGCATTTCATCCTCAATTTTCTCAACGCAATTTGTCTTATTCCATTCCTTATCTCTCCTATTATCAGTCATTTCCTCCCATAGGATTGAATGCTATTGAATCAATTTCTATCTTACCTGTCTTTGTATTTTTATTTTCTATTGGAGTATCTTGGACATAATAGATGTTAACAAGTTATTATTGAATGGAATTATATTGAATTCCATCTCTAAGCAAAAGTTATTTAGTGATAGAAAATGTCATAGGAAAGTAGCCAGAAAGATATAGCAAAATGGAGAAGCAAATCTCAAAGCAAATCAATTAATTAATGCATTCAGTTCTGCTGTAATGTTTGTTTCACTTTCATCAGTGAGGAACTAAAAATTGGCCCCAGCTAAAGCTTTGAACACAAAACACACATAAATAACTCAAACCTCTACCAACTACCTCTATTCAACTACTTGTGCTGTGTCTCAACACTTGATAAGACCACTTCATAGTAGCTCACAAGCTATAACCCTTACCATGCCCACTTCCACAAGCAAACTTCCAGTATTTGTTAAGGTAAAGTTTCATATTTATTATATACCTCCTGGTACAGTAGGTGTTGCTGGAAGAAAAAGGATAGTCCACACCATCTACATGCCTAACTCCACTGCCTTCCTCTTCCCCTAAGACCTCCAGCCCAATGCTCAGAGTTGTGGTCTGATTGCCCAACTTGCTCTTCCTTGTCCAAGGCCTTGGACACCACCACTATTTATTGTCATAGTTCTGTATTTCTTAATCATTTAACACATATAAAACTGTGCTACCATTTTAATTAAGTTCCTATCTTTTGTATGTGTCATTGACAGTTTTTGAGTGTTTTGCTTCTAACCCCATTTTTCTTAATAAGCTCTGTAGTTTTCCTTGTACCATTTTATACAATATAATGCTTTTTAGGATATCATTATAGCAGAATTTATTTATTCAATATTCTGAAAATGCAACTAATCATGAAGTGTAGTCACAAATAATGAAAAATTAAGTAACTACTATGTACTAGGCACTGTGTTAAGTTCTGAGATTCTAAGTGCTGGGATAGCCTCTGCTTTCAAACAAGCCCATATTCTAACAAGGGAAAACAAACGTATACAGGAGTAGCAGCCAGAGAACAGAGTTTTGGTCTAGTGATTTAAAAAGTGATGAGCTGATGTACAGTACTGTCAAATAACAGCATATCCAGAATCAGTGGCAGCTAGAGGAAGGCATAGCTATGTGGGGATATATGTGTGTCTATGTAGATATGTGTTTGTATGTATACTTATATACATACATATATACAAACACATGTATATATATATATATGTACATGTATATAATTAAATGCTAATTATCCTTTTTTTCTTGCTTTTATTTATTTATTTTTTGTTTTGGTAATTGCATTAACAATTCTTTTGTACCCATGAGGACTCTGCCAGAAAGAAATGAGGAATAAAAAAAGAAACAACCCTTAAATTATATATGCATTGTTACCCAAAACAAGTATACGACTGGCTATATCTGAAAACAAATGTTTCCTTCTTTATCTTGAGTTCACCATTTCACTATCAGGAGGTGGGAAGCATTTTTCATGACTAGTTCTATGGAATCAAAGTTGACATTGATCAAACCTCTTAAGTATTTCTAATTTTTTTCCTTTATAATGTCATTGTTACATAAAGGTTTCTCTGGGTTATGCTCGCTTCATTGGATCATTTCATCGATATAATCCCAAGTTTTTCCAAAACAATTCCTTTAATCATTTTTAAGATGCAGTGATGTTCCATTAGATTCACATACCATAATTTGTTCAATCGCTCCCCAGTAGATGGCTAGCCCCTTACAATCTAGTTATTTAATACTACAAAATAGTTGTTATATATTTTACACCTAGGTACTTTTTCTCTGTCTTTAATTTCCTTGGGGCAGGGGTCCAGTAGAAGTATTAGAGGATTAATATATATGCACAATTTAGTGACATTTTGTTATAGTTCAAGTTGCTGCCAGAATGACTGGATCAATTCATAGCTACACCAATACTGTTTTAGTGTGCTCCTTTACCCACAATTCCTCTAATAAATTTTCTTCTTTTCTGTATTATTTTTCTAATCTTAAGAGTATGAGGTAAAATCTCAAATTTGTTTCAACTTCATTTTTCCTTTAGTAATTTTGTATTATTGTATGTCTATTGTTATCTTGGATTTCTCTCTTTGAGAATTGACTTTTCATATATTTAACCATCTATATATTGGAGAAAGGCTCATATTCTCATATATTTGAACAAATAATTTTATATCTTAGATATTGGACTTTTATCGGAGGAATTTGCTAGTAATATATATTTCCCAGTCAACTATTTTCTATCTATACAGGATATTGTTTGTGGAAAAACTTTCCGATATATAATGAATGTTGTCTATTTCATCTTTTGATACCTTTTCTACCCCATGTATGACTAAGAATTCATCTTTTATCCATAGTTATAATAAGTATTCCCTTCACTGATTTCTGATTTTAATATTAAATGACATTGTATAACTAAGTCCTGAAATTATTTGGAATTTATATTGGTATATGATATCAATTCTTGGAATAAAGCTAAATTCTATCAGATTTCTTTCTGCTTTTCCTAGGAGTTTGTCAGAGAGAGTCCTTACTAAAGTAGTTGAGATCTTTGGAAATAAAATATCATTTGAAAATAAATTGTTTTCAAGAACTCTATAATGTCACAGCAAGGTCATTGAAAGTGTCTCATATCCAAAATACACAAAACAATGCTCAATATAGACATCTCTCATTTATTGGACATTGGTAACCTCTTTCTCTCTGTCACAGAAGTATGGCAAACAATCAGACAGTGGTCAGAGAATTCATCTTGATGGGATTTCCTGTTGGACCTGATATGCGAATGTTCCTTTTTGGGCTCTTCTCTCTGTTATATGCCTTCACCCTAATGGGAAATGGAGTAATCTTAGGACTTATCTGTCTGGATTCCCGACTCCACACCCCCATGTATTTCTTCCTCTCACACTTGGCCATTGTGGATATTTCCTATGCCTGTAACACTGTGCCCCAGATGCTAGCAAACCTATTGGACCCTGTCAAACCACTCTCCTATGCAGGATGCATAACACAAACTTTTCTCTTTTTGACTTTTGCTCATACAGAATGTCTCCTCCTGATGGTAATGTCTTATGATCGCTATGTGGCAATCTGCCACCCCCTCAGATACTCTGTCATCATGAGCTGGAAGGTGTGTATCACACTAGCTGTGACCTCTTGGGCCCTTGGATACCTTTTAGCCCTGGTCCATCTCTTTTTGTTATTGCCATTGCCTTTCTGTGGCCCCCAGAAAATCAACCACTTTTTCTGTGAAATTATAGCTATTCTCAAACTTGCCTGTGCTGACACTCATGTCAATGAGATCTTGGTCTTGGCTGGGGCTGTTTCTGTGTTGGTTGGACCCTTTTTCTCAATTGTGATCTCCTACATTCGAATCATATGTGCAATCCTGCATATCCAGTCAGGAGAGGGGAGACAGAAAGCCTTCTCCACTTGTTCCTCTCATCTCTGTGTAGTAGGGCTCTTCTATGGAACTGCTATCATTATGTACATTGGGCCCAAGCATGGGAACCCCAAAGGAGAGCAGAAATATCTTCTCCTATTCCATAGCTTATTTAACCCCATGCTGAACCCCCTTATTTATAGTCTGAGGAACAATGAAGTAAAAAGTGCCCTGAAAAGAGTTTTGGGGAAGGAGAGACCATCTTAAAAGACTTGAGCACCTTTATGAACTGCTGATAGATTAATCAAAAATTGTAACTATTGTCAAAATAGCAAGTTAAATCTTATCTCATACCACTAAACTGTTCCATAAAGTGGAGCCTGTGTACGTACATGTGTGTATGTTGCTTCTCTTTGTCAGTCTGTGTAAATATTTTATACAAGCCAAAATAGAAGATCCCACTGAGGACAGAAGCATTTCTATCTATTGGGCTGGCAAGACACCAGGAGCTATGCATAGACTAGATATACGAAGGCACAGAAGAAACAAAGTGATAAGGAAGTGCTGAGATAACAAAGAAAAGTTTTCCAGTACAGAGTAAATGCAAATGCCCTTTGACTTCCCCAGTCAAATAAAGATCCAGAGAAATTACTATTTCTGGAAATATTTCATCAAAGCTGGAATATTTTTGCAATTCTCAATAATTAATAATAAATATAAACTGTGCAGGAACATAAAAATAGTAGAATGAGTATGTGATTATGTGTGTACCACAGTACATGAAACTGTGATTAGTAAGTTTGACAAAAAGAATTTTATAATTATCCTAATACCTGCTTCATTCAATCACACATTATATGCACACTTGTGTCCATGGTAGCATTACCCATATTCATCTTGACTATAGCAATATTCATGGTCTGCTCAATGGCTGAGTATCCTCTTTATAGGTCAGAAAAATTAGTGGCTTCTCTCTCAGACAATCTTCAGAGATTTAGGAATCATGGATGGGGAACTGACTCTTTGCCCTTCCTGGCATCAGTCCATATATAGGATTCAGAAAATAACCACTCAGCTCCAGTTATTTCTGGATTCCAGAAGTAGAGATGCCATTTTTTGACATCTTCTGCTTCTTGCCGTGTGCTATTATGGCTTTTTCTTTCCACCTTTATGTGAGGGGAAGAGGGGAAAGGAGGGAGGAAACTGATTGTTTTACAATTTGATCTCTTTTGATCTTCACAACAATCCTGTGAGGTAGGTGATGTTATTATCCCCATTTTAAAGTTGAAAAAATTGAAACATACAGAGTTGTGCTCAGGTTCATGCAGCTAGAAAGTGTCTAAAGCTGGACTTGAACTCAGATCTTCTGACTCTAGGCCTAGTACTTTATCATCAGTGCCACTTAGCAGCCCCTTAGGTGTTTTGATTACTAATATATGGACATGCACATAGTAATTCGCTGATATAGGGAACTCCAGGCTGAGGAAATTACCTCTAACAATTTAGTTCAGTTCTTTCTCTGTAATTTATGTTCTTGAAGACTTTTCTACATCACTCTGACTTTAGTTTTCTTACCCAGGTTTATGCAGCCAATGTAGATCAGAGGTAGAACATTAAACAAGGTCATCCTGACTAAGGCTGATTCTCCATCTCTTAAACTATGATGTCTCGGCTTTGTACATGATACATATTTAATAAGTCCTAACTGATTTGAACAGCTGTGAATTATATAGCCAGGGAAAAGACCATAAAGAGTTCTGTTAGGTGTCATGGATTAATAGAAGAACAGAAAAAGTTCCCTATGAATTTGTACCCAAAATTCTACTCCCTGACTGTCAAAAAAATTAAATAGGATATAGGTGAAGCTTCAAAGAAAAATATAAATTGGTCTCAGGCACGAAAAGAATTCCTGGAAGAGTTTACAAAGGACTTTAAAAGGCAAATTAGAGAAATAGAATAAAAATTGGGAAAAGAAATGTATAATGCAAGAGAACCATGAAAAAGATTTACAAAAATTTACTGAGGAAAAAAACTCCCTAAAAAACAGATTTAGCCATATGGAAGGAGAAGTACAAAAGACCACTGAAGAAAATGATTATTTAAAAATTAGAATTGACCAAATGGAAACTAATGACTTATGAGACATCAATACAACAAAACAAAAAAGTTTGAAAATGTGAAGTTTCTCATTGGAAAAACAACTAACCTAGAAAATATAAGAATTATTGGGTTACCCAACAGCCATGATCAAAAAAAAAAAAAAAAAGAAGAAGTCAGAACAATAGCTTTCAAGAAATTATCAAAGAAAATTGCCCTGATATATTAGAACAAGAGGTCAAAATAGAAATTGAAAGAATCCATTGATCATATGCTGAAAGTCATCACAAAATGAAAATTCCCAGGAATATCATAACTGTATTTCAATGCTCACAGATTAAGGAAAAATATTGCAAGCAGCCAAAAAAAAAATCTAATATCATGCAGCTATAGTCAGAATTACACAGGATTTGTCAGCTTCCACATTAAAGAACCACAGGTCTTGGAATATGATCTACCAGAAGGCAAAAGAGTTGGGTTTACAACAATCACCTACCCAGCAAAATTGAATATAATCTTTCAGGGGTAAATGGACATTTAATGAAATACATGACTTTCAAGCATTTCTGATTAAAAGGCCAGAGTTGAATAAAAAATTTGACCTCCAAATATGACTCAAGTGAAACGTAAAAATGTAAAAAAGTAACAAGAAATTTAAAATGTAATAAATTCGATAAGATTAAACTGTTTATATTTCTACATAAGATAATATTTGCAAGTCTTAACAACTTTATTATAAGAGCAATTGGAAGGAGTATACCAGAAATTGTGGTTATAAGGTGACATTGATGGGATAACAGACATACAAAAAATAAATAAAATAAAGGGGTAAGAAGGAAATTGCATGGAAGAAGAAGGAGGGGGAAATTGAAAGGGACAAATTATCCTACAAAAAAAAAGAGGCATGAAAGTATTATCATAATGGAGGGGAAGATTGTGAGGGTGGCAGGTGAAGATTAAACCTTACTCTCATCAAATTGGCACCAAGAGGGAATAATACACTCAGATATAGAAATCTATCTTACCTTATATGGAATTTTCGAAAGGGACAGGGATAATAGAAAGGGAAGGGGGACTAAAATAAAGTATGGGAATTGGGGAAAGACTTGATCATAAAATATTTGTGAAGAGAGAAAGGGTGGGAAGTAACAGTGTGGGGAATAAACAGGTGAAAATAAAATGGAGGGAAATAAAGTTAGTCATCTTAACTATAAATGTGAGTGGGATGAATTCACCCATTAAATGGAAGCAGATAGCAGAATGAATTAAAAACCAAAATCCTACAGTAGGTTGTTTACAAGAAATGCATTCGAAGCAGAGAGATATACACAGGGAAAACATAAGAGGCTGGAACATAATCTATTATACTTCAGATGAGGCAAATAAAGCAGGGGTAGCAATTATGGTTTCAGACAAAGTAAAAGCAAAAATATATCTAGTTAAAAGAAATTAAGAAGGAGACTACATTTTGCTGAAAGATACCATAGACAATGAAGTCATATCACTAGTTAACATATGTGCACCAAATGGTATAGCATCTAAATTTTTAAGATGTTGAATAATTTTTTTTAAAGTTTTAAAATGAAGTTGAATAATATACAGGAGGAAATAGGTAATAAAGCTATCCTAGTGGGGGGGGGGCTTAACCTTCCCCTCTCAGAACTGGATAAATCTAACCAAAAAATAAACAAGAAAGAAGTTAAGGAACTGAATAAAATTCTTGAAATTTAGCTATGATAGATCTCTGGAGAAAACTGAAAGGGAATAGAAAGGAATATATCTTCTTCTCAGCAGTACATGAGATCTACACAAAAACTGACCATGTATTGGGGCATAAAAATCTTACAACCAGATGCAGAAAAGCAGGAATAGTAAATGTATCCTTTTATGATGAAATACGATAATGACTGTATTCAACGTTGGACAATTGAAAGAGAGGTTAAAAATCAATTGGAAATTAAATAATCTGATCCTAAAAAAACAAGTGGGTCATAGAAAAAATCATAGAAACAATCAATGATTTCATTAAAGAAAATAACGGGGAAAAAATGACAATGATGAGAAAATATATCAAAATTCATGGTATACAGCCAAAGTGGTGCTTAGGGCAAAATGTATAGCCCTAACCTAACAGCTCACATAAATAAAATAGACAAAAAGCAGATTAATTAATTGGGCTTACAACTAAAAAAGCTAGAAAATAAATAAATTAAAAATTCCCCGACTAAACACCAACTTGGAAATTCTGAAAATCAAAGGAGAGCTTAATAAAATTTAAAGTGAGAAAACCATTGAATTAATAAATAAAACTAGAAGCTAGTTTTATGAAAAATCAATAAAATAGATAAACTATTAATTTGATCAAAAAATAGGAAAGAAGAAAAGCAAATTATTAGATCAAAAATGAAAGGGGTGAACTCACCACCAATGAAGAAGAAATTAAGACAAATATTAGGAATGATTTTGCCCAATTATATGTCAATATACTTGAAAATCTAAGTGAAATGGATGAATATCTATAAAAAATATAAATTACCCAGATTAACAGAAGAATTAAAATATTTAAATAACCCAGTTTTAGAAAAAGAAATTGAGGACATCAATAAACTTCTTCTTTTTTTTTTTTTTTAGTGAGGCAATTGGGGTCAAGTGACTTGCCCAGGGTCACACAGCTAGTAAGTGTTATGTGTCTGAGGCCGGATTTGAACTCAGGTACTCCTGACTCCAGAGCCAGTGCTCTATCCACTGCGCCACCTAGCTGCCCCTATCAATAAACTTCTTAAGAAAAAATTCCCAGGACCAGATGGATTCTCAAGTGAATTCTACCAAACATTTAAAGAAAAATTAATCCCAATACTATATAAATTGAGAAAATAAGTGAATGAGTCTTTCCAAATTCCTTTTATGAGACAAATATGGTGCTGTTACCCAAACCAAGAAGAGCCAAAACAGAGAAAGAAAATTATAGAACAATTTCCCTAATTAGTATTGATGCAAAAAAATTTAAACAAAACACTAGAAAAATAATATAGCAATACATCACAAGTAGCATACACTATGACCAGGTGGTATTTGAACCAGTAATGCAGTGCTGGTTTCATATTGGGAAAACTACCTGCATAATTGACCATATCAATAACAAAACCAACAGAAATTATATGATTATCTCAATGGATACAGAATAGGCCTATGACAAAATACCACACCCATTCCTAGTAAAAACACTAGACAACATAGGAGTCTATCATAAAATTATAAGCATTATTTATCTAAAACAATCAGTGACCATTATCTTTAATGGGAATAAGCTAGAAGTCTTCACAATACAATCAGGGGTGAAGCAAGGATGCCCTTTTTTATTACCTCTATTATTTAATGTTGCACTAGAAATGTTATCTATAGGAATAATAGAAGAAAAATAAATTAAAGAAATTAGAAAAGGTAATGAAACAAAACTATCATTCTTTGCAGATGATATGGTGTTATACTTAGAAAAGCCTAGAGAATCAAATAAAAAGTTGAGAGCATGGAATAATTTATCTGTCACATTTATGGGCAGAGGAAGAATTGAGGACCAAAGAAGATATAGAAAACAAAACAAAATGTAAAATAGATCATTTTGATTATATAAAATTTAAAAGGTTTTGGACAAACAACAGTAATGTAACCAAGATCACAAGTAAAGTAGAAAACTGAGAAGGAATTTTTGCAAGAGTATCTCTGATAAAGGCCTTATTTTTCCATTACATAGAGAACTGAATCAAATTTATGAAAATACATTTCCCAATTGATAAATAGTCAAAGGATATGAACAGACAGTTTTCAGACAAATAAATGAAACCTAACTATAATCTAATGAAAAAATCCTCTAGATCACTCTTGTTCAGAGAAATGCAAATTAAAACAAGTCTGGGGGATCATCCCACACCTATAAGAATCACAAATATGACAACAAGAAAAGACAATATGTGATGTTGGAGGGGATGTGGGAAAACTGGGATGCTAATCCACTATTGGTGGAGTTGTGAAAAGACCTATCACCCTGGAGAACAATTTGGAACTATGCCCAAAGGACTGCAGAACTGTTCATGCCCTTTAATCCAGCAATACCACTGCTAGTTTTATGTCCCAGTGACATTCCCAAAAAGATCTATTTGTACAAAAATATTTATAGGAGCTCTTTATGTGGTGGCTAAGAATTGGAAATCAAAGGAATGCCCATCAACTGGGGAATGGCTAATCAAGCTGTGGTATATGATGGTGATGGAATATTATTTTGCTATAAGAAATGACAAGCAGGATGATTTCAGAAAGGCCTGGAAAGACTTGTATGAACTGATGTATAATGAAATGAGCAGAACCAAGAGAACGTTGTGCACAGTTACAGCAATATTTTTTGATGAAGAACTGAATGATTTAACTCTTCTCAGCAATACAATGATCCAAGACACTACCAAAGGACTATGATGAAGCATACTATCCATCTCCAAAGAAAGAACTGATATTGATTAAACACAGACTGAAGCATGCTATTTTTATTTTCATTTTTCTTTTTTGTTTGCTTATACAAAATTGCTAATATGTTAATGTTTTACATAATTAAAAATGTATAATCTTGATCTGATTGCTTACCACCTCAGGAAGGTAGAAGGGGAGGGAGGGAATAAGGTATAAAATTTTGAACTCAAAACTATAAGTAAAAATGTTTATTTTTTTAAAAAGAAAGTATTGGAGTGCAGCCAAGATTGCAGAGGAAAGGTTGTGACTCCCTCAAGCTCCCAAAAAACCCATCCACACACTCCAAAAATAATGCCATAAAACAACTCCTGGAGCAGCCCAACCCACAAAAGAACAGAGTGAGACTATTTTCTAGCCAAAGAGGGTAACTGAGATCACCTGCTGTTCTGGCTGAGAGAGGAGCTCAGTGTGCAGTGCAGACTCAGCCAGCCCAGGACAGACCTCACCTCCAGGTCCTCTGAGTCTTCAGTAATAGCAGCTTCTTCTGAAGCCTGGCTTGTGGAGCAATGAAGGGGTTCCGAGGTTGGCCAGGGTGAAGTGGCTACAGTTTCTGCTGGAGTTGGGGTGGAGCGCCCATGTTCTGAACAAGTGGGCTGACTCAGATGGCAGTGGCCTATTGGGGGAGGGGCACAGGTATGCCAAGCTTCTGACCATAGAGAATCAGATGTCAATCAGACATCTGCTTCTGGGTTGAGATGAGTAAGGAGAGAAAGCAGCAGACCATCAAAAGCTTCTTTGGGGAAAAGGTAGACCAGAATACACCCTCAGAAAAAGAGGATAACAAAGTCAAAGCTCCAACATCCAAAGCTTCCAAGAAAAATATGAATTGGTCTCAGGCCATGGAAGCACTCAGAAGGGACTTTGAAGAGAAAGTAGGAGAGATGGAAAGAAGATTTAGAGAGGTGGAGGAAAGAGTGGAAAGAGAAATGAGAGAGATCCAAGAGAGTCATGAGAAAAAAGTCAACAGCTTGAAAAGCCAAATGGAAAAGGAGATACAAAAGCTCTCTGAAGAAAATAATTGCCTAAGAATTAGGATTAAACAAATGGAAACTAGTGACTTTATAAGAAACCAAGACACAATAAAGCAAATCCAAATGAATAAAAAATAGAGGGCAATATGAAATATCTCCTTGGGAAAAAACAGCTTACCTGAAAAATAGGTCCAGGAGAGATAATTTGAAAATCATTGGACTACCCGAAAACCATGATCAAAATAAGAATTTAGACATTATCTTCCAAGAAATTGTCAGGGAAAATTGTCTTGATATTCTAGAAGCAGAAGGTAAAATGGACATTGAAAGAATCCACCAACCACCTCCTGAAAGAGATACCAAAAGGAAAACTTCCAGGAATATTATAGCCAAATTCCAGAGATCCCAGGAGAAAATATTGTAAGCAGATAGAAAAAGTGAATTCAGAGCCACAGAGGAGCCACAGTCAGGATAACATAAGATCTAGCTGCATCTACATTAAAGGACCAGAGGGCATGGAATATGATATTCTGGAGGGTAAAGAATCTGGGACTACAGCCAAAAATCAACTACGCAGCAAAACAGAGTATAATCTTTCAGGGGGGAAATAGGACTTCAATGAAAAAGAGGACTTTCAGGCATTTGTAATGAAAAGACCTGAACTAAATAGAAAATTTGACTTTCAAATAGAAGACCCTAGAGAAGCATAAAAAGTAAACAGGAAAAAGAAACCATGAGGGATATTAAAAAGTTAAACTGTTTACATTCCTGCATGGGAAGATAATACTTCTAACTCACAAGAACTTTCTTAGTATTAGGGAAGCTGGAAGGAATATACTTAGAGGGCACAGGTGTGAATTGAATATCAAGGGATGATATCTGTAAAGCATTTATTTTTTGTGGGGCAGGCAGGGTTGAGTGGCTTATGTCTGGGGCCGGATATGGGCTTGGGTCCTGGGTCCAGGACTGGTGTTTTGTCCACTGTGTCACCTAGCTAACTCATGATGATATATTTAAAACAAATTTAGGGGTAAGAGTAATGCAATGGAAGAAAGGTAAAGGGAGAGGTGGACTGGGGAAAAGTAGTTCACATAAAAGAAACAAGAAAAATCTTATGGAGTAGAGGGGAAAATGAGGAAGGAGCCAGGGGGGATTGAGTGAACCTTACTCTCATCATAATTGGCTTAAAGAGGGAATAACATTCACATTCACACTCAAGTGGATATAGTAATATACTTTGCCCTGAGGGAAAGTGGGGGGGGGGAGAGAGGTGAAGAAAGAGAGGCCAGATTGGGAGGGGCCAGTAAAAAGCAAAACAATTTCATGGAGGGATAGGGTGAAGGAAGATAGAAAATAGAATACATTTCAAGGGGAGGGAATAGGCTGGAAGGTAATACTGTTAGCAATGGTAACTGTGAAAGAAATGATGAGCAGGATGATATCTGAAGGACATATGAAAAATGCAAACCATCAACAGAGGAAGAACTGATGGTATCTGAATACAGATTGAAGTGTAATTTTATTTGTTAGCTCCTCTTTCTAAAGTTATTTTGTCTATATTCTTTCACAACCTGACTAATATGAAGATGTTTTGCAAAAATGTACATTATTGACTTATATTGAATTGCTTGATTTCATACGGAGGGTTGAGGAGGGATGGAGGAAGAAAATTTAGAATTCAAAGTTTTAAAAAATCAATGTGAAAAAAATTGGTTTTTAATATGTAATTTGGGAAAATTTCAAAATAAAAATTTTTTAAAAGAAAGTATTTAAAGAGGATGCAAATTGATAATCAATAATTAATCAGGAAATATAGGGCATATATAATCATAAATCTGATAGAGGCTTGGGATAGATATGATAATCCTAGTGAGTAGGAAGAAGTAGCTTAAAAAATAATTACTGTGGGATCTACTTTAAAAAAAAAAAAGAGGTCAGTAGCTCATGTTCTGGTTCTGCCACAACCAAAGAGGGTTGCATCAGCACTTCTAGGTATTAGCTTTACCCTAATGGTTTTGTTGTATGTCTTTTTCTCTAATATTATCAGGTCAAGCCCCAACCCATTGTGTTTCCCCTCTGTTAAGTGCCATTAAATAGTTACCCCAATTCCATTTTACCTTTTAACATCAATTAGCTTTTACAAAGGGCAATTTATTTCAAATATATAGCATTGACAAAAGTACAAACATTTTCCCCCAAATAGTTTAGAGAGCATATCTATCCTATCTATCCTCAGTTTCTGGAGGGAGTGTTCAAGCTTAGTTCAGTTTCTACATAGCATTGGCCCAACTAAGTTCATGTCTAAAGTCATCATCACTGTCAGATTAGTCTTTGTTTTAGCTACTGCTGGGCCAGTTAGTGAACTAGAAACAGTGTATGCCTTGCAATCTTTCCAACATAATTTCAGTATACATTATTGTAACTGTTCCAAAAGCAGGTTTTCCATCTTCTCCTGTATAAGGAATTTGTATCAGGCAAACATACTGATGCATACATTCATTGCATGTGCCAACAATTAAAACTCAGAATCAGCTTAGGTTTGCAGTAAATGCCAAAGACATCAAATGGTAAAGACAGAAAAGTTTGATGCGGGGAGGGGGGAGGAAAAAAATAGTGCCTCCAAAAATGAAACTACTCAACTCCTGTTGGTTTTTTTCCTCTATAAAGGAATATGATTTTTAAATTGGAAAGCGAAAAACAAACAAAAAAGTAGTTATGAGGAAATTGATGAGATTCTAATATGACATTTAGCTTATTTGAATGACTTCTTATCTCATAGTTTCAATTAATGGTATTTTATAGTCCAGATTTTACACATGGGGCTAAAAGAGATGGAACAACCTCTAAGTTCCCTTAGAGTTTAGCATTTTACGACTCCATGAACCCCTCTAAGTGATATTTGAGAAAGAATGGAGAAGGGGAGAGGTGCCAAGGAACTGAAACTTGGCTTTTTTTGCTTTGATATTCAGAAGAGAGATAATGAACTCTGCAAGCTATAAGGTAATTCTTAGGAAAAAGAGAGTTTATTAAACGTTTCTAAATATTTTGAAAGATGTTCTGATTGCTATGAGCTATCCTAAAAGTTAATATGGATGTCATATATTCAAATGGTCACTAGAGCAAGAATCAAACACATCATTGTAATCTCACCTCTATAACAATAAAAATGGGCTTGAATAGGTCACTTTACCTCCAAGATTTTAGCTTCCTTATCTGTAAATGCTTATATTTGATGAGATGAATGCTCAAATTAACTCTAATTCTAATATTTTTATGGTTCTATAATTCTAAGTCATGCCCAAGTGATTTAGGTCTCTTTTTATAGTTTCTGTATAATTGCAATAGAACAGTAGTATCTGAGCATTGTGGGTTTAAGGCTGGTATTTAGACATATATGGGGTGATCATCTCTCTATTTTGCATGATCCTGACCCATTTTTCCTTCCTAAGGAAATCAAGGTAAGTATTTTTATATTTCCTCATATACGTCTAATATTACAATCTCTCTCAATAATTAATTGACTTGGGGCTTCCATCAAAAGTTATCATTTATTACATAGACTGGAGGAACCACTTCCTATGAGTTTTTGCACAGCTCTATTTATTAACATTTCAACTGTTCCTGACCCCTTATCTCCTAGGCTTAGATAAAAATCAAGGTTATAGGCCGTATAATTTATAAGCAGTATAACAAATAATATAAATAGTTAGCTCTGGGAAAGATCCCAACCAGAATTAATTTAAACCATCACTATAAATTCAGGCCTCTCAAGTTCTTTTTTTTTTTATCCGACAATCAGAATTAAGTCACTTGCTTATGGTCACACAGCTAGTAAGTATCTGAGTCAGAATTTGAACTCAGTTCCTTTTGACTCCAGTGCTGGTACTCTATTCACTATGCTACCTAGCTGCTCCTGTTCTCTCCTAAATTATTCAAACACACGTCCATCTTTCAGGGATATCATTTGAGACTCTTCAGAATAATTTCCTTCATGTTTCTTCAAATGATAAAAGTTAAAACCATTTTTTCAGCAAATAAGTTCTTAGTCTTAGTCTTTGTCCATCTATCATAGCTAATAAAGACTCCAGGATAGGAGTTAAACTATTAATCTCTCAAAATTATATTTCCTCCTAAAGATGCAATAATATTAAAAAATAAAATTTTTAAAAGATACAATAATATTACCTATGGCATGAGTTCTTAACTTCTTTGTGTCATGGACCCCTTTGGAATTCTGGTAAAACTTATGGACCCCTTTATTAAAATGTTTTAAATGAATGAAACAAAATTCATAGGATTACAAAGAAAATTAATTATATAGAAATTAAGATCTCTTTATTTGGTATCCAAATTTACACAACCCTTGAAATCAATTGATAAACCATAGATTTCAGGTTAAGAAACCCTGTTCTCTAGGGGCAGCTAGGTGGTGCAGTGGATAAAGTACTGGCCCTTGATTCAGGAGGACCTGAGTTCAAACCTGGCCTCAGACACTTGACACTTACTAGCTGTGTGACCCTGGGCAAGTCACTTAACCCCCACTGCCCCTCAAAAAAAAAGAAACCCTGTTCTCTAGTGTCTGTGGAAGATATTAACATTGCTATTATAACTTTATTTAAATAGAACATTTGACATAGTCTCTCTTATACTCAAAAATTTCCAAGTTACCTTCTAACTCTAAAATTCTGATACTGTGATCCAGGAATTAAGGGAAATGAGTGCAATGATATGGAGACATGATATGGAATATGTCATATGTGGGGAATAGTAAGAAAGCAAATTTTCCTATACCCCAGAATGTATGAAGAAGAGTAACCTGTATTAAGGCCAGAAAGGTACCTTGGAGACAGGTTGTAAAACAACTTTAAATGTAAAATGAAGAAGTTTCTTTTTGATCTTAGAAAGAATAGGGAGGGACTAAATATAGTTTATGTGCAAAAAGATTGGGGATTTGTTGACTAGGATCTCAATGTGACCCAAGATTATATAATAGGACAGGCAAAAAAAAAAAAAAAGAATGGGAATACACTTCCTAGAAACTCTATTCTTTTTATAAGTAGTCTTAGAAAATTGCCTGGGGCAGTGATATAATTTGAATTTTAAAATTGAAATGGGCTGCCATCATTGAAATTCTCCAAGAATTGTCTAGATAACCACTTGCCAGGCATCACTGGAAAATAGTGTTATGTGGGGTAGTAGATGGAGACGTGTACTTAGAGTCAGAAAACCCTTTCTTCCAATCCTATCACTGACACTTCCTAGCTGTGTGACCTTGAGTAAACACATTGCCTCTGAGCCTCAGTTTCCTCATATATGTGAAATATTTTTAAATTGACTAGCCTAATTTGGGGGCACTAACACTGACTGGAGGACTAATCTGGGGACTTTTGACTATTTGGCTATCTGACTTCATTAATTTAATGTGGGCCATTTATAAAGTTCCACCACACTGCTCCCAAACTGATAGACTAAAGATTAAGAAGCCTCTTAACCAAATAATTAAAGCAGAGTTTATTTATGAGATACTATTTCAAATTAAGACTACAGAGAAATAAAATGTACAACCTGACTGCTTTCCTGCAGTCTCTGTCTCTTTCCACTGAGTCTCTTTCCCACCTGCTGCGCCTAGAACTTCTTGAATACAATAAGGGCCTTAGCCGTCTCCGGTCTCAGGGCACGTTACACTTTCCCTGGTTTGTAATAAGGCCTGTAACCTTGTCAGCCCCGTCTCTCCTTTTCCTAACCGAACTCTCCCCCGTCCTTGTCCGCGCTCCCCTCTAGTCATGTCTATCTAGTCCGTCCTCCTCTAGTCAGCCCCCCTCCTTAATCTTGTCTCTCTATCTAGTCCATCCTCACTCCTTCTTTTTTTTTGCATTACTGTTCATCTTATCCCCCCTGACAAGATTCCTTCTAATCTAACTCCCAGGTCTATATATACCTTTTTTTCTCTCCACTTAAATCTTGGGGCTTCCTTCACCCCCACAGACCAAACTAATCCGCCAGCCAGGGCTGTGGCTGGTTGGGGGAGGGGGAGTGCACTCCCACTTCACGTACCTCAGCACAGGCTATCTTTCAGATAGCTCCGCTCAGGTCGGAGGGAGCTGGGGGCTGTTTTTCCCCCCAGCTGTCTGACCTGGCGTCTTGTATAGCCCATGGGGCTACCCCCCCCTCCGCTGAGGAGGAGGGGGAGAGACCCTGAGGGCCTAAGGCTTTCTAATCTGAGTCTAAAGGTAGGGTTTCCAAATCAAAATAAATTTCCACATGTATAATATAGGGAGAAAAATGATAGCACCTTTCTCACAGGGTTATCATGAGGACCAAGTGAGAAAACATATGTAAAGCATTTTGCAAATCTTAAGGCATTATGCAAATATCATCTGTAATATTTTGACATCTTCTCCAGTATTCTAAACAGAATGTAATGCTAATGCCATGCTATTACACATGACTCTAACATTTGATAATATTTTATTAGAATGAGGACAGAAATATGGAAGTATTTTTAGATGTTTCATATGTAGTCATTGTTGTTTGAATTGGAGTTCAATGTCAGCAGAAGCATTTAGGAATTGATATGCCTTAGATACATTACTTGAAGGTAAGGTATATATTTATATTCACTTGGGGGATGGAGGGAAAGAAGATGTGACCAAGAACCATTGCCTCAAACATGTCTTGGGGAACAAGAAAACAAAGGTTGAAGACCTAATTGCTGCAGCCACCAGGAGATCTTGAGGGGTGAGATAAACTCAAAAGGCTACATTGGCAACTTCTACTGATATAGTTGAGGGAAAGAAGAGTAAAGGTAGAGAAGATGCTTGGTGAGGCAGATAGGAAGGCTAGATCAGTAATAGTACTTTGGAGAAGTAAAGAAAGGAATTAGAAAGAGAGAATTTGAGAAGTCATAGAACCAGGCTCTTTCTAGTAAATGGGGATATGATTGTTCCTGGACTCTCATACTTATCTATCATATGGTTCACTGAATTGTCTACTGTCAAAAATAATAAAGTCAAAAACCCCTTGCTAATATGCTTAATTATCTGCAGGCAAATTCCAAGTATCTAGGGCAAGGCAGTGAGAAATTTTTGAAAATTTATTGGTATATCAATTAGATTTTTGATTGATTTGTTTATTTGAAGAATAAAATGCTTTGTCTTAGCTTCAAGTACAAAAAAAGTGCTGGGGTTTTTTGTTCTTTTAAAATAAACCAAGCAGATTAAAACTATGAAATTATCCCAGTCCCTGAGATTTTCTGACTGTTTCTCTTGGATAGGTGACTTGAATTTCTTATCTATTGGGATGGCAGTGATAAGAGGAAAACAGTTACTTTAGAATTCACCAAATTCCTTTAGGAAAAGTACAAAATGTCAGTTGAATTGAGGATTATTCGAAAAGGAAAATTTCTCAATGATTTGTGCCAAAAATAAATCCTACAAGAATTAGAACATAATACATTCCATTGGGATACCCTAGATCTTTTCTTTACTCTCCAAGTCCCAAAAATTACTCCCATTTCCACTACCCAATATCCTTAGATCCAGCTCTTAATTATGCCTCTAATCTCTGTAACATAGAAAGATGTACTGGTACAGTGATCTTGGATTGAAGTTCAGTTTCTTACTACCTCTAGTTAAGTTGTGTGTATATATGGGCTATGGAGAAAAGGGGAGGGAAGATCATGAGAAAGGAACAAATATAGCCTCTATTAAAGAAAAGGTATAATAGAATATGAGCTATAAGAATATGAACCAGAGTCAGTTCATTGTCACCTAGAAATAGGCTTTGCTTCCTCTAATCCCAGTCTCATCTTTGAAAGTGGTTCCAGACATGGAACAAATTCATATTCAGGGACAAACAAGAAGATGACACATTTAGCAGAGGGTACTATCTAATGGATATTAGATGATAATTGATAGAGGCAGTTAGATGGCTCAGTGGATAGATTATTGGGTTTGGAGGCAGGAAGATGTGAATTCAAATCCACCTCAGATACTTTCTCGCTGTATGACTCTGGGAAAGTCATTTAACCTCTCTTTGCCTTGGAGGCAGCTGGATAGTTCAGTAGATAGAAGGTTGGGCTTGGACTCAGGAAGATCTTAGTTCAAATTCAGTCTCAGAGACTCACTAGCTGGGTAATCCTGGTCAAGTTACTTAACCTCTGTTTGCCTTAATCTATTGGAGGAAGATATGACAAACCTTCAGTATCTTTGCCAAGAAAATCCCATATAGGGTCATGAAGAGTTAGACATCACTAAATGACTCAATGATAATAACAATATGCAATGGATACCTAGGAATACAATCTCTTTCTTGAAATTCCTATATATAGACACTTCTGTGTATTGAAAGTATCTGCTCATACATCTTCCCTTGGATTCCTTCCCCAAGGGTCCTGAAAGGCAAAAACAGTTTTGTGTCATTCTATAGGGAATAGGTAGGTGGCTAAATGCATGTTGATTGATGATTGGGCTCTTATTTTCCCTGGATGGGTATGAGATCCCATGGATCTTCTTTCACTGAACTTTAGGATTATAAAGGCATATGGTTATATTTAGCTAAAAGGGAATGCCATAAAAGTTATGAGTCACTCAAATAATATCTCAGGTAAAAACCAGGGGGGATGGTGAGATTTCTGTACCCAAGACATCTTCCAGTGTAGTGGTTGGACAGGATTGGAGCTTCCAGACAAAAATCACAGGTGAGTCCTAGCTCTCTGTTTGGGTGATGCTTCCTTTCAGTCCATGCCTAACAAAGAGCGGGGCTTTTGTACTGGGATCATAAGATAATAATATCATAAGCATAGAAATAATGGATTTAAAAAGGAAAAGGAAGCCAGAGGTCATAGAATTGTATGACCACAGATTGGAACTAGAAGCGACCCATAGACGTCATGTAGTACTGTCTTCTCATGTTTCAGCTGAGAAATTGAGGCTCAGAGAGGTTAAGTATCTTCTTGATTTTCTAGTTTTATTATTTACTCCCCTCCTGGTAAACTGGAGTCCACTGATACAACTTCCTTACTTTTCCTTGCACAAATTCCATTTCATTATTCCCTGCATTTTCACTGGCTGTCCCCCATGCTTGCCATTCTTTCTCTTTATCATATCACCTGCTTTCCCAGGTTTCCTTTAAGTCTCAGCTAAAATCCCATCTTCTGCTACAATCCCTTCCTTATCCTTCTTTCATGTTTATGCCTTTGTTCTGCTGGTTATCTGCAATTTATTTTGTATGTATTGTGTTTGTTCACAATTGTTTGTATGTTGTCTCCCCATTAGAATGTGTTTCTCTATCTTTTGCCTTCTTTACGTTCATAGAAATAACCATAGTGCCTGACACGTACCAAATGTTTAAGAAATGACTGACTGACCAACATCACATAGATAGTAAGTAAAGCTTGAACTGGAGGTCATGTCTTCTGTGCCCAAATGTCGCACTCTTGGGAGGTTTAGGTGATAATTCAGAAAAACAGAAATCACCATTTCAAGGTACTAGTGGTCAAGCCAATCCCTAGATGGCCGCAGCTTGATTTGGTCCATTAACTATTTTGCTAAGAAAATGTTGACAGCCATTTTATGAATCCTAGGGCCTCTTTTTCCTCTCAACTTCCTCTTCCTGTGATCACCACAGGAGTTACACATGGCACAACTATGTCCATGAGGAGCCAAAGGGAACGAGAAGTCCACTGTACCAGAAGATGACTTATGCAACTGAACGTCAGTACTGTTTGATTATGCTGCTCTCAACCCAGATGGAGGCTCAGGGAATCAGCGCTCCCTGAGGCTGATCTTTCTGCTGTCAATAGTGATTCTTACCTGCATCCAGCACACTCTACAGGTAATTTCTTAAGACAGTGACCTAGTTAGTGATCTACTCTTGGTTTCCCTTCCAAAGACACTCAGAAGAAAGGTACAACAATCTATTTGGGATGCACTAAGCAATGAAACTGTAAGGGTAAAAATTCTCATTATTCTTTTCCTATTGTCACTACCAAATTGGTAAGCTCACATAAGTAATAAAATTCCTCATAATTAATCAGGAAATCTAAATCTGACTGACAATCAATGTTATAAGAAGGCAAAAAAAAAAAAATGGGGTCCTGGAATTTGGTGACCTAAGTAGCAAGCGGAAAATAATCTTTAAATTCATGGCTATTGCAAGAATGCCTCCACAATCATTTCTAGCAAAGAACAGGGGCTTAAGAAATGCTTCTTTCTATGTTGATTGGGTAACTAGACATTATGAAGACCAGTTTACATTATGTTATTTCTACCTTGGTAATGATATATTTTCAATAATAAAAATTTGTCCCCTCAAAAAGTAGTATAAAAATGAAAGAAGGGATCCAGGGAGCTTCATATCTGTTTATACTACATGAGATTCCCTGAGAGCCAGTTCTCTCTCTAGCAACCATTCCAGAGGACCTATCTTTGATCGTTCACTTTTCACTCCTTTTTAAACTTACAGGGTATATAAGCGTCAAATAGAAATGATGAGCTTGTGAGCTTCCTGTCCACAAAGTCCATTCCTCTTCCTCTGTCACTGACTCTTCTGAGTACTTTCCTCCACATTCATTTCCTTACTTCTATTCTGCCATGTCACTGCAAATCCCTGAAAACTACAGTGATTTTTTTCTAGCATAGATGTGTAGATATAATATATCTATACTAAGATGTGAGTTCTATGAAAGGTATCAATTTTTGAAAAAAATTCCTTTGATATCTATCACAATTTTCTACATACTATAAGTGATTAGTAGGTGATTGCTAATTCTTTTTTAATTAAGGGAGAAAAATAAAATACATACATTTACTACACAGCATGCATTATTATTCAAAGATCAGGCAAAGTGAGGTAATAAAGGCTTAAAACTCTAAGTTTGGCTATGAGATAATGGAAATTTTTAACCTATACAAACTTGTGAAGCTTACCAAATATAGCAGAGAAGTTATCACGTACGTAGGAAGGACGATCCTCACCAATGGAGAGCAGGTATGTCTTTAAAATACTATCTTTGGCAAGAGAGACAATACAATGTAATGGACAGAAAGTAAGCTACAGAATCAGGAATACTTTGATTCACATCCCTTTTCTGACTTAAAATAGCAGCATGACTGTGGGCAAGTCATTTAAACACTCAGTCCCTGCCATAGCATTCTTAAGGGCTATTAATTGCAGAGAAGGTCCTATTCTTCATTAATGAAAGAGAATAGAGAAAGTTCCTCACTGGAAATTCCACATTTGTATGAAAAGGAACTAAGATAATAATGTGTTATTTTAATCAAAATAAGATCTCTAAAAGCACATTAAAGTCAAATAAGGTCATTGGAATGGTTTCATACTCATGTATTTTCTTAAATATACAAAAGAGTGGATAGCAATTCTCTATGAAATACTTTCCTTAAATCATCTCTTTGTCTTTGTCACAGAAGTATGATGAACAATCACACACTGGTTAAAGAATTCATTCTGATGGGATTTCCTGTTGGCCCTGAAATGCGAATGTTCCTCCTTGGACTCTTCTCTCTGCTCTATGCCTTCACCCTAATGGGGAATGGAGTAATTTTGGGACTCATTTGTCTGGAGGCCCGACTCCACACTCCCATGTACTTCTTCCTCTCACACTTGGCCATTGTTGATATTTCCTATGCCTGTAACACTGTGCCCCAGATGCTAGCAAACCTCCTGGACCCAGTCAAACCCATCTCATATGCAGGGTGCATAACTCAGACTTTTCTCTTTTTGACTTTTGCCCTCACAGAATGTCTTCTCTTGGTAGTGATGTCTTATGATCGCTATGTGGCAATCTGCCACCCTCTCAGATATTCTGTCATCATGAACTGGAAGGTGTGTATCACTCTATCATTGACCTCCTGGGCCCTTGGATTCCTTCTGTCATTGGCTGATCTAATTTTATTACTGCCATTGCCTTTTTGTAGTCTCCAGAAAATCAACCACTTTTTTTGTGAAATCTTAGCTATTCTCAAACTTGTTTGTGCTGACACCCATATACTTGAGACCATAGTCTTGATTGTGGCTACTTCTGTGTTGGTGGGACCTCTTTCCTCAATAGTGATCTCCTACATGCAAATAATCTATGCAGTCCTGCGTATACAGTCAAGAGAGGGGAGACAGAAAGCCTTTTCTACCTGCTCCTCCCATCTCTGTGTGGTAGGACTGTTCTATGGCACTGCCATCATTATGTACATTGGGCCAAAGCATGGGAACCCCAAAGGTCAGAAGAAATATCTCCTCTTATTCCATAGCCTATTTAACCCCATGCTCAACCCCCTTATTTATAGTCTGAGAAACAGTGAAGTAAAGGGTGCCCTGAAGAGAGTGCTAGGGAAAGGAAAACCATCCTAAATAATTTAACAAATTATAAACTTGCAGTAGAATTCATTAATTATGACTATAGTCATCTGAAACCTTATTTCACATTGCTTAATTAAAAAATAAAGTAGAATCTATTTCTTCCTCCCTAATATAAGGAATATGGAATGGATGGACTCTGAGGTCACTTCTGGCTTCAAATCAATGAACCTATGAATCTTCAAAAGTATATATGTTTTGCTTATGTTTCACTAGCCTGTGAAAATTTCTAAGGTACCAAAGTGCCAAAGGAAAGATGAAATGTTTCTACTTAAATATTTGTGATCAATATTCAAGTGTTTCCTACTCGATGTAAAAATTTTTGAGTTTCGGGGTGTGAAACAGTGAAGTTATAATCCTTTGAATAATGATCCAGGAAATTGTTCAGGGCTATGCTTGACTTTGTACCCTGAGAGCCAATCCCAAGTTCGTGACTATCATGCTACAAGAACATTGTGGAAATCTCATTTAACAAACATGCATACCTTTGAGAAAGGAGGAGAAGGGGAGAGAGGAAGGGAGAAAGAGAAAACAGCGATAGAAACAGAGACAGAGAAACAGTATGGAATGAATACTGCCATAGGTTTGTGAAAATTTTTCAGCTCAGTATAAATATAAAACTATCAACAATTACTTATACTAATTTTAATCATTTAAAAATAATAACCAAGAGAAAGAGAGGGAAGTCAAACATCATTTCACAGACTAATCAAACATAATTTTCCAGAATCATTGGCTTGAGGGGAAGTGGGGGAGTGTCACACAAAACCAATGTCATACAAAGAGTGTGGAATTAGAATTAAAATTGATATCTCTTCTAGGATTTGATTGTGTTTATATTACCCAAGGTCATGTGGCGCATTAGAAATGGGGCGACTAGGTGGCGCAGTGGATAAAGCACCAGCCCTGGATTCAGGAGGACCTGAGTTCAAATCCGGCCTCAGACACTTGACACTTACTATCTGTGTGACCCTGGGCAATCACTTAACCCCCATTGCCCCACAAAAAAAAAAGGAGGTAAGAAAAATAAAAGAGCAATTGAGTTGTGGTGGGAGAAAGAAAATATTATAGGTTCTGACCAATTTCTTGATAGAGAGAGGTGGATGCTGAGTTTGACTGGATTAGGAGCAAGAATAGACAAAAAGACAAATACAATGTGATCTGACTAATAGCAAGAGCAAGAGATCAATATTGCAATTGGTCTTTGTATGGAGACACACAGGCAGAAATTGTTTGGGGTGGGGCTAATATTGCATGACTGCTAAGATAGATGAAAGACACTGATAAACTGAAGAACAGCTATAGGAGTGCCACCAGGATGATGAAGGACCTGATGTTGATTCTTTTCGAAATTTAGTTGAAGAAAACTGGAAAAGAGAAGATTTAAAAGGGACATGACAGTTATTTTTAAGTATCTGAAGAATTTCCATGTGGAAGAACTCTTTTATTATGTCCCTACCTTAGGTTTCTCCCTTCTCCAATTCATCTTCCACATGATCGAGGCTAAAATGATATCTTTAAAGCATAAGTCTGACAATGTCACCTTCTGGCTCAAAAATCTTCAGCAGTTACTTATTATTATGGAATAAAATACCAACTCCTCTATTTGGAATTAAAAACCCTTCACAATTTGCTTCCAGCTTACCTTTCCAGCCTTATTGTACATTATTATATTCCTTTTTCTAGACAAACTAATTTACTTGAGGTTCTTCCCAACTTGACATGCTATCCTATTCTCCATCTCCACACCTTTGCACAGGCCATCCACATGCTTAGAATGTATTCCCTTCACAATTTTACCTCAGAATCCTTCATTTGTCTAAAGTTCGATTCAAATGTCACCTCCTGCATAAGGTCTTTTTTTTACTTCCTTCCACCAGCTGTTCATTATCCCCAAAATCACCCTGTTATTTTATATTTACTTGTATGTATACCTTTTGTTATACTACCACCCTCCCCATTAAAAAATAAGTTCCTTAACACCAACTACTGTGATGTTCTTATTATTCTATACCGAGAACCTAGAACAAGATATGGCTTATGACACAAATTTTAAATGTACTTATTTGTATACTGAAGGACAATTCAAGTTGTTCTGCTTAGTCGCAGAGCAATAATTAAATTTGAAAAGAGCTAAATTCATGCTTTATTTTAAGAACATTGTCTTGCTCATTGTTGTTATTGCTGTTGATTTCTTTTTATTCATGTTTGACTCAGTGAGGCCATTTGGGGTTTTCCTGGCAAGGTAATGGAGTGATTTCCCATTTCCTTCTCCAATTCATTTTACAGATGAGGAACTGAGGCAAACAAGGTCAAGAGACTTGCTCAAGGTCACACATATAGTAAGTGTCTGATCTGAACTCAGGTCTTGCTAGCTCTGGGCCCTGTGCTTTATCTACTGTGCCACCTATTTCCCCTTCTAAATCATTATAGATGTATAAATATGCTATGCACCAGATTTGGAGGTGGTGGGTTGGTTTCCACTAGGGATCTTCAAGCAACAGTGAGATGATGTGTTGAGTATGTTATAGAAGGGATTCCCGTTCACATCTAGGTTAGAAAAATTACCTCCAAGGTGCCTCCCAACCTTGAGATTCTATGGATAAGTATTTTTACAATTCATAATTTTCTGTCCATTAGTTCTCACATTAATCTCTCCATCCATCACTCTGGAATTAGATCCATGCACTGGCAATTTATTATCCACACTACATTGCAACCAAATACTTATTAGCAACTCTCTTTGTGGTGGTAAAGAACTGAAAAGTGAGGGGATGCCCATTAGCTGGGGAATGATTGAACAAAATGTAATAAGATTTTGACTGAATACTATTGTTATAAGAAATGATGAACAGGATGGTTTCAAAAAGAACCTAGGAAGACATATGAACTCAAGCAAAGTAAAATGAGCAGAACCGGAACATTATATACTGTGACAACAATATTATGAAAGTCTTTGTTATTCTAATCAAGACAGTGATCCAAAACAATTTCAAAAGTCTCATGACGAAAAATCCAATACCTCCAAAGAGAAAACTTTTGAACTCTGAATGCCTATTGAAGTATACTTTTTAAAGCTTTCTCTATTTTTCTTTTTTTATATTCTTCCTTTACAACATTGCTAATACAGAAATGTGCTTTTTTATCACATGTATAATTGATATCAAATTGCTTGCCTTCTCAAGAAGCAGGAGGGAGGAGAAAGGGAGAAAATTTGGAACTCAAAATTTTTTTTAAAAATAAAAGTTAAATTTTTTACATATAATTGGCACATATTGAATAAAATAAATAGAATATATGTGTATATGTATATATGTATGTTTGTGTGTGTATGTGTATAAAATATCTTTGGCCCTTCCTAGCATTGACTCTCCCATGACTCCATTGTTAACATTGTTCAATTTCTATAATAGTCTGGTTTCTGGAAAATACAAAAAAATGAGTATTTTTGACATATTTCTTTACATGCTCATTGAGGGATATCAGTCAAAGGCATTTATTTCTCTTGTGGTCATGAAGCATCAGAGCACATGAGACATTGAGATAATCAGGATTTTCTACCCAAAAAAAAATCCATCTGGAAAAGATAATGATAGAATATCATCCACAGGTTGCACAGAGTACAACTTTTGAAGATTTTTCTCATTTTTTTATTACAAATATAAGAGAAATTCAGTGTGTGGAGGGATAGGATAGAAAAATTAGCTTATAAACAACAATTCTGTATCTCTGGCTGTCCAAATAATTTTTTTTTGGTGAGGCAGTTGGGGTTAAGTGGCTTGCCCAGGGTCACACAGCTAGTAAGTGTTAAGTGTCTGAGGCCGGATTTGAACTCAAGTACTCCTGAATCCAGGGCCGGTGCTTTATCCACTGCACCACCTAGCTGCCCCCCAAATAAAATTAAATGAGACAAAGACTTTTTATTTCAAATAATATTTTATTTTCTCCCAGTTATATGTTGATAATTTTTTAACATTCATTTAAAAAATGAGTTCCAAATTTTCTTTATCCCTGCTTTACCTCCCTATTCGGCTGCAAGAGTAAACAATATAATATAGTTTATAAATATTTAACTGTGCAAAATATTTTACTATATTAGTCATATTGTGAAAGAAAAACCAAATCCAAGGACAAAAAGTACAGAAAATTTAAAAATAATATTATTTTATCTGTGTTATCTGTGTTCAGATTTCATCAGTTCTTTCTCTGGATGTGGATAGCATTTTTCATCATGAGTCTTTTGGAACTGTCTTGGATCATTGTATTTCTGAGAATATCTGTCATCTACAGTTGATCATCATGTAGTATTACTGTTACTTTGTACTGGTTCTGCTTACTTCATTTTGCATCAGTTTATATGTCTTTCTAGGTTTTTCTGAAATCAACTTATCATCATTTATTATAGGACAGTAATATTCTGTTACACTCATATACCACAATTTGTTCAGTGATTCCCCCAGTTGATAGGCATCCTCTCGATTTCCAATTCCTTGACACTACAAAAAGAGCTGCTGTTAATATTTTATACATATAGGTCCTTTTCTTTTTTGGCTTTTTTATCTCTTTTGGGATACAGACCTATTATTTCACAGTTTTATTACCCTTTGACCAGTTTCAAATTGTGCTCCAGAATTGTTGGATCAGTCGAGAACTCTACCAATAATGTGTTAGTGTGCAAATTTTCCAATATCCCCTCCAATGTTTCCTACTTTCCCTTTCTTTCATTTTAGCCAATCTTATAGGTGTGAAGTGGTACTACCTCAGAGTTGTAATTTGTATTTCTCTAATCAGTAGTGAATTAGAGCATTTTTATATGATGATAGATTTGATTTCTTCATCTGAAAATTGTCTCTTCATAGTCTTTTACCATTTATCAATTAGGGAATGACTTGGGTTTTTTTTGGGTAATAAACATTTTTATTTATTGTTTTGGGTTCTAATTTTTACCCCTCCTTCTGTCCCTCCCCTCCCTCCTCCCTGAGTCAGCAGGTAATCAGATATGGGTTTTACATATATGATTATGCAAAGTATTACCACATTTGTCATTTTGTACAAGGAAACGTCATTAAAAGAAAAAATGAAAGTGAAAAATAGCATGCTTCAGTCTGTTTCATCAATATCAGTTCTTTCTTTGGAAGTGGACAGTATGTTTCATCAATAATCCCTCGAGATTGTCTTGGATCATTGTATTGTTGAGAAAAGTCAAGTCATTCACAATTCTTCATCAAAAGATATTGCTGGAGCATTTTTTCATATGACGATAGATAGCTTGGATTTCTTCACCTTAAAACTGCCTGTTCATAGCTTTTGACCATTTATCAATTAGGGAATGACTTGTATTCTTTTTTTAATTATAAACATTTTTATTTAAAGTTTTGGATTTTAAATTCTATCCATTTTTCCCATCCCTTCTTCCCCTCCTCTGAGATGGTAAGCAATCAGATATAAGTTATACATATTAATCATTTTTTATAAGAAAACAAAAGAAAAAAATGAAAGAAAGTGGAAAATAGCATGCTTCAACCTGCATTTAATCAATATCAGTTCTTCCTTTGGAGGTGTATGGTATGCTTCATCATTAGTCCTTTGGGATTGTCTTGGATCATTGTAATGCTGAGAAAAGTTATTCACGTTCTTCATCAAACAATATTGCTGTTACTGAGTACAAAGTTTTTCCTGGTTCTGCTCACTTCACCATACATCAGTTCATAAAAGCCGTTCTAGGCCTTTCTGAAGTCACCCCCCTTGTCATTTCTCATAGCACAATATTATTATATAACCATTATATACCACAGCTTGTTTAACAATTCCCCGATTGATGGGCATTCCTTTGATTTCCAATTCTTAGCCACTACAGAAAGAGCTTCTAGAAATATATTTTTACAAATAGGTCTTTTTTTGGAATGGAATGACTTGTATTCTTCAAAATTTGAAGATATCAAAACTATTTACAGTCATATAAAAATATTCTAAATCATTATTGATTAGAGAAATTTAAATTAAGACAACCTTGAGATTTCATTTTCCTCTACCAAACTGACTAAAATAATTGAAGAGGAAAGCAACAAATGTTGAAGGGGATGTGGAAAAATTGGTACACTAGTTAATTGTTGTGGAATTGGGAACTGATTAAGCCATTTTGGGGAGCAATGTTGAATTATACCCAAAGAATTATTAAACTACTAACACGCTTTTACCCAGAAATACCACTACTAGATTTATTTCCAAAGATGATTAGGGAAAAAGAAAAGAATTTATATGTTGTAAAATATTTATAGTAACTCTCTTTGTTGTATCAAAGAACTGGAAACTGCAAGTATACCCAATAATTGGGGAATGACTGAACAAGTTATGGTATATGGTTGTGATAAAATACTACTGTACTACAAGAAATTATTAGAAAAATATGGAGAGACTTGTGTGAAATAATGAACAAAATGAGCAGAAACAAGAGAACATTCTATACAATAATAGCATTATTTTTAAATGACTTTAAGTGATTAGGTTATTTGGACATTATAACTCTCCAAATTAATTGTAATGGACATATACAGACTAATGCTACCAGCATCCAGATAAAGAATTGATAAATAGAAGTATGTATAGAATAATTTCACATATATAAATCTATTTGTGTCTGATGATAGCTGTCCCTAGGCCAGAGTGGAGAAAGGGAAGGAAAAAAAGGGGTAAAAATTTGCATGATAATGTATATTTGAAAGGAATAGCAAGTTGTACGTGGTAGATTTCAAGATTAATATGGAATCATCTTTTTTATTGTCCTGTGTTATGGAAATGCTTGTTTTATTCCATAAATTAAAAATAAAACAAATTTTAAAAATAAAAATTTAATTAAAAATTGACTCAGTTCTCTGTATATTTGAAAAATGGAACACTCGCTTTAAATATTATTTTCCAGATTTCTACTTTCCTTAAAATCTTAATTAAATTGGTTTTGTTTATGCAAAAACATTTTAATTTAATATAATCTAAATTGTCCATTTTATATCTAGTAATGCTCTCTATCTCTTGTTTGCTCATGAATTCTTCCCTTCTACATAGATCTGACAGCTAAACTTGCCCTTGTAATTTGCTAATAGTATAGCCATTTTATAAACATAAAAGAAAAATCATGTACCCATTTTGATCATAGCTTGGTATTACCAATATCTTGGTAACATACTGGTCTCTACTTACTCTCTTTCATACTGTTTTCTAGTTTTCTCACAAATTTTGTCAAAAAGTAAGTTCTTGCCCCAAAATCTTGAGATCTTTGGGTTTATCATACAGTCTATTACTAGGGTTATTTACAACTGAGTATTGTGTACCTAATCTCCTCCACTGATCCCAACACTCTATTTCTTAGCCAGTACCAGATAGTTGGGGGGGGTTTTGGTTTTGTTTTGCAGGGCAATGAAGGTTAAGTGACTTGCCCGGGATCACACAGCTAGTAAGTATCAACTGTCTGAGGCCAGATTTAAACTCAGGTCCTCCTGAATCCAGGGCTGATGCTTTATCCATTGCACCACCTAGCTGCCTCCCAAATCATTTTGATAAATTACTACTTCATAATACAGTTTGATATATGGTATTACTAGGCTACCTTCCTTCACATTTATTTTCATTAATTTCCATGATATTCTGGACCTTTTGTTTTTCCAGGTGAATTTTATTCTTTTCTCTAGCTCTATAAAATATTTTAGTAGTTTAATTGTGGTGGCACTGAATGACGAAATTAGTTTAGCCAGAATTGTCATTTTTATTATATTGGCTTGGCCTACCCATGAGCAATTGATATTTTTCTATTTTTTTTTTAGATTTGACTTTATTTGTGTGAAAAGTGTTTTGTAATTGTGTTCATGTACATCCTGGGTTTGTCTTAGTAAGTAGACTCCAAAGTATTTTATATTGTCTTCAGTTATTTTAAAAGGAGTTTCTCTTTCTAACTCTTATTGCTGGACTTTGCTGATAATATATAGAAATGCTGATGACTTATGTAGTAGGCTTATCTCATACCATGCAACTTTTCTAAAGTTGTCAATTATTTCTAGTTTTTTTTTTTAGTTTATTGTCTAGGATTCTTTAGGTATACCATAATATCACCTGCAAAGAGTGACAGTTCTGTTTCTTCATTAACTATTCTGATTCCCTCAATTTCTTTTTTGTCTCTAATTACTATAGTTAATATTTCTAATCCAATAATAGTAATGATAAAGAACATCCTTATTTTACTCCCTAGTCTTATTGGGGAGGATTCTAGCTTATTGCCATTACAGATAATTTTTACTAATGGATTTAGATAGGTATTATTTATCATTTATGGAAAGTTCCATTTATTCCCATTCCCTCTAATTTTTAATAGGAGTGCTGTATTTTGTCAAAATTTATTTCTGGATCTATTGACATGATCATATGATTTCTGTTGGTTTTGTTATCAATATGGTTAATAGTTTTCTTAATATTGAGCCATCCCTGGTTTCCTTGTATAAAAATGACTTGATCGTAGTGAATAATCTTTTGGATATATTACTATAATATCCTTCCTAATATTTTACTTACAAATTTTGTAGTAATATTCATTAGGGAAATTGGGCTATAATTCTCTTTCTCTGCTTTGGCTTAGTCTGGTTTAAGTATAAGCATCATATTTGTGTTGTAAAAGGAATTTGGTAGAATTCCTTCTTCACCTATTTTCTGCAATAGTTTATATAGTCTTAGAATTAATTATTTTTTCAATGTTTGGTGGGATCCAATTGTAAATCCATCTGGCTCTGAGAATTTTTTCTTAGGGAGTTCTTTGATGACTTGTTCAACTTCTTTTTTTATGATGGGGTTTTTATTCTATTTCCTCTTCTGTTAAACTGAGCAATTTATATTTTTAAATATTCATAAATTTCACTTGGATTATATGGTTTATTGGCATACAGTTAGTCAAAGTATCTTTTAAATATTACTTTAATTTCCTTTTTACTCTCCTCTTTCTTTTTAAAAAATGTGAATGGAATGAACTCTCCGATAAAATGGAAGCAGATAGCAGAGTGTAGCAAAACCCATAAACCTGTAGTATTTTGTTTACAAGAAACACACTTGAAACAGAGAGAAATATACAGAGTAAAGGTAAAAAGTTGGAGCAGAATCTATTTTGCTTCAGCCAAACTAAAAAAAAATCAGGGATAGCAATCCTGATAGCAAAATCCAAAATTAACCTAATTTTAAAAGATAAGGAAGGAGGGGGCAGCTAGATGGTGCAGTGCATAAAGCACTGGTCCTGGATTCAGGAGTTCCAGAGTTCAAATCCAACCTCAGACACTTGACCCTTACTAGCTGTGTGACCCTGGGCAAGTCACTTAACCCTCATTGCCCCACCAAAAGAAAAAAAAACGATAAGGAAGGAACCCACACCTTGATAAAAGCTACCATAGACAATGATGTAATGGTTTTGTTTGTTTGTTTTGGGGGCAGCGAAGGTTAAGTGACTTGCCCAGGGTCACACAGCTAGTAAGTGTCAAGTGTCTGAGGCTATATTTGAATTCAGGTTCTCCTGAATCCAGGGCCAGTGCTTTATTCACTGTGCCACCTAGCTGCCCCCAACAATGATGTAATGTTAATACTAAAAGTGTACATACCAAGTAGTATAGCATCCAAATTCTTCAAGGCAAAGTTAAGTGAGTTATAAGAAAAAGGAGACATCAAAACTATACTAGTAGGGGACCTCAACTGTTCCCTCTTAGAATTTGGTATATCCAACCAAAAAAGAAACAAAAAAGAAACTAAAGAGGTGAATAGAAAATTAGAAAAGTTAGATATGACAGATCTTTGGAGAAAATTGAATAGGAATAGAAAAGAATATACCTTTTTCTCAGTAGTACATGGTACCTACACAAAAATTGACCGTGTATTGGACACAAAGCCTCAAAATTAAATGTAGAAAGGCAAAAATATTAAATGTATTCTTTTTTATCATAAAGTAATAAAAATTATATTCAACAGAGGGCAGTGGAAAAATAGATGAAAAATTAACTGGAAACTAAATTATCTTATCCTAAAAAATAAGTAGGTCAAAGAACAAATCATAGAAACCATCAATAATTTCCATGAAGAAAATGACAACAATAAGACAACATACCAATATTTATGGGATACTGCCAAAGCAGTACTTAGAGGAAAAATTATTTCTCAAAGTTCTAATATCAACAACATAAAGAAATAGCAAACCAATGAATTGGGCATGCAACTAAAATATTAAAAAAAAATTAAAAATCCCTGATTGAGCAGCAAATTGGAAATCCTGAAAACCAAAGGTAAGATTAATAAACTTAAAAGTAAATATATGTATATATATATAATACAATTAAAACTGGTTCTATGAAAAAAATAACATAGATAAGCCATTGTTTAATTTGATTTTTTAAAAAAATTTTCCAATTACATGTAAAGATTTTTTTGAGTTTCAAATTTTTCTCCTACATACCATTTCCTTCCCCCTCCCCAAGACAGCAAACAATCTGATATAGGTTATACATTATGATCATATTAAACATATTTCCACAATAGTCATGTTGTAAGAGAAGAATCAGAACAAAAGGAAAAAATGCAAGAGACAATAAACAAGAGCAGCAAAAAAACAACAAAAGTGAAAATAGTATGGTGCAATGTGCATTCAGACTGCATAGTTCTTTTTCTGAATATGGAGAATATTTTCCACCATAAGTCTTTTGACATTGTCTTGGATCACTGTATTGCTGAGAAGAGTTAAGTCTATAAAATTTGATCACCATACAATGCTATTGATACTGTGTACAATGTTCTCTTGGTTTTGGTCATTTCACTCAGCATCAATTAATGTAAGTCTCTCCAGGTTTCTCTGAAATCTGCCTGCTCATCATTTCTTACAGCACAATAGTATTCCATTACATTTATATACCACAACTTGTTCAGCCATTCCCCAGTTGATGGGCATCCCCTCAATTTCCAGTTCTTTGCCAAAACAAAAAGAGCAGCTATAAATGTTTTTGGACACGTGTATCCTTTTCCCTTTTTTATAATCTCTGGGATATAGACCTAGTAGTGGTATTGCTGGGTCAATTTTATAGCCTTTTGGGCATGGTTCCAAATTGCTTTCCAGAATGGTTGGATCAGTTTATAGCTCCACCAACAATGTATTAGTGTTCCAATTTTCCCAGAACTTCTCCAACATTTGTCATTTTCCCTTTTTTTCATAATAGCCAATTATATAGGTATGAGGTAGTACTACTGAGTAGTTTTAATCTGCATTTCTCTAATCAGTAGTGATTAAGAACATTTTTTCATATGCCTATAGATAGCTTTAATTTCTTCATCTGAAAACTGCCTGTTTAAATCCTTTGACCATTTCTCAATAGGGAATGACTTGTTTCCTTGTATATGTGATTCAGTTCTCTATATGTTTTAGATATGAGGACTTTATCAGAAACACTGGCTGTAAAAATTGTTTCCCAGCTTTCTCCTTTCCTTCTAATCTTGTTTGCATTCATTTTGTTTATTAAAAAACTTTTTAATTTAATGTAATCAAAATGATCCACTCTGCATTTCATAACATTCTCTATGTCATCTTTTGTTATAAATTCTTCCCTTCTCCATAGATCTGACATGTAAACTATTCCTTCTTTTTCTAATGTGCTTATGGTATCACCCTTTATGTCTAGATCATGTACCCATTTTGACTTTACTTTGGTGTAGTGTAATATGTTGGTCTGTGCCTGGTTTCTGCAATACTATTTTCCAGTTTTCACAGCAGTTTTTGTCAAATAGTGAGTTCTAATCCTAGAGGCTAGAGTTTTGGGGTTTATAAAATAGGAGACTGCTATATTCATTTACTCTTGTGTTTTGTGTGCCTAACCTATTCCACTGATGCACCCCTCTATTTCTTAGCCATTTCAAAATAGTTTTGCTGATTGCTTCTTTATAATATAGTTTTAGATCTGGTACAGCTAGGCCACATTCCTTTGCATTTTTTTGCATCAATTCCCTTGATATTCTTGACCTTTTTCTCTTACATAAGAATTTTGTTATTTTTTCAAGCTCTATGAAATATTTTTTGGTAGTTTGATTGGTATACCACTGAATAGGTAAATTAGTTTAGGTGGAATTGTCATTTTTATTATATTAGCAAAGCTTACCCATGAGCAATTTATATTTTTCTATTTGGTTATATTTTCCATTTGATTCTATTTTTCCATTTGATTTTGATTTCCATTTGATTTTATTTGTGTGAAATGTTTTGTAATTGTGTTCATATAATTACTGGGTTTGCCTTGGCAGGTAGATGCCCAAGTATTTTATACTGTCTCTAGATATTTTAAATTGAATTTCTTTTTCTACCTTTTATTGCTAGATTTTGTTGGTCATATAGAGAAATTCTGATGATTTATGTTAGTTTATTTTATATCCTGCAACTTTGCTAAAGTTGTTCTTTCAAGTAGATTTTTAGTTAGGATTCTCTAAGCATACCATCATATCATCTGCAAAGAGTGATAGTTTTGTTTCTTCCTTGCCTAATCTAATTCCTTCAATTTCTTTTTCTTCTCTTATTGTAAGGCTAACATTTCTAGTACAATATTTAATAATAGTGGTGATAATGGACATCCTTGTTTCACCCTTGATCTTATTGAGAATGCCTGTAACTTATCTTCATTACATATAATACTTGCTAATGGCTTAAGATAGATATTTTTTATCATCTTGAGGAAAATTCCATTTATTCTTATGCTCTCTAGTGTTTTTGATAAGAATTGGCCTTGCATTTTGTTAAGTTCTTTCTCTGCATGTATTGAGATAATCATATGATTTTGGTTTGTTTTGTTATTGATGTGGTTGATTATGTTGATAGTTTTCTTAATGTTGAACCAGCCCTGCATTCCTGGTATAAATCCCACCTAGTCATAGTGTATTATTATGGTAATGAATTGCTGTAATCTCCTTGCTAATATTTTATTTGAGATTTTATTTGTGCATCCTGTCTTTCCCCTCCATCGTGCATGTTTATCTCCACCTCAGCACCCAAGCTTAATAAAATGGCCTCCTTCCTCCCCCAGCAAAAATAAAAGTACCCAGATTAACAGATCAGGAAATAAAATCCCCAAATAACCCCATCTATGGAAAAGAAATTGAACAAGCCATTAATGAACTCCCTCAGAAAAAATCTCCAGGGCCAAATGGATTCACAACTGAAGTCTACCAAATACTTAATGAACAATTAATTCTAATACTATAAAAAGTATTTGGGAAAATAGGTGAATAAAAAGTCCTACCAAATTCCTTTTATGACACAATATGGTGTTAATACCTAAACCAGGAAGAAGTAAAACAGGGAAAGAAAATTATACACCGATTTCCTTAATGAAGACTACTGCAAAAATTTTGAATAAAATACAAGCAAGGAGATTGTAGCAATATATCACAATGATTTTATACTATGACCTGGTGAGATTTATACCAGGAATGCAGAGTTGATTCAATATTAGGTAAACTATCAACATACTTAACCATATCAATAACAAACCTAACAGAAATCATATGATTATTTCAATAAATTCTTTGGGGGGGGGATTTGTGGGGCAATGGTGGTTAAGTGACTTGCCCAGGGTCACACAGCTAGTAAGTGTCAAGTGTCTGAGGCTGGATTTCAACTCAGGTCCTCCTGAATCCAGGGCCAGTGCTCTATCCACTGTGCCACCTAGCTGCCCCCTATTTCAATAAATTCTAACAAAGCTTTTGACAAAATACAATACCCATTAAAAACATTAGAGAGCATAAAACAAAGCTAGCATTCCTTAAAATGTTAAGCAGTATCTATGTAAAAACATTAGCAAGCATTATCCATAATGTAAATAAACTAGAAGGCTTCCCAAAAAGACCAGGGATGAATCAAGAATGCCCATAATCACCACTATTATTCAAATGGTACTAGAAATGTTGACTGTAGCAATAAGAGAAGAAAAGAAATCAAAGGAATTAGAATAGGCAATGGGGAAATAAAATTATAACTCTTTGAAGATGATATAATGGTATACTTAGAGAACCCTAGTGAATCAACTAAAAAAATCTACTTGAAATAATTAACAACTTTAGCAAAGTTGCAAGATATAAGATAAACCCACATAAATAGTCAGCATTTCTTTACATGACCAATAAAACCCAGCAGTATGAGATAAAAAGAGAAATTCCATTTAAAATAACTTAAAACAACATAAAATACTTAAGAATCTACCTACCATGATAAACTGAGGAACTAAAATCTTATCACACAAATAAAGTCAGATCTAAAAATTGAAGAAAATATCAATTGTTCATGAGTAGGCCAAGCCAATATAACAAAAATGACGCTTCTGCCTAAATTAATTTACTTATTCTGTATCATATAAAACTACCAAACATCATTTGGCAGAGAAAAAAAATTCATCTGGAAAAACAAAAGATCAAGAATATCATGAATCACTTGGAAAAATGCAAACAATACCAGATTTCAAACTTTATTTTAAGCCAGTAATCATCAAAACTATCAAGTACTGGCTAAGAAACAAAATAGTGGATCATTAGAATAGATTAGATACACAAGACATAGCAATAAATGACCATTGTTACTTAGTATTTGATAAACCCAAAATTTCAGCATTTGGGATAAGAACTCACTATTTGACAAAAACTCTTGGGAAAATTGGAAGACAATAGGGCACAAACTAAGTGTAGACCAACATCTAACACCATATACCAGGTACAATCAAAATGGGAACATTTAAATGTAAAGGATAACACCATAAGCAAATTAGAAGAGCAAGAAATAATCTACCTGTCAGATCTATGGAGAAGGGAAGAAATCATGAGTAAACAAGAGATAGAGAGCATTATGAAATGTAAAATAAATAATTTTGAATGTATTAAATTGAGAAGCTTTTGCACAAGCAAACCAATGCAATCAATATTAGAAGGAATTAGAAAGCTGGGAAATAATAGTTATAGCAAGCATCTCTGAGAAAGGCCTGATTTCTCAAATATATAGAGAACTGAGCAAAATTTATAAAACTGCAAGCCATTTCCCAATTGATAAATGGCCAAAGGCAGTTTTTAGATAAAGAAATTAGAGCTATATATAGTCACATAAAAAGTGCTCTAAATCACTTTTTTTCATTTTTTAATAATAATCATTTTAATTTAAAGTTTTGAGCTCCAGATTTCATCCCTCTTTCCCTTCCTCCATTCCCCCTTCCCTGAGGCAGTAAGCAATCAGATATGGATTATACATGTGTAATTATGTAAAACATTAACATTAGTCATTTTGTATAAGAAAACTTGAATAAAAGGAAAAATTAAAATTAAAAATAACATGCTTCAGTCTGTGTTCAATCAATATCAGTTCTTTCTTTGGAGGTGGAGGATATGTTTCATTAGTCCTTTGCGATTGTCTTGGATGATTGTGTTGTTGAGAATTGTTAAGTCATTAACAGATCTTCATCAAACGATATTGCTGTCACTGTGCCCAATGTTCCCTTGGTTCTGCTCACTTCACTATACATCAGTTCATATAAGTCTTTGCAGGCCTTTCTGGAATCATCCTGGTTGTCATTTCTTATACCATAATAATATTCCATCACCATCATAGCTCATTTAGCTATTCACCAATTGATGGGCATTCCTTTGATTTCCAATTCTTAGCCACCACAAAAAGAGCTGCTAGAAAGATTTAGGTACAAATAGGTCTTTTTCTCTTTTGGGGGATATCTTTGGGATATAAAGCTAATAATGGTATTGCTGGATCAAAGGGTATGCACAGTTCTATAGCCTTTTGGGCATAGTTCCAAATTGCTCTCCAGAATGGTTGGATCTTTTCACAACTCCACCAACAGTGAATTAGCATCCCAGTTTTCCCATATCCCTTCCAACAATCAATATTTTCCTTTTTTATTACATTTGCTACTCTGATGTGAGGTGATACCTCAGAGTTGTTTTAACTTGCATTTCTCTGCTCAGTAGTGATCTGGGAGCATTTTTTCATATGATTATAGATACCTTTGATATCTTTGAAAATTGCTTATTCAGGGGCAGTTAGGTGGCGCAGTGGATAAAGCACTGGCCCTGGATTCAGGAGGACCTGAGTTCAAATCTGCCTTTAGACACTTGACACTTACTAGCCGTGTGACCTTGGGCAAAGTCACAACCCTCATTGCTCTGCAAAGAAAGAAAGAAAGAAATGAATAAATAAATGAATGAATGGATAGATAGATAGATAGATAGATAGATAGATAGATAGATAGATAGATAGATACCTGTTCATATCATTTAACCATTTATCAATTGAGGAATGACTTGTATTTTTATAAATCTAAATCACTTTTTTTTTTGCAGGCAATGGGGGTTAAGTGACTTGCCCAGGGTCACACAGCTAGTAAGTGTCAAGTGTCTGAGGCCAGATTTGAACTCAGGTACTCCTGAATTCAGGGCCAGTTCTTTAACCACTGTGCCATCTAGCTGCCCCTTAAATCACTTTTGATTAGAGAGATACAAATTAATACAACTCTGAGGTACCATGTCAAAACTACCAGATTGGCTAATATGACCAAAAAAATGATAAATATTGGAGAGTATGTGGAAAAATTGGGATACTAATGCACTAGTGGTAAAGATATGAACTGACCCAGCCATTCTGGAGAGCAATTTGGAAGTATTCCAAAACAGCAAACAAACTGTGCATACCCTTTGATCCAGTGACATCACTACTAGGTCTGTATATCAAAGACATTATAAAAAGGAGAAAGGACCTCCTTGTGAAAAAATATTTATAGCAGCCTTTTTTGTGTTGGAAAAATATTAGCAATTGAGGGAATACCCATCAATTGGGGAATTACTGAACAAGTTCTGGTATATGAATGTAATGGGATACTATTGTGCAATAAGAAATAATGAACATTTTTTTACTTGAGTCTTTGTATAACATGACTAATATAGTAATGTTTTACATAATTGCACATGTATAACCTATTTTGGTTGCTTGTCACCTCAAGGAGGGAGGAGGATAGGAAGAAGGAACGAGAGAGGGATAGAAATTGGAACTCAAAACTTCAGATAAATAAATAAGCAAGCAAGCAAGCAAATAAATTAATTAATAAATGGATAAATAAATGAAAAAGGTTAAAAAATGATGAGCAAGCAGATTTCAGAAAAACCTGGAACTGTATGAACTGATGCAAAATGCAATGAGCAGAATCAGGAAAACAGTGTAGACAGTATCAATAACATTGTGTGATGATCGAATATGAATGTCTTAGATCTTCTCAGCAATATAATGATCCAAGACAAATACAAAAGACTTATGGAAAATACTATCCACATCCATATAAGGAACTGATGGACTCTGAACTCAGATCTCAGCATACATTTTTTCACTTACTTTATTTTTTCTGTGTGTTTTCCACAACTCTGACTTATATGGAAATATGATTTACATAATTACATGTATATAACCTATATCAAATTGCTTACCGTTCTAGGAAGAAGTAAATGGAGGGAGGGAAAAAAATTTGGAACACAAAATCTTGTAAAAGTGGATGCTAAAAATTGTCTTAACATATAATTGGGAAAGATAAAATATTATTTAAAATATTTTTAATTAGAATTGAGCAAGTTAAAGCTAATGACTCCACAAGACTGTAAGAATCAATCAAACAAAATCAAAAGAATGAAGCAAATTGGAGAAAATATAAAATATCCTATTGGAAAAATGACTGACCTGGAAAATAGATCCAGGAGAGATAATTTTTAAATTATTGGGCTACCTGAAAACCATGATAAATAAAGAGCCTCAACAGCATCTTTCAAGAAATTATCAAGTAAAACTGTCTTGATATCCTAAAAGTAGTGGATAAAACAGTCATTGAAAGAATCCACCAATCACCTCCTGAAAGAAATCCCAAAATTAAAACTGCCAAGAATACTATAGCCAAATTCCAGGACTCTCAGTTCAAAAAGAAAATATTGCAAGCAGCTAGAAAGAAGCAACTCAAATTGACTGTGACACGGAACCAGTCAGGATCACACCAACTTTATCAGCTTCCATGGATTACAACTAAGAATCACCCACCCAGCAAAACTGAACATAATGCATTGGGGGGGGGGGAAATGTATATTCAGTGAAATAGAGGACTTTCAAACATTTCTGATAAAGAAAACCAGAGATAACAGAAATTTTTTATTTTTACATACAGGACTCAAGAGAAGCGTAAAAAGGTAAATACAAAAGAAAAAATATAAGTTATTCAAAAGGGTTAAACTGTTTATAGGACCTGTTTATACATAGGAATATTATCCATATAGAATTGCAGTTGGAATTATATCCATACATACTTCTAACTGGTAAAAAATTATATCAATTATTGTACTTAGGAGTATACATAGACAGAGGGTGTGGGTATAAGTTGGCTTTGATGGGATGATATAGAAAAATAATTGTAACCCAAGTTCTTATAGTCAAATTAATTGTAATTATCATCTCTCCCACAGCATTATTGTAAGGCTCAAAGACAAATGAGTTAATATCAGTAGTGATTTAGCACTGTGCCTGGCACATAGTAAGTGCTTTAAAAATGCCTATTCCCTTACCCCCTTCCCTTTTTTTTTTGTTTTTTTTTTTGTTTTGTTTTGTTTTTGTTTTTGTTTTGCGAGGCAATGGGGGTTAAGTGACTTGCCCAGGGTCACACAGCTAGTAAGTGTTAAGTGTCTGAGGCTGGATTTGAACTCAGGTACTCCTGAATCCAGGGCCAGCGCTTTAACCACTGCGCCATCTAGTTGCCCCCACCCCCTTCCCTTTTAAAGAAAAGGTCATGACAAAATTCCTCAACCAATTAGATCAGACTTCTGCTGATGCCATTTCACTTCATGCAAAGGTTTTCAAAGACTTTTCACACTTAATTAAAGCCTATAGTTGAGAAAGTTAGAGGCAGAGCCAAGATGGTGGAGAGAAGCCAGAAAGCTGCTTAAGTACTACCAAATTTCCCTCAGAAATGATGTTAAATTAAGCCTCTAAATGGATTCTGAAGCTACAGAACCTACAAAAAGATGGAATGAAGCTTCTGGCTCAAAGGACTCCAGGAAAGGTTTGTCTTACCTTGGTAAAAGGGGAGCACAGCTCAGTACAATGTCTGGGCAAACCAGCAGAACGCCTTAGCCACAGCACAGATCAGCAACTGAGGACCCTCAGGCCTAACTCAGCAAGCTAGTGGCACAGCAGGCCAATTATAAGGCCCCCAACTTCAACACAAAAGGCAGTCTGCCAGCTGGGGTATCTGTTACCCAACAAGCACAACTAGGCTGGGCCACCCCAGTGCAGTTAGCAAGCTGCAAGCTGCCAGAGACCTCAGAGCAGAAAAACATTGATCAGACCCCTGTCCCCCCCCCAAAAAAAGAAGCTTGGGACAGTGCACCCTATCCCCCAGGAGTGGAATTCAACTTTAAAAGTCACAAAATGGCTAAAATATGAATAAGAAACAGAAAAGAACCCTCACCATTAAAAACTACTATGGCAACTGGTAAGACGAAAACACAAACTCAGAAGAGGACAACAATGTCAAATTGCCTACATTAGAAGCCTCAAAGAAGAAAAGGAATTGTTCTCAACATCAAAAAGTCCTCTTAGAAGAATTCAAAAAATATTTTATAAAATAAATAATATATGTAGAAAAAAATTGGTAAAAGAAGTGAGAGTTATGCAAGAAAGAGTCATTAGTTTGGGAAAAGAAGGACAAAAATTGACTGAGGGAAACAACTCATTAAAAAAAGTTAAATTGTCCAAATGGAAAAGAAATTGCAAAAGCTGACTGGGGAAAATAATTCCTTAGGAAGTAGAATTGATATATCTGATTGTTTATCACCTTGGGTGGGGAGGGGAGAGGAAAGGAGGGATAAAATTTGGAATTCAAAACTTTAAATAAAAAAATGTTTATTATTTATCTATTTTTTTAAATGACACAATGAGACACCAGGAAGCAGTAAATCAGAATCAGAAGAATGTAAAAGTAAAAGAAAACATAAAATACCTCTTCAGAAAAAACAACAGGTCTAGAAAATAGATCCAGGAGGGACAATTTAAGATCAAGTGGACTACCTGAGGGCCATGATAAAAAAAAAAAAAAAAAGAGCCTGGACAGCATATTTTACAACATAATTAAGGAGATCTGCCACAAACTCTTACAACCAGAGGAAGATATTCATTAAAAGAATCCACCAATCACCTTCTGAAAGAGACCCCAATAGGAAAACTTCAAGGAATATCATAGAATTCCAGAATGATCAGGTAAAGGAGAAAATACTTCAAGCATCCATAAAGAAACAATTTAAATATCAATGAGAACTGATCAGGAATATACAGCACCTGGCAGCTTCAACATTAAAGAACCAGAGGGCTTAGAATGCAATATTCTAGAGGACAAAGGAATTTGGATTACAACCAAGAATGTACTACCCAGCAAAATTAATCATAATCTTTCAGGGAGAAAAATGGGCATTCAAAAAATGGGGGAATTTAAAACTTTCCTAATGAAAAATCCAGAACTAAAAAGAAAATTCAGTCTTCAAATATAAGACTCAAGAGAAGCATAAAAAGGTAAAATGAGGGGAAAACAAATGTATTATTCTAAAAGGTTAAAAGATTTATATCCCTACACTTGAAGAAGATACTTGTAATCCTTGAAAACTAAATATCTGTTAAGGGAGATAGGAGGAGTACACATAGACTGAGAGTGTGGGTATAAGTTGATTTTGTTGTGATGATATAAAAAAACTTAAGGGTTGGAAAAAAGGATTATAATGGAACAAAAAAGGGAAAGAAGAATGGGGTAAATCACATCACATGAAGGGACATAAAAGACATGTTACAAGAGAGGGAATGAAGGAGGAGTGAGTATTGTTTTATCTTACTCTAATCTGATTTGGCTCAAAGAGGGAATAACATATACACTCAATTGGGTATAGAATTTTATCTTACCATATAGGGAAGTAAGAGGGGAAGGGGGAAAGAAAACAGCGGGATCCCAATATAAGAGAAGGCAAAACTTGGAGGCAAAGGCAGGGGAAAGGAAGTGGGGCTCATAGAAGGGAGGGTAAATTGAGGGAGTTAGTGGTCAGAAGGAAGACACCAGTGATAAGAGACAGAGTAAAAGGAAAGGGAAAAGTAAAAACAAGGGGGGAAATAGAGTGGAGGGAAATACACAGTTAATAAACATAACTGTGAATGTGAATGTTATGAACTCTTCCATAAAAAAGAAGCAAATAAAATAGTGGTTAAATATGTTGTTTACAAGAAACACATTTGAAGCAGAGAGATTCACACAGAGTAAAGGTAAAAGACTGGAACAGAATATAGTATGCTTCAACTGAAGTTAAAAAAGGCGGGGGAGCAATCCTTATCTCAGACAAAGCAAAAGCAAAAATAAACCTAGTTAAAAGAGATAAGAAAGAAAACTATATGTTACTAAAAGGTACCCTAGTCAATGAAGTGATATCAATACTAAACATATATACACCAAGGAGTATGGATCTCAATTCTTAGAGAAGTTGAGTGAGTTACAGAAAGAAATAGACAACAAAACTACACTAGTGGGGGGGACCTCAAATTCCCCCTTTCTGAACTAGATAAATCTAACCAAAAAATAAATGACAGAAGTTATAGAGGTGAATATGTCTTACATACATGATTGGAGGGTAAGAAACATATTCATATTCATTTAGGGGATAGAAGCAAAGAATATGTGCCCAAGTATCATTGCCTCACTTGTGATTTGGGGAACAAGATAAAAAAGGGTGAAGACTTAATTGCTGCTGTCACCAAGCTATATTGGCAGCATCTACTGAGAGAGTAGAGGGAAAGAAGAGTCAAGGTGGAGAAGAGTCCTGGTGAGAAAGGTAGAAAGGCTAGATCAGTAATAATACTTTGTAGAAGCAAAGAAAAAAGTTAGAAAGAGAAAATTTGAGAGGTGGTAGAATCAGGCTCTTTCTAGTAAATGGAGATATGATTGCTTCTAACCTTTCTTACTAAATTATAAACTGGTTGACCAAATTGTAATATGTCAAAAAGTCCAGGCTACTATGCCTAATTATCTTCAGGCACATTCCAAGTATGTAGAGTAAAGCAGTGAGGAATTCTTAAGAATTTATTGATTTATCAATTAGATTTTGGATTTATTTGCTTCTTTTATGAATAAAATAAAACTTTGTCACAGTTTCAGGTATAATAAAAAGAATCTTGTTTTTGTTTCTTTTAAAGAACTTCAAAGAGACTGAAAGCTATGAAATTATCCCAGGCCCTAATATTTCTGACCTTTTTCTCATGGACAGGCCACTTGAATTTCTCACCTATTGGGATGTCAGTGATAAGAGGACTTTAGAGAATTCCACACTCCACTAAGAAAACAATACAAAGTATCAACAGAATTGAGTATGATTCCAAAAGGAAAATTTCTCAGTGGTTTTTATCCAAAATAGATGCTATGAGAATTAGAATCTAATACATTCCATTTGGATAGCCTGGATCTTTTCTTGACGTCCTAAGTCCAACAAATTGCTCTAGTTTCCCTAGATCAAAAGCTTAGTTATTGCCTCCAATCTGTGTAACACAGAATGATGTACTAGTACAGAGACCTTGGATTGAAGTTCATTCTTTCATCATCTCTGGTGAAGTTGTGTATATATATATGTGGACTATAGGGAAAGAGGAGGGAGGATCATGAGAAAGGAATACAGTCACTTTTAAAGAAAGAGTATAAGCTATGAGCTATAGGAATATGAGCCAGGAACCAGTACATTGTCACCCAGTATTAATCAGCTTACCCCAATCCCAGACTTATCTTTTAAAGTAGTTCCAGACCTGAAACAAATTTGTATTCAGGAATAAACAACAAGACCACACTTTTCCGGGAAGGTACTATCTAATGTATATTAGACAATAATGGGCAGAGCTAGCTGGATGGCTCAGTGGATAGATTGCTGGGTCACATGAATCCAAATCCAGCCTCTAACACTCACTAACCAGAGAACACTAGGCAAATTGCTTAACCTCTCTTTGCATTAATGCACTGGAGAAGAAAATGGCAAACCAGTCCAGTATCTTTGCTGAGAAAATCTCATGAAGGGTCATGGAGTTGAATATCAATGGATCACTAAATGATAACAATAGTAATATGTAATTGATACCCAGGAATATGATCTCTATCTTGAACTTTCTATGTATAGATACTTCTGTGTATTGAAAATATCTGCTCATATGTCTTCCCTTGGACTCCTCCCCCAGGGGCCCTGATAGACAAAAACAGTTTTTGTGTCCCTCTGTAGAGAATAGGTAGATGGGTAAATATTTGTTAATTGATGATTAAGCACTCATTATCCCTGGATGGGTATGATACCCCATGGATCTTCTTTCTTCACAGAATTTTGTGATTACTGAGATGTAAGATTTTATTTAGGTCATAGGGAATAAAAATTCCCTTTTAGGTATAATAGTGATGACTGTGTCGAATAATACCTAGGCTAAAAACCAGGGGAATATTGAGATTTCAGTATGTAAGACATCTTTGAGAGTTGTTACTAGAAAGGATGGGAACTTCCAAGGCAAAATAAAAAATGAGTCCCAGTTCTCTGTTTTGGTGAGGCTTCTTCATGCCTAACAATGAGCTAAAGAGCAGGGTTTTTGCACTAGCATCATAAGATAATGCATAGAAATCATGGTTTTAGAAAGGAAAAGGACCCCAGAGGTCATAGAATTGTATGACCAGAGATTGGAGCTGGAAGAGACATTAGAAGTCATCTACTACTGTCTTCTCATGTTACAGCTGAGGAAAGTGAGGCTCAGAAAAGTTAAGTATCTTCCTGCTTTTCTAGTCTTATTATTTACTCCTCTCCAGGTTATCTGTAGTCCACTGACTCAGTCTCCTTACTCTTCCTAAATTCCATCTCATTATCTCCTGAATTTTTACTGTCTGTCCCCCATGATTGCTGTTCTCTTCTTCCTCACACCACCTGGCTTCCCTGGCTTCCTTTGAGTCTCAGCTAAAATCTACCTTCTGCTATAAGTACTTCCTTGTACCCCTTTGTGTTAATGCCTTCCTTCTGCTCATTATCTCCAATTTATCTTCTATACATTGCATTTGTTCCTAGTTGTTTGTATGCTGGCTCCCAACTAGAATGTGAGTTTCTCTATCTTTTCCCTTCTTTATGTCCACAGCAGTAACCATAGTGCCTGGCACATACTAAATGCTTAAGAAATGACTGACCGACCAAGATCACATAGATAGTAAGTAAAGCTGGAACTGGAGATTACATGTTCTGCATCCAAACTTAGCACTCTTGGAAGGTTTAGGTGATGATTCAGAACAAGAAAAATTCAAAAATTCAAGACAGTAGTAGTCAGGCCAATCCCTAGATAGACAGCTTGATTGGTTCCATTAGTTTTGCTGAGAAAATGTCAACACCATTTTATGAACCCTAGGACCTCTGTTTCCTCTCAATTTCCTCTTGTGATCACCACAGAGAATAGTTGGTGGCAGAAGTTACACGTTGCACAACTATGTCCATTAGGAGCCAAAGGGGACAAAAGGGTCCACCTGACTAGAACATGGCTTATGGGAATTACTATCAGTACTGTTTGACTATGCTGCTCTCAACCTAGACTCAGGCTCGGGGAAACAGTACTCCCTAAAGATGATCTTTTTGCTGTCAACAGTGATTCTTGCCTACATCCAGCACATTCTACAGGTAATTTCTTAAGACAGTGGCCTGGTTAGTGAGCTACTCTTGGTTTCCCTTCCACAGACATTCAGAAGAGAGATACAACAACCTATGTGGGATGGACTAAGCAATGAAATGCAGGAGACTGTCAGGGTAAAGATCCTTGTTATTCTTTTCTTATAGTCACTACAAAATAGGTAATTTCTCATCAGTAATAAAACTCCTTACAATTGAATCAGGAAACCTAAATCCATCAAGTGACAGACACTGTCATAAGAAGGCAAAAATAAAAGAAAAAATGGGGTCCTGGAAATTAGGGACTCAATTTGCAAGTGAAAAATAATCTTTAAATGCATGGCTATTCTAAGAAAACCTCCCCCACCATGTCTAGCAGAGTAGGGGCTTAATAAATGCTTCTTCCTATATTGATCAGGTAACTAGACATTATGGAAACCAGTTTACATTATGTTATTGCTAACTTGGTAATGATCTGTTTATAATAATACAGATTTGGCCCCTCAAAAGGAAGTAGTATAAAAAAAGAAAGAATGGATCCAGGATGCTTTTAAGTCTGTTTACACTCAGTGAGCTTCCCTAAGTGCCAGTTTTCTCTCTAGCAAGCACTCCAAAGGACCTATCTTTGATCTTTCACTTTTTACTCCTTTTTTAATTTCCTGGGTCTATAAACAGCAAACAAAAATGATGAGCTTGTGAGTTTCCTGTTCTTGGAACTAATTCCTCTTCCTTTGCCACTGATTCTTCTGGGTATTTCCCTCCACATTGTGAAGTTTAAGATCTAATTGCTATGTCTAAAAATCTAATGTGTGGTTGCCTTAAATTAGAAACTCATAGCACCAGTCTTTGGGGCATTAAGCATTTATTAGAATATATTAGGGGTTAGTAAAGATAACACATGGAGCTCAGAAAGAAAGAACCTAGCTCCCCCTCACCCTGCAGCTGCCCCTACCATGACCTCCAATGGAAAAGAAAGATCCCCCTAACTCCCAGAGTAGAAGTTCCCTACAGGGCCTCCCAGGCTTGGTCCCTACACACAGTTCCAAGCTAATTGGCTGGTGCCATTGATTGACATGACTTACAAGAGGTTCTGTGAATAGATGTAACAGTTCTATGAATAGATGTAACTTCTGTACACTAGTTACATGCTTTCTTTTCAGGGCTGTACTGCCCTGGTTCTCACAGTGTCTTTCTCAGCAAGTTGGTGGCACTCTGAATCTCAAAACATTCATTTCCTTGCTTCTATCTTGCCATATCACTGCACATGTCAGAAAGCAAAAGTGATTTTTAAAGTTTATATCTATGTAGATATAATATCCTTCTACTAAAATGTGAATTCTCTGAGAGATATACATTTTTGAAAAGAAAATTTCCTTTAGTGCCTAGAATAATTTGCTACATATAGTAACAGATCAATAATTGATTGCCTACTTTTTTGAATTAAAGGAAAGAGAAAATATACACATTCACTATAGAGTATGCCCTATTATCCAAAGATCAGGCAAAGCAAGATTGTAAAGGTTTGAAAGTGTAGGGTTGACCATGAGTTAATAAATTTTTTTTAATTTATAGAAAGTAATAAAGGTTACAAAATATATCCCAGAGGGGTTGTCATATACATAGGAAGAAGGAGGATCCTCACCAATGGAGACCAGGTATGTCTTTAAAATATTATCTTTGGCAAGAGAGGCAATACAACATAATGGACAGGAAGCCGCAGAGTCAGGGAGACCTTGATTCACATCCTGCCTCTGACATATAATGGCAACATGACTGTGGGCAAGTCATTTAATCCCTCAGTGCCCATCATAGCATTCTCAAAGGCTATCAATTGCAGGGAAGGTACTAATCTTCATTAAAGGAAGAAGATAGAGGACATTCCTCACTGAGAATTCCATATTTGTTTGAAAATGAATTGAGAATAACAATGTGTTATTTTAATCAAAATAAGATCTCTAAAAGTATATTAATGTAAGGTCATTGGAAGGGCATCATACTCAAGCATTTTTTTTTATGTGCATGAAAGAATGGATAATAGCTTTTTGTGAAACACATTGCTAAATGATCTCTTTGTCTCTGTCATAGAAGTATGATGAACAATCACACACTGGTTAAAGAATTCATTCTGATGGGATTTCCTGTTGGCCCTGAAATGCGAATGTTCCTCCTTGGGCTCTTCTCTCTGCTCTATGCCTTCACCCTAATGGGGAATGGAGTAATTTTGGGACTCATTTGTCTGGAGGCCCGACTCCACACTCCCATGTACTTCTTCCTCTCACACTTGGCCATTGTTGATATTTCCTATGCCTGTAACACTGTGCCCCAGATGCTAGCAAACCTCCTGGACCCAGTCAAACCCATCTCATATGCAGGGTGCATAACTCAGACTTTTCTCTTTTTGACTTTTGCCCTCACAGAATGTCTTCTCTTGGTAGTGATGTCTTATGATCGCTATGTGGCAATCTGCCACCCTCTCAGATACTCTGTCATCATGAACTGGAAGGTGTGTATCACTCTATCATTGACCTCCTGGGCCCTTGGATTCCTTCTGGCCTTGGCCCATCTAATTTTATTACTCCCATTACCTTTTTGTAGTCTCCAGAAAATCAACCACTTTTTTTGTGAAATCTTAGCTATTCTCAAACTTGCCTGTGCTGACACCCATATACTTGAAACCTTAGTCTTGGTTGGAGCTACTTCTGTATTGGTGGGACCCCTTTCCTCAATAGTGATCTCCTACATACGAATCATCTATGCAGTCCTGCGTATCCAGTCAAGAGAGGGGAGACAGAAATCCTTTTCTACCTGCTCCTCCCATCTCTGTGTAGTAGGGCTCTTCTATGGTACTGCCATCATTATGTACATTGGGCCCAAGCATGGGAACCCCAAGGGTCAGAAGAAATATCTCCTCTTATTCCATAGCCTATTTAACCCCATGCTCAACCCCCTTATTTATAGTCTGAGGAACAGTGAAGTAAAGAGTGCCCTGAAGAGAGTTCTAGGGAAAGGAAGACCATCCTAAATAATTTAACAGAATATAAACTTGTAGTTAAATTCATTAATTATGATGATATGATGTTAAAAGTCGTACCATTAATCTGAAACCTGATTTCATACAGTTTAATTGGAAAATATAGTAGAATCTCTTTCCTCCCCTTTAATATGAGAAATATGGACTAGATAGCCTCTGAGGTCCCATCTCCAACTCTATGACCCTATGAATATTCAACTGTATGTATGTATTTTCAATGTTTGACTAGTCTGTGAAAAATTTTTAATGTAAAATGGGACCAAAGGAAAGATGAAATACTTCTACTTAGATGTTTGTAATCAATATTCAAATATATTCAGGGGCAGCTAGGTGGCGCAGTGGATAGAGCACAGGCCCTGGATTCAGGAGGACTTGAGTTCAAATCTGGCCTCAGACACTTGACACTTACAAGCCATGTGACCCTGGGCAAGTCACTTAACCCCCAATTGCCTCATCAAAAACAAATAAATAAATAAATAAGCAAATACATAAATAAATATTCAAGTATATTCTGTTCAGGGCAGTTTTTATTATTAATATTAGTTTGGTTGTGTTAAATAATGAAGTTATAATTGTTTAAATAATTTTCTGGGAAATGATTCCAGGGTATACTTGACTCCCTTTCATTGTTTTTGCTGGTCAGATATTTTGGTCATATCTGAGTCTTTCTGTCCACATTTCTGGTTTTCTTGGCAAACATACTAGGTCAGTTGGCCATTTCCTTCCCCAGCTCATTTGACAGATGAGGAACCTGAGGCAAGGAAGGTTAAGTAATGTGCTCAGGGTCATACATCTACTAAGTGTCTGAGTCCAATTTTACACTCAAGTCTTCCTGACTCCAAGCCCAGAGCTTTATTTATCACACCACCTAGCTGTCCCTATTTGACCTTCTACCCTGATAGCAAATCCCAAAATAATAACTACTCTGCCACAGAGACATTGTAGAAATATGACTTAATATTTTAAAAGTGAGAGAGAAATAATATTGAATAAATCCTGCCATAGACTTTATGAAAAATATTTTCTGATAAAAGTATTTTATTATTTTCCAGTGACATGTAGAGATAATTTTCAAAATTTGTTTTATAAGATTTCTAGTTTCAAATTTTTCTCCTTCCATCCCTCCCCAAGACAGCAAGTAATCTGATATAGGTTATATATGTACAATCACATTAAACATATTTCTACATTAGTCATGCTGTGAAAGAAGACTCAGAGAAAAAAGGGAAAACTTCAAAAAAGAAAAATAATAACAACAAAAACAATAGAAATACTATGATTCAATCTGTATCTAGATTCCACAGTTCTTTTTTTCTGGATTTGGAGAGCATTATCCATCATGAGTCCTTTGGAGCTCTCTTGGACCATTGTATTGCTGAGAAGAATAAAGTCTATCACAGTTGATCAACACATAATGTTGTTGATACTTTGTACAATGTTCTCCTGATTCTGCTCATCTCACCTTTATGAAAAATTTTAAGCTCAATATAAACTTGAAACTATCAATAATGACTTATACAAATTATAAGCAATTTTAATAATTGTAAAGATTCTCTCTCTCTCTCTCTCACACACACACACACACACACACACACACACACAAAACCACAATGACATGAAGAGGATAGAATTAGAATTGAAATATTGAAATTAGTATATCTTCTAGTATTCCATTCAGTTTATATTACTCAAGGTCATGTGACCCATTAAGTTCAAAAACCTGTGGGGATATAAAGGAGGTAAGAAAAATAAAAGAGAGATTGAGATGTGGTGGGAGAAGAAAAAAAAGATATTAACACCTCTGACCAATTTCTTTGTAGAGAGATAGATGGATGCTTAGTTTGACCTGATTAGGAGAAAGAGTGGGCAAAATGGCAAGTACAATAAGATCTGACTAGTAAAAAGAACAAGAGACCAGTATCAGAATTGGTCTTTGAATGGAGACATACAGGCACAAGTTGTTTGGGCATGGGGCTAATGCTGTACATCTGTGGAAAGATAGAAGAAAGACACTGATAAACCATAGAGAAGCAAAAGAAGAGCCACCAAGATGGTGAAGAGCCTGGAGTTGATTCTTTTTCAGAGTTATTTGAAAGAACTGGAGAAAAGAAGACTTAAAGTGGGCATGATAACTGTTTTCAAGTATCAGAAGAGTTGTCATTTGTAATCTTCTCACCCCTCAAATTCACCCTCAAGATTTCATCATGGGGCAGCTAGGTGACACAGTGGACAAAGCGCCCACCCTGGACACAGGAGGACCTCAGCACAAATCCGGCCCCAGTCACAAGACTTTCACTCACTGCTCATCCGCAGGCATGTCACCCAACTCTGACCACCCCACAAAAAAAGATAAACAAAAAATAAATGCTTTACATATATCATCCCTTCATAATGAATTCCCACCTATGCCCTCTGTATAAATCTATTTCTATCATCTGCCCTAATACTGAGAAAATTCTTATGAGTTAGATGTATCATCATCCTATATAGGAATGTAAGCAGTTTAACCTTTTAACATTCCTCTTAATTTCTTTTTCCTGATTACCTTTTTATGATACTCTATAGTCTTGTATTTGAAAGTCAAATTTTCCATTAAGTTCAGGTCTTTTCATCACGAATACCTGAAAATCCTCTTTTTTATTGAAGTCCCATTTTTTCCTCTGAAAGATTATACAGGTTTTGCTGGGTAGGTGATTTTTGGTTGTAATCTCAATTTCTTTGCCCTTTGGAATATCATATTCCATGCCCTCCTATCCTTTAATGTAGAAGCTGCTAGATCTCGTGCTATCCTGACTGTGGCTCAACAGTACTTGAATTGCTTCTGGCTGCTTGCAATAGGTTCTCCTTGACCTGGGAGCTCTGGAATTTGGCTATGACATTTTTTAGCAATTTAAAATTTGCAAAGCACTTTTACTAAATGAACCAGACAATTCCATAATGAGGGGATTACCATCAGAAATGTAGATCATGGTACCAAAACACATAAAAAGACAGTTTAAGGCCCAAGTATACAATCACAAAATGGAGTAAATACAACTTTGAATTATTGATAGTTGAGGCCACAATTGCAAATTTTTATATGATCTCAAACTTTGTTTCATCCTAACTTTTGGCTCCTATGGTTCTAGAGGCTCAAAAGTATACCCTAAACACCTCTGCATTTGTCCCTGACTCCACCAATTGCCTCACAGCCACTGAACATGATTATTTTTGTTTGTTTGTTTTTGTTTCTGTGGGGCAATGGGGGTTAAGTGACTTGTCCAAGGTCACACAGATAGTAAGTGTCAAGTGTCTGAGGCCAGTTTTGAACTCAGGTCCTCCTAAATCCAGGGCCAGTGCTTTATCCACCATGCCACCTAGCTGCCCCACTAGCATGATTATTTTTATTACTGGAGACTGCTTCCTGGAACATCTGGAAGAGGAGAGAAGGAGTTCATGAACCTCCTGACATTACCAAACATTATCAGAAAGAGAAAGAATTTTAGTCTTTAGTATAATCTCTCTTGAGTAAGAAAAAATGCATGGTCCCTATAAAATATATGTAAAATTCATATAAGTTGCATATATTTTAAATTATATTTGGCTTATAGCAAATAATAAAGGTAAATTTACACACATTTTATTAGTTAAGACTCATGTCTCAGAATGCAAAGCTCATTCATTCCACCTCAGCTCAAATGGATGAGCCCACCCTAGCTCTCACCATTACCTACAAGTGGTCTACTTCTTTAATTAGAAACCCTGATATCTGGCCATAACCTCCTATCACTCCAACTATCCTTATGCCTAATTTTTCCTAAACTTACTTTTTACTCCAATCAAGACCTCTAATACATCTGCTCCTCAGTACTTTCTCAAGTCATTATACTTGTTATGATTTCATATTTCTCTCTTACTAGACACAGTAATTAGCCACTTCAAACTCCACACTTTGCTCTCAAAACCCTTGCCCAACTTCCTAACACCTGTCGTTTCTTGAGAAAACTCAGCTGTGAGTTATCCCTAGCATCTATTCTAGCCTCTATTCTCTTCCACCTCTCCTACTCATTGTCTGCTCAAAGAAAATGGAGGAATTATTACAACCATATTGACAAGGTAGATTATATGCATTCATGTTAGCCAACTTAATTGAGACCTCACTGCAGTAAAGCAGTTGCATACCCAACCCTGCCCACCTCACCCTCAGCCAATGACTCCCTTATTATTTTAAGGAGAAAATAATATCATGTAACATGACCTCTCTCTTCCATTTTTATTCCTAGAAGCAGAAATATCAGGCTCTGGTAAGGGTGGGACCAGAGACCCACAGATTGTTCATCATACCCTGGTCCAGTTCTAAATCCAGGTTCAGGCTAAAACTAGGATCTAAATAAAAGTTAAAGCCAATGGAACTACCTGCATGGGGCTTTTTCATCTTTCTGATGATACCCTTATCTCTTATGTGACTTTTCTACATGTAGACCTAGAAAAAACACTAATGAACTATTTATCATTTGTTAGGAATCTTAATATACATATTATTACTCTTATACAACATTTGTATTGCCTGGTAACTACCTCATCACATCTGTGTTTTAATTTGAGTGACAAGGTAGATGGCTAGTAGTGATAGATTAAGCATACACCTATGAGGCAGAGATTTTCTAATGCCATTGGTTTGAGTCCCTGATAATCAGGTAAGTATCAATTCCATTAGCCAACATTAAATAATTGTTAGAAAGGGGAAATTTACTAAGGTGGTACAACAAGAAGAATCAGTACAAAGTTACAATGTGTTTGAGGTTAGGGTGAGTGTATATATAACTGTGAAAAGCTATATGCAAGGAAAATCATTTTAACATACTGGTGGCACTTAATTTTTTAAAGGACATACAGTAACTAATTGTAATTATCATCTCCCTTACAGGGTCCTTGTGAAGCTCAAATAAGAGAAACAAGACAACATTGGTAGTGATTAGCACAGTGTCTTGTACATAGTAGGTGCTTTTAAAATGCTGATTCTCTTACTCACTTCCCTTTTAAATAAAATGGCATGACAAAACTCCTCAGCCAATGACATCAGACTTCTGCTGAAGTCATTGCACTTCATGCAAAGACTTTTAACACAATTAAAAGCCTATGGTTGAGACTATTGAGATGATTGAACCTCTTATCACTTATTTTAGGGGCAGTAGGATAATGATTGATTTACTCAGTCATTCAGTTCTTGTATTTGCACATTGAAGTCTTCATGTCTATTGATAATTGTTAAGGTCATAATTAAAAAGAAAACTTGAAAAAAAATCAAGGCTAAGTGCTTGTTTATTTTTCTCCTAGGGCCTAGGTCCACATTTCTAGTAACTGTCACCAGCTGAATTGTAGTACCTGAAAATAGAATCTTAGGCCTGGGGACAGCTAGGTGGCGCAGTGGATAAAACACCGGCCCTGGATTCAGGAGGACCTGAGTTCAAATTCTGCCTCAAACACTTGACACTTACTAGCTGTGTGACCCTGGGCAAGTCACTTAATCCTCATTGCCCCCCACACAAAAAAAATAGAGAATCTTAGGCCTAATGGTACAGTAAACCCAAAGCATCGCTAAGAGGCTTTGAGGATTATATACACATGAATCTATTGAGGTTCACAGTGGGCAAGTGGCCTAACTTCATTCACGTAGTGAGTAGCAGAGACCCTCTGATTCTGGATCCAGTATTCTTTTTTTTTTTTTTTTTAGTGAGGCAATTGGGGTTAAGTGACTTGCCCAGGGTCACACAGCTAGTAAGTGTTAAGTGTCTGAGGCCGGATTTGAACTCAGGTACTCCTGACTCCAGGGCCGGTGCTCTATCCTCCAGTATTCTTAATATTCCAATATGCCGTAGCTTCACAGTTTGGTGGCAGACAGACTGTGGAAAACTTTAAATTCCAGGCTGAGGACTTTGTGATATATCCCAGTAGAAACAGGGAACCCGCAAAGATTTTGTAGCAGAGGAGTTATGTCATCAGGCCAATGTCTTGGATTTGGAAGCTGGTAGAACAATCAGTTGGAAAGAGAAGAAACTAAAACAACAAAATTAGATTTATGTTGCCATATTCCAGGTCCTAGGAAGAGACAAGGACCTTAAGCAGAATTCTGACTACATAAGTAGAGATTAGAATGAACAAATGTTGGGGTCCAGGTGAGAATACATCAAATTCCAAATCTGAAATCTTTATAACTCTATTAAAACTGCAAAGTACTAGAAATTGAGAGAATCATTTGAAATAAACTCAATCCCACTAAATTGAGGCAAAATGCTGAAATCAGAGGACTGGGATACAACTCTTAATTTTCTTATTTTCTTTCTGTATAACCTTGAGTAAAGTACTTTCCCTCTCTGGTCCTGCATTTCTTCATCTGAGAAATGAATTTGGTTTTATCAAATTATATCTATGGTTCTCTCCAACTCTAAAGTCTGTGATCTTTTGAAAGGAAAAATATTTCATAGTTATTTCTTCCCCAGTCACAAACTCTAGGAGAAAAATATATGTCTATCTCTTGGGGAAATCTATTCCCGTCATATTAAACCATAATAGGTTCCAAGGGGGTTAATTAATTAGAGATTTTCCTGGTCACACCCTCTATCTTACATCCATTTGGAGGCTTCAGGATTTGAAGCAAAATCAGGATATTGAACCTGTAACAAGTCCAGGTATTTGAGTATTATTATTGGTGATGTAGTCTCAATGCATATAACTGGCTATTTCTTGAGTTTCCTGTGTGGTCATGAAAATATCCTTTGTATTTATTCCTCAACTCTACCCCTGGATTCTCAAGAGAGAATAACAGAGAGAGACAATCAGTCCCTACTTTTCTACATGGAATTGATATTTGGGAGGGATGTCCCATGGACCCTTCTCTTACACTGAATCCTCATGAGTGTCTGGGGAAGGGACTGATTTGAACTGATCTCATGGGGGAAAAAAACCTTCATTTCCAAGCAACACCAAGAGCAGACTCAGTCCCTGTTAGGAAAGACACTGAGAGCTCCTGTATATAGAACTTGGAGACTTCTCAGGCTAACTTCCAGGTAAAGACCAGTGCTTGTGCCATACCAAGTTTAAGTCATTCATTTGCTCTGGGAAATGACCTAGACATGAGGGATGGGTGGTGAGATTAGGAATCACCAGCATTGGGAAGGAAAATCAGATATTCCCTCTGCACAGGGCATATTCTTAGCTACGAATCGAGATTCCAAGCAGAAAAGTAGTGTGCCATTGTGAGGAATAACTTCCAACAATCATACCCTATAGACAGTTGTCTGATTCCATTCAGATCCCACTTTGGGGACAATGGCGGGTCTTTTTGACTGAGGGATTTGGTAAACTGTGTCCCTGATGAGGAGCTAAAGGGGAGTTAGAACTACCACACAGTTTGAGCATGATCTATACAGGTTGCACCTGGAAACAGCTCAACATGTGGCTATCAAATCATGTTTAAAGAGGAAGTGATCTGCCTAGAGCGACTCTGATCCTTCCCTTGTCTCTGAAACATACATATCCTGGAAATAATCTTTGGAGTGGGTGATCAGACTAGAGAGATTCCCTTCTGAGTGTCCTTTGGTCATCTTGGTCAGAGAGGATGGATACTGTGCCCTGTAAGAGTTTAAAAGGCAGTGAAAAGTTCCTGTCTGCTGTGGGAAGGACTCTCATTTTGGTCTCTTGCTGTATAAGGAAAGCCAGTAAGTTCCTTCATAGTTCTTTTCTGATAAACACTACAACACTTGCTATGCTATAAGCATTCAACAGAAACAGCCAGAACTCCAGACAAAAACAAACCTGTCAGGCCATGAAAGTAAGTCAGATAGGTATACAGTGTGATTTTGGAGTAGCTATGGGCCTTTGAAGAAATCTGGTAAAGTCTCCCCAGCATAAGAAACATTTCCTTAAAATACCAGGTTTATTGGGTTGTGTGTTCAATTTGCCTTGGTTCAGAATTAGATTCATTTATTTATTCATTCATTCTCTCACCATAGACTCACTGTTATGTTCAAAGTGAGACATTGTGGAGGGTAGTGGGCTGCCTTTGAAAGCAGGAAAACATGCCTCTGACCCATACTTTGTGTCTCAGAAATAATCACTTAACCTCTCAGTCTTCTAGAAAACTGTCCAAGATTCCAAAAAAAAATTGTCTATCTACATCAGTGGAGAGATCTTCAACAACTAAGTTTCCTTCAATAATGAAGCCACTGGTTTAGACTTCCTAAAAAACAAGCAAACAAACAAAACACTGAACTAAACATTGAGACAATATGGATAAAGTCTTTGTGTTCAACCAATTTATACCCTCATTTGAAAGACTAAACAGGCATAAAAACAACTATAATTCAGCATATCATACCATAAGATATACAAGTTGCCATGAGAGATCCAAATACAAAGAGAATGAGATGGGGAAAAAGAATAAGGGAGAAGGACCAGCAGTCAGGGCAGAGGAGACAGTGAGCATATTTGCAGAAGGATATATCATAAGGTTGTCACAGTATTCAAGTGTGGCCAAGTAGTTTAATTTAGACTATGAAAATACTGAATATGCCTCTCTTCTTATTCTCACTCCCTTTTCTAAGGTGGATCCAAGCATCAGAGACCACAGTATTCCCCTTCCCATAATCTAAGTTGCTGCTGTTTACAAGAGTTCTTTACTATTTTCACATTCATCTCTTACTTACTTTTGAAAAACAAAAGAGACGCCAAGACCCAAAATATTTCTTGTTAATTGGGCCTTAGAAGTAACAGGAAAAGATTCAGGGATTCAAAGGTAAGTTTTCAGTTGTCTGTGTGATTATATCATTGGAACCAGAGAGTTTCCCACCTGCAAATGGGCTATGGCAGGTCATCTCCTTCTCTCTAACATTATTCTTCACATCCAGAGATGAAACTCTTAAAGGTTACTATTAGCTGTATCGATCTCTGGCTGAAAAGACTGACATTAACCTTCTGCCTGCTCCACAAGCCAAAACCTTTTCTTAATTCATGGTATCATAAATTTAGGGATAGAAGGGACCTTAGAATGTCATCTAACTCAATCCTCTCATCTTAGAGATGAGGAAAATGAGGCCTTGTGAGTTGAAATGGGTTGTTCAAACCCACACAGTTAATAGGTGGCAGTCAGCCATCTCCTGATTCTAAATTCGATGTTCTTTCCATTTTGCTATGTAGTTTTTCATCCGATGCAGTTCTCAAAGTTTGCAACTCTTTACAGAAACTATCCTACTTTGTGTGTTGTCCTTTCCATTTTCTACCTGCCCCAATCCTTTCCACAGAAAGAAGTCCTATTCCTTCCCTGCCCCCTAGAATGATCCACCACAGCACTGGTGTTTTCCAATTTTAAAAGTTCTGTCACATTTTCTAAAGCTTTCATAATAAATACGCAGTGCTCCTTTTGTCATGTTCCTTTGAATGGTTGTAGGTCATAGAGCAGAATGGCAGCATGGATCTTTAGGAATAGAAGGGATCTTAGACATCATTTCTTTCAGCTCCTTTTTAGTATGTTGAGAAAAATAAAGTGGCTTCCCAAAAGTCAACCTTGGTAGGAAAAATGATGCATTAGAAAGAGGTCTAGATTGGGAGTCAAAGGACTTGGGTTCAAATTATGCCTCAGTTACATGCTACCCCTGTTACTTTAAACAAAGGACCTTAGCTCTCTGGCCCTCCCTTGCATCATTTGTAAAATAAAGGGGAGGGGCAGCTAGGTGGCTTAGTGGATAAATCACCAGCCTTGGATTCAGGAGGACCTGAGTTCAAATTTGACCTCAGACACTTGACACTTACTAGCCGCATTACCCTGGGCAAGTCACTTAACCCCAACTGCCTCAAAAAATATAATAATAAAATAAATAAAGGGGAGATTCCAACTAACTTTTCTTTCTTTTTTTCTTTTTTTGCGGGGCAATGAGGATTAAGTGACTTGTCCAGGGTCACACAGCTAGTAAGTGTCAAGTGTCTGAGGCCAGATTTGAACTCAGGTTCTCCTGACTCCAGGGCCAGTGCTTTATCCACTGTGCCACCTAACTGCCCCTCCAATTAACTTTTAAAGCCCATTCTAGGTCTTAATGTCCAGTGCTTAGCATAGTGCCTGGGTTACAAGAGGTACTTAATAAATATTTACTGATTTGGTTCATTAAAATTTATGTTGCGGGGCAGCTAGGTGGCGCAGTGGATAAAGCACTGGCCCTGGAGTCAGGAGTACCTGGGTTCGGATCCAACCTCAGACACTTAACACTTACTAGCTGTGTGACCCTGGGCAAGTCACTTAACCCCATTTGCCTCACTAAAAAACAACAACAACAACAACAACAAAAATTTATGTTGCTATGAATTTCTGTCATCCATTTGTGCAGGCATTCAGTACAGTGGAGTTGTATGGTGGTCACTGTCTTCAAAGCTGTCAAAAGTTATCAATATACATGAAGATAGTGCTTTTTATTTCTCTCTTCACTCTTGTATGGTACAATCTGAGCAAGATACTGTATTAATCAATTGTTTCTTATTTTATTCAAGTCTTGATTTTATAAATAATATTTCCAAAGTCATATGCTTTTTGAGTTCCCAAATTCTTAATCATGTAAAACGAAATAATTTGGAAATTATTTTAATTTTGAACTTTTATTTTGATGAATCTGATTAGTACAATCATGGAGTAGAAGGAAGACAATTACTTGATTGTTGATTGTAACATATGGGGAGAAACTCAGTACCTACCTACCATGTCAAACAATATTACATGGTCTAATCTTAGATGTTTTACTGAAGGAGATTTAGAAATTAAATAGGCAAGAGAAGTCTTGTTGGTATCATTTTTCAGTTCTTCAAAACAGTTCACACTGGGGACTAAACATATTGTACAGGAAAAAGCCTAGAATATGGAACCCAAAGATCTGTACTATTTATTAGTATGCTATTATTAATATTTATTTGCCATAAATAATATTTATAATATAATATTTATTAGTGCATTATCTGTAGCATATCTTATTTATAGAATCATATTCTCATTTCAACGAAAATAAGATGTAGAAAGGATCAAGTGCAGGCAAGAACAAGACAATCATAGTGCATAAATGGTAGACTGAATTTCTCAGCAACAATTTGTGTCTAATATTGTACTCCTAAAGCAAAGAAAATAATGTCTTTTTTGTGCTGTTTTCACTGATAGTATATATCTATCTCAAGAAATGAAAATTCAAATAATGTAATGGGTATATAAATGGAATCAGAGAGGAATGTTATGTACTTTAAATAAGAATCACATCAAAAGTCAGTGTCAAAGTTGAATTCTGTAATCTGTGCGCACACTTAAAAATATTTTTTATTGATATCTTTTTTACATAGCCTACATTTCCTTTGTATCCTTTCCCTATGCCTCCCATACAGTCAAAACTTACAACCATTATTATTTGAAAAGAAAAAAAAACAGCCAAAAAATGATACGTTGTAAAATCTCTGATTTATATTCAGTATTCTACACTTGTGTATCTATACATTTGCAAAGGAGAAAAGGAAGTCATCTCATAACTTTTGGGGGGCAAAACCTGACCATTTTATTTTCAAAATGTTCTGTTGACATTTTTTATTGTTGTTATTTATATTTACATGGTTTTAATTAATGTTATATTGTTTTCCTTGTTCTTTGTACTTTACATCAGTTCATATGAGTCTTTTCATACTTCTCTGTATTAATCATTATAGTCATATATCACAATATGTTTAACCATTCCTCAATTTAGGCCAGCTAGATGGAACAAGACTGGAGTCAGGAAGACTCATTTTCCTGAGTTCAAATCTGGCCCCAGGCATGTTGTACTTGTGTGATTCTGGGCAAATAATTTACCTGTACTTTCTCAATTTCCTCAACAACAAAAACAGTTCCATGTTGTTCTTTTTCAGTGTATTTTTTGTCCGCTGAATTTATTTCAGTCACCTTACTTTAGACCTGATGTAGTCATTCACACTGGCCCCCTATCCCATTTCCTTCCACAGCTCTCTTTCTTCCCTTCTGATTCTCCCTCCTCTTCAAATGGGAAGTGTCTTCCATTCCTACCTTGTATATATTTGCATCTATTTGTATTCATTTACATCTCTACATGTAAATTTACAAAAAGTATGTTTATTCTCCCCATACTTATATTTGTATATATTGTCTCCCCTTATAAAATATCAGCTCTTGAAACTGTTGCCTTTTTTGTATTTGTATTCCTAGAATACAGCAAAGTGCCTGACTCTGTGGATAGTGTGTTTCATCAATAGTCCTTTGAGATTGTCTTGGATCACTGTATTGCTCAGCATACTTAAGTCTTTCATAGTTCTTCATCAAATAATATTGCTGTCTGTGGACAATGTTCTCTTGGTTCTGCTCTATTTGCTATACATCAGTTTGTACAAGTCTTTCCAGGCCTTTCTGAAATCATCCTGCTTGTCATTTCTTATAGCACAATAATAATCCATCACCATCATATACCAAAGCTTGTTTAGCCATTTCCCAGTTGATGGGCATTCCTTTGATTTCCAATTTTTAGCCCTCACAAAAAGAGCTGCTATAAAGATTTTTGTATAAATAGGTCTTTTTTCTTTTGGGGAGGATGTCTTTGGGATATAAACCTAGTAGTGGTATTGCTAGATCAAAGGGTATACACAGTTCTATAACCATTTGGGCATAGTTCCAAATTGCTCTCCAGAATGGTTGGAGATTTTCACAATTCCACCAACAGTGGATTGGTGTCCCAGTTTTCCTACAATTCCTCCAACAACTAATATTTTCCATCCTTGTTACATTTGCCATTCTAATAGGTGTAAGGAAATACCTCAGAGTTGTCTTAATTTGCATTTCTCTGATCAATAGTGATCTAGAGCATTTTTTCACATGATTATAAATATTGTTCATTTCATTGTCTAAAAACTGTCTGTTAATATCATTTGACCACTTATCAATTGTGGAATGACTTGTATTTTTTTTAATCATTAAAGTATTTTATTATTTTCTAGTTACATGTAGAAATAGTTTTCAACGTTTGTTTTTATAAGATTTCTAGTTTCAAATTTTTCTCTATCCCTCCTTCCCCTCCCTACCCCCTCCCCAAGACATCAAACAATCTGATATAGGTTATATATGTACAATCACATTAAATATATTTCTGCATTAGTCATGCTGTGAAAGAAGAATTAGAGCAAAAGGGAAAAACCTCAAAAAAGAAAAAAATAGAAATAGTATGGTTCAATCTGCATCCAGACTCTACAATTCTTTTTTCTGGATGTGAAGAACATTTTCCATCATGAGTCCTTTTGAATTATCTTGGACCATTGTATTGCTGAGGAGAATCAAGTATATCACAGTTGATCAACACACAATGCGGTTGATACTGTGTACAATGTTCTCCTGTTTCTGCTCATCTTACTCGGCATCAGTTCATGTAAGTCCTTCCAGGTTCTCTGAAATCTACCTGCTCATCGTTCCATTACATTCATATACCACTACTTGTTCAGCCATTCCCCAATTGATGGGCATCCCCTCAATTTCCAATTCCTTGCCACCACAAAAAGAGCAGCTATAAATATTTTTTTTTACATGTGGGCCCTTTTCCCTTTTTATGATCTCTTTGGGAAAAATACCTAATAATTGTGGTATTGCTGGGTCAAAGGGTATGCACAGCTTTATAGCCCTTTGGACATAGTTCTAAATTGCTCTCCAGAATGGTTGGATCAGTTCACAGCTCCACCAACAATACATTAGTGTTCTAATTTTTCCACAGCTTCTCCAACATTTTTTTTTCCTTTTTTGGAATGACTTGTATTTTTTATAAATTTAACTTGGTTCTCTATTTATTTGAAAAATTAGGTCTTTATCAAGAGATATTTGTTTCAAAAATTCTTTCCCAGTTCTCTGATTCCCTTCAAACCTTGGTTACATTAGTTTTATTTGTGTAAAAACCTTTGATTCTATATAATCAAAATGATCTATTTTACATTTTGTTTAACTCTCTATTCTTTAGTCCTAAATTCTTCCTCTACCCAGAAACCAGACAGAAAAACAATTCCATACTCCATTAAACTGCTTATGGTATCATCCTTTATGTGTAAATCATGTACCTGTTTTGACTTTATTTAAGCATATGGTGAGAGGTTGGTCTATACCTAATTTCTGCTATACTGTTTTCCAGTTTTCCTAACAGTTTTGTCAAATAATGAATTTTTATTCCAAAAACTTGGATCTTAGGATTTGTCATGTACTAGATTACTATAGTCATTTACTATAGTGTAATTTCTACCTATTCTATTCCACTGATCCACCTCTTTTTCTTAGCCAGTACCAGATTCTTTTGATAATTACTGCTTTATAATACAGTTTGAGACCGGGCACTGCTAAACCAACTTCTTTTGTATATTTTTCATCAATTCCCATAATATCCTTGAACTTTTGTTCTTCCAGATGAACTTTGTTATTATTTTTTCTAGATCTATAAAATATTTTTGATAGTTTGATGGGTATAGCACTAAATAAATTAATTAACTTAGGTATGATTGTCATTTTTATTATATTGACTGAGCTTACCAATGAGCAATGGATATTTTTCCAATTATTTACATCTGACTTTATTTGTATGAAGCATTTTGTAGTTCTGTTCATATAATTACTCTGTCTGTCTTGGCAGGTAGAATCCCAAGTATTTTATATTGGCCACAGGTATTTTGAATGAAATTTCTCTATCTGTTGTTGCTGGATTTTGTTGGTAATATATATAAATGCTGATGATTTATGTAGGTTTATTTTGAATCCTGCGACTCTGCTAAAGTTGTTGATAGTTTCAAGTAGCTTTTTAGTTGATTCCCTAGGATTTTCTAAATATAATATCATATCATCTGCAAAAAGTGATAGTTTTGTTTCCCCATTACCTATTCTAATTCTTTTAATTTCTTTTTCTTCTCTTATTGCTATAGTTAACATTTCTAGTACAATATTTAATAATAGAGGTGATGATAGGCATCCTTGCTTCACCACTCATTCCTTCTGTAGCTCATGTTACACATAAGGAAATTGATGCAAATAGGGTTAAGTGATTTGCCTCAGGTCACACAGTCTTTGAGGCCAGATTTGAACTCAAGCCTTCTTGACTACAAACATGCTGCTCAATCCACTGTGCCAGCTAGCTGTGTCTATACTCCTTCAGAAGCACTAAAATCAATTAAAAATAACAATTAGTTTAGACTTTTTTTTTAAACCATTAGTTTAAGTATTAGTTGAAAAAACTATCAGATGTCCTATGTTCCCTCCCCAGATGCCACAATGCAGTTAAGCTCCCCTAGGCACCAAAATGGGCAGCTAGATGGCACAGTGGATAGAGAACCAGGCCTGGAGTCAGGAAGACTGCTTTTCCTGAGTTCAAATTTGGGCTCAGACATTTATGTGTTATGTGATCCTCAGCAAGTCACTTAACCCTGTTTGTTTCCGTTTCCTTATTTGTACAATGAGCTAGAGAAAGAAATGGCAGACCAATCTGGGAGCTCTGCCCAGAAAACACCAAATAAGGCCAGAAAGAGTCAGACATAACTCAAAAATGACTAAATAACAACTTAAAACACGCAAAACAGCTTTACTGATTTGGTTGGCCTGGTGTACTGAATCATTACTATATCCTACCAAATGAATTTATCTTAAAGACTATTTAAGAATTCTTTTGCTGTTGTGTGCTGCTTTATCTAGTCATATTTTTTGAAACTTGCTGCATGTGAACAAAATGGTAGTTATATCGCTGATGTTTAAGAAAAATATATATGATTTGCTTTCTCACTGGATATCCAGTGATCACCTTAAACGCATTATGTACAAAACAGAACTCATTATCTCTTCCCCTAAAGACTCCTATTATACTTAATACTACTGAGGGCAACACCATCCTCCCAGTCCCTCAGGCCCACAGCCTAGAAGTCATCCTGGATTCCTTACTATCTTTCACCCCCCACACACCCATATCCAAGCTGTTGCCAAGGTCTGCCGATTTTGTCTTTGCAATCTCTCTCACATATGCCCCCTTGTCTTCTCTGACACTGCCACCACTCTGGTGCAGGACCTCATCATCTCACCTTGAATACTGCAGTAACCTGCCTCAAGTCTCTTCCCATTCCAATCTATCCTCCATTCAATCATTGAACTTATTTTCCTAAAGTTCAGGTCTGATCCTGTCACCCCCCCCACACCCTTATGCTATAAACTCCAGTGGCTTCCTATTGCCTCCAGGAGCAAAGATAAAATCCTCTGTCTTATGTTCAGGGTCCTTTATATCCTTCCCTCCTCCTGCCTTTATAGTCTTCTTATCCTTCCTCCCCAACACAGGCTCTTCTATCCATGTAGTGGCCTCCTGGCTATTCTGTAAACAAGATATTCCATCTCTGGGCTCTGAGCATTCTCTCTGGCCATCCCCCATGCCTGGAATGCACTCCTTCCTCTCCTCCAGCTACTAGTCTCCCTGCCTTTCTTTAAGTCCCAACCAAAATCCCACATTTTATAGGAAGTCTCCTCCAAACCCTCTTAATTATAATGGCTTCTCTCTGTTAATTATTGACTATTTTTCCTGTATATAGTTTGTACTTACTCGTTTGCATATTGTTGCTCTCGTTAGATTGTAAGTTCCTTGAGGCAAAGACTGTCTTTTGCCTCTTTTGTATCCCCAGCACTTAGCACAGTGCCAGGCACATAGCAGGCATTTAATAAATATTTATTGAATTTAATTGCATCAAGTTTCATTTGAGTAAAACAAGGCCCAGGGAGATAAAGAGGCTTACCCAAGGTCACAGAGGCAATGAGGATCACAGTCAGGACTTGAATCCAGTCCTCTGATTCCAGAGCCAGAACTTGTTCCCCTGTTCCATGCTACTTTTGCTATTTGCCAGCAACAATTATCATCCTGTGCCTATATGAGCTCTATCTTACATTACATTTTCTTCCTCTTTTATCTTGGGTGCTAAAAATTAACCCTAATATCTCTAACACTGAGTGTTTTAAGAACTAAAAACCATAAGGAAGAGTGCCTAATCACTATCATTTAATTCAGTAAATAATCATGATTTAAAATCTTTATTTCTTACTATCTCTGTCACAGGAGCATGTGGGAAAATCAAACACTGATTACAGAGTTTATCCTTCTGGGATTTCCCATCAGGCCAGAGATACAGATATTCCTTTTTATACTCTTCTCCTTGTTCTATGCTGTCACTCTTCTGGGGAATGGCATCATCCTGGGACTCGTCTGCCTGGACTCTCATCTCCATATTCCCATGTACTTCTTCCTCTCACATCTGGCCATTGTTGACATGTCCTATGCCTCAAATAATGTACCCAAGATGCTTGCAAACCTACTGAACAAGGACAGAGTCATTTCTTTTGCTCCCTGCTTAATACAAATATTTTTGTATCTGGCCTTTGCTGGTGTGGAGTGTCTCATCTTGGTGGTGATGTCCTATGATCGTTACGTAGCAATCTGCCATCCCCTCCGATATACTGTCATCATGAGCTGGAGATTGTGTACTACTCTGACCATTGTTTCCTGGGCATTCAGCTTCCTTCTTGCCTTGGTCCATGTGGTTCTCATTTTGAGACTGCCCTTCTGTGGACCCAGGGAAATCAACCACTTCTTCTGTGAGATCCTGTCTGTGCTCAAGCTTGCCTGTACTGATACTAGACTTAACCAGAGTGTTATCTTTATAACCTGTGTGTTTGTCCTAGTTGGTCCTCTCTGTTTAGTATTGATCTCCTACATGCACATCTTCTGTGCCATCCTGAGGATCCAATCTGGAGAAGGAAGAAAGAAAGCATTCTCTACCTGCTCCTCCCACCTCTGTGTAGTTGGACTCTTCTTTGGCAGTGCTATCATAATGTACATGACCCCTAACTCCAGCCATCCTGAAGAGCAACAGAAAATCCTCTCTCTGTTTTATAGCCTTTTTAACCCTATGTTGAATCCTTTGATCTATAGCCTGAGGAATGCAGAAGTGAAGGGTGCTCTGAGCAGAGTGTTGGGTAAAGAAAAACATTCCCAAAAGATGTGACTTCAGCATAACGAGTTCCAATTCATTGGTATCCTTGCTGCTGTTTCATCCATCTTAGAATAAATCAAAGTTGTCTGATTTTTCTGATTTCAGAGACTCTATAGGTAGTTCCCTGTTTAGCTCCCAGAAACTTTATTTTTCCTTGCCCTAACACTGAGGACAGTGCTTTTCACCTAGTAGATGTTTTATAAACATTTGTCAAATAGATAACAATTGTTCTTACTGGTATTCTGGAAGACTGAATACTTTATCTTCCCAGAATAAAATATAAGCTAGTTGAGGGTGACAGTAGAAGAGTTAATGTTCACATGGTTACAAGAACAATCAACATGGTGCCAAAGAGCATGGAGAGAGGTCTTTTTCTTCCTTGGTACAAAAGAAGGAAAAGGTTTGGCTTAGGATTGGAAGGTTAAAAAATGAAGGGGAACTTTTAAGAAAGGACAATGATGACCAGAGAAACAAATGAATCAACTAAATTGTCAGAACCAAGATAGGTAGGAAAAGAAATAATGTAAGATATCCTGATAGAGACCTCCAAATGGATTAATGCATACATAAAGATAGGAAGCAAAAAGGAATACTGTTAGGAACATGCTAAGCAAGGTTGACTTTTTAAAAGAACTTGAAGAAAGTTTTCTTTTAAATTTCAAGGTAAATTCATTCTAGAAATAAATCATGTCACAGCGGCTAGAGCACCAGGCATGGAGTCAGGAAGACCTGAATTCAAATATGGCCTCAGACTAACTATATTATCCTGGGAAAATCATTTAAATCTGTTTTTGCCTCAATTTCCTCATCTGTAAATGAACTGGAAAAGAAAATGGCAAACCATTACAGTATCTTTGCCAAGAAAATTCCAAATGGGGTCATGAAGAATCAGATACAACTGAAACAACTGAACAACAACAACAAAAAGATAGTAAGGAAATAATGAAGAAAGTGACCAAAAGAATGTCATGGAAAACATAACATAGATACACCTAACAGCATATTTAATAAAGCATAAAATAAAATTGAATATAACTCAAATCAAACTGGGGCTCTAGATTAAAAAACATATAACTGTCCAGACTAAAAATCATGAATATTAATGTAACATACCTGTAAGATAGAGAGTATTATAACAGTCTCAAGATTATATTCCAGAAAAAATATAGATTCTGAGTACAATATTACAAGAAATCCTTAAGCAAAATATCCTGGAATTTTTTTTTAATCAATGAAATGCATATAGAATCCACAAAAACCCAATGAGGAAAAAGTAAAGATTGTACATTCCTAGCTATGTTACTTTGAAATTAAGTTAAACTTAGAGTCCATCATTAAAACAATGATGAAAATTAAGCTACCAGTAGAAGTAGGGAAATCACTTACCAAAATTAATCATAAAAAAAATCTTTTCAAAGATGACACTATAAGACTAAAAAAATTGAAATAGAACATATGCCAAATTAAGAAACATGAACTAGAAACTTAGAATTATCTAGAAAAAGCTACTTCGATATGCATTCTAAGAATGTCTATATGAGAAACACTCATATTTAGAAAAGTTTACAGAGAGATCTATAAAGTTGTCAAATAATAATCACAGAATCTTAGAATCAGAAGAATCCTCAAGAATTCTCATGTCAGCCTCTATTTTACTAATAATACTTATACAATATCCCCACTAAGTAACTACCCAACCTTTGCTAAGAGAGAGAACCCACTAACTCCATCAAAATCCAAGAATCTAAAAACTTAAAAAGATGGCAGAGGAGATATAATTCAACCAAAAAAATTGATCAAGAATGTAAAACAAGCCTCACAGTAATATATAATATCAAATTAAATTTTATTTGCATGTACATAGTATTATAAGATATAGTATAGTATTCTATTTTATATTATAATATGTAATGTAATATATTAAATATATTCCTAATATTACATATATATACTTACATATGTACATATACACCACTTCAAGCTTCTCAAATTAAGGTAAGACATTTGTCCACAAAACCCAAAAACCCCTCAACTTATTGTATTGACAAAATCAATAATAATTAATTTGCACGATCCAGAGAAAACAACAGAAAAAAAGGTCAAGCATCAACAAGAGTAGGATAACCCCAAAGCAAAGATCATAAAACTGGGAAATCCAATTTAAAAAAGTATTATTACTAAGAGAAACTCTATTTAGTGTGATTTTGTTGTTTGAGTTTACAACAGAAATTAAAATATATATTCAATTTTGATAGACAGGAAAAAAGGAAAAAAAAACAAACAATTGCTACATTGTAAATTATCCAAGCTTTCTAAAAGAAATAATTGGACTGGGAAGACATAAGACATTGGGTCTATCAAGGAAAAAAACCAACTAGCATTTCCATAACAGTAGAATGGCAAACAATGATGGTTGTGCATGAAACTGCAAATCTATTATGTACAACTTGCTATTCCTTTTAAATATATAATAAAGTTATCAAGTAGTTTTCTCTTTTTTCCTTTTTTCCCCTCTCTCATGGCTACCATTAGACACAAATACATATGCGTGTATATGTAAACATACATATACTACATACATATATACTATATATTACATATATACACACACGTATGTTTATATAGAACCATTCTATACATACTTCTATTTATAAATTATTTTTCTGGTTGCATATAGTGTCTTCTTTCATATGTCCTTTGTAGTTCTTTTTGGTATTTATAATAGTCAAAGTGATTTATTTGCTTAAAGTTGTACTTAAAACGTATTTCTGTTACTATACATAATATTCTCTTTGTTCTGCTCATTTCTTTCTTCATTATTTCCTGAAAGTCTATCCATGTTTTTTCTAAGATCATCAAGCTTATCATTTCTTATAGCATGGTAGTATTCCATCAACATCATATGTCACAACTTGTTCAGCCATTCACCAATTGACAGGCATCCCTGCAATTTTCATTTCTTTGCCACTACAAATAGAGCTACTATAATTTGTCAAAACTCATACGTCCTTTTTTTTTTCCTAATTATCTTTGGAAATAGACCTAATAGTGATATTGCTGGGTCAAAGGATTTGGCAGTTTAATAACTCTTTGGGGATGATTGCAGATCACTCTCCAAAGTGGTTGGAGCAGTTCACAATTCCACCAGCCATGGATGTATCCAAATTTTTCCACATCCCCTCCAACATTTGTCATCTCCTTCAATCAGTCAAATCTGATAGGTCTAAAATGAAATCTCAATGTTGATTTAGTTTGCATTTCTCTACTCAATAATGATTTAGATCATTTTTATGACTATAAATTATTTTGATTTCTTCATTGGAAAACTGCCATTCATATCCTTTGACCATTTATCACTTAGGGAATGACTAATATTCTTATAGATATACAAAATTCTTCACATATTTGAGATAGGAGACATTCATCTGAAAAACTACCTATAAATTTCCCCAAAATTTTCTGCCTTCCTTTTGATCTTAGCTGCATTGATTTTATTTGTACAAAATCCTTTTCATTTAATGTAATCAAATTATCCATTTTATACCATATTCTTCTATTTCTTATTTATTTATAAAATGCTTATCAATAAGTCTGACAAGTTATATATTCCATGTTCTTAAATTTTTCTTGTAATATCTCTCTTTATTTCTAGGTCTTGTATCCATTTTGACCTTATATTGATAAATGGTTTAAGATATTGGTCTAGGGGCAGCTAGGTGGCGCAGTGGATAGAGCACCAGCCCTGGAGTCAGGAGTACCTGAGTTCAAATCCGGCTTCAGACACTTAACACTTACTAGCTGTGTGACCCTGGGCAAGTCACTTAACCCCAATTGCCTCACTAAAAAAAAAAAAAAAAAAAAAAAAAAAAAAGATATTGTTCTATGCACAATTCTACCATGCTACTTTTCAATTTTCCCAACAATTTTTACCACATAATGAATTCATATCACAAAATCTTAACTCCTTACATTTGTGAAATAAAAGGTTACTTTATTTATTTGCTACTATATTAAATGTCTACTCTTTTCTATTGATCTACCTTTTAATTTCTTAGTCATAAATTATTGCATAAATTAGTTTAGGTAAAATTGTCATTTTAATTAAATTGGCCCTGTCTACCCATGAAAAATTAATATTACTCTAATTATTTAAATCTGACTTTTTTGTATAAAAAAGTTTTTGTAATTTATTTTATACAGTTCCTGGGTTTGTTTTAGGTGCAGTCCAAGTTATTTTAGACTGTCTAGAGTTATTTTAAATTGGGAATCTCTTACTCTCTTTTCCTGCAGGGTTTTGTTTGTGGTATTATATAGGAATGCTGATTATTTATGTGGATATACTTTATATCCTCCTATTTTGGTTAAATCATTGTTTCAACTAATGTTTTATTTGAATCTTTAGGATTTTCCAAAGCATATCATCATATCATCTGGAAAAAGAGATAATTGTATTACCTCTTTCCACATGCTGATTCCTTCTATTTCTTTTTCTTCTCATTGCTATTGCTAGGATTTCCAATACAACATGAATAATATTGCTGACATTGTTTCACACATGATATTGCTGGAAAGGTTTCTATCCTACTCCTATTACAAACAATGTTTGCTGATAGTTTTAGATAAATATTTTTATCGATTTAGGGGAAAATATACTCATACCTATACTTTCAAGTGTTTTTAATAGAAATGAGCATTATATTTGATCAAAACCTTTTTCTGCATCTATTATTTTTTGTTTTGTTATAGATATAATCAATTGTCAATAGTTTCCTTTCAAAAAACCCTGGAAAGATTTTTATGTACTGGTACAAAGTGAAGTGAGCAGAACTAAGCGAACATTATATATAGTAACATCAATATTTTAACATATTTTAAATTCTCAGCTGTGAAAGACAACTTAGCATATCATAATTATGGTCAAAAGGAAAGAAACAAATAGTGTACACTAGTGTTTGGCAAATCCAAAGACTCTAGCTACTGAAGTAAGAATTTACTATTCAACCAAAATTGAGGAAAAACTAGAAAGCAGCCTATCAGAAATTATGTATGTATTCACAACACACATGAAGATAAAATCCAAATAGATATATGATTTAGCCATAGAAGTTGATAACATAGGCAAATGTGAGGGGCAATGAAGAAATTACTTTTGAACTGTTCATATAGGGGAAAAGTTCATGGCCAACCAAGAGATAAAAAGGATCATAAAAGTCAAAATAGATAACTTTGACTATATAAAATTTAAAAGGTTTAGCCAAAAAAAAAAAGAACTAAAAATTAGAGTAGAGATGGGTAACTGGAAAAAATTATAATGTCTCTGACAAAGGTCTCATATTCCAAATATACAAGGAAGTCATTCAAATTTATAAGACTAAGAAGTATACTCCAATAAAAAAGTCAAAACATGTGAACTATACATTTTCAGAATTTAAAAGCCCAAGGTGTCAACAACAATATGAAAAAATATTCCAAATCTTTATTAGAAAATGAAAATTGGGGGCAGCTAGGTGGCTGCAGTGGATAAAGCACCAGCCCAGAATTCAGAGGACCTGAGTTCAAATCTGGCCTCAGACACTTGACACTCACTAGCTATGTGACCCTGGGCAAGTCACTTAACCTTCATTGCCCCACAAAAAACAAACAAACAAAAATGCAAATTAAAGTAACTGTGAGGTTCTACCACATACCTATCAAATTTTTGAAGGTGAAAAAAGAGGAAAGTAATAAATGCTGGAAGATCTATAGGAAAACAAGCATGCTATGGTATTTAATATGGTGGAGTAGTGAAATGATTAAATTATTCTGGAAAACAACTAAGAATTATGCCCACAGTCACTAGACTCTTTGACCTTGCAATATCAGTACTAGGCATATACCCCAAGGAGATCAAGGAAAGAGGAAAAGGACTCCTGTGTACAGAGATATTTATAGCAACTCTTTTTTATGCTAGCAAAAACTATAAAGTTTAAGGTTGCTACCTACTGGGGAGTTGCTATGGTATTTAAATGTGTGATAAAATAATGAAATTTGTTTTAGCCAGCTTTCCCCCAAGACTGGGGTGGGGAGCGTAGATTAGAACCCACATTTAGATTTTGTATGTGTGTGTGTGTGTGTGTGTAAAATAATGAAATTTGTTTTAGCCAGCTTTCCCCCAAGACTGGGGTGGGGAGCGTAGATTAGAACCCACATTTAGATTTTGTGTGTGTGTGTGTGTGTGTGTGTGTGTGTGTGTGTGTGTGTGTGTGTGTGTCAATTGGGGTTAAGTGACTTTCCCACGGTCACACAGCTAGTAAGTGTTAAGTGTCTGAGGCCAGATTTGAACTCAGGTACTCCTGACTCCAGAGCTGGTGCTCTATCCGCTGCACCACCTAGCTGCCCCGTTAATTTAGTTTCTACATAGCACTGGCCCAATCAAGTTCATGTCCAAAGTCATCATCACTGTCAGATTATTCTTTGTTTTAGCCACTGCTGGGCCAATTAGTGAACCAGAAACAGTGCATGCCTTGTAGTCTTTCCAATGTAATTCTATTATACATTATTGTGACTATTCCAAAAACAGGTTCTCCATCCTCTCCTATATGAGGAATTTGCATCAGGCAAATGTATTGATGCATGCATTCTGTGCATGTGCCAGCAATTAAAACTCAGAATCAACTGAGGTTTGCAGTAAATGCAAAAGACATCAAATGGTAAAGACAGAAAAGCTTTCATGGGGGGAAAGGAAAAATAATGGCACTAAAAATGAAACTACTCAACTCTTATTCTGTTGGTTTTTCTCCTCTATCAAGGAATGACTTTCAAATTGGAAAGGGTAGTTAAGAGGAAATTGATGAGATACAAATATGACATTTAGCTGTCTTTAATTTCTTGTCTCATAGCTTCTATTAACTAACTTTTATAGTACAGATTTTACACATGTGCTTGAAAGAGATAGGATAAACAATTTCTAAGTTTCCCTTAGTGTTTAGCATGTTATAACTGCATGAACCTTTAGGAGTAATATTTGAGGAAGAATGGAGAAGGGGAAAGGTGCCAAGGAACTGAAGCTTGGACTTTTGCCTCAATTTTCAGAAGAGAGATGGTGCATTCTTCAAGCTATAAGCTAATTGATTCCTAGAAAAATTCTAATTTATTAAACTTATGTTTCTAAAAATTTTGAAAGAGATGTTCTGATTTCAATGAAGTATCCTAAAGGATAACATTGATAGGCCATATATTCAAATGCTCACTAGAATAGGAATCAAACACAGCATTGTAATCCCACTTCTGTAATTATCTTGACTTTGCCTCTGAGATTTCACTTTCCTTATATGTAAAATGAAGGGATTGGACTACTTGAAAACTCAAATCGATTCTTTTTTTAATGATTTCTTTAGTGTTTTGTTTTTCCACAATTACATGGAAAACAATTCTTAATATTTGTTTTTAAAAATTTGAGTTCCAAATTCTCTTCCTCCCTCCTAACCCTCCTCATTGAGAAGACAATTTGATATAGTTTATACATATGTAATCATGCAAAACATATTTCCATATTAGTCATGTTGTGAAAGAAAACATAGACCCAAAAACCCTAAAAATAAAGAAAAAAAGATTTGTTCTGCATTCAGACTCCCCTATTTCTTTCTCTGGGTTGGATAGCATATATTCTTCAGATTTGTCTTGGAACATTATGTTGCTGAGAATTGCTGTCATTCCTGATGTCTCATAAAGTCATGGTTGATCATCTTACAATATTGTTGTTACTATGTAAAATGTTCTCCTTCTTCTACTCATTTCACTTTGTATCAGTTCATGTAGACTTTTCCAGGTTTTTCTGGGAGCATCCTGTTCATCATTTCTTATAGCATAATAGTATTCCATCACAGTTTTATACCACAACTTGCTCAGTCATTCCCCAATAAATAGGCATCCCCTCAATTTCCAATTAATTGCCACCAGAAAAGGGCTGCTATATTTCTGTACCTATAGGTCTTTCTTTCTTTTTGTGTTTTACATCTTTTGTGATAAAGGTATTGCTAGGTCAAAGGGTATCGATGGTTTTATAGCCCTTTGGACATGGTTCTTGTACTATATAATGGATGAATCAGTTCACAAGCCCACCAACAATACAAGCAGTGACTCAATTTTCCCAAATTCATACAAGTTTTGTCATTTTCTTTTTTGTTGTTGTTCTATTAGCCAATCTACTAGGTGTGATGGCATAGCTCAGACTTGTTTTAATTTGCATTTCTCCAATCAATAATTATTTTAAAGCATCTTTGATAGGGCTATAGATAGCTTTAACTGCTTCATCTGAAAACTCACTGTTCATATTTTTCATAATTTATCAATTGGCAAATGGCTTATTTTTATGAATTTGACTGTTCTGTATATGTGAGAAATGAGGCCTTTATCAGAGAACTTGCTTCAAAAATTTTTTCAGTTATGATTTCTTTTTTTGTTTGTTTTTTGGTGGGGCAATGAGGGTTAAGTGACTTGCCCAAGGTCACACAGCTAGTTAAGTGTCAAGTGTCTGAGGCCAGATTTGAACTTACATCCTCCTGAATGCAGGGCCAGTGCTTTATGTACTGTACTACCTAGCTTCCCCCTTCAGTTATGATTTCTAATTGTATTTCCTTTCTGTTTATTCTATTCTTTCTCTCCTTTTGATCTGTCCTTCCTCAAAAGTGTTTTACTTCTACCACCTCCCCTAATCTATGATGCTTTCTATCAGCACTCCCCTCTTCTTTTATCCCTTTCTCCTACTTTTTTGTATAGTAAGATTTCTATACCCAATTGAGTGTGTGTTATTCCCTCTTTGAGGCAATTCCAAAGAAAGTAAGGTTCAAGTGCTCCTCCATTCATTCATCTTTCCCAACTTCCCCTTCACTATAAAAGCTTTTACTTTTCTCTTTTATGTGAGATAATTTATCCCATTCTACTTCTCCCTTTCTCTTACCTTTCCCTTTCTCCTAGTGTATTCCTCTTCCTCACCCCTTAATTTTATTTTTAGATATCATCCCATCATATTCAACTCATACTTGTGCCTTCTGTCTATATATATACATACATATGTATATTTACACATATATACATACATACACATATTCCTTCTAACTGCCTTCATAATGAGAAAGTTCTTATGAGTTACAAGTATCATCTTTCCATGTAGGAGTGTGAACAGTGTAACTCATTATGATTTCCCTTTCATGTTTCCCTTTTTATCCTTCTCTTGAGTATTGTATTTGAAAGTCAGATTTTTCTATTACCTCTGGCCTTTTCAAGAAGAGTGCTTAAAAAGTCCTCTGTTTCATTGAATGTCCATTTTCCCCTGAAGCATTATGATCAGTTTTGCTGTGTAGGCATCTCTTGGTTGTAATCCTAGTTCCTTTGCCTTCTGGAATATCCTAATCCAAGCCCTCTGATCCTTTTACGTAGAAACTATTCAATCTTGTGTTATTCTGACTGTGGCTCCATGATATTTGAATTGTTTCTTTTTGGCTGCTTTCAATATTTTCTCCTTGACCTCGTTGTCCTGGAATTTGGCTCTAATATTCCTGGAAATTTTCATTTTGGAATCTCTTTCAGGAGGTAATTGGTGATTCTTTCAATTTGTATTTTCCATAGGAATAACTGATCAATAGAAGCCTGTAGAAATGTTTTTCATATATATATATATATATATATATATATATATATATATATATATATATATATGTAAGTATGTGTATACATGTGTGTGTGTATATATGTATATATATACATACACATACAGATAGCTATATGTTTATATATTATATTTATACATGCCTATTTGAGTGTGTGTGTGTGTGTATAGTATATTGTGTGTTGTAAAGCTTAAAAAATCTAACCATGATGTTTAAAATCTAATGTGTGGTTGCCTTAAATTAGAAACTTATAGCACCAGTCTTTGGTCATTAAGTATTTATTGAGATATATTAGGGGTTAGTAAAGAGAAACATGTGGAGAAAGAAAGAAATCCGTCTACTCTGTCTACTCTGGCTGCCCCTGCCTCCAACAGCTGGTTCCCAAATGAAAAGGCTGATCCTCCACGGCTTCCAGTGGAAGTTCCCTGCGGGACCAGAAGAGGGACAGTCCCCACACACAATTCTAAGCTAATTGGCTGGTCCATTGATTGACATGGCTTACAGGTGGTCTATGAAAAGACATAACTTCCAGATGCCAAGCAACTTCTGGGTGCCAAGTCACATGTTTTCTCCTCAGGGTGGAGCTGCCTTGGTTCTCACAATGTCTTTCTCAGCAGGGTGGCGGCACTGATTCTCACAGTGTGAATATATATATGTATATATATACATATACATATACATATATATATATATATCCTGTATTGTTTATATGTATGTGTACACACACACACACACACACACACACAGGCACGCACCTATTTGTCTCTAATGATATCCATCTTTGGAGTAGAGGGGGGAGGGAAGAATATTTTTTTCAAATTTATGTGATAATTTTGTCATATATTTGAAAGGAATAGTAAGTTGTGCATGGTAGATTTGTGGTTTCATATACAATATTTTTTATTGTACTATCATTGAAATGATTATTTATTCCATAAATTAAAAATAAAATTTAAAAATTTAAAATATAAATAAATAACACCAAAAATATTTCTATTTTACTCTCAAGTTCCAAGATATCAGGGAAGCTTGAAAGAGCATATCTAAGCTCTTTTTTTGATAATGGTTTTCACGTAGTCCAATAATATTTAAATTATCTCTCCTGGATCTATTTGCAAGTCAGTTGTTTTTTTCCTATGAAATATTTCACATTGTTTTATTTTTTCATTCTTTTAGTTTTGTTTTATTGTTTCTTGATGTATCATAAAGTTATTAGCTTCCCCTTGCTCTATTCTAAGTTTTAAGGTATTATTTTCATCATTAAACTTTTGTACCTCCTTTCCCATTTAGCCAATTCTAATTTTTAAGGAATTCTTTTTCTAATTTTTGTTCCTCTTTCTCTATTTGGGTAATTCTGCTTTTCAAGGCATTCTTCTCTTCATTGGGTTTTTATATGTTTTTCACCATTTGGCCTGTTTTATGTTTAAGCTGTTATTTTCTTTACAAATTTTTTGTGCCTCCTTTACAAAGGTGTTGAATCTCTTTTTTTATTCATATTTTCTTGTATCACTCTCATTTCTTTTCTCAATTAATTTTTTCCTCTACCTATCTTACTTGATTTTTATTTTTTAATTTTATTTATTTATTTATTTATTATTTATTGGAGGGAGGACAGGGCAATTAGGGTTAAGTGGCTTGCCAAGGGTCACACAGTTAGTAAGTGTCAAGTGTCTGAGTCTGAGGCCAGATTTGAACTCACGTCCTCCTGAATCCAGGGCCAGTGCTTTATCCACTGTGCCACCTACATGATCCCTCTTACTTGATTTTTAAAAATCCTTTTGGAGCTCTTCCATGGCCCTAGATGAATCCATATTTTTTCTTTGAGGCTTTGGATGTAGGAGTTTTGATTTTGTTTTCTTCTGAGTGTGTTTTGACCTTTCTTGTTACCATAGTAACTTTCTATAATCATATTTTTTTCTGTTGTTTGTTCACTTTCCAGCATATTTCTTAAATTTTAACTCTTTGCTAAAGTGGGGCTCTATTTCCAGGATAGAAGGCACACTGTCCCAAGATTCAGGGGTTTTGTGCAGCTGTTTTTCAAGGTAATTCTGGGGACCTGTAAGGCTTTTTTTGTTGTTTTTGGTTTTTTGGTTTTTGTTTTTTTGTTTTTGCAGGGCAATGAGGGTTAAGTGACTTACCTGGGGTCACACAGCTAATAAGTGTCAAATGTCTGAGGTCAAATTTGAAACCAGGTCCTCCCGAGTCCCAGGCTGATGCTTTATCCACTGTGCCACCTAGCTGCCCCCGAGGGACCTGTAAGTTTTCAATTCTTTCAAGGTAGTATGATCTAAGGAAAGATGTTTTTACTACTCTCTTGTTTTGGGCTCTGTAACTGTGAAGAGGGTGCCCGTTCCATTTTAGCCACAAACTCTGGTGTGCTACTACCAGTCCTCCTTGTCCTGGAACTGCCACCAAGAATTGCAACCCAGGTCAGAGTATGGGCAAAGGAACAGAGTCCTACCCCCAGTATCAGCAAAGAGATCCCTATAATCTCCTTCTGACCAATTTTTCAATCTCCTTACTGAATGTGGGTTGAGAGATCTGAAAACAGATGTTTCCAGCGTGGATTTAGTCACTCCTAAGACCTGCTTCTGGATTGCTGGAGCCCAGTCTATGGCTGTACTGAACTGTGTTACACTCTCTCCCATATGCAAAAGACCTTTTCTGTCAAACCTCCTAAGTTGTCTTTGGCTGGAAAATTGTTTCACCCTATCCTTTTGTGGGTTCTGCCACTTCAGAATTTGTTTTGATCCAAAGATGTTCAAAGGGTATGGGGAGGCAGCTAGGTGGCACAGTAGATAAAGCACTGGCCCTGGATTCAGGAGGACCTGAGTTCAAATTCAGCCTCAGACACTTCATACTTACTGTGTGACCCTAGGCAAGTCACTTAATACCTATTGGCCTGCCCAAAACAGGGAGTATTGGGGAGAGTTCAGGTGAGTCATTGCCTTTTCTCCACAATCTCCATCATCCAGATCAAATCTAATTCTAATATATTCTATGGCTCTATAATTCTAATATGCCCAAGTAATATAGGTCTCCTTTCATAGTTTCTGTGTAATTCAAACTAGCAATAGGGTATCTGGGTAACATGGGTTTAGGTTAATACATGGACATAAGTATAGCCTACATGAGGTTATCATTACTCTATTTTGCACTTTGCTAGACCATTTTTCTTCCTAAGGCAATCAAGGTGAGTGTTTTTATAGTCTTTATAAATCTCTAATATTATAATATCTCTCATTAATTAATCAATTATATCTGGGCTCCCATAAAAAGTTCCTGTTATTTATTTCATAGACTCAAGGTATGGTTTTACCATGAGTTTTTGCAGATCTCTTTTTATCAACCTCTCCTCTGCTCCTAACCCTTCATGCCATAGGCTTAGCAGTATAACAAGCAATAAAATAAAAATATAAATAGCAATTTATACTTTATCAGCCCTGGGAAAGATCCCATCCAGAGTAAATTCTAACCATCACTGTAACTACAGATCTCTTCTAAGTTTTCTTTCTTTCTTTTTTAGAAACTCAGGTTAAGTGACTTGCCCAGGGTTACACAGGTATTAAAGCTGTGAGGTTGGATTTGAATTCAGGTCCTGCTGACTAGAGGGGCAGTGCTTTATCCACTGTACAACATAGCTGCCCCTGACCTCCTAAATTCTTGAAATACACCACCATTCAATTACACCATTAAAGACTCTTCTCAAGGATTTTTGTAATGTTTCTTCACAAGAAAACTGTTATCTCAGCTAATAAGTTTTTACTCTTAGTCTTTCTCCATCCATCACAGTTAATAAACATTCTAAGATGGCAGTTGAACCACTAGTCTCTCAAGATGATATTGCTTCTTAAAGATACAACAAAATCACCTCTAGCATTAGTTCTTGACCTTTTTTATGTCAAAGTCACCTTTAGAATTCTGGTAAAACTTCTAGACCCCTTAATAAAATGTTTCAAATAAATGAAACAAGGGACATGGGATTACAAAGAAAATCAATTATATTGAAATAAAAATTTATTTTTTCTATCCAAATTTATCCAACACCTGAAATCTATTGATGGACACATAGACCTCAGGTTAAGAAACCCTGGTCTCTAGTGTCTATGGAAAACATGATTGAAGCTGGTATTACAACTGGATTTAGATAGAACATTTGACATAGTCTCTCTTGGACTCAATAGCTTCTAATTTACCTTTTAGCTCCAAAATTATACTATGATCCAAGAATTGGGGAAAATGAGTGCAAATATATGGAGATAGGAGAGTATGCCATATATGCAGAATAGTAAAAAAGCCAATTTGCCTAGACACCAGAGTGTGTGAAGAAGAGTAAGTTTAATAAGGCCTGAAAAGGTAACTTGGGGCCAAGTTGTGAAAGACTTTAAATGCCAAATGAAGAATCTGTTTGACCATAGAAGGAATAGGGAGTGAATAGATGAAGTTTATGTGAAAAAAAAATTGAGTATTTGTTGACTATAAACTCAATGTGAGCCAAGATTGTAATATGTTAGCCAAAAAATTGAACGGGATTGTCCTGTATGGAAACTGCACCCTTTTAATAAGTATAGTCTTGTTGTTTGTCCATCATTCTTGAAGAGGAACACAACATCAGGGTGATGTCATGACTTTAACTGAATTAGATTCAAGAGAGGAAGGACTGTGCAAAGTCACCAACCTCACTTTCTCCCCTAGAGCCATCTGGGTCCATTGGCAAAATATATATCAGAATGATTAGAGATGACTCTGGATATTTTAAGGCAATTGAGGTTAAGTGACTTTCCCAGGGTCACATAGCTTATAAGTGTCTGAGATGAAATTTGAACTCAGATTCCCTCAACTTCAGGGCCAGTGCTCTCTCTGCTATGCCACATACCTGCCCAAATATAATCTTAAGAAATAGGGAAATAGCATGATGCATGGATACAGAACAATTTGAATTTTGAAATTGAAATGAGTTGCTATCATTGAAATTCTTCAAGAATTATCAGATGACCACGTGTCAGGAATTATGGGAGATACAGTTTGCGGGGAATAGTGAATGGAGCCTTGGACTTGGACTCATAAAAATAATCCTTCCAATCCCACCTCTGACACTTTCTAGATGTATGATGTTAGGTAAGTATGTTGCCTCTGAGCCTCAGTTTCCTCATTTATAAAATAAGAAGAATAACACTTATCTCACAGGGTTTTCATGAGGATCAGGAGACAAAAAGTACGTAAAGCACTTTACAAATCTTAAGGTATTATGAAAATATCATCTACAACATTATGTGTCCTGGGAAATCACATTATAAATGGGAAGTAGACTGGATGATTATAAGGTTCCATCAAACTCTTAGATTCTTTTGGGTAGTAGGACATCTTCTCCAGTATTTTGGCCAGAAGGTAATGGTAATGTCATGATAACTGCACATGATTCTATGGTTTGAAAATATTTTATTAAAATGGTGATCCAGGGGCAGCTAGGTGGCTCAGTGGATAAAGCACCAGCCCTAGATTCAGGAGTACCTGAGTTCAAATCCGGCCTCAGATACTTGATACTTACTAGCTGTGTGACCCTGGGCAAGTCACTTAACCCCCATTGCCCCACAAAAAAAACAATGGTGATCTGGAAGTGTTTTTCAAAGATGTTCTTTAGGTGGTTATTGGTGTGTGACTGCATTGGAGTTCAATGTCAGCAAAAGCATTTAGGAACTGATGTGCATTAAATACATGACTGTAGGATAAGGTACCTATTTATATTCATTTGGAGGTAGAGGCAAAGAATAAGTGACCAAGAACCATTGCCTCACTCATGTGATTTGGGGAACAAGACAAACATATGAACACTTAATTGCTGGGGTGACCAGGAAATCTTGAGGGGTGAGATAAGGCAAAAAGGCTATATTGGCAGCTTCTACTGAGATAATGGAGGGAAAGAAGAATCAAGATGGAAAGGAGTCTTGGTGAAACAGATAGAAAATCTAGATCAGTAATAATGCTTTGTAGAAGCAAAGAAAAGAGTTAGAAAGAGAAATTGAGAGGTGAAAGAATCAGGCTCTTTCCAGTAAATGGGGATATGATTGCTCTTGAACTCTCTTACTAAATTATCAACTAGTTGACTGAGTTGTAACCTGTCAAAAATAACAATGTCAAAATACCCAGGCTACTATGCCTAATTAATTATCTACAGGCACGTTCCAAGTATCTAGAGCAAAGCAGTGAGGAATTCTTAAGAATTTATTGATTTATCCATCAGATTTTAGATTTATTTGTTTATTTGATTAATAAAATAACATTTTGTCACAGTTAGGTTCAAGAATAAAAAAAAGTTTTGTTTTTGTTTCTTTTAAATAAAGTCAAGGAGGCTGAAAGCTATGAAATTTACCTCATCCGTGATATTTCTGAGCTGTATCTCATGGAGAGATCACTTGAATTTCACAGCTATGGGGATGATAGTGATAAAAGGACAGAAAATCACTGATCTGGGAGGGCATGGGCTTTGGAGAATTCCACACTCCCCTGAGAAAAAGGATGAAGTATCAATAGAATTGAGGATGATTGCAAAAAGAAATTTTCTCAGAGATTTCTGTCCAAAATAGATGCTATGAGAATTAGAATCTAATGCATTCCATTAGGATAGCATGGATCTTTTCTTGACCCCCTAAGTCCCACAAATTACTCTAGTTTGACCACATCAAATACTTAGTTATTGCCTCAAATCTGCATAACACAGAATGATGTACTGGTAAAGAGACCTTGGATTAAACTTCATTCTCTCATCATCTCTGGTGAATATGTGTGTGTGTGTGTATGTATGTATGTATATATGTATGTATGTGTATATATACATATATATATAAATGTGTGTATGTATGTATGTGGTCTATGGGGAAAAGAGGAGGGAGTATCATAAGAAAAGAAGTAATACAGCCTCTTTTAAAGAAAGAGTATAAGAAAGTATGAACTATAGGAATATGAGCCAGGAACTAGCACATTATCACCCAGGAATAATCTTAGCTTCTCCCAGTCCCAGACTTATCTTTCAAAGAGGTTCTAGACCTGAAACAAATTTGTATTCAGGAACAAAAAACAAAACCACATATTTAGGGGAAGGTACTATCCAATAGATATTAGATAATAATGGAAAGAGGTAGCTAGATGGCTCAGGGGATAGAATGCTGGGTCTGGAGTCAGGAAGACATGAGTCCAACTTCAGCCTCTGACACTCACTAACCATATGACACTAGGCAAATCACTTGACCTCTCTTTGCTTTAATCCACTGGAGGAGGAAATGGCAAACCAGACTAGTATCTTTGCCAAGAAAATCCCATAAAGAGTCATGAAGAATCAGACACCACTGAATGACTGAATGATAACAACAATTTTATGTAATAGATACCTAGGAATATAATCACTGTCTAGAATTTCCTATGTATAGATATTTCTCTGTATTGAAAGTATGTGCTCATGGCTTTTCCCTTGTACTCTTCCCCCAGGGGCCTTAAAGACAAAAACAGTTATTGTTTCCCTCTATAGGGAATAGGTAGATGGGTGAATGTTTGTTGATTGATGATTAAGATCTTATTATCCCTGGATGGGTATGATACCCTATGGACCTTCTTCCTTCATTGAATTTTGTGATTACTGAGATGAAAGATTTTATTTAGGTCATAGGGAATAAAAATTCCCTTTTACGTATAATAATGATGACTGTGTCAAATAATATCTCAGCTAAAAACCAGGTGGATAGTGAGATTTTAGTACCTAAAACATCTCCCAGAGTAGTTGCTGGCGAGGATGGGAGCTTCTAGGCAAAATCAAAGGTGAGTCCCAGTCCTCTGTTTTCGTGATGCTTCCTTTCAGTTTATGCCTAACAATGAGCTAAAGAGTAGGGCTTTTGCACTAGCATCATGAGATAATGCATTTAAATTATAGATTTCAAAAGGGAAAGGAGCCCAGAGGTAATAGAAATGTATGACCACAGATAGGAGCTGGAAGAGATCTTGGAAGTCATCTAGTACTGTCTTCTTATGTTTCAGCTGAGGAAACTGAGACTCAGAGAAGTTAAGTATATTCTTGATTTTCTAGTCTTACTATTTACTCCTCTCCAGGTAATCTGTTGTCCAGTGACTCAGTCTCCCTACTCTTTCTCACACAAATTTCATCACATTATTCCCTGCATTTTCACTGGCTATCCACCATGCTTGCTAGTCTCTTCCTCCTCACACCACCTGGCTTCCTGGGCTTCTTTTAAAAATCAACTAAAACCCCACCTTCTCATACAAACCCTCGCCTATACCTCTTCATGGTAATGCCTTAATTTTGTTGATTATCTCCAATTTATCCTGAATATATTGTGTTTGTTCATGCTCATTTGTATGTTGTTTCCCCATTACTATGTGAGTTTCTCTATCATTTCCCTTCTTTATGGCCACAGCAGTAACCATAGTGCCTGGCACATACTAAATGATTATGAAATGACTGACTGACCAAGATCATATAGTTAGTAAGTAGAGCTGGAACTGGAGATCATGTCTTCTGCACCCAAACTTAGCACTCTTAGAAGGTTTAGGTGATGATTCAGAACAAGAGAAATCACCAGTTCAAGACACTAATGATCAGGACAATCCCTGGAAGGCAACAGCTTGATTGGGTACATTAGCTTTGCTTAGAAAATGTTGACAACCATTTTATGAACCCTGGGGCCTCTGTTTCATCTCAACTTCCCCTTCTTGTGATCACCACAGAGAGTAGTTGGTGGCAGAAGTTACACATGGCACAACAATGTCCATCAGGAGCCAAAGGGGACAAAAGGGTCCACCTGACCAGAACATGGCTTATGAGAACTACTATCAGGACTGTTTGATTATGCTACTCTGAAGCCAGATTCAGGCTCAGGGAATCAGTGCTCCCTGAGGCTTATCTTTCTGCTATCAACAGTGATTCTTGCCTCCATCCAGTACAATCTACAGGTAATTTCTTAAGACAGTGGCCTGGTTAGTGAGCTACTCTTGGTTTCCCTTCCACAGACACTCAGAAGAGAGTTACAACAACCCATATGGGATGGACTAAGCAATGAAATGCCAGGAGACTGTCAGGGTAAAGATTCTTGTTATTCTTTTCCTATTGTCACTACAAAATAGATAATTTCTTGGGCCAGCTAGGTGGTGCAGTGGATAGAGCACTGGCCCTGGAGTCAGGAGGACCTGAGTTCAAATCCGGCCTCAGACACTTAATACTTACTAGCTGTGTGACCCTGGGCAAGTCACTTAACCCCAATTGCCTCACCAAAAATAATAGGTAATTTCTCATCAGTAATAAAACTCCTTACAGTTGAATCAGGAAACATAAATCCATCAAGTGACAGACACTATCATAAGAAGGCAAAAAAAAAAAAAAAATAGAATGGGGCCCTGTAAATTAAGGACCCAAATTACAAGTGGAAAATAATCTTTAAATGCATGGCTATTGGAAGAAAACCTCCCCCACTATGTCTAGCAGAGTAGGGGGTTAATAAATGCTTCTTGCTATGTTGATCAGGTAACTAAACATTATGGAAACTAGTTTAAATTATGTTATTAATAACTTGATAATAATCTATTTTAATAATACAGATTTGGCCCCTCAAAAGGAAGAAGTATAAAAGTGAAAGAATGGATCCAGAGAACTTCAAGTCTGTTTATACTCAGTGACCTTCACTGAGTAACAGTTCTCTCTCTAGCAAGCACTCCAGAGGACCTATCTTTGATCTTTGAATTTCACTCCTTTTTAAACTTCCTGGGTATATAAACAGCAAAGAGAAATGACGAGCTTGGAACTCATTCCTCTTCCTCTGCCAACTGATTCTTCTGGGAAGTCTCCCCCACATTAATTTCCTTGCTTCTATCTTGACATATCACTGCACATGACAGAAAACAAAAGTGATTTTTTTTTAAGTATATATCTATGTAGATATAAAATCCTTCTGCTAAAATGTGAATTCTGTGAGAGATATCAGTTTTTGAAAAGAAAATTTCCTTTAGTGCCTAAAATACTTTGCTATATATAGTAAGGGATCAATAATTTATTGCTTACTTTTTTGAATTAAAGGAAAGAGAAAATATAAACATTCACTATAGAGGATGCCCTATTATCCAAAGATCAGGAAAAGCAAGATTGTAAAGGTTTGAAAGTATAAGGTTGACCATGAGTTAATAGAATTTTTTTTAATTTATAGAAAGTTATAAAGGTTACAAAATATATCCCAGAGGGGTTGTCATATACATAGGAAGAAGGAGGATCCTCACCAACGGAGACCAGGTATGCCTTTAAAATTTTATCTTTGGGAAGAGAGGCAATACAATGTAATGGACAGAAAGCCACAGAGTCAGGGAGACCTTGATTCACATCCTGCCTCTGATATATAATGGCAACATGACTGTGGGCAAGTCATTTAATCTCTCAGTGCCCATCATAGCATTCTCAAAGGCTATCAATTGCAGAGATTAGCTTCATTAAAGGAAGAAGATAGAGGACATTCCTCACTGGGAATTCCATATTTGTTTGAAAATGAATTGAGAATAACATTGTGTTATTTTAATCAAAATAAGATCTCTAAAAGTATGTTAATATAAGGTCATTGGAAGGGTGTCATACTCAAGCATTTTTTATATGTACAAAAGAGTGGATAATAGCTTTCTGTGAAATACATTGCTAAATGATCTCTTTGTCTCTGTCATAGAAGTATGATGAACAATCACACACTGGTTAAAGAATTCATTCTGATGGGATTTCCTGTTGGCCCTGAAATGCGAATGTTCCTCCTTGGGCTCTTCTCTCTGCTCTATGCCTTCACCCTAATGGGGAATGGAGTAATTTTGGGACTCATTTGTCTGGAGGCCCGACTCCACACTCCCATGTACTTCTTCCTCTCACACTTGGCCATTGTTGATATTTCCTATGCCTGTAACACTGTGCCCCAGATGCTAGCAAACCTCCTGGACCCAGTCAAACCCATCTCATATGCAGGGTGCATAACTCAGACTTTTCTCTTTTTGACTTTTGCCCTCACAGAATGTCTTCTCTTGGTAGTGATGTCTTATGATCGCTATGTGGCAATCTGCCACCCTCTCAGATACTCTGTCATCATGAACTGGAAGTTGTGTATCACTCTATCATTGACCTCCTGGGCCCTTGGATTCCTTCTGGCCTTGGCCCATCTAATTTTATTACTCCCATTACCTTTTTGTAGTCTCCAGAAAATCAACCACTTTTTTTGTGAAATCTTAGCTATTCTCAAACTTGCCTGTGCTGATACTCATATCAATGAGATCTTGGTCTTGGCTGGGGCTATTTCTGTGCTGATTGGACCCTTTTCCTTAATAGTGATCTCCTACATACGAATCATCCATGCAGTCCTGCGTATCCAGTCAAAAGAGGGGAGACAGAAAGCCTTTTCTACCTGCTCCTCCCATCTCTGTGTGGTAGGACTGTTCTATGGCACTGCCATCATTATGTACATTGGGCCCAAGCATGGGAACCCCAAGGGTCAGAAGAAATATCTCCTCTTATTCCATAGCCTATTTAACCCCATGCTCAACCCCCTTATTTATAGTCTGAGGAACAATGAAGTAAAGGGTGCCCTAAAGAGAGTGCTAGGGAAAGGAAGACAATCCTAAAAGATTTAACAGAATATTAGCTTGTAGTAGAATTAATTATTTATGATGATATGATGACAAAAGTTGTAACAGCAATTTGAAACCTTATTTCATACTGCTTAATTGGAAAATATAGTAGAATCTCTTTCCTCCCCTTTAATATGAGAAATATGCACTAGATAGCCTCTGAGTTCCCTTCTAACTCCAACTCTATGAGTCTATAGATCTTCAACTGTATGTATGTTTGATTAATCTGTGAAAAATTTCAATTTAAAATCGGGCCAAAGGAAAGATGAAATACTTCTTCTACTTATATGTTTATAATCAATATCCAAGCATATTCTATTTGGGGCAGACTTTTTTTTTGTTTGGGGGTGTTAAATAACAAACTTATGATCTTTTTAAAAAGTATCTGGGAAATGATTACAGGATATATTGGATTCCCTTTTGTTGTTGTTGCTTTTCAGACTTTTCAATTGTGTATGACTCTTCATATCCGTGTTTGGGGTTTTCAGGGCAAAGATACTGGGTCAGTTTGCCAATCCCTTCTCCAGCTCATTTTACAGATGAGGAACCTGAGGCAAGGAGGGTTAAGTAACTTGCTCAAGGTCACACAGCTACTAAAGGTCTCGGTCTAAGTTTTGTAGTCAAGTCTTCCTAACGCAAGACCCAGAGCTTTATTTGTCTCATCACCTAGCTGTCCGTATTTCACTCTCTACCCTTATAGCAAATCCCAAGATTATGACTACTATGGCACAAAGACATTGTGGAAATCCCAATTAATAATATGAGAGAGAGAGAGAGAGAGAGCATTGAAAAAAAACTGCTATAGACTTTATAAGAAATTTTAAGCTCAATATAAACTTGAAACTTCAATAATGACTGCTACAAGATTTAATCACTTTTTAAACAGAATAATTCTAAAGATTCTCTCACACACGTAACCACAATCATAAAAAGACAATAGAGCTAGAATTGAAATCAAAATTAGTATCTCTTCCAGGATTTCACTGGGTTTATATTACTCAAAGATCACGTGGCCCATTACGTTCAAAAACCTGTCAGGATAAAAAGGTTAAAAAAATAAAAGAGAGATTGAGATGTGGTAGGAGAAAACAAAAGATATTAACACCTCTGAACAATTTCTTTGTAGAGAGATAGATGGATGCTTAGTTTGACCTGATTAGGAGCAAGAGTGGACAAGAAGGTAAGTACAATAAGATCTGATTAGTAGCAAGAACAAGATATCAGTATCACAACTGGTCTTTGAATGGAGACATATAGGCTGCAAATTGTTTCAGGATAGGGCTAAAGATGCACATCTTTGCTGAAATAGAAGAAGGACACTGATGAACTTGAGAGCAGCTAAAGGAGAGCACCAGGACAGTGAAGGGCCTGGAGTTAATTCTTTTTGAGAATTAGTTGAAGGAATTGAAGAAAAAGAGACTCAAGGGGCAGGGGGGCAGGACAGCTGTATTGCAGTATCTGACGAGCTGTCATGTGGAAGAACTCATATTATCTCCCTGCTTCAGGTTTCTCCCTTCTCCAACTTATCCTCTACACAATAAAAGCTAAAATGATGATCTTAAAGCACAAGTCTGACAATGTCACCTCCTTGCTCAAAAATGTCCTGTAATTCCTTAGTAGCTATTGAGTAAAATACCAACTCCTCTATTTGGAACTCAAAACCCTTCATAATCTGGTTCCAGCTTACCTTTTCAGCATCATTGTATATTACTCCCCTTCATATAGTCTATGTTCTAGACAAAGTTACCTACTTGTAGTTCTTCACAACTTGACATGACATCCTATTTCCCATCTCTACACCTTTACACAGGCAATCCCCATGCTTAGCATCTAATCCCTTCTCAACTTTGCCTCAAAATCCTTGTTTAGATCAAAGCTCAATTCAAGGGAACAGCTAGGTGGTGCAGTGGATAAAGCACTGGCCCTGGATTCAGGAGGACCTGAGTTCAAATCCAGCCTCAGACATTTGATACTTACTAGCTGTGTGACCCTGGGCAAGTCACTTAACCTTCATTGCCCTGCAAAAAAACCCCAAAAAAAAAAACCCCAAAAAAACAAAGTTCAATTCAAAGTTACCTCCTGCATGAGGTCTTTTCTGACTTCTTCCTATTAGCTGCTAGCCATCCCCCAAATCACCCTGTTATTTTGTATTTATTTATATGTATGCCTGTTGTTATAGTACCATACTCCCCATTAAAAGAAGTTTATTGACACCAGGTACTGTTATGCTCTTATCATTCTATACTCAGAACCTAGCACAAGGTTTAACATGTAGCACAAACTTTAAACATACTCATATACATATTGAAGGAAAATTTGAGTTGTTCTGCTTAGCTCCAGAAGAAATAACTAGGAGCAATGATAGAAGTTGCAAAGAGGTAAATTTATGCTTAATGTTAGGAAAATCATCTTAATCATTGTAGTTATTGTTGTTGAGTCATTTCAGTCATGTCTGACTCTTAGTGACCCCATTTGGGGTTTTATTGGCAAAGATAATGTACTGATTTCCCATTTCTTTCTCCAACTCATTTTGCAAATGAGGAAACTGTATTTGGAGACAGAAATTATTAATTGTTTCAGTCATGTTTGACCCTTCATGACCCCATTTGAGGTTTTTTTGGCAAAGATCCTAAAGTGGTTCACCATTTCCTTCTTCAGTTTATTTTACACAAGTTTAAACTGAGCCAAACACGGTTGACTGACTTGCCCAGGGTCACACAGTAAGTCTCTAAGGCTGGATTTGAATTCAGGTATTCCTGGCTCCAGGCCCTGTCTTCTATCCACTGTGCCACCTAACTTAACCTTTTCAATCATTAGAGATGTACAAATATGGTATGGACTAGACCAGCAGATGATGGATTGATCTCTAATGGGGATCTTTAAGCAAAGACAAGGTGATGATTCATTCACATCTAGGTTAGAATAAATGCCTTCTGAGGTATGTCCCAACCCTGAGATTCTATGAATAATATCTTACAATTCAGAATCTTCTGTCCATTAGTTTTCATCTTAATCTCTCCATCCTCCAGTCTAGTAATACATCCTCTCCACACTGCATGGCAACCATCCTTCATTCTTCATCTCAGTAGCCTCTGGATATTTCATAAGAACTGTTGCCTAAGTTGAATAAGCCTTGACTGGCAAAATTATTTTCTCCCAGAACTATACCCAAAAGGCTATAAAACTGCATATACTCTTTGACCCAGTGATATCACTACTGAGTCTGTATTCCAAAGAGATAAAAGAAAAAGGAAAATGACTAATTTGTACAAAAAATGTCTATAGCAATTCTTTTTGTGGTGGTAGGAATTGGAAAGTGAGGGAATTCCCACCAATTGGGGAACAATTTGTGACATATGATTATGATTAAATACTATTGAGCTATAAGAAATGATGAGCAGGATAGTTTCAGAAAAACCTGGGAAGATTTATGTGAATTCATGCAAAATAAAATGAGCAGAACCAGGAGAACATTATGCACAGTAACAATAATATTATGAATGACTTAACTACTCTAATCAAGATATTAATCCAAAATAGTTCCAAAGGACCCATGATGAAGATTGCTATCCACCTCCAGAGAGAGAACTGGCGGACTCTGAATGCAGATTGAAGCATACTTTTTTAAAATTTTCTCTATTTGCCCTTTTAATCTGATTTCTTTTGCTATATGACTAATGTGGAAATATTTTACATAATGTCACATGTATAATTAATATCAGGTTGTTTGCCTTCTCAAGAATGGGATGGGGTGGACTGGTGTGAGAGAAATTGGAACTCAATTTTTTTAAATAAATGTTAATTGTTTTACATGTAATTGGGGAATATTGAACAAAATAAATTAAAATATAATTTAAAAAATATTTCTCCCCTTCACTAATATCAACTGCACCCATTATCTCAATGTTAACATTTATTTTATTTCTAATATAGCCTGGTTCTTGGCAAATACCAAAAAGAAGGTGATTTGTACAGTTTTCTTTACATGCCCATTGAAGTCAAAGGTACCCCCCATCATGAAATTGAGGGGAACCGGAACACATGCAACATTGAGAAAATCAGGATTTCCTACCCAAAAATATAAAAAGAGGTAATGATAGAATATTATCCACAGGCTGCATGGAATACAACTTTTGTTTTTGTTTTTGCTGGGTAATGAGGGTTAGGTGACTTGCCCAGGGTCACACAGCTAGTAAGGGTCAAGTGTCTGATGCCAGATTTGAATTCAGGTCCTCCTTAATCCAGGGGTGGTTCTTTATCCACTGCACCACCTAGCTGCCCCTGGAGTACAACTTTTGAAGATTTTTCTCAGATCTTTTGGATTGTACAAATATAAGAGAAATTCAGATTATATTACTGGGTTTTTCTTTCCCCTTTGCCTGGGGAAAGAAATTTGCTCATAAAAAGCAATTTTGTTTCTCTGCCTGTCTAAATAAATAAATAAAACCAAATGTTTTGGAAAAATACATTTATGGAATATTTCAAGAGGAAGAGGAAGAAAATGCTGGACATTTAGGTAAACTGATTTCCTAGTCATCAATTTTTCTGTCATTCAACAGATATTAAATTGGGAAGTACTTCCCTTTTACCTTCCTTGTGAGTTGCTATTTGGAGAGACAGCCATTCAGCCCAAACTGTGCTGAACTATAGCATCTAAAGGGAAAGTGTTAAAATGAAAAAGTTTGTCATGCCATTTTGAAACTCCTCTCTATCTGAAGAAAAAAGACCTCACAGCATTCCAGGCTAGGACCTAAATGTATATTATGATTTTTTTTTCTTTCTGCTTCTTTTCTTCTATACAAGGTAGTAAAAAAAAGATGTAGAGATTTATGATACTGTGACTACTAGAAAAATATCTTAATGTTTAATCATCTGATTCTGTTTGGATGTATTTAGGAGAAAAAGAGACATATTGGGTATTTGGAATTTATTCAAATGTTCACACTTCATTCTTTCATGTGGTCAAGAAATAGCTTATGATCTCTTTAAAGCAAAGATTCTTAACTTTTTGTGTGTCATGGAAGGATATTTCTAGAACATAGATTGCCACTTTATTGGTACTTGCAACAACAAATTGCTTTTAGATACTAAATGAGGGTGATATTTGAAATAAGAAATCCAAGCATGACATTTTAAATTTGATTATGTGTGAGCAAAATTCCTCAACCACATTACTGTTACTAGCCCAATTATCACCATTTTAGCATCAAAGAATCCATAATTCCAGGATGCTGCCCTCATTATATTAGGCAATGATTATGAACTTGCCGATATTAGTAAGTGACATTGTAATAACACTTTAAAATTTGCAAAGTACCTTTACCAAATGAACCAGACAGATGCCATCATGAGGACATAACCATCAGAAATAAAGATCATGGTACCAAAACACACAAAATGACAAAGTAAGGCTCAAGTATACAATCACAAATTGGAATAAATACAACTTTAAATTATTGATAGTGCATGCCAGCATTGCAAATTTTTATATGATCCCAAACTTTGTTTCATCCTAACTTTTGATTCCTGTAGTTCTACAGGCTCAAAAGTATACCCTAAATACCACTGCATTTGCCTCTTACTCCACCAATATCCATGATTATCTTTATTATTGGAGACTGCTTGCTGAAACATCTGGAAGAAAAGAGAGGGAGTTCATGAACCTCCTGACATTATTACTCACCAGAAAGAGAAAGATTTGTAGTCCTTATTTTAATTTCTTTTGAGTAAGAAAAAATGCATGGTCCCTATAAAGTATATGTAAAATTCACATAAGTTGCATATAGTTAAAATTATATTTGGCCTACAGCAAAAAAATGTAAATTTACACACATTTTATTAGTTAAGACTCATCATGTCCCAGAATGCAAAGCTCATTCATTCCACCTCAGTTCAAATGGATGAGAACACTCTAGCTCTCACCATTACTCACAAGTGCTCTACATCTTTATTTAAAAAATGTGACATTGCTCTATCTAGCCATAACCTCCTATCACTCCAACTATCCTTGTGCCTAATCTTTCCTAAACCTTCTCTTTACCCCAATCAAAACCTCTAATCCCAAGGCTCCTCAGTACATGATCAAATCATTACACTTTTTATGACTTCATATTTCTCCCTTACTAATTATAAGGTCTAAAATTCTAGCTGTGATGTCTAAAAATCTAATGAGTGGTCACCTTAAATTGGGAGCTTTAGCAAGAGTTTAGCCTTTTAAGTATTTGTTAAAGTGTATTAGGAGTTAGTAAAGAGAGCGAGAGAGGAAAACCCCAGTTTGGATCTATTCAGTATAGCCAGATGAACAGCCCACATGAAATTCGGCCACCACGCCAAAGTCCAGAACCAAAAGGACACCCTTCTCAGCGGTTTCTCCCAGAAGCCCCTTCTGACAACAGAAGCCAGACCATCCTCACACACAGGTCCAAGCTAATTGGTTGGTAGCATTGATTGAAACAACTAACAGGCAGTAACTTCTGGATGCCAATCTGACCTTATGGACACTAAGTCACATGCTTTCTCCTCAGGGGCTGAGAAATGTCTTTCTCAGCAGGGGTAGTGCTCCAATTCTCACAGTCCCCCCTGTGCTCCATGAGAAGAAACATTGTTTCCTCACGTGAAGCAATAACAATATAGATACTTATGACTAACAAAGTAAAGGGAATGAAAAGAGAGAAAAAGAAATTGAGCGATGCATTAACAAAGGCTAAAGGGAGCACTCCCCTATTAGTAGGTAGACATTACAAACAGAAAAACTAAAGGGGGTACTCTGCTTTAGTAAGTGGACATTATAAACAGTGTATACAATGTGGAAAAGGAAAACAGGAAAATGTCCATTTAAGTCTTTGGAAGTCTTTTCTCAGATGATTCTTGAGATGTCCTCTGGGGTTGATAATGATTCTGGAGTTGATAGTGATTCTCAACTGCCCAGTCTCACTACCTCATTATTTCCTGTACTGGAGCTAAAATGCCTTGTCTGTTTCTTTCCTCCCTCTCATTTCCTTCATAAATATATGTTGCTATTTCTTTAAGTCTGTCAGGAATCAAAGTACTCCAGCCTGGACACTGCCTTTCAAAATATTTCCAAATTTCTAGTAAGGACCGGTATATAAAATGAGAATGGATAACATGGGCATCTCTAGCGTCTAATGAGTCTAGTCTAGAATATTGCATGGCATGCTTACACAACCTGTCATAGAATCTATTAGGTCTCTCATCAGGTCCCTGCACTGTATCTATAAATTTTTGCCAGTTATCAGTCTTCCTACCACAGGATTCCATTGCCTTCAACAATGTTTCCCTTGTATCTTTCAACATATCAAAAGGCCTATGGATATTGGGGTCCCAGTCAGGATCTTGAACAGGCCATCCAATATCAACTTTTCCTGTTGCTTCTGGGGCACTTGCTGCAGCTATTATATCAGCTTTTTCCCCTGGGCATAATATCGTTTCCATGAGATCATTAACATCATTCCAAGTGGGCTGATATGCTCTGAAAATTGCCCTAAAATGGCTGATAGCTGCTGTGGGATCCTCATCAAATTTAGGAATTTCTTGTTCCCATAAACCTAAATCTTTGGGACCAAAAGGTAGGTATATAGCACCTGAGCTTCACTACAACACCCCTTTTATCTTGGGTGGGGCTCTCTTGAAGGGGAAGGATTTATATCCTCTCTGTCTCCTCTACACATGAATTTTCTCTTTTTTCCTTTTTTATTTCCTTGGTTGATGTTTCAGCCTGAAAGACAGGCTTACATTCAAGTTCAGGCTCAGAGTCCTCTTTTTCTCCCTTTTTGGTCAGTTCCTTACTTGCTTCATTCCAGAGGTTCCAATAAGTAAAATCTTTGGGGGACACCAAGTGAAGGGTCATTTGTAGAGTTTTCAGTGTTAAGTGGTCAAAAGATCCATTCTCTAACCATTTGTTTTCCAGTAAGCTAGAACATTTTTTATCCCATATAAAACACAGTTTGATAAGCCTTGTTTTTGTCATACCCGGCTGAATCTGTAGCTTATAAGAGTCCCATGCTGCGATTATTTTCTCAAGGGGGGGAACCCCAAATTATGTGGTATGTACTATTGTGAATCCCCTTCCTGTAATCCGAAAATTTACTCACTATAACACAAAGAAAAGTAAGAATAAAAATAAAAATAGGAATAGAACATTCAAATTCTTAAGGACCAAGCGTAAACACGAGGTCACTTCTGGCCTCTGTGAATAACCAGGAAAGGAAGCTTAAAATAATCGAGACCCAGTAATTAGCCACTTCAAACTCCACACTTTCCTGTTCTCAAATCCCTTGCCAACTGTCCTAACACCTCTCATTTCTTGAGAAAATTCAGCTGTGGATTATTCCTATCTTCTTAGCCTCTATTATACTCCTCCTCTCCTACTCATGATTCATTCAATGAAGATGGAGGAAGTCTTATAACCATGTTGACTAGATAGATTGCACATTCATGTTAGCCACCTTAATTGAGACTGCACTGCAGCAAGGCAGTCCTTTCATCCCTCTTTAATTCCTATCCTCTCTTACTCTCCATGGAAGTTATTTCAAACTCTGTTTTCTCTCCATATGACTCCCATATCCACCCCTCCCCACCTGACCCTTATCCAGTGACTTCCTTATTACTTTAAGGAGAAAATAACAACATCTAACATGACCTCTCTCTTCCTAAGAACAGAAATATTAGGTTCTGGTAAGGGTAGGACCAGAGAGCCACAGATTCCTGACCAGACCCTGGTCCAGTTCTCAATCCAGGTTCAGGCTAAAGGGTAAAGACAATGGAACTTTTTCATCATTTTATTGATACTCTTCTCCTCTCTCATGTGGCTTTTCTACCTGTAGACCTAGAAAAACACTTATGAACTATTTATCATTTGTTAGGAATCTTACTATACACATTTTTACTCTTATACAACATTTGTACTGGCTGGTAACTACCTCATCCCTTCTGTGTTGAGATTTGAGTGACAAGGTAGGTGGCTAGTAGTGATAGATTAAGCATGCCCCTATGAGGCAGAGGAGATTTTCTAACTCTATTGGCTTGAATCCCCATCAGTGTGCTTCCTGTAAGATTAATCAGGTGAGTATCATTTCAGTCACGCTGCATTAAATAGTTGTTAGAAAGGAGAAATTTACTAAGGTGGTACAGCAAGAAGAATCAGTACAAAAATATTCCCACAGATGTCCATAATTCATTCTCCCACAATTGTATACAGAGTCCAAAGGGACAGTATGTTTGAGGTTAGTGTGAGCATAGGTATAACTGAAAAGCTATGTGCAAGTAAAATCATCTTTAATGTACTGGTGGCACTTAATTTTTTAAAGGACATACAGTAACTAATTATAATTATCATCTCCCTTACAGGGTCCTTGTGAAGCTCAAATAAGAAAAATAAGATAACATTGGTAGTGATGAGCACAGTGCCTTGAACATGGTAGGTGCTTTAAAAATGCTGATTCTCTTACTCACTTCCCTTTTAAATAAAATGGCATGACAAAATTCCTCAGCCAATGACATCAGACTTCTGCTGAAGTCATTGCACTTCATGCAAAGACCTTTAACACAATTAAAAGCCTATGGTTGAGACTATTGGGATGATTGAACCTCTTATCACTTATTTTAGGGGCAGCAGGATGTTAAGGGGTAAAATTCTAGCTAAACTGTCTAAAATATCTAATGAGTGGTCGCCAATAAATTATAAGCTTTAGCAAGAGTTAGACTTTTAAGCATTTATTAAGGAGAATAAGAATTTGGTAAAGAGAGAGAGAAAGGCCTAGATTCCTATCTATTAAAGGGAGAGCACATTTCTAGCTCCCTTCTCCGCCAGCGTCCTCAGGAAAGAGACCGAGACTGAGCGCCAGTCTCTTCCTTCCTCCTCCCACTAGTCCGCGTCACTTCCTGACTCCTGAAGAAAAGACTCCTGGTCTTGCCCTCAAAGACCTTCCCTTCATGGGCAGAACTCTTCTACAGTAAGTATCCAGCAGGTGGCGTTATTCCAATCATTACAAGGATAATGATTGTTTTACTCAGTCATTCAGTTCTTGTATTTGCACACTAAAGTCTTCATGTCTCTTGATAATTGTTAAGGTCATAATTAAAAAGAAAATATGAAAAAAATCAAGACTAAATGCTTGTTTATTTTTCTCCTAGGGCCTAGGTCCACATTTCCAGTAACTGTCACCAGCTGAATTGTGGTACCTAACTATAGAATCTTGAGCCTAATGGTACAGTAAGCCCAAAGCATCTAAAAGGCTTTGAGGATTATATACACATGAATGCATTGAGGTTCACAGTGGGGAAGTGGCCTAAGTTCATTCATGTAGTGAGTAGCAGAGATAGGTCTTGAACCCAGCAGATCCTCTGATTCTGGATCCAGTATTCTTATGATTACAGTATGCTATCTCTTCACAGATTGGTGGCAGTCAAATTGTGGAGAGCTTTAAATTCAAGGCTGAGAACTTTGAAGTATATTTCAGTAGAAATAGGGAGCTTCCAAAGATTTTTGAGCAGAGGAGTTATGTCATCAGGCCAGTGTCTTGGAATGGAAGCTGGTAAATTAGTTGGATAGAGAAGCTGAAACAGCAACCACAAAATTAGAATTATGTTGCCATATTCCAGGTTCTAGGAGGGGATGAGGGCCTTAAGCAGGTTTCTGACTCCATAAGTATAGATAAGATTTAATAAGGGTTGGGGTTCAAGTGAAAATAGATGACTTTCCAACTCTGAGATTTTTACAACTCTATTGAAACTGGAAAGTCCTAGAAAGTGAGAGAGCAATTTGAAATAAACTTAATCTCACTAAGTTGAAGTAAAATGGTGAAATCAGAGGACTAGGATTCAAATCTTTATTTTCTTAATATCTATATAACCATGAATAAGGTACTTTCTCTCTCTGGTCCTCTATGTCTTCATCCGGGAAATATTTGATCATATTATATCTAGGGTCCTCTCCAGCTTGAAAGCCTATGATTGGGGTAAGCTAGGTGGCATAGTGGATAAACCACCAGCCCTGGATTCAGGAGGACCTGAGTTCAAATCCAGTCTCAGACACTTGACACTTATTAGCTGTGTAACCTTGGGCAAGTCACTTAACCCTCATTGCTCAGGGGTAAAAAAGCCTATGATCTTGAGAATCTTTTTAAGTGAAAATATTTCATAATCATTTCTTCCCCAGTCACAACATTTAGGAGAAAAATATATGTCTACCCCTTGGGAGAATCTATTCCCAGGAAACTAAACCATAATAGGTTCCAAGGGGGCTCATTTAATAGAGATTTTCCTGATCACAACCTCTATCTTATATTCCATTTGGAGGCTTCAGGATTTGAAGCAAGTCCAGGTCTTTGAGGACTATTATTGGTTATGTAGCCTCAAGGGATGTAACTTGCTATTTCTTGAGTTTCCAGTGTGGTTATGAAAATATCCTCTGTATTTATTCCTCAACTCTCCTCCTGGATTCTCAAGAGAGAGTAACAGAGAGAGACAAGCAGTCCCTAGGTTTTTTTACATGGAAGAGATATTTGGGAGTGATGTCCCACGGACCCTTCTCTTACACTGAATCCTCATGAGTGTCTGGGGAAGGGACTGATTTGCACTGATCACATGGGGAGGAAAAGCCTTCATTTCCAAGCAACACCCAGAGTTGCCTGAATCCCTGTTAGGAAGGACACTGAGAGCTCCTGTGTGTAGAACTTGGAGACTTCTTCTCAGGTTAATTTCCAGGTAAACACCAGTGCTTGTGCCATGCTAAGTTTAAGTGGTTCATTTACTCTGGGAAATGACCTAGACATGAGAGATGGGTGGTGAGATCAGGAATCACCAGCATTGGGAAGGAAAAGCAGATATTCCCTCAGGACAGGGCATATTCTTAGCAATGAATCGAGATTCCAAGAAGAAAAGTAGTGTACCATTGTGAGGAATAACTTTCAACAATCATACCCTATAGACAGTTGTCTGATTCCACTCAGATCCCACTTTGGGGAGAATGGTGGGTCTTTTCGACTGAGGGACTTGGTAAACTGTGTCCCTGATATGGATCTAAAGGGGAGTTAAAGTACTATGACACAATTTGAGCATGATCTATACAGGTTGCACCTGGAAACAGTGCAACATGTAGCTACCAAGCCACATTTAAAGAGGACATGGAAGTGATGTGCCTAAAGGGACTCTGATCCTTTCGCTGTCTCTGAAACATACATATCCTGGAAATAATCTTTGAAGTGGGTGATCAGACTAGAGAGATTCCCTTCTGAGTGTCCTTTGGTCACCTTGGTCAGAGAGGATGGATACTGTGCCCTGTAAAAGTTTAAAAGGCAGTGAAAAGTTTCTGTCTGCTGTGGGAAGGACTCTCATTTTAGTCTCTTGCTGTGTAAGGAAAGCCAATAAGTTCATTCATAGTTCTTTTCTGATAAACACTACAACACTTGCTATGCTATAAGCATTCAACAGAAACAGCCAGAACTCCAGACAAAAACAAACCTGTCAGGCCATGAGAATAAGTCAGATAGATATACAGTGTGACTTTGGAGTAGCTGTGGGCCTTTGAAGAAATCTGGTAAAGTCTCCCCAGCATAAGAAACATTTCCTTAAAATACCAGGTTTATTGGGTTGTGTGTTCAATTTGCCTTAGTTCAGAATTAGATTCATTTATTCATTCATTCTCTCACCATAAACTGACGGTTATGTTCAAAGTGAAAGGTTGTGTAGGGTAGTGAGTGGGCTGCCTTTGAAAGCAGGAAAACATGCCTCTGAGCCATACTGTGTATCGCACATTAAATTAAGAAAAGTTGCTTATCTACCTAAGTGGAGGGATCTTCAATACCCAAGGTTCCTGCAGTAATGAAGCCATAAGTTTAGACTTTCTAAAAAAAAACACATACAAAACATTGAACTAAGCACTGAGATTTAGTAAAAGTCTGTGTCCTCAATTGATTTGTAATCTGAATGGGGAGATCAAAGATATAGAGAAACAATTATAGTTCAGCATATATTGCTAGGAGAGACAACTTGCTACAAAAGGTCTAAACATGAAGAGAATGAGATGGGGGACACAGGCTAAAGAAGGGATAGCAGTAAAGGTAAAGGTGACAGTGTGAGCAAATGAGCAAATGTGTATTCAAGTTTGGCCGAATAGTTCAATTTAGACTATGACTATACTGAATATGCCTCTCTTCTGATTCTCACTCCCTTTTCTAAGGTGGATCCAAGCATCAGTGACCACAATATTCCCCTCTCCATAATCTAGGGCTGCTGCTATTTACAAGTTATTCACTATTTACACATTCATCTTTTACTTACTGTCGAAAAACAAAATAGAGGTCAAGACCCAAAATATTTCTTGTTAATTGAACCTTAGAAATAACACAAAAAGATGCAGGGACTCAAAGGTAAGTTTTCAATGATCGGTGTAATTCTATCATTGGAACTAGAGAGGTTCCTACCTGCAAATGGGCTATGTCAGGTTACTTCCTTCTCTCTATCATGAGTGTTCATATTCAGAGATTACACTCTTAAAGGTTACTATTAGCGGTGTCTTGCTCTAACTGAAAAGACAAGTGGCATTCATCTTCTTACAGATCCATACACCAAAACCTTTTCTTAGTTCTCAGTATCATGGATTTAGAGTTAGAATGGACCTTGGCTCTCTGCCACTCACCTGCCTCATTTGTTAAGTAAAGGAGTTGTACTAGATAACTTTTAAAATGCATTCCAGGTCTAAATTTCTAAAGCTTAGCATAGTGCCTGGCATACAGTTGGTACTTAATAAATGTTTACTGACTGGTTGATTAAAATTACGATGTATTTCTGTTTTCATTATAATGCTATGAATTCCTGTTTTCATGAATGATGCACAGTGGAATTGTGTGGTGGTTACTGGTCTGCAAAACTGGAAAAGTTACCAATATACCTAAAGATTATCCTTTTTTATTCTTCTATTCATTCTTATACAGTCCAAACTGAGCAAGAAACTGGGTCAATGAATCTTTTTCTTATTTTGTTTAAGTCTTTGAATTTGTAAATAATATTTCCCAAGTTATTTGCATTTTAACTTTCCTTATTCTTATACATATAAAATGAAATAATTTGGAAATTCTTTTCATGTTGACCTTTTATTTTGATGAATCTAATGAAAACTAGGTCATAGAGCAGAAGGAAGAAAATTATCTGATTGTAACATATGTATGGGAAGAAACTCAGTACCTCCCTACCATGTCAAGCAATATTACAAGGCCTAATCTTGAATTTTGTACTGATGGAGAGTTAGAGATTATATTAGGAAGAGAAAACGTTTGGTATCATTTTTCAATTCTTCAAAACAGCTCACACTGGGGAGTAAGTATATCATTCAGAGAAAAGCCTAGAATATGGAATCAGAAAAACGAATTAAAATCTCAGTTCTTCAGGCAAGTCATATCCCTTTGGACCTTCATTTCTGAACCCAAGATGGGTTTTGTACATTCTCTAGATTGACCCTTGCAGTTCCAAGTCCTATCCATGATCCTATGAAAATGCTCAGTCAAAAGCCTTTGTAATTATATTTCATTTCCTCTCTCTCTTCTTCTTCCCTGCTTCTATCCATAAAACATCTTGAAAAGAGGCTGTGGTCCTAGAGGGACTATAAGCTCAGCTCAGGTATCATCTGCTTTGGTGGAGGGAGGCTAACCAACCTCAGTGGATCTGATAAGGGTCCATCTGCCCCACTCTATTCCATGTCTGTCTCATTTTATGGATAGAGGTAAACTCTATTCTCCCTTAGCCAAGAGATAAAATGTGGTGTAGTGTGAGGGGGCTATGGCCTAAGAATAAAGAGGCAATACAAATTGTTGTTATTAACAAACTATGTGATTTTAGATAAATCACCTCACCTTTTTGGATATCACTTTCCTCACTTGTAAAACAAAGGGGTTGTATTAAATGACCTCTTTGGTGCCTCCCACTTTTAATGTTCTTTGATGTGTATCTCTGAAATAAAAAATAGAGCCAGGTCAAGACATTTATGTGCGCTAGACAAGGTTTGAAAGTTGCATGCCTCTGTGTCATTGTCTACCTGAGACTTCAGACTTTCATCGATAACATCTGGGCTTGGGGGCAGCTAGGTGGTGCAGTGGATAAAGCACTGGCCCTGGATTCAGGAGGACTTGAGTTCAAATCTGGCCTCAGACACTTGACACTTACTAGCTGTGTGACTTTGGGCAAGTCACTTAACCCTCATTGCCCTGAAAAAAAAAGGAAAGAAAAAGAAAAGATAACATATGGGCTTTAATTTGTAACAGAAAAAAGACTTCAGTGTCAATGGAAAGTGTTTCTGGTATTAAAATGCATGTATTTTTTTTTAAGTACAAGTGACCTTTCTTGTACCTCACCCACTAACTTTCCTGAATATTGAATTCTAGGATAATGCTTGCTTTGCTTACTTCTATTTCTAGGCAGTTAAGTGATACAGTGGATAGAGTGCTAGGTGGAGTCAGGCATACCTAAGCTTAAATCTCACTAGGTGACCCTGGGCAAGTCATTTAACTTCTATCAGCTTCTGTTTCCTTATGTATGAAATGGAGATGATAATACCCCCCTCCTAGGACTGTTGTGAGGATCAAATGAAATAATATTTGTAAAACACTTACGACTGTGCCTGGCACACAGAAGTTGCTTAATAAATCCTTGTTTTCACTCATAAATTGTTTGTCATCACCAGTAAAAACAACTATCAATTACTTATTAGGGCATTATCTGTAGCACCAAATTCTCATTCCAAAAAAAAATAAATAATCAAAAGGATTAGGTGCAGGCAAGAACAAGGTTATCTATCTAAGGGCATAAATGGTAGACTGAACATCTCAGAAACAATTTGTGTCTTATATTGTATTCCAAAAAAAAAAGTAATTCTAGATAATTTCTTGCTTTGTACTGTCTTCTCTGATAGTAGATATCTATCTTAATAAGTGACACTTCAAGTACTATAATAAGTATACATAAATGGAATCAGAATCAGAGATGGAATGCTATTCACTCTTTTTTCTTTCTTTCTTTCTTTTTTTGGGGGGTGGGCGGGGCAATGAGGGTTAAGTGACTTGTCCAGGGTCACACAGCTAGTAAGTGTCAAGTGTCTGAGGCCAGATTTGAACTCAGGTCCTCCTGAATCCAGGGCCGGTGCTTTATCCACTGTACCACCTAGCTGCCCCTTGAATGTTATTCACTCTTGAAAGGGTCATGTCAGAAATTAGTGTCAAGGGGCAGCTAGGTGGCTCAATGGACAGAGCACTGGCCCTAGAGTCAGGAGGACCTGAGTTCAAATTTGGCTTCAGACACTTGACACTTACTAGCTGTGTGACCCTGGACAAGTCACTTAACCCCAATTGCCTCAAAAAATAAAAAAAAGAAGTAGTCAGTGTCAACGGTGAGTTCTCTAATCTAAAATCACTTTTTAAAAAAAGAATAGATTTTATAGATATCTTTTTCACATAGCTTACATTTCCCTTATATCCTTCCCCTATCCCTCTCAGAGAGTTGTCCCTTAAAACAATTTTTTTAAAAAGCAGCAAAACTAATTAATATATTGAAAATAATCTGACTTTATATATTCAATACTCTATATTTGTGGGCTTATACCTCTGCAAAGGAGTAGAGGAAAGTATCTTCAGCTCTTTTTTGGATCAAAACTTAACCATTATAATTTCAAATTATTCAGTTTAATTGTTTTATTATTGTTATTTCCATTTACATTGTTTTGGTCAATGTTAATATTGTTTTCCTGGTCCTTCATACTTTATTTGCATCAATTAATATAAGCCTTTTCATGCTTCTCTGTATTAATCACTTCAATTGTGTCTTACAACACAATAATATTCCATTACAGTCATGTATCACAATTTGTTTAACCATTCCTCAATTTAGGGCACCTTGGTGATACAGTGAGTGGGTAGAGTACTGGGCCTGGACTCAGAAAGATTCATCTTCCCGAGTTCAAATCTGACCTCAGACACTTAGCAGCCATGTAACTCTGGACAAATCATTTAACCCTGTTTGCCTCCATTTCCTCATCTATAAAATGAGCTGGGGAAGGAAATGGCAAACCACTTCAGGATCTTTGCCAAGATGGAATCACAAAGTTTCAAACATGACTAAAACAACTTAACAACAACAAAAAATGATTTATATCTACTTCATTACTAGTACTTTGCTACCATACACATAACAAATATATCTATAAATATTCTTTTGTGAATATGGAGCTTTTCCTTTTTGTCAATGACCCCCCTTGGAATATATACTTACTAGTAGAATCTCTTACTTATGGGCTTTTGAGCCTCTTGTATAATTCCAAATTGCTTTCTAGAATGGTATTTTTTTCACAGCTCCTCCAACAATGTATTAATGTACTTATATTTCCACAATCCCTTTGACAGTGATTCTTCTCTCCAGTTTGCTGGGTGTGAAGTGAAATGTCTGGGTTGTTTTTATTCGCATTTGTTTTATTATTAGTGATTTGGAATATTCTTTCATATGGTTGTTAATAGTGTATAATTCTACTTTTGAGAACTATTTGTTCATATCTTTTGATGATTTGTTATATTGGGAAATGGCTTTTGGTCTGGTATACATGTTGGTTATTTATAGCTCTTATCATAAATTTTACTTACAAAGATTTTTTTTTCCCTCAGTCAACTGTTCCCTTTGCGATCCTAAATTTGTTCATTTGGTTTGGGCAATAGCTTCTTAATTTCCCTATCATCTTATCGATAGAGGTATCCCTTGTTTTCATCTCCCACATGTAGTTATGAAAGTTATATGTTTTGTTTCTCATAATTTTATAGTATGACCTTTATTATTAAGGTCACATATTCATTTTGAATTTAGTACAGAATATGGTGTAATATGTTGTTCTAAACCTAATTTCCAGCAGGCTGATTTTCAGTTTTCTCAGCAATTCTTAGCAAATAAGGAGTTATTTTCTAAGTATATTGTCTTTTTGTTTTCTTATTCTTGTTTCCCTAATATGTTCCATTGATCTACTTTTTTCTTCATTTGTAATCAGTAGCAAATTGTTTCAATAATTACTATATTATACTATGATTTGAGATATGGAAGAGATTCCCCAACCCCACATTCCTGTCTTTTTTTAAAAAATCCCTTCATATCCTTGATCTTTTGTTCCTCCAAATTATTTTTGTTATTTAATCTGGCTCCTTAAAATATACCTTTGGTGACATGCATGATAGAAATAGTACTTAATATGCAAATTACCTTTAGTAGTATTGTCATTTTTATTATAGTGGAGCAGCCAAGCCATGACCATGGACTATTCTCCAAATTAAGTTGTTCTTTATTTCTTTAAGGAAAATTTATAATTGAACACATAAAAGTATTAAATATACATTAATAGATTGACTCCAATATATCTTATGAATTTTTGAATTATTTTTCAGTGGACTTTTTGCCCTCTAAATTTTGATATTAGTTGACAGAAATACCATTGCTTTTGTTTTGTTTTGTTTTGTATTCTGAAACTTTTGCTGAAGCTATTAGAAATCTCAACTGATTCCTCAAGACTTTTTCAATAAAACATATCATGAGATAGGGATCCCCCCCATTCTCTATCTTTAAGTCTATAATTTCTCTCTTTTGTCTTCTTGCTATTGGTAGCTTTTCTATGATTAATACCAAATTTTGATGAAGAGAGGCATCCTTGCTTTACTCCTGTATATATTTTTAAAAGCTCCTAGTATATCCATATTATATATAATGCTTACTTTTCATTGCAGATATTTTTTATCATACTTTTAAGAAGAGACCTGTATGCTTATTCTTTTTCATATTTTGTGGTATTCTTTTTTTCCATAAATGAGAAATGTACTTTACTAAAGAGTTTTCCTGAACCTTTTAAGATAATCAATTTTTTTTATTTTTCTGTTTGAATATGATTAATTATGTTGATTGTTTTCCTAATATTAAACTCTTTGCATCCCTGGTATAAGTACAATTTGGTCATAATGATAGATTTCTTTTTTTTATTTTAGGTTGTCATGGTTTTTTTGCCAGGACTTTATTTTTCAGGGTGTTTATTTATTTAAAATTCTATTTTGGGTGCAGCTAGATGGTGCAGTGGATAGAACACCAGCCCTGGAGTCAGGAGTACCTGAGTTCAAATCTGGCCTCAGGCACTTAACACTTACTAGCTGTGTGACCCTGGGAAAGTCACTTAACCCCAATTGCCTCACTAAAAAAAAAATTAATTAAATTTTTTAAAAATTGATCTATAATTCCTTTTCTTTGCTTTACCAAATTTCCTGGGCTAAGGTATTAGGAATACCTTAGCCCAGTAAAAAAAGTTTGGTAAAATGGTTTCTTTCTCAATGTTGGAGAATATTTTGTGTAGTATAGGCATTTGCTGTTCATTAAAAGTTTGGTAGAATTCTCATATAAATTGATCTGAACTAGGAAATTTTTTTCCTCCTTTGTTAATTCCTTTATAACTATTTTATCCTTTTCTGACAATGGATTATTTGATATTCCATTAGTGTGGATATTTTATTTTTCAAAAGGTGATATTTTACTTCATTTGTATTTCAGGTATATTGTTATTTAATCATGCATAGAAGGTTTTTCAAATTCTCTTCTCTTCTAGTTTTGTTGTGATTTCAGCTTTTTCTGTTTTTATTTTGTTTATCTCATTTTCTACCCTCTTACTTTTAATTGGGCTAAATAAATACTTATCAATTATTAGCCTTTTCAAAGAATCAACTTTCTGTTTATATGTTCTGTAGCCTTTCTCGTTTCCAATTTATTTCTTCTTTTGTTTTCCCCTTTTGTTATATTGGGTTTGTTTATTTGTTGACTTTTTTGTTTTTTTCAATGCATATTCATTTTATTAATCTTCTTTTCTTTTTATATATATATAAGCTTTTAGGGTTTTGGTTCTTTGGTGGTTTGCTTGTTTGTTTTAATCTCTGAGTATTATGTTAACTCTATCCCAGAAACTTGGATGTGCTATCTCTTCACTATCATTCTTTCAAATAATTGCATTGCTTCTAATATTTGTTCATTGACCTCATTATTTATGATGCCATTATTAAGTCTCCATTTGTGGAGGTTTGTGCCTTTTGTTTGTGCTCCCTGAATTGATTATTATTTCTTTTGTGTTGTGACCTAAAAAGATGTGCTTTGTATTTCTCTCCTTTTACACTTATTTGCAAATGTTCTATGTGTTAACACATAGACTATTTTTGTAAAGAGCCAGATGGTGATGAGAAATATGTATATATTTGGTGGTCTCTTTAAGAAGGAGAAATAAATCTTTTAGCTCTAAATTCTCCAACATTTTGTTAATTCTGTATTTTCGATTTCTTTATCTTTCTGGATAAATCTAGCCAACTCTGAGATTGTTCCTACTAAGTTGAGTCTTGCTCTCAGTAGTTTCTGCCAAGATGGGATTGATCCCAGGCTGATTTCAGATTTGATAGAGTCACTCCCACTGGCCTCCAAACAAAGTTTCTTCCATGGCTCTCTTTCTTTCCTTCTGATTATTCCCTCCTCCAAATGAGAAATGTCTTCCTTTGCTACCTTGTATATATTTGGATTTATTTGTATTAATTTGCATATGTGCATATATGCTTACATATATGTATATATACATATATGTATATTTATCTTTCCTATATTTTTATTTGTATATGTTGTCTCCCCTTATCAAAGGTAAGCTCCCTGAGAGCAGCTCCTTGAAACTGTTGCCTTTTGGTGTTTTATTCCTAGCATCTAGCAAAGTACCTGGCGCACAGTAGGCTCTTTAATGAGTACCAATTTATCCGTTGTCCTAGATCACACAGGTTCTGATTATAACAGGGTCAAACTGAGTAAGAAGTCTTACACAATTTGAAGAAACCAAGTCCTATTTCAGGTTTTGTGGCATCAATGTGCTACACATCTTTCTGTTCCTGCTATTTATAGAATAATGGAATAGATCCTAGAGCAGAAGAGCAGGAGAAAGGTACACTAACTATGGAATGAAAGCCTTCACTTGGATTGGAAAGTTAAAAGACTCTGCAAAGTCTGTTATACAAATTGTCAAAATAGAAAAGGTTCAAGGGTTTTTATTTTAAGTGAAAATACAAAAGTTGAGGCTCGTGTATAAATTGAAAGGTTTTAACACTGAAGCAAATAGGTAAGAAAAGGCAGTAAACATTTGAAATTCTCTGAAGCCCTGAAGGATAAAGGACTGAATTACTTCAGTGAAGGATTAATGAGAAAAGTTTCAACTTCTATCCTCTTTAAGGAGAGTGATTGAAATAACTGTAAATACAGTATGGAAATGGTGCCTTTGCCCCAGCGTGACAAATTCAGAGGAGATGGAGCAGGAATTTTATTCCTTCTTGGTGTTGTTCAATTGTTGCAGTCTTGTCCTACTCTTGGTTACCCTATTTGGGGTTTCCTTGGCAGAGATATTTCTGCCGTTTCCTTCTTCAGCTCATTTTACAGATGAAAAAAGAGGCAAACAATTGTGATTTGCCCAAGGTGGCACAGTTTTTGAGGCTGGATTTGAACTCAGGTTGTCCTGACTTCAAGCCTGATGTTCTATCCATTCTGCCGTCTAGCTGCCCCAACACTCCTTCAGAAACACTGACCTATCTGAATCAGTTAACAATAACAATTAATTTTAAAAGTTTTTTAAATTATTATTTGAAAAATCTCAGATGTCCTATGACCCTTCCCCACATGCCACAATGCAGTTAAGCTCCCCTAACCACCAAAAATGGACAGCTAGGTGGCACGGAGGATAGAGAACCAAGCCTGGAGTCAGGAAGACTGCTCTTCCTAAGTTCAAATCTGGCCTCAGACACTTATTTGCTGTGCGGGTCTGGGCAAGTCACTTAGTTCTGTTTGCCTTCGTTTCCTCATCTGTAAAATGATCTGGAGAAAGAAATGACAGACCATTCCAGTAGCTTTGCCAAGAAAACTCCAAATAAGGTCACAAGGAGTCAGACACAACTGAAAAACAACAACTAAAGACACCCAAAATAGCTTTACTGTATTCTGGGGCCTGGTGTCCTGAAATCATTACTGCCTCCTAAAAACTGAATTTATCTTAAAGACTATTTATTTGAGAATGCCTTTGCTACTGTATGCTGGTTTATCTGCTCATACTTTTTGAAACTTGCCACATGTGAAGAAAATGATAGTTATATTTCTGATGTTTAAGAAAAATATATTTGATTTGCTGTCTCACTGGATGTCCAGTGATCATCTTAAATGCATTGTGTACAAAACAAAACTCATTATATCTTTCCCTAAATACTCCTATTATCCTTATTACTATTGAGGGCAACACCATCCTCCCAGTCCCTCAGGCTCACAGCCTAGAAGTCATCCTGGATTCCTCACTATCTTTCACCCCCACACACACCCCCATATCCAAGCTGTTGCCAAGGTCTGCCGATTTTGTCTTTGCAATCTCTCTCACATATGCCCCCTTGTCTTCTCTGACACTGCCACCACTCTGGTGCAGGACCTCATCATCTCACCTTGAATACTGCAGTAACCTGCCTCAAGTCTCTTCCCATTCCAATCTATCCTCCATTCAATCATTGAACTTATTTTCCTAAAGTTCAGGTCTGATCCTGTCACCCCCCCATACCCTTACCCTATAAACTCCAGTGGCTTCCTATTGCCTCCAGGAGCAAAGATAAAATCCTCTGTCTTATGTTCAGGGTCCTTCATATCCTTCCCTCCTCCTGCCTTTATAGTCTTCTTATCCTTCCTCCCCAACACAGGCTCTTCTATCCATGTAGTGGCCTCCTGGCTATTCAATAAACAAGATATTCCATCTCTGGGCTCTGAGCATTCTCTCTGGCCATCCCCCATGCCTGGAATGCACTCCTTCCTCTCCTCCAGCTACTCATTTCCCTAGCTTCCTTTAAGTCCCAACTAAAATCCCACTTTTTATAGGAAACCTCCAATCCCTGTTAATTATAGTATCTTCCCTCTACTAAGTATTTACTCTTTTTCTGTGTATACCTTATTTGTACATATTTGTTTACACGTTGTTGCTCTCATTTGATTATGAGCTCCTTGAGGCAAGGACTGTCTTTTGACTCTTTTATATCCCCATAACTTAGCCCAGTGCCTAGCACATATTAGGCATTTAATAAATGTTTATTGAATTGGATTTCATCAATTTACATTTTAGTAAACCAAAGCCCAAGAAGGTAAAGAGACTTGCCCAAGGTCACACAGGCAATGAGGATCAGAGTCAGGACTTGAATCTAATCCTCTGATTCCAGAGCCAGAACTTGTTCCCCTGTGCCATGCTACTTTTGCTATTTGCCAGCAGCAATTATCATCCTGTACCTATATGAACTCTATCTTATATTACATTTTCTTCTTTTATCTTGGGTCCCAAAAATTAACCCTAATTTCTCTAACACTGAGTGTTTTAAGAACTAGAGAACGTAAGGAATAGTGCCTAAACACTATCATTTAATTCAGTAAATAACCATGATTCAAATTTTTATTACTTAGCTGTGGGCTTTCTGTCATGATTGACTATCTCTGTCACAGGAGGATGTGGAAAAATCAAACACTGATCATAGAATTTATCCTTCTGGGATTTCCCATCAGGCCAGAGATACAGATATTCCTTTTTGTACTCTTCTCCTTGTTCTATGCTGTCACTCTTCTGGGGAATGGCATCATCCTGGGACTCATCTGCCTGGACTCTCATCTCCATATTCCCATGTACTTCTTCCTCTCACATCTGGCCATTGTTGACATGTCCTATGCCTCAAATAATGTACCGAAGATGCTTGCAAACCTACTGAACAAGGACAGAGCCATTTCCTTTGCTCCCTGCATAATACAAATATTTTTGTATTTGGCCTTTGCCCATGTGGAGTGTCTCATCTTGGTGGTGATGTCCTATGATCGTTACGTAGCAATCTGCCATCCCCTCCGATATACTGTCATCATGAGCTGGAGATTGTGTACTACTCTGACCATTGTTTCCTGGGCATTCAGCTTCCTCCTTGCCCTGGTCCATGTGGTTCTCATTTTGAGACTGCCCTTCTGTGGACCCAGGGAAATCAACCACTTCTTCTGTGAGATCCTGTCTGTGCTCAAGCTTGCCTGTGCTGATACTGGACTTAACCAGATTGTTATCTTTACAGCCTGTGTATTCATATTAGTTGGCCCTCTCTGCTTAGTCTTGATCTCCTACATGCGCATCCTCTGTGCCATCCTGAGGATCCAATCTGGAGAAGGAAGAAAGAAAGCATTCTCTACCTGCTCCTCCCACCTCTGTGTAGTTGGACTCTTCTTTGGCAGTGCTATCATAATGTACATGACCCCTAACTCCAGCCATCCTGAAGAGCAACAGAAAATCCTCTCTCTGTTTTATAGCCTTTTTAACCCTATGTTGAATCCTTTGATCTATAGCCTGAGGAATGCAGAGGTGAAGGGTGCTCTGAGGAGAGTGTTGGGGAAGGAAAACCATTCCCAAAATATGTGACATGAGCATAACCATTTCCTATTCATTGGTATCCTTGGTGCTCTTTCATCTATCTGAGTATAAATCAAAGTTGTCTGCTTTCTCTGTATCTCTGTTAAGATAATTTCAGTGACTCTGTACTTCCTGTTGATCTCATGAAGTTTAATTTTCATAATATTCTCCCTATTTTACTACAGTAAATTTGATAAGGTTTCCTAAGGACAGATTCAAAATGTAAAGTTTATATTGGGCTTATGCCTTATGCCCAGTAATAAATATTTGCTTCTAGGGGGTCAGAGAAAATTTTTTGTAATGTCCCAAACTATATAGAGAGCCTATGAGCCATAAATTCCTTGGTCTTGATCTCATTTATTCATCTTGATCCCAGATTTGGATTTCCTTTTTTATTTTTGTGCTTTTCTTCCATTACCAAAGGACTTTGTTACAAGCCTGTATCTAGTCTACTATCCAGCCCTCATGGGACTTCATAGGCTGTTGGTCCCATAATTTATTAATCACCCAATTACCCATCTGGCTAAGTCACCTGACCGAAAAGTATCCCTCATACCTTCTGATAGCATGTAGCTACCTCTTCTCTAAATCTCCTTTAAACTCCTTAAAAATCTCCTTAAATTAGTCTTCTATGGCACCCCTATACACACACGCGCGCGCGCGCGCTTACAAAGCATTACCCTCCCTCAAAAGGGTGGATGTGAAATTCAGAGCCCTTAAAAGTCACTTCATCCAACCTCCTATCCTATGTAAGAATACTTCCATTGTATGAACCCTGGATGAATTATTGCATCATATAATTATGTTATTGTTGGAGGAAACCTTGGAGGTTGGTTAAAAATCTATTGTCTGAAACATCAAAAGTTATTTGTTCTACAACTTCTTTAATGCAATAATATATGATATTATAGATTAGTTGCCCATATTTATATTTTTGTAGACTATAAGGCCCCTTAAAGCCAAAAGATAATATCACTTTTATATCTATATTCCTATTAGCTTGCACAATGTCTGTCACCTGGAAATTATATAATAAATAATCATTAATTAATTTGCCTATTAGAGTATAAACTCCAAAATGGTGTCTTAATTGTTATTTTTTAATTTCCACCATCTAAGAACACTATGATGCATATAGTAAATGCAATAATAGAGACTATTTGGATAACTGAATCTAGCATGAGCTCCAAGCCAGAGTAATAATGATAATTATACCAATTCATATTTATATAGTATTTTAAAATATATGCTTTTCTATACCAATATATTTACGACCTAAACTTTTTTAATAAAATTTGTACAGAATATATTTCAATTCAACAATATATTTCAATTCCAAAAAATATGTAGGAAATATTTCTAGAAATATTTAATTTATTCCAAATGAAAAAGTGTCAAAATTTACTATGATATTGCTCCTCACAAAAATCTAGAGTAATTAGATAGACATCAAAGTAGAATTAAATTAAGAAAATATTCCAAAAGATAACCAACAATAATACATTTTGCAAATGTGTCCTATTGAAATGGAATGGGAAAAAGGAAAGTTTAGGGGCAGCTAGGTGGCACAGTGGATAGAGCACTGGCCCTGGAGTCAGGAGTACCTGGGTTCAAATCCGGCCTCAGACACTTAACACTTACTAGCTGTGTGACCCTGGGCAAGTCACTTAACCCCAATTGCCTCACCAAAAAAAAAAAAAAAAAGGAAAGTTTAGTGATTTAGATATGCATGAAGCATCTAATGATTCTTCCATAACATTCAAAAATAAAAACTTTACTGTTATTCAGGTAGAAATAACATTTTAAAAAACCACAATAATAAGGAGGATAACATTTTAGGATAAGATGAAATACACTAGAAAAAAAGAAATTAGATTTCTAAAGACAATATTAAAAATATTATACCCAATAGATATAATACAGAAAACTTAATGGAAAAATCAAAGAATATATGTATTTTTCAAGGTTAGTGTGACTTACCAAAAAAAAATTAATCATGAGCTGGGCCACAAAGACTACATAAGCAAATATAATAAAAAATATATTATATACATAATATGTAGGATGACAATAATATGAATCAAAATTATAGATCTATATGTAAACTATAATGAATTATTAATAAGTAAATTATTTTTTAAAATAACAAATGGTACTACATATTTTTTAAAACTATAATATTCACCTAAAGGAGCAACTAGAGATAAAGTTATACTGCTGAATGTCTATTTCAAAAAGTGAGAGTCATTAATTAATTGAGTCTCCCCTTGAACAATTAAAAAAAAAATCAACAAGCCAAACAGTAATGGGAAAATAAGACCGAAGCAAGCAATGCAAATAAAAGTTAACCTCCTACCCCCCAAAAAAGTTGAAATGATAAATTCAGGAGTAAAAAAATAGATAAATCATTTGCAAATCTAATTTTTAAAAAGGACAAACCCATATCCCCAAAATTAGAAATAAGAAAGAAGAGATCATTTCAAGGGATGGAGATATATAGATAGATATATCAGTTGTGTGTACCACACTATGTTAAGAAAAACAATACTTAAAAAAGAATGATTAACATTAAAAAATATAAAAGACTAGTTTTAACAAAGCAAGAAGTTGATTACCTAAGTAGATGGATCTCAAAAGGAGAAATAAGAGACACCATTAAAAAGCATCCTAATAAAAATGACACTAGGCACAAATGGAATTCTACCAAACTACTCAAGAACAAATTACTTTCCTCCTACCCATTTCAAAGCATAAGAAAGTTGGTCAGCTACTCAAGTCCTTCTATAATGTATATAAAAATTTGATTCCAAAACTGGACAAAACCAAAAAAAAGATTATAGAACATATTAATAAATATCAATGCAGAAATATAAAATTAACAACTAGCAATTAAAATATCATGGTATATACAAAATTTATGCTTAATCTCCAAGTAGGATGTTTAACTATATGGGAATGTTTAATTCCAGGAAAATAATTAATACAGTAAATCATATGAACAGAAGAAAAAAATAAAGGCTGTATGATTATTCCATTTTTTATTGAGAAAACATTTGGAAAATACATCACTTTTAAAACATTAAACATGTGACAATAGATATTTCTATAACATTGGGAAAAGTAAATATTTCAAGTCATAGTATATATATATATATATATATATATATATATATATATATCTTTATAAAGTGGATAAAGACTAGAAGTAATTTCACTAAAAACAAACAAGCATTAAAACCTGCCCAAAGCTGCCAACTCTTGCCATTCCTAATGGAACAATCTTGTTAACAATAGCATTTAAAATAGGCATTAAAAATGAGTTAGCATTGACAATGAGAAAGTTAAAATTCTTCCAATTATATAATATGTGTTTGTAAATGCTGAGAATTACAAACTAAATGTTAATGTTCAGAGTCCAAAGAAAGGTCCTAGAGATTTTTTTTTCTAATTAAGATTAAACACGCCTCCAAGGGCTGTTTGATGCTTTAAACCTATGCCCAAGTAGATGAGTAACATAGTTGTTCAACTATACATGACTTTTTCTCAAAATGCCCTCAACTTGAAACAAATGTTAATTGTTATCTGAAACTGTATGCATTAGACTTAAATAATGGGGTAGAAGAAAAGGGACATTTCTACAAAGGAGGAGAAAAAATGAGCTGCCTTGTCTTCTCAGCCTCCATGTTTGGACTTGTACATTCTCTTCCTTAATGAGAACTTCCAGATCCTAGGCTATTGGTGCCTACTTCTATGTGACACCACAGGTGGAAAACTCCTTATAAAACATGTGACTCCCCTCTCTATGGAAAAGTAACCTTGTTATGTGGACCGACTCTGATGTGCCCACAATAAACTGAGAAGAGCCACTAGAACCTGCCAAATCCTGGGCACTAAATCTGCAGGGTAGGATGATATATTTTTCAATGCCTTTCCTCCTCCCTCTAGTGACATCAAAACCATCTCATTCAAGGTCCTTATTTCCTCCAAAGGAAGATGTATAGTTGTTTCCTGGCCCTCTGGAGACTTTGGTCATATCCTTGTCTAGTGAGTGATTTGCATCTCTTCCCCAGCTACTCCCCCACTCCAAAGGGGATCTCAAGTTAAGCTAGAAATCTTTTACTTGCTTGATTTAAAATATAACAAATTTATGTCTTGCTTTTAGCCTAATTTGTTGTTTTTTTTCTTCTGTGGAAATCTTAAAATCACACACACACAAAGCTTCAATGAAATAGACTGCATAGAGATCATGGTTATGTTCAATATTTATAGAATTAATATTCCCTGTAGTTTCAGTTATAATAAAGAATGACCTGAACATGCATGTTACTGTCATAATAATAATATGCTATGAGTAGAGGAACAGAATGTGGAGGTGGGAAGAGTTATATTACTAAAGTGTGAGCCATAGGAGAGAGTTCCATAGCTTGGGGCACTCAGGAAATGTCCATTTCTTCTTTCCAAAGTTCATAGCCTTCTGTACTGCTGTAATACTACAACCAAGCACACTAGGGTGTCTGAGAAAGGAGAAAGAATTTTGCTTTTTCTTTCTCTCCTAGGCAACAGACTAAAATTAGCATAGAATAAACAGTGGGTAATATGGTAGTGGTGTGTGGGGAGGGAACAGGTGGTGTCACTTATAAAGTGCTAAAATGGTACCCCAAAGGAAAAAAGGACTGTGCAAGTTACTACACTGAAATTTAAAAGATGGGAAATTGCTCTAGGAGTGAGTGGTACTATAAGGCAAAAAAAAAATCTCAAGAGAGCTGGATTCTCATCCAGGCTCTGCCATTAACTTGCTGTGTGACCTTGGGAAAATCATTCACCTCTTGATCTCTGTAAAATGAAGGGATTGAACTAGATGATCTTTAAGATTTCTTTGAACACAAATTGTTGCTGCTGTTCAGTTGTATCTGATTTTATGTGACCACATGGACAAAAATCCATGGTATTTTCTTAGCAAAGATACTGGAACAGTTTGCAGTTTCCTTCTTCAGTGTGTCCCTATTTTTTACAGATGAGGAACTGAGGCAAATAGGGGTTAAGTGACTTGCCCAGGATCACAAAGTTAATTGATGTCTGAGGCTAGATTTAAACTCCAAACTCATGCTCTAACCACCCATATGCCTATTTATTGAAAATTAATAGTCTCTGATAAAAATCTCATCATCTGAGAGCAAACATTCTCTTTCTTTATACAACAACACTCAAGTGGATCTGTGATTGCATTTATTCAGAAGTTAGTTTCTCCCAGAGATGCAGAACATGATCCATCCATGCCTATCCATCCCCTGGACTTAAAAAAAATCAGCATAGTTGGGTCAACCCAACATATTGGAGGCTTTCCTCAATGTCTCCTGACAATACAAGAATATCAGTGGAGAATCCTAGTTGTCCATCCGTCATCCTTCACTCCTATCACAAAAGCAGTCCATTTTCTCTTCTTCTCATACAATTCCTTGATGTTATTATTTATTTCTCTTCTCCTTCAGAATTCTTCATTGGTTCTGTATTATAGCCTGTTCACACTGATTATGTGCCTCTTCATTGCCATCAGTAGTATACTCCTCTTTATTTTATCTAGTATACTGTATATTCTATGTCTTATTGGCATATAACAATACCAGTAAAATGATAGTATTAAAAAGTTGGGTCTTTGCTTTCAAGGGAAGCTGGCAGTCTGTAAAAGATATATTTGAAATGTTGTAAACGCAATCCAGTTTTTCAATTCCTCTTCTTTTTTCAATTCTGGACCCAGTCCATCTATATTGTCTGGCACAGATATGCATACTGTCAGACAGGCTCTTTAGAGTTTCCATCCAAATTCGTGTTGGACTATGGAAAATAACCATACTTCAACCACTTGTTCTCTCCTATGTGGATAAACTTACCAAATTCCTTTGATTGATTATTGAGTTCTACTAGAAGACTCTGCAATGTCATGGGACTTGATGCAGTCAACTCAATGTCATCCAAAAACAGGACCAACTTGGAAATTTTCTCAGAGAATCCTTTTTGGACATAGATTCTGCCCTCTCTCTCTCTCTCTCTCTCATCTGTCACCTTTGGTGAACACACATCTCATTGTTTTATGTTTCACCTGATGTTTACTATTTTTTTGGTGAGGCAATTAGGGTTAAGTGACTTGCCCAGGGTCATATAACTAGTAAGTGTCAAGTGTCTGAGGCCAGATTTAAACTCAGGTCTTCCTGACTCCAGGGTCCATGCTCTATCCACTGTGCCACCTAGCTGCCCCCTGATGTTTACTATTAAAGGGTCATTTAGCAAGATTATTTATATAATAGCACCTAGCTCTCAGGATTGAGAGAATAAAATGAGGTAAATTTGCAAAATGATTTGTATTATATATATATATATATATATATATATATATATATATATACATATATATACATACATACTATTTGTTGCTATTAGTGATGGGGGGATGGTGGCGGTGGTGCATAATAGCATCTTATAGTCTATAATTTTTTCAGTTAAGTATAAGATGACAAAGATATGGCCCATTATTGGATATTGCTTTGAAAATTATTCTTATTATACTATGCCTGAAAAACAATCAAACACTGCATACCTTCTTATCCAAGATAGGAAGTGAGGATGGATTAATTGAGCTTTACTTGACTACACCTTAAACCCAAATCACTCTGGCTCTCACTGATTGGCCAATAATAGGTCCCAACCCAAACCTCAGTTGGTCATTGGGTTTTGTTGGCCATTGGGTTTTGTTGGCTCCTAGTGAGTGTTAATAGCATTTTTTTCTGTTCTGGCTAGAAACCCTGACGTTTTCCCCTCCTAGACTGATTTTTTTAGTAGGTAAAAGAGGCCATTGTTTGCTTCATTTCTTACCTAACCTTAATCACTGAATGGGTATTGCCTCAGACAAACTGCTGGGAAAGACCTTAGCTTAAGAAGGCCAAGATCTCCCACTGCATTGGGGCCATCTCAAGTCATCCTGATCTTTATCGTGCCACTGGACCCAGATGGTTCTACAGGAGAGTGTAAAGCTAGTAATTTTGCACAGTCCTGCCTCACTTAAATCCAACTCATTTGCAAGTTAAGACATCACCATCCTGATATCATGGTCCTCTTGGAGAACAAAGGATAAACAACTACACACACACACACACACACACACACAAGTTGTCTCTCTGTCTCTGTTTCTCAGTACTGGGAACATAGCATCCGGAGAGATCACAAAAGTCCTCATGTTGAAGCATGTATTTAAAAAGGAGAAATTCTCAACTGGAACAGATGGAGAAAGAAGGGAAACAGAGAAAGAAAAGATATTTAGTCATAGAAAGCATAGAGATCCTTAGAAATTCAGATCTGAGCTGGCAGAGTACAATAATTTGCCAAAGAAGTTTAAAGCAAAGAAGGATATGTGTTTTTCCATTTAAAAATAACATTTTATTTAGTAGTAGAATTTTAAAGGAGCCTACAAAGATGGAGAAGAGGGAGGATTTGAAGCAAATTACAACAGTAAAAATGAAAAATAAAGTATGGAGTCATTTTTTCTTCTTTTTTCATCTATCTCATACTAAGGACAATAATTTAGGCTATCTTATCTATACCTCTGATTTATTCAAAGAATATTGGTAGATGCAACTCAATAAAGAGAATAAATCTCAAATAGCTTTGATAATCAAAGACAGGTTGTGAATTCACAAATTCAATAAATTGAATTTCTTAATTTCAAATTAAGAAATATCTCTGAAAATATGGTCCTAAAGAAGAGATATAAGAAGACATCTTCACCACCTACCCCTCACTGTTTTGCAGAAGTAGGGAGTATGTGTGTATAGAACATTGTATCAACTATCGTTTTTTTTTTCAATGTATTAGTCAATTTTGATGGGTTTTTCTCTTCAAAAAATTCTGTTATAAAGGATGACTCTCTGGGAAGAGGCAAAGGGGATGGATGAACAGAGCAGCAAATTTAGGTGACATAAAAACAAAAAATATAAATAAAATTTTATTTTAAAAAATATTCCTGTCTTTCCTTTCAAATGTAAGAACATACCCAATTAAATGAGTGAGAATCTTTTATAGCTAATTCTGTGGAAATTCAGATCTCTTCAAGAATGAAGGATGAAGAACAACAATTTCTGAGAAATTTAGTCAAGAGTTATTATGTTGTGTCATTTTGTATTGTCTGCGGTTATATATTCAGGAATGGAGTGAAAAATCAAAAAATTTTAAAATTAGAATTTGAGTAAGAACCACCTAAAACAAAGTGGGAGATGAAATTCTTCCTACGACCTCCTGATTCTTGTAATAGTTTTTGTTTGGGATAATAGGAAAACCCTTGAAACTGTGTTGAAGTGCTCAGCGCTCGGCGACCTGGGACTGGTATCATTTTCAACTCACTGGAGCCGGGGTCCCAGAAAACTCCTCCATCATCTCCCGCACCCCCCACCCCTGGCTCCCTCTCCTCTCCTCTCCTCCATCTAGTTCCCGCGTCGTCCGGGACGTTTGGACTAACTTTTCGGGGTGAGGAGAAGACAGGCCCGGGGGGAGACAGGGGGTTGGAGGTAGGGGAGGAGGGGTTGAGGCTTGTTACGGAAGAAGAGCCGCCGGGAGGAGCTCAAAATGATAGAGGAACTGGTAACAACTGAAGCTCAGAAACTACTGCACCAGCTGAATGTTCTGTTGGAACAGGAGTCCAGATGTCAGCCAAAGGTCTGTGGCTTGAGACTAATTGAATCTGCTCATGATAATGGCCTTCGGATGACTGCAAGCCTGAGGGATTTTGAAGTGAAAGACCTTCTTAGCTTAACTCAGTTCTTTGGTTTTGACATAGAGACTTTCTCTCTAGCTGTGAATTAACTGGATAAGATTTCTATCCAAAATGAAGGTACAGCCCAAACATTTTGGATGTGTGGGATTAAGTTGCTTCTATCTGGCTGTGAAATCAACAGAAGAGAGAAATATCCCATTAGCTACTGATTTGATCCGAATAAGCCAATATAAATTCAGCTTCTGACCTGATGAGAATGAAAAAGATTGTATTGGTGAAAGTGTGTTGGAAAGTCAAAGCTACTACTGCCTTTCAGCTTCTACAGCTCTATTATTCACTCATTCATGAAAACTTACCATTTGAAAGGAGAAAAGAACCTGAGTTTTGAAAGACTGGAAGCTCAGCTTAAGGCATGCCACTGTAGAATTATGTTTTCTAAAGCAAAGCCTTCTGTATTGGCATTGTCTATAATTGCACTGGAGATTTAAGCACAGAAATTTATAGAATTGACAGAAGGAGTAGAATGTCTTCAGAAACATTCCAAGATAAATTACAGAGATCTGACCTTCTGGCAGGAACTTTTGCAAAGTGCCTAACTGAATACTCTTCAAACAAGTGTTCTAAACCAAATGTTCAGAAGTTGAAGTGGATTGTGTCTGGGCATACTGCACAACAGTGGAAGCACAGTTATTACAAAATCACTCATCTTTCAACAGTCCCTGAAACTGGGTCTTAATAGGATTCTATGGTGAAGAAGTTCAACTATTTTGAAGGCTTATTTCACATCAGAACCGTGGACTCCAATATTAGAATGGATTTAAACTGTGAAATCTGAAACACAGCAACTAGGTTAGCACTGATGTCTTCAGATGTGAGGGGAAAAGAGGCTCTATAGTTGGAAATCAATTACGTGTGATGCAGTTGGAAGTGTGTTCAGGATTAAATTATGATCCTCTTTGAAGCATGTTTATAAAAACTAAAACTCAAATGTGAAACCCTAATGTAGAATAAGGATGGGAGACTATACTGTGAATTGACAGTTACTGATTATAGGTAGTATTGATGGCAAGGTGTGATTGACTTTAATTGATGTTATTTGAATTGTGATACAAGTTCTCATCAGATCAACTTCTGAAAATGGTATGATACACTTTAGTATAATCAGGGTTACTAGTCTTTAAGGCAATATAGACAACCTTATTAAAGCCTTATACAACTAAGTAATCCAATAATTCTAAAGATTTATTTTTGTTTGGTATATTTTTCATTCAAATTTGATTATAAAATTCTATTAATGGGGGTGGCTAGGTGGCGAAGTGGATAAAGCACTGGCCCTGGATTCAGGAGGACTTAAGTTCAAATCTGACCTCAGACACTTGACACTTGCTAGCTGTGTGACCCTGGGCAAGTCACTTAACCCCCATTGCCCTGCAAAAAAACCCCAAAACCAAAAGCAAAACAAAAAAATTCTACTAAAGTTGTAAACAAACATGTTAAGTTTAAGTGATCTTCCACATTATCCTGGGGAAGAAGTGATATGGTATACTAAATTTTATACAGAATAATTTTTATTTCAATATCTAGCCCCTTAGGAAAAATTAATTTCTATTGTATTAAGTAACTCATAGTCTGCCAATGTGAAACCTCAGCTTTGCCCTTCTAAAGCAATATATGTTAATGCTAACAACAGAGCTTTTAAATGAGGATTACTGTTGGTATGAAACTGGACTGTTAGTATAAAGCTTTGTATTTAAAAGCAATACATATGGGATATGCTAATGTCATAATGGTCCTGTAACAATTCTACTTGGACTAAAGTGAGTTATCTATCCAGATTCAAGTAAGCAGCAATTTAACTGACTAATTATGTGGTAGTTGGAGCACTCAAGGCTAGATGTAGGTTAATGAGTCTAAACTGACATATTGTGTTGGGAAATCATATAGTTAATCAGTGCATTATATAGCTTAACTTCCACAATAGCTATAATTAGTTTAAATTTCCCTTTGATATCATGTTGTAAGGGGGGAAAAAACTTCCCTTTAAAGATAAACCAAAGAACCACCGTATGTCTCATATGTCTTATGCTTCATTTTGTAAAGTGTTTTGCAGATCCATTCTTCAGTTATACCTAAACACCTGATTCACTGAAGAATTTCCTTTCTAATTCATCAATGCAAACTTAAGTTAGCTGAAGTAACCTAACAAAGTACCATTATGTTCTGGTACTAAGAAAGGGGATAAAGCACTGGCCCTGGATTCAGGAGAATCTGAGTTCAAATCCGGCCTCAGACCCTTGACACTTACTAGCTGTGTGACCCTGGATAAGTCACTTAACCCCAATTGCCTCATCAAAAAAAAAGTGACCTTTCAATAAAGCTAGTGAAATGCAAAAAAAAAACAACAACAACAACAACAACAAAACAAAACAAAAAGAAAATCTGTGTTGAAGTTATGGAAAAGCCCAGATATATTGCTGTTGGATCTCTGAAAACCTTTCTGAAAATGACCCCTAGAAGTGAAAAAAGCCTGATGGTCCCCAATCATAATAAAGAGATTTTTATTTTGTTTTGTTTTCCTTACGCATGAGGAAAGAATTTGAAGCCCAATATAGTTTCTCATATATAGATAACTTGGTATCACTGTGTACTAGCTCCTGAAGCCTCTTCCTAAACACAAATTGACAATAAATGTCCCTAACCAATGCATCTTTGGCATTTTAAAAGTGGCTAAAATGCCCTAGAAAGAAGCTTAGGAGGTAAGTCTTCCCCATAGACACTCCCCAACCCTTTTTGATTTTCCCTAATTCCTTATCTATCTATATATATCTATAGATATATATAGATAGATATATATATATATAGATATATATATATATATATATATACACATTCATAAGATTTTCCTGCCATTCAGGAAAAGAAGCCAAGGAAGCAGCTACTTCCTTTTGAAAAGGACAGCCCCACAACTGGAAAAAAGGAGCCAGATTTCTCTGGACTTGTTGAGAGGATTTCTTCAACCATAGATTCATCTTGACAGTTTTGTCCCCGGACATTGAAGATAATGTCTGGGACTCCTTGAAGACTTAAATATAAGGCTCCCAGCCAAAGGACTCCTGTAGCTAACAGGAGAGAAATGAGAAGAGAAAGGTGAGGGAGAGACTTGGATGCAGCCCAACATATGCACATTGATGAGTTTACCTTACAGTATAGAAACACACTAACTTTTGAATACCAGTATCTTGAATATCATCACCACAACTGATTAGTACCTTCCTCTTATGGGGAAAAAGGAGTTTCTAACTGTAAAGCTGTAGTAAATATAGGAGGGAAAAATAACATAGGTAAAAGATTTGAGGGATGATCTTGGACTTCTTAAAAAGATGACTCTGGAAGGAGATATATAGATATAGATATAGATATAGATATAGATATAGATATAGATATAGATATAGATATAGATATAGATATAGATATAGATATAGATATAGATATAGATATAGATATAGATATAGATATAGATATAGGTATAGGTATAGGTATAGGTATAGGTATAGGTATAGGTATAGATATAGATATAGATATAGATATAGATATAGATATAGATATAGATATAGATATAGATATAGATATAGATATAGATATAGATATAGATAGATAGATACAGGATTATCAAATACTGGAATTCTTGCACTGGTGTCCAAGAACTTGTTTTTAAAATTTTGATAACTGTATTCCAACATAATTAGGTTCCTCTTCAATCCTGTGTGTTTTTTCATATGTATTTTAAAGTATTATTCTTAGAAGGGATTCATAGGTTCTACCAGATTGCCAAAGGGGTAGGTGACACAAAAAAAAGTTAAAAACCCCTACTCTAATGGGAAAAATATTCCTGACCTGACATCTTGAATATATGGCACATTTGGAAGACACAAATGTAACATCAAGGCAAACTTGCTCTTTCCACAATATGCCCCTGTATTTTCCACCTAGACCTTGTATTCCAGAGAAACGGGGATTGAGATAAAGCATCCAGAAATGTGAGAGTAAAGAAATGTTAGTAAAATTGTTTCACTAAGCAGAACAGTTAAAAATTCAAGGGACTAGGTTGCTTGATGGTACCATGCCAGAGAGTAATGCCTGGGTACTTCTCAAGGAAGTCTTAGCCAGAGACACCCCTGAGAGAGATTACAGGGAACAAAGCCAGCCACATAGATAATTTGGGTGAGATCACTCTTCCTAAAACAGGAATAGGACTTCCTTCCCATTCCCTCCAATCTACCCTCATGTCTCAATGGTCAGGAGTTGGAAGTTGTTGATGATAATAATTCCTTATGCCTAAAGGGCTATAAAACTATACATACCCTTTGATCCAGTAATACCACTGCTAGGTTTATATCCCAATGATATCCCAAAAAAACAGAAAAAAGACTTATTTGTACAAAAAATATTCCTAGGAGCTCTTTTTTGTAGTGGCTAAGAATTGGAAATCAAAGGAATGCCCATCAGTTGGGGAATGGCTAAACAAGCTGTGGTATATGATTGTGATGGAATATTGTTGTGGTATAAGAAATAACAAGCAGGATGATTTCAGAAAGGGCTGGAAAGACATATGAATTGATGTATAGTGAAGTGAGCAGAACCAAGGGAATGTTGTGCACAGTGACAGCAATATTATTTGATGAACTGTAAATGACAACTATTCCCAGCAACACAATGGATCCAAGACAATCCCAAAGGGCTAATGATGAAGCATACTATCCACCTCCACAGAAAGAACTGATATTGATTGAACACAGACTGAAGCATGCTATTTTTCTCTTTCTTTCATTTTTATTCAACTTTTATTATACAAAATGAATAATATGTTAATGTTTCACATAATTGCACATGTGTAATTTATATATGATTGTTTACCACCTCGGGGAAGGGGGAAGAAAGGGAGGGAAGGAGTAATAGAATTTGAAACAAAATTTTAAATAAAAATGTTTATTAGTATTTTAAATAATAATAATCTTTCCTTAAAAACCTCCATTTTCTTTTTCTCTGATTATTCAACCAGTTATTCAATCAGTGCAGCCACCAATGTGTTTCTTAGGCAATTTACCCTACGGAGAAGAGGACAGAGCATCTAGCCAACATGGATGCTCTGGTCTATTTGTTGTTCTTAAGGACTGATCACTCTTAGTGAGCTATCAAGTTACCATTACCATATAACTTAAAAACCAAATCTTGGAGTTCTGCAAACTATGAAGACTAATTTAAAATAGTGAATCCATCTTCCCATCAACATAACTACCTTGCCCCTTGGGCACAATTGCATAGATTAGCTCCAGCCCCACTCCTCCAGGGAGGAGATCAACACTTGGTTTTATTTGCCAGTTTTCTTCAAATGACCATGGGTTCTCTATACAGCTTTGGGGCCCCAGTCAGGTCATCTGAGTGGCAGCCAATTTGTACCTGGGGGTGGGGAAGGGATAGCATTAAGGTGATACCATAGGGAAGGACAAGCAAGAGTATCAGTGACCAAAATGTATAACCAGCATAACCACCATAAGTAGATAGGTAATGATTTATCACCCCAAAGAACCTAAGTTAAAATATATTTAAATAGGTTCAACAGGGATTTTGAGAATTCAAAGGTGGCGGAGGTATTATGGGAAACTGGAATGTTTTGGAATGTGCTCCTAACTTTTGATGTTGATATCAAGAACTCCCAGAGGGTTGCTGGGGGGAGTCACTATTAGGCAGCTAGCCCCGGGCTACTTGGAACAGAGATGCAGTTTGACAATTATTCCCTTAGGTATTTTTCAGGAGGCAGCATTGCATGGGGAGAACAAGAGAGAAAGAGTGATTTTAAATAAATAAATCCTTGTTCCTTCTTACTCTCTTTCCCATGTCCTCTCCTATGATAAGATGGATTGTCCCACATACTCTCCTTACAATTTAGGTGTCATCCTCAACTCCTCACTCTCATTCATCCCTCATATCGAATTTATTGCCAAGTTCTATAAGTTTTACCTTCATAACATCTCTTCTATATACTCCCTTCTCTCCTCTGACATTGTCATCATCCTGATCTAAGCCCTTATCACATCACACTTGAATTAATGCAATATGGCTAAAGGTTGGTCTCCCTGCTACAAGTCTTTCCCCACCCTAGTCAATTCTCTTCTTGGTTATAAAAATGGTCTTCTTAAAGCATAGGTGTGACCATGTCATTCCCCTCTTCCAATTCAATAAACTCCAGTGGCTCCCTATTACCTCTAGTATAAAAAATAAAATTCCGTGTTCAGCTTTTAAACCCCTTCATCACTCCCCCTTTCTACATTTCCAGTCTCCTTGTATCTTATTCCTATATACGCTGCAATCAAGATCAAGTGACACTCGCCTCCTTGCTGTTCCTCATTTTTTTTTCCCCGTGGGGCAATGGGGGTTAAGTGACTTGCCCAGGGTCACACAGCTGGTAAGTGTCAAGTGTCTGAGGCCAGATTTGAACTCAGGTACTCCTGAATCCAGGGCCGGTGCTTTATGCACTGCACCACCTAGCTGGCCCCTGTTCCTCATTTTTTAAAAATTTTTTCTTCTTCCTGCTTTGTCTCAAACAAGATATTCCGTTTCCTGACTCTAAGCATCTTCACTGACTGTCCCCAATACCTAAAATGTTCTTCCTCCCTGGATCCCTCCAAGTGATAAGTAAAATCCATTCTTCTACAATTAGTCTTTCCTAATCTCTCTTAATTCTATTGTCTTCCCTCTGTTGATTACTTCTAATTTGTCTTGTATATATTTGCTTATATGGTGTTTCTCCCATTAGACTGTGAGCTCCTTGAAAGCAGAAACTATCTTTTGCCTTTTTTGTATCTCTAACACTTAGTACAGTGACAAGGATATAGTATGTGCTTAATAAATGCTTATTGACTAAATTACTTTTCTATAAAAGATTAACCATATGCAGAATAGACTCAGAGAAAGAAAAAAATTGATTATGAAAGGAAATATCCCCTAGGAAGGAAGTTGGGGAGCAGAAGCCTGTGGAAGAGGTGACAGCATGTACTGAGGGAATTACCTGTAGAACAGCAATGGCAGCTGTCAATGGCATCATGATGTTCATCATACAACCTTCAGGAAGGTAGAGTCCAGTACTCTCCCAGAGAGACCATGATAAGGGCTGATATTCTTCCACCCTGATTTCCCATCTGCCATCATTCCCTCCCTGAACCTTCATTTGTCTTCCCAGAGCTCTAAACTTCAGAACTCACCATGTTTTTCCTAGTCACACCTTAACTAATAAATTCCAAATCCCTATCACATTTTAGGTACAAAAAGATTAGGGAGATGGGAGTTCTTGCTAAAGCACCTGGGACTCTAGTGAGTGTCATTTAATTCCATCCTTTCTCCAGCACCCATGATACAATGACTTACCCATCCTTACATAATTTGATGCCATTGACCTCCATGGTGAAAGAGGGTTCAACTGAGAGGAGCAAATTCCTTCCCCAGGTCTGCTGTCCAGTGATGTGCATTTGGTCTCCGTGTAGGCCACCTCAGTAGCCACATAGAGCAGGATAGCTTCATCGGAGTCCCTGTCCACAGGGTGGTTCTGGCTGAAAAGGGGAACACCAGTAACTCTTGGTGCCTCCCACAAAAATATATACATAAAAGAATAAAGAGGGACACCCTCTGGAGGGATCTTCAAGAAGGCCCTACAGTCATGCCCTGGCTTTGCACACTAGCTATTTTCCTGCTTCCCTCCCTGCCCTTTTAACTCATCATAAAATTGAGACAGAGCCCTTTATAAGTGATAGATCTTTGTCCTGGGTTTAGGGATAGGGAAAGAGCCATTTTCTAGGGTATAGCCTGGGATACTTTGGCCAAAGGGATTGACCATGTAATTGCCAGGAAAATTAGCCACAATGGATTTGCTTGGATTCTAGAAGGCCCAGAACCATGCCTGACCCCCAATCAGTAACCCTTCACCTTCTGCCACAAACCCCTGCAACTGTTTTGCTTCTAGGTCATGATAGATTTTACAGCAGTAGACACCCAAGTCAGAGGTCAATTGAGTTTCTGGGCTAAATTCCCTGCCAGCAGAGGACACAGATTTTTCAAATCAGAATCTACTCCTACCCTGTTTGTCTGGCCCCCAGGCAGCCACTGAATTGCATTGTTCAGAAAAGAGCCTAGCATGGGAGCAGAAAGCATATTCTCATGGGTAGCAAGCACCACTTGGCCCTAGCCTACTAGTGAGTGCCTATTAGAAAGAAGCCAAGGGAGGAATGAAGTCCCAGAAAAAAAAGCCAAGGCTCCATGAACCAGTAGTTTAGAGGGCACTCCATTCATCACAGCGTCCAACTGGGAGATTCCATTCAGAAGCTGTTCCTGGTCCTTCCTCCCTGAAAAAGTGGCATTTTTTTCCTTTTAGTGCCTAAGGGATAGTGGGCAGAAGTGAGAAATAACACTCAGGGGATCAGTCAGTTAACCTGGAATTCTATTCACTGAGCTCACTGTGTGCAAAGACTCCTACTGAGTCATAGAACCTGAGAGTAGAAAGGTATCACAAGGATCATCTATTCCAATCCCAGCAGAAGTATAAATCTTCTATATAACATTCCCAATGAATAGTTGCACAATTTTCGCAAGTTCTCCAGTGATTAAGAATTCACTATCTTAAAAGGCAGTCCATTCCATCCCATCTTTGTAATGAGCCAGTTATTAGGAAGTTTTTCCTTGCATTGAATTGAAATCTGGCTCTACTTCCTTCTATTCATCCTAGTTCTTCCCTTTGAAGCCAAACAAATAAATTTGATTCCTCTTCCATTGGGAAACAGCTGTCATCTTCCCAGTTAGTCTTCTCTTTTCTAACTTAAACATCATCCTTTTTTATTTCAAGTGATCATCAACCTTCTCTGAATGTCATGCAACCTATCAATGTCCTTTCTGAAAACTTATCCTCAAACCTAGATAAAAGGGGACTATGGTGCAATGCAAAGATATTTGCAAATTCAAGAGATATGTGATTTTGAATCCAAGTTCTGGTACCTCTTATCTATATATCTATGAAAAAAAAAGAAAAAGGATCATATTATTACATTAGCTTTCCTGTATATCACACGAGACTTGATAGACTAATTGCATTTTACTCCCTTCAGTGCTTGCTACTTCAGATCTAAATACAAAGCACTCTGGTGTTCATTATTTACAGCTTGAAATTCATGCCAAAAAGCTCCTGATGAACCTTGCCATAATCTAGTGTCTGTAAAACTTCTTTCTAAGACCCAGTGTTTAATTAATTCTTTGTAAAAATTGTGATATATTTTGCATTTGTTTGAGGAACATAAAAATTCCTACTGTTATCTCTCTGGACAAGGAGTACTGCTTGTGAATTTTAGAAGGTGATTCTTCTACAAATTAGGTCAACTCACCAGACTTCATCCTTATTCATCCCTTCATTCAACAAACATTTAATAAACCCTCACTACATGCTAGAGGAACTAATTCTGGGGTCTGGAGGGCTGTTAATAGAATTGAAAGGATAATGGATTCTGGGCAACAACATATTGCAAGAGCAGACTTCACTTTTCTTCCCTTCATCCCTATATACCTGATGAGTTCCAGGACCATGTTAGGGTACTGGTGATAGCAAAGACATGTTTTCCCTAAAACCAATAAGAGTGGCCATTACCTTTTGGGTTTGGGTAATGTTGAAAATTGTGGATACTATTTTTGCTGATTTTCATGATAGCCAGTATGGAAAATGAAAGTGAAATTGATAGTGATGGCTAAGAGAGCCAGTTGGTGAAGAGGTCCTTGACCTCAGTCTTTTAAAAGGTCTGAACACCTACATCATTCAATAACTGGTGATTGGGTTATTCAGGGATACAATCATGTTCAAGATTGCAATAAAATGACAGAGTTGAGTTAGATGACATTCAAGATCCCTTCCAGTTCTAAATATAGATTCTAGAAAGAAGCTCTCCCATAGGTTAACATAACACATGGAATGAGCCTTTTAATTCAAGGATGGTCCAGGGAGTAAGACTCTTAAAAGGAACTTCTGAAGGAAATGGTAGCATTGATCAGCCCACCTACCTGAAAAAGCAAACATAGTCCTTACCATCTCAGAGATTCTAGTATATAACAGGAAAGAATTGAACACAGCTGTGAAAGCAAAATGCTTCTGTTATATATTTTATGAGTGCCCTGAGGGAAAAAAGGAGCCAATGATCATTTTAACAAATGAAAGAATAAGTTAGGTGAACCCAAGAAACATACCTAGAGAAATTTATTTTAACTATGATTCAAATAAGGGGAGAAATGAGGTTCATAAACTTGTAATCATTATTGAATCCAGCCTTGAAATCAGAAAAAATCTGGGTTCCAGTTTTGTCCCTGAGCCATACCCCTTTCTCATTTCAGTCCAAAAATGCTGCTGGATTCTTCATTTTGGGGTCTAAGAAAGAATGTAAGTCTCAGTAAGTTGGATTGCATCAGGGAAACCTGCTATGTAGCTCTTACAATATTCCAAGGAAAATATAATGAGGATTTTAATTACATAGTGTGAGGACAAGTGGGAATGAAATAAAGGGATGGAAAAGGGTCTGAGAGATATTGGCAATAGAATCATCAGGACTTGGCAAGTAATTGAATTGTGGGTGTGGGCCACAAGGAATCAAAAATGACTGCTTGTAAGCTGGAGAACTTTTTCCTTTGAGTCGGGGAGGGTGGGGGGTGATGAGGGAGAATGTGTAAAGACACACAGATATTTTGGAATGTAGAGGTTCCATGGTGCTGCCATAAATAGGGATGATCTTTCCAAGCTCCTGTGGACCCATTCACCCATTCCTCCTTTTCATTTCAGTTTCAATAAACAATTATTAAGTGTCTACTATGTCCCAGGAATTGTGCTTTTCAAACTCTTCCCCAGTTATTCACTTCTGTCTCCTCAGAACTTCCCTGTACTCTAACCACACCTGACATTCCTATCAAGCTGATCTTCTCAATACCCCCCAAACCAGTACTCATTCTCCCACTTCTTTTTCTTTTTCTATTTTTGGGGGGCAATGGGAGTTAAGTGACTTGCCCAGGGTCACACAGCTAGTAAGTGTCAAGTGTCTGAGGTCGGATTTGAACTCAGATACTCCTGAATCCAGGGCCGGTGCTTTATCCATTGCGCCACCTAGCTGCCCCTATTCTCCCACTTCTAATACTTTGCTACTGTCATCCAACAAAAACTCATCCGGGCAGGATGTAGAATGTCAAAGTTGGAGAATAGTAAGTTGTCCCATTTGGTTGGGACATAAAGAGCAAGAAGAAAAGTATGAAATAAGACTGGAATGGCAAGCTAGAACTAGATTGTGCAAAAAATAAAATACCAACATAAAGTGTATGTATTTTGCAATAGGGAACTACTAAACCTTCTTGAGCTAAGTAATACAATCAGATTTATACCTTATGATGATTATTTTGGCCCTAATGTGAAAGTTGAATTGGACAGGGAAGAGAATGGTGGCAGGCAGACAACATCCCTCTATTCAAATATAAGATCCTTTTGGGCAGGGATTGCTTCACTTCTGTATTTGTATCCCAGGGCTTAGATGTAATAAGCCTTGCATGTAATAAGCACTTAATAAATACTTTTTTCATTAATGTATTCTTTCACTCATTTATTAATTGATTGCATTTCATTATTACTATAATCCAGTCATGGGTAATGAAAGTCAGAACTAAGTTAATAGCTATATGAATGAAAATAAGGGGGCAGTTGTGAGAGATGTTTTGGAGGCCAAATCAATAAGCCTTGGCAAATAATCAGATATGGCAAGATTAAAGAGAAGGAAGATTAAAGGATGACTCCATCCAAGGTTATGAAGCTCATTTATCACCTTTTTTAAATCACAGATAAAACAATTCTCCAGTTAGCCTTCCTTGACTCTCTCAATCTATTCTTCCAGCTTGGCAAAATGATCTTTGGCAATATGCTTCCCTCAGAACACTGTTATGAGGATACATTTGAAGTATATTTGTTTCATGCCTTGCTCCTCAATTAGATGAAAAGATCCTTGATGGTAGGGTTTATGTCTGCTCCTTAGTGATGTCACTGCTGTACAACTAATTGATACCTGGTACAGAGACCCATAGCAGAAAGGTAATACTCACATGACTGTAAGTGGGATTTGAGGTACCTTAATGACCTTGAGGAAATCTGTATCTGCACCGTTTCCAGTGAAATACACAATAGCCACACTGGTCACCTGGTTCCTGTGGAAGTTAGTTAAAACTTTGTCATGGCCAGGTTTACTTGCCCAATACCAAGCTTGGCCTTCATGCATTGATGCAGTATGCTCCCAAGGAAACTTTAAGGCCATCCATGATCTGTACCTCCACTTCATAATCACAAAGGATATTAGCCAAAGCTTCTACAGATTTGTGCACCCCAATGGCACCCCCTTTGGAGTAATGAAGCCATCTCACCATAGAGAAAAAGAGCCAACCCAGAGTGCTCTAGGTAGTCTTCATGAGAGAAGACCATCATGTAGCCTTGGCCACAATAGGAGGCAGCAATGAGGACTTGGCCCTTATTCACCATCACTGGAAAGGCAGATTCACTAACAAGCAGAAGTTCACAAGGGACTGGACCCCTGGGGAGGTCCCAGATTTGCAGCCCATTCACCTGAGTCAGAGTCATCATTGAGGCACTTTCACCTACTACAGAGATGCAAAGGTTCAATTTAGTGATATAGAAAGAGCCCCAACCTTCCAGCAGACCCTAGGAATGAAACAAAACATCATCTCTTTATTTGGTTCAAAGTCATCTCCTTGACCTTTTGGAAATCATATTTTATTGGTGAGAAAAACAAGTGAGAGAAATGACTCAGTGGGCCCCAAAGATCTCAGTAGGTAGGTGGAGCCAAGAAGATCTGATTTTTCTTTTCTTCCATAGCACCCTAATATAATGAAGTATTCAGTATTGCTCATTTTACCAAACACACTGTCCTGCCTAAATCTTTACTATCTGAGAACAGAGAAGACCTAGGGCAGAGTAGAGGAATGAAAGGGAAAAACAAAGCATTTGCATCAACCATAGCCCCCAGCATCTATGTAACAGTGATTGACTGGATCAAAGTACTCAATTTGAGAAGGAAGAAGTAACAAGACTGGGCAGGCCCTCCAGGTTGGGCACTCTGTGTGTGTGCGCGCGCACGTGTGTGTCTGTTTGTGTCTGTGCTACATCCACTTCCTAGTTAGCTACCCTCCCTAATTCCTCTCCGATTCCTGCCCCTTCCACTCTATATTATGATATGAGTCTTACCTGGCTCCTACTCCTTACTCTACCCTCTCAAAATTCTTTCTCCAATGTTAGTGGCACATGCATGGTCAATTCTGAAACACTGAGAGCTTCCTTAGAGTTCTAACAGGCAACCTCAAGACAGGCTGAAAGAAAGAGAAACTGATGTAGTCACCAGGACTGTATGACACTTAGTCTTTAGTTTTGCTGACCTCCTTAGCCTAACATCTAGTACAGATGTTCAGGTAAATTGGTAATATTTTACAGTGCAAAGTCACATTGTAATATCAGGTTTATTGAGCACAATTTGGGTTAAAACAAGATGTTACTGTCATCTTTACTTATCCTGGAACTCAGTTGTTTATCCATCTGTCAAAATGAAGTTTTCAAGTTTGGTCTTGACAATGTCTTGATTAAGAGACTCCATGATCGTAATCTTCCAGGCTTGTTTAATCTTAACTTTATGTGTTTGGATAGATGTTTATGTCTCTCTCCATGCCAATAGTTCTCGCAGTTGCATCACTGTGGAAATGATGAAAATCTGATCTGCTTTGAGATCAAATCACATTCCTCTGATGTTCTTTATCTGTTTATAATTAATGTTTAAGATGCATCTTCCAGACTCCCATGAATGCATAAATCACCATTCGTAGCAGATTATGATTATGAAAATTATCTTTTCCACAGTCACCAGAGCCACTGGTTTATCACTTGCCCAAACAAATATGACCCAATTCCATCATGTTCAGAGATGAAGAGTCATGTAAGTAATTAAAATTTATCCGCATTGCTTCTCTAAAATAAGAAACTAAAATATTCCTCAAAAGATTTTAATAATAATTTAAAACACAACTATAAAAAGTCTCCTCTGTGACATAACCCCAATAATTCAAAGCAGTTTTCTTGTTGAGGAGTCTTATCAAGTGCAAAATCAAAATGTTTTAGAATATGCCCACACCCAGGTGTATTAAATGTAGAAAAATGCTGACTAGCATTTAAAAAAAACTTTAAATAAATGCAAACCTAGTAGCTCAATTCACTATTTTATATGCATATATAGGAGGTTTGCTTTTGTTTTTGTTTTTTATCTGCAGAGGGAAGTAAATTGAAATCTGTGTATGTAATGAGGGGTGGGTGGTAGAGGGGGGTGGGGGAAGGGCAGGGATGTGAAACTGTATCTTCCAGGACTGTTGGAGATTTATTTCACACCAAACACCTGTGATGGGTTGGCCATGATTTCACCCTGCATTCATAGATTTGGTTTTTCATTGTGCTGATTTTCAGGATTTGGAAAAACCTTGGGTCAGCTGTGGCACAGCCAAAGGCAGCTAGTGACTGCTCTTCAAAGCAGTCATGATGCCAGTACACTAAAAAATCTCTCCTCTTTAAGTGGGACATTGTGTTCTGAGGAGCCATACAGTAAGAAAATTGGGTAAAATATACATGCATTTAATTAATAATTAAGATTATCCATGTTCCTGTATTGTCAATATGCTCTGAGCTTCATCACATAGTGTTCAATACCCTGAAACTCAATATAACTGAGTTCTGTGGGAATAAGAGGGGGCATTTTTTCTTGTCTAATTAATATTGCAAAGCCAAGAATTGCTCTGGATAATTCTAATCTTTGTTTTAGTCACTCTAAACTAAAATATAAGAGCTTTTACCACAGATTTATCAAATGAACCTATGCCAACAGCTTCATAAAACTTTGAATATTATTGTAAAAGGGTTTTTTTTATTTAATTTCACTCAACATGCATTTTTTCATTTACTGATGAAGGCCAGCTATACCATAATGTTCCTTTGTTCCAGAAGTTTTTCCTGGTTTCTTGTTTAGATGTGGATTAACTTGGACAAAGACCCTAAAAATCATAGTTCTCTTTTCAATCACATTTTTAGTGTTAGAAAGGAAGTATATAATCTAGGATTAGTCCTGGAGCAAATCTGTATTGGTTGGAAAAGCTTTTACCTACAAACTGTATGTAATGTGTTAGCTATTAACTTCTTGAGGCCTAGAAACTAAGCAAAATGACTCTTGACAGATAAGGTAGAATACATATGAACAGGCTTAATCTCTCAAGTAATTTCTTTAGTAAAAAGTCTCCCCAGAGTGTGTGATAGGCTGTCATGCATGAGGGTACTCTATGTTTTGACTATATGTTATATATAGTCAAAAGTCACCAACTTGTGGATAGAGAAAAATAATTACTTCTGGTATCTTTGTAAAGTGGTTTTGATGTTAGTTATGGTAGACCTAGAGTTTAAGGTTGTCTGTTTCTCTGCTGATGTCCTTTTTACAACTACTTCGTAGTGACTTTTTTATAATGTGCTGCAACCCGTTCTCAACCTTAATGAACTTTTTTTATTGCCCTTGGAATGATCAATCCCTTATTTCTGTTCTTCTGAGACTGTAGAGTTTTATGATTCAGAATCAAACAATATCACTAGAAAAACAGCAGTGAAATAAAGAAAGACTTATTTCAGAGGGGATGTCATCAGAGAACATCCAAATCACAAAGAAGATAGACTGGTCACTTGATAAGAGAGGCAGCCTAAATACATATTCTATTGGCACTCTGAGGATGTGAAGAGAATTCAAAGAAGGCTCCAGCACATGGGATATATTCTTTTTTTTGGGGGGGGGGGCAATGAGGTTAAGTGACTTGCCCAGGTTCACACAGCTAGTAAGTGTCAAGTGTCTGAGGTCAGATTTGAACTCAGGTCCTCCTGAATCCAGGACAAGTGCTTTATCCACTGCACCACCTAGCTGCCCCACATGGGATATATTCTTAAGCAAACTTTTGGGAGGATATAGTTAAGAATCACAAAGGATTGGATAGTCATGGATAGTTTGTTGGAAGAAACAACCCTAACTATTCTAGCACAGATCCATTTAAATATCTTAGTGTTTTGGTATAATCTACCTAATCAACCTAAATATTAGTGAACATTAGGAAGATTTATAAATTAATAGTAATAGCTAATATTTATATAGCACTTATTATGAGTAATTGATTCTGTTTTGGTCAGAAACCCTGAGGGCCCTCCCCTCCCAGGCTTCCTTCCTTCCTTCCTTTTGTCTTTCTTTCCTTCCTTCCTTCCTTCTTTCTTTCCCTCCTTCCTTCCTTAATGACTTCTTTTATTTCTTTCTACATTCATTCATTTATTTGTTTTGGTAAGAGAGGCCATTCTTTGCTTCACTTCTTACCCAGCCTTAATCACTGAATGGGCATTGCCTCTGGCAAACTGAGACCTGGGAAAGACTTTAACTTAAAAAGGCCAAAGTCTCCCATTGCATTCAGGTCCATTTCCAGTCGTCCTGATGTATATCTTTTCACAGGACCCAAATGGCTCTGGAGGACAGAGTGAGGCTAGTGACTTTTCACAACCCTGCCTCACTTCAATTCACTGCAAGTCATGATATCACTTCCCAATGTCATGGTCCTCTTTGAGAATACAGGACAAACAACAACAAGCACTTTATAACATGACAGACACTGTGCTAAGCACTTTAATAACAACAACAACAATAACAAATATTTATCTAGTTCTTACTTGTGCCAGGAAGATAGCTTGGTACAGTAGATAGAGCACTGAGCTTGGAATCAGGAAGACTCATCTTCAAGAGTTCAAATCTAGTCAGATATCAATTAGCTATTTGATGCTGGGTGGGTCATTTAAGCCTGTTTGCCTTGGTTCTTCATCTATAAAACAGGCTGGAGAGCCACTTCAGATTGCAAGAAAACCCCAAATGGAGTCACAAAAGAGTCAGATATGAATGAAAAGACTCAACAACAACAACAACAACAGTGTCAAGCACTGTGTTAAGCACTTTACACTTATTTCATTTGCTCCTCACAATAATCCCAAGAAGTAGGTCCTATTATTATCCCTATTATACAGATAAGGAAACTGGGGGAGAGGAGAAGTGGGGGAGAGGTTAAGTGGCTTGCCCTGGATCACATAGCTAGCAAGTGTATCAGGATGAAATCAGGTCTTCTTGACTTCAGACCCAACACTTGATCCAGTAGGTCACCAATAGGCCAAACTGTGAGATTTAAAATAGGATATTAGATCATAAATCTCCCCTCTTTAACCTTTCCCTTAATTTATCTCCCAGACTAGTAAATGGAAGAAGCTTCTGGTTTTCTAGTTAGAGATTTTATCGTGTGGTAGTTACAAGGTGATGTTGATTAGAAGGATAGGAAAGTAGAAATACAATACAGATCGTCTTAGGTCTAAGCTTAGTCTATATTCCATATAAAACTCACCAAAAGCCCAGGGCCACCTTTGGGGAGAGAGAGAGAGACCGTGTCAAGCGCGTGCTGCTAACCGAGAGCGGGGCTGAGTCAAACTCCAGTCAGCGTCTGTCTGTGCAGCGCAGCCAGGAGACCAGCAGAGCAGGAAAAAGTCCCCACTTCCGTTCTCTCCTTGCCTTTTAAGCTTGCACCCCGGAAGTCGAGTGCTCAGCAGGCAATCTGGCGTGTGTCGCAGGCGGACTGGTGTGCATAGCTACCTGTCAAGAAATTGGGAAAACAAAAAACTCAGTTTTGTTTGCAAAAACAACATTGAATTAAGCACTTCAAACTGGCCTAAATTTCACAATAAAAATTAAGCAAAATGTTACTATCCACTTGACAAGATGGAAAAAAATAGGTTTTGTATTGAGGTATCATGCTTAAGAATTGGATTCATGTTGACTCTACAGTTACACAAAAGGATAAAGTAAAAGCTTTGTTGAAATTCAAAGAGAAAACATTAAGAATTAGAAAACCATCGTTTTTTCAAATGAAAAACTGCAGTGGATAAAGCATCAGCCCTGGATTCAGGAGGACCTGAGTTCAAATCTGACCTCAGACCCTTGACATTTAATAGCTGTATGACCCAGGGCAAGTCACTTAACCCTCATTGCCCTGCCCCCCCCCAAAAAAAAGTCAAATGAAAAACTGAAAGAGTAAAATGTATTTGTAATTGCTTTTCAAATTGCTCTTAACTAAATGTCATTTTGGTTGTAAAGGGGAGCATCCCTTTTATGTAAAAACCCAAATATAGAAGTAAACTTTTCTAATAAGCATCAGATAAAATGTTTTGATTCTCACACATACAGCACAGCCACAGACATTTTTGAAAATTTATCTTTCCTCATTTTAGGAAAGGAAGGGACAAATCTTATATAGTAGGGTGAGGTTACAGCTCATTAATAGCAAGTGCTTGGTAGGAGTAGGGATTTTAAGTGAGCAAACATCTCCCTCTTGTGGAATTTAAGGATATTGTCACATATCTTGGTTGTGAGCAGTGAATCTCCATTATGGAGACAGAGAGAAGGATAACATGTCAAGGAAAAATAAGCAGACAATCTAAAACAAAAAAAAAAAAAACAAGGCACCTCCAAGCAGTCTGGAATGTCCCAGAATCTGCAGGCACCTAAATCTCTCAGCAGTAGTGCAGTCCAGATGCCTTTCCCTCCTTGAGGGAACAGTCAACATTATTTTCATCTTTGCATTCCCAATGCAAAACTGCCTTACTGAAGGAAACATTTACCAAAATATTGGTTGAATTTGCTTTAACTGGTTTAGTTGTATCACTAAAAGCACTATTCTTAAAATGCTGCATTCACAGTTGTTATAGTTATTCGTCCTTTGTTTTCAAAGAGGACCAGTGATATCACCATTGATTTTTTGACTGGTGGGTGAATGCCATTTAAGTGGGGCAGTTGCACGATGTTGTCAGACTCACACTCTCTTTCAGAGTCATTGAAATTCACTGACAAAACAAAAATCAATTTTCTGTATTCACAACCTGTCCAGTTCCAAAGAACTGGCAACTACCAATCAGTTTGATAAGACTTATGTACCTTAGCTATTTTGCTATTTCAGACATTAGCTATGTTCTATGCTTGGTTGTACCATCTATTGTGCATTCATTTATTTGGCTTTTCCGAACATCACCGATAGTTTTTCCTCCATTCTTCTTTCAAGAGTTTTCCATGATCATAGGAGGATAATAAAACTCCAGTTAAGTAATTTGTGAAACTGACACTACTGTGATTTTTTTTTCTTTTTAGAACTTTAGGGGTTATTTTTTTCCTCGTCTTCTGTCTCTCTCTTTAATTTGCCCCTCATACTCAGGTGATTCAGTAATATTTTAGGTGCTGATTCTCCCTTCATCAGAGCAGATCGTTGCTTCTCCATTCATTTTCATATGATATTTTTTGCCATATCTTTATGTACATCCTTCATGGAACATTCATCTGAGACTAGGATTCTCTCTCATTCTTTTAAAATGTTGTAAGTACCAGTCCAATACTTGGCTTGTTGATTTATCACAACTTATTTTCACTACAGGAGACAGTGTGAAGTAGCACATAGAATTCTAGACATGAAAAAGGAGGATCCCAGATGCCAGTTTTGTATCTTATGACCCATTGGTTAAGTCACATAACTCTTCTAGGTCTCACTTTCTTCATCCTCAAAATAAAAGAGTTGGAACTAGACACCTTTCAAAACTCCTTAAATTTCTAAATCAATCCCCCATTCTCATTACACTGCCAGCTCTCCACCTTTTGCCAGTCACGTACATTCTTGATGGCTTGATATAGTACTTTTTTCAGTTTACCTTAATTTCAATCATGACATTACACAAATCATGACTAACAATATGCTATACCCTACTTATTTATTCAAGGTTTATGTCTTTCCATTGACCTTTTCTTTCCTTATAATTTATATTCTTTTCAACTGTGGCATTCCTTGATCCTTAGACATATAGCATACCTTGTAGAATATTGGTCTTGTAGAATGAGGAGAGGCAGCTAGGTAACACAGTGGGTAGAGTACTGGGCCTGAGTTCAAATCTTGACTTCAGACACTAACTAGCTCTATGACCCTGGGCAAGTCACTTAACCCTGTTTGCCTCAGTTCCCCATTTGTAAGATGAGCTGAAAAAGGAAATGGCAAGCCATTCCAGTATCTTTGCCAAGAAAACCCAACAGGGTTACAAAGAGTTGAACATGACTGAAACAACCAAACAAGAAGAATAAGGAGGTCTTTTGTGGCAATCAGCAGTTTGGGAAAGATTTAAACACTGGGAAACATTCCAAATGCAGACAAGCCTAATTTTCATCTCTTACTCAATTGCTGGGCTAGGTCACTGTCCATCTGAAACTATTTTCCATTATATATTTACATATAGGTGCATTGTGGATATATGGATATATTCATATGTAGCTTATTGGATTCATCCATATTTGTGTATGTGCAATCAAACACACCCAAGATAGATGGATATAGATATAGATATAGATATAAATATAGATATAGATATATATATAGACACACATACACAATATACACTATATATAGTGGGTATATATTATATATAGTGTGTGTATGTGTGTTTGAGTGCATATACACAAAATCTGGATGAATCCAATAAACCACCTGTTCAGTGGGGAAAGGGAAGAGAACAGGCATTAATTAAGTGCCTATTATTCACCAGCCACTGTGCTTAGTGCTTTACAAATACTATCTCATTTGATCCCCACAACAACTTAGTGAAGTAGATGCTATTATTACTCCCTTTTGAAAGTTAAGGAAACTGAAGCATAGTGTAGTTAGGTAACATGCCCAGCATTACACAGCTAATAAGTGTACAAGACCAGACTTAAACTCAGGTCTTCCTGACTCCAGAAGCAGCACTCTATCTATTTGCTCTCCTACCCATCTCTAAACAAGTTATAGTCAGAGAATTAGTGCTTTTTTCATCTGCTTTATTTATTATTTACTCAATGGTCAAATCTCTATCATCGAGAAAACTTCGTAGTTCTGGGTCTCAAAGTAACTAAAAATATATTTTCCTTGGACATTTGAATAAACTTCCCATCAATAGGAAATCATTCTGTTGCTGGGACTGTGGATAAACATATATTTATATTATTAACAAAAAACTTGTGTGAGTATCTATTTCTCTGTTTTATGCCTCTGTTGATGGTGATACTTCCTGGATCACCTAAAAAAGAGATCCCCACTATTAGATCTTATACGATCTTGCATAAGTGTAACATATGGGTAGGAGACACCTTGCTAGAAGAGAGCTTCTACCAAATTAACACTTTTTTAATGTTCTATCATAAATTTAACCGCCCAGAAAGACAAAATACATACAAAATTTAAAGTAAAATCTTCCATTAAAAACCTTAGCATTTAACAAATTACAATCAAATGAATTCATAATTAACAAACAATAAAGTACATTTATTCAGTTCCTTTTCAAGTCTATTTAAAGTTCTGCTTTGTTCTCAGCTATCTTTGTCTCTCTCCCTGTCTCTTTTTTCCTTAGTCCTCCTGCACACCCTTTCCTGTCACTCTCCCTTTCCTCATCCATCTCTCCGACCTTGTTTTTTGGGTAATTCTAATGAGTATAAGGTAATAGCTAACTAGACATTTGAACTCAAGAAACTTCTCTAAATCGTAGTTTTATTATCTAAAATGGAGATGATAGGTCTCACAGCTAGATGGATTTTTTTTTTGGTGAGGCATTTGGAGTTAATTGACTTGCCCAAGGTCACACAGCTAGTAAGTATTAAGTGTCTGAGATCAAATTTGAACTCAGGTCCTCCTGATTCCAGGGCCGGTGCTCTATTCACTGTGCCAACTAGCGGCCCCAGATGGAAATTCAAAAATCTAACTACAACCCTCTCCTTATATAGGAAATTGTAGGAAATGAATGGCGTTGGAATGAATGAGGTATTTTGACTGGGATTAAGGAAACTAAATTCCAGTTAAACCAATTAACCAATGCCATATCCAAGATCAGACAAGTAATATCCAGCAAAATCAGAAACTAGGATCATTGACTAATGTTTTACCACTATAGTAACTACCCTGCTTACTACACATGTATATCAGATGGGGACTTGAAAGTTCTGAAATTTTGAAAATTAGAAATGGAAGCTACTACTATTTTTAAATTATTGAAGAGAAGAGGAAAAATAGAAACTGACTACGTGCTTTCTGCAACCATACACACCCAATTATACTATTAAGAATAAGAAAACTTCTTAGCCCCTATGCCCAATGGCAACCAATTGCTAGTAAGGGGCACAATAAGTTGAGCACTAGACCTGGAGTCAGGAAGGCTAAGTTTAAATCTGTCCTCAAATCCTTACTAGCTATGTGACCCTGGGTAAGTAACTTAATTTCTGTCTGACTCAATTCTCTCATCTATAAAATGGAGATAATAATATCACCTACCTCCCAAGGTTGTTGTGAGAATCAAATGAGATAATATTTGTAAAGTACTCTGCAAACCTTAAAGTACTATATAAATAATAGCTATCTACAGTTGCCATGTCACAGAAAATATGAATATTAACCAAAAGCATCAACAGTGAAATACAGAATAATTAGCTATGAGGTCAGGAAAATCTCTGGTATGGGCTAAATCCTGAAAGTATAGATTAATTAACAGGCAACCCAGTTATTTAGACAGTGTGGTAGAATAAACAAAGACATAGACTGAGCTTTGAATCTGAGAAACAAGAATCTAAATCTGAAGAGATCACAGAGATTTGTCTCTTAAAATAGACAAAACAGAACTTTGAACCTATGCTGTAAGCCTAAATTTTGCCTACCTGTATACAATTTGTTCCCTTAAACCTTCAAGGGTTCTGGCTACTCTAAGAAGCTGTGGAATGTTCTGAAGACTCATTCCAGAAGAATGTTGTGAATAAGAATGAGGATTGATTTTCAGGGCCAAATCTAAAGGACAGATCCATTTTAATTCCAGCAAAAGAATTTGGGGACCAAGAGGACAAGTTCAGTGTCAGACACAGAGGTCCTTTTATTTGGAGAATAGTACTTTCACTTAATCAGAGGAATCTATGGACCCACCTGAGGAGACTGTGGCCAGAACTCTTGATAATGTCAAGTTCCTTCAGCCTTTGATATGGGTATGCTGGATAGAATAGAAAAAAGCTAAGGGATATCAGAGACCCAGTAATTGCTGCCCCTAGTTACAATCTGTCATTACAGCCTCTTCCCAAGGCTGCAGATATATTCTGGCAACACAGACCAGAACACACAGAGAGCACCTAAGGGACATAAATAATTTGTTTTTGTTGTTGTTCAGTCATTTTTCAGTCACATCCAACTCTTCAAGACCCCATTTGGGGTTTTCTTAGCAAAGATGCTGGAGTGGTTTGTCTTTTCCTTCTCCAACTCATTTTACAGATGAGGCAACTGAAGCAAACAGGGTTAAGTGACTTGCCTGGGGTCACATAGCTAGTAAATGTCTGAGGCCATATTTGAACTCAGGAGGATGAGTCTTCCTAACTCCAGGCCTGGTATTTTTTCTACTGCATCACCTAGTGGCCCACATAGATAATACAAGTATCCTAATAGGATAATTCAGAGTGCTTGTGAAGACTATGCTATAGGAGCATGCCACTAAATCACATAAGGGAATATTCTCAAAATGCTTGACACAGTGCCTGGCACATAGTAGATATTTAATAAATACTTGTTTCTTACTCCCTTTTCCCCATATACAGACTTTACTAGGCTCCTTTTTCTCCATCCTCACCCTCAAACTTTTGCCCCTTAGATGGAGTTCCCAAAATTATACCAGGCCATACTGAAGTCATGCCTCAGACATTTATCTGTTATGTGACCCTGGGCAAGTCACTTAACCTCTCTCAGGTTCACTTTACTCATCTGAGAACAATAACATCTACATCATGGGTTGATTGTAAGTACTGAATATGTTTTTAAAAATTGCAAGAGCTACATAAATTCTAGTTGTTGTTATTATAACTGCAACTTTCCCTCCATCTGCATTGCTTAAGTACCTTAGCCCTAAATATTATAAATATTATTTGCCTAAACTTTATGCCAGTTGTTACCAGATCACTAAATCATAGAATTTGAGATTTGGAAGGACCTCAGTGATGAGAGTTCAAATCAATCCCAGTAAGAATTCCCATTGTACCAGAGCGAACAAGTGAACATCCAAGTCTCCCCTTGCTGATTTCCAGAAAAGGGAAACTTAGTGCCTCTTAAGGCAACCCTTTACACTTTGAGGTAACTCAAATTATTAGAAATTTGTCATAACCCCAAGTAGAAATTTGCTTCTTTGAAACTTATACCCAATGTCCCTATTTTTGCCCTCTGCAGATGAGCAAAGCAAATCAGATCCCACCGGCACATAACAACTCTTCAAATTCTTGACCAGCCAGATAAAAGAGTGTGGACAAAACTGTCCAGAGCATGTAATGTGTGCAATCTCAGTGGCTCTGTTCTATATCTGTGCCCCAGTGAACTTCACTCTTCCTGAATAATAAGGAAATGAGAAAGACAACTGGTGACACATCTGTCAAGAACAATAGAGATTACTGGAAAGTGAGTGAAATGAGCACATAAGCCTGTTATAAATTAACCTACATTCTGCCTTTTTCACTTTCCTTTTTTGTTTTTTGGGTATATGAGTTCTTTGTTTCTTTTCTTTTTTCCATTTTTCTTTTTCTTTTCTTCTTTTCTTTTCTTTCTTTCTTTTGCTTAGAACTGTGATTTCATTGGTAAAGGCCAACCCCAGGAGAAAATTCCTTCTATCAATGCAGATGGGCACTCAATTTGCAATATGTAGTCTTAGAAATATTCTTGGTCACTGAGTTGTTAAGTGACTTCCCCAAGTCACAAATCTAATATGTTTCAAAATAGGGATTTATTCCCAGGTCTTCCTGACTCCCAACCAGTTCATTGTCCATGTCACTACAGTACCTCTTCTTTCAACTTCTTATTCCAATAGCTTTCACTATTAACCTGCAATAAACTGACAAAATCTTCTCCGGTTATTCCATTTGCCCCCTCACCCCCATAGGTTACTTTTTGAAGTTTCTCTCAGGAAAAAAAACTGTACCATTTTCTAAGAGACAGTTGAGGGTTTATAAAGGTAAGAGGCCCAGGCATTCTAAGCTTAACCTTCTGTGGTCTCTCTGTAGCAAATCTGCAGGAAATCTAAGAAGGAAACAACTCCCTATGGGTTATTTGTCAAGGATGACCTCAGTAGGGAAATGTATAGGGGGATTCCAGGATTGTTAAGGTAAAAGGAAGAAGTTAATATCATTCACTTCACTGTGAGAATTGCAAGTGACTGATCAGTGGCATGGGTGTGGTTGTAGCTCTCAACACCAGGAATGCATATTCCATCAATGTATATTTACACTTATGAAGATGGAGAAGGTTGAAAGTATAAGGCATGTGACACCTTAGCTATGTCTTCAAATCATCCTTGCCTTTATATTAAATACCAAATCAACACTTATGCATAGATCTGGTCAAGTCACTCTACCTTGAAAATCTTGTGTCTATAACTTATTGAATAAAGTTCAAAGTCTTTTATCTGGTGTTCAAGGCCCTCCATGATTTTCTTTTCTTTTCTTTTCTTTTCAGGGCAATGGAGGTTAAGTGACTTGCCCAGGATCACACACCTAGTAAGTGTCAAGTGTCTGAAGCCAGATTTGAACTCAGGTCCTCCTGAATCCAGGTCCAGTGCTTTATCCCTCCATGATTTTGTGCCATACTATATTTCAAGACATCTTATATATCTCCCTGTCACATATCCTATATTTCAGCCTGAATATGTCCTCTTTCTCCATACCTTTGCTTATAGTTTTCTTTATTCCTGGAATGCCTTCCTTCTCCTTCACCCTCTGAATTACTGGTCATCCTTTAAAGACAAATCCAAATGTCATCTCTTCAATGAAATCTTCATTAATCTCATTAGTCTTTTTCTTCCCTGAGTCTCATAAAGAATTTTATTTTTTTAACTTTGTTTTATTTTATTTTTAATTTATGAACAAAATAAGCATTTTTATAACATAGTCTAATTCTTGAATAGAATTTTATTTTCCAAAATATATGTAAAAACAAAATTTTAACATCAATTTTTAAAAAAACTTTGTATTCCAACTTCTCTTTCCCCCTCCATACCCACCCCCCACCCACAAGAACTCAAGCAATTCAAAATAAGTTATACATGAGTAGTCATGGAAAAATTCCCATATTAGGCAGTTGTGAGAGAAAACAGTCAAAAAACCCAAAACTTCAGATTAAGGAATTGTCAAAGAGGAAAAGAAAAAAAAATTTTAAATGTGTTTCCATCTGTTTTCAGATACTATCAGTTCTTTCTCGGTAGATGGGCTGCAATGTTCATAAATCCTTCAGGGTTATATTGGATCATTTCCTTGCTGAAAATAACCACATGCTTCCCAGCAGATCATCCCCCACTATTGCTGTTATTTTGTATACAGTACATTTCACTCTTCTTCAGTTCATGTAGGTCTTTCCAGATTTTTCTGATAGTGTTCTATTCATCATAACCTTTATACAGTACCTTAAGCCTGACAGAGAATTTTCTTCATAAAAACCCAGCAAAGTAGGTACCATACGTTTTGCCATTATAATCAACCATCATAAATATTTCCCTCCATCCCACTCCCTTCCCATGACATTTACTCTATCTTCTTTTTACCTATTCCTCCTCAGAAGTGTTTTACTTCTGACTATCCTCTCCCTCGCTCTGCACTCCCTTTTTTCACCCTTCCTTCCTTATCCTCTTCCCCTCCAACTTTCCTGAAGGGTTATTAAATAGATTGCTCCTCCCAATTGGGTATGAAACCTATTCCCTCCATGAGCCCACTCCAATGAGATCAGGGTCCCTGAGCTAATTCTGTGTTCTAAATTTTTCTTCCTCCCTCCCTCCTCAACCCTCCCTATGAGATCACGCAATTCAATATGTCATACTGGTGCAGTAATGCAGAACATCTTCATCTTCCTTGAAAGTGTTTTGCTTTTTACTGTTCTCTCCCCCAATCTGCCTTTTCCTCCTTCCCTTCTTCCCCCCTCCCGTTTTCTCCCTCCCCTCCCTCAGGGCAACAATATATTACTATACCTACTTGAGTATGTATGTTAGCCCTTCTTTGAGCTAATTCTGTTGATATTAAGGTTCACTCACTCCCCAACTCCTTCCCCCTCTTCTACTCTCCTCCATAAGCTTTTTTCTTGTTTCCTTCATGTGAACTACCTCTCCCCAGACCATCTCTCCCCTTCTCCCTCCCCCAGTTTATTGCTCCTACACCTCAACCCTATTTTAATGATGTTATCATAGATTAGTTATGTGGCACAGTAGACAAAGCACCAGCCCTGGACCCAGGAGGCCCCAAGCCCAAATCCAGCCCCAGACATAAGACACCACACCCTGTCTGCCCCACAAAGAACAAAATATAAGTGCTTTACAGATATCATCCCTTCACATTCAGTTCAGACCTGTGTCTTCTGTGAATTCCTTACTGAGATAGTTCTTATGAGTTCGAAGTATTATCTTCCCGTGTAGGAATGTAAACAGTTTGATCTTTTAATATCCCTCATGAAGTCTTTTTCCTGTTGACCTTTTTATGCTTCTCCAGGGTTTTGTATTTGAAAGTCAAATTTTCTATTCAGTTCAGGTCTTTTCATCACAAATGCTTGAAAGACCTCTTTCCCATTGAAATCCCATTTTTGCCTCTGAAAGATTATACCAGTTTTGCTGGGTACATGATTTTTGGCTATAGTCCCAGTTCCTTTGCCCTCTGAAATATCATATTCCATGCCCTTTGGTCCTTTAATGTAGAAGCTGCTAGATCTTTCTTTATCCTTATTGGAGCTCCACGGTATTTGAATTCCTTTTTTCTAGCTGCTTGTAGTATTTTCTCCTTGACCTAGGAGTTCTGGGATTTGGCTATAATATTCCTGGAGGTTTTCCTTTTGGGATCTCTTTCAGGAGGTTATTGGTGGATTCTTTCAATTTCTATTTTAGCTTCTGCTTCTACAATATCAGGGCAATTTTCTCTCACAATTTCTTGGAGGATGGTGTCTAAGCTTTTATTTTGGTCATGGTTTTCAGGTAGTCCAATGATTTTCAAATTATCTCTCCTAGATTTATTTTCCAGGTCAGCTGTTTTTCCAAGGAGATATTTCACATTGCCCTCTATTTTTTCATTCAATTGGATTTGCTTTACTGTGTCTTGGTTTCTCATAAGGTCACTAGCTTCCATTTGTTCAATCCTAATTCTTAGGCAGTTATTTTCATCAGACAGTTTTTTTAATATCCTTTTCCATTTGGCTTTTCAAACTATTGACTTTTTTCTCATGACTCTCCTGCATTGCTCTCATTTCCCTTACCATTCTTTCCTCCCTTCATCTACATCTTCTTTCTATTTATCCTACTTTCTCTTCAAAGTCCCTTTTGAGAGCTTCCATGTCCTGGGACCAGTTCATATTTTTCTTGGAAGCTTTGGATGTTGGACCTTTGACCCTGTTATTATCTTCTTCTTCTGAGGTTGTATTGTGGTGTACCTCACCCCCAAAGAAGTTTTCAATGGTCTTCTGCATTCTTTGCCTACTCATCCTGTCTTACTATTTCTTGGCTTTAACTCCTTCTTAAAGTGTGTCACTGCTTCCAGGACACACTGTTCAAGCTACAGTGTGGCCCAGGGGATGGTTAGGCTTCTTCTCAGCCCTCCTGGCCTCCCTTTCATTTGATTTTAAACTCTCCACTGAGGTGGGGGTGGGGTGGCTGGGGAAGGGGGGTGCTGCTTCTCTGCTCTGCTCCTGTTCCCAGCTTCAGAGGGTCTCAGGTGTTTTGGGTTGGGGGGGAGGGGCAGGTTTTAATCTCCCCTGGCCTGTTCTCAGGTCCAGAGATAACCTCAGGCCTACTGACTAAGCAACCAACCAGCAAAGCTTTCTGTAGTGTGGTTCCTAGCTTCCAATGAGCCTGATCCCCTGCTCTCCTCCCCCACCTAGGCCTTCAGCCACTCAGGATTTCTTCCTGGTTGCCCGCTGGGGTGGGACAATCGAATCCTTCCCCCCAGTCCACTAGTACCACTGCATTTACCCCCCCCCCCCAGACCAGCCGTTCAGCCCCATTCCAGCAGACGCTGGTGCTGCAGCTGATTCAGAGGCACTGGGGCAAACTCCTCGGGTGGGTGTCTGGTGTGTCGCCCCAGTAGCGGGGTTAGGCTTTATTCATTGCCCAGCATGGCCCCCTGAAATCTATCTATAGCTGGAGAAAACTCTTTTTTTTTTTTTCTTTTTAAGTAAGGCAATCGGGGTTAAGTGACTTGCCCAGGGTCACACAACTAATTAAGTATTAAGTGTCTGAGGCCAGATTTGAACTCAGGTACTCCTGACTCCAGGGCCAGTGCTCTATCCACTGCACCATCTAGCTGCCCCTGGAGAAAACTTTCAAACCATATTTTTGTGTGTTTTTCTGCCCCAAGGGTTCTTTTATTGCTATTTTGGGGGTGATTGTATCAGGAGCCCTGTGCATTTAATATCTTTCCTCCGCCATAGTATAATTTTTTAAAAAGGATTGCAGATGAAACTGCAAAGCTATTATGTGTGACTTGCTATTCCTTTTAAATATATAATAAAATTATCATGTAAACTTATTTTCCCCCTTTCTCCACCCATGCTAGAAATGGCTACCATTAGACATAAATATGTGTGTGTGTGTGTGTGTAAAATCATTCTGTATATACTTCTATTTATCAGTTCTTTCTCTGGATACAGTTAGTGTCTTCCTTTGTATCCCTTCATAGTTAATTCAGGTATTCATTATAGTCACAATGACTTACTCACTCAAAGTTGTTCTTAAAACCAAATCACTGTTACTGTATACAACATTCTCTTGGTTCTATTCATTTCACTCTTCATTATTTCATGCAAGTCTATCCATATTTTTCTAAGATCATCAAGCTCATAATTTTTCATAGCACAGTAGTATTCTAGCTTAATTATATACTACAACTTGTACAGCCATTCCCCAATGAATGGGCATCCCTTACAATTTCTAGTACTTTGCCACCACAAAGAGAATTGCTATAAATATTTTAGAACATATAGTTTCTTTCCTTTTCTCCTAATCATCTTTGGAAATGGACCTAGTAGTCATACTGCTGGGTCAAAGGGTATAAGCAGTTTAATCACTCTCTGGGTATAATTCCAGATTGCTTTCCAAAATAGTTGGATCAGTTCACAATTCCACCAACAATGAATTAGTGTCCTGATTTTTCAACACTCCCTCCAATATTTGTCATTTTCCTCTTTGATCATTTTAGCCAATCTGATGGGTGTAAAATGACATCCCATGGTTGTCTTAATTTGCATTTCTCAAATCAATAATGATTTGTAGTATTTTATATGACTATAAATTATTTTTAATTCTTCATTGGAAAACAGCCTGTTGATATCCTTTGACCATTTTATCATTTGGGGGAGTGACTCATTGTAGATTTTACAAAATTCTTTATATATTTGAGATATAAGACTTTAATCTGGGAAACTGTTTATAAAATTTTCCCCAATTTTTCTGCTTTCCTTCTGATCTTGGTTACATTTGTTTTATTTTTACAAATCCTTTTTAATTTAATGTAATTGAAATAATCCACTTTATACCACACTCTGCTCTCTATCTCTTGCTTATTCAAAAAATGTTTGCTTATCCATAAACCTAATAAGTATTATGTTCCATGTTCTTCAAACTTTGTTGTAATATCTCTCTTTATATCTAGGTTGTTTATCTATCCATTTTGACTTTATCTTGGTAAATGGTATAAGATATTGGTCTATGCAACTCTGAAGGACTTATAATGAAAAATGCAATCTATCTTCAGAGAAGGAACTGATGGTGTCAATATAGATGGAAGCATAATTTTTTTAGTTTATTTTTCTTGAGTTTTTGTCTCTTTTCTTTCACAACCTAATATGAAAATGTTTTGCATAATTACACATGTATGACTTAATGACTTATATTGAATAGCATGCCTTCTGGGAAGGGGAGGAAAAGAGAGAATTTTGACCATAAAGTTTTTTTAAATGGACATTGAAAAATGTTTTTGCATGTAACTGGTGAAAAATAGAGTTCTGAATAAATAAGAAATGGGTCTATGCCCCATTTCTGCCGTCCTACTTTCCAGTTTTCCCAAAAATTTTGACCAAACGATGAATTCTTATCCCAAAATCTTGTTTTTATATTTGTCATATACAAAGTTTTTATATTTATTTCCTGCAATAAGTTGTATTACTACTATATTCTATTTCTTAGCCAGTACCAAATAGTTCTGCTAATTACTGCCTTATAATATAGTTTAAGATTTGGTTCTTCAAAAATTCCTTTCTTTACATTTTTCCATTAGTTAGTTCCTTTGATATTCTTGACTTTTTGCTCTTCCAGATGAATTTTGTTGTCATTTTTTCTAGTTCAGGAAAATAAATTTTTGGCAATTTAATTGGGATGGCATTGAATATATAAATTCATTTAGCTAAAAGTTTCATTTTTATCATTGGCCCTGCCTACCCATGAGCAATTCATATTCCTCCAATTATTTATATCTGATTTTAGTTGTATAAAAAGTTTTTTTACAATTTAGTTTAAATAGTTCCTGGGTTTGTTTTGGCTGGTATACTCCCAGGTATTTTATACTGTCTAGAGTTATTTTAAAGGGGGTATCTTGCAGGATTTTTTTTTTTTTATAAATATAGGATAGATGATGATTTATGTAGATTGACTTTACCTCCTGTTACTTTTTAGTTGAATATTTGGGATTTTCCAAGTACTTCATTATATCATCTGAAGAAATAGATATTTTTATTACCTCATTCCTGATTTTGATTCCTTCTATTTTTTTTAATTTATTTATTTATTTATTTATTTATTTATTTATTTATTTATTTATTTATTTATTGCAGGGCAATTGGGGTTAAGTGACTTGCTCAAGGTCACAGAGCTTCTAAATGTTAAGTGTCTGAGGCTGGATTTGAACTCAGGTCCTCCTGAATCCAGGGCTGGTGCTTTATCCACTATGCCATCTAGCTGCCCCTATTTCTTTTTCTTCTTATTACTATTGCTGGGATTTCCAATGTAATAATACTGAATATTATTGGTGACAATGGGCATCCTTGTTTCACACCTGATCTTACTGGGAAAGCTTCTAGCTTATTATCCCTATTACAAACACTGCTTGCCAATGGTTTTAGATAAATGCTTTTTATCAATTTAGGGGAAAAATCAATTTATACTAATATTTTCAAGTATTTTTAATAGAAATGAGTGTTGTACTTTATCAAAAGCTTTTTCTGCTGTTGATGTAATCTTAAATTTTTTTAACTTTTTATTGCTATAATAAATTACATTAAAAGTTTTCCTTATGTTAGACTATCCCTGCAATCCTAGAATAAATCCCACTTGGTCAGAATGTATAATCTTTGTAATAATATTGTAATCTTTTAGCAAGTATTTTCTCTAAGATTTTTGCATCCATATGCATTAATGAAATTGATCTATAATTTTCTTTTTCTGTTTTTACTCTTCCTGGTTTAGGTGTCGTTATCATATTTGTTTCATAAAAGGACTTGGTAGGATCCCTTCTTTGCCTATTATTCCAAATAATTTATTTAATATTGGAATGAGTTGATTTCTAAATATTTAAATGATTAAACAGGCAGTGACTATGTCTTATCTAAATTATGTTTCTACCTCAGCGCCTATTATAGAGTTCCATACTTGGCAGGCACTTAATAATCATTTGTTGAATTAAATTGATATGAATTGAGAGTGCATAGGGAACCATGACATTGCATAAAACATGCAACTGCCCAAAGGTGATTATGTCTGAAAATGCAAAGGAATACCCACTAAGGAACTAAAGTGAGAAACACCCTTTCTCAGACTCTTAGGATGATGATAGCCAACTGAAAATTTAGAAAGTTGAAGTGAAAAAATAGGACTTTTAAAGTGAAAGTGATAACACAGATAGCAAGGGAAAAACAACAGGAACTGAAAAAGTAAAACATAATTAACCACTTGAGATCTTTTTCCCTGATGTCAAAAGAAGTTACCTCTTCCAGTCATACTCTTTTGAAAGACACTAACTACATGCAGAAAAGGAACTGATAAATAGAAGTACATATACATATACATACAAACAGAGCCATCTCTGGTTTGGGGTTTGGAGGGAGGGAAGAAAAGAAATGTGCATGATAATTTTGTTGTATATTTGAGAGGAATAGCAAGTTGTGCAAAGTAGGTTTGCAGTTTCATGTACAATACTCTTTTATTGTACTGTTATGGAAATGCTTATTTTATTCCATAAATTAAAAATAAAAATTTTAAAATTTAATGATTTTTATAGCCCTGCCCTTCAGAAACTAGAGATGGTTTCCTGAATTGGAAATGAGTCATTTAAGTCCCCGCTAACATTCTACATACTACAGGAAGATACTCCCAATCCTTTTTAATTCAAGTGCCTTCACCCTGTGGATTATTTCAAATTTACCCCATATCTTATTTGTACATAGTTGTCTTCTTGTCATCCCCATTAGATTGTAAACACTTTGAAAGCAAGGCCTCTCTTTTTATCCCCAATGCTTAGCCCAGTACCTGACACACAGTAGATGCTTAATAAGAATTTATCGATTCACTATTACTATCAAAATGCTTAGAGCTTACAGGAAATCTGTTGATTGCCAACTCAAATTGGTCTAAGCAAGTTGAATTTAACTCAGTCAAATACCCACAGGCTTCCCTTTTCTTGTATACATTCTCCTTAGCAAAAAATAAATAAATAAAATATGTTAACATTATCTTATCTTAGCAAATCCTTGTTTAAAAAAATTAATAACCAGTAGGCAAATAAATAAATAAAAATACAACCCTTTTAAATAGCAAATAAACCCTTAGAAATTGACTTTGCGGGGGCAACTAGGTGTTGCAGTGGATAAAGCACTGGCCCTAGATTCAGGAGGACCTGAGTTCAAATCCAGCCTCAGACACTTGACACTTACTAGCTGTGTGAACCTGGGAGAGTCACTTAACCCTCATTGCCCCACCAAAAAGCAAACAAACAAATTAACTCTGCCCCTAGTTTGGGACAATAAAAACTCTGAGGACAAGATTCACCATTATTCCAACTCAAGCCAGAATCCAGTCACTCTCTTGAGTATTCTCTGAATAACACAAGCTACCAGTCATGGAAAAGAAAAGGCTCCAGCCTCTTACAAAACTTAGTCAGCTTCTTGGCAAGAGTCTTCCATCTAACCTCTACCATGACAGTGTTTCCTCAAGACTGTTTCATCAAGGAAACATACCGTTTCTTGAGGAAACAAAGCGGGGAACTGTAACGATTGGAATGATGCCACTTGCTGGAGACTTACTGTAGAAGAGTTCCACCCATGAAAGGAAGGTCTTTGAGGGCAAGACCAGGAGTCTTTTCTTTGGCATCAGGAAGTGATGCGGACTAGTGGGAGGAGGAAGGAAGAGACTGGCGCTCACTCTCGCTCTCTTTCCTGAGGACACTGGTGGAGAGGGGAGCTAGAAATGTGCTCTCCTTTTAATAGATAGGAATCTAGGCCTTTTCTTCTCTCTTTACCAAATTCTTATTCTCCTTAATAAATGCTTAAAAGTCTAACTCTTGCTAAAGCTTATAATTTATTGGCGACCACTCATTAGACATTTTAGACAGTTTAGCTAGAATTTTAGCCCTTAACAACAGCTACCAAGGCCCACTGCTGCATGTAGCTACCACCCCTGCATTTTGTCCTCAGATCTCTTCCTGTCCCTCTGTAAGTTTTCTAAACTCACAATGTACTATCTAAAAATGCCACCTTCTAATCTTGATGCTTCCTAAGGTCTTCAGTAATTGAAACCACCTTGGGAGGAAGTTCAGCTACAAGAGAAGAGAAAGATGATAGATAGATAGATAGAGAGAGAGAGAGAGAGAGAGAGAGAGAGAGAGAGAGAGAGGTAGATAGATAGATAGATAGATAGATAGATAGATAGATAGATAGATAGATAGATAGATAGATAGATAGATAGATAGATAGATAGATGGATAGATGTAGATAGATAGATGTAGATAGATAGATGGATAGATAGATGTAGATAGATAGATAGATAGATGATAGATAGATAGGTGATGGATGGGTGGATGGATGATAGATGATAGATAAATACAGACAGACATATATACATATACTATATTGTATATCTTTCCAAATCTATATAGAAATATAGATATAAATGCAAAAGTACATATCCATACCTATATCTAGATATATAAGTATCATATAAATATATTACATATGGATAGAGATATGTACTTCTATATCTCTATATAGATATCAATTTCTATTATGTGTAGCTATATACTTACATATACATACATAATAGATATAATCATATCTATAAGTACATGTATAGTAAGATATACATAAAATATGTAGGTATATAAGTAGATATGGAGATAAATATTGATGTAAAGGTATATATATGCAAACATATTACATATTTCTATATATACATATATACATGCACTTGGAGTTTTGTATATGTGCATGTGTATGCTGTGCATTGTGTGTATTGCATATAGGTATCGATGCATATATGGATATACATATCTCTCCCATAAAACATAAGCTCCCTGAGGTCAAAGACTGTTTCATGTTCATCTTTGTATCCCCGGTTCCTAGCACAGAGTCTGGCTCTTGGTAGGGGCTTAATGAATGCTAGTTGCCTGATTGAAAACATGACTCAGACTACTTTACCCTCTAACAAGAGTGTATTTAAACAAGGGAACAACCCAGGTATGTATTCAAACTAACCTATATAAGGAGACTAGGATGGAGGAAGGGTAGGGTCAGAGGTGAAATTCCTGGGTGTGGTTTCCAGTCATAGTGACTGGAGCTCCTGGGTATTTTTCCCTTATAACTACATTTGTATATAAGACTGGCCAGTTCCTCTGGGAGAGGTATCTGGAGCACAAGTGGTCCACATACCCTCTATTGTTCATGCAATGGTTTATTATGATGTTCTTTTGCTACAGAATCAGGAACAGGGGCACATCTAAAAGGGATGGATACGTAAGGCTCCAGCTCTGTTCCAAATTCGGTCTTGGGCCATGTATTTGACTATCCTGGCTGAGTTCACTTCCCTATCCTCATGTGCTCTGGGATGTTACAACTGACTTCATTTTCCCCTTTGGGGATTTTCCATGAGCCTACTTCCTGGAGTGGTGACTGGGGACCCTGTGGAATGGTTGTAGGCCAGGCCCGAGGGCTCTGAACCTGAAAGGAAGAAGCCTGAACCCACTGAAGCTCAGATCCCAGGAAAAGAACTGCAAAAGTGAGAAAGCTCCACTTATTCAGCACCTGCCCAGCATCCTGAAAGCTCTAACTTCTTCCAGGCCACTGAGGCCTCAAAGATGGATTGCTCATTCAATCAGCAACAGCTGGGACATTTTTAAACATCATTCTTGCTTAGGCTTCATTTTCCAATAAGGCATTTTAGGACCATACCTCCTGGTCACCAATACCTTCAAAACAACTGATGTGTGGTATAGTGTAAACATTCGACAGAGAATAAAGTCCAAGGTTTCTTCCTAAGAAGCTATCACTGTGGGTAAGTCACCTCATATCTCTGGGTCTATTTTCTTACTTGCAAAACCCCCTAGTTTTAGAAGAATTAATCTTTATCTACCCACATAGGGGGAATACCATCAAGACTGGTTCCATGCAATTACAATTTTTGTCCACAAGATGGTGCCATAGACTCCACTACATTCCATCCATATTCTGAAAAGGAAGAACTCTGTGCATGGTGGGGGCCTCAAGGGGTCAAGGTGGGGTTAAAGCTGAATGGTATAAGTGAGCATGCAATATTCGGAGCAATAGCACCTCTGGGGGTGTAGAGATGAGGAGTCTGTTGGCATATAGTTCCCTATCACTTCAGAGAATAAAAGTTTTGGGGTTTTTTTTTTCCCCTGTAGGAATTTCCTCCAGGCTATAATACTGTCATCCTTAGAAACCAGAGTTTAAGTTTTATACTTCATGGGTTCCTCCATTCTATCCTCCCCACTTTGTTTGTTCTCCTTTTGGTACCTCTAGAAATCAGCCCTACTCCTGAAAGAAAAGGAAAAAATACTGTGAAGTTATGTGTGAGTGGGTAGACAAGAACTTGCATGTATTAATTCATATGTTTTGAAGATACTGAGTAATCCGAGGTATTAGGAGAAGGCTTATGGGGGTAGGGGACAGGTGGTATCCACAGTAGGTAATACTCTGTCTTACCTTCCCCTAACCATCTATTGATTTCACCCATTCTTCAATATATACCTCATTTCCCCTCTCTTAGATGGTTTAAGGATTTATCAAGTATACAATTCTTTGGCACTAGCTTTATACTGTCCTCTCTGGTTCTTTAACTTTTCCTGTTTCATCTTCACAACTACACTGTAAATTCTTTAAATGTTAGGATTATTTTATGCTTCCTCACAGAATCAAAGAATTTCAGAATTAAAGGGGAACTGATTTTAATGGGTTCAATCTCTAGCTGTTCAACAACCCCATCTGGAACAAAACTAACTAGTGGTCATCATGCATGCCTTGCTTTAAGACCTCTGGTAAAGAAGTCACCATCTCAGTTTAGAAGTTGTTTCTTTTTCCCCTAGCAATGAAAAATAAATTTGGGGCAACTAGGTGATGCTGTAGCTCTGGACCTAAAGTCACAAAGGCCAAGTTCAGCCACATATGCTTAATTGCTATGAAACCTTAGGCAAGTCACTTAGTCTGTTTCCTCTTCTGTAAAATTGTTACCTCCCAGGGCTCCTGGGGAGGATGAAATAAAATAATATCTGTAAAGTGCTTCACAAAACTTAAAGTGCTATATGTCATCATCATCATCATGATTGTTTGCTTCTTCGCAATATCTATTACCCCAAACAGAACAAATCCAATCCCTCCCCCACACAACAGCCATTCAAATACTTGAAGACTACTATCATATCTCTCTTCTGTCTTCTCTCCAAGCCAAATACATCCAGTTCTTTCAACAGTTCTTCATCTGACATTATAGGGAGAAAATATCTGGCAAATGAGACTGAACAGGAATGATCAGGCAGGAAAACGGTTGGGTCCAGCTACTGCACCTCCTCTCTCTATTTCCCTGTCCAATGGTCACTCAGTCCTGTTTAGCAAGGTTTGCAAAATCTCCCTGTTCCCAGCACTGCCTGTTGTAAGGAACTGCAGCCTCTTTCCCTCCCCACTCTGTTTGGAAACTTTGCTCAAAGCAGCCCCATGCAAATGTGAACAGCATGACTCAGACCCTCCAGAAGAACACAGAGGGTAGAGAAAAAATCAGGAAAGGAGAACCCCCCCCCAAAACTCTGGAGTCAGATTTTAAAGGGCTTTCAATACAAAACAGGGAATTATATTTGATCTGAAAGGTCATAGGAAGCCTATATTATGGAGAAGGCAAGTATAAAAATCAGACCTGTGCTTCATGAAAATCCCTTTGGAAGCTGGGTGAAGGATAGATTGGGATCTGGAGGGTGTTCTACCAAGTGAGAGGTGACAATATCCTGAATGTGTGAGTGAAGGGTGTGTATGCAATTGATTAGATGTGTCCGTGAGTGAAAATGAGGAATTTAGGATAATGCCAGTTACGACCCTGCATGACTGGAAGGATGCTGTTGGCCTCACTGGAAACAGTTTTGGAAGAGTCAAGAGGAAGAGGGTGGTAGTGAGGGAAAATATTATAATGAGTTCTGTTTTGGATATGGTGCATTTGCAATGGCAGCAATCCCTATCCAAATGTCCAATAGACAGTAGGAGTAGAATTCAAGAGAGGCACTGGGGCTGAATACAATGGTCCATCAAAGGAGATTGAGAAGTAGTTGCACAGGTAGGAAAAGAACAAAAAGGAGCAAACCCAAAGAGGAGAACAAAGGACAGCTAGAACAAAGTTTTGTCACAATCATATGGCAGACTTATTTGAAGATAACTATCATATATCCATTAATTTTTTCTTCCCTGTGTTAAATATTCTCAATTCCTTCAAATAATCCTCAAATCATATGTTCCCCAGTCCTCTCATCATCCTGGTGGGTAATTTCTGGGCATTCTCTGGCTTTTCTCTATAATTCCTAAAATATGTTGCCTGAACTTGAACAGAATACTCCATATGTTTTTCCTGATCACGGTAGAATATAATAGAAGCATTCTCTCCCTTATTGTTGTTATTGTTCAGTCATTTCAGTTGTGTCCAACTCCTCATGAGCCCATTTGGGGTGTTCTTGGTAAAGATATTGGAGTGGTTTGCCATTTTCTTCTGCTCATTTTACAGATGAGGAAACTGAGGCAAACAGGGTAAAGTGACTTGCCCAGGGTCAAACAGCTAGTGTCTGAGGCCAGATTTGAACTCAAAGAAGAATCTTCCTGACTCTAGGAACAAGTCTATTCATTGCACCATCTAGCTGCCTATTATCTCCCTTTCTTCTCCCAAATTTCCCTATTTCAGTTGAAGTCATTACCATCTATCTGTTCACTCATGTACACAGTGGATAGAATATCCAACAGGGAGTCAGGAAAACCTTGGACCAGTCACTTAACTTCTGCTTACTTCATGTATAAACTGTTTTCTTATGTATAAAATGGGGATAACAATAGCACCTCCCACACACACACACACACACACACACACACACACACTCCCAATTGTTGTGAGGATCAAATGAGATAATAATTGTAAAGCACTTAGCACAGTGCTCCACACATACTAAGTGCTATAGAAATGCTAGCTATTGTTACTGCTATTAATATTATTGCATATGGCCCCTTCTCTGCACTCATACAACAACCACCATCCCAGTTCAGGGCCTTATGTCGCTTATCTCCCTTGTTTTCCCTCAGAGAAAGAGAGACAGAGACAGAGACACAGAGAGATGATAGATTCAATAGATATAGACAGACAAAGATAACTATAGAAAAAGTATTTATTAACTACTTATAATGAGCCAGATATGTCTAGTTTCTTCTCTTTTCCTTATCTCCCCATACCTGCTACCAGTGCCTATTTCACTTGAAGTAAAGAGAATTGCTATGGTGGTCAGATTAATACTTTGATTCTTTCCATTTTTGATCAAAAGTCAAAACATCAATAATGATTCTGGGCCAGAGCTCTGATGAAGTAAAGATTCCTTAACACTTTGCTACCCTTCAAGAACTCTGCCCAACAATAACAACAAAAAATCTGTCCATGAGGTAAACTGGGAAATTACTATATCACTTTAGTATTCATAGTAGCCAGGAAATGGATTTTGGGGTATAGTATTAATGTCCCTTAGACTTTAGGAAAGCAATTTTTTTTTGGTGGGGCAATGAAGGTTAAGTGACTTGCCCAGGGTCACACAACCAGTAAGTGTCAAGTGTCTGAGGCTGTATTTGAACTCAGGTCCTCCGGAATCCAGGACATGTGCTTTATCCACTGTGTCATCTAAATACCCCCAGGAAATCAAATTTTTAAAAGAATTCATAGCCAAATTTGTACTATCCTACAGAAAATGTTATTACTCAATGGTTTCTGCAAGCCTAGATTTTGTAAAGTTTGGTCTTCTGCAATTCAGATCTCAATTTATTATGTACAACAGTAACAGCAATATTATACAAGGTCCAACTGTGAATGACTTATTCAGATCAATACAATGTTCCAGGACAATTCTGAAGGACTTATGATGAAAAATGCTATCCACCTCCAGGGGTCTGAATGCAGATTGAAACATGATATATTTTTTTTTACTTTATTTTTCTTGCCTTTTTTTTTTTTGCAACATGGTTAATATGGAAATATGTTTTGAATGATTTCACATGTATAAATTGATTACACATTTCTCACCCTCACAGTGAATTGGGAAACAGTAGGTGGGAAGGAGATATAATTCAAAACTATTTTTTTAATGAATGCTAAAAATTTGTCATGTACAAGTGATGGCTCCATCTAGTCATGGAAATAACTAGTTCAGTGAGAGAGATGAAAATATGAAAACTAATTGGCCCAGAAGGGGCTGGGTGCTGAGTCAATCAATGGGTTGCATTTCTCTATATGAATTTAACCAGGAAGTCAATTATTCTACTCTCATCCCTAAGATACTGACTCCTACTCTTGCCTTGTCCTTTGTGATCAATCCCTCTCCCTACAATCTAATTCCAAAATATCATCTAATTCACCATGCTCAAGTCCCATCCTTGGCACGGTACCTGGTAACCAAGTCCTCTCAGACTGGACCCTGACTAGTCCTCCCAAGTCCTAGAGCTTCCTTCTGAATCCTGAACCCTCTAATGGATCATAACATCACAGGGTTTAGAATGATGAGGGATCTTAGTCTAACCACCATGTATTAAAGCGAGAAAATATATGACTCACCCAAGGTCACCCAATTATAAAGTAGTTAAGTCAAGACTTAAACCCAGATTCTATGGCTCCAAACCATGTACCCTTTATAGTATACTGGGTTCTAGCTTTAGGTGTCTCTTACCCCTATTCACACTCACTAACCATAAGCATCCAGTGAAATGGACTGGCCTCCTAAAGGAGAGAGATGACTGGTTGTAGGAAGAAAAGGTCTTCTCTCTTCCTGGCTCAGTTATCTAGAACTAAACCCTGCCAGGGCAATCCCAATGATACCAGAATATAATGCTAGTAGTCATAATTAGGGATACAATGGGCCAGGATATTAATGACACCCTACCACCTCTAAACAACACAGAAGCAACAGCATCACCAAAAGTCACTTTCATGTAGCACTTTTAGTCTTTTAAAACACTTTCTCCACAATGATCCTTTGAAGCAGAAAGAACTCGTATTATTTCTATTTCACAGATGGAGAAAAAGAAGTTTCTAAAAGATAAAGTAATTTACTCAAAGTCACACAGCAAGAAGAATATTTAGAGAGCATCAACATCTCTGCCTTCAGTGCTCTCAAGTCTTCAAGATCCCTGGAATCTCATAAGCCTTTCTTTGTCTCAGTACACACACCTTAGTTACACAACTCAAAGACTGAATTCCAGGCCCCTTCTCCTCTTCCAGAGAAAGAAGCACCACAGGAAATCAATGTGACCCAGAAAGACCTAGCAGATTTCTCTCCGACCTAACTCTACATGACCCTGATGCTAGGGAATGTTTCACCCTCAGCCTGCTAAAATGACGTGCCAGGCAATGGGCCATCCTCTTCCGGCTTGATTAGAGTATAAAGCAGCCTGTGCTGCTTAAAAAGGGTTTATTGATGGACTCTGTAATGAAATTACCAAAGACAGGAGGGAAAATGATAATAGCTAACATTTATACAGTACTTAGTGATTTACAAAATGCTGTAATGTACGTACTTATGTATGTATTATATATGTATATATGTGTGTGTATGTGTGTGTGTATATACATATATGTATAATATATATATATATATTCACTTGATCTATACAATAACCCTATGAGGTAGGTGCTATTATTATTCCCATTTTTCAGATTGAGGAAACCAAGAGGTTAAATAACTCACCTAGTATGTGTCTGAAGCAAGATATAAATCCAGATGGCAAACATCCGGCCCAATGGAGCCAATCAGCCAATAGGTGATAGATTGGAAACAAAGGTGGTCACCTGGCTAATGACTGAGATATAGACCCTCAGCAGAGAGGCTAAATCTGTGAGATCTGAACCCAGGAAAGAGAAAGGTCCAGAATCACAGTTCAGGAGAACCAGGTAGAGTAACAAACAAACAGGGCCTAAGAGCAGCAGAGCTAATGCTGACCTGTGTGTGAGGTAATCCCAGAGCTTCAGAGTAGGATCCAATCAAGGGCAGGGTTCACCTATAACTCTCTGACCTCCTTGTGATGACAATGAAGTCCCGTGGGCTTGGAACACCCACACCCAACAGGCAACATAAGCCATAACTAAGGAAACAGCCTCTGCCCTACAATCGGATATTTGCCAGTCATTCTCCCTAATGCCTTTCTTGCTGACTCTGACCTTCCATTCTCTGACCTTGACCCCTTGCTTCTTTAGACCTGTGAAATCTATCAGATTCTTCCAGTTTAGCCCGACTCCCTATCATTCCTGTCCCATGACTCTCTCTTTGTCCCTGGATAGCCAAGTAGACTGAAGGTTTTTATAGTCCTTGAGGACTCTTAAGCTATTCGCCTGCTGTTGGGATTGTCCAGGGAGGGAACACAGCCTTTGCCTTACGGTACAGCACTGTATTTATTCCTCTGGGAAAATACAAACAATGGAGCTTAATGCCTATTTAGCAAAAATATTTGAAATAACAGTTTGCAGGGGACAGCTTCTATAACAGTGGCTCAGCTCCTTCCTGGCTGGACTCCACCCTTCATTCCTTCCTTTGTTCAAGCAGTGGTTTATCCCTGGTTAATTCAGAAATGGCTCCCTGGTGCCCAGGGTCTCTCACCACAGGCACCAGTGTACCCAATGCACCAAAGTCTCCTCAAGAAAATTGTCTTTTTTAAAAGGTTAATCTAAGGGTGCAGGCAGCCACTTAGTACAATTGATAGAGTGCCAGGCCTGTACTCAGGACAACTCATCTTCCTGAGTTCAAATCTGGCCTCAGACTCCTACTAGCAATGTGGTCCTAGGCAAGTCACTAAATTGTTTGCCTCAGTTTCTTCATCTGTTAAATGAGCTGGAGAAGAAAGTGGCAAACTACTCCAGTATTTTTGCCAAGAAAATTCCATATGGGGTCATGAAGGGTGGAAGGCAAGTGAAAAATGACTAAACAACAAGAAGAATTTGAGACTGTGACTCATGCTGCTTGCTCTAGGCAAAACATTTTTTTTAATGTTCCAATGCAAAAATAGTACATGCTCAAAGCATAGAAGAACTTCAAGAATACTGCTAGGCATGTGTGCATGCAAGGTTTAGAGGCTTCCAAAGGGTATTTTTATGAATGTCAGTACTTGGAATTCACTCCTTTTCTGAAGTCGTGCAGGGAGGGTTCAGGACACACTATAGAAACAGAAAATGCCAAGAGGAAAGGGCTCAAATCCAGAAAGGTGAATAGACACCAATAAGAATAGACCCTGAGGATATGGGAAACTAGATTAAGCACTAAAAAGAGAGAGAGAGAAAAAAATCCAAAATAGCACTCATTATCTTCCATTCCCTCCCCCCAAACCCCATCACTTCTAAACTTCTCTATTTCTCTTGAAACCATCACCATGGTTTCCAGATTCCTAGAGTTGCCATTATCTTCCTTCAGTAATTTCAGTGATATCCATTTCTTTGTGACCCTATTTGAGGTTTTCTTGGTAAAGATACTGAAGTGGTTTGTCATTTCCTTTTCCAGCTCATTAGGAATAAACAGGGGCAAACAGGGTTAAGTAACTTGCCCAGGGTTCCATAGCTAATAGCATCTGAGGCCAGATTTGAACTCAGGAAGATGAGTCTTCCTGACTCCAGGCCTGGCACTCTATCCACTGTGCCACCTTCCCTGCCCCATATATATCTAATGGGTTGCCAAATCTACATATTTCAGCCTTAACAGATCTCACATGCAAACACTTCTCTCTCTCTCTCTTATTTTTTTTGTGGGGCAATGAAGGTTAAGTGACTTGCCCAGGGTCACACAGCTAGTTAAATGTCAAGTGTCTGAGGCTGGATTTGAACTCAGGTCCTCCTGAATCTAAGGCCAGTGCTTTATCCACTGTGCCACCTAGCTGTCCCAACACTTCTCTTTATAATACAGTTACCACCTTAGTTTATGGCAAAAATCCTCCAAATGGGTATTCCTGCCTCAAGACTCATAATGGATCCAACCATCCTTCACAATGATGCCAATTAGTTTCCCTTAATACTGATCTGACCATGGCACTATCCTACTCAATCAATTCTAGTAGTTTCAGGTTGCTTCCAAAATCAACTCCTCTCTTTAACTTTTTTTTTTTTCAGTGAGGCAATTGGGGTTAAGTAACTTGCCCAGGGTCACACAGCTAGTAAGTGTTAAGTGTCTGAGGCCGGATTTGAACTCAGGTCCTCCTAACTCCAGGGCCAGTGCTCTATCCACTACGCCACCTAGCTGCCCCTCTCTTTTACTTTTAAAGCTTCCCACAACCTGGCCCTGGCCTCTCTTTCAGGCTTCATTGGGCATTATTTTCCCTCCTGTACTCTGTGATCTAGACAGACTAGTCTTGTCTCTGTTCCTCACCCAACCTCCTATCACTGCGAAAAGAAAGAAAGAAAGAAAGAAAGAAAGAAAGAAAGAAAGAAAGAAAGAAAGAAAGAAAGAAAGAAAGAAAGAAAGAAAGATAGATAGATAGATAGATAGATAGATAGATACTCTCTCTCTTCCCTGGCAGCTCTTGAGTGAGAAAAACAAAAACAAAAACTACTATGAACATCCAGTTGGTAGAAGGGTAATGATTGCTTTATCTTCCCACCTCATCCCCATGTGTCCCTGGGCACATAGTATTGTATTGTTGTTTCTTGATCTTAGATGAATAAACTTTCAGAGATGCTTTTGAGCAGGTTCCCTTTTTAGCTTCAAAAGGTTGAAAGTCATCAGAGATCCTTTCAACAACCAGAGTTTGTAGCAGAGACCTCCCACCTACCCCCCCAACAGTAGCAGTGGTAGCTGAGGCCAATGAGGTGCTAGCTTAGAGGAGTGACCTGTTTGACCTGTTTGACCCAGCTCAACAATATAATGACCTGTCAACAGACATCATGTCCAGCCCAATTGAGCTGTGGAGCTCTTGAAATCTACACCCCAAAGCAAAATTGATAGATACTCTTGAATAGGAGAACTGGTCCTCCAGGGCTGGGAGTCATTAGATTATAAACTCCTTGAGGGCAGGGACTGTCTTTTGTCTCTTTTTGTATCTCCATCACTTAGCATAGTGCCTGACACATAATAGGTACCTGATAAATGTTTATTCATTGCTGGAGTATGTTCCCTACAAGTTTCCCTTGGTACCTTCATATTTAAGTTTGCACCCACTCTCCCTAAAGAACTGGCAAGCAGAGAATACACCACCATTATGAATAAATATCTTTAGAACTTCTGTCTTTGCTGCTTCTGTCTTTATCTCAGTAAATATCCCTATGCAAAAGCTAGTTGCTGTCATCAGGCTGATTCAAATTGGAAGCATACTAGATGGGATTAGTGTTAGAAGCTCCAACTCCTCAGGGTTATCCCTTGGATCATGAGGAGAATAAGGGTCATTTTCCTCTGGGAACCCAACTTGTCAGTTTAAACAGCAGTTGGGACAGTGAGCAGGGTGCCACATATATGCATGTCCTGATTATCTTTCCCTATGGAATGTGAGTTTCTCACAAGTACAGACAGTTTTATTCATTACCTTTGTATCCCTAACCCAGTGCCTGAAACATAGTAAGGTTAAATGGCACTTGTTGACTGATTGGTTGATTGTTATGGAAGATGAGGGAAAGATAGGCTTGAAGGACAAGACTATGTACTGAGAGAGGAATGGAGTAAGGTATTGAGGGAAGGGGGGGGGGGGAAGAGACACCTATGCAATGCTACCAGATCAAAGGAATATAAACTAGGCCTAAGGAGAGAAAAATGGGTTTGAAGAGATCTCAGCATTCGATCTTAATTGAATTGGGACATTTGTATCACTAAAATGTGGTGGATCACATAATTAGAAAAGAAAGGACTGGTCTGCTAAAGACTAACTCACTGATGGGCAGGACAGGAAGAAAACCAGAATCAGAACTCCAGAAAGTCCAACCTAGATCCGACCAGCCACACTCTTTGATACAGAGATGGCAAACATACGGCCCAATGGAGCCTAAAATACTCCTGAGTGTAGCAGAGGCAGACTGAAATGTAATTGGAAAATATTTAACAAAATAAATAAAAATTACAATGAAACATAATGTTAATGTGTGGTTTTCTGTGTTAATATGCATCAGCAGGGATCCTTAGGTACACTTTAGCAATTTGACTTGACACCATTGCTTTACTACATTGTCTTCCAGTTGGATTGCCAAGGACTACTTGATGTTAAGATCACACACACACACACACACACACACACACACACACACACACACTGCACTCCTGAGAATCTAGATAGGATAAGGTTGGAGATAAAAAAGTACTTTTTTTTTTTTGGTAGGGAGAAGAGCCTGGGAACATAGCCAGAGAGTAGAGGCTGGATCTAGAATATGACATAAGGGATGCCTCATTCTACCAGTAATAATATACCAAAGGTTGTCCTGTGACAACCATTGGGGGGAGGGGGGGGTAAGCCCTCCTCTATCTTAATCATTGCCATCAAGTCAGTGTTGCTGATTGCCAGAGTCCTCCTTAATAGGCCAATCCTTCACCTGGAAGATAGTCATCTACCTGAGATCCAGCATGTCTTCAGAAAGGTTTGGGGAATGATCGATATGGTGTTTGCTGCCTGACAATTCTGATGGCACACTTGCATGGGTTCTAGATAATGGATGATGTTCTTGTGCTTTCCCAGTCACCAATGGAGTGAAGCAAGGCTCCCATGCTTTTTATCATGATGTTTTCAGCAGTGTTGTCACATATCTTCAACAAGAACAAAAATTACATCCAGGTCAGCTACCACAATGATGGTAAATTATTTAACTTGAAAAAGCTACAAGCTAAGTAAGGCTAAAGGGGAGCGAGAACTGGTACTCAGCTTTTTGTTCACAGATGATTGTGCATTCAATGCAGCCTCTGAAGCTGAGATGCAACAAAATTTGAATTGATTCTCTGACACTTCTGATCATTTTGGCCAGACAATTAGCACCAAGAAAACAGAGATTCCCCAGTAGGCAACACCACACCACCCGTACATAGAACCATCAGTTACAGCAAATGTAGAAATTTTGAATGCTGTGGATAAGTTCATTTACCTTGGCAGTGTACTTTCCAGAAATGTCCACATGGATTATGAGGTTGATGCCTGCATTGCCAGACCTAGCTGAGTGTTTGTGAGGAAAGTATGAGAGAAGAGAAGTATTAAGCTCCCTACCAAACTGAAGGTCTACAGAGCCACTGACCAGTACCATCCCAAAATACTGAATCCCTTCCATTTGAATTTTCTTAGGAAGATTCTGAAGATTACCTGACAAGATAAGTATTGGACACTGAGGTCCTTTCTTTTTTCTTTTCTTTTTTTTTTTTTTTTGGTGAGGCAATTGGGGTTAAGTGACTTGCCTAGCGTCACACAGCTAGTAAGTGTTAAGTGTCTGAGGCCGGATTTGAACTTAGGTCCTCCTGAATACAGGGCCAGTGCTCTATCCACTGTGCCACCTAGCTGCCTCTTGAGGTCCTTTCTTAAGTTGAATTGTCAAGCATTCAAATTACTGCAAAGAGCACAACTCCAATGGGCTGGCCACATTGTTTGAATACCAAACATATGTGTGCCTAAAAGACTATTTTATAGAGAACTCACACAAGGCAATTGCTCACATGGTGGTTAGAAGAATCGATACAAATCTACTCTCAAGGTATCTGTGAAAGTATCAGTTGTGAGACATGGATGACACTGGCACATCAAAGGAAGCACTGTGCTCTATAAGCAAAGCAGAATTGCAGTAGCTCAAAAGAAACATGAGATGTACAAATTTAGAGGCATCTCCAATCCAAATGTTCATATTGACTGTTTGTGCCTGACCTGTAGTAGAGCCTTCCTAGCTTGTATTAATCTGATCAGCTACATTCAGACACTGTACTTTTTTGGGGGGAGAGGGCAGGGCAATGAAGGTTAAGTGACTTGCCCAGGGTCACACAGCTAGTAAGTGCCAAGTGTCTGAGGTCAGATTTGAACTCAGGTCCTTCTGAATCCAGGGCTGGTGCTTTATCCACTGTGCCACCTAGCTGCCCCAGACACTGTACCCTGACCCAAACATTGTGATGTCATTTTGATCATCTTCCATCATGAAGGATGCCAACCACCAAAGGGACACCAGCTCTGCAAAAGCAGAGGTCACTTCCATGTTTGTTTCCTATCTAGGCAAAGGAATGTAGGATATGAAGGGTCTGGGTGTCATTGTATACATCACACATAACTGCATAAAGCTTGAAGGCTTATTTTTGTAAGTTCACAAGAGGGATGAAAAATAGATGGGACCCCTTTTAGACCTTAGACGTCATTAATGTTCCAATTAGGTTCACAGAGCAAAAAAGCACAACAAAAAAACCACTATTTTTTAGAGTAATCAGCATTTATTTGAGGTTGAACTTAAAATTTGAGTATCTGACTCCAAATGACAGTGGGTCTTGTTTGACTCTAGGAAGGATGAATGTTTTCTTTCAGTAGGGATAACAGAAGGACTCAGAGTTCAAAGCCTTTCAGAGAGATATATTCTTTATTGAAAAATGTATTCATACATCAAACAGGTACAAATTTATTAGGAAGGGTACTCTTTCCAATCATGACCATTATAACCCTTCTCTAAGTTAACAGATAATCTTCCAGAGTTGCTGCAGTTTTAAAAAAAAGAATCATCATCCTGCAAATGACCTGGTGATGGGTGTTGCTGAAAATTAGCTCTGTTGTTTCTTGGACAATAGTTATGGTCCATCATTGAGCTTATACTCAAAGTCAGAACGTGAACTTTATCATCATAGTTCTTGGAGAGCCCAGAGTCATCTTCTACATCACTATTATTCATCAAAGTAAGTCTCAAATGAATATTCAAACATAATGTTCTAAATATTGATGAGGGAAGAAGAAATCTAGAAATCTTCATCTGAGTAACATTTAAGGGAGTTGAACTTTGGGAATCAGTAATAACCAATGAATCAACAAATACTTATCAAGTACCTTTTATGTAGGACACTGTGCTAAGGCTGAGGCCCCCCTATTACTAGTTGCAGTTTAACTTAAGCAGCCATCTAGTTTCTTTCCAGACGCTGCTATTGTCTTATATCATCTCCTGCCCTCTAGACCAGGGTCAGAGATCTCTGGAGTCATATATGCTCTTTCCATATAATCAAAGCTTAAAGTTCAGTCCTGTGTCACTTCTGTTAACAAAAACAGTCATTGGCTACTGCCAAACTGAAACTAACTCTTATTTACATGGCTCACTTGTGTTGGGGCAGGGTACAGAGCAGGACTTTTTAAGTTTTTTCATGTGTTATGGACTATGTTGGCAGTCTGGCAAAGCCTCTGGACCTTTTTCAAAATCATATTTTAAAATGCGTTTGGGGGCAGCTAGATGGCGCAGTGGATAAAGCACCGGCCCTGGATTCAGGAGGACCTGAGTTCAAATCTGGCCTCAGACAATTGACACAAGCTGTGTGACCCTGGGCAAGTCACTTAACCCTCATTACCCTGCCCCCCAAGAATGCATTCAATAAAATGCATAAGATTACAATAGAAACAAATTCTATTTAAATAGTTATTAAACTACTATTTTTTTAAAAAGTTCATGTGGTTCAGGCTAAGAACATAAGAAAGATCATGGGCTCTAGAGTTAAAAGATTTAATTTTAGTTCTGGCCCTACCACCAACTTAGGTCATATAAAATCTCTGGGCTTCCCCCATTTTCCTTACCTGTAAAATAAGGGGTTGGACTACAGAGGCTCTAAAATCACTCCAATTCTAAATCCTACAATCTCTTCTTTTCTGCTCTAACATTCTCATTCATTTCCTGTGAGGGAATCCAGACTCTGGATTATAACTCTCAACTCCTCTCCTAATGCATAATGAATCCACATTTTATGACTTTCTCCTACCCCTTCTTCCCTCTTCTCCAAGCATCTCTTTCCAGAAGCAGGTTCTTCCTCCTCACTTTCCTTCTTTGTATCTGATTCAAGCCTGAAAATTCCTATAGGGCCAATATGTTTTAGGTATTAAAACCATATAACTGATGCAAAAAACTTACACAACATCCATAGGTGATGGATGTGTCAGACCACTTCTTTTCACAGAGAGAGAGAGTGATTCCCAAAAGGGGCTTATTATTGTTTAGTTGTTTTTTCAGTAGTATCTGACTCTTCATGACCCCATTTGGGGTTCTCTTGGCAAAAATATTCCAGTGGTTTGTCATTGCCTTCTCCAGCTCATTTTACAGCTGAGCAAACTGAGGCAAATAAGGTTAAGTGAGTTGCCCAAGGTCATACAGCTAGTAAGTGTCTGAGGCCAGATTTGAACTCAGGAAGATGAGTCTTCCTGACTCCAGGCCTGGCACTCTATCCAATATGCCTCCTAGCTGCCCCATAGTCATACAATATGCTAATAAATATATATTTGGTGCAAAACATTGGTTCCTAGTAAGATGCTAAGAGCTGTGGAGGGTTACAAAAGAATTATAAGAAATAGGTACAGTTGCTTGAGGGACAAGACTAACGACTAAAAAAAAATAAGAATTAAATTTTGGGTAAGGACTGCAATTGTAATAGACTAATAGGACCAGAGATCAAAGGCCAAAGGTACCTCAGAAGTAATCTAGCTTTACCCCCTCCCTTAATTTTACAGATGAGGAAACTGAGGCCCAGAGAAAAATGACTTACCCAAGGCCAAAGAGGTTTAAGACACAAAGATGGTATTTGATCCCAGGTCTTCCAGTTATAAACCCAGTTTAGAGAAGAAAAAGCTATACGTAAACTGTTAATAATCAGGGAAATCTTCATGGCTAATGAGGGATTTAAAAGTAAGAACATAATCGATGGATTTGATTTGGATAAATAGGGAAGAAGTAGGGATGAACATTCTATATAAAAGGAATATCATGAATACATGTATATGCAGCAGGAATTATTGTGGCACATACTGTTGGTCAATGAGTAGATCTTCCCAACTGGAATGCGTGTTGTATATTGGGAGAGTTGTATATATACATCAGTATGTTGTATGTACAGTGGTGTATAGATTGGAGAGGTAGAATTAGATTATGGAAGGTCTTAAAATTCCAGGTAGTCTATTTGAACTTTGCCCTTTGGACAATGGAGATTACTGTACATTTCTGATCAGGCAATTTTCAGGATGAAAGAAATGTTTTAAGAAGATTCAAGTTACAAGAGAAGCTGTATAGAGAAAGCAGAGCAGAAATCTCAGCAGAAGTCTTGGGAATCACTCACAGTTGTATGCTGGAAAGGGAGAATGAAAGCAGGAGCCAGGAAAGGAGAAAGGACAGTCTATTGTCATAGAAGCCAAAGAAGGAGAAAATTCAAGGAAGAAATGGTCAAGAATGACTGAAGGAAAAAAAAGTTAGGAAAATGATGCCTAAGGAGAATGTGATGCTGAGAAACAGGTTCAAATCCTCCCTACCTGTGTAACCATGGGCAAGTTATTTAAATTCAGTCTTTTTCCTCATTTTGAAAATGTGGATCATAATTCTTGTACTACCTTCCTTACAGAGTAATTGTAAGGAAACTGCCTTGCAAACCTTAAAAGTGCTACATAAATATGAGTTCTTGTTTTGTGACTGACATCAGTAGAAGTGGTCCCTAACCTGCTTCTGAAAGCATAGGACATCAAAGAAAGCAAGAATGGAGAGGGTGAGATTTGGGGGGAATTGAGGAAAGTGAAGCAGGCTTAGAATGGCAGTTATGTGAAGTATAATAGAGAACGTAGATGAATGTTGGAAAGCCATAAAGACCTAGATGAATTTGGGTTATATCAAGTGATAGTGGCCAGGTGTCCATGGTTTTCTGCTTATACTCCAGGAAAACAGTGCAACCCAGATAAAAGAACAAAGAAAGATCATAGGGAGAGAAGCAGGCTTGAAATAAATCCTGACTTTGGATTGGCAGGGCAGGCACAGTTTATAGTATGGGGGGAAAACACCCCTGGGTTGATTATGAACACCATACTGAAGTATCTGAGCATGGAATCAAATGTAGTCAGAAGAGGTCTAATGAACTGACTAAAGTAGAAAAGATAAAAGACAAAAATGAAAGCAGATTTTCAGTAGATGGGAGAAGAGACAAATTAGGAGGTTGTGGTCAGAGTGAGGGAACCCCAAGAGAAACATGCATTGCCACAAGTAAGAGGCACCATGGTGTAGCAGATAGAAAGCCTGCCTTAAAAACCCAAGTCTTGCCTCTGACATATACTGGCTGTGTGAATCTGAGCAATGTCACTTAATGTCTCAGTGCTTAGGCAACTCTAAAATGAAAAGGAGTTTCCCCATTAGGCAATTCCTCTACCAATACCTGTCTATATCAATACTGATTGGCTCATGTGCCCACAATTAAAAGACCTAACACAACTACTCCAAAATTATCATGAAAGGTACACATTGTTGGAAAAAAGCACTACATTAATACATAGGTATATCCATATAGAGAGATACATAATTATGAGGACCTAAGGAAATATACAGGGGGCAGCTAGGTGTTGCAGTGATAAAGCATTGGCCCTGGATTTAGGAGGACCTGAGTTCAAATTCGGCCTCATACACTTGACACTTACTAGCTGTGTGACCCTGGACAGGTCACTTAACCCTCATTGCCCTGCCAAAAAAAGGAAAAAAAAAGAAATATACAAGAAACACTAAGACACTGGCTTAGCAGTACCCTGACACAAGGAGATACTTAAGCACAGAGGCAATTGCTATTTACCCTCTCTCAGCCATTAAGAGCCCAAACAATAGCTAAGTGGCATAGTGGATTAAGCACCAGCCCTGGATTCAGGAGGACCTGAGATCAAATTCGACCTCAGACACTTGACATTTACTAGCTGTGTGACCCTGGGCAAGTCACTTAACCCTCATTGCCCTGCAAAGAGAGAGACAGAGAGACAGAGAGAGACAGAGAGACAGAGAGAGACAGAGAGCGTGAGAGCGAGCAAACAATGGTCAATGAGGTTTGGGCTGGGATCTATTGTTGGCCAATTTATGAGAGTCAAAGTGATTTGGGGTTAGGGCATGGTCCTTAAAAAATCTAGGCCCTAAACCTTTAGACATCTTGTGAGGTTTAAGCAATAAAAACTTATATTCCTTTGGGCTGAGCACCTGCAGGCAACGGTGTGATTCCTCATATGGATTAGAGGAGGGAAAAGGGAAAGGGACAGGGGAAGGGGGAGGGAGCTTCATTGCCCAACTAGAGTTTGCCAGTTGGGTCCTGGTGAGGCATGGCCTGCCTGCCTGCCTTCCTTCCTTCCTTCCTTCGTTCCTTCCATCCTTCCTCTCTCCCTCCCCCCTTCCTTCCTTCCATTTGTTTTGACTAGGTAAAGGAGGCCATTCTTTGCCACTTCTTACCTAGCTTTAATCACTGAATGGGTGTTGCCTCAGACAAAGTGTGACTTGGGAAAGACCTTAGCTTAAAAAAGGTCAAAGTCTCCAGCCATCTCCAGTCATCCTGATGTATATCTTGCCACTGGACCCAGATGGCTCTGGAGGAGTAAGGCTGGTGACTTTGCATAGCCCTCTCTCACTTAAATCCAATTCCCTGCAAGTCATGACATCACCTCCCTTTGTCTAGGTCCTCTTTGAGAAGGAAGAACAAACAACAACAACATTGCATTGGCACAGAGACACAGATACTTCCATACAGACCCAGAGACTAATAGGGAAACAAGAAAGAAAACAAGAGACAAAAATACAGGACACAAAATCAGGCACAGGCATGCATGGACGCAAAACTACCAATGTGCAGTAATAGAGGGACACAGAAATATACCTTGAGACATATCTCAATTATCAAACAACCCAACAAATGAGCATATATTAAGTACCTAAGATCTGCCAGTACACTATGTAAAAATGGCCAAAATAAGAGCCCCTTTCCTGCCCTCACGGAGCTTAAATTCACATTCTATCAGGGACAACAATGTATTCATATAGTAGAATTACCTGAGTGTATACAAAGTAATCCAAGGTAACTGGCAGAGTAGAGAGACAGAGACGGAGAGAAATCTATGGGAAAAGACACTATGTGACAGAGCTAAAAACTCTGCTTCTTAGGGAAGTACAATCCAAAGGAGGTATGATCTTAGCATGGGAAGGAAGGCAGATAAAAGCAGAAGGCTAACAACCGGATGTGGAAAGACACATAGACACTTAGTAACAAACTCTGGGCGAAAGAAACAATAAGAATGTATATGTGTATATACCAAAGGCAAAGAGACTCTTACACACCCAAGACATGGACACAGATCTACCCAAAAGCCGGAAGAGGAGCACAAACATGAAGGAACGATCTCAGCGCAGGGAGAACGTACAGGTAAATTCAGATCGCCAGGTACAGGGAACAACACAGACCCAGAGAATGAGAGAGAAGATATCCAAAGACACAGCTAAAATCAGCTCTGTCCTTCTCCTCCTCCCCTCCTCAGCCTGTTCTCCGGGCACCACCTCGGCGTCACTCCGTGCCCGGTCCTCGCTGCCCCAACCACCCCCCTCACCCCCCTCCTCAGTTCTATCTTTCCTCTGGCAACTTCTTTCCCAACTCGGTCTCCGCTCTTCCCATTTCGCTGCCTTCATCTCCCCACTCGACCCTGCTTGCTCCCAGCCCCAGCAGACATCTCCTTCTTTTGCTCGTTCCCTGAATAGCCTGTCCCTCCCCTGATTCCCCGGGCTCCTCTAGGGGCCCCAGTCACTTTCCAGGGCTGACGCCCGGCTCCTCTCACACCAATGAGGCCGCAGCATAGATTGGTCCCGTCCCACCCCCAGGAAGGTGTGTCCCGGGTTGCCTCACCTGAAACTTCCTAGGAGAATGAGATCCCTCCCGCTTTGGGAGGGGAGGGGCAGGCTAGGCGGGTGGGGCGGCTGGGGCCTGAGTCGGGGACTGCCGGCAGGAGCTGGGACCCCAGTGGCGATCTTTCTACTCAGACAGCCCGGACCATGTGACACTGACCAGGTGGGTGCCCTCCTCCTCCTCCCCTTGCCCCCAACTCAGGCTGAGCTCTAGTGGGGCGTCTGGGGAAGTGGGGAACGGTGGGGAAAGGAGGCCTTCCCAGCTGGGTCCCTGGGAGCAGGCTCCGGAAATGGGGGGCTGGGCAGATAGGCAAAGAGTTTTAGAGGTGTGTGTGTGTGTGTGTGTGTGTGTGTGTGTGTGTGTCCGTCCCCCTTGGGGAAGCGAGACGAGGAGGACGGAAAGTAAATGCTCCCGTCCGAAGAAAGTGCTCCAGGGTTCCCAACTCGAAAATGTTGTCCCTGCTCCGGGCTCTTAACTCTTATGCAGCCCCAGAAATCAGGGCTCCCGCCTGGAATCCCGGGCCCCAGAATCCCTTCAGTAGAGATCTAACCACCATAATAAGGAAGCCCTAAAGCACCCTATGCCCAGAAATATTTCCCTCTTTCCTTTAACCACACTTGGGACCTCCTTCCAAATACATACATACACACACCAAGACCCAAACATACATAGGGGCACACACATACACAACACATCCCTCTCGAGAATAAGGATGCTTCAACTAGAAATAAGAGCCCCTCCCTTCCCCCAACCTCCCCTCCCCAAATCCAAGTTCTGGAAGCTCCTCCCAAAATGTACTTCCTCCAGAGCCTCATGTCCAGAAACATAATTCAGCTTACTCGGTAGTCCACTTCCAAGAAGACACTTGCTGGGTATTGATCCTGCCAAGACTCCCAGTACTGGGTCCACACTTGGCCTTGGATTTTCTTTTCCAGACACACAATTCCTCGTCTTCATGAAAGTGAACTCTGGCCAGGGTTAGGTTGTCTTGTTGTCGCTGATAAATTGAGAGAAGGAAGAGGAGGTGGTGGTAGTAGTGGGAGGAGGATTTCTGTCCTTGCTTCCTTCCTCCTTTGCTTCCTTCTGGTGCCTTCTTTTGCACCCTTGTAAGGCCTTGTATGAGGCAGGGATAATTATCGTAGTACTCTCACTAGATCCTAGGATCATAGACTTAGAGCTGGAAAGGACCTTTGAGACTGTCAGATCCAACCCCCTCACTTTATTCATGAGGAAACTGAGGCACAGAGAGGTTAAATAACTTGCCCAGAGTCACATGGCTAGTAAGTGTCTGAGACAAGAATTGAACCCAGGTCTTCCTGACCCCAAGTCCACTGATATATCCATTAATCCTTTTACTATTTTGCCCCTTCTTCTGTACTAGTGTATATCCAAAACTTCCTGTTATCTCTGTACCTCCAATATAGAAGGACTTCTAGCCTATGCCTTAACATGCAACAAGTTAGCTAAATCATTTTTAAGGGCTCCAGATAGAAATAATCCTTCTTTAAGCCCAGGGAAGTTGTGAGAGAGGATGCTTTAAAGGAGCAGTTCAGCATTGGAGGTATGAAGTGTGCATGAGGATAAAGAGAGGAATGTATATACACAATAGATCCTGGCACAGGAGAGGGGTAGATCAGGATGTCCCCAAGATGTGGAAGGATTTGTATTATCAGTGTTTGTGTTCGAATAGGGCTGTGTCAGGATCTGACTGAGGACCAGGCAGGCTGGTTCAGCAGGATTCACCTTCAAGATTTGGACAGTGGTAAATTCAGGTCTATCTAGGTGTGTGGATGCACATGAAAGGTCACATATGTCAGATGTCAAGGGGTCTTAGCACACATAGTGTCAGTGTGGTAGATAGAAATGCCATACATGGTAGCTATGGGTAGTTAAGACAAGCACTGTCTTATACAGTATTTCATGATAGTAGCTAGGGAGTAGTAATACCCCTGGCATATAAAATGTCTGGGAGATAAATCAACCAATCAGTAAGCATTATTAAAAGATTACTTACTATACTGCAGGCCCTAGAAATTCAAGGTGGGGAGCGGGGCAAATAAAAATATCCCCTTGCCTAAAGAAGCTTACATTCTAATGGAAAAGACAATGTAAAAATAAATAGGTACTCTTGGCTCCCTAGTATTTATAAGGTAATGCCCAATGTAACATATAAAGTGTGTATGGAATGGAATGAATAAGGACAATTTTATACTGTTTCTATGGTGTAGGTGAATTGTTTTGCAAGTTGGGCCTAAGAAGTAGATAAGGAATTTATATTGTATCTCTGGTTTGTCTAAGGGTTATCATTCTGTTTTTTCTGGGTACTGTGACAATCAATCAATCAAATAATCAATCAATCATCAACCATTTATAATTAGGATATATAGCCAAGCAAAAGGTATTCTTTTTCTTTTCTTTCTTTTTTCTTTTCTTTTTTTTTTTTTTGCAGCTGATAAAAGTACACCCTTTTTTCTTGTAAGTGGGTGTGGTTCCAGAAAATCTGGGTTGTATGGTTATTGTCTTCCACTAGAGCCCTACTCTGAAGACTCTGACTCTTAAAGATATGGAAATAACTTGGGTTCTTAAAAACTACAGTAGCTAATTACAATTTCTGGAAGATCTTATCAAGTTGGGGGAAAAGCATTCACTTACAAGTTTCAAAACTAGAATCTCTTTTGCACCATTCCCCACTAAGATCAGAGATTCATCATTAGAAGTCTGGCCATCAGGAGATTATCCACCCCTCTCTTCCCCCACCCGCCACCCAAAAGTAGCTGCTAAGCTGTAGAGGATGTACAACCTGGTGAAACAAGTCACCTGGTTGTCTGAATTACTGAAGTATAGCTCTATTTATTATCTCTGTGGCCTATGGAGATTATAGTAAACACTACAGAGTCTAGATAGAAGTAGGTTGTTTTTGTTTTTGTTTTTGTTTTTGTCTGGGCAGTGAGAGTTGAGTGACTTGTCCAGGGTCACACAGCTAGTAAGTTTCAAGTGTCTAAAGATGGATTTGATCTCAGGTCCTCCTGAATCCAGGGCTGGTGCTTTATCCACTACACCACCTAACTGCCCACTAGAAGCAGTTTTGTACATGGCACACATAAGGGGGCTAGTGAATGTATCTACTACTCTTTGTGTCTTTGGTATGAATTCCATATGTGCTATCTATGGAAAGACTCATATCACCTTGGTGTCTTAAAGGTAAGATAAGAGTTGTTATATGATATAGGCAGTTTCTTTTCTTTTTTTTTTTTTTAGGACAGTGAGGGTTAAGTGACTTGCCTAAGTTCACACAGCTAGTAAGTATCAAGTGTCTATGGCTGGATTTGAACTCATGTCCTCCTGGATCCAAGGCTGGTGCTTTATCCACTGAGCCACCTAGCTGCCCCTGTCATATGGTATAAAGAGAATAAATGGTACCCCATCATACATGATGTATATGTGGTAGATGGAGACATGTCGATACAAAATGTTCATAGACTGGATTGGATACAAGCTAGGTGTTTATAAGGTAGATAGATGCTATGTCAGTCATCGTCTATGGGAAAAAGCCTTTTAATTTTCCTCTAGTGTAATGTTATTGGAATAGATATATTCTATGGCAGGGTTTCCTAAGCTGGGGTCCACAGACTCCTCCCCCCAGAAGTTCCATGGATAAATTTCATGGAGGCAGGTGATCAGTGAACTTGGATGGGAAAAAAGACATCATTATTTCAATATAATTGGTTTCTTTTGTAAGTATGTATATCACACATTATATTACATATATAATATTTTACACATCATATATCAAATATAGTGTCATACTCTCTTTCTCTCTCTATCTCTCTATCTATCTATCTATCTATCTATATATAAAATGCATTTTTTTTAAAAAATTTTTTGGTGAGGCAATTGGGGTTAAGTGACTTGCCCAGGGTCACACAGCTAGTAAGTGTTAAATGTCTGAGGCCATATTTGAACTCAGGTCCTCCTGACTCCAGGGCCAGTGCTCTATTCACTACGCCACCTAGATGCCCCTATATTATGCATTTATAAACATCATAAACATTTTGAGAAAGGACTCCTAGGCTTTATAGACCATCAAAGAGGTCCATGATATAAAAAACAAGGCTAAGAACTCCAACTTTGTGGCATCTACGGAATAACAGGAAGCAAGGTACTTTCACTAGTTTTATGAGCTTAGAGGCACTCAACAATATATATGGAGTGAATGATGTCATGTGGTATCTTTTAAGGTAGATAAGGTGACCAGTTGTTCCTAGGGTCTTCAGATACACGAGGACCTGTAGTGTCGATGGTGTGATTGGTTTTTGCCATACCTAGTATCTTTGGAATTATTGGAACAATTCTTTGGGGTTTATAGAGACCATATCATAATGTCTTTGGAAAAGGTAGGGAAAGAGTCACTACAAGTATCTTCAGATAGAGAGGGAGTATGCTACTTTCTAGGTGTATATAGAAACCATTTAAGAAAATTGGCTTTTAGAGTCAGATAACCTGGGTTTATATTGTACCTCTGGCACTAGCTTTGTAACCCTAGACAAGTCTCAGGACCTCAGTTTCCTAATATGTTAAATAAAATTGTCCGACTACATGCCCTCTAAAGCTCAAGTTCTATGGTATTTATATAATAGAAACGGGTCTTTTTCAGTCCTGATATCTATTGAATACATAGATCCTATAGAACTCACAGAGTAAATGTACAATTGGACTGGATAAAAAGTAAGGGACACCTAGCATTTTTTGGTGCTTAGGGTTAGGACAAAATGGCATTAATGGAATATATAGAGTCCATGTAACACTTGGAGACTGGATAACATTGATGTAGAATAGCCACACCTGGACTGAATAAGGACTCAGTGTCTTTAGGTGGACTCGGCTGTTTCATATAGCATCTATGGAGTGAATGGGAACTATACCACACATGGTACACCAGTGTGAATGGCTTCACAAAATCACAGGACTTTCCAGTTGGAAGGGACCTTGACAGCCATATAGTCCAATGTAGAATGTCCAATAAAATTCCCTGGAACAGCAGTCATGAAGCCTTTGCTTGAAGCCCTCTGGTTAAGGGGAAACCATTAGATCTGGAGATAGCTCATTCCACCTAAAATTAGCTCTAGTTATTGGAAAGTTTCCCCTTGCATCGAGCCTGAATTTGACTGCAATTTCTAGCCATTGCTTCTAATTCTCCCCTCAAAGGCCAAGTCAAACAGGGCTCATTCCTCTTCACATGACAGTACTTGAAGACAGCTATTTTGTCCTACTTGACTATTCTCCAAGCTGAATGTCCCCACTTCCTTTACCTGATCAGTCATTGGAAGCAGCAAGGTGGTATAGTGCAAAGAGTGTTGGACTTGGAGTCAGGCATAGTGGAGTTTGAATCCTACTGCAGACATTTACTAGCTATGTGACCCTGGCCAAGTCACTAAACTTGACTGCCTCAGTTTCCCCATCTCTATAATGGTGATATTAATAGCACCCACTTCCAAGAGTTGTTGTGAGGATCAAATGAGATAATAATTATAAAACACTTAGCACAGTACCTGGTACACAGTAAACAATATATAAACATTATTGATGATGATGATGATGAGACCCTGAACATGTCACTTGTCTCCCTCAGTTTGTAAAATTAGAATACTTGTGCCTACCTCTCATGTGAGAATAAAACAAGATAATATTTATAAGACACTTTGCAAACCTTAAAGTACTAAATAATTGCTAGCTATCAGCCATCAATCAACAGGCATTTATTAAGTGCCTACTGTGCATCAAATCCAGCCTCAGACATTTGCTAGGAGTATGACTCTGGGCAAGTCATTTAAGCCTGTTTGTCTCAGTTTCCTCATTTTTAAAATGAGTTGGAGAAGAAAATGGCAATCCACTCCAGTATCTTTGTCAAGAAAACCCCCCAAATGGGCTCACAAATAGTCAGACATGACTGAAACAATTCAACAACTATATGTCAAGTACCATTCTAGGTTTTGGGTTCACGAATTTAAGAAGTGAGAACAGGGGCAGCTAGGTGGCGCAGTGGATAAAGCACCGGCCCTGGATTCAGGAGGACCTGAGTTCAAATCCAGGCTCAGACACTTGACACTTACTAGCTGTGTGACCCTGGGCAAGTCACTTAAACCCCATTGCCCCGCAAAAAAAAAACAAAAACAAAAACAAACAAAAAAAAAAGAAGTGAGAACAGTACCTCTCCTTAAGCTCACATTCTAATGGTCTTATATTATGAACTCAAGGTTCTTCACCAATGTGGTACCCTCCTCTGGATGCTCTTGAGCTCATCAGTGTCCTTCATAAACTGCTGCACCTATGGTAGAACACAATGGCCCAGATGTGGTCTGGCCAGAGCAGTGTAAAATGAGACTGTTTTCTCCTTATTTTCCATCATTATTCCTCACTTTCATCAGCCCAAGATCGCATTAGTTGTTTTTTTTCTGTTCGGCTACTGTATCACACAGTTGATTCATCTCGAGTTTTCAGTCTATCCCAAAACCACAGATATTTTTCAGACCTTTATTAATGTGATTCATAGCATTCGTTTTTGTGTACATTTATATGAGTATGTCTTCTCTTCTAATAAAATGGGAATTTCTTGAAGGCAAGGATTATTTCCTCTTTGTTTTTTAATCCTTAACTCAACACCTAACACAGCTCCTAAAACACCTAAAATATAGTAAGCACTTAATAAATACTTGGTGGTTGATTCCCTGATAGGGTAAAAAGAGCCACATTATATTTTGTAGCCATAGAGTTGACAAAAATCATCAGTCATTATATTCATATGATACCAATGGGTTGAATGGGTCAAAATTAAATGATGTATCTGTAGGATGGACAGAGGCCAGGTTTTACCCATTGTCTGTGAGATCTTCAGGAATGATTTCCCATCAAATGTCTGTCTGTCTGATGATCTACTTATATGGCTGTTATACATGGTGCCTCAAGACTGAATGTGGGACATTAACTTCCCTATATTCCTAAGTGAAACATTGGGCGTTCATGCAAACTCTATACACTGAGAAGAAGGATGGGACCTTGTCACCTACACTGGTGGTGGTGTCTGTTGGATAGATAGAAAGTCCTGCCTGATGGATATATAAGGTCATGTGTCTAGAGTTTACTCTGTTACCCTGTACATGTTTGTATGTGAATGAGACTGTGTCATTTTCTGTGTCTGGTCCTCACTGGGGAGGAAGCAGGCAGGCTGGGTGAGCAGGGTTGACTTTCAAGTGTGGGCTAGCCTGAAGAGGATGTACAATCATGTGTAACCTTGTATTTAAAACCCCCTAGGTAGTTCTGATGTGCTCAACTGGCCCTGCTGCTTGGACTCTCAGTAAAGTCTCAGGTTCCCTGGTCCCTCTAGTCTAAGGTCTTCAGTATATCTGATAATGGCCTTGGGATTCTGAACTAATAATATAATACCTAGCATTTATATAGCTCTTAAAGGTATTGCAGGGCACTTTACATAGGTTATCTCTTTTGATGCCCCATTTCAACTGGATTCCTGCATTTCTGCCTTTGCTTAGTATCTTGGGCCTTGCCTGAGTTGCTGAGCCTGAATTATATAAGCAATCTCCTTCCTGCTGTCTGGAGGAAAGTTACAAAGCTTCCCTTGGTCAGAGTATCTCCTGTCCTCGTTTTTTCTTGTATTTTCTTACTTGATTCACTAGTAGAATTTAATCATAGACCTCATATTTTTGTCTTTGCTCCCCTGTATTCAGCACAGTGCCTCCTTGCACATAATAAGTGGTTAAAACGTGTCTGATGAATTGGATTAAATATCAGGTGGTGGGTACCTGGCTGTACCAAACAGTATGTGTACTTACATGTGTCTTTCACATGTGATTGGATAGTTTAGGGATGTAAATAGCTAATGAATGACTTGTGGCACTCTGCTCCCTATCCAGGTGTGTATAATTGTCCATATCATTCAGTCATTGTTCCAACAGGTAGTATACAAGGCCTTGTACTAGGTTTTTGGTTTGGGTTTTTTTTTTTTGCGGGGGGGCACATGGATGAACAAGCCACAGACATCACCCTAAAGGACTCTGCAGTCTTATAAGGGAGTTGTTGAGCCTCATCAAGGACACAGGTACATAAATACACAATGAAAAGGTAAATAATAATAAATGCGATAAGAAAGGGATGACTCACATGCTATAGGGATTCATAGGAATGATCAATTACTTGCGACTAGGAAATATAATTAAGGAAAAGGGTATTTGGGCTAAGTCTTGAATGGAAGATAGAATGGGGGGGGGCTGGGCAATGAGGGTTAAGTGACTTACCCAGGGTCACACAGCTAGCAAGTGTCAAGTGTCTGAGGCCAGATTTGAACTCAGGTCCTCCTGAATCCAAGGTGGGTGCTTTATCCACTGTACCACCCAGCTGCCCCCAGAAGATAGAATTTTGAGAGGCAGTTGGGAAAGAAAGTCTTAGCTAGGTGGAAGAGATATTGTGAATAATGATATTGAGGCAAAACATTTCAGAGACTGTCCAGAGAGCATACCAATATAAGTGAAGCATGGGCTGGCATGAAAGAGAGTAGTGTGCTGGAAAGGTGAATTGATATCAGGTCATATAAGGTCTCAAATGCCAGGATAATCATTGTGGATATTAAACAGTGAGGGACCATTGAAGGTTCTTAAGTAACAACCTAATTGGAGGGGTGCTTTGGGTGAGTACTGTTGTAGCTGTGTTTAGAATGGATTAGGGAATGGATTAGAATGGATAGAGAGACTGGAGATAGGAAGACCACTTAGAAGATTCCAGTCATCTAAGAAAAAGGTAAGAAGAGTCTGAGAAAATAAAAAGAAGAAGAGTCTTAACCAGAGGAATTGTGGGGAGGAGAGGAGGAACAGGATTTGTAATGAAGAATGGGCAGAAGGAAATTCATATCATAGCCGCAAATACTTCTGTTGTGGGTTGGATAATGAAGACATGTATTGCTGGATACTTTTAGCCTTGAAAAATGACCATTAAAGGAAGGGAGAGCAAATGTCTCCTTTCTTTCTTCCTTATGGTTCCTATGAAAGGCAGTATTTCATAGGCTATTTTCAGAGTCAGGATAATTTGGATTCAAGTGCCACCTCTAACACCTACTGACATTGTCAGTAACTGACTGACCAAGTCAGTTAACCTCCTCCCATTGCCACAGGGAACCCTCCAAGGTTATAAGTTGCCGAAGAGTAGCCTCTGCAGTGGTAGAGGGAGTTTCTTCTGAATTTCTCTATGTGAGTGTAACCTCACTTACAAGCCAGAATTGATCCAGAACTCAGATACTCGAAAGCAAGCATAGGCTTCCCCAGGAAATACATTCTTCTGGCTTCTGTCTACTGGAAAATGTTTACCTTTCTTTCTCTTTAGGAATCAGCCCTGATGGAGGCTGAAGGGCCTCCTCGTAGAGCTTTGACTCCAGCAACAGCTCTGGAGGGACTCCACATCATTCCAACATCCCTCATGAAGGATACCTCTACCCCTGGCTCGGAGCCTGAAGCAGCAGAGACAGAGGACCCTGCCTGGGAGTGGGCAGAGGGTAATGATGTCTTTGCGGCTCAATGGAAAGATCTGAGTACGCCGGGCACAACTGAAGAGCCACCACCCACTCTTTCCCAGGAAGATCCTCTACCTTTGGAGCCTGACTACGGAGATGTCATGATTGCAGAGTCAACAGTTCAGAGATCTTCAGGGCTAGCATCCCAGGGCCTCCAAGAGGGACATGCACCTTTCATTCCCACAGACAGCTCTGTCTACCCCACCGTACTTGCTAGCCTGGATGTTGGCTCCATCCCCAATGAAATAAGTAGCAATATTGGGATAGAATCTTGGCCAGAGCTCCTTAACCCTGTGAAGGAAACAGTGAGCTCAGAAGCCAGTGAGACAGTGGAGAAAGGAGTACTCTGTCATGAGGGAAAAAGAGCTGCCCATCAAGAGGGGGAGTTCCAGGCTCAAGAGAGGCAGGAAAATGGAGGGCAAGAAGGTCTGTTGTATCAAAGACAAGAGGAGGCCAGGGACCTAGGGAGATGGAAGAAGCAGGAACAGAGGGAAGTAGAAGATGAAGGGAAGCTTGAGTGGATTGATGGACTCTCAGGAAAGCAGGAACTGGAGGTGGTAACATGTGTTCAAGGACAAATGGGAGAACCAAAGCAAGAAGATAAAGAAGGACAGTTCGATTTGGTTTTGGGAAAACAAAAAGGAGAGACATTTAATAGGGAGGTAGAAGATCAGAACCACAGGGAAGGATACCTAGGAGAAAAAGATGTGGAGAAGCAGGGTCATGGGAAAGTAGAAAAGGAGAAAAATCAAGGAAATGGGCTGGTAGAGGAGCAGGAAAAGGTAGATCATTATGAGAAGGACCCAGAGCTAGATGGGAAACAAGGGAAGATAGTGGATGAGAGGGAGGAAAAACAGGGACCAGTAGAAGAACAGTGGAAGCCAGAGGAAGAAGGTGAGGAAGAACAGGAGAATGTGGCTGAAGGAACATTGGAAGTAGAGGGAATGGTACAGAGGAATGAGGATGAGGAGATTCAGAAGCATTATGGTCCCTTCCCTTTGACCCAAGTTGCTCCAGGTGCCAATATTTCATGGGGCTCTTTCCCAGGAGACCCTGTTTCCACTTTCACAAGATCTGAGTCTCAGGAAGGGATGAACACTGAGTCTTCTAGAGTTCAGCTCTCCATACACTCTTCCTGCCCAGACTCTGCTCTGAGGCCTGGACAGAGATCATCAGGATCTCTCCAGTCCATCTCTCCTTACAGTCTCTCTGGAAAGGATTCTGAGAAAGAAGCAGAGCAAAATGGCTGGGAGGAAGAATGTGGTAGAGGGGACAGTACAATGCCCAGCTTGGGGAGTAAGCCAACACCTCCAAGACCAATTGCCATAGCTCCTAGAACAGAGACCTCAACTCCTTTCACTTATACTAAGGCGGATCCCAACATAGCCACCTCATCATCTTCCTGCCCCACTACTTTCTTTCCTTTTGGAGGCTCTTCACCCTCATCTCATCTGCCAGAATTCTCTAGATCATTTTCTTTTGATAAAGGATTCTCTTTTGACCCTGTGGGCCCTGATGCTGCCTTGAACATTCTCCACACACCCTCTCCTGGAGAGATTCCCTTGGTACCGTGTGCCAACTCTGACTGGGGCAGCACCCTAAATCTCCCAGACTCCTCTGAAGAAACTATTCAGTACCATGGGAGTAACTCTGCTCCAAGCTCCTATGGGGGAGGGCAGCTTCAGTATCTGGCCCAGACTCCAGCCTCCTTCCATCACTCTGAGTTGGCTCAGAGTCTTCCTGAGTCTGTCATCCACACTGTTGAGATCTCAGGAAGGGAGGAGCAGGCTAGGCAGGAGCACTCACCTCACCCTTCTTCCTTGAGCCAACTTCAGGGATTTACCCCAAATTTCGATAGGCCTGATACTACCCATAGCCAAACTTTGCATCCACCAAAGACAGAAGCCTCCATCTCAGGTGAACTTATCCATGACTCCCCTCCCTCTTCATCCATGGTGGAAATGGGATTACATGAACTGCTGCCCCCTCTCCCAATACGGGAGCGGCACAGTCATCCTCCCCTGGTGGGGCAACATAGCAGTCATTTTGCCAAGCCCCCTACCCCAAAACGGTATAGCCACCCTCCTACTTTGGCCTTAGCTTCAGTACTACCTGGCTCCCCTGAAGGACCTTCTCTCCCTATTAAGGCAAGACATAACCGACCTCTGCCATCTACTCCAGTCACAGACACTTCCCACCATACTCAGACTTCTAGGCTGAGGTACAATAAGCCGCTACCCCCCACCCCAGTCATGCCTCAGCCTTCCCATCCTCCCACATCTACCACTCTAAGTAAGAAATACAAACCTCTTCCTCCTCTTCCCATTTCGGATCCTGACACCAAGCCACCTCCACTACCCCCAAAGGCTAAGTGGAGAAGCAACAGTACTCATGGGATAATTGTGGATACAGGAGATCAATTGAGGTCAAAACCTGGCTCCTTCAAGGTACCTGGAGGAAACCGGGAAGTCCCTTCTCCTCTCTCTCCTGGACGTAGCTCCTGGCCTCCAGCTGTGGACAGGCCAACAGACTCCTTGACCTCTCCTGGCAGGAATAAAAGCGAAATGCATTCTCTGGCTTTCAGTAACATGACCAACTTCCTCCTACTGAGTCCTTCTTCCCCAATCTCTTCCATGACCCAGGACCCACAACATTCCATCCTAGGAGGAATCCAGGATGAACATGGGCACCCAGAAGGAACTGAAACCCTCACCAAGAGGACTTTGAGCAGAGGAGCTCTTCAAGGGGATGGCAATGGGCCCCGCAGATCCGATCGAGGTCTGGTTCGGAAGTCAGGGAAACCCAGCCATCCACCTTTGGAGAAAGCATCCAGCTGGCCACATAGGAAAGATCCTGGAAAATTCTTGGAAGTGAGTGGTGGGCATTCAGAGAGTCCAACTGAGGGACAGAACAAGACCAAGGGATGGAACCGGCAAGGCCTGCGTAGACCCTCTGTCTTCCCAGGTGATTCCCTAGGTAAGTGATGCTAAGGCCACCATCCTACACATTAGACCAATCGCAGGAAGTGGATTGAAAGAAGGGGCAGGGGTTGGGAGGGGCAGCTATGTGGCACAGTGGATAAAGCACCGGTCCTGGATTCAAGAGGACCTGAGTTTAAATCCAGCCTCACACACTTACTAGCCGTGTGACCCTGGGCAAATCACTTAAGCCTCATTGCCCTGCAAAAAAAGGAAAAGAAAGAATGGTAGGGGGTTGTTTGAAAAAAATGCTGCAGATCCCATTGAGACCACCTTCCCCATAACAGCCTTCTGTCCTCATCTCCTCCTCTTATGGTTTTTCCCTCATAGCCCCATGTGCTTTGTAACATGGCTTCTTATTCTCCCATTCCGTCCCCCAAGGCTTTATGTCTCCCACCTTCTCTCTTTCTCTCTCTCTTTTTTTTTGTAAGGCAATGAGGGCTAAGTGACTTGCCCAGGGTCACACACCTAGTGTCAAGTGTCTGAGGCTGGTTTTGAACTCAGGTCCTCCTGAATCCAGAGCTGGTGCTTTATCTACTGTACCCCCTACTTATCCCCTCCTTTTCTCTCTCTCTCTTTTTTTTTTGGGGGGGGGGGTGTTTGTTTTTGTTGGGCATCGAGGGTTAAGTGACTTGCCCAGGGTCACACAGCTAATAAATGTCAAGTGTCTGAGGTCAGATTTGAACTCACGTCCTCCTGAATCCAGAGCCAGTGCTTTATCTACTGCGCCACCATACTGCCCCACCTTTTCTCTTAATAGCATCCTCAATACCTTTTCTTCTCTCACATGATCTTTAGTTTCTTCCTTTACCAGCTCCCAACCCACAAATTTATTTATGCCATTAGAGTGAATCCTGGTAATAATATTAATAGCCAACATTTGTATAGCACTTACTATGTGCCAGGCACTGTGCTTTACATTATTTCATTTGATCTTCACGACAATCCTGGAAGGTAGGTGCTATTTTACAGATGAAGAAGCTGAGGCTATTAGTGGTTAAGTGACTTGCCCAGGAAGTGTCTGAGGCCAAGTTTTATCTCAGGTTTTCCAGATTCCAGGCCAAACACTTATCTACTGCCCCATCTTATATTTTCAGCCCTTCTTTCATGGGGAGTTCCCCAGGCTCTAATCCTACTCTTGAATCTCTGATCACACAGTATCAATTCTCACCCTCTCTGATTCTGGCTCAATTAAACCCTTGTCATCCCTTCCTTCTCCATTTTTTATCCAGTTTTCCACTCTCTACTTAAACAAGTTCCCATATTAACATAAGCCTAACCCTCCCCTCAGCTCCCATCTTTTATTCATCTTTAATCCCCAAAGAACAGAAAGTATAATTCATCTCCTTAACTACCCCCAGAGGATTTTGGGTGACTGGAATACCTCAGGGCCCTACTTGGAGTCAGTTGACACTTCATTCCATTTTAGGATTCAGTCTTATCAGTATAAGCTTCACATAGATACCATCCCCTTTGCAAAATCAGAATGGTCCTCCTACTTGTGTGATGCTTGCCAATGCTATACTCAATGTACGAAGCACTTCAGTATTTCCTTAACCTTCTACCTCTCCTTCTTTTCCTTTCCTCTCTTGCATGCTTCCTTACCTTATCTAATTCAAATCCTTTTCGTTTTTAGTATCCCTCTTGGCTTCCTTCTTCATTCCTTCATTCATGAACACTTGGCTCCTCTCTGCCTCTTTTCTTAATCCTCATGATCTTATGTTGTTCCTTGAAGGGGAATTTTTTTAAGTGGATTTCCTATCACTATTTATCTTCAAACAGTTCTGGATGACTGCTTGTTGAGAATCAAAAAATCTCATAGTTGGAATAGATTATATAAATCATCTATTTCAACCTGTAGATGAATAGAAATCCCCAAAGGATACTTCAGACTCTGTTCATCTGAAGTATCCCTATTTATGACATTTGGGGAGGGGGATATTGATGAATTTATGTATGTATGTATGTATGTATGTATGTATGTATGTATGTATGGAGAGAGAGAGAGAGAGAGAGAGAGAGAGAGAGAGAGAGAGAGAGAGAGTGTGTTATAGGGGAACCCAGTAATTGTCTAGGTCAATTCAGGCCTGAGCAAGAATACCCTCTCAAATATCCCTAACTAGTGGCCATTCGGTCACTCCTTGAAGACCTCAAAGAACAGTGAACTCACACCTTTAAAATGTTTCTGTTCCATTTTTATAGAGTTCTCATTATTAAATTTTCCTAGTGTTAAATTGAAATCTACCTCTCTGGAGCTTTTAACCACTGGTCCTACTACTGCCCACTAAAAGCAAAACAAATTAGTTTAATGCCATCTCTGTGAAAACCCTTTGGACACAGACATCTTATCTCCCACTTTTCCCCTACTTTCAGCTTACTATCCCCCAATTCCTTCCACTGATCCTTTGTATCTGGGTTCTTATTCTTCTCACTTGGTCACACTCCTCAGGATACATTCCAGCTTGTCAGTTTCCTTCTTGATACAATTTGCTCAGAAATAAATGCAATAGGGGCAGCTAGGTGGCGCAGTGGATAAAGCACTGGCCCTGGATTCAGGAGGACCTGAGTTCAAATCCGACCTCAGACACTTGACACTTACTAGCAGTGTGACTCCGGGCAAGTCACTTAACCCTCATTGCCCCACAAAAAACAAAAAACCGCAACAGAAAGAAAGAAATGCAATACTACAGAAGACATCTTATCAAGACACATTGCTGTGGGGCTTTCTTTGCTTCCTCCACTTTGTGAATGCTGTGGATTTAATACTGCTTCTTTTGATTACTTGAGGGTTTTTGGTAGCCAGAGTGAGGGTTCTACCACTCTCCTTTTGCAATACCTGTTTCCTTTTCTGGGACCTTAATCTCCACACTGCTCTGTTGTGAAATTGCCACCCCCCAGGGTCCCTGTAACCTAAGTAACTCTCCCCATTTCAATTTCCAGAAAGGGAAGGCCCCCCCATGGAGAGACCTCTTTATCCCTCAGAAACAGTTGTTCTTCGGTGAGTTTTTTACAAGCAACCCTTCCTTCCCCCAAACATACACATCCTCTTTCCTCAGGGTACTGAAGCCTCCTTCAAAAATCTCAGTTTATGGGTAACTAGGTCCTGAAACTGAAAAATTTTCTTCCTTCTGAGCCCTCAAATTTCTCAGTGTCCCTATCTACCTGAGGAAAATTACTGACACCAAGATTCTAGAGGAAACATTTAAGTAGAACATACTCTTTTGACTTGCAGGTAGGTCTACCCAACCCTTTCCCCCAAGTTCTGTTCCTTTGAACTGTCTCCCTGAAAATACACTGTTGGATACATAGGGGCTTCAAAAATATCCCAAACACTGAGATCCCATTTCAGCATTTCTCTAGAGCATATGTGTGGTACCTAAGGAGAGGGCATAAGAGATAATCAAATATCCCATCTACCCAGTGAATGTCTCTTCCCAATGATATCAACTACCCATTGACCATCTCCACTCTACAGAGAGAAGAAGTCAAGGGAAGTGATGGGTTCTGTTGCCAGACGCTGCTCCAAGTTCATCAATTCCTGTGAGTACTTTGGACAAAGCAGTGAATCCAGACTGAGATGAGTATCAGTGAGAATCAAGAGTTGAGAGCCAATTCAGGGCCAGTTTAATGGGTTCATTCTAAATTTGTTTGCTTTTTTTCTTAACTATTTCCCATTTTCTCTTCTTGTTCCTTTTTCTCTTTCCTTTTCCCAGCCCACCTGCTTTACCAGGAGTATAGTGATGTGGCCCTAAACAAGGAGATACAAAGCCAGCAGAGGCTGGATAGCCTGACTGAGGGGTCCAGCCCAGCTTCACCCCGACAGCCCCGAAAGTCTCCAGTTATCACAGAGTCTTACCTTCGGCGCCTCTCCATTGCCTCTAGTGCCTCTTTATGGCAGGACATCCCCCGAGTACGCAATAGCACCATGCTGCTCTCCATGACTCATGAGAACCAAAAACTACAGGAGGTAATAGAGGGATGGGACAGAAGAAAGAGGGCATCGGAGATAAATATCAATATCATCCCATACCCCTGCTCTCTACCCACCTGAGCGGGCTCCCCATCTGTTAGCTCATGGAGACACCATCTCTGAAGAATTTTAGATTATATTCAAGTTATTACCATCTTCCCTTTTCCTCTCTGCACATATATGCCAATTAATGATCAATCAACCAAAAAGGAAATGTTTATGAAACATTTACTATATGCCAGGGACTGTGCTAAGCACTGAGGGTACAAAGCAATACAGAGACCCTGCCCTCAAGCAACTTACATTTAAATGAGGGATATGCCATATAAATAAATGAATGAAAAAGTAAATAAATATGTGTGTATAGGTATACATATGAACACATACATATAATCTCTGTCTCTGTGTGTATGTATGTCTGTGTGTATATCTATCTGTCTATCTAGTGAGTAAATAGGAAATTGTTGTTTGTCCTTCATTCTTGAAGAGGACCATGATCTTAGAGGGAAGGCTCTAGCAGCTGAAAGGACTGGGAAAGACTTCCTGCAGAAGGTGGCATTTAAGCTGTAGAAGACAGATTTTAAGAGGCTGAGTTTGATCTTGGTTTCTGAATTTGCATTGGAGTAGTCAAGGAATTAAATCCTTTTGCCTGTCCCAATTCCAAACTGCTACTTCCATGGACTAAAGATCCTGTGAATTCAGTTCAATAAGTATTTATCAGTTGGACTTAATGTTGTGCACTGGGCTAATTGCTGACCACTTAAGTCATGTTATGGTCAGTGCACCCTTGTGGAGGGGCAGAGGTAGCCAGGTGGCTCAATGAATAGAGCATTGGGCCCGGAGTCCGAAAGACCTGAGTTCAAATTCAGTCTCAGACATTACTAGCTGTGTAACCCTGGGCAAGTCACTTACTCTCTGTCTTCCTCAGTTTTCTCAACTCTAACCTGAGGATAATAATAAAGCAATAGCAATGAGAGCAATAATAATACCTCCCAGGTTAGTTATGAGGATTCAATGACATAATATATGTAAAGCACATAGAACAGTACCTGGTATATCATAGTTATTTCATAAATACTTGTTTTCTTCCTTCCTTGTGTCTATTGGGGTAGGACCTGCCTCTGGGTGGGTAGATGTATATCACTGAGGTCTTGAGAACAGTTACCTTTTTCTGGAGAAGCTTTTACTCCAGGGTCTCTGGGTTCTCACCTTGACTATGTGAGGGATTCTTTAACTGTTTTCAATTTATCTTCATTTCTGTAGTATTGGGCTTATATGAAAGGGTATTAAGCACCTCAAACTTGTACTTGTTTGAAATCAGTCTCAGAGGAGGGAAATGGATTAAGGGCAGGGGAAAAGAGAATTGCATAGAATTCTATTTGAATGAGAGAGGCCTCTTCCTTAGCCACCCCATCTTTTCCCCATCTCAGTCATTGGTTTTCTTTAGCTTCTTTCTTTTCTACTTAGGACCCTCCCTCCCATCTTTCCCCAGGCCAAGTTTGAACTCATCATGTCAGAAGCTTCCTACCTGCGAAGTCTTCATGTGGCTGTAGACCATTTCCAGCTCTCAGCACAGCTTCGGGCTACGTTGTCCAACCAGGAACACCAGTGGCTCTTCTCTCGTCTACAAGATGTGCGGGATGTCAGCACAGCGTGAGATTTCCCTCCTCCAGAATCACCTTCCATTGTTTCCTCTATGAATGGATGATTTGCAAAAATAATACCAGTCCCTGTTAGCAGTCTTTTACCTATCCTGACCATAGTAAGAATTTAAGGCTTCAATAAGAGATTGCACTTATATAGGATTTTAATGTTTACAAAAGAAGTGTAATTATTATTGCCCATCTTTTACAGATGAGGAAGAAGAATTAAATGACTTGACCAGAGTCATACTACTAGTACTTGTTAGAGCTAGCATTTGAACCTTGATGTCTTTTCCCATTGTATCACATTGTCCCTCAGAGATAAGGATGCTTCCAGATATAGGGAGAGAGGAGAGCAGAGGTATGAGGCATTTTAAATATTGGATTGACCTCTAAGAGATCTGAGCAACTTCAAGAGATGGAATTAAGTACCTGGAAGAGGGAAGTCAGTAGCTTAAGAACAGCAGGATTTGGGGAAAGTACTCTGACTACTCTGTTCAGACCCATATTTCTCCCAACATCTGTTGGGACAACCACAGGTTTCTCTCGGACCTGGAAGAGAACTTCGAGCATGACATCTTTACCTTCCATGTTTGTGATGTGGTCCTGACCCATGCAACTGCCTTCCGGCGTGTTTATCTACCTTACGTCACCAACCAGACTTACCAGGAGCGCACTTTCCAAAGCCTACTGTGAGACCACTTTCTGTGCCTCATCTTGGCATAGGTCCTCCTTGTAACCCTCTTGAACCTCCCAATTTCCAAATTATGCCTGCTTGTGAACAGCCAACTTTATGCTTACTGTGAGACCCTGAACTTCCAGAAGTTTCTAGGCCCTCCAAATATGCATGTCTGTGGCCCTGGTGTGTTTTGTTTTGGTTTTGTTTTGTTTTGTTTTGTTTTTTGCTGGGCAATGAGGGTTAAGTGACTTGCCCACGGTCACACAGCTAGTAAGTGTCAAGTGTCTGAGGCCGGATTTGAACTCAGGTACTCCTGAATCCAGGGCCGGTGCTTTATCTACTGCACCTCCTAGCTGCCCCCTTGTTTTGTTTTTTTAACCTCCTAGTTCTCTATGCCCATCCTCATTCTTCCCACATTATACCTCAGTTCCTTAAGGTAGAGTCCATCCCCTCCCCGTGGTCCTCATTCCTTTGAATGTAGCCTCTCTATTTCTTTTATCTAAATTTCTGTGTTAATGACAGGAGCAGCAACAGCAATTTCCGGGAGGTCCTAGAAAAGCTAGAGAGTGACCCTATCTGCCAACGCCTTTCCCTCAAGTCCTTTCTGATACTGCCCTTCCAGCGTATCACTCGCCTCAAACTGCTGCTCCAGGTAATTTGGGTTCCCTCTTCCCCTCAACCCTACTTCAAGATCCTCTAATCCTGAAGATCCAACCTCTGGTACTTAGTCTCCAGAGTGAGCCTCTCTCAATGTACCAGTCACTTCTCTCAAACCACTCGAGACTCCACGAGTGATGTAAACCTTTTCACTTTTGCCTCTAGCTGTGTTTGTGCCCAACTTTGTCCTCCCCCAACTATTGATTCTCTTCCCAGTCTCTCCTTCCTATTTCCCATGCCATTTTATACATCCTTCCTCCACATCTTTACTTTAAACTGCGGGGTTCCTTTGCCACAGAATATTCTTAAGAGGACACAGCCTGGCTCCCCAGAAGAAGCAGAGGCCACAGAAGCACACCATGCCTTGGAAGAGGTGAGTAGCCCCTAAATTTGTATTTTACCCTTTTCCATTAATCTTGTGGTCTTGATGGTTGGTAAAGAGTGGGAAGCTAATAACCCTTAAGTCCAGTTTATCCCCTGGCTTACAAAGTGAACTGGTCATTCATCCTGTTTACTTGTATCTCTTCCTTACCCATAGAGAACTCTTTCCCAGTCCAGTCCTATGAATCCAAGGCTACAGGGATGAGTGTACTCCTAAAAGACAGTCCAGTTCTCTGTACCCTGAATTTACCATTCTCTTATTCCATGAATGCTGCTCTCACATAAGTGTGATATACTCTCTGTTTCTCACTCTGTGTGTGTGTGTGTGTGTGTGTGTGTGTGTGTATGTGTGTGTCTCATACACACACACAAACTCTGCCATGCCCAAATTTTCCATTTTCAAAAGGCAAGAATGGAGTGGGGGGAGTCTCTACCAAAGATATCCTGTGTCAGGGGAACATGCCCTCATCTCTTTCCTCCAGTCATCCTTTCCTGCTATTTTAAAGAATACAGGAATGCAAAGATTCAATTTCAACTCTTTAATGAAGAGCAAGTTTGTTCTATTTCTACAGATTCTGGGACAAAGGGTTTTCTTAACAACATAGTCAAAGACTTTGGTCATAGACCAAAGCCTTTAATACCTATAATTCTTCCTGTTTCCCCATCTTTTCCCAACATTCCAGCTCATCCGAGACTGCAATAACAATGTGCAGAGAATGAAACGGACAGAAGAACTGATCTACCTAAGTCAGAAGATTGAGTTCGAGTGCAAAGTGAGCCCCCCTGATCTCCCACTGCCACCTTCAGCTTCCAGCCTCTAACCCCAACTCTGAATCTCTGTCTGGCCCTATAGTTCCCAAATGAACTTCTCAGTACCATTCTACTGGCCTTTAACTTTAGGCTTTAGCCTAACCTTTTTTTTTTTTTTTTTTGGTAGGGAAACAAGCATTAAGTGACTTGCTCAGGGTCACACAGCTAGTGTCAAGTGTTTGAGGCCAGATTTGAACTCAGATCCTCCTGAATCCAGCACCTGTGCTTTATCCACTGCACCAACTAGCTGCCCCTAACCTAACCCTAACCTTCATCTTTAGAATTTTTATTCTCCCACTCTGTATCTAGTCCTCTTATCCTTAGAATCCTATCTAACCACCAGTGCATGCTAGAACCTTAAAGTAGCCTGTATTCATGAATCCTGTCCTAAGACATATATCCCATATTCAAATTCAATTCAGAGCATGCTCCATTCCCTTTATCTGCCATCTTCCTTGCTTCAGCATCTTACATATAGTACACAAGTGGTGGCTTGTAGTTAGGAAGACCTAAGTTCAGATCCTGCCTAATATTTACTAGTTGTGTATCTCTGGACAAGTCATTTAACTTCTGTTAGCCTTAGTTTGCTCATCTGAAAAATAGGGATAACAATAGGACCTTACCTCGCAGGGTTATGAGAAGCAAATGAGTAATACTGAGTGCTTTGCAACACTTAAAGTGCTATATAAATATTGGTTGTTATCATCATTATCACTATTATTATCAGGATAATATCCATCCAAATACCATTATATTTCAGAAATCCCTTCCATCCAGATCCCTTCCCAGTTATGCCCAAATCCTAACCCCTGGAATGTACTCTTCATCTGTGTATTTCTCACCTCCAATATCTAAATCTGGTTTGTGCTCTTCTCCAGACTTTGCTCCTCAATTCTTAGTTATGGCACAAGATAAATTTGCTTCCAGAATAGTTTTCAATGAATGTACTTCTGGTAATGAAATTGCTCATTTTGAATCCTTCAATTCCTAATAATAAGCAGGCCCCCAATTTTTTTACTCATGTCTCTAACTTCTGTTTAGGCAAGGGTTAACAGGCTAGAATGTATAGTTAAGTGCTTTCTACCTTTTCCACAATCCCAAACACAGAAACACCCAGCCATCAATACCAAAACAAACAAACAAAAACCAAATTGGGTTCAGTGCTCTATCTAGCTAGTTGGGGGTGATAAAAAGAAGGTATAAGAAAGACCCTAGTGTTTATGAGGGGATTATGGAGGATGTAAGTAATGTGGTCATTGAAGATAGGAGCAGAGGAAAGAAAAGAGAACACAAGAATATAGTTGTGGTCCAGTCTGTGATAATTCCCTCCCTCTCTACTCCTGCTGCACAGATATTTCCACTGATCTCACAGTCGCGATGGTTGGTGAAGAGTGGGGAGCTAACAGCACTTGAGTCCAGTGTGTCACCTGGGCTACGAAGGAAACTGGCCACTCGACCTGTACACTTGCACCTCTTCAATGACTGCCTGTTGTTATCCCGGCCTCGAGAGTCAGTGACTGGCTGGAAAGATGGGGAGGGAAACTAAGTGGGGGAGTAGAATTGCCAGCTTTAGTTGTCATGGGGGGTGAGTAGAGGTGGAGGGATGGTATATATATTCCAGGAGGGATCCTTTTCATCAACCTATTGGTAACTCATGGTGTTATGAGAAGGCACTGTCATAAAAGAGGGAGGAGGCCCAGGGATTAATTAAGCTTCTGTGATGGAGCCACGATTTAGAGCTGAAATTCGGTAATTGACACCGAGCCCAGAACAGCGATTCAATTAGGTATAACCCTGGTGACTCTAGGTATAGCTCAGTGATTTAGTGCCCAAGATTGGGGTGGGGTCCCCCCAGTAAGCAGCATTTTGCGTCAACCTTGATTTGAAAGGCCTTGAAGCTTCATTCGTTCTAGAACCCTTAATCTCTAGGATTCTGTTTGATGGAGTTAGGCTAACCCAGGGGACCGGATCAATCCACTACAAATTTACTTTACCTAATCTCAAGTGGGCCTTCATTGTGACAAAGCAATCCTTCTACAACACTTTAATCAATTCACTCTTCTAGTCACCCCAGGGATTTTTCAAAACCTTTTCATCCCTCTTCAAATTTTCTATAACTCCTCCTCCTCACCCCCCATGCTCCCAAGCTTAGAATGTTGCCTCATATTTCACTAAAGAAACAGGCTATTCATTGAAAGCTCCTTCTCCCCTGTTCCTTGTCTCACATTTAGATACTTCTTGTCACTAACTCCTCTTTCACTTCTGTTTCACATGAAGAAGTGGCCTTTCTTCTTGCCAAGACATTTTCCCTCTACACTAACAAGTGATCCCATTCTATCCCATTCTGTCTGGGAGATTGGCCCTCCTCATCATTTCTACTCTTTCACTAATGTTTAATTGTTCCATTTCTATTGGTTGTTTCTCTATTGCATACAACCATACCCATGCCTTTATAATATTCAGAAAAGCCTCACATGATCTGTCCATCCCCTTTAGTTATCATCCTTTATCTCACCTCCCTTTTATGGCTAAAGTCCTTGAGAAAGACATCTACATTAGTTTCCTCCTATATTTATTCTGAGTCTCTTCTTAACTCTTGGCAACTTTAGCTATTTACTATGCATACAACTTAACTTTTTGCAGTGAATGAAACTTCTACAATGTGTACCCATCCTAATTATCTGACTGCTCCTTCTTAGTCGGCTTTGCTGGATCCTCTTCCAATTCATGCCCTTTAGCCATGATATCCCATAGTATTCTGTATTGGGCCCTTTCCCATTCAATAATATTTCACTAGGTGATCTCATCATCTCTTTTGCATTTAATTATCATCTCTCTGCACATATCTTTCATATCTATTTGTCTATCCCTAATCATTCTCCCAACCTCCAGTCTCACATCTCCAACTGCCAGTCAGACATCTAGAATGAATTGGTCCATAGGCATCTTAAGCTCAAAATTCCAAAAGTGAACTCATCACCTTTCCCCTTAAGCCATTTCCTTTTCCTAACTTGTTTGTATTGAGGGTACCACACCACTACCCCATATCCAATCAGTTCTCAGGTCCTATAATTTTTACCTTCAAAATATCTCTTTTATCCCCCTTTCCTTGCCTCTGACACTGCCATCACCCCAGTATAGTGTGGGGACCAATAACAATTCTTTACAATAGGCACTATTGCAACAGCTTCATCTCTTCAGTCATCAGTTCTACTAAGTGTCCCCCATACCTGAAATGCTGTTCCTCCTCATCTCTACCTTCTACTTTCCTTGACTTTCTTCAGGGAAGGAAGTTCCCCTGGCTTCCTTCATCTTAACAATACCTTCTGCAAGAAGCCTTTCATAATCTCCCTCAATGCTAGTGCCTTGTCTCTGAGACGACCCCAATGTATCTAGTATCAAGCTTGTTCATACGTAGTTATTTATGTGTTATTTCTCCCTTTAGACTATGATCTCCTTGAGAGCAGGGATTCTTTTCTATTTTTTTTAAATATTTTTTGTTTGTTTTGCCTTTCTTTGTATCCTCCATGCTTAGCTGAGTAGATAAAGCATCTGGCACATCTTAGGTGTTAGTTGACTGACTGACAGATCAAATTCAGGCCTTAGGTTTCCCATACTTGGGCCTAAATCTTAGAAATGAGAGGGAAGAATGGTTTAAAGGCTAAATCATCTTCTTGGGTTCAACGTTGATTCAGAGCTTATAAAGTTACCCCGGACCTAATTTCTGGGGTCATGGAGCCTATTGAGTATGATCCCCTGGGAGAACCCAGGCCAAACTAATCTTGACTCAGATTCCCAGCCAGGAATGTGTTTAGTCAAATGACTGCCATTCTGTGACTCATACAAGAATCTGCGGGTTGGGGAAATTTTGTAGGATAGGAATTAAGTGAGAAAGAATGAAGTCTGTGGAATGAGAATGACACCCCTTATTTCTCTACAGGGGCAACCGCTTCCTGGTATTTGACCATGCTCCTTTTTCATCCGTACGGGGGGAGAAGTGTGAAATGAAGCTTCATGGACCACACAAGAACCTCTTCCGCCTCTTTCTCCTTCACAACACACAGGGCACCCGGGCCGAGTTCCTCTTTCGAACAGAGACTCAGTGAGATGGAGATCAGTTACTGGGAGGGAATGAAAGAGGGCATTACTAGGAAGTGGTAGTGAGGCAGGAGCTGACCTAAGAAGCATTCACAAAGCTGCTTAGATTATTTCATATAAATATTTCCATACTTCTCTGTTTCTATCATAGTCGTTGTTGTTTTATAGACAGTAATATTCACTTACATTCATTTGCCACAACTTGTTTCAGTATTCTTCAATTAGAAGGCACTGCACTGTTTCCATTTTTTCATATACCTCAAAAAGTGCTGCTATGAATATCTTGGTTTCTATGGGACCTTGCTTTTCACTGTTGACCTCCTTAGGGTATATATTTAACAGTAAAATCTCTAGGTCAAGGATATGACACCAATAGTGCTGTAGTGTGCCTGTTTTTTCCACAACCCCTGCAACATTGATTGCTACCTTCTTATGTCATCTTTGCCAATCTGCTGGGTGTGAAATGAAAGGGGTTGTTTTGATTTGCATTTCGCTCATTAATAATTTCGAGCATTCTTTCACATGATTGTTTAAAAAATTGCAATTGTTCTTTTAAGAAATATTTGTTCATATTCTTGGCCCCTTTATCTCTTGGGAAATGACTTTACTTTCTGGGTGTCCATGTGTTCTACATATACCCAGTTCCCTTTGGTCAGTGGGCTTTCAAGATAAAGATATTAAATCTACATACTTTTTATATTGAGCAAAAACTTATAGGAGCACTGGCTTTCTATGAATATGTTATATAAACAGATGGTCCAAAGCAAGTATATCTCCTTTGTTTAATGATATTTTTCCTCAGAGTCCTTTGGGAATATTAATATAGTCAAGTCTCAATCATCCACAATATTATTTAGAAATAGTGGCATGAATAACCCAAAAAGCTGAAGTTAACCTTCCTAAATGTACTTGAACTGGGTTGTAACTTTTCTGATTGTATCTTTCTGATGCTATTCTCAAAATCAAATTTTCTATTTAGATAATAACAGCATTAGTTTGCATTTTCAGACATATACCAATTCAGATATAGAAGGACACTTTCCATAAACATGCAAAGGGGTAGGGCAAACACCATTAATGTTTTCTTCAGTCAACAAATATTCATTGAGTAGCTGTTATGTGTTGGGGACTTCAGGGAATACAATGATAAATAAGACATCTCCTAAGGCAAGATGGGCATAAAAATAACTTTAACATGTACTATAGGGGAAGAAGAGAGATTCCATCCTGTTGGATTATCAGAGGAGGTTTTTAGGATGAGATGGTATCTAAACTGGGCATTAATAGAATATTGACAGCAGAAATGGAACAAGTCAGGCATTCCAAGTGGATGGAAGAGTTTGAGTAAAAATCATAGAGGTACAAAATGAGAAATGTATTCAAGGATCAGAAAATATTGTAAGTGAGCAGAGACACCAGAATTGTGAATGAAAAGGCTGGAAAAATATGTAATCAACAAAGTTCATAGCCCCTGTCTGTATAATTGAAAGTTTGACTGTATTCCTACATTTTCAAATACTCCAGCCAGGGGGAACAGTCATAAAAAAGATGGGAAGGAAAGCAGGTTGAACAATTAGGAGCTGACAAATAACGTTATGGGTCAAGTACTTTTCTGACTTCTAATTAAGCAGAGTTCCATACGGCATTTTAATAGCAGTTAGCCTACCCCCTATAACTAGATAGTTGTCCCATCTTCCCACTGCCCCTTTACCCATTTTTATCCCTACTATTCTCCTTTCTCCTCCTTAACCCTCTTATGTTCTAGATGAAGTTGTGACCCAAATTTCTTTTTACAGGAGTGAAAAGCTTCGCTGGATCTCAGCTTTAGCACTTCCAAGAGAGGAGTTGGACCTCTTGGAATGTCACGGTAAGGATAAGGGGACAGGTAAAAGCCGGGGAGAAATTCAGGGAGGGAGAGAGGAAGAAATGTGAACAGAGCCAGAACTGTCACCCAGGTATAAACTGTACTCTGGTTGTGGGGTAAGGGAAGAGGGAAATGAAAATACCCACCTAAGCCAAGAGAATTGGGGTAGGAGAAAGATTCAAGATCCCTGGAGGCCAGGCAAGGCCTGGTGCCAGCAGTTAAGAGAGAAAAAGGTCTACCATTCCAACTGCTCGAGAGTAAAAGGAAACCACAATCAGGACTGAGTCTGAGGCATGGCTATGAATCTTGTCCTCCTTCCTGTTTGGCTCATTTCTATAATAGGAGGAAGGAAGGGGGCATGCCGCTGGTGGTTGGACAATGACTTAGGGAAGGAGCCTCAGGGGGAAGGCTCAACCGTCTTTGGTCATCTCTCTGTCACAATCACCTTCTTTTCTTTGCCTCCTCCACACTTTCTCTGTACTCTAGACTCCCCACAGGTTCAGTGTCTCCGTTCTTATAAACCTCGAGAGAATGATGAGTTGGCACTGGAGAAAGCAGATGTGGTGATGGTGACTCAGCAAAGCAGCGATGGTAAGAAGAATGGGTATGAAGGAGGAGGATAAGGGACAGAGGGAGAGGGTTGTTCATGGAGAAGGTTTAATAAGAGCTAAGTGGGTCGTAGTAGACTTCATGCTAATAGACTTGTTTTTTTTAAATGCCTGAGGACTCAGTATCTATCACTGAACAATATTGTTGTATTCAGGCTAGAAGAGTGGGTGGGGAGGGGTAGAGATGATTCACCTTGCTGGGTGGCCTCCATTTCAGAAAACTCTGTGGTTGAGAAAAAATTCCAGGTCTGAGACTGAGGGAGAGGCTGTCCAGATTCTGGTCTAGTTGATTCCTCTCCCCAGCACCCACATTATCACCCTCCCTCACTTTTCTCCCTCTAGGTTGGCTAGAGGGTATGAGGTTGTCAGATGGGGAGAGGGGCTGGTTCCCTCTGTCACACGTGGAGTTCATCACCAACCCTGATGTTCGAAAGCGGAACCTGTCAGAGGCACATAGAGTCAAGACTGCCAAATTACAGCTGGTCGGACGCCAAAGATAACTGCTACTCAAGGGCATCCTCTGGGGCCCATGGACATGATCACTTCTACAGGAGGGAGAAGTCACCTGCCTCTCTGTAACAGAATGCCTCTGAAAGTCTGGAAACAAAAATCAGCAAGACGGGACATAAGCTTCAGACCTTCCACTCATTGTCCAGTGATGCATGTGTGAATGTGCATGTGCACGCACACACAATAAGGATATAAGGCAAAGGGATTTCGGTGGGGCCAAGACTCTAGGAGCCATTTTTTTAACAAACTATACACACACACACACACACACACACACACACACATATAACACATATATAAAAACTATATGTGTATATATATATACACACACACACATATACATATACACATGTATATATACATGTGTATATATACCTATAGGCATATACACACACATATTTGCATGTGTGTATATATACACAATACATATAGGCATATGTGTGTATAAATATACGCACATGTACATATGCACACATACATATATGTAAATGTGTGCATGCATGCATGAATGTGTGCACCTATACATGTGTGTGTGCACATGTATATACATACATGTGTGTGTGTGTGTGTGTGTGTGTGTGTGTGTGTGTATGTCTGGGAGAACTACACTGGAACCTGAGCCAAGGGGCTCCACTTCTATGAAATTTACAAGTTCCCATGCTCCTAGGTTGATCATTTGGGGCTGGAGTTTCAAATACTTTGTTCCAAACTCCATTATTTCTTCAGCATTCCTTTCCTTTGGGAACCAGCATTATTGGGAAGGAGATTAAGGTGCCTCTAGGGAAGCTGTATGTTGCTATGGAAATGTGAGGGTCATACACTCTCACTCTAATAAACTTGGCACTTTGAAATTTTTCATCCCAGACTCCTTAGCACTTAACATTGTTCATAACATGGCTGGACTTCAGGGAGGAATGTGGGCTCAGCTGCATTTGGGTGCCATGAAGGGCTGTATGTAGGCAGTGGGCGTAGATTGTTGTGGCAGCTGTTGATTCTTGCCTTGCTGCCACTCCCCCAGGGATTTGGGGAGATTCTCTGTTAGCTATGGCCTCAGGAATGTAGCTCTTTCTTGACTCTCTGCCTCTTCCTGTAATGAGTTATGCCAGCTACACACTCATGCAGGCCAATCTTCTTGAGTGCACCAGTAACTGTGCTATAGACAGTGAGAGTTATGTTATAGTATAACAGAATCTCTGGATGGGATGGAAATTCAATGGTTCTCCAGTTCACTTTTCTCCAAAAGATGAATTATCTTTACAGGATGAATGAATCAAAAGCATTTATTAAGTGCCTACTGCATGCCAAGCACTGTGCTGATAGGGATACCAATCCAAAAATCAGAGTCCCTGCTTTCATGGAGCTTGCATTCTAATGGGGGTGGTCCAGGATGGATAACACAGGCAGGGTAGATAAGTCATACAGTGGAAGAGTGGCCAGTGAAGAAAGCAATGATAAGTGGAACAATAGGGGAATCCATTGACTTGTTATTTCCAGAGGTAATCGTAGTGTTAATTTGATTACTGTTTAAGAGGTGGTAAAAAGAGAGGGGCTACTCAAGAGGTTACCATACAGCTGTAAGTTGCTGAGTTGAAGATGGTCCTACTGAAGATAAAGGCATATGGTCCCAAGGTGTCTAGAACTGAGTGGCTTAGCTCCTCTCAGGCATGATTTCTAGTAATCTAGTTTGGAGGGTGGAGCATCACCAATAGCTGGAAATAAAATGTCCTGATAATCAGTAGCCATCTGGCCTCTTGAAGACCTTAAAAGACAGAAAATACCATCTATTAAAGTAGACTATTTGATAAGATACACAGATTTCTGTCTGAGGCTCCAGCAAATATGTTCCCTATCCAGCTAATCTATAAAATGTATTATTTTATACACCTTTTAAATACATTTCTCTAATGTTTCCACATGGACACGGCATGGTACCACAAAGAGAACACTGGATCAAAAAGAAATCTGGGTTCTAGTCCTGTGTGACCAAAAACCACTTATTTAATGTTTTTGAGCCTTGGTATCTTTAAATGTAAAAGTGTCAATTTAGTAGGAAGAATGAGGCACTGCAGGGAATGGAGAGAAGAGGTAGCAGGGAGCAAATGCCATGTATCAGGTGGGGAGGTTCACTGGAGACTCTTGCACCAGAGATTTGGGAGACTAAATGAGTGGAGTGGGAGGCTGTACTGGCGTTTCTTTGGGGTTAAAATAGGAACTGCAGTTAACCATGGTATTTAGGAGAGTCAGTGGGAACAAAGCTGATGTATTCTTCATAGATCAAGAGCACTGTAAAGCATCCCTGAGGTCCAAATCCCTAATTCTTCAGATAACAAAACGGGCTAGGGAAGGTTCAGTGACTTGCCCACAGTGGTCACACAGGTAGTAAGCAAAAGAGACTATAAACCCAGCTCCTTTGACTCCAGAGCCTGCTCTGGCAGACTAGCCATTCCTGGTAATCAAGTGTGGAGACAGTGGCTGATTGCAAGCAGAATTTTCATTTTTGTCTAGGGGAAATGCAATGGTAATCCCGTAATATTGCAGCCTAGGACTTTCTCCCATCATGCCTTGATTGCGTTACGTGTATATAACCAAATGAAGGATGGGCTGGGGAGGGGTCAGTTCTTGGATGGCGGAGGGTCATGGTTTATGTTGCCTGAGAGTACACACACATGCTGTGTCCTGGGATGGAAAGAATAAAAATAAATGAAGCTCGTTACCAAGATGCCTCTCTTAGCTGCCTACCTGAACTACATTAGCTGAACTTACTCCTAATTTCCTGGTTTTAAAGAAGAGAGGCCCAGCAGCAGCTACAGGACATGATAGTAATAAAAATTAGATTAGACAACAATAAAGGTCCCTTCTAGCTCTAAACCTTTATGATTCTATGGCCCTTTGTAGGGCATATTTGCCAAATCAAGCTTCCCAGTCTTTTCAAACTATTCTAAAGACAAGGCTCCATCCCCTTGAGCAATTCCTTTGCCCTATAACTCTGTTATGACTTTGGTGATGAATGGTGACCAGAGCCACATTCCCAGGATAAATGACATTGTCTACAGATAGGAGTCGGAACTGGTCTATGATTTCATTAACATAGGGAACACCTGGGGAGGGAATTCCCACTGCAGGTTGGCACCTTTTCTGCAACTGACTCTCAGCAAGTTGCCTGGAGGCACTGAAAGATTATGTAATTTACCCGTCACACAGCCAATAAATACATCAGAGACAGGACTTGAACCCAGGTCTTCTTGGTTTCAAGACTAGCTTTCTATCCACTATGACATATTACCTCTTGAATTTTTTCTAGCATCATTATTATTGGTGCTATGGGATAGCATAGTACTGTGGGTAAAGTTCTTAATTAAGAGTCAGAGGGCTTGGGTTAGAATTTTAACTACTTGGCGTCAGTGTAAACTTGGCCATGTCAGTTGCCCTGTATGGACTCTAGTTCTTCAACTGTAAAGGCAGAGGTTAAAGTAGTGGGTACCTAAGATTCCTTCCAACTCTAAATCCAACAATTGTATTACTGTGAATTTAAATATATTCTATCTACAAACCACATTTTACACTTAGATCCAGAAATCTTAAATCTGAAGAGTCCTTGTAGTCCCATCTCTGTTCTACAGTAGCTATTTTATTTGATCACTAGATTCCCTTCTGATAAAGGGGGAATAGTTAGACCCAGAGCCTGGATCTTTTCTAAAAGGAAGGGATCTATTGGGGAGTTCAAAGGAATGCCACTTTTTTTCTTATTCACATGTGACTTTATAACAAAATCTTTTAATGGCAATAATGACCATGTTGAATTTCTTTCAAAAAGCATCTCGAAATCAAAAAGGAAACTTATCTTAATATTTATGAGCCAAACTCCCTAGTATGCTCCAAAGAAGAATAGGCACTTAAAATAACAGTACCTACTAAGCACATGGGCAAAGAATCCTCCTCGGATGTGTGTGTTCCTTCTACTTGTTCTCAATATTTTTTTATAGCCAATTTGCTGAGAAACCTCATTACAGCTATTGATTAGGTGAGCAATCATTTAAGAATCTCGGTATTGGAAGGAACCTCAGAGGTCACCAAGACCAACCCATTTCTGAATAAGAATTGCCCTGACAAGTGATCGATCAGCCTTTGCTTAGAGATGGTGACATAGGAAAAACTGCTCTGCACCAAGGCAGCCCATTCTACTTTAGGATACCTCTAAATGTTAGGAAATTTCTCCTGACATCAAGACTAAGTCTCTCTCTGTGTATCTTCCATCTGTTGCTTCTCATTCTGTCATCTGGGAACAAATAGAAAAGGTCTAATAATCTTTCACAGAATCCTAAGCTGCTTTGACACAAAGCATCCTTATAGAAAGGGACTTGGATTCTTGTCCTGGCTTAGCCATTAACTCATTGTAGACCCTTGGTCATAGAATCACAGCATTATAGATGTAAATCTTGGATGATCATAGAGGTTATCAAATGGTCAAAGCACTTAATGTCTGGCTTCAGTTACCTCATATACAAAATGAAGGGTTAGACTAGATCAGGAGGCTCTGAACCTTTTTTGTGTCATGGACCCCTTTGGCAGCCTGAAGCCTATGGATCCCTTCTCAGAAAAATACTTTTAAATAAAAGGAAATGCTAATTTCCAGTGAGATGTTAGTTTTTGTTTTTGGTTTTTTTTTTGTGAGGGGCGATGGAGGTTAAGTGACTTGCCCAGGGTCACACAGCTAGTAAGTGTCAAGTGTCTGAGGTCAGATTTGAACTCAGGTCCTCCTGAATCCAGGGCCGGTGCTTTATCCACTGCGCCACCTAGCCACCCCGCAATGTATTTGGAGAAGTAGAGTGCACCCAGATTCTGGAGGGCCATGAATGCCAGTCATTTGTTTTTGTTATTGAGGTTGATGATGATGACGACAATGATAGGGAGTCAATGACAATTTTTGAGCAGAGGACGGCTAGAGTAAGATCTATGCTTCAGGAAGATACTTTGGAAGTAATGTGAAAGGTGGTTTAGAGAAGGAACAGGCTGGGGTCAGTGAGATTACTTAGACTATTGCAGTAGGTAAAGGAAGAAGCTATGGGAAAATGAACTAGGGCAGTGGACATATAAATGCAAAATAGGGCAGAGGTGATTGAAATTTTGGAGGAAGCATCGACAGAACATGGCAACTAAATGTGTGAGGGACAGAGAAGAGGATGCTAAGGTTTCATCCTGAGTCACTTGGAAAATATTTATACTTTGAAGAGAAAGAGGGAAGGTAGAAGGAAGAGGAAATGCTGAGTTCAGTGCTGGGTATGTTGAGTTTTGAGGTACTGACAGGAAAACCAAATGCTGATACCTTGTGTTGCAGTTGGAAATGTAAGACTGGATTTCGGAGGGAGATTAGAGGATATAAGGTATGTAGCTTAGAAAGGAGCTAACAACTGGGGCCATGGTAGTCCAAGAGCTCACCAAGGGAAACAAGTAAAGAGAGGGAAAAGAAATCTTTGTTCTTCTCTGCTAGGCTCTTATGAATTAGAAATAGTCATTTTGCTAACCATCACCCATGTATTTTTCACAGTCCTGTTGGTTGTGATAGATTGTCAAAGCCTAAAATCAGGTAAGGGCAATTTAGAGCATTTTTCTTTAAAGTCCATTCAAGATGTATTTAAAAAATCTGTAAGATTAATTTACACATTGAAATTAATTGGCCACTCTTGAATCACAACTTCAAAAGGAACATATATGTATTAATTTCATATTGGATATACATATATATGCATACACATATCACATTGACTTGATTATTAATTTAGTGTCAATTACAAGTTAAGAGATGTCATTCTGAACTTCCTTCTCCATATCATTGCTAATGTTATTAAATGAGACTGGTTCCAGTATTCATTCTTGGGGTTGAGTACCCACTCATTTATACCCAGAAATGTTGTGGCTTTTCGCTATTCTTCATTTCTTTTTGCTAAGCCATCTCCGTGTCTTTGATCCCACTGTATAACTGAAGTGCACGGGCTTTGGAAATTTATCAAGGACTTCCAAAAATCTAAAATCAGAATCATAGAATTGTAGAGACAGAAGGGACATCAGCAGTGATCAAGCCCAACCTACATCTGAAAAAGGAATCCTCACTATAACAGAATGGAACAGAGGAAAGGATCCTGGCTTTGGGGTCTGAGAACCCAAGTTTAAATTCCATTTCTAATGCATATTTACTGCCTGTGTGACTTTGGGCAAATCCAATAACCTCCTTGGGACTCAGTTTCCTCAAGTGTACAATGAGGAGGTTGGACTAGATGTCCTCTGAAGTATCATCCAGCTCTAGATTTATGACCCTATAAAGGATTCCAATGTGGGAGAACACATTATCTCCAAAAGCAATACATTCTACTTTTAGACAGTTCTAACTATTAAGAAATGTTTCTAAATCTATTAAAATCCATGTGCTTCTATTGTTTCCTTGACCTTTGAAAGGATCATAGTTTATTCAAGCATGATTCAGTCTCAGGGAAATCACTCATGTTGCCTTTCCTCCAATACCCTGGATTCAGCAGTCTTTTCCATTAACATAGATTTGTCAATTTATGGAAAAATGTGACTGCAATCTTCAGTCAAAGATTCTTTCTAGAAATGTTATAAATGGTCAAATTGGCAATACATAATCCTCTGGCACAGTAGCCATTTGTAATAGCAAATTATAACTTTTGTACAACTGACAATTTCCACCACACCACGTAGGTTTCCAAACTCTAGAGCCGAGAGGTTCAGGATTTATGATTACCTGCAACGATGTTCTCACAGTTATGGATAGCAGGTAGGCCCTTGGTATTAAGGGCAAAAAGTCAATGACTACTATGCAATGTAGTATTCCCACTCTACTGCATTATTCTGTTAGAGAAATCAAAGGCTTAAAGACCAATGGAATTAATATGAAAGTATTATGAATCAATGACCTACGGCCTACTTGACAAGGTATTGGACATTCTGTGCATTTCAACTCTTTGATTAGTGCTCTGACCAATTCACTTCAAAAGGCATTGTGGGATTGGCAATCTCCATAATACCTTTCTCGATAAAGACTGAAGCAGAGAATTCTTTCATCCTATGAAATTTGCAGGAGCTAAGCAGAGAAAGGTCCCAGTAAGGGAATGGCAAGTGATTTAGTGCATGTTCTGTCTGGGGAGTGAGAGAAGGGGGAGGCAGAGGGTTTCTTGCTCAGTGTAAGTATTGCAAATTGTGTTTTTTTCCTGGCCGTTGGGGGTGGAGGACTGATCTCTGATCCCTGCTGCTTTAATGAGTGAGTCATAAGGCTGGAAGGCAAAGCTAGGTGGGGGAGGGGGCCAAGGCCAGATTTAGCAGAGTTCGCTGGAAGTCTGAATAAATTCAGAAATGTTTCCTTGGCCTGTTTACTGGAAAGTTGTAAAGAGGCAATTAACCAGCAGTAGATCAGGCAGAAGCCGGAAATGGGGTGAGAGCTCTTCCATTTATTGCATAAGGTTCAGTATGGGTGTGCATAGCTGGCCCTCATATAGAGTTTTTGTGGGTGTATAGTCCATGAAGCTCCTGGATTTGAGAAAACAAGGTTGTGCTTTCCAGTAAGGAGTTTGAACACAGAGATGGGCTCTAGAACCTGGCTTTTTAAAAAAAACACACAAAACCCCCAAAACAAATAGACCCAACTATTGCAGGTGAAACCCTTAGACTGCCAAGGAGAAACAGGAGGGGAAAAAAGTCAGGCAGGTAGATGGCACAGTGAATAATAGAGTGCTGGACCTGGAGTCAGGAGCACCTGAGTTCAAATCTAGCCTCAAAAACTACTAGATATGTGACTGGGAAATTTACAACCTCTAGGGTGTATCAGTTTATTTATCTGTAAAATGGAGATAATTAATAGCACCTGCCTTCCAGGGATGTTGTCAGAATAAGATGAGATGTTTGTAAAAATAAAACTTTGCAAACCTTATTATATATGTCACAGACTACTCTGGCCCCTGCTGCCTGAGAGCCAGGTAAGTTACATTTTATTCCCCCTTCAAGGTTTTGTGATACCCTTAAGTGTGTTCTAGGATATTTAGGTTCTTTGCATATGACTCCAGACCCTATGATGGTATTTCTAAGTACAGAGAGTGGTCCCCTTACACTCCAGTGCCATTAGCCACTAGCTAGTTAGACTAGCTTTTACAGCAGAATATATATTTCAAAAGATATAATGACAAATATATCAATGTACTTTTCCAAAATGTGGGACTAACAATTCTCCCTCCTCTTTCTTCTCCTCTTTCTCCTCTTCCCCCCCTCCTCCACACTGGGGAGAGGTTCATAGGCTCGCTTAGTTCCTATAAAGCACAGTCTCGTTCCAAATCCAAAATCTCATGTGGTAATTGGGCTCCATGTTAGGCAAGAACTGGGCGTGATGAAAAGGCCCTTCAAATGTTAGAAATGGCCATGCCCAGAGAGCCTGGGGTACATACAAATGTTAACTATTATTATTATATAATGCAAGTGGTAAAAGACGGAAATGGAAACAGACCAATTCATGGGATTTGAGTGATAGATCGGTTGATGGTCTGGGGATAGCTGGATATTCTGGGACCTACTTCCTTAAATGGGGAAAGCAACAAATAGGCTATGCTTCTCTGTCTTCCCCACTTCTTGGCCCAGAGCTGCCCAACTCCTCTCTCACAACCCAAATGAATTTATCTTTAAAAGTTGATTTTAGGGGAGCAGCTAGGTGGCACAGTGGATAAAGCACCAGTCAAGGATTCAGAAGGACCTGAGGTTCAAATCCGAACCTCAGACAGTTGACACTTACTAGCTGTGTGAAACTTGGGCAAGTCACTTAACCCTCATTGCCCTGGCAAAAAAAACCACCAAACAAACAAAAAAAACAAACACAAAAAAAGTGGTTTTAGGCTGCTTTGCCCTGAGTCCATTTTGTGAGTCACACCCTTATACCAAAACTAGACAAATGACATTAATTGATAGGATTTCACAGTACAGAGAAAGGACAAGTAATGATAACCAAGAAATTCAATAGAAAGCAGGAATCGATGGGTCTGTACTTACCACTTATCTACTTGTTTACATATTAATCCATTTATTCAACAATCATTTATTGAGCACCTACTATGTGCAACAATATGAAAGCCACATAACTTGTGTGCCAGGTGCAAAGCTCTATGAGCTTAATCACTTAATCCATGAGCTCTATCACTTAATATCTGTGCAACCTTGGCAAGTCACTTCATCTCTTGGGACCTCAGTTTCATCATCTAAAAGAAAAATAGGGGTGGGGCTTTGGGGTAGGGATGTATAATTTGGTCCCACCCTAATTTTCCAGCTCTATTACACATTATTCCCCTTTACATACTCTATGTCCCTGCAAACTACACTACTGTTTCTCAGGACATGACAATCCATCTCCCATTAGCATGCCTTTGCATGAGCTGCCTCTCCTCATGCTAGAATTAACTCCCTCTTGACCTCTGTTTCTTAGAATCCCCTAGTTTCCTTGAAAGCTCACTCAAACAGCACCTCTTATATGAAACCTTGGTCAGATCCTGCTACTGCCAACCCCCTCCAATCACTTTGGTATCTGTTTGCATACATGTACCATATATGTACATATATCCCCGGGCTAGATTGTACTCTCCTGGAAGGCAAAAACTATTTTACTATTGCCTTTCACCGCCTGCGCCCACCGCAGTGGGCTAGGACAGTAACAGCTGCTTAATAAAATGTTTGCTGATGAATTTAAATAGAGCTAAGATCCTTCTCAACTCTAAATTGCAGCTCTTATGATTACAGACAAGTTTATTTTTTGTAAGAGTGGAGAAGGAAATAGTAAAATGTAAAAGTAGCATGGAGGTTTTAGAGGAAAATTATCTTGTTTTACACATTATTGAAATTCATGATCCTAAGGCTGCTAGATGGTGCAGTGGATGAAGCATGTGGACTTGGAGTCAGAAACACCTGCGTTCAAACCCTGCCTCTGATATTTAGTAGTTGGATCACTGTGGATAACTCATCTAACCTGTCTGCCTCAATTTTCTCACCTGAAATGGGGATAACAATAATGCCTGCTAACCAGGGTTGTGGAGAAGGTAAAATGATACGGTATTTGTGGTGCTTCTCAAACCAAATCTTAAAGCACTATATGCTGTTTTTCAGTTGCATCCAACTCTTTATAACCCCATTTGTGTTGGTTTTTTGTTTTTGTTTTGCAAAGATACAGGAGTGCTTTGCCATTTCCTTTCTCAACTCATTTATAGATGAGGAAACTGAGGCAACAGGGTTAAGTGACACACAGCTACTAAGTATATGAGGCTAAATTTGAACTCAGATCTTCCGGATTCCAGACATGGTGCAGCCGTCTACTGCCCCAAAGCACTATATAATGCTGCTATTATGATGATATTCTCAGAGATGCTAATAATTTTATGTATGTTAGCTCATTTGAGTTTTATAGCACCAGAGATAGCTACTATAGATATTATCTACATCATATGGAGAGAAGAACTGAGCTCTGAAAAATTTTACAGCCAGTAAGTTCAATGCAGTTTTCAAATCCATCTTTTCCTGCTGCTAAGTCTAATATTCTTTGTATTATATTACACTACTTGCTCATAAGAATACTTTTTGTTGTAGTTCACTCATTTTCAGTCATGTCTGATTCTTCATGAAGAATTTTGGGTTGGTTCCTGGCAAAGACACAAGAATGATTTCCATTTCCTTCTTCAGCTCCGGTTTACAAATGAAAAACTGAGGCAAAACAGGATTAAGTGACTTGCCCAGGTTATCACAGCTAGTTAGTGTCTGAGGTCACATTTGAATGCAGGTCTTCTAGGCTCCAGGCCTGGTACTCTACCACACCACCTCAGTGCCCATAAACTTCTACCTTATATACTAAATGAGTGGCTCTCTAGAGTGCTCTGGACTGCTGCTGTGTTGCTGGGGTGGGGTGGGGTGGTATCCTAGAGAGGAGGGTTTTAAGTGTATAAAGTAATGAGGGGTCTTTGGGAATAGCTGGAAACATAGCCTTAATGTAAGGAATCATAGGCTCTCTCTGAAACTAATGCCAGTCTGACCAATTACCAGGTAGTCATAAAGTTGTTGTTGTTGTTGTTTAACGAAGCATTACTGGGAACCTAGGAGTGCAAGGAAAATAGAAAGACACATATCACAAAAAACTTTGTTAAAATTCCATGAAGGTGGGCATGCTAGGTGGCACAGTGGATAAAGCACTGGCCCTGGATTCTGGAGGACCTCAGTTCAAATCCAGCCTCAGATACTTGACACTTAGTAGCTGTGTGACCCCGGGCAAGTCATTTAACTCCCATTGCCCTGCCAAAAAAAAAAAATTCCATGAAGGCATCACTGAGAATACCCAGTTCATCCAATTCAAGATATAAGAGGGGAAAGAAGGGATTGTAAACTCTAGCCAGAATATGTAAATGCTTTAGTACTTGTGCAAAAAGCATTCCATGCATAAGAGAGTGGGTGAACTGGAATGCTCGGCAGTAATCAAGAACCTTGTCTCCACAATTAGGTGGACAGAGATTAACTAATAGATTCTGGTACTTCTTAGCTAATAAAGCCTTTTGGAAAAAACTAAAGGGGTGAAGGGTCAGGAAAGAGAAATGTGCATTGTAAGTAAGGAATGATATAAACAGTCACAGATCAGAAACAGATGAAAAATAAGACAGGCAGTTGCCATGGAATCAACCTGGGTGGAAATTCCATAGTTAGGGAAGAAAATTATAACAAGTATGGCAACATGTCCAGGATAATGAGGCTGATCTAGAAATGTTAAATGAGGTGAAGGAGGCTACAAAATTAGACTTAGGTATCAGCTCCCTCTCTGTGCTTGTTTATGTGAATGACACCTACTCTAAGCAAGGCATTCTGCAAGCCACGGAGGAAACAAAGATGAAACAGTTCCTAAACTGTTCCAAACTGATAAATGTCAACAGTTTATATCTCCAAGAAGGGATACATAGATAAGTGAGGACAAAATATAGACAAAGTAACAAGGGAATCATTTCAAGAGGAAGGGAGTGCTAAAAGAAAATGGCAGGATCCAAAAGCCCTTCCTGTAGCAGAACTGAGCCAAGTTGGGGGAGGGGGGGGAGGGGGGAGCTTGCAATTCAAGCAGCACCATTTCCATTCCTTAGGTCTCAGTTTTATCATCTGTATAATGAAAAAGTTTGGTTCAACTATTTCTAAATTCCTTTCCAACTTGAAACGTCAATAAACCTATGCTTTTCCAGTCTCAAAACCTCAGCCACCCTTGGACCCTTCTCTCTCATCTCCCATGTCACATCACCAAATTTTGCATATTCTTCCCTTGTTTGTCACTTGGCCCTGTCTCTTTCTTACCCTTTCCAATGATGCTAGCCAAGCCAAGTTCAGCATATTTTACTTTATACCTCTTCTTCTTCCTTGCCCAAACAATCACACACAATTGGCAAAGAAATCTTTTGGAAACACTTCTTTATTTCTATCACTGAGCATGGACTTTAAAACAGTCAATTGTTACCCATTGCCTACAGAATAAAGTCTAAACTCCTTAGCCAAACATCCAAACCCTCCACAATCTGGCCCCAACCTCCCCTTCAGGTTTATCTCACAATACACCACAACAAGAAAAATAACTCAGCTCCGCCAGAGCAGTGTGTTCATTGTGTACATTCTTGCCTTGTGCCTCGGATACTTTCCCATCTCCTCTCCTGCTTTGTCTAAATCCTAGGTATCTTTCAAGCTCAGCTCTTCTGACCTCATCTAACAAGCCTTCCTTGATTTCCCCACTACTAGTATTGTTCCTTCCCTCAAACTGCAATATTATTGTCTGTATGCCTTTAGCACTTAGGATGATATCATGTAATTTGTTTTTTAATGTCTATGTTTCATTTCCTCAATTAGATTTTTAGACTTTTTAGGTCAGGAATAGTGTCTGATATATCTCAGTATCTCTAGCACCTATCATTGTTTTAAAATATTTTTCAAAAAGAGAAATTGGATATGACTTGTAACTTTAAGTCCAACTAATTGTCTGTTGCAAGTATAACAGAGGATAATCTATATTCTTGAGGAGGTGGGTGGGAAAGATATGGGATTCATGTTGGGGTCTCTTAATGACAATTCTGGTGCTTCTCTAAATGTGATTTGGGAATCTCTATTCCTGGTCAGGCTCAGTTCCTTCAGGTTGGATATTGATTCCTAACAGTGCAACCTTCCTTGTTTTTTGTTCTGTTTTGTTTTGCTTTGGGGGGGGGGCGGGGTTCTGCCTCAATATATTAGCAAGGTAATTGTAAAGTCATGCTCTGGTGAGTGTTACTTTAGGAGACAGAAATCAGATTCAGCAAATAGGCACTGCACCATTTCTCTTCTCTTTCTCCAACCTAAGGAGTACCTACCTGGACTAGATGGAAAGTAAAGGCAGTAAGTATCCAAACCATGAGAGTTGGTGCAACTCTGCCTCACTTAAATCTGATTCACACAGAAGTCATCACCATCCTGTGATGTCATCCTCTTCGAAAATGAAGGACAAACACCACCTTGGTAAGACAACAACTGGAATACTGTGTTCACAACTGGGTCTCCCACTGTAGGAAGGACATTCATAAGCTCAATGAGAGAAAGGTGTCAAGCACAGGGAATGGACTGGAGATGATGCCATATAAATATCAGCTGAAGAAAAGCAATTAACCTCGAGAAGAATCTACTTAGTTGAGACACGATTGACTATCTTTAGGTATCTGAAGAACTGTCACATGGAAAATTATTTAGTTGATTCCCCTAGGTCCCTGAGAGCAGAAATAGAACTTGGGAAATTTTGACTCCTTAGGGCTAGAGACAATTTCCTTTTTTATCTTTTTATCTCTCCAGTTCCTAACAGAGTGTCCTTGTATAGCATAGGTACCTATTAAATGCTAGGTGAATTGATTGAATTAGAAAGTTGGAGAATGACAGGTTTCCAGATTAAGGTAAAGGAAAACTTATTAAGGGTTAGAGCTATTCCAGAATAGAAAGAGTTGTCTCAGGATGCAGCAAATCCCCCATTAGTATAGGTCTTGAAGCCAGAGCTAGATGGGCCCTTAATCGAGGATATTTTATGAAGAGTTCCTATTTAGGTATGGGTTGAACCAGATTATATCTATGATTCCTTTGAGTTCTTAGACTCTGTGACTGAAGCTCCTCAAGCTTTTGATACACTACTTTATACTATTCCTGGGGAAAAGATGAAGAGATATGGATTAAATAACAATAGTCATAAGGATTCATCACTAATTGGATGGTCAGAATCAAAGCAGTTTTTAATGATTCAATAATATAATCAATAAACATTTATTAAATACCTATTATGTGCCAAGCACTGTGCTAAGTGCTGGGATACAAAAAGAGGCAAAAGACCATCCACTGTCCTCAAGAAACTCACAATCTAAGGGGGTAGACCAACATGGAAACAAATGGATAGAAAGTAAGCTATGTGTAGCATTCGTTGTGTCAAGAGGTCTGCATTGGAGTATCCCCAAGGCTCTGTTAATGGGTACAGATAACATGCTCATTACATCTGCAGATGACATCAATCTGGGAGGGTCAGCTAACAAAATGAATGACAGAGTCAGGGTCCAAAAGGATCCTAAAGGGCTAGGACATTGTGCTCAGCTTGCAGTTTCATTTGACCCCTAATTTGTGGGTCTAGATGACCTTCCAATTCTCAGATTCTCTGATTATTTGATTCTGTAATCTTTTAACTATATCCCAGTGGGAACATCTTTCCCAGTTTGAACTTCCCACTTGTGGCTTCTCTACAGAGCTTCTAAGTAATGGCTGATTTCTCCACCCACTGCCATTGTTGGGTGTCTGTTGAGTTATGTTTGCCTATAATTCTTTGAGCCATGGTGTCTCCACTGCCAAAAAAATCCCCAAAACAAACAAAAACCGACCTGCCTTTTTATCCACTGAATTGTAGTTGTTTGGTGGCCTCTTCTTTTCATAGAAGTTGTAACTCCTTTGGTAGATAGCTTGTAGCCTAAATACCAAGTGGTTCTTTTCTGAATAGTAACCAGACCCACCACAGGTAGCCTAGCAAGAACCATCAGTTCAAAATCTATAGGGGGAAAGGTTGGGTTTTGTTCTTTTTGGGGGGTTTTGTTTGTTTTAACTTCTTTTTTGGTGGCAAATCCTTCACTCCTACTTGCTACTTAAATTGAGGTAAATAAATTCTTTTCAAATACTACCAGTCAGGCAGTATGTCCAGAAAGAGAACCAACTCCGGACCTGAGTCCAAAGCCAAAATCCAATACTCAATACCTATATGAATTTGGACAAGTCACTTATTTCTCTGGGCCTCAGTTTCCTCATGTATAAAATGAGGAGGTTGGACTAGATGATCTTGAACATCCCTTCCACCTCTGAGTGTATAGTCCTAAATTTTGGGTGCCTAGTAGTAAGGCCAAGCATATTACATTCATTCTTTTATGAGACTTTTTTTTCCTTTTTTGTGAGGCAACTGGGGTTAAGTGACTTGCCCAGGGTGACACAGCTAGTAAGTGTCAAGGGTCCGAGGCCGGATTTGAACTCAGGTCCTCCTGAATACAGGGCCAGTGCTCTATCTACTGCACCACTAGCTGCCCCTTATTCATTCTTTACCTAGCAAGATTAGAAGGGGCAGGATGGAACTGGCTGTCTTTGCCTTGCATTTCTGAAGCTACCCTAAATTACGCTCTCCAATAAAGCACACCACCACATCCCCAACTTCTTAGCATCACTGGCTCTTTGTTGATTGCCACCATAGGCAGACACTCTTTGGAATGTTCTCTGTTAGTTATGGCTTCAGCAATAATTCTCCCATATTCTGGTACTTCTCATAGTAAATAGTCTTGTTAGAAACATTCAGGCTGGTCTTTGTGAGTATATCATAAATACTTTATTATGAAGACCAAAGAGTATGTACAGGTAGACTATTTGCAAGATACATAATACAAGCCATCTCTTTAATATTCATATGGTAAAGTCCTCTCTTTAATATTATATTTAACATGAAAAAAATTAGGTCTGTCTTTGTTTATATGACACTTCCTCTTCTCTCCTTAACTGCATAAGGTCTTGGGTTAGAAGGGCAAAGGGAAATCTATAACTTTTTTCTTTCTTCTTCACATACTCCAGAGAAAACTGGTTGGTTGGTTGGTTGGTTTTAAGTCAGATCACACTTTGTGTTTTTTCTGGATTTTACCAAGTATGAAAGGATGTTGTTATATGAAGGAGGGATTAAACTTGCTTGGTATGACTTCAGAGGTCAGTCCTGTACCAATTTCTGCTAGTTTTTCTCTCATTTTTATTGTACAAACTACCAAGAGTCCCATACTTCCTTTGCCAATTAAAATCCCCTCATTTATCCCAAACATTAACTCAAGGATGAAAAATCTACAGAGTCCTTATTTACTAGCATAAGCAAAAAGGCAGATTTATCAGCCTACCATTAATTAGAATGTAGACTCGCCAAAGTGAGGGATTATATAATTTTTCATATTGAAATACCACTTCTTGGCTTATTACATATGGTAGGTACTTAATGTTTGTTGAATTGAATATGGCTTCATGATTACCTTTTGATGTTATTTAGTTATTTTCTGTTATGTCCAATTTTTTGCAATGTCATTTGGGGTTTTCTTGGCAAAGACACCAGGGTGGTTTCCTATTTTCTTCTCCAATTTATTTTACAGATGAGGGAAATTGAGGCAAACAGGATTTAGTGACTGACCAGGGTCACACATCTAGTAAGCGTCCAGTGCCAGATTTAAACTAAGATCTTCTTCACTCCCAGGTCCAGTGTTCTTTCCACTGTGCTACCAGATGCTATTAGAGTGTTCTTCATTTATTTGTAAGTGATGAACTGTTTTTAGAAAGTGCCTAACTCCTTAGAACTTGATTATCATGATGTGATAGAACTAGAGTATACCTTATTCTTAAGTATTTTCAGATACAGCCTAGTCAAGTTCTAGGATATGGTTTTATTGCTTTAGCCAAAGGTAAAGGCCAAAAGTTTAAAAGACAAAAGACTCACAGATTGGAAAGTGGCAGAAAGGGAAATAGAATGGTTTGCACAGTTTGTACTGTCTCATTTTTTTAATGGAGCATAAAATATTTCTTACATGGGTTTGGGTTTTCTTTTTTCAAAGGGGGGGGGAGTGTATGAGGGAGAGTGGGAGGGTATTGTTCGTTGAAAAGCTAAAAATAAAAAAAAATAAGGATGAGGCATAAAAGTTCAACTGAAGAGAAACTATTTCCCCCCCTGGCATGGAATTCTAAGAGGAATTCATCATGTGGGGTCTTTATATAAGGGACATTAGGTAACTTCAGACAGTATCTTCAATTGTGTTTTGCAAAAGAAAAAAAAATCCAGGAATGTTAGTCAAATATATGTTTCTTTAAATCAACCTTCAAAGCTGAGGGCATAGCTTTAAATCTTAACTTGGGAAGGCATTTATTTCTGTGGGGAGCTAAGAGAATATAGCAGAGGTACATAGCTAACTTAATACAGGGATAGATCTTAGAGCTTAGAAACCTAAAGGAATGCAGAGTTAATATGTGTTTTAACTCTGTCTCTTTCAAGTAGCTACAAACTTTTGCAAGTACTGGGTCATAGACAATTCACATTTGAATTCTCTGAGTGCCTGTAAATGCCAATATTCTGTTATGTTTGATTAAAGTAGGGATAGAGCAGTCTTAGATTCTAGATGTCAAAGGAGGTAGCACAGAGCAGTGTTATGGAAAGGGCACCATAGCTGGATGGCCCAAAACATCAAGTTTTGAATGCCGGGTCTGCTTCTTACTATCTGTATGGCTCCTTAATTAAGTCATTTGCTATCTCAAGGCCTCTGTTTCCTCATGTGTAAAATAAAGGAGTTTAGCCAGATGCTCCTAAGGTTTCTTCCAGCTCTAAATTTAAGATGGTATCCCTGCCCTTATGAATCTGGTACATACTTTATAATCTAATCTCCCAATATGTTAATGTTCTCTCCCTATTCAAGTTTCTTTGCATTTATTTGTCTGTGGACATGTGTAGCCGAATAGAAAGAGCCATGGGTTCAAATCCTACATCAAAGAAGGTGCTGTGTTCTGTGAGTAAAGCAGAACATCAGTAGCTCAAAAGAAACATGAGATGTGCAAATTTAAAGATGTCTCCCTCCCAAATGGTCACATGGACTAATTGTGCCTAACCTGTGTCACAGCCTTCCCAGCTTGAGCTTATATTAGTCTGATCAACCTCACTCAAACATATTGTACCTTGACTCGGACATAGTGATATCATTTTGGTCCTCTTCCATCTCGAAGAACAACAACCATAACCTCTATGACCTTGGGCAAGTTACTTACACTGTTAAGGGTTTGGTTTCAACGAGATGATTGGACTAGATGGCTTCTAGGGTCCTTTCATCTTGAAATATTTGGTTATATTTTCTGTCCCCCACTCCAGTAGACTGTGAACTCCTTGAGATCAGGGACTATTTTAAATTATTTTTCCTTCCTCCTCCTTCCTTCCTTCCTTCCTTCCTTCCTTCCTTCCTTCCTTCCTTCCTTCCTTCCTTCCTTCCTTCCTTCCTTCCTTCCTTCCTTCCTTCCTTCCTTCCTTCCTTCCTTCCTTCCTTCCTCTCCTCCCTTCCTTCCTTCCTCTCCTCCCTTCCTTTCTCCCTCTCTCCTTCTCTCTCTCTCTCTCTCTCTCTCTCTCTCTCTCTGTCTCTCTCTCTGTCTCTTTTTCATTCCCAGTGCATTGCCTGCCACATGGTAGGTGCTTAATGCTGTTGACTAACTATAATGTAACCTTTCTTAAGTGGGGGTGGGGTAGGAAGACTTAATAAATCTTTGTCTTTGTAGTCCTAGGGCTTAGCACTGTGCCTTGGACATAGCAGGGCCTGTACATTTCCTTATCATTTCCTTCCCGCCTGCTTCATTAAAGTAGGGCACAAACTGTCTCATTCTGGCTACATTGCCATCTCTAGTTCCCCTATCTATTGCCTGGCCTCACCCTCTCATCCAAGACGCTTTCTCCTTCATCATAGATAGCTGTTGATCAGTTTGCTTACACTGTGTTTTGTTTCAGATGAAGCCCTCTGCTGCCCTCTGCTGTTTTTGGTAAAACCCACACTTGTCCTTTTCCTATTTGGTCCCTGCACCCAGAAAGGAAGAGATGCAGAGAATGCAATAAATCACCCAGTCTTTCCTTGTGGAAACTCTTGACCTGCTGGACACACCTGAAAGACATAATGCAGGAAGTTTTTGTTTGTTTGTTTTTGTTTTTGTTTTTGGTGTTTTGCTTTGAAGCATTCTGACTTCTCAAGAATTTTTACTGACCTGTTAGGTGCATTGCATCCCTTGGCAAGAGTCCATCATTTCTGTAGTTTAGACTGATTCCATTCTGATACATTGTCTTCACTTAATCTCTCTCCATTTGCTTCAGTTTTCCCATCTGTAAAATAGACGTGTTAATAGTACCAGCCTCTTAGGATTGTTTTGAGGAGCAAATGAGGTAGTATCTCCAAAGGGCTTTGCAAACAAACCTTAAAGCACTGTACAGATGCTAGCTATTATATAGTACTTTTAAGTTTTGCAAATCCCTTTATAGCTGTTATTTATAGTTCTTTAAGGTTTGCAAATCCCTGTATAGCTGTTAACTCATTAGATCTTCACAACAATGCTAGAAAGTTGGGGCTATTATTACCCTCATTTTACAGATGAAGAAACAAAGGCAGACAGAGGTTAAGTGACTTGCCCGGGGTCCCACAGTTAGGAAGTATCTGAGGCTGGATTTGAATTTAGGTCTATCCTAATTTCAAGTCACATTTTCTCTCTACTTCCCTTGACTTTAGTTCTCTAGCTTCATGTGAGAATTGAGGTATGATTTCTTTAGCAGATAAAAGCATATAAGACATATGGACACACAAAAAAATTTTAAAAAAAAGAAAAAAGGGGCAGCTAGATGGCGCAGTGGATAAAGCACTGGCCCTGGATTCAGGAGTACCTGAGTTCAAATCCAGCCTCAGACACTTAACACTTACTAGCTGTGTGACTCTGGGCAAGTCACTTAACCCCAATTGCCTCACCAAAAAAAAAAAAAAGACATATGGACATATAATGAAATTTACTTACATGATATTTACTCAACTAATTTCCCTTTGTTACTGCTCTGCAGGTATCACCCTCTATATTGCACAGTTCTCTAGTTCATCAATGCCCTTACAATGATGTGGTCACCAGAACTGAATGCTGTAGTTCAGATGTGGTCTCACTGTACAGAGTATTATGGGTCTACCATATCCCTGGATACTAAATAATACCCTCATTAAAATCTTCCTTATGCCTCCCTGGATAGTAGGCTCTCTGGATCTACATGCAGTTGTGGGGTGGAGGGGCAGAAGGAAAGAGATTCAATTTATTCAGCATGCAGACACATGACCAAATTAATTATAATGAGAGCTACACATCTTGTTACAACGTGCCACTGTTCTCCAGAACCTTCTCTCTATTTCCCTAGATGCTAAGCTCTATGGCTACCTTATGCTTGAATATATCTTGTGATGGGAAGCTCACCACCATAGGATGCAGTCCAGTCCACTGTCAAGTAGTTCTGGTTCTTAGAAACATTTCATTATACTATGCTATGAAATTTATTTCTCTGTAACTTTTCCCCATTGGTTATGGTATATTGGTAATAGCACTGCACTCAGAGTTGACCCTAAATTTAACTTTCTATTGCCTCCTAGTGGTAGGTTTTTTATTCTGAGGTCTTATTTATTTCATAGCATAGCTGTGTGGCATCAATCTAGTCTGTAATGAAATTGATTTCTCTTCAATTCAGGATGAATTCTTATGGGAAAGGTCTTCTCACATGGAATAATATTAATACTTTTTAAAAACACAGTCAATCCCATCATTTAATTATCTATGGTTCTCTTTGAGAAAATGCCTAAAAGCACAACTGGAGGGGATGTTCTCCTATGGGAAAGAACATTTTGTCAGTACAAATGAGATGACTGCCTCATGGCAATTGCTGCCTTTTTTGTAACTGGCAACAACACTGAGCAATGAAAATCTAACTTAGGGCCTGGAAGCTAAAAGTTATTTACTAAATACTATAGTTGTGATTTTTTTTACACAAATGCTGAGGGGTGGTAAAAGAGGAAGAGGTGATAGCTTTTATTATTTAAAAATCAATTTTAATAACTTCAATTATAATAGGAGGCAATGTGGTGTATTAAAAAGAATTCTGCAATTAGAGTGAGAGGTCCTGAGTTCAAATCCTATTTCTGAAGCTGTTGCCCTTGTGAATTTAGTTGAATCCCTTAACTTCCTTGGATTATAATATCCTCTGCTATAAAATAAGAAGGTTGGACTAGATAACCTGTGAAGTGTCTTCTAGCTCTAAATCTATGATAATTTTAAAAGATTTAATGTTTATAACTTATTTACTATTTCTTATCTATTGTATTGAGAGAAAGGGGAGTAAAGTAGATTTATGCTTGTAATTAGGCAGTGCATATTCAAATATTCCCATTCCCTGAGCAAACAATCCAGTAAAGGAAGGTCCTCTGTCTGTAGTGTAAGAGAGAAGAGGGTTGGGATTGAAATTGGATGATGGGGGCAGCTAGGTGGCACAGTGGATAGAGCACCGGCCCTAGAGTCAGGAGGACCTGAGTTCAAATCCAGCCTCAGACACTTAACACTTACTAGCTGTGCGACCCTAGGCAAGTCACTTAACCCCAATTGCCTCACCAAAAAAAAAAAAAAAAAAGAAATTGGATGATGGGTAACTGATGATTAACTGAGTATTGATTCCTTATATGATTTATCATTGATGACTCTCATAAGTTATTTGTGTATTCTGACTTCCATCTTATGCCCTTATGTTCTATGTTAGTATTATGGTTGTTTTCATATGTATCATATCTTTCCTATAAGGACTTTAACCTCCATGAGGGTAAGACCTGTATAATCTATTATTGTGGCTCCCTATAGCCTCAGCAAGTATACAACACCTAGTAGGCACTTATATACAAAATGCATAATATTTTGGGAGGCTGTTGTTGTTTGTCCTTGGTTTTCAAAGAGGTCCAATGACATCACTGGTGATGTCTTGACTTGTGCATTAATTTTATTGAAACAAGGAAGAGTTGTATCAAGTTGTGAGGCACTAAACAGCCAAAGACAAAACAAAACAAAACAAAACCTCTCTTCCCTCCAGAGCCTCATATTATTCCTGTGGGATATTCAATACAAAGTAATTTGAAAAAAAGAGAGAGCACTAATTAAGGAGATGAAAGCAAACTTAATGGTACAGTACTAGATCTGAGTCATGAAGAAAAATATGGATATTGAGAGCCAGAGATAAGAATTTTCATATTAATCCTAAACAACTTGACCAAATTCATGAAGACAAGAGATGAAATGACAAACAGCTACTAAGCCAATTTGTAGCTATATATGTGTATGTGTGCTTATGCCTGTGTACACACACACACATATACATATACTTATTTGTATATAATATATGGACTTACATTAAATAAGACTGGAAAGGTAGGTTGAAGCTAGGGCATGGAATACTTTAAATCCCAATTGGAGTCATTTGTATTTGATCCTAGAGGCAAAAGGGAGTTGCTGAAAATTTTTGAGTAGGGGAGTGATATGGTCAGATACAGGATGATTATTTTATTAGCTACATGGAGGATGGATTAGAAATGGGAAAGACTGGAAGAATAAGAAACAATTAGTAGGCTATTGCAATAGTCCTGACAAGAAATAAGGACCTGAAATAGTTGGGTAATGACTGTGTGAATAGAGAGAATGGAATAGATGTGACAAATATTCTAGAGGGAAAAGTGAGAAGACTTATTGCCTGATTTGATATGGGATTGGGGGGTGGGGGGAAGGATGTGGAGGGAGGTGAGGGTGAGGGAAAAGTCAAAGATGATTTCCAAGTTAATAACCTAGCTAATTCAGGGGCTTGTGATACCCTAAAAATAAATGTTGCAATAGGCAATATGGAATTATTGGGTGGGTAGGAGATAATGAATTTCATTTTTATCATCTTGATTTTGAGACGTTGAAGTATCCAGGAGGGGCATCCAGGAAGCATCTAGCAAGCACCAAATGAGAACTATTTACAGTACTTAGCAAACTTTAAAGTATATCATCATCACCATCATGCCAGTAATAAGAGTTTAGAAAAGAGATTATGGCTGGCTTTGTTGATTTGAGAGTCATCTGTTCTATTAGAAATTAGGAAACTTGGGTCTGGGGACATGTTTTCACATTAGTGTCACACAGGCCAGTAATGCATAAATCATAAGCCTTTATCATGGTGCTTTTTGGCTGACCCAACAAAAGCCCACAGCTTGAAATTTAACAAGAGCATGTGAAGAGTTTGGGGATGGGGTTGGAGAGAGACAAAAGAAGGATACAACCAAAGAAGTCTCCGAAACCTCAGGTGTGGTGATCTTTAGCCCATGGCAGGAGGAGCAAGCAAAGTGAGGGACATCACTAATGGTCTTTTGAAGAGGCTAATTCCAACTTGTTACAGACAGTTTTGCCAAGTTTTTGATGACTCCTCTTCATTGTACAGCTGTAGTCCTGTCACGTTCTCAGAACAGTGACTCAGTGAAGAAGCAAATGTAATAGGTTTTATCAGGAGAGGTCGGGTTCTGGCACAACTTATTGATTTCGAGAGTAGAAAATTTGGGGCAATTTTGGTGCCCAAAGCAATTATAATATCTAGTGATGTTTTTTTGTTTTTTGTTTTTTGTTTTGCGGGGCAATGGGGATTAAGTGACTTGCCCAGGGTCATGCAGCTAGTAAGTGTCAAGTGTGTGAGGCCGGATTTGAACTCAGGTCCTCCTGAATCCAGGGCCAGTGCTTTATCCACTGTGCCACCTAGCCGCCCCCATGTTTTTTTTAATGAAAAAAAAATTCTGGATAACTAGTTTCAACATTTATAGAAGAATGAAAATTCTGTAACAATTAAACAAGTTATAAAGCTTCATAACTTTTAAAAATCATCTTTAAAATGTTTGTGCCCTCTAAATTTCAGTGCCCTGAGGGAAAATGATGATTGCCCCCATCTTAACATAGTTCTGTTGGTTTTAGATCTCTGATATCACAGGCAAGAAAATGTAAAAAGTTGAATGGTAAATGGGGAAATAAAATACAGGTTATGAAAGTATCAAGGATTGACAGAAATATGAGATATCTACAGAGGGGGAGGCAGCTTGTTGCAAGTGAATCTTAAGTTATTTCAGGCTAACTCTTAAGGAAGAGAAATGAAATTGACATACAAGGGAACTGGCTGAATGGGAATCTTTGCTTGACCCTGTATGATTCAACATTTTTTATGGATGACATGCTTACTATATCTGTAAATGACACAAAACTTTGAAGGAGGGCACCATGTGGGAGGACAGGATCAAGATCAAAATGTATCTTGGTAGGCTAGGACTTTGGCCTGACTCTAACAATGTGATAGGAATAAATATAAATTCTCATACAAGTTAAAAAATCAATTTCACAAGTATAAGATAGGAAAGGCAAAGGCATGACTAAACAGCACTTTGCCTTCAAAAGACCCAGGTTTTGGTGAACTGTATACTTAATATGAATCAACAATGTGTTAGGACAGACAAAAAAACAAAAAAAAACAAAAACAAAAGAAGAAAAAGAAATCTTGAACTGTATTACTAGAACAAGGGAAGGTGAAAGTTCACCTGTCTTGTGATCTGCTTAAACCATATCTAGACTTACATTCAGTTCTTGAGTGCCACATACATAACTGGAGAACACCCAGAGCAGTGCAACCAGAATGATGAAGGACTGTGAGACCATGAGACATGAGTATAGGTTGATGGAAATAGAGATGTTTAGGGGCAGCTAGATGGCACAATGGATAGAATGCTGGGACTGGAATCAGCCTGACTCATCTTCTTGAGTTCAAATCTGGCCTCAGACACTTGCTAACTGTGTGACCCTGAACAAATCATATAACACTATTTGCCTCAGTTTCCTCATCTGTAAAATGAGCAGGAGAAGGCAAACCACTGTAGTATCTTTGCCAAGAAAACCCCAAATGGGAATATGAAGAGTTGGACACAACTGAAAAATGACTGAACAACACAATGTTATAGAAAGGACTGTAGTTATGATATAGAGTGGAGGGTATGGATTTTCAAGGCCAGGCTCTGAGATTCCTTGATTCTGTGACCCAATCCAATACCCAGAGGTGCCCTGAAATATGGATCTACAGAACACCCTAGCATAAACTCATTTGGGAAGAGGAAAACTGTTCCTACTGTTCTCCACCAACAAAGGTGGGAGAGGGGTGCCTGCAGGGCTCATAAAATTCACTCTCATTTCCTAGTCCATGTCAATATTGATGGTCAAGAGCTGCCACAACAACCCTAAAGACCTTGCCTCTACCATCTTCTGAACTGAAGAATAACCTAGGAGAGGCACTGACCACCATAGGGTGCCAAATTGGTAGAGTTCTATGATGAGAAAATAGATTGCTGTTGCATTCTTTCTCTTATCTGTTCTTTCTTGTGACTGGTGTAGAGAGGAATGGGGAGATCCTGGAATTTTCATGCTTCTTCAGAGAATCTTCCCAGTACTCTTCTCAGAGCACCCATTACTTCCTTGTTCCTCAAACTGTAGATAATAGGGTTCAGCATAGGGGCCACTGTAGTATAGAATAAGGCAACCATCTTTTCATGTTCTGCTGAGGAGGTGGCCTGGGGCCTCATGTAGGTGAAGATGGTGGCTCCAAAGCAAAGGGAGACCACAGTAAGATGGGAGGCACAGGTCCCAAAGGCTTTGCGGCGTCCTTGAGTAGAACGGATGCGCAGAATGGCCCTAACAATCTGGCCATAGGAGAACAGCACCAAGGAGCAGGGTAACATGATGACCACAAAGCCTGAAAAGGTCACCATGATCTTGTTGAAGGAAATGTCCACACAGGCCAAACGCAGCACTGCTAGTGTCTCACAGGCAAAGTGATTGATAACATTCTTACACAGGGGGAGTCGAAAGGTAATGGTTGTCTCCATGAGTGAGTTCAGGAAACCAGCAGCCCAACAGGCAGCAGCCAGAGCCATGCACAGCCCTCCATGCATGATGACTGTGTAGTGGAGGGGATAGCACACTGCCACATAGCGGTCATATGCCATTGCTCCCAGCAGGAAGAACTCAGTTCCACCCAGTGCTAGTGAGATATAGAGCTGAAACACACAGCTAGGGAATGGGATGGACTTCCTTGAAGACAGAAAATGAATAAGCATTTGTGGGACAGTGCTGTTCATGTAGCAAATATCCACAAAGGACAGGATGCTGAGGAAGAAGTACATGGGGGTCTGGAGTCGAGGATCCAGCCTGATCAGGTGAATGATAAGCAAGTTTCCCAGCATAGTCACCAAGTACATGGCCAGGAAGAGGACAAAGAGGTAAATCTGAGTCTTCCAGTCATTAGATAGTCCTAAGAGGATGAACTCATTCATCCATGTCTCATTGTTATAGGCCATGTGAGGATAGTTCTATTAGGATGGGAACAATATAATCAAGTGCTGATATTTCGATTCTGGAAGAAAAGATATTTGCTTGTAAATTGTCAACAAATCCTATTCACATACCCTCAGAAGAAAGGAAAGTGTTTACATGTTTCAGCTTAAAAATCCAGTTTGAATAGTATGAGATTAATTCTCTTATAACAACACTCAGAAAGAAGGTAAAGCAACTATTACTTCAGTTTTATTCTTGAGAAAAACTGAGGCTCAGAAATGTTAAGTGCTTTCTAAGTTTTTACTACTAACTACATTCATTCAAATGGTGGGGGAGGGGCAGGGAATGATTGTCTTTTCTTCCCTTGACAATATCTGAAAATGTAAATTTCTGAAATCTTACCAAGGCTTCGATTTTGTCTCAGGATTCAATTTTTATATTCTCTCCTTTCCCCTATGGAATCCCATCATCTCCACCACTCTCTCCTCAAGCTAAATGTGATTCCCAGTGGAATACATCCCTGCCACCCAAAATACTTCATACTGTTTTCCTTATGCTAAGTCAGAAGCTCAAAGGCTGATTGTCCATCCTTTCAATTTTGTAGTCACTGAAATGTCTCTTTCCATCTTAGAAGGTATTGAAAATGATAAATTCCAAAAAAAGAAACACAAACAACCTTTTTTGGGGGAAGCATAGAGAAAGAAATCACTAATAAATTTTCTAGGGATGGCATGCACAAGGAAATGAAGACTTCATTGGACAACATCAGTTTTGTGAAATCTGTTTTGCAGGCAAATTAATTTTGGGTCCCTGAACTTGGGCTGAGAATAGAGAATCTCAGATCTCAACTTTTTTCTGCTTTTTTTGAAATATGGGCTTCCTGTAGAATAGGGATCAGTGAACTAGTAAGAATGCCAACAGAGATATACATTGCCTACCACCCCTATCAAACTTTATTAATGAAAGTTGTCTATATTATCTAAAGTATGGAATGTTGGGAGGGGAGAAGAAAAATAGAAAATAAGGTTGTAAAAGGAAAGGGTGGTACCAGTGGTGTGTGTGTGTGTGTGTGTGTGTGTGTGTGTGTGTGTGTGTGTGTTTAGAAAGAGAAGATCAGGAGTTAGAAGGTTTTTACTTTACTTGAGAAGTAGTAGGGAGTGTTTTGAGCAGATGTGTGAAATGACCAGATCCATGCATGAAAAGGATTATTTTATCAGTGATAGGACAAATAGATAAATATAACAGCTGGGAGGCACTAGGAGAGAGCAAAGATAAGAACTATGTAGTTCTGTAGTGATAGGGGGTGGGGTAGTGAGGACTTGTAATTGGGTGGTGTCTGCTGGAAGAGATAGAAATAGATATAGGAAAAAGAAGCAATATACTTGGTAACTGATTAATTGTTAGCAGTTATATGGTGCTTTAAGGTTTATAAGGCACTTTACATACGTTATCTTATGTGGTCCTCACAGTAACCTAGTGATGATATATGAACATGAGGGGCAGGGAAGCATCAAAGATATATCCAAAGTTAAAAATAGGGGGTATTGGATGAGTGGTAGGGACATAGACAGAAAGGGTGAAGTAAAAAGGAGAAGAAGGTTTAGAGTAGAAAGATAAGCTTAGTTTAGGACATGAGTTTGGGGTATGGGTGGGACATCTGGGTGGAGACATCCTGTTGGAAGTGCAGATGCTTGTGTACATACATGTTATCTTCCTGATAGAAGGCAAATTCCTTGAGGGTGGGCACTGTTTCATTTTTCTCTTTTTATTTCCAGTGCCTATCATAATGTCTAGCACATACTAGGAATTTAATAAGTGCTTCATGAGTTCTTTCTAGACATGGTGGATGACCTGCTCAAATGACGAAGGTGGGAGAATGCAGAACAAAATTGAGGAACATCCAGAAGTTGATGTTGGCTGGGCAGTCAAATGCATGGAGAGAAAGAGACTATAATAAGAATGAAAAGGTAGTTTGAGTGAGGCTGTTGAAGTTCTGAATTGTCAGGCTATCTGGCTACTTTGGATGTCATAGATACATGTCCCCATTCCTTTACCTAAAAACATACTTGCAGACTTCTACTCACCTATATACATTTAATATTGTGTGCACATATTTATATACTTATTCATCTATCTATATACATTCATCTATTCTGAATCTATATAAAAATATACATGGTTATACACACAACTCTAATGTCCACTCATATATACCCCTTAACCCTTCCATAATCACATATTCTCATAACAAATTAATTAAATGAATTACCTTTGCAATTCCAGCCTCCAAGAAATTTTTTTTAAAACTTCATCAGGACAACTTAGAATATGAACAAAGGAGACACACAGAAAAGGTAGAGAATATGCAGATTAATAAGACAAATATAGGAAGAACAGAAAACAAGTGAAACAGAATGAGTAAGAAAAGCAAAGGTGAGAAAAAGAAGAATGAAAAGTCAAAGATATGGTTCCATGAAAAAAGACAAAAGCAGAAAGAAGAAATGGAGTAAAAGAAGAGTGCAAATCCATAACCATAATCCTGAAGTAATTTTATATATTCCTATCATGTATGTAGTCATAATAACATATTTATATGTTGTTCGATATGCCTCCAAAAAATTTCTTCACAAACTACCTTATGATGGGATAATTGGGGCCACCTATAGTCATTTGAAAAAAGTGCCCTGGCTCACTGTTGACTGGAGAGATTCAGGTCAGGATAATTCTGGGTACTGCCTCATACCTATTAGATTGGATGGTGGGACAGCAGAGGAAAATGATTTATGTTGTGGGGGAATGTGTGGAAAATGAGACATTGGTATACTCTTGATAAAATTGCAAACTGATCCAGGAGTTCTGTAGGGCAGTTTGGAGGTATGGTCAAGGGACTGTGGCACCATGCATGTTCTTTGACCTAGCAATACCACTATTAGATTGGTATCCAAAAGAGGGATTTTTTTTTTTGGTGATGCAATTGGGATTAAGTGACTTGCCCAGGGTCACATAGCTAGTAAGTGTCAAGTGTCTGAGGCTGGATTTGAACTCAGATCCTCCTGATTCCAGGGCTGGTGCTCTATCCACTGTGCCACCTAGCTGCCCCCCAAAAGAGATTTTTTTAAAAACCTGAATTCAAAATTGGGGTGATGCCCATCAATTGAGGAATGGCTGAACAAATTGTGAGATGAGATTAGGATGGAACACTATTGTGCTGTAAGAAATGATGAGCAGGATGCTATCAAGAAGGACTTATGAAAATGCAATCCATCTATAAAGAAAGAACTAATGATATCTGAGTACAGATTGAAGTATAATTTTTATTGTTAGTTCCTCTTTCTAAAGTTTTTTGTCTGTTTTCCTTCACAACCTGACTAATGTGGAGATGTTTTGCATACTGCACATTTATAACTTATATTGAATTGCTTGAGTTCTTAGGAAGGGGTAGGGAGAGAGGGAGAAAGAGAATTTGGAACACAAAGTTTTAAAGAATCTATGTGAAAATTTATTTTTACATGTAACTTGGGGAAAATTCTAAATAAATAAATTTATTTAAAAAACAAACTACCTTATGAGAGTTCTGGTACAGATATAATTATACCATTTTTAAAATGTGTCATAGTGGAAACAGCCCTGGCATCAGTCAGGAGGCTTGGGTTTGAATGTATTAGCTGTGTGATCTTAGAAAATTAATTTAGTCTTATCTTTAAAATAGGTATAGGAGAGGAATAATACATGCTTTGCATAGTTTAATGGATAAAGAACCAGCCTTGGAGACTGGAAGATCTAAGTTCTAGTCCTTAAGGGGATACATATTAGCTGTGTGACCATAAGGAAACTATTTAACCTCCTAGTGTCCCAGGTAATGCTCTAATAGTTTCTTCTTAAACTCTCTCTCTCTGTGTGTGTGTGTGTGTGTGTGTGTGTGTGTGTGTGTGTGTGTGTGTGAGAGAGAGAGAGAGAGAGAGAGAGAGAGAGAGAGAGAGAGAGAGGGAGGGAGGGAGGGAGGGAGGGGCCCCTTGGGCACTATAGTGATGCCTATGGACCCTTCTCAAAATAGTGTTTTTAAATGTATAAAATAAAATCTATAGAATTAAAAAGGAAGCCAAATATTGAAATATGCTTATCAAAATATACTTCATAAAAAGTTCATGCACTGCAGGTATATGTAACTGGAGCTATGCTATCAACAAGGTCTTTTGCTATCACAAGGTCTCTTCCCAGTGACATGCTTGTTGTCTACATGGAAAGGGGAACAGTCTTTCCTCACATAAGCTGATGAGTTTTGTTTTCATGGCTAAGTCTGACTGAGGGAAATTGCTCACACAAATCTCTTTAGCTGAACTTGTCAACAAATCATCAAATGCAGTATGAAAGAATGTAGGCAGGAGCTAGGAAATTGAGGGAAGGAGATAAGGGGAAAGGATGGAGAGAGTAGGAAGAAACAGCAAACAACTGATTCATCACAGGCTTTGCACATGAAAAAAAAGATATGGATGCTTGGTGGGTCTGCTTTCTTTGGATGGGACTGCCTCCTTATCTCATTTTTTCCTTCCTATTCCTTTCTCTGCTTGGACACTTTTGATTTCAGTTTCTTGTCTGAATTTGCTTCTTTCTCCTCCCTTTCTTCTTTTCTTAGCCTGTCAATGTGTGTATCATCACAGCATAGGCACACATTAGTCATTTAATAAATACTTGTTAATGAATTTACACATAAATGAAACAAACTAATGTGAAAGATATAGAGAACTATGAAAAAAGTTAGAAACTATATAAGGATAAAGTAAAATCAACATTATAATTAATAAAATAAAAAAGCATCATTCCAGCATCTGATTATATGTATGGATCCATACCTCATATAGTGGCAGACCTAGGGATGACAGGATCACAAACAGAGCTAAAAGTAAGCTTAGGGACCACTTAGTCCAGTCCTCTCACTTTATAGATGAGATAAGTAAGGGCCAGAAAGGCAATGTGATTTGTCCAAGGCCAGGCAGTGAATATTTGTCAACGCCTGAATCTGACCCCAAGACCTTTGACTCTAAACCCAATACACTTACGTTTGTGAAGGTTGGTGTTTGGGGTGGAATGGCAGCATTTACTTACTTTTGGAAATGGTTTTATATCATCCTTACTATTTATCCCCTACTCTTTATTTTAGGTGATGTGGTTCTCACATGTATAGTCCCAGTGACTCTGATTGGGTAGGAAGAGTCTAATTAGCATAGGGAGAACTGAAAGCAAATGAGGAAGCTGTGTTTATTATGATTTTACTATTTAGCAACTCTCCTAACAAGATTAAGGTTTGAAATAAGGTTTCAGTATTAGTTGCCTTTTCATTCTTTCGCCATATTTTTACTACAAATCCACAATATCATCTATGCCTTATCTCCCTTCATTCCCTTTGGAGACATAAAGCAAGTTGCATAGAGGCAAAACTGTGTTTGGCAAAAGGAAAAACTTGCTAAGGATTAGAATTGTCCCAAAGTGAAGTGGGCTGGCTTGGTGAGTAGTGGGCTCTCCATAACTCAAGGTCTACAAGCAAAGACTAGATGTCCACTGCTGGGGTTTGTTGCAAAGAAAACTCCTTTTGTGTGTGGACTGGAGGGCTGCTGAGGTCCCTTCGAACTAAGATTTTGAAATCAAAATCAGTATTACTTACAAGCTTCTATGTTGCCAAAGCATGAATATGCAAAGCAATGCAAAAGAAACAAGCTCCCTTCCAACATCTTCTTCCTAAAAAGGGAAAACTTTGCTTTTAACATTTAGGGAATCATTGCTGAAGTGAACACTACAGTCCAGCAATGCCCCCTTCATTCCTTCAGTGCACGGCAAAGGAAGTTTCCTCAGGGTCAGAAAAAGGCAAGTGAATCCCTCTGTGGGAGCTAGCCTCCCCATCCCATCATTTGGGAGGGAGCTAGGGAACACGAGGTTGCCATCTGCCCCAGATACCCACTGCAAGAGTGAGGAGGTCCTGACATAGAGCCTTGGTCCCAGCTGAGAATCATCTGAGTTGGTTGAGCCCCCACCCTGGCTACTTTTCTCCTGCTTCATCACTCAGCTAGAATCTGCCTTAAGAAGCAGGATAGCACCCACATTCTTTTAGAATAAGACATCCAATGTATTACTTGCCTCTCTGGTTACCAAACTCAAAGTCATTTTTGCAAAGGTTATGAAGCCAGAAGGAGTCAAGGGATTGCAGAAAGCCTGCTTTCACAATAAGCAGTCTTAAGCCATGAAGGTCCACAGCCATAGGATGAATCAGGGAAAACAACTGACTCAACTCCAGTGTAGGAGACCATCCTTTGCATGGGAAGAAAGGGCAGGACTGAACAAAGTATGGGGCTTGAAACAAGAACAGACAACTTGCTTTGACCTCAGGGATGAATTCTCAAGTGGCCAATTATTATTATTAATATGATTTTTGCTTGTTAAGTTCCTGTTATTTCCCCTCCCAGTCTATTTGGTCACTTTTCCTTACCCAAAGACCTCACCTGCATTTCAAACTTTTCAAATTTAGTATTTGCTTTCTCTGTCCCAGAAGTAGCTGCCTCACCTCATGAGGTTCATTAGTGGGCATTCCCCAAGGTTCCCAGTGACACTACTTTTAGATATTTGTATCATTTTTTGCAATGGGATATGCATACATTTGTGAAGGAATGTATATGACCCCAATCCAATTTAAATCAACTTTTTTTAATCACCTAAAGTACGCAGAGCACCAGGCAAGGAACTGATGAAAATACAATCTGGATAAGATAAAGTTCCTGCCTTTATGGGATGCAGAAAAATGACACAGACACAAAACACTAAATATTGAAAGTTTTACAGTGAATATCAAAATTAAAAATCCATGGGTGAATTGGGATAAGTGGTTTCCAACTTGGAAGGGGGTTGGGTCATCAGGAAAGTCTGCCTAAAGAGATCACATTTCAATTTAGCTTAAAAAAATAGATTAAACAATAATAGAAAGGGCATAGGGAACAGTATGACCAAGGAGCCTTACACTACCTACCTCATAGGTTTGTTCCCCAGAAGATGCATAAAACTCTTAAAGTACTGTGGTAATCTCAGCTCTTAGTTTCATTAAGATCCTAACCAGGGATAGCTAGGTGGTACAGTGGATAAAGCACCAACCCTGGATTCAGTAGGACCTGAGTTCAAGTCTGGCCTCAGACACTTGACATTTACTAGCTGTGTGACCCTGGGCAAGTCACTTAACCCTCATTGCCCCCCCCCCCCACACACAAAAAGATCCTAACCAGGAGTATATAGTTGCAAAAGGAAAATGCCACCTTTCATTTTTCCTTTCCCTTCAGGAACCAATCATATTGATGGCTGATAAGGAGAATTTAAAAATTCTTATGGCCTTCATGATCATTTCCATCTTCATGAAACATTGTGAAATAGGAAGAACCATTGTAGGGGAAATAGTACTATACTTGACATCAGTGATTCTGGATTAAAATTCCAGTTTTTGCCACTTGTAACTTTTATGGTTTTGTGTAAGTCGCTCCTTGGGATTTTGTTTCCTCATCTCTAAAATGATGAGTCAGAGAAGGTCATCTCTAAGGTCACTTTTACAAACCATGGTTCAGATAAGTTAAAGTATTCATTCCACATGTAATGATTGGAATGACGCCACCTGCTGGAGACTTATGTAGAAAAACTGCGCCATGAGGTGAATGTCTCTAAGGGCAAGACCATGCGTCTTTTCTTTGGCATCAGGAAGTGACATTTGCTGATGGGAGGAAGAAGGGGGAGCCAGGCACTCTGACTTTTTTTTTTCCTGAGGACTCTGGTGGAGAAGGGAGCTAGAAATGCACTCTCCCTTTAATAGATAGATGAATGTAGGCCTTTCTCTCTCTTTACCAAATTCTTATTCTCCTTAATAAATGCTTAAAAGTCTAACTCTTGCTAAAGCTTATAATTTATTGGAGACCACTCATTAGATATTTTAGACAGAATAGCTAGAATTTTAGCCCTTAACAGATGGCTGACCACGAAGAGGAAAGCTGAAACCTCTATCTTTTGATCTTCCAGTTGGGTAAGAAATCTCCCCTACCCTGTTCCTTTAAACTGCTAAGTACTGGCTGTTTTCCCTTTAAATTTTTTCAAATGGACCTTTTAAACTTCCTAATTACCCTATTTTTGATTTTAGTCTGTTTAACCAAACAAATGGGAGATAAGATCATGGTAATGCTTTGTTTTGGGGGATTTTCTATTTTTCTTTTTATTTTTGTTATAAGAGCCAGCAAGGTGCTCACACAAGGGAATATAAATATCCCCCTCCCCCCTTTCCCAGCCATGCTTTTTCAGAGGAGCCTCTGATTTCCGCAGCTTTTCCAAATTCTAACACTAATTGTTGCTCTAATTTTGCATGCCTGGAGGCTTCTCTAGAAGCTTTTAATCCCCTAGTTGTGGCTGAAGAGGAACCCAGGCCTGAGTTCAAAATCAAGCCTGATTCAAATTGCCCTGGTCCCTCCCCTCCTCTCCAGACCCCACCTTCTACCCCTCCCTTGGCCAAGCCCCTTGATTCCCCTGCCTGGGAAGTCCAGAGATCTAATGCACATGCGCAGCTTTCTCTACCTGTATTTGCAGCTTCAGGCTCAGCCTTTCCCAAGCCTGCCTGTGCTTCTGAGACAACCTTAGAAAACCCTTTAAATTCCATATATACTCGTTTTGTTCATAATTTTGCTAATCTGTTTTGTCTTTAATTAGTAACCTTATAAAGCATTTGTATGGTGAAAAGACTGACAGACAATATAGAGGGCTTAAAGAAGAAAAACTTAAGCTGAATAAGAATGACAGTCATCAACATAGTTAAAGACTCCACTTCTTTTGCCATGGAAGGGTACATATTTTACAGAAATGTAGAAGTAAGCAGCAAGGTATTGATATGAGTATTGGGGATTTTAGATATCGGAATCAAAAGTGTTCTGAATTCACTCAGAGTAATAGTATCAGTTCAGAGGTTACATAGGATTTCTATGCTATTGCACCTACATTTTGAAATTAATGGTATGGGTTTATTTTCATAGAGATTTTCATGCTTTTGAGATTGTGTTTTATACTTAGTTTTTAAAACAAGGAGAGTATTTGTAAAAGCTTTTTAGAGTCATGTGATCAAGTTTATATTTTATAATACTCTTATTAGTATCAAGTTCATATTCATTTAGATTTCCCTAGTTTGAATTTCATTGTTTTTTTATTTTTCCATGTGTATTTTCTTCTATTCATTCATCTATCTAATTTTGAAACAATGCAAGATGGTTTTGATTTCATAATACAATGTTAATTCTAGGAGTATTGTGCTCCCATATTCTGAGTTGTTTTGTTTCGTTTTTTTAGTGAGGCAATTGGGGTTAAGTGACTTGCTCAGGGTCACACAGCTAGTAAGTGTTAAGTGTCTGAGGCCGGATTTGAACTCAGGTACTCCTGACTCCAGGGCTGGTGCTCTATCCACTGCGCCATCTAGCTGCCTCCCTGAGTTGCTTGTTTTTGTTATTTTTTTTTTCTCTCAACTGATTATTTGATCAAAATCTTTAAAGCATTTCCCTGGCAAATTGTTTGCCATGGCAAGTGTAAATTGATTCTAAAAGTATTATTTTTTATTTTATTTTATTTTTTTTTTAGTGAGGCAATTGGGGTTAAGTGACTTGCCCAGGGTCACACAGCTAGTAAGTGTTAAGTGTCTGAGGCTGGATTTGAACTCAGGTACTCCTGACTCCAGGGCCGGTGCTCTATCCACTGCGCCACCTAGCTGCCCCTAGAAGTATTATTTTTGATAAACATATTCCAAAAAAAAAAAAGAAAGAGGGGAACATTTATAAAAGTTTTCTTTTTTCAAAAAAAAAAGTTTTCTTTGAGATTGTGTTGTGCTTTAACTTGTATTTAAATGTTCCAACTTTTCACAAAAGTAATTGTATACTAAGTAAAAAAAAAGGTATTATTTGAAATTGTTGCATAATTGTATATTATATTCTGAGTCAAGACTTTTTCACATTTTTTGAGATAATTTATTATCCTCAATTTTTAAATCCATATGAGACTTGGATTATGGGAACTTATCATTTAAGACATTAATTGCCTTTATTCTGAGTTATCAGATGCCAGTTGGCCAAGATGCCATCCAATCACAAGAGGAATACATGCAAGAGCAGACACTGAACTGTTACATGAGGGGAGACATGCATGAAGTCAAGGTATGGCTGAGGGAACGGCTTTTGACAAATGTTGAGGTTGGATTCTCTTGGCTTAATATTTTATTTTATTTTTCCCCACAGTACTATACAGATGGCTGGAAGTTTTGATTCCACCCATCTCATTCCTCACCTGGCTTCTATGCCCCCTCCTATATGTCTGATGCCATGGACATCTAAATTCCATGCATCTGATTAAGGCTGACTCAATATGTTTGGTGGCATAGACATATATTCCATCCACCTATTTTAAGCCTGGCATACTGCATGGGCAGTATATATTGCTCAAGTGTGGGAATGCTCATATCCCATCATTTCTCTGTTTTTTTATGGTAACCCCCATAATTATCTCAGGTGTCATGATAAAGACAGTGTTGAATTTGGCCTTGACATCTGTTACCAATTATATTAGATTTTTAAATTTCTCGTAATGGCATGAGGATAATTAGGTAAATGATGCAAAAAGTGATGAAACAAAGATAAAAATTATTTTAAAAAATTAATATCACAGCAGTTGTCTTCTCAATTTACCCTGCATAAGGGGGGAACTATAGTAATATTAATTTTAAAGAATGTTTCAATTTTTGTTTTATTATATGTTTCATGTGTAACAACTAAGATTCTGAATTCCCTTAGACATGTTTTTGAGAACTCTCATTGTTTGATTTGATTATTGACAAAGCTATTTTAAAGTTGTGTTAAGCTCAATTTTGTAGGAAATTTTCCTGTCTGATTACCAGTATCCATACATCAACCCCCAAAAAGACTTCCATTCCATTACTATACCTAGAGGACATCTGAGAAAAGACTTTCAGAGACTTTAAATGAATAGTTTTGTTTTGTTGTTGTTGTTGTTTTTTCTTTTCTGTTTCTGTTATAATATACACCATCTGTAATATGTACTCTCTGCAGAGGCCCTCCCTTTGCAAGACCAATGTCAAAGTGTCAGTTCATGAGGACAAAAAAATCGCCCCTCTGGACAAAACTTTCCTCTCTCCCTTTTCTATGTTGTTATTAACATATAGGTTATTATATTCTGTTCAGCATATATTCAGCATAGGTTATTATATTCTGTTATTTTTGACTGTTTCATCAAGGAAACGCCCTGTTTCTTGAAGAAACAAAGCGGGGACTGTAACGATTGGAATGATGCCACCTGCTGGAGACTTACTGTAGAAAAGCTGCGCCATGAGGTAAACGTCTCTGAGGGCAAGACCATGTGTCTTTTCTTTTCTTTGGTGTCAGGAAGTGACGTTTGCTGGTGGGAGGAAGAAGGGGGAGCCAGGCGCTCTGACTCTTTTTTTTCCTGAGGACTCCGGCAGAAAAGGGAGCTAGAAATGTACTCTCCCTTTAATAGATAAATTAATGTAGGCCTTTCTCTCTCTCTTTACCAAATTCTTATTCTCCTTAATACATGCTTTAAAGTCTAACTCTTGCTAAAGCTTATAATTTATTGGAGACCACTCATTAGATATTTTAGACAGAATAGCTAGAATTTTAGCCCTTAACACATGTCAGATGGCTAGTTTGAGTGTGGAACTAGGAAAAACAAGGAAGCAAAGGGGGCACTTCTTAGACTATATTGTATAATCTTAATAGATAATGAAAGTGGTAAAGTCTACACAAATATCTTCCATCCTTCATGCAGTCCCTCTGTTGTCAGACAAAAGAAATGTGAGGTGCACAAATTTAGAGATGTCAGGGGCAACTAGGTGGAGCAGTGGATAAAACACTGGCCCTGAATTCAGGGGGACCTGAGTTCAAATGTAGCCTCAAACACTTGACACTAGCTATGTGACCCTGGGCAAGTCACTTAACGCTCATTGCCCCACAAAAAGGGAAAAAAAAAAAGAAAACTAATTTAGAGATGTCTCCATTTTAAATGTTCATATGGACCATTTGTGCCTGACCTGTGGTAGAGCCTTCTGAGCTTGTATTGGTCTGATCAGCCACAGCTGGACACACTGTACCTCGATCCCAACATACTAATGCCACTTTGGTTCCCTTTGAGAGTAAAGAGCAACAACCACCACCACTTGGACCTGTCCTGGGAATAATGGGCCCTGCCCCTTTCTTTTCTCTTTTGGGAGTTTTATAGAAGTACATTGAAACACAGAAGCTCACAGTTCGAAGAGAACTCAGGGGCCATGAATTTCAACCCATACCTGAATAAGAGTCACCTTTAAAATAGAATCAACAAATGATCAACTGGCCCTTGCTCAAAGGCCTCCAGTTAGGAAAAACCCAACTCTTTTCAAGACAGTCCATTTTATTTGGGCTTAGCTTGAATCGTTTAAAAAAAAGTAAAGACAAGACAGAATAATAATTAGTAAGCATAATATAATTCTCTCATTTTTATAGATCAGCAGTTGTGAAAACTTAATCACTTCTACTGCCTGCTATGGATCCAAACTGAAATTCTCTATTAATGACCAGCAGCTTATCAAAAAACACCTCACCCTTCCTTTCCTCCCCTTTTATTTCAACTACAAGGATATGAGAGCAAATCTGGTACAGGAAAGGATGGAACAAACTTTGCAAATCCCTTCAATTTGGAAGAACCCTGAAGCACTGCCTTACTTTAGCACTGGCCCATACTTTGTTTTTATGAGTAGGAGGCTTAACTGTGAATAAATCAAGCAAATAAATTTTGAGAATGGTCATTATAAAAAAAATTAGACAAATTATTAGCTGCACTGCTTCTGATAGGTAAAGACAGCTACAGCATGTTTCCAGAAAATTAATATTCCAACACCACTTTATCATTTATGTATGCTATGTATATGATCTCTTTCCCTAATAGTTTCTATAGGTCCCTTTTCTATCCAAGTGGTCTGTGATTGCTTCATTTCTGCTCAGTTGATTCTCCTACAATCAACCAAACAATGAGTATTAGGCTTCCTTCCATACCATCCATCCAACCTTTGGTTCCTGGATTTCATCACAAGTATATTCCAATATGAAATTCTATTTCTTTCTCTCTCCTCTCCCATTTGTCTATCTTTTTTTCTCTCTGAATACAGTATATCCCCTTCCAGAGTCCATGGATCATATTCCTTCATCAAGAGCATTCCATTTTTTTCCCTCTTCTAACTAACATCTCCTTTTCTTTGAGTCACTCCGCTTTCTCATCCTTTTCCTTGAGTCCCTCTGTTTCAGCGTGAGCCCTTGGGCTTTTCTGCTCAAATATTACTTTTCTTCATCTCAAGTCCTTTTTCTTCTTTTTAAATCTTTCCATATTTCCTTTTCCCAAACCAAAACCATCCAGATCTTTGTTACATTTTCTTCTCTCTTTCCTAAAGATCAGGTCCTCCTCCTATCAGGATCAGAAGATAATTTATAGATCTTGGTCCACCTGCCATAGAAGAAGCAAGCTGGGAAATAAAAGGAGACTTAGTATCTTTTAAATTCCATGAAGACACAAGGGCATATGAATGGGAGACATATTTCCCAAGTTTTGAAAGAAGGAAGAATTCACTATGAGTTGACCTAGAGTAGAAGAGGCAGATTCATTTGTTACCCCCATGCAAGATAAGGTTTCAGGAGTATCTATAGAGATACCTATTTATGAAAAGTAGACTTATGAGACTAAAGTAAAAGAGCTGAAAGTCTTAAAGAACCCAGAGGAAATTTGACTCTGGGATTAAAAGAATTTTCCCTTTACCCATTGATTTTGGAGCTGGCATCATTTTCTGGGGAGAAGGAACAGAAAATAGACAATATCTATGAGAAAAATGTTAGCAATGGTAAGAAGGATACAATCCTGGCTAGAAGCAGAGAAAGGTGATAGTAGCTAGAAGGAGCACAGTATCTGTTGGGAACTGAGAACCAATGGAGTGATAGAAGTCTAATAAGCAAGAGGCAGTCAGAATGATATAATGGCCAACAGTCAAAGCAGATAAGGAACTATGGGAACATCAAAGTGGGGAGTGGCAAAGAGTATCAAGAAGCAGTGGCAGCAGAACAGTGAATCATTGAAAGATGGAAAGCCAGAGAAAAGGCAATGAAATACAGAGATCCATTGTGGAGAAACAAAACTCCGAATCCTTTTCCTTTTCAAGAACCCCACCCTTGATAGTACTGTAAGTTTTAAGGACTATGCATATCTCTGGGGGAAAAGTGATGTGGAGAACAGTGCAGGAAGGGGAGTAACTTAAATCATAAATGAAAACAACAGAAATGTGGGAGCAATAATGTGGAAGGCTTTAAATGCCTTCCTATAGGTACTAACTAGGGATCTACTCTACATTTATTTAATAAGTATTACAGTCATAGTTGAGTTTTGAGTCTATCAATTCAGCAGCTATGTAGAATGGAAGGGAAAGGAGAGAGACCAAAAGCAAGAAGGCCAATTTATGAGCTATTATTCCAAATATTAATCAGTTAATAAATATTTATTAAGCACCTACTTTGTATCAGCATCATTGCTAAGTTCTGGGGATACAAAGAAAGGTAAAAGTCCTTGCATTCATAGAATTCAGTCTAATGTAGAATCTAATAGGGAAATGACATGCAAACAACTAGGTACAAACAGGCTATATACAAGATAAACTGGAAAAAATAAAAATAAAAGGCACTAAAATTAAGAGGAATCAGGAAGGTTTCCTGTAGAAGGTAGAATTTGAGATGGGGCTTGAATAGAAGCAGAGATGAGGATTCAGATTGCACTCAGTTAGTATGAGACAGTCTGAACATGCCCTGAATTGGGAGATAGAGTATTTTGATCAAGGAACAGTAAGAAGATCAGTGTCACTTAATTTAAGAATGTATGTGTGTGGGGGACAGGGTAAGTATAAGAAGACTAGAAAAGATATTATTGGTCCTTCTTTCTCAAAGAGGACCATTACATTTGTGTGAGAAACAGGGGCAGACCACCTTCTCAAAATAAGTTCTTTAAGAGGCGACTTTGGTATGACAAAAGCTTTTATTGCATTTTCATGAGAATAGGCACCCACAGTAAAAGCAATTAATGAGTGCCAATGCTAAGAGTGTCCAGCTTAAGCCCCGACTCTTTATCTCCCTCCTCTGAGTCACTATAGGTTGCTAGGCTCAGGTTTACAATCTTCCTGGAAGAATTCTAACTAAATTCTCCTTGATACATTAACCCTCCCAATTCACATACACCTTCATGCAACCCATGATCAAAAAAGGGGTGGAGATTTTAGGCATTGGAGAAGTTAATGTTAATAAGTCTATTAGGCAAGCACAGTAATGACCAGCGTTGAACTTTTACCTACTTTTACTAAAGCACTGGTGAAAGTCAGCTTAAACTATTTTTTATCAGTTCTCCCTCTAGCCTTGAAAAACTTACTTTTCTCAAATTCTTGAGTTGACCTAGTTTACAAGATAATATTGCCTTGCTGTTCCTTATATGGGCATACTTTTCCCTAACAGAGAAGAATCCACTACTTTAACTGGTTGTTACTTTATCTCACATTGGGAAGGTGATGTCATGATTTTCAAGTAAATTGGATTCAAGTAAGGCAGGACTATAGTCACCAGCCTCACTCTCTTCTCCAGAGCCATCTGGTTCCAGTGGGTAAGATATAGATCAGGACCACTGGATATGGCCTTGGATGCAGTGGGAGACCTTAGCCTTTTTAAGCTAAGGTCTTTCCCAGGCCTCAGTTTGTCTAAGGCAACACCCAATCAGTGATTAAGGATAGTTAAGAATGAGCTCTTTTACCTAGTCCCCCACCCCCCCAAAAAAAATCTGGGAGGGGAAGACCCTGAGGATTTCTGTTCAAAACCAAAAAGATTGCTACTTACACTCACTCGGAGACATCAAGAACTCAAACAATGGCCAAATAAGGCTTGGGCAGGGACCTATTGTTGGCCAATCAATGAGAGCCAGAGGGATTTGGGTTTAAGTTGTGGTCCTTAAAAAGAAATCTAACCCCAAAAGCCCAAGACATCTTGCAGACATCTTGACAGGTTTCACTGATCAAAATTTATATTCTTTTGGTCAATACATCCACAGGGAAGAGTATGGTTCCCTATACCCTGTGTGGACTGAGGGAGAGGAAGGAGGGAGAGAAAAAGGAAGAAAGGAGGGAGGGATAGAGGAAGGCAGGAAGGAGTGAGCTGTGTTGCCTTACTAGAGCTGGCCCAATGGGTCCCCAGTGGGACAGCTACTACTCAAAGATTTTTTATTGATTGTCTTGAAGAGGACCATGATATTGGGAAGGTGAAGTCATGAGTTGGAAGTGAATTGGATTTAAATAAGGCAGGGCTGTGGAAAGCCACCAGCCTCCCTCTTTCCTCCCACTAGAAAAGGTAGAAGGAATTTGAAGGACTTTGAACGCCAGAGGATGTTATATGTGATCCTAGGTGTAATAGGGAGCCACTGGAGTTGATCGAGTGGGGTGGGAGGAGACATAGTTGGACCCACAATTTAGGAAGATTATTTTGATACCCATAGTCAGTGGACATGATGTGAATGAAGATCCAGCAAAGGAATCTGAGAAGGAAGGAAGAGTTAGGTAGGAGAATCATAAAGTAAGTGTCATGAAAATCTAGAAATAAAAGATTATCAAGAAAATAATCAACTTTGTAAAATGTTGCAGAAAGGTCAAGAAGGATAAGAATTGAGGAAAAGCCATTCGATTTGACAATTGAAAGATCAGGAACTTCAGGGAAAGAGCAGTTTCACTTAAATGATGAAATCAGAAACCAGATTGTAGATGGTTAAGAAGAGAGTGAATGGAAAGGAAGTAAGACACATACTATTGATGGCCCTCTCAAGGAAATTTAGCCACAAAGGGGAAGAGAGATTGGGAAAGATAGTTAGCAGGAATGGATGGATTAAGTGATAGTGTTTTGTTTTGTTTGTTTTTTCCAGGATACCTTGGGTGTATTTGTAAATGATAGGAAAACAACCAATAGACAAGGAGAGATTAAGGTAAGAATGGGCATGCAAGAGGGGTCCCTCTGCTGGAGGAGATGAGATGGAATGGGATCACTTGTGCATGTGGAGGAGTTTGCCTTGAAAAGGAGAAGTGCCATTTCTCAATGTGAAACAGGAGTGAAGAAGGAGATAGTGGCAGAAGGCATCTGGAGGGAAGAGGAAGCTCCTGGAGAATAGCCTCAGGTTTTTTTCTGTAAAATAGGAAGTAAGATTCTCAACTGAGAGAATGGGGGTGGGAGGGGCAGCCATGGGAGTTTTGAAGAGGGGTTTAAAAAAAAGTTTGGAGTCAAAAAGACTCATCTTCCTGAGTTCAAATCTGGCCTCAGGACAAGTTACTTATCTCTCTTTACCTTAGTTCCTCATCTGTAAAATGAGTTGGAGTAGCAAATGACAAATCACTCCAGTCTCTTTGCCAAGAAAATTCCAAATGGTGTCATGGACAGTCAGATATGACTGAACAACAATAAACACACACGCACACACCCACACACCCACACACCCACCCCCCCACACCCCCCCACACACACGTGTGAGAGGCATGGTGAGTCAAATAGGAATGTATAAAAAGATGGTCCATACAAGAAGTCTATGTCAGTCTCCTCAGGAGAAATAAAAGTATTGGAAGTGCTAGATCAACTCTGTGTATCATCTCCCATCATAAATATGCCAGTGAGGGGGCAGCTAGGTGGTGCACTGGATAAAGCACTGGCCCTGGATTCAGGAAGACCTGAGTTCAAATCTGACCTCAGATATTTGATACTTACTAGCTGTGTGACCCTGGGCAAGTCACTTAACCCTCATTGCCCCGCAAAAAAAAAAGGGGGCAGCTAGGCGGCACAGTGGGTGGAGTACCAGCCCTGGAGTCAGGAGGACCTGAGTTCAAATCTGGCCTCAGACACTTGACACTAGCTGTGTGACCCTGGGCAAGTCACTTAACCCTCATTGCCCCACAACCCCTCCCCCCAAAAACCCAAACAAACAAACAACCAAATATGCCAGTGAGTGAGTCAGAGAAGTCTACATAGTTCAGAATGGATAAGACACTGAGAGATAAGACACTAGTAAAAGTAATCCTAATGTATTGATTTAAGATCTATCCTACCTGACTGATTTATAGGGGAGGGCATAATGGTATCAACCTTATAATCTAAGATTGGTAAAGTGCTTTGCATTTATTGTATTACTTGTTGAACTGGCTCTGAAAATTACAAAGTTTCTCTGATATATTTTTGAATCTACTAATGAAGGTATTCATGAAAATTGAAGAGGCTGCCTGTCAAATCAAGGAGTACAGGAATTGGCAATATGTTCATGGTACAAATTTTGACAGGTGGTTTATTTAATGCTAGAGTGCTATAGATAAGGGTGGTCATTCTAGGATACTGCTGTGCCAGTGAGAGGGCAGTATCTGGGCAAGGTGCCCAGAGGAAAAACTAATACCATGAGTCTAGCCAGACAGAAGGGGTCAGTAAAATACCAGAAGTATAATAGTTCAAGTTTCTAAGAATGAGGCAGGGCTATGAAGAATCAAGTGCTTATCTTATATTTAGAGAAACAAGCAATCACATCTAGGGAAATCAATTAAGGCAATAAGGATCAAGTGAGCACTATAGATCTAACTAGATAGTTCACATACCAGAAGATTAGCAAATAAGCCAGACCTACACTTGTAAGTAGGTAATACAGTCAATTTTTATGCAAAGATAGAGACTGTTAGCTCTCTTCCATCCTTTATACTTTGTCTTGGGGAATAGGGGATGGTGGAGATGGACCAGGGACACAGGTGTGTAAGTTTTAAGTCACAGGACTATAGGGTCCCACAGGTGCAGCTTACTAGCAATTAAAACAGGGAAAATAGGGAGGAAATGAGAGGGGTTGCAAGGATCTGAAAAACAGAAAGGCTGAGCAAGAAAGCCATGGTAATTTCATAGGGAGAAGGAACTCGGAAACCAGTATAAATGGCAAACACAAAGGAGAAAAATTTTGAGAACAAGTAAATGTGGATGAGAGTGAAGAGATATCTCTATAGAGCAGTGCGTGTGTGTGTGTGTGTGTGTGGGGGGGGGGTGTTTACTGTTGTTCAGTCATATCTTACTGTCCATGACACCATTTGGAATTTTCTTGGCAAAGAGACTGGAGTGATTTGTCATTTGCTACTCCAACTCATTTTACAGATGAGGAACTAAGGTAAAGAGAGATAAGTAACTTGTCCTGAGGCCAGATTTGAACTCAGGAAGATGAGTCTTTTTGACTCCAGATCTGGCACTGGATACACTGTGCCACCTAGCCACACATGATACATACACACACACATACACACATATGCATGCAGCTAGGTGGCACAGTGGAGTGCCTATATGTATACATATACATATAAATATATACACATACATGTTCATATATATTATACAAATCCTCATATATACCAATATACATATAGTTTTAAGTAGGGTTAAAAGGTAAAGCTAAGAAAAAAATTTAAAATGCACGGGGGTGGGCGGGCCGGGACAGCTAAGTGGTGTAGTGGATTTTTTAAAGCACCAGTCCTGGATTCAGGAGGACCTGAGTTCAAATTTGGCCTCAAACACTTGACACTTAATAGCTGTGTGGCCCTTGGCAAATCATTTGTCCCTCATTGCCCCACAAAAAAAAAAAATGCATCAAGGAATTGATTGTTTTATTAGATCGTTCTATAATATCATATTTAAAATACTAAAGTTTGTGTAACTAGATGTGTGTATATATGTTTACAAATAATTATACGATATGGCCGGTTTAGAGTACCTAAATCAAAGATAAATAGACCAAAGACCATTCCCATAAATATTTTATGGTGATGAAAAGTAGACATATGGATTGATAGTTGCTGATTTTTTTTCCTTTTTATTCCGGGGAAGGGGAGAAGGAAGTAATGTTCCTTTGGATGAAGCATAAAATGAGGTTATCCTGAATGAAAGAACCAGAAAAGATCAGCTAGACTTTGTTGGATAATGTATGTTGTTATTCAGTCATTCAGCCATGTCCTACTCTTTATGACTCCATGGACCTTAGCACATCAGGCCTTTATATCCTCCATTCTCTCCCAAAGTCTGTCCAACCTCATGTTCATTGCTTTTCAGCGTGCTGCCTACCTTTTCAATAGCTTTCTGTCCAAGGAGTAAGTGTCTTTCAATGTCAAGGCTACAGTTACCATCTGGAGTGATCTGAGTCCAAGAATATAAAATCTGACACTATTTCCATTTCTTTTCCTTTTATTTGCCAGGAAGTGATGGGACCAGTTGCCAAGATCTAATTTTTTTAATACTAAGCTTTAAGCCAGCTTTTACCCTCTCCTCTTACCCTCATCAAGAAGCTTCTTAAATTTCTTCACTTTCTGCCATCAGAGTGGTATTATCTGCATATCTAAGGTTGTTGATATTTCTCCCAAAGACTTTAATTCTGGCTTTTGAGTCATCCAGCCTGGCATTTCACATGATGTACTCTGCATATAAATTACATAAATAAGGTGATCATATATAGCCTTGTCATGCTCATTTTCCCATCTTAAACCAATCACTTGTTTGGTTATAACTATTGCTTTTGGGCCTGTTATACAGGTTCCTTAGGTGACAAGATGATATGGTACTCCCATCTCTTTGAGGACTTGCCATATTTTGTTGTCAATCCCCAAAGTCAAAATTTTTAGTGTGGTGATATATTGTGGTTATTATGAGGAAGGCCAAAGATACAAGTGGGTGGCAGTAAAAGGTAATATTGATATATAGCAGAACATATATTTAGAGCTAAATAATTGACTAAAAATATGATCCCGCTATGTCTATTTATGTTAAAAAGTTTTATTTTTTAGAGCAAAATATAGTCTTTAAAGTACTCCACAAAAGAAAGATGTCTCCATATGTATTCTGAAATAGAACAAATTCAGTGACAAGCAACAATAGAGGTGACAGTAGTTTTGTTTCAGTGAAGTTTAGCCCAATTCTCTGCCAAGCATATCTTTGCTTTTAGTTAAAGCTTGGTTCAGGATTAATCTCTTCAAGTTAATATTCATAAGTCCCTACTCCCTCTGCATTTCTTCCTCAAAAGAACAAGTAGTTTTACCATTAGCCACCCAATATCACTTGGTAATGGTTAAAAGAGTACAAAACATATGAAGACCATTTATATAAAATAGAAAAGCAGTATAAAGAAAGGAAAACACAGAGACAGTAAATCTCTCTCTCTCTCTCTAAATATATATATATATATATATTTTTTTTTTCAGGGCAGTGAGGGTTAAGTGACTTGCCCAAGGTCACACAGTTAGTAAGTGTCAAGTGTCTGAGGCCAGATTTGAACTCAGGTCCCCCTGAATCCAAGGCTGGGGATTTGGCCACTGTGCCACCTAGCTGCCTCTGACAGTAAATATTTTCAATGTGCATGGCCCAAACCAATTTTTTTCTAATTTCCCAGCCAGAATTTTGAAAGTCCAACCCAGTCTGAGACCCACAGTCCAGACATCACTGGAAATGTTGGAATAGCTAGCATTTATATAGTGTTTTGAGGTTTGGGAAGCACTTTACAAGCATTATCTCATTTGATCCTCCTAACAATTCTGGGAGACAGGTCCTATTATTATCCACATTTTACAGATGAAACTCAGGTAGACAAAGGTTAAAAGACTTATCCCGCATCACATAGCTATCATCTGAGTCTGGATTTGAATTCAGGTAATCCTTTTTCCAAGTCTAGATCTCTTCCAAGTATACTACTTAGCTGCCATCCCTGTTATCTCATAGCTGTGTTAACAACTTGTCCATAACTATGGAAATATGCATCTTTATTCTTGAAAGCTATTCCTGCTTGCTTTAGAAGCACTGTTCCATTTAAAAATAGGTAACAATGGGACCATAAACTCTGTTTTGAGGGAGGAAAAGGATAGAAGGGGCCAGGTGGGGACCACATCAAGCCCCAAACCAGGTATGAACAAGAATGATGAAACCTGATAGAGCTGCATCAGTCTGGCTACATGAGTACCCAATACCTGACCTTGGTAAAGGAAATCTCAGCCCCATAATGGGGCATGGTACACCATGCCACTTTTCCCCTTCTTGCTTCCTTTTTTCTTTCTCACTAGCTCAAATCTAGTTATCATTTTCTTCTACCAAAAGACCAAAACTTTGAGTCTAAGGAATCTATATCCTAGCTTCTTTTTTTTTTTGTGAGGCAATTGGGGTTAAGTGACTTGCCCAGGGTCACACAGCTAGTAAGTGTTAAGTGTCTGAGGCTGGATTTGAACTCAGGTCCTCCTGAATCCAGGGCCGGTGCTCTATTCACTGTGCCACCTAGCTGCCCCTATACCCTAGCTTCTTAAACTGTGGTTCACAACCCCACATGGGGTTGCTAACTGAATGTGGGGGTCATGGAAAATTTGGGAATGGTAAAAGGTTATGTATGCCCATTTTATATACCTATTTACACAGGGTCATGTAAAAATTTCTCAAAGAGTAAAATAAAATTAAAAAAAAATTATCAGGCAAAAAGGGATCATGAGTGGAAACTTTTTTTTTTTTTTGGTGAGGCAATTGGGGTTAAGTGACTTGTCCAGGGTCACACAGCTAGTAAGTGTCATGTGTCTGAGACCAGACTTGAACTCAGGTCTTCCTGACTCCAGCGCTGGTGCTCTTTCCACTGAGCCACCTAGCTGCCCCACGTGGTAACAATTTAAGAAGCCCTGTTCTAGATGACTTTATCCCCAAATAAAGCACAAGGAATACCAGGACAGGCAGGCAAATCGAAATAGCATTAGTAATTTCCATTAAAGGCTGGAATGATTTGTACTACAGACCTTATTGCATCCTCCCCCAAGTAAACTATTTGCAGTCTAGCAAATGACATGGGTGATTTCTGTAAATGTACAGCATAAGTATTTATAAATTAGCATTTATTCATTGGTAATAATCTCAAAGATGTAGAACACATACACAAATGTAATGCATAAATATGTACATATATAGACATATACTTTTATACAAAATTATATACAATCTAAATTAGAATTATATTCAGTAAGCATGAGTCAATGCAGAAATTCAGAATGCATAAAGCAAAAGTATATATAATGAGGTTGTGCACTATAGATCAAGGATTCTCAAAGTTTGCTGCAGGGACCTCTGGGCTCCCTGAAACTCAGGGTCCAGGAGGTTAAAAAATTATTTTCAATAAAATGTCAAATGTATTAATACTTTCTAATATGGTGTCAGTGGATCTAACCTATATAAATAGGAACTCTTTGGAGTCTTCAATAATTTTAAGAGTTTAAAGAGATCGTGAGATAAAAAAATATGAGAACCACTACTATAGACAAAATACTTAAGTCACATCCAATATGTAACACAGAGAATCACTTATGAGATTGCATACATATCACATGCAGAAATGTAATACTGTATATATATATATATATATATATATATATATATATATATATATATATATATATATATATATATATATATATATATATATATATATATATATATATATATATATATATATACAGTTAGTAATGGCATGTATAACAAGGATGATTAATACAACAGAGGAACACACATTAAACTAAATATGTAGAATATATATTACATGTGATATCTTATAGGTTTACACAAAGTCCACACTGTACGTGATCCATTAATGGGCATTATCTGTTAACATATAACAACTCTGTAGACTATCTCTTCATCATCAGTGTTGCCAACCTCAAGATGCCTCCACCCTGGAGGTAACTCTCCTTCTTGATAGGTGAATCCCTGGCTAGGATCACCATTTCATGAGGCTCCAGGTATGTTTACTTCGCTCCCAGCTCACTCTCCTCTCCAGTCTTTCTGTTTCTCACCAGCAGCCTTGTTCCTGTTCAGATATCTTCGTTCCCCAGACCTCCTTTCCCATTCCCTTTTTTTTTTATGAGGCAATTGGGGTTAAGTGACTTGCCCAGGGTCACACAGCTTGTAAGTGTTAAGTGTCTGAGGCCAGATTTGAACTCAGGTCCTCCTGACTCCAGGACTGGTGCTCTATCCACTGCACCACCTAGCTGCCCCTCCCATTTCCTTTTATGTTTTGTCTTCCCTGGAGTTCCCTATCAGAAACTTCAAGGAGAGTGTGGCTAAGGGGTCATGTGATTTAGAGAAAACATGAAATAGAATACTGATGTAAACCTACCCCTTACTGAATAGTTTGAAGACTAGATAATCTTTTAGTCTACAAAATAGCCCCAGAGAATGGTCAGAGGCCTGCAAATCCACTCCATCACAACCGCCCATTACTGAATACGAAGTTGGTCAGATACCCTGAAGGACCAGGAAGAAAAAAGTGATGGGGAATCAGCTAAGCCAATTCCAAGAAAAAAACCCATCCATCAGTTTGACAGAACATTAAAGATGGACATTGACTTCTATGGTAAGTAACCAGATAGCTGATTCAAGTAAGAAAGAAATGATGTTGGAAACCTCTAGTGGCTCAAGGAAACTCAAAGAATTTTTCAAGGATAAAGGTATTGAATAGAAGAAAAAAAGAAAACTAAAAATGGACTCCTTGGAAATAGACGCCATACAATAAGCAGCCTTCTCCCAAAGGTCTACATAACATTTCAGTGACTTACAGTGGCTGTTCAGCAGGGTTGGCAGCATGTACCACAAACCCACAGTTCATAACAGGTATCAATGGTGTCAGGCAATGCTCTCCATCATGCCTTCTCTGACTATTCTGGGCAGTTCTTGTAGTTCTGTGAATCTTCTAACAGGGGCTTCCAGGTATCACAGATCCCAACAAGTAGTATCAGGCATTGCTCTTTGTTATTGGATCTATCCCTACTGACTAAAGAGAAGAATGCCTCCAGCGTGGCCCTGGTTTGGCACAGTCATCAGGGTCTCCCTCAACATGCTCCCATCTTCCAATATTCTCTATTTCTCTCAAAAGCGCCACCATCCTTATGGTTTCCCAGCTTCATAACCTCAGCATCTAACCTGGATTGCTGCCTGTCCTTTACCTCACATGTCCAGTCAGAGGCCAAAAATTCCCATTTCTCTCTTCACAACTTCTCTCATATCTGACTCCTTGACATTCAGTTACTACCTTATTTCAGCTTCTCTTTATGTCTTCCTAGATAATTGCAACAATTTTCTAATTGATCTTTGCTACAAGTGTTTTATTACTCCAGTCCATCCTACACACTCCTGCCAAAGTAATTTTCCTTAAACATAGATCCAACCATGTGACTCCTAATAAATCAACTGCAATGTTTTTCTGTTGACTTTAGGATAAAATATAAATTTCTGTTTAGTTTTTAAAGCCCTGCACAGCTCTTTTCATCTCTTTGGGCATTATTGCCCCTTCCATATTCTGTTACCTGACCATACTGGCCTCCTCTATTCCTCTGAACCTAGTGATGCATTCTGCTGCTAATGCTACCATATCTGCCAACTCTGGCCTAGGAAAAACATGCCCAGGGAGCAGGGATTTCTTCTGAATGATTTCTCTTCAGTAATCAAACATCTTCCTGAAGATTGTCTTACTCTAAGTTATTCCCAGCATACTTCTATGGAAATGTGATACTTTCCCAATGTCATCTAATACACTGCTACACTCTGGTTCATTGATTTCCTCACATAAGTACATCTTCTTACTATACAGTACCATCTTTTGAACAGAATAGGTCCTTTTCTTATCATGGTCTGGTTATGAGATTCATCCCACACAGTCTCAGTGGTACTTGTGGGGTTGTATTTGCTTGATTCAGACATGGAAAAGGGAAAATGCAGTTAGAAGACAGAATTTAATCCAGTTAGAAAACACTAGGATGTATATGAATAGAGTATATCAGATAAAGTTGGAAAGGTAAAGTGGTCTGAAATGCCAGGCAAAGAACTTTGAACATTACAGGGAAGGCCAATGAAACTTTCTTTTCTTTATTCCTTTTTCTCTTTCTTTCTTTCTTTCTTTCTTTCTTTCTTTCTTTCTTTCTTTCTTTCTTTCTTTCTTTCTTTCTTTCTTTCTTTCTTTCTTTCTTTCTTTCTTTCTTTCTTCCTTCCTTCCTTCCTTCCTTCCTTCCTTCCTTCCTTTCTTTCTTTCTTTCTTTCTTTCTTTCTTTCTTTCTTTCTTTCTTTCTTTCTTTCTTTCTTTCTTTCTTTCTTTCTTTCTTTCTTTCTTTCTTTCTTTCTTTCTTTTTTTCTTTCTTTCGTGGGGCAACGAGGGATAAGTGACTTACCCAGGGTCAAACAGCTAGTTAAGTGTCAAATATCTGAGGCCGAATTTGAACTTAGGTCCTCCTGAATCCAGGGCCAGTGCTTTATCCACTGTGCCACCTAGCTGACCCCCCAATGAAACTTTCTAAGCATGGGAGTTACATAATAAGATCTAAGCATAGGAATGATTAATTTAACTATATTATGAAGGATGGAGTTGAAGAGAGACATGGTAGAACTAGGAATATCTATTAATATTATATTGTAACAGCTAAGACACAGTAATAGGCCCTTCTTTAGACTACTGGCAGGGGGAATAAGGAAAGATATATATGGTAATATGGAACATACACACACACATATTGTAAAACAGTTGTTGGGGAGAAGCAATAAGGGACTTCCCATTGAAAGATCTCAGTATTTCTAGTGAAGTTGGTGACTAAATTACCTGCTCTCAGCATGAGAATCTGTGGTTTGGATAGAATTAAGAAGGAAAAGGATATGGTTTGCACTAGCCACTATTGGGATTGAAAAGGGGAATAGATAAGTATGAAATTTTTAAAAAAGGAATTAGAGTAGGTAATGAAGAAACAAAACTATTGCTCTTTGCAGATGATATGATGTTATACTTAGAAAATCCCAGAGAATCAACTAAAAAACTACTTGAAATTATTAACAACTTTAGCAAAGTTGCAGGATACAAAACAAACACACACGAATTATCAGTATTTCTATATATTACCAACAACATTCAGCAGATAGATAGAAAGAGAAATCTCATTTAAAATAACTGTGGAAAGGGCCAGCTAGATGGCGCAGTGGATAAAGCACTGGCCCTGGATTCAGGAGGACCTGAATCCAGCCTCAGACACTCAACACTTACTAGCTGTGTGACCTTGGGCAAGTCACTTAACCCTCATTGCCCCACAAAAAATTTTAAAAAATAAAATAACTGCGGACAATATAAAATACTTGGGATTCTACCTGTTGAGACAAACCCAGTGTAATGATTAGAATGATGCCACCTACTGGAGACTTGCTGTGGGAAAGCTCCACCATGAGGAAAATGCCTCAGAGGCATTGTGGCTTTTCCTTGGCGTCAGGAAATGACGTTTACTCATGGGTGCTGTCTATCAAGGCTACCAGCCAATCAACTTGAGGAGCCTCCTGTTTTCTGGGAGGAGACAGGAAGGAGGAAAGGGAACCTGCACAGAGAGCTCTCTCTTTTTTGGGTTCCTGACTTGATGGTGGTGGTGGTGGCAGAGGACTTCACAGGAAATTTGAGGAAAGATAGGAATGCCAGGCTGTTGGAATTCTGTTCTCAATCTTTTTCTTTCTATTTTCCAATAGACCCTTAAAAACCTAGACTCGTTTTATCAGTGATTTTAGTCAGTTTCCCCCCAAACTGGGGGAACAGATTAGAATCCACATTTAGAATCTTAAATTACACACCAGGAACTATATAACAAGAGGTATAAAACACTTTTCAGACAAATAAAGCCAGATCTAAACAACTGGAAAAATATTAATTATTCATGGGAAGGCCAAGCCAATATAATAAAAATCACAATCTTACCGAAGTTTATTTAAATGCCAAACCAATCAAATTATCAAAAATAATTTATAGATCTAGAAAAAAGAACAGAATTCATCTGGAAAAACAAAATCTCAAGGATATCGATGGTATCAATGAAAAAATATATGAAAGAAGGGGGTCCAGCAGTACCAGATCTCAAACTGTATTATAAAGTGGTAATTATAAAAAAAAAAATCTGGTACAGGCTAGGAAATAGAGAGGTGGATCAGTGTAATAGAATAGGTAGAGGTTATACTATAGTAAATGAGTATACTATCCCAAGCTTTTGGGAAAAAAATTCAACTTATTATTTGTGGAAAACTGCTGAGAAAACTGGAAAACAGTATGGCAGAAACTAAGTAAAGACCAATATGTCACACATGTACTAAAATAAGGTCAAATTATATAGAGAAGTGAGTCAAATTTATAGAAATACGAGTCATTCCCCAATTGAGAAATGGTCAAAGGATATAAAGTTTTCAGACAAAGAAATCAAAGCTATCTATAATCATATGAAAAAATGCTCTAGATAACTATTGATCAGAGAAATGCAAATTAAAACAAGTCTGAGGTATCACCTCACACCTATAAGAGTGGTAAATATAACAAAAAAGGAAAATATTGGATGTCGGCAGGTATGTGGGAAAGCTGGGATGCTAATCCATTGTTTGTAGAGTTGCGAAAAGATCCAACGATTCTGGAGAGCAATTTGGAACTACGACCAAAGGGCTGTAGAACTGTGTATAGCATCTGATCACTAGGCTTATATCCCAAAGACATCCCCCCAAAAAGAAAAGGACCTCTTCATACCAAAATATTTCTAGCAGCTCTTTTTGTGGTGGCTAAGAACTGGAAATCAAAGGCATACCCATCAATTGGGGGATGGCTAAACAAGCTGTGGTATATGATGGTGAATAATATTGTGCTATGAGAAATGATAAGCAGGATGATTGCAGAGGGACCTGGAAAGATTTGTGTGAACTGATGTATAGTGAAGTGAACAGAACCAAGAGAATGTTGTGCACAGAGACAACAACATTGTTTGATGAAGAATTGTGAATGAATTGAGTATTCTCACCAATACAATCCAAAACAATCTAAAGGCCTAATGATGAAACATACTCTCTACCTCCAAAGAAATCACTGATATTGATAGAACACAATCTGAAGCATGTTATTTTTCACTTTCTTTCAATTTTTTTCTTTTATTCAAGTTTTCTTGTACAAAATGACTAATATGGTAATGTTTTACATAATTGCACATGTATAACCCACATCTGTTTACTTACCGACTCAGGGAGGGGGAAGTGGAAGGAGGGAAGGAGAGATAAAATTTGGAACTCAAAACTACAAATAAAATTATTATTGAAAAAAAAATCACAATTTTACATAGACCCTAGAAATCTTGCAGTTATAAGGGACTTAGTGGAGATTGTTCTCTACCATTTTCTCTCTCTTTTTATCCCTTTTGTGTGGGGGGGGCAGTGAGGGTTAAGTGACTTGCCCAGGGTCACACAGCTATTACATGTCAAGTGTCTGAGGCCAGATTTGAACTCAGGTCCTCCTAAATCCAGTGCCAGTGCTTTATCCACTGTGCCACCTAGCTGCCTCCCCCCCCCATTTTCTCAATAAATAATGATCTAGCCTTAATCTGATGAGGAGACCTATTACCTCCCAAGAAATCCAACTCCATTTTTGGATAGCATTAATTATTATGAAGATTTTCTATGAAGGACTTTAAGCATTACTTGGCAGACCATTGAAACTTTCTGAGCAAAGTAATTACATGACTAGATGTATGCATGAGGATGATTCTTTTAGCTATTTTATGAATGCATAGAGTGGAAGAGGGCCATGATAGAAGGAGAAATATCTACTAATCTACTATTTTAACAGCTAAGGCATAGTAATAATCACTTGTACTGGACTACTGGAAGGAGATAATGTGGAAGTATATATGAGTTAAACAAAGATTGAGAAGGGGAAATAAGGGACTTTCTTTTGAAAGACTTCAACATTTCTATTGAAGTTGGTGGCTAAATTATCTACTCTCAGAATACGAGTATGTGGTTTGGATGGGATTAAGAAAGAAGAAGATATAGTTTAAAACAATCACTATTGGGATGAAAAAGGGAAGTAGATAAATATGAAATTTAAAAAAATATATATTTTTGGACAGTAGATAAGGCCGAATAGAGTTATTTACCATAGGCCTTTTTTCCTGGTTCATAAATCATAAGATCATAGATTTTCAATTTGGAAGAAACTTCAGAAGCCATCTTGTCTAAACCTCTCATTTTACATATGAGTTAATTAGGTCCCAAAGAGGTTTTTAATTGCCCATGGTCACAAAAGTAGTAGGTGTCAGAGTCAGGATTTGCTCCCAGATCCTATGATTCCAAATCTTACATTTTTTACAAAGTACCACATTAAAAATCTGGAGGTAGGTACTCTGATCACCTGAGGTAGATATAGTCAGATTCTATGTTTTGTGAAATTTAAAATTGGATATTAGATCATAAATCTCCCCTACTTAACTTTTCCCTTAATTTATCTCCCAGACTAGTAAATGGAAGCTTCTGGTTTTCTAGATAGAGCCTTTATTGTATATAAGGTGTTGTTGATTAGAAGGATAGGAAAGTAGAAATACAGTAGAAATCGTCTTAAATCTAGGCTTAGTCTATATTTCTTATAAAAACTCACCAAACCAAAAAAGGCCACCTTTGGAGTGAGGGAGACCGTCTGTGCTGCGCCGCCAGGAGTCCCGCCAAGCAGGCAAAAAGGCCTCTTCCGTTCTCTCCACCCCGGAAGTCAAAAAAAAAACCCCGGCAGGCAGTCTGACATGCGCAGCAGGCGGACTGCACCCGGCAGGCAGTCTGACATGCGCAGCAGGCGGACTGTTCATCTCCTCCCCAAAAGGGTGGTCCTTGAAAAACTGGCGTCCTTCAGTTATCCTAACCGACTGTTAAAAACTTTCATATTTTACTACAGTTTCCTATACCCAAGATTTCTGGACATAAAGAATATAGTGACAAGTGACACAAGAGAGGGATAGGGATGGGTATTCATCATAAAAATCCTCTTTAAAAAGTCATAATTATAGGGGCAGCTAGGTGGCACAGTGGATAAAGCACTGGCTCTGGATTCAGGAGGTCCTGAGTTCAAATCCAGCCTCACACACTTGACACTTACTACCTGTGTGGCCCTGGGCAAGTCACTTAATCCCAATTGCTTCACTAAAAAAAAAAGTCATAATTATATATAGATCCTATAAATCTTGCAGTTGTAAGGGACTGGACAGAGATTCTTCTCTCCCATGATCCCAAAAAATAATGATCTAACATTATTCTGATGAGGAAAACTACTAGCTCCCAAGAGAGCCAACTCTATTTTTGGATAGCACTAACTGTTTTGAAGATTTTCTATGAAGGACTTTAAACATTACTTGGCAGACCATTGAAACTTTCTGAGCAGAGGAATGACATGACTAGATGTATGCATGAGGATGATTCTTTTAGCTATTGTATGGATACATAGAGTGAAAGGGGGCCATGATAGAAGGAGAAATATCTACTAATCTAATATTGTAACAGCTAAGGCATAGTAATAAGCACTTGTACTAGACTACTGGCAGGGGGAATGAGGAAGTATATACAGGTAAAACAAATATTGGGAAGGGGAAACAAGGGACTTTCTATTGGAAGACCTCAATATTTCTAGTGAAGTTGGTGACTAAATTATGTGCTCTCAGAATGGAAGTATGTGGTTTAGATAGGATTAAGAAGGAGAGGGATATGGTTTGGAATAGTCACTGTTGAGATTGAAAAGGGAAGTAGATAAGTATGAAATTTAGAAAAAAATGATTTTTAGATAGTAGATAAGGTCCAATTGAGCTATATACTTTTACCTTTTTTTCTGCTTCATAAATCATAAGATAGAATTGGAGCTGGAAGAGACATCAGAAGCCATCTTATCCAAAACTCTCAATTTACAGATGAGCTGAGTCCCAAAGAGGTTTTTACTTGCCCTAGGTCACAAAAGTAACACATATCAGAGTCAGGATTTGCACCCAGATCCTCTGATTCCAAATCTGACATTCTTTCTACTAAGTACCAGACTAACAAACTGGTGGTACCCTCATCACCTGAGGTGGACATAGGCAGACCCTGTTTCCTCTACTCAAGTTAACAGGGAATATAGAATATAGTGCCACAAGAGAGGGGTAAGGGTGGGTACTCAGCATAAAAAATTCTTCTTTAAAAAGTCATAATTTTATGTAGACCCTAGAAATCTTTCAGTTGTAAGGGACCTATAGTCACACCAGAAATTGACTTGATTCCTCTCTACCATATTCCCAGTAAATAATGATCTAGCCTTAATCTGATGACCTCAAGATGGGAGCAACCTACTACCTCCCAAGAGAGCCAACTCCATTTTTGATAGCACTAATTGTTTTGAAGATTTTCTATGAAGGACTTTAAACATTACTTGGCAGACCATTGAAGCTTTCTGAGCAGAGGAATGACAAGACAAGATGTATGCATGAGGATGATTATTTTAGCTATTGTATGAATTAATGGAGTGGAAGAAGTACATGGTAGAGGTATCTTCACAGGATGGTGCAATTTAAAATGCTAAAGAAATGTCAGCTTATTGTTATTGTTGTTGATGTCATGTGATATATATTTGAATAACAATAACTATAAATTGCCTATGTAGTACATGATATATAAAGTATTTACAATAATAATTGAATGTATGTATGACACATACATATATGTATACATGGTATATTATATAATTTATAATATTTTAAAATTCTCAAAATCTCTAGTAATATAATATGGCAAGAGAATTAGATTTTTGAATCAGAATTTTGCCTTCATCCTTGCTACCCTTGTGAGCTTAAACAAATCACTTACTTTTAGCATTATGAGCTTGGGCTAAATGACCTCTAGGTTCCTTTCAAACATTCTAAGTTCCCATGATCTCTTGCACTTAAGCAGATGACCTGGGAGTCTATTGTGTTTATTATGAGGAGGGCCAAAGATACAAGGGGGTGGCAGTAAAAGGTCATGTTGCCAAGACTAGTCAAAGAAGGGGCTTCAAGTCCTGGGTTGAGATGAGTGAAGGAAAAAGAGCTTTGCTGCATTGCTGTAGGCAGAAATCATCCTGGTGTGGGGAACGACTTAATGTAGTTGGGCTTCAGTCTCCAGATCAGACATAGTCAATGCACAACCATTGATTTTGTGATTTCCGCCCTACATGGGAGGAAAATTTTGAGGCCTTTTGACTAACAAAATTGTTGCCAATCTCAATATCTTAAGCCAGTCTTCCAAATTGCTTTGAATACTTTTTAATCAACAATTGCAAGTCCTCTGCTGCTGGTAAGAACTTTGAATGCAACATTAGGCCAATAGATTTAGACCCTGGCTTCTTAAACTGTGGGTCACAACCCCATGGGGTACTTTGACTGTAAGGATGGCAAAAAATTTGGCAACAGTAAAAGGTTATCTGGAAGGATTTACATGAACTGATGCTGACTGAGAGTAGCAGAACCAGGAGAACATTGTATACATTATGTGATGAACAATGGTGATAGACTTGGCTCTTCTCAGCAGTGCAATGATTCAAAACAATTTCAAAGAACTCATGATAGAAAATGTTCTTAACATCCAGAAAAAAAGAATTGTGGATTATGAATGCAGATTGAACCACACTATTTCTACTATTGGGCCGTGTTATTTCCCCTTCTTTTTTGAAGTTATTTTCCTTGTGCTCTGATTCTTCTTTCACAATATGACTAATGCAGAAATATGTTTAATGTGATCTGCATTTTCTTATCCTGTGCAACTCTTCTCCATATTTTCCCATAAGTTTTCCATAAGGGGTCCACTCACTGTGACAGGGGCCTTCCTTTAGATGTCTTGATATTATGTGGATCTAAATCAGGGACCAGAGCTATCCACCTGTTGTCCCTTGCTCTTGCTACATGATCAGCACATCTCTTTTTAAAGGTCTTTGATATGTTTCACTTTCCTTTGTGTACCATAAATTGTTTGTATTGAATTGTATTAACAATATGATGTGGCTAGTTTATACCCACTGTGTCTCCATTATCATTGCAATGATTTTGATTCCTTGGAGATTGTAGTAGCCTGTGATTTATGGCCATATCGCATACCCAAAGCCATAAAAATGGCAATAGCATTTATATAGTACTTTAGGATTTGCAAAACATATTCCAAATATCTCACTTTATCCTTCCAACAACCCTGGGGGAAGTAGGTGCTATTATTAGCTCAATTTTACAGGTGAGGAAATTAATATAGACAGAGGTTAAGTGACTTGCAGAGGGTGACATACCTAGGAAATGTCTGAGGCCAGATTTGAATTCAGGTCTTCTTGACTCCAAGTCCAGCACCTATATCCACTATCTACTATATCCTTTATCCATGACCTACACAGAATCAGAGTTTAACCTTTCATAGCTTGTCCTCTTCTGACCATTCTGATTTTCTTACCCCTTACTTTTCTCCCCTTCTTCCCCCCATATTTTATAATCTAGGGACAATGGCCTTCTTGTTGTTCCTTGAATTACATCCTCCATCTGCCCACCTGGGGCACCATTGGCTAGCCTCCATCTTAGATTGCTGTACTTCATCTCAACCTCTTATCTTCCCTGGCTACCAATAAATTTCAGCTAAAGTCTCAGCCCTCCTTAATCTGAACACCTTGGTACAAGATGATCTCCAATTCATCCTGTACAGAGCTTGTTTGTATGTTATTTACATGTTATTTCTCCCAATAGACTTTGGTCTCCTTGAGAGTAGAAACTGTCCTCTGTGCATACCCTTTGGTCCAGCAATAACCATTGCTAGGTTTATATTCCAAAGATCCCAAAAAAGAGAAAAAAGACCTATTTGCACAAAATTATTTAAAACAACTCTTTTTATGCTGGCTAAGAATTAGAAATCAAAGGAATGTCCATCAATTGGGAAATGGATAAATGAGTTGTGCTATATGATTGTGATGAAAGATAATTGTGCTATAAGAAATGACAAACAGGATGATTTCAGAATGGCCTGGAAAGACTTATATGAACTGATGTATAGTGATGTGAGCAGAACCAGGAGAACATTGTACACAGTGACAGCAATATTGTTTGAGGAAGAACTGTGAATGACTTAACTATTCTCAGCAATATAGATTCAAGACAATCTCAAAGAACTAATGATGAAGCATACTCTCCACCTCTAAAGAATTGATATCGCTTGAACACAGACTAAATGATGCTAATTTTTACTTTCTTTAATTTTTTTATTCAAGTTTTCTTATACAAAATGACTAATGTAATGTTTTACATAATTGCACATGTATAATCTCGATCTGATTGCTTACTACCTCAGGGAAGTGGCAGGGGAGGGAGGGCAGTAGGGATAGAATTTGGAACTCAAAACTTTAAATAAAAATGTTTCTTATTTTTAAAAAAGAAACTGTTCTTTCTTTGTATTCCCAGTACTTAATATAGAACCTAGTATGTAATAGATGCTTAATAAATACTTGTTAATTTGACTTGACCAGATGTAGAATTAACTCTCCTATGTAATTGAGTAGGGGATAAGACCAAGAGTATAGATAGAGGGACTAGTATGAGAAATATAGAAGGTTACCTTTCTCAGAAACAGGAAGGAACAAAATGATAATTAGCTAAAATGCAGAGATATTTTGCAGTCAATAACAGTATATGAAGGTATGACTAGTTGTTGTTGTTTTCATCTGTAATGGTGCTACATTTGGCTTTCTACAATAGTAAATATGAGTCAGGTATTTCTTTCAATTTTAACATTAACCAGATATTCTTGTTTTCACCAGTCATTAGATTCCAATGCTGATACATCTATATGAGATCTATAACTAACGTAGAGAAAATAAGGAATCAGCATCCTGGTAGGCATGTGTCCTCTTGGGCAGGAGATCTCTACTTCTTCTCTAGTGGTCTTCCCCAAGTCCACACTGCCACCAAGTAAGGTCCTTTCACCATAGCCTATCCCAGGTCTGACTTTCCTCTTCAACTTGCAATGGGAATGCCCCATATCCTTTACTACAATCAAGGTAAAACTGTCTCATCACACCCATCTCCACCCTCCAACCACTTTTGCCACAGATGAACAAAAAAGATGCATTTAGTATAAAATGTATAGTTTTTTCACAGGCCTTTATGTATGATGACCTAATAGTCATCTATAAAATATATGATACAACTGGCAACTGAGGACCTCTTCTATGTGTGTCATGAGCAATCAATCAACAAGCATTTATTAAGTAACTACTATGTGCCCAGGCATTGGGCTAAGCACTGGGGATACAAAAAAGAAGCAAAAGATAGTTCCTGACCTCAGAGAGCTTACAGTCCATTGGAAAGACCATTTTATGTAACTTGACTTTCTGACCTTCACTCAAACAATCCTATATAAATGGGCATACACTGTCATATATTTACTAGGCACTTAGGATCATCAGTGCAATAAGGATGCTGACCACATCCAAATTGTTCCCCACATTTCAGGTAACAAACCTTTCCTGATCTTACCCCCTCCTTCACCCCCACACTCCCATTAGTAACTCTCTCCCTTAAGAAAAAAAACCTCTGTATATACTTTGTACTTATTTGTCTTAGCATAGCAGGTAGGTAGGCATTGATAGGCTGAGGGAATAGTGGCTGGCTGCTTTCTTCAATTCCAAGCCTTTACCTGTCTTGGTGATTTGCTCAGGGTTCATTATTCTGAGGTTGGCAGTCTTCCCTCTTTTCTTTTCTTTTCTTTTTTTTGTGGGGCAATGATGGTTAAGTGACTTGCCCAGGGTCACACAGCTAGTAAGTGTCAAGTGTCTGAGGCTGTTTGAACTCAGGTCCTCCTGAATCCAGGACTGGTGCTTTATCCACTGTACCACCTAGTTGCCCCATGGTAGCCGTCTTCTCAATAGAACTAAGCTTCCCAAAGTTTTGATTCCAGCCCCAGCTCAGGTTCCTGAGGAACGGTTTTATTTTTGGCTCCAAGGGGCATGGACTTAAAAAAAAAGTATCAGGGTACAAACTTGAATCCATTATGGAATAGATGGCTTTAGATCCACAAAGAAAAAGGAATGCTAAGCAATAAATTATGGAATGATAACCATGAGTTGAGAGGATATTAGCAAATAGCTCCTATGCAAGGATTGTTTTTCATCCATTTTATATTTAATTTTCACTGCTTACAACCCAGTGAATGCCAAGTGAGATTTTTCTTTCTATTGTCCTCCCTCTCCTTTTCTGTTTCACTCTCTCTCCCTCTTTCCCTCTTTCCTTTTCTCTTCCTCTCCTGGGAGGCCAGTGGCTTTCATCTGGTCAAAAAGGGAACTTCATCTTGTCTGGTAGCCTTTCAAACCTTTCAAATGTCAGAATGGTGCTGATCTGTTTTTAGAGGGCACTGCTTAAATGCTTTGATTAATAAAGCTTGATTGCATACATTAAGAAGTAAAAGTTGAATTAGTGTTTCTGTCATACTAATTAGCATATGTATATGAGAAATCAAAGATATGTGCATGATAAGTTACATTTTGCTGCTATTGTCCCTGAACCTGCTTGGGTAGTTGCTCGCTTATTGCTCAAATATCCTGGAAAGGTAAGACTTCAACTGCCTTTTGAGATATCACATGAGATGAAGGTCCATCTCAGGCCCAGACTTGCCTAGACGGCTCTTGACCTAGAGCTGGAACTTCAGCTCAACTTATAGAGCCCAGAGACTTGTCTTTATACGTCCAGGTTGAGAGTAAGATGGGGCCTGATGGTCTTTGATAGTTTCTTTAGCAATAATGATGGAGTTCAGGCTAAGAAAAGTAATCATGGCCTACCAAAGGTGTCAAACTTGAGGCCTACAAAACTCCAGAGTGCTGCCAAGTCATATTAAAATGTAATTGGAGGGGCAGCTAGGTGGCACAGTGGATGGAGCACCGGCCCTGGAGTCAGGAGGACTTGAGTTCAAATCCGGCCTCAGACACTTAACACTTGCTAGCTGTGTGACCCTGGGCAAGTCACTTAGCCCCTATTGCCTCACCAAAAAAAAAAAAGTTACTGAAAATATAATTGGAAAATGTTTAACAAAATAAGTATTTCTGTTGTATTTCAGTTTATTTGTGGTTTTCTAAGTCAGTATTCAAACTTGCAGGCATCCATTTCTATTTGAGTTTGACACCACAGATCTGTCAAAGACTAGATCTTTATCTATTTTGAAATGAGGGAGGGTGACAGTGCCCCTCCTCAAGAACTCCAATGCTAAACATATTTTATTATATATGTTTTATCTTTTCCCCTCTCCACCATGCAAGCTCCTTTAAGGCAGGCCCTGTTTTTTTTTAGCATTCCAGAACTTTACATGTAATAATTTATTTTATTTCACTTATTTTACACCAAACTTAAGAAATCATACAAGCATTTCTATAACATAGACACCAGAGGCTGAAAAATAAGCATGATCTCTGAGCTCAGTTCAGTTTTCAGGTTCCGTCTCTGGCAAGCTCCACCTCACTCAGGCCTGTCGCCAAGTCAACCAGGAAGTGGAGAGGAGGGAGACTTTCAGACACACCTCTCCCTGCTATATAAGTCTCAGGTCTCCCTTTTTCCTCGTCATTTCTCAGGAGACCTCACCTTTCTCCCTCTGATCCCGGAGCTGCAGCTGAAGGACAGGAATGTGAGTTTTCTCCTTTCTCTGGGTCTAGGACAAAAGGATCCCCCCTCTTAGCCCTTTCAAAGGAGAGCAGGAATCTGGTTTTCTAGGCTCAGGAAAGAAGCAGGTTACAGTTACTGGGTACAGAAGGTTATCTATGGGCTTGTGAATGGGGTGTATATATAAATGAACACTGCAACCCCAAAGGTGTTAAAGGAGTTCTACTCATTGATCTCTTCACATTTACCTCTCTAGCTCTAAAGGTTTCTGTTTGGTTTCTGCCAGTATTTACTACTCCTTTCAGAGTCTGAAATACATCCACCTCTCAGAGAAGTATCATAGAATAATTTTGTAGTATACCCAAAAGTCACCCAGATAGTTCAAGGGCAAGTCTCAGGATCCCAGGTTGGGGAGCATCCAAAGAATATTATTATAGGATGCAGAATCAGAGAAAATGGACTCAAACTTAACTCAGACACATTCCTGTGTGCCTCTGGGAAACTCCCTCAATGGCTGCTTCCTTATCTATAAAAATGAGGAGGTGAGACTAAACGACATCTAAAGCTTCTTCTAGCCCTAGGGATCTATGATCCTGGGGAGACAACAGAGTGTAGTCAAAAGAACCCCGGGCCAGGACAGAGAAGAACAAAGCTTACTGTGGTCAGCCACACCTTGCTCTGAGATCTGGGCAAATCAGTTTCTCTCATCCTCCATCCATCATCTGTAAAATGGACCCAAGTGTAGGGGAAAGGGGTAGAGATGGACGCAATAATGTCTTAAAGAGTTCTTCCATCAGACTATTGATCTCTGCAATGTCTCTGTGGGAGCAGAACCAGGGGGGAGTGAAGTCCTGAAAAAAGGAAAGAGTCCATGGTATAAAGTAGCAGATGTTACAGAGAGGTCAAGGAGAATGAGGACTGAGGTCAGGCCAGGAGATTTGGAAATCAGGAGGTCAGGGATGCCCTTGGAGAACACAGTTTCAGGAGAGCAGGAAGGACAGAAAACAGAATGAGGGGAATTAGGGAGAGAGTAAGTCTGGAGTGGAGGGTAATATATGATATGCATTTCTCCAGTGCAACTGGGAAAGTGAGTCTGGCATAGCTTGGTTGTTTCTAATCTTCCTTCTGTAATCCTGCTGGGGAGCTTCTAGTACAGGTCAGTTTCTGCCTGGGGTGATAACTAAGTTAGGCGTTTCTGAATTGATTGTCCCTTCCTTTGGCCCCTAAGATTCTCTGTGAGACACTGCATAAAGCCTTGGTCTGGAGTCTGGAAGATCTGAGTTCAAATTTAACCTCAGATACTTGCTATCTGTTTTTCTGGATTAGTCATTTAACCTGTGTTTGCCTCAGTTTCCTCAACTGGAAAATGAGAATAATAATAGCACTTCCCACCCAGCGTTGTAAGGATTAAGTTGAATATTTGTAAAGCACTTAGCACAGTACTTGCTATCTAATAGGCACTTAATAATGCTTTTTTTCCTTCACTCTCCTCCTTCATGGGTTAACAAAGTGGAAAAGGATGATCTATGTTTGAATGAGTGTGACTGACTATACACTTATAAAGACATGGATAAAAGTCAGTCTCTTTGGTGTCAATTACTGCTTTCATGGTGACTATGACAAAGTTCCTTTGCTTCAGTTTTCACAAATACAGAATGGGGAGAAATTCACAGATCAGAGGAGAAATTAATTACTGTCTTTATTTATTTTATGATGCAATAATGTGATTTTTTAAAATTTAGCATTTTATTTTCCCCAATTACATGTAAAACAATTTAAAAATTCATTTTTAAAAATTTTGCATTCCAAATTCTCTTCCTTCCTCCCTCCCCACCCACCCTTTTAAGAAGGCATGCAATTCAATATGAGTTATACATGTGAGTCCTGCAAAATATTTCCATATTAGTCAAGTTGTGAAAGAAAACAGATTTTTAAAATTCAAGAAAAATAAAGTTAAAACATTATGCTTCAATCTGTATTCAGACACTATCAGTTCTTTCTCTGGGGATATATTATACTATACCCAATTTAGTGTGTATGTTATTCCCTCTTTGAGCCAATTCTGATGAGATTAAGGTTCATTCACTCCCCTGTACTACCCCCATCTTCCTCTCCATGCTATAAGCTTTTTCTTACTTCTTTTATGTGAAATAATTTACTCCATTATGGCTCTCCCTTTCTTCCAGTGCATTACTTTTTCACCCTCTAATTTAATTTTTTTAAGATAGCATCCCTTCATATTCAATTCACACCTATGCTTTCTATATATGTACTCCCTCCACATGCCCTAATAATGAGAAAGGTCTTATGAATTACAAGTATCATCTTCCCATGTAGGAATGTAAATAGTGTAACCTTTTAATATACCTTATAGTTTCTGTTTCCTGTTTATCTTTTTATGCTTCTACTGAATCTTATATTTGAAAGTCAAATTTTTTATTCAGCTCAGGTCTTTTCATCAAGAATGCCTGAAAGTCCTCTTTTTCATTGAATGTCCATTTTCCCCCCGAAAGGATTATGTTCAGTTTTGCTGGGTAGGTGATTCTTGGTTGTAATCACAGTTCCTTTGCCTTACAGAATATCATATACCAAGCCCTCTTATCCTTTAATTTAAAAGCTGCTAAATCTTGTATTATCCTGAATGTGGCTCCATAATACTTGAATTTTTTCTTTCTGGCTGCTTGCAATATTTTCTCCTTGACCTGGGAGCTCTGGAACTTAGCTATAATATTCCTGGGAGTTTTCCTTTTGGAATCTCTCAGAAGGTAATCAATGGATTCTATCAATTTCTATTTTACCCTCTAGTTCTAGAATATTGGGGCAGTTTTCTTTTTCTTTTTTTTTTCAATCTGAAACTTTGCTTCTCTCCCCACAGCAGGCAAAATAAAGCCATGGCAATGTCTCCATCAGATGATTTTGAGGTCCTGGTGAAAGGGCTGAACAGTTGGAATCTCCCTAATGGCCCCATTCCTTGTGAACTGCTGCTGGTTGGTGAAGCTGCCTTCCCAGTACTGGTGAATAAGAATGGACAGGTCTTCATTGCTGCCTCCCATTATGGCCAGGGATGCATGATAGTTATGTCCCATGAATGCTACCTGCAAGATAGCCTGTTGACTCAGTTTCTTTGCAATGCTGTGGGCTGGCTCAACCGCAGGCCAGGAGCTGCTGTTGGGGTGCACAAGTCTGTGGAACCTCTCGCTGACATTCTCCGTGGCTCTGGGATGGTGGTGCAGACTATGAATGGCCTTGAGGACTCCCTGGGAGTTTACTGCATCAATGCCTATGATGACACCTTGGCCAAAGAGATGATTCAATTTGTGAAAAATGGTGGCGGTTTACTCATGGGAGGCCAAGCTTGGTACTGGGCAAGTCAACATGGATGTGACAAGGTTCTATCCAACTTCCCTGGGAACCAGGTGACCAGTGTAGCTGGTGTGTACTTCACAGATTCCTGTGGAGATACAGACTTCCTAAAGGTCTCTAAGAAAGTTCCTAAAATTCCACTTACAGTCAGGTGAGTATCAGGGGTATGACAAGGATGATATTAAGAAACATAGTCTCCTAAATGAAACAGAACTATATTTAGGCATTTTGAGAAGAATAAAGTTTCATTTTTACTATCAGGTGCAGGGATGCTTTAGATAGACAGTTATTGGAAGCCTATCATCGGTAGTTTATATTTTGTCAGAAGGAGAGCCTCGGGATCATTGCCATATGAACATCAGTGTCCATTTAGGAAAAAGCAACAGAGAAGGGTTTAATAGAAAGACAAATAAGGACACAGTAGTTGTGTTCTTGATGAACTTAAGTAACTCAGCCCAGATGAACTTTAAATGTAGGTAGTGAAGGTACCAGCAAATGTAATTATTGAGCTGCTGAGAGTGACCTTTGAATAAAAGATGGAGAAGAACAGGAGGCAGCCCTATAAGACACGAGAACTTTTAGTTTGATGTTTAAAAGAGGGGGAGGATAAAAAAAAAGAGGGAGAGGAGGGGGCAGCTAGGTGTTGCAGTAGATAAAGCACCGGCCCTGGAGTCAGGAGGAACTGAGTTCAAATCCAGCTTCAGACATTTGACACTTACCAGCTCTGTGACCCTGGACAAGTCACTTAACCCTCATTGCCCCACAAAAAAAAAAACAAACAACCAAACAAAAAAACCCAAACCCAATTAAATTAAAAAAGAGGGGGAGGAGTGTGGATTTTGCATACTATAGAGACCAGTGAGCTTGACTTGAATTCCAAGCCAAATTCTACATTATTTTATTAAGAGGATGCTTAGTATATTTTCACAAAGTTAAATGGTAGACATTTAGCAATAGTATTTATGGCCATAAAGCGCTAGTATGGCTTCATCAAAAACAGATTATGCCAAATTAATCCTGTTTCCTTTTTTTGATGGGATTAGTAGACTGGTAAATCAACAAGTTATTCTAGGAGCAGATGAAACAAGCACTTATCAAGTGCTTACTTAGTGTTAGGTGCTGTGCTAAGTGCTTTACAAATATTATTTCATTTGATATTTATAACAACCATGGAAATAGATGCTATTATTATCCTCATTTTATAGATGATGAGCCTGGGGCACTCAGGTTTAGTGACTTGCCCAGTGTCACATAGTTACCAAGTGTCAGAGGCTGGATTTGAACTTAGGTCTTCTTTTCCATGATCTCTATTCACTCCACCTCTTAGCTGAATCTGAAATCGCTGAGACCTGGAGAAGACCTTAGTTTAAAAAGGCCAAGGGCTTCTATTGCCTCTGGGGTCATCTTCACTTCTCCTGATCTGTGCCTTTCCACTGGATTCAGATGACTGGAGGAGAGAGTGAGGCTGATGACAATGCACATCCCTTTCTACCTCACTTAAATCCAATTCACTTGCAAGTCAAGACATCATCCTCCTGATGTCATTGGTCCTCTTAGAGAATGAAAGACAGATAACAACAATAGCTGCATCTAGGGATAGAATATATGTAGACATTAGTAAAGCATTTCACAGATGCTGTGTTCTCTGATGCTGTCCTTGTAGACAAGACAAAAAGGTGTGGATTCAGAATTGGTCTAAATTGTTAGATCTGAGAAGTAGTGATTAATGGTTTCTTATTAGAAGGAGTTTTCTGGTTGTTGTGCTTTATAGATTTGTGCTTAGCCCTGTGCTATTCAACATTTAATCGGTGGCTTTGATAAAAGATAGATGGAATGTGTATCAAAATCAAAATCCAAAAATATATTAAAAGGTTAGTACTTTGGGCTGAATCCAATAAGATGAAAATTATTCTGAATAAATGTAAAATCTTTTAGCTGGGTTCAAAAAATCAACTTCAAAAATGCATAATGAGACAGGTTGGTCTAGATAGCTCTTCAGCAAAAGATCTTTGGGGTTTTTAGTGGATTGGAGGCTCAACACAAGTCAACAGTGATATGACAACCAAAAAAAAGCTCAATCTGCCTTATGCTTAGTTAAGAGATGATTAGGCTCCACAAAGATGAAGTGTTATGTTCCTTCTCTAGTCTGGCATGGTCAGACTACATCTGGGTATTATGTGATTGTGTCAGTTGTTCTGTGGAGGTCAAGGCAGACATTTATTCTGTTAGTCTGACCATGACAAGGTGCTGTCTAACTTCTCTGAGAAGCAGGAAACAGACCTGGCTGGAATCTACTTCATAAATGCAAACAGGTTTTCAAGCCTCCTCAAGGTTTTTGGGAAGGACCCTTAGGAAAGGTGCCCAAATTGAGGTATCATAGTGACAGTCATGTGAAATGATGTTCTCTACTACAAAGATCCAGTTAGAGTGGAGATGCTGGAATCTAAGAGGCCAGAAGGTTGAGGGTACTGTCAAAAAGAATTATTATTCCTAGGGCTTGGATTCGATTTTTTTTTTCATCAGGCAACTGGGTGGTACAGTTGATAGAATGCTGGACTTAGAGTCAGGAAGACCTGAGTTGAGATTGAGGAAAATTAATATTAATGCTGTATCATTTGATTATTAATATTAATCTGTACTATACTCTTCTGGCAAAAGCTCCATTTTTAATCTAGGTCTGGAGACCTTTCCCAAAGTGGCTGAGGAATGTAATTATTCCCAACCCCCAAGGTATATACCTGGACCAGGATCCCTGGTTTAGTTTACCCTTTAAACAGAAGCCAGTTGAGTTAGGGCTTCCTCCAAGGATATCTCTCTCTGTAGTTACTTAGCTGATCTGCTCAGGAGGAGACCAAGCCAGTGAAGACTTAATTGATATGACATATGTTTTTCTAGCCACGAATTGTTGGAGTTGTCTCTTGTGGAAAACCTGACATTGAGGGTCAGAGAGGAGTAAGATCAGCTACACCTGAAGGTCAGCCTACTACCAATCAGGTTCAGGGGAGGTCCTGTTATGGGGAAAATGAGTGGGGGATTTGGGGTAGGGGTCCTTAGGAATTCCTCTTTAAAGAATTATACCCTCTTGCATACAAATCCAATTAGAATAAAATAAAATTTTATTTAGGTCCTAGGGAAAGGAAACAAAGAGAAAAGTCCTTGGATTTCTCCTCAAGCAGGAAACAGGCAGATATTTTTATAGAGGACTGCTGGTGGTCTGATGGGGTGATCATCTGACTATGGAAAGCTCTCTTATTGGGTGGTGGGTTGGAGGCAGTCTAGTGAGGGGTGTTGGTTCTGTCCCCTCTTGCCACTTTGATAGGATTCTCTCTTCAAGGGGTGGGGGAGACTGGAATGAAGGGTGGTGGTCCTGGAGCTAAGTCAGTCCTGATCCAGTGCCACTTATCTCTTTAGGTGTGTCTGTCCTTAGGTTTAGTTTCTAGGAGAAGGTTCCTTGATTTACCTAGAAAACTTCTGAGGTACCTTAGGCCCATAACATTCCCTGCTTCTCTCTATATAAGGAAAAGGGGTGAAGATCATTCTTCTGTAACTGCTTCAAGCTGAGCTGGGTGGAAGAAATCATGGTAGGGGGAGGGGGAAAGTGGGGAATGCCTGGTTGAGAGAGTGTGAGGTGTTAAGGGCTAAAATTCTAGCTAAACTGTCTAAAATATCTAATGAGTGGTCGCCAACAAATTATAAGCTTTAGCAAGAGTTAGACTTTTAAGCATTTATTAAGGAGAATAAGAATTTGGTAAAGAGAGAGAAAAAGGCCTAGATTCCTATCTATTAAAGGGAGAGCACATTTCTAGCTCCGCTTTCCACCAGAGTCCAAAGGACAGAGCCCCAGAGTCAGCGCCAGTCTCTTCCTTCCTCCTCCCACTAGCCCGCGTCACTTCCTGACTCCTGGTCTTGCCCTCAAAGACCTTCGCTTCATGGGCAGAACTCTTCTACGGTAAGTCACCAGCAGGTGGCGTCATTCCAATCGTTACAGTCCCCCCTGTTGTTCCTCAAGAAACAAAATGTTTCCTTGACGGAACAGTAAAAACAATATAATAACTATTGCTAACTAATAATATGTGAACAGCAATATAGAAAAGGAAGAGAGGAAAGTTTGGTCCAGAGGGGCGATTTTTTTTTTGTCCTCATGAACCGACGCTTTGACATTAGTCTTGCAAAGGGAGGGCCTCTGCAGAGAATACCTGTTACAGATGGTGTATATTATAACAGAAAGAGGAAAAAAAACAACAAAAACAACAAATCAAAACTGTTCATTTAAAGTCTCTGAAAGTCTTTTCTCAGATGTCCTCTAGGTGTAGTCGTGGAATGGAAGTCTTTTCAGGGGTTGATGTGTGGATGCTGGTAATCAGCCAGGAAAATTTCCTACAAAATTGAGCTTAACATAACTTTAAAATAGCTTTGTCAATAATCAAATCAAATAATGAAAGTTCTCAAAAACATGTCTAAGGGAATTCAGAATCTTAGTTGTTACACATTTTTTTGAGAAAAGAAAACTTTTACAAATGTTCCCCTCTTTTTTTTTTTTTTTGGAATATGCTTGTCAAAAATAATACTTCTAGAATCAATTTACACTTGCCATGGCAACCAATTTGCCAGGGAAATGCTTTAGAGTTTGATCAAATAATCAGTTGAGAGAAAATAACAAAAACAAACAACTCAGAATATGGGAGCACAATACTCCTAGAATTAACATTGCATTATGAAATCAAAACCATCTTGCAATGTTTCAAAATTAGATAGACAAATGAATATAAGAAAATACACATGGAACAATAAAAGACAATGAAATTCAAACTAATGAAGTCTAAATGAATGTGAACTTAATATTAATAAGAGTATTATAAAATATAAACTTGATCACATGACCATAAAAAGTTTCTACAAATATTCTCCTTGTTTTAAAAACTAAGTATAAAACACAATCTCAAAAGCATGAAAATCTCTATGAAAATAAACCCATACCATTAATTTCAAAATGTAGATGTAATAGCATAGAAATCCTATGTAACCTCTGAACTGACATTAATACTCTGAGTGAATTCAGAACACTTTTGATTCCGATATCTAAAATCCCCAATACTCATATCAATACCTTGCTGCTTACTTCTACATTTCTGTACAATATATACCCTTCCATGGCAAAAGAAGCGGAGTCTTGAACTATGGTGATGATTGTCATTCTTATTCAGCTTAAGTTTTTCTTCTTTAACCCCTCTATATTGTCTGTCAGTCTTTTCACCATACAAATGCTTTATAAGATTACTAATTAAAGACAAAAGCAGGTTAGCAAAATTATGAACAAAACGAGCATATCTGGAATTTAAAGGGTTTTCTAAGGTTGTCTCAGAAGCACAGCCAGGCTGGGGAAGGGCTGAGCCTGAAGCTGCAAATGTAGTTAGAGAAAGTTGAGCATGCGCATCAAATCTCTGGACTTCCCAGGCAGGGGAAGCAATGGGCTTGGCCATGGGAGGAGTAGAGGGTGGGGTCTGGAGAGGAGGGGAGGGACCAGCACAATTTGAATCACACTTGATTTTGAACTCAGGTCTGGATTCCTCTTCCCCCACTTTGCCTCCAGGTGCTAGGGGATTAAAAGCTTCTAGAGGGTGGGTCATTGCCTCCAGGCATGCAAAATTAGAGCAACAATTAGTGTTAGAACTGGGAAGAGCTGCAGGAATCTCTTCAGGTTTCTCTGAAAAAGCATGGTTGGGAGAGGGAGAGATATTTCCTTGTGTGAGTAAGTTGCTGGCTCTTTTAACAAAAATAAAAAGAAAAATAGAAAATCCACAAAAACAAAGCATTAACATGATCTTATCTCCCATTTGTCTGGTTAAACAGACTAAAATCAAAAATAGGGTAGTTAGGGAGTTTAAAAGTTCCATTTGAAAAAATTTAAAGGGAAAACACAGCCAGTACGCCAGTACTTAGCAGTTAAAGGGAGAGGGAGGGGAAATTTCTTACCCAACCAGAAGATCAGAAGACTGAGGTTTAGCTTTCCTCTTCGTGGTCAGCCATCTGTTAAGGGCTAAAATGCTAGCTAAACTGTCTAAAATATCTAATGAGTGGTCGCCAACAAATTATAAGCTTTAGCAAGAGTTAGACTTTTAAGCATTTATTAAGGAGAATAAGAATTTGGTAAAGAGAGAGAAAAAGGCCTAGATTCCTATCTATTAAAGGGAGAGCACATTTCTAGCTCCGCTCTCCACCAGAGTCCAAAGGACAGAGCCCCAGAGTCAGCGCCAGTCTCTTCCTTCCTCCTCCCACTAGCCCGCATCACTTCCTGACTCCTGGTCTTGCCCTCAAAGACCTTCGCTTCATGGGCAGAACTCTTCTACGGTAAGTCTCCAGCAGGTGGCGTCATTCCAATCGTTACAGAGGAGATGTGAGGTCCAGTGGGTGGGAGGATATGTATAGGCACCAGCTGTAGCTGCTATGATGTTGAGGCCTTGAGCCTGGATGGAATAGACTTTAACAATAATTTAAAAGAAGTCCCTGGCAAAAAAAATCAAAAAGGACTTAAGGTGACAAGAATACATGTCAAATAAGTTGTACTTAAGCTATTTCTTATTCAGTTTTAAAATGCATAACTAATAGCAGACAGATGACAAAGCCATATTCTTATACTAGAATTTCTATATCTGCATTTCACTATAGTAACTCATTTGCAGTACCAACCTGAAATCCAATCCTGTGTTCAAGCTGATCAAATTACATGATTGTAGGAATTTACCATAGAAGAAAAAGGACCAAGCTCTCTGGGAGCTTCATGTGTACTCCAGGCAGAAGCTCTGCAGACAGCCAGGTGTATTGAGTCAGGCTCAAAGTTAGCTAGGTGGGATGTGCAGTCTACTACCTGCTACTTACTAGCTCAGGAGTAATAGTAAGTCCTATAATGTATAACTGGTGAGTTCCAATAATCAGAGAACTCAAATTTCCCATTTTAACAAAAAAATCTTTTAAAAACATTGTCATCCAGATATAAAAAAATTGCTTTTCCACCATAATTGATACAATTGTTAACCAATTTATACATTGTAAGAAAATTTAGAAACATAATACCTTAAAACAATATTGGGAATTTTTAAATCAGGTGTTCCCAATTCAGTTGAATGTGCTACACTCTATACACAAAACTTTCTGCCCATACCTCAGAAACTTATCAGGCTTTTTTGGCTAGCAGATCTTTAGTAGAGCTGACAGGGTGTGGCCTGCTTTACCAAAGTTAAGTAATCAAACCCAAGCTTAATTCTGTGAAGTTCAATGGTTAGAGACTTAAAAAATAATTCCTGATTTTAAACTCTTTTACTAGGAAAGATTTTTATGCAGTGAACTAAGAACCCATAGACTAGGAATTCTCACTGAGCTGTAGTCCCATGCTTGCTTTTTCTTGACATCACACTCCAGTAAGGGCCAAGGTGAAGATGGTAAAACCAGGAAGGAATGATGGAATTTGTGATCCTCATGCATACATATTAAAGGCAGTGTCAGCCTACATTTAAGGGGTCTTCCCCCTTTCCCTACAACCTGCTGCTTTGATAGAATAGTGGAACCAGATGAGAAAGTAAGATAGAGGTTGCTCCTGTGTCTATTAAGGAATCCATAGACTTACCTCGTACATCCAGCATGACCCCAGGCTTGGCCTTAGAGATGTCAGTAACAGGGAGCTGGCCATTCCCCGGCCCCCAAAATTCCAAGTACACTGGGGACAAAACTGCAGGGAACTGAGTTTTTTCTCAGTCAATCTCTTGGGGGCTGCACTGGGGACAAGGAGTTAGGGGTGGGTGGCCTCACCTTTGAGGAGCATCCCCCACTCCAGTGTCCCAGTTTAACACAACTGCCAGCATCTTGACGTCCTGGAGATCTGCTGATGGTAGAATTTATGGCTGTTGCTATTAGCAAGGCTTGTTCTATGGAGTGGGCACTATCCTTTTTTCTCTCTTTGGCTACCACAAGGTCTCTGTTATAAAAAAATCTTAAAAGCAATATCCAGGATTTGTGAGGGTGGGGTTTGGGGACCCCAGTCTAATTTCTGGAGTTTTCTCCTAATGTTAGGAGCAGATTGGCTGATAAAATGTATATTGATGACTGTTATTCCTACATCCCTTTCTGGATCTAGATTAGTATATTTTTTCAGAGAGTCCATGAGATGACCCTCTGGATCAGGTCTTTCCCACTCTCCCCCTCCCCCCATTTCTTTAACAATGGTCAGCTTGAAGCAGTTACAGAAGAAGAATCTTCACCCCTTTTTCCTTACATATATAGAGAAGTGGGGAATGTTATGGGCCTGGGGTACCTCAGAAATTTTGGGGGGAAATCAAGGAACCTTCTCCTTGAGAAACTAAACCAAAGGACAGACACACCTAAAGAGAAGAGCAGCACTGAATCTGAACTGAGATAACTCCTGGACTACCGCCCTACATTCCAGTCTCCCCCACCCTTTGAGGAGATAAGATTAGATGCAGCTGCTGCCTTTGTGGGAGAAGGGGGACAGAGATGTCTTGAGAGATCAGAGCTGCCTCTCACCCAATTTCCCCCAGCCACCACCAGTGGGGGATGGTCCTCCCCCAATAAGGGAACTTTTCACAGTCAGATGATCACCCCCATTAGTCCTCTATAAAAGCATTTGCCTGTCTCCTGCTTGAGGAGAAAGGTATCTCAGAGAGCCATACCTCTGTGCCATGCCTCCTCCCCATGAGAAGTCAAAGGACTTCTCTCTTGGTTTCCTTTCCCTAGCACCTAAATAAACTATTATTTTATTCTAATTGAATTTGTGTGCAAAAGGGTATAATTCTTTAAAGAGGAATTCCTAAGAATCCATACCCCAAAACCCCATCAATTTCCCAGTAACAGTACTTTGTTTATCCTTAGTCATTTTCCCCCCTAAGGCAATCCTGGGACACACCCTAATTTCTTTAGAATTCTAAATTGAGATGATCACTACTGATTTTACCTTATTTAGATTTGAGATTAGTGTTTCTAGGCAGTTTTCTGTTAACACTCTAGTTTCATCACTAAATCAAGTATTATTTTAAAAAAAACAATAACACCTTATTTCTGCATCTGTTTGAAAGTTCACTTATTCTATGTTGATTCCATAGTTGGGGGGATGATGTTATCTTGATCATGTGTCCAAATCCATTTTCTTGTTAGTTGCCTAAAAGAGTCATATACCCCTAACCAAACTTGTTTTCTACTCTCAAAACGCCCTAATCCCATGTCAGTTTCAACAGCCCAAACTGTCTGTCCCTAGAGTCCAGTTGAGCAATGCTGGAAGTTGGAATCATGCTAATTGCATCCACTACAAATATATGCAATCAAACTTGCTAAGTGCACCTAATTGACGGCCTTTTGTCAGGGGCTAGCCCCATGGAGCCCTTACTGCCTGACTCCTGTTGCATTCCTTAAGTAGGTAGTGAAAAATTGGAGTCCTAGATTTAAAGCTAGAAGAAACCTTCAGAAATCATCTAGTTCCACCCCCTCATTTTACAGATGAGGAAATTGGGACCCAAAACAGTTTAGTGACTTGCACAAAGACCCTCAAGTAGAATAAGTAGCAGTGCCTGGATTCAAATGCACTCCTTTTGTCTTCAAATCCAATGTCTTTTCCAGTGTGCTAAAATACTTTTCAATCTTCCTAACTCCAAATCTTTACCTTCTAACCTCTTATTGTCAGAGAAGAATTTCCTCCATGTTGGTAAGCTTTCCCTTGATAACCTGTAAATTAATGAAACAATCAATATAGGAGAAAATGAGGTCTTTAATCAGGGCAGAGGAGCTACAGCTCATAGTATTACAAAGCAAGAAGCTAGGAATACCCAAAGATGGGAACTGAGGACAGGGTTTTTATGGGGTAACAGAACAAAAGGAACCAAAACACTGCTCTGTCTTCTGCAGAAACTACTAACTACTTAATGTAAATGAACCTTTAACAAAAGAAACTATAGAACTGCTCCTGAGTTAAGCATAGACACCACTTAACTCTAAAGAGAAACCAGTTAATGTAGGTGGACCCAAGTGGAGAATCATTGGGAGGGGATAGTTTGCTTGGGGAGAGGTGTGGGAGGTCCAAAAGTAGATCAAGAGTCAGGTATTGACAAAGACCAGTCAGCCCCAGGCAATTCATGGACCTGGGAATGGGAAGTAGGAGGGGATCAGTCAGTTCTCAGTAAATATGAAGTTATCACCCTAAATAACCTACCTGACTTTGATCATTGAACTCTCTGGATGCCCTGCCCTTGTACCCTCATTTTATCGTGTGTAGGCATAAGCCACCTAATATGAAGAATTAGTTCTGGGAAAACATGATTTTACTTGAAACAGCATTATGGAAGTCAGTTATTTCTGTAGCAATATTATAAATGAGAGCTACTTGGCCAGGCAGTTCAAATGTGGTCTTTAAAGGCTTAAAATATGTCATTTTAGGCAGTTGAGACAATTTAGTTTAGGTTTAGTTTAAGTTTGGGCTGGGCTGGGCTGGGTATGATAGATTGACCTGAGATGCAGAGACTTGATCCTTCAAGCCTTAAGACATTTCTGCTCATTTTTGTGGGTGGCAACTAGCAAAATGGGTAGGGAAAAGAACAGAGTGTTTGTGGGGAGGTATTGTCTGGCCAAAGGATAAGAAAAAAAAAATTCATTGTCATCCTAAAACTGATGGAAAAAAGGAGATTAATTTTTTTCCCTCCCAGAAGCCCCTAACCTTTAGTATAAGATCTAGTCACTCCCATATGAGGTGTGGCATTCTTAAAAACAATACCCTCTATTGTCTGTAACTGAGGAAGTTACAATGCATTTCCGCAGAACAGAAGCATGGAAACATGTTTAGCTCTGGTGCAACATGTGAAAAGGGGAGAATAGTTTATTAGTGCTTTAACCTGGGGGTTCTGAAGCCAAAGTATCCTTAGCCCTTTTTCTACAAACTAAAGGAGCAAAGCAATCAGCTAGACACTGATGTGAAAATTTCAGAAGTTGGGCTAAAAATTTAATAATCTCAATTTTTTCCTTTTTTTTCTTTTTTCCATGAATCCAAGAAGCAGTTAGTTGTAGTCATGAACTTACTGCTTCTTTATTTGTGGTTCAAGCTGCTACAGAGAAACACAAAACTCTCCTAACTGAACTTTTTCTATAAAGTATGCAGATTCTCCCTAGGATGTTTTATAATCTGGGAGAAGGAAGGAAATAAGCATTTATTAAATACCTACTATATGCCAGATATTGTGCTAAGTGTTTTACAGATATCATTTCATACAGTCCTTACAACAATCCTGGGAATTATCTAGGAAGGAGGTGAGGCTAGATTTGAACTCAGGTCTTCCTGACTCCAACAGGCAGCTAGGTGATACAGTGGATAGTGTGCTGGTCCTGGAGATGAGAGGACCTGAGTTCAAATCTGGCCTTAGACACTTACTAGCTGGGTGACCCTGGTCAAGTTACAACTCTAATTGCCTTCAACATCCAGAGCCTTCTCCAGTTGTCCTGATCTGTATCTTGCCACTGGACACTGGATCCAGATGGCTCTGGGGGGAGATGGTGAGGCTGATGACTTTGCACAGCCTTCCTTTACTTAAATCCAATTCACTACAAGTCATGATATCACCCCTATGTCATGGTCCTGGATCTATATTTACCAAGTCTGTTTTACTGAAGAGGTATTTTACTTTTTTCTTCTACTTTTATATTCTTTTGATTCATCTTTACTACTTCCTCTTGTCTCATTGAGTCATTAGCTTCCATCTGTCTAATTCTAATTCTAAAAGAATTATTTTCCCTAGTCAGCTTTTCTACCTCCTTTTTCATTTGTCTAATTGTATTTTTAAGGCATTATTTTCTTTTTCCAAGCTACTGACTCTCTTGCCTAACACTCATTTTGTGCCTCTTAAAGTTGAGCTCTGCTCCTGGGGCACAGTCTACACTGTCCCAAACTTCTTTTGCTGGGGATCAGGGGCCCAGTCACTGGCTTTCTACTCTGAGGGCTCAGCAGCTTGCAGGTTGTTCATCACATTGGGGTGGCCCAGTCTAGCTGTGCCTTTTTGGTAGCAGATACCCCAGTTAGCAGATGGTTTAGTGTGTTGAAGCTGGGGTCTCACAATTGACCTTCTGTGGCACTAGCTTGCTGAGCAAGACTGAGGGTCCTTGGTTCTTGTTTTGTGCTGCAGCTAAGAGTCTTTTGCAGGCTTGCCCAGACACCCAGGTGAGACCCAAGTGAAGACCATCTAGGTTATCTTAAGCTAGAAGATTGTTTCACTCTGTCTTTTTGTAGGTTTTGTAACTCCAGAATCCATTTGGAAACTTAATTTAACATTGTTTCTGAGGGAAATTTGGGAGAGCTTAGGTAACTTCCTAGCTTCTCTCCACCGTATTGGCTCCACTTGCAATGCTGGAAGATAAATGTTATTATTATTCCCATTTTATAGATAAGGAAACTGAGCCAGAAAGAGATTAAATTATTGGCCCAGGATCACAGAGCTAGTAAATGTCTGAGACTAGATTTGAACTCAAGTATTCCTGACCACAGAGCTATGCTCTATCTACTGTGCCACCTAGCTACCTAATTGATTTTGAAATGAATCCCACATTGAAAACCAATCATTTTATATTAACTGGTAAGTATTGATATGCAGGGCAGCTGGGTGGTACAGGGCAGCAAGGTGGTGCAGTGGATAAAGTGTGGGACATGTAGTCAGGAAGACTTATCTTCCTAAGTTCAAATCTGGCAATCGGCACTTAGTAGCTGTGTAACCCTGGGCAAGTCACTTACCTCTGTTTGTCTCAGTTTTCTCTTCTCTAAAATGAGCTGTAGAGGGAAAAGGCAAACCCCTCTAGTATTTTTGCAAAGAAAACCCCAAATGGGGTCACAGAGTTGGATACAACTGAAATGACTGAACAACAAAACTGACATGTAGAATTTTATTAAAATATATTATGAATTGGTCACTTTATTTACAATGTTCTTCCTCTTGATAAGAAGCATCATAGTCTGGCAGATAGATCTCTAGACATGGAATCAGAAAACCCTGAATTCAGCTCTTTCCTCACACTTACAAGCTATGTGGCCCTGCATCTTTTTGAGTCTTGATTTCTTTATAAAAAGGGACTTAAAATAGGACCTATGTCACACTGTTCTGTGATCAGATGAAGAGATATATGTAAAGTGTTATATGAACATCACCTATTATTATGAGACTTCTAAGTAGTCTACATCTTTGGCTTCCTTCATTTTTCGGTTTCAAGTCATATTCTCCAAAACAGTTTCTATCATTTTTTCCTGTGTCCCCATTTACATTAAATTCACTCTTTAGTGATATAAAAATAATGTCAGGAATGCTAAAGTCCCACTGAGTTGAGGCCAACAAGCCAAACTAAGAACAATAAAAAAAGTTTGTTTTTATCTATGTTAATAGAAGAAAGGAGGATCAAAGAAGAGTTAAGAACTTTGATTGTGATGAATAGGAAAATAATGACAAATATCAAAAAAAGGCAAAGATGATGTGTTCTTGGTTTGCTTCCATTTTATCTGCCAATGAGAATGCTCTTTGCACTTGAAATGACAGAACAGAAATCATTAATAGGAAAATAGAATAAAACTAAGGAGATAGAGAATTTCTTGGTGAATTCAAGACACCTGATCAACTGGAAGAGGTGATTATTAATTGACTGTTATTAATATTTGAAAGATTGTGGAAAACAGGAGTAGTACCACAAGATTAGAAGAGAAATAAATTGTTTTGATTCAAAGAAAAAGAGAGGAGTCTTCAAATTCTTTACTTTGATTCCTAGGAAAATTCTAGAATGAGCCATTAAAGACATGATTTTTAAACATCTTCAAAGGGAAGTGTTGATTACAAGGAGCCAATATGGCTTCATTTAGAACATGCAAGACTATGAAATTAGTAGATGTGGAGTTTGCCTTGATTTTAGCAAATCTTTTGATAAAGTATTTCATACTTGTAGAAAAGATGAAGAATTGCGGGCAAGATAATAATGTAAAAACATGAATTCAAAATTAGTTAGAATACCCGGACTCAAAAGAATAGTTAGCAATGGTTCAACAATAGTGAGGATGGTCTCCAATAGAGTACTTCCAGGTCCTATACTCTAAGGATTATTTTTATCAATGACTTGAAAAAAGGTTAGATGTTATTCTAATAAGATTTATAGATACCACAAAACTAACATAGAGGACAGGAGAGTTTGAATCAACAAAATATCACTTTGATTTATTCATATATTTATTTATGTACTTATCTATCTATTTATTTAATTATTTATGTGTTTACTTCTTTGTTCATTCATTTACTAATTCATTCATTCATCCATCCATCTATCCATTCATTCATCTGTATCATCTATCTATCCATTCCTTCCTTCCTTCCTTCCTTCCTTCCTTCCTTCCTTCCTTCCTTCCTTCCTTCCTTCCTTCCTTCCTTTATTTATTTAGAATTTTCCCCAAGTTACATGTAAAAACAAAATTTCACATCAATTTTTAAAACTTTGTATTTCAAATTCTCATCCTCCCTCCCTCCCTCCCTACCCCCTTAAGAACTCAAGCAACTCAATATTAGTTATACATGTGCAGTCATGTAAAACATTTCCATATTAGTCAAAAACAGACAAAAAAATTTTAGAAAGAGGAACTAAAAAAAAAATTATACTTCAATCTGTATTCAGATACCATCAGTTCTTTCTCTGTAGATGGATTGCATTTTCCATAAGTCCTTCTGATAGCATCCTGCTCATCATTTCTTACAGCACAATAGTGTTTCATCCTAATCTCATCCCACAATTGTTTAGCGATTCCCCAATTTATGGGCATCACCCCAATTTCAAATTCAACTTTTTAAAAAAAGTCTCTTTTAGGATACCAACCTAGAAGTGGTATTGCTAGGTCAAAGAGTATGCATGGTTTTACAGTCCTTTGGCCATAGTTTCAAATTGCTCTACAGAATGTTTGAATCAGTTTACAACTTTACCAAGAGTGTATTAATGTCTCATTTTCCCATTATCCCCCACAACATGAGGTAGTACCCCAAATTGTTTTGACCTGAATCTCTCTGATCAATAGGGAATCAGAGGATTTTTTTCATATGGCTATAGGAGGCTTTGATTATTTCATCTGAAACCTTCATATCTTTTGATCATCTATCAATTGTAGAATGGCTCTCATTTTAACAAATTTGACTCAGTTCTCTATGTGTTTGAGAACTGAGGCCTATCAGACAAACTTGCTTCCAATGTTTTTCACAATTACTATTGCTAACTTTATTAAACTCCACCCTATTCTCTCCCCTTGATATTTATTCTATTTTATATCTTCTTTCACTCTATCCCTCCTCAAAAGTGTTTTACTTCTGACTTTCTCCTCTGCCAATCTGCCATCCCTTCCTTCAACCCTCCCCCCTTATCCCCTTCCCCTCCCACTTTTCCATAGGGCAAGATATGTTACTATACCAACTTGAGTGTGTATATTATTCCCTCTTTGAGCCAATTCTGATGATAGTAAGGCTTACTCACTCCCCTGCACCTCATGCACCTTTTCTACTCCATAAGCTTTTTCTTGCTTCTTTTATGTGTGATACTTTACCCCATTCCACCTCTCCCTTTCCCTTTCTCCCAGTGCATTACTCTCACCCCGTAAATTTATTTTAAAGGTGTCATCATGGGGCAGTTAATTGGAACAGTGGACAAAGCACCAGTCCTAGACCCAGGAGGACCTGAGCCCAAATCCAGTCTCAGACACCTGACACTCACCAGCTGTGTGACTGTTGGCAAGCCATCTAATCCTGACTACCCCCCTCAAAATACATAAAAATAAATGCTTTACAGGTATCATCCCTTCTTATTCAACTCACACCTGTGCCCTCTGTCTAAATATATTCCATTCAGCTTCCCTAATAATGAGAAAGTTCTTATGAGTTAGAAGTATCATCTTCTCATGTAGGAATGTAAACTGTTTAACCTTTTAATATCTTTCATGATTTCTTTTTCCTGTTTACCTTTTTATACTTCTCTAGGGTATTGTATTTGAAAGTCAAAGTTTCTATTCAGCTTAGGTCTTTTCTTCATGAATGTCTGAAAGTCCTCTATTTCATTGAATTCCCATTTTCCCCCTGAAAGACTATATTCAGTTTTGCTGGGTAGGTGATTCTTGGTTGTAATCCAAGTCCCTTTGCCCTACAGAATATCATATTCCATGTCCTCTTCCCCTTTAATGTAGAAGCTGCTAGATTTCATGTTATCCTGACTATGGCTCCACAGTACTTGAATTGTTTCTTTCTTTCTCCTTGCAATAATTTCTCCTTGACTTGGGAGTTCTGGAATCTGGCTATAATATTCCTGGAAGTTTTCATATTGGAATCTCTTTCAGGAGATGATCAGTGAATTCTTTCAATTTCTATTTTACCTCCTGCTTCTAGAATATCAGGGCAATTTTCCCTGACTATTTCTTGGAAGATGATGTCTAAGCTCTTTTTCTGATCATGACTTTCAGTTAGTCCAATAATTTTCAAATCATCTCTCCTGGATCTATTTTCCAGGTCAGTTTTTTTATTCCAAGGAGATATTTCACATTGCCTTCTATTTTTTCATTGTTTTGGTTTTACTTTATAGTGTCGTGATTTCTCATAAAGTCATAGGTTCCATTTGCTCAATCCTAATTTTTGAGCAGTTATTTTCTTCAGAGAGCATTTGTACCTGCTTTTCCATTTGGCCAATTTGGCTTTTCAAGGTGTTGATTTTTTTTCATGACTTTCCTGTATCTTTCTCATTTCTCTTTCCATTCTTTCCTCTGCTTCTCTTACTTTATTTATTTTTTTTGGGGGGGGGGGCAATGAGGGTTAAGTGACTTGCCCAGGGTCACACAGCTAGTAAGTGTCAAGGGTCTGATGCCAGATTTGAACTCAGGTCCTCCTGAATCCAGGGCCAGTGTTTTATCCACTGTGCCACCTCGCTGCCCCTCTTACTTTATTTTTAAAGTCCTTTTTGAGTGCTTCTATGGTCTGAGACCACTTCATATTTTTCTTGGAAGCTTTGGATGAAGGAGCTTTGAATTGTTATCTTCTTCTGAGGGTGTATTTTGATCTTCCTTGTCACCAAAGCAACTTCCTAGGGTCAGCATTTTTTTTTCTGTCAGCTCATTTTCCTAGCCTATTTCTTGACTTTTAACTCCTTCTTAAAGTGGGGCACAGCTTCCAGGACACACTGTTCCAAGCTTCAGGGGGTCCAAGGTGGTATGATTTAAGGAGAGGCACTTTCTCCACTCCCCTGGTCTGTGCTCTGATCTGTAAGTAACCACAGGCCTGCTTGATCTTTAACCTGAGAACAGAATCCTGTTTCACTGTGGTTGCACACCTGGGCCACCAACCAAAACTGCATTCCAGATGTGAGCACAGGCAACACAGCAGAGTTCCACCTCAGTGCCAGCAGAGACCACTGCAATCTCCCTCCCCCCCCCCCACCAAGGCCAACTGCTGAACCCCCTCAACAATCTGTGAGCTGAGTTCCAGAAGCAGCCACTGCCACAGCTGATTATGAGGCTCTGGAGGCCCCTTTCTCTGGCATGGCCTGCCTGGGGCTAGATCTGTGCTGGCACAGCCCAGGTCTGTGCTCTATTTTCACCCTGGTACAAGAGACCTTTCCTCCCGACCTTCTAAGCCATCTTTGGCTGGAAAATTATCTCACCCCACCCTTCTGTGGGTTCTGCTGTTTCAGGAATTGTATTATGTCATTATTTGAAGGTATTTGGTTAGACTGTGGGGAGAGCTCTGGGAAGTCACTGCCTTTCCTCTACCATCTTGGCTCCACCACTCTTCTCTTGCCCCCTTAATATTCTAACTCCCAAAAATATCTCAATAGAGTGAACACAAGATGAAATTCAATAGGAAGAAATAAAAAGACCTATACCTGGGTACTAAAAGTCAAATTCACAAGTTTGAGATGAGTGGCATTATTGCACAGCAGTTTTGTTTTGTTTTTTGTTTTGTTTTTTTGTGGGGCAATGGGGGTTAAGTGACTTGCCCAGGGTCAACCAGCTAGTAAGTGTCAAGGGTCTGAGGCCGGATTTGAACTCAGGTACTCCTGAATCCAGGGCCAGTGCTTTATCTATCCACTGTGCCACCTAGCTGCCCCAGCAATTCTAAAAAGTATCTGAGAATTATAATGTATTATGATCTCATTATTTTAGTAAGTAGTATGATGTGGTAGCCATAAAAGACAAAGTCATCTTGGTCCATATTAAGGGAGACATAGCTTTCATGAAGAGGGAATAATAGTCCCACTGTACTTTGCGTTCACCAGGCATTATTTCAAGTAAAGTATTTAGTACTGGGCACCATAGTTTAAGGAGGACTTTGATAAACTGGGAAGTGCTCACTGGGAACAAACCACAACAATTTAGGACCTTGAATACATGTCATATGAGAATAAGGTAAAGGGATTGAGTATATTTTTATTACAGGAGACAAGATGTGGGCAGACTTGATAATTATACACAAGTATTTGAAGGGTTCTCACATTGGAGAGATATTAGCCTGGTTCTGCTTGGTCCCAGAGAGCAATGAGTAAATATTACAAAGAAGCAAACTTAAGTTTTACTTCAGGGAAAACATAAAACTTCTGACAAATGGAATGCACTGCCTTGAAAAATGGTGAGTTCCTCCTTGTAGAAGTACTTAAGCAGGGGACAGCTAGGTGGCATAGTGGATAGAGCACCGGCCCTGGATTCAGGAGGACCTGAGTTCAAATCTGGCCTCAGACACTTGGCACTTACTATCTGTGTGACCCTGGGCAAGTCACTTAACCCAAATTGCTGAAGAAGAAGAAGAAGAAGAAGAAGAAGAAGAAGAAGAAGAAGAAGAAGAAGAAGAAGAAGAAGAAGAAGAAGAAGAAGAAGAAGAAGAAGAAGAAGAAGAAGAAGAAGAAGAAGAAGAAGAAGAAGAAGAAGAAGAAGAAGAAGAAGAAGAAGTTGTTGTTAAGCAAAATTAGGATGACCATTTGTTGAATATGTCATGCTAGGGATTCCTTTTGTGCATGAGCTATACTACAGGGCCATCCACTATCAAAGTTCTATGATCTCTGAATGTTTAAGTTGACTCACTTTGGTGGATTTTATCAATTCCACTTATAATTTTTCTACTTTTAGAATTTTCTGTTGGCACATAAGGTATCACTTATGCAACCATATAGCTATAATACTAGAAGCAGATTGGTGTAGGACCATTGGACTTGTTGTGAGAAAATGTGAGTTAAGATTCTATCTCAGATACTTACTAGCTTTGTAATGCTGGGCAAGTCTCTTAACCAATCTGTACTGCTAGTTTCATTATCTACAAAATCTCTAAGGTTTCTCCTAATTCTAAATGTCTCATCCTATGAACTGTCTTCATAGTAATGTATTTCTTTATGCTCACCATGGACTGAACAAGGTAAGATAACCAAATATCACGTGAAATAGTGTTTGTTGTTGACTTCAGACACAAACCAAACTTCTTTCAATGGGTCTTCTAAAAAGAAATGGAGTTACCAACTCATTGATGTCAACATTTTTAAGTTTTTTTTTTTTGCTTTTATTAATAGTAAGAATTTTAATATTGGTATCTTTCACTTCTAGTGAATACTAACTTTGTTGTTAGACAACATTACATTAGAAGAACTAAATGTCATGATTTGCAATTAACTGGATTAAAGGGAGGACATTGGCCCTGCAGTCAAGAATATCCAGTATCAAATTGCACCTCAGACACCTACGAACTGTGGAACCGTGGGCAAGTAACTTAACCCTATTTGTGATAAGCATCCAAAGCCATTGCCAGTCATCCTGGTCTATATCTTTTGTTTTTGTTTTTGTTTTGTTTTTGGTGGGGTGATGAGGGTTAAGTGACTTGCCCAGGGTCACACAGCTAGTAAGTGTCAAGTGTCTGAGGCTGGATTTGAACTCAGGTCCTCCTGAATCCAGGGCCAGTGCTTGATCCACTGTGCCACCTAGCTGCCCCCATCCTGGTCAATATCTTGCCACTGGATCCAGATGGCTCTGGAGGACAGAGTTAGGTTAGTGATTTCTCACAGCCTTCACTTAAATACAATTCAGTACAACTCATGACATCACCTGGATGTTATGGTCTACTTCAGGCATGAAGGACAAACAACAAGGAGAACCAAAATTTAAATAAATAAATTTCCTTAAAATAGCCTAAGAACAATGTAATTATTTGTCTTTCCTGCCTTCTTTAACACAGCTCTTACACTATTAACAGACATGAGCCATAAAGGCTTGAGGACTATTTTGTATTTTGATATAATTCATGAACAACAACAACAACAGTAACAACAATTATCATTTTGTGACCAACTGAGCCATTCCTTGCTTAGTGGACTAATCTTTGGATGAATTGAAAGAACCTTCCTTTCAGGCTCAATAGAACCTTCCAGAACCTGTGCTACACTGACATAGCCCACAAGCCTTCCATGACATAATGAAAAAAATTTTTGGAAGGATTAAATGTAGCACATTTTTAAAAAAACTAATTTTTTTCTTGTCTTAATCCAACTTTGCCCATTTTTTAAAAGAAAAAAAATGACTGAAAATCAATGTCTGTGATTTAGGATTATGAACTATTATAAATGATTTAAAAGAATGGTTTCAATTAATTTTAGAAGAGTTGGATGTACTAATGCAGAAAGAAGTGGGCAAATTGTATAAGGTGTAAAGGAGGTGACCAGGATGAAGAAGACATGGGAATACATACCATGTGATTATAAATTAAAGGAGCTAAGAATGTTTAGTATAGAGAAGTTGGGGCAACACAGTAGCTTAATAGTTGTCTTTAGGTAAAAGAATTGTCATATGGAGGAGCGAATCTATCTGTTTTCTTGTTCCAAAGGTCAAAATTAGGAACAAAGATAGAAATTTTAGGGAATACAACTTTACTTCATTGTTTTTTGGTGGGTTTTTTTTGGGGGGGGTGAAGCAATTGGGGTTAAGTGACTTGCCCAGGGTCACACAGCTAGTAAGTGTCAAGTGTCTGAGGCCGGATTTGAACTCAGGTCCTCCTGAATCCAGGGCCGGTGCTCTATCCACTGCGCCACCTAGCTGCCCCAACTTCACTTCATTGTAAGGAAATCCTTCTCTCTCTCTCTCTCTGTCTTTCTCTTGGCAATGTAAATGCCACCTTCATCATCATCATCATTTTATGTGGGAACCTCGTATATTGAGTTTCCTCACATGTCTTACAAAGTATCTCATACTGTTTGACTAGATACAAGACATTCTACCTTTTATCCCAGAGATCATCAAATGCTAGCCTGCTCACTATCCAGATAGACTTGCCTCATCTGTTTATAATTCTGTATGCAATTCACCAGAGCTAGCCCTTCATCACTTTTGTACTGCCAGTCTTTGTAACCATTAGAGGGTTGGATGAGTAAGGGAAACCTATCATGGCAGTTGGTACTGCCCAGAAATGAAATGGCTTATTTCAGGAGATAGTAAATTCAAGCAGTGGTTGGATGACCTCTTTTTATTATAGAGGGGATTCATACTTCTGGTGGGCCTGGTATCAGATGGACTCTGAGGTGATTTGCAGTTCTCAGATTTTATTCCATCCAGCTAGGCCCCTACCTATAATAGGCCCAGGAAATATGGCTCTTGTGGAATAACTGACTAGTGTGCTTTTCCAGGAATATTCCCATCTCCCATGTTTCACATTACTCCTTTAATCACTAATAGGAACAAATATCTCATTTCAGGTTTGGGGAGGACCTCTCTCAAGACCAATACCAACTCTTGGATGGAATCACAGAGCTAGATATTAATACTGGTGGACTGCCTTCTCAGCTTCTGGTTCATGGAGCCCTGGCCTTCCCTCTTGGGATGAATTTTACCCTTGATTGCTTCCTGGCAGCTGCACGCTATGGCCGGGGTCGAGTGGTGCTTGCTGCTCATGAGGGCATGCTCTGTGCCCCCAAACTGAGTCGTTTTCTATGCAATGCTGTTACATGGCTGGCAGGGGGACAAACAGGAAGAATTGGGGTTAATCATAATCTTAAAAAACTGTGTTCCCTGGTATCTGACACTGGCCTGAAATGCAGCCTGGAATCCCATCTGACCACTGATTTAAGTGTTTACTGCTGTTCAGCCTACAATGACCAAGAGGCAAGGAAGCTGCATGAGTTTGTGGCAGAAGGTGGAGGTTTACTGATTGGAGGCCAGGCCTGGTGGTGGGCCTCACAGAATCCTGGCAAGCCTGCTGTGGCAGATTATCCTGGAAACCACATCCTCAACCCCTTTGGCCTCAGCATCTTAGATTATAGTCTAAAAAGTGGCCGATTTCCTGTTCAAGTGACTGGTAAAGAGAACTATCATTTCCGCTCAGCATTGTCTAAGTTCCAGGATGAAGTGAAAGGAAGCAAGGTCTTGAAAAAAAGCTGGCAATCTAAGCTAAGGAGGGACTGTGGGGCCTTCCTGAAGATTCCTGCAGAAGGAATCCCTGCCTATGCCTCCCTACATAGAGTCTTGAGGAAGATACTCAAACAAACTGGCCTCCCCCATGTCAGCCAGGATCATCCTGTGCACAGCAATTCCTGTGAGGCCACCCTGCTCTGTGTGGCCACTGAGCTTGTTCAAAGTGGGACTGACTGCTTTTCACTGGTCCACAGAGCTACGAATGGGACTTGCCCCTCCCAACTGTATGCCCCAGGACCCCCTGTCACCCTGGAGATCAATGGTACCAGTCCAGGTAAAGATGGAGGATGAGGGCCAGTGGATAGTTTGGAAAGAATGGGCTAGATGAATCCCATAGGATATAGGATTGTGATAATAAATGCCTGTCTCTTTAAGGTGATGGGGTTTGATTTATTGGCAGTAGTAAGAGGGTAAACAAGCAGGAAATAGGTTGGGATGTTTGAGGTTTAAAGATAGGACAGAGGCAGGTAGGTGGTGCAGTGGATAAAGCACTAGCCCTGGATTCAGGATTATCTGAGTTCAAATCTAGCCTCAGACACTTGAAACTTACCAGCTGTGTGACCCTGGGCAAGTCACTTAACTCTCATTACCCTGAAAAAAAAGAAAATGAAAAAAAAATAGAGGACATCAAGTCTCGGGGGGGGGTGTGAAGGAAAAATGAGGGGTTTAGAAAGGGGATATGAGAGCTCTTGGAAATGAAATGAGGGCTTTAGTAAGGGATATGAGGAGTGTAGGAGGGTATTTGGGGTGTCTGAGAGGTGTGATGTAGGAGATCTGGGTGTGGTAAGGAGAATGAGGGGGTCAGGGTAGAAGAATTCCATCCATTTTTATGTCTCTCTTCAGATGTCACTGTATGGGTGAGCACCGGACTCTACCTCCCTGAAGGCTTTACTGTAAACATCATGATGCCATGTGCTGCCACTTCTGGCCTACAGGTAACTCCCCTGTGCCTGCCTCTTCTCTCTCCCATATATATGTCCTCCTCATGACTCTTCCCAGCTTTCACACTTGTACTTATTATGGCTGCCACTGAAATATTCTTCCAGCTTTTTTTGTTATTGTGCTATTATTGTAGATTTTTTTTTACTGACAAGCATTTGTTTTCTTTCCTCCCCAATCTTTCCCCCTAATTGAAAAAAAAAGAAAAAGAAACCATGGTAATACATACATATGCATAGTCAAGCAAAGCAAACTCCTACATTGGCCATGTACAAAAATGTCTATTACATTCTGTATCATGAGCTCATTTGCCAGGAGGTAAGCAGTGTGTAAAATCTTTGGTCCTCTATAATCATGGTCTGTAACCAATGGTCTGAGTTCTCAAGTTTTGCCAAGTTGTTTTTCTTCATAAGATTGATATTGTCTAGATCGTTTGTGGTTCTGCTAACTTCACCTATCAGGTTCGATAAGTATACCTAGTTTTCTCTGAAATTATCCATTTTGTCAGTCAGTAAAACTTTATTAAGTATCTACTATTTGCCAGGCACTGTGGTAAGTGTTCATTTCTTATAGCAAAGTTATATTCCATCAAATTCATAAACCTTAATTTACTTAGCTGTTCCACAGTAGATGGTTACTCCCCATTGTTTTTTTAATTATAAAAGTATTTTATTATTTTCCAGTTACATGTAGAGATAGTTTTTAACATTTGTTTTTATAAGAGTTCTAGTTTCAAAATTTTCTCCCCCCCTCCCCCCTCCCCAAGACAGTAAGTAATCTGATATAGGTTATATATGTACAATCACATTAAACTTATTTCTACATTAGTCATGTTATGAGAAGAATCATAGCAAAAAGGAAAAACCTCAAAAAAGAAAAACAACAGCACCAAAAACAAAAGAAATAGTATGGTTCAATCTGCATCCATATTCCACAGTTTTTTTTTCTGCATTTGGAGAGCCTTTTCCATCATGAGTCCTTTGGAACTATCTTGTACCATTGTGTTGCTGAGAAGAATCAAGCCTATCACAGTTGATCAACACATAATGTTGATGATACTGTGTACAATGTTCTCCTGGTTCTGTTCATCTCACTCATCATCAGTTCATTCAAGTCCTTCCAGGTTTCTCTGAAATCTGCATGCTCATCGTTTCTTATAGCACAATAAAATTTCAGTATGTTCATATACCACAACTTGGTAAGCCATTCCCCAATTGAGGGGCAGTCCCTCAATTTCCAATTCCTTGCCACCACAAAAAGAGCAGCTATAAATATTTTTGTACATGTGGGTCCCTTTCCCCATTGGTTTTTTTTGTGATTTTTTTATTATATAAAGAACTGCTATAAATATTTTTGTATGTCTGGGTCCTTTTCTTCTTTATTTGCTTTCCTTGGGTATAGACTTTATTTTTATATAGGTAACTCAAAAGATATTCACATTGTAATTTATTTTTAGGCATAGGTCTCAGAATGGTTGTACCAGTTCACAGCTCCACATTACAAAGTTAGTGAGCATGCTTCAACAACACTATACCTATAATTGAACCTATACCTCCCTCTTCTTGTCCCCCATTTCCTTTTTAGGGGTATTTACAAACAAAACAATCTAGTCTCTGGACCAGACTCTGTCCTATGAGATAGTGTGTCTTAAAAAGCAAGGGATGCAGAGATCATAGTGTCTGCTATGTTTTATCCAATAGGAACAGATGTTCAGAAATGTCTAAGCTTTATTTTAAATTCCCCCAAACTTTTTCTGAGATGAATGCTCTCTCTTCAAGATAAAAATTTTTCTTATGGCAAAGAGCTGCCAAGTTTTGTCTCACTGGATTTCTGTTCTGTTCACAATCTATTCTCTAACACAGACAACAAGGGACAATTTGTGATACATTTCATCTCTTAATATCATCATTGAAGATTAGAATTATAATTAATCTAGGGCAGCTAAGTGTGCAGTGGAAAAAGCACCAACCCTGGATTCAAGAGAACCTGAGTTCAAATCCAGCCTCAGACACTTAACACTTACTATCTGAGTGACCCTGGGCAAGTCACTTAACCCTCCTTGCCCTGCCCCCCCCCCAAAAAAATTATAATTAATCAAGGCATCTTATTTTTCCTTAACAACTCATTATGGATCTTTCACCCATGATTTTGTATATTGTTATTGAGCTTATAAAATTGTTCAGTATGTATGAGCCCTTGGGAGTATTGAGCCACTATTTACCAAATGCCCATATTCAAGGCTATTTTTTTTATGAAGGACACTGATGAATGATCTAACCCATGCTTTCCAGTGGCTGCTACCTGTGCTCATGACTCCCTTTCCCAGGTACAAATTGGCTGCCACTCTGATGATCTCCATGAGGCTAAGAAGCTTTGCCGAGCACCTGTGGTGATTCACAGATGCTGCCTGGACAGACCAGAGCTGTCAGTGTCCTCCCTCTGGGGGGGGGCTCATCTATGTACTTGTGCCCAAGGGCAGTAAGCTGGGTCCTGTGTCAATCACCATCACTGGAGCTGTGCCTGCTCCTTACTTCAAGCTGGGTGAGTAAAGGCTTCATGAAGGCTAAGCCTAAGTGTAGATGGAGAACTGGTAAAGGAATTATGAACTAGGTTATAAAGGATGAAAATAATGTGTACCTTGGATAAGTAAAGAGGAAGAAGATCCATTTTGGGGGATAAGGAAGAGAGGATATCTTTTAAGGTTGAGGGTGGGGCATTAGGGAACTTCCTGTGCCCATGGGGAATTCAGAGGAACATGAGGAAAGGTGATTGGGGTTGGGCCTTTTCTCTGCAGAAAGGAGGCATACCAAAGGTAAGCCTAGAAGAAAAGGGCACTGAATTTAGAATCAAAGGAATTGAGTTCAAATCCTGACTCTGCTACTTATTAGTTATGTGATCTTAAACATTTTTCTTTAACTCTCATCAATAAAATGAAAATAAAATGATCAGTTGTACTAGGTCTACAAAGTTGTTTTTAAAGAATATTTTGATAACTATTTCAACATAATTGATTTCTTTTGTAATCCCATGTATTTTATTTTGTATATTTAAAACTATTTTTTTCTGGGGGCAGTTAGGTGGCACAATGGATAAAGCACCAGCCCTGGATTCAGGAAAACTTGAGTTCAAATCCAGCCTCAGATACTTGACAGTAGCTGTGTGACCCTGGACAACTCATTTAACCCTCATTGTCCCACAAAAAAACCAAAACCAAACAAACAAAAAAAATTTTTTTTCTGGGGAGTCCATAGACTGTACCAGGTTCCTAAAGGGTCTCATGTTATACACACACACACACACACACACACACACACACACACACACACACACACAAAGATTAAGAACCAGCCTAGGACCTTTAAAGCCCCTTCCTGCTCTAAATCTCTGATCCCTGAGAGTTCCTCTCACTGAAATAACAATTTCAACCTTCAGCCTTAGGCAATAGAAAAGTGAAAGAATACTTGAGATGACATAATGTCCAAAATGAGAGAAGTGATAGTCCCACTGTTACTAATCTCATATTTTGAGTACTTCCTAAAACTGTGATCAGAGCTACAATTAAGATAAATATTAATAAGCTATACCATAGACAGAAAATGACCCAGGATGGCAAGATGACTAGAGGGCAGGTTATATTTGGGATTAATTGAAGGAACTGCAAGTCTATAGCCTGGAAGAAAGAAGACTTGAAGGGACATGATAGTTTTCAAATATTTGAAAGGCTGTCAAATTGAATTAGGATTGTATATTGTCTGTTTGGGTCTAGGGAGCAAAACTAGGAATAGGCAGCATAATTCATGGAAACAAATTTTATCTCAATGTAAGGAAAAAAAGTCTTAACAATTAGATGTGCCCAAAGTGAGATGGATTGTCCTGGGAGATAGCAAATTATTGAAAGAGGGAGGTCTTCAAATAGAGGCTGGATGACCACTTATCAGGAACAGAGAGAAGGGAATTCCTGTTCCTGTTCTGGTATAGGCTGGATTTGATGGTCTCTGAGATTCTGTGACAAGCCCATTAACCCCACAATCTCTATCCATAGGGGAAACATCTCTAGAGGAGTGGAAGAGCTCCATCCGCCATCGCCCAGTGCCCTGGGGGGAGCTGGCAACAGACAATATCATCCTCACAGTGCCATCTGAACATCTTCAGGATCTGGAAGACCCGGAGCCAGTGCTTCATCTCTGGGATGAGATGATGGGAGCTGTGGCCAAACTTGCATCAATAAGCTTCCCTTTCTCTCAGCCTGAGAGGATTGTGGCTGATGTACAGATCTCAGCTGGTGGGTGTTCTGGAGGCTGGGATGGGAGATGCTTTGTGCATGTGATAAATCAGTACAAATTCCACAAATATTTATTCATCATTTTCTCTATATGTAAGGCATTACATATGATGTGCAATAGTACAAGTGAGCAGGAGCTTATCCACTAGTTGGGAAGATAAGAGTAAACCACATTGAAAGTTCAAAAGGAACACTTCATTCATTCATTCATTCATTCACTCACTCATTCATCTTTTGTTTGTTTATTCAGTAAGCATTTATTGTGTGTCTCTGTGTGCAAAACAAGAGCTTTCACCAAGTACTGCTACTGATAATAAATGTTATGGATTTGAAAGGGACTTCAGTAGGTAGTAGAATGCCTAAGACTTCAGGGAAGTGTGTAGGAAATGAGTTGGACCTTGAAGAATTGGTAGAATGCAGATAGATGGAAGTGTAGTCAAGTCAACAAGTCAGTAAGAATTAAGCAACTGTTGCATTCTAACTGCTAGGGATACAAAGAAAAGCAAAAGACAATCTCTCCTTTCAAAGATCCTACATTCTAATGGCAGAAAACAACTTGTAAACAATCACATACAAAAATGATCTAGGCATGATAAATTGGAGATAATTTCAGAGAAAAGCATTAGATTAAGAGAATAATCACCAATGGCAGAGGCCTGGACTGGCACCAAGGGCTGCACAATATGACTGAAATTGGCAGTGAGAAAAAGGAATCATCCACACTGTTCCTATTCTCCCAAGTGATAGTTAGGATCTACTAACATGTAAAAATGTATAAAATAATAACTTGGCATTTATATAAGGGGCCCAGTGTATTCTAAACACTTTGCCAAGTGTCTTGCAAATATTATCTCATTTTATCCTCACAACAATCCTGGGAAGAAGATGCTTTTATTTATTCTCATCTTACAATTGAGGGAACTGAGGCAAACAGATTAAGAGACTTGTTTAAAGTCACATAGTAAGTGTCTGGGTCTGTATTTGAATATAGGTGTTCCTGACTATAAGCCCAGCACTCTACCCACCATAGAGCCTAGCTTCTACAAGAGAAAAAAAAGTTAACCCAATATTTGGATTATGTTGACAGGTATACAATTCCAAAATTGACATAATGTTAGACTTACATAGAAATAATATAACCCTTATGTGAGAGATAAGGAATTGGGCTTGACAAGTGGGGTGAGATGGGGGAAGAAATTTTCTAGGGGAGAAGCCAAGATGTCAGAGGAAAGGCAGTGACTTCCCTTAAGACCCTTCCAAATACCTTCAAATTATGCCATAAGACAATTCCTGGAACAGCAGAATCCACAAAATGGTGGGGTGAGATAATTTTCCAGCCAATGATGGCTTAGAAGGTCAGCAGGAAAGTTCTGTTGTACCACGGTGAAAATAGAGTGCAGACCTGGGCCATGCCACACAGAACCTGCCCTAGGCAGGCTGCCTCAGAGGAATCAGCTGTGGCAGTGATTACTTTTAGAACACAGCCCATGGACAGTGATGGGGTAGACCAGTTGGCCATAGGGAGATTACAGGGGTTCTCTTGGCTGGCACTGAGTCAGGACTCTGTTGTTTTGCCTATTCTCACATCTGGGTCACAGTTTAGGTTGGTGGCCCAGGTGTGGGAGGGGCACAAGCACACCCAAGCTTGCAATCACAGTGAAACAAGATTCTGTTCTCAGGTTAAAGATCAAGCAGGCCTGTGGTTACTTATAGATCAGAGCACAGACCAGGGGAGTGGAGAAACTGCCTCTCCTTAAATTATAACACCTCAGACCCCCTGAAGCTTGGAACAGTGTGTTTTGGAAGCTGTGCCCCACTTTAATAAAGAGTTAAAGTCAGGAAATGGGCTAGGAAAATGAGCATACAGAAAAAAATGCTGACCCTAGGAAGTTGCTTTGGTGACAAGGAAGATCAAAATACACCCTCAGAAGAAGATAATAATTCAAAGCTCCTTCATCCAAAGCTTCCAAGAAAAATATGAAGTAGTCTCAGACCATAGAAGCACTCAAAAGGGACTTTGAAAATAAAGTAAGAGATACAGAGGAAAAAATGGAAAGAGAAATGAGAAAGATACAGGAAAGTCATGAGAAAAAAAGTCAACAGATTGAAAAACCAAATTGGCCAAATGGAAAAGGAGGTACAAATGCCCTCTGAAGAAAATAATTGCTTAAATATTAGGATTGAGCAAATGGAAGCTAATTACTTTATGAGAAATCAAGACACAACAAAGCAAAACCAAAACAATGAAAAAATAGAAGGCAATGTGAAATATCTATTTGGAAAAACAACTGACCTGGAAAATAGATCCAGGAGAGATCATTTGAAAATTATTGGACTAACTGAAAGTCATGATCAAAAATAGAGCTTAGACATCGTCTTCCAAGAAAGTCAGGGAAAATTGACCTAATATTCTAGAAGCAGGAGGTAAAATAGAAATTGAAAGAATCCACTGATCATCTCCTGAAAGAGATCCCAAAATGAAAACTTCCAGGAATATTGCAGCCAAATTCCAGAGCTCCCAGGTCAAGGAGAAAATATTGCAAGCAAAAGGGAAAAAAAACAATTCAAGTACTGTGGAACCACAGTCAGGATAACATGAGATCTAGCAGCTTCTACATTAAAGGGGCAGAGGACATGGAATATGATATTATGCAGGGCAAAAGAACTTGGATTAGAACCAAGAATCACCTACCCAACAAAACTGAACATAATCTTTCAAGAAAAAAATGAGAATTCGATGAAAGGGAGGACTTTCAGGCATTCATGAGGAAAAGACCTGAGCTGAATAGAAACTTTGACTTTCAAACACAAGACCCTAGAGAAGCAAAAAAAAGTAAACAGGAAAAAGAAATCATAAAATATATTAAAAGGTTAAGCAGTTTACATTCCTACATGAGAAGATGATACTTCTAATTCATAAGAACTTGCTCATTATTAGGGCAACTGAAGGGAGTATATTTAGACAGAAAGCACAAGTATGAGTTGAATATGAAGGGATGATATCTTTAACAAATAAAATTAAGTGGTCAGAGGAATGCACCGGGAGAAAAGGAAAGGGAGAGGTGGAATGGGGTAAAATATCTCACATAAAAGAATGAAGAAAAAGTTTATGGAGTAGATGGTAAGATGGGGGAGGTACGGGGGTGGTGTATGTGTGTGTGTGTGTGTGTGTGTGAGTGAGCCTTACTGTCATCAGAATTGACTTAAAGATGGAATAATTTACACACTCAATTGGATATAGTAATCTATATTACCCCTCAGGAAAGTAGGAGGGGAAGGGGAGAAGGGGGGAGGGGAAAAAGAAGGGAAGACAGATTAGGGAAGGGGGCAGTCAGAAAGTTTGTTTTCTTTTACAATATGACTAATGTGGACATGTTTTGCATGATTACATATGTATAACTTATATTGAATTGCTTGAGTTCTTAAGGGGGTGAGGGAGGGAGGAAGAGAATTTGGAACACAATTTTAAAAATTGATGTTAAAATTTGTTTTTGCATGTAATTTGGGAAAATAAAATTATAATTAAATAGATAATATACTTTTTTAAAAAAGAAAGAAATTTTCTTCCCTGTTTTGACTAAAGAGTATACATAAGTGTGAAAATGTTGGGATAAGAGAATGGGGGTAGAAATGCATTATGGGAATATCCAAGGGATGGCAGCTTGGACCCTCACCTCTAATTTTTTGTCTTTTCTTCTTTATTTCATTCCCCAGGCTGGTTGCATTCAGGATACCCCATTATGTGCCACAAGGAGTCAGCAGAGGAATTAGTCAATGAGAAGAGAATAAGGTCTAGTGGTCTCTGGGGCCCCATCCATGAGCTAGGCCACAACCAACAACAACAGGTCTGGGAGTTCCCCCCACATACAACTGAAGCTACCTGCAACTTGTGGTCTGTCTATGTACATGAGACAGTGCTAGGAATCCCCCGGAGTCAAGCTCACCTGAAACTGGCTCCCTCAGATAGGGGAGACCAGGATAAAAGAATACCTGAGAAAGGGGGCTCCCCTGAAAAAATGGAGTGTTTGGACAGCATTGGAGACTTATCTGCAGGTACCGGAAATGATTTGGGGGAAAAGGAAAGAATACCACTAATAATGCAGATGCTGAAGCTGCTGCTCCTGCTCCTTCTCTTCTTCCTCCTCCTCCTCTTCCTCCTACTATTATTATCCACATTTTACAGATGAGGAAACTGAAGCTGAGAGAGTTTAAGTGACTCGCCAGAGGTATCCATCCCTATCAGATCATGGAATCCTATATGGATCTTCATGATGCTAGATATCCTATTGCTGCTTCTCTGTGCCTTATTTGTAAAATGGGAGTGATAGTCCAATCCCTAACTATCTCCTACTAAGAAGGTTAAGAAAAATGAAAGAGTAGATGAAAAGTATTTTGAAAAGTTTTTTTAAGGGTCTTCACAGAAGAAAACATTCTAATTTATGTAGCCAGATACATGTTCTCTTGACTAATTATTATTGTGAAATCCTATTGATTTTACCATAAAGTATTCTTCTAGGGCAGCTAGGTGGCAAAGTGGATAGCATAGTGGCCCTGGATTCAGGAGGACCTGAGTTCAAATCCAGCCTCAGACACTTGACATTTACTAGCTGTGTGACCCTGGGCAAGTCACTTAATACAATTGCCTCACCATAAAAAAAAAAAGAAAAGAAAATAGTATTCTTCTAGGTCTAGTCACAAGGGTGTCCCCTCTTTTTCCATTATTATGGTATTACTACTGGTATTTTTTTAGTATTATATTTTATGGTATGATTAGGTCAATGTTGCAATGTCTAATTTCTACTAGAGTGATTACAAGCATTCTTGTAAAGCATGCATTTACCCCAAGGTGAATAGTAGGGAAATAAAGATTGATTGATCACAATCTAAATGGATGTTGGTGCAAGTAGAGGAGGGAATCTTGTTCAAATGGGTAGGAATGTGTAGCTAATATTCAAGAGGGAGCCCCTTACCCCAATAAGGTGGAGTCATTGATACTCATGGGCTGGGCTGCCTCTGGAAACTCAGACCCTTTATTCTGCCCCGTTTTCTCTTTCTCCTCTCTCAGCTCCAGGAAGCCTTTGGCTGGGAGCCTTTCATCCAGATCTTCGCTGAGTACCAGACCTTATCTGGGGTGCCCAACAACAATGCTGGCAAGATGAACCTGTGGGTGAAACAATTTTCTCACCAAGTGCAGAGGAATCTGGCTCCTTTCTTCCAAAGCTGGGGCTGGCCTATCCAGAAGGAGGTGGCTGCTTCCCTAGCCTGCCTGCCTGAGTGGCAGGAGAACCCCATGAACATGTACCTTCTCATGTTGAGTTAAAGGATACCCAGCAGGCCCAGTGTGTCTGTGGGCAGCACATATCTCCATCTCTGAAACTTGGTCTATGGATTGGGTGGGAAATACTCTAGATGAAGTGAGTCAGCACCACTCATTCATCAAATGTTTGTTGATCATCTTTGATGTTTGGGATAGTATGGCTGGTGTGAGGGAGTCATGAGGAATGTACTACCTGTCTGAAGGGGAAAAGAAGAAAATAACATGGAAAGTTGTACAGCAACATGAGTTAAATAATAATGAAGATATTTCTTCCCCTTCTGCCTCCTAAAGGTGCCCCATAACCTATCACAAAGTTGTACCAAGGATTCCTTCTCTGGGGATCTGTTTTTGATTTAAACATCCTATTATTCATCAATATAGTATAATAGTATAAATAGTATAATAGTATATATAGTAAAACCCATATCGTGTAACATAGCATTTGGAGTCAGACTTTGGTTTGAAACCTATCTTGAGGATGTTGTTTAATCTCTGGACCCTAATCTCTAAATCTTTCAAATGAGAGAACTGGACATGATGACCTCTAAGGTCCCTTTGACTCTAAACCCATGATCATATGAAATTCCTTCCTGATTCTGAAAAACAATCCTGAGACCACTTCAACTTGTCTTTTTTAGGAGTCCAAAAATATTTTTTTGAACTTTTATTTTTGATCATTGTTCTAAGCATTTGAATATGGTCTCAAACTTAGAGATAAATTTTTCATAAGAATCAGCAGGCCCTTACCTGGTTGTTATAGACAGTTCATCCCCAACCTCTGATAGCACTTATATACAGTGTCTCCCAAAAATCTTAGTGCAGTTGTAAACTTTTGAAAGTTTAAATTCCATTTAAACTCCACTTTTTTTTGCGGGGCAATGAGGGTTAAGTGACTTGCATAGTGTCACGTATGTACACAGATACACACACACTACAGGATAAATAGGAAGTCTTTAACAGGGAAAGCACTAGAATTAAGAGGTGTTGGGGAAGGCTTCCTATAAAATAGGGGATTTTAATAGGGACTTAAAAGAAGCCAGGGAAGTTAGTACATGAAGATAAAGAGGAAGAACATTCCAGACTTGGAGGACAACCAGAAAAATTGTCTGGGGCTGAGAAATAGTGTGTCTTGTTCATGGAAGTTCTAGGAGAACAGTATCCCTGAACTGATGAAGAGTATTTGTCTGGGTTGTTGTTGTTGTTGTTTGTCTTTCAGTTTCTAAGAGGACCATGACAGACATCTAGAGATGATGTCATGCCTTGTAATGAATTAGATTTAGGAGAGGAAGGATTATGCAAAGTCACCAACCTGATTATCCTCCAGATTCATCTGGTCCAGTGGCTAGATATACATCAAGACCTACTGGAGATGGCTCAGAATGTAGTGGGAGACCTAGTCCTTTTAAGCTAAGGTCTTTTACATGTCTCAGTTTGTCTGAGACAACAGCCATTTAGTGATTGAGGCCTGAGCTGGGACATATTGCTATTTAGGATTTAGGTTGTTATTTAGGTTTAAGGAGCGATCCTTAGAAACTATTTTGTAGTAAAAGCCAAGAAATGTTATGAGGTTTCTGCAGACAAATTTGTATTCCTTTAGCCAGAGTGCCAGCCCATAAGGGCAAGATTCCCTGGGAGTAAGATATGAGAAGACTGGGGGATGGAGCCAAGATGGAGGAGAAAAGGCAGCAACTTGCTTGAGCTCTTGTGAGTAAGATTTTCCCTACCCCTTAGATATAAGTGATTTAACTGTGGTAATAATCAGTATTATATGAGACATATAGTGATTAAGTATTCTCTAGTCTCTTAATTTAGCGTAGATATTATATCACTTGATCTTTATGCATTCTGAATATTCTTTAGTGGCTTAAGTTAATGCAGTAGTTGTGTAACATGTTCTTACGTATCTATAAATTGCTTCTTGGTCATCACCCTTCCACTATGGTTACATGTTCAACCACAATACTCAAATAGTATCTTCTAAGCTGAAGGAACCAATCAGCACTGAGACTCAAGACCAGAGCATTTTGTTACAAATCTGTGACACACTTTGGACCAGATCACCAAGTTGGCTGGATGCCAGTCATATTTGGTGACTTTGACACTATCATTAAAGCTCATGTTTATGTTTCAATTGTGTCCTTCTTGTACCATTTGCTATATGCTCTAAAGATGCAATGGGAAGGACTTATGGGGGTATAAAAACCATCAAGTCCCTAGACTTGGGGTCTTTGGGTCCCAGACCTAAGACCGGCTTTATTGTGAGACCAGATCCTTCTCTCAATAAACCTAATTTTCTATGGCTTGGAGACTTTACTGTCTCTTTTCTTGGTTGGACTCAGAAATTTTCAAGACACTCTCCCCAAATCCCTTCCAAATACCTTTAAATGATGCCATAAAACAATTCCTGCAGCAACAGAACTCACAAAAGGAAATTCAGAACTCACAACTTTGAAAGTCATCAGGAAAGGTCTGTCACACTCAGGTGAGACTGGAGCACAGTGTAGTTACAGGCTGCACCAGCACAGACTAGGCCCCACTAAACCAGGAGTAGGCCTTGGAAGCTACTGAATCAGCAGCCAAAACAGCAGCTTCCGGGGCTCTTACTCCACATTTGGTAAGGGAGTCAAAAAACTTGTCAGAAGTAGATTACAAGGTTCTCTTTGCTGGCACTAGGGGCAAGACTGTTACTTTGCCCATACTCAGATCTGGGTCACGGTCCTGCTTGGCAGTCCAAGGGCAAAAAGAAGCAGTAATGCAACAGGCCTTGTGGCCATAGTGGAGCAGGAACCTTTTAACAGTTCCAGGACAGATAAGAGGTTTCTCAAAGACCAGAGCACAGGCCAGGAGAGGAGTAAACACACTTCTTAGATTACACCACCTTGAAAGAACTGAAAGCTTATAGTTCCATAGAAGTGAAAACAACTACACAAAGTCCCTGAAACATAGGACAGTGCAGGCTATACCCTGGAAGCAGAGCCCATTTTAACAAATAATTAAAAATCAAGAATTAGGCTGGGAAAATGAGCAAAGAACAGAAAAAAATTCTGACTGTAGAAAGTTACACTGGTGACAAGGAAATCAAAATACACTCAGAAGAAGATAACAAAGTCAAAGTTCCTACATCCAAAGCCTCCAGGAAAAAAAATGAATTGGTCTGAGATCATAGACAGACTTAAAAAGAATTTTGATAATCAAGTATGAGACAGAGAGGAAAAATTGGGAAGAGAAATGAGAGCAATGCAAGAAAATCATGAAAAAAGATTCAACAGCTTGGTAAAGGAAACACACACACACACACAAAATAGTGAAGAAAAGAACACCTTTAAAACAGACTGGTTATACAGTGGATAAAGCACCAGCTCTGGATTCAGGAAGACCTGAGATCAAATATGGCCTCAAAAACTTGACACTTACTAGCTGTATGACCCTGGACACATCAGTTAACCCTCATTGCCCCACCAAAAACAAACAAAAAACCAAAAACAAAACAAAAAATTCAGACTGGGTCAAATGGTAAAAAGGGTACAAAAAGCCAGTGAGGGGAACAATGACTTGAAAAACAGAATTGGCAGAAAAATTCACTAAAGAAAAACTTAAAAAGTAAAATTGGCCAAATGGAAAAGGAGGTACAAAAGCTCACTGAAGAAAATAATTCCTTAAAAATTAGCATTGAGTAAGTGAAAGCTAATGACTTTATGAGAAATCAAAAAAGAAAACCAAAAGAATTTAAAAAATAGATTACAATGTGAAATATCTCATTGGGAAAAACAATTGACCTGGAAAATAGATCCAGGAGAAATTATTTAAAAATTATTGGACTACTTGAAAGCCATGTTCAAATTAAGAGTGTCAACATCACCTTTCTTTATTTTTTTAAACATCACCTTTCAAGAAATTATCAAGGGAAATCTCCCTGATATTCTGGAACCAGAGGTTAAAAATAGAAATTGAAAGAATCCACTGATCACCTTTTGAAAGAGATCCCAAAACAGAAGCTCCCAGGAATATTATAGCCAAATTCCAGAACTCCCACGTCAAGGAGAAAATATTGTAAGCTTCCAGAAAGAAACAATTCATTTATCATTGAGCCACTGTCAGGATAACATAAGATTTATTAGCTTCTACATTAAAGCACTGGAGGGCTTGGAATATAATATTCTGGAAGGCAAAGGAGCTGAGATTACAAGAAAAGAACCACCTACCCAGCAAAACTGAATATAATCCTTCAGGGGAAAAATTTGCATTCAATTAAAGAACTTTCAGGCATTCCTGATGAAAAGACCAGAGCTGAATAGAAAATTTGACTTTAAAATACAAGATTGGAGAGAAGCATAAAAAGGTAAACAGGAAAAGGAAATCATAAGGGATGTAATAAAGTTAAACTGTTTACATTTTTACCTGGGAAGATGATCCTTGTAACTCATAATAGCTTTCTCATTATTAGGGCAGTTAGAAGGCATAGATATAAGTTGAAAATGAAAGGACAATATCTAAAAAATAAAATGAAGGGGTGAGAGGAATGCACTGGGAAAAAAGAAAGGGAGAGATGGAATGGGATAAATTAACTCACATAAAAGAGGCAAGAAAAAGCTTTTTTTTTTTTTCACGGGGATTTGTGTTTTTGTTTCTTTTTAATTAAGTATTTTATTTTATTTTTTTCCTGTTACATGTAAAGATAGTTCTCAACTTTTATTTATACAAACTTTCCAATTTCAGATTTTTCTCCCTCCCTCCCTCCCCTCCTTCCCCCCTCCCCTAGACAGCAGGTAATCTGATATAGGTGTTTATTTATATATAACATTAAACATATTTCTGCATTAGTCATATTATAAGAGAAAAATCAGAGCAATGAGGAAAAACCTCAAAATAGAAAAACAACAGCACCAAAAACAAAAGAAATAGTATGGTTCATTCAGCATCTATACTCCACAGTTTTGTTTTTTTTCCCCTGGATTTGGAGATCCTCTTCCATCATGAGTTCCCTGGAACTCTTCTGTACCATTGCATTGGTGAGAAGAATATAGTCCATCACAGTAGATCAACATTCAATGTTGATGACACTGTGTACAATGTTCTTCTGGTTCTGCTCATCTCACTCATCATCAGCCCATGCAAGACCCTCCAGGTTTCTCTGAACTCCTCCTGTTCATCATTTCTTACAGCACAATAGTATTCCATTACATTCATATACCACAACTTGTCCAGCCATTCCCCAATTGATGGGCATCCCCTCAACTTCCAATTCCTTGCCACCACATAAAGAGCAGCTATAAATATTTTTGTACATGTGGGTCATTTTCCCCTTTCCATGATTTCTTTGGGAAAAAGACCCCAAAGTGGTATTGCTGGGTCAAAAGGTACGTACAGCTTTATAGCCCTTTGGGCATAATTCCAAATTGCTCTCCAGAATGGTTGGATCAGTTCACAGTTCCACCAACAATGCATTAGTGTTCCAATTTTCCCACAGCTTCTCCAACATTTATTATTTTCCTTTTTTCTCATTTTAGCCATTCTGATAGGTGTCAGGAGGTACCTCAGAGTTGTTTTAATTTGCATCTCTCTAATCAATAGTGATTTAGAGCATTTTTTCATATGGGAATAGATAGCTTTGGTTTCTTCATCAGAAAACTGCCTGTTCATATCCTTTGGCCATTTCTCAATTGGGGAATGACTTGGATTCTTATAAATTTGATTTAGTTCCCTATATATTTTAGAAATGAGGCCTTTATCAGAAGTACTTCCCATAAAAATTGTTTCCCAGCTGTCTGCCTCCCTTCTAATTTTGGATGCATTGCTTCTGTTTGTGCAAAATTTTTTTAATTTAATGTAATCAAAATCATCCATTTTGCATTTTATAATATACTCTATCTCTTGTTTGGTCAAAAACTGTTTTCCTTTCCAAAGATCTGATAGGTACACTATTCCTTTCTCTCCTAATTTACCTATGGTATCACCTCTTATGTCTAAATCGTGTATCCATTTTGACCTTATTTTAGTATAAGGTGTAAGATGTTGGTCTATGCCTAACTTCTGCCATACTATCTTCCAGTTTTCCCAGCAGTTTTTGTCAAATACTGAGTTCCTATCCCAGAAGCTGGAGTCTTTGGGTTTATCAAACACTACATTACTAGTGTCATTTACTACTGCATTTCTTGTGCCTAGCCCATTCCATTGATCCTTCACTCTATTTCTTAGCTAGTACCAGATAGTTTTGATGACTGCCACTTTATAGTAAAGCTCCAGGTTTGTTACCGCTAACCCACCTTCCTGTGCATTTTTTTTTCATTATTTCCCTGGATATTCTTGATTTTTTGTTTTTCCAGATGAATTTTGTTATTATTTTTCTAGCTCTATAAAATAATTTTTAGGTAATCTGATTGGTATGGCACTGAATAAGTAAATTAATTTAGGTAGTATTGTTATTTTTACTCTATTAGCTCTGTCTATCCATGAGCAATTGATATCTTTCCAATTATTTAGATCTGATTTGATTTGTATGAAGAGTGTTTGGTAGTTGTGTTCGTAGAGTTCCTGGGTTTGTCTTGGCAAGTAGACTCCCAAGTATTTTATATTATCTACCATTACTTTAAATGGAATTTCTCTTTCTATCTCTTGCTGCTGGACTTTGTTGGTCATGTATAGAAACACTGATGATTTATGTGGATTTATTTTATATCCTGCTACTTTGCTAAAGTTATTAATTGTTTCAAGTCATTTTTGAATTGATTCTATAGGATTCTCTAAGTATACCATCATATCATCTGCGAAGAGTGATAGTTTTGTTTCCTCCTTGCCTATTCTAATTCCCTTCATTCCTTTTTCTTCTCTGATTGCTAAAGCTAACATTTCTAGTAAAATATTAAATAATAGGGATGATAATGTACATCCCTGTTTCACCCCTGATCTTATTGGAAAGGCCTCTAATTTATCTCCATTGCATATAATGCTTGCTGATGGTTTTAGGTAGATACTGTTTATTTTTTTAAGGAAAGCTCCAACTATTCCTAAGCTCTTTAGTGTTTTTATTAGGAATGGGTGCTGTATTTTGTCAAAAGCTTTGTCTGCATCTATTTAGATAATCATATGATTTTGGTGAGTTTTCTTATTGATGTGGTTGATTATGTTAATAGTTTTCCTAATGTTGAACCATCCCTGCATTCCTGGTATAAATCCCATCTGGTCATAGTGCATTATCCTGGTGATCACTTGCTGTAATCTCCTTGCTAATACCTTTTTTTTTTTTTTTGAGTGGGGCAATGGGGGTTAAGTGACTTGCCCAGGATCACACAGCTAGTAAGTGTTAAGTGTCTGAGACCAGATTTGAACTCAGGTACTCCTGACTCCAGGGCCGGTGCTCTATCCACTGCGCCACCTAACTGCCCTGCTTATACCTTATTTAAGATTTTAGCATCAATATTCTTTTTCTAATATGGGTTTATTTAAGGATTTTATTTCCTCTTCAGTTAACCTGGGAAGTTTGTATTTTTTTATATATTCATCCATTACATTTAGATTGTCAAATTTATTGGCATACAGTTGGGCAAAATAATTCCTAATTATTGATTTAATTTCCACTTCATTGGTGAAAACATCACCCTTTTCATTTTTGATACTGGTAATTTGGTTTTCTTCTTTCTTTTTTTTAATAAAATTAACCAATATTTTATCTATTTTATTGTTTTTTTTTCATAAAACCAGCTCTTAGTTTTATTGATTAATTCTATAGTTTTCTTGCTTTCAATCTTATTAATTTCTCCTTTAATTTTCAGGATCTCTAGTTTAGTATGTAATTGGGGATTTCTAATTTGTTCTTTTTCTAGCTTTTTAAGATGCATGCCCAATTCATTAATCTCCTTTTTCTCTTTTTTATTCATGTAGGCATTTAGAGCTATAAATTTTCCCCTAAGCACTGCTTTGGCTGCATCCCATAGATTTTGGTATGTTGTCTCATTATTGTCATTGTCTTGAATATGATTTGTTGTTTGACCCATTCATTCTTTAGAATGAAATTATTTAGTTTCCAAATGATTTTCATTCTACTTTTCCATGGCTCTTTCTTACATGTTATTTTTATTGCATCATGATCTGAAAAGGATGCATTTACTATTTCTGCCTTTCTACATTTGACTATGATGTTTTTGTGCCCTAAGACATGGTCAATTTTTGAAAATGTGCCATGTACTGCTGAGAAAAGGGTATATTCCTTTCTATCCCCATTCAGTTTTCTCCAGACATCTATCATGTCTAACTTTTCTAGTAATCTATTCACCTCTTTCATTTCTTTCTTTTTTATTTTTTGGCTAGATTTATCTAATTCTGAGAGGGGAAGATACAGATCCCCACTAGTATAGTATTACTCTCTAATTCCTCTTGTAACTCATTTAACTTCTCTAAGAATCTGGATGCTATACCACTTGGCACATACATATTTAATATTGATATTACTTCATTATCTATAGTACCTTTTAGCAAGATGTAGTTTCCTTCCTTACATCTTTTAATGAGATCTATTTTTGCCTGTGCTTTGTCTGAGATAAGGATTGCTACGCCTGCTTTTTTTTACTTTAGCTGAAGCATAATATATTCTGCTCCAGCATTTTACCTTTACTCTGTGTGTATGTCCCTACTTCAAATGTGTTTCTTGTAAATAGCATATTGTAGGATTCTGGTTTTTAATCCACTCTGCAAATCGCTTCCATTTTATAGCAGAGTTCATCCCATTCACATTCACAGTTATTATTACTAACTTTCTATTCCCCTCCATTCTATTTACACCCTTTGTACTTTCCCCCACTTCTTTCATCCTATTCCTCCTCACTGATGTTTTGCTTCTTACCCCTGCCTCCCCCAATCTGTCCTCCCTTTTTATCACCCCCTCCCTTTTCTTTACCCTTTTCTCCCTTACTTTTGTCCTCCCTTCTATCAGTCCCCCCTTTCCCTTCCCCTTTTACTTCCCTAAAGAATGAGCTAAGTTTCTTTATCCCAATGAACATATATGTTATTCCCTCTTTGAATCAAATCTAATGAGAGTAGGGTTGAAACAATGTTCACCCCTCCTTTCTTTCCCTCTATTGTAATAGGTTTTATTTCACCTCTTCATATGATGTAATTCACCCCATTCCACCTCCCCTTTCCTCTCCTCCCCATAGACTCCCTTTTTAATGCCTTAATTTTCTTTGTATCATCACATCAAAGACAATTTATATTTATACCCTCTGTGTAAAGTCCTTCTCTCTGCCCAAAAACATTTACAGTTCTTAAGAGTATTATCTTCCCATGTAGGGATGTAAACAGTTTAACCTAATTGAGTAGCCTTTTTTTTCCGCTCTGTTTACCTTTTTAAACTTCTCTTGAGTCTTGTATGTTAACATTGAATTTTCTATTCAGTTATGGTCTTTTCATCAGGAAACATCGAAAGTCCCCAATGTCATTGAATTTTCATCTTTTCCCCTGAAAGAGAATGATGTTTTGCTGGGTAATAGATTCTTGGCTGCAATCCAAGCTCCTTTGCCTTCCGGAATATCATATTCCAAGTCTTGCGGTTCTTTAATGTTGAAGCTGCCAGGTCCTGAGCAATCCTGACTGTGGCTCCATGATATTTAAATTGCTTCTTTCTGGCTGCTTGGAGTATTTTCTCCTTCACCTGATAATTCTGGAATTTGGCTACAATATTCCTTGGAGTTTTCCTTTTGGGGTCTCTTTCAGGAGGTGATCAGTGGATTCTTTCAATGATGATTTTATCCTCTGATTCTATACTATCAGGGCAGTTCTCCTTAATATGGTGTCTAGATTCTTTTTCTGATTATGGCTTTCTGGCAGTCCAATGATTCTCAAATTGTCTCTCCTGGATCTGTTTTCCAGACCAGTTGTCTTACCAATGAGGTATTTCACATTTTCTTCTATTTTTTCATTCTTTTGATTCTGCTTGACTGATTCCTGGTGTCTCATGGATTCCTTATCTTCCAACTGTCCAATTTTAATTTTTTTGTTTTGTTTGTTTTGTTTTTTGCAGGGCAATGAGGGTTAAGTGACTTGCCCAGGGTCACATAGCTAGTAAGTGTCAAGTGTCTGAGGCCGGATCTAAACTCAGGTACTCCTGAATCCAGGGCCGTTGCTTTACCACTGTGCGATCTAGCTGCCCCCTCCAATTTTAATTTTTAAGGCATTGTTTTCTTCAATGAGATTGTGCACCTTTTTTTCCATTAGGCCAAATGAATTTTTTAAGGCATTATTTTCTTTAGTCAATCTTTGTGCTTCCTTTTCCAAGCTGCTGATTCTTTTTTCATAGTTTTCTTGTTGTGCTTTCATTTCTCTCCCCATTTTTTCTTCTACCACTCTCAATTGATTTTTAAAATCCTTTTTGAGCTCTTCCAGGAAGGCTTTTTGTTCTTGAGACCAATTCACCTTCCTGCGTGAGGCTTCACATGTAGGCGATTTGAGGGTATTGTCCTCATCTGAGTTTGTGTTTGCTTCTTCCCTGTTGATATAGAAGCTCTCAATGGAGAGGGCTCTTTTTTGCTTCTTACTCATTATTGCAGCTTATTTATTTATTTTTTAAGTTGAGGTCTGCTCTGGGAACACCAGGGTCCCTGTTTTGGGTTTCTTGTGCTGGTGTATAGGTGCTGTGTCACCGGCTTTTTACACTGAGGCCTTTATGGTGTGTGCAGGCTTTTTATACTGAGGCCTTTATGGTGTGTGCAGTTCCCCCGCCCTGCACTTCCTCTCTGAGCGAGCTAGAATCAGTGGGCCTAGTAGCGCCTATCCTATTCATGGCCCTCCAGCTGGCAACTTGCCCTCTCAGCTGGTGCAGGTAGGTTTTTCCACTGTCCTGCTGGGCCCCCAGACTTTTGAGCCCGGATCCAGGGGCCTCAGTTGTTTGGCTGTGGCCTGCAGCTTCCTGCTGACTTGCCCCGACCCCCTTGGTGCTGGGCTGTTGCCCTGCGCTGCGCCTCCCTTTTGCTCAAGTCAGACTGACCTTTCCTGAAGTCTTCTAAATTATCTCTTGCTGGAGGACTATGTCTCTCTGTCTCTTTGCAGGTTCTGTAGTTTCACAATCTGTCCAGAGGCTTGATTTAATGTTCTTTTTGAGGGAACAGAAGGAGAGCTCAGGCAGCTTGCTGATTCCTCTCTGCCATCTTGGCTCCGCCTCCCATAGTTCTTTCCAAGAAAAAGCTTTTACAGTGAAGGGGAAGATGGGGGAGATGAGGGAGAGTGAGTGAACCTTATTCTTATTAGAACTGGCTCAAAGAGGGAATAACATACGCACTCAATTGGGTATAGAAATCTCTTGTACCATGCAGGAAAGTAGGAGGAAAAGGGGATAAGAGAAGGGGTGGGGTGGTGATGATACAAAGGAGGACAGATTGAGGGAGGGGGTAGTCAAAAGCAAAACACTTTTAGACTTTTGAGGAGGGACAGGGTGAAAGGAGAGAGAGAATAGAATAAACAGGGTAGGGGGCAGATAGAATGGAGAGAAATACAATTAGCAATAGTAACTAAAAAAATTTTTTTTGAAGCAAGTTTCTCTGATAAAGTCCTCCTTTCTCAAACAGAAAACTGAGTCAAATTTATGAAAATAGAGCCATTCCCCAATTGATAAATGCTCAAAAGATATAAACAGTTTTCTTTTCCTAGAGACCCAATCACCTAGTTCCATTAATGTCTCTCTTTCTGTTACTAACCTCAGATCTCAGATGTTGCTTACATTGACTACTGATGTCTGTTAAAGACCCCAATTAAGGACAATCCAAAGATATGGAATCTTCAGGGTTTCAGAAAAGTTTCTTCCAGTGACAAAATCAATCACAGTATGCTTTGATACAATTTTTATCAGCATCAAATTATTGCAATATATTAGCTAACAGATAAAATGTAATATACCTTGTAAAATCATACAAAAGATCCTTACTTCAACATGTACACAGTTTTTTTTTAATTAATATTTTTTTTCCGTTACATGTAAAGATAGTTCTCAACTTTTGTTTATACAAGCTTTACAATGTCAGATTTTTCTCCCTCCCTCTCCTCCCTCCCCCCTCCCCTAGACAGCAGGTAATCTGATATAGGTTTTTATATATATATATATATATATATATATATATATATATACACACACACACATAATAACATTAAACATATTTCTGCATTAGTCATGTTATAAGAGAAAAAATCAGAGCAATGATGAAAAACCTCAAAATAGAAAAAAACAACAGCATCAAAAACAAAAGAAATAGTATGGTTCATTCAGCATCTATACTCCGCAGTTCTTTTTTTTTTTTCCCCCTGGATTTGGAGATCCTCTTCCATTACAAGTTCCCTGGAACTCTTCTGTGCCATTGCATTGGTGAGAAGAATATAGTCCATCACAGTAGATCAACACTCAATGTTAATGATACTGAACATGTACACAGTTTTAAAAAATGTTTTTAATGTAAATACTTCTTCCTAAAAGCATTTTCCCTTCTTAAAAACATTATAAAGTCTATCCTGATGTTAAAAGCAACAACCCCTCACCTTGCATGCAGTAAATTTCTAGAATGACAAATATCTCTTATTCAACCTCAAAGCAAAAATAAATCTTTAAAACTGGAATTTATCAAGATAAAGTTGATGTAAAATGTCTTAAACTTAAATAGATCCTAAAAGTAAGGTGACAAAATGAGTTCTTAGTTACCATTTACCTTTCATCAAAAGGTGTTGGCAATGGGGAGGAAATTCAGTTACTTCTAAACCAAAAAGGGAAATACCCAATTAAATTAGCCATATCAACATAATAAGGTCTACCAGGCCTTTAAAAATGTATTCAACTTTTTTTTCTTTCCTTTGTCTTTAATTATATCACTAGAAATAAAGAAAACTAATTACATCCTAGAATTATAATTTAAAGTGCCATTCATGGGTCATTTCTCCTAGAATATAATTTTGTTTCTTTTTTAATCACCTCAGTTCAATTCCAATTTTTAAGTTTAAATCCTTGGTGGGGCAGGTGACTAACATGGAATGCTTTCTCCGTGTTGGGCTAAACTGAAACAAGAGACAACCACACCTGCATCCAAGTGGGTGCCAAAAAACCCCCAAACTGTAGTGTGTTTCTCAAGTCAGGATGTCTGCCTACCATAGAGAAATGGAAATCTGAACGTAGCCTGGTTAGTCTGACCTCAGACCTTGGGCACCCACCTTATGCAACTGAGGCTCCTGACAGAGGAGAAATCACAGTGCACACCTCACCTGGGGAATCCAAGAGCCAAATGAGCAGCCTGCCTCACCCGTCAGATGACTCCTGTTCCCAGGTTTCTAGACCATAATGCTGTGGGAAGAGGAACATAAGAGGAACTTCAACCTGGTTCAGGAGGGCTAACTTACCTAAAGAATTGAAGGGTTGCAAAACAGCTTGTGAAATGGAGAGATTTATTAGGAGAGAGGAATACATAGCCAGGAGGCAGAGTTAAGTAGGAGACAGCCTCTCTGACTGAGAAAAGAGTTGATCTTAAATATATTACAGATTAAGAAAGCTATGAGATGTATAAGGAAATTGGAAAACAACTGGGGAGGGAGTACCTGGAGTTCGAAAAATGGGCTATCGATTAGATAATGTGGCACCAGAATAAGTTTAAAAATGATAAAATATTTTGGGACTGTAACTGCCAAATTTTGTTTCAGGGGTCAACCTCCCTCCCCCCTTTCCATGTGGCAATTTCTGCTATGGAGGCGGGGGGGGGGGGGGAGGAGAGCCATCTGATAAGCACATAGTGCCTAAGATTTTCATCTGTCTTAAAATCTTTTGTAGTAGAATAGTTTAAGATCAGGAATTATTTGTAATGTATAAAAGTTTCAAAGAAAAAAAATTTAAGTCTCTAGTCATTGAACCACACTGCCTAAGAACAGTTTTTGGCTTTGAATTACTTAACTCTGGTAAAAGGTGCCTTTGCCCATGAAGAAGCTCTGGAGCTCATTAAGTGCCATCACAAGCTATTTCTCAAAGCTAAGAATGTCTCAGGGTAAAAAGTTGGGGCATACAAAGTTTGAATTATCTAATTTAGCTGAACTCCCTTATAGATCTGTTGCATTGCAAATGGTTAAGAAATATATTTTTGATGTGCACAAAAATTGTTTAAAAATGATTAGAATTGACTAAACACAAACTAAATTGGCCTATTGAAGCTCCTTTGACTGGTCTAAATTAGGTTAAAGAAAAGCTAAAAAGAAATTATATGGGATTGCTTCATGTGTGTCTATATTGTCTTGTCTCTGTAACGATTGGAATGATGCCACCTGCTGGAGACTTACTGTAGGAAAGCTCCACCATGAGGAGAAGGCTTCTGAGGGCAAGGCCATGCAGCTTCTCTTTGGCATCAGGAAGTGATGTTTGCTTGTGGGAGGAAGAGGGGGCGAGCCTGATGCTCTGTCTCTTTCATGTGCTCTCTGGTGGAGAGCGGAGCTAGGAATGCTCTCTCCCTTTAATAGATAGATGAATCTAGGCCTTTCTCTTTCTCTTCACCAAATTCTTATTCTCCTTAATAAATGCTTCAAAGTCTAACTCTTGCTAAAGTTTATAATTTATTGGCGACCACTCATTAGATATTTTAGACAGACTAGCTAGAATTTTAGTCCCCCTTACATCTCCGTGTAAATGTGTGAGATTGTCTTGTATGTTCAAGTCTCTGTTGAAAATGTAAATTTATGCTTGGATTTAGAAGGAAAGTTTTGTTTAATTGTTTGATAAAGTTACCCCCATGCTGTGACTAGGTTGAGGAAGTGCAAAAAGACCATTTTCCATCATGAGTCCTTTGGAACTATCTTGGACCATTGTATTGCTGAGAAGAATCAAGTCTATCACAGTTGATCAACACACAATGTTATTGATACTGTATAAAATGTTCTTCTGGTTCTGCTCATCTCATTCAGCATCAGTTCATATAAGTCCTTCCAGGTTTCTCTGAAATTTGCCTGCTCATCTTTTCTTACAGCACAATATAATTCCATTACATTTATATACCACAACTTGTTCAGCCATTCCCCAATTGATGGGCATTCCCTCAATTTCCAATTCCTTTGCAAGGGATTTTAACAGGAACATCTGAGGAATCTCTACAAGTAATTTGAAACCAGAGAAATGAATCTGTTGAAGAGGTGCCCTGGAGAGAAAACATCTTCCAGACTGCCCCAAGAAAAGGAGTTATAGAGACCAGATAACTACATGGGACATCTGAGATCCAAGATGAAATTTCTAATTGAATGGACACTGGGAGTACATCACTGAAATTAAAAAGAGACTTGATATTAGCTAATGCTGTTAGCCATGTTTGCTGTTATAATCCTGGTAGTTACTGACATCAGTTCCTTGTGTTATATCTGGCGGTTGTTACCAAAAATATGATGAAGATAGAATTTTCCAAGGAACAAAACCAATCTTGAGACAACACTATTGGATTTGTTGCCAAAAACTGCTTAAACACATCTCCCCCAAAATTGGACAAGTTTATGTTATATTGGGATAATTAGGCCCCAATTTTCCTCCTGAAAGATACCTATGTGACAGGATTAGGTATTCAGTTGTGCAAAGCAGTTAAAGCTGTAGCCACAGAAATTAGGAATATGGCTCATGTACCTGTTCAGAAATGGTGTTCTTGGTTTGAGGGTGGATGATTTTTATAGTTAAATGGAAGCAATTGGGGTTCTTTAACTATTAGAGTGGTAGAGGGAATGCAGGTAGTAACTATACTGAAAAGAGCTGAAGAAGGGTATCGAATGATGATCCTACAATGAGGGATTAAACAAAGTCTAGATCAGGAGATGTAAGAAAGGGTGGATAAGATTTACTTGACATGGAGGAGAACAATGGGTGAGGAGAGACACAAATGAGAGGAATAATGTGGCCTCAGTAGGCAGGATACATTATTCAAGTCCTGGGGGCTTCTTCTCCCCACTACATCCCAATCTCCACCATTCCTTCCTTTCCCTGCTGAGATAACAGAGGTTTTCTGAAGTTAGAATCATAGAGTCTCAGGGTCTGGTTGTCCCAGGGCATGGGGGCAGCAGTGGCACCACATCTGGGGGGAGGTGGTCTACATGTTTAGAAGTGTCACTAAGAATGTGAACCCACATGTGAGAAGAGCTTTGCATTAGATCTAGGATAAAAAGGAAAGTTTGCTATGACAAGGTGCACCACTCTTCTAGAGTGCCTGCCCTTTCTTGCAAGATTATATTAAAATAGACTTCCTTTTTTTTTCCAAAATTTTTTTTTATTACCACTTCCATTTATTTTATTTTTTTCCAGTTACATGTCAAGGTAGTTTTCAACATTCATCTTCATAAGATTTAGAGTTCTAAATTTTTCTCCTTCCCTCCTTCTCCTCCACCCTCCACAACACAGCAACCAATCTGACATAGGTTTTATATATATATATACACACACACACACACACACAATCTACAAGTGCTCTTTTTTTTTTTTTAAGTCTGGTCAGTCAATATCTGTTCTTTCTCTGGGAGTGGATAGCATGCTTCAACATTAGTCCCTTGGGATTGTCTTGGGTCATTGGATTGCTGAGAGTAGTCAAGTCATTCACAATTGCTCATAGAACAATACTACTCTCACTGTGCACAGTGTCCTCCCATTTCTACTTACTTCACTATACATCAGTTCATATGAGTCTCTCCAGGTTTCTCTGAAATATCCTGCCCATTACTTCTCAAAGCACAACAACATTCCATTACAATCATATACCACAACTCCTTCAGTCATTCCCCAATTGATGGACATTCGCCTGATTTCCAATTCTTAACCATGACGAAGAGTTACTATAAATATTTTTTGTACAATTTTTTCCCCTCTTTTTTCTTTTTCACAATTACTATTGTTAACTGTTTCCCTCCATCCTATTCCCTTCCCCATGATATTTACTCTATTATCTATCTTCTTTCCTCCATCCCTCTTCAAAAGAGGTTTCCTTCTGTGTCCTCTTCCAATCTGCCCTCCCTTCTTTTGCCCCTCCTTCTTTATCCTCTTCCCCTCCTATTTTCCTGCAGGGTTAGATAGATTACTCCACCCAATTGAGTGTGTATGTTATTCCCTCCTTGAGCCAATGCTGATGAGATTAAGGTCTTTGAGCCTATTTTGATGAGTGTAAAGTTCATTTACTTCCCTGCTCCTCCCCCATCTCTTACCCCCTCCATAAACCCTTTCCTGTTTCTTTCATGTGGGATTTCACCCCCTGATACCTCTACCCTTCCCCCTCCCCCAGTACATTCCTCTCACCCCTTAATTTTACCCTAAAGATGTCATCATGAGGCAGCTAGGTGACATAGTGGACAAAGCATCCACCCTGGACTCATGAGGACCCCAACCAGCCCCAATCTGGCCTCAGACACAAGACACCCACCCACTTCATGACCCCAGGCATGTCAACCAATTCCAACTTTTTATGCTTCCCTAGGGTCTTGTATTTGAAAGTAAAATTTTCTATTCAGTTCAGGTCTTTTCATCACAAATATTTGAAAGTCCTCTTTTTATTGAAGTCCCATTTTTTTCTCTGAAAGATTATACTCAATTTTGCTGGATACATGATTCTTGGTTGTAATCCCAATACCTTTGCCCTCTGGAATATCATATTTCATGCCCTCCAATCCTTCAATGTATAAGCTGCTAGATCTTGTGCTATCCTGAGTGGGACTCCACAGTACTTGAATTCTTTCTTTTTGGCAGCTTGCAATATTTTCTCCTTGACCTGAGAGCTCTGGAATTTGGCTATGATATTTCTGGGAGTTTTCATTTTGGGATCTCTTTCAGGAGGTAATTGGTAGATTCTTTAAATTTCTATCTTACCTTCTGCTTCTAGAAAATCAGGGCAATTTTCACTGACAATTTCATGGAAGATGATGTCTAAGCTCTTTTTTTGATCACGGTTTTTAGGTAGTTCAATAATTTTCAAATGATCTCTCCTGGATCTATTTTCCAGGTCAGCAGTTTTTCCAAGAAGATATTTCACATTGCCCTCTATTTTTTTTTTATTCATTCAGATTTTCTTTATTGTATCTTGGTTTCTCATAAAATCACTAGCTTCCATTTGTTCAATCCTAATTCTTAGGCAATTATTTTCATCAGAGAACTTTTGTATGTCCTTTTCCATTTGGCTTTTCAAGCTGTTGACTTTTTTCTCATGTCTTTCCTGTATCACCCTCATTTCTCTTTCCATTTTTCCTCTACCTCTCTAACTTTATCTTCAAAGTCCTTTTTGAGCTCCTCTATGGCCTGAGACCAATTTGTATTTTTATTGGAAGCTTTAGATATATGGGCCCTGATGTTGCCCTTCTCCTCTGAGGGTGCACCTTGATATTCCTTGTCACTAAAGAAACTTTCTATGGTCCTCACCTTTCTCTGTCGGCTCATCTTGCCTTTCTTGTACTTGACTTTCAGCTCCTTAAAGTAGGACACTGCTTCTAGGCTGCACTGTCCCAAGGTTCAGGGGGTCCCAGGTGGTGTGATTTAAGGAGGGGCAGGTTTTTCACTCACCTGGCCTGTTCCCTGGTCCATAGATGACCCCAGGCCAACTTGCCAATTAACCAGGCAGCAAAATTTTGTGTGCTTTGGCTGTCAGCTCTGACAAGCCTGTGCCCTTCTCCCACCTGGGCCACTGCTACTCAAGCCAGCAGGGGTGAAAAACCCAAGTTCTGCCTCAGCACCAGCAGAGACTCCTGTAATCTTCCCCCTGTCAAGGGCTCAGCCCTCTCACCAAACTTGAGCTTAGTTCCAGATGACACTGGTGGTGCAGCTGATCCAGAGGCTCTGGGGTCTATTTCTCTGGCAAGGCCTTCCTGGGACTGGATCTATGTCATTGTGACTGTTTGTGTTGGGCTCTACTCTTTCGCCGGCACAGCAGCTCTCTCCTTTAGACCTTCCAAGCCATTCTTGGTTAGAAAATTATATCAGCATGTTCTTCTGTTGATTTTGTTGCTCCAGGAATTGTCATTATTTGGAGGTTTTTTTGGAGCAATTGTGTTGTGATTTTGAGAGCTCACTGCCTTTCCTCCACCATCTTCGATGGCCTTCCTTCTTTGCACTACACAGGGAGTCATGACTCAATTTATCTGTTTCTAATAGGGAAGGTGGAGATGGACCAGAGACACAGGTGTATAAGTTTTAAATCACAGGGCTATGGGTTCCCACAGGAGCAGATTACTAGAAATTAAAACAGGGAAAGTGGGAAGGGATTGAGAGGTGTTGCCCTGGCTGAAAAACAGCAAGGCTGAGGAAGAAAGCCATGGTGATTTCCTAAGGAAAAAGAACTTAGAAACCAGAACAGGTGGCAAACACAAGGGAGAAGTTTTGAGGACAATAAACGTGGGTAAGAGTGAAGAGATCTCTCTCTAGAGCAGTGTGTGTGTGTGTGTGTGTGTGTGTGTGTGTGTGTATGTATGTGTGTGTATGTGTGTGTTTCCTGTTGTTCAGTCATATCTGACTCTCCATGACCCCATTTGGAATTTTCTTTGCAAGAGACTGGAGTGATTTGTCATTTGCTTCTCCAGCTCATTTTACAGATGAGGAACTAAGGCAAACAGAGATAAGATTTGAACTCAGGAAGATGAGGCTTTTTGACTCCAGATCTGGTACTAGATACATTCTGTGTCCTAGCTACATGGAATACATGCACACATACATAGATACACATACATACATACACAGATACACACATATGTATGCATGTAGCTAGGTGGTACAGCAGACTGCACTTTTGTATATGTATACACATACATATATACACACATGTACACATATATTATACACACATTATATATGTATACAAATATATATATATATATATATATATAATTTAAGTAGGCTTAAAAGGTAAAGCCAAGAAACAATTTTAAAATGCATCAGGGAATTGATTGTTTTATTAGATTGTTCTATAATATATTTAAAATATTAAAGTTTGTGTAGCTAGATGTATGTGTATATATGATTAAAAAGAATTATACAATATGACTGATTTAGCATACCTAAAACGAAGATAAATAGACCAAAGACCATTCCCATATTTTATACTGATGAAAAGTAGACATATGAATTGATAGTTGCTATTTTTTTTTCCTTTTTATGCTGGAGAAGGAAGTACTGACACTCCTTTTCTGTTCCTTTGGGTAAAGCACAAAATGAGGTTTATCCTGAATGAAAGAATCAGAAAAGATCAGCTAGACTTTCTTGGATAATGTATGTTGTTATTCAGTCATTCAGCCATGTCCTACTCTTTATGACTCCATGGACTTTAGCACATCAGGCCTTTATATCCTCCATTCTCTCCCAAAGTCTGTCCAACCTCATGTTCATTGTTTTTTAGCATGCTGCCTACCTTTGAATAGCTTTCCTTCCAAAGAGTAAGTGTCTTTCAATGTCAAGGCTACAGTTACCATCTGTAGTGATCTAAGTCCAAGAATATAAAATCTGACACTGTTTCCATTTCTTTTCCTTTTATTTGCTAAGAAGTGATGGGACCAATTGCCAAGATCTAATTTTTTTAATATTAAGCTTTAAGCCAGCTTTTACCCTCTCATCTCACCCTCATCAAGAAGCTTCTTAATTTTTCTTTACTTTCTGCCATCAGAGTCGTATTATCTGTATATCTAAAGTTGTTGATATTTCTCCCAAAGACTTTAATTCTGGCTTTTGATTCATCCAGCCTGGTATTTCACATGATGTACTCTGCATATAAATTACATAAATAAGGTGATCATATACAGCTTCATCATGTTCATTTTCCCATCTTAAACCAATCACTTGTTTGGTTATAACTATTGCTTTTGGGCTTGTTATACAGGTTCCTCAGGTGACAAGATGATCTGGTACTCCCATCTCTTTGAGGACTTGCCATATTTTGTTGTCAATCCCCACAGTCAAAATATTTAGTATAGTGATATATTGTGGTTATTATGAGGAAGGCCAAAGATACAAGTGGGTGGCAGTAAAAGGTCATGTTGCCAAGACTAGTCAAAGAAGGGACTTCAAACCCTGGGCTGAGATGAGTGAAGGAAAAAGAGATTTACTGTATTGCTGTAGGCAGAGACCATCCTGACTTGGGGAGCAGCTTAATGTAGTTGGGCTTCAGTCTCCAGATGGGACATGGCCAGTGGACAACCATTGATTTTGTGATTTCCCCCCTATATGGGATGAAAATTTTGAGGCTTTTTGACTAATAAAAATATTGCCAATCTGAATGTCTTAAGTCTGTCTTCCAAATTGCTTTGAATGCTTTTTAATCAACAGCTGCCAGTCCTCTGGTGCTGCTGAGAACTTTGATTACACCATTTCTTTAATTCCTATTGTCAATAGATCTAAACAAAGGATCTGCTTGACCTTCTCTGTTGTTTCCTCCTTTCCTGGTTTACAATGTTATGTCTAAGAAAATGTGGTCAAGTCTGTCAGGTCTGCATAATGTAACCTTCATGATATTTCCTGATTATGAAAGAACAAAATGGGAGGACAATGTGAGAAATAAAATGCTGCACAAGAAAGGTACTTCAGACTTCCTGGGGTCTACATAAGGGAGGAGAATACCTGGAGACAACTTAGTGGAGTTTATGAGGCTTGAAGAGATTCCTTTGGGGGATGAGGATGTGAGATCCAGTGGGAGATCAGGACTCCATTTATTTGGAATTTGTCCAAATTAGGACAAGAGAGGGGCAAACACTGACTTCTGAATAATTCATGAAGAAAGGACAGGGTAGAGATAAGACTGAAAGAAAGCAAATCCACCCACCACAAGGTCATGAATATAGTTGGCTTCAATAGATATGTGTTGAATTAATCTGGATTACATTAAGGGAACAATTACAACAAATTTGCCATTGACAAATGACCCACTGACTCCCCTATTTTGATGGATGTTTGGTCTCATAGTTATAGATATTTCCTCCCATGGTTCATAATGGAACCCATCTACATTTTCTCATCCTGTACAACTCTTCTCCATATCCTCCCATAAATTTTCCATAAGGGGTCCACTCACTGGGACAGGGGCCTTCCTCTAGATGTCTTGATATTATGTGGATCTAAATCAGGGGCCAGAGCTATCCACCTGTTGTCCCTTGTTCTTGCTACATGATCAGCTGATCTCCTTTTAAAGTCATTTTAATCTATTTAATATGCTTTGCTTTCCTTTGTACATCATAAATATTGTTTGTATTGAATTCTATTCACAATATTCTGTGGCTAGTTTATACCCACTATGTGTCTCCATTATTAAGGGAATGATTTTGATTCCTTGGAGTCTGTAGCAGCCTATGATTTGTAGCCATATCACATATCCCAAACCATAAAAATGCTAATAGCATTTTTGTTTTGTTTTGTTTTGTATGTTTTTTTTTGTGAGACAATGAGGATTAAGTGACTTGCCCAGGGTCACACAGCTAGTGAGTGTCAAGTGTCAAGTGTCTGTGGCAGGATTTGAACTCAGGTCCTCCTGAATCCAGGGCCAGTGCTCTATCCACTGCGCCACCTAGCTGCCTCCACTAATAGCATTTATAAAGGACTTTAGGATTTGCAAAACATATTCCAAGTATCTCCCTTTATCTTTCCAACCAACCAGGCAAGTAGGTGTTATTTTTAGCTCAATTTTACAGATGAGGAAACTAATATAGACAGAGGTTAAGTGACTTGCAGAGGGTGACATATGCAGAGGGTGAAATGCCTGAGGCCAGATTTAAACTCAAGTCTTCCTGACTCCAAGTCCAGCACCTATATCCACTACATACTATATTCTTTATCCACTACCAATAGAGAATCAGAGTTGAACTTGTCATAACTTGTCCTCTGCCTGTTCTCTTCCCTCCTCCCACCCCTCCCCATATTCTATAATCTAGGAACAAAGGTCTTTTTGCTGTTCTTCAAACTAGATCCTCTATTTGCCAACTTGGGGTATTTTCATTAGCCTTCATGCTTGCACTGCTGTCCTTCCTCATCTCAACCTCTTAGCTTCCCTGGCTACCAACGAGTTTCAGCTAAAGTCTCAGCCCTCCTTAATCTAAACATCTTGGCCCAAGATGATCTCCAATTCATCCTGTATATAACTTGTTGTTTACATGTTGTTTCTCCCATTAGACTTGGGTCTCCTTGAGAATAAAAACTGTTTTTCCTTTCTTTGTATTCCCCACACTTAATATAGAATCTAGTATGTAATAGATGCTTAATAATTACTTGTTGTCATAACTTGACCAGATGGGTTTAATCAATGTAGAATTAACTCTCCCTACATAATTGAGTAGGGAGTGATACCAAGAGTACAGATAGAGGGACTAGTAAGAGAAATGGAAGGTCACCTTTCTCAGAAACAGGAAGGAACAAAAGTATAATGAACCAAAATGCAGAGATATTTTGAGGTCAAGAACAGTGTATGGAGGTATGACTAATTTGTTGGGTTTTTTTACCCCATCTCTAATGGTGCTATTTTTGGCTTTCTAAGATAGAAAATATTAGTCAGGCATTTCTTTTTTTTTTCTTTTTTTTTGTGAGACAATGGGGGTTAAGTGACTTGCCCAGAGTCACAGAGCTAGTAAGTGTCAAGGGTCTGAGGCCGGATTTGAACTCAGGTACTCCTGAATCCAGGGCCGGTGCTTTATCCACTGCACCATCTAGCTGCCCAGAGTCAGGCATTTCTATCAATTTAAAAATTAACTAGATATTCTTGTTTTCACTAGTCATTAGACTCTAACTATGATACATTTATATGAGATCTATAACTAACATAGGGAAAACAATGAACCAGCATCCTGGTAGCCTTGTCTCCTCTTGAGCAGGAGAGTGTGCTGCTTCTTCCCCTTAGTGCCATGATCTCTACTTCATATCTAGTAGTCTTCTCCAAGTCCACATTGCCACCAAGGAAGGTCCTTTCACCATAGCCTATCCTAAGTTGACTTTCCTCCACAACCTCTAATGGGAATTCCCCATATCCTTGACTACAATCAAGGCAAAACTTTCTGCCAACCCTCATCCCCTCCAACCACTTTTGCCCCACATAAACAAAAAAGATCTATATATGTTTAAAATGTATAGTTTTTCACAGGCCTTTAAGTGTGATGACATAACAGTCATCTATAAAATATGTGATACAACTGGCAACTGAGGACCTGTTCTATGTGTGTCATGAGCAATCAATCAATAAGCATTTATTAAGTACCTGCTATGTGCCAGGCATTGGGCATTTTGTGTAACTTGACTTTCTGATCTTCACTCAAACAACCCTACATAAATGGGTATACACTGTCATATATTTACTAGGTACTTAGGATTATCAGTGCAATAAGGATGCTGACCACATCCAAATTGTTCTCTATCTTGTAGCACAACTCAGGCCCCACATTTCAGGTAGCAAACCTTTCCTGATTCCCTCCCCTGTGCCCACACCCCCTTTGGTAACTCTCCCTCAAGAAAAAAAAAATTGTTTATACTTTGTACTTATTTAGTTGTCTAGCACAGCAGGTAGGTAGGCATGGCTAGACTGAGGCCACAGGGGCTGACTGCTTTCATCAATTTCAGGCCTTTACCTGTCCTGGTGATTTGCTCAGGGTTCATTATTCTGAGGTTGGTGGTCTTCTCAACAGAACTAGGCTTCCCAGAGTTTTGATTGCAGCCCCAGCTCAGGCTCCTGAGAAACAATTCTATTTTGGGCTCTAGAGGCAGGGAGTTAAAAAAAAAAGTAATCAGAGTACAAACTTGAATCCATTATGGAACAGGTAGCTTTAGACCCACAAAGAAAAAGGAACGCTAAGCAATAAATTATGGAATGATAACCATAATTTGAGAGGCCTTTTGGATATTAACAAATAACTCCTTTGCAAGGATTGTTTTTCAGCTATTTTATATTTAATTTCCACTGAATACAGCCCAATGTCAAGTAGGCTTTTTCTTTCTAGTGTCCTCCCTCTCCTTTTCTCCTTGTCTCCCTCTCTCCCTCTCCCTCTTTCCCTTTCCCTCTCTCCTTTTCTCTCCCTCTCCCTCTCCTGGGAAGCCTGTGGCTTTCAGTTGGGCAAAGAGGGAACTTCATCTAGTCCAATAGCCTTTGGGAACCTTTAAAATGTCAGAATTGGGGGTCAGCTAGGTGGCACAGTGGATAAGGCACTGGCACTGCATTCAAGAGGACCCGAGTTCAAATCCAACATCAGACACTTGACACTTACTAGCTGTGTGACCCTGGGCAAGTCACTTAACCCTCATTGCCCTGCAAAAAAATAAAATAAAATAAAATGTCAGAATGGTGGGGATCTAGAGAGCATTGCTTGAATATTTAGATTAATAAAGTTTGCATACATTGAGAAAGCATGTCTAATTGGTTTTTCTGTCATACTAATTACCATATGTAATGAAAAGAAAGAGATATGTGAATGATAAGTTATCTTTTGCAGCTATTGTCCCCAACCTGCTTGGGTAGTTGTCACCTTGCTGTTCTGATATCCTGTAAGGGCAAGACTTCAACTGTCTTTTGAGATGTCACAAGGCCCATATGAGATACATATTCATTACAGGCTCATCTCAGGCCCAGGCCTGTCTAGAAGGTTCTTAGCCTAGAACTGGAGCCTCAGCTCACCTTATAGAGCCCAGAGACTTGTCTTTATTCGTCCAAGATGATGATAAGATGGGACATGATGGTCCTTGATAGTTACTTTAGCATAATGATGGAGTTCAGGTCCAAGAAAATTAAGAGTCACCATGGCCTAGCAAAGGTGTCAGACTTGAGGCCTACAAAACTCCAGAGTGCTGCCCAATCATATTAAAAAGTAATTGGGGGGCAGCTAGGTGGTGCAGTGAATAAAGCACTGGCCCTAGATTCAGGAGTACCTGAGTTCAAATGTGGCCTCAGACCCTTGACACTTACTAGCTGTGTGACCCTGGGCAAGTCACTTAGCCCCATTTGCCTTACCCAAAAAAAAAAAAAAAGAAAAAGAAAAAGAAAAAAAAAGAAGGAAAAAATGTAATTGGAAAATGTTTAACAAAATAAGTAGAAATATGACAGAAATAATGTTTATTTGTGGTTTTCTAAGTCAGTATTCAAACATGCAGACATCCATTTCTATTCGAGTTTAACACCACAGATCTGCCAAAGGCTATCTCTCTATACCTACCCTGAAATGGTGGAGGTGACAAGGGCCCCTCCTTCAGGAATTTTATTATATATGTGTTTTATTTTTCCCCTCTCCACCATGCAAGCCCCTTGAAGGCAGGCCCTGTTTTTGTTTTAGTGTTCTAGCACTTCACATATATTAGGTACATAATAAATGTTTTTTAAAAATTATTTTATTTTGAACTTAAGAAATAAAATGATCATTTGCATAACATGGAATAGAAAAAAAGATGATTGCACATGGAACTGCAAATCTATTATGTACAACTTGCTATTCCTTTTAAATACATAATAAAGGTATCATGAATATTTTTTTAAATTGTTGACTACTACATATAAAACCTTTTGCCTTGTATAAATATAAGCCATTACTATTATTTTACAGAAGAGGAAACTAATGAGGCTTAAAAAGGTTCATTGATTTTACAAGCAGTAAAACAGCAGAATTGATTGATTAGATAACCCAGGGTTTCTTAACCTGGGTTCTGTGGAACTTTTTTCTCCTTTTTTAATATATTTAAAACTATTTCAGTGTAATTGATTTCATTTTTAATCTTACATAGTTTATTATATGCATTTAATAAGATTATTCCTTGAAGTAGTCTAAAAATAGCTTCTTAAACTGTGGGTCACAACCCCACATGGAGTAGTGTAGCTGAATGTGGGGGGGTCATGAAAAATTTGGAAATAATAAAAGGTTAAGAAATTTTGTTATATACCTATATACCAGGATTGTGTAAAAATTTCTTGGGTGAAAAGGGGTCCTGAGTAGAAAAAGTTTAAGAGGCCCTGGTCTATTAGACTACCAGAGTGCCAAAAGGAAAGTCAGGAGCTTGCTGATAAATGTTTAACAACCTGTTCTCTGGGGGGAGGGAGGAGTATCTAAATGCCACACTTTGAAATGTATTTTGCATTAATATTTTCTCTATTACTTTAAGTCTAGACCATCAACAAAATAAATGAAACCCCAGCAGCCTTTGCTGATTTTCAAGGTGTAAATGTTCACACTAAAAAATTTAGCAATAGGTCAAACAGGGCTCCAGCACATCATGGGTCCATGACCCCTAAAAATATTAAGATTTTTGGAATTCTTTCTCCAACTCCTTTTTCCTTCTCCTCCTCTCCCCCGTTCTCCAACTTACCCCCTCTCCCCCTATCACCCCCTCATTTTCCACCCTCTCTCCCTGTCCCTTTTCCTCTTTCCTTCTCTCTGCCCCCTTTATCCCTCTCCCCCCTCTCTCTCCCCCTTCTTTCTCTCCCTCAATCTCAATCTCCCTCTCCCTCTCTCTGTCCCTCTCCTTCTTCTCCTAGTTGAATAGGACGGTGCTTGGGCCCACAGTCCCTGGATGACATCATAGGTGGAGAAATAAACAGGAGCTCAGAGCTCAATAGAGCTCAGCCCGGTTTTCCGGGCTCTGTCTCTGCAAAGCTCCACCTCACTCAGGCCTGTAGCCAAGCCAACCAGCAGGAAGTGGAGAGCAGGGAGGCTCTCAGACATACCCCGGCCTGCTGCGTACTTCTCTAGTTTCCCTTTTTCCTCCTTGTCTTTTCTCAGGAGGCCTTTCGTTTCTCCTGGTGATCTCGGAGCTGAAGCTGAAGGACAGGAATGTGAGTTTTCTCCTTTCTCTGGGTCTTGGATAAAGGATCCTTCCCCTCTCAGCCCCTCCAAAGGAGAGCAGCAATCTGGTTTTCTAGGTTCAGGAAGGGAGCAGGTTACAGTTACTGGGTACAGAAAGTCATCTATGGGCTTGTGAATGGGGTGCGTATATCAATGGATACTCTCTGCACCCCCAAAGGTGATAAAGGAGTTCTACTCACTGATCTCTTCACATTTGTCTCTCTAAAGGTCTGTGCTTGATTTCTGCCAGTATTTACTATTCCTTTCAGAGTCTGAAATGCATCCTTCTCCCACAGAAGTATCATAGAATCATTTTGTAGTGTACCCAAAGTCACCCAGATAGTTCAAGGGCAAGTCTCAGGATCCCAGGCTGGGGAGCACACAAAGGATATTATTATTATAGGATGCAGAATCAGAGAAAATGGATTCAAACCTACTGACACATTCCTGTGTGCCTCTGGGAAACTCCATTAATGGCTGCTTCCTTATCTATAAAAATGACTAAATGACATCTAAAGCTTCTTCTAGCCCTAGGGATCTATGATCCTGGAGAGACAACAGAGTGTAGTCAAAAGAACCCCGGGCCAGGACAGAGAAGAACAAAGCTACTGTGGTTAGCCACACCTTGCTCTGAGATCTGGGCAAGTCAGTTTCTCTCATGCACTATCCATCATCTGTAAAATGGACCCAAGTGTAGGGGAAAGGGGTAGAGATGGACTCAATAATATCTGAAAGAGTTCTTCCAGCAGACTATTGATCTCTGCAATGTCTCTGTGGGAGGAGAACCAGGGGGGAGTAAAGTCCTGAAAAAAGGAAAGAATCCATGGTACAAAGTAGCAGATGTTACAGGGAGGTCAAGGAGAATGAGGACTGAGGTCAGGCCAGGAGATTTGGAAATCAGGAGGTCAGGGATGCCCTTGGAGAACACAGTTTCAGGAGAGCAGGAAGGACAGAAGACAGAATGAGGGGAATTAGGGAGAGAGTAAGTCTGGAGTGGAGGGTAATAGATGATGTGCATTTCTCCAGTGCAACTGGGAAAGTGAGTCTGGCATAGCTTGGTTGTTCTAATCTTCCTTCTGTAATCCTGCTGGGGAGCTTCTAGTAAAGGTCAGATTCTGTCTGGGGTGATAACTAAGGGTGGCCTTTCTTTATCCCCTGAGCTTCTCTGTGTCACACTGCATAGAGCTTTGGTTTGGGGGTCTGGAAGATCTGAGTTCAAATTCAACCTCGGACACTTACTAGCTGTGTTTTCCTGGATTAGTTACTTAACTTATGTTTACCTCAGTTTCCTCAGGTGTAAAATGAGAATAATAGCAGCCCCTCTCTCTCAGGGTTGTTGTAAAGATTAAGTTAAATATTTGTGAAGCACTTAGCACAGTACTTGGTACCTAATAGGCACTTAATAATCCTTGTTCCTTCTTCTTTATGGGTTAACAAACTGGAAGAGGATGATCTGTGTTTGGCTGAGTGTGACTATATATTTATAAAGACTTGTATAAAATTCACTTTCTTTGGTGTCAACTCCACCTTCCCTGGTGACTGTGACTGAGTTCCCTTGCTTAATTTTCTCACTTATAGAATGGGAAGAAATTCCCTGGTCAGAGGAGAAATGAACTACTGCCTTTAAAAACCTTTGAACCCTATGAATGAAGCTATATAAATCAAAGAGCTGCTACTGTTGATGTCATTCTTTTTCAGGGGAAACAGGACTAGTGGACTAATGTTTTATGATTGGAAAAAAAAAGAAAGCGAATGAAATTTACATACTATATAGGATAATGAGCTTTCTTCCATTCCTGACCAAAATCTAGAATGTTTTACTAAAAAGATCATTAGTGAATTTCCAGAAAATTAAATGGTAGACATCTAGAAATGGAAGCGATGACCAAAAGGAGCCAGCATGGCTTCATGGAGAACAGATTATGTCAGATTAACCTCCTTTCATTTATTGACAGAGTTAGTAGACTGGCACATCAACAAGGAGCTCTAGGAGCAGAGTGATGTAAGCATTTCTTAAGGATTTACTGTATGACAGGTTTTGGGAAGGGAGGGTCAAGATTAGGGCTTTGTCACCAATCTGAAACTTTGCTTCTCTCCCCCATAGCAGGCAAAAAAAAAAAAAAGTCTTAGTGATGTCTCCATCAGATGATTTTGAGGTTCTGGTGAAAGGACTGAACAGCTGGAATCTCCCTAATGGCCCTGTTCCTTGTGAACTGCTGCTGGTTGGTGAAGCTGCCTTCCCAGTACTGGTGAATAAGAATGGACAGGTCTTCATTGCTGCCTCCCACTATGGCCAGGGACGCATGATAGTCATGTCCCATGAAGGCTACCTGCAAGATAACCTGTTGACTCAGTTTCTTTGCAATGCCGTGGGCTGGCTCAACCACAGGCCAGGAGCTGCTGTTGGGGTGCACACGTCTGTGGAACCTCTCGCTGACATTCTCCGTGGCTCTGGGATGGTGGTGCAGACTATGCATGGCCTTGAGGACTCCCTGGGAGTTTACTGCATCAATGCCTATGATGACAGGTTGGCCAAAGAGATGATTCGGTTTGTGAAAAATGGTGGAGGCTTACTCATGGGAGGCCAAGCTTGGTACTGGGCAAGTCAACATGGATGTGACAAGGTTCTGTCCAACTTCCCTGGCAACCAGGTGACCAGTGTAGCTGGTGTGTACTTCACAGATGCCTATGGAGATACAGCCTTCCTCAAGGTCTCTAAGAAAGTTCCTAAAATTCCACTTACAGTCAGGTGAGTATCACAGGTGTGTCAAGGATTATATTAAGAAAGAAACAGAACTAGAACTAGGCATTTTGAGAACAATAAAGTTTCCTTTTTACTGTCAGGTGACAGGGATGTTATGCACAGATGGAGTTATTGGAAGTCAATCATTGGTGGTTTATATTTGCTTTAGAGGGAGAGGCACGGGATCATTGCCACATGAACATCAGTGTCCACTTTGAAAAAGGCAACAGAGAAAGGTTGAAAAGAAAGACAAATAAGGACACGTCATTGTGGTCTTGATGAATTTAAGTCACTCAGCCCAGATGAACTTTACATCTCGGTAGTGAAAGTGCCACCAAATGTGATTATTGAACTATCAACAGTGATCTTTGAATAAAAGATTGGGGAGAAGAGGAGGGAAGACTGTTGTTTTGATGTTCAAAAAAGAGAGGCATGTGGAGTTTGCATACTATATAGGCCAGTGAGCTTGACATAAATTCTTAGCCAAATTCTACATTATTTTATTAACAGGACTGCTGGTATGTGTTCACAAAATTAAATGGTGAATATCTAGAAATAGTATTGATGAACATGAAGAGCTAGTATGGCCTCAGCAAAAATAGATTATGCCAGGTTATCCTTATTTCCTTTGTTGATATGATTAGTAGACTGGTAAATCAACAAGGTATTCCAAGAGCAGATGGAACAAGCATTTATTAAGTGCTGGGCACTGTGCTAAGTGCTTTACAGATATGATCTCATTTGATCTTCACAACAACCCTGGGAGGTAGATACTATTATTATCCTCATTTTATAGAGGATGAAACTGGGAGAGACAGGTTTGCTAATTTGCCCAGGGTAACATAGTTACCAAGTGTCAGCAGCTGGATTTGAACTCAGGTCTTCCTTTTCCATGTTCTCTATTCACTGCACTGCTTAGCTGCATCTGAAATCACTGACGGGGTATTGTCTCAGACAGACTGAGATCTGGGAAAGACCTTAGTTTAAAAAGGTCTAGGTCTCCCACTGCATCTACGACCATTTCTAGTTGTCCTAACACATGTCTTGCCACTGGATTCAGATGACTCTGGAGAGTGAAGGTGATCACATTGCACAGCCCTCCCTCAATTAAGTCCAATTCACTTGCAAGTCAAGACTTCAACCTCCTGATATCATTGGTCCTCTTCAAGAAGGAAGCACAGATAATAACAGCTGCATCTATGGAGAGAATATGTGTAGACATTAGCAAAGAATTTCCCAGATGCTGTGCTCTGGTGGTGTCCTCATAGATGAGACAGGAAGGTATGGATTCAGAATTGGTCTAAATTGTCAGATCTGAGGAGTAGTGATTAATGGTTTCTGGTTGTTGTGTTCTGTGCCTACCTATCTGCTATTCATTATTTAATCAGTGTATTGACTGAACACAGACTGAGCACAGGATGCTATTTTTCACTTTCATTCTTACATTTTTTTCTTTCCGTTTTCTTGTGCAAAATGACTAATATGGTAATATTTTATGTAATTGCACATATATAACCTATATCTGATTGCTTTCCACCTCAGGTAGAGGGGAGGGGAGGGGAGGGGAGGGTAGGGACAAGACAGGATGGGACAGGGGGGATGGGATGGAGGGAGGGATGGAATTTGGACCTCAAAACTTTAAATAAATATGTTTATCATTAAAAAAAAATAATTAGTGGCTTGGACAAAAAACATAGATGGCATGTGTGTCAAAATTGAGATCCAAAAAGATAACAACAGGCTAGAACATTGGGCTGAATCCAAGATGAAGATTATTCTGAATAAATGTAAAGGCTTTTACCTGGGTTAAAAAAAAATCAGCTTTAAAAATGCATAATGAGACAGGTTGGTCTAGATAGCTCTTCAGAAAAAGATCTTTGGGTTTTTTTGTGGTTTGCAGGCTCAATACAAGTCAGCAGTGATATGGCAACCCCCCCAAAAAATCTCAATTTGTCTTAGGCTTCATTAAGAGATGATTAGCCTCCATAAAGATGAAATGTTATACTCCTTCTCTAGCCTGGCATGGTCAGACTACATCTGGGTATTATGTGATTCTGTTAGTTGTTCTGTGGAGGTCAAGGCAGACACTTATTCTGTTAGTCTGACCATGACAAGGTGCTGTCTAACTTCTCTGAGAAGCAGGCAACAGACCTGGCTGGAATCTACTTCATAAATACACACAGGTTTTCAGGCCTCCTCAAGGTTGCTGAGAAGGACTCCTAGGAAAGGTGCCCAAGTTGAAGGATCATAGTGACAGTCATGGGAAATGATGTTCTCTACTACAAACAGCCAGCTAGAGCTGAGATGCTGGAATCGAAGAGGCTAGGAGGGTGAGGGTTCTGTCAAAAACAATCATTATTCCTAGGGCTTGGGTGGGAGATTTTTTCTTTTTAATCAGGCAGCTGGGTGGTATAGTTGATAGAATGCTGACGTTTAGAGTCAGGAAAACCTGAATTCAGAATGAGGAAAACGAATATTAATGCTGTATCATTTTATTATTAATATTAATTTGTACTATACCCTTTTCTGGCAAAAGCTCCATCTTTTAGCCTAGGTCTAGAGACCTCTCCCAAAGTGTCTGAGGAATATAATTACCCCAGTTGCCTAGGCATATACCTGGACTAGCACTCTTGATTTTGTTTACCCCATAAACAGAAGCCAGTCTGAGCCAGGTCTTCCCCCAGAGACATGTCCCTCTCTTCTGTACATGCTTTCCCCCTCATCGAAGTTAGGGGTGATCTGATCTGCCCAGGAGGAGACTAAGCCAGTTAACACCTGTTTAAAATAGCATATGCTTTTCTGGACAAGAATTGCTGGATGTAAGACTCTCATGGAATACCTGGCATTCATTGAAGGTCAGAGAGGGGTGTGATCAGCCACACCTGAAGGTCAGCCTACCACCAATCAGATTCAGCAGGGGACCCAAGATGCCCTGTCAGAAGGAAGACAGCTGGATTTAAAGGGACCTGTGACACTCACTTGGCATCTTTGGTCACCTAGAGCCTAGCCTTGTAAACTGTGGATAGCGAGCACATAACTTAATGTGGGGTTCATGAAAACTTTGGCAACAGTAAAAGGTTAAGAAGCTTTGCTAAATATCTATATACCGCGGTCATGTAAAAATTTCTCAGGCAAAAGGGGGTCACAAATGGAAACAGCTTAAGAAGCCCTATAGAGAGACCAATGACCTCAATTTATTGGTTATTGCTAGCCTAACTAATAAAATCGATTAATCATTCCTGGAAATGTGTCTTTCAGAATTTCTACCAGCACAAAATCCAGCCTTAGAGATTTATTACACTCTTGGCAAGTAATTTAACCTGTCTGCCTCAGTTTCCTCACCTGTAAAATTGGGTGTGGAACTTTGATGTCAGAATAGACTATCTCCTGAAGTATCTTTTAGGGTTGGGATACTGTTAATCCGAAGCAGAAGAATGGATTAAATCAATTAGAAATCATTTTTGTCTATGATTTTAATTCTAGAAGGACGGGTTATACCTGTACTGCTCTTAATTTTTTTTTTCTTTTTTGCAGCTAAAAGATAGTCAGGAAAGAGAATGACTGGTATTTTATTTACAGTTAGTCATTTTTCCCCCCTAAAGCAATCCTAGTACACATCCTAATTTCTTTAGAATTCTAAATTGAGATGACCACTATTGACTTTACCTTAATTACATTCAAGCTTGATGTCTCTGGGCAGTATTCTGTTAAACTCTAGCTTCACCACTAAATCATTTAAGTATTATTTTGGAAAAAGAATTATTTCAATCTGATTGGAAGCTCACTTATTCTATGTTGATTCAGTAAAGGGTATGGGGCAGGGAGTGGGGGTGGTGGTGACATTTTCTTGATCATGTGTCCAAATCCATTTTCTTGTTAGTTTCCTAAAAGAGTCATATCCTGCCAACCAAACCTGTTTTTCCACCCTCAAACTTCCTAATCCCAAGTAAGTCTCAACATTCCAAATGGTCTGTTACTGTTCCCCAGTTGAGCAATGCTGTGAGTTGGAATCATGTTAATTTCATCCACTACAAATATATGCAATCAAACTTGCTGAGTGCACCTAATTGATGGCACTTTATCAGGGGCTAGCCCCATGGAGCCCTTACTGCCTGACTCCTGTTGTATTCTTTTAGTAGGTAGTGAAAAATCAGTGATAGATTTAGAGCTAGTAGAGATCTTCAGAAATCATTTGGTTCAACCCCCTCATTTTACAGATGAGGAAACTGGCACCCAAGATAATTTAGTGACTTGCACAAAGACACTCAAGTAGAATAAGTAGCAGTGCCTGGATTCAAATGCACTCCTTTTGTCTTCAAATCCCATGCCTTTTCCACTGTGCTAAATTACTTTTCAGTCCTCCTAACTCCAGATCTTTACCTCCCAAATTCTTACTGCCAGAGAATTTCCTTCATTGTTGTTGAGTTTTCCCTAATTAACCTCCAGCCTTTGATCACTTCTTAACTCTTTAGATGTTCTGCTCTTATACCCTCATTTTGTCCTGTTGTAGGCATAACCCACCTAATATCAGGAATTAGTTCCGGGAAAACATGATTTTACTTGAAATAGCATTGTAGAGGTCATTTATTTCTGTAGCAATATTATAAATGAGAGCTACTTGGCTGGGCAGCTCAAATATGGTCTTTAAAAGCTTCAAATGTGTCATTTTAGGGATTTGAGACAATTATAGGTTAAGGCTGGGTTGGGCTGGGTAGCGTTAGGCTGGGTAGGGTTAGGCTGGGTAGGTTGACTTGATCCTTCAAACCTTGACACAGACTTCTGCTCATTTTTGTGGGTGTTGACTAGCAAAATGGATAGGAAAAAGAACAAAGTGTTTGAAGGGAGATATTGCCAGGCCAAAGCATAAGAAAAAAAACAAACCTGTTCTAAAACTGATGGGAAAAAGGAGATTAATTTTTTCCCTTCCAAAAGCCTCTAACCTTTATATAATGTTTAGCCACTCCCATATTAGGTGTCTAAAAAAACAATACCCTCCATTGTCTGTAACTGAGGAAGTTACAATGCATTTCTACAGAATAGAAGCATGGAAACATATTTAGCTCTGGTGCAACATATGAAAAGGGGAGAATAGTTTATTAGAGCTTCAACCTGGGGGTTCTGGAGCCAAAGAATTCTTAGCCCTTCTACAGACTAAAGAAGCAAAGCAATAAGTTAGACACTGACATGGAAATTGCAGAAGTTGGGTTAAAAATTTAATAATCTGAGGATTTTTTTTTCCTTTTTGTTATTTTTTTCCTTGGATCCAAGAAGCAGCTAGTTGTAGCCATGAACTTACTGCTTCTTTATTTGTGGTTCAAGCTGCTACTGAGAAATGCAAAACTCTCCTAACTGAACTCTTTCTATAAAGTATTTAGCTTCTCCCTATGATGTTTTATAATCCAGGAGAAGAAAGAAGGAAATAAGCATTTATTAAATGCCTACTATATGCCAGATATTGTGCTACTATGTGCCAGATATTGTGTGGTCCTTACAACAGTCCTGGGAATTAAAAACTTTTTTTTTTTTTTTTTTTTTTTTGGTGAGGCAATTGGGGTTAAGTGACTTGCCCAGGGTCACACAGCTAGTAAGTGTTAGGTGTCTGAGGCCAAATTTGAACTCAGGTCCTCCTGAATCCAGGACCAGTGCTCTATCTACTGTGCCACTTAGCTGCACCTAAACACTGTTTTTATCCCCATCTTACAAATGAGGACACTTAGGCAGAAAGAGGTTAACTGACTTGCCCAGAGTCACCTATCTAGGGAGGAGGTGAAGCTAGATTTGAACTCAGGCCTTCCTGACTCCAACAGGCAGCTAGGTGGTGCAGTGGATAGAACACTGGCCCTGAAGTTGGGAGGATCTGAGTTCAACTCTGATCTCAGACACTTACTAGCTGTGTAACCTTTGAAAAGTCACTTAATCTAATTGCCTTAAATATCCAGGGCCATCTCCTGTTGTCCTGATCTATATCTTGCTACTGGACCAAGATGGCTCTGGAGGAGAAAGTAAGGTTGGTGACTTTGCACAGCCCTCCTTTACTTAAACCCAATTCACTGTAAGTCATATACATCACCCCTATGTCATGGTGCTCTTCAAGAAAAAAGAACAGGGCAGCTAGGTGGTGCAGTGGATAAAGCACCGGCCCTGGATTCAGGAGGACCTGAGTTCAAATCCGGCCTCAGACACTTGACACTTACTAGCTGTGTGACCCTGGGCAAGTCACTTAACCTCCATTGCCCTGCAAAAAACAAAAACAAAAAAAGAAAAAAGAACAAACAACAACAATCTCCTGACTCCAAGCCCAGTACTCTACCCATCTATCTAAACTAAATGTAAGAGAGAACACCCTATACTGTGGACTTCACTGATACTGTCAGGTAGCGAGAACTCAGAATTGATCCAGGCTTCAGGAATGTTAGCGTATGCTTAAAGTCCCTGCTTTTAGTTAAGTTGACGCTGAAGGATCTCTTGAGCTCGGGAGTTCTGAACTTCAGTAGGGAAAAAGCCAATCTTCTATTCATATTCTCACATATCAATTTGATGAGAGCCTGGGAACAGAGGACCCCCAAGCTGTTTAAGGAAGGACAGACCAGCCCAAGTTGGAGAAACCAAACCGTTTAAAGCTTCCATGCCAATCAGTGTTGAGATTGGACCTGTGAGTGGCCATTGCACTTCTAGTTTAGGCAACATACCCAGTCTCAAAAAAATCCCAGGAATGACCAACAGAAACTGACATGGAGAAATCCATGAGGATTTCTTCCTTATTTTAAAAACATCTTTGATGATCTCAGAATTCCAATTTGGAACACCTGCCTTCTTTTCCTCTAGGCCTACTTTGCTCCCTGCATTCAGATGCCTATCACATACAATCTCTAGTTACATTTTCTCATCCTTCTGCCATCGACATGATATCCTGAGACCATAGAATCATAAATTCAGAACTAAAAGTTGCATTAGCATCCAACCTAAGCTCTTCTTCCAAGGTCAAGTTACTTGGTCAATACCACACATTTCTTAAAAATAAAATAAAATAAAATATTTTTCAATTACATGTAAAAATATTTTTTTGAGTTTCAAATTTTTCTCCCACCTTCCCTTCCCTCCCCCTCCTGAAACCAGAAAGCAATTTGATAATAGGTTATATCATGTTAAACATATTTCAACATTATTCATGTTGTAAGAGAAGAATCAGAATAAAGGGGGAAAATGCGAGAAAGAATAAAGAATAACAACAAAAAAAAGCAACAACAAAAGTGAAAATAGTCTGCTTTAATCTGCATTCAGACTCCATAGTTCTGAAAGTGGAGAGTACTTTCCACCATGAGTCTTTTGGCATTGTCTTAGATCATCATATTGCTGAGAAGAGTTAAGTCTACCACAATTGATTATCACACAGTGTTGATATTGTGTACAATGTTCTTTTGGTTCTGCTCATTTTACTTAGTATCAATTCATGCAAGTCTTTCCAGGTTCTTCTGAAATCCATCTGTTCATCATTTCTTTTTTTTAAATCATAAAAGTATTTTATTATCTTCTAGTTACATGTAAAGATAGTTTTCAACATTTGTTTTTATAAGATTTCTAGTTCCAATTTTTTCTCTCTCCCTCCCCTCCTCCCCCCTCCCCAAGACAGCAAACAATCTGATATAGGTTATATATGTAAAATCACATTAAACATATTTCTGCATTAGCTATACTGTGAAAGAAGAATGAGAACAAAAGGGAAAAGCCTTAAAAAATAAAAACAAAAAAAGTAGAAATGGTATGGTTCAATCTGCATCTAGATTACACAGCTCTTTTTTCTGGATTTGGAAAGAATTTTCCATCATGAGTCCTTTGGAACTATCTTGGACCACTGTATTGCTGAGAAGAGTCAAGTCTCTCACAGTTGATCAATACACAATGTTGTTGATACTGTGTACAATGTTCTCCTGGTTCTGCTCATCTCATTCCTGCTTGTCATTTCTTACAGAATAATAGTATTCCATTACATTCATATACCACAACTTGTTTGACCATTCCCCAGTTGATGGGCATCCTCTCAATTTCCAATTCTTTGCCACCACAAAAAGAACAGATATAAATATGTTTGTGTAGGTGGGTCCTTTCCCCTTTTTTATGATCTCTTTGGGATATAGACCCAAAAGTGGTATTGCTGGGTCAAAGGGTATCACAGTTTTATAGCTTTTTGGGTATGGTTCCAAATTGCTCTCCAGAATGGTTGGATCAGTTCACAGCTCCACCAACAATGCATTAGCATTCCATTTTCCACATATCTTCACCAACATTTATCATTTTCCTTTTTTGTCATATTAGCCAATTGGGTAGGTGAGCGGTGGTACCTCAGAGTAGTTTTATTTGCATTTCTCTAATCAACAGTGACTGAGAACATTTTTTCATATGGGTATAGATAGCTTTAATATCTTCATTTGAAAAATGCCTATTCATATCCTTTGACCATTTCTCAATTGGGGAATGACTTGCATTCTTATAAATTTGATTCAGTTCTCTCTATATTTTAGATATGAGGCCTTTAACAAAAACACTGTAAAAATTGTTTCCCATCTTTCTACTTTCCTTCTAATCTTGTTTATATTGGTTTTGTTTGTGCAAAAACTTTTTAATTTAATTTAGTCAAAATGGTTCACTCTGCAATTCATAATGTGCTCTATCTCATCTTTGATCATAAAATCTCCCTTCTCCATAGATCTGACACATAAACTATTCCGTACTTTTTCGAATGTGCCTATGGTATCACCCTTTATGTCTAGATCTTGTACCCATTTTGACTTTAATTTTGTGTATGGTGTAAGAAGTTGGTCTATGCCTAGTTTCTGCCATACTATTTTCCAGTTTTCCCAGCATTTTTTGTCAAATAGTGAATTCTAATCCTGGAGGTTAGAGTTTTTGGGTTTATCAAACAGGAGATTGTTATATTCATTTACTGCTGTGTTTTGTGTGCCTAACCTATTCCACTGATCTACCTCTCTATTTTTTTTTTTTTGGTGAGGCAATTGGGGTTAAGTGATTTGCCCAGGGTCACACAGCTAGTAAGTGTCAAGTGTCTGAGGTTGGATTTGAACTCAGGTTGTCCTGACCCCAGGGCCAGTGCTCTATCCACTGTGCCACCTACTGTCCCTACCTCTCTATTTCTTAGCTAGTACCAAATAGTTTTGATGGCTCCTGCTTTATAATATAGTTTTAGATCTCTTAAAGCTAGGCCACCTTCCTTTGCTTTTTTTTTTTTTCACTAATTCCCTTGATAATCTTGTTCTTCCATGTGAATTTTGTTATTATTTTTTCTAGTTCTTTGAACTAATTTTTTGGTAGTTTGATTGGTATAACACTGAATAAGTAAATTACACACCTTTTAAATAGCAGAGTTGGGTACAACCTCTGATTTGACATCCAATGTACTTTTCTCTATGCTGTGAAAGGTCTAGAATTCCAATTTCCTGAGCAGTCTAGCCCAGGCTCAACTTCTTATTCAGTTTTGGGCTGAGCTCATTACCCATATCAAGGAACTGTATGCTGCCAACATAGTTAGGCTCTACCCATGAAGAACTGAAGGCTGGTTGATATTTTTATCTTATGGGCTAAGGCCAAAAAGTTCATCCCTTAGTGACCAATCTTTTTGAATAATATAATGGGACACATGCAGTTGCATGTTATAATATTGGCAATATACATTCTTCATGCCCTTTGTTTTCCCAGTGAGGTTGGATTGCTTTGATAATAGCAGGGAGGTGGTACAATGCATAGAGTCCCAGCAATTTGATCTTAGACATTTAATGACTGTGTGACCCCAGGCAAATCACTTAACCTCTGTCTGCTTCTGTTTTCTTATCTGTGAAATGGGAATAATAATAGCACCTACCTCCCAAAGTTGTAAGGATCTACTGAGATAATATTTATAAAGAGCTTAGTGCAATGCCTGGAACATAATAGACCCTATTTACATATTCACTTATTATTATAATAACTTTTGAAATGACTATGGATTTCATTGAGGATGCTCCGTGCTGTCCTGGACTTTGTGAAAACAGTACAATATCCTTGAATACAGGAGCAACAGATGGACTTTGTACTTGACAGGGTCTTCCTCTCCCCTTTGGATTTTCCATAGGTAATCCTCTATAATACTGGCAAAAATCTTGTTTTCTATGTCACGTGGATGTTCTTACTCATTGGATCAATGGAGAAAGTTCTCGCCATAGTTGCATCCTTCAAGGAATTGTCTATGGTTCTAACATACTATTGGGAGAAACTTGTTTGAGAGGAGCTCCTAAAGTGGCATATTTCAGAGATAGTTAATAATAAGAATAGCTAACATTTATATAGCAATTACTATGTGTCAGACATTGTGATAAGCTCTTTGCAAATCTTATCTCATTTGATCCTCACAACAACTCTAGGAGACTAGGTGTTATTATTATCCTTATTATCCCCATTTTATTGACAAGGCAACTGAGGCAAGCAAAGATTAAATGACTTGCTACACAGCTAGTAAATGTGTGAAGCCAGATTTGAACTCAGGTATTCCTGACTACAGACCTATGCTCTATCTACTGTGCCACCTAGCTGCCTAACTGATTTTGAAATGAATCCCACATTGGAAAACCAATCATTTTCTATTAATTGATAAGTATTGATATGTAGGGCAGCTAGGTGACACAGTGGATAAAGTATCAGTCATGAAGTCAAGAAGACTCTTCTTCCTGAGTTCAAATCCAGGCCCAGACACTTACTAGCTGTGTGACCCTGGGCAAATCACTTAACCCTGTTTGTCTCAGTTCTCTCATCTGCAAAATGAGCCAGAGAGGGAAATGGTAAGCCACTCTAGTATCTTTGCCATGAAAACTCCAAATAGGGTCACAAAAAGTTGAGGCCAGCAAGCAAAACTAAGAACAATAATAAAAAGTGTTTGTTTTTGACTATGCTAATAGAAAAAAAGGAGGATCAAAGAAAGGTTAAGAACTTTGCTTGTAGTGGATAGGACAATGATGCCAAATATCAAAAAGAAGATAAAGATGCTCTGTTCTTGGTTTCCTTCTGTTTTATCTGCCGATGAGAATGTTCTTTGTACTGGAAATAACAGAATAGAAATAATTAATAGGGAAATAGAATAAAAGTCAGGAGATAGAGAGTACTTAGCTGTCCTTGGTGAATTCAAGTCACCTGACGAACTGGCAGAGGTGATTATTAATTGACTGTTAGTGATATTTGAAATATTGTGGAAAACAGAAGCAGTACCACAATATTAGAGGACAAATAAATTGTTTTGGTTTAAAGAAGAAAGAGAGGAGTCTTCAAACTTTTGACTTTGATTCCTGGGGAAATTTTAGAATGAGTCATTAAATACTTGATTGTTGAACATCTTCAAAGAGAAGTTATGATTACAAGGAGCTAGTGTGGATCATTTAGAACATGCCAGACTATGAAATTATCTTCATTTTTTTTGACCACTGAGGTAAATTCTAACTGTTGAAGTTCTGTGATTTCTGAATGTTGGTGTTGATTCACTTTGCTAAATTTTATGAAGTTCCTTCTTCTTTTTTTTTTTTTAAAGTGAGGCAATTGGGGTTAAGTGACTTGCCCAAGGTCACACAGCTAGTAAGTGTTAATTAAGTGTCTGAGGTCGGATTTGAACTCAGGTACTCCTGACTCCAGGGCCGGAGCTCTATCCACTGTGCCACCTAGCTGCCCCTGAAGTTCCTTATAGAATTTTTCTACTTTTAAAATTTTCTGTTGGCACATAAGTTATCACTTATGCAGCAATAATACGAAAGGCAGATAGATTGATGTAGGGCAGAAAGAGTGGACTTGGTATGAGAAGATGTAGGTTAGCATTCAACCTTGGATACTTACTAGCTGTGTAATGCTGGGCAAGTCTTTTAACCAGTCCACACCACCGATTTCCTTATCTACAAAATCTCCAAGGTTCCTCCTAATTCTAAATTTATCATCCTATGAACTCTCTTTATAGTGCTTTATTCTTTATGCTCATCATGGACTGAAAAAAGTAAGATGACCAAATGTCCCATGAAATAGTATTTGTTTTTGACTTTGGACACAAACCAAACTCATCTCATTGCCTTCTCCAAAAAGATACTGAAAGTTGCCAACTCATTTATATTCAACTTTATTAGTGGTTTTTGTTTGTATTAATAGTAAGAATTTTAATATTGATGTGCTTCATTTCTTCTAGTAAGTACTTTGTTGTTGGATAACATTATCAATTAGGAAAGCCAACATTTAAATAAATAAATATTCATTAAGACAGTCTAAGGACAGTGTGACTATTAGTCTCTCCTGCCCTCTTTAACACAGTTCTTCCACTACTACAGAAACAGACATGTGCCACAAAGGTTTGAGGACTATTTTGTATTTTAATGTAATTCATCATCATCAACAAAAACAACAAAAATTATCACTTTGTGGCTAACTCAGCTACTCCATGCTTTACTGGACTAATCTGAGGATGAATGAAAGAGTCTTCTTTTCAAACTCAATAGAATTTAGCAGAACCTGTGTTACATTGACATGGCCCACAAGAACTTAAGTCATCTCTGTGACATAATGAAGAACTTTTGTTGAAAGATTAAATGAAACATTTTTTAAAAATACTAATCCTTTTTTAGTCTAAATCCAGTTTTGCTCATTTTTCTTTTTTTGTTTTTTAATAAATATTTATTTATTTATTTAAAGTTCTGAGTTCCAAATTCTATCCCTCTCTCATTCCTTCCCTCCCTCCCCTTGCCCTTCCAGGTTGCAAGCTACCTTGGTTGTACATGTGCAATTACATAAAACATTACCATATTAGTCATTTTACATAAAAAAAAAAAGAGAAAGTACAAAATAGTATGCTTCAGTCTGTGTTCAATCAATATCAGTTCTTTCTCTGGAGGTGGATAGTATGCTTCATCATTAGGCCTTTGGGATTGTCTTGGATCATTGCATTGCTGAGAGCAGTTAAGTCATTCACAATTACTTATAGAGTGATAATGCTTTCAATGTGCACATTGTTCTCCTGGTTCTGCTCACTTCACTATACATCAGTTCATATGAGTCATCCAGGTTTTTCTGAAATATTCCTGCTTGTTTTTTCTTATAGCACAGTAATATTCCATTACAACCATATACCACAGCTTGTTCAGTCATTCCCCAATTGATAGATATTCCTTCAATTTCCAATTCTTAGCCATTACAAAGAGTTGCTATAAATATTTTTGTACATTTTTTTTCTTTTTTCACAGTTACTATTTTTTTTTTTTAGTGAGGCAATTGGGGTTAAGTGACTTGCCCAGGGTCACACAGCTAGTAAGTGTTAAGTGTCTGAGGCCAGATTTGAACTCAGGTACTCCTGACTTCAGGGCCAGTGCTCTATCCACTGTGCCACCTAGCTGCCCCTCACAGTTACTATTAACTGTTTCCCTCCATCCTATTCCTTTCCCCATGATATTTCCTCTATCTTCTATCTTCTTTCACCCTATCCCTCTTCAAAAGGGATTTGCTTCTGACTCCCCACCCCCATCTGCCCTCCTTTCTTTTACCCCTCCCTCCTTATCCCCTTCCCCTCCTACTTTCCTGGAGAGTAAGATAGGTTACTCCACCTAATTGAGTGTGTATGTTATTCCCTCCCTGAGCCAACTCTGATGAGATTAAGGTCTTTGAGCCAATTCTGGTGAGTGGAAGACTCATTCACTGCCCATCTTAGATAGATTACTCCACCCAATTGGGTGTGTATGTTAATCCCTCCTTGAAGCCAAATCTGATATGATTAAGGTCTTTAAACCTATTATGATGAGTGTAAGGTTCATTCACTGCCCTGCTCCTCCCCCATCTCTCCCCCCAACTCCATAAGCCTTTCCTTTTTCTTTCATATGGGATTTCACTCCATTTTACTTCTCCCCTTTCCCCTCACCCAGTGCATTCCTCTCACCCTTCAATTTTAACCTAAAGAAGTCATCAAGGGGCAACTAGGTGACACAGTGGACAAAGCACCCACCCTGGACCCAGGAGGACCCGAGCCCAAATCTGGCCTCAGACACAAGACACTCACCCACTGAATGACCCCAGGCATGTCACCCCAACTCCAAACACTGCATAAAAAAGATAAACAAAAAATAAATACTTTATAGATATCATCCCTTCATAATCAATTCCCACCAGTGCCCTCTGTATAAATTTATTTCTATCATCTGCCCTAATACTCAGAAAGTTCTTATGAGTTAGACATATCATCTTCCCATGTAGGAATGTAGACAGTTTAACCTTTTAGCATCCCTCTTAATTTCTTTTCCCTGTTTACCTTTTTATGCTTCTCTAGGGTCTTATATTTGAAAGTTAAATTTTCTATTCAGTTCAGGTCTTTTCATCACAAATATTTGAAAGTCTTCTTTCATTGAAGTCCCATTTTCCCCCCCTGAAAGATTATACTCAATTTTGCTTTATACATGATTCTTGGTTGTAATCCCAATTCCTTTGCCCTCTGGAATATCATATTCCATGCCCTCCATTCCTTTAATGTAGAAGCTACTAGATCTTGTGCTATCCTGAGTGGGGCTCCACAGTACTTGAATTCTTTCTTTTTGGCAGCTTGCAATATTTTCTCCTTGACCTGGGAGCTCTGGAATTTGGCTATGATATTCCTGGGAGTTTTCATTTTGGGATCTCTTTCAGGAGGTAATTGGTAGATTCTTTCAATTTCTATCTTACCTTCTGCTTCTACAATATCAGGGCAATTTTCACTGACAATTTCATGGAAGATGATGTCTAAGCTTTTTTTTTTTTTTGATCATGGTTTTTAGGTAGTCCAATAATTTTCAAATGATCTCTCCTGGATATATTTTCCTGGTCAGTTGTTTTTCCAAGGAGATATTTCACATTGCCTTCTATTTTTTCATTGTTTTGGTTTTGTTTTATTGTGTCTTGGTTTCTCATAAAGTCACTAGCTTCCATTTGTTCAGTACTAATTCTTAGGCAATTATTTTCATCAGAGAGCTTTTGTATCTCCTTTTCCATTTGGCTTTTCAAGCTGTTGAGTTTTTTCTTATGTCTTTCCTGCATCACCCTCATTTCTCTTTCCATTTTTTCCTCTCCCTCTCTTACTTTATCTTCAAAGTCCTTTTTGAGTGCCTGTACGACCTGAGACCAATTCATGTTTTTGTTGGAAGCTTTGGATGTAGGAACCCTGATGTTGCCATCCTCCTCTGAGGGTGTACCTCGATCTTCCTTGTCACTAAAGAAATTTTGTATGGTCCTCACATTTTTCTGTCTGCTCATCTTGCCTTTCTTTTACTTAACTTTTAGCTCCTTAAAGTGGGGCACTGTTTCCAGGCTGCACTGTCCCAAGCTTCAGGGGGTCCCAGGTGGCATGACCCAAGGAGAAGCAGGTTATTCATTCACCTGGCCTGTTCCCTGGTCCATAGATAACCCCAGGACAACTTGCTAATTAACCAGACAGCAAAACTTTTTGTGATGTGGTTGTTAGCTCCCACTACCCTGTGCCCCTCCCCCACCTGGACCACTATTACTCAAGCCTACTTCCTGGCTCCCAGCAGGGGTGAAAAACCCAAGTTCTGCCTCAGCACCAGCAGAGACCCCTGTAATCTCCCCCCTGCTAAGGGTTCAACCCTCTCACCAGACCATAAGCTTAGTTCCAGATGACTCTGGTGCTGCAGCTGATTCAGAGGCTCTTGGGGTCTCTTTCCCTGGCATGGCCTGCCTGGGACTGGATCTGTGTCAGCATGGATATGGGGTTGTGATCCACTCATTTCTTGGCACAGAAGTCCCCTCCTGCCAACCTTCTAAGCCATCTTCGACTGGGAAATGATTTCAGAGTTAAGAATAGGGGCAGCTAGGTGTAGCAGTGGATAAAGCACAGCCTTGGATTTAGGAGGACCTGAGTTCAAATCCGGCCTCAGACACTTGACACTTACTAGCTATGTGACCCTGGGCAAGTCACTGAACCCTCATTGTACCACAAAAAAAAAAAAAAGAAAAAAGAAAGAAAGAGTTAAGAATATTTAGTATAGAGAACAAGTAGGGGCAACACAATAGCTTGATAGTTGTCTTTAGGTAACTGAAAAACTGGCATATGGAAGAGGGAATCTGTTTTCTTAATCCAAAGGACAAAACTAGGAATAATGATAGAAATTACAGGGAATTCTATTTCAGTTCATTGTAAGGACCCTCCCCCACACACACACACACATCCTGCCTCTCTCTCTCTGGCAATATAATGGCTATTATTATTATTATTATTATTTCATGTGGGCACATAATACAATGAGTTTTCTCACATATCATACAAAGTATATCATACTATTTGACTAGATGTATGACATCCTACCTATCATCTCAGAGAGCACCAAATGCTAGTCTGCTTATTATCCAGATTGTCTTGCTTCTTCAGTGTACAATTCTGTATGCAATTCAGTAATGGTAGCCCTCTGTCACTTTTGCACCCCCAGTCTCTGTAACCATTGGGGTTGGGTCAGTAAGGATAACCTATTGTAATAGTTGGTGCATCCCAGAAATGCAATGGTCGATTTCAGGAGATAATAAGTTTGTTGTTATTGTTTGTTCTTCATTCTTGAAGAGGACCATGACATTGGGAGGTAATGTCATGATATAGTCACCAGCCTTACTATCTCCTCCAAAGCCATCTGGTTCCAATGGCAAGATATACATCAGGACCACTGAAGATGGCCCCAGATGTTTGAGGCAATTGGAGTTAAGTATCTTGTCCAGGATCATTCAGCTAGTAATTGTCTCAACTCCCTAAAATGACATATTTTAAGCCTTTAAAGACCACATTTGAACTTCCTAGCAAAGTAGCTATCATTTCTAATATTGCTACAGAAATAATGATTCTGGACTCAAGTGTCTGAGGCTGGATTTGAACTTACTTCCTCCCGACTCCAGAGCCAGTATTCTATCCATTGTGCCACCTAGGTGCCCTGACAGAAGTTCAAGCAGTGGTTGCATGACCTCTTTTTATTATAGAATGGATTCATACTTCTGGTGGGCCTGATATCAGATGGACTCTGAGGTCATTTGCAGCTATCAGGCTCTGTTATTCCATCCAACTAGGCCCCTACCTATAATGGGTCCAGGAAATATGGCTCATGTGAAATAACAGATTACTTTGCCTTTTCAGGAATATTCCCATCTCCCATGTTCCACATCATCCTTTAACCACTAATAGGAACAAATATTTCATTTCAGGTTTGGGGAGGACCTCTCTCAGGACCAACACCAACTCCTGAATGGAATCACAGAGCTGGATATTAATACTGGTGGACTGCCTTCTCAGCTTCTGGTTCATGGAGCCCTGGCCTTTCCTCTTGGGCTAAATTCTTCCCTTGATTGCTTCCTGGCAGCTGCACGCTATGGCCGGGGTCGAGTGGTGCTTGCTGCTCATGAGGGCATGCTTAGTGCCCCTGCACTGGGCCCTTTTCTATGCAATGCTGTTACATGGCTGGCAGGGGGACAAACAGGAAGAATTGGAGTTAATCCTAATCTTAAAAACCTGTGCTCCCTGGTGTCTGACACTGGCCTGAAATGCAGCCTGGAATCCCATCTGGCCACTGATTTAAGTGTTTACTGCTGTTCAGCCTACAATGACCAAGAGGCAAGGAAGCTGCATGAGTTTGTGGCAGAAGGTGGAGGTTTACTGATTGGAGGCCAGGCCTGGTGGTGGGCCTCACAGAATCCTGGCAAGCCTGCTGTGGCAGATTATCCTGGAAACCACATCCTCAACCCCTTTGGCCTCAGCATCTTAGATTATAGTCTAAAAAGTGGCCGATTTCCTGTTCATGTGCCTGGTGAAGGGAACTATCATTTCCGCTCAGCATTGTCTCAGTTCCAGGATGAAGTGAAAGGAAGCAAGGTCTTGGCAGAAGGCTGGCAATCTAAGCTAAGGAGGGACTGTGGGGCCTTCCTGAAGATTCCTGCAGAAGGAATCCCTGCCTATGCCTCCCTACATAGGGTCTTGAGGAAGATACTCAAACAAACTGGCCTCCCCCATGTCAGCCAGGATCATCCTGTGCACAGCAATTCCTGTGAGGCCACCCTGCTCTGTGTGGCCACTGAGCTTGCTCAAAGTGGGACTGACTGCTTTTCACTGGTCCACAGAGCTACGAATGGGACTTGCCCCTCCCAACTCTATGCCCCAGGACCCCCTGTCACCCTAGAGATCAATGATACCAGTCCAGGTAAATATGGAGGATGAGGGCCAATGGAGAGTTGGGAAAGAATGGGCTGGATGAATCCAGTAGGATGGCATAGGATTGTGATAATAAATGCCTGTCTCTTTAAGGTGATGGGGTTTGATTTATTGGCAGTAGTTAGAGGGTAAACAAGCAGGAAAAGGGTTGGGATGTCTGAGGTTTAGAGAGGACAGCAAATCTTTGGGAGAAGTTGTGAAGGCTCCAGCAGGAAATATGGGGGTCAGGAAAGGGGATATAAGAGCTCTTGGGAATGAGACAAGGTCTTTAGAAAGGATATGAGGACTGTAGGAGCTTATTTGGGGTGTCTGAGAGGTGATCTAGGAGATCTGGGTGTGGTAAGGAGAATGAGGGGGTCAGGGTAGAAGAATTCCATTCATTATTATGTCTCTCTTCAGATGTCACTGTATGGGTGAGCACCGGACTCTACCTCCCTGAAGGCTTTACTGTAAACATCATGATGCCATGTGCTGCCACTTCTGGCCTACAGGTAACTCCACTGTGCCTGCCTCTTGCCTCTCCCATATATAGCTCCTCATGGCTCTTCCTGGCTCTCACACTTATCCTCTTTTTGACCGCCGCCAAAATATTCTTCCAGTTCTTTTTGTTGTACTGTTGTTTTAGAAAAAAAAAATTTAATGACAAGCATTTGTTTTCTGTCTCCCCAATTTCATTCCCTAATTGAAAAAAAAGAGAAAGAAAAACAAAAGAAACCATGGTAATACATACATATGCATAGTCAAGCAAGGCAAACTCCCACATTGGCTGTGTCCAAAAATGTCTATTGAATTCTGTATCTTGAGCTCATTTGCCAGGAGGTGAGCAGTGTGTATCATCTTTGGTCCTCTAGAATCATGATCTGTAGCAATGGTCAGGGTTCTCAAGCCTTGCAGAGTTGTTTTTCTTCATAATGTTACTGTATAAATCATTCTGGCTCTGCCAACTTCACCCTATGAAGTTCTATAAGTATATCCAATTTTCTCTGAAACCATCCATTTTATCAGTCAGTCAATAAACATTTATTAAGTGCCCACTATGTGGCAGGTATTGTGTTAAATGTTCATCCCTTACAACTAATATTCCATCATATTTGTAAACCATAACTTGTTTAGCTGTTCCACGGGAGATGGGCACTCCCCATTGGTTTCTAGTTTTTTGTTATTGCAAAAGGAGTTGCTGTAAATGGTTTTGTACATTTGGCTCTTTATCTTCTTTCTTTTATTTCCTTGGGATTTCTAGGCAAGTCAAGGGCAATTCACAGTGTGATTGATTTTTAGGTGTAGTTCAAAATCTCAGAATGACTGTACCAGTTTATAGGTCCACATTACAGTACATTGGTGAGTGTGTTTTCCCACAATCCCTCCAACAATATTATATACATATAATTAAATCTCCATCTTCCTCTTCTTGTCCCCCATTTCCCTTCATGGAGTACTTCCAAGCAAAGCAATCTAGTCTCTAGACCAGATTATGTCCTATGAGATAGTGCATCTTAAAAAGCAAGGGATCTAGAGATCAGGGGGTCTGGTGTGGTTTATCTAGTAGTAACAGATGTTCAGAAGGGTGGAAGTTTTGTTTTAGATCCCCCCAACCTCTTTCTGGGATGAATGTTTTCTCTTCAACAACAAAAAAATTTTCTCCATGGTAAATGGCGATCAAATCTCACTGAATTCCTGTTTTATGCAGATTCAGTTCTTTAACACAAATAGTAAAGGACAATTTGTGATAAGTTTCATCATTGAATGTCATCATTGAAGATTAGCGTTATAACCAAAACATCCTATTTTTCCTTAACAACTCATCATGGATCTGTCAATCATGATTTTGTCAATTGTTATTAATCCTATATAATTGTTGAGTATATATGAGCCATTGGGAATATTGAGCCACTATCTACCAAATACCCATAATTCAAGGCTAGTTTTTCATGAAAGACACTGATGAATTATCCAACCCATGCTTTCCAGTGGCTGCTACCTGTGCTCATGACTCCCTTTCCCAGGTACAAATTGGCTGCCACTCTGATAATCTCCATGGGGCACAGAAGCTTTGCCGAGCACCTGTGGTGATTCACAGATGCTGTCTGGACAGACCAGAGCTGTCAGTGTCCTCCCTCTGGGGGGGGCTCATCTATATACTTGTGCCCAATGGCAGTAAGCTGGGTCCTGTGTCAATCACCATCACTGGAGCTGTGCCTGCTCCTTACTTCAAGCTGGGTGAGTAAAGGCTTCATGAAGGCTAAGCCTAAGGGTAGATAGAGAACAGGTGAAGGAATTATGAACTAGGTTATAAAGGAGGAAAATAATGTGTACCTTAGATTAGTAAAGAGGAAGAAGATCTATTTGGAGCGGGGGCAGGGGGGGGGGATAAGGAAGAGAGGATATCTTTTAAGGTTGAGGGTGGGGCATTAGGGAACTTCCTGTGCCCATGGGGAATTCAGAGGAGCATGAGGAAAGGTGATTGGGGTTGGGCCTTTTCACTGCAGAAATAGGGATAGGAAAGAATAGAAAGCATAGAAAAGGGCACTGAATTTAGAACTGAGTTCAAATCCTGACTCTTCTACTTATTAGCTGTGTGATATCATACATTTTTCTTTAACTCTCATCAGCAAAATGAGAGACTTGTACGAGATCCACAAACTTGGGTTTGTTTTGTTTTGTTTTTGGTTCAGGGCAATGAGGGTTAAGTGACTTGCCCAAGGTCACACAGCTAGTAAGCGTCAAGTGTCTGAGGCCAGATTTGAACTCAGGTCCTCCTGAGTCCAGGGCCAGTGCTTGATCCACTGTACCATCTAGCTGCCCCCACAAACTTGTTTTTAAAAAATATTTTGATAACTGTGTTTCAGCATAATTGATTTCCTTTATAATTCTATGTGTTTTATTTTGTATATTTAAAAATATTTTTCTTTCTTTTCAAATCATAAAATATTTTATTAGTTTCCAGTTACATGTAAAGATGGTTTTCAACATTTGTTTTCATAGGATTTTAGTTCCACATTTTTCTCCCACTCTCCCTTCCCTCCCCCTCCCCCAAGACAGAAAGTAATCTGATATAGGTTATATATGTACAATCACATTAAATATATACAAATATTTTCTCTGAGGACTCCATAGACTTTACCAGGTTCCCAAATGGGCCCAAGTCACAAAAAAAAAAAGTTGAGAATTGCCCTGGGGCCTTTAAAGCCCCTTCCGGCTCTAGATTTCTCATCTCTGAGTGTTTCTCTCTTATCAAATTAATAATTTCAGCTTTCAGCTTTAGGCAGTAGAAAAATGAAGGAATACTTGAGATGGCATATTGTCCCATTATTACTCATCTCATAGATTGCATCCTTCCTAAAACCATGATCAGAGCTACATTTTAGGATAGACATTAATGAGCTATACCATAGACAGAAAGTGACCTGGGATGGCAAATTGACTGAAGGGCAGATTATATTTGGGATTAATTTAAGGAACTGCAAGTCTATAGCCTGGAAGAAAGAAGACTTGAAGGGACATGATAGTTTTCAAATATTTGAAAGGCTGTCAAATTGAATTAGGATTTTTTTATGTTCTATTTGGGTTCAGGGAGCAAAACTAGGAACAGGCAGCATAATTCATGGAGAAAAATTTTATCTCAATGTAAGGAAAAAAAGTCTTAACAATTAGATGTGCCCAAAGTGAGATGGATTGTTCTGGGAGATAGCAAATTACTGAAAGAGGGAGGTCTTCAAATAGAGGCTGGATGACCACTTATCAGGAACAGAGAGAAGGGAATTCCTGTTCCTGTTCTGGTATAGGCTGGATTTGATGGTCTCTGAGATTCTGTGACAGGCCCATTAACCCCACAATCTCTTTCCATAGGGGAGACATCTCTAGAGGAGTGGAAGAGCTCCATCCGCCATCGCCCAGTGCCCTGGGGGGAGCTGGCAACAGACAATATCATCCTCACAGTGCCATCTGAACATCTTCAGGATCTGGAAGACCCGGAGCCAGTGCTTCATCTCTGGGATGAGATGATGGGAGCTGTGGCCAAACTTGCATCAATAAGCTTCCCTTTCTCTCGGCCTGAGAGGATTGTGGCTGATGTACAGATCTCAGCTGGTGGGTGTTCTGGAGGCTGGGATGGGAGATGCTTTGTGTATGTGATAAATCAGTACAAATTCCACAAATGTTTATTCATCATCTTCTCTATATGTAAGGCATTACATATGATGTGCAATAGTACAAGTGAGCAGGAGCTTATCCACTAGTTGGGAAGATAAGAGTAAACCACATTGAAAGTTCAAAAGGAACACTTCATTCATACATTCATTCATTCATTCATTCACTCACTCATTCATCTTTGTTTGCTTATTCAGTAAGCATTTATTGTGTGTCTTTGTGTGCAGAACAAGAGCTTTCACAAAGCATTACTAGAGAGAATAAAGGCTATGGATTTAAAAGGGGCTTCAGTAGGTAGTAGACTGACTAAGATTTCAGTGAAATATGTAGGAAATGAGCTGGGCTTTGAAGAATTGGTAGAAGTCAGATAGGTAGAGAGAATTCAACAAGTTGGCAAGCATTTATTAAGCACCTGTTAAATTTCAGGCACTATTCTAATTGCCAGAGATACAAAGAAAGGCAAAAGATAATCTCTTCTCTCAAGAACCATGTGTTCTAATGGGGGAGAATGACTTGTAAACAGCCACATACAAGAATGATCTACACAGGATAAATGGGAGATAATTCCAGAGATTAAGGGAATAATCACTGATGGCAGAGGCCTGGACTGGCACCAAAGGCTGCACAAATGAGAAATAAAAATCATTATTCCCTACTTTAGGAGAATTCACAATATGACTGAAGTTGGCAGTAAGAAAAGGGAAATCACCCACACTGTTCCTACCCTCCTAAGCTATAGATGGGATCTACTAATGTGTAAAAATGTATAAAATAATAGCTAGCATTTATATAGGGTCTAGTGTATTCTAAACACTGTGCCAAGTGTTCTACAAATATCTCATTTTATCCTCGCAACAATCCTGGGAAGAAGATGGCTTTTATTTATTCTCATTTTACAGTTGAGGAAACTAAGGCAAACAGATTAAGAGACTTGCTCAAGGTCACATAACTAGTAAGTGTCTGGGACAGGATTTGAATGCAAGCGTTCCTGACTGCAGGCCCAGGACTCTTCCCACCATACAGCCTAGGTTCTAGAAGAAGAAAAGAAAAGTTAACCCAATACATGGATGATAATGGTGGCAGGTGTGCAATTCTGAAACAGACATAATGTTAGAGGTACACAGAAATAATATAACCCTTATGTAAGTGATAAGGAAGTGGGGCTGGATGAGTGGGGTGGAAGGGGAAAGAAGTTTTCTTCCCTGTTTTGTAAAGGGAAGCCATCTGTTCTCATATGAGTGTGAAAATGTTAGGATAAGAGAATGGCTGGGGGGAGAGATTCATTATGAGAATATCCTAGAGATGGCTTAGATTGCGACTTTCACATATAATTCTCTGCCTTTTCTTCCTCCTTCTCTCCCAGGCTGGATGCATTCAGGATACCCCATCATGTGCCATAAGAATCAGCCAGAGGAAATAATCAATGAGAAGAGAATAAGGTCTAGTGGAATCTGGGGCCCCATCCATGAGCTAGGCCACAACCAGCAACGACAGGTCTGGGAGTTCCCCCCACATACAACTGAAGCAACCTGCAACTTGTGGTCTGTCTATGTACATGAGACAGTGTTAGGCATCCCCCGGAGCCAGGCCCACCCTGCACTGGCTCCCTCAGATAGGGAGACCAGGGTAAAAGAATACCTGAGAAAAGGGACTCCCCTGAAAGAATGGAGTGTTTGGACAGCACTGGAGACTTATCTGCAGGTACTGGAAATGATTTGGGGGAAAAGCTACTACTACTACTACTACTATTACTACTACTACTACTACTACTACTACTGCTAATCTAGATATAATCTATATATATTATATATATAATATAATATATATCTATAATGCTGCTACTTATTATTACTTCTATCACTATTACTCCTACTCCTACCACCACTACTACTACTACTACTAATAATAATAATAATCTAGATATAATCTAGATAGATTATATCTATAATATAATATATATCTATAATGCTGCTACTTATTATTACTTCTATCACTATTACTCCTACTCCTACCACCACTACTATTTTTTTTTTTTTTTTAGCGAGGCAATTGGGGTTAAGTGACTTGCCCAGGGTCACACAGCTAGTAAGTGTGTGTTAAGTGTCTGAGGCCGGATTTGAACTCAGGCACCCCTGACTCCAGGGCCGGTGCTCTATCCACTGCGCCACCTAGCTGCCCCGATCCTATTGGACTTTACATAAAACATTCTTCATAGGTCTCATCACAAAGGGTGACCCATTCTCTTGTACCATAATTACGGTATTATATTATATGTTATTATTATGTCAATTTGGCAAAGGTCTAATTTCTACTAGAGTGATTAAGCATTCTTGAAAGCAGGCATTTACCCAAGGTGAATAGTAGGAAACAAGACTGATTGATCACATCTAAATGGATGTTTGGTGCAGGAGAGGAGGGAATCCTGTTCAAATGGTAGGAATGTAGTTAATATTCAAGAGGGAGCCCCTTACCCCAATAAGGTGGAGTCATTGATACTCATGGGCTGGGCTGCCTCTGGAAACTCAGACCCTTTATTCTGCCCCGTTTTCTCTTTCTCCTCTCTCAGCTCCAGGAGGCCTTTGGCTGGGAGCCTTTCACCCAGATCTTCACTGAGTACCAGACCTTATCTGGGGTGCCCAACAACAATGCTGGCAAGATGAACCTGTGGGTGAAACAATTCTCTCACCAAGTGCAGAGGAATCTGGCTCCTTTCTTCCAAACCTGGGGCTGGCCTATCGAGGAGGAGGTGGCTGCTTCCCTAGCCTGCCTGCCTGAGTGGCAGGAGAACCCCATGAACGTGTACCTTCTCATGTTGAGTTAAAGGATACCCAGCAGGCCCAGTGTGTCTGTGGGCAGCACATATCTGCATCTCTGAAACTTGGTCTATGGATTGGGTGGGAAATACTCTAGATGAAGTGAGTCAGCACCACTCATTCATCAAATGTGTACTGATCATCTTTAATGTTTGGGATAGTATGGCTGATGTGAGGGAGTAAAGTCATCAGGAATGTACTACCTGTCTGAAGGGGAAAAGAAGAAAATAACATGGAAATTTGTATAGCAACATGAGTTAAATAATAATGAAGATACTTCTTCCCCTTTCTGCTTCCCAAAGGGGTCTCATAACCTCATAACCTATCACAAATTGGCACCAAGTATTCCTTTTCACTTAAACATGCTATTATTCATTAATATGGTATAATAGTATCTATAGTATAATCAATAGAGTATAATAAAGCACTGCATTTGGAGTTGGGACTTTGGTTTGAATCCCGTCTTTGCCATATAGAACCTGTGTGACCTTGGGCAATTTCCCTATCTTTCAAATGAGAGAACTGGACGTGATGACCTCTTAGGTCCCTTTGACTCTAAACCCATGATCGTATGAAATTCCTTCCTGATTCTAAAACAACACAAGCCTGAGACAAGTTCAACTTGTCTTTTTAGGAAGTCAAAATGATTTTGTCTGAACTTTTATTTTTGATCCATTGTTTTAAGCATCTGGATATGGTCCCAAACTGAAACATAAATTTATCATAAAAATCAGCAGGCCCTTACCTGGTTGTCATTTCTCGTCCATCCCCAACCTCTGAAAGCACCTATACACAGGTTGTCCCAAAACTCTTAGTGCAGCTGTAAACTTTTGAAAGCTTAAACTCCATTAAGACTTTTGGAACCACTTTGTATAATCTCAGGGCGCAGAGTGACATTATACCTTTTATGATCAAACCTGATGTTTTAGGTGATACTCAGGACCTTCTCTAAGTTTTTGAGGAACAGTTTCAGCAAGATCCAGCCCCATTCTCAATAGGATATTCACCTAAATTTTAAGGAAGAATTCTGGAATATTCCTTAAGCTACACAAAAAGAACTATAAAATCACTAGTTGTAATAACAGAATCTATTAGGTTTGTCCCCATCAATTACTTCCATCTACCAACATCCTTTTGCGTGACGAAGAAAGCTGTGGTGGAGATTGCATTGTGAAAACCTGAGAAAACTCAAAGGTTTTCTCTCGTGGCTTCATCACCTCACTCACTATATAAACATTTATTATGTGCTTATTATGTTCACATTCTACATGGACAAACATGCAAAATATACATACACACACATATATACACACATGCACACACATACACAATACAGGACAAATAGGGAATAATTAACAGAGAAGGCACTAGAATCAAGAGGGGTTGGGCAAGGCTCTCCTGTGCATGATGGGATTTTAGGTTGGGACTTAAAAGAAGTCAGTAGGTGGAGGTAAAGAGGGAGAACATTCCAGGCTTGAAAGACAACCAGAGAAAATGCTCAGGGCTGAGAAATGGTGTGTCTTGTTCATGGAAGAGTCAGGATTCAGGAAGCCAGTGTCACTACATTGAAGAGGACATCGCCTAGTTGCAAGATATAAGAAGACTAGAAAGGTAGGAGGGGGCTAGATTATGAAGGGTTTGAATGCCAAAACACAGCACTTTCTATTTGGTCCTAGAGGCAATAGGAGGGGCAGCTAGGGGCCCAGTGGATAGAGTTATGGGGCCCTGGACTCAGGGGGACCTGAGTTCAAATCCAGCCTCAGACACTTAACACTTACTAGCTGTGTGACCCTGGGCAAAATAAAATAAAATAAAATTTTTAAAAAAAATTTTAAATAGAGCCAATAGGAAGCCACTGGAGTTTATTGAGTAGATGGATGATGGTTGGACCTGTACTTTAGGAAAATCAGTTTGGTGGCTGAATGGAGGATGAATTGGTTTGGGAATAGACCAGAGGCAGGCAGACCCACTAGCAGACTATTACGGTATTCAAGACATGAGGTGATGAGGGCCTACATGATGGTAGTGGCAATGTTAGAGGAGAGAAGGAGGCATATATCAGACATGCTGCAAAGGCGAAATCAACAGGCCTTAGCAACATATTGTCATCTGACACAATGAAGGCATTAACCAAAATAAGCACTATCATACTTCAGGGCATCAACATAAAGGTTGTGATGCCAATGAAATTTATGGGAGATTTACATTTCCTTCACTTTTCCGTCAATTAACATACCTACTATGTGCCAGGTATTGTCCTGTAGAATTACCCTTGTTATTCTTGAGAATCAAGATATCCTTTTGATAAAGAGGAGTTTAAACAGAAGAATGGCCCTGTTGTCCATGTCACATCTAATAATTTGATGTTTTCTGAACTATTTTGAAAATTTTTATTTATACTTGTTGCTTTTTATTATTTTAATTTCTTTTTTCCTCTGTTTACCTTTGTTTCTTTGGGCTAAATTATGCTATTAGCTTACAATGAGACAAGGCAGAGGTTCTGAGCTTTATAATATTTTTATACTGTATATAATATAGTATTACAATAGAATAATATGTAATTAATATTGTAGCAGTGTACCATACTATATGTGATACAGTACTTTGTAATACTGGCTTAATAATATCTTTGTGGCCTTGGACAACTCATTTGTTCCTCTTTGCCTCCTGTAAAAGAGGAGTTGGATCTCTAAGTTCTTTTCCAGTTCAGAGTCCATATGAATCCCTGTGATTCTTGTTTCTTCTGATTTCTTCCACTTTTTTCTCTTCATCTGTGCTGCTTATTATGTTATTGTTACTTATTTGGGCTTGAGCTGTTGGTATAATTTTTTTTTTCAGGGCTATGTGGGGTTAAGTGACTTGCCCAGAGTCACAAAGCTAGTAAGTGTCAACTGTCCTGAGGCCGAATTTGAACTCAGGTCCCTCCTGAATCCCAGGGCCGGTTGCTTTATCCACTGTGCCACCTAGCTGCCCCCCTGTTGGTATAATTTTAAGCCTCATGTTCTGAGAGCATGTGAGACCTGAAAGGGACTTTCAGTAAAACCTAGCCGAATCCTCATTTTATAGATGAGTAAACGGAAACCTTGAGAAATCAAATGACTTTCTCCAAATTACACTGCTTGATAATGGCAGAGCCAGGATTAGGACCCAGAACTCCTGGCTCTCTTATCACATCTTCTAGTAACTCTTACTTCTAGAACAGGTCCCACTATTTCATGAAAGGGTCTCAGCATTTTAATTAATGGTGCCATGTTATCATCATAACAGTACAAAATCTTTTATTTTGGGGAGTATCTCCCTTGGTCTTAGGGCTCCCTCTTGTGTCCTTGGTCTGAAAAGAAAAAATGTTTCACTGGCCTGTCTTGGTTTCTCTGCTGATAACTAAATTGTTAAATACAGGGAGGCAATTCTTAAATGAAACAGAAACTATTTGATTACAAGTGGTAAGGAGAACCATGTTCTCTAAGATCTCTTGCTCTGCTGAAAAAGAATTAAAAGTCTATGATTCAGCACAGGCTAGTAATACAAGCAAGGGGGGCCAACTTCCCAGTGGTGAAGTCTTGGGGGAAGAGATGCCAGATTTGGAATCAGAGCAGATTAGACTCCTTTTTTTGTTTGTTTTTGGTGAGGCAATTGGGGTTAAGTGACTTGCCCAGGGTCACACAGCTAGTTTTAAGTGTCTGAGGCCAGATTTGAACTCAGGTCCTCCTGAATCCAGGACTGGTGCTCTATCCACTGCACCACCCAGCTGCCCCAGATTAGACTTCTTGATTAGACTTGATTTGAATCCCAGCCTGCAGGCAGGATAAATATGGAAATCTGGTAATCTCACCTTGGATGAAAGATCTTAATGATTTCCCTGCATTTAGGGGCCTTTGTCTAACCCTTCAGTGCAGTCTATCTACCCTTTGAACCTGGGATCGTCATTTCTTTTCCTACCAACGAGGTCTGTGTTTTCTGAATTGTGTCTTTTTTTTTCTCATCCGGACTGAGAGTTCTGGCTTTTACCAGTACTAACCACCTGTTCCCCCACCCCCTCCACCACCTGGTTTGTCCTCTCTTTCCCTTGGTTCATGCCAAGGTTGCCCTCTCACATGTCCTTAAGCAGTATATCTATCTTTATATCCAGCTTCTACTTTTCTAAACTTTTCTTTAACTGTTTTAACAGCCCTTGGTGGCCCGCCCTGATGTCAGCTTGCTTGATCCAGTGTTCTTTCAATCTCAGAGTCATTAGCTTTGTCATGGGGAAACCAGAAAGGCATTTCTGCTTACTCACTAACAGAGAACTCTTTAACTACTGGGAGAAGACGTCAGTGTCATTAGCTAAAGAAAATCTGCTGGGGAAGTGGAGGTGGAGTGAGGAGGAGGGGTCTAGTAGGTAAAGGAGTGGAACTTTGTGCTTTAATGACATTGTTAAAACCATCTCTTCTAATCTATGCCCCATGTTTAAAACCTACTGGATCTACCAATGCAGTTTTGGCTTAAAATAAACCATAGAATGTAAGAGCTGAATGAAATATGAGATCAACTAGGCCAGTCTTTTTATATGGCGAGGTGGGCATCTTGGGGGACTTGGGCATGATGGAATGCATACTAGATTTGGAATCAGAGCATATTAAAGTTCTAATCCTGGTTTGAATCCTAGCCTGCAACATGTTATTAGTGTGACCATGGACAAATTACTTAACTTCTGTTGTCCTCAATTTTTTTTTTTTTTTTTTTTTTTTTGTGGAGCATTGAGGGTTACATGACTTGCCCAGCGTCACACAGCTAGTCAGTGTCTAAAGCCACATTTGAACTCAGGTCCTCCTGAATCCAGGGCCAGTGCTTTATCCACTGCGCCACCTAGCTGCCCCCTTGTCCTCAATTTTGAAATGATCTTTTAACTCTACCTGGAATATTTGTTTTATGAAGGCTTAATGTTCTGTCACATTTCTCTCAAACATTAGTTCAAAGAGAGAGAACCTGGTGACCAAATTCTAGATCCAATTTGAATCCCTTGGAGGCCATCTCTTTCAACTTAGTAAAAATTATCATTCTATTCTGACAGAATATAGTTCTATACATCCTGGGATGTCAGCAGACTAGGGAGGAGGAATTCCTTTCTTTTCCACCAGTTCTCACATCTGTGCTTTCTATATTCCCCATGTGTTATAGTCAACAGAAACCTTAGCAATGCTGGCCACTTTTTTCTCTACTTTTCCATTAACCTGTCTCTAATTTTTTTTTTTTTTTGGTGAGGCAATCGGGGTTAAGTGACTTGCTCAGGGTCACACAGCTAGTAAGTGTTAAGTATCTGAGGCCAGATTTGAACTCAGGTACTCCTGACTCCAGGGCTGGTGCTCTATGCACTGCGCCACCTAGCTGCCCCATTTTTGTCTCTAATTTTTTTTTTCCATTAAATGGTAATATTTATACTTACTGGGCTTCTTCATGTTTGTACTGTGCCTTTACTTTTTAAATTTTCTTTCCTTTTATTTTTCAGTTTTTCCCATTCCAGAGACAACTCCCATTGTCATAACTGTAGGGACTCAGGGGCAGACAATCCTGTTCTCTCTGATCCTGGTGTGTTTTCTGGCCTTCGAAGCTCTATCTGAAGATAGATCAAGAGTCCTTGTAGTAGTTAGATATTGGCTGTGCTCCTTCAGTATCTCTTCTTGGACTTAAGGACCAAACAGTCTCCTTTGCTCATGGCAAGATAAATCTAAATCTCCTCTTTTGTTTGTACTAGATTACCAAAGAGAAGATGGTTCAACAGTAGTGTCACAAACATTTATGAAGTGAATAATTAGAACTGGGACCAGGAATGCAGAGAAGAAAAAAAAAATAACAAGTTCTTGCCCTCTACATGTTGATAGTCTGGAGAAAAGCAGGGGATATCCACTAATGAATAAAATACAAGGTAGAATGTCCTAAAGATAAAGGATAAAGTAGATAAAGTGTTCTCTTGAAATAAATGAGGTAAAGCATACTTATAGTTGGGATTTCTGGGAAGGGACTTTGGAAAGAATTAGGTAGTAGGGATGTCTAGGTGGCGCAGTGGATGGAGTACCAGTCTGGGAGTCAGGAGGACCTGAGTTCAAATCTGACCTCAGACATTTGACACTTACTAGCTGTGTGACCCTGGGCAAGTCACTTAACCCCAATTGCCTAGAAAGAAAGAAAGAAAGAAAGAAAGAAATAAAGAAAGAAAGAAAGAATGAATGTAAGAAAGAAAGAAAGAAAGAAAGAAAGAAAGAGAAAGAAAGAAGGAAGGAGAGAAAGAAAGAAGGAAGGAAAGAAGGAAAGAAAGAAAGAAGGAAAGAAAGAAACAAAGAAACAAAGAAAGAAAGAAGGAAAGAAAGAAGGAAAGAAAGAAAGAAAGAAAGAAAGAAAGAAAGAAAGAAAGAGAAAGGAAGGAAGGAAGGAAGGAAGGAAGAAAGAAACAAAGAAACAAAGAAACAAAGAAAAGAGGTAGCACTGGTGCTGAGCTTTGGAATAAAAGAAAGATTTAAACAAGCAGCGATGAAGAGGAACCCCTCCTGGGTTTAAGATGACTTCAATTATTCCTCTAGAATAGGTCTATTTCTGAATAATAAGAGAAAAATGTTGAGCTGGGAGGGACCTTAAATAGATGTTTTTTTCCAGCTCTAAACTGATGCTATGCAATTCCCTCATTCTGTACAGGAGACATGAAGGCCCAAAGAGCTTGGAACTTGCCAAACACATAGTAAATAGCAGAGGAGAAATGTGAAGCCATGTCCTTTGGCTTCTACATGTCTTCCCAGCCTCTGGTATGGAATGATATAGTTGAGATATTGTAGCATAGTGGTGCCTCATTCACTGTAAGGTCCCTGACTTTGCTGACCCTCCTCACAGACTTCCGTGGCCTCAGAACATGCACCTTCCTTTGTTGGGCAGCTTTCTCACCATCAGCACTATGCCCACTCTTTGAGAATTCTTTTACTATAAAAAGTGAGTTTTTTCAGGTAGATACAAACTAGTTATAAGTTAGTTAAAACAAATCTGTAGAGAAGATACTGGGTTCTACATTCAACATGGCTTTTATTGTCTCCTATAACTTGTCAGGAGAGCTAATTCATGGATCTATAGTACAAGGTTGTGTAATAATTGGAATGATGCCACCTGCTGGAGACTTACTGTAGAAAAGCTCCGCCATGAAAGGAAGGTCTTTGAGGGCAAGACCATGCGTCTTTTCTTTGGCGTCAGGAAATGATGTTTGCTGGTGGGAGGAGGAAGGGGGAGCCGGGTGCTCTGTCTCTTGCTCTTTCCTTTGGACTCTGGTGGAGAGCGGAGCTAGAAATGTGCTCTCCCTTTAATAGATAGATGAATGTAGGCCTTTCTCTCTCTCTTTATCAAATTCTTATTCTCCTTAATAAATGCTTAAAAGCCTAACTCTTACTAAAGCTTATAATTTATTGGCGACCACTCATTAGATATTTTAGACAGACTAGCTAGAATTTTAGCCTTTAACAGTTGTTAGGACTGTCAGAAAATACACAAGGGGAGCAGCTAAGTAGTGAAGTGGATAGAACACCAGCATTGGAGTTAGGATGACCTGAGTTCAAATCAGGCCTCAGATAGCTGTGAGACCCTAGGCAAATTATTTAACCCTGATGAAGGAAGGAAGGAAGCAAGGAAAGAAGAAAGAAAGAAAGAAAGAAAGAAAGAAAGAAAGAAAGAAAGAAAGAAAGAAAGAAAAGAAAGAAAGAAAGAAAGAAAAGAAAGAAAGAAAAAGAAAGAAGAAGAGAAAGAAGGAAGGAAGGAAAAAAGGAAGGAGGAATATTATATAAGGGAAAAGCAGAAGGGCAAGTCAGAAGAACAAGAATTCTTCTGTTTCCTTGGAGGTGTAACTACTGGTTTGACTAAAGTACCATTCTTATGAAATCCAGGGTAGATGTTGTTGTTGTTGTTGTTGTTCAGTTGTATCTGATACTTCATGACCCGCTTTGGGGTTTTCTTAGCAAAGATACTGGAGTGCTTTGCTATTTCCTTCTTCAGCTCATTTTACAGATGAGGAAACTAAGGCAAACAAGATTAAGTGACTTGTTCAGGGTCACATAGCTAGTAAGTGTTTGAAGGCAGATTTGAACCCAAGAAGATGAGTTTTCCTGACTTCAAGTCTGGTATTCCATCTGCTGTGCCATTTAGCTGCCAAACAATAAAACCATTCTTCTGAAATTGGGTATATATATATATATTTAAAATTAATAAAGTATTTTAATTTTTTTCCATTACATGTAAAGATAGTTCTCAACCTTTGTTTATACAAGCTTTACAATTTCAGATTTTTCTCCCTCCCCTCCCTCCCCCCTCCCCTAGACAGCAGGTAATCTGATATAGGTTTTATATATATATACACACACATAATAACATTAATCCTATTTCTGCATTAGTCATGTTATAAGAGAAAAAAAATCAGAGCAATGATGGAAAACCTCAAAATAGAAAAAAAAAACAACATCAAAAACAAAAGAAATAGTATAGTTCATTTAGCATCTATACTCCGCAGTTCTTTTTTTTTTTTTTTTTCCTGGATTTGGAGATCTTCTTCAATCACGAGTTCCCTGGAACTCTTCTGTGCCATTGCATTGGTGAGAAGAATATAGTCCATCACAGTAGATCAACACTCAATGTTGATGTTACTGTGTACAATGTTCTTCTAGTTCTGCTCATCTCACTCATCATCAGCCCACGCAAGACCCTCCAGGTTTCTCTGAACTCCTCCTGCTCATCGTTTCTTATAGCACAATAGTATTCCATTGTATTCATATACCACAACTTGTCCAGCCATTCCCCAATTGATGGGCACCCCCTCAACTTCCAATTCCTCGCCACCACATAAAGAGCAGCTATAAATATTTTTGTACATGTGGGTCCCTTTCCCCCTTCCATGATCTCTTTGGGAAAAAGACCCAAAAGTGGTATTGCTGGGTCAAAGGGTATGCACAGCTTTATCGCCCTTTGGGCATAATTCCAAATTGCTCTCCAGAATGGTTGGATCAGTTCACAGCTCCACCAACAATGGATTAGTGTTCCAATTTTCCCACAGCTTCTCCAACATTTATTATTTTCCTTTTTTGTCATTTTAGACAATCTGATAGGTGTCAGGTGGTACCTCAGAGTTGTTTTTATTTGCATCTCTCTAATCATTAGAGATTTAGAGCATTTTTTCATATGGGAATAGATAGCTTTGGTTTCTTCATCAGAAAACTGCCTGTTCATATCCTTTGGCCATTTCTCAATTGGGGAATGACTTGGATTCTTATAAATTTGATTTAGTTCCCTATATATTTTAGAGATGAGGCCTTTATCAGAAGTACTGGCCTCAAAAATTGTTTCCCAGCTTTCTGCCTCCCTTCTAATTTTGGATGCATTGCTTCTGTTTGTACAAAATTTTTTTAATTTAATGTAATCAAAATCATCCATTTTGCATTTTATAATATACTCTATCTCTTGTTTGGTCAAAAACTGTTTTCCTTTCCAAAGATCTGATAGGTAGACTATTCCTTTCTCTCCTAATTTACCTATGGTATCACCTCTTATGTCTAAATTGTGTATCCATTTTGACCTTATTTTAGTATAAGGTGTAAGATGTTGGTCTATGCCTAATTTCTGCCATACTATCTTCCAGTTTTCCCAGCAGTTTTTGTCAAATACTGAGTTCCTATCCCAGAAGCTGGAGTCTTTGGGTTTATCAAACACTACATTACTAGTGTCATTTACTACTGCATTTCCTGAGCCTAGCCTATTCCATTGATCTACCACTCTATTTTTTAGCCAGTACCAGATAGTTCTGATGACTGCTGCTTTATAGTAGAGCTCCAGGTTTGGTACTGCTAACCCACCTTCCTGTGAATTTTTTTTTCATTATTTCCCTGGATATTCTTGTTTTTTTTTGTTTTTCCAGATGAATTTTGTTATTATTCTTTCTAGCTCTATAAAATAATTTTTAGGTAGTCTGATTGTTATGGCACTGAATAAGCAAATTAATTTAGGCAGTATTGTCATTTTTAGAAATTGGGTATATATTGGGGAACCAATAACAGGTCTTGCTTCTTTTGGGGGAGTTGGTCATAGGACCAGGGAAAGTCCAGTTATTTTGGCAGGGTGAGGCGGAGAAATAGGAAAAGAATTCAGATTTCTTAGTCAGGAAAAGAAGCCAAGAAAAGGCTAGACAAACCAATTAACTCTCCCTGCCCTAGATGAAGGTCAGTCTGGCTAACACACAGCATGGTATATGGCATATAGTAGGTGCTTACTAAATGATTGTTGATTGACTTATTTACTCCTAAAATATAAGTTTTCTTGGGTCCATATCTTGGTTGGTTTAGCATCAAACCACCTTACAGATATTCCTATGCTAACCTTGAATCCTGGTTCTAATATCTGGATTCTTGCCTTCTCACCCTGCCCTATGCCTGGTAGTCCCATTTTTGTCTTTGTGGTCCTCTCTTATAAATAATAATCATAACTCACTCTGCTTTCAAGAGTTTTCACTAAGACTTTTTTAGATGGATAATCCAAAGACAATTTCAAATAAGAAAATTGATTTGGAGCAATCTGCAAACCTTGTAGTGTTACGTAAATGTGAATTATTATTATTTCCATTTTATAGATGATGAAACTGAGGAGTAGCGTGATTATATGACTTGTGTATTTAAACCAAATTCATTGTGTTGTTTTTTTAAATGTACCACTATGCCTAAATCCCTAATCAGGTGCCCTATACAATACCCCAATTTGGGGGGGGGTGCCAAGACCCTTTGCTCTCATTAGTTCATTTTAGGAATAGAATCTCACTCCTAGACCTCAGTCCTTATGACTGAATACTTATTACTAATGCCAGACAGCACTGATGACAACAAGCTGCCTTCCCCTCCTGCCTCTCATCTACCAAATCCCTCTCTTGTAGTGCTGTTTCTGTCTGCTGAAAGTATAATGGTAGTAAGGTATGTGCAGAAGGTTCCCATGTCCTGAAGACAATTCACAACCCTGGAATTCCAGAACCTTGATAGCCTTTCTTTCTAGATTCCTAATGAAGTTTGCTGCAGTGTGGTGATTAAACATTGATGATGCTCAGCTGTTAGTCAAGGCTTGTATCCCAATGGGGAATAAATAGTATCTCTGCAGGATTGGTGGGGTTCACCTCGGTTTGCTTCTCACAGACCTCCAGCATCTCTGCTGAATGGGTCAATCCACTTGGTTACTTAGTCTTGCCTTTTAATAGTCTCCATCAGCTTTACTTCAGACTCTTCTGGGGAGTGTCTGTGTTCTTTTATCCGGGGAGCTACGGTGCTCTTTCAGGAATGGTAGAGATCCCTGGCCTATGATTATTAGAAGCCTCTTCATTTTATTCTTTCAGGTCCTCTCCTTTGAGATTTGTTACTAGGCAAGAAAGTAGTAGAGATATAGCCTCTCCTTTTAACAACTTTTCATGGATCTGGGCTATAGACTTTGCCCTAAATTATAGTGAATATCTAGTACATTTCTTAAATCTTCATCTCTTCAAAGTAAGCCATAATTAAGCAATGTCCATATGTTGAATAATCACCAAATAGCTTCAAAATTCAGGGTTACCTGGTTTTTATAGTTCCACCTTTTTTCTGTTTGCTTGGCCAATTAACAGCTAAAGAAAAGGTACTGAAGCAGTCTCTTCCCTAAAGCCAATTCACTATCTCCACTGGGTACCAGCTTGTCTGCATGTCTACATCTACATAGCTATCTATCTCTATGTAAAGAAATGTGTATATTCCATATATATATATATATATATATATATCATATGCATATATGAAGGGAGAGGAAAGAGAGTGGAGAGAGGGAGAGAGGGAGGAAAGGAAGAAGAGGGGAGAGAGAGAACAATTCAAAGTCTCAAATCCTTTAAGAGGTGCAGAATGATTTAGTATAATTGAAAGAGCTTTACCTTAAACCTCAGTGCATTGGCTTTTCCTCCTATAACTTTCAACTTTACCAGAGTCAAAAAGGGGCACTTACTTACATCCTCCCCTCAGTGAAAAATTTTTAGTTATTTGAAAATCACTTGGGAGAAACTAGGATGCCTGTGGTTGTGCTAAACAACATATATACTTTAGCATTTTACATAGTTTGTATTGCTAACACAGTCAACATCGGTTCAGTAAAAGTGCAATTTTCTTTATATATGTGATATACAACACATAATAAAGTTGCATACAATAACCAAATACAGAGGCCACCTCTAACAACATATGTGAGCATGTAACAATAGTACCCATCAGAGAAGTATGTACCATCACTATTGTTTTTGTGTGTCCTTCATTTTTGAAGAAGACCAATGTCATCACAGATGACTTGTGCATTCATTGGATTTAAGTTGCGCAAATTGTCAGCTTCACTCTCTTTTCCAGAGTCATCAAAATCCAATGGCAAGAAAAAAGTTAGGTTGACTGGCAATGGCTTAGGATTCTGTGGATGACCTTGGAATCTTCAGTGTCTGACCAAGCTCTAAGCCCTCCACAACTCCTGCTTCAGCTGTTTTCATCACTGTTAGAACAAATTGTTTTCATCTGCCCAATTCAGCAGGTGAAGTCTTCACATGCTTGGGGTAGGCACTCTCCTAACTCATCAACATATTTAAAGCCTGTAAGCTTCTGCCAACCTGGTTTAGCCTGTCTGTTGAGACAGTTTACTGGGGTGTGGCTACCGCACATGCTACAGCTTCTTGGAGTCAAAGGTGAGAGTTAGGGACCAGACTTGTGATTTCACATGTATAGGAAACTCCCAGATTAGGGAATTCTCTCTACTAATGTAGGTCAGCACTATCTCTGCAATTCATAATCTTAGAGAGGTGCCCAAAGAAATTGAGTGACTTTTCAAGGATCACCTAGCCAGCATTTGTAAGAAGTGAGACTTGAACCCAAGACTTCCTAGTTTCAAGGTCAGCTCTCTATCCACTATATCATGATTCCTCTCTGGGCAAATGCCTAGAGGGAGAAGAAGGTAGACTGAGATTTAAGAATAATGTGTAGTTAAGGTGGCTGGCAGGTAGTGTGCATAAGAGGACACTGGCTGAGATAGATGATCAGACCTGTTTATGAGGACAATTATTTCAGCATTTATGTGAAGGATAGACTGAAAAAGATTGAAGGTGGGTAGATTAATAAAGAGGATATTACAATAGTCCAGCTAAAGAGTAATGAAGGCTTAAACTAGGTCGGTAGATCTGGGAATAGAAAAGTGGCAACAGATGAGGAAGGCATTATAGAGGTAAAAGCAAGGCTTGGCAACTAATTGGATGTGTGCACCAGATCTCTCAGACATCAAACCACCTCTCTCAGAAAGCCATCCTTGCTTTTCAAAGCCAGCCAGAAAAGAAGGCCTGGCAGATAGGGATAGCCCTTTAGTCTATGCATGGAGTCTTGACTTATGACCAATTAAAAGACTTTTCATCAGCACACAGTGCAAACCTCTGAATGATCAAGACTGACAGGAAGTTGTCAGAGGACATTTCTATATGTTCAGAAGGGGAGGGCAGGTAAAAGTCTCAGCATTAAAAATGGCCAGGAGGGGGGCAGCTAGGTGGCACAGTGGATAAAGCACTGGCCTTGGATTCAGGAGTACCTGAGTTCAAATCCAGCCTCAGACACTTGACACTTAACTAGCTGTGTGACCCTGGGCAAGTCACTTAACCCTCATTGCCCTGCAAAAATTAAAAAAAAAATGTCAAGGAGCATGCCTTTGAGTCAAATGCCAACTGGGCATGTCCTAGAGGGTAGAGGTAGGAGGAGGTAGCAGATCAAAAGAACTGTGGGGAAAATGAGGTTTTCAGCTTGATGCCTGGGTAGCTGATGATACCATTAACAAAAATGGGGATATAAAGAGCTTGGGCCAGTTTTGTGAGGAATATAATTAATTCATTTTTGAATATGTTGACTTTGAGATTTTGACAGGACATTTAAATGGAGACAGCCATCAAATTTCAGACAGCTGAAATTGAGAGACTAGTTTTGGAAGTCATGTCTATAAGTCAGTCAACAAGCAGCAATTGAAAATATGGACGGCAGGAAAAGGAAGAGGGACCCATGAAAGCACCTAAGAAGATGGGGAAGTAGATGGTATCACCAAGGCAGAATCAAGTTGAGAACTAAGGACAGAACCCTAGGAGATGTCTATCTTAAGAGGCATGCACCTAGCAGAGGAGGAACCATTAAAGAGGCTAAGAAGAAGTAGGAAGGAATGAAGTAAAGGGTCAGTCTCATGGGAGCCATGGCAGGAGGGAGTATCAAGAAGGATGAGTCATCACTGGTGTTAGATCTACAGGAGGGTCCAGGATAATAAGCACTGAGTAGAGGCCTGTGAAATTGTGAGGTAGGGGGTAGTTGGTAATGTAATGATTGGAATGACGCCACCTATTGGAGACTTGCTGTGGAGAGCTCCACCATGAGGAAAATGCCTCAGAGGCATTGTGGCTTTTCCTTGGCGTCAGGAAATGACGTTTGCTCATGGGTGCTGTCTATCAAGTCTACCAGCCAATCAACTGGAGGAGCCTCCTATGGTCTGGGAGGAGACAGGAAGGAGGAAAGGGAGCCTGCGCAGAGAGCACTGGCCTTTTTGGCTTCCGGACTTGATGGTGGTGGCGGCAGAGGACTTCACAGGAAATTTGAGGAAAAATAGGAATGCCAGGCTGTTAGAATTCTGTTCTCAATCTTTTTCTTTCTATTTTCCAATAAACCCTTAAAAACCTAAACTCGTTTTATCAGTGATTTTTAGTCAGTTTCCCCCAAACTGGGGGAACACATTAGAATCCACATTTAGAATCTTAAATTACACAGTCATTTGGGAGAAAAAGGATTCTCTGTAGACTTGTTGAGAGGTCAATTTTCAGAGGATGAGAAAGGGTGGCCTTGAAAAGGAGGCATCAAAGTTTGATTAGTGTTTCTTGAAATTTGGCAGTGAAGGGGAAGGGAAATTGGACAGTGGTTTAAGGAAGCACCAGGGACAAGGGAGGCAGAGAAGGAGAATAGGAGCACTGCCTCCAGATTTGGGGAACTTGGGTTCAAATCCTACATTTGGTGCTTTACTTCCTGTGTGACCCTGGCCAAGACAAATAACTCCCCTGAGGCCTAGTTTCCTTACATGTAAAAATGAAAGGGTCCTCTTAGGTCCCTTCAGTTCAAAATCTGTTATTATCTTAGCATAGGAAGACCCACATTTATTTTTAGGTGTAGGAGAATGAGGGACTAAAGGAGAGATTAAAGATGAGAGAAAACTAAAGATTAGAGGGAGTGATTAAAAAGGTGTGTGTGTGTGTGCGTGTGTGTGTGTGTGTGTGTGTGTGTGTGTTAGACACAGAAACAGAGACAGAGAAGAGATGGAGAGACAGAGATAAAGAGAAACAGAGGTAGGCAAAGAGATGCAACAGAATGAGACTGAAACAGATACTCAAAAACCAGGAAAGTATTATAGGCTTTGGGGTTCAGGAAGAAGTTATACTCCTACCAGTAGTCCACAGAATATCAGTATATTTTGAAAGTTGTGTATAGGGAGATAAATAGGAATCAAGTTGCATGGCTTTGTCATAAACCAGAAAGAGCCTTAAATTTGGAATCAGGAATCAATGCTTTAGCATACTAAGTGAAAAATCTAGTAATACATTAAATGTGCTGTAAAATAAATGATTTGATCATTACTGGGGCATTGTGCTATTTTTCTAGCATCTACATGGTATATTATCATATTATAGCTATTTGACACAATGTTCAATTAAAAGAGGGTTCCTTAGCAACTAAAACAACATTATTGAGGAGTAAGAGGGAACGCACTGGATTAGGAGAAAATCCAAATTCCAAGGTCTGAATCAGAATTTCCTGTGACCCTCATTTCTTACTTTTAAATTAGAAAAGTCCTCAAGAAATAAATACTATAAGGCTAAGTTCAAATGCCACCTCCTCCTTACCTCTCATCCCCAAGTATAATATTATATATATACATATATATGTATATGAGCAGGGGAGGAGAGGGAGAGGAGAGAGGGGAGACAGGCATCATGGTGTAGTGATTATTAGAAGTCCCACTTCAGACTCAGGAAACAACCAATCAATTAATTAACCATCATTCATTTATTAAGCAACAGGTACTGTGCTAAGTGCTGTTATTTGTTCTTCATTTTTGAAGAGAATCTATGACAACACTATAACAAATATTGCAACATGAACATACAAAGAAACCCTCTTTTCTTTAAACTCAATTCACCATAAATGTGAGTCTCTATTGCCCTCTAATGGTAACTTGTATAGAGGTCTCTGCTTTGATTAAGCAATATCTTCTTTGAAGCATATACCCTTTTTATTCCATTGAAGGTGTGTTCATCTTGATCCTGTGACATAACAAAAACAACAATAATAATATGACTTCCAATTTCTTCAATTAACTTTTTTTTTTTGCTACTAGTTGAGAAAACAAAAAGCTCTTAAAAGCTATTAGAGACAAAAGCCTAAAGTTTTAACAGATGAGGGTATTATCATAGATGGAAAAAGGCATATCTGAATAGATTCACATCTCTTTTCCAGCAGCAGACATTAGTGGATGTTTCTGGCATAGCTTTAGAACCCACATCTCCCAGGATGGGACAGCTGGGTTGATGTGAACTTACATAAAAAGCCAAGTGATCAGAAGCTCCAAAATTTAAGACTGAGCAGAATGAGGCAAGTCATCTCAATTTCCTCTACTCTTCATAATAGTTGATATTTGAAATATTTTTAAAAGCTATTTCTGAATACTCTAAACATTTGATTAAAACTTTTCTCAATTGGGGAATGACTTGTATTTTTATAAATTTGACTCAGTTCTCTATATATTTGAGAAATGAGGTCTTTATCAGAGATACTTGTTTCAAAAAGTCTTTCCCAGTTTTCTGCTTCCCTTGGTTACATTAGTTTTGCTCGTGCAAAAGATTTTTAATTTTATATAATCAAAATTATCTATTTTACATTTTGTATTGCTCTATATATCTTCCTTGGTTCTATAGTCTTCCTCTGTCCCTAAATCTGACAGATTAACTATTCCATGTTCTCTTAATTAGCTTATGGTATCGCCCTTTATGTGTAAATCATGTACCCATTTTGACCTTATTTTCATATACGGTATGAGATGTTGGTCTATACCTAGTTTCTGCCATACTGTTTTCCAGTTTCCACAGCAGTTTTTGTCAAATAATGTGGTTTTGTTGCAAGAACTTAGATCTTTGGGTTTATCATATACTAGATTACTATAGTCATTTACTATAGTCTAATTTGTACCTATTCTATTCCACTGATCCTCCTCTTTGTTTCTTAGCCAGTGCCAGATTGTTTTGATTATTACCTCTTTATAATACAGTTTAAGATTTGGTACTGCTACACCACCTTCTTTTATAATTTTTTCATTGATTCCATTGATATCCTTGAGCTTTTGTTCTTCCAGATGAATTTTGCTATTATTTTTTCTAGACCTATAAAACATTTTTGATAGTTTGATTGGTATAGCACTAAATACATTAATTAACTTAGGTAAGATTCTCATTTTTATTATATTGGCTTGGCCTACCCATGAGTAATTAATATTTTTCCAATTGTTTAGTTCTAACTACATTTGTGTGAAAAGTGTTTTATAGTCCTAGTTTGTCTTGACAGGTAGACTCCCAAGTATTTTACATTAGAAATGTATTATTTATAAGAATTGTTATTTTAATGGAATTTCTCTTTCTTTCTGTTGTTTCTGGACTTTGTTGGTAATATAGAGAAATGCTGATAATTTATGTGGGTTTATTTTGTATCCTGCAACTTTGCTAAAGTTGTTAATAATTTCAAGTAGCTTTTTAGTTGATTCTCTAGGATTTTCTAAGTACAACATCATATTATCTGCAAAGAGTGATAGTTTTGTTTCTTCCTTGCCTATTCTAATTCCTTTAATTTCTTTTCTTCTCTTATTGGTATAGCTAACATTTCTAGTACAGTATTAAATAATAGAGATGACAATGGGCACCTTTGCTTTACTCCTGATTGTATTGGAAAGGCTGCTACCTTCTCCACATTACAAATAATGCTTGCTGATGTTTTAGATAAATATTACTTCTCATTTAAAGGTAAGTTCCATTTACTCCTATACTCTCTAGTGTTTTTAATAGGAATGGGTGCTTTATTTTGTCAAAGGTCTTTTTACTGCATCTATTGAGATAATCATATGATTTCTGTTGGTTTTATTATTGATATGGTCTTGTAAGTGATGTAATGATTGGAATGACGCCACCTACTGGAGACTTGCTGTGGAAAGCTCCACCATGAGGAAAATGCCTCAGAGGCATTGTGGCTTTTCCTTGGCGTCAGGAAATGACGTTTGCTCATGGGTGCTGTCTATCAAGGCTACCAGCCAATCAACTGGAGGAGCCTCCTATGGTCTGGGAGGAGACAGGAAGGAGGAAAGGGAGCCTGCACAGAGAGCGCTGGCCTTTTTGGCTTCCGGACTTGATGGTGGTGGTGGCAGAGGACTTCACAGGAAATTTGAGGAAAGATAGGAATGCCAGGCTGTTAGAATTCTGTTCTCAATCTTTTTCTTTCTATTTTCCAATAAACCCTTAAAAACCTAAACTCGTTTTATCAGTGATTTTTAGTCAGTTTCCCCCACACTGGGGGAACACATTAGAATCCACATTTAGAATCTTAAATTACACAGTTAGATTTTCCCCACTCCCGAGATATAAGTGATTTAATTGTAATAATAATCAGTATAATATGAGATAAATGGTGATTCAATATGTTTAAGTATTCTCTATATATGTAAATTGTTTCTCTTTGTACATATTTCAGTCTTGTCCTTCTATGCACCATAACCAATGTTATTTGACTCTATTTCAACTGTTCAATATGGGTTATGTACCAGCTTTGTTGTGATATTCCTTGGTCCATTGTGGTAAACCACAAAGCTAAAAATATTATCTTATGTGGCAGCTAGGTGGCACAGTGGATAAAGCATCGGCCCTGGATTCAGGAGGACCTGGGTTCAAATTCGGCCTCAGACACTTGACACTTACTAGCTGTGTGACCCTGGGCAAGTCACTTAACCCTCATTGCCCCGCAAAAACAAACAAACAAACAAATAAAATACCATAGATAATGAAATAATATAAAAAATTTTTTAAATAATATCATATAAGTTGAAGGAACCAGTCAGCATTGAGATTTATATCAATGTTACATTAGAAATGTATTATTTATAAGAATTGTTAGGTTTTGCTCCTTTTGTGTGGAGCTGGCAATCTGCCAGTCAAGATGAGGAACCCCTGAAGCTCAGGTTCATATTTTGCTGGGTGCTGATTATGTTTCCTTATATTCTTTTCCCATACCATTTACAATATGTTTTAAAGAGGTTAGTTCTAAAGGACTAGGGTATAGGGCTTTTGAGCCTTGTTAGCTGCATATAAATAACATCTCCTGGTACTGCTTGGGGTCTTTGGGTCCTAGACCTGAGACCAGCTTTATTGTGAGACAGGTATCCTCTCTAAATAAACCTATTTTCTATGGCTTGGAGACTTTCCTGTTTCTTTTTCTTCATCAGACTTAGAAATTTTCACAACAGTCTATTATGCTGATAGTTTTCCTAATACTGAACTAGCTCTATATTCCTGGTATAAATCCCACCTAGTCATAGAGTATGATCCTTGTAATGTATTGCTGTAATCTTTTTGCTAGTATTTCAAAGCTTCTTAAACTGTGGGTCCCAACCCCATATGGGGTCACATAACTGAATATAGGGGTCATGAAAAACTTGGCAACAGTAAAAGGTTATGTATATCTATTTTATATGCCTATATACCTAGGATCACATAAAAATTTCTTGGGCAAAAAAGAACTTGTGAATAGAAAAAGTACTTCTGCATGCATCTCTTTTATGTTCTCTATCCTCTTCTCCCAGTGCATCTCTCTTTCTCACACCTTCATTCTTTTTGGAGATCATTCCAACATAATTGCCTCACAGCCATGCTTTCTCTCTGCAGGGATAGGAAGGGTCTGCAGGATAGGAAGCACATTAATACACTATGAATAGAAATATCTATTGATCCACCCATTCTGAAGAGTAGTTTGGAACTGTGTCCAAGAAGTCACTAAAATGTGCATAACCTCAAACTCAGTTCTATCATGGTGAGGTTTATACCTAAAAGAGATCAAAGAAAGAGTAAAAGGTTCCACATATACAAAAATATTCATAGAAGCTCTTTTTATCGTAGTAAAAAAAAAACCCCAAACAACGTGGAATCTGAGGGAATACCTACCTTTTGTGGAATGGCTAAATAAATTTTCATATAAAAATTTAAGAGTATATTATTATACTATGAGAAATGACAAAACAGTTGCAGAGTAAACTGGGAAGTCCTTTATAAACTTATGGAGAATGATTTGAATAGAACTGGGAAAATTATTTATACAATGAAAACAAACATGATATAGAAAAACAACTTTGAAAGACTTTAGAACTCTGATCAATGCCATGACAAGACATGATTCTGGAAGACTGTCAATAAAATATGCTATTTACCTCCAGACATAGAGGTAATGTACTAAAAATGCAGAATGAGCCATACATTTTTAGACACAGTTAGTGAGGGAATTTGTATTTGTTACCAGGGTTTTCCTCTTCCCTCCTCTTCCCTCCTCTCCTCTCCTCTCCTCTCTTCTCTTCTCTTCTCTTCTCTTCTCTTCTCTTCTCTTCTCTTCTCTTCTCTTCTCTTCTCTTCTCTTCTCTTCTCTTCTCTTCTCTTCTCTTCTCCTCTCCTTTCTTTCCTTAAGGGAGGGAGATAAGGAGGGAAAATAAGTACTTGTTCATTGAATTTTTAAAACTTAAAAATAGAAAATCTAAGAGCTATAATGAAGGCTTGACTTTGAAAAATGGGCTATTTGTCAAAGATACACTTAACATCTAATGTAATGTGTGGTTTTTTGATAAATTTTTTTTTTTAAATGGGGGAAGTCCTTCAACAAATGAAGGCTGGTAACTATTCTGCAACTTATAGTCTTAGAGAGTTGTCTGGGGCAGTAAAAGGTTAAGTGACTACTTGTTCAGTATCACATAGCCAGTATTTATCAGAGGGAGGTCTGGAACCCAAGTCTTCCTGGCTCTAAGCCCAGCTCTCTATCCACTACGCCATGGAGCCTCGATCTAGACTCAGATTTGGAGGGAATATTATAGTTGTTCAGTCATTTCAGTTGTATCCAACTCTTCATGACCCCATTTAGTGTTTTCTCAGCAAAGGTACTGGAGTGGTTTGTCATGCTCTTCTCCAACTCATTTTACAGATGAGGAACTGAGAAAAACAAGTTTAAATAACTTGCCCAAGGTCACATAGCTATAAGTGTCTGAGGTTAGATTTGAATTCAGGACGATCAGTTTATGCACCGTGCCACCTAGCTGCCTCTGAGGGAATTTGAGAGATGATCAAATTCAAACCTTTTATTTTTACAGATAAAGGATCTAAGGCCCAGAGAGGTTATGGATTTGCTCAGAGTCATACAGGTTATTATAACAGAATCAGCATTTGAAACTAAGTCCTATGACTCCAAATATATTGTTGTTTTTTTTCCCATTGGGCTACAGTACATCCCTGCCCTTATTAATGTCTTTCCTAAAAACCCAACATTTCAGGTGTAGTTTGACTAGTGACCACCAGCTTCCTGTTTCTAAACATTATTTCTCCTAATCAGAAACAATATGCTGTACTTCCTGCTTCTCTGTCCTCCAAAGTGCTGCAAAACTACCCAGCAAACTACGCGACTGAGCTCCCTCAAGTCTTCTCTCCAATTAGAGTTTACAGTGTGCTATATCTCAAGTATTTGTGCTTTGCTCAGTCTATACAGTGTCCCCATAATGCAGGACCCCATAATGGGGAAATGCAGGCCAGAAACTTTAAGCCATGTCCAAATTGGTGTTCCTACCACAGAAAAATGTCATATCTCCCCTAATAGACAGTAAGGTTCATGAGAGCAGGGACTATGTTGTATTCATCTTTGTGTCTTCCCTAGATACTTGCCTAGTGCTCTACACATTGGAGGCACCTGCAAACGTTGAGTTGAAGAACAAACTACAAGAAGCTCCAACCTCCATTGCCTTTCTCTTCAACTAGCTGAGGAGAAAGGAAATGAATGTTTGTCACTGCTTCACTTAGCTTCCCTTTCTTGTGACAGGTGGGAAGCTAGTTGTTGGAGTGGAATAGAGTGAACCTTGGGATCTTCATTTTTCTTCAGAAATTCTCCCTAGTGCTTTCCTCAAAGCGCTCATCACCTCCTTGTTCCTCAGGCTGTAGATCATTGGATTCAGCATAGGGGCCACTACAGCACAGAATAAAGCTATCATCTTCTCAAGTTCAGCTGTGGACGTGACATGGGGCCACATGTAGGTGAAGATGGTGGCCCCAAAGCAAAGGGAGACCACAGTGAGATGGGAGGCACAGGTCCCAAAGGCTTTGCGGCGTCCTTGAGTAGAACGGATGTGCAGAATGGCCCTAACAATCTGGTCATAGGAGAACAGCACCAAGGAGCAGGGTAACATGATGACCACAAAGCTTGAAAAGATCACCATGATCTTGTTGAAGGAAATGTCCACACGGGCCAAATGCAGCACTGCTAGTGTCTCACAGGCAAAGTGATAGATAACATTCTTACACAGGGGGAGTCGAAAGGTAATGGTTGTCTCCATGCATGAGTTCAGGAAACCAGCAGCCCAACAGGCAGCAGCCAGAGCCATGCACAGCCCTCCATGCATGATGACTGTAGTGGAGGGGATAGCACACTGCCACATAGCGGTCATATGCCATTGCTCCCAACAGGACGGACTCAGTCCCAGCCAATCCCAAAGAGATATAAAACTGACATACACAACTGCGGAATGGGATGGACTTCCTTGAAGACCGAAAGTGGATGAGCATTTGTGGGACAGTGCTGTTCATGTAGCAGATGTCCACAAAGGACAGGATGCTGAGGAAGAAGTACATGGGGGTCTGGAGTCGAGGATCCAGCCTGATCAGGTGAATGATAAGCAACTTTCCCAGCATAGTCACCAAGTACATGGCCAGAAAGAGGACAAAGAGATAAATCTGAGTCTTCCAGTCATTAGATAGCCCTAAGAGGATGAACTCACTCACCCATGTCTTGTACTTGGCCATATGATGGTAGTTGTGTAGGGGTGGGAGGAGGAAACTGGAATGGAAAGGCTCAGGGTCTAGAGGAAAAGATTATTTCCTGATAAGTTATTACATTTCTATTCAATTACTTATCTTCAGAAGTAGATTGGAAATATTTAAGCATTTTGCCTTAAAATCAAACAAAAATTCTTGGTAGTTATCAAACTGACTAATAAACTCTATAACTCTAACCTCATGAAACTGATAATGTATCATCACGCCCATTTTATAGAAGACACAACTGAATTTCAGAGAGATTAAGTGAACTGCATTAATTAACATTCTTTTAGTAAGATGGGAAAATGGGTTTTCTCCACAACACTGATCTGTGCTAATTTCTGAAATCTTGATGAGATGTGCCACAATGTACAATTTGCATAACCCTCTTTTATTGTAATCTCAGCTCCTCCCTGCCCAATACTTCCCTGCATATATCAAAATGTTCAACAGAATGAAATCTTCTAACCTTGCACATTTCACATTTTGCTTCTTCTTTCCTACCACCCCCCAGAATCTGTCTAGCTCCCTAGCCTTTTTCCTCTGAAGTCAGTGAAACTTCAAATAAATATTAGAAAAAAGTTTTTAAAATGTGAATTATGGAGCAATCTTCTAGGTTTGGGAGTGGGTTAAGAAATCAAATGACTTGCTAGGCATAGAAATGAAGAAAGAAGAGGCAAAAAAAAAAAATCAGCTTTGTGAAACTTACTTCAAAGGCTTCTCTAGCTACCGAACTGGGGCCAAGGATAACCAAAAACTTTTTCCTCTCCTTCCTCCTGTAGAGATGGAGGCTGCATATACATTGAAAAATGGTAAGAATCAACCAATCAGGGGCAGCTAGGTGTAGCAGTGGATAAAGCACTGGCCCTGGATTCAGGAGGACCTGAGTTCAAATCTGGCCTCAGACACTTGACACTTACTAGCTGTGCGAACCTGGGCAAGTCACTTAACCCTCATTGCCCCGCAAAACAACAACAACAAACATAAAAACACCCCCAAACAAAGTGTCAGATTATCTGGGTACTCTGGTATAATACACACCTGCATGCAAATATAATCCATCACCAAACAACAACAACAACAACACACACACACACACACAAACACACACTTGCAGACATTTATATATTTGTAGCTTGTCCGAGGCTCTGTCCACAAGAGACTGAGGAACCTTGAAGGATTTAGTTACCTGCCCTGCTGGATAATATAAACTTACTTAGCATCTGAAATTCCAGGATTTATACTTGACTGACCTTAAGGTTAAAGGGATAGGTGGAAATGAGAAAGAGTCCAGAGAATCCATCATAAGCAGGATGATGTGGGGGGGATGATTGTGTAGGAGATGCCATGCTGAACTAAAGGAGAAGTGTAGATTACCTTATAGGACAATTTGCTCTGAGAATCAAAACAGTGAAAGTGTGGTAGTCATATGCATTGTTGACCCAGACTGAACCAAGAGTAGGGGAAGAAACTTACCCTTTTCTTCCCCCAATCCCTTTCTAGTGTCATATTATCTTCTCCATTAGAATGTAAGCTCCTTAAGCAAGAATTGTTTCTTGCCTTTATTTGTATCTTCAGGGCTTATCACATAAATTCTTTTTCTTTCTTTCTTTCTTTCTTTCTTTCTTTCTTTCTTTCTTTCTTTCTTTCTTTCTTTCTTTCTTTCTTTCTTTCTTTCTTTCTTTCTTCCTTCCTTCCTTCCTTCCTTCCTTCCTTCCTTCCTTCCTTCCTTCCTTCCTTCCTTCCTTCCTTCCTTCCTTCCCCACCCTAGGGAAAGCTTATCCCTTCACTTTCTATGTTCAATTGTTGTTTTAGCTGTTATAAGAAGGCAGTTTGAGATTTGTAAAGATTCCTCTTTTTTCTTTTAAATGCTCATTTTCATTTTTATGCTTTTAGTAGCTGAAAAAAATTATGGCAATTTAAAACCTAAACTGTTTATTTTATATACACATTATTCAGATCAGGAGATAGTATAAGAGAGGAGATGAATTTCACTTTCTGAAGAGAGATTTCGTCCCTAGCTGTGGGAACATTTGGAAGCAGAAAGACAAGAGATGGATGTCCTATTCAGAGTTGAGACTCTGTTCGGTAGACACTGGACTGGGGGCTGAGCCATAAGAGGAAAGTAGAAAGATCATAGCTTGCATTCCAGGTAAAGAATCTGAGACCAAGATACCCTTATTTTTTGTTAGTTTGGGGTTTTTTCTGGGTTTTTTTTGGGGGGGGGGGAGGCTGGTGAGGCAATTGGGGTTAAGTGACTTGCCCAAGGTCACACAGCTAGTAAGTGTCAAGTGTCTGAGGCTGGATTTAAACTCAGGTCCTCCTGACTCCAGGGCTGGTGCTCTATCCACTGTGCCACCTAACTGCCCCTTGTTGTTGTTTTTTTTTTTAAAGCAAGGTAATATAGCTCTAGAAACAAACCAGTAGAGAGGCTGCTATTTTTTTTCCCTTCCTTTGGAAGTCAGAACATACACCCATTCCCTTATTAATTTGAGGTTGATGTTTTTGATCAGACAAAGTGATGACTATAAAATGTCTTGTAATCTATAAACTTGTAGAAAAATAATAGCTATTATCAATAATATATTGATTGTGTCCTGCTTTTAGAAAATACATATACAAAATTATAAGTTTATATAATATATATATTGAGATGGGAATATTTTCACTTCTAGAGATTCCTTGCTTTATATTAGAATTTGGGATAGAGATTCCTTAAAAGTGATTTTCTTATGTTATTTACTCCAGCAAAATCCTCCTACTTGCTATTCCCCTTAGAGGAGATTAGTTTCCTACCTCCATTCTTTTGCATAAACTGGCCCTCATGCCTGGAATAAATTTCTCTGTCCCTTAGCTCAAGTACCAGCATCTATATAAGGCTTATTCACTCTTCTCACATTCCCAGTTGCTGGTACCTACCCCCTAAATTTGTAAATAAATAAATAAATAAATTGTTTAAGGAATAGGAGTCCTTGAGAGGCTTTGGCAGGTCAGATAGCAATACCTGAGAATCTGGCAAGGTAAGTGGCAGGCAAGATGATAAGGTCTAGTGGACTTTAAGGCACATTTCCAGTGAAGAGAATGTGTTTGGGTTTGGGGATATGGTAGGGAGTAAGAGGAGAGAAGAAACAGATTGTAAGAGTCATTTCCAGGAATGATATAGAGAGTTGGTTAGGATAAAGTAGAAAAACATATATATCTTTAATATCCATTCATATATGCACATAAAAACTCCACCCAAATCCATATGTACCCATGCAGATATCATTATATGAACCCCGCCCTCCCCCATCCTCTCTCAAACACACCAAAAAAGTAAACATGCAGGTTGAAAGACATACACACATATACATATAAATATATTTACACATATATACACATATTTACGTGCATTAATATATGTTAAATAAATGTATGGATTGGCAAGTAATAGAGAGAATATTTCTATTGTACTTCATCATGTGTTGGATGGGATATCAGTTCCTTTAAAGTGCCAGGGACATGCCCTTCATGTCTTACCTAGAACCTGGATAGACTATTGAGAATTCTCATTGGTTTCTTACTTTAGGACAGGCCCTGATGGTAGTTTGTAGGGAAATAAAATTGTGTGTATACACATACACACATATGCATTTATATTTATGCTATATATATATACATACACATATTCATATATTTCTTCAGACACTATATTGGGAGAGCAAACCTTCATTCCCTATACTAAAGAAAGAAGTTAAAATATAACCTTTCAGGTTGACTTCCAAGGGATGTGAATATTTCATATTTACACTGTGAAATTTAAAATTGGATATTAGATCATAAATCTCCCCTACTTAACTTTTCCCTTAATTTATCTCCCAGACCAGTAAATGGAAGAAGCTTCTGGTTTTCTAGATAGAGCCTTTATTGTATATAAGGTGTTGTTGATTAGAAGGATAGGAAAGTAGAAATACAGTAGAAATCGTCTTAAATCTAGGCTTAGTCTATATTCTTATAAAAACTCACCAAACCAAAAAAAGGCCACCTTTGGAGTGAGGGAGACCGTCTGTGCTGCGCCGCCAGGAGTCCCGCCAAGCAGGCAAAAAGCCTCCTCCGCTTCTCTCCACCCCGGAAGTCAAAAAACCCGGCAGGCAGTCTGACATGCGCAGCAGGCGGACTGTACCCGGCAGGCAGTCTGACATGCGCAGCAGGCGGACTGTTCATCTCCTCCCCAAAAGGGTGGTCCTTGAAAAACTGGCGTCTTTCAGTTATCCTAACGACTGTTAAAAACTTTCATATTTTACCCACATTTCCCCTTTGCTTCCCTCAAGAAATGGAATGTTTCCTTGATGGAACAGTAAAAAGAATATAATAACTTCTGCTGACTAATAATATGCGAACAACACTACAGAAAAGGAAGAGAGAAAGTTTTGTCCAGCGGGGCGATTTTTTTTATCTTTCCTCCTGAACCGACGCTTTGCACATTAGTCTGCAACGGAGAGCCTCTGCAGAGAGTACAATGTTACAGATAGTATATAACAGAAAGGAGATAGTAAACGCTATAAAGCAAAACAGTTATATAAAGTCTCTGAGTTCTCTTGTCTTCTTGAAGTGGTAAGATGTCATCAGGCGGGAAACTGGATTCTGGTCAGGAAAACTGGATTCTGACTCTGGTCGGATCTGGACTCTGGACTCTGGTCTGGGAAAGCTGGATTTCTTCTTTAACTGTTTGAATTGCTGTATTTTTTTTATTTACTAAAACCTTAGCATAGCATTTTGCAATCAGTAACACTATTTACCACATGTGTTGGATCAAAGTCAAATTTAGTATGTGTTATGACACCTGGAAAATGTTATGGAAAGGTTATCTTACCACTATCTCTGGTTCGAGACAACACTCTCTCTATACCTGCCTAGTAAGTGCCTACATCCTGAGGTCTCTTCCCCAGTAGCTAATATCTATGTGGATAGGGGAGCTTGTCTCTCATAACTGGCTGGAGTCTTGCCTTCATGGCCCCCAGTGGTCTGAAGGAGGTTGCCTAAAACAAAAGCCTATAACTGAGCTTGATAACAAATAACTATCATGGAGAAGATGAAAGACTGAGAAGAGGAGTCAAGGAAGTAAAGAGAGGGTGGAGAGGGAAGTAGGGAGAGGACAGAAGGAGCTAGAGACAGTTCAGCATCTAGGTCAGCAGCCTGTGAGCTTGAGTTCAGTCCTGGCTTCTCTTTCCACTACTCTTCCCTTGGTACTAAAGAAATAAAACATCCTAAGACTCCTTGGCGCAGTAGGTATTAAACTCATACTTGTGACTATGAAAGATAAAGGTAACATGGCCAATAAGAAACTCATTGTCTTCCCCCTCTAAATCCCTCCTCTCTTCCCAACTTATTCCCAAAGGAAACCACCAGTCTCCAGTCACCTTAGACTCACTCACTGCACACAATCAATTTATTTCCCAAGTCCTATCATTTCTACCTCCATGATGTCTCTCTGTCATTCCCTCTCTCTGAAACTGCACCTGACTTGGTCAGGCTTCATCACTGCATGGTTGTGTCATCCAATAGCCTTTGGTATGGTGTCCTGCATCAAGTCTCTCCTCACCCAGTCTATCTTCATTTAGCTGTCAAAGTGACCTTCTTACATCATATCCTTCTTTCAGTAAACTCCATTGGTTCTCTCATTAACTGCAGCATTAACATATCAAAACCCTTTCTTTGGCTTTAAACATTCTTCAATATCCTTGTTCCTTCCCACCTTTCTAGTCTTGTTAACCCTTCCTTCTCCTCCACAAAACTCTATGATTCAGCATTCTTACTTTCACTCATGCCTTATTGTTGTCTCTCTGTAGTGTTATCATTGAAAATAGTAGTAAAAAAAGCATCGCTCCTTGCCCTAATTCAACCAGCAAGTGTCTGTTAAAGATCAATCTAGAGCATCCTTAGATTGACAGACTAGAGATGAGATGATCAGGCATTGAAAGTTGAAAGACTTGGAGGCCTTTTGGTCCATCTTCCTCATTTTTCATATGAGGAAACGAAAATCCAGAGACCTTAAGTGATTTCCCCAAGACCACATAGGTCGGAAGCTTTTTCTTGTTGTTTCATCCTTTTTCAGTCATGTCTGACTCTCCCTGACCCCTATAGGGTTTTTCTAGGGAAAGTTACTGGAGTGTTTTGCCATTCTCTTCTTCAGCTCTTTTACAGATGAAGAAATGAGGCAAACACTGTTAAGGGGCTTGCCTGGGGTCACACAGCTAGTGTCTGAGGCCAGCATTTGAACGGACTCCAGGCCTGTCACTCTATTATCCCACTGTGCCACCTAACTACCTGGCTTTTAAGTAGCAGAGCCCCAACTTGGAATCTAGGTTTTGTTTTTGGTCTTTTGTTTTTTTGAGGTTGGTATGATGGCATCTTACAGTATGTTCCATGGTCTTTACTCTTAGGGTATGGCTCTCACAAATGATTCAAGTATCACAATTAGCTCTGAGGTACACACTAGTATAGGGAGGAAAAGGATGTTAAGAGTAGTGTGAAGGAAGGATCAGTTTTTATCTATTTCCCTAATTGGGTTGAATTTGAGAGCAGAGTGACTGGACAATAATCTTTAGCTCACTCAGTCCCTTACTGAGAAGAAGACTGGACTGCTTCAGGAGGGACATACTGCTGCTGAATGGTTCCAAGCAAAAGGCCAAATTGAGCACTTGTGGTTATGTAGTAGAGAGGATTCTTATTTAATAGTGGTTAGCAATGGGGCAGCTAGGTGGCGCAGTGGATAAAGCACCGGTCCTGGAGTCAGGAGGACCTGAGTTCAAATGCGGCCTCAGACACTTGACACTTACTAGCTGTGTGACCCTGGGCAAGTCACTTAACCCCAATTGCATCTCTCTCTCTCTCTCTCTCTCACACACACACACACACACACACACACACACACACCTGTTCAGTAGAAAAAGGAAAACTATTGATAATATAAGTACAACATAGAGAAAATGAACAATTTAGAAAGACTTAAGAATTTCATGTAATGATCACCCCTGATCCCAGAGGACTGATGAATACAACCCCACCCTCTTGACAGAAAGATGATGGACTTGAGACTCAGAATGAGTCAAACATTTTTGGACATAGCCAGTATGAAATTTGCTCTGATTGATAGTTTATTTGTTCCAAGCTATTGGGGGATTTTTATTTTGGGGGAGAAGGGAGAGAAAATAAGTGCTTGTTGATTAAATAATAAGAAGAAATAACCTGAAGGTGGAAAGGAGAACGGATTGGATTAGATAATCTTCAAGGTCCCTTCCAATTCTGAAGATCTGAAACCAAAAAATAAACATTACAAAGCTTTTGTTTTCAAATAGTATGGATGTGTTCTACTACTTTCCATGTCTCTCTGAAGAAAAAAAGAAATCTATTGCTTTTCAGGGAAAGATCATAAATCCTAGTGTTAATAGGGCTTCATCAATGTAACGTGGAAGAGAGGTTAGACATCATCTAATCCACCCCCCTTTAGATGACTCGAAGGTAACTTCATATTTCTATCCCATGACTTATGATTAGAAGTGATGAGACTTGCTCAAGGTCACAAAGGTAGGATCATTGCTGCAGTGAGTATTGAGGGCAATAGGGGTTCCGTTTCTTCCCTCAATGAAAGAATGCCAGAGATTTTTCAGGACCAGAAAGAGGTGAGGAAGTCATTCTGTGGCAGTCCCCCTGGCAACCCAATTTTAGGGAGAAACCAGGATCACAATCCCATTTTGTCCCAGAATTATACTGCAGGAATGGGTAATTTCAGACATTGAGCCATGACCCCCAGCTGAGAGATCTCTGCGAGGGCAGAACCACAACATGGATATATCTCCATGGTTTCTTATACACTTAGCAAGGGTTCAGACTTTAGGAAATACTACAAAACTCCACTTCTTAAATTGTTCACCATAATGTACCACTTACCTCTCCCAGTTACTAGACTTCAAAATCATTTTTTATATTTAGGGCTTAAGAACATAAGAGAATGAAGGCATTGCAGAAACCTGATTTCACAATATGCAGTATTAAGCACTGAGGACCGCAACCATGTAATGAGTCTAGGAAACAACTAACCTCTCCATAGGGCAGGAGGCAATCCTTTACTCTGGTACAAAGGACAGGGTTTCAAATTGAATAAGCCACTTTCTTTGACCTCAGGATAAAATCTCTAGTGACCAATTATTTTTGCTTGTTAAGTTCCTGTTATTTTTCTTCCCTGCCTATGTGGTCACTTTTTCTTACCTAAGACCTCATCTACATTTCAACTTTCTGAATTCAGGATTGGCTTTCTCCATCTCAGGAGTACTTTAAGGGAGTTTCCCATGTCAGTTCCTCAAGGGGATTCCCTTGATTCTTCAGTAATCTTTTTACCTGTTCTGCAAAGGCAGGTAAACACACAATTCAATTTGAGTAAACATTTATTAATGACCTAGTGTATGCAGAGCTTTAGCTTATGTACTAGAAAAAACACAAAGTTTAGACAAATCTTCCTTCCTTAGACTTCCTTCCTTCCTTTTCTTTTCCTTTCCTTTTCTTCCTTCCTTCCTTTCTTTTCTTTCCCTTGTCCACATTGACCTTTCCCCAATAAGTATAAGATCTAAAAGTCTTCCACTGTTTAACCTCTTAAGTAGCCTTCTTTTATGGTGTTTTTCCCTAAAAATGCTATTTTCCTTCATCTATCTTCTTATTTCTATCCCTATCTAGTCCATTATGAATTTCGTTCTTTCATTTATGAACTATTTCCTCATATCTTTAGTCTCTTTTTGCTCCTCATGAGAATTAGGACTCCAAAAGTAGCAGCTTGGAGCTTCTGTTCCTACCTCTATTCTATGTTTATGTCAATGCATTTATAGATCTCCTCCCTTCTACAGTATTTGTTTTTATTTGGTAGAGGATTTTTCATTAGTATTTTACTTCTAGAAGTATCAGTTCATGAAGTGTAATGATTGGAATGATGCCACCTGCTAGAGACTTACTGTAGGAAAGCTTCACCATGAGGAGAAGGCCTTTGAGGGCAAGGCCATGTGGCTTTTCTTTGTTGTCAGGAAGTGATGTTAGCTTGTGGGTACTGTTTATCAAGGCTACCAGCCAATCAACTTGAGGAGCCTCCCATTTCTGGGAGGACACGAAGTAGGAAGTGGACGCTGGTTGAGGGGTTCTCTCTCTTTTTGGTTCCTGATCTTGCCATGGTGGGTTGGATGATAGGGTCTCTTAGAAATAGTTAGATTTTTACCTTTCTTTCTGATCCTAATGTTCTTTAATAAATACTTAAACACTTAAATACTCTTGCTAAAGCTTATAATTTATTGGTGACCACTCATTAGATTTTAGATAGTATAGCTAGAATTTTAGCAATAAAATGTGGCAAATAAAGGTCAGCAGCAGCATGAAGTCATGGGACCCAGATCTACCTTTGTCCTTACTATAACACTTCTCCTAAAGCCACTTTAATTTTCATATATTTTGTCAGAATGAATGTTTTCTATCTCCTACACAGGGTGAGTATAAGAGGAGGGGGAGAGATGCTATTGTAGAGGTTCAGTCTAAGTTAGTACCATGGAAGAATGAGGCAGGTACTTCCATAAGTAGACCTCGAAACATAAGGTTGTAAGGTTTATTGTACTAGTTGTGCCTCATTGGTTGGTTAGGTTGGGGATACAAAGATGAATGGGAGTACAGTTTTCTAATGTTCTTACAGAAGGTTTTTACTTCAAGTAGTAGTTTTTTTCTTTATATCTTTTTGTTGTTGTTGTTGTTGTTGTTGTTGTTGTTGTTGTTTTGTTTTGTTTTGTTGTTTTTAGTGAGGCAATTGGGGTTAAGTGACTTGCCCAGGGTCACACAGCTAGTAAGTGTTATGTGTCAGAGGCCGGATTTGAACTCAGGCACTCCTGAATCCAGGGCCGATGCTTTATCCACTGCACCACCTAGCTGCCCCCCCCTTATATCTTTTTTGATTCTGTTTTAATAACTATAGCCCTCTTTCCTATTTCTTTCTTTTGAGATCAATAGGTTGATGGATTATTACATTGACATCTTGTTGATGACATGACCTATACATTCTGTGAATGGAAGAAAGGTCCATAGCAGGATTGAAGAAAGGCAGAAATTGTGAAGATTTTTTTTTAGATATCTCCTGAATTGTTCCTCTTCTGTATCCTGTATCAGGGTGTGGTGAGGGGAGGAATGGCATTAAATATGAGGGTCTTATTTTCTCTTGCTCCTTTAGGGTTAAGAGGGTAAAGTAACTTTTTACCAAGTAATTCAGTAGGAATTTATGAATAAAACACTAAACGCTTTCTGGCAACTGGCTGATGCTTGACTAAAGATCCTTACAACAACCCTGGGAGGTATATGCTTATCATTATCTAAAGGCTAAATAAATTCATTTTCTTTTACCAGACCTCATATGGCATGGTCTCTAATTTCTTCATAATCCTGGGACAGCAAGAACTTGATAATGTCCATTCTACCATATAGTGTGATTTGTAGAATTGAGCTCAAAAAGTTATCTGACTGTAGGAACAGTACAGTGGGAATATCATCTTTTTTTTTTAGAGATTGTGTTTTAAATATTAAATAGAAAAAGACCAAGAAGAGATTTGGGAGCTCTCCACTTGAGACTCCCTGCTTGTCCTCCTTTTGGTCCCATCATTCCACCACTTCCAAAAACAACCCCCTACACTATCATATGGCCCACATCTCTCATCTTGTCAACAAGGGTAGAATAAGTGACCTTATGAAACCCTTTGCTGAAATATGCATGTATACCTATTTAACTTCCCTGATTTACTATGCCACTTAACCTACTAAAAGATGAAAGGAAGTTAATTGGGCATGGCCTATTCTTCATAGAGCTATGCTGGCTTTTAAAGATCTTTGCTTTCTCTCCTAAGTGTTTATAAACCATCAATTTGGTGTCACATTCTAAAAAGTTGTCAGATACCCCAAACTCAACAGCCAATAGTATGCAATCTCTAATACCCTTACATTTTAAGGAGTGAGGGTATTTTCTCCTCCAGTTCTTCTAGTTCTGTCTTTCTCACCCATACCTTTCAAAGACTCAAGTTAACTACTAAGCAACCACATCTGCTAGTTTCTTCCCTTCTTGCAGAAAGAGTTTCCATGGGCCTGTTTATTTTGACCTGCTAAGGGCAGCTGGATATTTTCTTACCATATCCTCACTTTTCTTTGATACTAATTCCCTGTTAACCATTTAAGTTTGATCCTTCCTAGTCCAAAGAGAATTTTTTTCAGTGGAGAAAACAGAAGCAAAATTAAGAATTGAGGAGGTCTTCCTTCTGCTTACTATCTCTTATCTATCTTCTGTTTCATAGCCAAATACCTACAGAAAGCTGTACATACTACTTTCTTCCACTTCCATTCACTTCTCAATCCTCTGCAATTTACTTCTGAACTTAGCCCAAATTGTTCTCTAAAAAGTTACCAAAGGTCTCTTCGTTGTCAAATCTGATGGTCTTTTCTCACCTAACCTACTTGAAGCATCTGACAGTGTTAACCACTTTTTACTCCTGGATGCTCTCTCACATATATTTGTAGGTTATGTCCCCTGCCCCAAACAGTAAACTCCCTGAGGGTAGGGATTCTTCACTTGTGTCTTTGTATCCCAAGAACCTTGGACAGTGCCATAGTAGCTGCTTAAGCAGTGATTTTTTATTGTTCATTTAATTGTGATACCTTCATTTACTCATTCATTCCACAACCTTTTTTTTTAAAGTAGCAACTGTGTGTCAAGTGCTATGTTTGATCTGGGACTACAGTGACAAAGAGACCACAGACTCTGTCCTGGAGGAATTTCTGTTCTACAGGGGAAATCAACATCTGGCCATAAAATCAAATACAAAACAGAATCAGTGTATTATCCAAGGGAAGGGCAGTAACAACTAAATGGAGGGAAGAAATCAAGATAGAAATCCCACATCTTCTAGTGCTTGAACTGGGCTTTGGAAGAAGCTCAGGATTCTTTGAGGCAGAGGTGAGGAAGGAGCACATTTCAGGCCTGTAGAGAGGCACAAAGAACATCGAATGCCACTGATAGGAACCATAAAGTGGATCAATCTAGGTGGAGCAAAGAATGTGTGTGAAACAATCATGTCCAATCTGACTGGAATGGTCTAGTGAAGTATGATGGTGAAAGTCATTGAAATCCACATTGAGGAGTTTGTATTTCATGCTAGAGGAAAGAAGGACCAGAACTCCTTGACCTAGATAGTGGCAGCCTAGTGATCTAGTCATACTTGGGCATTGATAGGATTAATTTGATGGTTGTTTGATAGCTGCATTGAAGAGGGGAGAGACTGGATAAAAATAAATGACTTAGGAGAATATTTGATATTCCAGGTTAGAAATGATGAAGGGTTGGGGCAGCTAGGTGTTGCAGTGGATAGAGCACTGGCCCTGGTCCTCAGGAGGACCTGAGTTCAAATCCATCCTCAGACACTTAACAATTACTAGCTGTGTGACCCTGGGCAAGTCACTTAACCTCAATTGCCTCACCCCCCAAAATGGTGAAGGTTTGAGGGTGGTGTCTGTGTGAGTGGAAAGAAAAGAATATCTATAAGGTTTATTGAGGATATCTAATATATTGGATCCAACTTGGCAAATGATTGGATACAAATGATGAGAGACACAGAGAGGAGAAAATAGAAGATAGAAGAGAAAAGAAGAGAGGAAGAGAGCCAAGAAGAGAAGAGGAAGGAAGGGGAGAGAAGAGAAGGGAAGGGAAGTGAAAGGAGAAAAATTACTAAGATTGGGATCTTAAAGGATGGGAATTCAATTAGCAAAAATAGTTGTATTAGCAAAAGGAGTGTTTCAGTTACAAACATAATTCTTGTTCTGTCTTTGACCTTTTTCTCACAGTTTCTGCCAAGGCCGTGTTCTGTTCAGCATGTATGAATGGGATATATTCACTGCCAGGCTTTGCCCAGTACTATTCTGTGGCCACTGCTTGATGATACTACTTTTACCCTATAGATACTCATCATCATTGCCAAGCATAGCTCCTCTGGGAATCAGGTTACAGAGATTACAGCTTCAAATTTCTGTCTTCAGCTGGATTCCTCAACTGAGGACTTCTTTTCCATAAAAGAAGTAGACTGTGACATCTGTTTTTGTAATTTAAAGCCAGGAGTTTAGGTACAAGTCTTTTAGAAATTTGGATAACATATTGGGCCTGGAGTCAGAAAGATTCATTTTCATGAGTCTTTTCATGAGATTTGAAACCTGGCCTTGGACATTTATTAGCTGTGTGATTCTGGGCAAATCACTTAACCCTGTTTGCTTCGTTCCTCATCTGTAAAATGAGCTGGAGAAGGAAATGTCAAAATACCCCAGTATCATTACCAAAAAAACTCCAGATGGGGTCATGAAGAGTTGGACACAACTGAAATGACTGAACAACAATGACTTTTATAAATGTAAAGTTCTAACACCCCCATTCATCAGACTAGAGAAAAGAGAGAGGATTCTGGGAAGATGGCAGAATAGATCAGAAAACTTGGATTCTCTAAATTTCCCCCACAAAAAAAGACAGAACATCACCTTAAAATAGCAGAAATAAATACATGGTATATGAATTGTTCTCCTAAGACAATTTGAGAAGACACTTGTAAAGACCGTACCTTCAGGGGCAAAGGTTTGGCCTCAGTGAATTACAAACACCTCTAAGATGACTCTGCAGAATCAAAAAAATAACAAGCCCTGCAAGTAGCTAGGTTGAGAGGCAACCTCAGCCTTAGAAACTTTCATCTTGAAGACAGTATGGGAATCTGATGCCTGAGTAGGAAAATATTTAAAGAATATGCCTTGTCAAGAGTCACTAAATGCAACTGTGCTGCCTGTGGCTGTGGGGAAAAGGAGGTAGCACACACTTGGTGAGTGCTACAGTAATGGAAGGGGACCCTGTTGGTTCTGGGCACTTACAGGAGAGCAAAGTCTTTGGTTTCAGTTCCAGAGCAGAGAAGGCAGCTGTACTTTGCAGCCACCAGAGAGCCTACAGAGAGAAAAATTATTTGGAGAACAGTGTGGCTGGGCCCCCTAGCCATGGTTCAGGAGTGAAGAGGAGAGGCCAAGGTTGGATCTAGAAGCAGACCTCAGAAAATAACTGCTAAAAACAAAATAAAACAAAAATATAAATAAATAAACAAAAATGAGTAAGCAAAGGAGAAAGAACCCAACTACAGATAGTTACTATGGGAATAGAGAAGAGCTGTGTTAATATTTAGAGGAAGATAATGGAGCTTAAAAAGCCACTTCTTTTTCAGTTAGAAATGTCAAATTATCCTAAGTACAAAAAGAGTTGTTGGAAGTACTTTAAAAAGGACTTTAAAAATCAAATAAGAGAGATAAAAGAAAAATTAGAAAAAAATAAGATCAATCCAAGAAAATTCTGAAAAGAAAGTCAAAACTAGAGAATAAAAAACTCAAGAAAATAATTCCTTAAAAACTAGAATTAAGAAACAGGAAACTGACATTCTAAGCCACCAAAAATCATAAAACAAAATTAAAAGAATGAAAAAAAAAATAGAAGAGAAAACCAAACATCTCATCAAGAAAACAACTGATATGGAGAATAGATTGAGGAGAAATAATATAAGAATAGTTGACTACCTGAAAATTGTGATTAAAAAATCCTGAGGCAATATTATAAGAAATTATTAAGGAAAATTGCCCTGAAGTTCTAGAGCAAGAAGGCAGAGGAGAAATAGGAAAAAAATCCATCAATCACCACCTGAAAGAGATACCAGGAAGTAAACTTATAGGAATATCATAATCTAGTTTCAAAACTCCTAAATTAAAGAGAAAATATCGGGCACAATGAGAAAAAAATTTAAATATCATGGAGCTACAATAAAGATTTCACAAGACCTAGAAGATACTACAATGAATGATGGTAGGTCTTGGAGTATTATATTTCATCAAGCAAAAGATCTGGGGTTACAATCAAGGGTAATTTACCCAGCAAAGTTAAGTATAATTCTGAATGAAATAAAAATGGATATTTTATCAATTGAAAGACTTTCAGGTTTTTGTCGGGGAAAACCTCAGAACTTAAAGGAAAATTCAACATATAACATCCAGGAGAAATATAAGGTAAACATTAAAGGCCAATTATAAGGAACTCAATATGGACCAAAACTTTACTTTTCATATGTGAAAATATTAGCACGACTCTTATGACTGTCATTATTTTGGTAGTTTGAAAGAAAGGCTTGGACTGAGTTCAGTATGATGGGGTGATTAAAATAACTTTGTAGGGAAAGATTAAAAGGAGTAATTATCTTATATAAATGGGCATGAAAGGAGAAAAATGATACTGATGATGCTAGTAGAAGGGAAGGTGGGTAGTTCTGGAACCTTACTCTCATCAAGAATGGGTTAAAGAGGGAACAACATATATATGTAGAAGGATATAAAAGCCTTCTAAATTCATAAAAAAATGAAGACAAGGGGATAGGGTGGGGGGAAAGGATAAGGAAGGGATTCTTAGAGGGGTGGGTAGGTTACAGAATAGGAGGGAATGTAGTGGGCAGGAGTAAAGCAGAGGAATGAGGAGGAATAGGTTAAATAGGATGAGAAGGATAGTGAAGAAAAATGAGAAGGAGGAAAATACACAAGTAAATGTTACTCAGAATGTGAATGGGATGAATTTACTCATAAAACTTAGCTGACTAAAAATTCAAATCCAACAATATATTGGTTTCAGGAAACATTATAAAAGTGAGAGATATACACAAAGATAAAATAAAGGGCAGGAGGAGAATTTATTATGTAAGAAAAGCAGGTATTGTAATCATGATTTCAGGCAAAGTTAAGATAGATTTAATCAAAAGAGAACAATAGAGAAATTACACTATATGTCAGCAATAGTATTCTATATTGTTTTAGACCATTTAAAATAATTAGACAGTATAAAATAACTGAGCATATACTTGCCAAAATAGAGGAATTATAGGAATACAAACATAAAATACTTTTTGTACAAATAAATTCAGATGTGTATAATTGAAATAATGTTTATTGTTTATGATTATGTAAAGTCAATATAATTTTTAAAATGACAATTTTACCTAAATAATCAAATTACTAAAAATTATTTTACAGAGCTAGAAAAAAATAATAGCAAAATTCATCTGGATGAACAAAAGGTCAGGAATTTCAAAAAAACCAGGTTAAAAACATGTAAAGGAAGGAGATTCAGTAGTATCAGACCTTAAACTGTATTAAATTACATTATACATTAAAATGGAAAATATTGATTATTTTAAATTAAAAGTTTCTTGTATAAATAAAACCTATGTAGCCAAGAATAGAAGCAATGCCAAAATTGGGGGGAGAAAAACTTTCATCAACTATATCTCAGATAGGATATGATTGGGTTTGAATAATGCTGTGATGCAGGAAATGATGAACTGGTTGACCTAGAAAACATGGAAAGACTTGGAGTTATGAAGAAAGATACTATTTACCTTCAGAAAAGCAGATGACAGGTGTAAATAAACATAGTACAGTCTTACATATATGTGTATGAATGTATATGTGTATATCTATCCATCTATTTATATCTATCTGTCTATCTATCTATCTATCTATCTATCTATCTATCTATCTATCTATCTATCTAGCCTTACTTATAGCCTTCTTTGGAGGGATAGGAAAAATAAGGTAAAAAGCACACAGAGGAAAACAAAAGAAAATGAACAAGGAAGGAAAGAAAAGCTAGGCAGCTTTGAAAACAATGAGTAGTATTTATGATATAGGTTTTCTTGAAATGGAAATTGATTGCTTTATATCGAGTTCTCTCATGTTCTGCTGTGTACATGGCAAAGACCTTTTTCTTTTTTTCATTTTGTATATGTTTAAAATAAATTTTCAAATATTACCCCCCAAAAGAAAAAGACTAGAAAAAAACACTGAGTGGCTTTCCTCTCTTGAAGAGGGCACAACCTTTTTTTCGAGCCCTTAGATGGAATAAATGTTTCCTTTCCAAAAGGAAATTTTATCATAGGGACCAAGTTCTTAAGAGCACACAGACTTAAAACCTATTATTTAATGTCAACATCTGTTTCATGGTCACTCAGTGCAAGTCTCCTATGAGAAGCCATATTCTGTCTTGAGATTAGAAGTTCTTTTTACCAGCTCTACTTCATTTTCTCATGGGGACCCACTGTCCCAAAACTCATGTTGGGTATATGGCAGTACCAAAGAAAACCCATAGAATTGTACATATCTGGCCCATTGTAGTCTTTAGGATATCCAAAACTATTATGCTAATACATCTAGGCAAACAGAAAAGCTAAAGGCAGAAAGTAAGGTAACCATCATCCTTCAGCCTAGCCACATTTCTGGTAACATTTCTACCTTGAATATGTGAATGCAGCCATAAATAAGCTTACCCATAGTTGATAATTGGTTGAACAGGAGAGAAGATAGAAGTAGAGATAAGTCAAAATAAGTCCAAGGTTTCAACCATTGGGGACTGGGTGAATATATGCACATCCACATACATATATGAGCATGCACATATAAAAAGGAATAGGTTTAGAAAAAAAGATGGTTTTCTTATTTGGGGATAGGTTGAGATTGAGTTACCAGTATGACATTTAAGTGATTTCCTATAGGTAGTTCAGAACTTGGGTCTAAATTTCAGAAGAGATCAATGCTAAAGTTATGGATTTTGAAATCGTTTATATAGAGAAAGTAATTAAAACTTGGGGAATAAGTACAATCTCCAATGAAGACAGTGTAGAGTGACAAGAAGAAGGTCAAGGACAGAACTTTGGAGAACACCTATATTAACGTATTTTGAAGAGAATGAAGATCACATAATAGCAACAAAAGACACAGAGTGGTAGAAGAAGAAGAAATAAAAGAATCTGGTTTCTCTTAAGTCAAAGGTGAAAAGTCATTCCATTAGGTGGCCAATGGTGCCAAAAATTCAAAGGAGAATGAGAACTGAAAGGAGTCCCTTGATTTGGTAATCATGTCATTCTAGGGTTCTGGAGGAGGGCATAAATCATATTACAAAGTCTTCACCATAGTGTGTAGTTGTGTGGTAGAAACCTTGGTATTAGAAAACTTCTTCATAAAGGTTAGCAGTGTAGGGATGCCAATGATAATAGGACGATTTGAGGGAATAAAGGGACAAAAGAGGACTGTTGAAAATAAGGGATCCTTGAACATACTCATAAGCAGATGAAAGGCATTAAGAATGAGAGGAGGAATCAACCATGAAAGACAGGTGAATGCTGGAGGAGACAGGAAGGAATAAGATCAAGGGTCTAGAAAGAGGCACAGGCAACCCACTTCTGAACTCCATGTGAGGAGAGGGTGAGTGATGGTGCTGACAAGATTTGAGAAATAGAATGGAACTGAGGAAAAACATCTTGGGAAGACATTTTCAGCAGCGTTATAAGTTCATTATTTGCTATGCATATGTGGGTTTGGGGATATGGTAGTTAGAGGAAATAAGAAAGAGATTGTAAGGGTCACTACCAGGAATGAGATAGGGAGTTGGTTAGGATAAAGTAGAAAAACATATATCTTTAATATCCACTCATATATTCACACACAAACTCCACCCAAATCTACATGTGCCCATGCAGATATCATTACATAACCTCCTCCCCCCCCCCACACACACACACTGAAAAAGTAAACATACCAGTTGAAAGATATTTACAAACACACACACATATACATATGAATATGGTATATTTATATATATATATATATACATGTATGTTTGTAAGTGCAAATATATGGTGAATAAATGAATTGGTTTGCAAGTAATGCAGAGAGAATATTTCTCTTGTACTTTATCATTTGTTGGATGGGATATCAGTTGCTTTAAAGTGCCAGGGAACCTGTCCTTCATGTCTTACCTAGAACCTGGATAGACAATTGAGAAATCTCATTGGCTTCATCTGTCAAGAGAGGCCCTGATGGTAGTCTTTAGGGAAAAAAGTGTGTCTTACACACACACACACATATAATATGTGTGTGTATGTATGCATATATGTGTGTGTGTGTGTGTGTATATATAATTTCTTCAGATTTTATTGGGAGAGCAAACCTTCACCCCCTATGCTAAAGAAAGAAATTAAAATATAATCTTTCAGGTTGACTTCCAAGGGATGTGAATATTTCATATTTACACTCTCTCTATACCTGCCCTAGTAAGTGTCTACATCCTGAGGTCTCTTCCCAGTAGCTAATTATCTATGTGGATAGGGGAGCTGTCTCTCATAACCTGGCTGGAGTCTTGCCTTCATGGCCCCAGTGGTCTGAAGGAGGTTGCCTAAACAAAAGCCTATAACTGAGCTTGATAACAAATAACTATCATGGAGAAGATGAAAGACTGAGAAGAGGAGTCAAGGAAGTAAAGAGAGGGTGGAGAGGGAAGTAGGGAGAGGACAGAAGGAGCCTAGAGACAGTTCAGCATCTAGGTCAGCAGGCACTTTGAGCTTGAGTTCAGTCCTGGCTTCTCTTTCCACCTTCTCTTCCCTTGGTACTAATAGAATAAACATCCTAAGACTCCTTGGCCGCAGTAGGTATTAAACTCATACTTGTGACTGTGAAAGATAAAGGTAACATAGCCAAAAAAGAACTCATTGTCTTCCCCCTCTAAATCCTCCTCTCTTCCCAACTTATTCCCAAAGGAACCACCAGTCTCCCAGTCACCTTAGACTCACTCACTGCACACAATCCAATTTATTTCCAAGTCCTATCATTTCTACCTCCATGATGTCTCTCCTAGTCATTCCCTCTCCTCTGAAACTGCCACCTGACCTTGGATCAGGCTCTCATCACTTCATGGTTGTGTCATCCAATAGCCTTCTGGTTGGTGTCCTGCCTCAAGTCTCTCCTCACCCCAGTCTATCTTCCATTTAGCTGTCAAAGTGACCCTCTTACATCCTTCTTCCAGTAAACTCCATTGGTTCTCTATTAACCTGCAGCATTAAATATCAAACCCTTTCTTTGGCTTTAAACATTCTTCATATCCTTGTTCCTTCCCACCTTTCTAGTCTTGTTACCCTTCATTCTCCTCCACAAACTCTATGATTCAGCATTCTTACTTTCACTCATGCCTTATTGTTGTCTCTCTGTAGCTGTTATCATTGAAAATAGTAGTAAAGGGGCAGCTAGATGGTGCAGTTGATAGAGCACCGGCCCTGGAGTCAGGAGTACCTGAGTTCAAATCCGGCCTCAGACACTTAACACTTACTGGCTGTGTGACCCTGGGCAAGTCACTCAACCCCAATTGCCTCACACACAAAACAAAAAAAAACAAAGAAAATAGTAGTAAAAAAGCCTCACTCCTGCCTAATTCAACCAGCAAGTGTCTTTTAAAGATCAATCTAGAGCATCTTAGATTGACAGACCTAGAGATGAGATGATCAGGCATTGAAAGTTGAAAGGACTTGGGAGGCCTTTTGGTCCAATCTCCTCATTTTTCATATGAGGAAATGAAAATCCAGAGACCTTAAGTGATTTCCCCAAGACCACATAGGTTGGAAGCTTTTTCTTGTTGTTTCATCCTTTTTCAGTCATGTCTGACTCTCCCTGACCCCTATTAGGGTTTTCTAGGGAAAGTTACTGGAGTGTTTTGCCATTCTCTTCTCCAGCTCATTTTACAGATGAAGAAACTGAGGCAAATAGAATTGGGGGATTTGCCCCAGGTTCACATAGCTAGTATGTAAGGCTACATTTGAACTTAGATACTGCTAATTCTTCCCAAGGAGAGGCACAGTAGAGATAGCACTGGACTTGAAGTCAGGAAGAAGTGAATTCAAATCCTGCATCAAGTCACTTAACCCCTCCCAGGTTCAGTTTCTTCAATTGTCTAATGGGGATAATACTAGCACCTAATTAATAGGGTCATTAAGCATCAAATGAGATAATATTTTAAAACTACTTTGCAGACTATAAAGTGGTATATAAATGTAATTTATTAATCTAAAGGCTAAATAAATTAATTTCCTTTTACCAATCCTCATATGGCATGGTCTCTAGTCTCTTCCTAATCCTGGGCCAGTTAGAACTTGGTAATGTCCATTCGACCATACAACGTGATTTGTAGAACTGAGCACAATACTCAAAAAGTTGTCTGACAATAGGCATAGTACAGTAGGAATATCATCTCCTTTTCTTTAGAGATTGTGGTTTTTTGGTTTTTTGGTTTTTTGTTTTTGCAGGGCAATGGGGGTTAAGTGACTTGCCCAGGGTCACAAGTAAGTGTCAAGTGTCTGAAGCCAGATTTGAACTCAGGTACTCCTGAATCTAGAGCCAGTGCTTTATCCACTGCGCCACTTAGCCATCCCCATAGAGATTGTGTTTTAAACATTAAATAGAAAAAGATGAAGAAGAAATCTTGTGAGCACTCTACTAGAGACTTCCCTGCTTCTCCTCTTTGGTCCCATCATTCCACCATTTACAAATACAAACCCCTACACTATCATATGGCCCACATCTCTCCATCTTGTCAATGAAACACTTTGCTGAAATTTGCATTTATACCTATTTCACTTCCCTGATTTACTATGCCAATTAACCCATTAAACGATAAAAGGTAGTTAATTGGGCATGGACTATTCTTCATAGAGCTATGCTGGCTTTTAAAAATCTTTGCTTTCTATCCTAAATGTTTATAAACCATCAGTTTGATGTCACATTCTAAAATCTTGTCAGGTACCCCAAACTCAACAGCCATTAGTATGCAATCTCCAACACCCTTACATTTTAAGTAGTGAGGGTATATTCTCTTCTCCATTTCTTCTAGTTCGGTCTTTCTTACCCATACCTTTCAAAGACCTCAGTTAACTGCTTAGCAGCCACATCTGCTAGTTTCTTCCCTTCTTGCAGAAAGAGTTTCCATGGAGTTGAGGAGGTCTTCCTTCTGCTTGAGAAGAAAATGACAAAGATTGGTATCTTAGTGATTTAAATCATGGGCATTCAATTAGCAAAAATAGTAATATTAACAAAAGGAGAATGTTTCAGTTACAAATATCATTCTTATCCTTCCTGTCTTTGATCTTTTTCTTGTAGTCTCTTCCAAGCCCATATACTTTGTTTGGTGTGTGGGAATGGGATGACAAAGCACTGTCAGGCTTTGTCCAGTCCTGTTCTCCTGTGGCCACCATCTGATGACACTATTTTTGTCCTGTAGTTATTCATCATAATTGCCAAGGACAGCTTCTCTTGGAATCAGGTTACAAAGATTGTTTCATCTTCAAATTTTAGTCTTCAGCTAGATTCCTCAACTAAGGGGCTGTTTCTGTTCCATAAAAGAAAAGGTCTGTGGCAAACATCTTTTTACTTTAAAGCCAGGACTTTAGGAAGCTGGCACAGTGGATGGAGTATTAGGTCTGGAGTCAGGAGGACTCATCTTCATGAGTTCAAATCTGGCCTACAAAACTTGTTTGCAGTGTGACCCTGGGCACAAAACTTAACCCTGTTTGTCTCTATTCCTTATCTGTTAAAGACATTAATGAATATGTAAGAGATTGGACAAAGGTTCTACCTGAAACAAACACTGAAGAGCTACTGATGGTGATAGGGATATTTCTCTAACTGGTTCCCACAACCTGAGAACATCACTTTCTCAGAGTCATCATCAGAGTACATCTTTAGCAGAGTTTCAAGTGGAGAGGGAGATTGAGATTCAACTTCCCTACTTCACTGAGTTCTCTGGCATAAGAAGTGATCCATACATGCATGCAGATACGAAAAGTCCATAGTGGGAGGGGGAGGCCAAGACTGTTGGAGAAAAGGAAAGACCATGCTGGTAAGGGTCAGAAATACTACAAGGAAGGGGATCCTCTCTTTTATGCTTAGAAACATTCACTGTCTCACCACTGTCTTGTAAGACCAAAGTTGATTTCCTTAGCACAACATTCAAGGCCCTCAATAATCTGACCCAAGTTGCCATGAGTCATGTTTACAAACACTCTGCTCCAGCCCAACTGGTTTCTGCATTGCTCTCTAAGTGTGCAAAAAAAAATTATTTTCTGTGATCTTTGTGTGTGAACTAAATGTCTCTTGAATTGTTCCTTATGTGCATATTGGGAGAAATAACCCCATGGTATTATATATTAGAAAGCAGAAAAAAGATAGGAGGAAGCAAGGAAAAGAACCTCTTCCATATAAGAGACCTTTCAAACACCTGAAGCTCAACACCATATAATGTGATGTGTATAACTGAACGCAGTACTTCCAAAGTGGTCTGCCAATTGGCACAGTACAGTGGGGCTACCATCTCCCTTATCTTCCTTGTTTTAGGTACCATGCTTTTCTTTAACACAAATACAAACATGGAATAGCAAAGGATCAAGAATAAATCATGGGAGCACTCCACTAGAGTCCTCCCTCTTAATACTCTTTGTTCTAATCATTCTACCAGTTCCAAATCCATCCAACTACACTACCTCTAGCCCACATCTCTCCATCTTGTCAGCGAGGATAGACTAAGTGACTTCATTAAACACTTTGCTGAAATCTATACCACTTCCCTGTTCTACCATGTTACTTACCCTGACCAAAGAGAAATTGATTTAGTCTGGCATGGTGTGCTCTTGATGGAATTATGATGGCTTTTAATTATCTTTGCTTCCCCTTCTAAATGTTTGTAAACCATCAATTTGATATCACATTCTACAATTTTGTCAAGTACCAACAACTCAGCAACCCATAGTCTATAAGTTTGTAATTCGGTGAGAACAGTTTTGCTTCTCCAGTTATATGAGACTTTTGTTCTTCTATCCCTTCTCTTTCAATGATTACCAAGTAAGCAATAACATCTGCTAATTTCTTTTCTTCTCAGGGCTAGAGCTTCCATGGTCCTGCTTACTTTGGCTTGTTGAGGACAACTGCATACTCTCATACCACCTCCTCACTTACCTTTGATCCTAAGTCCCTGTTAACCATTTTAGTTTGATTCTTCCTCATCTGAAGAGAATTTTGCTCAATATAGAAAACAGAAGCAGAATTAAAAATTGGGTAGGTCTTCCTTCTGCTTACCATCTGTTATCTATCCTCTCACAGCCAAATACTTAGAAAAGTTGTATACACTCCTTCCTTCTACTCCCTCCCCCTTCATTCATTTTTTAACCGTCTACAATTTACTTCTAAACTTATCAGGAGAAATTGTTCTCAGGAAAGTTACCAAAGACTTCTTCCAAATCTGGGGGTCTTTTCTCACCCTTCACCTTTCTTAACCTACCTGAAGCATCTGACAGTGTTAACAACCTTCTCCTGGATGCTCTCCCCCATATATGTACATATTGTCTTCCCTTACCTGAGACAGTAAACTCCCTGAAGGTAGGGATTACTTCACTTATGTCTTTGAATCCCAAGGGTTTTGGACAATGCCTGGAACAGTGTTTCTGCTTAAACAGTCATTTTCCATTAATTGATTAATTATGATGTCTTCACTCACTCATTCATCCATTTACTCACAGGTTTGAGAATGTTACTCACCAGCTCAGGAAGCTCCAGTTACCTACCTGTAAGATAAAAATACAAACTCTTCTTTTTGGCATTTAAAGCCTTTTCCTGTTTTGTTTCATCCTACTTTCCTAGACTTAATGAGCATTTTTCTTCTTCCTCATATATTCTCTATTCCAGCCAGTGTAGCCTAGTTGTTATTTTGTCTACCACCTTGGTGCTTTTGAACACTGCCTGGAATGCACTCCTGTCTCACTACCACTTCAGAGAAATCTAGCTTTCTACAAGACTCACTTCAAACATAAACTCTTTCCAGAGGCCTTTTCCCTGTCTCCTCCTGACCTGGTTATCTGGATAAGTCTGGACAATATTTTCCTGACTCAGGTCCACTCTTTTTTTTTTTTTTTTGTGGGGCAATGAGAGTTAAATGACTTTCCTAGGATCACAAAGCTAGTAAGTGTCAGTGTCTGAGGCCGGATTTGAACTCAGGTCCTCCTGAATCCAGGGCCAATGCTCTATCCACTGTGCCACCTAGCTGCCCCCTAAGATCCACTTTTTTTTCCAAAAAATTCTAATTTATACTTTATTTCACTAAATATTTCCCAATTATATACAAAATTTTTAATTAACTTTTTAAAATTTTGAGTTACAAATTTTCTTTCTCCTCCTCCCTCACTCCTTGAAAAGGCAAGGAATATGTTATTTATACATGTGAGAGCATGAAAAACATATCCTTATATTAGCCATGGTCCAAAAAATGCAAATAAAATAAAGTAATAAATGAATGTTTCAATCTGAACTCAGAGTTTATCATTTCTCTCTGGAGGTGGATAACATTTTTCATCATGGTTCCTTTAGAATTGTCTTGGATCACTCTCCTCATCAGAGTAGCTAAGCCTTTCACAGTTGAATGGCCTTATACTTTTGCTGTTACTATGTGCAATATTCTCCCAGTTCTGCTCATTTCACTTTATATCAGTTCATAAAAATTTCCCCAGGTTTTTTGAAACCGTCCTGCTCATCATTTCTTATAGGACAATAGTATTCCATCAGAAACGTTTATGCCATGACTTGTTCAGCAGCTAATCCCCTATCGATGTGTATCCCCTCAATTCCCAAGTCTTTGCCACCATAAAAAAGAAAAGCTACCAGAAATATTTTATCTCACATAAGGACTTGCCTAGACCCTTTCCTCACTTAATGGAGAGGCAGTCCAGTGGTAGTTATGTGGTATAGTGAATAGAGTATTGGGCCTGGAGTCAGGAAGATCTGAGTTCAAATCCAGCCTCACACTCTGTTTCTTTCAGTTTCCTCATCTGTAACATAAAGATAAAAATAGCACTTACTTCTCAGGTTGTTTCAAGGATGAAATGAGAAAATAACTTTAAAGCACTTAGCACAATTCCTACACATAGTAAGGACTATATCAGTTAGCTATTATCATTATTAAACCTTCTACAATGTAACAGAGCTAATATTTATGTAGTTATTTATTTATTTTTGCAAAAATTTATTCATTCTTTTTTTATTTTTGCGGGGCAGTTAGAGTTAACTGATTTGCCCAGGGTCACACAGCTAGTGTCAAGTGACTGAGGCTGGATTTGAACTCAGGTCTTCTTGAATTCAGGGCCAGTACTTTACCCACTGCACCACCTAGCTGCCTCCAGAGCTAATATTTAAAGAGAGGAATCCCAATTCTTTGACCAGTGCTCTTTTCCTTGCAAGATACATACTTTCTGTCTCACATATCAATCACTGGGATTCATTTTAATTTTAATTATAAAAGGATCAAATGAATTGGCTCATTGGATAACTCCATGGGTGGTGGCTACTGAAGGTAGCAACAAATCTTACTATAGTTATGGTTAATTTGTAATTTGTTTTCAATTCTGATGTCCTTGGTTTGCATCACTTTCTAATAAGTATTTAATTTTTCTTTGTATTTTTCATAGTTGTCATTTCAAAAAAAGGAATGATATTCTGTTACATTAGCATAATCACAATTTTGCATTCATTCCAGGATCACTAGGCATAGAAGTTGCTATTTTTTCACTATGATTTGTTCTTTGAGTCCTTATTAAGAATACAATGAGCATAGTCATTTAATTTATATCTTTTGCTTGTAACTATTTCATTGCATTGTGATCTGTCACAATTGTCTTTGATATTTCTTTTTTTATTATTTTTGATGGGGGTGGGGTGGGGCCATGAGGTTTAAATGACTTTCCAGGATCACACAGCTAGTAAGTGTCAAGGGTCTGAGGTCAGATTTGAACTCAGGTCCTCCTGAATCAAGGGCCTGTTGTTTATCCACTGCACTATCTAGCTGCCCCTGTGTTCAATATTTCTTTTAAAATTTATTTATAATTTCCCTAAGATCTCAAGTATGCTGAGAAATATCTATATTTTTTAATATATTCACTTTCAGAAAATACTGTCTCGGGGGCAACTAGGTGGGGTAGTAGATAGAGGACCGTCCTGGATTCAGGAGGACCTGAGTTCAAATCTGGCCAAAGACCCTTGACACTTGCTAGCTGTATGACCCTGGGCAAGTCACTTAACCCCAATTGCCTCACCAAAAAAACCCCAAACAACAAAAAAAGAAAATATTGTCTCAAATCTAACCTCTGTAAAAATCTGTTCATATTTGCTTTTTCATTTATACTTCACTTGCATTTATTTATCTCTCAGAAAGAAACAATAAAGACTCCTACAGTTTCATTTTATTATCTTTTTGTAGTTCAATTAGCAATTGTTTCATGAATTTAGATGCTATGATAGTTAATACACTCAATAGCTAGGTAGTGCAGTGGATAGACAAGTTACAACCTCTCTGATCCTCAGTGTCCTTGTCCAAATAAGGACAATAATAGCTTCTACCTAACAGGGTTTTTATAAAAATCAAACAAGATAAAACTTGAGATCTAATTAATGATTATTTCTGGTTTTGACAGGGCTACTAAATTAGTTGATTAGGAGAATGCTGTGGATATAGATTATCAAGTTTTTAACAAAGCATTAATTTTTCCCTTCTAGGTTGCCTTGGATAACTTATTCATCTCAGAGTCTCTAAAAGTTTAGGAATAGAAATTAGAGACCTGTAAATAATCATCAATTATCTCACTGATGAATACCTACAGATTTTCTTCACATGGTTTTTAGACTTTAATATATACTAACTAAACTAAATTTTAATTTTAAAAGAACTGAATGCATTCCATGGAAGAGAGATGAATTTACTTAGGCCAATTGGAGAGTGATTTATACTGAAAGGTAAGTGAATAAATAGGCCAGTATTTTCAAAGTACCAGTCCTCCTATGGATAAAATTTTAAGGGTCTCAACTACCTCTGTTATAAAAGGTATTTATTTTTTGTTGCCCATAAACTTTTAAAAATAATAGTTCATTCTTCCTATATCATGCTTCTCCTACCCACAGCTCACTACTCCCCATCACTTCCATGCTGATCTTATAGAAGGTTAGAAGCTGTACATAAGAGAGGATTTAGATGTTTGGCCAATTAACAGTTTGAATTAGACATCATTGGAAGTTTAGGACCCATGACTCTATGGTGAAAGGACTCTAAAAGAAAAAAAAAGCACAACAAAAGAAGAAAGAGAAATAATTTGCAAGTGGTTTGGTGAATAAGTAGTTGGAAAGAAAAGACAGGGGATAATATTAGGTACTTCTAGGAGTTATATAGTTCTGCTATTTGAGAAGTCAATGAATTATTATAGTGTGATTTAGCCTGAAATGAGTGGAAAGATTTGGAAAACTAGGCAGATGGGAAATTATTTACTCCATACCTAGAGAATCTGGAAGAAAACTTTGATATGAACTGGGTGTAGACACAGAGAAAGAGGAGGGATTATTAAGTCTAATACTTTCCCTCTGCTGACTTTTTTGTATTTATCCTGTATAAAGATTTTTTTTTAAAACACAATTGCTTAGATATTGTATTCCCATTATATGATGAACTCCTTTGAGGGACTGTCTTTTGACTTACTTTGCATCCCCAGTACTTAGCACTTATAAACTTATAAGTTTCTTGACTGCCTAATTCTAACTGAAATTTAGCACTTCCTTCAATTATGAAGAGCTCCCTAGGTTTGCCCAGACTACCTAAGGGTTCCACCAGACACACACACACACACACACACACACACACACACACACACACACACACACACACGAGTTTTAAGAACCCCTGCCATACAAAGTTAGACAAAAATGGATCTGATCTATTGATGAGCAAGGTTTATGACCAAATAAGGAGGATCAAATGGAATAAAATGAATAATTTTGATTTAATGAAGTTAATTTTTTTTGCACAAATAATACAGGCAAAATAAGAAGGAAAACAGGAAACTGGGGGAAATTTACTGCAGGTTTCTCTCATATAAGGTTTATTTCTCAAATTTATAGAAAACTGAGTCAAATTTATAAAAACATAAGTCATTCTCCAGTTGATAAATGGTCAAAGAATATGAACAGGCAGTTTTCAGAAGAAGTCAAATAGTATCAATAGTCATATGAAAAATGCAATTTAAAACAAATCTGAGATACCACCTCATATCTATCAGATTGGCTAACATAAGAGAAAAGAAAAATGAGAAATGATGGAGAGGATGTGGGAAAATTGAGATACTAATGACTATTGGTGGAGTTCTGAACTGATTCAATTATTCTAGAGAACATTTTGGAACTATACCCAATGGGCTTTAAAACTATGCATAGCCTTTTGAAGCACTAACGACATTGCTAGGTTTGGATTCCAAAGAGATAAAAGAAAAGGGAAAAGAACATATATGTTCAAATATATTTCTAACAGGTTGTTTGTTTGTTTTTGTGGTGGCAAAGAATTGGAAATTGAGGGGATACATGTCTATTGGGGATTAGCTGAACACGTTGTAGTATATGTTTGTGATGGAACACTATTGTCTCATAAGAAATGACAAGCAGGATGGTTTCAGAAAAACCTGAGGAAATTTTTATGAACTAATGCAAAGTGAAGTGAGCAGAACCACAGAACATTTTACATAGTAACAACAATATTATAAGGCTGTTCAACTGTGAAAGGCTTATCTACTCTGATCAAGAGAGAGATCTCAGATAATTCTAAAGGAACCATGATGAAAAAATGCTATCCACCTCCAGAGAGATAACTGATGCATTCTGAGTGTAGCTTGAAGCATTGTTCTATTTTCCTTGGATTTCTGTGTTTTCTTTTACAGCATAGCTAATATAGAAATATGTTTTGCATGACCTCACATGTATAATCAATATAATATTCCTTGCCTTCTCAAGGTATAGAGGGAGGGGGGAAAAGAATTTGTAACTCAGAATTTTGGAAAATATTAACGTTAAAATTTTTTATATATAACTTGGATATATTTAGTGAAATAAAATATGTTTTAGAATTTTTTAAAAAGTGGATCTGAGTCAAGAAGAGGTTGTACAGAGTTATCCAGATAGACATTAAGGAATATAACAGAGATTGGACAAAGGTTCTACCTGAAACAAACACTGAAGAGCTACTGATGGTGATAGGGATATTTCTCTAACTGGTTCCCACAACCTGAGAACATCACTTTCTCAGAGTCATCATCAGAGTACATCTTCATCAGAGTTTCAAGTGGAGAGGGAGATTGAGATTCAACTTCCCTACTTCACTGAGTTCTCTGGCATAAGAAGTGATCCATACATGCATGCAGATATGAAAAGTCCATAGTGGGAGGGGGAGGCCAAGACTGTTGGAGAAAAGGAAAGACCATGCTGGTAAGGGTCAGAAATACTACAAGGAAGGGGATCCTCTCTTTTATGCTTAGAAACATTCACTGACTCACCACTGTCTACAAGACCAAAGTTGATTTCCTTAGCACAACATTCAAGGCCCTCAATAATCTGACCCAAGTTGCCATGAGTCATGTTTACAAACACTCTGCTCCAGCCCAACTGGTTTCTGCATTGCTCTCTAAGTGTGCAAAAAAAATATTTTCTGTGATCTTTGTGTGTGAACTAAATGTCTCTTTAATTGTTCCTTATGTGCATATTGGGAGAAATAACCCCATGGTATTATATATTAGAAAGCAGAAAAAAGATAGGAGGAAGCAAGGAAAAGAACCTCTTCCATATAAGAGACCTTTCAAACACCTGAAGCTCAACACCATGTAATGTGATGTGTATAACTGAACACAGTATTTCCAAAGTGGTCTGCCAATTGGCACAGTACAGTGGGGCTACCATCTCCCTTATCTTCCTTGTTTTAGGTACCATGCTTTTCTTTAACACAAATACAAACATGGAATAGCAAAGGATCAAGAATAAATCATGGGAGCACTCCACTAGAGTCCTCCCTCTTAATACTCTTTGTTCTAATCATTCTACCAGTTCCAAATCCATCCAACTACACTACCTCTAGCCCACATCTCTCCATCTTGTCAGCGAGGATAGACTAAGTGACTTCATTAAACACTTTGCTGAAATCTATACCACTTCCCTGTTCTACCATGTTACTTACCCTGACCAAAGAGAAATTGATTTAGTCTGGCATGGTGTGCTCTTGATGGAATTATGATGGCTTTTAATTATCTTTGCTTCCCCTTCTAAATGTTTGTAAACCATCAATTTGATATCACATTCTACAATTTTGTCAAGTACCAACAACTCAGCAACCCATAGTCTATAAGTTTGTAATTCGGTGAGAACAGTTTTGCTTCTCCAGTTATATGAGACTTTTGTTCTTCTATCCCTTCTCTTTCAATGATTACCAAGTAAGCAATAACATCTGCTAATTTCTTTTCTTCTCAGGGCTAGAGCTTCCATGGTCCTGCTTACTTTGGCTTGTTGAGGACAACTGCATACTCTCATACCACCTCCTCACTTACCTTTGATCCTAAGTCCCTGTTAACCATTTTAGTTTGATTCTTCCTCATCTGAAGAGAATTTTGCTCAATATAGAAAACAGAAGCAAAATAAAAAATTGGGTAGGTCTTCCTTCTGCTTACCATCTGTTATCTATCCTCTCACAGCCAAATACTTAGAAAAGTTGTATACACTCCTTCCTTCTACTCCCTCCCCCTTCATTCATTTTTTAACCGTCTACAATTTACTTCTAAACTTATCAGGAGAAATTGTTCTCAGGAAAGTTACCAAAGACTTCTTCCAAATCTGGGGGTCTTTTCTCACCCTTCACCTTTCTTAACCTACCTGAAGCATCTGACAGTGTTAACAACCTTCTCCTGGATGCTCTCCCCCATATATGTACATATTGTCTTCCCTTACCTGAGACAGTAAACTCCCTGAAGGTAGGGATTACTTCACTTATGTCTTTGAATCCCAAGGGTTTTGGACAATGCCTGGAACAGTGTTTCTGCTTAAACAGTCATTTTCCATTAATTGATTAATTATGATGTCTTCACTCACTCATTCATCCATTTACTCACAGGTTTGAGAATGTTATTCACCAGCTCAGGAAGCTCCAATTGCCTACCTGTAAGATAAAAATACAAACTCTTCTTTTTGGCATTTAAAGCCTTTTCCTGTTTTGTTTCATCCTACTTTCCTAGACTTAATGAGCTTTCTTCTTCTTCCTCATATATTCTCTATTCCAGCCAGTGTAGCCTAGTTGCTATTTTGTCTACCACCTTGGTGCTTTTGAACACTGCCTGGAATGCACTCCTGTCTTACTACCACTTCAGAGAAATCTAGCTTTCTACAAGACTCACTTCAAACATAAACTCTTTCCAGAGGCCTTCTCCCTGTCCCCTGTTGGTCCTGGCCTCAGAACCTTGTATCTATACTTCCTATACATAGAATATCAATTCCTTCAGGACAAAAGCTGCTTTCTTTTTCTCTTTATTGCTAATACCTGAAGTAAGGGTCAATGTATATAGTAAATACTTATAAGTGCTTGTTAAAATTAACTGAATTGAAAGGCATAAAATTGAAAGTCCTTCATATCCATTTAAAACCACTCAAAACTAGACCCTCACCTCCCTTTTCCTATCTTCTTTCATATTATTAGCCTTCTTGCATGGTCTGTCCCCATCATACCAACCTACTGACTATCCTCCACACTTAATATTCTTTCCATTACCTTTGAAGTAAGGATGTCCTCGTATTAAATTGTACTCATTCCTTCCTCTATCTCCCAGAATCTCTCATTACTTTCAAAGCACGTTAGGTGCCAATTTATGCATAAGTTTTCTTTGAGCTTTCCAATTTCTTCTGCTCTTTTTGAAAATACTTTGTATTAACTTGTGTTCATGTGGTACCCCCTTTGCCTAGAGGATTTAAAAATCCTCGAGGACAAGAATTACCACATTTATTAAGATTTTTAACCCTTAGATCCTTGCATAGTGCCTTTGCAATAAAAGCTTGATATTTGTTCAATATGTTGAATAGTGTATATAAAACATTTTTTCAAAGCTCTAAGCACTAGATTGTATACATGTGAGCTGCTGTGATTTTTATAGACGAGGTGAGAAAACCTGTGGCCCAGATAGATTAAAGACTTGCTCAAGGTATCTAATAGCAAATACCAGATCTGAAAATCTAATTCAAGTTTATTTTTCCCCTCCAAATCCAGAGTTCTTTGCAATGCATCAAGCTACCTCCCTTAATTCCTCTTCAGAAGATTATGCTCAATCCCAATTACATAGACGGAGAAATAAGGAACTCAAGGCAAAGACCCTCAGGAAGCTCAGTTCATGTTTCTAGTTATTCATCTCAAGACAAGCCCCACCCTAATCCAGAATCACTCTGAGTCAAGCCAAAAAAAAAAAAAAAAGGAGGAAACCCTTGGCCACACCCCCCAATTCTGTTTTATAAATCTTCAGACTTGCTGCTTGTCCATCATCTGGTTGCTTCACCCCAGCCAGCTCACTCTTGGATCCTTAGACTGAATTTACGGGACAGAACCGTGAGTTATCTTGTCTGATTTTCTATTGGATGGGAAGATGTTCTATCCTCCCTGCCTCACTAAAGAGATCATTTGTCTCATTCTGTTGTGGGTGTATATGAAACAATGTGCACATGAGTGTTAGGGGATGAAATGATTTATAAAGCATTATGTGCCAAGCACCATGCTAAGTGATATTAATAGAAAGAGGGGAAAATATGCTCTCAAGGTGCTCAACTTCTAATGGAGGAGAGAATAGGTAAACTACTAGATACATAAAAGATTTATACAAGAGTAGAAAAAATGTCACCTTAGAAGGGAGGGTACTAGAAGAAAGGGGAATGAGAAAAGTCTCCATCAGAATGAGGAATTTTAGCTGAAGAATGAAACCAGTGGAACTAATGAGGAGGTAGAGCATCCTAGGTACCTAGGAGAACCAATATGGAAGCAGACATGAGAGATTGGTGTGTAATGTTCAAGGGACAGGGTAACTAGATTGTAGTGTCCATGGAGGGGAGTAAAATGTAAGAAGACTGAAAAGGTAGGAAGAGGTAAGGTAAAAAGAGCTTCAAATTCCAGGAGTTTATATTTTATCTTAGGTGTAATAGGAAGTTATTGGAATTTATTGAATGGGGGGGGCATGACTATGATTTAGGAAAATCACTTTGGCATTGAATTGAAATTGGGAAAGACTTGAAGAAGGCAGACCAATTAAAAAGCTCCTGCAATAGTACAGGCAAGAGGTAATGAAGGCCAGATGTAGGGTGACGACCGAATGGAGAAAGGGAGACATATATAAGTGATGTTGCAAGGGTACAAATGACAAGATTTAGCAATATATAAGATATTTAGAGTGAGAGTGAAGAGTCAAAGATAACACTGAAGGGAATACGAATTATGTGTAGATATGAATTTGAGGGAATTCAAAGGGAATAAAGGAATTCTAGAGATGGATCTTGGGCTTCTCTAGCTCTGTGTCTGTGTCTGTGTCTTTCCCTATCTCTTTCTTTGTCTCTTTGTCTCTTTCTCTCACTCTTTTTGAATAAATGAAGAGTCTTCCTTAGTCTTTTCAAATGCCAAATTTCTTCTACTCATCTCACACTGCATGTACTCTTTTTTAAAAGTTATTCAGTAATTTTTCTGTTGTGTCTGCACTCTCTCCAGTGTGTCACCTACTTTCCCTATTCTTTTTCTAGAGCAGTCTCAAAATCACAGATTTTCTGCTGTGGCCAAGGTTATACAACTACTTAATGTCAAACCTGTAACTCAAATCCATGTCTACTGATTATTGGGGTGTCCTTTTCACTACACCACACTCTTCTAAAGCATGGGTTAGAAGAATAGGTATCTGATTTGCCGTCAAAACACTTGAGTTCAAATTCCCACTCAGTTGTTTGCCTCTATGACTATAGGAAAGCTGTTTTGGCCTCTTTTCTGTAAAAATGAGAGGTTGAGACTTAATGACTCCAAATCTACATCAATGATACTCCTGGAGAGGTAGTAAGACATAAGAGAAAAAGGACTGAGGAAAGACTCATAAGATGCAGGTTCTATTCTGCCACTACCTTTCTGAGTGACTTGGCAAATCAAACTCTCTGATCCTCAGATTCCCAACTTGTAAAATGAGGAAGGGGTTAGAATAGATTACTCTACGTTCTTTTAGAAATACAAGAATCTATGAATCTTTAAACAGTCTATGGAGTAGGAGAACAGGAGAGTAATATCAGAAGGGAAAGCTGGGTGAAGAAGTGGATAGTGTGCCAAGCCTGAAGTCAGATAGACTCATCTTTCCGAGTTCAAATCTGGCCTCAAACACTTATTAGCTGTGTAACCCTGGGCAAGTCACTTAACCCTGTTTGTGTCTGTTTTCTCATCTGTAAAATGATCTGGAGAAGGAAATGGCAAACTACTTCAGTCTTTTTGTCAAGAAAACCTCAAATGGGGTCACAAAGAGTCAGATGCAACTGAAAGGGCTGAACAAAAACAATACAGAAGAGAAAAGAGGAAAATTTACAAGAAAAGTAGTCAAAAGTTTCAGATGCTGCAAAGGTCAAAGGAAATAAAGCCGTAGAAAAGGATTGACAATTTGGCAATTAGAAAGTCTATGATATCCTTGGAGAGCTTGGTTTCTGTAGAGCAGAAGGTTTGGGAACCAGATTATAAAGAACTATGGAGAAAATATGTATGTAGGAGGTAAATCCGAAGCATAGGAACACCTGCAATGTATCCTGTGAAAATGATAGCTTGGGTATTTCTAGTTTCCTTTTCCTGCAATCCTAAGCTTGTGTCTGACCTACAAAGCAGCTTCCAACCTCTGCTGTTCAGCTGACTAGAGCAGTGACTTAGGTAAACTCTGAGGGAGTCTTAGCCCCAGTGCATAGAGGCTTTTCTGAGAATTATATGTCTTTATCTGCCTCTACTCCCCTTGCTGTCCTGTGCTAGCAAAGGGTGGAAGAAGGAATTGTTCTTGACTAGCTGAGTGTGGTTATATATTCAAATGGCCAGGGATGAAAATTTGGTATTCTAGAATGCAGCCCCTGAGTTCTCTGATGACCATGACTAAGCTGCTTCACTTCAGTTTTCCCATCCATACAAGAGAAATATAAACTTCCATCTTTAAATAAGTTTGAAGCATAAGGACAATACTATTTACTGGTTTAATCATGTATTTATTGCTATGTAACCAATAGAGATTATAATGATGATGCTATTCTTCTAAGGGCCTTCTTACATCAGACTGAATATTTGCTTCTCTCTCAACAACAGGTGAAAAATCCATGACAATGAAACCCTCAGAAATCTTTCAAGTTCTAATGAGAGAGGTAGATTGCTGGAACCTCCCCAGTGACAAAGTTCCTAGTGAGCTACTTCTCATTGGTGAAGATGCCTTCCCAGTGCTGGTAAATAAGAAAGGCCAGGTTCTCATTGCTGCCTCTCAGTATGGCAAGGGCCGCTTGGTGGTCATGGGCCATGAGGGATATCTGCAGCATGCTGGGTTGAGCCAATTTCTCCACAATGCTGTAGATTGGCTCAATTGCTGCCCAGGTGCTCCCATTGGGGTACATTCATCTGTAAAAGGTCTGGCTGATATCCTCTGTAACCCTTGTGTGGAAGTGAAGATTACAGATAATGTCACAGAATGTGTAGGGGTATATTGCATCGATGCCTATGACCACAAAATGGCCAAAGAACTAATTCGGTTTGTGAAGAATGGTGGAGGCTTGCTCATTGGAGGTCAAGCTTGGCATTGGTCAAGTCAACATTGCGGTTGCAAGGTTATTTCTGACTTCCCTGGTAACCACACTGCGTGTGTTTCTGGTGTGTACTTCACCAATGAATATGGAGATATCAGCTGCCTTTCAGAAGTCTCTAAGGAAATACCTACAATTCCACTTCTAGTACGGTGAGTGGTATTCCTGAGTAAATAGCTCTATGGCAGGTGTTGGTGAGGAAGAGTGATCCCATTAAAGGTAGTCATGGTCTCCATCACAAAGGATCTCCTTCTCTAAAAGAAGTTCTCTGCCCACAGGCATGAAGTCTTTGTTATTTAGTTTATTCCACTAATCTATTATTATTATTTTAACCTATACTAAATATTTTCATGATAACTGTCTTATAATACAATTTGAGAACTAAAAGTGTTTTTTTCTTCCTTTCTACTTACTTTTTCCTTTGCAGATACTAGATCTTTTGTTCTTTCAAATGAACTTTATTATTTTTCTAGCTGTTGAGAGTAACCCCGGATTGTTTGATTATTGTAATATTAAATCCATTAATTATTTTATGTAGTATTATCATATGCATTATATTAGTGTGGCCCAATTCTAATCATAACTAACACTGATGTAGCGCTAAGCAATACATATTCATCAAATAATTACAAACAGATATTATAATTTTAGGGCAGTTAGGTGGCATAGTGGATCCTGTTTGCCTAGGTTTCTTCATCTATAAAAAACTACTAGGGCAACTGTAGTTAAAGATAAATTAAGCAAGTCCTGATATGATCGAGATGATACTGGTTAGTTTTCTTTTATACATACATTTGATTAGGGGCAGCTAGGTGGCACTGTGGATAAAGCACCAGCCCTGTATTCAGGAGGACCTGAGTTCAAATCTGACCTCAGACACTTGACACTTACTGGCTGTGTGACCCTGGGCAAGTCATTTAACCCCCATTGCCTTGCAAAAAACAAACAAAAAACCCCCCATACATTTGATTACCTGCAAAGGATCACAGAGTGTCTGAGGTTGGATCTTAGGTCTTCCTGACTGAGCCTAGTGCTCTATCCACTGCCCAATTGTAGTTTATCTGATTATTCCTCTGGCTGGGAATAATTCTGATATATCTAACAGAAAATGGTGTCTTTCAAATCAGAACTCACTGGCCTATTTGGAATTTTTCTACTATTTTGCATTACAGATACTCCATACTAAGATCATGTATTTTATAATCTCTGATTCACACTATGCCAATCAGGAAGTTACCTGATGACAAATGTGGTTTTAGTGTTCCATTCACATCCCTACTTAAGATCATAAGTACATAGAATGAGATCTGGAGGGGATCTTAGATCTTCAGCCTGATTATTTTACAGATGAGCTACTGCTCCCCCACCCAATAAAAGATTAAGTAGCTTAGTCATAATTACATAGATAGTAAAGAGCAAAGTTGGGATTTGAACCAAGATTGTTGTGGTTCAGTTGTTTCAGTTGTTTCCAAATCTTTGCGACTCTATTTGGGGTCTTCTGGTAGAGATACTGGAGTGGTTTGTCATTTCTTTCTCCAGTTCATTTTACTGATGAAGAAACTGAGGCAAACAGGATTAAGCAACTTGCTTAGGATCACAGAGTTAGTAAGTGTCTAAGGCTGGACCTCAGGTCTTCCTGACTTTGGGCATGGTGCTCTATCCACTGCACCACTTAGCTGTTCCTGAACTAAGATTATCTGACAAATGCAGGGCTCTTAAAAATATGTAAGAGGATGGAGGGAAAAAAGAACTCAGGATAGACATCACATTTTTACCCTGTCACAAAGGGGAAGAAAACCAGACAATTATCAGGATAATGATCTATAACATGCGTATGGGTATAATACACATTACTTCCATTACTTTGATATTTATAATCACTTTATAATGCTTATAATTCAAACAATATTATCTCCATTTTATGTCTGGACTAGATTAAGTCCAGAGGAATTTGACCAGAATGATCAGGGAAACTCAAAATTTATTAGAAATTATAATTAGAAATAATGCATAGATATTTGGCCTTGGGGTAGGGGAAGTAAATGATAGTTGTCTTCAAGCATTTGAAGGACTCTCATGTGGATCAGGGTTTAGCTCTGTCTTTTGGATCCAAAGGGCAAAACAAGTATTGATGGGTAGAAGCTACAGGAAGCAAGATTTTAGTTTATGGTAAGTAAACTTGGCTTAATCATTAGAGTTGTCAAGTAATGGAATGGGCAATCATAAAAACTAGAATTTTTTGTCACGAGAGAGTTTTATGCAAATGTTGGATATCTCCTTATCAAGGATAATGGTGATGAGATTTATGCTTTACTTGGGAAGAAAATTAGTTCAACTCTAAGGTCCTTTCCAATTCAAAGATGTTCTACCTCAGGATGTAGGTCTCTGTTTATAAAAGACCCAGTAAATGTTTGTTGATTAATTAATTGCTCACATACTAAGAAATATTCATAATTCTCTGACTCATATTAGTCCATTATATGCTAACTAGAAATAAATGCCTTATTTTCAGTTTTGGGGAAGACCTTTCTGAAGAGCAGAAAAAACTCTTAGATGGAATTTCAGAAGAGAACTTCTGTGTGAATGTAGACACCTGTCATATCCTGGTGCATGGAGCCTTGGCCTTCCCTCTGGCGCAAGTTAAATCTCTTGACTGCTTCGTGGCAGCTGCCCGATTTGGCCTGGGTCGGGTGGTGGTTGTTGCCGATGAAAATATGGTTCTCAACCCTCAGATGGCCCCTTTCCTGTGTAATGCTGTTCGTTGGTTGGCAGGGGAGCACAAGTGTAAGGTTGGGATTAACCCTGATGTGAAAGATCTGTTCCCCTTGCTGGATGAAACTGGCCTGGAACGTTGTATAATACCCCATGTCACTCATTGCCTCAGTGTCTACTGCTGCCTGGCTGACAAGGACCATGAGGCAAAAAAGCTGCGTGAGTTTGTGGCAGAGGGTGGGGGATTACTGATTGCGGGTAACGCTTTCAAGTGGGACTCTGAGAACTCATGTAAAATTCCTTTGGTTGATTATCCTGGGAATAAGTTCCTTAACCACTTTGGCCTTGGTATATTAGGTGAGACTCTGACAGAACACTGCCTTTGCGCTAGTCCTGAGGACAGGAAGTACCACTTACGAGTGGCACTGGCCCAGTACCTGAGCCCTCAGGGAGGGTGCTTGTCAGATACCTGGGGAGCAAAGCTGAAAAGGGATTGTAATGAATTCCAGAAGATGCCTCCAAAGGGAATCCCTGCATATGTCTCCCTGCAAGAATTCTGCAGCAAGTTTGCAGACAAATGAATCTCCAAGAATAAAAGATAAACCAATGCTCCCCTAGCCTTATGTTAGGGGGCTACTAAATCCCCATAATATGTGTGAATGTAACTGCAAGGCATATGTCCCCAGCCATGCTTAGCAAAATAATTCCTTATTAAAATTGTAAAAGAAACATGTAAGTTAGCATAGTCATAGCTGCCCCCAGTGGTTACACCCTCTAAGACATAAGGTTATAGAGATAAGATTGACTGGGCCCCAAGGTTTTGGTTAAGCCCGTATTCTAGAAGGCATAAGTGTTCATAGATAAGCTAGGTGGCCTCAAGGTACTGCCTGAGCCTACCTTGTGTGTACCCCAGATAAAACCCTCTCCCCTCCCCTTACCCTTCCAAAAATTGTATAAAAATCCCATGGTTTCATTGACCTGTCAGCCAGCCTAGATTACAGCAGACCAGCCAGCTTGGTCACTGAGGCTGACTCACTAACAGCACAGGAAGACCCATCCAATGCTGGCCAAGAGGAGCCACAATGGAGCCTTGCTGGTAGCTGAGGTGCCCAAACTCTTTACGTGTAGTCTGTGGCTTTCTATCCTCAGGAACCTATCTTCAAGCAAGGCAAGAAGAGGTAACCTGGCGTTAGAGATTTTTTTACCCACTGTTACAATAAACATTGTGTGTTGAGCATCAATTCTGACTGGACCTGAGTCACTTGCGGCACCAGTTTTGACAAGTTCTTCATGTGTTGTGTTCCTTGGCATGGGAGGGCAGAGTAAGACCTCCAGCAATAGCAACACCCATAGTCTTCCTGCTGCCAAACACAGGAGGAAAGTTGCAGTCCAGACTTACAGCAACCTACAGTAAAAGGATGGGGAAGGGAGAGATAGAGTGAGGTCTGCCATGGAGGAGTGTAGTCAGAACTCACCATTAGCAGTTCAGTTGTGCTCAAGTCTAGAGCAAAACTCTCTCCCAGCACTGGGCAGTAGAGTTCAGTCCCTAGGTATGAGGAGTAGTGGTAAAGAAAAGCAGGGGGCAAAAATGTGGGCTTTGGACAGACTTAGGATCCATCAGCTTTGGCTTAGGACAATAAGCAGAGAAAACAGCTCCAGTAGCAGCCAACAGCATTGGGCAGATAGCAACCCTGTTGTAGCAGACTGCTAATCAGTTCCCAGCAGCAGGAGCAGCCCAATGACTGAAGAGTGGGCTGGGCCCCGGCATGTTTATTGGAAAAGGGCAGACCTATCATAGCCCATTGTTTACTGTAATGCAAAATCCATTGGCCTCTTCACACTAGTGTCAGTATAATACTCAGTGTTCATGTTATAACTCTTACCCAGGAAAGGCTTAGAGAGCCAAAGGGTAGCATTGTTGATGGGGTGCTTGTGTTATAGCATTAAAGGAAGGATGAAAACTTCTAACCAGTTTCCAAAGAATCAGGAGGAGGGCGGTCTCTCTCTCAGAGGCTTCTCATGTGACAAAGATTTTGAATTATACTCCCCTCCCCCCATTTTCCTTGAGGTGTTCAGGGAGAGGGAAGACCTGATCAGTGGGAAAAGGAACACTAAGTGGGTAACAGTACAGGGCAATGCTTCCTGACAAGCTGAAAATTGCAGCAAGTGTCACAATCATTGCGGTAGCCATTATGTTCCTAGTACTTCTGCTGCTAGGAGCTGAGTTACCATAAAAAAGTGACCACACTTTTTTTTTCCATTTTGAGACCCACTGTAAACTGTACCATCACCCACCACATGACCTAGTCATTCAGAACCAGGACCTAGTTCTTCCTGTAACACCCCTAGACTTGTTCACTCCCACAGGGAAATGTTCCAGTGTTTGTTTTGCTTTGTCTTTTATGTTTCTGTTGTAACCTTAATGATGACTGTATTAGGCTTCCTGAGTATTGGAGGTCAAGGTAAACAAGTAATATACCAAAAAACATTTAAATGGTGTAAGCTCCCCAAGAGCCGAAATGTGACAGGAGCAAAAATTTAACCCCTTCAGTTGTGCATCTTACTTAATTATGTTGTTGATTTTTTTAATTGTCAAAAGAGAAGCCTCAATTTGAATTCTGGGGAAGAAATATATCCAGAAATCATTGGGATGATAAAAAACACAAATAGATCTTCTAAAAAGGATGAAAAATATTGGCTTCCCGAATGTTAACCAGTACCATCTTGTGCTGAGCAGTTCCAATGAGGCTACTCCACAGAACTGGCCCAAACAGAGATGATTGATGCTTCACTGGTACACACACCTAGAAATGGGATTATTCTTTTCCAGTTCTATTCCCCGGGATACTCTACCTCTACAGATAACAATGGTACCAGTCTAGGTAAAAATAGGGGGTAGGGGAAGCTATCTATAATAAGTACTTTTAAAAGGATGGGGCTGGATTAATCCAGCAGGATATCACAGCGTCCTAGACACCTTAACAAGAATTTGTTCCTTGAAAATGATGGGCCTTTTAATTACATGAAGGGTTTAGGGGAAATGTGAATAGAAAAGGAAGAGAATGACCTGATCTTTGGAGAGCAAATACAGAGCCTCTGGAAAGGATAGGAGGTCTTAATAAGAGTCTGCAAGTACTCTGGGAAGGAATTTGGGAGTACTAAATAGTCAAGTAACCAACCCCTGTGGTGACTACTACCAACCACCCCCACCTTGGTTTCTATATAACTGTTTTAGACTTATGGAGCCACTCTGGGAGGATACCCTTCTAACTTGCAAAAATGAAACAAAAATCTTGTGGCTGCATGTGAATCCCGAAACCTTTACCTCTTACAGGTGCCGTCTTAATAAATATTTCTTGTATGTAACTAAGAACCAGAGTTGCTAATGTTAGACTCAGATTAGGTCAGTAAAGGTACAGGCTATGTAGGGTTTCTGCTTGACTCTATAGAAGGAAAGACAATGCACAAGTTTTTCTAGATGGTTAACCACTCCAGGATTAATAAAGATTGTGAATTTGGCTTTTGTGGTTTTACTTAAAGAACCTGAGTAATACAAGAGGGTGAGAAGCTTTAACATTCATAAGTACTAGACAGAGTCCTCATATAATATAATGGATATGTGAGCTTTTACCATGTTGGTAGAAAAGTCCACAAACCAGTAACAGTTTCTAACTTTGACATCTCCTTTTCAATTTTCTAGCTGCCTCACACCTTCTAGTATTTCTCATAGTAAACTACTAGTGAGGTTTAGACACTTTATATAACCTGGCACTAGTCACAAAAGAAATGATAGGAATAGAAAGGACTTGAAACTGGATAGGGATACATAGCCTCTGAAAGACAATGTAGGATCGGTTGACTACATGGGAATACATTGCCTACATCCTGAGATAGGAAATAAGTAAATGGAATTTGGGACCTCCAGTTTAGCTAGGAGAAGGGCTAGGGATCATCTATTAAGAGAAATGAGTCAAGAGATCTTGACAGTTTCCTGAATAAGACTTTTAAATGGCAGCCTGTGAAGCTATTAGGATGACTAACAACAGAACTAGAAATTCATTTGGCTGGAATGTTGGGTCGATAAAGAGAAATCATATGAAATAAGACTGGAAAGGGATGTAGTAACCAGATTATAGAGGGTCCTAAATACATAGACTGTATTTCTATAGTGCCTACTTAAATTTCTAGATATCCTGACACTGAATGTATAGAAAGGGACCATACATGTTTACACACACACACACACAGAGCACCTGTGAAAATTTATATTCCTATTCTTAAGCACCTAAGCTCATTAACTTATCTATATGTACATGGTTACCTATACATAAACATACATGGTTATATATATATATATATATATATATATATATATAGAGAGAGAGAGAGAGAGAGAGAGAGAGAGAGAGAGAGAGATGTGGAGGTGAATTGGGGTATGTATGAGCATATGTTAGATATATATAATATAAAGTATATATAACAAATACATGATATATATGTCTAACATATGCTCATACATACCCCAATTTACTTCCACATATACCTCTACACAATTCAATGAATATATTACTCCACCTTTAAATTAATACCTGCCTTCTCCTAAAATCAATAATAAAACAAATAAGTCATAAAAGAACAAGGCTGAGAAGGTAGACGAGATGCTTATTAATAAATAGAAAAGAATAGCTAAAAGAATTTGTGGGTAGGCAAATAAGATAGTATATGATCAGAAGAGTGAGAGAGGAGTGGATGACAAAGGTTAAAGGAGATTCCAAGAGGAAGAATACAAAAGAAAAGGAAGACAAGGAAGAGTTGGAGATGGATTTGAAAAGAAGAAAGCCAATTAAGTTATACAAAGAGCTATGAGTAAGGCTAATAGGAAAGACCATTTTTGTGGCTGCAGCTTCTATCAACATTATTTTATTAGATATTTCTAGGTATCCAATAATGAGGAATCATTTTATAGCTATCCATACATGTAGGTCTGTCTATCTTTCATAGCAAAAAATTACATTAGGATTTGTTAAAATAATCAAAATTAATAAAAGACAGTTTCTGGCAGGTTTGTGCCCGACTAATATGCAGAGTACAGAATTTCTTCCATCCCTTTCTTAATAAACAAAGATTATATATATATCCCCAAATAATAATTGTCAAAATTCAACTAATTCAAATCAAGATCTATTTATTCAACCCTTCCAAGTGACAGACTATGTTAAGTGCTAGGTACACAAAGACAAAAATGAAAAACACTAATATGAAAACAATTCAGAAAAAGAAAGGCTGGGAATACCTGCCATTGATACTGTACCCCATTCCCCTATAGAAACTATGCTTTTCAAAAGGATGGGATGATTCTGGAGAACATTAGGACAGAGGTCAAAAGTCACTGGACTTAGTGATACTTAAGTCAGAGTTCTAGAAATCCATGGGCTTCACTGTGGTAGTGCTAAAATCTGATGGTACATAGATATTAGGGGAAAAATGTCATCCATAAATTAGATATCTATTCGATACCAAGGCTATTTCGGCCGCTTGAAGAAGGGGCCCAAAGCTCAAAAAGCTCTGATAAGCACAGAAGGATCAAAAATTCACAGTTCTTGCCTTCAGATTAAAAATAACCTTGAATCTTTCCTCTCAAATGTAAGCAAATACTGCCACTCAATGGGCTTGGATCTTTTGTAGTTGCTTCTGTAGATATTTACACCTGAGAAATTTAGACAAGGTCCTAAGTGTCATCCATAATTCTGATCGGACTAGAACAGGTATTAAGTGGTGATTGGAATTATCTGAGGTGATATATTGGGGGCATAGAGTGGAGAGTGGAAGAATAAGAAAAACAGAGAGAATAGGAGATCTTGAGGATGAACCACCTAACTGTCGCTTGCTTATTAGGGGTTCAAACAGCAAGAATTTCTAGAAATTACCACCTGATTTATAATTCCTCAATGCTTTATCATAACACAGTTGTCTAATAGGGCCTGCCTTGTAATTGTTAATTACCATAAGATTCATTTGAAACATATAAATACAAATGTTTCCTTTCTTCTCTTTATAGGTTTTTGTTCCTTTAATGGTTTTTTGAGGATCAGTTGATAGCACTGGAGAAGAAAAGATTTGGGGTGATATGATAACAGTCTTCAAGTCTTTGAAGGATTGTCATGTGGAAGAGGGATTGAATTTATTTGGTTTATTCCCAGAGGGCAGAACCAGGAACAATGGGTGAAAGATACAAAGAGATCAATTTATGTTTATTGTCAAGAGAAAAACTTCCTCACGATGAGAATTGTTCCAAAGGGGCATGGGCTGCTTCATGCAAAGGAGTCTGGGAGAGTACTCATCAAGTATGTTATATGTGCAAACTCCTTTCATGTGACTGCTGAAGTCCCTACCAATTCTCAAATGGGGCGGGATGTTTCAAAGTCATTTTCAGCTATTTTCTCAAAATAGGATCATAAATATAGAAGAAATATGGAAGATCATAAATATGGAAGAAACTTTAGAGGCCATCTAATCCAATGTCCTCATTATAAACATATACATACTCATACATATTAGGGACAGCTAGGTGGTGCAGTGGGTAGAGCACTGTCCCTGAAGTTAGGAGCACCTGAGTTCAAATCTCATCTTAGACACTTACTAGCTTGTGTGACCCTGGGCAAGTCACTTCATCCCAATTGTTTTAAACATTCAGAGCCATCTCCAGTCATCCTGAGATATCTATCTCTCTATATATTTATCATCTATCTATCTATCTATCTATCTATCTATCTATCTATCTATCTATCTATCTATCTATCTATCTATCTCTTGCCCCTAGACCCAGATGGCTCTGGAGGAGACAGTGAGGCTGGTGACTTTGTACAGTCCTCCCTCACTTAAATCCGATTCACTGCAAGTCATGACATCACCCTGATGTCAAGGTCCTCCTCACGAATGAAGAACAAATGACAATGACAATATACATACACATATCTATATTTATATCTGTATTTCTGTCTGTCCATCCATCCATCCATCTATCCATCCGTCCATCCGTCCATCCGTCTATCCATCCATCTCTCTCTCTCTCTCTGAAACAATTCCAAAAAGTTTAAATGACTTGCTTGAGGTTTTACTTAGCCAGGATTTGAATCAAGGACTTATGGAACTAATTCTAGTTCTTTTCCTACTCTATCACACTGATTCTTTATCCTTATGTAATCACTAGGACAAGGGTGGAACAAATACCATTATCTCTATTTTACCAATTAGAAACTGGGAAACAGAAAGTCAACAACGCAATAAAGAGCTAAGCCAGGTAATCAGATATGGGTAGAAATTTGAGAGAGGGTGAGATACATTGGGCCGTTAGAATATCACATAGATGTATCAGTCTTCTCTTTGCTAGGAAGCTCCCATATATATCCTTCCACCTCCACCACCCTCTAATGTATTTAGCACCTTCAGCTATGTCTCCAGTGCTGTCCACATTTTCCACCCTTTCAATGGGACTCCCTTTCTCAAGTTTTCTTGGATCCTCTGCCCTCTGGTTGGAGGGAACCAACTGTTTGGCAGCATGGTACCAGGGGATTCCTAATACTGTTCATACACATAAATAGACCAGAGACTGCAGATGTCCTCAACTGGATATGGGGGGAAATCCCAGGCCTGATGTTGCTAGTTGTGGTCCACATCATGGATGGGGCGCTGTAGATCACTAGACCTTATATTTCTTTTTCACTAATCAGCCTTTGTACTAATTACAGATGCCACATGATGGGGTATACTGAATGCAACCAGCCTGTGCAGTGAGAGAAAAGATGGGTCAAGTTCATATATGAGAGCCCTCCCAAGGTAATTTTCATAATGTATTTCTCTTCCACATCTCTTTACCTCAATACCTCTACCTTATGTGGGGACAGATGGCCCACAGAATAAGAGAGCAAGAAAAAGTGATTGCCATTTCCACTTCCTCAGGCTCCCAATTCAATCTAGACATTCTTGAGAATGGGGGAAACGATGCTGCCTTTTTCATGTGTGCCAGTCAATCACCAACTATTTATTGAGTATTGTGCTTGACACAGAAGAAACAGATAGAAAGAATGAAATAATTCATTCTTGCAAAGAATTTACATTCTAATGGGGAAGGCAAGAAGTAAATATTCAACTATATTTAGCACAAACATAAAGTCAATAAATTAAAATACATACAAAGTAGTTTTTTAAGTAGTTTGGGAAGGAGGGTACTAACAGTTAGGAGAATCAAGAAAGGAGATGGTGCTTGTGCAATGTCACATCTAGCGCTTATCATAGTGCTTGGCACATAATTGTTGTTGTTTATCCTTCATTTTTAAAGAGGACCATGACATTGGGGTGATATTATGATCTTCACTGAATTGGATTTATGTTTTATCTTTGAACACAGAGGAAGCCACTGAAGTTGATGGTGTAGGGGATTGTGTGGTCAGATGTGCATTTATCGATCATTACTTTGGCAGTAGTAGTGTGTAGGATACACTGGAATGGAGAGAAGAGATCAGTTAGTTCAAATCTCACCTCAGACACCAGCTGTGTGACTCTGGGCAAGTCACTTAACCCCAATTGCCTTAAACATTCAGAGCCATCTCCAGTTGTCCTGATATATATATATATATATATATATATATATATCTTGCCACTGTACCAAGATGGCTCTGGAGGAGAGAGCGAAGCTGGTGACTTTGCATAGCCCTCCTTCACTTAAAAAAAAATGATAAATGAAACTAAGAGCTTGTTTTTTTTTGTTGTTCCTACTTTATCCCTTTTTTTCTAATTTCTCCTTTAGGCCTGTTTATTTGTCAACTTTCTAATTTTAAATGCATATTCAGTTTTTTGTGTGTATTTATATGTGTATTTATATGTATATATCCATACAGTCATCCATTCATCCATATACATATCCATATACATACAATTTAGGGATATATTTTTTCCTTCATGATTGCTTTAGCTTGACTCCAGAAATTTTGGCATGTTGTTTCATCATTATCATTTTCTTTCACATAATTATTAATTGCTTCTGTGATTTATTCTTTGCTCTGGTTATTTAGAATCTCATTTTTGTCTCCATTTGGGTCTATGATTTCTGTTTGCATTCTTTTAACTAATTACTATTTTTATTGTGTTATGGCCTATAATGCACATGTTAATTATTTCTAACTTTTAATTAGTATTTGAAATATCTCTGTGCTCTAAAACATGGTCAATTTTTGTAAAAGTTCCACATGGTATTGAGAAATGCTTGTATTCTTTGACAAATCCCTTTAGAAGATGCTATGAGTCTTTTTGTTCCAGTTTCTATAGCAATTTGTTCTTTATTTTCCCCTTTGTTTAACTTACTGTTAGCTTTGTCCATAATTAGTAAAGAGACATTATAATCTCCCATAACTATTGTATTATTGTCTATGTATTCATGCGATTCAGTTATTTTTTTCTTTATAAATTTAGATAGTAAGGTAGTTGGGGCATCTACATCTAATATTGATATTGGTTTGTTATCTATGGTTCTTTTCAGCATAGTACAGCTTCCTTTTCTATTCCTTTTTATATTTTGAATGTTTGGCTTTACTTTATTGGATAGCATGATTACAATGCTTACTTTTTAAAACTACTTCAAATATAATAATTTCTGTTCCTGCTTCTCATTTTTATTCTCCATATAGCTTTATTTTCAAGTATATTTCATGTAAGTAAATGAGTGTCAGGTTTTGCTTTCCTACCCAATCTCTTTCTCTTTTTCATTCCCATGTAAAGTTATGAGAGTTTGGTTTATATTTTCCTCCATTTGTCTCTAATATTATTTTATTTCTGAATTAGTTTACTTGCCCCTTAAATAAAGAACTCTATCTTTGTAGGGTTTTTTTCTTAATTTGTTTTAAGGAAGTTGTATTCCCAAAGGCTCCCTTCTTTTCACCTTTAAGCCAAACCCTACCTCACATTAATTGTTCCTTTCCCTAGTTTTGTTGTTGTTGTTGTTGTTGAGGCAAATGGGGTTAAGTGACTTGCCCAGGGTCACACAGCCAGTGTTAAGTGTCTGAGGTCAGATTTGAACTCAGGTCCTCCTGAATCCAGGGCCGGTGCTCTATCCACTGTGCCACCTAGCTGCCCCTCCTTTCCCTAGTTTTAGAGTTTTTTTAAACTTATGAACTCACTTTTCTTTCTTTTTAAAATCTATTTATCTAATTCTTCCTCTTTTTTTCTAAGTTAAGTCACCAAATAAGATCCCTCTTCCTCCTTTCCCATTCATCTTATTTTGTTATTTGTTTTTAATGGTAAATTTATTTTTAATTTATGCAATAAAACAAGAATTTCCATAACATAGTACAATAAAAAGATGATTGTATATGAAACTGAAAAAATATTCATTTCTAGAACCTTTTCCCTGCTAAAAATTACTTCATTCTCTTTATTATTTCTCTTCTACTTCTGTTTATTCTAGACTTTCAGTTTTTGACTTATGGCCCTTATACTGATTTTTTTTCCTTTCTTAGTCTCTATATTACTCATGGAATTAAAGCTTTGAAGGTACCTATTTTGATATTCCCCTCCTAAATTTCCTGTTATTGTCTTGTAGATTTTTCCCTCTGCCCCCAGTTTCTGTTGTGCCTCATTCTTAGAATGGCCAATTACCCTAGTAGAAAGAGAGAATAGAAGTATTGCTCATTGGTAGAAATTTTTCTAAGTCCCTGATTACAGTTCAATATTACCCCTTGCTCTTCCCATGACATTTCCCCCAATTTTCTACAAAAAAAATATTTTCTTGTGGACCTCTCTGGGTCCATGCCCTCCCACTCTTCTGGGTGCCATTTGTCCCCAAGAGTTCTGATTCCCCTTCTAAGGCAGGATGTTTGCCATCTGTGGAGAAACACTTTCTCAGGATAGTGGCCCCTCTAAAGCAACAAAACCCTAAAAATTATACCAATTTTTAGGCTCCATTTCCCTTTATCAAATCTCTGTCCCTCTCAATGGGAACATCCTTCATGAGACTCCCTTCTGTTATTGAATTGAATTTTTTCTCCCTTCTTTTGTCTTGTTTCAATCTTTTTGACATCTCAACCATTCTCCTATAGGCTCTCTTCTTGCTGAGAAGCTACAGGAGTTATTTCCTTTCATTGTTAACTTTTAAATTGATTAGGCACATCACATTTTCCCTTCTATCTTCTTCCTTTCCCCACTTTATATACCTTCTCATTCTATAGTTTACTTTCACACACACACACACACACACACACACACACACACACACTCACCTGTAGGTGAGGTGTTTGAAATTTAGTACACAGTGTTTCAGGTCAGAACCTCCAATATTACTTTTTTTATTTGAATTCTTTCACTCTTTGTATATCCCTCCCCCTTCTCTATTTTTCAATTGTATTTTTTAACTAGCAGAAATTAATTTTTCCCCCTCCTGTCTCCCATAGCATTGACAAAAAATGAAGAAGAAAAATTAATTCCTTGTAAAAAATATGGATAGTCAAACAAAACAAGTTTCTTTACTTTCTGCCTACCAAATATGTATGTATATATGTATATGCATGTATGTATGTGTATGTGTATATATATGTGTGTGTATATATATATGTGTGTATATATATATATATATATGTGTGTGTGTGTGTGTGTGTGTGTACATATATATATATGTCACTTCAACTTAAATCTATCCTGTCAAGAGGTAGATGATATGCTTCATCATCTGTCTTCTGGAAACATGGATGGTCATCATATTGATCATAAGTTTCATAGTTTTCAAAGTTGTTTGTCTTTATAGCGTTGCTATTGTAAAAATTGTTCTCCTTGTTCTTCTCATTTCATTTTTCATCAGTTTATAAAAGTCTTCCAAATTATTCCTTTGGATAATACTGATTTATATAAATTGTTCTTCAGGTTCTGCTTATTTTACTCTGTATCATTTCATACATGTTTCCATGACTCTGAAATCATCTATTCCCTCACATCTTGCAGCACAAGAGTATTCCATAACATTTATATAACACAATTTATTCAGCCTTTTTTTTTTAGTGAGGCAATTGGGGTTAAGTGACTTGCCCAGGGTCACACAGCTAGTAAGTGCCAAGTGTCTGAGGCCAGATTTGAACCCAGGTACTCCTGACTCTAGGGCCGGTGCTCTATCCACTGCGCCACCCAGCTGCCCCAATTCAGCCTTTTATTAAAATCTATAGATATTCTTTTAGTTTCCAGGTGTTCTGCTGCCACAACAAGCTGCTATAAATATTTAGGTACATCTAGGACCTTTTTCTATTTCTTGGAACACTTTTGGGTATAGATCTAGTAGTGGGATAAATGGTTCAAAGGACATTCACTGTTTAGTAACTTTTTGCATATACCAAATTGCTTCCCTGAATGGAAAGATCTATTCATAGGTCTACAACAATGCCTTAATGTGCCTGTTTTTCCACAGCCCCTCCAACATATATAATTTTTCTTTTGTGTCATCTTTGTCATTCTGATGTGTATGAGATAGAGTCTTGTAAATTGCTCCAATTTTCATTTCTCTAATAGTAATTGGGAATTCTAGAAACATGATTCTATTATTATAAGAAGAGGTTAGAGAGTTAGAGGGGTAGTAAAACTAGTCTGGGTCCAGTTTTTTAAACTAGATTTTTTTATTTCATAGGTGTAAAATACCTGGTGAAGAAACTCCCTTTACCAATGCATGCTCTTACCATGTAGCTTTGTGTCTTACAGTTATCAGGGAAATGGAGTGTTTAATATGAATTTCTCAGTAACACACAACCAGTATATATATATGACAGAGCTTAGCCTTAGACCCAGGTCTTTCTTATTCTAAAGTAAGCTCTCTACTTTCATTTCCTGTAGTGGTCACTTTGTGAACATCAAAAAGGAAATGAGTTTTGAGGGGAAAAACAAGTGGTCAAACATGTCAAGACATATAAAGAGATGAAGGAGAAGTCCTACTGATGAGGAGACCTTTAAAAGACTAAATTTGATAGAAGAGAAAAAAACAGAAATCACTATGTGTTTAGGCACCATTGTCAAAATGAAAGTAAATGCATTGGTCTGATTCCTTTTAAGAAACTAACTGAAATGTTACCTGGGTTTTGTCATTGATGGGTTTTTTTGCTTTTTGTTTTTGTTTTCCACTCTGAAATTCACTCTGGCTTTGAACTTGTTTTAAAAATGCTTTCTACCAGGGTAGCTAGGTGGTGCAGTGGATAAAGCACTGGCCCTGAATTCAGGAGTACCTGAGTTCAAATCCGGCCTCAGACACTTGACACTTACTAGCTGTGTGACCCTGGGCAAGTCACTTAACCCCCATTGCCCTGCAAAAAAAAAAATGCTTTCTACTTACTCTTTTGCTCTGTAAGTTCCACAATAGCCTTTAGCCAAAAGCAATAAAATTCTGACCTAGCAAGTCTGCATCTTTTTTGCTAATTTGTAGTCACAGAATTTTAGAGTTGGAAGGGACCTAAGAGGTTATGTATGTTATCCAATTTCTCACCCCCTGTAGGAATCATAGCTAGAACATTCAGGACAAATAGGCCTACTTTAAAATTAGCCATTACTTTAAAACTTTTGGGAACAAATAACTTACAAGACAATCTGCCTCTGTGTGTTTTTAAACAGTTCTAATTATTTTATATTTCAATTCAAGATACTTGTTAAATATCTACCATGTGTGAGCCACTGTGCTAGGCATAGGTGTGTGGGGAGGGAGGGACAAAGATGGCTATAACATAGACCTTAGTCTCAAAGACTTGAACAATTGTAAAGGGGTAATCAGAGGAGTTCTCTGGATGAATATGTAGGGAAATGGAACCTTTGATTTGGAGTCTTGAGAACAATGTGGAGATGCCTTTTGGCCCATTGTTAAAAAGAGAAAGACAATTTCTGATTAGTGAATCAGTCTAGGTCATACTGGGCATTTATTAAGGTTTATGTTCCAGGCACTGTTCAAGTACTGCAAATACAAAGAATGGTCAAAACAGTCCCTGCTCTCAAGTACAATACATTCTAATGGTGGGGGAAAAAAAAAGCAATTATTTAAAAAAAATATCAGCATGGGGCAGCTAGGTGGCACAGTGGATAGAGCATCGGCCCTGGAGTCAGGAGTACCTGAGTTCAAATCCAGCCTCAGACACTTAACACTTACTAGCTGTGTGACCCTGGGCAAGTCACTTAACCCCAATTGCCTCACTAAAAATAAATAAATAAATAAATATATCAGCGTACATGAAAATAGTCTGAAAGAGAAAGGCATTAGCAGCTGGATGTAACCTGGCAGAAAGACCTCCAGCAGGAGGTGGGGTCTGAACTGTGTCTTGAAGGAAGCACGGGAAACTAAGAGGCATAGGTCAGAAGGTAGAACATTTTAAACATAGATAACATCCAGGGCAAACGTGCGATGATTATAAACTTTATATCATTTGATGTTTTAGTTATCATGATAGGACTCCAATCTGGAGTCATAGGCTAAGTGGTCCCATTGCCCCTAAAACTTAAAGGCAAAGGCAAATGTATTTTGTTCTTTTCCATTGTTCTGATCTATGTTAACATTGTATCAGGTACATAATGCTCTCAGCTTTAGTTTAATGAAGCTTGATCAGCTGCAGAGGACTTAAGTCATTCTCTTCTCCTGCCTTAGATAGTGAACTTAGATCCTCTCTCAGTTTCTTGTTCTGATAAAGAAACTAAACACTTACTTACCCAAGCCTGGTATTGATAAATGGCCCTGAGCACTTCTTCAGAATATCCAGGTGTGATTAGGAATGTCCCTTCCCCTAAAACTCATTATTTGACAAAAACTGCTGGGAAAATTGAAAAACAGTATGGTAGAAACTACTATAGACCAACATCTCATACTGTATAAGGTCAAAATAGGTTCATCATTTACACATAAGGGGTGATACCATAAGCAAATTAAGAGAACACAGAATAGTTTTTCTGTCATATTTATGGACAGGGGAAGAATTTAGAACCAAAGAAGATGTAGAAAGCACTACAAAATGAAGAATGGATAATTATAATTATTTAAATTTAAAAGCTTTTGCACAAACAAAACCAATGCCACCAAAATTATAAAGAAAGCAGAAGATGGGGAAAAAATTGTAACAAGTATCTCTAATAAAGGCCTCATTTCTTAAATATATAGAGAACTGAGTCAAATTTATAAGAATACAAGTCATTCCCCAATGGAGAAATGATCAAAGGATATAAACAGACGGTTTTTAGACAAAGAAATAAAAGCTATCTATAGTCATGTGAAAAACTGCTCTCAATCACTATTGATCAGAGAAATGCAAATTAAAAAAACTCTGAGGTATCACCTCTGTGAGAATCAGAGCGCCACCACCCTGCTGAGAAAGACATTGTGACCTTTCTGGGATGTCAAAGGTTGGATTGGCTTCTGGAGTTGTCTATGGCCTGTGGGTCTTGTCTATCAATGCTATCAGCCAATTAGCTTGGAGTTGTGTGTGAGGACGGCCCTGCTTCCTGTTTCACAGGGGGCTTCTGGGAGAAGCTGCTGGGGATCTTTTGGTTCGGGAACCAGCTGGCGATGGGAGACAGATTCTCTCTCTTACATAGCGAGGTGAAGGAGACTTTTCCCCTCTCTCTCTCTTTGCTAACCCCAAATATACTTTAATAAATGCTTAATGCCCAAAGACTGGTGCTATACGTTTCTGATTTAAGGCGACCACACATTATATTTTTTAGGCATCACAGTTAGAATTTTAGGCTTAACACTTCACACCTATTAGAATGGCTAATATGACAAAAACAGAAACGTTAGATGTTGGCGGGGATGTGGGAAAACTGGGACACTAATCTATTGTTGGTGGAGTTGTGAACTGATTCAATCATTATGAAGAAAAGCTTGTAACTATACCCAAAGGGCTATAAAACTGTGCATACTCTTTGATCCATCAATACCACTGCTAGGTTTATATTCCAAAGACATCTAAAAAGGAGAAAAGGACCTATTTGTACAAAAATATTTATAGTAACTCTTTTTGCTGTGGCTAAGAATTGGAAATAAAAGGAATATCCATAAATTGGGCAATGGCTAACCAAGCTGTGGTATATGATTGTAATGGAATATTATCGTGCTATTAGAAATGACAAGGAGGATGATTTTTTTTTTTTTAGTGAGGCAATTGGGGTTAAGTGACTTGCCCGGGGTCACACAGCTAGTAAGTGTTAAGTGTCTGAGGCTGGATTTGAACTCAGATACTCCTGACTCCAGGGCCAGTGCTCTATCCACAGCACCACCTAGCTTCCCCAAGGAGGATGATTTTTTAAAAACCTGGACCTGTGTGAATTGATGTATAGTGCATAGGAGAACATTGTACACAGTATCAGCAATATTTTTGTTTTGTTTTGCTTTTGTTTTTTTTTAGTGAGGTAGCCCAGGGTCACACAGCTAGTAAGCGTCAAGTGTCTGAGGCCAGATTTGAACTCAGATACTCCTGACTCCAGGGTCGGTGCTTTATCCACTGTACCACCTAACTGTCCCAGCAATACTGTTTGATGAAGAACAGATGGCTATTCTTAGCAATACAATGGATCCAGGACAAACCCAAAAGATTAATGATGAAGCATATCATCTACTTCCTTAGAAAAAAAATTGATATTGAACAGACTGAAGCATGCTGTTTTTCACTTTTTTCTTTCATTTTTTTTCTTTTGAGTCTTCTAATACAAAATGTCTAATACAGAAATATTTTACATAAGTGTACATGTATAACCTGTTGTTTACTGCCTTAGGGAGTGAAGGAAGAGGAAAGGATAGAATTTGACACTCAAAATTTTAAATAAAATATTAATTAAAAAAAGAATGTCTCTTCCCAATTTGGTGCCAATTACAAGTTCTCAAACAAGCCCATTCTTTTTTTTTGGGGGGGGGGCAGGGCAATGGGGGTTAAGTGACTTGCCCAGGGTCACACAGCTAGTAAGTGTCAAGTGTCTGAGGCTGGATTTGAACTCAGATACTCCTGACTCCAGGGCCAGTGCTCTATCCACAGCACCACCTAGCTTCCCCAAGGAGGATGATTTTTTAAAAACCTGGACCTGTGTGAATTGATGTATAGTGCATAGGAGAACATTGTACACAGTATCAGCAATATTTTTGTTTTGTTTTGCTTTTGTTTTTTTTTTAGTGAGGTAGCCCAGGGTCACACAGCTAGTAAGCGTCAAGTGTCTGAGGCCAGATTTGAACTCAGATACTCCTGACTCCAGGGTCGGTGCTTTATCCACTGTACCACCTAACTGTCCCAGCAATACTGTTTGATGAAGAACAGATGGCTATTCTTAGCAATACAATGGATCCAGGACAAACCCAAAAGATTAATGATGAAGCATATCATCTACTTCCTTAGAAAAAAAAATTGATATTGAACAGACTGAAGCATGCTGTTTTTCACTTTTTTCTTTCATTTTTTTTCTTTTGAGTCTTCTAATACAAAATGTCTAATACAGAAATATTTTACATAAGTGTACATGTATAACCTGTTGTTTACTGCCTTAGGGAGTGAAGGAAGAGGAAAGGATAGAATTTGACACTCAAAATTTTAAATAAAATATTAATTAAAAAAAGAATGTCTCTTCCCAATTTGGTGCCAATTACAAGTTCTCAAACAAGCCCATTCTTTTTTTTTGGGGGGGGGCAGGGCAATGGGGGTTAAGTGACTTGCCCAGGGTCACACAGCTAGTAAGTGTCAAGTGTCTGAGGCCGGATTTGAACTCAGGTACTCCTGAATCCAGGGCCAGTGCTCTATCCACTGTGCCACCTAGCCGCCCCCCAATCCCATTCTTAGCATACATATGTTTGCCACCTGGAACCCAAAGTTTAGACTATTTCCTCCCTGGCATATCTCCCTCCCCCTCACACTGGGTGAGTTTCTTGAATCTGTACGGATGAATCTCTGTTTATATTGTCATATAGTGTTTATGTGTGTATGTGTGTTTATTTTTTGTCTGACTGCTGTGCCTCATAATTATAAAGTTCTTGTTTGATCATAATCCTGAATATCCATTTACTATAAATTCCAGAACCAAGGTCTTTGCTTTAATCCAAGATGTGGGGCCAAATAAAATAAAAGACAAGATGACAGGTGATAAGAGTCTCATATTCAAAGAACTGCAAGTAGGACTGTGTGGCTGTATATCTAATATAATATAGAGGGGAGTTAGGCATAAGAAAGGCTGGAACATTATGAAGAGTTTTAAATGACAAAGGAGTTTAAATTGGATCCTAGAAGTAAAAGGAAGCCAAAGGAACTAATGAAGATGGGGTAAGTGGTAGAACTTGATCAGATCTAATGAGAAATAATAAATCACCTCAGCAACTGAGTTGGGGATGGACAGGAATAGAGATATACTTGAGACAGGGATTTCAGTTATAAGGCTTTTTATTGATTAATTCAGGGGTCCTGCATCAACTCTTCTCAGAAGCAAAACACAAAATAACTCAACCCAAAATCCAGAAGTCAGGGAAGGAAACCTCTTCTTTTCTCTCTCAGTCTCCATTCTTTTCTGGGATACCTGTACAACAAAAGGGGGAAAAAGAAATGGAGGGTTTTATTGTAGTCCCAATCTCTTTCCTTTAAATATTCTGATCCAATATCCTATGCCAATCAGGTCCATCCAGGCACAAAAATATCTAGATCTCCCAGTAAAGTTTAGAGTCTTCTACTCAAAGCTATCTCAGAGTAGAATCACTGGCCTAAGAGGCAAGAGATTACTCCTTAATGGAAATCTTTAAGTAAAGGTAGATGATACTTAGATTAGATGTTTTACTGGGGAGATTCCATGAGGGCTATCACTTGGATTAGATTGATTCTGAAATCCTTGTCAACTCTGAAATGCTGTGATTCTTTTCCCGCTGAGGGCTAGAAGAACTTTCCCTTCATTCACACAGAATCTTCTTACCATCTCCATCAACAGCAACTCTGGGGAGACAAGTGTTCTTAACTCCATCTCTGACCTCCTTGGGTAATGACAATTGCTCCTGAGTGCTAGAAAATAGTTCTTCCTGAGTCTCGCTGAGCAGCCCAGTGCCTGTTTTAGAGCCTCCAAGAAGCTGGATTAAAGCCTGGTGAAGGCGGCCCTCTCAAGACAAGGGGAAGCTAGGTCGGGTATGTAGCTTCCTCCTCCAGAGTGGTGCCCAAAATTCTGGGAGCAGAGTGAACTGGGAAATGACAGCTCAGGTAAGCAGGGATCATTCCAAGGGATAGGCTGTAGGGCTGTGAGTGGACCTAAGGGTGTCCAAACATTCAGAAATGGGTTAGGCAGCCTGGGCACATGAACCTCTTAGTTTAAATTTGTTCTCTGGAAAAGAGGACTAGGTATAATTACCGAGTCTAGAAACCTAGTTTGGGATAGGATATTCCCCAATATTATGAACTCCATCAGTGATGAGCCCCTGGGTCTTAGAAACCCAAAGCCCTGAAAACCCTGGTATCAATAAGAACAAGAAATAGGCTGTGCATTATTAAATACCAATGATCTAGAGAGAACAGAAGAGGACCCTTGGGGTGTGGGGGGGGGCACTCTTCCACCATGCCCAGGGTTTGATGTGAAAGATATCAGGAAAATAGATGCTTATATAACTGACATCTGACTAGGGTCTACACAGCCTTATGAAAAAAAGACAAAGGACAGCCCCATGGCTATTAGCAAGGTATGATAACAACAACAACAATAATAGTTTTACAAAGGATTTTACATATATTCTCATTTGATCCTCATAACAACCTTGTAAGATTGCTATTATAGGTGCTATTATTATTCCCATTTTATAGATGAGAAAACTAAAGTAAATAGAGGTTAAACCCAGAGTTACACAGCTAATATCCAAGGTAGGATTCAAACTGAGTTCTTCTGACTCCAAGTATAGTACTTTCTCTTCTATTCCACTTGGTTGTCTCTGGGAAGGATGTTAGGGAAAAGGAAAATGAACTTCCAAAATCTTCCTCCTTTAGCCAAAACCCCACAGCCTGAGCTTTATCATCCTTAAAGAAGGATAAGTAATTTCTACTCTTGTTAATTCCTCATCTCCCCCTAGTTCTGCTTCCAAATTCTACCTTCTCCTCCTATCTTGAAACAGTCCTTAAGTGTCTCTTTCACTCACCCAAGCTTCCAGTAGGTTGCTGTAATAGAAGTTGCCCTGCTGGAGGGCCAGAGAACAATCTCGTTGGGGTCTCTGCATCAGGGCCATAGGTAAATGCAAGGAGGGCAGCAGCGCTAGAGTCTCCTGTTGGAGGAGGAGTCAGTGTGCTGGGGAGAGGAAAGGGGAAGTGGTGGAATTGGGGCATGCGGTGTTGGGATTGATGGAGGAACTGGTGCTGGGGATAGTGGGAGAGCTGGAAAGCTCTGGGCTGGTTGCCTTGATGATACTGGGAATCCATTTGCTCAGAATAGTTGTAAGCTCTTGGTGGAGTAATGCTGGAGAAACAAGAAGGGGAATGTGTCAGGGCAACATTCCTTGACTTGCTGCATGATAATAATTGCAATAGTGATAATAGAAACAGCCACCAACTTTAACAAAGTGCTTTCTTGCTCTCTAACAACTCTTCGAAGAAGATAAATGTCATTCTCTCCATTTTACAAGTGGGGAGCTTGATTCTGTGAAGGCTTGGGTAGTTTGGCCCGAGCCAAAAAGCTAGTAAATATCAGCAAGGACTTGGACTCAGGTCTGACTTTGTGATTAAGGTTCTTAGCCCTAAAGCACTTTTGCTGCCCCGATCTCCACGTTCTCTACTTCTACCCTGCAGCGACTTCATTCTTTATTTCACGACTTTCTCTATTAGCTCATCCCTCTTACTGTATTTCATTCATTCTTCCTCTACTAAGAATACTTGCATCTAATAAGACTTATCTGATAGAGAGATTTTTCTTTACCTAGGGGGTCCATAGCATCCTTTTCCTCTTTCATCCTTTAAGAATCCCATTGTCTGGGGCAGCTAGGTGGCACTGGCCCTGGATTCATGAGGACCTGAGTTCAAATCTGGCCTCAGACACTTGACACTCTCATTGCCCCACCACCACCAAAAGAATCCCCTTGTCTTCCAATATCCCTCATACCTTGTTTCCCAAGATCCATAGGAGCCATTGTTAGGGCTAAAACCATTATTGGGTGTTTCCAGCAGAAGGGGTACGAGGTGTGGGGTGTGACCAGGGCCCAAAGTCAAAGGAAGGCTGGCCCTTCGGACAGGTGGGGGGCTAAGGAGAAGAGGAGGTACCTCTACCCTTTGAACCTCATCACTCTGCTGACTCAGAGCCATTGGTTGGTCACATGTCAGTAGTAGGTTAGACTCTAAGGAGAAAAAACCCAAATGTACAAGGGTAGGGGAATGACAAATATGTTTCGGGTTGCTGGGATGCAAGGGGATTCAAGTGATAGGGTTACAATGGATGACTATTTTGGACCTCTACCCATAGTCCCATCTTCACAGGAAGTAGTGCTTTAAAAAGAAGATTCCTCATGGCATTGCCAACCACCCCATGTATAAACTACCTTTTTGGGCCCTTGTCCCCTTTCTGGAAGGAGGTAACTCACCTGGAGGAAAAGTGGCAGGTGGAGGCACCAGGTCATTAGTGAAGTTTCCTGGCTCCATGACAATGGGTTGAAGGGATGGGAACTCTGGGGCAGAGCTGGAAGCAGAGCAAAAGAAACATTAAAGCCTTGATTTCCAGGTCTAGACTCAGTTCCCCAGGCCTGAGTGAATTCTTGCTTCATCCAGACGTGACAGAGTTCAAAATGAACTCTTACCCATGATGACTGTTGGAAGGGTCAGTGGTCAGGACAGGAGCTTCCAGGTTGGTCTTGTTTCCTTTTGCATTCAGTCGCTCTACTTTCCGCCACTTTGCTCTTCGGTTCTGAAACCACACCTGCAAGAGGAAGACACAGTAAGAGACAACCAGACAAAGACAAGAAAAGGACATAGAGAACAAGAGCTATAAGACCAAATGATAGAGACCAACCCATAAAGCCTATATATCTACTCTGTTATAGAACCTTCCCCACCCCACACACGCGCACACACACTGCATGGATTCTTCTCTACCTTCCCTCACCATGATGCGCTGGGGTGTGACCCCCACAGCCAAGGCAATCTCCCTGCGTTTGTCACTGTCAGGGTAGTGGTCTTCCTGAAACATCTTCTCCAACTCTTTCAATTGGTCTGGAAGAAGAAAGAGAGATCTGTCCTAGGAACTAAGAATCAATGATTCGAGGAAGAAGGGATTCATAGGATTAAGGAGTGAAAGGGAAGGTCACTACAGCTAATTAAATCCAAACCATTCATTTTACAGATGAGACTGAAGCCCAGACATAAGGTTAGCTTATCACATATGGTATAGACATAAGTGACATATATAAAGTTTTACAACTAGTTCATGACAAAGCTGGATGCAGACTACAGGTCTGATTCTCAGGCCAGTGTCCTACTACATGAGGCTGTCTGACACCACAGTCCCCACACTATTGTCTGGAACTTGAAAATAGGAAATTGACTTGCATTGGCTCATAAGGTTGGGATCATCCCCTTCTGTGTCCATAGATAGATTCACTGTCCTGACCCTCCCACTATCAGGATGAAATTTCCTGTTCCCTTAAAATTTAATATCTACTGATGGGGCCCAGTCCTCACCTATGGAAGGGAAATAGTATTGGAACTTCTAGGGGCTAGAGACAAGAAAGGTTAGGTCACAAGGTGACCAAGTTTCCCTGTCGCTACCCTCTTGTTCTAGGCTTACCCACCTCCAAATAAAGAGAAATGAAGATTTCTTACCTCCTGAGGAATCAAAATCTGTTTGGACTCACCTGTACGGTAAAGGGTACGAGTCTTTTTCCGAATTTGTGGGGGCGTGTCTGGGGGCTCCTTCTTCCTGGCTGCATTCTGGCTGCTCTCCCCTGCTGCCCTGGTGCTGAGCAGGGCTGTCAAATGGCAAGCCCCTTTTCCTGTTCCATATTTCACCAAGGGTTCGGTGGTAGCACCTAGGTCTGGGCCCCCACCAGTCCCATGAGGTAAGATCTGATCTCATGGTCTTGGGGTATTAGAATCGTTTTGTCTATCCAGGACCAGAGGGTAAGACCTCTTCCCCAGTTCTACCCCTCCCACTCGGAGAATATTTCCAGCAACCAGCTGTGGGGGCTGCTGTGATTCAGGCAGGGCTAAACTCCCGTTTCTTAGGAGAGAGGGTCAGCAGGCAGCCCCTAAGCTGGGTGTCCTCGATTCATTTCCCACATAGATAGGAGCTCCAGCCATCTCCCAGGGAGCTTTCTGTGACTCCGCCCTCACCTAGTTAGTATCTCCTCATTCTGGGCATCTTGGACAGGGGGTACTAGGGCCTGCAGGAACACCTCCCTCTCAGGCCCCATAGGCAGCTTCTCCTTTGCAGCCTTCTGGCCTGTGGAGATGGAGGCCCTTCTAACTTCACAAGGTGAGTCTTGAGGGCTCATTTAGGAAAGTGGCTCTGTCCTGGTAGTACCTATCCCTCTTTGAACTCCCAAATCATTCTAGCGAATCTTTCATTACTCAAAGAGGTTAGGATTGGGGAAGGAGAAGAGATGGGGAAAATAGGTAGTGGAGGGTAAGGATATGAAAAGATCCCAAGGAAAGGGAAAATGAGTCTTACTCAAAGCCAGACTGGTAAATTATTGAGTCCTGTGCCGCTTGTGGATAGAAATATTCAAAGCAAATGCAACTGTCCCAATCTCTCCACCCCATTCACCCACCAGAGCATAGTCATCTCCTTGAGCCCTAAAGGATAGCAAAAGGGACTTCCTCTTCCCTATGGCCCGGGGGGGGGGGGGGGTCCTCGGGTTCCTCGTCACTTGTCCCGAGTTCTCCATTTCCCACTCTTTCCTTTTCACCTCCCCAACTCATTCCCACCCACTTCCCCTCATTCTTACACTCCTCTGTCCCCACCTAGCTCACCCTGGAGATCCTTGGAAGTTCCTGCAGTTGGCTCCATAATCCGAGGCTCCCCTCACCCAGTCTCTCTCCTCCTGGTCTCTATGCCCCAGTGCAGCACAGGAGGCTCCTAATGAAGCCCTGGGGCCGTGTGGGCAGGTGTGGAACTAGCACCTAGCACGGGGGATCAGGGGGCGAGACCAAGCCTAAGCTCCCCATAGGGGAGGGCCTGGGGGGGCAGTAGGTAGGAAGGAGTACCTTTGGGAAGTGGGGGAGGGGCAACAATGGTATCTTCGCCCACTGCTTACAATGCTACCCCTCCCCCTCCAAAAGAAAAAAAAAAAGACCAAAAGGAGAGATCAGGTGTGGTTCTAATTAAGAGGACTCCTCCCCTCCTGCTCTATATCTCTGGGCAGTAGGGCTTGAGGCCAAGAAGTGGTAGGAAGGTAAGAGATCTGCGTCCTCCGAGTGAGAGACTGGGGTGTCTGCCGACTGTTTCCAATCCAGTCCTTAAGGTACAGAGGTTCTCCTCTCCAGAGGGGCTGATAGAAAGAAACTTTCAAAGAGTCAGGGAGAATACTGGGCTCACAGTAGCGGGGGCTCAGGGCTTAGGGCTAGAAAGAAATTGCTTTATTCTAGAGGAATGATACAGGAGAGAAGGAAGGTTGTGTTATTTCTTTTGAATCAGAGTCCACATTCAAAAAGACTAGCTGTTTTTCCTTTTTTCTTGAACAGGACTCTGACACCCAGAGGTAATATGATTTGCAGTGAAATAGATTTAAGAGAGGGGAGGGCTGAGCAAAGTCACCAGCCTCACTCTCTCCTCCAGAGCCATCTGGGTCCAGTGGCAAAGATATATACCCCGATGACTGGAGATGGCTCAATAAAGACTGAATTGCTTGGAGAGAGAGATAGAGGTATGAAAACTTTTGAGGCACCTGCATTTGAAGTCCTGAGGGGGTTCCCACTTTCCTCTTGCCTCTTCAACTAACTGGCCTGGAAGATAAATGAGAAGCCCTCCCACCTGGAATCGTTCACACCTGTAAGAGTTTAAGGGCCCTGCATCCACTAAGTTTTGGTGCCAGTTGCACAGAATAAGTAAAAAGAATTTACAATCCAAGGCAAACATTTTGATGGGAGTAAGTGTATAAAAGAAAGATCAGGCACACATGGAAAGAATGCATATAGATTAGAAGTGTCATATGTAAGTGGTGACAAGTAAAGTGTTCTGGAAAGGAAGAAATTTAATTTGGGTGTAAATGGCATCTCCTGAAAGTGAGAGGTGAGAAAAGAAAGCACTACTTAGGTAAGATTTTCAAGAAATACCCAGGAAGAGGAGTGAGGCTTTGGTGTAAAGTTTAGAGTGAGGTTGGTGGACTAAGAGACAAATATGTAGGTAACTGTGTGTGTGCACCACTAAGAAATCAGAAGCAATCTGAGGATGTTTGGACTGGATGGAAGAATTACTTAGGAGAGCCGTGCTAAGTATTTGATGGACTTGTGTAAAAGGGAAACTGGACTTGCTCTGACTCAGTGCAAGGAAAACTTCGTATTGTAACAATTACTGCCAACCCAAACCTGAATAGATTGCTTTAGGAAGTAGTAGGTTTGTTCTTTCTAAAGGGCTTGAAGGAAAGGCTACATGATTATTTGGCTGACTGTGTAGAGGGCATTCTGAACTGGATTAGATGACCTCTGAGTTGCCTAGGCTGCTACTGTCATTAATGATGTTATTTAACCCATTTGATATGGAATTAACACAAGACTAGATGCAGATGTATCTTTTGATTATGATGATGCCATTAATATGGAGAAAGTTTGGATTTAGGAGCAAGAAAAATTGTCAGGATGACTATAGACACTGGAGTTGAGTAAAAAAACACAATTGAAGAATGGAAGATAACTGCCACAAATAAAGGTTTATCAGAAAATAGATACATACTTCACATAAATACACATATATACTTTAATTTAAATCCAATAAACCCAAATAAAAATGTGATTTTTGATCATTCTTTAAAAAAACAATTTAAGTCCACATCTTTTGAGTACATCTCTCATTGACTCTTTTTTTTTTTTAGTGAGGCAATTGGGGTTAAGTGACTTGCCCAGGGTCACACAGCTAGTAAGTGTTTAAGTGTCTGAGGCCGCGCCACCTAGCTGCCCCTCTCATTGACTCTTATTCTAATTGTGTGGTAACCTACTCAAATATTGTTTAAACTCTTTGCTTATAGGCATGTTTTCTAAAATGTTTTAATTTTTGTACCTTTTTTCAACTTTTTTTCAAACCTCTGCCACCTCACGTCTAATAGAAAAATTCCTTGTAACAAATAAGTACAGTTAAATAAAACAAATGGACATGTTTTGATAGGGCAAAAATGTAAGCCTCATTAATCTAATTTTTATTTTAAAAAATTCTACATGTCTCATGTGGGAGGTGATGGAAAGGTGCTTTCGGACAAGTGAAAGGGATACACTATACTTGGAGATGTTGTCTTTTGGACTCTGTCATTCATCTGCTGTGTCCTTTAGCAAGTTGCTAGTTCTCCACTTTTTTTCGCAAATGAAAATGAGGATAATATTTATGGGATTGTCATGAGGATCAAATGAAATAATGACAACAAAGGTGTGTTACAGGTGTGTTGTAAAGCTGTATACAAATGTAAGCTATGGTTTGAGATCTTAAGATGCATTCATTTCCCCTCCTTTGTCTAGCCTGAGATTATATCACAGCCTTTCTCTTTAGACGCAGGTTTTCTGGGTGGAAGGGAATGATGGTGCTGTTCTGGTGGAGCCATGAGTCCTGGGTGGCCCTGGTCCATTTTCAGGATGGCTCTCATCCCTGATAACGTGGAGATGCTACCTGTACTGTCCCAAGCCACCTCTTAAAAGTGGCAATAGACAGAAAACCTATAAAGGGTTTTGTTCTCATACTCAACATTCTGACCTGAGTCTGATGCCTGCCTCACCATTGTCCTAGTCACAGGTTGGCCTAGTTTTCTATGCTTTTAAAAATATATATATTATATATTTTTATATGAAAGTTTTTTTTAATGTTGTGTTCCCTTTCCATCACAATGTGAATTCCTTGAGGGTAACGAGTGTGCATGTGTTCTTTACCAGCTAAATCCTTTGTATCCATGTATTGGGTGCCGTGGCTGGAGTTCTGAGCCTGGAGTCAGGAACACTCATTTTTTTCAGTTAAAATCTAGCCTCCTGCACTTACTAGCTGTGTAATCTTGGGCAAGTTACTTAAATCTGTTTGCCTCAGTTCCTCACCTGCAAAATGAGCTGGGCAAGGACATGGTGACTCCTTCCAGTATATTTTCCAAGAAAACCCAACTGTGGTCATGGAGAGTTGGACACAAATGAAATACTACTGAACAATAACAATAATTGGAGACACATGAAAACCAACTCCTTTTTTTTCTCTATGCATTTATTTGTCATAAAATGGAGATAATTAATGGAGGAAAGGAAGGCATTAGCATTAAAGAGGATCAATAAAGTCTTCTTATAGAAGATAGGATTTTAGCTGGGACTGGAAGGAAGCCAGGTAGTGGAGATGAGGGGAGAGAATATTCTGCCCAGTCTTGAGATAGTGTCTTATGGGGGCAGCTAGATGACACAGTGGATAGAGCACTGGCCCTGGATTCAGGAGGACCTGAGTTCAAATCTGACCTCAGACACTTAACAATTACTAGCTGTGTGACCCTGGGCAAGTCACTTAACCCCAATTGCCTCACACAAAAAAGAAAAAAAAAATAGTGTCTTATTCTAGAATAGCAAAGAGGTTAGTGTGTCTCCTGACTATTCCAGTAGCAACCCTTTCCTTCCTCCAGCTTGCTTTACCAAATGCTTACCCATTTCCTCTTCAAATAGTCAACCTTGCATACTTACATTCAAAATACCTGATCAGCTTTACCTAATTCCTACAAGGCACAATTTGGCTACTCCTGGCCATACCAGGCCTTTCTAGAAAGGGGATACATTGTCCTCAGAAATACTACAGAATGAATAGTCTGAGGAACATTAGCCCATTATAGAAATTTCCAGTGGGGTGGGCTTAAAGATGTAAAGGGAAACCTTTGGGTGGATACTTCATGATGAGCTTTTTTGAATATCTTCCCTTCCAATCCATAGTCAAGATGATCCATCACAGATAAAAACATGTCCATTGTCACTGGTGAAGAGACTGGGCTCTAATGTGTATTATTACATCTGTATCTCTGTGGCTATATCCTTTCCAAAGGAATTCTATTGTGTTTCTTTTACTTTGTCCTGTTACTGCCATCCAGTAACTCCTTGTAAATGATACATGAGGGCAGCTATGTGGTGCAGTGGATAGAACACCAGGCCTAGAGTCAGGAAGACTAATTTTCATAAATTCAAATCTGTCTTTAGACCACTTGCTAGCTATGTGACCCTAAGCTAGCCACTTAACCCTGTTTGCCTCAGTTTCCTCATCTGTAAAATGAGCTGGATAAGGAAAAAACAAACCACTCCAGTATCTTTAACAAGAAAACTCCAAATGGGATTATGAAGAGTCAGACACAATTGAAAAATGACCAAACAGCAACAAAAATGATATGTGGTTTGGTAACATTGCCCTATCTACTTTAACTTCCTACTTATATCATTCTTTAGGAGCAAAAGTGCACAAAAGCTAGAGGGTTTATTGAGAGTAAAGTACGTATCTGTAGTATTAACATCTTAGCAAGGCAAAGAAAGAACTCTTGAAGTCACTAAATCCAGTCTCCCACCTCATGTAGGAATCACATCTACAATATATCTTATGGTCACTCATCCAGCCCATGCGTGAACATTTCAGATAAAGACTGATTTGGGAACAGTCTTATGCAGACATGCTCTCTATCTGTTCTTCCAAGGCAAGCCCATTATCAACATACTTCCTCTTCTACTACTCTGCTTCTAATCTCAGTCCTTGAGGAAGTAGTTATTGCTTGCTGCGTCTCCCAGCCCCCTTTGCTCAATCAAATGAACCTGAATCCTAGACAGTTCAGCTTGACCTCACTGTAGCATTTAATGTTGTTCACTATATCTGTAATTCATAGTATTTTCTCCTTTCCTGGTTGCCATAAGATACTTCATTAGTTCTTTTCTTTCTCCATCCTCCTCTCCTCTCTGTCTGCCTAAAGAGAGTTGTAAATACCACCCCCCCACACCTTGTATAGCTTGCTATCTGTCTTCATCAAGCCTGTGAATGTGGTAGGTTGTCACTGCCTTTATCTTGCAGCTAGGAAATGCAGTATCAGAATTGTATTCTCTCCTCAATGCATGCAACATAGATGGTTCCTAAGAGGCTGTATTATCCCCACTAGTCACAAGGGGATGATGAGCTTGAAAACATGCAAGTTGATCCTCCCACACATGCTCACAGGTGTTAATGAAGTTGCTGCTCTTGATTCCTCACTGGCTGGGTCTGAAATTAATCAAACACATGAAATAAATTATTGCTCAAAATTTTAAAATTTGTGACCTCCACTAAGCATAGAGGTTCTACCTCATCAATGTATTGCTTTCTATCAACACATATTTCTACCACATTCATAGATTTAGCATGCTGAGATTACATAGTTGATTGTGCATAGAACAAAGTGAAAAGGGTACTAGAGTAAACATTCCCATGTGGAGAATTTTACTTCCAGTGATCTCAGAATCAGATAATTGGAGGGGGACTTCAATAGCCATCTAGTCCAATTCATATGTCAAAGGGATCCCCAAAAATTATATATTCAAAAAGTGGTCAGCCAGCTTCTGCTTGAATTCCAAGATGGGTAAGACCACCACCTTTCTAGGCAGTTTATTTTACCTTGGGGAAATTCTTATTGTCAGAGAATTGTACATAACATCAAGCCTAAATCAGCCTTTATGTTTTTATTTTATATTTAATTATTCTTTCAAATGAAGATTCCTCTTGTTTCCCACCCACCTTTCCCCTCAACCTTATGCCTCATTTCCACCTTGAGAAAAAAAGAAAAACAAGATTTCCCGTTAGATACATGTATAGTCAAGCAAAACAAATTTCCACATTGACCATGTCAAAAATAAATGTCTTGATCTTCACTCTGAGGCTATCCCTTCTCTATAAGAAGGTGGATAGCCTGTTTTCATCATGAATCTTCAGTACTCTTTATTGGTCCTTGTGTTAATCAGAGTTCCTAAGACTTTCAAAGGCAAATGGACTTTATAATATCATTGTTACATGAATTGTTCTCCTGGCTCCATTTATTTCATTCTGTATCAGTTCACACAAATTTCCCCAGGTTTTTCTGAAGCCATCCTGTTCACCATTTATTACAGCACATTGTTATTCTATCACATTCATATACTTTGTTCAGTAATTTCCCACTTAATGTTCATCTCCTTCATTTCCAATTCTTTGTCACTGCAAACAGAATTGCTAAGGATATTTTTTGTACACATGGGTCCTTTTTATTTTAAGTTTTATATATATATATATATATATATATATATATACATACATATACATATACATATATATACACATATACATATATAATAACATTAAATATATTTCTGCATTAGTCATGTTATACGAGAAGAATCAGAGCAAAAAGGAAAAACCTCAAAAAAGAAAAACAGCACCAAAAACAAAAGAAATAGTATGGTCCAATCAGTGTCCATATTCCACAGTTCCTTTTTTTTTTTCTGCATTTGGAGAGCCTTTTCCCTCATGAGTCCTTTGGAACTTTCTTGTACCATTGAATTGGTGAGAAGAATCTAGTCTATCACAGTTGATCAGCACATAATGTTGATGATACTGTGTACAATGTTCTCCTGGTTCTGCTCATCTCACTCATCATCAGTTCATGCAAGTCCTTCCAGGTTTCTCTGAACTCTTCCTGCTCATCGTTTCTTACAGCACAATAGTGTTCCATTACATTCACATACCACAATTTGTTCAGCCATTCCCCAATTGATGGGCATCCCCTCAATTTCCAATTCCTTGCCACCACAAAAAGGGCAGCTATAAATATTTTTGTACATGTGGGTCCTTTTCCCTTTTCCACACATGGGTCCTTTTGCCACCGCCTTTGATTTCCTTAGGGGCACAGACCTAGTAGTAATATTTCTACTTGAAGGGATATGCAGTTTCATAGTTTTGGGGGTATTGTTCTAAATAGCTTTCCAGGATGGCTGGACCAGTTCACAGCTCCACTAAAAGTGCATTAAAGTATATTGTCCCTCTCATAACTTTAGTATGATTTGGTATTATTAATTTTCCTTTTTTTGGTCGACTTTGCCAATCTGATGAGGCATGAGGTGGTACCACAGATTTGCTTAAATTTTAATTTCTCTAATTATTAGTAATTTAGACCATTTGTCTTATAGTTATTGTTAACTAGGATTTCTTCCTCTGAAAACTACCTCTTCATATCCTTTGAACATTTATCAATTGGGGAATGGCTTTTGTTCTTACAAATTTGAATCAGATCCTTGTGTCTTAGAAATGAGATTTCATCAGAGAAACTTGCTACAAAGATTTTCATGTTTTATTGATTCTCTTCTAATTTTAGTTGCATTGATTGTTTTGCAAAATCCTTTTTAATTTTATGTAATCGAAATTATCCATTTTACCTTCTTGATACCTTCTATCTGTGATCATGTACTCTTTCTTTATATATAAATATGACAGGTAGTTTTTCTCATTCCTCTATATGATGCTACCTTTTATGTCCAAGTCACATACCCATTTGTGAGATATTGGTCTAGACCAAAATTTCTTAACCTGTGGATCACAACCCAATATGGGGCCATGGAATTGAATGTGGAGGTTGCAAACATTTTGGTAACAGTAAGAGGTTAAGAAGCTTTATTATATAGCTATATACCTAGGGTTGCATAAAAATTTCTCAGGTTTTGCGAATAGGGGTTGCGAATGGAAAAAATTTAAGTTGCCCTAGTCTTGACTTGGTTTCTGCAAGACTGCTTTCTAGTTTGCCCAGAAGTTTTTGTTGAATGAGTTCTTAAATCAGTAGGTGGAATGTATAGATTTATCAAACACTAGGCTGGTATGCTTGTTTGCCTCTGTATATTGTGAACCTAAGCTTTTCCAGTGAACAAACAGCACCAAATAGTTTTGATGATTACTTATATTAAAGAAAGATTAGCTTATTTATATGCTTTATAATGTTTTGTGAACAGGAATAGATATTGTCAAAGCTTTTTTCTGCATTGATTGATGTAATCATAAGTTTTTGTTGTTTGTTATTAATATGGTCAATTATATTATAGTTTTTCTAATATTGAACGAGCCTTGCATTCATGGTATAAATCTGGCCTGACATTCTGTATAAACTTTGTGATATGTTGCTATAGTCTCTTTGCTAATATTTTATTTAATTTTTTGCATTAATATTCATTAGTTATTGGTCTACATTTTCTTTATCTGGGTAGACTCTGGTTTAGATATGAAAACCATATAATAATAGCTAGCATTTATATAACACCTTAAAATTTGCAAAATATTTTACAAATATCCCATTTTATCCTTTAGAAAACTGGAAGGTAGGCACTAGTTTTACCCCCATTTTACATGAGGAAACTGAGGCAAACAGTTAAGTGCTTTGCCCAGGGTCACTTAGGTAGCAGTATCTGAGAATAGATTTGGAATCAGATCTTCCTGGCTGCAGGACCAGTGCTTTATTTACTGTGCCACCTAGATGCCTCTAAGAACTCCTCCTTTTCCTATTTTTTTTCTTGTGAAAGAAAACACAAAATAAAAAACTCAAGAAAAATAAAGTTTTTAAAAGTATGCTTTGATTTGCACGGAGATGGATAGCATTTTTTATGATAAATCTTTTGGAATTATCTTGAACCACTGTATTGATGATTATAGCTGTCATTCACAGTCAATGATCATTCAATATTGTTGTTATTGTGTATGGTCTTCTCTTGGTTCTGCTCATTTTATTTTATATCAGTTCATGTAAGTATTTCCAGATTTGTCTGAGAGCAACCTGCTCATAATTTCTTATAATATAATAGTATTCCACCAAAATCATATGCCACAACTTATTCAACCATTCCCCAACTGATAGTCATCCCCTCAATGTCCAATTCTTTGCCACCACAAAAGAGCTGTTATAAATATTTTTGTATATTGCTCCTTTTCCTTTTTGTTTTTTATCTCTTTGGGATACTGACCTAGTAATGGTAATGCTGAGTCAAAAAAGCATATGCCTCGTTTTAAAGACTTTTGGGACATAGTTATAAATTGCTCTCCAAAATGGTTGAATCAGTTCACAACTCCACACACAGTGCATTAGTGCCCCACTTTTCCCACATTCCTTTCACATTTGTCTTTCCTTTTCTGTCATATTTACCAATCTGATAATGTGGGTTGTAGCTCAGATTTATTTTAATTTATATTTCTACAATCAATAGTGATTTAGAGAATTTTTCTATATGACTATAGATAGCTTGGATTACTTTGCCTAAAAATTGTCCATTCATATCCTTTGATCATTTATTAATTCATCAATTACTTAATGGATCACACCAATTGACTTATTAAATAATTTATTAATCAAATTATTAAGTGGCTCTTCTTTATAAATATGACTTAATATTTTATATGTGAGAAATGAAGCCTTTATCAGAGAAACTTGCTATAAAATGATTTCACAATTATGAGTACTTTCATTTTACCTGCACCCTATTTCTTCCCCTGTTTATCCTACTCTTTCTCTCCTTTTACCCTGCCCATCCTCAAAAGTGCTTTCCTTCAGACTACTGCTTCCCCTCACAACCCCAGCCTTTTCTCAGCTGTAAAGGCTCTCTTTTTTTGCATCTTTTATATGAGATCATTTACCTCAATTCTACTTCTCCCTTCCCCCTTCTCCCAGTGGATTCTTCTTCTCACCCCTTAACTTATTTTTATATATCATCCCATCATATTCAACTCAGACCCATGCCTTCTGTCTATGTATACTCCTTCTAACTTCCCTAATAATGAGAGTTTTAGAAGTTACAAGTGTCATCTTCCCACATAGGAATGTAAACAGTTTAACCTTATTGAATCTCCTATAATTTTGCTTTCAAGTTTACCTTTCTATGCTTTTCTTGAGTCTTTTGTTTAAAGTATAAAATTTATATATGAATTGTTTCTTTCTGACTTCTTGCAATATTTTCTTCTTGACCTGGGAGCCTTGGAATTTAGCTGTAATATTCCCATGAGTTTTCTTTTCTTTTTCTTTTTCTTTTTTTTGCAGGGCAAGGGGGTTAAGTGACTTGCCCAGGGTCACACAGCTAGTAAGTGTCAAGTGTCTGAGGCAGGATTTGAACTCAGGTACTCCTGAATCCAGGGCCAGTGCTTTATCCACTGCACCACCTAGCCACCCCATTCCCATGAGTTTTCATTTGGGGATCTCTTTCAGGAGTGATTAGTGGATTCTTTCAATTTCTATTTTACCTTTTGGTTCTAGAATATCAGGACAGTTTTTCTTGATAATTTCTTGAAATATATAGAGGTGGCTGCATGCTGGTGCATGGCCTTCACTGGTTCACCTTGCACTAGACTGTGCTTCATTCTCACCCCAGTGTGACAGACCTTTCCTGCAAAACTTCTAAGCTATCTTGGATTGGAAAATTGTTTCAACCCATCCTTTTGTGTATTCTGCTGCTCCAGAATTCATTTTGATTTGTTATTTAAAGTTATTTGAAGGGATATTTGGGAGACCTCAGGTGAGTCCCTGCCTTTTGTTAACCATCTTGGCTCCAGCCCCGACCCCTTTCCTATGTTTTTCAAGTAGTTTATGTAAGACTGAAATTTTTGTTCTTTAAAGTCAGATCTAAATAATTGGAAAAATATTAATTGCTCATGAGTAGGCCAAACAGACATAATAAAAACAACAATTCTACCTCAAATAATATATTTGTTCAATGCCATAACAATACAATTATCAAAAAATTTTTATTATTTCTAGAGCTAGAAAAAATAAAAAATTCATCTGGAAGAACAAAACATCAAGGATATCAGGGGAATCAATAAAAATGCAAAAGAAGGTGGCGTAACCGTACCATACCTCAAACTGTATTATAAAGTGATAATTATCAAAATAATTTGTACTGGCTAAGAAATAGAGTGGAGGATCAGTGGAATAGATTAGGCACAAATTACATTATAGTGAATTACCATAGTAATCCTAGTATATGATAAATCCAAAGATCAAAGCTTTTGGAACAAAAACTCATTGTTTGACAAATACTGCTGGGCAAACTGAAAAATGATATGGCAGAAACTAGCTATGGACCAACATCTCACACTGTATACCAAGATAAGGTCAAAATGGGTGCATGATTTATGCATAAAGGGTGATAGCATAAGCAAATTAAAAGAATATGGAACATTTTATCAATTGGATTTTTGGATAAGGGATGAATTTAGGACCAAAGCAGATACAGAGTGCTTTATAAAATATAAAATAAATAATTTCAATAACATAAGATTTAAAAGGTTTTGCACAAACAAAACCAATACAACTAAAATTATAAGGAAAGAAGAAAACTGGGGGGGGATTTTGTAAAAAGTATCTCTGATAAGGTCTCATTTCTCAAAAATATAGAGAGAACTGAGTCAAATTTATAAAAATGCAAGTCATTCCCCAATTGATAAATGGTCAGAGGATGCAGGCAGTTTTCTGACAAAGAAATCAAAACTATCTATATTTATATGAAAAACGCCATTAATCACTATTGATCAGACAAATGGAAATTAAAACAACTGCCAGGTACCACCTCAAATCTATCAGGATGGCTAATTTGACAAAAACAGAAAAATGTGGGAGGGGATGTGGGATAACTGGGACACTAATCCACTGTTGGTGGAGTTCTGAAGTGATCCAACCATTCTGGAGTGATATTTGGAACTACACACAAAGGGCTATAAGACTATGCATACCCTTTGACTCAGAAATACCACTGCTAGGTTTATATCCCAAAGACATTCCAAAAAGAGAAAAGGACCTATTTGTACAACAATATTTATAGCAACTCTTTTGTTGTGGCTAAGAATTGGAAATCAAAGGCATGCCCATCAGTTGGGGGAATGACTGACCAAAATGTGGTAAATGATTGTGATGGAATATTATTGTGTTATAAGAAATGACAAGGAGGATGATTTCAGAAAAACCTGGAAAGACTTACATGAACTAATGCATAGTAAAGAGAATAGAAACAAGAAAACATTGTACACAGTGACAGCACTGTTGTTGAATAAACTGTGAATGACTTAGTTATTCTCAGCAGTACAGTAATCCAAGACAAAATCCCAAAGGTCTAATGATGAAGCATACTTTCTGCCTCCAGAGAAATAAATGATATTTATTGAATACAGACTAAAGCATACTATTTTCACTTTTTTTCTTTTATTTGAGTCTTTTTGTACAAAACAACTGCTACAGAAATGTTCTACATAATTGCACATGCAAAACCTATATCTGATTGTTTACTATCTCAGGGAGGAGGGAGGGGAGGGAAGGAAGAATAGAATTTGGCACTCAAAACTTTAAATGAAAATGTTAATTTAAAAAAAAATGTGTGATAGAATATGCTTACAAAGATATCTGGTCCTGTTTTTCCTCCACTCCAGCCCCCCTTGGTAGTTCATTTGTTGCTTGTTCAATTTCTTTTTCTGAGTATTAGTTATATAAGCTCTCTATTCTGTTATTCTGTGTTTTACACACACACACACACACACACACACACACACACACACTTGTCCATTTCATTTAGGTTGTCAGTTTTATTGTCATATACTTAGACCAAATAGTTCCAAATAGTTTTTTCTTGGTTATGAATTCACCTTTTCATTTTTTTATACCTGCAGTTTGTCTTTTAATCATTTACTGATGCCAAAATAGCATTTTAGTTATTCTTTTTTTTTTTTTGCTTTCAATTTTGGAAATTTTTTCTTTGTTTTTTTCTGGATTTCTATTTTGGTATTTAATTCATTTTATTTATTTTTTGATTTTTACGTTTTTTATTTTTTATTTGTGTGCCCAATTTGTTAATTTGTTATTTCTCTTTTATCGATGGAAGTGTCTAGAGATATAAAACTTCCCCCTAGGACTATTTTGGCTGCATGCTTCAAGTTTTGGTATTTGTCTCATTTTTGTCATTAACATCAAAGAAATGATTGATTTTTTCTTTGATATACCCATTCTTTTTATTATTTAGTTTCCAATGAATTTTAATCACTTATTCAGTGGTTATTGATATAATTTTTATTGCATTGCATTAAACACATTAAATATGTGTTTGACTTTTCTGCTTTTCTTTATTTGTTTATGAGGTTCTAAATTGGTTTCTTTGCAACTTTGATCCATTGCTTCTGTTTTCTGGAGCCAAACAGAACAAGTATAATCTTTTCTTTACTGGTCATCCCTTCAAATACTTGAAGATGGCTATTATATCTCCTCTGTTTTGTCTCTTCTCCTGACTTAACATGACAAGTTCTTTCAACCAGTCATCATATAATATAGATCCAATGGGATCCCACCATCATGGTTGCTTGTCTATGGACACTTTATTGCTTATAAATATAAAACTAATACTCAAAAACAAAACACCATACTACTCCAGATGAAGTATGATGAGGGTAGGGGACAGTATAAACATCACCTAGTCTTGTTTTTGTTGCTTTCTCACACAATCAGGTACAGCTGAGGAAAATCCCAAACATATACATTCACTGCTTGATAAAAAAGAAACAAAGAGCCCATCTCAAATTCCAGGACTAGAAGGGAAAGAGGAAGATGGTTCAGGCCCTTAGACTTCTTGTCTAAGACTCATGGACTAAAAATGAAATTGACTTCTCCAGCTCACCAATCAAAATTACCTGAAGCCTCAGCAACTTGAATTGTTTCTTTTTTGCCTCTTTTGGTTTTCTTCCATTTACTCTTAGCACCAGGCTTAATAACTTTTTTCATAGCTTCCCCAGATTTTGGCTAACTGGTTATGGGGTCCAGACCTCTACCTAGTGATTGGTCACTCCCATTTGCTCCTATCCCAGAAATACATCAAGATCAGAAGAAAGGAGATGAAGTGAAGGAAATGGACATCATCTCTGACTCTACAGTTTCCATCATTCCCATTTATTCAAGCTATTTGAGTTCTTACTTATTAAAAATTGTTTTCCCTACCCTGCAACTTTTCATATTAGCTCCTTATGTGGACCCTACAATTGATTTTTTTTCTCACTTCCAATTCTCCCAGAATATCAATATTGGGCTTACTTTGATGAATCTATAATCTTATCAATATGAGTGTTTCTTCCAACAGTTCAGATTGCAACCGATTTCTTCTTTTTTTTTTTTTCTTTCAGGGCAATGAGGCTTAAGTGACTTGCCCAGGGTCACACAGCCAGTAAGTGTCAAGTGTCTGAAGTCAGATTTGAACTCAGATACTCCTGAATCTAGGGCAGGTGCTTTATCTACTGTGCCACCTAGCTGCCCATGCAACCCATTTATTCTTTTTCATATTCTACAACTCACTCTTATGCATGTCCTTCAATAATCCATTCCTCTAGATCTCTTGTCTGGTTGTGCCACCTCAAAATTATTCTTTGCTCTTGCTACATGACTAGACTGCCTTTTTTTTCCAGACAGATATCATCTAATGGTATTTTTTTACATTCTGTTCTCTTACACTATTCTTCTTTTCTAATATTTCATACTTACCCTATATCTCTCCATTTCCCTTTGGGTGACCTATAGATTTAATTCTTCAGAAAGTGTTGTTGCATGCTTGGCAATTTACCATTTAAAGCCATTTACACTCATCTTCTGGTACACTTTTCCTGCCTTATTTCACATCACTATTTTTTAAAAACTCTACATTCCAGTCAAATAGCCCTACTTTCTGTGCCTTAAACTTGACACTCGCTGTTCCATCTGAATATTTTGGCAGGGGAGTTGTCCTCTATACATGGACTGCACTCCTGCTTCAGCTTTGCTGCCTAGAATCCATAATTTCATTCTAATGCAACCTCTTATGGGGAGCCTCACTTGATTCCTCCCCCACCTCCTAATTTATTAGTGTTCACTTCTACCTCAGATTATTGTATAGGAGGGGCCAAAAGGCATGATCATTTTAATAACTTTTTGAAAATGGCTTTTCTTTATTGTTTGCCATTTATGAGATTTGATTTGTCACACATAATGTAATTGTATTTCCTATATGTACTTTATATGAGGCCATGGTATTGTAAATTGAAAACAAAAAAATAAAGGAGTTATTAAATATTAAAAACCCTTTGTGACTTTTGGCCCACCCTGTGTATACACTTCTCTGCTATATCTTCCTCAATAAAACATGAGCTTCTTGAGGGCAGGGACTTTTTGTTTTGTATTTTCATCTGCACCACTTAGCACAGTACCTTGCACATAGTAAGTGCTTAATTAATGCTTTGTTTAGATTGGGTTTAATTTTTTAGCTATATAACACCACTAGATGAATATTGGTGTGTTTTTTAAAAGATAATGCTCTGTTTTAGTGAATTCTTTGGAATCATTAACAGAATTAACATTTTCCCAAACATTCGATTCTGGTTCAAGTTCATTATCTGTCTACAGTAGTTGTAGATGATATATGTATTGGCATAGCAGCATTATGGAGCTCTTCATAGAACTCCTTATCACAGCTGAGAAAATAGATGTTCTTTATTGGCTTGGCTTTTTCTTTGTGATTAGTTAGTCTAAGTTCTTGAATGATTTTGAATCTTACTTAGTAAGCTTTACAGCATTCTTGGGGGTCATGACTAGGCACAATTTCATCTGTTCATCTTTGTTTAGGAATTTGCCCTGGATATTTTCCAAAACATTGACAAATTTGGCAATATTTATCTTCCTGCTTTATGTCTCACTTAATATTAATAATCAATTGATTCTCTTTTGTTGAGAGGAATTCACTGAGATTTTTTGATATACGAATACCAGAATACTAGAAAAGAACTTGTAAGTTTGCATTGTGTTCTACTAAACCAAGTGGTTGGGGGTTTTTTGTTTGTTTGGGGGTTGTTGTTTTTGTAGTCAACAAACATTAAAATCTTTTGATCTAGGTACTTTTTAGTTAATCCTGTGACTATAAAGATATAGTCTAGTCTATTACAAAATATCATTTGCAAAAGCTTGCCTTTTCCCTTCTCATGTCTTTATTCAAGATGCCCTTGATATGCACATAAATTATTCTCATAAAGGTTTTGTACAGATCAGGAAAGTAGACATATGGTCTGGTGCTTATTAATGTCTTCCTGATGGTCTTTTTCTTATAATTACTTTAATTATGTTTCCCCCCAAGCATTCCTTATTCTTTCCTCAAGACTATGAATTAGTCCCTCAAGAACCTCAAAATTGTGTCACCTGTAGTATTGCCAGATTAACTATATTAAAACATTTTCGATTTGTCACATTCAAAAGTTCCCCATTACCTGCCTATAGGATAAAGCCTGTTCTCTGTGTTAATGTGAAGTTCCTCAATAATCTTAACAGTATCTATTCAAACTTATAATATTACTCCTGAATATAAATCTTTCATCTCAGGCTAGTAACTTGCTCTAGGTGAATAAGTCTCTTCCTGAAAGTCATACTCATTTCTACCTTCTTGTACTTAATTATGCTATTCCTTAAACTTAGTATACCTGAAGTAATAAGAAGATACACTGATCAAAAACTGTCTTCTGTGGAATGGTGTATAGAATGAATATATTTAGGGCCCTTGCCTCTATTAGCTTTAGATTTTTCCACTATTTCCCCAGAGCCTATTCCTCAATTCTTTTATTTTGTGTCTTGTAGGTAGTGTGATAAAACAGAATATTAGAATGGAATCAAGAGAGACTCCCATCTCTGGCATTTGCTAACTGTGTGACCCTGTGTAAGTAACATAACCTCTCTGAATTTCTGTTTTCTCATTTGTACATTTGTATAATGAGGATAGATGGGAAGCTAGGTGTCTGGGCTTAGAGTAAGGAACATAAATCTTCCTAAGTTCAAATCTGGCCTCAGACACTTAATTTCCATGTGACCCTAAGCAAGTCACTTAACTCTGTTTGCTTCAGTTTCCTCATCTGTAAAATGAGCTGCAGAAGGAAATGGGAAACCACTCCAGTATCTCTACAGAAAAAAAACCCAATTGGGGCTATGGAGAGGTGGACACAACTGAATGATGACAATTATGAGGATAATATTTGTAGGTTCTACTTCATTAGGTTGTTGTAATGCTCAAATGAGATAATGGATCTCTCACTTTGAAAACCTAATTAGTGTGAGTTATCATTATTAATTCCTGTTTCTATACTGTATACATATGTTTTGTATCTTTGGTTACAACCTTAAACCCTGACATTTTAGTACAAGTTTCTTGCAATGTGTGACTTATTGTTCTAACTAGACAGGCATTGACATTGGGGTATGTAGACTCTACAAGCACCACTCTAAGGGTCTTCATTTTGGACACATGATTTCACTGCTTGATTTTTAATGTAAATAGTATTTTATTTCTTCCAATTACATATTAAGACACTTTACTACATTCATTCTTATAAGATTTTGAGTTCCAATTTTTCTCCCTACCTCCTTAACCTCTCCTCAAGAGAGAAGGTGATATGATATAAATTACACATGTGCAATCATGTAAAACATATTTCCACATTAGTAATGTTGTGAAAGAAGAAATAGAATACAAAGGAAAAACATTAAAAGAATAAAGAAAGTGAAAATAGTGTGTTTTGATCTGCATTCAGACTCCATCAGTTCTTTCTAGGGATGTAGATAGCATTTTCCACCTTGAGTTTTTTGAATAGTCTTTGATCATTGTATTGCTGAGAAGAGCTAAGTCTATCATATTTGATCATCATACAACATTGCTGTTATTGTGTCCAGTGTTCTGGTTCTGCTCACTTCACTCATCATCAATTCACGTAAGTCTTTCCAGCTTTTCCTAAAATCTACTTGCTCATCATTTCATATAGCACAATAATATTCCATTACATTCACAACTTGTTCAACCATTCCTCAATTGATGGACATCCTCTTAGTTTCTACTTTTGTTTTGTTTTTGCAACTATAAAAAAGAGACATTATAAATATTTTTATACATAAAGAATTTTTCCCTCTTTCTTTGATCTCTTTTGGATGTAGGTCTAGCAGTGATATACCTGGGTCAAAGGACCCTGTCTGTTTAGTAGTATTTTGCATATAATTCCACATTACTCTCATAACAGTTGTTCCTACAGAGGTCTAACAATAGTCCATCAATGTTCTTATTTTCCCATGGCCTCTCCAACATTTAGCATTTCCCCTTTTTCAGCTTTGCCACTCTGAGGAACGTGAAATGTAATTTCAGAATTGCTTTAATTTTTGTTTCTCTAATCAGTAGTTATTGGGAGCATTTTTTCATATGGCTATAGATAAGTTGAGTTTCTTCCCTTTAAAACTGTTTATATCCTTAGATAATTTATCTATTGAGGAATGGCTCTCTTTCTTTTAAATTTAAATAAGTTCCTTGGAAATGAGACCTTTATTAGAGAAACTTGCTGCAGAGATTTTTCCTCACTTAATTATTCCCCCTTTAATCTTTAGCTTTATTGGATTTGTTTGAGTAAAAACTTTTTAATTTTATGCAATGAAAATCATCCATTTTATCTTCTGCAATTTTTTCTATTTCTTATTTGGTTAGGAATTTTTCTCCTAATCAAAGATCTGATAAGTATTTTTTTCTCCCAGTTTGTTTATGATATTACCATTATATCTATATAATATGGCCATTTAGGACTTCTTATAAGGTGTGAAAAGTTGGTCTACATCTAATTTCTACATCTAGTTACTGCTATCCAATTTTTCCAGTAGTTACTATCAAATAGTGAGTCCTTATCCCAATAACTGGGGTCTTTGTAGTTATTAAATACCAGAGTATTAGATAATTTGCTTCTGTATGTTTACATATGTGTATATATATACATATACATATTAGGTATTTATACATATATGTATATGTGTGTGCATACACCCTAATCTGTTTAACTTATTTCACTATTAACCAGTATCAAATTATTTTAAGAGTTACTGCTTTGTAGTTTAGTATGAAATCTAACACTGCTAGGTTCCCTTCATTTCCATCTCTTTTTATTATTTCTCCCGAAATTCTTGACTTTTTTTTTTCCTCCATAAGAATTACTTGCTAAAGTAATCCTTTGGTAGTTTGATAAGAAATATCATCATATTTTTGGCACTACTGGAACCTGGTAGTGCCAAATTAATATTTGTTGAGATATGAACATGTAATGAACTGGAAGTACAGAATGTAATCAAGTGCTTGATGGAAGCGTGAAGGAATTAAAATCACAATTTGAGGAGGAGGCAGAAGAGGACCTTATGAACTATAGGGATTGGGAAAGACTTCCCATAGGAAAGTGGAATATGAGCTGAATCTTGAAGAAGGGATGGAGTACATTCCTGGAATGGAGTTGGGGAGTGTCAGCCTGTGCAAAAGAAATAGAAGCCAGAGAAATGATGATGAGTTTGGAAACTGGCAGTTATGCTAATTTGTCTATGATATAATCTATTTGAAGGAGAAGAGTAAAGAGAAATAAGCCTTGCAAGGTAGACTGGAACTTGGCTGGGAAGGACTTTAATAGACAAGTTGAGAAATAGACACTCAGCCGATCGAATTGAATTGGTGTGACTTCTATGATTTATGCTATTCGCTAATTCTTCTAAAGTACTTTTGCTTCAAGGGGGGAGTCCCACCCAAAAGACTTTTATTGGTAGAACTTAAACAACTCTGCCTTAATGCTGAGCATGCTGACCATTTGTTAAAGTCAACTGCTTTAACTCTGACTGGAGGTAGTCTCATCCAATCAGATGAAAGGAGCGGGGTCTGCATATAGTCATGGAAGCACAGACATCACCAGTAGTATGCTGTTTGGTCATTAGGCTTAATTAAGTCTTTAATGAAGGCACAGGGAAAGAGGACCTACCATGTAGTGAGAGGAAAACATTGGGCTTGGACAGAATCTTTGTAGGCCTCAGTTTCTTTATCTGTTAAAAAGAGGTTAGCGTGGTCTCTAAGGTCCTTCCCAAATCCTATATACAGGGGAACTGAGTCTGAGAGAGGGGAACTTTGTACCATTTACTCAACCTCACCGACCTACCTCCCTCGTTTTTGCCCTTAGATAAAAACAAGAGAAGTTTCTTTGGACCAGAAGTGATACAATGATAAGGTAAGATTTTTTTTTTATTCTTAATTTTGTTCTACTTTGTACTCATGTAAATTTAAATCATTTAGTAGTTGACATACTGAATATAAAACTTCCCTTCTCTAAGATTCTAGTTCCTATATTGAATTAGGTTCCCCACCCTCACCGCCCCCTATATCCTCAACAACTCTGATGTTATTTCTAATTGTTTTATTTGAGAGAAAGGCAGATGTGTGTTAAATTTTGAATTTGTCTCTTAAGGAAAGAAAAATTCATCTTCTCTGTGTTCTAATATCACCAGAGTCATAACTGGCAATTATGGCACCTGGAGAAAACACCATAAAACATATCTGGGGCAATCAGCATGGTAGTGTGTAAAAATGCTGAACTTTTACCTGTAGGACCTGAATTTGTATTCCAACCCTTCTTCTTACTCTCCTGTGACCTAAAGCAAACCATTTTACCTTTTCAGAGCTCAGTTTTCTTAACTATAAAATAAAGGAGTTGGATTAAATGACCTCTACAATCCAACCAGCTCTAAATACATGAACTGATGGTCAGCATCATCAAATAAAATTTTGACAAGTTTAGTTACAGAAGAGAGCGTTTAAATCTATAGACATAAGATTCTTCTGGGGAAAGATATTGTTACAGAGTGTATCACTGAGGAGAGGGGGAACCCTATCCCAAAGCACTTCTGGGGAAGAAAGCAGGACAGATCCAGCTGAAGAGAAGCTCACTTTAGTTCCCATCACAGGAGGTGAGGGAGAAGGCATTTTACAGTCTTCATTGTTGTTTAGTAGTTTTCAGTTGCATCTGACTCTTTGTGACCCCTTTTTGGGGTTTCCTGGGCAGAGATACTAGATTGGTTTGCCATTTCCTTATCCAGATCATCTTACAGATAAAGAAACTGAGGCAAACAGGCTTAAGTGACTTGCCCAGGGTCACACAGCTAATGTCTGAGGGCAGTCTAGCAGCTTTTATTTCAACTGATTATTTTCACTAACTAGGTGCTAAACACAAGTTGCTTCTACTTGCTGAAAGAGTAGAAATTTTGCTACCATTTTCTCCCTTGCAATGCCCTGGTGCAAAGCCAAGTTTACTTTTTCCTTGTTCCAGTCGTGAATGCCACTTGATATTGCCAAAGTATTTTATGTGATTGTTCAGGTTCTTGTTCTGGCTTAAGTTAATGCCAAGTAATTTGGGGTGAAGTTTAGAGAGCAACTTAGAATCTAAATTCTTCAGGAGTAGAACCATTCTATTCTTTGTACTTTGTACAAGTCATTTGTACTTGGGGCAGCTAGGAGGTATGGTGGGTATAGGGCCTGAAGTCAGAAACATCTTAATTCAAATCTGGTTTCAGACATTTGCTATAGCTGTCTGACTTTGGGCAAGTCATTTGACCTGTTTGCTGAAGCAAAATTTCCTCATCTGTGAAATGAGGACGGTAATAGCATTTACCTCTCTGGATTGTTGTGAGGATCATTTGAGAAAATATTTGTAAAGTGCTTAGCACAGTGCCTGGCACAGAGTAGGCACTGTGTAAATATTAACTCTTTTTTTTTTTTTTTTTTTTGCGAGGGGCAATGGGTGTTAAGTGACTTGCCCAGGGTCACACAGCTAGTAAGTGTCAAGTGTCTGAGGCCGGATTTGAACTCAGGTCCTCCTGAATCCAGGACCGGTGCTTTATCCACTGCACCACTTAGCCGCCCCCCAATATTAACTCTTATTATTGCTATTATTTATATCCCCAGTACTTAACACGGTGAGTGCCTGACACACTGAATAAATACTTGTTGATTAGTTGATTTTAAATGTTTAGCATTCTATGCAGTAGAATAACATGAGCATAGGGAAATGTCTAATTGTCATAGGAAAAGCTGCCACTCATTTCAGGGAAGGGGAGTAGACATAAGGAGGGCATTCTTAGAAAAGGATCCTATGTCTGCATAAACAGTAATAAATCATAAGAAATTATCAACTTTGAAACCCCCTAGGCTTCAAAGCACATATGCATACAGACCTCTCCAGGAGTGCTCCCCTTCTATTGCACCCCCTTTTTGCCATCTGATTAGCACCTGCTAGGTACTGATCCCATTATGTAACTGTTCACCAATGAGGGGCCTTTTCCCCAGCACTGGAGATCAAGCATCTGGCAGCCATACTACCCACCCCTTTCTCAGTGCATGTCTACTTCTGTCTCCCTCTCCCTGAAACTAGGCCAGTTACATAACTTTGAAAGCATCCATCTGAAGATAGTGTCTTCTATGCCAGGGTTTGTGCCACTGTCTATAAGATTTTAATGTGGTAGATTGATCACTCTTCTCAGCTTCTAATTTATTCGATTTTTTCTAACAGTTTACTGGTATAGCCAGTTCAGTGCGATTAAAAAAAAAAAAAAGGTTATAATCCAGTAATTTACTAAGGTTTGCCTGCCACCTGGTGGGGGAAAATTGCTATCCTCTATATGCTGAGCACTCACTAAGTTTCATTTAAAATTAATGAACTAATGTATAAACTAATGAACTCACATATCAGAAGAAAATGAAAATGAAACATTCACCTTAACAAATATATTTAGGGTATGGGCCATATATATAGCACAGTGCCAAGTACATGCACTTAATAAATTCTTACTGACTGTCACATGCATATATTTGTGTAAATATTTTAATATCTATATCTATCTGTTCCACCCAACTTTGCTAAACTATTTGGGGCAATCCAAAAACACATCTCCCTATCTAAGTGGCTACTTATTGCCTACCCACTGTAGGTTAGAAGAAGCATTTCCAGGGTCCCTCTGGGCATAGGGTAGCTGCTGAGGACTCTTATTTGGATCAGAGTTGAGGATGTGCTGATCACAGAGAGAATTCTTATACTGTCAGGCTAATGCATTTCCATGAGTTTACTTCTTCCCCACCTCTGCCAATGCAGTACACACATCAACTATCCAGGCAGTGGATAATATGCCCAGCCTCATCTCTCTCCTCCAGAATGAGCCAAGATCTATGGGATGTGGGCCTGAGGGTCTTGGGTCCTAATAGCTAGGCAACCCTAATAGATATTCCTACTAGGCTGCTATAAATAGTTAGCTACCTAACTTTAGGATTGTTTTTTTTTTCCATAAAGCAGAGAGTTCACCATGTCTCTTTTCTACTCTGGAAGTTTTAATGATTCCTTACAGGTGCGAGGATAAAATAAAAAACTTTTATCTAGAATTTAAAACTTTCCACAGTATGGCTCTAATCTATCTTTCCAGATATTTTTCATATTATTCCCTAAAATCTATGTTCTGGACATACCAATTGACCCGATGGTTCCCTTATGTAATATTCTGTCTCTGACCTCCATGCTTTTGCAAAAAATCTCCCAGAAGTGGAATCCTCCTCCTCCTCACCTCTATCTCTTAGAGTCCCTAGCTGCTTTTTATATTTTGGAAATATTGCCCCCCAAAAGAAGCCTTTCCTGCTCCCCAAGTTGTTGATGCTCTCCCCCCAAATTTTCTTTGCATTTCTGTTATTGTGTTTAGTATTCTATGTATCCATGGCAAGCCCTCCTTCCTCGAGGGCAGGAGCATCTTTGTCTTTTTATCCCTACCACCTAGCACAGTGGCTGCCATTGAATAAACCTTTAAATGTCTGATGCATTGTTGTGGAAGAGGGAGAAGACCAAAGCTGTTTACATGGCCAATGAGGTGACAAGGGGACCGTTGTGTCGTCAGCTTGTTCTAAATGCTGCGTCTGCTGTGACATGGATGGAGCCAGAGCTGTTTCTGGTAATAGAAATGTCAGCACTAAATGCCTGGCAGGCCACTTGTAAAAGAATTGTAAAAAGAGATGCCAGTTGGCATCTGGCCTCACACTGAGCTATGAATGTCTTACTATATAGGGAGATAAACATTCTAATTAACAATCCTGGAGTAATGATGTGTTCATATAGTAAAGCAACTGATGGATTTGAAATGCAATTTGGAGTTAATCATTTGGGTGAGGTTATTTCATAGTTGACTAATTTAGCTAACCACTTTTAAAGGGTGCTAATTAAAAATTGCCTGGGGTTATCAATTTTCTGCCAGGACTAAAGGAAAAAAAATGGGAAGGGTTTCTGTCCAACTAATAATTAAATAAAGGAAAGGGACTGGCAAAGACATCATCAATTTGTCATGGAGCTCTAATGTTTAGTCCTTTTCCCCTTTGGGCACCTCTTTTTCTTTAGAGGAAAGGCTACTTTACCCCCATTTTCAGGGATAAAGAGGAATAATCATAAGGACTTGCTGGATTATTACATTTTATACAGTCATCCCTATTCCATGTGTCTGGTGCCAGTGGGACAGTGAACAAAAATTATCTTTATGGAAAATGAGAGATAATCAAAGAATGAAAAACTAATGGCATCTGAATCAACTTCATCTGCTCATTTGAAGAAGCACTAGTTGACCTTCATAATTTTCCTCCAACCAGTTATGTCTTTTCTTTTTAAAAAATAAGTTTTAATGATAAATATTTTTTATTTTTACATTGTATTTCTCCCTGTATCCCTATCACATTTCTCTCTCACACAACCATTCTGTGCTCTGTCTATTGTATGGAGAACAGGACCTCTGAACATTTGGCACAGAGGAGTTGAAGAGCTCTGATCTCACTGACTTTATACAGATTTTTCATTTGCCCCCTTTATTTGCTTGTCTTTGCTAGTAATTGATTAGTTATCCTTAGTAAGATGCAACTTCTCTCAACTAAGCCTTTCTCTTCTGCCTCATTTTGATATGGAGTTGATTCTGATTATTAAAAATAATGGTAGTGGTAAAAAAGGGCAGACTCACAATTCCAATCAAAATGGAGTAGCTTAAATTATGTAACCCAGCAATGGAGTAACAAGGTCTCTTGTTAAGAACTGGCCTGCTTAGTTCAAAGAGACTCATGACTATATTAACTGCAGGCTGATAACTTTTGGACCATAACTCTTCTCACAGACCATTAACCATTGTAGAGAAATTGGGACACTAATATACTGTTGGTGAAATTGTGAACTGATCCAACCATTTTGGAGAGCAATCTGGAATTATGCCCAAAGAGTTATGAAACTGTGTATTTCCCTTGACCTAGCAATACCACTATTACATCTGTTTCCCACAGTGTTTAGGGAAAAAGGAAATAACCTATATGTTCTAAAATATTTATAACAACTCTATGTGGTAGCAAAGAACTAGAAATTGAGGGGATACCCATCAATTGGGGAATGTCTAAACAAGCTGTGATATGATTGTGATGGAATACTACTCTGCTGTAAGAAATGATGAACTGGTTGAATATAGAAAAAACATGGAAAGATTTGCATGAAATAATGAAGAGTGAAATGAGCAGGACCAAGAGAACAACCGTATTTGAAGAACAACCATGAACAACTAAGTTATTCTGGGTATTATAAATACTGAAATCAACTACAAAGGATCTTTGAAGGAAGAGAAAGAATTAATAAATAGAAGTATGCAGAGTATGGTTTTGTATATTTGTGTACACATATACACAAGCATACATACATACATGCATACATATGTATATGTGAATATGTATGTGTATATATGTTTATATCTGTATCTGTGTCAAATTGTGACATTCTCTAGTATGGGGTGAGATGGGAGGAAGAGAGACAATTTAGAATGTAAAATGAAGCAAAAAATTTAAATTTTAAAAAGACCACTTACTGAGTCCTAGAGGAATTACAATCTACATCAGTGGAGGGTACACCCACAATGAAAAAAATGACATATTCCTTAATATTGTAGGTGAGACCCAACTAGATGACAACAAAAGATATTGCTCCAAAGACCAAATCCAATAAATACAAGAAAACATAGATTTGATATTTTAAAAAGAAATTTTACTGGTGCCTTTTATTTTTGTATCACATTCATGTCTAGATTTACCCCAACCCTCTTCCCTGGAACTGAATTCTACCTTATACAAAGAAAAACAGCTAAATAGAGCAGATAACAATAACCCAGACTGTCACACACAGACTACGCCTGGCAGTAAGTACAACGTTTTGCCCCCATACTGCTTTACTTCTTTGCCTATTGGAGTCAAAATTTAATTTATTTGTTATTTATTTTCTTCCTCATTGAAATTTCTGAGAGCTAAGATTCCTTTTAGTGTTCTTTTTATTGTAGTCAATGTTCTTCTGCATCTGCTTATTTCACTCTCTAACAATTTATGCAAGTCTTCATATGTTTCTCTGAATTCCTCCTATTTGATATTTCATAAAACACAATAATTTCCCATTACATTGCTATAGCACAATACACTGTCATTTTCTAATCAATAAGCATTCACTTCTCCTCCCCCAAGGTCTTTGTTACCAGAAAAATCTTTCTTTCACCTCATTTATGCACATGCCCAGTAATGGGATTGCTGGGTCAATTTTTTTTTAAGACTCGGAAAAACAAAGTAAAACTTCCTGATGTGTGTAAATATTTGAAACATTATGGAATAAAACAACCTTAATCTTTCTGAGAGCACATATCAGTTTTAGATTCATGTTGGTAAACACACTCATCTTTTAAGTTTCTAAGAAGTTTCACTCATGCAAAGGCTTGAGAATTGTAAAAGAAAATGTATTTCAAATGGAGCCTTTGTGTCAGAGGCTCTCATGATTTGAAAAGGTTTGGGTATAGTCATGCACTAAGTAGGGCTCCCAGCAGGCATTGCATCTTATGGTTCCTTAGCCATTATAGTTTTCCCCATCATCCTTTTTGGAATTCTGTGTGCCTTCTGTTATAAAGAATGGGGAGAAATTTGCTTGTACCTCCAATGAGGTTGACTATGGTAAAGAACAAAACAAAACAAAACCTGGAGAAGTTTTGGTATGCCCTATATATAAAGAGACACTTAACAGTTCTGTGCAGATCCCATTTAGATGTCCATATGAACTGAAGGAATCACAGAATACCTCTCATCCAGGGCAGTTTGATATCTCACGTGAAGGATGCCTTTCAATTGACTCTAGATTCCTTATTCCTGTGGGAGAGCCCCACATATGCTGGGATTTCTATAGAGGCTAAGCTATCCTTTTGAGATAGGAAGCTCAGCATTTCTTTTCATTTTAAGTTAGTCAATAAAATTGATCTGTATATGAGTCTACAGAGAGGAGCAAAGGAGAAAGTGAGTGTCCCAGCTATCCCTTAATCTCATGCTAGTTTTGTTGTAGCACTTGGTATCCAACTGAGCCCAGAGTACAGGGTCCCCTCAGGAGACACAGAAGGCATAAATTCTCTATATTTGATAGAACAGTGTTGCTACACAAGTGCCAGGTTTAATCAGTTTGGTTTCTCACCTGAAAGGTGAGTCAACTCATTTCCGTAATCTCTATGGGAAAACCCTACCTTCACATGGTTCCTGGAAGGAACCATGCTTTCATTATGGGAAGAGAAACTTGATTTATTTTTTTTCTCTTCTTTTCTGTATCTTTTGGGGAATTGCAGGTCTTTTCTAAGCACTAAAATCAGGAGGTAACTAATTAGAACTTTATGAAATGATGTCTGTTTGTTAAATTATATCACCATGTATTTAGAAGTATGGAGGAATTTTAATTACTGGTTTGGATAATGCCATAATTCCTATTGATATCTGTCCTCACACAAAAGTTCACGCAGTGTTTTGGGGGGAACAGACTAACTCCTATCTGTGCCAACTTGGGGTTAGTTCATTAATATATCCAAATCCACTCACAGTTGTCAGTGAAACTTTAAAGTTAACGTCATGTCTACATCATTTCAAAACTATCAGCACCTTTTGGAGTTCTGCTGGTTATACTGCTGATGTCTGGGAGTTGTCTAAGATTTTCATATCGCAGAACCAGAAGGCCCTCACAGCAGTGCCTAGATCGCTTCTGATAATTTAGCATATGCTATCAGGAGGTGAATTTTGGTTACCATATGATGCAATTTGTAAATTATGCTCCTTTGATCTCTGAGATGATCTTTGGGACCCGAATTCAGGGTTCCTCTTTGTAATCTTCTTTTCTGCTATTTCCTCTTTTTCTTGTCTATTTACAAACTTATTTATTACACACAGCTGAGACGGGGGGGGGGGTCATGGGGACTAGAACAAGGTACAATTTTAACACACATACACATTTCCCATGAAAACAAAAGCTTGATAAAACATTCCTATTTCTCCTTCTGGGCTTGTATAACTCTCTGCTCCTTGGGAAGAGTTATTCTGGTTCCCTTGAAATCAAAGCTAAGTCACTGGAAAGGGGGTAGACAGGAGAATGGGACAGAAATTAAAGTCCTTACTACAAAAATATTAATTTTGAAATTTGCAAATAAAATATACATTGGCCACTTCCCATTGTATATAAAATGTGTTATTGCTTCAAAGGACAGTAAAAATAGTAATAGATGATGCCTTATTACTGTAGTCATAGTTAGCCTCAGTCTAATATAGTAATGTCAGAACTTACTAAAACAAAATTTTTAAATGTTATTTTTTCTTAATTTAGGAAGCTTCAACTGAACTGTTGCATTAGTCTGGTTCTAGATGGGGAGTGGGGAGAAGAGGAGGAAAGGGAAAATAATTCACTTAAAATTTGGATATATCATTTAACCTTTAAGAACCTCAGTTTTGTTATCTGTAAAAATGAAAGAGTTAAACTAAATGACCTCTCCTCCTCCCTTTAAATCTATGATACTATGATTTTTTGTTTTCCTATATACCAAAGTCATCGGAAGGGGTGAGGATGGGGAGTCTAGAGAAGATTGAGAAAGGAAGAGAATTTTGTCTTTTGTTGTTGTTCAGTTGTTTTAGTTGTGTCCAACTCTTCATGAACTTATTTGCAATTTTCTTGGCAAGATATTGGAGTGGACTCATTTCCTTCTCCAGTTCATTTTATAGATGAGGAAACTGAGACAAACAGGATTAAATGATTTGCTCAAGGTCACAAAGCTAGTAACTGTCTTAGGTCAGATTTGAACTCAGGAGAATGAGTTTTCCTGATTTCAGGCCCAGAGTTCTATCCATTATAGTACCTAGCTGTACTCTTTCTCCTCAACTATTCTCATTTTTCTCTCTCCCTGTCTATTTCCTTTCACATATCTCATATCCTTTCTTCTATCCCCTGCCTTTTGCCTTTTTCCCCATTATATATTTGTTTTTCTCTATCTCTCCCTTTCAACCCTCCTTTTAATTCTTGTGTCCATCATTATTTTCTTTTCTGTCTTTTCTTTAACTGTATATCATATCTTTCTTAATAGATAAAAAGCTAAAGGCTAAAACTTAAGAGTAAACTAAGTTGAGAAAGTGTTGAATGGGTCATTTGGGCTAAACGAATTTTGTATTTATTAGTTTAGCATCAATGACCTTTCTTGCTGGGCAAGAACTCCCCTGCATTGAATGAAAGTGTTTACCTCTGTAACTCTCTTTTACATATGCACAATTACATTGGCTCATCTCTATGATCATGTACTTTCAAGAAATATAGCACTCTGTTAACTATAAATCTTTAATCTAGTAATCCAACCATGAAATGCATTGTCAACAAACTTTGAAAATGCATCATAAAAAGACACAGTAATTGTTGTTTCTGATGACTTTAAGCAGAATAAATATGGAGTGGGAAAAATCATTCTCCAAAACTTCACAGAGATTGAAAGTTAAAAGGAGGCATTAAAAGTCCCTAATTACCGAATTTTAGAGTTGAAAGAGACTTGGCACACATTTAGATCTACCCAAATCTCAATGGAATCTCCACCATACCATACCCAATCATTATATTCCAGTCACTTAAAGACCTTCATAAAAGGGAAAAATCTACTCCTTATAAAAAAAAAAAAAAAGCCTGTATTGGGGCCAGTTGTAGTTATTAGAACATTTTTTTTTACATCAAGCCTAAATATACCTTTTTGAAACTTTTATCCATTGCTCCAAGTTTTGCCTTCTGACGTTAAACAGAAGGCTACTCACTGTAGTTTTTCAAACAATTAAAGAGAGTTATTATGTCTCTTCTGAACTTTTCTTTTCCAGGCTAAACCCTCAACTATTTATCTGATATGGACTCCTCCAGGGTTTCGCCATTGTTCTTGTCCTCCTTTGGACAGTCTAGATTATAAATAAGGTGTAGGTTACAAAAAACTGTGGTACTCAAAACTGAATATGATACTCAAAATGTAGTCCAATAAGGCTAAAGTATAAGGGGATTATCACTTCCTTTTTCCCTAAAACTATGCTTCTCTTTAGGGCAGCTATATGGCATAGTCGATAAGGGTAGGGTCTGGAGTCAGAAAGACCCAAGTCTAAATCCGGACTGAGACACCTAACCAGCTGTGTGACCCAGGGCAAGTCACTTAACCTTGTTTGCCTCAGTTTCCTCATCTGTAAAATGAGCTGGGGAAGGAAATGGTAAACTACTCCTGTATCTTTGCCAAGAAAACCACAGATTGGGTCACAGAGAATTTGACCGGACTGAAACAACAATGCCTCTCTTTAGTAATTTCTGGTTACTTAAGGAGCTTATCCTATTAGGGAATCTGGGGGAGATGAATAGATAGACAGATAGATTGCACTTAATAAATACTTGCTTCTAAGCATTGAAAGATACAAAGGCAAGTACTTAAGATAGTCATTGCCTCAAGGAATTTACTTCCAGATTACTAATTCGTTTTCACCCCAGATGGTAGCACTTTTGTTCTGGTGGGTGTGATACTGGGACTTGGGGGTCGATTATTGATCAATTTCACTGGAACATCCTCACGCCCCCATTTCAGCATCTTGGGGTTAGGTTTCCTACTTTCTTATTCTTCATTCCTGCTTCTTTTTCCTCCCTATTGGGTAATTTAGAAAATTATTTCATTTTATTGGTCCAGTAAGTCATAGTGCAGTCTCTCATTAGTATTATACTGTCTCTTTGTGTCAAATGACTTATAAAGTCAAGCCCCAAGGAATCTGGGCCTTCAAATGGAGTGTGGATAGCTCCCCACTGCCATGTGTTGCCCTTGGTGGGTTTGGAAACTTCACACAATCACTGGTAGCAGCTGTTTTGCTCCTTCCATTGCAAGTATTAATAAAGTTTGTTGAATCTATCTGAGTAGGATGATGCTTTTAATCATTAAATTAAAATTTAATGAGGGGAAGGCAACTCATAAAAGAAAAGCAGGGTACATATTCAATGGAATGACAAGAAATGGTTTAAAGATCTGGTCCCTAACAAGAGAAGCCAAAAGCTGATTTAACAGAGCCAAAAGACTTGCAGAAGAGATCAGGTTACTCAGTAGGGAGTTGATGATCTGAGAAGAGGTCATAGTTAGAGTGGGCCAATAATGTTACTGAAGAATTAAGGAATGGGGAACCTCTGATTCCTTGAAGGATTTGAGACTCCTTCCAGAACTTTCCATCTATAATCATCCTGTCTACATTGAAATCATTTACCTGATGTCAATGATGAGGAATTTCAGTTTAAGTAACTTAAAAATTCAACAATGTTGAAGTTTGGAGTATATTCATAGGATTTTTTTTTTGTGAAAAAGCAAGAATAAAAAGTACATACAATAGTACACAATTTCATGTATCAACTTAATTTAGAAAATAAAGTAAAAATTGCTTTATTAATTTATGAACCATTATGCTATGTTTTCCCTGGTTGCAAAAACTATCTTCCTTCAACATCTCTGATTCACTCTCTCCATTTATATTATCCATTTTTAAAGAAAAAAAGTATACCAGCTTCTCCATACATTTAGTTAATATGTCATTTTTATTTTGTTTCCACCAAAATCATTATTCAATGCCACAGGCATACCAATGTTCAAGCTGACCATGTTGCTCAATTCCTGGCAATGAAATTGAATAAAAACTTGGATTAAAAGGTCAGTTTTTAAAATATGCATAATAAATTCAGAGACAAAAAGCTATTCTAACAACTTTCTGCACCATTTCTTCTCATCTCATTATTCATATAGGCCTCCCTGAATTTTAAGCAGTACAAATCCAGAGATGAAATTTGTAGACTACTGGAGCCAAGTAAAATTTCTTTCATGGCTGGAAACCTGATGGTAGAGTTGGTGACATTTCTTAAATTAATGAAGCTAATGCAGGATGGGAAGAATCTGATGGATGCTTAATCGCTTTCTCTAGTCCTACAGTAGAAGTGGAAATTTTCCTTAAAATGAATCCCTTATTATATGCCCTTCATAGATTCATTTCTACAGCTACAGAATTGACAGCTCCTATTTTCATGAATTTTAATTTCATTATACATTTCGTAGCCAGAAATGACTTTAATTATCATTTGTAGCATTGAGATCAATAGGTAGAGACATGGGAATTTGAGAAATGGAGACGTGAATGAAGGGGATTAGCTGAGAGTGCCTATGAGTAGAGCAAAAGTTTCTGGATGGAACTTGTTTAGGACTGGATTGGAAAAGAGAAGATTTAGGGCTTAACTAATAGCTGGCCTCATTTGAAGAGCATGGAAGAGGGATTCATCTTCTGCTTGCTCCCAGAGGATGGCACTAGCAGCAGCAGGTGGAAGTTATTGAGACAAATTAAAGCTTGATGTCAAGAAAGACTGCTTAACAGCATTCCATCAATGTGGATTAGGATGCTTATGAAGTAATACATTTTCCTTCACTTGAAGTCTAAGCAAAGGTTGGATGAGCCCTTGTTAGACTGAGATAGACAGCATTATCATCTTGGTACTGATTGGACATGGTGGGCTCTAAGGCCCCTTCTTACTCCGATATCCTATGATTCTGTGAATGAATTTTGGATGTGATCTTTAAATAACAACTTTGTTCTCTCTTAGATAAATGGTACAAAAAATGATAATATTTGTAAAGTGCTTAGTAGCACAGTGCCTGGCACAGTAGGTACTATATAAATGCTTATTTCATTTCTTCCCTTTCTCTGCTTGGTTTAGCCAATAACAAATAGGTTGGAGATAATATTATACTTAAAAACAATAATTATTGTCATGGATAATAATCAATAATGTTTGCTTCAAACTATAATTGATATAATTAATAATATTTGCTACTTTAATGTAATTGAAGAATTACACTAAATTTAAGGGTGGGTAGAACACCATCACCATTGAACTTTTAAGCTAATCTGTCTAGTTTTAGAGTTATCTTTAAAGTTTGTATTTGTTTAGAAATAGAACTTTGTGGATCACATACCTATAAAAAATGGGACAGAGTAAATGTTCCTAGAATATTTTTTTGCTTAGCTCTTTTTTTAATCATAAAAGTACTTTATTATTTTCCAGTTACATGTAGAAATAGTTTTCAACATTTGTTATTATAAGATTTCTGGTTCCAAATTTTTCTCCCTCTCTTCCTTCCCTCTCTCCTCCTTAAGGCAGCAAGCAATCTGATACAGGTTACACATGTACAATCACATCAAGCATATTTCTGCATTAATCATGTGTGAAAGAAGAATCAGAACAAAAGTAAAAAAAACTCAAAAAACCTTAAACAACAACAAAAATAGAAACAGTAGGGTTCAATCTGCATCCAAACTCTACAGTTCTTTTTTCTGGATGTGAAGAGCATTTTCCATCATGAGTCCTTTGGAATTATCTTGGATCATTGCATTGCTGAGAAAAATTGTCTATCACAGTTGATCAACAAACAATGCTGTTGATACTGTGTACAACGTTCTCCTTGTACTGCTCATTTCACTCAGCATCAATTCATGCAAGTCTTTCCAGGTTTTTTTTTTTTTTTTCTGAAATCTGCCTGCTTATTATTTCTTACAGCACAATAGTATTCTATTACCTTCATATATCACAACTTCTTCAGCCATTCCCCAATTGATGGGCATTCCCTTGATTAATAATTCATTGCCACCACAAAGAGAGCAGCTATAAATGTTTGTATGTGTGGGCCCCTTTCCCTTTTTTAATGATCTCTTTGCGATATAAACCTATTAACGTAATGTCAGGTTAAAGGTATGATTTTTAAAATCTAATGTGTGTGTCCTTACCTGCCCCCCAGTGTGTGTGTGTGTGTGTGTGTGTGTGTGTGTGTGTGTGTGAAGTAGCTAAGGTTTACTTATAAATTCAGCAACAGTTTAGGCTTTTAAGCATTTATTAAAGTATATTATGGGTTAGCAAAGAGAGAGAGAGAGAGAAAGCTGCCTTCACCTAGCTATCCAAAAGACTGATTGCCCCTCAGTTCCACTGGAAGCCTCCTGTCGAACTGGAAGAGGGTAGTCCACACACACACACACACACACACACACACACACACACACACACACACACACACACACACACACATACACACACACACAGCTCCAAGCTAATTGGCTGGTAGCATTCAAGTCCATTGATTGACATGACTTACAGGTGGTCCGTGAACTTCCAGATGCCAGTCTGACCTTCAAAATCTCAGAAAGGTCACCTCATGCTTTCTCAGTTCTCACAAAGGGTATGCACAGTTTTATAGCCCTTTGGGCATAGTTCCAAATTTCTTTCCAGAATGATTGGATCAGTTCATAACTCTACCAACAATGCATTAGTGTTCCAATTTTTCCACAGCTTCTCCAACATTTATTATTTTCCTTTGTTGTAATATTAACCAATCTGATTTCAGAGTTGTTTTAATTTGCATTTCTCTGATCAATAGTGATTGAGAGCATTTTTTCCTATGGCAATAGATAGCTTTGATTTCTTCATTTGAAAACTGCTTGTTCATATCCTTTGACCAGTTCTCAATTGGGGAATGACTTGCATTCTTATAAATTTGATTTAGTTCCCTATATATTTTAGAAATGAGACCTTGGGGCAGCTAGGTGGTGCAGTAGATAAAGCACCGGCCCTGGATTCAGGAGTACCTGAGTTCAAATCTGGCCTCAGACACTTGACACTTACTAGCTATGTGACCCTGGGCAAGTCATTTAACCCCCATTGCCCCCCACACAAAAAAAAAATAAAAGGAAAAAAGAAATGAGGCCTTTATCAGAAACACTGGCTGTAAAAATTGTTTCTTGGCTTTCTACTTCCCTTCTAATTTTGACTGCATTGCTTCTGTTTGTACAAAACCTTTTTAATTTAATGTAATCAAAATCATCCATTTTGCATTTCATAATATTCTCTATCTCTTGTTTGGTCATAAATTATTCTCCTCTCCATAGATCTGAGAGGTAAACTATTCCTTCCTCTCCTAATTTGCCTGTTTACCCTTTATAAATATATAATTTACCCTTTATGAAATCATGTAACCATTTTGACATTATTTTGGTATACAGTGTAAGATGTTGGTCTATGCCTAGTTTTTGCCATACTATCTTCCAGTTTTCCCAGCAGGTTTTGTTTTGTTTTGTTTTGTTTTGTTTGTTTGTTTTTTTGGTAAGGCAATGAGGGTTAAGTGACTTGCCCAGGGTCACACAACTAGCAAGTGTCAAGTGTCTGAGGCCGGAGTTGCACTCATATCCTCCTGAATCTAGGGCCTGGTGCTTTATCCACTTCACCATCTAGCTATCCTAGAGTTTTTGTCAAATGCTGAGTTTTTATCCTAGAAGCTGGAGTCTTTGGGTTTATCAAACAGTAGATTACTATAGTCATTTAGTACTGTGTCTCCTGTGCCTAACCTATTCCATTGGTCTACTACTCTATTTCTTAGACAGTTTTGATGACTGCTGCTTTATAGTATAGCTTCAGATTTGGTAGGGCTAGCCCACCTATATTGCATTTTACATTGCACCTAACTGCATTTTTTGTCATTAGTTCCCTTGATATTCTTGAACTTTTGTTCTTTCAGATGAATTTTATTATTTTTTTCTATGTTTAGCTCTCTTTTTAACCTCTAACACTTCCTTCCTTGGAGTATACGTCTCTGTATATATCCTTTCTACATTTCATTCCGCCTCAAATTTTAAGCAGAGGAAATGAAAAGATGAAATTACAAGTTTCTAAGGCCAAGTAAATTCTTTCTTGATTAGAGACATGAAAAGAGAGTTGGTTACTTTTTTTTTTTTAATCAATGAAGCTAATATGGGCTAGAGAGAATCTAATTGGCATCACATATCGCATTTCTGGTTGTTGGATTTTTAAAAAATCCATAGTGCCTTATACAAAAGCACTTAATAAATGTTTGTTGAATTAATGGAATTGACAGGTTTTACTGTGGAATCAGATTTGGGTTTTTTTGTTTGTTTGTTTTTTTAATGAGACAATTGGGGTTAAGTGACTTGCCCAGGGTCACATAGCTAGTAAGTGTCAAGTGTCTGAGGTCAGATTTGAACTCAGGTACTCCTGAATCCAGGGCCGGTGCTTTATCTACTGTGCCACCTAGCTGCCCTTTGTGGAATCAGATTTAATACTGGAACTACGTTAAAAGTTATCTAGCTGGGGCAGCTAGGTGGCGCAGTGAATAGAGCACCAGCCCTGGAGTCAGGAGGACCTGAGTTCAAATCCGACCTCAGACACTTAACACTTACTAGTTGTGTGACCCTGGGCAAGTCACTTAACCCCAATTGCCTTGCCAAAAAAAAAAAAAGTTATCTAGCTGATTCCCTTAATTTGATTGATAAGGTAACTGAGGCCCAGTGATGTGGTGACTTGTCTGAATTCACACAGGAAGTAAATAGAAGAGTAAATAACTGAAGCCACATTTTCTGATTCCAAATCCAGTGTTCTTACCACTACACCACATTGCCAGTGGTGCATGTCTGTGTCTGTCTGTCTCTCAAAAGACACACATGTATATGAAATATATATTTAATTTTATAATAAAAACATAGATAACAATGGTAACATATCAATAACTATTGTTACAATTTCTATGTCATCAGGATTATATGTTCATATTGTGTAGTCCTGTAAATACACATATATTTTCATAGTTATACTAAGTATGACCGCAGAATTCTTAGTTCTCCCTTTTTGCCTTTGTATTCTCTTGTATGGCGTTTCCCATATTTATGTATATGGTCATATGGTCTCCATTACAGCCTATTTTAGTCATTCTTTTACTGTCCAGAACTTCCCAGTTTTCTGCTGTAATTTATAAAATACCACTCTAACATCTTGTAAAGAATACCTCCTCCCCTTTGTGTTGTTTGAAATTATATGGGGGTGCCTATCTATTTCCTGAGTTTTAGGGAACTTATCTGGGATTTCTAATATATTGCTACTTATAAATTAGAGGCTATAGCACCAGTCTTTGGCATTAAGCATTTATTAAAGCATACTAAACTGTTAGAAAGATAGCACATTGCTCCTAAAGTTCAGAAGTCCTGCATACTTAGAAAAGAGAGATGGAGTAGGGACCCACCACTTCAGTATCCCAGGTGCAGCATAAAATCCCAGGATGGAGAGAGGCTCAGCAAGAAGATCAGGGGAGATAAGAGAGACACTCCCCCTCCCCAAACTGTTCCTTCACCTCACCAGCCCCACCCTATATCCTAAGAGTTACCAGGTTTTGTCACCTGTGCCCTTCTCTCAACTCATATACCCACTACTTTAGTTCCTAGCTTCTTAAACTGTGGATCTCGGCCACATGTGGGATCGTGTAACTGAATGTGGAGGTCATGAAAAATTTGGCAACACTAAAAGCTTATGTACATTTATTTTATATACCTATATACCCAGGGTCATGTAAAAATTTCTCTGGTGAAAAGAAGCTGCAAGTGGAAAAAGTTTAAGAAGCCTTGCTCTAGTTTAGAACCTCATTATTTCTCACATAAACCATTGAAAAAGCCTTCTTCTTCATCTCCCTGCTTCTAGTCTCTCCCCTTTCCATATCATTGTCTACATAACCACTAAATTAATATTTCTATTTCAATTTTTACTATGTCATTCCCCTGCCCCCAAGTCTTAAAGAACTTCCTCCCTATAATTCTGCTTGGTGGATAAAGCCTTCCATAATTTGGTTGCTCCTTCTCTTTCCCAACATTCCATACTGTGCCCCTTTGCATACTCTGTGTTCCAATCAAGCTAGACTACTGGCTATCTCTTGGACATTCCATGTAATCTCCTGTCTCTGTTACTTTTCACATCTCAACCCTGATGTCTTCCTGGAGAAATTGTGACTTAAGGTCACATTGCTATTTTTGAGTGGCAGAGAGAGAGGTAGCTACCAGTTCACCTTCTTGTTCTGTCTAGTATTTCTTCTATTAGACTTCCATACTTCCACAAAACATAGCTATTGAAAAAGCTGGTTTTGGTTGTGATGGGGTATGAAGGGCCTTAGAGCACATAGGAGAAAATACACCCCAAAAAGTCAATAGATAAGCATTATATACATATTGTCCTCCTTGTTTAAAGAGAAACAATGTAATTGACTTCAACTTTGCAAAGGAAGTAGATGCTATCCTTGTGAGGAAGCTGGATCTGGCCAAGGGCATACTGAGAAAATAAGAAGCATTTACTAGGCACCTACTATGTGTAAGGCATTTAAAAAACAAATAAAGGGGGGATGTCTACTTGAGCTTGAAATGTGGTTTTTTTAATATTTTATTTCCCCCCAATTACATGTAAACACGATTAACATTTTTTTTAGAATTTTTGAGTTCCAAATTTTCTCCTTCCTTCCCTCCCCCATTGAAAAGTCAAGCATTTGATATAGGTTATACATGTGTAGTCATGCAAAACATATTTCCATGTTAATCATGTTGTGAAAGAAAACACAAACAAAAAAAAAAACAAGAAAAGGAAGGAAAATGTATGCTTCAATCTGCATTGAGACTCCATCAGTTCTTTCTTTGGTAATGATAATGTTTTTCTTCTCTAAGTCCTTCAGAATGGTCTTGGATCACAGTATCGCTGCAAATAGCTAAGTCATTCACAATTGATTATCATACAATATTACTGATACTATATACAATATTTTCCTGGTTGAATGTAATTTTTTTTTTTTTTAGCGAGGCAATTGGGGTTAAGTGACTTGCCCAGGGTCACACAGCTAGTAAGTGTTAAGTGTCTGAGGCCGGATTTGAACTCAGGTACTCCTGACTCCAGGGCCGGTGCTCTATCCACTGCACCACCTAGCTGCCCTGAATGTAATTTTTAATTTCATATAGGTCTTAGCAAGAATAAACAAAATTGAGCAGGGCTTGGAGTGTATTCTGATATTGTCCCTCAATGGATGCACACAAAGTAGCGAATATAATTATGAAATCTTTATATCACAAAATATCAAAATACTCAGATTTACCAGATTTTTAGCATATTCTTTACCACATGTTAGAGTGATATTTTATATATTATAGCAGAAGACTGATAAGTTATGAATAAGGAGCTGACAAGGGATAGGAACAAACTTAAACTATATTAACCACCCATTAAATTTTGAAGATAGAAATTTAATGCAAGTTTTAAAAGCCTACATATAGTATGATTATCTGGTACCTTTCTGACTAGAGCTTTAACTAGGGTGAGGTGAACAGGGCTTTGCATCCTGGGTGCTGAATTTAAAGAACACTTGAGCAATATAGAAACTACATAGCATAGCACCGAGGCACCATAACACTACAGCATCAAGTTAGCAGGAATTAGTCTGGACTTGTGTTTTCATCTATGCATAGAATTTGTGGTATGGAAATTCCACCACTGTAGATTTGCAACTCATCTGTAATTTATAATCATAAAGAGTTTATCTGTGGTTCTGAGAGGTTGTGACTTGCCTGAGATTGCAAAGCTAGTATGTTTGAGAGGCAGAGCTTAAAGCCAAACATACTTGTTTCCAAATCCCACCTTCTATTTACTATGACATGCTGTCTCTTTTCATGTCTAGTCATGCTGGTAAATGTTCAACAGTTGGCCTTCTGAAAAAAAAATGTAGACACAACACATTTTAAAGATTAATCTGTTTTATTAATATTTTCTGCATGATTTTTTTTAAAGTCTAGAAATCAACAAAACAATAAATCAAGTCCCGGGTTGTATTTGACTGTTTCCAAGGTGTAAATGCTCACACTGAACATTAAACAATCAGCTCTCAAGTCAATTTAAGATAGCTCCAGTACACCTATGGCCCTGTCTTCCTTCACAATTCAGTGCCCCAGTAGTGTGACTTACCTGAGGCACAAACATTACTAGTTATCACCCTTTCTTATCAATACTCAACTATTTTATCTACTTACCCTGGATAAGTCAATTTCTTCTTAGTAGGTTCTTCTACTTTAGGAGTGACTTGGTATGAAAGCATTTTGGGTTGCTCATCTCTGAGAGGCCAACAAGAGTCTATCCCCTACTGGAGATGATTTTCTGTACCTGGCTAAGTCTGTTATTCCCAACACCATGGAAGGCTTTAGCATATTTTTTCTAGCATTCTTGCACTCATAACCCTTGTTATTTGTTTCCACCAGTGATGAAAGGGAAAGAGAAAGAGTGGCGTGATGCCAAGAAAAATGGAAGAGTCCTTTGTTGCTGTTTACCCCAGTCATATGGACCAGACCTTATTTAAATTTATCTTACACACATAGATAGTTATACATTAGAGGTAAGGGTCTTTTACCTCCCTTAACAACCTTTTAAGAATAGCTTCCCAGTTAAAGAAATCATATCTCTTCCACCAAGCAGAATATGCTGGACAAAATTTAAACAAGGTTTTGAACATAGGTTTCAGCTGATTTTATTATAATTCCCAAACCAGATCTTCTACCTCCTCCTTCCATGATAGGTTTTCTTTTTTACCATACATATGAGTTACTACTGATATCCTTAGCAGATAAATACAAAGTCTCTGAATAAAGATACACAAGTGTAGACTCTATAAGTTAGATGCTGTTATAAATGGGTGATTTCCAAGCAAGCAGGTTAGAGAAAGTTGTTACTTCAGAGATGAAATAAGGGACGGATTTTCTTTGTTACTTCATCATCACCGGGAACTTTACCCCCTAAGATGGATGCAATATTCTGTTCAAAGGGTACTCTTGCTTCTATTGCTCCTTAGTTCTTTCATTTTTTCCAGACTTCTTGCCCAAACCTAGACTGTACCACCTATGATACATAGTTTGGTACTGCTTCTTTCAATACATTTCATGGTAGTAAATCTCTGTCCTTTGAAGGTGGATTTAATTTTGGAGAAAAGCCTCGTCAAAGGGAGCTAAGCCTGAAGAACAAAGTGGTTCATCAAGCTTCATTGTTTACAGTCCAAATTCTGATAAGAGACAAATTTTCTTGAATGGCTGGGAAACTGGTTCTAGAGGCCATTGCAAAAAAATAAAAAATTAATAAGTGGCTCCAGTGTGATTTACTCTAGCCATTCAGGAAAACAATTTGGAATTATGAGAGACAAGTTCTTACCGTGTTGACACTCTCTGACCCAGACAATGCATCACTTAGCATATATTCAAGGAGGTTAAAGTCAGGAAGCAAAACCTATGCGCTCAAAAATATTTATAGCAGTTTTTGTGGTAGCAAAAAGCTAGAAACAAAAGAAGAAACTGCTTCTTCTTTTACTAAATGTGACACCTTGAATCATCAGTGCTTCTGAATCAGCTGACAATTAAGATATATATATCTATCTCTCTCTATATATATAGATAGATAGATAGATAGATATATAGATAGATATATAGATATAGATATATATATAACAGTGATTTATACATGTCCTGGAGTCAGTCCTCCAGACCTTCTATGTGGTTGTCAGGGAAGAATAGCAGTTGAGCACGCTCCAAGGCAAGGAAGAGCATTACAAGGGAATGCATTATCTTTCACCACCCCAGACCCCCATCCCTCTTTGGGGGATGAGGCTAGGATATTAGTGTTGAGTATGAATTCAGTTTTACCTTGGGGGGAAAAACACAAGTTATTTCCTGACTTGGATTTCAAGACACCTTTACTTACCAACTCCACATGCAGCTTCCTTGTATTTAACATGACCATCTGGAGAAACTGATGTCACTACTCCCATACTGACTCTGTTTATTCATTGTGGGACCCTGGAGAGAACCTTAATTTTTTGCCCCTCCTATCCTCTTGTCTTTAACCTATCTAGCCCTACCCCATCTTCAGTCAATACTCTCATGTGGTCTGTTCTATTGTTGAAAAACTCCTTCTTGTCCTACATGTCAATTCATATTGTTTGTGAATTCTGGTGCTAATACAAACCTAGTTCCTTCTTTAAGATACTGCATCCCTTGCTACCCTTTTCCAACATCCACTGCTCTGCACTAGGACAAAGAAGGTAGATGAAGTCTTAGAAAAACCTTTATTAGCACCCTGCAACAAGTGAGGCACCCACCCTAGGCACTGAGATTACAAAGACAAAAACAAAATAGTCTGTTCTCAAGGAAACGACACTGTCTTTGTTCCTTATTGTCACATTCAGATTCCCCCTTTGTCACCATCACTCAGCATCCCACCTCTATTCTTTTTTTCTGTTTGTTTTCATAAGATTTTTAGTTCCAAATTTTTCTCTCTCCCTTCCCTCCCCCTCCCCCAGACAGAAAGTAATCTGATATGGGTTATATATGTACAATCACATTAAACCTATTTAAGCATTAGTCATGTTGTGAAAGAAGAATCAGAACAAAAGGGAAAAACCTCAAAAAAGAAAAAAACAGAAACAAAATTAGAAACAGTATGGCTCAATCTGCATTCAGAATCTACAGCTCTTTTTTCTGGATGTGGAGAACATTTTCCATCATGAATTATTTGGAATTGTCTTGGATTATTGCTTTGCTGAGAAGAGCTAAGTCTATCACAGTTGATCATCACACAGTGTTGCTGTTATTATGTACAATTTTCTCCTAGTTCTGCTCACTTCACTCAGCATCAGTCCAATTAAATCTTTCCAGGTTTTTCTGAAATCTTCCTGCTCATCATTTTTTATGCACAATAGTATTCATTACATTCATATACCACAACTTCTTCAGCCATTCCCCAATTGATGGGCATTCCCTCAATTTCCAATTTGCCACCACAAAGAGAGCTGCAAAAATATTTTTGTACATGTGGGTCCTTTTCCATTTTTTATGATCCCTTTGGGATATATACCTAGTGGTTGTATTAGTGGGTCAAAGGGCATGCAGTTTTAAAACCCTTTGTGCATAGTTCCAAATTGCTCTCCAGAATGGTTAGATCAGTTCACAACTCCATCAACAAAGCATTAGTATTCCAATTTTTCCACAGCTTCTCCAACATTTATTATTTTCCATTTTTTTCATATTTGCCAATCTGATAGGTGTGAAGTGATACCTCAGAGTTGTTTTAATTTACATTTCTCTAATCAATAGTGATTTAGAGCATTGTTCATATGGCAATAAATAGCTTTGATTTCTTCATTTGAAAACTGCTTGTTCATATCCTTTGACCAGTTCTCAATCGGGGAATGACTTGCATTCTTATAAATTTGATTTAGTTCCCTATATATTTTAGAAATGAGACCTTTATCAGAAACACTGGCTGTAAAAATTGTTTCCCAGCTTCCTGCTTCCCTTCTAATTTTGGCTGCATTGTTTCTGTACAAAACCTTATTAATTTAATGTAATCAAAATCATCCATTTTGGATTTCACAATATTATCTATCTCTTGTTTGGTCATAAATTATTCTCCTCTCCATAGATCTGAGAGGTAAACTATTCCTTCCTCTCCTAATTTACCTATGGTATCACCCTTTATGTTTAAATCATGTACCCATTTTGACTTTATTTTAGTATATGGTGTAAAGTGTTGTTCTATGCCTAATTTTTGCCATACTATCTTCCATTTTTCCCAGCAGTTTTTATCCCAGAAGCTGAAGTCTTTGGGTTTATCAAAAAGTAGATTACTATAGTCATTTACTACTTTGTCACCTGAGTGTAACCTATTCCATTCACCCACCACTCTATTTCTTATCCAGTACCAAATAGTTTTTATCACTGCTCCTTTATATTATAGCTTCATATTTGGTATGACCAGCCCACCTTCCTGTGCATTTTTTCATTAGTTCCCTTGATATTCTTGACCTTTTGTTCTTCCAGTTGAATTTTGTTATTATTTTTTCTAGCTCTATAAAATAATTTTAGGTAATCTGATTGGTATGGCACTGAATAAGTAAATTAATTTAGGCAAAATGGTCATTTTATTATATTAGATTGGCCTATCCATGAGCAATTAATATTTTTTCCAATTATTTAGATCTGATTTTATTTGTGTGAAGTGTTTTGTAATTGTGTTCATAGAGTTCCTGGGTTTGTCTTGGCAGGTAGATTCCCAAGTATTTTATATTGTCTAGTTACTTTAACTGGAATTTCTCTATCTATCTCTTGCTGCTGAGCTTTGTTGGTCATGTATAGAAATGCTGATGATTTATGTGGATATATTTCATATTCTGCAACTTCGCTAAAGTTAATTGTTTCAAGTAGTTTTTTAGTTGATTTTCTAGGATCCTCTAAGTATACCATCATATTATCTACAAAGAGTGATAGTTTTTATTTCTTTCTTACCTATTCTAATTCCTTTAACTCCTTTTTCTTCTCTTATTGCTAAAGCTAACATTTCTAGAATAATATTAAATAATAGAGGTGATAATTGACATCCCTGTTTCACCCCTGATCTTATTGGGAATGCCTCTAACTTAGCCCCATTACATATACTGTTTGCTGATGGTTTTAGGTAGATTCTGCTTATTATTTTAAGGAAAGCTCCACTTATTCTTATTCTCTTTAGTGTTTTTAATAGGAATGAGTGCTATATTTTGTTAAAAGCTTTCACTATCTATTGAGGTAATCATATGATTTTGGTTAATTCTGTTATTGATATGATTGATTATGTTGATAGTTTTCCTAATGTTGAACCAGCCCTGCATTCATGGTATAAATTCCACCTGGTCATAGTGTAGTATCCTGGTAATCACTTGCTGCAATCTCCTTGCTAATATTTTTTTAAGATTTTTGCATTTTCATGAGGGAAATTGGGCTATAATTTTTTTTCTCTTTTTTGGCTCTGCCTGGTTTAGGTATCAACACTATATTTGTGTCATAAAAGGAATTTTGTAGAACTCCTTCTTCACTTATTTTTCCAAATAACTTGTATAGTATTGGAATTAATTTTTCTTTAAATGTTTGGTAGAATTCACTTGTAAACCCATCTGGTCCTGGAGATTTTTTTCTTAGGGAGTTCATTGATGGCTTGTTCAATTTCTTTTTATAAAATGGGCATGTTTAAGGACTTTATTTCCTCTTCTGTTAATCTGGGTAGTTTATATTTTTGCAAATATTCATCCATTTCATTTAGATAGTCAAATTTGTTGGCATACAGTTGAATAAAAGAGCTTGTAATTATTGCTTTAATTTCCACTTCATTGGTGGTGAATTCACCCCTTTCATTTTTGATACTGGTAATTTTGTTTATCAAATTAACCAAAGGTTTATCTGCTTTATTGACTTTTTTCATAAAAACAGGTCTTAGTTTTATTTATTAATTCTATGGTTTTCTTGCTTTCAATTTTATTAATCTCTTCTCTGATCTTCAGGATTTCTAATTTCTAATTTATTGGGGATTTTTAATTTGTTCTTTTTCTAGCTTATTTAGTTGCATGTCCAATTCATTGATCTCCTCTTTCTCTATTTTATTCATGTAAACCTTAAGAAATATAAAATTTCCCCTAATAACTGCTTTGGATTCATCCCATAAGTTTTGGTATGTGTCTCTTTATTGTCATTCTCTTGAATGAAGTTATTGACTGTTTCTGTGATTTGTTGTTTGACCCACTAATTCTTTAGGATGAGATTATTTCATTTCCAATTAATTTTCAGTCTAACCTTCCATGACTCTTTATTACTTGTATTTTTTATTGCATCATGATCTGAGAAGGATGCATTTACCATTTCTGTCTTTCTACATTTGACTATGAGGTTTTTGTGGCCTAATACATGCTCAGGTTTGTGTGTGTGTGTGTGTGTGTGTGTGTGTGTGTGTGTGTGTATGTGCCATTTACTGCTGAGAAAAAAGTATATTCCTTTCTATCTCCATTCAATTTTATCCAGACTTCTATCATATCTATCTTTTCTAAAAGTCTATTCACCTCTTTTACTTCTTTCTTATTTATTTTGTGGTTAGATTTATCTAGTTCTGAGAGGGAAACATTAAGATCCCAACACTAATATAGCTTGCTATTTCCTCTTGTAACTCATTTAACTTCTCCTCTAAGAAGAAAAACCAAAGTCTCCAAGATGAAGGAGAGGAATCTTGTCTCAAGATAAAGCTGGTCTCAGGTCTAGGACCCAAAGACCCTGAGCCTCAGGATCCATGAGTATTTATAAGCATTCAACTCCTCCCACAATTAAACACAACCCAAGTGGTACATGTATGGTAAATTTTACAGTAGAGCATGGAAATATCAGTCTTTCATCATCCAACTTGATAACTCCTTGAATTTCCCCTTTGCCATCTAAGATGGTGCCTCCTCGGTGGCCAAAAAACCACTAATTTGTCCTCTGATGGTAGCTGGTAGAATTGATCCATTTCTATGAGGTGTCTTCTCCTCTAAGCTTTGACTGGCCTTTTCTAGCTCAGAAGTTACTATTTTTGGTATTTGACCTTTAAGCTAATTGGTAAATGCCTAACCACAATTGGAATTGAGTTGATGGTGAGTTGACTGAGATGATGGACTTTGAGTTACTCAAAACCAGATTACAGCATAACATGTATATTAGTTCTACCAATATCTGTCTTAGTACATTATTATTAGCTTAAGCTACTAAAGAATACCTAAACATGGTAAATCACAGTTTTTAGTCTGTATACTGATTATTACCATAGTTAAATCACTTAAATCTAAAGGGTGGGGGGAAATCTCACTCACAGTGGTTCTCTGCCAGTGTCTCTTACATCTCACAATGGATACCAAAGTTCTTCAGAGAGACCTTGAGGGTGTCCTTGTATCTCTTCTTCTGACCTTCTTGTGAGTGCTTGTCTTCTGTGAGTTCTCTGTAAAATAGTCTTTTAGGCAAATGTATGTTTAGCATTCAAACAATGTGGAGCAGCACAACATTGTAGTTGTACTCTCTGTAGTAGAGTTTGAATGCTTGGGAGTTTAGCTTAAGAAAGGACCTTGAAATTTTTCTTTTTAAAGAATCAGTTTTTAATTTCTTTGTCATTTCCATATTTTTCTTTTCCATTTTAATCACCTTTAATTTTTAATGTCTCCTTTTTTCTGCTTATTTTAAGGTAAATTTGTTGGCTTTTTATTTTTTTCAATAGCATGTCCAGTTCATTAATGCTTTCTCTCCCTTTTTTTCTATCTTTTCTATTTTCTATTTTTCTATATTCTATGTATGTTTTTAGGGATATGAATTTTCCCTAGGGACTGCTTTTCCTGCATCCTTGAAATTTTGGTATCATGTTTATTTATTTTTTAAATTTTAAATAATTATTCACTGTTTCTATGCTGGGTACTTTACCCATTAATTATGTGGTATTTTATTATTGTCACCATTTGAGTTTATGTCATTTGTAGTCCCTGAATTGATTATTACCTTTTTTGCATTGTGGTATGTAAAGGATATATTTACTATTTTTTTTTTACATTTGTTTGAAGTATCTCCATGCCCTAATGCAGGGCCAGTTTTTGTAAAAGTTACATCTGGGTTTTTGCAGTCCCATTTAGAATATATTCTACATTTTTTCAGCTCTAGTTTCTACAGCAATTTGTTTAATTCTACATTTCCCCCTTTATCTTTTAGTCATCCAAAACTGAGAAAGGGACATTAGAATCATCTGACACATTTGAGTTAATGACTATGTCCATTTAACTCAGTTAATATTTCTGTTGTGAATTTTCATGCTGAGGCATTTTGGAATATCTAAATTTAATATCGATATTGGTTTGTTATCTACCTTTCAGCATCATGTAGTTTCCTTATTTATCCATTTTATTGTTTTGAATGTTTGTTTTTGCTTTATTTGGTAGCATGATTGTGTAATGGGGGAATGGGGTATAGGTTGGATCAGGGGTTGGGGTTCTTAGGAATTCCTCTTTAAAGAATTACATCCTCTTGCACACAAAAGTAGTTAGAATAAGGTAGTAGTTTATTTAGGGGCAAGGTAAGGGAAGGGTGGGGAGAGGGAAACCATGACAGAAATTCTTGGACTTCTCATGGGGAGATAGGTACAAAGGACGTGACTCAGAGGTACCAATCTCCTCAAACAGGAGAATGGCAGGTACAGTTATAGAAGACTGATGGGGGGAGGGGTCACCATTTGACTGTGGAAAGTTCCTTTAGTGAGGGAGGACCATCCCCCACTGGTGGTAGCTGGGGGAATTCAGTGAGGGGTGGCTATGGATCCCTCTTCAGGACACACCCAAATTTATCTCCCCAGAGTAAGGGAGACCAGAATGAAGGGTGGGAAAGCTAGCTCAGTCTGATTTGGTTCTGCTTGTCTCTCTTATCTGTCCTCTGGTTTAGTTTCTCAAGGAGAAGGTTCCTTGATGTGCCCCAGAGAATTTCTGGGGTGCTCAGCACCCCATGACAATTGGAACTCCTGCATTTTTAAATTCATCTGATGCATAGTCATTTTTCCCCCAACCATTCATTTTTATTTTGTGTATTTCTTTGTTTTTAAATGTGTTTTTTGGGGGGAGAGGGGGAGGCAATTGGGGTTAAGTGACTTGCCCAGGGTCACACAACTAGTATGTGTCAAGTGTCTGAAGTCGGATTTGAACTCAGGTCTTCCTGACTCCAGGGCCGGTGCTCTATCCACTGTGCCACCTAGCTGCCCCAAATGTGTTTTTAATAAGCAACAGATTGTGGAGTTTTGTTATTTTATCCAACCTGGGACTTCTTTTTTATATTTGGATTGCTTAATCCATTAATATTTAAAGTTGTGAGAGTTAGGTTTATGTTTTCCTTCATTTGTCTCGCATTGGATTTTTAAAAAATGATATTTTTTCCCTGCTGGTGTAAATACAAAATAGTTCCTTTTGGTATTGTAGCATAATTTGTTTCAAGGTGGTCCTATTCTCATTGACTTCTTTCTCCTTACCTTTGAACCTCATCTCCCTTATTTGTTACCCATTTCTCTGGGTTTAGGGTTTCATTTATTAGTTCCTTTTTCTTTCTTGCCTTATCTAGTTATTTAACTCTTCCTCTAGTTTTTCTCCCTCTGTCAGTGATCAAATGGGATTCCTCACATCCTTTTCAATTTATTTTGTTCATTGTTTTTTAAAAAATTTCATTGTTTTCTTCCTCTTTTTAAAAAGTGTTGCTTGCTCTCCCTTATTCTCTTCATTATTTCCTTTATGTCTACTTGCCCCCTCCCCTTTTTCAGTCTCTCCCTGTGCCTCAACACCCATTCTCCTAAAAACTTTCTTCTTCCTGAGAGACTGGAGGAATTCTTTTCCCTTTATTGTTAACCTTTGACTTGATTAGGGTATGTAAATTATTCCTTGTTTTCTTCTTCCTCCTCTCCCTCTTTTGATGCATGCTCCCTAATATTAGGTAATTTCATCCCTCCCCCACCCCCAAATCCTTGATTCACCTTGAAGCATAGTGTTGTGAAGTTTAGTCCATAGTGTTTCAGGCTTGTTTCTCCACAATCATTTCTATTGGATTCTGCTTTTACCCTTGCCTCTGAGTATGTTTTAGAAAGAAATCTCTCAATAGTTTCTGTGTTCTTATCTTAGTGTTGTCCTCAGTTGCTGTATTTGTTTTCCATTCTTATATTTCTATTATCAGAAGTGTTTGAGGAGCAGATCATCTCTTAATGTCTGTTTTTCTTTCTAGGAATGTTTCAAGTGCTTATTTTTATTGAATGTTGGTCTTTTTTTCATTTATGGTTAGACTCAGATTTGTAGGTCAGGTAACCTTGGACTGCCTCTTGAGCTCCATTGTTCTTCTGAACATATTACTCTATTCCCTTCAGCATTTTCTGGTAGGTGAAGAATAGTCTCGTGTTATTAGAATCTCCTTTCCTTTATATTTGAAGGTCTTTCTCCTGGTCACTTACAGAATTGGTTGCTTCTCAATGGAATTGTTAAATTTAATTATTAATGTGTGTTAGAGTTTGCAGTCTTTTCCCCCAACCCTGGAAGTGATTATTTTAATTGCCATTTTGTTTCCTGTGTTTTGGACAGTTTTCTTGGATAATTTTTTACTTTATGGAATTCAGGATTTTAAAAAATTTGTGTTTTGGGAGATCTATAACTGTAATTTATCTCTAAACATCACATCTTTGAAATCAATATTACTTTGGTTTTGTATGGAAATTATACTTCTTTTAATGTTATTGAATTTTTTGTGGGACAACGAGGTTTAAGTGACTTGCCCAGGGTCACACACAGAGTAAGAATGTTATTGCTTTTTGCTTCTCTTTTTCTAGATTGTCCTTCACTTCCATGTGTTTGTATTCACAGTTATCTTCTCATTTGTTTCTTTGGTGAGAATTGACAACATCTATTCAAATTTGTCTATTCTGCCAATTACATTGCAGATTGTCATGCTGCCTTTCTCCTATTTGGTTCTCCATGGTACTGAGAGGAGGGAATAGGTTGGGCAATAAAGTTGAGTACTGTTGTAAATAACTGGTGTTTATGTATCTATGCTCCCTGAAGAGATGGTGGGTGCTGGGGGAAGATGTACTGACTGACTAAGCACTCGTTAGGAGTTAGGGATTATTGGTTTTCTCTGCTGTGAGTTCACTGAGTTTCTACAGTCTCTGGATTCTTGGAATCATAGATCATGAAGAGAGCTGAAATTGCTTTAGCTCTGGTGCATAATTCCTATTTTGGGAGAGGTTTGCGAGCTTGTGAGGAACAGAGAAAAATGTCCTGCATCTTTTTGGTCCCATGATCTGGAAATCTCTCACGTTATTTTAAAAAGTCACACTGACAGAGTATTTCCATTATAAATTTGTAGCATGATTTCAATTCTCACTGCTACATGGCATCCTTTTATTCTTCCTTGACTCTTACAGGCTCCACAATTCTCTTATACCGCCCCCCTTTCCTCTTACTTTGATGAGAAAATAGGTAACACATGCTATCCTCTCACTTTCCCCCTACTCCTCACCGCAAAATGCCCTTATCTTTGCCTTTATTTCAGTCTCTGAGGAAGAGGCGGTCCTTTTATTTGTGAAAGCCAACCTGATCGACATTTCAACCAAAATGGTCTTCTAGCTATTCCATCTCCCATTTGCATCATCTCACATGTTGCCCTTCATCCATGGAAAAGATTGCTTCCTCTCCTTGTTCTCTCAAAATCCCTTACTCAGCTAGGAAAGGAAGGGATAACATGGCTGCCATCTCCTATGCAAATCTTTTTTTCATCTTCCCAGTTGTTAGCTCTCTTCAAGTTATCTTTATTTGCTTAAATCTGTACATGGTTTATAGACTGTCAGCTCCTTATAGGAAGAGATTATTTTGTTATTGTATCCCTAGCTCTTAGTAAAGTGCCTTTCACATACTATATGCTTAATAAATGTTTGTTTTGAACTGAAAGCAAAATAGACAACAGGAAATGCTGAGCAAGTCTTTTTTTGGTCATCTCTATCTAGGTTGTAAAAGATGAAAGATATTACTTCAGAACTGAAATAATGGACTCTATATACGTACACTTTCTTCTTCCATTCTAGTTCTGGCTGTGCCATTTTTTAATTTTACAAAACCTATTTGTAGGAAAGAATAGTTTCTTCTTTTTGAATGACTCAACATCTTGGTGTTGGAGGAAGAACTGTGAACTTAAATCACAGCTCTGTCTCTGGCTATGTGTCGTTAGGCAAGTACTTAGCTCCTCTCAATTTGGATTTCTTAATCTGAAAAATGGGACTCATTCTACTTATACTACCTTCCTCTATAGGGCTGTCATGAGGCTTAGATAGGAGAATGTCTATAAAGTACTCATTCAACCATTTCCTGGCTACATGGGACCTTAAGCAGCAACCAGTTTAATTTTCCTCAGGAACTTTCAGCTAGCTGCTGACCTTGTCTGTTAGCCTTTCCATTGCTAGGCTACTACCCCAACTCTTTTCTCTGCTTCATGTGCTCACTGCTCACGCAGCTATAAGAGACATTACTCCTCCATGTCCTTTATGGGAGGACTCCCCCTCCAAGAAATTTTAAAAAAAAGATAGGAGAGAACCAGCTGCTTAGCTAGGGAATGCTCTGTGTAATTAATGCTTGTACAGGAGTCCTGGGAAATGTGGCCCTTTGTCTATTGGACTACAATTTATAATTTACTAGGTGGTACGATGGATAGAGTACTAGACATGGATTCAGGAAGACCCAAGTTCAAATCTGGCCTCAGATACATACTGGCTGTGTGATTGGGCAACTTGCTTAATTTCTGTCTGCATCAATTTCTTCAACTGTAAAATGTAGATAATAATAGCAGAATTATTTTGAGGATCAAATGAGAAAATATCTGTAAAGTGCTCAGTACAGTGCCTGGTACATAAAAGCACTTACCAAATGCTTGTTTTCCATCCTGTGTCCTTCTCTCTCTTTGTCACCCTCTCCTTATCCCTCCCCCCCCCCCAAGGTTTTTTTGGTGTGCCTCTTCTTCCCTCCCTTCTCCCTGAACTCCTTTATTTATATGCGGGAATTCCACCAAAAGAATCATATCTATGGAATGCAAATTCTTTGTAGGTATCTCTTTTGTTTTTTTCCCTCTAGGACGTAGGTGCTATTTCCCTCCTCCCTATCACTTGTATTCATTATATGTTCTTAAAGTGTAATTTGTATTAAAATCACCTTATCTTATCTCTCCCCAGTAGATTTAACCAGTTAGGGACCCTGAACATAGTGGGCACTTCAACACTTCTTCAGTGTAAGAATGAATGCTAATAAGAACATTATTGGGCTTCAGAAGTTTGAGAAGAAAGAGTTATTAGCTTTTCCAGTAAATCACTAAATTCAAAAGAGGGTACTGAACCCAAGAATAAAAAGAGCAAAGTTTAATGACTAGCCCTGTGAACCTTCAAAGAACTTTTAGTTCTGGTTTGTTCAGGTAAAGCATTTATTTGGCATGGACCTTGTTGGGTTTCAGTTATCAAATACTGACTGAGCCTCTGAAAAGGGAAATCACTTCAATGTTTACTTTTATGCTTTTGTGATAATGGATATTGTAGACCATCAGTTATGTTTTATTCTGGAATGGGAATAAAGAAAAAGGTAAGAAGAGAGAGGTATTTTACTTTTATTTCTGTTCACTCCACTTCTCTTCTTCTTGGTACATGGGCTGGCACTCCAGTGACCCTTGTTTCCTGTCTGTCCGCTATCAGACATCTATGGTTCAAGGAAGACTTGAACACTAAACAACCACCCTGTGATATCCTTTGTCATCTGGCCAGGAACCAGATATGAGGTGTCAACCACCAACAGTCCTGACAGTGCAAATTTGTGCTTTGCATCCCAGACAAAAGCCAAGCATCATGCCTTTGTGTGTACACACACATATAGTGCTACCTAACTCAAATATATTCTCTCTTTTCACATGCATAATTCTATGAATGTGACTTGTGTAATCTTTGGTTTGTTAGTTCTAATAATGGAATCTGCAACCTGAATCATCCTTTAATCAGCTAGACTTCTGAAAGTATGAAAAAAGGACTTCAATATACACATATGCATGTGTACATAAAGTATATTTTACTCAAAGCTCAGCTCTCCTCTTAGGATTTGTCAGATCTTTTAAAAAATTTAATTTGTGCAGAATTTAAACCAACTTAGCTATCTGGTTCTCAGTTTATAACTCAATAATTAACATAGTGTCAGTTCTCGAATAATAGTTTTTCTATCCTTAGTCTTAGCTAGCACTTGTTGCTGCAGTCAGTATACTTATCTTTAGCAGCCCTCACCCCTTTCAGTTATTCGTTGATTCTCATATCATCATAAGTTCACAGACTGAGTTAAGAGATCTTTGAGATCATCTAGTCCAAACTCAATTATTTTACAGGATGTGGAAACTGAGGCCTAGAGATGTTAAGTGAGTTGTGTAAGATAACATAGATAATAAGTATTCTGATAGGATTCGAACACAGGTCCTTTGACTCTGAATCCAGTGTTCTGTCCAGTGTCACACTACAAAAAACATGGGAAAATTCAGTGCAACTTCCTAAAAATTTTGAAAGTTTCTTGTTAGATCTCATACCTTGGGTTTTGTTTTATCAGCTGGTTCCCATATGACAATTGCTTTGCTTTCTTTACTGGGCTCTGCTGCTTCCCTTCTGACTGTAACCAGATTAAAAACACCTTTTTTGGGGAGGGTGGGATAGGAGGGGTTGCTTACACTCCACAATTTTCTTTCTTTGGTGTCTTATTTTGGCCTCAAAAATTCCTTCTCTTTTGCTAAGATGGGGCAGGATTCCATGTCCTGTGGTGGGGTCAATTCAGCTGGGAACATAGTAAGACCAATATGTTTTGATATTTGCAAAGATTGGCCACCCAGAAGGTAAAATCAATACTGCTGCATCCTAAAAAAATAAAATAAAATCTACTTGCTTGGGGCGTTTGAAGTGGAAATTGGGTGAAAAGAAAAGAAGAAAAGATCTCTAAAGCTGCCCTTCCCTTCTCAAAGTAAAAAAAAAAAAGTTATTTTTTAAGTCATAAAAGTATTTTATTTTCCAGTTTATATAAAGATAGTTTTCAATATTTATTTTTATAATATTTCTAGTTTCAATTTTTTTTTCTCCCTCCCTCCATCCCTTGTCCCCAAGACAGAAAGCAATCTGATATAGGTTGTATATGTACAATCACATCAAACCTATTTCTGCATTAATCATATTGTGAAAGAAGAATCAGTACAAAAGGGAAAAACCTCAAAAAAGAAAAACAAACAAACAAACAAAAGAAACAGTATGGTTCAATCTGCATCTTGATTCCACAGTTCTTTTTTTTTCTGGATTTGGAGAGTATTTTCTAACATGAGTCCTTTGGAATTATCTTGGATCATTGTATTGCTGAGAAGAGTCAAGTCTATCAGAGTTGATCATCACACAATGTTGTTGGTACTAGGTACATTGTTCTGGTTCTGCTCGGTTCACTCGGAAGCAATTCATGGAAGTTTTGCCAAGTTTTTCTAAATCCACCTGCTTATTGTTTCTTACAGAACAATAATATTCCATTACATTCATATACTACAACTTGTTCAGCCATTCCCCAATTAATGGGCATTCCCTCAATTTCCAGTTCTTTGCCACCACAGAGAGAGCTGCTATAAATATTTTTGTACATGTGGGTCCCCTTTCCACTTTCTATGATCTCCCTGGGATATAGAACTAATAGTGGCATTGCTGGGTCAGAGGGCATACACAGTTTTATAAGCCTTTGTGCATAGTTCCAAATTGCTCTCCAGAATGGTTGGATCAGTTCACAACTCCACCAACAATGCATTAGTGTTCCAATTTTCCCACAGCTTCTCCAACATTTATTATTTTCCTTTTTTGTCATATTAGCCAATCTTATAGGTGTGAGGTGGTACCTCAGAGTTGTTTTAATTTGCATTTCTCTAGTCAATAGTGATTTAGAGCATTTTTTCATATGGTAATAGTTAACTTTGATTTCTTCATCTAAAAATTGCCTGTTCATATCCTTTGACCAGTTCTCAACTGGGGAATGACTTGCATTCTTATAAATTTGATTTAGTTCCCTATATATTTTAGAGATGAGGCCTTTATCAGGAACACTGGCTGTAAAAATTGTTTCCTAGCTTTTTTGCTTCCCTTCTAATTTTGGCTGCATTGCCTTTGTTTGTAGAAAACCTTTTTAATGTAATCAAAATCATCCATTTTGCATTTCACAATATTCTCTATCTGTTGTTTGGTTATAAATTCTTCTCCTCTCCATAGATCTGAGAGGTAAACTATTCCTTCCTCTCCTAATTTACCTTTGGTATCACCCTTTATGTCTAAATCATGTACCCATTTTGATGTTATTTTGGTATATAGTGTAAGATGTGGGTCTATGCCTAGTTTCTGCCATACTATTTTCCAGTTTTCCCAGTAGTTTTTGTCAAATAGTGAGTTTTTATCCCAGAAGCTGGAGTCTTTGGGTTTATCAAACAGTAAATTACTATAGTCATTTATTACTGTGTCTCCCATGACCAACCTATTCCATTGACCCACCACTCAGTTTTTTAGCCAGTACCAAATAGTTTTGATGATAGCTGCTTTATATTACAGCTTCAGATTTGGTATGGCTAGAGGAGTTCTTGAAGAAAGTATTTGTCAAACTGGGTTTGTCACTGGACTAGGTCAATGAAGAAGCTTTGATGAAGGCTCCCTTGTGGGCAGAAAGACAGCTCTCTTTTTACAGGACCATTCACTGGGGTGTGATCTGCTCTAATAAGATTGGTAAGTGGAGATGCAAGCTTGAGGCCGATCTGACAACAATCTCCACATGGAACTGGCATACGGCAAATTTTTTTAGGTAACTGAGCCATGGGTATCATTAAAACACGCCAAATACTTGTGAATAAATATTTTTATCTGACATCGAGATTGGACTATTGGCTTTCAGCAGTAAATAACATTGTATAAAAACTGTTCATTGAAAATCATCTTTATTGATTTTGAGTGCAGAATTGCATGCTAGTTCATGCGGTTCTTGTCAGACTCTCCAGTAGGCAGTCCCCTTGCTCTTCCCATTGTCCCTTGTGAATTGAAAGAGGCCAGGCACTAGCACTTGGAGCAGAAAGATGATGGTCTTTTTTTTTTTTTTTTTTTAGGAAAATTAAGGGGCTATGTATTCCTACCACAAAATGAGTTGAGCAGTTTTTCTTAAAGTTGTTGTGTATCAATTCTCAGTTTATTAAATACTATGGCAATGGCTGTGGAGGATGAGGAAATACAGTCTAGTTTCCTATGGAAGAAGCTTTAACAACTTTTCACTCTACCAGGCTTGTGATCTGAGATGAGTGTCACTGATGACATGATCAGGGCCTGTATTAACTCGCATATTCTTTAAGATACTGTTGAACTTAGTTCCTTGGAAACTGGACAGACCTTTTCATTTATGGACTCAAATTATCCCTTAGTTAGGAGGGTGACAAGAAGTTCCTTCTCCCCACTCCACCCCTGCCTTTTTTGTTCCCATATATCCATTGTTCCTATGCAGAGTCAGTCAAAATAAGTAGTAACTGTGATCTGAATCCTTTTGAGTGGAAATCCTAATAGAGCAATGGATAGCCATAGGTTTAAAAAGCTGGATTTGGACAAATAACGATCAAAGTTAGTAGGATGGTCCCCTGATATAAATTTTTTTCTTTGGTTACATTTCCCAATACTCTGTCTTCTTGCCAATGACTTGGAGAATTAATTCTGATTTGATTTTTAGTTGTTTCTGACCGTGATCTCACTTAGGATTTTCTTGGCAAAGATCCTGGAGTGGTTGGCCATTTCCTTCTGTAACCCATTTTACAGATGAGAAACCTGAGGCAAAGGGTGGTTAAGTGAATTGCCCAGGGTAACACAGCTAGTAAGTGGCTGAGGCTGGATTTGAATTTGGCAAGTTGAGTCTTTCTGACTCTAGGCCCAGTGCTCTATGTGTACCTAGCTGCCCATTCTGATTAAATACCTTATGTCACTGCATTTTGCCCCATTTTCTTGGATAGTAATGAGAGCTACTGCACTTTATTGGTTATGTGAGAAGAATAAAATAATGGGGGTTTGCAAGAAGAATAGAGTAAATTACAAAGTTTTGCTCTTAAGACCTTGCAATGTAGTTCAATGTGAAAAGTGAGTAGCAGACAACAGTAATGTCCTTTGGCGGAGGCTTGGGGGTAGAATCAAAAAGGTTCTTGAGAAGCTTATTAAGAACTTCAAAGAGAGGACTGTTGTTGGGAGGATAAGCAGAATGGTTTGGTGAATTCTACTGTGACTATTCAGATCTGAATTTTAGAAAGGACTGATCCAAATTTGTGTTTTAAATAAATTAATTGACTTTGGTAACATGTAACTCACCATTAATGTTTCCCTTCATTTAAAAAAATTAGAATCTTTCCTTTAAAATGTCATATCCTAAAGTGGAAGGAAGCAATTAATAAAAAAACCTCTCCCTCCTTCCCTTTCATGGTTTATATTACTGTCCCAATCCAGATGTATTCCTTCTGTTTTTCAGTCACGAGCAGATTAGGTAAGGCAGGGGTGGAATTTGAAGTGTCATTTTCTGGGTTCATTTTTGATGCCCATGGTCCAGATGAGTGGATGGTCTGTTTCCACTGTCACAACTCCAGAACCATCATAGGTATTTGAAGTGCTGACTAGGGTTCCAAACATGAGCACATCATTGGCTGTGAGTAAAAGATAAAAGAGAAAGGAGTTAAGGATAACTACAACAGATAATATTTGTATAGCCTTTTCTTACATACATTAACTCATTTAATCATCCCAACCTTTTGTTGTTATTCAGTTACTTCCTGTCCCCACTTGGGGTTTTCTTGTTAAAGATACTGGAGTGGTTTACCATTTCCTTTTCCAGTCATTTTACAAAAGATGAGAAAACAGTCTCAGAAGGTTAATGCAAATCAATAAACATTTATTAAGCACCTTCTATATTGGTAGGCACTGTGCTAGGTGTTGGAGAGACAAAGACAAATAGGAAAATAGTCTCTCTTCCCTCCAGGAGCATATATTCTATTTTGGGGGAAACAACATGCGTACGAATTAGTATATAAATCTAGATGTGTGCAAATAAATTAACAAGTCAATTTGGAATGGTGGAGGAGGGAATCACTAGTGGGACTCAGGAAATGACTTGCATAGCACCTGTATTTAGCTGAGCTTCGGCTTGAGTGCAGGTAGGTATTCAAAGTAGAAGTGAGGATGGACAACCTGGGCAAAGGCATGGACACACGTGATAGAATAGTATGTATAGAGGGCAGCAACTTATTTAGAGTCATACAACCAGTAAATGGCAGTGGTATCATTTGAACCCTGATGCCAAGTCTATTTACTCATTGCCATTTGTCTCTCAGTTAGTTCCTCTGATGATAGTCAACTCGGAAAACCTTTAGAAGTACTTTTAAAATGAAGCTAAATTAAACAGGACTAAAGTGTCAGCCATAGTGCTAAGGAGGACACCATGGTGGGATTTTTCGGTTTCATACAGATAGATGTTCATCAAAATCACATTGGTGAGATTCTTCATTTAGACCAAGGATTCTCAACCTTTACTGTGTCAGAGAAACCACTAGCAGGCTGATGAAGCCTGTGGATCCTTTCTCAGGAGAATGTTTCTAAGTGTATGAAATAAAATTCATAGGTTTACGAATGAAACCAAAGACATTGAAATATAACATCAAAATATTAAGGACAAAATTCATACCCTTAAGGTTAAGAACCCCTGCCCTGGAACAGCGTGAACCTAGAAAAAAAATAGTTCTAAGAGATTCCTCATAATTGAAATTCCTAGTCATTCAAGCTTATTAACTTGAAGTTATCTTTGACCCTCTCATTTCCCTCACTCCCAACATCTCCAGAATGTAGCACAGTGCTATTGAATTGGACTTATTGTCAAGTCCTGTTGGCTAACAACAACAACTAGCATTTATATAGTGCTTTAAGGTTTACGTTACTAATATTACTTCATTTGACCTCATAATAAACCCAAGAGGTAGTAAGTAGGTCCATTATTTTTCCCATTTTACAGATGACAAACCTAAGACACAGGTTGCACAGATACTAAGCACCTGAGGTTGGATTTGAACTTGGGTCTTCCTGACCCTAGCCCCAATGTTCTATTTGCTGCACCATATCTCCTTCCTATACTATCTCTTACATCTATCTGTCCTTTTCACTCACCTTGCCTAAGTATCAGTGAGGTTTTGAAGCTGTGAATCTGAGCTGGAAAAAAATGGTACCTTTTAAAGAAATAGGGCAGTTAACAAGAGGAGAAGATTTGGGAGAAGGATGCCAAGTTCCATCTTTGATATGTTAAGTTTGAAAAGCCTCAATGACATCTAGATGTAAATGTTGAATAGACAGTTGGGGATGACTGGAACTCAGGGCATATTTTAGGATTGAGTATATAGATCTGGGGATCAATTCATGAGAGGTGACTAGATAGCCATGGAAAAGCATGTAGCAGAAGTGAAGGCCCCTTGAAAGAACATATACATTGCAGGCTTCACAAAGCTATAAAGTAGCTTCACAAATAATTTTTTAAAAATTAAGCCTATCAAAATCTTCCTATGTTTACTTTCCAGTATTGTATAGGTCACATTTTGATATGTATGACATCAATTGCCTTAAAAGCACAGCCCCCCACATTTTTTTTTTAGATTTTTTTTGAGCATTTTTGACAATGTTGCAGAAAAATCAGCTAAACCCTGGCCCTAGGACTCAAATGACTCAAATGTTAACAGTGCAGCACTGCTCATTGGACTAGCTGTTGTGAAGTGGCCCCTTGGTCATTTAGGAGATAGTGTTGGTCCTGGAATCCCAGACTCTTCTCCCTGAGTTCAAATCCAACCTCAGATACTTACTATCTGTGCAACCCTGGGCAAGTCACTTAATCCTGTTTACCTTAATCCACTGGAGAAGGAAATTGCAAACCACCCTAGAATCTTTACCAAGAAAATCTCATGGACAGTATGGCACATGGGTTAACAGAGTCATAGTTGACTGAACAAATTGCAAAGTAGAATAAAAAACAGGAGAGAAACATATTTGTTGAGTTGGTTTTTGTAGCCAAATAATAGATGAATAATTATATGCTAGGCCCTACTCTAGGCTCTAACTAGAAGTTAAACAGATCTTAAAATCTTACTTGTTAACTCTGAACTTAGTGGCAGATAAGCATTCCATGATCTTTCTTTCACACTTGAGAAATAATTGAGAAGTAATACTTCTCAAACACATGACAATTCTTATTGATGGTTTAAGTGTAATTTTTTAAAAATCAAGTTTGGTGTTTTGAGTTTTATAGTTTTATATAGATGGCTAACTCAATTGATGAATGTCATAAAGGAGACAAAAGTTTTTGAGGGTCAATTAGCTTTGCCTTAGTCTATTGCAATAGGCAGTATCCCCCAAAAGCTAATGTAATGTTAGGCTGTATAAAGAAGGGATAAAGTATCCAGTACTTGGTGGTGGTGGTGTCTTTTTTTGCTTTTGCCTCGATCAAATTGCATCTGGATTTTAATGTTCAGTCCTGGGCATCACATTTAGGAGAGATGTGGATAAGTTGGGATGTTCATAGAAAGGCATTCAGGATGATGAAAAGTCTGGGGATATTGTCACATAAAGGTCTTTTGAAGAATGGGAGAGATTTAGCCAGTAGAAGAAAAGACATGGGAGGAAGGGTAGTGTTTGGTGGCCGTCTTCATACATTTGAAGGGCTATCATGTGAAAGAGGGATTAGATTTGTTCTACTTACATCCGAGGGTCAAAACTGAGTAATGAATACCACTTATGCAGTTGCAGAGACGAAGATTTTGCTATGTGGCACAGTGGTTGAGAGTGCTTGACTCTGACTCAGGAAGATCTGAATTCTAATTCATTCTCAATTACAAGCTTTGTGACTCTGGGCAAATAAAGTGATCACCACTCTCAGCCTCATTTTGCTCATTAGTAAAAAGGGGATCATGACAGTACCTACCTCACTGGGTTGTTGTGAGGATCAAATGATAATGTATGTAAAGTTCTTTGCAAAACTTTAAGTACTATATAAATGTCACTATTGCTTTAGCTCAAACTTCCTAACAATGAGAATGATCCAAAGATGAAAGGGATGCCTATAAGAGCAGTGGGTCAAACCTCAGAATTTTTGATGTTGTTGTTCAGTCATTTCAATTGGGTCCAACTCTCCATGACTCCATTTGGAATGTTCTTGGCAAAGGTACTGGAGTGGTTTGCCATTTCCTTATCCAGCTTGTTTTACATATGAGGTCAGTGAGGCAAACAGGGTTAAGTGATTTGCCCAGGGTTACTCAGATAGTTGTCTGAATTCAGATTTGAACTCAGGAAGAGGAATCTTCCTGACTTCAGGCCTGGCACTATCCACTGTGAGGTGGTCAAGCCAAAGTTGGATGGATACAAGTTGTAGAACAAATTTGGCTAGGCATAGGTTAAAGTAGGTGTCCTATTAGGACCCTTTTAAGTCAGACATTCTGTGAGTATGAGGTTAAAGCCCTTTGCCCAAGCTCATAAAACTAGTCCATAGCAGAATTACCTATGCCATCAGAATCTCTGGGAGAAGGGACAGTAACATCTGATGTTTATAGAGTTATATATAGAAAAACTACTTTGCAAACATATTGGTACATATAGAAATAGCTCATTAGGGTATGAAAAGGACTTTACAACATGATCTAATCTGATTGTCACAATATACCTGTAAGCAAGTAGAGCAGATATTCCTATCTCCCCTTTACAGACAGGGAAACTGAGGTTTAGAGAGCTTAATTAACCTGCTCATGATCACCAAAAACTAACTTTGAATCCAAGTGTCCCCTATATTCTATATCTAGTCATGTTTCCACTATAGTCACTTAAATTTCTTGTATTCCCTTCTTTTGCTCTCATTTATTATTTCCACACTCTTGTGAGAGTTAAAGCTCTCCTATCCCAGTTCACCCATTCTTTTTCAATTTTAGTTCCACTTCTAGGAGGGAAGGAAAGCAAATACTTGTAAGCCCTCCTGAAGCTATGCTTTTATATTTTCTCTAGGCACATATTATAAATAATATGAATGGAATGAAAAATTATAAACATTCTTCACGACTTTCCAGTTTTTTTTATCATATCTCAGATTTCTATGAACTGATTTGGAAATTAAAAGTTAAAGAACCTCTTTGCCATCTAAATGTCAATTTTTGACCTAGTTAATGAAATAGAAGTCTCCTTACCTCTTTATATTTTATTTATTTATTTTTTTTTGGGTGAAGCAATTGGGGTTAAGTGACTTGCCCAGGGTCACACAGCTAATAAGTGTTAAGTGTCAGAGGTCAGATTTGAACTCAGGTCCTGGGCCACTGCTCTGTCCACTGCGCCACCTAGCTGCCCCTACCTCTTTATTTTTTAAATCTGAAACTAGCATTAATTCTCTTAATGGCTAGTTAAATGCTAGTAAACCTAATGGTACTGGCTAGAGTGCTGCTGCGTTCTGATGTTAGCCTAAACCTGCATGAATTAAGGCAATTCAGGAAGATTAGGTGAAGTGACCTGTTTTCTTGCAGCTCTACATCGTAAACATGGATACTCTGATTTTTTAAAACTAGTTAAGTTCACTTATTTCTTCTGTCCCGGCCATGGCACCAGCATGTTTACCTCATGACAGCACTTTAGTAAGACAGCAGCATCACAATGAATTTTGGATGCCATGTTATATTTGGAAAGGACAAGCTGGAAAATGCCCAAAGAGATTTAACTAGGATGGTGTGGAGATTCAGAACTATGCCTTGGAAAGCTTGCTCGAAGGAACCAGAGAGGATGGTTAGCCTGGAGAAGACAAAACCTCAGAGAAAGAGGATTAAAGCCTCAAATATTTGATGGCTAGTTTTGTGAAAGGCTGAAACTTCCTCTCACTGGCCCTAGAGAACAGAATGAAGAGCATTACGGGGAGGCACATTTCAGCCGTAAAGAAAGAAAAGCTTCGTGACACTATTAATTGTCCAAAAGAAGAAACATAAATCACCCATCATTGGAAGTCCTCAGTCACAGATCGTTTACCAATGATTGTAGAGGATTTCCATGCTTCTGGCAAGGTTTACATTAGATGACCAGAACCTTTGAGATGCTTATTAGTCTCACAACTTAATACCAGTCAGTTCGGAAGGCCATTGTCAGCTATCACAACTACTAGAAACCTCCCTACATTTGGACTTTTTAATAATTAATTGGTTGATTCCCACTGTCCAGTTGTAGTTGTTTGGTTGATGTGGAGACATTATAAGATGTTGTAATTACGTCTTGGTGTGAAATCAAAGAAAAAAATGAACAATCTCCTATATGGTGTGCAATCTTACTACTCCCTGAATTAGAATAGTGAATTGTACAAAGCAGATGATTGTTAAATGTGTATGGAATAAATTCTTAGGTGGTATAATGGATAATTTGTGGGACACTTGGGATCAGGAAGATCCCAAGATACTAGTAGTATAATTCAGGACAAGTCATTTAATCTCTGTTGATCTCAATTTTCTCATCTGTAAATCAAAGTAAAGGTACTAGATGGCCCCTAAGATCTCTTCCAGCTCTAATTCTAATTCTATGATTATATAAGAAAGGGGTATGGTGTACTGGAAAGAACAATGAATTCGGAGTATGAGCCCATGGGGTCAATTCCTGGCTTCCATTTCTACTACTTCGGTGAAACTGGGGAAGTAATAACCTCACTGAAACTCAATTTTCCTATTTATAATATTTATAAAATGAGTTATAATGTCTTTTCGAACTTTAAAAGTTTACATTCTTACAAAAAGGAAAGCTGATTCCAGGAATTATTTATTGTTCTCTTTTGTGCCACTAGAGGGAGTATTTTACCATTCTTGGGAAACTTCCCTGAAGAAAGCACTTTAACTATAGTGCATCTAAGAGATGGTTAAAACAATGACCTATCAATTCATGATTCATTAATGAAAGCTGTTTTTCTATGCAGCCAACTTCTTAACCAGTGTGATTAAGAAGATATAATATAGAACTAATGACAATATGGGTAGAACCCCATTTAAATGCCTGTCATCATCTGTGAAGAATTAATCACTGAAACCATTAGTGGATGACATCATGAGAGAAGTAGAAAGGGAAAAGGGAGTCAAAGAGAGTCCAATTCAGGGTCAAAGGATAGGAAGTGGTAATCCAGAAAAGAAGACTCAATCAGGTATTTGGGAGGAGAGATTATCAAGGAAGTTAGGTGACTGATTTTATAAAAAGATGTAGAGAGGTCCAATATCATGAGAAATGATTGGGATTTAGCAATTGAGGGACCTATTTAGTAGAGTGTGAAAGGGAGAAGAAGCTGGAATGCAAGGAATTTAAGGAGAGGGGTGGGGGTGAGAAGTTGTAGGTGACCCTTTCTAGAATTTTAGTTACAAAAGGGAGGAAAATTAATAATAATTATAAAAATTCAAGGGAATGGTAGGGTCAAGTGTAATTTTTGTTTAAGGAAGGGAATGTTTTGAGGCATAAGGGAAGAGAAGAATAAATGAAGAGAAATTGAAGAAGAAAAGGGGAATCTTAAGGGGGCAAAATCCCAAATGAATTTGAGATAGAATCATGTGTTATGTACAGTGTGGAGTTGGCCCCAAAATGGAAAGAACCTCACCAAGGATGGCTTTGATTTTTCAATAGATTAGTTAGTGGGATGGGGTAGAGTGACGGAGGCTATATGAGGGAGTCAATGGGGGGTGGGGTAGAAATAGGAGCTTGATGTGTAGCAGTGAGAGCTCAGTGGAGATTGTTGTTGTTTAGTTGTGTCTGACTCTTCATGTCCCCATTTGGGGTTTTCTTGAGGTTTGTCATTTCCTTTTCCACTTAATTTCACAGAAGAGGAAACTGAAGGAAACAGGGTTAAGTGACTTGCTTAGGGTCACACAGCAAGTAAATGTCTGAGTCCAGATTTGAACTCAGGAAGATAAATTTTCCTGATTTCAGGCCCAACACTCAATCCAGTGCATCACCTACCAGTGGATTTGTAGTGGATCCAACCAGCATGGTTTTATGAAATATTATTTATAAAATGTGATATGTTTTCTTTTTTCTTTTCTTTTTTTTTTTGGTGAGACAATTGGGGTTAAGTGATTTTTCCTGGGTCATACAGCTAGTAAGTGTCAAGTGTCTGGGGCCTGATCTGAACTCAGGTCCTCCTGACTCCAGGGCCAGTGCTCTATCCATTGTGCTACCCAGCTGCCCCAATATGATATGTTTTCAAAATATTTTGCTTATGAAATGGTGGAGGAAATTCTGAATTGATTTTTTCATGATGAAAAATGCTTACAGCTTGTGACCTGCATTTAGATTTGGATAAATTGACCAGATGTCTCAATTTGTTGGACAGGTGTCAATGAAATGCAAATTCAGGTTGATTAGCTCATTAATCTGCTACTACAAATTAGCTCAAAGGATTGGAACATATCTTTTCTTCGGGCCAGCTCTGTGATCTAGGAAAATTTCAGATCCTGAGATTTAAGCATTGTTGAACCACTTTTTATTGCTGTTGTCATGTAAAAAATTATCCTTAGTATATAAAAAGGAAGTTTCCAAGCATTTCTCTAGATATTTCTTTTATAGTATTGTGTAATTTAAGATTCTAAATGCGGATTCTAATCTGTTCCCCCAGTTTTGGGGAAAACTGACTAAAATCACTGATAAAACGAGTTTAGGTTTTTAAGGGTTTATTGGAAAATAGAAAGAAAAAGATTGAGAACAGAATTCCAATAGCTTGGCATTCCTATCTTTCCTCAAATTTCCTGTGAAGTCCTCTGCCACCGCCACCACCATCAAGTCAGGAACCCAAAAGAGAGAGAGCTCTCTGCGCAGGCTCTCTTTCCTCTTTCCTGTCTCCTCCCAGAAAAATAGGAGGCTCCTCAAGTTGATTGGCTGGTAGCCTTGATAGACAGCACCCATGAGCAAAACGTCATTTCCTGACTCCAAGGAAAAGCCACATGGCTTTGCCCTCTGAGGCATTTTCCTCATGGCGGAGCTTTCCCACAGCAAGTCTCCAGTAGGTGGCATCATTCCAATCATTACAGTATAGAGAACTTAAAGAGACCATGGGAAATACTCCTTACAAAAATAGAAATATGTGTGTGTATACATACACACATATATATGACAGACAGGAAAATAGAGCTATGGGGCAACTAAAATAGCAACTCTTGGTGTCACTTTCTGAGGCCAACATGAGGAGCTGGACTTTTATAAAGCTGAAGGCTAAGCAGGAATAAGAATGAATCTGCAATCATGAGAAGTAAGGATTGGGCTAACAATAGAGTTTTCCCATGAAATCCTATAAAATTAGGGAGTATAATTAGTTTCTTCAGAGAGTTAAGTATAAGACAGAGGAATGAAATTATAGTTTGCGCAACTGCTGTACTTATATAACCCAAGGTTGAAATTTGAAAGAGACAAAAATGGTGGAGATTAAAAATCAAGATGCATAATGGGTTTTAAAGAGCAAATAGGATTTTGGCTCCACTTTGGACCTATGTCATGTGATGTCAAGTCTAGTGATCTTTCTACTACCCCACAATGATACTGTATTGAGAGAAATTTTATTTTAGTATCAATTTAAATTTCTGTCTCTTTGTGTCTGGATACTATGCTCTAACTTGAGCTATTTTGGGGAATACCATGGGAAGGGGTAGAGCTGATACTCAGCAAGTAAATCTGTTCTACCAGTGGGTAGATTCTGATACCCTATTTAAATGTTTGGGTTAGGCCATGTCTGAAGGTTCTGAGATCCTAAGACTATAAAAAGTTAAGTTTAAAACTATGATTCAAGATTGCTGAAATCAAAATTTAGAAAATGATGAACACCTGAACAAGTTAGCTAACAAAGGGGCAAAACATGTTAAGTGTCAGAAGCAGTGTGGCCTAGGGAATGGAATGCTTGACTTGAAGTCAAGAAGATTTGCATTCAAAACTTGTCTCTGACACTAGTTGTGTGACCCTGAGTAAGTCATTTAACTTTTATTTATTAAAGGTCATCCCTCTGACTCATAGCATGGAATTCCTACATGCCAGGTTCTTCATGCTGATGAAATCACAGATCTTTCACATAAGGATTCACGTATGATAAATGTGAAATGAGTGATACAGACAATAGATGAAATAGAAATTTGGGCAGGGGGAAGAGAACTGTTCTGGAAGGCTGTGTTTTACTGGATAGATAGTATTTGTAGGGGTTCAGTGGAGAGCACAAGGCAACTATTCATATCTTCTCTTTTAGATAAAGAACCTGTCTGGGGTATCAAAGATGAATAGGCAATCACTTCACCTCTCTAAGTCTGTTTTTATTACTTTTAAAACAGGGGTGCATAAATAAAGACAGATATAAACAATCAGAGAAATGTTAATTGCTCATGGTTAGGCTGAGCCAATATAATAAAAATGACAATTCTACCTAAGTTAATTTATTTATTTGGTGCCATAGTAATCAAACTACCAAAGAATTATTTTATAGAACTAGAAAAATAATAACAAAATTCATTTGGAAGAACAAAAGGTCAAGAAGATCAAGGGAAATTAATGGAACAACATGTGAAGCCTCACAGTTCCAGATTTTAAACTACATTACAAAGTGGGAATCATGAAAACAATCTGGTACTGGCTGAGAAATGGAGTGATGGATCAGTGGAATAGATTAGGTACATAATACATAGTAGTGATTGGCCATGGGTGTAGCTAGGTAGCTCAGTGTATAGCACTTTGGGCCTGTATTCAGGAAAAGATGAGTTCAAATCTAGCCTTAGACACTATCTGTGTGACCCAGGGCAAGCCATTTAGCCTTTGCCTTAATTCACTGGAGGAGGAAATGGCAAACCACTTCAGTATCTTTGCCAAGAAAACCCGATGGACAGCATTGGCATGCTATGGTCCATGCAGTCATGAGGAATTGGACATGACTGAACAACAACAACAAATGACCATAAGTGATCTAGTGTTTGATAAATCCAAAAGTCCAAGATTTGGGGCTAAGAATTCAACATTTGGTAAAAATTCCTGAGAAAACTGGAAGGCAGTTTGCCAAAATCTAGGCATAAACCAACATCTCACATGTTCATTATACAAAGGCTTTAAATAATTGTTCACACTATAAGATTATTTCTTTCCTATTTTGACAGAATATGTTAAAATGACAATTCAACATGAAATAATGGATTACAATTTGCTATCCCATTTTAATTATTTTGTAGTTAATTTTCCTCAAGTCATAGACTCTTAGAGTTGAAAGGCACCTTGGAAATCTCACAGGTAGAGAACAAATCTGCATATAAATGGGGATATATTTTTAAAAAAATCAGTGCTTGGATCTAATCAAATAACAGAAGGCTACTAGAAATGGTGATATTCAACTGTTTTTACATTTTAAATATGTAAAGTCTCCACTGACTTGAATTACAGAAATTGTTTGATGGTGTCCTGGAGAAAGCAATACATGCCTTTAAGAAAAATTCTGGACCCTGGGCAAGTCACTTAACCCCAACTGCCTCACTAAAAAAAAAAAAAGAAAGAAAGAAAAGAAAAGAAAAAAAAAGAAAAAAGAAAGAAAAAAATTCTGAGCCATTAGTTTTTAAAAAAATAAAAGTATTTTATTATTTTCCAGTTACATGTAGAAATAGTTTTCAACTGAGCCATTACTTTTAGATACTTTTTCTTTCCTGAAGAGTCAGATATTTTGCTTCACAGTCTATTTTGTTCAATCATACAGAAGACTATATAAGTGATGTACCAAAGACTCCATAGAATCTAAAGTTTTTCACTGGCCCCTTGAAAGTTTGGTGTCTATAAATCAGGAGTTGGCAGCAGCCTTTCATAGGAGACTTGCCTAATCTTCCTTATTCTCTGCAAGGAAGTTGAGGAATGGCAAAAGCCACAATGAGTTCACTGCCCTTAGGGAGGTGATTTAGTGTGAGATGACTTGTTCAGTCTCTAAGCAGTGGTTCAGTAGAAGAGTCAATTCACTAAGTATTTTGAAGCCCCTATGCAAGTTGCAAAAATTTCCTGTGGAAACTGGGCCTTCTAGGAGTGGAACAAATGAGCAGTTTCAGTGGAGTGGGAAAATGTTAGGACAAATCTTCCTCTGCAGGTATTATTTCTCTCTCAACAACTGTGATCATTCATCAACAAGCATTTGTTACAATTCAAAAAACCAACTGTATCTATGGTGTATGCAGCACTATACCTGGTACTGAAGCAATGCAAACTTTAAAGGAGAGATGGTCTTAGACTCCTGAGAGCTTACCGTCTAATAATACTACAAAGTATTACATGATCAATGAGTTAAAAAGGTACAGAACAAATGCATTCTTAGGTTTGAGGGGTATTCAGGTCTGGCTTTACAAATAGGTAAAATGTCCACTTCCTCACTTCTTCAAATATTGATTCTGCTACACGTAATTTATTCCATCATCATAGCTTCATTTCTTTCAGATTTTGACTTTCCAGAATCCCCTTTAAAAATGCAAAATTTGCAGAGTACTACCCTGTAATATGTTAATCACTCAGCTTTTGGGAGGGAGTAGAAAGGGGCAAAAAGTTGAGACCACCACTAGCTGAGAGCAAGAATGAGACCTAGATCTAGGGACTAAGGTGAAATGAAGGGTATGACAAAGCAAGAATGGGGAGGTAGGATACCCAAAGTAATAATAATTCACATTTCTATAATAGTATCATCACATTAAAAAACAAACTTTCTTCACACAGTGTCAGAACTTGAGGTTCAAAAAGATTTGTTTGTTATTCAGAATCACAATGTTAGTAAGTAGTAGAGTTGGTCTTGAACCACACCCTCTGAATTCACTGTCCTTTATATGCCCACCACATTGTCTTGTAGCAGACAGATTTTCTAGGGGATGGGAATGCTTGTCTGTGTAGCAATGTTCAGGCTGCTGTTGGACAAGAAAATTTTCTCTTAATTGCAACAATAGCAGAGGATGCTAAACAGTATTCAGTGTTACTATTGGGAGGCTAGGGAACCTCTTTGGCAGTTTAAAAAAGAAGAAAAGACTGAGTCTGGGCTGAGATAGAGTGCAGACAGAGGCTAGATGGTTAAATTGGATTATTTGTTTTAAATTTTAAGCTCTCACTGGGAAGAGATGGAATCTGGTGAACTTGCTTGATATAGTACGCAGGTGAGCATCTAATGCACTCTCTCTTTTGAAGATTCTCAAGGACTCCATCATGAAGCATGGCTTATATCCTGGGAATTAAAGTGATCTAGTATTGAATTATTTTTTTATTCCTCATTTCTTTCTAGTAACATGCATTCAATTTGCGGGCAGGGATTCTTGGGGGCATTGTTTTTGTATTTCCAACACATAGCCTGGTGTACACAATAGGGAGAAGGCACTTAGTAAATGCTAGCTGAAGCCTAAAACCCTGGTAAAAATCTGATTTGCATTTCACTTGGGAAAAAAAAAACAAACCTTGGTCCTTTTTTTTCTCTCTAATCTTATTTTAAAAATTTCAGGCTTTTTTAATGAGCTATAGAATTAGAAGTTTTTCTCAATAAGTATACACATTCCAAAACATAACACTTTATTTAAATTTCAGAAAATACATTTTCAGAATAAAAATGAATTGATTTAATACTAATTCTAATTATTATTTGTTGCTGCTGGTTTGCAACTGCATTCTAGGAAAAATAATACATTACTTTCTTGGTATGTTCATTGATGGTAATAAAAAAAGTCTGTTCTGCCTAATTAATTTGCCCGAGGAATATAACCTAGTCCTAGTTAGAATATATATATACTGCTTTGCCTATAGAATTAACTCAACTGCATTCAAATCTGAGAGTTTTTTTTTAAGTGGCTTTTTAAATTTTATTTTTAATTTTTGGAATAAAATAAGCATTTCCATAATACAATAAAAGTAGATTTTCAGTTTCATGTACAATCATTTATGTACAACTTGCTATGCCTTTTAGATATACAACAAAATTATCATGTAAATATAGATTTTTTATTTTTTCTTCCTTCCCACCCACTCTCTAGAGATGGCTACCATTAGACACAAATAGGTTTGTGTGTGTATGTAAAATTATTCTATGTATATTTCTATTTATCAGTTCTTTCTATGGATGCAGCTAGCATCTTTCTTCATATGGCCTTTATAATTAATTTGTGTATTTATGATAGAAAAAATGACATTTACTCAATGTTTTTCTTAAAACAATATTGCTATTTAACCCTCATTGCCCTGCAAAAACAACAACAACAATATTGCTGTGACTGTATACAGTGTTCTTTTGGTTCTGCTCATTTTACTCTTTGTTATTTCATGCAAATTTTTCCATGTGTTTTTAAAAATCATTTAGCTTATCACTTCATATAGCACAGTAGTATTCCATCACAATCATATACCACCAAATAGGCAGACTAGATCAAGAAACTTTACATATGAATTATAAAGAGATAAATGTAATAATCCAGATAAGTAAAGCAAGAAAGTTTCATTAGAAAACAACACTGGGTGAAAAAAGTTGCCTTGATTATCCAGCTAATTGCTTTTATTCTCCCCTTCACTTTTTATTTATAGATATTGGAGAAAAATACTAAAACTGTGACTTACACATGATGATGTAAAGGAGTTCTTAAAAAGAAGGATGTTGATTAATTGGGACGTATATGAGTATTTTCCACGTAGTGAGCATTGATAGATACTGTGAGAGGATGCAAAGGAAAGAACATTTGGTCCTTGTCCTCAATCCTGAAGGTTGAAAAAAATTAACTTAAAATTTGGAAAAGGCCACTCAAATAACACATCTTAGCAATATGTGTTAAGTGTGTCAATGGGATCCATTCTAGACTCTGGAAGGCAGCATGGTGTAGGAATAGTTACTGCCTGAGTGATCATATACAAGGCGTTTAAATCTACTGTTTTCTCACTCATAAAATCAAGATAATATCTGTTAGATACCTACCTTGCAGGGTTATTGTGCAGAATAAATGAAATAATTTATTTCGTTAGTTCAAATATTAAATTACATATACAAACATATATCTTTGTCTTAAAATGCTTTATAAATGCTGTTATTGTTGGTATTGGTCATTTCCTCTTTTCCGTGAGATTCAGATAGAAATGTTCCTGGGATAAGTCAGTATTCTGTTGTTATATTTTTATACTTAGTGTTCTATGGACCATTCATAAGTGGATAAAATAATTGGCTTTGCAGCTGACTAAAAGTATTAGTATGTAAATTCATCCTCCATGGATTAACTGAAAGAACCCTTGGAATGACCACAGTAGGAGTCAGGATAACAGGGATGCTACGCACTTCATTGTTTCCACATGATTTTTATTTCTTCTACTGGATCTCTATATTTTGAAAGCTTTTCATTCTATATAATTTGAGATTGAGTATTTGCTATATGGTACAAAATCTACTAAAATATTCTTAAATTTTTATGGCTACATGTTATATCCAAGTGATTCTGGACAATCCAGGCAGTGATAATAATATGCTTCTAGTTCAGTTTATTTGCTGAGCTCTCTGGGATATTCTGAGGTCTCTGTTGTGTAGTGTGGGAATGGTCTCTTTCAATTTGTGAAAGATAAAAACACTTCTGTTGGTATGTATACTTCTTAACACAAGGTTAATTCTTTCTTGTTAACCATTCAGTTGGTGCTAAATTTTTACAGCTTCCAGTCATGTGTTGCATGGACAACCATTTTCATGCATAATTTAGTTGTATACTAAATTCAAACTCCTTAAGGTTAAGTAGTTTCTGATGGCACTGTACTGATCCTGAATTGCCATCATGAGCTCCTTTCTCTCTCTCTCTCTCTCTCTCTCACCAGTGAGGGTTAAGCGACTTGCCAAGGGTCACACAGCTAGTAAGTGTCTGAGGCAGGATTTGAACTCTGGTCTTCCTGAATCCAGGGCCAGTGCTTTATCCACTGTGCCACCTAGCTGTTCCTGAGCTCCTCTTTTCTACAAATGAATCTGTATGACTTATCTATTACTATTGTTGCTATTCTAAGACTGCACTGGAAAACAGTGGGGTGAATGAAATATATTTATCAAGTTTTTAATCAGTGCCAGGCACTGGGCTCACAAAGACAGAGGGGATACAACTATAAAGAGTAAGAGAGTTCTTACCCTTAAAGAGATTATTTTTAATAGGAGAAGACATATTGTAAAATGTGGCCAGGGGAAGTGTCTAGAGGAAGCACAGGAATGGTGATCCACAGTCAATCACCATCCCTTTTCCAAAAGCGATGGTACTATTGATTCGATTACTGGCACTTTGGAAAGAGTGCTGTATTTAAAGTCAAATAACCTAGGTTCAAATCCAAATTATCACTGTATGACCCTGGGTAAGCTGCTTAACCCATGTGCCTCAGTACCTTGATCTGTCAAAGAAAGGGGTTAGATAAGATGACTTCTAAGGCCTTTTCCAGTTCTATATTGATAATCCTGTGAAATAGACTGAAAAACATAGGCCATGGGACTTTCATTACATAAAGACTGACAAAAATATACACCAAAACGAGAAGGAAATTGAGCCTATGAAATATGTATTACACTTATTCCAAGGAAGCATACATATATCCCTCAGGAAAAGAATGGGGGTATTGAGGAGAAATGCCAAGAACTCACATATCCCATCTTAGAAGAAAGGTACCCTGCCACTCTGTTGTGGCTCTCCAAGGACATACAGTCTTACAATGGACTCAGAGTTGTTATGCAGCTCTGAAAGTTATCCTGTTATCTACTTGGTTTTCTTACTGTCAATGTGGAAATGATAAGAACAAACTTTTCCCATTCATTGTTATGCATGCCATGAATTACTGAGGAAAAAACTCTGTTTTCTTACGCATCCTTATCTGTAGAAAGTGGCATGTTTTTACTCTTCTACTCCCAGAAAAAAGTGATCTGCTAAAGACACCTCACAAGGTGAGTACTCATCACCTCCTTCTCCTGACAACTAATCTTTTTTTGAACTCAGGTGACTGAGGATGGGCTATTATACTTCTCTTTGAAAAGTGGCTGCATTTATCTTTATCCTTCTGAGAAGTCAAAGTTTCCATGCCCTTGGACTGGAGCTAGAAGTCATCAGAAAGCTTCTGATGTTCAATTATTCCTACGTTTTATTCTCTGTCTCATGTTGTGACTCAGCCTGATGTCCGAAAAACAATTAGTCCAATTGAAGACCATTATTTAGAAGAATCAAAGCCAATTATACCAGTTAGAAAACGTCCTCCATGATTACCATCAAATGTTCAAGCTTTTTAAAACAAACACAAACTTTATTACTTCTTTATGTTAAGAGCGCTAATGCAGAGGGTCATTAGTAGATTCTTTCCACATTTCTATTATTGCAATTAGAGCTATTAAAGCTACTTTTTAAAAAGGAGGCATATTGATGTAAAAAAAAACACAGTCAAATGTGACTGGCTTATAATGATTATAGGCGGTAGAGCAGACTTGGTTTGTTCTATGAGAACATGTAAATGTGTAAGTCGGTCTAATATTCATACTCTTTGTCAATAAGGGCATTAAATGTAAGTTACTTGAGGGCAGGGGCTGTCTTTTGCCTTTTTTATATTGCTAACATAGTGACTGGCGCATAGTAGGTATGTAACAAATGTTTATTGGTTGATTGATAAGGGGAACATTAAATGAATGCTCAGGGGTGGGGGTTAGCTTTCTCTAAAATGATTTTGTTTCTTTTTTATTCGTTATCCTAATCGAAACTTGCTTTCCCTCTCTTCTTCCCCCAAAATACAAGTTGAATGACTCCAGGTCAGCCCAGCCAATGAGAATTTTACTATGATAGAGTGGGAAGAAAGCAGATACTTAGGGGTTAGGCTCAACTGGTAGCTGGGTAACCTTAGGCAAAGACCCCTTTCTGAATTTCAGTTTTCTCAGTTGTAAAATGAGAGAGTTGCAGTAGATGACCTGAGGTCCATTATGATTTTGACATTTTAAGATTTTTACTAACCTAGAGTTCTCATGCATTCATGGTGCATTAGCTGAGTCACCCCTCATTAATGGTCTATGGGTAAATTCTAATATGGGAGGAGATATCTAAAACTCATACTGCAAGTCTATGTTTCTTATTCTTCTTTATCACTATTCTAAGCTCTGCAACAAATATGAAATGAACCTGTACACTAGCCCCCTGTGGCAGGAATTCTTAACTTTGACTGTCAAGGACCCTTTGGGTGGTCTGGTAAAGCTTATGGGCTCCTCAGAATAATGGTTGTAAGTGAAATAAAATACAATGGATTATAAAGTAAACCAATTATACTGAAATACAATTATCAAAATATATATTTTTAAAAAAAGGTTTGAGGGGCAGCTAGGTGATGCAGTGGATAAAGTACCGGCCCTGGATTCAGGAGGACCTGAGTTCAAATCTGGCTTCAGACACTTGACATTTGCTAGCTGTGTGACCCTGGGCAAATCACATAACCCTCATTGCCCCACAAAAAGGAATGTTCACAGATCACAGGTTAAGAACCTCTGCTTTATGAGGGTGTTTTTTTTTTTTTTCTGGCTAGCTTTGCTCAGTTGCTATCTGTGAGTTTGGGGATAGCTAGCAGAATTCCTACTTAGTTCTCTAGCATAAGTCCTTCTTTAGATGAATAAAATATTCAGTGAAATATTTTCATCTTGATTCACTTTTGATGCTTTTGCTTTGAACAGTATTATTCTTTCAAACCTATGTTGCATATGTATGCAAGTAGGTACCCACAAAAATATACATCCTAAACATGTACACCACTGCACAGATTATAATAAGCATTCTTAATATTGCAAATGGGTACACAGATAGGGCTTAAACTTCACTCTTTTAAGAGAACAATTCAATACTAGTGGTCACTGTGACTTCTCATGGCCTCAGTAAATAATTAATATAACATATGAGTAGAAAGTAGATGCTTGCCATCAACCAGGGCATGTAAGATCATTTAGTATTTCTTTTAGAAGGCATATTTCTTGCTGACAGTCTGACCCTTGTCTTTTTGGAAATGCAGTATCTGATTTAGATCATGTTTATTGATATTAATAGATCTGATTTGTTGGTATCAGAGGCAATAAACCATTGCCTTAGTCTTTGTTCACAGGATCATAAAATAGAAGTTTGCTTGTACTTAATATATTTCATTTTAAGTGTATATATCATCAAGACCTGTTTTCATCCTCAATTTTTTCTTCCTATTGAAATATGATGAAGGTATTTTATCTTGGGAGCAGTTGGCACGATACTGTATGAATATCACAATGAGGCCTATTATTGAAAATAAACTACCTTTGATTTTTGCTTACTCTTTTGTTTTCAGTGCCTGGAATCTGCATCCTCCCACTCCCATTCTCCCTTGCCCAAATCTATCCTCTCTGCCTAAGCATTTGTCTGGTATTTTACCTTTGAAGGCTTTTTCATTTATTAACCCGAGGTTAAGCTCCAGTTCCAGCTTCTCCATGAAGCCTTTCCTTACTATCTGAGTCCACACGGAGTTTCTGCTTTTGACCTTTTTTTGTACCTATTGTCTGTGTTGCACAATTAGCCCCTTATTTTGCAATAACCTATTTTTTTCTTCGCAACTACCACTTAACTGAACATGTTGGGAGTGGAGGAGCTTGAATTCTGATTCTACCACTGCCTACCTTGGCTTTGAATGAGTCACTTTACTTCCCCTGGGCCTCAGTTTTTTTTTCTGTATCTAACAGAACTGGAGCTGACATTTCCTGACACAAATGCTTAGGACTGGAAGGCTGTGGAATGATGCAGAAGTCCCTTGGTTTCCATGATGGCAGAAGGGCTACACTAGAGAGGATTTGGCCATTGGGTCAGGCAGAGACAGCTTTTACTCTCATGTTCTTCTTCCTGTCTCCTGAATGTGTGGCTTGAAACTCTCTCTTTGACTTTGTGAGGGGAGAAGATTGGTACCTTCTCCCCACCCCCAATCTAAGAGGAATGGCAATGACTTTCATGTGACAATGAGTACACATGTTAGCTAGATCAGCTCAAGAATGAATCTCAAGGTGCTGGCTGCTTCTCATTTGTTCCTCTTTCTCTGAGCATTGGTGATTGAACAGAGATCCTGACATGGACACTTCTAACTTTAAAGGCAACTTCATGAAAGGTCAAGAGGCCAAGAGCTCCTGGATTCCAATGATTTAATTGAATCACCAAATCCGATAGCCTTTTCTCAATTCTCATTCTTTATTTCTTTGTAACATTTGACATTGTTTAATCACTTCCTTCTAACTGGAAGTCTCATATGCATCTAAAACTCAACATGTCCCAAACAGAACTCATGAACCCCCTTTACCTCCCCTTCCAAAATTCTCTGTTGTTAGAAGCATGGTCATTAAAAGCTACTTTTTTTTTCCCTTTTGTTCCAGTTCCTAATTATCATGGAAGAATATTTACTACCATATTCTGAATGGTTTAATTGCTACTAGATTGAGATTTGGTTATACCCAAATAGCAGATGTAAATTTTAACATTTATAATTATTTATTCATCGTTACAAATGCCAAACAAACCTCTACTATATATTCCTTTGATACTTTATCATGGCCTAGACTTTGTGTATTGTTTGCTCCCTTTCTGCCAATGACCCATCCTCTTGGCATAGAAGTGATCCTGAGCTCTCTAAGACAAGGCTAGTTGAGTACAAACTCTGACAGTTCAAATCAAGTTTAAAAGGCTTAAAGTACAGGAGAAGTAATGAATTCAGTGTCTGCTTTCTAAAAATTTGTACAAACAAGTTCAGAGAAGCTCACCACTGGAAGGTTGGCCACCACATGATTTTTTCTTGGAAGGGGTGGGGAGTGAAGTGAGAACTGGTGCTTAAAGAAACTCTGTTCTCATAAATAAAGTGAGGAAGGGATGCAATTTACATCAGTGGAAGAATTCCCTTTAATCTTTTTTTGTTGGAACACATAGATTAAATTTTACTTATTTTAGGATTTTAACTTCTTTTTAAAATAAGCATACAAACTCATGTTCAAACCCTTTGTTTTATTCATAAAGAAACAGCCTAAGAGTAATTTTAATAGACCTTAGGAGTCTGATCCTATTACCCATTATTCCTATATCTTTACAAAAAAATGTGCTCAACAGAAACAAAGAGCACTCTCTACTAGGCTAACTGAAATGAAAGACCCACATATTCATCATGATTGTACACTATTAGACACCAACCAGACCAGATGATGTAAGCTCATGACCCTCAAATGTAGAGACCCTTAATGCACCACTAAATTACTATAATGCTACACTGTGCAGGAAAAGACATTAAATTTTTAACAGGGCAATTGATTGCCTGTAGTTCAACCTTCAAACACACTGCTTAAGAAAAATTGTAATAGTCATGCTCTGGTACCATGACATATGTCAGTGATCTCTAAAGTTTTAAGACAAAAAGATCTGGTTTCTATTTGACAACCACATATCCCACTATAAAGTGGGATCCATCTTTGCCCAACCTCAAAAACAGTGAAGAGAGGACAATGGACAAAAAGGGACATGCAAAAAAAATTAAACCAAGAACATTACAGCTTGTTGAGATTCTTGCCTGTGCCAACTGACTTATAGCATTTAGGGTTAAAGAAATAACAGCAATTCCTATTTAAAAGCAAAACAGTGATAGCTTGACTGGGAATAGCTAAACAAACTGTGATGCAGGAGGATGCAATTAAGAATGTTATATATGAGGAAAAGAAAGAAGTATGGAATGATGTAAAATGAGATAATGAAGAAGGCAGTCATGGAATTTCTGTATTCACAGCCTATAACTACATAGAAAGGAAATACTGAGATGGATGTGATTTTACTGTGTTCACTGAAGCAAACAGTAACCCCTTTGTGAGTCCTCATCATTCATCATTCTCATCCGCATTTCCATCAGTACTCTTTAGAGAAGCCACCAAACACTCTAGAACTCTTCTTTTACTTCTTTTTATATTAAAGATGACTGAATGACTGAAATCCACCTTAGGATGTGGTTTCTCATTTTTACCACACGACTGACTCATCTTCTCTTTCTAATCCTATGTTGGCATAGATGTTTTTCATGACAATGCAGTAAATTTATACTCATTACATGTCTTTCCCTTTAGTTTACTTGTAATTTCAATTATTCTAAGATCATGATATTTATTGAATTATAGTCAAAACCGGGTCACTAAATCAGTGGTAAAGAAATGAAGCCTTGGGGCAATCAACAATGACCACTGGAAAGTTTTCTTTTTGCAGGGGGAGGGGGAAAGAAGGGGCAATTTACTAATTGTTATTGAGCCCATTTCCCCCGCTTCTATTTGATTCCAGGACTAACTTAGTAATATGTAGCTTCTGTCTAAGATATTCATAGTTGATGGACTAACTTGATAGGCTGCCTACCAATCTGCATACCACAGTCTGTGGAATATTATTTGTCATTCACTTTGTTTTTCTAGTGTTAATGGTAAGTACATTTCTAAACTTTCTGGTTAGTTGTATGACATCAAAGAGGTGGTATGCTGTAGAAGAAAATAACCTGTTAAAGCCAGACTATTTTTCATGTTTTCATCAAGGATGTCAATGAGTACATAGACCCTTCTCATAAAAACTATATTAACTGCTAACATTTAGATAGTACTTTAAGGTTTGTAAAGTACTTCACATATGGTACCTAACTTGTTTATCACAACAATATTAAACTGATTTCTTATTTGTCTTTTTTGCATAGTATGATCATATGTGTCCTATTTTTTTCTTTCATTCAGATATCTTCAAAGTTACTTCCTGAGTGCGTTAAAAATCTTGTCACTTTCAGAATTTCTTTCTTTTCTTTCTTTCTTTCTTTCTTTTTTTGTGGGGCAATGAGGGTTAAGTGACTTGCCAGGGTCACACAGCTAGTAAGTGTCAAGTGTCTGAGGCTGGATTTGAACTCAGGTCCTCCTGAATCTAGGACCAGTGTTTTTATCCACTGTGCCACCTAGCTGCCCCCTAGAATTAATTTCTTAGTACTTAATTGATCAAGTTCAATAATTCTTTCAGACTTTGTTTTTAAAAGCCGATGAAATTTCTTCTAAAATGTCAGAGTACAAGTTGTTGTTCAGTCATTTCAGTCAGGTGCAACTCTTTCTGACCCCCATTTGGGGTTATCTTGGCAAAGGTAGTGGAGTGGTTTGCTATTTCCTTCTCCAGCTTATTGTACAGATGAGGAACTGAGGCAAACAGCATTAAGTGACTTGCCCAGTGACACAGCGCTATGAAGTATCTGAGGACATATTTTAATTCAGAAAAATGAGTTGGCCTGACTCCAAGCCTGGCACTCTAGCTACTGCACCACCTAGCTGCCCTGAGTACAAATTGAGTGGTTCAATTATCTCTGAGAAAATAGATCACAATAGAAATAATGACATTTGCTCCATTCTTTGCTGTTGTCCACACTGCTAAAACCTCAGATGTCTTACTAGGGGTGGTATACAATGTACACAGGTAAGCACAGCAGAAGCAGAACTGAGTAGAAGGAGAACACTACTAACTCTAGAGAGTCAGGTAAGGATTAGGGAGAAGTGAAACCTGAGCTGAGCTTTGAAGGAAGAAATGGATTCTGAAAGTCAGACAGGAAAAGGAAGTGCATTCCAGGCCTACGGAACAGCTTATACAAAGGAACGAGGCAAAGAAATAGTTATCCAATTTGGATGGAATATAAAAATTCTTGAAGGAGAATACAAAGAAATTAGGCTGGAAAGATAGATGGGAACCAGATGGTGGAGAACCTTATATGCCAGAAAACCTATAGGGAATGGGTCATAGAGAAAGATCAGGGGTGGGGGTGGGATGATCCATGTAGATGTTCCAACATAAACAGGATGCACTGTCATAGAGCATAAAGAAATTCAAGCTGGAAGCCCTCAGTTCTGTCTTAAGCTTTTAAAAAAAATTAACTAATATTAAGAAACAGATACACCTCACATTTCCTTATAATATTAAAGTTTACATAGTCATGAAGTTTCCTCATTACAACCCTGAGAAGTAGGTCATGCAATTGTTATCAACCCTATTTTAAAGATGAAGGGAATTAAGGCAAGAGAGGCAAGGAACATAGCCAGATTTGGAACTTAGAAACTGGATATCAGAGCCCCCAGGATTCATAGGATTACCAGTTATTTATGAAGAAATACAGGGGGCAGCCAGGTGGCGCAGTAGATAGAGCCCTGGCCCTGGAGTCAGGAGGACCTGAGTTCAAATCTAGACTCAGATACTTGACAACTTATTAGCTGTGTGACCCTGGGCAAGTCACTTAACCCCAATTGCCTCACCAAAACAACAACAACAACAACAACAACAACAACAAAACCTAAAAACAAACAAAAGAAATACAAGGGATATCCTTGCTATTTTAGTCTCCAAATACCCTTGAGTACAACTTTAGTTGGGCTTTTTATCTGAATTTTAGACATTTTTCTTCTCATTCCTTGAACTAATTATAACTATGACCTGAGTGAGCCTTTGGTAATCTAGACCCCTTGCTTGTAGATCACCTAATCTAGGCTGTTCAATTTAAACCATAGGAAAAATATCCATTAGCACTAATATCTTGCTATACATAAGATACTTCCCATTTTATCTTCAGATACCTATGAATCCTAAGATCATTCTTGCTACTGACTTGTGGTATTCCCCTAAGAATTCCTGGATCAAGAAGTTTTGAGAATTCTAAGAAAGAATTCATGTCTTGGGGTAGCTAGGTGGCTCAGTGGATAAAGCACCAGCCCTGGATTCAGGAGGACCTGAGTTCAAATCTGACCTCAGACACTTAACACTTACTAGCTGTGTGACCCTGGGCAATTCATTTAACCCTCACTGCCCCACAAAAAAACAAAAACATTACATTATTGCATACATTAGTATGCAATACATATATAGAGGCAAAGATCCTATTTAATAGGATTTTCCCCCATTGTAAGAAGTACTTTCTACACTCGGTGGTTTTACTATTGATAAATGTTATTGTATCTTCTTGGAGAATGTAAAAAAGCCAGGAGATAAGGAGAGGAGAAGTACATTTTGTGGATAAGGAATTTGGTAAAACTTTCCATATGTTTTATTATACTGTTGCTTAATGGATATCATAGAATGAAATTGACAGGTAATTAAAATGGGAAGCAACCTTAGATGTTATATAATCTAACTCTTCCCTGAAGCAAGAATCCCTTCCATAAAATACCTAGGCACCTCTAGCGATGGAGAACTCATTACATGCTGAGGTAGCCCACTCCATTTTTGTTAGAAATTTCTTCCTTATGCCAAGTCAATAGCTATCTCCCTATAAGTTTCTTGTCTTTTTAAAAAATTTTCAGGACAATGAGGGTTAAGTGACTTGCCCAGGGTCACACAGCTAGTAAGTATCAAGTGTCTGAGGTCAAATTTGAACTCAGGTCCTCCTGAATCCAGGGCTGGTGCTTTATCCACTGTGCCACCTAGCTGTCCCCTCCCTATAAGTTTCATTCAGTGGCCCCAGTTCATCCGTCTAGGACAAGGCTGAACAATTCCCCACGCCACATTTCAGCCTTTTGTATTTGAAGACATTGATCATGGGCTCCCTTCTCCATGTTCTTCTCTTCATCAATCCTAGTTCCTTCAACTGATTGTCATATGATTTCTTTGCATAAAATCAAATCGGTATGCCCCTCATTATACATTATTATAGAAATAATGTATTTTCAAGTACTAATACTAAACAGCACGCATGCTCCTATGTGATATTCTCTCATACTTTCCTTGTACATATTTCCTACTTCCAATTCTCTTGGAAGCACTCCAATCTTAAATATGAGGAGTCCATCTCCATGTCCCATATGGATTCCACATTTGCCATGGTCACTTTCCTCTGTTTAAAAAGCTGTTTGGTCATGGACTTGATAGTATAGTTTGTAAACACATATGCTACAGTGACACAATCAGTTAGTAAAGATTTATTAAGCACTTATTATATGCCAGGGAAAGTGCTAAGTTCTGGAGATACAGATTCGAGTCAAATGAGGTCTATGTTGTCAAGGAGCTTAGAATATAACGGGGGAAAGAACAAGCAAACAAACTTTGACCCAGCAATACCACTGCTGGGTTTACATCCCCCAAAAGAGAAAAAGACCTATTTGTACAAAAATATTTATAGTAGCTCTTTTTGTGGTGGCTGAGAATTGAAAATCAAAGGAATGCTCATGAATTGGGAAATGGCTAAACGAGCTGTGGTATATGATGGTGATGGAATATTACTGTGCTACAAGAAATGACAGAAAGGCCTTCAAAGACTTGTATGAACTGATGTATAATGAAATGAGCAGAACCAAGAGAACATTGTGCACACAGACTGCAATATTGTTTGATGAAGAATGATGAATGACAACTCTTCTCAACAATACGATGATCTAAAACAATCCCAAAGGACTATTTGTTTGTTTGTTTGTTTTGTGGGGCAATGAGGGTTAAGTGACTTGCCCAGGGTCACACAGCTAGTGAGTATCAAGTGTCTAAGGCTGGATTTGAACTCAGGTCCTCTTGAATCCAGGGCCAGTGTTTTATCCACTATGCCACTTAGCTGCCCCCCACACACACACAAAGGGGCTATTGATGAAACATACTGTAAGGAATTGTGATTTGGGATTTCCATGACACCAGGCCATTTTTGGAGGGAGAGAGGAAGAAACTGGACTATGTCCAGCAATTGTTCTCTACATAGCCGTTATCATCATCAGACTATGGACTTCCATGGGACAGCTAGGTGGCACAGTGGATAGAGCACTGGCCCTGGAGTCAGGAGGATCTGAGTTCAAATCCGGCCTCAGACACTTAACACTTACTGGCTGTGTGACCCTAGGCAAGTCACTTAACCCCAATTGCCTCACCAAAAAAACAAAACAAAACAAAACAAACAAAAAAAAACTATAGACTTCCTGAATGGATTTGGACTAAGGGAATCCCACTGTCTTTCAGTAATCCCATCTAATACTAGATAAAATGAGATATTTATAAAGCTCTTAGCATGGTGCCAGGCATATAGTAGGTATTATATAAATGTTAATTACTACTGCTGTTGTTGTTATCCTTTGTTCTTGCCACATAACAAGCCCACCTTCTCTTCTTGTCTGTCATACAGTTTCTCGATGGTATCCTTTCCTTCTGTTCTTCTTCAGAGTTCCTCATTGGGTTTAGGTTGCAGACTGCTTATGCCCACTGTGCACCTTTCCATTTTCTCTGTGTGATGCTTATCTTCAGTTTTTTGGAGGAAGTGCTTCAGATCTCATTGCCATAAGGCAATACTGGTAAAATGGCAGTATTGAATTGATGGGCCAATCCAGCCCACTTTTCAGCTCTGGACTCACTTCACTGTCCATCTGTACTGCCTGTAAGAATTATGCACACTATTGTATAAGCTCTATAGTTTATCCATCCAAATGAATGTTGAAATCTAGGCAATAAGAATTCTTATCCACTTGGTTTTCTTCTATGTGGGGACAAGCAAACTTCTTTGAATAATTGCGTACAGATCTCTTCCAGGGGGCTTTGTAATGTCTTGGGGCTTAATGCAAATAACCCAATGTTGTCTACAAGGAGGAGCAGATGGAAAAAGTTACCATCCAAGTCCTCCCAGACCAGAATTTTGCTTTCTCTCTCCTCCAACACCACAGCAAGTACATTTGGAGAGCATATGTCTTCCTGTATTATGCCTCACTAGATGTTTATTATAAGAGGGTCATTGAACAGGGTAAATTCTGGTGTATCAGTGTGAAAACCCTTTTTACAGTTGTAATGCACTATTTTGCGATTAAAAAGGATTAATTAGGAGAAAGGGCACATAATATTTAATCAGTGTAGAATTTGGAAATTGCGATGAAAAAAATACACAATAGGAACATGTGTTACAATATGACAAGGAATGTTATAATGACAAAGGATGGGAAGCAGGAGGTTTCAGTCAAACTAACAGATAGAAAAGGGAGTATTTGACAGAAAGAAATCTATCAGTTTCAGTCTAAGGAGAGATGGATAGTAATCCAGATGATCAGTCTGGGTCTTTAGATAGATTGCTTCCTTAGAGGGGAAAAAAGGTGATTCATTCAGGGCTCAATATAACCTGAAAGAAATGTCCCTTAAAACCATCTTTTTTTCCCATTATTTTTCTAATTCCATGCTCATCAAAACAACAATTCTGATAAATAGTTTGGCCCCTCAGTGGAAAATGCCTAGGAAAGAATGTCCTAAAGAGAATAGGTCCTTGTTCTTGGGGCCAAGTTTGGCTTCGATTTTAAATCAATTTATTGGCATTCATGTTTACAAGTCAGTGTCTTTTAAGTCCGATTAGTATCAGACTAAGTGTCCTACAGGTCAATGGACAATCAGGTTTCTGAACCTGTAAAACTGTGAAACCAGACCTTGGACTAAGGCAGTTTGGTGCTCTGGAAAGAATACTTACTAGGAGTCAGATGACCTGAGTTCAAGTACCAGCTCTGCCACTTACCAACTAGGGACCCTCTCTTGGCATTAGTCTCCTTATTTGTAAAACGAGGAAACTGAATCAGTCTCTTCCACTTTTAATCTTGGATGATAATTACATTTTAACCATGGATTTAGAATAAAACTACTATTTTCCTCAGAATAGAAGATAATTGCACAGAGGTATGTAGAATAAGGAAATGAGAATAGTTGATTGAAATGATCTGAGCTCATGACTAAGACACTGAATTTTATTCCATGTTCAAATTTTGAACCTGGTTCCCTTAGGCAAGTCAAAGTTAATACTGAATTTTAATCAACATTGAATTATTGAGATGAAAAAGACCTTATCTAATATAATGCCCTCATTTTGCAGGGGAGGAAACACTTGCCTCTCACTTCAGTGTTATTTCTACTATAACAATGTTTCCCCCTTTTCCCAAGAAATTTCATTTCTTCTCCTCATTTCCCTGCAATTGAACCTCCTGACTTTATGGCCCATGGCAGAGGAACTGTGATGTATTACAAAGAGGTTAGAGAACTGGTTCCCCTGGACATTTTAAAGAATAAGGTATATGTAGGGAAGGAAGAGAGGTTGGTGGAAGAAATCTGTCACTAGGGAAGAGACCAAAGGGGAGATAGTAAAAGAAAAGATCCTTAAAACTCTCAGCTTTTAAATTTTTCTACTTTATTTTTCAGAAGTCGAGCAGTAGGGATCTGGGGCACAAGTGATTTAGTCCAAAGACAAAGGAAGCTCCTCTCTACTTTTTATAGATTACTCATATAATTTTCAAAAGTAAAGTAAAAGTAATATGGGAATTTGGCCTTTGAAAGGGAAAGGAGGTGGTAAAATGAAGGTCAATGGCATAAAAATATAGATAACCATAGTGACAGATATAACCATTGTCTATGTTATGTCTAACAATTGTCTATGTCTCTGTTTTTGGAAATGAAGTACATTAATAGTAACCAGTAATAAATGCTTGTTGACTGAATAATAGTACATTTCAAAAAGCAGGGAACTCGTGGGTTGGTGAGGTTTATTCGTTGTTGGGTTTTTTTTGTGTGTGTGTGAGAAGACTTTGTGACAGAGACAGTCCATTGAAGCCAATTTTAAAGATACAGGGTCTTTCAGAATGGTAGAGGGTGGTGCCTACAGAGTCATGAGACCTGGGTTCGAATTTTGTTTTTGACCCTTATTACCTGTGTTACCTTGGAAAAGTCATTTGAAATTTTGTGTCTCAGTTTTCTTATCTGTAAAATGAAGGGTTGAATTAGATGGTTTCTGAAGTTCTTCTGGACTCTAGACCTATAAATGCATAATTACAATAAAGTCAGATAAAATAAATAATAAGACTAAAATAAAAAGAATGAGCAATGTTTCTGCGGGAATTGGACCAAAGTAAATAAAGATTTTTCTTAGGTAAAAGGTAAGAGAAATTCTTTCCAATACAGGGGAAGATTAGGGTCACTCAGTTCTTGTTAGAACCACAGATAAAGATTATTATCCTGTATGTCAGTCCAAATACAGTCCATTGTTTCTTTCTCTCTCTTCAATCTTGGAGCACAGACATATATCACAAAAGGCTGCCTATAGGATTTTAAGAGTTTTACTATATCAAAGTGATATAAATTGACTCTCTGCACTTCAACATTCACTTAGAGAAACTAGGGCCCCAACAGGAATTTTCCTTCCAAGTATCAACTCCAAAAAGGTTAAGGGTAGTTATTAAGTAGTTTGCAATTGAATTAATCTCTCATTAGTTCTTTTTTTTCTTTTTCTTTTTTGTGGGGCAATGAGGGTTAACTGACTTGCCCAGGGTCACGATGCTAGTAAGTGTCAAGTGTCTGAGGTTGCATTTGAACTCAGGTCTTCCTGACTCCAGGGCCAGTGCTTTATTCACTTTATCCAGTGTGCATTAATTCCAAGGAATTAAAGAACTAATGATGGGGACAGCTAGGTGGCAAAGCACTCTGAGGGTAAGAAAAGAGGTGGCATGTGCCAGGTGGTAAGAGCATTGCCACCATCTCCCTAAAATTCTTGTGGAGGCATTAGTTATGCTAGAGAGCATCCCATAGCCCCGACTTCCTTGCCACGAAAATCAAATATGTTTTGGCACCACTTGTAGATCAATTGCCAACTAGGGGGCCTACAACTGCTGAATTATCAAGGCAAGTTGAACTCCTTATCTCTTCCCCTTAACCCTTCGCTCTTCCAAATCTCTGTATTTTTGTTGAAGGCACCATTTTCTTTAGGATTGTAGGGTCATGATCTTTGCATCCTCCTAAACTGCTCACTCTTCCTTAGCTTGTCTATCCAAACAGTTGCTGAACCTTGCAACTTCTAACTTCACAACATCTCTTGGATCTCAAATCTCTCTACTCACAGAGCTACATGTCTTTCCAATTTCTGGCACATAGTAAGTACTTAACAAATACTGAAGGGGCAAGAGGTCACATTGCTAGGGGCGTCAAGCCATAACCATTGCTTCCTCTCAAATCCTAGAGGAGACAGCACAGGACCACCTATCCATTGGTCACTCCCCAGACTCATGTTCTACTTCCTAAAGTACTTGGCATGGTGCCTGGCCCAGAGTGGGCATTTACTACCAGCTGGTTGGCTGACTGATCATGCAGGAAAACAACCAATGTAGAGATCAGACCTGACACCTACCTCTGCAGGTACTATAATCCCTGTATCCTCAGCAACCACAGCTATTGAAGACCTAGAGAAACATGTCCTTGACACCAGATTTTTGGCATTATCAAATAGTTCAAGATCAAAAACATAAATAGTTGTTATCAGAGGAAACAACACCAAAGCGAGTACTTGTTACCATCTGTGTTCCTTCTGTACCTAAGCAACATTGGGCCTTTCAGTCTGACTTGTGGATGAAATGTCCTATGAGTGTTATCTCCCATTAGAATGCTAATTCCTTCAGAGCAGGAGCAGTCTGGCTTTTTACTTTTTGTACACAGTGTTTAGAAGAGTATTTTGTATACAGTAAGTCCTTAATAAATGCTTTTATATTCTTTCATTATTCATAATGCAAAATAGCCCTAGACCTAAAATTGATTCACAACACATGGTAGATTTCATCACCTCTACAGACAGGTTCAGCTCTCCCCATCAGTTTATGCCTGGACTTATATAGAGCATTTACTATGAATTGAAAAAGTGGTTGTTTGTATTCTCAAATCGCCCCCCCCCCCAAAAAAAAGAACTGAGGGAGCCAAAGATACTTTCCCTCCCAGTATAAAGCCATATTACCACCACATTTTAAATATATCTTTTTCCCTAAAGGTTTGACATTGTACACAAAGAAGAGGGGAATTATGGGATAGGTGAGGATTTTGGCAGAGGGCCAAGAAATGGTAAACCCTGTCCATACCTCTTTCCATCCCCAGCAGAGATGGCTCAGCACACTAAATGGTTGGTTAATAAATATTTGTTGAACAGTTAATACACTGCCAAAGGTATCCCAGCAAGGCTTTTAAGTAAAAATTTTAACTTAAACCAAGGAGATATCATGACACTTTGTTTATGGTAAGAGCCAGGTGCTGGGTCCCAAGGGCCCCGGCACCACTTCTAGAATGACAAGAGTGAGGTGACCTGTCCTTTCCAGGGGGTGAAATGGAGCAGTCCACTGAATATCCACTTGCTGGCAATGGAAGCTTGCTCCTTTACCTGACAAGTTGGCCAGACGAGGGCCAGCTGTATTTTTTCTGGGGACACAGCAGGAGCTCATCTCGTGTCAGCACACAGAAAACCCCTCATCTCGAGTTTTCTTTATTAAGGGTTGCTCTTTTTGGCTGAAGAGGTTAGGAAAGTTGACAGACTGCCAGGTATTGGGAAGAGCTGCTATTTGACAAGACTGGACACAGCACTTTATAGTTTCTTCATAGGGGAGAGAGTAGGGCAAATCCAGAGCAAGACCACATTCAAGCCATTGTGCAGGATTCCTTATCTTATCCCCCACCCTCACCAAGCCCAATGTCATGGTATTCCCAGCAATAGCTACAATAGTTATGGATTATATTATATTCATGTAATTCCCTTTTGCTTACAAAGTGCCTTGCTTTTTGATATTTAATCTCATTCCATCCCCTTAACAGACCTATGTATGAGATAAGGAAGAGTGTTGTTATAATAAGGCAGTGAGGTGGCACAGTGGATGGAGGGCCAGGTCTGGAGTCAGGAAAAATCATCTTATGGAGTTCAAATCCGGCCTTGGACACTTGCTAACTATGGGACCCTGAGCAAAGTCACATAACCCTATTTGCCTCAGTTTCCTCAGCTGTAAAGTGAGCTGGAGAAGAAAATGGCAAACCAACTCCAGTATTTTGCTAAGAAAATGCTGGGTTGGTAGGCAGAAGATCTGAATTCAAATCCTGCCTCATTACCTTTGGCAAATCAAAACTGAAACCTGTCTGGGCCTCAGTTTCTTCAAATATAAAATGAAAGGGTTGGACTCAATTGTCAATAAGGTCCTTTCAAGGCTTTAAATTTATCGTACTATTCCTATTTTATAGCCACGGGTCTGGAGCCCTTAAGTGATTGCTCAAGAGAAGGAGCCAGCAGGAACTTGGCCTCAACTCAGGTTTTCAGTTTGCAAGTACATTTCTCATCTCACACCCCACCCCACATGTCATTCCGAGTTTTGTCTCTTCCTACAACCATCATATGGAAAACCCTGTTATCCTTCAAATCCAGGATTGGGAATTGGTGCCTTAGAGAAATGACAGAAACCCACTGTTTCTCATAGAAACAAAGGTTTCAATCCGCTACCTTACAAACAGAAGTGGAGGGAGAGGGAGGTGTGATTGAGGGTGTTATAGACTTAATCTTATCATCCGTGCTCTACCGTATTTGTGGTTCTAAGGGAAGCTTTAGGGAGAGGGTCTATAAACTATCGTTTCCTAACCAACACAAAGGAGACACATATCACAGTCTCAGCTAGTTAAGTGAAACAAGATCTTACTTTCACTTAGATAGGGGATCCACACTGCATCACAATCCTCTGGAGTAAATTGTAAATACAATGAGCAGGAGGGTACTAGGGTTTTTGTTGTTGTCATCTGCTGATTTTACAAGGTGAGGGAAGAAGTGAGTTATAAATTATTCAATCTCTTAATAAATTACACAGGGGAATGACAGCCACAATGAGAGAGAGGGGTGCTCATGAATAAGAAAAACTCCTTAAATTCTCCTGACTCCCACTCTCCATATACACAGCTCCATTATTTTTCCCCAGGCAGAATTTTTAAAAGGAAAAAATAATAAAGAAATAGCAATTCCAGATTTTATCAACCAGAGACACTGATTATTAGATCAGGTGAATGAGTGAAAGTCCAGAGAGAATTGAGGAGGTGGAAAAGAAACATTAATAGAGGCAAGATAAATGAAAGAGGAGGAGGGGGCTCATAGGACACAGCCCCAAAATTGGGGCTGGATGTGATCTACCTTGAATACTTGGTGGTATGGACAAATGATTTCACTGCAGTTTTCTCATTTGTAAAATGTACATGTATATGTACATACACGTATACACATGTTCAGTTATCTGAAGAGGCTGTTAGGATACCAATGAGAAACCTAAATTCTCCAACCTCTGAAGGTCACAGGGTTCGCCTCTTGTCAAAGGAATGGGAGATAGGAGTTTTTTTTTTTTTTCCTTCCTCCAAGAGATTCTCTTTGAAGAGCTTGGCAAATGAATCTCCAACTCTCCAGCCAATTCCAATATGCCTCCTGTATAAAAATTCTCCATTTCATCTAATAGTTTTCACTCCTAAATTGATCAAGAACTTCTAGCACTCAGTCTAATGCTGGATGGATTAATTGATTCAATAAAGGTGTTCTTACTGATAAGGTATCAAGGAGTATCATCTTGTTAGTTACTTCAACTGGAGTAGACTGAATCAATGAAGAAGTCTGTAATTATTATTGAGGAAGGGGCATAGAATACTCTGCTGGCATATGTAAAACCCTTTGCAAGGTAGCTGTTATTAAAAGAAGCTGCCAACAAAAGGACAACAGCCAGCTCTGTTGCTGGCTCACACCCCCAAACCAAAAACATTTTTTCCATTGCCCTGCTATGGTGAGTGAAATCGAAAGAATTATAGATCATGCATTTGGAGTTGAAAGGCACCCGAGAAGTCCAATAGGCTAACTCCCTACTTCTACAGCAGAGGAAACCGAGACCCAAGGAGGTTGTGACTTGATTAAAATCATGCATGTAGAAGTATCAAGATACAGTTACTATACTTCGGTAAATTTTTTGAGTTGGTCTGGGTACCCAACCAAGAAATGCTGAGTGAAATATTTTGATTTTTCAAAGCAACTAAATGGTGAGCTAATGGCCATAATTAATCAGTTAAATATTTAGCCTCTTCCTCCAAATGTTTTAATGTGCGCTTTAAGGCTAACAAAATTGCTATGTAAAGACGGGTAATTCAGTTTAAACGAATGGTTGTTCTCTATGTAGTGGGTGATGATGTTGGTGGTTGATGGCAGGTATTAGATAAGAAAGTTGCCTCCGCTTTTTCTACCACATGGAATTCCCTTCAGTCCCACTAAAACTTTACTACTGTAATATTAACAACTACAGTAATGACAATGATGATAATGGCGATAATGATAATATAATCACTATAAGGATTTATACAAACTTTTAAGTTTTATACAGGCTGGGACAGCTAGGTGGCACAGTGGATAAAGCACCGGCCCTGGATTCAGGAGGACCTGAGTTCAAATATGACCTCAAACACTTGATGCTTACTAGCTGTGTGACCCAGGGCCAGTCACTTAATCCTCATTGCCCTTCAAAAAAACAACATGAAAACAAAACAAAAAATGTTTTATACAGGCTTTCCCTACGAAGTAGAGTATGAAAGTACTATAATAGCAAATTGTCTTTTTAAGGATTGGAGAAAGCTTTCCTCATAATAATATTGTATATTAGGAAGGGTACTACTTTATGGATGAAGAAACTGAGGCATAGAGAAGTGAACTTCTTGCTCAGGATCGCATATTCTGGAGTGTTGGTAGTGTTAATGCTGGAAACTGAATTCAGATCTCCTGACTCAGCGTTCATCCTCAATTATTACTCCCATTTGGAAGATTTAAAAACCTGAGTATCAGGAGAGTTTAACTTGCCTATGATTATAGTCATTTTCTGTTAGATGTGGGATATCAACCCAAAATTCTTGGTTTTAATACTTTAATAACAATATAATAATAGTAATCATTGCAATCTTTATTTATATAGCACTTTACAATTTACAAAGTACTTTGTTCAAAGTCTGTTTTCATATCTTTTCTGTACTCCTATTAGGCACTTAAAAAACCCTATCCCTTAGGTAACCAACCTGCCCCAAAGTTCACCACCATTTAATTCAAATTCAGCTGCTGGCTCCCTGATTGGCACCCTAATAAGTAAGAACAAGATAATGAGTACTTAAGAAAAGTTTAGGAAGCTTTTAAAAACAAATATATGTAGTCAGGGTAGGAGCTAGTTAGTTGATAGAGGATTGGGACAGTGTCAATGACAGTCCTTGAGTAACATTGTTTGAGTTGTTTTCATCATTTAGGGTTTTCTATAACTGAATTACTTCCTTTATACACAAGAGGGAGGAAAGAATTCTAGACAGGCTAGGAACCCTGGGACAGAAGCAGAGGCAGGGCCTTAGGTGTGCTCCCTTCCATTTTTTTCCTGAGGGTCTCTTAGCAGGAGTTCCCACTGAATTCTCATAGGTAGAGAGGAGAGTTGGTTCAGCACATCCAGCATATGTATTCTCCTAATGAGTCCACAAAGCTCCCCCAAAGAGGCTTGTTTAACCATTGTGGGTAAGCCTTCCTAACATCTGAGAATGTAGGGGATCCTTTGAATTGGTTATATTGCCTATATATAGAGTGAGAAAGCCCTTGTTGTTCATTCATCCATTCAGTGAAGGAAAAAAAAAAACTCAATGTTAAAGTTGCTTTTTGCTTTTTTTGTGTTCCTTTTGTAATCATGATTAGCTCTATTTCTGGAAAAAGGATGTGCTTATATTTCATTTTTGAAAATAATAGTTTATAGGTATGAATTGAGGAGGGAGAAGCATTCAAACTTCTATTCCATTATGTGCATGTATAAATATTGAAACTGAGATTTAACTGAAAATCAGCTACTCAAGGAAAAGGAGGTATAATTACAGAGATAAACTGAATTTTAAAAAAAAGAATATAGATTTATGATCTTGCCTCCCCTCCCACTGAAGATAATTTACAGTGGATAGAGAGACTAAAGAGAGCTTAAGGAACAATAGACTGTTAACACAAATTATGGGGAAAAGCACTCCCTCACAAATCAGCACCAGAGCCAAGGAAGGAAACTTAATAGAGAGTGAGACACTTGAGTGGTAGAGTTCACACTTTAATACTTATAGAGATCTGGATTTCATTTATCTACCTTTGCTAGTCCAAATGCTTCATGCTTTAGGAGATGGCCTTCCTGATTTGTGGTGGTCCCCAAAACCTCATCTAATTGAGACCTGCTTAGCTTCTCCTAACAGAAGGATGGTATTTTATATACCCTTATAGAACCTAAAGAACAGGTAAGAGTATTGTGGGACTAGCTCAGTGCCTTGTATATAATGATAGTATGAGTAATACAATCATATAATAATAGCAGTCCACATTGATGTGTCACTATATGGTTTTCAAAGCATTTTTCATACAAATAATTTCATGTGAGCCTGACAACAGCATTATGTGTCAGTTCAATAAATTTTACAGATATGCAATTTTGAACTGGGCATCTGGTGGTGCAGTAGATATAGCACTGCTGTGCCTAGAGTCAGAAAGACCTGAGTTTAAATCTGGCTTCAGACACTTACTAGCTGGGTGACCCTGGGCAAATCACTTAACCCTGCTTGTCTCAGTTTCCTCATCTGTAAAATGAGCTGGAGAAGGAAATGATAAAACCAGTACTTCTTTACCAAGAAAACCCAGAATGGGGTCATGAAGGGCTGGACAGGACCAAAAAACTACTGAACAACTTTGCACCAAGGGGGAAAAAAAGGCAGGAATTTTACTTCTGTGACTGCTTTAATGCAAGAGATACCCTTCTGCTGAAGGGCTGGCATCCTAATTTGATATCATTTACCACGAAAATGAGCCTCCTGACCTCTTTAGACATGAAGCTACCAGTGACATGACAGAACCTGACACTAATCACAGGCCAGAGTTTTTATTGCCGTCTGCAGGTTTCCTTCTAAAATCTCTGATCTTCTGCTTATTCCTGGGAGTAAAGCACTCGCCCATGGTGTGGTGAATAAATTCTTCCAGGGCACCAGGGTGCCATTTAGTACACTTGAGGGGTAATTTACTTAATGCCACCTCAGTGCCCTGAAAGAATGAATTCACTTCCCCCAAGAGTGCATTTTATTTCCACAGAGGTACTTAATCACTGTCCAACCAATTAGGCCAATCATCAGAGCAAGAAACACGGAAATAAAACCAAGGATAGTTGCCTAGGTGTGGCAAACGGTGCAGGAGCGCAGTCCCCTTTTGTCCTGTCAATATTTTCAGTGTCAGGGATGAGTGAAAGTCAAAGTCAAATCATCTAGTTTATCCCCCCTCCTTTTACAGAGGAGGAGACTGAGTCCTGGAGATGTGAACTGACTTGCATGATGTCCAGCAGCTAACGAGTGGCAGAGCTGGAGATTTGAACCTAAGTCCTCAGACTCCAAACCCAGCAGGCTTCCTCTACCACGGGATGATATCTGACAGCAAGTTTAAGCTCCTGTGAAGAACAGAGAATCCCTCATTCCTAGCTTATTTTGAATAACGCTGGAGACAAATGTAATTTGGTGGAACTAAGGGTAGCTTGGACAAAACCATATTCCCCAGAATCAGGAGAAAAGTAACAGAGGATGTCCTGCGCAGCTAAAACACTGAGAAAGAGAATCAGATTTTAAAAATTAAGAAAGAGGAAGGAGGAGCAGGAGGAGTAGGAACAAAAAGATGATGTAGTAGTAGTAGTAGTAGTTGTCGTAGCAGCAGCAGTAGTAATAGTAGAAGTTTTTTACTTCTAGTGGCTTCTCTTAAAATAGGAAGGTTAGATCTTTAATTTCTCATTGTTTAAGGTTCAATGTGGCCTGGATGAAGCAGGAAAAATGTTAAATGAGCTTTCAAGCCAAATGTCATATCTTTGATTCTCTTATGTACTTGCAAAAGAAAAAAAAAGGGGATGGGGGTGGGGCGGTTGGTTGAGGTGAACTCTAAGTGACTTGCCCAGGGTCACACACCTAGTAAGTATCTAAAGCAGAACTTGAACTCTAGTCCTCCTCAATACATCCTGTTCCTTCATGGCTACTTTTTTGCCTTTGCTTTTTCTTTCTTCTCCTGAAATCTGTTTCACACGTTTAGCAATTACCAGGCTAGGAGAGGTGATTTGTCCAAAGTCATACAAGTAGCAAATGGCAGAGCCTGAATTTGAACCTGGGTCTTCTGCCTTTAAATCAAATGTTCCTTCCCCAAAACCATGAACCTGCTGGTGAAATGCATTATCTTGTTTTTCACAGGTAGTTTGTATCCTTAGCCATATTCAAAAACAAGAATCAATAAATCAATATGTATTAAGCACCTTCTATGTGCCAGGCATTGTGCTAAGTTCTGGGCATACAAGAGGAGACAAAAGATAGTCCCTGCTCTCGTGGAGCTTATCGGAAGAAACATCAACAACACATATATACAAAGCAAGCTATATACAGGATAAATAGGAAGTAATTAAAATAGGGAAGACACTAGTTTTAAGAGGGGTTAGGAAAGGTTTCTAGTATGAGGTTTGATTCTAAATGGGCCTTAAAAGGAAGCCAGGGGGCATCTAGGTGGCGCAGTGGATAGAGCACTGGCCCTAGAGTCAGGAGGACCTGAGTTCAAATCTGCCCCAACTGCCTCACAAAACAACAACAACAACAACAACAAAGGAAGCCAGGGAGGTCAGCACTTGGAGCAGAGGAAGGGAGAGCTTTCTAGGCCTAGGGGACGACTAGAAAAAAATGCCCAGAGCCAGGAAGGAGAGCCAGGGGGGGCTCATGCCACTAGATAAGAGGATATGGTGTAGGAAGACTGGAAAGGGAGAAGTGGGCTAGGTTATGAAGTACTCTGAATGCCAAACAGAGCATTTTGTATTTAAAGAAGACAAAATTCCTTTAGGAACCAAGCAACTCTCCATTTAAGTAGAGTTCTGTTAGTTTCAAATAAATGTCATCACTTACTAGACGGTAAAGCTGCTCTGGGAGATAATAAGATTGATGGGAGCAGAAAAAGGCCAAATGAAGAAAGCTTTGAATTCCAGGATGAGAAGTCTGGCCTTGATCTGATAGGTAATAAGCAGACCTTAGAGATTTTTATGAAGGGGAATGCTAGGATGAAGAGAGTTTAAAGATTTATCTGGTAATGTGATGGAGTACAACTTGGAAGGGGAGACTAGAATATGGTTGGTTAAGGCAGAACCCCTTGGAGTAGGTGATCAGAGCTTCCATTAAGGTCATGGTAATGACGATGGAGAGTCCAGGGAGGAGAGAGGCATTTCCAACCTCTCATATGCTGTACTTCCCTTAGGCTGATTCTAACCCACTGTCAACAAAGGCCTGTGCTTAGGCTTGCCTTTAAGGAATTAGTAAAGGAATTATTTTCAACTCTCCACACTCAACTCATTTCCCTGTGTAAGGAAAGGAGGGTACAAAATGGCAGGCTGGAGGAAAGGGCTCAGCCTATTGGCCATGAAAGATAATACCAGATTATTAATACCATGTATTAAGGAACTGAGTTAATAATGGATAAGTCTTAGGTGGCGCAGTGGATGAAGCACTGGCCCTGGATTCAGGAGGACCCGAGTTCAAATCCAACCTCAAACACTTCACACTTACTAGCTGTGTGACCCTGGGCAAGTCACTTAACTGTCATTGCCCTATCACTCCCCCCCCAAAATGGATAAGTCTTAAAGGGTTGTTTTATATGACTTGTGGTGATCTCTAAAATGGGAAAATGTTAATGCCAGAGTAGAGATTGGCCCAAATAAGTAGGAAAATCTATGCTTTACAAGGTAAAGTTTGTGCTCACATTTGCAATAGTGCTTTACAATTTACAGAGTATTTTATATGCACTATCTCATTCACAAGAACCCTGGGAAGAAGGCAGTACAAATATTATTAGTCCCATTTTGTTGGTGAGGAAACTGAGCCTCAAGGAGGTGAAATGATCTGTGCAAGATAACATGGTAGAGGGGCAGCTAGGTGGCACAGTGGATAGAGCAAAGGCCCTGGAGTCAGGAGTACCTGGGTTCAAATCCGGCCTCAGACACTTAACACTTACTAGCTGTGTGACCCTGGGCAAGTCACTTAACCCCAATTGCCTCACTTAAAAAAAAAAAAAAGATAACATGGTAGAAGCAGAGCTTGACTGAAGATCTCCTGACACCAAAAATAACCGTCATTTTTGCTATACCACATTTTCTTTTTTTGTAATTATATTGTGACATTAGTGGATTTTAAGCTATAAATATGATTATCAAGGGCATCCCAAAAGTCTTCGTGCAGTTTTCAGCTTATTAAATGCTTTAAGCCATTTTGTATTTATATTTTTAAAAAATTAAAATGTTCAATTAAAGTAAAACACATTCTACATTCCCCAATCTAGTTAAATGCTCCAGAACTGTCAACTGTCTCAACAAAATAATGATATAGTAACTTATATGCAGAGAGGTGCCAGAGTTGGCTCACACAAGCTCTTCAGGATCAATTGTTAAATTTTCAGTCAGAGCATCCATGCCTTGTAAGGAGGTAAATGCTACAGATCAGAGCTTTATTTATTGCTCTGTTGATCATCTAGATTTAAGAAAGCAATGGAGAAAAATGTTCCTTAAAGATTAAGCGTAAAAGCATACTGTGCTGTTGACCACACCCAGCACACCCCTGCTTTTGTGAACAGTTTTGCCTTGCTGGAGAAGCTTCCTTCTTCAATAAAAACTGACATGAATTAATGAAAAATCAGAAAGGATGAAAAACTAATTTAAAAACAAATTTTTTAAATGCCATTACTTTTTCTTCAGTGAGCTAACACTTTTTTATGATAAAAAGCATAAACATTTTGCCCATCGAAAATGCTGATCCAAGTCAGGGAGCTGCATTTTCCAACATCCCAACAGAAGTTAGGAGCAGAAAGTGACCTAGAACTGTGGTCTCCTGAGTTCCGATGCAGATTATATCTATTTCTTCCTTTTTACGGGTCGTCTGCCATAAGATTAGTCTAATTTGAGCAGATTTATGTTGGTTAGCCTTTTATCATTTTTGTCTCAGCAATTTGTATAGTTACCCAGGTTTCCTCCCTTTCCCATCTTCTGCAAAGAGATCAGACTGAGTCAAAATTGCTATTTCTTTCATTCTTAATACAACTTTCTGAAGTAAATTAGGCTCTCTTGATTTCTCTGTTGCTTATGTCTTTCCCTGAAACCTTTTGATTCATTTCTTAAGCCTACCGAAATAATGTTTTAAAAATCCATTTTCATCTTTTTTTTTTTAAATGTTCCTCCTTCCTTAGGATTCTAAACCCTTCCAGGTCACCTTTTCTCCACTACTGATTTACATTTTTAGATCCACATGGAATGGAAAAAAAAAAGTACTAATAACATTCAATAATTATTATCATTGATTTGTTTAATTTAACCCAGATGAGACTGTGCCAATTTAAGTTATGCCAACCCCTTAAATGCCTTGCTTTTTATAGAAGTTTATATGACAGACTACAGAAGCTAGAAATGCAAAGTTGGAAATACATCCCAACAAGTGATCTGGACACTCTGACAGCTGCAATTTATCAACATAAATTACTGTGCTTAGTTGCAAAGCTTCTGTCATATGAAGGCAGTGCACTTCCTAAATTACTTACTGCCCTCTTCAATAATAATCCTTGTTTTTACAATCTAGATACCTATGGATAAGAGACACCTTGATGCATACAAAGATAGAAGAATTCAGATTTTATGTACATCATTGGGAGCATCCACATATTGCTCTATTCATTTTTAGATTAGGGTCATTTTTTTTCTGTCTTGATATGGCAAGAGATTACTTAGAAGAGAAAATGAGAGAGGGACACTTGGGATGGGAAACTAGGCAGTAAACAAGTCAGCCTGTCTGCTGTCTCACTTTCCTTTTAATCAAGGAAAAGAACCTTCTGACAGAATTCAAAAGCATCTTCTTCCTAGAAACATCTTCCAATAGTATTATGAGATAGTCCTAGTGCCTTGCCATTCTCCACGTCATAGCACCATCAGCAACACTTTTAAGAAATGATTTTAAAATCTTCCGCTAAAGTCCTGATCTGATCCCTGCATTCTCCGAGGCTTTCAATGCAGGGTAAGCCCTGACAATCCTACCCAGATCAAAAGGATTTAAGAAGAGGCTCAAGAATGGATTGTTTGTCCATTGTCTTAGACGGAGGCTAAGTTCAGAAAAACTAGAGCTGCCTCAGAAAAGGTGAAATCAGCAACTTTTACCAATGTGGCTGTAGGAGCCTGTACCTCCCATAACAGTGGTCCTTTAGAGAGAGAGAGAATGTGGGTAGGGGGGCAAACCCAAGTTTAAGCAAGCCCAGGGGGTGTGCTGGAGCCAACCTGTACTGGATCATGAGAAATGACTTCAATTTTTCAGTGTGAGTAGTTCATATGTGAGCTGATTTCGGAGATCAGCAAATAGTACAAGTCAGTGCTTGATTGATCACTCTTGTTGCTGATTGCTTGGACTTAAGAAAGTGATAGAGAAAATTTTAATAATGTAGATTAAACTTAAAAGGGTACCCGGAATACATTTTTCCCTCAGAGCACTGGTTACTAAACCCTTCCCAGCACACCCCTGAAGCAAGCCCATAGTACTCTCCTTTGCACTAACCTATCACTGCTCATTCTGACCCTTGCTTTTGGCTCTGGACATTGATCCTGTCATCTCCCTCATATCCCATTGCTTCCTTGCTGCCTTAGAGCACCGACAAAAACACTGCCTTTGCATAGACATTGCATTACTGCTAACAAGCATAGCTCCTGTGCCTCTTTTGACCTCCCCACCAATCATTCAGTCTCATACTCAGGACACCCAAAAGAGACCAAAGCCATTACCATAGAAGCTTGATGGTTTCCTATGTCACAGGTTCCATCTTTGGCACTTCCCTGAAGGACTAGTTTGAAGAGAATGTTAAATGGGTCTAAGAAGAATCAGAGATTTGGTCAGCTTTCCAGCCTTTGCCATCACTTAATAGGTTTGGATATGCAAGATAATTGCCCCAGAGCCTGGCAATTTCCTCCTAGGCACTGTAACTACAGCTTAGATAATGGTCACCTCAGTGGTTCTTGGCTTTGGTGTGTAAGACATAGACAAAAATGAGAACACGGGGATTTAGCATTCAGTACAACACCCCCATGCTTGCTTTGTGAGTAAAAAAAAAAACTACTTTCTAATAAGTGGTCAAAAGGTCTGAATCTATAATTTTGAAAAGAACCGTTAACTATTAACCAAGTGGACTGGCCCAAATCACTTAAGGAAATGCAAATAAATGTAAGCTCTGAGGTTTCATCTTACACCAACCAAACTGGCAAAGTGATACAAGATAGGAATAATCAATGATGAGGGAAGGGGGCTGTGGAAAAACAGGCACACAAATACAGTGTTGGTGGAGCTGTGAAAGCAATTTGGAATTAAGCTTAAAAATAACTCAAGGGTACAAACCATTGTTGCAAAGATCCTACGGTAGCCTTATATTGAAAGGAGGACTGAAAGAAAAGTCCCATATACACCAAAATATAAAAAAGCAGAACTTTTTATGCTAACAAAGAACTATAAACAAAGTTGATACTCTCTACTCCTCCATTTCCCTGGCTTCCTTAAAATTTCAACTAAAATTCAACCTTTTATAGGAAACCTGTCCTCTGCCTCTTTAATACTAGTGCCTTTTCTATTTTGATTATCTCTACTTTATTCTGCCTATATCTTATTGAGGGGAAGCTAGGTGCATAGATGAGTGCCAGGCTTGGAGTCAGGAAGACTTATCTTTGAGTTCAAATCTAGCCTCAGATACTTATTAGCTGGGTGACCTTGGGAAAATCACTTAACCCTGTTTGCCTCAGTTTTCTCTGCTATAAAATGAGCCAGAGAGGGAAATAGCAAACTCCAAACGGGGTTACAAAGAGTCAGAAACAAGTGAAAAACAACTGAGCACATATCTCTATGTAGTTGTATGCATGTTTTCTCTCCATTATAATGTGAGCTCCTTAAGAGCAGGGCTTGTTATTGACCTTGCTTTGTATCCACAACTCTTGGTGCAATGCCTGACACTTGGTAGGTGCTTAATAAATGCTTCTGGCATGACTTATTGATTAACTTATTGACTTCCCAAGTGGTGGGGAAATAGTACACAGGGATGATGGTACAAGTCAATCAGTAAGTACTTGTTAAGTGCACTACATACTGTGCTAAGTGATGTGAATTCATGGATATAAATGTAACAGCCTCTGGCTGGTAAAGCAGGGCAAAACCATGTTCCTTGCCCACAAGGAACACATTCACATTCTAATGGAAGGACAAGGAATCTTACAGATCAAATAGTCCAACAGCCTTATTTTTAACAACGGGAAATTGAGACCTAGAGAAGTTAACTGATTTGTCTGAGGTCACACAAACAGTAAGAGGCAAAGCTGAAATTCAAATAAAGGTCCCTTGGCTACAAATCCAATGCCCTTTCCACTCTGCCACACTGATTCTTGAGCAGAGGAAGTATAAGGGTAGATCCATGGCTAATGAAAAAGTAAACAAGGGTGAAATGAAAGATGGACAGATGGCAGGAAGGACATGGGAGTCCAGTGGAATCTCCTGATTGGATCCAATAGTCTAAGGGTCTGTATCAGGGCCTGGCATTGAGAAGAGAAATACATGAGAGGATGGGGTCAAGGACCCAGTTAAAAATATTAGCCTGAATGAGTAGTAGTGGTGGGCCTTCTTATTAGACTACAGGAAAAGAAGACTGAAGATGATGAATCAAAGATGTTCTGAGGAATGGAGGAAAGTAGTTTTTGGGAGTTCACATCAGAAAGTAGTCATCTACTATAATATCTTTCTTTTCCTAGTGACTAGGCTTTAGACTTATTTATTTGCAGGGCAGTGAGGGTTAAGTGACTTGTCCAGGGTCACACAGCTAGTAAGGGTCAAGTGTCTGAGGCCCAATTTGAACTCAGGTCCTCCTGAATCCAGGGCTGGTGCTTTATCTACTGCACCACCTAGCTGCCCCCTAGACTTATTCTTTACTAAGTCTCAGCTTGCTTACATGCCAAATTTCTCTGCTCAAGCATCCAACTCCAGCTGGGCATTCCAGGTCCCATCCTAGAAATTTAGATTTCTAACTGGTGAACATTTGTCTAATCTTGACCCTCAATGATGGTTCAGGTTTTGACTATCTTCTGGGAGAGCTATGCCTCCACACACATATCCTGGTTCTCCTTACCCTTTCCTTTTCCAGCTCTGGGAACAATAACCAAATCAAAATTACAATCTTAGAGAGGACTATGAATCATTTATACTAGGTACTCCACTCACCATCCCTATGACTTCCTTAATCAACAGTAATTATGAAAAATCACCTAATATCATGATTCAAAACAATATCACATCACTTTTGGTCATTTACTAATTCTTTAATAAAAATGAAGGATGTGGGCTTTAACTCTGATAATTTGGTACACACATTATCCTCTACTTTTTACCCAAGTTTTGTAAATACAATATTTTCTTCATGGCCTGTGGTGTGTGTGTTTTAGAGGGAGGACCTAGTCAAGGGGAAAGGCAAGTTTTTGCCTGTGACATGTTGACTGTGTGACTCTTTATTCAAGTAACTTTACCTTTAAGTGCTTTGGACATTGGTTTAGATTAAATTTCCTAGAGGCAGCAAAGGATTGAGTCCAAAAGACTTTAATTCAAATCTGATCTCAGACACTTAGTAGCTTTGTAACCTTAGGAAAGTCAGTTCACTGCTGTCTGACTCAGTTTCCTTAGCCATAGAATGAGGATAATAACAGCACCTTCCTCCCATGGTTGTTGTGAAGATCAAATGACATAATATTTAGCAAAGTGCCTTGTATGTGGTAGATACTCCCTTGTCTAGACACATATCTATCTTGCCTTCTCCCTCTCCATTGCTTGCTTGGTCACATACACACACATAATATTTATTTACATTTAGAGTAATTTGTATTGTTATTTGGCTCTTCTAGAGTTATTCAGCATCACTTCAACAAATCTTCCCATGTTTTTCTGAGTTTTTTCATATTCATAATTGCTAACAGTAAAATAGAACTCTTTACTTTCATGTAGCATAGTTTATTCATCCATTTTTCCACCATTGGGCTTACGTTCCCCGCCCCCCCCACCCCCCCCACTCCCCCCACACACATATACACACACATTTTGGCTACCACAAATGATGCTGCTATGAATATTTATATGGTTCTTTTCTTGCTGTCAATAACCTCTTTGGGGGTATAGTCCCAGTACTAAGATCTCCGAGTCAATTTCTTTTAATATTTTAAAGCACATTTGAACAAAGTAGTACAGTTAAAAAATAAAATAAAACTGGCCTCACAGATCTCTACTTCCAGCTGCCTCCCATAGATAAATATATAATCTGGTAGCAAGAAAAATTTATGCCTCAAATGATAACTTGCTTCCCATCCATATTCTGATGGGCTTCCTGCACTACAGATTTTGTTCAAGAACTGAAGTGGCTACTCTCACCTGGTCCAAGATTGTTAGCCGAAATGACTAAAAATGAGAATCAAATTTACTGTCCTAAAAGCTATCTAGATGTGACTAACCTAGGCTGTTTCAAACACCACAGATTTTTTTTTTTTTTTTAGTGAGGCAATTGGGGTTAAGTGACTTGCCCAGGGTCACACAGCTAGTAAGTGTTAAGTGTCTGAGGCCGGATTTGAACTCAGGTACTCCTGGCTCCAGGGCCGGTGCTCTATCCACTGCGCCACCTAGCTGCCCCACCTAGGCTGTTTCAAGTCAAAGGAGAGTAACTCAATGATTAGGAGACTGAAATTTTGACACCTATAAGGAAAAACTGGAAAATAATTTGGGATTACTTAATCTGTAGGAGAGGAAGATTGAGGAAAAATATAAATTCAATGGATCTCCTGTATTCAGTTGAATTGGGAGGGAAGTACACCTTAATAATGTAGGTGAACAAGCAAATGCAAAATGAAGTTGCTTATTCTGATACTATTTTTTGATGATTGAAAAGAATAGATTAAATGTTTGTACTCTGTGTTTTTCTATTTAGATAGACATGACCAAAGAAAACATATAGAGAGGTGTGATAGGTGACTAGTCATAGTGAATTCTAGAGATTGAGTGATTTCTTGCCGAGAGGGTCCATTTGAATAATTCCATAAATGTATGTTTATGCAATCTGAAGAACATTATATAATTTGCTGTTATTTAAAATGGAAAGAGATTATAAAAATGTTTTAAATCATAAGCCTACAATAAAGTTCTCAGAAAATGGAAAATTATATAGATTAACTTTGTCTATTATAATAATATGACTTGTTTCATGGTAGCTTTTTGATGAAGGGTAGTTGAGTAATTAAAATACAATTTAATTCAAGTCTAAACTTAAGTATTAAAAATCATTAAGTTCGACAATTGAAAGAAAATGATCATTTAGTCTGAGAGTAGAGGTCATTCATGTATGTCATGAATAAATCTACTAACAGTTTTTCATCCTTGAACCTATATGGTTAACTAAAAAATACTGTAAAATAACATTGCCTTATAATAATCCTTTAACAACACCTTCTCAACTCCATCAGTTGCCTCTCTACTCTTACTAAAGAATTTGGGGAGAAGCAAAGCCTTCCTTTATAGAGGACTCAGAACCTTTCAGGTAACTTAATTTTCCATCAATTACTCTGTTGGTTTCCACTTTACTGAACCTCATACCTTCTTGACTGTTCCCACCTCCCTTTCAGCAGCCTTTTATATATGAAAGGCTTGTATTAGATGGTATGCTCCTTGAAGGCAGGAACTATCTTTTTTCTTATTTGTATGCCTAATGTTTAGTACAATGCCTGGCACAAAGTGGGTGCTTAATAAGTGGTTAGTGAATTGAATTGCAGATATTTCCGTTATGAGCAGAATACTGCCTTTTGCTTTCCTGATGAGTTAAGATCAAGAGAGATGGTCTGGGGGGCAGCTAGGTGGAGCAGTAGGTAAAGCAGTGGCCCTGTATTCAGGAGGACCTGAGTTCAAATCCAACCTCAGACACTTGACACTAGCTGTGTAACCCTGGGCAAGTTACTTAACCCTCATTGCCCCGCAAAAAAACCCAAACCAAAACAAACGAGAGAGAGAGAGAGAGAGAGAGAGAGAGAGAGAGAGAGAGAGAGAGAGAGAGAGAGAGAGAGAGAGATGGATGGTCGGTCTGTAAGAGGCTTACATTGTACCTACTAGTACCTCTAAGAGATCTTGAGTGCAACTGGTGGGGGTGAGTAGGAAAGACCAACAGATTATTTCTTTTTTACAATTTCTAAATAGTTTCTTTCTCTCTTTTTAAACAAAATAAAGGGGGGTGGTATTCATGTTTGTATGTTACTGAGAAACACTTAACTCTCTCATATGGCCACTTTCATTTTATCTTAAAAAAAAAAAAAGAGTAGTTGGATTCCTTTTTACCAAAGGAAGGATATATACTTGTATTACAATAAAGTGAGATACTGTGTACACTGAGTACACATCCCTATTTCTCCCTTCCTTCCTGAAATGTAAAGACCAAAATTTTAGACTAGTATGCATTTTTTTTACATTGTGGGACAATAAGGGTTAAGTTACTTGCCTAGGGTCACACAGATAGTGTCAAGTGTCTGAGGCTGAATTTTAACTCGGGTCCTCCTGAATCCGGGGCCGGTCCTTTATCCACTGCCCCACCTAGCTGCCCCTTAGTATGCATTTTCAATGCCATATAGGTGGGAAATAAATACAACATCAATTCTTATGCTACTTTATGGGCCAACATGTTTTAATTTAACTACAAAGATTCATCAAATAATTAAACGGTTTAGTTTTCATTTGAAATACAATACTGTGTTCCTTTGACAATCTGCCTAGCATGTCATTTCTTCTATTCAATTTTACATTTTAAAAATTTTATTTATTATTGTTGTTATTTATATTGGAGGAGAGACAGAACCTAGCATACTCCCAGGTGGGTTGAACCATTGCCACCACCTTGCCCACCCATTGTGAACTCAGTGGAGATGGCTCAGAACCCAGAGCTCTGGGAATGGCTGCATATTCCCTAAAATGCCTTGTGCCCCAATCCTACTACAACCCAGCCACTGTAACTATTATCTGGTGGAACAACCCCTGTAAATATGTAACCTGTCTACTGTCTGGGCAAGTGCTATAGCCCCTGCTTCCTCAAAAGACCTTTAGCTGCTCTTGCCACCAAAGTCCTTGCCATTGTCATGTATTTCAACATCAGAAATAGAGCTTTGTTGATGGACATTATGTTAAAGAAGACACAGTCCAGTCCACTTTGCCACTGTATGCCAAGTACTATCACTAGGCCTTTCCATCTAATTTGTAGCCAAGACTTCCTATAAATGTTGTCTCCCCCTATTAGGATGTGAGTTCCTTGAGAACAGGTATTGTCTAGTCTGTTGAATACTTAGCACAATGCTTTGCATATAGTAAATGCTTGTCAAATGCTTTCTTTCATTCTTTCTCTTTCTTGCTTGCTTGCTTTCTCCTAAACTCTGGACTCAACCACCCTCTTTAAAAGTTTATCATATGTTTAGTATGAGCCCATACTGGTACCCAGTCATCATCACATTCTTTTCTCAAGGCTCAGAAGCCAATGGATTAATGACCTAATTCGGGTCAATATCGTTTGGTGCAAAGACCACAGGATTTGTCGACAGAAGACCTAAGTTTATATACTCACTCTGCTACTTATTTGTGTTGACCGTGGGTAAATCAGTTCAATTCTTGGCTTCTATTTCCTAAATTGTATGAGAGGGATTAGATAACCTCTAAGGCAGAGGCTGTCTAATCTTTTGAGAGTCTGTTAAAGCCTATGGACCCCCTCCTCAGGATAAAGTTTCTAAATGAATAAAATACATAGGATTATAAAGAAAGCCAATTATATTGAAATGCAGTTATCAAAAAAATAGTTTTTAAAGTTCATAGACTCTAGAACCCTTTCTCTATGGTCTCTTCAAATTCTAAATCCTTATAGTCTAAGAGCCAAACTCAATGTGCTAAGTCTACAATATGATTTTCATTAGGAACAGTGCTAGACTAAGACTGCAAAAACTTGTTTGGACACAGAACCCTACACAAGCACAGGGATCACAGGAAACAAATAAGAAAAGGCCTAGAGAGGGCATAATATAGTCAATCTAATTTAGGATTACAATGTGGTTTTTAATTAGACCCTGGATGTACTTATTTTTATATTTTAAATAAACCACAGCAATGTTAAGCAAGAAAAGAAAAGGGGGGAAAACCCTGTCTTTGGGAACTAAACACATTTCTTCTAGTGTGGAAATTTATTTTGATTTGGGGACCCTACCTTTAGGCTGAGATTAGAAAGCCTTAGGCCCTCAGGGTCTCTCCCCCTCCTCCTCAAGCCCCGTGGGCTATACAAGACGCCAGGTCAGACAGCTGAGGGGGAAAAAAGCCTCCAGCTCCCTTGGACCTGAGCGGAGCTATCTGAAGGATCCCGGATGGCCTGTGCTGAGGCAAGAGGCTCGAGAGCGAGCAACCCCCCCCCCCCCCCCCCCCCCCGGGGCAGCTGCAGCCCTGGCTGGTGGATTAGCTTGGTCTGTGGGGGTGAAGGAAGCCCCGAGATTGGAGTGGAGAGAAGAAAAGGTATATATAGACCTGGGAGTCAGACTAGGAGGAGAAGGGCTGACTAAGGGAGAGACGGACTAGAGGACGAGGACGGGCTGAGGACGGACTAGACAGACAAGACTCAGGGGTTCGGAGGGACAAGAAGAGGTCAAGAGGCGTCTGAGGAGACGGCAAAGATTGGAGACTAGAGATGGGGCTACAAGGACGCAGGAGAAGACAAGAAGGACTAGGAGCCGGCAAAAGAGAGGCCGAAGAGCAAACTGACAGAGCAGACAGACAAGGTTACAGGCCTTAATGCAAACCAGGGAAAGTGTAACGTGCCCTGAGGCCGAGGCGGCTAAGGCCCTTATTGTATTCAAGAAGTTGGAAGCTCAGCAGGTGGGAAAGAGACCGCAGGAAAGCAGTCAGGTTGTACACTTTATTTGCCTGTATTCTTAATTTTCAACAGTATCTCATAAATAAACTCTGCTTGGATTATTTAGTTAAGAGGCTTCTTAATCTTTAGTCTATCAGTTTGGGAGCAGTGTGGTGGAACTTCTTAAATGACCCACATTAAATTAACAAAGTCAGATAGCCAAATACTCAAAAGTCCCCAGATTAGTACCCCAATCAGATTAGTCCCCCCAAAATTAGGCTAGTCATCAAAAATATTTTACACTAGCATAGTATCAGAAAGAAAGCTTACCCTTAGTTTGTAATTAATCAGATTTGTTTTCATTGTTTTTAGTCAATCAATTTCTAAAGACATGAATTCCAAATATTACAAGGTTTAAAATTCGAATTGTTTCCAACTTTCCTGGGTACCTATAGCCCACCCACATCCTAGGACATTAAGCTCTCTTCTCACCTGTGATTGGAGGTTGCATTATTGGTGAGGCCTGCCTTTTATTAAGAGAAATGAAAACCATAAAAGCAAATACCCAAAGTGAAAATGGGGTCTGCCAAAAGGTTAATGTGCTCTTCAGCCCACTTAAGATAGATTGCTGCCAGTGAGTAGTCTCACAATCTGTTTATCTGACACATGCAGAAAAAATTGTCATGCTTCACCTTTTTGAAGGAGGCCATTACTCTTTGTGACGGATTGTGAGTAGTGGAATATGGCCAGCACCTGGCTAGCCAATGAATAGTTCATAAATCAGAATCAAAACAAACAAAATGCCTGACTAATCTCCTGGAGTTCTTTGAAGGGGTAAAAAAAAAAAGGTGAGGACAAGGGGAAAATCGGGAGACATGATTTGCTTAGACTTTTGAAAGGCCTTTGACATGGTTTGATTGAAAAAAAAAAAGAGGAAGATGAAAACAACAACAATGGGATTGGTGGAGAATCTTTTTCCCCCTACAGACAGGGAACTGACAAATACAAGAAGCAAAAAGTAAGGATAAATAAGTGTCCTTCTGGAAGGAGAAGTGTATATACCAGGGTCACTCATATCCTTCCTTATGTAATGCCAGAGAATCAGGGTACTGTAGGTGATAGACCAAAGGACTAGAAGTCAGGGAAGTCTGGGTTCAGATCTACCCTCAGACATCCTCAAGAGCTGGATGACCCTGGGAAACTCACTTAACCTTGCATTCTTAGTTTTCTTGTGTCTAAAATAGTGGTAAGAATAGCATCTATCTCACACAGTTGTTGTGAGGAACACAGACAATAATATATTTGTTACACTTTGAAGCTGTTACAGCCATATACAGCATGCCAGACATCCTCTGATACAAAGTGGAAGAAAAGGCCAGAAGTTTTTGTACAAATGTTAAAGATTATTATTATTATTATTATTATTATTAATTTAGTTTCTCCTGGTACTCTATAGCTCTATCCCTCTGATTTCCCTCTAGTAGTGACCCTTTGGGCAGCATAAACAATATAGTCACTTTAAACTTCTCTTGAGTAGGACCCAAAAAAAAGACAAAGTAGGGTCTTCAAATCACATACTAACAAGTGTATTTTATAAAGAGATATAATTATTTATTTACATTGAAACAGGAAGTAAACTCATTTTTAAATATAACATCATGTAGAGTGAGAGATTTTATTCTGGGCTATGTGAATTTAAAAATTGATAGCTGTATTTCAATATAATTGCTTTCCTTTGTAATACTGCATACGGATTTTGTTTTATACATTTAAAACATTATTCTGAGAAGGTTCATGGGCTTTACTGCCAATGGGATCCATTGGCACAAAAAAAGGCAAAACATTCCTGATGCAGAGCAAGTGGCGAGACACACACACACACACACACACACACACACACACAGTCAGTCATCTAAGATTCCCAGGCTCTTACTCTGTCTCTGGATATTAGATAATGAAAATGCTAACTGTTAAATAGCACTGTGAACATTCTCAGTTGAATGTATGCTCCTTGAGGGCAAGGCCTATTTTTGTCTTTTTCACCCCCAGCCCCAGGCATAGTGTCTTGCACAAAGTAGGTACTTAGTATATACTTAGTAGGAGCGACAAAGCCTCCACCTGCTTTGTCTGAAGCTTATAGACCTAGAGCCAGGAAGGGTAATGAGAGTACTGATACACAGAGAAGCATTTATTAAATGCCTACTATGTGGCAGTCTCTGTGCAAGGCACTGGGGATAGGCAAGATAGAAATTAAACAATCCTTGCCCTAGAGGAGATTGTGGGGAGGGGGAAGAGAGAACAATAATAAAGTGCTATAAGATTAAGCCTTTTGGAGAGAAGAATCCTAAAATCCTACAGTAAGAAGGGACTTCAGGGGCAGCTAGATGGCGCAGTGGATAAAGCACTGCCCTCGGATTCAGGAGGAGCTTAGTTCAAATCCAGCCTCAGACACTTGACACTTACTACCTGTGTGACCCTGGGCAAGTCACTTAACCCTCATTGCCCCGAAAAAACCAAAACCAAAAAAAGCCAAGAAGGGACTTCAAAGGGCAGTTCATCCTACCCATACTTGAAAAAAGATCTCCTCTCTAGTATGCCCTATGTTGCTTGGCTGAATTCATCTCTTGTCATCTGCAGCAACCAGCCACTATAGAGCTCTTGGTTCCTTTGCTCCAGTCTCCCCTTTGAGTTGTTTTTAGTTGTTCTGTATACTTTTATCCAATAGAATGACTTTAATGCCCTCATTCCACCATTGTTTGATGTGAGCTAGCCTTGTTTAGTTGAGGTGGTGAGGACTGATTGAAAGCACTGGGCTTGACTAATGTGAGGGTACGCTAAAAATTGATTGATGTCTTTTGTTTTTACATCAACTCCATTTCTTAAATTGTATTTATTTCATTTAACAAACATTTCTTTTTTCTCTCTCCTACCTTCCCCTCCTCCAGTGAAAACTATATCCTATCCTATCCAGAGAGCCATTCCTTGGAACAAAGAATAAAAGAAGATGGGGTGGGGGGAGAGGAGAGTTTATTCAGCAAAACAAATCGACACATCAACCAAGTCTGACATTGTGTCTTGCTCCCTAATCATCCTCATAGGATTTAACTGCATGACTATTTTGAGTCATGGATCTCCCCTTGGCAATCTGGTGAAGTCTATGGACTCTTGCTCAGAATACTGTTTTTAAATGGCTAAAATAAAGCACATACAAAGGAAACATTATAGTGAAATACTGTTATCAAAATAGAAATTTTTTACAATTCATGGACTTCAGATTAAGAACCCATAGAATGCAGGATGGGAAATATTTCCATTCCCCTTCCCATAATTCTTTATGCATGCCTACTTCCATAGTCACTGGAGAGCACACTTCGTAGCAATAATCCCAACCCCTGCTCCCCTTGTTCTAGCTAGTCTTTATATTCTCTTTAGGAATTATGAGTATCCATAGTGTGGCAGCATATTTGCATTTCTATTGTTCTTCCCTGCCCTGTATTGAAGATTTAATTCATTTCTATCCCATGTTTCCGAATTTTTCAATTGTTGGAACATAAACCAACTGTCAGTCTTCTCTTCATACCTGCTACTATTTACCTAAGCCTGAAATTATTACTCTATGACAGCCTGTTTGAAGGCCTACAATTCCAACTTGGAAGGGGTCAAGGTTTATTCTTTGCCCAGGGCATTACTGAATCTATTAATAGACAACTGCTTCTGTACTTTCAATAATCTCTTGCTATACTTTTCTAACATTTTTTACAGTCAGAAAATTAATTAGAGAGATCAGAACTTTTAAATAGCTTATTTCCAATATTTTTACAAGGTGAGATAAAAATTTTCAGGGGCATATGTTCAGTTTTATAGAATAACATCTTTTGTGTCTTTATTATTCTTTGAAAGATATGACTTTTATATTTCTTCAAAACTCTTGTATACTTAAGTACTTGCAAAGGCATGAAGGGTTAAGGGGTACAGATATTCTGACATTGTATAATGCCATTTAGTATTAGCTTCTCCCTCAGTGCTGCTCAGTAGGCCTTTTCTTCATTTCTGTTTTTTTTTTTTCAGGGCAATGAGGGTTAAGTGACTTGCCCAGGGTCACACAGCTAGTAAGTGTCAAGTGTCTGAGGCTAGATTTGAACTCAGGTCCTCCTGAATCCAGAGCCGGTGCTTTATCCACTACACCACCTAGCTGCCCCCTTTTCTTCATTTCTTATGAACGAATTCCCTGTAGCAATTGTCCCAAATTCCCTCCTTCCCTTATAATTACCAATCTCTGACTCATCTCTTCACTCTTTAATCTTAATAGATGATCTCAATCTGACTTAAGAAACTGAGGGTATCATACATGAGTTACCTCAATTCTTGTCTTCCAAAGTTCAAATGTGTGCCCTCATACAAACATTTTTTGCTTTTCCCACCAAAGAGAAATATATGTATCTCCAAAGATAAATTCTCCACTTTTATACTTGGCTCCAGCCCATGCTCCACTAATCATCCCCTCCCTTCCTCTTGATTCTTCAATTTCTCCTTTTCAACTCATGCCTTATCCCTAATCTACAATATTCTGAGAGTAACATCCTCTTTGGCTTGTCCAGCTTCCTGCCAAAGTTCTACAAAGAGTAGCCTGTACTTGTCTCCTCATTCTCACGGCACATTCACTGTTCAAACTCTTGCAACATAATTTCTGTCCATATCACGTAACTGAAACTGATCTTTCACACTGATTTTCAGTCATCCTTCTTGACCTCACTACAGTATCAGTCACTGTGGACTATTCCAGCCATCTCAGTGTTCTCTGACAAAACTGTACTTTTCTGCTTCTCCTCCTCCCTTTCTAATGATCTTCCTCTACTGGCTCCTGGCTCCATTTCTTTCTACTAACCCTTTGATGTATTCTTCAAGGCTTTGTACTCAACCCTTTTCTCTTTTTTCTCTAACCTCTCCCTTGGTGAGCACATTCATTTCCACGGTTTCAACTATTACCTTTATGTGGATGACTCTCGAATCCATTTATTTAGCCTCTAAAATCTCTCTTGACCTCAAGGCCCTATTTCCATCTGACTTTATGATTTTTTTTTTGTTTTGTTTTTGGTGGAGCAATGAGGGTTAAGTGACTTGCCCAGGTCACACAGCTAGTAAGTGTCAAGTATCTGAGGCCAGATTTGAACTCAGGTCCTCCTGACTCCAGGGCCCATGCTTTATCTCGTATGCCACCTAGCCGCCCCTCTTGCTTCCCTTTCAATGACAGTGTCATTCTACAAATCCCATAGCTCCCTTCCTTACTCTAAATCTATCAAGAGGTTTGCATTGGTTTATGTCAAAGGTTATGTGTTATGAACCTCTTAAGGGCATGGGACTATCTGTGCTCTTATGCTTATCTCTTCTGGAAACCAACAACTTCCCAGAGAAATTAAATTTGAACTGTATCATATGCCCAAGAGTAGAAATTCCCTGTGGCCACAGAGGCCAAATATTTAGTTGTTGTAAGAAGAGATGCTATAATTTCTAATTATAGAAAAAATACATATAGCTTAATATATCAGTATGAGAAAGTATGACAAAATGGGAGTAGTAGACAAGCTCAATCAGGGACAAGGGTACCCTTTATCCTTAAAACAGACCAAGAAAAGGTTCTTCCCAGCCAGGTTTTCCAAATGTCCATATTTCATCCTGGCTACAGCTTGGATTCACTGTCCACTGCCAATACCCTAAGGATAAAAGGAGATTTCTGCATCAAAGATGTGTGTGGCCTTTCCCCACATGCTCCCTTCTCCAGGAACATCTCCTTCTTTTTGGCTTTCTGTAATCTAGTGCACAGAGTAGGTTCAAGAGCATAATTAACTGTAGTACACAATTTCAGGGCACCCGTTATATACAAAAGTCATATATGGAGTTTCACTGGTTCTCCAAGTGGCACAGGTGTAAACTGTTACATTATTGCTTCCAGGTATCCTTTGTCAGATGCCTTTGGGTCTAACTGAAAACTGAGAGAAAACTTCCATTTCTTTTTTTTTCAACAATGGACACCACACTGTTATACACAGGAATACAGATTTAGAACTAGAAGAGACTTTCCATAGACCCCCATGGAATCTATTGAATAGTTATTGAGGATATTTAAACTTGCATGGAAAATTATACATTTATTTTCACTAATGTTTAACTGAGATACAGTATTTTTTCAATTATTTGGAAGAATAATCTTGAGAAAGGGCCAATAGGCTTTACTAGACCGCCAAAGGGGACTAATGACACATTAAAAAAATGAAGCAGCCCTACCTTAGAGTCCAGTTAAATCAACCCCCACATTGTACAGTTAAGGAAGCTGGGGCCAGAGGGTAAAATAAATTGACTGGTTCTAGGCCTCACAGTGAGTAGGTAGGGGAGGCAGGGAGCAAAACTGATCCTCTGACTTCACATTCCATGTTCCTTCCTTTGGCCTCTCATCTATACTATTCTTTTTCATTTTATGGCTTCTCCTAAAGGAGAATTTGCTTGGCCTAGATCTAAGGTCTTGAGGGAAACAGTGACTCAATAATTCCCTGTCAATTAACTGCTCAGATGTTTGAAACTTGGCAATCACTTTGGAAATAGTGAAGAAGCAAGGAAGAAAGATTTACTCCCAACAAATCAGTTATTTGATGAGTGGTTGTTGGAAAGCTCTTTTCCTGGGAAGGGCACCTCTAGCTTTCATTATCATCAATGATTCAGTCAGACAGGGTTTACTGAATGCCTACTATGTGTGCAGGATTCATAGACATGGATGACGCCTGAAATTTAGGAGCTTAAAATCTACCTAGAATTACAAAAAAAAATAGGTATAATTGAACAAGAATATAAATAAGATTTCAATATCATGGAAGAAGAGCTACCACAAGACAGTGTGATTGGAGTTTGAAGGAGTTAAGGGTCTGAGAGATCATCACTGAAGAGAAGGGACTTGAGCACCTTTTTCAAGGTTGGGGAATATTCACACAGACTGAGGAGAGAAAGGAGGGTTCCCCGCCCCCCATCCATAGTCCACGGTGGTGAAAATAGTGTGAGCAACATCATGGTGCTGGGCAAGTGCCTGTGGGGATGCATTTGGAGAAGAATCAAGTAGAGACAAGTGTGGTTGGATCAGAGAGTTCTGGAAAATGAATAGATATAGAAAACTTTATGACCAACAGAAAAGAAGGTTCTGAAATGGAAGTTGAGATGAAGCCTGACCATAGTATAGTATCTCTAATATTTCTAAACTGGGTGGTGGTGGTGGAGGGAAGAGTGAGAAAACAAAGACAAGTATTTCTTAAAATAGCATGCTTATTTTTAATTCTAGCTTTAAGGGGAAAGTTACTGTAGGCTAAAAGGTTCTCTATTCCTGCAGAGTCAGACAATGCTGTCTTCAATTGCTGATCACCCTGCCCAGTATCAATTACTGTGAAGAGAAACTTTTCTGTACTTTTCTTTACAAGTAGTAAGGATATTTTTGTATGTGCAAATGAGTTCATATTTCATCTAACTTGTCACCAGTTCATTGAAATCTCGACATGAAGTATAATTTTTAATGATGTGCAAGTAATTCAGCAAGTATTATACCCCAAATTGTCAAAGTAGTAGCAGGGCCAAAAGTCACAATGACAGACTAAATATAACAAAACTTGTAGCAATATTTCCTCTTCTTCCATGACAAAATGATTCTTTGAATCAATGAACTTCTAACACAGGCTACAGTTGAAAATGTATTCTTGTATTTTTTTTGCCCAATAATGAAGACTGTAAATGATAGAGTTGCTTGACCTGTATGCAATCCTCAGAGACACTTTAGAATTGACAATTTAATTGTCAACTCAGTAATGAAATTCTTCAAATACATCAAGTGAATCTTAGGTAGAGATGGGTAGATGGATATGTATTTTATATAATTTGGGAAAAGTTGAAAAAGTTTCTGTTGCTAAAAATGAAGTCTTTGTGAAGATCTACTGTTAGATATTCGTTTCTGTCTTTAAAAACATCATTTTTCAAAGAAGCTCCTGTTAATAGGCAATTATCCTAGAGTAAAATAATCCATTAAGCCAGTGGTTCTCAATGTGTGGTTCAGGGAGCCCTTGGTGACCCAGGGTTCTTTTTAGAGGGTTCCTGGGTCAAAACTCTTTTCTTAATATTATTAAGATATTTTAATTTCTAACATGATAAATATAGAGATACATAGCCTATGTAAAGAAAAGCTTTTGGGAGATTCTCAATAACTTAAGATAGTCAAGGAGTCCTGAGACCAAAAAGTTTGAATACTGCTACATTAAGCTGTGACTGCTTAAATAACATTGTCACAGCTCCTATCCATGTAGAGGAGAAAGAATCTACTGATGAGGACTAGTATCTTAGGAGTCAAATTCAGAACAACCCTACAGTATAATTCCACCAGGATGCCTGAGGATATGGATTATCTCTGCCTGAGGTTAGGGATGGAGAGTCTTCCCAGATGATGCAGTTTTGCATTTTGCATCTTCATAGGAAGTGAGCATTTCTGACTAGAAAGTAGAAAGTCCCTCTGCTGAAAAAGGAGTTAGCTAAATCAGACAAAATGAACAGATTAGCCTTAAAGGGCTCAAGAGGAAAGACTTCTTGCAGGGAGCTCTCCATGGTTCTATTACCTCTGGGTACTGTGAACCTAAGTGCTCAGCATGTGCTTGCTGTTCTGCCCAGTAGACTCCCAGGCTAAGTGATTTCAACAAGCATTTACTAAAGGCTTACTATGTGCCACCATGCTCAATGCTAGGGATAAAAAGGTAAATGCAATCCTTCCCTATCACTAGAGGGCATATTTGTTACAGGGCTTTGTTTTTCTTTCTTTTTTCAGTGGGGAACACTGAAAAGTGAAAGGCAAAGAAAACAAATTTCTTTATTAAAAAAAAATTTTCCCCCCTTAAAACTGTAGTAGAACAGGGGCAGCTAGGTGGCACAGTGGATGAGCACCGGCCCTGGAGTCAGGAGTACCTGAGTTCAAATCCGGCCTCAACACTTAACACTTACTAGCTGTGTGACCCTGGGCAAGTCACTTAACCCCAATAGCCTCACTAAAAAACAAACAAACAAAATTGTAGTAGAATTGGAGGAAGGAGACCTAGGTTCTTGTACAGATATGGTTACCACTGACTTATTCTGGACAAGTAATTTGTCTTCTCAAGGCCTCAGTTTCCTCATCTGTTAAATTAAGCAAATGAGCTACATGATTGCTTAAAATCCCTTCCAAATCCAAAGTTGTATGATTCTTCACTGAATATGTATCTGACTCCTCCCAGAGGTCAGGGGGGATCAGATATCTGAGGGTGAGACCAAATTTGAACATTTGGTCTGGAAGGGGCACCTAGGTTTTCACTGGATTTAAGCATGACAAACACCTCCTCATCCTACTCCCCCCCTCAACCAAGTCCTCTAGGGCTCAATAGCTTTCACCTCTTGAGAGGGGCTCAGTCTAGAGAAGACAAGAATAACCATGAGGAGAGATAAGAAAGGAGAAGGGAGTACTCAGGTCTAGCTTCTCCACCTTACAATGGAAAAAAGGGAAAGACTGGAAGACCAAGGTATAGGCAAGAGAGAAAGTACAGTAGGGATCAGGGACAGTGCACAACTGGTCCAAACCAGAGGCTCCAGGAGGTAATACTGACAGAGCAAGAGGTATCTGCTGGTGAAGAGCTGTATTCCAGCTCATCACACTACTTCCTTTTCTACTCAGAGAAGAGAAGAACCCCTCTGTTTACCTGTCAATGCAAACACTTCCTGTTTCAGTTTTTTGAGAGGATGAGAAATGGAATAGAATTATTTTGTCCCCTCAAATTCCCTGTGGATTTTCCTGCCTTCTTTTTTGTTTGTTTTGTTTTGTTTTTGCAGGACAATGAGGGTTTAGTGACTTGCCCAGGGTCACACAGCTAGTGTCAAGTGTCTGAGGCCGGATTTGAACTCAGGTCCTCCTGAATCCAGGGCCGGTACTTTATCTACTACTGTGCCACCTAGCTGCTCCCTGTCTGCGTTCTTAAAGAAGCTGTAAATTCTATATTCAAAGTTTCCAAAGGAATATATTAATCACAGAACAATATAATCTTAATGTAGGAATGGCTCTTAGAATAAACTCAGTTGAGTAGTCCAGTAGACTGGACTAGTGATCTCTATTTACAAATGAGGAAACTCTGTATCAGAGACATTAAGTGCCAGTGTTCATTGTCACCTACTTCAAAACCACTAGAGCTAGGGCTCAAACTCAGGACTCCTGGTTCCAAGTGGGTTTTCCATGACAAACTACAGATGTGAAAGACACTTTGGTATACTGGAAAGACCCCTGGTAGAGCATGACCATGGAAAGGCCCTTTCCCCTCAATCAGACTAACTTTCACTACCTGCCTCTAAAAGTTATGAGTATACTGGAAATCTTCAAGCCTTAAATGTACAATGATAGGTTATTTTTATTTGAGTTTGGAATTTGTTATTTGTGATTGTTTTACATTTTTTACATTTCTTTTGGGAATGTTTAATCCCTAACAGTTTTAACAAACCTTATACTATCTCTTTCTTATCTCTGACACAGGTGAACAAGATGAATAATTGTTAGAAAATCACAAGGAAGTAACACATGTAGAGCCTTTGGATTCGGTGGGGGGCTATCCTTGACTCACAGATGAATAAGAGGAGTTGAATGGCAGAGTAATATCAAGGATCAAATGATGGAAGAGTCATGAAATTAAGTGTGAAGGCTGGGAAATCACACTATAATCCTAAATAGAAAAACAGAAGGCAATCCAAGCTGTTGCACTTCCTCTTACACCCACATTGGCTTTGGAGGAAAACAATTATATTATAATTCTACAGTTGCTGGCAGAAGCATGTGAAAAAAATCCTTAACTCCAGCCAAAGGAGGAAATCTACCAGAGGACCCTCTGCTCTAGTCAAAGCAAATGCTGTGTCTGGGGAAGGTGTGGCTTCGTAAAGACACTTTGAAAAGTCCAAAGTTACTACATTGCTCAGTGGTGAACAGGTGTGCCAGATTCTTTAGGGAAAGGGTTCAACTGTGCTTTCTTCCTAGTCTTTTGATATAGTCCATTGCACATGGCTTGGAATACAGATGAGATCACGTTAATCACAAAGTTTTCACACTTCTTATGCTTTGGATGGAGTCAGACCAAAGTCAAGCTACATTCCCAAACATCAGAAGTGATGCTAAGATACAAATAAAAGAGGTAGCATCTGGACAGTTGTGACTGTAGTCAGGTGCATATTCAATCTGTTTTAATGAATCACTCCAAATAATACAAGGGGGACAGCTAGCTGGCACAGTGGATAAAGCACTGGCCCTGGATTCAGGAGGACCTGAGTTCAAATCCGGCCTCAGACACTTGACACTTAACTAGCTGTGTGACCCTGGGCAAGTCACTTAATCCTCATTGCCCCACCAAAAAAATAATAATAATACAAGGAGCCTTGAGAAATTGCATGCTTTGAAGTAAGGAAGTCATGTAAAGATAGTCTGTGCGTACCTACGTTTTCCTGGGAAAAATTCTAAACCTTTGCATCAGGTACCCCATCATGTGGAACAAACAGACTATTAAGGGTGGAAAGATAACTAAGTGGAGGAGACAAAGTACACTCATATTGGTCCATCAGCAGAGTAATAATTAACAACAGTCATTGCAATTAAAACCTTTTCCCTCGGGCAGCTAGGTGGCGCAGTGGATAAGCACCGGCCCTGGAGTCAGGAGTACCTGAGTTCAAATCCGGCCTCAGATACTTAACACTAGCTGTGTGACCCTGGGCAAGTCACTTAACCCCAATTGCCTCACTAAAAAAAAAACAAAAAACCTTTTCCCTCTCTATTTAAGGTTGTCTTTAAGTTATAAAATTATATTACCCTTCAAAAATGAACACTTTTCATCAGAAGGAAATCAATATTATTCATATTAACTTTTTTTTTTTTACAGTGAGAGGCATTGACATGTAAAAAGGACTGCATTTGCAGCAAATCACATACCAGCTGTGACTCTACAATTAGCTGTGCAACCTTAGACACAAGCCACTTGAATTTTCTGGTCCTCAGTTTCCTCTTCTATAAAATGGGAATTACCTTACCATCTGCAAAATCAGATTCTCAGATGAAAAACAGTATAGAGGGATAGAAAGCTTGTTAGATAATGAGGCCAGGATCTAAAAAGATTATACAGGGTAGAATGATGGATTAGTTGTGACTTCATCAGGTTAGGGGATACCTGGTATGGAAACTCCTTTAATTAATAATAAGCTACTGCCTGTAATTTATCGTTTTAGAGAGTTTTTTAAAGCATTAAGAAATTATGGCTTCCTCATGTCGACATATAATTAAGATTTCCTTTTCTAAGCAAAACTGAAAATATTAAGAACTATTTTTTTCTTTATATAGGCCTTTGTAAAATCCTTGGGAAAGCCTCTTGGAAAAGTGGGTGATAGTTCATGACAAAAGGAGGGAAAGGGTCTTTCATGAGATTAATGGATTAAATGGCTTTATCATATTTCTCCATGATGTGATTAGACAAGGGTCCTCTTCCCCAACTCCTATTCAATTTTTATTTTCCATACCATTTCTAGGAGGGACTCCATTGATTTCGTCCAGGGGAGTGGTCCACAGGAGGAATGGGATAGTGACTAGGTTGCCAGAATTTTTGGACTGTTAAACCAGCAAATATTACCTGAAATCTTGGAGCAGAGTGTCACATTGGAAGGCATAGAAGACTATGCCAGTTTGGACATTTCTCTAAGCCATAAATGACTTAGATTTAGATTCATGATATTAAATAAAATATTTCTGGGATACTTAAGCTTAAATTGGAGAGTACAGTATAAGCATTAACATTTTTTCTTTGACCATAAAAAGTGTTTTATAAGTGGGTCTTGAACCCAGTTATTTTTGGCTCAAGGTCAGCTCTCTATCCACCCACTATGCCATTACAGTGAAACACAACCAGGCTAGTATAAAGTCCTACAACTGCACAGAGTATGAAGGACGTATAGATAAATAATGTATGGGCAAATAGCTTAGCATTCTAATTAATATCAAGCTCAATACTAGTCAAAAATATGATACAAAACTGAAGGGGATCTTGGGATGGTATCTAGATCAAGGGATATGATAGTTATTCTGCATATTCTACCCTGCTTTGAACACACAGGATATACTTCATCGAGTTCTCAGTGCCATATTTTTTAGGTCAGTGACAAAATGGAGCATTTCCAGAGTAGGATGTTCAGGATGGAGAGAGGATTTTCTCATATTGAGCTGGTATCTATCCTCCAGCCAGCAGTCCAAGCCCTGCCTTCTGAGCCTAAAAAAGGAGGAGCTTTTTCCTCTTTCACATGACATAGCCATTCAATCAGGCTACAAACATAATACTTTGAATATCCTTGAAAATTCAACAATGAAGCTGTACTTGAATCAGGATATTATCACAGATAAAACTAGCATTCATAACTGTTCAGAAATCACAGTGACCTACAAAAATTTAAGAATGTTTTAAATAGATGCTGCCACACCAAGTATTCATATCCTCCAAATTACAGGGAATAAAAAGAATCTCTTAACATATAGAGACCTAGTGAAAGAAATCAAAACCATATAGAAAGAGGAAGCAGTAGACAGCATCAACTACTGAAGTTGTCCCCCAAACCCTTTCACCAAAAGGACGTGGAAATGAGCTTGCTTTGTAATCCTCTCGTTCAGTTACCAAGGGGAGAAAAAACCACAATCATTTTATCTTCTTCCTGTACAGTAGTTCACTGAACATATCCATCCAAGAATCACAGCCAGAGAACAAGTTATCCCAGAACTATTTCTAAGCTCTGCCTAACATAAGGATGAAAAGAAGACTTGATTCATAATTCACAACTCTACATGACTTCTTGAAGAGTTAGGTGGTAACAGGACTGTTGACCAGTCATTCTTTCATTGAGCATTTTCTTATTTCAAAAACCCCAAGGAAGATGGTATTTAGTTCATCAGGTTGTTTAATTCAATTCACTATTTTTAATGTTTGTACTATATGTGAAGCAGAGTGCTAAGCATGGAAGTAGATATAAAGTATAGATAAGACATGGACCTACCCCTGTTGTACTGAAAGTATCACAGAAAGGTGTGATATATACACAGATAACTTCAACATACAATAATATCTAAATGTACTCTGTTAAAACAGAGGGTCATGTGAGATTGTGGTAAGGAAAGCATTTTGCACCTATAAATATGAATGATTATTACTTACATTTGAGGAAGCCTACCTTTGTTGGTTTTGAAATTTGTTTCTTATTCATTTTGAAAACGAGCATATCTTGTGAAGTCATAATGCTTTTGTTTCTTTTTGCTACTTTGATCAGAGTCTTGAGGTTTTTCAAAATTGCTTCACTTCATATACTTATTGCTCTCAGAGAATAAACTGTTCTCTTGGTTCTGTTTATTTCACTCTTCATCAGTTCATGCAGGTCTTCCCATATTTCTGTGAATCCATCTCATTAATCATTTATTATGTACCAACTCAGTTACATTCATGTGCCACAATTTGTTCAACCATTTCTCCCTTCCTGGGAACATATTCTGTTTTAAGTTCTTTACTGCTACAAAAAGTGCTGTGGGGGCAGCTAGGTGGCGCAGTGGATAGAGCACCAGATCTGGAGTCAGGAGGACCTGAGTTCAAATCTAGCCTCAGACACTTAACACTTACTAGCTGTGTGACCCTAGGCAAGTCACTTAACCCCAATTGCCTCACCAAAAAAAACAAAAAAGCAAACAAAAAAAAACTTTAAAAAAAAGTGCTGTGACATATTGCTACTCACTACTTCTGTCCATTCACCCCCAACTATATATAGTCTCTGGTTATCCAAGCCTACTACCCCTAACAGTCTTTCCTAGGAAGTGCTCCTATGACCAGACTTTTCTCTTTAACTTTCCTCTGATCTCCTAGACTAACCTAATTGTTATGGCTACCAAAGATCTTATAAACTCATTCATACTAAAGTATGAATGACTAACAATGAGTAAAATACTAAAAGAATTTTTCCTTTGTCAGTTATTCAACAAGCATTCATTGAGCATTTGCTATATGCCAAGCACTGTGCTAAACACTGAGAATAAAAAGAAAGGTAAAACACTAAGGAAGGCAAACATCTGGAGATTTCCTTTTAAAGGGGAATACTACTTTTTTCAAAAAGGAAATAACCTAATGAAATGAATATCTAATGGCAGAGTTTCAGACACTACTTGTATTCAATGGATGAAATGTTTTGAATAAGGAGAGATTCCTGCTAACTCTGAATACACACCATGTCAGAGGTTACCTATGCTAACTGTGTATAAGTCCAATTCTGTGACTTACACAAGACTTTTCTATAAAACCTTTTGAACAATGAGGAACAAGGCAAAGATTCTCCCTTCTCTGCCAGTACTACCAATCACTGTATAAATAATTTCAGAAGAAAGCCTGATTTAAATTGTCCCACTTTGCTTTTGCTGAATCATTTTGCTGGCTGAAGTGATAGCTATAAGAAATAATTCAGAAAAATGTTTTAAATGTACAAGAGAATGTGGACAACATAGGTCTAGAAAAAAAAGTTATATTGAAAGCAAAAGATTCTACTTTGTTGTTGTTCTTCCCTAAACCTCTTGTTTATTCCAAAATGAAAGTCAGTCTAAATATCCTATGATGAGAAAATTTTCAAATATTTTAAAGCAGTCTCTGAGAAAATGAGATTGTAATGGCGTCTTTATTCCAATAGGTTTGGACATGAATAGCTAGAATGACTTTAAAGGAAGAAGTATTCTCTTTAAAACCACTGTTGGGTCAACCCACAGTCAGTGAAGAGTCTCTATACTGAGAATATCTGTAGTGCAATAGTGTATTATTCAGACATTTGCTTGTTAAATATCTTCTTAAAAGAATATCTAGTCAAATTATGGTCTATCAGATGCAACAGAATATTTCTGATGATCACAGGAACAATAAAAATTGATTATAAAATAATAGATCATTTTACATATTGCTTTACAATTTATAAAGCTCTTTACATACACAACACTATTTGATCCTCATGAGAAGCTTGTGAGAGGTGGATTATTTTCCCCATTTTACATATGAGGAAACTGAGCCTTGAAGACGTCACTTTCCCAGAGTTACATAGTTAGTGGGTGAAATGAGACAGAATAAGGAACAGAACCAATAGCTGGGCTTGTGAAAAGGTTAGTGTCCTTTATTGCATTTTGTGTTTTGTGAATGAAGGGGAAAAAAAAAAGAAAGTATGACATTTGGCGTTTGCAAAAATATGGATGCAATTCAGGAAGAGAGGCCATGACAGAAAGTTGCTCTCCTTTTACCTTGCTGGAAAAAAAAGTCATGAGGGGCAGCTAGGTGGAGCAGTGGATAAAGCACCAGCCCTGAATTCAGGAAGACCTGAGTTCAAATCTAGCTTCAGACATTTGACACTAGCTGAGTGACCCTGGGCAAGTCACTTAACCCTCATTGCCCTGCCTCCAAAAAAAATCATGAATTGTGCCATTAGTGACTTGGCTATCATCCTAATGCAGAAGTAATTAATAATAATAATAATAATAGCTAATATTTATATAGAACTTTAAAGTTCACATAGAGATTTACTTCCATTATTTGATTCCACTGTTTAGAAATATTATCTTGTTTGATGCTAAAAACAAGCCTGGAAGATTTTATTATTATCCCCATTGTATAGGTGAAGAAACTCAAAACAGTCTGCTGGTGAGAGTCTGTTGGCTTGTCTCTCTCTTCATGTGTATATACATACATATACAGAGAGGTTCAACTCTAGTATGTTGTTCTCTGGGAAATAATTTATTTAGCTATGGAGATCCATGAAACAGATAAATATACAAAATGGCTCTCATCCCTGCATGGCCACCTTGTTCTTTTGGAGTAATGGTTGTAGAATAACAGAAGAGAGGATAAACAATGCTATCATACAGTTTTTAGAGGATAAATAGTAATTTAGTTTTCATCAGTCTAAATATGAGATCTTTGTTCAACAGCCAACAAGGTGATGATCTACTGGTGAAACTAAAGCAGAAGACCCAAGGAGGTTGTGAAGTTGTTGCTAAATAGAAGAATATGAATCATTGATTGGATTTTGGATATTCTCTTTGGAAAGCCAAATAAAGAAATTGATTTTATTAGGCCCAAAAATAAAGTAAAACCCATAATTTCCTATGACACTTGGTCATATTGCCCTGTAGTGCTCATGTTGAGCACTTATGTGCTAATATTTGTTGGAAAGGGTGAAGTGAAAAAATGAGAGAGAGAGAGAGAGAGAGAGAGAGAGAGAGAGAGAATATAAAGAAGAATTAATTTAAAACACATGCAGAGCCCTAGACAAAATTATCTGAAACAATCCAACACATTTCAAGAAAAGGAATAACTGAAAAAAATGATGCTGCCAGTGTGTGTGTGTGTGTGTCTGAAGATAGATAACACCTAAGTTTAAATTGTACTAGTTATCTATGAAATATGTTTTAAAAAACTTAGATGAAGACCTTAATGATGCTGAATAAATCTTCTATGTAGGATTTATGTAAGAACATAGGCAAAATCTGCACAGTATGAGAAGACAGGGTTGCGACTTGAAGGAATTTTCACAGATCCATCAGAATATCAGAGTACCTATTAATAACCAATAAAGGAAAAGATAGAAGATGTTCTTTTCAAAGAGAAGTAAATCAGAGTTGTGTCTGGGCATAAACTGCCTAATGTCATTAAATGTTTCATAAAAAATGGTATTACCTTATGTCATATTACATGGTTAATTCTCTAGGAGCAAAGCCAAGAGAAATCAGAGATACTGGAGAGGGAAGCACTGCATTGGTAAAGGGCAGGGAATAGAAAGAAGGTAGGGGTCAGAATCGCCCCAATATAAGGTTGTGTTTATGATGTCTTAATAATACTACTGGGATGTGTCTTGTTCTTCAAGTATGAAACAATGAACTGAGGAATAAGTATAGTAATAAATAGCTCTATAAAGTATAGTATGAATAGTAATAAATGGAAAAGTAACTATACAAATAAACACATGTAAGCCAATGAATGGGCTTATATAGTGGTGGCCTCTATTTGGTTTCTAATTCAATCCTTCTCCTTTGGGTTTTTAATACTTCTTATTTTTGGCTGGAGACTTAAGTTTCCAAACCATGTAAAAACTGGCATGTCCTTTACTGTGGAAGACTGAAGAGTTTAGGAGAGGTAGAGCACCCAAGATCCTCTGAACAAATCTGGAAAGTGCTGATCAAGTTGCTGTCTCGTTTGTCAAATAGTCAGTTTTCACATCTTGGCAGTGCTGACATTCTGATTCAAAGGACAAAGAGAAAAACCTGTCCATGCAGTTCCTTTTACTTTCCAGAAAATGTAAAGCCCAAGTAGCTCAAAAGAAAAGTCAGAAGCAAGCATTTGACAAACAGGCTAGACAGTGAATAATGAGTGAACAGTTCAAAATATCCACTTAGGTTATTAGGCTGTTCGTGACACCAGACTCAATTCTCATATGTCTCCCCCTTCACACATAACATCTGCCTTGTGTAGGAGAAACTGAAAACTAAAGATCTAATTGTGGTCTGCCTAAACCTATGAAACTTGCTCTTGCTTGCCCTGTTTATCATTTTTCTTCTAGAGAGTCAAAGGAAGGCTGGGTTGTGACAGGATACACACACACACACACACACACACACACACACACACACTCTTGTGTGTATTTTTTCCTATTCATAATAAGCCATAGAAAAAAAGCTATGCATATGAGCAAGTCTAAGTCAATAATTGGGCTTCTAGCATGGTAGTCTCCATTTGGGTTCTGATTTAATCACCTGGTGATTTAATCAGCATGGTTATGTCACCAGTTTTGCCCAAGTTTTTCTTGTTCAGGAGTGGCAGATTCCACATCTTTGTAACAGGGTACCTAAAGTACAAAGAGATGTACCTTGTAACTACTCTGCACAAAAACAATGTCAGGCAAGTTGACAATTACATGGCTCTTGTAGAAGGTTGGTAGCATCTATTGCCATACCCTGCTGTTCACTAAAGCCGAACAGGAAATTAAAGGGCAGAAAAATAGAGAGTATGGAACAGATGCCTAGAAACTTGTATAATATTATTTACAGTCAGCACTTCTGTTCTAAAGATATAGCTACCCATCCATTAGCAAAAGCAAAATTAAAAATCTAGATGATCTTGGGGCTTTTGAAATAATTTATTTTAAATCACCTGGATGATGAGGAAAATGTTTTCTTTTGTGGCTCAATGTAAAATATGGGGGGGCGGAAACTAAGGGAAAAAACTAAACTAAACAAATTACTAACATCAAGATTTTTCACATCACTGAATTTGAAATGACTACTGATTGCTTGCTACCTAATTGTGGCTAGCAGAAATTGAGAGGGGGTGGGGGTGGAGTGAAAGACATCTTACAACCAGGTTAAGAGAAGGAGAATGCATGTCTTGTGACATACATTCCCTTTTTAGTTCATGATTGATTTTAACCTGAAGCTTAAAATATAATATTACAGCAGATATGGGACTTTTGAAAAATTTGCCAACAGTAATAACAGCAACCACAACACACATTTATGTGGTATCTTTAGATTTATGAGGTATTTTCCTTACACCATCTATGTTGTAAAGAATACAGTTGTTTCCTGGCATGAATATTGAATTAAAAAAAATCCTTTACTATAATATTGCTTTATATCCATCAGGAAAATGTGTCTGTGCCATCAAGGGAGACTTTACTTAGGTGCTCTGAGGTACCTACAGGTAGGTGAAGTTCACACCTTATTAAATGCTAATATTAATTGCTATTATTCTTAGCAGATCAGGAGATCTGGTGGGATCTGAATACAGGTCTTCTTGACTCCAGGACCAACACTCTATCAATGTAACCACATGTTAAGAAAGTGAAAGTGATGAAAATACAGTGCTTACATGCAAATGATTAAAGCACCCAGTGATTAACCTTAATTGCTTCAGATTGCTCACTCAGGAGTCCCAAACTACTCAGTGCCCAATGAATTGAGAATTGTGGCTGCAAGAAGATAATTCCTTACCCTAGAAAAAGATTCTATGCTATCTTTTAGATGGTTTCTCCTCCCTTTCCCCCAATCCCCAACAAATGTTTTAGAGCAAGAGGTTTAATTTTTTGGCTATGAGGATACACATGCTGAGAAGGGAGCTTGAAAATTCCTTTTTTGGAATGCTGCCATGCACTAGCCAGTTTGACCATAGCTGGCGTGGATTGAAAATTTTACTTGAAAATATATATATAGCCTAGTGACACTTGGGACTTGGGTTTACTTGTGAAAACTTACTGACAGTATGTATGCATATTAAATTACTGCAAAGGTGAGTAAGGAAGAAAACTCTGAATATGAATTCCAGCAGGAGATTATCAGGTTAGGAGACACACAGAAGATTGCAGTTAGATGTATAATAAAATGAAGAATTATCCTGTGTCCAAGAATTCATGAAGGATGAGTTCTGAATTTTTCTCCCTCTCTCCCTTTCCTCCCCCCTCCACAAGACATCGATCAGGTTATATATGTACAATCCACAAGTGCTCTTTTTATCAGTTCTTTCTATGGGGGTGGATAATATGCATCAACATTAGTCCAAAGCTAATTCATTTGTATTTATTTATTTATTTTTTGTTTGTTTTTGTTGGGCAATGAGGGTTAAATGACTTGCCCAGGGTCACACAGCTAGTAAGTGTCAAGTGTCTGAGGCTGAATTTGAACTCTGGTCCTCTTGAATCCAGGACCAGTGCTTTAGGTACTTTATCCACTGCACCACCTAGCTGCCCTGAAAGATGAATTAGAAAGGTGTGGGGACTAGGGGGATTAGCTGGGAGATCTTAATGCATTTACATTCTACAAAAACAAACAAACCAAAAAAACCCCTTCAGTTTCCTCATCTGTAGAATTTGATAAGTACCAGTATTACTTACTAAAGTTGTTGTGAGGTTCAAATGAGATAATTGTGTAAAGTACTATATGGTGGTTACTCTTGTTACTGATTATTACTGATAATAATACTTATTACTGATCTATCCATGTTTACTCCCAAGTAGTAAAGGCTGGCCTTTGATTTGCATGTATGTAGGAGGCATTATGGTTGGTAGAGTAAATAAGAAAGTTCTACCCTTTGTGGTAGGAATTGTTGTTTGTTCTTCATTCATGCAGAGTGATGTCATGACTTGCAATGATTTGGATTTAAGTGAGGGAGGGCTGTGCAAGGTCACCAGCCTCACTCTCTCCTCCAGAGTCATCTTCGTCCAGTGGCAAGATGGATATCACTGGAGATAGCCCCGGATGTTTTAAGGCAATTGGAATTAAGTGACTTGCCCAGGGTCACAAAGCTAAGTGTCTAAGGTGAGATTTGAAATCATGTCTTCCCAACTTTCAAAGCCAGTGCTCTATCTACAGTACCACCTAGCTGCCTGTCATAGGAATAAAAAGGTAGGAAGAGTCCTGGGAGGGAAACAGGGATAGAAAGAGGTCAGGGTTTGATGGTAACCACAGAGTTTATGAAATAGCAATGGTGACCAGTAATTGGTGAGAACTGGCCAGGAATTGGAAGTGAATGTATTTTAACTAAGTGACAGGGGAATAAACTAAGATCAAGGAAGAAGAGTTAGAAAATATATTACTTCTCTATTTATACATCTAACCTTAATGTTAATAATAGAAGAACTATTGCCTTTAATAAAGAAAACTGTGCCAGTGTTTTCAAGCATGTTTTAATTTGTTTTTTGAAGCATGTTTTAATTTCACATCTGATACATTACATATTAGGGCAACAACTTGGATAAACTAATTTTCTTTTTAATTTGAAGGCATCTATTCCTTCTCCCAAGTTCTCTCCTATAGACTAAATCTCCCTAGTTCTATGAGCCATTCTTCTTTTTTTCCTGAGAACCATTCTTGATTAGAGTAGGGTTTCAGGTCTCCATAGCATTTTCTGATAATATGTTCTAAAGTAGATCACACTGAAGGTTGATGTGACCCATAGTTGTGGGTTATGTGGATCATAGTGGCAATGTGGAACATTATGAGTTTAAAGGATTATAATTGTAGTTAAGGGCAAGAAACTCATCAATATTCTAGCTCGGTCAAAAATTGTACATGGCAGACTAGCTGCCAACTCCATCTTGGTTGAACATTCACACATCCTGTTACTTAAGCCACATCCTGCATATTTCAGCCTATTCCTCCCTTAAGCAGTTTCAGTAAAACCATATAAAAAAGGCTTAAGAACAAAGCCACAGTGCAGACAAATCTCCTACTGCTTTCAGTGGGTAGCAAGGTCCTATCTCCGAGGCTCCTGTATGTAAATAAAGTTTGGACTGAACATCCTGGCTTTGTGTGTCTCTTTCCTTGTTATCCCTGCATCACAAGCAGATGCAATTGGGCGCTTCAGTGTCTGGGTCCACAAGAATGGTTCAAATCTAGGCATTTACATAAGACTTTCCTCATTGGCTGAGATAATGATTACTCAAAGATTTGTGCCAGCATGAGGGATGGAGCTGGCAAGAACTTGAGAGAGGAGAGTTCTGGCATCAACAAAAGGATACAGTTCCCAGTTTTCTTTAAGAAGAAGACCCTGGAGGGAGAAAGACTGGGAAGATGCCAACATGTAGAGGAACATGTCCCTGTTCTGCAGCTTGTCATGTTAGAGAATTTGTGGTGAGATAGAATGATTTCTTGATCTCTCTGTCTCTCTTTCTGTAATCTTGCTCCCAGTAGAAAAGCTTATTCACTCTTTTTATTATCTGGCCTATTCTAATTGTATAACTTCTCTGATTTCTATTTGCTATCATACTGAATAAATCAGTTTATTCATCATTCTCTATGTGTGATGGTGCTTGGAAGGAATCAAGATTTCAGATACAGCTTGTGGTTCTTCTGCCCTATTCAAGTTTAGTGACCAAGAAAATGGCTTGAATCTGAAAATCATTTTCCCCAGACTTGTGCAAAATTGGTGGTGGCAGGAGGAAGGAGGAGAGGTAGAGATAATTCTGGTCCAGCATACCATTTCTACTCTCATCCAGGCAGAAATCAAAGCCTCTCTTAGAGAGAGGTTCCAGAGATATTTATTACATGTTTCCCAGTGATCTGCATTTAGACAAAACCATGTGACATACAAATAGCCCACACGGGCATCACACACTCCTTAAGTGCAGAGAAAAGATGGCGAGGGGAACTGGACCTCCAAGCCTCAGGTTCCTCATCTGTAAAACTGGATAAAATATTATTGTATAACATAATCAAAGATTGACTAGTAAAAGGCACTAGTCCCTCTTAAAATGCATGACCTACAACTGAACATATGTTGTGTTTGATTCATGGAACACTATAGATAGAAGAGAGCTAGGATGGTATCCATTCCAAATCTGGGCCCAACGGGCTCTTTGCAAAATCCATTTGTTGGTGATTTGAAAAAAGTGATTTATTTCTAGTGTCTGACTATTATAAATACATTGATGTATCCAAAAATAAAAGAAAGAGAGAGAGAGAGAGAGAGAGAGAGAAGAAAACCCTTCATTTTTTCCAATGCTCCAAACATCACATTAAGGTCCTGTAAGATCTAAAATTCTAGCTGTGTTGTCTAAAATCTAATGAGTGGTTGCCTTTAATTAGAAATTTTAGCAAGAGTTTAGACTTTTAAGCATTTATTAAAGTGTATTAGTAGTGAAGAAAGAGAGAGGTAAAACAGGTTTTGTCTAACTATCTCTAAGAGCCAGGCTCTGACCTCCTGCCAAGCCCAAATCCAGAACTGAAAGGATCTCGCTCCTCTGAGGCTTCTCCCAGAAGCCTCCTGTGAAATAGGAAACAGGGCTGTCCTCACACACAGCTCCAAGATAATTGGTTGATAGTACTGATTGACACTACTAACAGGCAGCAGACACAACTTCCTGACACTGATCTGACCTTCAAAACTCCAGAAAAGGTCACTTCTGGACGCTAAGTCACATGCATTCTTTTCGTGGTAGAGCTTCCCTGCAATATCTTTCTCAACAGGTTGGTAGCACTCTAACTCTCACAGTCCAAATGAGATTGCTATTCTAGTTTTACCTCCCTAAAAAGCAGCGCAAGTTAATCACTGTAGGCAGTTAAATGGGAAGGACAAAATCCAAAGAAGCCTCTGTAGGCTCTTTTAGGACATGTTCTAATCCACCAAAAAAAGAAAAAATTACAAGTTCTCTGCCTCATCTTAGATTTATCTTTACTCCTGGATCAAGTCTACATGTGCACCATAGTCAGATGACTCTGTTTTGAAGTGTGGAGAATGGATAAAATATATAAAGCCAGCATCAATCAATCATCAGTTACAGTGGCCATTTGCATCCATTTATCTAATCACTAGCTACAGCCACTACCACCCACACACAGTTAGAAATCATTTTACTTTTACCATGAGAATGTCAATCATGTAGCACAACCATCCACAAACTCTGTAATATTACTTTATGTGTTTAACCCTTTCATATTTAATTTAGATGAATACAATCCACTTCTATCACATTCTGTACTTACCATATCTATTTCTGGGGTATATATACAGACATTACTGGATCAGAAAAAAAGTACCTATATATTTCCATACTCAAAAAGGCAAACACATAACCTCACTCCAATAGGGTATGGCCTGGCCTGTCATTGTAAGCATAATCCTTTCCAATTCCCAAACTGATTATCCCTGAACAAGTAACTTAACCTCTAGACTTCTTAGGGTACTCCCAAGGATTTATCTATTAAGTCATAATAATATCCTTTATTGATGCCAGGAATTTCCTACCATAACATAGATCCTTTTATGAATTTACAGAGAGAAAAAAATCTCTCCTTCCTCTGCCCCTTCATGCATAGATCTCTTCATTGCTTTATTATTATTATTTTATTTCTATACTTTCACTTACTCCCCCCCCCCCAATGAATAGAGTAGTAAGCTTCAAAACTAGGAAGAGTTGGGTTCAATTCCAGACTCTCACATACACTGGCCGTGTGGTCCTGGGAAAGTCTCTCAACCTCATGGTGCCCTCTAGGTGACTCCCTAAGATTATTAAGTTGCAAAGAATATACTGACATGTTGCTTGAGCAAATTTCCTTTGCTAGGGAATTCCAAATAGAGGTAAAATAACAAGTCCATTTAACATCCTTATTCCCTCAAAAAAGTTTCTTTTCATTTCTCTATCTTTTCATGCTGGTTCTTAGAACTGCCTGCCTTTTTATGAACTGTTCAATAAGCCATCTCCAGGTTATTTCCATAATTGAACATTTTATGATGGAATCATCATAATAAATTCCATGGAGAGTCAGTGTTGGTACACATGATTTCTTTTAGTTAACCCCTCAAGATTATATATAAAATATTCCCTCTCTTGTTGATATTCTATTTCTTAGGTTTTTCAATCAATGGTTAAAGATGGTAAGCAATTAATTTACTTCTAAGTTGTATTACATAATTTAGCATATTTAATAACACCATCAGTAAAAATAAGAAAAAAATTTGAGAGATATATGGTAAAAGACCTAAGCCATTCTGAACATTCAAAAGCAGTACTGGTCATGAATTTTCAGAGAGAATTCCATTTTATGTAGATACATTATTTGTAGGGTCAGCCTTTTGGATCATTCTACATAATAGGAATCTTCCCATTCATTGGCAAGGAACCTCCTTGCAGATCAGGGACTTGTACTTTTCAAACTAGTCTTTTATCATATCTAAAACATCTCATCACATGAATACTTTAAGAAAAGAGTAAAATTAGCAGATGTGTCATGCACCTAATTAATTCTTACTCCAGTAACTGAAATTACCTATGTCAGATGTGGAATTCATTTCATAACTATTTGCTTGGAATCAGATCATCAAATGGTGAAATAAAGGTCAAGGAAAAGAAATTAGAAGATAAAAAATGAGAATAAAGAATTTACAGGAATATTGATTTTACAACCTGATGTTGAAATGTTACTAGTTTAGGAAAATGAGAAGTTTTTTTAAGAATAATTTTAATTACTTTAATTGATCAACATTATTTGGAAGAAATTAACTGGTGGATACCAGTCATCATAAGTTGGAGGCTTCAGGAGCCCTAAAAAATGCCATAGCCATCAGAGAATTTATCCCCTTGCCAAGTATAGTAATTAATGGTAATAGCCAATTACAAGCTCATTTGTCACATATTTGGGAGTCGGACCAAAGACTATAAGCAATTTCTTTAAAGAAAAAGTGAAGAGAAGTTGGGGATAAAGAGTGATCAGAAAGTTTGGTATAAAATTCAGCAAAGCAAAATCATCTTGGAAACATCTATAGGTAAAAAATAAAAACAACAAAAAATTATGAAAGTAACATAAATCTACCAGGATTTCTATATCTGTTCTTATTGGATGATGATGATGAAACTAATACTGTTTGGATTCTACAGTCTCAGTACCTTTTATATTTTGTGAAGAAGTCACAATGGCACTTGAAAAGACTATACACACACACACACACACACACACATATATATATATATACATATACATATACACACACACATATATATTTATATATATATATATACATATACACATACACACACACACACATGCACATAAAAGACTTGCCCATTGATTGGGGAATGGCTGAACAAGTTGTGGTATATGCTATTGTGCTGTAAGAAACTATAAGCAGGCAGATTTCAGAGAAACCTGGAAAGACTTGCATGAAATGATGATAAGTGAGATGAGCAGAACCAGGAGAACATTGTACACGGTATCATCAACATTATGTGTTGATCATCTGTGATAGACTTGATTCTTTTCAGCAATACAACGGTACAAAATAGTTCCAAAGGACTCATGATGGAAAATGTTCTCCAAATGCAGAAAAAAAAAGAACTATGGAATATGGATGCAGATTGAATCATACTATTTCTATTGTTTTTGGTGCTGTTGTTTTTCTTTCTTGAGGTTTTTCCTTTTTGCTCTGATTCTTCGTTCACAGCAAGACTAATGCAGAAATATGTTTAATGTGATTGTACATATATAACCTAGATCAGATTACTTGCTGTCTTGGGGAAAGGGGAGGGAGGGGAGAGGAGAAAAAATTGAAACTAGAAATCTTATAAAAACAAATGTTGAAAACTATCTCTACATGTAACTGGAAAATATAAGATACTTTTATAATTTAAAAAAAGACAAAATAGAGAGGAATAACTAGACCTAATCAAGTGCATATGAATGAAAATTTTGCTAAAAGACAGTTTTAAAGGCATTCAAAGATCTGTTTTCTTTTATTTCCTTAATATTTTGTTAAAGCAATAAACATTGAAGAGAAGGTAAGAAGGACATTTTTATTAAATTATGAGAAGAAAAAGAAGCCAAAATAGCTAGATGTAATTTTAAAAAGTAATTATTATGTGTTTCCACAATAGGAAGCAATGCACCCAAAACTAAAAGAAAAGAAACAGGTTGGGGAAATGCCTCTATAGTAAATACATTTAGACTGGAAAAGGTAAATGTTCCTATCTTCAAGAAATGGAATAGAAGTACAATCTATAAGTAGATTTTTTTTTCTACTTTTATTTCTAAAATCAATTTATGTAATTTCAATTGGACTCTCAATGTTGAATGGAAATTCCTTATTTTTCCCTAATTGACTCTATCACACAGTTCCTGAATGGTTATTCCAAACCTTTTTCTTCTTTCCTCAATGTCTCCATACTAATCTCAACTTCTGAGAATAGGGCCTCTCATATTTTATTGAGAAAATCTAGGCCATCGACCATGACCACACTCTTCTTCTGTATTCAACACCTCTATATACCATCCCTGAATATATAATTTTTGTTTCTGACTCTGGCTACATGGTAGCTTTTCTGCTTGTCAGGGTCAATTCCTATACATGTGGTCCCATTCTCTCCTATTCCCTATAGGAAGTTGTACATAATATATTTGTGTTTTTCACATCTCCCCTTACTTCCTTATTTTTTTGTGGGGCAATGAGGGTTAAGTGACTTGCCCAGGGTCACACAGCTAGTGAGTGTCAAGTGTCTGAGGCCAGATTTGAACTCATGTCCTCCTGAATCCAGGGCTGGTGCTTTATCCACTGCACCACCTAGCTGCCCCCTCCCCTTACTTCTAATCTCTCTTTTGTCTTGCCCAGTCTCTTCTCTAGTTACCTAAAAATATGCCTCATTCTAACTCATAAATATATGTGTGTGTGTGTGTGTATAAAACTTATCAGAGAGAAATCCTTTAAAATAAAAATAAAACAAAATATATGATCAACTACTGACCCTTATGCTTAGTTTATTTTTTAAAAAGCTTTCTAAATATTATCTCATTTTATCCTTATAACAACCTTGGGAATAAAGTGCTATTATTATCCTCATTTTACAACCAAGGAAATTGAGGCCTAAAGAGGTTAAGTAACTTGCCCAGAAAGGGCTGACAGCTAATAAATGCCTAAGGCAAGATTTCAACTCTGGTATTCCTGGCTCCATGTACAGCACTCTATTCACATTGCCACTTAGCTACTAGTTTCCTATGCCTATTTTCTCAGTTTTTGTAAAATCCTTAAGAAACAAAGGGCTTATGTATGCATAATGTTTACAGCACCACTCTTCCTCATAGCAAATAACTGGAAAAAAGCAAGTTCTCATCAAATGGTAAACAGCGGGGGGAAAAAAACAACCTATGGCATATTACAGTAATGGAAAGATTAAGAAATGATAGTTATGAAGAATTCAGAAAAATATGGGATGTTCTACATGAATTGATACATAGTGAAATAAGCAATACCAAAAGGAAAATATACATAATACATAAATACAACAATATATATGAAAATAACATTAACAGAAAGTTGAATACCAAATAACTGGAAAATCAATGAAGTTTCCAGGACAGACAATGAAAACAATCTTCCTTCCTAGCAGAAGAAAAGCAAAAGACCAAGAGGATAAAAATCTGTATAAAATGACAGGTGTAATATCTGTTTTGGATGTTTTGCTTAGAATTCTGTTTTTTCCTAAGAGGGGATTCAATTGAAAGGGGGTATAGAAAGTCATTTTTACCTCAGAAATGACTGGGATAAAAACAAACTAAATCCATAAAACATTTTTTTAAAAATTTAATGAGAATTATCTTTTTCACACATTAATAGCATCCTTCATAAAAGCTTGAGAAGGTCTCAGGCAATGAGGGTTAAGTGACTTGCCCAGGGTCACACTGTTAGTAAGGGTCAAGTGTTTGAGGCCAGATTTGAACTCAGGTCCTCCTGAATCCAGGGCCAGTGCTTTATCCACTGTGCCACCTGGCTGCCCCAGGAAACTATATCTTTATAGTTAGTTATACAACTAACTGAGAAGTGTAGATAGGATCAGCTTGGTATATTTTTCGAGACTTCTTTTATTTATTAGACTTCATGAAACAAAATGCTACCTTAAGGTCAGTAAACTGAAGAGTTGGGATCCCTTAGGCAACACAGTTAGTACTTATTCCTAGTGTAGTGTGGAAGTTGAATACATACTATTTTGAAATATTTTAAGAGTGTTTTCTTAGATAGAGTGTTATAACTGGAGAGAGGAAAACTTGGGAACAAATCCTACCTCCTACATTTATTAGTTGTGTGACAATGGGAATATCCAGTAATATCTGTGATACTGTTTCTTCATCTATAAAATGAGGATAATAATGCCTCTAGTATCTGTTTAATGGGGATGTTGTGAGGTTCAAATGAGACAATATCTATGAAAGACTTTGTAAAGCATGATATTCCTGCTATCACAATGATAATTTTTGTTATTTAAAGTCTCCTATCACACAAATTATCTCCCATACATTTGTTAAAATGATAAAAATTCCATGACAAATGCTACTAGGACTACAAGAGCTTAGATAGAGAGCCTGAGTCTCTAAACAAAATCCTTGTCACCCTCCCAACACCATTTGGAACTTTGTCCCTTCCATTCCTTACTACCATATTTCAGGTCAAATTAACCCCCAAATTCTTATTTCTAAATACAATCTCAGAGCCCATCTACTCCAACCCCTTCATTTTAGTGATAAGGAAATGTAGCCATTGTTGTATCATCGATTCCTTTGACAGTCTTATAGAGCCTATGGACCCCTTCTGCGAACAATGTTTTACATGCATAAACTAAAGTGTATAGGATTATAAAGGAATTCAATTATATTCAAATAGGTATTAAACTATTTTTAAAAGTTCATGGATTAAAAAAAAAAGTCCATAGACCCCAGGTTAAGATTCTCTGTTTTGGGAGAGACAGAGGGAAGAACTGACAAGAAAATATGTGAATGGTTTATGATGTCTACTCATCTAGGGAGCACTTGAATAGATATATCAGTGTATTTTTTTCCCCAAAATAAGTATACATTCCATTCAAGAAAGGCTATTTCATTTTAATTTGAATCAAGAGTGAATTTAACCTAAAGGTTTTCCTTTATTCTTGGAATGACAGAATCTTAGAACTAGAAAGAATCTTTGAGAAATGGTTTAGTTAAATATCCTCATTTTAAACAAGAATGAATTGTGTCCTGCCCATAAAAGTGGACTGACTGCCTCAAGGTCACATAACCATGTATTGATAGAGTTTGGATTAGAACACAACTGAACCAATTTCCAGTTCAGTGCCTTTTCTAATAAAGTATGCTTCTCATTACCTTTTTATTTACAAGCTGTTGTGTAATGTGCCTGAACCAAACAACCAATGGGTATCTCCTGATGAGGATGACACTCCCCTTCGCAGAATACTTTGTCCTCCCTCCCCCTCTGAAAAAAGAGTCTATAACTCCCATGTATCTTTGTCCCCCCTCCCTTCCCACTCCCCTGGCTAATCATTTTCAGTTACTTAAATCACTTTAAATCATTCACAATAGAATTGCATATTATATTGCTCATTATAAGAAAATTTTGATGCAATACATACATCATGTAGTCATAGATATCTTAGACTTTTCTGAACTTTTTATCTCAAGCCTCACATCAGGGTATTGATGTGTAACAGAATTTGTTAGAACTAGGGAAATGAAAATCAGAAACAAACAATATCAGTTGATTAAAAATAAAGGTTTGTGGCTGTATGGCAAAGTTTTACATAGATTAAAATTGCATGTCTCCCTGTTGTCAGTTGCAAGGTTCTGGGAAGGGACTCGCTATATAAGTGGTTAAATGAATCCTTTATTATATAGTCCTTGCCATGAGAAAGTGTTAATGCAACAATGAAAATTGCTCAGGGACTGAGTTAAAATTGACTCTTTGCATCTTTATGGATCTAGATAGTACTAAACATTTATATATATATATATATATATATATATTCTTTACTGTTAGAACATCCCAAATAAATTTAAATGGATTTTTGTATAAAAGAGTTTGGGGACTCTTGTTCATTCTGGCTGAGAATCAAAACAGGATGCCTAGAAGGGATTTATGGTATGTAGAAGAAAAATGGGCAGTCATTTCATGTGATTAGACGCACCCTTCCTCCACACCTAATTTTGAACCTAATTGAACTGGGACTCAATTATAATCCTGCCCTAAAGGCAGGTGTTTTCAAACTGCTTTATGTTTAGGGAAGTATTCTAAACTCTTTAAATGTCATCCAAGATGGGCTGACTTTATACTGCATTCTACTCTACAAATACTGTCTTCAATTCTAACAATAAGGTACTAGTGTATTAATCAACCAATAAGAATGATTAAGTATCTAATCTGTGCCAGGTACTACATCAAGCACTGGGGATACAAAGACAAAAATGGAACAGATCCTGCCCTGGAGGAGCTGACATTCCACCAGGGGAAAGAGCATAGACATATCTACAAAATATTTACAAAATTAACAGAAGGGAAGGGTAGAATAGGTAGGAGCTAAGGGATCTGTAGAGGCCTCATGTAGTACTGAATATATGAGACTGGACTGCTCTGTTGTCAGTATTATATTATATTATTATCCTCCTTAACTCTACCTCTAAATCTCTGTTTAGGTTCCATCCCCACATCCAGAATATTTTTTTTCTCTTTTCTCTAGGCCTAATGATAAGATTGTCACTTAGACTAATCTCATTTTACAAAACAAAATAAAACAAAAACCAAACAAAAAAAAAAAAACTGGAGCCCAGATAAGGAAAGTAGTTTACACAAAGTCACACCGGTGGTACTTGGTAGATGTGAACTGATATCTTCTAACTCTAAATCCTTCTACCTTTTCACTCAAGATCTAATAAAGGTCTCTGTGTATAAAGCACTCCTCACTCCTCACCTACTTCTGGTCATGATGACCTGGACCTTCTGCAACTCCCTTTGAATTTGTTGTTTATCAACTTGATTATGTTCCTTGTGAATCATTTCCTGTTTTCATGCGTATGAATCTTGTCACCCAAATTAGATAACAAACTCCTTAGGGATGGGAACTGTCTCATGTGGCATGGCACAAAAGACACAGAAGACACTCAATAAATGACTGATGTTTCTACGTACATTGGATATTTCTGTCTCCATTTGGAGACAGAATCCAATGTATCTGAATCCTTCCAGGGAGATCTTTCTAGAAAGAAGAAAGAGAAGCTTCACCTGGTAACCCCCTCAGTTCCCCTGAATTTAAGAACCATCTCAGTGTTGATGATTCTCAGATCTACCTATCTTGTCTCAAACTCTCTGTTGACCTCCAATCTCACATCTCTAACATCTTTTTAGACATCTTGAACTGGATATCTAGTTGACATTTTAAACTTTCCCCCTAAATCCTCCCTTCCTCTTACTGTAAAGCAGGGATTCTTAAAGTTTTTCCACTTGTGACCTCTTTTCACCTGAGAAAATTTTACATGTCCCCGGGTATATAGATATATAAAATAGGTACACATAACCTTTTATTGCTGCTAAATTTTTCATGACTCCCACATTCAGTTGAACAACCCCATATGGGATAGCGACCCACAGTTTAAGAAGCTTTGCTATAGAGAACACCATCCCCTTAGTCCACGCTAACAACCTTGGTTATCATCCTTGACTCCTTACTATCCCTCACTTCCCTCCCATCTGTTGCCAAGGCTTGTCCATTTCACCTTTCCAACATCTCTTTAATATACCCCCTTCTCTCTTCTGACACATTCATCACTCTAGTACAGGCCCTCATCACCTCATGGACTATGCCAATAGCCTACCGGTGGGTTAGCCTGTCTTGAATCTTTTTCCACTCTAATCCATCCTTCATTTCTCCCTCATTAGACTTTAAGTTCTTTGAGGGTAAAGACTAGCTTTTGAATCTTTTTGTATCCCTACTGCTTGGCACAGTAGACATTAAGTAAATGCTTACTTATAGATTGGTATTGTTAAAGGAAGACCCCAGGCCCCAAATGAGGGACCCTAAATGAAACAGAGTCTGATCCCTGATTATAAAAGTGTTTATTGTCTGAGAAGAATTTACAGAGTAGAGATTGCAAGGGAGCAGAGAAGAAGCAAGAGTTCTTAGCTGCTCAAAGCAGATGTGGAAAAGGGTGAAATATTAATAATTTCTGCAGAAACAAGAAGCCAGGATTTTTAGAAAGTTCTGAGCAAGGTATCAAGAATGCAGCTACTGGGGCAGCTAGGTGGCGCAGTGGATAAAACACTGGCCCTGGATTCAGGAGTTCCTGAGTTCAAATCAGGCCTCAGACACTTGACACTTACTAGCTGTGTGACCCTGGGCAAGTCACTTAACCCCCATTGCCCTGCAAAAAAAAAAAAAAAAGAATGCAGCTACTGCTCAAGGTTGTCTTGAGTGTTTGTCAAAGCTAGTTCTCCAAATTTGTCTAGAGTTCACTCATAAAGGATCACTGGTAGTTCAAGCAGTTCTGAGCTCAGAAGTCCTTCTAATTCTCTGGTTGTTGTGTATTCCCATTGTCCTATTCCCTTGTAAAGAAGGGAAGCTCTAATATATACTATAGTCATTACAGAGCCCATGTTCACAATATCACAAATAGGTACTGGAGTTAGAGTAGGAAAGAACTGAATTCAAACCTCATGTTCAATATTTACTAGCTCTGTGATTATATGAGAATTAAAATCTGTGCCTCAGTTTCCTCAACTGTAAAATGAGGTAGTTGGGGCTCAATGGTCTCTAAGATCCCTTCTATCTTTAAATCTATGGTCCTGTGAAGGCCAGTCACGTGTGAGCATCACATGACCACCAAACCAAAAGGAATTGAAATGAACTTATGTTCAAGACAAACTGTTGGGTTCCCAAACTGTAAGATTCTGAAAGATTTCTTATGCTTTTTATTAAAAAAAAAAACACCCCCAAAACCTGTTTTTAAAGCTGGGAAATTCTTTGAACATATGTTTCTGTTATATTAGAAAATATTTACAAAATAAACTTTTATGTTATTTTAAAGTAATACATTTTTGATCATCTAGTTAAGTATTTTTTTCTGAAGCAGAAGTGAGATTTCTGCTATAATAAATAAATAAATCTGTCTATATGCACATCATGTGTTAGAAGTCATATAGAATAAAGCCTGCACCAGTAAATGAAAAAATATACGTTATTCACTTATTTGCAGAAGTGACATTTCCAATTACTTATTCATGAGAATTTCATGATGCATTAGCAAGTATGCTGCAGGATACTTTGGAAAAGTAATGATGGTTTGGTAATATGAGATTTCCCTACAGCCTTCCACTATTGTATCTTCTCAAAGAAATAAATGAGGTGAGACTTGTTTTACAGTATAATGCTGGAGCGCTTAGTGTCTGTCATATATTGTCTGTTGGCATTTAGCACCTTGTGCTGTTATTTATCTTGCTTTGCATATGTCCTGGTTCCCCAACTCACTCTACTGAGTGAGCAGACCTGCTAAACTAACCAATTACGTCCTCTGTGGAACGAGAGTTCGACCATTTTAAAATGTTCAATATGAAATGAATTCTCATATGGCTCATTATAAGGAAAATTTTCTGTAAATAGACAATCAATAAGCACTTATTAATTGCTGACTATATGCCCGGGCACTCTTTTTCGGGATACAAAGATAGGCAAAAGACAGTTCCTGCTTTTAAGGAGCTCACGGTGAGTGATGTGGTCAAAGATAGAACTTTTTCTGAACTTTCTGTTATGCTTTGCTAAGAGATTGAATATCTTTTCAAGTTATCCAGATGGACATTTTGAATACCATTTCTTATTCATATTCACACTGTTATACTATAGATGCAAAAAGTTTAGGCGATTAAACTAGAAGTGTACCATATGCAGGAGAAACTTTAACTGCTGATGTTTCTCTCCCTAAATGAATCTTTGCATATTAATGTCCACAACATCAACACTATAAGGCAACCTAACTCAAATCAATAAATGTAATGACCATTCTCAACTCCAAAAGAATGATTTTGAAATATGTCTTTCTCCTCTTCTCAGTAGGGAGGTGGTGGGCTATAAGTACAGAATGAGACATATGCTTTAAGACATGATAAATGCGTCAAGGTATTCTTTGTTATAAGGAAAGGTTCTATTAGGAGGGAACTGGTTGAGAAGCGGCTTTAAAAAGCACCAAACAATTGTTTTAAAAATGAATCCTTGACTTAACCTTGGCATATCTTATGCCCCTTTTTGTTGTTGTTGTTATTATTGTTATTATTATTATTATTATTGGCTAGCATTGGGTGCTACCTGTCATAGTTGTAAATGATGATGAAGGAAGAAAGAGAAGGAAAAGGAGGAGGTAGAAAGGGAGAGGGAAGGGCAGGGAGAAGAGCAAGAGGATAACAAAGAAGACGAGGATGAAGGAAAGAAGGAAGGAAGGAAGGAAGGGAGAGAGCAAGGGAGGAAGAAAGGAAGGGACAAAGGGAGAAAGGAAGGGACAAAGGGAGAAAGGAAGGAAGGAAGGAAGGAAGGAAGGAAGGAAGGAAGGAAGGAAGGAAGGAAGGAAGGAAGGAAGGAAGGAAGGAAGGAAGGAAGGAAGGAAGGAAGGAAGGAAGGAAGGAAGGAAGGAAGGAAGGAAGGAAGGAAAGAAAGAAAGAAAGAAAGAAAGAAAGAAAGAAAGAAAGAAAGAAAGAAAGAAAGAAAGAAAGAAAGAAAGAAAGAAAGAAAGAAAGAAAGAAAGAAAGAAAGAAAGGAAAGAAGGAAGGAAGGGACTGTGGCTATTCATATTAGGAGTTGTGTATCTACTCAGAAATTTCATACACACACAAACCAAAGTCATCAACTCACACTTCAATCACCTGCATGTGTGATTAGCTTTAAAGAAAAGATTTCACCTTATCCCATTTATTTCTCAGCAAAGACGGAATAGAAGAGTGATAGAGAAGCCTCATATTACCAAAAATCCATTACTTTCATGATATCCTGCAGCATAATTCCTGCTCTGCTACAGCGTTTGAGCATAAATAATTAACACTAAATGACATTTCTCGAATGAAGCGTTGGAAAATTTGATTAGTCTTATCTGATTGTGAATCAAATATAAGTCTTAATCTGGCATAGAGGGGGAAGGAGGAAAGGGACTTAAAATGACAAGGAAGGAAGCGTGTTTGCTCTTTCCAATCCAGAGAAAGACATTATATATAGGAGGTCCCTTACACCTTGCTTTATACATTATACAGGGATATGCCAAAAATCTTAATTTGATTTTAAGCTATTAAAGCTTAAAACTATGGTATACTGAGACTTTTGTGATACCCTATATGTTACTAAGAGGCATTGAAATTAAATATTTCAAATGTATTAAGGAAATTGTGTGTGTGTGTTAATCAACATGACTTGACCCCCAGCAATTTATCAATTTATTCCTTTTTAGAAGGAACATTCCTGATATTCCATTAATTCTAAAAATAAAACAAAATAGTTTGCAGGCTTTGTCCTGCAGTCGGTACAGGTTTGGCCTAATCTGAGAGAGGCCTGGTGGTTCTGTGGAGATATCGCTGATGCTGAACTTTAAATCTTAACTGAAATCCCTCTTTGAGTCTTTCATGACTTTGAGAAATAGAGGGGGAGGGAACAAGAACATAAGCACTTTATAAATATTATCTCCTTTGATCCTCACCACAACCCTGTGAGGTAAGTACAGTTATTATTCCCATTTCACAGCTGAGCAAACTAAGGCACAGAGAGGTGAAGTAATTTGCCCAGGGTCACATGGATAGCAAAAGTGTCTGAGGCTACATTTGAACTCTGGCCTTGCTGACTCCTGGCTCTGTGCTCTGTGCACTATGGCGCCCCCAATGCCTAGCACATAATCTCTCTGAGCTGTCAGCTCATCTCTAAAGTGCTGGGGCAGGTCTCTGCGACAGCAAAGGTCCCTTGCCCTTCCTTATCTATGATCCCATACCTTTTGAAAGGACAGCACTGTATAAGGAGAAGTGGCATTTAAAATGGCAATCATATTACATTGAAAGATAGTTAAGTCAAGATTAAATTCTGTACAACTTGCATTCCTCCTAATGCAGGCCGCTAAACTGATACATTTTGGAAAGATTTTCAACCTAAAGGTGTAAACCAAAAGGGGCTTCCTAAGGAACTGACAACAAAAACAAACAAAACATCCCTCCACGAGCCTTCTGGTGATGAGAAGTTATACTGAGCTAACAATGTGCTTGCACATCCACAACTCTGCACATGTACGGAGAGAAAGACCAACTGCACACCCAGACATGACATTAAATATTCGAATAAACTCCTTTCTGTTTTCTTGGTGCATTTTTCAGACTGCAAATAATAAATGGAAAGTAGAGTACATGGCCAATTCTGTAGATGGCAGTGCAAGTTAAACAATGATTTCTTTGCCCACACCCCATCCAGTTTCTGGGAAACATTATCTTAGCAGTGTACCCAACACTATGAAAAACAACTACTCTTTACTGTATCAGAGATTACTGGGTAATATTAACCATTAAACACATTGCCAGAATACACCTCTAATTTATAACCTAATTGCTGTTTTCCTCATATAGTATTAGGTCACAGGGAAGCTACACTGACTTTGTAAACCTGTGAATCTTACTGTTCTGGAAGCTTTTTCTTTTAAAAAATAATATTTTTTTCTCCAATTAAAGTTTTGTTGTTGTGGTGGTTTATGCTTTGTGTTTTATTTTTGGCTTGATACAACACCAGAATGTCTTTTTTTCTTTTCTTTTTTCATTGAAAGGTAATTTTTGTTGGTAGAAAATTTAAAGTATTTTTTTAACCAACCAATGACTTGCTTGCATTCTCTTTTATGACTTGCAAAAGAACTACAACTAAAATTTGCTGAAATGTTGGTCTTTGACAGCATATCTGTATGATCCTGAAGTAGAAAGGCAATTCATGGATAGACTGATATGAAATCAATTCTCTCCAAAGATTCCAGATCCAAAGTTTCAATTGATTATTTCTCACCAAACTCCCCCTGCACATACCCCAATGCTCACCGCCACCAAAGGTTATTCCCTAATCCAGGCAGTGTATGGGGAAGCAAACACAATAAGGAAGAAAGTAAAGAAGAGGCAAGCACTAAACACCAGACAGACTATATAAAGAAACACTGGTAAGCTGGGAATTTTCTCAAGAAAAGAAAAAAAAAAAGCAAGGGACTATTTGAAGGATGCTAAAGCTGGTATATGATAGTACAACTCTCTAATACCGGCTACTGGGGATGGTAAGGCTGGTGGATCACTTGAGCTCAGGAATTTTGAGCTGCAGTGAGCCAAGCCTGTCAGGTGTCCTCACCAATACAATGAGCCTTCAGGAGCCAGAGGCTACCAGGTTGGCTGAGGGGCAAAGTAGCATAGATCAGAAACAGAGTTAAGTCAATGCTCTTGTGCCAATCAGGAGTGGGATCAGGCTCCTGAATGGTGGCCTGGGGGAGATGGGGAGATCCAGTATCAAGGAAGGAGGTGGGGGAGGAAAGCTAAAGAATTTAGGAAAAGGAAAGGGGCAGGACTTAAAAGAGAGAATTCTTTCTAATCTTAAATGTTGTTCTTTTCTATTTTCTTTAATTTAATGTAGGCCAAAAAGCCAGGGTCTAATCTGAAGTATAACTAAGAATTCTTTCATAACCAAATCTGGTAGGAAGGGAATAAGGAATATGGTGGAATATAGGATGACAGAATGACCAAAGGGAGGGCAGTACTAGTCCAGTATGATCCAAGGAAGGTCTAAGACTTTCCCCCAGAGAATCTCAGACTGTGACCCTAAAAAGTAGTTGGGGTTTGGGGTAGGAGGGAATGGAGATCACAGCATATGATGCTCATAGTTGTAGGGTATTAAGGGTGATAACCCAGGGCTAAGTGAGTGCACAGAACTTCACCAGGTGCTACAGACTGGTGGCATACCTTTAGGCACAAGGTATGGGGCTGTCAGTCTCCTGACTGCCAATGAGAGGAAGTATGTCCCCTTCTACCTAAGAAAGAAGTATACCCTCTCAGATGCTGGAGCCCTGGATTAAAGCTCTGCCTGCCCTAGTTAAGTCTCTGCTACTTTCTAATGAAATTGCTAAATGATAGTATGGGAAGCAAGGTTTAGAGCTTAGCCTATAGGCCAAAAGCACCTTACTCACTCTTCCTTGCTCTGTAGTAGTATCTGTAATGGTAGTCAAGTGGGCTTTCAGCACAGCTACAAATGAAGATGACTACTATTTGCAAGATAAATACTGAAATGGGGGCAGCTAGGTGGCACAGTGGATAAAGCACCGGCCCTGAATTCAGGAGTACCTGAGTTCAAATCCGGTCTCAGATACTTGACACTTACTAGCTGTGTGACCCTGGGCAAGTCACTTTACCCCCATTGCTCCGCAAAAAAAAAAAAAAAAAAAAAAAAGATAAATACTGAAACATAAGCATAGTACGCCTGGTTGTATATCATCGTCGTTAATTGTTCAAAAGGAGGATGACTTCCTTCCCTTAAACAAGGATAAAGAAACCAGAAGAAATGTCCATTTCATGGCAGATACAGTGCATCAAAGTCCTGACTTTCTTGTCTACTTGTCTTGTTCATTATATAACTAGGCTTGAGTGATTTCCTAAACCACCACAGCTAACAGAGATCTTGTTAGGCCATCAGAAAGAGGCCTTTTCTTGAAACCCTACTGCAGTAGATGGTATAGATCTTACCACTCCATGTGGCCAACATTGCTTTACACAATGATAATGAGTGAAAGTGTAATGATGCTGAAGTAGGATGTAGTGAATCTTTTGTGTGATGGAATTATAAGAAGGCAGGGAAGGAAGGAAGGAAGGAAGGAAGGAAGGAAGGAAGGAAGGAAGGAAGGAAGGAAGGAAGGAAGGAAGGAAGGAAGGAAGGAAGGAAGGAAGGAAGGAAGGAAGGAAGGAAGGAAGGAAGGAAGGGAGGGAGGGAGGGAGGGAGGGAGGGAGGGAGGGAGGGAGGGAGGGAGGGAGGAAGGAAGGAAGGAAGGAAGGAAGGAAGGAAGGAAGGAAGGAAGGAAGGAAGGAAGGAAGGAAGGAAGGAAGGAAGGAAGGAAGGAAGGAAGGGAGGGAGGGAGGAAGGAAGGGAGGGAGGGAAGAAAAGAGAGAAAGGAGAAGAGGGAGAGAGTAAAAGGAAGGAATGAAGAAAGAAAAAAGAGAGAAAGAAAGAGAGAAGGGAAAAAGGGAGGGAGGGGTAAAAAGGACAGAAGGAAGGAAGAAAAAAGGAGAGAGAAAGGAAAGGGGGAGGGAGGGAGGAAGGAAAAGACTAGCAATTTCAACTACTATAAAAATTAGTTGACTACTTTGACTTTATGTTTTCAAATATTTAGGAATGGATACGAGAGGGCGTTTACCACATAGCATTTTCACATTTGGCCATAAAGCCATTAAACACTTTTAATGTATAATATTTTAATTACTCTATTGGAATTATGATGGGCTGCTATATTTTACTTTCATGTCAATCATGGCACATTATAATTAATATTTTACAAAATCTAAGGTACTAAATATGTCTGAACCCTTCATCATTCTTGTGGGCTTCCATTAGTGCCTTTCCCCACACTCTGCAGTTATTTGCCTTCATGCTGGTCCTACTTCTACCGTTTATTTAGTTAATAAGTCCACAATTGTGATAACAACCACAGTAAACATAAAGCAAAACTGAAGGGAATTTAAAAACAAATCTAGAAAGAAAAGTTGTCTTCTTTCATTCAGAACGACAATGAAAAACAATAGCGGTACCGTGCTTTTCAATGGAGAGAAATACAGAAAAAAGTTGAACATGAACACAAGAAGTATGCTGATGGTGATCTCTTTGATTTCAATTTATAACTGAAATATAACCACCCTGATGCATTGGACAATTGGTTTCCAAGGAGCTGTACTGCATGTGCGTGCACGCGCGCGTGCCTGTGTGTGTGTGTGTGCGTGTGCTCGAGAGAGAGAGAATGAGAATATGAGAATGAACACACAGACATGTGTGTCCTGGATAAAGATCTGGAGGATTTTTGGTTTTGTTTTTTAAATTTCAGGAGACCAAAGTTAATGAGCAGGGTAATGCACAGTATAGTATAGTGGAAGGAGTGGAAGGAAGTGAATTGGAAATTAAAGGATTAGGGTTCTAAAATTGGGTTGGTCACCAAATAACTGTGTGACCAAGGCTAAGCCACTTGATCAACAAGGCTACCATTTCCTCGTTTGTAAAAGTAGGGGGCTGGACTACATTATCTGAACATCTTATTCTGCCCGAATCATGCTAGCATGCCATGCTATGATAATGGTTTTTTCTATGGTCTCAACACACATATAGAGAAAGACAGACAAATACACAGCATTTTCTGAAAGCAAAACAATGTTGTATAAGCTACATTTAGCTGTCTTCCCTCCAAAAAATTATGAGTTCATTTAACTTCTGTGGACAGAAACATAATTTCCCATATAATAGAATAGGCAGAAACAACTAATTCATTTGCCCAAAGAATAATTGAGGTGGTAGATTTGTCCACACTTCTTAAAACATTATTTTGGCTACTACTATATTACATAATTGTTCTCTAATTGTTCTGCTCCATCATGGTCAATTCCTTACCAAAGAAGCTGCTACCCTACATTTTATTTGAATGAAAAGAAAAGGGCAGGTTACTGAAGACTTAGTAAAAAGCTACACACCTGGGATAGGTTTTCCAGCAGGGCAGCTAACTGCCATGAACAGATGTTGCCTTTTCAAAGGACAATTCCATTTTCAATCCTGTATCCCATGACCCAAAGAGTGACTCCTCAAACACTGTGAGGTTGTCCTGATTTTTACACCATGGGTACCAATTTCTGCTGTAACAGAGGGGCAAGGCTTGACATGGAGCAATTAATCACGTAGTCATTCAACAAACACGGTGTCTACTATGTGCTAGAAACTAAATATACAAAGACAATAATGAAAGAATTGCACATTTCCATGAAGAAACCATTAGACGCCTTATAGAACTTTAGGATAAGAGTAGTCTGAAAAGTAATATCCAGAGAAGGGTACTTTTTGGGCTAAAGCTCCTTGTTAAAGGCAAGACTAGACCCTTTGAACTTAAGGAAAGTCAGCCTTCTAACAGTCTACCACTTATACCATACTGCCACTCATAAATCTTATGCCATACTGTGTACAAGTACATACAGTCCAACAAGATCTAAGAAGATGGAGCCCAACGCTTAACACATCAGGATGACTGATCTGCAATGGCTCTGCTCATGATAGGAAAATTAAAGTGAGAGAAAGGAGGTATGATGAAGTCAACATCTCTGGAGCAGTTTTCATAAAGCTATCAAAATAACCTAAGTCTGCCCCAAAAGTCTCCTAAAAGAGGCCTGTCAAAAAGTTTCCAAAGAAGGCTTAAATTCTCTAACCTGACGCAATGTGTCCTTTACCCCTGGATTTCCTACAGGGATTAGAAAAGACAAGAACATTGTACAGATCACAATGCTTCTTCTATATTTCAAGTACATGTGATTTCATACATGTGGCCTCTCCTTCTGACACATCAGAACCATTTTGTGACTTAATAGATGGCCTTGGAGAGTTGCTTTAGATGAAAAAATTGACCTTGTACACATCCTAATGCCTTTTGCATCTTAGGTAGGCTGATTCTCGGATGACTGACATAGTCCATAACTGGGCCCCTGCTTGAATCCCTTCCAGCATGATAAATCTTCCCCAAGTCAACGATATAGTTTATAAGAATTCTGACTCACCTCTAAACCACAATGAGACATTGGAATAATATTTTAGTGAAATGTTACTACATAATATCTTTTTTTTTTTTTGCAGGGCAATGGGGGTTAAGTGACTTGCCCAGGGTCACACAGCTAGTAAGTGTCAAGTGTCTGAGGCCGGATTTGAACTCAGGTACTCCTGAATCCAGGGCCGGTGCTTTATCCACTGCGCCACCTAGCCGCCCCAATAATATCTTTAAGTATATCTGACTGATTACTGTATTAGCCTGATTCTGCAATTTATATGTATTTTGCTTTTTAAAAATATTCACAGGTATAGTTTATTTTAACAGAACAGACATTTATCCCTCTCCCCTCCAGTCTTTTCTCCAAGAACAACTCCTTATAAAGGAAAAATGTAAAACAATAATCATTAACAGAAAGGGGGAATGTGTCCTTTAATTTTCTTCAGCTCATTTTACAGATGAGGAAACTGAGGTAAACAGGGTTAAGTGACTTGCCCAGGATCACACAGCTAGTAAGGGTCTGAGGGTGGATTTGAATGCATAAAGATGACTCTTCCTGACTTCAGGTCCAGTACTTCATCCACTGCACCACCTAGCTGCCCATTCTAACATGTATGTTTGATTAAATATGATATTTAGGGCAATTTCTACAAATATAAAGCTTAAAGCCCTTAATCAGAAACATATTTTCTTTGGAAAAATAAGATTTAACTAAAGCCATCTTTCTAGAGTTACATATTCTCTCAAGATAAAACTGCCTTAAGTGCAAAGTTTGTCTATTTTTTGAGGTAGAGATAGGACCCAGGACATGTCCCAGATTTTCCCCATACATTTCTTTCTGCCTAGCCTCAGTCTCAGAATGCTGCACCTGTCACATATTCCATGGAACATAGATGTATGTTCTGCTATTTAACCTGTTAAACTGTGTGGGGATAAGGTGTAACTTAAAGTGTACTGGATTTGTACTCAGAAGACCTGAGTTCAAATCCGGACTGTCTTCTCAAACTTACTGAAGGTGAAGTGAAGTAATATTTACCTTTCTGGGTCTCAGCTACCTTATTTGTAAATCAGTATTTACTGTATAAATACTGTACTAAATACTGTAAGTGTTAATATCATGTATGCATTTTAAGCATTTGATTGGCATCTAACAATTTTTTATTGATCAAAAAAAAGATATTGATAGTCATTATAGAATAGTGGATAGAAGGCAAACCTCAAAGTCAGGACCTGTCTTTGACCTGGGTGACCAGGGCAAGCCATTTAACCTCTCAGTAGCCTTAAGTAAACCTCTCACACTGTAAATTACATAGTAGCCTCAGCATTGCCAGAGGGAGTTGCCACACTGGGAGTTCTCTACTCTGATGAAATTGCAGGTCTAGGCTCACTGTTCAAAAAAGAAAAGAAAGAAAAAATAATATGTATACTGATAATACAGAATTTGATCTGATTGGATACTCCTTTTAAAAGAATAGTTTCCTTAGACATCAAGTAGAATAAAAGCCATAGAGAGCCACATTACCCTTGATTAACATCATATCAAGGAAACAAAATCAATGGGGATGCACAAGAGGCTAGGGTAAATTATAACCAGCTCTAAATATTGCTATGCATCTGCAGAACATTCATAACTTTAAAATGTGGAGAAGTGAAGTTTGTTATGCAGTCCTGAAGGAAAATTGATCCCATTTCAGCTGTCTATCATGTTCCCTGCTGGAGAAAGCAGGATAATTTATTATTGCTATTAAATTGGTTCATGATTGGGAACTCGTCACCAATGTACAAACCAGAGCTTCTAATTCTGAAGTAATTATTAACCAATTTTAGAGTTGTTAACAGGATTAAAAATATGAAGGCTATTAGCTCACTCACCCTCGAAAATCAAATTTTGATTAGACAATATAAAATGCTAATACGTGCACAATTCAAATTTCCCCCCAAAGCTTTGCATTACAGATGCTTTGATAAAATTTGTCAATAATATATGCAGTGTTAGGGAAAGTAGAATGATTGATAGATGAGTGGTTTCCCCCCCCCCTTTGATTTCGTTGATCTCCAACTGCTTTGGTTCAAAATTAGGAATTTAAGTTTTGATGATTTTCACATGTGCTGATTAGAAAATTACTTTATACAGGTACAAAAAGAAAAGATAATCATGAGAACAGCAGTACAGAGAAAGCAATGCTTCCAACTTAAAACACTGCTCTTTATTTGCTGCTGATTGTATGAGAGTGTGCATGTGTATGTGAAAATGAAGATGAAAATATAGCTAATGTATAAAGAATGCAGTCACCAATGGAAACAGAATGCTGGCCTTTTGGGTCAGGAAAGCCTGGAATGAAGTCCTTCCTGTGACACACAGATGCTGTGTGACATAGGGCAAATCATGTAATTTCCCAGTGGCCAAAGAAATCCTCTAAAACTAACCTGAAGAAGAGTGCTGATCTGTATTGGTAGAGGATTCCTTAACAGGGAGCTTTGTACAATGAATCACAGGCCGGGCTTCCCACTTGAATAAAATGCATAAAGGAAACATTTTATTTCTATTATATTTAAACATAATTTGGATTGTAGAATAAATTTTAAAACTCAGTCTTTTTTTGTCTAAAATTCTAACCTCTCTAGAAGTAGAGTTACCATGAATATAAACATGAATGAAATGCAGTAGTATGTGTTAATATTTATCCATTTATATGCCTTTGGGGTTTTATTTAGGCTATAGATCTTCACTGAAAAACCCAGCTTACTCATGAACTTTTACCAATAGAATCAGTATTTATATGACCGATCAGAGGTTTAAAAAAAAACCAGACCTAGATATGGGTTTTGCTTAATTGTTTCTTATTGTGTACTTAGGTCATGGTAAGAAATAATAAATACTAGAAGTCCCACCCCACCAAACCCCAATATAAAATCCCTTAAGAAGAAAACGGATTAAACACAATTCATAATTATTCAACTGCTCTTCTCCAACCCTCACGAGATTCTATTTTGAATGAAATAGTTATATTTTCCCTAGGTGGGAAATTGTTCTCTGTGGCCAAAATAACATCCCATAGGAGGTTACTTGCCTCTGAGCAAAAAGAAATCAAGCTGAGACCTGGAGACTCCTTAGCTTTAGTCTCTTAGCCTTTGTTCTTTTCTGTGATGGATCCCTGAAGGTTTTTCTCCAGGACACAGGACAGGTGCTTGCCCCACTAGTCTTACCCTTATTGTCCAAAGATAGAGATCCTCAGATAAGGGATAATGAAAGGTACACAAATTATTCCTTTACTTGGCTTTCCAATAGCCTGGATCCCACATGCACACCCAAGGAAAAACAAAACCTGGTAGGGCTCACAAAGCTTTTTTTCAGGAAACCAATATCTACCATAAAACAACTAAGGCCATGCCCAAATATGCAAACAAATCAAACAGGTAAGTCAATGATCTGGATAATTTAGGCTAAGCCCCTATTTTCACAGGTAACATTCCTTTAAGGAAAAAAAGAAATCCTTAAGTTGTCCTTAGGCTTGATTACCTCAGTTATCAGCCTTGTTGTCTATTGAACACTGACATTGTCTCATTAGGATGTGAACTCCTTCAGGGTAGAGACCTGGTTTTGCCTTAGTTTCTTCAGTCACAAGCACAGTGCCTGACACAGTTAGGGCTTAATAAGTGCCTTGTGGTCTGATTGGAACAGTCTCAGTGACTGAACATTCTTCCTGAATCATTTATTTCCCAAGTCACAATAATGGGTTTTGAATTTTTCAAATCCCAGAACTATTCATGATGAGAAAAAAAATGTAACTGAACTGAATTGAACACCTATCTATTCCCACTTATCACAAGTGAAACATTCTATAGAATAAATAAATTGGGGCACTGGTTCTTTTTAAGTAAAAAAAATGAGTATTAATTTTTATCTTTGTATATTTTCTTTCTTTGTGTCACTTATCACAACGTGTGGCACACAGTGAAAGCTTAATAAATGCTTATTAACTGACCATCTAGCATGGCACACAGTAGGCATTTAATAAGTGCTTGTTGAATGATTACTAACTCATGCTACAAATGAGAGTAGTGATATGATAAAGATAAATCAGTTCAGGGGTCATCTATAATCCACAAATACTCCTAATTACCGGCTCTGAAAACCACTGGTACATGGCGCTGCTGTATCATTTAAAAATCCCTGCATTGGCTACCCATAGGGTTGGTTTCCCCCAACCCTTATTTCTGCCTTCCCCTTTTATAGTGCCATTGAGAGAAGAGAACAAAGGGATGGTTTTACAACAATGCTTTAAGGGAGCACATAAGAAACTCTCCCCTTTCTAGGTTGATTCCCTCCAAATACACTAAAGTCTATTTCTAAAGTCAAATGACAGACTAAATTAAATTTAATTTGCCTCCTTGGTCATTTTAAGGTTTCTTGCTAACTTGCTGACTGTAAGACAGTGAAACATGTTAAGAAGTAGGATAAAGAATCTCTTTCCCTTGATGTCTATATTAGATAGGAAAGACAATTATTGATGGTCTCGTAGAGACAGTCCTGTATGGGAGTGAGGGGATGGATTAGACGATTAGGAGACCTCCTGTGGTGATACTTTTTTAAGTGAATATTACATTACAAGTCTCTAATACCCTTTAAAAAGTTTAGCATGTCCTATAAACCCACTTCTAATTAGATTTCCATCCATTACACTCAATCTCTCCAGCTGAATGCTCCCAGATAGGGTAGACTTTGGAAGTAAGAACCTAAGAGAGTTGAGGGGGGGAACCCCACAATTCTTTAAATATCTCTATTCAAATTTACTTTTGCAACTTCAATTTTTGTTCTCTACAAAATAATTTGAAAATTTGAAAAAAGACTGATTAATTTTCATAGTAAATGTGTGTGAACTATACTCAAAGACAAAAACTCCCTCAGCATTTCATGACTTTTTAAAAAGACTGAATTTCCAAAAATTTTAAATCATGTTTCTAATATACATGAGGTCAGCCATATTTCTTCTCTCTTCCAGAAAAGTCTAGAAATAAGGTCCGCAAAGCAAATATTTACTCCATAGTAATATAAATACTCCAGAAAGAGAGGGGGAGAGTCAGAATCCTTCCTTCTTATAATTCCCTTTTCTTTACAATTCCCATGGTCATCATCTTTTAGCATTAAATGAAAAAAAGAAAAAGTACCCAAATGCAAGTGGTCTCATTATTGTGGATACTCTCATTAAAGACACAAAATATCCATTTACATCACTCATTCTGTGCTACACCTGTCTATATACTCTCAAAATGTTCACCATGGGGGATCACTCAATATACTCACAATTTTTCTTCAGTTTTCTTGAAGCCATAAGGTTACCAAAGAAGTACACTTCATTCATTGCATTGCTAATTGCTTTTGAAGTTTGACTAGCCCATTTAGTCAGACAACACACATTTATTAAGTACCTACAATGTGCAAAATATTGTGCTAAGCACTGAGAGTACAATGACTGAAAAATGAGTCTCCTTGCACTCACTGAGTAATAGAGGAGAAACCTGCAGACAACTTTACAGAAACAAAATATATTAAGATGAAATTAGAGATAATCAATAGAGGAAAGACACTTGTATAAGGGATGATTTTAGCTGTGACTTGGAAGCTAAGGAGATGAAGATGTGGCATGAAAGAATTTCATACACGTGCATTGGTTGGTGGAAATAATCCACTTCCTGACAGATAAATTTAGACATTTCTTTGTTATTAGTTTGTAACCATAAGGTATTATAAGGCATACCTTGGCATGCCCACCATTGCTCTGTGGGAGATATTTACTTTAGATTTTTCAGTGTTCCATACCTCACAGTGGTACACCACCAGAAAAATAGGGTTTTGTTTTGTTTTATTTTTAAAGTAGGTGTTTGTTTCAGGGAGTTGAATTTTACCAAAGGCAATCCATTATATTCCTCTATCCCTCTTATTAAATTCTCTGCCCAATTCACTATCTACTTACGATGTATGAACACACTCACGTGTATAAATAAAAAACAGAAGACTCACAAACAGTGGTATATGTGTGTGCTAGTGAGGTAGGCAGTTATTTGAGAGATAAAAAGAGTTGGATGAGATGTATACTATATATCCAAAGGGATGGGGTTCATTATTTGTAAACCAAGAGTAAGTAAAATTACATAAAATATCAGTAATTGTACAATTCCAGAAAAAATATTAAAGACAAACTATACAGAAATTTTTTTCACAGTTCAAAACCAAAAGAGAAATCACTGTAATAATATAAATACCTAGGAATACATGGGCATAATAACAGACACAAAATAGAGTTAATATTTTCACACATTCAGAAATGAAGTCTGTAATGTATCCTTAGCTCCCCGTGATTCCCTGGTCCTTGGCACCTTCTTTTGATTGTTTCTATTGACTTTCAAGTAGGACTGCCAATTCTCCTTGTGAGCCTTATCCATTCTCTATCAAGAGTCCACCTACTTTCCTCTTAGCATTATAACTGAAAATTTGCCAAAATGGAAACTCTCCTAATAAGCAGTGTCTGCAGCCCAAATAGTAATTTCCTCCATGCTTCTCTTCTTTTGTAAAATCAGATAAAACAGACCCTGAAATGCTGTAGTCCCTGAAGTGGAGCGGTTACTTCATGCCCTAATTTTTCCCTATTGTTCCTTCTTTATTGTTAAAGTTGTATACCCCTACAATTTATTCTGAGCATTCAAGGGAATGGAATATTGAGTTTTTGTGTCTGTGACCTCACCAATGCAAATTAAAAGGTTCTATAAGAACCTGAGTTATAAAAGCAGGTGGTAAGTAATAATTTTAATAAAAATGGAAAATATAGCCCTCGGTGTACAATTGGCAACTTTAAAAAAAAAAAGACATCTGATGTTCACAGAATCAAAATAAATTCAAACGATTCACTGCTGTGCTATTAAACATGGGGAAAAGCAGTCAAGGCATTGCATGGATGTTGGGTAAATTTTTACAAGCCTTAAGCTTTGAGAAAGTATTACAGATTTAGAGGTGTAAGGGACTTCCAAGGGAAGGCTGGAAAGGTCTCCAAGTCCAACTCCATCATATACCATATGAGAAAATTGAGGCCTAGAAAAGATAAGTAGCTTTGGTTCACGGAATCCTGGATTTTGAGCTGGAAAGGACCTCTGAGCCCATCTAATCCAACCTTCTCATTTTACAGATGATGAACCTGAGGCCCAGAACGGTTAAGTGCCCTGCAGTCAAACTGCAGTAAATATCACAGGAGAAATCTGAGCCCGACATACCTGACTCCAGTCCGTGCTTTTTACACTGGACTAAGCTTGCCCAGGATAACACTGGTTAAAAAGTGACAGAAATAGACATTGGAACTTACATCCCCCAAATCCAACACTCAAATTTCACTTCAAGTTGCCTCCTTGTGACTTTTTTCCCTCCTGGGAATTTAATCAAACCTATTGTCCATCTCATCAGAGACCACTCATATTCTGACTGTACAGTTTTCCAATCAATGACACGCCTGTGTACCTTGACCTGAATTTCTTGTTTCATAATTTTGATCTTTTAAAAATATAAATAAAGAGGAAATTGTTCTGGGGTTTTATTTACCCTTTCCCCTAACCCAATTTACAATGTACAAAATGAAGCATTACTTCAGAGCCTGAGCACATCAAAAGAAATCAGTGGGAATTTTTTCAGTCTTTTTTCCCTCCAGGAAAGTCATGCATATTTGAGTAAATCAATTTATTTTCCCCTGATTTGTTGTTTTAGACCTTAAGTGGCCAATTGTTGCTTGCTTGCTTTTCTCCAAAATGCACCCCTGGCCTCTGAGTAACCAGTCTAAAGCTTGAGTGCTCCAGGTGGCTGTATACCCTGAACGTATTTTAAATGCCCTAGTAGGAATCCACTTTCCTTTTTATACAATCCAGGAGAGATTTTTGTGTCGAACTTTTCTCTTAATTATGGAAGCTGGCTTTGTGCTCAAACAAGCATTTGGGGGCACTTCAGTCATCAATTTGTGTTTGTGTTTGTTACTTTTTAACGTCAGTCTCTATCTTCACATTGTAGACTTATCTGCAGCAGTTTAAGAGTCACCTCCTGGGCAGCTAGGTGGCGCAGTGCATAAAGCGCCGGCCCTGGATTCAGGAGGACCTGAGTTCAAATCCGGCCTCAGATACTTGACACTTACTAGCTGTGTGACCCTGGGCAAGTCACTTAACCCTCAATGCCCCGCAAAAGAAAATAAAATAAAAAATAAAAGAGTCACCTCCTGACACTTAGGATAATCTAGTAGATAGGACAGAAGAGTGGAAGGCAATCAAAGTCATTGTCAGAGTGGAAAGAGGGAGGTGTACTTGGAAGAAGGGGGGGAGGGGTTGGATTCCAGTCCTGACTGATACCTGCTGTACTTGTGTAACCCTGGGCAAGTCACTTGGTCTTTTAACCCTCATTTGCCTCAGTTTCCTCAACTGTGAAAGGGGGATTATCATAGCACCTACCTCACCGGGTTCACTATTTGTAATGCCCTCAGCACAGTGTTTGACATATTAGGTGCTATATAAATGCTGATTTCCTTCCCCATCTGTGTAACTCCAGGAAAGTAATTTGATTATAATGAGCCTCAGTTTCCTCCTCTACAATAGGCATAATAATAATAATACTCACGCTACCAACTTCAGAAGGTATTCAGAAGAATGCATTTTAGTGCCCTTAAAGCTCCACAGAAATCCAAATGCCCATTTTAACATGAATGTGCTACTCCTGTGTGCCTGTGACCCCCGGAAACTACTGTCAAACCATGCTTCCCAGGCTCGCTGAAATGTTACAAGCATCAACTCTAGAACTATCTTCTCTAAAGCATTTGGAACCTAGCCAGCCTTTCAAACATGCCTCCCACATGCCTCCCTCTCCTGCAATCTGTGACCCAGCCAAACTGAGCTTCTTTCTGTTCCTCAGGAACAAAACCCCATTTTCCACCTCTGCACTGGACATCCCACATCCATTTCCCCCTTTACCTCCAGCTCACAGACGGCCTCTTCTCCTTTATAACACCTCTCAGGAAGCAAAATTTGCATGAAGTCTCTCCTGATGCCCCCACCTATGTGTCCTATTGAACCACTTTGGCCAGTGTCCCCAAAGTCTTAGTGTTCTTTTAGGCTATTAAAACAAAACTGCACTAAGACTTTGGGGACACCCTCTGTATTTATATTTAGGCTGTACACATTTTCAAATATACTTACTGTTTCTAAAAGAATGTAAGCTTCATTTGAATTAAGGTTTGTTACAACCTTTGGACTTAAATTCCCAGTGCTTAGCACAGGACCTGGCATGTACTTGGTGCTTAATATTTACTTGTTGATTAAATACAAATGGTTTAAAGTGGTTATCAGTTATACAATGCTCCAAAATAGTTCACCTTCCTTTCCAGCAGTACTAACTATTCCATTGACCAAGTAGTATCTCCTTCCCCACTAAGCAGACCCTAAACAAACACCTTGGGCTAGGATTGCACTAGTCCCCGTTCCATACTACTTTATCATTTGACTTTTTTCCCTTCTTTACTCTCCCTTGCTACTGTGTTTGATGATTTCAAGACCTATGCTGCTAATCCCATGTAAAATCTTGAATTCAAGATCCTCACCTTCCTCCATTCCACTAGTTTCCATGCCAATTCCATAGCAGCAACTATTCAGCACAGCTATGGCTAGTTATCAGAGGGTGTCCCAATATTCCCTGCAGTGTGGGGACTTAATGGAGGATGTAGCAAGAGTTAAGTAGGCCTATCATGTTTAACTCAATAGTCTTATGCTACAGAATCACAGGGTCAGCTGATTTCTTAGTCATGTAGTCTAACCCATTCCCAAAAGAGAGTCTTTTCCAGAACATAACTACAAATGGTCATTCAGCTTTTGCTTGAAAGCCTCCAATAAAGGGAGAACCATTCTGCTCGACATAAGTAATTCCACTTTGAACAGCTCTGATGTCCAGCTTAAATTTGTCTCTGAAATTCCATTCAGCACCTCCTTTAAGTGTCCTTTAAGTCCTAATTCTGGAGCTAAGAAGAACATGTCTAATATCTATCTTTTCCACAATATTTGAAGATAGCTATATCATTCCCCCCTCCCCCAAGTATTCTCTTCTCTTGCCAGTTCCTTCATCAATCTTCATATAGTATGATCTCAAGGTCCTTCTTGATACTTGCCAGCAAATCAATGTCCTTCCTGAAACGTGGTCACCAGAATCAGATACAATTGTTTAGGTATGGACTGACCAAGATAGAGTATAGTAAGCCTGTCACCTTAATATTCCTTGATGTTATGCATCTCAATCCAGCCTGTGATTCCATTAACTTTATTTTTGTTTTTGGTTGATATATTGCACTGTTGACTAATATTGAGCTTGTAGTCTATTTAAAGCCCTTAAGTTTTGTTTTCAACAAAAAACTGCTGCTCCAGGGGCAGCTAGGTGGCGCAGTGGATAGAGCACTGGCCTTGCATTCAGGAGTACCTGAGTTCATATCCAGCCTCAGACACTTGATACTTACTAGTTGTGTGACCCTGGGCAAGTCACTTAACCCTCATTGCCCCCCCCCAAAAAAAAACCCTGCTGCTCCAATCAGCATTAGGATGCATTTTAATTCATTCATAGGCAATTTTAAGACTTAATGTGATATAACCAAGGGCAGGTGCATGGGGGGATAAGGTAAAAGGAAGATGATTTCAAGGTAAAAACAAAATACCATTAGGTATCAGTAGGTAGAGAGACCTTTATAAGCCTTCAGGTATGATGGTCTTCAATAAAAAGGAAGCTGGGTCATTGATGATCTTGTGAAAATGAAGACTTGCGAAAAGACCACACAAACAGGATGGTTTAGAAAGCTAAAATCTCAAGAAAAAAATCAAGTTGCATATAATAAATGGGAATGCTATAAACAGATTGAGAAATTTCACCTTTCTCTCTCAAAATACATTTTTGTTATCCATCATCTTCTCATGTCTTCTACCTTGTTCTTTTTCTTCCTGGGATCCTCATTCACTCAATGACTTTAACTAGCCCAAGCTCTCAGTACAAATAGCCAGGATAAATGGATCACCTGAAATCTCATCATCATGATATTTGGGTACTCTACAAATTCTCAAACCCTTCAGCTTTCTCTCCCCTCAGACTGGAGGGTTAGAGGGTTGAGCACTAAATGCCTCCCCAAACTTTCCTTTATAAAGGGCTGGGATCTGGACTTTCCAGGTAACTCTCTACTTTCCATCAGCAGCTAAACTTGGTTTGGATTACATGGAACAAGGATGCACACACACTGGGTTCCTTCTAATTCCTCCCTTCCAGTTTCCTTTTGTATGTTGTCTTAGCCCCTATTAGATTGTGAACTCTTTGAGGGCAGGGACTTTCTTTTCTTATTTGTATCTCTAGTGCTTAGGCCATGCCTGGCACATAATAGGCACTTAATAAAAGCTTATTGAATTGAAAAAAAATCGGGGGCAGCTAGGTGGCGCAGTGGATGGAGCACCGGCCCTGGATTCAGGAGTACCTGAGTTCAAATCCGGCCTCAGACACTTACTAGCTGTGTGACCCTGGGCAAGTCACTTAACCCCCATTGCCCTGCAAAAATTTAAAAAAAAGAAAAAGAAAAAGAAAAAAATCTATGCCTTGGCTCATCATCATTCACTTTGTTTATCCTAGCATGGTTAAAGGGAGGGGGAGAGAAGGGGAAGAGGGAGGGAGGGAAAAAAGGGAAGGAGGGAGGGAATAAGAGAGAGACTGGGGGAGAGGGAAAGTGAGGGGGAGATGAAGGGAGAGGGGAAAAGGGAGAGAGAGGGGAGTGAGAGAAAGAGATACAAGCACAGCAGCTGCAACAGATGGAGACTGCTTTCCTGGAGACTGACTCTAAGCCTTGGAATGGCTGGGTTCTTGCTTTTTCTGGCATGCAGTTCAGTTTATTAAGAGTATCCAACAGAGTGTGTCTGAATATTAGTTTCTTGGAGAAACCACTGGAACAATGGCAGATCATCTCCATTCTCTTTATTTTCCCTTTTGTTTTATCCTCCTGAAATATAGTCCCATCTATTTCTAAGGATTTCCTTGCTATTTAATTTTCTGCCTACTTGTTATTTATATTTTAGCAATGATTTGCTATATAAAGATAAGATAAGCATCCTGAGATTTTTGTCTGCTATTTTGCTACAGAGAGTGGGATGGGGAGGGGAAGAGTGGTCTAGCACTGATTTTACTACCTTTACCTGGCTGGGACATGACTGTCAACTAATGCCTAGGAGCTTGGAGAATTTTATCAAATATATTTGTAACACATATTCTTAAATTTTTACTTTTCTTTTTAAAAAAGCTTTTCAGAGAAACAAACACATATGGACATTTTTCCTCAACTAAAACCCTCAGAGGCTAATTTCACTATCTCCAAGCAAGAAGTCTGGTCACCTTGCATCAGAGAAACTGAACCAGGAATAGAGAGACCTCAAGAGAGGGTCATGCCACAGTGAAGGAAGACAAGTATGGTCAATTCTGCCCATTTAACTCAAAGAGAGAAGGTATGTGTGAAAAGTGCTTCTCTTGGGAGCAAAATTATGATACAGCAACTTAATCTTTCACACCCTCATTTTCCTCAAGTGAAATAGGAGAGAGTTGGCATCTTTTAAGGCTCCTCCCACCTCTAAATCTGTGATTATTTTACACTTGGTAGATACTTCCTGAAAATGTGAGGCTTGAAGATATTTTTCTCAGCATCTATGCAAAACTTTCACAACTTTCTTTCATGTTTAATATTATGGCGGTGATTTCTTTGTATTGAGCATGGTTCTCATCTCAACATCTATCTCTACAATTCCACTCTTGGATCTCTCTTCGGAAAGCTAATAAATACTTTTTAGGAAGAAATATATACTTCATACCCTCTAAAAGTGTTCTGCTTGTCATCCATTTCTTCTGAATACCCAAGACTTGGCTTCCATATGTATCTCATCTATTTGAAGCACTTCTCCTGGCTTCTTCTCTTAAGTAATCAAGAATACATGGGACTTGCAGGAGGAGTTCAGAGAAACCTGGAAGGACTTGCATGAACTGATGATGAGTGAGATGAACAGAACCAGAAGAACATTGTACACAGTATCATCAACATTGTGTGTTGATCAGCTGTGATGGACTAGATTCTTCTCACCAATGCAATGGTACAGGAGAGTTCCAGGGGACTCATGATGGAAGGGGATCTCCAAATCCAAGAAAAAAAAAAAAAAGAACTGTGGAGTATAGATGCTGATTGAATCATACTATTTCTTTTGTTTTTGGTGCTGTTGTTTCTCTATTTTGAGGTTTTTCCTCATTGCTCTGATTCTTCTCTTATAACATGACTAATGCAGAAATAGGTTTAATGTTATTATACATATATATGTATATATATATAAAACACCTATATCAGATTGCCTGCTTTCTAGGGGAGGGGTGAGGGAGGGGAGGGAGGGAGAAAAATCTGAAATTGGAAAACTTATATAAACAAATGTTGAGAACTATCTTTACGTATGACTGGAAAAAAATAAAATACTTTTATCAGAAAAAAAAAAGAATACATGGGACTCACACAATATTTAGGAAAAGCTCCCATAAACTCCAGGGATGAAAAGGAGGGTGGGAATAGTCTGAATAGTTCTTAATAATACAAACTGTCAGGAGTTTGGGTGAATTGGGAGACTTGGAAAAACTTCAATGCACCCCTGATTGTGAGAAAATAGTTTTATCATACCCTGCCTCATTCACTCTGTCAGCACTGAACTTTGCAAACTAATAACCTTCCCTTCCCATCTCACTAGTCCTTTCTTGGACTGTTTTTCTATGAATTGCTGACCTGAACCCTGCCTATACTCCTCTTACCAGGGATAAAAAAAAAAAGGGCTCTGGCCCTTTTGCCTCTTATTCCTACATCTGGAACGGAACACTACAGACTTTGCCCAGCCAAGTTCTGCACCTGACTGTACCATCTAGGAACTGAAGCAAATGAGGGCAGTATAGAAGCTTGATTTAGATATGGAAGGGTATGATGTAGCAAGCATTTAGGAAGCAGTGATACGATTCTTGCTGCTATGGGGGTCATAAAAGAAATCTAAGCCATGGCTTCTGACTTCAAGTCTTTTATAATCTAATGATGGAGACAAAACCAACACACACGGACCATTCTGAGAACAGTACTTAGAGAGTCATTAACAGTTAAAGGGCCTTCTAAGTAGGCTTTCCACACAGCTCCAGAACTGTACTAAACAGGCTTTTCACACAGCTAAAAGATGTAGGGCATTGAATCAAAATCCTTTTTCCTTTCTAGTGAAAGGCAAATATGTCAAACTCTTTATATTACCAAATATATCAACTATAGGCAAAGGATCAAGTTATTATCCCCCCTACCCCTTTACTTCAGAATAGCTACCTTCAAAAACAAAGTTACTCATCACCATTTTTAGCATCTTAGAGATAAATTTAAATGAATACTTTTAGTCCTTGCCTCACTACCAGAGCAATATACACATGGACCATAGAAAAGCATCTGGGAAAGCAGCTGTTTCCTTTCAAACCCAAACTCCCCCCCAAAAAGCCTAGATTTTTAATAACTTCCTTCACCTCCCTCCATGCACAAATTTATCTGCTTTTGTGATATTCATATGCTTAACACATTTATCTGTTCCCTCCTAACTCCCAGCAGAGAACATATATACAAACACACACATGCATATATATGTACATAAACATATATACATGCATATATGTGTGTATATATATATATTTTTTTTTCTTCTTAGAATTTGACAACACTTTATTGTTCTGATGATTATCTTGTATGTTTCTGAAAAAGGTCCTTTGCCTCAAAGTCCCATCGTACAAGTGTAATTAACTCTGGAGTCTCTTAACAGAGACCAACTGGGTTCCTCCAGATGAGAAGAAAAAACTTAATATTCAACTACTGACAACACAGCCAAGGAGAAAGCCTAACAGAGTTGTATTCATGTTTACAAAATAGTTCCAGTGAAAATGAATCAGAATAAAATCAAAACGGTACATTCGAAGCCTGAGATACTTTAAAGAATGAAAGAATTCAAGTCAGGAGACCTTAGTTGAAGTCTCAGCTCCAAACCATAGCAGTTATATGTTAGTTTTATAACCACAAATCTTATATATATAAAGGTGGCTTGAGGTGAGGCATAGAGAGATATTTGGAATCTTGCTAACCCTTCTCCAAGTGACACTGCGATTCCTGCTTTGAGGGGAGCAGCAGAAGAAGCCATGAGGCTGGCCACCTAGTTCTCATCTGAAAGAGGGTATACTAGACCAGAGCTTCTTAAACTTTTTCACTCATGACCCCTTTTCACCTGAGAAATTTTTATGTGACCCTGGGTATATCTGTATATAAAATAGGTATACATAACCTTTTACTGTTGCCAAAATTTTCCAACCCCCACATTCAGTTATGTGACCCCATATGGGGTTGCAACACAGTTTTAGGAGCTTTGTACTAGACTAGACTCATTTCCATGTGTCTCCCTTTTACCTAATGTTGTTGGGCCAGGGGCATGATTTTTAGGTTCAAATGCTGCTTACTTCCCTGGTTGCTACCTTTTAAAGGAGTATCTATTAGCTTATATTGATTTGATGCCTTTCTATGAGATGATAGTTACAAAAAAGACTATTATAAATAGTGAATAGTGAGTATATCCATTTATCCAAACAGTAAACTAGTCAGAAAAGTTCTACAGATCAGAATATGCGGGGCAGCTAGGTGGCGCAGTGGATAGAGCACCAGCCCTAGAGTCAGGAGTCCCTGAGCTCAAATCCGGCCTCAGACACTTAACACTTACTAGCTGTGTGACCCTGGGCAAGTCACTTAACCCCAATTGCCTCACTAAAAAAAAAACAACAAAAACAAAACAGAATATGTCAGAAAATACAGAAGAGTGGATCAGCTCTTTAAGTGGGATTAAGAAGACTCTGTCTCAATTAAAGGAGGCCCCAATCTCTAGGAAATATCTCTAGGGAAGGAAACAGGAAATCAGAGACATATTGAGGAACCAGAAGCCCTATACATCTCCTTTTCAAAATCAATCTCTCCCCTCCCTTGTTCACTCTCACTTTCACTCACGCTCTCTTTCTCTCTTCCCTCTCCCCTTCCTTTCTTCTCTTTCTTGTTTGCCACCCCTTCCCACAATAGTCTGGAGCCATAGATTCTCTCTTTAGGAGACATGAAGACTCTCTGTCCTCTCCAAAGCTCTTGCATTAAAGCTGCCTCTCACACCAGCATTCTCTCCACCAATATGGAAATATATTCTGTAAGCAGCAAATAAGACGGTGTGCCCTCCCCTAAACACTTTGGTTGGATGTCTGCTTACACATGTGACAAAGGATAAATGACTCAACTTCTCTGAATTTAAGTTTCATTCCTTTTAAAAATGGGGATAATGAAACTTTCATGACCAACTCACAGAGGATTGTTATCAGGAAAGTGCTTTGTGAAGATTAAGATGCTATATAGCATGTCCCTAAAGCTTTGGTGCAATTTTAAGATTTAATGGTTGAAAACAGCATTAAGACTTCTGGGATACCCTGTGTAAATGTGAATCATTTTTATTTTTACATATTTTCTTCATATACATATATATGTATAATTATTAGCACAGTGAATGGCACACAGTAGACACTTAATAAATATTAATTGATTCACATATGGTTCACAGGACAGGTGCTCTGACAAGCCAGGCACTGAATTGTTGCTTCTTGTCTAGTTCCTATGGTTATTGGTTGCATGCAGTGCTAAGGGAATAGACAATAAAGTGCCTTTGTACTTATCTGTACTGAGAAAAGCAGCCTTTGGTGGGAAACAAGTCAATTGAAAACACCACAGGTATTCAATTTGTATTTTCCTTAATTATATGTCAGATTTAAATTGCCCATAACCTGTTTCTCTCCCCTGGGGAGTGTTGCCATTGCTATGTTGTAAGGAGGCAATTTTGAAAAATGTTTACAAATAAGTTTGTTAAGTGTTGTAATTGGTTAAAAAAAGAAAGAAAAGAAAAAAACATTTTTTTTGCTTTGCAAAAATTTTAACCCCAGGCAAATTCTAATATTCATAAAAGTGAGAAAGTTTTTCTTTCTTTCTTCTTCTTTTTTTTAAAGAGAAACCAGAATATACAGTGGGGAGAAAGCTGAAAGTGCAAAACAGTTGTTAATATATACCACTTAAGACTATCAAAGAAATTGAACAATTAAAAAGGTAGAGATGATTTTCAGAAAATTAAAGTGCTAATGTATTCAGGAAATATCTGAGCTATAACATGCACACGTAGAAACATGAACACTGGTCTGATATGGGACCAGACCACAGTGTAATGGATCATTACTCAGAAGGATTCTCATGGCTGGAGCCAGGACTTTGGAGCTTTGAAACCCAGTTCCTGTTTCCAGATGTACTTGTGTGACCTCGGACAAATCACTTAAACTCTGCCTGAGTATAAATGAGGAATAATTTAATGGCTGACCCCTCCTAGCCTCACTAAGCTGTTCTGAGGAATGATTTATTAAACTCTTTGAGATTCTTGAGTGCAAAGCTCTAAATGAAAATAGTAGCATGGGACACCTCTCTCCATCATGCACAAAGGCACCTTCCCTGCATTGGACTTCACTAACGATCACGGGATACAGGTTCAAGTATGCCGACATGACAGCCTTTCCCCAATCACAGCAGAAGCTTCTCCTCCTCACTCCCATCCGGCCCTATGACCACTTCTCTTGGGAATGTCTTCCTGCCACAAGATGAAATGAAATGCTGTGATGTGAGATTTATAGGCTGGTCACTTTCACTTCCTTGACAGTCTCCCTCCTCTACTGTGTCCATGTGGAGATCTTCTAAGCTCTTGTGGGCTCAGTTATCAAGCTTATGCAGATGATGCCCAAATCAATATTCCTGGCCCTAACCTCTCTGCTAAGCTATATTCACATGTCACCACCTGGATTCTAGACATCTCAAAGTGGATATGCAGTATATAAAACACAAAATTTCAACTCCACATGTCCAAAACAAAATTCCATCTTTTCCCATAACCCTACCCTTTTCCCCAATTTTCCTGTTATTCCCTATTACTGTCATGGGTACCGTCCTCCTCCCAGGCACCAAGACTTATATTCTCAATATCGTTATTGAATCTTCTTTTCACAACTTCACCTGCACATTTGCCTTCCCGTACTCTGACAACACCTTAGTTTAGGCCCCCATCACCTCTTACCTGGACTATTGTAACAGCTTTCTAAATAGTCTCCCTCCACTCAAATCTGTCTTGCACCCACCCATCAAGATGATTTTACTAAAATATAGGTCTGCCCTTCCCTGCTACCCCCAGCTCCATCAGCTCCAGAGACTCAGTGTGCCATAGGGCAAATATATATTCCTCTGGGGGCAGCTAGATGGCGCAGTGGATAAAGCACCAGCTCTGGATTCAGGAGGACCTAAGTTCAAATCCAGTCGCAGACACTTGACATTTACTAGCTGTGTGACCCTGGGCAAGTCACTTAACCCTCATTGCCCCGCCAAACCCCGCCTCCCCCCAAATAAAAAACAACCCCCCCAAAAAAACCCAAATACATATTCCTCTGTATGGCAACTGAAGGTCTTCCCAGCGTGTCTTCTTTCTTTCTTTCTTGTCTTATATTTCTCTCCCTCCATGCATGCTATGCTCCAACAATGTTCACCTACCTGAAGTTCTTTGAATTGGACATTCCATTTTCTGTCTCCATGTCTTCCCACTGAATATCCTCCATACCTGGAATCTTCTGCCCCTTACCCTCCTTCTCTTAGATACCCTGTTGTCCTTTAAGACCTCGCTCAAATCTTACCTTTTTCACATGGCTTTTCTAGGTCCTCCTCCCAAGCCCCAGATGAACTGTCTTCCCTCTAAGAGTACCTTCCGTTTCCAATGTATTTATCTTGACTCAACTGAGATAATTTTCACAAAGCATTTAGGATAATGCCTGGCACATAGTAGGCACTTAATAAATGCTTGCTCCATTGCCTTCACCTGGCAATTTGGATGTAATTTCCTACATTTGAACATAAGCTCCTTGAACACAGGGAATTTCGTTTTCTTCACTAGGTTACAGCATGGATAAAATAAGATGATAAATTTGAAAGATGCTTTGGAAATCCAAAATGGTTTTACAAATGGATAAAAACAAATACTTAAAAAAAAAAACCCCAAACAAACAAACAACAAAACAACAACAACAACAAATGCTTTTGGATTCGGACCAGTCTCATAACAAGAGAATGGAAAACTGGTCCCAACTTACCTAATTGCAAATCATCACCATCATTTTTGTTTTTAAGGAATCTGCAAGCTCTTCCCAAAAAACTACATGCAATTATGTTATTAATTTTCCTAAAGGAGAGGGGCAAGGGCAGCTTTGGAGAATGGCACATCTTATACTGTGGATATAAAGAAAGGAAGCCACTCCTGTCAAGCAAGTCATAGTCTAATGAAGGAGACAACATGCAAGCAACTATGTACTAACAAGAATATACTGAACATATTAGAAATAATCCCAAAGGAACGGTACTAGCATTAATGGGGACAAGTAAAGCTTCCTTGTGAAAGTGGAGGTTAGCTTGGAATTGAAGGAAGCTGGGGTATCCAGAAGATATGGGGAGTTGAGGAGGCGGAAATGCCAGGGATGGAGGGGGGCAATCAGTGAAAATGCACAATCAGGAGATAGCGTGTCCTGTGGGGAACAGCAAAGAGACCAGTGCCTCTAGATCTGAGTTTCTCTTATAAGGTATAAGAGGAATAGAATGGAAGGAGGGAAGTTTATGAAGTTTATGAAAGATTTGGAAACAAAAAGGAGGATTTTACATTTGATCCTGGAAGGTATAATTAATCACTGGAGCTGACTAAATAGGGAGGTGATATGATCAGCCCTGAACATTAGGAAGATCAATTTGACAGCCAAGTGGGGGAAGGACTGGAGTGGGGAGAGACTTGTGGCAGACACTCCAACCAGCAGGCTATTGAGGCATTGCCCAGGCATGAGGTGATGAAGGACTGCGCTGGGGCTATGGCAATGTCAGAAGAAACATGGGGGCGTTTATGAAAGATGTTACAAATGAAGAAATGACAGTAAGTATCCCACATTCAATGATTGACTGGATATTGGTTGAGAGAGACTGAATAATAGTCAAGAAAGATTGAGGAGTTGCAGATGAGTCATGCAGATGGACATTTTCCTGTTTTTCTTTTTCCCCATTGCATACACTATTTAAAATGTGCACTTGCTAAAGGGGAGTGCCCCCTTTAGTGTTTCTTTGTTTGTAATGTCCACCTTCTAAAGGGGAGTGCCCATTTTAGCTTTTGTCAATGTGCTGCTCAATTTCTTTTCTCTCTTTTCATTCCCTTTACTTTGTTACTCATAAAATAAGTATCTGTAATTATTGCTTCATGTAAGGAAACGATGTTTCTTCATGAAGCACAGTGGGGTGTGTGAGAACCAGAGTACCACTCCCTGTTGAGAAAGGATGAGGTGACCTTTCTGCAATTTCAAAGGTCAGGCTGGTGTCCCAGAAGTTCATGGACTGCCTATAAGTCATGGCAATCAATGGACTTGAATGCTACCAGCCAATTAGCTTGGAGCTGTCTGTGGGGACCGCCCCTCTTCTGCATTCAACAGGGGACTTCTGGTGGACTGAGGGGGGATTCAGTCTCTTGGATAGCTAGGTGAAGGTGGATTTTTCTCTCTCTCTTTGATAACCCCTAATATACTTTAATAAATGCTTAAAAGCCTAAACTGTTGCTGAATTTATAAGTAAACCTTGGCTACTTCTCCCACACACACACACTGGGGGGCAGGTAAGGACACACATTAGATTTTGAACATCACAATAGAAATATGTACATATATAAGTATATACAAAATAAATACAACAATACAGAAAAAATGTACTGCAAGGATGGTGGTGTACTTGATAGTAGTATGGAAATTAAGAAAATTGTAGGGTTTGTGGGAAGTAGGAAAAGGCAATTAACTCAATTTTTAAAATGTTGCCATCAGGATTTCTTTCTTTCTTTCTTTCTTTCTTTCTTTCTTTCTTTCTTTCTTTCTTTCTTTCTTTCTTTCTTTCTTTCTTTCTTTCTTTTTTTCTTTTGTGAGGCAATTGGGGTTAAGTGACTTGCCCAGGGTCACACAGTAAGTGTCAAGTGTCTGAGGCCGGATTTGAACTCAGGTCCTCCTGAATCCAGGGCCGGTGCTCTATCCACTGCACCACCTAGCTGCCCCGCAATCAGGATTTCTAAGGTACATCTAGTTCAAAATGTCTAATAAACAGTTGGAAAAGTGAGAATGGAGGTCAAGAGAGAGATTAAGGCTGGATAAGTAGATATGAAAACCATTAGCATAGAGATGATAATTGAATCCATGGGAACTGATGAAATCACAATTCACTAAGTATGTGCCCATTGCAGGTAACTGGTTGGCAGCTGACAGAGTTGGTGCTGGAGGCGATGGTGGACTCTTTTTTTCTTTCTTTTTTTTTTTTTGTGAGGCAATTGGGGTTAAATGATTTGCCCACAGTCACACAGCTAGTGTCAAGTGTTTGAAGTCAGGTCCCCCTGACTCCAGGGCCTATGTTCTATTCACTGTGCCACCTAGCTGCTCCTGGGGCTCTTTTTTTCTAAGAGCTTTGGTGATGAGTACAAGAGTCAAGTTATGTCCTCTTCAATGCCTTTTATAAATAAAAGTCCAGTCACACTTTCATATACTTTCAGGGGAATCAGAGTGGCCAAATTAATTCACTAAGGAAATGTAGCTGGACCCCCACCCTCATCCCTCTGTAATCACTATTTACCTGTATACACCCCTCACTTCTTTCCTACATTTCATGCAATCATCAAGGACTGCTGTTCTTTCATCTCAATATTAACTGGATGGCTGAGTGCACAGAACTCACTTCTGAATCAGCACAAAAATGAAACATCAGAGAGGGGAAATAGAAAAGGACTCTTATGCTTACACTGAAGTCATTCCTATCAGTCAACCTGTCCACATGAATACTAGGAAATCAAGTCATTCAGACAACTTTGGAGGTGAATCCAAAATATGATAGTGTTTTTGAATGCAAGTCAGTGAAAGATTGGCTAAGATACAAATCCCTAGTCATCATATTCCCTGCAAATATACATTAATTGTTATTGAAAGATTCCCAAACTGGAGGGGGGGTGGGGAGAGGAGAGGAGGGAAGGGGGGGGAAGGGGAAAGGGGAGAGAGAGGGAGGGAGAGAGAAGGAGGGATGGAGGGGGAGAGAGGGGGGTGCTCTCTGCAGAATCACAAGGGCAAGTACCAAAAAGAAGAGAAATCAATTATGTCTGGTTCAAGTCCCCACAACTTATAAAACAGAATTTGGGCTAAGTTAATGAAATATATTTTTAATATATTTTTGCTGCTTGTTTGAAGTGGGCTATGTGACATTAGTCCTACATGAGGGAAAATAGAATCTTTAGTTGAGGGTAGGAAGCACTACAGTGACTTACAATATTCTTTCAAGAAAATATGTTCGAAAAAATGTTCTCTCTGTATGCGAATACTGGATTTGCTTGGTGTCTTTCGCGCTATGGATTTGGGTGAGGGAAGCAGGGGATTAACTGACTTGATATTTTCCTTTTCTTTTTCCAAGTAAAAATTATTTTTAATATTTTGAGCTCAGCTCACCTGTCACGTTCTATAGGTATCCTAAAAATCAGTTAATAACAAAATTAATGCAGCTAAAATTAGAGGAAATGCAAGAAACTGGGAAAAAATTCTTGCAGGAAGTTTCTCTGATAAATGTCTCATTTCTGAAATATATAGGGAACTGAATCAAAGTACATGAATAAGAATAATTCCCCAACTGAAAAACGGTCAAAGGAAATGAACAATTTTCAGAAGAAGAAATCAAAACTATCAAAAGCCATATGAAAAAATACTCTAAATGACTAATAATTGTAGAAATGCAAATTAAAACAACTCTGAGTTACCACCATACACCCATCAGAATGACTAAGATGACAAAAAGGAAAGTGACAAATGCTGAAGGGGATGTGGGAAAACAGACTTACTAATGCACTGTTGGTGGAGCTATGAACTAGTTCAATTATTCTGGAAAGTAATTTGGAACTATGCCCCAAAGGCTATTAAATAGTGTATACTTTTTGACTCAGAAATACCACTATTAGTCTAAGGAGATAAAAGGACCTATATGTACTCATACACATACACACACACACACACACACACACATATAAATATTAGTACATATACATATAGTAAATTAGTAATATACATATATAATACACAAATTATGTAATTAGTATAATATAGAATTATAATATGTAGTATAGTATATAATTATAATATATAATACATACATATAAATGTGTGATTAATATTATATACATTAATATAATTATACTAATATTACCTATATATAATATTAGTACATATGGGTCCTTTTGCCCTTCCTTTGATCTCCTTGGCCTAATAGTGGTATTTCTGGGTCAAAAGGTATACACAACTTAATAGCCTGTGGGGCATAGTTTAAAATACCTTTCCAGAATTTATATATACACACATATATACATATATATACACATACACATGTGTGTATGCATATGAATATGTATACACACATATATATATACACACATCTATATGCATTTATGTGTGTGTATATGTGTGTATACACACACACACACACACATACACATACATACTGTGAGAATCAGAGTGCTACCCACCCTGTTGAGAAAGACATTGTGAGAACCAGGGCAACGCCCCCCTGAGTAGAAAGCATGTGACTAGCATCCGGAAGTTGCATCTATTCATAGAACTGCCTATAAGTCATGTCAATCAATGCAACCAGCCAATTAGCTTGGAGCTATGTGTGGGGACCTCAAGGGCCATCCGCAGGAAGCTTCCACTTGAAGGGAATGGGAATCTTTCTTTTCCATTGGAAGTCCAGGTAGCAGCAGCAGGTGCAGGGAGCTAAGCTCTTTCCTTCTGAACTACATATGTTCTTCTTCTCTCTTTTGCTAACTTCTAAATACTTTAATAAATGCTTAATGCCCCAAATACTGGTGCTATCTATGAGCTTCTAATTTAAGGTGACTACTAATTAGATTTTAATCATAGCAATTATATTTTAAACATCACAATACACACACACATATACACATAGATACGCATAGATAGTAGCTCTTTTTGTGGTGGCAAAGAAAAATGATGGGATAGGGGGCAGCTAGGTGGCGCAGTAGATAGAGCTCTGGCCCTGGATACAGGAGGACCTGAGTTCAAATTCAGCCTCAGACACTTGACACTTACTAGCTGTGTGACCCTGGGCAAGTCACTTAACTCTCATTGCCCCACAAGAAAACAAAACAAAACAAACAAGAAAAATGAGGGGATGCCCTTCAAATGGGGAACAAATGAACATGTTGTAGTATGTGAATGTGATGGAATACTATTTTGCTGTAAGAAATGAAGAGAATGGTTTCTGAAAAAAACTTGAGAAGACCTATATGAACTGCATGAAAATATTTCCAGGGAGTTTGTGTCTGGTTTAGCCTGAAAATGAAAATATTGCACCAATATGAAAGTGAAATTGGTGATGGGACCCATCCAAAGCCCAACAAGCCAGAGTATACATTAGAGGAGCCAAGTATCAAAATAAAATCACTTCCTTCTTGTTAACAATAAGTAAATCAAAAAAAGTAGAAAGCATCATGTATCATCATTTATAATCACGATATTCGGTAGTGCTGCCTGTCTTTAGAAAAGGTACTTGGGTGGATGGGATGGATAGGGTTTTTGCTGGGACATTTTTATTGTATCAAAATAAAATTTACTGATAATATTTTAAATTGATTTGGGAGTGGGAATATCTTCAATATATTCCTTAGTAAAGACTGACCTTCTATTTATTTGTAAATGTGTCTTTTTCTAGTGTCCAGAAACATTTTATTAATTTAAAAACATTCTCCTCTACCCATCAGATTAAACAGGAAAAGATTTGCTATTAGTCACTTTTACTTTGGTAGAAATTCAAATCTGCAATAGGTTGCCTCTCTCAGGCTATTTTTATTTTAAGCCTTTTATTCCTAATTATGGAGTAAAACAACTCACCAGTTAGAAAAATGACAAAACAACTAGAGGCATTCCAAATATTAATAAGAGTATTTTTTTCTAAATGAAGGGCATTCTTTGACCCAGGAATCATGCTGAATATAATGTAAGTCATGAACACAACCAAACTTTAATTATTATGGTTTTCTATGGGAAAATGTAGTGTTATAAGGGTCGGGGTTTTTTTTTTTTTTTTTTTGGTGAGGCAATTGGGGTTAAGTGACTTGTCCAGGGTCACACAGCTAGTAAATGTCAAGTGTCTGAGGCTGGATTTGAACTCAGGTCCTCCTGAATCCAGGGCCGGTGCTTTATCCACTGCGCCACCTAGCTTCCCCAAGGGTCTTATTTTTGCTTCTCTTCCCACATTCCTTCAATCCATGTCCTCCTTGTCAAGTAAATACATCTGGGGAGGTTAGGTGGAATGAACTAGCTGAGCTGGTCTAGTTTTGGCAACTGAAAGTCTGGTCCTAGGTATTGATGCATGGAGAATACATAAATTCTTCAAAGTGTCTTAGGAATGCTACTTAATGGGTCATGTGACAATGTCCAGTATAGTGAGTGATTAACAAAGGATGTTTTCTATTTGTTTTTTTTTGTTTTTGTTTTTTTTTTTTTAGTGAGGCAATTGGGGTTAAGTGACTTGCCCAGGGTCACACAGCTAGCAAGTGTCAAGTGTCTGAGGCCGGATCTGAACTCAGGTACTCCTGACTCCAGGGCCGGTGCTCTATCCACTGTGCCATCTAGCTGCCCCTCTATTTGTTTTTCAGATAGAAACTCACATAGCAAAGCAGACTGACCCTGATTCAGGCAGGAAATATTGATCTAACAATTTAGAAGCATCCTTTCAGTCTTTTAAAGAAAGTGTTTTTTGTTTGTTTGTTTGTTTTTGTTTTTGCATGTGGGAATTGAATTTTTTAAAAAGGGGAAAAAAGGGAAAAAATAAGGATATTAACTTATGAGGTGTTTATAGCCCAACTGGGTATAGCAGGTGCACTGAACTATGACGGCTCGCTGGAACGACTTTCAGAGTTGCAAAGATTATGCCATGTAGAGTGAGGATCCAAGAACAGATTTCCCATAAAAGTCAACATTAGTAAGCACTGTGTTTTTATGGATGTTGGAATTGTCCCACGGTTAGCTTAACATTTAAATGCTCTTCCAGCTAGCTTGGATAGAAATCCTAAAGCAGGTATTATGACAAAGTTTTAGAATGATTGTGCATAAGGACAAAAACTGTTGTTAAACCTGATTTCCATGCTAATTTTAGTATTCTATACTGCTCCACCTGCATAGATGGCTTTAATTCACTCCTTGTCAATGTTGAGAAATAATTTTATGCTGTCAATTTCCCTTCTACTTTCCATCTAGATCTCTTTGAAGTAACACAAAGGAGGGGACTATGAATAAGCCACTTGGAATGCAGTAGGAGTTGTCAGTTATTTTAAATAAGAGGTCTGAGCAAACAGTTGACAACTCTTTTTTTTTTTTTTAAGATTTATTTGGTGAAATTATTGAAAAGTTTGAACCTAGATACTTCAGAATTTGCATCTCTTGTTTCTCTCTTCATCATTAGGTCCTACCAGAAATCTCTTCCCTCCCTTTTCATTTTCTTCCTCCATTTTTTTTTTCTTGCTAAGCCCATTTCTTTTCTTGCCTTCATCTTTGCCCACTCTCTTCTTTCATATCACTTATTTTGTTTGGCATATTTACCTCCTACTACTGCAAAACTGAAACCCTTTAGTAATAGCTGACTTTTTCAATTCTCTCTATTGCTTGCTGATTCAAAAGAGAGACACCAGACATCCCAAAATTTGAAGTATTGATCAAAAGCCCCAGTGGAATGTTAATGCTTTTCCTGAAATTCTATAGTATGTTTTTGTTTTGTATTGAGGGCAGTGAGAGTTAAGTGACTTGCCCAGGGTCACACAGCTAGTAAGTGTAAAGTATCTGAGGCTGGATTTGAATTTAGGTCCTCCTGAATCCAAGGCCAGTGCTTTATCCACTGCACTACCTAGCTGCCCCGAAATAGATTTTAAAAGAGAAAAAAATAGATTTTGAGAGAAAAAAAGTATTAGGAATGTCCTAGTACAAGTAGGGAATTAAGATTCTGATGTAGGAGGCAAAAAAGGGGTTAAAAACAAAACCTAAGACCCAAGCTTTAATTCAGATATTAGTTCCAAAGGGGAGTTAGACCCCAGTTAATGGATAACTTACAAGTCAGCTTGCTGGGTTCTCTTACCCACAGAAATCAGTGCCCATAACAGGAACAGAGAGAGAGACCATGATGACCTTAGACTAAATGACAGCCTATAGAAATTCAGACTAGAAATAAAAGAAACATGAAGGAGTCTTGAAACTAGCCATGGGAATCAGAAAGAGACATGCACAGAAAAGGCCAAATTTGTCCCCTGATTCACCTTATGACGTGTAAACCCCCAAAACACACCTCCACTGAAAAAGGTACCCGCCCCTGGGGTTGGCTTAGGACCCCAGGAACTCCAAATTAGGATAAGCCCTCCCCTGTAACACCCGTAGGTGGAGAATATTATAATGAGGACAGGCCCTCCCCTGTACCTCCCCAAGGTGGAGATTATTATAATGAGACTGATAATCAATTTATCCATACTATAAATATAACTGTCTTTCCTTTCCTTATTCCAGAGATACCTTTCCACTTTTCTGGTTCTCTCCCTGTGGTCACCCACAGTATTGCAATAAAACTTGGGAAACTGAGTCACTGAGTCTTGTAATTTTTTTTTGGGACAACTCACAAGCAATTTGACCCCTAATTCCATCTCACATCAATTCCATCAGTATATAATGGAAAACCAATGGCTTCCATATTTGGACAATCACTTTCTCTGCTGATCTTTATAGGTACTCACCCTGGTGGGATTAACCTCAGACCTAAAGTCAAAGACCCCACCTTCCAGTCCTCTTCCCAATCATGGAGGAATATGCTCTCAAATGGAAATGCCTGAGGCCCTTTTAACAGCCCAGTTCACGTACTTTGTGATAATATAAGAAAACATCTGATTACACCCAAGATTACATCCCAATGAATTTCATTTCAGAACCACATGCTTTGTGTGTGGACTTCCTTTCTTCTAGTGTAGCTGATGACTTGTCATCACCCATTTAAGAAGCATTTGATGAGTTTGGGTAGGGAAAATGAACAGGAGAGTCTGAATACCTTATTTTGCCTCTAGTCATTCTCTAAACCTCCAATGCACCTTCCCATCTTTCTAGAAGTCTAATATTTTCTAATCATCCTTCTTGGAACAATGATAATCTTGTAGGTAGAGAAGGCTGTTTCTTTGTGATTAAATTTAAAGGCATTCACAATTCTGAACCTGCTTAAGTAAATGCCACCCTCCCCTCCCCCCCATCCCACCCCACCCCCCCCCCTTCACCCCCCATAGCTCCTCAACCAGAAAAGTAATCTAAAATTCTGATGGGAGATAGTATCTTGTTTAGGCATCATTTCCAGAAGGCCTCTTTTAAAATGTAAATGTTTACTAGAAAAGGGCAAGAACACGTTTGTACTCATTAACATGGATGATCTTGTCTCCTTGAATTGCTGACACCTCTCCGAAAGTGAGGCTGTGAAGGAATGAGCCACAGGGCAGAGGTAAGTACTAATGAGAAATCTTGGGCAAGACTGAGAGCATGGAGCTTGGCAGAGGTTTGGGAGTGGTCCAGAGTTTGAGCTCAAAGGTGGTGGTGGAGATAGATTAAAAAAGATTTGTCAGGCCTCTTCATGGCCTATTCTGTGATCAAACCTTATAATTTCCCCCATCTCTGGGAGACATCCCATTCTGTTCATTCACCCAGCCACAGCCCTGCTTTCAGTCTATTCACACCTCTCGAATGATTACAGTTGCCTTCCAGCTGGCCTCCCTCCTCCAAATTAGAATCTACCCCTTACTCTGCTTCCTTTGTAAAGCAAAATCCTAACAATATCCCCTTGCCCTGAGGCCCTTGCCCAGTGGGTTCTAATGGCTCCCTATTACCCCACAATCAACTAACTCTTTTTAACAATAACCTTTCTGGTCTACTTATACTTTACTCCCCTGCCATAGACTCTGTGATCCATTTGCAGTTCCTCAAACAAGATATTCCCTTGCCTGTCTCCACATCTTTGTACTGGCAATCCCTCATGCCAGTGCTCTGCACCACCATGGTCATCTTTTGTTTTCTCTGGCTTCCCTGAGGATTTATCCTAAATCCTACCTTCTGCCGAAGGCCCTTCCCAATCTGGTCTGCACCTCCCACCCCATTCCCTCAAGATGCTAGTGCCTTCACCATTCAGACTGTTTTCCATCCACATTCTGTAAATATCTTGTATGTACCTCATTACATGTTGTCTCCCCCAGTGGAATGTAAGCTTCTTGAGGGGAGGGGCTTTTAAATTTTTTTAGCATCTCCTGCACTTGGCAGAAGGGATGTAATAAGGCTATATAATAAAGCTGAGGAAATGCTTAAGGAGAATCCTCCCTACCCCTCAAGACACCTCTAGCTACTGTGAGAAGATTAAACTCAGTTAATCTGACTTTCCTGAGGTTTTGTCTTTTAATGCACAAAGCCAAAGATGCACCCCACCTCTCCCCCAAGTCATTCCCTACACTTTGTTTGTTATGCTCAGTATCTATGGTTCCTTGCTTATAACATCACACCACATTACAGAGCTGAAAGTCCTCTAGATCGGCAGCTAGGTGGAGCAGTGGATAGTGCACCAGCCCTGGAGTCAGGAGGAGCTGAGTTCAAATCCGGCCTCAGACATTTAACACTTACTAGCTGTGTGACCCTGGGCAAGTCACTTAACCCCAATTGCCTCACCAAAAGAAAAAAGAAAGGAAAAAAAAAAGAGAAAGGAAAAAAGAAGTCCTCTAGATCAACCCATCATTCCATAAATGAAGATGCTTAGTACCAGAGAAATAGACTTTCTTTCACAAGGTTACTGGAGGGGGCCAGAACCAGAATTTTCTGACTCCAAGGTGTTTCCACAGTTTTCAGGTCACAACTTAAAACAGAGGAAAGGAAACTTTAAATCTAGTCTTGGCTCTGCCATCAACTAGCTTTGTGATCTTAGGCAAGTAAATTATTTAATCTCCTGGCTCATCCTCCCTAACTCTCACAAGGTTTTAAATGTTCTTTTTTCTCCACTAGGTTATAACCTGGCTAAAATAAGGTTTTACATGTGAAAGATGCTTTTCGATTCAGACCAGACTCCTAAGAGGAGAAAGATAAACTGGTTCTAACTTGCTAATATTCTTCCTTTTTTTTTCAGGAAATGACAAACCGTTCCAAAAGAACTATGAGTTCAGAGAACTATGTTACTAATTTCTCTAAGGGAGAGTCGAGGGTAGTTTTGGGGAATGGGGAATGGGACATCAGAGTAATGGAGGAGGCTTAAAGGGTTAACAGATAAACTGAGGCTTGAGTCCCTATCAATAAGACCCAAACAAGTTAACAGAGAAATTAAGGTTTTCATTCTTTTTTTTTTTCTTTTTGGTGAGGCAATTGGGGTTAAGTGACTTGCCTAGGGTCACACAGCTAGTAAGTGTTAAGTGTCTGAGGCTGGATTTGAACTCAGGTCCTCCTGAATCCAGGGCTGGTGCTCTATCCACTTCACCACCTAGCTGCCCCTGGTTTGTGTTCTTACAATACTGTAACCAAGAGGGTTCAAGTCCCTATCAACTAACACCATAACAGAGACTATAACTACGGACCATTAATAGCCATTAATATTCCTAGATGACAGGACACCTAGAAACCAGATCTTAAGTAAAGAGATACCATAAACACAGAGACCCCTCTGAGAGATTGACAAGTTTAAGCATGTCCTTGGGAACATGCGCAGAAAAGGCCAAATTTGTTCTTAAATTCACCTTAAGAGGGGTAAACTCCAAAAACACACCTACAAGGAAAAAGTACTGGCCTTGGGGGTTGGTTTAAGATCCCAGGAACTCCAAATTAGTATAGGACCTCCCCTATACCTCCCTAAAGTGGAGATTAGGATAATGAGGAGATGATCCATTATTTTCTGATTATAAATATAACCATCTTTCTTTTTCTATTTGAGATACCTTTCCCATTTTTCTGGCATTCTCCCAGTGGTCATCATAGTCTTTCAATAAAACTTAGGAGTCTTATAATTCTTTTGGGATGCCTCGACAATCAATCTGGTCAACTATTTACTATCCTACATCAAGAGTAAACCGAGGAGAAGATAGGAGTGGTATTTCAACTCTCACATCATATTATTGCTAAGGTAAATAAGTTCATATGACAAAAGGCATGCTTCCAAAGTTCTTTTCTTTATTCTACTTTACCTCTTCTTTTTGGGGGGGGGGGACAAGAAAACAAAATCGTTCTTATTCTGTTTAACTCTCTCAAAAATGAGGGTCATGCCAGATTCAGGGCCTTGAAATATTAAGGCATTCAGAAAAATGAAGCAGTTTTTTTGTGAGTTGGAAGGTTTCCAAAAAAGCCTCCAATAGGATCCCCTACCCGTCTTAGCTAAACAACTTCAAAGCCTATCACATACTTCTGTGAGCTATGGGGAACCAAGCCTGGCAGGTCTTTCAAATTCTGATGATCTCTCCAGAGGTATATTTTAAAATACCATTAGTGTCTCCTAATTGTTTCTGAATGATTTCTGAGAATATTTTTAAAAATTCTTATACTCAAAGTGTTATCATTTTGAATAAAGATTTATTTTCCCATGCAATTTTGAAGCTTCTATATTTCTTGAATAAATTAATGATTTTAGAATTTTACTTCAGAATTCCAGAGATGCTGGTCAGTATCCTAAGATGGGAAATCCTTTTGGAGTCAGTCAAATCAGTTTGTTACATTTGTGTGATGGTGCTGCTGTTCTATGTGACAGTCTACAAAGCCTGATAGATTTAATTGGAATCAGCATTTATTTAATTACATTGAGCCTTTTTATTTTTCAAGTCAGAGTTTAAGGATGTAGTTAAGACCTAGTCAAAATAAAATATAGTGGAAAACTTTTCAATACCTGGCAAAACTTCACAGGCTTTGACTGATCCTTTATATAGGAATAATGGCAGTGCAAGGGAGAAGTTATTTTATGGCTTAATGACCTGGTTCTAGGTATAACCTATAAAGTCTTTTCTATATATAATATTCTATGATTTTCAATAGATAAGTTTTGCCTTCAGAATGTTCTACTTCCAGGCAAGCCAACATCCTTCCCCCCTCCCCGTCCTCTGTCTTCCTTTTCAGAGCTCTGTTCTCTCCCTAATTATTCAGCACACTCCCATTTCCAAAAATTTCCTCTCATGGATGACAGGAGCATCTCAATTCACATTTAAGGCACTGTTGACTAAAGAAGTTATCCATCACAGATAAACATGCATTAAAAATAATCTTCAAAGGTGAATGCTTTACCCAAAGGAATGAATGTATCATGTTGATATTTCAAGAATGAGCTGATGGAGACATAGGAGAATTTTGTATAAAGCCTTTCTGTAGCCTTTCAGATCAAACCATGGAGATGACCATATATTCCATTCAAACATCACACAGACCTTGTCTGCAAAACTGCCAAGTTATAGTGTTGTCCTGGTTGTGAAAATACCAGAGAGAGGGAAAGGGAGAGAGAAGAAAGAGCAACCACACATGTAGGGGACTTATGCAAGAACACTGTGATTTCAGGAAAAATTAAATTTGATTTTTCAAAATTTGAGAATGACTTTTTGCAAAAATCAAAAGGAAATTTTACTTACTGAGGTTCCACTTTAGGCCTGTTGTGGTGACTTGATTACAAGGATGTCCAACAGGAATAAGGCCACACCAATCATCTTCAAATCCTGTGTCTACATGCAGTTTGTGTTTTCCCTATTGAAAAGAAAAACTCTTTATTAGGAAGTCCTAGCAATGGAAGTGAAACCATTTTCCCCAAACAGATCCCACAATGCTCAGGAAGCCACTGAGGAAGTGGGTCCCCAGAGAATCTGGCAAGGACGTTTCTGAGAAAGAGAGGGGTTTAAGTTAAACACCAATTCAACGTTTGCTCCCAGAATCATAAAGAAGGTTTCTGCTTTGGCTTGGCAGGGGAGGTGGGGGGTGGGGGGTGGGGGGGAGGAGTGGAGAAAAGAATGATAAGTATTAAGTATCTACTATGTTCCAGGCACTGTGCTAATTTTGTTTGTTCAGTTGTTTTTCAGTCCTGTCCCATTTGGGGTTTTCTTCCCAAAGATACTGAAGTGGTTTGCCATTTACTTCTCCAGCTCATTTTACAGATGAGGAAACTGAGGCAAACAGGGTTAAGTGACTTGCCCAGGGTCACACAGCTAGTAAGTGTCAAGTGTCTGAGGCTGGATTTGAACTCAGGTACTCCTGAATCCAGGGCCGGTGCTTACACTGCGCCACCTAGCAGCCCCCCCCCCATCCCCATAAACATTTTTAAAGCATCTACTATGTGGCAGGCACTATGCTAAAGTTTTACACTTGAGTTTAAAAGAATTTTACTTCCCAAATAACCAGATTGGGGAGTAAAGGGGGTGGCTATCCAACAGTTCATTTAGAAAAGTTATGGGTCTAGTTTTAGTGGATTATAAGCTCAAAGAATAAAACTTGCAATATGGCAGCCCAAAAGAGTGAGTGTAATCATACATACTGCCTTAAAAAAAATCTGTGTTCCTCCCAAAATAGGCTGGGGTGTTATAGTCCCACTGAACTCTATACCAGTTACACAACATCCAGAGTACATGTGTAGTTCTAGGCATCATCTTTAGGAAGGATGTTGATGAGCTGGACAGAGGAAGGGTGGTGTGATGGATAGAAAGCTACCCTTGAAGCCAGAACTAAGCTGAAGACTTGCCCTTGACACATTTTGACTGTGTGACCCTGAACGGGTCCCTTAAACTCTCAGTGCTCTAGGAAGCTAAGACTGTAAGTTACAGAGAAGGTGCTGACCTGCATTGGTAGAGTGAGTTGGAAGAATGTGTCCAGAGGATTGTTAATGGGACAATGCCTCAAGATCCTTCTACTTGAGGATCTCCTCCTGAAGGTATTGGGGATGTTTCATTTGAAGATTAGACTCTGGGTGACCAATTGTCAAGTTGTGTTTAAATCCCAGAAGGGTTCTCATGTTGAAGAGTAATTAGACTTGGAATTAGGAATAAGGGACATTGAAATGTCCCAGAGGCTGATTTTAGCTTGATGACTTAACTTGATTGAAAACAAAAACAACACCCCCCCAAAAAACAAACAACTTAATAACGATCATTTGAAAGTGGAATAGGTCCTTGGTTGATGAGTTCTACGGAGGCTTGATAGTCTCTGTCACAGGGTGGGGTGTGTGTGTGTGTGTGTGTGTGTGTGTGTGTGTGGTTGGGGGGGGGGTGTTCAGTCAGGTACTAACTAGACTAGGGGGACACAAAGGTCCTTTGTGACTTAGATTCTGTGGTTCATTCAGTGTGCCATGATTTCCTCTTCCTCAAACATGCTATTTTTATTTCAGTTGTCTCTTTTCTTCCCTGTGTGCTGGAATGTTGAGCCTCTATCCTAATGTGGTTTGCCGCTGACCTCTGTACTATAAAACTGATTCAAGGTTATTTGAAATATAAGGCATGCCCACTAATGAAAAGCAATATTTAACTACTTAGTTATTTTCTCCTCCCACAGAATATGCTTTCTATTTTTCTTTAAATGTTCAATTAGGAAAGATCAAGTACAGTCCACATACAGGAGTTTAATAAAGAGTTGCAATGGAGAAAGCAGTCTGAAAAAAGGATTAAGTAGACATTGAACTCAGATTATTTTAAAAGAGATGATTACAAATTGATGATTTCTGCTTTTGGACAATATTTGTTTTTTTCTCAAGAAAAAGAATAAGGATTTGAAAGGAAATAATAGCTCTAAAATGGGGGGAAAGTTATTTTTATTTAATCCTCATTTCAAATCAAAGTTCTGGAAACTGAAAGTTCATGAGTAATGATAAAAATATATTAATTATTGATTGGTATGATGGGATTTCCCCTTAATCCTGGTGTCTTTTCTTCCTTTTCTTTCATTCCTTCCTCTTGTCTTCTTTCTCCTTCCTTCTTCCCTAGCCCTTCACAGATTCTTTTCCTTTAAAACAGTGCCAGGATAATAGTCTAAAAATCCCAACATTAATAGATTCCTTAAGTGAATGTTTGAATCTGCTTTAAGGAAAACTAGTCACAAAAAGAAAGAAATCATTGGCCTTGAGGCCAATCTTTTAAAAAGGAAGACTTCATTTGCTGCTAGTCCCTTCTCCATCACTATCCCAAGGAGTTGGAAATAGGGAGGAATCTACTTTTATTCATTTTCTTCCCTGAAACCCTTTTTTATCTTTAGCCCTGCAGGAAGCCAATATGAAATCACAGACCTAGTTAAACCAAACCCTAACATGCTGTCTATCTCCTGTTGGTTCTCTGGTGCTATGAGGCTGAAATAAGGCTAGCATCACCATCAATGAATATTTATTGAGTGCTCACAGTGTGGTACATATTATATTAAAAATACAAGTGTTGATACTGCAAGTGCTTACATAATGCATGAATAAGGAAGGTGAATTTAGGACCTACAATTATGAACTAGTTATTTTTTATTTTGATTAAATATATATTTTCTGATCATTAGTCATCAGTTATAAACACTTTCTTCCTGCTGAAATTATAATTTATATACAGTCACCCATATAACTATTTATAAACCACTCCCTCCTTCCCAAAACATAACCTATAAGCACCTAGTGCAAAGCCTTATACAAAATAAGTACTTTAATTTAATTTTGTTGAACTGGATTGAAATTTTAGCAAAGAAAACAGCAGGTTAAGTTCTCTTCACACAAACCTCAACACAGAGCCATTTAACAGGTAGTAAACATTGAAACCATATCCACCACACTTATGTCATGGTACACTTGACTTCCTACCTCTTCTCAGTTCAAAGGACTCATGAATAAATTTGCATGGAAGGAAAACAGGAACTAAGGTAGGACATCTTGAATTTATGCTCATTTGTGGGTGTCCTCTCATCTTCAATTATCCCCTTTGACCAACAGAAACCAGCCTAGGCTATAGTTAATTTAGCCTACTGAATTCTGTATCAAGGTTTTCCTGAGACTGGTGATTTACATTCTTAGAGCAAAAACTCTGTGAAGTATAATAAGGATGAAAATGATTTAGGACCATTTGGCCCAGGTAATTCACTATTTTAAAGGTTTAAGGATCCCACCTACATCTGTTCCTGTATATGAGTTTGTTTGAGTCCTCCAAGAATGACAAAGGAGTGCCCTGTAGGTACACTCCCACTAGATTGTATTTATCTAGTTAGCTGGAAGAACTAGTTGGATTGATAAAGTGGGTAATCAATGATAAGATTAGATTAAACCAATAAGGTTTTTCTCTGAGAGTATGGCTGCCCAGTCTCAGGTGATATCACCTAGGGATGAAGGTAATATTCAAAATGAAATGTCTTTTTTTCCTCTCTCATAAAATTGATTTAAAACTAGTGTAAAGGAAGCAGAATTATATTTATTCCTAGTTCTTTATGTAACTATTTCAATATCCTAAATGCTACAGAATTTAAATAAGGGATTATAATTCTACCATGTTGATATGTACAATCAGTGTAGCCAAGGTCAAGAGTGAGTGGATAAGTTTGGTACATACTTGTATGATGGTGGTACATAGGCAAAGAAGTGTGTAGGTGGGTGTGGTCTAACAGACTTTCTGTGCATAAGTATATAAAGAATAAACATATACTATAAAGGAATTAAGTTTTTTCAGAAGTAATTTTATCAGTTTATTATTTTATAGCTTTTAGAACCCCACGTTATAGGTTGGTATTAATACCTATGATAGGAAACACTGGAGAGGGTGCAGATAACAGGGACTGGGAGCTGGCTACATTCCAGACCCTATCCTCAGAATCTGAATTGATGCAAGTCTACCATATCCCATTCAGTAGGAAGGCTTGAACATTTTAAGTTTGGGAAAGCAAAGAAGGCTACAGGTTGAGAGTTGTTCAAAAGGCTTTTCTGTTGTTTAGTTTGTGTCTGACTCTTTCCCTATTTGGGATTTTCTGGGCAAGGATCCTATAGTGGTACTCCATTTCCTTCTCTAGCTCATTTTACATGTGACGAAACTGAGAGAAACAGGGTTAAATTACTTGTCCAGGGTGGCATAGCTAGTAAGTACCTGTGTCCAAATTTGAACTCAGGAGAAGTCTTCCTGATTCTGGCACTAGTGCTCTCTCCACTAAATCACCTAGCTGCACTTTGTATACCCTACCCCACAAAAAGAATTTTTTAAAAAATTTACTTTTTTTAAAATTTTTTTGGTGGGGCAATAGGGGTTAAGTGATTTGCCCAGGGTCACACAGCTAGCAAGTGTCAAGTGTCTAAGGCCGCATTTGAACTCAGGTCCTCCTGAATCCAAGGCCAGTGCTTTATCCACTGTGCCACCTAGCTGCCCCTAAAAATTTTAATCTTAATGGGAACTTTGGTTTTCAAAAGCTTTCTCAAAGACCTTTGAGATACTTGTCATAAGAACTGGAAATTGCAGGGGTGCCCATCAATTGAGAAATGGCTGAACAAGTTGTAGTATATGATTGTGATGGAATACTACTGTGCTATAAGAAATGATGAGCTCAATGATCTTAGAAAAACATGGAAAGACTTGCACAAAATAATGCAGAGAAAAATGAGCAGTACTAAAAAAAACATTGCATATAGTAACACCAATATTGTTTTAAGAATGACTTTGAGTGAATAAGTTATTTTGACTATTATAAACACCCATATTAACTACAAAGGACATATGAAGATAGATGCTATTCGCATCCAGAGAAAGAACTGATAAATAGAAGTATGTGTAGAATAATTTTACATATATATGTATATATATGCATATATAGTATGTGTATATATATGTACATGGGTACACACACACACACCTGTTTGTGTCTAATGGTAGCCATCTTTAGGGTGGGGGCAGGGGGAAGGAGGGAAGAAAAAAAAGAAATTGACATGGTAACTTCAACATATTTAAAAGGAATAGCAAGTCGTACATAATAGATTTGCAGTTTCATGTGCAATCATCTTTTTGTTTATACTATGTTATGGAAATGCTTGTTTTATTCCATAAATTTAAAAAAAATTAAAAAGAGATCATCCAGTTACGACCTATTATTTCATTATTTTTACTGAACATTTGTTATTTCAAATAACAAAAACTGATTTTCCCTCCCACCAACCCCAATAAGGGTGTGTATGTGCAAGAAAAACAAAAACCCTTTAATAAATATATACAGTAAAGCAAAATAAATTCCTTTACTGTGCCCTCAAAATAGGTTTCTTATGCTGTGCTCTGAGTCCATTACTTCTCTTGTCCAAAGATATATAGCATCTCTGGTGGTGCAGTGGAGAGAACACCCCACCTGGAGTCAGGAGGACCTGAGTTCAAATCTAGCCTCAAATACTTACTAGCTGTGTGACTCTGGGCAAGTCACTTAACCCTGTTTCCCCCAGTTTCTTCATATGTAAAATGAGTTGGAGAATGAAGTGACAAACCACTCCAGTATTTTTACCCCAAAACCCTAAATTGTGACACAAAGAGTCAAACCTGATTGAAATGACTGAAGAACATCAATAAGCATAATTTGTCCTTTGAAATTATGATAGGTTATTACAGTGATCCAAGTCCTTACAGCTTGAGAAGTGTTTTTTTTAAAATATTTATTCAATAATTTGTTCTTCTTAACTCCCTCATTTTAAAGATGAGGAAAATGAGGTATAGAAAGTTGAGGTGACTTGTGCTGTCAGACAAGTTGTAAGCAGGAGATTCAGAAGATCCTCTGGTTCCAAAAGTACGTCATACTTTAGATGAGACTGCCAAAGAGGGAGCAAGTATTTATTGAGACCTAATGCTGGAAACTATAGAAAGGATAGAATGCCAAGCTGGGCAAAAAATGTTTCATTCTTTGTCTCTGTATTCATGGTGCCAAGAAAAGTATCTTGAGATTTAATAAAATAAATCAACCAAAATTATCTGGTAATTGAATTAATTTGAAATATTACTTAAGAACTGTCTAATTTTTTTTTTAATTTAATAAAACCTTTTCTCCTATTTTCTTATGTGTCATTTGAAATACTGGGGGAAAGCCTGTCTCTCTTCTAAGTTATTGGGGAATTTAGCTGGGGTTTCAGAGAGAGCACATGCAAGCCTGACCTCCGAGAAAATGTGTCTGGTTCCTGGCTTCCCCTAGCAAGAGAAAGTGTAAGCCTTCCATGGTCTGGGGTGGCGGTCACCTTCTGACCTCTGTCGCTTTTCCTCTTCCAATGGAGGTGGCTCTTACACAGTGATCAAAGCTATTTGGTTAGAATCATTCAATTCCATTCGTTGACAAAACCTGGGGATGGTCTGTATCAAAATGAGCAGTACTGGGCTGAGTTTAGGGTCCAATGAAAAGACAGACCCTCTAGGGCAAAGGCTTTCAGATAGGTGTGGTCTTAATCTCTACTCAGAGTCTGATTTCCATTTCTACTGACTCTGGGCTGGCTCTGAAAGAGATCAGGTAAGGTTCCTGAGCTGAGACTTTGAGTGAGGGGGGGGGGTCCCTGTGTCCCCCAAAATTCCATTATTAATAATTATTTTCTCACACTTAACAACTTTGCAATACTTCATTTTGCAACTCTGTAACACCCTAATTTTATGTAAGAATGTTTACCAAAATTAGAAGGGATTCCCTGTTCCCTTCCCTCCCCTAGTTAATGGGGATTAGATATGTAAGAGACTTTTTTCTTTGACAAAAAGTACAAGGAAAGTCCTCAGCAAAGTGTTATTATGCTAGAGAAAACATAAAAGTGGCAGCTAGCTAGCACAGTGGGTAAAGCACAGAGCCTGGAGTAAGGAAAACCTGAGTTCGAATCCAGCTTCAGACATTTATTACCTGTGTGACTCAAGGCAAAACACTTAAACTATCAGCCTCAGTTTCCTCAACTATAAAATATCACCTACTTCCCAGGGTTCTTTGGAGGGTCAAATGAGATAATATTTATAAGGCACACAGCACAATTCCTGGCACACCACAGGTATTGTATAAATGCTTCATATACCATGTTGTTTTTCAGTTAGTTATATAAAACACAGTATTAAGTAATCTTCTCTTTTAGTCTTTCTGTAAAAACATTCTCTCTCAATTATTATAAGAATCACCAGACACTGTCATTTGGGAGCCAGCTTGCTAGCTTAGTTACAGGTAGCTCTTGGCCTAGATTCAACCAAAAATGTTCTATCTTCCTCTAAAAAAGATCTTCAGATTACCTGCTGTCTAGGGGAGGGGGGAGGGAGGAGAGGGAGGGAAAAAAATCTGAAATTGTAAAGCTTGTATAAACAAAAGTTGAGAACTATTTTTACATGTAACTGAAAAAATAAAATACCTTATATGTAAAAAAAATAATAATAATAAAATAAAATCAAAATATCTTCTGAACCAGATACTGATGATTTGAGTCTTCATGGAATTTTGGCCTTTTGTCACCGTGTGCATCAAAGAGGACAATATCATGCATAGATCCTTTGGGTTTTACTGTGGAGAACAATCCGGTAGGGGGAAGGGTTTTAGAGAACAATTTATTCCCCTTCTTATGCAGACTACTTCCCAGTTCTCCTGTTTGCAAAGCTCATAATACATGTTAGCCTATATGTGATTTGACATAAGCAGGCATACAGTCTGACAACCCAGAACTTCTCTGGAGATTTATGCCATTACTAGGGACTACAAGTACATTAAATAATCAATTACATCCATCCCTTCTCATCAATCATTATACAGATTCCTATTCTACTCCCCTCCTATGAATCCAGAGCTCTCTTTGAAGGCAATGGCTGAAAGTATAGAAAAATGAGCAGGAATCTCACCCTCAAGTTGCCTGTTTTTAGGCTTTGCACATAGAAGGAACTTAATCATTGCTTGAGTTGAGTTAACGTGATGAAGTTGTCTCAGTGCAATTAAGAGAAAGTTGATGAATGTGTTACTCGAAACACATAAAAATTATATTAGACACTGATAAAACTCAAATGCAGCACTTCACAAAGATGTCTGAGAATGCTAGCTATGCTGAGAAAAAGCCCTAGGATAGATTTCTCCTTCCTCACTCAAACAGCCAAGCTAGAAAGCAAGAATACATGAAATACTGAATAACTTGAAACAGATGCACCAAAGAGTTAAAAGACAGCAAACATTTATTTATTTATTTAGCAGAGCAAGGAGGGTTAAGTGATTTGCCCAGGGTCACACAGCTAGTAAGTGTCAAATTTCTAAGACCGGATTTGAACTCAGGTCCTCCTGACTCCAGGCTTGGCGCTTTATACACTACACCACCTAGCTGCCCCAAAAGAGTTAAAAAGACAAAGGTCAGGGGCAGCTAGATGGCGCAGTAGATAAAGCACAGGCCCTGGATTCAGGAGGACCTGAATTCAAATCTGACCTCAGACACTTAACACTTACTAGCTGTGTGACCCTGGGCAAGTCACTTAACCGCAATTGCCTCACCAAAAAAATATATTAATTAATTAATTAATTAAAGACAAAGGTCATACAGGCAATATGTTTGCCAAAACACTAAGACAAAAGCGCTAAACATTTACATGTCAATTCTCAGTACATCTTTAAATCCTTAAAAAGGTAGTCTTTGATTCTGATACCAATTTCTCAATTGTAGATGCTTATCAAGATAAAATATCCAAACGTGATATGTCAAAGACAGATCAAGAAAGCAACTGAAAACCAAGGGTGATAAACCTGCTTTAAAAAAAAGAATCTGATGTTGAAGAATGGAAGACAATGGTTTTAATGATAATGACTAACTTATGAGGCATCCATCTATCTATCCATCCCCCCCTCCCCCCCCCCCCCCCCCCCCCCCCCCCCCCCCCCCCCCCCCCCCCCCCCCGCCATCCATTCACCCATCCAATCAGGATCCTGGAAAATGTTCATTTTATACCTTATAGCTAACTACATCAAAATTCTCTGGTTTGTAGTCAGCCTTAGTACGAGCTTTAGTTGACTATTCACAGGTGAGATGCACACAAAGGTAAAAGTCTGGAGATCACCCTGTGCTACCTGTCCCAGATCCTTAAACAATTTTATCAGCCAATATCATGTGGAAGCACAGAATCTGAGGTTGGGAAATCATGTTTTCTGATCCAGATTGAACTCTATCATCTCTGAGATGCCTTCCAAATTTGAGATTCTGTGTTTCTCTGATCCTGAAGGTAATCTTGTAACTGACATTTTTCTTGGAAGTTTTGCAAATGCTTTCAGTCACAAGAATCATTTCTGACCTGAGCTAGATTTATAAGTCAACAAAGTCTGTTGACAGAAAGGGAAATGTGAGTGATTTTGAGTCTTTCCTCAATTCAATTTGACAAAACTTTATTAAGTACCCCAATTCAATTCAATTTTACAAAAGCCTATTAAGTATCTAACAGTACAAGTTACTATGCTAGGGGCTGGAACACCAAAACAGAAACAACAAAAACAAGACCCTCGAGGAGCTGTCTTCAAGGGGTAGCTAGGTGGCACAGTGGATATGGGGCTAGACTTGGAATCAGGAACACCAGAGTTCAAATTTGGCCTCAAACAATGACTAGGGGTGTGTGTGTGTGTGTGTGTGTGTGTGTGTGTGTGTGTGTGTGTATGAGAGAGACAGACAGATAGACAGACACCACCCCGGGCAAGTTATTTAACTTGTGTCTGCCTTAGTTACCTCGTATGTAAAAAGAGGATAATAATATCATCTACCTCCCAGAATTGTTTTGAGGACAGATAATATTTTCAAATGTCTTAAAAATTTTAAAGAACTAGAGAAATGTTAATTATTAATAATAATTATTATTATTATCATTGTACTGGGGGGTTTTAATCTGTACACACATAAGAACGAAAACTAGGAAGGCTTCCTGCAAGAAGCAGCTTCTGAGCTGAGCCTGGGAACAAAACAAGCATCCTGCAACTTTCTGGATGGGAATATATTCTAAAATATGGTGTCACATGATGAAAAAAGTACAATGCAGACAATCCTTGATCAGACCAACTTCTTCACTATCCCCCTCCAAAACTGGTTTGTTTCCAAGTAAAACAGTGATACTGACTAGGTTATTGACCTATTGACTTCCTTTTCCTGTCACCTTTCTATAGCTCACATTTATAAAGATTTTTAAAGACTCCATTTTCTTTTTCTTTTTTTTTGTGAGGCAATTGGGGTTAAATGACTTGCCCAGGGTCACACAGCTAGTAAGTGTCAAGTGTCTGAGGTTGGATGGGAACTCAGGTCCTCCTGAATCCAGGGCCAGTGCTCTATCCACTGAACCACCTTGCTTCTCCAAGACTCCATTTTCTATAGGATTAAAAAGCATTTTCCCCACAGCTCCTTTGTGAGGTAGGTACTATAACCATCACCCTCATTTTATAGATGTGAAAGTGAAGGCAAGGAGAAGACTCACCCACCCAGAGTCACACAGCTAGGAAGTTTCACAGTCAAGAATACTGAATACAAACAAGTTCAAAGTTCTTTCCACGAGGTCTCAGAACATCCCATGCCCAGAATGCATCACTTTCTCACTTCCACTCATATCTTTATTTTAATTCAGTGCTCAATTCAGGTGTTACCTCTTCTACATAAGGTTACTTGATCCCCCAGTTTAAGTGGTTTCTCTCATCTCTCTAATTATCTTGTATTTACTTATTTCAATACCTGCTAAATCTTACCAGGAAAATGTAAACTTATTGCCTGCCTGATGGCTCCACTCACCTTTCCTGAGGCTACTCAGATAAAAACATGCTTTTCCTGGTTAACCCCCCCCCCCGCCCCCCACCCAAATGTTGTCTCCTCTTTTTAGAATATAAATTCATTTAGGGCAGGTATAGCATCACTTTTGTCTTTATGTCTCAAGAGCCTAGCATAATGTCTGGCATATAGAAAGCACTTAATGATTTTTGCTTTGAGAGGGACGCGTGGTTGGACCATCTTTCTATCATCACTTTTCCCACCTGGATGCAGGCCTTTAAATTTCTCTATCACGTCTCCAGGCAATCATCAACCTGCAAGATGGTATCAGCCTTGCTTAAGACTCTCACTTCAGCAGTACCCTATGCCCCCTCTTATTGAGACTCCTATGATTGGACAGCTCAGTGAAGAGATCCTCCCAATACCTCTATTTAAGGAGGGCAACGAGGCCAAGCTACCTCTTCATTTTTCACATGGCTGATCTTTGGAATTCTGTTACCATCTTTCTCCCCCAGGCCCCCGAGCCCCCACATCTTTATATTCCTCCTCCCTCCTCTTCTTAGCTTCCTTTAATATGCTGTCTTCTTCCATTATAATGTAAGCAATTTGAAGGTTTGTTTTTCTTTTTCATATTTCAATCCCCAGCACTTGGCACATAGTAGGTGAGAGATGAATGTTTTTATTGACAGATTATTATATTATATGGCATCTAGCACAATGCCACTTACATAGTAGGTGATTATTAATGTATATATGCTGCATATTTCTCAATCTCCTCCTTCACTTATCTTCCCTTTTTTTGCCCCAGTAGCTTTGGAGAGATAAAAACAATATTATCCCTTGTTACCAATAATATTATAAAACATGAAAAGAAAATAATTGAAGAGATTTTTGAAAATTCAAAGTTGAAAAATTGACTTCAATATATATGCTCACATTTTTGTACTCTGGTTAAAGCAGTAAGGTCTCATAGGAAAAAATACCATATTTATTTATGCTGTAGAGAATGCCTAGTTGAATGTTTAACTTTTAAAATGCCCTGCATTTTATGAGCTATATCTCTGGGGGGAAATATCCCACTTGGTGTTTGGGTGAGCAAGGGCGAGGAACAAGAGGTATGAGTGTGAATGTGAATATATTTTATGTTCTTTTGAGAAAGGTTCTGAGAAATCCTAGAATAATGTGTTGAAATTTTGTTTTGTCAATCTAATCTTACTATTGATGTTATGATTCTAGGAAGTCTAAATTGGCTATCTTCTAGCTGGTTCTAGTTCAAAAGCAATATTAAGACTGTTTTCCTTTCAGCATTGGTGGGAAAAATCAGACAATACATCAACCAGATTCCACCCCCCCCCACCCCCCACAAAATGTTCTTGTAATATGAAAATGTGTGGCTGGCAAAAAGAGTATCCCAATAAATATTTCAGGTTTCTCTCCAGGTTACCTTACTAACTGCCTTCAATTCTTCTGCAAAGTAATAGATCAGCATGTGGAGGTTACTCCTACAGTAGGTAATCAGCAACCAAGATTACTGTGAGGACAAACAAGCACTTTCTTGCACTAGACTCCTCCTTTCCTCTAGATTAGCTATTCATCAGGAGGCCCACAAGGAAGAGCTCTGCAGTTAACTGAGTAGCTTCTTGGCAGTGCATCCAGGCTGAAAGGTGGGGGAGAGAACCACTTGAATTGTTCCAATTATTTTCCTGTCCAAATAAACAACATAAACTGTTCCTGCATCTCAAGAACACATCGCAGCTAATATATGAGATGGTTTATGGAGTAGTGGGTATCTAGTATTTTTTCCCTTTTGTGCTAATAATACTTCTGAAATATAGTTAGTGTGTCTGATTTTTTTTTTTTAAGAAGAGATTTCTTATTTGTTTATAGAGAGCAGCTCATTTGGAGCATGGTTATTGGTAAAGTATCTGTTTGGGACAAGAATTAAAAATTCTTCAGGAAACTGAACTTGTAACACACTCCCACAGGGTTGTTGTGAGGATCAAATCAAATATGATAGGTAGCCTCTAATAAATGTTTTCTGAATTGAACTGTATACCCTTAACACTGACTAGAACACAAGAAGCACAGACTAAGTGTTATTAAGAATCAATGGGGGGGGCAGCTAGGTGGTACAGTGGATAGAGCACCGGCCCTGGATTCAGGAGTTCCTGAGTTCAAATCCGGCCTCAGACACTTGACACTTACTAGCTGTGTGACCTTGGGCAAGTCACTTAACCCCCATTGCCCCGCAAAAAAAAAACAAACAAAAAAAAGGGGGGGGCAGCTAGGTGGCGCAGTGGATAGAGCACCTGCCCTGGAGTCAGGAGGACCTGAGTTCAAATCCGGCCTCAGACACTTAATACTTACTAGCTGTGTGGCCCTGGGCAAATTACTTAACCCTCATTGCCCCACCAAAAACAAACAAAGAATCAATAGGTGGGGTCCAAGCCAAGATGGTATAGGAAAGACATTAAAACACAGAGCTCCTGACACAATTACCCCCAAAACAGCAATAAAACAACCCCTGGAGCAGAAAAACCCACAAAAAGACGGGCTGAGATTATTTTCTAGCCAGAAACAGATTAAAGGGGGCTGTGCTTGGCTGCTAGAAGAGTCCAACACCGAGAACACACTGACACAGAACCCAGGTACATCGTGCCAGAGGAACTTAGCCCAGAGCCTCCAAATGAGCTGCAGCATCAGCGTCTTCTAGAACTAAGTTTATGGTCAGGTGAGAGGACTGAATGGCTGACCAGGACGGAAAATACAGGGGTCTCTGTGGAACCTAAGTAGGAATTCAGCTATCCTGTCCCTGTGGGGAACCAGGAAGAAATCTTGAGCAGTCGGAAGACCAGATTGGGGAGGGGTGCAGGATTGTTGAAGCTAAGAATCGCCCACAGCACACAAAGTTCTGCTGGCTGGTTAATTAGCATGCCTGCCACCCCCATTTTTCCTTCTAAATAGACCATTTTAATCTTTATAAAGTCTATAGTTTTATTAAGAGTTTTCATGATTTCCCCCTACATGTAGTTTCATGGGGCCGTGGGAAATTAAGTAATTAGCCCAATGGTCATACAACCAGAAGCAATATTTGAACCTAGGTCTTTCTGACTCCAAAGCTATCAATCCACTATGCCTATAGCAATATGTCAAGAGAAAGGAACTTAAGGGAATAAGCCCTAGCTGAAATGTTTTCTTTATTTGTAAATGATATGATAGTTTACTTTAAAAAGCTTAAATAATTACAAAAAAAGAAGCCAACAAGTAGCATCAATGAGAAGCAGAAGTCGAAATATATCTACAAAAATAAAGATTTATCTGATACTAACAGAAACTAGGCAGAAAGATAAATAAAAAGAATAATTATTTATAATAAAAGCAAAATGTATTAAATATCAGGAATTTAACCCCTCAATATACTGGATTTACATAACTGCAACTACCAAATTGTTTTCATTGAAATAAAGTTAGAACCCCCCCCCCAAAAAAAAAAAAGTATATGTTCCTTTGGAGGCAGCTAGGTGGCACAGTGGATAAAGCACTGGCCCAGGATTCAGGAGGACCTGAGTTCAGATCCAACCTCAGACATTTGACACTGACTAGCTGTGTGACTCTAGGCAAGTCACTTAACCCTCACTGCTCTGAAAAAGAAAGAAAGAAAAGAAAAGAAAAGAAAAGAAAAGAAAAGAAAAGAAAAGAAAAGAAAAGAAAAGAAAAGAAAAGAAAAGAAAAGAAAAGAAAGGTAGACCCCTCCACAATTGGGAAGTCACTTATGGTTGATAGCTAGGCCATGCTAAAATGTTAAAATTATGATAATACGCAACTTTATCCACTGCTTTAGCATTATACCAATCAAGTTACCAAGAAAATACTTTAAAGACAGTGAAAATAAAAATAAAATCCATGTGTTAGAACAAAAACTCAAAGAGGAAAATATGGAAACACAGTAAGAAAGATATAGGGTTGACATTACTTTCTCTTCAATTACAATACACAGCAGTAATTATCAAACTCAACTAGTCTTGGAAGAAATAAAAAAAAAAGTAGCAAAAATAGATTAGAAATTATGATGGCATACTCCTAGCAAGTAGGGATTATTTCATTCTTTGTACCTGAATTCAAATGACCAGGCACAGTACCTGGCAAAGAATAGGCACTTAATAAATATTTGTTGATTGACTAAGAAAGATATGCAAAAGCCTAATCTTCTATAAACACAAAGTGCCAAGGAAGGAACTAATTATTCATCAAAGCTGCTGAGTAAATGGAATAGTAATTTGATAGAATATAAATTTAGACCAAAGAGAGAATATTATAAAATAGACCATTTTGATTATAGGGTTAGGGAATAAACCTGTGATTTTATTGATATTGGGACCTCCTTAAGGAGAGACACCTTATGCCAGTGCAGATTGGCATCTTCTTTGAAATTTATGGTCTTAAAAAGTTATCTAGAACACTTGAAAAGTTAAGCAACATGTTTAGCATCACACAACCAATATGTGGTAGCAGCTCGAATCCACATCCTGCTATCTCTGAAGGTAGTTCTTTATCTACTACATCATACTGTTTCTAATTCTGATTAGATAATTAAAAAAAAAAAGAACTTTTCCACATATCTAATAAGAAAAGATAGAGTAGGAAAAATGGTTGTGTTAAGCATCTCTTATAAGAGTCTGGCATCCAAAATATTTAACAGTGTGACAGAAATAAACAATACCAGGCCATTCCTCAATAGATAAATTAAAGGACAAGAATAATTTTTTAAAAAGAAGAAATAATTATTCATACCTATTTGAAAAAGTCATCACAATAATTCATTATAAATGAAATAAAAATTAAAATGAAATCACTTGAGATAGTCTTATTAAGTTTAGCAAAGATGGTTGAGGTTGGAAAAATTCAATATTTGCAGATCTGAGGGAAGATAGATACACTAATTCACTGCTGATGGAGCTATGAATTGGTGCTACTGATTTGGAAATAATTTTGCACTATTTGTGAAAGGTTACAAATTTTTTGTTTTTACTCTTGAACCCCAGACATCCAGCTGCTGAATTTATAGCACAACAAAGTTGCTAACATCATAAATAAATAAGTAAACAAATAAGCTAATAAATAAATGAATAATTAATGACAAAATTAATGAATTAATGAGTCATTCAGACAATAAATATTTATTAAGTGCCTACTGTGTACCAGGTACTGTGCTGAGCACTGGAATGAATGAATAAATAACAAATAGTGAATGAAGAAAGGAAGGAATAAATCACAAGTAAATTAATGGCTGAACATACAGTCCATAAACTGGGCCCCACATAATTTTTCTTATAGTTGTAAAAACATAACCACCAATTTTGCCAAAGTCCTGGATGACACAGATTTCCTTATTAATAATTTCTCTTGAGAAAAAAAAATCCAACTTCCTAGATTTTCTAAAAGGCAGCCTTTCCCAGAAGCTAGGAAGCTAGCTATGTGCACGCGCGCACACACACACCTATTTATTTATTTGTTTATTTATTTATTTATTCACATTTCATGATTGTAAGCATCCACATCTTTCAAATCCTTATTTTCTTCATTTTTGGTAGACAAAACACCCAATTTCCATGCTTTTGGAAAGTGGGAAATGTGACATTTTTTACAGAGAAATAATTTGTCTGCTTTCACTTATCTTCTGCTTTTTCTAGGCATAACCATTTTTAAAAAGTCTTTTTATAATTTTATCTTCGGATTTTCTGTAAATAGATTATGGGCTCTTAGTCATTGTCATATAAATCAAGTAAAATTAAATCCCGTCTTTAACAATATAATTTCAGGGGCAGCTAGGTGGCACAGTGGATAGAGCACTGGCCCTGGAGTCAGGAGTACCTGAGTTCAAATCTGGCCTCAGACACATAACACTTACTAGCTGTGCGACCCTGGGCAAGTCACTTAACCCCAATTGCCTCACTAAAAAACAAACAAACAAACAAAACAAAACAAAACAAAAAAACAATATAATTTCATACATTTGATTTCAATAGCATACAAACAACTGACTACCGACCAACCCCCATTTAAGGGCCAATATCCTCAAACAATTAAGCAAAACAATATAAAACAATTATTATATAACTTTGCACCAAAATAGTTTGCCATTTGTTAAAGTAAGGTTTTGAGTGCTTTTTCCCACAAAAATCACATTTCCTGAAGTTCCTCAGAATAAAATTGCAGATAGGTTTCTTATGTAGATGATTTTTGTTGCTTTACTGAAGTCATTTTGCACATTTGAAATGTAAGGAAAACAATTCAAGGATGTTCAATTATCTAGACTAGTGATATTGTAGGCTTATAAGCTATCCATAGCAATCTATAGCTGTAAAGTCATTTTAAAAGTAAAGTATAAAAACTTTTCCAAGTGACTATAAGGATTTTTTTTTACCTTTGTCATAGATAAGTGATAGTATGTATTATGTTACATAGACACATGTGTATAAATAGCAGGCACTTGCTACATACACATATTCCCCAACTTCCCTGTTTTACCATTTTTCTGGTTTTACTTCTCTTGCGCATTTATTTATCTCTTCTATGTCTTTATTACTCTGGTTTCCTCTTCTTTTTGCTGTTTTTCTTCCTGTCTTTTTTACTCCTGTCTCTGACTCTAATTTTTTTTCTCGCTCCCATGATTGAACATAATACAGAATTAAGATTATTTTAAACACTTGTATTTATTAAACTTGCTTCTTTTTCCTTTTTTTTAAACCTTCAAAACTCAATGGAATATTTTTCTCTCAAAAAAAAAATATACCCACCAAACAAACCATTACTCTGCTTATGTCAGCCTAATTGATCTGTTCCCCAAAGTTTGAATGATTCAAAAGGAAAAAAAAGATTCCCCCCCTTCCTCTCTGACACCACACAAGTGAAAGCAAACAAACACTTAAAAACACAGTATAAAACCCACATAAGCTTTCTTTCCTAAAGATCTCTAGAGAAAATGATTCCATTAAAGCAAGAATGTCATACCCCAAAGTGAATTTAATTTAAAGGGAAAAAAAGTGGGAAAATGCTTATTAAATAGCTCTCCTCTTCAAAAATCACTCATGCTCACTTGTTTTCAGTTAACAATCACATGGTTCGGAGGATCTCTAGCCTAGTAGCTACTGGAAATTGACCACTCTCTATGGCCAGGTACATTGAGGGAAACTAAATACACAGGAAACCTATTTCCTCTGTTGTTTAGCTTGTGTCTGTCTATACCCCTAATTTTTTTTTTAATATACCATAAAGATGTTATTTTAGTTTTGCTGGCACCAATTTATGGTATCCTAGAAACTCCATAGGGATGGAGAACAGGTACTTGCAACAAAGCAGAATTACCAATGTATTTATGGCTTTATCATTTGACAGGGAAGGTCAAAACCTTCTCAGAGTTTATTCATAACCCTGGACTGGCTTTCAATTCTTTGAAAATTGCTCCTTGATACACAGCCTCCCTAAAATCACAGAGAGTGGCAGCCATTCTCTTAAGGTATAAATCAAGATTTGAACAATGGATAGCACTGTTTCTCACCCTCCTACCTCCTAGACAAGAAAGAACATTATGCTTTTATTACTGAATACTGGTACTTTTCAAAAGCCAGTACTTTGAAGAATTTTAAGTTGTTTTTGATATTTTTTAAGGGGGATTCTTCTATCTGGATTAGATTTTTAGGGCTGTGAAAAAATGTGTTTCAGTAGTAGACAAAATATTTGTAGTATATTGGATCTTACTATAGTTTTAATACTCTCTTTTTTTTGCTTTAATACTCTTTTTACTATCTTCATACTTATTTTTTTGAAATCCAACTCCAAGCAACTTTCTGACATGTTCTATCCCTTTCAACTCCATTATGCCTTATTATGCAAAATGAAGGAATTACACATCATTTTGGCGTGTACTGAAACAAAATAACTTGTTACTAATAAACTCTTCTCCAAATGGCAATAAAAATGATGAACAAATAAACATAGCATAATCTTTGTATAGAATTTATGACCAAATAATTTTAAAAATGAAAATAAGACTAGGAGAAATCATCAGAGCAGTAGAGATAACCACACTCAGAGAGGCGGTCCAGTGAGATGAATGTGATGTCATCATTAGAAGACATTTGTGTTTTTGCACTGTCAAAAGAATTACTTCTCTATCCACATTTCCTACAAATGAGTCCCTAGTATATGGTCTCAATGGATGATAACTCTCTTCAATAAGGGTGTACATATTTATGGGAAAGTGTGCTCTACATTTGTGCAGGGAGTGTAACATTGTGCATCATCATAACATTATTTCATTAAATGTCTTTTCCTTCAAAATACTGAAAATAAAATGTCAAAATATATTTTTAAATTTCCTAACAGAGGCCAAGAAGTTTTTGACCCAGGAGACAATTAATGCTTAATCATTAGAAACATCATTCATCAGTGATACATTCATCATCTCACTTTATTTCAAGTCACAGTGGTTAGTGATCAATAAATGAACATTTATTAAGTGCCTACTATAGTCTGATCAGGATTGAGTATACACTTGATATGGCTGCGTAGGGAATTTTCTTTCTTCCTGGGACATGTTCACAAAGTTTATGAAAAACTTTCCCTTACTCTTGGGTCTTAATCGATTTCCTGATTACTAACTCACTTCTCATGAAAGCCAGTAAAATGGCATCATCAGAAAAATTCTTGAATGAATCTCTAAGATAAATTTTAAAAAATGACTGTCTACTATGTGTCTTGTTCAGAAGTATAATGGCTAGAGAGCTGACTTCAGAGCCAGGAAAGCTTGGGTCTCCCCTCTAGTTACTGGATATATGGCCCTCCAAAAGTCACTTAACCCCGCAGTACTCTAGGAAATTCTCTAAAACTGTAAGTAATAGAGAAAGTATTGATTTCCACTGGGAGAAGGAGTTTCCTAGTCTAGATATGCCCTATAGCAATGAAATAACAGGTTGAGTCCCCATCCCTTCCCTTGTTTCCCTTAAAGACTTCAATCAAAACCAGCCTCATATACTTACTAGCTTATGACCCCAAATAAAACACTTCAGCTATGTCTGCCTCAGTATTCCTATCTCTAATGCTAATAATACTTATCTCTCAGGATTTTTGTGAAGATAGCATTAGATAAGAGTTTTAAAGCATTTTGCCAACCTCAAATCACTATATAAAAGCTAGGTAGCTAGATGGTAGTGATGATGACATGTTAGCCACTGGGCTATGGGTAGGAGCTTCAAAGGCAACAATTGAATAGTTACTGCCCTCAAGAAGTAGCCCAGGTAGATTCCCCAATTCATCTTCCAATTAACAATCATGACTTTGGGAAAGAAATGAGCAAGATGTGAAAAAGGAATATATTGCACTGATGGTATAAAATCAAAAAGATTTGGTTGTTAGGACCATTACCTATGGTTTTGGAATTGTGAGTTATTTGCAAGGACAGAATATAATTAAATAGAATAGTAAAATGCAATTAACAGTAGCCTTGCCAAGAGGTAACAAATTTATGGATTCAATATAACAAATAAATATAGGTAAAACAACAACAATAATAATTCATATAGGACTTTAATATGTTATATAGGTAATAACAAATATAGGTAAAATAATAAATTATTAAATAAAACAAATAACATTTATGAATAAACATAAATTAGTAAATAAAAATAAATCACTAATATAGGTAAAGGAATAATAATAGTAATAAGCATTTACATAGGACTTTAAAATACTTCATATACATTATTATCTCATTTGACTTGTAGAACAATCCTATGAGTTAGGTGCTGTTATTATCCTTATTTTACAGATGGGGAAACTGAGGCTGACAGTTGTTAAATGACTTACTCTGGATGTTCTGAGTTCAAATCCTGCCTTAGATATTTACTAGCTGTGTGTCCATGGGCAAATCACCTGACATCTCTCCACCCCATTTTAAAAATCTAAATAATATAGCATCTAAAGGACAGGGATGTTAATTGAAAATTCTAACAAGAAGATAAATATTATCTCTAAGGTAACAAAGAAACTTGGAGAGACATAAGTCATGACTAGAAAATGGAAAGTTTCTAAATTATATTTCTATACTTTTGCCCCAAAATATGCAGCCCCAAGATGACAACTGTGGGTAATCATTACAAAATATAAAGGTATAAACATATAAAGACTGGGATAAAAGGAGAGAAATAAAAGTGAAATTCTAAAGGACTATGGCATAGACCAAGTGAAAGATTCAGTCAATTTAAGAAACATTTATTTATGAAATAGGCACCTACTCTGTCCAAGGCACTCGAGATAAAAAGACAAAAAATAAAAGTCTCTGTCCTAGAATATATTATATTGGGGGATACGACATATTCATATCATTGAGCAAATCCAAAGTTTATAGAAAGTTGCACAAAATAATTTGAAGAGAGTGTACTAACAACTGTGTTTAGGGACATTAGCAAATATCTTATTTAAGAGGTAGTCCCAGAGACGTGTTTTAAAGAAAGGTAGATTCTAAAATGGGAAAATAATGATAGACATGGATAAACCACTTGTGGAAAGGCAAGGGGGTGGGGGATACAATGTTATGTACAGGAAACAGCAAGCTGGCCAATTTAAAACAGAAAGCACGTGAGCAATAAGAAATACAACAGGAAAGACTGGAAGGAGCCATACCATGGAGGGTTTTCAATAGTTTAGCTATATTTGAGATGGTTTAAAATGTGCATGTACTGATGGGGACGCTAAGAATAAAAAAGCTGGATCAATTCTCTTCATCTAGCTCAACCCCTTATTTATGGACAGGCACAAACTCTTGCAGTCCAACACTCAGTCCATTACTGCTTCTGATCCCTCTCCTTTAGTCACTTTTAAGGTCACATTATCACAGACTCAAGACACTGCTTCTATGTCAAGCATGCCTTCCATCTCTGGGCCAGTGAACATACTGATAAGAATAAGCCAAAGGATTAACATTAAGCTTGGCTGTGTGTGAAGTGCTACAATTATTGTTATCACTGTTTTCTCGATAAGTAAACTAAGGAAGACAGGGGTTAAATGACTTGTGTAGACTCACAGAGCTAGTGTCAGTTATATATGTATGTGTGTATATATGTGTGTACATATACATATATATAATTTCTTCTATAGTATCAACAAAAAGAAATGGTCATTCAACCTCTAAGAATGCTTAGTGATATGGAACTCATTATGTCTGCAAACCACCATTTTCCAGCACGCATTTACATGAATGAGCAATTTCACTTTATTCTTGTTTGAAATCAAAATAAAGGAGGAAAAAACGACAACTTTGATGCACACCAAATTTAAGAATGTTTGTCTGGTGTTGAGTTAAATATTGAAAACCTTAAAAAATAAACACTAAAAATAAATTATATATGATTGCTATATATTAGATGTCATATTAGCTACAACTTTTTTTATTAAAATACTAATCTTCAAAGAAAATTTAAAATAAAAATTAATAGTCATAAACTATTATAAACATGAGATTTTGTTGATCATTTAAAATTATTATATAATATTCTACATAAAATAGCTGTAATCATTTTATGAATGCAAAATTTCATATTTTGAGTTTTCATACTTACAGGTAGAATACAACATATTTTATTTTTAAGTGAGGCAACTGGGGTTAAGTGACTTGCCCAGGGTCACACAGCTAGTAAATGTTAAGTGTCTGAGGCCGGATTTGAACTCAGGTACTCCTGACTCCAGGGCTGGTGCTCTATCCACTGTGCCACCTAGCTGCCCCAGAATACAACATATTTATTGACTATAATTACAACATAAATTTTAATTTGGAGGTTTTTAGCACAACAGATGGAGTACTAGACCTGAAGTCAGTAATGCTTTACTTCACATCCCACCTCAAACACATACTAGCTATATGATCTTGGGCAATTCACTTAAATTCAGACTTTGGTCTACCTCTATTTCTTTAACCTTAAACCAGGGATAATAATAGCCCCTATCTCATAGGATTTTTGTGAGGATTAAATGAAAAAATATTTATAAGTCATAGTGTCCGGAAAGTAGCAAGTGTTTAATAAGTCCTTTTCTTGCTTTGTTTGAGTAATAGTCATCATTGTATTTACTATTAGTACTCAATGAATAAATCTGAAAGAATATATGGAGAAGTATATTAAATTAGCCTGGGGATTCATAATATGTTTTATTGTTGTTCTTTCCAGGAACAAAAGATATTGGGAACCACTGGTGTAGTGACAGAGAACTAGACTCAGAATTAGGGAAATTGGGGTTCAAGTTCTAACACTATAAATTGTAGAAAAGTTGCTGATCTGCATTGGTGGAGGAAGTTTTTGTTTGTTTGTTTTTTGTTTTTTTGGTCAGGCAATGAGGGTTAAGTGACTTGCCCAGGGTCACACGGCTAGTAAGTGTCAAGTGTCTGAGGCTAGATTTGAACCCAGGTCCTCCTGAATCCAGGGCCAGCGCTTTATCCACTGTGCCACCTAGCTGCCCCGAGGAAGTTTTCTTAGTAGGAAGCACCTCATACCAATGAAATCACAGACTGGGATAAAATAAAACAAAACAAAATAATACCCATATAGTTCTTGATTTTACAGAACCCAGACCATACTCAAGAACTTTTAGTGGCCTTCTCCTGCTTTTCGATAAAATAAAACTTTCTCTTTTAACTACTTAAAATTCTGTCAAAATCTGATTTGAGTCCACCTTTTGAGGATTATATATTATTCGCTCATCCACTTTACTCTTCAATGAAACTGTCCTATCTACTCTTCTGATTTCATCATAGTCCATCTTTTCCCTTCACACCTTCACATAGGTAATGATTGCCATGCCTGAAATGTTTTCTCTCTTCACTTCTGTGTACTGGAATCCTTTGCTCACTTCAGAAGTCATCTCAAGTTCCACCTTCCTCAAGGAGCATATCCTAATTTCCCCAATTATTTGTTGGTGCCCCCATCCCAATCTCCAATAATGAAATCAGTTTGTATGGATTTTCCATGTAATTTGATTCATTGACTGATCTGTAAACATGCTGAATCCCTCAAGAGAAAGTAAAGACACAGACTTTCTTATTTGTATTCTAAGTGTCTGGAACAGCATAGGTGCTTGATAAATCATTACTAATTGATAAACTATTAAGCTATGATGACAACCCCAGATTCCCAAAGAATTCTTACAATCTCTTTATTTAAACTTTTCTCACCTATTCAAGCTTTAATTCTCCTATAGGAAGCGCTAATTCTTCCTAAAGGAAGCTCTAATTCTCCTAAAATTTAGTGTAAATTTAGTGCATAGCCCTAGAATCTGTAGGCCAATCAATGGTCAAGCTATGTCTAGAGCGCCATTTTCTCAAGACAGTTATGTGGAATTTGTTGTTGTTTGTCTTTCATTCTCAAAAAGGACCAATACCAGAAGAGGGTGATGAAAAATTTCAGCCTCACTCTCTCTCTTGCAGAGTTATCAAAGTCCAGTGGCAAGACAAAAGTCAAGATGATTGGTGATGGCCTGGGAAGCAGTGGAGGACCTTGGTCTTTCTAAATTAATCCACATGGATTGCATATGTAATGAATTCTGTTCCAGGAAGCCAGTTGAGAACTGCCCTTCTTATTTTTTATTGCACCAAGCAGTAGAACTGAGTTCTGCTCCTGCTATATGCTGATCCAGAGCTGAAAGAACTTGGAATTTGGGAATGCTGTGGCAAGCACAGATTGGTCCTTTAGTGCTCCACTTGTCCTGTTATAACAACAGAGTAGAAGTTCCTCCTTCTCCTCCTCCTCCTCTTCCTCCTCCCACCCATCCCCCTTGCCTCTGGTGGGATATACAGTAAAAAATCCAGAGTCTGGAGTTGTTATATGAAAATGTACAACTTTCGCAGACATGAGAGTTTACACACACACACACACACACACACACACACACACACACACACACACACTTTTTACTCCAGGGCCAGAGCCTCAACCTTTTCTTCCTACTTAACTTCAATTTATCTAGAAAACATTCTGCCAGGTAGCTAGCTATATGTACGATTATTTCCATTTGACAGTTCCTTAAAATGATGCAAACAGTGGAGAAATGATTTTGCTGATGGTGACCATTTTGTCTAGAACCCTGGTCATCAGTGCTACAGAAGAGGTCTGCTATTTCCAGGTTTGTGCTTATTGGCAATTAGGTAGAGGCATGAGGTGAGTAACATAGGGGAGGAAGGGAATCTTGGTGGGTTAAAATACACAGAGGTAGAAATGTCTGTGTATTTGTGTACGCTCCCTGATGCCAGGGTCCCTTGTCTTATCTAAAACTTATATTTGCCTTCATGTAACATTGTGTTCTGCACAGAGCAGGTGCTTAAATGTCAGATGAATAAAATGTTCTAGTGGGATCATAAATTTAGAGCTGAAAGGGGTCTTGGAGGTCATTTATTCCACTCCTTCATTTAACAAATGAATAAACTCAGTCCGAGTGAGTTTTAGTAATCTGACCAAGGTCATGGTGGTACCAGAGATGGCAAGTCCACAGTCAGTTGTCTGACTCCAAAGACAGTGCTCCTTCCATCATGCCAAGGTTCCTCTCCTGGTTCTATTATGTTGACCAGCTGTTTGACCTTGCAAGTAGTTTGTATAAACATATGTATAAGAAGAAGTATATATGTATAACAACTCTCAACTGTCAATTTCCACATAACATAGCAACTATAACAACTGTAATAATTGTAACACACAGTTGTTTTCATTTCTCCTTGAGAGCAGGGATAGATTTTTGCCTTTCTTTACATCCCTGGTGCTTGGCACAGTGCCTAGCACAGAGTAGGTGCTTAATAATAAATACTTGTTGATTAATTTTCCTGAGTAGATAACTGCATATCAACCCTGAGGTGGCTGTGTCTAGTTGTGGCGGTGACCTCATAAGTTCAAAAAGTCAGAAGCCTTGGGTTGAATGAGTAGAGCAAGCAGATGGCTTGCAAAGCTTCTGCAGAGAGGTCAGCCCCTAACAAGAGATTTGATCCATGCCTGAATGTTTAACTAGAAGAAATGTAACAGGAATTGTTTGGACAGTAAAGAAAGAGGCAAAGTTAAAATATTTCTACAAACTGCTTTATTTTCTTATGAGGAGCAAGTATCAGTTCTCCAGCTGACAGTAGGTAGTTATAAGTCACTGGATACTGTATTAAGTTTGTTTTTGCCAAATAGGTTCTTCTAAATGTTCTGTTTAGCATTGCTTTTGTGTATCTGAAGTAAATGCCTATCCCATACTTGATTTATATAGTATACTGGATACCTTTTAAACTCTCCCTTTTGGAGAAACCCTAGATGTGAACCTATAATTAAACTTTAAATCATGTGCCTTCAGGTGCATAGGTGGAGTCTTATAAATAACTGAAAAGTGTGAGAAAATGGAGCCTAATCTCCCACCCATCCCATTAGAAGTCCCTTTGCGTGGAAAAAAAAAAAGGGGGGGGGGAGAACTACACTAGTCATTTATAGCTAGAAGTGGTTTCTTTATTGAACACATATTATTCATTAAACCCTCCAGTTAGATCAACTTTGTTTATGACTTTGCTTACATTCTTTGAAATTCCAAACCTGACTAGTACAGGGATAAAAATTTACAAGACCTCAGACAGCATGCAATGTATTTTAAAGCAAAGTACTTGTACACATGGGAACTCCCATATGCCACAGTGCCCAGGAGAGCTACTAAAATGGAGATAATGTCAAGATACAGCATTTCAGAGCTTGACACTAGATGATGACAAGTTTTCTGAGCACTTAAGTCTAAATGAATATGGAGAAGATAGTAAGATTTGTTCTCAAACCTAAGCCTGAGGAATGATGCCTGAAAGCAGCACCAGTCATTTTTATGGGTATTGAGCAAGGTAACATGAAAGCTTTCTGTTGTTGTTTTGGTTTAGTTTTGCAACAAAAAGGGGTATTTTTTCCTGATATTCCTAAAACAGTTATAACCCTTTGAGAAAAATTTCACTTCTGTACACTTGAATTGGTTTAAAAAAAGCTTTGTTGCTGAACTGAATAAAAAATGGACATATATATTAATATGATATAAAACCATGGATTGTGCTAATAATTTTATGTAATAATTAGGCTTTTAGTATTATTTATAACCACTAAAAAGATTCACCCTACTTATAAGACACATGTCTATGGTAGTGGATCAGCTGTGCTTTATGAGAAGGCAAATGTAGTGTGGATATAAAATTGAGTGTGAATAACTTTTGTTTTAAGTTGGACACAAAGCAAATTTTTATAAAGTCATTGCTTACTGACGATCTGGAAGGAACCTGGGAATTTGCGAGTATTGTTATACTTTAAAATGGTATCATAAATTGAGGGAGAGAAGAGTGCGAAGGTGAGAATGTTTTAATAACACTTAAATATATGATTATGTCTTTCAGAGACAGAGATGAACTCTAAGGCTAAGGATAAAATAATGTTGAAAAGAGTGCCACTGTAAGGTGGTCTAGTCATACCATATCTCAAACTGTATTATAAAGAGGTAATTATCAAAACAAACTGGTGCTGGCCAAGAAATAGAGAGGTGGATCATGGGAATAGAATGAGTAGAAATTACACTATAGTAAATGACTATAGTAATCTAGTATATGATAAACCCAAAGATCCAAGCTTCTGCAACAAAAACTCATTATTTGACAAAAACTGCTGGGGAAACTGGAAAACAGTACGGCAGAAACTAGTTATAGACCATCTCACACCATGTACTAAAATAAAGTCAAAATGAGTAAATGGTTTACACATAAAAGGTGAGACTATAGGTAAATTAAGAGAGCATGGAATAGTTTATCCATAATATTTATGGACAGAAGAAGAATTTAGGACCAAAGAAGATATAGAGAGCAATACAAAATATAAAATAGATAATTTTGATTATATAAAATTAAAAAGCTTTTGCACAAATAAAACTAATGTAAACAAGATTATGCAGAAAGCAGAAAATTGGGAAAGAATTTTTGAAACAAGTATTTCTGCAAGAGGCCTCATTTGTCAAATATATATAGAACTGAGTCAAATTTATAAAAATATAAGTCATTCCACACTTAATAAATGGATATGACCAAGCAGTTTTCAGACAAAGAAATCAAAGCTATCTATAGTCATATAAAAATGCTCTAGAACACTATTGATAAGAACAAAGCAAATTTAAACAACTCTGAGGTATCCCCTCACACCTATCAAAGTGTCAAACAAAAAAGGAAAATGTCGGATGTTTGAGGGGATATGGGAAAACTGGGAAGTTAATTCACTGTTGGTGAAGTTGTAAACAGATCCAACCATTCTGGAGAGTAATTTCAAATTATTCCCAAAGGGCTATAAAACTGTACATACCCTTTGATTCAGTAATACCACTGCTAGGTTTATATCTCATAGATATCCCCCCAAAGAGAAAAAAGAACTATTTGTACAAACATATTTATAGCAGCTTTTTTTTGATGGCTAAGAATTGGAAATCAAATGAATGCCCATCAATCGGCTGAACATGCTGTGGCATATAATAGAACTTTATTGTGCTATAAGAAACGACAAGCAGGGTTATTTCAGAAATGCCTGGAAAGACTTATATGAACTGATGTATAGAGAAGTAAACAGAACCAGGAGAATGTTGTGTACAGTGATAGTAATATGGTTTGAAGAAGACAACTATTGTCAGCAATACAATGATCCAAGACAACCCCAAAAGACTAATGATGAAGCAAATTACCTACCTCCAAAGAAAGAACTGATATTGATTGAACTCAGACTGCATGCTATTTTTTCATTTTCATTTTTTCCTTTTATTCAAGTTTTTCTTGTACAAAATGACTAGTGTTAATGTTTTACATAATTACACATGTATAACTCATACATGATTGCTTACTGCCTCAGGGATGGGAGAGGGGAGGAGGGATAGAATTTGGAACTCAAAACTTTAGATAAAAATGTTTATATTATTAAAAAAAGTGCTGCTATTTAAAGCTAGATTTCTGATGAGAACACTCTTTAAGGTGTATGGTATTTTGCCAATGTTAATGTGTTGAGGCAAAGATAGCACTTGCCTGAGTCAGAAAAAAGCTTCTAGTCCTGACTGTGTTACTCTCTGGTTACATGATCTTCAGTAAGTCAATTCACCATGCTCAACCCCATTTTCCTCATTTGCAAATGGAGTGTGTTGGACAGATATCTAAAATTTCTCCCAATTCTAAACTGCTAAAATGTCAATGTTTTTCACATGTCTATATCAATGGTAATTAACTCGGTGCCCAAAACCAATTTTTATAGACAAATACATTACCATTTTCTTCATAATCTAATATTTAGTTTATGCATTTTAAAATATTATTCTGAGAAGAGGCCTATAGACTTCACTAGACTGTCCAAGGATCCATAACACACAAAAAAGTTAAGACTCTCTGCTACATATTATTTAGATGTAGAGAAATGAAAGGTAAGGTAGAGTGAAAACCTGAATGGATATGGAAATTACTTTAAAAGAAAAAAAGAAGGGAGGGAAGGAAGGAAGGAAGGAAGGGAGACATAAGATTCAAAAGATAAGAGATGTGATGGAAATGAAGAGATTCAAATAAGAGAGAAGGAAAGAGATAGGAAGGAGATAGGAAAATGTCAGGACAACCCTATCATATAGGGATTGATAGCTGTAAATGCATTAGTGACTCCCTTAGGATACCACTGTTTCACAAAAACACAACAGACATTAGATAGGCTTTCAGTCTTTCTGTCCAACTCAGGCTTTTGCTGTTTCCTAGACCACTCAATAAATTACTCACCTATTCTTTGCCTGCCCACCCTGGTCCTCAGTCATTTGAAAAATTCAGTGATGTGGAGTACACTCACCAAAGCTGCTGGAATTAGATAACAGATTTGCTCCAGTATATTCAAATGCCTTTAAGTAGGCATTATTATGTTTCTGTTTCCCCCTCTAGAACAACAATAAAAGTTCCAAGGCACCTTTATAATGCATAACTGTACTTAAACTGTGCATTTCTAACTATTCATCTTCTTTGTTGTAAACATAATGGTGATAGGATTATGCCTGACTTTTTGGAACACTTAAAAAAATCATTTTCATCCTTATAGAAGCACATTATGCACTTATAAAGAAATGTTGAAACCAGAATGTTACTGTGTATATTACACCTTTCCTGGGCTGATAATGTTATGTCACAAACCTATGTTCTTAGACCCTGTTGTTTCCTAAAGGATGATTTCTCCTGCCATGTTTTATGTCAATAAGTACCTATAGATGTTTGGACAGCTTTACATATATTGTAAATCCAGGTTGATACTAAATATGGAGGTATGAAAAGTAGTTTAAGTATATAACTTGGCTACATTAGCAGTAGTTTATGATAATATGACATCCTGCCTATTATTTTATTAGACCGTGCATATATGAATAATAAAATTGGGATTGGAAGACATTCCAGAGGTAGCACAAAACAAACAATGCCAGCCTCGAGCATGAATTTCCTCTACAACATCTACAATCCCATCATGAACACCTTGAGTAACAGAGAACTCACAAAACCTGGCTAATTTTATGACAAACACCACTAAGAAGAAATGAAGATAATACTACTGGTATGGCCTAACTCAGGTATGGTGGGTCTGTAAGATCTGTTGTCCTGGATACATTTAAAAAGGATTAAGGCTGAATCCACAAGTCACACTGGAAAACAATCTTTTATTCCCTATTTAAAGAATAAAGTAGAGGGGCAGCTAGGTAGCACAGTGGATAGAGCGCCGGCCCTGGATTCAGGAGTACCTGAGTTCAGATCCGGCCTCAGACACTTACTAGCTGTGTGGCCTTGGGCAAGTCACTTAACCCCCATTGCCCCCGCAAAAAAAAAAAAAAAAAAAAAAAAAAAAGAATAAAGTAGAAAAGAGAAAATTAGGCAGAGTTGTAGGAAGGAATGAAGTGGTGGAGGCAATATGGTACAACAGTGTTTTGAAGACTTAATCAGGATAATATAATCTTTGCTGAATCTTCATTGTGCTATACTTACACTGAAGACAAGGAGTAATACTTGCAAGCTATATTCATATGCACTAATTGGGTTTTGGCTCTCTGCTGAATGAACTTAAAATTCTTTCTAAAACCTTTTTTTGGTTTTGGGGTTTGTTCTTGACCAACACATATCCCAAAATGAACTTTTATCTTCCTCCAAACTGCCCCCCCCCCCCATTTTTACTATTTTCCCTTTTACTTTTGGGTTAGCAACTCAGGCTTTCAATGTTATTGTGAATCCTTGATTGTTCAACTCCCTCTTAGCTCCCATATTAAAATAGTTTCTGTCTTCTCATGTCTACCTTCTCAATATCTCTTTTCTCCTCTGACAGGGTCACTACACTATAATAGTCCCTTAGCACCTCATGTCTAGATCATTTCAAAAGCTTTCTAGTTGATATTCCTGCCTATGAGGCTGGGCTGGAATCACGTCCAGTGATTCATATTTCACTCAAATATTACACATAGAATGAGGCAATTATCACAAAAGACCAATAGGAACTCCTTACAGTAAGAAGATGGGGAATGTGTTGGCTTCCCACTTTTTTCATATTTAGTTTTTGTTACTCAGCTTTAAGATAATCTCAATATGTGATACCAAATGGAAAAAAAAATGAAAGCTGCTAACACTCAATTTGGGGCATGCCCTCTTTTTTCTCAATACCCTACAAAGTGACATAACTCAGATGGTTGAATTCCACAAAGAAACTTTTCATTTTTGTCAATCTTCAACTGAGAAGCTCATCTCATTTCCTTGCTTGACGGTTCATTGCCACTCTGCTGCTAACCTATTGTTTTTAATCAAAAAAAGATGCTCAATTGAGCTAAGCATACATGCCATTGTGTACTTGTGTCCTTGCCGAAAAGGATTGTGGGAAGAGGGGAAAAGGGAGGGAGGGTAACAGTCAACCACCAATATTCCATTAGTTTACACAGAATTGGATTATGGTAAATTATGTGAGCAAAAGAACTCAGACAAATGCTGATCTAGTCTTTTCTGTTGTTTTACCTGCACACAGTTCTGTTTTATGGATTACACTGAGTCTCTAAAACTGATTCTCTGTCACTCATGGCTGGGAATGAAAGGTCAATGTTCAAATAATTTTTTTTTATCGTTTCTATAAGATTCAATTTGATATTTCATGTCTCTCTTTGCATAGGAATCACTGAGGAAGCACTATGAGTTTTTGCTGATGGGTGTCATTATAACAATTCCCCTGAAGGACAGAGAACTTCAAGGTCAAGCTGCCTGTAAGCAATGACACTGCCAATTAGGTAACAGGTTTTTGCACCCTAGTTATTTTCTTGTATGCAGAAATATATATATCTATCTACACATATACAAACACATACATGTTTAAAGCTGCATTATATGGGAAATAATCACTAACTACACAAATAGCTAAGTCCCAGGGCTTTAGGGTCCCTGGCAAGGAATAAATTGCAGTATAGCGGAAGTACATGTAAAGCAAAGCAAGAAACTTAAGTTAAGGACCCAATAAATACAATAGAAATTCTGGAAAGAAAAAGACAACCAGGAGGCCAGATGCTTTGTAGAGGAGGAAAGCATCCAGGAAGAGGAAGATCATTCACAACTAAAAGAGAACTATGTGAACAAAGGCACTGGGAGTAGGGTATAGATGGTACTTGGTATGTGCAAAGAGTAAGGAGGAAAGTTTGGCTGCAACAAAGTTTCTTATAAAGCAGATGTTGGTTCTTAAAGGATGGTCCAAGGAGAGTTGGTGATCCCTAAGATGCTTCCTGGGGGTCCTTGAGATCAAAACTATTTTCAAATAACACTGATGTTATTTGCCTATTTAAATACTCCTCCCTTTTCAAACTCCATGTCTATATGAGGTTGTTTTCAACCAAAACAACATATCTTAACCAAATGAATGCAGAAGTAGTCATAAAATATGCAACAGGAGATTTAAAAAATATGTAGAACAATATTAATCTTATTTTTTTTGTTTTGGTAGTTAGATTAGAATTTATTTGGTTTATCATTATTTTAAATGATTCTTTTCAATTATGTTTTATTTTCTAATAAGATAAATTAGACCCAGATTGTGCAGGGGTTTCAGTGTAATACTATAGAGTTTTAGACTTAATCCTATACATATGAGAAAGCCATTACAGGCTTTTAGACAGAAGTTTGACAGTTCAGAACAATGTTTTAGGAAGATTACTCCCAGCAGCAGTATTTTTTTTTTTAAGTGAGGCAATTGGGGTTAAGTGACTTGCCCAAGGTCACACAGCTAGTAAGTGGTAAGTGTCTGAGGCTGGATTTGAACTCAGGTACTCCTGACTCCAGGGCCGGTGCTCTACCCACTGCGCCACCTAGCTGCCCCCCAGCAGCAATATTAAATAGATGGATTGGGGTGAAAAAAAAAACTATAGGTAAGAAACTATCACAATAATCCATCAGATCAAATTAATATACACAACACAAATCCTGGAGTCAAATAAGAAAGTTTGAAGAAAAAAATGAGTTTAGTTTCATACATTTTGATTTTGAGGAAAAAGTGAGACACACAGATAGACAAGTCTAGCAGGAGATAGGAAAATGAATTTAAGAGAGAGAAGATTTAAGGATGTAGATTTGAAGCCATGATGATAAAGGTGTTAACTAATGCCATTGAGCTAAAAGATGCATTATAGAGCAGGAAAAAATAAGGCCAAGATATATACATACACACATACACACATGCACACACAAACATATACGTGTGTATATACATATATATGTATATATGAGAAAGAGAAATTTAGTTTGTTGGATGGGAAGAGATAGAAAATCAGTAGAAAAAGTGGCTTAAGAGGCAATAGGGCAGGTCTAAGAAGAAGGCTATTTTAAAAGTGCAGGGGACAGGTAGCAATGTTGAACGTTGCATACAAATCATGAAAAATTAAGACTGAAAAATACCAATGAATTAATGTAAAAACGAAAGCATTTATTAAGTGCTTACTCTGTTCTAATGCCTATTATAAGTACTGGGATACAAATATAATGGCAAGACAATCCTGGTCCTCAAGAAAATTACATTTTTAAGATGGGAAGATAAAAGCACATAGGGAGAGAGGTAACCAGCAAAGAGAGTTCTGATATGGGCAGAGGAAAGATGAGTGGAGGCATGGGTTATTTGATGACAAACACTTTACAGAAGCAATGTCACTATTGATTTTATTACTATTCCCAGGGTAAAAGGGAGGAGAAAAGGAGGTAGAGGAGTAGACATGCGGTGGAAGTGCAAATGGCAAGATACCTGGGATGAACAGGTGCAGGGATAAGAATAGGGATCTGTTGTTCAGTTGTTTTTTGTTGTAGCCAACTTTTCATGATCCCATTTGGAGTTTTCTTGGCAAGGATACTAGTTTACCATGCCATTTCCTTCTCCAGATCATTTTACAGATGAGTAAACTGAGCCAAATAGGGTTAAGTGATTTGTCAGGAGTCACATAGCTGATAAGTATCTGAGGCCAGACTCGAACTCAGGAAGATGGGTCTCCTGACTCCAGGCCTGGAACTCTATCCACTGTGTCACCTAGCTGCCCTTGAAGTGACTATATATAGTGGAATAAGTGAGTCTACATTCAATCATTCAGCAATAAGGACAACTCAGATCCAGGGCAGAGGACTTCTAAAGCCAGGTGAATAAACTCCCAATGGACTTGGTGATTAAGTGGTCACTTGTGACCTTAGAGAAGACAGTTTCAGATGAGCATCAGGAAAGAGAGACCTATCACCTAACTGATGGTGAGTCTCACTTAGAGAAAACATTAGACAGCTGCTGATGAAGTCATTTATTTAACATGTCAACAGTAGATATCATTTGTCAAAGATAATTCAAGGAAAGGAACAAGTAGAGCTACATGCCACAAAATGTGGCCACTGTCATCCATTCTCCCTTCATTTAAAAAAAATATTAAGGTCAGGTGTTAAATGTTTAAATTCATATTTATTCCGATTCTTTTTTGGTAGGTCACTCAGTCAAGACCCCATTCCCTTCTTTCTACTTTACATTGTATGAGGCTCCATGCTGTTTAAAGAAAAATGCTTTGCAAACCATAAAACACTACTTAAAAACATGCTATCATCATCATCACCACCACCATTTTCATAATCATGATTATTGAAAGTGTATTTCATTTTACCATCAGAAAAAAGGCAGCAATTCCATCTGAACTGCAGCCTAGACATGAACAACTTGGGATGAGCTGGACTAAGTATCTGAATCTGAAGACCTCTGAGTTTAGAAACTTTCCAATGAAGCTCTTGGCTAAGAAGAAAGATTAAAGAAGTTATCCCAAAAGAATAAAAGTGTCAGGGGTCAAAGAGTACAAAGCAATAAAGTAGGCTCTTCCCTTGCTAATATATAATCCTGAATTAATTCCACCACCTATCTCATCTTCTCTTTATACATAGACTGTTGAAAGGTGCTAGAGGAAATCATACAGCCAAGCTGAAGAGGCATACATTACAAATTCATATTATTTAAGTTCACCTAGGCCTTCAATGATGTAAAGCAATGCTTTTATTCCTCTTAAGTAATTGCATATCTCATTGTTCACAGAAGTTATTCCAAAGCTATTATTTCTCCTCAAGCCTTCCACACATGCTCCAAACCTCAATGTCTCAGTGAGGGCCTACCTTGATTCTTTCTTTTCTGAGAAAAGCTGAGTCCATTCACTGAGTTCCCGCATTTCCCCTATTCTTCATCTCAAAACTTTTTGACATTGCTTCCCACTTTATCTTCCTTTCTTCCAACCTCCAATAATTAGGTAGACCTTCCCCTTAGAAAGGTCAAACTCTCTGCATGTCCCCTTAAGCACACTTCCATCTATCTTCTCCAAGAGACTATGCCCTCAACCATTTCCACTCTATAATCTTCAGTTTCTAACTACTGATTACTTCTTTACTGTCTTTAAACATTTCCAAGTCTCCATCATATTTTAAAAATAAATTCATCATATTCTACCATTCCTTTAAGCTATCCATCATCCTATATTTCTCTTACCTTTCTCATCCAAATCCCCCTCCACCCACACAAAACCCCCCCAACTTTATCTACCCTAATTTCCTTAACTTCAACATAAAATCCTTCTCTTCCTTTGAAAGATTGTTCAAACACAGACATCTACATAAAGACTTTATTGCTACACACTACTGCTAGTGCCCTTCCTCCTTAAGTCCTCTATATTTAACAACTTTAAATTTATATTTGTTCAGTATATGTATACACACAAATACATATATACATATACACATGTATGTGATATATATATATATATATATGATTTCCTGAATGTTGTACTATGGGAAAATATATTGCAGCACTATAGGTAAAGAATATTACCTCAGGTCTTCCTGGCAAGGCAGAGGTTTCAGGGCTATTTGATAATAATTTATTAGATGTCACTTGCTTGCCTCTTTTGTTCAAACAGGCTTAGTGAATTTTCAATAGCAAAGGTGAAAAATGATATAACATTATGAGAATTCCCTAGGCCAACCAGCAGGAGGCATCGTTAGGCTATGATGATATAATTATTCTTTCTGAGCAAGTGGTTGATTTAAAAAGATCATAGCTTCAGAGCTGTCAGGCATTGTTCCACAGGCAATCTGGTCCAACACCCTAATTTCACAGACAACGAAATTAAGGCCCAGCCAGGTTAAGTGTCTTGTCCACAGCCACACAGGCAGTAAGTATCAGAATCTGGATTAGAAAGCAGGTCCTCTGAATCCAGAGCCAGTCTTGTTTTCCCTGAGAGTAATACTTAACTCCCTAAGGGCAGCCCATTGCATTTCTGGATAGCACTATTTTTTTTTTAAGTTTTTCCTTGCCTCCATGCTAAAGCTGCCCCTGCAGTTTCTACCTATTGATCCTTCTACCTCTGAAGACAATAAAACATTCCTAATCACTCAGCCTATATGACTTCCCTTCAAATACCTGAAGACATTTAGGCATATTACTCCCCTCCCTTTTCTGCATTTTACAATGGTATCTTCTATAAGGTGGGGTGAAGCATGATATATTTAATGATAGAAAATCCAAAAACTCAGAGGCAATTATAAGAGGAGAAATTGTTAGAGATTTAGAAACAGAGAAGACAGGTGTGTGTGTGTGTGTGTGTGTGTGTGTGCTAGATGAGTGGAGAGAGATTTATTGTACTGAAGAGGGTCATGAGAGAAGTAAAAAGAAATCATGTGTTGGCTGTAGGCTAAATTAATAGATAAAAATGGAAGCATCTGTAAAACGTGGTCTTAACTTGAAGGAGTCTGAGTAGGATAGCTAGGTGGTACAGCAGATAGAGTGCTGGCCCTGGAGTTAAAAAGATCTGAGTTCAAATTACAGCCTCAGACACTATCTGTGTGACCTGGGTGAGTCACTTAATGTGTGGTTGCCTCAGCTTCCTCCACTGTAAGACAGAAATTATAAAAGCATCTACCTCACAGAGTTTTTGAGGAGCAAATGAGATCAGTGTGTGTGTGTGTGTATGTGTGTGTGTGTGTGTGTCTTGCAGTTGGGGTTAAGTGACTTGCTCAGGGTCACACAGCTAGTAAGTATCAAGTGTCTGAGGTCATATTTGAACTCAGGTCCTCCTGACTCCAGGGCTGGTGCTCTATCCACTGCGCCACCTAGCTGCCCCAAATGATATCAAATTTGCAGAGGCCCTTAGCACAGTGCCTGGCACTAGTAGTTGCTACATAAAGTTAGCGATGATGATGATACTGATGGTTCCCACCATTAGTTCTAGGATGCTGGGGTTTACCAGGTGACAGCAAAACCCAGACACATCAAATGTAGCTTAAGAAAGGTTAAAATGTGAAATGTCAGGCAGTCTATAGAAGAGGCAGTTTCAGACACGCTGAGGTCAAAGTTGGGGGTGGGAGGATAAAGTTTCAGCCAGAGGAGGGAGTAAGTGTTCAGATGACAAAAATCCAAGGTCATGTGGCCAAAAAAGAAATCTAGAGTGCCAAATCCATAGTATATCATGGAGGGTAGATAAGATAGGTCAAAGGCAGTTGGAATTCATACAAACTTGAAGGCTTAAAGACTGTTAGTACTGCTGATCCTTGAAATACAATTCATTCTACCTACTTGGGATTTGACAGATACTACAAGGTATTTGTAAGTCAAAGGACTTTCATCCCATTTGTGTTATGGTCCTCTGTAAAACCTATGGACTCCTTTACCAAATGACATCTTGTTGCCTATATACATAACTGAAGGAAATGCTAAATTTCATTTAGAAGGCAGTGAAACTAAAAACTCAATTTTTCTTCTATCCAAACTTATTGGACCTCTTGTGTTTTCCCCACAATTCACTGGGAATGTGTGGACCCTAAATAAATTAAGAATCCATGCTATTGACTGAAGGGTAAAGGAGCGGCATACACAAAATCTGAGCAACCCAATACACACCCCACATTCTAAACAGCAGACAAGTGTTTTAGCAGGGAAGGATGTTAGACAGTACAGTGAATAGGAAACCAAGCTGAGTTCAAATTTGGCCTCCGGCACTTATTAACTGTGGGACCCTGGGTAAATCACTTAATCTTTGGCTCAGTTTCCTCATCCACGAAAGGGAAATAATAACAACATCTACTTCATGGGGTTGTTGTGATGATCAAATGAGATAACTATAATGTGCTTAGCACAGTTATTGGCACATATTGAACATATAAAGGATAGCTATTTTAACTATTATTATATTTAGCTATTACTATCAAGTTAATTTCAATATTCTTATTTTTTCATAACATCTCAGTAAAGTTTTACTGAATTACTACTTTTTTGATTAAACATACACACAAATACAAAGAAACATATACATACATGCATACTGATAAAAAAAACATCAAAGACACCCTTGCAAAAATATTTACCAAATATTTGGAAGTTCATTTGAGTAAGATAAAACATGTGCAGAAATCTGCTCTGTAACACCATATCAAATATTGGTACCCTGTATAGGAAACACTGAACTTGGTTCAGTATAATGTAAAAAGCATGCCTTATTAACTTTTGGACATCTCATTTCTTGGTCATAAATCCTATTACCTTGTATTACAAACTGCCATAAAACTCAGAGATAAAAGATAATTTATGCTCAGTGTACAGAAGCTAATGTTTCTCTACTCCTGAGAAGCACAGTACCAGAAAATGAGAAAGTATGTATGTGAAACCATAAGCCATTCACACTGTGCATGGTTAGCATGATAAACACAACTCAGAAAGCCTGATGTTCTTCAACCAGGGACAGCCTGGTGGTAATTGACATCAGTAAAGTTTCATGTGCAAAGTGTCTGGACTATTACATAAAATTTCCTATTCGTAAAGGGTGATTGCTCCTTATTAAGAACATTTTTTAGAAGGAAGGGGATGATCGCTTTTAAATAGAGTGATATTATGCATTCTGTTTTTGATTTTATACTTAAAATGTCATATTGAAAACCCCTTCAAAGACAATGTTACTAACTCACGATTTTACTCATCAATATTCAGAGTACTATTTTGAACCACAGTAAGTGAAGTATATGTCATAATGTACTAATGAATCTAGCAAACTTTAAAAAACCTTTCTGCAATTTTAACTGGACCATGAAATATCCTGTTGTGAACTCTTTGTTATATCTAATTTTCATTTACTAAAAATGAGCTGTGATGAGAAGAGAGACTAAAAGAAAATGTAAGAATTAGAATACTGCATGGTTGGAAAAAAACAACTACTGAACTATTTTCAATATTTGATATATTCACTGAGTAACTGATTGAATGCAAGAATCTGAAAGGGACTTGTATTGACTGAATATAAGAATCTGAAAGGGACTTGGATTATTACAGAGCATTTTTGCCCCAAAGTGTTGAAGTCCATCTACAACATCCCCAGAAAGGAAACTTCTGATCTCTATTTAAAGATATTCAATGATAGAAAATTCATTACTTTCCAAGGTACTTCATTTAATTTCTGCATAGTTCAAATAAGGTATTCCTTTATTTGGAACCAAGACCTGTTGCCCATTAGCTTTTCCTACTGGCATTATGTCTTCCTTCTGTGGTCAAACAAAGAAAAAGTCTAATCTCTTTTCCACATGATTGATTTTTATGTATTTGGAGACATGGGCCCACCTTTTCGTCTCCAGGTTATATTCAGTCCTTTTAATGAATCCTTGTGATATTATGATTATGTGTCCCCTTACCATCCCACTCGGTGTCACCAAATATGGGCTAAAATGTAGGACACAACTATATGTGGAACTCTAGATGTGTTCTGATCAAGGTGCCTTCTGTGCTTTAAATATATTTGTATTAATTTAAACTTTAAGTATGGAAGTATGGAAGCTTCTGATCACAATATAAACTCTAAGTTTGCAATCCCTGGACCTCTTTTCATGAAATATTTTCTAGCCATTCCCTGCCCCACTTCAACTCCAATTATGTACCTGTGGAATTATTTGTTTTTTTCTTTAACTCAATTGAAGAATTTAACATTATAATTTAACATTATATTTCATCTTTTTAGATTTAAAACAAAATGGGTGTCATGTATAATTAGGAAATTAAAAGGCAATTTTTGAATTTTTAGAAATCAGTCAATCAACGTTTCTGTCAAGTTCTTGTTTTGTTTTCTAATAGATACACAGTTGCCTCTCAGGTCTTTTGGTTGCAAAATGTCAAAGGTGTCTAATTTAAAATAGTAGTGCTAAAAGGTTGGAAGGTACTGCCATAGGGCATCTGAAATTCAGCATAGGTAAAAATGACAGTATTGGGGCAACTAGGTGGCGCAGGGGATAGAGCACCAGCCCTGGATTCAGGAGGACCTGAGTTCAAATCCAGCCTCAGACCCTTGACACTTACTAGCTGTGTGACCCTGGGCAAGTCACTTAACCCCAATGCCCTCACCAAAAAACCAAAACCAAAACCAAAAATGACAGTATTAGGGGCAGCTAGGTGGTGCAGTGGATAAAGCACTGGTCTTGAATTAAGGAGGACCTGAGTTCAAATCCAGCCTTAGATACTTGACACTTAACTAGCTGTGTGACCCTGGGCAAGTCACTTAACCCTCATTGCCCTGGGTGGGGGGGGAGGGGGAGAAAGCAAAAAAAGATGAGTATTGCAGCTAGAAGCAGGTGTCCAAGGTACTGACTCAATTGAGCCTCTGGCTATTTTGACATTTATGTCATGTAGGTTAAAAATGCACCCTCACTCACACTGAAACCACAACAGTTATATGAGGACAGACTCATCTCCTATCCTAGATACAACAGCATGAGTCAGAACAGTCATAAGATCTATCACTGCAGCCCTATTCCTTGTCTCCAACCCCTGACAAGAATCCCTCCTCTTCTCAAGGGGCTGACAATACTCCACAGAATGATATCTCCAAGAGACTTGATTATGAATACCACTGCATTCATAGTATTATTAGTTATATGTGTTCTGTACCTGGCCAGCATTACTAGAACTGGTCCAAGGAAAGTATATAGTGTATATCTTTGGGCACTCAGAGAAAAGGGTTACATGAATGAGGTTATGTAGACCTTTCAGGATCTGTGATGAGAAGGAAGTAGAGTCTAATCATGAGTTCATGGAGCCAATGATTCTGAGGGGGAACATACTATAAAGACCAATCAATCTTTAGCTTTATGTTCAGCATTTTCAGAATCTATTTGTCCCCATCATTAGAGAGTGTGTAATTGGGAAAGATGTTATATGTCATATTATCCATGTGGATGAAAAGATCAATGTGTGACAAACAAGCTTCTCCTCTCTATACTGCCAACAGATAATGATAATCTTCCAATTTATGATGCAATTATTTTGAGGATTTTTATTTGTATATCATTCTCATTACTTGATAAATTATATATGTTGCTTGGTTGTTGTCCTTTATTCTCCATGAGGACCAAAATGATAGCACTAGGTTACCATCAAGTTACAGTGTGTCTGACTGTGACTGACCAGACCAATACGAGCTCAGAATGCTTTACCACAGGTTGGGAATAAATAGGCCATGTGAACATTTGGGGGTAGATTCTCTAAATTTGCACATCTCGTGTTTCTTTTGAGTTGCTTCAATTATGCTTTGCTCATAAAGCACAGCATCTTCTATGAAGAGGATGATCCTGTGGCAGTGTCTTGTATGTCATTCAATCAATTCCAACGTTCTTCAGGGAGACCTTGAGAGTCTCCTTGTATCACTTCTTCTGGCCTCCATAGGAGTGCTTACCTTGTGTGTGTTCTCCATACAATAGTCTATTAGGAAAGCGTACATTTGCCAATCAAACAACATATCCAGCCCATCCAGTTGTGCTCTCTATAGTAGAGTTTGAATGCTTTGCAGTTTAGTTCAAGAAGGGACCTCAGTGTCCACTACCTTATCTTACCAGGTGATCTTCAGAATCTTCCTAAGTCAATTCAAATAGAAGTGATTCAGTTTCCTGGCATGGTGCTGGTTGACTGTCCAGGTTTCACAGGCATGAGGTTGGCAACACAGCTGTGTAGGCTTTCAGTTTGTTGGTCAATCTAATACCTCTTCTCTCCTATAATTTCCTTTGGAACCTTCAAAACAATGTGTATGTCAACATCATTATCGATGCGTACATCCCTGCAAAGCAGACTGACACAGACTGTCAGTGAACTTATCCACAGTATTCAAAACTTCTCCATTTGCTGTAACCAATATCTCCATGTATGCTAGCTGACAGAGCACCTGTATTTTCTTGGTGTTATTGGTAGGCCCAAACTAGTACAAGCAATAGAGAATTGATCCATACTTTGTTGCATCTCAACTTCAGAGGCTGCATTGAGTGCGCAAACATCTGCAAACAAAAAAATCATGTACCAATTCTCCATCCACTTTAGTCTTGGCTTATAGATTTTCAAGTTAAATAATTTACCATCAGGTAGGGTGGCTGACCTTGATGCTGTGTTCTTCCTCATTGAAAGCATTTGACAACACTGCTCAAAACATCTTGCTATAAAGCATGGGAGCAACCACACAGCCTTATTTCACTCCATTTGTGACTGGGAAAGCAAGATAACATTGCCCATTATCTAGAACCCAGGCAAATATGCGGTCATGCAATTGAATTATGTATAAAACACACAGTGTTTGATTAAATAGAACACAGAAATGTCTGAAACATGCTAGGGAGCTAGCATCACTTTCAAAAGAAACCACAAAATGAAAAAAACTTGCTAAAATTGACACAAGAAAATAAAGTGAATGACCAACACAAAAAATGTGTACACCGAAGAATTATAACACAATTTATAAAAATATACACAGGAATCAACTAAAGCCAAAGTTAAAACACAACAGAAGTAATGCAGACATAAAAGAAAATGATTCAAGTTATCTCAAGAGACATTGGATAAATTGGATTAATAAATAATACATTCAAATAATTTAGAGAAGAATGAGCATTGGCAAAACACACACACACACACACACATAAAAGGAACTGAATTAAAACATGTAATAATGAGCCAGTCAATAAGCATTTATTGTATGCCTATTATGTGCCAGGTACTGGGTTAGGTTCTAGGGAAATAAAAAAAAATACTCTCTGCCCTCAAGGAGTTTATAGTCTATCTGGGGGGATGCATTCACATAGGGTATATATAACATATATACTAAATAAATATGAAACAATACGAGGAAGGAAGGCACTACTAGCTAGGAGAATCATGAAAGGCTACAGGTAAGAAGCAGTACATGACCTGAGCTTTGGGGGAGCTAGGGATTCTAGAAGATGAAAGAGTAGGGAATGAACTCTAAACAAGGAGCAGAGATAGGAGAAGGACTATTCTATTTGAGAAGTGAAAAAGCCAGTTTAGGTGGACCAAAGAGTTTGTAAAGGGGAATAATGCCCCCAAAGGCTAGAAAAGTCCGTAGAATCTGTTATAATAGCATTCATATAACAAAGAGAGAAGTGTTTTGCACATTTCTCCAGTAATCAGTTTAAAAAATCCCAGGAAGAAGACAGAGAGAGAAGGGGAAAGAGAGACAGAGGGGAAAAGGAAGAGGAGAGGAAGAAAGAAATGGGGATGGCTAGATGGAGAGAGGGAGGAATGGGGAGGGAGACGGGACTGAGAGTAACCCTCCTCCCAACACCATGCCTTTTGTAAAGACTCTCTGCCATGGCTAGAATTCACCCCTTACCTTCCTTTAGCTCACTGAATCCCTAGCTTCCTTCAAAGCTCAGTTTAAGCACCACCTTCTTCATGAATGCATTCATGATTCCCCTTGCTACTATTGCTTTCCCTCCTTCCCATATTGCTTCATTTTTGGGGGGAAGTCAGTCAGGGTTCAGTGACTTGCCTAGGGTTACATATAGCTAGTAAGTATCAGAGGCTGGATTTGAAGTCAGAACCTCCTGACTCCAGGGCTGGTACTCTATCCACTGTGCCACCTAGGTGCCTCTTTGCTCTACATATATTAGGAAGGGAGAAAGGGAGGAAAGGAGGGAATCAAGAAGAAATAATGAAAAAAATTACCACTACAGAGAATATTAGAGATAATTTTATAATATCAAGAGCCAGAAGCAAGAATACAGCTGAGGATAAAAATCAAAGACAATGCAGCAGAAGAGGACAAACAAGCTCATGAAATAATTCAGTTGGAAAGACATTTGGAAACCTTTCAGCTGCAAATAATGAATATGGAGTAGAGATGAAGACAGAATTATTGATATCCTGAAAAACTTAGAAAAATAAAATAATAAAGCCTGTATCCCAGGAAATTATTCAAGAAAAACTTTCCTAAAATACCAAAAAGAAGTGATGGATGATTTATGTTAAGAGCTTAAAAATCCAAGTGTTTCACATAATTTGTGGGAACAAATTTTTTAAGTTCTAAGAGCACAGATATGACCCATCAATCAAGATCACACCAGATTTTCCCAGGTGGATGAGGACAAAGCTGGAGAAAAGGGAACATGAAATATGAAATTATAAAGTATGGGACACAAAAGCTGAATAAACTTTTCAGATAGTCTAACAACGCTGTTTGAAGTAAGAGATGGGCATTTAAGGATTAAAATGACTCTAAAAGTTCATAGGTGGTTGTGCTGTGGAGGGGTAGGGAATATAATTACAGACTTCAAAAGGAATCAAGATCTTGGAGATAAAGAGCAAACAACGTATACTTTTAAATTGATACAAACTAGATATTAGCTGAATGTTAGAACCTTCAAAGGATTAGATGGTCAAAACTACTGAATTTTACAGAAGGGTAGTCTCAGAAAAATAAAGACAACATATAATATGAAGGGTGAAGGAAGGTGGGAAGAATGGGAAGATGATCCCTAAATGAAATCTTTCATAAACGGAGAATCCTCCTTTAATTTAAGCCTATGTAACATAAACTTACATAAGCACAAAATATTGTTTTAATTAAGTTTAATTTAAATATATATATATATGTGTGTGTGTGTGTGTGTATGATAAAGTAAAATACTTTGTGTTCCTTTCAGTCAGACAAATAATAATTTTTTTTTAAAAGTGAGGCAATTGGGGTTAAGTGACTTGCTCAGGGTCACACAGCTAGTAAGTGTTACGTGTCTGAGGCTGGATTTGAACTCAGGTACTCCTGACTCCAGATCTGGTGCTCTATCCACTGCACCACCTAGCTGCCCCAAATAAATAATAATTTAACAAAGAACAGTTAGGTTTTTTGCTCAATTATTCTAAATCTTTAAAATACCATTTAAATGACCACTTCCTCAAAGAACTGCTTGATCCTCTTCCTTTCTTAAACATCAATTAACATACTATTTTCCAACTTTCTAGTGCACTTAATGGGTGATACCAGGTATTGTAGTTGTCAGTAATTAGGTTCTATCCCACTACTACATTGTATTATTCTATATGATAGAGATCATGTGTTAAGATAATTTGAGCTAACAGTGTTTTGCACAGTGATTGGACACTGAAGATAATTTTTAGAAAATAGTTTGATGGGGGGTAGCTAGATGGCGCAGTGGTTAAAGCATTGGCCCTGGATTCAAGAGTACCTGAGTTCAAATCTGACCTCAGACACTTGACACTTACTAGCTGTGTGACTATGGGCAAGTCACTTAACCCCCATTGCCTAAAGAAAAAAAAAAAAGAAAAAAAAAGAAAATAGTTTGATGAATGGATGAGAAAATAGTACAAAAATAGACAGATTTATCGAACCCCCCCCCCAAAACCCAGACAGATTTATTAGCCTCCTAAATATTGTTGTTCCTGACTTACACCTCACCTTTCTCTGATCCATCCTCACATAGGTATCTAAGTGATATTCCCAAAGTACAGGTCTGGCCATGTCAATCTCTTGCTTAACAAACTCCACTATTACAAACTATTTGGTAATTAAAGCCCTTTACAACCTGGCTGAACTCTACTCCTGTAGCCTCAAACACTATTGAACTATAGAATGCTAGCCAGATAGGTCTTCTTAATATTCTTCACTGTTGATACTCTATCTCTATCTAGCCTTAGCACTGGCTAGTTTCCATGCCTAAAAATGTACTCTCTACTTAAATCTTTAGAATGCTTCATTTCCTTCAAAGTTCATTGAATGCAAGCTTTTGCATGAGGACTTTTCTGGTCCTCACAGTTTGGGTTTTTTTTTTTTGGGGGGGGGGGTTCTTGCTGGGCAATGAGAGTTAAGTGACTTGCGCAGGGTCACACAGCTAGTACGTGTCAAGTGTCTGAGGCTGGATTTGAACTCGGGTCTTCCTGAATCCAAGGCTGGTGCTTTATCCACTGCGCCACCTAGCTGCTCCCCTCACAATTTCTAGTACCTTTCCCCAGTCACTTTGGAATACACACACACACACACAGAGATACATATATGTATGCATCTATGTGTGTGTACATCTATGTGTGTGTGTATATATATATATATATATATATATAAATATTAGACACATTCTAGATGTACTTAAATATGGACATGTTACATCTCCTTATAGAGTACAAGCTCTTTAAGGGCTGGGACTGCTATATTTTTGGCTTTGTATTCCCAGTGCCAAGCACAGTACATGTCATGTAGTGAGTATATAATAACTTCTTGCTGACTGATTGATTAAAGTGTAAAATTAAATGTAAATCAACTAAAAATGAATTAAAATTAAGTGTCACAAAGCTAATATGTTATTCGAAGGAAACACATTTAAGAAAGAAAGATTTACAAAGATTCATGCTATTCTAAGAAATGCTGAAGCATCCATTATAATATTTCAATAATAAAGCATAAAGTAGGATAAATGTGGAATATTATGCTCAAAGGTATTATTCCAAATAAGCAAATATCAGTTTCTAATATTTATGCCTAAAATAATGTCACAACTATTTTTATAGCTCTCGCTATTAGATTATGATAAAATTTTTAAAAGGTTACCGAGAGCAATATAATATTAAAAAACCTAGATCATATAAATCATACACACTTGATTTAGTCTAAACAAATTAGATCATATACATTTGATATGTTGTGATGTAAGTAACATAAGTAGAGAAAGAGAGAGAGATTGAGCACATGTATATTTTTTCTAAGCACCATGAAACATACATAGAAATGGATAATATATTGTTGTTAAGAAGTTATAGGTAAATTTGGAACAGCAAAAATTTTATTACCTGTGCTAATAAATCATAATGAAAATATAATGACATTATAAGTAAAGTGTATAGGTGCATGTGGATGCTAGAAAAATACTTCTTATACAATGCCTATGTGAAAGGAGAAATTATAAAACAGTACATTACTTCAAAGATAATGACAATACCAATATTGCATATCAAAACCTATGAGCTATATCCAAAGCACCACTCTGAAACAAACTGATAGCAATGAATGCCTACATTAATAAGAAATAAAGAAAGAAACTTAATGAGTTGTGTCAACATTAAAAAAAAGAAACAAAGCAATAAACCAACAAAAATACAAAAAAGAGAGTTAACCGATACAAGCATAGGAATTTATGAAATTAAAAATAATCAATCAAAATTATGATCAAACTGTTTACTTCTAAAAATACCAACAAGTAGAAACAATTAGCAAAAAAATAATTAAATTAGCAAATTTAATCAAAGAAGAAATTACCAAAATTAAAAAGAAATGAGAGCTAAAGAGTGAAAAATAAATCACTTAGACAATATTATGCAGAGTTCTTTGATAGGATATTTGATAACAAAAATGAATATAAATAACTACCCAAAACTGCAATGGGTCTGTAATCTAATTAATATGGATATTCCATCCAACAGTTGTAGGTTATAACTTGACCTGGATAATTCCTTTCCATTTATTTCTGACCCAGAGTTGTGATTTTATTGGGCTAGATAGGGACCCTCTGGTGAGAAAATTTTCTCAGCTAATTATAGCCTTAGAGCTTCCTGAAGCACTGAAAGGTTAAATGATTTGCCCAGGTCTCCTAAGTTAGTCTATGTAACTGGCAGGGTTTGAACCCAAGTACTTTTCACTACAAAACCAACTCTATGTCCATGCTGCTTCTCAACTCGTCCATTTTTTCAATAAATTTATCAAAAGGAGTCTACTAAATATGAAGATCTGTTACATATCTCTGATATTTTTCTCTTTCAGATTCTTTAAGAATTGGTCCCTCAACACCAGCAACATGCTGTAATCTCCAGCACAGATTACTGTGTATACTTTGTCTATTCTAGCTGCTTTTCCCATATTTGTTACTTTCATTATCCTTTCTACTTCTTTACACGGCACAGTTGGAACTACAATTTTAGTCAAAAGTGTGGTGGTTTCACTGTGGTTCTTGATAAAGAAACAGTTTCATATTTTAAAAAGTCATCAGATACTTTCCATTTTTCATTTATTGTTTTCTAGTTTTACCCTTAAGTGTCCACAGGTGACCTTATTTATTTAGATTTGTTTTCCCCTCCATTGCTTTTTGCTTTTTTGAGGCAATACTGTTCAAAAACTTTTGCCATCATTCTTCATAAGATTTGTGAAATAATTTTATGTCCTAAACATGCATGGCCATTTATTTTTTATTGGTAAAAAGAGTGCTGGCTGAAATGAATTGTAGATTCTTTTGTTCTTCATATAATGATAGTTTATATTGGATAAATGTCAAACCTAAACTGTTATTATTGGTGTAAATGCCCATTATATCACTGGGGCATCAACAGAATGCATAAATATCAAGTCTGGAGTTGTTTTAATGACATGCCATATGTTTTTCACATTTTTATTTTTTCTTCTGGCATTGCATCAATCTTTTTACTAACAAAGTAGTGGTCTGACTATACAATGAATAATCCCTTGTTTCTTCAAATACAATTTATTTTGGGGTGATTTCATTTGCTTGTCATGCCCAATATCGCTCAATTATTTTTCTGAAGAAATTATTCATGTTTCATATGAATGCAAACTACTAACCTTTAGTCTCTTTTATTTCTTACCCATTAATCTTATTTTCCAAAATATTTTTTTTTGCCATCACCTTCCATAATACCCAATTCTGCACAGAAGTCACCAGTTATCAAATTCCATGGTGATTTAACTTGGGAGCTCTGATCAAAATTTTCTCCCTTCTATTATCTTATCCTCTACATGAGACATTGGTACAAAATTTGCAATTTTTTATGGTAATTTTGTCAAAAATACTTAACAAGAGTACTAAAATACAAAATAACCAATTATCTCATGAAACAATGTCTCCTGTTTCCTTTACATACATGATATAAATAGGTCCACCAACTTCTTTATTTACTACTCCTGGAAAACTTGTGAGCCATCCATCCATCCATTTAGCTGAAACTTCCTTCTGCATTTTTGTTACATTTATAGTAAGAATGTCAAGAGTGGATCAATGATCCAAAAATCTTTTTTTTTAAATTGGAAGAAAACAGAGAAGTATATTTATCTCAATCATGAAGAGGAGAAACATTTTTATATATAAAAGAAGGAATTATTGGAGACAAAGCTGATGGCTTTGATTACATAAAGATGAAAGGATACAAACGAATGGCTCCAAAACAAAAAAAATCATAATGGGATTTTTTGAAGGAAAAAATGAAAATTGTTATAAAGGTAAGTATATTTGTCCAAATTCTTAAATCATTTACATTTTTTTTGGGGTGAGGCAATTGGGGTTAAGTGACTTGCCCAGGGTCACACAGCTAGTAAGTGTTAAGTGTCTGAGGCCAGATTTGAACTCAGGTCCTCCTAATTCCAGGGCTGGTGCTTTATCCACTGGGCCATCTAGAAATTATTACACCCATCCAAATAAGAAAAATATCATGATTTTACCCTTCTAGTTCAGTCCTTCCTCATTTCTCACCTGGACTACTCTATTAGCCCCTAATTGATAGAACATTCTTAAGTGCCTCTCTACTGTAATTAATTTTCCACACTGATTTTGAACTGATACACCTAAACCAAAGGTTTGACCCTATAGCTCCTTGCTCAGCAACCCCACCCCCTGCCTCCTATTACCCACTAGGATAAAAACCAAACTCCCTAATGTGGTATTTTAAAGCCATCTAAAACCTGGTTCCATTCTTATTAAATATCCCTCCCCTTAATAATCTCTATAGGCTAGCCAAACTGGCTTTCTTGTTGTTCTTCGTATAAACTATATCGTCTCCCACCTCTGTGACTTTGCACAGACTGTTCTCCATATTTAGGTCATATTCCCTCCTTTTCTATTCTTTTTAAAATTTCTGGGGCAGCTAGGTAGCACAGTGGATAAAGCACTGGCCCTGGATTCAGGAGGACCCGAGTTCAAATCCGGCCTCAGACACTTGACACTTACTAGCTGTGTGATCCTGGGCAAGTCATTTAACCCCAATTGCCTCTCCAAAAAAAAAAAAATACTAGGTCTTTTTTTTTTTTTTATTCTCAGTTCAAATACTGCCTTCTTCATTAGGTGCTTTTCTCATTCCCACAGGTGCTAATAGCTACTCTCCAAAATTATCTCTCTGTATTTTTACATACTCATATTACATAATGTACATATCGTATTCCCCCCATAGAGTGAAAGCCCTCTCAGGGGAAGGATTATTTTATTTTTGGCTTTGCAACCCCAATGCCTAGCACAATATAAGGCATGTAGCTAGATGTTTGATAATTGTTGTTTGGCTGAAAAATAAAAAAGAAACAAAAGACGATGAGAAGGTATGGCTCAGTTGCAATTTACACTGATGAAGGAGATATATCAAAGAGAGTTTTGGTGTTTATTGCAATATCTGAAGATTTATTATATATTTTGCTTGCTGTCTTGCTAATTTGTATTTGCCAACAGGGTTACTGTGTTTATGATTTAAAGAAACAACAAGAAAAGGAGTATATCTTTCTCTTTCTGTCCCATGCTGATCTGGTCCACTATCTAATAAGTCCCATTGGTAATACTCATTTAATCACTAAAGAAAATCATAATGCTGTGTAATTGGTTCAAATCTCATAGTTCAAAACACACGCTTTAAAAAAAAATTTGCTTTTTAAATTTTTTACTAACCCATCATTGGCCAACATAGCAAAACTATTATCTGTCTAAAAAAGAGAAACCTCTCTAAAAATAAAGTATAGAACAGACTGAGAATCTGTTTGAATTACCTACAACAGAACCGATTCAGTGTCAAGAAGTAAATGCTTGATCCAAGATACTCATTTCTTTATCCAGGGTGACTCTTGAGTTTGTTTTATTTTCACAATTTCCTAATACATTAAGACTTGATGTTGATTTCTTTCATAAGGGTGGCTTCCTATTTATTTTTGTACCACACACAAAAAATGTGCCTATTAGAGCACAATAGTCTGTTGAGTCTAATATGTTTTTTGTGAGACAGGTTACTAAAGCATAACTCAACTAATCCAGAACATAAGCTTCTTGCAAGTAGGGAATTGTTTCATACTTTTTTTGGGGGGGGCGGGGCAATGAAGATTAAGTGACTTGCCCAGGGTCATACAGCTAGTGAGTGTTGTAACGATTGGAATAACGCCACCTGCTGGATACTTACTGTAGAGGAGTTCTGCCCATGAAGGGAAGGTCTTTGAGGGCAAGACCAGGAGTCAGGAAGTGACGCGGGCTAGTGGGAGGAGGAAGGAAGAGACTGGCGCTCAGTCTCGCTCTCTTTCCTGAGGACGCTGGCGGAGAAGGGAGCTAAAAATGTGCTCTCCCTTTAATAGATAGAAATCTAGGCCTTTCTCTCTCTCTTTACCAAATTCTTGTTTTCCTTAATAAATGCTTAAAAGCCTAACTCTTGCTAAAGCTTATAATTTATTGGCGACCACTCATTAGATATTTTAGACAGTTTAGCTAGAATTTTAGCCCTTAACAGATGGCTGACCACGAAGAGGAAAGCTAACCCTCAGTCTTCTTCTGATCTTCTGGTTGGGTAAGAAATTTCCCCTCCCTCTCCCTTTAACTGCTAAGTACTGGTGTACTGGCTGTGTTTTTCCTTTGAATTTTTTCGAATGGACCTTTTAAACTCCCTAATTATCCTATTTTTGATTTTGGTCTGTTTAACCAGACAAATGGGAGATAAGATCATGTTAATGCTTTGTTTTTGTGGATTTTCTATTTTTCTTTTTCTTTTTGTTAAAAGAGCCAGCAACTTACTCACACAAGGAAATATCACTCCCTCTCCCAACCATGCTTTTTCAGAGAAACCTGAAGAGATTCCTGCAGCTTTTCCCAATTCTAACTCTAATTGTTGCTCTAATTTTGCATGCCTGGAGGCAATGACCCACCCTCTAGAAGTTTTTAATCCCCTAGCACCTGGAGGCAAAGTGGGGGAAGAGGAATCCAGGCCTGAGTTCAAAATCAAGTCTGATTCAAATTGTGCTGGTCCCTCCCCTCCTCTCCAGACCCCACCCTCTACTCCCCCCATGGCCAAGCCCATTGCTTCCCCTGCCCGGGAAGTCCAAAGATCTAATGCGCATGCTCAACTTTCTCTAACTACATTTGCAGCTTCAGGCTCAGCCCTTCCCCAGCCTGGCTGTGCTTCTGAGACAACCTTAGAAAACCCTTTAAATTCCAGATATGCTCGTTTTGTTCATAATTTTGCTAACCTGCTTTTGTCTTTAATTAGTAATCTTATAAAGCATTTGTATGGTGAAAAGACTGACAGACAATATAGAGGGGTTAAAGAAGAAAAACTTAAGCCGAATAAGAATGACAATCATCAACATAGTTCAAGACTCCGCTTCTTTTGCCATGGAAGGGTATATATTTTACAGAAATGTAGAAGTAAGCAGCAAGGTATTGATATGAGTATTGGGGATTTTAGATATCGGAATCAAAAGTGTTCTAAATTCACTCAGATTATTAATAGTATCAGTTCAGAGGTTACATAGGATTTCTATGCTATTACATATACATTTTGAAATTAATGGTATGGGTTTATTTTCATAGAGATTTTAATGCTTTTGAGATTGTGTCTTATACTTAGTTTCTAAAACAAGGAGAATATTTGTAAAAGCTTTTTATAGACATGTGATCAAGTTTATATTTTATAATACTCTTATTGATATTAAGTTCATATTCATTTAGATTTCCTTAGTTTGAATTTCACTGTATTTTATTGTTCAATGTGTATTTTCTTCTATTCATTTGTCTATCTAATTTTGAAACATTGCAAGATGGTTTTGATTTTATTATACAATGTTAATTCTAGGAGTATTGTGCTCCCATATTCTGAGTTGTTTGTTTTTGTTATTTTTTCTCAACTGATTATTTGATCAAACTCTTTAAAGCATTTCCCTGGCAAATTGGTTGCCATGGCAAGTATAAATTGATTCTAGAAGTATTATTTTTGATAAGCATATTCCAAAAAAAAAAAAAAAAAAGAGGGGAACATTTGTAAAAGTTTTCTTTGAGATTGTGTTGTGCTTTAACTTGTATTTAAATATGTTCAGATTTTTCAAAAAGTAATTGTATACTAAGTTAAAAAAAAGGGGTATTATTTGAAATTGTTGCATAATTATATATTGTGTTCTGAGTCAAGATGTATTCACATTTTTTGCAATCATTTATTATCCTCAATTTTTAAATCCATATGAGACTTGGATTATGGGAACTTATCATTTAAGACACTAATTACCTTTATTCTGAGTTATCAGATGCCAGTTGGCCAAGGTGCCATCCAATCACAAGAGGAATACATGCAAGAGCAGACACTGAACTGTCACATGAGGGGAGATATGCATGAAGTCAAGGTATGGCCGAGGGAACGGCTTTTGACAAATGTTGAGGTTGGATTCTCTTGGTTTAATATTTTATTTTATTTTTCCCCACAATATTGTACAGATGGCTGGAAGTATTCATCCCACCCATCTCACTTCTACACCTGGCTTCCATGCTCCCTCCTATATGCCTGATGCCATGGACATCTCAGTCCCATGCATCTGATTAAGTCTGACTCAGTTTCTTCCAATATGTTCGGTGGCATGGACATATATTCCATCCACCTATTTTAAGCCTGGCATACTGTATGGGCAGTACATATTGCTCAAGTGTGGGAATGCTCATATCCCATCATTTCTCTGTTCTTTTATGGTAACCCCCATAATTATCTCAGGTGTCATGATAAATACAGTGTTGAATTTGGCCTTGACACCTGTTACCAATTATATTAGATTTTTTAAATTTCTCATAATGGCATGAGGATGATTAGGCAGATGATGCAAAAAGTGATGAAACAAAGATAAAAATTATTTTTAAAAATTAATATCGCAGCAATTGTCTTCTCAATTACCCTCCATAAGGGGGGACTATAGTAAGATTATAATTTTAAAGAATGTTTCAATTTTTGTTTTATTATATGTTTCATGTGTAACAACTAAGATTCTGTATTCCCTTAGACATGTTTTTGAGAACTTTCATTGTTTGATTTGATTATTGACAAAGCTATTTTAAAGTTGTGTTAAGCTCAATTTTGTAGGAAGTTTTCCTGGCTGATTACCAGCATCCACACATCAACCCCTGAAAAGACTTCCATTCTACGACTACACCTAGAGGACATCTGAGAAAAGACTTTCAGAGACTTTAAATGAACAGTTTTGATTTGTTCTTTTTGTTGGTTTTTTTTTCTCTTTCTGTTATAATATACACCATCTGTAACATGTATTCTCTGCAGAGGCCCTCCCTTTGCAAGACTAATGTCAAAGCGTCGGTTCATGAGGACAAAAAAAAATCGCCCCTCTGGACAAAACTTTCCTCTCTTCCTTTTCTATATTGTTGTTCACATATTATTAGTTAGCAATAGTTATCATATTGTTTTTACTGTTCCGTCAAGGAAACATTTTGTTTCTTGAGGAACAACAGGGGGGACTGTAACGATTGGAATAACGCCACCTGCTGGATACTTACTGTAGAGGAGTTCTGCCCATGAAGGGAAGGTCTTTGAGGGCAAGACCAGGAGTCAGGAAGTGACGCGGGCTAGTGGGAGGAGGAAGGAAGAGACTGGCGCTCAGTCTCGCTCTCTTTCCTGAGGACGCTGGCGGAGAAGGGAGCTAAAAATGTGCTCTCCCTTTAATAGATAGAAATCTAGGCCTTTCTCTCTCTCTTTACCAAATTCTTGTTTTCCTTAATAAATGCTTAAAAGCCTAACTCTTGCTAAAGCTTATAATTTATTGGCGACCACTCATTAGATATTTTAGACAGTTTAGCTAGAATTTTAGCCCTTAACAGTGTGAAGTATCTGAGGTCGGATTTGAATTCAGGTCCTCCTGAATCCAAGACCTGTGCTTTATCCACTGTGTCATCTAGCTGTCCTGTTTCATACTTTTTACTCCCATCCCTATTCCTAGCATGTACTTTACCAATAAATGTTGATGGAATGATTAATCAGTACAGTTGGAAAGTGCAATGTTCCAGTTAAAATATTTTTCCAATTGAGTGAGGGTCAGTCAAATTATGTAATAAGACTAAGGTTAAATTAGCCCTACCTGTAATTAAAACACCTTTTGGGGAAACCTCTTTTGGTATGCACAATCCTATTAGTCAACTGAGAACAGGGCTTCTTAAACTTTTTCCACTCATGACTTCTTTTTGCCTGAGAAATTTTTATATGACCCTGGGTACATAGGTATATAAAATATGTATATGTATATGCATATATGTGTGTAGACACACACATATATTTCATATATACACATGTACATGTATATACATGTACACATGTATGTATGTATACATGTATATGTGTGTGTGTGTGTATACACACACACACACACAACTTTCACTGTTGCCAAATTTAGTTATGTGACCCCATATATGGTTGCAACCTATAGTTTAAGAAGCTAGGACCTAGAGCACAAATGTTCAATGTCTAAACCTGACCACTAAATATGTCACCAAATGTTGGAGAACTACTTAATGCTGTCTTCAGTGATCTTAAATCAGCAGAATAAATGGTGGAGAAACCAAGATAAAAGAGGTTATCCCAAGAGAACAAAAGTAGCAAAATTTCACGACAGTAGGATGGAGAAAGCTTTGAAAATCCATTGGCAATAATGAGTATTTCAAAAACAAAACAAAAACAGATTCTAACCCTATTTTACAAATGAAAAAAACTGAAGCACAGATTGATTAAGTGTCTTGCAGAGGGTATAACCCAGCTAGAGAGCACTGTAGGAGAGGTTTGAACCCAGGCCTCTTGATAATTGTCTAGCTATTTTCCACTATGCCATGCCACCTCTCTGTATATCGGTATTTAATGTCTGATTTCCATGAACATTAAATTAAATATCCTCAATGTTATCATCATTCAGGAATTTCTCATGACACAGAGAAATTCATAAGTTTTTGAATTGTAAGGCCAAAAGATCTCCCCATAATTCTCTCACAAAACCAAATCTGGTTTCCAATTACATTGAAAGACATTACTCATACTATATGAGAATTCTGGTATAAGTCTTTGTCAAGCTCCACACTTCCTGCTCTTTCTCCTAAGCATCACTCACAAACAGCTTATTAAAGATGCAGTGTCACTAAATGTAATTCTTAAAAAAATTTAATTAAAAGTTTTGAATTTTGTTCTAGGCACAATCAAATAAAAGAGAGAAAAGGAGAAACTTCTCATCTCCATGTTTAATGTCCAGTGACTTAAAGGCCATTATTTTAAAAGCCTCAAGGAAGGCAGCTTTGTCCCCTCCTTCCTCGTGACATCAATGGGCATGCCAGGTAGACTCTTTGCCCTGATTTAGCCAAAGGCCTAACCATGCAATTTTGAAGTGTATTAGAAACTTAGACTTTGTGCTCTGGGGTCATCCTTCATTATACTTACTGACTGAAGCAGGCAAATGAGGGAATCTGCTTGTATGATGATAACAGGAACTGGAGTGATGGTGGTTGCATGAAAAAGGGTCTCCACAGAAGCCATAATCTGGTCAAACCTTCCTGCGAGTCCACCCAAAGTTACAATCATGTCAACCTAAGCAAGGTAAAATAAAAGTGTCTATAAACCAAATATTAAGAGACTTACTAAAAATAACACAGCAAATTAAAACTATTCATTTGTGATTTATATTAGAAATACAAAAGCAGAATTATAATAGAAATATTTGCTATGAAAATATCATCTGTCTTCAACCTGTACAAAAAATTTCAATAATCTATAGTACATATCATATTTGTCAAATGAACAGATGTTTTAATCCTTAGTTCACAGGATGATTTACATAAAGTGACAACATGAATACGTCAGTGTTTAAATTAGATTATCAACTATTTCTTTCAAATGGTACTAAATTAATATTTTAAGAAAGAAGTCAACTCTTGGAGGAAAGAGAAAAACAAAAAAAGGCTTTATACTTTATTATTTTTTATTTTTTATTATTAATTTCTTATTTTCCTTCTGTAACAGAACACCTAATCAATTAATTCAAGTCAACAGATGAATCTCTATGAGGTAATATGAATTTTTTAAAAAATAAATAATACTAGGGGCAGCTAGGTGGCACAGTGGATAGATCATCATCCCTGGATTCAGGAGGACCTGAGTTCAAATCCAGCCTCAGACACTTTACCACTTACTAGCTGTGTGACCCTGGGCAAGTCACTTAACCCCAATTACCTCACCAAAAAAAAAATTTTTAAATGATGCTAGATTAAAACTAAGTTACCTGGATCTCACCAAGGTTCTTACAATGTCACTATGTAAAAGCTGGAGAGATGTGAACTGTTGAATAAAGAAAACTAGAGTATTGACTAAAGGATTAATGTTATCACTGATGGGGATCACAAGTTCTGCAAGGCTGTGTCTTTGGCCCCGTTTTGTTACACATCATTATCAAAAGACATTGTCATCGTCTCAATCACCTCTTCCCCTTGAGCTCCAGTGGAGAAATCACTAACAACCCATTTTAGGAAAAGAAGACCTTCAGGCCACTAGTTTTGCTTCTAGACTTGGCCCTCAAAGCCATCACAAAGGGGACAATCCATTGTAAAGAAAGAGTCTAGAATCTTTACCAATATCACTATGAACTTCAAACCCATTGCTATGTACAGAGCAGGCAAGCCAATTTAGCTGAAGCAGTAAAGCATACTGAGGGAGAACCAGGTGTCTGGTGCATATTACTCAGGACTCAGAGCTCAAAATACTGCAGAATAACAATGACTCCAATACCACTGGTTCTGAATCCAACAGAGCCTCCATAGCCATTATAAAGGAGACCAACCCTTGTTTAGATGTGACCTAGCAAGTGGTTCTATAGGTGCTATAGTGGCACCTCTTCTGAAGTCTCAGAAAAGTAAGTTCTTCTTACCAAATTTCTAGGCACTGTTATATGGTTCAACATTAGAAACAGATCTAGATTTATCAGTGGTAATGATATTAAATAAAGTACATTGTCATCTGCTTTCTTGCCATACCTAAATATTAACTGGGCCTTGACATCTGACCTGTTGTTAAATTCTCCTTTTAATTTTGTCTCTACCATTAGACAGTGAGCTTTTTAAGAACGGGTGCTGTCCCACTTTATTATTTGTATACCCTGTGCTTAGCAAAGTTTTTTTTTTTACACATAGTAAACATTTATAAATATTTCCTTTATTTATTAATTAATCAATGACTTTGAAAAAGACATAGATGGCATGTTCAACAAATATGTAGATGATATAAAGCTGGGAGAGAAAGTTAATACCTTGCCTGTCAACCCTGGCATTCAAAAAGATTTCACTAGGTTGGAATATTAGAATGACCCTAATAAGATGGCACTTAATATGGATAAATAATAAAACAGCATCACTGATTTAAAAGGAAATAAGTAGTAGAAGTCAAAATGGGGTGAATGGAAGTGTGACAAAACAGCAATTAATGGCGGGGGGGGGGTGAATAATCTAAGATATATGAGAAAGCTTGTATGAAGTGATATAGAAACAAGAGAACAGGACCTAAAGAATATACATAGGGGGCCGCTAGGTGTCGCAGTGGATAAAGCACCAGCCTTGGATTCAGGAGGACTTGAGCTTGAATCTGGCTCAGTCACTTGACACTTACTAGCTGTGTGACCCTGGGCAAGTCACTTAACCCTCACTGCCCCACCAAAAAAAAGAATATACACAAGAGCCCAAACAACGAAAATGAAAAGAGCACTAAAAGACAACATGATTTGGTTCAAATATAACAGTCAAAGTTGGTTCCAGATGATTGTTATTAAAACATATTTCCTTTCTGTTAAGAAATGGTAAACTATAACAGCAGAATGTAATACAAATACTCATTTTTCTTTAAATCTCAAAGGGCCCCATAACTTTTAGAAATAAAATTTAATGTTTTATATAATTGCACATGTATAACCTATATTTAATTGCTTACCATCTAAGGGAGGGGTGAGGGGAGAGAGAGAGAGAGAGAGAGAGAGAGAGAGAGAGAGAGAGAGAGAGAGAGAGAGAGAGAGAGAGAGAGAGAGAGAGAGAGGAAGGGATAGAATCTGGAACTCAAAACTAAATAAAAATGTTTATTAAAAAATAAAATTTCATCACTGTCTTTAGGAAATATACATCACGATGAATAAGCAATATCTGCAAATCAGTCATCAAATTCCTCAGAACTGAGAAGCCCTATGATTACTTCTTATTTCCCTACTGTATGCATTTACAAAGGCTGATCAAATAAATTAAATCAATTATATTGATCAGAAGATCATTGTAAGCTGCAGAGCAGAGAAGAGGGGGAGAAGGCCACACTTTACCTTCGAATAATTGTCAGAGCTTACCAACAATCAATAACTAGTGTTTCCAAGAACAAGTGAATAGAAGGAAAAGAAACAAAAGAGATGGAAGGGAGGAGAAAAAAGTAATTAAGCAATTAATGTGGACTTAGCAAAGCTAAACTTCTCTTTTTAGGAGTTTGACACAAGGGGCACCTAGGACTTAGAATGAAGTATTCACCCAACCTCAGAGTTTATAAAATATGTAAAAAGCCTCAGGTAGTCAAGTATTAATTTAGCTCTCAGAGGGCATACACTATTAGGAATTCAGCAAATATCAGGCAGGCAGAACAGCAATTAGGCTGAATTAAAAGCTACCTCATTTTTTTCCAAACAATACTTTCCTATTTGATGAAGGCTCTGTTTTAATAATAGGGTAAATAACTCCCTCTATTAACACAAAGAAATTTCAAAATATATTTACATAATGTATAGTTCTGGTCTTTGACAAAATAAAAAAACACCTCACAGGGTGATTAAGTAGAAAAGGCCATAAATTGGCAACCAGAAGATCGACATCCTGGACATCAGGCTCAGTAGTGAGTCCTAAGCAGGACCCACTCCATACTCACTCCCCTGACTCCAACTACAGATCCCATTTCCGGAGGCCTAAAGGCAACTATATGCCCTTGAGTGAAAATGTCCTGGAACCCATTTTTCAACATCCAGCTCCTGCCCACAAATTTGGCTTCTGATTCACAAGTTTTGCTCATGTATTGTCTTCCATCTCCTGGTATGGCCACTGACTTACTAGAGGGAAAACTCTCTCCGCTAAAGTAGATAAGATCAATAAACCCCTAAATTGTAATTTACCCCTAAAGACTAATTTTCTCATCTGTAAAATAAAGATGAATTCTAGGGTCGAATCTGTTTTAGCCAATGACTTCACACGCTCATTCCCTGGCACTTCCTCTACAGCCTCCTCTCTCCTTCCAGGTGTTGAGCTCTACCCTTGAACCTCCATTTGAGAAAGTACTCATGCCAGACATTCTGACTTCAAACAGGGATCAATTCCAGACTCTTTGGACTATTACTCATTGTCCTTTAGTTTCCTTTTATATACTGTTTTACACCTTCCCACTGAAATTCTGTAATATGAACTTTTTCACATTATGATCTTTAAACTCCTTCAGAGAACACTTAAATTATCTGCTGTGTTTTCTATCATTCCCCTCCTCCACCTTGGGAACTGTTCTGGCAAAAGCCAGATAGCAATATATGAGGTTAGATAGCATGCCCCCACAACTCAAGAGATGTTTCAATTGCTTTTGTGGACCCAGAATATGCTTACACTGTGTTTCTGAAAAATGGACTGATTTAGGAACCTTTAAAATTCCACCTGGGTGGCCTTTAACCCACAAAAGATTGGACTCGGTATGTGAAAGTTGTATTTATAATTAGTATGATGTTATAAGCTTAAACAATTGAGACTTCTTTCTCTCCATATGGTTGCTAGTTCACAAATGACATGCCAAATCAATCATAAATGAAACTTGGGGTAAGAGCCTACAGAGTTCTCAGCTGAAGTTTCTAAATCTAAGAAAAGACTTTTATACCTTTCACAAAGAAATTCTATAACTTTTATAATTATCTCTGCTCAGTTGGATTCCCTCCCCTGTTATACAATGGTACAGACATGGTTCGCCATGTCTGTTGTCTTTTCTTCCCTACTCTTCCCCTTCCACCCAAAGTTTCCTTGTTTTGACATAAGGATCACTTTAAAGGACCGTTTTTATTTTCAGTAGATGGAAGTTTCCATCATAAGAATCCTATGTAATTCATAGCAAAGGAACATGACCACATTTATTAAGAGCCAATGAAAAAAAATCTTGAGAAGATGTTCATCATTATCAACTACCATGTTTTTTCAAATAAATATATTCAGTTCTTGGTAAATACAACATTGAAAACATGAGCATTAGAATTCCTTTTATGACCAAAAGTGTGAGGACCTATAAAAGAAAAAATTAAAGACGTGTAGATTGCACAACGATTTCTGAGCACAGACAAATTGGGTTCAAATCTCAGCTCCACAACTTATGAGTTATATTGCTTTATTTTTTGTTTGTTTGTTTGTTTGGGGTTGTCTTTATTTTGCAGGGTAATGAGGGTTAAGTGACTTACCCAGGGTCACACAGCTAGTAAGTGTCAAGTGTCTGAGGCCGGATTTGAATTCAGGTCCTTCTGAATCCAGGGCTGGTGCTCTATCCACTGTGCCACCTAGCTGCCCCGAGTTATATTGCTTTCAATAAATCACTACATGTCCATTAGTTTCAATTTCCTAATGCATAAAATGGAGGCACTAATAATGTCTAGCCTGTCTAGCCCCCAAAATAATGAATTAAAAGAGCTCCACAAATTTTTTTTAAATGTATTTTTTTTAATGAGGCAATTGGGGTTAAGTGACATGCCCAGGGTCACACAGCTAGTAAGTGTTAAGTGTCTGAAGTCAGATTTGAACTCAGGTACTCCTGAATCCAGGGCCTGTGCTCTATCCACTGCACCACCTAGCTGCCCCTGAGCTCCATAAATTTTAAAGCAACATGGTAATGTTAAATATAATTTTGTAAAAAAAAAATTATAACAAAGAGAAGAAAAGTACAATTCTGGCTGAATCAGAGTTTACGCTTCCCAAATCCCTTTTTTTTGGTCATTCTTCATCCTATAGAATATTATAGTGAGAGAAATCATCTTTAAAACTATAAAGGATGGGGCAGCTACTAGGTGGTGCAGTGGATAGAGCACCAGCCCTGGATTCAGGAGGACCTGAGTTCAAATCCGGCCTCAGACATTTGACACGTACTAGCTGTGTGACCCTGGGCAAGTCACTTAACCCCAATTGCCTCACCAAAAAAACAAACAAAAAACCAACCCCCCCAAAAAAAAAACGATAACAAAAACCTATAAAGGAAAAAATAAAAGCAACACTTGGCCTCAATTACCACTCAACAACAACTGAATGGAACCCAAGCATGTAGATTTAAAATGTATATAAGTAGGCTGGTTTTCTTATATTTAGTCTAACATTTCATTTGGATTAGATGTAATCTAATTTCTGAAACAGACCTTCCAACTGGAGTTTTTGTTTTTGTTTTGTTTTTGTTTTTTTAAACAAAACTCAGAAGACAAGATGCAGATAACTGTTGATCCTTTCAGAAAAGAGCATCAGGGCAAACTGACGATAGAAAGAGGCAATATTTTGTTTTGGTTCCTGTTTGTACCTTTATCTGATGTGATTCCTTAACAGAGCTGCTCTTTTCTTAAAACTACCATGTCATTCACTGTTTGCTGGTTGATGGACTGAGGTCAAGGAAACAGCCTGAGTGACAGAACTATTTTCTTTAGATGTGAAAGTCTAAATTTAGCTGAAACTGACTTTGTTCTAAGAAGTGCATTCAAGGATAACAGAAACTCTGCCCAGAAAAATGGTCTAGTTTACCAAGAACTATGTATATATAAGAAAGGGAGGAGCAAAAGGGAGAAGGGAAGAAGAAAGCTGGTGGGAGTGGAAGAGAGAATATGAAATAGAATGACCTGGATGGATCTTTCTAGTAAATAAAGAAGATAGTTGTTTATGTGTTATGATTTCAAGCTTGGAAGGAAAAAGCCTACATTCAAAAACACACCCTCTATTAATCAAATATCTGATAACACATTTGTTATCTCAGTTTTTTGTGTTAAGAAAGAATAATTCTCATTTGAAACATGTAAAGGTTGAAGGGGAGCATGGAATAATTATAGTTCTAATATCTAGTGAATAAATTTATCAAGTTTTCCTAGGGGGAAGAATGGATGAAACAGTGTAAAAGTAGTTGATGCTTTAAAGGATAATGCAATAAGTGAGTATGGGGTACAAAAAGGGAGCTGAGGTAAATGGGGACCAAAGACTAACTACCACTCTATAATTTTGTTAAGAACTACTATCTAAGAGCTACATCTAAACCAACCATAGAAAATACAACATGCTACAACTAAACCAACCACATCAAATAGAACAAAACAAATAGCAGGGAGAAATGTAACCAGGATGATTAAAAAGCTTCCCTTTAACTTTCAAAGATCTGTCCTGCATTGCACTGAGGCCTGAACTGAATAATGAAATTCTCTGGTCTGATAGTTTGATGCTCTAATTTGAAGACAGAGGACCCTTCAAAGACTGCAGAGGAAAGAACTGGAGTATGAGTAAAAACAAATGATCTGACAAAAGCAGTAATAGTGGAGCAAGTTTTTAATAAGACTGTAAAATATAACCTCGGTGACTAGTGCAAAAGAACAATGAGGAACTGGAGAAATTGTCAGCCTCATCTATGTCTAGAACACTTGTTGTGAAAGAAAACAAAGAATATGGCTAGTTCTTGACAACTTATGCAAACTTTCCTAGGGGTGTCCCCAGTATGTGACCACTGGGAATTTCATTTCATGAATCACGTCTAAAAAGGTTGTATCAGAAAAGAATGGATAAACACTTTGTGTTGCAATGTTAAAACAGCCCTTACTGGCTGTCAAACAAATAGGACTTGTAGAGATTCTTTCCCTATCCCCTCACACCCAGAGTTTAAGTACTTTCATGCTAAAGAGATTCAGACCCTGTGATTCAGATCATACAAAGCATAACAAAGACAAGGTCTTTACACATAGTTCCAAATACTAGATTAGGAAACTGAATTTAAAATTTTAATCACAACAGATAAATATAGGAGATGGAGAATATGTCCTGTCTGTAATATCATCCACTTTCAAAAGTTTCTCCTTCCCAACTCCTAGACCATACCCTCATAAAGGCTGTTGGTTTTTGTTGTTGTTGTTGTTGTTGTTGCTGTTGTTATTTTTGCAAAATTTGGTTAAGTTCAACAAACATATATTAAGTATCTGTTAGATACCAAGCAATGTGCCAGGTGACGGAGACCTAATTTTAATGACATTATATACATCATGACCACCAGAATAAAAATACTACTTCCATTTTCAAAAACATTTCTCTTACTTTATTGTTTAGTAAGCAAAAATGGATCCCATTTAATGATAGGCAACTGTCCAAACTACACAACTTGGCATTTGAGATGAACATTATTTGCTCTCCAATTTATCTCCCACAACTTTCCAACATGACCTTCATTTCATTTGTGTTGTACAATTCTTCGTCCAGTTGGAAAACACGCCTTTACTTCATTAGTTAACTTTTTGGTGTATGTATTTTATCTCCCCATGTAAATTACACATGTCATGAGGACAAAGTCTATACCTGCTATTTCTTGTTTTTTTTATAACTTCTAATTTCTTTTTAAAATTCTGAACTTACAAAAATAAGTATTAAAACATACAAAGAAGAATAGAAGAATTGTGTATGAAAGTGGGAACTTGTATTGTGTACACTTTGTTATAAACTGACCTACTGATCTATGTTCATTTCTGAACTTCTCCTCTCTTCTGTGTTTTTTAATATGTTTAACTCTTCTATTTTATTCTTTTACTTTGTATCACTATTACCACCCAACAACTCTCAGTCTTGCCAAAAGACCTGTCTTACAGCAAATAATCTAAACAAGTGGACACACTGACTATGCCTGAAAATTATCAATCAATATAAAGAAGTTGTTCTTCTGAAGTCATGATCAGTCACTCCATTAACAGAAGTTTTAAAGTCTCAGTCATTTTCCTAAAAATAGGTAGTTTCCGATATAAATTCTTGGTGTTAGTTTCATTCATCTTAGGAAGGGCTTTCCATAAATGCATATAAAGACTACAAGACAATCTTTAATTTGAAGATGAACTAAATTATTTGTATTATTTATATAAGGGGATGTTTGTAAATGTTCAGTGGTTGCATGTGGTTTATCATTTTAGTCCAATGTACTTAGAAGTCATGAATATTATAAAAATAATTAATTTGCAGGCACTTCATTGATGTTTGGATGCCTCTTGATCTTAAGTAAAGTTAGAACTAGATGAGAGTTGAGGGCCAGGAGAAGGACCCTAAATGCATTGAAATACAATTGACTTTTTAACATTTCTCTTTACTCCCATATTTATATTTAAAAGCATCTACTCTGCTCGGATCTTTTCATCAAGAATGCTTAGAAGTCCTCATTTCCTTAAAGATTTATTGCCCACCCTCATCCCCCCATATAAATACATCAGTTTATATGATTATGTTGCAAGATATTCTTGGTCAAAAATCTATTTCTTGGAATATAGTATTCCATGCTCTTTGGTCCTTTATGTGGAGGCTGATAAATCTTGCAGGATCCAGAAAGCAGTTCATTGGTATGTAATTTGTTTCTGGTTGCTTATATTAGTTTTCCTCTTGTATATATTTTATTTTCCTCCTACATCTTCCTCTCTCCTTTCCTCCTCTTCTCTGATACACACAGTCCCTCTCTGCAAAATCTGGATTTTTTACTATGATGTTCCTGGAAGTTTTTTTTTAGGGTTTTTTTTTTTGGAAGTATCTTCTGGATACCTTCTATTATCATGTAGATATCTAGTTCTAAAAGTCTGGGCAACTTTATTATATGATTTCTTGGAAAATGGTATCCAAAACAAAATTACTAACTAATTCTGAAGGAGGGATAAAAAAGGAGGAGGAAGTCTATGATCTATGAGGGTGCCTTACAGTGCCTCTTGGATAACTGTAGAATGGCTGAACCAATTGATTTATATAACTATAAGAATCCTAGGTAATAAGAAATGATAAAGTAAAGTGAGAAGAACAAGGAGAACTTACACAAAGACAAAAGTATAAAGAAAAATGACTCTGAAAGACCTAAGAAATCTGATCAAAGCACTGACCAACCATGGACTTATGATAAAATATGTCATGTATTTCCTGAGAGAGCCAATGGTGCAAAGCCAAACATTTTTGGATGCACACATGGTATGGATTTGTTTTGCTCAACAAGCTTATTTGTTACAAGGTTGTTATTGTTTTTTCCTTTTTTTACTCTCCATTAATAATGTGTAGGGATCTGTGTGGGGATGGAGGTGGGTTTAGCAACAGTGAAATAAAGAAGAGCTATTAGAACATCTTAAAAGGCCATCCCTTTCTTTTGCTCCTATGGTAGAGGAATTCTAGGCTATCTAGCTCTTTTCTTCCAAAAGAGGTTCCTTCTCCCTCTTTTAGGATGGTTCCCCAAACCCAGTAATACAAGGTTTTACATGACTATACCCTTAGAGGTATATTTCTAATCCCTATGCAACCTATATAAGCTTGAACCAATACTCTATTAGATCTGAGACTTAGAGGACTGCAAATGAAATAATACTGCTATCCCTTCCTCTGTAGCTAACCAAGAAACATCTCCATCAAACTACCCAGGCATTCACCCAAATTCTGGCATGTTCAGACCTTAAAAAGATCTTTCTTTTCAATCATTAGCTATTTAAGACATCACTTGCTTGCCATTGATTTTTTATACTAACAAACATATTTGGAATCACTACCTTAAACACTAGGTCTTCAGCCTCTCCTAAGTAAGTCTTATTTTGGCTGTAAAAAGAACAACAAATAGCAGCAAAAACAAGAAATTTGATCTACAAAACCTTGGTTAAATTGATGAATAAAATACTTTTGTTTACTGTTCAGTTTTCTTTTATGTTCATTTTTGGTTCTGTGCTATTCTATCTTGCCAAGGTTTGGTAGTATGAAAAATTTATGTATAAAACCAATTAATATATGACAGATTCACTAATGAATAATTGTTGAGTTTTGAAATCTAGAGCAATATAAAACACTGATTATTGATTACTCCTTTTCCAAATTCTTTGTGTAATACAATGAGCTTTTTTTGTTTTTTCTTTGTTTGTTTGCGAGGCAATTGGGGTTAAGTGACTTGCTCAGGGTCACACAGCTAGTAAGTGTTAAGTGTCTGAGGCCGGATTTGAACTCAGGTCCTCCTGACTCCAGAACCGGTGCTCTATCCACTGCGCCACCTAGCTGCCCCAATACAATGAGCTTTTTAACTGAAGCGTTCATGTTTTTTGATTAACACACTGATGCTCCATCTAACATGCTTTCCAGTCTGCATTGAAGCTAGATGATGGTGATAGTGATGGTGAGGGTGACGATGAATATTTGTATAGCACTTATCATGTGGCAGGCGATATGCTAAATGTTTTACTATTAGCTCATTTGATTCTTACAATAACCCTGGGAGGTAGGTGCAATGATCACCTTTTTATAATTGAGGAAATTGAGGAGGAGGTAAATGACTTGTCCATCGTGTTTCTGAGTCCAGGTGCAGTGCTACCAGCAAACAGGTAAACAGAGGTTAAGTGACTTGCCCTGGGTCACACAACTAATAAGTGCCTGAGGTCAATTTGAACTCAGGTTTTTCTCACTCCCATCCTGCCTAAATTTATAATTGCAAATAAGTAAGTTTAAACTGCATCCACAAAGATTGTAATGGTCTTTAATTGGCTACATGCAATTGGTTAAATCAGTTATTCAATTAAAAATGCTCGCTCTGAGTAAAGGCAGTCAGCTTCAACTGGACTGTGTAGGGTAAAAGCTGAAGAACCCATAGGCATAAGCACATTGCATCATCAAGTCAGTAGTAATTTTATTTTGTTTTGACTTGCTGGATATAATTCCACCCAGAAGCAGATTACATTCTTTATCTGTATTGAATAGTGATAGTTTGATAATTTTTATAATGTCTAGTAGTGATAAATGAAAAATCAAGTCACACAATTTTCTGTACTCAAATAAAGTTCATATTCTGGTATCTCTGGATTTCAGATACAGCTCCCTAGTGACATGCCTCACAGTTGCTTATTTGATCTATCCATTTATCTTCCAATCCCTTCCTCTTCAGGCCAAGTAAATATGTTAATGTGTAGTGTTCAGAGGATAAGGAACATGCCAGGGCAAAGACATGTTGCTCACCTCATTCCTAATTTCTGTGTGGTGGTAAGCACTTTCTTTAAAAAAAAAATCAGAGAACACTAGAATTGACCATAAGATGTCATGGAACTATTGTTATAGAAATCTGTGAGTTACAGGAACTAGAAGATGACTTTCTAGGTCTGAGTATCCCACTCACTATTGCTAAGGGAGGAGAGGTAAGGAAGTTAGTCTTATAAAGCTTTTCTCCCAATAGTGCATCCTGGGTTGAGCCATTCACACTCATTAACTGAGATGCCAAAATCTATGTCCCAGTGTATATACCTTCAGTTCTCTAACCTTGATATTTATTCACGAGGTAAGTAAACAAATTCGTTACAAAATCAATGTTCTTGTTATTACAATAATCACACTCATCATCCCATCTAGTATCATTTCTCAAGGCAAGCACCCACAATCTACAATATTCCTGACCAAAGGATTATATGGGGGGGGGAGAGAAACGAAGGGGGGAGTTTTATAGCACACTAAGTAACCTCAGGCAGTTATTCTATTCTACCAGCAATTACTTTCCTAATCAGTACCCCAGATAGAGCCTTCTTTATAGTGCCTTCACTATTTGTGTCTGGGCCATGCTGGAATTTGGAGATAAAATGGTCCCTTTCACATAAGGTCAGAATGCCTTCCTCAGTGGGGCATCTGTGCCAATGAAATCTCTAATCCTGGGCATTATGATGAAATTTTATCTGCCAAGTAAGCCATCAAACTGAGATTTCTAGTAAGTAGATAAACTTCACCCTTGTCCAGGGGCCTATAAAAGCATGCTTCTGTTCAGGCATGGATGGATTAGGTGCCAAGGTCTCTAAGGCAGTAGACTTTTTTTTTTTTAAAGTATATTTGTACCAACACCTCCTGAGTTACCTCAAAGCCATGGGCTTATCTATTTTCCCTTGTTGCACAGTGTTGTTGTTTAAAAAAAAATATGACTGATGTTTTAGGAGGAGGTACAGAGGCCAGGATTTCAACTGCTCCTTTTTAAGGCTTGGCCAAATGATCCAGGAACTAGACAGTCAAAGTGACTGCCTGCTACTCTGTTTGAAGGCCAGAAATATTTCTTTTCCTATTCTCCCCTTGCCTCATGCTTGGTTGGCACAATTCTTGCTCTGAAGTTTGAAACAATGTGCAGTCTTATTTTTAAATTCCATATATATTGCAAGGACAACAACAAACTGAGTAATAACGTTATTACAGGTATACACCATCTATCTTCCTAGAAGTAAGGAGTGCTTTCCCATAAATTATCTCTTTTATTCCACATAATATCCCTATGCTTGTGGCAGGGGAGCTGGAGGAAGCAAGTGACACAGGGAGCAGAAGGAAAGAGAGGTTGAGGAACTTGGCTAAAGTGAAACAATGAATCATTTTTAGAGGTGAGGCCAGAATTCTTCATAAGCATCCATTGATATACTGCTGTCAAATGAATTGTAAAGACAGTGCTTTTAATAGTTTAGCTTTCCGTCAGATTTCCCAAAGTCATCAGGATTTATTGTTGTCAAGTTAAGAATCCCTATGTACTTTTCCCCCTAGCTTCTTCTACCTCAAAAAACAACAGTGGATGGGGCTCAGTCCAGGATCTAGAGAGGACAGAAAGCTCAAAACTGAGGAGAGATAAGTAAGAAGGCAAAGTTTGGAGAAAGGCTAACATGACTCCACTTTCTAGATGTGGTAAATCCTCACATTCACTGATAAAAGGTAATATACTTTCATTAGAGTTTGGGCCTCTGTGATCGAATCTGAAAGTCCTATTGACTCTACATTAGCAATCAGTCTTCAATCAAGCATTTCTTAATTGCCTATTATGAATCAGGCACTGTGTAAGTATTGGCAACACAAAAACAAAAGACATCAAGGAACTTAGAGGTTAGCAAGCTCGCATTATCAAAGTAACATTGGTTCAACAATAACATTTGCTATTAGGAACTGTCCTTGTAGGATCCAAAAAGATGTAGGACCATGGCCTGTGGATATGTTTAAAATTCTACTCTCCCTCACGGCGTACCATTAGTAGGTGCCATAAGGAGGCTGTTGGCGGAAGGCCAGTAGAAATCGAAATCAAAATAAGCAACAGGACTGGAAGTTGGACAAAGGCACAATGTACATTAAGGACAAGGTTCTCTAGGTGTAGGCTTCAGTTTGATAACTGTGGCAATGGGATCTAGGGAAAGCCAAGCCTCTGCTTCCAAAGTCCTACTTTCACGTGACATGAAAAATCAGGACTCAAATACAATGGTTCTACTGGGCAGCCAAAGAAAAGTATTTTCCCTCTTTTATGAAACACCTTGATCTCTCTGGAGAAAAGGGCACTATATGAATACCAATAGATGTACAACTATAGCTGTGCAGGAAAAAAAATCAATCAAGATGTGGCCTGGCTAAGTCAGTATGTCATTTTTTATCTTTCAGACTATCACAACACATCCCTTTCCATCATTATTTCTTCATTTAAGGGCATCTCTACAATTGATTTTGGGGAACATTCAGAGCAAATAAAATCTTGGAGCAAATAAAGCCACAGCACCTCAAGCTAAAAAGAGCAAGAGAAGGGACTGCCACTTGTCCTGCCTTAGGGTTTTACAGGGACTTCATCAAATGGGGAGTAGGGAAGATGATGAATTCAATGCTCTGCTAGACTTCCCCTTAGTTTATACATCACTTCACTCTTGAACCCATGACCTATCTTTTCTAACTTCTTTTTTTTTTTTTTTTTTAAGTGAGGCAATTGGGGTTAAGTGACTTGCCCAGGGTCACACAGCTAGTAAGTATTAAGTGTCTGAGGCCGGATTTGAACTCAGGTACTCCTGACTCCAGGGCCGGTGCTCTATCCACTGCGCCATCTAGCTGCCCCCTTTTCTAACTTCAATCTTCTACTTCCCCCAAAATACTGACATTAATTTTTGAGAGACTTAGGAAATTTTCTGAATAGTATATACTCAGACAAATGACCAATAAAGTTCTATTTTTATGACAATGACTGCTTCCTTTCTACATGGACAAGGGTCAGTGAAAAGAAATGTTGTTACTGCTGTTTTTGTTGTTATTGCTGTCATTTTAAATTTTATAGATTTCGTTATAACCAGAATAGTAAGTCACTGTTACCACTAGCAAAAGAAGCAAATAAGAAAATACAAAAAATAGGGGAAAAGAAACTAGATTGAGAGAAAATTTCAGAATTATTGGACTACCTGAAAGCCATGATAAAAAAGCCTAGACATCGTCTTTCAAGAAATTATCAAAGAAAACTGTTCCGGTATCCTAGAACTAGAAAGTAAAATAGAAATTGAAATAATCCACCAATTACTTCCTGAAGCACAAAAAAGATAAACAGGAACAAGAAATCATAAGACATTCAAAAATAAGGTTAAAGTGTTTACATTCCTACAGGAGTTTAGGATACTTGTAACCCCTAAGAAAGTAGTTAGAAGTGTGTGTGTGTGTGTGTGTGTGTGTGTGTGTGTGTGTGTGCTTGCCTTCTCAATGAGTGGGGAAGGGAGGGAGATAATTTAGAACTCATTTTTTTAAATGTTAAAAATTGTTTTAAAATGGGATTAGAAAAATAATAAAGTATTTAAAAATAAGAAACAGTGTTAGGTCTGTCTGAAGGGAAAAGCAATAATGATAATGGCAAAGAGTTTCCCCAGAAAATTTGCTAACTTGCAAAATGGATATATATGCATACATATATATACACATATGTGTGTACACATACATATATACATATATGTATATATTTTACTAACTTACAAAATGGATATATAGATGTATATATACGTATACATGCGTGTACATATACATGTGTGTGTATGTTTGTAGAGGAAGTTTCTTTAATACAAGTTTCCTAAAGTAATAAAATCATACACTTTCACTAGGCTGATATATTAGAGTACTGGAAAATGATGTCTGTCAGTGGATATGCAGTTCCCAACAGTCTACATGAGCCATTGGGAGTTATGGGATTGTGACTATACCTGAAAAAAATAATATTTTCTGCCTTCAGTCCTAGAAGAAAACCTCAGAACAGCTTAGAAGTATGTGCAAGTATAATGTTGGGTAGTCAATGGCCTGAAGCATTTCTTTACCTCTCAATAGATTTCACCTCCCACCTACCTTCTGGGATATCCTGCTACAATAAAAAATGGCTAACACATAATACTTTAAAGTTTGCAAAGTACTTTCATGGTGAAAGCATACTGAGCCCCCTCCCCTATTTCCCTCTTTAAATTATATGTTATAAAATAATATTGAGACAATATTTCAGCATGAAGTCCTTTCCAGGATTAACTGAATAAGAAATCTTACCAGTTTTTTTTTAAATGATCAATTACGAAATGAAGCACTACACTGAAAATTTCTTTCATCATTATTATCAAAGATCTAAATAGTTTGTAAATGGGAAAGATGATCACCCCAGAGAAAGAAAAAGTCTTTGATTAATACCGTCACTATAAGTATCTCTGGATTTCACCTATGATCAGGAAAAAAGGGAGAATCCTAAGGCAGGGTTTCGTAATCTGGATTCTGAGAACTTTTTTTTTTTTAAGGTATTCTGGAGTATGTGTGTGTGCGTGTGCATGTGTGTGTGTGTGTGTGTGTGTGTGCTTGCGTGTGCGCGTGTGTGCATTTTCTCTCTGTATTGCCTTTATTCCTCTCTTCTTTGTGACTTTGTGCAGGCTATAACGCCTATAATACATTGCTTTTTCTCTTTTACTTCTTAGAATTCCTAATTTCTTCCAATAAGTTCAAATGTCATCTCTCCTGCATGAGGCAGGGGAAGGAACAGAGGATTTTTCAGGTGATATCAGAAGTAAGATTTTGAATCTAGAAGCTATAACCAAAAATAAGAATCCTTACTACTGTTCCATGGCTGATATTCCCCTCAAAGAAAACACAAATATTTAGTGATATACATACTCCAACTTGAAGGCTAAAAGAATACCAAATTTCAATGTCTCACTTTGGCTTTCCCTGAGTCATACTTTCCTTTATTTGAATGTGTGTTATTTATTTCAGTAGCCAAAATTTGGCTTTATTCTAACACATTATTTTAATGAGGCTCAAAATATCATATAACTTTTATCTTTGTCTCCAACCACTAGCACAGTACTTGGAGGAACACAGTATGTAACTTTACATGGACTTTGATGCTTACAAGAAGCTCTATGATGGGTTTATTGGTCCAGATGTGATTTTATCAGTGTAGGGAACTTTCCAGTGAAGAAACTCCCTCTATTAATGTGGGTTGACAACTGTTCTGCAATTTATAATGTCTCTAAAAGACATCTTAGTCCTTGAGAAGTTAAGTGACTTTCCCAAGGTCACATAGTCAATATGTATCACGAGTAAACTTTAAATCAAGCTTTCCTGCCTTTGAAATCACTTCTATCCATGCAGAAAAATAAGAATAAATTGGATTCAGGTTTGAAAACAAGGATTTAATTGTGTGTCTGCTGCAGTTGCTATAAGTAAGTACAAATATATGCAATTTTTAAGTTTCAGTATATGAAAATAAGGATAATACTGTTATTCAACTATTCAGTATATTACAATGTTCTTTTTCTCTAGATTTAGGAAGCAACAACAAAAATATTCAAACGCACAGAAAGAACATTAAAGAAGAGACTATAAACACAGATTTCCTTTTTAGAGGGTATATTAACAAACAAGTAAATAACAGAATACTCTATTTATTTTTGTGTTTCTTAATTCTACTGTGGATTTTTTTCAGGATTTTGTTTGTGAAAGCTAATATTCTTAAAGTACTTCAAAGATAAATATAAGGGCATTGTTTTCAATGAAAATCTTCTACTCTCGTCCTTTTTTGCTGCCTCATTAGAAGACCTTGAGGGGACTCTTCCTGAAGGTCATTATGGGGAATCACAAGCAGGGAATGATAACTGGTTGACAGAATCACAGGATCACAGCCATGAGGGATCTTAGAGGCCCCCTAGTCCACTTCCCTCATATTACAGATGAGGAACTGAGGCACAGAGAGTAAAGTGACTTTCTCAAAGTCACACAGGTCATATAAAAGCCAACATCCCATATGACCCACAGTATACCATGATACCTCTGTGTACTGGTCTGGAGCCAGACCTCATGCTTTCTATAGAAAGATCAGCCTAGGTAAGCTGAGAGAGGCTCATGACAGAATGTTTCTACTGAACCATTAATGTTGTTGGTCAGAGTAGAAACAGGCTTCTAAGCGAAGGAGTGGCCACGCTGATGAAATTAGACACTTGAAGCAGTAAAATACCATTCATCATTCTATTCATTCAATATTTCTAAGGGAATGGAGTTTCAAAACAGCATTTGTTCACTCATCTATTAGGATGTTTTAAAAGAAATAATGACATAGTAATAGTCAGAAAGATTACCTTAAACTAAAGAAAAATAAAGCTATACCTTCTCAGAAAAATCTATAATACATCCTATTTTCACAACAGAATTGTGTGACTTTTAAGAGCATTTTTTTCTTTCTGTCAGAATAAAGTGGGCTATCTCATTTTATATAAACAAAACCCATTAATTTATTGATATTTTCTCATATTTTTAGATTTAGAATCAGTTCTTTTAAAGTAATAAAATGTTCAAAGTCAATTTGCTTACTGGCTAGTTATGTAGGTAAGTTATCTAACCTTTATTGGCCTTATTTACCTCATCTGTAAAATGACTGAAATTCATTAGGCCCTCTGAGTGTTATCATTCCATAAACTTTCCAAAATAACCCAAAGAGATATATTGAGACCAATACAAGTGGAAAATAATTCACTATATGTCTTACCTTTTTTAAGAATTAGTATTTAAATGTAGACTATAATGTACCAAGTCATCAAAGTTTCTTTTCATTATTTGTTAAAACCTACAAGCAATTTAATTTGACAAATAGTTATTGAGCCACGTCTATGCTCATGACCCATGGTGTGTCACCGATTGCACCATCACTGGAAAGAATAGAAATCTAATGGTTTCTCTCTAGACCCCATAGACCTGAAAAACAAGCAATTCATGGAGCAGCTTGATGTTTCCATCAATGACAGGGGTTTGAGGTTGCAGAGTGAGTTCTACTCTGGAAGACCTAAGACATTGGAGCTTCACTAGGCCAAAATATGGTTAGAAATACTTACTGAGTGTAAGGAAGGGTATAGAAGGTTCATTTACTTTATCAATAGCTAAGAGGAATAAACAAGGATATGTTTGTTCCATGTACTGACAAAAATGCTTTTAATAATAACTTCAGAAAGACATTTTAGACATCAACATGTAAAATAACTTTTTTTTTTGATGAGGCAATTGGTAAGTGACTTGCCCAGCGTCACACAGCGAGTAAGTGTCAAGAGTCTGAGGCTGGATTTGAACTCAGGTCCTCCTGACTTTAGGACGGGTGCTCTATCCACTGCACCACCTACCTGCCCCATAACTATATTTTTAATGTATAAATTGGAAAATACCAAGGGTCTCTCTAAGAAAGAGACAGAAAAAAAGTGCAGAAGTGGGAGGGAGGGGGGGAGAGAGAGAGAGGAGAGAGAGAGGAGAGAGAGGGAGAGGAGAGAGGGAGAGAGAATCTAAATAAAATCAATAAAGTACTAGCTGACTTTTTGAAATTTCTAATTAAATATTTGCTTTTCACCAATGTATGGGCTATCTGACACTATTTTCCTATCATCAGTTTCATTTATTTCAGCTTATATATTGCTGCTAATCAAAATACAGTTTCCTTTTCTAAAAAAAAAAAAAAGCAAAAGCAAAACCACACACACATTATTTGCTCAGATCCCTACATGCCTCCAAATAACTCTTAAATTTCTTTTTTTTCTTTTTTTTTTCTTAAATTTCTTACAGAGAAAGTAGTCATATTTTCCAGAGTTTAAGTTTGGCCTATCTGTTCCCTTAACCTCTTCAAGTGGTGGTATCCACTATTGTAAATGGGATGCTGTAAAATGTCTGCTTCCAGATATTCCTAATTCAGTCACTTAGTTCTGCTTTCTTCAGATGAAAAATACAATCTGGATTCTAAAAGGGAACAGACCTCTATTCCTACTGAACTTCTGAGCCATATCCAATAAAAAAAGTTTCCAATCTCTGTCTGTGAGAAGTCATTTCTCCTCTCCTTGCCTTAGAGAACTAAGACTCTATGTTTCAAAGAAGGTGCCAACTTGTACTGGCAGAGGAGCTTTCCTCATCTCGGAGTTCCTTTAAAAAATGAAATCATAAGTTTAGTTACTATCAGGCAATCAGTTAGCAAACATTTATTAAGTGACTACAGTGTGCTTTAGACTAGGGATAAAAGAAAGTCAAAACATTTTCTGTTATCAGGGATCTTACATAATAATAAGGTATCAACATGTAATTTTATCTATCATCTATCTGATATATACAATGTGAATGGACTCCTTAACTCTATTCATTATCCAGTAAGATGAAATAGGTTCGATTAAGTTTTACAAACTTTCCAAAATATTGGTAGTTTTTCTAAATAGCTAGAGTTGCTATATGTATTTGGGAAAATAATAAATTCTGAATTACTACAAAATAATGTAAAACTATCTTCATATATATATGTGTGTCTATGTATATACATATATGTATACATATACATACAGATAGATAGATAGATATACTGAATATTTTTACTGAGCATTTGATCTTATACATCTTTTGGGGGGGGGGCAGGGTAATGAGGGTTAAGTGACTTGCCCAAGGTCACACAGCTACTAAGTGTCAAGTGTCTGAGGCCAGATTTGAACTGAATCCATGGCTGGTGCTTTATCCACTGCATCACCTAGCTGTCCTCTTTTACTGAGCATTTGAGGAAAACATTCTCAAAACCGCTGCAATAGGAATTCTGTTCATTGTATTTAGAAATGTTCATAATGTTATGAGAAGATATTCACCTCCTATCATCGCTAGACTATGAATAAACCAAAATTTGTTTCTATTACATGAATTAGAGATTTTTTTCTATTACTAATATTGTTGATATAAACAATTTCTCACCTATAGCAGAATTCTTATCAATATGGTTCATTAAAATGTTTAGGGGGAAAAAATCAAAATACTGAGCAGAAAAAAAGATAAAACTGAAAAAATAAGGTTACAGATAGCCCCAAGGTAGGAAATTCAATATGAATGATTTCTGCTTGGCACCAGGGTCACTATAAAGAATATGCTATTAAAATCACAAAGGGGTATAATTCTTTGAAAACTGAGTATTACATTTATTAGGATAACTCAGAAATTCACAGAGTTTCAAGGGACTTTATTTCAACCTTTCAGACCATCCTTGAAGACTCCCCTCTAGAGCATACCAAACAAGTGGAAGAAAAAATCAATTAATGAATCAATCGATAAGCATTTATTAAGCTCTCGCTATGTGTCTGCTACTGTAATCAGAGCTGGGGATACAAATACATAAGGTGAAACAACCTCTCCTTTCTAGAGGCTTCATCTCTATGAAGTCTAAGGAGAACTTATCTAATCCCTCTGATACATAACAGACCTACTTAACACAGTGATCACGTTCTCCTAAAGCTCCTCTTGTAAAACACCACCAGTTCTTTCATGTGATTCTCAAATGGCATGATATCAAGGCCACCATTTTTGGTCATTTTTTTCCCCAGACAGTTTCCATCTTATTAGTATCCTTTCTACTAAAAACTGACAAATTCTTCAGATGTGGTTTGATGAAGGCAAAATACTACATGATTACTACCTCTATAATATAATTTCATCGAAGGCAGGAATTACCCTTTCTTGGTGATTAGCAGGGACTGGCATGTACTTGGTACTTAATAAATGCTCACTGACTGAAAGACCTCTATAATTCCTGGATACAAGGATCACTTAATTTTTTGTTTCTTTTTTGGGAAAGGATGGGAAGGGGTGGGGTGAGGATTACATTATTTCACTGATATAGGGAGCCCTCCAGTAACACTCTCTACTAATAAAGATCTACAACTGTTTTGAGTTTTAAAGAACTGGCTGGAGCATGGAGAAGTTAAGTGACTTGTCCAAGGTCATACAACTAGTAAGACTTGCCAGCAGATCTGAATCCAGCTAGCTATCCACTATACTAAAATGACTCTTACACCTTACAATGTCATCTCTCACTTCATATGGTTTAAGATTCATTAGCTTTTTATTTTAGCTATAATGAACTACAGCCAGAAGACAAAACTGCTCAATTTTTCTTTTGCTTTTTTCTCAACCAACGTGAATGATCTTTGGACTGGAAAGGACAAAAGAAAAAGTAATGGAGAGTTCATACTCAAGTTAAATATAGACATGGTAAGAATACACTTGCTTAGTTTCCCTTGGTAAGTTTGATTTCAGTTACTGGCAAAAGTCTATAGCATGTTATTAAAAGGATGATATGCAATCACTTATCAAATAGAGCATTGATCCCTCAAATTCATCAAGGGTCCATAAAAAACAGGTCTTGCCAAACTAATCTCATTTTGTGTGATTATTAGATCAAAGGAATGTTACAGAACAATATCCCTGAATTTCAGTGAAGTATTTGGCAAACTATTTCGTGTTTTCCTTGTGGATAGGATGGAGAGATGTGGGTTAGACACGAGTCAATCTGACTGAATGATTAGAACACAAAGCATCACTATCAGGCCATTGGGAGGTCTCTGGTGCAGCATTACAGGAAACACTCTTTGGCCCTGCATCATTCAATATTTTTATTAATGGATGAAAGGGAGGCATTGAAAACTTGCTCATCAAAGGTGAAAACAAATCTCAAAGGGACATATAACATGGTAAATGACAGACATTAGTCAACATGGTCTTAAATGGATAAGAGATGTACTGAATATAGTAAGATAAAATGTAAAAGGACAAATGTCAATTTCTACAATGGGGTTGAAAACTTCAACTTTAAAGTACAGGATGAGTGACGTGAACCAAGGCAAGATAACAGGCCAAGTGAAGATCTGGAGGCTTTATCAAACTAAAACTCAATTTGAGTTGACAGGAAAAGATAGCTGCCAGAAGAGGAAATCTACAGTCTTCAGAAAGGGGGAGATGGGGCAGCTAGGTGGCGCAGTGGATAAAGCACTGGCTCTGGATTCAGAAGGACCTGAGTTCAAATCTGGTCTCAGACATTTGACACTTACTAGCTGTATTACCCTGGGCAAGTCACTTAACCCCAACTGCCTCACCAAAAAAAAAAAAAAAAAGAAAAAGAAAAAGAAAGAAAGAAAGAAAGAAAGAAAGAAAGAAAGAAAGAAAGACAGGGAAGATGATTATCCCCTTTTCTGTACTGGGGTCTCATCAGATTCCATTTAGTATGCTGTATTTGTCTCTGGGCAACACATGGACATGCCAGAAAAAGTCTGGAGAACAGGGACCAGGAAATTGAAATACTAGTCAAAGTATTGGTTTAATGAAGTCAAAGTCTTGATATAATGAAGTAGAAAAGTTTCACCTGAATAAGAAAAGCCTTAAGAGGGAACCTGAGTGGTGTCTTCAAGTCTTTGAGGAGCTTTAATGTTGACAATAGGGACCAATGATACTTGTGTTTTATGGGACACCTATGCTGTCTCTTGACCTCCCCATCTTGACCTTCTTTGATTTCATCATGGGAAGGAAGGCCTAAAAGATTCCACAGGACCACACTTTGGTGAGTAGGTAGCTTGTTTATTTTCAGATGGCTATACAAGTGAGGTAAATTATATTCTTCTTCTTCTTCTTCTTCTTCTTCTTCTTCTTCTTTTTTTTTTTGCAGGGCAATGGGGGTTAAGTGACTTGCCCAGAGTCACATAGCTACTAAGGGTTTGAACTCAGGTCTTCCTGAATCCAAGGCTGGTGCCTTATCCACTGTGCCACCTAGCTGCCTCCAATTATATTCTTCTGAAGAATGAATCCCAAGACAGGAATGGTGATTCTGGTATATTTATTTAATTTTATATACGTACTTATCCATATACATGTATGTGTATTGTGTGTATGTATGTATACACATACACACATATTTGGAATTACATCAAAGATGGGAACTGAGCCAACTTTAATGGGATCAGAAGTAGGGAGATAGGAATGATCCTAAGGACATATTCAACACTTATCTCAGGGAATAGAGTCCTAGTAAATGGATAGGAAGATGAGAGAGAATTGGGATAAGATGAAAACACTACTGCCCAAGTAAGAAAAAGAAGACATAGGTATCAAGTCAGATTGAAGTAAATTGGGGATCTGAAGTCAGAATTCCCTTTCTTTGAAGGATACAACTAGAAGCTTAGGAAAAGAGACTGTCAGTAGTTTTAAGTCTATGGACATATGAGAAAATTAAGTCTGGGGGAATACAAGGTTTATATATTATAATACATTTCTTTTCTTTAGCATAAAACAGGTCATATGACAAAACAGGGTCTCTTTGTTCAATCAACCAATATGTATTTATTAAGTTCCTGCCAAGTGCCAGGCACTGTGTTAAGTGCTATTCCTTACCCCTGAAATATTTCTGGGCATTCAGTTTGGCTATGGTCTGATATAGGATAGTATAATAATTTTATGTTCAACCAAGAGAGTAAAGCATCTAGATGCATATTTGGAATTATTCCATTAAATGATACAAAGATTCAGAAATACATAGTTCATACCTGCACAAAGCTTTTGTTACAAACCTAGGAAGAGAACAACGTTCATACACAAATAGTTAGTATCAACAAGGTAAGAAGAGACTGATGTAAATGAAAGGCCTAGACAACTTCTTAGAAGGTACTAAGGTGGAAAAGATCACTTTCAGTTGAGAGGTCAGTGAAGACTTCTCGGAAGTGGAGATGGCTGAATTGACCTCAAAAAAAAAAAAAAAGTACAGTTTTGACAAGTAGAGAAGAGGCTGGAGTCCTTTCCAGACACCAGGGATAAACTGGGAAAGGGAAAGAAGTAAAAGAGGAAAACCTGGTAGCCCAATATAACTGGTACAGAGACTACATGAAGGCTAGTAAAATGGAAAAGGATGACAAGGGATGCTGGAGTCAGGCTCTGGAGGTCCTTAAAGGACAAGCTGAGGCATTTAGGAAAAAAATATCTTATAGATACCTGAATTTCTACTTTAACCTAAAAATAAATAGCTCAGGTTTTTAGAAGTCTAAGGAAATATTATTTTATATTTTGTACTGGACCCCATAGTCTTTGTTTTTACCTCAAGTGTGTACTAAAGCACCCAAACATGCATATATACTTTAAAGATTCAGTCATATCAGCATGCTACTCAGGCAGTGAATTATTTATGCATGCATTATGGATAAACAATATGAGAACATGAAAGTAGAGTAAGTCCAAACTGAAAAAAGTCACCATTATCGAGAACTGTTTTGTGAGAGAATAGAAGCCGAGAGTCATCAGATGTCCAAGAAAAAAGCAAGACAATGTAGGAAGCAAAAAATAAAATGAAATTAAATTTTTTGTGTTTTGAATTTTGGTCAAAGCCTTACTGAAAAATGATGCTATTTATAGCACAGATGTTTGAAGATGTTTGACTTGGGGCAACTGTTTTCTTGATATTTAAACTCCATTCCTTATTAATATGCTCTTTTAAGGAGGAGGATTACGTAGCTCTTACTTCCATATCTGCTCCAAATATTGTCCTTTCTATACAAACACCAACAGTTAGAATATAGGAGAAGCTATTATAGTTTGCAAAGCTTGTAAGGCTTCATTTTATTCCCCTCTCTCCAATTATACAGTTGAAGCTATAATGTTTAAAAAGTTCAAGAGACATGATTTATAGGTAATTAATCATTTTATTAATTATGGTAGCAATAATTAATAAAAGGGGTCAGCGATACTCTTGAATTCCAGACTCCTCATGGAATTCACTCAACACTTATAAACCCTTGGAAGAGTTGTTGTTCCTGAGGGTGGCAATAAACTCTGATTGCTTAATATATTTTTTTTTTTTTTTAGCGAGGCAATTGGGGTTTAGTGACTTGCCCAGGGTCACACAGCTAGTAAGTGTCAAGTGTCTGAGGCCGGATTTGAACTCAGGTCCTCCTGAATCCAGGGCCAGTGCTCTATCCACTGCGCCACCTAGCTGCCCCTGATTGCTTAATAATTAATGAGCAAATGGATATTACAATGAGAGGCAGACCTATTCCAATAAGGGTCTAGGGGACTGATTATGTCATTTGCTTCCAAACAACCCCCAGTGTTGGGCAATCTAATCAAAGAATTTATCGCACCCAAACCTGAGTAGAACACAATGGGCAGGAATTCACCTAGATAAGATGGTGGGATAAATTTGTGGAAGAGGTCAGTAATGTCCTTCAGAGGCTGCAGCTTCCAACAAGCAAATAAAACATGGTTGTTAATAATCACTTTTCTCAAAGCCCACACCAGCTCTCAGATAAACTATTATAAAGACCTTCCTAACTATAACTCCAGCTTCTAGGCTCTTCCTTCACCAATCCAACCTCCACACAGTCATAAAAATAATATTCCTAAAGCAAACATCTGACTGTGACATTCATCTGTGCAAGACCCTTTGAGGACTTTCCATTATTTCTTGGGTAATATATAAACTTCTCAGTTTGAATTTAAAGTTGCTCACTCTCTGGATATGGCCTCTCTTTCCCTTAAACTTTACTACCCATCACTTCACTTCATGAACTCTGTTCTCCAGCTACACTGAACAACTTACTACTACTACCCTGTGCTTTTGAAAAGGTGTTCCAAAAAGAAAAGAAAAGAAAAGATGCTCCACAAGGCTGGAAAGCACATCTTGGAATCTCTTGCTTCTGTCATGCCTCAGTTCATGTGCCACCTCCTACACAGAAAATTTTCTGATCTTCTGAGTTGTCAGTGCTTTTTTCCTTCCTCAATTTATGTTTATGGTTACTTGTTGTAAATGGTGATTTTCTTGCAGTACCTGTACAAAGTAACTTCCTTGAGGGCAGGAACTATTATTCTTTTGAAAGGCTCTCCCTCTTTGCCTTTGCCTCTTGGCTTTCCTGGTTTCCTTCAATACTCAGTTAAAATCCCACATTCTTCAAGGGGCCTTTCTTAGTCCCCTTCTCTTCCATTCCTAATGCCCCTCTGAGATACCCTAGATTAATTCCATATATACTTGTGTAGACATAGTTGCTGACATATAGTTCCCCCATTAGAAAATGGGCTTCTTGAGGTTGATTGTTATTACTTTTCTTTGTACCTCCGGTGCTTAATAGTATGTGTTTAATAAATGCCTGTTGAAGGGCAGCTAGGTGGTGCAGTGGATAAAGCACCGGCCCTGGAGTCAGAAGGACCTGAGTTCAAATCTGGCCTCAGATACTTAACACTTACTAGTGTGTGACCCTGGGAAAGTCACTTAACTCCAATTGCCTCACCAAAAAAAAATCTAACACTTTAATAAATGCCTGTTGATTTAAGTACCCATTGTAGGCGCATAATGTTTGTTGGGTTGGATTTCATGTTCTATATTTTCACATAACCCACTCAACACATAAAAATAATTAGGCACCTGATGAGCAAGGTACTGTGCTAAACTGGGGATAAAAAAATTAAAACAAAAATAAACTATGGTCCCTTGTCACAAAAAAGAGTAAATGTACTATAATAAGAGGAAATTTGAAGTATGCGGAAAAACTATAACACGGACTAGAGTACATCACTAATCTTACCACCCTATCTCTAAATTCTTTGCTAGCTATTTTTTTTTCTTGCCACCCTCTAAATTTTTGCATTCCACAATGATCTTTCCTTGGTCCTTTATATTCTCGTCCTAGGCAATTTTATATACTTCCAACCAAGATTCACGTATGTATCATTACAACCTTCTTAATCTGTACAATGAGAAAGTTGGACTAAATCAGGGTTTCTTAACTTTGGGGGTGGGGGTTATAATGGACCCCTTTCATCTTCTTGTCCAGTCTATGGATTTTTTCCTATTTCATTATTGAAGGAAATGTTAAATTTAAGTTAGAGGTCATTGAAATAAAGGGGTATATATATTTTTCTCTCTTCCAAGTTCACAACCCCCTTTTGATCTGTCAGTGGCTCCTTGGCAGTTCATGGATCCCAGTTAAAGAATCCTTAAACTACATGCTAGTGGAGACAGCTAGGTGGTGCAGTAGACAGAGCAACGGGCCTGGGATTAGGAGAATCTGAGTACAAAAACAGCATCAGACAATAGCTAGTTGTATGATCCCGGGAAAGTCACTTATCCTCTATTTGCCTCTGTCTCCTCAATTATAAACCGCAGATAATAATAGCACATACTTCAAAGAGTTGTTGTGAGGATCAAATGAGATATTTTTAAAGCCCCTAGCATAGTGCTTAGCACACACTATTAGCACACAGTCGTCACTTATTTAAATATTTATTCCCTTTTCTCCCCCTCCCAAGATCTCCTAATCTCTCTTTCATGTCATCGTCACACACTGATGAATCTACAATCTGAATCTCTGCTTCTAACTTCTCTCCATAACCAATGGGCAACTTAAATTTAACATAACCAAAACTGAATTTAATCTCATTTTCTCTAATATCTGCCCCAGCCACAACTTTTTTATTGTTATGAAAAGTAAACATTTAAACATCTTTTACTGTTCCTTCTCCCCTATTCCCCATATATGATCACTTGGCAAGTTGAACTCATAATTCCAAAATATCCTCATTAAAAAAAATCCCTACTACAGTGTCCCTCTAAATCAGGCATTTGCAAGAACTTCCTGCATAAATTAACACAGGAGCCTAATTTTTGTCTTAGACTCCAGTATCTCTCCTCTGGGAGAAAATTCCTAATAAACTTTCCTGAAGATTTCTGATGTCATTAATAATGTTGCCACTGCTTACTAAATAAAATATAACTCTTTAGGATGGCATCAAAATGTCTCATAGGATGGTCTGAATTATCTTTGCAGTTTTATTTCTTTTAGATGCCTTTTAGATGCCTCTTATACTTCTGCCACAATGAACTTTTCTTTATTCTATAAGCATATCCTATGTATTCCTACCACTGCACCTTCATTCAACTATCTCTTATGCTCAGAACGCTACTTCTTATTCTTTGCCTAGTTTTTGTCACTCAACACTTGTCATTCTCAACCTAGCTCTAAGGACTTCTGCTGAATGAGGCTGTCCCTAACACTGGCCCCAACAATCTCCTCTAATTGGGTTTTTGGTTAGTGTATAGTTGTGCTAATTAAACATTTATTATAATAACACCTATTCATTATCCTTTGTAATAAGTGAATGTGCCAAACAATACAATAATAATAATAATAATAATAATAATTTCTGTCATTTAGGGAAGGTAAGGAATATATCCTTACCTAAACCTCTCCTATCGTTACAAGATGGTAGAAGAAGAAAACGCAAAACAAAACAAAAACCAACTGATTCTAGACTCAGAAGTCCTAGTTAAAATCCTCCTTCCCTCTGATAACTTTGGGCAAATCACTTATGGGCCTGAGTTTCCTCATTTGTAAAATGAGGGGGTTTGGGGGCAGCTAGGTGGCGCAGTGGATAGAGCACCGGCCTGGGATTCAGGAGGAACCGAGTTCAAATCTGGCCTCAGACACTTTACACACTTACTAGCTGTGTGACCCTGGGCAAGTCACTTAACCCCAATTGCCTCACAAAAAAAAAAATAGAAAAAAAATGAGGGAGTTTGACTAAATGGTTTCTGAGGTCTCTTCAAGATCTAGATCTCTAATCTTATGATTATTTATGTTTCTCTCATTTGACAAACACGGTCATTTCTGGGGCAACAAATAAGGGGGAAAAGATAGTTTACCTGCCTTCATGGAACTTACTTAGCAGGGAGGACATGGGATAAAAATATAAAAATAAAAATGTTTTATACACACACATATAAAACATTTTATATATAATGTTTTATATATTGTTAATATGAATATATGAATCACCTGAATTTGATGGAGGTACCTTATTATCCAAAAGTATTTTTTTTATGAAACCCTAGGTTAATAGGAGTAATTTGCCCTTCAACTGAATTCCAAACTGAACCCAGAAAGCTAGCTGATACAAGTCCCTACCTGGTGACTTTTTTCCTTGGGATAGTAAGTCCCTATCTTATGGGGAAATTTGGGCATCCTCATTCTTGCCAAACCCTTTTTTGGAATCCTATAATTTTATCACGATGCTTCGGTATTTCCTCCATACTTGTTATAATTGAAATTGTCAAACTGCTTTTGCTTCTGGGTTGAATTTATCATACTATTGAAATTGATAACACTCTGTAACCCATGGACAAAAAAAACACCCTTATAAACTCTTAGCAAGAGGGAGTCCCCGAGCCCTTTTGGGAAGGGTCTCCTCATAATCATGGTTCTTTCTTCTTGGGAAAAAAATAAATTGTTATTATGTTTTACCTATCCATTCTCTGATCTGGTTTATGTGAGGTACCTACTTCTGGTACGAGAGGTAGCAATAACCTTCTCTGATCTGGGTGAACAAATTGTAGTAGATATTATTGACGTATCTGACCTGTTTATTATCTTGTAGGAGGATGGGTACAAAAACTATATACTAATTTTCAACTATATATAATGTTATTCATAATGTTTTACATATATATGCATGTGTATATGTGTATACACATATATATGGACAACTGGATAATGAAAAGATTTACCATGCTATAGTAATTTGATGAGAAAGATCACTTATAACAGCATAGATCCAGGAAAACTTCATGGGAAAGATCACCCTTGCGTCTTGAAAAGAGAGGAGGATTTCAAAACGCAGAAGCTGAAGGTGGGGTTGAAGGTACTATAGTCAGGGCATTGGGCACCACTCCTGGGAATTCATGGAGGCCAGAAAAGGCAGAAGAAAAGAGTTGCTAATACCCTTATTTGACTAGAAATGTATTTAAATACAGGGAAGTAGAGTGGGAAAATGCTGGAAAGGCTGGAATCAGGACCTACCTGAAAATGCTGCCCTGTGGCATAATAAGCAGAGAAGTCTGAATACAACAAAGAGAGCAGACAAAAGAAAAAAGTGTTCCCCTCAACTGGTCCTGCCTAGTATGCATAGATTTTTAGTTGGCCAAGTATGACAGAATGACATCTTTCATTCAGAGGGTATAATATACAATTTTAAATGAGTCAATAGAAGATATTGCATATTCAGTGCAAAATGAGTTTCCATCGTGGGAATTTTTTGATAGAGTTCCCATTCTACTTTTCTTATTAATTTCTTACTTTAATTATATTAGCTTTTTTTCCTCTGACTTTCTCTGGTGGTTTCTCTCAGGTTTACAAGGACAAGATTTATCTGCCAATCAGAGCTTGGCATGTGACAGTATGGCATTTATAACAGAACTCTGCTTTCAGATAACTTCATTATTCACTAAATGCAATGAAACAAACTAGGCAGAGACCTCAAATCCATTTGTGTGCCATTTGAACAACTGAAAAGCACCAACGGATACAACAAGGATTTTTTAAAAAATGAACTTAAGTTTTAAAAAGACATTTGTATACTGGTGATGATGCCAAACCCAAACCAATCTTTTGCATCCTAGGAAATTCATTAGTGTAGATCAATAAAAATTCTCTTGGGGAAAAAAGCTGATGTAAATTCATTTGTCTAGATGTCTTGGGAAATTTCATTTGAGGTAAGCATCAATGTTTCTTAATGTACTATGACCAGAGCTCAAAATATACAGAGTTCTAGTAAATAACTATTTAATTTCACTCAAAACTTTAAATAGCCCCTTGCACATTCTTGGGAACAATAGAGTAAACACTACTTAGTATAGACTGTAAGACAAACATCTTACCTGGAGGTCCCTTTCTACTATCTTTTTCTGGAGCACTTGAAGGCATTTAGTAAAATCAGTGTAGTTTTGATCAGGAGTTGAGACAAGTTCACATCCCTAAATATTAGAAATGATGGAGAAAGTTAGGGTTGGTATCCACCTTCATTAACAAGATCAATTGTGATAAAAAACAACACAATGATAATATTGTCTTATTTTATTGTGCTAGCACTGTTCTCCAATGATATCACTGTTCTCAGTATTTCACCTTGGGATCCAATCAGGCAGTGATATTGTTACAAGCTACTGTGATTTGTTATGATAATGACAATTTATCCCCAAAGGCAAAGGCTACAACAACAGTCTTTATAAACAGCTCAAGTGGTAACATGTGATTATGGTTTAATAATAATAATATGGCAATAATATTTAGAGTTAGAGAAGGAAATGACAAACCACTACAGTATTTTTGCCAAGAAAACCCCAAATGGGGTTACAAAGAGTTGGATATAATTGAAAACAAATGTACAACAACAATAATATTTAGAAAAATTATTTCAGAGGATGGTGAAGCTCACTTAAAAAGAGCAAAAAAAACTTTCACCAGAAATTTTCAAGGCTTTTTTTACTGTTTGGAAATCTCATAACATATAAATAGAGGAACTAGGATACTAAGGGATGGTGATTTTCCCAAAATTCCCTAGTAAACAGCAGAATTCAGTGAAATACCAACATACCCTCTCATTTAACCTTCTGATCAAAATCTTTTACTTCATTCTTTTTTTCTGTATAAAAAACTACATTAATATTTAAGCCTGTGTATTTTATATGTCTTTGGGCATAAATGCCCAAAATGAAGTCCTTTCGGCTTTGTTAATTTCATGCATGTTGACATGACTGAATGCCTGATATCATAATATATTTTGTAATATATGCTAGAATATATATATGTATGTGTATACATTTATTTGTGTGTACATATATATGTATATATATATATATGTATTTTTGCTTTCAAATATAGATGAAAAAAAGTAATACCATCTAGTTAGCTCTAGGGAACTTGGATAACTTATTATGTTTGAATGATGTCTTCTAATGTCAGTCATAGTGGCACTGAGTACAATGGGAGTTCAGGTATTTAATTCAGAACTAAAACAATCTGTAGTTTCAGCCAAAGAGCTGAGTAAGGCAAAGTTAAATATACCTACCATATAAAGTTGCCATTCAAAGAATTTTCAAGGACAAAAAAAATCCATATGGCTTCTTAAATTACAGTAAGAACTATCCATGCTAGATTTAGAGGTTCCTGTACCCCTTCAAGGTCTTTTTAAAGGTTTCTAGCTAAAATTCTGCCTTATTCATTTATGATTCTGTCCTACACTGTAGTGACCAATAAGAAAATTAATTACTCATCATTCAAAAAATATATTATGCTCTAAAAGTACTATATGCCACCTTTAAAGGATTGTCAATTTCCTCTCCCCAACTGTCAACACACACACACACACACACACACACACACACACACATATATACTTCTCAGGACTTAGAATTTACTATCACCATCAAGGTAGGGAAGATATAAGCCTACTAAATATTGTGCTCCTACAAGGAACAGAAGAAGAGCACTGGGTAGAATGAACCATCTGGGTAAAGAACGTTTCACCTTCTTATTTCTAAGTACAGATCACAGATGGTGGAAGCTCACAGAAAAGACATATGCCTATAGAAAGGTGACTATATCCTTTAAACATTCATAGATGAGAAGAAAGCAAAAATCAAAACACAACAGCCCAGCAAATGTAAAAAGCAGTATGATATGATCCAAAATCTCATTAGTGAAACCACTCATGTTTTACAAAAAGGCATCTAATTTGGATAGGTGAAAGTCAAATGGAAGAATAAGGAAGGATACCTTTGAAGAACTATAGTTGTTCTACTCTACTATACAAGGAAAATCAACCTATGACCACAAATAAATAGTGAATAGATGAGTCTCTATAATTTATCTGCTTAACAAGCTATTTTTATTTACCTTTAAAATTTTTAGTTGTCGTTCCAACCTATGGTTTCAAAGTCCCTCCACTGGTAAATATTAGAAACCTGTCTACATTTTAAAGTCTTGGAGAACTGTTTGGAGGTACTGGGAAGTTGAGACTTGCCCAGCATGTTTTCATCAGAGGCTGGACTTAAAGTTAGGTATTCTTGACACCAAAGTCCATTCTCAAGATGACTCTCATCCTGCCTTATGTAAATTTTCCTAGGTACAGGTTACAAACAATCCTCTAGAGGGATTCTTAATCTTCTTTCATGTTGTGGAGCCCTTTGTCAGTCTGGTAGAGCCTACTGGTTCCTTTTCAGAATATTGCTTTCTGTATTGCCAAATATAAAGAACCTATGATTCCAAAAGAAACCAATTACATTAAAATGGAGTTATCAAGTTTATACACACACACACACACACACACACACACACACACACACATTTAAGTTCATGGATCCCAGGTTACAAACCACTGCTCTAAGACCATCTGTTCCAGACCAGTTGCTGATTTGAATCAGTGGAAGGAGACAGCACATCAGAATGACCCCACAACCCCAGGAAAGACTGTAAAGTGGTAGATTCAGATAGCTCCTTCTTTCCCCTTCTGGACCTTTTCAACCATCTCAGTAGAGCTTAGCTATCTGTATTTTTTTTCTTTTGCCAACCACTGATCTCATGCCTTCCTAAAAACATGTGTGCCTATGAAAATTCATTAACTCATTCACACTCATGTAAAAACAACTGATCAGAACATTGGTATTTTAACTGGGGTCAAAACCCTAAAATAAAACAATGATTCTTATTATCGACTTTCACCCTTTAGCAAACTGTGCTAATGGGAAAAGTACTATTTTCAGCAAGAGGTTTCTACTAATCTATACCATGTAGGTTTTTTTTTAGGTCACCTAAAAGTTATGGCTAGCTTTGCCTGTAAGAAAACTGCATCCAGCAGAACTAGAAAAGGGTTAAAGAGCTTAACTTAACCTTCAATACTTCATCCTCATCTCATGAATTTGTTTCATGATGTTGGTCCTCCAAGTTCATGTTGCTGAGCAAACTCCTGCACATGTTTAGCTGCTTGTTTTTTCCTGTCCCTCTCAATCTCTCAGAACTAGGAGCTTTAAATTTGGGTATAAAGCACTGTAGGAACATATAATGAAGTCTGTTAGAGAAAGGAAACTGAAACCTTAATTTAAAACTCAGATTCAGCAAAAAGCAAACACAGGAAGGCTGAAAAATCTGTTTGGGAGGGGGTGTGTGTCAAAATTCAAAGAAAGCACTTTTTTAACTAGTGGGTCTAAAAATACTATATAGTGGTTCAAACTACATTTAGATTATTAGTGTTAAGAAATGACAAAATCATAATATTAATAAAAATAAGATATAGGAGAAAACACAATGGACTTGTCATTTGTTTACCTCCAATACTGCAAGCAGAATGAAACAGTGGAATGATATTTTAAATCAAATTTTAATATGCTTTTTGAGTTCTGCAGAACAGATGAAAATCACTTTCCCATACTAGGAGTGAGCTTCCCCAAAGTGAAGGCTTCCCCAAAGTGAAGACCATTGTCATAGAGATATATAAGGATAGTATCAATAGCTAAGGCAAATTCAGAGAAAATTGGAGTATAGGTCCACTTGCATATGGCAAAACATAAAAGTTTACATATACCCAGGAAAAAACAAGTCTAACAAACTGAACTATCTATTAATCCACCTATTTATTCATCCATTTATTTATGGTGGTGGCACTGTGTATAGAGCACAGGCTTGAATTTGGGAAGACCCAAGTTCAAATCTCACCTTAGACACTTAGTAGCTATGTGACCTTAGGTAAGCCACTTAACCCCCAATTGCCTTAAATATCTGGGGCCATCTCCAATTGTTATGATATATTTCTTGCCACTGGTCCCAGATGGCTGTGGAAGAGAGAGTGAGGTTGGTGACCTTACACAGCCCTGCTTCACTTAAGTCCAATTCCCTGCAAGTCATAACATCACCCTCTTCAAGAAGGAAGGAAAACCAACAATATGGGGGCGTGGGGTGTTTTCAAACTTGATAACCTGTTTCCCTGTTTGTGACCTCAAACTGAATCCCTAAAGATTGGTTGTGGACCCTGCCTCTTGCTAATCCCCTAGGGATTTGTTTTGATCACAGTTTCACATTATTTCCATTCAAGATTGTGCTTTCTACCTTTGATCCTTAACTCTATGACCTATATGCTAGTTATTGACCTTACATTTTTCTCAAGATAGTATCCCATGCCCTCCAGCATAGGAATCAATCCTTAACACAGAAACCACTCAACTACACCCTGTGAGAACAATACACACTGTTTTAGATGGAAGAGAACAATGGGATATCAATTCTATGCAGACAGCAGGCCTATGGTATGTATAATAATGTATAAGATCATATGTAGGAGCAGCTAGGTGGTGCAGTGAATAGAGCATTGGCCCTGGAGTCAGGAGGACCTGAGTTCAAATCTGACCTCAGACATTTAACACTTACTAGCTGTGGGACCCTGGGCAAGTCACTTAACCCCAATTGCCTCACCAAAAAACAAAACAAATCAAAAGATCATATGTAAGTACCAACACCTCTAACTAAACACATCTAAAAATGAAGACAGTGAAACAAATAGCTTTCAAGGCAGAGGTGCTGGGAGATCCATCTCAGGTCAAGTCACTGCTTTAAACTTCAGTTTACTTATTTGTCATAATCTCCCCCACCTGCCTACCTCACCCCAAATACAGAGCTTCCTCCTGACTTTCCTGTTAGGGCCAAACCATATTGAAAGCTCTTAGCATATGCAAACCTCATACACAAACTTCATTATATTGCTAAAGGCAAGACCCTCACAGAGAAGCCCACTGGATTCCCTAACTCACACAATGCACAGGGGCACCTGGAGCAGATTAACAAAAGTCACTCAGAAGCCAGATGTACAGAGTGCTTTTGCCTAATTAGCCAACCTCTGACAAATCCAATACCTACCTCCAGGACAGAAAGAAGCTGAGACATAAAATATATTAAAACATATGCACACCTCCACACAACATAAAATATAAGAGCTTATCAAATCTGCCAGAAGCTAAAAGGACATGTACCACTGAATTCTAGATTTCAACCACTTCTTCCTCCTTTTTTTCCCCTTTTCTACTTCTTGAAATGTTGTTTTTCAAAAGACACGAAATGTTGTTTTACAAGTCAGCGTGTGGCTGCTGCTGGGTGAAAGAATTTCTAGACTTTCCCTATCTAGTGCTTGTCATTATGGAAGCAGAAATTTAAATTACCCTGCTTTAATGAAGAGTTCCCCTCTGTGAATAAACTACTTTGCTGAGCTAGAGATGTATTTTATTTAAAAAGTGACATTTTTATTAATCTTGTTTTATGCTAGATCTGTATAGTAAATGGACTTGGAGCCATCACACAACTTTCACATGTAGACAGAACTTAAAGTAATGTTCCACAGGGTCCTTATGGCAAAAACAAGGCAAAAGCCCCCTTTTTAAAGGAAAGAAGTGCTAGTAGTAGTAGTAGTCGTCGTAGTAGTCATAGTAGTCATAGTAGTAGTAGTAGCAGCAGCAGCAGCAGATAATATGAAGGGGAAAAAAAGAAAAGTCAACAATCATCTGAGAGAGCTATTCCACATCTGTGGACCTGAGTGCCCATTTATGGAAAACACGAATTTTCAACAGGAGCCACATCTTTTTCTTTAAACTGTATAGAGATGAGTTTACCTTCTAGATCTTACCCTCTAATGAAAGACCATGCCCAATGTGACTTAATCCTTTTTTTTTTTTTTTTGGTGGAGCAATGGGGGTTAAGTGACTTGCCCAGGGTCACACAGCTAGTAAGTGTTAAGTGTCTGAGGCCGGATTTGAACTCAGGTCCTCCTGACTCCAGGGCCAGTGCTCTATCCACTGCACCACCTAGCTGCCCCCGACTTAATTCTTTTTAACTAAGGAACTCCCTCATTGTGGCCCTTTCTCTTCTTGATTATTGAATCTTATGCCTTCAGCTGCCTACAAAATGGAGGTTCCCTCCAGAAAGACTTTCTTACTTTTCCTACTTGTCATTTTCTCAGAAGGAGCCTTGCCAATTTCCACCCCATTGCTGCCTACTGGGTTTATCCCCATAATCCAATCAATACTTAATTTGCTGTTAGAAAGGGAGTCCCATGGCTCCATCTATGATCCTTATCATTTACTAAAACAAAATACCCATCCCTTGAAACTTCTCTCATATTTGTGTTGCCTCTTTCCATTAAAAAGTCAGTTCCAAGAATTGTCGTTGTCTTCTTTTTTAAATTATATACTCATCTCTTACCATAATGCTTGATTACTTGACAGATAGAAAATTCTTAGAAATTTTCATTTTGTTGACTCAGGATCATTTAGTACAATTTCTTTATTCCACAAATAAGCAAACTGAGGCCCAGAAAGGTTAAGTCACTTGCCCAAGGTCACACAGATACTAAGTAGCAGGTACAGTTCAGATCCAGATGTATGCTACAGTCAAAAGATCATGAGATTTAGAACTAGATCCTAGATCTAGGTCAGGTCCCAGATCTACTACATTTTATCTCTGTAACTTGACTTCTTAGTACCTTAGATTCATCATGTGTAAAACAAGTGATTTGGGGGCAACTAGGTGGCACAGTGGATAGAGCACCGGCCCTGGATTCAGAAGGATCTGAGTTCAAATCTGGCCTCAGACACTTGATACTTACTAGCTGTGTGACCCTGGGCAAGTTGTTTAACCCCAATTGCCTCACAAAAAACAAACAAACAAACAAAATAAAACCCCAAAACAAGTGATTTGGACTAAATCAACTCTGAGGTCCCTTCTAGTTTTAAATCTATGAAACCAGGACTCCAAATCCCAATTTTTATGTCTTTCCATGCTATCTCTGGCATCAAATGAAAAAAGGTACATAAAATATAATATATCTCTTCAAAGTGTTATATGCTAAGTATATAATTTTATAATCACTTGCCTTCCTTGAAAGATTGTTGAAGCAGAGCCAAGGCGGTAGATAACAGGAGAGGACCCAGCTGAATTTTCCTAACATTCCCCTCCAAACAAGTTTAAGATACCACTTCAAATTAAATTTTGAAGTGGCAGAGACAACAAAAGGTCAGAGGGAGCCACTTATCCAAGCCCGAAAACTTAGGAGGACCACAGGACCTGGGGGGGGGGTGCAGGCCTGGGTGATGGCAGGAGCATCAACTGTGGGCCTTGGAGGCAGCCAGGACAAGAGCAGCAATTTAGGGGCTCTCAGCCCAGAGATGGGAAAAGGGTTGGACAAGTGGTCAGAAAGAGACTACAGGGGACTCTTTGGTACAGCTGGTCCTGACTGACAACTTTGCTGTCCATATACAGTTCTAGGTCACAGTTCCAGGCTGGAAAAGAATGCTTGTGATTAGTCACAAGGAGCCAGGGGTCCTGGTCACATTTGGGGGGCCAAGAGGACCAGTAGCACTTATGGCTATAAGTGACAAAAGGACTTGGTCAAGATCCAGAGCCGAAAGAAATGCAAGCTCTTGCAGTGGCAGGGAACGGGGGACATAGTTACAGTTCCAGGACCAAGAGCACTCCCCTTGTGGCTTCAGGGGAACAGGTGCCCTTCCTAGGTAAAGACCAGAAAGCAGACCAGGAAAGCAGTGGCCAAACCTTTCCCTGAACCTTGGAAGCATCAAAACCTTCCAAACTTGCAGTTTGGACTTACTCAAATTGTTACTAAAATGTTCATACCCTTTAAACCAAAGACTCCCTTATTGGGTTCATACCCCAAGGAAGTCAGAAGAAACAAGATTGCAGAGAATGCAAAATATTTATAGCAGCATTTTGTATGAGTGTGAGTGTGAGTGTGCGTGTGAGTGTGTGTGTGTGTGTGTGTGTGTGTGTGTGTGTGTGTGTGTGTGTGTGTGTGTGTGTGAGAGAGAGAGAGAGAGAGAGAGAGAGAGAGAGAGAGAGAGAGAGCGCGAGCTAAGAACTGGAAACAAACCATATGCCCATCAAGTGGGGAATGGATATACAAATTATGGTAAATGAATACAATATTATGCTATAAGAAATTGTGTGTGTGTGTGACAAATACAGAGACACATGGAAAGAATTTTTATGAAATGATGCAAACTGAAACAATATACTCGATAGCTACAACAATGTAAATGGAAAGACTGCCACCACCACGAAAAAAGTAAATTTAACAAAATTATAAAGATCAAGTGAAACTCAATAGAGGAACTATGAGAAGAAAGCTATAACCTACCCTTTTATGGAGGTAGGAGGTTTATAGGTATTATATGTTTTCAGACTTTCTCAATGCTTCAGACTCAATCAGTTGTGATGATTTTTTTCTCTCCCTAGAAAAATACTATTTGTCATATGGCTTGGCTCTTGGGGGAGCAATACAAGGAATACTTGCTATATAAGAAAAAAAATTTAAAAAAGAGAATGCAAGCTCCCAGAGAGCAGAGATTGTCTTTCTTTCTGCTTTTATTTATATTCACAGAGCTTAGCACAGAATTTATTCAGCCACTACTATATATTTGAAAAATGTGAAATGAGCGTGCAGCAGTGGTTCATTTTAACATTATTTTTTTTGCAGGAGCACACATATAATCAAAAAAGAACTATTAAAATTATTATTTAGATAGTGGCTTCTATCTTCCTTTCCTTGCCCTCCAAAACTCCCTGCCTCCCCACCTAAAATTACCATCATAATATTTTGAAAAACACATCAAACTGAATTAAGAATATGTTCTTACAGGTATTACATTCCAATAGTTACTGTGTGTAATTACTGTGTCAAGAGGATAAAATATTCCTTAATTAGATTGACTTCTAAATAGAGAATAACTTGTGAATGCATCTGTTATACAAGATTTCTTATTCAAACATAATCTGTTGTATCTCCATCAGCACAACATTATTCATATAAGATACCAGCTGGGGCAGGAGAAGAGTCTTGCAATATTGAGCTAGACTTTATAATAACAGTATTTGTGGAATGGAATTCTAACTTGAACAGTGACTCTGAAGATAGATAAAGCATGTTCAGATTGCTGTACTTTAACATATAATAAGATTTATCCGAGAAGTATAAGATACCATCAGCCCTCTGTACAAGGTAGGAGGCTAACAGACGCAGCTTCTAGCCATTACTATTAGAACTACCTCAATATAGGAATAAAAGGACAATAAAACATGAATACAATGGAAATCTTAACAGTAGAATTATAAACTTTCCTCTACAGTGTTTCTAGGAGGATTAAATGATATGAAATGGGGCATGGGGAGGTGACCAATCTCTGGACTCACAGAGGACCTGGATTCACATTTCATTTCTGATGCTTCCTTACCTCTTTGACTGCAGGCAAATCACATCCTCCCTGGGCCTCAATTTTCTCATCTGTCAAATGAGAGGTAGACTAGATGGCTAGTAAGGTGTCTTCCGGCTCTAAAGCTATGGTTTTATAAAATAATTTTGAGTAGCTAAAAGTTCCCTACAAATATAAAGTAATATAATGATAGAGGCAGCCAGGTGGCACAGTGGATAGAGTATTGGACCTGCAATTAAGAAGACCTGACTTCAAAACCTGCCTCAGACACTTGGTACTTGGATGACACTGAGAAAATCATCTAATTTCTATCTGCTTCAGTTTCCCCACCTGTGAAATGGGGCTAATAACAGTACATACTTTCCAGGGTTGTTGTGAGGATAAAATGACAAATTTTTTCTAAAGCACTTGTCATATCTTAAAGCTTTATGCAAACAGAAGCTATTATTGTTGTTACACAAATACCTTATTAAATAGTAATAATTAAGAGGTTAAGAATAAAAATGAAAAGCTATGTTGAAACTCTGGTGTGGTGACTATCACAGAATTTTAAAGGGAATAAGATGATTCTGGGAGTTAACTTCTTGACCACAGATCCCCAACCTCTTCTGAATGCAAATTAGAGAATGCATGATACAGGCAGCTGGGTGGTGAAGTGGACAGATTGCCAGGTCTGGAGTTTGGAAGACCCATCTTCCTGAGTTCAATCCAGTTTCAGACACTTCACAGCTGTGTGACCCTGGGCAAGTCAGTTAAACCTGTTTGCTTCAGTTTCCTCATCTATAAAATGAACTAGAGAAGGAAGTAGCAAACCATTCCAGTATCCTTACCAAGAAAACCCCCAATGAGGTCACGAAGAGTAAGACATGACTGAAACAAATTAATAATAGTAACAAAAACTACAGGCAGGAGAGGGGGAAAGTACAAGTCATTGAACAAGTGTACTTCACTGACCAGGGTCCTACTTCCTGAGAACTACAGAGACTTATGGAGAGGGAGTATGGCAGTGACAATGACCTTGGTGATCTGCTTACATATACCCTTAAATCTAGCCATATCCCTCATTTTACAAATGAGGAAACAAAATTTTCTAGGTTATATAGCTAACAAGTAGAGGATCTGAAAAAGTAAACTCATGTTTTGTGGCATCAAATCTAGATTTTTTTCTGTATGATACTATGTTCCTGAATTTCTCCAGTTTAAAAAGGAATTTAGCAATTAACTATTTTTATTTTTAATCAAGATAGAGAAGCAAAGGATATTTTGAACTGCATTCTGCAAAGAGGCAGCCCTTATAGTTGCAAATAATAAAATAAGGTTTAGGGAGTGTAATGGATAATTTTAGACTTGGAGTCAAGAAAATCTGAATTTGAATCCTGTGGTATAAATATATTATCTGTATGAGTCACCTAGAACCTCCTTCAGCCTCAGCTTCTTATCTGTAAAAAATGTATAACAGGGGCAGCTAGGTGATGCAGTGGATAAAGCACTGGCCCTGGATTCAGGAGGACCTGAGTTCTAATCTGACCTTAGAAACTTGACACTTACTAGCTGTATGACCTTGGGCAAGTCACTTAACCCTCATTGCTTTGGGGGGGGGAAGGTATGACAACAACAACAACAACAACAACAACAATAGTATCTACTTCACAGTGTTGCTACAAGGATTAAATGGGAATGTGTATGTGTGTGCCTGTATACACATATAAAACATAAAACAAACCTCAAAGTACTTTATAAATGATACATAATATTTTAAAGTTGTAATACCTACTCTAGCTTCAATAAGTGAACAAATGGTCTAAATTCTCATAACAGATATTAGGTTTATATTAGATGTTGATTCAAAAAGAATTAACATCTCACAACATCATTTCAGCCTCAGACATTTTTATGTGTCACATTCAAGTCTTTCTTTTTTAATAAGTACTAATTTTAAGTCCCTTTGATTTTCTATGTGGAGTCAAGCAAGTCACATTCTAGGCAATTTACTCAGTAATTCTCTTTGACTATAAAAAGAAAATAATACTCACATCTTATAAATTGTTGTGAGAATGACTTATGCAGTTTCAAACACACACTGTGAACAGTAATGCATTACATGCTAATTAATAATGAGCTTGACAAGACACTGCTGGGCTTCTCCCCTCCCCATCCAGGAATGTACAACCAAAGAGATATATAATTTGGAATAGGTCTGCTAGTCATAGGAAGATTATCTAGCTGAGCTGATCGTACAAATGGTAAGGCCAACTACAGATGAAAGGTGAGCTACTCACTTAAAAATGATCTGTGGAAAGCCTCCTGTCTTGTTCAAGACTGTGTATGTCTCAGATACTACACCTATGTGGTAAAGGTCTACTTTTGGAGCTAAAAGGAACATTATTGTTGTGGGAAGCCCCATGATTCATGCCACTGACCAGAGGCTTTGATGAGGACAAGAACTGCAAAAATTTAATGGATTGGAGTTCTTAATGTCTTGGTAGTCTGAACCAACAAATAGGCTTTTCTCAATTCAAGTGAAGGTTAAGTAATCTGTTCAGGATATCAGTCATGTAAGAGATAGAGGCTGCCCAATAAATTAAAACAAAATAGTTTATATCAAAAAATTAAATAGGTTTCATTTGACCGCCCATAATATTATCTGAGCTCAGGAAAGATTTGCTATGTGCTCTTGTATTATTCTTGTGTAAAAGGGAAGGTAATGTCATTGATTATTATGTTGTTGTCTTTTCCTCATTAGAACAAAAGCAAAGTATCCCAAGAGGAAGCTCTATGGCACAGTAAATAGAGTACTGGCCCTGGAGTAAGGAAGATTCATCTTCTTGTGTGCAAATCTGGCCTCAGACATAAACTAGCTGTGTAACACTGAGTAAGTCACTTAACCATGTTTGCCTCAGTTTCCTCATCTATAAAATGAGCTGGAGAAGGAAATGGCAAACTACCCCAGTATCTCTGCCAAGGAAACCCCATATGGGGCCATAGAGTCCAACACAACTGAAAAAACAACTGAATAACAACAAAAAATATCCCAAGCTTCCATTTAGAGTAAGGCTGTACACCACACAAAGCACAGCAAGTAGGTGCAATAAATCATAGAAATGTCTCTTAAAGTTTTGTCCTTTTTGCTTAAGAGACCTGAGATTTCTTTGGCATAAGGGATTCCCAAAGGAAATCCCTCTATCACCCAGATCTGCAACTGTTCAATAATCTATAGTCTTCAGAATTGCCAGTGATACTGAGATGCTAAGAGACTTGCCTGAGGTCCTGCAGCCATTGTTTGTCAGAGGCAGAACTTTGAACTCAGGTCTTCCTCATTGATAATGGTTCCCTCCCCACTGTTATTTTGCCTTTCTTATAGTTCTTACTCTCTATAACATTGGGGCGGAGGAACACTCACTAAAACTTTGAATGTAATAACAATACTGTTATGGAGAGAGGAAGGTTATTGCCTTCTTTGATATCTGAAGATTACCAGAGGGGTCCTTACTTTTAAGTGGAGTTAACAGTCACCTAATGCCTAATAATTCAGAGATGTCAGAAACACCCTCTGTTAAAAGAAACAAATCTCTACCATTATCTATGAAATGGACTTTCTTAGTGGGTTATCCATTTCTTTACCTTAAATTCCTATTAAAAACAATATTCCCGGGGGCTTTGCACTTACTGTTCATATAGATTTCAGGTAATTTTTCTGACCAGAGGTTTTTACAATCCAGTGGTTGGGGAGAATATGAAGATATTAGTAGAGGAAGAAGGAAGAGAAGGCTATTAAGGGGAAAAACATCTTGGAAAGGGGAAGCTGAAGACTTTTCATAAGGTTGCAGAAAGCAATGGTGACATTAGAACTGTGTTCTACCCAACTAAGCTAAGGAGCAGACAAAGTTAGATTAGAACACATCAATTAACACATTGAGCCAGAGTTAGAACAAATCACATAATCAAGAATGTCAAAGACGGAAAGGATCTCTGAGCTCATCTATATCTAAATAATAATCCCCTCCTACAATGCAGCTAAGAAGTGGTCACCAACTTTTGCTTCCTCTAGGTAGCATAGCTGAGAAGAGAATTCAGGGCTCCTTTCTCCAAATACGGTCTTGTTTCCAGTATTGTATGGCATGAAGTAGAATCCCTAGACATGTATTTGTTGTGGAGGCTATCACAGCCATGTTTCTACTTTTGGCTTAATATTCAGTGAGAAAGCAACTAATTTAGGTGAGAAAATGCAATGAATTATTTTTTTGGAAGGGAAGCTTTGAATTTTTAACATTAAGACCACCAAGAGAAGGCTAGGTGTACATGACCCATAAAAGATGATTGATAAACAATTAAACTTAGAGATTTCAATTCTCCAGTTCTACAAGGAATTAAACTTGAAGCAGAAGGCATGGGTTAAGCCCTAAGTTTTACATGCTGACAGAGAGGAGGATATGCAGTTTGACTACATTTTGCTAATGCTGTAAAATCCTGTAAAGTAAAATTATTGCTGATTAGCAAATAATACTATTCTAGAGATGTAAAAGGTGTCACACCTGTTCATTATAAAGTGTCAATGCACAGGCAGTCTAAAACTTACTTTATCATATTTTAATAAAGCTTATCTGAAAATAACAAAACTACATGATTGCTAGATTAATGAAGATTTCCTGATGAGGAAAGATTTATAAGTAAAGATATATAACTTCCATTTTCTCTCAACCAGGTTATTTAGTGTATAGAAGCAAGAATTACTTAGAATATTTAGATACTTAAAAATTACTGTGTAGGCACTCTGTCAACAGATTTAGATCACAAGCTATCCCTGCCTTGTTCTGTTGCATGGTTCCTATCGATTTCCTTTTAAAATTTTTCTTTTCTTTAATATGAACTTAAGAAACATGCATACTTAATATACAAAGATGATAAAAAAGAATTAGTTATAAAATTACTGACCTCCATTTAGTATATTGTGTTTTTTAAAATACATATTAAATGTTAATTGATATATTATATTGGAGAGCTCTCAGGCAAGATGAATGGGATGGATACTAGGGGAAATTTTGATCTAAAAACAAAAACAAAAACAAGAGGACACCAATAAAAACATATTTTAAAAATAGAAGTATAGTAATGATATTGCCCTGCTTCTCTATACCCCCTTCTGAATTTCCTTCTACTCTCTTTTGCATATGTTTTAATATTTAACTTATTTCTTTTCTTTTTTGGCTATCACTATAACTTCCCATTCATTTCTCCTCACTCCCCATGCCTAAAATGCTATCCCTTGCAACAAATGAAATGATTCTTCCAGGAAGAGAAGGAAGGAATGGAGCCAAATAAAGAGAAAGAAATCATGTGAATGACTGGGAAAGGGATGGGCTAGTAAAGTAGGTCTGAGGGTAGAATTGTTGGGGAGAAGGTACCAACAAATATTTTGTGAAATTGAGATAAATCAATGATGACTAATCTCTGTACCTAGATCCTGAACCACAATCTATTTCAATGTTGAAAGAAGAGTTGGTTTAAGAACAATTAAGGACATGAAAGGATTAAAAAGAGGAATTGGGAATATAATCTCAAGAAACAAAAGATGATAATTGGCAAGACAAGGAAATCTAAGTAATAAAAGGTAAGAAGAAAATTTAGAGGAGTGAAAAAGTGATAAAGTTCTTTAACATGTGGACAAATTATCAAAACAAAAAGGTTGGTGCTTAGGTGGATTTCAGAGAAACCTGGAAGGACTTGCATGAACCGATGATGAGTGAGATGAGCAGAACCAGGAGAACATTGTACACAGTATCAACAACATTGTGTGTTGATCAACTGTGATAGACTTGATTCTTCCCAGCAATACAATGGTCCAAGATAGTTCCAAAGGACCCATGATGGAAAATGCTCTCTAAATCCATAAGAAAAAAATTATCTACATTCCATATTATCTTAATAACAAAGTCAAAAATCAGAGGTTTCAGAGAAGATATATGCTGCTGATCATTGAAGACCAATAAAAAAACCTCTAACACCTCTGAGGACACTGGATCTTCCCACAGACCTACCATACTCCATTTATAAATGGAGTGAACACCATGCTTATCCTAGAGAGTGAAAGATAGAAAACCACAACAGCTAAACACTAACCCTTATACTGGACTGATTTTGTAATGTGACTCCATGTTTGCTTAAACATGTCCCTTCAAAGTGCAAAGAAAACAAAGAAACCTCCTTGTCTTCCTCATCTAGATTTTCACTTATAAACTGTGACTTTTACAATTAATTAATTCCAAGCATTATTTTTTTCATGTTTCAGTACAAGGGAGAGGGCATCTGAAATTGTAATTCTGCTTATGCTACAGTAAGCATGCTGTATAATATTGGAAAAAACAAGGTGAGAAAGAAAACAGTAATGATAATTGGGGCAGAGTTTATTTCAATGGATTAGAAAAAGTCAGTGTTTTTTTGTTTTCATTTTTTTGAAAGAGATTAGTCAGAGACTTAGACATTCTAAGAAGGTTGAGAGGATAAATGAATTGTAACATGCCTATCTGAACCACTGCCAAACACAGGAAGAGGAGGAAGATAAACTTCCGAAGGGTCAAACAGTAAAGTAAATTGAGGTGATAGCCCCTTGTAGAACAAGCAGCATAAAGAACAAGTATTATTTTTTCAAAATGATTTACATAAATACCTGAAGATGAAGGTCTTGTAAGGATTATTAACACTAAAACTTATCTAGTTAGAGCCTTCCAGTCTCAGGAGTCTTATGGTGCTGAACATTTCATTCAATTCACAGGGCTACACTGTTCTACAAATCAGAAGATGGTTTTGAAAATCAAACATTGTGATTATTTTTCAAAATAAAAAAGATTGTATTTATATGCTATATTAAAAAATAATATGATAACTCCATTTAGCTTTTATCTACCATTTTGTAAACTAAGTTTCAGCTCCAATAAGTCACCTGATTTTAAGTCAAAAAATTACTTCCCCCCTTCCAAAGGTCTCCCCAACTTAAGAATATCATAAAACTAACCCCTCTACTTCTCATCTCCTGACCCCACCCTGCTCCACCAATGAGAAACTGGGTGTTACAATATGCATAATCCTGTTTTCTCTGTTTGTTTGTTTTTACTCCATTCAAATTATATATTAACTGTTAGAAACCAAGTTTCTAGGTCCTTGACTACTGGGAGCCTTGGTTGGTTTTCCAACTGCATGCATTACTAAATAAATGGTTTGTCTGGATGAAACTCAGTTTCTTTTCATTTTTTACCCACCATAACAATTTTCATAGCAATTTACCAAGGCCATCAGTTCTCACTGCAGAGATACACACTCAAGAGAATAGGAGGGGAGAGAGATAAAAGGATGCAAGGCTAGGTGGTGATGTGAGTTTAGTGAGAGAATTAGGAATTGGGGAGAGGAAGGAAATGGGTATTTTAAAAAGATAGCAAGGCACAGTAAAATAAATCACAAATTACGAGTTAAAAGGAACTTTAGAAACCACCAAATGCAAACCCCTCACTGTAAAGATGATAAAAATGAGGTACAATGTGGCTAAGAAATTTATTCAGGAGCATACAGATAATAAGTTTTGACTTTTTGATTGCAAATTTAACACTGCAGCAAACCTCCTCTGGCACTTGGTGAATAAGAGATCTGATCTAATGATGCCATAAGTGGTTTGTTTTTTTTTTTAACAAATGTAGGATCAGTAAGGATTAATCCAATTAAGACTTTGAGTTATAGCTCACAATTTTTATTGCAGAAGCAAACTCTTTTTTCATCTGATAAAATATTAGGATGAATCTATACTTTCAGGCAATATAAGCACTGCCATGACCCATGTTGTCCTGTTCCTCAACCTAAAAATTCCTGACTGTTTTCCCTTAAATTATCCATAGAGGATCCACTCAATATATCAGAAGCCTTTTCCTTGTCTTTTAGTACATGTGGGCCTCAGTTGTCTATTCAACTGTTATTTATCCATTATTTTAACATGAATGGTCTACCTCCATTTCGAGAGAAACACATCTTTGACAACACCTTTAATGTTTTTTTCTTACATATAACATTACTGGTAAAGGCCCACCATGGACTTACATAAACCATGCCTATTTCCATAGGGTTGAGTTTAGTTTGTCTTTGTTTTTGTTTGATAATTCCAATCTCTTGAGATTTTGGCATACCATGATTCAATCATACTATTTCCAAAGGAGCATACTGGTATTTAAAGAGTTTGGGTTTTGTTTTACAATAGAGAAAAGTTTGGAATCATTGAAATAACTATGCAAGTTTCCACATGCAATCTAGGCTTATTTACTCCTCCTATTTCATTCCACACCCAAGTATGGTGCCAGTTAAAAAGGCTGACCTATACAGTATACAATCTATACAAGACAGAATACCTCTCTTCTGAGGAACTACTTAAAACCTTATTCATCAGAATGAGCATGTAGTACTCTATCTAAAAACCCAACTCAGGGTTACATGCAAATCAGTTTACAAGAGCTGTCAATTTTTTAAAAGGGCAGGACAATGAATATCAATAATTAATTTAATCTCCATAAGACTAATGCAAAACTCATTAGGATATCATCCTAGATTACTTAAGTAATCACAATTATTGAAAAATATTTCACATATAACAAATATAAAACCAATAAGGTCACATGGTGCTGACTCCTCTAAATTTTCACTAGAAAAGGAAGCATACCATTGAGAATGATTTATAGCACCAAAATAGCTTTGATATTCAAAACCTAATAGGATATTCAGAAGGATCTAAGAAGAATCCACATCATCTCCCAAACTGTGCAGGCTATTAACTTCACGGCAGGGGGGACAATGTCCCCCGCACTGGATTGGATAATGAAGACAGGGACAGGAGACTAGGTGGCACATAAGAGTAGCCTTCTAGGATGAGAGAGTGGAGAACATACAAAACCCACTGATCAGCTGGATCCCTCTGGTTTGCTACTCACTACTATCAAATGAGCTTTATATTATAAAACAAGTTCTTAATTCATTTGATAAAATTAAAGTGTTTGGATCATTGATGAAGACATATTAAAGCTTAAGACTGTACTAAGACTTTTGGAATATCCTGTATATGGGTGCCCATGTATATATGTGTATGTGTATAGATATGAAATATACACACATTTTATAATAAGCACAAACTATATATAGCTCTGCACATCTAAAAATGCTATGTAAATGTGAGCAGCTACTTTTTTCTAGATTCCATATGGCACTTTTTGAACCTCCATGATCAGAAAACCTGTGCTTACCCTTCCCTCTTCCCCACTCATAAGAGATCCTTGATATAAATCAGAGTACAACAAACCTCTGTCTCCAAAAACTGCTGCAGGTCCTTACCCTCTGCCCTTAAATCATAGTCACTTTGTACCCATCTAATACAGACAGAACTTGTGCAAATCATTTCCCCAAAATCATCACCCTGAAAAAAAATCCATTTAGGTCTATTCCTTCTTTTCTCACTTTACAAGTAGGGTTTTTAAGACTAACCATGCAGAAGATATTACCAGTTATATACTGTGCCTGAAATCTTGGTAAGTACTTAACATGTGAACATTGTATCTTAAGGATTCGGAGCCAGAATGGGACTCAGAGATAATAACTGACAACAGATATTTACTTAATACCTTAAAATTTGTGAGACAAATCATAGGAATGACAACATATTGAGCCTCAAAACAGCCCTATGACTAACATACTAGAGGTATTATTATCTCCATTTTTAAATGAAGAAATAGATTAAGTGACTCGTAGCAAGGTGGCACAGTGTAGAGAGGACTAGACTGAAGCTGCAAAGAGCTTAGTTCAAATATTGCCTCAAACACTTACTCACCTGGGTAACCCTGGGCAATTCAATTAATGTATATCTGCCTCCGTTTCCTCGTGTGTAAAATGGGGATAGTAATAGCATTTACCTCTCAGGATTGTTGCAAAGATCAAATGACATGAGATTTTAAAAGCATTTTGAAAACCTTAAGTCACTACATAAATGCTAGATGTTATTTATAATACTACTACTCGTGGTAGTTAGTAGGAGTAGTATTTATTATTACTCATGATCACATAGTTAGGAAGTGTTAGAAGCAGAATTTCAACCCAATTCTCACTGATAGTAACCATTTATTCAATCATCTCACTTTACAAATGGGGAAACTAGGGCCTAGTGAGAGAAATTATTGTTAATAAATAATAGATTCCCCCACCCCTTTTTTTTTTTTAGTAAGGCAATTGGGGTTAAGTGACTTGCCCAGGGTCACACAGCTAATAAGTGTTAAGTGTCTGAGGCTGGATTTGAACTCAGGTACTCCTGAATCCAGGGCTGGTGCTCTATCCACTGCACCATCTAGCTGCCTCCCCCCCCCCACCCCCGCCCCCCTTTTTTCTAAAGTCCTCATTTCAAAGCTCAGCCTTAGAAGGACAGACAGGACTGATGATAGTAGATAGTAGATAGGATTAACTTTCTCCTCAGTTTATATATTGCTATTCCCACAACTTCATAAGGAATTTAATCTAAAATGAAATCCTGGCCCATTGTATTCTTCTCAAGCTTGCCTGGGGGATATAGATATTTTGACTAGATTTCCCTAAAGGAGGGGGAGGGGTCATTTTAAAGTAAATGAAGTGATCAAAGTCACATCCCCTAACTCTTCATTAGGATATATTCATCACTCACTATAAATTAATTCTCTCTCATTAATTGTGAACCAGAGTTGACTGCCACCCTCAGGAAAAGTCCCTCTTCCAAAGGCATATAAACTGTGGGCCCACCACCATAAATCTGAGAGAGATGGCCAAAAGACCATCCCTTTTATTAATAATATGCTAGCATTATTAATAAAATTATGAATTACCCAGGAACTATGTCTCTCAATTTTTTTAAACATCACACTAGAAAGGAGAATAATTACTCCAAGGTAATAAGTACCAGAGCCGGGGTTTAGAACCAGGTCTTTTAAATTCAAATCCAACATTTGGTCCCATGACTATTGCCTTATAATATGAGTAGTTATTTTCCCCATAGACATGGTTAAATTAATAAAAAGAATATATGTTTTTCTAATCAATTATGTTGTTTCTATAACAAACATACTCTTGTATTAAGATTATTGAGAATCTTTACAAACAACCACAACATTCAAACAGGACACATAAATTAAAACGAATACTGAAAGGAAGACAAATAGCACTTCTCCCCACCCCACCCCACCCCTCATCCCTGCCACTAATCATAAACTCTTTTAGATCATTGTTTTACTTAAGTTTAGGTAAGAAAACACATCTTCCATATCTCAGACAGCCACTTGATTTTATACTTCTGAGAATCATGGAATATTAGAGCACTACAGGAACTTTAAGGTGATTAAGAAGTACAGGCAGCTGTGGATGAAGGGCTAGACCTGATGCCAGCAAGACTCATCTTCCTGAGTTCAAATATGGCCTCAGAGACTTACTAGCAAGTCATTTAACCCTGTTTGCTTCACTTTCCTCATCTATGAAATGAGCTGGAGAAGGCAATAACAAACCATTCCAGTATCTTTGCCCAAGAAAACCTGAAATGAGGTCGTGAAGAGTCAGACATAACTGAAATAATTAAACAACAACAAAATTAACAATCACTCATTATACAAATCAGGAAACTTAAGCTCATACAGATGAGGTGACTTGTCCACAGTCAGACATCTGATCATGTGCTCCTCCATCAATGTGTTTGGGTTTAAGGAGTCATGACTTCATTTGTGTTTCCCATAGAATATAGCAAGGATTTTAACAGTCTTGGGCTTCAGAAGTAGTTGGCCCACGACAATGAGGTGTACTTATTCATGAACCAAGGAGAAACTCACCTATAATATAGAGTGACCATATGCTCGACTATCTGCTGCCTATGTAAAAATGTCCAAAACAAGATCCCCACTTAATCTTGGGGCAAAAGCTATAGTAGAATCTCTAGGAACTACAAATTTTTGTTCTGTAAAACATAAATTTGGCATGTGTGGAGTTTTACAGACCAACTGGAGGAGATGGTGTTTTCACTTTATTTTGGTACCCTCAAGAGGAGGAAAGGAGAGGGAAGAAAGATAAGGAGGGGAAGAAAGAGTATTTCTTTTTTCTGGCTACAGTACCTCAAATGAATTCTCTTGGTTAGGCTTATATTTCACCCCAATCAACAGGGTTTACTATATCTTATGTGTTTATTACCTTTTTGTTTAATGAATGAATGAATGAATGAGTGAATGAATGAATGAATGGTATGATTTGAAGGATGCTGAGATGACTTCTCCAGCCCCCAAATTTATCTTCTATAATTTTCAGAAATTCCTTACTTTACTTTTTCACAACCTTTGAAATGTCACCAACTAGGGATTTAATTAGATTTAAACAGTATAAGGATGGGGATCCCCAATTAATCACAAAAGGCCACATATTTTGAATCAAAAGTATAAACTGAGTGTGAACAAATTTTTAATTGGAAGAATGAGTCTTTTAACGTTGGATGAAGGTAGATACATAGAAAAACCTATCATTATTGGCTGAAAGAATGAAATGTATATAATATACACATCATATATGTGTTTCAGATAGATAGATAGATAAATGTATAACATTTTTTCAGTCTTATACTAATCTTAGTAAAGTGGTAGACCAGATTAGTGGTAAAAAATTCCAGTTATTTGGGGAGATGACGTATATGTGTGTGTGTGTGTGTGTGTGTGTGTGTGTGTGTGTGTGTGTGTGTGAGTGTGTGTTTCATTGAGGGGAGAGGGGAGGAGAATTGGGGGTAAAGAGCACATGAAGGCAAGAGATAAGTACCAAAGACAAATCATCAGAGGATGATCCTGAAAACGTACATTTGGTGTGTGTGTGTGTGTGTGTGTGTGTGTGCGTGTGTGCGTGTGATATTATATTAGAACATCCATATGGATTTCTAAGCAACTATCAAGGATATGTTGGTTCAAAAAATATCACTAACATACACTTTGGGTGATAATGAAATGTTTACTTCTTCCATTCATCCCTAAAGTCGACTTATCTGTTTGATATGATAGAAACCATTTTCTAATTAAAAAACAACAACATATTTTCCACTCTGAAAAGATCATTTTAAATTCAAGGCTGTGTTATTTTCCAGACCAATAAAGACAGTAGGCTCTCAATAAATATTTGTTAAATTGAATTGAACCCAACTCTGTAATTGGAAACTACCTGCTGGAAGAACAACACAGCAAGCACTGTGAAATGTGAAATGCTATGATCCTAAGGATCAAAATTAAAGATCTAAAATTAGGGCAATTCTTTCCCTCAAATTTGCTATAAGAGGAATGGATATATAAAATAAATTAAGATCTAAATATGTGTATATATATATATACATATATACACACACACACATATTTGTGTATATATATATACACATACGTATATGTGTATATATATCCATACATATATGTGTGTATATATATATATCCATATGTATATGTGTGTATATATATATATATATATAATTTTGATTTACTGAGTATTAACATTATTCGTTCCCTTGAAGAGTTTAATCATAAAATAACTTTTTTTCAATTTTCCTCTCAGATAGAGCTGTCACTGTATAAAACATACTTTGTTCTGTTGAATCTTTGTATTTAATTTACTCTCCTTTCTTATGCATGTTGACTTCTAAAGCTTATAAATTACTTTTTTTCTATCACGAAGCATGACTATGAGGAATAACTTCTTCAAAGAAGGATGTAATAAGATTAAACTCTTTGGAACTCAAAAGAATCAGTTGCCTAATAAAATCTACTGCCCCTTTGTTATAGTCTATAAAAAAATGAAAAGGTATATTTTTAACTTCAGGGAATTCTCAATTCCATCCCAAACATAAAAGGACATTTATTCTTGTATAATTGTCATTCCCCCATGCTTTATAAGATAATCTTTTTATACAGTAAGACACTTGAGCTGGGAGGATACAAGTTACAGGGTTTTATCAAATTCACAACTCCCCTTAATGAGGGCCAAATAGTTTTTTTTTTTTTGGTAAAATGCAGAGGTTTTTATAATAGATGTATAAAAGCTAAAGTGGTACAAGAGCAACAAATAATTTAAAAATAATAACTATGAGAGAAAAGCCAAGATGACAGATTAAAGGCAGCCACCCAGCTGAATTCTCCCAACATTACCCTCCAATCAACTTTAAAAGAACTGATCAAGTCAAATCATGGAGCAGTAGAGCCAGCAAGATGTTGGAGTGAGACATTTTTTTTCTAGTCTAAGGCAACTTAGGAGATCAGCAAGAGAAGTCTGTAACACAAGAGCGGGAATAAGCCCAGAGGATCAACAACAGCACTAGCTATGGGCCTTGAAAGTGGCTTGATAGCAGCAGCTGCTGCAGTAGCAGCTACTTCTAGAGCTCTCAGCCCAGAGATGGTAAGAGGGCTGGATAACAGCTCAAAAACAAATTATAGGTAACCCTTTGCTGGGACTAAGTGCAAGTGGTGCTGACTGAAAATGCTATTGGCTATATACAGTTCTGGATCACAGATCCAGGGCAGAGAGGAATGCTTGTGGTCTCTCATAAGGGAGCAGGGGCCCTGGTTGCAGTTCCAAAGTAGAAGGGCAGAGGGGAATGCTAGCATTTGCAGCTGCAAGGGAGTACAGGCCCTTCCTGGATAAAGACAAGAGCACAGGAGATCAGTGACCCCACCTATCCCTGGATTACACTACTATGGAAGCACTAAAAACTTGTTGAAACCCAGAACTAGCTCTGAAAACAGCAGCATAAAAAAGTTGAAACCTTGGGACAAAGTCATCCCATCCCCAGGTGAGCAGAGCCCAATTTTACCATAAAGTTCACAGTAAAAAAAATCTTGGCTAGAAAAACAAAGAACAACAACAAAAATGACCTTAAAAAACTACTATGGTAGCTGGGAAGTCCAAGACATAAACACAAAAGAAGATAATAATGTGAAAATAGCTATAAGCAAAACCTCAAAGAAAAATGCTAATTGGCTCCAAGCACAATAAAAATTCCAGGAAGCATTAAAGAAAGAGACAAGAGTTGAGGGGGTGCCCATCAACTGGGGAATGGCTGGACAAGTTGTGGTATATGAATACAATGGAATACTATTATGCTGTAAGAAATGATGAGCAGGAGGAGTTCAGAGAAACATGGAGGGTCTTGTGTGAGCTGATGATGAGTGAGATGACTAGAACCAGAAGAACATTATACACAGTATCATCAACATTGTGTGTTGATCTACTGTGATGGACTATATTCTTCTCACCAATGCAATGGTACAGAAGAGTTCCAGGGAACTCATGATAGCAGAGGATCTCCAAATCCAGGAAGAAAAAAAAGAACTGTGGAGTATAGATGCTTAATGAACCATACTATTTCTTTTGTTTTTGATGCTGTTGTTTTTTTTCTATTTTGAGGTTTTTCATCATTGCTCTGATTTTTTCTCTCAGAACATGACTAATGCAGAAATAGGATTAATGTTATTATGTGTATATATATATATATATAAAACCTATATCAGATTACCTGCTGTCTAGGGGAGGGGGGAGGGAGGGAGAAAAATCTGAAATTGTAAAGCTTGTATAAACAAAAGTTGAGAACTATCTTTATATGTAACAGAAAAAATAAAATACTTTATTAATTAAAAAAAGAAATAATATCACTAATTGGTGAAAATGCTCACATTGATCATGATTAGGTAAAGCATGGGATTTTGCAAGTAAAAAAAAAGAAAGAGACAAGAGGAATAGAGGGAAAAAATGGGAAAAGAGGTGAACGTGATGCAAGAAAATTATAAAAAGAGAATTAACAGCTTGGTAAAAGAGGCACAAAATACTAAAAACTGTAATGATTGGAATGACGCCACCTACTGGAGACTTGCTGTGGAGAGCTCCACCATGAGGAAAATGCCTCAATTATAGGTGTGATCCCTTCTATTGCTTCCCTAGACAATGGATACTGTGGAATGGAGGGGGGTGGTCCCCCCTTAACTTTAAAGGTAACAGGTATGGCAGACTTAAGGAGCCCCACCTCATTAGGGGATGAGGCCCATAAAGACTCAGGAATGTCAGAGGGGATTTTGGATACCTCCCCTGCTGTTCCTTGAGCTTCTGTAAGTAAAATTGGTAATAAATGAACAGTATCCTCTGGCAATTGTAGAGAGACAGCCCCATCTGGAGCACAAGATATGGTTGCTCTAAGCTTACAAAGGAGATCACGACCTAATAAATTTACAGGGGCATCAGGCATGAGTAAAAATGAATGTTCTACTGTTAAGGGCCCCATAGATACCATGCGAGGATTCAATTTTGCCACTCTCTGGCTCTTTCCTGAGACTCCTACTACATTTAAAAATCCTACAGGTCTACACCCAGCATCTGGTTTGCTTATTAATACTGATTTAGAAGCTCCTGTGTCTAGTAAACAGTCATAATACGTGTCCCCTACTTTGAGGGTCACATGAGGTTCATTACTCTGGGGAGGTGAATGAACTGGCACAAGCGCATTCAAAAAGCCAGATCTGGGAATATGTTGCTTTCATTATCTTTGTTCCATTCCTCCCCTTCCTCTTGTCAATCCTGTGCCCCCCTTTGAGGGAGTCCATGGTTACCCTGATTCTGGTTCTGTCCTTCTGTTCCTCCCTGATAGGGTGTACGGTTATCCTGATACTGTCTCTTTGTATCCCCCTGAAAAGATTTATATCCATTTTGATTCTGCCTGTAATAAGGGTTATAATTACTCCGGTTGTTTCCTTTCTGATAAAAGTTTCCAAAATTATTTCGATTTCCCCCAAAGAATTCCTCAAGGCTCTCGGTCATTGTCCTCTTAAGGTCTTGTTTTCTAGTTCTACATTCCCTCAAGAAGTGTCCTTGTTTTTTGCAGTACTCACAAAATTTAGGGGGTTGATAACGATTTTCAATTTTCCAGTTTCTCTGCCCTGTTGTTTCCTGTACTGGAGCTAAAATGTCCTGTCTGTTCCTTTCTTCTCTCTCATTTCCTTCGTAAATATATGTTGCTATTTCTTTAAGTCTGTCAGGACTCAAACTATTCCACCCAGGACATTGCTTTTTAAAATATTTCCGAATTTCTGGTAATGACTGGTTTACAAAATGAGAGCAGATAATATGGGCGTCTCTACTGTCTAATGGGTCTAGTCTAGCATATTGCCTGGCATACTTACACAGCCTGTCATAAAATCTATTAGGTCTCTCATCAGGTCCCTGAACTATATCTATAAATTTTTGCCAGTTATCAGTCTTTCTAATACAGGATTCCATTGCCTTCAGCAATGTTTCCCTTGCATCTTTCAACATATCAAAATGCTCAGGGTTATTGGGGTCCCAGTCAGGGTCTTGAATAGGCCACCCAATATCAACCTTTCCCGTGGCTTCCAGGCTGTTTGCTGCAGCTACTATATCTGCTCTTTCTCCTGGGGACAATATTATTTCCATAAGGTCAGTAACATCATTCCAAGTGGGCTGATATGCTCTAAAAATTGCTCTAAACTGCCTGATAACTGCTGTGGGATCTTCATCAAATTTAGGAGTGCTTTGTCCCCATAAAGCCAAATCCTTGGGTGTAAAAGGTGTGTATTGTCTGAGCTTACGTATAGTACCTTTTTGACCATGGGCGAGGATCTCTTGAAGGGGAAAAATTTTTACTTTCTCTGTCTCCTCTACAGGGAAATCATTTCTTTCTTTCTTTATTTGTTTGTTTGGCATGGAGGAAGTAGAGGGTGAGGGAATAAGAGTTGGGTCATTTGGAATTTCAGTCTGAATGGCCTTGGATTTAGTTGTTCTGTTGGGCATTTCGGTTAGGCAGGCCATGTCTGTCTGCCAGTCTATCGTTTCAGTTTGGGTGTCAGACTCAGATGTAAACTGGGACCTGGATTTTCCTCGTTTTATATTTTTAGTATGATAATTTTCACTTGCTCTGGCCCAGATTTTCCAATAACGTAAATGTTCAGGTGGACAGCTACTTAGGGTTCTTTGCAAATGCCTCAATGTTTGGGGATCAAATGACCCATATTTGGGCCATTCTTCCTGTAATTCCTCATGCCACATAAAACACAGTCTGAGACCAAGGGGAGAACTTCATATATCTCCTTATGAAATGCTTTTTGGTCACCCTCCTATCCAAGCTAAAACTTTTTCCCCAGTTTATACATCACTGGTGGGAGGTGATACTTCTGTTGCCTCCTATATACAGGAATTACAGACCAGGCTACGTGAACTCCATGAGGCAGGAGCTGTGGTCCAGGCAGGCCCATTAGACTTTTCATTGCATAACTTCAACCCAGGAGATAAAATATATGTAAAGAATTTTCAGAGAACCAGTGGAACCCAACCTGCCTGGGAAGGACCTTTTCAGGTATTATTGACAACTCCTACTGCCATTAAAATTGGTGAAAAAGACTCATGGATTCATTGCTCTCATATAAAGCCTGCACCATTCATAGGTGAAGAGATTTCAGATAGACCTGAGGTAGATGCTAAAAAGCTAAAAACCCTAACGATAGCAACTGTTAAAGAGCAAAGAGAGTTCAGAGGAAATAGGCAGTTCCCATTTGATAATCCCACTGATCAGTTAAATGCTTTGGGACTCAGTCTTCGTAAAGTATCAGGAGACGGAAATTGCCTTTTTAGGGCTTTAGCAGACCAGCTAGAAGGTCACTGTAGAAATCATCTCAGACACAGACAAGAAGCTGCTTCTTATATGATTAACCATAGACAAGAGTTTGAGTCTTTTATAGTAAATGACTCCCCTTTTGAAGAATATGTTGATGAATTAAAGAAATTTGGAAAGTGGGGAGGAAATGATACAATTGTAGCATTTGCTAAGCAGCATCAGCTGAATGTTGTGGTTCATCAATTAAATCAGCCTTTATTGAAAATCAGTGGCACAGACAAACCTGATGCTAGAGAACTCCACATTTTCTACCATAAAGAACATTATGACAGCATTAGAAAGATCAATGACAATTCAGAAACCCCTGCCACTTTGGCTTGCAGAGAATTGGGGAACCAGTTAAAACAATGTGGCATACCCCAAACTCTAGCAGCTTAAATACCTTATAATTTAACAAGCATTTCCTTCTACAGGCAAAAGCACTGAAGCACATGGCCTAGTTTTCTGGCCCACCTCAACTATTTTTTAAAAATTCTTTTGTTTTGACTTTTGAAAGGCACTAAAAAAACCTGGAATTCACCACACCTTTAAGTTCTTTAAAAGCACAAAAGGGTGCTTAGCGAATCTTTTGTTTTTTATTTTTATTTTTGGTTTTGCTTTGTTTCTTGACTTTTGTTTCTTTTGCTTTTCTTTAAAACTAAATTTTATAAACTAAGTGATTATTCAAAGACATTTTAAGTATATGCTGTGGGTGAGGCTATCGGGCCTCAGAAGTTACCAGAATTCTTTTTTTTTACTCTTTCTTTTTGAGAGAACCATGAGTTCTAATGAGTTTTGTTTTATTTATTTATTTTTTCTCCTTTCTCTTTTATGTTGTTCTGTTTAACTAAAAAAGACCAGAAAGGGTTATTGAACCCTATTGCTTGATACCTCACTGAAAACATTGAATATTGAAATCTCATTTCTTTTTGAAAAATTAATCACCACTTTAAGTATCTGCTACTGTTATACTAGAGAATTCATGTATAAGATGATGTGGTTTACTAGCTAAAAGAAGATTATGTGATAATGTCTAATGTAATCAGCTATTTACATTCGTTTATTATTTATATGTCATCATACTCTGGGTATGGTTTGGAATTATTGTATATATCACTAATATATTCTCAGTTATGCAGCATAGCACGCATTTTTACCATCATACTGTCTTTGGTGAAATTAATGAGATTTTGGAAGTATGGAAACTTATCATTTCAGAGACTAATTTGCTGTGAACTCTGATGCAGGCCCTGTAGAGAATATATGTGCAACAAAAGGAGAGACAGGTATATGTAAGTCCATGGTTTGCTTATGATGGTGACTATGTAGAGCACAATTACTAGGCACAGTCCAGTATTCATCCTCTCTCCCTCCTAATTTAACCTAATTTAACTGAACTTAATTATCTTTTTATCTCAGTTGAACTCACCTGTGGCCTAGCACAATCACTGGCTGTCTCGGAACCATGAGATATGGTATGATAACCTTTCCATAACATTTTCAGGTGTCATGAACACATACTAAATTTGGCTTTGATCCAGACACATGGTGGTAAAAAGTGTTACACATTGCATAACTACCTCAACCCTCTATTACAAGTCTAACCATATAAAGGAAGGAATGTAATGGAATTTATTAATTTGATCATTGACAATGCTATGCTAAGGTTTAGTAAAAATACAGCAATTCAAACAGTTAAAGAAGAGAATCCAGCTTTCCAGACCAGAGTCCAGTTTCCTCCTGATGACATCTTACCACTTCAAGAAGACAAGAGAACTCAGAGACTTTATATGAACTGTTTTGCTTTGTTAGTTTTTACTATCTCCTTTCTGTTATAATATACATCATCTGTAACATGTACCCTCTGCAGAGGCCCTCCCTTTGCAAGACTAATGTCAAAGCGTCGGTTCATGAGGACAAAAAAAAAAAAAATCGCCCCTCTGGACAAAACTTCTCTCTTCCTTTTCTATATTATTGTTCACATATTATTAGTTAGCAATAGTTATTATATTCTTTTTACTGTTCCGTCAAGGAAACATTTTGTTTCTTGAGGAACAACAGGGGGGACTGTAATGATTGGAATGACGCCACCTACTGGAGACTTGCTGTGGAGAGCTCCACCATGAGGAAAATGCCTCAGAGGCATTGTGGCTTTTCCTTGGCGTCAGGAAATGACGCTTGCTCATGGGTGCTGTCTATCAAGTCTACCAGCCAATCAACTGGAGGAGCCTCCTATGGTCTGGGAGGAGACAGGAAGGAGGAAAGGGAGCCTGCGCAGAGAGCGCGGGCCCTTTTGGCTTCCGGACTTGATGGTGGTGGCGGCAGAGGACTTCACAGGAGATTTGAGGAAAGATAGGAATGCCAGACTGTTAGAATTCTGTTCTCAATCTTTTTCTTTCTATTTTCCAATAAACCCTTAAAAACCTAAACTCGTTTTATCAGTGATTTTTAGTCAGTTTCCCCCAAACTGGGGAAACACATTAGAATCCACATTTAGAATCTTAAATTACACAAAACAAAACAAAACAAAACAAACAAAAAACCAAAAACCAGAATTGGCTTAATGATAAAAGCAGCACAAAATTTCACTGAAGAAAAGAACTTAAAAAGCAGAATAGGTTACATGGGAAAAGTAGGTACAAAAGATCACTGATGAAACTAATTATTTAAAAATTTGAAATGGGTAAGGGGAAGCTAATGATTCCATGAACTATCAGAAAACAAAAAAAGAAAGGTAAAAGAAGAAATCAACAGAAAAACGTGAAATATCTCATCAGAAAAACCACTGGCCTGGGAAACAGATCAAGAAAAGATCATTTAAGAATTATTAGACTACCTGAAAGTTATGATAAAAAAGAACATAGACATCTTACTTTAAGAAATTATTCAGGAAAACTGCCCCTATATCTTAGGTCCAGAGGGTAAAATAGAAACTGAAAGAATTCACCAATCACCTCCTGAAGGAATCTCAAAATGAAAACTCTCAGAAATATAGCCAAATTCCAGAGCTCCCAGGTAAAGGAGAAAATATTGCAAGCTGCCAGAAAGAAGCAATTTAGAAATCATGGAGTCAGAGTCAGGATCACACAAGATTTAGTAGCTTCCACATTAAAACAGAAAAGGCTTGGAGGATGATATTCCAAAAGGCAAACAAACTTGAATTACAAGCAAGAATCACATACCCAGCAAAATAGTATAATTGTTCAGGGGAAAAAATAGATATTTAATGAAATATGGCTTTCAAGCATTCTTAATGAAAAGGTCAGAGCTGAATAGAAAATCTGACATTCAAACAAAAGAATTAAGAAAAGTATAAAAAAGTAAACATGAAAGAGTAATCAAGGGACATATGATGGTACAGTGGATAAAGCACTGGCCCTGGATTTAGGAGTACTTGAGTTCAAATTCAGCTTCAGACACTTGACACTTACTAGCTGTGTGACCCTGGGCAAGTCACTTAACGTTCATTGCCTCACAAAAAAAAAAAAAAAGCAATCATAAGGGACTTGATAAAGTTAAACTGTTTGCATTACTATATGGTAAGAGAATACATGGAACTCCCAAGAAATTTATCATTATTAGAGCAGTTAGAAAGAATCTACAAAGATAGAGGGCATGGGTGTGAATTGATTATATAGTTGGTTATATTGGGATAATATCTAAAATTTTAAAAGGAGAGAGGGAGAGAAGTGAGAAAGGGATGCATGGAGAAAATGTGAAAGGGAGAGGTAGAATGGAGAAAATTTTCTTACATAAAAGAGGTGTACAAAGAACTTTTATAGTAGAGAACAAAATGAAAGGTGGTAGGGGGCAATACTTTAATCTCAGTTTCATCAGAATTGGTTCAATAAGGGAAGAATATATAAACACACACTGTCAGTTGAGTACAGGACTCTATCTTTCCCAATAGAGAGGTAAGAGGAGAACAGGATAAGAGATATGGGGAGGGTGACAAGTGGGAGGGAAAACTGGAGAAGGCAGTGGTTGTAAGCAAGACAGACTTTTGAGGAGAGAAAGGATTAAAAAAAGAAAAGGATAAACAGGGAAAAATAGGATGGAAGGAAATACACAGGGATAATAATTTTTAATATGAATGAAATGAGCTAACCCTGAAATGGAAATGGATACCAGATGGAATTAGAAACCAGAATCCAACAATATGTTGCACACAAGAGACACATTAAAAAAAGAAAGAAACAAATAGAGTTAAAATAAGGGGTTGGGGCAGAATCTATTGTGCTTCAGGTGAAAAAAGAAAAAAAAAACAAGGGAAGCAATCATGATCTCAGACAAAGCAAAAGCAAAAAGATACCCAATTAAAATAGATAAGCATTGAAACTATATTTTGCTAAAAGGTTCCATAGACAGAAGGCAGTTAGGCGGCACAGTGGATAGAGTGCCAGGTCTGGACTCAGGAAGACTCATCTTCCTGATGAAATCTTGCCTCAGACATTTACTAGTTATGTGAACCTGGGGGATTCATTTAACCCTGTTTTCTTTAGTTTCCTCATTTGTCAAATGAGCAGAGAAGAAAATGTCCAATCACTCCAGAATCTTGGTCAAGAAAATTCTAAAAGGGGTCATGATAAGTCAGACACAACTGAAATGACTGAACAACAACAAAAACATAGACAGTGAAGAAATATAAAAAAATATATAGCAAGTTTCTTTAATAAAGGCTTCATATCTTAAATATAGAAGGAACTGAGTCAGATTTCTAAAAATAAGATTCATTCCTCAATTGATAAATGGTCAAAAATATAAATGAGCAATTTTCAGAAGAAGAAATTAAAGCAATCTATAGTCATAAAAATCACTCTAAGTCACTACTGATTACAGCAATACAAATAAAACAACTCTGAGATACCTCCTTAATGTATTAGAAATGACATGCTAGAGGGGGTGAGGGAAAACAGCAGAATAATAAACTGTTGGTGGAGGTGTGAACTGGTCTAATGATTCTGGAAAAAAATTTGAAACTATAAATTAAGACATAAAACTATGCATACCCGGGGGCGGGGCCAAGATGGCGGAGAGGAAGCAGCAAGCTGCCTGAGCTCTCCTTCTGTTCCCTCAAAACGAACATTAAATCAAGCCTCTGGACGGATTCTGAAACTACGGAACCTGCAAAGAGACAGAGAGACACAGTCCTCCAACCAGAGATAATTTAGAAGACTTCAGGAAAAGGTCGGTCTGACTCGGGCAAAAGGGAGGCCCAGTGCAGGGCAGCAACCCAGCGCCGAGGGGGTCGGGGCAAGTCAGCAGGAGCTGCGGGCCACAGCCGAACAACTGAGGCTCCCGGAACCTGGTTCAAAAATCTGGTGGCCAAGAAGGACAGTGGAAAAACTTACCTGCACCGGCCGAGAGGGCCACGAACGGCGGGATCAGAGGCCGGGGTCTGGCGCCTGGCTGGCCGAGCACAATCATACAGGAAGTGCAGGGCGGGGCATCTCCACACACCATAAAGGCCTCAGAGTAAAAGCCCGGTCACACAGCACCTATACACCTGCACAAGAAGCCCAAAACAGGGACCCTGGTGCCCCCAGAGCAGACCTCAACTTAAAGAATAAATAAATAAGCTGCAATAATGAGTAAGAAGCAAAAAAGAGCCCTCTCCATTGAGAGCTTCTGTATCAATAGGGAAGAAGCCAACACAAACTCAGATGAGGACAATAGCCTCAAATTGGCTACATCTGAAGCCTCACAAGGGAAGGTGAATTGGTCGCAAGAACAAAAAGCCTTCCTGGAAGAGCTCAAAAAGGATTTTAAAAATCAATTGCAAGAGGTAGAAGAAAAAATGGAGAGAGAAATGAAAGCAAAACAAAAAAACTATGAAAAAAGAATCAGCAGCTTGGAAAAGGAAGCTGAAGAAAACAAAGCCTTAAAAAATTCATTTGGCCAAATGGAAAAAAAGCTGCATAATCTCACTGAAGAAAACAATACCTTAAAAAATTCACTTAGCCAAATGGAAAAAAAGGTGCATAATCTCACTGAAGAAAACAGTACCTTAAAAAATTCACTTAGCCAAATGGAAAAAAAGGTGCATAATCTCACTGAAGAAAACAATGCCTTAAAAATTAAAGTGGGACAGTTGGAAGATAAGGAATCCATGAGACACCAAGAATCAGTCAAGCAGAATAAAAAAAATGAAAAAATAGAAGAAAATGTGAAATACCTCACTGGAAAGACAACTGATCTGGAAAACAGATCGAGGAGAGACAATTTGAGAATCATTGGACTGCCTGAAAGCCATGACCAGAAAAAGAATCTAGATACCATATTCCAGGAAATTATTAAGGAGAACTGCCCTGATATCATAGAATCAGAGGATAAAATCATCATTGAAAGAATCCATCGATCACCTCCTGAAAGAGACCCCAAAAGGAAAACTCCAAGGAATATTGTAGCCAAATTCCAGAATTATCAGGTGAAGGAGAAAATACTCCAAGCAGCCAGAAAGAAGCAATTTAAATATCATGGAGCCACAGTCAGGATTGCTCAGGACCTGGCAGCTTCAACATTAAAGGACCGCAAGGCTTGGAATATGATATTCCGGAAGGCAAAGGAGATTGGATTGCAGCCGAGAATCTATTACCCAGCAAAAATGTGCATTTTCTTTCAGGGGAAAAGATGGACATTTAATGACATTGGGGACTTTCAATCTTTCCTGGTGAAAAGACCAGAACTGAATAGAAAATTTGATCTCAACATACAAGACTCAAGAGAAGTTTAAAAAGGTAAACAGAGGGGAAAAAAAAAGTTACCCTATTAGGTTAAACTGTTTATATCCCTACACAGGAAGATAATACTCATAACTCTTAAGAACTGTAAATGTATTTGGGCAGAGAGAAGGACTTTATATAGAGGGTATAAATATAAATTGTCTTTGATGTGATGATACAAAAGAATTAAGGGGATAAAAAGGGAGTCTATGGGGAGGAGAGGAAAGGGGAGGTGGAATGGGATGAATTATATCATATGAAGAGGTGGAAAAAAAAACCTATTACAATAGAGGGAAAGAAAGGAGGGGGGAACATGGTCTCAACCCTATTCTCATTAGATTTGACTAAAAGAGGGAATAACATATACGTTCATTGGGATAAAGAAACTTAACTCATTCTTTAGGGAAACAAAAGGGGAAGGGAAAGGGGGGGACTGATAGAAGGGAGGACAAAAGCAAGGGAGAAAAGTGTAAAGAAAAGAGGGGGGGTGATAAAAAGGGAGGGCAGATCGGGGGAGGCAGGGGTAAGAAGTAAAACGTCGGTGAGGAGGAATAGGCTGAAAGAAGGGGGGAAAAGTACAAAGGGGGTAAATAGAATGGAGGGGAATAGACAGTCAGTAATAATAACTGTGAATGTGAATGGGATGAACTCTGCTGTAAAACGGAAGCGAATTGCAGAGTGGATTAAAAACCAGAACCCTACAATATACTGTTTACAAGAAACACATTTGAAGCAGAGAGATACACAAAGAGTAAAGGTAAAAGGCTGGAGCAGAATATATTATGCCTCAGCTAAAGTAAAAAAGGCAGGGGTAGCAATCCTTATTTCAGACAAAGTGCAGGCAAAAATAGATCTCATTAAAAGAGATAAGGAAGGAAATTACATCTTACTTAAAGGTACTATAGATAATGAAGTAATATCAATATTAAATATGTATGCGCCAAGTGGTATAGCATCCAAGTTCTTAGAGGAGAAGTTAAATGAGTTACAAGAGGAATTAGATAGTAATACTATACTAGTGGGGGATCTGAATCTCCCCCTCTCAGAATTAGATAAATCTAGCCAAAAAATAAATAAGAAAGAAGTGAAAGAAGTGAATAGATTACTAGAAAAGTTAGACATGATAGATGTCTGGAGAAAATTGAATGGGGATAGAAAGGAATATACCTTTTTCTCAGCAGTACATGGCACATTTTCAAAAATTGACCATGTATTAGGGCACAAAAACATCATAGTCAAATGTAGAAAGGCAGAAATAGTAAATGCATCCTTCTCAGATCATGATGCAATAAAAATTACATGTAAGAAAGAGCCAGGGAAAAGTAGAATGAAAATCAATTGGAAACTAAATAATTTCATTCTAAAGAATGAATGGGCCAAACAAGAAATCATAGAAACAATCAATAACTTTATCCAAGAGAATGACAATAATGAGACAACATACCAAAATCTATGGGATGCAGCCAAAGCAGTGCTTAGGGGAAAATTTATAGCTCTAAATGCTTACATGAATAAGAAAGAGAAAGAGGAGATTAATGAATTGGGCATGCAACTTAAAAGCTAGAAAAAGAACAAATTAGAAATCCCCAATTAGACACTAAATTAGAGATCCTGAAAATTAAAGGAGAAATCAATAAGATTGAAAGCAAAAAAACTATAGAATTAATCAATAAAACTAAGAGCTGGTTTTATGAAAAAACCAATAAAATAGATAAAATATTGGTTAATTTGATTAAAAAAAAGAAAGAAGAAAACCAAATTACCAGTATCAAAAATGAAAAGGGTGATGTTACCACCAATGAAGTGGAAATTAAAGCAATAATTAGGAAATATTTTGCCCAACTGTATGCCAATAAATTTGACAATCTAAATGAAATGGATGAATATTTACAAAAATACAAACTGCCCAGGTTAACTGAAGAGGAAATAAAATCCTTAAATAAACCCATATTAGAAAAAGAAATTGAACAAGCTATTAATGAACTCCCTAAGAAAAAATCCCCAGGGCCAGATGGGTTTACGGGTGAATTTTACCAAACATTTAAAGAACAATTAATTCCAATATTATACAAATTATTTGGAAAAATAGGTGAAGAAGGAGTTCTACCAAATTCGTTTTATGACACAAATATGGTGGTGATACCAAAACCAGGCAAAGCAAAAACAGAGAAAGAAAATTATAGACCAATTTCCCTAATGAATATTGATGCTAAAATCTTAAATAAGATATTAGCAAGGAGATTACAGCAAGTGATCACCAGGATAATACACTATGACCAGGTGGGATTTATACCAGGAATGCAGGGCTGGTTCAATATTAGGAAAACTATTAACATAATCAACCACATCAATAAGAAAACCAACCAAAATCATATGATTATCTCAATAGATGCAGAGAAAGCTTTTGACAAAGTACAGCACCCATTCCTAATAAAAACACTAGAGAGTTTAGGAATAGGGGGAGCTTTCCTTAGAATAATAAACAGTATCTACCTAAAGCCATCAGCAAGTATTATATGCAATGGAGATAAATTAGAGGCCTTCCCAATAAGATCAGGGGTGAAACAGGGATGTCCATTATCACCCCTATTATTTAATATTGTTCTAGAAATGTTAGCTTTAGCAATCAGAGAAGAGAAAGGAATTAAAGGAATTAGAATAGGCAAGGAGGAAACAAAACTATCACTCTTTGCAGATGATATGATGGTATACTTAAGGAATCCTAGAGAATCAAGTCAAAAATTACTTGAAACAATTAACAACTTTAGCAAAGTAGCAGGATATAAAATAAATCCACATAAATCATCAGCATTTCTATACGTGACCAACAAAGTCCAGCAGCAAGAGATAGAAAGAGAAATTCCATTTAAAGTAACGGTAGGTAATATAAAATACTTGGGAGTCTACTTGCCAAGATAAACCCAGGAACTCTATGAACACAACTACCAAACACTCTTCACACAAATCAAATCAGATCTAAATAATTGGAAAGATATCAATTGCTCATGGATAGGCAGAGCTAATATAGTAAAAATGACAATACTGCCTAAATTAATTTACTTATTCAGTGCCATACCAATCAGGCTACCTAAAAATTATTTTATACAGCTAGAAAAAATAATAACAAAATTCATCTGGAAAAACAAAAGATCAAGAATATCCAGGGAAATAATGAAAAAAAATTCACAGGAAGGTGGGTTAGCGGTACCAAACCTGGAGCTCTACTATAAAGCGGCAGTCATCAAAACTATCTGGTACTGGCTAAAAAATAGAGTGGTAGATCAATGGAATAGGCTAGGCTCAGGAAATGCAGTAGTAAATGACACTAGTAATGTAGTGTTTGATAAACCCAAAGACTCCAGCTTCTGGGATAGGAACTCAGTATTTGACAAAAACTGCTGGGAAAACTGGAAGATAGTATGGCAGAAATTAGGCTTAGACCAACATCTTACACCTTATACTAAAATAAGGTCAAAATGGATACATGATTTAGACATAAGAGGTGATACCATAGGTAAATTAGGAGAGAAAGGAATAGTGTACCTATCAGATCTTTGGAAAGGAGAACAGTTTTTGACCAAACATGAGATAGAGTATATTATAAAATGCAAAGTGGATGATTTTGATTATATTAAATTTAAAAATTTTTGTACAAACAGAAGCAATGCATCCAAAATTGGAAGGGAGGCAGAAAGCTGGGAAACAATTTTTGAGGCCAGTGCTTCTGATAAAGGCCTCATCTCTAAAATATATAGGGAATTAAATCAAATTTATAAGAATCCAAGTCATTCCCCAATTGAGAAATGGTCAAAGGATATGAACAGGCAGTTTTCTGATGAAGAAACCAAAGCTATCTATTCCCATATGAAAAAATGCTCTAAATCTCTAATGATTAGAGAGATGCAAATTAAAACAACTCTGAGGTACCACCTGACACCTATCAGATTGGCTAAAATGACAAAAAAGGAAGATAATAAATGTTGGAGAGGCTGTGGGAAAATTGGAACACTAATGCATTGTTGGTGGAGCTGTGAGCTGATCCAACCATTCTGGAGAGCAATTTGGAATTATGCCCAAAGGGCGATAAAGCTGTGCATACCCTTTGACCCAGCAATCCCACTTTTAGGTCTTTTGCCCAAAGAAATCATGGAAGGGGGAAAGGGACCCACATGTACAAAAATATTTATAGCTGCTCTTTACGTGGTAGCAAGGAATTGGAAGTTGAGGGGGTGCCCATAAATTGGGGAATGGCTGGACAAGTTGTGGTATATGAATACAATGGAATACTATTGTGCTGTAAGAAATGATGAGCAGGAAGAGTTCAGAGAAACCTGGAGAGTCTTACGTGAGCTGATGATGAGTGAGATGAGCAGAACCAGAAGAACATTGTACACAGTATCATCAACATTGAGTGTTGACCTACTGTGATGGACTATATTCTTCTCACCAATGCAATGGTACAGAAGAGTTCCAGGGAACTCATGATAGAAGAGGATCTCCAAATCCAAGAAAAAAAAAAGAAAGAAAGAACTGTGGAGTATAGATGCTGATTGAACCATATTATTTCTTTTGTTTTGGGTACTGTTGTTTTTTTTTTCTATTTTGAGGTTTTGCATCACTGCTCTGATTCTTTCTCTTGTAACAGGATTAATGCAGAAATAGGATTAATGTTATTATGTGTATATATATGTGTGTGTATATATATATATATCTATATGTATATGTATAGAGATATATAGATATAACCTATATCAGATTACCTGCTGTCTAGGGGAGGGGGGAGGGAGGGGAGGGAGGGAGAAAAATCTGAAATTGTAAAGCATGTATAAACAAAAGTTGAGAACTATCTTTACATGTAACGGAAAAAATAAAATATCTCATAAAAGCAAAAAAACAAACAAACAAAAAAAAACTATGCATACCCTTTGACCCAGAAATATCATTATTAGATCTATACCCTAAAGAAATTACAGAAAAAGGAAAATGATTTATATGGACAAAAATATTAATACCAGCTATTCTAGGAGTGGCAAAGAATTGGAAATTAAGGGAATGCTTATCAGTTGGGGAATGGCTGAAGAAGTTTTGGCATATGATTATGATGAAGCATTATCGTGTCATAAGAAATTATTTGTGGTGGTTTCAGAAAATACGTGGCAAAACCTGTATGAATTGATACAAAATGAAGTGAGAAGAACCCAGAGATTATAGTGTACAGTAAAAGCAATATAGTAACGATGACCAACTGTGAAAGACAGGTACGTTGATCAATAAAATGATCTAAGACAATTACAAAGTCACAGTTTAAAAAAATGTAAATATAAATGTAAAAATACCTCCAGAAAGAGAACTAGTGAACTCTAAGTGCACACTGAAATATAATTTTCTTATTATCTTTTTCTTGATTTTTGTGATATGTCTAAAAGAGAGATAAGTTTTGCATGATTTCACATGTATAACTGATATATTGCTTGCCTTCTCCGGAGGTGGAGGAGGGATAGGAGGGAAGGAGAGAGAAAATTTGGAAATCAAAGCTTAAAAGGAAAATAATGTTAGAAATAAATAATAAATCTTAAAATGTAATTGGGAATTATTTAGGGAAATAAATTTGAAAATATAATAATAATATTTGATCAGAGTAAATATAGAGAAAGATACTTTAGAATGGGCTTTTAGTCAGGGAAGGACAATCATGGGAGGGAGGGAGGAAAAAAGGGGGGAGGAGAAGGCACTTCTTGAAGCAGGAAATGATGAATCCTCATCTAAAAATATAGGTACTATTTGTTTATTTTTAGTTTATTGATGAAGGAACTTAAAGGGTTGTCCCTGGCTCTTCATGCTTAAGCCATAAAACCAAGCAGATAATATTACAAAAATTACGTTAGACTCTTCTTCCATATGACAGCCCTTCAAATTATAGGCTCATAGATTTAAAGGTGAATGGGACATCAGGGTCCATCTAGTCCAATGCCATCATTTTGCAGATGAGAACATTGAAACCCACATAGTTTTAAGTGACTTCCCCAAGGTCCCACAGGCAGTAAGCATCAGAGGCAAGATTTAAATCCGTATCCGAGGATTTCAGAGTCAATGTTCTTTCTGTTCTATCATAAATAAAAACAGCTATCATGTCCCATGAAATTTTCTCCTTGTAGGCCCAAACAAGTTCTTTTAAGTGATCCCCATATAACTTTCACCATGCCATTTACCCTCCTCTACATGCACAGTAATATCATTCCTAAAATATGAATGTCATTCCCCAGAAACCGAACACAATATTTCAGATGCTGTCTGAAGAGAGCAGAACACAGCAGAAATACCAGGGATACCTAGACTCACTAAGATCACATTAGCTTGGTAGTCCACAATAAACTACATACAACACGAGTTAATATTAATTTAGCAGTTCACAAAAATCCCTTTTTTAAAAAATTGGATTTATTCTTTTTAAATTCTGGATATGTTTAAATAGGAACTGTTGATTAGCCGCATTTTCCCCATTCTGAAATTCTGAAGGTTGTTTTTTTTTTTAAATCCAATTTTGGAATCATCAGTTAAATGATCCAAAGGCAACATCTAATGTACAATTTTATCCCAATGATCTACTCTTAAGAAATACATTGTTAACAACAAAATATTCTATTCATCAATGGCATATTAGTCCATTATTAAGAACACTAATGGAACTATTCATTGACTGCTATTTTGGAGTAACCAATACTTTCAGTCCTCTCAAAAATACTAACAAATTACCACATGCAATACCAAAAATAGCTTTCATTAAAAGCTTGGGATGATCAAGTATCTGCCTGCACCTAAACTTATTTAAGCCTCATTTTGTGTCTGTGGATGAAATTTTGTGCAACTGAATATTTTTACTTCTATTAATACTCAACCAAATTTTAGAAATGAATTAAATACATTAAAAATCAAAAAAAGTCTTCACTAATAGCTTTTTTTCCTGTCTCATTGAGTTATAGTTAGTGTTCCACATTAAGCTGAAAAAGCTTAAACTCTCCGACAGCTCCCTTTGGGTAGCATACTCTGGTATTTTAAGCATAGGGACATTGTTTCCCCAGGTCTATATCTAAAATACATTTCTCCACAGTCTGTAGAAACCTCAAACAAAAGAAAAATGCTTCCACAGTCACTTTGGAAGGTTTCTGAAATGCTAATTCACCGCTATTGACAGCTATGAATCACTAACAGTCTTGAATGTCACACATATCCAAGGTGATTGAGCATCCTTCAATGTAATCTGCTTTACAATATAGATATGCAAAAAGAAAATGAGGCAACTCATGAAAAAAATGGTTTGCCAAGGAACATGGCTACAAACGTCATCTCAAGGGATACCAGAAAGTTCTTTTTAAAAATGCCTTTTAGCTTTATGCAAATATACCACATAATGAGAGATACACACAACCGATTGTTTCTTCTGTCATAAAAATGCAGCTTTACTGCCAATCAAAATCTTGAGGCAAACTTCTGTTGTACTTACTAATACACACCCACACACACATATACACACATTAGTGTTGCATTCTTACAACTACAGGAAGAAATGATACTATCTCATATTATTTGCTCCATCAGTCATTTCTTGGAAAAAAAGGATCATAGATTTGCAGTCCTAAAGGACCCTCAGAGATCTTTTAATCTAGTGGTGTCAAACAAATAAAAATGGGGAGCCACTAAACCATTTACAAGTAACATATTGACTTAGAAACACTGTATTTTTAACATAAAAGTTTTTTTTAATTATTTTTCAGTTACATGTAAAGATAGCTTTCAACATTTGTTTTTTATAACATTTTAAGTTCCAAAATTTTCCCTCCCTCCCTTCCCTCCACCCTCTCTAAGACAGAAAGCAATCGGATATAAGTTACACATGTTCATTAAACATATTTCTGCATTAGTCATGTTGTGAAAAAAGAATCAGAACAAAAGGGAAAAACCTCAAAAAAGAAAAAAACAAACAAACAACAACAAAAGTAGAAACAGTAAGTATGGTTCAATCTGCATCCAGATTCCACAGTTCTTTTTTTCTGGATGTGTAGAGCATTTTCCATCAGGAGTCCTTTGGAATTTTCTTAGATCACTGTATTGCTGAGAAGAGTTAAGTCTATCATAGCTGATCATCAAACAATGTACTATATAAAATGTTCTGGTTCTTCTCATCTTGCTCAGCATCAGTCCACTTAAACCTTTCCAGCTTTTTCTGAAATTTGCCTGCTCATCATTTCTTACAGCACAATAGTATTCCATTACATTCATATGCCACAACTTGTTTAGCCATTCCCCAATTGATGGGCATTCCCTTGATTTCCAATTTTTTTGCCACCATAAAGAGAGCTGCTATAAATATTTTTGTACATGTGGTCCTTTTCCCTTTCTTTATGATCTCTTTGGGATAAAGACCTAATAGTGGTAATCCTGGGTCAAAGGGTATGCACAGTTTTATATCCCTTTGTGTATAGTTACAAATTGCTCTCCATAATAGTTGGATCAGTTCACAACTCCACCAACAATGCATTGGTGTTCCAATTTTTCCACAGCTTCTCCAACATTTATTATTTTCCTTTTCTGTCATATTATCCAATGCGATAGGTGTGAGGTGGTACCTCAGAGTTGTTTTAATTTGCATTTCTCTATCAAGAGTTATTTAGAAAGGCAGCTAGGTGGCCCAGTGGATAGAGCACCCACCCTGGAGTCAGGAGGACCTGAGTTCAAATCTGGCCTCAGACATTTAACACTTACTAGCTGTGTGACCCTGGGCAAGTCACTTAAACCAATTGCCTCACCAAAAAAAAATAGTAATTTATAACATTTTTTTAATATGGCAACAGAAAACTTTGATTTCTTCATATGAAAACTGCCTGTTCATATCCTTTGACCATTTCTCATTTGGGGAATGACTTGCATTCTCATAAATTTGATTTAGTTCCCCATATATTTTAGAAATGAGGCCTTTATCAGAAACACTGGCTGTAAATAACTGTTTCCCAGCTTCCTGCTTCCCTTCTAATTTTGGTTTTATTGCTTCATTATTTAGGATAAGACTATTTAGTTTCCAGTAAATGTTCAGTCTATCTTTCCACTGATTTTTATTACATGTAATTTTTATTGCATCAAGATCTGAGAAGGATGCATTTAGTATTTCTGCCTTTCTACATTTGACTGTGAAGTGTTTGTGCCCTAATACATGGTCAATTTTTGTGTCTGTGCCATGAGAAAAACATATATTCCTTTCTATCCCCATTCAATTTTCTTCAGATATCTATCCTATCTAACTTTTCTAAAATTCCTTTCACCTCTTTAACTTCTTATTTGTTTTGTGATTAGATTTATCTAGTTCTGAGAGGGGAAGGTTCAGATTTCTCACTAGTATAGTTTTGCTATTTCCTCTTTAACTTCTCTGCTAAGAATTTGGATGCTATACCACTTGGTGCACATATGTTTAGTATTGATATTACTTCACTGTCTATAGTACCTTTTTTTCCTTTTTTTTGTGGGGCAATGAGGGTTAAGTGATTTACCCAAGGTCACTCAGCTAGTGTCAAGTGTCTGAGGCTGAATTTGAACTCAGGTCCTCCTGAATCCAGGGCCAGTGCTTTATCCACAGCACCACCTAGCTGCCCTATGGTACGTTTTAACAAAATGCAGTTTCCTTCCTTGTCTCTTCCAATTTAACAATGCTCACCCCTCCCTTCTTTCCCTCTATTGTAATAGGTTTTTTGCACCTCTTCATATGACGTAATTAACCTCATTCCACCTCCCCTTTTTTCTTCTCCCTGTATACTTCCTTTTTGCTTCACTTCTTAATTTTCTTTATATCATCCCGTCAAAGACAATTTATATCTATGCCTTCTATGTATGCTCCTATCTGCCTAAATAGAGATACAGTTCTCAAGAGTTAAAAGTATTATCTTCCCGTGTAGGAATGTAAACAGTTTAACCTTATTGAATAAATGTTTTCCTGTTTACCTTTTTATACTTCTCTTGAGTCTTGTATTTGAAGATCAGATTTTCTGTTCAGTTCTGGTCTTTTCATCAGGAAACCTTGAAAATCCCCTATTTCATTGAATGCCCATCTTTTTGCCTGAAAGACAATGATCAATTTTTCTGGGTAGTTGATTCTTGGTTGCAATCCATGATCCTTTGCCTTCTGGAATATCATATTCCAAGCCTTTAGATTCTTTAATGTCAAAGCTGTTGAAGCTACCAGGTCCTGTGCAATCCTGACTGTGGAGCCATGATATTTAAATTGTTTCTTTCTGGCTGCTTGTAGTATTTTCTCCTTCACTTGATAATTATGGAATTTGGCTACAATATTCCTTGGAGTTTTCCTTTTGGGGTCTCTTTCAGGAGATGATAGGTGGATTCTTTCAGTGACTATTTTATCCTCTGATTCTACAATATCAGGGCAATTCTCCTTGATAATTTCCTGGAATGTGGTGTCTAGATTCTTTTTTCCTATCATGACTTTCAAGTCCAATAATTCTTAGATTCTCTCTCCTGGTTCTATTTTCCAGGTCAGTTGTCTTTCCAATGAGGTATTTCATATTTTCTTCTTCTTTTGATTCTATTTTACTTTTTTTTTGTGTGTGTGGGGCAATGAGGGTGCCCAGAGTCACACAGCTAGTAAGTGTCAAGTATCTGAGGCTGGATTTGAACTCAGGTCCTCCTGAATCCAAGGCCAGTGCTTTACCCACTGTGCCACCTATTTGCCCCATTTGCCTGATTCTTGTTGTCTCATATAGGCATTAGCTTCCATATGCCCAATTCTAATTTTTAAGACACTATCTTCTTCAAAAAGCTTTTGCACCTCCTTTTTCATTTGGTAAAATTTTTTCCCCATTTGGCCAACTGTATTTTTTAAGGAATTGTTTTCTTCAATCAATTTTTGTGCTTCCTTCTCCAAGCTATTGTCTCTTTTTTGTAATTTTCTTGTGTAACTCTCATTTCTTTTCCCATTTTTCCCTCTACCTCCCTCATTTGATTTTTAAAATCCTTTTTGAACTGTTCCAAAAAGGCTTTTTGGTCTTGAAACCGTTTCATCTTCATAAATACTGTATGTTAATATTATCATGTTTTAATGTATTTTTATTACATACTAATATGTATACACATAACTAAATATTTCCCAGTTGCATTTAAAATTAGTTTACCCCACATGAGGAAGTGTTATGAACCACATGAAGCCTATGATCTATTTTTTTTTTTGGACATATCTAATAAAGTCTACCCCTTCCTATCCTAAAGTATGACTTACTAAACAATACTGAAAAAGATGAAAATAATGTATTTCTATCATTACAGCTCTTCAAACAGAAATTGACCACTTTCATGGGATGCTTTAGACAGAATTTTTACTGAGGTATATGTTTGACCAGATGGCCAACCTATACCCCTTTCAACTCCGGGACAATGCAGTGTAACACAGATAGAGACAATAAGTCCCTGTGTTTGGAAACAGCCACAAAGCCTTTCAGTATTCTTTCATTCAAAATGTTCTGATTAATTCTGTGAACCATACAAATTAATGAGTTTCCTTGAGATTTCCTTTTTACTCCCTTGGCATAAAGTCATATCAAAGGACCTTATATCATCAATCTAGAGTTCATGGAGCCATCAAAGGCCAGATAATCTATCTCCAAAATTTTATATATGAATAAACTGAAGCTAGTCACTTACCCAAGTTCACAGTGGCAGTAGCACCTAAGGCGCAATTTGAAACCAAGTCATGCACTAGTAGCATACATACCACATTGCCTCTTCTGATAATTTTTTTTTCTTAAGTGAGGCAATTGGGGTTAAGTGTCTTGCCCAGGGTCACACAGCTAGTAAGTGTTAAATGTCTGAGGCTGGATTTGAACTCAGGTACTCCTGACTCCAGGGCTGGTGCTCTATCCACTGTGCCACAAGAGCTGCCCTCTTCTGATAATTTAATGTGTTATGATACCTCCATTTGTTCTGAAGTAGGATGGTATAGTAAAAGGTCTTTAAACTTGGAATCTGGGTCTCTGGGTTCATGGTCCATCTCTACCATTAATAAGCTATGTATTCTGGGGCAAGTTACTTAATCTCCCTAGATCTTATGTTTGTTAAGTAATTTTTCAGTTTTCCCAACTCTGCATGGCCCAGTTAGGGTTATCTTGGCAGAGATACTGGAGTGGTTTGCCATTTCCTTCTCTAGCTCATTTGACAGATGAGGAACTGAGACAAACAGGGTTAAGTGACTTGCCCGGGGTCACATAGTGTCTAAAGCTAGATTTGAACTCATGAAAATGAGTCTTCCTCACTTCAGACCTAATGTTCTATCTACTAGGCCACCTAGCTGCCCCAATCATCTATGTACTTTGGGGCAAGTTTCTCAATCTTTCTAGATCTCATTTACCTCAACTGTAAGATGGTGTCAATAATAGCTGCCTTACTTGTTGAGGTTCTGAGCATCAAGTAAGAGAATACATTTGAAAGTACTTTCCAAATTACCAAGTAATATATAAATGTAAAGAATTGCCATTAATGGGGGTAGCTAGGTGGCTCAGTGAATAAAGCACTGACCCTGGATTCAGGTGGACCTGAGTTCAAATCTGGCCTCAGACACTTGGCACTTACTAGCTGTGTAACCCTGGGAAAGTCACTTAACCCTCATTGCCCTACCGAAAAAAAAAAAAAAAGAATTGTCATTAATAAAACTAAGCTAGTGGACAGGTTATCTAATCACTCTAGGACACAGGTTTTGTTTTTTGTTGTTGTTGTTGTTTGTTTGTTTTTATCACCTGTAAACAATGAGGATATTGCACAAAGAGATTCTCCTAAGTTTCTTTTCAGCTTTAAGTCCTATAATTCTACAAGGGTGCAATGGGGAAAAAAAAGTGTTGGACTTGGATTTAGAGGCCTGGGTTTGAATCCCAGCTCTACGACTTACTATGCATGTGACTCTGGGAAAAGAGCTTAAATCATTCTGAGGCTCAATTCTCTCACCTGTAAAATCAGGAGGGTTGACTAAATGACCTGTGAGGTCCCTTTCAAGCCATAAAGCTATAATTTTATAATTCCATGACCCCTTGACCTTTAAAGTCCAAACTTTATTGGGATCACACTATCCACTATTTGGCCATAAGCGTTTTATGTTGCTTACTGGACATCATGCTATTTTAGACAGCATCTTGAAAAAAGAGCTTGGTGTTCCACATACAGTGAAAATTGTTATATAAAATTAGAGACCACTAGGTAGAGACTGTTTGTACTTCCTCCTGCCTTATGTTCTTTCTGTAGGAGTATGAACAACAAAGACTGGCATTTAGTAAATGTTAAATCATTATGATAAAGAAACTTGGGGGTGGAAAAAATACTAAAGGATGTGAACAGCCCTACTGGTAACCTCTTATTTCAGTTTCCTCTCATCTGTCACCTCATGAAATACTCATTCTGCTCCAGTTTAGCATTGGAAATTCATGGTGTTTCCTGAGTAGTTTAATAACTCCTAACTCCCTCCTCCTCCAAAATGAGGCTGTGATGGCTTTTAGAGGTAATATGGTAACACCTATTAAATATGTGCCCAGAGAAGGGATAAATAAAGAGCGCCTTGGTGTAGTCACCCAGGCTGGAAGATTTCAATTCAACAACTCGTTAGGATTATAGTCCAAGGAGATTGAAAAGATTCAACATACATTCTATGGGCATATAGGCTGAAGAAGCATATAACACCCGGCTTGAATTCATTTAGTAGTGAGATGGCCTACTGGTCTGTTCTTTTGAATTCAATATTTAATTTCACAGTGTCCAAAAAAGAGACTATCTTCTTACAAGGCAAATGCTACTGAATCAAGAAGTCAAATACCTTCTTTTGAGATCAATAGTGATTATCAAAGCCTTGGAGACATCTGCCAGTCCCTCTCTCATGATGCTGCAAGGCTAATCTTCCTAAAAGCTCTTCTATTAAGTTTCCAAAGAAAATAATTTGGTTCCTCATTGTTTGTTTGTTTGTTTTTGTAGGGCAATGGGGGTTAAGTGACTTGCCCAGGGTCACACAGCTAGGAAGTGTCAAGTGTCTGAGCCTGGATTTGAACTCAGGTACTCCTGAATTCAGGGCTGGTGCTTTATCCACTGCACCACCTAGCCGCCCCTGGTTCCTCATTGTTGATGGTATTAATGTCAAACTCCCTGTTTTACTTTCTTTTTTTCCCTTTCCTTTCCTTTCTTTCTTTTTTCCTTTTGTGCGTGTGTGTGTGTGTGTGGGGGGGGCAATTGGGGTTAAGTGACTTGCCCAAGGTCACACAGCTAGTAAATTTCAAGTGTCTGAGGCTGGATTTGAATTCACCTCCTGAATCCAGGCTGGTGCTTTATCCACTGTGCCACCTAGCTGTCCCCCTGTTTAGTACTTTCTTGCCACCAAAGTTCTTGGCTCTGTCAAATGGTTCAACATTAAAAATGGATAGGATTTTTGTAGGGGCACTGTGCCCCAAAGCATCATGGGACTTTTCCATCTGACTTGCAGCTGAAAGGTTCCCTATTTGTTATGTACTCCATTCGAATGTGAGCTCAAGAAAAGACATTATCTTTTTCTATTTATAATCCCAGTACTTATCTCAGTGCTTTGCATGCCATAAGTGGTTAATCATTTTTTCATTTATTCATTTATTCAAGGCTCTCCTTAATTTTTCCTCACAATAAGCTGGACTACATGATTGCTATGATCCTATGATCTATTTAACCTTATGGCAGAGTATTTCCCAAAACGTAGCATTACCTCTGCTCTGGCTTAATGTATCCTGGATATGTAAGTCTCACTGTACCTCCTTGAGAGTATTTATGCTAGTCCTATCACCCAGTGAATAAAATTCAGCTGATAGTCTCCTTTCTCCACAGCCTTCTCTCACTATTCATTCCACAATGACCAAAGATTTCTCTGAACTACTATTGTATACATATTTAGTACCATCCATTTTAGCAAGCAATCTTCCTCTTCTTGTTTTATATCTCCCCATGTAGATCATAAGCTCCATATGACAATGAAGCTTTTTGTCCAGAATACAGGCAATGTCTCATTCAGATTTTAAATTTCTTTTTACTGGGTTGTCCACAGAACTGGGGTCCAATAAACACTTATTAACTTAAAAAACACATAATGTCCTTGATATACTTGTCTTGACTATTAGTAAAAAGCAGAATGTAACATAGCCTTTGCTTCAAGCCTTTATATAAGATGCATTCTTCATTGGTGGAATGATGAATCAATGTCACATGAGTATATGAAGAAGGGAATTATTGTGAGAGCTTTAGAAAGGACACATTCTGTATTCTTACTTCAAGAGAAGATACATGGTTATAGACTCTTGATCTATGGAGAAAGAGAATGGAAGGCCGACATGGAGGAAACCAGCTTCCCAATAAGTCCTTAATTTCCAGCTTGCCTCCCTAGAGACTTTAGAAAAATTCCCCTTAGGAGTAATAATGACGTCTCTGTTCGTTGTACTAAGATATCTTATTCCTAATGGAAGAGTTCAACTCTGTATTTTCTGTTAGTAACTACACTAGGTATTGAGGATACAGACATTAAAAAACTTTGACCTTAAAGGAGATAAAACCATAACAGGAAAGATATGAGATATACACAAATGATCTAAGATAGCCTTATTAAGAGGAAAAAAGGAATCTAGAAAAACAATTAACATGAAACATGAGAAGAGAGATGATTTTCATAACTGAAGATCATATCATAGAAGACTTCATAGAGGAAGTGGCACTTAATATGGTCATTGAAAGATCATATATCAGGACTGTAAGGGGCCATCTAGCACAAGGTCATCCAGTTCAATAATTTTTTTTTCATTAAGAGGAGGAAAATGATGAATAGAAGATTAAATATTAATACACAAGGTGACACAGATAGTAAATGGCAGAGAAAGGATATGAACTCAGTTCCTTACATATATGACTCTTTCAAAAAGATCTGCCCTGTTATTCTCCTTCCTTCTCATAGGCCAGGTCTTTATTCTGAGAATTATACATTCAGTCACTGCACATATTAGAGCTAAAGTTTATTAGCATAGAATGCTTATGACATTTTCTTCTTCTCCTTTCCTCTTCTTCTTCTTTATCATTATTATTTATTAAGGTAGATAAGTTGCTCTCCTTAACTCAAAATAAAATATTGCTCAGTCTAAACATATACAACTTTGGCTTCTCCAAATCCATGGACTCTTCACTCTATTCTCATTTTTGTTAGATTTTTAGAGGCTAATTTACTGAGTCCTCTCTAGTTTAAAAAAGGAGAGTGGATGGTAGGGGCAGGGGGAGAATCTGTTTGAAAGGGGGATGGTTTACCCTCTCATTTGTGAAAGGGCACTTAGTCAGCTTAGGTCAAAGATAATGACCTGTGGGAACTAGGTGTAATGGTGCATAGGGTTGTAATTATCATCATAATCACTGTTATTATTAGGAATAATAAAACCTACAAAATGCCCATGTTATGCAGAATATAACACATTATCTGTGTCCAAAACACACCTTTTGCCCTCCATAAACAACCACCATTAGAAAACAAATCAGATAAACAAATTATATATGTTTTTTTTTAATGAAACAGTGTGTTATATTGTTTATGTTAGTACTTTTCATTTTTTTTAATTTAGTTTTTTTAAAGTGTTTTAGCAAAGAATAAGCATGACAAAATTAATAGAAACTAGCCTGGACATTTAAATAATGGTATCTCAAATGGCAATATTTTTCTTTTGTTCTATTAGATACATATGAATATAAAATGCTCTGTCTAAACAGTGCTCTGATCTGCTCATTCCTTTGTAGAAAGGTTTGCAGAAACACCCCCTCATTTGGAAAAGGGGACAGATGAGTCAAGTCTTAAAAAGATCTTCAACTTTCTCCCAAGTTGATGCTTGCCCCACCCCCACATATTCTGTTGTTTTATCTCATAGTGAATATATGATTAATAACTGTGTGTTTGTAAAACTCTGCCTTGTAAGCAAAGCTGAGGGCTCTTCATCCAAAGGAGGCTGAGGTATGGAGTTAATGAGAAGTGAGACTGTGGGGAATGAGTAGGAACATGCCAATGTTAATGTAATTGAGCATGAATATCAAACACTGACAGGGGAACACTCTTCCTCTGCTGATGGAAAGCCAGATCAGCTGGTTAGCAGATGGAATATATGTAGAACAGGCTTCACAGCTATCCCCAGAACTGCCACATCACAGTAATCTAGGCTTCACAGCAATAGATCCTCTGGTTTCCCAAATGCAATCATTTCCCTATTCTATTTAAAAACAAACAAATGTCCTTTCTTTTCCTTCCTATATCTTCTGTCAACCCTAATAATACTTCTCCTTCATACATTCCCCTTTCTATGACTTTAATGAAAGGATAAGACTTTACTAGTTTCCATGATACTTATATTTCTTTTGAACAGAGCAAGATCATAGTGAAAAGAAGAAAAGCATTTTCCAAGAAATCTAAGTGAGGTGAAGCTGAAATGATTACTACTTTGGTTCTGCCTTAGCTTCAGACACCAGGGAAACATGGAATGTTAAATATATAAATATTCTTTTATACTGTTTCTGGCATTTCTTACTATACCATGAATAGGATAACACTAAGGCCAGGGATCAGTGAGAATTCTGCAAAGCATCATGGATGAAATGAGCACTTCAGGGAATTGTGACTAATGATTGCTTTCCAGTACCAGTGAACAGATACTCTGGGGTCTCAGGTTCATCTGAATATTAAAGCCTAAACTCTATAACCAAGGATCACAATGTCTAGGAAAAGGGCAGTTTTGGTTCTAAACCATGTGGGAAATGAATACCTACAATGTCTGAAATGAAGTGTGGCTTAGGCAGCACCAGCCCATGTGAAGTAAGCTGAAAAAACAAGACAGGACTTTACAGTAAGTATAAGTATAGGAATAATAACTCTAGATGTGGAATCAGAGTTCTAATCCTACCTCTATCACTCATTCTATGAGTCTAGGCAGTTATTCAGCAGTATGATTCCAGAAGACTTTGGTCATACAGCTAACACACCATTTCACCTGAGTTCCCAAAGAGATCAATGGCGTGAGTCTCATGAGAATTGAAACTTTCAAAATTTAAGTTTTGGTGATCATAGACTCACCATGGTGAAATCATAAGAAGGGTGTGTGAGGTTCTAGAAATAGCAATCAGGATGGGAAATGAGGTGACGGGGACTAGTCTAGGGAGAGTATATTTATTAAGTGCTTGCTATTTTATTAAATACCTATTATTTACCAGACACAGTGCTAAGGGTTGGAGACACAGACAATACATAAATAACTAGATACTAATAAAGAGAGTAGGTGGGAGGAAATTTCAAAGCAGAAAGTACTAGAACCTAGGAAAGGTTCCCTGAAAAAAGGTGAAAATTGTGGTTCTTGAAGGAGGCCAGGAAAGCTAAGAGACAGAGGTGGAGAGGAAAAGATTTTAAGGTATGGGGGATAACCAATCCACAGGCACAGAGACTGGAGGAGTGTTTGTCTAGAGAAAGGCAAGTGGACCAGTTGTATGTAGGGTAAAGTAAAATATAAGATGACAAGAAAGTTTAAGAAGAGGATCGGTTATGAGTTTGTTTTGTTTTGTTTTGTTTTGTTTAGTGAGGCAATTGGGGTTAAGTGACTTGCCCAGGGTCACACAGCTAGTAAGTATTAAGTGTCTGAGACCGGATTTGAACTCAGGTACTCCTGACCCCAGGGCTGGTGCTCTATCCACTGTGCCACCTAGCTGCCCTGCTTATGAGTGTTTTTTAATGCTTAAGAGGGGCTTTCTATTTGATCCTGGGGTTAATAGGAAATCACCAGAGTTCACTGAGTAGTAGGGTCAAAACATTTAGACCTGAACATTGAGTCTGGTATTGAAGTGGATAGAGACTTGAGGAACGGATACCAATTAAAAGGTTATTGCATTATTCCAGGTGATGGGTGATTAGGGTCTGAACTATAATTATCTATATTTGTGTGAGTAGAATGGAATAAATAGACGTCATGAAGTTAAAACAGCAAGAGTTTGACAAAGATTGGCTAAGTGGGGCAGAGGGGGCTGAAAGAGAGGAGTCAAGGTCCCACTGAAGCTGAAATTTTGGATAACTGGAAGGACTGTAGTGCCCTTAACAAGAGCAGGAAAGTAGGGAAGGAAGGAGGGTTTGTTGGGAAAGGCGAGTTCTGTTTTAGGTATGTTGAATATGAGTTGGCTAAGGACAAATTATTTGACCTTGCTGGTCCTCAGTATCCTCGTCTACAATATGAAGGTATTAGATTACAGGACACCTGAGCAGTCCCTTCCAGCTGTAAACTGTCATTCCTTGATAAATAGTTGGAGTCAGCTTTTGCCTTTACCCAATGACCATCCCATCTTCTCTTCCTGTCACAGATTTCCCTGATGACATCTTGTATTAATGTTCTTTTTCAAAGTTCTTCATTTGTTGCATTGTGTAGCCTGCTTACACCACTGTCTTCTCTGATCCAGGTCTCATGGTCACACAACAAAAAAAAGCACTTACTCTGTTTGCTGGAGGACCTTGGGGATCATTCAAGGATTTTCCTTCTTTTAAAAATATAATCCAACTCACTCTCTTTGATGCTTTTTTGTCCATTTTTACTGTCTGTCCCAGTATATGCATACATGTGCATATGATATATGTATGTATATATACAGCACATAGCCAGAAGCTTTTATATCTCCATAAAGATTCACATATTTATATAGATTGATATATATATATATATATATATACACACACATATATATTTTATATATATATGGATCAGCTCTATAGCTTGTCCATCTAAACGTATGTTACAAATTTATAATACATTTAGCCAGGATTAAAATGGCACAAAAGGGAACAAAAATCATTTACAAGAGAAATTCACCCTAGTGTGCAAAGAGATCTGTGATAGACAATGATCCAACTACTAGGACACTGAGGAATGAATTGACAAGATATCTGAAAGAGGAAAAGATTCAAAAGGAAGATATTCAGAAAGGGGAACAGAGGGAACATCAACAGCTACCAACTTAAATGCATAATTCTCCATCAAGACAAAATCTTTATGAGACTTATGGATACTTGAGTCAAGGGAATCTCCAGGGAAAGAATTATGAAGAAAGGTTTTCACAAGCAGCTTTTCCAGTGGACATCTTTATCATCTTGTAATTCACTGAAAGTTGTAGAGAACATAAGATTCTGTTCATTTTGTCTCCACCCTGCACCTGCTGCTGATTCACATTAATTTCTGCCCTGTACTACCCTCAAAACCATAGTTTCTCTGTTTGAAATGTAAGTTGTTTAAGAGAACTCTACCTCACTTTTATTTTTATGATCTTAGCACTAAGCTTGCTTGGTAAGTGCTTAATAAGTACATTTTCATTTATTCACCCATTGAGGTTTCTTGATAATGAACAAAGACATTTGATTCAGTGGAGCAAAATATAAAATTAGTGGCTCTGTTAAAGCAATTAACAAATAAGCATCTATTAAATACCTATAATATATTAAATACTGTGCTAGGCATGAAGGGCACAGATACAAAAATGAAACAACTCTTACAGTCAAGGAACCTTCATCGGAAGATGTGGGACACAACATATGTATACATATTTCTATGAATGCATATAGAAGATAAGGGGCAGCTAGGGGGCACCAAAGATCACAGAGAGATGGGCATGAATTCAAGAAGAGTTATCTTCTTGAGTTTAAATCTGGCCTCAGACACTTACTAGCTATGTGACCCTGGGCAAGTCACTTAACCCTGTTTGCCTCGGTTTCCTCATCTGTAAAATGACCTGGTGAAGGAAATGACAAAGCCCTCTAGTATCTCTGCTAAGAAAACTCCAAAGGGGGGTCAGAAAAAAAATGGACATGAATGAAAAACAACAATAATACAAAATATATACATGGAAAGAGAGCACCAACAGTTGGGGTGATCCCGGAAAGTTTTGTGTAGAAGGTGTTGCTTGAGCTGTGTCTTGACAGAAAAGTCTGGTTTTATGAAAGGAGGTTAGCATGATGCGAGGCTGGCAAGATAGTTAAGAGGCAGGTTGTGTGGAGAAGAAAGAAGTCCATATATAAAGAGTTTGTATTTTACCCTACTAGCAATAGAGTTTAACTGGAGTGTAGTAATGAGTGGGACACAATCATATCTGTACATATGGAAAATCACAATGGCAGATGTATGAAAGTTAGACTGGAGCAGTGAGAAATTTGAATTAGAGACACCAATTAGGAGACAGTTGCAATAATCTGTGCATGAAGTGATGAGGGCCTGAACTAAGCTGTTGGATGTGTGAATGACGAGAAGAGAGACACGGTGGTGACAGAAACAGCAAGATTTGGCAATTGACTGGATAGGTGGAGTGAAACAGCAGGAAGAATGTAAGACAACAAGGTTACAAACTTATGTAACTGGAAGAATAGAGGAATCTTCAACCAAAATAGGGAAGTCTGCAAAATAAGTGTGTTGGGGAAGAAACAAAATCAATTCTATTTTCCCTTCCTACGAGGTATCCACCCCCACCCCCACCCCCACCCCATCAAAATCATTTAAGGTTTCTTTGAAAGTATTTGCAACAGAAATAGCCCTGTCCAATGATTCTCTAATCACAAATAAGAGGCAAGGCATAAAGGAGAGAAAATCAAACTACTGGTAGAGCAATCATCCCACAGGCTTTATAAATTCAATAATGAAGAGATAAATACACAGATAAACAAAAATTAATGAAGAAATAAATGGATGGATAGAGACACAGGAAGAGAATTAAAAATTGTATTAAGGACTTTCTATTTTCCCCAAAGTCAAACATACTATTTACCAATTAATTCTCAGTTAAAAGGAAACAGTCCAACACACACACACACACACACACACACACACACACACACACACACATGGCAGAGGGGGGAAAAAGTATTCCATGCTAAGATAGTTTTTTAAAAGAAAAAAAGGTTTCCAATTTACCTTGCCTTTGTAGTACTCTTTGACTTCAGGCCTAATAGAATCAAAATCTCCACTGATGTACTCAGGTAAGAAGCTGAAAGAAAGAGGGTTCTTGTAAATAAACAAATTGTAGTTAGTTCTTTGCTTAACTTTTAAGTTGAGACTGTAGGGAACTCCTGTGCTTCACAAGGTGGGGTTGGGGAGGAAGTATAACTGACTAGAAACGATTTTTGTCACTGATGTAAGCCCATATAATTTGCTGAGTTTTTGATCTAATATAATTGACAGTACTTTTTATACTAAGGCTGTCTCTGAGGATGAAAATGATGCAGATGCTTCACAAATTCATTCCAATAGCTAGTTAGTACTGCATGGATTATACAAGAAAGAGTTGTTTAATTTTAAAAGCATTTTTACCACAAGAATGTTTGTAGAATCTTCTATATAGCACCTCCATTTTCTGAAACCACGAATAGCCCCAAGGCAAGTCTTAAACTGAGGTTGGAATGTCCAATTCAAAGACAATTCCAATTCTCATAAAGATGTTCATTTTGCTTATTTTGAACTTCACTTACTCCCATCCACAAATGACTTGTTATCACCTGAATTATATGGTGTGACTATGTACACTGAGCAAAAATAACAAATAACAAAAGAAAGCAATCTTCAGCTTTTCTTTTTCCGCTTACACCCTTATTTCTGTACCAGAAGAGCTGGTGAAAAAAGGCATATCCAAGTCCCTGAAGATCAAATATTCTTGTAACCGTCTGAGGTCTCTTATCTAAATTTTGGATGACAGCCCCTGTTCACTTTTGTGGTTTATTCTGAGGTTAATCTAATTCCTTAGAGTTCTGTTGGAATCCTCTACTTTGCAAACTAGTGAATTATTTCACATCAAGGAAAAACAACAACTTATGTTGGATATCTCTGAAGGTTTGCAAAGGGCAAATCCAGTGATCTCTCTGCTCCTAAGACAATCCACCTAGGGTTTTTCCCCCCCAACATGGATGTATCTTAACCAGAGTGTGGAGAATTCGGTCTTTTTAAATGGGGGTACAGAGCTGCTGTTCTCTTGGTATATATGGCTAGATAGTACTTTTTTTTCGGGGGGGGGGGTGAGGCAATTGGGGTTAAGTGACTTGCCCAAGGTCACACAGCTAGTAAGTGTCAAATGTCTGTAGCCAGATTTGAACTCAGGTCCTCCTGAATCCAGGGCCAGTGCTCTATCCACTGCGCCACCTAGCTGCCCCTGATAGAACTTTTTTTAAGCTAGTGTGTGAATACACCAATAATTTACAAATTTGTCCAAGGCTACATCTATCTCTATTGGTACGCTTTCTATTTCAACATGGAGACTAAAACTTAATTTCTGAGCTTTAAAATAAAAATATAAGACTAGATGTCCTTCCATGTTTTATTCAGCACTGGAAACTGTGATGCTATAATCATCATATGATAAAGAATGCACTTTACTTGCCAGGCAATGAAATGTTTAATTGCCAAGACCTAAGTGGTTCTTTCCTATAGGATTTATATATGATTCTAAAATTATCATTTTGATGTTCCAAGGGTTGCTGACCAGACCAAAAACAAACAAACAACAACAACAACAAACCACACACAACCCAGACCGAACTGGGAACATTGTTATGGAAGAGAAGAGAGATTGTTTATTTGCTCTGAAGACATTCACCCTTGTACATATAATACAAAGAGCTAAACTGGATTCCCATGCAGGTTTCCAGTCATTAATGCTATTTTTAACTCCAGAGTCAAAGCCCACCATTCTCCTTTGACACAACTTTCAAAAGATAACTAATTAAAAGGTAAAATGAAAAGTCATTTAATTTGGCTTTCATTGTCAAGATGATTTAGTGCATTAGAAATCTGCTGAATAAGTAAAATATGATTAATCTCTTTGATTTCCTTTGGTATGTTACAATATATCTCACTAGATACCGGATTTTTATGTTCCTGTTATACTAATGAAGGATAATATAGATGAGAATCTAAACCTAGGTCCATGGACACTTTCATTAATAGGTTTCAAAGCACCTATGAATGTAAACAGGGAAAACTTTTATATCTTTTTTCATGAACCTCTAACAAATTTAGCATTTCCTTCATTTAAAAAAAATTTAAAACAACAGAACATTATTGTGCTCTGGTCCTGATGTCATCTGTATAATGTATGCTGGGGTGAAGAGGACTCTTAGTGGTGTTTCCATCTATATGCATAGTTGCTATGATACTAAAACAGGTGTGTGTGTGGGGGGAAGAAACCCCTAAATTGAATTTGATGAACACTGTTGCTGGGCTACTGGCAACAGCATGTAGTGAACTGATCATCAGAGTCAAACAATTTGGGTTCAAATCTCAGTACCTCTACTTCTTCTCTATGCAACCTAGAAGAAATCAGAACCTTTTTTTGGACCTCTAAGTCCTTATCTCCCAAATGAGAGGGACCTGTAGAAAGGTTATAAATCTGGAATATGCGAACTTGCTTTTTAAAAATACATTTTAAGATATATTTCAATGTAAGTGGTTTCCATTGTAATCCTATGTAATTTATTTTATTCATTTAAATATTATTCTGGTAAGGTGTTTATAGACTTTACCAAGATGCCAAATGGGTCTATCACACAATAAAGTTTAATAACTCCTGAAGAAGAGGACATTTAAATACCCTCTCACTTATTAATCCTGTAATATCTTCTACGTCCCTGGGAAAGCACTGTGAAAATTACAAAGTACTGCATGAAGATGAGCTATGATCACTGCATGGAATAACATTCCATTTGCAGTATGGCTTTAGGTTTGCACTAGCCTCTAAGAGGATGTGTGTGTGTGTGTGTGTGTGTGTGTGTGTGTTTTTCAAGCACTTACTTCTTGGTATCTATCTCACTCTAACCAGCCCCAGTTCTCGTCAACAGTCTCAATTTGCTACGTCTTTTGCAACCCTTAGGTCCATCGTGGATAGAATAATTTCTTTATTTCTCTAATTTTATTTATAATAATTATGATATGGATTCTAGAGGGTAGAGTCAGGAGTGTGCTGATTCATTTGCATAGCTATTCACAGTTCCTTAAACTTCAATATTTCTATCCTTGCTCATATGTAAATATTGTGTGCTAAGGTAAGAGACAAAGATATTGACCCTGAAAAGCAGGTAATATAAGTATTAATACCTCTAATCTTGATAATCATTAATCAGATAAAGGAGTTATATGTCTCCTGAAGAATAAACAAGAGGCTTCTTTTGAGTCTACTTGAGATCCAATGAAATAATCTAATATCCAGGACTTGATCAGAACAATATTCTCACCCATCCTAACTTTAAATAACCTCACCATTCAAAGACTGATAATCAACTCATCTTTATGTCGAAACCTTCATTCCATTCATACTGTCCTGAGCTTCTTACTCCATCTTTGAAGCCTACCCAGTTACACTTTTATCATATAAACACACTAATTATTTTGTCTTTTCATATACTTTTCCGCCCATCTCTTTTCCCTTTGGGGTTTCTTATTCTCCAGTTGAGATTTATTTATCTTTTCCTGCTACCAGTTAAAGAGCACACACTAGCTGTGCCTCTGGCTAACTTTCTCTCCAATCTTCATCAGAAAGGATACTAGAGACATATTCTCCCACTCCAAGAACCTAACTATTATGAAGTTTATGTGACATGGGCCAGGTCCAATAAAAACTATATATAAATGTGGTGTTACTGATAACACATGACTAAGGAATAACTAAGAATTTTTTAAAATCTAGTTCCAAGGCTATTATTATTTGATTTAAACAGTAAAATAAACTGAGGTATAAAAATTAATTCCTTTATATCTAATATTTTAAGCAGAGACATCCATGTGGTAAACTTCAGAAAAGGCAAGTTAGAGCTGCCCACTATGGTTTCAGAAAAAGTTACAGGGTGAACCTTTTTACTGTCAGTTTCCTAAAATTAAAAACACATTATGGATTCAGCAGCCCAGGGAAAGCAATTTGGTCTCCCTTTATATGTTTATATTCATTTGTGCAAAATTCCTCAGATATCTGGAATCAACTTGACAGACTTCTGAATATTGTAATGGCCTTGACAATGACTTAAGCTAGAAACTAGGAAGTAAAAGGCATAAGGAGCCGAATATCTATCCTTTTGGTTTATATTAAGACTTGCAGAGAATGCACTCTTTGCTTTGTTGTAATTTTTTTTTATGAGTTCAGCAATAGAATAATTTTTTTCTCTACACCAACAAATAAATAAAGGAAAGTAATAATATAAATTCTAGCACATTTCCTTGTATTGAGGGCTTTGAGAGAGAAAAAATGAGGCAGTTAAAAGACAACTAAAGTCCAGGCATGTCTATTAACTTTTTACATAGTGTGTCAGAATTTAATGTATGTCCTTCCCAAATTAAAGTGGGATACTCACTTTAAACCATGTGTATGCCAAAAATATACCTGGTATGCATGCTGAGATGACTAAAATAATTATATCTCTTCCTCATATGATATACTAACTTTTGGAAGTTCCTGCTATTTACTTTTCATCTCTGCAATTAAAAGAACATCTTTTTTTGAGGCTCCTGTTGCCATGGATCCGGGTATTCTGAATAAGTAAATATTCAGGGTGACACTTTCCAGATGTGTTTTATGTGGCAGTACTAATGACAGCTGATACAGGAGGGTTATTTTTGGAGCTGCCTGGGGGGATGATTACATATAACTTATTAACCCCACCCAAACCAGATTTATAAGAGAGCTGATTGATTACTTTTGGGTTGACCATCTTTAAGTGACACAGCCCCATTCCCATGGCCCACCCCTATAGTCACCCCACCCTATAATCTGCCTTCAAAAAAAATCCCACATTGTATTCCTCTTTATGATTATGTGATCTAATGTAGAAAAATAAGTTTGAGAGGATATGAAAGAAATTCATGGATGAAAGAATACTTATGTGTTATATTAAGATAAAAAAGTGAACAATCATATCATGTTACCATAAAATCATTAATATTCTATAGCCAAAGTAATATTATGAAACCCTGCTGTAATATCATTTGCACATTATAACATTTATGATACTGTCATGCTTAACTGACTTCCTTGTAACATTATGTCACCTAAGATACTGTTTTCATGGAGCTATTTAAGATCATTAGGCAATTTCATTCCTTTGCAATCTCACCCTTTAGAGAGTAATATGACAAAAGGCCACCATGATCTCTTTCACAAACCCTTCCTTGGTCACACTGTCAGAAAAGCTTAATGGTCTTTTGCAAAACAGAATTTCTTAGGAAAGATGATTTTGCAGAATGTCATTCATTTACTTTTATTCTTAATTAAAATTAATTGACGATCTGGAGTCGTCTGAGAGTTTCATAGGGAAGGAAGGTCTGGCTCTGAGTCTTATAGTATTAATAATTCATTTCAGTCAATTAAAGTGTTTCCTATATGCTAAGAACTGGGAATACAAATAAAGGCAAAAATATGGTCCCTGTCCTCAAGGAACTCACATTCTAATAGGGAAGACAACACTCAAATAGCAACGTACATACAATGTATATACAAAGGGGTGTGTGTGTGTGTGTGTGTGCATTTGTGTTTATGGGAAAATGATGGTAGTAATTTGACACATTTCAGGCAGGTGTAAACGAAGAGACAGGAAAACACAAGGGATAATGAAAGTATTTAAAGCTATCCCCCTGACATTGCACAAATCACCATCTCCAAGTCTCAGTTTCTTCCTCTTTACAATAATGGAACTGGAAAACACTGCACCTTAGATTTTCTTCTGGTTCCAAATCTGTGATCCTATAATTCTATCTTCCAAATATTAAAATAAATATGTGGACATAATGATGAAAATTTGCATAAATTCTGATATAACCGTTGCCCAAAATTCAGAAAAATCGTGCCATAATTTGGTCGTGTCTACACATAAAGCCAATGTTTATGCAGTCCCAAACTATTTTTAATCAATAGTTAACAAAAACAAAGAAAGGCTCATTTTTGGACCATCAGTAAAAACCCTTAAATGTTATTACCACTTCCTCATATATCACATCAAAGAGTCCAAAGGCCAAGCTTCTACTAACTCAAGAAATCACTATTAAAAACAATAGCAGGGGCAGCTAGGTGGCACAGTGGATAAAGCACTAGCCTTGGATTCAGGAGGACCTGAGTTCAAATCTAGCCTCAGACACTTGACACTTACTAGCTGTGTGACCCTGAGCAAGTCACTTAACCCTCATTGCCCCACTTAAAAAAAAAAAAAAACACAATAGCAGCTGTGTTCATTTTTTTATCTACTTGTCTTGGTTTTATTTACAAAAGCCACCAGCCTTATTTGGCTCTCGTGTCAAGCTTTCCAAAGACTTATTTTAACTTTTTTAATGTGATGCCACCTATAATCTTCCATCATCTTTCTTTCTAGAGTTGTACATTTTTTTTTATTAGAACTTGGTATTTCCCTTGTCTGCCATGTTTTGTTTTGTTTTTCTGAGAAGTTAGAAGACAGTATTTATACAGCTAAACAAATTTTCTAGGCTCTTTCAGCTACTTCACTGGGGTGACTAGAAAGCATAATTTATGCATTTCTTATTTCTTAAAAAGTCAACAATTTAAACAGGTTCAACTGAAGTTGTGCTTGTAAGTTGTGCCTTCTTATATTTATCTTTTATTCTAATTTTATGTCTACCTTGGTCCTCCACCAGGCAATGCTTTGGGACAACAGATTCTGAAATGAAATCCAAAATTAACCACTTCTTCTCTATGGTTAATTTAATTTTTTTTCCTATTCAGTACTATGTCAAAAACCTTCCAACTCTCTTTTTGAATAATGTATCCATGACATGATAGGAGGTGCTTTGTTTCTGTGCAGCATAGGAGTTTTTGATCACTTTCATTCCTTGATTCAAAATGATTATTTCCAATTCTTTGTTTTTGTCATTCTTTCCTGTTCTCATTTTCATGCTGAAGTCACCAAGTAACAAAGTGACTAATTAAAAGGATCACATTAGCTTCCTGCATCAACTTCTTGATTCCCACCCCCCATATTTTGTTATGGAGGTTGATGCAAGTATATTTATGGTAGTCTGTTTCCTAATGCTCAACAAATACAAGGCAAGATGACTCACTGTTTGGGCATAATATGAAATCCATTCTGTCAACTCCTTTATCTATGTCTCTGAGGAGAATCTGTAAATTGTAATTGCAGTAATTTGTGGGTTTGAAAAATTATTTGATTTATAGCAGCTCTTTTTGTGGTGGCTAAGAACTGGAAATCAAAGAAATGTCTATCAATTGGCGAATGGCTAAACAAGTTGTGGTATATGATGATGATGGACTATTACTGTGCTAGAAGAAATGACAAGTAGGATAATTTCAGAAAGGCCTGGAAAGACTTGTATGAACTGATATATAGTGAAGTGAGCAGAACCACAAGAACACTGTATACAGAGACAGCAATATTGTTTGATGAAGAGCTGTGAATGACTTAAGGATTCTCAGCAATACAATGATCCAAGACAATCCCAAAGAGCTACTGATGAAACATACTATCCATCTCCAAAGAAAGAAGTGATATTGATGGAACAAGACTGAAGAATAGTATTTTTCACTTTCTTTAATTTTTTCTTTTATTCGGTTTCCATATACAAAATGACTAATATTGTAATGTTTTACATAATCATACATGTATAACCCACATCTGACTGTTTCTTGCCTTAGGAATGGGGGAGGGGAAGGAGGGATAAAAATTCGAACCCAAAACTATAAATAAAAGTGTTTATTACTTAAAAAAATAAAAATTTATTGGTTAAAAATAAAAAAATTCATTCATTAGCTAGAAAGTCAAAGTAGGTATCATTTAATTCCAGAGATGGAAAACTGAAAAGAGTAAAAGTTCAATTAATGCCTATGGACTGAATAATTCTTAGCACCTTCAAATTCCTTTTCTGTAACCATTTCAGAACCACCATAAAATGACAAAAGAACTAGATTATTTTGCATATTAGTCCATTTTCTGATTTGTTATAGCTGAAGCATCTCCTAATGGCCAACTTTCTGGTGATGGACCTTGATCCTCTAAACTAGACAGTTCCTCACCTTTTCAAGTGCCATTTGGTTAGCTCTTTCCTAGTTGGATTTGACATCTATCTCATCAGAAATAATAGACGTTCCTATCAAATCACTGTTGACCTTTTAAGGCAAGAGAGGTAAAAGTTGAAAAAAAAATCATTCACAAGCTTTGCTTTTGAGTGAGATCATTAATTAGTTCATCTGTACTATGGGTGGGGGAAATGCATGGGGGGAGAGTTACTTATTTTATTGGTACAATAGGAACAGTACCTGATTCACTGTGGGCCACACAACTAGTAATGTTAGAAATACAACTGGAACCCCTGTTCCTGACTCTGAGGTCAGTTTTTTATCCACTATACCTTGCTACCTCTTGCACTCTCTTTCCAGATTTATCAATTTCCAATTACTTATTGTGTTCCTATTGTGTAGTCAACACCATGTATGCCCACTTACAAAGCATAACTTCTTTGTAAGTTTTCTATGTATGTGCTCACTTGATTTTGATGGATGGAGAGAATTTGGACAGAGAAGTAGTAGAATTTCCAGAAATGTAGCTTGATATGAGCAGAAGGCTGCTGGTGGTGAAACAAAATGCATATTTAAATAAAGATATTAAGATCCCCCCCCCAACACACTCACACAAACACTTTCATTTATCCTTTAACCAGAGCTTTTCCCAAAATATCTCCATCGGAATAATGAATAGCTAATATGGATACATTCAGCTGAGGTGCAGTGTCATTGTCCTGTTTCAATTCAATTAAAGGACCCTTTAAGGACCTTTATTACTTACAAAAAAAAAAGGACCCCATGAGGTTTATATGAATGCACTAGGTTGTACATACATATGCCTGGATTTATACATTAGTTAATTCATTATATACAATTGAAATAGTTGTGCTGGTTGTCATATTTTTTTAAGGTACATTTTCTTCCACAATTTTTTTCTTACAAATCTTTATTTCTCTGTACTTTCAGCATCCTTTTTCTCCCACCCAGCTGGTAAAGGAGGCAGTGTGTTTCAGACATGGAGAGAAGGATGTTAAAAGCTTTTTCAGCACCTGACACTCTGATCGAATTTCTTTTTTCTTTCTTTCTACATGTCATCTCTCTAGGAACCTAACTAAACAATGCAGTTATTACATATGTAAATTATACCACTCCCCCAAAAGGAGATAATTCTATCCCTAGAAGTTACCTCTATCAGTTGCGAAGACCAATTTTGAGTTTTCTGTGGCTTACCCAGACATTTTTAATAGGCAATTTATATTTTTAGGTTTTAATTTCTATTCCTATAGAAAAGGAGAAAATTTCATACATGGCATCATCGAAATGTCAAAGGAATACTGAGTTTATCCATTCATGTTAATATGTTCTTTAAAAAGGCATAACTAAATTCCCATCTCCTGTGTTTTGAAAACTACTTGACCAGTGTTCCTCACTGGCCACTATTTCACAATATGTCATTAATACTAATAACAGATTTTGATACTGTAATTTAATTATAATATTGATTTATAGAAAGATTAACAATATTTTATCATAAGGCTATTTTCTATAAAAATATGGTTTTAGGATGATTGTTAAGGGTGTTATAAAATGAGATACAGATATACATATCTGTATCTCTGAAATTCCAGTTTAAATCCTTTAATAAATAAATATGATTTGACTTCCAAAATGTCACGGACCTATAACTTCTATAGGAATGTATCTGTCATAATTTTAAATATTTCTTGATATATATTTCTATCATAAATTCAGATATTTTAAATAATTTCCCTATTAATAGTAATATGCCACTAATTTAAATCAGTTTAGATATTGTTGTTTTTGCCTTTCATTCTTGAAGAGGACCATGACATCAGGGTTAATGTCATCACTTACACTGAATTGCATTTAAGTGAGGGAGGGCTGTGAAAGGTTACCAACCTTAACCTCTTCTCCACAGCCATGTGGGTTCATTGGCAAGATATACATCAGGACTACTAGGAGATGGCCCTGGATGTTTTAAGGTAATTGGGGTTAAATGACTTGCCTGTGGTCATGCAGCTATTAAGTGTCTGAGGTGATATTTGACCTGAGGTCCTCCTGGCTCCAGGGCCAGTGCTTTATCCACTGTGCCACCTAGCTGCCCTTCAGATATAGAATAATCAGACTATATGAAAGTGTAAATAAGAGGATATTAAAATGTAGCTTATTTGGGGGTATCATTGGCAAAAATTAAGGTAAACATTGATCCCCAGTAGCTTTTTATATAATTAACCCATTTATCCCTTGTAGGTACATTTCCTTGTATTCTGGGCTGAGCCTAACTCAAGCTAGCCAGTGAGTCACTTTCCACGTTAGAATGAAATGTGGTACTTATATGTGGACCTTAAAGTGCAATTATAACAACTAAGGACAAAAAAAATAAAATTTCAAAAGTTTAAAAGATATTTGCATGATTAATCACATTCTCTCTACTAGAATGAAACAGATATGGCTATATGATTGTAGCTTAAAGAGTGAATGATATTTGAAGGAAGAAAATAGTGCTTATTCTCTTTCCTCCCTACAATTCTAATGCTGCTTGTGATTTCTACCAAGCATATCATCTTATCTCCATGAATGGAGCTTTCTTCTTCTCTGTCATTCCATGGACTAAATCTGCCCCTCGCCCTCCCTCTCAGTGCTCATACCCCAGTTCAGTGAATCCTCCAAAGCATGGCAGGAGGCAAGAAGAAAAAAAGCATCCACGCTGCCTTGCTAATGTAGCAGCTGCTTTATGTGGACAGCTGCTTGGCCAAGGACAGGAACAGATTCCTCTCTCCCTCTCCAATTCATTAGGTGATTCTTTTCTTCCTTCCCACCTCCCCTGCAACATCCCAACATGCATTGCTAGTGGTAGAGACAGCTGAAAGATGAGCAAAAAGCTAGGATGGAACGGGGCAGGAGAGGCTGGTGGCAGAGGCTGAAGTTAGTTCAAGACCCTGGGCCCAATGGGCTGTTAGAAAGTACCACTAAAAACATACATGTATGTACTGCCTTCATTGTGCTCTGTGCTGGACACTGTGCTAGTCACTGGGGATCCCAAAAGTGAAAAAGTCCTACCCTTGAGACAGGCTTGTGAGGGTTGTGGGGATGGAGGAATGTGTATATATTTAGATTTACATTTAGACCTGCAGCCATGGTGATATTGCAAATCTCAGGAGCAAATGTTGAGAAAGATGACAAAGTACTTTTTGAGATATAATTGTAGTCTTGTTTCCCTTCCTACCTCTCCACAGTCCAGGAGAAAATGGAGGAATTATGGTCTTATTTAAAAGAGAAGGTTGAAGAACAAGCAAATGCCAACATCAAGACCCGCAAGTGCCTCAGCAAAAGCCAGGGGGGAATGGGCAGACTTCAGCTCTGAGAACTGCCACATGCTTCATTGTAACCCTGGGCAAACAGGTAACCTTCAGCAGCCAGACTGCCACATGCTTCACTGTAGCCCTGGGGAAACAAAGACTCACCCCACAAGCCTCAACAAAGGCCCTACACCAGCACAAGAACCCTAGTTCAGAACCAAGTTACCTGCCCAATCTCTACGGCTTCCAGTAGCACCAGTCACACAGCCCCTCCCCCCCAACTCCTCAGCCTAGCAGGAGAGAAGAGGGTCCCCTGTGGGGGGGCGGGGCAACATCAGTGCAGCAGAAGGTAAACCACAAGGGCTTGCAGCCCCTGGCTAAAGAAGTCTGAGACAGTGTCTCCCTCCCACTTCAGGAGTGGAGCTCAAATTTAAAAGAAAGGAAAAAAGGCCAAAAAAAGATAAGCAAAAAGCAACAACAACAAAAGAATCTGACTATAGAGAGTTATTATGGTGATAGGGAAGATCAAAACACAAATTCAGAAAACAATGTCAAAACACCTATAAACAAAACCTCAAGGAAAAACAGGAAGTGTTCTCAAGCCAAGAAAGAACTCATAAAAGAGTTCAAAATGAGCTTAAAGATTATATGAGTGGGGCAGCTAGGTGGCGCAGTGGATAAAGCACTTGCCCTGGATTCAGGAGGACCTGAGTTCAAATCCGACCTCAGACACTTGACACTTACTAGCTATGTGACCTTGGGCAAGTCACTTAACCCCAACTGCCTCATCAAAAAAAAAAAAAAGAAAAAGAAAAAGTAAGAATACATGTGAAAGTACTTTCCAAATTACCAAGTAATATATAAATGTAAATAATTGCCATTAATGGGGGCAGCTAGGTGGCTCAGTGAATAAAGCACTGACCCTGGATTCAGGTGGACCTGAGTTCAAATCTGGCCTCAGACACTTGACACATATTAGGTGTGTGACCCTGGGCACGTCACTTAACCCTCATTGCCCCATCCCCCCCAAAATTATATGAGTGCTAGAAGAAAAATTGGGAAAATAAATATGAGTGATGCAAGAGAATGGTGAAAAAGGAGTCAACAGCTTGGAAAAAGACAACTGCTTAAAAAGTAGAGTTGTCAAAATGGAAAAGGCAATACAAAAACCCACTGTGGCACATGAATATAGCAGAACATTAGTATAAAAATTTAAATCCTGCCTGAGACACTTACTAGTTATCTGATGCTGGGGTGGTCACTTAACCTCTCTGCCTCAGTTTCCACAGCTACCAAACAAGAAATAATAATGTCACCTACTTCAAGAGGTGGTTGTAAGGATCTAATGAGATAACATTTGTGTAGTGCTTTGAAAATCTTAAAGTTATTTTTATCAGACAGACTGTCAATTTCATGAGGGCAAAGATCATGCCTTGGACTGTTCCATAATCTGAGCTACATATAGTAGACTTTCAACAAATATTAGCTTGATTCAATTAAGAAAACATTATATAATTGCTGAGCACTAAATAAATACCAATGGAAGCTACAGCTGACTTGGTTCTGATTCATCTCTCTTTAAAGAAATTCTACTCAATCATTTTAATGGGAAGTCTGCCGTTGTAAGGACCATCTACTGTAGTGAGATTCAGAAATTTTAGATGCAAGGAACATTATGTCTTTAATGGGTCTTTCAAATAATCAGAAGGCTATAAAAATTATAAAGAACTCACAAAATGTGCATTGCCTACCCATGAGCATCTTCCCTTTTTCTTTTAAGGTATCTTCACGTCTTCTATTGTTATACCTACAAAATATTTCAAATTTCCCCAAATATACAGTTATCCCTTCCACATAGCAGGGGTTAGGGGCAGAGATACCCCAAAGATCTAGAAAATTGGCATAATGTTTTTAGCTCTCCCTTCATAGAAGAGAAGCCTGAATTATTATGGTAATAAAAGATAAATATGTTGATATTATACAATACTATACATATATTTTATGCATTTCTGAATTTCTAAACTTTTTCTGTTATCTGCTGGCCTTCATGTGTCAAGACGGCTTCCACAAAACTCCCCCAAATTCCCATTTAATGTCTTCTGCCAACTTGCGACATATGAAAACTGCAATGAAGAAATATGTGATGTGGAAGAGATAACTGTAGATTTTCATGAAGACCTAACTTAAAGGTAAAAGGAGAAAGAAGCAAAATGCATTATTATGAATAATTTCAAGCCTAAGGCCTAGTAATATACAAACTCACGGACTATATTCAGTTGGCTTCAGTGTAATTTCTGTAAGCATATCAATTCCTGTTAATCTATACAGCTGAAATGGAAAAGTTTCATAATGTTTAATAGGGAAGTGTTTATAGTGTTCATAGGGTTTAATAGGGAAGTTCAGCAAAGTGGAATGAACATAAGATCTAAGGTCAGAGGGAGTAAGTCTATAATAGCAACAGGTATCAAATAAAAGATAGCTCAAATATAAACCACCTGCCTCAAATATCAGGCTTTAAAAAAAAAGAGCTAACATGAAGATTTCATGTCTCTCATTAATTAAGAACTAGGGTGCTTGCCTGGTCCCTGTGTTGATTTTCTTAGTACTTGGCTTTTCCACTATTTCCTTCTGGCTTTTTGCTTTTTATCCATTTCGATGCTCATTAATGATCCTTCCAAGTGCTGAGCAGGGGGATTGAACATACAGGAATCCCTTATCAGGTAACTTAGACAAGTTACTTTATTTCTCTGGGCCTTAGGTTCTTTTCCTTTAGTATTAGGAATCCATTGGAATGGGAACCAAAGATGTCTATGGTCCCTTCTCAACTTGAAATTTTGTGATCCTCTATGAAACTTCTACCACATATCCTACGTAACCCTTATAAAAAAATCTTTAGTGTTGTTTTGGAACATCAATGATGATTATTCCCCATCTTCATTGCCTATCCACAAGCATCATCCCTTTTTCTTTTAAGGTATCTTCACGTCTTCTATTGTTATACTTACAAAATATTTAAAATTTCCCCAAATATACAGATATCCCTTCCACGTAGCATAAGCAAAACCAAGCAAATTATTTCAGGACACCAAAATTGAATGATTTACTTAGGGATGCAAACTAAATAAAACTGTGATTTGATTCAGAAAATATTGAATATATTTGTCTGTTTCCTGTTCAATATTGTTCAAGGGGTCTTTTCTTTGTTTTATATTATTAAAATATTTTGATGGGGGGCAGCTAGGTGGTACGGTGGATAAAGTACCAGCCCTGGATTCAGGAGGACCTAAGTTCAAATCCGGCCTCAGATACTTGACACTTAGTAGCTGTGTGACCCTGAGCAAGTCACTTAACCTTCATTACCCCACAAAAAAAGAAAGAAAGAAAAAGAAAGAAGTAGAAGAAAAAAATTTTGGCACAGTAAATAAGAGTACCAGTAACATGGTTTGGAACTTGGTGAATCAGTGTAGCTTGTTATTGCTGTAAGTGTCTGGTAAAAATATTCTAAGGCCACTTGCTATATAGCTAAAAAAAAACCACTAAAATATATTGTCAAATGTACATTGAATTTACTGGTATTTGACCACAGAGAAGCTAATTTTTCCTTACTCCTATTAAAAGACATAAATACTATGCAGAAAGTATAATTATTAACTATTTTCAGAAGCATGCACTAGAGAATTGTCACACGTAGGGGTTTCACTGTAAAACTATTAATGTTAACAGGAATCAAGTAGGTAAATTGATACAATGGAATGCTCTTGTCAGTTCTCAGTACATACTAAGATGACTGGAATAACTGTGTGCTTTGTTTTTTGCTTTATGCTAACATGTGGAACTGCTCTCTAGTTACTAATAATCCAGATATATTGAGTATAAGAAGGAGAAACTTAATACACACTAGAGGCCACTAGTAATAAATAAATTAGTTTTGTATGTTAGTGGGGGGAACATAACCCTGGTACCTTACTATATACCAGTTCACAAAGAAAGTCTGCACTCTATGAGTTACAGTTTACCATTGTTAAGAGTGAGTTTAGAAATAATCATGTGAATTTTATGTCTTCCATATTTTTTGCTAGAAATCAGCACCCTTCTTTTTAAAAGAAGAGAAAGTTGCCTACAAGACTGAAAGGTTGATTACCATTTTCCATGCTCAGTTGTTTCTTGAATACACAGTAACTGGCATCGTAAGGTTAGATTTAGAAATAATAGGAATCTTTGAGGGTATCTAGTCTACCCCCAGTCATCCTGCAATTGAAGAAATAGGCCCAGTGAGCAAAATGACTTGCTTAACTCACTCTACAGGTCGTAAAAAATAGAGTCAGAATTTGAACCCAGTTCTTGATTTCAGATCAGATATTCAGTTATTATGAATATGAAGAAGTAAACCTTTCCCAAGGAGGTGGTATGGCACAGTAGCTAGAGAGCAGAGCTTTTGCTGACCAACACCAAGGTCCAGCTACCATTGCTGATGCATACTGGCTGTTAGATCCTGGGCAGGTTATTTTAACCTCCTTTCAAAGTCTCAAGCAAAACTCTGAAACAAAGTCGGACAGAAGAAGCCAGTCTATAATACTGGAGCAAGTCCCTCAGTGGAAAAACTCCCTATGCCTATGAAAACATAGATGCAGTCTAAAATAGCCAGTCAGTTAATTAACATCTATTAACCAGCTACTCTGTGCCAGGCACTAAAAAAAAGGCAAATAACAGTCCCTGCTCTCAAGGACTAGGTGAGGAGATAACATGTGAAAATATAACAACCACTATGTCAAACAAGATATTAAATTGGGCATAATATAAGAGGGAAGGCATCAAGATAAAGAAGGGTTGGAAAGGCTTCTTGCAAAGAGTGAACTTTAGCTGAGATCTGAAGCAAGACAGAAAGGCCAGGGACTATCTTTTTCCTAAAGATGAAGAGAATTCCAGACTCAGAATTGAGAGATAGAGTGTTAAGTGATATGAACAGGTAGGAATAGTTTCACTGGCTCACAAAGTACATGAAGGAGAGTAAGTTATAAGTAGACTGAAAAGGTTGGAAGTAGCCAGTTTATAAAGTGCTTTGAAAGCCAAAGGGTTTTCTCCTTGATCCTAAAGGTTAATTAGGAGTCATTGGTGTTTGTTGACTAGGGTAGGTTATATGATCACACCTGTGATTCAATTTGACAGCTGCATATCAAACTAAACGAAGCAAAATAAACCTTTTGCAACATTTGACAAAACTAGCATTTCCAAATGGTAGTTAAGACTTACAATAGCCTATACTGGTATTCTTGAAGTTCTTACCCCTACTCAAACAAATATAAAGTTGTCATAGAATGAATAGGCCTTAGAGGGGGAAATTTGTTGGTTTGGGTACAACACAATTTTGTGCAACTTCTGACTAGGCAACAGTGGTATTATCCTTAATCTTAAAAAATCCAGTCTTGTTCATATACATTGAAAGTCAGCTATGTAGATTCATTTAGTCATAAAATGTAGAAGCTGACATCTTAGAAGTCATCAGGCTGATTCCCTTCATTTCGGAGATGAAGAAACTGAAGCTCACAGTGCTTAAATGACTTGTCCAAATGAATATCATATAAATGAAATGCCAAGGCAAAGACTGTCCAACAAACACCTAACTGGTCTTCTCAGGAAGATAAGGAATCTAAAACTCTATTTACACTATGAAAACTAAACAATTTAAGGAACAAGAGCCACATGAGAAAGGCTATAGGCAGCCAGAAGGAGGAAGGGAATGAGAAAAGTATAGCTTCACTCAACCTTCTGGTCAGAAGATTTTACACAGTGAAAGAAGACTGCACTTCAGTTTTTTTTTTTTTTGTGGTGTGAGGCAATTGGGGTTAAGTGACTTGCCCAGGGTCACACAGCTAGTAAGTGTTAAGTGTCTGAGGTCAAATGTGAACTCGGGTCCTCCTGACTCCACGGCCAGTGCTCTAGCCACTGCGCCACCTTGCTACCCCGCACTCCAGATTTTTTAAAAAGTATGTATGCAATGTTATTGGAATTCTCACTACCAGTCTTGAGATGTATGATGATGACATATATGCATGGCAAAGCTGACCACTTAATTCACCTTCTGTCATGGACGAGGCAAAGAAAAAAAATTACCCTAACGTCAAGAAAGTCTTTTATAATCGAATAAATAATAAAATAATAAATTTGCAGATGATTTCAGCTCTGTCTCCTGGCTCTGTGTCATCCTCCAAAACACTTCACAGCTCTTCATTCATTACTATTTAATTACAGCATAATACCTTCCTTTCAGACCTAATTAACCATTCAGAGGGAAGCTGTGACCACAGGGCCTTATTTCCCATTTGCAATGTGCTGTTAGAATATTACTCTTCCAAGAAACATTTCTAATTACTGAGAAATATAATGAAATAGAGAGGTATTCGTGAAGAAGGGATGAAAGATGTGATTTCTACACACAACCATTTTAAAAACAAGAGTTGAAGAATGTTTATTAATGCTATTAGAAAATCTAGGACCAGAAGAAATAGCTTCTTTCAAATATAAGTTCCAAGAGATTTTTACAAGACATTTGGATGTATATTTTTCTCACGAACAATTTTTGCAAGTGGTCAGTTAAGAAAGCATAATGTAGAATTTAGAGGTAATAAACTCAAGGCCTGCAAAACTCCCATGTGCACCTGAACCAGATTAAAATGTAACTGGGAAATTCCTAATGACAACAAAATACAATAAGACATAAATAAAATTTGTGAGTGGCAGAGATCATTTGAGTTTGACACAATTGGTTAGATTCACCTGGGTGAAAATAATAACTCCTAATGTGAATTTCAACTCTGCAAAATTTCTCTGCTCATAATATTATACATTCCATGACTGCTCCAAGTTCTGTAGAAAAGACTTAAAGAGAGCCTATGAACAAAAGTCAGACATTTAAGGAAAAAGGAGACCTAGCTATAGAACCTGTTTCTGATCAACTGCACTATATTCTAAAAAGGCTATTACAGAGTAATAATTGTTTTACAGGATAAATGATGAAACACATAGGTCCCTCTTTTGCTTTTCACTTGAAGAAGAAATTGATTACTTAAATGTTAACTCTTTAGAACTAGTGAGAGCGACCATAGAGAGGGCTTAGAAGGTCAGTCCCATTCAAAATGACAGTAGTGCAAATTCTTCAGAAATGTTACTTCCACTATCTAGTGCAATGAAGAGAATGCTAGACCTGGAGTCAGAAGACATGGCCACTAATTGTGAGTGACTATGGACCAATCATTTAATCACTCTAGGCCTTGATTTTCTAAAGGGGTTGGACTAGAGTATCTGTAATGTTCCCTCAGGCTCCAAGTCCATGATCCTATGTTGTTCGGTCATTCAGTCATGTCTGACTCTGTGACCTGTGGATGACAGCATGCCAGTACTGTCTGTGGGATGCTCTTGGCATAGATACTGGAGCAGTTATGTGGACTATCTGTGCTCGACCTATGGCAGAGCTTTCTAAGTTCCTCTGGGTCTAATCAGCCACAGCTGGCCACACTGCACCTTAACCCCAACATAGTGATGTCATTTGGGTCCTCTTCGAGTCCAAAGTACAACAACCAACTGACCCACCAAGGGTCACACAGCTAGTAAATGTCTGAGGCTGGATTTGAATTCAGGTCTTCCTATCTATAGGCCCAAGAGTCTATCCACTAATCCATCAAGATGTACCCATTATGCTATGTTACTATCTGCCAAAAAACTAAAAGATATACCCTTTATCTGTATGAACCTACAGATTTATTTAATCTCACAAGAAGAGCTATTCCCCCCTCCTGTTTAAATATCATTTATGCACTCCATTTCATCTCTTTTCAAGGCCTTGATAACTCAGTTATTAATACATTTGATACATGTTTTTTTGAAATCTCACAGTGTGAACTTCACTGAGCATCATAGGGCATCCTCCTTATGTTCTATTTCTTGGGTGGAGTTGAGAACTGCAATAAATTTGAAAAGTAAGAGGAAGTCTATCAAACCAAATTAATCCAAAAACCTAACTAATCTCAAACTCTGTTCAATAAAAAATACAAGCTTGTTTTAATAGATAAAGCAAGTAAGAGTTCAAAAGTAGAGAAATGTCAAAGAAAAAAAGGCTGGGAATTTATATATCATAGACTAAGAGACGATGGTGACCATCTAGTCCAATTCTCTCATTTTACGGATGAAGAAACTGGGGCCCAAAGAGTTTTGCCCAAGGTCACATAGCTAGTGAATATCTGAGATGGGCTGTGAGCCCAGGTCCTCTGACTTGAGACTATGCTCTTTCTACCGTACTGTATTCTGTTAGAATTAAGGAAGATACACCTCTACTTACCAGGTATGGTACAAGGAAATCATAGTCATATAGTTTCTTGAACTGGAAAGGATCTTAAAGTAACATCAGTTCCAACATCCCTGATTTTGATGAGCCCAAATAGCCACACTCAAGTAAGTCAAAAAGTGTTTATTAATTGCTTCATACCCAAGGATCTCACACACATAAAAGGGGGGAAGAGAATGAGAGCTAGTAACTGAAATCACATAAATGAGTACTGATGGAAATGGGAGGAGGGTACTGTCCACTGCCCAATCTTTGCTAGGTATTAAGATGATTTTTAGAAGAGACACTTTATATATTTTTTAAATCAGCTCATAGGGGCGGCTAGGTGGCACAGTGGATAAAGCACCGGCCCTGGAGTCAGGAGGACCTGAGTTCAAATCCGGACTCAGACACTTGACACTTACTAGCTGTGTGACCCTGAGCAAGTCACTTAACCCCCATTCCCGCCCCCCCCAAATCAGTTCATTCTTCATTCTACCAATTACAGATTGGTTTTAAAAGGTCCTTGGTGAGGAGAACTTTGGGAAATGTAGGTTACCTAAAAACAAAAGATATAGTAAAAGTCTGAAAATAAAATGTCAATATTTGAGAGAGGGATGTCATATTAATCATTCACAATTTACTGTGTATTAACTTGATTAAGAAACCACAAAATTAGTAATAATAAGAAAACAAGAAAAAATTACATGATTTGGTGCACTTTAAATCACCATAGGCCTGGGTGCAGTGGCAGACTCTGGAAAGCCAGAGGGTAGCAAGTTGGCACAAGGGACCTGCAAGTGGGAAGGAAGCATGATGTGAGAGAGGAATTCAGAACTGGGATGGAGCCAAAGGCAAACTCTGTTTGGCCTGAAGGCCAAGTGGAGCCTGATATACCATTAAAATGCTGCCTTTGGCACGTATGCTATAATTTCTCAAGTCTTCCAGAACCAGCTTGGTAAGCATGAAATAAAATCACCCAAATGAAATCAGTCTCAATTCAAAAGGCATTTACTAAGTGCCTACAATACACCAGGCATTAGTAATCTTGTTACTTCTAGTCAAGCTTTTCCAGGCTAATCTACCTTCTCTGGTACTTTTTTCTCTCTCATAGAGAGGTCAACTCTATATTGCATGAAAGGACCTATTTGGAAAATAACAAGGAAGAAGGTTAAGAATAGCACCTAGAGTATGATTTTAGAAGCTGTATTTGAACCCAGATGCTCTAACTCCAAATCTAGTACTCTTCCCATTGAATAATAGTGACTGGACAAATTGTATTTGAGCTTGGTAGTACAGTAAATTGAGTGCCAGGCCTAGAGTCAGGAAGGCTCATCTTCCTGAGTTCAAATGTAGCCTCAGACACTTCCTAGCTGTGTCATCCTGGACAAGTCACGGAACCCTTTTTGCCTCAGTTTCTTCATCCATAAAATGAGCTGGAGAAGAACATGACAAACCATACCAGTATCTTTACCAAGAAAACCCCAAATGGGGTCACCAAGACTCACACACAACTAAAAAATGACTCCACAAAAACAGCATATATTTACTAAAAATAGTCATACTACATTCACTTAAAAATCTCTTTTGTTGAAAGAATAGCAATCCTGGTAGACCAAGACAATATCACCGATGTTGTAAATATTGACTTCAGAAAGTAATTAGACAAGGACCCCTCAAACCATCATTGGCAATACCATAGGGAAACACAGTCTGGATGACAGATTCCTCATCACTTTTTCAACCAGATTTACACTAAGTTAATTTATACTTGTCGATACGTAGTTATGTGTATGCATTCCCCCCCCCCCAATTGGATGACTTCTTCACAGGCATTTCCCCAGTCTTATATTTCATTGGCATTATTCCATCCCCTCTAGCAAAATACTTTTCATATGTTAGGCTTTCAATAAATGTTGTTGACTAAATGACTCAACAACTTGTTGTTTCAAGAGCTTTCACCCACATATAAATTGTGTTCTTTAGAAATATCTAAGCTTCAAAACCATTTTTAAAATCACTTTATAAATATTAACTATAGTGTCATTTCTGGGAATTGACCTATATAAGAGTACTTCAAAGAGGTAAACAGGCTGAGTAAGGTTAAGGGAATTTGTTTAAAAATCTAATAAATTAGTGACAAAGTGAGGGAAGTGGGAATAGACAAATCCCATCTCTGAAAATAGTATTAAGGATTTCCAAAGTAAGTCAGAAATGGGGCCTACTGAGCTCTGCATTAATGTTTCTGAGAGTAATCTAAAAGGGACACTGTCAGGTATTTTGGAAAGCCACAGTTGGTCTACTGAATATTAGTCTCGAAGGTTTGTGAAGTGTTTCTATTTTCCCTTGTTCCATTATAGAACTATATACATTTCCTTTTGAAGCCATTTTTCCCCATTTAGCCTGTTCCATCTCTTAAAAGTAAGAAATGAGTTTGATAAATGCTGGACAAAAGTCTGTTCTTTTATTTGTCATAAACCTACTTCCTTTGAACGAAGTCCTTAGTTTGAGTAACAATTCAGTGAAAATCCCTACCTATATCCTTCATGATTTTGTAGACTGATTTTATCTCCTCTCAGCTTCTGTCTCTCCAGGCTTAGTTTTATCATTTTATGATGTTTGAATGAAACTCTATAATAACTTTAATTTCCTTCATCAACCTTCTTCAGTTTCTGTAGTCTCTGTCTAGATAGCAACCAAAACTATATACCACTTTGTTGATATGAACATACCAAAGTTATATAAAAGAGTAGTGCTGGGTATAGAGGGGCATACCTGTAATACCTGCTGCTGTGGAATATGAGGGTTATGTTCAGGAGGAGAAAACAGCCCAGCAAAGCATCGGTGCCACCAGGCCTAGAAGTGAGTAAGGTAAGGATACCCAGTACAACTCCTCCCCCCCCCCAAAAAAAAAGTTGATCTTCTGTTTGCCATGCAAAACTCTTCACAATCTGGCCTCTGTATATATCCAGGCTTGTTAAATGTCAATCTCGACTTCAGGAAAGGTCTGTCTTACCTGGGTGAAAGGGGAAGGTGGGTGAAAGGGGAAGGTGGGTGAAAGGGGAGGGCGGCTCAGCACTACTCGTCTCACCTGGCAGCTCACATCAGCAAAGCTTTGCTCAGTGGGCAGCTCATCACTGCTGCAACACAACACAGCTGAGAGTGGGGCAGCTGAGAGCAGTAAGAAGCTTGCAACAGTGAACCCTGTGCCCCAGGGTCAGACTTCAACTTTATAAGTTTAAAAATAGCCTATAAGGGGTGGCTAGGTGGCACAGTGGATAGAGCACTGGCCCTGGATTTGGGAGGATCTGAGTTCAAATCCAGCCTCAGACACTTGACACTTACTAGCTGTGTGACCCTGGGCAAGTCACTTAACCCCAATTGCCTCACCAAAAAAAATTTTTTTTTAAATAGCCTATAACATGAGCAAGAAATAAAAAATGGCCCTTACCACTGACAACTTCTATGGTGAAAGGGAAGACCAAAACTCAAACTCAGATGAGTTGGTCAAAACACCTACAAGTGAAGACTCAAGTGGGAAGATGATCTTGTCTCAAGACAAAAACGCCTTCTTTGAAGAGCTCAAAAAAAGCTTTTAAAAACCAAATAAGAGAGGTAGAAGAAAAAAGGGAAAAAGAAATGAGAGAAATGAGAGTTACGCTGCAAAAAGAAGCACAAAAATTGACTGAGGAAAACAATTGCATAAAATATACAATTGGCCAAATGAGAGAAAAAAATGGCCAAATGGGAGAAAAAAATTGGCCAAATGGAAAAAGAAGTACAAAAGCTTACTAAGGAAAATAAGGCCTTAAAAATTAAAATTGAGCAGTTGGAAGCTGATAACTCCATGAGACACCAAAAATATGCTGAGCAGAATTTTAAAAACTGAAAAAAAAAATAGAAGAAAATGTGAAATACCTCATTGGAAAAACAGCTGACCTGGAAAATAGATCCAGGAAAGATAATCTGAGAATTATTGGACTACCTGAAAGCCATGATCAAGAAAAGATTCTAGACACCATATTCCAGGAAATTATCAAGGAGAACTGCCCTGAAATTGTAGAATCAGAAGATAAAATAATCATTGAAAGAATCCACTAATCACCTCCTGAAAGAGACCCCAAAAGGAATACTTCAAGGAATATTGTAGCCAAACTCCAGAATTATCAGGTGAAGGAGAAAATACTCCAAGTAGCCAGAAAGAAACCATTTAAATATCATGGAGCCACAGTCAGGATTCCACAGGACCTGGAAGCTTCAATATTAAAGGATAGCAGTACTTGGAATATGATACTCAGGAAGGCAAAGGAGCTTGGATTACAACCCATGATCAACTACCCAGAAAAACTGAGCATTCTCTTTCAGAGAAAAAGATCGGTGTTCAATGAATTAGGGACTTTCAAGGCTTCCTGAGAAAAAGACCAGAACTGAACAGAAAATTTGATCTCCCAATACAAGCCTCCAGAAAAATATAAAGAGGTAAACAAGGGGGGAGTGGGGTTGTTCAATGAAGGTAAACTGCTTACATCCTTATGAGGGAGGATAATACTTTTAACTCTTGGGATCTGTATCTCTGTTAAGGTATTGTTATTAAATCAACTTTGATGTGATGATATAAAGAAACTTAAGGGGCAGAATAAAAGAAGACTAGGGGGAGGAGAGGAAAGAGGAGGTGGAATGGGGTTAATTATATCATATGAAGAGGCACAAAAAGAACCCATTACAATAGAGGGAAAGAAGGGAGAGGTGGACATTATTAAAACCTTACTCTCATCAGATTTGGTTTAGGGAGGGAATAAAAAATCCCATTTGTATAAAGAAACTTAGCTTATTCTTTAAGGAAATGTAAAGAATTAATTGTTATTTGAGGTTTTTATGCCATGGCGCTGGCAGCTCACGTCATCACCACTCGCTGATGCCTACATGGGCCTGGCAAAAATATAATGATTGGAAGTCTAGTGAGGGCAATCATGTGACTGTCAGAGCGGCCATCCCATTGGCTGGGGCTGTGTGGGGTTTTTCTGGGACTGGGGGAGGAGAATTGGGCATTCTAGCTGGATGCTGGAAGGTGACAGGAGTTCTGCTGCATATTCTCAGCCGATTCCTGGTCAGTGGTATTTTTTCAGGTTGTATAATTTCCCTTTCCCCATTTTATTTCCTTTCCCTTGATCCTACTGATCCTGTTTGTGTTTTTTTTTTAAGTTCGTTCTTATTAAAATAAATCCTGTTCTGTTTTGAGGGAGGCTGCCAGTCTCCTTCCTTACCCCAATATTGCGGTGAGCCGCTTAGCTAACACTCCCCAATTAAAAACTGGTCCCCACAGAAACAAAAGGGGAAGGGGGAAAAGGGTGGTATTAATAGAAGGGAGGGCACAAGTCGGGGAAAAAGGGGTAAGAAAAAGAAGGGCAGCTGATAAAAGGGAGGGCAGATTGAGGGAGGCAGTGGTCATAAGCAAAACACTGGTCAAGTAGAATAGGGTGAAAGAAGGGAAAAAAGAGTACAAACAAAGGGGAAAAGAAGATGGATGGAAATAAACAGTTAATAATTTTAACTGTGAATGTGAATGGGATGAACTCTCCCATAAAATGGAAGCAAATAGCAGAGTGGATTAAAAATCAGAATCCTACCATACATTGCTTAAAAAACACATATGAAGCAGAGACATACACAAAGAATAAAGGTAAAAGGTTGGAGCAAAATATGCTTCAGCTGAAGTGGAAAAAGAAGGGGTAGGAATTCTTCTCTCAGACAAAGCAAAAGCAAAAATAGATCTAATTAAAAGAGATAAGGAAGGAAACTATATCTTGCTAAAAGGTATGGTAAATAATGACATAATATCAATACTAAACATGTATGCATCAAGTATTAAAAGATCCAAATCCTTAGGGGAGAAGTTAAATGAGTTACGAGAGGAAATAGACAGCAAAACTATACTAGTGGGGGATGTGAATCTTCCCCTCTCAGAATTAGTTAAATCTAACTGCAAAATAAAGAAGTTAAAGAGGTGAATAGAATACTAGAAATGTTAGATATGATAGACATCTGGAGAAAACTGCATGGGGATAGAAAGGAATATATCTTCTACTCAGCCGTACATGGCACATACTCAAATATTGACCATGTATTAGAGCACAAAAACCTCATAGTCAAATGTAGAAAGGCAGGAATAGTAAATGCATGCTTCTCAGATCATGATGCAGTCAAAATTACATATAATAAAGATCCATGGAAAGGTAGACTGAAAATTAAATGGAAACTGAACAATTTCATCATAAAGAATGAGTGGGTCAAACAACAAATCATAGAAACAATCAATAACTTGAAGCAAGTGATCACCAGGATAACACGTTATGACCAGGTGGGATTTATACCAGGAATGCAAGGCTGGTTCAACATTAGAAAAACTATTAATATAATCAACCACACCAAAACCAAAACTAACCAAAATCATATGATTATCTCAATAGATGCAGAGAAAGCATTCGACAAAATACAACACTCATTCCTATTAAAAACACTAGAGAGCTTAGGAATAGGTGGAGCTTTCCTTAAAATAATAAGCAGTATCTACCTAAAACTATCAGTAAACATTATATGTAATGAGGATAAGTTAGAGGCATTCCCAATAAGATCAGGGGTGAAACAGGGATGTCCATTATCACCTCTATTATTTAATATTGTATTAGAAATGTTAGCTATAACAATAAGAGAAGAAAAAGGAATTAAAAGAATTAGAATAGGCAAGGAGGAAATACAACTTTCTCTCTTTGCAGATGATATTTTGGTATATTTAGAGAATCCTAAAGAATCAACTAAAAAACTGCTTGAAACAATTAACAACTTTAGCAAAGTTGCAGGATCTAAAATAAACCCATGTAAATCATCAGCATTTCTATACATGACTAACAAAGCTCAGCAGAAAGAGATAGAAAAAGAAATTTCATTTAAAGTAATGATAGACAATATAAAATACTTGGGAGTCTACCTGCCAAGACAAACCAAGGAACTCTATGAACATAATTACAAAACACTTTTCACACAAATAAAATCAGATCTATGTAATTGGAAAAATATCAATTGCTCATGGATAGGCCAAGCTAATATAATAAAAATGACAATTCTACTTAAATTAATTTACCTATTCAGTGCTATACCAATCAGACTATCTAAAATTATTTTATAGAGCTAGAAAAAATAATAACAAAATTCATCTGGAAAAACAAAAAGTCAAGAATATCAAGGGAATTCATGAAAAAAAATGCACAGGGTTAGCTGTACCAAATTTGAAGCTATACTATAAAGCAGCAGTCATCAAAACTATGTGGTACTAGCTAAGAAATAGAGTGGTGGATCAATGGAATAGGTTAGGCACAGGACACACAGATGTAAATGACTATAGTAATCTAATGTTTGATAAACCCAAAGACTCCAGCTTCTGGTATAGGAACTCAGTATTTGACAAAAACTCCTGGGAAAACTGGAAGATAGTATGGCAGAAACTAGGAATAGACCAACATCTTAGACCTTATACCAAAATAAGGTCAAAATGGGTTCAAGATTTAGACATAAAGGGTGATACCATAGATAAATTAGGAGAGGAAGGAACAGTTTACCTCTCGGATCTATGGAGAGGAAAACAATTTATGTCCAAACAAGAGATAGAGAATATTATGAAAAGCAAGATGGAAGACTTTGATAACATCAAATTAAAAAGCTTTTGTACAAATAGAAGCAATGCATCCAAAATTAGAAGGGAGGCAGAAAGCTGGGAAACAATTTTTATGGCCAGTACTTCTGATAAAGGCCTCATTTCTAAAATATATTGGGAATGAAATCAAATTTATAAGAATCCAAGTCATTCCTCAATTGAGAAAAGGAAAAAAGACCCACATGTACAAAAATATTTATAGCAGCTTTCTTTGTGGTGGCAAAGAATTGGAAATCAATGGAATGCCTTTCAATTGGGGAATGGCTGAACAAATTGTGATATATGAATGTAATGGAATACTATTGTGCTGTAAGAAACGATGAGCAGGTGGATTTCAGAGGAACCTAGAAGGACTTAAATGAACTGATGCTGACTGAGAGAAGCAGAACCAGGAGAACATTGTACACAGTAATAGCAACATTGTGTGATGAACAATGGGGATAGACTTGGCTCTTCTCAGCAGTGCAACAATCCAAGACGGTTTCAAAGAACTTGTGATAGAAAATATTCCTAACATCCAGAAAAAAAACCTGTGAATTATGAATGCAGACTGAATTATACTGTTGCTACTTTTGGACTGTTTTTTACCCCTTCTTGTTTGAGGTTTTCCTTTGTGCTCTGATTCTTTTTTCACAAGATGACTAATGTAGAAATATGTTTGATGTGACTGTACATATACAACCTATATCAGACTGCTTTCTGTCTTGGGGAGGAGGGAGGGAAGGGAGGGGGGAAGAAAAGAAAAATTTCAAACTAAAAATTCAGTGTACACAAATGTTGAAAACAATCCTTATATGTAATATGTAACTGGAAAATGATAAAATTAAAAATACAATAAATAAAATAAATAAATCCCACCCCCTGTGGCTACCTGTGGAGAAAAAAAAGAATGTCCTTCTCCTTCATGTACCCACACAGTCCACCAAAAATGGACTTCTTGTTCCTTACACATAACACTTGAACTCATCTCTGTGTCTTTCTATTGGCCAATTCCTTGCATTGAATGCCATCATAGAACCCCTTAATTCCTGAAAAAAAAAATTTTACTACTATCTCCTACATGAAGTTTTTTTTTTCCTGATCCTCCCAATTGTTTGGGTCCTTCCTCACAAAATCAACTTCCTTTTCTTTTCCCCTTCTTTATTTTCCTTTTCCTTTTTTTTGTTCTTTCCCTTTCCAAGAATCTATTGATTCCATCAATATAAGTAATTCCCAAAGATGAATGCCTAGCAGTGCAGATCCACACCTCTCTGCAACTCATATTCTCAAATACTTGCCCAAGTCTCATTCAATGAGGGTACAGTTAAATAACTAGCCTAGAACCACAAAGGAAATATGTGTTGGAGGTTTAACCTGAATTCAGCTCTGCTGAAATGCTGGAGTCAGAATTTTAATCACTGTACTATGCTGTCTCTTTATATGTTTGTTTTGTATAGACTCTTTACATACTTACTTGTGTACTGAAATAGACAATGCTCATTGATTAATTGCACATGCATGTTATTTTTTCTAATAGTTTTACTCTATGTATATGTATATCTTATATCTGCATACATACACATGTAATGTTTTGGTCCCATATTCCTATATTTCTCTGTCGTGATGTTAGCGTTGGGATTAGCCTTCATAGCTGTGGTTGGACATTGGGTCACTGTCTTCAATAATTACTCCTAGCTTATAACCAGTCCCTACAAGTCAATCTTTTGAATGAGTGAATACTCACAGCACTGCCCTGAACTGGCTTACACAGAAGACCACCCATCCAAGACCTCTCTGCCCACGTGTCTCAGTGCAAACCCTCACCACTTCCTGATCTTATCTTATCACTTTCCTGATCAGATCATCTTCATGATATGTGGTCAATGACTGCCCTGAACCCTGCAGGCTAATTGTGTTTTCTCTCTTATTGCTGTAAAAACAAAATATTCTCTTAAGAAAGCCAGAATGCTCTGATGTGGCAAAAACTTAAATGAATCAACAGCATGTTTATATTAAATTTGATAGTCCAATCACTCTCAATTATTTTATTTTTTTCTGTGAATGTGACAGGATGCCTACTTTTGATATATCTAACTTGTCACTGTTTATTTCAGTTATTTCAAAATGTACTGGAAGTAAATAAAACTTCTGAGACAAGTATTGTGTTTTTCATCTTTCATAACTAGTGTTAGAACTATCCGACTCTTTAAAAAAATAATAAGAGTCCTATGTCACTGAAAAGCCATCACAAGCAATCTATGTTTTCCCTCAAACTGGCCTGAAGCTATTTTATTTCCAAAGAACCCATCCACAATAAAGGAAAAAAAGTTTTTGTCAGGAACATACTTTATGGAATATAATAGCTATAAAGAACAATGCCACTGATTAAATCTAGCTGTAAAATGACTTCTTACAGCTGCTTGAAATGATCTCACACTGAAAATTTATTCTCACTTTAAACATGATCTGACAAACACAGTACCTATACCCTCCTCCCAACAGCACCCCCATATGATTCGGGGATATGCATGGATAACTTCTAGATCTCCAATTTATAGCATCTGATAACCAGCAGAGTAAAAATATATGATTAAATTATCACAATCAATAATTTGAGATAAATATATCCTCACATTTTAGTTCTGGAGGGCACTTTAACATCCAGACTCCAGCCATAAATCCTTTTCCAATGTGCTAATCATTTGACCTCCCATCACTTCTGTGAGTATTTGATTCACAGACCCAATAAGGTTGATATGCTTACAAAGATTAGCAATTTGATTGCCTAAGGATTTTTTAATATATACCTAACTAAATCCAAAGGCTAATCTTTCCTCAATGTTAGAGTTACAACAATCAAAGCTTCTGAAAATCTTGGTGTTCTCTAAAACAATATTGATTACATACTATATTTTACTTTGTCTTTCATTATGAAACAAAGGCTAATAAAAGGATAATCTTTTACATGTCATGTCTGTAGGGACAACAGTGACTATGGTTTAATTAATTCTCAATTGTAAAAAAGCAAAAACATTATTAGTATTTTAAAAATAATGACTATCCACCTATGTTATGATGCCTTACTCCAGTTATTGCCATGTCTGTTTAAATACTTGACAATGGTTTACTTCCATTCTAATTCATCTTCATGATCAATAAATCCTAACATCTTTTAATAGATATTTCCATTTTTGCTACCTGGAAACCTGCCAATTTAGGACTTAGTTACAACAGCTTGTCATATTATGCATCTAAATAAAAGCTACAGGATCTTATTTGGTATTATCAAAAAAGCACGTTTGTTTTCAAGTAAAAGAATTATAATAATAAACCTACTCTTTCCTTCAGCCCCAATCCCAAACCGATTGCATCTTACACAGTACTTAACAAAGATTATTGTATAGGAAGTTGGTTAAGGCTTCTAAGAATGACAGAAACAAGAGTTTATTCTCAAGACCAATGATATTTCAATAGCTGAAGGAGCCATGATTTCACTGTGACATTTATTCCTTTCACTGATGCAGATTAGAAGCCTTCTCTAGACCTTTGTAGACCATCTTTAAGAATAACTAGAAGCAAAAACACCCATTATCTAATTGCTAACCTTTTAGTGAAGAGACTGGTAATAAGATAACCAAGACACCATGCAGCGATGAAATAAATTGGTACTTAAAGCCTTCCTAGCTCAGGAGGAACTTGAGAAGTCAGAACCACACACATGCCATGAAGAGGAATCAGACTATGAGTTTGGAGGAAACATGACCTAAGTCAAATGTCGCTAAGACCTGCTGATTTTTAAGTAGCATAACTCATAAAACGCTTAATATGGCTCCACTCATGGAAAAGCACATTTTACCTTCTGTGTCAATACTGATGGGTGTGGAAACGGTCTTCTCAGATGTGCCCATGCAAAAATGAGATACTTATGTCTTCTTATTCTTTTAACTGGACTGCTGTTGTGTTACCAAGATAAGTTGTGTGAAGGTAATCAAAAATTCATGGTTTTTTTAAATTTGTTTCAGTTGAACTGAACAAATAAATGACTGAACAAAAACATCAACAGTACTTCGATTGTCCACCCACGTTGAAACATACATTATAATCTGGAATGGCCAAGTAATCAAATACTGTGAACTTCATTAAGATTCATAAATATGTTTACATGGAATCTCATCACTTCACATGCTCAATAAAATGTAGGGATTTTCAGAAGTGCAATCAACTACTGTAACTAGATCAAGCAAAATGATTTCACTATCTAATAACCTCATATTTAAACAGATAATGAGACAATATGCATTAATGGATAGAGAGTTGGGCTAGGGATACAGGAAGGCCTGAATTCAATCTGATAACCCTGACTGAGTAGCCCTGCATAAATCACTTAACCTTGCAAAGTTCTAAGCAATCCTCTAAGACTATAAGTTGGAGAACAAGTGCTGATCATCACTGGTAAACAAAGTTTACCAATGAAGTTCTGGTTTCCCCACCAGAAGATCACTACATCAATGAAACCGCAGTCAAGTAAAAGAAACAACAAACAAAACAGAAAATCCATGAAAAGAAATCACTAGTAAAATGATAGTGTTTACTTTAGTTTCTGTTAGTGCAGAACCCACAATTTAGGCATCCATGAAGTTGCTTAATATTTTTACATATGTATATAAATGTAATTGGCTTCCTTCATAATCATATATTTTATTTACTTAAAAACATCATTCTGAGAAGGGGTCCACAGGCTTCATCAGAATGCCAAGGTGTCCAAGACCCATAAAGGGTTAACAACATCTGGTACAGAGTTCTCGAAGGTATCTTTAAAACGAAGATTTCTCTATACTAGACTTTGTGACAATTATTTCTCCAGTAATGAGCAATTAGGTGATTATCATTTTTATATTATCATTATATTTATTATTATATATTTATGTGACTAATTATTATTGATTGCTTACTAGCATAAGGCTCTCTTACCAAATATTATAAACTTAAAAGATTTACTGGGCTGATACAGATGACATTAACTCACTTGCACCAAAGAATCAGCAGTTTATGTATCTCAGCAAATGTGCTTTTGTTTTTTTGTGCTAAAACCTGGTTGATTCCAGGGACCACTGCTTTTCCATGTTTGATGCAGTTTTTTGCTCATCTGGGATTCTTGTCCATCTTCCTCATCAACTGTCATTACTGTCAGAGAAAGAATAAAAGGAGACAATTTGCAGACTGCCGGACTAGTAAAACTATTGTTCCTCCTTTTTAATAATGTCTCTTTTTTGTTCTGTGGTGCAAAGGAAAAGAAAAACAGACAGTGGCAGATGCCATAACTTGAGGGGTGAAAAGATTCTGTATATATGTGCCCCTAGAAAGATTTAAGCTCCTTAAAAACAAGGACCATTGTAATTTTGTCTTCAGCCCTCAAGACAGTCGCTTGTCCATAAAAGATACTAAATAAATGTTTTCTGAAGCAAATTAATGCTAGACTTTAGGGAGAGAAAAATATTCTCTCCCTCTAACAAAGAAAAGCCAAACACTAAAGCCCCAAAGAGAAAGGTATAAAGGATGGTAGTGGCCCTCCAATGCTAAAATCAGGAGCCAGGGCTAGTTTGAGAAATGATCTTGGACTCAGAATTCGGTAGATTCCCTAAGAAGCCACTGTTTACAGGTCACATTAAAAAAGGGACAAAGGCTAGTGGAGGCAGTTTGCATCAAGCAAATAGTAATTTTGTCAACACACCTGGTAGTGTACCAATTTTTGTTGTTGTTGAGTCATTTCAGTTGTGTCTGACTCTTTGTGAGCTCATTGGAGTTTGGCAGACACTAGAGTGGGTTGCCATTACCTTCTTCAGTTCATTTTCCAGATAAGGAAACAGGAAAATAGGGCTAAGTGACATGTCCAGGGTCACACCATTTGTAAATGTCTGAGGCATGATTTCATCAGGAAAATGATTCTTTCTGATTTCAGACCCAATGCTCTGTGCACTGTGTGGCACCACCTAGCACAGTGTACCAAAGACCTTACCTTCAAATCACCATTCTACCCCCCACCACTACCACCTTCCCCAATTCAGTGCTTTTATCTGAGTCCCTAGGATTTGAGTGTTCTTAAGAAATTCTGGTTCTGATAAGGAGACTGTCCATAGGTTTCATCAGAATAAAAAGGGGCCTTTCTCAACCTACCCAATAGGCCAACCTGTAGCTTGTGCTCACTTGAATTTCCCGTTAGGATCCTGCTCCTCTCCAACTAAGGTGGCTAGATAGCTTCAGCTAACATGCTCTTGCTTTCTCCCTTAACACACTGTAAAGAACTCAAGTGATGAGTCACACATAATATAAGATCCTAAGATCACAGACTGAGAGCTGGAACAGCCCTTAGGAGGAACAGAGTCCAAGTGCCAGGTAATACAGCAAAGGGAGGATACCGAGGCCCACAGAGCTGAAATGATTTTCCCCGCTTCAGAGGGACACTAAACAGCAGAGCTTAACTGTGTTTTTTAAAATCTAAATTGTGGGCCCTAATCTGCCTCCTCCCCCCAGTCTTGGTGGGGGGAAGCTGGCTGAAATCACTGATATATTCAGCAAGAGTTTAGGCTTTTAAAGATTTATTAAAGCTTGGATCTATTCGGTATAGCCAGAGAGACAGAAACCTTTCCTTTCCTAGCAGCCCAAGTGAAATTCTGCCACCAAGCTGATGTGCTGAATGACAAGGGGGACTCCTGTTCTCCTCCCACCACACGCCTCTTCCTCCCCAGCAGAGCTGCTTAGTTCTGCCTTCCGTAGCTCCATACTGCCTCCCTCTTGTCTACTGCTTACTGGTTATTTTTGAAAAAAGGTATGTGAGTCACTCCAACAAACTTCAATCTTAAAGTTCTCCACAAACAAGGTATCACCCATGCAAGTGTTAAAGTCATACAAAATTCTGTGACAGATGAAGCTGCTGAGAAAAGTTTCTTTAATTATCTGCTGAGTAACAGCATCAAGTGAGGTATGAGCATATGTTTATCAATGTCATGGAGGAGGTACTACTCAGAATCCTAAGAGAAAAAGGATTCCCTGCCAGGGTCAATGTCCTCCAAAAAATCCTAGCAATTCATGGGTGATGTATTTATTAATTGCTTCAAGACCATTTAATGGAACTCATCATTGCTTGAAGCTGATCAGTCAAAGCATCCAGTGTGTGGGGGGGAAGGAGATGGAAATAGCATATAACCTGTATTATGATATGAGAACCCACTGAATTGTACTGAAATGAGAACCTACCAATTCATCAGTAAGAAGACATTTGACAAGATGTAACCTACGCAGTGGAGTCCAAAACTGGAAAACAGGGAGAGCCAGGGCTAAACGCTATTTAGAAATTGTGCTTTCCTTGCAATAATCCCAAATGGCTTCCTAACCCAGAAGTTCTTTTTAACAGATATTTTCCAGTGATGCTAAATAGTGACAAATCATGGAATACTGGGACCTCAAAAGAATAAAAAATGTAGATGTGACAAATGAAACTAAATAAGGTGAATTTAAGGGAGGCTATAGCATGAGAGGGGAGAAATAGTTTGTAAAGCATAATCAAAATAATAAACGACTAAAAAACGTGGTTAACTAGTCATATAGAGATAGTGAGGGATAACACTCCTACTGCTTGCTGTGAACCTTTTACTGTTCTCTACGGATTATTAAAACTAGCAAAGAAAGGGCACCCAATTCTTGGAATGAAATCTCTGGACAATGAATGTGGACAAGAATATAACAAAATAAAGAGAGTGGGATTTCATTGTGTGCTTGTTGTCCATACCAATGAGACCATGGATTCATCTAAATAGCTAAGTAACAAAAGATTGGGTCGCCTTACAAAACAGCTCCCAATTAAATGTTCACCAAGAGGTTCAATATCAGACTTTATCTATCCCTGTTCACACTTATCTAAGAAAAGTATTTGCTTCCTGTTGGCTTTGTTCATAAGCACAGGATGAGGTACTCCATAATGGTGGTGATGTTGATGAAAGGAAACAATGCTTAATCAGGAAGGTGAAATCCCTCTCTGTATAATGGATGATCTTCTAATATTCATTTCATCTTATCACCTCCTCCAGAGACAATCTCTTGCATATCTCTGATGCTATGGAAGACTCCTTATTCCTGAAATTTTCTCATGAGCAAACATATCAACATCGCTTCTGCCCATGTCCATCTGCTGGGAGAGACAGTGGCCCATGCAAATACAAGGCTGACCTTCCAATTAATCCAATTTCAAAGTATAATTTAAAACTGAGTGCCTGATGGGAAGCTTTCTCATGAAATTAGCTGCTAAAAGTCTCTGTCCTATCTAATTATCACAGACTTGAGTATAAGAAAAAAAGAATAATTCAGTTATGTTTATTATTACATAGTATCCAGCATGGGCTCATAACTGTTAAAGACCTCAAAATATAAATGTATACATTTGATTTTTGAGACAGGATTTATGTAAGTTGAAGCAGCTAGGTGGCTCAGTGAACAGAGTCTGGGGCCTGGAGTCAGGAAGACTGGAGTTCAAATCCAGCCTTAGACACTTACTAGCTGTGTGACCCTAGGCATAACCCTAGGTCACTTAGGTTTGCCGTAATCCACTTGAGAATGAAATGGCAAACCACTCCAGGATCTTTGTCAAGAAAACTCCATGGACAGTGTGGTCCACAGAGTCATGAAGAATTGTACATGACTGAATAACAACAAATACGTGAACTGTCTTAAAATTATACTATTAGGTAGTTGGTACAACATGGATGCAAGTAAACTGGTAACCAAAATTTGGTATAGGCTGAACTTGAACATCTCAAGGATAATAAATACAATACCATTGTGTGCCACTGTAATGAAGACAGAGAGCAGCAGTAGTTTTACTAGCAGGAAATCTACCACGTCCCAGATGCTTGGGGATTAGTTATTTCAGAATAGGAATAGAGGAAGAAGTAATAAGTCCTTTCCTTCTACACTATGCAAACGGGGTGACAACTGCTGGTGCCAAAACTAAATAAGATTGGTGGAGGTATTTTAGTTTCTTTCTGCTTACTGCTCCTTCTCTCCCAGGACACTGTATTCCTGAAGTCTGCTCTCTGGGCCACATGACATGCTCTATATGATCCTACCTCATCATTCCATGAACTGTCCTTCTCCATTTATTTGTTTGCTTGAGCCAATCAATTCCCTATATTTCTTCCAACACAGTCCTAAGAAACCAGTCATAGAACGTTAAGGTTAAAAGGAACTTATGGGGCAGCTAGGTGGTACAGTGGATAAAGCACTGGCCTTGGATTCAGGAGGACCCAAGTTTAAATCCAGCCTCAGACACTTGACACTTAACTAGCTGCGTGACCCTGGACAGGTCACTTAACCCTTATTGTGCTGCCCCCCACAAAAGGAACTTTAGGTATTGTCTCTTGAACCTCCCAACACCTCAGCCACCACCACCACCAAAATGGTATGAGTTTGATTACTGGATTAGTGACATTTGAAATTGGAATCTTATTGATACATAGTATGCTATAGCCATAACATGATAATGACACACTATTAATCTACTGGCTACTGAGTTTTTGTGCTACAAACTTACATACCACAGTTACTTAGCCTAGAATAGTTCATGTTTATAGAGTTCACTACAAATTTGATATATAATTATAAAGATACAGATCATGTAGTCCAGTAATTAAGAATGGACCCCAAGGAGGCCATGGATGGATAACATGAGGTCTGTGAAGTTGGATAGGAAAACAATCGAATCTTTATTTTTGCTAGCCTTAAGTTAAAATATACCATTCCCTTCAATTATTTCAAAACATTATCTTGATAAGGGGTCAGTCCATAGGTTTCATCAGAATAAAAAGGGGCATTTCTCAACCTACCCAATAGTCAACTATATCAATCATTCTTTTGTTGGTCCTGCAATACACCTCTCTTCTATCTAGAAATACGCTTCAGTCTCTCCTCTCTTTAAAACAATAAAAATTTCCCCTAGATCCTGACATCTTCCCAAATAATGAAACTTTATCTCTACTATTCATCATGGGTAAACATTTGAAAAGAATAATTTACAATCAATTCCTTTATTAATCGCACCACTGACTTAGCTTTAACTCCCTTTTCATTTGTCTTCTTAACTTGCTATTCTGCTGAAGTTGTTTTAAATTCATCAGGGACCACATAACTAAATTTTGTGTATATTTATATTTATTTGCTTTACCTATATGTGTTCATGTATATATATTAACATACATGTATATGTATAAATATAAGTGTACATGTTATATATTTATGTACTTGTTTCTATTAGATTGCATGCTCCTTGTAAAAAGGGATTTTTTGTCCTTATATCCTTAATGTCTAACATGGTGCCTGGCACATACTAGGTTCTTAATAAATATTTGTTGATTAACTGATTGACCTTCATCAATTCACTTAACATTCTCTGGGCTTCAGTTTCCCCATCTATATATAACTGGAGCCCCAAAGCCCTTTGTTATAGTACTGCCTCCTCATTGGTGGGGATCAATGCCTAGCAATGTCCTCACCAGCATGAGGTGCAGGGCAGAGTTGGCAAGACCAAGAGAGAGCTGGTCTCCTCAGTATCTTTAGACTCTTCTAGCCTCCAGCTGTTCCAAAGAAAAGTTGAATTATGCCAACCTCACATCATGCTGCTAATGGAAGAGAGAACCTCTGGGAAGAACCCAACGTGAAAGGAACTGCCAATCTACATCATGTTACTGTCCCTTTGAGTGAGATCTAGGACTCTCAGCTGAGTTTTGTTGTTATTGTTGTATTGTTTGCTATATATTCTCATACATAAATTTTTTCTGATTTCTCTTTTGCTATCAACTTGGGTTTCTTTTCTGTTTGCTAGGTGTATTGATTCTGGAACTAGTATTTGATAGGAAGGAAGTCAAACCTTGTATATAAAACTTGGTGCCCTCCTTTCCCATTGAGAAAAAAAGGGGGGCAGCTAGGTGGTGCAGTGGATAATAGGCAGATATAATTCTATCCTGGTATTCCGTTTCTCTGAGACAAGAGGGGCCAACCTACTGTCTTCAACCACGTACTTCCTCTCCTGAAAGGAATCCGTCTCCCTTGGAGAAGGGGACCAGAGTGGCAGAAATCTTTGAGGTGTATCTATTATGGATTCTCGTGAGTCACAGTGTCAGCCTTGCCACATAAAAAATAAAGGGATTGGACTAAACACAGAGGTCCCTTCTAGTTCTAAAACTATGATATTGTAAGTCTTTCCCATCTCTAGTCTTTTGAGAGTATTTCATGTGGATCTCTCCTATATCCCATCATATTCTGTGCTGTAGCTTATTTATTCGGATACATGTTGTAAAATGATCTCTTTGGTTATAAGCTCACTGAGGACAGAAACTATGTCATTTTCCATCTTTGCATCCCTAGAAAAGACTACAAAGCTTTGCATAGAGTCAATGATTGTTAATTATTGGTTAAATTAAACATCCTCAATTCTCTTGCGTCCCTTTCTTGCTTTAGTGCTCAATGTACTAATTCCCAACCTGGATAATAAGATGCCTCTGAGACCCTTTCTAGACTTCCATGCCCAGGGTGCCATGTGTCACTAAAGAAAGTCATGAAATATAGCCAACTATAAATTCAAGCTACTACAAAAATGTTCCTCCAAACTACTTAACCAAAATTGGGAATCATATAGTTTTTTATTGGTCATCTAGTACCATCTTCCTATCCTAGTGGGACAATTCAAATGCCATATTAAAAAGTCACTGACTCTTCACATTTGTTTCAAGGACATGATCAGTTCATGCTCTAAACACGAAGCCCTTTTTTCTCTTATGTGTCTCACGTTGTAATTTACATCAGTTTGAATTGTTTTTGTTATTCAGCTATTTGTGAATATTTTGCCTCTATTGAGATAATTAAAATATCTGTGAAGTCAGGATATGGAACTTCTTCTTGGTATCCACAAAAGCAATCAGTTTCAGTAATCTTAAACCTAATGAGTTTATGGCATTTAGTTACCTCAATTTACCTTTTGGTTTCCTTTTTTTTTTGCAAATTTGGACATGCCAACAGTATTACCTAAAGTATCAATTATTGCTATCAAATTTAAAGTAGATACCCTTCCCACAAGCCAAAGAAAACATGGCACATAAACAAATGAATTCACAAAAGCATAATATATCTTCAGGAAACTAGAGTTCATATGAGTCATATAAAGGACAGAGAAAGAGAACTCATGGGAGATATATCTGGAAAAGGAGGCCAAGGCCAGTCTAAGTTTGAACATCGTTAATTAGAAGATACTCAAAATTTCTGAGCAATAAAATACATCATCAGACTTATGCCATGGCACAGAAAGAATAATTTGGATTAGTACATTGCTTATCAGGTCCTATGGTCTTTAACTGAACAAACTTCTACACTAGTAAATAAAAATGATATAACTAGAGGGGGCAGCTAGGTGGCGCAGTGGATAAAGCACTAGCCTTGGATTCAGGAGGACCTGAGTTCAAATCCAGCCTCAGACACTTGATACTTACTAGCTGTGTGACCCTGGGCAAGTCACTTAACCCTCATTGCCCTGCAAAAACAAAAACAAAACAAAACAAAACAAACAAACAAAAATGATATAACTAGAAAAGGCATTCTAGTTTTCTCTAATTATAGAGCAACATAAGGACTATTTGAATGATGGAGATTAAGCATCTCTACTTTCTAAGCTCTTTCTAAAGGAAAAAAACATAAGCACCACTATCAATGATATAATGATAACATTTGTCATTTCTCAAGTTCACAGTTTCCTCATATCTAAAAGGGGGAAGGATGAGTTGGACTAGAAGATGTCTAAGGTTCCTCTAAAATTGCAGTGATACATGATTGAAAACCATAATGGTATATTAAAAAGATAATGGTATTTAGGGTTACAGGATATATGATAAAATCCTAGCTTTGCCATGTACTTACATATGTGATTTGGGGCAAATTAATTAACCTCTGAGGGTGGCTCTTAGTTTCTTTATTTGTATAACAAAGAAGTAGGACTTAAAGACCTCCAAGGTCCATTAGAGTTCTAAATTTGTGAACATATAATAACAAGAACAAATTATTTTCCATTATACTATGAAAAGTGTAAGCAATGTGGTCAGGGTGAAAAACTGGGAGAATGATTTCACACTTTCTAATCCTTGCCTTCAACCTTGATACACCCAGTTTTGTAATTGTAACACTTCTGTCACAAAAGGCACCCTTTTTATATAGCAGTTTCAACATAAAAATTATTCTTACAGAATATTATTCTTGCCTTATTTTTAAAAGAAAGATACCAAAAGAAAAAAGGACAAAGAGTCAACATCAGAGCATTTAGAAGGTTAAAAAAAATACCCACCTAAATTGGAATATAATGACAAAAACATGTGACAAAGCATGTGTTATTTCAAGTACTACAGCCTTTGAGGGATGAAATATATCAGCAAACTGTGGTTGATTTGAAAATGACAACAAAAATGCTAACACAGGATAAGCAAAGGAATATGATCATTTTAGTTTTCCAACGAATAACCTAGAGTTGAGTGATGTATAGTATAATCTGGAAGCAGAAAAAAGGCATGAATTTCTATCCTCAATCTTAGCCTTTTCTCTATCCATCTATGTGTGAGTGTATCTATGTATGCATATGTGTGCACATTTGTCCACATATTTGAGAAGCATATTATGAGGAGAGTACAATTACTAACATGTAGTAAGCAGGTTTTCACATCAGCCTAGGCCCTAGTCAAAGAAATTTAATGGGCCTGTTCCTAACATTTTGCCTTTAGAAGATATGGAAGGGAAGAAGCCACCAGCTACAATTTACATGTAACAAAAAAGCCTTCTAGTCTGAGAAACTAGGTTCAAATCCCAGCTTTGGCTTTGCCTACTTATCAGCTATTCAATCTAGCTCCTAGTTTCTTAAACTGTGCATTGCCACTGGATCATGTAACTGAATGTGGGAGCAGGGGCAGGAAAAATTTGTCAATAATAAAATGTTATATATACCTATTGCACATACCTATATATCGGGTGTTGTGTAAAAGATTTCTGGGGCCAAAAGGGGACACAAGTGGTAAAAGTTTAAGAAACCCTGATGTAGGCAGTTGACTTAACCTTTCTACATCTCAGTTTCCTCATTTAGAAGAGAATGAGGTTGTAATGCAGTGGATAGAGCACTGTGCTTTGTAATCAGAAAGACTCATGATTTCAAATCTGGGCCTCAAACACTTACTAGTTGTGTTAACAGTGGGCAAGTTACTTAACTGTGTCTGCCTCAGTTTACTCATCTGAAAAAAAAGAGCTAGAGAAAGAAATGGCAAACCACTCCAGTATCTTTGCCAAGAAAACTCCAAATGGGGTCAGATAAAGAATTAGACATGACTGAAATGACTCAGCAACAAAAAAAATGAAAAGGAATACAATATTTTAAGGTACTAAAATATTAGAAACTGTGTTTAAGGCAGTAACTAATTATACCTTCAGAGGAATGACAATTAAGCATATCTCCCTCCTCTCAGTAGGCAAGTAGAGGATTATGGGTGTATACTGTAGCATGTGGAATGTTAGCATAGCCAATGTTAGTCTATATTTCTTAACTAGACTTCTTTGTTACAAGGTAAGATTCTGAGGTAGGACCTGGGGATGGGAGAGTAGTCATCATTAAGAAGTGACATTGATATTGTGGAAACTTATTTTGATTTGGGGACCCTACTTTTCGGTTGAGATTAGAAAGCCTTAGGCCTTCAGGGTCTCTTCTGTGTGGAAGGTGCTGGTGCCCCTCCTCCTCAGCTTCAGCTGAGTCAAAAGCTCCGTGGGCTGTACAAGACGCCAGGTCAGACAGCTGGGGCGAAAAAGCCTCCAGCTCGCTCCAACTTGAGTGGAGGTATCTGAGATGCTGGGCTCCGGCGTAGCCTGTGCTGAGGCACCTGAAGCTGGAGCGTACCGCCCCACCCCCTCCACCAGCCGCAGCCCTGGCTGGCGGATTAGCTTCGTCTGTGGGGGTGCAAAAAGCCCCTAGATTTGAGTGGAGAGAAGAAAAGGTATATATAGACCTGTGAGTTAGACAGCAAGGGGTTTGGTTCGGACAAGGAGATTGGGCTGAGAAGAGGACTGGGTGCAGCTGACGAGATTAGAGAGGTTCCGACAGGGGAGACTAGGCAGAGAAAAGGTCAAGTGGCAGCTGAGGAGATTTAGAAAGGTTGGAGCGAGGCAGACTAGAGACCGGGCTACAAGGATGCAGGAGAAGACCAGAAGGACTAGGAGCAGGGAAAAGAGAGGCCGAAGGGCAGACTGATGGAACAGACAGACAGAAGGTCGGTGAGAGAGGAACACGGGTTCAGCGGTGGCAATAAGGAAAGGAAAGTTAGAAGCAGGGGGATTTACAAAGTGAAAGGGTACAAGCAGAGTTAGAAGAAAGTAGCTGAGCAGGGAAAGTATAACGTGCCCTGAGGCCAGAGGCGGCTAAGGCCCTTATTGTATTCAAGAAGTTCGAAGCACAGCAGGTGGGAAAGAGACCCAGTGGAAAGAGATCACAGGAAAGCAGTCAGGTTGTACATTTTATTTTCCTGTATTCTTAATTTTAAATAGTATCTCGTAAATAAACTCTGCTTTGATTATTTAGATAAGAGCCTTCTTAATCTTTAGTTTATCAATTTGGGAGCAGTGTGGTAGAATTTTATAACCGGCCCATATTAAATTAATAGCAGTCAGATAGCCAAATAATCAAAAGTCCCCAGATTAGTACCCCAGTCAGATTAGCCCCTCAAAATTAGCCCTCGTTAATAAAATATTTTTACAATATGAAAATCATTAAAATATATCTTAAAAGAAAAATACCAAAATTGAGAGATTAGATTAGACTGCCTTCCAGTTACATTTCAGCTCTGAATCTATGATCCAATAACCCTTAAATTAATCTGATCATCTTTACCGCTTTCTTCACTTCGTAGATTCCTCTTTTTAAAAATATTGTTCTTTTCTTCTCTGTTGTACTTGTCCATTTATTTTCTTTCTTCCTTCCTTTCTTCCTTCCTTTCTCTCTCTCTCTTTTTTTGGTGGGGAAATGGGGGTTAAGTGACTTGCCCAGGGTCACACAGCAAGTGTCAAGTGCCTGAGTTCGGATTTGACCTCAGGTCCTCCTGAATCCAGGGCCAGTGTTTAATCCACTGCACCACCTAGCTGCTCCCATTTATTTTCAATGCTGGAATTTTTTTTTTTTAAATCCCAACAGTTTAATATTTCTGAAAGGCTTTTTTTAAACTGAGGGTTTAAAAAAATATATTTCCCACTGCTTATTATTCCCATCTAGGCCTAATTTTAAAAAAAGGAAAAAAATGATTTCAGAAGAAGTTGGGCTTCAAATTGTAACATTTGGGCCTTGTCCCATAAGACAGCCCTAATCTCCTAAAGAATAAGGTTAAGGCTTTGTACATCACGGAACTCTCAGCCATAGCTAATAAACACCCCCAACAACTGCTATCAGATTCAAAAAGAATCTTTCTAAATCTTAAATTATTCCTTCACAAATTTAAAAACTTTCTAATTTGTATGGGGAGGGGAGGAGCACTAATTTCAGGAAGAAACTCTGAAGATTTAAAAGTAGAAGAAAAGTTGAAAAATTAGAACTGTTTTCCAAGGCAGAAATAATTTTCAAATAGCAGTGATAACTTGATACCCACATGTCAAGTGACCAGAAAAATGAGACATTAGCACAGACTGATAAAAATCTGTCTTCCTCTTCTTTTGACACAGCCTGCCACTAGCTCCTTGTGTATTTCTTAGCTTTCTATAGTGCTTTGTTAACCTTTTTTTTTTGGTCTGTGTGTCTATGTCTGACCCCTGTGGTAGCATGGTTCTCTCCCTCTTTTTCAGCTACATTTTGTCCCAGTTTGAACTTTTATCTGAAATATATACAGAAAATTTCCTACTATTATCATAGAAGTGGCTAAATAAAACATGTTCTTTTGTTTTGTTTTGTTTTGTTTTATTTGCTAAAGAGTTTTTGTTTGTTATTTTTTCCATTCTTACTGAAAATACTACAGACTGTAGCTATGCTGGTAGGGACCATAAAACAGTGGTTTATACTAACTAGTCTGCCAAAGGGGAATTCAAACTGTGTGCAGTATATTAATTTTGGTACATTGCATTTGGGCTCCCCTTTTCTAATTGATTTGATATTTCGGTAAAGTAATCCAAGCTACTATGCAGGCCTTTGATGCAGCTTTTTGGTCTGCCAATACTACTTAACAACTTAGAGTTTAGTCTACCTATAAAACAGAGAAACAATTCTACAGACAGAATTGCCAGTGCAAAAAGACATGTTGTAACTACCCTGATAAGACAATGTTAATACTAACTGCCAGCCAGGGTTTGAAAGAGATGTCCAAATACAATTGGATGTTATAATTATATTAATTAAATCAGCACACTACCTGCATGTGAAAAGCCAGATTTAGAAAAGTGTTACATCAAGGGGGTATTATTTACTTGTTAAAACACATACAACATAAGAAACCAAAAATAAATCATGCAATTCTTGAAGTAACAAATTTCCTTATCATTTTTATGATTCACTGATTTAAGAAATATGACTGACAAAATATTTTTCAGTCAATCCTAATTGTAGAGAAATATAGTAGGGCAAGGCTTATTAGCATTTTTTCATTTTTTTCATTTATTTAGAATTTTCCCCCCAATTACATGTAAAAACAATTTTAACATCCATTTTTATTTTTTTTCCAGAGCAATGGGGGTTAAGTGACTTGCCCAGGGTCACACAGCTAGTAAGTGTTAAGTGTCTGAGGTCAGATTTGAACTCAGGTCCTCCTGAATCCAGAGCCGGTGCTTTATCCGCTGCACCACCTAGCTACCTCCTAACATCCATTTTAAAAACTTTGTGTTCTGAATTCTCCTCCTCTCTCACCACCTCCCACCCTAAGAATGAAAGCAACTCAACATGTAAAATATACCCACACTAGTCAGGTTGTAAAAGAAAACAGACCAAAAAACTTAAGAAAAAGAAACTTTTAAAAATATGCTTCAATCTGTATGCAGACACCATCAGTTCTTTCTCTGGAGATGGATTGCATTTTTTATATAAGTCCTTCAGAGTTGTCTTGGATCATTACATTGCTGAGAATATACAAGACATTCACAGCTGATCATCTTACAATATTGCTGTTACTTTGTATATAGTACATATCACTTTGCATCAGCTCAAGTAAGTTATTTCATTTTTTTTTTCTGAGAGCATCATGCTCATCATTTCACAGTCACTATTACTCACTGAATTTCCTGCCATCCTACTCCCTCACCATGTTATTTACTCTATTTTGTTAGCATTTCTGGTGTGTATTATGGATCCCTTTGGCAAATCTGATAAAATCTAAGAACCCCTTCTCAGAATACTGTTTTTAAATGTATAAGATAAAATATATAGGATTAGAAAGGAAGGCAATTATACTAAGATATAGTTATGAAAAATAAGTTCACAGAATCTAGAATTCCTGAATTAGGGCATGAAAGATAACAAATGAAACAGATGATTGACTGTAATTGGACAATAAACAAGGTAATGCAGAGCCTAAAGAAAATCATTCTACTTCAGATATTAGAGAATGAATTAAATGCCCTAGTAAAAATTTTCAAATGCAGTAAATATAAAATACATATGTATTAATCTCATATCTTCATGAAATATAATTTCATGAAACTTACAATAACCCATACTATATTTAAACTCAAAGATAAAAATATGACAAATTATATTTATTAATGTAACATATTAAAATTTTAAAGATTTCACTTAAACGGATGATTTTGATGACTCTATAGATGTCAGAGTACAGCCTAGGCTTAGGTTGTGGCAGCTGTTAGTGAATATGAAGTATGCAAGTACTAGAAAGTAGGAGTCATCTGGGCTCTAATTCCAGATCTTGCCACTTATGATCTGTATCACCTTGAAAAATGAAATGAACAAATATTGTTTCTAAATATTTGTTTTCTTACTGTCCCCCTCATGAAAATGTGAGCTCTATGAGGGTAGGGATTTTCTTTTGCCTCTTTTTCTATCCCTGGTGCTTAGCATGGTGGGAATTGTGTCTGAGGCAAGATGTGAACACAATCTTTCTCCAAGATCACCAGGCCACATGGCCTCTAAAGAAAGCATCCTCTTTTGTTCTCTAAATCAAGTATTTAGACTGTACTTTCATAACGGTTAATATCAGGTGTTAGAAAAGTAATCAGTATCTCTTCAATGCCCCAAATCTAACAGCAAAAGCTTTATAAAAATGAATAATTACGTGATAAGCATTACTATGCAGCACTAAAAGAGAAAAGACTCTACGGCATATGTTACTTATCCAAGTGAGGTTCACTGAATGACACATTACTGAAAAATAGGCTCCAAGGTGATGGAGAAGGATATTCATGTTCCTTAGCAGTTTTTACATTTGAGTAGAGCAGTGAGCAGGAAATCTTTAGCCGCAGGGTACAATTTTGAATGAGAGTTGCTCTTACTCATACAGAGAAAAGGCTTCATTTCTAACGTCCTATATCAGTAATTTCTCTCCTGCAATCTGGTTTTGGGAAGCAGTGATTGGCCAGAACACATGTGGCTGAGTACATAGATAGTGTTTCCGAACTCATAATGGGGCAGCTCAGCACTGGCACACATACAGCCAGTGATCTTAAAGCACAGGTGATGGTGCTCAAATATCCATGGAAGGCTTAGAGTAGGAATTTTCTCATAAATACCTTAAGGATGACACATATTTGGTAACCCTAGGAAATGAAACAGTTTGCTCAGTTTAAGGGCTTATAAGTAAGGCCTTGGAAGGAACAAGTGTTATCTTGCTGTAAAGTTTCTTGGGAAAATGTTTTTAAAAGGTTAACTGGCCAACTAAGGGACAGCAGTGGTTACATTTTACTTTAACAAATCTTTTAATGTTTCATATTAAGAGATACAAAACACAGTGTTTCTTCTACTCAAGAATGAAACATGATGGAGATTACACGGTGTACAATAAGCAATAAACAGACCCAATTTAACTTGGTAGCTTGATCTTGGACTTTCTTCTATACAGAGAAATTCATATATTAGTAGCATCTTGAATCATGAAGTCAGGGCAGTTGTGTAAGACATTGACTAATATAAAGAACACATGGAACATGCAACAAAATCAACCCAGTTATTAGATCCACTTCAAAATAAAAAGAGAAAAGGATGCATACATAGGGGCTTTAAAAGAATTCAGTGAGAATTAACATAAAAAAAATTAGTTCCTACAAATTATACAGCTGATCAAAACCCGGCACTATGTATATCAACGTTCAAATAGGTAATGGTTTTTTTTTTTCCAACTACCCTAAGATTTGTTTGCACCTGCATCTTAAAATAAAATATGATAAACAGTTAGAAATCTACTTTCGATTGTGGCAAAGCATTTTCTGAACCTCCGGTCCAACTTCCTTTCCCCTGTGTACAACTGCATCTTTCTTCTATGTTAAATCTCTGTTTTTGAGGGGAAATTCAGACCTGAAATAGGAGTAAATACTAAATGTGCTATCCAATGATAAATGATTTAATTTACTTGTAAAAGGCTAATGAACTATCCAGAAGCCATTATAAGCAGACTTCAAGTGCCATGTGTGCAGCTGAGACCATGGAGCCTCTATATTCTGACATCTTGACAATAATAGTTTTCATTTTGATTAATTCAGTTACTTTTTAACAAATGATGGCAAGAGAAATGCTTCAAATAAAGATTTTCAATGCCGATTTCACCTTAAGAGATTTTTTTCCCCTTTTGTTTCTGTTATGCCCTGTTAGAGCCTCATCAGAGTCTGGAACAGCCCTTTGTACATGATAGTTGCTAAATAATTTTAAAATTAAATTTCATATATTAATAAAATTTAATTATGAATTCTAATTAATTTAAATTACATAATGTTGATACATCTCACCTACCTACCATCAGTAGGACAGTTTGCTTGCCAGAGTGGAGTCTGTGGCCAAGGAAAGATGTTCTCCCTGCGTGAAGCTAGCTGGCCCAAACGGAATAGAATTCACAACTTGGGCTTTGTTGTCACTACCTTCCAACCATATGAGCCAACTGGACTCAAAGCTCCTTCCCATAAATGTGTAAACATTTTTCACAATGATATGCACCTGTGTTTCAATGTCCTAACTAATTTAGAAGGCCCAGCATTAGGTCTTAGAGAAAATGCAGTCAGAAGAATTCCTAAGGGAAGAGATGAAACAGAAAAATCAAAAGAGATTCAGTAATGCCTACTGTTCAGCAGGCATTTCAATCAAGTACCTAATATTTGCAAGATTTTGTGCTAGTTACTGTGAATAAACAACAAATAAAGCAAACAACAAAAAGCAAAGAGTACCTGTCTCAAGAAATTTACAATCTACTGATAATCCCAACTGGCAGGGAGTTAATAACATGCATATATAATTCCATTTTTTTAAATGTAAAATGTAAATCAGCAGTCGTTTATGGAGCAAAGAGTACACCAGTAATTGAAGTAGTAAACAAGAAGCCTAAAACTGTTGGTGAGTTAGGGGGTGTCTACCCCCAAAATATGAAGACTTGCCCAGGTGGAATGGGTGGATGAGAACAATTTGTTCCAATGGCTGTGAAGGCAGCTGAAGCAGGCTTGGTAGAGCTTTGTGGAGCACTTAGAGCTTGGTCAGATATCAGATATCAAAGAAGCACGAGGTCATACATGCATCCTGAGGCAGTGTCCTGCCACTGCACTTCAGAGACTCTGGAAGAGTGAGGCTGACCCAACTTTGTGCAATACTGCCTCACTTAAATCCAATTCATGCATAAGTCACGCCTTAATGTCAACAGTCGTCTTTGAAAATGAAGGATGAACAACATCTGCGGCAGTAATGAAAGGCTTCCTTTAGTGGCACCTAAATCTAGTCTTTTTTTTTTTTTTTTTGCACTTGGCAATGAGAGTTAAGTGACTTGCCCAGGGTCACACAGATAGCAAGTGTCAAGTGTTTAAGGCCACATTTGAACTCAGGTCCTCCTGAATCCAGTGCTTTATCCACTATGCCACCTAGCTGCCCCAACCTGAATGTAGTCTTGAAAGAAACTAGGGATTTTAAGAATGTGAGATAGGACAGAAAGGTGAGCATTCCAAATGCAGGGAATAAGAGCCTGTTAAAGGTAAGAGATGGAGGATGGAATTGTTGTGGTTGAAGGAAAATAAGGCAATATATAGAAAAAGTCTGATGAGATATACAGTGTTCAATATCCATGATCCCCCATCTCTTTAGAGTGGGTGGGAGATAGCTTTCTCATATTTCTTGGTTTAATGTCATTTGAATCCTTAAGTTTCAATTATTTGGTGGTAGTTGTTCTTTTCATTTAGATTGTTGTAGCCGTTGGATATATGTATGAGTGTGTGTGTCTGTCTGTGTGTGTAGTTTTTCTGATTTTACTAACTTCACTTTGCATCAGTTTAAATAAATCTTTCTATTATTCTCTGTATTCATTATGTTCATCATTTCTTATAGCACAGTAATTTTCCATTACATTCACGTATAAAATTTTGTTCAGACATTCACATTTACTAGGTATCTCCTGATGAATTTTATCCTTAAGAAGTTTCCATCTCTTTTGGCCTTACTTCCCCTGCCAGACTTTCTCTAAACCCCTTAAAATCTGCTACAACAAAATTTGAGTTAGATTATGTATACTTGGCTTTTATTTCCTCTATCATTAATTAACATGAAGTAGTCACATCTCACTAAAGCTCAGATCATTTCTATTCCAGTAACTAGTTACTACATATTGGTGAGAATCAAGTCCAACCTAAAAATAACACTGCTGTTACTATATATAAAGTTCTCTTGGTTCTTCTCATATCACTCATTGTTTTGTGCAAATCTTTCCATGATTTTTTCTAAAATCATTGAGCTCATCATTTCTTATAGCAGAGTAGTAGTGTTCCTACCACGACTTGTTCAGCTATTCCCCAATCAATAGTCATTCTTTCTGTGCTACTTCCTCAGCTTTTGAAGAATGAAATTACCATTAAGGCAAAATATGAACATATTAGCTGTTTTACTATTGATAAACAGAAAGACAGAGATATTTACAGAATGTAATGATTTTTAAGTCTCCCCATCATCATATCATTTCAAAGTCTTGTATTCTATTCTCAAACTCCTTATCTAATTCTTCCTCCTTTCCAGTTGGTCTATAGTATACTTCCATGAAAACATCCATTTTATCTTCCTTCTATTGTTTATTCACACATCTTTCACCATGATGTCAACCTCTGGTTTCTATATTTCCTACAACTCTCTACTCTATATTTTATTTAATTTCTTATTTAAAATCATCTTTTCCAAAGACAGCAAAAGCCCCACCATACCAAGTTTCAATGACACCTAGAGGTTGAGTTTAACTTTCTTCACTAAGATTTCTAGTTCAACTTGGTTATTATTTATATTTGGATTCATTTGTACAAATTTATCTAAGGAATTGAGTTTTGTTGCTTGTTTCTTTTTTGGATTTTGAATCCTCTGAATTACTGGTCATTTCTTTAACTATTTTTCCTATTTTATAGCTGATATTCTGGAGGTAGGGGAAGGGTGAAGCAAGGTTCCCCCCCCCTTTCCATTTAAATATCACTTGATCAGATTCTCAAGACTCCAGTTAAATTCTCCCTGGACTATATCATGTCAAGAGCTTTTATTTTGCTATATTTTAAGCAGTGATCCAAAAGTCTAAGATTAATATTAACACTGATCCTGTATCATTTTCTTGTTGATCCTATTTACAAGAATTGATTTTGTCCTCTGTTTTTGTTATGGTTCTTTGTCTATAAACTTAGTTCAGAATTCAACTGGCCTGTATTGGGTTAATTCTAAAAATTCAGCTCTTCTGCTAATCACTAATCTATTCTTACCTTAAAGAATTTTGCTAACCTTAGGGAAAGTGTTTCAACACAAAAGGAGTTGGACCTCACATCTTACTCCATCAAGCTATCCTACAAGGATATCTGGTTTGCTCTCCAAAAGTCTGGGCTGCTATCTCTTACTCAATCAAGAATTGATTCTTAGTTTCATGAAAGAAGGAGGGTCATTGCTAGTCCCCATTACCAAACTTCCAACCAAACATGTTCCATGCCTCAGTTCTGTAACCAATTATGATGCCCTTACTTCCATGATGTCAGCTGCCCTGTTCCGTTTTTTGTTCTTTACTCTCCAAAACCTATGTAAGGGGAACTGTCTTTTTGATCAGGGTCTTTGGCATAAAGGGAGGCAGTCGACTGACCCACTTATTGACAGGTAGCATGTCCCTGCTAATAAATATTAACTTGTTCAGAGATCTCCCTAAGTTTAATCTTTCATTAAATTTCAATCATGACGCCGTTTTTACCAACCATTCTCTCAAAAGCCAGCTCAAAAATGCACATTCTGATTTATTACTTTATATATTTTCAGTCTATAAGCTGCATTTGAATTATATTTAAAAATTGACAATCCAAATAATTATTAAGAAGTAACACAGAATCTACATCCAGACAAGTGCTTAATTTCTGCTAAATCTTTGAAAACTTAGGCAAAAATAACTATTAAATCTGAATGCAAAGTGGTCATTTCAGAGCATCCTAATATCCACACTCCAACACTCAAATACATATAGTCATACTATTTTGCCAACAAATATGGAGATTCACTCCTCATTGAACTGCTTTATCTTCTGGAAGGTGGCAATATTTCTTCAATAGCAAATATGGTGGAAATGGAATTGCATTTAATAGTAAGTCAGCTTATAACTAGAATATAAATGAATGTGTGCATGTCAAGGGTTAGACCACAAATATGTTAGCAATGAGTTGTATTTAAAAGCAATTCCTATCCTTCCCACTGCCTGTAATTCTTTCAACTAAAAATAGCGCACCATGCAAAGATTGAGGAAACCAGAGAGTGTATATAGCAAATCATTAAGGGATGAACTATTTATCCCCTAAAAGATATATGAGTGCATAACTCAGAAGTAATTAAGTCAAAGTAAATTATACTGGGCTTTCCTCAGCAGTAGTATAAAAATGTCACATCTTCAAATAGCAAAATATGTATTTCATTTACATGTGTTCATTTTTAATTCATTTTAACTGCATTAATAACATCTCAAACTCCCATCTGGAGTTCTAATTTAGGGAACCATAGAAACCTGGAATTAGAATAGACTTTAGAGGTCATCTGGTCCAACCTGGTATGGAAATTCATGGAGAATTAGGATATAATCTTTAAAAGTATCAATGCATGATAACACTCATGTTTTATGAGGTTAAAAAACATAACTGGCCTCTTTTTATTACTAGTAGCTGATAAACAGAAGAGAGTAAAGGAATAAGAATGATCATTTTTTCACAATAATCAAGACTTCTCTTTTGATGATGTTTTTCAGAGAGCCACTTTTCTCATAGTAGACAAAGGAGAGTATTGGGAACATAAGAAAAGACCAGAATATTGATATAGGTACATGTAATTCTGAATACTCTTAAAAGTGAACATACCTCTCCTGCTCTCCTTCAGTGACATGATACAAGCGGTTAGCACCTCCATCAGCACAGGCTTTTAAAAGAGCTTAAAATAAAGAAACCATAGTATTTCAACATTAGAACATTGAAAAATAACAAGCATGAAAACGCATATGCACAAACATACTCCCCAACCACCTTGGATCAAATTTCATCCAGCCAGGTGATCTAAGGCAAGCAATCATGGTTTGCAGTTCTCTCTAGCTGATCCTCTGATGGTGGTTGTTGTTGTTATTTCCCCTTTATCTACAGGGTTGAAACTGATTATCTCAAAATTCCTTTCCATTTCAAAAGATCATAACATACAGGGTTACCACCCAAATATGGCAGCAAAAATCAAAGGGGACAGGATTTTAAAAAATGCCATTCTCTGAAATGAAACTAAAAATAATTCCTGGAAATAGAAGAAGACAGCAAACTGTAGAAGTCATCGCAGAAAATCACCAACCTCAACAGACAATTTGTAAATGTGGTTGATAAAATTTTGTTATGTCTCAGATCTCATCAAAGTGCCTAAGCATCCTACCTAAAATCCTTTTTGAAAGTCACCATTTTAAAATGAATGCTATGAAATCAGTATATAGAGTCAAAACCCAGTTATTTGCCATTTACCGAACACAACAAAGAATCTCCCTGATAAATGCATTGGCACAGGTTCTTGCTCATGCCTGGAAAACATACCCTCATTACCTCTGTCTCTAAAAATTCCTTGATGCCTTCAAGAGTCAGTTCAAGGGCCACCTCCTACATGAGGTCTACCTTGCTCCTCCAGGAGTTACCACCCTCCCCCTTTCTCCAGTGACTTTGTATTTACTTATCTGTGTAAACCCCTTGAAGGCAGGCATTATTTCATTTTTATCACTGTAATCTCTATAATCCCAATGCCAAGCACATAAAAATGGTTTGGAATGAATGAAATGAATGAACTATGAATGTACTACTAAGGAAGCAATGCTGTAGTTATGATCTGGGGCAGATAAAGACAGAAAAGGGAATTTTAGTAAGTGATCGATTTCCATGTTTATTCAATATAGCCCATAAAAGTATGTCACCATATCTGTAGAGAGAAGTACCCCTAACAGAAGATATAAGCACTCTACAATGAAACAAGGAGAGTTCATTAGATTCTAATTGTCATCTGTGTAAAATACTTCACTATTTATTAGTGTTAATAATATTTATATGGAATTTTAATGTTTACCAAGTCCATTAAAACTATTATTTCATTTTGTTTTCACAACAAGCAGATAAGAAAGCTATAACTGAAAGGGGTTAAGTGACTTGCTCAGGTTAACAAAACTAGTGAATTTCTGAGGCCAAATTTGAACTCAAATAATCTATCCCATTGCACCACCTAGCTGTGTCTATTCAACTATTTTAAATAACCTGCTGACAGTTAATCCAATTTCCCATGTAGGTATATGTGGTGAGAAGAAGTGGGGATAGGGATGGGAAGTGGCAGGGTTGGGTAGTCCTAGATAGTAGACATGTTTATTCCAGTCACTTGGTCTAGTCATTAAAATAAATGAACCAAGCAGCATCCTGAGCTACGAAGCAGTATCTGTTAGTCTGGCTAACATGTATCAGTGTTTTAGAAAATAATAATCCCATGCTGAAAGTAAATTGAAAAAAAAAATCAAGTTCCTTAATCTATAAAACTGAAGACCAGACTCTGGGCTGTTCTTCCCTTGCTCTGTTCCACAAGTAATAGGTATCTCATTAGCCTTAGTCTAAAATACCCCAAGAGCTGACCTATCTTTAGCAATTCAATTATATGATTTATGATCTACCTGAGCTAAGAAACAATTTGGAAACAATACAAAGTAGTACATAATTAATTACATATTAAATTGTGTGTTACAGATTGCAAGTGCTACGAGATATCAGAAAGTAGGGAAAGCAATGGGTACTGGGTAGAGAAGGTGGTGCCTGAGCTAGGCCTTGATGGACTTGGATTTGGAGAGATAGAAGGAAGGGTAAGGACATTACAGGAGAAGGGAATGAATGACATGAACCAAGCAAGGCATGGGTGTGCTCTTGAAGCAGGAATAGTACTGGAGCAAAGAATACATATTGGGAAGGAAATAAGGCTAGACACATGGCTAAAGCAGGGAAATGAATGGTGTTCAAACAGGATTTAAGGAAACTTCCTTACTGAAACTAGGTATAGTGGGCCTTAAATCTGACTGTGAAGATTCTTCTAAGTAACCTTGTATTTATCATAGTAAGAAAAAGGCAATGGATGACCCTGGCTATGCAATCATTAAGTGCATCGATAAGGATTAAACCTATGATTTCATTGGTATAGGAATTCTCAGGCAAGCAAATTATCTCTTCCAATGCAAATCAGTCCCTTCTCTTCAATTTATAGGCTGAGTTACCAAGAGCTTGTTCAGTTGTGTCCAACTCTTCATGACCCCATTTGGGGTTTTCTTGGCAAAGATACTGGATGGCTTTACCTTTTCATTCTCCGGCTCTTTTTTTTTTTTTTTTTTTTTGGTTAGGCAATTGGGGTTAAGTGACTTGCCCAGGGTCACACAGCTAGTAAGTGTCAAGTGTCTGAGGCTGGATTTGAACTCAGGGACTCCTGACTCCAGGGCTGATGCTCTATTGACTAGGCCACCTAGCTGCCCCTCCAGCTCATTTTTAACTGAGGCAAAGAGAGTTAAATGATTTGTCCAGAGTCACGAAGTTTATAAGTGAAGCCAGTTTTGAACTCAGGAAGATGAGTCTTCCTGATCTCAGGCCAAGCACTGTATCCATTGTGCCACCTATGTGCTAAAACATTAAGCAATCTGTTTAACACCCACAACCAGTATGATTCAGAGTTGGGGCCTGTAACCAGGTCTTCCTGGTTTTGAGGCCAACTCTCTTATCTCCTATACCAAGAAATGTATCCTGTGCAATAAATAAAGTGGCCTAATGCTGCTATAATCCAAAACATGGACAAGGATTCAGTGAACATGTATTTGAATGCAGGCTGGGCCACGTGATAGCAATGTGACCTTGGGCAAGTCACTTAACTTTAGCGACCCTCAGTTTCTTCATCTATAAAATGAGAGGGATTTCATTTACAAGTCTAACAGGGGGTTGGACTTCGTTCATTTCTTGGACATATAATATGGCTTCTAAGGTGCTTTATAGCTCTAAATTATGATTCATATCGACTTCCTATATTATTCCCCTTAGGAATTTGATTCAAACCTTTTCCTCTCTTCTCAAGTCACACTCAACATCAACAGGAGACAATTTTAGCCTTTTACTCCACTATGATTAAGAACATCCAAAAGGAGTTTCTCCAACTTCCTTTTACTTTCCAAACTTTCTCAAGATCATCCATTATCCCTTCTTTTGTACATCTATTGGAAAAGGTATCTCTATAGCTTGATAAAATCAATTTCTAGTTTTTATCTCTCCCTACTTCCTTCTCGACTTGGCTCCATCAACCAGCCACTTTCAACTCTCATATCTCTAATCAACTCCTCCTACTGGTTTCTCCACATCTACCTAAAAAAACACCCAGACTATCCTATTTCTCAAAAAGAAATGGTCTTTTTAGGCCATACAACTACCATCCTCCTTGTCTGATCCCTATTCACTCACAAACTTCTTGAAAAAGCCATATACTCCTTCTTTGTTGTAGCAAAGAATTAGAAACAAAGTGCCTGCTCATCAGTTGGGGAATGGCCAAACAACTTGTGGGTACATGAATGAAATGGGATATTATTGAACCATAAAAATGATGAATTATATTCTGATAAGGCTGGGAAAATTTGTATGGAACAGATTTCTATAAATACCAAAAGTAAATGAAATGAAAGCAACTTTGAGAGACTTCGTCAAAAACTGTTGACCACAAATGCCTTCAGAAGACTCATGCTTCTGTGGAGAAAAAATAGGAACTGCAAATATTTTGCTACATCTCGACTGATGAATAATGTAGAAATCCCCCAACCCTTGAAAGACTCACATTAGAAAGTCTCCAACCCCTTTGTAAGGACACAGTAAAGTGGATAGCTCATCCACTGCTGTGACAACTACTTTGCAGTTCTTGTATAGGAGACCCTGCAGTTTTGTCTAAAAGGTCTGTTTTCACAGTTCTAAAATTGAGTCTCTTCCCTTTGTCTCCTGCCCTTTGACAAGGGATATTTTCTTATTCTGATAATAAACCATGTAACTCACATTCCAAATACTTTCCTTTTTCCCTCTACTGATCCCTTTTGTTGCCTAACCCTCCCTCTCCTGGGAACTGCTTTACTTTTCTAGCCTAAATTGCAGCAGAATGCTGCTGATTGGCTGTATGCTCTATGCCAGCCTGAAAGGTTATACAAACCAAATCGTTATGCCAGGAATATGAATTAGCTAGCAACGAGAGGAGATTCCTTAGCTCACTAATCAATCTCTTTACTTTCAGACTGGCATCCTATCCTTGACCCACAGTTATCCAGTGGCCATTGCGCCTCTCCAAAGAGGTCAAGAGAATTCCTGGACACTTTCTGCCTCTCAGAAGAGAGGTAATGGTCTAGAAGCATCTAGGTGACACAGTGAATAAAGCACTAGTCTGGATCACCAAAGTTCAAATCTGCCTTAGGACATTTAATAGTCACATGGCCCCTGGGCAAGTCAACTACCCTCTGCCTCAGTTTCCTCAATGGTTAAATGAGGATAATAATAACCTCTACAACCAGACTTGTCTTGAGGATCAAATGAAATAATATGTATAAGGCAGTAAGCATAGTGCCAGAGACATACTAAGTAGGTGCTAAATAAATACTTGTTTCCTTCCCCACACACATCCTCCCCACAGTGTAGGACTATGCTCTACAATCAATGGTGTCAAACAAATAGAAACATACATAAGAATTCCCACAGGCGATATATATTTTTAATGTAATAAACATTTTTATTTATAGTTTGGGGTTCCAATGTTTATCCCTCCTTCTCCCCTTCTCCTCCCTCTCCTTGAGGCGTCAAGCAATCAGATATAAGTTTTACATGTATGATTATATAAACCATTATCATATTTGTCATTTAGTATAAGAAAACAAATAAAAAAAATGAACCAAAGCAAAAAATAGCATGCTTCCATCTGTTCCTTCAATATCAGTTATTTCTTTGGAGGCAGATAGTATGTTTCATCCAGCATACTGACTTAGTTTTAAAATGTAATGTTATCTATGTTTTATTACATTTTTATTTATTTTGTTAAATGTTCCCCATTATATTTTAATACTTTCCCCACAGCACTCTGGCCCATTGGGCCACAGGTGGCATCAGTGGGTTTGATACCCCAGTTACAGTGTTCCCTCTCATCTCATCGGTCCTTGCCTATGGGCTCACAAACACAAACACATGGGGGAATCCTTCATGGGCTTTAACGCCCCAAATGAAAGGGCTGGACTGGATTTCCTGTGATATCTCCTCCAGCTCTAAGGCTGATACGATGCTCTGATTTATAGTGGTTGAAATAGCCTATTTATTCCCCTGCTAGAAGAAATGCTCAAGGCAAATAAAGACCACTTCCCTTTACATGAATAAGGGAGTCTGACTTCATGGACTCTCAAACTTGGGTCATAGCTTAATCAGGATCCATGATCTAGGAAGCAGGAAACCATGTCCCACCTCTGTCACTAACTAGCTACATGGCCATAAGCAAATCACTTCATCTCACTCACTATGCCTCAGTTTCTGCATGTGGGGTAGATGATATCATGCTCCTACCTAGCTCTAAACTCTAATGATTCTAATTCGGAGGATCATAGATTTATAGCTGGAATGGACATTAGGGTCGCTTCAAGTCCAATCCCTTCATTTTACAAATGAGGACACGGGCATGGAACAATTTAGTAAACAGTCAGGGGAGTATTTACTAAACAGCTAGTAAATTTCTGAGATAGAATTTAAATGCAGAACTTTCTGGCTCCAAGTCCAGCACCCTATCCACTACTCTACCTTGCACACCTTCCTTTAAGCAATATGCAGGAGGGAGGTTTTGTTTGTTTTTTAAGAGCTACACAGAATTGCAATCAATAAATGAGCAACTAGCCTATGTCCCAGAGAATCCTGATTAGCCTCTCAGGGAGTATCAGTTAAGCTTGAGCTACTCAACATACAAAAGCTCATCTGTAAAAGGTCTCCTGTCAAGTCAGCTTAACTTCTTGAGTTAACTTTCCCTGTGCATCAACCACTCTAACTGTGGTTTCTTTACTGGCAGTTTGCGGGCCTGAGAACCCTGCCACATCTACATAATATATTAAAGGCAAGTTGCCTGATGAGAAACTCTGCCATGCTATCTTAACTAAGCTCTGCCTACTGCCGTGATGTAAGTAATCTGCATTTGCCTGATCCACCTTCAGGACATGCCCAAGTCCAAGACAAAGGAGCTGTTGGTGATAGAGAATTGGATTCAGCACATAGGTGTCCCAAGGCTGAGGCGAAGGTGAAAACTTTGCCCATTACACCAGAATGTATGTGTGTGTGTATGCATTATGTGAGAGATACAGACGACATGCACGGGTACATACACAGTCCTGCATTTCTTTGTTTATTACTATAGTTAAATTAAAATTAGGTGACAAGTGATATGCTTTTTTGGGGTGCTTCTGATGCTATTTCTCATAAGGAGTATGTTTTCTCTTTTTAGTGGAATCAAAATTAAGTGTAAAATTTCCAGGTGCATCTAAAAAAGCTTAAGATAATTGGTAGCAAAAAATACCTTAACTTCCAACTCACAAAATGTAACTGGCCACCCTAGAATGAGATGAAAAATTCTATGTATCTAAGAGGGTGAAAAAAAGTTTCCACTTTTTAGGAGTTTCAAGTGACAAAGAAAAATCATGACATTTAAATATAATCTCCACTACAAATAATGGCACATATTGACTGCTCCTTTTCCGGACTCCTGAGCCAAACAGCTCAAGAATATCAAAAGCTGAAATGCACAAATAATTTTAAAACAAAAATATTGTGCAGAATACCTGATCTGAGAATCATCCAGGTCTGTGTCAGTAGTCTGGTGGCATCTCTACTGGAAAAAAATGCCCGAGATTCAAGAAAGCAGGTGTTAGATATAATGTAAATAGCCTTAAATTCTTAGAAGCTCTGGCTGCCAGAGTTGAGCTAACCCCCAAGAAACCGATGATGACACTGCATGACAGGATTGGAAGCAGTCTGTCACATAAGAAAAGACTTTTGCTTTGTGTTCACCACTGTCTCCACCTAGAAATGGTTCAACTCAGTCCATACAAACCATCATTGGGAAAAGGTTTGATGCTGGTGATCTGATTCGTCCAATTCCCCACTCCCCACACCCTCTTGACAAAAATTCTTATTACAAGGTTGGAATTCTATATGATTTATAAGCTAGGATTGCTCTATTTGGGGCTGTTCCTATAGTATCGAAGATTCTTTTTATAATTTTACTTTTATGTGAATCAGAATATCTCCTTTAAGGGCCAATGCCTGAATGTTGTTTTTATCTTCCTAGAAGAGCAGAAACATTCCCATTAATCTGTGTTCATCTTTTCCAGGAAGGAATTAGAAGAAGGACTTGGGATGTTAAGAGGGACCAAGGTATTAATTTGACCTGATTTCAAAGCAGACTATCCAAGTTCTTATATGAATGTGGTTTTGATGCTTCCCCTGGCTATGCTAAGGAAGAAAAACATTCAGGTAAGAACACTGACCCTATAAAACTGCTTGATAAAAAGTTAAGGACCAAAACCATCAATCATCAACAAGCATTTTTTAAGCATCTTAGGTATTATGTGATGTATGCTATGTAGTATACAATGTATAGATAAGCTTAGTATCTAATAGTGAGGTTAGATAAACACATAAAATACTGCATGGTAGGTATGAGCCTTGCTATGTGAATGTTAGAGAGTTGTGAAACATAGAGGGTTTGAAGGAAAAGGTTATTACCTTTATTGAGGATCAAGTAAGGATTCATGGAAGAGGTGGCCATGGAGTTGGGCTTTAGAGTATAGGTGAGATATAAATAGTTGAAGAGAGGGAGGGAGGGAGGGATGGAGGAAATTCCAGGCGCAATGAATAACATGAGCAAAAGAAAGAGGCAGGACAGCACATGGAGTGTTTTGGGGACAGAGATTAATTTTATCTGGTGTGTGAAGGGGTGTAACTGGAAAGGTTATGGTGAACTCAAATTATGAAGGTTTCCATTCATACACTGTATTCCAGCTCACAAGACAATTTCAATGATGATCACAACAATACCAGGAGTTAGGCAAGGTTAATGTCATCCTCACTTTTAGGAATGAGGAAGCTAAACCTCAAAGACATTACGGGAATTGTTCAAGTTCACACTACTGATAAATGGTAGAACTAGGAGTAACACACAGGTCATCTACTTATTACTAGGCCCATGTTCTTTCCAGGAGACTAACAAAAAAGGGGCAATTATTTAAGATAATAAATCTCATAAAAAAAGTACAAAATGGATTTGAGAGGAAAATTTCTTATTGGGAGCCCTATCCTGATGAAATCAAAGGTATCAAGAAAACATATAGACTCCAAGTCCGGATAATACAGATCATTGTCATTTCTTCCAAGGCAGGACTTCTTAAACTTGTTTCACTCGAAACTCCTTTTCACCCAAGAAATTTTTACTCAACCCCAGAGAGAGGGGTGTGAGTGTGTAAAAATACATATACAGAACCTTTTACTGTTGCCAAGTTTTTCATGACCCCCACATTCAATTTTGAGACCCATAGTTTAAGAAGCTAGGTTCCAAGGTGCTATTATTCTCAAAATGCAGTTCGAATAGATAAACATTGCAGCTAGTTAATACTTAGCTTAAACACACTAACATTTTCAAGCTTGTCCTTTTAAAAAAAAGGCACAAGGGGCAGCTAGATGGCGCAGTGGATAGAGCACCGGCCCTGGAGTCAGGAGTACCTGAGTTCAAATCTTGCCTCAGACACTTAACACTTACTAGGTGTGTGACCCTGGGCAAGTCACTTAACCCCAATTGCCTCACCAAAAAAAAAAAAAAAAAGGCACAAAAGACTTGAAATAGTTATTATGAAACACATCAATTTTGCTCATCCTGTTCAAAGCTATTTATAGAAACTATCTGGCATATTGGACATAGTGGTGGAATAGAAGTCATGAAAACCTGAGTTTACCCCTGACACATATTAGATGTGTGACAAATCATTTAACCTGTGGATCACAGGTTCCTCATCTAACCCTCAAAATAATTTTTTATTTAAAAAACCAGCATAAAATATTGCTTTTTTCCTTTGTGTTATTATACTTACATGGGGGAAGGGAAATTTGTTTACCAATTTCAAATATTTTATGTTTGTGTAAGTCCACCAGAATTAAAAACAAAACAACAAAAAAACTAAAATCTGTCCAGCAAATAGTCTTTAAAATGTTATGTGGGATACAGCAAGAGTGGTGGTTTTTTAAGGACTATTAAATTTTGAAAAATGACTACTGTGCATGCAGCATAAAAATGTTGGTGGCATACCTAATTTTTAAAATGAATAAAAATACTTTGCTGGTCATGGAACTGAGTACAACGGCAGGGACCGTAGCAGAGGCTACTTTCATGCTGAATTCTCAGATTTTTTTGGATATACCTTCATGCATCAGCCTCAAGGATCCGTTCACTCTGTTATCATTTCAAATGCCCCAGGCTCTTAATGAATAGCAGTTACTATGACTGTTATTCTTCTTAATATAAAATTTGCATTGCCTTAGACAGTAAAAATCTTGAAGACTTGTCAAAATGATATAACTTCAATAGTCAAGTAGTTATTTTATAAATATCACGTTGACAAATAACTTTGAGACAAATAGCAAAAAATAGATTTTAAAAAACTGAGATATTTTTATACCTTTTAGTGTCAAGTAGGAATATGTTGTCATGTAGGAATATGGTGAAGATAGCTTTAGTGCTTATCCTTTCAGACCTGAAAATTTGGTAAAACCTTAATGGTTCTACCAATTAATGACCAACTTCCATCATCTGTTGCAATCAGCTACAATCTCACTCACTTTTTGTAGAGTGACATTTTGCAGGACTAGTTCTGCTTTTTGAGGCATATCAACCAACTTGTTTCTAATGTGATTGGAGATATTGAACTGAGGGGAATAAAAGCATCCATGAAACATTTCCTAGGCTCTCTCAAGACTATTTTTTAAAAATGTTGCCTGCTTTTCATCTATGAGTCATAACCTCATGCTGCTTTTCCCTTTATTGTAAATGACAATACTGATGGAGGCAGGAATGTTATATGCTTAAAAAGGCTAACAAACAGGTATTTGTAGATCACATAAAAGTCATGCAAGTGGATCAAGCATTCTAACTGCTGAGTTAGTAGTAACAATTAACATATTGCTGCCAACTGATTTCATTGCCCATACTGTAGTGAGATCTAAAATATGATAGTCCGAACTGTTCTTGACTTAAGGGGATTTCTGAGTGTCTCGAATGATTGGCAGGATATGGACTGTTCATGTTGATGCTACCTGGCTGCTTCTCTGTGGAATATCACACTAATGGCATACGTGGGAGAGTAGGGTGATGGCTACATCTACAGAAAATGGTGACAATCTGTTTGCTAGCCTTTATTTTAGTATGGAATCTGGATTGTTATTTCAAGGGGAGTGAAAACTAATTATGAATATAATTATCTTTGGAACTCAATCTCCATCTGGTTCTGAACAGTTGAAAGTTAGCCATTACATGCATTTATCTGACCTTAAACTGTTAATAATTAAAATTCCTTCATAAAATGCCTTTAAATTCAACACTCCCATCTGTCATACACCTCCTCGATCCCCCATTGACAAACATATGTGAGCACTGAGAAAGCTAATTCAAAAATCTAACTGATAAGTAAACAGTCAAGTCTCAAGTCAATGTCATCTTTGCTAAACAATTAACTCATTTCTCAAAACAAGTGAAATTTTTTAAAACGGGTTCTTGATTATAATCAATTCATCAATAAGCATTGATTAAAAGTCTACCATGTTCCAGGCACTGAGGTAAAGACAAAAATCAGATACCCTATCTTCAAGGACCTTACATACTATTTTGGGAAGCAACACGTAAATATCAAAGTACATACAAATGTCAACAATATTAATACATTATGCTAATAATAAAGGTAATGAAGGCAGGGAGACACTACCAGTATACTGCTCAATCAGCAGTGGGGACTAGATGGAAAGAAAGGAACCTTTCAAATAAAGAAAACAAAAATCTAAACCATTGTACTGGCATAGCCAACTTTCTTTTATCACTGAGGTGTGGCCACTACCTTGAGAACAGAAAGGAAAAAGTACTGGACTTGTAGTCTAAAAGACCTAGGTTCAAATCCCATCTTAGACATTAAATAGATATATAATCATGAGCAAGGGACAAACTTTGACCATCCTTGACCTCATCTGTAAAATGGGCAGATTGATGGCCTCAAAGGTCCTTTCCAGTTCCAAATCTGCAGTCTCCTGCCCCTTATAATTTAATGCAATAAACATCTATTCAGTATTTACTGCGGGTCAGACAAGCAGCTAAGTGGCCCAGTGGATAGAGCACTGGGCTTGGAGTCAGGAAGATTCATCCTCATGAGCTCGAATCCAGGGTCAGACACTTATTAGCTGTGTGACCCTGGGCAAGTCACTTAAACCTGTTTGATTCAGTTCCTCATCTGTAAAATGAGCTGCAGAAGGAAATGGTCAACTCTTCTAGTATCTATCTTTCCCAAGGAAACCCCAAATGGGGTCATGAAGAGTTAGACATGACTAAAATGACTCAACAACAACGAATGTGCCAGACACTATTCTAAGCACTGGAGATACAAAAAGCGGGGTCCCTGCCCTCAAGGAGTTTATGCACTGTAAATCCTCAACATGATGAGTTTTTAAGCACCACAGAAACTACCAGAGTATAGAAGATGGGGAATGATGAGTTCAAACTGTACCCAATGAGATGAGAATAGGAACAAATTCAGAGGGCAGCTTTGCCCACGTTAGGTGATAAGGCTTACTAAGATCCCTTGATTTTAGATATCTCTGTTTAGCCCATTCCTGGCCCAAGTCTTTTTTCCCTGGCTTCTCATGAACTCACTATTTCTATCTCTAGCTCCAAACTGCTGTTGTTCTTGGTCCAAGTGAAGATTCTCTTCCCAAATATCCAAGAAGTAATATATCACCTGGTCCCCAGTCTCTGCTGCCAGTCTAGGCTTAGCTCACAGCTGAGCTCCTTTGGCTAACAAGCACAGTGTCTCTCTCCTGGCCGGCCTTCTGTTTACTTATTTGCAATTTACCCTTACCAAGTAAGCTGTTGTCAGTTAGCATACATAGCCAAGCATCAGCATAAGTGATCACACACTCTAGTACAGCATAATTATACTCATAAAAATCTCATTGCTTTGCAAACTATAGAGCGCTTTGTAGCACTTTCACATAAATATTTCATTTTACAATTCTGTGAGATAGGCAGAGCAAGAATTATTATCCCCATTTCACAGATAATGAAATCAGACTTTGGAGAGGGAAAGTAACTTGTCCAAGGTCATATGGTTAGGTCAAAACCGTTAAAGACAGAAATAGAACCAGAGGCCAGACCTCTCCCCAGTATATTATGCTACTCCAAATCTCAAAGCAGTGAATCAGTGTCGTATTTGAGCAACGACACTAGTCAGAATTAGTGAGATATGCCTCAGATAGACTTTTCTAATCTAATATGTGCCTGGGTGTCTTCCTAGGTAAGTTGAGGCTGACAAATCTCTACCTAAACTCTACTTTAAAAATCTGTTTCAGTAGGATAACTTTTTGTTTCCTTATTATGTATACAATTAAACTAACCCACACATCTTTCAGAAACACTTCTATTATAAAGACACGATATCCCTGGGCCTTTGTTCTTATTTCATTTCAAAGAGTAGAATGTCCATCTTGAGTGGGTATTTTTTTTTCTAAATAAATCTGGCTCACCTCTCATATTCAGTGAAGTCTTGTGGATGCTGCTTTCTCATTATCTCTCACATCTGTCCTGTCCTCTCAGTTCCCATTACCACCACTCTAGAAGAAATCTTTGTTACCATTTGCCTGAACACTGCCTCCAAAATGGCCTCCCCAATTCACTCTTGCCCAGTGCAATTCATCATTTACACTGTTGGACTGAATTCCCCAAATGCATACCTCTGGCCATGTCACTCTGCTGTCACCTTTCGATGGCCAACTATTTCCTACTCAGTCAAACTCCTTAGCCAAGATTAAAAGACCTATAAGTTGGCCCACGTTTTCTAGGCTTATCTAATAGCACTCCCCTCTATATATTCCCTGCTCTGGGTAAACAACTGTGCCACATGCAATCCACATGAATCAAATTATTTTCATGTCTATGCTCTCATTTACAGGAAAGTTCCTTCTACTTGTAATGGTCTCATCCAACTCTTGTCAATTCATAGGTTTATGTTTTCAGGTCAAGCCCTCAAGAGGCTGCTCTAAAGCAACTAAGATAGCCTGCCCCCAAGAATGTATTGGATATAGTTCCATGAACAGAACAATCAAGTTTCCCACTGATGAGAGAGAAATTGCCATGCTTTACTTGCTTTATATTGTTTTCAAACTCCAAATAGAGCTATTAGAACAGCTAAGCACAAACAATAAATATTTTGCTTGCTAGCATGTTTTTTTTTAAAAATACATCGTTTGAGAAAATATTTAAGGAAATAAATACCTGGGTACAATATGGTGGTTTTTACACTAATCCTTAAACATTTTCAATTTTTCCTTCTCTAACTATCATTTTCTATATGGTTAAGTAGAAAGCTTACTTCTAATTCACCTTGAACAGTTGGTGCTTCCAGCCAGTAGTTCTAGAGGGAGAGTCTCATACCCCAGGGATTGAGCATAGCTTAATAATCAAAAGACTTCACAACTTTAGTTTCAGGTTTTAGATCATTCCAAGTACCCGGCCCCTTCTACATCAATTTATGGCATAGTAATTTCCCCAGAAATTTCGATTCTGTTCTTAGCCAGGCTTTCTTTTTATGCACTTTCTAGCTATGTGAACTTGGAATAATTACTACTTTTTGTGCTTCACTGTCTTCTTCTATAAAATGACCTAATGGGATGATGCAAGGATCATAATGGATGACAGGACCTCACTGTAATACTTTTATTCTTCGCTGACTTGACTACACTCATCATGGTGGCTTTTTCAAATGTTCTGAAGCACCTGATACTAGAACATCCTATGTTCCTGTTAGAAGAGGAAGCAACCTTCTCCTTTTTTGGTAAAATGCAGATCCCCCCCCCCATGAGCTCCTTCTTCTCTGCTACACAACCCTAAACTCCTATACATTGTCCCCCATTTCTTGAATTCAGTCTTTGAAAAAAAGGTGGCCCTTCCAAGGTTGGTTCCAAAACCAACATTTTGCTTAAGCTATTCAACTTCTCCCCTATTATCGTCAGCAAAAATTGCTTGCATATTATTTTCTTTTTTTGGTTGGTTTGTTTGGTTTTTGGTTATTTTTCGGGGTAATGAGGGTTAAGTGACTTGCCTTGCATCACACAGCTGGTAAGTGTCAAGTGTCTGAGGCCGGATTTGAACTCAGGTCCTCCTGAATCCAGGGCCAGTGCTTTATCCACTGCGCCACCTAGCTGCCCCTTTTTATTTTATATCTCTCCTTTTCAGACTACAAACTAGAAAGTTTCCAGCAAAATTCAATGGTAAATTATTTTAAATGATTTGTGTATATTTAAAATTCCAAATGGCAGTTTGTGAACTAGCATGGGTTCATAAAAAAGTAATACTGTTTAATCTCATATATTTTTGACTAGGTTATTATTAGACTGATAGATGAGAGGAATGTTGAAGACAATTCTATTTTTTGGTTTTTGTTTGTTTTAGTAAGGTATTTGACAAAATATATTTATGGAAAGATGTAAGATACATCAAAGTACAGTTGGGTATATTTGGGAATGCTTGAACAATTACCTAGGCAGATTTGCTATGACCCTCTTTGGATTTACTAACTCTTTCAATATATTTATAGTTTATCCCGTGGCTACAAAGGAATTTTTTTCTCCTATTATCTGTTTGTCAAAGAAATGTTAGGGATCAGAAAGCTTCACCTGTGTGTTGCATAGAGAATGCTTAAGCTGGCTTGTGTAGAAGGAGGAAGATTATGAAGTGCTAACAGTTTCTAGGTATCTGGTAGGAGGTTCCCAGAAATTTGTTAGCTTCTGGGTATGTTTGAGTGTAGAGCCATAAAACTCAACAGCTGCTAGGGGAATGGAAGCCCTCATAACAAAATAAACCCACAGGAGAAAATCCACTTAAAGAGCCTGAAGAGAATGGAGGATTAAGGAAGCACCAGGTGATAGATGCCCCTTGGCTTTGTCTTTAGATTAAGTAAATTCAGGGATCTATGAACTTGTTTAAATGTGTGTGTGTGTGTGTGTATACACAAATTTATAAATAAATAACTATAATTGAATATAATTGGTTTTCTTCATAATCCCATATATTTTATCTGAGGCATTTAAAATATTATTCTGAAAAGGGATCTACAGACAGTGATAGATCACCAAATATCCTGTGGGACACACAAAAATGTAAGAACACAGTTGCGAGTTCAAAAAGGCAGTACTAGGTTGGGTGGTGATGGAGAGTGAAGGCCAAGCAAATGCATCCAAAGCCAGAACATGAGAGCAAGTTGAATAAATGTCAAGAAGAGCAGAGCTTTGCTGGTACTAGCAGAAGGCTTAGGCAGCAAGCAGTATTGTTTTCATGAAAGGTTCTTATTCATATTCTCAGTTGAAAGGAAGAGAATGGTAGAGAAAGTTGGGAAATATTGCCATAATGCCTAATATTTCTGTCAAAGAAATGGTTTCTTAAGCCATTTCATTATCAAGACATAGCAGGGTTTTTTTCCTAGTGGGAACAAGGCTGTTCTTGGGGTTAATGTGTCATTGCTATGGAAGAAAGGGAGTATAGTTTGCTTGATGTGGTTCTGGCCTTGGCTCGGTGACAGGAAAGTCCAGCTTCACTGATTGGTGCCCCATTCCAGGGGTGTCAAACTCAAAAAGAGGGGTGGGGAGGGGCAAGAAGGCACACTAAATCATACATAAGATCCTTGTGTGCCATAATGACTAAGAAAACCAGAAATTAACATTATCCATGTTTTACTGTATTTTCATTTATTTTGTTAAATATTTCCCAATCACATTTCAATCTGGTTTGGATGGGGGACCTAGGGAATGTTGTCTTCAGACTGGTTATTTGATATCTCTGTTTGAGGAAACTCTTCAAAACTTTAAGCTACAGAAAAGGTGCTAACAGATATGTAGAGAGTTCCAATGAAATCACAAGTCCAATCCTTCTTATCTGAATAGCCAAGAAAAAGTTCAAGTTTTGGAACATAACCTCAGTTATGTCCTCAGCTACTGAATCTTGGCATTCATTGGAAAACATGTGTGACATAGCCCACAGATGGGACTCCTTGAGTGTTGGCTCCAATCACAACTCCCAAAGCACAACTATGTCATGACACTGTTAAGTAATACCCAAGGTTTCCACACTATGGACAAAGCAAAATGTGAAAAAAAAAAAAACCCTTTCATTTCAAACATTTCATTTAATCATAAACTGTTTGAAATAGGGATAAGGACAATTTACTTGCCTCACAGGAGTATTGAAAGGCATAATGAATTGCTATTTAGAAAACCCTTTCAGAATCTAAAATGAAGTATCTTATTTCTAGTATATTTTCCAAAAGGAAATCTTTTTATAACACACACACACACACACACACTCACACACACACTCACACACATTCACACACATCAAAATCATTTTAAAATTTTAGTTAGGCCAGCAGCACATAAAATAGTCTAGGAGTTAACTACCTTGGCAGGGACATTGATGGGAAGGAGAAGAACAGAAGCAGGAGGGAGATTTTGCCTGAGTCTTAACCACAAGAGGGGCCTCAAATAAAGTAATTAAGGAAATATTACCAATTAGTTAAATGACAAGATCATTTGAATGGTCTCACCACACAGAGTTTCAACTGCGACAATGAGCAAAAGGCAGATGATAGGATCATAGCATAAAAAGATGGAAAAAGTATTGGAGATTAAATAGTACAATGCCTGATTTTACAAAAATAGAGAAACTGCAACCTTGTTAGAAGTTTACTTTTTCTTATTAACAATATTTTTTTGAATAGTAAACATTTTTATTTAAAGTTTTGATTTCCAAATGGTATCCCTCTTTCCCTCCCTTCCCCCCCACTCCCTGAGGCAGTAGGTAATCAGATATAGGTTATACAAGTACAATTATGTAAAACATCACCATAGAAGGCATTTTATACAAGAAAACCTAAATAAAAGAAAAAATTGAAAGAAATTAAAGTGAAAAATAGCATGCTTCAGTCTGTGTTCAATAAATATCAGTTCTTTCATTGGAGGTGTATAGTATATTTCATCATTAGTCCTTTGGGATTGCCTTGGATCATTGTATTGCTGAGAATAGTATAAGAGTTCACAGTTCTTCATCAAACAATATTGCTATGACCATGAACAACGTTCTCTTGGTTCTGTTCACTTCACTTCCTTCATACAAGTCTTTCCAGGCCTTTCTGAAATCATCCTGCTTGTCATTTCTTATAATATCCCATCACCATCATATACCACAGCTTGTTTAGCCATTCCGCAATTGATGGACATTCCTTTGATTTCCAATTCTTAGCCACTACAAAAAGACCTGTTATATTTTTTCCTTTAATAGTTCAGTATTTTATTATTTCCCAGTTACATATAAGGATAGTTTTCAACATTTGTTTTCATAGGATTTTTAGTTCCAAATTTTTCTCCCACCCTTCCTTCCTTCCTTCCCTCCTCCCCAAAACAGAAAGCAATCTAATATAGGATATATATATATATATATATATATATATATATATATATATATATATATATATATATATACATATGTATATGTATATATGTATATATTTATGTATATGTATATATATATGCAATCACATTAAATGTATTTCTGCATTAGTCATATTGTGAAAGAAGAGTCAAAGCACAGGGGGAAAACCTCAAAAAAGAAGGAAAAAAACCCCAGCCACAACCTAGAAACAGTATGATTCAATCTGCATTCATAAACCACAGTTTGTTTTTGTTTTTGTTTTTCTGGATGTTGAAAACATTTTCTATCATGAAGTTCTTTGAAACTGTTTTGGACCATTGAAGTGATAAAAAGAACCAAGTCTATCACCATTGTTCATCATACAATGCTGCTGTTACTGTGTATAATGTTATCCTGGTTCTGCTCCTCTCAGTCACCATCAGTTCATGTAAGTCCTTCCAGGTTTTTGTGAAATCTGCCTGCTCATCATTTCTTCACATTGATTTTTTAAAAAAACTTTGTGTTCTAAATTTTCTTCCTCCCTCCCTCCTCAACCTTCCCTATGGAATCAAGCAATTCATTATAAGTCATATATGTGCAATTATGCCAAGCATCTTCACATTACTCAAGTTGTGAAAGAAAATAGACAGAATAACTTTAGCAAGAGGAACTAACAAATAAAATTATACTTCAATCTATATTTAAATACCATCAGTTCTTTCTCTGTTGATGGTTTGCATTTTTCATACATCCTTCTGATATCATCCTGCTAATCACTTCTTTCACAGTTACTATTGCTAACTGTATTACCCTCCATCTTATTACCTCTCCTGGGTATTTAATCTATTTTCTATCTTCCTTCAACTTATCCCTCCTCAAAAGTGTTTTGCTTTTTACTGCCCCCTCCCCTAAACTGCCCTTCCTTCCTTCATCTCTTCCCCCATCTCCTTCCCCTCCCACTTTCCCTCAGGGCACAATATATTACTATACCCACTTGGGTCTGTATATTTTTCCCTCTTTGAGCCAATTATGATTAGAGTAAGGTTCACTCACTCCCCTACTCCTTCCCCATCTTCCCCTCCTCTCCAAAAACTTTTTTCTTGTTTCTTTTATGTGAGCTACTTTTCCCCAGTCCATCTCTCCCTTTCCCTTTCTTCCAGTGAATTCCGCTTACCCCTTAACTTTAATTTGAAGAGATGTCATCATGGGTCAGCTAGGTGACACAGTGGACAAAGCACCAGCCCGGGACCCAGGGGGTTCTGAGCCCATATCCAGCCCAAGACATAAGCCACCCTACCCTGCCTACCCCACAAAAAAACAAGGATAAATGCTTTACAGATATCATCCCTTCATATTCAATTCACACCTGTGCCCTCTGTCTAAGTATATTCCTTTCAGCTGCCCTAATAGTGAGAAAGTTCTTATGAGTCGGAAGTATCATCTTTCCATGTAAGATTATAAACAGTTTAATATTTTAATGTCTCTCATGATTTCTTTGTCCTGTTGACCTTTTTATACTTCTCGAGGGTCTTGTATTTTAAAATCAAATTTTCTATTCAGTTCAGGTCTTTTCATCACAAATGCCTGAAAGTCCTCTTTTTCACTGAAGTCCCATTTTTCCCCTGAAAGATTATACAAGTTTTGCTGGGTAGGTGATTTTTGGCTGTATTCCCTGTTCCTTTGCCCTCTGGAATATCATATTCTTTGCCCTCTGGTCCTTTAATCTAGATGCTGCCAGATCTTGTGTAATCCTTACTGTAGCCCCATTGTATTTGAATTCCTTTTTTCTAGCTGATTGAAATATTTTCTCCTTGACCTGGGATCTCTGGAATTTGGCTATAATTTTCCTGGAAGTTTTCCTTTTGGGATCTCTTTCAGGAGGTGATTGGTGGATTCTTTCACTTTCTATATTTTACCTTCTTCTAGAATATCAGGGCAATTTTCCCTGATAATTTCTTGGAAAATGATGTCTAAACTCTTATTTTGTTCATGGTTTTCAGGTAGTCTAATGATTTTCAAATTATCTCTCCTGGATCTCTTTTCCAGGTCAGGTATTTTTTTAAGGATATATTTCATATTGTCCTCTGTTGTTGTTTTTTTTATTCAATTGGATTTGCATTATTGTGTCTTTGTTTCTCATAAAGTCATTATCTTCCATTTGTTCAATCCTAATTCTTTTTTTTTTTTTTAAGGTGAGGCAATTGGGGTTAAGTGACTTGCCCAGTCACGCAGTTAGTAAGTGTTAAGTGTCTGAGGCCAGATTTGAACTCAGGTCCTCCTGACTCCAGGGCCAGTGCTCTATCCACTGTGCCACCTAGCTGCCCCTTCAATCCTAATTCTTAGGCAATTATTTTCTCCTGAGAACTTTTGTCTCTCCTTTTCCATTTGGCTTTTCAAGCTGTTGACTTTTTTCTCATGACTTTCCTGCATCACTCTCATTTCTCTTTCCATTCTTTCCTCCCTCTCTCTAAATCTTCCTTCTATCTCTCCTACTTTCTTTTCAAAGTCCCTTTTGAGTGCTTCTATGGCCTGAGACCAATTTTTCTTGGAAGCTTTGGATGTTGGAGCTTTGACTTTGTTATTATCTTCTTCTGAGCATATATTCTGGTCTACTTCAGCACTAGAAAAATTTTCTATAGTCTGCTGCTTTCTTTGCCTATTCATATCAACCCAGAAGCAGATGTCTGATTGAAATCTGATTCTTTATGGTCAGAAGCTTGGCGTGCCTGTACCCCTCCCCAACTCGGAGACCACCACTCAATTTGGCCTACTGGTTCAGAACCACAGCACTTTCCCCCAACTCCACAGAAACCACAGCCGCTTCACCCTGGATAACTGCTGAATCCCCTCAGTATCCACAAGCCAAGCCTCAGAAGAAGCCGCTGGTGCCAAAGACTTTGAGGTGCTAGAGGCATGGTCTGTTCCTGACTGTGTCTGGACTGGGTGCTGAGCTCTTCTTTAAAACTGATCAGCAGGTGTTCCCAGTTGCTGTTTTTGGCTGGAAAATAGTCTCACTCTATTCTTATGTGAGTTAGGCTGCTCTGGGGTTGTTTTATGGCATTATTTGGGATTGAGTCGATGAGTTTATTGGGAGCTTGTGGGAGTCACAGCCTTTCCTCTGCCATCTTGGCTCCACCCCTAGTTTTTTTGCTATAAATATTTTTGTTCAAATAGATCTTTTTCTCTTTTGGGGGATGTGTTTGGGATATAAACCTAGTAGTGGTATTGCTGAATCAAAGACTATGCACAGTTATATGTTCTATGTTCATAGTTCTGTGCTCAATGGGCATAGTTCTATGCCTTTGAACATTGGTCCAAACTGCTCTCCAGAATGATCGGATCTTTTCACAACTCCACCAACAGTGGATTATTGTCCCAGTTTTCCCACATCCCCTACAACATTATTAGCTAGAATTTTATTAGGAAGCTAGGTAAAAAAAGGTATGCCACACTGTGAGAAAATATCTATCACTTTTTTTAGGCCTAATTTTGCTTGCTTTCATGTTCACCACCACCACCACATACACACTATTGTTTGATATCGTTCAGTCTTTTTGTTTTTTGTGGGGTTTTTTTGTTTTTTAGTGAGGCAGTTGGGGTTAAGTGACTTGCCCAGGGTCACACAGCTAGTAAGTGTTAAGTGTCTGAGGCCAGATTTGAACCCAGGTACTCCTGACTCCAGGGCCAGTGCTCTATCCACTGCACCACCTAGCTGCCCCGATATCATTCAATCTTTAAGTCATGTTTAACTCTTCATGAGTTTTGGGGATTTTCTTGACAAAGATACTGGTGTGGTTTTCCATTTCCTTCTCCAGATTATTTTACAGATTAGGAAACTGAGGCAAATAGGGTTAAATAATTTGCCCTGGGTCACACAGCTAGCAAGTGTCTGAGGCCAGGTTTGAACTAAGGAAGATGTATTTTCCTAACTCTAGACCATGATAGAGACACTGACTTGTCTACTATTTCACAGTTCATACAGTGGTACCAGGCATAAAGTTTCTTCATTCTTATTACTTTTTAGAAATAATAATAAACATTTTTATTTAATGTTTTTATCTTATTACTTTTTGCTAAACACTGTGTATAGGGCAAGTCTGGGCAGAAAGGATGGCATGGAGAAGTAGGACAAGACTACCAAACTTATTTACCTTCAATATCCTTTACGAAGTCCTAACCTAGTAATACTCTAAAGCCCAGATGTTCTAAAAGGCTCAAAGAGCACATACCTAACATTCTATAAGTCAACAACGTGAGAAAACAAAGCAAGAAGAAAGCTGAATGTCATAGCCCATCTGTGATGGATCAACCCATCCTAAAGCAATAAAAGTCTCTGTCCAACAAGCATAGTGCCCATTTTGTCAAGTAGCTGCCAAAAGACAAATATCAGAGTGGAAAAATGGGTGTTGGTTTTTTTGTTTTGTTTTGTTTTCGTTTTCCCTGATAGCCAAATGCTTGCACTTAGCCGCCAGCCCTATCTTTAGGGAAACAATGCACACCTGAGTTTGGTTGGGAAGAAATCTCTATTAATTGCTATGCCTAATTTCTTGGCCATTCTTATCTGGAGATGGCAAAGGCACTTCCTGAATCTGGAGTCACTTTCTGACAGGGAGAATGAATGAGTGAATGAATGGGGCAAAAAAGGGATTTATTAAGTGCTCACTAAGTGGTAGAGAAAGGCCAGCCTTGCTCCCAAGGAACTCCCAGCACATATAGATAACATATATAGGAGGCTTCAGATGCCAATCAGATGGCAAGGCCCTGGTAGCAAAGCAGAAAGTAGTGCAGATGCTTTAATATCATTTCTACTGATAAAACCCTATCTATTTCTGATATTTAATCATTTGACAATGTCAGGGACTGTGTTGGCAAGGGCTTCCTTTTCTGGATCTTCTGTAGCTATCAAGACATTAAATTGAGCTTTGTGAGTACTGCTTTAACAGAAAATATTCTTTACCTGGGACATGTAGGCAGCACAGTAGATAGAGCACATGGCCTGCACTTAGAAAGACCAGAGTTTAAATCTGGTCTCAGACACTGCCTATTTGTGTAACTCTGGGCAAGTCATTTAACTCTGCCTCAGTTTCCTCATCTGTAAAATAAGCTGGACAAGGAAATGGCAAATGATTTAAGTATACTTGCCAAGAGAACCCCAAAAAGGGGTCACAAGGAGTCAGAAAGAAATGAAACAACTGAACAATAATATTTCTTTCTTATGGAAGGGGAATGAATCCTAATTCTAACATTTCAATCCTAATCTTAACTAAATGCTAACCATTTCAAGCCATGGTAGGTCACTGTTTCTCCATCTTTCCTTACCTCTAACAGTACATACTGCCACATAGGGTCACCAAGGAAATGGTTAAGTGCTCTATAGTAGGGGAAAATGAAACTGTAGAAGACCCTCATCCTGTGACAATTCACTTGAATATCTGACAGTACTTTTCTGTGATTTTTCTCTTGTTTATATTATCTACCTAATTGTCTATGTTGAATTTGCCCTTCCAGCCCATAACTGGAACACTGTTTTGCTTATAGTAACTACTATTACCCTTTTGTTTCCTAGTCCATCCATTCAGATCTCAGGACAAGCTATTGGTTAGGATGTTGTTACTCAGAAACAGTCATTTTGCCTGTCTGTCCATTCTCACAAGAGACCCTTAACTTCCTGACTCTGTTAACACTTATCTTTAAACTGATTAGCTCACCAGACAAATGTCACCTTGCACATGCAAGTTGTGAAGCAAAGTGAGTTTTTTTGTTTTGTTTTGACATACGACCTGTCTTTAAAAACTTAGAAAAAAAAAAAGAAAAATACAAGAAAAGAAACCTGGGCAGTATCTGAATAATTATGGCATATGTTGTTGTATCAAAGGATTCAGTGGATTAATCAATCAGCAAGCATATATTAAGTATGTGACAGATGCTATGGATACAAATATATAGATTAAAAACAATGAAAGCAACCCTCCTTGTGAGAAGGGAGATAACAAGTACATGTATACAAATATACAGAATCGACATTAAAAAGTAGTTAAACTCAGGTAGTTTTGAGGGAGGACACTAGGATTTAGGGAGATTTGGAAAGGCTTCATGGAGATGGTGCTAGATCAGTGCCTTAAAGGAAGACAGGGACAGAGAGGAAAAGGGCGTGGTTTCCAGACTTTGAAGAAGTCCAATACAAAGGACAGGAGACAGGAAATGAGGTTTCCTGTACAAAGACTACAGAGAAGCCCTGTTTGACTGGTTCACAGCATGGAGGAGAGGGGAATAACATCCATGCAAATGGAAAGACGGCTTAGGGTTAGGATGTGAAGGGCTCCAAAAATGAAACAGAGGTGTTTGTATTTGTTTATATTTTATATTAGAGGTAATATAGAGCCACTGGAGGTGAATGAATAAGAAAGTGACATCATCATGTCTGCATTTAAGGAATATCAGTCAGGCAATAAGCATTTACTAAGGGCTTACTATGGGGCGGGAACTGAGCTAAATGGATACATAGAAAGGGAAATAACAATCCCTACTCTCAAGAAGCTTTGGCAGCATGTGAAATATGGATTGGAAGGGGAAAAAGGACTTAAGGCAGCTACAATAATCTCAGCAAGAAGTGATGAGGCCTTGGGCTAAATGGTTACTGTGTGACTAAAGAGACAGGATCCATTCCCCAATTCAGAAATGGTCAAAGGATAAGAACAGGTAGTTTTCAGATGAAGAAATCACAGCTACCTATTGCCATATGAAAAAATGCTCTAAATCACTATTGAGTAGAGAAATGCAAGTTAAAACTCTGAGGTACCACCTCACACCTGTCACATTGGCTATTATGACAAAAAAGGAAAATAATAAATGGTGGAGAACCTATGGAAAAATTGGAACACTAATGCATTGTTGGTGGAGTTATGAACTGATCCAACCATTCTGGAGAGCAATTTGGAACTATGCCTAAAGGGCTATAAAACTGTACATACTCTATATATCAAAGAGATCACAAAAAAGGGAAAAGGACCCACATGTATAAAAATATTTGAAGCAACTCTCTTTGTCATGGCAAAAAATTGAAAATCAAGGGAATTTATGGCAATTGGGGAATAGCTGAACAAATTGTGTTATATGAATATAGTGGAATACTATTGTGCTATAAGAAATGATGAACAGGCAAATTTCAGAAAAACCTGGAAAAAACTTAAGTGGACTGATGCCAAATAAAGTGAGCAGAATCAGGAGAACATTGTACACAGTAATAGCAACATTGTGTGATGATCAGCTGAGACAGACTTAGCTTTCTTCAGCAATACCATGATCTAAGGATCATTCCAAAGAACTCATGATGGAAGATGGTCTATACATCCAGAAAAAAGAACTGTGGATTCTTAATGCATATTGAACCATACTGTTTCTTCTTTTGTTTTTGTTTTCATTTTTGAGGTTTTCTCCCGTGTTCTGATTCTTCGTTCATAACACAACTAATGTGATTGTACATATATAACCTATATCAGATTGCCTTCTGTCTTGAGGAGAGGGAAGGGAAGGGAGGGAGGGAGAAAATTTTTGAACTAAAAATCTTATGAAAACAAATGTTGAAAACTATCTTTTTTTGTGGGGCAATGGGAGTTAAGTGACTTGCCCAAGGTCACACAGCTCATAAGTATCAAGTGTTCAAGGGTGAATTTGAACTCAGGTCCTCCTGAATCCAGGGCCAGTGCTTTATCCACCGCACCACCTAGCTGCCCCTGAAAACTATCTTTACATGTAACTGGAAAATAATAAAATAGGTTTATGATAAAAAAAATAAAGGGACAGGATCACGTGAAAATGCCAGTTTGAAATGTCTGGTAAACAGAACTGAAGTTTGGGGAAAGAATAAAGCTGGATAAATAAATCTATGAGTCATCTACAAAGAGATAATGGAAGCTGATGACGTTACCAAGAAAGTGTAAAGAGAGAAGAAGGTCAATGACTCAGAAGAAGTGAGATGGATAATGATCCAGTTGTAGAGTAGTGGCCAGACAGGTTAAAAAAAATAAAAAAGTGAAAGAGTGGAGTGGGTACAACTGACCCTCACCATAATCTTGGTGGAAATTTATCGTTCAATAAAAGAAAGATAAGATCTTGGGCCTACATAATTTTAATTCCTTTCAGCATAAGTCACTTTATTTCTCTCTTTTATACTGCTGCTCCTTTGGCACTAACCACTCTGCTGCTTTCTCTTCCATTTAGACATCAGTGGAGTCAGCATCTGGAAGGGTTCAAATGAGAGATGCATTGTTGCTGATATAAAAATGGAAAGTAAATCAGAATTCTGTGCTCTGTAACAAGACACCAAGCTTTCATTTATCTTCTTTTATACGCAGAGATCAGTAAATAATCAGTTTGCATCTACATCAATCAATATGTTGACAGCTCTAGGGAAAAATATGTTGTTGTTGTTGTTGTTGTTTTTAATACCTACTGACAGGTGTAATTTAGCAAACATACAGACTTTAGTTTTGTTGTTGTTTGTATGTTTTTATAAAACCCTAAGCAGTAGCACTGACAAATAAATGCACATTAAATTCAGGAGTTAGGAAGAATTGCTCTTCACACAGGATCAGGACCTGTCCCAATAATGATGGCAGGATTAATTTTATACTCAATCCAATGAGAATGAGATGTCATGTTGGCAAAAACAGCATAGAACTGCAAAGGAGACTTGATCTGTTGTCTGGGATTTCACTAACTAGCTGTGTGATCAGGGGCAAATCACTTCATTTCTCTGAGCTTCAGTTGTCTGTTTCACACACACACACACACACACACACACACACACACACACACACACACACACAAATTTGAAGGGGAAGAGGCAAAAGAATGGATTAAAGGAGCTCTAAAGTCCTTCCAGATCATAATAGTTTGATTGTAGACTTTGTAAGAGATGGATAGCCTTATAGAGCCAACCTGACCAACTACCTTTTCTAACCTGAGAAGTCACTCTATCATAAAGGACAAAAAGAAAAGTCATTTATGTTCCTCAACCTACACAAATGTCAATTTACCATCTATTAAAAAAAAGTATTACTCTCACATGTTTGGTGTCTTATAATCCTGCTATTGTTTTCTGAGTGTCCTGTGTGCCTCCCAAACCTTTCTTTGGCTTAAAACTGGTTTTCAACATCTCACTGTCTTTTAACATTGTAGCCCTGCCACCAGCCATGTCACATGTTAACAATTCCTCATATAGAGCTATGAACAATCACATTTTTAAAAAACTACACACTTTCCATTTTCATATCAGCAACAATGCATCTCTCATTTGAACCCTTCTAGATGCTGAATTGTGTTTATCTTGAGAGGTCTCTCTGGTCTTCATGAAAATAATTTCCTCCAAAAGTATTTACTCATTTTTCAGCTGAATGACAATTAAGATGGTAATTTGGTCATTTGATTTTTTTGATGGGGGGGGTTTCTTGTTTTTAAAGGAACATATGGCTAACAAAGAATCTGAAATACACAATTGGTTTGGACAGCATAGTTTTGTCTCACTCACACAAGTTCCAACTGTCAACCCAGGTTTAGTAGAATTATAAATTGGGAGCAGGAATAACATCTACAGTCATATAGACCAAACCTCTCTCATTTGATAGATAAGAACAACGAAGCCTAGGGAGTCACAATGACTTGTTCAAAGTCATATGCATAATAAGTAGAGAAAGTGGGAAATGAATCCAGAAGCTCTGACTCCATAGCTAGTGTTCTTTCCACTGGATCCAGATCACAGAACAATAAAACTTCAGAGTAAGCAGGAACCTTAGAGGACATCTTATAATACAATGAGGACAGTGTTCTCTCTAAGTAAAGGGTGGGGGGGATTCAGGAAGTTGAATCTTGTCTAATTACTGACAATAGGAGGTTTACAAGGCCTCAGCAGAACTGAAAAGAATATCAGATCATTGTGAACAGACTTAAGTAGAGATCAAATAATCTTCGATTTGGTATGTGAAATTAACATCCAGTGTTGTTGGTGTTGGTGTTTAATCAAATAGATTCACACTTTATGTCTCTGAAGCAAGCAAGCAAGCAAGCATTTGTGCCAGGCCCTGTGCAAAGCAATGGAAATACCAGAAAAGGCAAAAACACAAGTTTTACCACACAAACTTAGAGCCTCAGGCACCTCATCTATAAAATTAGGAGGCTGAAATGGTTGATTTCTTAAATCTGTACCACTCTATAGTCTGTGACACAATGTTCCAATGGCCTCAAGGACTTACACGTTGCTGTCTTTCAACTTTAAGGGAAAGGGAATTTTTTTTCTTATTTTCCTTGTACAAAACAGAAAAATGAACTAATCTTACAGGGAATAGCCTTTCTGGAAATGAGGTTTTATATGCAAACACACACACACACACACACACACACACACACACACACACACACAAAGTGCTTCATCAGAAAAGGAATTTTTAAGGAGGATATCATTACACTTAAAAAGCAAAGTTGAAAAGGGGATTCCCCCACCTTTCCCAGGATCAGTCAAAGATAGGTTCCCAATTTCTAAACTATATTCAAAGTCCTATGATTTTATTGCATTTATCAGATTGTGTATGTGTGTGTATGTACGTATATGCATTTGTATGTATATGTGTAGTACGATAAAATAATGGGATTTAGCAGATACTCAAAGGCCCACCTGAAGAATAATCTAAACATCATAATAGATACATATGTGTACACACATGTCACTCAGTGCCCAAGGGAGGAAAAGTTACAGATGAAAAGGACTCTCAAACAAAGGAAAGAAGAAAGGAAAATCCCCTCAAAACCTAGCACAACATAATCAGCATGATCAATGCCTCTCAGAGTTTACTTAGTAACCTAACATGAAATATGAAGAACGACATGTTTAAGCTTCCAATGACAGGTTGCTGATTATCACAACAAAGCAAAAACACGGGCTGTACTATAATATCCATAGACACATAGTTAGCACTTTAATGTTCCTTGGCAACAATTAATGCAAACAAAGGCAGTGCTGTTGGCTAACTTCATGGTATGTTCTGTTCTAGCTCTGTAGTAGAATCAGAGCTTGTATAACTCTACTTCCTGGAAGTCCGTTAGGGTTCCATAAGGGTATTACTAAAATGCAGTTGGTCAGATGCTGGGTGTCTATGTGAAAATTAATGTAGTTTCTTTTTCTTTCAATTATATTTTAAATATATAAGGGTATGATTTCTTTCTTTTTGTTTTTTTTTGCAGGGCAATGAGGGTTAAATGACTTGCCCAGGGTCACACAGCTAGTGAGTGTCAAGGGTCTGAGGCTGCATTTGAACTCAGAACCTCCTGAATCCAGGGCCAGTGCTTTATCCACTGTGCCACCTAGCTTCCCTGAGGGTGTGATTTCTGTAGCCATTTCCTTTCTCTTTTTCCATTTCAGAATTGCAAACTCATATTCACCGGAGAGTGGCACAATTCTTCTAAAGTGACATTTTAAAATGCCAGCTTCAATTTCCTAATCTATAAAAGAAGAGTTTAGATTGGATTATTATCTCTGAGATCTCGTCTAGTTCTAAATCTAGGTTATCATGAACTAATTTAAAGAAACCCTAATACATTCCTAATGGAATCTAAACATAGCCTGTATTTCGCATTAAATGACCTGGACTTAAAACCCAGGCATATTGTCATGGTCGCCTTGTGACCTTAGAAGAGGGCTTTAACCTCCTCTATAAGAATGGGGGTTAATAACCTAGGATCAAGGACTCAAAAGGATTCATTTGCTGCATAGATTTCAAAATGTCTAGAAACCTGAATAAGAAAAAACATACATCTTTATTTTTACTAATCTCAATTATTTACAAACATTATTCTGAGAATGGGTCCACAAACTTCACAGAAATGACAGAGTTCAGGGGGCGGCTGGGTGGCGCAGTGGATAAAGCACCGGCCCTGGATTCAGGAGTACCTGAGTTCAAATCTGGCCTCAGACACTTGACACTTACTAGCTGTGTGACCCTGGGCAAGTCACTTAACCCCCATTGCCCTGCAAAAAAAAAAAAAAAGAAAAGAAAAGAAAAGAAATGACAGAGTTCCAAGCACATAAAGAATAAAGAATATCTACAGTAACAGATTTCTAACGTATCTTCCAGCTGTGAATGTACAGACAAAAAGGTACTCAAAGATACATCCTAGCCCAGTGGAAGCTTGCATTCTTCAGAGATTGTCAGAAAGTTCTCACTATGATGATGCTAACAAGAGCTGGAAAATGTATAGCATTTGACTTTACTGAGAAACCATGATGGAAAAATGTTAAAATTTAAAAATGTATCCTGCATATATTTTTTTCAGAGAGCCAGTTGGTTACTAGAATAACCCTATCACCAATAATTATTTGTAGAAGAATTGAACAGGGGAAGAGAAGTAAATGGATGCATCCTTTGTAGTCAAAATTAATGAAGTGCATTGTCCAAAAAGACAGAGACTGAAACAACATTATGTTGGTCAGTTATTAAAGGTTGATCCTCCAGAGATCACTTAAGTCTTTGTATGTCATTCACTTTGTTATATTATGCCCAGAAACACTTAAGAGTTAAAAATACTGTCAATCTTTTCAGAGCTCCCTGTCATGACAAAAGATTCTAGAACTTAACATTTCCATTGCCCTAAAGATAAATCAAACTTGGACACCTACTTTATTTTTTTTTCGGGGTTTTTTTTTGTGGGGGGGGCAGTTAGGGTTAAGTGACTTGCCCAGGGTCACACAGCTAGTAAGTGTTAAGTGTCTGAGGCCGGATTTGAAGTCAGGTCCTCCTGAATCCAGGGCCGGTGCCCTATTCACTGTGCCACCTAGCTGCCCTGGATACCTACTTTATAATAGCTATTGAAATCTTCAGGAAGGTTAGTGGTACTTAGGTACTTAGGTAGTGAAAAGTTAATTTTTTGGTTTTGTCTTGACCTTGGATTTCATTGATGAAGGAATTCCTAATGAAGAAACTCCCTCCAAGAACTCTGATCAACAACTATTCTGCAAATTACCATCTCAGAGACTTTCCTAGGGAACTGAGAGTAAGTGGCTTCACAAGGATCATGCAGACACTATGTTGGCGGTAGTATTTGAACCTCCAGGCTTTCCTGACTTGGCAGTTGGTTTTCTATCTATCACAATGCCTCTAGAACATCCAATGGCGGATAAAATATGAGCAAAGAAAACAAATTATAAACAATAACATAAACAAGTCCAAGGGGACCAAATTTAGAAGTTGATCTTGATTTATCTATAGCATGTTTCTAGAAATTTGTATGTAGAATATATATGTATATGTCATGACTCCATCCAGAAATTGGCCCGTTTTTCAGATGGGACAAGTAGAAAAGAAGACCGGCCCCTTGGCTCAAGGATCAAATTGGATATTTACTGGGAATATATAAAAATGAAATTCGAAAGACTTTGCCCTTGAGGGATTTAGAATCTTGTGGAAAGAATATTGTAATCCAACACATCAAGTAAATGCTTACTATGTGTGAAGTGCTAGGAATACAAGAACAAAAAAAATGAAACAATACCTCAAAAGATTTAATTCTACCAGAGAAAAGCAACATTTTCCCATATACATATATATACATATATATGAATGAATAAATAAATGAATGAATGAATGAATAAATAAATAAATAGATCCTAAATCATTTGATTAGTGGTAGGTGCAGGGGAAGAAAAATAGAGGAAACATCTGAGGGAATCAGGAAAGGCTTCTTATGAAGAGAGGGTACCTGAGCAGAACCTTGCAGAAAGCTAGGGGAATTTGAAAATAATCTAGTGATGAGGGAAAATATGGCAGATATGAACTCCAGCCAGTGCAAAGTCATAGAGACAGGACAGGGTATGCCATTGTCCAGGGAAGAACAAGCCTGACAGATGGGTGAAATGCAGAGGGAGAAGGATGTGTAATGAGATGGACGGACACGTTGAATCCAGATCGTGATGAGTTTTTAATGCCAAAATGAGGCTTTTTAAGCAGTCTAGTGACATGGTAAGAGATATCCTTTAGGAATATCACTTTGGCAGCTAGGTAGTGTGGAGACCAATTATGAGGGTTACACAATAGTCCGGGAAAAAAGGAACAAGGGCAAAACAAGGGTGGTGCTTGTGTGAATAAAAGCGAATGGAGTAGACACAAGAGATGTCAGCGAGGTAGAATTGACAACACTTGGATATGACAAAGGTGATGGAGGACAACGTGTGAAAGATGAATGTGAGGTGGCAATGTGAGTGACTGGAAGGTAGGTGGTGCTTAGATAGAAATGAGAGAGTAAAACTAAATGTCATCATCCATTATTATCTTTACATGCATATCCCTGGAGCCTTATTTTATAATGAAGAGAAGAGAGAAGATCTATTATAAACTGTGATCTTTAGGTAGATCTTTTCTCAAGTTAATCTCAATGTGGTATCATACAGCAAGAGGAGGTTGGACATGGGGAAAAGGCGTCATGCATGGACATTCACTAAGACACAAGGGAAAACTATACCATAACACAGGGAAGTGTCAGCTCTCTATATAATACTGCATACACTGATGGCAAAAGACAGTTGGATATATTGTAGAAGACATCCTACAGTACCAATAAAGATATGTAAATACTCTGCCAGAAGACATATAGGCCTCCTGCTTTTATAATGAACCACTCAACAGATGAAAGAAGTTACTTTTTTTTTTAAAGACAAGCAATAAGATGATATAGGGACAGGAAATTTGACCATCCAAAGACATGCATTGCTCTCATACAAAATTGGCCTTGAAGCCAGGAAGACAATGGTTCAAGTCTTACTTCTGAAATGATCTAATCTGTGTGACATCTGGGCAAGTCACTTTATGTTTCAGAGTTCAGAGAAACACTCTAAGACTATGAATTGCAGAGAAAGTGCCAACCTGTACTGGTAGAAATTTCTTCTCTTATGAGTTGCCTATACCAATGATATCACAGCCCGAGTGCCTGGCCCTAGCCCTAGCCCTATCTCATGTCCCTTTCTCAAAGAGATGTCACTCTAAGCAAGTTAGTTTAAAGAAAAGGGAGATGTATGCTTGTAAAAAAAAAGAGAGAAAAAAGCTGAAAAGAGTAAAAAAGTGAAAAGGTAATAGTGGAGGATGAGCTGCTAAATAAGTTCTGCTGAAGTTATATCATGAGCAGGGTTTCTAGAAAAAGAATTCATTGCAACAGCTGGAAATTAAACAGAATTCTCATGGTAAAGAGATATTTGCAAACATGATCACTACACAGCAGCTTGCTAGCATGATGGATAAAAGTAAATATTTCATTATGAAAAATCTGCTTCATTGTTGTCTTACTAAATTTAAAGTGGTCAGAAGTGATACACGGAAGCATGTGCTGTTAGCCATTCTCAGTGATATGCAATGTTCCCTTCTGTCTAATATTTGGGGGGTGCCTGTGATTTGGGGGATATATACACTGAGATCTTGTTTTCTCTCCTCAAAAAGTTATGTTTTTTTAATGTATGAATGCCTCTTTATTGGATTTTCATTATTTTTGAATGGGTATAGGCCTCCTTTTGAACAGCAACAACAAAAAAGCAATAGAAACAATGATCAATTTCTATACAAAAGAGATGGTAGAGACACATTTGAGCTGAGATATTTTATTCTCTCTTTTTTTTTTTCAGGTCAATGAGGGTTAAGTGACTTGCCCAGGGTCACACAGCTAATAAGTGTCAAGTATCTGAGGCTGGATTTGAGCTCAGGTCCTCCTGAATCCAGGGCCAATGCTTTATCCACTGAGCCACCTAGCTGCCCCAGATCTTTTATTCTAAATCTAGCATCCTTTCTTCTGGGCCATACTTTTTTGAGTGAATGCAGTAGATTGAGGCTGTTACATTTTCAGTGGTTTTGGTGTTTGATAGCAAGACATGCCATTAGAAGGAAAGAAGGTGTAGTGGATGAAAGATAATCAGCAATCATCAACTCAAAAACTTCAGGCACTTTTTCAAAAAACTCTATTTCTGAGTTCAATATCCAATGAATTGTTCAAGTTCTGAGGACAGCAGTTTCTTTTGGCTAACTTTTACAACATCTGCCCTGGCAAGCACCAATGAAATAGGAGGACTCCAATTGAAGCTGAGAAAGGAGAGATTGTTCAGGTGTGCATGCTAATGCCCTTGGCTCTCAAAGAGTAAACATTTGGTGACTGGAAAATTCCAACACCATTAGAGTTTTTAAAAAGGTGCCAAACATTTGTGTTAACTGTAGAACACAAGGACAGAGAGGCATTTATTTCTGCGTGGTTTCATAACATTCATGTATATTAATATAGAAAATAAGTTTAAGAGCCCGGTGTTTATCTGAATATATAACCAAGCTGGGTTTGGGTTTTTTGCGTTTTATTTTTTTAATAAAGGTAGTGCTCATTCTGCAGGAGAACTAGGGTTGGTGCCCAGTAATATTTTTACCATCTTCCTCCCTTATACTCCCTAGGTTGATTGAACTTATGGACCATGTAACATTGAGAATATGAAATGATATTACAGAATATTTTTCATAAGAGTGTTGATCCATCATGCAGACACTATATACAACTTGCAATTCGCTTATAAAAGTCAAAACTGTAAATATTGCATCAGTCTGGAATTCTTTTAAAGTGAAACAACAGAGGATGACTTAGAAAAGAGGAAGAATGTATGGCTTATCAACTAGAGAGCATTGCTCTGATCATGACAGCCAGTTTCTAGGTTTTAGAGCTGACCTGCCTCTAAATAATCCTCATACACATAACTGAAGTTTTAGGAAAATCTCCTTGCATGTTTATTAACACTATTAGTTGAGGTAAATGATTGGGTTGAAGTCAACAGAGTATGCTATATGCATGGTACCAGAATAAAAATATTCAGAACTATGCAGCTGAGCTAAAGAGCATTCATAGGGAGAAAACAACATAGAAGGCGTCTTCAACTTTTCATCTGAATATACTTTGCTTTCTTTTGTAGGGTATTTTTTTTTGTTTTGTCTTTGAAGGGCATATAGAAGGCAGGAAGATTAATTAATGTAAAGCACTGATATTTGCTTGTGTTGGACTTTAAAAGTCTGTACAGTCTTCTATAGGAGACACCAAGAAGCACAAAGAAAAGGGACATCAGGGACAGAATCTAAGGCTGCAGCCATCCACCCACTCTCCATACACAGCATATCTTACACAGTCTACATTTGCAGCTATACCCAGGGAAGAGTTCAATAGCAACAAGGATAAAGCCCTCAGTTTCTTCCGATTAGAAGATTATGTTACAACAACGTTTTGATAAATGCAACAAAGCCCTGTCGAACCGTTTTCTATATGAAGGTTTTCAGCTCTTTGAGATAAGACAAGATAGGGGCAAAAACTACGATTTCATCAGTTTAAGGAATTCCTCCAAGAGGAAAATCCCTTACCAATTGTGTTGGTACCTTTTCTATAACTTAGTCTTCTCAGAGAGTTAGTTACCTAGAGCACTGAGAGGTTAAGTGAATTAATTATCCAAGGTCACATAATGAGTATGTGAAAATAGCAAGACTTAAACTCAGTTCTTGCTGGCTCTAAGGCCAACTCTCTGACAATTCCTATGCAAATGGTAATTTCAAGTCTATAAAGCACTTTCTACCCAATTCTGTAAAGCAGGGAAGGCAGGAGGTAGTATATTACCACCAAAAGGTTAAGTGGCATGCCCAGGGCTAGTAAAGTGGCAGCACTGGGTTATGAGTGCAGGGCTCCTTAGGCAAAGGCTTCCTAAATCTTAAAGATTTCATGGGTTTTGTGAATTTGAATGGGGAAAAAATTCTTATTTCAGTATAACTGGTTTCTTTTGTGTATGTATAAATATAGTTTATTTTAAGCATTTAAAAATATTCTAGGGGGCAGGTAGGTGGCACAGTGAATAAAGCACCAGCCCTGGATTCAGGAGGACATGAGTTCAAATCCGGCCTCAGACACTTGGCACTTACTAGCTGTGTGACCCTCAACAAGTCACTTAACCCTCACTGCCCCCGCAACAAACAAACAAACAAAAATTAAGGGAAAAAAAGCAAAAAAAAAAAAAATTCTGAGAAAGGGTACTTAGGCTTCTCCAGACATCCAAATGGATCCATGAAAAGAAAAAAATATAAGTTAAGGACTGGTGTCATAGGCCAAGACTAAGTCTCTTTCTATTCTACTTCAAAAGCCAAAGGTCATAATAATGGTACTGAAAAAGATTAAACAATGTTCGGTGTACTTTGTTTGCTATGGCAGGGAAGTATATAATATACTTTACAAAAATTTCAATTAGAAAATTAAAATAAAGTTTTATCTCTCAGGCTTCAGTTATTTGCAAACTCCAATCACTGAAACATCTCATTTCCTGATAAATGAGACGTTACTGTAATAATAAAAAAAATTTACAATTAGCCACATGGACGTTTCTAACCAACTGAACTGGAAAAGACAAAAGGATAAAACACCCCTTCCCATTTTTCAGACTGCTAAAGGCCCAAATTTCAAGAAAATATAAAAATACCTTGTAAAATTTAACTTGAGCTGCTGGGGAAAATGTTTATGAAAACTAATCTAGTAGCACTAAAAAATTATATAGAATATTCTACACCATACATTTAGTGATATAATCAGCAAGAAATGTTGAGTTTTATGCCAAATGTTTCTTATGCATCTTTCTAACATAAGGTATTGACTATCTGTTTTTGCAATGAAATTAGTAAACAAGTATTATTTATGACACCTTATGGTGTCTAATCATCTCATTGGAATTTATGTTTTTTTCACCCTACTGCTCAATCCCCTCACTATTATTGTTTGAATGCTGCATAATCACTGAGAGATTAAAAAATATAAATTGAACACATCACTGAAATGTTGCTTTAGACTTTCACCAAAGAAGGAAAAGCTGAGAGAGGAGGAATCTATTCTAAGCATTCTGTTTCCTCCAATTAGAAAATTATGTTCCAATGACTTTTCACAAAATTAGACAAAGCCCTGTTAAATTCCTTACTGTATTCAAATGAAAAGAGCTTTCATGTGTTTAGAATGAGGTAAGAACAAAGTACCCAAGATCTAACCATCTAGAGAGGAGCAAGGGCAAGGGGTCTCCCTCCACTATCTCTTCTCTATGCCTCTCGCTTAAAAGAGAAATTCATTCTACTTTGCTCCTCTCCTCTAAATGGTTCATTCTACTTCCAATAAGGAATAATTTATCATTATTATTATTAGGCTGTAGCTAGAGCATCTAGACAAGGAGTAGTAGCTCAGCTGTTTGCAGGTTTGTATTTGATTCTCCTGGAGATAAACCCAAAGAGACATTGTCTGTTACTATTATCATTTTAAAATATGGAGAACAGCGGTAGCAAAGAAAGAAGGCTAGTTTTGTCTGATCCGAATACAAACTAACTAAACAACAGCTTTTAAGATGAGTGGCTTCTTTTGGAAAAAAAAAAAAAGTTAAGGTATTAGTTCCTTCTCCAAGCCATCCTTCACAAAAATGACAAAGGAATATTCCTCAAGCACAGACTGAACCATGTCACAGATGAGATCCAAACCCCTCTGTTTTGTACTGAAAGGTCTGGGTAACCCATCTTTCAAGAGCAATTTTACATTATTCTACCTTACACCCACTAGTTGACATCCCATTTATATCAATCACTGAATTTCTATAACCCTGTATCTGTGTCTTTGCACTGGTTGCCTCCTATGTCTGGAATGTTCTTCCCTCAGCCCTAGGAAATCCCTCTCTCCACGTTCAGTTGAAGCATAAACTACAACAGGAGATGTTTCTCAATTCCTATTCCCCACACTCCCATTTAGCACTTTATTCTACTGGAAGTTTCTCACAGTAATGAGTTCACAGGCCCAGGCTCCCTTCACTAGATGGCGCAGTGGATAAAGCACTGGCCCTGGATTCAGAAGATCCTGAGTTCAAATCTGACCTCAAACACTTGACACTTACTAGCTGTGTGACCCTGGGCAAGTCACTTAACCCTCATTGACCCGCTCAAAAAAAAAAAAAAAGTAAAAACATAAAAGAAAAAGAAACTATCTTAGCAATGAGTCCAGTGTTTCCTCCATAGACATTAGGAAATGGGCTCTATGTTGTTTTCAAGTACTTTCAAACCACATTCTGCTAATAAATTGAAGTAATCAATAGTGATAATAATGAATTTTTTTAAACTTGGAATAATATCCTTAGGTCTAAGTAAGGGGCTTGAAATACCAGGATTTGCATTAGGTATGTTTATGATATAGATTCACAGTGCATTGCACAGAGTAAGTATTCAGAAACATTTGTTGATAGATGAATTTAGCTGCACATCTCCATGGACCAAGCAAGACATTATGAGTCAATTTCCAGCTTTTAAAAATTATTATCAGAGGTGAGAGGATTGTTATGAGCCACCCCAAATCATGACTATACACTGCATGAAAAACACTGGATCAGCATATCTTATTAACATAAAAACAATGATATTCCCTAGCTCAAATATCTATGCAAAAAGAAACAACAGATGGTGTTCTATGTGTGAATATATATGTAAATATGTATGTGTTATCATATATGCATGTCACTATGTCAAATGTATACATGTATATTATATTCATATTTTATATGCATACAATTACACAGGCCTACAAACAGTGGGCCTATATGTGTACAATATACATAAGAATGCTACCCACTATCAAACTGTATTTCTTTCATTTTTTCCTTAGTTCTCTCCAGACCTAATGAATTTTTAATATGTATTCAAAGATAAAAATAAACCAAGCACATGAACCATCAGAATGGATGTAGTATTTTAAAAGAACACCAGCTGCATAATACTTCTGCATCAATCACATACATATAGAAAAACTTTATGCCTTTTGCTGGCTATAAATATGTCTTTAAATATTAACTGGGGTAAACAGTTTGTCTTTTGTTCCTTGAATCCAAATGAAAAATGGGACATTTGATTTAGTGCAAGTACACCAACTATTAATTACTAACCTTAAGCTATTGTTCTGTTTTGGTAAATTGTCCATAGTGCTCTCTAATTGGTCAATTGAGGCCCTGAGGTAATCCGAAGAACAGTGGTTCTGGATGAATTTACTTCATTAGAATTATTTAAACTTCAGGATGCAGACAATGAAATATGTTTCTACTCCCATGATCACCAAAAGTGCTGACTCTCGAGAGTACAGGCAATAGAGAAGACAAGCCTTGTGGGATTTGATGTACAGAAAACTTCAAAAATTCAGGATAATATAAAAGTAAAAGGAGAATCTTATTATACCACAGTTTCCATGTTGTTGCTTTTTTCAATAGATTTTCTAGAGAAACTATAAACATGATTTCAATAATTTCATATAAACATCATTTCAAGCTGAAGTTATAATTAGAGGAAGGACACCGGCTTTTTTTTTTCTTAATCCATTGAAGTCTTTTAAAAACTGCCATCTCTTTCTTTTTTTCAAAATGAATCAAACAATGAATAAGAATTTATTAAGAACCTACTACCACTATCTGCAAAGAATATTACTAAACCCTGGGGAAACAAACATTAAAATAGAGAAATCCCTTCCCTCAGAAGTTGGGAGATGGAAAAGCACAGAGACATATCAAGAAATGCAAAATACATGTGAAGTAAAAACAAAGAAGTGCTGTCAGAAAGAAAGGCGTGGTGATGGGGACTGGGAAAGCAGAAGGCTTCCCTCATGTAGAAGACAAGGTCAGAATGAAACTGAAGGAAGTTAGAGATATTGAGAGGTGAAAGTGAGGTCTAATTGAGTGTATTGGCTATATACCAAGGTGGAGAAATGAAAACTAGAACACTGCCTGTCAGGAATAAACAGAAAAGAAACCTGCTTGGTGGGAGCATTGATCATGCCAAAGGAGAACAGTCTACAATAAGTATGGGAAGACAGTGAAGAGCTTTAAATGCCAGACAAGGGTGCTTGAATTTTATCCTAAAGACAATAAGGGAGAACCACTCACATTTTGAACAGGATTGTGACAAGGTCTATAAATGGCAGCTAGGTAGAGGATGAGAGAGGAAAGAACCTAGCCTAGAAGGCAGAGAGATAGATAGGAAGCTGGGCTATTGCAATAGTCCAGGAAAAGGGAAAGGACCCAATTGGGTTGTGGCTGTTTAAGTAAAGAGAAGTGTGGTAAAATTATTAGGATTCAGCTGACTCATTTTGGAGGGGCCACACCTGGCACGCCCTGAAGTTACATATGCTACTGAGGTCAGAAGGAGAAGCCTTTCTCTATAGGCAGTTTTTAAAGGACTTCCCCTTTTGGGGGAGGAAAACTGGATGCCTGCTGAGGGGAGGCTTAGGCTTTTCTGGAGCTCTCTCTCTTCTTCCCTCTTCCTCCCTTCCAGTGGAGCAAGCAGAAGGAGCAGCAGCCGAGACACTCAAGTCTGGTTGTAACTTGTGCTTTCCATTGAAGAAAGTCTGTTCTTTTGAACAGACTTAGGTTAGAGCTAGGAGGATTAACCATATTGCTTTTTCCCTATTTCCTTGTCTTTGATTTTATTAATTTCACCTTTGCTGTTTACTTTATTCTCCCTAATAAAACATCTGTGGGACAGAGGCTGTAAGGCTCCTTTCTTACTGGCCTGGGACAAATATCTAAAAAGGCAGTTTCTGAGGGGAAGGAGCTTTAAACCTAGAGTTCCCTCATTATCTCTGGGACCCCAATATTTAGGTGAGCCACCCAATTAACTCTTCATATATTAAATTTGGCCCCCACAGTTGGAGGGATTATAGGTGAGGAAAAATCAAAGAAAACTTGGTAACTTGGATTGGTGGGGTGGGGTGACAGAGAGTAAGAGTGAAGACGATTGATGTTTTACACCTTCACGGCTGGAAAGGTAATTCTGTGCTTGATGGGGAGGAAAAGGAAGTTAGGAGAGAAGCATTGTATTTGTAACTTGCCAAAAATGTTTTGTTCATTTTATTTAGGATGAGATTATGAACCCACGTGGCTGGAGGAACGATGGTGTTCTTGACCAAAAAAAAAAAAAAAGTAAGGAGAATAGCTCTGCATTGGCAACTTGGTAAGACATTTTCTTCATTTTACTTTTATGCATATTGAGTAATCTAGTAGGTTGTGTATTTTTGAGCTATTTTTGTTGTTGTTGGTTTGTTTGTTTTTTTGTTTTGTTTTGTTTTGTTTTTTTGCGGGGCAATGAGGGTTAAGTGACTTGCCCAGAGTCACAGAGCTAGCAAGTGTCAAGTGTCTGAGGCTGGATTTGAACTCAGGTCCTCCTCAATCCAGGGCTGGTGCTTTATTCACTGCTTCACCTAACTGCCCTAAGCTATTTTGTTAATAATTAGAGGCAGCTAGGTGGCAAAGTAGAGTGATGAAGAGTCGGGAAGATCTAAGTACAAATTCTGACAAGACACTTCATAGCTCTGGGCAAATAACTTCACTTCTCTCAGCCTCATTTTCCTCTTCTGTAAAATTGGGATAACAGTAATAACACCTGCCTCCCAGGGTTGTTGGGAAGATCAAATGAAGCAATAGGTGTAAAGAACTTTGCAAACCTTAAAGCACTATGTAAATATATATATATATGTATATGTAAAACACTGACTACTACTATTATCATTATTATCACATATATTTTTCTTCCTCACAACTTTCCTACTTACCTTGGTTAACAAGTGGTACAAAAATGATGTGTTTTTGTTTGTTGCTTTTATGTTGGGGGAGAGGCTGAGAAGATAATTACTATTTATTCTTTCTGTAGATCCAATTGAAAATAATTTGTTTTTCTTTTATGGTCGAATTGAAATTTCCTTCAAATATTTCAGAAGTCCTTGAAGTAATCAGGTAAAAGTTTTTTTTCTATGCTTGAGCAACTGTGTTAAAAATAGTATGTCTTTAATCTTTTTGATCTATCCTTAATAAAAATGATGTCTACAAATCTGAAGTAACACAAAACAATTTGTTTTTTTAAAATCACAATAGTATTACTCTTAAGTAGCAAACTCCTCTATTGTATTTAAAAAATCATTCAATTTGGATATAGTTTTTCCAGTAATACAGGGTGGACCAAAAGGCACAAAGGAGTTTCAATATTTAATAACTCCTTTATTTGTTGTTTTTAATTTATAATACCATAGCATCATATACAGTATATATAAAATAAATATATACAAATAGGAAATAAATAAAAATAACTTTCAAAAAGTTATTAAAACACCAAACCCCTTTGTGACTTTTGGCCCACTCTATATATTTTGCTTTGATTCAGAAGGATAGCTGTTTGGGGTAACCAATAATAGCCTTCTTCCCCAAGTATATCCAAGCCAAAATTATGTATAGGGTGTGGACTTTTTAAAAAGATTCTAGAAATGTATTTAATAGGCTGAAAGTGGATATATATTTCAAAAGAAAACAATGAAAGTGGCTTGTCTATTGATTGCATTAGATCTCATCTTAGTGAGACTGCTCTTCCATCATAGACATAATATTCCCCTGACTGTAAAGCTATCATAGCCCTGAGACAGATGCATTTACACAGATTGGTGTTACATTGTCTGACAACAAAGAGCTTATGTTGGCTGAGAATGCTATTTCCATGTTGAATTTTATTTTAAATGGAAAGCTTTTGCAAATAAAAGAAATGTTACCTTCCATAAACAACCAAAAAGACATAAGAATAAGCAAAATGCAACTCAGTCTACCATTTTCCAATTCCTTAACCAAGTCTCTCTCAGACAATCAAGTAGATCCTAGTGCTAGGAGATCATTTGTAGGAGATAGGATGCAAACATGATTTCTTTTGGCATACTTCAATTTTATGTTTCCTTGCTTTTCTATACTGCGACCTTTGATTTTGTGAAGTCAAAAATTCTCCAATACATTGCCTATCCCCTTACAAAGAAAGATCCCTCCAAAGCACTCACTAACAGTTCGCTGGCCAATTGCAAAAATGATCATAGGTTGGGATGAATTAATTTGTACGGAGTATATATATATATATATATATATATATATATATATCCTTTACTGAAGTGTTTCATTGAGGATTCCCAGGGTTCTCCTTTTACGGCACCAAGGAGCCATAAAAGAATTTATGTTTATATTACACAACACAATTGTTCTATCACTTTTAAGGACCTGGGACAAGGAAAATGTCCAACTGTTTCCTATCATGTCTTGTGTTTCCATAAGGAAAGCCAATTTAAAAATAGGCATGTAAAATAACATCAAAGACCTGATTACTTCTGCCAAAAAGAGAACAGTTGGGCATGTTGCTTGGTTGCTTTGTTCCATATTCATTCATTTGAGGTCATTGGCAGGGAGCTTACTCTTCTGCCCTCTTTCCTCTTATATCATTCAGTTGCCTCCTGTCACTCTCTCCTCCTTCATTCCTGGCTCACATGAAGAGGGAGCCCTTCTCCTCATGAAGGCAAATTCCTTTCTATACACAATTCCCCCCATTCCATCCCATCCAGCAGACTTGCCTACAGATGAGGAAATGGAGGCAAACAGCGTTAAGTGACTTGCCCAGGATCACAAAGCAATTACATGACTAAGTCCACATTTGAACTCAGGTCTTCTGATTCCAGGCCTGGTACTCTATCCAGTGTGCCCCCTAGCTGTTCTTTATAGATAATACTTACAATATTGAGGAAACGCCCATTCTTTCCTCTGCTGTTCCATGGATTCAGCATGAAAGAATGTTTTGTCAAAAGCTTTTCCTTTATCAACTGATAAAAGCAGATGATTTTATTGGTTTTCTTATCAATGTAGTTTATTATGTTTATACTTTTCCTAATATTGAACCAACCTTGTATTCCTCACACCTAACAGAATGGAAATCTGGAGGTAGGGAAAGAAAGAGAATGGCAATTGTTGGAGGGGCCACAGGAGAAGAGGCATAATAATGGGCTAATATTGTTTCATCCCCACCCCTTTCCATGTTTCAGGCTTCAAGATTTAAAACTCATTCCTATATCAGGTAACTTGACACTAATTTTTCATCTAATGAGGCTCCCTTAAACCAAGTAGCTGGAAAAAAAAATGCTTTTTTTTATATGAAAATATGTCCTCGATTTGAGCAACAATAATGTGACTGAAACTGTGCTCAACCATGATGTGTTCAATTCCTGAAATTATATGTATGAAGCATTAGCATGTGTTAAATCTCTTTTCACCATTTTACATAGGTTCTATTACAGTGCGTACATAGGAAACTAGTCATATTTGATGGCAAGAATAGTTGAATTCTACTCATCTGGTAGCATGTCTGATTGTCTCATCTCTGGAGAAGCCCCCTCTCTCCTACTTGGTAACCCTGTCCTTACCTTTCTTTGTAATCCCTTCATATCTGGAATCTTCTATGCCTTGAATCTTGCAGTCATGCCTCATGCAGCTTCAAGGCCGAGGACATACCAGTGGTGGGAAACCAACCCAGCACACCTGAGTAAGAACCCATCCCCCCATATAAAACACCTGCTTCTCTTCCCACATAAATCCTTTTTTTAAAAATCCTTTTTAGGCCAGTCCTACACTAAAGAATTGGATTGGTGACTGAGAGATTGGAATAAACATGATGCCAAGTTAGGAAGATGTTTCTCACCTAGATCATCCGTCCCCTTACAAGTTCTTCCCACCCTGAAAACCGTCAAAACCAAGGCCACATCCCTGCCTAGTCTACCCGCTCTGGAAAGCCAGCTGTAATCTTGTCTATGATTCCAATGTATCCTTGTCCCTCTGTATTCCCCTCCATCCATGAATTCAAATATTGAGGACCCTCCTTTTTGTAGAACACAAAGTCCCTCCCCCACACCAGGCAGAAACCACAGACAGGGATGATATGGACGTTGTTTTGAGAGCAGTTTTAAATACACATCTTCACAAATGTACAACTTTAATTCTTTAAAAATTGGATTTTCTTGTCAAGACATACATCTGACCTATACATTAATCAAACAAGAGTGCTGAAAAGGAAGCATCCTTTTGATTTTTACATTATCCAAAGCACTCACACATCTCATGACTCTTACAGACAAATATTAACACCAACTGAGAACCTACTATACATAGAAGAGGCTGACAATGAAAAAAGGCAATGATATTAATGAATGCTACTTAAATAGAACTGGAGAAGGCATGAAGACATAAGATATGTTTGAAAGTGTCAAAATTTAGAAAACCTTATTTAATACACCTAAGTAACCTGACCGACATTTGAAATTAGGCTAGAAAGAGCTCCAGGAGCAATAGTGGGGAAAAGAAGGGTTTGCTGCCTGGTTTTAGCAGATTTCAGACTAGGCTAGTGTTATTTCACCTTTAACACCATGACTTCATTAAAAAACATTAAACATTGCTTCTGCATAACACCAGTCAGTATCTATCACTCTTGTCAAACTGTTAGTAACAGTGAAATGGAAAGATAAAATAAACCACCTTTCCATATCCTATTCATCAAGCTTGAATAATAAAATGTCATTATTGAATCATCATTATTCTGAACCAAATGTGAAATAATCATAAAACACAATATGGTGAATGTAAAAATGCATTCCTTTTTTTTTTTTCTTAAACTTGTTAAGGATGACCATTAAACTCCACTTTTCTCTGACAACTGTGATTTAGGTGGTGACCCAAAATGCATGAAAACAAATTGTCTATTCTATCGCTTCCTTCTCTTTCATGCTTTATTTATGGTGGTTGTAATTTTGCAACCCATAAACAGTGGTTGAGCACACAGTGCAAAGGCAGCAAAACCAACATTAACTAATAAAGTCTTATCAGAAAAGGCAAGGTTACCAGCAAACCTAATATCAGTAGAAATTAACACATGGATTCATTGCCAATTGCATGCCTTAATGTGCTTCCAAAAAGAATATAGTCACTGACTACAGAATTTTAAAAATATATAATTAATGGAGAATCTCTGAACAAATAAAATCAGCATATATGAATTAGACATATTTATATTGCTATAGGATAATGTCATTTCCTAAGGCTTTAAATGTGCATTATTCACTGGCTTTTCTTGTCATTTTATTTATTATTTGTGACAGGGGACTACCAATGACTGAGCCCCCCACTGGGTAGTCCTGCTGTTATATATAAGTATCTGGGATAGCCAAGAAAAAGTATATTAAGTAATTTAAAATACAAACTACGCATCAAAAGCAATGGGAAGGGGCAGCTAGGTGGCACAGTGGATAGAGCACCAGCCCTGGAGTCAGGAGTACCTGAGTTCAGATCCAGCCTCAGACACTTAACACTTGCTAGCTGTGTGATCCTGGGCAAGTCACTTAACCCCAATTGCCTCACTAAAAAAAAAAAAAAAGCAATGGGACAATCTAAATAAATTTAGCTCTGGAAAAAAAAAACTTTTGGAACTAAATAAAATGAAAATGGTCTTTTCTGCACACAATTTAATGAAATATATTCTAATTTATCACTATAGATTCTGACAAACTCTATTCCTTGGAATACTATTTTTCTTGCTCTTAAATATCTATTTCTCTAAAGAATTTCCCAAAGATAGACAACATTCCCTCTAAAATGTCTATGTCTATTCATAACCAATATTATTTCTTTTTTCTTTTTGATGGGGCAATGAGGGTTAAGTGACTTTCCCAGGGTCACATACCTAGTAAATGTCAAGTGTCTGAGGTCACATTTGAACTCAGGTCCTCCTGAATCCAGAGCCAGTGCTTTATCCACTGCACCACCTAGCTGCCCCCCAACAATATTATTTTTTTTTTGGTGAGGCAATTGGGGTTAAGTGACTTGCCCAGGGTCACACAGCTAATAAGTGTTAAGTGTCTGAGGCTGGATTTGAACTCAGGTCCTCCTGAATCCAGGGCCGGTGCTCTATCCACTGCACCACCTAGCTGCCCCACGAACAATATTCTTTTTAAGGAAATTTTTAAACACTTTCAAATGACCATTTTGACTAAATAAAAAAGAAAAATACTTTCTCTTTTGTGATATATTAATTTCCCCTGGTTGATGATGGTGCCTCTTTTCCATGTCTCTTCACGTACTATAAGAGCAACTTCAAGGAGACTTCCTGTTCTCAATGATTAGGTAAACTGTATGAAAGACTTGGGTGAATGTTTATATTCCTCAAAACTTGTTGTGTAACTTCATCCTTGCTCTCCTGAGTTTGCATCTGTTCTGGCTTAACACTCATCCTTTCTGATTGTCCTGCCTGACTCAGTGCCTCAACAACTCCCCAATGAATATTTCCACAACAGAGCAGTCAGTATTTAAAGTTTCTGGGACCCTTTTCTGACATTTTTCAACTTTTCTATCATCCACCCCCAGACAGTGAAAAAGGCAATATTTTGAGCATGCAACTACGTACTGTGTTTCTAAAGAAGCAGACTATGAGAAAGTCCATCATAAATTTAATATCTAAGTAAACTAAAGTCTTAGGATACTTTAAAGCTACTAAGCTTATGACTTAACTAAGACCTTTGGGACACCCTGTATAGCATCAAAACCTTCCAACCAGAAGTGCAGATTGCAGTCCTGAGTGTCATTAAATAAAGTTTTCAGTGAAGATTTAAGGTACAACTTAATAACCCTGTGTCAAAAACGCACTTTCAAAAACAGTATCTAGGGGCAGCTAGGTGGCACAGTGGAAAAAGCACCAGCCCTGGATTGAGGAGGACCTGAGTTCAAATGTGACCTCAGACACTTCACACTTACTAGCTGTGTGACTCTGGGCAAGTCACTTAACCCTCATTGCCCTGAAAAAAACAAACCAGTATCTAAAAGATAAGTATGAGATTTTGAAACTTTATGTAACATCTTCTCCATGTTACAAAATACAGAAAGAAAAAAAGTTCCTTGGAAGTACGGGGAGAGAATAACCCATAAAACCCAAAAGAACAATAAATTATTGGAATTGACAGGGAACTAAGGATGGTTCTTGTTGTTATTGTTCAAACATTGCAGTCATGTCTGACTCTTTATGACCCAATTTGGGGTTTTCTTGGCAAAGATACTGGAATGCTTTACCATTTCTTTTTCCAGTTCACCTTACAAATGAGAAAACTGAGACAAATAGGGTTAAGTGACTTACCTAGGGTCACACTGCTAGTGTCTGAAACCACATCTGAACTCAAATCTTCCTGACTCTAGGCTGGGCACTGTAACGATTGGAATGACGCCACCTGCTGGAGACTTACTGTAGAAGAGTTTCACCCATGAAGCGAAGGTCTTTGAGGGCAAGACCAGGAGTCTTTTCTTTGGCGTCACTTCCTGACGCGGGCTAGTGGGAGGAGGAAGGAAGAGACTGGCGCTGAGTCTCGGGCTCTTTTTTCCTCTGGACTCTGGTGGAGAAGGGAGCTAGAAATGCGCTCTCCCTTTAATAGATAGGAATCTAGACCTTTCTCTCTCTCTTTACCAAATTCTTATTCTCCTTAATAAATGCTTAAAAGTCTAACTCTTGCTAAAGCTTATAATTTATTGGCGACCACTCATTAAATATTTTAGACAGTTTAGCTAGAATTTTAGCCCTTAAACAGCACTCTATCTACTCTACCACCTAGCTGCCCTAGAGAAATTCTAGTCTAAATAAAGGATGAGATCAGGAATAATCCTGGATAACTCAATAAGGCTAAAGGGAGACTATGGGGGTCTTTGATTGGATTTCCCTCCAATTCAAAGTGTGGACATCCTCCTTAATATCACAGTGAAATGTATGATTTACTTAATAGGGAAAGGAGTACTTACCAAGGTACTTGTTGCCCAATTTATGAATTACTGAGCATGTCTGATTGATCTGAGGTGACTATTGTAAAAACGAGAAGACATCCCTGTCATAGAACCAAAGCACGAAAGACTAGAGAGCTGACTTTACACAGGGTGAGATAAAGTCTTTCCCCAGGGAAACCATAAAGCACAGAGAAGGTAACCAAAGAAGGGTAGCAGCAAGAAACTTCAGTCCTTGAGATGGTAGCAGCTGAAGCTATCAATGGAATGATGAGAGTCTTAGTCTTAGTAAGAGTTTGGGGGCGCCCTGTGTATGTCATTTCCTAATAATTAGACCTAATGGGTTAGTTTCACTTAATAATTGGATTGAAAGCTATTGAAGGACAAAGACGATATTCCTTTTCTATTCATTGCAACCTCATCACTCCATCTGATTGACAAATTAACTTCACAATGGTCATATCTACCCAATAAAGCTTTCCATAAAAGTAAAAAACATATATATATATACATATATATCCTATTAAAAAATAAAATTTGTAAGAAATAACAGTAATAAACCTGTTCTGAATTGAATTTTGTATTATCCTAAGTTGTAAAAAATGAATATTGTTAATTAAGCATGCACAAACGAGGTACAGAATCATTCCATAAACTTGGTATTGGCCTCTTGGCTTATGAAACAAAGGATGAGACCACTCTGAAAGAAAAAGAGCAGCATGTTTCTCCAGATTCATATGACCAGCAATAACAGCCTCCCCTAAGGCTTTTCCAAAATTCAAATGTGCCATACAGGTTTCTGGGACCAAGACCTACTCATGATTCGTTACATTCCAGTATTTTTCTTTTCTTTCTGCATCTGTTCACAAAAATGAATTCTTGATCCTGGTGATACATCTACACTGATATCAACAACGCCAACTATTCTAAGTCTGAGCTGACTGGTCTTCATTCCTATGCTTCTTCACCCTTCCAGAAGGGTCCCCAAAGTCAGTAGTGTCAGCTAATGCCTAATATAAAATGCACTGTTATAATACAAGTGAGCAATGGAGAGGTCCTAAATTGGCCAGCATTCACCAGACAGAGAGAGAGAGAGATGATAGAAGACATACATGATTTTGTAATTCCATAACTGACAGTAAATTCAACCAGTCATAAAGGATTTCTTCTTTTTTTTTCAGGGCAATGAGCGTTAAGTGATTTGCCCAGGATCACATAGTTAGCAAGTGTCTGAGGCTGGATTTGAACACAGATCCTCCTGAATCCAGGGCCAGTGCTTTATCCACTGCACCATCTAGCTGCCCCCATAAAGCATTTATTAATGTGTCGTATACATATCAACACACACATACACAATCACAGGGTCTCTGACAACAGGGAGATTACATTCAATGGCGTGAAAAAATAAAGAACAAATATACACAAACTACACAAAAAGTAAAGTAGTTAGGGATGTATGGCACTATCGAGCATGGCTGGAAGGGGGAGGTCAGGAAAAGACTGATATAGAAGGTAGTAGTTAAATGCTGAATATTACAGAAAGTAAAAGCACACTACATAGAATATATTAGCAACTTTATAAGTACTGACTGATTGATTAAAGGATACTATGATGCAGAGGTGAGGAAGGACTACATTCCAAGAATGGGAGATGGCCAGCACAAGCATGGAAATAGAAAACAGAGCAAGAGAAAATGCCATCTTGGTTGGACAGCAGACTGATGAAGGAGGGGGAATAATAAACCATGAGGCTAGAAAGGTAGGTTGGGACTAGGCTGTAAAGGCTTCCAGTGTCAAACTGAAGCTTTTATATTTGATTCTAGGGGTAAAAGAGAGCCACTGTAGTTTATTCAGGAAGAGAGTGACAAGGTCACAGCTGTGCATAGGGAAAATAACTTGGGCAGCTGATGACAGTTTAGAGTTGGGAGAGATTTGATGAAGGGGGATCATTGCAATATTGCAGGCAAGAAGCAATAAGGGCCTGAAATACATGAGTAGGGAGAAGGGGATGAATTCAAGAGATATTGTGAAGGTACCAATAATTACATTTGGCAACTGACTGTGTATGTGGGGTGAGGGAAAATAGAGTTTAATGATGTAGTCAGAAGACAGATTATAATGGGTTAAGAGGTAAGATAGGAAGTAAAGACAATGAGTATAAATAGCTTTTTATAGAAGTTTGTCTTAGGGTAGATATATTCAAGTAATTGTGATGTCCTTCCATTAGCAAAGTAGAAAAATAAGAAAAATGACAAGCATTGAAAGGGCCACAGCAAAAATGGATGCATTAATGCACTGTTGGTAAAACTGTGAATCTCTCTAGGCATTCTTCTGAAAAGCAATTTGGAACTCTGCCCAAAAAGTCAAAGGCATATCCTTTGACTATGACTAAATCTATACCCCAAAGCGAAAGAAGAAAAAAGAGCCACAAGGTGGCTAGGTAAAACAATGGTTAGAGTGCTGGAACTACAATCAGGAAGGTCTGAGTTCAAGTCCAGCTTCAAAGATGAATTAGCAATGTGACCCTGGGCAAGTCACTTAATCTCAATCTGCCTTAATTTCCTCATTTGTAAAATGGGGATAAAAATTGTGCCCTCTTCCCAGAATTGTGGGAAAAAAATAAATAATATTTATAAAGTGGACTGCAAATCTTAAAGTCTTCTATAAATTCTAGTTCTATACAGCTCTTTGGTAGTAACAAAAACAAAACAAATAAAACATCCTGGAAACTAATGGGCTAACTATCAAATGGAAAATAGTAAAACAAATAAGAGTTTAGGGGAAAAATTGAATACAATTGCGCTTTCAGAAATGACAAAAGGGCATTTCAGAGAAACCTGGGAAAACTTGTATGAACTAATGCAGACTAGAAAACAATTTATACAATAACAACATTGTAAAGGTAAACAACTTAAAAACTCTGACGAATGCAATGATCAAAAAAATTTGTTTAGAGGACAGATGAAGTAGAAACATACTAGTCACAAACTGACAGAAAGCTGATGGACACAAAAGAAAGTATGAGAGAATACACTTTTGGATATGGCCAATGTGGCGATTTGTTTAGATAGACTTTGCCTACTTGCTATAAAGTTTTTATTTTCCATATGAGGGAGGAGAGGAGTGGGAGGGAGAGAAATGATCATTAACTGGAGGTTGGGGGGCAGGGAATGTAAAAAAAAAAGGGAAGGGATGTTTCAGTGAGGGCCCAGTTGAGGTTAGATAACATAAATGTATAGGTAAACAAGTCCACTTAGTTGCATGACTTCTTCCATCTCAACAAACAGAAAAAAACACTTTCAGAGATCAAATGGTATTAAAATGTGAAAACAAAAGTTTAGACTTAGAGTAACATATCATTTCCATTACAGTCTGGTTTCTCTAATCCTTAAAACACCCAATTATAAGAGATAGGGCAGAATACATGGAAGTCAGTAGCAGCAAAGCTTCTTCTACCTACCTCTCTCTCCTTCCCTGATTCTTTGAAATTAACCTTTGGTAATGATACCTACATGTGGTTATGTGGGTATGTGTGGGTATGTGTGTACAAATATACACACATGCACACCTATACACATATATACATACCTACATACACATATATACGTGAGTATATATACACACACACACACACACACACACACACACATATATATATATATATATATATATAAACACACACATCTCTTTTTTTGCTTGAAATAAACTGCTCTCTGCAAGAAGCACAGTTCATTTAAACTTCTGAGACAATTTATAAAGAAACCAGTTGCTCAGAGGCTTAGTATGAAAATCAGCCAAAGACAAACTGAAAAGTAACTTATTTCATGGAGATTTAACTCAAATATCCAGCCTCTGCACCTTGAGGGCAGGGACTGCATATTACTAAGATTACCCTCTAAGCAAAGTGCCTTGCATATTAGTAAGCACTCATAAATAGTTGTCAAATTAAATAGAAAAGAGCAGGAGGGGAAAAAAGGATGTGAGATGCATAAAGCAGAAAATACCCCCTAGACTTCCTGTGACTAGTGAAAGACAGACAAGAGGCTGATGCTCTAAGACAAGTCATGACCCCCTCTCTCATTCTAGGCTTCTTCTCTCAGATGGATAATTAAATACATGAGAAATTAAACGCAGAAACTTACTGGAGAAAAACTTACTGGAGAAATTATCTCAGAATCTGGCTGTAGTTGTCTCAGAAATGATTCCCACAGCAAACATTGAAAACAACCAGCCAGAAAGATTCTGACTCAAATTTAAGTCTCCCAGTGAGCTGTTCCAATCAAGAGACATTATAATCAGAGTCTTTGCATATAATTATAGTTAGAATGAACCAATAAAAGAAATTTTAATGATTACCAAGGCAAGGCACTTGGGGGTCTATTTACATTTTAACATTTTACAATAAAATATTACGCTCGAATTTAATAATTGAAATAAAGCCATCCAAAAATGCTGAAGGCAATATCTGGTCTCTCGTTGCCAATGGTCATCAGAGTGTTCTTTAGATGGAAAAGAAAGATCATACAATAGGGCAAGAGAAGTGAAAAATGTATATTTCTTTTTATGGTCATAAGATTGTGTGTAATAATGTGTAGAGAGCAGGACTCAGAAACAGAAGGACCAATGTTCAAATCTCCCCTCCAATACTTACTAGCTATTCCGTAACCTCTCAGTTTCCTCTTCCGTAAATGGAGGATAATATGTTTATTACCTACTTCACAAGGTAACTGAGACTAACTCAGATAATGCCTGTCGAATATTATCACTGTTATCATGAACAAACACTAAAATTATTTGCTCTGTACCACCATACCAAGCACTTAATTTACATTTCTTGGTTTGAACTAAATAGATTTGCAAGATACATTTTGGACACCGAGAATACAAAGAAATATAAAAGACAATATATTTCATTAAGGAGTTTACAATCTAGTTGGGGACAGAGGATATCAATGAATAACAAAGCAATCAGTAAGCCTAAATATAAAAAAGATCAGAAGGTTATACATGTGAAGTGAAAAAGACAGTGATACCAAAAATCAAACTGTAGGCTGACAGCGAGAAATTCAACAAGGTGGGATTGAAGCTGGATATGTAAGACCTGCTACATAGTATATTAAGCTGCTACTTAATTAAAAGAATCTTATTCACACACCATTATAAATCAAAACTCAAAATTAGCTTCCAAAGATTCTTTGGCCCTGAAAAATGTTTTAAAGGGCATAGGTAGGGAGAAGGCTTAGAAGAAAAAGGCTAAAATATTTGGATGGAAAAAAAGACTAGACCTGTGATTTTCAAGCACAGAGAATTCTTAGGTGAAACAAATTCCTTTACCAATAAAAGGTGGTATCTTCCCTGAAATTTGTAGTCTTTATATGGCAAGTTGCCTACACACTGAGAAATTAAGTGAATTGCCCAAGCTCACACAGCCTTTATCTGTCAGAAGCAGAGTTTGAACCCAGATCTTTCTGGTTTAGAGGCAGGCTTTCTAGATCCACTATACCATGCTGCCTCCTGAGTATAAAACTTATGGTAATATTTACAATATAAGCCCCACCCCCACCCCCACCCCCCCACCCCCCCCCCCACCCCGCCAAATCCTGTGTTTCTGGTTTTATAATTATGGTATGAACAGCATAATAAACCTAATTGTCTTATGATTATCTTATGTACAGTTCTCAGTGAGTGGAAAAATTGTGGCAAACCCTGACAAATAAGATGAAGTATGAGGAACTAGACAAAGAGAAACCAACAGAGAAACAGGAAACTAAAGAACTCCCCCAAAAGGGCTTAATTAATCCAATGAATTGAATCCTCCTTTGTACATACTACCTTCTATTTATAAACTGCCTTGGGCAGCTAGGTGGCGCAGTGGATAGAGTACCGGCCCTGGAGTCAGGAGGACCTGAGTTCAAATGTGACCTCAGACACTTAACACTTACTAGCTGTGTGACCCTGGGCAAGTCACTTAACCCCAATTGCCTCACAAAACAACAAAACAAAACAAAAAAACAAAAACAAAAAAATAAACTGCCTAATTCTGTTAGAGCAAAGGAGTTTTAACAACATTGTCTTAGTCATTCTTTTAGAAACTGTATGGAAAGGAATCCAATAGACATGGGGAAATAAGGAAAGAAGATATTAAATGATTTGCCCTTGATTGAAAATCATTGGCAAAATCAAGTCTGAGATTTCCTAGCTTTAACAGGGTTTTTCTCTGAAAGACCGATAATACCCTATGTATTAATAAGAGCAATGAGCCTACGATCTTATTTTCTAAGTCCCGCAAGGACTGAGATCATTCCTCATTTCTTTGTATTTTTTACTGTTGTTCGCAAGGTAGGGACTACTTACATGAATGCTGATTGAACTGAACAGAATCTTTTCTTGATCCACAGTTTCAAATGTAAAATTGCTAAATGATGCTGCAAAATCTATAGTAGACATCACTTGCTAATTAATCCTTAAGTACAAAAATATGGGCTTAAATCTTTCCTTAGAACCTGGGTTAGAAAAGCCATTTCTTAGAGGGAGAATTTATTAACAAGCAGAACTATTTTGGTATAATTAAATTACTCCAGGCAGAAAGGACACTAGTAACTAAAGTCCCACCTACTTTCTTTACTCCTTTCTAAGGGGGTTGCAAGCCTTTTGACTCTCTTCCTCTTGCTACTTGTCCTTCCCTAGCCTCCAGGGTGTCACCAAATGGTACTTAATGTCAGACTAAAGAATTTGGGTTTTATTATATTAACAAATGGGGATTTGAGCTAAGGGTGACATGATTAGACCTGAATAGGGAAGAGAACACTGAAACTGATGTCAAGTGTGCTTTGGCAGGGGTATAAACGTTAGAGGTAGAAATATGTTAGGCTAGAGAGAAGCTAGGTGGCGCAGTGGATAAAGCACCGGCCCTGGATTCAGGAGGACCTGAGTTCAAATCCGACCTCAGACACGTGACACTAGCTGTTTGACCCTGAGCAAGTCACTTAATCCTCATTGCCCTGCAAAAGAAGGAAGGAAGGAAGGAAGGAAGGAAGGAAGGAAGGAAGGAAGGAAGGAAGGAAGGAAGGAAGGAAGGAAGGAAGGAAGGAAGGAAGGAAGGAAGGAAGGAAGGAAGGAAGGAAGGAAAGAAAGAAAGAAAGAAAGAAAGAAAGAAAGAAAGAAAGAAAGAAAGAAAGAAAGAAAGAAAGAAAGAAAGAAAGAAAGAAAGAAAGATGTCAGGCAAAAATCCAGGCAAATAAGGTAGTGTCAGTGAGGATAAGAAAGGAAGAAAGACAAGCAAAAGATACTGAAGAAGTAAAATTGTCATGTGTTTGGCAATTGCTTGAATGTGAAAAATAAAATAAAGGGAAAGGTCAAAGAAAAACAACATTTCTAACATGAGTAACTGAGGGAATTGTAAAACCACATAAAGAAGTCAGAAAGAAAGAGGTCGTAGGGGGGAAGACAATGACATTAGTATAGAATATAATGAGTCCTAGATCCTAATGTGACATATAGAAAGAGATATCCAGTAGGCAGGTTAAGATTCAAGTCTCAGAAGAAAATTCAGGGCTAGAACTAGTGATCAGGGAATCATCTGTACAGAGGTAATATTTGGAGTCATGGTAGGTGATATATATATATATATTTTTTTTTGCAGGGCAATAGGGGTTAAGTGACTTGCCCAGGGTCACACAGCTAGTAAGTGTCAAGTGTCTGAGGCCGGATTTGAACTCAGGTACTCCTGAATCCAGGGCCGGTGCCTTATCCACTGTGCTATCTAGCTGCCCCCATGGTAGGTGATATTACTAACAAAGGAGAGAAAGTGGAATGGGAAGAGAACAGGGCAAAAGAAAGAATCTTTATGATCAGGAAGAAGAAAAGGATGTGGAGACTTAGAAATGGAATCAGGGCAAGAAAGAAGCCAAGGGAATAAATAATAAGTAAAAAAGAATGAAGTAAAGGAGAGAGTGGACAGCAGTGTAAAAGGTTTTTTAAAAGGTCAAGAAAAGGGGCAGCTAGGTGGCGCAGTGGATAGAGCACCGGCCCTGGAGTCAGGAGGACCTGAGTTCAAATCCGGCCTCAGACACTTAACACTTACTAGCTGTGTGACCCTGGGCAAGTCACTTAGCCCCAACTGCCTCACTAAAAAAAAAAAAAAAAAGTCAAGAAAAATAAGGACTGGAGAAAAAAAGCTAATCAATTCGGTAATTAAAAGGTTAGTGGCAACCTCAGAGGAAACAGCTAAATGGAATGGGCACAAGACAGGTTTCAGCAGGTAACAAAATGAATCAGTGGAAACAAGCAAGAAGGTTATCGGGAAGAAATCACTTAAATTGACAAGATCACTTGTCTGGGAAGTGTCAAATGAGATGACACAACGACAGGCATTTAACTAACAGATTCACTTCAATAACCACCAAATCCAATATAACTCAACTACCCAATTAGAAGGCAATTTGGTAGAATAACTCTGTGAAGTAAGCAGAGGAAGAACTCTACACTTTATAGACAAGGAAAATGATGTTCTAAGGATTTCAGCGCTTTGACCAGGGTGACAAATGGCCTGGCAGAATGGTTTAGTTGGGGAGTGGGCAGGGGAAATAGTGCTTGGCTAGCAGGTCAGTCAAGACAAAGACTTTGGGACTTCCTCCAACAAAAGTGCCTCACTTTCCATTTTACAAGGAAGGACACAGAAAGTCAAAAAGATTAAGCAACTTAGCCACTCAGTGGGTAACTATCATTACAAGTCCTTCCTGGGTTTAGGTTAAAGGGTCTATTCACCATGTGTGCACTGTATAGTGATCTAACTTGTAGGGGGGAAAATTTTGATATCAAATAAATTCATTACCAACAATTTAGTGAGATGTTAAAAACTGGACAGGAAAAAAAATCTTCAAAAGAACAGTATGATCACCAGACAAATTATTCAAGTTAGAGAAAATGAAAGAAAATGAACATAGGCACCAAGGAAACCTTCAATGACAGTTAAGTTTCCTTTTAGATTCTATGATTAAAATACATTTTATTACTTGTCGAGAGTAAGAAATATAATGTTTATTTCTTTGTTTTTTTTTTCCTTTTTGAACGGGGACTACATTCATTTATTTTATGTTGCCACTAAGGAAGGAAAGAAACTTGGTACCATCAATTAAACTAAAGTCAATTTGGAGGAAAATACAGAAGGTTAATTAACTACTAATGATTTTGGAGTTTGTTTATCCTTTAGCTTAATTTATGGATGTGACATTATTTCAACATGCCGTGATTCATAAAAGAAAAAAATCCAAAGCAAAATAGTTATTATTGGAATGATCAAAATTATGAGTGGGAATAAATAAAAGAGGGGAAAGTACATTGATGTTCATAAATCAAAACAGATTACTAAAAGATAGTGGAAAGAACATGTTCTATGGAATTATAGGACCCGAGTTCAAATCATGATTCAGATACTTATTGCCTATGTGACCTCATGCAAATTAAGGATCCTTCCACATTCATAAAATAAAAGGGCTGAGTTAGATGACCTCTAGCCTTTTCCAACTCTTGTCTGATGCTATGATTCGATGTAACTGAGTAGACATTCAAAAAAACAAGTAACTAGAATGTCAAGGAAAACACATGACCGAGAATGTGAACTATTAAAACTTAAAGAATTAAAGCCACTTTCTTTTTCATTTTTTCTTTTATTCAAGTCTTCTTATACAAAATGACAAATATGAAAGTGTTTTTACATAATTGCACATGTGTAACCTATATTTAATTGCTTACTGTCTCAGGGAGGGGGAGTGAATGTAGGCAAAAAAGATAGAATTTGGAATTCAAAACTTTCAAGATAAGTATTTTTTAAAAAAAAGAATTAAAGCCTCCAAATTAATTTAGTTAAAGATGTATCTATTTTTATTAAAAAAAGATTCACATGAAAGAAAAAAAGGTTAATAATAATAATAATAATAATTGTAATCATTATTATTGACAGCAGCATTTATATAGTATCTAATATGTGCCAAGCACTACACTAAGCAGTTTTACAAATATTATTCAGTTTGATCTTCACAACAACCCTGGGAGGTAGGGGCTATTATTGTCCACAAAAGTAGTGAAAATGGAAGTAGCAATAAAGGAGAAAAGGTATTGCAGGATACCAAATTATAAATCAAAGTGGTCATCATCAAAATTATTTGATACTGGTTAAAAAATTAAAAAGTAAATCAGGGTTAGCTAGGTGTCACAGTGGATAAAGCACTGGCCCTGGATTCAGGAGGACCTCAGTACAAATCAGGCCTCAGACACTTAACACTTACTAGCTGTGTGACCCTGGACAAGTCACTTAACCCTCATTGCCCTGCCAAAAAAAAGAAAAAAAAAGAAAAAAGAAAGTAAAGTAGGGGCAGCTAGGTGGAGCAGTGGATAGAGCTCCCGCCCTGGAGTCAGGAGGACCCGAGTTCAAGTCCGGCCTCAGACACTTAACACTTACTAGCTGTGTGACCCTGGGCAAGTCACTTAACCCCAATTGCCTCACTAAAATAAAAAAAAAAAAAAAAAAGAAAGTAAAGTAAATCAAAACAAACTACATAAGAAACAAAAAATCTTAAATTAGGCCAAGCATTTTTTTTCTTTAAATAAAACCAAGAACATGAATTGCTGGGAGGATACTATATTTGACAAAAACTTTTTTTAAAAAAATAAACATTTTAATTATAGTTTTCAGTTCCAAATTTTATCCCTACTTCTCTCCCTTCCCTTCCCCCTCCCTGAGGCAGTAAGCAATAAAATATGGGTTATACATGTGCAATTGCGTAAAACATTACCATATTAGTCATTTTGTACAAGAAAACCTGAATAAAAGAAAATAAATGAAAAAAGTGAAAATAGCATGCTTCAGTCTGTGTTCAATCAATATTAGTTCTTCCTTTGGAGGTGGATAGTATGTTTCATCAATAGTCTTTTGGTATTGTTTTGGATCATTGTATTCCTGAGAATCCTAAAGCCATTCACAGCTCTTCATCAAACAATATTGCTGTTTCTGTGTACAATATTCTCTTGGTTCTGCTCACTTCCCTATACATCAGTTCATACAAGTTTTTCCAGGCCTTTCTGAAATTATACTGCTTGTTGTTTCTTATAGCACAATAATATTCCATCACCATCATATACCACTGCTTGTTTAGCCCATTCCCCAACTGATGGTCATTCCTTTGATTTCCAATTCTTAGCCACCACTAAAAGAACTACTATAAATATTTTAGTACAAATAGGTCTTTTTCTCTTGACAAAAACTGTTAAGAAATAACTCCTTGGGGCAGCTAGGTGGTGCAGTGGATAGAGCACTGGCCCTGGAGTCAGGAGGACCTGAGTTCAAATCCGGCCCCAGACACTTAACACTAGCTGTGTGACCCTGGGCAAGTCACTTAAACCCAAATGCCTCACCAAAAAAAAAAAAAAAAAAAAGAAATAACTCTTCGGCCCTGTGAAGGAAGGTATAAGCTTGCACAGCAGTGGGAGGATGTGGAGTAAGAGTAAGTTAGCGGATAATCAGTTAAATATAAGAATGAATATGTTGGAGATAAAACCCAGCATTGTCCACCAGCAGAAGGATGGGATGAAAGCCATCTTCCACTCTCTGATAGGGGGTTTGCAGTTCTGCTACAGCCACCACTTTGGAGACCACTTCTGTACAAGGCATCCAGAGGCAAATGAACATAACTGTCAGTTAAAGGATAGCTAGAGATCAAGTTGCTTTACCCCATCAGTTGTGTCTCTTCAGCCTTACCTTAGCAAATATTTTACCACTAACACTTCTATCTTTTCAGCCTTAACTTAGCAAATATTTGTTGAATTGAATTTTTCAATAATCTCCAACCTCAGAACTTCTCACCCTCATCACTTCATCCTCCCAATGTTAAGTCACTTGCGAAGGTTGAATTTTAAAAAGCTATAGTAAATGGGGCAAGATTCATACACTTTGCCTGCCAATTCTGTTTTAGCATTGAAGTATATTACTATATTTAAACCAAATTGCTATAAAGACCAAAGTACTGCAATATCAATTTAAAAGAAAGATCTGAAAAATGCAGGGCTCTGTAGAAGAAAATCCTTTGTTGTTTCAAAAATCAGGGCTGTCAGTAAAATTATTTAATTAATTAGTGCATATACTAACTTTAGGCCTCCCTTGCAACTAACTAGATAGCTCAGTAGATCAAGTCCTAGCAGGAAGACCTGAAGACAAATTGTGTCTTATTTATAGCTGTGTGACCCTGAATAAGATGCTTAGCCACTTTCAGGCTTAGTTTCCTGCTATATCTCTCACTACACAATAGTGAATCCCCTTTCATTTTCCCAAGCCATCCCCTTCCACTCAAACACAAAGTATTTTGGTCATTAATTAAAGAAAAATTTCTCAGGTAAAATAAAGGAAATCTCATTGATTTCCATTCTTCAATATGCATGGCAGAATCACAAAATAATTTTATTTTGTTAAGAAACTCAGATTTTGAGAACCTTGACTTTTCAGTGTATTTGTGCTATTTTACATTAGTTCTGTTTATGTCTCTTTTATATATGTCTTAATTATTGTTAACATGGTAAAAGAAATCAGAGAATACATATACATGTATTCACACATTATATATAAACTTTAATCACTACATGTATATTTATACGAATATTACACATACACACAAAGGTGTGCTGGTAAGTGTAACAATCAACTCCCCTTTAAAAAAATGTGCACAATTTTAAATTTAATCTGCATTTTTAACATTTTCTATCACTTTCCTAAATTTATACAACCAACAAAACAATAAATTGATCCCTGATTTGTAGCATTTGCTGATTTCTGAGGTGTAAACGCTCATTCTGAAAATTTAACCATGAGTTCTCAAGAATTTAATCAACATGGATTAAGCACCTACTGTGTCCTAGGCACAGTGCTAACTAAGCACCAGGGATACAAATAAGAAAAAGAAAGACAGTCTCTGTTCTTAATAAACTTACAATCAATGAGGGGAAGTAATACACAAAAGGAAGCTGGAAAGAGGAGGGAGGCATGCACAGGGGTTTCTTGTACAATATAATTCAAACCAAGTAGAGCTGGGAAGAGGAGAGCTGGATTTAAAGTTCAGATTCTTTGGGAGCTTTGGAAGGAGCTTAGGGCTCCAACCTCCATCCCTCCTATCAGAGAGGAGAAGGTGAGGGATGCTTTGCAAACTGGCTCCAACATACCCCTACAAATAACATAGATCCTGGATCAACTGAAACTAAATCCAGTTTAGTATAAAAGTAAGACAACTGTGCCCCTATATTCATTCTCCTGATAATCCTCCCCTTCTCCTGAAGTGCTATTATCTAGTATCAATATTTAATTGGTTTGAGTAAGATTATATGCCAATGAAGGCCATTTTAGAATCTCTTTGCTACGGAATGAGGTCTTACTTCAGAACCAAATGGGGCGAACTCCATAAAGTAGCTCAGATGAATCCCTACTGAGATCATTCTCACAATAATGATTCCTTCACTCATATGAATGCCTCAGAAAATATGTACATACACACCTATAATACTTAAAGGATAAAGATTTCATAGTCCACCAGAAGAGTCAACATTTTCCCCTAAATCAACTGTTAAAGTATGTTGAGATCTGTAAGACCACATAAATGCCTTTTGTTGTTGTTCTTAATTATTTTTATTAGACCTATACATAGAAATGTTAAAATCAGGTATGTTTACTTCTGGAAAGATCTTGTAAACTGATGCCTACACACAGGGAACCTACCCAGTGCCCATCAGTTATCAGTGAAATGTCCTCTATAAAGAAATAAATGAGCATAGCCATCAGTGCTTTGTTGTTGTTTGGTCATTTCAATCACGTCTGACTCTTTGTGACCCCAATCGGGGTTTTCTTGGGAAAAACACTGGAGCGGCTTGCCATTTCCTTCTCTAGCTCATTTTAGTCACCAATGCTAGTTATCATCAAAAACTGGTCCCCCAAATCAATTGCTGGCACATTGAAATAAGGGATATATAAGCTACAAAATAAGTGGGCAAAGAGTACCTCTCCCATACCTGATATATTCATCATCTTGTCTACCTTTTAAAGCCCAGGTGGGACGAGAAACACCAAAACAGCAAAATCCACATAGCAAACCCTATAATCAGCTAGAATTTGCTTAGAGTATTGAGATGAACCCAAAATTAAGCTAGCAAACCATAGATAGTGTGCTTTCTTACATTGTTTTTTAATCAGAAAAGAAGAAATCCAATCTAGTACTTATTCAAGGATTTGAGTAGCTGATGAATATTATCTCCTGGATCAATTGTGCTCAGGCATTTTTCAGCAATAATTTGTTTCAAAGTGCATTTTGAATGTTTTATGTATATAAGTTCTTGCTAGTTTGGGATATTTAGTACAAGATTTAAAAAGAACTAGCTTCATTTTATAGATTCTTGAGATTTGGCTCTCCATGTGTATCGTCTGGATAGCCACTAGGTCATTCTGGGTACTAAAATATCAAACCACAAATAAACCTATAAAACTGGAACATAAATATTTTCCAGATACATAAAAAGTTGGTTATGAAAATTAATGGCCTAAAGCTGGTAATGGCAGTAGAGAAGCTGCATGATATAGTGGAATGGTAGAACTGTACTAGAGGAGACCTGGGTTCAGATACTACCTCTGGTGTCCACTAGCTATGGACAGACCATTTTACTTCTGAGACTCAGTTTCATTCATTTGTAAAATGAGAACAATATCTACAGTGCCCTCCTCAAAGTACTCTTATAAAGCTCCAATGAGATTATGTTCTATACAGGGCTTTGCAAAAAAAGATAATATAAAATAGAATATAATATCAATAATATAAAATCTGCTATCATTATTCTTATTTTTAGATTTTTGTACTTTGCTATAAAATATTCTTCTTATATGGCCTGAAGACAATGAATAATCTCACCTAGATCTTCTCTACCACTTTGATGTGATTATTTTACTTCTTTTAGAGAAGAATAGTTAATGAAATAGAATATTAAGAATCCAATGGTCACTCCCCTGAAAATGATAAAAAGTGAGTTTTGCTCTTAAAGATCTAGTAATAGACTATCAATATGTGAAATTTGTAAACTTGTGGAGATTTTGAGAAGGGCCTCTGCAACCAGGGGAAAGTGTTTAGTGTGTAGGTTTCTGGGAGATATGGTTTCCAGGAGACACCCTTATTTTCTTCCAGTCTCTTCCTTGAAAGAGACTATGGAACTCTCTTAGGACTGACCTTGGAGACCAGGTGGAGATGTTCTTAATGACTCACTGGGGGCTTCTGTGATTAGGAAAAGAAGAGCTATGGGAGAAGGCCAATGAGTATCAAGGAGACAGGTGGTGAGGGAGGCTGAGTGGCTGGCATTTTTGCCCACCCAGGCAAATGGGGAACATGAGGAACCTTCCCAGAGCCAAGAATCCAGGTGCAAAGTGACACATTCCTGTTTCACCTACCTCCTCTTTCCATGTGACAGAATAGATTGAGTTGTCCATTAGGAAAGTTCTTTATTTGTTATTTTAATTACTATCATTTAACAAAGAAAGAAAGATTGATCTTAATTAATTTTCATCTGTTTACTCCCTTTACTTGTAAATAGGGAGCTTTCAATGTAGAACTGGTTTGGTACAGGTATACAGAAATTCAGAAGGGCTTTAGCTGTTCCAAAAATGCCAGGCTTTCTCCTGGAGGGCGAAGGAGCCAAAGCAACAGGGAATCTTAGGGTAGAATGACTGAATCTGGGAATCAGTCCTTCACCTCTCCTTCATGCATGTATAGAGATAAATCTCTTTAGGGAAGGAGTCAAGGGGGATGATAAGAGACTAGAGTAGCAGGTAAAAAAGGAAAAAAAAAATTGAAGCTGATACTAGCCCATGATGTCCTTCACCTTCTAATTCCAAACCCAGAAGGTCATAGAGGCTACCCTTTGGACAAATTATTGCTGCAAAAATTTAATGACTGCTAAAGGTCCACAATAAAAATGTGTATGGTGGCTAATAATGAGGGTATGGTAACTGATCAACTTTTAATTCTCCACAAACCACCCCTACTCTAATGGAGGGCCTGCCTACTGTCCAGTGATGAAGGCCTACACTATCATGAAAAACATATAATGTAAGAGTCAATTTCTGTATATCCAATCACAGTATATTAAAGCATATATGAATATGTTTTGATGCTCTCATTGTTAATTTGATGTTGCCAATGCCCTTCATTCTGTGAGCATGTCACATTTAGACTTAGGGAATTTCCTTTTGGAAATGAACTATATTTCATGTAACCAGGGATGGAATCAATTTAAAAACAGCTAGAGAACAGGACCTTTTCTATTGCGGCAGATAAGTTTTATCAGCTGAAAGATGTGCAAAAATCCCCCAAACAAACAAGAAATAAGAAAAGTTGGTGTCATTTTCAAAAAGTTTTCAACAGTTTCCCCCCCAGAAGTTTTTATAGACTCCAATTAATATAGAAAAGATCACAGGGGCCGATTTTAGTTAGTTTGTTCTCGTATTTTCACTAGGAAGTAGAAGGTTTTATTGATTATGCACATAGTTTAACATTTCAATGAAAGTTGCAAATAATAAATGCTAGTTTGTTACAAATGCAGAAACCTCAGGTGTCATATGTCATTCTGTGAGTGTTACTATTTATAATACTTGCAGGCTTTCTATGAATAGAGAAACTTAGTAATTTGCATTGAATCTGTTTGGGTTTTTTTTTCTTTTCTTTTTTCCCACCAAATTAAAAGCCAAGAGCTCCATATTCTAACTGGGGCAAGAAAAAAATAAGATTTGGAATACAGTTTTTCCATACATGACCTCTTTTATTCCCTGGAGGGGGTGTGCCAGAGGAAGTTTCTGTACTCTTTAGATCATCTTAGCCACTTTACCATATAGCAGTTCTCCAGTTGAGAACATTACTCTAGCTTACTTCTTTCCAAATGCAAACTTTCAACAGAGCAAGGAAACATGGTTGATGGCAAGGAGCTTTGGCAACCTTTCAAAAGTGATAAGGGAACGGGGCCACAGAAAAGTTAGTTAATTGACTTACTCAAGGTCACAAAGGTAGTTAAATGACAGGCAGTATGTGAACCAAGGTCCTTAACTCCAAAACCAATGTGCATTCCTTCATTTAATGGAGTAAGGAAGGAAAATGAGCTCTTATTAAGAGCCAGGCACTAGGCTCAGGGCCCTATACCACCTAGCTGCCTCTTTCATAGCTGTAAATATTATTCTTGCTCTGAAGGATTGGCGGCAGAATTGATTCTTCATGAAGGATTGGTACCCACAGGACCCCTCAGGAGCCAATGTAAGTCCCCCATCAAAAAAAAAAGCATCTTCCTAAAACTCCCTGAAAATGTTCACTTCACTTGGGCACACTACCTGAATTCACATTAATTGAAGTTAATGAGCCTCAACTTTTAAAATTCATGTTCCCCTAAGAAGGTTATTCATAGTTTAGTGTGAAATAATTAAACCAGATGTTTTTCTTACTGTTGTTCAGTCATTTCAGTTGTGTCAGACTCTTCATGACCTTATTTGAAGTTTGCTTGGCAGAGATACTTAAGTGGTTTGCCATTTCCTTCTCCAGCTCATTTTACAGATAAGGAAACTGAGGCAAATAGGGTTAAATGACTTGTCCAGGGTCACACAGCTAGGAAGTGCCTGAGGCCAGATTTGAACTCAGGAAGATGAGTCTTCCTGACTCAAGGCCTGGCACTCGAATCACTGTGCCACACAGCTGCTCTCTTTATCCTTACCAACATTTAGTTAAGATTAGTCTATGCTGAGAAGTTGTGGGCTTTTTTGGCACAGATAGAAGAGGTAATTTAAAATTTTTGACTATAGAGTACTATGGGTTGAACTTGGTTTTACAGGAGGACAGGATGGCACTGGCTTCTTATGAACAAAGAGATTCTTGGAAGTAGGAAATAGATACTGGGATAATATGAAAAATACTTTCCTATAAAAGTTTACCTAGGGCCAGTCATTTGAAATTGAAGAGGAGGGATGCTGCTTTGCATGACTCTCCTAACAGGGCAGTGGGCACAGTGGCTGTTTCTGTATTGATTCTTTCAAGGGGCAGCAGCTCATGATGATTGATGGAATCTCTAACAAAGGGCAAGAAAAAAACAAAAGTGCCACAGGCTGCTGTACCTTGCTCTAATTTACTGATACTAGGAGAAAGGGTGGTTACCTGGGAGGAAAAAAAAAAGGTGAAGCTAACACTACATATATTTGATTTATTTTTCTATTACATGACAATAACCAGGAAGGTTAAAAGCATGACCTATTTGGATGTCCAATGGACAGATGATACTGCTTCACAATGGGAACAGTAATCCCACCCATTTCAAAAGTTCCATGTTCTCATTCACTGATTTCCCACATACTCTATTGAACTGACCAGCCTACCATGCATCTTTGGGGATTCCAACAGAGAGGGAAAAATTATCACGAACGACAGCGAGTCACTGAACTTCTAAAATTGTGCCCAGATGTCAGACCAGTGCACCACAACCCACTACTATAGTTGAACAGTATACTGCCTTTTCATGTTCTGCATAACTGAGGTAAGCAGTGTAGAAATTAGCCCTTTCCTGGTTTAGTCTTGATATTGCCCACTGTACCCAAGCCACCAACACATCCTATCTTTACGAAGTCAGAACAGTAATCTTTAATGAACCTAGGAAAAGTTATCATGGGGGGAAGAAGGGGTGGTAAAGGAAGCAGGTAGGAGTTGTGGTCAGGACTACAGGGCAGTGATAGAGAAAATGAAACACAAACAACACACTCTTGAAAATGTCAGAAGGACATACAACAAAGATACATGGTAAAAAAAATCCGAGTTTCCCCTTTCCTAGGAGAACCACTTGACTCTTGGAAAAGAGGACACAGGGGATCAAAGTGAAATACAGATCTGGTTTAGAGAACTGCACCCTTGGTTTGAAGGAGTGTTATGGGAACAATGATATTAATATTAACTATTACTATAATTAATAACTAATATCACCTTACATCTAACACTTATGGCCTTTCAAACCTCTTTCATCTCTATTATTTTGACCCATGGGGTGCTTAAGAAAGCAAAGAATAGGGGATAAGAGAAAATAATTTGCAGGAGCCCCTAGTACAACACTGCTTTACACTGTCATTTGTATTTCCAACTTTTCCATAGTTTAATGCAGTTCTATGTCCTACCAAATATTTTTTTAAAGGATTCTTCTATAAAGAATTGTTTACCTTTTTTTTTTTGAATTGTTTACCTTTAAGTCCATTAGGTACCACCAGTGGATTTACCTCAGAGAGTTTTTGCCTGATAAGTTATGTTAAACATCTTTAATCACATTCATCCACCCACCTATCCATTTACCAGGCACTTAGCAGACCACTACCAAGTTCTAACAGCACCATGCTATTCTAATGCAAGATGCCCCTATATTTCCCGGACAATTTGATTAAATAAAATTTAATTAAGAAAATAAAAGCTGTCACTATAATGACACAGGTCAGACCAAAACACAAGAGCTATGCCAGGAAAGGAAAATCCTTCTTTTCTTTTTTTTTTTCCTTCTTTTCTTTAACATTATTACTTGACATAATTTAGTTCCTGTTCTTTTACTTTAAATAATTGTGAATATGGGTAGGTCATTATATCTAATGTCTTCATATTTTACAAGGGAGAGTCATTGGTAAATAACTTCCTATTCTTTTAATATGATGTATGTTAATGTCACTAGTATACTAGTATCACCAACATTCAATTCATATGTAGAAACAATGAGCCCTAAAAGAGGCTCTCTTTAAGGAAAGAGTGTCAAATCAGCTTCTCGGAAGTTACATAAATACATGTAGTAAGGAATATGACTGACCTACAACAAGAATATACTAAGCATTGTAGGGAAAATATTTATTATTTATTAATATTGTTTGAACCTAGATTTATGTGACTAGAAAATTGTCTAACCCAAAAGTTTACCTAAGAGATCAGGCTGACCTCACAGACACTGAAATCAAGCCAACTGGAGGTTGGCTGTAAGAAATGCTTAGGTCAGTGGCAGCTAGATGGTGAAGTAGATAAAGCACCGGCCCTGGATTCAGGAGGACCTGAGTTCAAATCCAGCCTCAGACACTTGACATTTACTAGCTGTGTGACCCTGGGCAAGTAACTTAAGTCTCATTGCCCCACCCAAAAAAAGAAAAGAAAAGAAAAGAAATGCTAAGGTTGCTCTCTGCTTGTTTTTGGTCTGTTCAGGTCTTAATTTAGGTCCACTCAAAAAGCTTGTGTTTTGAGTTCCCCAAATTATGTTGAATGTTTATACTTACCTGCTGATATAGATTTCAAATTATCCTTCTCTGAAAACTGCCTACTGTCCACATGTGGTCAATCAGCCTGATTGACGACAAGCACGCACGCACACACACACACACACACACACACACACACAGTATACATCCATATAGTGTAACACCACAAAGACTTGGGAGAGAGATGCATTCTGGCTCTCTCCTTTGTCAAATGACCTAATAAAACTCTTTCTAAAACTGTTTCAGGTTTGGGGATTTGTTCTCCAACGAACTGCATTTAATAGGTGCCGAAAAAAGAGATAACATATAAATATTTAAGTATACATAAAGTAAATAGAGAATAGATAGAAACTAATACATGATGGTAAGGCATAAGCAACTAGAAGGGGCTGGGAAAGCCCTCATTTTAAAAAAAAGGAGAAATTGAACACTGAGTCTTGAATGAAGTCAGAGGTAGAGGTTAAGGGACAAGGTATTTCAAGCATGGGGAACGAGTATGGAAAAGCACAGGAAGAGGGGATGGAGTATTGTATTTGAGGAAATACAAGTAGGGATGTAATTGGAGCCTAGAGTGTGTAGAGTGTAGTATAAAAGAAGACCAGGGCGGCAGCTAGGTGGCACAGTGGATAAAACATCAGCCCTGGATTCAAATCCGGTCTCAGACACTTGACACTTACTAGCTATGTAACCCTGGGCAAGTCACTTGACCCTTATTGCAAAGGAGGAGGAAGGGAGGAGGAAGCAGGGAAAGGGAGGGGGAGAGGGAGGGGGAGGGGAGGAGGAAGAGGGGGAGGAAGAGGAGGAGGAGGAGGGGAGGAGGAAGAGGGGGAGGAAGAGGAGGAGGAGGAGAAGGAGAAGAAGAAGGAAGGAAGGAAGGAAGGAAGGAAGGAAGGAAGGAAGGAAGGAAGGAAGGAAGGAAGGAAGGAAGGAAGGAAGGAAGGAAGGAAGGAAGGAAGGAAGGAAGGAAGGAAGGAAGGAAGGAGGAGAAGAAGACGAGAAATATAGAGTTAAGGTTATAAAGAGTTTTCAATATCAGAAGAGTTCATATTTTACCTGGAGGTAACCAAGACCCACTGGAATCACTGAGAAAGGGAGTGACATGGGGGGTGGGGGTGGGGGGGGACAGGAATTCCATTGCTGCTGAGCAAAGACTATTGGGGTGGGGAAAGACTAAAAAGCTACTATAATAGTCCCTGTGAGAAATAATGAACACCTGACCAAGAATTGTGGCTATGTGAATAAAAATGGAGAGATGCATACAAAAGATATCAATTATCAAGATTTAGTGTATGGGGTGAGGGAGGGAGAGGAGTTGAGGATAAAATCTAGATTCTGATCCTGTATGACTGGGAAGATGGTGATATTCTCATCCGTTCAGGAAAAGGGAGAATCTGGGGGAAAAGTTAATGAGTCCTATTTGGGATATACTGAATTTGTGATGCATCTGGAACATGGTGTTTGAAATGTTAAAAAAGGTCTTTGGTGATGCTGGACTGTAGTTCTGAAAAAAGATGAGGACTGGTTATATAAACATGGAAATTGTATCTGCACAGAGATGATAAAGAAACCCATGGGAGCCGATAAGGTTAACAAGTGAGACAGTAAAAAAGCAAGGAACCTGAAACAGAGACATGAGGGACAATCATGGTTAGTGCGTATGACATGGATGAAAAGTTAGCAAAGGACTCTAAGAACCTGAAGAAAGCAGAGTCACAAAAACCTAGAGAGGAAAGATTATCAAGTGGTTATCAGTAGTTTCAAATACTGCAGAGGAAAGAAGAACTTATCAGGGGGAGAAAAGGCCAGATTTAGCATAGCTGGATTTGAGAAATTCTTCTAAAACTGCAGCTGTAATGTCCATAACCTGGACCCAGTGTACCTAACCATGGAACAGCTGCAGTCTGGCTTTTTCATAGAAGAAATTAATCAGGAAACCAATTTGGTAAGGATTATTTAGTAACTGTCTGTCCCTAATCTTGCCCTCAAGTGACAAGCAGCTGTGGCATATTGGCAAGAGACCAGAATTTTTACTCAGAGAATTTAGTTTCCAATCCTGGAATGGGCTAGTCACCATCCCATTCTGGACCTCCATTTCTTCACCTGTAACATGAGGGGGGCTCTAAGATCTCATATATCTCTAAGTCCTATGATCACATGATCCTACAGCAGATGGAAGGCTTTGTTGTCAGCTTAGGAGAAGCTGACAAAGCTTTTCCTCTCCAAGTAAAGCCTATGACTAGCTACCTTCATAAAAGGCTGAACAGCAAGTCACACAATGGAAGATTAAGGAGACAAAAGGTTGAGCCACAGCTTCCCAAACTGGTAACTGGGCAGTAAATACCTTACTTAGCACACACTTGACACATAGTAGGGGCTTAATAAATGTTTATCCATAGATTCACCATTAACTGAATCTCCCAAGTCAACTGAGAAACTTATTTGTGCCTTGTGCACAAGAAGGGCATGTCCAAAGGCCAAATCATATACTTTCTTTCTGAGGTCATAACCCACCAGTTTGGTCAACCAAAGGAATGGAGGAAGGCCTTATATAAATTGGGTGCCCCTATTCCAATGGGCCTCACTGACATCTCTGAATGTAATATTTACATTGATAATACCAAGATAACCTGGAATACTGGAGCGCACAGTGTCTAAAGTCCCTAATACTCCAGAATTTCTTTGTTTTGGCTTAAGCCCGTACCCAGAATTGCATGTACTAGATTACTTGGTAATGCTCTTTCTTGCTTATCATCTAGGTAAGTGATGCTATTTTGTATTATAAATGAGACTACAGATTGCTTACTCAAGGAATCCCTAAAATGTTCTCTCATTGGCCACTATGGAAGATAGGGATGGAATTGGACCTATGATTTCAATAAAATCATTTGAGAGGGAACTCCTAGGTGAGAAAACTCCTTCTACAAGTGGAAGATGGTACTTTCTCTGCAATCAATTACCCTAGAGAGTTATCTAACACCCTGAGAAGTTAAGTGACTTAGTCAGAGTCTTACAGCCTGTACATATCAGAAGTGGGACATAGATCCAGAATTTCCTAATTCTATCTATCCTGGTTTCTCTCTTTCCATGCCAGGGTGCTTCTCATGCTAGCCATGAGACCTTGATAAATTCAATTTGTTAATTGACTACTATGTGCAAGCTATCATCCTTGACATTAGAGATACAAAGATGAAAAATATCACCTTCTCTGACCTCAGTGAGTTTATAGTTCAGTATGAAGGAATATAGTATTTTAAGTAACCGAAATCAGGAAAAAAGAACCGTCACTCAATAGAAGATGCAAAGTATTTTGTAACAAGAGGTCACAATAAAAGTTTAAAAAAGCAAAGAAAAATAGGCCCACAAGTGGAAGGCAACAGAAATGGTGAGAGTTATAGTTTAAAGGGTAGAGGGGGAGGACTATGATTCCAAGATTTTTTTGGGGGGGGGAGAGATTGTTAGCTTTTTTAATTTGTTTATTTATTTGCTTATCTATCTATTTGTTTGTTTGTTTGCTTGCTTGCTTGCTTGTTTGCTTGTTTGTTTGTTTTTCCAAGCCAATGAGGGTTAGGTGACTTGCCCAGGGTTACACTGCTAGTAAGCGTCAAGTGTCTGAGGCCGAATTTGAACCCAGGTCCTCCTGAATCCAGGGCCAGTGCTTGATCCATTGTGCCACCTAGATGCCTCCGATTTCAAGATTTTTGAGGTGGAACAATTATTATAATTATTATTATTATTATAGTAGTGACAAGATCTAAGATATGACAATTTAGCTAAAGTAGCTGGTGAACTAAAGTTTCCTAGAGTTGAAGAAGTAGAAGACATTGTTGGGTGATTGTTAAAGAATTCTTATTTGGGAGAAGCACCAGGGAACAAAGGGCAAGAGGTTCTCTTTATTTTCCATCTGCTCTCTCTTAGGTTTCAAGACCCCAGGAGCATCATGCCTCCCTCAAAAGAAGCAGGTCACCTATAATCTCATCACAATGCAGATTGGGGGCAGCTAGGTGGCGCAGTGGATAGAGCACCGGCCCTGGAGTCAGGAGTACCTGAGTTCAAATCGGGCCTCAGACACTTAACACTTACTAGCTGTGTGACCCTGGGCAGTCACTTAACCGCAATTGCCTCACTAAAAAAAAAAAAAAAAGACAATGCAGATTGACTCAGCTTTTGATACATATATTCACTCAATTCCCCCCCCCCCCCCCCCCCCGTGAATGGAGAGGAGGAGCAATAAAATATTCCAAAGCCTTACTTTACGAGGGGCCCAAAACTTTTCAGGTAATAATTCATTTTCTACCAGTAGTTTTCTTAGGCTTTACGACTCCTGACTGGGTGTTGTTCAGTCATTTCTGAGACTTTGTGACCTCAGTTGGGGTTTTCTTAGCAAAGATACTGGAATGGGTGGCCATTTCCTTCTTGAGCTCATTTTACAGATGAGATGAGAAACTGAGGCAAACAGGCTGAAGTGACTCACCCAGGGTTACACAGCTAGTAAGGCCAGAATTGAGCTTAGGAAGATGAGTCGTCATTCCAAGCCCCGTGCTCTATCCACTGGGCCAGGTAGCTGCCCTAATATATGTATACTGAATTGAATTGGTTCCTCCTCCTCCTCCTTTCCCAAAGAGTAGAGGAAGTAGAAAATCTAATTCAATAGAAATTGATTAAGTAAGAAAAAGCTACTAGTTTAAGTAAAACATAAGACTGCTGCCCTCTAAGAGTTTAGAGTCTAGAAAACTTGCTTTGGTGGAAGTGGCACAGAGGGCAATTAACACCCATCAATATTTGCGAATCAGAGTATAATTATGTGCATGGCAAATCGTGAGGTAAAACCTAATGCAAATTGGACAGCAATGGGGAAAAATAAAAATTCTCTCTAACCTCAAACCTAATTAGATTAAATTTGATAGACTTATCATGATAGACTGATAAATTAAAAAAACACTTCCTCAAAAGCACAATTAAGAGCTTTTATCCATACAGCTCTTTGCAGTTAACTCAGTGCTTCCCTCACAACAGGCCTAGAAATTAGGAAATGTCAGTATTACTATCCCCATGTCAAAGATGAGCAAACAGTTGGAGAGACTTGTCCAGAGGCACCTAGCTCATAATTGTTGATGACATACCTTGAAATCAAGTCCTCCAACATCAAGAGTAGTCTATTATACCTATGACATCAAACTCCCAGAAGCAGTAGGAGGTGGTAGAAAAAGGGCTAGATTTGTATTCAGAAAGCCCGAGTTCAAATCCCAGCTCTGTCATGTACCACCTGGGTGACTTTAAGACATTTAAACTTTTTGCCTCAGTTTCCTCTTCTGTCAAATGAGAGCATTGGAATAAATGGCCTTTAAGGTCCCTTTTGGCTCTAAATCAATAATCTTTTGACATGTGATTGGATGAGGCATCATTATAGGAAAAGGGATACATTTAGGGTAATGAAAGTACCAAAGGAAAGATTTATTTTTGCTGAACTGATATCTCAAAGGTTCATTTACACTAATATGGAACTTTTGCAGCTCCTTAAATGTTCTTTTTATTTTTTTCAAAATGGGACATATATTTTCTGCCAGTCTTATTTACAGAGACTGAAGCTTGTACATAACAGTTTTGCTCAACAGACCTGAACCAAACATGCAAATTGCTCATCAGATCCCAGCCACAGGATTCATTTAAAATGTGCTCAAAAACAAGTTCACGTTCAGCATGGCAGAGTACACCAAAAAAGACAAAAATATGGTCAGCAGGCTAGCTCTGTAAGGACGCTGAGATGCCTATTACTAAACACTTAAGGCTATTTCAGGACTAAGCTAATCACTGCCAGGCAAAGGGCCTGCTCCCAGCTTACCAGAACCCACAAGAGCTTATGGAAACATAGCCCAAGAGGAAAAACGTGGGCAGGACCTACAAGCTGGCACCATCCAGGCTAAAGGAAACACCAGATTTCTACTGGCTTGAGTGCACCTGAATGGTAGGTACCATACTCTCTCCTATCTGACAATGTCATCTGATACACCAGGATCCCAGAAAACAGTCACATAATGAAATGGAATCCTTACTGAGGGGCACAGCTGTCTAATTTCATCCAGATCTGGGCCATAGGTCTAACTCTTCTGAATGTATCCATAATTAATGCCCCCCAATTTACCCTATGCCCTTCAGTTCTCTCCCTGAGCATGTTAAATTACTACACTAATAAGCACTTCTCTTAGATCATCGCTATTTATTTCTGCTTGTTGCAAATACCCCCATCAAAATCTCAACTAAGGGAAATTTCACCTAGCCAGTGGAATTTTCCTCCCAAAGCGGTAATAAAGAGAACAATAGCCATATATTTTATTTTCTGCTCTCGCCCACTGGCAGGCTTCTTTCCAAATACTTGAAAGCAACTATTATTGAAATCTAAAAGCTCCATAGGATTCCACTTCCCAAAACACTAATGCAACAAAGAGTTTCTAATTATTATTCCCGCAGCAAAAAAAGAAAAGAAACAAAACAAAACCTATAACTCTATAAATAAACAGCTTCCTATAGGGCTTTCCTTTCAAGACTCATATTCATTCAGTAAAAAGGTACACTCAAAACAATAAGGTAACAATTATCAGTAGTTTTTTTCTGAAATCTGGCTGCAAAGGAAGGTCTATTTAGCAACTTGTGGTAAAGAGCTGAAGCCGTAACACTAAAGACTTGGTGTTATTTATCTAACAGTTAGAATGATAGATTTTGATTCCACACAACGTAACAAAGATTATATAGCAGGCCTGGGCTTAGAAACAAATGCCTTTCTGGACTGCTTGTAGGCACTGTACTTTGGGGAGGAGAACATGGCGGATGCCCCTCAATGTTTCCCCATACGGTGCTTCCCCACAGCACGCTGCTCAAGAAGTCCTTCACACCTCAGCAGAATAAATTGTGTACTTCAATGGAAATGGTCCACCATGGGGAATTGCTCTTTACTTTTCAATAACAAAACAATTTTAGAGAAAGGAAATCCACTGCTGAAAATGAAAATGCCAATGTTTCAGAAAAGGCCGTTTCAGACAAAGTTGCACAGATTTTGAATGCAAGAGGATGGTCTAGGGAGTTAGACCACCTCAAGTATAACATGGGGGTGGCACAGAAGCTCATCACAGGACACTGGACACACAAGTCATTATTTAGATCCCCTGCTTCCCTTTTCTAGTCTCATGGAACACTGCATATTTGGTTTGGTCAATTCTGTCTTCTCTTTCTTTGACTAAGAATGCTACTAAGGAGAAGTAGAAAGAACTGTTCAACTTCATAGCCAAACAAAATTAACTCAATTCATTAAGATTTAACATCACACTAAATGCTTTGACTACATCAAAGTATCTCTACACTTCTTTGTTTTTATTTTTAAAGTTAATTAGTTCAGCAAACAATCAAAAAGCATCTTCCTGTTCTAATTTTAAAAAAAAATTTTTGGAAAGAAGAACTATGAGAAGTTGCCTTCCCTCACTCCTCTGCAGAGGAGGAATTCCATGACTTTAGATCACTGCATGTAACATCAGGCTTAGAGAAACTCACTAGCTTTGCCGAGCTTTTTTTCCTGCTTTTAAAATTCTTTATTATAAAGGAGTAGGAGGAATGATATAATAGGAAATGTAATTCATACAGAAACAAAATATATAAATAAAAACCTATTTAAAAATAAAAACATGGGAGTTGCAAAGACTCTCTCTCAATATAATATAAGCTTGTTGAAGGTAGGATCTCTATTTTTTTTGCCCTTGCATCCCTAACCTCTAAAGCAGCAGCTTAATAAATGTAAGTAGCCTAGATTTGACCCGTTATTGATTACACAGAGATCCAGAGGGGAGAGAGGAGAGAAATGAACCAAATATGATATGACAATTACCACTGTTTGAAAACATTTTCTTGTTTTTAATAATATTCTGAATTACCATTAGTATTGAATACACAGTTGGTGGCACAATGGATTGAGCATGAACCTCAAATCAGGAAGACAGAAGTTCAAATTCTGGCCCCAGACACTTACTAGCTGTGTGACCCTGGGTAAGTCAGTTAACCTCTGTTTCCCTTAGTTTCCTAAACCATAGGACCGGAATACTAGTGCCACCTACCTGGCAGGGTGGTTGTAAAGATCAAATGAGATAATATTTGTAAAAACTATTTATCAGCATTCCTAGTGCACAGTAGGTGTTTAATAAATGCTTATTCCCTTTCCCCCATTAGGAGGGCTACCAGATAAAGGCTGAGTACAAATTCCATGAGCTTAAATTCATTGGAAAAACCTGATGTAAACTTTTTCATTTCTGTATTCTTAGCACCTGCATATGTACAAAAACTGAAGGGATTAACAAACATTTGTTTAACTGAAGTGACAAAAATTTTAAAAGGAGGCAGAAATTGACAATACGAAGAGTTGTAATTCCAGTTGCTGAACCCCATTAATTGGTGTTTCTTACAATAATAGCAATAATTTAATTTATATTTATGTAGTGCTTAAAGGTTATGAATCATTTTGCATTATCTCAATTGATCCTTACAATGTGCCTCTTAAGAAGGAACGATCACCCCAATTTATAAAGAAGGAAACTTTAGCTATGAGAGGGTAAGTGCCTTGGCCTCAATCATCTACATGACAACCAGCAGAGACTTAAACACTGGTCTGACTTCAAGTCCAGTTTTCTTCCCAGATCAAGGTTAGTTATTCAAAATGGAAGTATTTCTTTAGAAGAAAATGAAATGATATCTGGTAATGAAACAGTGGTCATAGAAGAAGTAAAAATAGTAGTGGTGGTGGTGGTGGTAGTAATAGCAATAGCAATAGTAGTCTTAGTACTAATAGTAGTAGTTGTAGTAATAGCTAGTATTTACATATTACTCTAAGTTTGCAAAATATTTATGTCATTTGATGCCCAGAGCTCTATCACACTTGTTAGCTTCAGGAGAATTTGATCAAAGAATGAAACTTTCTATGTTAGGCTTTCTGTACAATAAAAAATACCATACAATAAAACATCTGTTAATGAAGAGAATGAATTCCAATAATGTACTTTGTTAGATACTACATCATCAGAATGAGAAATAAAAAAGAAAGCACAAGGATGCATTCTGGCATGTCAGGGGAAATCTGGAGGGAAAAGACTTGAGGCCAATTTCAACTGGTCAAAAATGTCTTCAAGCCATGGAAAAAGTCATTACTACATTTAAAAGGCTCTTTATCCTATAGTAGCTACTAGGAATTGTACACAGTACTAATAATCCAAAGGAAAGGGGAAGATTGTCACCACTTTCTCTCATGTCAAATTTCACTATCCCACTAAGTTGGCAATAAAAAAAGACACACCACCATAATCTTTGATAGAGAAAGGACCTGGAACTAGAGAATTGGGGTTTTTTAACAACTTTGTCACAATTTAATTTTGTGACTTTCAGCTAAATTTCCTCAACATACTGAAATTTACTTTACCCATCTGTAAAACAGGGGTGAAACAGAATATCCCAACTGCTTTATTTATAGGGCAGCCAGAGGAAGGAACCAATTAGATTTGGGCAGAGGCAGCTAAGTGATACAGTAGATAAAGCTCTGGTTCCAGTATCAAGAAGACTTGAATTAAAACATGGCCTCAGACTCTGTCTGTGAGACACTTAACCAGTCATTTCGCTCATTTGCCTCAGTTTCTTCAACTATAAAATAATAGCAAGCTTGTCATGAAAATCCAATAAGCTATTTGTGAAAGTAGCCTACTATGTCTAGCACATAGTAGGCACTTAATAAATGCTTATTTCTGTCTTTCCTTTATAACTCTAAAACATTAGATTAATATAATAATATTTTCATCATCATCATCATTAAAGACTATACCTTTCCTCATTCTAAATATGACCAAGTTATACTAAACCTGCATGCCTTTCTTTGAGTTTGATGCCAGTGCCCCAAAGCTTAGAGAATGAACTACACTGTGGAGAAATGGCTTCATTTTACAAATAGTATGCACCAAAGGTGTTAAAATGCTTTTGCTGATAATCTTTAAAAACTGATCCTCTTTCAAACAGAAAAAATAAACCAACGAAGATTCATTAATCTGTAGTTTGTCAATAGGAAAACCAGAATGGTGTAGTAAAAAGGAACACCATATTTAGGAAGATAATCTGGGTTCAAATTCTGGATTTGCTAGGACCTGAGTAAATCCTGGATAACTAGGTGGTACAGTGGGCAGTGCCCTGATATGGAGTCAGGAAGATATAAGCTCAAAACCTGACTCAGAAATTAGCTGTGTCACCCAAGGGAAGTCCTTCTTAGATTGTTTTCTGTAAAATAGTAATAATAATAGCATCTACTTCATGGTGTTATTGAGAGCATAAAATCAATGTAAAGTGATATAAATGAAAGCCATTAATTCATGACTAATTTAACTTGTCTTCATCAGCAAAGTGAGAGTTTTGAAGTAAATCTCTAGAGTTCCTTCCACTTTTCAAAGTGGAAGACAGTAGTCATGCAATTGCAAAGAACTCATGATGGAAAATGTTCTCCACATCCAGAAAAAGAACTGTGGGATCTGAATGAAGATTGAAAATTACTATTTTTACTTTTTGTGTTGTTCTTTTCTTTTTTTTTGAGGTTTTTCTCTTTTGTTCTAATTCTATTTTCACAACATGACAAATGTGGAAATATGTTTAATGTGATTGCACCAATATAACCTATATCAGATTACATGTCGTCTTGGGGAGGGGGGAGGAAAAGGAGGGAGGGAGAAAAATTTGGAACTCAAAGTCTTATAAAAATGAATGTTGAAAACTATCTTTACATGTAACTGGAAAAAAAAACCATACTATTTAAAAAAAGATAGTAGTCATGACATGCTGGTGTGCATTCCTACAGAGAGAAGCTAAACAAAATCACACTGAATCTCTCACTCTCACATGAGAGCTTTTTTTCCAAATATTAGCACAATCAGCTTCTGTTCCTTCAACAGTAACTACATTCTGACACTGGATCTTTACTTGAATCTTTCAATATTAATGACTTTCCAAAGATTATGTTCTACTGTCTCAGACTGCAAGAATCCAGAGTAGCCTCCAGGCCACAATGAGGCATCAGAGTAGGATTTGGATAAAGGAGGACAGGTAACATGATACAAACAAATGTACATATTCAAGATTTGTAATATCAGGCTTTTGTTTTTGCTGCATCTGTCAATAAGAGTATATACAGTTGATCCTCATATATTTCAAATAACTGTTTTAGTTAAGAATATCATTGGACAGGACTGTTTTGCATGGACATCAGTAAATAAATGAATGAATGAATGAATAAACAAATAAATGGAAATATTATTTCTAAAAATGTATAAAGGCCTAATATTCCAAATACCTTTAGCCTTGTATCCCCACCAAAATAAAATAAACATACAAAAAAGTAAAAAAAAATCCTTCAAAATAGATTAAATGACTTCATTATCTGATATTTCTAAAATACTACTTTGTGCATATATGCAATATACTTAATGGCAACCCAAGTTATAAATGTTCCTGAACAATAGTATAGCAGGAGAGAGGCCAGGATGATTAAAGAATTATATATCTTTCAAACCAGGTTATTGCAAATCAAATGAAAGCACACTGACCATTGTGGTACATTGGAGAGATTTTTGTTTTCGTTTTTTACTAAAAGAGGGATTCCAAAATTACTTCAAGACTCTACAAACCATCTGATAATCTCTCCCAGAATTAATAGTTTTATACAAACAGCAAAGTGAGGAACGGTGGATAAAACTCATTCACATTTTGTTTAGCTGTATATGTCAATCTACCTTGATAAAAAAAAAAACAGCTCAGTAAGAATTATTCCATTTTCAATTTTTTAAATACTCCATATGCACTAATCTGTGTGTGTCTATTCCATTTACACAATATTATATTTTGATGTTGCCAAATATGAAACATTCGGATTTTTTTTGGCTTGTACTATTGCCAGAAACACTTCCATATGACTCCATCTCATTAGGTGCTCCAGTTAGGAACTCAGAATAAAGTAGCCTGACGTTTCAGTAAAATAATAGCATCAAGTTCCATGCTGTGACACTATTTTATAGATAAAACAGCTCCATGATGAAGTCCTTTTGGTATATCAGTAATTAAATCCCCTTGAATGGCATCCACAGGAGATGCACTTAAGCATTCAATCTACTTTTTAATGGCCTACCGAGATTCCACTATATTCCCATCATTTGAGCTGTGCCTTTGTAACCATGGGGGAAAAAAAAAAAAGCAGACCATTCAGTAACAAACCCAGTTATGATTACCTTTGCTCCAAAGATGATGAAAATGACTTCTGTCCAAAGGTTGATTAAGGATCAATAGACAATACTTCAAATTCCCTAAGGAGAAGGGAGAAAAAAAAAAGAACTGATTGTTTTTTCCCTCCATTTTGGTCTTAGTAACATCTTCTATTTCAAGTAATTTATTATTTGATTAAAAAAAACAGTCTTAAAGCAGCTTCAATCAATTTCTTTCTTTCTTTTTTATTTTAAGAGACACTAAAAAGTAATGGGATCCACTTTGTCATACAATAATATTTTCTTCATGTTACTTTAATGTTTTACTTTTGCATACTATCAGTCTAACTGGGAAATAATCTCTAAAATTTTTGTTTTTTAAAGTAAATTCTCTATGATCTAGTGTTCAATTATCATCATTGTGGATGATTTACTCATTCTAGTAATCAATTCTCCAACCTATTGACTAGATGTTCCTAGGGCCACAGTATACTGCCCATAGTTCCCAAAAGGTCTCTTTTCTCATGGGAGATGCTAAAAGTCTATTAATTAAAACTTTACTTCCTTGTTTTGCCATTATATTATTCTAATCTAAAATTGTAGATAAACAGAGAAAAGCCAAGGGCAAGGAGAAACTAAAAAACTCACTAAGCACTTTCTTTTATATGTAAACACTTGATATTAATCTCAATTCACTCTTTCCCCTCCATTTAAAACAAAAGAAATTTTTGTTAGTTCTCCTAAGAAATATCATGTTTGCTAATGGTACAAAAAAAAATGAAAATGGAACATCAACATCACTTAACATTTACTGAGCACCTCTTTATGATGACAAAGAACTGGAAATCAAGTGAATGCCCATCAATTGGGGAATGGCTGAACAAGTTGTGGTGTATGAATGTAATGGAATATTATTGTGCTATAAGTAATGATGAGGAAGCAGATTTCAGAAAAACCTGGAAAGACTTAAGTGGACTGATACCGAGTGAAGTGAGCAGAACCAGAACACTGTACACAGCAACAGCAACAGCAACATTGTATGAAGATCACCTGTGATAGACTTAGCTCTTCTCAGCAATACAATGATCCAAGATGCTCTCCACATCCAAAAAAAAAAAAAAGAAGAACTGTGGAATCTGAATGCAGATTGAACCATACTGTTTCTACTTTTTTTTGGGGGGGTTGGGTTTTTTTTGAGGTTTTCCCCTTTTGTTTTGATTCTTTTTGAACAACTTACTAATGGAGAAATATGTTTAATGTGATTGTACATATATAAACTATATCAGATTGCTTTCTGTCTTGGGGAGGGGGAAGGAAAGGGAAGGAGGGAAGGAGAATAATTTGGAACTCAATCTTATAAAAATGAGTGTTGAAAAATATCTTTACATGTAACCTGAAAATAATAAAATACTTTTATGATTAAAAAAACATTTACTGAGCACTTATTACATGTAACATAAGGGACTACTGATTACAAGAAATAATGAAACATGGAGAGAAGGATATATACATAGAAAAGAAAACAAAGCAACATACATATGCATGCACACACATATATATACACACATACACATATACATATTATATCTAGAAATATAGACACATATTAAGTGCTAAATAAATGATATAAACATCAAATGTTATAGGCGTTCCAAAGAGGTTCAAAAGGGTATCTGCTGTCTGAGTTGGTTAGGTAAGAAGTAAGTCTGGAGCTGAGCCTCAAGAGGGAATACTTAGCCAAAGATGAAAGCAAAGTTGTGGAGAAACTGTAGAGAGGGACCAAATTTTTAAGAAAGACTGTGCAGTTTGAGCTCTTAAATATGGAGAGTAATGAAGGTTTCTGAGGAAGATTATTTCATGAATAAAGCAGAATTTTGAAAATCTCAATCTGGGGGCAGTGTTTAAGATGGATACTAGATTATGAAGCCCAGTTAAGAGATACTTCACTCCTGTAGATTCAAGATAATAAGGGCTTGGATGAAGATAGTGACAGTACAATTTGACATTACAAATGAAAAATCAATAGGACAAGGTAACTGATTACAACCAATGAGAGGTTATAAAGAGGGTAGAGCATGAAACAAAAACATGATTTTGGAGGGTCAAAAAGATGGGCATGTAGAAATATTTATTCAACAGTTAGGATTACAAGACTAGATTTCAGAACTGTCAGGACTATATGTTTGGGAATCAATGTCATGAAAACTATTAAGACCATCAAGGAAAAGAATACATAGAGAAAAACTGAATTCTCATATCAGAACCTTGAGGAATATTAACATTTTTTAAAGGACAGACAAATTATTGGGGGGGGGATGAAGGAGGTAGTTCCCACTCCTCCCACATACCTTCAAGAAAAGTGGAGGAACCAGAAGGCCCCTGAGTCCCCAAAGCCTGAAAGTAGAAGAAAGAAGCAATGGAGGAGATACAGAGCCCAGCAACAACTATTCTGGTAAGGGATAGAAGGTGCCTGGGAGAGCATTATTAGGGATATGGCTAGAAGTCTCAGAAGCATCTATGCCTATAGTTTGGAGATTGTCTTTAGATCCTTTCTTGATGACTGTGCTCCTGTCCTGGTCTTATGGGTAATAGCCCCTTTGTTCTTGGACCATAGTTATAAAGCTGCTGGCAAAGGTCTCAGAAGTTTGGCCTGAGGTTACAGAAATCACACCAGGTGCATTCACCACTGCCTATGGCAGGACTCTCAAGGCAATGACAGGTAAAAGTTCAGCTTGCACAGTGATGCTGCTAAACCAAGGATTGTTTTGTTTGTTTGTTTTATGGGGCAATGAGGGTTACGTGACTTGCCCAGGGTCACACAGCTAGTAAGTGTCAAGTGTCTGAGGCCAGATACTTCAGGGATGGTGCTCTACCCACTGCACCACCCAGCCGCCCCTGAGCCAAGGATTGTTGAGCTCAACCACAGGCTATTATTCAGCATCATCTTCTCTCCAGAACTTGACATAGACACTGCCCACTATGACCAAAATGAACGAATGTAGCCAGAAAGGGAGACAGAAAAGGACACGGCATAGAGCTAAGAGTCAGGGTGACGTTATCAGAAGTTAAGGCTGATCTACTGTGTAGAATGCCGCGGAGAAGAAACTGCAGAAAAGTCATGCAATTTAGTGGGGAGAAAAGGCATCATTAAATTTTAAAAAAAGAAGTTTGAAATGGAAGTGGTACATATTGCTTACTCTTTTTAGAAGCATGATGATATAAGGAAGGAGAGAAATAACAAAGTAGTGCAAAAGGATGAGGTCCCAAAGATTTGCTCCTAGTGGGAGAAATAAGCGTCTGCAGCAGAGAACAAAGAGAAGGAGAGAATGAAGACTGAGTCAAGAGCGGAGATAACAGGTGGCTGGAGATCCTAACTGAGGCAGAAGGAGAGAGATTCAAAAATACAAATGTGTAAGTTAGCCTTGAGAGGGAGTGAGAGAATTAGAGCAAATTAAGAAGAGAAATAATAATTATCTAAACAAGTCTTTATAGCATCATATCCATAGCTGTATCCTGAGTGTCCAGGATGGCGTCTTGTACATAGAAGGGCCCACAGAATCAAATTAAATGCTCACACCAAATGGTTGTGAACTCAATACCGTAGGAATGGAGGTTATTTGACTAAAGGAAAGGAGGGGGTGGGAAGAATGGGAGCAAAGATCTGAGGCGTGTGAAAAGACTTTGAACGGCTGCTGTGGGGAACTTGCCAGGGAGATGAATTAAAGGACTGAGCAGTAGCAGTGAGAGCCAAAATGAGATTAGGAAGCATGAATTTGTAGTGAGTTCAATCAGCCCAGTTTCATTACTTTTCCTATCAATGTCTGATGGCGTGGAACTACGAACAGAGAAAAAGAAGTATGGTGGTGACCCAGGGTTAAGGATTGCCATGTCAAGATGTCAAGAAGGCAAGGGTAATCAGGGGCTAAATTGTATAAAGAGAGCTCAAGAGTTGAAATCACGGGAGTCCAAGAACCAAAAGGAGACTGAGGAAAATACCTGCATGAAATACGCTTACATTTTTCCCTACTCTGAGATCACTTCTTATTCCCTGATTCTTTTGCTATTTGAACCACCGTTTCTCTAACTTACATGCTACTGTGGTAACCAGGAAAAGCATCATTATCTATATGACTGCTCCTTGCAATTAGAGTGTTAATCAAGTTAATGTCTGTGAAAGCAGTTTGAAAAGTATAAAGCCCTATACAAACTATAATTTATTAATTCTGTTATTAATGATATCAAGAGTTGGCTATCTTAATGAATACTCTGAAGAACAATGTCTGACACTTAATTATGTTAGGCGCTGTGCATGGACTATTTTAAACATGTACACTAAAATATATCTCCTTTCAGTTGTATAAACAGCAGTTACTTATTAGTAAAGATGTTCTCTGAAATGGATCATCCTTTACCTTAAGTACAAAAGGTTTCTCACACGCTAAGAGGCCTCAAAAAAAAGTGCATGGAAGAACACATACTTCTGTCTCTAAGATGACCTAGATCACTATTATATGAAAAGCCCTGGAACCATCTCCAATTGCCTACCAAATCCCCTTGAAATCTCTCTGGTCTTCAGATCCTGGTCTTCTCCTCACCAGCGTATTATTTATTTGACCTTGGGGAAAAATCACTAAAATTCTGTGGACTTCAGAAGGATGAAAGACTTGGAGGAGATGGTATCCAAGTTCCCTTATATACCTAAAATACCCTGGCCTCTGCTTTTGACATGATTCTTTTGACAAAAAATTAGAATTAGGATCAATGTCATGGGACACTTTTTTTGGGGGGTGAGGCAATTGGGGTTAAGTGACTTGCCTAGGGTCACACAGCTAGTAAGTGTCAAGTATCTGAGGGTAGATTTGAACTCAGGTCCTCCTGACTCCAGGGCTGTTGCTCTATCCACTGAGCCACTTACCTGCCCCTCATGAGAAACTTTTATAAATTATTTGGAAGACAGGATACCCAGTGAAACTTTCAGATTCACAATTGAATTAATTTCTTCTAGATAAGCTAGCAATGCCAAGCTAAAATCTTGAAATATCTCCCTCAAGGCCTATCAAAATGTTTTGCACATTATAGGCACTTAATAAATGGTTGTGGAATGAATGAATAAATGAATACACATTTTAAAATCAGATGACATTTACAGATGTAAGTAGAAATCTGTTAATGCCTAATACTGCAGAGAACACACTACCTGGCATTAGCGAGCAGATCATAACACTATGAACACCGAGATGGAATTTTTTAAGTAGAAAGTTGAAATTGCAGAATTGTAACAGAAAGTCAAGAGCTGAAAAGTAATCTGTGGTACATGTAATAAGAGCTCCTGGGTCTATTATGCTTAAAAGTTTATGGAAAGTCTTCATCACACAATAAATTGGTGAAATATATATCCTTGGCATTAGGGCCTCCATTTCACAGATAAGTAAATCAAGGCTTGGAGATACTAAATTACTTGCCCACAAGGACCCAGCTATTCACTGGCAGAATCAGATTCTAGCCTAGGCCTCCTGACTTTAAATCCAGTGTTTTTCCCAAGTATTTTCCAAAGACACTGCAGACATGAATTCAAAAGTAATAGTTTTGAGGTGATATGATAAATCTTCTGCAGAAGTTATCTGGAAGCAAATGTACCTGAAAGACAGGCAGAAAGAAGTGGAAAACAAAACAAACAAAAAAACCACATACATACACACAGAGGCATGTCTGATCATCTATAGTAAACCACTCTAAAAAGAAACTGATAGGGGACAGCTAGGTGGTACAGTGGATAAAGCACTGGCCCTGGATTCAGGAAGACCTGAGTTCAGATCCAGCTTCAGACACTTAACACTTACTAGCTGTGTGACCCTGGGCAAGTCACTTAACCCTCATTGCCAAACAAAACAAAACAAAAGAAACCAATAACCATTTTTGAAAATTTGCTTCTTTAAACTAAATGCTGTAATAGTCTTGTACATAATTTGCATAGGGGAACAGGGATGAATAAGCATTTATTAAGCACCTGCTAACTCAGACACTGTGCCAAGCACTTTACAAATATTATCTCATTTTAGCCTAACAAATCAAGACACTGATTTCTAAAGTATATTGAAACTTTTTATAGAAAAGCACCATCTCTTTATAAGATGTTTGGCCTTGGGCTAGCTATGACTTAGGAAAGAGACAAGGAGACCAGTAATGTTTTTAGAAGACTATGTCTAAGTGAAGTCCTCCAGCCAAAAGGGCTAGAAAAATTCTGGACTGTGACAGTTAGATGACAGGTGGTAGAAAACACAATATCCCAAAGTCTAGCACCACAGCTAAGAGACCGATTCCATAAAATATGGTGGGATGGATAGCAGGTGAGCTACATGTGAATACTAGACAATTCAGTGCAAAGAGCCATTGGTTTTCATTAGCACAGAGTGACTACAAAACCCAAATGATCTACAGCAAACTGTTATTTGGAAGCAGTACACTTGTTTACCTTGGGGGGTTTCTGGAAGCTTCCAGAAAACATGGAGACCAGCTAGAACTCAGCAGTGACCTAAAGAGGCAGTGGGATGCTCCTCTTACCCCCATAGCCAAGGAATTGCCCCACACACTCAAAGAATAAGCTAATCACCCTCCAAGCAGAGAAGGTAAACTGAGCAAGAGATATGTCTCTTCATTCTCCAGGAAACCAGAGAAAAAAAGGGGCTCCTTGAAAAATAGAAAAATGAAAAAAGGCTTTTATGTAAAAAGGAAGATGAAAAAGCCATCTGAAGAAGCTGAGAGGAATCCTGACCTGCACGTCAGTAAGCTAGTAGGCAGAAGGGAGAATGAGAGAAGAGAAAGAGAAGAAAGAGGATGACAGAACATTTAGAGCTAAGTAATAAATCTATAATAAATAGAAGCTATTCTCAAAAAAAAGAGGGAGATTGTGACTCTCTGAGCACGAAACAACACCTCATCAGCTATGGAATAATGAAATGGATATGTAAGGGCCTATCAGGTAAGAAATAATCCAGTAAAAGTCTAAGGGAGATGTGATGAGTGCCAGTAGTTGTGGACTCCCTGCTGAGAGGTACTAAGGAAGGTATTTGTCCAGTTGACATTAACAAGCTTTAGCCGTTTGTTCAAACACTCTTAGAAGTGGGGTGCTCTTATAACCAGGGCAAAAACATAGCAGGAGGCCCTGGACCATTGACAGCAATCTATGAAATGACAAATAGTATGAAAATGTTATGCACATTCACCAATTCTTGGGATCCTAGAAGAAAGCAATCCCTTCAAGTGTGAGAAAGGTTAATTTAGTTCAGATATGAGGAATTTCACACAAAGGGGACTCATTACTCCAAAAGACACCACATAAGCATACCTTGTTTTATTTAGATGTTGTGTTTTTCACCAATGGAAGGTTTGTGGCAGCTCTACATTGGACAAGTTTACCAGCACCATTTTCCCAACAGCTTATGCTCAGATTTTGTCTCTTGTGTCACATTTTGTTAATTCTCACAATATTTTGAACTTTTCCATTATTATTCTGTTATGGTGATCTGTGGTCAGAGATTTTTAATGTTATTATTGTAATTGTTTGGGGCACCACTCCTATATACAAACTTAATAAATGTTGTGTATGTTCTGACCGTTGCGCTGATGAACCATTTCCCTCTCTTCAGGCTTCCCTATTCCCTGAGACAACAATATTGAAATTAGGCCAATAATGGTACGATGGCCCCTAAGTATTCAAGTGAAAGAAAAAGTCAATCGATGTAGGAAACTTCATTGTTGTCTTGTTTTATGAAATTGCCACAGCCACCCCAACCTTCAGTAACCAACCACTCTTATCAGTCAGCAGTCATTAACACTGAGGAAAGGCCTTACACCAGCAAAAAAGACTATGATTTGCATAAGGCTCAGATGATGGTTAGCATTTTTTAGCAATAAGTTATTTTTACTTAAGTCGTGTACATGGAAAGATGTTTTAGAAATAATACTATTGCACACTTAATAAACTACACTATAGTGTAAAACAACTTGTATAAGTACTGAGAAACCCAAAAAATTCATGTGACTTGCTTTACTGCAATATTTGCTTTATTGTAGTAATCTGGAACCTAACCCACAATATTGGTGAGGTATGTCTGCATTCTAAAAGGATAATTCAGGAATAAGACATTATAGGGGGATTATTAGGGAGAAGCTGGAAAATATATATGACATAAATATGTTTCTATATGCACATATCTATTTCAATTTGTATATACACACATATGGTTTCAAAGTGGAAAGGAATTCCAAAGCCCACTTAGTTCAATACCATCAATTTACAATGAGAAAAAAAAGGTTATGACTTGACCAAGGTTACACAGATAGTGACAGTAGATGGATTTTAACCTAGACTGCTGGCTCCAAAACCATTAGTCTTTCCACTGTTTAAAGGGATGCCTCTATCCTTCAAAATTAGTGTCATCAAGAAAAAAACATGGCCTTCCACCATTTGCCCCTTGATGCCACGCTCAAAAATATCATATTGGTTTGGATGAAACCACTTTAAGAATTCCATTATCACAAAAGTCCAACCTATAGTTCTTAGCAGCATTTTTTAAAAACTGAGAAAAGAGAAAGTTTTGTACTTTATAAGCAATAAACTCCTATTTTGAAGGGAGAAAAAGTACAATGAAATTTAATTTAGCAAAAAAAAAAAAATTAACCACCTACAAGGCACTGGAGGAAATGTAAAGAGAAGAAATGTAAAGAGAAGAAATATCAAAACCCTTTCTTTGAAAAGTTTAAAATCTTACAATATGATGAATTTGTGATTTTATCAATGTAGCTACTCCTTTTAACAGTGAAGAGTGTGACTCCATTTCCCCCATAAATCTCCCTTTGGAGTTCACCCAGCATGCTAGGAACTCTCCTCTAAAATTCAGAGGTGTCAAATTCTAAGGTGAGGGACAATGCAACAGTGTTCTAATCAAATTGAAATGTAATCAAGAATCTTTAAAAAATAAAAGTAAAAGAACATAGACAATGTTAATTTGTGGTTTTCTAAGTAAATATGAAGCTAGAAGGAATGTTTTTATTTAATTTGAGGCTACTGCTCAAGATCTCATGAACATCAGTTAAAAAAAAAACTCAATTCTGACTAACCTTTTTTTCATAACACACACATCACAACACATACATATCCAAAATAAAGTTGATGTTAGAAATGTTCTAAGAAATAGAGACAAAGTTTTATTTAGAGGTGGAAAGAATAAGAAAGGCTTCATCAAGGTAATGATGCTAAAATTCAACATTAAACTAAAATGCATCAATGTTCTACTATGTGCTAGGTTCAGGGAAAGATAAGATGTTTAAATAAAATTCTCTATCCTTATGTAGTCTATCTGGTAAAGGAATAAGATATTTCAATTAATTAGGATATTATAACAGAGGTTATAAACAAAGTGTCAGGTTAAAGGGTAAAGTTATCACCAATGTAATGATTAGAATGATGCCACCTACTGGAGACTTGCTGTGGGAAAGCTCCACCATGAGGAAAATGCCTCAGAAGCATTGTGGCTTTTCCTTGGCGTCAGGAAATGGCGTTTGCTCATGGGTGCTGTCTATCAAGGCTACCATCCAATCAACTTGAGGAGCCTCCTATGGTCTGGGAGGAGACAGGAAGGAGGAAAGGGAGCCTGCACGGAGAGCTCTGGGGCTTTTTGGGTTCCTGACTTGGTGGTGGCGGCAGAGGACTTCACAGGAAATTTGAGGAAAGATAGGAATGCCAGGCTGTTGGAATTCTGTTCTCAATCTTTTTCTTTCTATTTTCCAATAAACCCTTAAAAACCTAAACTCGTTTTATCAGTGATTTTAGTCAGTTTCCCCAAAAACTGGGGGAACAGATTAGAATCCACATTTAGAATCTTAAATTACACACCAACAAGTATTGGATCTCAAAAGGTGATAGGAATGAGGTTTTGGGAAAGGAAAGGGTAAGTGCAAAGACGTAGAACCAAAAAAGCATAGAGTATATTTCTGAAATAGCAAGTAATGCAATCTGCCTAAAAAGCAAGAAAGGTGGTCAGATTATGGTGGTGTGGTGGCTAGAGTACCAGGGCTGGAGACAGAAAGATCGGAATTCAAATTCAGTCTCAGACACTCACTAGGTATGTGACCTTGGATAAGGCACTTAAAGGCTATTTGCCTCAGTTTCCTCATCTGTAGAGTGAGGATCATAATAGCACCTACTTCCCAGGATTATTGTTGTACTTAGCACAGTGTTTGGCACACAGAAGGATTATATAAATTGTTGGGTGGTGGTGGTTGTGGTTGTTTTTGTTGTTAGAGGTAAGCCTGGGAAGGTTGGTTAGGGTCAAAAGTAGTTTCAATGTCAGACTAAGGGGTTTGTAATAAATTGAGTAATCAACATAGAATCATAAAGGTTTTTGTACAGAAAAGGGAGGCAGGTTGAGTTGGGCATTAGGTTTTATCTGATACGGTGTGGAAACTAGATTATCAAAGAAGCGGGATAAGGTAAAAGAAAGCAGAGTTTGGAATTCTACCACTTTCTAGCTTAGACAAATGACTTAGCTACTCTGAGCATTAATTCTGTCTTCTGCAAAATGAGGTGCTTGTCCTGTCCTCTTCCCAAGGCAGTTGTGAGGATCAACAGACAAGAAGGATGTGAAAAACACTGTCAAATTAGAATGTATAGGATTTGGCAGCTAACGGAATTATGGCAGTGTTGGAGAAGAGTCCGAGATGACTGAGATTTTTGAGCCTGTTCATAAAACAGCAGGGCCATCAACAGAAATAGAGAAGTCAGGAGGAAGAGTTATTAGACTGGGGAAAGGGAAGGGAGAAAATCAGTTCAGTTCTGGAAATATTGAATTGAAAGTGCTACAGGACATCTAGGTAAAGATATGTATACATATATATGTATGCGTGTATATGTATATATGTGTATTTATATACACACATACAAATATACACGTATATACACAACACTGTCATTTTTAACTCTACCACATGAAACTGAGAACTCATTAGGTCCCTTAGAACTCTAACTCTATTTTGCTATGATCTAAATAAATAGAATAAAGAAAGACAAACTAACAGCATTCAGTCTATAGTTAGAAAAAAGAATCCAAGATCAGGAGAATTAGAAAGATTAGAAAGAAGAAAGAAATTTGGGAGTCATCCGCATGGAAGTGATGGCTGAGATCACTGGGACGAACGGAATCACCAAAGAAGAGAGAGAAGTCAGGAGCTATTTAGAGAACACCTCCATTCCAGAGGTGCAAGGAAGAGCAGGAAAGGAGCAGGACAGCAGGAAAGGAAAGGAGAAAGGACAGTCAGAGAGGGAGAGGAGGGAGGGAGGGAGGGAGGGAGGGAGAGAGAGAGAGAGAGAGAGAGAGAGAGAGAGAGAGAGAGAGAGAGAGAGAGAGAGAGAGAGAGAGAGAGAGAGAGAAGCCTGAAGGGTTAAAGCATCCCTGAAGCTGAGAAGGGAATAGGCAAGCAACAGGATGATCCAGGAGTATAAGGTTGCAGATAATGCCACAGGGCTTGGTAATTAGGAGGATGTACTAAGCAATGTTGTCTTTCCCTCCTTTTGCTAACCTTATCCAAATTCTCTTTCCCTCGGAAAACTAACTCACTTTACCCTGACTGAAAACAGCCAAGTTCTTTATCTTAGTAAACCGACACCAGAGAGACAAATTGACAAGAGTTCAGAAACCTCCTCCCAACAGCCTTCCCCTGCCATGCTGACCTAAACCAGTGTAAACTGTGTTTCTGTCAATTAGGAGAATCAATCACTTGCTAACAAACAGCAGAAGTGATGCCACATAACTTGGGAGTTCGGGATGAAGTGTTAGAATAAAAAAAGACAGTTCATCCCATTGGTTTTGACATTTTGACAGCTGTGCCACCACTCTTTATACTTGTGAATGTCTGTAGGGAACCCCGACCCCAATGGCTTAATCCCTAAGGTTGGCAGACATCTAATGCTCAATAAAGGGCCTGATTTTTAATCCTGACTACTCTGTTCATGTAAAACCTGAAAATTATAATTGAGAATCAGGCTCAAAATCACAATTAACTGCCCAACAGACTTTGGAGGCAACAGAAGCAGTTGGCTTCTGAATCAACAAACTATATTTTCACCCGTTTCTATTGAGAGAGTTGCAGTTCATCTACATTCTCATTTCCAACTTATTAGGTAAGCAGTCTTATGGGTTTTTTTTTTCCATTTGTTTTGGTAGAGGAAGGATTCTTGATTGCTAAAAAGAAAGATATCTGGTGCTCTTCAGAATACAAATGAGAGGGAGTTAACCAACTAAACCCTCATTAATCCTTTTTGGCGATTCCCCACCTGTCACCAAATCCTCCCACCTTCCAAGAAGGTCCCTGAAAGGATCTCTAACTGCAAACAAAATCTGTAACCAAAATAAGCCATTTTTTCTTTTGTAGAAAAGACAGTAGGATTATAATATATGAATCCTATGTATTGCTATAATCTTAGGTTTATAAATTATTTTCCTAAATCTTCTGTGACTTTATAGATGCATTTTTTAATTATATTTTAATAGTACAAATGGGGAAAGGGGGTAGGAAGGGAATATTTGTTAAGCACCTATTTTTTGCCAGGCATTATACAAAGCAATTTATAAATATCATCTCATTTTATCTCATTTCTGTATTTTACCTAAACCACCATATTGAAGTTCACTCTCAAATACCACTGTGAGTTAGCCTCAGAAGGCTAACTGTGCAATGTAGGCCATTACATAGCATTTCTGCAATGTTTGAAAGAAAGACAATCAACAAAGTGAAAAGAACTGATGGGAAATTCCTTAAACCCAAGTGATTTGGGGATTATCAGGAAAAGCAATCAAATTAAATCTTACATTTCTTTCACCGTAGTGGTTTCTTTCTTGGAACTTAGCACAATGTCTAGCACATAGTACATACTTTTGAAATGTCTATTGATTAATCTAACAAATTTTTTAAATTCATAAAGAATATTGCATTAGGGCAGCTAGGTGGCGAAGTGGATAGAGCACTGGCCCTGGACTCAGGAGGACCTGAGTTCAAATCCAACCTCAGACACTTGACACTTACTAGCTGTGTGACCCTGGTGAGTCACTTAACCCCAATTGCCCTGCCAAAAAAAAAAAAAAAAGAATATTGCATTAATTGTGGGAGAAGACAAACTTAATTGGGGGTACAGGCTGAATTTAATTCAAAGAGAATGTAGGTCTGTTTTTCTATTGTGGCTTATTTCAAATAGCCTTTTACAATGCAATTTGCAAAGCACATTTAGATGCTTCAGTTCTGAAAATTCCTACCCCCTTTCTCTGTAGAATCCTCCATAATGGGAACAGTGTCATTCCCAAACTTCAGTTTTGTTTACCCTTTACCTGCCACAAACAACTTATAGCCTCCCCCTTTTGCTAAAAATGAGGGGAGTAGCTGTATTCCTTTGGACCATTATTTGCCCCAGTTGTACTACAATTCTATTGTTTGGGGGAAATTAACACAAACAAGGTTACAAACAGGGAGAGAGGTCCAACAGTATTTGACAGTGATCTAGATGAGGGAAAATTATCAAGGGTCATTGCTAATGGGTACATTTGACATTCTGAAGCTGTCTTTGCCTTAGGATATGGAGTTCCTCATTGGAAGAAGTCAGAGGATCACAGGTTTAGTGACAGAAGAGTCCTGAGGTCAACCATTCCAACTCTCTCATAAAGAACAGTGGCAAAATCACTTTATCCCAAGTGATTTGCCCAAGATCTCAGAGATAGTAAAGAGCAAAACCAGAGATGGAGGACTCTGACTTCAAATTCAGTGTTTGCTCCTGTGCAAGAAAGTGTTCAAGCCTGGCATTAAAGTTGAGATGTGATCTTAGTGGACCACTGGACAACCCCTTGTTGTACATATTGTGGACAAGGGGTGGCAAAAATACACCAGACTGCCTGTGGCTCACAGCATTAGGGGGAATAGCCTAAACTAGATTAAAATGTAATTGGGAAATATCTAACAAAATAAAACATGATATTAATGCACTTTTCTAAGTCAATATAGAGCATCTAGGGATTCTTATCTATAGCTTAGTGGGCCCCATTTCTATTTGATTTTGACACAACTATTGTAGACACTATTCATGCCTAAGAGTCCTAGGGACGCTTCAAGCCCTGTAATGCTAAGACTGGATGACAGAATAGTTTAGGTTGGTTGCTATAGAGAAAACATTTGTGCTGGTTTTCCCTTTAAAAATAAGTTGTGGTTTTTATGTGTTGAGCACACACAAAAAATGGTTTGGAAAAGTTGTCATCTGAAAGCTAAATTACATTCCACTTTTATTTTACTGGATGTAAAACCTATCAAGCAAGTATCCATTATTTGGCAATTTGGTCCTCACTGTGTCTATACAAAACTACTCAGGAATGGAGTGGAGCGAGGAAGGGGGAATCATGGAGCAGAAATCCAAAGTCAATTAGAAGGATTAAAATATGAAATATTATGCTCTTGCTTGAGGCCCCCTTCCTCATTATTTCAGCCAAAAAAAATAGCCAAAGGGCTTTGATGGTCTGAAGAAAAGTTATCTTATGGCCCACTTTAAGTTAGCTTAGATGTGGTACTGTCAAGAACTACAGAGACATCTACTGCCTCAAAACATGAGGGTTGAAAACTCATTTTAAATAATTTAAGTAACATTAGAGAAATAATGCCCTTCCTGGGCCTTACAGAAAGCATATGCTCCCAAAATAAAGGATGTAGGAGCCAGCGGAGTTTGACACTTTAGATTTTTTTTTTGAGGGAAGTGGGGTTGTAATTTGTTTCAAAAAGAAAATTTTTGTTCAAAGCTTAGTTGCAATAGCGAGATAAATAAAGGCATCCCTCTTGAAATGATGAACCAATGTATATAAATGTTAAAAAGAACATAAGTTGGCTATATACCGAGTAGCTGTATGTCAGAAGACATCAAATATTGGTTAATTCACTTATTCGGTGTATACCTTTAAAACAAAAATGAGTCAATATAAGCCATATCAAGTGACATGTCAATATCATATTCAGCACATAGACATCTTTCACAAGCAGTGAAAGGTGAATGGAGATTGCCAGTTCTAGAACTCAAGGAAGTGTATAGATTGTAATTTTGAAGTTTCATCATTTGGACCATGGAGCAGTATGAGTAAAAGCATCATAGATTTATAACCGGAAGGGAACATGGAGATCAATTCAACTCTCCTATTTCATGTATCAGGAAACTGAGGTTACCGAGGTTAAGTGAATTAACTGAAGTCACATGTGTCTTAAGTGGCAAGACCAAGCTCCAACCCCAGCTCTTCTAAGTCCAAATCTGATAACCTTTCTACTACATGATGCTGCTTTGCCATTAATATTCTATGAAAGATGGGGGGAGCTTGGTGGCCCAGTGGATAGAGCACCGGCCTTGGATTCAGGAGGATCTGAGTTCAAATCTGGCCTCAGACACTTGACATTTACTAGCTGTGTGACCCTGGGCAAGTCACTTAACCCCCATTGCCCCCCCAAAATAAAAACAAACAAAAATGAATATTCTATGAAAGATGATAAGGTTACAGATTTCCATGATAAAAATTAATGAACTCCTCAGGAAGTTTATCATGACAGTGAAGAAACACAAATTTCTTTTTTTTTTTTTTTTTTTTTTTTTTGTGGAGCAATGGGGGTTAAGTGATTTGCCCAGGGTCACACAGCTAGTAAGTGTCAAGTGTCCGAGGCCAGATTTGAACTTAGATCCTCCTGACTCCAGGCCCGGTGCTTTATCCACTGTGCTATCTAGCCACCCCCGAAACACAAATTTCTTAGAGGATATCTCTTCTAATCTCCTTATGTTACAGATGAGGAAACAGAGACCCATAGGGTAAAGTGACTTAACCAAAGGCAATAAGTAGCACAGCCAAAATTAGAATTTAAGTCGCCTCATTGCTAATCCCCTGCTCTTTACATTATTACCTATAGGTGTATATCCCTCTATTGAGAAGATAATGACAGCTGGTATTTAGGAATTAATGCTTTCAAAGTGCTTCTCATATGTAGATTTACACAAAATCTTAAGAGTTAGAGGGGACCTAGGAGGTCATCTGGTCCAGTGAAACCAATTGCCACTGCAGTACTCCTAACAAAGAGTTACCCAGACTTTGTCTGAAGACTCTCAGAAAGAGGAAATCTTTTGAGACAGCTCCTGTGATTTTTTGAACAACAATTGCTAAGAAGTTTTTCCTTATGTTGAGCTGAAATCTGCTTCCTGTTAACTTCCTGATTCTTACATGTTCCAGTGAGATAGGTAAAACTGGTATTATCATTTTACAGATAAGGAAACTTCAGTGAACGGTGGCTAAAGTAGCTACCCCAAGTTTATAGAAATAGCAAAAGGAAGAAACAGGATTTGAACCTCAAAAATCTAGTTATCAGGGGCAGCTAGGTGGCACAGTGGATAGAGTACTGGCCCTGGATTCAGGAGTAACTGAGTTCAAATCCAGCCTCAGACACTTGACACTTACTAGCTGTGTGACCTTAGGCAAGTCACTTAACCCTCATTGCCCAACCAAAAACAAACAAACAAACAAAAAAACTAGTTATCTTTCAACTAGCTGGAAATGCCTTTGGATGGGAGATTTCACCAAGTCCACATTTGTAAAGATTGGAATGATGCCACCTGCTGGAGACTTACTGTAGAAAAGCTCCCCATGAAGTGAAGGTCTTTGAGGGCAAAACCAGGAGTCTTTTCTTTGGCGTCAGGAAGTAACGTTGGCTGGTGGGAGGAGGAAGGGGGAGCCAGGCACTCTGTCTCTCTCTCTCTTTTCCTGAGGACGCTGGTGGAGAGGGGAGCTAGAAATGCGCTCTCCCTTTGATAGATAGGAATCTAGGCCTTTCTTTCTCTCTTTACCAAATTCTTATTCTCCTTAATAAATGCTTAAAAGTCTAACACTTGCTAAAGCTTATAATTTATTGGCGACCACTCATTAGATATTTTAGACAGTTTAGCTAGAATTTTAGCCCTTAACACACTGTTCAGATAAATGAACATTAGTGATTATTCTCATCCAACTACAGTTTTCCTGAGAAATCTATAGGCCCCCCAAGATAAATATCAAAAGCTTTTATTGGAATTTACTAAAGAGAATGCGGGTTCACACTTCAATATATTCAGTAAAGGGTTCTTAAATCAAATCTATATGCATACAAGTATAATTGTAAGAGCCTGAGTCTGTAGGAGAAATGTGATAGGTTCCCTTTACTTGGTAGCATCTGTCTTAAAAGAATTGGAGAGTTTTATTAATTCAAAAAACATAGCTCCCTCTTCTGGAAGTGCCACCAACTCCTGGTAAGGAATGCACCAGAAAAAGCCACCGTTAATTTTTTACTGTCCCCTTATTCAGAATGGCTTTTGATAATAAAAAAAAATGAAGAGAAAGAACCACATAAAGTAATTTATGGACACATTCAAGTATCTCTTATCCTTTCCACTAAACAGAAATAAAATCAAATATGCCAAGAAATGAGAGGGGAAAGGAGGAGGCCACACACACACACACACACACACACACACACACACACACACACACACACACACACTCCATAATGTTTCTAGGGTCATATCTTTCACAAAATGAGAATACTCAGATATGAAAAAAGGAATTTTTGGCCAATAAAAGGCTATGTGATATTCTAGATTTCTAGAGAAAGCAAAGGAGAAAGGAATCTAAACATACATTACTGACGCATTTATTAGGCACCTAATGCATTGTGCTAAGCACTAGGGATTCAAATAAATGTACAGAATACTTGCCCTGAAGCAACTAAATGAGGTAAGTGCACAAAAATCCATCAAAAATGAATTGATTTGAATATAATGATAAGTAAAAAGGAGAAGTCCAAACAAAGTACCAAGAGTAATTTAAGGAGAAGCAATCATGGAGAATTTCAAGGGTAAAAAAGCAGAAGTTGAACTGAACCTTAAAGGAAAAGATTTCCATAATGGTGGGTTGGGGAGGGAGATTTGTAAATATTGATTTATAAGAGTGGCTATAAAAACGTACCATTCCAAGCAGGCAGTATGTTGTGAGTAAAGGAAGAGAAATGGAAGAGGCCAAGCCAGGATTAGAAAACACTTGAGTGTTTCCATTTAGCTGCTACATAGTATATAGCATGTGGAAGAGAGGATGGAAAGATATCAGAACCACAGATTATTAATGTCTTAAGACACCATCCTAAAGAAGGATGATCTCTTATTACACACCCGACTTCTAATCTTTGCTTAAAGAGCTCAAGTAAGATGATAGGAAGACAGAAATGAAAAAAGACTCTGATTTCAAGGAGCTGCTAAGTATGTAGTGAATTCTACACATCTTTTCTTCAAGATAAATCCAATTTCATAATCATTTTTGGTTATAGGCACTCTTTATATGGACTCTAAGGAACAAATATTTAGATTTTGAAGGGAGCTTAAAAGCCCTCTTTCCCAGCCTCATCGTTTTATAGTTGAGGAACTAAGAGAAAAAGAAGTTACCTGATTTGCCCAAGGTCACAGAGTCATTAGTATCTGAGGCAGAATTTAAACAAACTATTTCAGTTTCCAAATCCAACACTCTTTGAGTTGAAAAGATTCAGTTACTCAAATATTTTACACTTTATTTACATTTCTTCCAGAAGAGAAGTTATCTTTTGAATATTCTGATGTCCTGAAATGAATATTAGGTGATCCCTTGGGCCCTAGATTGAGTAAACCCTCTGTCTTCTCATTAAAACTGACCTTAGTTATCTACTAAGTATTTATACAATAGGTAGGGATAGTTTGCTTAAAAATATCTCTGGCATACATGGAGGGAGTCCTACAAAGCAATAAAAGCAAAAAATAAAATAAAATAAAATATGGAAATAAAGTGGATCTTCATTGACTGAGGAATAACTGAATAAAACATAGTCTATGAATAATGGAATATCATTGTACTGTGTGTCCCATAAATCCTGAGGATACCTATATTGCAACTTCAACTCTCAGAGACTCAGAATCTCTGGTCTTGGAACAAGGCTACATCCTCTCCTCGAGATTCTAGGGGCACTCTGAGGAACCTGGAAGAGTGGGGACAGGGGAATTCCCTAATGCCATTGGCTTAAGCCCCCACCAGTTTGCTTCCCTCCAGGATTATCCTTTAAGAAAGATTTTATTAGTCAGCCTTAAATAGCATTTAGTAAGCAATATGTTCACTAAGATAATTCTATAATAACAGTTGGTACAAAACATTACCCCCAAAATCTGCAATACACTTTTGGGGGGGTCGGGGCAATGATGGCTAAGTGACTTGCCCAGGGTCACACAGCTAGTAAGTGTCAAAAGTCTGAGGTCAAATTTGAACTCAGGTCCTCCTGAATCCAGGGCCAGTGCTTTATCCACTGCACCACCTAGCTGCTCCACAATACACTTTCAAATGAATACATTAAGGGTCTGTGAGAAAGTTTAGAGATCACATGTTGTCAAGGAAATCTCACAGTTTCTGGTTAATGGAAGTCCTTTTCTTCCATTCCCTGAGTATTCAAGAAATTCATTTTGGGCATGGTGTGATTTCTCTGCTAATCTATATCCAGTCTATTCTTGGCTACCAATGCAGGCACTTCTATCAGCTGATCCAGGGATATCACTAGGACATCAATGGGAAGATTGGAAATTTAATATCCTCCAATTCCTTCAAAGCTCACAAGGTTTTCCTCCAACCAAAAGGATGGGGAAGGAAAGAAATTCATACCAGGTATTTTTAATGGAAAGCCAACCTTATTCCCACTTCCTCATTAACTCCCTTCTCAAGTTACTTGAAAATTAGTAGACAACCCCTAAAAAGTGACCTAGTTTACTTGACCTATGAGAGCCCTCCTCCTTGGTTCTCACCTAAAGTCTTGGGGCTAAAATGGGGTGGGTGGTTTCAATTCCACACTCATACTAAGATAGGTTGAAGAGCCTGGAGATATTCAGTTTAGGAAAGAAAAACTTGAAAGGACCATGACATTTGTCTTCAAGAACCTGAAGGACTGCCATGGATTAGAATTGTCCTTCTTGGTTCCAGATGGAGAATCAGTAACACTGTGGTTACCTTTTCAGTCTCTTGTGATCCAAGTATTTCTAATTCCCAATTTGGAATTCACTCATAGATACATAATGTTCAAATCATTCCTTTGAAGAGGTGCACCTCACAGGTGGCTAATTTAGATTTCACTTGCTACTCTTTTTTGAGTCAATTCATCCTGAACATTTATTAAGTCTTTGCAGCATAAGGGAGGCAGTCCTAAACAGTGGGAGAAAGACTGGATCTGTAGTCAAAGGCACTGGGTTCAAATCCCAACCCTGCCACTTAAGTAACAAATTATTTAGGTTTCAGTTTCCTTATCTATAAAAATGGCATCTAACTTTCCATCCAGCTCAAAAACCATGATTCCAGAATATTCTCAAAGAAAGGAGAAAAAACAATCTCTATAAGGGGTTATACTTTAATGGAAAAAAGAACATACAAACACAAATGACTGAAATGTATGTAGATCAACCATTCAGAAATAAGAACAATGAATGCATTTAGAGCTAGAAGAGGCCATAGAAGTTACCAAGTCTAACCTGCTCATTTTTCAAATAAGGAAACTGAAGCCCAGAGAGAGATCATAAAGGGTTTAGAGCTCTGCTACACATTACAACAGCTGTCTCTCTACCCTAACGTGCCTCAGAATGCTAGAGATCACAGTAACCATCTGAGTGATCAGAGTCACCAAGCTTATCTTGGGCCAAGTGACCCAACATGGGAATTTGCCCACTATATTGGTTACTGATTCACAGTAACTTCCCAGAATGGCACGGTGCTCACTGATCATCTAGAGCACAAGGATGTTAATGAGGCTCATACAATTATAGATTGCCTGATAAGAAGTCATCTTCTGATTCAGGTACCCCACTTCAGTTCAAGGGAAATCCCATGTTGGCAATCCTACTCTATGATAGTGGGATTCAAACCATTTGTATGTTAGTCCAAGGAAGGAACTCAGGGATTTTAGAGTATAGAAAGGGAGAAATCTTAGGTAAGACAAGACCATAAAAATACCCTTGGTGTTTTTAGACACAGCAATAAATTTGAAAACAAAAATAAAACCCATAAATTACTTACTGTGTATGTGTAGCCCAGTGCTAAATGCTAAGGGAAATACAAAGTTTAAAAAATATGTTTCCAGATTTCATGAATTATAATCCAAGTAGTAGAATAAGAAATCAGCATGGATAGGTTTACACAATTTGTTCTTTAATTGTTTTATGTATGTGGACATTACTGAAAGGCCTCCTATAGCATGAGAGAAGCCTTTGTGGAGGAAGAGGTAACTTGTTAGTTTGGTCTTTAAAAGATAAGTCCAAATTTGAATTAGAGAGGTAGAATTAGTCTACTAAAAGAAGCAAAAGCGGGACATTTACTTTTTGTACCCCCATCTCAAAGGTATCCTAAAATTCAAAGATTAACTCAAAGTGTTTTTCTTCAAGACTCATCATTCAAGTGCTGTGGCCCTTGGACACATTACTTTCATTTTCAGTCTTAAATGGTCAAAATAGGGGTAATGTCCACTATTAAATACTTACTACAGTTTTTAGTTCTCTAAAAGGTAGATTTTTCTTGTCAATTATTTTTCTTAATGAACTCTTAACTGGTCTAAGATGCAGAATCTGCTTTAATCGAACCCTGCTGACTTTCTTCTACTGTAATATCACTCATCCAATAGAGAAAACTCATAAATATTTATCTGACATCATTAATATTTTACCGAAGTGCTCTTATTGCATGACAGGATGCAAAGTGTATAGTCATAAAATTATATCCAAAAAGCCTATACAATTTCCAAAACAGTTTTGTTTGAGATTCAATGTCATCACTTGCACTTTTAATTTCTCCTCCCTTTCTAAGTAGGAAAATACATTTGAGAAGGGTGCATTGTATAGATGTGTGGTATGTGTGCAATGCTACTGCTACATTCAAATTCCAAGAAATCCTGCCAGCAGACAACCAGGCTTAACTAAAGGAATCCAGCTATGCTATCTTTAAAAAGTCAGAACTCAATTGTTAATTAAACTTTAAGACACACAAAAATTATATTTCTGGTACTGAATGATGAGGAACTAGGTTCAAACTGTTGCTTCACCACTTGTTTCTTGTGTGACCTAAGCTAAGTAACTTCACCTTGTTCAGCTTCAGACCTCACAACTATAAAGTAAAAGTAACCTCTAAGGTTGAGAGTTAAAAACTTCAGATTCTATTAGATTGTTCTTTTCATCATTCACCATTAGACATGATGTTTCCTTTAGGTACAACATACTTCACAGAGAACATCCCAAAGCCAGATGATGATGAGCCCTTAAAGAGCAAGGAAAGAATAAAGAGAAAATGTGAACACTGTTAAAACGGATAAAGACCTGGCACTGTCTCTTTTCTTTTAAAGAACAATTAAGGTTAACAACTTGAAAATTAAAAACTGGTCTCTTTCCTCCCTCTTTTAATTCCTCCTTGCAAATTCAGAAAAGTAATACAAGCAAGGGGCTTTAAGAGGAGTTTTTATGAGATGTTTATAATGTTGGAACAGAAAGTAGAATCAGCTAATTCTATAAAATGTGCTTACTTTCTAGTCTATATCAATGTGATGTTCAGGAAACGTGGCCCGTGAGTACATTTGTTATTTAAAATAAAGTATAAAAATGAGAAAAGGGAATATTTAGACTCAAATGCTGAGAGTTTAATGATAAACTGTATCCAGCACAACTAATTATTCTAAAGGATGGCGAATCTGAAAAACACTCTGTGTGGTGATAATTATGCAAGATTTACATTTTGCTAATTGTATATCTTATGTGGATTATATCCCATGAAGCAGTGTATGCGGTAAAGCATGACTAATATGTGTGGCTTACCATCTGTATGATACAAATGTTTTACACACATTTTGCTTTTCCTTTTCCTTCTTCCTGTACCCCCATCAATAAAAATAAAAATAACACCCTTGGATTTGTAAATATTGTAAAGCTTTAAATTTGATATCATACCAAGGTTAGTCTTCAAATAAAATGCCACAGCCAGGAAAGCATCCAAGCTAACCATCTTATTTCTCATCAAGTGTCCTTGGCTTATACGCATTTATTTAATTACTTTGATAACTTAGAATACTCCCAGAAATCTTGTGAAACATGTTTGTGTGTGTATTTTTGTTTTTTTCAGTTTTTTTGTTTTTCATAACAACTGTCATTGCTAAAAAGAAATTAAGTATCTTGGTATTCAGGCCTGGAAGAACTAGATGAAGACCTGCTTTAAAAATATGCAGTGAACACAATGATCCAAGACAATCCCAAAGGACTAATGATGAAGCATACTATCCACCTCCAAAGAAAGAACTGTTATTGATTGAACACAGACTGAAGCATGCTATTTTTCACTTTCTTTCACTTTTTTCTTTTATTCAAATTTTCTTATACAAAATGACTAATAGGGTAATGTTTTACATAAATCCCACATATATAACCAATATCTGATGGCTTACTGCCCCAGGGAGGGGGAGGGAAAGGAGAGAAGGAGAGAGAAAATTTGGAACTCAAAACTTTAAATAAAAATGTTTATTATCCAAAAAAAAAATGCCATGAACAATGGCATTAACAACCTAATCTCAATTATCCATGGTCATTAGAAAAGACAGAGAAAAGCTGAATGAAATCCATAAACAATTCCCAAACCTCATTTTTGCCATAGATTTCAACTTCATCTGATTACCAAATCAATATGAAAGAATTAAAAAAAGGGTTATGAGTCAGAAGCTACCTCCTAGGCTCTCAGTTTAACTAGATCCATCGCATTTGTTCAGGTCCTCATCACTTTTAACCTTAACTACTGTAATAGCTTCCTAATTAGTCTCCCTACTTCCAGTCTCTCCCTTCTCCAATCCATTTCCTCTGCACACCTGCCAAAATGTATTTTCCCAAAACTTAGATCTAATCATGCCATTCCCCTAATCAAAAAGCTTCAATAATTCCATACTGCTTCTAGGATAAAATGCAAACTACTCAGACTGACATTTAAAGACCTCTACAATTTAGCTCCAACCCACCTAGCCTCAATTATTTCATATTATTAATCTACAGTGAGTCTATACTTCAGCCCATCTGGCCTGTCCAACATTCATTCTTCCTTAGAACCCTTAGCAAGGCAAAGAGACTTTAACAACCTAAAGGAGTGGGGAAAGAACTACTATTTCAATCTCAGACCCTGACTATGTTTTAGGTGACTATACTGAGGCCCCTTTTTCTGGCACATGTAAAGGGAAACCCCATCCAAGCAGCGATGATAAGAGATAACATTGAAGATTTTGTGAATGTGGGATACAATTAGGGCCTAGACCTGTGATTTTACTGATATAGAGGACTCTCTGGTTGGGAAACTTGTTTGACCAATGCACCTTCTCTGCAATTTATAATAGAAATTTCCATAGAGCAGTGACAGGGGAAGTGATAGGCCTAGAGTCACACAGTCGGTATCTGTCAAAGATTGGACAATAATGCAGCTCTCTATTTACTATGCCATGCTTCCTAGATAGCTTTTTTTATTTCCAATATTTAACCTTTAACCTATTTGCTTATGCCACCGTTAATTAAAACTTATGTAAGTACAGAATGCATTGTTACAGTAGACTTGGTTTGCAAAGTATCGATTCAATTTTCTGATGGCTCACAGGGAAAGGAAAATTCCAATGAGCTATATTCATCATTTCCAGGGAATGATTCATTCAGCACACTTTGAACCTTCCACAGTTTCATGAATATCAGAATGAAGAAAAAAAGGAAAAAAAACTCTGATCTTATCTAATCAATAACTAAAAAAAGTCTAAGAAATGCTCTCCAGAGGATGAAGAGGTTAAGCCTATTGTGTGTCACAAATATATTATGTTAAGTATGCTGTGTGTCTAAAGCAGTCTTCAAGTAGAAAAATAAAACCAGCATCTCATCACATCAATAAAAGTGAAAATTATTTTCTTATTTTGTTTAAAAATGCCTACCCTGGGTTACATAACTGTGTAGGATTTAGAAGACTAATCTTCACTGACCTTTTACAGCATCATTTATGGCAATAAGACATTTTTAATAATTCTGTTAGGACACAGAATGCCAAGTTGTTATGCTATCCCTTCTTCCCTCTTTGAATATATGAAGCAAAATTATGTGCCTATTGACAGAGAACAGCCGTCAGTGGATAAATAATAAAGCTGTTCTATTGGTCACTTTTTCCACATTGGCATGCCTACAGATATAAAATTTCCAGCCATGAGAAACACACACAAATCTCAACTTTCTTTCACACATTCCAGTCCTTCCCCCTACCCCTGCTTTTTAGAAAGGAATTAAGGAGTGGGAGGAAACAAAAGAATAGAAATTAAATAACAACTTTTTTTCCTTGTATTTATTACCCTTGACAAATCTAAAATCATAGAGCAAATTTAGGAACATGAACTGTATTATATATGTACTGGTTGGCTCATAAATGACAATATTAAGTTAGATGAGAATTAAATTAATTGGACTCCATTAAAAATTTTACAAACTTGCTGAAACAGTTAAATGGTGATGGGGGTAGTGATAATGAAACCAAAATTAAAAGGAATTTTTAAAAAGAGTATCAATGAATCATTTTTTAAATCTACAGAAGAGAGGTGGAAGTGAGGAACTTAAAAGGCAGAGAAATGTTAGAACTAACATGTCAAATGTGGAATATGCTTTAACAATCAAGCAATACATAGTGGAGATTTATGGTCTCCTTTGCTGTCCTCTTTCTGTTTGAGAAAATCATAATGTTTGTCAAGTTCATGATAATAAAAAGAACCACAAAAAACTTGAACACAAAAAGCTACAAGGCAAGAAAGACTAAGACACAAATTCAGAAGACAATGTGAAAACAGCTACAACCAAAGTCTTGCAGAAAAATCCTAACTGACCCAAGCCCAACCACAATTCCTTGAAAAAAAAAAATTTTTTTTTTTTTGAGTGAGGCAATTGGGGTTAAGCGACTTGCCCAGGGTCACACAGCTAGTAAGTGTTAAGTGTCTGAGGCCGGATTTGAACTCAGGTACTCCTGACTCCAGGGCCGGTGCTCTATCTACTGTGCCACCTAGCTGCCCCAAAAAGCTTTTTTAAAAGAGAAAGAAGAATGGCAGAGGAAAAATTGGGAAAAGAAATGAGAGTGATACAGAAAAAAAAAATGACCAGTTTGGTCTAAAAAAAAAAAAATTCGCCAACTGATCAAAGGATGTGAACAGACATCTTTCAAAAGAAGAAAACAAATCCATCTACAATCATATAAAAAATGCTCTAAATAATTATTAATTAGAGAAATGCAAACTAAAACATCACTAGGCTACCACCTCACACTTATCAGAAATGACAGATGCTATAGGTGTTGAAAGAAAACAGGTACATTAATAAACTTTTGGTAAAGTTATAAACTAGTTTAACCATTCTGGAGTACAATTTGGAACTATGCCCAAAGGGATATGGGGATACCCTTTGACCCAGCCATACCAGTACTAGATCTGTACTCCAAAGAGATCAAAGAAAAAGGACCTGTATCTAAAAAAATATATATATGATAGTAGCTCTTTTTGTGGTGGTAAAAAATTGGAAATTGAGCAGATATTCATCAAGTGGGGAATCGCTGAAAAAGTTGTGGCAAATGATTGTATTGTGATACTATTGTGCTATAAGAAATGGGTGCAAGACCTATATGAACTGATGCAAATGAAGTGAGAAGAACCAGCAGATTATTGTTCACACTAATAGCAATGTTGTAATGATCAGCTGTGAAAGACTTGGTTACTCCAATCAATACAATAATCCAAGAAAATTTCAAAGGACTCATGATGAAAAAAATGCTATCCACCTCCAAAGAAAGAGCTGATGAACTCTGAGTGCAAACTGAAATATAACCGGGGTGGCTAGGTGGCGCAGTGGATAGAGCACTGGCCCTGGAGTCAGGAGGACCTGAGTTCAAATCTGGCCTCAGACACTTAACATTTACTAGCTGTGTGACCCTGGACAAGTCACTTAACCCCAAATGCCTCACCAAAACAAAATAAAACAAAACAAAAAACTGAAATATAACCTACTTGCTTTCTTTATTTTTTGCTTGTTTTCTTCTTTCAATATTGTTAATATGGAAATATGTTTTAAATTGTTTCACATGTATAACTAAAATCATTTTGCTTCATTTCTTAGTGGTTTGAGGAGGAGTGAGAGAAAGAAAATTTGGAATTCAAAATTTAAAAGGAAATGTTCAAAATAAATATTTTTTAAAGAACCTACTGTGTGCAAAGCACTGAGAAGATAAAAAAAAGAAATAGTGCCTGCTTTCATTAGGCTTACGTTCTAATGAGGGGGCATACAATTTCTATACAATCAATTTCATCTATATATCTATATATGTATTCTCTCTATATATATGTATATGTGTGTCTCTTTATATGTATATGTATGTCTATATACATATGTCTCTCTACATACACACACACACACACACTTCAAAATAAGAAGCAATTATCAAGAGGCAGAGAACACTAAAAACTGGAGGAATCAGAAAAAAGACAGGAAGGTGGGAACAACTGAGTCACAGCTCTCACAGTTTATGAGAAGGTAAACTATTAAGAACAGAAACCTGATTGGGGGTGAACTCAGTTTTTCAATAGTAAAATAAGGCCAGATATGGTAGTCCAGACCAGTAGTCCCTGCTGCTTGAGACACCAAGGGTGGTGGTTCCATTGCCCATGGTAGGGCTAAAGTCTTCCTAATGGGTGATGCAGCTGAATTCAGCACAAATTTGGCGAGCCCCCTTGAGGGACATTAGGATCCCCTAAGGAGGGTGAGCCAGCCCATGAAAAATAGAGTAGGTTAAAACTTCTGTGCAGATAATTATTTGTGGTCAGGGCAATGAATGGCAGCTGAACGTCTAGCCTGGACAACATAAGTAGCCCTAGTCTCTAAAAATAAACAGTAAAACGATACTGAGAGACATCCAAATTGTGATTACTGCGGTGAACAACTCTAACTTCAGAAGAATGACAATGAAATATTCCTCCTGAATTTTGTATAAAACTGATGGAATATTTCATAGCAGATCAAATGTTGACTTATTTTGTTTAACTCTATTTATTGGCTACGAGGGAGAGTTCTATGTGAGAAGAGAGTGACAAGAGGATACACTGAGAAGTGATTTGTATAAAAAAAACCAATAAAACATTTTTAAAGCCTAAAAATGTGTTATTAAAACAAAAAGGTAAATCTATAAGGTCTCTTCTCAATCTAGAACCTATAATCCTGTGATTAATACCCTCCATGATTTCAAGATGTCACAGAAAGCATGCATTTTTTTAAAAATACTATTTTTAAAAAAGCAAAGCTCACTGAATACAACTCTTACTACATATCAATGTCTAATCAATCTCATTTTCCTGAACTTTCACTGACAACAGTTTCTGCTTCTTTTTCCATGAACCTCGCAAACTTTTGAAAACTGCACATAAGATGTAAGGCAAACTTTTCTACACTGCCACAATTAATTTCTTGAACATGCCTAGATATAGGCCAATTTCAACAAACTGAATAAGAGGCTATGTCTTACAATGTATAAGGAATAAGTCAACAAGTCAAATCAAATATTTCAATCAAGAAAGCCATCAACTGACTGAGTGAACAAGCATCTTGCACTACAATTTGAAGACTTTGGTCTCCGAGATTTGGTACATGGTTCTTGCCAACATGCTGTCAAGAGTTTCTGCTAAACAAAATTCCTAGTCTGCACTGGTAGGCCATTTGTAATCTGCAACCTTGGAAAGTGCCTTTCCAATACCCCACTGTAAATTGTTTTAAGCTTCACTGTTTACATGATCTTATTACATGGGTACTTCCTCTGTTGGTGCAAATTACAAACAATCCATATCTTAACCAGCAAACTTTTGCCCACTGCACCCCACCTTATATCTTCCACAAGGGGTCTATACAACATGCTATAGGTGTTCCTTTAGGTTTTTTAACCTTATAAGGGTACAAAATACAGGATGACAGCAAGTTTCCTTTTGCCTCTTTTTATTTTTTTATTTTTTCAGGGAAATGGGGGTTAAGTGACTTGCCCAGGGTCACACAGCTAGTAAGTGTCAAGTGTCTGAGGCCAGATTTGAACTCAGGTACTCCTGAATCCAGGGCTGGTGCTTTATCCACTGTGCCACCTAGCTGCCTCCCTCTTGCCTCTTTTTAAACTTCTTTTTGCCTCAGTTTCTTCAAATATAAAACAGGGAAAATAATAGCACCCACCTCAGAGGGTTGTGGCGAAGATCAAATGAGATGTTTGTCAAGCACTTAATTTTCATTCCATGATTGAACCTCCTCATCCAGTCATACACCTTTTTGTTAATTTTTTTTTATCATTTGAAATTCTCATTTATCAGAAGCCTGGTCTTTGGCAGGCCCTTTCCCACCTTAATGACCATTTTTAAAAACAAAAAAGGAAATATACAATTCAGACGCCACTGAAGCAACATTGGACACTCAATATCTCACAAGAAAAGTTGGACCAGTGAGGATGAAGGCCAGGACTGTGGATGTTGTCACCAGCTCCAGGTTTAGATAAGAGAAAGCTGGAACCAAGCAATTCACATCTGCTATCAAGAGCAAGTTCCCCAAACATCCATCTTCTCTGTCACCAAGGTATGATATATAAGGACACACTCTGAAGTAAAGATTTTATTCTCAAATCCTAGGAGTTGCATCATTTTTGTGGGTTTAATTAAATAGGTATATTCGAGGTGTTTGGCTCATAGTTTCCAAATTCAAACTTGATAGAAAACATTAAATCCTGTTCTATACTTTTTACCAAATTTGGTCATAAAAGGGAATCGGGACTGCAAACTTCGGCCTAAATACAACAAGGGCTAAGTAATGACCAAGGAAAGGGCTCTCCATCCAGGGCCACTGAAAGCCTCTTAGATTCTCTAAGTTGGAGTCTGGGGAGTAGCTTTTGTAATACAATTCATCATTCATAATATGCTATGGCCTATTAACATCTTCACTGTCTTTTGGGTGACTCACAATTTTTATCCTCTGGAGACTGTAGTATATCCTATGATTCACTACTACTAAAGCATCACTGAAATTTGTTATTGTTATTGAATGGGCTTTTGTTTTGTTGGAGCCATTAAAAGCTTTGCATCGTTTGCCAAATGTAATGTAACTGAAGTTGAGAGATCTGTAAAAGTACATGAACTGGCTGAAATCTCACTTTTAAAAAAATGGTCATTTTATATACACACATACACACACATATAGATACACATACACACATACATACATATATATACATATATATATATATATTCTCAAAATATAGTTCATTTAAACTGGGCAATGTGATAATGAATATTTAACAAAAGGTTATTGGGGGGCAGCTAGGTGGCACAGTAGATAGAGCACCATCCCTGGATTCAGGAGGACCCGAGTTCAAATCTGACCTCAGGTACTTGACACTTACTAGCTGTCACTTAACCCCAACTGCCTCACAAAAAAAAAAAAGAGATATTGGCATGCTGAATCAATCATTAGTCTGAGCCATTTTTTTTAAGCAAAAGGGTGATGAGAATGGTCTTCATTTATAGCTAATAAACCAGTTTTATCACTTGGAAATCAGGCAGTCAAATCTATACCTTCTTCTAAATAAAATTCTACTCTGAGGTCTCATTGTTGAATAGAGGTGATAACAGTTTCTCAAATGATAGGCCAGCAAAGCACAAATTCTAGACAGGACTTAACCATGTAGGTCCTGACTCCCCAGACTAGCCTAGGCAAATTCAGACAAGCTAACCATCAGAAGTCTTAACCACCAGGAAGTGGATTCTTTGGGCCAAAGCAACTCATGAAGATTATATGCTAAAATTATGTCAATTTTTGTTAGTGAAGCAATATCTAGATTGATTAAGTTAGTAGCTCTTTGAAGGAATTAAAATACGTGTGAATATAGACACATATGTAGCTCTGGATTTATTGGTAACTTTCCAGTCAGTTTCCCCTTATTAAAAATGACAGGTTTTTTTCATCTGTAGTCAATACAAAGTTCTTTAGGAGATTATTGTACATTGTGCTGTGTTTTCCGTATCAGTTTCTTTCCCTTCTTCATACTTGCTTCCTGACATTTGCCCATTTGCACTGCTCATTAATATGTCTAACAGAAGGGTAAGCAGGGGAAAAGAAAGGAAATGAAATTTGTATCTTTCAATTCTGTTTCCTTAATGAAAGCTTTGATAAAAAGGATATAAAAATCTTGTTGAGAAAGATTGAAATTATTTTCTAAAATAGGTTTGAATTGAAATACTTAAATTATGTACATCATTACCTTTCCCTATTATCATAAATAGTTGTGATAGGGGCAGTTGATAAGGGCAGTACATATCTGATTTAGTATTTACCAAAATACAGAAAGAGTCCAGAATAAAATGTATATGTTAACACAGAATAACGATCATACCTTCTGCTTTTCCAAAGGTGACCAATATGTTTACAAATATTTAATGCTGTTACTTTGCTGAAGGAAAGAATTCTTGTGGGATGATTATTTGTAAGCTGGTAATGGCTCAGCATGCTGGTATTAAGTGGAATAAGTTCATTCATGGTCCTGCAACCATCCTAAAATACATACACACACACACACACACACACACACACAAAATATTACGTTTAATAGTTAGTTTGGGAAATGGAGAAAAATAGGCCGTCTAAAATACTTTTGTTCATTCAAGGCTCACCTCAGGTCACATATCAAAACTTTCCTGAATTTTCTCAACTGGAAGAGATTCTTCTCCCTTCCAGTGTCAAAGCATTTTAATTGAACTTCTATACTTCTTTTGATTTTTAACATGTATTCTAATTTTTATTATATATGTTTGTATATCTCTCCTAACCACTAGGGCAGATAAGTGGCCTCAAGTCAGGAAGACCAGAGTTCTAATAGGCCTCAGACACATATTAGCATTATGACCCCTGGGCAAATCACTTAACCTCTTTTTGCCTTAGTTTCTTCAACTATAAGATTGGGAAAATAATAGCACCTACCTCACAGAGTTGTGGTGAGGCTCAAATGAGATGTTTGCAAAACACATAGCACAGTACCTAGCACGTGGTAGGTGATATATAAATGCTTGTATCATTCCCCTTCCTAATAATGATTGATAATACTTGTTCTTCTTTGTCCTTCATTCTTGAAGAGGACCATGACATCTGGGTGATGTCATGACTTGCGGTGAATTGGATTTAAGTGAGACAGGGCTGTGCAAGGTCAGCAACCTCACTCCCTCCTCCAGAGCCCTCTAGGTCCAGTGGAGATGGCTCCAGATGTTTAAGGCAATTGGAGTCAAGTGACTTGCCCAGGGTGACACAGCTAGTGTGAGGTGAGATTTGAACTCAGGTCTTCCTAACTTCAGGGCCAGTGCTGTATCCATTGAGCCACCTAGCTGTCCTTGATAATACTTATATAATGCCTTAAGGTTTAAAAAATGCTTCACACATTTAGTAACTCATTGGAGTCTTCCAGCAGCTCCATGAGTCATACCATTACCCCCATTTTAAGGTTGAGGAAATAGAAACTAAAAGATCATAAAATCCTAGAGTGAGAGCTCAAAGGACCTTTAAGACTATCAAGTCCAACTACTTTATGGAAGAAGAAACAGACACAGAAATGCTAAGTAACTTGATCTTGGTTATATGGCTAAGTGCCTAAGGCAAGATTTGAATTCAGGTTTTCTTGATAGCCTAATCCATTATAAAAAATGTTTTCATAAAGTTCTACTCAACTGGAAACTGGAGATAATAAAAGGTAACAAAATAAAGTTCTTGCTGTTTATCTCCAGCCTCCAACAGAAGACAAAGATGCAGACAGTAAATATTTAGTGAATATTTAAATGCATAGAATTTATGAGCATCATAAACCCAAATATCTAATTAATACTCAACATTTGCTATAAAATAAAACAAGCCACAAACATTTATTAAGAATATACTATGTGGTGGGGCAGCTAGGTGGCGCAGTGGATGGAGCACTGGCCCTGGAGTCAGGGGGACCTGAGTTCAAATCCGGCCTCAGACACTTAACACTTACTAGCTGTGTGACCCTGGGCAAGTCACTTAACCCCAATTTCCTCACCCCCCCAAAAAAAGAACCTACTATGTGCACATGTAATCAGGAACACATTATTTTAACAAGAAACAACCTATTGTGTGCAGAGCACTGTGTTAAAAGTGCTGGGGAAACAGGGAAAATCAAGACAAAGTCCCTGTTCTCAAGGAGCTCACAGTCTAATGAACACAGGAAAAATCCTAAGGCTCAAGATAGATAAATCGTTTGACAAGCACTGGCCCTGTATCACAAGCACATTTATCTTACACATATTTAAGTACCTGCATATACAGCCATATATACCCACAAAGTATGACAATACAGGAATGAGTCTATAAACTGGGCAAAATTATGTCACCTTATGTTATGCAAATGGTAAACTAATCCTCAAAATAGGAATTAACTACCAATTATTACCCTACTCCTATAAAGGACTGCTTTAACAAAGACATCATATTTTAGTTTCAAGAGTTAGCATGTTTATGTGCTGGCTAAGCCTGAGACCATCTTGTAAAATGAATTTTAGAATTGATCACATACATAATTAAGGATTGGAAAGATGTTTGTGGTCACCATTAAATCCAAAACGAGCACTTGAGAAATATACACATGCTTGTGGAAATCCTAACAATTTCTATTCACAGGTCTTTATATTCATAGGTCCTAGTTACTTTTTTATTATAAAGGCTAATAAAAAAAAAAACAATTCTCCATACAGCTACTGCAGGGTGGCACAATAGATAGAGTGTTAGGCTTGGAGACAATAAGACCCAATTTCAAAACTGTCCTCAGGCACTTACTACCTGTGTGACCCTAGGCAAGTTGCTTAAGTTCTATTTGCCTCAGTTCTATCATCTGTAAAATAGAGATGAGAATAGCAGCTACCTTCCAAGGTGGTGTCAGGCATTGTGCTAAGTACTTTACAGTTATTATCTCATTGTATCCTCACAATAATCAACTGAGAATCAAGTGAGATAATAACTGTAAAATCCTTAGCACAGTACCTGATACATAGTAAGCACTACATAAATGTTAGCTATCATCATTATCTTTACTATCTTTTCAAAAAAACACCTACATAAGACAGCGTATGAATATATTCTTTGTTTTTCATACTGTGGACATCATCCAGCTTCCCTAAGGGAAAAGCCAACGTGTATATAGCAAAGTGGAGAACATGAGACCAATCACTTTAATGCAACATTGATTTGAGAGGCCTCACAGCATGTAATAATGAAAGGTACAGGAGTACAGCTGAGAAGAGAAGGATTGAAAATGAGAAGGGACTGTGAGTATTAGCAAAACTTATGGTGCTGGAAAGATATAGCCAAGAGATCTGGAGGGTTTGGCTTTTGTTTTTTAAAGAACTACAAGAAGCAATAACCTTCTAAGTAATGAGTAAATTACTAGGAATCCCCATATCATTTTCTAGCAGAACGTTAACTCTCTAGTCTAAGGAAAGAATTGAATGGTTCAAGGTCTCTCAGTTTTTTCCTCTGTGAACTTTTAAGGGCAGTATTGTCCTCACCGTTAAAATGAGAGGAGTTAAATTTAATAAATGTAATGGAAAGTCCCTTTCATTTCTGTGGGACCGGGTCACCAGCCAGTTTGCTTTCCTCATAGTCACTCTGTGAAGGACCATGTTCATGGGATCACAGATTTAGGGCAGAAATTGGCTTTTGAGGCCAAGCAGTCAAACCTCTCATTTTATAAATCATTATAGGTCATACAAGTAATAAGACGCAAAGCCAAGACTCCCTGACAATAAATCCAGCACCTTTTCTGCTATGCCACCCTAACTCTTTCCCTTTTCTGGCCTTAATTCAGTTTAGCTTCAGATCTCAAACAGGAGTACATGGCGGCTTCTGTCTTTAAGCCTCAAGTAACTAGAAGTCACAGATGTAATTTAATAATAAATAGCTCACATTTATATAGGGTTTTAAGGTTAAGGAAAGCCTTTCCCTCACATTATTTGGTTTAATGTGGGATGGAATTTAGGGTCAAAATGATAGTGAGTCGTCCCAAAAGAATTACAAGACTCAGTGACTCAGTTTCCCAAGTTTTATTGCAATAATGTGAGTGAACACAGGGAGAGAACTAGAAAAGTGGAAAGGTATCTCTCGAATTGGGAAAGAAAAGATAGTCATATTTATAGTATGGATAAATTGATTATCAGTCTCATTATAATAATCTCCACCTTACGGAGATACAGGGAAGGGCTTATCCTAATTTGGAGTTCCTGGGGGCTTGAGCCAACCCCCAAGGCGGGTACCTTTTTCCATGGAGGTGTGTTTTGGGGGTTTACACGTCATAAGGTGAATCTGGGGACAAATTTATTCTTTTCTGCACATGTCACCTTTTGATTCCCATGTCTAGTTTTGAAATATTTTCATTTATCAGTTTGAATTTCTATACCCTGTCAGTGTATCATTGTTATCGTTAAGGTCTCTATGACCTGCCTCTCTATGTTCTTGTTATGGGTGCTGATTAATGTGGGTAAGGAGAACCTAAGCCCTGATTTGTATTAATGAAGACTCAAGTCTTAAGTTATCCATTAACTGGGGTCTGAATCCCTTTTAGAGCTCATATCTAAATTAAAGCTTGGGTCTTAGGTTTTTCTGTTAACCCCTTTTTTGCCTCCTACATCAGGTTTAAACCTCATCAAAGCCCCATGAGATAGGAAGTGTTACTATCCTCATTTTACAGGTGAGGAAACTGAGGCTCAGGTGAGGAAAATGTCTTGAATGAGGTCATATAGTTCTTAAGTGTCAGGACTGGAATCTGAGCCCAGCTGTCTGTCCTGATTCCGAGTTCAGTCTTCTTTCTACTATAGCATCTTACTCATTAGCTTACTACAGTAAGGTACTTTATAGAAATTTAGGGCTCATGTCAGTTCAAATGTGCAAGACTTGTGATATTTAGGAACCCAGGACAGAAAGACAAAAATGCAGCAGTCCCTGCCCTCAAGGAAGTTACATTTTTCTGTCCAATGTATCTCTGATCTTGTTATCTCTTTATCCAGGACAACTTCTGAGTAGGAAGGAGAGCGAAAACATTTTGATGAATCATTCTTACTAATTATGCTGTGACACTTATCCTATGCAATTATTTTGAAGAATAGTGGAAGCTGATCAGAGTGCCCGGCACATGGTAAGTGCTTAATCAAGGACTGAGCTTTCTAGTCTGGCTTTTAATTTCTATTTGTTGTTACATAATTAAGGCTGCCTATATGGCTCTTGAAGTAAAGACTACGAATCATGTTATTTTAAATAGTTTCTGTTTGGAAAGAATATCTGATTACATAAATGATCCAATATTATAAAACTATCCTTGTTGAAACCTACAGAATTCATAGCCATCATAAACCTGAAGGTCTAGTTAATACTCAACATTGACTATAAGCTAAAAAACTTCAGACAAAATCAACTCCTTGTTTGCCCTTCCTTCTCAAAGAGGAAATGACATCAAAAGGGTGATGTCTTCATTTGCCAGTGAACTGGATTTAAATGAGGCAGGGTTGGGCAAAGTCAACAGCTTCACTTTCTCCTCCAAGGTCATCTGAGTCCAGTGGCACGACGTAGGTCAGGACAACTGGTGATGCCCCAGAGGCAGTGGGCGACCTTTGGCCTTTTTAAGCTAAAGTCTTTCCCAGGTCTCAGTTTGTCTGAAGCAACACCTAATCAGTGATTTAAGGTTAGGTAAGATGTGAAGCAAAAGATGGCCTAGTTTTCCTTCTCAAAAAAAAAAAAAAAATCAAACTCAAAGGAAAGACCCTCAGGGTTTCTGGCCAGAACAGAAACACCTTCTATCTACACTCACTCTGAGCCTTCAAAACCCAAACAATGACCAAATGAGGCTTGGGCTGGGACCTCTTATTGGCAAGACCATCTTGGGGGGCTAGGGGCTAGAATTTTTTTCTTCCTGACATTTATTCTATCAATTTAAAAAAACCTGGACAATGAACTCTTTTGTCCCAATGAACAATGAAGTCCCAATGAAGTTTCATTTATGACTTCTTGAAATACAGCTCTAGAAAATCAGGCTTTAATAAAGCCCTTTGGGATTCCAATGGAAGTACTTGACCATGCCTTAAACCCAAATCACTCTGGTTCTCACCAGTCAGCCAATAAAAGGTCACAAAGTCAACAGGCATTTATTAAACACCCACTCCCAGGAGACAATTCAAGCATAGGCTAGAGTGAACCAGTTACTATAATTTACCTCTTTCCTCATCATGTGGTTTACTGTTCCACTGAGACTCTGTCACTATATGTGGTATAATCGAATGAACTCCAGTCATATCCTGGTTCTGCTACCATCTAGGTGTGGTATGTAACCTTGGTAAGATACTTAACCTTTTAATGTCTCATTTTCCTCATCTGCAAGATAAAGTGCTGGATTAAATGACCTTAAAGGTCCCTTCTACCTCCAGAACCTATGATCTTTGAGTATAAGAAGTCATATCTTATCATTTCAATTTTCCAAAATGTTTCCTGACCATTACGAAAAAGGAAGAGAGATCAACCCTGATATTTCTTGCCCACTGGATAGGGATCTTGAAATTGTTTCATTTTGGTAGGATTGACCCCTTTTGTACTTTTCCCTGTGATATTATTATTGGCTTTATTCCATAAAGTGACATTAAAACCAGCTAAGCTACTATACAAGCCAATGCTTGTGCCTACTTTCTATGCATACACATTTCCCCATATGCCCCTCCCCTAAATAACTCTAAGTACAGTTATCCCCTAGTGATGAATGAGGCCCTCAGAAATTAGCCATGCTAGTCCTGGGATGATGGACATGTAGCGAGAGCAAAGGGATTCAAAAGCTTTCCAGCTTGGTAGAGCCTGCTAGAGTTTATGTTCCCTTGGCATTGCTTTCAAGAACCTAGGTTTATCTCCACAATGAGAAGGCCAAAGATGTCCTTTCTTTAATATATGCACAACCAAAGCAAGCACATGAGCAAGCTTTTATTGGAGGAAAAATTCTTTATCCTTCAACTCTTTTCACATTACTCCTCAGCAAGCTAGAAGAGGCAGACCAAAAAATATATGAATGAGAGCTGAGGACTGACAGGTAAGGACGGCATCAAGGGCTTATTATTGATCTCTAAAAAAAACTTCCTCTACAGTATAACAGTCAAAGAGCTTAGCCTGTGCCACCTGAATGACAGGTCAACACATTAAGCAGGCAGGCAACCTGAAGTCTTGGCAGAGGACCTTGAAGAATGGATGAGACCAGAAACAGTGAGGCAGTTTATGTGAGCAAATACCTCTTCCTCACCCCGGGGGTGTTCTGATCAGAAATATTCACTAAGCATCTATGATACTATAGTACTCTCCCTTTACTTATACATTACTATCTGTAGTACCTGTGCCTACTTAGCTCTCAAATTAGACTTGAAGCTCCTCAAAGGTACAGAATTATGCCTTCTATTTCCTTCATGCTCTTTACAATCCCTAGTATAGCTCATACATAGTAGATGGTTAATGAAGACCTGTTGTTTGGAAGGGAAAGGGGTAAGGAGGAAGAAAGAGACAAACAGGGACAGAGGGAGAGAGACAGGAAGAGAGTTAAAGACAAGAAGGGAGAAAGAGGAAAACAGAGGAAGAGAAAAAAAAGGAGAGAGAAAATTGTTCGGATAAATGTTTAACTGCTCAAAAATTGAACAACTTTTAAAGGGTGCATTTTAAGTGATACATCTTTATTTTCAAATTTGCAGTCCTTAGGTTTTGATTCCCCACAAGCTGCTTGCAGGACTGTTAAAGGTTTGAATATCTCTTCTACTCCAAGGAAGAGGTAAGCAATTTTATATGAACACAAGATTAGAAATTAGGGGAAATGTGGGGTATTTTTGGTTACTATTTCACATTACTCTGGGGTATAAAGCTACACATGTTCAACCAAGAATACCCCACTTAGTGTTTATCCAGATACTGCTTGAAGTTTTAACTTTAAAAGGGGGTTGTTATAAAGATCAAATGAGAGAATATCTGTAAAAAGTGCTTAACATTTTGCCTGGTACCTCCTCCTGAAGCATCCTATTCCACTTTCAGACAGCTCAAAATGTTAGGAATTGTTTTTCCTGGCACAGAGTCTAAATTTGTTTATTTACAATGTTTGGTCATGGTTCTGTGCTCTAGAACCAAACAGAACCAAACAGTCTAGTCCCTTTGCTAAACGATAGCTCTTTATCTATTTGAAGAGTACTTGAGTCTTCTTCTCTTCTGCATAAAAACAGTCAGCTCTTTCAATTAGTCCTCCCATGTCATGGAGCTTCACCATACTACATGTCCTGCACCCTATGTTGCCAACGTCAAGAGTAACAAGAACTAGTAACTTGACTATCCAATGGAAGGACAGAAGGCAAGCAGAGCTTTTCAGTGTCCATGTGAGAGAAAGTGAAAAAGATGAAAGGTAAATTAGGAGAGAGAACAATGTCACAAAAATCAAGGAGGAAAGCAGACTCAACAATGTCAAATGCCGTAGAGAGGTTGATGGGGAAGACTGCTCTGTAGAATATTGGCCAGAACACAGCATGTGATGTTCTCAATTTGAACACCACATAGTTTTGGAGAAGGGTAGATGTGAGTGGCACAAAGGAGTAACAACAGCTACTCATGCACAAGATTTAAGTGTTCACTCTGAACATACAAGTTAAAGAGTTTACAATAAACAAAATGCAAAGATAACAAAAAAAGGGCCTCCCAGGAAGACATGCATTTTGTATAATCTTGCTTTAAGTAAGAATACAATTATTTGCTTTATGTTTTTCAGGGTAGCACATAGTCTACCAGCTATGCAAATCCTGATTTGCTTTTTACAATTCTGAGATCTGCCACCCAATCATTCAATTATCAGCTTTTACTGTACAAAATTTAGTTACCACACTTAGTAAACACTAACCAAAGCAAAAAACTTTGTCCTTTGAGACAGGTTTTCAGTCAGATTTAACATGAAATACCTATAAATGTAAAAGTACAGAAAGTCTCTTCAATAGAGTGCTGGAAATTTTATGAGTATAAAAATTTCTTTAGTTTTAAGAAATATCTTTTTTAGTGTAGGCTATCACGGAGCCCAAACTGACTAGCTCAAAAGACTAAAAAGCTTACTGTTAAGAGTTTAAAATATCAAGCTACTTTAACAACATTTTAAAGGCACTTGCAACATTTACTGATTGTGCTAGACACTCGCCTTCTAAATTGGGAAAGTCACCCAGGGTCTCCGAGATCCCTTCAGGTTCTAGATCCAAATATGAACCTATGATTCAATGAACTTTCCCAAAAATTAACTAGGTTCCTCCCTGGATAATAGGTATGCAGATCATCCCATGATCTAAATCATTTCAGTTCAGTAGCAGGCCCTGCCAGAGCTTACATCCTTTAAAAACCCAAGGTCACGTTCACGCCACAATAAGCCACCGCACAGTAGGACTTCAGTGGAGGTGGAATATATACAAGGGAAAAATCTTGCTATGCTGAGCAGAGTTAGTCTGGATGACTCCAAAAGGCAGTTACATCACTAATTTTGAGGAATCAATAAGACAGCTGCATGACAGCCCGGATCCTGTCCCAAAGGAAGCCCTCTAGTCTCTCTCATATGAATTTCCATTAAAACCAGAGCTTCTTGAATGAGCTCTAAGTAATTCATCAGTGGAGGATGAATATCGCAGCAGTCATATTTCAGAAATGTTTAAGAATACCATAGTATATAGAAATAGTAAACCTGTCAACAAAATACATAGTCAGTCTTGTGGGCAGAACTCATATGGCTCAGTAAAAGAGGTTGCTGGAAATGACAGTTGATTTTTTTTTTCTTCTTTCAGTAAGACAATATTCAACTAACCCATAAAGCGTGCTATACTCCTCTGTTCATACCATAAAATACCAAGTTAAAATGTGTGAGTGGATGTAAGCCTGGAATATGTCTCAGTATTTCCTTGCTCATAAATTTCTAATGTCTGATTAGGAACAAGACCCATACTTCATCATTTCTAAGATAAACCAGAGTTCACACTTGATGAGTTCCATATACTTAAATAACTGGGTTGTACATTAATGGAACTAACACTCCCCCAAGAGTAAAACAACATGACAGTCACTTAAAATTTTTAACAAAAATAAAAGATGCAAATTGGAATCAATATCATTATGCTAACATCTAAATATTGTCTTGTTAAAATGTTATTAAGTAAGGGGCAGCTACGTGGCACAGTGGATAAAGCACCAGCCCTGGATTCAGGAAGACCTAAGTTAAGTTCAAATTCTGCCTCAGATACTTGACACTTACTAGCTGTGTGACCTTGGGTAAGTCACTTAACCCTCATTTCCCTGCCCCAAAAAAAGAAAAAAAGAAAAAAGAAATGTTATTAACTATGTCAAGCCCACGTCTTGATATCGGTTTCAGTTTTACAACTATACTCTGTTTTAATTTTGTTGTGTCACCCATGGGCCATTTATTTGTGAATTCACAAAGGATGAGAGTCCAGATGTGGAACATTTTTGAATGCTTATAATTTTTCTCAGTAGGTAAATCACCTGACTTGGCCTACTCTATGACCCCATCAAGTTCTACCCAAAGCTTCTAAGGTGAACTCTGAGTTTTCAACATCAACAATACTGACCAAGCAAGGAACATAAATGGAAGATAACAAAATGTTAAATTGGGATAGAATTGCAGAGTAAGTCAGTTCCAAAAATTAAATCCCAGCACTCATTCCTGAATGAGTGCCTTGTCATCCCTGCTTTATCAGCAGAATGAGACAGGCAAATAGCTTCTCTAAGATGCATGTCTCTGAAATAGGTAAAGGTTTGGGCCAGGTTTCTTCTCCATTCCTGACAGCTCCAATGTTGTCACTGCTTCAAACTATTCCAGCCAGTATTATGTCACTCTAAGTCTATCCTCTCTATAGTAATCCTCAGGAATACTTCCTGGGTTCCTAGAAACTACAATTCTGTCCCTAGCCTTCTCTCAACCTGCACTGGACAGTTAGCCTCATTTACTGTTTCTCAATCAAGCCACAATCATCAAGTAGTATCTACTCCTAGCCCAGACCTCAATTTATGTGGTCATAGAAGTATAGGCCAATTTGAGGCATTCTGAAAGCCCACGGCATCAAAGAAATCTATAGTGAAAACTCTCTTCCTCTTCCTTCTTCCCTAGACTATAGAAAGCAGCAGTTGGTCCTTGATTTACCCTTTGTCTGCCCTGGCAAAGATGATTTTTTCTTACTCCTTAGAGATGCTTCTGCTGTCATGATGGTTATTATGCCAAAGTAACAAAGTAAACTCCTGGGATTACATGGACAAGAGTAACTCAAGAGGGGCAGGCATGAATTCTACATCATTAAAAGGGACTTGACTGAATTGTGAATGGATGAGATCACAAATCCATTCAAGTACTTGAGAGTGCAAGGCATATGATGCACTTGGAATACAAAGATCTAAAAGATAGTCACTGCTCTCACAAAGGTTGATTTCTCAGATTCTGTACTGAGTGCTCTACAAAGCACAGGATTATTTGATTCCAGTAGTGTTCAATCTTTGCAGCACTTCTGATGAGGTCAGCTGCCACACTAAGTATCAACTCACTGAGTAACTCTTCCTATTACTCAAAGAATTGTGCCAGTTGCTCCAACTGTGAGAACCATTTTCTTACAAATATTCAAGAGTCCAAAGCAAAATGATGTTACTTCTCTATATTATGAAACCCTTGAAGCTGCATCTTTTTTTTAATAAGGAAGTTACAGGTCAAGAAAAATAAATATCAGGGATTTCAGAATAGTCCAAGACCCATATGAAACAGTTTTAGGTTTTCTATGATCACAAATTACACAGTTAATGCCTGCTAAAAATCTTGTAAATTCATGCTTTAAATCATAAGCAAGACTTGATGGGAAAGGGTGACATTATTCACTTCTACTGATAGAAAGAAATTTGAAAGACGGACCACCTTGGGATCTAAAATGAGAGGCTTAGAGCTGGAAGGGACCCAAGAGGCAATCTGATCTAACTCTGTTTTATAAAACTATCAGTCAATAAGTATTTTTTATGAGCTAGACACTGTTGGGGAAGAAAAGTAAACTGAAGTACTCATAGGGGTTACATTCTAATGAGAGAGATAATGTATACAAAACACATACAAAACAGATACATAGTAACAATAGAGGAGAAAGTGACAGCAGTTAAGGGGACTAGAAAAGGCTCCCTGCAGAATATGTACTTGAGCTGAATCTTGAAGGAAACCAAAGAGAGGAAGAAGAGCATTACTAGCCTGGAGGCCAATGAATACACAGGATGGGGCCAAGCTGCACAAAGCTTTAAAATGACAAACAAAGGAATTTATATGTATGTGATCTGAGAGGTAATAGAAGCCAATGGACTTACAGAGTAGTAGGGTGATTTGATCAGACTTGTGTCATAGGAAAATTGTTTAAGGCTGTATGGAGAATGGATTGAAACAGAAAGTTCAGAAGGAAGTATAGCCAAGCAGGGCAGTTTTGAAATTAATGCATGGAATTATTATATACCTTTTTTAAGCAAGCAGCATGGCATGGAAATTCAATCTTACATACAATTATTTTGTATTCTGTTCTGCATGTGAAAATGTTTTTTTAGGTATTTAAATTCAGACTAAAAATTAAAATTTCAGGGAGAAAAAGATGAAATGGAGTGATTTGACACAGAGAGATCAATTAGGAGGCTACTGCAAGAGTCCAGGTAAGAAGTGATAAGAGTCTAAACTGGGATGGTAGCTAAATAAGTGGAAAGAAGGACAGAGACACTGTGACATAGAAATGACAAGATTTAAGGTGAGAATTGGCAGTCACAGATGATAAGGATGACATGAATATGGTGTCACACCCAACAGAAATAAGGAAGTTTTAGTAGAGTGACAGGTTTCAGGAGAAAGATTCAGTTTGGGCATGGTGAAATTGAGATCTTATGTAACATCCAGTTAAAAATGTCCAATAGTCAGCTAGGTACATGAATGCCAAATGCTAGCTAAAAATGCTTGATATTCACATGCATAGAGATGATAATTATATCCATGGGAGATAAACCAATAAAGGTAAACCAATAGAGTTTAAAAAGAGGATAGATAAGGGCCAAGGAAATAGTCTTAGGGAACACTCCTCCTTGGGGAGGAGAGGGTATGTGTGACATAAATGATTATCTTTCAAAGAAGGCTGTAAAGGAACAATAAGACATGCAGGAGAACAAAGAGAAACTTATAAGCAAAGGTGAGAAAGCATTCTCAGCAGACAGATTTCAGAAAAACCTGGAAAGTATATGAAATGATGCTGAGTGAAGCAAGCAGAAGGAGAACATGGTACACAGTAACAGCAACATTCTGCAATGATCAACTATGACAGACTTAACTCTTCTCAACAATACAATAATAGAAGACAATTCCAAGACGCATGATGTAAAATGCTATCCACATCCAGAGAAAGAACTGATAGAATCTAAATGCAGATCAAAGCATACAACTTTACCTTTTTTTCCAGTTTTTTTCCCTTTTGTTCCGTTTCTTCTTTCACAGAATGACTAATATGGAAATGTTTTACATGATTGCAAATATATAACCTGTATCACATTTGCTTACCATCTTAGAGAGGACAGATGGAGGGAGAAAATTTTGGAACTCAAAATGTCATTTAAAAATAAATGTTGGGGGTGCAGCTAGGTGGCACAGTGGATAAAACACCAGCCCTGGACTTGGGAAGACCTGAGTTCAAATCCAGCCTCAGACACTTGACACTTACTAGCTGTGCAACCCTGGGCAAGTCACTTAACCCTCATTGCCCCCCCCCACACACACACACAAAAAGAATGTTACAAAAAAAACCGAATGTTATTCTCTATCTGGCCCCCTTCCTAGGGCTTGAGGCCATGTGCTTGCACTTGCTCCCACTGTCGCTGTCTGTCTCTGTCTCTGTCTGTCTCTGTCTCTGTCTGTCTCTGTCTCTGTCTCTGTCTCCCTCTCCCTCCCCCTCTCCCTCTCCCCCTCTCCACCCCCCCTCTCTTTGGCCTCCTTCCTGGGATTCTTACTTATCAAGCTGGGTGTGTAATGGCATCGGTCTGTAAACCTGTGACCAGTGGGGAAGTCAGGGATACATGTGGCCAATAATTTATTAAAATATGATCTTAATAATAAATACTTATTGCCAAAAAATTTAAATAAATGTTAAAATTGTCTTTACATATAAGGAGGAGGGGAGGTACTCAATTAAGTTTTCTTCCATATGTATCTTTAACATTCTGTAGGAGGCAGGTACCAGCACAATACTCACCTATCCTTCTAGCATCCTTTGCTCTGACTACCACTGTTTCTGCTCACACTCCCTTCATTCTAGAGACTATACTTTTGTTAACGCAACAAAAAAAATTGCATTAGCTCTTTTTCCTTCTACAAAGTAATATCATATTTGAATGTGAAAGCCACTAAAATCTCAGGCCATTTTTTTGTAAAATGCTTGCTAATAACACCCACCCCAACCAGCAGAGAGCTGATTTTTGTAACTAAGGTACAGTGGTATACATACTTCTTCCTACTAAATCGTATATTTTCAAATTCAGTTCATCATTCTAGCCTGTCATTATCTTTTTTGGATTTGGATTTGCATTAGCTATTTTTCCCAGCTTTCAATAATATGATATGATTATGATATGACATGATATGATATAACCATGCTTCTTGATATTCATTCAAGTTATTACAAATGTTGAACAGAACAGGACTATGAATCCAAGTCTCTGGTGGAGCTCTGAGATGTTCCACTAGATACCTTGCATCTAAAAGCTAATGATCAAAGTAATCAACACTCTGATGCACATTACTCACCCAATTTGGCACCAACCCATCTATACTATCTAGTTTGTACATTTTCTTCTTGTCTACAAGGATATCATGAGCAACTGTGTCAAATCACCTGTTTAAATACAAGTAGTCTATGTTCATGGCATTCTTATGATCTAATCACTCTGTCCCCTTCACTCTTCCCCTACCCTGGCAAAGCAGAAGAAGAAGAAAAAAGATATGGTTAATCTGGTATGGCATTGTCAATAAACCGCTGCTGACTCTTAGTAATCATCATTTTCCTTTCTAAATCCATCTATGGCCCTTAGTGATGCATTCTAATATTTTTTACAGGTATCATCATTGAAATCACTAACTTACAAGTCTGGAGTATCTATTTTCTCATTTTAAAAACTAAGGTATTTAATTATCTCTAGTCCTAAGGTCCTCTTCTTCCCTTGTTCAAGATTCCTTAAGACTTGCTTATTTCAGATTTGCAATTTTCTGAAAGGCCCTTCAGTACCTTAGTGTGTAACTCAGTCAAGCCAGGTGACTTGTACTCACTGTAGGATTCCTTACAATCTCTCTCATTTATAACGGCTTTGAGTTCCCCGTTGACTATTTTCTCTCCTAATTATTCTTTGTTCATGAAAAATAAGAATTCAGTAGTTCCACTATATATTATCATTATTCCATCCCCTCTAAAGGAGTCCTATTCTTTATGCCTCACCCAAAAAATATTTAATAGTCCTTTTATTATCTTTAACATTTGTCAAAAGCCTATCTCAGTACTAAGTTTTAGCCTAATGCTATATTTTACAGGACTTGCTTGTACTCCACTTTAGTTACTGACCCTACTAGTCATTTAATGCACAAGAGTCCTTTTGAATTATGAGATCATTGATTTTATTTTTGGACACCTCTTTTATTTATTCAAGTTTTCTTATACAAAATCATTATTATGGTAATGTTTTACATAACTGCACATGTATAAGGACAAGTCTTCTTTTGGTTCCTCATTAGAATCAATAAAGCTTTCATTTTCAATGAAGTAAGGAACTCTACTATTTATTTTTCATAATACCTGGAACCTTATTTTGACATAATAGTAGAAAGAACAATTGACTATAATAAAATGACCAAGTCCTTTGATTCAGGTATCTCAGTGGTTAGCATTTTACCCCAAGGAAATCAAAGGTACAAAGAAAGGTGCCATATACACCAAAATATCCATAGTGGCATTTCTGTGGTAGCAAAGAAGTGAAAACTAATTGGATGCCAATCTATAAGTAAATAGATAAACAAATTATGGCCTGTAAACATTATGTAATATTATGATACCGTAAGAAAAAATTAATGAAAAAAATTCAGAAAACCAAGGGAAGTCCATTTGAATTCATGCAGAGTAAAGCTAATGGAATCCAGAAAACAGGTGTGTAAACAGAAAGAACACAGTGTGTAATTTAAGATTCTAAATGTGGGTTCTAATCTGTTCCCCCAGTTTTGGGGGAAACTGACTAAAATCACTGATAAAAACGAGTTTAGGTTTTTAAGGGTTTATTGAAAGGTAGAAAGAGAAAGATTGAGAACAGAATTCCAACAGCATGGCAATCCTATCTTTCCTCAATTTTCCTGTGACTTCCTCTGCCGCCACCACCACCATAAAGTCAGGAACCAAAAAAAGAGCCCTCTCCACGCAGGCCCTCCTTTCTCCTTCCTTTCATGGCAGAGCTTTTCTACAGTAAGTCTCCAGCAGGTGGCGTCATTCCAATAATTACAACAGGAAATGAAACTGAATGCTGGCTGTGTAATTACAATGACCAAGCTTATGAGAAAATGCATCTCCCTTCCTCCCCAGCCCAAGACTTGGAGAACTACAAATTTAGGATAATTTATATGGTGTATACTATCAGATTTTATTGATAAAAAAAATTTGGAGGCAACTAGAAGGTACAGTGGACAGAACTTGAGCCACGTTCTGAGGATCCTGAGTTTAAATCTGACCTCATACACTGTGTGTGATCTTTGGCAAATCATTTGACCTCTATCTGCCTCAGTTCCCTCGACTGTAACATGGAAATAATGACAACACCTACTACTGTGAGGATTAAGCACTTACCACAATGCCGGACACATAGTAGGTACTATACAAATATTAGCTATTTAAAATATTATTATTAATAATCAACAACAATAATAATGATTTGTTCTACTTCCCCATTTTAAAAAAAATGTCCCTCTTACGAGGGATGGTTCACTGGATAGGGGAAGGAAGAGAGATATATTTGGAAATGTAGGTAATGTGAACATGAAAATAAAATAAATAAAAATTTTAAGAAGAAAGGGCAACAGACTGGAAATCAGAAGAAAGGGTTGGGTCAAAGGTCTTTCACATACTAGTTATATGAATACCTCATTTCACATCACTGGGCCTGAGTTTCCTTTTCTATGAAGAGAATACCAAATAGTACCTGTCTTCCAATATAATTGTGAGGAAAATACTTATAAACAAGCTTTGAATAATGCCTTTTAAATGCTATTAAAAATGAGTTACCAGTATTTATCAGATGCAAAATAAATATGTGCTGAGTTGTATAAACCCATTATATACAAATGTAAGGGTTTCAAAAAACAATTTTAAGCCTTAGAACTTTCAATAACCCTGATTTTCTTTTTCCTACACTTAATTTTTATGAGAGAAAAAGATAAACAAGAAAATAAGATCATAGCCAGGATATATTAACTCGATGAATACACACAAAATTCATGGATTCATTATATATACAACTAAAATTATTATTCAACATAGATAAAAGTACTAATTCAATACAGATACAATTAAATCTACATCTATAATAAGAAGTGATGTTCAAAATTATAGTCCTTAGGCTCCGGTACAGGTCCTGAGTCATTAAGAATTATGTTTACTATACTAAGGCAGGAAAATTAATTTATATTTCACTTTATTTGATACTATAGTAGTTTAACCTATGCCAATGAAATATCAAAGTTGCTTCTTTCATATGCCTGGCTTTCTTTCTCTTCTGATCACACACATCCTTGGTAAAGTCAGTTATAACACATTCCCAATATAAAGGGTAGGAGAGGGGAATAAGCATTTATGAAGCATCTACTAATGTGCTAAGCACTTTATCTCTTGTGAGGGAGACTATTGTTATCTCCACTTTATAGTTGAGGAGACTGAGGCAGGCAAAGTTTAAGTGACTTACTGGCTGTTCATAGTGCTAATAAGGATCTGAAGTTGAATTTTAAAACAGGACTTCTTAATTCCAACTGAATCATTGCTAGTAATATAATGAAAGCTATTTACACAAATCATAAGTATGGGATCCATCGACCAGCCTTTAGGACATTTTGTGGACATTTTCCAAAAGGAATTTTCTTATCAACTGTCCATCGATTAGTAAGCATTTATTAAATACCCATTTAGTGCCATGTGCTATACCAAGCATTCAGGATTTAAAAAAAAAAAATCCCTGACCTTGTAACGATTAGAATAACGCCACCTGCTGGAAACTTACTGTAGAAGAGTTCTGCCCGTGAAGTGAAGGTCTTTGAGGGCAAGACCAGGAGTCTTTTCTTTGGCGTCAGGAAGTGACACGGGCGAGTGGAAGAAGGAAGAGACTGGCGCTCGGGCTCACTCTCTTTCCTTTGGACTCTGGTGGAGAGTGGAGCTAGAAATGTGCTCTCCCTTTAATAGATAGGAATCTAGGCCTCTCTCTCTTTACCAAATTCTTATTCTCCTTAATAAATGCTTAAAAGCCTAACTCTTGCTAAAGCTTATAATTTATTGGCGACCACTCATTAGATATCTTAGACAGTTTAGCTAGAATTTTAGCCCTTAACAGCCTCAAGGAAATTATATTCCAATGGGGGAAGAGAACATGTAAAGAACCATGTACATACAAGATATATACATTGTAAACAGGAGATAATTCCAGAGGGAAGGCACTATGTGATACTTGAAATAGAGAACAGAATTCACCTGAACATTCTATTCCCATTTTGATTCATTTAGATTCTACTGCAATACATTCTTCTCTTTCATTAGTGAATCTGACCAAAATTAAATGATCCAAATTAAAAAGAAGGTTCCTGCCCTTAAGAAGCTTACAACCTAATAAGGAAGATAACATGAAGACATACTCAATCTTTATCTTCCCATTAGATAGTTACCGAATTGTTGGTGTTAAAAGGGACCTTAAAAACCACCTAGGTCAAGACCCATACTACCCGGAAGAGATCAGTGAAGCTGAGAAATGTGAAGAGGTTTGCCTTTGGGGTAGGGTCATAACCTATGCTAAAAATGAAGAGAATACATTTTTCCTTCTCTGCTGAAACCATATTTAATTCTTTATTTTCTTTATCACTTGGCTTTTTGCCAGTGTTCACTATCATGAACTGTTCTGGCGTTGCTTATCCACTGCAGATCTTGCTTTCAGATTTAACAGCGAGGCAGTGTGATACTTAATTATCTGCTATTTTGAATCTATTACTCTCTTTTCATGCAGCTTGCATCCCAACAGGAAGACCCTTTGAAACCCAAACACTGTCTGTGGCCATAGATTCTAACACATCTGTCTCACATTCAGGAGCATGTAGAGAAGCAGCAGTTTGCATCACTAATAATGGGCCTTTCTCAAGACCAACCACCTTAACCAGTCCTTGACCTGTTTTATCTTCTACCAGAAGGTTTTAACTCAGGGCCTCCAGCATGTACCCAGAAGATGAGTCTAGGAGGGAGAACTAGGAAATAACCTTCTCTAGTACAAGGCAGATGAGTAAATTAGAGCAACATTTCCCCACACAAGTCCCCTGGTCCATTCTAGAGTTTTCCTTTGTTTTTCGTTTTGTTTTTAACCTGCCCCTTATTAAGGGACTGCTGTGCTAAGCACTGGGAAAAGATATTAAGTTTTAACAAGACATAATACTCATAGATCATCTTTCTCCAAAGGCCTTTACTTCTTATGTCATTTTAACAAGAGTTTTCCTCTTTCTTCTTCCTGTATTCTGCTCCTCTTACTTACCTACTCCCTCCTAACTGATTCCAGCTCCTGCCCCATCCCTCTACTACTGCTAAATATTCTGGGATATTTAGCAAAGGAAGGAAAGAAGAAGAGGTCCTGAGCAGAAAATAGAATAATCTGTCAGTGTGTACACAGTGCACTTGGGATGGGGAGACTCTGGATGAGAGGACACCTCTACCTAAATTGCTATCTCACATTAACCTGACATAAACCATCTATTCCCAGCATGAAGCAGCCTGTGAGCAGAAACTGAATGGAATACAGTGGAGAAACGTAAACAGCTTCCTGCTATTCCTAAAACAGACAGGCTCAACTATTTCACTTTTCTTCTTGACCACATATCCCACATTCATTCTCACCTTCATAACAACTTCCAAAATAATTAAGAAATGGGTATGAAATTGCTTTCCTTGGACTCAAAAACTGTCCTCTTGCCTCGGAATTTTTGAATCTTTCCTCTCTCATGGCATAAAATGAAAGGAAAAGAAAAGCACCCCATGGTGTATCTGTACCTTTTCCAGCATGAAACCCTATGGTTGTCTTTTTATAATTAAAAGGGAGTAATTATCCCTTCTTTTCACCTTCTATCTCTGCTCTTTGAGGCCAGAGCTGGTAATATTCCCATTCCACATCAAATGGTTCCTTGGCAACCATCATAGTCAATGGATTAGATACAAAACAGCTTTCCAAAAGGCCTTCAAGTTACAAAACAGGGCCCGTGAGGACAGAAGAGAAAACTAACTCTTTCTCTTTCTTTCTCTCTTTCTCTCCTCTCTCTCTCTCTCTCTCTCTCTCTCTCTCTCTCTCTCTCTCTCTCTCTCTGCCTCTCTCTCTCTCTCTCTCTCTCTCTCTCTCCATCTCTGTCTCTGCCTCATACACACATACACACAAACATACCCACACACACACCCCAAGTTTTTAAAAACAGATAACAGCAGCAATTTTTAACATTTTTGTAGCATTTTAAGATAGGCAATAAGGTAGAGGAGGATAAACACTCATTTCTAGTATTGCTTCTGCCATTATTAGCTGTTGGTCTTCAGACATTTTTTCAGTCCTGACTCTTCTTGACCTAATTTGGAGTTTTCTTAGCAAAGATACTGGAGGGGTTTGACATTTCCTTCTCCAACTCATATAGGAGGAAACTGAGGTCAACAAGGTGAGGTGACTTGCACAGGGTCACACAGATAGTAAGTGTCTGAGGCCAGATTTGAGTCTTCTGGAGTCAAGGCCCCATACTTTATCCACCACACCACCTTACTGCCCCAATTGGCTATTGTACATGAAAGAAAATCTTTAACTCCTCTGGACTATCAATTTCTTCATTTATATAACAATTGAATAGCACTCACTATGTGCCAAGCACTTTGCTGAACAATTCACAATTATCATCTCATTTGATCCTGAAAACAACACTGTTATTTCCATTTCACAAATGATGAAACTGAGGCAAACAAGGGTTAAGGCTCACAGTCACATAACTGTAAGTGTCTCTGGCTGGATGAGGGAGCTAACTATCAAATTCCTTCCTACCTCTTATCTCACATCAGTATTTCAAAAGATACCATTCAATTAGACTCAACAAGAATTCATTAAGCACCAACCAAGGTTGGGAAACATTGGGTGAGAAGATAGCTGTCTAGACTGCTATTTCACATTAGCCTAAGATAAACCATCTATTCTTAGCAATAAATAGACTTCAAGAAGAAACCCATTGGAACAAAGTGGAGAAACATAAAAAGCACCAACTGGGATAAGCACCAGGGCTACAGAAACAAAGATGAAGTATTCTCTCCCCTCAAGAAACTGACATTCCATTAAGGTGATCAGATATATACAGAGATAAGTAAAAATGAAATATATACGAAGTAATTTCACCTGTGAGGGTAGAGGGCACCAATAACTGGTTGTCTCAGAAAAGAGACAACTCAAAAATGAATGACTTACACTATTGGCAGAGCCAAGAGTCTTCATGACCCATTTTAACTTTTAAAAATTATCACTTGATGGACGAACCTTCAGACAGTTTCAAATTATAGTAATATTGCTTATATTTATTCAATGATAATTAGGAAATAACCTGGAATTATTTCCTGATGACCTTAACTGTACAAACAAGCCAACCAATATGAATTCTTTAAACCCTAAATTCTCTATAGCTTGGAGCAGCTAGGTGATGCAATGGATAGAGCACCGGCACTAGATTCAGGAGGACTTGAGTTCAAATCTAGCCTCAGACACTTGACACTTACTAGCTGTGTGACCCTGGGCAAGCCACTTAAGCCCAATTGCCTCACCAAAAACAAAACAAAACAAAACAAAAACAAAACAAAAAAAAACATTAAAAAAATATTCTCTATAGCTTAAAGGGGTAATTCAGGACCACTACTGAGAGTCCAGGACAGAGGTGTAGCAAAGTCCATTTGCTGTACACTGTGGCTACTCTGAAGCTGACTCTTTGTATCTGGTATCCTTGAACCTTTGAGATACCTAGATCCCAATCTCCTCTCCAACCTCAGGCCCACTGAGCTTCTCCCTGAACTCCTAGCACTGACTCTCCAATCTCTCCTTCAATCACAATGATTTTCCATCCCCCATTAAAAATCAAGCAATCATTTTTCTCAGCTGTGGTGAATGACTCACTATCTAATTGGTAAAGAAATGAACTTTTCAAAGGAAAGAACTAGATCTTATATTTCTTTTGTCTTCCTCTAAATTGGCAAGTACAATGTTGGACATGAAATAAATGCTGAATAAACATGTACTGGTGTAGAACAAGTTGGTTCCACAATCAAACATCAAAACCCATTCTAAAAAGTGATGCCATTCTTGATTCCCCTCAAACACTAGTGCCTTCTCTCAGACTATGTTGTGTTTAAATACTTTAGCTTTATTCTTTTTTTACATCCCCTTTTTAGAATGTAAGGTTCTTTCAAGTCAGGATTTTTTCATTTATTTTATTTTAATTCCCAGTACCTAACACTGCCTGGCACGTGGCAAGGGCTTAATAAATGTGTGCAGATTAATTGTTTAAAGGGAAATATATATATACATACATACACATACATGTGTGTGCATGTGTATACATATATGTGTGTGTATGTATGGGAAATTGTCTTTTTCATGATTCCCTTACTTTTGAATAACTGATAACATGACATATATTTTTATCGTTTCAACAATGATTATATTAAGTGCTAGAGAATTTGGTAATAAAAGACATCAGTTGTGATTTAAGATGTTATGAGAAAAAGGATTCAAGATCATGCTGTAGGATTGGAAAGGGTAAACAGGAGGAGAAGGGCATTAGCTTAAAAAAAATGTCATTTTTTTTCTCCATAGACATACTTCTGTTACTATCAAATGAGATGACATGTACAGTGCTTTGCAAACCTTAAAGAACTTTATAAATGCTAGCTATAATATTATTTATTATTACTACCACATAATTTCCTGCTCCTATAGATTACATACTGTGCATTCTGTTTAAAAAGGGGGAAGAAGTGCGAATTCTATATCAAAAAGGAGCATTGGAAGATCTTTACAGTCAGAGCCACAGCTGAATTTCAATGGATCAACAGCAATTATCAAGAAACTATACTCCTCTCAGGGCATCCCTAACCTCTCAAAGAATGAAGGGGAAAAAAGCCAACCTCAGACAGCTTCTAAATATCAAAGAAATTTTCAAATTGGTATTTATGTAAATTGGGTCTAAGGTTTCAAAGTAAATTTCTAAAATTTAAACTATTCACACATATGTGAAATCTTCAGAATTTTGTGGAGTGGCTCAATGATGATTATGAAGTGTCACATTACGACTAGTCACCTTTTATACACATACATACAACCATACACACACACACACACACACACACACACACACACACACACACAGTAATTATTTTCCAAACAATTGTATTGGCCAAAGACATTATCCCCTAAAAAGACTAGAAATGCAACTACTTGAGACAGTATAACTCAGTGAGTTGTTTTACATTATTCTATATTAAAGTTATTCATTTTTTTTGTGAGGCAATTGGGGTTAAGTGACTTGCCCAGGGTCACACAGCTAGTAAGTGTTAAGTGTCTGAGGTCGGATTTGAACTCAGGTCCTCCTGATTCCAGGGCCGGTGCTCTATCCACTGCGCCACCTAGCTGCCCCATTCATTTTTAATAAAAGAAAAAATTCAGTATCTTATGGAGAAATAAAATTTTATTTCAAAAACACTATGTATAAAGTTTGAAAACATCAGAAAACAAGATTTTCCCCACCAAAGAATGGGCTATTAAATAAGAATTTCCCAAGTCTGAGATGGTTTACTCTGCTTTCCACAGCCCTATTGAATAGGGCCCCTTTTGGGTCAGTGTTAGCATTTTAATCTTCTTGGATCTTTTGAAGACTTGATATTTGTCTGGGCTATCCGCTGAATCTGAGTATCCTGAGCATAATTCAAGAAAACAATAGGAGGTGACATTTCCACCTTTATGAGTTCTAATGATAGTCGTCCTACCTGGCAGCTATGACCATGCCAGTTCCTCACTCAAAAATCATCAGTGGTCCACCAATGACCTTCTGGGACAAAATAGGAGCTCAAAATGGCCCAGCATTTGGATTCCTTCACCAGGAACCTTATTTCACTCTATATATCCTACCCTTTCACCACTCCATAATCCAGCCCAAACTGGATAGACTCACAGTTCTCTGTTCTGTCCTGGCTGCTCACCTCCATACATTCGTGAAGACAAAATGTATGAATTGTGGCCTGTTGAAATCTTACCTTTTCACCATACCCTGACTCAGCTGTCCCTTACTCTCTCAATGAAGCCTTCTCTGATCTCTCCTTTTTACCTAAGTATAAGTGATCCCTCCCTGAGGGGTAATCGTTAGAACACTTTGTATCAACCCTTCTCTTTGCCCTTTATAACTCTGTAGGTATCTTGGGCCCACCCATTTATTTGCCTGTTGACACTGTTAGTATATTAACTCCTCTGGGAAACGGACTACTTTTTCTTTTTTTTCTCAATGCTTAGCCTACTGACAAACACATACTAAGAATTTAATAAATACTAGTTGAACTGATTACTTTTGTGTCCCTTATCTCCCTATGAGACTATAAACCCTTTGAGGATATCAAATTTGCCATTTTTTTCATCTTTTATATGCCAAGAATATTGCTTTGCACATAGTAGGCCCATAAGAAATATTAAATTGAACTTCTCTCTTCAATCTAACATTTCTCCCTTAACATCTCATAATATGAACTTAAAATGTTACACATACTAATAGTTTTATGCTCCTAGTCTTAATTTAGAAGAGACAAATTTTTCATTTCTTCCTGCTCAAAATACAAAATTAAATTAGACTTTACTTTTGTGCCTAGCACTCAACTGATTTTTCCTCATATGAGTCAGCAGTTATCAACAGGAACTTTTGCCCATGAACTGGTCCCACAAGGGCAGCTTCCTACCTTCAGCAAAGAATCAAAAAACAAGGCATTGTTTTGAGTTATCCTGGACAAGTCCAGTAATTCCACAACTAAGAAATTGTTCTAAGTACAGCTTTAAGAGTAGAGAGGAAAAACTCAGCATGGTATCTAGTGAAAAAAAGCACCATATTTTTGTTCACCTTTCAGTTGTGCTAGTTTCTGCTTTGGGGGCACTGGACTACTCATTTAAATTCTCTAGAATGAGAATAAACCAAAGTTCCCTGGTCTTTAAAAAGATGGTCTTGTACTACATGACCCCTAAAGTACCTTCTAGCTCTTAATCTATTTTAAATCTCTATTTTAAAATCTAAGGCAGAAAAACCATAAGACTGGAAACTAATATATACTATATGAAAAAGATGACAGAAGTGAGAGGTTCCTAATCTGTGGGGGGGGGGGGCGCGGAGAGAAAAGTTCTCAATGCTGCCATACGGTTATGAAACATTTTGAAGAGGAAATTAAGGTTCTTTAAGAGACAAAAAAAGTGGGGGGGGGAGAAAGGGGAACATTTGTAGGCATGAAGACTGTAAATGGAGATGGAAAGATGGAAATGATAGATTTTTCATTTACCTTTCTAGATAACTTAGGTAGATAATAATGATTTCTGTATCTTCAGGGTCTAAGCAAAATTTCTCTGCATATTCTGATTCTGCTATTATTTGAATATACCAATGTGCTTTTTTGAAAGAAGGGGAAACAGGTGTGGATCATCTAATACATAAGCCTGTGCATGATCCACCACTATGAGATCTCTGTTTTTCTCCAGTTTTGACAATCAAAGTCTAAACATACCCCACCCTATTCAAGATTCCCTGAAGTAATCAAGGTGTCTTACTCGACTCCCCCCTACGCCAGGATTATAAGGGGTAGTCTTGAGGAGTTGGGGTTTTCTGGTACTGTTGCTCAAAAGCTCCCACTGTGGCATTGCTTTCCTTTAATTATCAACTGGCCATCTCGAGTTAACTATCTTTTAGTTAGATGTGTTTACTAAACAGGTAGAAGAAAAACAGTAGTTACAAAATGGATTCCTCCCCCAAACAAAACAAAAATGACTGGGCCATGCTCTTCCATAAATTATTTAGAGAGTCCAGGAGGACACATGCTCAGGTTTAAAGAACATATGCAGCAAAAAGGTAACTCAAGATTCCTGATTATTAGAGGTTTTTCTCCCTTCGTAGAGCCATCATGCAGTTCTGCTTAGGCATTGTAGCAATCTGCTAGATTGGGAGGGCTGCTGTTGTCTGGTTTTTTGTCCTCGAAGAGGACCAAGGAATTGGGAGGTGATGTCATGAACTGCACTGAATTGGATTTAAGTGAGAGAAGGCTGTGCAAAATCACCAGCCTCACTCTTTTCCTCCAGAACCATGTGGGTCCAATGGCAAGATATACATGAAAACAACTGGAGATGGCTCCAGATGTTTGAGGTAATCAGGGTTAAGTGACTTGTCCAGTCACACAGCCAGAAAGTGTGAAATATCTGAGGCTAGATTTGAACTCAGATCCTCCTGACTCCAAGGCCAGTGCTCTATCCACTGCACCACCTAACTGCCACAGATTTGGAGGGTTAATGCCATTTCAGAGTCCCAGAGGTGTCTTTCCTCAGCATATCTACTTTGTCCTCCAGATATTGTTGCTTCTGGGATACAGCTACCAGCTCTAAGGGAAAAAATTCAAATACTGTTATATTTTGAAGTTCATAAGATTTCCCTCTAGTGAGGTAAGGTTGGGAAAGAGATCTCATCTCCACTCCCAAGCAATTCTCTCTTAAAGGTTTGGCTATAGGTCCTCTGTCTGACCTTCCCACAACCCCCAGGTGAGCCTGGTTGTAGAATTCAAGATTCAAAACAGGCTTACTCTTTTATTAAAATCACATAGGATATCACTGATTCTCTTCAACCAATCACAATATATTTCGTCTATGGCCTCTTCTTTCATTTAATTCGTACCTAATTTATGCCTTTGACTTTGTGAATTCAACAGAGATATCTAGGGCTTGTTCACATCTGCTTTATGCTTTGTAGTGATTGCATAACTCACAGAAATGTTATCACCTGATAAAGATAATAGGGTTTAGGGCCTGGTGTTAGTTATATTAATTGGCACTGAGGACTGTGGAATACTTCACTTACATAGGCATTCAATTTATATTAACAACTCCAACTTTTCCAAAGAATTAGCCCAAACAGCATATCAACTTTGCAACCTTTCAGGTTTAAGAAAAGAAAAAACCTGACAAACAATTCTCTATCCCTACAGAATGCTTCCAGAATAGATTCAATATTATGTACCTGGTTATTAGAGGTAGAAAATACACCCGTGTGAGAGTTGAAGAGGGAACCTGGGTAAAAAGTTATCTAGTCTAACCTATACTTAAATTAAATTAAAAAGGAATCCGACCTCAGATACTTGCTCGTTGCTCCAGGAGCCACAACCTGTATGGTAGGAATACCTGTTCTATTATTATGAAGTTCAAATCAGAAAAGGTAAGGAAAGCATATTGAAAATTTTAAAGTATACAAATGTCAGGTACTGGTATTATAACACACCTGTAAGTGAAAACCTACTTTTGCTAAAAGGCCTCTAATAAGGGAAACCTACTGCTTTCTGAGGTTGCCCATTCTTCCTGGCACCTAATAGACACTTAATGATGCTTCTGACTGACTGATTAAACCAACCCTTGTTTCTTTATAACTTCTCCCCATTATTCCTAGGTATGTCCTCTGGGATCCAGCAGAAAGAGTGTAATCCTTCTTCCACATGACAGCCCTTAAGATACTGGAAAACAACTCTCTTGCCTCCTCCCCCCTTCTTAAGTCTTCTTTACTCTAAGCACCCCCCCCAAATCTTTGAACTTAGCTTCACCTGGTATGAGCTGAAGGCCCTTCATCATCCTGATGCCTCCTTAAGGGTACTTCTCTGGTGTATCATGGCCCTCCTTTAAATGCTTTGCCCAGATTTGAATATGCTATTTGCCCAGATGTGGTGTGATAAGAGTCAATTAGAGCAGGGCTATTTCTTTAGTCCTAGATGCTTTGCCCTAAGATGCAACCTAATATTACTTTTAGGATATTTGATTTTCATGTCATACCTTGAGTCCAACTGAACTTGTGATCCACTAAAATTCATGGCTCTTTTTCTTTTTCTTCTTTTTTATTTTTGGGGGGGGGGGTGATGAGGGTTAATTGACTTGCCCAGGGTCACACAGCTGGTAAGTGTCAAAGTGTCTGAGGTCAAATTTGAACTCAGGTCCTCCTGAATCTAGGGCTGGTGCTTTATCTACTGCACCACCTAGCTGCCCTGCATGGCTCTTTTTCAAAAGAACTGATGACGTATCTATCCCACCTTATATTTGTGAAGTTGATTTTCTTAACCCAAATATAAGACATTTATCCATAATACAGTTCATCTCTTCCAACTCTCTGACAGCCAAATTGTGTGGCTTGGACTTGGAATCAGATTGAAAGGATGAATGGTTGGCACCTACATTAGTCCTTTACTAGAACTAGATAATCTGGATATTAAAGGCAGCCAAAAATGACATCCATAACAATAAGTGTTTATGGAGCCCTTATTGTGATAAATGTCAAAAATGTTTCTGTCTTTGGCGTTAGCTATGAGGAGTGGCCTTGTGATTTGGAGGGTATGTAAAAACTCAGGAAAAAAAAACAGAAGAGTTTGGGAAAGAAGATGAGAAAAAATTCATTTCCTTGGTATAAAGCTAGTTGTTTAAACAACACAAGAGGGGGATCATTTGGTCAGGTTCTCAGTCTATATGCAGTTTGCTTCCTAGCTGTTTAAAGACACTGTGGACCAAACAATGTTGTCAAACAAATGGAAAACCCAACTTTAGGAATCTCTCCCCCATCAGTCCCTGAGTGAAATAACATTTTTCCAGTGTAGAGAAGTTTCATAATTGAGATATGTTCCATACTAGTTAAAACTGGTTATTCATTAATTTAAGGTCCCCACAGATATGAGGTCCTGCACCCACTAAACAAACCATAAAACAGTATGGCTATCTGGAGAGAATGCTATAGGCTTTAGAAATGTCAAGAGAGAACTGTGAAAATCACAGGGAATAACACTGAGTTTGATGGATCAGAGACTTAGAGAAAGAGGTGATCTTCAAGGTCATCTGGTCTAACCCCCTGATTTCACAGATGAAGAAACTGAAGCCCAGAAAAAGTGAAATGTCTTACTTTGTTTCCCATAGATAGTTAAAAGTGTCTAAGGTGAAATCTGAACCCAGAACGTTAAACTTGGAATCAAGGGAAGATGATAATTGGAATCCCACCTCTAACACTAGCTATTTGACCACACATAGGTTATATCACCTCTTTAAACCTCAATTACCTAATCTATACATTGGGGAAAATAATAACCTCAATAGCAACCTCAAAGATTTGTTGTGTGGCTCAAACGTACATATTTTGAAAATCTTGATGTTCCATAGAAATGTCAGCCTTATTGCTATTACCTATCAGATTGGAAGCCTAGTAAGGGCAGTTATGTGACTGTCAGAGCGGCCATTCCATTGGCTGGGGCTGTGTGGGGTTTTTCTGGGATTGGGGGAGGAGAACTGGGCATTCTAGCTGGAGGCTGGAAGGCGACAGGAGTTCTGCTGCGTATTTTCAGCTGATTCCTGGGCAGTGGTATCTTTTAAGGTTGTATAATTTCCCTTTTCCTATTTTACTTCCTTTCCCTTGATCCTACTGATCCTGTTTGTGTTTGTTTGTTTTTTTTAAGTTCATTTTTGTTAAAATAAATCCTGTTCTGTTTTGAGGGAGGCTGCTGGTCTCCTTCCTTGCCCCAATATTGTGGTGAGCCGCCTAGCTAACACTCCCCAATTAAAAAATTGGTCCCCACACAAGGATACCTGCGGGTGCTCACTGATTTAGAAAATCAAAAATTAACATTATCTATGTCCTAGTGTATTTCTAACTACTTTGTTAAATATTTCCCAATTACCTTTTAAACTGATTAGGGCTACACTGGGGAGTGGACCATGGAACCCAGCTGAAGCAATCCTGTTCTACACTGTGTAACTTGGTGATTGTCAACTTTCATGGGTTTAATTATCATCTCTACTCAGATGATTCTCAGATCTATGTATCCAGCCTTAATCTCTCTCCTAACCTCCCATCTTATATCACCAAGCACCTACTGGACATCTCAAACGAAATGTTCTATAGGTGTCTTTAACATGTCCAAAACGGAATTCATTATCTTGCCCCCAAAATGTTTCTTTCTTCCAAACTTCACTACCATGCACCTAGTCACAGAGACTTGCAACTTCGGTGTCAAACAAGAGTATAATATAAATTGGTCACATGAGTGTGCTCTGCTTAGCTTTCTCAGTGTCGGGAGGTACAATATTTTTAAAGGTACCAAGAAAATCTGAAAAATAAATAAATAAATGCAGTCACCTAGGAGCCAGAAGGCTTTTTCTTAGTTCTGCAGCTAATTGTGCTATTTAACTTTGGCCTCACTTTCCTCATCTGTAAAATAAAGGTGTGAGAACAGATGATATTTAGGGGTCCAAGCTCTAATATTCTATGACTCCATGATTCATTTAGCTTATTTTAAATGGGTGACAAACTTTCTTTGGTTTCTAGTTTTAAGCAAACATTAGCAGGCTGAACAGGTCAAAAAAGGGTGGCTCCAGTAATTGAGTACACTTTAAAAACATGAGCAGTTTGTTCTTGCTGATAAATTAGACAGCTGCTCTGAATTACATTTCATGCTGTTTTCACAAACAGCTAATTTCCTGCTGCTGGTACTAAAGCTACTTGGAACTATACATAATTAACTCCATCACCTTTTCTTTATCCTTCAAGAAAGACATCAAATTATTTGCTTATGTTTCCAATGTAAAGTCTTCAAAAAATTTCTCTCCCAAAATACTATGGAAAAATATATATTCGAAGTATAGGACATTCCATTAATTCTGTAATGCTTACTGTAAAATGAATGCATGATTTTTTTAAAAAAACGTTGCTGTATTATGCTAGCCTCCCTTTACTGCAGGCTTTATTAAACTAATGTATTTTTCACTTCCCACATATTTTACAGTTCATAAAATTTTTTTTCTAAATTCAAAAAGAAAATCACCAACTTGTGTCAGCCTTTTTGATTGCTAAATCCAATTTACATTTTTACATCCAGCCACTTCCAATCAACATTATGCAAATTATAACATAACTGAATGCAGCATAAAACTGGGATACTTTCTAATGGAGATTTAGAGGGGGGGGAACCTTAGTTACAAAGAACATTTATCAAGAATGAGATTATTTCATTATAATTTAATATAGAGGAAAAAATACAGGAGACCCCTTGAAAGCTATTCTTTCCTGAGGATTCTAGGTACAAAGTGTATCTCCAACATCACTATAAGGATCCCTGTAATTGTAAACAGAAAACAAACTGCCTTTTACCCAAATAGTCATGGGAACTTCCACTCCTCAGTGCTTGGAACCAAGAGTACAAAGCTGTACATTTGTTCTCTTAATAAAAGACTCATCAATTTATAAAAGGATTTTTTAAGTGCCATTTTATTAATAACAAAATTCTGACTGCAGAGAAAAACAATATTCTGGTATTTACACTTGTGGTTATGATATACTATTAAAATAATTTATTTTCTTCCAATTTATATTTCATTTTCATGTTCCTTAGTTAAGCATGTAACTGAATTTAAAATGGATTCCACACAAATATATATATATATATATATATATATATATATATATATATATATATATATATATATATATATATATATATATATATATATATATATATATACACACACACATACACACACACACACACAGAAGTACTCACTGGAGGTTCCAAATAAAAATATTTTCATTGCAATTATAAATTAAATTCATTCCTCTATGTACATACCATCATTAAAAAATAGGTTCTTTTTCTGCTTATGATGATAAATTGTTCCACACTGTAGGAAAAAAATTAAATAAGCTCTACTTCAATTTCTGAAAATCATTGGGAAAAAAAGCACAGTACAACTCCTTAAAATTCTTCCCTCAAATACCACATCTGTACAAATTTTCCAAGGGATTTTGCAAGCATTTCCTGGAATTATAATGTAAAAATATTCTGTCAGTTTTCACATCTTCCTTACGGCTTTTTTCTAAGCACTGGTTTAAAATGTTCAAAGATGAATACTTAAGTTCATATTATTTCATCCATGAGCATAATTATATCAATATTATACCATACACATTTTTCTGTGACAGAGTGCTTTCTATAATTTATCAGCTGTTTTTCCCCAAATGATCAAATGCAGGGAAATAAATGTCACTTTACCCCACCCCGTCGACTGTTTTTTGGCCCAGTAAAAGATCAGTTCTTTGACACCTAAGCTGAAATTACATCCATTCATACCCCCATCAGTGTCCTCTTCCCTTTTAAGTATTCTTGACCCTACTACCCTCACCAGTTCAGTCATTTTCCAGTCATCTCTGACTCTTTGTGACCCCATTTGGGGTTTTCTTGGTAAAGATACTGGACCAGTTTGCCATTTCCTTCTCCAGTTCATTTTACATATGAGGAACAAACAGGGTTACATGACGTGCCCAGGATCACAAATGTAAGTGTCTGAGGCCAGATTTGCCAGGCCCAGCACTCTATCCACTGAGCCACCTGGCTGCCCTCACCACCTCTCAGTGAACTGCTCTTACTGAACTCTTTAACCTCTTTCTTTAAGCAGTCTTCACCAGCGTTGTCAAACAGATAAACTAAACCTTAAAGGAAGATACCAACAAGCTGCATACTGACTTAGAAAACCACACTTGTTTATATATTTCTTTTTTGATTGATACTTTAAACACATTAAAATCAGATAGGAACTAAATTTAATTTGGTTCAGGCTGCACTCAAGAGTGTTTGAGGCCCTTGTCTGATATAAATTGTCACTTCAAAAGAGCAGCTATCTCTGACTTCTTAATGATTTCTACCCTAAACAGTCCAACATTCTTGTATACAAATACAAGAAAACAAAATGGCCCCTACTCTCCTGAAGCTCACATTCTAATAAGAGAAGAAAAAATATAGAGAAGAGGGAAGGAGGACCCTCACATGAATAAGGCAGTCGGTAGGAAGGTGAAGAAGAGTCCAAAGAAAATGAGCTGAGCTGAGGGTGAAGCAAACATCAGGGCTTGGGCTTCTTTAAAAAAAAAAAAAAAGGCAATCTTTAGCAGGGATTCACCAATCAGTGAGCAGGTCTAGGGTGGAAGGCATTATTGCCAGGTGAGCAAGGCATCTGGGAGGTGGAACGGTGTGGAGAATGAGATGAGTTGGTGTCTTTTTGCTCCTAATTCTCTGCTCTGTGGACCCAAGACCCACTCTCTCATTCCTTCTCAAACTCAACTCCTTGTCTACTAGAGCTGATAGAGTACCTACCAGTTAAAACTGGTCTTTCCTTACCAGAGCAGCCCTGTTGCCATTGATGCCCTGAGGTACCTTACATATTCCATGTCAAAAGCTTACTTTACAATTTTATCTACACTCGATTTTTCCCCAACTGGCCAATATACAATATACAACATACAATTTGGTGCCAGTATCCATATCCCCATGTCTGTTTCCCCATAAAGAAAGATTCTAAGGAGGAAGAACACTATTTTGAAGGAAAATGTATTAAACCTGGATTTCAACAACTCAGATTTTAACAAAGAAATATGAAAATTGTATATTTTGTTTAGGATAATCAAAAAGAAAGAGCTATTAGCCGCAAAGATGTATGTGTGTATATGTATATATACACACACACACATATATATACACATATATACATACATGCACACATATACTATGTATGTATAGGTATGTGTATATATATGTATGTATGTATGTACGTATGTATGTATGTATGTATAAAACTAGGACACCAGTTTAATCCTATTGAGTCAAATGGTTCTGTAAAAAATGCAGAATCACTTCCTCAGAAGTACCTTCATAATCTCAGTTTTCTTATCTATATAGCTAAGAAATTTTAGGAAAATTCAAAGTTCTTTGTGAATTCTTGTCTAAGCATTATGTTCAAATTAGAAATATTTCAGGACAATTTGCACCATCTAAGTAAAGCCTAATCAGTTTATCCAGCTATTAGGACCGTGGAGCATGCTGACATCTCATAAAACAGGAAAAAATATTAAGGCTCCCAATCAATGGTTTATTCTAAAACATGATAAACAAGATTGCTTCCAGAGGTCTTTCTTGTATTTTACATTTTCAGGCGTCCTTCTTAAACTCAACAGCTTTTTAAAAAACTTTTTTTTTAATCCACAGAATTTGCAACCAACAGAAATTTATGTAGTTTCTTCAGAATATAATTATCAGTGAGATGCACTCATTAGAATGAAAGCTACACGGGCAGAGAGCATGGGTTTATTTTTTTTTGGTTTGGGGTTTGTTTGGTTTTTTTTACTTTCTTTGTATCCCTGGTGGTTAGCCTAGTGCCTAGCACCTAGTAAGGGTTTAATTTTTGTTAACTGAATGACTGATTACAGAGAAGGCTGGCCTCAGAGTCAGGATGACCTGGGTTTAAGTCCCTCTTCTGATATATGTATGTGAGACCCTGGGAAAGTCATTTAATCTCTCATTGCTGCCTGGCAACAAAGACAATAAACTGTAGAAATTACACATAAACAAGCATGCACACACTTACACACATGCTGGCTCTAGACCCAGGTCAGACCTCGATTCAAGCCCTACCTCTAATAGCTTCTGGATGAGTGACCCTAGGCAAGTCCCTTAACCTTTTAGAGCTCTAGTAACTCTAATAATGTTGTAGAGTAAGTTGTAGAGAAGTGTAGAGCTGCTTTGGGAAAAGTCCTTCACCAGGAGCTTACTTATATTCAATCATGTCTGACTCTTCATGACCCATGAACTATACAGTCCATGGGGTTTTCTCGGCAAAGATAATGGAGTGGTTTGCCATTTCCTTTTCTAATTGATTAAGGCAAACAAAGGTTAACTGACTTGCCCAGGGTGACACAGCTAGTGTCTGAGGTTTACCATGAATTCAGGTCTTCCTGACTCCAGGCCCCGTACTCTATTCGGTGAGCCACTTACCTGTGGCCTAAAGAACTTCCTATACCAATAAAACGTGAGGTCCAGCCCCTAGACCTAAACATAAAAATATCACCTAAGCAGCCATTTTGCTGCAGAATGGTTCCATATCTTCAGAGGTCCAGTTCTTCAGGAGATGTCTTTTATTCTTTGTTTAACAATTGATACAAGGTAAGTTCTTTCTTGGGACAGATAGGTGGCTCAGTGGATAGACTGCTGGGCCTGGAAGCAGGAAAACTCAACTTCCTGAGTTCAAATCCAGACTTAGACACTTCCTATTTGACCCTGGGCAAGTCACTTAACCCTGTTATCTCAGTTTCCCCATCTGCAAAATAAGCTGGAGAAGGAAACGGCAAACCACTGCAGTATCTTTAAAAAACAACAACAACAACAACAACAAAACAAATGGGGTTTACGAAGTCAGATAAAACTGAAATGACTGAACAAGCTCTGAATATTTTCCCTCTAAATGACTAGATGACAATATATACAATTTGTAATTGGACAATAAAATAAAAAGATATTACTTTTAGGCATCAAATACTTACTTTGAGAAATCAATGGTTCTACCACTTCCCAACTTTTTTAAACCTTTGCAGATTCTTATCCCCGTTGTCTAACAAATCTTCCATGGAGGTTTTACTTAACACATCGGAGGCCTCCATGCTGTTTTATTGTCAGGACAGATACTGATGAACCTCTCACTCACTACATGACCAGCCCTCGTCCTTTTCCAATAGTACACAGGATCACAGTGGGAAGGGACCTAAGAACCTACCTCATCAAACTTGAGGAAACTGAGGTCAAGAGAAGTTAAATGACTTGCCCAAGATCACATGGATACTATTAAAGAGCAGAACCAGGATCTGGATCCAGGTCCAGGACCGATTATAAACCCAGCACTCTTTCTGCCGCCTATGACCATCCCCCCACTGATATCCCCTTGATAATGTCTTTTAGACCACTTTTTGCACAGAAATCATCACTAGTACTGTACTACAGACCACTTGTGTAGACCCTGCATCTTTCTATTATTATCCATGAGGTTGTCTTTTCAAATTTTCCGAAATCATGGTACTCCACGATGCATAGTTATGTGACATCAACAGGAGAGAACTGATGTTACAGAAATGAACTTCTACATATGTGGGCAGTTTGGGATGATAGAATGCACAGCACTGTTTTCAAAAACAAGTTCACTCTCCATATTCTCAATTTGAATCCAAATCACGATCCATCTGTAATGTTTATCAGGTATGCACATAAGGCTATACTGATTCAACTGGATACCAAACAAACCGTGTCATAATCTGGGCAATATGAGTGTTACATCCACATTGTTTTTGCAAGATGAATAATTAAGATCATCTCCTTCACATTACTATTGCTTCCCTAAAGAGACTTTGTAGGCTTGAAACAATTGTGATTTAAAAAAAAAAACATTTATAAAGAGCTTATTTCAGCCACGTACTATGCTAAGTACTTTACATATATGATCTCATCTGACCTTCACAACAGCCTTAGGAGGAATAATATTATTATTCCCATTTTACAGCTGACAAAACTGAGGCAAACAGCAGTCGAGTGACTTTTATAGGACCACAACTCGTAAGTGTCTGAGATTAAATCTGAATTCAAATTTCTCTGGCTCTATCTACTGCACTACCTACCTACCCTCTAAAATACATGTTTTGCCCTAAAAAACAGAAATAACACATGTACAAGTTAACCCTGAAGGAGAAGGCACTAGTGACTGAGGGGAAAAAAGTTGGGGGTCAAGAAAAAGGAACCAGGAATGGCCACATACGGAAGGTGGCACTTTTAAGAGCTTAAAGGAAACCAGGAATTACAAGAGGTAGCAAGAGCATGTAAATTCATTGAAGGCATGTCAAAAAAAACAGAGATAGAAGATACAATGTCACATATGAGGAACAGTAAGGCCAGTTTTACTGGGCCATAAACTGTGGGATGGGGAGAAATTTGTAGAAGGCTGGAAAGACAGGGTAGGACAAGGCTGTGAAGAATTTGAAAAGAAGAATCTATTCGTTCCTAGAGGTAATAAATTTACCTTATAAATCTTTTGTTTCAGAAATGATGAACTTGAGATTATTATGGGACATCCATCTGGGAACCCGTTGGTTACTATGGGAAGTCCATATGGAAATCCATAAATTCCCATGGAATTCATTCATACTTTGGATATGTATAGTGTATTGTTCTATGGGAACAGAAAATATACCTTTTGTTGAATACAATGCTCTTACCAAAACTAGCTTGTATAAAAAAAACAATCCCTTCCACAACTAATTGTGGATTTCAGTGTAGAGTACTGAACTTGGACTCAGGAGAGACTTGAATTTAAATCTTGCTTGTGACACTAGTTGTATAACCACAGCTTTCTAAGTATCAATTTCCTCATCTTTGAAATGGGTATAATCAAATCTGTAGTTATTACTTCCAGAGGTGTTGTAAGGATCATAAGGTCACAGATTTAGAGATAGAAGAGATCAGCTAGTCCAGCCTCCTTATTTTACAGATAAGGAGCTGCTGCTGAGGGAAATTAAGTCACTTGCCTAGAATCACTCAGCTAGTTAGTATTTTTGGAAGGATTTGAACCTAGTTCTCCCTGATTCCAAGTCCAAGTCCTATCCCCTCAGCCATGAAGATGAGATCATGCATTTATTTTAAGGACCTCGTAAGCCCTGAAGAGCTATATGTATCAATTAAAAGAATAATGATGATAAGGATGTTTCAAACGGTTGAGAGAAAAGGCAATAGTAAAGAGGCATGGGACCCCCAACATCCAGGGAAAGCTGGGGACAGGGTTTAGGGCAGAGAACAAAAGCTATTTTGAGGAAAAGGGAATCCAATTTCGTGGTTCATTGCTAAAGAGATACAATCATTTTCTTAGCTTTCCCAGGATCACACATTGTGTTCTACATTTTAAGAGAACTCTTGATTAGGCAGAACTTCAGTAAACTTGAACCAGTAATTAAGTTAGAAGGACTCACTGAACTGTGTTGCCTGGCAAATTCTCCTGAGATACACATTAAAAACCAAACTTTTTTTGGTCGCCATACTGCTGACACATTGTAATGAATATATTTACATTTTCATTTCAATATGATGGCATTTAGGAAACAAATTTCATCTGCTGGCTCAGGTGGGAAATTTTGTATGTTATAAATTGTAATATGCTTTGCATTTTTCAAATAAGGTGTTTATTTATATAACATTTACCTAGAATTGGTCTAATTTGAAGGGTGTTTTTAATATAAAAATGAAATGGATAGACTGTTACACTGAATACAGATATTGTTATCCATATTTACCTGTTCACTTTGAATTTAACAATTTAAAGCTACATTGGGAAGTTTAAGAAATAGTTTAAGTGCTCTATATTCAATCTTTGTATTTAAAAAAACTCTTTATAATATGTCATCTCTCTCTTCTTCCCACTCTTTGAAATCAAAACTTAAAAAAAATTTCCCAAGCCCCTACTCCTGTCTTCATCTAACAAGAGGATTCTTTTTATTTCATATTTATTTCCTACCATTGGACTCTCAGGTTTGTTTACAGATCCATCCCACTCCACTTGCCTTGTGCTTTTCTCTTCATGATGGTTTGTTTTATTGTAATTGAAAAAAATTCTCCTTATTCAAACCTCTTCTTAAATTGTATGTCTTCTGTGAAGTCTATCACTATAAGGCCCCTGAAGACCAGCTCTACATTCCAGCCACATTGGCCTGCTTGCTATTCCTTGAAAGGCAGTCAATCCCCGACTTCTTTGCCTTGGTACACGCTGGGCCCTCTGCCTAAAATGCTTTCATCTCTAACTCCTTAGCTTCCTTCAAAGCTGCAGTACAGTTACCACCTCATAAACAAAGCTCTTCCTTTCCTCAAATTATCTTGTACATGTTTAACTAATTACTTGTGGGCTCCCCCAGCATAATTAAGTTCCTCTGGGGGCAGGTACTTTGTGTTTGTTCTTTCCTTTCCATTTTTGTCTTTGTATTCCCAGCACCTAGCACACTGCCTTGAACAAATAGGTGCTTAATAAATGTTTGTTCAATTTAATATATCTAGAGGTCATAAGTGGAGGAAATGAAGGAAATTATCTCTGAGATTCTTTGCAATGCTAGCTGTACAATCATAGAAAGAATTCCTCTGTTTTCATTTCTTTAAGTCCTATTTCTTCATCATGTGGATGAGGAGGATTTAAAAAGTGAAATGACTTGGACCCAAGGGTAGTAAAATAACAAGTCTAGAATTTAAACCCAGCCCTTCTAACTAAAAAGCCAGTGTCCTTTCCACTATACCATGCTTCTAGAGATTCTATGATTCTATGATTCCATACTTAGAGGAGAGCCCCCAGGCCTTAATTTAGAGCCTATGTACTCTTATTTAAAATACTTTCCAGCTAACAGCAAACTAGATGATACATATTAGAAAATACTTGAAGGCCCTCCTAAAAGTAGGTGGATTCATAACAGTAAGAAGTGACACAACAGATTATTAGGAAAAAAAGACAGAGAATTATTAGGGAAAAAAAGACAAAAAAAATTCAAAAAAGTACAGCCACCAGGGCCACTAGAAATAGAAATATCCCTACAAAACTGTCAAATGTCAGTCTCATATTCAACAGCACAATGAATTCATATTTCCAATAATGCTAATGTCATCAATGAGGTTAAATTATATCCAGTATAAGTAATTTAGAGAGGAGAAATATATTATACATTTCCCAAAATTTTTTTCTCAAAAATGGTTATAATTTTTAAAAGCAAAGATTCAGTCTTTAAAAGCATAAACTTCTCAAATTTCACACTAGTGACTTTCTTTTATACTTCATTTCCAAAGAGTAACAGGCAACTCAGATGACCTTATATCAGAGATCAGTGTTCTAATGACTATATAGGTTGTGCTCCTGCTTTGACAGATGTGTTAAGGATAGCTGAAAAAAAATAACAATTGGGTTTTTGAGTAAGATGGATTAATTAAAATGTTGACCTGAAATATTTAGCAAGAGACTCTTCTCTTAGCTGCCTGAGGAAAGAAAGCAACTTATTATATGAAAATTCTGCACAATTGTCCATGCACTCGGATTGTCATAGTAAAATGAAATCTCTTTTTTTCAATCATCTTTCCTGAGCTGCAGTCCCCCAATCACCTGCCTGAGATTTTGATCTGTAGGTCCTGACAGTAAACTCAAACCCAAGTTTATAACTAAAAGCATTCCCTGCCCCACCTCTCTCCTGCCCCCTGCCAAACCAGGTCCTCCTCCCAGATTTTCCATTTTAGTTAAGATCACCTTTTTTCCTGTCACTTCAATTTATCTTCAATACCTCCCTTTCTACTAACTCCGACACAATCATTCACTGAGTCCTGTCAACTCTGCTTTTGTTGAAAAGCCTTTCAAATGTACCCCTTCCTTTCTATTCCTACTGCAATGATACTGTCTCTCTTTAGAACATGAGGTCAAATGTCAAAAAACCTCCTAACTGGTTTGTTTCCTGGTCTCCAATCTTTCCCCTTCCACTCTACCCTGCATATGGGTGACAAATTCTTCTTCTTCAAACACTGATCTGCTCATGTCACTCCCACTTTTAATATACTTCAATCGTTATATTTTTTTAAATCCTTCAATAGATATTTTTTTCTACAGAATTGAGTCAAAACTTCTTAGGTTGATATTCAGGGCCCTTTATATATGTTCTCATCTTACTGTGCCAATGATAATCCCCTCTGTTCTCTTATTCATATGCTATGTACACTCAGTCCAAATTGAAGTGCTCATCAATTCCACTTGAAGACTAACTTTATGTCCCATCCCTACTGGCCCTTTAGCTGTTCTTGAAAGGCATTTCATCCCCCACCTCTATGCCTTTGTATACTCTCTGCCTAAAATGTATTCAACTCTAATTCCTTGGCTGCCTTCAGGCTCCATTTTAGTTACCACCTCATGCACAAAGCTATTACTGTTACCCAGGAAAGGGATATTCTTCCCTTCCCTGAGTATCTTGTACATGTTTAACTAATTAAGACCTTGTACTTTCCCACACCCATGGCTTTTCTTGTGCCATCCCCTCCTACTCGAATGCCATTATTCATTATTTCCATCCATCAAAATCCTACCCAACCTTCAAGGTCAACCTCAAATGCTACATTCTTCATGAGTCACCATATATGACAATGATTTCTCCTTCCTCCTCTAAATTTATATTTGCAAACCCTCTTACCACATTTATTGAGACACCTATTGGCCCTGAGCAGTATTTATCCCACCCATCTGTCCCATAACAGAGTGTAAGCTCCTTTGAGATCAATAAAAAGACATTTATTAAGTGCCTACTATGTGCCAGGCATTGGGTTAAGTGCTGGGGATACAAAAAGAGGAAAAAAAACAGTCCTTGACCTCATGCAAATAAATATATACACTATACCAATCAACCAATCAACATTTACTTAGTGTTTATTGTCCTAAGCACTAGGGACATAAAAAGTTTCAAAAGAAGGTCCTCAAGGACCTTACAATCTAATGAGGGAGACAATATGCAAACATATTCAAATAAACTTTATATGGGATAAATAGTTAATAATTAACAGAGGGAAGTCACTAGAAATAAGAAGGGTTGGGAAAGCCTTCCTGTAAAATGAGATTTTAGATGAGACTTAAAGGAGGCCAGGGAAGTCAATAGGCAGAGCTGAGGAAGGAGAGCATTCCAGGCATGGGCAACAACCAGGGAAAATGTCCAGACGTCTCCTCCAGGGGTTCATAAACTTTTTTTTTTTTTTAGTGAGACAATTGGGGTTAAGTGACTTGCCCAGGGTCACATAGCTAGTAAGTGTTAAGTGTCTGAGGTCACATTTGAACTCAGGTACTCCTGACTCCAGGGCCGGTGCTCTATCCACTGCGCCATCTAGCTGCCCGGTTCATAAACTTTTGTGTGTCATGGACCTGTTTGGAACTTTAGTGAAGCCTGTGAAATGAAGCTTCACAGTCTCATATGAAATGCTCTTCTGAAGTCTAATATGTATGTGTGAGGAAATGATCTTTTTCATGCATGTTGAATTTCAGAATTAACATATGTGCATGTGTGCACATGTACGCGTACACGCACGCGCACACACACACACACACACACTTAAAGAGCATGGAAGGTTGGGGGTCGCTAGGTGTCGCAGTGGATAGAGCACCAGCCCTGGATTCAGGAGGACCTGAGTTCAAATCTGGCCTCAGACACTTAATACTTACTAGCTGTGTGACCCTGGGCAAGTCACTTAACCCTCATTGCCCTGCCCAGAAAAAAAAAAAAAAGCATGGAAGGTACAGTGTTAGCTCTCCCCTACTCCAGAGATCATGGGTCATTAATTCAGTGACATAATGAACACAAAATAAGAACCATCAAAAATACAACCTGGGTTCAAGTGGTGAGTGACATAGTAGTTAGCATAAGCAAAACACATGGCAAACCTTAACATGCTATATAAATGCTAGTTGTTGTTGTTGTATTACTATTATTGTTGTTGTTGTTATTACTGCCTCTGACATTTACTATCCATGTAACCTTACTATCTTTGGGCCTCGGGTTCCCCATCTATAAAATGATAGGATTAGACTATAGAGTCTCCTAGGGCCCTCCCAATTCTAAATCCACAGTCCTATAATATTATGACATGCTTTCCCTAAGACCCCCAAAATGAATTTGTAGTTGGTTCCATTACTTGTGCCATGACTGTTATATAAATGTTAGCCATCAGTTATAGAGGCAGCTAGCTAAGAAGGACACTGAACCTGGAGTCAGGAGGACACCATTTCAAATCCAGCCTCAGAAACTTAACAGCTGTGTGACCTGGGGTAAGCTTTAGCTGATGCCTGATTCAGTGTCCCTATCTGTAAAATGAGGGTAATAATAATAGCCTCTGTCTGCCACGGCTGTTATAAAGTGCTTTGCAAGTTTTAAAATGTTACAAGTTATCATTGTCATCATCATCATTATTAACCATGACCCCCACACCCCAGAAAATATACATCCCTGGGTCTAATCACACACAGTCACACGTAGGCTTAATATAGTACAAGTGAATAGAAATGCTTCTATTGCTCACAGAGTACCCAGTATCTTCAAGCATCCTCTGCCTCAAAGGAGTGTTTCTTTTTTGGTATCTGCTAATAGCTACATCAGCGGCTCTAACTCTACATGCCATAAAAATGATTCAATTTCACAACAAGTATATTGCCTAAACATAAGCCATTTACACTTCAAAAAGTAAGTGAAGTAAGTGAAGGGCAAAAGTGTTATGTCAGATTTTATCTCACAAATATTATTCTTACTAACCAAGCAGAAATGATAGCTTGTCTCTTCCCAATAGGATAGGCTAGTTTATGGGAAGTCCTTATATTTCCACAACTCGGTAGACAATTTTCTCATATCATCTACATCAAAGTTCATATCTCTACTGTGTTACTAGTCAATGAACTATCCATGGTACAGGGCACAGTAAAAGAAAGCTATCAGTGGTTTTTTTTTTTTCACATGTGGATTTTTAAAACAAAAAGGATTTACTGTGAAGGACCAAAATAGACCCCACAAAACAAGTGACAGGGATAAATGGGTACCACATGGTACTGTAGATAGGCAGCCAGCTTTGGAGTTAGGAAGTCCTGCTTGAGTTCAAGGCTTGTACCTGACACACATTAGCTGTGTGGTCAAGGGAAGTCACTCACAGGGGAAGGTACCAAATGCCCCAGACAACCCTCTAAAACAGTAGATTACTGATAAGTTGCTACTCTGAATTTATGAATGGAGTTTCCACAAGTGGGAATTCTTCCACACTGATAAAGCACAGGTCTGAGGCAAAATAACAATGATAGTACCATAAATAAGATAGTAAACATATAGAATAGAATTTTTTTTAAAAAAACTTTCCTTGGTCTTTATTCTCCCTGGTTTGTTTTACTCCCTCCTCCTGCTTGTTATCTCTCCTACTGGCTCCCAGTACAATATTCTCTCCTGGTTCTTCTCCTACCTCTCTGACCATTCCTGTTCAATCACCTTCCCTGATTCATTATCCCCTCTCTTATGGTTTGGTCCTTCTTTCTCTCATTTTTAGTGACCTCATCAGATCCCATGAGGTTCAAATTGTCATCTCTAGACAAATGACTTCCCAAATCATAAATCCAACTCAATTTTCTTTCTTAATTCCAACCCTAGACTCTTTTAAGAAATCTTATTAACAACTCTAACAACACATCCAAGATGCCAATGATCACCCCATCCCCTTCCACACCACTAAAATCAGTGCACTGCTGCCCTATTTCTACTGAAGTCATTATCATCTTTCTTAGTCATTCTTGACTTTCCCTCTCCCTTATATTAGCCCAAGCAGTTGCTAAATCTAGTCAATTCTCTCTATGTTGCCTCTTTTAATCATTCTTTCCTCTCTATTCACATAATCCAGAAGCATTTATTAAACACTGTGCTAAGAGCTGGGGAAACAAAGGTAAAAAGAGTCCTTCACCGTCTTCAAGTACTTGAAGGAATGCCACATGGCTGAGAGATCTAATTGGCTCTGTTTGGTCCTTTTTGGCAAAAGGAGGCACAATCAATGGAAGATGCAAACAGTAAAATTTACAAAATTTAGAAGAATTAAGGAAAATCTTAACAATTAGAACATTCCAAATCTGGGATGGAGTTCTTTGGAAGGAAGAGGGTTCCCACTCATTAGACATCTTCGAACAAAGGATGGATAAGCACTTCTTTAAAATGTTAATTAGAGGATTCTTGTTCAAGTGTTGTGAGACTAGAGGGTCTACTACAACTCTGAGATTCTATGAAATGTAATTAGAGTAGAATCCTTCCCAGAAAAGGTACTCATCATAAAACAAGAGATACCTGATTTTAGCCTGAGTGAATCTTGGAAGTCAACCAGGAGCAATCAGGCAGGCTAACAACCATCTAAAGTTATACACTTATAACCAGTTGTAGAGTAAGTGCCAACCATGGCAGTTTGGAAAATGAATTCAACCCCTTCCTTGCCTTTTACTATCATATTCCTTTGCAAACCATCTTTGGCCTGAGATTTGACTTAAAGAAGTACCTTATGACATAATGTACCAGAGGTAATAGGATTCTAGGATGATTAAAAAAGGACTGAAAAATCTTACTATATATCACTTCAAGTCGAGCGAAAAGATGGAAAAAACAGGATTCATTTGGCAACAATGTAATAAGTGCTCTCAGCTCCAAAACACACAAATTCATGGATGTTACCCTCTAATTTCCTTCTGCAACCAAAAAGCAAGTAACCATTCTCCTTTTACAAGGTCATTCTAACTAGAAACCTTATTGTTTTTATAGCACATAAAAATGCCAACTTTATAAGTGTATAGATTCTAAGTCTATATCATTTATCATGCATTATTACTATTACTTATTTACCTATCCAGAAGAAAACTTCTAACTTGAATGATTGTGACGTGGTTTGTTGTGATTTAATCATATCTGATACTGTGTGACCCTCATTTGGGGTTTTCTTGGAAAAGATACTAGATTGGTTTGCCCTTTCCTTCTCCAGCTCATTTTATAGATGAGCAAACTGAGGCAGATAGGATTGAGTGACTTGCCCAGGCTCACAGAGTGAGTTAGTGTCTGAGCTCACATTTGAACTGAGGTCCCCCTGACTCCAGGCCTGGCGCTCTATCCACTGTGCCACCTATCTGCCCATGGTGATGGTTATGTATTTGTTTTTTAAATGCTAATTGCGTAATTCAAAATGTTAAATATCAACCAAGTCCCACCACTGGGATTCTAGAAGCAGCAGCCACTTTGACCTAGTTCATGTAGAAAATCTTAATACTTAAATTTTAAAGCTACAAATTTCTTGACTAAAAAGACTATAATCCTTCTCTCTTCTTTATTTTACTCTCCCTTCTTGAGTTTAAAGCAGAATGTTACTAAGGGCATATCAGGCACCAAAGACTAACCTGCTGAATATATTCAAATGTACTATTTGCCTTCAAATAAAGGAGAGGTTGTCTCTGAAGCACATGAACAGCTGGCACCAAGCTATGAGGCCAGTATTTATTTTTTGTTTATTTGTTTGCAGGGTAATGAGGGTTAAGTGACTTGCCCAGGGTCACACCACAGCTAGTAAATATCAAGTGTCTGAGGCCGGATTTGAATTCAAGTCCTCCTGAATCCAGGGCTGCTGCTTTATCCACTGCACCACCTAGCTGCCCCTACGAGGACAGTATTAAGAGTAGAATGTATATGTATATATACTCATACCCTTATGTTGGCAAGTCAAGTGTGTCAATGTCTCTCATTATCATTTTGTGGAAATAATACAGAAATGTACCTAATAATGATATGAATAATAGCTAGTATTTACATGGCACGTGAAGGTTTGCAAAAGCATTCTACAAATATTATCTCATTTGATTTTCACAACAATCCTGGAAGGTAAGTGCTATTATTGTCTCCATTTTACAGATGAGGTAACTGAGGCAGGCAGCAGTTCAGAGACTTGAATGGTTAATAAGTTTCTAAGATTTGATCTCCAGTTTCTGTGTCACCCAGCTGCCTCTATCAGTACAGTTTAACAGCTACAGCCAAAGAGGCATTTTTCTGACAGAATGTCTGAAGAATGCCCAGGGACCTCTTCAATTCAAGTCACTGATGAAAATGTTGAATGAAAACATGAAAGATATGCTTATCGAATCTGTACAATACAAAACACTGGAAGAGAGATAGGACACGTCATACAGGCTAGACACTAGGATGAAATCTAACATAGACACATGTAAAATACTATGTTTCGGTTAAAAAATAAAAACAAAACCATCAACTGTACAGGCAGAAGACAGATGAAACCTAACTTTTCGCCAAAGCAGCACAGGATTTTGTAATGATTGGAGTGACTCCACCTGCTGGATAGTTACTGGAGGAAAACTCCGACAGGAGGAGAAGGCATTTGAGGGCAAGCCATGCAGCTTTTCTTTGGCGTCAGGAAGTGACATTTGCTCATGGGTACTGTCAATCAAGGCTACCAGCCAATTTAGCTTGGAGCTGTGTGTGCACGAGTGGATGGGATGTTCCCAGTTCCACAGGAGGCTTGTGGGATGAAGGAGGTATGGTTCTCTCTCTTTTGCCAGGACTCTCATGGAGGGCAGAAAAGAAGAATTTTAGCTCCCCGAGATAGATAGCTGAATCTAGGCCTTTTTCTCTCTCTCTTCACCAAATTCTTATTCTCCTTAATAAATGCTTAAAAGTCTAACTCTTGCTAAAGCATATAATTTATTGGCGACCACTCAGATATTTTAGACAGACTAGCTAGAATTTTAGCCCTTTACAGATTACAATTTAGAAACAGAAGAGACCTAAGAGATAAGGAGACTAAGACCCAGAAGTATTAAAAAATTTACTCAAGGATAGAAAGTCAAGATTCAGGATTCAAAATCATTGTATCTTTCAATGTGCCACAGTTGATATGTGCACTATAACAAAAGGTCTTCATTAGGCATAGGGGTCATGTGAGCCAACAGTATCATATGGCTGCTAAAAAAAAATAATCTTAGGCAACATTTATAGAAACAAAGCACTCAGATCACAGAGATAATAATTTCATTCTACTATTCATTTATCAGAGGTCTGGAGCATTGAACTGAATTCAAGATAGGAACTGACAAAACAGAATGAGTCTTTTTATTGTCTGGTACATAGTAAATTTTTATTAAATACTTACTGAATCTAGAAGCTGGTGATTAAGGTCTGGAAACTAAATCAGAAAATAAAAACTAAAGAAATCAGAGATTCTTAAGCCTGAAAAACAAGATAAAAGGAAACACAAAAACTATTTATACATATATGAAGGGTTATTAAATGAAAGAATATATATGTTTTGTATTCCTCCAAAGCTAAGGAGTTAAAAGAGAGGTCTCACCCAAATGTAAGAAAATACCTTCTAAAAGTGAAAGCTATCAATCAGTCAGTCTATCAACAATCACTGATTATGCACCTACCAATTATTTATCAGCTACTGTTGTAAGTTTTAGTGATATCTCTTCACTTAAGGAGCTTAGAAGCTGGGGGGGGGGAGATAGCTAGGTGGTACAATGGATAAAGCACTATCCCTTGATTTAGGAGGACCTGAGTTCAAATCTAGCCTCAGACACTTGACACTTACTAGCTGTGTGACCCTGGGCAAGTCACTTAACCCTTATAGCCCTGAGAAGAAGAAGAAGGAGGAGGAGGAGGAAGAAGCAGCAGCAGCTATCAGTGAAGACCACATGTACATATATAACCATGAACCAACAAATCAAATAAATAATTAAATAAATATAAGGTGTATACTGGGGAGGGTGGGAGGTGAGGAGGAAGACCAAAGAAATGGTGTTGTCAGATAAGGGTTCTTGAAGTAGGTAGGAGTATATCCACTACATAGTCTCCAAGGTACCTTCCAAACCTAATAGTTAATGATTCTTACATAAGGAATAAAAGAAGAGAAACAGTGTTGACCTATAGAGTCAATACCATATAGGCCCTGAACAACAGCAACTTGAACTTGACTTGAGAGATAGACAAAAGCTTCAATTCACTAGAAATAAGGTATATCAAAAGACTGAAAAAAAGAACATTCTAGCATTATGGGAAAATCTATTATGCCATCAAGGAAAAGGGTATATGAAGCAGACATAGAATACACTCAAAATTAAATCCATTTGTTTCAGCATCTGTTTAGTGACTATCAAGAATAACTCTTTCTGATGGATTTTACTAACAAAAAAGGTAATAAAATTCATTCAATGGGAAGTTAATGCACAAATACACCTCATTTTCCTGGAAAACCACTGAAAACATCTGGTGTTAATGCATCAAAAACCACAAAAGACTGATTTTGTGTATTAAGTCACATAATTTTACCACTGGAAATATTATAATTTCTGTGTGATTCCAATCAATTATCAATTTGTTTCACAAACAAGAATCTCCATATTTCTGAGGTTATAAAAACATACATTTACATTGCTTTTTAAAATGCTTTAGAATTTTAAACCTTTTAAAAATCATTTAACTATAAAAATGCTAATATAGAAAGTTTGGGGGGAAATGCTACAGACTGAATACCATTACAAACACAGGAAATTGATTCTCTAGATAGCTTATAAAGTTAATGAGAAATTACTTAAGGCAAGAGAAACAATTAGACTATTAACAGTCAAGACAAACTAAACACTGTCATTCAACATAATGAAACTCACTTAGAAAGAGGTAAAAATTAAGAAATGAATATGAAAATAAAAATCAAATAAGACCTAAGCAAAACTATAACATCCAAAGTGAAGCAAGACTATATTACAGCCCTTTTAAGGCCAGAGCAAATTTGTTGACAGGTTAATAACAAATAATATTTAGTCAATGAAAACATCACTAAAAGAAGGACAAACTCTGACCAACTGGAAAACTAATAATGTTTCTGGAAGACAGATAATGAAAGACACTTCCCTCCTAACAGCAGAAAAATGTGGGACTACTACGAGAGAAAGATGTATACATTATCAGAAACCCTCACTGAAACAGAGTGCTTTTGGTAAACTCTCTTTGCTAGAAAGGAGAATTTCATTTGGGAGGGTCTAGGAAACAGGTAATATTTTCAGAAATAACTGATACAAAAATAAAAAACAAAAAACAAAAACCATAGACACGATGTCACTAAACTATGAGTCAAAGACCTGGGGCTCAAAATCCTATCTGTGGGGCAGCTAGGTGTTGCAGTGGATAAAGCACCAGCCCTGGATTCAGGAGGACCTGATTTCAAATCCGGCCTTAGACACTTGACACTTACTAGCTGTGTGACCCTGGGCAAGTCACTTAACCCCCATTGCCAAGCCAAAAAAAAAAAATCCTAGCTGTGTGACATTAGGCAAATCACTTAAGCTCTTTGGGTCTTCAGTTCTCACATCTGCAAAATGAAGAGATTGAACTAGATGACCTTTTAAGGTAACTTCTAATTCTGAATCTTTTTATGAACTTGGTTTGGGGGGAAAACCCTCACAATTATGGCTAACAATGGAATGAGCTGCCAAGGAATAAGCTCTACCTCACCAGATGTAATCAAACAAGGGATGGTTAAACTAGTTTTCAGAGATGCTACAAAAGGGACTGCTTTCTTGGAGGGGAAGTTGAACTAGATAACCTCAGTGGTCCTTTCCCTGGGTGATTATCTCTATGTTATCCCATATATGTCTATTTTTATACACAGTTTTCTCACCTATGAGATTGTGAGGTCCCTGAGGGCAGGGACTATTTTTGCTTATGTATTTCCAGTACTTAATATGGTGCCTGATACATAAACATCTACACCTAATAATGTTTGTTGACTTGTTTACTTTAGTTATAACTTCATAGAGAGCTGTTACTTTTAAGGGAGCATATTCCAACCCCTTATTTTATATCCATCCCCAAATTTTACAGATGAGGAAACTGAACCCCCGAAAAATTAAGTGAATTTTCCCAGAGGCAAGAAACTAATAAAGTTGCTTATTCAAGTGAAACTACATCTTGTCAATTCTAGCTCCTCAACAGCTCTCGTATCTTTCCTCTTCTCTCCAGTCATGTAGCTATCAACCTGGTTCACACTCATTACCTACTGTTTGGTCTGTTATAACACCTTTATATTTGCTTGCCTCATCTTCTCCATCCTCCATATAGCTGCCAAATTGATATTCCTAAAGCTATGATGTGGCCTGGTCTTCTCAAGAAGCTCCAGCGGCTCCCTACTGCCAAAAATACCAACTCCTCTGTGTTCATAATATGGCTCATTACATGGTAACTCCTTTCAAGAACTTTACATTGCTGTCCAATTGGCCTATTTTCAGCTCCATGTCCAATACCTTCCATCTCCTGCTTCCATGCTTTTGCATAGGCTATCCCTCAAGCCTGGAATGCCCTCTCTCCTCACCTGCACTTCTAGGAATCCCTACCTCATGTCAAGGCTCTGATAAAGCACCAACTCTTAGAAAAATCCTTCCTTTTTTTGATTCTCCTAGTTATTAATCCCCTCCCCCCTTCAATAATTTCTTAGTTGTTTTTGTTGGGTTGGTTTTTTGTTTTTGCTTTTATTTTGTGGGGCAATGAGGGTTAAGTGACTTGCCCATGGTCACACAGCTAGTGTCAAGTGTCTGAGGCTGGATTTGAACTCAGGTCCTCCTGAATCCAGGGCTGGTGCTTTAACCACTGTGCCACCTAGCTGCCCTCTCTTGGTTGTTTTTGAACATGTAAATATTTGTCCATAAAAATTATATAATACACATACCTTTATAGAGGAAAAAGACTTGTTTCCATCTCGCATTTTTAATCTCAGTACCCAATGACCTAACACAGGGATTGGCACATTTAATAAATATCTATTAAATGTATTTTGATTGATTGATTGATTGATTGATTGATTGGACATTGCCTAGCTGCAGCCAAAGGGCACATGCTAACTAGAACTAGTCATAAAATTTAATCTCTCAACTGTCATTAAGATCTTGCTCTCACAGCTCCCAAGTGTGCTTCAAATATAAAGTCAAAGAGTTTTGGAGTGATACATCTGCCAAAGGAATACGACATCACAAAAACTGGTTATCACAAGATGCTAGGGTTTAAAAGGAGGTAGGTAACATATCATCTTGGTCAAGCCCCTTACTTTACAAATGCAGAAATAGCCCCAGAGAGATAAAGATTTTTCCCCACAACCACAGAGGTACTAAATTTAAGGTCAAGTATTCTAACAGTCTAAATTAAATTGGTATCTGATTTTAATATACAGTTTGTTATTATCATCAAATAATCTGTCTATAAACATCAAATACAAAGAGATATTAAATAAAATTCAGTAGAACACAAAAGAAACAGCAGAAACATAGTACAATTTCATCAGATCATCTGTTAGAGACAAATGTATTAAAAATAACTGGGGCTGTTATGTGGCACAATAGACAGAACAGGAAGACTGATCTCCCTAAGTTCGAATTTGACCTCAGATATTTACCAGCTGTGTGACCCCAGACCTGAAGGAAATGGTGAACCACTCTAGTATCTTTGCCAACAAAACTCCAAGTGGGGTCACAAAGAGTCAGACACACCTGCAATACCTGAACAACAAATAAAATATTGGAGTGTGGGGTTGGGGTAGGGGAAGGTTCCTGGACGTATACCTTAATAAGGTCCAAAAAAAATGAAAGGTCCTCTATATAGCAAAATATTCTCATCAGCACTTCTGTGGTGACAACCAGAATGAAGTGAGTCCTCATCAACTGGGAAATGACTGAACCAATGTTGTCTATAGACATAATGGGATATTTTTATACTATAAGAAATAATGAGTATGAGGAATTCAGAAAAATATGTGAAGACTTATAAAAACCAATGCAGCATAAAGCAAAAGCAGGAATAATATATAAAATTAATGCAGTAATGTAAATGAAAAGAACCATACAACAAAGCCAAACACATTATAATTAGAATGACCTATCTTGGCCTTTTTCTTTGGAGAGGTGGAGAGTTCACTGAGGACAGATGGGAAAGGACAAAAATAAATGATGTAAACACAAAAGGAAACAAGAAATAAAACCTTTAATAAAAAGAAAAAAGGAGCAACAAAACTACAGATTGCTGCTTGTTGAGCTTTTAGAAATTTTTCTCCTTTAAAAGAAGAAACAAATGAGGGGAAATGGAAGGGGGCAAGTTGAGAGTTTTACTTTGAGATTTATACTTTATACGAAAATGAAACAAAAATTTGAAATATATGGTTTAAAATATAATAGAAAATCCAGCAAGCAAATACTCTCTTGCTAGTAATAAGATACCAGATGAAAAAAAGAAACAATCATTTTATAAGACATTCACACTGAAAATTGCATATACAAGGGAAATGTCTGATCATTCTAGGACAGCTAACTGTCTCTATTTCTGTATACTTATCAATTTATTTGAGTCAATCTCCATTTGCCGTGGAATCTAAACAAGCCAGAAGTTCAAATACCTAGAAGTCACTTCGGTATGGCACAATAAAAACTGACATTCACATAATGTTGACCCTTTGGGCTAGTGAGGTACCTTATGAACCAAAGTTTAATCATAAAGTTTTAGTGTATAGTTTTAGTGTTAATTAGTACATATTAAATAAGTTTCCCAAACTATATTCTTCTTGGACATATGGTTTCTGTGAGCAAATTTTAATGCTATTTTAATATTAAAATTTAGAAAGAAAATGTTGCATTGTAGTTGTGACCCACAAAATAGCACCTAATAACCAAACCAAATTCCTAGATGTCACATTTCTTTTCTATGAAAATAGGCTTAAATTTCTTGCTCTTAAGCTTCCTCAACCCTCCCATATCAAGGACATACCCCCATTCCTACCAGAACATAATTCTGTCAAAATATTTTAAACACAAAAAATATTTTAATACTCCATTACTTTGAGAAATGCTGCCCAAATTCTATAAAATGTGGTAATGTAGTTATAATATATGAAATTCAGTTACTGAATTTAAAGTCTTTCATAAACTAGCCTCAACTTATCTTTCCCACCTTATTACATTACACTAGTCCAAACTGGCCTTGTCATCTTCATATATGACACTCTATTGTCCATCTCCATTCCTTTGCTCTGGCTGGCTGTCCTTTATGGTCAGAATACCTTCATTTCTCACCTATATCTGCTGAAATCCTTAGTTTCTTCAAGATTCAGCTTAGTTAATGAAGCCTTCCCAAATCCTCCAGTTTTTAGTTATATATCACCATACATATATATGTGTGTGTGTATATATACGTGTATATAGATATGTAGGTATGTATGTCCATATACCCATATGCATACATGTTTTCTTCCCAGAGTGAGAAAACGACATATGGACAACTATTTCTTCTTTGTATCTCTAGTACCTAGCAAAGGTACCTGGCACATGGTCTAATAAGTAATCGTTGATTAATTGATACAGCTGGGTGCCTATTAGTGCAGAAAATAATTACCCTGAATTGGTGCCATGTATTAAAAGTACCAGTAGAAGTTATGACTATGTAAAATATGGTAACTGTTCCAATCCAATGGAAGAATGCAGAGCAACTTAAAATAATCCATTGACTTCAGGGGATTTGTTGGTTGCACTCATCAAGGTCTAGTTAACATGCTTCTCAGAATAAAGACCTTATTTGTAAAACCTTCTTACAGGTATTGTTTAACTGAGCAGATTCCAAATTCTGAGTCACATGCATACTAAAAGCTTTATAGAAAACCACCACGGCTAAGATAATTTGGACTGATAATGATTTTGCTGACAGAGACCTGTTAAATATTTGTTTCACTAATTAGAAGAATACTACATGAAGTTATAATTTAGAAGAAGCCGATTCAGAAGGGAGAGGTTAGGACCTGGATTTGAATCCTGCCTCCGACAATTCAAAGCTGTGTGACTATAGGCATGCTACTGAAGCTCTCTAATCCTCATTTCCTTCATCTGTAAAATGAGTATAATGGGAATAATATGCTTTTCTTTTGTGTGTGCATGTAGCTTGGTTACTTTATTCCAGTAATATTTTTAAAGACATCACAGTCTCTACATTAAAACAATTCTCAGAAATTCACATTCTGTTTAAATGAAGTTTAAAATGCACTAAATATAAAAAATTCATATATGACTGGTTGATATCAATTTTATAACTACAATGGGATATAAAAGTAACATCTGCAATATCTTTAAGCGGTAAACAGGTATTCACTTCTCATGGAAAAAATTGGAATGGCTAAATTCTTCCATTAAAAATAATCAAGAATTTACCTTCATTCATATATATTCAGTCCATGCACTGTTTTATTTCTGCAATGTGCTAGTTATGTATGTCCATGCTCCACCTAATTGCTTCCTACACTATTAATTTTCTCCTAAGATTGCCGTATCTTGGCCTGAGTGTTAGTCTGAACAACATAGATTCATTAGCTGGGTCCCAACCTCCCAAAGCTTCTACAATCATAGCATCACTGTGTGTACTCTGTATCCCTTATGGGCTAGATGATGGCAAATAAATTGATATTTTGCTATTTTGCCAGTTCTGCCAAAATACTTGCAAGGTAAAGCACTTATTTTCAAAAGCAACAGTCTTGTCAATACCTGCAGCACATGGATTCTTACAGCCCCAAACTGCAAGATCCAGTTGAAATAACTCATCTAAGCTATGAACACTTAGATTCATCCATGCATTGATGGTGTCTGGCACTCTTATCATCTTCTATAATCTACCTAGAATAGCATCAAGCTTTCTGATTATAGCCAAGCTTAGATGATGGCTATGGTAACAAAGGACATGGTGGAATATTTGATTTGGTGATTCCATGAATAAAACACCAATATGCTCATAAAAAGGTCAAGGTCAAAGAGCTGATGGAATATACTTTAACTGGCTTCAACGTGCCATTCTTTATAAAATTAATGAAGCACTTATTTAAATTTGTTCTGCCACCTCTTGAGCTAAGGGGCTATTTTTAATCCAAAGGACTAAAATATTGTTGGCTACCTTGCACCCATTTTTGACCTTCATAGACAACTGATAAAAGGCTACATATAACTTGGACCATGAGTTAGATTTAAATGAATCTTCACTGCTAAACTGTACCACTCTCAATCCATTTACAAGGAAACAAGGTTCTCTGCCTAGGGGACAGGGGTCATTTTTAATTCTATCCTCACTGGATCTCAGATGAAAAGTTGAGAAAGCCAATCTAAGTCCAATGAAACAAATAACCTCAACCCATGTCTGACTGATATCCACCACTTCAAGAGGCTATATATAGTGCCAAATATCTGCTAGGCATATTTTTATAAATATTATCTCATTTTATCCTCATTGCAACCCTGTAGGATAGATGCTAGTAGTATTCCCATTTTGCAGTTGAGGAAACTGAGGCAAACATTAGTTAAGTGACTTGCCCAGGGTCATACAACTAGTAAGTGTCTGAGACCAGACCTGAACTCAGGTCTTCCTGAGTCCAGGTCCAGCACTCTCTCCAACACATCATTAGCTGCCTCAATAACAAGCAAGAGCAAGTTCATGATCCCCCTCTTATAAAAGAAGCATAGAGACTTCATATTGGCTCTTTGAGGTAGATTCCACCATCTCTTGCAATTCTTTCTAACCCTAAGAGACTAATGACACTCTTAGAAACCTCACCATTGTTAAAATAAAATGAGATGGGGCAACTAGGTGATGCAGTAGATAAAGCACCGGCCCTGGATTGGAGTATCTGAGTTCAAATCCAGCCTCAGACACTTGATAGCCACTAGCTGTGTGACCTTGGGCAAGTCACTTAACCCTCACTGCTCTGCACCCTCCCCCCCCAAAAAAATTAAATGAAACATAAGGTAAAATGAAATGTTCACTTTGTCAAAAGCAATTCCCTATGACAGTAATAATAATAGCTCACATTTACATAGCACTTACTATGTGTCAGGCATGGGTGCTAGATGCTTTATGATTATTATCTTATTTGATCCTTACAACAACCCTGTGAGGTAGATACTATTATTAAACCCATTTTACGGGTGAAGAAACTGAAGCAAACAGAGATTAAGTGGTTTGCCCAAGTCACACAGCTGGTAAGTGTCTGAGGCCAGATTTGTACTCAGGTTTTCCTGACTGCAGACCAGGCACTGTATCCACTGAACCACCTAGCTGCTTCGTAGCTTGCCAATCTAGATTTTTGCCACTCATCTCTTCACTAATCCAAGGAATGAATTCAAGGTCATTAGAAGAAATTCTATTTTCTTCTCCGTTTTGAAAATTGAGACATTTGTCCTCCGTCCTTGTAGTAACCTTTTCATTTCCCATGATTTTTCTTTTTTCTTTTTTTTTTTTTTGTTTTTTTTTGTTTTGTTTTGTTTTGCGGAGCAATGAGGGCTAAGTGACTTGCCCAGGGTCCTCCTGAATCCAGGGCCGGTACTTTCTCCATTGTGCCACCTAGCTGCCCCCTCCCATGATTTTTCAACTGTCAGTGATGGAGGCTTAGCAATCATGTATGCAAGAACTTTCAGGACCCAAGGATGTAGTTCTGTAGTAATTCATCCAGGGTAGAAATGTACCCTCTTACTATTGCCTTCTTATTTTGGCTGTGTCAACTATTTCCTATTAGTCAGTCATTTTATTCTGTCATTTTCAATATAAAATTCAATCTCCTTGATAGAGGGAGGGGAAAGGGGGGGAGGAATTGAGCAGTTCCTCTTCTCTCATCAGGTAGCTTTATCCCATTCACTCCAAGCAAAGGTCCTATCCTTTCTCTGATCTTCCATTTTCTCCTACAAACCAGCCTGACCCCCTCATTCTAAGCTTTACCATTCCTGACACCATTTTTACAGAACCATGCTGAAGTCATATTCATTATTACTTGGCCTTGCTCCATCTTCTGTGCATTTCTCTTTAAATTCTAAGTTGGTTGATCAGTTGCCTCACCATATCCATATCAGTCTCATAAAAGAAATCCTATGTTTCTTCTTCATTGGAATTATTTTCCAATATATTGGAATTATCATATCATCAGAATTTCATTCTTGAGCATTTTCCTTGGCTGGCTTTCCCTGGAGCATTTTACTCCACAGAAATTTTCATCTTTTCTCTGAATCCTTTGAAATCTACTTTACTGTCTTTTACTACCATAAATGCTAGGATTTCTCTCCACAGTTCCCATCATTTCCATCCCAGAAACTTCTCATACATTTCTTCTTTTTCTCTATATACTCCAAAGACCAAAAAAAATCACTTGTTTTCCTCTCGTTCATTTGACCTTCACCCAAATACCATCCTTCCCTCCTCTGATTCTTATATTTCTTTGTTAAAATTTTTGCCACACCCTACATTGCTATTTTCCCATATCTCCCATCTCTCCATTTCCTCATGACTTTCTACTTCCTTCACTTGTCCCTCAAATATTTTAGAGCCTTCTTATGTCCTTAGAATTTATAAAAAAAATTTAACTCAAACTTAGTTTTAGTTCATTTGTACTGTACTCACAGGATTTTGCCATTTTTCTGTTTATCTTCAGTCACCTGCCCTCCCATTAATCTCCTGCACATGTCCTTTTAAAATATAAGCTCACTTTTGGACACCTCTCCCTTAGCTTTCTTACTGGGACCAGTCATATCTATATCATCATGATTTCAATCCTGAGAGCCTCCTATTCCTCCATCATTCATAAATCAGGCATTTATAAGTGGAAGACTCTTGGAATATGTCCTTGGGTACTCTATGGGCTTTGGATGTCATACATCAGCTTAAATAGGTATTTGCAATGAAAATTACTTAAGTCTCCAGAAATTTGACAGACTGAATTAAGGTAATGTTCAACAGTACATTGCTGTATGTCTTGCCAGTAACTGTGAGACATCAAAAACCTTATTAATTATTTCCATTATTTATATTTTTATGTGTCTATAAATAATGGAATTGGGGTTGTCATGAAAGAAAGCTCTAAATAGCAAAGTAAATTGTAATGTTAGTGTTATATAACATTTTTATTAACTATTTTCTCTCATTCACTACATAGAATGAATAAATTTGTTGAAGTAACCTGAAATCTCTTTTGAAAACTCAGCAAAAACTGATTAATTGTAAGGACTTTAGCATACTAGTAAAAACTACCCAAAACTCGCATTAATCAAATCCAGCCCAAGTAACAATCATACTCTGCATTTTTATAACACTATTCATTCTGTGAAATGCCTCCATTCATTATATCTCCACACAAGATGTTATATCTTCACCTCTACGGTGAAGTAGATAAAACAGGGATTATTACCCTGTCTCATCCCCATGCAACAGATGAGGAAAGAGACTTGGAGATTACGATATTAAGCTGATATTGAAGAGAAAAGTGAACCAGGAGTTAGGATATCTTGGTTCAAGTTTAGCCTTTATCGACAACTGCAGCACCGGGCAAATCACTCAATGTCTCCAGAGCTGTCTAACTGACCCTAAAATTAGGGGGTAGCACTGAGTGATCTCTAAGAGCTCCCTTTCCTGGGCCTACATTTTGGGGATGGTTCCAAAGGGTGGAGGACAGGGCATGATTTATTCCCTTCCCAGCCAAACTTCTGTCTCTCTGGACTTCACCACCGTGTTCTTCTGGGTATCTCCCCCTAACTTCCCTTTGAGCTCTGTTTAATGTGTCATTTTCTCCCAGTGGAATGTAAGTTCCTCAAGAACAGGCATTTTGCTTGTATTTATGTCCCCAGTGCTAAGCAAAGTTCCTGGTACAAAGGAAGTACTTGAGGCTGACTGCAATCATTGCCTTCTAGCTCTAAAATTCTAGGATTCTATTATTTGGCCAAGTTCATACCACTGGTTTATGATGTAGAATGCAAGCTTCCCAATCCTAACTTAGAATCTTTCAACTAAATCCCTCAAAGAGAAATCAAGGACAAATACAACTTCAAATAAAAATTTAGAGTAATGAGTGACTTAGTGGTTTAATACTTGTGAGTTTACTGACTGACCCTATGTAGCTCTTCTTTTCCTGAAATCAGGGCAGGCATTCATTGTTCAAGATGGATTTGCTGGAGCTGATGTATCAAACTCTGCTGGTGTTCAAATAATTGATTCGGACCAAATCTTGACTCCAGTTATAACCACCTCAGATGCAGCACAATAGAGAACCACATACCAGTCTACACCATCACGCTGTTAGGTGCTAAGAAGTCCACAATGCTCCATAGGCAGTGATTCAATCTGCTGAATGGGCTTGTTGTCTGGTTTAAAGGGAACAATGAAGTTTATGTGGGGCTTCATTCTATCTAGCCAGTCAATGACCCACCATGCTCTTTCACCCTGGCTATCTCCTGGACTGCATCATGGCTGCGACCTTACCCTCAGAGCAGACCTGAGACGATGTCCTGGAGGAGTTCTGGTATGCCAGCATGGATGTATGGACAGTAAGACCTTGCTTGCTCTAATGAGATCTGGAAGACCTGATTATGTTTTTTCAGCACCTACCAAAATAAGACCCAGCCTTGTCTTTCTACCTTTGGTTCTGATATCAGTCAAATCAACATGACCATAGCTTTTAGAAAGGGCATTGTCAGCTGACTGCCAGCTTATTCCACTCAACATCTCTGTGACTTTCCCAACCAAAGCAGCAGCTTTTAGAGGCAGCATGCTGGAGTAGCCAGTAGAGTGCTGGCTCCAGCATCAGGAACACCTGCCTTCAATTCCAGCCTCAGGCACTTAGAAGCTTTGTGAAACTGGGCATGTCACAACCTCTGTCTGCCTCAGCTTCCTTAACTATAAGATGAGAATAATAAAAGCACCTACCTTGCAGGGTGGTTGTGAGGATCAAATGAAAGTTTATTTGTAAAGCTCTTAGCACAGGGCCTGGTATGTAGTAGGTGCTACATAAATGTTTATTCCCTCATCCTTACGCCTTCCCAAAACACCTTTTCCTAGCCACCTCTCCCCAAATGTAGGATCTCTCCTATTACAAAATAATAGGAGGCAGCTAGGTGGCGCAGTGGATAAAGCACCAGTCCTGGATTCAGGAAGACCTGAGTTCAAATCCGGCCTCAGACACTTGACACTTACTAGCTGTGTAACCCTGGGCAAGTCACTTAACCCTCATTGTTCCGCCCCCCCCCAAAAAAAGCATATAACAAAATAATAGACCCTTGATGGCAGGTTCTGTATGGTTTTCATATGTGTATCCCCAGCACTTAACACAAGGACTAATGGATAGTAAGTACTTAATGAATACCTTTTCATTCACTGACTCATCCATTCTATACGCCTTAATACTGCACTACTGACTTGGCAATAAAGCCCCAAACACTTCCAGCCAGTCATATTAATCAACCAGACCCAAGAAGTCATTGCTGTAAGAATTTCAGGAGTACAGCCTTCTCACATAATTCATGTAGACTTCCCTATCTCCTGCCCAGGCACTCTTTATTACTGCTGCCTAACCTGCTCGGCTTGCTACACCAGTCACCAGAACTGAGGGGGCCACCATCTTACCTAGATCTTCAAGGGAGACAAGCAGAAGAAAGCATTCCAAACATGCTACAGTCAATGCAAAGATTAGGTAATTCTGTTTGGACTATGTAACATTCCTACGTATCCCAATCATTTATGAAATGACATGAAGACATCCTACCTGATTCCCAAGACCCTAACTAATCTTCCTCCTTGCTTTTAACAGTCACCCAGAGTCAGAAGTGTCTGGAATCTTCAGGGTGTGCTAGTGTTTCAGGATGGGGGTGTGGCAGTGGGAAGATATAGTACAGAATGAATGAACCTATTTATAGTTTGGGTGCCGTCCCAATGTGGCACTTGGTTTCATTCAGAGTTCTGTAACATTTTTTGAATCCTTATAACCATCACCACCAGGTTATTCCTCAGTGTTGAAGGCTACTCACATACCTCACTGATATGCTGACATACAATTGGAAGTCCATAGTAAAAATCAATTTCAAAGAACTCAAGAAACAATTCACCATGAGGAGTAGTCACCAATGACACTTGTAATCTCAACTGTCTGGGAAGCTGAGGCTGGCAAATCATTTGAGCTCAAGAGTTCTGAGCAGCAGTCAGCTTAAGCCAAATAAATGTACACACTAAGACCAGTATCAATATGGTAAGCTCGCAGAAGGGGGCTAGGGGAGGAGGTTGCCTAAGAAGAAACTAGGCAGCCCAGGTCAGAAAGAGAGCAGGTCAAATCGCCCTTGACAATCATGACAACCAGTATTGGTATTGGGTCTTAAAACTAATACAATAACTTTAGTATATGCTTTGGGGGGGGGGGCGGTGTTGGGGGGAAGGAAGAAAAAGCAAGACATAAAATGAGATTAATGGTTTCATATGCAATGTTCTTTTTCTGTATAATGCATACAGAAATGTTCATATTAATTGGTATTTGATAAGTCTAAAGAACCCCCCCCTGCAATATTTTTTAAATCATTGCCAAGTGATTCCCAGGCCCACCACGAACAAGGAAATCAAATGACCCACACCACACAGCAGGCTGCACCTTTGGGCACAGTCGGGTGGGACAGCACAAGCTATTTCAAAGTGTCCCTAGAACACATAGTACCTATCAATGTGTTTCACAGGGAATTTTTATGGTTGTGCCTCAAAATCCAAAACTTAGAACAAACCCACCCCATCTTCCAGGGGCAAAAATAGGTGTTTTCTAATTTGCTTTTAATTAGTGTAAAAATACAGACACATAAAATTCATTCAGGAACTTAGTTATACATGGGCCAGCATAGGCAGTGAAACCTTAACTTGTAAATTCACTGATCCCCAAGCAGTAAAAGTTTCAAATGTTGTTCTAAATTAGTTTGGTTGGCTGCCTGGAGTAATCCAATATAAATTACAGTTACCTGTATTGAATCTTCCTGACACATAAATCTGTCCGCCATATTAAAAGCATTTGATATTTTGTAAGAATATACTCTTTAAATACTATTCACTTTGTGGTACTAGTAAAAACTAGACATCTCAGAAATACAGCAAGTCATTTTCAATGTTCAATTATCCTTTTTTAATAGCATTTCATTTATGCTATTTCTTGTGACTGTGAAGAGAATACATCTTAAAATGTAAGATGCTTATACTAAGAAACTTTTACATATGAAACTTTGCAAGCTTGGCAGGAATATTCAATTTTGGTGCTTTCAGTTATTTTGCTTCATGAACTGAGCTGTCATTTTTGAACATTATTGTGAATGGATATGCTATAGAGTCAGCTGTTATACTCATTAACATAGGAATCATTAACATAGGAATAGTTACTCTGTAACATTTTCCAACCTGATTACCATCTTTTCTCAAGCAATGAGAAGAGGTATGGGAAGTGTGAAACACCCTCAAAGTTTGGGGCTAAAATTCCAAGGCAAATGAAAACAAATCAAGCCTAGCTTGAAACCACCAAGCTCTAGAATTCCAGGGCCTCTGCATGCAGCTGCTCCTTCAACCATGATTCAAAAGGCCCCACTAAGAAAGGTCACTGAGAATTTAATGTGTTTGTCAAGGCAGATTTGAGTCTCTACAGAAGTAAATGGGGAGCTTCAAAGCCACTAAGACAGGGACACTTAACCTTTTCTATGAGTCATGGTCTCCTAGGGAAGTCTGATGAACCCTATGGACTCCTCAGAATAATCATTTTAAATACATAAAATTAAATACATAGCAAAATCAAGAAAATAAATGATAGTTAATTCCCCAATTGATAAATGGTCAAAGGATATGAACAGGCAGTTTTCAGATAAAGAAATTAAAGCTATCTATAGTCACATGAAAAAATGCTTTAAATCACTATCGATTAGAGAAATGCAAATCAAAACAACTCTGAAGTATTACCTCATACCTACCAGATTGGGTAATATGACAGAAAAGGAAAATGATAAATGTTGGAGAAGATGTGGGAAAATGGCAAAACTAATGCATTTTTGGTGGATCTGTGAACCCATCCAACCATTCTGGAGAACAATTTGGAATTATGCCCAAAAGATTATAAAATTGTGCATACTCTTTGATCCAGCAATACCACTAGTAGGTCTGTTTTCCAAAAAGATCATAAAAAAGGGAAAAGGACCCACAGGTACAAAACTATTTATAGCAGCTCTTTTTGTGGTGGCAAAGAACTGAAAATTGAGGGAATGCCCATCAATTGTGAAATGGCTAAACAAGTAGTAGTATATTAATATAATGGAGTACTATTATGCTATAAGAAATGATGAGCAGGTGAATTTTTTAAAAACCTGGAAAGACTTACATGAACTGATGCTAAGAGAAATGATCAGAAACAACATTGTGCACAGTAACATTCTGTGATGATCAACTATGATTGACTTAGCTCTTCTCAGCAATACAATGATGGAAGACAATTCCAAAAGACTCATGATGGAAAATGCTATCCAGATAAAGAACTGATAGAGTCTGAATGCAGACCAAAACATACTATTTTCACTTTGGGGGGATTTTATGTTTTCTTTTCTTTTGTTCTGTTTCTTCTTTCACAAAATGACTAATGCGGAAATATGTTTTACATCACAGCACATGTATAACCTATATCAGATTGCTTGGTGTCTTGGGGAGGGGAGAAGGGAGGGAAGGAAAGAAAAAAATTTGCAACTCAAAATCTTTCAAAAAATGAATGCTGAAAATTGTCCTTATGTGTAATTGGAAAAAAACACTACAAAAAAATAAGAAAAACAGAAGGAAAGGACGTGTTGCAATCTGCACATAATATGACCACATAGCCACTGAAGGGTTAAAGTACAGATCATTGGGTCATAGATCACAGTATCATAGATTTAGAGCTGAAAGAAACCTCAAAGGCTACTGAATTCAACCCTTTCATTACACAAACAAGGAGGATGAGGCACTGAGCGATTAGGTGGCTTCAGAGATACATAGTTATTAAATGTTTGAGATGGGATTCGAACCCAGATCTTCCTTATTTTATGTAAAGGCCTATCCATTATGTCACTCAGCCTCTCTAAGGTTGCATATAATCAATGGAACTAGTGACATACCTTTGGTCAGGGACATGGCCACTCAAATTGCTTTGAAAAGCACAATCCAAGTTCCATGAGAGTCATTTTCTATCTGCATCTTTATTGCTCAGAAACAGTAATATTTAGAAATGTTTTTCCATTCCACTGCCCATGGACAAGAGAACTTACATGAGATTTTGTGGCCAATATCCACAAAGGTCCATTTAGCTAGAATTTAAAAGGTGCTGCTACAGAGCAGGGCCACTGAGAAGTGAAATCAGACATAATTGTTGTGTGCATAGAAATTAAGAAGAGACCCATCCACACAAAGTGCTGAAGCTGAAATGACAGACATAGATAGGTACTTTCCAAAGGTAAGCAGACTGTGCCACAGACTACCAAAAACATATACACACCCTGAGCCTTTCTGAGCTTATGGAATCCAATAACTCCATAAAACCCATATTCCTTAGGATATAAATCCCAAGGTATGTCATATGCTGAACACTCATTTTAAAAAAAAAGTACACAGTAACAATAATATTGTGCAATGATCAACTGTGATAGACTTGGCTCTTCTTAGCAATATAGTGATCCAAGGCAATTCCAAAGGACTCATGATGGAAAATGCTCTCCATATTCTCAAAAAAGAACTGTGGGATCTGAATGCAGATTGAACTATACTATTTTTCCTTTTTTTTTTCTTTTTTTCTTTTTTGAGGTTTTTCCCTTTTGTTCTGATTCTTCTTTCATCACATGACTAATGGAAATACGTTTAATGTGATTGTACATATATAACCTATATCAGATTACTTTATTCTTGGGGAGAGGTGAGGTAAGGAAGGGAGGGAAAAAAATTTGTAACTCAAAATCTTTAAAAACTGGGGGCAGCTAGGTGGCGCAGTGGATAGAACACCGGCCCTGGAGTCAGGAGTACTTGAGTTCAAATCCGGCCTCAGACACTTGACACTTACCAGCTATGTGACCCTGAGCAAGTCACTTAATCCCCATTGCCCTGCAAAAAAAACCAAAACAAAACAAAACAAAAACAAATGCTGAGGGGCAGCTGGGTGGCACAATGGATAGAGCACCGGCCCTGGATTCAGGAGGACCTGAGTTCAAATACAGCCTCAGACACTTAACACTTACTAGCTGTGTGACCCTGGGCAAGTCACTTAACCCCAATTGCCTCACCAAAAAAAAAAAAAACAAAACCAACCAAATGCTGAAAAATACTATTAAGATTGAAATTTTAAAAAGAAAGGGAATTTCTTTCCCAGGTCAGACCTGGGTTATATGATTCTGACAGTGGCACCATGAGATACTCTGAGAAGCACAGTTGTCCTCCTTGATGCCAATCATAATGGCTTATGGTAACCTTAAAACATCATTACTTTTCCTCACTACTGAGCTATCATATTTTAATTACTTTAAGCTACATTCACAAATTCTTCTAGTGGAATATTCCAACAAACTACTAAGATATGAAACACGAGCTCTGGAGAGAAGTTGAGAAAGTTGAGAAAGAGGAGCTAGGTGACAAGATTATTCTTGGCTTGGGATAGAAAACCTCATCTTCAGGAACCAGAGGAAATGGGGAAATGGATAATGACAGAGAGGAATTCTGAGAGGTACAAAGGGAGATAATGCAACTCGCAGCAGCTGGCTTCAAGTCTTCCGCAAAGTAGAAGGTTAAGTAATCGGCTAAAAGTGACCTAAAAGAAAGGTTAGAGGAGCCCTTCTAAAGAGAAATGTGAAAGAGTCAATAAGACTTATTAAGGCTTATCACCATGTAGAAGTGAAGGCCCAGTTGAGGATAAAGTGCACAAATATGTAGTGGGACCAATAAAGTCTTTTATTATTTCATACTTGGCTGGTTAAGAAGAGGAGCCAAGTAAGTGTGTATGATATGATTATGGATTTGAGTCAGATTAAACTCTGACCATGGGGTCTGGAAGGTACCCAGACCTGCCCCAGTATAGTTTGTTAGAAGTTTATTGCTTGTCAAATTCTCACTGTCTCCTTTAAGTTTAATTGCCAATTATTTCTTTGACTTCCCAACATAGCCGAAGATAAATTTTAACCCTGTCATCCTTATCTTTAGAGACAGGGGCCTGGAGAGGGGAGTCAGTGGGAACTGTGAGATTTGAAACATCTGACTCTCACTCCCCTGTTTCCTTTTCCTTTGGTTTGACCTTGTTCCCCCTCCCCTTTTCCCCCTTGCTCCTGGAACACGTATGCATGTCTCCATACATTGATCATGAGCTGAACACGCACCTTGGATGAGACAGGATTGGATGTTAGATTGTGAGCTCATCCACCCTAGGTGTACGTGGGGACAGTCCTTTTCAAGATTACTATAAAAACCTAGAGGATTGGGCATATCTTTGCAAGACTTCAATGTGTAATTGGGTTTTGCCCGTCCTCATGAGGATGTAATAAATCTGTCTCTGCTTGACTTGGTGGTCTCCTCGAGTTATTTGGGTAAACTGAGGCAGTTTGCTCCATACAAGTGGATGGTGAGATTCATTACTCAAGGCAGGAAGTTTAGTAGGGATGGTGAAAATTCAAGGACAGAGAAGAGCCCATTTTTAAGTGGCCAACCATTAGCTGGAGTTTGGTTAGGGAGGGAATAGAAACCAGAACAAGAGGTAACAAAGTGCAGCTCTTACAGGGCAGAGATTATTTCATTTTTGGTTTTGTATCCTCAGAGAGGTAGTATAGCAGAGTAGATAGAAATCAAGCCTCAGAGTCAGGAAAAACATAGGTTCAATTTCTGCCTTTGGCACATAGTGGCTGTGTGACACTGGGCAAATTAACTTAACCAATCTGAAGATCTTTAGTCATGTAATAAGTTAAAATTTAATAAGAACAAATTAAAGTCCCACAAAAAAGGTTTTCTTTTTTTTCTAATTAGCTATATAAGCGCAGGATGGGGCTGAACAGTCAATCATGTTTTGGTAGTTGTTCAGTCTTTTCAGTCATGCTCAACTCTTTGTGACCCCTTTGGGGTTTTCTTGGCAAAGATATTAGAGAGGTTTGCCATTTCCTTCTCCAGCTCATTTTACAGATGAGCAAACTGAGGCAAACAGGGTTAAGCAGGTTGTCCAGGGACACATAGTTAATAAGTATTTGAGGTCAAATTTGACCTAAGAAAGGATTTTAGTAGAATACACATTTAATATGAATCAATAATGTGATATCTGACAGTCAAAACAACTGAGATTTTAGACTAAATTAACAGACATTTAGGGCCCATAGAAAAGGAAGTGATTGTCTAGCATATTATTGTGAAACATCTTTTCCTATTCTAGGCACCAGATTTTAGTGGAGACACTGAGAAGTTAGTTATACTGTATCCACATGAGATACTAGGCCAGTGAGTGTATTAGAAACCATGTCTAGTTTAAAAGAACTGGTTTTGAAATTGCTTAAGCTGAAGAAGAAAAAACTAGGGACAGGGGAGTGATCACAATTGATGTCTTCATATATTTCTTTTCTTTTCCTTTTTTTTTTTTTGGGTGAGGCAATTGAGGTTAAGTGACTTGCCCAGGGTCACACAACTAGTAAGTGTTAAGTGTCTGAGGCTGGATTTGAACTCAGGTCCTCCTGACTCCAAGGCCAGTGCTCTATCCACTGTGCCACCTAGCTGACCCCTTCATATATTTCAATATCATATATGAGAGATGGCTCCCATTCTTGTTCTGCATAGACATGGAGAACAGAACTTCAGCCACAGTAGAAGTAGAAGTAGAAAGCAGATTTCACAATTTGAAGAATTCTCAATATAAAAACTTCAAACCACAAAAGCTGTTGCAAAACAATCAATCAGCAAATTTATGAAATACCTAACATGAACTGAACATTATGGTAGGCTGCAGGGATAGAAAGACAAAATTAAGACAGTTCCTAGCCTCAGGGTGCTTACATTCTGACATCAAATGTAAGAGTGGTCAACCTTGGAACAGAGGGTAATAAATTTCTCTAGTAATGGAAGACTTCCAGGAAAAACTAGATGAGTATCTGGGATATTGTGGAAAAGCTTCAAGTAAGAGTTGGATTAGATGACCTGAGGTCCCTTCTAATGCCAAGATTCTATGAATCTATGTATTAATATCGATATATTTCTGAAGTGGAAAAAGGGAATAATCATCCAAAGGACCAATAAAAACAAAGTTTGATCCTCAATGATGATAGTAATGTCTTAGGGGATTGGAAAAACCACAAATCTTTGGAGATTCCTTTGGGGCTTGCAGCCCGTTGGCTAAATAGAACAGACTTTTAATAGACTTAACAATGGGTCACAGTTATCACAGGAATGCTTGGAGACCTTACTGGATCTCTCAGGCAAGGAACTAAAGAGAGGATATATAATCTTCATATATTTTAATAATTCCCTGACTGGAGAGTGGGTACCAATTTTTCCTACATTGTTTATACAGGTAGACAGCACACATTTCCCCTCACCCTCCTCCCCTTTATAGGACTGATAAAAAGCATTATCTTCCCAATACTTAAAAATGAACAAAATTGAGGTAACTATTGCCCAATAGTCTTCTTAAATGTAGCAGAAATTCAAGTTTAAAAGTGGTTATCAAGCGTATATTATGTGTAAGGTCTAAAGCTAAATGATGAAGGGGTGTACAGAGAAGAATAAAGTTACTGCCCCTGAGTTTAGCTTGCAAATTAGATAACCAAGGAAAACAATCTCCTGGCATTATCCACATTGAACAAGGATAATGACCTTTTAGTCTACCATAGATAGAAAGGTCCTTGAGGGTAACATTCACTCTAGAAATATCCTAAGAAAAGGTTAACTAATACTGCCCAGCACTAGCAGGTTAAATATTGCATGGGCAGCTTAAACTAACGATTTTAGACACTACAGTTAAAAGGAGATGGTGAAATATTGAATGGTGATATATCCGCTCAAGTAGTTCTTTTGTGAAGTTAGTTCTCAGTTCCCCATTTTATTATATTCAGAAACCGCTCTTGGCTCTGTTTTAATCTTTTCACCATTCTAAAGATCCCATCATAAGACTCTTTGCTCTATAGGTGTCCCAACAACCTTTGACCAAAAGCAGTATATTTCTTTCTTTCTTTTTTTTTTTTTTAGTGAGGCAATTGGGGTTAAGTGACTTGCCCAGGGTCACACAGCCAGTAAGTGTTAAGTGTCCGAGGCCGGATTTGAACTCAGGTCCTCCTGCCCCCAGGGTCGGTGCTTTATCCACTGCGCCACCTAGCCTCCCCAAAGCAGTATATTTCTAACCTTCTTAATGACAATATTCTGACTCCTAGAAGAATGCCCAAGCTCTCCTTTCATGCTTTGTTCTGAAGGACCTCAGAATCAGTGAGGGAGGTAATTTATGTTTATGCATTACCAATTAACATTTAACCATTTACATTAATGATTAACACTTATTACATGTTTCTACTTTTGAGTTCCTAACTACTCAGTACCAATACATTCCACTGGAATTAAATCAATAGACTTTCCATATACGCATGTATACTTATGTGAGATAGATGATGGATGAGTGTGTGTGTGTGTGTGTACACATATATGAACAAATTATGGGATATGGTGAATGCGCTTTAAAAATAAATGGCTATGAGACATTCAGAGAAACTTGGAGAGACTTGTGTGATCTCATACAGAAAATATATACTGGCCATGATAAAATAAAGGAAAACAATACTAAAAGACATCAGAATTTAGATGGATGAAATAGCCAATCTAGGTTCTAGAAGACTAATGATGAAGCATTTTCCTTCCCTCTTGGTGGAGCAGTAAGTGCGTAAATTCTATATACCCTGTTCTCTGGTCAGTCTGTCTGTTTTGCTTAATTGTTGTTCTTTGTTAAAAGAACAGAAAGCAGTAAACATTTATTAAAAACCTATTATGGGGTCAGCTAGGTAGTGTAGTGGATAAAACATTGGCCCTGGATTCAGGAGGACCTGAATTCAAATCCAGCCTCAGACACTTGACACTTACTAGCTGTGTGACCCTGGGCAAGTCACTTAACCCTCATTGCCCTGCAAAACAAACAAACAAAAAACCTATCATGTGCCAGACAGGCACATTAAGTATTTTACAAATATTATCTCAGTTGATCCTAACAACAGTTTTAAGGAGAGAGGTGCTATTATTATCTCCCATTGTACAACTGGGAAAAATCAGGTAGACAGAGGTTAAGTGACTTGCCCAGAGTCAAATAACTAGGAAATGTCTGAGAAAGGATCCATACTTTGGTTTTCCTGCCTCCAAGTCCAGCACTCTATTCACTGTACAACCTAGCTGTTAGAAATAGGAAAACTTTTCTGAGGATGGGGCTGAAAACTATGAAGTGAAAGTGATTTTTTAAAGAAGAATAAAACCTAAAAGTTAACTAAAGGACAAAACCCACACAAAGGCCCCACAGAAAATATTCCCCCAAAAAAAAGAAAGAAAAGAGGGGAGAGATCATGACAGAGACATGCAGTCCCATCCCACCATGGCTACAGAGCAGCAGTCAAATAACAAAAACACTCAAGGATCTCCAGTAGAAAATACTTCAAAGTAATGGGGCAGAGGACTAATTGAGGAAAGAAATGGGATAATTAAAATGAAAGGTCAGAAGATGCAGCTACTTAAGAGCATCCATAGAGCAGTAAAGGTCTCCTTGGTATAAAATGTACGAATTCAGTAGGTAGGAAAAAAACCAAAAACTTCCAAACCTTAAGAATAAAGAAATAAATTCTTATATTCAACCTACACTGGGCCCTCCCTGAAAGCTCCAACAAATTAACATCTCTTTTTCAATGTCACTGTTCTGGTCACATGATGTATATAATACATGCCTATGATTGCATTCTTTTTTTTCTGTAATTACAGCATTTCAACCCAGAGTCTATACTTCCATCCCAACCTCAATACAGGGTATGTTGCCCTTCACGAACAATGCTACACATCATTTTCTACCTCCATCTTTCCTCTGTGTCCTAGTGACACAATGGTATAAATGATTAATAAAGCTTAATGCTCTCTTGGAGGTGAAAGGGCTCTTCTCCCTCAACATTCCTGCCAATCTACCTCCTGGATGAACAATAACCATACCAACCTCACTTCTGAGGGAGTAAACCCAGAATCCCTACTCCACTTAAGCTCTGAGGCCCACTGCCCATTTCCCAATGGTTATAAGCCAGTTCCTTCAAGTCCTTCCCCTCCTCCTCACCTTCATTGTATAAGGGGGACATGACTACACATACCACTTGGATGAACTGGGCAAGGCCATCGACTACACTCTTTCTGGTAAGATAAAGAACCACCAGATCTTACCATTTCCCCTTCCTACCAGAGCACTGCCCTCTGATTTGATGAAGTTTCTTTAGGATCCTTGGGCATGGCTATCTGCCTAGGGCCCCTATAGCTGACCTCTTTTCTGTTTTGTTTCCCCCCAGTTTGACTTCCTTGAGCAGGGACTGCCTTACTTTTCTATCTGTATCCCCAACACTTAGCACAGTGCTGAATATATAATGAGCACTTAATAATTTCTCATTCATTCACTCAGCCATAAGTATTTAAGCTTTGGGGAGGGGGGGCTTAATTCAAAGGAATGACATTCTAGTTGTGGGATCTCTAGGAAGAGGGAATGCTGTTCCTTTTGATCATACATTACACAGAGTAAATGGGTAGTCAGCAAATTTTTGTTAAAGAGGGCATTAAATTCTTGCTAGGCCAATGTCTTTACCCTTTGATCTCCTCCTAGTTTTTTCACCTGAAATGAGGGCAATTATAGCACCTACTTACCAGGATTGTTGGGAGGATCAAATTAGAATTTTCTAAAAAGTGCCTAGCACAATGCTTGGCACACAGTATGCTCATTCCATCCATTCTAAGACACAATTATTTTTCCACTCACAGAAGCATAAATTTAAAGATTAAAGGGATCCTCTATTATATTCTGCTTAACCCCCTCATTTGCCGATGAGGAACTGGGTCTAGAGAGGTGCATGACTTATACTAGTTCACAGTGGCAGTCAACAGTAGAACTGGGTTTTGAAGCCAGACCTTCTGACTTCAAATCCAGCATTTGTGTCCACTGTACCATGTTGCTTCTAAACCAATGGCTATTACCCACCACAGCTAATCAAAAAATCTCAATCCAGCTTTCAAGGCTTCCTTTTAGTTCTACCATACCCATATAAACTTATGTCCCACAATTCCAACTCACCCCATCTACTCTAGGATAAGAAGATAGAAGGACCACTTTCCTCTACAAAATGCCAGGCTCAAATAATGGATGGCGAGTGCTTTTAATGTTATGCCTATGTCAGCTAATATAATTTTTTGTACCTTACCTCACATCATTCCAATGAACCTCCTTCTCTTTCCTTTCTTCTATAAGTCCTACTGATGCTCCAAGCACCATTCAAGCCTCACCTCTTTTAAGAACAATTCTCTGAACGTTCCAACATACACAGAACACCCACTTCTCTCAACTAGAGAAGCTGTTAAATTCTACAACACACAATGTGGCATTTAAATACACTGTCTTTGATTGTTCACCATTGTTCTATGTGTGTTAATGTTATTTCCTAAAATTCATTCTAAGTTTCTTGATGGCCAAAAGCAGGCCTACTACTCCTCTAGATCCTTGCTTAGTATTAAGCACATAGAGGTACATAATGCCTACTTTAACTGATTGAACTGGTCAGGTTGTAATTCATAAGCCACCGAAAAACTTCTTGACTTCCCCATTCAATTCTTCTTTATCTCCCATTCACTACTAATATTGCTGGACTATGTCATTTTCCCAAAAGACAATCCTGCCTTAGTGCTTGCTCCTTGTTGCATTTCTAGTATCTCTAGAGACACGGGAATAACTATATTGGTTTACAAGACTTTTCCTGATCGCTAAATTAAGAATGAAGGAAGGAACTAAAAAATGTCCACCTCATCTATCTCCAGTCAGGACAACAAATGTAAGTTTAGAAAAGAGGTAAAATCAAAGCTGGGAAGACTTATCATATAAAAGTTAATCCACTACCTTTCGACCAGGGACTGACCTAAAGTGACTTTCCCACCTATAGCTAAATTGACATATGTCTAGAAGCTTTTATTTTTTCCTCTGAAAAGTAAGTAACTTCCTAAGTCCTTCTCACACAAGCAGACCAACCATCGACAGCACATGGATTCCCTAAAATCCCCCAAAGCTCCATTCTTTTGGTGGATACTGAGATGAGGGAGAAAGTTATCTGGAAGGAGAAAAAGCAATGAGCACCAGCCTGGTGAAGGGGGGAAGGGTGATTGGCCAGGCTTTATTTGAAACACAAAAGCTAGAAAGATAAATTGATGAAAAAAGACAGAAGCTAAGAAAGATTAAACCTATTCAGATCCTGATGAATATCACAGATTCCTAATACTAAAGACTTTTTAGATATCTAGTACTTTGTAAGTTCCAAAAGGTCTCGTTATTTTGTTAACTCTGTTTCCTAATAGCTATTATCAGGAAGGACCCTTAGCAAAATGAAAAAAGATGGGGAGGAGAAAGACAAGAGGAAAAAATGATGTTGATGACCAGATAAAATAGAGTGACAGGGGATAAGAACAAATATAGCAATCAGACCCAGTTCTGAGGCTTGAAAAGGAAGCCTACAAATCAGCCAAAGAGCCATAGTGTCAAAGGGAACTAGAAGAGAGGAGGTCATCAGATGTGACCAGTAATCAAGTTCATTCAATCAAATCTAGATGCCTGAGCTAAAAAAAAAAGAAACAAGGGCAGTAGCCCAGGCCTATTTCAAGTAACCTTCCCTAAGAGCTCCAAGGGAGGAAGTGGCAATAACCACTACTGCAAATATGGTAGGAAAATTCCCATGCCAGTATGTGTATACTGCATTAAAATTATAGCTCTCCAAATTCGATAAAGAACCTTCCTCCCAACACCACCTTAAGCACGCCAGCTTACCTATTTGGGTATCAGTTTGTTCATCTGTAATATAAGACAGTTGGACTAAATGATCTCTAAGGTCCCTTCAAGTCTCAATCCTATAATTCTTTAGGTAAGTAGTGTGAGGTCTTATTATCACTCCTTTGTGGACAGAAAAACTGAGGCCCAGAGAACTAAGAAATTATATGTAGCTGTGATACTTCTACTCCCATAAGAAGTCTAGGAGTGTTCCATTCTCAAGGTGAAAAAGTTTACTTCAAGATCCAGCAATAAAAATTTGGTCACAGAGGTAATTTAGAGTATTTGAGGGGTTGGGGGGGGGGGAAGAATTAAAAGAAGTTTAACAAATATATCAAGGTAGCAACCTATTGATAGGCTGATCACAGTAGATCGGCCAATTTGGAGTAATTCTAAACTGCAAGGGCCTGCAAATGGATTTACAGATTTAGAGTCAAGGTTATAGCAGCTAAAACTCTTCAATTCTTTTCCTTCATTGTACTGTGCCATTTCTGTTCCTATTTAGATGGGGTTTTGGTGTTTAACCTAAGGATAGGGGAAGAGCTTATTTCATCCCCAGATACTCTTTCTAAAACTTAAGAGAATTTTAATCTACCTCTCAGAAAACCCTTCTTATCTAAGCAGGTCAGAAATGAGATGAGCAGGAGAAACTCATTCTATTGCACTGTTAAGCGAAACTTCTCTACATTTATACATTTTATCTTTTCCCTAAGATTAAGTAATATACACTAGCACTCTCTCTGAACCAACAGTGAACATAGCCTTAAAGCTGGTGAAATTGACCAAAAGTTCAATTACTCCTTGAAAAATCACTGACTAGATAAAAATAATCAAAGATCAGTTCTGATCAAGCATTTTGGTCATCAAAATTTTACTGAGATTTAATTTGCTTATCAAAAAAAAAAAAAGCCCCAAAACCAGAAGATGAAAATGTAAACATTTTCAAAACAGTCCCCAAAAAATGTTTAGGTTTATGTGACTAAGGAAACAGAAGATGAACAACAAAGATACAAGGAAACCCAAGCATGAATTAGCATTCATTATGCTGATCAGTTCCTACTTAGAAGGAAAAAAAGGCTCAGGAGAATTTGGCAGAAAAGGTGATTTACTTTGTTTACTACAACAGCTCTGTCCACCTGCTACTTTAAACCATGGTACATATAGTAGAGTGGTTAGAAAAAAAAATTTTAATGCTTAGAAATGAAGCATATTGAGGAGCACCAAACTGTTTACAAGAGTAATCTTCGTCACATTTCTGCCTGGTAAAGTCTGACAATTTTTAGCATTACAAAGTGAACTACCTTAATTATCAAAAACAACTGAACTGTGGTGCTGAAATGGTTTACAAAAAACAAATAAGTCTGTCCAAAAACTTCAAACAAAGCTTCTTGGAATTAGGAGCAAGGAACCATAAAAATTACTTGCTGTAAGTGCATATTGGCTTGTTTTATAAAATAAGATTTATTGCCTAGGGATTCAGCCACCAGAATTTTTTTCCATATATTAATAGATGAAGTTGCCTCTAAGGCATCCTTGAAACGATGCCAAATATTGTTTCAAAAGACAAAAGCCAATCAACCACCTCTGCCATTATTCCTAAAACTCTCCAATAAAGAATGCCATTTCTCATTGCTGGTATGTTTAAACATAAAATCAGTCTTTAAAAAAAAAAAAGAAAGAAGGAAAAAGAAAAAGAAAAAAGTCCAGTCAAGGAGACTGCAGTCTGCTGAGTTTTCACGAGCTCCAGTGAAATCCTCACATGTGCTGAATTCGAAACCCTATTCCAATCTTTTGCAAAAACTACACCTGCACACCAATGGATGCTTGTGTATAAACGTCCTTGGAATATGCTTTCGATCAGTCATTTCACTTTGCTGTCTATTCCCCAAACTGCTGCAATCATAGGGAGTTAATCCGTCTACCCACTCAACCTCAAACACAAGTGTCTGATGTGCTACTACAGTGACTACCCGTGTAAACGTCAGGGGGCGAATCAATGACACCTTAAAATAGCGAAACAGGCACAGTACCAGTGGGAAGCAGGCATTCCAGCGGGGTAAGGATATGCTCCATATCAGATTATTAGCTTCTGCCTTAAAAACATAAAACAAAATGAAATCACTTGGTTAGACTTTCTCTTTGCTAAGTGAAACTGGAAAGCACAGAGTTCAGACGTTGGGTGGGGCAACAGGAGAGCCCCGATGGGCGAGTGCTTTGGCTGAGGGGTTTGGGATCATCTCAGGCACAGCCCACTAGTAATCGGGCTCACGCGGGATGAGCGCGTACCCTCATCCGGACCAGCTAGGAGGACTGAAAAGGAAACCGGACAATAGCCCCCACGAGTTGATAGGGGGCTCAGGGAGGGGGGAGGGGGCATAAAGAGGAACTTAGGTTCCCTCTCTTCATCCATCATTCCTAGGAAGAAAGACTTGGGAATGGGGGAGGTGGAGGTAGAGAGATAATGAGAAGACCGTAGCCCCTACGCCGCACCCCCGCCCGCGCCAGCTCTGATGCAGCCACGGCCGCAGCAGCGCCGCCCGCGCGCACGCAGAGACCAGCGTTCCACTTACACAATTGCGCGAAGAGCCACCAGCCAGACCAGGCAGAGAGAGCAATTAAGTAGCTAAGAGCAAAAGCAATCGACTACTCGACGTTCGTCTGCCAAGCCTTCGCAGGCTATCTGTTTAAACCTGCCGGCTGGAAGGAAGAAGAAGCAAAGGCCCCGCCCCCTGACCAGGCGCGCGCAGCGCCTCCTTGCCTACTCGCCTCCCCACCCCGCGGGCGAAGGCGCGCCCCCGCGGTGGGGAGGGAGGGAGAAAGAGGAGGAGCTGAACCATGAAACTGATTCGAGAGGAGCCAGCCCCGGCCCTGAGCTTTCCGTGCTAGCTGATGGGCATTAAACCACCACCCCTGCTTAGATGAGCAAACAGGCTGAGAAAAGAGCATTTTATTCTGGAGGTTGAGGCTTTGGATTCAAATGCAGCCTCTGCTGGTCAAATCCATGTGATCACGGGCAAGTCACAACCTCCTAGCTTTAATTTCCGCACCAATTAAAGGATGAAGTTGAAGGGGGAGGAGGAGAGCGCTAAAATCCAGGCCTGCTCCGGATAGATGATGCTACAAATCTTGGGTGTTCCAAAAGTCTTACTGCAGTTTTAAGTTTTAAGAACTTCAAAGTAAAAATGTTTTACACAAACTTACAAACACACACCACACCTTATTTGAAAGTTTAACTGCTTAAATTTCTTTCAGACTTACTTGATTCTGCGAATTTTGAATGATGATTTTTTTAAAAAGAAGGGACACCCAGTCGTGCATTTGCACACATACAACAGTTTCTATAACATTTAATTAGAGTGGTGGCTGGCTATAGGAGGTCCTCTTGCTTGGCCACCTGGGTCTTTTGATCTCTCTCCATTAGCCTTTTTTTCTTGAGGGGTCATGTCCAAACTGTCATGTATGATAACTAATACAAGTTTTGTTTTGCATGATTTCACATGTATAACTGATATATCGATTGCTTTCTCAATGGGTGGAGGCAGGGCCGTAAGGACGGATAGAATTTGGAATTCAAAATTTTGTTAAATGCATCTTAGAGACTGAAAGAAAAAAAAACTGTTTTTGCATCAAAACCTCGTTTTGGTGATCTTAATGCTAAAATTATAGATGCAACCCTTTCAGTCACTGAGGAAAAAATGTTGAAAAGTTAATACAAAGTTAGATCAATACAGCACAAGACAGTGGTTTTGTTCCATTTTAATAAGAAACATCAATATTTTACATTTTAAAATGACCTTTCAGAAAGAGAATTTCCATTTAAAGTAACAGTAGACAATATAAAATACTTGGGAGTCTACTTGCCAAGACAAACACAGGAACTCTATGAACATAATTACAAAACACTTAACACACAAATCAAATCAGATCTAAATAATTAGAAGAATATCAATTGCTCATGGATAGGCTGAGCTAATATAATAAAAATGACAATTCCACCTAAATTAATTTACTTATTCAATGCCATACCAATCAGACTACCTAAAAATTATTTTGTAGAGTTAGAAAAAATAATAAAATTCATCTGGAAAAACAAAAAAGTCAATAATATCAAGGAAACTAATGAAAAAAAAATGCACAGAAAGGTGGGCTAGCTGTACCAAATATGAAGCTTTACTATAAAGCAACAGTCATCAAAACTATTTGGTACTGGGGCAGCTAGGTGGTGCAGTGGATAGAGCACCGGCCCTGGATTCAGGAGTACCTGAGTTCAAATCTGGCCTCAGACACATAACACTTACTAGCTGTGTGATCCTGGGCAAGTCAACCCCAAATGCCTCACTTAAAAAAAAAAAAACAACAACAACAAAAACTATTTGGTACTGGCTAAGAAATAAAGTCGTGGATCAATGGAACAGGTTAGGCACAGTAGTAAATGACTTTAGTAATCTACTGTTTGATTAACCCAAAGACTCCAGCTTCTGGGATAGGAACTCAATATTTGACAAAAACTGCTGGGAAAACTGGAGGATAGTATGGCAGAGACTAGGCATAGACCAACATCTTACACCTTATACTAAAATAACATGATTTAGATATAAAAGGTGATACCATAGGTAAATTAGGAGAGGAAGAAATGGTTTATCTCTTAGATCTTTGGAAAGGAGAACAGTTTATGACCAAACAAGAGATAGAGAATATTATGAAATGCAAAATGGATGATTTTGATTACATGATATTAAAAAGTTTTGTACAAACAGAAGCAATGCATCCAAAATTAGAAGGGAGGCAGAAAGCTGGGAAATAATTTTTATAGCCAGTGTTTCTGACAAAGGCCACATTTTTAAAAATATATCAGGAATTAAAACAAATTTATAAGAATCCAAGTCATTCTCTAATTGAGAAATGGTCAAAGGATATGATCAAGCAGTTTTCTGATTAAAAATAAAAGCTATCTATTGTCATATGAAAAAATGCTCTAAATCACTATTGATTAGAGAACTGCAAATTAAAACAACTCTGACACATATCAGATTGGCTAATATGACAAAAAGGGAAAATAATAAATGTTGCAGAAACTGTGGAAAAATTGGAACACTAATGCATTGTTGGTGGAGTTGTGAACTGATCCAACCATTCTGGAAAGCAATTTGGAACTATGCTCAAAAGGCTATAAAGCTGTGCATACCCTTTGACCCAGCAATACCACCACTAGGTCTTTTTCCCAAAGAGATCATAAAGAAGGCAAAAGGATCCACATGTACAAAAATATTTATATAGCTGCTCTTTTTGTGGTGGCAAGGAATTGGAAATCAAGGGTATGCCCATCAGCAGGGGAATGGCTGAAGAATGTGGTATATGAATGTAATGGAATACTATTGTGCTGTAAGAAACGATGAGCTGGTGGATTTCAGAGAAACCTGGAAGAACTTACAGGAACCGATGCTGAGTGAAGTGAGCAGAACCAGGAGAACATTGCACACAGTATCAACAACATTGTGCGTTGATCAACTGTGATGGACTTGAATCTTCTCAGCAATATAATGGTCCAAGATAGTTCCAAAGGACTCATGATGGAAAATGCTCTCCAAATCCAGAAAAAAAAAAGTACTATAGAATCTAGATGCTGATAGATGCTGATTGAACCATACGATCTCTATTATTTTTTTGTTTTTCTTTTTTGAAGTTTTTCCTTTTTGCTCTGATTCTACTTGAACAGCATGACTAATTCAGAAATATGTTTAATGTGATTGCACATATATAACCTCTATATTGGATTGCTAGCTGTCTTGCGGAGGGGGAGGGAGGGGAGGAAGGGAGGGAGAAAAATTGAACTAGAAATCTTATAAAAACAAATGTTGCAAACTATCTCTACATGTAACTGGAAAATATTAAAATACTTTTGTGGAAAAAAATTACCTTTCAATTTTTTGGTAAGTTTTTACCTTTCATACTTCTTAAGTTATTAATGTTTAAATCTGCACTAAGATGTTTCAGACACACTAGATCTGTAAAGATCTTTGTAAACCTCTTGTTCTCTTAACAAATGTAAAGTTGCTATCTATCTATATTGTCTAAAAATCTCATGAGTGGTCGCCAATAAATTAGAAGCCGTAGCAAGAGTTTAGACTTTTAAGCATGTATTAAGGAGCATAAGAATTTGGTGAAGAGAGAGAGAAAGAAGCCTAGATTCAGCTATCTATCTCAGGGAGCCAGCGTCTCCTGCTCCACTCCCCCCTGAGGTCCTGGTGAAAGAGCGCCAGAGAGCGAGCCTTGCTCCGTCTTCGTCCCACAAGCCTCCTGTGAAACCGGAAACATCCCATCCACAGGCACACACAGCTCCAAGCTAATTGGCTGGTAGCTTTGATCAACAGTACCCACGAGCAAACATCACTTCATGACACCAAGGAACTGACCTCAGACACCTTCTCCTCATGGAGGAGCTTTCCTACAGTAACTCTCCAGCAGGTGGCGTCACTCCGATTGTCACACAGGGAAACCCATCTCCTTCCTCTAGTCACTTTCACCAAATGTCTGCCATGTCTGGAATGCTCTCTTCCCCATCTTCACCTCATAGCTTCCTTGGTTTCGTTCAGTCCTGAATAAAATCCCACCTGCTACAGGAAGCCTTTCCCAAACAGTCTTAATTCTCCTACTCTCTGTTGAATTTCTTCTCTTTTATCCTGGATATAGTCTGTTTGCATGTTGTCCTCCCAAATATACCATGAATTCTTCCAAGGTAAAGGTTGTCTTTTGCTTTTCCTTGTACCCCCAGCTTTAACACAATACCTGGAATACCTTAGGTGCTTAATAAATGCTTCTGGAATGACAAACCTTAAAGCACCATATCCATGCTAATTACTGTGGTTAGGACCTTGCTGAAAGCCACAACCATAATAACAGTCATAGCAGTTATTATTTCTTCCTTTATGTTAACCGGATGTTCTAGATCTTTTTTTTTTTTTTCCCTGAGGGAGGGGTATCTGGTCTATGGTTTCATTGGCACAGAGGACTGACAGTCAATTCAGTCAATAAACACTTATTAGAGGCCTAGTAGATACCAGGAACCGTGTTAAGCCCTGGGGATACAAAAAACAAACAAAAAAACAAAGACAATTCCAGTCCAGAAGAAGCTTACAAGGCAATGGAGAAACAATGAAATGCAAACAAAAGGGAGCTGAAAAGCTGGGAGAGAGTTGGAAGAAGGAAGGAGAAAATACCAACCACTCCACTGGCGCATAGTGGAGAAGTCAGTCAGAGAAGTCCCAAGGTAGTTCAGCCAGGTGAGAAATAAGGAGATGTCTGAGCTGGGCTCTCTCCTTAACTGGAAGTTTGGAATTCATGGCCTTGTAAAAATGGATACCTTGATTTGCTTGAGTCCCCCACTTATCCAGGCAATCAGAACAACTTATGAGGACTGGCTGCATTGGCTGACACACCAAAAATCCTTTGCAATGACCACAGTAAACCTGGCTGGAAAATAAGTAACTATGAAGCCAATTAAGCTTACACCAGCATTAAAGCAGATACTAAAGTATTTGGTGATGGTGGTTTATGGACCTTCGACTAACATCTCTATCTTCAAAGACTTACCTGATTGTAAATTATGAGAGTATGAACATATCCCATTTCTGGTCTTATTGTCTTCAGTTTTCCCCCAACTCTATGAGAATCTCAGAATTATCCTGTTTTTGAGAGATCTCCTTAGCAAGACATCTCCTAATCAAGCCTGGAACTGTGAAGTGCTTATCACCAAGGATGCTTTCTGATTTGTGTATCAAAGACCACATCCTTGACCCCTGGAATGCCTCATTCCCCCTCCCCTTGGAAATGGAACCCACTGACTCATTCCTTTCTAAGCCCCTCTTCCCCTCCAAAATCCCTTACCTGCCTTTGTTCAAAATATATATAAACCCATACAGTCTATTACCTGGTGTCCTATTCAGCATAGGCTGGCTAATACCCATGTAACATGTTCAATTTTTCTTTTACTCCCTACTTAATAAAAGCCTTTCTTTAATTTTATAGGCATTGTCTCTGGTTTCCTTCCCTTTTAGGAAGAAGGGGATTTAAATCTCAAGAAAGAGAGATCTAAATTCCATCAAGAGAGCCAGCGTTTGATGTGATTTACTCAAAATCCAACCAGAGAGGCAGAGAGCAGTGATGAGGAAGAGTCCCAAAGATGATGAAATCTTACAAGATGATGAGGTCATCCCAATAAAGAGCTTCTGGGGGCATGGTCAATAAGTCAGAGATGTTGTTGTTTGTCCTTCATTCTCTAAGAGCACCATGACATTGGGAAGGTGATGTCATGACTTGCTTTGAATTGGATTTAAGTGAGGGAAGACTGTGCAAGGTCACCAACCTCTTCTGGGTCCAATGGCAAATATACATCAGAATGACTGGAGATGGCCCCAGATGTTTAAGGCAACTAGGGTTAAGTGACTTGCCCAGAGTCACACAGCTAGTATCAAATCTTCCCAACTTCAGGGTCAGTGTTCTGCCCCAGGGAAGTCCTAAAGTTGAAGAGAGTCCTTCTACCCAAGGAAGATGGACAACTGCTCTGCAAATTACAGCCACTTGTTGCTTTCTCTGGGTCTTAAAGCATACTCCATAATTCCATGCCTGAAAAAAAAAACAAAACCTTTCTTAAGTCTGATACTCCTTTAAGATATTGTCCTAGTTGTAGCTTCCTTTCATCACCAGATCCAGAAAGACTATATCCATTTGCCTTAAAAGTCAGTTAAGATTACCACATCTTTCTCCTCTAAACCCCTATAATCTGACTTCTGAGAAAAATTATTATTTTCTAATTATATTAATGACCAATTTTATACCCAAATAATATTTTTTTTTCTTTTTACTTCCTTATGAAGGACCAGGCTGACAATGAGACATTCTTTTCAATATTAGGTGGGATGCCACCCAACTGGGAGAGCTTAGTTCTGATTAAAGCTTTGATAAAGAGAATCTAATGTAGGTAAATTGAGTCCTATTCTTCTACTCAGGTAGAACTAGGTGGTGGATGGATCCTTTTATGGGGTGGACTAGCTAGAGATGATTCTTTGTCAAGGACTTACCTCATCAAAGTCTCAGTTGCCCTAGTCCCTCATTAGAATAAGCCCACTTCTCATTATAATATTCACACTCATGAATTGTTAACCAATCAGAGTTGATTTCTACCCCCAGGGACAAACCCTTTCCCAAGGCCATTTAAGTATTCATCAGCCGCCAAGGTTAGTTTTGGGCTGCTGAGAAATAACACTGACCTCAATTTATTGATTATTCATTAGCCATAACTTGTTAAGGGCTAAAATTCTAGCTAAACTGTCTAAAATATCTAATGAGTGGTCGCCAATAAATTATAAGCTTTAGCAAGAGTTAGACCTTTAAGCATTTATTAAGGAGAATAAGAATTTGGTAAAGAGAGAGAAAAAGGCCTAGATTTCTATCTATTAAAGGGAGAGCACATTTCTAGCTCCCTTCTCCACCAGAGTCCAAAGGAAAGACAGCGCGAGACTGAGCGCCAGTCTCTTCCTTCCTCCTCCCACTAGCCTGCGTCACTTCCTGACTCCTGGTCTTGCCCTCAAAGACCTTTGCTTCATGGGCAGAACTCTTCTACAGTAAATATCCAGCAGGTGGCATCATTCCAATCGTTACAGTCCCCCCTGTTGTTCCTCAAGAAACAAAATGTTTCCTTGACGGAACAGTAAAAACAATATAATAACTATTGCTAACTAATAATATGTGAACAACAATATAGAAAAGGAAGAGAGGAAAGTTTTGTCCTCATGAACCGACACTTTGACATTAGTCTTGCAAAGGGAGGGCCTCTGCAGAGAGTACATGTTACAGATGATGTATATTATAACAGAAAGAGAAAAAAAACAACAAAAACAACAAATCAAAACTGTTCATTTAAAGTCTCTGAAAGTCTTTTCTCAGATGTCCTCTAGGTGTAGTCGTGGAATGGAAGTCTTTTCAGGGGTTGATGTGTGGATGCTGGTAATCAGCCAGGAAAATTTCCTACAAAATTGAGCTTAACACAACTTTAAAATAGCTTTGTCAATAATCAAATCAAACAATGAAAGTTCTCAAAAACATGTCTAAGGGAATTCAGAATCTTAGTTGTTACACATGAAACATATAATAAAACAAAAATTGAACCATTCTTTAAAATTATAATATTACTATAGTCCCCCCTTATGGAGGGTAATTGAGAAGACAATTGCTGCCATATTAATTTTTAAAAATAATTTTTATCGTTGTTTCATCACTTTTTGCATCATCTGCCTAATTATCCTCATGCCATCATGAGAAATTTAAAAAACCTAATATAATTGGTAACAGATGTCAAGGCCAAATTCAACACTGTTATTTATCATGACATCTGAGATAATTATGGGGGTTACCATAAAAGAACAGAAAAATGATGGGATATGAGCATTCCCACACTTGAGCAATATATACTGCCAATGCAGTATGCCAGGCTTAAAATAGGTGGATGGAATATACGTCCATGCCACCGAACATATTGGAGGAAACTGAGTCAGACTTAATCAGATCCATGGGATTAAGATGTCCATGGCATCAGGCATATAGGAGGGAGCATAGAAGCCAGGTGTAGAAGTGAGATGGGTGGGATGAATACTTCCAGCCATCTGTACAATATTGTGGGGAAAAATAAAATAAAATATTAAACCAAGAGAATCCAACCTCAACATTTGTCAAAAGCCGTTCTCTCAGCCATACCTTGACTTCATGCATGTCTCCCCTCATGTGACAGTTCAGTGTCTGCTCTTGCATGTATTCCTCTTGTGATTGGATGGCACCTTGGCCAACTGGCATCTGATAACTCAGAATAAAGGCAATTAATGTCTTAAATGATAAGTTCCCATAATCCAAGTCTCATATGGATTTAAAAATTGAGGATAATAAATGATTGCAAAAAATGTGAATACATCTTGACTCAGAATATAATATATAATTATGCAACAATTTCAAATAATACCTTTTTTTTACTTAGTATACAATTACTTTTGTGAAAAATCTGAACATATTTGAATACAAGTTAAAGCACAACAGAATCTCAAAGAAAACTTTTTTTGAAAAAAGAAAACTTTTACAAATGTTCCCCCCCTTTTTTTTTTTTTGGAATATGCTTATCAAAAATAATACTTCTAGAATCAATTTACACTTGCCATGGCAACCAATTTGCCAGGGAAATGCTTTAAAGAGTTTGATCAAATAATCTGTTGAGAAAAAATAACAAAAACAAACAACTCAGAACATGGGAGCACAATACTCCTAGAATTAACATTGTATTATGAAATCAAAACCATCTTGCAATGTTTCAAAATTAGATAGACAAATGAATAGAAGAAAATACACATGGAACAATAAAATACAGTGAAATTCAAACTAAGGAAATCTAAATGAATATGAACTTAATATCAATAAGAGTATTATAAAATATAAACTTGATCACATGACTATAAAAAGCTTTTACAAATATTCTCCTTGTTTTAGAAACTAAGTATAAGACAATCTCAAAAGCATGAAAATCTCTATGAAAATAAACCCATACCATTAATTTCAAAATGTATACATAATAGCACAGAAATCCTATGTAACCTCTGAACTGATACTATTACTCTGAGTGAATTCAGAACACTTTTGATTCCGATATCTAAAATCCCCAATACTCATATCAATACCTTGCTGCTTACGTCTACATTTCTGTAAAATATGTACCCTTCCATGGCAAAAGAAGCGGAGTCTTGAACTATGTTGATTGTCATTCTTATTCAGCTTAAGTTTTTCTTCTTTAACCCCTCTATATTGTCTGTCAGTCTTTTCACCATACAAATGCTTTATAAGAATACTAATTAAAGACAAAAGCAGGTTAGCAAAATTATGAACAAAACAGGCATATGTGGAATTTAAAGGGCTTTCTAAGGTTGTCTCAAAAGCACAGCCAGGCGGGGGAAGGGCTGAGCCTGAAGCTGCAAATGCAGGTAGAAAAAGTTGAGCATGCGCATCAGATCTCTGGACTTCCCAGGCAGGGGAAGCAATGGGCTTGGCCATAGGAGGAGTAGAGGGTGGGGTCTGGAGAGGAGGGGAGGGACCAGAGCAATTTGAATCAGACTTGATTTTGAACTCAGGCCTGGATTCCTCTTCCCCCACTTTGCCTCCAGGTGCTAGGGAATTAAAAGCTTCAAGAGGGTGGGTCATTGCCTCCAGGCATGCAAAATTAAAGCAACAATTACTGTTAGAACTGGGAAAAGCTGCGGGAATCTCTTCAGGTTTCTCTGAAAAAGCATGGTTGGGAGAGGGAGAGATATTTCCTTGTGTGAGTAAGTTGCTGGCTCTTTTAACAAAAATAAAAAGAAAAATAGAAAATCCACAAAAACAAAGCATTAACATGATCTTATCTCCCATTTGTCTGGTTAAACAGACTAAAATCAAAAATAGGGTAATTAGGGAGTTTAAAAGGTCCATTCGAAAAAATTTAAAGGGAAAACACAGCCAGTATGCCAGTACTTTGCAGTTAAAGGGAGAGAGTAGAGGAAATTTCTTACCCAACCAGAAGATCAGAAGACTGAGGTTTAGCTTTCCTCTTCGTGGTCAGCCATCTGTTAAGGGCTAAAATTCTAGCTAAACTGTCTAAAATATCTAATGAGTGGTCGCCAATAAATTATAAGCTTTAGCAAGAGTTAGACCTTTAAGCATTTATTAAGGAGAATAAGAATTTGGTAAAGAGAGAGAAAAAGGCCTAGATTTCTATCTATTAAAGGGAGAGCACATTTCTAGCTCCCTTCTCCACCAGAGTCCAAAGGAAAGACAGCGCGAGACTGAGCGCCAGTCTCTTCCTTCCTCCTCCCACTAGCCTGCGTCACTTCCTGACTCCTGGTCTTGCCCTCAAAGACCTTTGCTTCATGGGCAGAACTCTTCTACAGTAAGTATCCAGCAGGTGGCATCATTCCAATTGTTACAAACTAATCAATCGATTATTAATTACTCAGAAACTATGTCTATTGAAATTTTCACTCATCACACTTCCAAGCAAAACACTCCACCAAAGAAGGTCTTCCAGAGTGACCTATAACCTTCTTTCTTTGCCCCTATCCTCTTGAACCACCCTTTAGCACTAAATGATGTTGAATAAGTAAAACCTTCCTCTTTCTTGCTTTTAGAGTCACATGATCTTAAAATGGAAGATATCTAACTTTTCATCAAAGCAAGAATTCTATTATTTATTTAGTCTTCAAAAATTCCAGTAATAGAGATTTCAAGAAAAGTACCTTATGACTTCTTTAATAGTTTATCTATCTTTTATCTGAGCACTACCAGGGACAAAGCTCCCCATTTTGGAAAGAAGCCCATTCCATTTTCAGAGAACCCAACTGTTAATTCATCATACTGAAACAAAATATTGCATCTGTCTAACTTCTGCCATTTAATTCTAATTACTTCCTCTGCAATTTTACATAATGCCTCCACAAGACAAGTCTCTAAATATTTTTAAGTTACTATCCTACCCCTCTCTCTTCATCTCCCCATTCTTCTTCAAGATTAGTAGCATCTCAACCAGTCCTCATAACAGGCATTTTTAAAATTCTTTAAAGTTTGAAAAGCACTTTGCATTTACATTAGATCACTTTATCCACACAACACAACAAACCTAGAGGATAAATACTACCATTTTTATTGAGCCCATTTTGCAGATGAGGAAAGAATACTTGAAATATTAATTGATTTGCCCATGGTCATAAAACTAGTAAGGGTCAAAGGCACAATTTGAGGCCAGCACTCTTTATATCATGATAAAATGATTTCAAATTCCTTACTTAGTAGAGCCAAGGAAAATATTTATTAAATTTATGTGAGAAGAAAAAGGGCAGATAGGGTAAAGAAAAGGGGAATTAAGGAAGAAGTAAACAGAAGAGTGTTTCCCAGTCAATCTAGATCCTTGACTCATCAAGAAACAAGGTTATAGTAAATCAATTCTGGGGTGGCTAGGTGGTGCAGTAGATAAAGCACCGGCCCTGGATTCAGGAGTTCCTGAGTTCAAATCTGGCCTCAGGCACTTGACACTTACTAGCTGTGTGACCTTGGGCAAGTCACTTAACCCCCATTGCCCCCCCCCCAAAAAAAAGACAACATATAGTAAATCAATTCTGTGATTTCCTACCAGGGTCTGACCCTGGTATGTACACTCTCCCTCTCGCCAAACCTCTGTGTATATGACTTGTGTGGAAAGTGAGGAAGTAGAATCTTTGAGAAGTAAGGTTCTCAAAGTGTACTTCTCAAGAGGCTCATAAAATCTTGGATCAATAGTAACCAATTTGACCAAGAACAAGAGCCAAAATTCACCAGCATCATTAACTTTTGTTTTACCAATAGCAAATTGCTGCTATTAAAATTATTTCCTCTTCAATAATTCAGTGGATCTGTGCACTCACCACTCACTATGCCTTCTTATCGTATGTGAATGTGATTTTTCCTATTGTCATTTAATAAGAATAATTTCACATGCCTCTACTTTGTAATGCATTTTTAGTTCTTTTAAAATATGTAATGTTTGATTTTTTACATTATTTTATATTTTTCTCAATTATATGTATACAATTTTTAAAAACTTTTTTACAAAATTGAGTTCTAAATTCTCTCCCTCCCTCCCAGGTCTCCCTTTCCTTGAGAAGGCAAGCAGTTTGAAATATTTTATACTTACTTGTCCAATAATGCAAAACATTTCCATATTAGCCATGTTGTAAAAGAAAAAAACAGGCTAAAACAAAACAAAACAATAATAATAAAGAAAGTTTAAATAATATGCTCCAATCTGCATTCAGATTCCACCAGTTCTTCTTCTAGAAGTGGATAGCATTTTCCATTATGAGACTTTAGGAATGATCTTAGATCACTGTATTGTTGAGAATAGCTAAGTCATTTACAGTTAATCATCATACAATATTGCCGTTACTGTGTATGATGTTCTTTTGGTCCTGCTTATTTCACTCTACATTACTTCATGTAAGTTTTATGAAACTGTCCTGCTCATCATTCCTTACAACATAATAATATTCTATTTCCTTCTCCCTTGATTAACACAAAGAGAAGTTAAGCGATTAACCCAGGGTTACACAGCTAGTAAGTGTTTGAGGCCATATTTGAACATCTTCCTGATTCCAGACCCAGCACTCTATCTACTGAGCCACCTATCTGCCTCACCGCATCATTGAATTGAAGCATAATGAAACATTTATGGACAAAACAGAACAAACATAATTTTATATCAACTCTCCATAGACTGAGCTTGATATGCTTTTAGCCTTCTGCTCCAACACCAACTAAATCCTCAAGAAAGCCTACTTACCTTAAAGGGAAATTATCCCAACCAACATAAATAAATAATACCTTTAAGTTAATTTAGTGCAAAGCAACTATTAAAATTCCCTCATCTTTTTCTTTTTCCCCTTTTCTAGACAGGATTTTTTGCTCTTAGATATGGAATGTCCGAGATCCTTTCTTCAGCATACCCATTTCTTAACTAGGTATCTCCAACTGTCCTGATGTATATCTTCCTACTGGAACCAGATGACCCTGGAAGAGAGAGTGGAGCTTGTGACTTTGCACAGTCCTGCCTCACTTAAATCCAATTCACTGTAAGTCATGACATCACCTCCCTGATGTCATGGTCCTCTTCAAGAATGAAATACAAACAGCAACAGCATGGTATTTTTGCACTGTGTTCCAGCAGTTCAAAAAGTACTTTCAGCTAAGGAAATAATGGGCAGAGACCCCAACACACTTCTTAATTATAAAAGTGCATCTGTAAGAATCTTTGTTTTAAGTTTAGAGATGCTTATCATGATAGGACAGTATCTCATCAAATTATGTTTTAAAGGGAGATTTGAGCCCAGTTGGTAGAAAGAAATACCCACAGAAATGAAATCATCATTCCCTAGAAATGAAGTAAAAAAAATAAAAGATGGGGTTAGACTGGGAGAAAAGAGAGGCAGGTTTGGTGGAAGGAGAAAAGAGATTTGATTGAATGGATTGAGAATAGGATGTGTGCTATATTCCTATGGAAAAAATGCTCTGAATCACCATTGATCATTGAAATGTAAATTAAAACAATGTTGAGGTACCACCTCACACCTATCGGAATGACTAATATGACAAAAAGGAAAATGTTGGATTTTGGAGGGAGTGTGGGAAAACTGGGAAACTAATTCACCATTGATAGAATTGTGAACTCATCCAACCACTCCAGAGAGCAATCTGGAACTATGCCAAAAGGGCTATAAAACTGCATACCCTTTGATCCAGCAATACTACTGCTAGGCTTATACCCTAAAGACATCAAAAATAGGGGGAAAGAACCTATTTGTACACAACTATTTATAGCAGACTTTTTGTGTTGGCTAAAAATTGGAAACCAAAGGAATGCCCATCAATTGGGGAATGGCTAAACAAGTTGTTATAAAACATTGTCATAGATCATAATGGAATATTATTGTGCTATAAGAAATGACAAGCAGGGTGACTTCAGAAAGGCCTGGAAAGACTTATATGAACTGATGTATAGTGAAGTGAACAGAACCAGAAGAACATTGTACACAGTAACAGCAATATTGTTTGATGAAGAGCTGTAAGTGACTAAGCTATTCTAAGGAATGCAATGATCTAAGACAATCCTAAAGGACTAATGATAAAGCATACTATCTACCTGCAGATAAATTGATATTGATTGAGTACAGCATGCTATTTTTCACTTACTTTTTTTCTTTTATTCAGGTCTTCTTATACAAAATTACTAATATAGTAATGTTTTACATAATCGCATATGCATAACCTATATTGCTTACCACCTCAGAGAGGGGTAAGAGAAAAAAGGGAGGAAAGGAGGGATAGAATTTGGAATTGAAAACTTTAAATAAAAATGTTTTTTCAAAAGAACAAGATGTGTCAAGGAACTAATCAAATTATAAAATGAGGCCAGGAAGTGATATGGGTCTGAAGAGAAAGTACTTTCTAGATGGTAGACCTGTGCTATGATACATATATTTTTCCTGTTCTCTCCCAAGTCTAACCAGTCGAACCACTGGAAACTGAGACTATGAATCATTTTTTTTTTGTCTCTTGCCCCAAACCCAAGTGACCTTAATAACATTAAAGAAAACTATTTTCAAGATCAGGGGTTAGTAGAATGTTTTTAGCAGCTCCTTGCTCAGATAAAATGTTTACATCTGATATTAAATGTGTGCAATTCCTTTAAGGAATTATTTTTTGCACAAAAGAACTTGAATACTTTGGTGGATTTTACCACTTTGAATACTCCTTCTAGGCACGTATAATACAATCCAATCTTCTCATTGTGGAGGAGATAGACTTTGTGAATTTGAAGAAAACATCTTCTCCCTTGAAAAAAGTAACCTTAGAGATCAAAGAAAGAGAGGCATAGACTTGTATAAACAGAGACCTTTCATCACTCTTAAAGACAGGATGAACCTTGGGGCAGTTAGGTGGTGCAGTGGATAGAGCACCGGCCCTGGAGTCAGGAGTACCTGAGTTCAAATCCAGCCTCAGACACGTCAACACTTACTAGCTGTGTGACCCTGGGCAAGTCACTTAACCCCAATTGCCTCACTAAAAACAAAAAACAAAAAACAACAAAAAGATAGGATGAGCCTTATTGATTTCTATCTTGAAGGAGGCCTTACCACTATCTAAGAGATTTCCTGTCAAATTATCTGATAATAAGTACAGAGAAAACATTCCTATCAGAAAAAGTCTGATCTTTGGAAACTCTTAAGATGTCAGTTATCATGATTTTTTCCCCAAAAATCACCTGATACCCTGTGCCTAATCAACCCACCAAACAAGAAAACTGACTGAGCAGCCTGACCTTATGGGCTCTTTTTTACATCCTGTAATATTGTCCTAAAGCTAGGTAAAATTGGATATATGTATGTAAATTCCTTTTTTTCTGGGCATTGCTATCCATCTGGAAACTGTCCACCATCAGATACTAATTAAACTTTTTATGATTTACTTAAAATCCCCTGTTTTATTGACCTCCAGTCAAAAGGACCAAGATGAAATGAATTGCTTTCAAGGACAATCTTAGGACCTCCAAATAGAGGAATTTTCCAACATCATTACATGTAATTCTTGTTCTAAGAATTATCTTTCCAAAATCCTCCAGAAGAAATGAATAAAAATATGTGGGAAGGGGAGAAAATATGACAATGTAGAGAAAGTACTCAGCTGAGCTCTCCCCACATTCACCTCCAAACAACTTAAAAATATTACCTCAAATAAAATTCTGGAGTAGAAGAGCCAACAAAAGGTCAGAATGAGATATTCTTGTAATGCAAGATAACATAAAAGATCAGAAAAAGATATCTATGCTATGGGGGGGGTGAGGGGAGACTGGCTCAGAGGTCATGTGGAAGAAATATCAGTAGTGGGACTTGGTAGCGGTGACAGAAGAATCAGCAACTTTGGAAAATGGTAACTGGTCAGAAAGAGATTACAGGGTACTCCTGTGCTAGCTTTGTTTGTAAGACCAGATGCTATTTGGCAACTACATTCCCTACACCCACTTTTGGGTCATATTTCAAAGGTGGAGAGGAGTACTTTTAGTCAAGAGGGAGTGGAATCCCTGAGGGACAGTATCATTTTTGGTCCCAAGGGATAAGTGACCCTGAAGAACAGTATCATTCTGGCCCCAAGGGAGGAGGGGTCCTAAGGAAGAGTGTTGATTGCAATCCCAGGGGATCAAGGGCTCTTCCTGGGAAAGAACCAGAGTACAGACCAAGAGACCAGTGACCACACCTCTCTTCATATTACACTACCTTAGAAACACTAAAAACTTCCAAACTCCCATAAGTAGCTCAGCAGTGTGAAAAAGCATGAAGCTTGAGAAGAGGCCACCATCAAGCCCCACCTCCCCCCTCTCACCCCATAACATAAATACACTGGGAACTTAATACAACTAAAGTTCCAAATCAATAAATAGGGTAGAAAAAAATTAGCAAACAACAAAAAAAGAACCTGACCATTTAAAGTTACTATTGTGACAGATAAGATCAAGACACAAACTCAAAAGAAGACAATGAAGTCAAAACACCTACAAGCAAGGCCTCAAAGGGAAAAAAATGTGAATTTTATACAAGCCCAACAAACATTCCAGGAAGAGGGAATATTAGGTAAAGAAATTAAAGGACAAGAAGAAAATTATGAAAAGACAATTAACAATTTGATAAAAGAGGAACAAAAAGTACTGCAGAAAATATCACCTTAACAGAATTGGCTAAGTGGAAAAAGAAGTATAAAAAGAGGCAAACATAAAGATATATACATATGTATATATGTATATATATATACATACATATATACATTTATACATACATAATCAATTGGTGATACAAATCTATCTTTCCCAAAAGGAATGTAGAAGGGGAAGAGGATAAGAAAAAGATGGTAGGTTGGTGATAAAAAAGAAGGCATATAAAAGAAGGTAATGATCAGAAGTAAAACAATCTTTAGAGTAGAAATAGGATAAAAAGAGAGAAAGAAGGATAAACAGAAGAAAATAGGATGGAAGGAAGTGTACAGCTAGCAATTATAACTGTAAATATGAATGGGATATACTTACCCATAAAACAGAAGCATATAGCAGAATGGAATGGATTAGGAACCAGAACCCAACAGTATATTTACAAGAAACACACTTTAAACAAAGAGACACACACAGAGTAAAAATAAAGGGTTGGAGCAGAATCTATTATGCTTCAGCTGAAGCAAAAAAAGGAAGGGGTAGCAGTCACAATCTCAGAAAAAGCAAAAATAGACCTAATGAAAAGGAATAAGTAGGGAAACTATATCTTGTTAAAAGGAAGCAGAGGGAGGGACGGAACCAAGATGGTGGAGGAAAGGCAGGGACTTGCCTGAGCTGTCCCCAAGACCCCTCGAAATACCTTCAAAAAATGCAATAAGACAATTCCCAGAGGGCAGCTAGGTGGCACAGTGGATAGAGCACTGGCCCTGGAGTCAGGAGTACCTGAGTTCAAATCCGGCCTCAGACACTTACTAGCTGTGTGACCCTGGGCAAGTCACTTAACCCCAATTGTCTCACTTAAAAAAAAAAAAAAGACAATTCCTAGAGCACACACACACAAAATAATGAAGAAAAAACACCTTAAAAACCAGAGTAGACCAAATGGTGAAAGAGATACAAAAAGCCAATGAGGAAAAGAATGCCTTGAAAAGCCTAATTGGCCAAATGGAAAAGGAGGTACAAAAGCTCTCTGAAGAAAACTTAAAAATTAGGATTGAGCAAATGGAAGCTAATGACTTTATGGGAAATCAAGAAACAATAAAGTAAAACCAAAAGAATGAAAAATAGAAGGCAATGTGAAATATCTCATTGGAAAAACAGCTGATTTGGAAAACAGATCCAGGAGAGATAATTTGAAAATTATTGGACTACCTGAAAGGTATGATAAAAAAAAAAAAAAGATCCTAGATATCATCTTCCAAGAAATTATCAGGCAAAAATGTCCTGATATTCTAGAGCCTAAAGGTAAAATAGAAATTGAAAGAATCCACCAATTACCTCCTGAAAGAAATCCTAAAATGAAAACTCCCAGGAATATTATTGCCAAATTCCAGTGCTCATGGGTCAAGGAGAAAATATTGTAAGCAGCCAGAAAGAAACAATTCAAGTATTGTGGAGCCACAGTCAGGATAACACAAGATTTAGCAGCTTCTACATTAAAGAAATGGAGAGCTTGGAATATGATACTACAGAGGACAAAGGAACTGGGATTACAACCAAAAATCACCTACCGGGCAAAACTGAGTATAATCCTTCAGAGGAAAAAATGATGATTCAATGAGAGAGAGGACTTTCTGGCATTATTAATGAAAAGACCTGAGCTCAACAGAAAATTTGACTATGAAATACAAGACTTTAGAGAAACATTAAAAGGTCAACAGGAAAAAGGAATCAAAAGGGATATTAAAAGGTTAAACTGTTTACATTCCTACATGGGAAGATGATACGTATAACTCATAAGAATGTTCTCATTATTAGGGCAGGTATATGAATATATTTAGACAGGGGGCATAGATATGAGTTGAATATGGAGGGATGATAACTTTTTAAAAAAATTTTAAAAATAAAATTAAGGGGTGAGAGAGAAATGCACTGGGAGAAAGGGAAAGGAAGAGGTAGAATGGGCTAAAGTATCTCACATAAAAGAAGTGAGAAAAAGCTTATATAGTGGACAGGAAGAAGGGGGAGGTTCTGGGGAGTAAGTAAACCTTACTCTCATCGAAATTGGTTCAAAGTAGGAATAACACACACACTCAGTGCAGTATAGTAATCTATCTTACCCTGTAGGAAAGTAGGAGGGGAAGGGTCATTTTGACTACTATAAATACACAAATTAACTGCAAAGTACATATGAAGGAAGATGGATCTGAATCCAGAGAAAGAACTGATGAATAGATGTATAGAATATTATATATGTGTGTATATATGTATACATATATATACATACATCTAATGGTTGGCATCTCTGTGGTAAGGGGGAAGGAAAAAAGAGGAGAAATGTAACGATTGGAATAACGCCACCTGCTGGATACTTACTGTAGAGGAGTTCTGCCCATGAAGGGAAGGTCTTTGAGGGCAAGACCAGGAGTCAGGAAGTGACGCGGGCTAGTGGGAGGAGGAAGGAAGAGACTGGCGCTCAGTCTCGCTCTCTTTCCTTTGGACTCTGGTGGAGAGCGGAGCTAGAAATGTGCTCTCTCTTTAATAGATAGGAATCTAGGCCTTTCTCTCTCTCTTTACAAAATTCTTATTCTCCTTAATAAATGCTTAAAAGTCTAACTCTTGCTAAAGCTTATAATTTATTGGCGACCACTCATTAGATATTTTAGACAGACTAGCTAGAATTTTAACCCTTAACAGATGGCTGACCACGAAGAGGAAAGCTAACCCTCAGTCTTCTTCTGATCTGCTGGTTGGGTAAGAAATTTCCCCTCCCTCTCCCTTTAACTGCTAAGTACTGGTGTACTGGCTGTGTTTTTCCTTTGAATTTTTTCGAATGGACCTTTTAAACTCCCTAATTATCCTATTTTTGATTTTGGTCTGTTTAACCAGACAAATGGGAGATAAGATCATGTTAATGCTTTGTTTTTGTGGATTTTCTATTTTTCTTTTTATTTTTGTTAAAAGAGCCAGCAACTTACTCACACAAGGAAATATCTCTCCCTCTCCCAACCATGCTTTTTCAGAGAAACCTGAAGAGATTCCCGCAGCTTTTCCCAGTTCTAACACTAATTGTTGCTCTAATTTTGCATGCCTGGAGGCAATGACCCACCCTCTAGAAGCTTTTAATCCCCTAGCACCTGGAGGCAAAGTGGGGGAAGAGGAATCCAGGCCTGAGTTCAAAATCAAGTCTGATTCAAATTGCTCTGGTCCCTCCCCTCCTCTCCAGACCCCACCCTCTACTCCTCCTATGGCCAAGCCCATTGCTTCCCCTGCCTGGGAAGTCCAGAGATCTGATGCGCATGCTCAACTTTTTCTACCTGCATTTGCAGCTTCAGGCTCAGCCCTTCCCCGGCCTGGCTGTGCTTTTGAGACAATCTTAGAAAACTCTTTAAATTCCAGATATGCTTGTTTTGTTCATAATTTTGCTAACCTGCTTTTGTCTTTAATTAGTAATCTTATAAAGCATTTGTATGGTGAAAAGACTGACAGACAATATAAAGGGGTTAAAGAAGAAAAACTTAAACTGAATAAGAATGACAACCATCAACATAGTTCAAGACTCTGCTTCTTTTGCCATGGAAGGGTATATATTTTAGAGAAATGTAGAAGTAAGCAGCAAGGTATTGATGCGAGTGTTGGGGATTTTAGATATCGGAATCAAAAGTGTTCTGAATTCACTCAGAGTATTAATGTCAGTTCAGAGGTTACATAGGATTTCTATGCTATTATATATACATTTTGAAATTAATGGTATGGGTTTATTTTCATAGAGATTTTCATGCTTTTGAGATTGTGTCTTATACTTAGTTTTTAAAACAAGGAGAATATTTGTAAAAGCTTTTTATAGTCATGTGATCAAGTTTATATTTTATAATACTCTTATTGATATTAAGTTCATATTCATTTAGATTTCCTTAGTTTGAATTTCACTGTCTTTTATTGTTCCATTTGTATTTTCTTCTATTCATTTGTCTATCTAATTTTGAAACATGGCAAGATGGTTTTGATTTCATAATACAATGTTAATTCTAGGAGTATTGTGCTCCCATATTCTGAGTTGTTTGTTTTTGTTATTTTTTCTCAACTGATTATTTGATCAAACTCTTTAAAGCATTTCCCTGGCAAATTGGTTGCCATGGCAAGTGTAAATTGATTCTAGAAGTATTATTTTTGATAAGCATATTCCAAAAAAAAAAAAAAAAGAGGGGAACATTTGTAAAAGTTTTCTTTTTTCAAAAAAAAAAAGTTCTTTGAGATTCTGTTGTGCTTTAACTTGTATTTAAGTATGTTCTGATTTTTCACAAAAGTAATTGTATACTAAGTAAAAAAAAAGGGTATTATTTGAAATTGTTGCATAATTATATATTATATTTTGAGTCAAGATGTATTCACATTTTTTGCAATCATTTATTATCCTCAATTTTAAATCCATATGAGACTTGGATTATGGGAACTTATCATTTAAGACATTAATTGCCTTTATTCTGAGTTATCAGATGCCAGTTGGCCAAGATGCCATCCAATCACAAGAGGAATACATGCAAGAGCAGACACTGAACTGTCACATGAGGGGAGACATGCATGAAGTCAAGGTATGGCCGAGGGAACGGCTTTTGACAAATGTTGAGGTTGGATTCTCTTGGTTTAATATTTTATTCTCTTTTTCCCCACAATATTGTACAGATGGCTGGAAGTATTCATCCCACCCATCTCACTTCTACACCTGGCTTCTATGCTCCCTCCTATATGCCTGATGCCATGGACATCTCAATCCCATGCATCTGATTAAGTCTGACTCAGTTTCTTCCAATATGTTTGGTGGCATGGACATATATTCCATCCACCTATTTTAAGCCTGGCATACTGTATGGGCAGTACATATCGCTCAAGTGTGGGAATGCTCATATCCCATCATTTCTCTGTTCTTTTATGGTAACCCCCATAATTATCTCAGGTGTCATGATAAATACAGTGTTGAATTTGGCCTTGATACCTGTTACCAATTATATTAGATTTTTTAATTTCTCATAATGGCATGAGGATAATTAGGCAGATGATGCAAAAAGTGATGAAACAAAGATAAAAATTATTTTTAAAAATTAATATCGCAGCAATTGTCTTCTCAAATACCCTCCATAAGGGGGGACTATAGTAATATTATAATTTTAAAGAATGGTTCAATTTTTGTTTTATTATATGTTTCATGTGTAACAACTAAGATTCTGAATTCCCTTAGACATGTTTTTGAGAACTTTCATTGTTTGATTTGATTATTGACAAAGCTATTTTAAAGTTGTGTTAAGCTCAATTTTGTAGGAAATTTTCCTGGCTGATTACCAGCATCCACACATCAACCCCTGAAAAGACTTCCATTCCACGACTACACCTAGAGGACATCTGAGAAAAGACTTTCAGAGACTTTAAATGAACAGTTTTGATTTGTTCTTTTTGTTGGTTTTTTTCTCTTTCTGTTATAATATACACCATCTGTAACATGTATTCTCTGCAGAGGCCCTCCCTTTGCAAGACTAATGTCAAAGCGTCGGTTCATGAGGACAAAAAAAAAAATTGCCCCTCTGGACAAAACTTTCCTCTCTTCCTTTTCTATATTGTTGTTCACATATTATTAGTTAGCAATAGTTATCATATTGTTTTTACTGTTCCGTCAAGGAAACATTTTGTTTCTTGAGGAACAACAGGGGGGACTGTAACGATTGGAATAACGCCACCTGCTGGATACTTACTGTAGAGGAGTTCTGCCCATGAAGGGAAGGTCTTTGAGGGCAAGACCAGGAGTCAGGAAGTGACGCGGGCTAGTGGGAGGAGGAAGGAAGAGACTGGCGCTCAGTCTCGCTCTCTTTCCTTTGGACTCTGGTGGAGAGCGGAGCTAGAAATGTGCTCTCTCTTTAATAGATAGGAATCTAGGCCTTTCTCTCTCTCTTTACAAAATTCTTATTCTCCTTAATAAATGCTTAAAAGTCTAACTCTTGCTAAAGCTTATAATTTATTGGCGACCACTCATTAGATATTTTAGACAGACTAGCTAGAATTTTAACCCTTAACAGAAAGGAAAGTTAGATGATAATTTTATTATATGTTTAAAAGGAAGAGCAAGTTGTATATAATACATTTGTAGCAAGTTGTATATAATAAATTTGTAGTTTAATGTGCAATCATCTTTTTAAAAAAATCTGTTATGAAAATATTTATTTCATAAATTAAAAATAATTAAAAAAATAAAAAGTACCTAAGAAATGAGTTCTAGGTCCATACCTGAGTCTGGCCAATGAAGCTCGCACATTTGCCTAGCTTACACAGTTTTGTTTGAGCATTCAAGTAAATAAAGTAAGCAAATTAAAAGAAGAAGAAGAAGAAGAAGAAGAAGAAGAAGAAGAAGAAGAAAACCAAATTCCTAGTATCAAAAATGTTGATGGTGAATTCACCAACAATGAAGATGAAATTAAAACAATGATTAGGAACTAATTTACCCAGCAATATGCCTATAAATCTGACAATCTAAGTGAAATGAACATTTAAAAAAATATAAACTGTTCAGATTAGGAGAAGAGGAAATAAAATACTTAAATACCCTATGTTATAAAAAAAATTAAAAATAAAAAATTGAATGTCAGTAATGAGCTCCCTAAGAAAAATCCCCAACACCAGGTGAATTCACAAGTGAATTCTACCAAACATTTAAAGAACATTTAATTCTAATATTATATAAACTATTTTGAAAAAAATAGATAAAGAGTCCTACCAAATTCATCTTACAAGAAAAATATGGTTCTGATACATAAACCAGGGAGACAAAAATAGAGAAAGAAAACCATAGACCAAGTTTGCTTAATGAATATTAATGCTAAAATTGTAAATAAAACACTGGCAAGGAGATTATGGCAATATATCAGGAGTATAAAACACTTTGACCAGGTGGAATTTATACCAGGAATGATGGTTCAATATCAGGAATGTTATCAACATAATTGACCATATCAATAACAAAATTAATAAAAATCATATGATAATTTCAATGAAGAAATTGACTGACACAATACAATACCCATTTCTATTAAAAACACTAGAAAGAATAGGAATCAATAGAGTCTTTCTTGAATTGATAAGTAGTATCTATATAAAACCAAGAGTAAATATTATCTCTAATGGGAATGTGAGAAAATAATTATTAATAATGGATTTCTTGGGGAAACTCGGAGACCAGTTTCAGTCCTTTCTTTCCCTCCCACTCCCCACTCTAGAAAGTTCAGCTCTTGTCTGGGACGAGCCCAAGGGAACAAAATAAATGGAGATTGTAAGGGCCAAATTTAGTATGGGGAGAGTTAATTGGGTAGCTCACTATAATATTAGGATAAGAAAGGAGATTAACAGCCTCTTTTAAAAAAAACAGGTTTTATTAATGGGAACAAATCTACAACACAGGTGAAGTTAATAGAACTAGGGACAATGAAAAAGGGGATAGACAAACTTACCACCACACCAGCATCTCTCTCACTTTCTCCTGCATGCAAGAGTGAGTCCTCTCCTCCCTTCTCTCTCCCAGAAGCCACCTCTCCCACAGGAAACAGGGCCATCCACACACACAGCCCCAAGCTAATTGGCTGGCAGCCCTGACTGACAGAACTAACAGGCAGCTCTACAAATGCAAGCCAGCCAGCTTCCGGATGCCAAAGACCACCTGACTTGTCCTAACCAGGCTTCTCATCATGGCGGGGCTTCCCTACAATATAATTTGGCCAGACCCATGTAGGTGTGCAGATGTCTGGCATGAGGTCAGTGTGCATGGTGTGTGCCAGGGTTTCTAATTTTAGCCAAAGATGGGGTCATAGAAACTCCAAATCACAATTAATTCCTTACAGTATAGACTCTTTTTCCAGCTCAGTGTAGAACCACACCTAGATAATGGACTTCACCTTTGTCCTTCAGTGAGGGTCTTTTTCATACTCTTCCCTGATCTCATCTGTAGAGTTCATTTTAATTTAGACCACCCTCAAGTCATGTCAATCAATGGAAATGAATGATGCTAACCAATGAACTTTTTTTAAAGAAATATTTTATTTAAAATTTTTTTCCAATTACAGGTAAAAATATTTTTTGAATTCTAAATTTTTCTCCCACCCTCCCTTCCCTCCCCTCTCCAGAGGCCAGCAAGCAATCTGATATAGGTTATACATTACAATCATGTTCATCATATTCCCACATTAGTCATGTTGTAAAGAGAATGATCAGAACAAAAAGAGAAAAAATGCAAGAAAGAATAAACAAGACCAATAACAAAAAAGGCAACAAGAAAAGTGAAAATAGTATGCTTCAATCTGTATTCAGATGCCACAGTTCTTTTTCTGGATGTGGAGAATATTTTTCACCATAAGTCTTTTGGCATTGTCATGGAGCATTGTATAACTGAGAAGAGTTAAGTCTATTGCAGTTGATTATCATACAATATTGTTGATACTGTGTACAATGTTCTTTTGGTTGTGTTTATTTCACTCAATATCACTTCATGTAAGTCTTTCCAGGTTTTTCTGAAATCCATCTGCTCATCATTTCTTACAGCACAATAGTATTCCATTACATTTGTATACCACAACTTGTTTAACCATTCCCTAATTGATGGGCATCCCCTGAATTTCAAATTCTGTGCTACCACAAAAAGAGCAACTACAAATATTTTTGTACATGTGAGTCCTTTTACTTTTTTATGATCTCTTTGGGATTTTGACCTAGTAGTGGTATTTCTGTTCAAAGGGTGTACACAGTTTTAAAGTTTTTTGGGCATGGCTAATGTTAAGGGCTAAAATTCTAGCTAAACTGTCTAAATATCTAATGAGTGGTCGCCAATCAATTATAAGCTTTAGCAAGAGTTAGACTTTTAAGCATTTATTAAGGAGAATAAGAATTTGGTAAAGAGAGAGAAAGGCCTAGATTCCTATCTATTAAAGGGAGAGCACATTTCTAGCTCCCTTCTCCGCCAGCGTCCACAGGAAAGAGGCGCGAGACTGAGCGCCAGTCTCTTCCTTCCTCCTCCCACTAGCTCGCGTCACTTCCTGACTCCTGGTCTTGCCCTCAAAGACCTTCCCTTCATGGGCAGAACTCTTCTACAGTAAGTATCCAGCAGGTGGCGTTATTCCAATCATTACAGTCCCCCCTGTTGTTCCTCAAGAAACAAAATGTTTCCTTGACGGAACAGTAAAAAGAATATAATAACTATTGCTAACTAATAATATGTGAACAATAATATAGAAAAGGAAGAGAGGAAAGTTTTGTCCAGAGGGGCGATTTTTTTTTTTTTTGTCCTCATGAACCGACGCTTTGACATTAGTCTTGCAAAGGGAGGGCCTCTGCAGAGAATACATGTTACAGATGGTGTATATTATAACAGAAAGAGAAAAAAACAACAAGTCAAAACTGTTCATTTAAAGTCTCTGAAAGTCTTTTCTCAGATGTCCTCTAGGTGTAGTCATGGAATGGAAGTCTTTTCAGGGGTTGATGTGTGGATACTGGTAATCAGCCAGAAAATTTCCTACAAAATTGAGCTTAACACAACTTTAAAATAGCTTTGTCAATAATCAAATCAAACAATGAAAGTTCTCAAAAACATGTCTAAGGGAATTCATAATCTTAGTTGTTACACATGAAACTGTTAAGGGTTAAAATTCTAGCTAGTCTGTCTAAAATAGCTAATGAGTGGTCGCCAATAAATTATAAGCTTTAGCAAGAGTTAGACTTTTAAGCATTTATTAAGGAGAATAAGAATTTGGTAAAGAGAGAGAAAGGCCTAGATTCCTATCTATTAAAGGGAGAGCACATTTCTAGCTCCGCTCTCCACCAGAGTCCAGAGGAAAGAGCCCCAGAGTCAGCGCCAGTCTCTTCCTTCCTCCTCCCACTAGTCCGCGTCACTTCCTCCCGCCAAAGAAAAGACTCCTGGTCTTGCCCTCAAAGACCTTCGCTTCATGGGCAGAACTCTTCTACAGTAAGTATCCAGCAGGTGGCGTTATTCCAATCATTACAGTCCCCCCTGTTGTTCCTCAAGAAACAAAATGTTTCCTTGATGGAACAGTAAAAAGAATATAATAACTATTGCTAACTAATAATATGTGAACAACAATATAGAAAAGGAAGAGAGGAAAGTTTTGTCCAGAGGGGCGATTTTTTGTCCTCATGAACCGACGCTTTGACATTAGTCTTGCAAAGGGAGGGCCTCTGCAGAGAATACATGTTACAGATGGTGTATATTATAACAGAAAGAGAAAAAAAACAACAAAAACAACAAATCAAAACTGTTCATTTAAAGTCTCTGAAAGTCTTTTCTCAGATGTCCTCTAGGTGTAGTCGTGGAATGGAAGTCTTTTCAGGGGTTGATGTGTGGATGCTGGTAATCAGCCAGGAAAACTTCCTACAAAATTGAGCTTAACACAACTTTAAAATAGCTTTGTCAATAATCAAATCAAACAATGAAAGTTCTCAAAAACATGTCTAAGGGAATTCAGAATCTTAGTTGTTATACATGAAACATATAATAAAACAAAAATTGAACCATTCTTTAAAATTATAATATTACTATAGTCCCCCCCTTATGGAGGGTAATTGAGAAGACAATTGCTGCGATATTAATTATTAAAAATAATTTTTTATCTTTGTTTCATCACTTTTTGCATCATCTGCCTAATTATCCTCATGCCATTATGAGAAATTAAAAAATCTAATATAATTGGTAACAGGTGTCAAGGCCAAATTCAACACTGTATTTATCATGACACCTGAGATAATTATGGGGGTTACCATAAAAGAACAGAGAAATGGTGGGATATGAGCATTCCCACACTTGAGCAATATATACTGCCCATGCAGTATGCCAGGTTTAAAATAGGTGGATGGAATACATGTCCATGCCACCGAACATATTGGAGGAAACTGAGTCAGACTTAATCAGATGCATGGGATTGAGATGTCCATGGCATCGGGCATATAGGAGGGAGCATAGAAGCCAGGTGTAGAAGTGAGATGGGTGGGATGAATACTTCCAGCCATCTGTACAATATTGTGGGGAAAAATAAAATAAAATATTAAACCAAGAGAATCCAACCTCAACATTTGTCAAAAGCCGTTCCCTCGGCCATACCTTGACTTCATGCATGTCTCCCCTCATGTGACAGTTCAGTGTCTGCTCTTTGCATGTATTCCTCTTGTGATTGGATGGCATCTTGGCCAACTGGCATCTGATAACTCAGAATAAAGGCAATTAATGTCTTAAATGATAAGTTCCCATAATCCAAGTCTCATATGGATTTAAAAATTGAGGATAATAAATGATTGCAAAAAATGTGAATACATCTTGACTCAGAACACAATATATAATTATGCAACAATTTCAAATAATACCCCTTTTTTTTTTTACTTAGTATACAATTACTTTTGTGAAAAATCAGAACATATTTGAATACAAGTTAAAGCACAACACAATCTCAAAGACAACTTTTACAAATGTTCCTCTCTTTTTTTTTTTTTGGAATATGCTTATCAAAAATAATACTTCTAGAATCAATTTACACTTGCCATGGCAAACAATTTGCCAGGGAAATGCTTTAAAGAGTTTGATCAAATAATCAGTTGAGAAAAAAATAGCAAAAACAAACAACTCAGAATATGGGAGCACAATACTCCTAGAATTAACATTGTATAATAAAATCAAAACCATCTTGCAATGTTTCAAAATTAGATAGACAAATGAATAGAAGAAAATACACATGGAACAATAAAATACAGTGAAATTCAAACTAAGGAAATCTAAATGAATATGAACTTAATATCAATAAGAGTATTATAAAATATAAACTTGATCACATGACTATAAAAAGCTTTTACAAATATTCTCCTTGTTTTAGAAACTAAGTATAAGACACAATCTCAAAAGCATGAAAATCTCTATGAAAATAAACCCATACCATTAATTTCAAAATGTATATATAATAGCATAGAAATCCTATGTAACCTCTGAACTGATACTATTACTCTGAGTGAACTCAGAACACTTTTGATTCTGATATCTAAAATCCCCAATACTCATATCAATATCTTGCTGTTTACTTCTACATTTCTGTAAAATATATACCCTTCCATGGCAAAAGAAGCGGAGTCTTGAACTATGTTGATGATTGTCATTCTTATTCAGCTTAAGTTTTTCTTCTTTAACCCCTCTATATTGTCTGTCAGCCTTTTCACCATACAAATGCTTTATAAGATTACTAATTAAAGACAAAAGCAGGTTAGCAAAATTATGAACAAAACGAGCATATCTGGAATTTAAAGAGTTTTCTAAGATTGTCTCAAAAGCACAGCCAGGCGGGGGAAGGGCTGAGCCTGAAGCTGCAAATGCAGGTAGAAAAAGTTGAGCATGTGCACCAGATCTCTGGACTTCCCAGGCAGGGGAAGCTATGGGCTTGGCCATAGGAGGAGTAGAGGGTGGGGTCTGGAGAGGAGGGGAGGGACCAGAGCAATTTGAATCAGACTTGATTTTGAACTCAGGCCTGGATTCCTCTTCCCCCACTTTGCCTCCAGGTGCTAGGGGATTAAAAGCTTCTAGAGGGTGGGTCATTGCCTCCAGGCATGCAAAATTAAAGCAACAATTACTGTTAGAACTGGGAAAAGCTGCGGGAATCTCTTCAGGTTTCTCTGAAAAAGCATGGTTGGGAGAGGGAGAGATATTTCCTTGTGTGAGTAAGTTGCTGGCTCTTTTAACAAAAATAAAAAGAAAAATAGAAAATCCACAAAAACAAAGCATTAACATGATCTTATCTCCCATTTGTCTGGTTAAACAGACTAAAATCAAAAATAGGGTTATTAGGGAGTTTAAAAGGTCCATTCGAAAAAATTTAAAGGAAAACACAGCCAGTATGCCAGTACTTAGCAGTTAAAGGGAGAGGGAGGGGAAATTTCTTACCCAACCAGAAGATCAGAAGTGAGGTTCAGCTTTCCTCTTCGTGGTCAGCCATCTGTTAAGGGTTAAAATTCTAGCTAGTCTGTCTAAAATAGCTAATGAGTGGTCGCCAATAAATTATAAGCTTTAGCAAGAGTTAGACTTTTAAGCATTTATTAAGGAGAATAAGAATTTGGTAAAGAGAGAGAAAGGCCTAGATTCCTATCTATTAAAGGGAGAGCACATTTCTAGCTCCGCTCTCCACCAGAGTCCAGAGGAAAGAGCCCCAGAGTCAGCGCCAGTCTCTTCCTTCCTCCTCCCACTAGTCCGCGTCACTTCCTCCCGCCAAAGAAAAGACTCCTGGTCTTGCCCTCAAAGACCTTCGCTTCATGGGCAGAACTCTTCTACAGTAAGTATCCAGCAGGTGGCGTTATTCCAATCGTTACAAAACATATAATAAAACAAAAATTAAAACATTCTTTAAAATTATAATATTACTATAGTCCCCCCTTATGGAGGGTAATTGAGAAGACAATCGCTGCAATATTAATTAATAAAAATAATTTTTATCTTTGTTTCATCACTTTTTGCATCATCTGCCTAATTATCCTCATGCCATTATGAGAAATTTTAAAATCTAATATAATTGGTAACAGGTGTTAAGGCCAAATTCAACACTGTATTTATCATGACACCTGAGATAATTATGGGGGTTACCATAAAAGAACAGAGAAATGATGGGATATGAGAACTCCCACACTTGAGCAATATGTACTGCCCATACAGTATGCCAGGCTTAAAATAGGTGGATGGAATATATGTCCATGCCACCGAACATATTGGAAGAAACTGAGTCAGACTTAATCAGATGCATGGGATTGAGATGGTCCATGGCATCAGGCATATAGGAGGGAGCATAGAAGCCAGGTGTAGAAGTGAGATGGGTGGGATCAATACTTCCAGCCATCTGTACAATATTGTGGGGAAAAATAAAATAAAATATTAAACCAAGAGAATCCAACCTCAACATTTGTCAAAAGCCGTTCCCTCGGCCATACCTTGACTTCATGCATGTCTCCCCTCATGTGACAGTTCAGTGTCTGCTCTTTCATGTATTCCTCTTGTGATTGGATGGCATCTTGGCCAACTGGCATCTGATAACTCAAAATAAAGGCAATTAATGTCTTAAATGATAAGTTCCCATAATCCAAGTCTCATATGGATTTAAAAATTGAGGATAATAAATGATTACAAAAAATGTGAATACATCTTGACTCAGAACACAATATATAATTATGCAACAATTTCAAATAATACCCCTTTTTTTACTTAGTATACAATTACTTTTGTGAAAAATCAGAACATATTTGAATACAAGTTAAAGCACAACACAATCTCAAAGACAACTTTTACAAATGTTCCTCTCTTTTTTTTTTTTTTGGAATATGCTTATCAAAAATAATACTTCTAGAATCAATTTACACTTGCCATGGCAAACAATTTGCCAGGGAAATGCTTTAAAGAGTTTGATCAAATAATCAGTTGAGAAAAAATAACAAAAACAAACAACTCAGAATATGGGAGCACAATACTCCTAGAATTAACATTGTATAATAAAATCAAAACCATCTTGCAATGTTTCAAAATTAGATAGACAAATGAATAGAAGAAAATACACATGGAACAATAAAATACAGTGAAATTCAAACTAAAGAAATCTAAATGAATATGAACTTAATATCAATAAGAGTATTATAAAATATAAACTTGATCACATGACTATAAAAAGCTTTTACAAATATTCTCCTTGTTTTAAAAACTAAGTATGACACAATCTCAAAAGCATTAAAATCTCTATAAAAATAAACCCATACCATTAATTTCAAAATGTATATTTAATAGCACAGAAATCCTATGTAACCTCTGAACTGACATTAATAATCTGAGTGAACTCAGAACACTCTTGATTCCGATATCTAAAATCCCCAATACTCATATCAATACCTTGCTGCTTACTTCTACATTTCTGTAAAATATATACCCTTCCATGGCAAAAGAAGCAGAGTCTTGAACTATGTTGATTGTCATTCTTATTCAGCTTAAGTTTTTCTTCTTTAACCCCTCTATATTGTCTGTCAGTCTTTTCACCATACAAATGCTTTATAAGATTACTAATTAAAGACAAAAGCAGGTTAGCAAAATTATGAACAAAACGAGCATATCTGGAATTTAAAGAGTTTTCTAAGATTGTCTCAAAAGCACAGCCAGGCCGGGGAAGGGCTGAGCCTGAAGCTGCAAATGCAGGTAGAAAAAGTTGAGCATGCGCATCAGATCTCTGGACTTCCCAGGCAGGGGAAGCTATGGGCTTGGCCATAGGAGGAGTAGAGGGTGGGGTCTGGAGAGGAGGGGAGGGACCAGAGCAATTTGAATCAGACTTGATTTTGAACTCAGGCCTGGATTCCTCTTCCCCCACTTTGCCTCCAGGTGCTAGGGGATTAAAAGCTTCTAGAGGGTGGGTCATTGCCTCCAGGCATGCAAAATTAAAGCAACAATTACTGTTAGAACTGGGAAAAGCTGCGGGAATCTCTTCAGGTTTCTCTGAAAAAGCATGGTTGGGAGAGGGAGAGATATTTCCTTGTGTGAGTAAGTTGCTGGCTCTTTTAACAAAAATAAAAAGAAAAATAGAAAATCCACAAAAACAAAGCATTAACATGATCTTATCTCCCATTTGTCTGGTTAAACAGACTAAAATCAAAAATAGGGTTATTAGGGAGTTTAAAAGGTCCATTTGAAAAAATTTAAAGGAAAACACAGCCAGTATGCCAGTACTTAGCAATTTAAAGGGTAGGGGAAATTTCTTACCCAACCAGAAGATCAGAAGACTGAGGTTTAGCTTTCCTCTTCGTGGTCAGCCATCTGTTAAGGGCTAAAATTCTAGCTAAACTGTCTAAATATCTAATGAGTGGTCGCCAATCAATTATAAGCTTTAGCAAGAGTTAGACTTTTAAGCATTTATTAAGGAGAATAAGAATTTGGTAAAGAGAGAGAAAGGCCTAGATTCCTATCTATTAAAGGGAGAGCACATTTCTAGCTCCCTTCTCCGCCAGCGTCCACAGGAAAGGGGCGCGAGACTGAGCGCCAGTCTCTTCCTTCCTCCTCCCACTAGCTCGCGTCACTTCCTGACTCCTGGTCTTGCCCTCAAAGACCTTCCCTTCATGGGCAGAACTCTTCTACAGTAAGTATCCAGCAGGTGGCGTTATTCCAATCGTTACAGTAACCAATTAACTTTGATCAATGCATAATGACCTGTCTCTATCAAAAGAAGATAAAACCCTTGGCTATGCCAGGGACTCACTCTTTTGACTATGGATGCTCTTCCTCTTAGGACAATGTAGGTCTGAAGGCCTGAGACCATGAGAAGTGAGGGAGACATGCAGTCAAGAATTTACTGATATACAATATACATTAATAATAACTGCTTACTGCCCAAACTGGTGTAATAGCCATTTAATTTATAAAATAGCAATTAATAGCAATTTAATTATAAAATAAAGTTTTAGCAATAATTAAAAAAAAAAACACAGGGGTAAACTTGAATCCTTCCCAATAAAATCAGGGGTAAAGCAAGGATGCCCATTATCACCACTATTATTGAATATTGAAATAGAAATGCTAGCTGTGGCAATAAGGGAAGAAAAAGAAATTGAAATTAAAATAGACAATGAAGAAACAAAATTATTACTCTTTGTAGAGTATATGATGATATACTTAGAGAACCCTAGAGAATCAATTTTAAAAGTAGTTGCAATAATTAATAACTTTAGTAAAATTGCAGGATATAAAATAAACTCACACCAACCACCATCATTTCTATAAATTACCAAAAAAAAAAAAAGCAGAGATAGAAAGAGAAATCCCATTTAAAATAACTGCAGATAATATAAACTACTTGAGAATCTATCTGACAAGACAAACCCAGGGATTATAGGGACACAATTACAAAACACTTTTCATACAAATAAAGGCAGATGTAAACAATTGGAGAAATACTAATTGCGCATGAAAAGGCCAAGCCAGTATAATAAAAATGACTATTCTATCCAAATTGGTTAATTTGTTCAATGCCATACAAATCAAACTATCAAAATATGATTTTACAGAGCTAGAAAAAAATAACAAAATTCATCTGGAAGAACAAAAAGTCAAGAAAATCAATGGAATCAATTTTTTTAAAATGTTAAGGAAAGTGGTCTAGCAGTTCCATGCTATATTGCAAAGTAGTAATCATCAAAACAGTCTAGTACTGGCCACGAAATAGAGGGATAGATCAGTAGAATAGATTAGGTACACAATACACAGTAGTAAATGACCATAGTAATCTATTCCCTAAAGATCCAAGATTTTGGGGCAAGAACTCAATAATTGACAAAAATTCCTGGGAAAACTGGAAAGCCATTTGGCAGAAAGTAGGCATAGACCAACATCTCAAATCATGTACCAAAACAAAGTCAAAATTGATAAATTATTTAGATATTAAGGGTGATATAAGTAAATTAAGGGAGTATGGAACAATTTACCTGCCAGATCTTTGGATAAGAGAAAAGTTCATGACCATACAAGAGATAGAGGGGATTATGGGAAATAAAATAAATAATTTTTGTTACACAAAGTATAAAAGCTTTTGCACAAGCAAAACTAATGCAGCCACAATTAGAAGAAAACAGGAAACCAAGGGAAAAAATTTTACAGCAAGTTTCTTTGATAAACTCCTCATTTCTCAAATATCTAGGGAATTGAGCCAAATTTAAAAATATATATATAATAGGGAAATATTTAATTAAATTAATAAAAATAATGCTAAAAAGCAAGTGAATGAAATAGGAAGCTACAGTTGGAGATAAAAGATTTTTAAATTCAGCCATTTAGGATCTCAGAAAAGATAGCCCTGATCCAAGAAACTAAGAGTTTGAATCTACTCCAAGCCATAGTTTATAACCCCTCACCAAAGTGTCTGCTTTAAAGCAAAGGTATTTATTGACATAGCAAAGTATGAAGAGTAGTAATAGAACATTTCCTCTATGAAGCTGAGGCATATTCTCTCATCGTATAATAGATAACTGGTCAAAGGATATGATTAGAGAGTTTTCAGAAGAAAAATGAAAGCTGTCAATACATAAAAATGCTCTTAATCACTACTGATTAGAGAAATGCAAATTAAAACAACTTTGAGATACCACCTCACACCTATCATATTGACTAACATGACACAAAAGGAAAACAACAAATGCTGGAGAGGATGTGGAAAAATTGTGACACTAATGCACTGTTGGAAATGAGCAGAATCAGGAGAACATTGTACACAATAGTGTATGATAATCAACTGAGAAAGATTTGGTTACTCTGATTAAGACAATACTCCTATGGTAAAAAATGAAAGATTTTAACCAAAATTTAAGAGTTGAATGCACATTACTGAAGGACTGCCAGTTTTTGAAGGACCGCCCTTTTGGGGAGGAGACTGTGATGAACAGCCATGTGCCTGCTGATGCTCGGGAGAGCGTGACCAAGCACTCCACTTCCGGGGTGTGAGCTTAAAAATGAGGAGAGAACGGAAGTGGGCTCTCTCACTCTGGGCACACACACTGGCTCAGGTTTGACGGTGTGTTCGGGTGATCGGCTCTGGTCCTCAGTGGCAGCACGTGCTTGATGCTGGTTCTCAGCCTGAGAGGTAGCTTTTATAAAAGAATATAGATTAAGCTTAGATCTAAGACTATTTATTTGTATTTCTACTTTCCTATTTCCCTAATCAATATCACCTGTTTGTCGGTTGATTAATTCCTAAACAATAAAAGCTAAGTAATCCATCTCTAATTAAAGCTCAGAGGTTTCTTTCTCTTACTGGTCTGGGAGATATATAAGGGAAAGGTTAAAGGGGAGTTTAATGCTCTTATATCCAATTTTAGATCTCACAATCCAAGATAATTCCAAAGGACCCGTGATGAAAAATGCTATCTACCTCTAGAGAGAGAACTGATAAATTTAGAATACATATTGAAACTTGCTTTTTTTTTTGGTTTCTTTTTTTTCCCATATAAATATTTTATTATTTTCCCATTTCTTTCTTTTTATAGTTTCATTTTTATTGTGTTTTCTTTTGCAACATGGCTAAGATGGAAATATGTTTTGCATAACTTCACATATATAATTGATATATAATTGCTTACCTTCTCAAAGAAGAAGATGGAATGCAGAGAGATTTTAGAACTCAATTTAAAAAGAAATGATTGGTAAAAAATTTTCCATGTAATTGGGAAATATTTAATAAAATAAAAATAAATTTTAAAAATAGATGAATAAAATGGGGAGATGCAGTTGGAGATAAAAGGTTTAAAAATTCAGACATTTAGGATCTCAGAAAAGATAGCCTTAGCCAAGAAACTATGAGTCTGAATCCACTCCAAACCATAGTATATAAGCCCTCACCAATGCATCTCTCTGAAAGCAGAGGCATTTCTTGATGTAGCAGAGTATGAAGAGTAGCAATAGAACATTTCCTCTATGAAGCTGTGGCATATTCTCCCATGAATTTATAAACTATCAGAATATTATACATGCCTAGGGAATATATTTGAAAGGGCAAACATATAAGCAATGCATATAGTCAGGGCTCATATATAGTGGCAAAACTCATAGAGTTGATGCTGCAGGGCTGCTTATGGCTTTTGATGATATTATTGCATTACTTCTGCTAGGCTTGCTCCCCATTGCTCTTGTGTGCCACAAGGGGCTTCATGTCAAGTGGGACTCCATTGTTCTCATAGTAACTGCTTGTGTTTAACTGGTCTTATGGTCATCGCCAGGTGTGTTGTTTCATTGGGAATTTGGTTTTAGAGCTTTTTTTTTTTATCACTTTCAAAATATGGCTTCTCTTCCTAATACCCTCTGACTTTTAGGTTACAGCCTGGAAGCTTAAATTTCAGTTCTTTTAATAATGCAGACCTTTCATAATCCAGTATTAAACTAAGGGGAAAGAAAACCTCTCAGTTCCTTTTCTCCCTATAAAGACAGGGACATTTTCCAGTTTCCAGAATGTTGGTTGTAGTCAGCTTTTTCTCTTCAGGAGAGCCTTCACCTTTTATCAGTCAAAGCCCTTTGAATGCAGAAAAAATTCACAAAAGGAAACTTCTATCCAATGTAGGATTGGAAAGTTCCTTTAACTCCTGTTTATTTCCCTGATTGCCAAACTGTACCCTCTCAGTACCATTCCAGGCACAGCTCTGTTTGCAAGCCAACATAGGTTGTCTTGATCTAACCCGGTCCAGAATATTCTCGACTTGCTCTTCCCACTACCTACCCCACGAGGTTTACAAATGAACAAAAACATAAATTTAGGAGGCAAGGTCATTATCTTCCACCCACTGGACTGAATATCAGCTTTTAAGAGCCATATGCAACAAAAAGAGTTATCACTTCATTGCTGACTGTCTTGTTCTTTCCCAATTCTGCTAAGGAAAGAATAAAGAATCCAAGAAGGATCTTGGAGTAGAGAGAGGAATTAGCTGGGAAGAGAGCTACTGGAAACTAGTTAGTCCACAAACATTTATTAAGTATGTATTACGTGTCACCACAGAAAAAAATGCAAAAAAAACAGTCTTTGTCCAAAAGGATCTCACATTTTAATGGAGGTGAGACACGCACACAACTAAGTACATGTACAATCCAGTGTAATGGGAAGCAATCTCTTAGAAAAAGCTCTATCATTTGAGGGAAATTGGGGAAAGGGAAAGCAGTCATGGAAGAATTCACAACTTTTTTCTATTTTAGGTCCTTTTTACTTTCAAATGCCTAGACACAAATAGAAACTGGGCACCAAGATATTCATTATAAAGATGCAAAATCAGTCTACATTGCTTAACATAATTTATGAATCTATTTTTTGTTTCCTTTGACTTAAAGAAGTTTTATTTCCAAGAGACATGCTAATCAAATAATCACTATATTGTTTCCTTTATAATAAGTACAGGTCACCTCTCTATCTGTTTACATCTTATTTCAGTGCTTGTTCCTGATATAAAACCCTCCCTTGGTTCCAGCCCTTTTTTGACCTTAGAAAACTGTATTATTCTGGCAGATTCAGAGGTTGTAGCAATTTCTGCAGTAGAGGGCAGCAGAGGAGCACAATTTAAGATTGAAAGGCTAGACTATGTTCCAAATTCTTTGTTAGGGCTTCCCTTGAACTGATGGACTGCTAGATCATTCAGAGAAAGGCTGAAGCAATTTACAGAAATGCAACACTGAATGGTTCAGGATGCTGGGAATTCTAACAGCTATCTATAGAGGTTGTGAAGGAGGGTGAAAGGAGTGGGAGAAAGGTGGAGAAATAGAATCTCTTTTAAAATTTCAGAAAATCTGAAGAAGTTAGAAACTGTTGATTTTTCATCAATGATATCACAGAAAAGAGAAAAGACCTTGTAATATCAAAATCAGGGACAAGGAGTCTTTAATACCAATGATTCAGCCTTATTAGTAATTGTATGTGTGTGTGTGTGTGTGTGTGTGTGTGTATATATGTGTGTGTGTGTGTATGTATATATAAATTTGAGATATATATTTATTACATTGGCATGGGAAATTTGGGTCCTAAATATTTGCTTCATAAATGTTTGGGGGAAGTTTAAATCTTTTAATATTCAACCTAAGCATAAAGCAGGATGACTTTTTTCATTATTTAAATGTCTTCAACAGGTTCTTGAACCTACAGAAACAATTATGAGGTGTCATAAATCTTACATTATGAGTAACACAGAGTAAATCATAAAGAAACATTTAAATGATTCAAAAGATGCCGGTTTCTCTTCATGGAGAAACTCAGCACAATACTCTTCTAGGACAAGGTTTTTAGGTTAGAAGAAATGAAGTAGGAATGAATTTAATTGATCAAAGTGATTTTTGGCATTTCAAAGAATTACAGGACTCAGTGACTCAGTTTCCTAAGTTTTACTAAAACACTGTGAGGCCATAGGGAGACACCAAGGAGATAAGTGTCTCAGTTTGGGAGATGGAAAATGGTTATATTTATAGTGAGAAAAGTAGGTTATTTCCTCATTTATCTTAATCTCCTCCTTGTGGGAAGTTTATGGGACGTTTACGCCCTATTTTGGACTTCCTAGGGTCCTAAGACATCCTCCAAGGCAGGTATCTTTTTTCCTAGGGGTGTGTTTTTGGGTTGAAACATTATAAGGTAAACCTAAGGACACATTTGGTCTTTCCTGGGCATATTCATAAAGACATGCTTAAACTTGTCAAAGCTAGAGGGTCTCTGTATTTATGAAATCTCTTAAGATCTGGTGTCCTGTCATCTAGGAATATTAATAGCTATTAATGGTTAATAGTCCCTAGTAACAGTCTCTATTGATGGTGAGGGTTGATAGGGACAAACCCTCTTAGTTACTGTAAGAACACAAACCTTAGTTTCTCTGTTAACCCCTTTTAGCTATAATTGATCAAGTCTTAAGTTATCTGCTAACCCCTTTTAGAGCTTGGATCTTTAGGTTGTCTGTTAACCCTTTTTAGCCTCCTCCATCAAAAGTTGGTAACAGGCAGCTTTTATAAAGATCCCTGAAGTCTATAGAGCTTGACATAATAGAACTATCATTTTTAAAGATTCCCAGTCACAGAAAAAAGATATAAATTGAATGGGGAAGTAAGTGGGGATGGCATGATTTGTTTACCTCATCATACTTAAAGGTAGATAGATCACTGACACAATCCTGAAAATGAACTTCTCATTCTTATTTACACTGCTACTCTAATCCAATCTCTCCTTATTATCCCCTTCTAATACTAAAGTAGGGTCTTAAGGAACATACTAATCGTCACACATCTTTCATACTGCTGCTTAGCAGTTTGTCATGCACAAATCTTGGTATGACACACCTTAGCTAATGAACCTTTAATTACTTCCTCTAGTCAACAGATTAAAGTCCAAAGTCCACGGCTTGACATTTTGTTTTTTGATGCCAAATCCAATATTCTTTTTTTCTAATTTCTAATTTTTATTTTCAGTTTCAAATTCTCTTTCTTCTTCCACTCCTCCCCCACCCATTGAGAAGGCAAGAAATATGATACCCACTCTACATATGAAGATAGTCAAAATGTATTTCCTTATTAGCCATGGCTTGATATTTATAGTTCTCCATAGCCATTTTATTTCACTCTATTTTCCTTCATGTACTGCAGTCAAACGGCCCTACTTGCTGCCCTTCGTGTACATCCAGTACTGTCCCATCTCTGGGCCTTTGCTAATGTTCTCCCCTACTGTATGTCTGAACTCTCCTCCTTCCTTCTTTGTGATAGCCATCCTTTAAAGTCTAGATCAAGCACTTCTCTACAAAGATTTCCCTAATCCTAGTGCCTAGTACAATGCTTGCATAATGACGATAGCTAGTATTTATGCAGTACTTTAAGGTTTACAAATCACTTTACCTCTTTATAGAAATGAACTAAAGCGAAAGGAAATGATTTCATCCAAATGGAAATTGTCTTTCTATGCTACAACCTAAAATATCACTTTTTATTTATTTTGCGCTTTTATTTTATTCTATTCCATGTTATAGCTATTGCATATTTGCCCCCTCTCCCAGATTGAAGCTCAATGATAATAAGGGTCTATGATATACCCCCTTTCTAGCACAATGAATTAAATAAATGATTGTTGGATGGATGGATGGACGGATGGACGGACTGATGGATGGATGGATGGGGATGATCAAGGGAATACATGTAAGTAGATAGCAGTCACCCACTTTCTTCTTTTAAAAAAAAGTTCACCACAGATGAAATGGTTCTGCCACTTATTCTATGTGTGATCTGGAGCAGGGAAACTAAGTGGCACAGTGAATAGAGCACTGGAGCTGGAGCCAATAGGACCTGAGTTCAAATCTCACCTCAGATACTTACTAGCTGTGTGACCCTGGGCAAGTCACTTAACCCCAACTTCCTTAAAACATTCAGGGCCATTTCTAGTTGTCCTGATGTAAATCTTGCCACTGGACCCAGATGGCTCTGGAGGAGAGAATGAGGTTGGTGACCTTACACAGTCCTCCCTCACTTAAATTCAATTCAGTACAAGTCATGACATCACCCTGATGTCAAGGTCCTCTTAGAAAATGAAGGACAAACAACAACAACAAGATCTGGAGCAAATTCTTTCATCTCCCTAGACCTTGAATTTCCTCATCTGTAAAATGAGGGATTTGGACTATATGGTTCCCTGAGGTTCTATTCTGGGTCAGGCCTACCTCAGGTATTTCTAGGGATTCAGGTTCAGAATTCAAATGTAATAAAACACTAGTGGACCGAAAAATTCAACAGTCAATCAATAAACACTTATTAAGCACCAACCATGTTTCAGATACTATGCTAAGCACTGGAGACACAAAGAAAGGTAAAATAAATTTCTTGTTCTCAAGGAGTTCACAACCTAAAGGGGAAGACAACATACAAACAACTACATGTAAACAAGCTATGTACAGGATAAATTAGAAATAATCAACAGAGGGAAGGCACTAGAATTATGTAAAATCAAATTAAAAGAATACAATTCACTGATTTGAATGTCCTCTACATCTGCCAGAGGAATAAAGTTGGGCCCATAAGACACCTTTCAAATCAAAAGGAATTCTTCCAAACTTTCACTACCCTAGTTCCCCATATGCTAGGAATACATATTGGTCTTTCACAACAGGCTGCTGGTTGGTCTTCCTGCATCTGTTCTCTACCCACTCCAATTCATCTTATATTCAGCTGCAAAATGGTATTCCTAAAATGCAAGTCTAGCCATATCACACCCTTATGCAAAGACCCTCTACTGCCTCTAAGATCAAATATAAAATTCCTTTATAAAAGGTCCCATTCCTACCTCTGCAGTCTTCTTAAACCTTACTCCCCTTCCTGTCCTCTGTAATCCAGTGATACTAGCCAACATTCTAACTCTCCACATCAGAGATTTTGATTGACTGTCCCCATGCCTGGAACTCCCTCCCTCCACCTTCTAGCTTCACTGGTTTTCTTTAAATTTCAGATAAAGTCTGACCTTCTGCAAGAATCCTTTCCCAGTTCTCTTTAAGGCTTTCCTCTTAGACTACATCCAATTTATCCTATTTATATTTTGTTTGTACATAGTTGTTTTCATATAGTCTCCCAATTAAAATGAGCTCTTTGAGAGCAAAGGCTATTTTTTTATGTGTGCTTTTCTTTTTATTCCTAGGATTTAGTGCAGTGTCTGGCACATAGTAGGAACTTAATAAATACTAGTTGACTGACTACTCCTACTATATACATCCCTTCTGTTTCCAGATCTATGATTCTATGATCCTAGAAATGGAAACCGATAGCATGGGAAAGGTTTTGATATTTCAGTCTTTTGGTGAGATATCTCTTGACATTGTAGAGAAAATTAGAGGAAATCAAAATAATATACTGATTTTACTTGAGATGTGGACTGAGTAACAACAAAAAAATATATTCACAAATAAAAACATGCCTTCCTTTGTTATGCTAAAATGAGTTCCATGGAAACAATGACTACAGAAGAATATGATGGGATTTCTGCCAAATTTAAAGATGCTCTCTGGATACACATAGTTCATGTAGCCCCATCAGAGAAGACCCTTGAGCTCCATCTCAGCAACCACCACAGTTAACTCCCACATTCTGCTATTCAGGGCTGTTTTCTGGAAGTGAGTGACTCCTACTTCGTCATTCAAATCAAGTCTCCATCAACAAACATTCATAGGTTTCTGCCAAATCCAATGTAGGCAACTAAAACTTTAGAAAAATGTTTATTATGAAGTCTTGATATATACATGTATATGCATATAATCCTATATATGTATCAGAAAACAAATTAAATGCCAATTTAAAATATTTACCTCTTGGGGCAGCTAGGTGGCGCAGTGGATAAAGCACTGGCCCCGGATTTAGGAGTATCTGAGTTCAAATCCGGCCTCAGACACTTGACACATACTAGCTGTGTGACCCTGGGCAAGTCACTTAACCCCCATTGCCCCATCAAAATATATATATATATATATATATATATATATATATATATATATATTTACCTCTTCCTTAGTTTCTCATTATATGGCAACAAGTCCAGTTAAAATGAACCTATATGGCAAAAGTTTCACAGCATGAAATACCATGAAATGTACAACAAGGTTGGAAATGTTGAGCCAGCTCATCAGCTTGATTGTGTGAATGACATACTTAAGTGCTTCATAGTTAAAAAATAAAATGGGGGGCAGCTCGATGGCACAGTGGATAAAGCACCAGCCCTGGATTCGGGAGGACCTGAGTTCAAATCCAGCCTCAGACACTTGACACTTACTAGCTGTGTGACCCTGGGCAAGTCACTTAACCCTCATTACCCCACCAAAAAAAAATGCATAGATATGAAAAAGACAAATGGAAGTCTTGGTTATAAATATTGTCTTTTTCCTTCAATATTTCCATTCTCTTAGCTTTCACAATATAATTTTAGATAGCAGGATAATTTGAGAAATTAATGCCTTTTGGGACAATTGGCTCAGTGAAAAATAAATGTTAGATATAGATGTAGATGTAGGTGTAGGCATAGATGTAGGCATAGACATAGATATAGATATAAATATAGATATGTGTGTCCAAATAACCATTAGGCCTTGGATGCAGCTTAAAATCCCACTTAGACTTTACCTGGGATAGCTAAATGCCAGATATAAATGTGTTATCCATCTGCACAAAGGAAGAATGATCATGGGTTACAATAGTTTTAAACTACAGAGGGTCCAAGTTTAGGGGTCATGAAGAACATGGGATCAAAAGCCACAAAGTAGTAGCAAATACATATTGTTTATTTAAATATGTATAGATATACACATATGCATATTTATCATATTAAACATATATATGATGGAAAAATAAGTGAGGTGACACTTACTATATTGTAGTTACAGGATATAATCCCAACAACATCCCCACAGAGAAGGCCAACTGTATGGCCTTTCTCAACATCACAGATTTCATCTTGGGGGGCAGATAGGTGGCGCAGTGGATTAAGTGCTGGCCCTGGATTCAGGAGGACCTGAGTTCAAATACAGCCTCAGACACTTGACACTTACTAGCGCTGTGACCCTGGGCAAGTCACTTAACCCTTATTGCCCTGCCAAAAAAAAAAAAAAAAGAAAAGAAAACAGATTTCATCTTGGTAGAAGCCTCATTGATCCTGTACAGAGCAGAACTTTTTTAGATAAAATCGAGTTCTTTATCTGGGAACCAACTGAAATTAAGTAATTGTTGTCCCATGGAATTTTGCACAATAGGTAACATCCAACTTATTAGTGCTTGTGTGTTATATACCACATAAGGGCAAATGGGGGATTCTGGTAGCTGTTTTCCAACAGAGGTCAATACATATCTAAAATAGAGATGTACCTTTTATTTAATCTGCCCACATAAATAAACTCTTCAGAAGAACTTTTTGTCAGGTTTACTTATGTGCTGCTGTCTAAGCCAGGGGTTTTTAACACAGGGTTCATGGAAAGATTTTTCCGGAGTCTGTGAACTTGCATGGGGAAAAACCCCACTTTTTTATTTTCACTAACCTCTAACTGAAATTTAGTGTTTCTTTTTCAATTTCAAAACCTTATTCTGAGAAGGGAACCTAGGCTTCATCAGACTTCCAAAGGGATCCATGATACACTCAAAAAAAAGTTAAGAACCTCTGGTATAAGCTAAAATTTTGTTTAGGCCTGCACAGTGCAGCCAGAGATAGGATTCAGGTTGCATGGGACTGGTGTGCATAGGAAAAAGAATGACAACTATCTATTTCTCTGAGATAAATCATGATGTTTTATGATCTCAGCTTCCATATTTGCAAAGGAAGATGACTTTCACCCAAAGATTTAGTCATCAGATTTTAGAGCTAGAAGGGACCTTGACAATCATACGTTCATAGATTTAGAGTTGGAGGAAGTCTTCGAGTTTCTCTTGTCTTCCCCTGTCAGTTTGCATTTGCTCAAAGGCCCACAGGAAATGACAGAGCGGACTGGAATGCAGGTCACTTCATTTTACATTCTTCCCGCCTTCCATTGCACTATGTTTCCTCTCCATCAGAGATTCATGACATGGGATCCATGCACTTGTTTTTAAGTATTTTTATAACTGTTTTTCAGTAGAATTGGTTTTCTTTGTTCTCCTGTTATTTCATGTTATGTATTTAAAAATCATTATCTCACAAAATGGTCCATAAGCTTTGCCAGACCCCCAGAGAGGCCCATGATATGAAAAATGTTAAAAAAAACAAAACCTTTGGTATAGGTGGATAAGAAAGCATTTTTTAAAAATTCTATTTATTTTATTCAAAATTAAGAAGTAAAATAATAATTTCCTTAATATGGTAGAATAGAAAAAAATATGATTTTATATAAAACTGCAAATCTATAATGTACAACTTGCTATTCCTTTTAAACATATAATAAAGTTATCATGTTACTTTCTTTTCCCCCCTTTTTTCTTCCCTTTCCCCCACCCTAAAGATGGATACCATTAGACACAAATATGTGTATATATGTATATGTATCTATATCTATATCTATAGATATATAGATATAGATATAGATAAAACCTTTCTATCCATACTAATATTTATCAGTTCTTTCTCTAAATGCAGATAGTTTCTTCCTTCATATGTTCTTTGGGTATTTAATTTGGGTATCTATAATAGTCAAAATGACTTAGCCACTCAAAGTTGTTCTTAAAACAAAATTATTGTTACTGTATATAACATTCTCTTGGTTCTTTTCTTTTCATTTCACTATTATTTTGTGCAAGTCTATCCATGTTTTTCTAAGATCATCAAGCTCATCATTTCTTATAGCACACTAGTATTCCATCACAATCATATACTACAACTTGTTCAACCATTTCCCAATTGATGGGCATCCTCACAATTTCTAGTTCTTTGCCATCATAAAGAGAACTGCTATAAATATTTTAGAACATAGAGGTTCTTTTCCTTTTTTCCTCAATCATATTGGGAAACAGAACTAGTGGTGGTATTGGTGATTCAAAGGGTATAGGCAGGTTATTAAGTCATAATTCCAGATTGCTGTCCAAAATGGTTGGATCAGTTCACAGTTCCATCAACAATGAATTAGTGTCCCAATTTTTTCACATCCCCTGCAACATTTGTCACTTTACCCTTCAATAAATTTAGCCAAACTGATAAGTGTAAATGATATCTCAAGTTTGTTTTAATTTGCTTTTCTCTAATTAATAATGATTTGGGGGGCAGCTAGGTGGCCCAGTGGATAGAGCACTGGCCCTGGAGTCAGTAGTACCTGAGTTCAAATCTGGCCTCAGACAATTAACACTTACTAGCCGTGTGACCTTGGGCAAGTCTCTTAACCCCAATTGCCCCACTAAAACAAACAAACAAACAAACAAATAATGACTTGGAGAATTTTTTTTATATGATTATAAATTGTTTTGATTTCTTCATTGGAAAACTGCCTGTTTATATCGTCTGACCATTTATCAATTGGGGAATGACTCATATTCTTATAGATTTGACAAAGTTCTTTGTACAGTTGAGAGATGAGACCTTTATCTGAGAATCTGTCTATAAATTCTTCCCCCTCACTCCCCCCCCCCCCATTTTCTGCTTTTCTTCTGATCTTGGCTACATTTTATTTATACATACCCTTTTAAATTTAATGTAATTTAAATTATCCATTTTATACCTCACTCTGTTCTGTCTCTTGTTTATTCATGAATTATTTACCCATCTATAAGTCTGATAGGTAATATATTTCATGTTCTTCAAATTTTCTTATCATATCTCTGTATCTAGGTCATATATCCATTTTGATCTTATATTGGTAAATGGTGAAAGATACTGGTCTATGCCCAATTTCTGTCATACTACTTTCCAGTTTCCCAATAATTTTTACCAAATAATGAATTCTTATCCCCAAAACTTAAGTCTTTACACTTGTCAAATACAAGATTACTATATTTATTTACTGCTGTAAAATGTATGTATATTCTCTTCCATTGATCTACCTTTCTATTTCTTAACCAGTATCAGATAGTTTTGATAATTACTTGTATATATGGCCTAAGCTTAAAACTCTTTTCCTTACATATATGGCCTAAGTTTATAACTCTTTTCTTTCACTATGCCTTCTTTTCTTACAACAAAAATTTCTTTTCCCTAAGGATGATCTCAACTAGGCATTTGATGCTAAAGGGTAAAATAATAGCTTTAACCTGTGGGGAGGGGTGATGGATGTTCTATTTGTATTGAGAAGTTCCTTTACCCAAATGAATCCCTAACTGGTAAATTGTGGGAATAGTATGCATACACACACACACATACAGATATATAAAGAAAGAGAGAGAGCCTTCTGTGTTAAGAAATGACCCTTCTATTTTCTATCAGTATTTTTAAGAATGTCATCATTAGGGGCAGGTAGGTGGTGAAGTGGATAAAGCACCAGACATGGATTCAGGAGGACCTGAGTTCAAATATGACCTCAGACACTTTATACATACTAGCTGTGTGATCCTTGGCAAGTCACTTAACCCTCATTGCCCTGCAAAAACAAAAACAAAAAACAATAACATAAAAAAAGAATGTCATCATTAATAGTGTAGTTTGAAAGAAAGGTTGGAGCTTAGTTGTGTATGATGGGGTGATTCTAAAAATCAAAATTATGTAGGAAGAGGTAAAAAGAAGCAATTATCTCATAAAAATAAGTCATGAAACAAAGAACTGATCTATAGGAAGCAGATGTGGGTGAGAAGCTGATAGTGTTGCAACCTTACTCTCCTGGGATCCAGGTTAAAGAGGTAACAACATAAACATCTAAAAGGCTATAAAAGTCTTTTAAGGGAGGGACTTTTAGATAGTTGTTTAGATAAAGATTTAGGAAGGTGGGGTGGGGGGGGAGAGAAGATAAGGAAGGGACTTTAAGGAAGGTGGGTAGAATAAGGAATAAGAGGATAAGGGAAGAGAACTAGGTTATAGGGATAGGGTAAAAAGAGAGGCTGAGGAGGACTATAGTGAACAAAATAAGCAGGAAGAAAACATTTTTTGGAGATTGGGATGAAGTATAACACAAACAAAGACTTAGTGATAGGGAAAAGGATGGTATGTTCTAGGGATGGGGAGGAGGATAGCCAAGTTGGAGCACAGGAAGATATGGGGGATTTTCATTACTAAGCTTCTTCAAAACGTGATATAGCATTTTAGAATTTATTTCTTTGACACAAAAAAGGTTGAGTACCTATTTTAAATGTAAGCATTGTTGAAAGGATAATTTCCACAACATTGCAGGTTTCAAGGTGAATGAAACTATGTAAATATAAACTACATGTCTCTTATAAAGATACATACATGCACATGGGAAACCATCCACTTTCATGGAATGTTTGTAGAGCTTTCACATATTTACAATGATATCTACACTCTTTCCCCAGTGAGACTTAGATCTGTATGAACATCTTAACTGAGAGCCACTTGCACACTTGCTTATTTGCATAGGTGAGGGAGGGTAGGTAGTTAGTAAATGGTTAAATGCTAATTAACAATGATGATTTTAAGTATCAACTAGTGGTTGGCTAGGAGGGAGGAAAATGGAAGGGAATGGTCATTTCTTAACCCAAAACTCTCTCTCTCTCTCTCTCTCTCTCTCTCTCACACACACACACACACACACACACACACACACACACACACACACCCCAAAAAGCAAAAACAAAAACTACCATGTCCATGATTTACCAGTTAGAGATTCATTTTGGTTAAGTAACTTCTTAATGCAAATAAAATGTCCATCACCCCTTCCCAAGGATTAAAGCTATTATTTACCATTTACCATCAAATGATTTAATTAGATAAATACCTAGTTGAGATCCTTAGGGGAAAATAATTTTTCCTGTAAGAACTGGAGACAAAGTGAAAGAAAAGGAGGATAAGGAAACGACTTATCCACTTAGGTAAAAACTAACTTCCTCAACCATGACCAGCTCCTCCCCTCCCTTTTTATTATGTGAAATTCCCTAGATAAGCCTCTTGAGAACCATGGGCCTGCCTGTATATAACTTGACCATTTGATTGCTAGCACTAAAATGCAGTTAGGTAGAACTTTATGAAATGTAATGCTAGCTTTAATGCAAATATGATTCTTCTTGAATTAGACTTACTTTGTGCTGTCCTAGAAAACAGAATTAGGGGAAATGAGTGAAACTTAGAAGGCAGATTTTTCTTGGACTTCCTAACTAAAACTGTCAAACAATGGAATTAGGTGCTTTGTGAGGCAGGAAAATTCAATTCAGCTAGCATTTAAGATCACTGGCAGTATTCAAGCAAAAGCTGAATGACTGACTATTTGTTAGGAAAGCTATAGAAGAGATTCTTGCATTGAATGGGAGGTTAGACTACATGACTTCTAAGTTTCTTTCCAATTCTAATGCTAGCAATTCTCTGATAAAAAGAAACACACACACACACACAAACACACACACACACACACACACCAGCTTCCTAGTAAAGAGGAAATATTTAATTTCATTGCATACCAAAACACACTTTAAAAAAAGTGCTCAGCCATCCTAATCACATAAAGAATCTTATACTCTGGTGATTTCAAATCCCACATTATAATCTCTAATTCAGAATACAACCCACTATTTGAATTTATATTTTATGTACTTGTAGTTATTCTGTTTAACAGACTATCCATAGGTGCCACATGTTGTTCAGAGCTAAGAATTCTATGGACCAGTTTTGTAGAGAGTAGGGATGTTGCCAATAACATAAAGGGACAGAGGCGATGTCAATGTTCCAAGGAAAAAGAACCATACTCCTCAGGCTGACTTAAGCTGTTATGCTCTGATGGTTTATAGATATCTTCACCAAAATAAAAAGGGGCCTCATAGCTCTGGGCTGGTGGATACGCAACTTGATACATTAAATTTGCTTTATTAGTTAAGTTCACTTGTACGCTGACATATGACAGTTCACATTTAAATCTTCTAAGTGAAGTCCTTTGAAAGCAAACCTATTAAGGTTAATAGAATGAATTTAATAGTGACCATAGTTGAAGGAAGGAGGGGCCTTGAGAGATTCAGTAAATTGTTCACCAAATAGCCTGTCACTTCTAGGTCTCCAAACAAAGCCCTCCCAGTGGATCACTCCATTGTCCTTAATGCTTTTAATTCTAAGGGGCTGCAGTCCTCAAATCCAAGTTATTGCTATTGGTTATGTCGCCTGACATGCTGAAAGTACTTCAAATAAACATATTAGTAGAGTAGACAGATAAATGAGGCAAGGATATCATCCATCAGCACTGATATATGAATTACTCAAAGTACATACATCTGTTGAGAGGTAGGGGAGAGTAATGAGTGTGTGTGTGTGTGTGTGTGTGTGTGTGTGTGTTTTTCCTTTGTGGGAAGCTAAAGGAAATGTGTAAGTCTTGATTTGGTCCCTATTGAGCTATCAGTCTGAGTTAAATTATGGAATGTTACTGAAAAGAAACTTTGAACTTCACTATAGAATTAACAACCTCCCATCCCAAAGCAGAAAAAAGTCTGTTTAGCCATATGTCTCTTATTCACTCTGACAATAACTTCTCTTTCTTCCCTTCCCAAATGAAACAAGCTCAATAACATTTGTAATGGGAAATGGAGATGGCTGGCAGAATCTTTTAAGACAGATCTTACAGGGTAGATGCATAGCAACCTTGGTGGAGTTACCATAGTCCAGGATTGAAAATCCAGTGTTTCTCAGGTCTCTACTATTTTAGGAACACTACCACCATTTGGACTAGTCCACACTAAGCAAATCCAATAGAGAACTGTTTATAATTCTAAATGCCAGTTTATTAATCTACAAGAGAACTGTAATGGCAACATGAACTGGAATGTTTACATCAGGTAGGCTCATCCTTTTCTCAGTAGGGGTAGTCACTTATGAAATTGAAATGAGAACAGAAGGCTGATTGTTGCGGGGTTGGCCTTATTCATTGACTGAGCAAATGACCCATTGCATGTTGTGATTTGGGGGGCATTGAGAAAGGTTCCTGACCAAATGAAATCTCCCTTACTTGCTCAGTGATGACACAATTAGAGATTCTTTCAGTTTAATGAAACTGGGTGGACATTTATAGAGTGCCTACTAGGTGACAAACACAGTGTTAGGCACTGGGGATACAGAGGCCAAAAGCAAAATGATCCCTGCTGTCAAGCAGTTTACTTTCTTATACAGGAGGGGAAATATCATGTACTCATATATAAAAGCAAATAAATCAAAAAGTATTTGTCAAGCTCCTACTGTGTGTCAGATATTTGGGATACAAATACAACTAAAATAATCCTTTCTATGAAGGAGCTTACATTTTAACAGGGAGGACAACAACTTATTTATATAATCATATACAGAATAAATAGAAAGATAATCAGTAGGAAAAAAACAAAGTAATTACAAGGTAGTTTGAGAAGGAGGACACTGGCAGTTGGTTGGGTTAGGAATCAGGAAAGGCTTCTTGTAGTAGGGTTTGAGCTATGTCTTGAAGGGAAACAGGAAAAAAGTGGAGGGGAGAGGGGAGTATATTTCTAGCATGAAAGATGACCAGGGCAAAAAGCACAGAGAGAGGAGATGAAGGATTGTGTGTAAAGAACAGAATGATGCCAGAGTTAGAAAGAACCTAAGAGCTCATCTAATGAAAACACAAAATGTATACAGTGTGAAAGTATATTATTTGGTAAGGGGAGCACTAACATTTGGATGGGTGGGAGGAGAGAGTGATAAGGAAAGACCTTGTGTAGGAAACAGTTTGTCATTTCTTATTGCACAGTAATATTCCATCACCATCATATACCACAGTTTGTTTAGCCATTCCCCAATGAAAGCCGGGTTTTAATGGAAAGAGAAAGAGTATTTGAATAGATGGTATTTGAGATGATGGGGAAGCACAGAAAGAAGAGAGTAGGGATGATAGAAAAGATATTTCACCCACATCCACAATTTTTTTTGGGGGGGGCAGGGTAATGAAGGTTAAGTGAGTTGCCCAAGGTCACACAGCTAGTAAGTGTCAAGTGTCTGAGGCTGAATTTTAACTCAGGTCCTTCTGAATCCAGGGCCTGTGCTTTATTCACTGTGCCACCTAGCTGCCCCCTCACAATTATACATGAGCCAGGCCTAAAGCAGCCTTCTCCAATCCCGTGATTATACTCTAATAGTCAACCTTGAAGCTTTACTTGAATATTCCTTTCCTGTGACTCATATAGATTCTATTTACCTTCCCTTCTGCCCATGGGGGATTCCTAGGGAGAAGGGGAATACAGCTAGCAGCAGCCCCACTACCATTTTCTTATTACTAATCCCCTTACCCCACCATGGGAGAATATAAAATTCTAGGGGAATCTCTTCATCAGAAAATTGTTAGAGGCTGCTGTCTTAAGGGACACTTTCTTCAACCTGTGGTAAGTAGCCTGTTAAGTAACCCTTCTCTGTTAAAAGAATATATCTCCTTTTTTTTTTCTTATAACATTCTTCACAGCTTTCTCTCCAAACCTTTTGTCACTCACACCAGATACTATCCCTTGAAAGAAGTTCTCCCCTGGTGCCCTCTCTTACTCAGTGAAATCTTCAGCCATGATTCACTTTCTTCCCTCCTCTCCAGTCACCTCACCTAGGTCACCAACTTGCCTTGCCATTGTACCCCTTCCTTTGCCACCTCCTCCACCAAGTTATGAAACCATGAACCATAATCAAATCAGTTCTGAAATTTTTTCTCAATGAAGTATTTTAATCTACTTCCCAATGATTCTACTCACCATCCTTTCCAGAATAAAGTACTCATTCCTAGCCACCATACCCTTATATGCTTTGTTTCTCCATTGGAATGTAAATTCCTTGAAGGCAATATCAGCTTTGACTTTTTGATTTATATTCCCCAGTGCTTAGTATAGTGCTTAGCACATAATAAATACTTAATGTGAAATTTAAAAAAAAAATTTCTCCCCATCAGACCAGGAGATTCAGGTTAGGCAATATGTTAACCATCTCTGTTGGACAACTGGTGTAAACACACTGAAAAATTGCAAGTGGAATTTCAGAATATTGGAGTTGGAAGGGATCTCAGATCTTATCTAGCCAAAATTATACCTATATAGCTATTCCCCCATTCCCAAGAAGTGATTTTTGTTCATTAAATATCTCCAAGTAATTGATACCTTACTGTGTTGTCAGGCAAACCATTCTATTTTGGAACACCTGGAATTATTAGGAAGTTTTTTTTCTTATATTAATCCAAAATCTGCCCCCTTCTCACATCTACCTGTTGGTTCTAGTTTTGCCTTCTGGAACTAAGCAGAAAACAAATCCAGTTCCTCTTCCACCTGACAAATCTTTAATTAAAGGTAGATATTAGTGTTTTTTTAATCCAGTGTTTAGCACAGTACCTGTGCTATAGTGGCCACTTAATACATGCTAGCTGACTGACTAACTAAAGGCATAATGATAGACCTTCAGAGCTGGAAGGGACTTTGGAAGTGAGCTAATCAAACTCATACATGAACCAAACTCTATATTTGAACAAAAATTCCTGAAAACTGGTCATTCTGTTTCTGCTTAAAGACTTCCAGAGATGAGGAACTCATTACTTCAAGAATAAGACAATCCAACTTTTGGATAGATTTGGTTATTTGAAAATTATTCCCTATGCTAAACCAATATCGATCTCTCAGAAACTTGTACTCATTGCATCTAGTGCTGCCTTCCAGCGCAAGCAGAAAATCTAATCCCTGATCCATATAATATCCTTTCAGGTAGGTATTTGAAGAAATCTCTTCTCATGGCTAAACATACCAAGTTGCTCCCCCACCCCCACTTCGGTGATTTGCATGTAGAATGATTTCTAGCACTTTGCTTTAGCAAATTAACTCAGTAAGTCTTCTTCTAGACATCATAACACCTACCTTCCTTTTTCAGGGAATGTGAGATCTGGGAAAAATTGCAGAAACTGTGTAGTCCAACTTGGATATAACAAAGATCTATTTCCTCTATATCCCCAACAAATGCTCATCCAACCTCTGCTTGCAAATCTCCAATAAAAGGGAATTCATGACCTCCCGATGCAGCCTATTTTACTTTTGCATAGTTCTGAGAGTAATTCTCCCCGCCTTATATCCAGCTGGAATCTACTCTGTAACACTTACCCATTAGTCTTAGTTATACTCTGCAGAGTACAATTCCAGATCCTCTCCTCACACATGGGTCAGAAAACAGAAATTATTTAATCCAAGTCCAAGAAGTATACACTCAGAGTTCGTTTCTGATTGTCGAGTTGGCCCATTATTTTGAAATTTATAGTGAAGTGTGCTATAAAGTGTGGAATTGAACAGCCAGGTCAGGTTTCCAGACCTGCCACTTGATTGTGGGATTCCTTTTGTCTTCCATCAGTGTTCATTTTGTGAGATTCTGGCTGCTGATTCTCCAGGAAAAGCAATCAGCAGTTCACATTGCATTTGGTTTTTGGGGGTCTTGGTGTGTGGCTCTGCGGTCAGTTCCTATGATTCTCTTCAGCCTCTATATACCCTACCAAATAGAAAGAAAGAAAGAAAGAAAGAAAGGAAGGAAGGAAGGAAGGAAGGAAGGAAGGAAGGAAGGAAGGAAGGAAGGAAGGAAGGAAGGAAGGAAGGAAGGAAGAAGGAAAGAAAGAGAAAGAAAAAGAAAGAAAAGAAACCAATATGAATTGAGTAATTATGATGACCTACAGATCTGGTTGAGAGCCAATCCTCTAAAACTGAACTCAATCTCTTATACCTTGCACAGCATATAAAGCGGTGGGCATTATAACATGACCCTCATCTTTAACCCATTCCATTTGACTTTCATAACAAGATATAATTTCCAAGACAAGTTTGTAGATTATTTAACATCGATTGAATATAAACTGACTGCTTCCTAATGACATTGTAGAGAGGCACCTTGATTTCATGTATGAAGTATATCCAAATCACATTTGGAAGCTTTACTACATTTAGTTAATCTTAATTGGGACATTTGAATCTCTGTTGTGTAAACTTTATTTACAAGGAGTATTCTTTCTGTGAACTAAATGCCCTGTGCTCTTCCTGACTTTTGCCTCAATTGCCTCTAATCCTAAATTTTGGAAATTAGGCAAGAGATGTCTTGTCCTAAAGCTCTTATTTTGAAGCCTATAGCTTTCTGTCCATTTGCTTTCCTCTTAACACAGGCTACTAACCTAGAGTAATTTAATATACTGAATGGAAATGGCATTTCTTTGTAATTAAAAAAAATTAGGAATTTTTTATTCAAATACTATGATTCTATGACTCTGGCCAGATGCCAACTCACATAATTACATTCAACTCTCCTAAATTACTCTGAATGCTTAATGACTTTAGTATAGCTTAATAGCAATAATAAACTAGGACAGGGGATTACCTATATACTATAAAAGACATATATGAAAGACAGTATTTTTTTCTCTTCACAAATATACCAAACAAGAATCCAAACTGGAGAGACAAGGTAGATGGTAGGTTGAAGCACGGATTATGATGATAGAAAATACTTAGTCTCAATTTGTCATAATTATTTATAGTTACTGGGTTATAGGTAGGAACTAAAGTTTTATGGGCTGATAGTCTGGAGCAGCAATATGGGTCCCAGAGGTAGGTCGTACTTACCATAATGGTAGACTACTTGATTTTCTAGCATGCCAGAGTTCTTTGGAGGACAATATAGGTCACTGGGTAGAGACAGGGTTCACTGAAAATGGAAATAAATTTGTCTTAATGGTTTGGGACTTAAATATGTGTGTGTATGTATTTGTTTTATAGATTAAATAAAACTTGTCATTAGATTTCTTCTTAACCTTAGAGCTTGCACTTTGGCTTATAGTCCTTTTTCTTTTTTGTTGTATATGCCTGATAGGCAGGATAGAATAATGGATAAAGTGTTGAAGCCTGGAAGACCTGAGTTCAAGTCTGGCATTTGATGCTTAATATATTTGTGACCATGAATTTACAAGAATAAGAGCCATTCCCCAAATAATATGAATAGGCAATTTTCAGTGAAAGAAATCAAAGTTAGCAACAGCCATATGAAAAATGCTCTAAATCACTAATAATTAGAGAAATGCAAATGAAAACATTGCTGTTACCACCTCACACCTATAGTATTGGTTAACATGACAAAATGGTAAAAATAGCAAATGCTGAAGGCACTATGAGAAAATAGGTACACTAATGCACTGTTGGTGGATCTGTGAACTAGACCAACTATTGTTGAAAGTAATTTGGAAAAAAAAGTACTTTGGAAGATGTGCAAAAACCTACTAAACTGTGCCTACCCTTTGCTCCAGCAATACTAATACTAGGTTATACTTCCAAAGAGATCAATGAACTGCTATAAATATTTTTGTACTTATAAATCCTTTTCCTCTTTCTTTGGTATCCTTCACCACTCTTTCCTGAATTCAAATTTCACATTCAAAGTTGACCACTGAGGGGCAGCTAGGTGGCACAGTGGATAGAGCACCATCCCTGGAGTCAGGAGGACCTGAGTTCAAATCTGGCCTCAGACACTTGACACTTACTAGCTGTGTGACCCTGGGCAAGTAACTTAACCCTAATTGACTCAAAAAAAAAAAAGAAAAGAAGAAAGTTGACCACTGGAATCTCCTTCTCTATAATCAACAAATATCTTGAACATAACATATCTAAGGCAGAATTCACTATCTATTTCTCCAGTCTTCTCTCTTTTCTCTTGATAGCATTCTTTCTCCTCACACAGGTTTTCAATCTCAGGGTCTCAGTCTCTGTCACTGGGTCTCTCTGTATGTATCTGTCTCTGTGTCTCTTGGCCTCTGTTTCTGTCTTTGTCTCTGTCTGTCTCTCTTTCCCTCTGTGTGAATGTGTCACTGTCTCTCCTTTGTTTTCCATAAAAGTCTTATAAATTTTACCACCACAACACCTTTTTCACTGGTCCCCTTCTCAAGTTAAATCAATTCAAGGTAATAACCATTTATTAAGTGCCTCCTATGTGCCAGGCACTGTGTTAAGTGCTAGAGATACAAAGAAAGGTTAAAAAAAAAGATTCCCTGATCTGAAGGAGCTCACAGTGTAATGATAGAACTATACCCAAAGAAGTATGTACGAACAAGATATATTTTGGACAAATTGGAAATTATTTTAGAGGGAAGATAGTAGCATGAAGGGTGATCAGGACAGACTTCTTGCAAAAGGTAGAATTTTAACTGGGACCTGAAGGAAATCAGGAGATAGAGATTAAGAAGGGAGACAATTTCAGGCATGAGGGATGGCCAGTGAAAATGCACAGGGTCAGGAAATGGAGTTTCTTGTTCAAGGGACAGCAAAGAGGACAGTGTCACTGGATCACAGCATAAGAGATGGGGAGTAAGGTATAAGAAGATAGGAAGTAGCAACGCACATAGCCTTCACTTTACTTCCCGCCCATAATACTTCTCACTAGACTATTGTGATAGCATGCTATTTAGTCCCCTTGCTTCTAGGCTCTCTCCTCTCCAAACCACATTCTTCAAAAGTGCCAAATAAATAATATTAAGACACAGGTCTAACCATGTTCCTTCCAGTCATACAAATTCTCAGTGGTTCTCACTAGAATAAAGTACAAAATCCTCAGCTCTCCATTTAAAGTTCTCCACAATCTAGCTCCCACCAACTTTCCAGACATTTCCTATTTTCCCCATTCACATTTTGTATTTCAGCTAAACTAGACTCCTAATTGTTCCCTGCCCTCGGGACAGCTAGGTGGCACAGTGGATAGAGCACTGGGCTTGGAATCAGGAAGACTCATCTTCCTGAGTTCAAATCTGGCCTTAGACATTTACTAACTGTGTGACCCTGGGCAAGTCACTTACTCCTGTTTGCCTTAGTTTCTTAACTGTAAATTGAGCTTGAAAAGGAAATGGGAAACCACTCCAGTATCTTTGCCAAGAAAACCCCAAAACAGGGTCATGAAGAGTTGGACATGACTGAAACAACCCAACAACCACCATTGCCATTTTCCTTCCCCATTACTTTGCATGGGCTATTTGTCTGCTGTGTCTGAATAGGCTCTCCCTTCATTTTATATCTCCTAGAGTCCTAGATCCCTTCATGACTGTTCAGGTCCCACTTCCTATGCAAAGCCTTTCCTGACCCCCTGGTTTGTCACTGCACTCTCTAAAAATGTACTTATTTGTATACATTATAGCTTTCTCTTCCCAGTAGAATATGAGCACTTTGAAAGCAGAAGATATTTCATTTTTGCCTTTCTATCCCAAGGGCCCAGAAATAGGTCTTGTAGAAAGCAGGCATTTGATAAATGTTTGTTAAGTGAAATTGAGCTAAATTCAGGTATGGCAGCTTTTGCCCCTGTAGAGGTCAGGGAACATATTCATCCATCCAGGAGACTTCACTATTCTCTTTAAAAGATTGAGAGCTATTTTCTGCCCTGACTTAGGGCTTTTAAAGGTTCCCCTGTCCTCAAGGAATCCTATGGAACTGGCATGGGAGAGTCAATAGGTGACATTATCTTCTTCCTCATTAGGGTTTTCTGTCTCTGAGGCCCAAATCTATCCCAAGGTAGGGGATGGAGCCTTGGCTAAGACTGGGATCCTGACATTTTCTGCATGTAGAAGTCATGACTGATTAAACTTTGAGGGGACAATATGCCTTTGGTTAATGAGAGACCAGTGGATGTTATCTCTAATCTTTAACAAAAGCCTTTGACAGGGTTTTATGCAAAAGGCTATTAAAAACAAAGCTAATATTATATTAATAAAACTGATATAAATAGTAAATTTGCAAAGGGTAAGGATAAATCACAATTTTCAAGATAGAAAAATGTGAAAAAATAGAATTCCCTAGAGATTAGAACTGGGACCAATTGTATTTACCATATTTATTTATATAGAAAAGGAAACATATTGTGAAATAACAATAAAATCTAGCATTTACATAGTTGAACTTCGTCTATCTCGTTGGATCTTTACAACAGACTGGGAGGTAGATCAAGGTCTGGAGAGCTTATAATCTTCCTAAGGCCACACAGCTAGTAAGCATCTGAGGCTCAGACCCTACTGATTTCAGGCCCAGGTTGTTCAGTCTTTTTTTTTTTTTTTTTTGGTGAGGCAATTGGGGTTAAGTGACTTGCCCAGGGTCACACAGCTAGTAAGTGTCAAGGGTCTGAGGCTGGATTTGAACTCAGGTACTCCTGAATCCAGGACTGGTGCTCTATCCACTGTGCCACCTAGCTACCCCTGTTCAGTCATTTTTAATCATTTTCATTTTGTTCAGTCATTTTCAGATGAGTCTTCCTGACTTCCAGCGCTCTATCCACTCTGCCACCCTAGTTGTCCTCCAGGCCTAGCACCATCTCCATTTTGCCACCTAGTTGCCTAAATAGTCATTTACAAAGAACCTTAAACTAATTTGATGGTAATTTTCAAGGAAAACATGTTTATTTTTCTATTTTAAGTAGTTTCTTCTGGAAGAAATATTAAATTTTAGAAGACAGTTTCTGAAAATCCAACCATTCTGGAGAGCAATTTGGAACTGTGCCCAAAGGGCTATAGAACTGCGAATACCCTTTGATCCAGCCATACCACTGCTAGGTTTATATCCCAAAGGCATTCCCCAAAAGAGAAAAAGACCTATGTGTACAAAAATATTTATAGCAGCTCTTTTTGTGGTGGCTGAGAATTGGAAATCAAAGGAATGCCCATCAATTGGGGAATAACTAAAGAAGCTGTGGTATATGATGGTGATGGGATATTATTGTGCTATAAGAGTGAATAGAGCAGAACCAAGAGAACATTGAGCACAGTGACAGCAATATTGTTTGATGAAGAATTGTGAAAGGTTTAACTATTCTCAACAATACAATGATCCAAGAGAATCCCAAAAGACTATAGATAAAACATACTATCCACCTCCAAAGAAAGAACTGATATTGATGGAACACAGACTGAAACATGCTATTTTTCACTTTATTTAGTTTTTTTCTTATACAAAATAACTAATATGGTAATGTTTTACATAATCATACACGTATAACCTATATCTGATTGCTTACCGCCTCAGAGAAGGGGGAGGGGAGAGAGAGGAGGAATAAAAATTGGAACCCCACATTATAAATAAAAATGTTTATTACTTTTAGGCAAACAAAAAAAAATAAATATTTAAATTTTAAAAAGGGGGGCCTATAGAGCAAGGAGTTTGAAAACCCCATATCTTACTGCTACTACCCCGAGTTTTCAGATGAAGAAACCAAAGCTGAGAGAGATGAAGTAACTCAAGTAGCCAGAAAGGGTCAGAATCAGGATTTGAACCCAGGTCTTTGACGTCCTAAGTACAACACTCTGTCCATTGTTATTCTTTACTATCAGAAAAAAAAAAGACAGTTTTTGTTATAGGCTCAGATCTTTATCCCTTGAAGTTTTATGTTAAAACTTCATAGTTCTGTATGAATTTCTATTCATTTTCCTTCAACTGCTTTTCTTGATTTTGATTCCATGAACATTATGCCTCCCTACCAAATACCCCTTGGTGTCCCCCTTCCTTCCACCTTTTTATCTTTTCAGCTTCCTTTTGTGTATTGTCTTCCTCCCTTAGATTGTAAGCTCCTTGAGGGCAGGAACTGTTTTTCTTTTTCTTTATTTGTACCCTTAGCACAGTGCCTAGAACCTAATAAGCACTTAATAAATGTTGACTATTGACTGTTTACTAGATAAGTTTAAAAGTTGCTATTTACTTGTCAGGAATTTCAAAACAGGGGGTGGGGTGATAAGATAAAGAGAGTGGGGAGGCACTTCTAAGTGTGACAATGCATGATACTTGGCCTCAGATGACATTCTTCCCCTCAAGTTGGGGTTGGCTTGTGGGGTACATAACTAAAGGTATAACTGTAAAAGACTGTTACTAGTCACTGTAAATTCTGCCTGGAAATGTACAGTCCCTTGGAGGGTAACAAAGAGCTAGAGATGGTGACCTTCTACATCTAGAAGCCGACGCAGTGCCTAGTTGCAAAGTGTGGTCTGTGGATCCCTGAGGATCCCTGATACCCTTTTAGGGGGGTCTACGAGATTAAAACTATATTCCTAATAATACTGAGATGTTATTTGCCTATTAAAATACTTCTCCCTTTTTCAATTATTTATGTGTGGGGGGCAGCTAGGTGGCGCAGTGGATAAAGCACTGGCCTTGGATTCAGGAGTACCTGAGTTCAAATAAAGCCTCAGACACTTGACAGTTACTAGCTGTGTGACCCTGGGCAAGTCACTTAACCCTCATTGCCCCTCCAGAAAAAAAAACAAAAACAAAAACAAATTATGTGTGAGGCTCTGTTCTCTTTACATACTCCAACCAAAGCTACATATCACAACAGATTGAGTGCAGAAGCAGACATGAGTCCAGCTTCTTCTATTAAGCTAGACACTAGAGACTTACAAAAAAGTGTAAAACAATACAACTCTTCTCATTAATTATTTTTTATTTTGAAAATATGGTTATTATTTTATAAAAATGTTATTTCTGTTAACATCAAATAGGGTTGTTATTGTTCTTTTAAAATGAATTTATTTTCTTAAATCAGTTTTATTTCTGATATGGTAAATATTGATGAAACATGCACAAAAGCTCTTTGAGGTCCTTGAAGAGTGTAATGGGGTGCTTAGACCAAAATATTTGAGAATTTTTGGCTTGGATGTATGTGCTTCATTCCCCTCCTATGAGTGTACTCATATCCTCCTTAAGGGTTTGGTCTTCAATCACCTTGCCAATGGAATGTGGTTTTTAGGGAAGGTAGTGGTTGGGGACTGTCAATGATCTTGTCTTTGTGAATGGCAGAAATAGTACAGGGAATCAGAATATTAGCACTGACTTGGAAACTTGTCACTGATGGCAAGTGGGCCTCATGTGTGGAGTTTTTGAGGATGGTGGGGAGATCTGCCTATCATTATACTTTTCCTTTCTAGGGTAAGAACTGAGCATAACAATCTGGGCTCTTGATATTGCAAAAGAATATCACTTCTTACTTGCTTCCTTTACCTCATTACTCCTTACTTTTGATCATATTTAACTATGGGCAAATTGTAACTTCTCCCTTTCCTTCCCAAATAAAATACAAGCTCTTTGAGGGCAGAGATTGGTTGATATTTCTATCCTAGTTGCTGATAATAGTGCCTTACACAAGTAGGCACTTAATATGTGTTTTTCATATTGAAGTAAATGATTCATTCAAATTTTAATTCACACAAGACCCAGATGGTTGACTGATAACATGGAACTTTTAATCATTTTCATGTCAAAATTTCCTTCTTGATGTTTTGTGACACAGGATTCTGGTGTCTAAGTAAGTACTTGTCCAAATATATAAGGAAATTCAAAGCTCTTTTTTTTTTTTTTTGGTGAGGCAATTGGGGTTAAGTGACTTGCCCAGGGTCACACAGCTATTAAGTGTTAAGTGTCTGAGGCCGGATTTGAACTCAGGTACACCTGACTCCAGGGCCGGTGTGCTATCCACTGCGCCACCTAGCTGCCCCAAAGCTCTTTTTTTTTTAAGGAAAAATTTTAGTCCTGCTATGAATGGTCCCTAAATTCCAAATTGATGTGGGAAAGGGGTTGGCCATTCCAGTTGAGAACACAAGACATACCCCTAAATGTTCATCCCACAATGTCAACTCTGCTTCCTGCATGTCTGATAGCCAAAATATATGGATTCTTCTTTAATCAGCCACACAGACTATTGGCATTTCATGTATTTATTAGAGAATTCAACCATAGTTTGACTGTGATCTAGCACTTGCTAAAGGCTTACTTGAACATCTAATATTTGAAATGTCTAAAAGACATATTAACTGTTCATTATTTTTCTAGGTTACATGAGGTCTGCTCTTAGATACATTAAGCTAAATCACTAAGAAACCTCTGCACCTGGACCATATTATCTTAGTTCCTCACAACACTTCCTACACAAAGGTAATATTTAATGTCATGCACTCAGCTATTATAAAGGTTCAATTTAAGAAACTCCTATTTGAAGAAAATTTCTGTATCTTTTTTCTCCTTGTGAGTAGAGATTATTTTATTCATTGTACTTACATCCTCAGCACATAGCACAATGCCTGACACACAGTATACACCAATTGATAGATCTTTTGCAAAACTATAGTATAATATCTTATTCATTACTTTGCCCATTATTCTCCAATGTCCAGTGATCTCTTTTCTTTGATCCACTACCTAGTAGTGGTATTGCTGGATCAAAGGCTATCCACAGTATTATAGCCCTTTGGACATAGTTCCAGATTGTTCTCCAGTGATGGTTGGACCAGTTCATTACTCCACCAATAGTATAGTAATGTAGATACTTTCCCTCATCACCTTTAGCATTTCTTTTTGTTTTAATAAAAGTATTTTATTATTTTCTATTTACAGGTAAGGATAGTTTTCAACATTTGTTTTCATAGGATTTTTAGTTCCAAATTTTTCTCCCACTCTCCCTTCCCACCCTTCTCCCCAAGACATAAAGCAATCTGATATAGTTTATATATATATGTACAACCACATTAAGCATATTTCTGCATTAGTCATATTGTGAAAAAAGAATCAGAGCACAAGGGAAAAACTTTGAAAAAGAAGGGAATAAAAAAGTTCCAAAAGTAGAAACAATATAGTTCAATCTGAATTCATAATCCACAGTTCTTTTTTCTGGATATTGAGAACATTTCCCATCATGAGTTCTTTGAAATTGTTTTGGATCTTTGTACTGCCTACAAGAGCCAAGTCTATCACCATTGTTCACACAATGCTGTGTACAATGTTCTGGTTCTGCTCCTCTCATTCAGTATCAGTTCATGTAAGTCCTTCCAGGTTTCTCTGAACTCCTCCTGCTCATTCTTCCTTCCTTCCTTCCTTTCTTCCTTCCTTCCTTCCTTTCTTTCTTTCTTTCTTTCTTTCTTTCTTTCTTTCTTTCTTTCTTTCTTTCTTTCTTTCTTTCTTTCTTTCTTTCTTTCTTTCTTTCTTTCTTTCTTTCTTGTGGGACAATGAGGGTTAGGTGACTTGCCCAGGGTCACACAGCTAGTTTTGATTTGAACTCAGGTCCTCCTGAATCCAGGGCTGATGCTTTATCCACTGAGCCATCTAGCTGCCCCGTGCTCATTGTTTTTTACAGCACAATAGTATTCCATAACATTCATATACCACAACTTGTTTAGCCATTCCCTAATTGAAGGGCATTCCATTGATTTCCAATTCTTTGCCACCACAAAGAGAGCTGCTATAAATATTTTTGTACATGTGGGTCCTTTTCCCTCCTCTATGATCTCTTTGGGATACAGACCCAGCAGTGGTACCACTGGGTCAAAGGGTTTGAATAGTCCCATAGCCCTTTGGGAATAGTTCCAAATTGCTCTCCAGAATGGTTGGATCAGTTCACAGTTCCACCAACAATGCATTAGTGTTCCAATTTTTCCATAGCTTTTCCATCATTTATTATTTTCCTTTTTTGTCATATTAGCCAATTTGATAGGTGTGAGGTGATACCTCAAAGATGTTTTAATTTGCATTTCTCTAATCAATAGTGATTTAGAACATTTTTTCCATAACTATAGATGGCTTTGATTCCTTCTTCTGAAAACTGCCTATTCATTTCCTTTGATTATCAGTTAGAGGAATGGCTCTTTTTTTCTTTTTTATAAATTTGGCTCAGTTCCCTATTTATTTGAGAAAAGAGGCTTTTATCAGAGAATCTTGCTTCATTGTCCATGGTACCTTTTAGCAAAATATAGGCTCCCTTATTATCTCTTTCAGTTAGGTCTATTTTTTCTTTTGCTTTGTCTGAGATGATGATTGTCACCCCTTCCCTCTTCACTTCAGCTAAAGTATAATGGTCTCTGCTCCAATCCTTCATTTCAACTCTGTGTGGGTCTTTATCTCCAAAGTTTGTCTCTTGTACACAGAATATTGCTAGCTTCGGGTTTCAAATTCTTTCTGTTCCATTTTGTTCCAAGGGTTAGCTCATCTCATTCCCATTCATAGTTCTGATCACCAACTGGACATTTCCTTCCATCCCATTATTTCTGTTTATCCTTCTTTGTCTCTCTCTGTCTGTCTGTCTGCCTCTCCTCAAAAGTCTGTGTCCTTTCTCCTAATCTTCCCTTCCCCTTACCAGCACCCCCCCCATCCCTTAATGTATTCCCCTCCTACCTCTCTACTGGGTAAGGTTTCTGTACCCAACTGAGTGGGTATATATACATACATACATATATATATATATATATATATATATATATATATATATATATATATATATATATTCTCTCTTTGAACTAATTCTAATGAGAGTGAGGTTCAAGAACTACCCATCAGTCCTCCTCCCCACATTTCCCCCTCTACTATAAAACTTTTCCTTCTATGCCTCCTTTATGTGAGAAAATCTGTCCCATTCTACCTTTTCCTTACCCTTCTCCCAGTGCATCCCTCTTTTTCACCCCTCCATTCATTTTTGGTGATCATCACAACATAATTGACTCATACCCATGCCCTCTCTTTGAACAGTCCTTTTAACTGCCCTAACAATGATAAAAATTTTTAGGAGTTATATGTATCATCTTCCCATATAGGAATGCAAATAGTTTAACTCCATTGAATCACTTATGATTATTCTTTCATGTTTAATTTTTTATGCTTCTCTTGAGTCTTCTGTTTGAATGGCCACATTTCTATTCAGCTCTGGTCTTTTCATCAGGAATGCTTTGAAGTCCTCTATTTCTTTCTTTTTTTTTTTAACATATAAGGTATTTTATTTTTTCCATTACATGCAAAGATAGTTCCCAACTTTTGTCTATACAAGCTTTCTAATTTCAGATTTTTCTCCCTCCCTCCTCCCTCCCCTAGACAGCAGGTAATCTGATATAGGTTATATCTATATATCTATATACATATACATATATATATCTATACACACACATATATATATATCCATAATAACATTAATCCTATTTCTGCATTAATCCTGTTATAAGAGAAAAAATCAGGGCAGTAATGCAAAACCTCAAAACAGAAAAAAAAAAAACACAACAGCACCCAAAACAAAAGATATAGTATGGTTCAATCAGCATCTATACTCCACAGTTCTTTTTTTTTTTCTTGGATTTGGAGATCCTCTTCTATTATGAGTTCCCTGGAACTCTTCTGTACCATTGCATTGGTGAGAAGAATATAGTCCATCACAGTAGGTCAACACTCAATGTTGATGATACTGTGTACAATGTTCTTCTGGTTCTGCTCATCTCACTCATCATCAGCTTACGTAAGACCCTCCAGGTTTCTCTGAACTCCCCCTGCTCATCATTTCTTACAGCACAATAGTATTCCATTGTATTCATATACCACAACTTGTCCAGCCATTCCCCAATTGATGGGCACCCCCTCAACTTCCAATTCCTTGCTACCACGTAAAGAGCAGCTATAAATATTTTTGTACATGTGGGTCCCTTTCCCCTTTCCATGATTTCTTTGGGAAAAAGACCTAAAAGTGGAATTGCTGGGTCAAAGGGTATGCACAGCTTTATTGCCCTTTGGGCATAGTTCCAAATTGCTCTCCAGAATGGTTGGGTCAGTTCACAGCTCCACCAACAATGAATTAGTGTTCCATTTTTCCCACAGTGAAGTCCTCTATTTCATTAAATATCCATTTTTTCCCTGAAAGATTATATTAAGTTTTGTTGAGTAGGTGATTCTTCGTTGTAATACTAGCTCCTTTGTCCTCTGGAACATCATATTCTAAGCCCTTTCCTTCTTAAACATGGAAGCTGCTAAAGTCTTGTGTGATCCTGACTGGGACACCACAGTATATGAACTGTTTCTTTCTGCCTGTTTGTAATATTTTCTCTTTGACCTGGGAGCTTTGGAATTTGTCTGAAATATTCCTGAGAGTTTTTGTTTTGGTATTTCTTCAGGAGGTGATTGTTGGATTCTTCCAATTTCTATTTTACCTCCTATTTCAAGGAAATCAGGGCAGTTTTCCTTAATAATTTCTTGAAATATTATGTCTTGGTTCTCTCTTTTTTTTAAGACCTGACTTTCTGGTAGTATAAGAATTCTTAAAATTATCTCTTCTGGATCTATTTTCCATGCCAGTTGTTTTTTCCAATGAGATATTTCACATTTTCTCCTATTTTTTTCATTCTTTTGACTTTGTTTTATTGTTCTGGAAGTCTTATAAAGTTATTAGCTTACACTTGCCCAATTCTAATTTTTAAGGAATTATTTTCTTCAGTGAATATTTATATTTCCTTTTCCATTTAGTCTATTTTGCTTTTAGAAGAGTTTTTTTCTTCAGTGAATTTTTGCACCTCTTTTACCATTAGGACAATTCTGTTTTTTAAGGTGATATTATCTTTACATTTTTTATGCCTCTCTTTACCAAGTTGTTAATTCTTTTCATAATTTTTTTTGTATTACTCTTATTTCTTTCCCCAATCTTTTCCACTAATGCTTCTATCTTTATTTAACTTTTCCAGAAGTTCTTGTTAGTCTTGGGTCTAATTAGTGTTTTTGTTTCTTTGGGTATATGTGTGTCTTTTAGGTTTTGCTTGTAGCTGTTTTCACATTGCTATTTTCCTCTAAGTTTCTCTTGGTCTTGACCACTACCATAGTAACTTTTTATGGTCACATTCTCTTTTTATTGTTTGCTCATTTCTCCAGCCTATTCTTTCATTTTTAACTTTATCTTAAATTTGGGCTCTATTCACCTGAGAGTGGGGAGCATTTTGCCAAGCTTAAGGCTTTTTAATGCTGCTATTTTCAGAGATGGTTCTGGGGGTCTGCAAGCTTTTGGTGCTTCCAAGGTAGTGTTATCCTAGTAGTGGTGTTGTCACTGCTCTCCTGGTCTATGCCCTGGAAGGGCCCTTACTCCTCTGCAGCTGCAAGTGATAGTGCTCCTCTTGACCTTGGACTGTGAACAGGGTTCCTTCTCCCTTGTGACTGATCAACAATGCACCTTTCTACCCATGGGACTGTGACCCAGACTTTTTTTTTCTTTTTCTTTTTTTTTTTTTTAGTGAGGCAATTGGGGTTAAGTGACTTGCCCAGGGTCACACAGCTAGTAAGTGTTAAGTGTCTGAGGCCAGATTTGAACTCAGGTACTCCTGACTCCAGGGCCGGTGCTCTATCCACTGCACCATCTAGCTGCCCCCACTGTGCTATCTAGCTGCCCCCTGACCCAGACTTCTTATGGGCAACAGTTGCCAATCAGTGACAGATACACCTAGTGTCAGCAACAGGTCCCCTGTAATCTTTCTTTACCTATTGTCTGACCCATTTTCCACTTCTGCACTGAGATTTCCTGAAGCTGCTGCCACTAATGCAGCAGCTGCTGCTATTGCAGCTACCTCTAAGGCTGACTGCTGGTGCTCTGGGCCTGTACCCATCTAGGTGTAACAGACCTCTCCTGCTAACCTCCTAACTTGTTTTGGGCTGGAAAAAATGTCTCCCTCTGAATTTTTGTTGGCTCTGCTGCTACAAAATTTGATTTGAGGTATTATTATTATTATTTTTTTTTTAGTGAGGCAATTGGGGTTAAGTGACTTGCCTAGGGTCACACAGCTAGTAAGTGTTAAGTGTCTGAGGCTGGATTTGAACTCAGGTACTTCTGACTCAAGGGCTGGTGCTCTATCCACTGTGCCATCTAGCTGCCCCTTGAGGTATTATTTTAAAGTTGTTTGGAAGAGAATGTTGGGAAAGTTCAGCTGGGTTTCAGCTTGTACTCCACCATTTTGGCAAGTATATTTCATCATCAGTCACCTGGAATCAAGACTGTTCATTCCATTAACCTAGATTCTGCTGTTCATTAGCCTTGGGTTTTTTTCTTGTTTACTAATATGATTATCATATGCATTTTTCTCTTTATTCCACTTTTTCAACATTGTACATAGATTCATTCAATATCTCCTAGAACTCAGAGAAAGGAAAAAGACTGCCTTACCACAAAACCTTTATATTTACCTTTATCAGACAGTGAGAAATAGAAGTTTCTCTTTTTGCTTTAGCTGCCAAGAAGTTATTAGCAAAATTCAGCACTCAGCTGCAGTAGCTAATTCCCTGGTTCCCCTTACATCTATTTCTCAAATCACTTGAACTTTTACAGGGTTCTGTTTTTATTCTTAATTGTCTTGTTTTATGTCTTATAGCTTTGTATATCACCTCAAATCTCTCTTGGAATTAGGTTGGGGATAAATCATAAGTACTTCAAGAATCAGTTTCCTCATCTATAAAATGAGGGAATTGAATTAGATGACCTCTGAGGTCCCGTCTAGCTCTAAATCTATGATCTTATGATCCTGTAAGCTGTGATGTTTTTTGTTGACTTTGTTAGGTACTAAATATCAAGGAAGAGAAATAAAGTTACATACTACTTAACTATAACTACAGAATTCATTAACAGTACACAAACTACCAAAGGTATACACATCCCCCCCAAAAAAAAATGATACAAGACTTCATGTGCTAATCAGCTTTGCCAGCTACCAGCTTTCTCACATGTTCATTCTGGTTTTTGAGAGGCAAAATAGAATAGGTGATAGTTTCAAGAAATCCATGCCTGCTTTGTGAGGTCTTGGTAGTAACCACTTTTAGGAGTAGTAACGTTTAATATTCAGAGGAATAAAGAGTACAGATTTGTTGTTGTTGAATCATTTTTTCAGTCATGTCTCTTTGTTACCCTGTTTGCCATTTCCTTCTCCAGCTCATTTTACAGATGAGGAAACTGAGCAAACTGGGTTAAGTGACTTACCCAGGGTCACACAGCTACTGTTTAAGGACAGATTTGAACTCAGGACCTGAGTTCAGGCCTAGTGCTCTATCCACTGTGCCACTTGGCTGGTCCAAAGGTACAGAAACTTTTTTAGATGTGCTAATATAGATTAAATAGATTTGACTATACTAATTACCTTTTGAGCATACTAAAAATCAGTAAACTAGATAAAGGTACTGAGATAAATTATTATTTTTCTTATATTAATAATACTTTGGACTAAAGGACATTGTTGGTGAATGAGACTGTATCCTGGGGATATGAGAACCTCATGAAGAATTTAAAGTAAGATGAATTCTGGTCCATTGTTCCCTTCAGCTATGTCTGAGTAAAGGTAGACCCTCCTTTGTCTAGACTGCCATTGGTAGTGTTATTCTGAGTAAGAGACAAGTTTAGTTGTCCAAGGTTGAGTGATCTGAGTCACATCCCCTAGCCCCTCATTAGACTAAGCCCACCTATCATTACAATATTCATTCTTCTAATTAATTGTTAATGTGGGGCAGTGGAGAGAGCACTGGCTCTGAAGTCAGGAGGACCTGAGTTCAAATTTCACCTCGGGGACTTACTAGCTATGTGACCCTGGGCAGTTACTTAACCCCAATTGCCTTAAACATCCAGGGCCATCTCCAGTCATCCTGATATATTTCTTGCCACTGGATCCAGATGCTTCAGGGGAAGAGAGTCAGGCTGGTGACCTTGCACAGCCCTCCCTCACTTAAATCCAGTGAAAACCATGACATCCTCTTTTGAGAATGAAGGACAAACAACAACAATAAACAACAAATGTTAACCAAGCAGAGCTGATTGTTACCCCTTAGGAACACCCATTCTTCCAAGGGCATTTAAGCATTGAATGGGTTTCATGAGGGGTCTGTAGCATTTGAGAGTGTCACTGACCCCCTTTATTAATTATCTGCTAGCATGATTAATAAAATGATGAATTTCCCAGAAATTTTATACATCACAAAACCAACAGGGACTGATAGAATTACTTTGGTGTCTGAGGCTATACTCATGAATTCACTAGTCACTCTAAGTTTCTGCCTACCTGTTTTGCACTGGAGAGAAGGCATGACCTTACCATTGGTCCAGGAGGCTGGTGCTTCACTGAGATATCAGTGTTCCAAGCCACAATTGAATCAGTTTTGACAACAACTCTTTAGGCATGGGGGTACAATGGTTCTGAGTTACTTGGTACATCAAGTTATCCATAATATCAAAAGCATAAAATTCTTTCACAATCCACTCACCCACTCCCAACCCCCAGGTTGAAAATCTTTACATTGTGTCATTTAGTCAATAAGAATTTTTAAGCTTTTACTATATAACAGTACCTATGCTAAGCAATGGGAATATAAAGAAAGGTAAAAACATAATTTCTGTCCTCAAAGAGTTCAATTCAACTGTGATAGAAAACATGTAAACAACTATGAACACACAAGATATATACACTGTCAATTCATACCTGTAATACTCTTCCTCCTCATCTCTCCCTCTTAATTTCCCTGTCTTCTTTCAAATCTCAGATGAAGTCTCATATTCATTCTACAAGGTGTCTTCCCAGTTTTCCTTAACTTTAACTCCTTCCCTCTGAGACCTTCCAAATTTATCCTGTATATATCTTGCTCGTGCATAACTGTTTGCTTGTTGTCTCCCCCATTAAATTGTGAGCTACTTGAGAGCAGGGGTTGTTTTCCCCCCTTTCTTTGTATCCCAGTGCTTAGAACAGTGTCTGTGTCTGGCACATAGTAGGCACGTAATAAATACCAGGTGATTAATTGAGATAATTTCAGAGAGAAGGCACCAACAATGGGAATGGGGGAATCTGGAGAGATCTCTTGCCAAAAGTCGGATTTGAGCTGACTTGAAGGAAGCCAGGAAAGTCAAGGGGTAGAGGCAAGGAAGGAGAGTGTTCTAGGTATAGGGAACAGCCAATGAAAAGACAACAAGTCAAGAGATGGTATTGATGCAATTGACTAGAACAGAGACTCAACCAAGGGCTCATGAACTTAAAAAAAATAATAATTATATATCATTAAATATAATTGGTTTCATTTATAATTTTTTATATTTTATTACATGTACTTAAAAATATGATTCTGAGAAAGGGTCCATACATTTCACCAGACTACAAAAGGGGCCCATGATGTTTAAAAGAAAAACACTCACTAGCTGTGTGACCCTGAGCAACTCACTTAACCCCCATTGCCCCCCCCCCCCCAAAAGAAGTTCTGCTTTAAGCTAGTGGTTAATGTCCATGAAAAGGACTTGGTGATGATTGGACTGCTTCTTGGAGTGATTGCTTGGAGTTACCACAGTCATGTGGCAGAGTGGATAAAATGTTGGACCTGGAGTCAAAAGGACCTGAATTTCAATCCTACTTCAGTCACTTAACTGCTAACTCAGTTTCCTCATATGTGACATTGAGATCATAAGAGTACCTATCTCCAAGGGTGGTTGTGTGAATGAAGATAATATTTATATAGTTCTTTGTCAATCTTAAAGCACCAGCTACACAATAGTTATTATTAGATTTTGCAGTGATCACAAAGGCAAAACAAAACAAAAATATGCCACATTACATCACAACAAAATAAAACAAAACAAAACTGGAAACAAGAGAAAACAATTTCTGTCCAGCATGGCTTGGTCCAAAGTATGCTAAACTGAGAGTCAGGAGAAGTGAATTCAAATCTTTCCTCTCACTACTTTCTGTTTGAACATGGGCAAGTCTCTCATTAATGACTTGATAGTTTCCTTATCTGTAACATGAGGATAATAGCTATAGATAGGTACCTACCTCACAGGGTTGTTTTGAGATAATGTAAGTAAAGGACATTATAAATGTGAGAAAATAATTATTAACAATGGGTTTTTGGGGACACAGCCCACCCCCCCTTCATTTGAGGGCTTATCTCGGGAGCCTTACCTGATTTGTTTCAAGGCCAGCCCAGAGTTAGTAAAGTTGGAAATCAGACTCTGAATAGAGATTAAAACCACACTTACGTAAAAGCCTTTGCCCTCAGAGGGTCTGACCCTTGAGATCAGCTCAGTGCTGCTCATTTTAATATGGACCACCCTCAGGTCCCATAAACCAATAGATTTGAATGATGATAGCCAGTGAACTTTGAACAGTATGTAAGGGCTGCCTCTCTTCTGGTTCGTGAGGGGCTTACATTCTCTCTCTTGGCTTGGATGTTAGAGGAGGCAGCCATGTATCCCCCCTCGCTCTCCTCTCTATCTAGGTAATGTAGGGCTTCTGAACTCTAATTTGGAGCTATGTACTCTCTTTACTAAGATTTAATATGATTAATAAATACTTAATGCCAAAAACTGGTGCAATAGCCTCTAATTTAAAAGTAGCAATATATTAGAAACCCCAGCTAAGTTCCCCAATAACTTAGAACAGGGACAGGCTTCCCCCCAATATTTCAAATGACATAAAAAACTTAAAAGAGCTATGGGAATTCCAGCTGTTGATGTAATCCTAGACTTGTACAAATAACAACAGATAACATTTGTATAGTGTTTTAAACACTGTAGGCACCTTTGTTAGTAACAAACATGGTGGTAGAAAAGCTCAGCTGGGACCAGTCACTAGAAATGTATATCAGGGTTTCCACCCAGATCCAGCAGGCACTTAAGTTAGCTTTACACTGACTTTGGTGCTGGACAGATCATACCTCTTATATCAATGACAGCGTAGTATCTTTGGGAATAGGCAAGTGGAAGTAGGGCTCTGAGAAACATGTAATGACTCAACTGAGTGGCTTTGGGTTGTTCCATCCTGTCTTCCTTGGTGGTCTCAGCCCTGGCTGAAGTACCTCACAGTAAATAGTCACTCAAGAGCTTCTGTGTCACAAGAATGTTTTCAGAGGTATCTTATACAGTCAAGTTGTTGAGCCTTTACTGCCTGGGAGTCAGTAGGCAGCACATACCCATTTAACAGAAAATTTCCTACAGAATCGGCCTCAGAGTGGTATATCTGATCCTCCAGGTCTTAGCATCATGCCTGGCACATAGTAGACACTTAATAAATGCTTGTTGGCTTTGGACTGAGATCAATCCACCATCCCTAGGGAAGACCATCAGGCAGTGGGCATCATTGTTACAGATTTGCTCTCATTCCCACCACTACCCAATTGTCAATACTCAGATGTCTAGCTTCAGCTGAGCATCTCCATCTCCTTGTATGTTGATAACAACACTATCTTTTTAAAAGTCTTACAACTACTCTTGTGAAACTTGGAGGGCAATTGTTATTATCCCCAATTGTTATTATGATTAAGAGGCAGCCAGGGTTTAGTGCTCCCTTTGGGCTCCAAATCCTATAACCTTGAATAACTTGGTTTGTGTCTCTCTCATGTTTTTTATCATGTATTTGTTGTGGGCCCAAAGTACTCCAAAAGTTCTCTGGGGCACATCAAGGAATCTTGTCCTTGAGAAACTAAACCAGAGGACAGATACACCTAGAGAGATAAGTGGAACCAGATCAGACTGAGCTAGCTTCAGGACCTCCACCCTTCATTCTGGTCTCCCTTACCCCTGGGGAGATAACTTTGGGTGTGGCTGCAGCCTTTGTGTTCTGAGGAGATGGCTTGAGAGATCAGCAGTCACCCCTCACCCAACTCCTCTAGACACCACCAGTGGGGGATGGTCCTCCCTCACTAAAGGAACTTTCCACAGGCAGAATCAGTCCCCTATAAAATTACCTACCAGCCTCCTGCTCGAGGAGATTGGTACCTCAGAGCCATGTGCTTTGTTCCATACCTCTGTCCCCATGAAAAGTCCAAGGATTTCTTTTGTGGTTTCCCTTCCCCTTCCCTTGCCCCTAAATAAACTACCATCTTATTCTACCATCTTATTCTAACTGCTTTTGTGTGCAAGAGGGTGTAATTCTTTAAAGAGGAATTCCTAAGAACCCCAATCCCTAACCCCAACCCCACACCCCATTTCCCCCCATAGCATATTGTAGTTATTTGTACATATACATTACTGTCTACTGGGTTATAATATCCCTGAAGGCAGATATCACATCCTAATCTATGAATCTCTTTTAGTATGAGACAGTGTTATGCACAAAGAGATATTTAATAAGTATTGATTGAAGTTCAAGCAAGGCACAGGCCCTTATATTTACTTCCCTTTTTCTCCCTTCCCTTCTCTTCCTTCCTGCCTTCCACTCTTCCTTGTGGATCTCCCCTCTCTTTCCTATCCCTGTGTGACCTCAGTCAGAACCACGCACATAAAAGCCTTGAACCTGAGATAGAAAAGTTGCTTCCTTGTTACTGATGGCTCACATCTATTCTCTTTGCTTTGTTCTGCTTCATGGTCTTTAGGTCTCCAAAAGGTTCTTGACTATTTGTCTGGACTTTGGACCTACAGACTTTCTCTCCCCTCTGTCATTTGTGCACACCTAGGCCTTGTTTCTTGTCTGTTTTCCTATCATCCTGACGCTTTTTTACTCTTAGTGATGCTCACCTGCCATGTTCCCTGATGTGGCCACAGAGGTGTCTGACCAGAGCCAAGGACTATGCCTGCTTGAGGGAGATCCTGACCTTTATATAGTGATGCACAACAGAACTGGCTGTCAGAACAAAAGCATAGGAGTGCAGGAAAAGTTCCAATTCTCATACAAGCTGTACAATAAAACTGACTCCAAGTATTGATCCAGAATGAAAGAACAAAAGTACAGGCAAAGGGTTGGAGGAAAGAAGCATCAGTCATGTAGCTAAAAAGTGAATGAAGTGTCTCTTTTCTCCCTTTCTAGAACTATTAGCCTTTAAAGGGCAACTGTGGTTGAATCTTAGAGCCTGATGATATGATCTAAACATTTGTCTTCATTTTTATGAGATGAGCTATCATGAGACAATGCAGTAGGATCTTCATGAGGAATTTTTGCATGACTTATCATAGAAAACAGGTTGTTGCATCTATAATGTTGGGAGTCCATTCAAAGGATTCAGAGTTCCCTTCAAAGACCTTCTCATCCTGCTTTGAATCCTAGGAGTAGTGTGTCATTTCTGTATTATATTTACCAGGTGAGGAAGGATCCTGGTCCAGTACCTTCCTTATCTACTGGTAGAGACAGGGAACTAGGAAGCTGGCATTAATCAATTTAGGACAGGAAGTTGATACTAGGGGAAATTGGCTAAAGTTCATTCTGGTTTGTCTCTTATCTGAGAATATGGTTCTCAGATCATCCATACAGCACCAATCCCTATTTACAATGGTTTCAACTTCTCTTCCTGGTTCTAACAGTCTTGCTTTAAGATTAGGTCTTTAATGCACCCTATATTATTGTCACCATGTTCTACCACATCCCATAATAATAAGTTCCAGAGCAGTTTTCAGATCCCACTTTGATCATCAGCTCCCAGGCTTGGCCTTGGTCACCGTTTGCTCCTATATCTATCTCTTAACTTACATTGCCAGACTAACTTCAGCTCTCCTGATGCTGGGTCTTTGCCCTATATCCATGGTATAGTAAACATATTTCTAATGCTGACAGCATCATCAGTCTGAAACAAGATGCCACTATGGACCCTGTTTAAAGTCATGTACAAAGAGAAAAATTCTCATCCTCTTGTAGGCAAAGGGAAACAATTGCCATTCTTGAAGTTCAGTCAGATCTTACTTCTAATAATCATCCCCATGTATTGTGGATTGGTTAAAAGATTTCTTAACCATAGGGATCTATGAACATTGCAAGAAACTGTCATTGTTTAGAAGCTTTAAATTTGTATCCCTTGCTCTAGATTGTGTCCCTAGGTTTGTGACACACTGTATATTCATAAGGTAACATTTCCTAATGTAGCCACCGAAGTTTTTTACAGGAGCTAAAGGAAATATGGGGCAGGTAGGTCCAGCTCTTTATTATTCCGAGCCTGGTACTCTGTCTACTTTGCCATCTAGCTGCCCTTGAACTAAATACTTGGTTCTAATTGAGTTATTCCAGGGTACCTTTATGAATTGATATTTTTGTGTGGAGTTGGACTACTTATATAACCAGCGATGGTGTAGCAATGTAATTGTGTGTTGTCATGCTGGGCTGGTAAGTGTGAGGATGGTTGGTCTTTTTCACTTCCCCCTATACCTATATAGGTAAAGTCACTTCTTCCCCTTGGCTCTTCTTCTTGGATCTGACTTTTGCTTTAATCACTGAACAAGGTGTTGCCTCAGACAGACTGAGACATGGAAAAGACCTTAGATTAAAAAGGCCAGGGTCTCCCACTGCATCCAGGGCCATGTCCAGTCATCTTGACCTAGGTCTTACTCAGCTGACAATGGAGAGTGAGGCTGATAACTTTGCTTAGCCCCACCTCACTTAAATCCAATTCACTAGCAAGTCACTCTCCTGATACTGTTAATCCTCTTCTTGAAGGACAAATAACAAGACTTGTTTAGTTACCTTTTAGCTCCTCCCTTCTGGAGAAGTGATTTTTCTTTCAAATTAGTCCTGGGATAATAATGGGAAAAGAAAGTGGCCTCACCCTACATGCTGTTCCAGCCCTATTCTGTCACAATTTCCCCAAGCCTGAGCTAATAGCTCATTTGCTTACAAAAATCTGGGAGTCTCTCTCTTTCTCTTTTCCCAATCTCCCTCTCCCCCCTTTCTCTTTCCCCTCTGGGAAGTTATAAAAATATGAATCAATAATTCTCTCTCTTTCTCTCTAGTTCAAACACTCCACCCAAGAGAATTTCTCTGATGAAATATATTGGAGTTATAAAATGTATTTCTCTCCCTGCCCCCTTAATGTTCTCCTCTCTTGTCTCTCTCTGGTATTTGACTAATGAAACATATAGATCAAGAACACAATGGTTAATTATATTTATCATATTTAAAGACAAAGTAAACAGAAAAGGCAAACTCCTAAGAAACAGAAGGAAGAGGAAGGGAAAAGCTAAAAGGGGAGTGAGGAATCACCAGCCTGGGTCAAAGAAAAACTCAGCAAAAATAGGATCTTCCCAGAGCCAACTGGTAGCCTTGGAAGTGAACATTGGCAACCTCACCACTGTAGTAATTCCAAGGAAATTGATTTCTATGACTTCTTCTCTCCCAGTATCCTATTCCATCACTTCTTGGGACTCTCTCCTCCTTTGTGCAGTTTCCTGCCTCCTGGCATGTAGGGGGTTGCTAGGGATTTCTGCCTTCTAGCAGATTATATCTCCAGTGGTTTTTTTTTTACATAGCTAACATTTTCATAGAGCCTACTAAGTAGCAACCACTGTGCTAAGCACTTTACAATTGATTCCCAATTGATTCCTATCACAATTGGTTCCCACAATAACTTTGGGAGGTAGGTGCTATTATCAGTCCTATTTTACATATGAGGAAACTGAGGCAAACAGAGGTTAAATGACTTGCCCAAGGTCACATAGCTATTATGTAAAACTGGATTTGAATTCAGGTCTTCCTGACTCTTGATTTAAGAGCCAACACTCTATCAATTGTACCTCATATAAAAGACTCACAGGCAAAATCATATCTTCTTCTCCCCATTCCCTCCCACAGTTCTCCCAGCCAAAACCTGGGGTTATGAGCAGCATCCAAGCATTTCTGAGTTGGTGAAAATTCCTGATAACATCCCATATTTTATGTATTACATTTTTGGGGCCCAAGATGTTGGGGTGACTGCTTAAGCAGGCATTGCACCCATATAGCTATCTTTGGTCCAACAAAATAGCTAGTTTGTGCCATTAGTAAGTGAACATTTCCTGTTGGCATGTTCCTTGGCTCAATCTTGAAGCCTGAAAAAGAGTACCTATCAATTGATATCAGTTGATGTAGTCAGCATGTAGTTGAAACAGTCAGATTACTATATCATACCTGTCTTCCTTGTCCTCAATTTTTCTACTTGCCCAATTAAATCACCACAGAACAGAAAATCAAGATAAGCTCTACCCTAGATGAAGGAGGACTCCGTAGATGCCAGCTCCAGCATGCCTGCTTCAGTTCTAATACTTCCACTCTGATAGAAAATGGATCCAATTATAAGCCATGACAGACTTTAGGACATTCTCCAGTTTCAAAATATTTAAATAGGCCCAGACTTTCCATATCCTGAAACCACCCTAAATAATACAGGAATTAATGGGTACCCTCTTGTATCCAGAATGCTTTTTTTATCAATGAAATTTTTTTCCATAAGATTTTGAGTTCCAAATTTTCCTCCCTCCTTCCCTTCCCTCCCTCCTCCCCAAGACAGAAAGCAATCTGATAGAGGTTATATAGGTATAATCACATTAAACATATTTCTGCATTAGTCATGTTGTGAAAGAAGAATCAAAACAAAAGGGAAAACTTCAAAAAAGAAAAAAAAACAAAAACAAAAATAGAAGCAGTACAGTTCAATCTGCATTCAGAATCCACAGTTCTTTTTTTCTGGATGTGGAGAACATTTTCCATCATGAGTTCTTTGGAATTGTCTTGGATCATTGTATTATAAATGAAATTTTGTCAATAGCTGTGATGTTCCTTCTTAAGCATCTTTCATAGGATCACATATGAAACTTTAAGGGACCGTACAGATGATCTAATACAATACTTTCATTTAAGGAATGAGGAAACTGAGGGCCAGAGAGGTTTAGCAACTTGCAAAGTTATACAAGTCATAAATAGAAGGGAAAAGCTTTGAGCCTGAGTCTTCTGACTCTAAAATGAGGGTTATGAATTTAATCACTAGATCTGTTACACATATTACATTTTCCCATGATTCTAAGTATCTCATGGCTGATGTAAAGATCACCTAGAATAATTTCCTTTTGGAATTTTTTGTCCTAGTATGGATGGACCTTGTGCCCTCTGCCTCCAATAAAACTGAGACCAGCACCTCCCAGCAGATCCTGGCTGATAGACACCTGATAACCTGCTTTGGCACAATTAGCTTCAATCTTCCCATCTCCTTCCACCACAAAAATATCACAGGTTCATAAAATTTGGAATATGAAGGAGTTTTGATTTTATTCTAGTTCTCATTTTATAAATGAAGAGGGAAAGGTGATATGTTTAGGTAAATGTGGACATTTTTACTTTAAAGACTAGTTCTTAAACTTAGAATTTCTGAAGTGCATTAAAAAAAACAATTACTTCTTTTTGTACTGCACAATTTGCCTAATGGTTTGTCCTGAAAGTCATAGATGCTGCTATCTGTAGCTTTAAAGTGGTAGTTGTCTCCCCCTTCTTGTCTTTTAAATCATATGGATCAATTCTAGGGCATACAAGTTACACTGATACCCAAGAAAATAACCAGAGGAAGGCTTTTAGCACTTTGGATTGATACTCCAGTGGGAAAATATTGAATGTGAAATCAGAGGACCCTAGTGAGAATTTTGGCTCTGCTTCTTACTATCTCTGTGATTCTTTAAGAGGTACCTGGTGGCAAAGTGAATAGAGGCCCAGGCCTGGAATTAGGAAGAACTGAACTCAAAATTGGTCTCAGATATTTATTAGTTATATGACTTTGGACAAGTCACTTAATCTCTTTTTGCCTTAGTTTCCTCAACTGTAAAATGGGGATAATGATAACATCCACCTCACAGGGTTTTTGTAATAATCAAATAAGATATAATTTGAATTAAGCACTTAGTATAGTCCCTGGTACATAGTAGGTACTATGTAAATGCTTATTTACTTCCCTTCATCCCTCTTCACAAGTGATGATTTCCTCAGGCCTTAGTTTTCTCATGTGTAAAGTGAGGAGTTTGGGCTAAATAATTAAAAAATATTTCAATTATTTGTTTACTGAAATCCCACAATGGTCTCTTTCTAGTCAGCATGCTTGCAAAAATAATCAACCCATTCAGCATACTTTTAGATTATAGGAGGTTTATTAATTTGGTTTTTATTCAAACACACAATGGTATATTTAAATAAGAGTGAAAAATAAGGTGAAGAGAAGGTAGGTAGGATGCATCGTGAGAAAAATAGCATTCTGTGAATGATAGAATTCTAGAGTTTTAAAAAGAAAGTTTTGAAAATGGAAAGAAATAATAAGAAACAAATCAAACTTACTCCAGTTTTATCTGCTACTTTTTTCAGAATGAAAGTTTGGGGAAGGGGCACTAATAGACTGTGACTTTTGTCTTTCTTATAGTGTATCCTAAGCACTTGACACAGTGCATGACACATAGTAGATGCTTAATAAATGCCAGTTGATGACTCATGTAGACTTTGATTTGCATTGTGATATTCCAGTAAGTTATTCAATTATTCATCTTGTATAAAGTGATCAAGATTTTAGATGAATTCTAAACCACTCAATGACAACATATAATAGTTGATTCAATATACTAGATGATTTCCTAAAATTAAAATATTTCAACAAATACTTCAAATTCTTCATATCTCCTTTCCAAATCACTTCAACTATAATGAAACATATTACATTTTTCTTTTTTTGGTAAGGCAGTTGGGGTTAAGTGACTTGTCCAGGGTCATACAACTAGTAAGTGTCAAGTGTTTGTGGTCAGATTTGAGTTCAGGTCCTCCTGACTCCAGGGCTGGTGTTCTATCCACTGTGACACCTAGCTGCTCCAGAAACATATTACATTGATGATTCTGTGATTTATGATAAGATACAGACAAATACTTTACTGGAATGAGGACCCAGATTGATTGAAACATGTAGAGGGAGTGCCTACTTTGGTAAGCTCCCAGAGACACTGAAAAAAACCCTGGTTTTTAAATGGGAGGGTTAGCGCAAACTTTGGCTTACTTAGGGATCCCTTTTCTTTTTCTTTTCTTTTCTTTTCTTTTTTTTTTTTTTTTTTTGCGGGGCACTGTAGGTTAAGTGACTTGCCCAGGTAAGGCAGTTGGGGTTAAGTGACTTGTCCAGGGTCACACAGCTAGTAAGTATCAAATGTCTGAGGCCACATTTGAACTCAGGTCCTCCTGAATCGAGGGCAGGTGCTTTATCCACTGTGCCACCTAGCTGCTCCCAGGGATCCCTTTTCTAATAGTTCAGCTAGAATGTGAGAGAGGAACCACTAAACTTCCTTTCCTTCCAGTGCCTTTGTGGAGAGGATGAAAGCAGGAGGCTGAGTAAAAGGAAACTGACACAGAGATAAGGTTGAAGGTGTGAAGTAAATTGAAGGGGTGATTAAGGGAAAATTAACCACTAATTCTGTTTTCTCTGACTTCCTTTCAAGTCTTAGGAGGAGAGAAGAAAGGAGGAAAGGCAAGTAGCTTTTGAGATTCTGCTCCATGCATTTTCTTGAGCTACCAGAAAATAAATAAAGGACTGAAAATAGGAGTTTTGACAACCAAGCAGTTTTATGAGATGGCAAAAAGTCACTTATGTCAAAGTCTATAGGGAAGGTGGTGGTGGTGGTGGAGAGGGGGAAGCAAGTCCTAAACATTCCCCCACCAAACCTCAAGGTTCTGGGAAAATGAACAATAGTTCTACCTTTCAGCAAAAGTTTGTAGTACCTGACAGAGGTTATTTTATATAAACCCTATGCATTTAAAAAGAAAAAAAAATACCATGGTTGCTATATATAACATCATGGAACAGTTTGGCTTTTAGGGACTGGATTGCTATTGCTCATTTCCTTGTTCTGGACCCAGGGACAAGAGAGTTGGAAGATTGCGTTAAGTCTTGGAGTAGTCTTGCCCCTAAAGAAAAGGTAGCCTCCATTTCTTCAACTATTTGTTCTTTATACCCCCACTCACCTCACTACCTTCCACTTAGGGAAAGGACTTTAAAACTTAGGTTTGTCTTATATCTAGGGTCTTCTCAAATTTGGTAATAGAAAGGTAAATGTAAATAGAAAATAATAAACAGAAAAGGGTAGATATGTAAAATGAAGATAAGGTGTAGCACAGATATTTATTTCCTCTACATGAAAGAAATTCTTAACATACTCAAGGTCTCTAATTGCTAGAAAAAAATATAAATAAGAAGCAATAATTTAGAATACTGTCATACTTTCTGGGGATAATATTGGAATAAGAAGTTTGAAGACCTGTTGAATTGACACTTTATATTACACCTTGCTTTTCACTATCCAAACAGTTCATTCTAGTACATGTCTTTAAGCTTGTCCTACTATCAATGTTCATTTTCTCCTCCAAAAAGAGATATAGTGGATGTAGAGATGGATTCTCTAAATGAATACATGGTGAGGAACCCAGGAAATCCTGAGACACTGAGGTTCCTATTAAAATATACATCTTAAGGTCCATTTTAAGATGGTTTTTGTAGGTCAACTTTAATCAGGCAAAGAAACATGAAACAGAAGGGCCAGTCAGAGGTTCTGGATCATATTTACTGTATTATGGAAACAATTTTGACTTTATAGAGCTCCTGAGGTGCCTAGACTACACTGAGAATGTGTGCTTTATGGAATGATCCCATGAAATCTATTTCCATGCAAGCTCAGTGTGGTACAAATCCAGCTAAATATAGGATGTATGAGCATAGAAAGTAAGATTTTACTCTTATTCATCTAAACAGAAAAATGAAAAACTAACTATGAATCATAAATGATCAGGGAGAAGAAGTGTTATTTATTTATATGTGAAGAAATGAACAGCAAGTACACCCACCCCTTGCCAGCAACAGCTCAGAACTTGGGTTAAAGGTCAGATTTCTGCCACTTAAGTAGAGGAGAAAGGCAAAAGTTTCACTGAAACAATTATGAGAACAGATGGAGAGGGAGAGAGAGGAAAGGCGGGGAGAGAAAGAGACAAAGAGAAGGAGAAGCAGAGACAGAAATAGAGAAACAGGTACACACATACACACACACACACAGACAGAGACAGACAGACAAACACAGAAAGTGAGAGAGAGAGAGAGAGAGAGTGAGCTAGCTGTTTAGCTCGATTAAGGAGCTGGAAAACTGCACAGCTCTCATGAGTATCAACTAATCCCCAATGGCTTCTTTAGGAAAGAGGGAAATCCAAAACAGAGGCCTTTTTTAAAGTTTAAAGAAAAACTGTTTTAAGGAATACCTTCATATGTACAAAGTTTTTTACTGTGTGTATATATATAGGGAAGTGACTTGCCCAGGGTCACATAGCTAGTAAGTGTCTGGAGGCAGGGAACCAATTTCCCTTCCCTCCAGTTGTTTTAAACATCCTGGGCCATCTCCAGTCCATCTGACATACACACACACACACACACACACGTGTGCACCTATGTATGCGCACACATATGTCCACACGTGTGTGCACGCACACCCATATATATGAATATGAGGTTGGTCACTTAAATCCAATTAAAAGCAAGTCATGACATCACCTCCCCAATGTCATGCTAGAGAATGAAGGACAAACAACAACAACAATATAATCACAGATGTGGCAGATGACAAAGGTAATAGGTATTAATATGCTATGATGTACAAAGATTTGTCTACACTCTGTCATCCTTTTATAAAGTATGAGGAAATCCTCTGACTGGTTTGGAAAGACAGCTAGCCATATGAAGACTGGTCATGGCCCTTGAAGCTTTGGAAAAGCTAAGCCTGACAAGCTTTGGCTTGGGGATTACTGACTACTTGAAAAAGTTCTGAAAACCAGACAGGAGCACTGTTGTACAGCATGTATTCTCTGCCCCTGCCAGAGGGCAGTAGGGAGAGAAGGGGATTTTTTCTTACAAAATCATATTGATATCTTTTGTTTTTAATACAGTCTAAATTTAGCCCTATAACTTTCTCTTTTTTCCCTCCTTGATAGCCTCTTCTAAAGATGAAGAATCTTTTAGAAAAAGAAAAAGAAACACAACCAATGAATTTTAAAAATGTGCAAGGAGGTACCTCTTTTTGGGGGGTCAAACTTATTTCTTGTCATTTAGCAACATTCACTTTTTATTGTTTTGTGGTTACCATTCTAGCCACAAACTAATGCAGTCATTTTGTACATTGTTTTCTTGGCTCTGCTTACTTTACTTTGTATCATATATATCTTTCTATGCATCTCTGTAGTCATATTTGTCATTTCTTACACCGCAGTAATATTCCATTAAATTCATGCACCACAATTTCTTTAGCTGTGTCCCATTTGACAGAAATCTACTTTCCTCCCATTCTTTACTATCATTAGAAGTGCTGCTGTGGGAAGGTGTTTCTCTTCTCTTCTTCCCTGCATTATAGCACAGATAATTATCTAGTAGAAAACATTTAGCCAAGCCCGAGTAATTGGTGTAGTCAAACATTTTGAGGCAAGGGGCAGAGAGGAAGCATTCAAAGCAAGAAGAGGATTCATAAAACAAGACCTCTGGAAGCAGAGAAGACAGTTGGTTTTTGATTCAAGAGAAGGCTAACTTTGACAATCAGAAGTTGAGATGTAGAGAAGAAATGAGCTGGAGAATTCAACTAACCAAGTAATTGGGGATGGGACGTATTGATGATTCCATGAGAAGAGAAAAGACATGAAAGCACCAGCAATGTGAATTTGCCTTGGTCACATCAGTAAGTAAATATATACTAAAGACCTACTATGTGCCACTACTATACTAAGGATCTAGGATACAGATACTTGTTCCTGTCCTCAAAGAAGTTAACAATATAACGAAGGAACACAACTTATAAAAGAAAGTGGAAAGAAGAGGAAGGGGCATGATAGACTCCTGTCCAAAGGAGTGTAGCTTAGTGGGAAATGAAAAGATGACTGACTTGAAAGTGAAAGACGCCAGTTTTTCAAGGACCACCCTTTTGGGGAGGAGATGAACAGACTGCCTGCCGGGTACAGTCCGCCTGCTGCGCATGTCAGACTGCCTGCTGGGTACAGTCCGCCTGCTGCGCATGTCAGACTGCCTGCTGGGTTTTTTGACTTCCGGGGTGGAGAGAACGAGAGTAGGCCTTTTTGCCTGCTTGGAGGGACTCCTGGCGGCGCGGCACAGACGGTCTCCCTCACTCCAAAGGTGGCCTTTTCGGTTTGGTGAGTTTTTATAAGGAATATAGACTAAGCCTAGATTTAAGACGATTTGTACTGTATTTCTATTTTCCTATCCTTCTAATCAACGACACCTTATATACAATAAAGGCTCTATCTAGAAAACCAGAAGCTTCTTCCATTTACTAGTCTGGGAGATAAATTAAGGGAAAAGTTAAGTAGGGGAGATTTATGATCTAATATCCAATTTTAAATCTCACAAAAGCCATCTTTAAATGGAGGTTTTGGAAGGAGTTCTTTGCTCTACTCTCCAGCCCTCTAATCAGAGAGGCAAAGGGTGATGAGAGTTCTCATGTTCAGTCTTGGCATTTGTACTCACTACTAGTGTACTCTAAACTTGGCCCCATTTTTCTACTAACACTGTAGGTATTTTAAGGAAAGTATGCCCCGTTTTAGGTGGGAGAGGGATGTTATGTAGATACAACAATGTTCTTACTAGTTGTCGCTGTTGAGTCATTTCAGTCGTGTCTGACTCTTTGTGACACCATTTGAGGTTGTCTTGGCAATGTGAGAATCAGGGTGCCACCTCCCTGCTCAGAAAGACATTGTGAGAACCAGGGTAGCTCTACCCTGAGAAGAAAGCATGTGACCAGCCTCTGGAAACTGCCTGGCTTCCGGGTTATGTGTATTCATAGACCACCTATAAGTCATGCCAATCAATGGACCAGCCAATTAGCTTGGAGCTGTGCGTAGTGGCCACACCTGGGCAGCCCTCAGGGGGCCTCCACTCTAGAGAATGGGGATCAGCCTTTTGGTTGGAGATCAAGAGAGGAGCAGGAGGTGCAGTCAGCTAGGCTCTTTTCTTTCTACATGTGTTCTCTTTACTAACCCCTACTATACTTTAATAAATACTTAATGCCCAAAGATTGGTCCTATAAGTATCTAATTTAAGGTGACCACTCATTAGATTTTTAGACATAGCAATTAGATTTTTAACCATCACAGTTTCCTTCTCCAGTTCATTTTTACAGATGAGGAACTGAGGCAAACAAGGTTAAATGAATTGCCCCAGTTCTAACTATGCTGTCTTATTAAATTCCTTGGTGCTCATTTTATATACCGGTTGACTATTAAAGATACATTTGCTGCTGAAGACTCATGCCCTATATTTTTAGGGGTGGGGGAATACACAGGATGGTACTTTCAACCTATGATTAATCACTCCGCTTGGGACTTGGCCTTTAAGCTTGTGATTACTGAATTGGAAAGTTGGTTTGTGGTGCTCCACAAACAATCTCTCATTCTAGACTCACAATCAGAAATACTCCTCATCAGAGCTGGCCATCAGGGGGCATTACCATCCTCACCCCCTATTCCCAATCTGTACCAGCTCACAGTGGCAGCTAAGTGGCACAATTGATGAAGGGCCAGGCTTGGAATCAGGAAGGCTCATCTTCATGAGTTCAAATATGGCCTCAGACACTCACTAGCTTTGTGACCCTGGGAAAGTCACTTAACTCTCTTTGCCTCAGTTCTTAATCTATAAAATCTATAATAAAATAAGCTAGAGAAGATAATGGCAAACCACTCCAGTATCTTTGCCAAGAAAATCCCAAATAGTGCCAGGAATAATTAGGCACAATTGAAACAATTGAACAACAACATACCAGCTCATGCAGAATTACTAGATTATATAGATTATAGGGTCATAGATTTAGAGTTGGAAGGAATCTAAGAGATTATCTAATATAATCTTCCTCCATTTTACAGATGAGAAAATTAATATGGGGAAGGATGAAGTGACTAGTAGCTAGTAGCAGAGGCAGGATGAAAACAGTCATCAAATGATATCAGATTCAATACTCAACAGATGCAATTTGGGAAAACAAATATCCACATGGAAAAAAATCATGGATCCTTGAAGTACTTAAATAGACCCGTATACAAAAATATAACCTGGAAACAGTTCAAGGTTAATTTCAAAAGAATTCTTGGTAATTTTTAAAGAAAGTTATTTTGTACTAGTTTTTCATGTAGTTACTGTGCTGTGAAGCTACCTCCTTCTCAAATAAAAATCCTGGAATCCAAAAGAACAGTGGGATCACTGCCAGATAGACTGAGCAGATATTTTAGCAATCTATCTTGTCCAACTTTCTCAATTTATAGGTGAGAAAACTAAGGCACATAAAGCTGAAGTGACTTGCCTGAGACATATATCTTTTTAAAAAATTAGCCAGTACAGGGAGAATTGGACAAGTTAAAAGTCTTTCTTTCTTGTTCCTCACTTTCAGCTGGGTTTTCTATACAGTTTAGGTGAATTCACAAATTATTACACCTTCTTATGTTTTAAAACCAGAATAGAAATTTGTGTCCTGAAAAAAAGCCCCCTTCCAATTTTTAGCTGTGATTAGTGACTCAATGTGGCATAATCCCACTTTGATGCATAGTAAAGTCCAATCCAATATACATTTATTAAGTAACTACTATGTCCATGCCATGCACTGTGCAGAGTCCTGGAGATACAATTAAGACAAAGAAAAACAGTCCCTGCCCTCAAGGAGCTCACAATCTAAGGAGGAGAGACAACACATAGAGGAAGGCAGAAAAGTAGGTGGAAGGTGGTAAGGGGGATAGACCAGGGAGGGTATCTGGCCTGGTGGACCTGAAAATAGGCAGAAAGGCAAATGTAGAGTGGAACAATCAAAGTCCAGTTTCCTCAATAAAGGAAGGCATTGGGAGGAGTTTAGTACTCTACCCTCCAGCACTCCAAGAGGAAGCTGAGGGAGGTGGTGTCAGTCTAGTTGGAGTGAGCAGTATGGTGATGAGCTAAACCTAGGAGGGGTATCTTGTTCCAAATGGAATTGAAACCAAAGAGAGCAGCAGAAGCTGGATGGAGTGACTTGGATTTCTTAAAGATCCACCAGTGGTAGACCAAGCTGGAAACTTTGGCCTATGACAGATAAGGGCCATCACAGTAAAGTTGGGAAAGGGGATCCCAGGTGATGAATTTTAATGAGCACAATACCTCATGAAGGCATGTTATTAAGGGGTAGAGGGGCTGCTATTTGTGTTTGTCATGGCCCACAGATATGAAACCACAAACTTCTTGAGGTACTAAAGAAGTAAGAAAGACAGCTATATCAGAAAGTAAAGCCATGGGGAGATAGATAAAGAGTTAGACAGGATCTTAGAAGTCATCTGTTTTAATACCCTCATTTTACAGATGAGGAAATTGAGGCAAAGAGTGATTTTTTTTTTAAAGCAACTTGCCCAAGGATACAGAGGCAGTAAGTGACAGAACTGGAATTTAAACTCAGGTTATCAGACTTTAACTCTACTATTCTTTTGGCTACACCATGCTATTTCTAAAGATATACTTGATCAAGCAATGAGCAAACATTAAGCACCTATTGTATGTGAGGCAATGGGCTAGGTGAAACTTTTGGACTCATGCTAAATGTAAGGATGATGTACTCGAGGTTTACTTTATTGTCATTTTTAAAGGTTTGAGACTTCCAGATACCAGGCAAGAGTTGGACCCTTAAATTCCTGCTACCCAGTAAGAAAGAATGGGACAAAAATGGTAGGTTTGGTGATCTATAGTCCGTTTTAGCAAAGTTTTAACAAGTTTCACTCTTTAGCCAGCTTGATTCCCAACAAAGAAACCTAGGAAAATCTCTTGATTGGATATCCCAGAAGGTACCAAATCTGCCTTTGAAAGCACCCTAGAATTATAGGAACAGAGATTTAGAGATGGAAAGGACCTTTGAAAACATTTAGTCCAATCTCCACATTTTATGAATTAATCAATCAAAAACCCACAAGTACTATTTACTACTTACCAAGTATTGTGCTAGGCTCCAGGGATAAAAAGACAAAAAAATGAAACATTCTCTGCCCTCAAGAATCTTATTATATCAGATGAGACAATGCGTATACATAAAAGTAAATATGGAATAAATACAAAATATTTAAAGAGGTTGGGCACAAGCAGATGAGGAAACTGATTCCCAGAGAGGTTGTGACTTGCTCAAAGTTACATAGATATTAAGTGGCAGAGCTGTGTTTCATACTCAGGCTCTCTCATTCCAAATCCTGCTTTCTTTCTCATATAGCACTCTAGTCTAAATCACCTCAAGAGTTCCTTTCAACTCTAAAATTCTATGATTCTAAGAATAGTCCAGAATGTTAATATTTTTTTTTTGCAGGGCAATGGGGGTTAAGTGACTTGCCCAGGGTCACACAGCTAGTAAGTGTCAAGTGTCTGAGGCCGGATTTGAACTCAGGGACTCCTGAATCCAGGGCAAGCGCTTTATCCACTGCGCCACCTAGCCACCACCTAATAATTTTATAATACTTATAAAAGAACACAATATAGTTTTTATTCTATAACTTGGTATCATTAAATTAAAATTGGTTTATTTGAACAGTTCTTTGCTCATTAAATTGAACAGAGCATATTATTACTAGCAATACTGTTAGTAACACATAATGTATGCAATAAATTATAAATGGAACATATAATTATCATAGAAATATTAAATGAAATATGTAATTATTAATACTACTGTTAACTATTAATACTACTATTAACATTATGAATGTTATTATTACTATTTGCCCTGGTATGAAGAGTATAGTTGGTATGAAAGAAACTATAGTTACCCCAAGTTTTCATACTTGCGACCTTGGAGGGAAAAAAAATTTGCCTGGCAAGGAGATTAAACTTCCAACAACATCAGCCACCATCTCAGTTAACAAGACTGGTGTGGTTCAACCTTCACCTATAAAAGAGATTGAGCCTGACACATTAACTGCCAGCAACCATACAAAAGGGTAGTAAAATAGATAAAGCAGTCCCTCTCCCTGGTAAAAAGATTGAACAGTGTATAGCAAATGTACTTCTACTAGCAAACAGTCCTCTGAGGAAAAATCCCCTCTGTCCTTTTGAGTCAACAACAGCAACTAATATAAGGTCCAAGTCTGTCCTGAGTTTCTTTGTCACCTAAATTCCAGTAAGTCTCTTGCCAAGTTTTATCAGAGTTGGGTATCTCTTAGTCTGACATTAGAAAAATGAATAAATGAAAAGAAAAAAGAATACAAAGGCAGAGATGGAATCTATAATATGAAATTTATGGGGGGAGCAAGAAAAACAACTAGACTAGGATAAGTATGCATTGAGGAAGGAGTTCCATAGAGTAGGAGCATATTGTGAGGGACTTCAGAAATTGATACTTCATCTATATGAACAACAGGAACCTGCCAAATAATTGAGGGGGTAAAAATCACAGATATTATTACCTGCAAAAATGACCATTAAGAAGTCATTAGTAGGGGCAGCTAGATGGCGCAGTGGTAAAGCACCAGCCCTGGATTCAGGAGGACCTGAGTTCAAATCCGGCCTCAGACACTTGACACTTACTAGCTGTGTGACCCTGGGCAAGTCATTTAACCCTCATTGCCCTGAAAAAAACAAAAAACAAAACAAAACAAAAAAGAAATTATTAGTAACAACTAACTCACATGACTCCTTTGTCATTTCTACAAAAAACTTTCATAAGAATAATTACACACCTAACAAGGGCATCCTTAATGAAAATGTGAGAAGGTAACAGGCATCCTTTGTAAAAGAAGTTCTATAAAAATTTCTAAATTGTTCATATCCTTTGACACAGTGAATATACCTTTGGTTCTACATTCCAATAATGCCAAAGACAGACAGCAAAGTCCCACATATTAAACTATATTCATAGCAGCAATTAGTCAATCGAGATTTACTAAATATTTGCTGTGTCAGGCACTATGCAAAGTTCCAGGATTTCAAAGAAAGACAAAAGACAATCCTGGGTCTCAGGAAGCTCCTATTGGAAGAGACAACATATGCATGCAAAGAACTATATGCAAACAAAATATATACAAGATAAATTGGAGATGATCAGATAGGGGAAGGCATTAAGGAGAAATTAAGAAAGGCTTCTTATAGAAGATGGGACCTTGTGATAGCAAAACAACTAGAAACAAGTAAGTACCTATTGATTGGGAATACCTAAGGAAATCAAGGTATGTGACTATGATGCAATGTTATTGTGTAATAAGAAAAATGAATTTTAAGAAATATTGACTAACTAATACAAAGGATAGAGTAGTAAGACAGTAATATATACAATGACCATAATAATGTAAAGGAAAACAACACAAACAACAAAATTCAGATTAATTAATGAGCAATTTTGATTCAAGGAAGCTAATAATAAAAAATAATTCCTTGCTCTCAATAGAAAAATGGTGTGCTAGGCATACAGAATTCTGATTATAGTGTCAAACATCGTCATTTTATCCATTTGTTTTCATCACCATCATTGTTATTTTGTTATGAGAGTATTCTATAGGCACAAAGGTGTGAAGAGTATTGAAAAGTTACAGTTCTTTTAAAAAACAAACCATATCAATAAAATTTTTTCATATAAAAAGTCTTTATTTGATTTATGGCAATTGCTTCTTTTTTGGGGGGCTTTGGAGCAACTGCTCTCTGGGCTTGGAGCCTTCTGAGCTTATGCTTTCTGAGCAGGTCCCTTTTTTCCAGGTCCCTTCTTAGCTGGGGCCTTCTGGCCTGGGGCTGCCTTCTAGCCCTCTTCTTCTCCAAGAGGATCTTCTTGGCAAAGAACTTTGAGGCAAATGCCCTCTGGGCATCTCCCTTCTTACCCTTCTGGGTAAATGTCTTCTGGGGCTTCTTCACTTTGTGCTTGATAATTCTGTTTTTTCTTCTTCTTCTTCTTATTTTATTTTTTATTTTTTGGCCTTCATGACTTTATAACAGTCAAAGTCTGTCATCTCAACTTTCCTTTAAGTGACTTCAACTGGTCCATCTTATAGCTTTCCATTTTGTATTGATCTTTCCTTTCTTACAAGTGATCCTGATCTACTTGTGAGGATCACTTCTGTGGGAACTGAACAATGAAGATGGTAAATTGTATACATTTAAATGGCATTGACTGCCTCCTCACACCACTGCATGGACAACCAACCAAACTCCTGTTCTGATCAATAATATCCACAATAGGTACCAGCTTGCTGGCATGTGGCACAAAGGATATATATGCCACCTGGCCAGTTTCCACATAGCACTTGAATACCATGTTGGCAGTGCTGAATGAGAAAGAAGAGCATGAAGAGTTCAAAATATTTTTTTAGAAAACAAAATATATTCTATAGCAGATTACATCTTTATAGTCACACAACTAACTGCAAGTTTCAAAGAATATAAAGTCCTACTGTACTTATTAATTTTTGAATTTTAAAAGTATTCAATTCAGTAGAGCAAAATGCATTCTCAAATGCTTTCCTTCAACAAGGTATGTTCCATGCATATGTTATTATTAGAAAGATTCCTTGATGGATTCAATAGTGCATAATTTTGTTCAATGACCTTTTGATTACTAATATTAACTGAGGCATAAAACAGAGAAATTGATTATTAATGTCAAGCAAGACACAAAACAGAGAATTGGATGCCTGCCAATGGTTTTTGTCATTCTCAAAGAACATAGCTGGATAGTGAGATCTTCCAGATGCTCCTATTTGAAGATTAAAATACGTTTCCCCCTAAAACACTGCAGAGCCCCCTGATGGAGAAGTGGTCACATAAGAAAAATCAGGGGGTTGAAGAATGTCTGCTGTCCAGAATATGAAATGTAGTTATATGGATAGCTCATGGAGCTTATATGCATGCATGCAATAGTATGCATGCACACATAGAGCAGTGCATGTATGTGCATGTATACACACATATACATGTACGAATATGTATAGATGTTCATGTATAAATATATACATACACAAATACATATGTGCATATATGCATAGAATACATGATAGATACTGAAAACAGACAATGCAGACAATGATAATACATGATATTACAAATAGACAATGAACTGGGCCTACAATGAGAGCAAGATGATTTGCATTTGGGAAAATACATAGTCCTTTCACTGACTCCAAGCCTCTTCTTGAAACAAAAATTCATGTATTTTTTTTTAACACCCATTGATTAATCAAGAAACATGTATAAAGCACCTACTATGTGTTAGGCACTGTGCATTTACACCATCTGTCAGATTTTTTTTTTTTTTGGTTTGGTGAGGCAATTGGGGTTAAGTGACTTGCCCAGGGTCACACAGCTAGTAAGTGTCAAGTGTCTGAGGTAGGATTTAAACTCAGGTCCTCCTGACTCCAGGGCTGGTGCTCTATCCACTGTGCCACCTAGCTGTCCCAAGATAAGGTTTTTTTGTTGTTGTTGTTGTTTTTTTTTAATTTTGTGGGGCAATGGGGGTTAAGTGACTTGCCCAAGGTCACACAGCTAGTAAGTGTCAAGTGTCTGAGGCCGGATTTGAACTCAGATACTCCTGAATCCAGGGCCAGTGCTTTATCCACTATGCCATCTAGCTGCCCCCAAGATTAGGTTTTTAAAAAAGAGTGTAGACAATTACAGAAGAATGGAGAGAACCACACTCAAAAGTTACAATGGATAGGAAAAACACCACACAAATAAAAATTCAGATTTGATCTCCTGGAAGGTAGGTCTTCATATGCAAAAGGACTCTTAATGCAACCAAAACAGGAAGTACTTCCAAGGAATAGCAAGAGAAAAGAGCCATAATGTGAATAATCCAAAATATACCTTGTCTTTTAAAGCTACCAGGAGATAAATGGATCAGGCAAGTCCATGGGAAAGGGGTACTCCCCACAGGGTGGTGGGGTGTGGAAGGGTGTTATGTCTGCAGTACAGGGTAGAATTATAAGAGTCAGGAGGACTGTATGGACCCTAAGTGTTTTTTTCTTTTTGCAGTATGGGGTGGAGGCTGATGGTCCACTTAAGAACGATAGCCTAAGAGAGAGGGAGAGTTGTTTTATGGGTTCATGGATATTTCTGTAGACCTTCTGTGTGTTGTGTTTTCAGTTAGTTTGAAATATGGCTTGCGCTCTAGTTAATGTATTGTTATCTTGAATGCTTGCAAGAACATTAAAGGCCCATTTCTCTTTTTTGGTCCATTAGGTCAAATTCTGTTGTTGCCAAAGGAAAAGTTTTAGATGAGGGTATAAGCCAGAAAGAGTATGATAAGTGAGAAACCTCTAAGACTGAATCCATATCCTGTCAATACAATGCTTCAGTTCTTAACCATACAAGTTAAACATATGTGGTAGAAACAGGGAGAGGAAAAAGTGATGTGACTGTCTCAATAAGAACAACATACAAAATCCCGTGATTGACTTTTCCCAATCAGATAAATTGTAATTTCCTATACTACTTAGAAGAAAAAGAAAGAAGCCTTCCCCTACTACAACTTATATCTTTGACTGCTTGTTGCTAGGCTAAGGATTGCTTGCAATTTAAATACAATGGCAATTTTCTTGGCAGTTGAGTTGCCTCTAAGAGCTTAAACTTTTACAAGCTGTCTTCTTGTATAGACTACCTTCTTTTATAGAGTTTACAGTTATAAATCCAAGCTTAGACCATTTCTGGTACAAGATTTTGAAGAAAGATTTAAAGTGGTTTCATCACCATCTCTGTAGGGAAGAGAGAAGACATTTATCTTTTTTGATCTGTGTTCAGTTTCAGATGGTTCAGAAAGAACTGAGTCCTTTAAGAAACCAGTTGGTAAAAGCTGTAATGTCAGTTAGAAATACCTGGGGGTAGAGTGGAATGTAGGTAATATAAAAACAAACCAAAAAAATGAATAAAAATCTATTTAAAAAAAGAAATCGCTGGTAAGATATTTAGTTACATTATGGGTATATAAATAAATAAATTCAGGCTTACTTAGAAGAAAATGGAGAAGACAGATAGAAGTTAAAGAACTTCCATTCTGTGGAGGACTATGGAAAGCCTCAAAGAGCTTAATAATAATAAAACAAAACAAAAAAAAACCCACTTTTTTTTTTAAAGCATACACTTAGAAAGCGCTGTAAGATTTGCAAAGTGCTCTTTGAGACAATCCTATGAAATTTAAGTGCACCAGCAATTTCCTTAGTAGTATGAGTATTATTGTCTCTATTTTTCACATGGGGAACCTGAGGTACTGATTTTAAGTGACTTGCCCGTGGTCGTAGAGATAATTAGTGCCTGAGATGGGATTCAAATCCAGGTGTCCTAACCCAATGTCCATTGTGTATATTGTATAGTCACATTGGCTCTCAATTTATGAGCTATTTGAGACTTTCATACTAACAATGAATAAATGAAAAGGAAGCAATTATTACCTACAGTCTAAATACCATCTTATAGTCTGAAACAAATGGGGACATAAGCTATGTGAATGACCTTTAACAGCATGGTGGTGGGAAAAAAATAAACTAACCAGTAGTTAAAGAAACAAAAGCTGGTAAGTTAGAGATAAAAAGGCCCTAAATCATTAGCATGGTTATTTTATTTCTCTTGTGGTATTGTTTTTTTTTCAATATTTTAGAAGATTTAATTGCTGTATTTTGAACATTGAGTGGCCAAAACCAACTGATTCTCAGTAGCTAGCCTTTTGGTGGTGAGCCTGTCCAAATTTAACTAGGCTGGTGCTTAGAGAAGATACATTCCCTCTTGCCCTCAAGCCCACATTCTAAGTTTTTCCATCTTGGGTAGGACTAAGACCCAGAAGGCACTATGTTCTGGTGACTTAGCCTACAAGCCTTGAAGGGCACTTCTATGCTATGGTGACATACCAGAAGAGGATGTTAGGGGAACTCCATTCCTTTTTCAGAATATTTCATTGTTTTTATTAACTATAATAACTAATGATTATACTATGAGGTTTGGAAAATGCTATGCATCTATTATCTCATTTCTTATTTCATCCTCACAACCCTAGAAAGGAGGTACTATTCTTAGCCCATTTTACAGATGAAGAAAAGAAAGCAGGTGGAAGTTAACAGGAGCATTTGTTTGAGGAAAGACGATCTCATTCTCCTGAATCCAAGTACAATATTCTATCTACTATGCCACTTGGCATATTAAAAAAAAAACCTGACGTGATATCAAATATGCTTTGTTGTTAATGAATATGTGTTGTGCATGTACAATTTCAGAGTATATAAGTACTGAATGATCTATTACTGCTGTTCTCAGTTTTCTCAGTGCCTGAGATCGGTCTAAGTTGCTGTGTCTATACTACCCTAATTAGGCATCACTAATCATCTGGTAGCAGTTCCCAGAGGGGAGGCAAAGCACCATAGAGGAATTAAAAAACCTCTCTTGGACTTGCCTTGAAATCCCAACCCCTTTTAAAGTGACAGAAATGTCACAGTTCCCATTAAGCAAGATGCACTTAAAATTTGCTCAAGGGTGATATCTATCAACTGTGAACATCTCCTTATCTTCAACCTTGCCAAGTGCCAGCATAAATCAGTAGTTGCTGTATACATTCATGCCATCTCTGGGACTTTGTATTAACTTCATTGCTTTCTTTGCACACACATCTTCCATTGCTATAGCCACTTCATTCAATTAACCCAATGGATTTCTAATGCAATCTAACATTCTCCTTCCATCATTTAAGCCTATTTTGCTTGTTCAAAGTTATATCCCATTCCTTCCAAAAATGGATCTTGACTACTAAAATTAAACTGAATGTTGCATAATTGTAATGATGAATCTTGCCCAAGAGAAAAGATTAGTAAGAACCTACCCCTGTTTAATGGAAAGGTTTATTTAAGACTCAGGGAATATTTTGGGGAGAAATGACAATATGTACAGAAATAACTAGATGAAAAGGAAAAAGGCTTCAATAAAATTTCTTTAAAAAATTAAAATTAGCCATTGATTCATTTATAACTTGAAAAATGATAGCACGTATTCAGGGCTGGGAGAGTGGATTTCCTTAGGAATCTCTCAGCATATTATTCTGAATCAAAATGAATGAGGATAGCAAAAGACTTGATCCATGTAATGCAACTTGTAGCATTGCCTTGAAACATGTCTCTCTTGAAACTCTAAATCAATAGCTTTCCAGATCCCCACCCAAAGTCTAAGATGCTGACAATATATCAAGAGGTAAATATTCATTCAGGAAATGTCATGGAATAAATATCATTTGAAGAACATTGGCCAAGTCAATGGCTGTAGAAGAATTACTTGGTGGACTTATATGTTTTTTAGAAAATAAATATTTACTGATAGTTTTGACTTTATATCAACTAAATTTCCCAATTTCTTTCTCTGTCCTCCCCTCCCAAAAAATAGGCCTTAGGGGAAAAATGAGTGAAGAAAAAGAAAAAAAAAGATCAACTTAATGAACCAACATATGGGGAAAAAAAATCTAACTTTCTATATGGTATTCCTCAGTCAAAACCCCCTACATCTGCAAAGAAGTTGGGGTGATGCCTTCTCACATCTTTTATTTGGGGCCAAGCTTGGTCATTATATTTCATAGAATTGCATTTCAATTGTTATTTTATTGTTCCTTGCTCCATTTACATTTTTGTAGTCATTGCACATTTATAATTAAGTACAGATCAGGAAAAAAATAAAAAGAGCTAGAATTTGACTTTATCACTATACACAGTCAAACCCATTCCCATATCTATGATTTTTCTTAAATAGTTCTCACCCTTCAACATTGTTATAACTTCCCATTAAGAATTTTTGAAAGTATTTTTTGTTTTTGTTTTTCTTGCGTATACATCTATTAGATTGGGTATTGTTTTCCCCCTAATGGGGTTATACCCCTGTTAGGATCCATCAAAACAAGCAAAAAAAAATTTCTCTCTTCAAATAACTGTAACAAATCCCTTAAATGTCAACAAAATATTAAAAATTGATTTAGTGCAGGATACATTTTTAGTAAAACATATAAATTCCAGAATTAGTGACAATTCATGTTAGACTGGCTGACGTTTACCTTTACACCACCTGTAAAGAAAATAACTAAGCAAGTTAATGGTATAAACATGACTGTATGGGCCATAATTTACTTATTTAAATTTTTAAAGATTTTACCATATGAATTACCTTATGCAAATGCATATTATTTTTTATAAATGAGATGTTGGTTCTTTAAAACTGGTTCAGCATGCCTTTCATTATTTTGTTAGAAGTTAGATTTTCTGTATGTACTTGAGAATAGTACAACTCCTTTTCTTTTTAAAAAAAATCATAAAAATCACAGTTTTTATGAATTCAGACTGTCTTTCCCTTACCCCCCAATTAGCTCAAATCAGTGAGGTTTGACTAGTCTGGGATTTTGTATTCCCAATTAAGACTATTAAAAACTGAGAATACATGAAGAATAATGCAGAGACTGCTGAGCCAAGTTAAGTTGTATAAGGACTGCTGATAAGGTAAGAACACAAATAGATTTCCATGCCCTGGTTTAAAGGAACACACTTTGAAGTATAGATGAGCTACATCCATTTTACTGAAAAAGTGAGCTGAGATCTATCAAAAGTCATTATAAAAAGTTTTCAATATCCTTCTTTAGAAAAGATGTGAACTGGGCAGCTAGGTGGCACAGTGGATAAAGCACCAGCCCTGGATTCAGGAGGACCTGAGTTCAAATTTGATCTCAGACACTTGACACTTACTAGCTGTGTGATCTTGGGCAAGTCATTTAACCCTCACTGCCTCACCAAATACATACATACATATATATATATATACACACACATACATATATATATATACACACACATACATACATACATATATATATATATATATATATATATATGAGCTAATAAGAGAATAAATTTAAATAAGGAAACTTTTAATGGTCAAATCAATAGAAGTGTTGGGATTGGAGGGAGCCTGGGAAACAACAATCACAAGGACTTGGTGACTAAATGATGTAATGGGAAGGAGCAATGAGGAGGGAGAAGAATGTAAGATTATGTTACAGCCTAACTTCTTAAACTGTGGGTCCCGACCCCATATGGAGTCATGTAACTGAATGTTGGGGTCGTGAAAAATTTGGCAACAATAAAAGGTTATGTATGCCTATTTTATATACCTATATATATGGGGTTATGTAAAAGTTTCTTGGGCATAAAGGGGTTTTGAGTGGAAAAAGTTTAAGAAGTCCTGTGTTACAGCATGGTGAAAACTTCTTTATTCAGAAGAACAGGAGGATGAACTTATCTGGGGGTTAGATATGATAATATTATAGGATTAAAATTTTTTTTCTCTACTCAATAAACATTTACTTTTTTTCTCAGAACCTTGGAGAAAGAAAACCAAAACCTTTTAACTATATATATATATAGTCAAACAAAACAAATTTCCACATTGACCATGTTCAAAAATGTGTCACATTCTTTATATTTACTACATATTCTGCATATTTTACATATCTACATATTTACATCTCTACCAGGAGGATAGCATTCTTCATGATCAATTCTTTGGAATCATGGGTGAAGATCATAGGATTTTTGAGCTTGTGTCTTTTAAGATCATCCAATCCAACTTCTCCATTTTATAGATGAGGACTCTGAGGCCCAAAGAGTTTGTGACTCATCCAAGGTCACATGGGGAGTAAGAGAACTGGAATTCTTATTGTCGTATGGAGAGATATAGAGAACTATTTCACTTTTGGATCTGTTGAGTTTGAGCCAGCCAGGACATCTATAGGTACATCTATGTATATGTCTATATCTATCTGTTTATATATAAAATGGTCAGTAGGCAAATGGAAATAGGGAAAGAAGTCAGAATTAGAAATAGGGATTTAAAGGTCATCTAGCATGGAAGTCATAGCTGAGGTTGCAGTGATTGGATGGAATGAAATATCCAGGGGAAAGAATGTTGAAAGCAAAGAGCAGAGAGTCTAGACAACATCCTGAGGAAGGGTAATAATTAGAATTTAACAGCAAGAAGAATAATGAAAGAGATGGAAAAGTAGCCACCAGAGGAAAACCAAGAAAGAGCAATGGTAGGGAAATTGGGAGAGGAAAGAATATGAATGGTCAACAGTGTCAAGTGACACTACCTGAAGATGAGGCATCAGAAGATGAAAACTAAGAAAAAAAAACCACTGGATCCCATATGCTGATAACTTTTTAATTTTCAATTTATTATTATTATTATTATTATTATTATTATTATTATTATTATTATTATTGTTATTTTGCAGGGCAATGAGGGTTAAGTGACTTGCCCAGGGTCACAAAACTGGTAAGTGTCAAGTGTCTGAGGCCAGATTTGAACTCAGGTCCTCCTGAATCCAGGGCCAGTGCTTTATCCACTGTGCCACCTAGCTGTCCCCCACTGATAACTTTTAAGAATCCTGTTTCAGTAGGTTGCCCAGATCATGACCCAGACTTCAGGGCACTGGGGGAAAGTATTCTTAGTTGGTGCAGTAGAGTTACCTTAAGAATGGCTGTCTGCTGGGTTCTGAAGCTCATTGCCAATGTAGAGTTCACAGCCATACTTTCCTCTGCCATGAAAGGTCATGCTTCCTGCAGCAGCTTTTCTTTGGGTGACTATTGCATTCTCAGTGTGTCTATCCTCACTCAATGCAGATAATTTCATTGCCACTATCTCTCTGGTAGACATTACTGCTGATTCTGGAAGGCACTACCACCAATGTCACAGATACCACCTTGCAGACTTCTGAGATCAGATGAACCTGACGAGATTATTGTCTGGACAATTTCATCTCAGAATACTTCTTTGCCTAAGATTTAGAAAGAACAAACACAAAGAGAATGGGTTTCAATCAATTAACAAATAAGTGGTGGCTGGATAGGAGATAGGGAAGTCATCCTTCCCCTACCTGTGTCTCAGGCTAAAGCACTCCTGATGCTTTGAAGCCAAAAGTAAGACAGAGTGAGAGAGATAGACAGACAGACAGATACAGACAGACACAAAGACAGACAGACAGATAGATAGATGATAGATAGATGGTAGATAGATGATAGATAAATGATAAATGGATAGATAGATAGAGAGACATGGAGACAAGACACAGAAACAAAGAGATACATACACATGTATACAAAGAGATGGACAATAAGACAGAGAGATACAGAGATGAGTGGACTGTCTCTTTTTTAGGTACACTGAGTTTTGGCCCACCAACACTGGATTCTTCAGTTCTGTGGAGCAATTGATGAGTTGTTTGTTTTATTTAAAATTTTTTATCTCCTGTTCCATACTCCTCAAGTCATGGCTGGAAGGCAACTCATCTCAAGCTTCCACGTGAACATTTGGATTAGACCTAGGCAGGGAATATTTGTGCGTACTCCACGGACAGGTCCCCATAGGCCAGTCCACACCTATGACAAGTGTAATGGAGGGAATAACAATGCATGTGTAGGGGGAGGTCTGGAAAGATTTTTCATAGGGAGTAGTATCTGAGTTGAGCTTTAAAGGAAGATAGAAATGATAAGAAATGGAAGGAGAGGGTTTGGAACATCTTCTATGGGAATTATATTCTAGGACCGTGATTTTTGTTGTTTAGTCGTTTTCAGTCATGTCTGATTCTTCATGACCCCACTTTGGGGTTTTCTTGGAAAATATACTAGAGTGATTTTCCATTTCCTCCTCCAGCTCATTTTACATATGATGAAATGGAGGCAAAAAGGGTAAAATGATTTGCCCAGGATCACAGAGCTAGTGTCTGAGGCCAGATTTTAACTCATCTTCCTGATCACAGACACTCCATCCACTGTGCTATCTAGCTGCCCCAGGCTAGCATTCATCAAACCATTTTGACCATGGACTGGTTTGAATCTTGAAATATAGGCTCATGGTTTGTCAATACTCATAAATGCTAGTCTTGAGGTAAGTACTACTTTTAGGACAAAAGTAGGGGATTAGAATAAGAGAACTGAATCATTCATCTGCATTGGTGTAGGAAGATACCACACCAGTGAGTTTTCACTTTAATGAAAGCACTCTGGTGAAAATTCAAGTCCGACCAAAATAAAAACCAAACTACTAATTTTTATTTATTTATTTATTTTTGGTGAGGCAATTGGGGTTAAGTGACTTGCCCAGGGTCACACAGCTAGTAAGTATCAAGTGTCTGAGGCTGGGTTTGAACTCAGGTCCTCCTGAATCCAGGGCCGGTGCTCTATCCACTGCGCCATCTAGCTGCCCCTAATTTTTATTTATTTTTTTAAAATCTACATGTAATTATTTTCAAAACCATAATTTTCCATTTGATAGAAAAAACCCCACCTACTAATGTTGAGAATTTCTCATGGAGCCCTTATCATGTCACACAGATTATCTGGGTCCTATAGGAAGGAAGGGAAGAAGGGGGGAAAAAAAACATAAACCATTTATTAAACTTCTACCTGTGCCATGCATTGTGCTAAGTACATGACAAATATTTCATATGATTCTCACAACAACACTGAAAGGTAGATGTTATCATTCTCACACCTATTTTATAGTTGACAAAACTGAAGTATACAGAGGTTAAGTGACTTGTCCAAGGTTACGCAGCTAGCAAGTGTCTGTGGCCAAATTTGAACTCAGGTCTTTATAACTTCAGGTCTAGTACTCTCTTCACTGATTTATATGGTAAATTCTTCTTCAGGGAATTATCCCTGGGGGAGTAATTGGTGGGGGGGGAGGTGTAGGGTGGGGAAGAGAAAGGGTCATTTGTGTTTTTAAACTCTATCTTAGGTTAAATAATTTTCTTTTTTCCCCTCTTTTTCTTAGGGGAACAAAACTATTTTAAACACATGCAATTCTCTATCAAGTTTTCTATATTAGCTGCTCATTAATAATTTTGATTGTGATATTCTAAAAATGAGTTCTAATTCACAATCACTCTTTTCCTTGGAGTAATACTTGAAAACTTTCACGATGAGCAATTTAGGGAAAAAAAAATCAATTTTGAGAATTATAAGACAGGGGGGTAATGAGGCTTTCATCCTAGGGAGTTCCCATAAAGTTCTCCATTTCACACTTTAGACCCCAAACAATTCCCATCCCAGTTTTACCTAAAGTGCATCTTCAGGAATAAGACTGACTATAATATTTAGGAGAGTCATTGAATGGTAACCTGGAGAGTTATTCAGCAGTAACCAAGAGAATCATTAATAATGCTTGTTTCAGGGCAGGGCCTAGGCAACATGTAAAAGAGGTAAAATTACCCAACCTTTGTTGGTGTGCTATTTAATCCATCCAGAAGCCCATAGCCTTGTCTGCTGAGGGACTGAGGTTACTCCTTACCCCATTAAAACTTATTTATCCCGTATTCATGAATTCACTCAATAAATCTTTATTGCACACCTAGTATGTGCAAAGCTGTGCTAGGCACTATGGGGGACAATAAAACAGTCCCTGCTTTATGGAACTCAAAGTAAAATTAGAAACTATATGGGATTTCCAAAACTATAATGAGTTAACAATTTGATAAACAAGCTGCCGTGAATGGGAGGAAGCTAGAAGAGACCTTTTCAGGAGCCATATTTACAATTAGTTTCTAGGAGTAAATGTTAGATACTATCATAGAATCCAAAGGGATGAAAGGGAATGTGCTATTTAACCCTGGATCTGAAGTCAGGGCCCCGCTCTGATACATACTAGCTGTGTGATCTTGAGTAAGTCATTTCAATAATATTTTGTGCTGGGCTTGTTTCCCCACCTGTAAAATTGGGAAAATGATACCTTCCTTATTCAGGTAGTTATAAAGAATTTAATTGACTTATTCCAAGTCCCCCCCCCCCCCCCACACACACACACATACACTCCTTTGGCTAGAAGTCCAAAGGAGAGAAAATGCTGGGGAGAAAAAAGTCCCAAGGAATAAGGGTCTAAAAAGACAGTCAGTTTGTCCTCAGTTCCTCTTTCTTTGACCAGAGTCTATCTCTAACCCTTCTCCCCATTCCACCACATGTACCTACTCTTAGTCAACAACATCTTTGAGACAGCTCCCAGTCACCAGGGACCAAAACAATTAGCAGGTCAATGAGTCATTCCAGGAGGTAATTTGGGTGTACCATCTATTAGCCAGAGTGAATTTACAAGTCCACCTGCCTGGGAGTGCCCATCTTTGTGTGAACAAAGAACCTTATTCTCTAATCTCATTCGGTGGATGAGGAAGGGCTGTGTCTTAGAGAATTGATTAAAAAACCGACTCTCTCTCACAGGGGTAGGGAGGGGAGAAGCACATGTTAGATAAAATGGCTAGGTCAATGGCCTTTGATTTAACGTTTTCCTTTGTTAAAAGCAGTTAATAACATGCTATAGAGCAGGGAAATATCTTAGATATCTCCTTCAGACTCTGAAGGAGGAGTGTGGGAGGGGAAGGGAGGAGGAGCAATTCTGGACTCTTAACAACACAAGGGACAGGGATGGGGAGCCAGAGAAGATGGGAGTTGGGTTAGGGAGAGTTGGGGTGATGGAAGGAGTCAATTAAAAGTTTATAGATTTTAAGAATTACATTTTTCTTAATAGACCAGTAAAAATTTTTCACAGACCAGGAGTTAGGAACCATTGGTATGAAGTATAACATGTCTAACTTACCTTTCAGCTCAAAATGTATGATTCTGTTAGAGTAGGGACCATTCTCTCCTGCTCCCTCTCCCACTTCCTATATCCCCTTTCAAGTCATCATAGAATAGCAGTTTATTGGAGATTCTCTTCAGTCTTTCTTTTCATTACTCCATGTGGTGCCTTTTTAGATCTTGCTGAGGACTCTGTGGAAGAGTTTGACTCCTCTAGGGTCTTTCCCATGCCCATCTTAAGTAGAAGTACCAGACTCAACAAGATTCTCTCAGCAAGATGTTATTAAGTGACTACAATACCATGTGCCAATCATTGTTAGGAACCAGAATTCAAAGACAAAAGTTAAACAGTTCCTGCCTTCAAGGAGCATTCATTCTTTTTGGGGGGAGGAAAGAGTATGATCATAGCTAAGTAAATACACAGCATACACAAAACAAATGTAAGATAATTTGGGGAGGAGAAAAGGAGGGTGTTAATAACTGCAGAGTCATGAGAGGCCTTCCCTTGGCACTTAATCTGAAGTTTGAAGGAAGCTTTAGATTCTAAAAGGCTGTAAAGAATTAATTGTTATTTGAGGTTTTTATGCCTCGGCGAGGACTGGCCTGGGGCTCTGCAAACCGCACGATGCTCTACCCACTGGTTGTAGCCCTTGCCAGGGCTCTGGCACCTCACGTCATCACCACTTGCCAACGCCTACATAGGCCTGGCAAAATTATAATGATTGGAAGTCTAGTGAGGGCAGTCATGTGACTGTCAGAGCAACCATCCCATTGGCTAGGGCTGTGTGGGGTGTTTCTAGGTTTGGGGGAGGAGAATTGGGCATTCTAGGTGGAAGCTGGAAAGCAACAGGTGTTCTGCTGCGTATTTTCAGCTGATTCCTGGGCGGTGGTATTTTTTTCAGGTATTATAATTTCCCTTTCCCCATTTTATTTCCTTTCCCTTGATCCTACTGATCCTGTTTGAGTTTTTTTTTAAGTTCGTTCTTGTTAAAATAAATCTTGTTCCGTTTTGAGGGAGGCTGCCGGTCTCCTTCCTTGCCCCAGTATTGGGGCGAGCCGCTTAGCTAGCACTCCCCAATTAAAAAGTGGTCCCCACAAGACTGAGGTGAAAAGGGGGTAGATTAGAGTCACAGGGGACAGTCTGTATAAAGGCACCTGTTAATAACCTCTGGGCCATAGGGATTTCTGCCAGTATTCCAGGGAAATCACACCCTTATGTTTCAGGGCTTTTTGATTTGTTAGAATTTTTTACACCCCAGGCCAGCATAAAAAATAGTGGTCTTCTCCTGTTGCTTGTTGCATAGTCTTGATTTTGCTCCCCCCCCTCCCCCCATTCCCCCAACATATAGAAGTGAGTTCATGGAATGATCACCAGACTGCTGGAGCTTGCCAATTAAAGCCCACACAGCAGTGTGATAGAGAAGAACAGTTTATCGTAATCACAGATATACAGTACATAACATAGCAATTTGCTTCTTCAAAGCTAATTACAAAAGTTGTTTGAAAATAATCAGGACCTTATTCAGCAGATCAAGGGAGAAAACAGCTGTATAAATGCCAGCTACTACAGCAACAGAATGTAAGTGGAATGAAAAAGAAATGGGAAAAAATAGGTTAGTTAAAAGTTCAAACAAAAATGTCCAAAATATAGGAATTGAATTCCCCATAGCTCTTTTCTAGGACTCTAATGAGTACTCAAGGACATAATGTTCCAGATTTTTAACAAAATATTGAAAGACACTTTTGACATGACATTGAAAGCTATCTGCATTTGAATCCTGAGCTTCTAAGGGCCTACTTAACTAATTGCTTCTAACCTCCCCAGAGCTCTTCCACACTCACAGAAAATGACTATTGCATGTTTGAAATAAGATGTAATTTTTTTCTTTTCTCAGAGAAATGGCTTAAAATACTATCAAACACAGCAAGTGACCATTTAAAACCCAACAATCTTGTTCAAAGAAAGAAATCAGTGTTCTTGAAATAATCTTAGCAAACTGAATCCAGTACATTAATTGGACATATTTGGTGAGTAGTGTGATACAGTGGACATAACATAACGCCAACTTTAAAGTTAGAAGCCTTGGGTTTAAAGGCAGCCCATTCGATTTACTATCTCTGGGTAGCAGTTTCCACACCTGTAAATTGAGGGGCTTTCAAAGTGAAATGGGTTGCTTTCCCTGAGGAGTGGTACCCCCCTGACAGATGATGGAGGTCTTTGAAGAATGACAGGATAACTGCTTGCTAGGTATCTTTCAGAGAGGATTCTCATTCAGGTCATAGGGATAGACAAGATGGCAACCTTCCAACTCTGAGATTCTGGGAACTCTCACAGTCATTATTTTCTTTTAGGGTCCAGCTCAAGTGCTATCTCCTCCCTGAAACTTTCTTTTATTGCCCCAGCTGTTAGTACTCTCTCCTTCAAAGACCTCCATCAAGGAGAAGTCTTCCTTATCCATGGGGGGAGGGAGAACCTCTCCTCAGGGGAAGCAAACATGCAAAGAAAATGCTCAGTTATGAAAAAAGCTAATAAAATATGAATTTTTTTTTAGTAAGAAGCACAAATGTGACCAACTCTAAAAGTCAAATATTCATTCTCAAATTAGCAAATTTACAATTTGGTGATTTCAAAGTTTGGTATATATTCTAAAGGTATTTATTTCAGGAAAAGAGAATTTGGAGTACTGGACTTAGACATAAACAAGATTCAGGTTTGAATCCTGCTATTATCTGCAATGCAACCTGGGGAAAGTCATTTAATGCCTCCCCATCTCAGTTTCTTCATCTGTTAATTGGGGATAATAATAGCATCTACTTTACATAGTTGTTGTGAGGGTCAAAGAGCTCTGCAAACCTTAAAGAGTTATATAAATGTTAGCTACCATTATTATTACTGTCAGCAAATATAAACACTTAAATACACAAAGGAAGAGTCTATTTTCATACTCAGTTATGAAACAATCCTACAAGAACCATGAGATCAAGGAGATTGCAAACTCTTTTTCAAAAAGAAGTTTAGCCAAAATTGTTCATTTTTGCATAAATTCAAAACCTGCTCATTCCCAAACCCAATAACTATTTGAAGGGTATTTGTATGAGGTCAAGAGAAATACAGATTATTGGACTTGGAGTTAGGGAGGGCTGAGTTTGAATCCTGACTCATTCACTTGATAGATGAGTTTGAACAAGCTTTTCAATATCTTTCTGCTTAAATTTCCTCTTCTGTAAAGTAAGCACATCAATAGTATCTATTTTCACCAGCTTGTGAGGCTCAAATGAGATAATGTACATGAAACATTTTGCAAACATTAACATGCTATAGAAATATCAGCTCTTTTTTGGTACAATCGGTGAAGAGTAAGGTATTTATCAGCTGACTTCATTATTGAAAAAGAATTGGCAGTCCTTTTTTGCTTTTGGCCTTATAAAGCATAATTTTAAACCTCACTAAAAACCATCACTCTCCCTTTTTCTCCTGTTGAAGTGAATATTTTTTCATCCTTTCCAAACACCCACCTCTGCATCGGGGATCTAGTTTATTATAGTCAGTGGCTTAGAAGGGTCCCAGCTGGTCCCAGTATTTCTAATTGCAAGCACAGAATAACCTACTAATTGTCATATAAACTGCTTAATACTGAGCCACTCAGAAAACAAGGTATGATTTCATAATTAACGATATAATAAGGTTTCTAAACTAAGATGAAAACTTGAGAATCCATTTTTCCAAAATTATAGGAAATAGAGCTTCATGGTGAAAGCATTAGCATATATACTCAGGGATTATAACAGCATGTTTTAAACCATCTCAAAAATTCTGGGAGCGATTTAATTACTCATAGAATGCAAGAAAATCAGAAATAATTTGAGATAAAAAGAAGTTAAGTATTAAGGAAGAATAAAGTGGGAATTACCCTGCACAAAATTGAGCCTGTATTAGCTTCCCTCAGCTACTTTTATTACTACTACTACCACCACCACTACTACTACTACCACCACTACTACTACTACTACCACTACTACTACTACTACCACCACCACCATCACCACCATTTATGTAGCACCTACTATCCATCAGGCACTATGCTAAATGCTTTACAAATATGATTTTATTTGATTTCCACAACTACCCTGGAACATAAGTGTTATTATTATTCCCATTTATAGTTGAGGAAACTGAGGCAGGCATATGTTAAATAACTTGCTCAGGGTCACATAGCTAATGTGTCTAAGTCTGGATTTGAACTCAGTTCTAGCCTGATTCCAGACCCAGTGGTCTATTCACTGCATATTTGCCCTTCTTTCTCCATCCCCACCTAAGACAACATTGACCCTTCTCCATCATCTCAATTCCCCAAGCATCTTCATTTATTCTTTCCCATCAAAATTTTCATTGATGAAAGGATGTGCTCCATTAATTCTCACTGAAATACAAGTAAATGATAAGGTCTGATGTATTAACATTTCTAAGGAGGATCTAACAAGTAGGAGACAAAAGACAAGAGGATATTAACCCCCCAAATACATCTCTAATTGTGGAATTTCAGGCATTAGTAAATCAACTACAGGAAATAGCTTTATTCTCTGTGTTAGGTCTCCTCTTTCTATTTTTTTTTGGAAAATATTATTTATTTTATTTTTTCTAATTACATGTAAAAACAATTTTTTTTAACGTGAGGCAGTTGGGGTTAAGTGACTTGCCCAGGGTCACACAGCTAGTAAGTGTTAAGTGTCTGAGGCCGGATTTGAACTCAGGTACTCCTGACTCCAGGGCCGGTGCTCTATCCACTGCGCCATGTGGCTGCCCCTAAAAACAATTTTTAACATTTATTTTTAAAAACTGAGTTCCAAATTCTCTTCCTCTTGTCTTTCCCCCCTCCTCCAGAAGGCAAGTAATTTGATACAGATTAAACTTGGGCAGTAATGTAAAACACATTTCTTTATTAGCCATGTTGTGAAAGAAAACACAAGACGAAAAAAACCTGAGGGGGAAAAAAGTTTTTAAAAAGTATGCTTAAATTTACATTCATTCTCCAACAGTTCTCTCACTGAAGGTAGACAGCATTTTTCATCATGAGTCCTCCAGAATTGTCTTAGATCATTGTATTGCTGAGAATAGCTAAGCCATTCACAGTTGGTCTTTGTAAAATATTGCTGCTGTTAAGCTGTACAATATTCTCTTGGTTTTGCTTACCTCACTTTGCATCAGTTGATATATCTTCCTAGGTTTTTCAGAAACCATCTTGCTTGTTATTTGAGCACAGTAGTACTCAACCAAAATTATAAACTGCAACTTGTTCAGCCATTCCTCAGTTGATGCACATCCCTTCAATTTCTAATACTTTGCAACCACAAAAAAATCTGGTATAAATATTTTTTGTAACATATAGGTCCTTTTCCCTTTTCTTTCATCTCTTTGGGATACAGACCTAGCAGTGGTATTACTGAGTCAATGTACAGTTTTATAGCCCTTTGGGAATAATTTCAAATTTCTATCTAGAATGGTTGGATCAGTTCACAACTCCACTAACAGTGAGTTAGTCTCCTGATTTTTCTATATCTCACCCAACATTTGTTGTTTTCTTTTTGTGTCATATTAGCCAATCTTATAAGTGTGAGGTAGTAGCTCAGAGTTGTTTTAAACTGCACTTCTCTAATCAATAGTCACTTAGAACATTTCTTCATATGACTACATAGCTTTGAGATCTCTTCTGACAACTGCCTGTTCATATCCTTTGACTATTTATCAATTGGGGAATGATTCATATTTTTATAAATTTGATTCAGTTCTCTATGAATCTGAGAAATGAAGTTAGGCCTCCTCTTCAAATCCTATCACAGAGAAATCATTTGCTAAATTGCAGAAACTCTTGAGACTAGCACAGACGAGATCTCTTTTCTGAAATGATGATTTTTCAGTAGCACAATTTTAATTTATAATCTTTCTCTACTGCTTTTGGTTTGGGTCCCTCTTCCCATTACCCAGTTTTTTCCTCTACACCGAGTATTAGAAAATGCTTTCATGTTCCTGTTAGGCATTCATGTTAAAAGTTAAAACAAAACAAAACAAAACAAAACAAAACAAAAACCTAAAACTCTACCACATGTACCTACTAAAGTGTTTTGGTTGATTAGGCTCTCAAGAAAAAAAAAAAGAAAAAAAACCAAACCAGTTACTGAAAGCATGAAAGGCATCACTGGCCATCTATTAAAATCAACACCATTGTAGGAAGTCAGGAATCATGCTGTTCCTCTACTGCCCACACAATACTCTTTCTACCTATAGAACAGAAGTTCCAAGGATAAACAAGGTCAGGTCAGCCAGTTATAACAGTAAAAGAAATGGTAAGTAATAATTACTTTAGTAGGTGGCATATTTTATAGGAGCACATACACATACACACATATCTTTTCTACTTCATCTATTTTAATATGCAATCTTATTATATTGAAGTATTAACATTTGTGCTTGAGAAGATACTTGAGAATATAATCCTGATTTCAGGTTCTTAAGTTTCAGCTTAAAAAGTTCCCTTTCTTCTACAAGGTCTTATGCATGCTCTTTACCTGAAAGGTAAATACTTAAAACAAAATCCTATATATTTGGCAGCTCATTGGTATTTCATTGAAAAGATAATGTTTCACACACAGAGAAAGTTACATATATACATAATTCTGATTCCTTGTTGGGAATAAGGATGCTCCAAAGTCATATAAAAATTCTCACTTACTGATGGAGTTGTAAAATGGAGTTGTACAGTTTCATGGTGAACAACATCATTATAGAGAGTAGGACCTACTTCAAATTCAAAGGAAGCATATTTTTAATGAGCCAATCATGGATAGAGGAAAAAGGATAGTGCCAATGACAGGGACATAAGGAAGAGGGGAATAGGGAGTAAGGGAAGATAAGGCAGTGCATCAGAAAAGAAGAAGACATAAAGATTAAAAAAAAACATAAAGAAAAGGGAAAGGGGAAGAAATAAGTTTTAAAAAGAGGGTATAAAGTTGAAAGGAGGAGAAAGTAAGGAAAAGGGAGAGAAAATGAAAGAGATTCTTAGCCATCTAGTAACCAGTGTTTCTTGTGATCTCTTCTAATCACAATCCCATTCTTAAAACATAAAATATTATTGGGGATTGGGGTATATGAATGGAGGGTGGAAAATATAAAGGTAAAATTAGTATTAATTTGTATAACATCTTTATAATACAAAAAGCTAGTGCCACAAGAAAATCTCAAAAGAATTTAACTATATTAATAATTATGATTATGATTTCTTTATTCTGTTTTAGTTTCTTTTCCCCTCACCACTGTAGTTTTGGGGGTGGGAGCCTCTAATTTTTTTTGGGGGGGGGACAGGACAATGAGGGTTAAGTGACTTGCCCAGGGTCACACTGAACTCAGGTCCTCCTGAATCCAGGCCCAGTGCTTTATCCACTGTACCACCTAGTTGCCCCCAGGAGCCTCTAATTTAAATACATTTTAATACAATGAAATCAGAAAAACTGTTTGATTCCCATGCTCTAGATTCTGTGAAGCATCTCCTTTAAGATAGGAACCTAGCAGGGGGGCACCTAGATGGAGCCGTGGATAAAGCACAGGCCCTAGATTCAGGTGGACCTCAGTTCAAATTTGGCCTCAGACACTTGACACTTAGTAGCTGTGTGACTCTGGGCAAGTCACTTAACCCTCATTGCCCCGCCAAAAAAAAAAAATGATAGGAACCTAGCTAGATATGTTTTGACATTTAAATTTCAAAACAAAACAAAAAGCAACACATAAATGGAGCTCCATGAACCATGGCAAACTGTCTTCTTCCAAGCTAAGTGTTATGTTCATGCAAATAACTCCTAATTCCTGAATTTCTGTGTTGATTCTTTTTTACAAGTTGTCATATGTTTTGAAGGCTGTCCCCTTCCATGTGGTATGAGGGTGGCAGGGCAGGCAGAATAGAGATCTCTAGCCTCTTCTCACCCAACCTTTCTCCAGAAGAGTCTTTATTCCCTGACAAGAGGGGAAGAAGGAGGGCAGGGGCCAGAGGCCACTAATCTGCACTTTTCAGAAAGAGGAAGTACCAGGGCTAGAATTATATTCATCTGCACCTTTAAATATTATTAATCTTGGGGAGCAGTTGATGGAAAAAAGGAGTTAGCTGGAAAGTTCTGACTCCTCTGTGAAAGAAGGTTTGGGGAGAAGTCGATTGTTCAGTCCTCTAGCCCTCTAATCAGAGGAGAGAGACAATTGAGGGGGACTGAGGTGCTCAGTATTAAAGCTAAGTTAATGTCCATGGTGATAAGATTTAGTATACTTGGAATGGAAACCAAGCAGAGTGGCTGATGGAAAATGAAGGTACTGCCCTTAATCCATTTATTTAAGAAAAGCCTTTTTGTCTTTGACCCATTCCCTGACTTTCCAAGGGGCTGTCCCAAGGATTTTGCAAAGGTTTTTTAGAGAAAATATAATTTCTTAATATTTTCAGTTTTACGAAAAAGGAAGTAGAAGTTGTAATAGCAGCAGCAACAGCAGCAGGAACAACAGCTACCATTCAGATACTGCACACCATGTTCCAGGCACTGTGCTAAGCATTGAACAAAAGTTATCTCATTTAATTCTTACAATAATCCTGTGAGGTGGATGTTATTAAATTAAAAAAAAATGCTTCCATACCAGTGAAGTACTTAGATTGTTCATCTGCTGTCCCTTTCGCTATATTTTATTGACTTCAGGATCAGCCCTCCCTCACTTAAATCCAGTTCAGTACAAGTCATGACATCATGTCCCTCTTCAAGAACTAGAACAAACAATAACAACAATTGTCTTCAGGATAATGTCATCCTTCAAAAGGTGGTAGAAGTAACCAAAGAATCTGTATTTTGGATCTAATTCTGACCAACAGGGAGTAGTCATTTGTGACTCAACAAATAACATCCAAGTTTAATCCTAAAGAAGATATATGGTAACGTCCCTCTTTCCTTTCTTTGCAGAGGGGCCAGAATATGTTTGCAGAATATTGTATATAATGTTGGACGTGAGTCATGTATGGGTTAGTTTGGCTGAACTATGCTTTTTTCTCTGTTTTTTCAATCCTTTGTTTTATGAGATGGCTCTCTGGGAGTAAGGCCACATGGGGATATGAAAGTGATAAAAAACAAAACATAATAATTATTGAAAAACCAAGGACTTAAATATTCGTAGGCTTAGAACAGGCCACCTTAGAGATCATCTAGGCCAAACCCCTCATTTTACAGGTAAAAAAAACCCCAAAAACATCTGGATCCCAAATAGGTTAAATGATAAGGTTCTACAGTCAGGAAGTGGCAGAACCAGAGAATGGGCGAAGGTCTTTGGGGCAATTGCAACCTCTTCATTTTTATGAGTCAACTGAGGCCCAGACTTCCCTGTGGCCACCCAGTCAGTAAGTAAAATTGTCAGAATGTGAATCTGTGTCCTTTGCCTAAAAATCTTGTGCTGTGTCCACCATTCCACATTGCTTCCCTTACTGGGTAGAACCATCTAAGTGACTAGTAAATCAAGCAAATGCTCTGAGCAAAATAAGTACCCTGTGACGGAATATGATGGGGGAAAAGGGGAGGAAAGAGAGAGACAGAGACAGAAAGAGAGACGGAGACAGAGAGAGAAACAGGGATAGACAGATACAGAGGAAGAGAGAGACAGAGACACAGAGACACAGAAAAAGAGACAAAGACAGAAAAACAGACAGAAAAAGAGACTGCGATACACACTTAGAGACAAAAGCCAGACAGAGAGACAGAGACTCTCAGAGATAGGAGTAATGAAAAAGAAAGACAACATGAGACACAGAACTTGAGAGAAAGAGAAGAGAAAGAACATGAGAACACTTGCTTGCAGCTTTGCCATGGGGAAAAGGAATAGGTGTTACCACTCCCCAGAGCAATAAGCAAGTCAAGTGGCTTGTGGGTAGAGGTTTCTGGTTTTGTTGTTATTGTTTGTTTCCCATCACGAGAAAGCTTCAGGGAGATGAAACCCCTAACAGCAGAAACTGAGATAATGGCTGTCTCTTCTTCAAGCTTAGGGAGCAAGCAGAGGGGGAAAAAAAAAAAGATCCCCTAAGGGAAATAAGTAAAATCCAAGAGAGAACTGTGAGATACCCAAATGTATTGAAGCCTAAAGTCTGGAGCAGAAAGGAGAAGCAGCCAAGAAGGTTTTGATGCCAACTTAAAATTTCAGGCTGAATTCTAACAAAGATTTAGTATTCTAATCATATACCACATAATATAAATGTTGGTACAAATTATTATATGATACTTGATGGTTTGCAAAATTCTTTTAAATATATCTTTCATTTAATCCTGCAAGGCAGGTGGTATTATTATTATTCCCATTTTACAAATGAGGAAAAAGTCAGTTTAGATCTAGTTAGGAAAAATACATATATCACAGGAGTTCTCTTTTTTTGGAAAAAAAATAAAGAATAATCTCCTTTGATGTTTGTACAGTGATCTTTTCCACACAAAGTTATATGCTGTTGCTCCTGTGGGTGGGTTTGAGTTGAAGACCACTCTCTAGGGGTCAAGACTGCCTGAATGTGATACATTGTCACCACCTGGTGGCAGTGTGCCAACATTTTAACAGGAAAGCCAGGGAGAGGACATTTCTTTTAAGTGTTGGATTGTGAAAACAAATGTCATGAGGTGACAATTTTATGAAAGAGGTTAATTCTCTCATGAAGAGGTTCCCCTGCCTCTCTGTGAAACTGACTATGCTGGAGAAAGTACTAATCATCTCTCCCAACCATATTCTAGTTACATAATTGCTGAAAATAGAAACCAAGGTCTTTTCAGAACCACCATATATGTATTACAGTTGGTAAATACATATGAATGGGTGAGCAGGTTGGGGACAAAAAAACAATGGGGATGATATTTTCCATTTGAAGTTTGGCAGATCTTCTAAGGTTTTAAGAGTTAGGGCAACTTTTCATAACCAAGGTCTACTGCTTTTCCAAATGTATAATGATGTGCAATAGTGGGGTTTTGCCCCAGATTCTATTTATTTCATAGTGAAGTAAAGCCTTTTAATAAGCTGCCTACAAGAGGCATTAACCAGTCAAATTACTCTCATTTCTCTTTCTTGTTAGGCATAAGGTATAAGGAAAATTCTTTGAGCTCAGAAAAGGGCCTGTGAGCAAATGTCCTCTTAAACAAGCCTATACCTGCAATGGGGCCACACCTTCTGTTCATGTCTTCTTTCCTTCAGTATGGGGCCTTATGAGAAGAGGTCAAAGAAGCCACAACAGGCCCAGGGAGTGAGGCTAGTAAGGATCTAGATTTGAGGAACAACCTCCTTGATAAAGCTGAGCATTGAATATACCTATTGGCCATATTATGATGACTTGCAAGTCTATATTCTCCCTCATTGGAATGTGAGCTCCTAGAAGTCACAGACCATTTTTTTTTTTTATGTTTCTTTGAAACTCCATGGCTTAGTGACCTGGGCAAATCCTTTAACCTCTCTTAGTTACAGTTTCCTCATTTGTAAAATGGGAATAATACCACCTGCCTTGCAGGCTTAAATGAAATCTATATTTAAAAAAATGTTGCAAACCATCAAGTATCATATAAATTCTAGCTATTATTACTGCTCTTATTAGTGTAATGCATGGGTACATTGTAAGTTCTCATTAATAAATGCTTGTTGACTGACAGATACCTGAACTTGAAGCAATTAGCCCCATTTTTCCTTTTCAGTTTTTTGTTCTTTTCTTTTTTTCTTGAAACATGGGCTTGCTGGTCAAATGCTATTTTCTTTCTCCTCCACTCAGACCTCCCCCCTCTTTGATTCTTCTGGCTATTTTGAAACTCAACAGTGGTAGCTTTTTTGGGTCCCCTCCATGACCACCCAAAGCAGGCCAGTTACAAATTTAAAACATTTTAATAGCTTATGGTATCATCAATATGTCATGCCCAGTCAGAAAAACTGTCACTTTCCAGTAGATACAGTACACTGGATATTTAAGAGACACCCTGGAGGGTTCATTGATAGGTTTTAATGTCTTCTGTCTTATGGAGGGGAAAGACCATTCTTCATAGTTACTGTGAAACTAGTCAAACACTAAAGAAAAAAAAGACATTTTGATTGCATTTTTAATATCATTTTGTCATTGCTTAAAAATATCAGCAGGAGGGAAGACATGCATATTACTTTGCTGGAGAAAGAATGACAGCTGTTTAAATTAAATCTAAGGGAAATTATGAGAGGAAATATTGAAAATGATTTGAAGAAATGAATTCAGTTACCCTTCGAAACCAGTGGCTTTGTAAAGCCTTTAACAGTTGATGAACAAGGTGAATGTGTCTTTCTTACCGTTGTAGACTTACAGTTGTATGAAAGGTCCATGAGTTGTCAAAATATATTCTGTAAAGGCAATTCAGCATAATGGACCTGGACTCCACTGGACACATGTCATAATGCAAGTACATTGGGCTTACACTTCAGAGACCTTGTCTGGACTCTTGACTCCTCTGCTGACTAGCTGTTTGACCTAAGGCAAATCACTGAAGCTTTCTGAGATTCAGTTTTTATCATCTACAAAGGGTCATGATAATATCTGTATGGTCACTGGGAATATGAAAGTTGTGAATGAGTATAACATACTTTAAAACTATAAATAGATATCAGTTATTACTGTTAATCTACCCCAGAATAACACTTTGCTGAAGTAACTCATCTTTGTGACTCTGCAAGGCATCTCTTATGCCATACAGTTTGACTTCCTTAGAGATCCCTCTTCAGAGGATTGCTAGGTGTTCATATTGCTTTGGGGTCCAGAGAAATTGTTTATTGGGAGAGAATCTTGAATTCTAACTTTGAAGAAAATATGCTTAGGTAGAGCAAGGAGATGCCTCTCTGAATAGGGATAGATTTCTGTTTCAGGGGCAAGGTAGACAGGTGGGTGAGCAAAATTTCAGTTTCCCATAGCACTTATTAAGGAGTATTCACTTTACTTTCATATCTCTTCTGGGCTTGCATTGTCTTGGATTTTGGGATAGGGTTTTCCCCAGAGTGTCTTCTATTCGATCTTGATCCATCCATTTGGTTGGAGGACTTCACTGAGCCTTGCAATAGACTTTGTTCATGTTCTCTAATCTTCTAACCCGGGATCAAGTCAATTAAAAAAAAATAATGGCTAAATGTGAAGGAATCAATCTGTAATTGAATGTAGAGTGGTCAATCAATTCTTGAGTCAATGACATGTCAAAGGTTCATCCAGATAATTCTACAGAGGAGGCCTCTTGAGCACCATAGATTGTAAATGGAAAAAGACATACATTTAGTAGGAAGTTACGAAGTCTTGCAGCTTTCAATCTTTTATCACTGTGAAGAGCCCATTAAGGTTCCCTGTGGCTCTTCAGAGTGCCACCAACTTCTCTAATAGAATGTATGACAGCCATAACTATATTTTAGGCAAAGAACTTGATGGGACTTTAGAGATCTATCCAACCCCCTCATTTCACTCTCTTTCTCTTTCTTTTTTGTTTAACAGATAAAGCAGGTGGCAAAACAAAGAAGGAAAGTGATTTACCCAAGACAAGTGTCTGACATAGGACTTGATCACACATCCTTTGACTATAAATTCAGTACTTATTCTACTACACCACAGTGATTACAGCACTTATTAGAGCTCTGCTTTGTGGTTATTTATCTTTTGAATATTCATAGCATATTAATTTGACAAAACATAGCAGGAGATGTGTTTTCCCCACTAAGGGTTTTCAGATGAAAAAAAAATGAGACAGACACAACACAATGAAACAGAAGAGGAGAAAGGCTTCTACATTATGACTCTGAGCTTCCCTTTCTTATCATGAAGGCTAAAGCAAGGTTTCTTTCTTTCTTTCTTTCTTTTTTTTTTTACCTCAGGAATTAGATGATGGTTCAGTGCCTCAAAAGGGGATGACCCTCAGCTAATCATTTCATTTGCTCTCCCTGCTTCAAGGCCAGAGAAACCTATGCTGAGGGACTGATGGAGAAACTCGGTAGAATGGGAAAATTGTTAAGAGGTATCTAGAGGTGATTGCTTAGGAACAAGTTATGAATGTAGCCTTGAAGGAGGCCTACATATACAAACATATGTAAATGAAATGAGAGGCACAGATTTAGAAAAGGAAATTGGCAATGCTAGAATTCTCTCTCCAGGTCAGAGACATACTTTTGTTATGCATCTCCCAAGACCTACAGCAGCTGGTCCCTTTCTCCCTATCAGTCATTGCTTATCACAATCCAGCATAAACTTTTTTTGTTTTTGTTTTTTGTTTTTCCTGGGGCAATGAGGGTTAAGTGACTTGCCTAAGGTCACACAGCTAGTAAGTGTCAAGTGTCTGAGGCTGATTCTGAACTCAGGTCCTCCTGAATCCAAGGCTGGTACTTTATCCACTGAACCACCTAGCTGCCCCCAGCATAAACATTAAAAAAAAATTTTAGCCAAATTTCTCTTCTCTCCTTTCCTCTCTCGCTCTCTCGTTCTCTTGCTCTCTCTGCAATGAGGGTTAAGTGACTTGCCCAAGGTCACACAGCTAGTAAGTGTCAAGTATCTGAGGCCAGATTTGAACTCAGGTCCTCCTGAATCCAGGGCCGGTGCTTTATCCACTGCGTCACCTAGCTGCCCCCACCAAATTTATCTTCATGGCCATGAAATCAACATTCTTTTACTGGTTCCATCTTCCTTTTCTCTTTTTCTCTTTTCACATCCTCTGCTTTCTTCTTTTCTCCCCTCCTTCTCTCTTTTCATCAACTAATTTTTGTCTTGGTCCTACTTCTAGTTATACCTTTCATCCTTAGTTCACTTTCCTCTGTTTGATCACTCGCTAACTGTGTGAGAAATGGTCACTTTGTGTATAGGACCATCTCTCTTCTAAAAGACAGATTCTTTCTTTACTTTATATTATACTTTCATAAGGAAACTTCTGTTGATTAATCCTATCCATTCTTGAACACACCTGTACAATCTTAACTCTATTATCTCCCCCCCAAAACTATTAATATACGACACTCATTAAATAATTACTATAAGAAGAAGGGGTAGTTAGGTGGTGCAGTGGATCGAGCACTAGCCCTGAAGGCAGGGGGACCTGAGTTCAAATCTCACCTCAGATACTTATTAGCTGTATTATCCTGGGCAAGTCACTTAATCCCAATTGCTTTAAACATCCAGGGCCATCTTTAGTTGTCCTGATATATACCTTGCCACTGGACCCCGATGATTCTGGAGGAGAGAGCGAGGTTGGTGACTTTGCACAGCTCTGCCTCACTTAAATTCAACTCACTGCAAGTCATGATATTACACTGATGTCATGGTCCTCTTTGAGAATGAAGGACAAACAACTATAAGAAGAGCATTGAGCTTGTAGTTGGAGGAAGAGAAAGAAGGGAACAAGCATTTATTAGGCATGTACTATGTGTTGGGAATTGTACCAAATGCTTTAGAATTTTATACAAGATCCTGTCCATGTGGAACCTACAATCTATTAATATGTGTGTGTGCATATACATATATACATACACACATGCATATGTATACACATATGTATTTTATCTATAGTAAAGTATCCAAGAAAATAATCGGTATTACATATGTATATATAAAATACATACATATATATCTAGGAATATATAAGTAACCACATATCAATAGTAAAGTAGCAGAGGAAATAATCAGCATTATATAATTGTGTATAATACATGTTATATATTAATTTAACATAACATGATATATAGAATGCATTATATACTATGCAATACAACACACATAATACAATCTATACCACATATGTAATATATATTATATATGTATATAATAAATAACTTACGATATATGCGTGAATGTATATATAATGCTGATTATTTCCTCAGCTACTTTATTATAGATATGTGCTTATTTACATATTCCTAGAGATAGATAGTATAGCACATGAATACACACATACATACACAATAACTACATACACACAGGTATACACACATATATGTACATACACGTGTTCATACGTCCCCCAAAACCAATGCAAGGTTATAAATTCTTACAACCTACTTATATGTACATGTACTTGTGTGTACCTATAGTTAGATAAATAGTTTGGCAGATAGATATATGGATAATATGTCCCAAATGTTACAGTAGTAGTAGTAGTTGTTGTTTAGTCATTGCAGTCACGTCCAACTCTTTGTGACCCCTAGTGGAGTTTTCTTGTAAAAAATACTGGAGTGGTTTTCTATTTCCTTCTCCAGCTCTTTCTGAGCTGAGCTGAGAAAACTGAGGCAAATAGGGTTAAGTAACTTGCAGCTAGTAAGTGTCTGAGGCCAAATTTGAACTCAGGAAGAGGAGTCTTCCTGACTCCAGGTACAGTACTTTATCCACTATGCCACTAAATTACATGATACAATAAGCTTTTATTGACTGATTAACAGCAGTTAGAAATCCTAGTATCTTGTTTAGCATTCAGAATGTGATCAGGAAAAGCAAAACAACTGCATATACTCTTTCCTCAGGGGTAACACATTGAGAAAAATGAAGAAATGATCTGGTATTTGGTTCAAACTTTCTGTAAGAAACATCATTAACAGGTCTGTATCTTAGTAACTTCTCAGCAGTGTTCAACTGACATAGTGACTCTTTCTTTGCAAGCTGGGAGATGATTCTTCTAGATCAGAGGTGGGGAGCCTGCTTTCTATTGTGAGTCACTGACCCATAAAGTGAAAAAAAATCACCTGTGTCTTACAGACAAGTAAAAAAGCAACTTAATTTCATTTTTAGAAAGAAAAAAAAGAATTCAACCTGCCCACTTTAAAAATGAAGAGTAGTTAACATAAAATTATATTCAACAAATACAGAGACTATTAAGGTCATAAGCATGGGATAATAGCAAGAGAGAGAAAAAGGAAGAGTAAAAAAGGGGACGGAGTGTGATCAGTGAGACAGTAGGTCTTAACAACACTATCTACATTGCATAATACTTTTGAAAATATTTTGCACCTATGTATTTGTTCCAACAATCCTGTGAAATAAATAGGATAGATCTTATTCTCATTTTAGAGGAGAATCACCAGAGGCACAGAGAGGGTAAACAATCTGTTTCAGGTTTCAGAAGTTATTGAATTGAATTGGAAATGGAATCTGGAGTACCTGACTTCATTCCAATATTCTTTCCAACAGACTGATTCTAATGTATTAGGTGAAGTTAATTATTCTGCTCTTCATTATTATCACTAATTACTATTGAACTTCAATGACCTCTTCATCAATTGAAAATTTTCCTTTTGTACTAAAAAAATTTATCTAGGAATAAATAAATACACTTTCCCCAAATCTGAAGGTTTTGCAAGTACCTTGAAATGATGATTTAGACCTTAGATAGAACTGTCAGTTTATACACTATTACCTTACAGTCTCTTTGACCTTCAAAGCTGTTGATGCTGCCTTCTTTTTGCTCTTTGCATGATTACTGCCTAATTCCACAATGTTGGATGGTGACGTTTGAAATCAGCAATGTAGTGGTTGGAGAGCAATTCTCGTTTGAAACCAACAAGACCTGTCAGGTCCTACATCTGACACATATTGGTTGTGTGAGCATTGGTAAGTCATTGAACCTTGAAATGTTCTAGGCCAGTAGTGTTAAACTCAAATATAAAGGGGTCACTAAATCATACATAAGAATCCCTGTGGAATGATGTGGACTTAGAAAACCACATATTAACATTATTTAAGTTCTATTGTATTTTTGTTTATTTTATTAAATATTTCCTGATTATATTTTACATCTGGTTTGGGCTGTAGAAAGCAGTGTTACAGTAACAATGCAGCCTGCCCTTGTGTGTTTGATGCCTCTGTTCTAGTCAACCTTCTAAGACTATAAATTGTAGAAAAGGATGTTGACCTACATTGGTAGAGAGGGTTTCTTCACCTGGGACTTCCCTATACTAATGAAATCACAGGGCTAGTCTATATTTCTGTTTTTATTCAAGCTAAATCTAAGAGATTTTTTGTTTTTGTTTTTGTTTTTGTTTTTTTCAGGGGGGAGTTGATATTGTTGTTTTGTTCTAATGGAGTACTTGTAGAAATGAAAACAACAAAAAGAACCTCAGTGAAAAAATCTCTTATGAATAAATATTATTTACCACTGTTCAATTGATGGTATCATTTCAACTGCTTTTATGAACTGCATTTATCTCAATTAATGGGAGAGAATATATTTTTCATACTTTGGGGTTTTAGCTAAAGCATTATTATTTGACTCTAGATGTTTATTGAGGTACCTCTTGGTGGCATAGTGGATAGAATAAAGGGCCTAGAGTTGGGAAGACTCATCTTCCTGAGTTCAAATCTAACCTCAGACACTGTGGGATGCTGGGCAAGTCACTTAAACCCTGTTTGCCTCAGTTCTCTCATCTGTAAAATGAACCAGAGAAGGAAATGGCAAACCACTGTAGTATCTTTGCCAAGAAAACCCCAAATGGGGTCATGAAGAGTCATGTGTGACTGAAATGACTGGACAACAACAACACACAACACTAACAGAAACAAACGGTCATAGGATGAACAACCCTCTTCATGATAGTACGTTAGTGACATAAAATGCTTTTTGACCAAACTCACTCTAGAAAATCACCCCTACCTACACTGATCTCTTTCTCTTTGATCTCATAGTTCTCAGTGAATATATAATTTATTTGATAATTAATCATAAGCTTTCTACTGGTATCTCTTTTCTTGTTACTTTTTCATGTGTTTGTATCTTTCATGTATTTATGATAAGAATGCAATTACACAATACCCAATAGGGAAACAAAAAATATCTACCAATAATATTATTAGGAATCAAAATGGAATACATCCAGTTCATTAAACAAGTAGGGAAATAGGGTTCTTGGAAACCACAGAAAGAAGTTTTTACCTGAGACTGAAGTGAAGAACTCGATCTAGACAGAAAGTACTATGTTTCACTAGAAATCAGGAGAGATATATTGGGTCCAACAAAATATGAGTGAACTAGGAAATGAAATTGGAAATGACATAAAATCCTCAACTTCCTGTCACTTGCCAATTCTGCATAGAGTTTATGTCTTATATTTCAGTAAAATGGATTGTGGGTTTAAATGGCTGACATTGTATTGAAGTGGACAGGTAGAGGGATAGTTACCAAAGAAGTGGAAAGCAAAGATGGTGGGCGGATGGTCATTTATTATCTTGCCCCAGCACTCCTTTCCAGCCTTGATTTCTTCTAGTTCCATAGATGAACCCTCCATGTCAGTCAAATTATTTTGGGCATTCATCACCTTCTGAATATGTTGTGATTTCCTGCTCCCTTGCCCTTGTTTATGTAATTTAATTGGCCTGAATACTCTCTGTCCTTCCCCCACCTCTCTGCCAAGTATAATTACATTTTTCTTTTAAGACCAAGTGCAAGTCCTTCCTCTTCTTGCTCTTCTGCCTTGTTTTCCTCTTCTTCACCATGTTCTAACTGTTCCATGAAACCTAAGCACACTCCAAACCATAGCTATCTCTTCCTTATTTGATCTCATAGCTTTGTTTGAATATATCATTTGTTTGAAAATTAAGCATAAGCTCTGTACTAGTATCTTTTGTTGTTACTTTCTCATGTGTTTGTGTCTGTTATGTGTTTATGATTAGAATTCAAACCTTTGAGGGCAAGGCTTGTGTCTTATACATCTGTGTATTACTTAGGATTCTCACACAGCTTCTTACATAATCCAAACGTTCATTAAGTGTGTATTGACTGATTGTTTTATACATGAATGTAATGGACCCTGGATGGAGTAGTGGAAAATTATCCAAATTATCAAGAAAATCCACCAGTCATTTTTTGTGTGCAGGGGGGTAGGCTCAGTTACATTTTATTCTATCAGCACAGTCTTTTTCTCAGAGCTCTAAGCTTGAATATTATTTTAAAAACAGATTCAACCTGACATTCCTTATAGCATAATGATTTTATACAATGAAAATGGTTTGTGAAAGTAGCTAATGAAATATGCACTTTCTGTTAAAAGCTTTAAAAAGCTCAGTAAATCAAGGACAAAACAATCCAGTGCTAAAATAATGAAAACTAATATTTATTCTTACTGCCACTTTCTAGCAGTGCTCTGTTCTTCAGTATTTCATTCATCCCTGAATTATTTTTCATAGAAACTCAAAAGGCCATTTCCTAGATAGGGAATTATACCTCTCAAAAATCAATTATTCTTCAGGACAACACTAACACCAAGAATCTTTTTATTAGAAAATAAAACCACAGGACACAGATGGTAATAAAACTGGAATTATTTTACTGGAAAAGTCCATAAAAGGAGCCAATAATTTCAAAATCAGAAGAGTAGAAAACATGCCCAAGATCTGCTCCTTGATGGACCATATTGTTTGTATTATTTTCCCCAAGCTCACATTGAATTTCCTTTCTTCTTCTTTGATGTACGGTTCACACATGAAAACACATGTGCTACTTTCCTGTTCCCTTAGTTATGGAGACTGGGATGCTGTGAGTCTTTCTGACATTCCCCAACAGCTGCCTTCCTAGCTTCTCCCCTTCCTTCCCTCCTAATTCATTAATGAGAAAGGAGAAAGTTAAAGATAAGGTTTCATTAGGTATAAATTATAAGGGATTTGTTTGAATGAACATAATATCTCAGTTCTGTTTTGATAGGCCTTGGGGGAACACTTTAAGTATTACTCTAAGTGCTAGACCAAGCACTGAACAATTTGATGGGGCTATTAGAGTTCGGCCTTGTTTCTTTCTGGTTTTTACTTCAAAAAATATTCACAGGAAACTTCATTCCCTGGTAGGAGGGAACAAAAGCTTGCTTCTGAATATGTGCTTTACTTCAAATGGGAGTTATTTAAAGGAAGCCTTTAATGGCTCCAGCAAAAATACAATGACAAAGTTCTCTTTAAAAAGCCTAAGTGATTCTAACACAATAATAATTCTGGGAAAAGTTAGATGTACATGCCCCAAAATGAGTTTCTTTGCGGATCTTCATTCCAGATCAGGATTGGCTATAACTGGTGAACCAGGCCTTTAGCACTGGCAACCCTTTTTCTTTTTTCAAATTTCTTTTTTTATTATCAACTTAACAACCATTAACAAACAGGACCTTTCCAATAAGCAAAGGTGAAAATGAAAAATCCTGTAAGGTACAGTTTTGTTTAAAGTGTATGTTAAATTTAACAAGATCGGACCATGCCCTTTTTTTTTTATCGCTTTCTGAACTCTTGTTCTCTTTGCATATTTTTAACATTGTGCTGTTTCTCTTTTGTTTCTTTCTTTTTTAAACTCTCTATCACTACCCACCCACTAATTCCCCCTTACCCTCATGCCAATAGATCTCCTTTATTAGAAACATACATATATGTATATATATATATATATGTATCCATACATTATGCATATCTATGGAAATTGATATAGATATATGTGTGTTTGTGGAGATGGGGGGAAAGAGAGAGTGAGAGCAAGTGAGCGAGCCAGAGAGTGAGAGAAGAAGAGAGAGAGAGAGAGAGGGAGAGAGGAAGGGAGGGAAAGAGAGAGAGAGAGAGAGAGAGAGAGAGAGAGAGAGAGAGAGAGAGAGAGAGAGAGAGAGAGAGAGAGAGAGAGAGAGAAGGGGGGGACTGGCAAAGAAGTAAACATATTGTGCCTGGAAATGTGTCTCATTCTGCACCTCTAGGCCATCGCCTCTCTAACAAGAGGCAGGAGGATTGCTTTAATTATTAGTGGGAGCAACTTCTCTGCCTTTGCTAGTATTCCCTGTTGATGCTTTTCACAATTGCTGGGATTTTCTTCACTGTTTTTTCCAAGTCTGCCATTGAAGTTTCTTTTCACCTACTAGATAACAGGATTTAGAGCTGGGGGAGGGGGAGGAGAACTCAAAGATTATCCAGCCTAAACACCCTTTTACAAAAGAAAGAACTGAGGTCCAGGAAAGGGAAGTATCAAGGAGAGCAAAGTCACTTGGCCAATAAGCAGACCTAAGAAAAAATAGAATTCACATCTTCTGACTCTTAGGAAAATGCCCTTTCCATTGATGATGATGACGATGACGACGACGGTGGTGATGATGCTGGTGATAGCATTTACATAGCACATACTCTAAACCAGGCACTGTGCTCAGCACTTTACACAGATTATTTCATTTGATCCTCACAACAATCCCGGGAGGTAGGGGGCTATTATTATCCCTATTTCACAGATGAAGGAACTGAGATCGACATTCAAGCCCACACAATTAGGAAGTATCTGAAGCTGAATTTGAATTCAGGTCTGCCTGGTGTCAGGTGGGGCCCTTTAAGCACTGCACAACCTAGCATTTTATCACAATGCTCTCACATTTGAATACCATCAAAATATATCAGAACCTACTCTCCCCACCTGACCTTGCATGGCATCAACCATCTGGGGCAAAGAGGGCTAAGTCCTGTGGTACTTATAAATGGGAGCTTCAATATCTTCATGTATCAACTACTGACCATACCTCACATAGCAGCTCTTTTCAGTACTGGCACACTAGATTGCATGTTTGCTACCAGGCCACTTTTACACTGTCCTGTGATTGTGGTACTCCTCTTCTTTGGTACCCCTCTTATTCTCTCTCTCTCTCTCTCTCTCTCTCTCTCTCTCTCTCTCTCTCTCTCTCTCTCTCTCCAGGGCAATGAGGGTTAAGTGACTTCGCTCAGGGTCACACAACTAGTAAGTGTCAAGTGTCTGAAGTCGGATTTGAACTCAGGTCCTCTTGAATCCAGGGCCGGTGCTTTATCCACTGTTCCACCTATCTGCCCCGCCACCCTTATTCTCCAACTGCTGCCCAGGTTAGCAATGGATTCTGCAGGGGATGGGCTGCCTTCCTACACGTTGTAACTAATCCAACCATACTCTGTAATGTTGCCTACCTGCCTATTCTTGCCCTTACTTGTCCCAGGTGAAAAATTTCCTGCTGATGTATCTGCTATGCTGATACAGACTTCATCAGTTTATAATTTTGTTGCTTAGTCATTTTTGAGTCAGGTCTGCTTCTTTGTGATCCTATCTTGGCAAAGATGCTGGCATGGTTTGCCATTTCCTTCTCCAGATCATTTTACATATGAGGAAACTGAGGCAAACAGGGTTAAGTGACTTGCCCAGGGTCCCACAGCTAGTAAGTATCTGAGGTCAGACTTGAACTCAGGAAGAGGCCTTTTTCTGACTCCAGGCCCAGAACTCTACCCACTGTGCCACCAAGCTGCCCATTCAGTCCATAACAGACTTATATTTAGGGCAGAAGGGACTTCAGAAGTCATTTGGTCCTATGCTCTTATGATTGTCCTGAAGAAAAAACTAAGGACCAGAGGTTAAGTGATGTGTCCAAGTTGACACAGTCATCAAGTGCCAGATCCAGTGTTCTGACACAGACTCTGACCACAAATCTAGTGTTCTTTCCATTTTCCCATAATGTTCTAGCTCACACACACTCCCACGCAGACTGTCCATCCCCACCTTACCCAAATCTTCTACAAGCCATAAAACACTACCATCAATCACTCCATGGAATGCCACTTCCTTGAGAATAGGGACTTTTTTTCTTCTTCTTTCTATCCTCAATGCCTAGCACAGTGCCCTGCATGTACTTGGTACCTAATAAATGGAATGATGAAGGCTAAAATTGTGCTTTCCAGTTTGGGAATTTTATTAGAAGTGTCAGAGTTTGGAATTTGGATTTATAATGTTCTGTGCCTTGTATTTTAGTAACTGATTACAGAACTGTTTTGTTTTTTGCTTTTTACTTATAAAAGTATAGGACGTGATGGTTCTTTTTCTCCAACTAATAACACTTGGTTGGTTTCTCATTTGTGTACTTTTTTTCTGCAATAACAATCCCAGATGGAAAACCACTCCATTGTTGTGCTTACTACTTGAACTCTATCACCAATCAACACAATCTTAGCCTATTATTTAAGGTATAATTTATGGATACATTATGCCTAATTTGCACTGCTTCTTAGTACTTGGGGAAAAAATAAACAACAAAACCACACCTTGTCATATGGTTAGTGTCTGTGAGAATTGGGATGAGTTAATAACTTGGTCATAATGAAAGCTTTGGCTGCTAAGGAAGGGGGAAATTCTTGGTTTTGATGGGCAGGGCCTTTCCTTTTAAATTGTTTTCACCAGATCAGGAAAAAGAAGCAGAGAAATCATGGCCAGGAAGGTTTTAGAATGGTGGGTTCCAGGAAACTGGAACCAATGAATTGTTAGTTATTTTAATCCCGGTGTGCAACCAGTTACAGTGATCCCTTGGTCACCAATTCTTTGGGAACAAAGTACCTTTATAACAAGGGCCATGTTTAAAAAAAAAAAGAGAGAGAGAATCTTTATAAATTCTAGGAAGCAATACTACCTTTCTCAATTACAATCAAAGACAATGCTTCCAACAAGCATAACAAAAAAGGCCTTGGTATGGAGTTTCTGTTTGTCTTGAAATGATTGAGGGCAAACAGGACAGATCATGAAAAAATTGTGGTTTGCTTTTGGTCTTCCCCAGCTTTCCCTTCCTTGTCCCTTTCTTCTTCTTCCCTACAAATTTTCTCCATGTAGGAACCCAGTGACCTCAAGGTCTTGCCTGTTTTCCTCCACCCTTCACCTCCATTAAAATCTGTCCTTAGGATAGGATTTGGTATAGTAATTCAGACAAAGGTATCATTAACTAAGGGAGTCCACTATCAGATCTTTGTAGGGATTTGACACAGAACAAGATCTTTAAGGCAGAGGAATGAATTTCCAGTGGCAGAATTTCAAGCATCTTTGGGCTGGGCAGGAGGTTTTTTTTTTTCTCTTGGTTGAAAGGCTTTAAAAAATTATTTGAAATCGGACTAGGTAAATGCTGGGGGTACCACCCTGGCCCCAAATCTCTTCCTCTGTGTCAGAATCTCAGAGTATAAACCAGATTTAGAGTCAGAGGGACTGAGTTCAAAGGCTAGTTCTCCTACTTACACTCTCTGAGCCTGGGTAAATCTCTTACCTCTCCAGATCTCAGTTTCCTTATCTGTAAAATGAGGAAGTCAAACTAAATAATCCCCGAAACCCTTTCTAGCTTTAAACCCAAGGTTTTATTATCTTAGTTCTACCCCACTTGGAGGTGATACTAGGTTTTTCTGACATCTGAATCTGGTTGTATGACAGTATCTAACAATCAGATCATTTGCCTCACTTGCCCCTCCCTAACCATGAGCATCCTCCAGTTTTTTATTTGCATGGGTAGTTTTTGGTGGTTGTTGTTCAGTCATTTCTCAGTACTATACAACTCCTCTTGACCCCATTTAAGGTTTTCTTGGCAAAGATACTGGAGGAGTTTGCTGTTTCCTTCTTCAGCTCATTTTACAGATGAGGAACTAAAGTAAACAAGATTAAGTGACTTGCCTGGGGTCACACAGCTCATAAGTGTCCAAAGCCAGATTTGAACTCAGGAAGATGAGTTTTCTTGAATCCAGGCCTGGCATTCTATTCACTATCCAGCTGCTTCATGTAGTTATCTCTATTAATAGAGTCGTTTTGAAAGGCATTTAGAGTGATAAGATAAAATAGCATGGTAATAGTTATACATTAGTGAGGTGCATCACAAACTGAGACTTTTATTCAGTCCTGCCCCGAGCTCCCAAAGTTTCAGGGATGGCAGCCAGGAGCTGAACAAGTTTCACTCATAAATTTGAAAAGCTCAAAGACACGAGAAATGACAGATGAGAAATACAATAACTGCAGGGTGCCTGGTGGCTCTCCTGAAGTGCCCATATATTGGTGTGAGTCAGAAGGCATCAGGGATTGTGTTTCACTTTTTTCAGTGCTATAAACAGTTTTACCTTGTCTCTGGATTCAGTTTGGTCATCTCTCCTTTCCTCACTTTAACAAATCCTGGCTCTAGCACTTATATGTACTGGTAGTCCCATCTACCTTAGGAAGGGTCAGTGCTTAAATGATATGCCAGGGTACCCCAAAGCCCAGGCTAGAGATCAACTGACAGTTGTCATTACTCCTTTCTCTCTCAAAAGTTCTTGTACTGGCATATACCCCTCAGAGTAATCATAGACAACCACACAAGTCAATCAGTTGAAGAGAAGCGTGTCCATGCAGTCTGTGACAATGGCACTGACCTTTTGTTTCTATTGACTAGGTGGTTCCGGGTGCTTTCTATGGATCTTCTTGTCTAGACAGATGAGTTCATTGCCTTGTCCCCATCATAGCAATAAAGAGGAGAGTACTAATTTAGCCAATAGTCCATAGTGCAGGTTTGCTTTGAAGAAGGAGCTCATCTATTTTTTCCATCAGAGAGGTCAGAAGATTAAAGTGATTCTCAAGGGAGCTGCATGGAACACCGGGCAGTGTAACACTGTAATTGATTCCTTCTGCTTCATGTATTTTGGATACTAAGACAACTGGACAACCCAGATGTGAGTATAGAGGAAGGGCTCTGTACCTTGCTCTTAAGCCTGGGAGTTGTCAGGTCCAGGGTAGGCCATTCCCAGTGAGGGAAGAACCAAACAACAGGACCCTTAAGAGATGAGAGACTCTTGCCACATAATAACTGGGAAGCTTCCTGCATTACCAGAAGCTATTCTCCTGCTCTCTCATCCAAAGGACTCGTGGGTTTAAGGGTTTGCCCCATCAGCTGACATAAAAGCAGGATTCCTTTAAGACCAATAGAAAGTAACTTAGCCAACCTCTTAGCACACTGATTAAATAATACCCAGAAAGCTGCTATTAGAACAACTTGATGCAGTTAGAACTTTGGAGAGCTGTACTATTGTTCTCAACACTAGAATAATATTTCTTAAACATCTATATAAGGGACAGCTAGGTGGTGCAGTAGATAAAGCACCAGCCCTGGATTCAGGAGGACCTGAGTTCAAATCCAGCCTCAGACACTTGAAACTTACTAGCTTTGTGACCCTGGGCAAGTCACTTAACTCTCATTATCCTGCCCCCCCCCCCCAAAAAAAATCTATATAGAATCTTCTTCAGGAGCAGAGAAGATGTATTCAATGAGAGCTGGAGAATAGGAATTTCTCTCCTTTTTACCTAGGGGAGGATCCCACTCCCTTTCAATGCAGGTATAATACTTTGTAAAGCATAAGCCCATCCCTAGAAAATGAGAAAGGAAGCAAAGAAATGAGTTTCACATTTTTATTTCTGGAGAACAAGAATTTTTTTTGGAGGATGGGGGAAAATTCAAGAATAAGTCCAATATGGAGAATTGGGCATCTTTTGGACATCTTTTGGACCTGCTCTTTGACCATATCACTCTTCTTCGAAACTTAAAGAAGTTCCTCAATTTCCACTATTTGAAATTCAACATCCTATCAAAGTATCGCATCAGTCCACTCAATTTAATGATGTCCTTTTTACTATATCTTAGACTGTCATAAAACCACTGCAGGATCCTTATGTCTCTAAACACCTTTCTGCCCACATATCCCAGGGATAATTCCTAAACTAGCTGGGTAGCTCCATAGATTCTTCTGTTTACATTGACTCTCCTCTGGCTTACATGGATAGAAGTATCTCCTGGCAATGCCTCTAGTGATGGTGGGTTGCTTGGTCACTCAACAATTGATCAAGAGAAGCTGACCAACTTTATTGAGGTCAGGACAGTAATGATGCCACTAGGATATGCAGAAGTGAGGCACAGAGGGTCAGGCATGCTGAATGATGATATCAGTTTTAACTAGGATTCATTCATTCATTCATTCATTCATTCATTCATTCACTTACTTTTTGTGGGGCAATGAGGGTTAAGTGACTTGCCCAGGGTCACACTTCTAGTAAGTGTCAAGGGTCTGAGGTTGGATTTGAATGCAGGTCCTCCTGAATCCAGGGCTGGTGCTTTAACCACTGTGCCACCTAGTTGCCCTTTAACTAGGATTTATTAAGCTCCTCCCATGTGCCAGGAATTGTGATAAGTGATGGGTAGACAGAAAAAGGAAAAGGAAAAGCAAAACAAACAAAAAATAAAAAGTTCCATCCCTCAAGGATCTGGCAATACAATGTGGGAGACAACATGTAAACTACTGTGTAGAAACAAGCTATTTACAGGATAAAACTGATCCAGGTCAGGAGAGAGAGAAAGTTATGTATAAACAGAATGTCAGTTCCTTGAAAGGATGGACTATATTTCTTTTAGCCCTTGTATCCATAGCATCTAGAACTACCTTGTACTTCCTATGTGCTCAATAAGTGTTTGTTGAGTTGAACAAAAATTACTTCAAGGAGCAGCTATTTAGCACAATGGATAATGCACCAGCCCTGCATTCGGGAGGACCTGAGTTCAAATCCAGCCTCAGACACTTGACACTAACTGTGTGACCCTGGGCAAGTTACTTAACCTTCATTACCTCCCCCTGCCAAAAAAAAAAAATTTCAAAGGGAGCAGAGCAAGGTAGAATCTTGTACCAATCAGACTTAAGAATAGGAAGTGGTAGGGTAGATAGCTATCTATCCAAATAAATAAACAGGACAACTACTTGCCCATAATAAATGCCATGGTGTAATCTTTTTTTTTTTTTTTTTTGCAGGGCAATTGGGGTTAAGTGACTTGCCCAGGGTCACACAGCTAGTAAGTGTTAAGTGTCTGAGGCTAGATTTGAACTCAGGTACTCCTGAATCCAGGGCCTTTGCTCTATCCACTGCGCCATCTAGCTGCCCCCATGGTGTAATCTTTAATTCTGTAGTATAGTTATTTTGTAAATAGTATTAGAAATGTTTCATCTATGTTGTTTTTGCTGTTGCTGTTGCTGTTATATGGTTTCAGTTGCGTCTGACTCTTTATGACCGCATTTGGGGTTTTCTTGACAAAGATACTAGATTGGTTTGCCATTTCCTTATTCTGCTCATTTTACAGTTGAAGAAACTGAGGCAATCAGGGTTAAGTGACTTGCTTAGGGTCACACAGCTATTATGTGTCTGAAACTTGACTTGAACTTTCAAATGGGAGTCTTTCTGATTCCAAGCCCAGTGGTCTATCTCTTGTGTTACCTAGATGCCCCCATCATTTACATGTTAGCTAGGAATTAATTATGGGTTTGGCAAATTCTTCTTTTCCTCATATTCTTTCTCCTACCACTTTTTTCTTCTTTTGTACTTTTAATTTCTGTTTCCTCTTGGTAATCTTTTACGCCTCATTTTATTTTCATCTTCCTATCACTTAGGAGTAAGTTACTGGAATGACAGAGAAGGGATGCAAAATGTGCCACTTGTTCACTTTCTTAGACAATTATGTGGGATCTTTCCAAATACTCACAGATGCGAATGACTCATCAAAGTGTCATTTAAAAAACAAATGTGCAGTTTTTAAAAAGAGAAATCATCCTTTCACTTTCATGGGTTATAATCCTGATAGGGGGAGGAAGGCTGTTTAGCCTAGGCCTAGAGTTGCAATATTAGCTCTATGTTCTATCATTTGTTATGATAAAAATATCTAGCATTCACACAGTGCTTTAAAGTTTGCAAAGTGCTTTGCAAATATTACCTCATTTCTTCTTTGAGCTGTCCTAGGTAATCACTTAAAGTAATAAGGTGGGGGCAGCTAGGTGTCACAGTGGGTAAAGCACCAGCCCTGGATTCAGGAGGACTTGAGTTCAATTCTGGCTTCAGACACTTGACACTTAGCTGTGTGACCCTGGGTAAGTCACTTAACCCTCATTTCCCCCCATTCCCCCAAGAAATAAAGTAGTTAGGTGTTTTCTTGATCCAGAGAACCCACAAAATCATGCAAATTAAGGGGTTCATATCTCTGGGTCCACTTCAAGAACATTGGTGAAACAGCCCAAGCTATCAAGGTCATGCATCTTCCAAAAGTTATCAAGTATTTGAAAGATGTCACATTGAAGAAACAATGTGTTCCCTTCCTTTGTTATAATGGTGGAGTTGGCATGTGTGCTCATGCTAAACAGGGGGATTAGGCAAAGTATCATTGGCTCAGAGTGCCTACTTTTTGCTGCAAATGCTTAAAAAGGCAGGGAATAAGGGGCATCTAGGTGGCTCAGTGGATAAAGCACTGGCCCTGGATTCAGAAGGACCTGAGTTCAAATCCACCCTCAGACACTTGACATGTACTGGTTGTGTGACCCTGGTCAAGTCACTTAACTCTCATTGCCTTGAAAAACAAAACAAAACAAAAAGGCAGGGAGTAAAGCAGAACTGAAGGGTTTGGGTGTGGATTCTCTTGTCATTGAGCACATCCAGGTTAACAAGGCTCCCAAAATGTGATGGTGTACTTATAGGGTTCATGGTCGAATCAACCCATACATGAGTTCCCCTGCCATATTAAGGTGATATTGAAAAGGAACAAATTGTTCTTAAAACAGAAGATGAGGTTGCTCTAAAGAAAAAGATATCCCAAAAGAAACTGAGGAAACAAAAGCTTTTGGCACCTGAGAAAAATGTGAAATTAGCGTGCAAATGAAAGAGAAATGAGAGGGGGGGCAGCTAGGTGGCACAGTGGATAAAGCACCAGCCCTGGATTCAAGAGGACCTGAGTTCAAATATGACCTCAGATACTTGACACTTAATAACTGGGTGACCTTGGGCAAGTCACTTTACCCTCATTGCCCAGTTCCCCCCACAAAAAAAAAAGAAAATGTAATGAAAATAAAACAAAATACCTCATTTCACCCTCACAACTATCTTGGGAAGGGATTAAATGTTATTATCCCCATTTTACAGATGAGAACTAAGGCAAATGGAGGTTCAGCAATTTGCTGAGTTACTATACAGCTACTAAGTATCTAAGGACAGATTTGAACTCAGGTGTTCTTGACTCTAGACCCAGCTGTCTCTCTGCTGTGCCACCTTGTTGCCCACAGTATGAATATCTCAGATCACAGCCAGATGACCCAGATCTGATCAAAATTCTGGAGGAAATGGTCTTATGGTGCCCACACTCACAAGAGTGATTAACAAGAAAGTCAGTTGTCAAAGAGAAGTAGAGCCACTAAGGGAAATAGAACATTCCTGTACTCATGAGGAGCCTGAAAGCTGGTTAATGGCAGAGCCAGACCCATGACATAGATTTTCTGATGCCCCAGTCTACCAAATTTGTGTCTGTGAAAGTGTGTGTATTTGTGTGTGTGTGTGTGTGTGTGTGTGTGTGTGAATTCAGGTCTTCTGTGCTCATCAGGAGAGTCAATTGGTTATGTAAAATTTAATGAATGATTTTCTTATATGTCCACCAATGAAATTTATTGTATTCTCCAGATTTGCTGTTCTCTTATATTTTTTTAATATTTTTTTTCACTTTTTAACCTTTATTAGAAGACATCTTGGACTTTAAATTACACAAGTATTTTTCAAGCACCTGTTACCTACTTTGTGCACAGTATTATTCAAGATAAAAGAATACCAATACACCACCTCTGCCCTTCAAGTACTACTAATCTAGAAGAGGAGATAGTTGTACATAAATAATAAGAAATAGTAAATCGAACAGTTTACAATATAGAAATAATGTTATTGTTGTTTGTACTTCATTCTTGAAGATGGCCATGACATCAGGAAATAATGTTATAAGAATTCAGAAGTAGCAGGAATCACTTATGGCTAGGATGAAGAGAAGTATTTAAGTATTACTTTTTATGATTTAAAAAAATTTATATATTTTTTGCTGTTCTCTTAATAATGTGGAATAGTGTAGTACATAGAGTGCCAGGCCTGGAGTAAGGAAGATACTTCATTATGAGTTCAGATCTGGTCTCAGATACTTAAGAGTTTGGTGACCTTGGACAACACGTAACCCTGTGTGCCTCAGTTTCCTCATCTATACAATGAACTGGAAAAGGGAATGGCAAATCACTCCAGTGTCTCTACCAAGAAAACCTGAAATCAGGTCATGAAGAGTCAGTCATGCCTAAAAACTGATTCAACAACATAAAGCAAACTGGACTGGATTGCAAGAAGAGGAAAAATAAGAGATGGTTTGTGAGAAGAAAAGAAGAAAAAAATAACTAAACTGGGACAGATGATGACCAATTTACACAACTCTAATTCCAAGCATGCTCAGGCAATCAGAATATGTGAACTCAAAGTTTAAAATCTGAGTTCTCAACCAGAGGCTCAGATGTGAATTTTATTTATAATGGTTTAAAGCACCATCTCATCAAGCTAATGATTTAATGGCTATATATCACAAGCCAAATATTAATTATGCAACAGTGGTTTGTGGTTAGTGTTAGTCATGACAGCCCATAAGAATGTTGACATACTAATGAATAATCAAATAGTTAAAAAATATAGGGCAAATAGTCCTTGAAAAGTGAGATGTACTTTCAATTATTATTATTCACAATAATAATAATAACTTATATTTATATGCTTTGTTTTACAAAACACTTTGCCTACAATATTTCATTTTGTGGTAAAAATTATTTGTGGTAAAGATTAATATTGCAGTTTTTAGCTGACTCATTTGGGAAGGGCCACACCTGGCCCACCCTGAGCTTACATATGCTACTGAGGTCAGAAGGAGAATTCACCCATAGGCAGTTTTTGAAGGACCTCCCCTTTTGGGGGAGAAAAGATTGAAAGCTCCCTGAAAGGAGGTAGAGGGTTCTTCCAGAATGCTAGGCTGCTTCTGGGAGGCTAGCTCGCTCTCGGATCTCTCTGTGTCTGGTGACTCCCCTTGCGGTGGCACTTGTTCACTCTGTCTCGGTGTGGCATAAGCAACTGCAGATTGTTCAGGTGTTGGTGATTTAATTATGGAAAACCCTAAATTCCTTTGAACTAGCTTAATTGGAAATGGTCTGGGGTCGCATAGGTTAAGTTTAGAGTTAAGAGCATTTATCTGTATTTCTATTTTCCTAATTCCTTATCTTTGATTTTTTGTTAGTTTCACCTTTGTTCTTTAATTAATTCCCAAGTAATAAAATCTGATCCTTTTGTGAACTAAAGCTTAAAGGCTCCCTTCTTATTGGCCTGGGAGAAATATCTAAAAATGGCAGTTCAGAGGGAAGGGTGAACCTAAAAGGTCCCTCATATTTCCGGGACCCTAATATTAAGGCAAGTCACTCAAACAATGCTCCGTATATTAAATTTTGGCCCTCACAGTTTGAACCTTATAAGAGCCCCATGAGATAGGCATTATTTTACAGATGGAGAAACTGAGGCTCAAGGAAGTGACCCACTAGTAACTGTCAGTTAGGCTTCAAAAGCATTTTAAAATAACAGAAAGAGCCCTAGATTCAGAATCAGAGGCCCTATGTTCAGAACTTGCCTTTGAAACTTCCTGCTAATCATTTAATTTATCTATGCCTCAGTTCCCTTCTCTGAGAAATGAAAATGATGTATTAGATGATCTCTAAGGTCTCTTCCAGTCCTAAATCTACCATTGTAAGTTTTTACTGACTTTGGATCTTACATACTTATACTGCCTCTTACTCCAAACTATTCAGAATTATTGTCTCATTATGCAACATCCAAGTTTGGTGCTTATACTTTGGCTATGGGAAAACTACTAATTTTCTGGAGGGATTTTAGCTTCATCATCCCTAAAACGAAGCTGGTAAGTTTCTGGTTCATTTAGGCTGAAAAAAAATAGACTTGTGTCTTTCCAACCTTCCCAACCTTTCTTCTTTGGTGGGTTGGGGGAATGTTCTCTCCTAGACTGTTTCTTCATAAGGACAGGAGAGGTATCTCATTTAAATTCTTTATCACCTACTGCACCTAGCATATATAATGTCTATATGTAGTGAGGACTTAGTAAATGTTAACTGAATTTTAATTTAAGTCAAGGTTTGTCTTTGGGGGTGGGAGTGGGGAGTTGGTAGGACTATGAAAATCATCTCTAAAAACATTATAAATCTATGTACTCCAAAGTGAGAGAAGATGAATTTCCTTCAAAGGAATGGCTCTGGACTTATTAAAATGTAGTTGAATTGTTTTGCCACCCGCTCTATTCCAACTAAAAACCACTAGATAGGAAAGTGTTGAATAAACAAAAGGGCCAGGCTATGTCCCTCATTTTGATGCTAGAGTGTAGACCATTAAGATTGTTATTACCAAAAACCCAACAAAACAACAATAAAAAATCAAAACACCAAACCAAAATAAAACAAAAGAGAGCAATTCTAACATCAAATATACAATTGCTTTAGTTACAATAAGGAGGTAGTTTTTCAACTGAAAGAGAGCTTTAGATACCTCTGGGCAGCTCTCTATTTTATCCTACTTATCTCTATTTGTTGATTCTTTTTTTTGGGGGGGGGCAATGAGGGTTAAGTGACTTGCCCAGAGTCACACAGCTAGTAAGTGTCAAATGTCTGAGGCTAGATTTGAACTCAGGTCCTCCTACTGAATCCAGGGCTGGTGTTTTATCCACTGTGTCACCTAGCTGCCCTTTCTATTTGTTGATTCTAATATCGGTTTATTCCAAATTAAAAATTTCCTCTTAATCAGAAGTTATCATCAGACTGGCATGCTACTCTTCCTTTTCCCCAGACTCCCTCACAAGGGAATAATCTCCTGTGTAATACTGAAGAGGCAGCTAGATGGCTCAATGGACAGAACACTGGGCCTGGAGTCAAGAAGACTTTAGTTCAAATCCAACCCGACACTTACTAGCTGTATGACCCCGGGAAAATTATTCAAACTCTATTTGCCTTAATTTTCTGGAAAAGGAAATAGCAAACTGCTCTAATATCCTTGCCAAGAAAACCTCATGGACAACATGGTCCATAGGGTCACAAAGAGTCAGACATGACTGAACAACAAAATTTTATTTAAATTGCAGATCATAGAAATATTATAAAAACAAATGTTGAAAACTCTCTCTAAATATAACTGGAAAAGAATGAAATATTTATATGAAAAAATAAATTGCAGATCATGTCTCTCAGTGCTATATTCAAATCATCCTTCTGATGGTAACTATCTGTGTGATATTGGGTATATTATTTAACTTTCCAGACATCAAATTCCCCATCTGTAACATGAGAGGTTGGACTAGATGGCATCTGAAGTACTTTGAAGTTCTAGATCCATTATCAAATATGCCTCCTTGCTGGTGCCTGGATTCTTTTCAGTTAATTCTGCTTTTATATTTAAATGACTATATTTTGATTTTTTTTCAAAAGTTGCCCTCTTTTTTTCTTCAGGAAAGACCAAATGGCTTTGGAATTTTAAATCAGTAACATCAGAAGAATTTATGTGACCATATAGAGATAGAAAATAGAGCAAGAGAAAATGTTTTAGTTGTGTTGAAACTGGGGACTAATAAAGATATTGATTTTTCGTGGAGTTTGGGGAATTAAGCTCAATTCCAACTGAGAGAGAAACAGAGTGGGTCTCAGGAGAAAATAGACTTCTTGGGGAGCTAGACAGTAAGATCAGAGGTCAGGAATTGATTTGACATCAGGGGCTAGACCAAGGTCTGACCAAAGAAATTTCCAAATGTGGACTCTGAAATGATTTTATGTCCTAATAATTAACAGTAAGTACGCATACACACATCTGTAGTAAAATAGTTATATACCCAATATACCAACCTGAAAGTATGTTGCATTTGTGAAAGCCTATTGAGAGGAGGATATAGAAGATTGGAGAGGGGAGTGATTGAGACATCCCAGAAGTGTCAGCCAAACAATTGCTGCACAGACACCACAAAATTTGGACTTAGGACTGGTTTGGAGAGGGGGAGGTACATTTCCTCTCTGTTCCAAGCTTTGAAAGGCAACTGGAATTGCTTTGACCATGTCTAGTCAGTGTTCTAGGTCATCTGCATTATCATCCATGACCAGGCCATGTAGGACTACCTAGTCCAGAATGAATAATCACCTTTTCTAGTTGGGCATTATCCATCCAAATAAGACAGTATTAATTAAATATTGCTCAGTTGAATTTTAATTCTCACTTAAATCCCAGGGTAAAACTATCCCATTTTCCCCTCATATTGTCATATTCTTTGGATAACGATGTCATGGGGTGCAGAGCACCCCAGAAGTTCTCTGGGGCACATCAAGGAATCTTCTCCTTGAGAAACTAAACCAGAGGACAGATAACACCTAGAGAGATAAGCTGAACCAAATCTGACTGAGGTAGCTTCGGAATCCTACCCTTCATTCTGGTCTCCCTTACCCTGGGGAGATAAGTTTGGGTGTGGCTTCGGCCTTTGCGTTCTGAAGAGGGATCTGTAGCCACCCCTCTCCCAAACCCTTAAGTCACTACCAGTGGGGGATGGTCCTCCACTCCTCACCCAATTCCCCCAGCTACCACCAGTGGGGGATGGTCCTCTCTCACTAAAGGAACTTTTCATGGGCAGATGGTCCACCCCCATCAGTCCTCTATAAAAGTACCTTCCAGTCTCGTGTTCGAGGAGATTTGGTACCTCTGAGCCATGTGCTTTATGCCAAATCTCCCCATGAAAAGTCCAAGGGTTTCTTTCATGGTTTCCCTCCCCCCACCCTTCCCTTCCCTTGCTCCTAAATAAACTATCACCTTATTCTAACTACTTTTTGTGTGCAAGAGGGTATAATTCTTTAAAGAGGAATTCCTAAGAACCCCAACTCCCACCAACCCGTACCCCATTTCCCACCATTACAACCAGAAACTTGACCACTATAAAAGGGGAAGGGAAGGTATGTATATAAGTTTACCTTTGCAAAGTTTGTTTAAGTGCTCTGCAAAATGTCTCATCATGTTCATGGAGTTTATCTGAAGATCTTGAGGGTAAGACAGTATCAGGCACACTTTGTTAGGTCAAAATCACTTCAATTCTAGTATGGTCCTAATACCTGGCTATCTCTTGTCTGAGGATCAGCCTAGTTAAGTACAACAAGACTCAGCTCTAGGGGCTGGCTATTAGGTGACAAATTATTTGGCCATAACAATGCATGAAACAGTAAAATGCAGAAGGGACCTCTGTCCTTTGTAGCTTCTTTCTTCCTCTTTTGTGACAATACGAAAGTAGCAGAAAAGAGAGAAAAAAGATGTCAAGGAACATGCAACTTTTATACTGCCTAATCCAATAATCAGTGGCATGACAATACTGTAAAAAGTGAAGCATGACATTCTTTCTATATATGAAACCATAAAATATAAGAGTTTTAGTTAAATGAAAGGCTGCATCACTAGTTCTTTTTAAAATGGCAAATAATGGTCTCAGTGGAGTCAATTCATTGTATTTACAAAGCCTAGAAGATGTAGCCATTAAAGGGCACTGTGACTTGACTATTGCCAAATGATTTTATATATGATCTTGGAGGTAATAGGGAGCCACTGAAATTTATTGAGTGTATGTGTGTGTGTGTGTGTATGTGTGTAACATGATCAGATCTATGCTTTAGCAGATAATATAACACGTGAGTGCAGGATGGACTAGAGTAGGGGGAGATTTGAGGCAGGGAGATCAACCAAAAGGTTATTGCAACAGCCTAGGTGTGAGGTGATGACGGCCTCCCCCAGGGAGAAGGCTCCATGAGATAAAACCTAAACTGTCTCTGTCCTCAAGGAACTTACTTTCTATTGGGCAGAAGAGAAACAATACGCACACAAATAAGAAATCATGCAGGAGAAACAACATAAAAAAGTTTCGTACAAGAAATGTATGATTTTAAAAGAAGATGAGTTAGTCATGAGATAAGAGAGTGGGGTAACAGTGACAATCTGTTTGCTCCAAAGATACACTCATTCATAATATCAAGAGAACACTAGGAAGGCCCCTGACACTCTGGATGGGGCCCCTGGTGTTGAACTGATGCAAGCACAGAGACAATATACACATAGAGAAGATGGCAGCATGGATGGACAGCTATATGCATCCCTGGTGGAAGCACAAAGATTCCCTCCTCACCTTTGCCTCTGCTTCCTTCAAGACTAGGATCAAATCCTCCTTCCAACAAGAGGCCTTCCTGGTTTTCCTCCTGGTTTACTGGAGTAAAGGATGACCTCTAGTGTCTGCATGTTGTTCAAGAAAACAAGGTCATGGCCACACTACTATGATAGTAGACTATGGGGTTTTTTTTGGCGATGTTAATGAATATTAAAAGCAAAAGCATTAAATAAAATACTGACAAACTGAACACAGCAATATATTCAAAATATTCATTAAGTTCAAATAAGATTTATATCAGGAATACAAGTATGGTTTTCTCATTAGGAAAATAATCAGCATAATATTTTATATCAATAATAGAGAACATAAAATCATTTAATAATATCAATAGATACATAAAAACTGAAAAAAATAGAATATCCATGCTTGTTAAGATACTGAAAAGCACAGAAATAGAAGGATCCTCTCCCCACCCCCCTCCCCATGTTAAAACATGTCTGAAACTAAGAGCTAGTATTTTACGTAGTCAGGAAACATTATAAGCAGTCTCATTAAAATAGAGCTTTGAAGCAGTGCTGTCCTCTCTCACCATTAGTATTCAGTGTAATTATGGAAGAGTAAGAAGGAAAGAAAGAATTACATAAATAATTCTATGCAAAAGAGGTTAAATATGTGTTTGAAGAAGATAGGATGGTACATTTAGAAAAACTGAGAAATTCAATTAAAAGTCATCTGAGACCCTAAATGATAAACAAGATAGTGAAGTGTAAAACATTTCTTTGATATAATGACATAAGATATGTCCACAAAAACCATCTGTTGCTCTGTATATCACAAATAGAAACAAGAAGTTGATAGAAGGAGCAATGCCATTTTCAGTTTGATAAATATGTGCCACACTTCAAAATCAGGGAATTATGAAAAAAAAATGTCAAGAAGAGGGTCTTGCCCTATCTAATCTGAAATTATACGTTAAAAGGGGATAATGATATGAAATGCTAGCACAAAAGGTGTAATGCTGAATACATTGCCATTATATAAAATGAAAGGAAAATAGAACAATGGAATAGGATAACTAACAAAAATTAGAATAAAAGGTTTATGTGCAGTAGACCAGTGCAAGGCAAACCCAGCATTATAAATCATAAAATAGAGAAATCACTATTCAGTAAAAAGCATTAGAAAAATTATATAATAACATGATGAAATGTAAGATTGAGTAATATTTCATATCATATTAAAAATTAATTCCAAATTTGTAAAAGCTGAAAGTATAAAGATTATAAGAGAAAATTATAATACATTTGTCACAATTGTGGAGATAATATTTTTAACGTATTGAACAAATGGGCAAAATTTTAGTAGGCAAAGTAAATGTATTTGATTACATAAAAACAGAAGGTTTTTCCACTACCGAAAGAATTGTGTCTAAAAATAAAAGGATATGGCAAAACTTTTTTTTCAGTAAATAAATCTGATGAAAATTTGACTTTTGAAATCCACAAGGAATTGACACAGTTAAAAGAGCAAAGGCCAATCTCCATTGGACAAATGGTTGTAGGCAGGAAAAACTCATCTGGTCCAATCTTCCCATTTTACTGATGAGGAAATTGAGACCCAGATTGCTGATATAACTTTTCCAGGTACTAAACAGCAGTTAGGATTTGAACCCAATATTTTTGATTCTAAATATAGTGCTATTTCTACTAAACTATACTGCCAAAGAATATAAACAAGCATATGTTTAAGAGACAAATATAAGAATAATCAACTGAAATAATAATCAAACCCTCTAAAATCAGAGAAATGTAAAAGAAGCTTGAAGGATCACTACAAACCTATAAAATTGGTAGAACTGTAATAAAAAAATAAAGTCAACATTTGTGAGCTTTGGGAAAAGTCACTGTGAGACCATTGGAAGAGCTGTGAATTCAATTAATCTAAATTCAGGAAATACTTATTAAGAAGCTGCTTTATGCAAAGCACTAGGGGATACAAAGACATTGAAATCTTTTGGAAAGTAATATGGCAATATGCAATGAATTACCAAGCTCTTTTATACCCCTTGATTTAGTGACCGTGCTACTTACTAGCACTATATCCTGTAAGGGCCTAAAATTCTAACTATGATGTCTAAAATCTAATGAGTGGTCGACAAATTAGAAAACATACAGCACCAATCTTTGGGCATTAAGTATTTATTAAAGTATATTAGGGGTTAGTAAAGAGAAACATGTAGATAAAATATGAGATTTGTCTGTTCTTCCTATCCTGCCTGTCTCTGTTGCCAAGCCCCCATCTGACAATGAAAAGCTTTGCTCCTCCCAAAAGCCTCCTGTGAAGCAGGAAACAGAGCTGTCCACACACACACAGCTCCAAGCTAATTGGTTGGTAGCTCTGATTGACAGCACCCACAGGGCGGCAAACATCACTTCCTGATGCTGATCTGACCTTTGAAACCCTAGAAAAGTTGCTTCTGCATGCTAAAGTGACATGGTTTCTTTACAGGCCAGAGCTCACAGCAGGGCATGTTATTCCAATTCTCACAGTCCCCCCTGTGCTTCATGCAAAGAAACATCATTTCCTCACATGAAGCAATAATGTTACAGACGCCTATGACTAACAAAGGGGATGAAATGAGAGAAAAAGAAATTGAGTGACTCATTGACAAAAGCTAAAGGGGGTACTTCCCTATTAGCAGGTAGACATTACAAACAGAAAAACTAAAGGAGGCACTCCCCTTTAGTATGTGGACATAATAAACAATGTATACAATGTGCAAAAGGAAAATAGGAAAATGTCCATTTAAGTCTTTGGAAGTATTTTCTCAGATGATTCTTGGGATGTCCTCTGGGTGTAGTTGTGGAATATCTTTCAGGTGTGGATATGTGGATGCTGGTAATCAACCAGGAAAATTTCCTACAAAGTTGAGCTTAGCACAACTTTAAATAGCTTTGTCAATAATCAAATCAAACAATGAGAGTTCTCAAAAAAAATGTCTAAAGAAATTCAGAAACTTAGTTGTTACACATGAAACATATAATAAAAACAAAAATTGAAACATTATATAAAACTTCATATTACTACACTCCTCTAAATATTACTACAATCCTGAAGGGATTATTATTAATTTTTTTTTTTTGGTTGGGCAATGAGGGTTAAGTGACTTGCCCAAGGTCACACAGCTAGTAAGTGTCAAGTGTCTGAGGCCGGATTTGAACTCAGATTCTCGTGACTCCAGGGCTGGTGCTCTATCCACTGTACCACCTAGCTGCCCTCTCCTGAAGGGATTATTAAGGGGGGGAGGGGAAGGAATCTATTTCCACAAAAATATTCACAAATGCTAATTTGTAATAGCCAAAAAAAATATGGACACAAACACTGTCTAAAAATTGGGAAATGACTGAACAAATTACGTACTATCAGAATTGGATAAGACTTTAAAGATCATCTAATCCAGGGCTTCTTAAACTTTTTTTCACTTGCAACCCCTTTTTGCCTGAGAAATTTTTATGTTACCTAGGGTATGTAGGTATATAAAATAGGTATACATAACCTTTTCCGTTGTCAAATTTTTCACAGCTCCCACATTCAGTTATACAGCTCCTATATGGGGTCACAACCCACAGTTTAAGAAGCTATGATCTAATCTAATCCCCTGATTTTACAGATGATAAAATTGAGGCACAGAAAGATTAAATCATTTGAACCAAATTACACAGGTATTCAGTGACAAAAGCCTAAACTGAACCTAAGTCTGACAGACCTAACAATCTACTATACAATGCTTCCTTTCACTGAGGGGTCCTCCCAACAAAATACTGATAAAACCAGAACAGTTATAGTTTCAGAACTGAATGCTTTAAGGTTCAAAAATAGTACTGCTGGACAGATGATGCCCTAAGGTCTTCTCTTTCTCTCTCTTTTTTTCTTTTTTGTTTTTTGGCAGGGCAATGAGGGTTAAGTGACTTGCCCAGGGTCACACACCTAGTAAGGGTCAAGCATCTGAGGCTGGATTTGAACTCAGGTTCTCCTGAATCCAGGGCCAGTGCTTTATCCCCTGTCCCATCTAGCTGCTCTTCCTCAGAGTATTTTCAATGAATACCAGCTGTGTGACCATGGATGTCTTTTATCCCCTTATTGCTTCAAGAAACTCTAATTCTAAAAGTCTCAGATGAGTTGTAGTTATGCATTGGCAAAAAGAGTTTCCGCACTAAAAATTCCCTAAAATGATGAAATCACAGCTCTGGATTCTTCCTCAGCACCCTGTCCCAAGACAAGAAATTAAAACTATTAAGAAAACCAATAAATAGCAAAAAATATGAAATGATCCAGACTCAAAAAAGGAGAATCTTAACAATAGACATTCTGACTGTAATGATTTGACAAAAACATCAAAATTGGAAAATATTTATACAAGAACAAGAAATTAGGACTGATTGTAGCAAATAAATTATTCTTTTTTGACATGGGATTGATTTTATTAATAAAGATGTTGAAATGTGTGCATACTAATTTAAGTAGAAAGCACCTTTAACCTCAGCAATCATTACATTAAAATAGTAGCAGATTTGACAGTCTTATTCATAATTATTGTTTATAAAGCTTTTTATTAATATTTCCTCTGTTTAGTCCTCCTCTGCATACTATTGCATGAGTCACACCTCTCTGATGGTTAAATCGATGACTCCAGACCTCTGTTCTCAAAGTCTGAGGCTGAAGCCTAACTCATCTGAAAAGCTAAGCTTGACTACTGCTATTATCTGCAGAGGAGCTGGATGGAGGATCTTGGCTGGTAGAAGGAAGATGATACATCAGCTTCCTAAACAGGCTCTTCCTCCCATTGGCTATAAATTTCTGGGCCAGCTTCTAAACTAATTCCTTCAGTTTCTGTCTCCACAAATACTTCATTTCCATCATCACCTGTCCCTGTTTCTGCAGTCATGGATAAACTGCCAGTGGATCTTGTCACCACTGGAAGGACTCAGATGCGTGTTCAGAAGATCAGCAGTAGTAATTTCAATAAATGCAACTTGTAAGGGAGTAGTAGGAATACTTTGGTCACCAGATTCTCCTTGATGTGCTAGGAAGAGGGGTATTTCATACATTCCTAATCCTCCTTGTGATGCAAGCTGACCAAGATCTCAGTGGCTAGAACTTGTTTTTGGCATATCTTCAGGGGGTCCAAACCAGAACCTAGGAATACCAGCAATCTGAAGTTAATGAATTGCTTCTGTAAATCCAACTGTACGATGTGTTACCCCAAGCGTCAGAGTACTTGGCACAGTTTTGCCCTCCTCATCAAAAAAGTTCTGCTGCTTGCTTCCTATCCCAGGAGTCAGTTGAAGTCCTTGTCCAAATGACTATCTTCATGTCATCTGGATTTTCCGGACTGGTGGTCCCATTTCCTGGGTAGGTGCATGGATGGTTAGTCATTGGGGAAATGGGTGAGATGGTCTTTGGGGTGACTGAGGTGCCTGAGGACTCTGTCTTTCAGCTAATGATGGTTTTTGTTCTCTAGAATTCTCATGGGGCAGAGATGATTCTGTAACAGAATTTCCTTTAACACCAATTCTGAGAATCTGATTTCTGGATACTCTCACCTCCCAAACTTTCTTCTGTTTCAGGATGTGGATCAGTGCCATCACCACCCTCAGTATCATCAGCTTCATAGCCATCATTGCCATCTACACTATCAATGGCTTCATTACCATCTTCACCTTCATCTCCCATCCCTGTGTCTTCATCATCATCATCACAATTCTTTTTGTCTTCCTTATAGTTTTCTTGTTCACCATCATTTTCATCATCGTCATCTTCCTCATCACAGTCTATCACAATGGTGTAATCTCCTTTGGACTGGGCATGCTGGCAAGATATTGTAGTCTGCTGATCTAACTGCAGGGGTCCAAGATCGATTTGAAGGGACTGAGAGGTTTCTTCACTGTCCTCCACAGCAGTGTAATCCCCTTGACTGACTGATTCTTTAATAAATCTTGTGAATCCTGATTTACAAAGGGCTTAACCTCCCCATCAGTGCTCTCTTCTGCCATAACTTCCTCCTCAGGTCCTACAGGGGGTATGTTTTCAAATTTCTTTGAAAGAGGCATATATCTATTTTTTCATCAGAGATTTGCTCTGATGTCTCTATGGTGCTATCGTCTTCCTCTTCACTTGCATGTTTAAGAAAAGATTAACTTGGAGCAGCTGAAACTGTACCAAATACTGCAGTCAAAGTGCAACTTCTTGGAATTGGTGAAGTTTGTTCAACTTTTACAATGCTAGGGGATAGTTCTTGGCTAGCAGGCTTAATCTGGGGATGGCCTTTTTAAGTGGGCTGCACAAAGGTTGTAGACTATGTTTGTTCTTGGACGGTTAAAATGGGCTGCAAGATAGAGGGCTGGGCATTGGGAATGGTAGAATGGATGGACCCACCTGTGCTTGAAAAGCTGGAACATGGTGCACAGGTCTTTCTGATTGCATAGCTTCTTGAGATTCCACCTATGTGGTGGGCATCACTGTAGCTGTCGGACTTATAACTATTAGAGGTGTAACCATTTATTGGATACTAGATCTAGTTGTTGACTTATTCCCAGCTATGTCATCAGCTGTCACTTTGCTTGGAGTAGACACAAAAGGAGTTGGCTTGATATTGGCTGTTAGTGGATCTGATGCATGAGCAATTCCTCTTTCCTCTGAAGCCAGAGTTGTTTTGAGTATGAGTTGTCTTTGTTGTTCAGGGACTGTGCTATTTGTTTCCTGAGGCTTACCTCTTTGCTCACGGTGTCCTTCTTGTTATTCCCTGAGTTCCCATTCCAAGTGGCTAATTTGACCTTCATGCCATGATTTAAGAGCAATCATATGCACATCCAACTTATCCTTCTACTGAACTACTGCACCATTTATTTGTTTAAACTCTTCATTTTCTTTAGTTAGTTGATCTTTGACAGCAGCTAAGTGTGCCAGCTTTGCTTTGGCTATAACAAGAGCCTTTCTCATTTGGTCTTCATTCTCAGTCATATGTTACCACAGCTGCTCCTCCTGTGTAATTTTGTCTTGAAGATCCTGAAGAAGATGTGAGAATTCAGACAGAAGCTGTGTTATCTGTTCCTAAAGACTTCTACCAATAGCCTCTTTTTCAGATACTGTTTCCTGAAGGTTCTCTATTGGATTCTCCAGGGATTTTGTTTTATTTTAGTTTGTTTCATAGGTTTTTTGAGCTCTTGCACTTTGTGAACAGATGATTGCTGTTCCAGTAGTTCTCCAGAAGACTGCAAAGTCCCCATCACATTATCATTTTGTTCCTTAAGCTCTTTAGCAAATAAAATATTATTATTATTATTATTATTATTAAAGTTAAAATGTACATGCTTTTGATAAATTGCAAATAATTAGGATTATGATTTATATATGATTTAGTTTGGGATATATTTATTTCAATGTTTTTAATGATGTTTACTAAATTTATAATTAAATGTTCCTTTAAAGAACATTTATCAACTCACATTCTAATGGTCTGGATGTACAGAAGTAATTTCTTAGCAATTGGATTCTCTCTCTGACTTTGCTCCTGACACTACAGACTTATCCTTCACCACTGATTGTCAAGTTTCTGCCCAGAATCACCATTTCCAGAAGTGTCATAGGCCATTCATATGCTGCTTCTTATTCTTAACTAATCTTGCCTTCTTTGTCTCTTCTTATGGCTTTTTTTACCTTCCTAATTATAACTGTGAACATCCTCCAAGACTCAGCTCTTTGCTTTCTGTTCTTTTTCAACATTTATTTCTTCTATTTTTCAATTACCTGCAAATCATTTCTACTTGGATATACTTGAAACTCTGCCCTCTGGGGAAGTGATAGTATAGATTCACAAAATATCATCTCTGCAATTGCTTTCAGGGGCCATCTAATCTAACTCATAATTGAACAAGAATCTTCTCTGTAGTATACTTAAAAATGTTCATCCAGGGGCGGCTAGGTGGCGCAGTGGATAAAGCACCGGCCCTGGATTCAGGAGTACCTGAGTTCAAATCCGGCCTCAGACACTTGACACGTACTAGCTGTGTGACCCTGGGCAAGTCACTTAACCCCCATTGCCCCTCAAAAACAAAAACAAAAACAAACAATGTTCATCCAGCCTTTGCTTAAAAAGACTTGATGGGGAGGAGTGTATGGAATTTAGAGTTCCTAAGAGACAGAATGAACTTGGGAGAAGAGAGCATGTTCCAAATGGCAACGAAAACAAAATTGGAACTGAATCAAGCTAGTGATCTATTCCAAAGTCTGGATGTGAGGTAGAAAAAAGTAACTCGAAGCAGTGGTCAAAAGGAGTTAGAAAGCACACCACGAGGGGAAAATCTTGCTTTTGCTAAGGAGTTTGTTTGTATCATGATATTTATTTACTCAAGAGAATAGTCTTCTAAAAATTGTGCTTTTTAATCCATCCTCTTTCTTATGAATTTCCTTAATTTCACTATTTTGGTGATGGTGAATTACATCTGATTTAATCTGAATAGGGAGCTCTAGGTGAGGAAATTCCCTCTACCAATTTAGATGGCTAATGTCTTTGCAATTTATAGTCTTAGAGATATGACTGTGGTATTGGGAGATTAAGTGACTTGCCTAGGATAACGTAGAAAATATGTGTTAGTAGGGGAAACTTAAACCCTAAGACACTTTGTGTCCCTTAGACTAGCTTTCTATGCATTATGCCATAGTTAATACTACCTCTCCAGAGAGAGAGAATCATATAACATTAGTTATATATTATGTTATTATGACATATAGTATTAGTTAGCTCCTCATATATCCTCACAAGAAGGGAGCTTAAGTATTATCTGGCACAACTCACTCATTTCACAGATGAAGCACCAAAGGTGTAGAGAGTTAAAATGCTTTCCTCCAAATCATATACTTACTAAGTGGTAGATTCATCCCACATCCTGGTCTAATTCCTCTAGGTCTTTTAAAATTTTGCAAGTATTAGTATAGCCTATGGTTACACAAGTTGTTAGCAGCAGAGCAGGGATTCAAATACTAGATTAGTATATTAGAAAAATTCAACAGATCAACTGGTTTGCTTTCAAGCAAAATGGTATACACCTCTAGGTGGGACAGTGGACACCCAAGCCTGGGTAGGGCTGGCCAATTGGTGGTCTTCCTGAGTTTTGGTATATTACAGAATCAAGACAACAATCAGGAGAGAAGATTATGACTTGGCCAGGCTTTTTATAAAACCATAAGTATCCTAAGGGCATTCTTGATTTTATATCAGCAGTATTATAATTAGTTATGAGAATTTTAGGGCAACTAGGTGGCATTCTGGGTGGAACACTAGGCTTGGAATCAGGAAGACACATCTTCATGAGTTCAAATCTGGCCTCAGATACTTACTAACTGTGTGACCCTGGGCATGTCACTTAACCCTGTTTGCCTCAGTTCCTCATCTATAAAATGAACTGGAGAAGGAAATGGCAAACCACTCCAGTATCTGACAAAAAACCCCCAAATGGGGTCATGAAGAGTCAGATATGATTGAAAAATGACTGAATTATGATTGCATATTACATATTAAATTATATTATATTTTAGTCAGAGATACTGACTATGAGCAATATCTCTTTTTGTATAATTTCTGACCAAATTGGAATATTTACTTTGATGGTTCTACTGTCATGATTAAGAAGGAAGTGTGCTGGAATACAAAAAGTAGTATACTTGAGTGAGAAGAGACATGAGTTTGAATCCCACTTTTGACAGTTACTAGCTATTTGGCTATGGGAAAGATACATAAGCTTTCTGAGCCTCAGTTTCCTCAACTGTAAAATGGGGAATGGATAATCAATGTATGGCCTATGGATGTGATGTAATACTATTCTGCTATAAGAAATGAGGAAATAGATGATTTCAAAGAGCCACTGAAATTTTTTATGAACTGATACAGAATGAAGTAAACAGAACCAGAATAATTTATATGTGAATAATATAAAACTGAACAATTTTGAAGATTTTATATGCTGACAAGGAATTAAATTAGTAGAACCAAGACAACAATTTATAGAATATCAACAGCATTGTAAAGACAAATTTTGAAAGCAATAAGGACCATGATCAGTCATGATGGTCATGATGCATAATTCTAGAGAACTAATATTGAAGTATGCTATCCACATTCTATCCTGACAGAGAGGTGATAGATTCAGGCTGCAGAATGAGACATTTATTTTTTGATCATGGGCAATGACGGAATTTTATTTTTTGTATATTTATGCCTATTTGTCACAATGAATTTTTCTTTTACTTTTTTTAATGGGGTGGTAGTAGTAAGCAAAGGAAATAGATTTCTGTTAATTAAAAATAATTTAAAGTTTAGAATGATATCTGTAGTAACTACTTGACAGAGTTCTTATGAGAATCAAGTTCAACAATATTCTGAAAACATTTTGTAAACCTTAAAAGGTTATACAGCAGCCAATTAGTCAGTCAACAAACATTCATTAAGCCCTTTCTATGTGCTAGGCACCATGCTAAGCACTGGTCAGATGGTTAGCATTATTATTTCTTTTGTAAAATGCCCTTATTCCCATGTCTCTGCTTCTCCCAAATGTGCTCATTGTGGAAGGCCTTCAAAAGTTTTATTCCCTTTAGGAAGTCTCTTTTCTTGATCATTCTGTTCAACACTAATCTTTTTCCTTTGTGACTACACATTTTGGTATTTGGTAGTTTGTGACCTACTTGGCCATTACATTTCTCACTGTAAAGGAATATATTGGATATTTACTACATAGGAGTGGGGTTGATTTAAGAGAATTTTGCTAGATCTGGTCATTCTTGATTAAGCTGATCATTGAAGTTCCACTTGTTCAGGCCCAGGTTTTTTTATGGTTAGCATTTGGGATCTTGGATTTGACACTTCTGTCTGCTATTTACTACCTCTGTAATGTGAACAAGTTGGATAGCTTCTCTCTGCCTTTGATTTCTTCACCTCTAAAGTATGGGGCTTGAGTTCGATGGCTTCAAGATCCCTCTTCAACTCAAAATTTATTAAGCAATTTGCAGAAGCTGATGAGACCCTGACAAACAGCTGAATACTTACTATTCAAATGCAGTGTTTTGTATTTCATCGAGTCTAAAATAGAATAAAGAACTTAATTTTTTAGTATATGTTATATTGATTTTTGGCTGTTAAAGGAAAGGCTGAAGAAAAAACACAAATAAAAAAAACCAACAACTCTTCAACTCCATTATATTACCTGCATTTTAAGAACTTTGAATTTTAAGACAAAGCCAGTAAGACAAAACCAATGATTAGCTAGAATGTACATCAAATTTGTCATTCATCTATTTGTTCAAATAACTTCTGAGTAATTTTACCAATATCTAAAGAGTAAGAATTTCAAAAGTAAAAGGTTTTGATTTTTCATTCCTATTTTCTTTTATCATATGAATAGTTTGAGCATTTTTCAGAACTATGCCACAATGGTCTCTGTAATGATAATCCATTTCTTTTATCTGCTCATTTGGCTTATTTCCCCATAAATCTTCCCCTCCACCTCCCCAAAACAAAGCCTGTTAAGTTGTATTGAAAATTCAGTTACTAGTTGTTAGAGTAATTACATCTCTAAAATGAGGCGGTGGTTGGGGGGAGAGTAATTAACTAGATGATCTGAAGAGCACCTAAAGGTGCTCACATTTCACAATTGTATAAATAAAAAATTGGAAATGACAAGATTTTGCTTCTCTTGGGAAAGTCTCCCATTGCAGTCACTGGAGTATGCAACACCTGTGTTATGGACTCACTCCATATATATGAAATGGCCATGGCATTGTTATGAGGAAATTGTTACTATATAATCAGGACATTCCTTTCAGTTTCAGTAAAATAGATGAAGAAGGAACTCAGTTTTCTTCACTTCAACAGAAAAAAATTTAGAAAGACAGACAATTCAGGAGAAGTTTAGGACCAGAAGGGGCCTGCTTCTTGAATGAACAAATGACTAAATGAACACTTATTTACTAAGTGTGTATTATTAATCAGTCACTGTGCTGGGTTCTGGAGATACAAATACAGAAGTGAGGCAATCCTTGTTCTCATAGAGTTTACCTTATAACTGAGGCAGACAACACACACACAAAGGGGAGTGGTAATTAAAGAAGGGAATTTTAATTTGGGAAGTCTTCTGGATGATAAGTAGAGCTATAGATAATTGTCAGGCCCTTTCCAATAGAAATAGAAGAATAAGGCTGGAGGGAGATGGAGTCAATTAATCAGTGATATCACCTAAATCCACTTAACCCAGATACACCTATTAGGTGAGAACTACTCTGTTGAGTCCATCAGAGGCATGATTATGTATGTGTGTGTGTATATATGTGTATGCATGTATTCATACATCTATGCATGCAAGCATGTAAATATGTGTGTATATGTGTATATACATGTTTATATGTCTAAATAATATATGTATATTTGTGTATATATATGTACATATACAGAGGTATCTAGAAGTAAGGAAATCTGGAAAAAATATATTTTTTGTTGGGCAGAGCTGGACATACGATGGAGCAGATAAGTCTATTATACTATTTACCCATCATTGATGAATTGTATAGAGTTTGGGTCCTCATAATCCCTTGCCTCCTATAGAAAAGCAATTTTGTTATCCTAAAGACTATATGAACAGTAGTGAGAATCACTAACTAGTAAAAGGTATTCCTGAGATTAGAGTCTTGAGGGAGTGGAATTAGCCCTTGAGTAGTGTTAACCAAGGCTCTGTTGTCACAGGATTAAAAAAATCAGCCTGGATTTTAAGCAGTAAGTATATTCCCTTCCAAAGAAGTAAGACTAACCATTTACTTGGAGAGACTGCAATTCTCTATATAAAGACTGCAATTTTCTTTACAAAGAAAAAAAAATTGAATGCACTCATTTTTTGAGTAGGATATTTTAACAGAATTCAGGATAAATACAAAATTACATTATTAGATACAATCTTCATTTCATTTTTTCCAATTAAAAAAAATTGGTGGGGCAATGAGGGTTAAGTGACTTGCCCAGGGTCACACAGCTAGTAAGTGTCAAGTGTCTGAGGCTGGATTTGAACTCAGGTCCTCCTGAATCCAAGGCCAGTGCTTTATCCACTGCGCCACCTAGTTGCCCCCTTTCTCCAATTTTAAGAGGCTGGAATAATAAGTTGTGTCATCATCTTGTAGTATATTATTTCTAATATGCTATTCTGCAGTCCCCTTGATTAAAAAAATTGAATTATTTTCTTGTTTACAAAGTCAGTTCAATTTCCCATACATAGTCAGAGATATGGCATCTGAGTTTGCTTTCTATATGTGCAAACTTTGATAATAAAGATGTCTGTCCATGGTACTGTGCAATATTCTTTTTTAAAAAGTAAATAGACAATTAAGTTTTATGAGCAATGAACTCTGAAAGTTGAGCATGTATGAATGGCATACTGTAAATGAATAAAATCTACAAAAAGTTAATCTGATAGATATTTGATCATCTGAATTACCATTATTGTATAATAATTATTTGTAAATGCTAAATATAATATGTGTCTGGGGTAGCCACCTATACTCTAGTACCTCACAATTCTCACACATGGCATTTGGAAACTAAAACTGGCTTATTCTGATCTGTTCTCACACTGAGAGTTCTACGTTTTCAAAGAAGAACCACCATCATATGATAACATTTAGATTTTCCAGGGGTCCTAGGAGGAACTACTAAAAAGCAAAAGAAATAGTATCACAAGTACTCATTCAAACAAATGCATGAATAAAAAATAAATAAAAATACATAAATTGGGATTATACTATACTTTCCTACCAATATATTCAGTATATGTGTAGGTATAGATATCTATACATTTACACACACACACATACACACACACACACACACGTGTATGTGTGTATGTGTGTGTACCCCCTTTGAATGTCCACTTGAACTCATACTCAGTACCCTTTTTCAACCTCTGGTTCCTTTGATGATGGGATTAATAGCAGAATACAACCCTTTAGAATCCTGCTTTCCTCTGGATTGAACTCTGAAGTATAGCTCTGGTTAAATAACGCCTGGATTATCACTTCATCCTTTCTTTATCAGAAACAAAACATAGTCTTTCCTTCAATTCTCTACCCAGTCCTTTAATCCTACACTCTCAATTCTGAGACCCCACACTTTCAATTATTCCCTTCACTTTAACATTTGTATTTCTTTCTCTCCTCTTGTTCTTTCTCTTTTGTTTACTAAAACAGAGATCCCTTCTTTCACTTGGCCCTACTGCCTCCTTTAATTACCTCTTATTTCTCTAATTCCAATAACTAAAATATTTCTGAAATGACCAATCCTTAAATATTACCTCTTCATCTTCATCACTATGCTGTCATTAACACCCTAAAATTTGCCCCTTCCCAGTGTAGCCGAGCTCTCAAATGTTACCAATAATCTTAATTACCAACTAACAAATCAACTTGAATTTTCAGTAGTCTTTTCTCATTCCTCATTTTACTTGTCCTTTTTCCAACATGTGACACCATAGGGCACTCTGCTTTCTTGAATCTCATTCATCTCTTGACTTCTAAGACATTCATGTATCTCTTGCCCTGACCTTTCTCTCAGCCTTCCGTCCAGTATTTCCAAATTCATGCTGAACATTTCAACTTGAATTTCCTCAAGAGAACCCCAAATATGTCAAAAAATGAACCCTTCACTTCCTGCAAACCATGTTTTCTTTCCTACCAGTCTATTCTTGTAAATGGTGCCATCATTCTCCTAGTCTCCCAAGTATAAATCAATGGTGAGTACAGGAAAAGAGTCATATTGGTACATTATTCCTAGCAGCCATATTGCTATGGCAGGATCACAACAGGTCCTGGTATTCCTGGCTCTTTTAGCAAGTGATGCAATTACTCTTGTGAAGAGGCTCTGAAGATTTTTTTCTTGAAACAGTCAGCTAATGCTGACACTTCTATAAGGATCTTACTGTTGGTAAAGAAGGTCATTCATACCTCTTAAGCTCCTTCAATCCAGCCTTCAGAGATACTTCAGCTCCTATCAACAACTGACACAGCTGGTTGGGGAGAGAAATAATGTAAAGAAAAATAAATTCATTATTTCCTTTTTAAAACTGGGTTCTGGGAAGGGTAGAACAGGGAAGAAGGTGGGAAGATAATATCCAAGAAGGGGAAAATATGTGAGTAAATAGGGCACAATCAATCACACCCATTTTTGTGAGGTTTTTTTCCTTTTAAACTTTCAGTCATCATCATGCTTTGTTAGGCTTTTAATCAGTTTCTAATGAAAGGCTAGTATGAATCTTCATGTCACAGACTCATAGAATCCCAAAGTTGGAAGGGACTATGTGATAGTTATCTTGTCGTTGAAGCATGCTATCTGTGACTTCTTACTAATGAAATCTCGTCTAGCTTTTCACTGGATTTATGTTCCTTTTGTTATGGGGACTTCCTGAAAGTACCCACTGAACTTGTATCTATTGGTAGAGGAGATTCTGAGTTCATCAAGGTAATTAATGACTGATTTTTATTTCTTTTAGAGACCTTGAAAGTGAATTACTCTCTTGTCTATCTAACATGAATTTGGTATTTTCAGCTCTGCTTTCTTGAAGCATAGCTTTTGACCTTATATTTTTCATATGAGTAAAGGATATAAGACATGGAAATGTTATAGCTATATACAGAGGAAAGAATTCATTTCCTTCCAGAACACTAAGCATATAGCAATAACGAAATGTTTCTTGGAGCAGAGTTGGGCAAGGAGAGGAAGGGATATCACTCACCTTTACTTCTTGTAACCCTTTGCTCTCTTCCAGTTGAAGCTCAAGTGCTAGCAATTTTAAGAGGATATTTCTTAATTCCCCCAATTGTTTGTACCCACTCCACAAATCGCTGTCTATTTATTTTGCATATATCCCATATTTACTCTGCTGGAAATGTATAGTATATACTCTTAGGAGTATAATAGATCTTTGAAGGGCCAGGACTGTCCCACTTTTCTAATTATATTCCCCAGCACCCAGCAAAGTGTCGGGCACATTAATAAATGCTTATTGATTCTAACTGAATAGTAAGATACCACATTCATTAATATTCAGTTAAGAGAGACTAAAAATCAGATGATTGAGATTCTCTGTTTTACCTGATTTAGAAAGCTTCTGAACTTAATTCTACAAACGAACTTGGGCATGTGTGATTTTATATTTTGGATCTGTATTTAAATGCTATGACTGACTGCTCCACCTTTGGCACAAAGTATTGTCAAAGAAGATACACAGCAGGAAGGGTTATATTGTAGCTCAAAGGGACAGGGAGAAGGGAATGAAATAAGCACTTTTACGGTACTTATATATCCTACTATGTGCCAGATCCTTTGCTAAGCACTTCACAAATAAGAACACAACAACCTCACAACAACCCTGAGAGGTAAATGACTTTATTATCCCCATTTTACAAATGAAGAAACTGAGGCAAATAGAGGTTAGGTGACTTGCCCAGGGTCACACAGCTAGGAAGTGTTTAAAAGCTGGATATGAACTCAGATTTTCAAGCTCAATGCTCTATCTACTGTATCACCTAGCTAGTTGTCTGCAATTGATGAGAAACATCGCTGTTCGGGCAACTACTCTATGCATAGTTATTGGACTACAGTCTTTAGAAACAAGGAAGAGTAGAAAATAGTGAATGAGGTACATTAACTAGTATGGTAATATGCAATAAAGGGCTATGAATCAAGATATATAGGTTCTAATCTCAGCTTCTTCACTAACCTAATTGAAATTTAATTTTATTCCCAACAATTCAGACTTGTTTTTATAATGAATGTAGTATCATTCTCAATAATTAGAACTTTCCAAAAGTGCAATGGGCTAACCCAGGAGGTGGTAGTTTCTTTCTCCCTGAAGGTCTTCAAGGAAAGGTTGAATGATCTTATGGGGTTGGTCTTTGAGCAGATTCTTATCTAGGCATGGTTTGGATCAGATGGCCTCTGAAGTCCTTTCAACTCTCTAGAGTCTTTTACTCAGGGACAGACTAATTGAATGACTATGGGCAAATCTCTCAGCTTCTTTATTCCTGGTCAGTTTCTCTTTATGGGGGGATCTGGATTAGTTCATCTTTAGGGTGTCTTATGATCTTGTAGCAGTCAGATTCTATGATTGACTGAACAAAATCAAAAATGAGATGAAAATCTGGGAATTACAAAGTAAAGTCAAAACCAAATTTTTACTGTCCAACAAAATGATCATCAGTGGATTCATTAACAAGAACATAATATAACCATAAAAAGTCTAGATTGCTGTGTCAAATCCCTGCTTTCCTTCCAGAGAAGCTATGGCTGCCTTGTGCATCATAACACTTAACCATAAATTGAGAACTTTTTTTCTCCTTCTTCCATCTGCAGGGGACAGGGCTTGTCTGTGTACAAAGGCAATGGATTTTGCAATTCAAATTCACTTGCAAAAAACTGGATTACTCAGAGCAAAAGCAAAATGTTTCTCTTGGGTATTATAATCAGAATAATACTTACAAGCTTACTCTATGTATCTGATCTTATCTGGGTGAGATATATGACAAACTAAGGTGGCCAAAGATTTTGCTACTTGAGGAGTTTGGCTGATTTAGGTTATAGAGATATAAAGCTAGTCTTATTCATGGGTGGACTAGGTAAGTACTTTGTTTCTGAGGACTGAGCAGTACTAAAAAGCTCAACTAACTAAAATCATCTTCCATATGCTCGCTTGTCTCCTAGTCTAAAATTTTTATCAGTTTGACACATTCTTAAGGGCTCTTCTTCACACCTATATATTTTACCTAGGTGCAGGCATTATGTTTTGGCATTATTATATCATGGCCTTATGCAAAGATCTAGAGCCCAGGAGAAGTTTTTTTTACTATTCTGGTTCTGTTGCTAATTGGTTGTAAGAGAAGGCCATATGGTAAACTTGAAAGCCAGAAGACTAGAGACTGCAGCTTTTATTGTGCTATCACCTAGCTGGGTGACCATTGGTAGGTAGGTCATTTCAATTCTCTGGGCCTCAGTTTCTTCACCTGTCAAATGAAGAACTAGACTAAATTATTTATAAGGTCCCTTCCAGCTCTAAAATTCTGTGACTCTATGATTGGATGAATGAAAACCTTTCTGACCCTCATTTTCTTCATCCAGAAAAAAAAGGGATATTAATGATTTTTCTAATTTCATTACAATGTTGTGAGGATCAAGTGAAGCAATGGATGAGAACGCTTTGGAAACTGTTAAGTGTGTGTATATCTGTATATTCCATGTATAATCACATATGTACATGTATCCAATATATCCAAATATACCCTATAATACATATATACTTGCTTATATATGCACATATACAAATACTCTCTATATTCATATGCCCTACATATATACATGTCTCTTTTGGGATATATATGTATATGTATAGTAGACACAACAAATACTTGTTGAATTATCTATATTATTTCCTACCTTCTTAACTCAGGTTTAAGCACAGTAGGTATTCAGTAAGTACTTGTAAAAATGAGCTGGAAAAAATGGTATACCTATTAGTATGAATTAGTTTATCTGATTACTATCACCTATTGTCATCCTGAAAGTGCAGATCATAGACCTGAGTCCATTCAAAAATTGCATTTTGAGGGACAGGAGGAAGTAGGAAGATGCCTAGAATATACATTCCTGTTAAACTTTTTTTATTTATTTAAATAACATAGGAGCTAGTAGGATTTAGAAATGTGAGGGGTCTTAGAGATTATCCAACGCAACCCTCTTATTTTAAAGATGGGGAAACTGAAGCTATGATATCATTTAGTTTTCCCAAGATGGTAAGTGTTATTATAGCAGCAGAGTTTGAATATGAATAGGTTTTTGACTCAAAATCTATGGCTTGTTTTATTTTCTTCCCCACCCAGGGCATGGGAAACAGTATAGTAATAGTTTATATTTTTTATAGTGCTTTGCTAACAAAAACCTTGCAATGGAGGCAGTATAAAGTATTACCTCCATTTTACAGATAAGGAAACTGAGGCTTATGGGGGCTAAATGGCTTGCCCATGGTCAGTCACATAGGTCGTAAATATTAGAGCTTCAAGTCTAGTGCTTTCCCCACCATTCTATTATGTCTCCATGTTAAAAGAATGTTGGGGTTGAAACCATTGCGTTTTAATACTGGTTAGTATTAAAACTGGTTAGTACCTGGTTAGTAACTGGGCGACCCTGGACATAGTAAGTAACCTCCCTAAGCTTCCAGTTTTCTTTTAAAATAAATGAAGGTTTGGCCTAATGATTTCTAAGTTTTCTTGTACCTCCAAGATATTGTCTAAGGACAGAAGAAGATAAGGAGGAACAATTCACTGGTTTAGGATTTCAGTCTTCTTTCTGTTCCCTTTTCCCCTTCTGAGAAATGCCCCCCCCCCTTTTAGCACCTGGTGTCTTTCTGATTCTAATTGCCTTAGAAGTAGGCAAGGCTACGATACTATCATTTCCACTTGGACTAAAGTTTATTCACACCTTCTACCTAACTTTCCCAATCTATTTGCATCAGCTCTCCTTGACTGTGGACTGAAAGACTCTGTCTCCTATTAATAGAATGTCAAACATTAGCAAGAAGATGGAGAAGACTTTTTTTTTTTTGAGAGGGAAGGTCAGGGAACCTTCCCCTTGCCCCTAAATCATAAAATAATATTATACTATACTTTAAACTCATTCTGAAAATAATATACCTAAATTGGTTTTAGTTATTTTTAGGTTCCTGGGGAGATTGCTGAGGCAAAGGGACTATTAAGTTACTTAGGGCAATCTCCTTTATCCCCTCCTCCTCCCTTAACACTTATCCCTCCTTTTTCATCCTTTAGTATCAAGATATGTTGGGCCACCTCTCATCCCACTCCTCCAATCTGAGTCATCTTTTCTCTGACCTTTATCCAGCTGTCACATAGGTTGCAGGCACTCTAACAGCCTCATTGCTCAGTTTCTGCTGCATCAAACCCTCCCGATTCAGAGCCAGAAACAGTAGCAGGAATAGGAAAAAGCTATTTAAGAGTTCCCCAGGTGTTTGTATTTGATTGAGTCAACAGGAGAGCACTGAAAAGGAGGTGGGAGGGAACACTAACCTAGCATGAACTGGAGAGGGGAATTCCTTAAGCATTTATTTACAATGCACTTGCCACGGTGCTAAGTGCTTTACAAATATTAATTCATTTGATCTTCAACAACCCTAAGAGGTGGGTACTGTTATTATCCCCATTTTCCAGTTGAGAAATTGAGGTAGGGAGGTTAAGTGGCTTTCCCAGGATCACATAATAAGTACACAAGGCTGAATTTGAACTATGGTCTTCCTGAATCTAGGCCTACTGCTAAATGCACTGTATCACCTAGAGGCCTCAGGACTTCCTACCTCCAGGAATTCTAGTCATTAGGGAGTAAGAGCCAGTCTCTGAATGCTTTCATACACTAGTATTCCAATGGATCTGTGAGTTCAGTCATTTGAGATTCCCACCAAGGATGCTGAATGAGATTTACCCCGTGCATATTCTTGCAACTCTTGCTCATGTCCTTCCATATATCACCATAAGGAGTTCACTCAACATACGGAAAACATTCCTCATCTTCTTTCTATATAATGAGAATGTTAATGGAGCATATGAGTTGTCAGCCAATTATCCTAAATTGTAGGTTTGATCATATTACCTCATTACTCAGTACACTTCAGGGTTCCCCATTACCTACAGGATCAAATACAAAGCCTTTTAGCACTTGAAGTTTTTCAAAACCTGGTTCTTTCCTACCTTTATAATAATCTTGCTGTCATATCTGTTTCCATTCCCAGGTTCTACTATTCAGTCTGATGGCTTCCTTGCTCTTACTTCACCATGTTAATGTATTTACTATCTGTGGGTCTTTGAGCTGACTTTTTTCCATGCCTGGAATGTTCTCCATCCCAACTTTTTACTCTTAGAATTCCTGTCTTCCTTGATTAGTTTAGTTATACTGAACCAAACAATCAAATCAAAGCAAAGCAAAGCAAATAAAAACCAAACAAAAGAAGTTAGTGTACCATAATCTAAGCATCATTTCCTGAACATCATACCTGTTTGAGTGAGAAAAGGCTTACTCATGTGGTCCCTACAAGTAATGGATCAGTAAAGAAATAAAGTCACAGTCCATGGGATCAAAAAATCACTAGCCTTGCTCTCTGATACTTTTGTGACTCAGTTTATGTTGGGGGAATATCTCAAATACAGGAAAACTCAAAGCCTGGAAGACTTTAGGATTCTGTGGAAATACTAGACCCAATTTTTGATAGGGAGGAGAAAAAATTCTATGGATTGTTTGTTACCTTCTGAGAGCCCCTTTAAGTGTTTTCAGGATTCTTCTTCTTTGCATCTTCTGATTTTCCACCTTGGATTGAAATTAGGGCTGCCCTGTACCCCAAACTATTTTTTTTATATTTAGTGCTTGTATGGGAACTAGGAATCCTGTTACCCATTTCTGCAGAAACCTAAACATAAGCTATATTAAAATATTTCATTAGGATAAAATCTGAGGGGAAATAATAAGCTAAAATGTTGTTACTTTGGGCTGATACCAAAGACTTACTAGAGGAAGGTCCCCTAGGCCCCCCTTTATCTCTATACTTATTTGTTTTTCCCCATGGAAAGATGAAGGAACTATTTTAAAATTAAATTTTATTTTTTTAAAGATGATTTTCCCTTTCTCTCTCCCCTGACACCCTACCAACTGAGACAACAATAAAAACAAAGTCCTTGTTACAAATATGAATAGTCAAGTAAAACTAATTCTTACATTGGCCAAAGTTTTTAAAAGTCTCAATCTGCACTTTGAATCCATTTCTCCATCAGGAGATGGGTAGGATGTTAAGATGAGAAAAAATTTGAAACCATAAATAAGTAAAAAAAATGCCTCATAGCAAGGTGAAATGTGTAAGACACATATCCTTCTGTGGTCCTCTTAGAATTGAAGGGAATGAACAGAAAGTGAAAAGGATGTTATTCCATGTTGGCAGATTTGAAAACTTTGCTAAATGTTATCAGGTGCCTGGAGGGAAAGTTAATACCATGGAAAACAAAATTCATATATAGCAAGATCCTGAGATGTTAGAGAAAAGGACGGCAATCAATAGAGTAAGGTTTAATCAAGATAAATGCAAGTAAATTCACTAGCGAAAGGCAGAATCTGATGAAAAAAATATAGCATAAAAAAGAAAATTGCCAGTTAGGAATCATCACTAAGGGAACAGACCCCAGGGTGCTAGTACTCAATAAATTCAACATGAGTTTACAGTGAATTGCTGCCACAAAACAGGGTGAATACTATATGGGGAAGTATTAAAGGATATATGATATGTAAGACTAGGGCAATGATAATTCTTTTAACTACTGTGCTTATGAGTTGACATCTAGTGGTATGACATTCAATCACTCCATATTCTTCAACATCTGATTGTAGAAATTGTGCTACTAAGTAGCTGTGTGACCTTGATTAAAGTATATGTTTCCTAGGTCTCAGTTTTCTCATGTACACTCAACTAAACTATAGTGCTCTAGTTACTTATAGCCCTAAAATTCCATTTTAAGAAAGTTATCTTTTTTGTTGTGTTTTGTTTTAGGACAGCAATTAGAAAACCAGAAAAGTCCTTTTAGCATCTTTGGAAATATAATTATTCCTTTAAAGAAATTTTAATTAACTAAAAAGAAAAAGAGTGTAGATATTGAGGTCTACAAAGGGTCAGTGACTTGCCTGAGGTTCCACAGCTAGTTAGTGGTTGAATTACAAGATTCCACTTATCCTGGTTCTTATGTTGTATTTTTTTATAATTTATCAATATGCCATTGTTGTTGTTATGGTCAGGAAAATAAGATGGCATACTAAAATCCCTGACTGGTTTAAATAGTCTTAAATATATCAAAACCAATCTTACGTAGGTATATTTGGGTTGTCAAGACCACGAAAGGGAGCTATTCATTCTCCTAGACTCCTTACTGTGCATAATCTTCATCCTTTTCCTCCCCAATAGAAAGACAGTTTTACACAACAAAGCAGAGGAGATGAAATGATAAGAAATGGAAAGTGGGACGGCAGCTGTGGGGTTCAGTGGATAGAGCAATGGCCCTGAAGTCAGGAGGACTTGAGTGTGAGGACTTCCTGTGAAGGTTTCCCCCACCGGAATGGGCAGATGAGAATAATGTGTTCCCATGGCTATGAAGGCAGCTGAAACAGGTGCAGTGGACTGCTTAGAGCTTGGACAGACATCATATATAACTAAGTCATCTTCTGCATCCCAGCTGTATTCAGTTGTCATGACTTTGTCTTGCCACTGGATTTTGATGACAGGAAGAGAGAGTGAGACTGACGACTTTGTGCAACTCTGCTTCACTTAAATCCAATTCATGCTCGGGTCAAGACATCACCCCATGATGTCATTGGCCCTTTTCAAAAACAAAGAATGAACAGCAACAACAATTTCTTTCGTTTTAAACAAGTTTGTTTTTAACGGGTAAAGACTGTTTATTTTTTCCATCTGGCTTAATTTTTTTTAGGTTGTTTATTTTTTGATTAGATTTCCTTCACATTTTCTGACTTAAATCAAAATAGATAATGTTGAATCTAAAGAAACAGACATTTCAAAAATCAATAAATTGCCTGCATTATCAATGATTATGTATATAAGTGCTGAATCAAAATGCAAAAAAATTCAAAAGAACAAAATGGAAAAAGAATTGTAAATTGGTTTTCTTTACTAAACACCATAAAAAAGAATAATTGTAACTGGGTTTTTCCACTAAACACTGTGAAAAAAAGAATAATTGAAAGGAGGTTTTTGCAACTAACTGCCATTTTCTAAAGCACTACAAGATTTAGGAAGAAATTAGTATTTAATGTAGAAAAGCAAAGAGTGGATGGTGATTTCATAAAGTAAAAACAGTCATAGTATTTCAAAATATGAATGAAGTAAAGCCAATAATATTTTGAAGGAGAATTTTAATAAGGTACACTATGAGAATTTTACTAACTTATGCATTTTCGTTGCCATCTAAATTTTCTTTGGAGGAATGATACTTAAAGTATTGGATCAGAAATAGAGGATCTGAGGATATTTTTTTCTTCAGCTAACAATCATATGGCCTTGGGGGCAAACTACTGACGTCATCTGTTAAATGGGGATAAAAATATTGTTCTATTTATCTCACATGTTTATATGGTTATATGTGAGGGCACTTTGCAAACAAATTCTATGAAAAAGGAAGTATAAGAATAAATGAAAGAAAAAAATAGTTATGACTTAAAAAAATACCAGTTGATATTATAAGGGACTAAGATTTAGACTTCACAAAGTACCCTAATTTGACCTTGATTATCTGGAAAAGAGATTGAAGATACTGTTTTACTGTTAGCTAGCTGTTGGTGTCATTCCTTCCTCCAAACAAATGCCATACCCTCCAGTGCTGCCCAGAACATGGGGAGGAGCCTTGCTCATAGAATGGATTTGATAAGTCTTGGTGAATTGAATAGGATTGTTAAAATGTGGGATGTAGGTTGAACTAAATAACTTCTAAAGTCCTTTTAAACTCTAAATTCCATGATTCTCTGATCTTATGAATGTTGTAATTACATTTACCCATTGTTGTTATATTTTGCCCCCTTCTCCCTTCTCCTTTCCCTAAGTACAAGAAATAGAAGTCAGTTCTAGAGTAGAATTGGACATTCATCATTACATTTTCCCTTTTCTGAGAAAGCATTCTCTGTGTTGGCACAAACCTTTATCAGAAATCAATTAATCAGGGGCAGCTAGATGGCGCAGTGGATAGAGCACCGGCCCTGGAGTCAGGAGTACCTGAGTTCAAATCTGACCTCAGACACTTAACACTTATTAGCTGTGTGACCCTGGGCAAGTCACTTAACCCCAATTGCCTGACTAAAAAAAAAAAAGAAATCAATTAATCAGGGCAGCTAGGTGACCAGTGGATAAAGCACCGATTCTGGCCTCAGACACTTGACACTTACTAGCTGTGTAACCCTGGGCAAGTCACTTCACCCTCATTGCCCCACAAAAACAACCCCCCCAAACAAACAACCCCCCCAATCAACAAACAATTTTTTTACACATCTATTATGTGCTAGGTACTGGGGATACATGGGCAGCTTGGTAGTAGAGTGGATAGAACATTGGGCTTGGAATTAGGAAGACTCATCTTCATGAGGTCAAATCCAGTCTCATACCCTTAATAGCTGTGTGACCCTGGAAAAGACACTTAACCCTGTTTCAGAAGGAAATACAAACCACTTTGGTATCTTTGTCAAGAAAGCCCCAAGTGGTATTATGTAGAATTGGGTGTGACTAAAATGACTTAACAACAACAAATTGAGGATATAAGAAAAATCTGAAATAGAACACCAGTAGGACCTTGGGTAAGTAATTTAACTTTTTTTTTTTTGGCAGGGTGATGGGGGTTAAGTGACTTGCCCAGGGTCACACAGCTAGTAAGTGTAAAATGTCTGAGGCTGGATTTGAACTCAGGTACTCCTGAATCCAGGGCCGGTGCTTTATCCACTGTGCCACCTAGCTGCCCCAGTAATTTTACTTTTGTCTGCTTAAGTTTCCTCATTTGAATGATGATGAGAGTGGACCAGGTGATCTCTAAGTTTCCTCACAGCTCTAAAATTCTGTCATTCCATGATCTTACATACCTCATAACAATGACCAAATGTCTCATCTTGCCACTTTTTCGTATAGGGTACATTTTGAAAAAAAAAAGTTTTCTTTTGGAGAAGAGATTTAACATGTTAATTTACTCACTTAATATAGTTGGCACATTCTATTCTGTCAGGGAAATTATTACCATTCTGCATTTTTAAAAAGTCTTTTACTTCTGAGGTCCCCAAGTCATTTTCAAAACTTAATTGCCGGATAGGTAGTAATACTCATAAAGCTCCCATGAGGTAGGTAAACTAGAAAAGAAAAAAAATCAAAACCTCACACAACACCTTGAAAAACAGCTGAAGAGCAATAGAATTATGCATACTTATTTTTCATACTTGCTTACCTAAATTGTTCTTCACCATTATATATAGCTGTCTGTTACTAGGAAGTTAGAATAAAATAAGGAATCACTTAAATTTATTAAGTGTCTAATCCATTTCTCATTAATGAAAAATATCAAATCATCTAATAATTCCCATTCACCTATCCATATAGCTTCCATGACAGGTGTCACCGAAACACACCAAAATTAATATATGCCTGCCATATTAGATTTAATGGTAGGGGGAAATGATTTAGTCCCTGCCAAACTGACATTAAGGGCTAAGGGAACAATTTATTTGAGAGTTGAAATTGTTTAATCAGATGAAAATTCTACCTTCACCCCCTCCTATCCCTCCCCCAGAACCTCTGCAATGCTTATGGAATTACAACATGAAAGGATTTATCCCTTTGTAGAAGGAAATCAATATTGGGCTCTGAAAAGCCCAAGTTAGAAGCAACGTGAACTAAGACCAGTATTCAATAGAGACTTCATAGTTATGGACTTCGACTTGTCCAGCCAAAGGAATGACTGAGTCTTGACCTTCACCAGCTTTTAGATCATGAGAAGAGTTTAATAGCAGAGGAAGAAAAAGGATCAAAGGGGGAAAGTTTGATTCCTCTCAAATAGTCTTTGAAAGTCACTGGAGAGGACATTTTAATGTGTGTGAAGGGTTCAGAAAAGCACACTTGCTAAATTCTAACACATTTTTCAAGTAGTAAACACACAGAAAAGTCCATGGCTACTTCTTTTTCCCCCTTCAATTAAGGGTTTTTAAAACGATATCATGGGATCACATCTATCTCCACTTCTCCTTCTTTTTAGTTCTGTATACAACAAATTATCCATTTTCCATTCTTGTCCCAAATATTCTAAATTATAGATTAATATACTAATTCAATTGACTGGCCATCCAGTTATTTATCAATTGTTAAATTGACCCGGTATCAATATTTATCAAGTTTATTCAATCGACTTGTTTATAATATTTCAAGACATCCTTGACACTGGTGTTGAGACATTCTTTGGTGGTAGAGACTAATCTCAAAGTATTATGAACCAAGCTGTGAGGAGAAAGAAGGCACATAGGGCAAAAAATGAACACTTATATGGAGTTAGTCAGTGGTAGTTATTAGTCTCTGGAGATAACCATCTTGAAAGCAAGACAATTATTTGGCTTTTGAGTATTTATGACAGAGTAGGTAGTTAGGTGGTGCAGTGGATAGAGTGTCAGACCTGAAGTCAAATCTGTGTGACCCTGGGCAAGTAACTTAGCCTTGTTTGCCTCAGTTTCCCCATATTTAAAATGAGCTGAAGAAAGAAATGGCTTACTGCTCCAGTATTGTGACAAGAAAACTCCAAATGGGGTCAGACTTGATTGAAATAACTGAACAACAGGTAGAGAATGAATTATAGAGAATTTGGGGTTCTGAATATGGATATTAACTAAATATTATTGATAGACTGATTGATTTGGTTAGGAAATTATGAGGTAACATGAGTGGAAGAGGGTATGGTCAGGTATGGAGCTTCAGAAGTTTGGGTTTGCCGATAAAGTGAACCACATGCCCTTCAATCCTCCATACCTTACCCTGTGTAACTAACTGATAAGATTGTACACACACTGGCACATAACACGACATCTCCAGAACAATTCTAAGTTCCTAGGAGCAGTGAGGAAAGAGTCCTATAAAATATTATATCTGAAAGGCACAATTCTGAGCTTCTTGGAATCTTAGTGTTTGAAAGGAGAGCACTCAATGTCAAGGATAGCAAATGGATTTGGACCTTGAACCCTGACTGCAATCAATTCAAGTCTGAGTGAGTTAATACCAGAGGTTCAGGAATATGTCTGTGTATGGGAGAATGAGTGGGCAGTTCAGAAGCTGCTGGTTCCTGGCTCTGCATGGAGCTCAGAAGTGAAGGAGACTATGTACAGGAGTCTGGGTCCTAATGCCTCCACTTTACAGCAATTCCAGTATTGGTTACCATGATGTATATAACAGTTATTCTATGATTTATGTGAATGAGATGTAGTTCTGAGCTCTCTGTAATATTTGCATGAGAAAATAAACCCCACAGGAGAAGGAGAATCTAGTAGAACTAGATCTTGCAGCATGAGTGAGTATAATTAGTTCTCTAACATTGTACTGTGACTGCCTTGGGAAGATAAGTTGATCAGAAGAGGGGTGTACTAACCTTGAAAGCAGATCAAAGCTAATTTAAATACCTACTCCTCCCCTTGCCCAAGTATGGAGAGACAGAATCCCTGACACTTATTCCCATTTCATGATGCTAGCTATGTTCCAAAGCCTATACACCAGTGGCTAACAGAAATGATAAAGAGGATAAAAAGGACTTTAGGTGAGGACATAGTATGCAAATAATATGTTCTAACATATTAGAAAAAAAATTACCAAGTATTACAAAGGTATAGAGGATGAACAGTGAAAATCATAAACTAAACTTTTATCACAGAAATTTTGTCATCTTCATCTGATATTTCTCTACCTTGTATATATGAATAGTTTGGCATGGGAATGCTTTTCTAGAGTCTTTTTAACATGAAGTACAAAGTAATAGAATGAGCCCCTCAATAACTAGATATTAGAGTAGACATTATTAAGGTAGGCTTGTGGAGGGGGAAATAACTAGAAAAATAAAATCTGCATATTTTGTTTTTAAAAATATGTGGCTGTTCGTTCGTTCATTCATTCATTCATTTTTTGGGAAAAAAGAAAGGTGAATTCTGGTGGGATATTGACCTGTGCTTGTCCGTTATTAACTCAGTGGGTTTACTTTTAAATACAGTAAGGGTCTATGGATTATTTCTGGTATCTTCTAATTGTCTAGTGCTTCTTGAGATTACTGTATTGATTGGAATGTTACATGGTGAGTCCCCAGGGTGCAAAAGGGCAAATAGCAATCATGAAATATGAATGAGATCCCTCATTAACCTCTGGGCTTTTGACTACTTAGAAGCATCTAATCTATGGTTTTTTAATAAAAGCCTGGAAGCACTGGGTAGGGGCAGGACAGGAAGGGGGTGAACTTTGTGGCTGTTAGAACATTGGCATGCTGAGGAACATTACAGAGTCCTAGTGCTAGACCTCAACAGCAGAGAGATCTCAAAGACAAATGCTAGATTTCATGTAGTGTTTCCTGAAACTGGGGTAAGGTTTTTTTCCTTGATGTTTCTTTCACTATACCTCTAATAGTCCTGCTTGGAAGTGTGAGTTCAGAATGATCACAATATTACAGATGTCAAATTGGAAGGGACCTTAGAGATTATCTGGTCCAACCCTCCTCATTTTATAGATGAAAAAACTGAGGCTGAAGAATTTAAATGGTTTGCCCAAAAGTCACACTGTGTCACTGGCAGGATCTGAATTCATGTCCTCTGAAAGAGCCTGATGGAAAATGTTAAATTTGGAGAAGTATGTGGTAGGAAGCACACTGTGTGTGGAGGATGGGTACCCTGGTACCAGGGTTCACATCATTGTAGGTTGATGAGACAATTTTTCCACTAAAGGATGGACCTTTTGAAAGGTTCCATTTGTAGCATCTTCAAGGAAACAGTCAGAGCAGTGAGACAGGGTAAGTCTAGAAAGCAAGCAGGTTCTAAAAGGGCCAGGACATGGAGATGTCCAGAAAAGGTAAAGGGGGCCACCAAAGTTTGAACCTCAGGGACAGTGATTTTAGAGCCCACATACAGAAGTTTCACTGGGAATCACTGAGAATATGAATGATCAGAATAGGTATTCCCAAATTTGAGTTAGTACACTGAAGAGGATGTATTCTGAGACAAATGAGACGTGTAGTTGTAGGAAGAGTCTCTTCTTGGACCTCAGACTCAGATGTGTCATATTGAGGTACTTAGAGCTGGAAGAGACCTTAGAGATCATACACTCAAGGACTCTCATTTTACAAATGAGGAAACTGAGAAATTAATTGACTGCCCATTGGTAGTAAGTCAGTAATAGAGCTGGGATTTGAACCCAGGTCATCTGAGACCAAGTCCCTTGTTAGTTCCACTATGCCATGCTCATGAATAAATGAATTTTAGTCAATACTACAGAAATAGAACCAGGAGTATGTTAATTTCAAGGTCCGGGCTCAGGTTATAGAAAAGAAAAGAAAAGAAGAAAAGAAAAATTAGGCCAGAGGGAGTCAAGAAGAGTAAATATCGTGAAGCTATTGCCAAGGGCTATAATTAACTACAAGGACTCCTGAAAACTGAAACCTTATTAACTGTCATTTGTGACCATATTAGTGCTTCATAGGAAATTCTCTCCAAATTCTCTGAGGAGTTGGTGATGATGTCATAGTGGGATAGAAGGAAAGGGGGATGGTTCAAGGAACCCCTTTGTGATCTCCTACCCATAGGTATTTTGGAGTATGGGGTGGGGTCTATTAAACAAGAAGTCATGGCAGCCATAAACCAGAAGGGGGCATTAGAAGTCTTGATACTTGCAAAGGGGAAGAAAACAACAACAAACTAGTTAAGTGGGGGTGGGGTGGGTAGGAGGCTTATGTGTGACAAGCCCAAATTCTTCCCCTTTATTTTTCATTTCTAACTTCAGAAAAAGCTCCCTCTTTTCTCAACCTTCCCACACTTCTTTTTAAAATTCCTGATTCTCAATATGGTTGAGTTTAAGAACAAAGATAATGAAAAACCTATATCAATGAAAAAGAAAACCAGAACTTTTGAGGTGAATAAAAACATAATAAAAAAAAAAAACTAGGATTGCCAACTTGTAAACACTTTACAGGTTCCCAGAATTCTTGGTGAGAATCTCCACAAAAGTCTCTATTTACCTTTTTATCCTCCTCTAATTAAATCTGCCTTTCTTGAAGGAACATGACTTAGGGTTTTTTTTTTTTAATAAGCTATTTTTCCTAAATTTACCTTTCATGTAGTGGAAAGAGCATTGGGATTGGAATCAAAAGCCTGGAGTTTGAATTCTGACTTGGCCATTGATTTGCTTATGACCTTGGACTTAGGACCAGAGTTTCCTCATATGGAAAATGAGAGTACTGTATAACCTCTAAAATCTCTTCCAGCTCTGGCATTCTGTGATTCTAAGATCTAATAAAGTACCTTAAACTTGACAAAGAGTTTTCTTCATATTAGCCCAGCAAAGTACCATACATTTTGCCATTATATTCAATCATCATAACTATTTCTCTCCATCCTATTCCCTTCCCATGATATTTACTCTATTTTCTATCTTCTTTTAAACTATTTCTCCTCAAAAGTGTTTTACTTTTGACTGCCTCCTCCCCCTACTCTGCACTCCCTTTTTTTCTTTGTCAAGTTTAAGGTACTTTATTTAGGTTATGATGAACAGGATACTACCAGAAAAATCTGGATTATAATGGAAAGACCTACATGAACTGAAGCAGAGTGAAATGTACTGTATACAAAATAACAGCAATAGTTTAAGATGATCTGCTGGGAAGCATGTGGTTATTTTCAGCAAGGCAATGATCCAATATAACCCTGAAGGACTTATGAAAATGGCAACCCATCTACAGAGAAAGAAGTGATAGTATCTGAAAATAGATGGAAACACATTTTTTTCTTTTTTTTTTTTGGTGAGGCAGTTGAGGTTGGGTGACTTGCCCAGGGTCACAAAGCTGGTGGGTGTTGGGTGTCTGAGACCAGATTTGAACTCAGGCGCTCCTGGTTCCAGGGCTGGTGCTCTGTCCACTGTGCCACCTAGCTTCCCCTGGAAACACATTTAAAAAAATTGTTTTTTCCTCTTTGACAATTCCTCAATCTGAAGTTTTGGGGTTTTTTTGGACTATTTTCTCTCACAACCTAGCTAATGTGGGAATGTTTTCCATGACTACTCATGTATAACTTATTTTGAAATGCTTGAGTTCTAGTGAGTGGGGGGTGGGAATGGAGGAGGAAGAGAAGTTGGAATACAAATTTTTAAAAAATTGATGTTAAAATTTGTTTTTACATATATTTTGGAAAATAAAATTTTATTCAATTAAAAAAAAAGATCTAATAAGGAAAGAATAGTATCTTTTCCTGTACATTGCAATAAGAGGACAATGTGGTATGGTAGAAATTATGCTGGATTTAGATTCAGGAAATATCGGAGCTAACATACTACCTCTGAAATTTACTATTTGTGTAACTATGGGCAAGTCACTTAATGTCTCTAATCCCAAGCTTCCTCATTTGGGAAATGGAGATAATAATGCCTGTAGCACCTTCCATATAGTGTTGTTGTAAGGGTCATGTGTAATGTGTGTAAAGTGATTTATAATGTTGAATTAGTGTGTCAATTTCAGCTATCATTATAATCTGGATATATAAGGTTTCGAACTATATTAGGGAGAAATTGTATTCTTTAGTATAGTCTGGGAACCTAACCATTGTTTATAGTATTTATACAGGAAAAAATTGTTTCAGCCTCCAATCAAAAGATATGTGTTCCCTACTATTAGAATGTAACCTCCTTGAAGTCAGGAACTGATTACTTAACTGAGTTTGCTCAAATAAATTATTAAATGAATGAGTTGATGATGGCAGTGCTAGTAATAAAACACACTGATGCTTTGAGCAATTTTATGCTGGCTGTCAGGTCCCACAATAACTCCATGTTCAAGAGCCATTTAAGACCCTCTGGCCCAAATTCACAGACCTAAGGTGTATAGTACAAAAGGATAAAGAAGTTGTACTTTCCTTTTTTGAAGCTATCTCATCAACTGACCTAATTTGGGTCAGCTTCTAACCCTAAGAACCATAATTAGTCATAACTGCCTGAGAGGAAAATTCAGCTTGTGCATTTTGTTTAGCTTTTTCATCAGGGAGAGGATAGGAGGAAGGAGGAGTTTTGGCATTGGTACAGAGGTCAACCAGATCTTGTGAAAGGTATCTGCCTGTCCAACAGAGTATGGTCTTTGTCCTAGTAGGGTTGAGAGAGAAAGTAGGGTTTTGGAAGAGGGGTCTCATGAAAACTTGATCCTGAGGATGGTAGTTGAAGGAAGACCATAAGGGATGAGGACAGGGGTTATCGTAGGAAGGAAGCATCCTCTTTTCTAAAAAGTAAATGCTACCTCATGCCATTTTGACACCATTGTGCTAAGCCCTCTTGCTACTTGCTTATTATACCTCTGCTAAATCTTTTGTTGACCCTAAACCAAACATACTATTACCTGGACCTTTGATACTGGCTCTCTCTGATTTGGGCTTTATATCTCCCCACTCCACCCCATTACATAGGTGCATGTACATAAACTCCTGGTTTAAATTCCAATTGAATTATTCATGTTCCAGATTCTCTACCCTGCTTCTTCCTTAATACCATCTTTCTATATGAAAATTTCTCATCTGAATCTTCCTCAGTTGTTAGGTTTGATTTTTTCTCTTGGATATCATGTCTATCATGGTACTGCACTGTAGTTTAGATGAATTGTATTGGGACAGCTGGTGGCACAGTGGATAAAGCACCAGCCCTGGATTCAGGAGGACCTGAGTTCAAATCTGGCCTCAGACACTTGACACTTACTAGCTGCGTGACTCTGGGCAAGTCACTTAACCCTCATTGCCCCCCCCCCCAAAATAAAAAATAAAAATAAAAATAGATGAATTGTACCATACAAAACACCTCTTCATTCCCTGGTCTTGGTACTTATTGATATCAGCTATTCTGCATCAGTCTCTGTTAGCAGCAACATCTGGAGCATCTAGCCTATGACCCCATGTCATGACCATTATTTCCTAACCTCAGAACTCCCCAACCTCTAGGAGGAGGCTGAAAGGGGGGAAGGGGAAGGAAGTCAATGGTGGGTCCCCAAAAGGTATGAGAATGGACTTCTTAATACAAATTAATAACCTAGTCCATTAAAATTGTATTTGAAAATTAAACCTAAATTTTTCCCTGTAAAGAAAACTGAATTGATGGTAAGAATAAAAATCATAAGGGGCAAAGATAGCCTGGTGAACCAAAATTTTAAGACCTTTAAAACCTCTAAATTCTCTGTAGAATCAGTATTACTGAAGTTCTACTTTGATGCCTCATCATTGTCCAAAGGTGGCCTTAGGTTCTCCAAGGATATGCCAGGAGAGCCTTTTTATATTGCATTTTCCTTATATATTTTAAAATCAGAATCTTTTGGAAAATACCAAAGAAGTAGGAAAACTTTCCCAGTATTATGTTTTCACATTATGTCTGTCTGTAATTGTCATCATCATCATCTCCTCCTTCATTTTCACCATTAAAATGGGATATGACAAGATCAGTCATGCATGAGCCTATTTCTTTTTTTTAATTTAGAATTTTATTTTCCCCAATTACATGTAAAAACTATTTTTAACCATCCATTTTAAAACTTTGTGCTCCAAATTCTCTTCCTCCCTCCCTCCCCCCTCTTAAGAATGCAAGCAATTCAATATAAGTTATACATGTGTAGTTGTGCAAAACATTTCCATATTAGTCAGGTTGTGAAAAAAAGGCAAAAAACTCAAGAAAAGTAAACTAAAAAATTATGCTTCAATTTGCATTCATACATCATAAGTTTTTTCTCTGGAGATGGATCACATTTTTCATCATAAGTCCTTCAGAGTTGTCTTGGCTTTATTGTATTGCTGAGAATAGCTAAGTCATTAACAGCTGATCATCTTATGATATTGCTGTTACTTTGTATACAGTATGTTTCACTTTGCAACAGCTCATGTAAGTCTTTCCAAGTTTTTCTGAGAGCATCCTTCTCATAATTTCTTATAGCACAATAGTATTCCATCATCATCTCATCCAACAATTTGTTCAGCTATTCCCCAATTGATGGGCATCTCCTACATGAACCTATTTCAATGGGTTTGATGACTTACCCCCATGTAGCATCTATGATCTTTCCATACTACCTTTTCTTCTATTCCCTCCCTGCTTAATACTATGCATCAGGAAACTATAGTTAGGCAATGTGCATTTATTAAATGCTTATTATGTGCCAGACACTATTCTACAGTATATTATAATTCTGGGGTTAATATAAAGAATGTATCGTTTTAAGAGACAGTGATAAAATCATGCAATATCAGATCTATCTTTAAATCATCATCACTTCTCCAATCAAGTAAATTCCAGTTGAAGACTTTGAAATAACAATTATATAATTTATAACATTATACGATAGAACTATTTAATTACAATTCAGAAAGCAATCCTGATTTAGGTTTAGTGGAGATTTTTTTCAGATTAGAAAGCACTGCATTTAGTTGAGGATTTTATTGAGCTGACCAGGCTGCTGTTGTGCCCTGCCAGTTGGTTTGTTCTTTCATGGTTAGCAAGAGGAAGAATAACTTATACTATTGAAATGCTGCTAAAATATGAATATTGACAGATGTTTTATTACATATTATTTATTTTGATATTTCTACTATTCAGCTCTATTAAATTTATAATAAAAAATAACCCTCTGAAGCTTTGTCATATCCAACAAAGAATAGCTGACACGCAGAGTGTTTTATATGTATTATCTTATTTAGGATGCGCAGTCATTCTGTGAGATAGATTCCATCTCCATTTTATAGATGAGAAAATTGGGGCTCAGAGAAATTAAATAACTTGTTCATAGTCACACACCTAATACATCTGAAGGCCAGTACTATATTTACTATTACATAATGCCTTTGTTAACTTATAAGGGATAGAAATACAGGTCTAGAAAAACTCTCTAAAGTCAGTCGATTCAATTCAATAAACATTTATTAAGTGTTTGCTGTGCGCCAAGCTCTATGCTAGGAACTGAGGATACATAGACAAAATCAAAATAATACCCTTTGTCAAGGAGTTTACATTCTAAGATCCTAGAGGGAGAAACTCATTAATACAGAGTTGGCCAACAGGTATTCATTTTATTTTGTTCAGCTCAGACACTTAAATTGTAGATTAGGGTGTGGAGAGTTTGTGATCAATACTGATGAAGTATGTATGTACCACCACCAATGACTGCAGATTTTTGAAATATAAAAAGATGAATAATGTCACAGATATAGGAAAGCAATTGTATGTGTTCACACTTTATGGATTTCACTGATACAAAAGGAAGTCTTTTGTGCTAGTAGCAAAGTTAAAAATTCATTAGTTAGAAACATTTCTTGTCCAAAGTACACAAACATGAAAAATGTAAGCTGACCATTCTTTCAATTCTCACTCATAGTAATCAAGATCACTGTGCATCTTTTCTGAAATCTTTAAACAATTAAAACAAACTTCTTCATTTTCCCAAAGTTTTGGAGACTGTTGTGTTTGATACTGCAAGAGGTGGATGGATATGTGATCTTATCAATGCAAGGAATTACTCCACCAGGATAGACTGAAACCCATGCATGCTATAAAAAATTACAAAAATAAAGCAACTCTGAAATTGTGATACAAGTTAACTGAATCATAAAATTGCAGTTATAGTCTCTGCTTTATCATCAATTTAAAAAAATTGCCTAAAGTGAGGTACCCATGCTTTAAAGTAAGCAGCTTTGGCCATAGTCAAGGAAGGAATGAACACATTTTCACTCAAAGTTGGTGATGGAGGTAGAAACCCCAAACTCATCATTACTGGTCCTTACTCTAACAGGAAACACTTTATTGTTTTTGTTTTTTTTGCAGGGCAATAAGGGTTAAGTGACTTGCCCAGGGTCACACAGCTAGTTAAGTGTCAAGTGTCTGAGGCAGGATTTGAACTCAGGTCCTCCTGAATCCAAGGCTGGTGCTTTATCCACTATGCCACCTAGCTGCCCCCGGAAACATTTTATTGCTGACTTAAACTAACAAACATTTTCCCCAGCACCGGACAAACAAATGCTGAATTAACATCCATGGAAGCACAACAATAACGTGTATTGGCTTAGTTATCATCACCATAATCAGGAAGTATTTCTTGACATTACTCATGGCAATGGGCAAGGGATTAGGACAATTTTAAACATCATAAATACACAGTCTTTTCTCTTGCAACTTCATAGGGCTGGAAGGAATCTTGGAGATTTTCTATAATTTACAGTATGACAAGGAAATAGGGTATATGAATATGGAACAACTAACATTATATATGCATGATATGCATGTGGAAACATAAATATATAGACTATATGCACACATTGTGGGTAGGAAGAAGAATGGCCATTTAGCCTCTACTCAAATACTTCCACAGGTGGAGAGCTCATTATTTTACATGACAGTCAGATCCATTGCTGTTTAGCTCTAATTTTGAGAAAGTTTTTCTACAGACTGAGCTGAAATCCACTTTCCTGTAACTTTTACTCAGTGATCAACAATCCACCTTCTCAAAGAAAGAACAATTTTATTTTTTTCTTTCTTATGTTTACCCTTCACATTTTTTGTAGACATTTCTGATATCTCTCCTAAATCATATGCTTCTTTTAATTATTTTTTATATGATACATTTCTTGAACTCTTATAATCCTGGTCACTTCCTTTTGGGTGCACTTTAGTTTATCAGTGTTCCCCTCAAAAGACACTTGGAGTTGACCGAAACACCCCAGACATGAGGAAAGTATCGCCAATGTATTATGCTTTTTTTTTTTTTTTTTTTTTTTTTTGCGGGGCAATGGGGCTTAAGTGACTTGCCCAAGGTCACACAGCTAGTAAGTGTCAAGTGTCTGAGGTCAGATTTGAACTCAGGTCCTTCTGAATCCAGGGCCAGTGCTTTATCCACTGCGCCACCTAGCCACCCCCGCCAATGTATTATGGTAGGTGAAATCATATTTATGAATATTGTTTCCTGGGATTAAATTCATATCTACATTTAAACAAAACACAAACATGTTAATACACACATATAGATAATAATATCTACATACCATAGCAGTGGTATGTTGATAAATGTTTAGTATCTGGCCACATACATATATGTTTATTGTAAATTTTACTGACATAAAGGGTATATAGCACATAATTTAAAAATAATAAAAATAAACTCTCATTTTAAATTCCAGATAGCCAATTGATCTTCATGGAATGCCTTTGCTGATTTTTTGCTGAACTTTTGCATCCATAGCCAACCTATTATTACAATTTGACCATGATTTGACAGAGTTACATTGCAATCCAACAATTCTTTTCCCAATACTATTTTTGTCATTAAATTTGATATGTTATTTAATACTAAATGATTTTTCTGTCTTGTAAAATTATATTCATTAAACTGACATGTCTTTAAGTGTCAGCACTGTTGATTATAATAGTGCTATCTTTTTAGCTTTTTGTATAGTCATAATGATTGGAAAATTGTTTGCACATTATTATTTACAAAATCTCCCAAATCATTATAATAATTTCATATTTTAAAATTTGACCTTAATTATATATTTTTCAATAGCTATCCATGGCAAAGTTAGTTCTTCTTAAGACCATGGTTCTAATAAATCAAAATAATTAAAAACATTTACATCATTTCTTTGTGATAATAGATGTAACTTCATGTGTTGAATTATATATTCTAGTAATATATTCCTAGGAAGAGCATTAAATTTATTATTTTTATTAAATGGAATGTCTTAAAATTTATCTGAGTTAATCAAATCTTCAATGTGAGATACGTGCTTTCCAGAACAAAACTTTAAATTTTCCAAAGCTCTTATGAAGCATTTGATTAATTTTTGTGCTCTCTGAAATGTTAGTTGATCTTGACCACAATGCATTTGAAAGTAATGGAAACTCTTCAAGAATGTCAGTCATTAAAACAAGGTCTTGCAAGAAATTAATGTTAGCTAATCTCTTTGTAACACCAGAAGAATAAGGGAAAATTCATGTGTAATGGAAGATGTGTACATCATACAGCCATAGCAAATCATAAACTATATGCCACTCATCTAGGTCCTAGTACTTGACCAATTTTAATGAATTTAATTTTAAGTTATTTAAGTATAGTTTCTAGCTTGGTTTAATTTTTATTAGATTGATAATAAATATAATATATTTTATCTAGAAATATTTAAAAATGATTTATTTGTTTCATTTCAGAATTGAATCATTAAATGATCATTGTAATAGATGATTTAAATAGTATCAAATGATGATTTTAGGAAAATTTTCTAACAATTTTCTTCCCAACATTGTATTGATAGCATCAAAACAAATGCAATTAATTTTGTTTTCAGATATTCCCTATTAAAACCACAATCATTGAAAGGAGAAAATAATATATTGAGTCATTTTCAGTTGTGTTTGACTCTTTGTGATACCATTTGGGATTTTCTGGATAATTTTTTTTTTTTGTGGGGCAATGGGGGTTAAGTGACTTGCCCAGCGTCACACAGCTATAAGTGTCAAGTGTCTGAGGCCGGATTTGAACTCAGGTACTCCTGAATCCAGGGCCAGTGCTTTATCCACTGCACCACCTAACTGCCCCCTTCTGGATAAAATTTATTCTATTTATCATCAGTCTAATATATCACATGCATGTATGTACACATAGGCGCGCACAGACAAAATTCAAGGATCTCCTGGCCCTTATGAAACAGGAGTTACTGAGGTAGAAGGACAAAGAGAGGCAAAGATATAAGTGAGGTTGATAAACTTCAAGAAATCAAAGCACTTAATTCTTGAGGAGCAAATCATAGGGTCATAAAAATAAGACCTGATTCCATGCTGTCCTTTTGAACTATATCATGCTTATGAAAGAAGGGCACTCTTCTCACAGAACAGGTAGAGTTAGTGAGAGATAAAACTATTAAATATATAGCTTATAAAAAATCATAGGAGACTAGTAGTGCCTTATTGTTGACTGAATGTTGACTGATTTACCTTTCAATTATAATAATAAAATAATAATACATTTATATAACACATTAAGGTCTGCAAAGTATTTTACTCATATTATCTCATTTAGCCCTCATAGCAACCCCATGAAATAGATGCCTTTAATCCACATAACAGGTGAGAAAGCAAGCTGAGAGGTTAAATGATTTGAATAGATTCACATAGCTGGTTTCTGAGATAGGACTGAGGCTTAGGTTCTTGTGACTTCAAATCTTTATCTATTGAGCCACCCATAAAAGTAGCATACCTTTGCTACTATGTGTTTTTAAGGTGGTTCGTGGGGAGTGGTGATATAGAGGATTGGTTACTATAGTATTTATGGTTAATAATCATGTGGAGAGATTCTGGAAGCCCAATTTAGATTACAGAGAAGAGAACCCAGGTTGAACACTTCCCAGGTGATATGTTCAGTGATATTTCCCTTGTATGAGGAAGACTCAGAGACAACCAATTTATGGATGACATGAGACACAAAAATCTTTTGACACCAATGGAAATGATACATTGGAAAGCTAGGCTTCCCTGGAACCAAAAGGTCATTAGACTGTTAAAAATAGCATTTAAAGCTAAGGCATGACAGTCAAACTGCAGGGAACACTATTTTTATTGATAAGGTTCTTTTACAATAACCAAGAGGGAATTACCTGACATGTTTAATGCAATTTAATTCAGTAAGCATTTACTAAGTACTTATTAGGTTCAAGTTACTGTACAAGGCAATAGAAATACACAGACAAAACAGTTTCCTAAGGACAGGAATTATTTTGTTTTTGTTTCCCACAATGGTTGGACTGATTCACATATATACCAGTAATGTATGACTATGCCTGTTTTCCAGTATTCCTGCAAAGATTGCACTTCCCCATTTAATATTATTATTATTATTATTATTAGCATTACCATTTTTGCCAGTTTGGTGGGGTAGGGAAATTGTTTTTGTTTTAATTTCTCTTTTGATAACATTTTTTAGATGGTTAGATTTTTTTTTTTTTGCATTTTTTTCTTTTGGAGAACTGCTTGTTCATATACTTTAACTACTTATCTATTGGGAAATCTCGTTCATAAAACTTTGTGTCAGTTCCCTCTAGATTGTGGATGTCAGATTTTCATGAGAGTTGTTTAAAACAAGACTTGTATATTCTCTCCTTAATCTAACTATATTTGTTTTATTTTGAAAAAAATGTTTTATTTTTATATTACCAATATAGTCTGTTTGTTGTTGTTGTTGTTTTCGGCAGGGCAATGAGGGTTAAGTGACTTGCTCAGGGTCACACAGCTAGTAAGTGTCAGGTGTCTGAGGCCTGATTTGAACTCAGGTCCTCTTGAATCCAGGGCCGATGCTTTATCCACTGAGCCACCTAGCTGCCCCTGGTTTTTTTTTTTTTTTTTTTTTTTTTGGTGGGGCAATGGGGGTTAAGTGACTTGCCCAATGCCATACAGCTAGTAAGTATCAAGTGTCTGAGGCCGGATTTGAACTCAGGTACTCCTGAATCCAGGGCCGGTGCTTTATCCACTGTGCCACCTAGCTGCCCCCACCCTGTTTTGGTTTTTAAAATAGTTTTTTGTGATGTACGCATCATGGGTGACTAAAATTTCACTTTTTTATTGACAGATGTGAAAGATATAACCTTCCCTTCTCATTTTCCATTAGCGTGATGCTCTCCCTCAAATCCTTACCAAGAACAATTGCCATCTAGTTGTGCCTTTCCAATCTTGCATTTTTAAAGATGATTTCTTGACTGAGTATAAAACTTTGTATTTAAATTTCATCTTCTAATGTTTTACTGAATATTGTTGGTTGTGCAGATACGTTTGCATCTTTAGCTATCTCTTAGTTTTGTGTCATCTTGAAGTATAATATGCAGGCCATCTATGCATTCCTCCACGCAAGTCTGCAAAAATGTTAAACAACATATTATTAAGGGCACATGCTTGGGAGAGCCCACTAAAGGCCTCCTTCCAAATTTACATCAGTAATTATTAAGGTGGCAGAGAGAGTAGGGCATAGTATTTTACCTTTCTTGAGAACAATGTCTGCTATGTTAACATAAGACTCCACTTCAGTGTAGAAAGACGTATCTAATCCCTATATTCTTTCTTCCTTTACTCCAGATCTTGGGAAGAGAACATAAATTAGTGGTGAGATTTAAAAAATATGATTAAAAAAGATTAAAATTTAACTTCTGTAGGCATAAATGGCATACTTTTATAAATAAAAATATAACATGAAGAAGGCCTAATAGAATATCTGACTAGACTCTGAGCTAGAAGTATTAAATGGAATTGGTAAAATGGTTGAATTAATCCAAGTCATAATAGTGGGAAACTTTAATTATCCAAAAGGAGACTGACCAAATATCTTACACAGATGAACTAAAGTTCTTCTGGTAAAGTTTTGGAGAGGACAAATGTTAGCCCTTCAGAATAGACATTAGTACTAACAAAGGGAAGAACATATAATAGCCTTGACCCGATGTGGTGGATATGACCTAGCATAGGAAGTGTGTACCACGCTGTAGGAACAAATATAACACAATGAGATCCAACTTCCCTTTGGGAGAGTGAAAACCAAAGAAATCCATCATGTGGATAGTCAGTATTTTTTTCAAATGGGAGCTATAACAAAATATAGGTATCACTTAGGAAAAAAATAAAAGGTAGAGTTTAAAAAGTCAATAATCCATAGGATGCCTGAAGGCTACTTTTTTAAAAATGAAAAAAACACACCTTATTGGAAATCTAGGCTAAATTCATGCTGAAGATCAAATACACTAAGCATTCAGAAGTCAAACAAATACTCTGCATGTATAACTAAGTCAGTCAAAGAGACTATTGATGGGGGAAAAAAGGCATCTTTCAAACCAGAGAAAGCTCTCTCAGAAAAGGATAACATGGAAGACTAAAAAAAGTATGGCAGGTGAAGTATAAAGTAGAAATTTGTCTAAAGGGAAAAATAATATAAAGAGCATATCTAACCAACAACTGAGGACTATCTAAACACATTAAAGGAAGAAGTCAGTTAGAAAATCAGTTGCCCTTCTTGATGACTATAGTGCTAAAGGAATGATCAAGGATTGTAAAGGAAACTAGAAGCTGTTGAATGGTTTCTTTGCTTCAGGCTTTTCTGAGAAAGATATTACGTGGGTTCTCATTTTCAAATTCATCTTGAAAAAGACAAATTAGAGGTGATGGGTCAAATAGTGAAAAATATACAAGCTATTTTAAATCTAGTCAACACATTTCCTATGAGAAAACCCTTGGATAGATGCCATCTATCAAAGTATTTTGAAGAATTTTCAGGGTGAAATTGTGCAATTAAGAGTGTTTTTTTTTTTAAGTTAGGGAGATACCCCAAATAACTTGAATAAACGAATGTGGTTCTATCTTTCAATTATTTATGGGAACAAATAATAATAATAATAAACAATAATGCCTCAGTTTCATATAGGGATAGGGACTAGACTTGTGATTTACAAGGATATAGGGAATTGCTAGATAAGGGAAATCCCTATACCACTGTATCTTCTAGTCCTAGTAAGTTGCCTTTGACAATGGAAAGTTAAGTGATTTATTCAAGGTCATCCAGTCCATGGTTTCTCTACTATACCTTAGAAACCTCTTTATCCTGGGAGCTCACGCCACCCTTGGACTTCACATATTGGAGGTACCCTCTCTTCTGTGTCCTTTCCCTTTGGTTCCTCTGAGAAGAATACTCAAGCCATAATGTCTTCTTTCCTTTCTAGGAGATGCTTCATACTTTCTGGACTTTCCTCTAAGTTCTCACTGCTTCTTTTTTTCCCTTTCAACTTTTTATATGTTATCTACCTTCATTAGAATGTAAGCTCCTTGAGGTCAAGGACTCTACTTGTATTTGTATCCCAAGTGCTTAGCACAATGTTTGTCACATAGTAATAAGCACTTAATAAATGCTTATTGATTTGACTTGTTTGTTGACATGTGACAGATGTAGGACTTGGACACATGGCTTCATTTTTCTGAGTTTGGCTTTCTATCCACAAGATCATGTTGTGCTGCTTCTCTTAAGGTGTTCAGATGGAGGACAGAAATATCCCATGGCAGAGAAGGAATAAATCTCACTTGATCTTGATTTTCATTATATATAGTTTTATGATGATATTAATTTATTAAAAACATTTTTTCATATTCACTGTTTCATTTGCTCTTTACTGAAACCTCGTTAGTTCTATAATGATGAAAACTCACATATAATATGGCCTCTGAAATCTCTTCTAGTCTTAAACTATGATTTTGTGAACTATTAAGGTTTTTTTTTGGGGGCACTCTTTATTGAGCAGCAGGCACAAAAGAGGTAGTGGGTTCCAAGCGGTGGATGGTGCCACCCCCAGGAGGAGGCAGAAGCTCACTACAAGAGGAATGTCTATGCGGATGGACCCAGCACTAGAAGCTGGAGACTTGGCAGGGGCAAGGGCAGAGGGCAGGGCTGCGACTGGACTGGGAAGGCAGGAAGGAAGGAAGGCTGGGGGCACCTGGAAGAGAAGCCCCATCTGCCCATCACCCTGCAGGAAAGGAGGGAAGAGCTATAAAGTTTTTTTTTGTTTGTTTTGTTTTGTTTTGCGGGGCAATGGGGGCTAAGTAACTTGTCCAGTCACACAGCTAGTAAGTGTCAAGTGTCTGAGGTCAGATTTGAACTCAGGTACTCCTAAATCCAGGGCTGGTACTTTATCCACTGTGCCACCTAGCTGCCCCTCTACCTCATTAAAGACCCAGGGTCCATGAACTTTAAAACAATTTAAAAATAATTATACTTCAATAAAATTAATTTCCTTTGCAATGACATTGTTTTATCTTTATGTATCCAATAAGTAGGGGGGGGTATCCTTCAGACTTCCAGAATGGAGTGAATAAAGTTTAAGAAGCCACAATTTGATATTTCTGATTGGAGTGCGTATCAAATTTTAAGTTCATCTATAGTGGAATTATAGATGTTGGATTCCTATTCCCCATCACCCCTTAAATTTGGGTTCTCCAGTGTTCTCTTCTCTTCCAATGTTTTCTGCTTTGGTGAACTCATGTCCTCTCATCACTTTAAGTAACACTAATACAAAGGTGATGACCAAATATATCTCTCCACCCACGATGATTGCTTCTTTTCAGTTCTAGCCCCACATTTCCAAATCCAACTCAGTATAAACTAAATAACACTCTTTACTTTCCCCTCAAAACCCATCTCTTCCCTAACATCTCTACTTGTGTTGATCCTTGAAACTTCAGTTCTCTTTGACTCTTTCTTCTCCCTTAGTCTCCAAATCCAGTTGTCAATTTCTGACCACATCATTTCTTCAATATTTCTTTCATGCATTCACTCCTTTTTCCCCTGTAATCTCACTATAATCCTCTTATCTCTGCTGGTATAATATATTATAATAGCTTTCTAACTGGTCTTCCTACCTGCAGTAAATTTCTTCTCCAATCCTTCACAAAGCTGCCAAGGTAATTTTTCTAATGCCCTACCCTGATCCCCTCACTCCTATACTCAAAATCTTCAGTGACTGCCCTTTGCCTATAGAATAAAGGATAAATACCTGATCCTAGCATCCAGGGCATTACATAATTGGACTCTGGTCTACTTTTTTCAGCTTTATCTCTAGCTATTCTCCTTTATGTGTCCTACATTCCCAGCCAAATTAAACTAGAATCCCCCCTCCTATGCCTATTCTTGCCCTCTTTCCCCTATCTCTGTGCCTTTGCTATACCATCCCCTGTGCTTGGAAATCTCTCCCTCCTTATCTTCAGCTCCCAGTTTTCTTGTCTTCCTTCAAGTCTCAGCTAAAGACCCTCTTTCTGCAAGAAGCATTTACTGATCCCCCTGAATGCTAGTGGCTTACCTCTCAATTATCTCCATTTTATTTTCTATACATCTTGTTTATACATAGTTGTTTTTAGGTTGTTTCCCCTTTTAAACCGTGAGCTCCTTGAGAGCAGGGCGGTTTTTTGTTTCTTTGTTTGTATCCCTTATCATAGTGCCTGGCACATAGTAAATACTTAATAAATACTTTTTGACTTGAGTTGCTCTTGGAATTGACAATTTAAGCATCTCTAATTGTCGAAGTCCCCATTTTTTTCATGAATATACTCTGGTGTTATCTCTCTCAAGAAGCCTCCCCCACCCCCCAACTCAGATGTAAGTACTCTCTGCACATTTCCCTTTTCATTATGGTTATTTAAGTATGACTTAAATAACACAATAGGTAATTAGTGAGCTTCTTAACAGAGACCATGGTTGAATCTGTTTTTGTATCTCCATTATCTAGCCCAGTGACTTGTATAAAGTAGGCACTTAATAAATGCTTGTTGACTTGTTAGCTTCCTTATTTTGTACAGCCATAAGACTGCTGACAATACTAATATAATCTTAGGCTGTATTACTATATGTTTAATGTTCAGATTATAGTGTGTTCAGTTCTAGGTACCATATTTTAAGATGTTTCACATTGACATACTGAAAGACAAACTATAGGAATCCTGTCATATTGTAAATAGTTGAAAGAACTGGCTATATTTAGTCAGATGTAGAAAAGACTTAAAGGTAGCCATGATAGCTGCCTTTGAGCACTTAATAGGGCTGTCATGTGGGAGAGGGATTGTATTTATTTTCCTTAGCCCCAGAGGGCAGAACCAGAGCTAATGGATAGAACCTATAGGGAGGCAGATTTTTGCTGCATTACTTTACTTAGGTTTTCATCCATTCGACAAGACATACTACGTACTAGTCACTAGTCTAGGTGTTGGGGAGACAAAGACCAAAATGAAACAGTACCTTTCCTCAGGGGGTTTACATTCTTTTTGACAAAAAAACACAATACGTACATGTATACAAAAAGTTAAATATAAAATACACATGGAGTAAATAGAAAATGATTGGGTGGTGCTAAAAATTGAAGGGAAGAGAATAGACTTCTTGTAAGAGTAACATACTCTAAGTGTAGTACTTTGCAATGACATAGCATGGTATAGCAGAATGTTTGAGGTAGGAATAACTGAGTTTGAATTCTTATATTCACTATTTGAGCTGTAGACACTATGTATGACACTATAAATGACAGTTGGGTTGTAATCTGCATTATTGTAGAGAGGAAATTACAGGCCCTGAATAGAACCTTACATCTATTCATGCTTTCATCAACTAATTTGGAGAGAAGAAGATTTATTCAGTTCATTAAACCTTGAAGTTAAGCTGATTAGTTGTAAGTTTGGCTAGAGGAAGCTGTCTACTTAGTCTAGACCTTGTGGGTATCAGAACCTTAGTTTAAAGACTGATATCAGTCCTAAAACTTTGATGAAGACCTAAAGATGCCTCAATTATGTTAAGGGCTAAAATTCTAGCTAGTCTGTCTAAAATATCTAATGAGTGGTCACCAATAAATTATAAGCTTTAGCAAGAGTTAGACTTTTAAGCGTTTATTAAGGAGAATAAGAATTTGATAAAGAGAGAGAGAAAGGCCTAGATTCCTATCTATTAAAGGGAGAGCACATTTTTAGCTCCCTTCTCTGCCAGAGTCCCCAGGAAAGAGCGTGAGACCGAGCGCCAGTCTCTTCCTTTCTCCTCCCACTAGCCCGCGTCACTTCCTCACGCCAAAGAAAAGACTCCTGGTCTTGCCCTCAAAGACCTTCGCTTCATGGGCAGAACTCTTCTACAGTAAGTCTCCAGCAGGTGGCATCATTCCAATCGTTACAATTACAATGCTCAAGCTTATGATTGATTAAGGATTAGAAATATGATTTATTAATATATAGTTTCCAATAAGTCCAGTGTTCATTTTAGCTATCTGGAGCACTCTTTGTAGAATTTGGGAAACCATTTAATAATTAGAAGGTTATTGTGGTGAAAATGTAATCAGTTAAGGGAGATATATGGGGATCAAGACTATGGAGAAGCCTGGAAAATTAATTATTTAATTATGGAATATACTTTTCTAATGATCAAAATGTTCACTTGCACTAGACACAGGCAAAAAGAAAGAAACTATGAGATGGTCAGTGATGAAAACACTGAAAGACTAAGACAGAAAAAATATAATATAAAGTATCAAAAATAGAATGAGGGAAATTTTGCCTTGTATATTAAAAAATGATGTTGCTTTTTAAATAAAAGCAGTGAGATTATCCTTTATATTCAATACAAAAAAATCCCATGCCTCATGGTCAATAAATATAATGGTCATACTAATGATACATCTATATCCAGAAAAATGAACAAAATCATAAATTGTTATAATAAAGGATCGGTACTATCAACCTTAGCTCTTATTAGTGACCTGAAATTACCTCTTAATTTTCAAATCAAGTAAAATCAAGAAGTATTTATTAAGCACTGGCTATGAGCTAGACACTGGGCTGAGCAACAGGAATACAAATACAAAAAGAAAAACATTCAAAGTTCAACTACCTTAAAGTAGCTGAAAAGTGTTATCTGGATGTGACATGGTAGAGAAAGTCCAGAAGAGAATCAGCAGTGGAACCTGGAGAGGAATGAAAACATGACCAAGCTGGGCAACTTCCTTAAAATGGAAGTTCTGAGAAGAGACAGTCAATCAGAGGGAGAAGCCAAAGAGGTGGAGGATGCTTCCAGTGTGTGAAGTCTAGGGCTAGAGTGATCTTCCAAGGTGAAGATAGTAAAGTACAGAGCAGAGTTAGGAAGACAGATTAGAAAGGAATTTTCATAGAAGTCTTTAATGACATTTATATGTCCTTAAAATAGATGAGGTTTTCTTCATGTACTATGTAATATAGCCTTAGAAAGAATATAATTAATCATTTAACTTTAATTTATTGTTAAATTGCTTATGTCAAAAAATTTTGAAAAATTCTGATCTGCCTAAAAATGTTATTTTTAAATGTTTGGTACATTTTTAAAAGGGAAAAAAAGAATAGTTCAAATGTCTTCCATGTTTGAAACTACAAACTTAAAAGTAAATTTGTGGAACACACAGTGTTTGTAAGGCAGGAGAGCCCATATTCTTTTTTTTTTTTTTTTTTTTTTTTTTGCGGGGCAATGGGGGTTAAGTGACTTGCCCAGGGTCACACAGCTAGTAAGTGTCAAGTGTCTGAGGCCAGACTTGAACTCAGGAACTCCTGAATTCAGGGCCGGTGCTCCATCCACTGCGCCACCTAGCTGCCCCGAGAGCCCATATTCTAATAGTCACTAATAACTCTGATAAAATATATATATATAATTTTTCTATTAAAGGATATCATTGAATCTTCATGTAAGTTCACACTATAAGGTCAGAACCCATGTTTTCCTTTCTTGTTTCCCCTCACAATTTAGATATATTCTTATCTTTAACTACTAGGGTTGTCTGCATAAATGCTGACATCCTTATCTAAACTCCTGCTTGCACTGGCCAGTTAGGTTTCCTCAGGGCAAAGCTGACTACATCTCTTCTGCCAGCTACCCCTCCAGAGTCCTAGAGGAAACTCTAAAGGGATGTAAATGTATTTCTTTTCTTTTCTTTTTTTTTGTAGATGTGTTTCTAATGCTATCAATGTAAATTTCCATTCTAGTGTACCCAATCTCAATGGCTAGTCATCTCTTCAACTTTATATAACCATTGTCAGTTAATATCTCTCAATAGAATAGATACCTTTGATTAGTGCCCCACTATCATTTAATCAAATAACATCATTTAGCTTTTACTGAGGCATATTTACTGAGAAGGTATGCCAAGAAACAAAATACAAACACATCCTCCTAAAGTGAGTGTGAGGTCATATTCTCCCTTTGATCACTGCTGTCCATAGGAAGGGGACTCAGAATTAAAGTAGTAGGTACAAAGCATTGCCCCACTAAGTTAATTTCCAAATATTCCTAGTAGGATACTTGCTATCTTGGAGTCTATCCACTGCTGGGATAAGTGAAGCAAGTTACCCCTCAGTGGCCTTGTTGGCATCTTATCAGATTCAGCAGCTTGCATACTCTGGTATGGATCCCATTTCCTGGATCCCTGGTGGCTCTTCTGACCTTTTGACGCTCACAAGATTAGTCCTAGGGCTGTCAAATTATTAAGAAATGTAAAAGTTTTTACATTTAGTTTGCAGGGCATAAACAAACAAACAACAACAACAAAAAGAGGTGGGTCAGATTTCATCCTCAGCCTTTAGCTTGCTGACTGCTGGTCTAGTCCATTAAACTGCCAATACTCCTTCACCTAAGCAAGGAAAGAATAGCATCAAAGAAACAGTGGAGCCAAATTCACGGTGACATACTGGCCCAGGTGGAAAGATAGGCAGCTGGCCAGTGGAGGATACTTCCTTCACTACTTTACTCCTCCATCCCTACTTCCACCCTCAGGCTTACAGCAGTTATTTTCCTGTTCAACACTGGGAAAGAGAGTGAGTTGCCCTCATGGGAGTCTTTTGTACTCACACTCAATTCCAACTTAATAGACAAATAAGTTCTTTCTTCACCATGTAGTAAGTGGATAAAAAAATCAAAGAATATTTTCACATATTTCAAATTCTATGTGGAGAATTGTAAAAGGTTGAGCTCTCATTGTTCTGTTCCTTATACTAGGAACAGGTCCTTAAATATACAATGATGGGGTAGGGTTCTAACAATGGAAAAAATCAGGAAAAATATGTATATATAATGTATGTATGTGTGTATATATAATATACATGTATATGTGTGTATATATGTATGTGTATATACATAATATATTTGTATATATGTGTATGTATACATACACACATATAATAATATCTCTCTCAAAGAAGTGGCATGTAAACATCTCTTTGAAGAGAGCTAGGTGTTCTAAGAGGCAAACATTAGGAGAGAGCATATTACAGACATGGAATGAAAGAATAAATGAAAAAATGTCATTAAGTACTTGTAATATGCTAAGTACAAGTGTTACAATTTTTTTAAAAAAGTGAGATAGTCTCTGATCTCAAGGAAGTCACACCCTAATTGATGGAGACAACTCATAAATGGAAGTCCAGCTATTGGGCAGATGGAAAGATCCAGAAGTCCTAAGATTTATGTCAAGATTTGGTAAACAGTTAGATATGTATGGTGAGAGAGAATGAGCAATTGAAGATAATGCCAAGGTTATGAATCTGGACACCTGGAAGAATACTGGTGGCATTAACAGAAATAGGCAGCTAGGTAGCTCAGTGGTTGGAGAACTGGACCTGAGTTCAAATTCAGCTTTAGATATTTTTCCAGTTGTGTGACCCTGGGTAAGTCACTTAACCTCTGTCTGCCTCAGTTTTCTCTTTTGTAAAATTGGAATAGTAATAACACCTGTTTCCCATGATTGTTATGAGGCTCAAATGAAATAATGATAAAGGGCTGAGTAAAGCTTAAAGCATTATGTATATGTTAACTAAAAATGGGGAAGTTTGGAAGAGGAGTAGGTTTTGGGGGAAAGATAATGAGTTTTAGTTTGAATATGTTAAATTTGAGATGTCTGTGAGACATTCAATTTGATATGTACAATAGGAAATTGGTGATGAGACACTAGGCCTAAGGAGAGAGATTGGGGCTAGATATAGAAATGTGCTGGAGCAGCTCTAACTGGTTTGTGATAACCAATTGTTAAATTTTTAGTACTAGAATTTACATATCAGAAATCAGAAAAATCTACATATCTGAGCTTGACTTATTATTTTGTTGATTTCTAGACTTAAGAAAGTGATAATGAAAATATTAATAATGCAGATTAAATTTAAGATTGTGTCATGTGTACATTCCCACCTCCTGCCACCCCACCCCCCACCCCACCAGCTAGCTGATAAACATTAGCACAAAGTGGTATACCTGATACAGATAATTTTTAAAGCAATGGAAGATGAGGGGAGAAAGAGAGAGAAAGAGAGAGAGAGAGAGAGAGAGAGAGAGAGAGAGAGAGAGAGAGAGAGAGCATAGAAAAGATGAGTGCCAAGGGTAAAGTCTTAGAATGCATTTATAGTGAAAGTTCATGATATGTGTGATTAGCCAACATGTGAGACAGATGGAGGAGTCAGACAAGGAGGTAGAATCAGGAGAGATCAGTGTCATGAAAATGAAGTGAAGAAAAAGTATGTAGGAGGAGAGGCTGGTCAACAGTGTCAAGTGCAGTAGTTTGGAAATGGATGAGGATAAAGATAGGACTATCACATTTGACAATTAAGAGATCATTAGTAACTCTGGAGAATGCAATTTCAGATGAGTGATGAAGTTGGAAGCCAGATTGCAAAAGGCTGAGAAATGAAGATGAGAGGAAGTATAAACAACTAGTATAAATAGCTTTTTCTTGGAGTCTGAGAAAGGGGTGGAGGGAAGAGATAGGATAATGGCTTGAAGAGATAGTATTGAAGGTATTCTCCTGCAGGTAAACCACACAAAAAGGGTAATTGGAAAGAGAAGAGAAAAGGGAAAGGTAACTGAGTATGGATAAGATATCTAGATAGAAGCTGGAGAAGTTTGCACAATGACTTGAGGTATGGGAGAAAGGGGCTCCACACACAATGGTCATCTTAGCTAGGGAGTAATCAATCAAGAGAGGAGCCTGCAGGCTGGTGGTTTCTCTATATGTCCAAAAATCTGTTGAGATATCAACCATATGCTTGCAAAAGTCAGAAAAAAGGACAATCAGTAATATTTGAGGATTAGTAACAAAGGTTCCCATTAAAATGTAGAATTTTTAATGGTGTATTAGTTGTTTTTAATAAGAAGTTATATTTTAAGGGCAGGAAACAAATTTGTATTTTAAAGTTATAAGCCTAAAGTAACAGTAAATATCATGATATCAAATGTAAGGGCCAAAATTTAGTAAGGGGAGACTTAATTGGGCGGCTCACCATAATATTGGGGTAAGAAAGGAAATTAACAGCCTCTTTCAAAAAACAAAACAGGGTTTATTAATGGAAACAAATTTAAACACAGGTAAGATTAATAGAACTAGGGGCAATGAAAAAGGAAATAGGAGAAGGAAAAAAAATACAACCCACAAACTCACCACCACCCAGAAACAGCAGTTTCAAAGAGAATCAGCTGCATAGTATCCCTATCCCTCTCTCGCTCAGACTGAAGTGCCCTCACTTCCCTTCTCTCTCCCAGCAGCCCCCTCTCCCACAGGAAACAGGACTGACCACACACACAGCCACCAGATAATTGGCTGGCAGCCCTGATTGACAGAACTAACAAGCATCTCTACAGAGATGAGTTCCAGATGCCGAAGACCACCTGACCTGTCCTCACTAGACCTCCTGTCATTATAATTTGGCCAGGCCCATGCAGGCATGCAGGTGTCCGGTATAAGCCAGTGTGCATGGGTGCATGCCAGGGCCTCCAATCCCAGCCAAAGATGGGGTCACAGAAACCCCAAATCACAACCAATTCCTTACATTAATAATTATATTTTTATATGTTAAATGGGATAATATATATGAAACATTATACAAAGTTTGAAGCTATATACATTTGAGCAATTATTATTATTTAAATTTGTGGTAAGAATCTTTTTTTTTTTAATTGAGGGGTATTTGTCCTTGGGGAGAAGGATGAGTGGAATCAATCACAGTATACAGAAAATTAAAGGCAACTATATTTTTGAGTCATTTGGGGAAGAGAAATGCAAAAGGTTCACATTTCTTATTATTTTAAAATTAAGAATAGGGAAAATAAAGTTTGTTAAATGGCACAAAAGTAAATAGAATGATTTTGTTTCACATTATAGCAAATAAAAGATATCTGATCAATAAAGAGGGAGAGAAGCAGAGATGGAAAGGAGAGAGGGAGGGAAGGAGAGAGGAAGAGAGGGAGGTATGGGGAGAAGGAGAGGGAGAGGGAGAGGGAGAGGGAAAGGGAGAGAGAGGGAGAGAGAGGTAGAGAGAGAGAGAGAGAGAGAGAGAGAGAGAGAGAGAGAGAGAGAGAGAGAGAGAGAGTCTGAGACTGGAAGAAAGGGGTTCCAGATGTCTAACTTTTTCTATGTCCCTTTTTCTCTTTACTCCTAGATAGTCCTATTATGCTATGATATTTTTTACTGATTGTTACAATTAATAAATTCTTATTTTTCTTGCTCTTAATTAATTTAATTTAATTAATTTATTTTTTGTGGGGCAATGAGGGTTAAGTGATTTGCCCAAGTTCACACAGTTAGTAAGTGTGAAGTGTCTGAGGCTGAATTTGAACTCAGGTCCTCCTGAATCCAGGGCCGGTGTTTTCCACTGTGCCTCCTAGCTGCCCCCACCTTGTCCTTAATTTAAAAAGTAAATGAGTTGAACCTTTTATATCACTCTTAGAAAATTAAAACAATCAAATATATGGGCAGCTCATACTTAATATATTTTATCCTTCCTTAGTCCTTGATGTAAAATAGGCTACCTATTCCTGTTTTAAAGATAAATGATCAAAAATTCCTCTAAGGCAAGGACTATTTTATTTTCTTCCACAGCAAGACATTGCATTGCCTTGTGCTAATAGAGATTTAATAAATATTTGTTGAATAAATTGAAAACCTAGCAATGTATTGAAGATGGAAAGGAGACAAACCTGGGAATAGTGGATTTAAAGCTTACTTCAGCTATGAGCATCTATTATTTATTAATTATCACAAAAAAACAAAAAAAGCACAAACAATCCCCCCCCCCGAAAAAAACCCCAAACCCTGATAGTACCTCTAGGCAAATATTGGTATTTTAATTAATAATAACAGTAGTAGTAGTAGTAGTAGAAGAGACAGCATTATATAATACCAACATGTACCAGACGCTATGCTAAGTACTTTGCAAATATTACTTTATCTGATCTTTACAACAACTCTGGGGTATAGCTGCTATTATTACCCCCATTTTATAGATGAGGAAACTGAGATTAAATGACTTGCCCAGGATCACACAGCTAATGAACATCAGAGGCCAGATGTGAAGTAAGGTCTTCCTCACTTCAAGTCTATCTCTCTCTAACCTTTCTACCACCTAGCTGTCTAATTAATCACAAGGGGCACAAAGTATCCTGAACACAAAAATGGGATTTAAACACTCATCTGACATAAATATGCTAAATTTTGTCTTTTATCTCTAGGCTCTGTGTCAGCCTGCGTTCTCATTCTGGGAGGAAGGTAAGAAGTCAGGCAAATTGTCAGCATTTAGGCTGCAAGCAAATGCATAAATTAAGCAAGAGCAGGTTGGTAGATAGGAAAGCCAGTCTCATTACTTTGGAGGCACTCCACTTAATTTAAAAAATTTCTTTATCCTAGTATCTCACAGCTTGATCATTCACATCACTCACTAGGCTTGCTTCTGAGAGAAGTTTGGCTGCTCCTAAGAATCAAATTCACCCCCAAAGGACTTTCCTCCACTGATATTATTTAAAAGCATGTGCTTTGAGGTCATGCAGTGAGGTAATTCCAGAGAAGTTCTGGAAATTCTGAACCGGGATGCCATCATTGAGATTAATGCATACCCTCTCAAGAGTCCTACTCTTTCAAGAGCTCACCACTCACTTAACCATATAAATTGTGTTATTTTTGTTTAAAATCTGTTTTCATCTACACCACATATTTATTCTCTATTCCAGCTTTACATGTATATGGAAGACAGGTCAACAGATTATCAGTAAAACATGGAAAGTGCACTTCACAAGTTTTCATAATAATAGTAATAATAATAATAGCTGACATTTGTTTGGTGTTTTTAGGTTTGCAACGATTTCTGTCACAGACTGAATGTCAGATACCTGGGGCATAAGAAGAATATCTGGGTCAAATTATACACAGAAAATTTTCTACTAGCCGTGTCAGGTTTCGAAATTTTATTATTATTATTTTTACCCTTTTTGGTGAAAACTGTTAAAAAATAAAGAAACCTAAAAAACAAATCTAAGTTGGTAGAAAATAGAAACCAAAACCTGCAAAAAGCCAGCATTTTAATGGTTTTTCATCTGCTAAGACTTACTAAGCAAGTATAACATTAATTTCCTGTTTTTCTTTAAAACTGCTAATTACAAATTTAATCTAAGACCCGGATCAGAATCATTTGGGAAAGATATATCAAAGTTATGGGCCAATTTATGTGGTGGCAGCTAGGTGGCACAGTGGATAAAGCACCAGGCAAGGAGTCAGGAAGACTCATCTCCCTGAGTTCAAATATAGCCTCAGACACTTACTAACTTTGTGACCCTGGGCAAGTCACTTAATCCTGTTTGCCTCAGTTTTCTAATCTGTAAAATAAGATGGAGAAGGAAATGGTAAAACACTCCAGTATTTTTACCAAGATAACCCCAAATGGGGTCACAAAGAGTTGGAACAACAATGAAACAACAACCGCCACTAACTTTTTGTTGTGTGAAAAGGTAGAGAAGGATGTCCTACAAATTATTAATTCCTCTTTTAAAATATAATCTTTCTGGGGGCAGCTAAGTGGCACAGTGGATAAAGCACTGGCCCTGGATTCAGGAGTACCTGAGTTCAAATCCAGCCTCAGACACTTGACACTTACTAGCTGTGTGACTCTGGGCAACTCACTTAACCCTCATTTAACCCTCATTGCCCTTCTCTCTCTCTCTCTCTCTCTCTCTCTCTCTCTCTCTCTCTCTCTCTCTCCATATATATATATATATATATATATATATATAAATCATTCCTGGAAAAGGCTAATTTCTTTAATTAAATAGGATTTCTTCTCATGTCTAGGTAAGAGTGCAATACTGGGAAAAATAGGGGGGTGGGAGAAAGAATTTTCTTTAGTAGACAAGGCATTTGTAGGGGAAGAATAGAAATGAGTCCTTTTGAAGCATGAGGTATTTTGTGGGTAGCAGAAGCCTAGTTAGAAAGCCCAAATATGGGGCTTTGAACAAGTAGTAGACATTCTTTAAATACTCTAATAGTGCATCGTAGAACATGACAGAGAGGTGCAGAAAGGAAGGTAAACAAAACAACAACAACAACAACAACAAAAACCAAAACAGATTTTGCCCAGTTCCTTGGTACCCACAAACCATTTAAATCATCTCTTATTTTACCTTTTGGTACATATACCTTGTGAATTGCCAATGTCAGATCCATTAAGAGGATCACTGGGAGAGACTAGGAAAATAATATATGGAAGATACTTTAGGATCTCAGCCAGTATATGAAGATATTTTTGGAGCTCTCAGTAACATTTATTGACCAATACTGAGCAGTGTATTAAAAAATACTGGATATTACAAAGAATGTACTCTTGTTCTTTGCCAGTAGGAACAGATAGCAGAATAAGCAAATATATATAAGATGGTCAAAAATAAAAAGCACTCCCAGAACAGGCCCACAATAAATCAGTATTTATTACACATCCACTTTGTGCTTATCATGTAATCAATTATATCTTAAAAAAAAGATATCTACCCAGATAGTAAGGTATTTTAATTTAATTCAGCCAATATTGATTAAATAGTCAGGTAGATGGTTATATAACGTGCCAGGCCTGAAGTCAAAGACTCTTTTCTTTCTGTTCAAATCTGGCCTCAGACACTTTCTGGTAGTGTGACTCTGAGCAAACCAGTTAACCGTGGTTGCCTCAGTTTCCTCATCTATAAAATGAGCTGGAGAAGGAAATGGCAAACCATTCCAGTATCTTTGCCAAGAAAACCCCAAATGGGGTCAGGAAGAGTGAGACGGGACTGAAAAGACTGAACAGTACCAATTAAACATCCTACATTTGCAGAATACTTATCTATATATGGATAAGATACAAATGTTAGATAACAGAGTTCCTAACTTGTTATAACTTTCAGTTGTTTTTTGTAGTGGATGCACTAAGTAGGATTACTTTTTCACTTACTCTCCTCCAAATGGTAAATTGTAGTGTTTGTGGTTCTGTTTCCTATGTTGTGTTCCCTGTTCAGTGATAACTTTGAATCATTATTTCTGAGCGATATAGGGCCTACAGCATGTGTGCTAAAGTCTGTGTTGATCTTTTAAGAATTGATGTGATAACTGGATTAAATGTCTCAATGCTAATCCTGAGTTTTGTTTCTTTTCTAAAAAAACCCCAAAACAAACATGTGAAATCCATTCAGCAGTCTATTTGAATATAAATGTTTTGCGCTCAATGGAGGAAACATAATAAGGGAAAGCATAGTTATATATACATTATGGGTAATAGCTGGTGGGTCTAGATAATGTTAAATATTCAATATAAACCAGAATAAGAGTACATTTCCTTCAGGTGGGAAGAATCTAATTTACTGGATCAAACATGAACTCAAAGGTGCGCTTACCCCCCAAATGGGTGGGGTTTTTGTTTTTTTTGTGTGTTTTAGTTTACAATGCACATTAGACAGCTCCTTAGGGTAATTTGGCCTCAAATAGGAAAGACTGGAATTATGATACTGGAATTTAGATGACATTGCTGATGAGAGAAATGTAACAAGGTAGAAACCTATTTTGGATTCCTATATACAGAATGGAATTGGATATGTAGAGAGTACAAGATCAGAAACTGATATGAATTAAAGTAATATGAGTCCTAATTCTGTGCTAGGGAAATAGGATTCATTTTTCAAGCCAAAGTAAGGTGGAATTCCTTAAATTAATAACAATGTGATATAACTTCTCTGGATTAAAAAGATAATGTCTTTAAAATATGCAATCTGATTCTTCCTTAAAATTTCTCACCTTCTTCCCCATATTAAGAATCTAATTGCCTCCTCCCTCCCCCCCCCCCCCCCGCCCCAAATCTAATTCTCTTGTCCAGTCTTACTGAATATTTTGTCAGGCACTAGCATCATGGACAATTCTTCTATTAGGTTAAAACTCCTGAATTATTACTTTTGAATTTATTTACAAACTCAATTTCTTAATGTGTTTTATTTACTTCCTTTCATATTCTCTATGGTTCTGCATTTTCAAGGTCATTTATATAACATTCAATTAAAACTAGTTCTCTACCTCTATGACAGTACATAGCATTGCTTATTCAGCTGGAAGACACCTATGAGCTGTTTCTTCAGTAGGTTTCAAAGGCCTATATAGCTGGATGGTGACTTTTTCTTGCTTTTGATCTTAATTAAACTTTAGAAGTTGCAGAGTCAAAGAACATTAACAATGTTTTCTTGATAACCCTTTCCAACCTATTATCTTTAAATTATTTTTACATTTTTATCTTCAAAAGTTGGCTTGAAGGGGTTTGTCATAAATCCAGTTTATAGACTGGCAGGATGCAAGTGGAAGAGGAATCTTGGGAGCCAAAGCACATAGATTTAAAGTCTGCCCCTGACATTTATTACCCTAGTGATTTGGGGCAGTCACTTATCCTTCCTGGACCTCAATTTCCTCAACATTAAAATGAAGAATTTCAACTAGATGACCCATAAGAACTATCCAGGTTTATATACATGATCTTGTGATTACTGAGTCCTCTCTGATTATTAGAGGTAGTGTAGAGGATGGCATGCTGGACTTGAAATATCTGAAAGATCTGGATTCAAATTTGAGTCATCTCTGATTTTTAGAGGCAGATAGTATAGAGAATGGCATGCTAGACTGAAATACATGAAAGATCTGGATTCAAATTTGACCTCTGGTGCTTACCAGCTATGTGATCACAGGGACAGCTAGGTGGTACAGTGGATGGAGCATCAAGCTTGGAGTCAGGAAGACTCATCTTTCAAAGTTCACATCTAGTCTCATATATTTACTATCTGTGGGACCCTGGGCAAGTCACTTAACCCTGTTTGCCTCAGTTTTCTCATGTGTAAAATGAACTATAGAAGGAAATGGCAAAGAACTTCAGTATTTTTGGCAAGAAAACCTCAAATGGGGTCATGAAGGGTTAGGTACCAGTGAAACAACTGACCAACATCATGTGATCACAGGGATGGGCAAGCCATTTTTAATCCTTCTGAGGTTTAGTTTCCTCATTTGTAAAAATAGGGATAATAAAAATGAGAGCCTCTATCTCACATGATGGTGAGGATCAAAGTAGTTAATGTGTGTTGGGTACTTTACAGACTTTAAAATGCTACATAAATGCCATTTAGTATGCATTCTTTATCTTTAAAATCAGGGAAAAGGTGTTGGGTTATAAAGACAAATAGATGGCAATGAAATGGCTTTAGAATTTGGTGACAATAAGGAAATGAGCCTCTATTCTTAGTATAGAAGGACTTGAGTTGTTAATGACAATATAAGACAAGCAAAGAGGTGTTCATGTGTCCTTATTATGGAGAGGACAGGATCAATACTTGGATAAATGGAAAGAAGAAAATTTCTCTTTAGATTTGTGTTCAAAATAGTGCACTTTTTGCTTCTCATATAACATGAGCTCCACTTATCCTGTACTCTGAATACAGTAGGCATTTTATTATACTATGTTGTTTTCATTTAAGAAATTTAGATTTTAATTTGTTTATACAAATGAGATCTGTAGAAAGATGGCTTTAGGCTTTAGAGGCAGTAAGGGCTGGGTTTAAATCCTGCCTCTTATATCTTTTGACTGTGTGACACTGGACAAGTCACTTTAAGTTTTCAGTACTTTGAGAAACTCTCTAAGAATGTCAGGTTCAAAGAAGTGGCAGACAGAGTATTCCCAGCCCAGCTAAATTCAGAGGAACAGATCAATAGAGGATTTTTCACAAGGTGATTGGTTTTTTAGGTCATAGCAATTTATGAAGACCACCTATTAATTTGTAGAGAGCTTGCATTTTACATCAGTAGAAAACCCACCCATAATAATAATATATTATGAAACTTTGAAATAACTATGTTTGTCTTTTTATTTTAAACCTTCATGGGACTTCTAAAAAAGCAAATACCTTGGATGAAGGAGGGCCCTTAAGGGGAAAGGCATTTGTAAATGAGAATCTAAGGAAGTAGGCTATGCTGATAAACTATTCCTTGAGCAGGACTCATTTTATCTTGATTTTAACAGTAAGAAATACCCTGAGTGGGACTGAAAACAGGAACTCGGTGGGGAATTCAATGGAACTCTAAACAGAAAGAAATCCCTAGAGTCAAATCCTCTGTTGTTCTGGAGCAAACACATAGAACACATCAAAGATCTGAGTAATATGAATGAGTTCTGTAGATATGGTTCTAAGTCATGACTATGACTACAACACTGAGTTCAAATTACTATCCTTTATAAGGATGTTAGTAACAGGGTTTGGGATGTGGAGGTACCATATTGCCTCTGACCAAAGAGAGAAATCCTTGATTTAATTTTTGTTCAGAGTGGTTAATGTGCTTCCATTTTTCATAAACTCATATAATTTTAGAGTTGGCAGGGGCTTCAGAAGCCATCTCATTTAACTTGTAAAAAAGAATATCTTTTTGTAAAATATGCTACAAATGCTTATCCAGCCTCACCTGAAGACCTCCAATGAGGGGGAACCCACTATCTTCCATGAAACTCATTCTACTTAATGATAGCTCAAATTGTTAGGCAATTTACCCTAGACAACAAGCTAAAATCTATCTCTTTGCAACAAACACACATTTTTCCTAGTTCTGGGTGACTTGGGATCAAATGCAACACAAAGTCTTCAAATACTTGAAGATAACGTATCATGTTCACCGCCCACACCTCCTGCATATTTTTCATTTGTAGACTAAACAGCTATAGTCAATTTCTCTCTAAGGCTTTCTTTAACATAAAATAGAGATAAAAGAACATCTGATATGTAACATCTAGAAACATCTGGACACAATACCCTGATGTGGGCAGGAAAAGGCATGGAGGGAGAAGAATTTCTGGCACTGTGGAATAGATACAGTGGATCAGACAATGGTAAGGTCAGAAAAACTGATGTTTCTTGCATTAATGGCAAGGGCAGATTTGGATAGGCAGAAAACAACAGAGTTCCAGGTAGGATGGAGTAATCAGATTAAAAAGCAAAGTAAAGGGGGCAGCTAGGTGGCGCAGTGGATAAAGTACCAGCCCTGGATTCAGGAGTACCTGAGTTCAAATCTGGCCACAGACACTTGACACTTACCAGCTGTGTGACCCTGGGCAAGTCACTTAGCCCCCATTGCCCCACAAAACAAAACAAAACAAAACAACAACAACAAAAAAAAGCAAAGTAAAAAATCTGTAATCAGCACAATCAAAGTAAGCAGTTTGCTTCAGGACCCAGGAGAGTTCCTGTACACTTGCTACTTTGAAACTATCTAGGCAGTTCATCTTCAGTTCAGAACTGCCCTCAGATACTTGCTAGTTTTTTTCACCCTGTTTGTCACAAGTTTATTCTCTGTAAAATGAGCTGGGTTAGGAAATGGCAAACCATTCCAGTATCTTTGACAACAAACCCAAATGGAGTCACGAAGTGTCTAAAATAAGTAAACAGCAACAAAAACAGGCAGTTCAAGGCACTCTGCTTGGCTCATTCCCCTAGTCTAGAACTCTGGGTTTAACCCTCATGCATTAATTCAAACCCTTCAAAATTTTTTCCCTACAGCTGAATTTTGGGCTTTATAAGTTGAGGGGCAAAATCAGGGAGGGGGGATGAGAATGTCCTATATACTTCGTTCTTCTGGTTTAGACACCTACAAGGGATCTGATGGGATTAGTGGGTGTTCCAGACACTGCAAATGAAGTGTTTTCCTCTTTACTAGAGCTTTCTTGTTTAGGGATGTATTCTGATGTATTGCATCCCAGTTTGAAGTCTCTTTTCTGGGTCCTCCCTCACTGAAGAAGTTCAGATCCATGTGGTCTGGAATGAATTATATTGAAGTTTGAATTGTTCCAGAAACCTTGAGCTGCAGATGCTTTGAAAACTATGGCAGTGTAGTTTTGTGGTAACTTCCTGAATATCTTCTGCCTGTATTCACTCTTCCTACTGATGGTATGTACATGTGGGAAAAGTGTGCCTCAAGTTTACAGAGGAAAATATTCTATAACTAAATCTTTGCCTTTGCTTTTAATTAATTGCTATCTATCCCAAACTAGGTAAGTAAACTCATGGTGGGGGCTAATGAGCTAGGGTTTTTGAATGGATGCGGACCCCTAGGTATCTTAAATCTGGCATATCATTGACAGAGGGACCCATATGTGAGTTAGGGTATGTCTCTAGGTGTCATGCCTCAGTGTCAAATTTGGGATAATAATATTTATACACATTGGCTACTTTATAAGGCTGTTGTGAGGAAAGTACTTTATGCAAGATGGAGCATTATATAAATGTGAGCTGTTATTTCTCGATTATAGTCTATTCTTCTCTACAGCTTCATTATGTAAATCTCAGCTTAAGCTCTTAGATACATAGAATTTGATACCTAGAAATAACCTTGGAGATACTATAGTTCAATTCTTTCACTTAACAGATGAAAAAATGGAAAGTAGGAGAGGTTTATTGGCTAGCCCAATATCGCATAACTAGTTAGTGGTGAATCTTGGAATACAGACCAGGTCTGTTGACTCTTAGGACATTGATCTTTTCTATTATGCCACAACTGCTCTTTCTTCTAATTTAAGTTAAGTTTATTGGAATTTTTACAGTATTTACTTCTCTTGTGTTCAGAAAAATTCAGAACCCAAATTATTCAAAACTCTCCTATTTTTACATATGAAGTAATTGGAATGCAAATTGCTATAGCTATCTTCCTCTTAGGAAATATACTCACTTTAAATGGTAGTGGTTTCATCTCAATGCACAGAAGTCCATGACACTCTGAAATATCGTCTGCAGTGGGAATCTCTTTTAAAAAGGTCAAAAATCTTTGGGATTTACTGAATCAATACTGTCTATTCAGGGATGAACTAGCACTAGCCTATTCATGACAGAAGATGGACACATTTATAAAGGAATAGGATATGCCTTTAGCAAAGTGGTGACACATTTTAATTCCACCTAGGACTGGATATAGGAATGCTACACTCAAAGAGACCAAGGGATAAAGTGTTGGTCTAAGAACTTTGAGAATTGAAAAATTTGGACTCTCATTAGCAAGGTACAAGTGGAAAAATAAATTTCACCAAGAAGTGTATTAAAAACCCAGTGATTCAGTGAAAGCATTTTTACCTTTTTTAGGCTCTGAAAGTTAAGCATATAATTTTATAACATAAGGTAAGCATTTTCATATAGTTAGTATAGGGATTTGACAGTTTGATTGCCAAAACAGACATTTCATAACAATTCAAATGGCTCAGATCTATTAGTGTTGGTGGACTGAACTTTTAGATCTCTAGTTCTCTACAGTAATAATAGTTTGCCTTTATGGAATGCTTTAAAGTTTGCAAAGTATGTGCGTGTGTGTGTGCGTGTGTGTGTGCATGTGTGTGCGTGTGTGTGTGTGTGTGTGTATTCTTATTTAAGCCTTGCAACATATGTGGTAAGTACCCTAGGTCTGAGCATTCTTTTTTAATGTATTAAGAAATTGAGACCCAGAGAGTCTAACTGCTTTCCTGGATGAGGGAGCCCAGGCTATGAAGGAAGCAATGGAGACTAAATCTCTACTTTTAAAAAAGTTGGATACTTAAGAAAAATAACAGTTCTTTCAAACTATAGGGAACCACTTCTCAAACTGTTATTTTGATCTCGGAACTTCTGTGAATCACTCCTAGAGTTGTCACTAAAAATATAATGGCAGGAAAACATTCCAAAAAACCATCTGCTTTACTCTCTGTGTCAATTTTGTACAATACACACATTAAGCTAAGATAAAGAGGTGTTGGGATTGATTTAAATTCACCATGTGATCAAAAAGTTATTTTTTTTTAGCAGTTTAGACTCATAGAATTATAGAATTTCAGAGATGGCAGAGACCTCAGATGCTATCTAGTCCAATGCTTACTTGAAGAATAATCACCACTAAAACATTCCCAACAAATGGTCATCAAATTCCCAATTGAAGACTTCCAGTGATGGGAAAACCTATCACTTCTAGAGACAGTCTATTTTAACAGCTTTCATAATATGAAGCTTTTCTTTATATTCAGCACAAATCTGCCTTTTCTGACTAGTTGGGTCACATTGATAGATGGAAGAGACCATCTTCTTGATTATCTTACACTTGAATTCACTTCTTATAATTTCTTCCTATTAGTCCCTATTTTAAAATTCTTCTTAGAAGAAAAAAAAAACAAGTCAAACAAGAAGTGAGTCATTCTTCCTTCCCTTATTTATCTATTATCCTTTTCTCATGTACAGAGTACAGTGCTCTATTTTTTAAAAAATCCTCTTCTTTCAAAAATACCTTTAAATTTATTTTGTTATCCTTCCAAAGATTCTTTAAATTCACTTTACTCTGAATTTTCAGGCTCCTCATTCATTCTTTTGTAAGTTATACTTCATCACCTGCCTTTTATGCCTTTTTAATACATGACTATCTGAGTTTGTTTGTGAGTTATTAGTATACCTTTATAAGTCTCTTTAGATAGTTCCATACTTTTTTCCTTGTAATTTCTTGTCTGGAATAACCTATTCTTGGCCAATACAGATGCCTGATGACTACTGTTGCTCTTTCTTTCTTTCTTTCTTTTTTTTTTTTTTTGTTTTTTGGCAGGGCAATGGGGGTTAGGTGACTTGCCCAGGGTCACACAGCTAGTCAAGTGTCTGAGGCCGGATTTGAACTCATGTACTCCTGAATCCAGGGCCAGTGCTTATCCACTGCACCACCTAGCTGCCCCTGTTGTTCTTTCTAAATGTTGACATTGCAACCCTTTAGCAACCAAGAGTCTGAAATGAATATTCAACTGCCTAGTTCAAAACCCTAATATAGATGAAATGCAAATATGATATCTATTGCCAATTTAGCTTTGCTTTTAATAATTCTGACAGGCAGTATTCATTATTTCATTACTAAAAATACTCTCCTGTTTCCAAAATAATTACAAAGAATTTTACAAGCAAAATAGAATATTTAAATAAAATTTAAAGAATGCTATCAAGTTACTAAAGCCAAAATGTAATGAACTGAAGCAATCATCCAAAATACTGCCTTATGTGAAGAAAAAAGGAAAATTAGAAGTGATGTGTAGGCTTTTACAAAGAGAGTTGTACAATCCACATCATTCAGAATTATATAATACTCTTATCATTTTTCTATCTCTTTTATTAAGTAAGATGCTTATGTTATTGCTTGGTTTGAAATAAGATGGTTGTGAAAAATATATTGTGGTAAGATTATTGGAATTTGGCTGACTGATTGGATGAGCCACATCTGGCCTGCTCTGAAGTGACATATGCTGCTGATGTCAGGAGGAGAATCCACTCTCCACAGGCAGTTTTGAAGGACCTCCCCTTTTGGGGGAGGAAGATTAAATGCTTGCTGAGGGGAGCTTGCTCTCTTCTGGAGTCACTTTCCTCCCAGTGGAGTGAACCCCAGCAGGAGCAGACAAGTCCTTTGGGCCCTGGCTATAAGCTATTTTTTCCATTGAAGCTACGAGTCCCAGGTGGTGAGTTAACATAAAAGCCCTGTTTTCTTTTGAATTAGCTGAACTGGAAGTGAGTTTGGGGATTGTATAGACTTAGGTTAGAGATAGGAGGATTATCTGTATTTCTTTTTTCCTATTCCCTTATCTTTGATTTTTATTAATTTCACCTTTGCTGTGTATTTTATTCCCATTAATAAAACCTGATTCATTTGTGGAAAAGAGGCTGTTAGGGTCCTTATTGACCTGGGAAAAATATCTAAAAAGGCAGTTCGGAAAGGAGGGAGCTTTGGACCTAGAGGTCCCTCATTATTTCCAGGACCTCAATATTACAGTGAGTCACTCAGTTAACTCTCCATATATTAAATTTGGCCCTCACAATATTACTTAACAAAATCAGCCTCATGTCATATGGCATCAACTATTTAATAAGTATTTTTTTTTAAATCATAGGATGAGGAGCCAAAAATGGAAGGAGTGGTTTGGAAAAGGGGAGGATTATGGGGAAAGACATGTTTTGGACATGTAGAGTTTGGTGTGCTTCTGGGACATCCAGTTTGAAAGATCCAATAAGCAAATGATAAGGTAAAAATGAAGTTCTGGGAAGGGAATACAGCTTAGTTGTCTGACTCAGTGTTTGTTTTTTTCAGTTAAGTGAAAGAAGTCAGGAGCCACAATGATGCATTTCAAAAGATCAAGAGAGCAAGTAAAACAGACTTTGAGGGCCTGGGAACCTGAGAAGTTGATTTTATGCTAGGTTTTGTAGTTAGTTCAGAATGCCACTGAGTGAATGAGGAACACCTTATAGGGTCCATTTAAATATGAATAGGGCTTTAGAAAAAGACTGTTTAAGCACTCTTGCTACTGTAAGGTATAAACTTGGAGTGACCAATGATATGTGGAAATCATGCCAAGTCAAAGCCCACCCTTCCCAGAAACTGAGATAGTAAAGAGGATCCTAGGAAGATGGATGAAAAAGGCAGAAAATTATCTGACTTTCCCATATCCCCCCACAAATAATTTAAAATAATGCCTCAAAATGAACTTTAGAGTGGCAGAGATATTTAAAAGTCAGAGTAAAGAAATTTTCTCCCTAAGTCCTCCTTAGCAAAGATCAGAATCTTGGTTTGCCCTGATTGAAGTGCATATACCTCTGAGCAGATATTTCTGAATCAACAAACAACAAGCTCAGGGGGCAGCTATATCATGTGGCAATGTCAGCTTCAGGAACTTTCAATCCATGGATAGTGTGGGGGGTATCTTATGGCTTCAGGTCCTCTGCTGGTGCTGAACACAGGGTTCAGGTGTGCTTGCCAAACTTGGTCCCAGGCTGTGGCAGTGGGCAAGAAGAAGAGTACATCTTGGTGAGTGCATCACAAAGGGACAGGACCCTGCTGGCTGTGGATACTAGCAGGACACGAGTTTTGGTTTCTGGGCAGAGGCATAAGTAAAAGCTGGCAGTCATATAAAGGAGCACAGGGAGCAACAACATTTGAAGTGACAGCATGGCTGCGGCCTCGGTTAGGGCTCAGGCACAGAGAGGAGTACCTGAGGCCAGGCACCCAGAGTGAACTCAGAAAACAAGAGGATAAAAAACTTGAAGCCTGAGATATTATCTCCCTTAAATTAGGACTAGAGCACAACACTAATAATGTTAACAGTCAAGAAATAAGCTGCTAAAATGAGTAAGCAAAAGAGAAAGAACTTGACTATAGATAGCTATTATGGTTGAAAGAGAAGAACAGAGTTCAAACTCAGAAGACAGTGAAATCAAAACAGTTACTTCCAATGCTTCAGATAAAAATTCAAAATGCTTATAAACCCAAAAAGACTTCTCAGAAGATCTTAAAAAGGACTTTAAATTTAAATATGAGAGTTTGAGGGAAAATAGAAAAAAATAATATGAGAAAGATTAAGAAAATTATGAAAACAAAGCAACCAATTGGAAAAAGAGATTCAAAAACTTAGAGAAGAAATTAATAATTAGAATTGGTAAGAGGAAGCTAATGAATTCATAAGACATGAAGAAATAATAAGGAAAATCAAAAGAATGGGAAAAAAAGACAAGAATGTGAAAAAATCTCCTTACAAAAACAACTGACCTAAAAAAGAGATTGAAGAGAGACAATAAAAAAAAATTTGGCCTACGTGAAAGTTATGATGAAAAAAATAGTCTAGACACTATACTTCAAGAAATTATTAAAGAAAATTGCACTGAATTTTTAGAACTAGAGGGTGAAATAGAAATTATAAAAAAATCTAACAATCACCACCTGAAAGAGATTCCATGATGAAAACTCACAGGTACATTATAGCTAACCAGGTAAAGGAGAAAATACTATAAGCAACTAGAAAGAAACAAACAAACAGGATTATAGAAGATTTAGCAGCTTTTATATTAAAAGACTGAACGACATGGAACATTATGTTCCAAAGAACAAAGGATCTGGGTTTGCAACCAAGAATAACTTGCCCAACAAAACTGAGTGTAAATCTGTAAGAAAAAAAGGGATTTTTAATGAGCTAATGGACTTTCAGGTATCTTTGAGGAAAAGACCAGAACTGAACAGAATATTTGACCTACAAGAATCAGGAGAAACATAGGAAGGTAAACATGAAAGACCAATTATAAGGTTTTTTAAAAGGTCAAACTTTATTTCTTATATAGGAAAACATCATCCATAACTCTTAAGAATGTTATTATTATTAGGGTAGTTTGAAAGAGCATAGAAGAATCGGGGTTGAGTTGACTATGATGGGAGAATCCTAAAAAATGAAATTGGGTGGGTGAGGTAAAATGGAGCAGTTATTTCATAAAAAGGTCTGAATGGAAGAACTGTTACAGTAGAGGGAAGGGGAGGCTTAAGGGCTGGTAGTGCTAGAAACATTCTCATCAGAAGTAAGTTAAAGAGGAAATAACACATACATCTAGAAGAGTATAAAATCTTCTTAACTTATAGAGAAATAAGAGGGTGAGGGGAAAGGATAAGAAAGGAACTCTTAGAAGAGTTGGTAGATTAGTGAATAAGAAGGAAAAGGGAGAAGATAAAGGTCAAATTCTTAGTAAGGATGTGGGTTAGGGAGGCAATGGTTAGAAGTAGGGATAGGGTAAAAAGAGGGAGAGAAGGATAAATAGGAAAAATAATATGGAGGGAAATAAAAAACTAGTTATTATAATTTTGAATGTTAATGAAATGAATTCATCCATGAAACAGAAATGGATAGCAGAATGGATTAAATACCCAAATCCAACAATATGTTGTTTACAAGAAATAAATTTAAAAATGAGAAATACACTTTGAGTAAAAATAAAGGGCTGCAGTAGAATTTATTATGCTTAAGCTGATACAAAAAATCAGGGGTAGCAGTCATGATCTCAGTAAAAGTTAAAACTAAAATAGATTTACTTAATAGAAATAAATAGAGAAATTACATTATAATAAAAAGGTACCATAGATAATGAGGTAATATTAATACTAAACCTATATGCAGCAAATGCTATTGTACACAGTCCTGTAAATAAAATTTACAGGTGAAAAAAGATAGCAAAACTATAATAGTAGGGGACTTCAACCTTTTCCTCTCAAAACTAGATAAATATAACTTAAAATCAATAAGAAAGAAGTCAAGAAGATGAATAGAGTCTTATGCAAACTAGATGTGATAGCTATCTGGAAAGAATTGAATGGGAATAGAAATGAACATGGCTGTTTTTGCAGGGGTACATGGTACATTTACCAAAATTAACCATATACAAGGGCATAAAAACTTGCAGAAAGTACAGAAATGCAGAATGAAGAAATATTAAATGCATCATTTTCCAATCACAATGCAATAAAATGATATTTAATAAGGGATCATGGATAAACAGATTTAAAATTAATTGGATAGGGGCAGCTAGGTGGTGCAATGGATAAAACACCAGGCCTGAATTCAGGAGTACCCAAGTTCAAATCCAGCTTCATACACTTGACACTTACTAGCTGGGTGACCCTGGGCAAGTCACTTAACCCTCATTGCCCCACCAAAATAATTGTATCTTAAAAATTAATTGGAGACTAAATAACCATATCTAACAGAATGAGTGGGTTAAAGAATAAGTAATGGAAACAATACATAATTTATTAATGCGAATGATGATACTGAGATACCAAAATCTATAGGGTGTAGCACAGGAATCAAAAGAATATTTATATCTCCAAATGCTTATAGCAATAAAATAAAGAGAAGGTCAATGAATTGGGTATGCAATTTTAAAAGCTAGAAAAAGAACAAATTAAAAGTTCTCAAACACCTAATTATAAATCCTAAATATTAAAGATGAAATAAAAAATGAATATGAGAAAGCAATTGAATTAATAAATAAAGCTAGAAACTGGTATTATGAAAAACACAATAAAATAGATAAATCATTGGTTAGTATGATTTAAAAAGAGAGAAAAGAAAACCAAATCACTAGTATCAAAAATGAAAAGGGTGAATATATCCCTAATGAAGGGGAAATCAAAGAAATTACTAGGAATTATTTTGCCCAATTATATTCTAATGAATCTAACAATTTAATTAAAATGAAAGAATACTTACAAAAATATAAAATACCTAGATTAACAAAAGAAGAAATTAAATATCTAAATAAACCTATTTTAGAAAAGGAAATTGAACAGGCCATAAATGAGCTTCCTAAGAAAAACAGCATCAAGACCAGATAGATTTAAAAGTGACTTCTACCAAACATTTAAAGACCAACCAATCCCAATATTAAATAAATTATTTGGAATAATAGAAAAGGAGTCCTACCAAACTTGTTTTATTAAACAAATATGGTACTGAAACTTAAACTAGAAAGAGTAAAAACAGAAAAAGAAAATTACATACCAATTTCACTAATGAATATAGATGTAAAAATCCTAAATAAAATGCTACCTTGGAGACTGCAACAATATATCACAAACATTATACCTCCTGAACAAATGGAATTTATATCTGGAATGCAGGGATGTTTTAATACAAGGAAAACTATTAATATAATTGATTATATCAATAACAAAAGTAATAAAATCATATTATTATTTCAATAGAAGCAGGAAAAGCATTGGACAAAATATAACACTAAGTCCTATTAAAAACACTTGAAAGCATATGTATAAATGGATTTTTTCTTTAAAATGATGTGAAGCTTCTACCTAAAGACACCAGTAAGCATTATTTGTAACAGGGATAAACTACGAGCTTATTTTGCTTTTTTGTACTTTATATATAAAATTCTTTTGGTTCTACTCATTTTACTTTTCATTATTTCATGCAAATATTTCCATGTTTTTCTAAAAATCAACCTGCTTGTCATTTTTTACAGCACAGTAGTATTCTATCACACTCATAAACCATAGCTTGTTTAGTTATTCCCCAATTCATGGGCATCCCCTCAATTTCCAGTTCTTTGCCACCACACAGAGAGCTGCTATAAATATCTTAGAATGTATAGGTTCTTTCCCTTTTTGCCCTACCTTGGGAAACAGACCTAATAGTGGCATTTCTAGGTCAAAGGGTATACACAATTTTATAACTTTTGGGGCATAATTCCAGATTGCTCTTCAAAATAGTTGGATCAGTTCACAGTTCTACCAAAAGCATATTAGTGTTCCATTTTTTCCACATTCCCTCAAACATTTGTCATTTTCCCCTTTTATTATTTTAGCCAATCTGATACATGAAAAATAGCATGCTTTAGTCTGTGTTCAATCAATATCAGTTTTTTTCTTTGGAGGTAGATAGTATGTTTCATTATTAGTCATTTAGGATTGTCTTGGATCATTGTATTGCTAAGAACAGTAAAATCATTCACAGCTCTTCACTGAAAAATATTGCTGTCATTGTGTATGATGTTCTCTTGGTTCTGTTCACTTCACTATACATCACTTTGTATAAGTCTTCCCAGGCCTTTTTGAAATCATTCTGCTTTTCATTTCTCTCTTTTTTTTTCTTTCTTTTTTTAGTGAGGCAATTGGGGTCAAGTGACTTGCCCAGGGTCACACAGCTAGTAAGTGTTAAGTGTCTGAGGCCGGATCTCAACCCAGGTACTCCTGACTCCAGGGCTGGTGCTTTATCCACTGCGCCACCTAGCTGCCCCTGTCATTTCTTATAGCACAATAATATTCCATTACAATCATATACCACAGCTTGTTTAGCCATTCCCCAATTGATGGACATTCCTTTGGTTTTCAATTGTTAGCCACCAGAAAAAAAGCTGATATAAACATTTTTGTAAAAATAGGTCTTTTTCTCTATTTTGGGATATAAACCTAGCAGTAGTTTTGCTGGATTAAATGGCATGTGCAGTTGAATTGCCCTTTGGGCATAGTTCCAAATTGCTCTGCAGAATGGTTGGATCAGTTCACAACTCCACCAACAGTGGATTAACATTATAGTTTTCCCACATCCCCTCCAACATCCAACATTTTCCTTCATTATTATATTTGCCACTCTGATAGGTGTGACATGGTATGTCAGATTTGTTTTAACTTTCACTGCGGCAGCTAGGTAGAGCAGTGGATAGAGCCCTGTGCCTGGAGTCAGGAGGACCTGAGTTCAAATCCAGCCTCAGACACTTGACACTTACTAGCTGGGTGACTGGGCAAGTCACTTAATCTCAATTGCCTCAAACATTCGGGGCCATTTCCAGTGGTCCTGATGTATATCTTGCCACTGGACCCAGATGACTCCAGAGGAGAGGGTGAGGCTGGTGACTTAGCAGAGCCTTCCCTCACTTAAATCCAATTCACTGCAAGTCATGACATTAGCTCTTCATGTCATAGTCCTCTTCAAGAACAAAGGACAAGAACAATGAGTAAAGGTAGCTTTGATTTCTTTGTCTGAAAACTTCCTGTTTATATCATTTGACCATTTATCAGTTGGGGAATGATGTGTATTTTTATAAATTTGACTCAGTTCACTATTTATTTGAGAAATGAGGCCTTTATCAGTGATACTTGTTCCAACAATTCTTTCCCAGTTTTCTGATTCCCTTATAATTTTAGTTGCATTGGTTTTGTTTATACAGAAGCTTTTTAATTTTATGTAATCAAAATTATCTAGTTCATATTTGGTAATGCTCTCTGTATTTTCTTTGGTTTTAAGTTCTTCCCCTGTTTATAAATCAGACAGATAATCTATTCCATGCTCTCTTTAGTTGCTTATGGCTTCACCATTTATGTGTAAATCATGTACCCATTTTGACCTTATCTTAGTAAAGGATGTGAGATTTTGGTCTGTACCTAGTTTCTGCCATAGTTTTCCAGTTTTCCCAGCAGTTTTTGTTAAATAATGAGTTTTTGTTTTAAGAGCTTGGATCTTTGGGTTTATCATATACTAGATTACTAGAGTCATTAACTGTAGTATAATTTTTACCTATTCTATTCCACTGATCCACCAGTCTATTTCTTAGCCAGTACCAGATTGTTATTATTATTATTATTATTTTTTTTTGGTGAGGTAATGGGGGTTAAGTGACTTGCTGAGGGTCACACAGCTAGTAAGTGTAAAGTGTCTGAGGCTAGATTTGAACTCAGGTCCTCCTGAATCCAAGGATGGTGCTCTATCCACTGTGCCACCTAGCTACCCCCCAGATTGTTTTGATAATTACCGCTTTATAATACAGTTTGGCATATGGTATACAGTAAGCTTTTTAGTTAGATAATTTTTAGCCAAATAAGGCTAGACTTAAACAATATTAATGAATGATAAATAATAACCCATAAACTCATCCTCTTCACTGATAGTTCCCTTTATGACTTAGCTCAAGGCACCTAATAGGTGAATTGAATTGAACTGAATGGCTTTATTTAAAATATGCACATACCCCAATACTCATACCTTGAACTATACATACTGTATTTAATCTACAAAGGATTGATGGGAATATGAGAGAGCAAAAAGTTAGTTCTAATTAAATGATATTAAACCCAAAGTAACTTTTTTACTTATGCAGGTTGTTAGGTAGTGAAGTGGATAGAGTCAGGGAGATCCTGAGTTCAAAATCTGTCTCAAATGTTCACCAACTGAACCAACTGTAAAATAGGGATAATAGAAAAGCAACTACTTCATAAGATTGTTGCACATAGTAGGCACTTAATAAATCCTTGGCCCCCCCTTATGTATCCTAAGTTAAGGTTTCAGTAAATTCCTAGAATATACATTTTATCTCAAAACACTTGCACTTCAGACTTTGGACACAAAAGTCCATGGATTAGCTGTTAGCTAATGTATTTTGTGGTTTTTTGTTGTTGTTGGTTTTTGTTCTTTTTTTGCTAGTCCTATTAAGTCAACAAGAATATAATTAATGCCCTTAGGGTATATGGAAGTATTCTTGGTGTGAGAGGAAAATATAGTAAATAATAGGCTGAGAAATGGTACCCAAGGAAAATAACTTGATGTTTCTGTATCCCCCATAACACCTAGCACAATACCTTGCATATAGTAGGCACTTAGTAAACATGGTTTGATTTTTACAATCTAATATGGAAGACAAGGCAGAGATGTGATAATAAGAATATGTGATTGTACCAATTGTAGAAATTCACTGAGTGAAGGACAATGGGTCAGAGATTGTCTTAGATTGGATGTTTCAGAGTTGTTCAGTCTTTTCAGTCATATCTGACTGTTTGTAAACCTATTTGGGGTTTTCTTGGCAAAGATACTAGAAAGATTTGCCATTTCCTTCTTGAGTTCATTTTACAGATGAAGAGATTGAAGCAAACAATGTTAATTGACTGCCCAGGGTCACACATCTAGGCAGTATCTGAAGTTGGATTTGAACTCAGGTCTTTCTGACTCCAAGTCTGGCACTTTATCCACTGTGCCATCTAGCTGCCGTAGGTTTCAGAGTGGGGGGCCTCATTTGCTGTTTTTAGTACTATGATTATCTCACTTTTTCATTTTATTTTAAATTTATGGAATAAAACAACCTTTTCATAACATAGAACAATTAAAAGATGATTGTTCACAAAACTGAAAATGTACTATGCACAACTTGCTATTCCATTCAAATATATAACAATTATGTAAATTTATTTTTTCTTCCTTCTCCCTATCTTACAGATGACTACCATTTTACACACACACACACACACACACACACACACACAAATATATGTAGAATCCTTCTATATATATTTCTATTCATCAGTTCTGTGGATACAGATAGCAACTTTCTTTATATTTCCTTTATAATTAATTTGCATATTTATAATAGACAAAATAATTTATGCATTCAAAGTCATTCTTATAAAATATTATTGTTACTGTATACAATGTTGTCTGGTTCTGTCCATTTCTCTTTCCATTCTTTCTTTTTTTTTTTTTTAAGTGAGGCAATTGGGGTTAAGTGACTTGCCCAGGGTCACACAGCTAGTAAGTGTCAAGTGTCTGAGGCCGGATTTGAACTCAGGTACTCCTGAATCCAGGGCCGGTGCTTTATCCACTGCGCCACCTAGCTGCCCCTTCTTTCCATTATTTCTTGCAAGTCTTTCCATGTTTTCAGATGATCATCGAAAGTCTGCTCTTCATCATTTCTTTTAGTACTTATATCTAAGTAATAATATATAAGTATATGAATAAAATTAATACGATAATATTACACAATATAGTATATAATGTAATTAATATATAAGTATGTATTATATACTTGTTTCTTAAAATATACCATCCCAATCATATACCACAACTAGTTCAGCCATTTACCAATTCATTTTCCATTCACATTCAAAGTTACAGTTGATATGCTGTGATTATCTCAGTATATTGGCAATTGTACTATCCTGAGCTAAGGTGTGGTCAATTAGGAGTAAGAAGAACTAAATTTTATCCCCAGATGTGCCACTAAGTTCATGGATGACCTTGGATTTTATTTTATTTCTCTAGGCCTCAATTTTCCAATCTCATCCAAATGAGATATGAAGGAGATATTTAAGTATTGTCCTAGGCAACTTAAATATAGAATGGAAATAAAATGAACTAAATAAACCTAGATAACCCGAAAACTGAAGAGTGAAGAAGGTCCTTAGTTAACCTGATGGAATCAAGAGATATTGGATATTGAATGAAAGCAACTGATGAATGAAGGGAACTTCTAATAATTGGCTAAAAGGGTAAACCATACCTCTTGTGGCCTAGGTAAAAATCAAGCTGACCTCATTGGAATAAGCTCTGAAGAAAAAAAGTCTGCTCTTCAATTATTCCTTTTAGTTTCTTCACTATATATCCCTTCATATAAGTCTTCCTAGGCCTTTCTGAAATTATTTCTTAGGAGAGTATAGCAAAGAGGAGCCAATGGGTTTCTGTTCTCCTTCCTTCCCTGGTTGATGACAACTTCTTGCAGCAGAAGCACATAACACAATGTATCTTCATGCTTGTTGATAATTGTTTTTGTGCCCCAGCACCTTAGTAGAGTATACTACATATAATTGGGTATTAATAAATTTCTACTTGATTTAACAGATGAAATCATAGATTTTTTTTAAAGAATTGAATTTTTTTCAGAGCAGAAATTGTATGTGCAAGTGTATATGCATTCCTGTGTGTGTGCATGCATGTGTGTGTGTTTTGCTTTTTTGGGGGGGGGTATCCTCAGAGTTTATCACATGTGCCTGGCATATAGTAGGCTCTTAATGAACGCTTTTTGATTTGTTGATCTGATGACTTTATGGTCACACTTTTGATAGCTACTTTTCATAGATAAAGGTTTTTGAGTATGGTGACCTGCATACTACCCCACTACATTTTGGGGGATAGATTTTGGGGGTACATGAATGTGGATAGGGAAAAAATACCCTTTTTACTACCCTTTAACTGAAATTTAGCATTTACTTCAATTATGAATTTTTAAAAAACCCATTAATCTGAATACATACATATCAGGTTAACAAGGAAGTCAAACACAACAAAATCAAGAACCTCCTCTCTAAGTTGCCTGCAAATTCCTTAATATCAATGAAAGAGACAGTCAGTTAATAAAGATTCATTAAAGCACCTACCATGTGCCAGGCACTTTGCTAAGTGCTGGAAAAAGTGGAAAGAATACTAGACTTTGACTTAGACCTGAATACAATTTCTGTCTCTGACACTCAGTAGCTGTATGACCTTGGGCAAATCCCCACTAAATTGTAAGCTCCTTGAGGGTGGGACTGTCTTTTGCCTCTTTTTTGTATCTCCAATGCTTAGTACCTTGCCTCCCAAGTAGTAGGTGCTAGATAAATGTTTACTGAATTAATTGTTTATTGAACAGTCTCTTGATTTCCTAATCTACAAAATGGGCCTTGAATTCCTAATCAACAAAATAAAGAGGGCTAGATTCAATGACCTCTAAAGTCCCCTGGATCTACAATTCTTTTTCTTTTCTTTTCTTTTTTTTTCAGGGCAATGAGGGTTAAGTGACTTGCCCAGGGACACATAGCTAGTAAGTGTCAAGTGTCTGAGGTCAAATTTGAACTCAGGACCCACTGAATCCAGGGCCAGTGCTTTATCCACTGTGTCACTTAGCTGCCCCTCTAGATCTACAGTTCTATGAGCTTCTTCTTTGATTCCCCAAAGATCCTCTCTAATTTTCCCTGCACATAGCTGTGAAATAAATGTTTGCTCAATGATTGATTGATTCCATGAGGCTGAAAGAAGGAAGAGTCACGTGTAACTACAATGTTCTGGGACTAGGGAATTGAGAGAACAGCACTTCCATGGATAGAATCAGGAAAAAAAAGGAGACAAGGGAGAAAAAAGAAATGAAAAAGAAAAGGGAAAGATAGGAAGCGGGAAGAAAGTGAGAAGAGGAGAAAGGAAGCTTCTCTAAAAAGTTTGCCCCCCCCCCCCCGCCCAGTTCCTCCTAGTCCTTGTCTCTGTTTTGCAGTTTTGAGTTTCCCTTCAGTAATTTGCTTGGAGTCCTCCTTTTCTCCGAGCCCCAATCAATTCAGTTTTTGAAAGGTAAGTGCTTACTATTTGCTTCCTTAACCAGTTTTTCCAGAGTCCCTCCAGTTGTATATAAACTGTGGCCTAGGTGACTTGTGTGAGAAAATAATTATTAATAATAAGTGTCTTGGGGGACCCAGATCAGTTTTAGCCTTTTCTCCCCCTCCTCCAAACCCCACAGCCCACTTCAGAGTTTAATGTTTAGGAAGAACTTTAGCTGGTTCAGGGCAAGCATAAGGGAACGATAGGAATGGAGATAGACTCTTTGTTTCTAGTTTAGTAAACCCAGGGGATTAAGCTGTGCCTGGATAATGGATTTTGCCTTGAGCACCTTGGGGAGAGTCTTTTTGGGACACCCCCCACTCCATGTCAACTGTAGAGTTCATTTTAATATGGATCAGCCTCAAGTCATGTCAACCAATGGAACTAAGTGATGATAACCATTTAGCTTTGATCAGTGTGCAGTGATGTACCTCTATCAAAAGAGGATAAAAGCAAAGAACAGGTAAGGCTTCTGGTTGTCACCATATTGGAATGCACACTTGGTTTAGCTAGGCTGTTGGATAGTGAGTACTCTCCTCTTAGGACAGAATAGGTAATGTTAGGCTTCTGAACCTTGTTTCTTATGCCATGTGCTCTCTCTCTCTCAGAAATATGACGCTGGGGTTTTTTCTGCTTGTGTTAAATTCCACATAGTCAATACTTTTCTAATATTTAATATTAATTGATAATAAATGATTACTGCCAAAAGGATGCAATAGCCATTATTATATAAATAGCCATTAGTTTATAAGTAGCCAATAATCTAGCCCCCAATAATTTAGCCAACACAATTTGGCGACCACACAAAACACTTGTTTCTGTTCTATAGCATTGGATTCTTTTGTTTGTAATTACCCTCCTCTCACCTTTCAATCCAATAAAACATACAAGATGCTAGAGTTAGGGTTAGATGAAAAATAGAACAGTATTTGACCTCAGGAGGCTTAAAAAGGATATATGACAAATACTTAAGTATAATTCTAGAAAGAGTATGATAAGAGTGTAAGGATAGTTAAAAGACAGAATAATTCCAGCACATGGATCATAGAATGCTCTATTAAAGAAGGTGTCTGAGCTAGACCTTGAAGGAAGAGACTTTCAATAGGGGGCAGACATGAAGTGTATGAGAGTGCCAGGCATGGAACTTGGCCTATATGATTGCAAAGAGGCAAGAGATGGCACGAGACCAGGGAACAAACTGTTACTAGTGGTCCAGCTGGTCCCACTATAGACTGAAGGAATAATGTGAAATGAGGTGTAGAAGTTAGGATGGATTCAGACTGTGGAGAGCCTTTAATGTCAGGATAAGGTGTTTATATTTTATTCTAGAGGCAATAGGGAGCAATCAAAGGATTTGGAGCAGGAAGTAACATGATCAGACCAGTGCCCTGGGAAGGTGATTGTGGCAACTCTGTGAAGGATGGCTTGGAGAGGGGAGAGACTGAAAGCTGGGAGACTAGGAAGCTGTTACAAAATCCAACTGCTATTTGTTATACAGGTTGTGATTTTCTTTTCTTTTTCAGATAGGGAGACAAGAGGGAGAAAAAAACTAAATGCTTGATAATTGGAAAAAAAATAAAATTTAATTAAAAAATAAAATTCAACTACTCAGTGCACAGGGTGGAAAACAATTTAAATAAAGTAGTGAAGCATGATGCCGAAAGGAATCCATAGGATTTTCAGAGTACAGTCTAAAATTAGCAAAAACACCACCTAGGACTTTGTTGTTGCTCTGCCCTACATTTTGGGCCAAATGGTACCTGGTCTCCCAAAGGAGAAAGATAAAACCAATGCACACTTTTGAATGTTAATAAGGCTTCTCACTGAGGTTTTAGAAACTTAAAACATCTTTAGGTATTAAAAATAAATTCCAAAAAAAGCCCAGAGTGATTGTTTCATATGTACAGTGAAAAACTTTCAGGATTCCACGGGGCAAATAAACTTTTTATTTCACAAATAAACTTTGGAATTGTTCAAAGGTAAGAGAAAAGCCTGAAGCCAGTACTGAAATAATGCTCAAGGACTAGGGCATTTTAAAAATAGACAAACTTTGGATAGTTCATCAGAATTTGAAAGGGCTTTACTAGAGAAAGCTGCAGGTTTTAGGAGAAAAAGACATGAAATTAGAATCAGAAGACCTGGCTTCATTGTGTGTGTGTATGTGTATGTGTGTGTGTGTGTGTGTGTGTGTGTGTGTGTGTGTGTGTGTGTGTGAGAGAGAGAGAGAGAGAGAGAGAGAGAGAAAGAGAGAGAGAGAGAGAGAGAGAAAGAAAGGGGTAGATAATTATGCATCATCTCAGTTAAGCTGAGACCAAGACACATAATACCACTTTTTGGAAGATTTTTTTTTAGCTGACTCTCCTATTTTAATGTCCTGTGTTTTAGCTAGATTGACCTAAATATGGCATCAGATAACTCATCATATTCTTAGCAGGTTCCCTTTATTGGAAGGGAAGCAGGCCCAAAGACTAGAATATGTTTTAGATGATAAGTGCCACAAGATGCTAGACTTCATATAGGGGACATGAGAGGGGTCCTTTGTGGATGGCACTTGTGATGGATTTTTTCTCTCTGCGTCAGGGTAATCCCTTTGGGGATGAGTGTCAGAACTTTATTCGCCACAGAGTTTGGTTAACTTTAAGAGGATATCTTTAGAAATATATATTTGAACAATAATGGGAACAGAAAATTTTTAAAAAATCTCTTTTCCAACCATTAAAGTACAATGTGAGACCTAAATTAATTCATTAGAAATCTGAATAAATTCTTCAAGGGCATTTTTATAATTAAAATACTCTAGGTACTCAGGAAGAACTAGGAGAAGAGACAGATGTTCTGCCAATAACAGATATAGGATTTCTACTTAAAATGTTTTTGTAAAAGGTTTTTTTTATAATTATTCTCTTAAAACCATAGATATAGATAGGGAAGAAAAAAACCACAAACCTTTCATCAAAAGAATGTTCAGTTCCTTTTCTGCAATACTGCACTTTAAAGAACACCTGGTAAATCCTCAAGAGGCACTAGATGAGCACTCATTTAGGCATGGAGAGTACCTTTTTTCTCAGCACTGATTTCAGCCAGTCTTCTGCCCTGAAGCAAGAAGATGACTTAAGCAAGTCTTCTGCCCTGAAGAAGAAGATGACTGAGTAAAGTCATAAGAAATGTTGAAGAGGACTAAAATCTGCTCAAGGAAGGAGCAGTTTTCTTATAGTTGGTTGATGCTGGGCTGTGACATAGATCTAGAAAGATTGCTAAATTGGAAAATTTGAACTCATCCTATTATGTGGTTTTTATTTCTCTCCTCTCTCTCTCTCTCTCTCTTTTCACACACACACACACACACACACACACACACACACACACACACACACACACACACATACACACACACACACACACACACACACACTATTTTATTTTTTTCTAAACTGGGTCTCCACATCTCACCTAGGTTGAAATTGCAGGAGCCAGTCCTGGCCTTGATTCTACTGATGACTGACACAGGAACTTTGACCTCCTTTGTTTTTAACCTGAAGTAGTTTGCCCTCCTTAGGCAGCCTGGTACCCTTTTGAAAGCTCATCACAGTGATGTTATAGTTAAAGTGGACACCTGGATTGTTGTTATTTGTCCTTCCCAAAGAGGACCATGACATCAGGAGATGATGCCATAACTTGCAGTGAATTGGATTTTAGTGAGAGAGGGTTGTGCAAAGTCACCAACTTCATTCTCTCCTCCAGAGCTATCTGGGTCCAGTGGAAAAATATACATCAGGACCACTGGAGATGGCTCTAGGTATTTGAGGCAATTGGGGTTAAGTGACTTGCCCAGGGTCACACAGCTAGTAAGTGTCAAGTGTCTGAAGCCAGATTTAAACTGGAGTCTTCACGACTCCAGGGCCAATGTTCTATCCACTGCACTACCTTACCTGGGGAGACACCTGGATACTGAAGCTCAGAATCTCCAAGCTCAAGATATGTTCCAGCCTCAGTATTTCCATCTGCAGGGATTACAGGTGTACAGCAACCATAGCTGGCTATATATGTGGGTTTCTAAAATTAAAATAATGTTATAATTATTTTAAATTTCGATAACTTGGATCTAATTTCTAGTCCAGTTACATGTGGAATAGGAACAAAGAATACTGGATTGAGAATTAGAGCACCTGAGTTTGAGCCCCAGTATCTGCTATTTATTATTTGTGTGATACGGGGAAAGTGAGTGTACTGCAAAATAAAGTCAGTGAGTCAACAAGAATTTATTAAGTGCTTACTGTGTGCCAGGAACTATGATAAGTTCTGTGGCTACATAGACAAAAACATGGGGTCCTTGCTCTCAAGAAGTTCACATTCTAATGGGGGAGGCAATATATCATATGATAACCACACACACACACACACACACACACACACACACACACACACACACACCTACAAGGCCTCCTATAGGAGGCGAGAAGAGTAGAGCTACGTCTTGAAGGAAGGTAAAGAAGTTAAAGGCAGTGAGGAATAAAGGTCAAGGAATGCAAGGCAATCAAAGCACAGAAGTTGGAATGTTGTACATGAGGAAGAATAAGTGGGCCCATGGAGCCGGACTGTACAGTGCATGAAAGATCAAAGTGTATCAACCCCTAATCCTTCGGTCATGTCTTCTTTTCTCTTTGTTGTTGCTCAGTCATTTCAATTGTGTTCAACTCTTTGTGACACAATCCCTCCCCCACTAGAGTTTTCTTGGCAAAGATACTGGAGAGGTTTGCTATTTCCTTCTCTAGCTCATTTTAAACATGAGGAAACTGAGGTAAACAGGGTGAAGTGACTTGCTCATACAGCTATTCAGTGCCTTATTTCTAAAATGAACTAATTATTAGATGGTCTTTGGAAGTCCCTTTCAGCTATAAATCTATGATTTCTTAGACAACACTGAATGGTCTTCTACGAGTGGAGATTACAAAATGAAGGAGATATACTACATAACATCTGAAGTTCCTTTCCAGCTCTCATTCTTTGATCTTAGGAAGTATATGCTAAGAAATCTCCTATAGCTTAACTAATCCAAAAGGTTCGAATTATTTCTAAGTCCTGTAAATTTTGCCATTAGCCACGTGACCTTCAGTTTAATCATATACTCGCTTGTCTTTAAAAATGAGGTTGGAGACTCTTTGGGTCACAGGGGACATATCTATCTGTTCAGAGAGGGGAGAAGAGCTGAGGCCAGACATGGTTTCATGTTTTGCTTGAGAGTAAACTTTGAAGACACTTAGGGAAAAGAGGGAACTCATTGTGTTTGGCAACAGAAGGAGTTGGCTGAGCTATCTGATACCAGCTCAGAACCACAGCTGTAGACACAAAGAATTCTAACAGGTTGTTTGGGCCAGACAACCTCTTTTTGGCTAACAGTCTAATTGTGAAGACACCAAGTGAACGGAGTACAACAATAACATGACAAAGAGACAATGATAATTCTGGGTCATCTACAAGCTTAGGATATCACAGCAGGTTTCAGACCTGTTAGCACAGAGATCAAACTAAGATATGTATGAAGTGGGAGAAGTGGCTACCAATATAGCCAAGCAGTATCCATTGTCACAAGTGCTTTGTTCGAAATCTTTGCTTATTCTCATAGGTGCTCTATGAGACATACTAGGCATGTATGCCTGTCATGCTTTATTGCTACTGATGTTATACAATGTTCATGAACAGCTGCCATGGTACATGTTGTTACTATTCACAATTTATGCACATGAGAGCTGAAAACAACACTGTCATGTGTTGCTCTATGTTTGGCCTTGCACTGGAGATGTGTATCCTTGGTTTATAGGTTACTCTCTTGTTGCATGTACTATGATTATATGCTTTGTATTATGTTCATCACATGGACTCATGTTAACTTCATGTGGTTCTGGTGTGAATGCCATAAATTAGTCTTTAAAAAAGAAGGGGGCGGAACCAGATAACTCCTCAGACCTATCCAAGTTTTAGTTCTGTCTTTTGCCTCTTTTTGTATCCTCAATGCTTAGCACAGGGCCTGGTACATAGTAGACACAATAAATGTTTATTGATTGATTAAGACCCAGGAGCCTATTGCTCTAAGAGCTCATAAAACAGCAGAGGGAGAAACAACACCAGCAGCAGCAGCAGCAGCAGCAGCAGCGCCAAGCTGACAGCACACATGACTTTGAAATAAGCAACTATTTTAAATAACTGTACAGTCTTGCACCACACGCAGAGATCATTTCTTGGATTTGTTCAGTGCCTTTTGTAAAATTACTACAATTATAGGGTTTCCATTTTCCTTAATAGAAAAAGAGGAGTGAAAAAAGGCAGTAAAATGAAAGGTAGGTAGGGGTGTGTGTGTGTGTGTGTGTGTGTGTGTGTGTGTGTGTGTGCTGTTGCCTCTGCCCTGTAACTCCCATTTCATTTAAATTAGTGTAGCTGCAATTCAGAAGAAATAAGGCAAGCTCTCTCCCTTCAGAGGTTATGCCCTGAATCTCAGTTCCTTCCATTATTTTATGAGTTCTGGCTATGCTTGTGTCTCACTATTCCCCTTCACTGAAGTATAGTATACCATGCAGAGATGGTTTCAGGGCACACTAACTTTTACTATCAAGGTGTATGTGTGTATTTCAGGGTAGGGAGTATTTATAGTCAATAGTAACCTTAACTACTTGAGTTAATGTTGTTTGCCCAAGTTCAAACTGCACTCCATCACCTAGATGGGTCCCCTGCAAACAGCTTCCAGGGCACCTCCAGGTGCCACTGTCATGTGCCTAACCTATTGATCCTTAGATTTGTTGTCCTCCTGGGTTAAAGGCCAGCTTTCTAGCACTCTTCCAGCCTTAGAATGTGGTATCTATCTTCCTTACCTACTTCCTTTCTCTGAGTCCAGTTTGAGTCCTCTTTATTATTTCTCTCCCAGTTCCAAGTTTCTCTCACTATCTAGTAGTATAATTCCCTCACCTCCCATTCTGACGGTCTCCTCCCTAGTCTTTTGAGATTTGATCCTAAGCTAGAAAAGGGCAAATGTCTGTTACCTTTCTTCTCCTTTGTTTTTCTGATAGTTCTTAGATTTGAGAGCATGTTCATTAATCTGAACTTGTTCCAGACTGTGTGCACTTGCCAGCATTAGCAAGGTTATCACTCCTCCTTTACATAAGTAAATTTTTAAAACATAATTTAATTAAGTAAATTTACACAAGATAATTACCACCTAATTGGTAAATAAAACACCCACATTTTTAAAGTATCCAGTGTCAGTTTCTTTTATGTGTTTGATAATTCCTAAGACTTTCATTTACATGGAATATCAGACTTCTCCAGACCTGTCTTTTAGAGGGTGGGAGGAAGGCAATTTCAATTGTTTAACATGATGAAGTTTCAATATGATGAATCCTACAATTCAACAATTCAATTCAACAAAGTGATTAAGTGACTACTATGTATAAGTTACTGTATTAGACTCAGGAGATATAAAGATGGAAAAAATAGTGTCTTCCTTCAGGGTACTTCAATCCAGTATGGCAATAATAAATGCATATAAATAACTATGATATAAAACCCGTCATCCCATCTACAAATTAAAAATCTTGGCCTTGAAGTGGGCATTTACTAATACTCTAGGTTCCAAGACTGTGTGTATATAGAGCTTAATTTCAAGTCTGGATATAATACAATCCACTGGCATATTTTGAATACTAATAAATTATATGCTGCCAGCCAGGTATTCATAGTGATACCTGCCAAATATGAATTCATGGTATATTAACAGCCAGGGAAAGCCAGTGGTTGCAGATGTAGGCCCCAAGATATCAGAAACCTTGGTGGTCACAACCATAAACAGTATTAATTGAGTGTGTGAACTGCAGGCAACCCAAGAAAGTGAATTTTGAACTTCCCCCTGGGGAATGTTCCATCAGTGGACAAAAATACTGCAGCATTGGGCCAATCCTCCCTGTACCATTTTTGTTTGTATAGATAGTGGTTAAAGAAGCTGTAGGATAAATGGTTATGGATTTTCAGGAGTATATACAGGTCAAGAAAAGGGAGAATGGCTCTTGGGGACTCCAGCTTAGCTCCACAGAAGACAACATTTTGTGTAAAGAAAGGCAGGATTTCAAGCTAAGAACTGGAGTACTGTACCCAACACTAAGTATAAGAAAGCAGTTCTATTACTCAAAACCTACCAGTTATGAAAGAATTGAGTGATCACAGAAGACATTTAATCTAAGAGACATCTCTGGACCTGATGTGTATCGGATTCTACTGGTCCAAGATGGCAACAGGTATATGTATGGAATGTGAGACTTGTGTTCATTGTATTTAACTCATACTGCTAACTCATACTGCCTATAAGAAGGGCATAAGAATCAGAAAGCTCTTGGAGCTTGGATATATAGATTTTTTTCCTTTGGAAGGATATAGGAAGAAAACATACCTTATGGTAAGTGACAGATTGTTTCATTCAATATGTATAAATCTACCCAACATGATAGCTAAAGCATTGTGGGAGATGTATTTCTTGGTATATGTCTTCTTAGGATCAATTTTGATAAAGATCAAAATGGAGAGAATATATATTCATGGAGTTACTAGTCTTGGAGGGAATCAACAGTTATATAACCCCTTACAACCTTCAATATTATTCCCAACCAGGGCGTTTTAATTGAATATTTCTAAATGTGCTACGGATCTTTGAGCTCTGTCAAAGTTAAGTGGAGTCAGCATAGAGCCTTTCTAGTTTACATATATAATGCCACCAAAATTATAGTAGTAGCTTTACTTCCTATATGATGGTGCTTCTTCTGAACCTTGTTTGTCTACTAATTGTGGGTTTTTTTGTTTTGTTTTTAGTGAGGCAATTGGGTCACACAGCTAGTAAGTGTTAAGTGTCTGAGGCTGGATTTGAACTCAGGTACTCCTGACTCCAGGGCCGGTGCTTTATCCACTGAACTACCTAGCTGCCCCCGTAATTGTGTTTTAAAGTTTCAGATCACAGAGATGAACCTTGTCTGAGAAATAATTTGAAGTAGACCCATCATCACCGCATGTCAAAGAGGAAAAAAGTAATGTCATGATTGAATTCACTGTCATGAATTGCAGCCAGGGATTGTCCCATTATAAAATATTTGTGTTCTGTGAAAATACGAGATAGAAGAACAATTAAGATCCAACTAATAGTAATTAAATAGTTGGAAAATTGGTTAATTTCCCAATCTAAACAAAGGAGCACTGGAGATAATCTGGGGCCTTGCAGAGATGATTCATGACAATCATCTGCACATAGAAGAGTTAATTAGACTTCCTGGTGACCTGGAAGTCAAGAGAGAGCTACATTTAAATAAACAGGTTTTAAGAAAGACTAGTCCATAAGATGGAGATAGCTATTGCTTGACAATGGTCATATATATGGAGAAGGCATGACCACTAATGCAAATGATGAGTCAATTGTGTACTAGTTCTCTTGAGAATGTCAAGGAAACACCCCAAGATGGTCTTGGTCTGAGACATCCTCTTCCTGGATGACTAAGAGGACAGAATTAGGGGATACCCCTTTATTGTCTTTGTAGTAGTAAGTTGAGATTACTTATTAAGTCTAACTCGTTAGGAACCAGAAAAAAAATGGTGTTTGGCCTGGGCCATCCATGAATTAAGGACAGGCCAAAAGGTCTGAGAGTGAGAAGAGAGTAAAACCAACATTGAGTCTATCTAGCATACAGATTAACATAACCATGCATACGAGGTGAAGTCATGCATGTCTTAACTAAATATTTTGTTATTTGAATTTTGGTTCCTGCATAGGTTGCAAATAACATCTGTGTTCTGGATATGGGGCCTGAGACATCTTTGCATACTTAGGGTTAGTCAAAATATTCTCACACTGAACCCAAGGTAATGATGTATTCAAGAGTTGAGGGGGAATTTTTATAAAGATGAGATGGTTAGGTAGGCTTCATGAAGCTTCATTCTAAAATAAAACATTATTTAGGAATGTAATGTACAACTTTTTGTTTTTTTTTGCGGGGCAATGGGGGTTAAGTGACTTGCCCAGGGTCACACAGCTAGTAAGTGTCAAGTGTCTGAGGCTGGATTTGAACTCAGGTACTCCTGAATCCAGGGCCGGTGCTTTATCCACTGCGCCACCTAGCCACCCCATGTACAACTTTTTAATGTATTAAATGTGGATAGAATTTTATTGGTATATCTTCACTGAAAGACTTTCAGTTACATGAAGAAATTATTTGAGAAATTTTTATTAATCACTTACTACATAGAAGGTACTATGTTGGGATGAAGTAGCATACAGAGAAGAGTGAGGTGTGTATTCTGAACATAAGGTACAGTGGGAAGAGCACTAGGTGCATTTGGAGTTGGGGGATTTGAGTTTGAATCCCACCTCTGTCTGCCTGCATGACTTTAGGCAAGTTACTTCTCTTCTTTGGGCCCCATTTCTTCATTGTAAAATGAAGGGATTGGTCCAGATGCCCTCAGATCTCCTTTAGCTCTAAATTATTATTTTAGATTTCATTATGATAGAAGAGACAAAACAGATATACAACACAAGACAGTATGGCATAAATGTACTAAGAGGTAAAAAAAATGGAAAGCTACAGGAGTCAAGAGGAAGAACAAGTCACTTCTAATTGTTTGGGAAAGCCCAGGAAGATTTTGTGAGGACAATCTGAATTTTACAGGCATGATAAAATTTCTTTTTTTTTAAAAGAAAAATATTTATTTTAATTATGTTTCCAATTACATGTAAAGATTTTTTTTTGAGTTCCAGATTTTTCTCCCATCCTCCCTTCCCTCCACCTCATGAGAATAGCAAGCAATTTGATATAGGCTATACATTATAATCATGTTAAACTTATTTCCACATTAATCATGTTATAAGAGAAAAATCAGGACAAAACGAAAAATGCAAGAAAAATAAAAAAGAACAATAACAAAAAAGTAACAATAAAAGTGAAAATAGTATGCTCCAATCTGCATTCAGACTCCATAGTTATTTTTCTGAATGTGGAGAGCATTTTCCACCATGAATCTTTTGGCTTTGTCTTGTATAACTGCATTGCTGAGAAGAGTTAAATCTATTACAGTTGATCATCATGCAATGTTGTTGATAGTGTGCACAGAGTTTTCTTGGTTCTGCTCATTTCACTCAGCATGAATTCACATTAGTCTTTCCAGTTTTTCTGAAATCAGCTTGCTTATCATTTCTTACAGCACATTAGTATTTCTTTCTTTTTTTTGGTGAGGCAATTAGGGTTAAGTGACTTGGCCACGGTCACACAGCTAGTAAGTGTCAAGTATCTGAGGTCGGATTTGAACTCAGGTACTACCGATTCCAGGGCTGGTGCTCTATCCACTGCTCCACCTAGCTGCCCCATAATAGTATTTCATTACATTCATATACCACATCTTGTTTAGCCATTCCCCAATTCATGGGCATCCTCTCAATTTCCAATTCTTTGCTACTACAGAAAGAATAGCTATAAATGTTTTGTACAAGTGGGCCCTTTTCCCTATTTTATGATCTCTTTGGGATATAGGCCTAGTAGTGGTATTGCTGGGTCAAAGGTGTATGCACAGTTTAATAATCTTTTGGGCATGGTTCCAAATTGCTTTCCAGAATGGTTGGATCAGTCATGATAAAATTTCAATAGCTTTTTTTTTGGGGGGGGGGCAATGAGGATTAACTGACATACCCAGGGTCACACAGCTAGTAAGTGTCAAGGGTCTGAGGTGAAATTTGAACTCAGGTCCTCCTGAATGCAGGGCCAGTGCTTTATCCACTGCACTATCTAGGTGCCCCCGATAAAATTTCAATAGTTAAAGAAGGTTTAAGAAACCATTGTTTCATATGTTAATATTAAATTACACGTGTTAGAATGCAATTGACAATGATAGGAACAAAAGAAAACTTCATAAATTCAACTTATCCAGAACCTACTGTCTACAAGGCACTGTGCCATGTACTCAGATAAAAAGACATAATAAGACCCTATTCTTAAGGAGTTTACAATGTAATGCTTCATCTTATAACGCATTATATGATCTGTGTTGAGATGCAAATTCCAGAAGTAACCTTTTTTTTCCCCTCACTTTTCTTCAAGAATAATGAAATTAAATGATCTTTATTGAATTCATTTCATCCAAACAAGAAAGCCTCAGGTAAAAATTTTTGAAAATTTGTTCTGTGGCGATCTCTTCTTCTGGCTTCCTAGATAGTTGCCTACTCATCAAAAACAAGTTATTGCCTTTTTGTTATTTTTTGTTATTATTATTATTCCTCCCATCTGAAATGGATTTTGTAGCTCTCAGTTGAGTCTAGGTAGGGTGCATTTTTTTTTTTTTTGGTGAGGCAATTGGGGTTAAGTGACTTGCCCAGGGTCATACAGCTAGTAAGTGTTAAGTGTCTGAATCCAGATTTGAACTCAGGTCCTCCTGACTCCAGGGCCAGTGCTCTATCCACTGCGCCATCTAGCTGCCCCCATAGTAGGGTGCATTTTTGACAATCAAGGAGCCTGAATGAAATGTATGTATCTTTGCCCTATATCCTATCATGTATCTAATTTTATTGCTTTTTGCTTGGTTTATACAGAAAATTATGGTAATATCCTAGGTTTAGTGTTGCCTAGAATAATTTGGATGTTCAGGCAATGCACATATAATGAGAAAAGACATAACTGAGGATGGTCAGAAAAATCTTCCTATATGAAACTACAGCTCCATTTATATTTTGAAATGGGTGAACTCATTCCGTTAGATGATATTTAAGTGGCTCCCTGATATTTGAAATGAAGGATTCTACATAAACACAAAAGATACTTATTAGAATTCCAGACAGAGCCAAGGGACACAGATTTCCTGATTATGGTGAAAATGAGGGGACAAAAAGCAATTTGAATTTGTGCATGATATACTGTTAAAATGTATATTCTTAAAAGGGATGCAACTTAGGAGTACTCTGAAATATATTTAAATATATCAAAGCATTAATGAAAGAGGGGCCTTTCATATGACCTACCTTTTTCTCTCATGACTCATTCATTTTCTCTCTTAGGTATTATGCAAATCTTATTTGACTTAGTGAAACTGCCATAAAATATCTTTGTAATATAAATTCACAAAATAATAGTATTTGAAAAGTGATTCTTCTAAGTTATTTTTAGAATACCATTCTTAAAAGTTTGATGAATGAGTAAAATCCAAGTCTTTTCTGAAGAATTACATTGTTAAACGAGAACATGAAGGAGCTCATTGCTACTCACCTAGACTATTATAATAGTTTCCTAAGTGGTATTCTTCACTCCTCTCTCCTCTCTCCAAAGCATCCTCCACACAGCTGCCAAGGTGAATTCCCTTAAATTCAGGTCTTATCATGTCAGTTGTCTACTTGATAAACTCCAGAAGCTCTATACTACCTCTAGGAATCAAATACAAAATCCTCTGTTTGGTATTGAAAATCCTTGATAACTTGTCTTAAACCTCCTTTGCAGTCTTATCAATGCTCCCCTTCAAAGACTCTTTAACTTAGTTCAACTGGTCTTCTTGCTGTTCTCTATGCATGACACTTCATCTCTCATCTCTGAGCTTTTGCACACTGGTTGTTCTGCATGCCTTGGCATCTATTCCCTTCTCAGCTCTGGCTCTTAGAATTCTCAATGTCTTTCAAAACAGCTTGAGTACCAACCTTTATCTGAAACCTTTTTGATTACCCACAGCTTCTAGTACTTTCCATTCTACTGCACCAAATTACTTTGCATAGGTATGTACACACACACACACACACACACACACATATATATACATATACGTACACATATATATTTATACACATATATGCAGTCATCCTTAATAGATTATAAGTCCTTTGAAGGCAGGTGCTGTCTCCTTCTGTCCCAATGCCTAACACAGTGTCTGGAATAAAATAGGTGTTTAATAAGTGCTTGTTGATCAACCATGGAGATAGGTGTCTCCCTATGGCTACTTTGTAAAATAGAGAAATAGAAACAAACATTAGGAGAATCATCAAGAGATCCAAATATTTTTACCAATAAATCCAGAACTGTAATAAAGGGATGAAGTTCTTATTTCATAATCTATCCTGGAATACTCCTCTTTATTTTTTTATTAAGTGCTAAACTGATAATTCATTGATTATAACTTTCATCTATAGTATGGAATATCCTGTAACAATTTTGAGAACAGAACTTTCAAAGCTCATTTGACAATATAGTGGGATGAATATATTTTGTAACTACCTTATATGCACGTAGAATCCCCACATAAGAAGAAATCTAAACAATCAGTTCAAACTCTTTTGGTGTGTGGAAGAGCACTGGACTAGGAATGAAAACTGTGTGACAGTTCTCACTCTACCACTTACTAGCAATGTGGTCTTAGATAAGTCACTTAATATCTTGAAGTTTCATTTCTAAAATAGATTTGATAAAATAATACCTGAGTCCACCTCTAGCCCTAAATTCTGTTATGCTATGATTGTTTGGTTTTGAAAAAAAGTCTGAGCCTGAAATTAAGTACATTTCACATGAAGGGAAATCATTCTTGTGATGCTGTCCTTTGAATTTTAGGAGTCTGAAAACCAAATCCTCTTTCCCTTCTAGAAATTACAAATATGCTTAGACGCTCTGAAGGTAATTGAACCAATGCTGGTATTATCCCTAAGTTAATTTATTCATAATGAACAGAGTATAGGGCTTCAGAACGTTCAATCAATATTCCTGGTACCTCTGCAGTTATCCTTAATGAATTACACATTTGTCTTAACAGAAGGATTAGTTCACTTTAGAACATTCTTATTAATTAAATTATTTCTGGATGTATCCTTTCACTAAAAATAAATGACCAGCTAGGTAGTATTCTTATGGATATATGGCATAGTGTCTTATGAATAACTTCCATTGTATATAAATATACAATGCATCTATCTACTACTGTTATGGGATATATTTAGGAATTACTTTCCTAGTCCTGGAACACTGTACCAAAGTACCTGCCAGAGACCCAGAAACTCATTGTAAATTGCAACTCATTAGTTTACTACTTCTACATCAAAGTAAAATGATCTTTGTGAAAAACTGGATTAACAACGAAGTCCTACTATTCCAGGAATTTAGCAGCTATAACCAATGGGTTGCAGACTTTTATAGAGCATTCTTTTGGGCTTGAGATATCAAGCTTTATGAGACCAGACCAAAAGAAACTATTAATTTCTTCCAAAGTACTATGCTCAAGTGAAGAGACAAGCTAAATTTTTAAATAATTATCAAGTGTTTATAATGTGTGAGGCATTATGATAGGTACTAAGGATGCAAAAATGTGCCCTGCTATCAAATAACTTACATTTTACTTGCCAGTTTGCTCAGGTGCCATTCCTTATCCAAGAATATGGTCCAGTAGATAGTAACCTGGCCTTGGAATTAGGAAGCTCTGGAATCAAATCCTACCTCAGATTTATGTGTACTAGAAGCAAGATCCCAAACAAGTCACTTAGCCTCTGTGTGCCTCATTTTCCAAAATCAGGAGGTTGGACTTAATGGCCCTTGAGGAACTTTCTATCTGTGATCTTGTGAATGAGTTCAAAGGATTTTTGCATTTGGCACAGGGGGTTTTACCATGAACTCTTTTCTAGACCTTAAAGAATTAGCATTAGCCACCTTTCTGGCCTTTTGAGTCCCCCATTTCAGAGACTCATGGCACTCTTGCCTATTTACTATACGAAGTTACTTCGATTCTTTAGTCACTGCCACCGTTAATGAATACCATGGTCCAACAATTGCTCCCTCTTTTCCTCCTATCTCCTAAAGCTACCAATTTTTCATGAGAAGCATATTTCTTAAGGTTTCTTTGCTAGGAAAAAGAGAATACACAAATTAAGAAGAAGAATAGTAAGGATAGTAACCAGAAATATGTGTAAAAGAAATATATCTAGTCCCAGACTAAGTAATACTAAACTTCGTGGGCTACCCAATTAGCTTTAGGCTAGAGAGGTTCTAAATCTCTTGCCAATCCCAAGTGAGAATATAATTTTTCTCATAGAATAATCTCGTGTTAATTTGTTGATTTGCCCAACTGGGCATGACAGGGTAACCTTATTCCTTTTGGTATGGTTGAAAGTCTCCTGATGATTGGTGTATGGGAAGAGAAGAGTCCTCCACACAATAGTATCATTTTACTAACTAGATATCTTCCTCCTTTCCTACCCATCAGTAAAAGAAAAACAAAGAAATACAACCAGTATAAAGTGCTCTGATCACCATAAAATTATAAGACATCCCAACACAAAAATGTTGACTAGAGAAAACCCTTACAGCTTCAAATTCAGGTAGCTGCCAGCAGGTAAATGATGTTGTTTAACAATGGTTTTGTGATCCAGTAGCTAGGATTCCTAGCTGTTAAAGTGAAAGAAGAAATTGACATTTTTCCAATAAAATCCTTTTTTTTAAAATACAATAACCTCTAAAAATAATGTTAAGCATTAGGTAAACAAAATAACATATTAAGCATAAATTGAGTATTAAAATTCTAATAAATGACAATTAATTGATCTTTAATTATCAGTAATATACAATTTAGACAAAGATTAAAATAAAAACAAATATTTATGTGAAATTAAGTACCTTCATTAATCCTTATCTATCAAACCTTAATTTACCCTGAGACTAACTCTTAGACTTAAGTATAAAACAGCTTTCAAATTGCCCTTGAATCTTTTTTTAGTCAAAAATCTTAAGTGGAATTTCTAAGTCCCTGACTCTTGGAGTTCCAGAGCTTCCTAGACATAGAGCAACTTAGCAGCACAAGCCCTACAAAGCATAAATGCAATTCTAGTTGGTGATCAAAATGTCTGATCAAACTACAGTTTCTTTCTATTGCTTTTCATGAAGAAGAAATCAACTTTCTCCATGTAGCTTCTAGCACAATACAACTTTGTTCAAGCCAGAAAAAAGGGAAAAGGGGGGAGATAAAGACAGGAAAAGAGAGGAGAACTGATAAAAAGAGGAGAAAAAGGAGGAAAGATGGGGGAGGGAAGAAAGGAGGAAGATAGAAAAGGTGAGAGAACTCATAGATTTCCTGCTAACTAGATGAGTGATCAGTGATAACTTGTTGTACTTCTGTGGACCTCAAAGTCCTTATTTAAGATTCCCTTCTAATTTTCTTTAAGTCTTTAAATCCAGGCTAAATACCTTTGGAGAATTCTCATTGCCAAGTCCTGATTCTAACTCTATAATAATGTCATCATCTACAGCATTGCACATCCACACTAGTTCAGGCCCTCATCAGATTTGACTTGGGTTATCATCGTTGTTCTTTAACTGATCTCTTGGTTTCCAGTTTCTTTTGTTTCCAATCCCTGTTTCTCACAGCTATCAGAATAATCTCTTTATGACAAACATGACTATGTCATTTTCCCTTCTCAGAAATTTGTTAATTCCCTATTGTTTAAAGCAGGAGTTAGTTCCCAAAGGTCACAGATTTTTTTAAAGAGGTCTATAAAGTCAAAACTCTTTTCATGATGATTCCAAAATGGTATTTGCCTATGAAATTTCTCCTCCCTTTTCCAATTCCCAATCTCTGTGTGGCTGTATTTTCTTCCTATACTTAAACCAAAACAATGTATCACAACAGATTGGATGAAGAAGCAGATATAAGAATCCATCTGTCTTCTATAGGTCAAATAGTAAAGAGATTTGCAAAAGTCTGTAAAAATATCACTCTTCTATGTTTTAAAAAATTACTCATTTTTCATAACATTTCATTTGAATTAACATGCAAAGTATTTATTGTTTTTGATGAATTAAATATATATTTTTGTATTTATTATTTTTTAATCAAACCACTAGGAAAATATGACATAGCTTTGAAACACTGAACAGGAAGGCTATGTTAAGTGCATTCAATAAGAAGTTGGAAAAGATCTTGTTTTCTTTATACCCACACAATGCCTGGTTCTGACATGTTGTTCAAAGTTTTAAATGATAGTGACAACTGGGTACTTGGTATCAGCTGCTTCCTGTACTCTGGGGTAGAAAAAAGCTCTGCTTGCAGGCTTATGCCCCAGAAGTTTAAATTGTCTTACTACACTTTGCTGTTCTCAGAAAGTCCTCTTAAGAAGTTGTTTCTGTTGAAGACGGCAAATCAGCAGGACCAGGGGCAGGTATCACATGTTTTTCTGCTTTGGGGAAAACCAGCCATCTACCATTCTTTTAAGCAAGAGACTTAAGATTGTTCTACAAAAAGAGGCTTTCTTTGGCTTTAACTCAAAACTGTTTCATGTTAGTTTCAAAAGAACACTTTAACTGAAGTCTTACCCCGTAGTACTTTCCAGAAGAGGAAGAAAAGGCAACCTGAGCAGCAGTGTTAGAGAAGTCAAGGTGAAGGAACTAGTTTTACATTCTTGGTGGGAGATTTCCCTCATGTTCTTGCTTGGTGTCCCAGGTAAATGCTGGTGTAAGCATTGTCCTCATCAAAGGAAAGATCATTGGGAGCTGCTCAGTGTGCTAATCTAAGTAACCCCCTTTCCCCAGATTGCCATCTGAATGCCAGGTTCTTGTGCTGGGGAGAAAAACACAACTGTGATTCTTTTTTCCAATCAATAGTGAACTCAAGGCTGCTGCTTTATGGTCTATGGGAAATGGGTGAATCAGGTGTACATGAAGTTAGCGCCAAACAAAAGTGGACAACTGCCTCAGGAATTCATACCATATGGGAGGTAGGTTGGGGAAGAGAACTGGCAATTCCCATAAATGCTAGCAACTATCCCAACTCTCAGGAATGTAATACCTCTGAACCACCTAAAAGCCATCAAGGGCTTCAACAGACTGAACAGCGGTCATCTTCACTGACAGGATGGGCTTGGATACTATTAGCCTTCCACACTATCTCCAATCCAGATCTGAACACCAGTTTTTTCCATTTATTCACCTATGGGTTAAAACATATAATGGAATCAACAGAGTCCAGAGGCAGATGCCAAATTTCCATAAAGGTTTTTTTTAAAAAACTTGTTACCAGCCTCCATTTCTTCATTCTTAAATTTTCATGGAAAGGTAAAACTTTCCATACATTTTTACAAGTAGACACATTCTCCCACCCCGGATGACTACTGACAATGACTCTATTTTGCAATAGATGTCAAGGAATCCTTCATCTTCTTGGTCATGGTGGGGATGAGGTACATGTGGTCATCAGCACATTTGGTCAGTCACATGGGACTCCAGCTACCTCTTTACTGTGTTTCTCCTTGCTCCCAGCATCCATCAGGTCTTTGGCTTTGTCATTGCAGTGCATGTTGCATTGAGCCAGGCACTGGAATTTTTCCAGTTTGCTGGTCACAAGGGCCTGTGCCTGGGCAATGGATGCGTGGCATCACTCAATGAACCAGCTGCATGGAGACCTGGGTATCCTCACAGCAGCTGGCACTACATTGGAACATAGTATCTTGCCTCTTGAGGATATTCTCACATTCCATCCCCATTCACCATCATGTCCACTGCCTCCTGTACCCATAGCAGCTGCAACTCTGCCATGGCACCCTGCCTATGCCCTACCCTGCTCCACTTGAGCCCACCACCCCAGTGTTCACATGGAGCCTTGAGAGCGGCCCCACCCTTAAATAAATATTTTAAAAATGAAAACTTTTAGTTTTGAATATAGTTATATCAGTATCAATAGATATAACCCACATAAACAAAAAGCTCTTTAAAAGGGGTCCTTAATTTTTTAAGAGTACAAACAGTTTCTGAAACAGAAAAATTTAAGAACCACTTGACTCAAGAATAAAATCCAAATTTCTTAGACTGATTTTTAAGGGCATATATAAGATTCCAACTATATTACTAGTCTTTTTTTTTCTTATTTGTCTCCTTTATGCACCCCTTTCCCCATTTTCCCTTCTAACTAGAACTATTCCCTAGTCTCATCTGCATTTATTCGGGCCATTATGCATTACACAGTATGAACTCTTTCAAGTGCCACCATGTCCATGATCTTTCTAATAAAAAATAATCTCTCATTCTTCAATTTTTCATAGAGTATTTTGTGTTGGTCTTTCCCATGAGATTATCATAATTTCATTTTATCCTATTTATTTTTGTATTTGTACCTTGCTTTCCATTAGATTTTAAACTATTTTAGGGTAATGGATTTGTGTAATTTTTGATCTTTCTATTTCCAACCACTAGTACAATCATGGGCACATAGTAGGTGCTTAATCAGCTTCATGTTTGAATTAAACTGGCCATGCATTTCCAGGATATATACTGTGACCTTCCTTTTCCACACTAAAAGAATATTTCCCCACATCTTACCAATTATCAGTATGCCTCCAGTCCTCTATTTGGATCCTAAATTCCTGGAAACAGTTGGTTATCTATAGCTACATATAATATGCTTCTTTACCAAGAAGCTGTCGCTTATTTTAAAATATGCTTCTTTCTTCAAAGACTTGAGCACAAACCTCCATTTCTACCTGCAACATACAAAAGATTTTTTCCCTCTAGAAAATGCATTTGAAAATACATTGAAACAAAAGACAACTAGGTTTTAAAATATCAATATACAGTGGCTTCTCTATAGGACTGATGAGCATAAATGGGGGGACAAAAACTGGAGCTCATTAAGGGTTGCTCAAGCAGTAGGCTGGAGGAAGCTTTGCTGCCCACTGCCTATAAGTGCTCAATAGTGGTGGGATAGAAGTCAATCTATAGGTCAGAACCTGAATTTCTCCACGGAAAACTTTTACATCAATTTTTAGACTGTTTGCTTTCATCCTGCAATATACATAAATGCTAGGAGAATTTGAATCAATATTCATAAAGTATTTTGAGGCTCTAAAATAAAAGATATGTATATATCTTACATGATTATTCATTGGGTTGTTTTTCTTTTTGTAGTTGGCCCAAATACGGTGGCTTTCTCTCAATTATTTCTTTACCAAAGAGAATGTTGCTATTATTTCAACTATTAAGTTTCTTGTGGAGAAAATGGAAAAATGCAGTGGCTTACTAAACAAACTCCCAGGTGCTATACACATTTATAGAAGTGTAACTTAGTTTTTATTTTCCTCTCTTAATTTCATGGTAAACAAGGAAGAAGAGAAAAAACAGCATGGTATTGCCCTGTACAGTCAACATTGCAGGATGTAAAATTGGTCTTAAAAACCAATTTCTAAAAATATACTACTGCCTTTTTGGTTAGAATTTCAGTGTTATTATTAAGGATCAAGTTGGTACTTTGGGATGCTGCATTAACTTTAGGAGGCAACATAGGGCATTGGATTTGGAATCAGATGGCTTAGATTCAATCTCTAGGTCTACCATTTACTAGGTATATGGCCTTTGGCAAGTCATTTAACTTCTATGACCCTCAGTTTTCTCTTCTGCACAAACAGGATAATGCCACTAACTCCCAGAGACATCTTTGGGGGGCCCAAAAGGAACAGACTGTGTCCCTTAACGTCCATTGAATATATTGCCACTTTGAATACCAGATGTAAAAAAGCTTCCAAAGATGGTAAACCAGCCAGGAAAGAATAATTATCACCATCTTACTCTTTTCAAAGAGGAACAACATTAAAAAGAAAGAACAGTCATTTATTGAAGATAGAACAAATGCTTTCTTGCTCTGACAATGGATCAAAATAATTAATGTTGAAAGCATTTTGAAAACTGTTTATTGTTATTAAAATACTAGAAAAATTTCATGGAGATTAACAGTGTGGACATATATAATTTTCACAAAAGTAATGAAGGACATATCAGCCAGGAACTGGTGGTTTGCCTGGTCACCTATACTTGCCATGTTCATTCCTGTCTTGCTCATGCTATGCTTTCAACTCCAGCTTGGAAATTACTTCTTTCTGACTATCTAAATTCTAATCATCTTCGAGGCTCATTTCACATTCTGTTTCCTCCATCATCTTTCTTGATCATTCTAACCAATACTGATTTCCCCTTTTCTAAATTTGTTACTTACTTTGATGAATTCATGTTTTCATCATTGTTGAATTCTACCTAAAGCAACATACATCAAAATGTCACAAAACGTTAAAAAATTTAAAATAATTTTATTGATATCTTTTGCATTTTTTACATTACCAAAATTTCTCCCAGTAGTCCTCTCCTTCCCTCTCCCAGAGAACAATTGTGTATAACAAATAATCCTTGAAAACAAGTGTCAAAGAAAAAGAAGAGAAAAAAATCACCAAGACATTTCTAAAGAGTTTACCAAAATGGTTTCCAAAAATGCCTTGGTATGCCTATCTGCCTATAATCTCTCCAACATTAACTATTTCTTTTATCACCTTTGCTAGTGTGCATTATAGAGAGTGACATCTCAGGAGTGTTTTGATATGCATTTCTCGTATTAATAGTGATTTGAAGCATGATATGAATACTTTCAATAATAAGTAATAAGCTAACTGTGAAGAAGAAAAAGAACCCTCCAATTTCATTATTTTGGTAGTAGTAAATCATAGTAGTAGCATTGTTGATGTTCAGTTGTTTTTCAATCATATCTAACTCTATGACCCCATTTGGGATTTTCTTGGCAAAGATATAGGAGTGGTTTTCTCTTTCCTTCTCCAATTCATTTTACAAATGATGAAACTGAGGCAAAAGAGGGTTAAGTAACTTGTCCAGCCAGTATGTGTCTGAGGCTGGTTTTGAACTTGGCTTCTCCTGACTTTAGGGCCAGTGCTCTGTCCACTGTGCCACCTAGCTGCTCCCAGCAGTAAATAGCATTTATTTAGTATTTCAAAGTTTGCAAAGAGCTTCATATATGTTATCTCATACAATTTTACTGTCAATGATATATTTCAGAATGTTGATTACTACTGCTTGCTGGGTAGTTTTGGAACAAAACATAGTAGACATTCAAATACTTGTAGAATTAATAAATAATAATAAATTAAATAATATAAATAATATTATAAGAGAAATCAGAACCTATTTAAATTATAATAGCATGCTGGAATTCAGTTAAAGTGAAGTCAGTTTATCAAGCACTTTATTTAGTGCCTACTATGATAGGCACTTGTATACAAAGAGAAAAATAAAAACATTCCCTGAATCAAAGAGCTTATATTCTATTGGGGGGACATACCATGTTCTCAGATAATGTATTCAATATATTTACAAAATACATGCTAAGTAATTTTGATCAGAGGGGACACATGCTAACAGCAGGTAAAGCCTTATATAAGAGGTAGATCTTCAATGGTAGATGTTCTAAAAGGTAGAGGTAAAGAGGAAGAGCATTCTTGGCATGGGGGGACAGCATGAGTAAAAAGCATGGAGGGGAGAGTCTGAAGAAGGAACTTTTGACATGAACTCAAGAGCCTATGAGCAGAATCAAAATATGATAGATTCTAGGAACCACCCGAATGAAGACATGTGGCAATTATCTGACAGAAACCATGTGAAAATGTGAAATGTTCTGTGACACTGTGCTGACTACTAATTTGTCAGTTGCTCAGTTGTTGGAATTATATTTTAGTTTCTAAGTTGAGTTTTCCTTACCAACCCCAAAGAGACTTAAAAAAAAATTAAGACGCTGCCCCACCCTTAAGAAAATTCTGTATTTTAGAAAGCCCCCCAAAAGGAAATCATACAAGTCCTCAGTATATATCATAGCTCTTTGAATTTGTCAATGTGGGTACTTCCCATACTGGTACAGATCATAGACTATGCACACCTTTCTGTCCTGTGAAGTTCTTGTCCATAGGATCCCATAAATTCCCTCTTCAGGAATTTACACACACCTTGTAAAGAAAGGCTACAATGAAAGCTGGATTATTTCTTATGCACTTTGCCAGGAAATCATGTGGTCCTTATCAGTGACTAAATTCCTAACAGTGTAAAGAGTGTCATGTCTAGAGAGGTACAATAAAGGTGGCCTTGTATTGTATCTTCACCCTCTGTAGACATGCAATACCATTAGCTGTGCTATCCTGCCTATTGGGTCAAGATGGTAACAAATCGGGACTACAAATACCCAGATACCAAGTAGATATAGTTCGAGAAGATTGCCTAGAAGCAAGCCAGAAGATGCTTTCAAAGAGGTTGTGGAGAGTCCAAGGACCACAAAATACGCTCAGTAGCAGTATGAATTAGATGATTCCAGCCTGCAACAGAATCCAAAACAAGGGAAAGCTGGATCAATATTAACAAGCTAGAGGCACTCAACAATAAGCAAGCTATAAAGTTAAAAAATGACATAATCCCTCAAGGAGCTTAAATTTTATCAAGACAGTTTACATAGATGTATATAAAGTATACTCAAATACATGTGACCTCATCAATTTGGGAGTTCCCTCCAAAATTAAAATTGCAACTCACCCATAACTATGATTTGCTCCTATGTCCCCCCAAAAAGTTTGTCACAGAAAGCTCACTGCCTTTTCCTTATCTCCCCTCAACATTGTGAGGGTATCAGCACAGCAGTCTACTTGTCCACCTCTCATCTGTCACTATTGCCCCATGACTGACCCATTTTGGGTCATACAATTATTTGATTCAATACTTCACTCCTCTTTTTTGGAATTCTGCATTTGTTGTATGTTGAAGCCTGCTCATATCCACCATGCATCTTTACAATACTCTTTATGTGATGCTCATATTTAGTTCTTTGAAAGGAGGTATAATGTTTGTATTGAGAAGACTGAACCTTTGAGGATAGGGGAAGCTTAGGGTCGTTCCATGTGCTTTATAATTTCCTGAAAGCAATATACCTGCTCTCTTCCTTTTCAACTCAGTGCCCAGCTCATTATCAATCTGTACTGTCTGTCCAAGGTATACATCCAATTGGAATAAACTTGATAGGATGTCAATTCAGATATATATTGAAATCTGAGCAACAAACATACTTCATTCATTTGGTCATTACTATCTGGAAGGCAAAAGTCACTTGAATGATTTAAAATCTTTTTAGGAAGCTCTGACGTGTCAGGGCCTTATGCAATACATAAATAAAACACACATTCAATGCACAATATTCAAAATGATTACACCACTTTTTTAGGGCAGGAGGTGGTAGCAACTGGGTAGGGTAAGGGAAGTCTCATGCAAACGTTAGTATTTGGGGGGCATCTAGGTGGCACAGTGGATAAAGCACCGGCCCTAGATTCAGGAGGACCTGAGTTCAAATATGGCCTCAGATACTTGACATTTCCTAGCTGTGTGACCCTGGGCAAGTCACTTAACCCTCATTGCCCCACTAAAAAAAAGTTAGTGTTTGAATTCAGTTTTGAAGGCAATGAGGGATTCTAGGATGAGGATATGAGGAAGAGGTACATTCCAGAAATAGCAGACAGTTTGTGCAAAGACATTTAGATGGGATGTTACATATTAAGAATAGCAAAACCACAGACCTTAAGAAGAGAAGTAATATAAAATAAGGTTGGTAAGGTACTAGGGAAACATTTTGTGAAGGGTTTTGAAAGTCAGAGTACTTTGTATTTGATTCTAAGGTGAGAGGGAGCCATCAGAGTTTGTTGAGTAGAGTAGTGACATGATCAGACTTTCATTGTAGAACAATCACTATGGCAGATGTGTGGATGATGGATTACAGAGATGAAAGGCAGGGATGCCAATTTGAAGGCTTATTACAGGGGTACAGGTGAAAGGCTATAAGGGCTTAAACTAGGGTGGTAGTCATGGGAGTAGAGAAAGGTGAATGGATCTGAGAGATGATGTGGAGGTAGAACAGATAAAATTTGTCAACTGATCAGGGAAATACAATGACTGAGATGAATGGAACAGGTAGGACACAGAAGTGTGGGGTTAAAAACCCAAGCAAAGTGCCAGTGGGTCTGATGTGGATGGATTGTGCTGCTTATCTGATCCTCCATGAGCTGTAAATTCTATGAATCAGTTGCCACATTCCCTTTTGCAGTGAGGCATAGGTTAGTACACAGCTGTGGGCAATGTATGCTCCCAGCCCCTATTCAAGGAGCAGCAGGACAAACAGGTTCTGGACTTCACACCAGGTGCCTGCAAACATTCTCAGTGCTATCCTCCTAGGAGATTCCTGGCCCTTTCTTCAGCTTCGTGGTGTAGCTACATAATCTGGGCTTTCTGCCAGCATTAGCTTGCTTTTAATGAAGAGGGCAGTGCTTGCTCCTGAGAGACATCTATGAAAGCTGCAAAGTATGTCACTTTACTAAAAAAAAATACTTAAAAATTGAAAGATGCTAGAAACTCCAGAAAAAAACTATAAGAAGAGATGAAAAGCATCAAGACCCAGTTAATGGACAGGAGTGTTAGCAGCAAGCAAAGGGGAAAAATTTTCCCTCATTCTTCTCTTCATGACTGTATAAAATGGCCTACATTTGTGCATTTGTCTCTAAACTGAATAAAAGAAGGGAAAATGGTTTCAAGTGTAAAGAATATGTTATCCCAGAAAGTACTGCCTTCTGCTTCATACATTTATCACACAGATAGCAGAGAAAACGTATCAACATTTCCACTTAAAATTCAGTTTTGTGGAAAAGGCACAGGTTTGACGAGCATCAGAATTCTTCAAAAGTAGTAAAACTTGTAACAGTCATGGTCTATGATATTTCTTTTAATTGCAGACGAGGGGTTTTTTAATCCAAAAAAATATATGTGGCAGTACATCCGACTGAATTATTCTCCTTGAAAACATGTGTGATAGAAAAGTCCCTATGCCAGTGTCTGTGTACATCTCCTCAAAGGCAAACAAACTCAAGAGCCTCAGAGAATCACCTCCTAGGTGGAAGACTCTTCATGGTTCAGCAAGTAACTTTGTTTCTGAAAACAAAAGATTTGTGGCATAAAAATCTTATTTTTACTCAGAGTCAGTTCTTATGACCTTTGTGAGCCTTGTGTTAAAGGACTCAAAGGAAAGGCACATGGTAAATGGTTAAAAATATTTCTCCTCTGAGTTATAGTGTGAGAAATGAAAAGGCAATCATCAATGAAAATGTCGCCCTTTTGTACTATGTCAATCAGCTGGGTAAGTGGAGGAGAAAAGACCCAAGATAAGATAAGGATTGGAGATAAATGTGTTTTTTTAAGTCTGCTATTTAAAAAGGGGTTTTATTTTTTTAATTATCTGATCAACACCTATTTATGAACCACTCACATTTGCTAGGCCTATTGGAAATGTAAAATAAAAAGAAGACATTTTCTCTGGCCTCAAACACTTTACAGTCTAACTAGGCATATACAAAACTATTAACTAATGCTTTGTGTTAGGGTGTCCAACAGCTTGGGAGTGTGTTTCTGTCTCTGGTGAACCTTTTATTCCTTATGACTTTTTCTCAGTGCTGCAGCAATGGTTATATTTGTGGCATAACTACCTCTCTCTGTCTTCCAGCCTAGGATCACAACCCCTTGAGAGGTTCTGTCCTGAGGTCTGGCCCACCATATCAGAAAAGTACTTTTGCATTTAGGAGTCAGGAGAGATGACCATCATCATGCTTTCTTCCACTGTATGCTTCCTATCTGCTGATTTCTCTTGGAACTTGCAGTGTCTGGGAGTATAGGCTGGACTCTTATGGGAATTAGGTGCCCCTTCTGGGAAGGATTGCACTTGACTAAGGTACTGAACTCTGCATCTTTATTACAGTGAGGTTTAAGACAAGCTCTGCATCCCAAGCTGGTGGCTTCAGGGTCTTTCCCCTCATAGGGCCTTGCATTATAAAGAAGTCTATCTCCAAAGTTTTCCTATCCCTAAAGCTCCAAGACCTAAATACTGAAATAATAGTAAAATAGAAAAGCAGTATAGACAATTAAGCCTATGGTTTTAGAAGATGGAGAGATCTCAGTGGGATGGAGTGGGTTAGGAAGACTTAAATGGAAAAAAAGGATGTTGAGAACTTTCTTATGTTCTGGATTCTAATTTGGAACTAGAAGTTAGTGTTTCTCTTCCCCTTGAGAACTCTCATATCTATTCAGAATCACTATTCAATTAGAGCATTTCTAGCCCCATTTTTCAAAGGGCAATGTGTCTTAGTAATGCAAATTTCAATTAATTTTTGCTTTGACACCACTGATAGGAAGTTCCTATGTATGACAAGTATTCAGTCTCTTTCCTTGGATTAAGCACAAATGGGATTCATTCTTTGGTTAGTGGTTGCTGCCAATAAATGCTGCTTTTGTTTCCAGCTCATTGTCTCACTCTCCATTAGCATCACAGAACCGGAGAATCTTAGAGCTGGAAATGACCTCAGAGGTCATTGAGTCCAACCTTTTACCCCTGTATTTACAGAAAAGTTGTCTACAAGTCAGTCCAATTTATTTTTTAGTGGATCACATTCAAATTAGAGAAGATTGTTGTAAGGATGCTATTGTTAGAATTTTAGAAATCATAAAGATTTTGGATACAGACAGGAAATCATTCATCTATCATGAGCTAATAATGTCCTCCTAGTTTATAGCGTAACAGTTATTTCTATAGACATAGTCACATAGACTAAGAAAAATAAATTCCTCCTTACTTTTAGAGTAAATTATAGCTTCCTCTAAAAATACTTGTGCTTACATTCATAATAAATGATAACATATATTTATTTGTTTGGTAGTTTTATGGGTTTTCTTTTATTTCAAGTTCTAGATGTTATGATTTAGGAAAATTATCTTGCTGAGCAGGAGAAATTTGTATCTCGAACCCAACTGATGAGCCAGTATAGGAATCTAAACATCTGAGCCAGGAGTTGGAGACAGACTTTCTTTCATATATCCCACTGTTAATTTTGGATTTACTCTACAAACAATGTTAGATGTGTATCTGAAATTTACAGAGGTACCCAAAGCTGGTGGCTGGCTCTTTCATTATGAGAATAATTTAGTCAAGTAGTACAATGGTACATGGAGAAGATTACAATCTATAGACCTAGAGACCACCATTATAATAAAATAGATTTACTAGGGTTAAGTCTGACACTAGCACACTGTTAAAGTTCTATTTCAGCATGCAAGTGATTGAATAGTTAACAAAAGGAGGTTTACTTAGCTCCAAAATAGTTAAGATAGGTTACAAGGATACCGAGACACTTACCTTACTCTCCCCATCCCTTCATATTGAAATGCATCAGGTCAACAGAAAAAAACCCCATGTTGTTGTTTTCAGACACACAGCAAGTCATAGGGCCCCAAAACCACATGGATGGGACTTTTTATGTCCTTAGGGGAAGAGCAAGCTGTGTCAAGGGAAGCAGGTGCCAATCAGGTCCTTTGGGATAGCTTTATATTCTTTTAGGATAAAGGAATCCTTATTGATTGAGGAGGGGAGAAGTCTAGTAGATATTGGTTGTTTATATTAATAAGGTCATCAAAACTCCTTAGTAGATTCAGAAATTCAAGAATTTACACTAAATAAACCAAAGTCTAACATGTGATACTGTTCAATTACAGCAGGTGATAGTCTTGTCATAAAGGTTGGAAATTATAGCTTCCTCAAAAAATGTTCTTTATCTATACTATTGGCCATTCTTTATGCATATAACTTTGGAAATTACCTTTCATAACCACAGAGGGACTGTCTATACTTTAGGTAAACTGAACAGATCAGAGAAGAATGGACTGGAGTAAACACAGACCTTCCAGGGTTATAGTGGCATTCACAAACTCCAGGAGAGGGATGAAATAAGTTAAGTGTAGGATCAGTGCAGCAGGTCATGAAGCCCAGATGAGGAATGTGGAAGGCCAAAGAGAAAATATCTCCTGTCTCCTAGGGGTCCCAGGGCCAGGTTGATTGTAGAGAAGAAGCTGGATTGAGAGAGCAGAAGGTTGAAACAATGCCCACCCCTCCCTTCTTTCCCTCTATTGTAAATAGTTTTTTTGCACCTCTTCATATGATGCAATTAACCCCATTCCACCTCCCCTTTCCTCTTCTCCCCATAATTTCCTTTTTTTACCCCTTAATTTTCTTTATATCATCACATCAAAGACAATTTGTATTTATACCCTCTATGTATACTCCTGTCTGCTCAAATAGAGATACAGTTCTCAAGGGTTTAAAGTATTATTTTCCCATGTAGGGATGTAAACAGTTTAACCTTATTGAATAAATTTTCCCCACCTGTTTACCTTTTTAAACTTCTCTTGAGTCATGTATGTTAAGATAAAATTTTCTATTCAGTTCTGGTCTTTTCATCAGGAATCTTTGAAAATCTCCTATTTCATTGAATGTCCATCTTTTCCCCTGAAAAAGAGTGGTCAGTTTTGCTGGGTAGTTGATTCTTGGTTGTAATCCAAGCTCCTTTGCCTTCCAGAATACCATATTCCAAACCTTGAGATCCTTTAACGTTGAAGCTGCCAGGTCCTGTGCAATCCTGACTGTGGCTCCATAATATTTAAATTGCTTCTTTGTGGCTGCTTGGAGTATTTTCTTCTTCACCTCATAATTCTGGAATTTGGATACAATATTCCTTGGAGTTTTTCTTTTGGGGTCTTTTCAGGATGTGATCAGTGGATTCTGTCACTGATGATTTTATCCTCTGATTCTACAATATCAGGGAAGTTCTCCTTAACTTCCTGGAATATGGTGTCTAGACTCTTTTTCTGATCATGGCTTTCAGGTAGTCCAATAATTCTCAAATTGTCTCTCCTGGATCTATTTTCCAGATCAGTTGTCTTTCCAATGACATATTTCACATTTTCTTCTATTTTTCATTCTATTGATTCTGTTTGACTGATTCCTTGTGTCTCATGGAGTCATTAGTTTCTATCTGTCCAATTCAAAGTTTTAAAGCATTGTTTTCTTCAGTAAGATTTTGCATCTACTTTTCCATTTGGCCAAATGAATTTTTTAAGGAATTACGTTCTTCAGTCAATCTTGGTGCTTCCTTTTCCAAGCTGCTGATTCCTTTATCATGATTTTCTTGTGTTGCTTCATTTCTCTCCCCATTTTTCTTCTACCTCTCTCAATTTATTTTAAAAATCCTTTTTGAGGTCTTTCAAGAAGGCTTTTTGGTCTTGAGACCAATTCATCTTCCCTCTTGAGGCTTGACATGTAGACAATTTGAGAGTATTGTCCTCATCTGAGTTTGTGTTTAACTCTTCCCTGTTGACACAGAAGCTCTCAATGGTAAGAGCTCTTTTTTGTTTCTTATTCATATTGTAGCTTAATTATTTTTAAGTTGAGGTCTGCTCCTTGGGCACAAGGATCACTGTTTCAAGCTTCTTGTGCTGGGATAGGGGCTGTGTCACTGGCTTTCTACTCTGAGGCCTCTGTGGCTTGTGGATTCCTCATTGCCCTGGGCTTGCTCCCTGTGCTTGCTCCAGGCACTGGGATGGCTCAGCCCAGTTGTGCCTATCCCTTTGGTGGCCCTCCAGCTGGCAGCCTGCCCTCTCAGCTGGTGCTGGCAGATGTCATAACCAACCTGCTGTGCCACCAACTTGGTGAGCCAGGTTCAAGAGGCCTCAGTTGCTCTGATGTGGCCAAGAGCTTCCTGCTGACTTGCCCAGACCCCTTCAGTGCTGCACTGTATTGTGAGCAGTGCTGTGCTCCCCTTTTGCCTGAGTGAGGATGACCTTTCCTGAAGTCTTCTAAATTATCTCAGGTTGGAAGATTGTGTCTCTCTGTCTTTTTGTAGGTTCTGTAGTTTTAGAATCCGTTTAGAGGCTTGATTTAATGTTCTTTTTGAGGGAAACTCAGGAGAGCTCAGGCAACTTGCTGGCTTCTCTCCGCCATCTTGGCTCTGCCCTGGAACAACAGGTCATTTGTTATACCCTCCATCCATGACTGGGAGAGCAAACTGCCAGCTAGAGTACCACCCAAAGGACTGGCATGACTTAGCCAAGTCACCCCAAAACAGGGAGCAAGTCCAAGTTGGTGAGGAATCCAAAAGCCACAGAAGCATCAGAATAGAAAGCCAATGCCTTGCCCCTATACCCCAGCACAAATAGCTTGCAACAGTGAACCCTGTGCCCCAGGAGCAGACCTCAACTTTATAAGTTTAAAAATAGGCCACAATATGAGTAAGAAACAAAAAAGGACCCCTACCAATGACAGCTTCAATGGTGATATGGAAGACCAAAACAGAAACTCAGATGAGTTTGTCAAAATGCCTACAAGTGAAGCCTCCAGTGGGAAGATGATCTTGTCTCAAGATCAAAAGGCCTTCTTGAAAGAGCTCAAAAAGGCCTTTAAATATCAAATGGGGCAACTAGGTGTTACAGTGGATAAAGCACTGTCCCTGGATTCAGGTGGACCTGAGTTCAAATTCAGACTCAGACACTTGACACTTACTAGCTTTGTGAACCTGGGCAATCACTTAACCCTAATTGCCCTGCAAAAAAACCCCAAACAAACCAATAAACCAAACCAAAACAAAAAAATCAAATGAGAGAGGTAGAAGAAAAAATGGGAAAAGAAATGAGAGAAATGAGAGACACACTAAAAAGAAGCACAAAAATTGACTCATGAAAACAATTCCTTAAAAAATACAGTTGGCCAAATGGGAGAAAAAATTGGCCAAATGGAAAAGGAGATGCAAAAGCTTCCTGATGAAAATAATGCCTTAAAATTAAAATTGGGGAGATGGAAGCTAATGACTCCATGAGACATCAAGAATCTGTCAAGCAGAATCAAAAGACTGAAAACAGGAAGAGTGATTGAGGCTGACAACTTTGTATAATTCTGACTCACTTAAAAACAATTCACAATCAAGTCAAGACATCACCTGTGATGTCAGTGTTCTTATTCGAAAAATGAAGGCTTATCAACTATTGATTAACCTCTCAGTACCTATTAGAAAAATGATGATAAAAATATTTCATACCTCCTTCATGGGGGTGCTGTGAGGATCAGATGTGTTAATATGAAAAGTACTTTGATAAGTTTAAAACTTCATATAAATGGCAGTTTATTGTATAATAATAACAGAGAAATTTAAAAAGAAGTCTGTCTTTTGGAGGTGAAATTGATAAATATTGGAGAACTACTTTAGAAGCAGACCTGATGGCATATGTTTTATGTGTGAAGTGGAGTAAAAATTTTTTTCTGGGGTTTCTAGTTTAAGTCTTTGGAGGAAATGGTGATGCCAATGATGGATATAGGGAAGCTAGGAGAAGGAACAAGTTTAGAAGGAAAGATAATGTTCAGTTTGGGAAGTGCTAGGTTTCAGATGCCAATGGCACATCCAGGTGGTAATATGTTAAAGGTACTTGGAGGTGATGATAGTTCAATCTAGACAATTCAACAATGTTTCCTGTACTTGCTTACATGAAAGAATATGAATCTGTCATTAACACATAAATTTATTTGCATATATGAGGATATTTTTTTTAAGTGAGGCAATTGGGGTTAAGTAACTTGCCCAGGGTCACACAGCTAGTAAGTGTTAAGTGTCTGAGGCCGGCTTTGAACTCAGGTACCCCTGACTCTAGGGCCAGTGCTCTATCTACTGCACCACCTAGCTGGCCCGAGGATAATTTTTAATGTGATTAAAATTTTATTTCCTCTTAAACAGGGTAAAATAAGTCATATCAATCTTGTTTACCATAATAAATCCTTTAGAAAATCCTTTTCTATAGATGGCACATAGGGAAACTTCAGCCCAGATCCTTTCAAATTTCTAAATGTTCTGAACTAGAGAAATTCAAATTAATAATGTTTGACTCCATTTCTAATATCTTTTTAACACCAGAATCTAGACAAATGGAATCATGAACTCCAAAGTGGAATGAATAATACTACTTGGTTGAACTGAGAATTGAACTCTGATATTAAAATTGTAAAACCAATAGGTGAATTTTTAAAAATGGTTTTAGGGGCAGCTAGGTGGCACAGTAGATAAAGTACCGGCCGTGGATTCAGTAGGAACTGAGCTGTGCGACCCTGGGCAAGTCACTTAACCCTCATTGCCCTGCAAAAAACAAAACAAAAAAAAAACCCCATAGTTTTGTTTTGCTTTTCTTCTCCCTTAAACCTAATGAAGCAATTTAAATTAGGCGGAATAATATATGTTCTAAGACTATTGAGCTGGAATCATGTTCAAAGATGCAAATATTTACTGAATCTAGAAAGAATTCCCATTTCATTCAGTTAGCTCTATTGCAAAGTTCACAATATTCCTTTTCAATAAATAATTGCTGATTAGACCTTAAAGGAAAAAAAAACATATATATATCTATATTTAAAATTTTTTTTCAGACAATAAGGTCATTTTCTCTGTTCTGATCGGCTCTATTGTCTTTTTCCTGACTGTCATTTTAATATTCTCTTGCTGCTAAATACCTTAGGTGCTATAACTGAAGATGTGATATCCAACATTCCCCTGAGTAATAATGATGAACAACTGGATTCCAAATCATGAAGAATATTCAGTAAATTTCTTTTCCAAGCTTCTACCAGGCAGTCATTTGGCTACCTGTCAATTTATCCAGGGACTTATTAGGCCTTGACAATATAGAATCTTTAGTTCCTAACTTATACCCACATAATTGTGCATTGAGAAATGTATTTGTAATTTAACTGATGTTTCCCAAGTAAGGCACTCAGTGTTTCAAATTGTGAAGATTTGCAATCATATGTATATATGATTGCAATCTATATCTATATCTATATCTATATCTATATCTATACAGATATAGGTGAGGCAATTGGGGGTTAAGTGACTTGCCTAGGGTCACGCAGCTAGTAAGTGTTGTGTCTGAGGCTGGATTTGAACTCAGGTCTTCCTGAATCCAGGGCCAGTGCTTTATCCATTGTACCACCTAGCTGCCCCCAATCCTATATATTTTAAATTGAGCTAAAGATGCACAATAGATGATCTCCTATTCATCCCCATAAATAATAAATATCACAGATGATAATTAAAGCAAAGCATGAAACAGGGGTGCAGAATAGATGGTGTGTCTCCCCAAAGTACAACTTGGGAGGAAAAAAAACAACAACAACAAGTGTACTCTGTGATGATGTGCTCTGGGCCAGTTCATACTGTAAACATGATGGGGATTACAAATGTGCTTGCTCTGGCAGCAAGTATGTGCCTATTAACTGAAACCAGCTGTTCCAAGAGAAATGTTATGCCAAAAGTATTCAAAGGATATCTTAATTTAGCTCTAGGCCATGTTTCTTACAGCAGGAAAAAAAATCAGGAACTATCATTTCTATTCAATTAATGCAATCCCAGTGATTTCATGCAGTATGAAAGGCATTTTAAGAATAGCCTATCTATATTAGATCAGCCTCTCATTTTGATTTAACAACTTCTTCCCACCCATTTCTCTAGGCTAACTTATCTTTTTCTTCTATGGGGATACATGGAAAGAATTTTTATTAGGCTGATCGAAGAATGCATGGATTTGATTTAATTCAACAAGCATTTAGGTACCTGCAGTGAGCAAAAGCACTGTGCTAAGTGCAGGGGAGTCAAAGATAGAAATGCAACAGTCTCTTCCCTCAAGGAGCTTACATTGTATTGATAACATTCTCTTCCGTATTATGAAGAGTAATGTTCAGGCAACTTGGGTGGTGTAGTAGAAAGTGCACAGGGCCTGGAGTCAGGAAGATTTGAGTTCAGATCTGGACTCAGCCACTTCCTAGCTGTGTGACCCTGGCAAGTCACTTAACCACTGTTTGCCTCAGTTTCCTCATCAGTAAAAGGAGCTGGAGAAGGAAATGGCAAACTGCTCCAGCATCTTTGCTAAGAAAACCTCAAATGGGGTCACCAAAAAGCAGACACGACCAAAACAACTCAACAACAACAAATACACATATCACCTACATGCACAGAGAGAGCTTTAGGGTTTGTAAAGAGTTTTACACATATTGTCTCATTTGAGCCTCACAAAAACCCTTGGAGTAGGTTTGTTTTGTTTTGTCCAGACATGTGATTTCATTGGTGGTAGGGAAATCGCAGTAAATAATGTCTCTTTACAAATGCAGATCAGCCTCTTCTCTGCAATTTATGATGGTAAAGTTTTACTCAGAGACATTGAGAGGTTAACTAATTTGTCTAGGATCATATAACTGGTTGGAGTCAGAAATGGAATTTGAACCCAGGTTTTTCTGACTTTAAGGTTGGCTTTCTATCCATTTCTATCAACACTACAGCAAGATGAGGTAGTTATTATAACTTGTTATTCTAACTTGGAAGAGGAGGAAACTGGACCTTTAAGAGGTTAAGGCACCGAGTGTCATTCATTCATCATGCTGCCTCTCCAGCTACTTTCCCCTCACCTATCCAAGTTATTGGTTGTCGCCCTACCTTCTCAATCAGCCTGGCATGGCTGAAGTTTTATCTTCTCCACTTTTACTTCCACTTAGGTTAGCAAGAACCATAGCCATAAGAGTGGTAAATCTCTGTTGGTGACTTTGAATCTACCCTGCCCCCAACCATCTTTGGTCTGGGACACAGAAGTTGCTATATCATTATAATCTCTGGTTGATCATATCTAATCTACCCATTCTCAATCAAAATAGTTACTTATAGCTATAATATATAGACAAGTATATAGAGTGACAACCACATTCCATAGTAGTCATGAGCACTTAGTAAAGCTGACCATGGCACACAATATGGAGGGGCTGTGGGTGTGTAATTTAATGATTGATGTGGTCTCCAAATTTTTTTGATTGTGCAACCTTTATTAGTAAAAAAATCCATAATTCCCCAATATATGTATCTTAACTTATTTGTAAGTTTTATATATATATATATATATATATATATATATATATATATATATATATATATGTTGTTCAATTGTTTCAGTTGTGTCTAACTTTTCATGACCGCATTTGGGGTTTTCTTGACAAAGATACTGGAGTGGTTAGCCATTTCCTTCTCCAGCTCATTTTGTAGATGAGGAAACTGAGGCAAACAGGTGAAGTGACTTCTCCAGGGTTACACAGCTAGTAAGTGTCTAAGGCCAGGTTTGAACTAAGGAAGATGAATCTTCTTGATTTCAGGCCAGGCACTCTATCCGTTGTGTCACCTAGATGCCCATATATGCTAAACTAATAATTAGACATTAAATAGGATAAGATGAAGATAAAATAATAATACTTGAAGGGAGTCACTGAAATTTATTAAGTAGAAGAATGATAATCAGATCTGAATTATTTTTTATTGGTGAGGCAATTGGGGTTAAGTGACTTGCCCAGGGTCACACAGCTAGTAAGTGTTAAATGTCTTAAGCCTGATTTGAACTCAGGTCCTCCTGAATCCAGGGCCAGTGTTCTATCCATTGCACCACCTAGAGGCCCCAGATCTGAATTTTTGGAAAAACATTTTAGCAGTGATGTGGAAGATGAATTGGGCAGGGGAGAGAAGGGGCAGGGAGACCAATTAGGAGACTATTGCAGTAGTCCAAGCGAGAGATGCTAAGGACCTGAACTAGAATGGTGGCTGTATGAGTAGAGAAAAGGGGACAGATGTGAAAGATGTTGTTGAGGTTAAAAACAACAAGATTTGGCAACTGATTAGATATGTGGTGATCGAGAGTGAGTAGTTGAGGATTTATACCAAGGCTGTGAACTTGGAAGGCTGGTGGCTTCTTTATGAGTATTTAGGGAAGTTTGCAAGGGAGACAAGTTTGGAAGGAAAAAGAATGTAATGAGATCTATTACACAAATTTCAGCACATTCATGACTGCTCATCCTGTATGACTCTGTCACTAACAAAAAGGGATTTGGTGAAGGTTTCTCCTCAGTGGTCACATTCCTAGAATACAGATATAAAATTACTCAGTTCTCTGCCCACCAACTGTCCAGTCAAAAGGAGCTGAGTGTAGGTAACCTGGACTGAGGAGCCTAATTTTTCTACCTGCACCTGCTGAGCTTTACCTGCTGGTAAAGATGCACAGGTCAAGATTAGGTCATAGTCCTCTTATGGGGCCCACTTAGGTAAAAAAGGAGAGAGGTTAGACTTGGAAGGGGGGACGTTGAAGAGTGTTGGGAAGGTTAAAGAGGGGAGATTTATGATCTAATATCCAATTTTAAACCTCACAGAGGCAATAGTGTAGGGGTCGTGTGGTTGTGTTGTAGATAAACCTTGGGATTGGTAACTCTCCAGAGGGTGGAAAAGGATCCAATTTTCTACACTCTGACTGATCGCACACCTGTTGGGGTCATGCCACTGCCCGCCAGAAGGCTGCTTTCTCCCTCTCCAATATATCCTTTGAGAGCACTCTTCTAGAGAACTAAAAGGATTATATAGTTTTTAATCAATGGTTGTATGAAGGATTCCTGTCAATCAGTACTTAAGTGTTTAAAGAAAGTAGTGTCACATCTGGGTCTAGGTCTAATGGTATTTGTATCATCTACTCCCACCAGGTTACCATGAGGATCCAATGAAATAAGACATGTGAACACACTTTGTAACTGTAATACTGTAAAAAGTATGAGCTACTATTACTTCTGGCTAGCAGGGGACTTCCTTGGCCCAACTAAATTTATACCAAATACATGAATTCCTACTTTATACTTAATGATTAGCAGATATCTACTGAACCACACAGTCAGAAATAGGCTTTGACACAGTTTCTTTCTTTTTCTTTCTTTGCAGCTGCAGCAGCAGCAGCAGTACATTCACACTATTCCATTCACTCTCTCTCATCTAACTCCCTCAGAGAACAAAGGCAAATATTTGCAGGATAGTTGACTGGGGTTGAGGAGGTCAGTGTGTGGCCTTGGAATAGACTAAGTATAACTTCTTTGACCTTGGCCTCATTAGTACTGTATTCTAACCAGCTAATGCAGGCATGAACTATTTCCAAATATTTTCTCTCTTATGTTTTCCAACAAAGTGAATGCCTAAGTTGTTTTTTCATTATCACTTGCTAGTCTGCTAAATTATCTTTGAATTTTCTAAGGCAAGTGGACAAGATTTTCCTATGAAGAAATGTCAGTTTTGCCAGATCTATCAGTTTGCATTCTGCAAAATGAATTTTATTGTGCTGTCTAACCTCTAGAGGTTACGAAACTCTGTTCTCATGAGTATCTATCAAGTTCATCTACTCATTTTTGAACAAAAACTTTTATTCCAAATATAGAGCATATTGCTTTTTGTTGGGGAAGTTGAAAAGTTTAAATAAGACACCGTCCCTGCTCTCATTGTGCTTCAAGTCTGTTAGGGTGATTCCCAATTAATTAATGAGATATTTGCCTTTAAGTCTAGATCACAAATAAAATAGACCAAATATAATTGACTCTATCCCTTTTCCCTGAGGCACTTCAATATGCAAAGCAATGAAATCTTTCAATATTAGTGCTAATTTTAGTTGATTAGAATAAAAAATAACTGATGGATATTAACATATCCACTGTCTATTTTTTTCTAAGCCTTCACACACAGTTTGCTTTTTTGTTTGTTTGTTTTTGTTTATTTGTTTGTTTTTTGCAGGGCAATGAGGGTTAAGTGACTTGCCCAGCAGGGTCACACAGCTAGTAAGTGTCAAGTGTCTGAGGCTGGGTTTGAACTCAGTTCCTCCTGAATTCAAGGTCAGTGCTTTATCCACTGCGCCACCTAGCTGCCCCCAAGTTTGTTTTTTTGAATGAAAGAACCACTTGGAACAATGCTCCAGGCAAAATTTCCGTAAGCATATAGAATCATCAGTCCAGAGTGACTTTGAGTGGTCATTTGCTCTTACACAAGCACAAGAAAATCAATGCAATTTTTTGAGCTCTTAAGAAGAGATTTTGTCTAAGTAGTTATTATTCCTAAAACACATTCATCCGTTAATTTTCCTAGTGCATCTGAGGGATTGTCAATGTTATCTGGTACATTAAGCATTGGACAATGCTACTGTTTTAGGAAGAGGAAATATACCTCCTTTGATTTCATTGGTATAGAGACCTCTCTAATGAGGGAACTACCCTTAATAATTCAGGTTGGCATCTTTTCTGAAATTAAAAATTTTACAGAGTTGTCTATAGCAATGAGAGTTTAAGTCCTAAAGGTAACACAGTCTGTGTATGTAAGAGGTGAGACTTGAAGCCAGTTCTTCCAAGCTTCAAAGCCAGTTCTCATTATGCCGTGCTGCCTCTTACTCTTTCACATTTGTCACATGTACAGAACATAGAACGCACTGTATTTAGTTTCATTACACCTGATATCCTCCTTAGTTTCATTGTTCTATTTTGATAATATGGTTATTGAGATAGTGAACATAATACATAAGTAGATTTTCTTTTTTGCTTTTGTAGGAATTATAGGTATTCTATGTAGGAATTATAGTACAATTAAATGTAAATATAGTTCTATTCATTAGAATTAAAATGAAAATTAAGAAAAATATCCCAGGTAAAAGGAAGTATGATGTAGTCATAAAACAAATAGGAGCATTGGAATTAGAAAACCTGAGTTCAATTTAATTACCTATGGCAAATAATAATAATAACAATAAATAAAATAAATATCATTAGATATATAGCAGTTTAAAGTCTGAAATGTGAAAATACTTTACATACATTATTTCATTTGAGCTTCACAACAACCCTGTAATGTAGGTACTGTAAGTATCATTATCTCCATTTTATAGAGTAGTTCAATGACTTATAGTCATGCAGTTACTAAATGTCAGAGGCATAATTTAAATCCAGTTTTTCCCAATTCTGAGTACAGCATTCTAACCACTCTGCCAGTGGTCCTCAAAGGGTGGTCTTGGAACCCATAGGGCTCCCTGAGACCTTCTCAGGGTGTTTATATGGTCAAAATTATTTTCATGATAATACTTATATTTTAATTTCCATTGCGGTAAATGCTAATTTACCATATGTCTATAGCCTACATACACAAAAGCTCTTTGGGATCACCAATAAATTTTAAGATTGTAAATGGGTCCTGAGACCAAAATGCTTAAGAACCACTACACTATATATTTTATAACCCTGGGGAAAATCACTTATTCCAAGATCCATCTTCAATTCCCTGAGTTGACAAATGGGAATAACACTACTTATACTATGGAACTCACAGGTTTGTAACTGGCAGTCATGACCCTGTGAAAATAACTCTTCCTCTCTGGACCTTAGTTCCCAATTACTCACCATTTGAGTTAATGTAACTAAAACACCAGGATATAATACAAAGCTTTATATTAATGCAACTACCATGACTATAGCTATTATTCCATCTATTTTTTTTTGCAGGGCAATGGGGGTTAAGTGACTTGCCCAGGGTCACACAGCTAGTAAGTGTCAAGTGTCTGAGGCCAGATTTGAACTCAGGTTCTCCTGAATCCAGGGCAGGTGCTTTATCCACTCTGCCACCTATTTGCCCCCTATTCCATCTATTTTTAATTATTCCTCCTTGAATTTTTCACAATCATCAATGATTCAATGAATTTTTGAATTTGGAATGTTTGTAACAGAGATACATGGTGAATTTTTCAGAAGAACCTAAGTGGGTTTTTTTTTTTTTTGGTCATTTTGTAAATTTGATTCTCTACTTGAGATGTATTTGTGAAAAAAGAAAAAAAGAGTTAAATACAAAAGCAGGAGAAAATGTACAAAGGATGGAAGAAAGAGTGCTAGAAATTTCAAAAGAGATTATTTAAAACTTAATTGTCTTGACCTTCCTCTTTTATGATTGTTAAGGTCAAGTAGCTTCTTTATCTGTCCCTTTAGGTTTGCTTGAAAGTAAAGACTTTTGCCTTAAAAGAAAAAAAAACCATAAGACATTCCAAACTTTATTTCTCCACAGCAGTAGAAATAGAGACATTATAGGATATCCTGCTACGGTATGTATTGTCAGATTAACTGCCTCATTGCGATACATTTTTGGATTTTGGATGCTTAAAGTTTGGCCTATTCCAGTAATGTTCATTTTTGTATTCAGTTTCTTTTCAAATAAGAGAATAGATGCCCTTCACTCAGTAAGAAAATTACATCCTACATCTATCCATTTAAAATCCCGAGATTCATCTGAAGTATCTAGGAACTGTGTCATTAAAACCATCTTAAGGATCTTTGAAAAGAGAGTGCAATCATTTTCGGTGGCTGGAGGAAAGGTGACCTTTTCTGTGGGTGCTGGATCCTCATAGGCATTTCACCAGCCTGAGAGAGTGAGAGGCCCTTAAAGAAACTAGCTTCAGGTGCCTCTTCTGTACTGAACAAGATGGGGCCCATTTCAAGTTTTTCATGGTCCATTAGAAGTACATTAAACAAGTGTCATATCTGGCAGTACCCTAAACTGCAAAGTACAGATCAACAATTTTCCTTAGTTGAGCCCTGACAAAGCTAAACTTTGGGGGAAATACTGGAGGTAGTAATCTTCCCTACTTTCTACCCTTAACAAGTAGGTATTTCCAGGCAATCAGGGGAAGAATGATTTTCACAGAATAGAATTTCAGAAGTGGAACGGACCCTAGGAGTCATATAGCCCAACCTCCTTACTTTATAGATTTAAAAAGCAAGGTTTAGAAAAGAAGCGTTCTTTTCCCAGTGTCAGAATATAAGTGAATGGCAGACCTGGACCTAGAAACCAGGTATTTGTCTCCTATGTCAGTGCATTTCATTTTAGTCAATTGTTTTTATAGCAGAGTATAGCTCTCTCTTGTTGCACAGGCAAAGACTCTTTAAAGAGTCACTAGAGTCCTGATTGACTCCTACAACAATTGGACCTAATGCCACCTTGGCCTTGGTAAGGCTTGTTAATACTAGCTTTCCCTCTGCTAAGTCCTTTCCTTAGAGCATCTTCCAGTGAAATAAAATAAAATTTAAAGCTGTTCTGAGTTTTAAGTAAGATGAATACGATTGAGACATCTAAGAACAAGCAAGATTCTTTTTTCTCTCTGAGATTATGTGCAGTTCCTTAAAAGAATGGAGGAAATACTTCAAAAGAAAAATTTTGGGGAAAGGGCTCTGAAGAGAGAATCCAAATATGGAGAGTGATGGGTGGAAGAATGTGGCCAAGAGAAGGGAAGAATGAACTCTGAATATTTGATAACATCAAATAGACAGTATGTTCTTCCCAGTAGAGGGTAGAGTCCAGGAAGTGATGGAAACTCATGAATGACATTCCAAAACACAAAGGGAAAAATTTTTGATGAGAAGAGTAAAGGAGAGTTGTTCAAAGAAGCCAATATGGACACATAGGGAATTCACTAACTAATTTATTATTTTTTTTGGCTGGGCAATAAGGGTTTATGTGTTGTCTTCCTCCAGATAAATTATTTGAGCAGAGACTGTCTTTTTGACATTCCTGGCACTTAACACAGTGCCTAGCATTTAACAAGTGTTTAATAAATTCTTGTTGACTAACTGATGAGTTAATGTTGAAGGAACTAGAACAAGATTGGAACAATAATGAACTATTGGTGAAGCCATGAATTAATCCAAACATTATGGGGAAAAAAATTGGAATTGTGTCCTCCCAAAGTGACTAAAATATCCATATTCTTTAACATGAGTTATCCCAATTCTAAACTTATGCCCTGAGGAAATCAAAGACACAACGGTCCCATGTATACCAGTGCTCATAGAGGCTCTTTTTGTGGTAGGAAGGAAATGGAGACAAAGTAGGTGTCAATTGACTGGGGAATGGTTAAATAAATTCTGGAACAAGAACATACTGCCATAGTATTGTGCCACAAGAACCAATGAAAATGAAGATTTGAGAGTAATGTGGTAGAAGGAAAATGAACAGATTGTAGAGTAAAACTGAATAGGAAGAGGGCAGCCAGGTGGCACAGTGGATAGATCACCGGCCCTGGAGTCAAGAGGACCTGAGTTCAAATCTGGCCTCAGACACTTAACACTTACTAGCTGTGTGACCTTAGGCAAGTCACTTAACCCCAATTGCCTCACTAAAAAAAAATTGAATAGGAAGGGGAGGTAGATTCCATGTGGAAATGGGGTTATCATTGGGACAATACAGGAGAGAATAACAGTTGTATATAAAAGTCCTGATAAAAGTTGCTCTCTGGAAAGACAATGATGTCTGTCTAGCAGTGTTTGAATGGAAACTATATAACAATAAAGGAAGGCAAGGTAGTAGCGTGTAAAGGGCATTGGACTATGTCAGGAGATTTGGGGTCCTAGGCTGTCTGTGACTCTATCTTATGGTTATTTCCCTACTCATTTCACCCCATAGCCCCAGGCTTCTCATCTCTTGAAAGGAGTTGAATTTCTAGGTCTAATAGACATTGATTCTGTGTTTCCATTAATTAACACTGAAAAATAAATCATGGTTAAATCTCAATGTTTTGACCATCTGGGGATATTTCTATTTTACTAGCTAGTATAGTCATAAGCCAAAGACATAACTTTCTAAGATGGAATTCCAGATGTCAGGGAGTGAATATTCTTTCAGCTTAACTTAGGGACCATACAAGTTTTAAGTTAAATCATAAAATCAGTGACACAAGTAGCTGCCTATTCTGTCAATGTGGACTTCCTTCCTAATACTAGGTTGAACGCCATATGTAACTAAGAGAATAATGATCTTTTGCTCTGTAGAGTTTGCATCATAAAGACATAAAGAAGACAGTCTGAAATTTATAAATCATAAGCAATTTTCACACATATAAAATACTCTAAACCATTTCCTCAGAGTTGAGAATAATCGATATTTTAGGAGGACCTTTGTTGCCTATACTCAATGGGAAATGAGCTTGGACAACCTCTGTCAATAGGGTCATTCTGTGCTGTTGCTAGAAGTCTCAGCTAAAGTAATGATGGGTTTTTAAAAAATCAGCCTTTCAAGATTTTTGTTGCTATAAGTTAAAACTGTCTGCAGGAAGAAATCATTTTTGGATTGCAGCTACAGAATTTGGCCCTGCCAAAATATGCTTGACCAAATTTAAAACTTCATTCTCGTGACAGTTTGTCAGTTTCCTATTCACCTTCCCCTTCTTTAAAAGCATCATTCTTCTCTGTGAGAATACATCTTCCTAATACAAACTCTTAATAACCCAAGGGACTCACTTTGACATTCCCCGAAGCTTATCCAGCCTACAGCACAGAGAGACAGTAGCTGCCTTTCAAGTCTTTTGCCTCTTTCTTGTTTCACTGAACATAAAAATAGATTGGAGAAACATATATTTTAAAAGTTGAGTGGATTAGGCTGAAATTTTGATTTGATTCTGGGCCTGTACTTTTCATAAAAAGCTTTCATCAGTGACTAATGCAACATTATCTGAAAGTGTAAAATATGCACCTTAACTTGCTTGTAATTAAATTATTCTCATTAATATAGGTGTATCAGGAACTAGGTCAAGAGAAAGAAACATACCTTTTCATAACTATTTCAATATTCATACCCCTCTTCTAAGAAGAAGCAGTTATTACACTTCTCTTACAACTCTTTTATGTAAAGTCGTCTCCATCTTCATTAAGAGCCACCTTGAGCTACAAGGAATTAAAGAGAGATGACTCCATGTAATGGGGTTCTATGAAAAGCAAACAGGGAAAACCAAGTCAATCAATCAACAAACATTTATTTATTAAGCTCATAGTATGTTCTGGGTACTTTTAGTTCTTGGGATGCAAGGACAAAACTGAAACAGTTCATGCTCTCAGGGAGCTTACATTCTTTTCTTTTTCTTTAATATATTATTTTTCCCTAATTACATATAAAATAATTTTAAACATTTGTTTTTCCTAAAGTTTTGAGTTCCAAATTTCATTCTTCCCTCCTTCCCCTCTCCTTTCTACAGTAAACAATCTGATAATGCATGTGTAATCATGTAAAACAAAAGAAAGAAAGCAAGGAAAAAAAAACGAAAGAAAAAAATAGCATGCTTCAGTCTGTATTCAGACATCATTAGTTCTTTCTCTGAAGGCAGATAGCATTGATCATCATGAGTCCTTGGGGCTGTCTTGGATCCTTTTATTTCTGAAAATAGCTTAGTCATCCACAGTATCTCATCATACAGTATTGCTTTTACTGCTCTTCTGGTTCTGCTGATTTCACTTTGCATAAGTTTATATGTCTTTCTAGGTTTTTCTGAAGTTGTCCTGCTTGTCATTTCTTATAGTACAATGATATATTACAAGCATATACTACAATTTGTTCACCCATTCCCCAGTTCATGTGTGTCCCCTCAATTTATAAGCTTTAGCCATGTAAAAAAGAGCTGCAATAAATATTTTTGTACAGGTAGGAAGGAGTTAGCATCCTAAAAGAGGAAACAGCAAGTAGAATTATTTATTATTATTATTATTATTATTATTATTTGTGGGGCAATGAGGGTTAAGTGACATGTCCAGGGTCACACAGCTAGTAAGTGTCAAGTGTCTGAGGCAGGATTTGAATTAAGGTCTCCCTGAATCCAGGACTGGTGCTTTATCCACTGCGCCACCTAGCTGCCCCAGCAGCAAGTAGAATTTTAAGCTTTGATACCTTAAAACCGTACTATGATTTTTGAAATACCACTTCCACTAGTTTCTCCCAAAGAATCTATGTTTATAATTGCTGTTTCTTTATGAGGGAATAGAAATTCTGCAAGAGCCAATTCAATTGTTATTTGAAGAGATTTAATTGTCAGAGCTGAGCCTGTCAAATACAGAAGACTAAGAGAACTCTGAGAGATTACATTCATCAAGGAGAAAGATTCTGAAAAGGCATTTTGAGGGAACTGAATTAAACTATTTTCTTGTGGAAAAGAGATCCTGAAGAGGTAATTCTTTCTTTTTTTTTTTTTAAGGCAATGGGGGTTAAGTGACTTGTCCAGGGTCACACAGCTAGTAAGTGTCAAGTGTCTGAGGCCGGATTTGAACTCAGGTCCTCCTGAATCCAGGGCCGGTGCTTTAACCACTGCACCATCTAGATGCCCCCCCTGAAGAGGTAATTCTTGAGAGCCTTTTCCTGCTTTCTTTAGAGAACTGGATGGTAGCACCAGGTTTCCAGATTTTGTGGAGAAGCTAGCCGTTGTAATGGATGGTTACAAGTGTCTGGTTGTGATCTTCTCACAGCTGACATATCACTGAAATACTTAAATATATCTTTGGGGCATTTTGGGAGGTTACCCTCTTAATTCTAAAGTCATTAACATTAATTATTAAGTCTATGAGACTCAGGATCAGTATTGAGGGAGAGATGAACAAAAGACTGAGGAAAATTTGTTTCTATAGTTTATCTGTAAATTGGGGTGAATGCTAAGATTTGATTAATGAGATTGTGAATTTCTATTAATTTCTAAGGAAATATTAGGACATATTCCTTGATTATCATAGCTTACATATACCTCATGCTTTAATATTTGCTTTATATAGTCAATCCTAAACATTCATATGTTTAACGTGCATGACTTCAAACATTCAGATGATTTTATTAGTAACTTCATTTTCACATTGACAACTATGTACATTCAGAGAAAAAAAAAGAAGCTCAATGAATGTAAATATGTGGTGCAGCTGGTATCTGACTAGGGGCTTCACTGGTCTTATTCACCCTACAGTTGTAAAGAGCTCCACCTGTATTCATTGCATATTTTCATTGTTTGCTTTTAAAATTAAGTTTAGTATTGCAATTATGTCCTTGATGATCTGATCGAGCTGTTGTGTTCTTCATGATCTCTTACACCATCTACCAGTCCTGAAGAATAGAGCTTTAGAGATAATGTCAAGACCTCACTAGCCTAGGCATTTTCTGACAGCAGTGACTAAAGTCCCAGTAACCTCTCTCTTGGTTTTCAGAGGGTGGCCAATATAGAGAAGTTTACAGCAGTATAATATACAGTGCAACGTCCTCACACCTCCATCTAACACAGTTGAAGTAAGATTGAGGTTAAAAAATGCTTTAGTTTTAAGAATTTTATTTGCTCTTCAGTATTTAGGATACTGGAGATTTTGTATGTTATGAAAAATGAATACTGTCTGAAATTAATTTTTTATTTGAAATGTTAGCCCAAAAGGTCATAAACTTCTAGGGAATTTCTAGAAAGAAAAAGATTTAGCCCATTACCAGTTTTATTTTGTGTACTGTATTAGGAAAAGCACATATCAGAATTAATTTGTTATAAAGAATTGTATACAGAAAAGTATATTTTCACCAATCTTTAGTGAAAGAATATAGTTTTGTGTGTGTGTGGTCACAGGAACCTAACCTCCAATTTGCTGTAGGTTTGATGTATTGACATTCCCAATTTTTACCTTCACACCATTTTCTAAGAACACCACACCTATCAAAGTTGAGGATTAACTGTATATGTTCTCTCATTAGATCCTCACAAAAATCTGTGAAGAAATTATAATTATTCCCATTTTACAGATGAGTGAAAGAGCTTATGTAAGTTGCTGAGGTTCACAGTGCTGGTATAAGTCTGAAGCAGGATTCAAACTCAGTTCTTCCTGATGACAAACCTTATACTCTATCCATTATAGTACCTAGCTACCTCAGGCAGAGTATGGAAATATGACAGTGGTGGTTAGAGAAGAGTGAAGGTTCTTATGATTGTTGACTATTTTAGTTTATGACAAGAGAACATATCTTCCCTAAAATCTTCCCTAAAACTCTGTTACATAAGTTTTTGTTTTTGTTTTTTGGCTGGGCAATGAGGGCTAAGTGACTTGCCCAAGATCACACAGCTAGTAAGTATCAAGTTGTTACATAAGTATTTACAGAATCTATACAAAAATGAATACAAGGGAATTTGGGGACACTAGCAGCTGAGAGGATCAGGAAAGGTTTCATGTATAAGGTGGTACTTGAGCTGAATCTTGCAGGAAAATAGGGCTTCTAAGGGGCAGAGGTGAGCACATTCCAGGCATGCAGGACAGTCCATGCAAAAGCATGGAGATGAAACATGATTCAAATGGTCTAAAAGGGTTACTTGGAACTCTGAAAATGGGGTGTTTAAGAAGAAATTTGGGCAGTTATTTCCAGCCCTGAATAAGGAAGAGATTATATGGGAGAGGTTAGAGCAGCATTTTTTCCCCCACATCTTTCCTTTGGAATTGTAATAATAACACCTAGCATTAGCATATATTTATTTTATAGAGGGCTTTAAAATTCATATTCCTGTAGTGCTTTTTAGGTTTGTAAAATGATTTACAAATATATAATTTTCTCATCACAGAAAACCCTGGGAGGTAAATGTTATTATTATTCTTATTTCACAGATCAGGAATCTGAGGCTAATGGAATTTAGGTGACTTGTCCAGAGTCATACAGCTAATAAGTATCTGAAAGTGGATATGAACTTCAGTTTCCTGGCTATATAGGCAGTGTTCTCTACCACCTGTATGCATTATCCCCATTTCTTCCACTAGTTAAATTGCATTTCCCATGAATTAAAATAGCATGGAATAAGGTGAATGGAATTCAACTTGAAGTATAAAGACAACAAAAGCCCTATTAATAAGATTAAGAAATCTTACTAGATGGTCATGGGAAGGTAATTTTTATCCCTCTAAGTCTTAGTTTTCTCACCTCTTAATGGATCTGCAACTTCTTTCATGTTTAAATTCCCTTTTCTAATCTTCATAAGAAGTAGATACTAATTTGTATTGATAAATAAGTCCCAGGGGTAGGACACAGGAGACGTCAGGTAACAATTTACTCCCACTCCAATCCCCCCCCCCCTCCAAAAAGAGATTCTATCAGTATGTAGTGATGCACTTACTTAACTCTTAACTCTGGGAAGAAATAAGTAATCGCCTCTTGACTCTTTTACCCAAAACAGGAATTCACAGAGAAACTGCTGGAGTCCTTCAAAGATCATGGAATAGACAAGCCAGAACTGTTATTGGTCCTTCATGCTTGAAGAGGACCACAACATTAGGCTGATGTTATGAGTTGCAGCCAATTGAATTTAAGTGAGCGAGGACTGTGCAAGGTCACCAATTTCACTCTCTCCTCCACAGTCATCTGAGTCCAGTGGCAAGATATACATCAGGACAACTGGAGATGACCCCAGATGTTTGAGACAATTGGGGTTTAGTGACTTGCCCAGGACCAGACAGCTAGTAAGTGTCTAAGATGAGATTTGAACTCAGGTCCTCCCAGCTTCAGGGTTCTATCTACTGTGCCACCTAGCTGCCCCACAAGCCAAAACAGATTGAGAACAAAGGGAAAAGAGGTGAGGGCAGATAGATCACAGGCTTCATTCAGCCCCAGTCTTCTTTCCCTGTTTGAGCCAGGCAGTGCTAGGCCAAGATCCAGCCTTCCAGAGGCCTGTGATTACAGGAGGATGACTTTTTTTCAGAGGACTCTGAGGAAAGTGCAGCAGGCCTGCGGAAAACTGTTCCCTAAGGCCAGTCAGGCCAAAGCCTAACAGCTGCAGGAGCTCAGCCTGAGCAGCAGCTGCACGTGGGTCCAGCTGCATCAGTGGCCTGAGCCCAGCTGTGGGAAAGGCCCTTAGCTAAATCCAGCCTAAGCACTCCAGGAAGCCTGTGGCAGGGACCCAGCTGGAGAAGCCCAGGGAGCCAGAGAGTCAGAGAGAAAGATGACAGGCTTGCAGTAAGTGGGTGGATATTCCAGAGCCTGTTAGCAAGAAGGAGTCCAGCTTCAAAAGGATTCTTTTGAGGGAGGGGCCTAATCTGTCTCATTATGCTGAGGGCCTGATAGGCCGTGCTCAGGCTATTCAGCTGTGGAAATTTGACCCAAGCTAAGCCTCCTTCCTCCCCTAGATACTGAGGTGGAAGAGATGAGCAAACCAAGGAAAATTCCAATTTGAGAGAAACCCAGGGGATGAACCCTGAACAAGACAGCAATGAAATATAAAATTCACATAAATCCTGAGAAGAAAAAAAAATCTTCTGGCTCCTGGGGCTGAAGGAGACCCTGGAAGAAACAAAACAAAAGATAGAAAATGAGGAATCTAGAGAGTAAAGAAAGGTAAGGAAACCAATCACCTTAGAATAGGTGGTGGAAACCTGACAGGAAGAACTGAATGCCTTGACAATTAGAATGGGCCAGACAGAAAACAGACTATAAGACGAGAAATCTTAATATCAAAAGATTGAAAGTAAACAGAAGAAAGAAATACAATTTCAAAAACAATTGACCTGGAAAGTAGGTCAAGAAGAAAGAGTCTAAGAATTATCGGAGAATCTGAAAACCATGATGAGAAAAAAATCCAGATGCCTGGTTTCAAGAAATTATAAATTAAAATTACCTAGAACTCTTAGTACCAGAGGACAAAGTGAATGTAGGAAGAAACCATTGCTTACTTCTTGAAAGAAACCCCTCCAAAAAGTAAGTTCTTTATACACTCATAGAGATTAACTATTTCTTCCCCTTTCTTTAGTATCTGCTGCGGGCCTGGTTGAAATGCAGGTCTTAACGAGCCTTAAGAAAATATTCTCTCCACTAGGTTGCCGCTATCATTTGTAAATATGGAGATAACAACATCTGTAGTTCTTATTACATATGTCACTGGGAGGATCAAATGAGATAATGTATGTAAAATGCAATACTCATTCATTCAACAAACATTTATTATGTAAATGTCAGTTATTATTATTATGTCCTGAGTGTGCTAACCATTTTTCATGAATATTGGTTTGCTTGGCAGCTATATTGCCGTCTGTAAATTGATTATTAAATTGGCTTGCTATGAATTAGCCTTGTGCAAGTTTGGACTCCCACAGCAAATTTCCCAGAGCCTGATAACTCCTGGATAAGCTCTCAATTAAGGTTATAGATTTAAAATTCCATTTGATAAACATTTATGAAGCTCATCCTATACTCACAGCATCATAAACATTTTGGGGAAGATATAAATAAGACATAGTATTACCTGACCTCATAGAGTTTACAGTCTACTTGAAAGGATGTCAAGTATGAGGCTATGTGGTATAAGGTTAAGAACACAAACCTTAGATGTAATTTCTGACTATTATAAATATCCAAAATAATTAAAAAGGACTTATGAAGGGAGATGCTATCTGCATCCAGAGAAAGAACTGATAAATAGTATATATGTGATGATTTTTCATACATGTATATGCATATATATATATATATATAATTATCATGTATATTTCTTTTTTCTCCTTTTTCTCCACACTCCAGAGATGGTTACCATTTGACACAAACACACACACAGTGTATACATATGTATACATATGCACAGTGTGTATTTGTGTCAAATGGTAGCCATCTCTAGAGTGAGGGGAGAAAAAAATGAGAAAAAAGAAATATACATGATAACTTTATTACATATTTAAAAGCTGTATCAAGTTGTACATAATAGATTTGCAATTTTATGTGCAATTATCTTTTTATTGCACTGTTTTGGAAATGCTTGTTTTATTACGTAAATTAAAAATAAGATAAATAATTAAAAAAAAATCAGATATCTAAGTCTGTACCCCAGATCTGACTTTAGCCATGGGACGCTGGACAAACCACTTAATTTTTCTGAGCCTCAGTTTCATTACTGTGAAAAGGAGATACTAATACTTGCCCTCCCCTCTTTTCGGGGTTTTTGTGAGGAAAACATTTTGTAAAACTTCAAAGTCTTATGTAAATGTGAAATCCTATAATGTCACTTGGCAGTCTATAACTGTTATGCAGAACAGACCATGGTAAATGCATAAAACCACTGGATTTGTAGTTAAATGACTTGTCTTCAAATCCCACCTCTTTAATTTGCTACCTGTGTGAATTCTGAAAAGTCATTTAGTCTTTCTGGGCCTCAACTTCTTCAATCCTAAATTGAGAATGTTGACTCGATAATCTCTGATGTCCCTTCCAGTATTAAGATTCTATGAACCTAGGTACAAAAAGGGAGGGCAGGCTTTGTAGGAAGAAGAACTGTCCCTGACTCAGGAAAGAAAGAAAATTTCATCTGAGACTTGAAGAATAGGCTAAGGGAGCAACATCGGTGAAAGTGTGGAAGCAAGAAAGGATTGACTGTTTCCAAGAAATGGTGAATAGATCAGTTTTTAAAAAGCATAATGTACATGGTAGTGAGTCATATGAAGCGTGATTAAAGTGATGGGGTGACACTAGGCGGTACAGAGACCTGAATACTTTGCTAAGAAATCTGGACTTCAGTTGGTAGGCAATAGGAAGCCACTAAGATGTTCTAAGTAGGGACTTACATGATCATATTTTTGTTGTGTCTAGGATTTATTGGGCATAATTGGAAAGGGAGTGGCTGATTAAGAGGCTATTGCAATGGTTTAAGTAATTGATAGTGATACCCTAGACTATGTTGGCAGCAATGGAAATAGAAAGGAGAGGATGAATTTCAGAGATGTTTGGAAAACTGGATATATGGGTTGAGGAAGAGAGAAAAATGAAAGATAATGAGACTTGGAGGTTATATGTCTGAGTAAATGGTGGTATGATGTACTGGAGACAATGATTAGCCAGGATGCAGGTGGCTGAGTTGATGATCAGTCTTTCTGGGCTGCCTGGCCTCTATCACATGCAGTAAACTTGGGTTTGGCCTTACAAGGCCATGTTATCTTTGTATGGAAAATCTGAACAATGATGTTTTCCACAAAGCTCAAGGGATATTAGAGACAGCCAAATAAATCTCTGAACTTTTATCAAAGAGGAAAGGAAGTTAAAATATGCTTGACTTAATGATGCACAAGTATTTCTTATACTCTGGGAAAGAGTGTTTCTGAAAATGAAGATCGTACTGCTAGTTAGACTGGTAAGCCACAAATGCATCTAATTCCACAGAGGGGCTTAATTTAGCATGTGGCCTTCCTTCTATGGGGGAGGAATTCACATAGCACCTTGCTTGCATCCTGAGGCTATAGTCACAAGTAGTCACATAAGACACTGACCAAAGAGTTCCCCAGGGGAAATAGAATCTTTTAGGTTTGCTATTGGCGAGAGGCAAAGGTGCCCTGGTACCACAGGGTGGGGGAGACTTTGCAAATAATGTGATTGGAAAGAGAAGTCCAGCCGCATTTTGAAATGCAAACCAAGAGTCTAGTGAGTGGGCATTTGGAGTTTTCTAACCACATTAACCACTGAATTTGCCTTCCATGAATCCTTATTAGAGGCCTGTCTGGGCATTACAGAGCTTTCCCTCCTCAAGAAGATTAAAAAAAGATATGGTTTAACAATTTCATTCCCCCTCTTTGTCTTGCTGAGCTATCAGAGATTTGCTTCAAGTTTTCTGGTTTTTAAATATCTTCACAATTTCTGATCTAATTAGTAATAAGGGCATAGAATTCAGATAGAATAAGATCCATTTTAATTGTTTTAATCTGTATGTTTATGAATAGGGGAGCAGGATGGAGAGAGAGGGAGAGAGAATATGAATGAAAATGGGTTATGATATATAGGGATTAAAAACAAACAGGGCAGAGACTGCTGAGATTCAAAGTATCAAGCTTTTCTTCTCCTGTAAAGGGGGTTAAACTACTTTGAGAGAGAATCTTATGGTTCCAATTGTAACGATTGGAATGACGCCACCTGCTGGAGACTTACTGTAGAAGAGTTCTGCCCATGAAGCGAAGGTCTTTGAGGGCAAGACCAGGAGTCAGGAAGTGACGCGGGCTAGTGGGAGGAGGAAGGAAGAGACTGGCGCTCAGTCTCGGGCTCTTTCCTCTGGACTCGGGTGGAGAGCGGACCTAGAAATGTGCTCTCCCTTTAAATAGATAGGAATCTAGGCCTTTCTCTCTCTTTACCAAATTCTTATTCTCCTTAATAAATGCTTAAAAGTCTAACTCTTGCTAAAGCTTATAATTTATTGGCGACCACTCATTAGATATTTTAGACAGACTAGCTAGAATTTTAGCCCTTAACAGATGGCTGACCACGAAGAGAAAAACTGAACCTCACTTCTGATCTTTCGGTTGGGTAAGAAATTTCCTCTACCCTAACCCTTTAAATCTGAAGTACTGCTGAATTGCCCAGTGTTTTCCCTTTAAATTATTTCAAATGGACCTTTTAAACTCCTTAATTACCCTATTTTTGATTTTAGTCTGTTTAACCAGACAAATGGGAGATATTATGTTAAAGTTTTGTTTTTGTGGATTTTCTATTTTTCTTTTCATTTTTGTTAAAAGAGCCAGCAACTTACTCACACTAGGAAATATCTCCCCCTCTCCCAACCATGCTTTTTTCAGAGAAACCTGAAGAGATTCCTGCAGCTTTTCCCAGTTCTAACACTAACTCTTGTTCTAATTTTGCATGCCTGGAGGCAACGACCCACCCTCTAAAAGCTTTTAATCCCCTAGGGCCTGGAGGTAAAGTGGGGGAAGAGGAATCCAGGCCTGAGTTCAAAATCAAGTCTGATTCAAATTGCCCTGGTCCCTCCCCTCCTCTCCAAACCCCACCCTCTACTCCTCCCATGGCCAAGCCCATTGCTTCCCCTGCCTGGGAAGTCCAGAGATCTGATGCACATGCTCAACTTTCTCTACCTGCATTTGCAGCTTCAGGCTCAGCCCTTCCCCAGCCTGGCTGTGCTTCTGAGACAACCTTAGAAAGCTCTTTAAGTTCCACATATGCTCATTTTGTTCATAATTTTGCTAACCTGCTTTTGTCTTTAATTAGTAATCTTATAAAGCATTTGTATGGTGAAAAGACTGACAGACAATATAGAGGGGTTAAAGAAGAAAAACTTAAGCTGAATAAGAATGACAATCATCAACATAGTTCAAGACTCCACTTCTTTTGCCATGGAAGGGTATATATTTTACAGAAATGTAGAAGTAAGCAGCAAGGTATTGATATGAGTATTGGGGATTTTAGATATCGGAATCAAAAGTGTTCTGAATTCACTCAGAGTATTAATGTCAGTTCAGAGGTTACATAGGATTTCTATGCTATTACATCTACATTTTGAAATTAATGGTATGGGTTTATTTTAATAGAGATTTTCATGCTTTTGAGATTGTATTTTATACTTAGTTTTTAAAACAAGGAGAATATTTGTAAAAGCTTTTTATAGTCATGTGATCAAGTTTATATTTTATAATACTCTTATTAATATTAAGTTCATGTTCATTTAGATTTCCTTAGTTTGAATTTCACTGTCTTTTATTGTTCCATGTGTATTTTCTTTTTTCATTTATCTAATTTTTAAAAAATTGCAAGATGGTTTTGATTTCATAATACAGTGTTAATTCTAGGAGTATTGTGCTCCCATATTCTGAGTTGTTTGTTTTTGTTATTTTTTCTCAACTGATTATTTGATCAAACTCTTTAAAGCATTTCCTTGGCAAATTGGTTACCATGGCAAGTGTAAATTGATTCTAGAAGTATTATTTTTGATAAGCATATTCCAAAAAATAAAAAAGAGGGGAACATTTGTAAAAGTTTTCTTTTTTCAAAAAAAAAGTTTTCTTTGAGATTCTGTTGTACTTTAACTTGTATTTAAATATGTTCTGATTTTTCACAAAAGTAATTGTATACTAAGTAAAAAAAGGGATATTATTTGAAATTGTTGCATAATTATATATTGTATTCTGAGTCAAGATGTATTCACATTTTTTGCAATCATTTATTATCCTCAATTTTTAAATCCATATGAGACTTGGATTATGGGAATTTATCATTTAAGACATTAATTGCCTTTATTCTGAGTTATCAGATGCCAGTTGGCCAAGATGCCATCCAATCACAAGAGGAATACATGCAAGAGCAGACACTGAACTGTCACATGAGGGGAGACATGCATGAAGTCAAGGTATGGCCGAGGGAACGGCTTTTGACAAATGTTGAGGTTGGATTCTCTTGGTTTAATATTTTATTTTATTTTTCCCCACAATATTGTACGGATGGCTGGAAGTATTCATCCCACCCATCTCACTTCTACACCTGGCTTCTATGCTCCCTCCTATATGCCTGATGCCATGGACATCTCAATCCCATGCATCTGATTAAGTCTGACTCAGTTTCCTCCAATATGTTCGGTGGCATGGACATATATTCCATCCACCTATTTTAAGCCTGGCATACTGCATGGACAGTACATATTGCTCAAGTGTGGGAATGCTCATATCCCATAATTTCTCTGTTCTTTTATGGTAAGCCCCATAATTATCTCAGGTGTCATGATAAATACAGTGTTGAATTTGGCCTTGACACCTGTTACCAATTATATTAGATTTTTAAATTTCTCATAAAGGCATGAGGATAATTAGGCAGATGATGCAAAAAATGATGAAACAAAGATAAAAATTATTTTTAAAAATTAATATCACAGCAATTGTCTTCTCAATTACGCTCCATAAGGGGGGACTATAGTAATATTATAATTTTAAAGAATGTTTCAATTTTTGTTTTATTATATGTTTCATGTGTAACAACTAAGATTCTGAATTCCCTTAGACATGTTTTTGAGAACTTTCATTGTTTGATTTGATTATTGACAAAGCTATTTTAAAGTTGTGTTAAGCTCAATTTTGTAGGAAATTTTCCTGGCTGATTACCAGCATCCACACATCAACCCCTGAAAAGACTTCCATTCCACGACTACACCTAGAGGACATCTGAGAAAAGACTTTCAGAGACTTTAAATGAACAGTTTTGATTTGTTGTTTTTGTTGTTTTTTTTTCTCTTTCTGTTATAATATACACCATCTGTAACATGTATTCTCTGCAGAGGCCCTCCCTTTGCAAGACTAATGTCAAAGCGTCAGTTCATGAGGACAAAAAAAAAAATCGCCCCTCTGGACAAAACTTTCCTCTCTTCCTTTTCTATATTGTTGTTCACATATTATTAGTTAGCAATAGTTATTATATTGTTTTTACTGTTCCGTCAAGGAAACATTTTGTTTCTTGAGGAACAACAGGGGGGACTGTAATGATTGGAATGACGCCACCTGCTGGAGACTTACTGTAGAAGAGTTCTGCCCATGAAGCGAAGGTCTTTGAGGGCAAGACCAGGAGTCAGGAAGTGACGCGGGCTAGTGGGAGGAGGAAGGAAGAGACTGGCGCTCAGTCTCGGGCTCTTTCCTCTGGACTCTGGTGGAGAAGGGAGCTAGAAATGTGCTCTCCCTTTAAATAGATAGGAATCTAGGCCTTTCTCTCTCTTTACCAAATTCTTATTCTCCTTAATAAATGCTTAAAAGTCTAACTCTTGCTAAAGCTTTATTGGCGACCACTCATTAGATATTTTAGACAGACTAGCTAGAATTTTAGCCCTTAACACAATTTATCAATACTTTAGAAGATCTTCAGTAGCAGAAAAAGATTAAAATATGACTCAGGACCAGCCACCAATGGGCTGTCATATGTAAAATAGATTTAGGTGTTAGAGCCTAGATAAGCAGACAATTTCTGAGGCAAGTGGTGGTGTTCAGTTGTGTCCAAATCTTCATTACCCATTTGGCATTTTCTTGGCAAAGATACTAGAGTGGTTTGCCATTTCTTTCTCCACTTCATTATACAGATGAGAAAATTGACGCAAACAGGGCCAAATGACTTGCCCAGGGTCATGAAGCTAGGAAGTGTCTGAGGCTAGGTTTGGACTCTGCAACTAACAAGGGAAGAGTTCAGGACAAACATGAGATATCACAGAAGATTAACAGACTTTGTGATTACATAATTAAAAAAAAAACTTTTGCACAAACAAAACCAATGCAGATAATATTATAAAGGAAATAGTTAACTGGGGAAAAATCATACACCTTATCACCCTCAAAGCTCAGGCCAAATTGAACATATGAACAAAGAGCTTAAGAGCATGATTGGTAAATTATGTACTGAAACCCATTTGAAATGGCCTGATGTTCTAACCTTGGCATTATTCTATCTATGCAATAGACCAAGAGGAGAACTACATATATCTCCTTATGAGATGCTTTTTGGTTACCCTCCTATCCAGCCTAAGACTTTCCCCAGTTTATACATCACTGGTGGGAGCTGATACTTCTGTCGCTTCCTATATACAGGAACTACAAACTAGGCTATGTGAACTCCATGAAGCAGGAGTTGCTGTACAAGCTGGTCCTTAAGATTTTTCCTTGCATGATTTAAGTCCTGGAGATAATGTATATATTAAGAATTATCAGCAGACCAGTGGGACCCAGCCTGCTTGGGAGGGACCTTTTCAGGTATTATTGACAACTCATACTGCTATTAAAATTGGAGAAAAAGAATCTTGGATTCCCATGTAAAACATGCACCACTTGGAGGTAAAGTAATTTCAGATAAAACTCAATAAGCTGCTAATGAGCAAAGAAACTAAACAGAGCATAGAGGTAATAGGCAGTTACAATTTGCAAACATTTTCACTCAATTGCCAACCCTGGGACTCAACCTCTGTATGGTATCAGGAGATGGAAATCATCTTTTCAGAGCCCTTGGAGACCAGTTAGAAGGTCATTCAAGAAACCATATCCTACACAGACAAGAAACTGCTAATTATATGCTCAGTCATAAAAAAGACTTTGAGCCTTATATAAAAAATGATATTCCTTTTGAAAATCATGTTACTGATTTGAAAAAAAGCTAGTACTTTTGCTGGGAATGATGCAATTGTAGCCTTTGCAAAACATAACCAAGTGAACATAATCATTCATCAGTTGAATAAACCCCTATGGTAAATTTGTGGCACAGACAAAGCTAATGCTAACGGACTCCATATTTTCTACCATAATGATCATTATGACAGCATTAGAAGAATCAATGATAATTCGGAAACCCCTGCCACTTTGGCATGCAGAGAATTGGGGAACCAGTTTATAAAATGTGGTGTGGCCCAAATTCTAGCAATATAAGTTTTCACCTTAAGCTTTTCCTTCTACAGGTAAAAAAACAAAAACAAAAACAAAAACTTCTCCACCAAGAGCACATGGCTCTGCCTTCTTGAAAGGGTTATTGAACCTTATTGCTTGATTTTTAAGGCAATTAGTGAACATATTGAGTCTCGCTTCTGTTTTATTTCTTTTTGATAAATTAATTATCACTTCAAGTATCTGTTATTGTCATTGTACTAGATAGAGAATTCATGGACAAGATGGTGTTGTTTACTTGCCTGATGAAGATTCTGTAATAATGTTTAATATTATCAGCCATTTACATTTATGTCATCGTGACTATGTATACTCTGGGTATGGTTTGGGATTATTGTATATATTACAAGTGTATCCTAAGTTATGCAGCATAACACGCATTTTTACCATCATATTGTCTTTGGTGAAATTAATGAGATTTATGAATTATGGAAACTTACCATTTCAGAGACGAATTGCTCTTACACTGAGCTTAATAGAGATGGCTCAACTCCATGATGCAGGCCCTGGAGAGAATATATGTACAACAGGAGGAGAGACAGGTACACATAAGATGCGCTGATGGAGGCTGAGAGAACGTCCATGGCTGAGAGAACAGCCATTCAGCAAAACCTGGAGGTGGGATTCCCTTAGGCCAAATACATTCAGGAAGTCCATAGTTTGCTGATGATAGCGGCTATGTAGAGCACAATAGCTGAACATAGTCCAGTTTCTTCCTCTCTCCCTCTAAAAATGGCCTGGTGTCATGGAAGCTGCAACACATGCACCTGGTTTAACTTGACTCGGCTTTTTCACTCAGTCTGGTGGCATGGTCAGAATCCATCCACCTGAGGCTTAGCACAATTACTGGATGTCTATAGAACCATGAGGTGTGGTATGGTAACCTTTCCATAACATTTTCAGGTGTCCATCAACGGACACATTACTAAATTTGATCCAGACGGATGGTGGTAAAAAGTGTTATTGATATCATAACTGCCTCAACTCTGTATTGCATATGGGTAAAAGTATCCTCCACAGGGGGAATGTAATATGCTATATGTATCAAGTTTAAATTTGTTCTAAATGAGTTATATTTTAGAGAACTCTCACTGTTTAATTTGATCACTAACAATTCTATACTAAAGATTAGTGGAAATCCAGCAGTTCAATAGCTCAAGAAGTAGAAGTATCCAGAGACAACCAGAATCCAGAATCTGAACCAGAATCTGGTCTCCCTGATGGCATCTTAACATTCAATGAAGACATTTCCAAGGGTAATTCTTATTATTGTGTCTTGATCACATTTCTATGTGTGTTTTCATGAGATAGAGCAATCCTTAATCTGTTCCTTTTTACCTGTTTCTTTTCTACTGCCTACAAATATGCCCGGGCTTCCCCAGATTTAAAAATTATCATTTAGCTTTGTCCTCTATTTAAGCCCTAATTTTCTTTCTTCTCTTTTACTGAAAAAACTCCCAAAAGAAATGTTTATGCTTGCTCCATCCACTTCACCCACTCATTTCCTAACAAACCCTTTAAGTTGGGTCTTGACCTTACCATTCTACTGAAAATGCTTTTACCAAGTTTACTAATGATATCTTAAATGCTAAATCTAAGGACAGTTTTTTTTTGTTTGTTTTCCTCCTCTTTTACATCACTACATTTGACACTGTTGACTCATTATTTTTCCAAAATATTCTATCATATTTTTGCACCCATGACATTAGTCCTTGTTTTCCCAAACTGTTTGATGACTTTTCAGCTTCTTTTGTAGCTTCATTATCTATCCCCTGGCCCTCAAGTGTGGGTTCCCCTAAGGCCCTGTCCTGAGTTGTCTTCTTTCCTCTATTTCTCCTTTGGTTATTTCAGCAGCTTTCAAGTATCATCTTTAGGCAGATGACTCCCAAAAAGATATATTCAGTCCTAATTTATCTCCTGAATTTGAGTCCCATGTTGCCATGTACATGCTGGGCATCCATGCCTGGATTACCCATTGGCATCTCATCACCTTTCCTTTAAATTTACCTCTCATACAGACTTCCCTGTTTCTGTTAAGGGCTAAAGGACACTTTCATTTTTCTAGCTACCCTGTTTTATAATCTCAGTTATCTTTAACTCTTCTTTTTCCTTCAACTCTCATATAAGCCCAATTACCAGGAGATTTTATATCCAAAAAGTCTCTGGTATCTATGTGTAACTCATAAGCCAACGTACTAGCTTAGACCCTCATGTCATAACCTCCTAATTTGGCTTTTTGTGTCTAGTCTATAACTTCTCCAATTCAATCCTTTATAAATCTTCCAAAATAATCTTCCCAAGAAATAAGGTTGACCATTGCATTCTCTGACTTGAAGGCCTTCAGTGTTTTACTATTGCCCCTAGGAGAACATATGCATTTTTTAGCTCAGTGTTCAAGGCCCACCAAATTCTAGATTCAATCTATCCTTCCAGCTTTATTTTACATTGTCCCTTCTCTGAATTCAACATTCCATATCCCATCTTGATGTATTTGTGTATTCTCCATGTCTGGAAAGAATTACCTCTTCATCTACTTTACCTGATTTCCTTCAAGATTCAGCTCAGTTTCCATCTTCGCCATTACGTTTTCTCTGATTATCCCATTCATTAAACATAACATTAAAATGAATCTGAGAGAGTAAAACATAACCAAAAAAGTAACAATCATCTTGAAGCTTTTATTAATTTGTTCATATTCTTTTCTTCCTCTACTCAACTTGAGTTTAATTAGCTGTGTTTTATTCCCTTCACTTCAAAAACCGTTTCCTTTTTGTCTTTGTATCTCCAGAGCCCAGCACATCATGTTGCATGTGGCAGGTGTCTAATAAGTATTTTTTAAAATAGAATTGAATAGTAGACTGTCAGAGAAAGAAAATCATCTTGACCTTGGTCATGTGCTATTTGAAATGCTATTGGGCTAACTAAATGGAAATTCCAGAAAAGAAACCAAGATGTGGACCTTGAAACTTTGTAAACTGTTCAGAGATAGAGACATAGGTTTTTAAGCTATGTAGAAGTGACAGTTAAGAGACTGATTTCTGAAACGCAAGCTTGGTGGAGGTAGGAGGGTTTGAAGTTAAAGGATGAAGACATTGCAAAGTTTTTCATTATGGCAGAAAGACTAGTGAAGTGGTAATTGATGGATAGAATCAGTATCTGTAAAGTAGGAGGTTAGGTTATCTGCTATTATTGTGACTGTGGGGTTGGAATCTCAAGGAGAGAAAAAAATGTTTGGCACTGTTATTGTGCCTGGTGAATGGTACAAAGAAACATTAAAAGTGAAATAAATAGATTGCCAAGCAACACTGAGGGTCTAGGTGAGGTTATGAAACATAAAATTATAATGGATCTGAGAAGGCAAAACTTATGTAAAGAAAAGTAACAAGTCTTGAGGCCTTTACTAATCACTGACCTGCCCCCTCACAATAACAGAGATTTGGTAGTATCTACTATCTAATTTTCATCTTGAATAGGTGAACTTGAAACTCAAAATAGGTCTAATAAAAAGTTCTGTGTGAGTTATAAATTTGGCAGCTCAATGATGGACTGAGGGGGAAGAATGACCATAAAATGTACTGGAGGAGAGAACAATAAATTAACAGATCTTACAGTAGCATCAATCCTCTTCATGTATGTCCTGGGAGATTTCTTTGGAGAAAACACTTTGAGAAAAATTTGTGTTGTTATTACTATTATTGAAGAATGGAAAATAAGCATATGGAAAATATGAAGCATTCTTACTTTTTTCTTTTATACATTTATCTACTTACTAAATTCTTAGGGATATAGCTTGCTTTACCCTTACAGATCAATTCAGTTCACTCCATACAGTTCATATAGCCTTGTACCAAGCAGAAGCTTATTCAGTGTGATGATTAAAAATATGAAAGACAGTTTCTGGGTAATTTAATAATTTTATTAATAGGCCAGCAAGTTATTAATAAAAGAATGGTCATTTGGTCATATCTCTTAGACTAAAGACCTCTAAGGGCAGTGGGGTCACGGGGTGGGGATAGGTGGGAGATAAGAACTAAGAAAGAAGTGAGATCTCTGGGTCTCAAAAGATATAAATTATTAATTATTTCTCACATCAGTTTGTTGAGTCTGAATTCTGGTATATGCTGAGTATCTAATTGTGCATAGCCCTCTTCTGGATAAAAATATGAGAAGAGTGTAATCAGCAGTGTTAAAGGTTGCAGAGAAGGATAAGAATGGAGATGAGGTCATATTTGGCACTTACAAAATCACTGTTATCTTTGGAGAGAGCAATTTCAGTTTAATGATGAAGTTGGAAGCCACCTTGATATTAAGGATTATTTAATTTTTGTTTCTATATCCCCCAAATTTAGTATATTGTTCAGTCTTTCAGTCATGTCTGAGTCTTTGTGCCATATATGGGGTTTTCTTGGGAAAGATACCGGTGTGGTTTGTCATTTCCTTCTCAAGTGGATTAAGGCAAACAGAGGTTAAGTGATTTGCCCAGAGTCACACAGCTAGCAAGTGCCCAAGGCAGATTTAAACTCAAGTCTTCCTGACTCCAGGTGCAGTACTCTATGCACAGAGCCCCTTAGCTGCCTCTCTATGCATTTGGTATGTAGCATTTAATAAACGTTTGATTGATATTTTTGTAGCACTTTACATTTTATGATAGAATCAGGATTCAGAAAGGTCTTGGATATAATTTAATAAAATAAATTCAATAGGAGATAAATGTAAAACCTTATAATTAGGTTTGAAAAATCTACCTCACAAGTACAAGATAAGGCAGGTATGGATAGATAGCAATTTTTCTGTAAGAGATATGGATGTTTTAGTGGACAAAAAGGCCAGTGTAATATGAACACCAAAAAGGCTATTGCAATCTCAGGCTGCACTAACTGAAACACAGTGGTTACAACTAGGGAGCTGATAGTCCTGCCGGAGTCTGTCCTGATCAGAGCATGTGTGGAATGCTGTGGTCGATCCTGGTAGCCATATTTTAGGAAGCACATTGATAGCCAGGGTAATTAAAGGGCAGGAGATACCACTCAGTGAGGAATGGTGGAATGAGCAGTCAATATTTAGGCTGAAGAAGAGATGTTTGCAGCAAGAGTTTGGAGGGGTGGGTGGGAGGAGAAGGAACATAATAGTTTTCTTCTATTATTTGAATGGTTACATGAAAACAGGATTAAAGTCTGCTTGACCCCAAAGGGCAGAAATACAAGCAATGAGTATAGATTGAAGAGTGGCAAATTTTATTTAACACAAGGCAAAAAATAACACTAACACCTGCCTATCTGTTATAACTATTCAAAAGTAGAATGGGGAACTTCTGAGGATGGAAGAATCCCATTTGGAGTGATAGCACTAAATACTGGATAGTGGATAGCAGAGCTATGGGTGTATTAGCCTGAACAATGCAGGACTTACCCTAAAGTTAAATCAGGCTTTCTAATTTACCTTATATACGTTGTTCCAATATGTTAGAAGTTGTTCATTTTGGAGTTGTTTTTTATGGGGATATGGATATGACACTGCGTGATATTTATTCATCTTTACTAGAAGTTTTTTTCCCAATTAATTTGGTTTTCAGAGAATGGGAATTTATTTTTTCTTGCTCCCACCTTCATCTCCCACTAAAAAAAGAAAGGAAAAAACAAAGCCTCTGTAACAAATACATAGTCAAGCAATACAAATTTCTCCATTGGTCATGTCCAAAAATGTGTTTCATTCTGTATATCGAGTCCCTTACTTCTCTTCTAAGAAGGTGGGCAGATTATTCATCATCCATGTTGGGGGATCATGGTTAGACATTAGGTTCCAGTCAGGGAGAGGTCAGTGGATGCTACTAGAATTGTGAAGCTGTGGGAATGCTCTTTTGGGGTGGCTTCTTTCCAGATTAGCTCTGCCCTTACTAAAAGAAAAGAGAACTGCTTTCCCAGGATTGGATGCGTTTCAGCACTGCATGCCTTGTGGGATTGTCTGTGCCCCTCTGCCATTAACAATTCAAATCTGAATCTCTTTTGATCAACCACTATAAAAACCATGTCTACTGTACTTTATGGAAAATTAAAGGGTTCAAGAGAGAGGGTGGATAATTTTGAGTATATGTACTTTTCACATTATTTGCAGACTTTAAAGCCTAACTCCTGAGAAAGACATGATACCATTATAAACTACAATTTGTATATACTTTATTCTAACTTTAAAAAGTATACTTTTACATGTTAAATCACTCCCATTTTGTGTTTAAATGAATATAATATCTTTACAACTATAGCAATACCTTTATTCCATAAAGGTATTAATATATGTTAAGTGATTCATTCTTAGCATATGAACAAAATGTGCTTCTCTTTTTGCCAGGAGACATTATATAGTTGTAGGTTAAGAGAATAACTTATCCAAGAAAAATTCAGGACTCAATAGGAGTCTCAGGCCTCTTCATCTGGTCTTTTGCTGCCTGCCAGGAACAGACATGCTTACACAATATCATATCAGGGCATGCTAGTCTCCTCCCCTATCCTTTCCTTGCCTGAACGAGAAAGACAAATATCATTCCATTATGTTCCATCTGCCTTTTTCCTGGTTTGGCCTGTTCTTACCTGGATAGAAAGGCCATTCCATCATTGTCCCTCTGCTGGTGTCCTTTGGCTCAAGATACAGGTTAATGCTGGATATGTAGAATAGGGAGTCATCTACGGTGAGATGATAATTGAACCAATGGGAGCTGATGAAGTCACCAAATGAGATAATATAGAAGGAAAGGAAAAGAAGGCTGAGAGCAAAAGCTTTGGGGTTATTGGGTGTGACGTGAATTACTAGCACAGGAGATGTAGTACAGGTCAGATTGACAGGGAGAGAAATAGGAGAGAGCAATGCTGTGGAAATGTAGAGAGAAAAGAGTATGCAGGAGGAGAAGGTGATGGACAGTGTCAAATATTGCCTAGAGCTCCAGATGCATTAGGAATGAGAAAAGGCATTTAGATTTAGCAATTAAGATATCATTGGTAATGTTGGAGAAGGCAGTTTCAGGATGATAAAGTTTGTTTTGCTTAGGACTACACTATCCTTGGTTATTTCCCCCCATCTTAAACTTGTTTCTCCCTATCCTCACCTATTTCCCATAGACCAATTTATTTTTACACCACACTCTGTGTGTATGTACACAAGGATGCTCTGCAGGCTATGTATTTAACCATCCTTTGTCCTGTTGAGATGGGAGTGAGATTCATCTTTTGCCTGCTTCCCCTTCTTCCATTTTGTATATTCTTTTCACACACCTCTATTATCATAATAACATTATTTCTCCATTCTACACTAGGATACTTAAAAACAAAAATAAAATAAAAATAAATCCTTTCTAATTACCCTCCTCTCCCTTAAACCCCCTATAACAGAACCTCCTGCCCTCAGGTCTTCTGTTTTTCTTTCTTACTTCCTTCAATACCCTTTAAAGATATTAAGGTTCTAAAGATATTTTGCTTCTGTGAGAATGGTAGACTGAATTATCATATAACTCCTTGGAACTGCTCAGACAAACTTACCTTTCTAGGCTTTTCTAGACACTTGAGTTTGCATTTCACAGTTTCTACATAGCTTTGGTCTTTTTATCAGGAATGCTTGAAAGTCCTCAGTTCATTAAAGGTTGATTTCATATCCTCTCCCCAACTCCACACATAACCTTTGCCCTTTTGGGATTGTCCTTCCATTATCCCAGGCCAAGTAAGTCTAGTTTTCCCTTAGGGACATTAAAACCATCTTCAATACTTGATTGGTTCTTGAATGAAGGGACTCTTTCATTTTTAATCTGTGTTCCTAGGGCCTGGCATTTAAGAGTTGCTTAATAAATATTTGTTGACTAATTGATAATATAATACGTCATTCCGTAATAAAATTAGTGTAAGTACAGGAACTGTTTAATGAGGTATTTAAAAAAAAAACATAGCATATATCACTTAATCTGTTCTTAGTAACAATGGATAATGTAGGAAAATGGGATCCATGTCTGGAATGGACTTTGAGGATATTTACCCCAATCAGCTCATTTCACAGGTTAGGAAACTGAGGCCCTGAGAGGTGCAGTTAGGCAAAGGGGAGAACAGAAGAACAAAGATCAAGAAGATATGGTTTTTGATTGAGAAATGAAAGTAGCCAAAGGCTGGCACATTACACGGAAACCTTCTACCTGCAAAACATGGCAGTGAAGCTAGGAAACTGGTCCTTTTATTTTGAATTCTGTGCTTTTTCCACTGCTCCATGCTGGTCTTTATTAAATTAGTTTCTATTGCACCCAAGACTGTCCTGAGAATGCATTTACTTCTACTGGAATGGCCTATGAAAAAGAAATAAAATTACAGTAAGGAGAGGGAAGAATTATGTTACTTATGTGTAGACACAAAAATGATCCTAAACCTTCAGGTGGTAGAACCAGGTAGCCTGCTGATTCTCACAACCTCGATAATGATAACTTAAGGATTCTTAACCTGGGCCTGTGAACTTATTAGATAGATAGATAGATAGATAGTTATATTTCAATACATTTGGTTTCTAGGACAGTTAATTTCACTTGTACTCATATATTGTATTTTATGCACTTGAAAATGCTATTCTGAGAAGGTGTCCATAGACTTCACACTGCTAAAGTTATCCATTACCCACGCAAAAAATTGAGAATCTTGTTTTAAAGATTTGTGGTCTACTTTCTTTCCCTCTTTGGTTATCTTTGTTTCAGTCTAGCGCACTGTTGAGACCCATGCCTGGGATTAAAATAGTTTAACAGAAGAATTATTCAATCTAATTAGTGCCAAATGTAGTAAATCCTTTTATCTAGTGACTTCAAGGGGAGGCCTTAAAACTTAACTGAAAATATCCAAGGAAGGGAAGCTAGGGATAGTGAGAGTAGGGTACTGGGTCTGGGTTCTGGCTTCCTCATGCTGACGCTGGGCCTGGTACCACCAAAGTAGAGGCAGGAAAGGGTAGGAAAGGGACATAAACAGCGATATCACCAGAGAGTATCAGGCATAACAATCTTCAGACAATGGCAGGAGAATAAGCCAGTCAGTCTATGTTGCCTTTGTGGGAGGTTGCACTTAGAACCTGACACCTGATTAAATCACACTAACGCTGCTTCTCATTATTTTTTTCTTCATTATATGAAGTAGGGCAGAAGCTCGGTTATTAGGGTTGTTAGAGGTTTTTAATAGGGGAGGGGTTCTCTTAATGTTGGTTTTGCAACCATCAAATAAGTAACTGGAATGCATTGAAGATTCATATTTGAGAGATTCAGGAAAAGGGGGAGAACTGAAAAAACGGGGTACAAGGCAACAGGTGTTGTAGCTAAAGGAAAGTCAGCCTATTGGATGGAAAAAAAGACCAGGCCAGAAAATTAGAGTATTCTGCAGGCTACAAAGACTGATGTTCTAAATTTAACCCCACCCCTCTCCATAATTTCTGCATTTCTGGAATAGTCTTTTGCTATGATGAAGCCAACCATCTATTTGGTTGCATTAAGGCGATTGTAGTTAGCAGGAGGGGAGTGATAAATAATAATAATACCTTACATTTGTAAAGAGCTTTTAAGTTTTCCAAAGCATTTTCATGTACTTTAGTTCATTTTATCTTCAGAAAAACTCTATGGGTAGCCAGGACAGTTATTTTCTCCATCTGACAAATGAAGAACAAAGCAGGTAAAAGCAAGGAGTAGAAAAGCAGGAGAAATGAATGGGCAAAGAGTCAAAAGCAAATGAACAGTCTTAAGGAGGCCAGCAAAAGTGTAGAAGCAAGGCGAACAAATGAGGCAGAAGTGAAAACTACTGTTCAGGTTTTCATTTAGACTTCATCTGTGTGTGGGTGGAGCTATTAACATTCCCAGGGAATTTCCACTCATTGATTTCCACTCCTCTCGCCCCAGCTCTGTTCCTTCATTTATTTTCTGATCTTTGTCTTCTAAATAGTGCTGCAGGAGTCCTGTGGACACAGGAGTGATACCATTTCTTCTGGCATGTTTCAGGGTGATAAAGTGTACTCATTACAAAAGTTTTAGAAGTGAAGGCTACTTTGACTCAAACAGAAGTTGTAGGGAAATGCCTTAAGGACTTCTGTGCCATTTTTCCTATCTAAAAAAGTTCTTCAGTCATGTCACTCATGCCCAACACTTGTGACCCCATTGGGGACTCTCTTGGTGAAGATACTTGTGGGATTTACCATTTCCTTCTCCAGCTTATTTTACTGATGAGGAAAGAGACTAAGACTCAGATCACTAAGGTCAAGCAATATTCTCCTTAGTCACAGGTCTAACTTTAGCTGGGTCATACTTCAAGTTTCTAAAGAGTTAGACTTGAAGAATATAGTTGCCTGGAAAATACAAAGTCAGCCTCGGAGTCACAAAGAATTGGATTCAGCTATATCAAAATTTTAGGAAGAGGTTATGGGAGGGATGGAGAATATTTGGAATTCAAAATCTTATATAAAAGGTGAACATTAAAATTGGCTTTACATGTAATTGAAAAAAGATAAAATAATATTTTTTAAAAGTTTTAGGTTCAAGTCTCAATGTTTTTGCAGCTGGCCATTCTTTTAACTTTGCACTGCCCCTAAGCAACTCGCTAAGAATACAAGTTGCTGAGCATTTGCTGAACTATAATTGAGGAAGGGGTTTCATCAACCTGATTTCTCAACAGCAATAAAACTGCAGGTCTGAACCAAAAAGAGAATTGGATCTCTCCTTAGTAAAATGAGGAAGTTTGGATTAACAGTAGCATGGTGTAATGAAAACGTTAGGAAGACCTGGATGCAAGTCCTGACTGATGAGTTTGAACTTTGTAACTAGGCAATTTGCTTAATCTGTCAGTACCTCCAGGCAATTTTCCAAGACTAAACATTATAGACTAATTACTAATCATTACTGCCAAAGGAATCTTTTCTGCTGATCATTAGGAGTTCCTAATACAAGTCCAATAACAATAATAATAATTTTTAAAAGGTCCTTCAAGTTTAAATAACTGATATTTATTTTTCTCTTTTGCCTACAATGTATATTTATTGCCAATAGTTGGAACAGTTTTATAAGATGTGAATATGATAGTAACTAAGAGACTGTTGCGATGGCCTGAGACCCCAAATTGCCACCATAGGTTTTCTATGAATGTGTTCCTTTGACTTAAAACATGGTGTAAAGGAAAGTACACAGGAATGGAAATCAGAGAATGTGGAATAAATATGAGCATTTCAGCAAGGTGATATGGCAGACAGAGTAATGGGCCTCAAATCAGGAAGACCTGCTTCAATTTCCTCATCTATAAAATGGGAATAATAATAGCACATACCTCCCAGGGTTTTTGTGAGGATAAAATGAGATGTTATTTACAAAGTCCTTTGCAAGACTTAAAGTGTTATATTATTATTGTTGCTGTTAACAGTATCAACAACTGGGACAACTAGGTGGCACAGTGGATAAAGCACTGGCCTTGGATTCAGGAGGACCTGAGTTCAAATCTGGCCTTAGACACTTAACACTTAATAGCTGTGTGACACTAGGCAAGTCATTTAACCCTCATTGCCCTGAAAAAAATAAAACAAACAAACAAATAAAAACAAAAGACAGTATCAACAATAATAAACAATAAGATCCATGCAACCTTATGTAAGTTCCTTGTTGCCAGGAGAATGTTTCCTCATCTAAAAATGAGGTGGTGTTTGCTCAGTTATGTGCAACTCTTTGTGACCCTATTTGGGGTTTTCTTTAAGTGATCTCTAGCTCATTTTACAGATGAGGAAACTGAGACAAAAAGGATTATGTGACTTATCCAGGGTCATACAGCTAATAAGTTTCTGAGGCCAGATTTGAGTTAAGGTCTTCCTGACTTCAGGTCTGGCACCCTGTGCACTGAGCCGCCTAGCTGCCCCCCTAAAATGAGGGGATTGAATGAGCTATATGTTCTGTTAAAGTTTTGTCATTCTATAAGGTAATTAAAATATGATGAATTCACTTCAATAATTATTTATTGAGTTATCCTTATGGACATAACATGGGGCTAAATATTGAGGAAGATTAAAACAAATGTTAAAAATGTAATGAAAAGGTTATATTCTCCAGGAATATATACACTAACAAGCGTATCTCACTGCTTCTGTAGCTCCTGGTTACACATAACCAATGGTACCTCCTGACTCTCATACTCCAGTGGGTATCATAGGTACAGAAGAGCCTGCATGTTTGATTAAGCTAACATAATCCCTAAGGGGTAGGGAACATGAAAAAATGTACAAAGTTTGGGTATCCTGTCACTTCTCTAGATTCCAAATTTCCACATATCATGAGGAAGCTGACTTCCTTGTATTGGGAATGTGCAGCCATGAAATAATTATGAAATGGTTAAACACTAAGTGTGATTAAGTGTTAAAGTGAGTGATACATACAATATACTAGTGGGCAAATTATTTGGACAATTGGTAATTTTGATATGGTTTTCATTTTGTGACAGCAATAATTATGCAAGGCAGATTCTACTGACTCTAGACTGGCTCAGAATGCTTGGTTTTATTCAGATGAAACTGATGTGGGTTGGCATACCCACTTTTAGTTAGTTCTGTCTGTTGATTGCTGGATTTTGTACCATTCACATGCCCATTGCTCTGTTTTGTTGTGTTTTTAAAGAAAGTTTTGTGATAATTTTAAAGAAAGGATAATAATGTAAAGAAATATGCAACATTTTGATCTCTTTAGAGGCATGTAGGAGTGACTGGTAGAGTTATTATAGTAGTTATTGTCATGAGAATCAATCATTTCTTGAATCAAGGTCATATTGAAAATAACCTATCATCCAGGATACAACTTGTGTGACTTGGGGAAGGACACCACCTCTTTTAACTGCAGGAACCTAGCACTTATTCACTAGAGCACAGATGACTGAAATCTAGTGGAGGGAAATTACTACACTGATGATATCCCAAATCTATGATTTATCAATACTTTAAAAGCATATTTACTTAAGGTGTATAGTTGTCTATAGAGGAATTTTGATGAACTTGAGCCATAATGTTTAATGCAGAATAATCTTCCAAATAATAGAAGAGGCTAACAAGTAAAGGAAGAAAGAAACAACAGAAGGTAGATTGTAAGGTCAAAGGTATTCAGAACATAGAAATCATCTAGTTCAACCCATTCCTTTTATAGATGAGACAACTGAGGCCTACAGCGGTGAAGTAACTTGTCCAAGGTCACAGAAGGTTGTCATGACAGAGATAGGATTATAACCTAGGCTCTCTGACTCCAAAATCAGTGCTCTTTTCTTTGTAATGTGCTTTTATGTTAGACTATTTAATTCTTCTATCACTGTAAAGTAGATGGGGTTGTATATGTAAGGGAAATTTATTTACTTTCCCCTTCATGTATCTGGTGGATTGACTCCTCATACAAGACAATTTCTGTTAGGTAAGAAATCCAGCCCTGTAACGTCAAGCTCACATTGACTTTCCTATGTCTCAGGAGAACATTTCTAACTGTCAGAATATGAACGACTAATAACCCCAAAGATTCTTTTTTGACAGCCCCTGGAGCTTAAAAATATCATGTCAGAGACACATTTCTGGCATGTCAGGAAGCCACTCTCATGATGTAACTCATTCTATCCAACGTCAGCATTTCCAGGGCAAGGCATAACAACTGTTCCTGCAATACAGTAGGGCCATTTTAGTATAGGTATAGTAGATAGAGTGCCGAGCTTTGTGTCAGTAACATAAAGATTCAAATCCTGTCTTTTTTCCTTAGAATTGTTACCCAGGGCAAGTGACTTAACTTCTTTGTGTTTTAGTTATTGTTGTTTGGACTTATTTAGTAAACAAATGGTATCAAATTCAAACAGAAATTGGGCCTATAAAACCATAAATAAGGATCCCTGAAGATTGCATATTAACTTAGAAAAACACATATTAACATTATCTATGTTCTATGATATTTTAAAATAATACATTTTGGTATATATTACCCAGTTACATTTTAATTGCTTCCAGCTGTGCAAGAAAATGTTGAGTCACAATGGCTGTTTTTTTTGTTTTTTGTTTTTTGTTTTTTTTAGTGAGGCAATTGGGATTAAGTGACTTGCCCAGGGTCACACAGCTAGTAAGTGTTAAGTGTCTGAGGCTGGATTTGAACTCAGGTCCTCCTGACTCCAGGGCCGGTGCTCTATCCACTGCACCATCTAGCTGCCCTGGGCTGTGTTTTTTATAGCCCTGTACTAAACTGTAGAGGTACATGATCTATACTAGTAGAGGAAGTTCCCACAATGGGAGTTCTCCATTTTGATAAAATCAATCCATCATATAACTTTGTACATATTTAATTATATCTTGTCATATGTTCTGTAAATAATGTTTATTAAAATCACACTATGTGCTAGGCAAATAATACATTTGTTTACTTGAATTATAGAGTAAATGGACTCGTTACAGATATTTGTAAGGACTATTAAATGAATTTGGTTTTGGTGCTTTTTCTTTCCATGTTGTTTCCTCCTGCTCTTTTCCCTTCTCCTCCATTGCCTCCTCCTCCCTTTCCCTTTATCCTCCTCCTTCTTTTGCTTCTCCATCTCTTCCATCTTCTCCTCCAGCTCCTTCTCCATCTCCTACCTTTTCCTTCACTTTACAAAGATGAGGTTACCAGGAGCTTTGTCTACATTTACCTAGGCAACATTCTTTTTTTTTTTAATTTTAAAAAATTTTTTATTTTTTTAAGTGAGGCAATTGGGGTTAAGTGACTTGCCCAGGGTCACACAGCTAGTAAGTGTTAAGTGTCTGAGGCCGGATTTGAACTCAGGTACTCCTGACTCCAGGGCCAGTGCTCTATCCACTGCACCACCTAGCTACCCCACCTAGGCAACATTCTTTAGCCAATTACCACTTCTTATAACCTGAGGGAGGTCACTTGGTATACAGGAAAGATCACCAGGCTGAACAATATACCTGGGTCTAGTTTTAGCCCTAATACAGAGTTTTTCTCTCAGTAAAATTAAGGGCACTGGAAGTAAGCAGCAGAAAATGAGCTACCAAATAGGTGGAAGAGATTACTAATTGTAGCCTGTTCTAGCAAATGGATATTTTCCATTTTAAATTGTTTAATTAATAGAAATTTATTTCTTCTCCCCCCATACCTACCCCATTGAAAAAGAAAAAAAAAATCCTTATAACAAATATTCAGTCCAGTTAATCAAATTCACTTATTTGTCATGTCCAAAAAAATACATGCCTCACTTGGCACTCTGAGTCTATCACCTCTCTGTCAGGAGGCTGTATTGCCTAATTATTGGTCACCAAGCTGTTGGCAAATTAGCAAGTGAGAAATAATATGGAGGAAGTAAGGATTAGTAGACGCAGGTTCACAAAGCAAAAAGAAATCTTTTCGAACCTGCTGACAGCTTACCACTTCTAGTGACTCATGCAGGAATGAAAAAAAATACTCAAAAAGAAAGCTAGAAAGGATTTCTAGTGACTTTGGTAGAAAAATGAAGTTTGGAGTCACAGGTATTGATTTTTTTTTTCTTTTTTATTTCAGTTGAAAGTTGGAGCACTGGATGAGAAAAGGGAGAACAACAAGTAAGAGAACAACTGGCTACAAAGATGCCATTAAAATAGGATTTGCTTTTGTTTTGAGCATGAGTCAGATACAGTGATGCAGACCAGTTCTTGGCTACAAATGGGGTACATATTATAAAGACTGAGAAGAATGTTTTAAAATTAAAATCAGATTAGCAGGGGGAAAACCTTCCAAGATAAAATTATACGTCTAGATAGAGAACATCATGCATGACATGGAAAGAATAGAGGAAGAGGCATCCAGCAAATCTCAGGAAAAAAATAGGATGTCTTCTTTATATGCATTATAAAAAGGCAGGGGGGGGGCAGCTAGGTGACTCAGTGGATAGAGTACCAACATTGGAGTCAGGAGGACCTGAGTTCATATCCGGCCTCAGACACTTGACACTTACTAGCTGTGTGACCCTGGGCAAGTCACTTAACCACAATTGCCTCACCAAAAAAAAAAAAAAAGGCATAGGCTGGTAAGTTTGCCCCCATTTTGCCTTCAAGCCCTGATACAGACAATTTTCTAGCTGATCATAAAAGCTTAGAACATCAAAGTTCTTATTTTTTTGTTTGAACTACCTAAAAACTCGACATAGATTGTAGCTCTAATGGAGAAAAGTTGATAGCAATTTGAAGTTGATATCTGGAAACAATTTTGACATTGTGAGTGAGTTTTTCCCCAACCCTTTAGATATAAATGATTTAACTGTGATAATAATCAATATAATATGAGATAAATGGTGATTCAGTATGCTTTAGTATTCTCTAGAAATGTAAATATTTTCTCTCTGAAAATTTTGCACCATAACCAATGTTCCTTGGCTATTTCAACTCCTTCAATATGGGTTATGTACCAGCTTTGTTGTGATGTCCCTTGGTCTATTGTGGTTAAACCACAACACCAAAAATAGTATCTTGTAAGTTGAAGGAACTAATCAGCATTGATATCAGTGTTCCTTTAGAAATGTAATGTTTGTAAGAATTGTTAGGTTTTTCCTGTTTGTGTAGAGCTGGCTATCTGCCAGCCAAGATGAGGCATCCCTAAAGCTTTGGTTCATGTTCTGTTGGGTTCTTATTTATGTTTCCTTATGTTCTTCTCCTGTACCATCAGCAATATGCTCTAAAAGGGTTGGGGTGTATTGCTCTTGAGTATTATTAGATTGGTATGAATACCATCTCCCAGTACTGCTTGGGGTCTTTGGATCCCAGACTTAAGACCAGCTTTATTGTGAGGCAGGATCCCTCTCTTAATAAATCTATCTTTCTATGGCTTGGAGATTTCACTGTTTCTTCTCATTGTCAGACTTAGAAATTTTCATGACAACATAGTGATTTGAAGATCAATTGCTACCAACTGACACTAGGAGAGTCTAATACTAGGGGTATGATAAAGGATGAATTCACTCAAATCTAATGATTTATATTTAGATACATATATAATTTAAATTATATATATACATAATTTTTAAATTACATAGTGCTTTTATATACATTTTATCTTTTAATCCTCAAAACAAACATGTGAAGTAGGGATAACAAATAGCACCTCTATTTTGAACTTGAGGAAATTGAGGTCTGGTAACACTCAAAGTTAGAAAGCTAGCAAATCTCAGAGGTAAGTTTCACACTCATTTACTTCTGATTTCCATCCTTTGACTCTTTTTACCATTCTAGTTCTCTCTATTAAATAGAACTATATTGTTGTTCAGTCATTTCAATCATATTCAACTCTTCATGACCACATGTGGGGTTTTCTTGGCAATAATGGTGGTAGGATTGTTTGTCATGTCCGGTTCTTCATGACCCCATTTTGGGGTTTTCTAAGTAAAGATACTGGAGTGGTTTGTCATTTTCTTCTCCAACTCATTTTACAGATGACAAGATTAAGGCAAACAGGGTTAAGTGACTTGCCTAGGGTCACACAACAAGTGTCTGAGACCAGATTTAAACTTAGAAGAGTCTTCCAGACTCCAGGCCCACTACTCTAAACACTGTGCCACCTAGTGCCCTGAATAGAACTCTAGTAGAATTCAAGTTGGAGGGATGGGGGTAACAAGAACTAGATTATGTAGAGACAACATTAAGGTTAATTGGGAAAAGGTATTTAACTGTACTTAGATATCACCTTTTCATTAAGATAGTGCATATATAATTCAAAGTTTTCCTGTAATAATAAAATTCAAAGAATTATGCCAGATGAAAAGACAGGTTGCAATCTGTACTGGTGGAAGGGTTTTTTACTAATGTAATTAAAATTCATCAAAGTAATAGTAAATTGGTTTATTTTTTCCAACTCTTTAATATCAACATTTGCATGATGAATGCCAGACTGGATATACCTAAGGAATATGGAACCTTGTAATCTTAGAAGAATCAGGATGATAGATAATTCTAAAGCACAATGGAAAGATGCGTGGTAGATATGAGCAGGTTGCAGAAGTTTTACAATAATGATTTGTTCATGAATAGTAATTTAAAATATTTTAATATGTATGATGGGAAAAGGTGGAGAGGCCAATCATGTAGGAATACTGAGAGACAGTAGGTAGACAGTCTAAGTAGTACATTGATATTCCTGAGACAAACTGATAATATGAGGAAGCCATTGATGAACTGTGATCTGCATCCTGAAAAAAAAAAATAGTATGAGAAAACAGTGATTGACACCAGTAGAAAGAATATGTATACTGATAAAAAATGCATCCTCCCAAGTGACAGTTTATGGTTACTCTTTACTATTTTAATAACTTTATCTAGTGCCTTATGTCATCAAAATACTTTCTTCCTAACATCACTGTAAGATAGGTGATACAAGTAGATGATATTTATTTTTCTTGGAGAAAAGTATATAATTGAATGGGGTAATATGACGAATTTTCTCTTTGTTCATATTGCCAATAGTGAAACTGGGTCTTTAGAAACCCCAGAAAAGGTCATTTCCGGATGATAAGTCACATGCTTTCTTTTCAGGCCAGAGCTCACAATGTCCCTCCCAGCAGGGGGAATCATTCCAATTCTCACACCATGAAGCTAAAAGTGGTTTAGTTTAATTAAACAAATAATTAATAAGTACTCTCTATGTGTTATTTTCTACTATGTATCTGATAGATTCACATTTCCAGTTGCAGGCAACTGATTTAGAGGAAACAATTACTAAAGTCTTCATACTCCAAAGTCAAACCTAGGAATTACAAAAAATCATCACCATTATAGTCAGGAAAGAATAATCAGCACCTTGGGAACAAGAAATACCATTACCCAGAAAGTAAAATATTTAACTATATTTCCAATAAAAGCAAAACTAGTTGCTTATAATATATACCATAGGAATAGGGAGAAATAATCTGCCAAAAGAAACATCTTGTAGAAAACTGGATTATAAAAAGTTATATAATATGCAGTACTTGTTTTTACTCTCATTTAACAGGAATTTATTTCCACAGGTAGATGGTTTTATGTGTCCTCAAATGCTTACTTGTCTAGGAGCCAGTAGAGGTCTGAAGGTATGAGACTTGTGAAGGGTTTTATGTATTTACCTGACAATAATCAGGACTGTCTGCTGAATCCCTGTTATACCAGCTTAAAGACAAACTCTCAGGTTTTTGTTAACCAGCTGGTAGCATCTTGAAAGAATGCATGTTTATTTCTGTATTAGAAAGGAGAAGGACTTGGTCAGAACAATATAAGCCTATGGTTAAGAAACACCATAAAATCAAAGGGAGAAAATGCCCTATAATTTTAAACTATCACAACATCTAGCTTTTCTCCAAGTCCTTTATCCACCAATCTTATCTGGAACTCACGTGTAAACCAAAAAGGCCTCTGAGTGGCCAAAATTGATGCCACAAAGTTCATGCACCACGGTTTTTGCACATTACTCATAGGAGAGCCTTTCATACACTCATTCAGAGCGTAGTGATTCTTTAGTTGCCTTTGGGGGGGGAATCAATTAAGCTTTATTATCTGGATGCTTAGTTCAGGGGAGATTAGAATTATCCAAGTAAAAAAGGGAGGGGGAACCAGCAGAAAGGGTGGGGAGTCATTAAAGGAAATACACTGATAGCAGTGAAAAGAGACAGGTGACTATTTTAGGGAGAGGAAGAAAAGAATTTTAATAACTGACACAAGAACTGTTGGTCATGAGTGTAGAGGCAAACTGACTTCAATACCTTAATAGCTTCTGAGGATATCACCATATTACAGTGAAATACAATAATGGATGTTCACCAGGAGTCATTCAGGCTATATATTTTGCAATCTTGTTAGTAGTTGCTGAATGTGACCTTTAAATTTAAGTTTAGTTCTCCCAGAAGGTCAACCAGGAGTCTTTTTCATTAGTGTTCTTTTGACTTCCAACTTGGGCGTCTTCAGCACCATATAGTTGGTTTTCTATTATTGGGCTAGATAATGGGTGATAAGGCTTTTCTGAGACAGCAGAAGGTTGTGCTTATGCCATCCCAGTGCCCTCTGAACCTTAGGAAAAGCTTGAGAGCCTTTGAACTTGAACTCAAACTAAGGATTAAAATGTAACACCCAGATCTCTTAATCGCCAAAGCTAATGACCTTGTCTCAATCCTCATCGTTCTTCACTTCTCTGCAGTCACTGACAATAGCAATCTTGATACTCTCTTTTTTGTAGGCTTTTGTTAACTACTCTATTACAGTTCTCTTCCCATCTGACCTCTCCTTCTCAGCCTCCTTTCTTGGAACTTTGTCCAGGTGTTAGCCATTATCAATGGGCATCTCCCAGGGCTCTGTCCCGGCCCCTCTTCTCCCTCTATGCTTTTTCACTTATTGATTTCAACAGTTCCCAGGGATTCCTTTATTATCTCTATGCTGATTCTCACATCTACTTATGGAACCCTAACCTCTCTCCTGACCTCCTGGCTCCTATCTCCAGTCATCATTATCTTTCCCCTCAACCCTCCTCTCCTCCTAATTTGCCTAGTACTGTCAAGACCACCACTATCCTCTCAGTCACCCAGACCTATAACCTAGATGTCATCTTTGAGTCATCATTCTTGCTGTCATAGCAAATCTTTTGCGAAGTCCAAGTCAATTTTACTTTTACAAGACCTCTTCTGTTTGTCCCCCATTTTTTTCCATTTAGCTGCCACCACCTTGGAGCAGTCCTTTATCAAATCAAGCCTGGGCTCTAGCAAGAGCACTCTTGTTGCTATTGTCCTGTCACAAGTATCTTCTCACCCTAGGCTACCCTTTCCTAATCAGTTTTCAAAGTGATTCATTTTTCTTTCTTTTTTTTCTTTTTTGGGTGGGGCAATAAGGGTTAAGTGACTTGCCCCAAGGTCACACAGCTAGTAAGTGTCAAGTGTCTGAGGTCGGATTTGAACTCAGGTCCTCCTGAATCCAGGGCTGATGCTTTATCCACTGCACCACCTAGCTGCCCCCCCGCCCCCGATTCATTTTTTTATAGGGAAAATCTGTCTGTATCTCCTATTTCCAGTAAACTCCAATGGCTTCATGTTACTTCTAGTACCAAATATAAAGTATTCCCTTCTTAAATGGTTTGTAACATGGTCCCCTTCTACCTTTCTAGTCTTCTTATACCTTATTCTCCTCCACACCCTCTATGATTCAGTGATATATTTCTCCTTGCTGTTTCTCACATACCCCATCTCTTGACTCCATTCATTTTCACTGGCTCTTCCTTTATGCCTGAAATTTTCACCCTCTTCCTTTCCATCATCTAACTTTTTTTGGCTTCCTTCAAGCACCAGCTAAAATCTTACCTTGTACAAGAAACCTTTTCTGATTTCCCTTAATGCTAATGTATCCTCTCTGTGACTATCTCCAATTTAACCTGTTTATAATCTGTTTGAATATAAGTGTGTTTGCATGTTGTTTCTCCATTTGTTTGTGAGTTCCTTGAGGGCTGGAACAGTTTTTATCTTTCTTTTTATCCCTACAACTTAATATAGTTCCTTATTCATAGTTGCTGCTTAATGAATGCTTGTTGACTTGACTTTAATTTGAAGGTTTCACAGATCCTGTTTCATTTTAAATTATTTTGTGAACCTATAACTGTAGCACACATAGTTGCTAGGCTGTAATTATAATAAATTTAGCCATTGAAACAAGGTTGGGATACATCAAGGGACCACAATCTGTAAGTGGAAATTATTGTGGATAAATAAGATGAGTCCTGTGGGATAGTAGAAAGAATGTTGGGGTCAAATGCAACTGCTGACAATTAATAACTATATGACCATGGCAACCTAGCAGACAATTTCACGGTTGAATTTCAGTCTCTGGGCATTGTTTTGTTTCAAATATTTAATGAAGTATTATAAAACTAGTGTAAATTTCAGTTGTTTTTACTTAGAAATTTGATAATTGACTTTTTGCAGCATTATATTCTCTATTCAGAAATGATTGTATATGATCTGTTTTGTAATTGCCTGGGTATGGCTTCAAAAATTGTTCCAAACTGAAATATTATGAAAGTATGACTTTCATTGGCTATTTTTACATAAGGAAACATCTGAATTTGTACTGTCTAGAATACAGTGGAAATCCAGAGAGAGGGAGGGAGAAGAGGGACAGGGGGAAAGGGGGAGAAGAGAGGTAGGGAAAGGAGAGGGGGGGAGAGAAGGAGAGAGGAGGAGGTAGAAGTAAGTAATACTGACTTTGTACCCTCAGTTCTTGTGATTTTTTTTTCTTGAGAGAGTTCCTAGAATTGGGTTTTGTTGGGGGAGGTCATCAAGAACTAAATAGGTGTCATGAACAATATTCATTTTTGGTTGTGTTTTATTTCATTTAATTATTTTATTCTCAACTTAACAAATACTAAATAATATTGGCATTTCCATATGCATCATAAAATAGAAAGAGTATTGTACATAAAAGTGTGGGTCTCTAATATGTACATCTTACTTTCCTTTTAACATATAAAATAATTCAACACATCACTTACAACTGTCCTATTTGTCTAGAGTTCTTTCTTTCCTTTCTTCTCTTTTCTGTGAATTAAAAAAAAAGAATTCAATGGTTCTCTTTTCTTTCCTTTTCTTATTTTGTTACTACTCTATTCCTATTCTCCTTTTCCTTTACCTGCATCTATTCCAAATTTAAAAAATAAACAAAAACAAAGCCCTTGTAACAAATATTCACAGTAAACAAAAAAAAAAATTCCTACGTTGGCTGTGTCTGAAACACTCTTTACCTTCTAGTGCATTAACTCTCTGTCATTAGATGGGCAGAAAACTTGACCAACTGTCCTCTGGAGTCATGGTGAATTATTGTTCTTATCAAAATTCTTAACCCACAAAGAGGGGGTAGCTAGGTGGACAGACCCTAGCTGTCTGTGACTCTGGACAAGTCACTTAATCCTCTCATCTGTAACATAAGCTGGAAAAAATGGCAAACCACTCCAGTGTCTCTGCCAAGAAAACCCCCAAATGAGGTCTCCCAAAGAGCAGGAAATGACTGAAAAATAACTGAACAACAATATCATAAAGAAATTTCTAAATCCAAGGACAGGTAGTTATTTGGGATTGTAGATTTCAAATCACCACCTGAAATAGGCGATGAAAAAATAGACTTAATCTTCGATTGGTACCCCAAGTGACTTTTGTGAACTGCCTGAGTAGATATGGTGGCTCTTAGGCCCAGCTACTTCCTACTAAGTAAGTCCCACTTGTTCTTATCAAGAAAAGTTTTCTGACCATGACACTTTGAAGACTAGAACAGAGACAATAGGTAGTAGAGACTGGAAGCCCAGAATACAGTAGAAAAGTGCAGCTCAGCGGAGTATGAAGATGCTATGCTTAACTCTGAGATGACACATTCTGTGGAAAACAGATACGATTTACAGCAGAGAGTAGCAAACATCAGCCTGATGATATTACCAGAGAAAGATGGTGGCCCTGTAGGTACTGGGGGTTTAATTTGTCCTAATCCAGATGTGAGCTCTCGTCATACAGGTTTCTGGTATGTGCTTTTTTTTTGTTTGTTTACTCTGTGGTTATATATGTTCCCTGATTGTGTGCCCTTCATGCATCATCCTTGGTCAAATAAATGTGTTCTTTCTGTGTTTGGCCCCCTCCACTGAATGTGTAGTATTCTATGGGAGAGAGTACCCCAAGTGTTCCTGGGGGGAATATTTTCTTTGCACTTTATTTGTTACAATTTGTTACTTAAATATCTTTTAAAATGCAAGTGTATGCCCTGGCTGATTGATGGAAGTGACCATATTGGTTGGGGTTCATATATTGTAATTTTGAGTGGGTACATAGAATGACTCAAACACACAGTGTAGCTTCCTTGGAGGGAGGGAATGTCCACATGTCCAGGGAAACTCCCAGGTGTTACACTAAGAAAAAAATTGCCTGCTAATCAAATGTCAAGAGTTAAATTACCTCCCTTTACTTTAAATATAACTATACTTGTGACATCCTAAGAACTCTTCCCTTTTGAGGGCAGCTAGGTGGTGCAGTGGATAAAGCACCTGTCCTGGATTCAGGAGGACTTGAATTCAAATCCAACCTCAGACAGTTGACACTTACTAGCTGTGTGACCCTGAGCAAGTCACTTAACCCTCATTGCCCCACCAAAAACCCCCCCAAAACAAAAAACCTCTTTCCTTTCCCCCCCAAAAGTGATCATGTCACATTATTAGTCCTCAGCTAGTATTAAATGATGTTTTTCACTGAAGAAAAATCTCCTGCTGTCAGATTTCCTCCCCCCTCCCCCAAATACCAGCACCATCTCTCTGCCAAACTGCAGGGTTAAGTAAGGTTAATGATCTTTTACTTCCCATTGTTTCTACCTGTTTCCTCTGATGTTCCCATTCAGGGATAATTCATGATCTTGCTGATGTATCAGTTGGGGCATACCCAGGTTTCAATGATAGTTTTCTCCCATCTCTTTTTCCAATCAATCAATGAAAAAGCATTTCATAAAACCATGGACTTTCAAATCTGGATGTGCCTTACATAGGTCATCCATCTGTAGTAGCAGCCTGATAGGCCTGGGTCCAATTAGGGATGCTCTGGCCCTGAGGGGAACACTATGACCATGGAGAAATCTGGTTGATCAGCTTGTTGGGGTCAGTTAGAGATGACTCTTTCCTTGGAGAAGCAAAGTAGTTGATTAACCAGGATCGTTTGGTCAAACAGATAATAAAGCAGCCACCCAGAAAGCTGGGATCCTCGAATTTACAGTATGAGCTTAGTTGGGAGCCAGTCGTATTTGCTATGTGATTAGGACCAGGTAGTGACAATAATCTCAAGTTAGGAATATGGAATTTTTGTTATTCATATTTACAAATAGCTAACATCATCATTTTCAAACTGCTGTAACTTTTTAGTCTTGGGACTTTTCCCTCACCCCCTTCTCGCCTCTATATAATTATCTTCTTTGTTCGGGGAGTTGAAGTTAGGCTTCTTCTCCCAGTCATACCTTTATGGCTGTCTAAGGAACATGCCCAAAACCTGTACCTCCCTGGGAGTCAAAGTCTAGGCTTCTCCCGGCCATGCCTCTGTGTGCCAAATAATAAAACCTTTGACTAAAATTTTGATTGGATTGTGTGGGTGAAAGAGGAATGTTTTCAAGAACCCATATAGCAGTAACACATCCATAGGATTATAGATTTCAAGCTAGATCTTAGAGGCCATCCAGTTCAACCCCTTAATTTTATAGATGAGGAAACTGAAGCTCAGAGAGGTTAAATTATTTCCCAGAGTTACAGTTAGTAAATATATTCGAGGGAGATCTGAACCCAAGAGTTCTAGATTCCAAATCTAGCAGTTTATCCTCTATGCCACACTGTTCAATTACTATTTCAACTATCAACAGTACAGTGCTGACTGCATGCCAGCACAGCCCTAGAAATCTTTTGCAATTCATTGCAGCTACTCAGAGAAGTGATAATTTAGAAAGTTCATAAAAGGAACAAACCGATCACTGATGGTAAAAGGAAGAAGGCTTTATTATTTACATATTTGTACCTTATACAATAGAAGGTGTTTAACTTGCAAGTCTAGATGAAGACTTGAAGTCACAAAGAAAAATAAAAGGTAAGAAGGAGGCAGGATATATAGAGATCATCTGAATATATAAGGATATAGCCATTATGTCATCCCAGGCTTGGATTCAGGAAGACTTGAGTTCAGACTACAAGGAGAGCTATGGTTTAACTGAGACCTGAATGATTGGCTTTCAACTTCTAATATCACAGTCAGGTGACAGTTAGCTAGAAATATGAAGATTTCAGGCATTTAGTGGTGGTAGTGGGGTGTTTCCAAAGATGGGATAGCATAAAAATATCAAAAAGTAAGGAAGAGGCTGAGGCAGAGACAACTTGTCTCAAGAAAGATTATTCCTCTAAATTGTATCTGGATACCATACTATTCTAAAAACTGCAAAAGATTTAGAATAAATTATTGTATCTTTAAATAGTACCTCCTGGAGCTGTGGTGAGGATTAAACGAGATTATTTGTAAAGTACTTTATAAACATTAATATGCTATATAAAGGCTAGTTATCATCGCCATCATCATTCCTATTATTATCACAGTATATTTGGGGAAACAGGATTCACTCTACATGACAACAAAAATTTAAAACCTAGACCAATCAATAAACATTTACCAATGATGTGTTCATCATGTGTTAAATGCTGGGGATTTAAAAAAAAAGAAAAGAAAAATCAGTCCCTGCCCTTGAGGAGGAGTCAGTGTATAAAGAGGTGTATGTGTGTGTGTATGTGTGCACACATATACACACAAATATATTTTGCAAATACAACAATATATGTGCATAAGTATGTATATATAAATAAATATATGTATGTGTATGTATATTTGTATACGCACATATTTATACACATACAGAGAAATGGAAGGTACCTTTTGTATGTACAGTGTTTCAGGCATGGAGAAGCAATTGTGTGATGTGGTTCAGATGATAAATGTATATCAGGGTAGAGAAGAGGAATCATCATAAGGGATAATGAAGTAGAATTCATAGGGGAGACTGGATATAAGTGAGACCTTGATGAATGTAGGTGCTTATTAAATGTTTGTTGACTGATATTGATTGATTTTATGAGGAGAATGTGTCTTGGCATAGAGGAGAAGGAAGGAATCTCAGGCAGACCATACGCAAAGGTATATACAAAGGTACATTAGTAGAAATGAGTATGACTTTAATGAGTCTTGCCTGATTGGATGTGAGGTGAAAAATAAAGTCAGACCTCAATTAATCAATCAATAAGCATTTATTAAGTATCTAGTATGAGCCAAGCAAAAACAAAATAAAAAAGCAAGGAGGAATGCCAGGGAGAGAAATTTAGATTTTTATCCTTTTGAAAATAAGTTCTTCAGTAATTCAGTAATTAAAATATTTTAGAAAGATAAATTAGGTAGTGTTTCTTGTTATTATTCTCACATCATGAAGCACATCATAACTGCCTTGGTTATCCCTTGCTCTCTCTGTGTAACCAGCCCATATTCCATTTTTTTTTTACTCACACTTTTATTTGATGATATTTTTTTTATACTGCTTCTCATTCAAAATTACTTCCCCTCACCCCGCCGTGCCCCCCCCCCAGGCCAAAGCCATTTCTTCTCAACAGAGAAGTTTTCCCCAAAATGCAACAAAACTATGCTCAGGAACTGATTGCCTCCTCCCTGGTTGCAGCTTCTTGATTACCTAAGGGCTTAAACTCCACCCAGATGCAGTTATTTAGCCCCTTTAACTTGATGGAAGTCTGAGGACCATGTGAATCACATCTTACTCTACCCTTCAGAACAGGAGATGTGCAAGTCAAGACATTACCCTCCTGATTTCATTGGTCCTCTTTAAGAAGGAAGGTTGGGGGGGGCAGCTAGGTGGCACCGTGGATAAAGCACCTGCCCTGGATTCAGGAGTACCTGAGTTCAAATCTGGCCTCAGACACTTGGAACTTATTAGCTGTGTGACCCTGGGCAAGTCACTTAACCCTCATTGCCCCCCCCCCCTGCAAAAAAACCAAACCAAACCAAACCAAAAACAAACAAAGAATGAAGTATGTGGGTAGGGGACAGGGGCAAAACCAAAATGGTGGAGGAAAGGCTGTGACTATCCCTGCTTTCAAGAAACCCGTATACATACCTCCAAAAATAATGCCATAAAACAACTCTTGGAACAGCATAACACACATAAGAACAGAGTGACACTCTTTTCCAGCCAAAAATGGCTTAATTAGGTGACTGGGATCACCTCTCGTTGTGGATGAGAGAGGAGCACTCACAGGACCAGCCTCGGGCAGGCAGCTGCTGCTTCTGAAGTTCAGCTTGCAGACCGTTGATAGGTCCCAGTGGTTGGGGGAGAATAGCTGTGGCCTCTGCTGGAACTGGGGTGGGGTGCCCATGTTCTGAACTGGCAAGCAAACTCAAGCAACAGCCACCCAGTGGGAAAGGGGCACAGGCATGCCAAGCTTCTGACCATAGAGAATCAGATTTCAATCAGACTTCTGTTTCCAGGTCAAAGAGAAAGTGGACTGTGGTTACTCACAGGCCAGGTAGACTGAAAACAAGCCCAGTCACCCCCTGGGCCACACTGTAGCTCAGAACAGTGTGTCCTGGAAGCAGCACAACACGTTAAGAAGGAGTTAAAAGCCAAGAAATAGGTGGAGAAAACAGCAGACCATCCAAAGCTGCTCTGGGGGCAAACTGGACCAGAATACACCCTTAGAAGAAGATAACAAAGCTAAAGGTCCTGCATCCAAAGCTTCACAAAAAAATTGTGAATTGGTCTCAAGCTACGGAAGCACTCAAAATGGACTTTGAAGAGAAAGTAAGAGAGATAGAGGGAACATTTAGAGAGGTAGAGGAAAAAATGGAAAGAGAAATGAGAGCAATGCAGGAAAGTCATGAGAAAAAAAGTCAATAGCCTGAAAAGCCAAATGGAAAAGGAGATACAAAAGCTCCCTGAAGAAAATAATTGCTTAAGAATTAGGATTGAACAAATGGAAGCTAGAGAAACCAAGACACAATAAAGCAAATCCAAATGAAAGATGATACTTCCAACTCACAAGAACTTTCTTACTATTAGGGCAGCTGAAAGAATATACTTACAGGGCACAGGTGTGAATTGAATATGATGGGATGATATTTGTAAAGCATTTATGCTTGTTTTTTGTAGGGCAGACAGGGTGGGGTGGCTTATGTCTGGGGCTTGATTTGGGCTTGGTGCCTCCTGGGTCCAGGGCTGGTGCTTTGTCCACTGTGTCACCTAGCTGACCCATGATGACATCCTTAAAATAAAGTTAAGGGGTAGGGGGAATGTACTGGAAGAAAGGGAAAGGGAGAGGTAGAAGGGTGTAAAGTAGCTCACATAAAAGAAACAAGAAAAAGCTTATGGAGTGGAGGGCAAGATGGGGAAGGAGCAGGGAAATGAGTGAGCCTTATTCTCATCAGAATTGGCTTGAAGAGGAAATAACATACACACTCAAGTGAGTATAGTAATATATTTTGCCCTGAGGGAAAGTGGGAGGGGAAGGGGAAAAGGGGGCGGAGAGGTGAAGGAAGGGAGGGCAGATTGGGGGAGGGGCAGTAAAAAGCAAAACACTTTTGAGGAGGGATAGAGTAAAAGAAGATAGAAAATGGAGTAAATATCAAGGGGAGGGAATAGTATGGAGGGTAATACAGTTAGCAATAGTAACTGAAAGAAATGATGAGCAGGATGCTATTAGAAGGATGTATGAGAAATGCAAACCATCAGTAGAGGATGAACTGATGGTATTTGAATACAGATTGAAGTATAATTTTATTTGTTCCTCTTTCTAAAGTTATTCCGTCTATTTTCTTTCACAACATGACTAATGTGAAGATGTTTGGCATGACTGCACATGTATGACTTATATTGAATTTCTTAATTCCATAGGGAGGGTTGAGGAGGGAGGGAAGAAGAAATTATAGAACAAAAAGGTTTTAAAAATTGGTGTGAAAAAAATAAAATAAAAATAGAAAAAAAAAAGGAATGAAGGATGAACATGGGTAAGGTAAACTTCCTTTTGTTAACTGCTCAATGACTTATGAGTGCCTTATTTTGTCCCCAAATTGAGCCTGAACTGCTCACATCCAACCACCCATTTTCAGTTCATCAGGGTCTGGTGTTTCATGTCTCACAGTAATGGAATACCAGCAGACTATCAGTATTTAAATAATTTGCTTTTGAACTGAGGACAAGCACAAAGTCAAGGAACTTTGCAATTGCTCAAAGGCAATATATCTCCTCCTGTTCATTTTTTAGACCAAGAACACTTGAAGCCTCTATCTCTTTCTCTGTCTCCCTCCCCATCCGTCTGACTCCCACTCCTGCTCTCACTCTCTCTCCCTCTCCCTCTCCTTCTGGCTCCCTCTCCCTCTCTTCCATATTTACAGATAGTGTTGCAAGAATATTTTTTCAATTAGATTAACACCAATAAAACAGAATGAATCAGAAGAAAGGCTTTATTATACTCAGAGTGTGTCATACTCTGTTAGCAGTTGTTGGGGAATGTATTATTCACTATTCAACAAACAATATTTATACATTATATGAAACAAAGAAAAAAGATGGCTGTGCATTACAATGCAGCTCTGCATATAAAGGAAATAAATTATGCTTGTTAAGGAAAATGTATATCATTAGTTAGAGGATATAGTTAAAAAATGAATCCTTGTTAGTATAGTTAGTTTCATTAAATCAAAGGGAATTACCTATCAGGCTAGGTAAGGGGAGAGGGCATTCTAAACACTTTGAAGTGTCTTTTTTTTTAAAAACAATTACAATATTTTGCACTATTTATAGAAGGAGTGAAGACACTAAATAAACCATCTACTGCGGATGGTCTTATAGTTCATGCAGGGGTTCATACACAGCAAAATGGCAAATATAGGGAAAAAATGGAGTCAGTTAAATTCTCCTAAAATTTTTCTTTCAAAAAATAGGTAGAGGGGTAGCTAGGTGGTGCAGTGGATAAAGCACCGGCCCTGGATTCAGGAGGACCTGAGTTCAAATCCAGCCTCAGATACTTGACACTTGTTAGTTGTGTGACCCTGGGTGTCACTTAACTCTCATTGCCCTGTCCCCCAAAAAACAGGTAGAAAAGATGGATACTGTTGGGCAATTTCTATAGTTTGTCAATTCAACTTCATATTGTAGTCTAGACAATAAGCATTCTTTATCCATTAGTTTTTTTTTCCTTTGTGGATATTTGAGCCATAGCCCAGCAAATTGCATGGACCCTCTGAAATGAATTTGGGCAGGGAGGCATGGAAAAGAGTGATGAACAGATGTGGCCAGGTTGTAGGTTGTAGACTGTACCTGTGGAAGGAGTATTCCTATGGATTAAATCCCAGATGATTCTGAATATTTATTCAAGTACTAAGATTTACTAAAATTGTGTATTTGAGTCTATGAAGAAGCAAAGTATAGGAAAGACTGGCATGAAAAATTTGAAAAGAGGGATGCCAGTTATAAGAATAGTTTAGTTCAAGTGAGTTATGGTTTATTGGCTACTAAAGGAACAAGAACTTTTTAGCCTCCTCACATAAATTTGAATTTTTCCCCCGCTCTTTTTTCCACAGGTGTATGTATGTGTGTTTGTTCTATATGTGAAGTTTTCAAAGACATTATGTCTTTGACAGGAAAAAAAATGAGTAGAAATTTCACCATAGTTAACATTTCATTTGAAATTTATGGGATTAGAAACTTGAAGTTTTGTTTTATAGATATATGTGTGTATATATATAGTTTTAAAATCTGAGGATATTTGAGTTACAGATATACATTTATTTAATTATTTTTAAAGAAAATATTTGAAAGTCAAGAAGGATATAAAATAATATCTTTGCATACATACAGTCATATTTGTTAGAAATGGATTACATTGACTAGCTTTATGGACAGCTAGATAAGAAAAGTGCATCTACATATTGATAGACATATATACATATATGGATCACTTTAGAAGGAAGTGATTCTATAAACCTAAAATCTTACTATTTTCTATGACTTTTCTATGATTTTCAGTAATGCATAAATGTTCCCTGAGGGATTTAAATGAAATCAACAGATATTTATTGAATGCTAGCTGCTGTGATAGGTACTAGCTTATGGTAACTGATGTATAAAGTGCTTTACAATTTACAAAGCACTTACCTTACAACAGCTCTTTGAGGTATATAAGTACTATTATCTTTGTTTGGCAGATGACAGAACTGAGGCTTACAGTGAAGTGACTTCCCTCTTAATATACAATGGGCCACTATTCTCAGAGGCTTGGGAATGAAATGTCTTTGTGGCCCGGCCACAGAGAAAAACACTCCTCTCTACTTCATCACACTGTCTCGAGATGCTTTATTAAACCTCACACAATTCACAGGAAACAGTGGATGACCTTATTGCATATGCGTTAGTGTGAGATATCAATGATGCAGCTTCTGAGATAGAGGACTTGGTCTTCTGAGGATCTTGACCACTATTTTGGGGGAAAAAATAACTGAACTGGTTTTTTTTTTTTTTTTTTTTTTGCTGGGCAATGAGGGTTAAGTGACTTGCCTAAGGTCACAAAGCTAGATGAACTGTTCTTTTCTTTAGTCTTCAAATGAGATAATTGGTCACATGACCTCTAAAGGTCCTTTTCATCTGTAGATCTCTGTTCTTGTGTGGATGTACATTGCTGAGATCTGTTTGAGGGAGTGATTGCCCATGAGAAGTTAAAAGACACCTCTCTGGATATCTAAAAGACCCCAAATTACTCATTCCCAGGGGACAATGAATTAAAATGGAACAAAGGGAGCCATTTTGGAGGTACAGGGTAAGGGGAGATAAAAAACAAAACAAAACAACCTTTCCACTGAGCTGAAGCTGAAACTAGACAGGAAGCACTGTGTTAAGTTCTGCTCTGAGGTGTATGATGGGCACTTTGAAGGCTTTACATGTTGCCATATGTTTCCTCTAAGTGCCTTATAGCATCTGCATTTTCTGTGGGATGAAATCAAGGTTATTCTACCCATATGTATTTCCAAATTGAGTGCCAGTATGGGAGCTGGGGCCCAGTTACCTACATACCTAGACACATCCTACACCTGTAGATTTCATTAATAGAAGGTATTCTTATTAATGCTATAATACACTGAAAAGCAGTTAAGGCTTATTAGAGTATGGTGAGTCAATATAATACATTTCATTTAAAAAACTCAAGAGAGAATGAATTACCTTTCCTCACTAACAAGGCAATAACCCTTGAACTGCATTTTAAAACCTGTATTTGAAGGGTTTGGGGCTAAGTATTTGGGTAACCTCCATGACATACTACCTCTACTTCAACTTAATTTCCCTCCCCTAAGAATTCAGACTCCTGACCTTCCTCAGGTAGCAGAAAAGGGATTTTAACTCAGGTCCTCTGACTCCAAATTCAGTTATTTTCCAACTCTACCATTAAAAAAAATACTTGATCTTACCTTATCATAAAAAGAAACTTCAGAGATGAAGGTAGGCCTGGGAATCACCTTAAACTATTTGGGTTCTGGGTGTGAACTTGGGTATTCCTTCCCACTGGTTAGAACCTATGGACTGCAAGAGAGAAGTAGATTTTCAATTTCCTGTGGCCCCAGGGAAATGATTGACTGGCATACTACCTTCAGGGGAATGGTATTGCAACCAAAGACAGCTCCAGAGAGAAGTAATGTAAAATAGGTTGGGATAAGTTAGAAATAAGGTTAAGGCATGACAAAGGTATTCATCAACTGCCATTCAGAAATCAGATTTGATAGAAGGATGAAAGAAACTATTCTGCAAGTTGAAAGAAGTTAGAATATGTCTACGATGCACTTTACAAGTTAAGATAGAAACAAAAAAAGAAGGAAAAAGAGGTCAGTGTCAGGCGTCATAGAGCTCATTGTGTCAGCTATTGGAAAATGATCAGTTTTGAGAGTTAATGTGTGACATGGAGAGGTAGTATGTTATAGTGGTTATAATGCTGGACTTGGAATAAGGAAATGTGAATTGAGTTCCTGAATCAGACATTTCCTTACCATATAAAAACAAGCAAGTTATCTAACCTCTCAAAGTTTTGGTTTCCTCATCTGTAAATGTTGAGAATAATAGTTACCCTACCTGGTTCATGGAGTCATTGGAGGGAAAGTATAAATCTTAATGCATCATTTAAAGTGTGAATTGTGATTATTAACCATAACCAGAAACACCTGAGGACTGTGCCCTGGTAAAATACAAATCCCAGTTATAAAAAATATTGTTCAGGCTTATCCTCCTGATAGCCCTTGAACTGGAGAAAGTGGAGAGAAATCCAGCCTTGGCGTTAGAAAGAACTGGGTTCAAATCACTTCTATCACATATTGTATAACCTTGGGTAAAACATAATCTTTCAGTGCTCAGAGAAACTCTCTAAGACTACACATTGCAGGCAATTTGTTCATCTTTATCAGCAATGAGAGATGAAACACAGGTCTAGGCTCACTCCTCTCTCTCAGGCTCTTTTCTCATTGTCTTATGCTCTCTGTCTCTAGCTCTCTATCATTTGTTTTCTGTCTCTTTCTCTGTCAGTCTTTCTTTCATTATCTATCCTCATCTATCACTCTTCTATCCCTCCCTCTCCTCCCTTCTGCCTCTTTCTCTCTTTCTCTTTCCTTCTTCTATCCTTCCCTACCCCTTGGGCAAGTATTGCCTTTAAAAACAAAGCTTATAAGAATAGAATTCCCAAAGAAAATTTTTAGAAGTAGAAACTATTTAACAAGCAACACAAACAGCATTAATGTTAAATGAGAAATGTGTTCTACATAAATTTTAATGATATCTTCTGCACATTGAAAAAATCAGTGGCAATAACTGGGTATATATTTTTCAAAGCATCTTTAACTCACTTAACTCCTTCCACAAATAAGTACAATTCTTGCTCTTCATATATTAGATGCTATTGGAGTAGGGAATGACCACTTTCCTTGCATGCAATTTATTATGGGAATTTTAAGGGTCCCACATGAATCATGCACAACTAGAAGTAGTTGGATCCAGGTTTCGGTAGAATTGGGATTCCCCTGTATTGAGTTGGAAAGAACAATGCACATGGACACAAGAAAACTGGATTCAAATACAATGCTTTCCACTCACTAGTTGGGCAATGTTGGGCAACTCAATTTACCAAAGCCCCAGTTTATTCATTTGTAAAAATGGAACTGATAAAATTGGCCCTTTCTATCCCATGGGGTTGTTGTGGGGATCAAATACTGCAGGGTATGTTAAAGGGATTGGTAAGATAGATGGTGTTATAAAAACATTGCTGGTAATCCTCTATTAACTTACTATTTTGATGTTCCCCCATGATGGCATGAAAGCGAACTTGGGTTCTCAGAGGTTATGTCAGAGGACACAATGTATACCCGTTTTTTTCAAACTGGAAAGACTTTAATTATGTGTCAGGTGCTGGGCTGGGTATCTGTTATCTAAGGACACATTTATCTAATTTCAGAGTAGCTGTTCCCTGGGAAGCTGACTTTCTGTCAGCAAATTATATTTGCCACTATAATTCATGAAACTATTCAGGGAGGCAGGGAGGTATTACAATGTTCTTTAGTATTTTTTAGTATTTTAATGCATCACTGACTTCATCAATGTCAGTGTTTTTACATTTAGTATAGATGCCAAGCTATCCATACTCCCTGGGTAAATATACTTACTGATAATGTCATGACTTTTTTTACAAATTGAAGTAATTCAAAGAGAGGTGGTATAGTGTAGTGGATAGTGTGCTAGTCCTGGAGTGAGGAAGACATGGGATCAAATTCTACCTTCTACCTCTGATGTACAATATTTCTATGTCCATGGCTGTCTCTTGGCCTTCTGAGCCTCACTTTTCTCAATTGCAAAATGAAGGAGTTGGACTATTTGTTTTCTGAGATGCCTTCCATCTTTAAATCTATGATCTTATCATCGCCATCATAATATTAACCATTCCAAAGCAGGAACTGACCCATACATCCTATTTAGGCAACAGTCATTGAATTTCCTAGCCTATGATGATGACATTCCATGAGTAATAAGCAGACTTTTGAAGTAATATGAATGAGAAAGAATCCAACTTAATAATGACCATCTTTGAAAGATGAAGAATATGAGATTTATTAGGTTACCTTTTGCTTCTGACTGTCAGAAGAGAAAAGAAGGGTATTTAGGGAGGAAGTTTGCCTGTCCATACGCAAGACAACATTGCATCCTATGTATAATAATTGAGATTTACTCATCAGAAAGAATACTGGGCTGAGTTAGGAGAGAATTGACCCCTTGTAGCTACATTTGTTTCAAATCAATAAACATTTCTTAAGCATTTACAGGGGGCTCTATACTGTTCTAGACACTTGAAATACAAAGTTTAGATCAGACTTAGTTTTTCCTACTCTCATGGAGGTTACAGTCAACTAAGGGTGATGAAGAACATGTGTAGATGTATATAATTCATGGTAAATGCATTAAAGAGACAAAATGCTATGGCATTGTAACTTTGCATCTCAGTAGTCTGTACAAAGAACTTGAGCTTCTTTGATAGTTCTGGCATTCTCCCCTCTATCTAAGGATCGATTTAAAATTCTGTATGCATATCTATAGAACTCACTGTGATCAGATGTCAATGTAGTATGTGTTGATTTAGAAGTCTTTCAATTCATTAATTCTAAGTCGGATTCCTCAAGTTCAAACCAAATGTTGTCTTGAATTTCAAGTTTGCAAGTCAACACTACAAACCCAGGGTCATGCATTCAAGAAGCCTAATTTTTATTAATCTGATAAGAAGCCATCCTGAAACACAAACTAAAATGACAGAATGAAAGATGAATGCTTTATTTGTACAACATGGCCTAAGACCCTATCAGTTTATTTTTTCTAAACTGTAAACTGAATGTTGTTTTTCTCAAGTTGGCTGAATTGTTATTGTCACTTAAATGCCATATTTAAGGAACTCAATATTCACTCTTGACATAACTCATAAGTGAATTAAATTCTGTTTCATTTGCACAGATATACGCAAAAAATAAAGATGCAAGGGAGATCAAGAAACTTGTAAATAAAGTGAGAAAACTTTTATTTTTAGAATAGACATGTTTCACCTTTTCTTTTAGGTACCCATAGCCTTTTAAAATTATTATTTTTTTACTTTATTTTTTTTCTAGAACCACTGATTTAATTGGTGCAGGAACTCCCCAATAAAGAAACTCCTTTTACCAGTTAAAATTGGGAAATGTTATGCAAATTAGAGTCATAGAAAACTGACTGGGGGAATTGGAGATTAAATGATTTGTCTAGGATCACCAACCTTTGTCATCTTGCTTTAGAGACAGACTTGATTTAGTAAGCCACAATGCCTTCTTAGCACTAGCTCTTAGGCAGCTCTATTTTTCTCTTCAAATAATGAGTTTTTAAAAATTAAAATGTATTTAAATGTGGAATTATAAATATCTTGCAGTTTGTAAATGAAGCAACAGGCTCGAGATTTTAACAACTCATTTAGGAACCTTGAAATATTTTCATTTTCCATACTTGCTCTCCTCAATGATGGGCATTGATGAAATTCAAAAGCATACTCCTTTTTTTGGAAAGGCCATCCCCTAGCTAAGTGGAGCTGATGTATTTGGTGACATTTTAGGGCCCTTCAAGAAGTATTTACTCTGAGTGAGACCAGAGTTTGAATCATGTCTTTAAAATTTAGTATTGACCATGGGGATCACTAGGCTGCCTCCTTTGTAAAACTGAGATAATGGTACCATTCTAGTACCTTCCCTTACAGAGTTGTTGTGAGAACCAAATGGAATAATGTAAATATATTGCTTTGCAAATTATAAAATTTTATGTAAATGTCAGATACTGGACATAATACGTGCTTAAATCTAGGGCACAACAACCCCCCCCCCAAATACTGTAGCTTCAGGAATGTTAAGGTTGTTTGATATCATCATTTAGAGATTATAGGGGGAAATACTTTTAAAATGTAAAGCTCCACATAATGGTGTTTAATTGTTTTTGATTTGGGCTTTCAAGTACAGTGAATAGCAGAATCAAAGAAGCTAGATAAAGTATATCAATATTATATTTCCATTTTAATCACATGATAACTGTTCTGGAGTCACAGGTTGGCCACCTTTGTTTTAATTGAGAGGTGAGGACAGGTTTAAAACCCTGCTTGGAAAAACAAGTGTGTGTGATAAAGTACTTTCTTAAAATAGAATGACAAATTATGAATATAGGATGATCACAAAGTGCCTTAAAATATTAATGTGGGATTTGTGAAATTGATATTTCAAAAGTACAATAGAAGTTGATGAAAATTGCCTTTAAAATGCATTTTGCTCATGTTTTAGCCCTGTACAAATGACTATTATATGCCAGGGTGGAGGCAGATGATTTTCAACTGATTCATAGATAAATTGGTGACATCTACTAAGTCATAGATAAGTAGATGACATCAACATGTTACAGACATCATAGGGAAGGGTAAATCTGAGTCTAGAAGAGGAGGAAGCTACAGAAACAATAACAACATGTTGCTTCCAGAGTTAAGCATTAGGTATATATATACTACAATCCATTTAAGTATTTATTAAGAACATAGCATGTGCCAGGCACTGTGCTAAGTGCTGGGGATACAGTTAATAAAGACAGTCCCTGCCTTCAAAGAGCTTAAAATCTGGAGAGAGAAACGACACACAAAAGAAGGTGGGAAAGAGGGAGACAAATAGAGGGTACCTGACATAGGGCATCTTGTTTCACAGAGTTGAAACCAGGCAGAGCAGCAGATAAAAAGTGGGGTAAACTGAAAGTCTGATTCCTGCCCTCCGTAAAGGAAGGAATTGGGAGGAGTTTGATATTCTGCACTCCACAGTCAGAGGAGCGAGGAGGCTGAGGGAGGTGGCTACCATTGGTAGAGAACCTGAAAAATGGTAGAAACGAATAGAAAATGTTCACTATATAAAGAATGTGAACTACATGATTGAAAATGTCCTTCCACTTCTAATATAACTGTATCCTATCTCTTAGCACAGGATGCTAGGTGGTGCTGTGGATACAGCACCAGCCCTGGATTTGGGAGGACCTGAGTTCAAATGTGGCCTCAGACATTTGACATTTAATAGCTGTGTGACTCTGGGCAAGTCACTTAACCTTTATTGCCCCCCCCCAAAATAAATGTGCTTATTAGTCCACTAGCCCTTCTTCTAAGCAGGCCCTTACAGCCATCATTGAAGGGGACAACCCTTGTGTAGAAGGGGCCCTACATTGCTATCAACCACCAACCAACTGCCAGAGATGAACAGGTAAGCCCAAGAGCCCTGGGAACAAAAATGTTCTCCTCCACTAGCACTACTTCTAGTCCACCCCTCGAAGCCAGCATAGAGGGATCAAGACTTAAGGGGATGGGGCCCATTGTCCTTACTAACACCACTGCACCTGCCACTGTGGGAGAAGAAAAGGTAGGGTATTCTAGGAGGATTAAACACTGACTACTGTCTCCCCAAATATCCTGGTTTGTGGCTAAGTCCTTGTGGCCATTGTTAAGGGGAACCACTTTTGTGGGAATGGGCCTGAACCTGCTGGAGAACATGCTTACCATCCTTATTGCCACTACCACCAATTATTGACCAAATGCCAGAGGAGAGCCAAGAGTCTTGGGAATGGTAGCAAGTCTTGCTTCCAGTCTTTCAAATGGCTAAGGAATATAGATCAACATGGTTCTTTTAAGACATTAAAGAAAGTACATTCTGGGGGCAGCTAGCTGGTGCAGTGGATAAAGCACTGCTCCTGGATTCAGGAGGACCTGAGTTCAAATTTGGCCTCAGACACAACACTTACTAGCTGTGTGACCCTAGGCAAGTCACTGAACCCCAATTGCCTCACCAAAAAAAAAGTACATTCTGTCTGCTCTGCTGCTGTATGCTAAGGTCTTTTCATCTGATTTGTCACTGAAACCTAAGTGTTGTTCCCCTCCCACCAATCAGAATATGAGCTCCTTGAGAGGAGAGATGGTCTTCTTTTGTTTTTTTTTCCAGTGCTTTGCACATGGTAAGCATTTAATAAAAAGACTCTTCACTTACTCATTTATTCATTCCTTTGACATCATCTAATAAATATGTATGGTGCATTTCTTGCTACCTTTCCTTACTCATTCTATAGTAACATCCTTTCACTTTACCGGGTCATGATCAGCTTTTTTCTTCTTTTGCTAAAACAGGGTAATTCCAGGAGTATCCATAAAATAGATCCAAATAGATGGGTTATCCTAATGGTTTAGGTTTTGTCATCTTTACAGTGATTGGCTTTATGGTGTATTGGTCTTCCAGTAATGTACTGTCTGTAGTTTTGTCAGTATTAAAGCCTGCCTCTGTAGTAGGTTCTGGGTAAAACTGTTTTCAATCTTAGCCAAACTAACCAAAATCCTGTACTTGAGCTCATATTCAACTGTATATCATTTGCTCTTGAGAGCCTGTATTATAGTAAAATAATTGTTATTCATCTAAACCATGTGGTTGTATGAGACAGTAGGTGACAGAATAGGCAAAGTGATGATACTAACAAAGCCCAGGAATTAGAGCAAGATGAAGTCCCAGGATTTGGCCTTTCATGGAAAAATCACTTCCCCCTCCCCTACTCAGTGCCTTCCCTTTTTTTGGCCCTGGGTAGTAACACTGAAGAAGCCTGAGATACGTGCAATGCACGAAAGATGGTAGAGTGCCCAATTTATCACAGTACTGTCCCACATTTTATCACATTTATCACACACTATCACATTTTATGTGAAGAGGAATTAAGAAGCCTCTTGATGAGGGTGAAAGAGGATATTGTAAAAGCTGCTTTGAAGTTTATATACATGTATATGTGTGTATATATGATACACACATGTGTATATAAAAACATATACACATGTGTATATATACACATACATATATGTAAGCATGCATATATGTATGGATATATGTATATATCCACACATATATATATGTATATATATGTGTGTGTATGTATATATGTGTTTGTGTGTGTGTATAAAAGCTAAGATCTTAGCAACTGGTCCTATTACTTCCTGGCAAATAGAGGGAGAAGAAATAGAAGCAGTGTCTGATTTTATATTCTTGGTTTCAAAGATCACTACAGATGGTGACTGTAGTCATGAAATTAAAAGATGCTTGCTCCTTGGAAGGAAAGCTATCACAAATCTGAACAGCATACTAAAAAGCAGAGACATCACCTTGCTGACAAAGGTCCTAATATTCAACACAATATGTTTTCTAGTAGCAATGTATGGCTGTGAGATATGGACTCTAAGGAATGCTGAGCGCTGCAGAATCAATGCTTTCAAATTGGGGGGCTGGAGAAGACTTTTGAGAGTCCCTTGGAAAGCAAGGAGATCAAATCAGGCAAGACTTAAAGAAATTAATTCAGGCTATTCACTGGAAGGTCAAACACTAAAGCTGAAGCTTAAAAATCATGGCCACATAGTGAGAAGACAAGACTCATTGGAAAATTCCCTGATGTTGAGAAAGATTAAAGGCAAGGGAAAGGGGGGTGATACAGGATAAGGTGGATTGATAATATCATGGAAACAACTAACATGAATTTGGACAGACTTTGAGAGGTTGTGGAAAATAGAAGAGCCTGGTATATTATAGTACACGGAATCATGAAGAGTCAGACATGACTGAATGACTAAACAGCATCACATTTTGTCAGCCGAGGCATAACTCATCTGCCTTTCTTTCCCTTTCCCTCCTTTTCTGTTCTGTTCTCACTTCTCTTTCTTCTTTTACCCTCTTTTCTCTTCTTCCCCTTTCTTTCTCTCACTTTTGTCTCTTATTCTTTTCCTGTCTCCCTTCCTGCTCCACATGTCACTTGCATAGATTCTTACAAAGACTCATCATTCCTTCTTTATTCACAACTTTAGACTGGTGAGCCAGTATATAAGAAAAACTTTTCAATCTAAAAATAGCCTAACATAGATAGAACCAACTAAGTGTATGTGCCAAATGTAAAAAGAGAAACTTGGCAATTCTGGTTCCCATTAGTCATTGCTAACAAAGCAGAGGTGAGTAAGTAGCCACTTGTGGCCTAGCGGAAAGCAAAGCAGAAGCAATATGCAGAAGGAGGGTAGTTCACTCCTACCTGTGTTCAGCCACTTTTCCTAGACACTGTATATACCAATATAAAAGATAAAAAACAAAACAAAACTTTGTTAGTCAATAATCAGTTTTAAGCACTTACTTTGCACATTTACTGTGTTAAAAACTGGGGACACAAGGAAAGGCAAAAATATAGGTCTTTCCCTCAAGGAACTTGTCTATATATGATCCATTTATCATGGATAGGTAACCCTAAACCTGTATTAAGGATGGATGCCCTTAATGGATCCTGTCCACTCTAACATGAAGCCAGTTCCGTGTAGCAGATAAAGGATGCAAAACAGAGGTGTAGGTATGTGTGAGTGTGTGTGTGTGTGTGTGTGTGTGTGTAAATTAAGTTGATTCATATAGAGGAGGTTTGTAGGTGGAGATCAACTTTAATCCTTCCATTAAAAGAGCTTCATGTCCTGGGAAAGTTTTCTGGATGTGCATCAGAATCAAATTTTGCCACTGTCCCCTTATTACTCATGTGAATTTGGGCAGTTTATTTTCTCTTGCTGGGAATCAATTTCCTTATATGTATAATAAGGGTATGGACTGATGACCCCAAGGTCCTGTCCAGTTCTAAATCTATACTCCTATGACCCAATAAATAAAGGATTTGGTAACCACTTCCCCTACCCTGAAATGGGACCTCTTGGCTATTCTGTCCTGCCAGTTTTTCTTATCAACTGTCTCTCCTTATCAAGACCTTAAAATTACCCTCAGCCTTAATTTCCTGCTCTATCTTTCTAAGTGAAGACCCTACTGACCTCTTCTTTGGAAGGATGGAAAAGCACAGAATTGGTCCTGGATAAACTATGAACAGGTTACATTTGTTTTTGGCAATCTTTCTTTCTCTTTCTTTCTTTCTTTCTTTCTTTCTTTCTTTCTTTCTTTCTTTCTTTCTTTCTTTCTTTCTTTCTTTCTTTCTTTCTTTCTTTCTTTCACAACTGGGGTTAAGTGACTTGCCCAGGGTCACACAGCCAGTACATGTTAAGTGTCTGAGGCTGTATTTGAACTCAGGTCCTCCTGAATCCAGGGTCAGTACCCTATCCACTGTGCCACCTAGCTGCCCCTCATGCTTTCTTTACTAAACAAATATGCCCCTTTCCCAACTCCTGGTGACTTTTCTCTCTGTATCATTAGGCACATAAAGTTGGGACTAAATATTGGATAGGCTACTCAGGCTTTTCTTCCCCATATATTCTTTACCACTTCCCCATTTCCATTCCCCCCAATATAAATAAACTTCCCTCTCAATATATTTACCCTTAATGCTCAATCACTTAGCATTGCTCATGTCACCTTTTTTTTTTTAAAGGAAAAGCTATGTGCTTTAATTAAGTTATACCAAATTCCAATAGATCTTTAGACATTTTATAAAGTATTTACATTTTTAAGCAGGTCAGTTAACTCAAGCAATCTCTAACTGATTTTATGAAGTAGAAGATCTTACAAGCAAATTGTAGATTTTCAGGCATTGTCAAAATTACATTTTTGTAATTCTGTCCCAAGAAATTCTCACATTAATTCATGCCATGAAAGTACTCAGACTTACCTCATTCTCAGAATTCTATCCACAAGTCCTGGGTCTCTTTTCTTCATTCATACACGCAACTTGCTCCAGGCTTGAGTGATAATCCAACTACATTAGCCAGAGGTCTTTCATAATATTCTTCCAGGAGAGGTAAAAGGAGATACTGAGCTGGCTAGATCAGTTTTTAGAGAGACCTTAGAGAAGTTTTCTCTTCCCTCTGCCATGAATTTCTTTCTTCCTCTCCCATAGTGTTTTCCAGAAATCTCTCCTTGGGCTCTATCCCTTAAATTATTCTCAAATATTTTTCAAGCACTTTTTATGTTCAAAGTAAGATTTAGTCCCTAAGGATACAAAGGCAACCTCCCTCCCTGCCCCCAAAAGAAAAGAAAAGAAAAGAAAAGAAAAGAAAAAAACAAGTCCTGCTGTCCCCAAGGAACTTGCATTCTACTGAGGAGGGATGTCACAAAATTTATACAAATTAGTATAGTACAAGAATAGGTGAGGACAAGCATTAACAATAGGACATGAGAAATGAAGAAAACCTTATCAAGGAGGTAAGATGATGGGTTTTGGAACATCAAGGCCAATAAATCCAAGCCTTTGATTTTCACTCATGAGTAAGTTAAAGACCACAGAAGTTAGATGCCTTGCTCATAGTTACACAGTAAGCAACAAAGCCAGGCTTTAGGTTTCCAAATTCAGTAATTACACTATTGTTGTATTTGAGTTGAGCTCAAGAGGAAGATAAACATTTTGAGAGGTGAAGAGGAGTAAGTACACCTTGTGTAAATGCACAAAAAGTGGAGGATGGGGCGTGGCATTCAAGGAATGGCTAATTTGACTGTGGCGACACAAATGAAGTCCGGAATGGTAGGTGGATAGCAGTCTGTGACTCACTGGGTAAACTTGAAATTAGGTTTCTGTCTTTGTAGGCATCTGCCCAGGAAAGTTTTTGCTCTGGGTAGGATCCATCTTACCAGAGGAATTAGTTGTTGAGAAGTGGGTTGATAACAGAGGAACTGGGTTGTCACTATGATTAATCTCCCTTCCAATCCAATAACTCTTTTCACTTATGCTCTGTTTCTTAATTTATTGCAATTAGGTAGTATGGTAAATAGATGCTAGACTTGAAGTCAGGAACACCTGAATTAAAAAACCTGTTTTATTCACTTATTATCTATGTTACCCTGGGCAAATCACTTGACCTATTTCAGTCTCAGTTTTTTATCTATAAAATGGGAATTATAATGTCAATGGCCTTATACACTTGTTCTGAGGATCAAATGAATGTTTTGATGAGATTATTAATTTACTGATTATAACTTACTCCATATGTAAAGGTAGTCATATTATGCTTTGTTGGCTAAGACATTCTTTTATTGTTTCAAGAACAAACATATTGACCCTATTCAGATATCTCCCTAGCAACCAAGTAAACAGCCCTGAGTATTATCTCCCCTTTTCAGGGCACTTTCCACACACAAAATTCCAAGCCAACCAGGAATTAACAACCTTCCCTCTCTGAAAGTGTCAACCAGACTACAGTGTTGCTGTTCTCCCATGACATCCATGAGATTTTCCAGAGGTTGTTGGTCCAGTTGTCAATCCATCTGGTGATAAATTGATATAATTTGTGGTTAGCAACCTCAGCACTAACCAATGAGAAGCGGCTATACCCCTCTGTTGTACCAGATTGCTGCCACTGTCTATTTTTAGATTTCTTCTGTATGACTATAAAAGGGCTGCCTCAATTGTCAGATACAGCTTTGGCTACTGAGGAGCTCTGGGTCACATTTATAGCTAGCTTTTTAAATAAACTCTGTGCCTCCATTTTTCTTAATTACAGACTTCAATTGTGACATCCAATAATGCATGCAAAGCTTCTTGGTAAACCTTAAAGCACTATTTCGGTATTAGTTATTATTATTAATTATGATCACTTTTAACATGTGGTATGTTTGCTCATCTGCTCACAGTCAAAAAACTAAATAAGTAAGGAACTTCAAGACCCTCTAGCTGTGCAGTTCAATGAGAATCTTCTGTTAGCTCTTTGCACTATATGAAGGAAAACTGAGAGAAGAGGTGAGGCTGCTTATCAATTTTCCACATGCCTTTACCTCCAAAATCCTAATCACTCCTTTGAAAAAATACACCAAAGCTTCCCTACTCAAGAAAAGAACACAAAGCAGAGAGAGAAATCACATTCCTGTTCTGTGAGATCTGTACATCATACCTTAGTTCAGTCCCACAAAATGAATCTCTAGCAAGTTTCCAGATGAACAGAAGGATTTTGAACAAATATTTCCTAATTTTTCAGTTCATTGAGAAAGATTTGAAACATTTCATAAAGTTTGATCTTGTCACTGTCCCAGAAACTTTTATTTTAATGAGTTGCAGCACCATGAACTTCACTTCCAGAATGCTTCTTGGGAGATCCAAAGTCAGCACTGTCAACTACAAGTTTAATCAGGGGAAAAAATGAAATAGATGTTGCTATTAAAATGGCAGCATTTAGATAAAAGACTGTAAACATGGGCACTTAGTTTTATTGAAATTTAAATGAGTTTAGCACTCATTGGAATTAAGGTCTGTTAATTAAGGCATGAGTACCTTGTAAATTCTGGATGAAGGCATATTTGCCACATACAGTTGAAGCTGACAATAGCTCCTTAAACAAAATGGAGAAGTAATCCAAACCAATTACAGCTTGGTATGTGTAATTATGTATACTGTAAATGAAATGAAGGAGACTATGGATTGTGCATTCTAACACATGTTTTTACAGTATTGTATTAATTCTTAGTAACTTTTTGCTATTCATATTACTACATTGATGTATTATTTTCCTCTATTTCCTGGGAAAATTGGCTGTTGAATTTATGTAAGCAAAACTAAAGTTTGACTGATACCTTTTGTTTTTACATCACAGTCATTTCAAGATATTTCCACTCCAATCCCAAGCCCCATTCCAGTTCAGTTAGCTTTCCCTTTCAAAAAAAGAAAAATAGTTAAGTAAAAGCAAAAAAAAAAGACTATATACTTATACATTATTATGCACCCACAGTCTCCCACCTCTTTATGGAAAGGAAGGAGGAATATTTTATCATTTTCTCTCTGGATTCTAGATTTGACTTAACCCTGTTTTTCTCAGTTTCCTCATCTATAAAATGAGCTGGAGAAGGAAACAGAAAACCACTCCAGTATCTTTGCCAAGAAAGCCTCTAATGGGGTCATGAAGAATTGGACACAGCTGAAAAACTACTAAATAATATTAACAAGAATCCTTTAAATAAAGGAGACACTATGGCTTTACAGTGGTGAATCTATTTTTTTATTTTTATTTTGGAGGGGTATCTCTATGGAACTAACAGAAAGAAAGACTTCAATTTAATTCAAACAGTTATTTACCTGATATGTGTAAAGCTCTATGTTAGGAATTGTGAATGCAAGGGCAAACATGATCTAGAGTTTGGTCTCAAGTCCTTGCTTAATTTGGAGGGATTACTAAAAGGTAGTGAGTGACAAAATAAACAACAGATGAGATAAAGTGCTTTAGGAAAGTGTGAGGAAGAAAGCACGCACAACTGTGGGGCTTTATCAAACTGGTGGTGTTTCAGTTGAACCATGAAGTAACTAAGGATTCTAGAAGTCAGGGAGGAGTGATTACATTCCAGATGAAGGTGACCAGGTTTTGTGCAAGTAAAAGAGTCAGGAGCCTGCATGTTGAGTTTACAGAAATAGAGCAGTTTGGCTAGAACACAGAATGATTGATGCCACATAATATGAAATATAGTTGGAAAGAAAAGATGGAGCTAGGATTTGGAGATCTTTAAATGTCAGACTAAGAAGCAAGTATTTTTCTAGTGACAGGGAGTCATTGAAGGATTTTGACCAGGAGGATGTTGGTTTTAAGAAGTTTATCAATTTCCTTTGTTTAAATGTTGACTCAACTAGTTGTTCTATTACCTTTTACCCCCCGAAAAGTTAAATTTTTATTCTCTTTTTTTAATCATAAAAGTGTTTTATTACTTTCCAGTTAGATGTAAAGATAGTTTTCAACATTTGTTTTCATAGTGTTTTTAGTTCCAAATTTTTCTCCCCATCTTACCTTTCTACTCCCCCCCCCAAGACAGAAAGCAATCTGATATAGGTTACATATTTATTCTGTTTTTCAAATTCCATTTAAAAAAAATCATAGCAACTGAGGGTTTGAAAGAGCTTGTATGGTCAATGAGCAGGATATGACCAATGGTAGTTCTCATAAACATAAGGGAAGATCAGATTCTTCATTAAATAAAGCTTCAGGAATGGCTGGGTGTCCATTTTTTCTGTCTGAGTTGGGCTAGAAGGCTTAGACAGAGTACTGGTCAGCATAGTTCTACATCCAAGTCTTGGCCTCAGGTGAGAACAGAACATACTTTATTCCTGTAATGAGGTCCCCAGGTACCAGCTGTTTGAATCCTGACTTCTAGCTTCTCTGGCGACCCTTAAGACTCCTTCAAAGAGTGGGACCCTGGAGGTCTGAGGAATCTCTCTCTCCTTCTTTTGGTCTTAGCAGATAAAAAAATATTATCTTGATACTGAAAAATGCAAAAATATGTGCAGCAAAGATCATTTACTTTTGCTTCCCCACACCCCCATGGAATTAATGTAGTAAATGTTTAATATTGAATGTTCTTAAATAGACATCATTTTGCTATACAAAATAATAGCTAATTCAGGGAATGTTTTATCAGCACTTGGGTCGATCATGCCCAAGATACAAATCTTGTTAAATACAGCACACTAAAGAAATGAAACCTGATCTAAGCTGGAAATCTGCATGCTATTAGCAATTGTTTCTCCATATTACTACTGCCCTACATACATTAGTGGGCCAGATGCAGAATGCCCTGTGGTATAGCAGAATGCTTAGTCATTAATTTGATGGGGCAAAAGATCCATGGAGGCAGCACACATGTTGCAGAAGACAGATATCTGTGAAGCAAATAAACACTCATCTTCCTCTGTGAACACTACTACAAGTCTCTGAAAGACAACTTGCATTCAGCTCAAAATACGAATATTTATGTTAAAGAAGAAATCACTTAAAAATTTACATTTTTTAACAGCCCAAAGTAAAGCTGCAACCGAATAATAACTTTTTAAAAAATGCTTGCTTTGAGTAATAAAAGCAATCCTTTATGAAATCTTGCCCAACTTAATAGACAATTATTGAGACTAGAAGTCCCTTTGCTCCCAATTAAACTCAGAGAAACAAGGCAAGTTGTTCTTTAATCCATCTTTTAATCAAATGCGTTTGGAGCTCAATGTTCTAACCACTATTATGGTAATATTTTGTTTATCTGGCATTGTTGTGGACTGAGGTATTCATCACAGCTGAGTTTTCTAGATGAGATTATTCCTGTAAGGGAAAAAAAAAGGCAGAGTTCAAACCAGTTAGTGGTACAAAACTTTCTAAATGTATTACACATATCTTACTGCCTTAAAAAAATCCAGCTACAGATTTTATTGAATAATATATAAACCAGGAGGATCTACAAAGATAGTGAAAGAAGAAGCAGCAGTACAGCTCAGCTCTCCCCAAAATACTCCACTAAAGATCTAGGAAGAGTGCCAGATGGAAAATTGATCTAAAAATCTAAGGGAAAAACCAAAGTAGATCATCTTTTTTCCAGCCCAAGATAATGAATTCTGCCAACAGAGCAAAAACTGTGAAACAGAGGTAAGCCTTCAACTCTGTTGGTCTTACCCTGTGGAGTTTTCCTGCTTGATGACAGGTTTAGACCTGCAACTGTTCAGTGGAATTTCACCGAGGGACAAGTCCACAGTTATGTTGTTTACACCCATACAAAGGTATAGTGGTTAGAAATTCCAGAAAGGCAGTGGTAAAACTGCCTTCAGTATTCTAGATTGGACTGCCTACAATTCATGGAAAGTATGAAGCTCTGTGGCTTTAAATTCACCTATGATCCTTTAGGAACACAACATTCAATACTCAGAGAATCTGGTGGCTCATATAGGGCCTTACCATTCCCTTCAAAATCCTTGAAGTACTTGAATGTTTCCCCCACCCACCCCCCTTTTTTATTTTGGTGAGACAATTGGGTTAAGTGACTTGCCCAAGGTCACATAGCTAGCAAGTGTCAAGTGTCTGAAGCCAGATTTGAACTCAGGTCCTCCTGACTCCAGGGCCGGTATTCTATCCACTGCACCACCTAGCTGCCCCCCTTTTTTTCTTTTTTTAAAAAAAATATTTATTTTAATTATTTTTCCAATTACATGTGAAGATAATTTTTGAGTTCCAAGTTTTTCTCCCACCTTTTCTTCTCTCCTCCCTCCCAGGGATAGCAACCAATTTGATATAGGTTATACATTACAATCATGTTAAACATATTTCCATATTTGTCATGTGTACTTGAATGCTTGAAAGAAGGCTAGGAGAATGGGTAAACAAGCAAATAAACAAAGGCCCTCCAATAATAATAATAATAAAATTACAGAAAAAATATGAGTAAAACTTTGAAGTAAAACATAGCTTGCTCACAAGGTAAACTATAATTCCTATAAGAAATAAAATAGGAATTTTAAAAAAATCTTAGTATAAATGAAATAAGGGTATTAGACGAAAGAACTAGAAAAAAATGAGATCTTTGGAGGAAAGATTTAAAGGAAAAAATAAGAGGTTAGCAGAAGAAGTATAAAATCTTACCAAAGCAACCATTTCTTTAAAATTTAGAATGGATTAAATAGAAGTTAATAATTCTATAAGACAACCAGAAATATTAAAATAAAAGATAGAAAAAATAAAATATAAGACATTTCACAAAAAAAAGAACTCACATGGAAGATCAAGGAGAAATAATTTAAGAATCATTTGACCACCAAAAAATGAACTTCATATGTCATATTTCAAGAAATCATAAAGTAAAATTATCCAGACTTAATACAACCAGAGGGCAATGTAAAAATATAAAAAAATCTTTTGATCACCTCCTGAAAGAAACCCCCAAATTAAAACTCCCAGAAATGTCATAGTCAAAATTCATAGCTTCCTAATCAAAAAGAAAACAAAAACAAACAAGCAAAAAACCCCATTGCCACAAGTGAGAAAGAACATTTATGATATGTGATATATCCATATCACAAAGGACTTATCAGCTACTATATAAGAACTTAGAAGTTTATAAAGGAACTAAGAATTTAGAATATAGAATATTATATTCCCAAAGACAAAAAACAATAGCCTTACAACCAAAAATAAATATATCCAGGAAAACTGAGTACAGTTCTACAGGAGTGAAAAAAACCAAAACCACATCAGATTAATCAAATTAACCCAAAAGAAAAATAACAAATGTTAGAGGAACTGGGGGGTTGGACATAGGGACTGTTTAGTGCATTGTTGGCAGAGCTGTGATTTAATGGTCCAGCCACTCTGGAAAGAAATTTGGACCCATGTTTCAAAAGTTATGAAACTGTACATACACTTTGACCCATTGAAATAAATAGTAGGCCTATAAAAACAAGATCAAAAAAAGAATGAAAGTATGCATACATACAAAAACATTTATCATACCTTTCTGTGCTGTCAAATAAATGGAAACTAAAGAGATATAATTATCCATTGGTGAAGGGTTAGTTTCAGAGTGTCCTGGAGAGATTTATCGGAACTAATGCAGAAGAAGGTTAGCATAACCAGGAAAATCATTTATATAATAACATTATAAAACTTAAGAATTCTAATCAAAACAGTGACTGAAAAGGATTTCAGAGGACATATTGAAGCGTAAAATCCATCTCATGATTGAGAGTGGACTCAAGGTTTAGAATGAGACATAAATCTGGGGAGACATGGCCAATGTTGCAGTTTGTTTTGAGTGAGTATGTATCTTTGCTACAAATATTTTTTCTATTTTTTTCATTGGTGGGGGTGAGAGAGAGGAATGAGAGAAAAATGTGTGTTAACTGAAAAAAATGTACATATGTACATATCACATGCATATAATTGTACATGAAAGAAATGATTGCAGATAAACCTCAGAAGATTTCCATAGACTGATGCTGGCTGAAGTGAGCAGAAATAAGAGATAAATTTGTAGTATAATGCCAGAATTATAAAAGTGAACAATTTTGGAAAACTCAAGCATTCTAATCATTGATCAACCATGATTCTGGAGGACCAATAATGAAGAATATTACACATTTCACAATTAAGAGAGAAAATGCCCAAATATGAAGAATGAGGTGAAAATATTTCAACATCACCAAGATAGGGATTTGGGAGATTTTGATAATGCTATTTGTTACAAGAATTTTCTTTTTCTTTTTTTTTCATAACCTTTCCCCTCATTGGTAGGAAATGAGAAAATATATACTTGTTAATTGAAAAAAATTAAAAACATTATAAAATGGATGCAAGAGGCCATGAACATTTTTGGTGCATGTCATTAGACCCTGTCTCCATATCCATCTAGTCTATGAATGTAAGGCTGTACATATAACTGCTCTACTCTATCAATCAGTACCTATTTAAAAAATTCCTACTATGGTGCCAGGCACTGTATGAAAATCACTTTGTTGTCTGACTGGAGGATGGATTGGCATGAAGAGAGACTTCAGACAGGCATCCTCACCACCAGGCTATTGCAATTGTCCAGGTGTGAGGTGATGAGGTGATGATGAGGTGACCAGCCTCACTCTGGTAGCAATGTTAAAGGAGAGGAGATGTATAGGAGAAATGTTACAGAGGAGAAATCAATAGGACAGTACCCAGAGAATAATTTATGGCCCACAGTTTCTAGGAATGGTGAGGTCTTATTCTGAATAATACAGACTTGTTTTAAAAGACTGTATGTAGCTCACAGCTTTAAAAAATGATGTGATTTAAGTTATGTTGGTTGTGAGCCATCATTTTTCTTATTTATTTTAGTTATTTCTCCATTCTAGTTCTTTGATAGCTCCATATGAATTCTGTTATCACTTGGTCTAATTTTTAGAAATATCTCTTTCACATTTTGATGCCTATGACATTTAATCTATCAGTAAATTTTGATATCTTCTTTTCTTGCAAGATCTTGCCTCTAATCATTTAGGCTTTTATTTCTATAAAAATTGCTTGGTGGTTGCATTTACATAAGTCCCATTTGTTACAGATGGTTAACTCCCATGGATTTCATGCATTCTGTTTTAAATGATTTTTTTTCTATTTCCCTTTTCCTTGATTTTGTTAAAAATATTTTGTTGTTGTTCAGTCATTTTTCAGTTGTGTCCAATTCTTTGTGACCCAACTAGGGGTTTTCTTGGCAAAGATAGGGGTTTGCAATGTCATTCTTCTGCTCATTTTATAGATGAGGAAACTGGAACAGAACAATATGACTTACCCTGGGTCACACAGCTAGTGTCCAAGGCTAGATTTGAACTCAGGAAGATGAGTCTTCCTCACTCCAGTCCTAGTAATCTATTCAGTGTGCCACCTAGCTGCCACATAGGTAATGACTAGGAAGTTGTAATATGTTGGTTAATGATATAAACCTACCACAGATTAAATGTCTAATTGTTACTATAATATATATGAGCAGCTGGGTATCACAGTGGATAAGTTAAATATACAGAAATATTAATAATTTTTATTTATCTTATTATTTTGTAGAATTATTTATCTTGATTCTAAAGTTTTCAAAGTAAACCATATTTTCACAAATAGAGATAATTGTGCTTCTTCTTTGCTCAAGCTTTCCCCCATGACTAATATTTCTTGCTTTATTTCTATAGCTAGGATTTCCAATAGTATGTCAAATAATAATGGTGATAATGACCATTCTTGCTTCACCATAAATTTTATAGAAGAAAATCACTTCTGGTTGTAATAGCAGATGCTTAGAATCCCTGCTACCAGGGAGCTAAGACCAGAAGATGTCTTGAATTTAGAAGTTCTGAACTGCCATGGGGCTACAGCTGATTGAGTTTAGTATATTCTATGAACTCCTGGGAACAGGAAGCTGCCAGACCGCCTAACTAGGGGAAAGCTGGCCCAGATCAGAAACGGAGTAGGTCAAAGCTTCCATGCCAATCAGCATTTGCATTGAGCTCTTGGGTAGCCTCTATATTTCTAGCTTGAGAAAGATAAGGAGAATCACTCTAAAGGGGGAAGAAAAGGAAGAATAAGAACAAGACCACTGTACTAAAAGTCTATGCTATGACAAGAAAATTCCAGTTCAATTAACGATTTTATTGAAAATATCAATAATGTCATCTCTAATATATTTATATTAGACTTTCTGAATAGACTCAAGAATGATTCACATAAATGACTTCATTAATATTTATTCCATCTAGTTGAAAAGACATTACCATGCTCAGCTTATCACCAATAATATTTATGAAACATAAAAGATGGGCTAGGTATTCTAGTCATTAATAGACCTTGGAATAAAAATATGCCTTTGTAGCTTCTGGTTCAGGGTTCCACTCATTAGGAGCTAAGTCAACCTGATACTTTAAAAAATGAAATAAGGACAATTTATGCTACTGATACTTTGACCTTGGACAAATTGCTTAACCTTTCTTTGTCCTATTTTCTTCATTTGCAAAATAAGGAGGCTGAACTATGTGATCGCTAATGTCCAGTTCTAATGTTGTACAATTCTATGAAGCTATGTACTGCCTCTTATGTTCTCCTCTACTAAAAATGAAATACCATTTTTTGGCAAGTAGAAATCCTACCTAGACCAGCACTGAAAGAAAGCCATGAGCAAACATGAAATGTATTTTGATGAAGGAATGAATAAATGAATGAATAAAGTATTTATTGAGTACTTTGTGTGAAGCACTGGACACATAAGTAGAAAAAACAAAATAGTATCAGCTCTCAAAGATCATATATACTGAGGAAGGGGTGGGGGTGGGCGATACCTCCATGGTCCTAATGGTAAAGAAGCAAAGCAAAGAGTTATGACTCTTCTTTAATATCATTTCTACTGATAAAATCATATAAGTTTCTTAGGCCGAAGCATTTGACAGTGCCAAGGACCTTGGGGATAAGAACTTTTTCTTCTGTATTTTTAATAGATATGGCTGCAGCATCTGCAGGGGCAGTGCTCCTGTTGCATCTTCAAGGGATTTCCTTCCTGGGAGGATGACTATGAACACTGAACTGGATGTATTATATTCTAAAGGCTCTTGAGCTCAAGGTCCAAGGTCCAAACTCTATGAGAGTTTGAGGAGAGATAGTAGTCAAGGTGGTGGTGGTGGATTGACATTTCTGGTACATGTTAACTCCTGTAACCCTCCTAGTGACTTGCTACTTCAGCTAGGCTGGCTTGTCCACCTTTTGAGTGGCAGTTTTAGGCAGCAGTTGGTGTGGATATTTGCACCCCTTTTCTACCTGAGTTGCTTTCCTAGATGATGGCTGTGAGGGGTGCTGGCTAGAAGTAAGACTACAGGTACAGGGGCTGCTGCCACTGACAGGTCTGTTGTCTCAGGCAGTAAATAAAAGAGCCAGGGATTGAATCCAAATCTTTTGCTTACTGACCCAGTACGCTATGCATGGTAAGAGCAATCACATATGTTAAGATCAATAGTTTTTTCTCCAAGTATTTAAAAAAAAAACATTCCACAGTACAGGGAACTTAGCATTACTCTTTCATGAGAGGGGAATAGATGTGAAGCATCTTTCCCATTTAGTGTATTTTGCAGCTTTCTTGGAAACTTTAAGGGACGCATATGACTTGACGCTGAGGAAGCTTGGCACCTTGAGATTCCCTTACTGGACATTTAGTATGGCTGCCCATTTCAGAGGGTGGATCCACTCCTTTTTTTAAGATCCACTGAGGAATCACCTCTATAAGGTCAGTGGCTGAAAATGGGATTATTTACTTTTCTCAAAGTGTTCTGCCCCCTCATTTGAGCCATTTGTCTTCCTTGGAGTTTTCAGGATGGCTCCAATACACAGAAAGTAGGATCGGCTTACAACCTCATCCCTGATAATGTTCTATGGGTTGCAATGTCACCTGCATTTAGCTACACTTTTCTTTCCATCAGTGGTGTAATGATTGGAATGATGCCACCTACTGGAGACTTGCTGTGAGAAAGTTCCACCATGAGGAAAATGCCTCAGAGGCATTGTGGCTTTTCCTTGGTGTCAGGAAATGATGTTTGCTCATGGGTGCTGTCTATCAAGGCTACCAGCCAATCAACTTGAGGAGCCTCCTATTTTCTGGGAGAAGACAGGAAGGAGGAGAGGGAGGCTGCGCGGAGAGCACTTGTGCTTTTTTGGGTTCCTGACTTGGTGGTGGTGGCGGCAGAGGACTTCACAGGAAATTTGAGGAAAGATAGGAATGCCAGGCTGTTGGAATTCTGTTCTCAATCTTTTTCTTTCTATTTTCCAATAAACCCTTAAAAACCTAAACTCGTTTTATCAGTGATTTTAGTCAGTTTCCCCCAAAACCGGGGGAACAGATTAGAATCCACATTTAGAATCTTAAATTACACAGTGGCAAAGATTAATCAAGGATGATCCCCCACTCCTCTCTTTTTTAGAGGGGAGGAAATAAATGAAAAAGTTCTGAAAAAGTCACTGAGTTACTCTTGGCTTCAGCTCCCTCATCTGTGAAATGGGGATAATAATAGCAATTTCACATCACAGGATTATTGTTAGAAATAAATGAGATGATATATGTAAAGTGCTTTCCAAACCTTAAAGTGATATAGAAATGATTGCAGAGAGTCTTTTTTTCAGTCATTTCTGAGTCGTTGTGACGTCATTCGGGGTTTTCTTGGTGGAGGTACTGGAAAAGTTTATATTTCTTTCTCCTGTTCATTTTACAGATGAGAAAACTGAGGCAGAGTTAAGTAACTTGCCCAGAATCCCATGGCTATGTCTGAGGCTGGATTTGAACTCAGGAAGATGAGTCTTCTTGATTCCAGGCCAGGCATTCTATCCACCTAGCTGCCCATATAAATACTGGCTATTGTTATTGTTGTTATTAATGTAGCCCAGGAAGTCCTATTGCCGAGTCAAAGGGTGTATATAGGAAAGAAACTTTTTGGACATAGTTACAAATTGCTTTGGCTGTGCCAATTCACAGCCACACCAACAGTACATTAATGTTTCCTACCAATGTGGACTTAGTCATTCAGATTAGCAAAATCAGAGAGAATGAGATGAAATATCTATTGATTTTAATGAGGCTGAGAGGGTTCTGATTTACTTTAAACTCTGCTAACACGACCAGTTCAAGCAGATACAGTCTTTGTCTCATCATGAGCCCAGCCTGGAGTTTGGTGGAAGAGACAGCTTATTGTACTTTGTTGTCTTCCCTTGAAATATTTTAAACTGCCACCAGATGGTAGGAGGGAAGCCCATACAACCACGGAGGTTCAGATTGAGATCAGTCTTTAATTTTTTTAATCCATATAAAATTCCCATCTTTAATATAAAATGTGACAAACTTTAAAAAATCAAATCAAAACAGAGCAATATAACAGACTCTCTGAGCAAAAGAGACAAATGGAACATCTTCTGGGGCTCCAGATACTATATTCAGAATTAATTTTTTCTTTCATGACTCATCCCCAATTTAACTTGTCTTCCTCTACCCCTAATGGCAATCTCTCTTTTGCAGTTCCACCTCATTTCTCCCCTTAATCTCTGGTATTCTGCCAAATACCAAACTAGCAGGCTTGAGTCTTAGCATTTAGAGCTGGAAGCAACTTCAAAGGAAATCCAGTCTAGAGCTATCTGACAGGCAGCCAGACCAGCATGTAGCTCACTACATTCCTGCATGCTGCAGGATTAAAATGTCATTGGCAACTATTTAATAAAATAGTAAAAATGCTGTAAAACATAAATAATGTTAATATGTAGATTTCTAACTCAGCACTCATTCGTAGTGAGCCTTACGTATGTTTATCAGCAGCATTGCTATTTGAATTTGACACTACTTATGTAGTCCAACCTCTCTCTTGCCTTATTTTATAGATGAGGTTGCTGAGGCCTTGGGAAAGGTTGTGACTTGCCCCAGATCAGCTGCGCAATGTGTCAGAAGGCAGATTTGAACCTAGAGACCCTACCTCCAAAGTTGATGATCTTTTACATTTATTTTCCCCTCTGTGCAAGGTTAAAGTCACTACAACTCCTCCCTCATTTCTAACTTTAAACATTAAGGCTTCATGTGTTATATGCTTATTGCTCTGAGTTATAGTGACAACAGAGAAGGGTTTCCTTTCCCCCTAACTCACACTCCATTTCTATCTCCTGTCTCCCTCAATCTGTGCAGGCTCTTCTCATGGCCAGAGTGTGCCCCTCCTGGATAGTCCTGCCTCTCAGAACCTTTATCTTCCTTCAGGGCTCATTCCCTGTCTTTTTTCCTCTGTGAATTCAGTCTCGAACTCTCCCTTCTCCTTTGTACCCTCCAGTTGTTAATACTATGTTCTTCCCCCCCCATATATATATATATTTATATACATATATATACACACATACACACACACAATACACACACACACACACATTCACTTTATTGTTGGTCTCTGTTTCAGAACATAAGGTCTTTTACGGCAGGAACTGACTGATTTTTGCTTTTATCATCAGGCTTAAATGAATACTAGTTGAATTGAATTTTAATAGAGTGTTAATGACTGATTATCTCTCCCAGAAAATCAGGATGATAATAATAATAATAATAAAATTAGCTAATATTGAACATTTTATGGTTTATAAAGTATTGCACAGAGGGGCAGTTAGGTGGTGCAGTGGATAGAGCACCGGCCCTGGATTCAGGAGGACCTGAGTTCAAATTCTGCTGCAGACACTTAACACTTACTTGCTGTGTGACTCTGGGCAAGTCACTTAACCTCAATTATCTCACACAAAAAAAATAATAAAAAAAAATAAAGTATCGTAAGGGGGCAGCTAGGTGGCGCAGTGGATGAAGCACTGGCCCTGGATTCAGGGGGACCTGAGTTCAAATCCGGCTTCAGACACTTGACACTTACTGGCTGTGTGACCCTGGGCAAGTCACTTAACCCTCATCGCCCTGCCCCCCAAAAGTATTATGCACATATTGCCACATTTTAATTTTCATTTTAAATCTGACACTGCACTTCATCTATGTAGGGAACTCCTCATGAGGAACTTCCTCTACCAATGCAGATTAAATTGGCATATTCATTGCAACCTATAGTTTTAAGAAAGTTGCCCAGAGTCTCTAAGAGTTTAAATGAATTGGCCAGGGTCACATAGCTAGTAATATATGTGGCAGAGACAGGGACTTGAACCCAGGGTCTTACCCAAAGGTCAGCTTTCCAGTCACTAAACCACCCACCTCAATTTTCTTTGAATAATAACTTCTATCCAAAAGAAGCAATGTGAGGAGTGGAGAGTCAACTGGCCCTAGAAGTATGATGACCTGAGTTCAAATCCTCTTTGACACATACTTGCTGTGTATGCACCTAGACAATTTTTTAAAGCTCTCAGTGTTCAGGGCATCTCTCTGAGAATATAAATTTCAGAAAAGGTAAACATTTGCTTCAGGAGAGGAAGTTTTTTTCTTCTGTGATCACATAAACGTTGAATCCCTATTTCTATTTCTACAGCACTTTAAATCTTAAAATGTAAGGTTTACATAGGCTTTTTCCTCTTCACAAACCCTGAAAAGTAGGTAGTCCAAGTATTATCCCTGTTTTATAGATGAGGAAACATTAAGTAGAGATTGAATAATTTTTACATAGTCTAATTTTTACATAACTAATAAGTGCCAAAACTTGTTCTCAACTTTAGTTTTGCTGATTCCAGATACAGCACTTTTTTTCAAGAGGACATTTCTATATTATATTTCCAGGACATTTACATTTTAAAAGGGGTCATCCCTTAAAGCCATAATCCAAAGGAGTTTCTAATGGGAATTTCAGGCCAATAACGTGGCTTCTTTTAGCAGAAGAAGCAGTTCTGTCCAAATGGAAGAAATTAATAGGAGGAAAGGTGGGGAAGGGCGAGTTCAGTTTTGGATGTGTTGCATTTAAGAAGTCTACAATTTCTTCTGTGAATGTCCTAATATAATGAAATCAAGTGCACAATGCCTGTTCCCATTTCCTTAGCTCTTTAATCCTTAAACTTTCATTGACCACTTTGGTATCCCAAGGCATATTAAATCATTTGAATAAGGTGCTCATCTTCTCAGAGAGATAACTCATTAGGGGATTTAATTGCTTCCTATGCCAACAACCATGGACATTAGCTGCCACTCCCTTTCTGGTACTTCTCAATTATCCTCAGAAAGAACAAAGTATTTTCATTACTACAAATGTCACTCTGGATAAGAACAGCATCAGAATGAGGAACTCTGGACTTCAGATCTGGCTCTACCACTGATCCTTTTGGTGAGTGAGACAAATCACTTAACCCAAGAGTGTTTCAACTCTACCCACAGGTTAATCATACTGACCCAACCGCCTAGGCTGTTGTAAGGATTGACTAATCGAAGTCCATGAAGCAGGAAGCCAGTGAACAAAGCAGCAGAAATAATCATTATAATAACATTCTAGCTTCTGCTGACACATGGTGCAAGCAGTGGGAGGTGTGTCTGTGTGTGTGTGGGGGGAGAGTTAATTTTCCTAATGGACTTGAAGGTCTTTGTGGCTCCTTTAAATTATTTTATGGCCTGTAATTGTGGAGCTTAACTTTTATTCTTTGGGAGTTATACATTCAAAACTGCAGACTCCTCAAAGGAAGCTATCCTAATATTAGTTTCAAAGGAGAAAAAAATTTATTCTGCCCGGTTGGAGTAATTTTCTGCCTTTCAGTTGCTTGCAAGAGGCAAATAGTAACCTTTTTATTGCAGTGCTCTTTTGTGTCTGAGAAGACATAAAGAGAGCGCTTAAAATTATTGCAGACAGAAAGCATCCAGGTGGGTGTTCCCTTCCGATTTAATTTGATCAAAATGTCCATGAATATCAACCAAGTGTTTGTATTCCTGAAGGACCATAATGCATGCCTAATCACTTTCTCCCCCTTCCACTCTAGTTTAGCTCAGGGATTTAAATGAAAAACAACAACAGCAACAACAACAAGAACAACCAAACAAAAAAAACCCACCAAGTTTGGTTTCAACAGCTGAGGTCTCTAGGCAAGGTTGCAGTGTAGGTGAAGTTTGTTCCTCTTTTCAGAGGGACTTTTATTCTTTCCATTCTTCAGGGTCTTTTGTTTTCCTTGTGCCTGTTCTCAGAGAGGGAAGGAAAGGATCCAGCAAATTCATTCATACTAAGGTGTAAGTATTCTCCCCTTTAGAAGAATGCTTTAAAAAAACAAACTATGGGAGCAGCTAGGTGGCGCAATGGACAGAGCACTGGCCCTGAAGTCAGGAGGACCTGAGTTCACATCTGGCCTCAGACACTTAACACTTACTAGCTGTGTGACCTTGGTCAAGTCACTTAACCCCAATTGCCTCACCCCCCCAAAAAAAACATAAAAAAACGCCAAACCAAACAAAGAGTAGCATATTAAAGTTTTTGAGCCAAAAAGACCTTACAGACCTAGGTCCTTCATAGATCCAAGTCCCTTTTGACTCTAAAATTTTTATATAGTTTAATTTCATGGAAGAGGCACCAAAATGAATTATTAGTAATGGAATTTCACTAGTTATTGGAACACATACTTTGGGGAAGATGATTACAGTCTTCCCTGGGCTCTCTCAATTCATAATTCATAGGTAATTCTTTTCTCTACTTGTAAATCTCACTATTTGCATAAAGACTACCTATTCCAACTTTGAGTAAGGTCAGAATTAATAGCTGAATAGCGCAGTAGCTAGAGCAATGGACTGGGAGTCGAGAAGAGGTGAGTTCAAATTCTGCCTCAGATATGTGGTTGCAATATAACTTTGGGCAAGCCATAAAATGAGGATTAAAAGTAACACCAGCCTTCCAGGGTGGTTGTGAGGATCAAATGAGCTCGCTTTTGTAAAGACCTTAAAAAAAAAGCAAAGTCAGATCTGCCATTATCTTTATGGAATTGGTTAGGAAATCTACCAATAACTTTCTTCTATAGAGATATGATTAATACCTTGTTGCAATAACTGACATTAAAGGTTGGAAGAAATCACCTGCTAGCTTCCAAGCTTACTTAGCCCTTGGGAGATGATAGCCAAAGTCTCTTTTAGCTCTTAATCTCTCATCCTACACTGAGAAGCTATGAGTTTTGGCTAGCTATTGGGCCGAATAAGAGGAATTCCCAGGAAGACAAGAACAGATAAATCCAAATCTGAATATTCTTCCACTTAGAAGGCTTTACCTAAATTATGTAACATTTTTCTTCCCTTTGCAATGGTGGGAGAAATATTAAAAACTGATCACTGAAGAAAGTATCATACTGGTCCAAAAATACCCATGTCTTCTGAAGATTGTGTGGTTATTCATTAAAAAGGAGCAGAATGTATTTATGTGTATGTGTTTTAATAAATCAAAAGAATATGAGAAAAGTCTTTTAATAGCACTTTGATATCCTTGATCATGCTTTGTCTATCTTCCCTTTCACAATTAGAAGTACAAAAAGAAAACCTGGTTGTTCCCCAATTGAAGAGACCATTTCAAATAACAATAAAGTGCTGCTCCCATATATTCTCAGTAGACAGACAATAAAGGAGAAAATTGGTCTACTAAAATCATAGTAGGACATTGGAGACAGGGATAAAGATGGTAGATTTGTTAAACAGTTATTTTGGCTCTGACTTTTCCAGAGGACAAGAAGAATGGAAAACTGTTCTTGAATAACAAGACAGAGAAGATAAAATATAGGGAGAGTGGGAGGCTAATATTTGAGAAGAACTACCTCAGACTATTTGGAATAATATGGTGTGTAGTGGAAGGGACAACAGGTTTGTAGTTGAAGCACCTGGGTTTAAATCCCAGTTTAGATACCTATTATTTGAATTGTTCTCCACTTTTGAATCCTTCCCTGCCACCCCCACCTCCTGATAATTTTTTTAAACCAGGACCCATGGTAATCCTCTATGTCTGATGAAATAATTTCAGTTTCTGATTTTGAGCCATTTGAGAATGCCAAGGACTTTGGTGATAAATCTCTCTCTCTCTCTCTCTCTCTCTCTCTCTCTCTCTCTCTCTCTCTCTCTCTCTCTCTCTCTCTCTTTCTCACACACACACACACACACACACACACACACACACACACACACACACTCACTCACACACACACACCATCTTGATAATATTTCTTCTCAGGATAATGGCTGTTGGCCCTAGCTTAAAAGTATTGCTATTCCAAAGGTTCTTGATTCAAGGTTCTGAGCAGTTTCCACTATGGCATGAACAAAGATGGTGGTCAATGTGGTAGTTGTGGTTTGACTTGTGTGGCATGTGCTACCTCCTACCCCTCTATGTTGTGGCAGTGGATAGAGTGCAGGACCTGGAGTTAGGAAAACTCATCTTCCTGAGTTCAAATCTGGCTTCAGACATTTACTAGCTGTGGGACCCTGGGTAAGTCACTTCATCCTATTTGTTTCCATTTCCTTATTTGTAAAATGAGCTGGGGAAAGAAATGGGGAATCACTCCAGTATTTTTGTCAAGAAAACTCCAAATGGACTATGATCTCTAATGGTCATGACTAAAAATGACTTGAACCCCACAACCATCTCGCTATGTTTCATAGCCTAAGTAGAATATAAGCTCCTTGGAGGTTGAGATTATTTTATTTTTATCCACATATCTCTTAATGTAGGGTCTTACACACTAGTTACTGAAAATTTGTTGTATTGAATTAAATTCTTTGTGGTCTTGGGAAAGTGATTTCACCTCTCCAGGTTTCAATTTCTTCATCTATTAAATGAGGGAGTTGAACTATGATTTCTTTTGTTTTTTGTTTTTTTTTCTTCTTTTTTTTCAGGGCAATGGGGGTTAAGTGACTTGCCCAGGGTCACACAGCTAGTAAGTGTGAAATGTCTGAGGCTGGGTTTGAATTCAGGTCCTCCTGAATCCAAGGCTGGTGCTTTATCCATTGCACCACCTAGCTGCCTCCCCGAACTATGATTTCTAATGTTTCTTTCAGCACTAGATCCTTTTATGAAGTTTGAGTATGAGTATAGATAAGAATTTTGTAAAATAAAATCATGAGAGGCTGCCTGATGTGGCAAATAGAGCATTGGAATTGGAATCCAAAAAACAGCAAAAAACCAAAACTGGGTTCAAACTGCATATTAGCTGTGTGACCTTGGGAAAATTTCTTAACCACTCGAGGCACTGCTTTATTTATCTGTTAAATAAGGAAGTTGGACTTGAAAACCTCTAAAGACCCTTGTAGTTGTAAATCTATGATTGTATGGGTACAGACGCCTACAAATTCACATAATTTCACAAGAGGAGTTTACTATAACAAAGGAATGAATAGGAAGTCTGGGTAAAAGTATAATTAGCTAAAAGTGTTGGCAACGTATTATCTATCCTCAAGAATAGCTTGGTTCAAATACAGTCTCAGGCACTTAGTAGCTTTGGCAAGTAACCTGTTAGTCTCAGTTTCCTTAAATTCAAAATGTGGATTATATAGCACCCCTCTTGCAGGGCTATTGTGAAGATCTAATACGATAATATCTGTAGAGTGCTTATCACAATGCCAGGCACACTGTAGGTCTTATATAAGTGCTATCATTATTATTATTGTTAGTGTAACAGGAAAATGTCATTAAGGCATTGGTTTTATAGGGTTAGGTTTGGAAGGTTAGCGCTTGGTAGCCTCTTTATTTCTCCCTCATAATTTGATAGGCATTTCATGCCATTTTTATTCTCTTACTAGATTGTAAGGTCCTTGTGGGCAAGGAAAAACAACACATTTTTCCCCATTTTTCTATCCCAAGTACTTAACACAGTATGCTGTATGTAGTGGATGCTTTGTACATGGTGAACAAACGAACAAATGTGCTTTCATTTTAACCTAGTGGTCTAGGCAGCCAGGCTCCTCATATATATGTTTAAGGAAGAATAAAAGTTTGCATAATTTCCCACTCAAATATGTTTTGAAAATATATCTTAAAACAGTTAAGCATAAACATTAACTAGTATTAGCACAGACATTATGCTTTAATAGCCGATACATAACATAACAAGTTTCAAAGAAATGTAATGCCTCACTTATGCAGAGGTCAGGCTTCTAGTTAGTGCAACCATTTGGAATAGCATTAAATCTAGAAATTAAATAAAAGCAATAGTGTTGAAGCATTTATAGCAAAAAAATGGCTAAAGATTACTCATGACAAAATGTTACTCTTGATTGGATGCTTCGAACAAAAGTAGAATTTGCATTTGGATAATGGTTATGGAAGCCAAGAGGCATCAAAGAGACCAAATGGAAAAGTGAGAGAAGAGGTGGGAAATAAGAAAAAAAGGAAAGAATTAAAGCAAGGGAATAACAAATAACAGAAGTGTCAGACTGGGAATGGCAGCCAAATTGAGAAATGCTAAGAAGTAGATATTTTACCATCAGAGAGATGTGACAATTGAAAAAGACAGTGTTTCCTAAGGAGACAGAAGAACTAGCTTCCAACATAGAAGCAAACAGCCCAGTATGCTTAGTAGCTCCTGGAATTCTCAAGGGACCAGGCTAAAGGCACATTAAGTATAAGATAGCTTGAAGCCAAAGGTAGTCTTGGAATGATAATATTATAAATTTAGATCCATTTGGGACCTTAGAAAGCATTTGATCTAATCCTCTCCTCTTACAGATGAAAAAAAGAAGCCAGAGAGGTTAAGTGCCTTGTCCAAAGTCATGCAGGTAGGCAATAAATGGCATAATTGGGATCTGAACCCTTTTCTTTCCTCCAAATCTAACATTGTTTCCACTGCAAAAAGATATATAGTCACACACATCAGCAACTCTTGAGAACTTCCATTGTGTCACAAAGAGACAGTTTGGTAGTCATTGTGGGGAATGATACTGGGAACACTGAACAAAAAGAAAAGTATATTAAAAGGGTCACATGACATAATGGAAGGAGCACTGAGTTCCAAACCTGACTTGTCCATTTGGTATCTCTGTGAGGTTGAGCAAATGACTTGAAATCCCTAAGACTAATTTTCCTCATCTCTAAAATAAAGTTGGAAAAGCTGATACCTGAGGTTACTTTCAGCTCTAAATCTGTGATTATGCTGTAAAACATCCCAAGGACACCTCCATATTACAGTGCATCAGAATAAGACATTCTGATAATGCTGACGCTCTTTCTAAAAAAATTACTTTTACTATACTTGTAGGTCTCCAAAAAATATCTAAATACTTTATCATGGATTGGACTTGGCTTTGCATTTATCATCCCAGTGACAATTTTTTTTTGAGACTGGATCTCCCTATCACATCCAGGTAGAATGTGCAGTCACCACTCCTATGCCCAGTTCCATTGCTGATTTTTACTAAAGTTCTGATCTGCTGTATTTTTTTTAGGCAGGGCAATGAGGGTTAAGTGACTTGCCTAAGGTCACACAGCTAGTAAGTGTCAAGTGTCAGAAGCTGGATTTGAACTCATGTCCTCCTGAATTCAGAGTTGGTGCTTCATCCACTGCACCACCTAGTTGCCCTGATCTGCTGTATTTTTAACCTGAGCTGGTTCACCCCTACTTAGACAGGCTGGTATCCCTCTTCTGTCTCTCAGGTACTCACCATGTGGACGTCAGATGTACTGCATTTACCTAATCAGCTTAAGTCATGCTGAAACTCAGAACTCCAGAGCTTACAGTCTACTAACCTCAGGCCTCCTCAGTAGCATAGATTTCAGATGTGTTTCACCAGTAACAGACTGAGTTCAATTTTCTGAAGACAACCAAACTAAGAATATAGAGAATCCGAATAAATAGACTTGCCACTTTAGGTCATGGATTATTTGGCCATGAAAATACATGAGTCAAAGGAAAAGAAAAAAATGGGGTGGGGGAGGTGTAGCACTCATTCCTTTTATGATACCACAGTTTTGGAACAGGAGTAGAAGAAAAAAAGGTGTGGAGTACTGTCTAGGAACATTAAATTATCTAAAAGTTCTCAGAATGTGGAGAGGCAGCATGACATAACAGTGACTGGATTTCACTTTGAAGTTAAGAAGGCGTAGGTTCAAGCATCATTTCTTTTTTTTTTTTTTTATTGTCTTCTCTGGACATTTATTCTGGAGAAGACAAAAAAAACCCTCCTTCCTTTAACAAATATTTGTTAAATTAGTTAACTACTACTTCTGGTGAATGCACATTGGCTCAAATAGTACTGCCAGAAAGATTTTAGAAGCATTACCAAGTTGTTTTTTAAATTATAAAAGTATTTTATTATTTTCCAGTTACATATAAAGATAGTTTTCAACATTTGTTTTCATATGATTTTTAGTTCCAAATTTTTCTCCCTTCCTCCTCCCTCCCCAAAACAGAAAGCAATCTGATATAGGTTACATATGTACAATCACATTAGACATATTTCTTCACTTCTCATTTCTGACACATACTTGTGGTATGACTCTGGACAAATCACTTGTAAGTGCTCCAGGAAACTCTCTAAATTATGTGACTAGATGGTTAGAACAACAGAGTTGGAATCAAGAGGACCTCCTTTTAAAATGCTGCCTCAGATTTCCAAGCGGTGTGGCCCTGAACGTGTCTCAGCTTCCTTATCTGTTAAATGGAGACAATTATGGTACCTATCAGGATTATTGTGAGGATCAAATGGCATGTTACATGCTTTATAATGCTTTCAAGTCCTACCTAAATGCTGTCTTGTTTGAATTCTGGACAAGTTGGTGATCTCTATTGATGGAGGAAGTTTCCCCACATCTGGAGTGTCCTATACCAATACAATCACAGAACCCAGAAAAACTCCAAAGGTAAGAAACTTGCCCAATGATCAAACAAGTCATATTCTATTGGGAAAAATGAATCATCTCTATGGATAATCCCCTGATAAATGAAACCAGATGAGAAAAGGAAGTTGCTGCAAAATTGAAGGATGTTCCATAGTTTCTTGGGGAGAGGAAAACAAAGAGCTAGTAGAGTTGATTTCATCAAGCACCCAAAGGCAAGAAGAAACATAATTTCATAGGAGAATTGATCATCCCACCTTGTGGTGCTCACAGTGGGCACAAGTAAAAAACGATTATGAAGATAATTGCAACTTGCCAAGCAACATCTGTTGCAGAGGATAAAGAGGTAGAGAAATTCTATGAAGAATTTTATTTACTAATATAGTGAGTTGAATTTGTCCCTAAAAGGTTGATTTACTTCTTCCCCTAGTTGCTTTCCTCCTGTTTCCCCCTTCTGTCTTTTTCTCCTTTTGATATTTGGCCTATTGATTTTTATTTTTTCCCAATGTCTTTCAGACAATGTACACTTTAACAAACAAGAACTTTCATTCCATAAAAATGGCCTTCTGTGTCTCTACCCTCAAAAACTTTAATTTAGTTTCTTAGTCTTTCCTTGTCAGAATGTTTTTAAATTTCTTACATTTTGTCAGTTTGAATGTTTATCACCCTGTTCACTCCTGTGTTATTTTGAAGAATTGACTTGATTTTTTTTTCTTTTTGTTGAACATCCAGATCTGTTTGTTAATACTTTAAACTCAGTTGTGGAGGATGAATAATTTTTGGGTGCTAACAATAATTTCTGAGTTACCTCATCATCATATATGTAGCTTTGCATACCTGAAAGTGCTAGATTTTTGTAGTAGTAGTAGTTGTTGTTATTGCTTTTCAGGGCATCAGGTTCTAATTTTCCCTTTGATTTAATTTAATAAATTAAAATTCTATCATTTTATGACTGATATCCTTGGAATGTTTTGAAGTGTTACTTTGATATTTCTTGGTCAGTTAAGCTGTGTTTGTGTTGGTTTACTGTCTATTCTATAGAATTATATTTTATTATCTGTTTTCAGTATTTGTGGGCATTTTTCTATATGTTTTTTGACATATGACATCATTGTTTCCTTTATCATTCAGTTTTCCTACTAGAACTATATTTTTATATTATCTCTTTATAAACTAGCTTCAGTTTCTGTATTCTCGATTTATAGAAGTCCTATGTGTCCTAATCGTTGGATTTTGTTCAATTAATTTTCATTCTGCGTCTTTACTTTTGCTTTCCAATGCTGTTCTCTTTTTCAGAGAATTCATTCTTTTGTCAAATGTTTCTGCCATTTGGTCTAAATTATTATTCTCTAGCTAATTTATTTTTTATTTTTTCCTTGAGTGCTCAAATTTTTGTCCTCATTTCTTGATGTTTTCACTAAAATGTTAGATTGCTCTTTGGATCAATTTTGAACGTTCTTAGGCTTACTCCATTGTAATTTTCAGGGGTCTGGTAGAATTCATAGTAACATTTTTACCTTCCTCAGGAGTTTTTGACTCAATTTTCTTTGTGATGAAGTATTTACTTATTGAGATGGCTCCTTTTGTATTTGTTTGTTTAATTCTCCCCCTCAGTTTTCTCTCCCTTTATAAATCATTCAGAGTGCAAATCTCAGAAGGAATTTCCCCCCCATTATTTAATCAATGATGACACTCTAATTCTTGGAGGATGTTGAAACTGTCTTCTTATATTTTTACTAAATGTTTTAATACTAATTAAAATATTTTAGCTTTAACATGCACATTCCTTGTGTGGTTTGCTAGCTAGATGCAAACTGACCTTGGATGTTGCCAGCTAAGAGAATTAAATCAGGTGCATTTATTATCTAAATACTTGACACTCAACCCAGTAACACATGTGAATTCAAAGATGAGTGGCATTCAGGTTAGAGTGAGAAAAAGAACTCTGAGATATGCTTTGGCAACCCATTATACCCTAGCATTTTTGTTTTACTCTAGCATCTACTGTGAATTACATAGAACTATGAGCAAACTGTTTTGTTCTACTAAATACCTCACAGACATCTGTGTTTTCACTTTTGTGGATACTACAGGTATTAATGCAAATCACAACTCCTCTATGACCTAATATGTAGTCTTCATCAGTTACTGTGGAGCAAAGACCAAATCTTCACCTGGTATAAAACGTTGTAATAATACTCTTTTTTTTTTTTTTTTGTGGTGGGGCAATGAGTATTAAGTGACTTGCCCAGGGTCACACAGCTAGTAAGTGTCAAGTGTCTGAAGTCAGATTTGAACTCAGTTCCTCCTGAATCCTGGGCCAGTGTTTTATCCACTGTACCACTTAACTGTCCACTTGTTCTTCATTTTCAAAGGACCAATGACATCATGGGAGTAATATCTTGACTTATGAGTGAATTAGATTTAAATGAGGCAGAGTTGCACTCAGCCTGACTTTCTCTTCCAGAGTCATTGAAGTCCAGTGGAAAGTCAAAAGTCATCACCAGTCATGGCAGTGGCCAGGGATGCCGTGGATGATCTTGGAATCTTTGATGCTGACCAAGTTCTAAGTGCTCCACAATGCCTGTTTCAGCTGTATTCATGGCTGTTGGAACAAAGTGCTCTCATCCACCGGTTCTGCAGAGGGCTCTTCATATGTTCACTAACATATTCGAGGCCTTCTGGTTACCCTCAACCTGGTTTAGACAGTCTCAGGAGATAGTTTTACTGGGGTGTGGCTTCTGTGCATGCTATAAACTTTTGGAGGTGGAGGTGAGAAGTGGGTGAATAGTTGGAAACCAAAGGTGAATGAGCAGCCCTGAAAAGGGCTCAGCAAGCCCTCGCACCTTTCCCTATTACCCCCATACACCTCAAAAGCTGGAGATACAAAAAAGGCAAAACTCATCAGTGTCCATGAGAAGGTCACAGTCAAATGGGGGAGATGACATGCAGAGAGCTATGTACAAGTTATATACAGGATAAACCAGAGATAATCAACAAAGGAAGGGTAATAGGGATTGGGAAAGGCTTTCTCTAGAAGGTTTCATTTTACAGTTTTGTTTTTGTTTGTTTGTTTGTTTGTTTGTTTTGGTGAGGCAATTGGAGTTAAGTGACTTGCCCAAGGTCACACAGTTAGTAAGTGTCAAGTGTCTGAGGCCGGATTTGAACTCAGGTACTCCTGACTCCAGGGCCGGTGCTCTATCCACTGCGCCACCTAGCTGCCCTCATTTTACAGTTTTGGAGGAAGACAGAAGAGGTAAAAGGCAGAGATGAGGAGGAAGAGCCTATGTTCAGGGCATGGGTGACGACCAGAGAAAATGCCTAGGGATGGGTGATGGTGTGTTTTGTTAGAGGAACAGAAAGAAGGTCAACATGACTGGACCAAAGAGTATTTGGGAGAATGGGTAAGGTATAAGAAGACAGGAAAGATGGAGGGCATGAGCAAGGCCTTTGAATAGTGAAAAGAGAATTATGACTTTTATGTCTAGGTACTACAGTGCTTAGAGGCCTGGGACTAGAGTCAAGAAGACCTGAGTTCAAATCCAGGCTCAGAATTTTACTAGTCTTGACTCTAGGCAAGTCACTTAACCTCTGTTTGCCTAATAATTTTAAAGTGCTTAGCACAGAGCCTGACATATACTAGGTGTTATATAAATGTTAGTTATTATTATTACTTATTTTGTCTGACACATGATGTTTGGTCAATTATGGGACCTATAATAAAAGCCCTTCCAGCTTGAATAATACCTGAATATTGTGTCCCCCTGAAATAGTATTTAAAGTTCACCTCAATATCAGAATGAGCCAGCAGAGTAAGACTTTGGTGGATAATTATGTTCAAGCATATTTAAAAGGGGGAGAAGGAGAAAAATACCTGGCCCTTTAAGAGCCAAAGAGCTACCAAATTTTGCTAACTCTTTCAGAATTTGGCTTAGTTGTATAGAATTGTTTAGTTTTTTTTTATAAGTAGAACAGATCTGTGGATAGAGCACTGGCCCTAGAGTCAGAAGGACCTGAGTTCTGTGGTAAAATATTCTCAGTTACGCAGCATAGCACACATTTTTACCATCATACTGTCTTTGGTGAAATTAATGAGATTTCGGAAGTATGGAAACTTATCATTTCAGAGACTAACTTGCTGTGAACTCTGATGCAGGCCCTGGAGAGAATATATGTGCAACAAAAGGAGAGACAGGTATACGTAAGTCCATGGTTTGCTCATGATGGTGACTATATAGAGCACAATTACTAGGCACAGTCCAGTATTCATCCTCTCTCCCTCCTAATTTAACCTAATTTAACTGAACTTACTTATCTTTTTATCTCACTCAGTTGAATTCACCTGTGGCCTAGCACAATCACTGGCTGTCTCGGAACCATGAGATATGGTATGATAACCTTTCCATAACATTTTCAGGTGTCATGAACACATACTAAATTTGACTTTGATCCAGACCAGAGTCCAGAGTCCAGAATCCAGACCAGAGTCCAGAATCCAGTTTTCCAGACCAGAATCCAGTTTCCTCCTGTTAAGGGCTAAAATTCTAGCTAGTCTGTCTAAAATATTTAATGAGTGGTCGCCAATAAATTATAAGCTTTAGCAAGAGTTAGACTTTTAAGCATTTATTAAGGAGAATAAGAATTTGGTAAAGAGAGAGAAAGGCCTAGATTCCTATCTATTAAAGGGAGAGCACATTTCTAGCTCCCTTCTCCACCAGAGTCCAAAGGAAAGAGCGCGAGACTGAGCGCCAGTCTCTTCCTTCCTCCTCCCACCAGCCTGCGTCACTTCCTGACACCAAGGAAAAGCCACAATGCCTCTGAGGCATTTTCCTCATGGTGGAGCTCTCCACAGCAAGTCTCCAGTAGGTGGCGTCATTCCAATCATTACACTCCTGATGACATCTTACCACTTCAAAAAGACAAGAGAACTCAGAGACTTTATATGAATTGTTTTGCTTTATTAGCTTTTACTATCTCCTTTCTGTTATAATATATACTATCTGTAACATGTACTCTCTGCAGAGGCTCTCCCTTTGCAAGACTTATGTCAAAGCGTCGGTTCATGAGGAAAAAAAAAATCGCCCCTCTGGACAAAACTTTCCTCTCTTCCTTTTCTGTATTGTTGTTCACATATTATTAGTCAGCAAAAGTTATTATATTCTTTTTACTGTTCCATCAAGGAAACATTCCGTTTCTTGAGGAAGCAAAGGGGGGAAATGTGGTAAAATATGAAAGTTTTTAACAGTCGGTTAGGATAACTGAAAGATGCCAGTTTTTCAAGGACCACCCTTTTGGGGAGGAGATGAACAGTCCGCCTGCTGCGCATGTCAGACTGCCTGCCGGGTTTTTGACTTCCGGGGTGGAGGGAACGGGAGTAGCCTTTTTGCCTGCTTGGTGGGACTCCTGACGGCCTGGCACAGACGGTCTCTCTCTCTCCAAAGGTGGCCTTTTTAGGTTTGGTGAGTTTTTATAAGGAATATAGACTAAGCCTAGACTTAAGACGATTTGTATTGTATTTCTATTTTCCTATCCTTCTAATCAACATCACCTTGTGACTACCATACAATAAAGGCTCTATCTAGAAAACCAGAAGCTTCTTCCATTTACTAGTCTGGGAGATAAATTAGGGAAAAGTTAAGTAGGGGAGATTTATGATCTAATATCCAATTTTATTCTCACAGTTCAAAACCAGCCTCAGACACTTAATACTTACTATCTGTGTGACCCTGGGCAAGTTACTTAACCCCAATTGCCTCACTAAAAAAAAATGGAACAGATCTTATAAATGATCTAGTTTAGATAAATCATCATTGTACTGATAATGAAACTGAGTCCCAGAAATATCTAGTAATTCATTCAAGTTCACACAGGGTTGTAGAACAGAGGCATGAATCAATTCTTCTGAGATCTTGTCCATTCAGTGTCCTTCGTATTCTGTCACTCTGCTTTCCATGTTGATGACCAGAAAGGAGGGATAAGAAAATAAATTATTGCTGTGTGACCCTGGGCAAGTCACTTAACCCTCATTGTCCTACAAAAAAAAGTTATTTCAGTGGACAATGGGAGGAAAAAGTGAACAGAGCTTCCTTCCACAATATCTTAGTCAGCCAGTAACTATATTTATATTGTAAGTTGATATTTTAGGCTTTTAAAGAGGATAGGTAGATCTACAAGGATATCAGGAATGAAGGGAAAAGACTTTCAGTTTTGTTTCTCCCCTTCTCATTTCGCTTTCCAAGCTACAGGACAGTTTATATGTGCTGAGCAAGTAGTGTTAGGAACATGATGAAACACCCCAAAATTCATTCACTCTAAAGGCTAAAATGTTAAGACTTAGGGATTCTCCCAAGGGACTCCTTTCTGTATCCACTGCCTAGCACAAATTGGTATTTAATAAATGCTTTTCAAAATGAACTGCTTCATCAGATACTCAGGATACACTAGCACCCTTAGTCAAAGAAGAACAGATTTCTTACAGTCAGCAATTCATTTAATGTCCTATCATTGCTAAAGAAAAGCTTCTTAAACTGTGGGTCATGCAACTGAATGTGGGGGTCATGAAAAATTTCACAGTAAATGTTTGATTTGCGCACCTATTTTATATACCTATGTTCCTAGGGTTGCGTAAAAATTTCTTGGGTGAAAAGGGGTCACGAGTCTAAAAAGTTTAAGAATCCCTGTGCTAAAGAAACCAGTTCCTAATGACTTTGATATGTATGTCAACTGGCCTTTATTAAATCTTGTTTCTTTATATTGTAATCCTAACTAAAGCAATAGAATCAAGTGGTGCATGTAAAATCATAGACGGAAAAGCATTTTTTTAAAAAGCAAAGACCCCACAAAATCTTAAACCATGAGGATGATGAGAAAAATGATGATGCTTTCATTGTCTGATTTAGTTGAGTCTCTCATTCCTATGGTCAACCTACAGGGGAAGTTGTCATTCTTACAGAATATCAGAGAATTCAGCAGCTCTTTATTGCAGATTTTGTTCCTGAATGTATAGCAAAGCCCAATAATTCCAATTCCAAAGCCAATATTGACTGTGAAGTAGTGTCGTAGCTATCCAAGTGTTCATTGAGTATCAGGTGCTAATTGGTAGATTTCCATCTTAAATTTAACTCTGACAAGACCAAAGTCATGACCGAGAGTAGGAAGATGTATTGAAAACGACCAGGGATTAGCCTGGGACAGTGCACTAATGATATGAACCCAGGTGAAATTTGTGAAAAACACTCATAAGCATCAAAGGGATTTAGTGGTATTGTAAACTCATGAAATGTTAGGGTTACGTGAGTCACCTGAGAGCTTATCTTGTCTAATTCCTTCATTTTATAGATGAGTTGGCCTGGAGAATTCTAATAAGTAGAAATACAGACGTGATACCAAAAATTTAATCTAAGCATGTAGCTCTGTGTAAAATATTCGTAGACAAAATCTAGCCAGGTACTTGAGGTTATCTTGACTTTAAAACACAGAACAAATATTATTTTGTGACACAGTATGACAGCTCTTGGAAATACTACTAGTTATTGAATTTTGCAAATTTTCCTGATGATTCTAACACTGGTATAAAGTCATATAAATATAAAATGCAAATGTAAGAGTACAGATGTGGACATTGGCTTAGTTCTGGTTCTGATTTCTCATTGTTAGGCACTATTTCAGTCATGCCTCTGCCTCCATATGTAAGTCAAGATGTTTTACTAACCCTGTCCAGAATTATTCTATATGTCTTAGAAATGGGTTGGAGATGATACTTACTGAAAATGGAATCAATGCAGCCTCAAAGATCTTACTGTTCTATTTTGTCTTCTCTCTCCCCAAAAGTCTTACTACAAAAGATTTATTGTGGGTGATGGATTCTAAAAATGAAAAATTGCATTTTTCTGCTAGTTTAGTAGTTTAAGCTAGACTCTAAACTATTTTAAAATAGATTTCTAAGTCAAGTGAAGCCTCTCAAAGTCTTTCCTAAGTGCATAATACAAAATGATCTTGGGATTAAAATGAATATTTGCAAGACACATTCCTTCCCCCTTCTTGCTTACTCTTCCAACAAAATACCATATTTGCCCCAAATTATACTACTCACACATAACTAGAGAATGATCATTTTCTTTTGGGTACTAAGCTTGTAATGGCAGCAGGTGCTGCCAAGTGGACAGTAATGCCTTCTGTAATGAAAGCCAAGACAAATTAAGCTCTCGCCAGGTCCCATAAGTTGAGCATTGTTAAATAAAGCTCATGATCCATTCAAGATGGCTTTTTCTATAACAAAATGTCTCCATTAAAATAGGAACATGGATTAGTTTCACACCATAAGAGGTAAATAGGCACAAATGCATCTATAGTTAGAACTTAAAGACATGTAGTATAGAAACCAATTTAAGCAACTTCCTAATAAAATTGTAGTCACTGGATTAGAAAGAAAATTAAAGAAAATGGCAAGAGAAAATCAAGCAGTAGAATTGTTTTTAGTCTCTTCCCCAACCCTGCCAATAAACAGTGGTACAGTCTACTACAATGGGAGGGAAGGCATCACTCCCTAGAAAACTCATGCTCCTAGGAGAGGAAAGTCTCTATCAAATCTGGCTCATCATTCCTTGGCTCTGAGCCCCAGCAACCAGGTGTGCCTGGCTGTTTCTCTACTCTGCCTCTCACTATTCCGATAGGTATTTGCTGTTGCCACTCTATTCCAATTTAACAGCCATCATCTGTTGAAGCTACACTGAACCTCTGTAGCTATTATTTCTCTCTGCCTCTGGAGTGATCAGCAGACCACCATGGCTGCAACTCTTTGGTGGAGCTGTCTTTGGGGTTATTGCCACTTCCTAGTTCAAGGTGGAAGGGATCAAGGGAATGGGAGAGCATTGTGCCCTTTTTCCCTTTTTTATTTTCTTTATTTTTTCTGAAGATTGTTCTAGGCCAGTGTTCCTGGGATTTTCAGCTCTTAGAGAGTCATACAATTTTCACTGAACCCTATTGGTTACTTCCCCAGAGGAGTAGAATTAGAACTTTAGGCTCTGGCTTTTACTGGGACCTAACTAGCTCAGTTACAAAATGGAGTCTTCACTTCAGTTCAAAAAACATTTATTAAGTACCTACTATGTGCAAGATAACTATATTCAGGTAGAAAAAAAAACTAAAATAAAAAGTCCCTCTTCTCAAGGAGATTTCATTCTGTGGCAGATGGTAATGGGATATAATATAGTACAAGAACATCGAGAGAGAGAAAGAGAGAGAGAGAGAGAGAGAGAGAGAGAGAGAGAGAGAGAGAGAGAGAGAGAGAGAGAGAGAGAGCCAGAGCCCTAACATATCTGGGCATCTGGCAAGGTTTCATGGAGGAGTTAACACTTGAGCTAAGTCTTAAAGGAAGAGGTATTGAGAAGTGGAGATGTAAAAGTAATGTATTCTAGGGATAATGTTTTGTGTAATTCAGGGAGGTAGGAGATGGAGTGTTAAATTTTGGAAAATAGCTAGGGAATAATACAAAATAAGGTGGTGTGACCTAAGTTTGGGGAAGAGGGAGGGCTTAAGTGCCAGACTAGTGAGATTATATTTTATCCTGTATGTAAATCTTTGCCAGAGGAGAATGAAAGGGAAAAACATTTATTAAGTGCTTATTATGTGGCAATCACTGGGCTAAGTGCTGGGAATACAGAGAGAAAAACAAGGTGGTCACAATTCTTAAGGATTCCACATTCTAATGGGAGAAAAATCACATATAAAGGATGATTCCATTTCATGGGAGATGGAAAGGTCAAGTAAAAGCTTAGGCTTACTTTGAATTTGGCAGGTCACATGGCCTCCAAACTCTGTGAAGCTTAGAGAGTAATAACAGGATAAATAAATAGCTCACTGATTACTATTGAGAAGAAGGTAGTGGGTCCAAGATTTGGAGTGGACTGGGGTCAGGATTGCCTTTGACGAAAGTTGGGATGGGGGGCGTTATCTAGCCAAGAGTGAGTTCCCCAAGATCTTAGTGGGAACTGAGCTATGGTGCTTGGTATAGCGAATGGGAAGGTCCCCACAACAGTTGCTGCTGAAGCTGCTCTAGAGTCCTTATCGGGCCTCCAGTTTATAGGTTGCAGTAGGGACGATGAAGTATGTGTGGGACAACCCACTTTGCTGTGGGAAGAAAATCTTCTATTTCTTTTAAGTTTTAATCTAAAATTAAAAATTTAAGTTTTATTAATATTTAATATGCAGACTGACACAGGGGTCTTCACCTGGTTTCTATGTATCATTCATGGTTCATGATGTATACCAAGGAAGAATGAGCATTTTGTAGCAGACTTTACAAGTTATTGGCTATTAACCTAGTGTAATTTCTTGCCTAGGATCATAGATTTAGGTATCTCAGAGGTCTCAGAGGAGGAAGCTGAGCTCTGGAGATGTGAAGGGTCTTGCCCAAGGTCATACAGGTAGAAAGTGGCTTAATTAGAATTTGAACCGAAGAGGACTAGAGTCCTCTGACTCCCAAAATAGCATTCTTTCTACCTTAGAAAGTGGAGATCTTATTGTATTGTTTATTTTTAACTAAACTAACCTTTGCAGAGCATAAAAGTAGCTGAAAAAGAATCTGCAAAGTAACAATGGATTGACTGATTTTAATCACGCACAAATTAAGAACAAAAGTATTTCAGAGTCGAAACTTGTCCTTATGCTGTGTATGGCTGCTTTGTTAGTGGTATGATGAGACAAAAACAATCATTGCTGATAACACATCACTCAAATTAGAAAAGATTATTCAAAATATGGAGTTATATCCACTATCATTAATAACAAACCTTCCTCTAAGTGTATTTATGCTTTGAGATATTAGCTAATGACAGTATGAAGCCATTATTAAAAGCAAAACATTAAAACACTAAGCTTATGGGGGCAGTTAGGTGGTACAGTGGATAAAGCACTGACCCTGGATTCAGGAGGACCTGGGTTCAAATACGGACTCAGACATTTGACACTTACTAGCTGTGTGACTCTCAGCAAGTCACTTAACCCTCATTGCCCTGCCAAAAACAAACAAAAAAAAAACAAAACTAAGCTTTTTTGGTGGAAGATAATGTGTGTTGCTGAGAAAACTCATATCAGGACTTTAACAAAAGGGAAACAATTTCAAAATGATTTTAAAAATCCTATGAATGAAGAATTGCAATGGGGTTTGATCTCATTTCTTAAAAAAATATTAAGAATTCAGCACTTTCTGACTAGATTGTGAGAATAACTGGTTGATATCAGGGCAGATTGAAACTGACTGAATTTCAATGAAACATTTGAATATTTATTGAATGATATTGAAAATGAGTATCACAATTTATTAAGTATAGCTAAAGATGTAGTTCCTTCAATTAGCCTTTGGTATCTTTTGAATTATCATTATTTTAAAGCTATAATAGTCATTGCAATGAGTATCAAAATAAACCAAATTTAAAACTATACTTTTGAATCCCCATATTTCAAAATATGAAACAGAATTTTAAAAAGAAACTTATTCAATTAAATCACTCCCACAAATGTCATATAATTATGCATATTATATCAGTAATCTGATTGTATTCATTATAATGATTTAATGAATTCAAAATGTTTTGTATCATTAACAAATTAAATAACTTTCAAAATATTTTAATTCACCTTTACCTTATCCTTTTAAATTTCTCTTTTTTATGTATATTATTTTGAATTGTAGCAGTACATAAAATTTATTAATGAATGAATATACACATTTGGACATATATGTGTGTCTATATATAGACAGCTACTGATACAGTGGGAAAAGTGCTGAACCTAGACTCAGGAAGATCTGAGTTCAAATCCAGTCTCAGAAATTTACTTATTAACTATGTGACTCTTAGCAGGTCATTTAACTTCTGTTTGCTTCAACTTCCTCAATTATAAAATAGAATAATTATAACACCTTGTAGAATTATGATGTTAAAATGAGATAATATTTGTAAAAAGTGCTTAACACAATATCTGGCACATAGTGGGCACTATATAATTGCTTAATCCCTTCCCTCTCCTCTCTGATATGTACTTTTCCCCCACTGATAAGTATTCATAATAAAATAAAAAGTTTGTAGAGCCCTGCTGTAGGCAAAAGTGAGGCTATTAAAAGTTTGTGAATAGGAGAGTAGCAGGATAAAACGAGTGACATGATAGACCTACATTTTAGGAAGGCTGTGTTGGCAGCAATGTGTTAGCATGATTAGAGAAGGGAAAGCTGCAAGCAGGGAGACAAATTGAGAGGTTGTTACAATAGTCCAAAGAAGTGATAAAGGCCAAAACTAGGGTGGAAAGGGGATAGACCTGAAAATGTCATCAGGTTAGGAATAACAAGACTTTACAACTGATGAGATATGGAAAGGGTAAGGAAGTAGATTGAGTCAAGGATTATTTTGAAGTTATGAATCAAGGTGACTGGATGAATGGTGGTACCCTCAATAGAAACAGGGATGTTTGGAAGATAGACAGATTTAGGAGAGGTATGATGAGTTCTTCTTTGGAAACAGTGAGTTTGAGATGCTTGAAGGATACCGAGGCAGATAAAAATGTGGGAATTGAGTTCATGAGAGAGATTTGGATTGGATATATAGACTTGGTGTTATCTATGGAGAAATGATACTTGGAAGAGGTGATGAGTTGAGATGATGAGTTATTCAAGGAATAGAGTATAAAAAGAGATGAGGAAATTCAAGATGACAGAGGAAAGGCAGTGACTCACCTGACCTCTCCCAAAGACCCTTCCAAATGCCTTCAAATAATTCCATAAGCCAATTCCTGAAGCATCAGAACCCACAAAAGGACAGGGTATGATACTTTTCTAGCCAAGGACAACTTAGATGGTTAGCAGGAAAGGTCTGTCACACCCAAGTGAGAGTAGAGTGTAGTTTAATGCAGGTCATGCTAGTGCAGCCACAGCCAATACAGACCCAGCAAACCAGAAACAGGACTTGGTAGCCACTGAATCAGCAGTAGCAGCAACTGCTTCTGAAAATCTTAGCCCACAGATGGTAAGGGAGTCAAATAATTGGCCAGAAGGAGATTATATGGGTCTCTTTGCTAGCAGTGAGGCATGATTCTGTTGCTTTCCCATACTTGGATCCAGGTCCCTGTCCGGGGTGGCAATCCAAGGGCATGAAAGAGCACTATCACACCAGAGCTTGTGGCCACAGTGGAGAGGGGATTCTCCTTATAGTTCCAGGGAAGAAAAGCAGGGCTTGTGGTCACTCAAAGACCAGAACACAAGCCGAGAGAGTAGTAAACACACCTCTCCTTAGATCATACCACCTTGGAAGAACTGAAAGCTTACAGGTCCCTGGAAATATCTCTGAAAACTGTTGCACAAAATCCCTAAAGCTTGGGACAGTGTGCCTTATACCTTTAAAGCAGAGCCCTACTTTAACAAAGAGTTAAAAGTCAAGAAATAGGCTGTGGAAATGAGCAAACAACAGAAAAAATTCTGACCCTAAAAAGGTATTATGGTGACAAGGAAGATCAAAACACACCCTCATAAAAAGATAACAAAGTCAAAGCTCCTATGTCCAAAGCCTCCAAGAAAAATATGATTTGGTCTTAGGCCATGGAAAGGCTCAAAAAGGACTCTGAAAATAAATTAAGAAAAGTAGAAGAAAACTGGGAATAGAAATGAAAATGATGCAAGAAAATTATGACAATAAGTCAACAGCCTGGTAAAGGAGACACAAAAAAACTAAAGAAAATGACACCTTAAAAACAGACTAGGTCAGGGGCAGCTAGATGGCGCAGTGGATAGAGCACCGGCCCTGGATTCAGGAGTACCTGAGTTCAAATCCGGCCTCAGACACTTAACACTTACTAGCTGTGTGACCCTGGGCAAGTCACTTAACCCCAATTGCCCTGCAAAAAAACCCCAAAAACAAACAAACAAAAAAAATCCAGACTAGGTCTAATGGTAAAAGAGTTACAAAAAGCCAATGAGGAAAAGAATGCTTGAAAAGCCCAATTGGCCAAATGGAAAAGGAGGTACAATAGCTCACTGAAGAAAATAACTCCCTAAAAATTAGGATTGAGCAAGTGGAAGCTAATGACTTTATGATAAGTCAAGAAACAATAAAACAAAACCAAAAGAATGAAAAATTAGAAGGCAATGTGAACTATCTCTTTGAAAAAACAAGTGACCTGGAAAATAGATCCAGTAGAGATAATATGAAAATTATTGGATTACTAGAAATCTGTGATTATAAAAAGAACCTAGACATAATTTTCCAAGAAACTGTGAAGGAAAACTACCCTGATATTCTTGAAGCAGAGGGTAAAATTGAAATTGAAAGAATCCACCAATCACCTCCTGAAAGAGATCCCAAAATGAAAACTTCCAGTAATATTGTGGCCAAATTCCAGAACTCACAGTTAAAGAAGAAAATATTGCAAGCAGTCATAAACAATACAAGTATTGTGGAGCTACAGTCAGGATAACAAAAGATTTAACATCTTCTACATTAAAGGATGGGAGAGCTTGGAATATGATATTCTGGAGAGAAGAGGAACTGGGATTACAACCAAATATTACCTACCCAGAAAAACCAATGATCATTCAGGGAAAAAATTGGGCATTCAATGAAAGAGAGGACTTTCAGGCATTCTTGATGAAAGACCTGAGCTAAATAGAAAATTTGACTTTCATATACAAGACTCAAGAGAAGCATGAAAAGGTAAACAGGAAAAAGAAATCATGAGGGATTTTAAAAAGTTAAACTGTTCACATTCATTCATGGGAAGATGATACTTGTAACTCATAAGAACTTTCTCATTATTAGGACAGTTGGATGGAACATATATAAAAAGAGGGCACAGGTGTGGGTTGAATATTAAGGGATGATATAAAAACTAATAAAATTAAGGGGTGAGAGAAGAATTCACTGGGAGAAAGGGAAAGGGGAAAATGGAATGGGGTAAATTATCTCACATTAAAGAAGAAAGATGGGGAGCAAGTGAATCTTACTCTCATCAGAATTGGCTCAAGGAAGGAATAACATACACACTCTATTGGTTATAGTAATCTACCTTACCCTGCCGGAAAGAAGGAGGGAAAGGGGATAAATGGTAATAGAAGGGAGGGCAGATTGGGGGAGGGGGCAGTCAGAAGCAAAACACTTTTGAGGAGGGTCAGGGTGAAAGAAGATAGAGAATAGAGTAAATGGCATGGAGAGGGAATAGAATGGAGAGAAATATAGCAATAGTGACTAAAATAATTGAAGGAGTTTTGTGTAATAAAGTCCTCATTTCTCAAACATATAGAGAACTGAGACAAATTCATGAAAATGAGCCATTCCCTAACTGATAAATGAATCAAATCCATATAAAATAATATAGCCATAGGACACCTAGTTGGCACAGTGGATAACACACTGGCCCTGGATTCAGGAGGACCTGAGTTCAGATTTGGCCTCAGATACTTGACACTTACAAGCTGTGTGATCCTGGGCAAGTCACTTAGCCCTCATTGCCCCACAAATGATGATGATGGTGATTATGATGGTGCTGGTGGTGGTGACAATGATGATGACGATGACAATAATAATAATGACAACAACAACAACAATAATAATATAGCCATAAGAAAAAAATGTTCTAACTCACTATTGATTGGAAACATGTAAATCAATATGATTCTGGGGGTACTACCTCATTCCTTTTGGAATGGATAATAGGACAGAGGAGGAAAATGACAAATATTGTAGTGGATATAGGGAAAATGAGGCAATAAGGCATTAATGCATCGTTGGTGGAGTTCTAAACTTATTCAACCATTCTGTAAAGCAATGTGGCACTATGTCCGTAGGGCTATAAAACCATGCATACTCTTTGACTTAACAATACCATTTCTAGGTTGGCAGCCAAAAAGGGATAAAAATAAAATGGGAAAAGGAACTATATATACAAAAAATATTTATAGCAGCTTTTTTTTTTTTTAGTGAAGCAATTGGGGTTAAATGACTTGACGAGGGTCACACAGCTAGTAAGTGTTAAGTGTCTGAGGCCGGATTTGAACTCAGGTACTCCTGACTCCAGGGCCGGTGCTCTATCCATTGCACCACCTAGCTGCCCCTTAGCAGCTCTTTTCTGGTGGCAACGAATTGGAAATTGAGGGAATGTCTATCAATTGGGGAATGGCTAAAAAAATTGTGGTATGTGATTATGAGCATATAATATTGCGTTGTAAGAAATGATGAACAGGATGCTCTCAGAAAAACCTGAAAAGACTTACATGAGCTGTTACAAAATGAAATTTACTCTGTACAAAGAACCAACAATATTGTGGGATGATGAGCTGTGAATGACTTAGCTATTTTCAGCCATGCAATGATACAAAACAACTTGGAAGGACTTATGATGAAAAATGCTATTCGGCCCCAGAGAAAGAACTGATAGTGTCTAAATTGAAATATATTTTTACTTTATTTTTCTTGTTTTTATTCTATTTTCTTTCACAACATGACTAAAATGGAAATGTTTTGCAAGATCATACATGTATTTTAATTTGAATTACTTGCTTTCTCAAAGGGGGAGGGTGGGAATGGAGGAAGGGAGAGAATTTGGAACACAAATTTTAAAAATTAATGTTAGGGGCCAGTAGGTGGCGCAGTGGATAGAGCACTGGCCCTGGAGTCAGGAGGACCTGAGTTCAAATCTGGCTTCAGACACTTAACACTTACTAGCTGTGTGACCCTGGGCAAGTCACTTAACCCCAATTGCCTCAGTAAAAAAAAAAAAATGATGTTAAATTGTTTTACATGTAATTGTGGAAAATAAAATGCTAAATAAATAAAAAATACTAAAAACAAAAGATAACAATAAAATCTATTTTTTAAAAGAGAGAGATGAGAAGATTGAGGACAGAGCCCTGAGAGACATCTATGCTAAGGGAGTGGGAGATAGATGAAAAAAAACGAAGGAAAATATTGGATTTGAAAGGGGTGTTCAAAAAGGCAAGAGCAGTATGGAAAGAGCAATGTCATAGCAATGAAAGGAGCAGAAGGAGCACAGAAGGGTTTTCTCCATGATATCAAAATCCCGAGCATTCAAGAGAGAAGACTGAAAAAGATCATCAGTTTTAGCAGTTATGGAATCACTGGTAATCTTGGAAAGAGCAGTATAATTTAAGTGGTACTGTGTGAAAATAGATGACAAGGGGTTGAGAAGTGAGGAGTAGAGGAAGGGAGTATAAAGTTTTTTATAGGACTTGGGCAGTGAGAGAGAAGGAAATAGGATAATAATTAATTAGGATAATTGCAAGGAAAGTGAAGATTTTTAATAGATTGAGCAGACTTAAGCACGTTTGAAGACAGCTTGGAAAGGACCAACAGAGAGGGAGAAATTGAAAATGAGAAAATAGAGTGGAGGAAATGGAAAGAAGAGAAAGAAGTAGAAAAATGGGTAGAGATACCAAGAGGAGGGAGGGAAAGAGAGGGAGAGGAAAAGGAAAAGAATTGATGGGAAATGATTCTAGATGAGGTAGGAAAGGATATACTGGAGGAGACAGAAGTGTTGGCTTTAGTAAAGGAAAAAGTCACTTCATTAAATATGGGAGCAAAGGAGAAGAAAATGATTTTGTAGAGTATTCCATCACTATAGAGGAGTTTGGGAGGATAATGTGAGAAGACAGAAGGTGGGTGTATTGTTGAGCTGAAGTTTGGCAGAACCTGAACATGAACGGCAATAGGGCTGTGGGCAAGGGAAAAATGTATAGCTGGACTATTTAAATGTAGAATTAAGATAATTAAGGGAAGGGAGTCGGACCAGAGCAAAGTTGATAGACTGAAGAACAGGAAGGAATGGAAGGACTGGAAATTTTAACATTGAAGAGAAAGGGTTTAGGAGAAGTGAGGCAACTTGAAATGATAGAGTATTATCATTAGAGGTTTTCAGAGTTCAAAATAGTAGAGGTAGCACAGCTATAGGTGATGCAACATCTAATGTATGATCATAATTATGGATGACTAGGAATGCAAGTGTAGGTGACAGGAGTTGAGGAAATGACTTAACTGAGGTGAGTCTGGCATCATTAATCCTAACTCTGCCAATATCACTGATGTACTTGTTCTCTCAGGAAGCCCTAGCCCCTACTTGGAAACCACTGAATTACAACATTGTAATGACAAGGTATTTTTTCTTTCATAGAATGATGCTCATGTGGGCTGCTCACCCTTGTTTTATTGTACAGGTATATGCAGTATTCTTGCCCAAATCAGCTTTATTTACGTTGTATGCATTTTATTATAATGAGCCCCAGGCCTGAAACCATGCTTAGGTCTGGACACATGTATTGTTGCTAGAGGAAAGATGTGGATCATCACTGCTAAACTCACCATCATGCTGCTAAATCAAGCTCTGATTGATATTACCTTCTTCAGCTTCCTACCTCCTCTGGTTGAAGGACTGGAAAGCAGAGTAACAAACTCTTCCTGATGTCTTTCTTTATAGAGATTGGAAAATGGACTCCCAGCTCATTCCACTCTATATGCGCTGCTCTTCCTGGTTTCAGTCTCACAGAACAGTGATGGCCCCCACTGGGTATCCTCTGGTGCGGCACTCATTTCCCCCCTTTCTTGCCTCCTTTAGGTAACTAATTCCTTTAGATTATAAGCTCTCTGAGCATAGGGACTGCCTTTCTTTCTATTAAATGTACCCCCAGTGCTTAGCAAAGATATCACCTTCCTGACAAAGGTCTATATAGTCAAAACTATGTTTTTTTCGGTAGCAATATAGGGCTGGGAGAGTTGAACTATAAGGAAAGCTGAGCAGAATGGATGATTTTGAATTGAGGTGCTGAAGAAGATTTTTGAGAGTCCTTTAGATAGCAAGGAGATCAAATCAGTCAATACTTAAAGAAATTAATGCAGACTTTTCACTGGAAGGTCAAATAGTGAATCTCACTATTTGGTCACATAGTGAGAATACAGGACTCATTAGAAAAGACCCTGATGTTGGGAAAGATTGGAGGCAAAAGGAAAAGATGGAAGCAGATGAGATGGAAAGATAGTGTCATGGAATTAACAAGCATAAACTTGGTCAGATGTTGAGCAATGGGGAAGTATAGAATGTTCCGGCATGCTATGGTCCATTGAATCATAAAAAGCTGGACACAACTGAACAACTGAACAACAATAATTCCCAGTGCTTAGAATGCACCTGGCATATAGTGGGTGCTTAATAAATATTTATTGGGTTTGGATGTAGGTAATTGATTGGAAGGCAAGTGAGGAATTTACTCATTTTATAGGAAGGGTAGCTTTCTAGTCTACTACTTCTCTTGTCTCAGTCTTATTCCATTTTCCCCATTTTCTTATAGTGTTTATTATAGCTAATTTCCATTCTCTGGGAATTTACATTTATTCCAGCCTTTAGAAAGAATAAATTTTCTTTTTTGGAGGAGATTTTAGAAGACCCTCAAGGAAAAATGACCTGCAGTGTGAAGAATAGAATGATATGTAAGGGAGCCAAACACTAATGTTAAATCTGGGCTGGTAAACATGACTAAACTAGAAGTCTCATGGAGCAGCCAAGTGTTTTTTCAAATGATATGCTGAAGGTATTTCATTCATGCCCTTTGATTTATTTTTTAAAACCCCAGGCAGTAAGGTTTTCAACAAAGAACAGGGTGCCAATTCAAGCATGGTGTATACTCTGTAGCTGAGTCTGAGTTTGTTTTTCAAAAAGGGAAATATTCCCAGGGGGTGATGCCATCCTTTGGCTCTTTAAAGCACTCTAGAAGAGCAAGCAGTCATTCTTTGGGTCTTGCTGGGTGTCATGGACACATTTTCAATGTACCTGGAAACTAGCTATTGTTGAGTCCCTATTCACTAGGGTTTCTTTAAACTGACTTCTCAGTTACACATCTGATTCTATGGTCACCAAAGAAGAGTTTTGCTCGTGTCACAAAATAGCTAGCCAGATACATTGTTCTATCAGCAATAAAAAGACATCTCATAGCTTTAAAAGTACATGAGTAGGATTTACCCTGAAGTCACAGGGGACACGTGAAATCGAGATGAGGGGTTAGCAGTCACTGAGTTCTCTTCTGGAAATCTCCTGCATGAGGGTAGTGAGAAGGGTTTAGGAAACTAATTCTATAAGGCATTTGGAAGATTTAATATAGAGAGATAGTATGGTTTAATGGGAAAAATGTTAGATGTTGGGTAAGGTGTCCTGTGTTTGAAACGTGATTCCACCCTACCTTGGACAAGTCTTGTAACCATTCTAGGGATAATAAGCCCCTCTTCTATTTATTCCATGGTGTTGGAAGGAAAGCATTTTGTAAGCCTGAAGATGGCATATAAGATCAATTCAACAAATGAAAAAAAAATTAAAGCACTTATTAAATGCAAAGCTCTTTGGTTGGGTTCTGGAGATATAGAGGCAGAAGCAAATATGAAATCATCCCTGCCATCAACAACCTCACATTCTTCTGGGGGATAGACTATTGAATACAAAATATTCACAAATAAGTAAATACAAGGGATATACAAAGTTATGTTACATGATTTCAAGGGAAAGACACTACCTACTAGGGAGACCAGGAAAGACCTGGTTAAGGGTGCAGAAATTGAGCTATGTTCTGAAGGAAGCTGGGAATCTAGGTATTTGAGGTGAAAAGGAAACCTATACAAAGAGACAGTGGGAGATGGAATTTCTTGCCTAGGGAACAGCTAAAAGACTAGTTTGATTGGAACAGAGAGTGTGCAAAGGGGGGATGTTATTAGATAAGACTAGAATAAAAGGTTCAAATCGGATTCCTTGGGGTTAACTTAAATGCTACAGTAATGATTTGGTATTTTATCTTAGAGGTAATAGGGAACCCTTGTGAGTTATATTTATCTCTGAGTACAGGGTCTTATAAAGAGAGTGATTGAATAGGATGTAGAAATGCTATATTACACAAGGCATTGAACTGTGTGCTTAACTTTCCTGATAATGAAACTTCAGTAAGAATGCTTCACCGATTATTATGGAAGCTTTTCCAAGAAAGACCCCATTTTTAGCCTTTACTCTAATTTCATTATAGTTGATCAGTATGATAGAGAGTGATAGGCTTTGGATCAAAAGACCCATATTTCATTTCCATCATTAAAGTGCTTTGGGCAAGTCTCTTCACCACGCTGGGCTTCTGCTCTGTCATCTATAAAGGGATTGGAGGCCCCACTCCAACTCTAGTTTTCAGTAATTCTAAGTAGCACCTTTTTCTGATATTTTCTTATCACCTGTATCCATATATTTACATAGATGTGCATATGCATATACATATGCATATATATACATATATATCTTTAAAATCTTTTAGACATTTTTAAATGCTATGATAAACATTGAAATAATTTCAAATGTCCCGTATTTTTTTTTGAACTGGGTTACATTCATTTAAAACATTATATTGGGGCAGCTAGGTGGCTCAGTGGATAGAGCACCGGCCCTGGAGTCAGGAGTACCTGAGTTCAAATCCGGCTTCAGACACTTAACACTTACTAGCTGTGTGACCCTGGGCAAGTCACTTGACTCCAATTGCCTCACTTAAAAAAAAATCCTCAAAAAGAAAAAAACCAAAACAAAATATTATATTGCTATCTTTTGTTTTTATCACTTTAATTTCTTCATAGCTCCTCCATCTCCCCCCCAAAGAGCTATTACTAATAAAGACCTGAGTTTAAATTTTGCCCCTGCTACTCGATACCTATGTGACCTTGGACAAAACCAATATTTGTGGACTCAGTTTTCTCATCTATAAAATGAGATTAGATTACCTCTTTTTGCCTCTAGATATATTATTCCATCCTATGATGTTACTACAAAGAATTTTTAAAAATATTTCACAAAATGTTAGCATAAATACAGTAATAAAGTGAGGCATTATATGTGTAGTGCTCCACACTCATACTACCCTAACTCTGAAAAGAAAAGTGAGGGATGGATTATCATATGTCATCTTTAAGGCCAAGCTTTATCATTGTAATTTCATAGCATTTAGTTCATATATTATTACAGTTCATTCCTTTTTGCATTACTGTATATATTGTTTTCTTCATTCTCCTGATTCCTTTTGTCCCAGTTCATGCTTCTCTGTGTTCTACATATCTATCCTTTATTTCTTTTTGTGCAGTAATGACATAGATGCACCACAGTTTTAGTCATCCCCCAATCAATGCACATCTGTTTTTTCCAGCTCTTTGATATTATAAAATAGCTGCTATAAATTCTTTGTTGCATATAAGACTTTTTTTTTAAACCATTGATCTCCTTAGGGTATAAGTCTAGCAGTGTAATATTTGAGTCAAAAGTGATAAGCATTTTATTCGCTTTCCTTCTGTAATTCCTACTTTAATTCCAAATGGAACCGTGTATAACTCCACCAACAATGTATTAATGTGACTGTCTTTCCACAATTTTTCAAACCATGATTATTCCAATTTTTTGTTGTCTTTTCCAATTTTCTAGGCAGAAACTGAAATTTCAGAATGTATTATCTTTCCTGACTTCCTTCAGTTTACAACTAAAATCCCATCTTCTTTTCTAATTCTTTTTAAACCTAGTGGCTTTCTTCTGTTACTTCTATGCTATTGATCCTGTTTGTACATATAGTTTTGCTTTTTGTCTTCTCCTTAGATTATGAGCTCCTGCAAGGAAAACTTTATCTTTTGCCTCTTATTTTTATCCCCAGTGCCTAGGGATAGCACAGGGCCAGGCAGATAGTAAGAAGTTTAAAATGTCTATTGATTTATTTGCATATCTGACAATTTTTGTAATTTATAATGTATAATTTAATTTAAAATAATTAAATTAACATACACAATTATAAGTATAACAGTTTCTTATACTTATTAGCGATTTGAAGCAATCCTTTATATAATTTTGATAGTTTGCAATTCTTTTGTGAGATGTTCAGATGCTTTGACTAGATCATAGCAAATGAGTTAGTATACATAAAGTGTTTTGTTTTAGTTAGTTTTAATTTTAGTTGCAAATGTGAATACTATGTCTCCTTTTCCCCCTCCTCCTTTCTTCTTCCTTATTGTTAGGCTTTGAAACATAGGAGCCATGGAATAAGATCAGCCTCTGGTAGCTAATTTTATATAATCATAGAATATTAGAGCTAGATGTGATTTTTTTTATATCAGCAAATCTATTCCCTTATTTTAATAATGAGAAAGGTAAAATTTAAAGTGATTACTTGACTTGCCCAAATAATCCTAGCCTGTATTTCCACCTCCTTACTGAACATCTCAAACTAGACTCTCTGTAGACGTAAGCAAATGCCAAATATTTTTCAAGGTATAGTATCGTATTTATTGTATATCTTCTGGGGTAGTTGGAACTCTAAACTAAGGTGGGCTGGTCTGACCCTCTTCCCTGTTTTTCCCAGTCCCTCAGCCCTGGATTTGTTGTCCACTAATGTGGCAGTCTCTCCCACAGTGACTCAACTTTGTCAGCCTGAATTCTAAGTAAACTGGAGAATATTTTGAGCATCAGTCTCACTTTCTGCCACTATATATTATAATATTTAGTTATTCCTCTGACCATTTAACATGTCTAAAACTGTTCCACCATTTTTATTAGGTTCCTATATTTTACTTATTTATTTATTTTTGTTTGTTTGTTTTTGCAGGGCAATGAGGGTTAAGACTTGCCCAGGGTCACACAGCTAGTAAGTATCAAGTGTCTGAGACTGGATTTGAACTCAGGTCCTCCTGAATCCAGGTTCAGTGCTTTATCCACTGCATCCCCTAGCTGCCCCGACTTCCTATATTTTAAGTGTGTCACTGGTGAAGTTTTTGAATGTTGTACCCCTAACCTCGTTTTCTTTATAAGTCCTGTGGTTTTTCTCATAGGATATTTTTTAAAGATAATAAACATTTTTTATTTAAAGTTTTGAGTTCAAAATATTATCCTTCCTTCCACCTCTCCCCTCCCCACTCCCTGAGGCAGTAAACAATCAGATATGGGTTATACATGTGCAGTTATGTAAAACATGACCATATAATTCTTTTTGTATGATAAAACTTGAATAAAAAAAATGAAAGAAAGTGAAAAATAACATGCTTCAGTCTACTTTCAGTCAATATCAGTTGTTTCTTTGGAGTATGTTTCATCATTAGTTCTTTGGGATTGTTTTCGACTCTTATGTTGCTGAAAATAGTTAATGCACTCACAGTTCTTCATCAAATGATATTGCTGTCACTTTGTGCAGTGTTCTCTTGGTTCTGTTCACTTCACTATACATCAGTTAATATAAGTCTTTCCAGGCCTTTTTGAAATCATCATGCTTATCATTTCTTAAACCACAAAAATATTCCATCACCATCATATACCATAGCTTATTTAGCCATCCTCCAATTGATGGGCATTCCTTTGATTTCTAATACTTAGTCAATACAAAAAGAGCTGCTATAAATATTTTTGTACAAATAGGTGTTTTTCTCTTTTGAGGAATGCCTTTGGGATGTAAACCTAGCAGTGGTATTGCTGGATCAAACCATATGCACAGCTATATAGCTCTTTGGGCATAGTTCCAAATTGTTCTCCAGGATGGTTGGATCAGTTCACAACTCCACCAACAGTACATTGGCATTCCACTTTTCTTACATCCCCTACATCTAATATTTTGCCTTTTGTTATGTTTACCACTCTGATAGGTGTTAGGTGATATACCTTAGAGTTGTTTTAATTTACATTTCTCTGATCAATAGTGATCTAGAGCATTTTTTATATAATTATAGATAGCTTTGATTTCTTTGTCTGAAAACTGCATGTACGTAACCTTTGACCATTTATCAATTGGGGAATGACTTGTATTTTTATAAATTTGACTCAATTCTCCATATATTTGAGAAATGAGGCCTTTATCAGAGATACTTGTTTTAAAAATTCTTTCCAGTTTTTTGCTTCCTTTTTCTAAATTATAAAAGTATTTTATTATTTTCCAGTTACATGTAGAGATAGTTTTCAACATTTGGTTTTATAAGATTTCTAGTTTCAAATTTTTCTCCCTCCCTCCTATCCCTCCCCGCCTCCCCAAGACAGCAAGTAATCTGATATAGGTTATGTATGTACAATAACATCAGACATATTTCTGCATTAGTCATATTATAAGAGAAGAATCAGAGCAAAAAGGTAAAACCCAAAAAAAGAAAAACAACAGCACCCAAAACAAAAGAAATAGTATGGTTCAATCTGCATCCATATTCCACAGTTCTTTTTTTTTTTTTCTGGATTTGGAAAGCCTTTTCCATCGTAAGTGATTTGGAACTATCTTGTGCCATTGTATCGCTGAAAAGAATCAAGTTTATCACAGTTGATCAACACATAATGTTGATGATACTGTGTATAATGTTCTTCTGGTTCTGCTCATCTCACTCATCATCAGTTCATGCAAGTCCTTCTAGGTTTCTCTGAAATCCACCTGCTCATCAGTTCTTACACCACAATAGAATTCCATTACATTAATATACCACAACTTGTTCAGCCATTCCTCAATTGATGGGCATCCTCTCAATTTCTAATTCCTTGCCACCACAAAAAGAGCAGCTATAAATATTTTTGTACATGTGGGTCCTTTTCCCTTTTTTATGATCTCTTTGGGAAAAAGATCCAATAGTGGAATTGCGGGGTCAATGGGTATGCACAGCTTTATAGCCCTTTGGGCATTTTTTTGCTTCCTTTTTAATCTTGCTTATCTTAGTTTTGTTTGTATAAAACCTTTCTAATTTTATATAATCAAAATTATCTATTTTACATATTGTATTGTTCTCTATATCTCCTTTGGTCCTAAATTATTATTCTATCCTTAAATCTGATGGATGAGCAATTCTGTTCTCTCTTATGGTATCACCCTTTATTTGTAAATCATGTAGCCATTTTGACTTTATTTTAGTAAATGCAGTGAGATGAAGGTCAATACCTAATTTCTTCCACATTGATTTCCAGTTTTCCCAGCAGTTTTTGTCAAATAAGTTTTTGTTCCAAAAGCTTGGATCTTTGGATTTTTTATATACTAGATTACTATAATCATTTACTATAGTGTAATTTGTGCCTATTCTTTTCTACTGATGCACATCTCTATTTAATAGCCAGTACCAGATTGTTTTAATTATTAACACTTTATAGTACAGTTTGAGATCTGGTAATGGTAGACCACTTTCTTTCATATTTTTTCATTGATTCCCATTGATCCATTGATCCTTGAGCTTTTGTTCTTGCAGATATATTTTATTTTTTCTAGCTTTTTAAAATATCTTTGAGAGTTTGATTGGTATAGTAATAATAAATAAATTGACTTAGGTAGGATTTTTATTTTTATTATATTGGCTTGGCCTATCAATAAGCAATTAATATTTTTTCCAATTGTTTAGATCTGACTTTATTTTTGTGAAAAGTGTTCTATAGTTTGGTCATATAGTTCCTGGGTTTGTCTTGGCAGGTAGATTCCCAAGTATTTCATATTGTCTACAGTTATTTTAAATGGAATTTCTGTTTCTATCTATTGGTGCTGGATTTTGTTGGTAATATATAGAATTTTCTAAGTATAATATTAAATCATCTGCAGAGTCATAGTTTTGTTTTCTCATTACCAACTCTGGTTCTTTTAATTTCTTTTTCTTCTCTTATTGCTATAGCTAAGATTTCTAGTATAATATTAAATAATAGAGGTGATAATGAGCATTCTTTCTTCACCCCTGATTGTATTGGGAAGGCTTTTAGGTTATCCCAATTATAGATAATGCTTGCTGAGGGTTTTAGATAAATATTACTTATCATTTACTTATTTATTTTTGCGGGGCAATGAGGGTTAAGTGACTTGCCCAAGGTCACACAGATAGTAAGTGTCAAGTGTCTGAGGTCGGATTTGAACTCAGGTCCTCCTGAATCCTGGGCCAGTACTTTATCCACTGCACAACCTAGCTGCCCCCTAAATATTACTTATCATTTTAAGGTAAGCTCCATTTATTACTATGCTCTCTAGTATTTTTATTAAGAATGTGTGCTGTATTTTGTCAAAGGCCTTTTATGCATCTATTGAGATAATCATATGATTTCTATTGGTTTTGTAATTAACAAACTCAATTATGCTGATGGTTTTCCTAATATTGAACTGGCCCTGAATTCCTGTATTGCTATAATCTTTCTGCTAGTTTTTTATATAAAATTTTGCACCAATTTCATTAGTAATATTGATCTATAATTTCCTTTCTCTGTTTTGGCTCTTCCTATTTTCAGTATCAGCAACCTATTTGTTTCATAAAAGGAATTTGGTAGGACTCCACTTATTTTCTCATATAATTTATATATTGGGATTAATTGTTCTTTAAATGTTTGGTAAAATTCACTTGTGAATCCATCTGGTTCTTCCCCTCCACCCCATAGGAATTTTATTTATGGCTAGTTCAATTTCTTTTTCTAAAATTGGGCTGTTTAAGCATTTTATTTCTTCTTCTGTTAATCTGGGTAATTTAAATTTTTGTAGATATTCATCCATTTCATTTAGATTGTCAAATTTATTATTATATGACTGGGCAAAAAATTCTAATAATTACTTTAATTCCCTTTTATTTGATAGTGAGTTCATCCCTTTCATATTTGATACTAATAATTTGGTTTTCTCCTTTACTTTTTTTGATCAAATTAAACAATGCTTTATCTATTTTATTAATTTTTTCATAAAACCAGCTTCTAGTTTTATTTATTAATTCAATGGTTTTCTTACTTTGAATTTTATTAATCTCTTCTTTGATTTTCAGGATTTCCAATTTGGTATTTAACTGAGGATTTTTAATTTGTTCATTTTCTAGTTTTTTTAGTCATATGCCCAATTCATTGATCTCTTTTTCTCTATTATATTGATGGAAGCTGTTAGGGATGTAAATTTTCCCTTAAGCATAAGTTTGACTGAATCCTATTAATTTTGATATGCTGTCTCATCAATGTCATTTTCTTTAATGAACATATCAGTTGTTTGTATGGTTTCTTCTTTGACTGAGTTGTTTTTTAGGATCAGAATATTTAATTTCAAATAAATCAATTAATTTAATTGATTTTAATCTCTTTTCAATTGTACATTATTGAATATAATTTTTATTGCATTATGATCTGAAAAAAGAAGGTGTTTACTATTTCTGCTTTTTTGAATCTGGTTCTGAGGTTTTTATGCCCTAATGCATGGTCAGTTTTTGTGGAGGTCCCATGTACTATTGAGAAGGTATATTCCTTTCTTTTTACATTTATGTTTCTCCAGAGATCTCTCATATTTAACTTTTCCAAAATTTTATTCACTTCCTTAACTTCTTTCCTGTTAATTTTTTGGTTAGATTTATCCAGTTCTGAGAGGGGAAGGTTAAGGTCTCCTACAGTATAGTTTTATTATCTATTTCCTCCTGTAACTCATTCAACTGTTCCTTCAAAAATTTAGATGCTATACCATTTGGTGCATATATGCTAAGTACTGTTATGACCTCATTGTCTATGGTACCTTTCAGCAAGATATAGTTTCCTACTTTATCATCTTTAATTAGATGTGCTTTTGCTTTTGCTTTGTCTAATATCATGATTGCTACCCTTGCTTTCTTTGTATCTGCTGAAACAACAGATTCTGTTCCAGCCCCTTATGTTCACCCCTTGTATATCTCTCTGTTTCAGAAGTGTTTTGTATAAACAGTATATTGTAGGATTTTGGTTTTTAATCCATTCTGCTATCTGCTTCCATTTATTGGGTGAGTTCCTCCCATTCACATTTATAGTCACGATGACTATTTATTTTCCTCCATACTATTTTTCATTGATCTCCCCGACTCTTACCCCTCACCCCTTCCCTCCTTGCAAATATTTTGCTTCTGATCACTGCCTTACCCAATATCTTCTCCCTTGTATCAGTCTCCCCTCCCCCTTATTTTATTCCCATCAGTTTCTTACTTCCTTATAGGGTATTAAAAATTTCTATATCTATCTGTGTGTATGTTATCCCTTCTTTGAGCCAACTTTGATGAGACTAAGGTTTAATCTTTGCCTGCCCCCCATTTTCCACTCCATTATAATAGTTCTTTCATGCCTCTTTTTTCATGGGATAATTTACCCCATCCAATTTCCCCCATTCTTCTTCCATGCAATTTCATTCTTACCCCTTTATTTTGTTTTTGAGGGTGTTTTTCCATCAATGTCACCTTATAACCACATCCTCTATCTACATATACTGCCTATAATTATTCTTATAATAAAGTTGTTAAGACTTATAAATATTATATTGTCATATAGTGATATAAACTGTTTGGGTTTATTGAATTTCTTACGTTTTTTCTTTCTTGTTTCTTTTTTTCCTTTTTATGTTTCCCTTGAGTCTTGTATTTAGATGTCAAATTTTTATTCAACTCTGGCCCTTTAATCAGAAATATTTGAAAGTCCTCTATTTCATTAAATGCCCCTTTTCCCCCCTGAAAGATTATATTTAATTTTGCTGGGTAGGTTATTCTTGGATGTAAACCTAACTCCTTTGCTTTCTGGTATATTTTATTCAAGCCCTGTGATTCTTTAAGGTGGAAGCTGCCAAATCCTATGTAATTCTCACTGTAGCTACAAAATATTTGAAGTGTTTCTTTTTGGCTGCTTGCAATACTTTCTCCTTGATCTGTTAGCTTTGAAATTTGGCTATGTTGTTCCTGGGAGTCTCAATTTGGGATCTCTTTCAGGTCATGATTGGTGGATTCTTTCAATTTTTATTTTGCCTTTTGGTTCTAATATATCAGGGCCGTTTTCTTTGATAATTTCCTGTAAGATATTGTCCAGGCTTTTTTTTTTTTCTATCATGGCTTTCAGATAGTCTAATTATTCTTGTATTATCTCTCCTGGGTCTATTTTCTAGGTCAGTTATTTTTGCAATGAGAAATTTCACATTTTCTTCTATTTTGTTTTTACTTTTTAAATTTTGTTTTATTGTATCTTGATGTCTCATATAGTCATTAGTTAACATCTGTTCAATTCTAATTTTTAAAGAATTATTTTCTTCAGGTACCTTTTGTACTTCCTTTTTCATTTGGCTAATTATGTTTTTAGGGAGTTATTTTCCTCAGTAAATTTTTGTATATCTTTTCCCATGCTATTGACTTTTTTTTTACAAGGTTCTCTTGCCTTGCTTTTATTTTCCCATTTTTTCTTCTACTTCTCTAACTTGCTTGCTTTATTTTCTTTTTTATTTTTTGTGGGGCAATGATGGTTAAGTGACTTGCCCAAGGTCACACAGCTAGTAAGTGTCACGTGTCTGTGGCCAGATTTGAACTCAGGTCCTCCTGAATCCAGGGCCAGTGCTTTGTTCACTATGCCAACTGATTTGCTTTTTAAAGTCCTTTTTAAGCTCTCTTAGGAATTCTTTTTGAACCTTAGACCAATTTACATTTTTCTTTGAAGCTTCACCTGTGGCCAATTTGTTACTATTGCCCTCCTCTAAGTTTATTCCTTTATCTTCCCTATTACAATAGTAACTGTCAATAGTTGAGGGTTTTTTTCCTCATTTTTTATGTCATTTTTATGACTTTGTGTGAGAGAATTGGGCTCTATTCCTACATTGTCCCATGTTTTTGTGCTAAGGTTTTGGGTATTACTGGTGGCTTTCAGTGGGCTTCAGGGCTTAGCCCCTTGCCTACTCTGTAGAGTAAGGTCTGATTCTGATTGCATTGGGGGTTGGTCCTCCATTTCGGCATTCCATGGGTGTGGGCTGCCTTTATCCAGGGGTGGTATCCTTTTACTGGGTTGCTAAAATTAACAAAGTCTTTCTGGAGGCTAGCCCTGGAGGAGTGAGCTTGTTGCTGGTTGGCCCCAGGGATGGTTTCCTGATGCTGGGTTGCTCTGCTAAAAGGGCCTCTCTGTTAGCAGGCCCTAAAGGACTAATTTTGTTGCAAATCTGTCCAAGTGTGGGGGCCCTGCTGCTGGGTTGCTATGGTAACAGAGTCAGTCTGCTAATAGGCCTGGAAGGAGTAATTTTGTTGCATATCTGTCTGAGGGTTAGAGCCCCCTGCTGCTGGTTTGTGATAGAAAAAGAATCTCTTTGCTGGTAGGCCCCAGGGTGGGAATTTGCTCATGCTCAGCCTTGGGTGGGGCTTCACTACTGCTCAGCAGTGAGGTTAAGGCCTCCCTGGTGGTCCGTGCTAGGTATGGGGTACCTGGTGAGGGTCAGTGCCATGGTGTTCAGACTGCTCACTTGCCTAGGAAGCTGCTGGTTTGCAGGAGGGTGGAGCCTCACCGGTGATTTGCCCCAGGATTAGATCTTTGGGCTCCCTTCTGTGGTCTCCAAAGCTGTTGTTCTTAGACTTCACTTCACTCCCACCCAGGTAAGATAGACCTTCTCTGCTGCGCTGGTAACCTGCTCTTGGAACTGTTCAGAGGCAATTTTCTATTGGTTTGGAGGGGAAATTTCGGAGAGCTCCAGAGAGTTCCTTCCTCACTCAGCCACCTTGGCACCATAAGTCCTTCTTGTTGGATTTTGCATATGGAGATGATTTTTAGGATCACATATATAATGTTATAGCAGAATTGACTGTAGGTATCTTGCATGCACACAATTGTTTTCATGGTCTTTCCCCAATTAGAATGTGAACTTCTTGAGATGAAGGGCTATTTTTGTCTTTATTCATATCCCTTGTACTTACTTAGCACACTGCTTGGCACACAGAAAACGTTTAAGATATGCTTGCTAACTCACTGACAATGAATTCCCTGTAGTCAGGCCTATAATCCTTGTCTCTACCCAGTCTAGTTTTCTATCTGCTATACTATGAAAAGTATTTAAGTTTTATCACAATTTTTATTAAATAGAAATACTGTTCATAATAATGAGGGAAATCAATATCATTCAAAAAAAGTAATGATGGCATAGAAATACTAAGAAAAAAATAATCGCCCATAAAGAAGTAATGGTAAAACTCACAAAATCACCCACAAAAATGGAGTCAAAGAGATATTTACCTGTCTGGACTGATTCAAGTTTATTACAGCCTGTCTGACAACTTCAATTTACCATTTTTGTCATGCTGAAGGGTACTTGCCACAGGAACTAGAATCATCATTCAAAGAAACATGTACTGATAAGCATCTCTCTGTGGTTGGCAGTGTTCTGGGTTTTGCTCAAAATAAGTTAACCTTATTTTTCTGTGAAGGTACGTTGTATGTGTCTGGTGGGAGAGAGTTGCTTGTTAGAAACTTTTTGTTGTGTCAAAACACAATATACAAACACAGAAAAAAAGCTTCACAATATTAAGCTGAAACAAAGATGATTGTGGAAAGATGTCAGCATGTTAGGACCTAGAGGAAACCACATTGGTCCCCAAACATTCCCATTAAAGTTCTAAAAATGTACCAAAAGGAACTATGAAACACAGAACCAAAACATAATAGTTATAAACTCCTCATTCAGCCCAAGATTATACAAAATATCTTTTAGAATCCCGTGGAATCATGGAGTGGAGAAAATGTAAGCTAGGGAGAAAGCAAAGTATGAAGCAGGTCAGTCACACTGGGATGGAGGGATACAGAGTAACAGAGATGCTCTAACCTCAACAAGAGACAGGGGGCAGATCTAATATCCAGGAAACCCTGGTCCAATCCAGCATTAAGGTTTTGTTGTTCATTCTTCATTTTCAGAGAGGACCAATGATCATGTATTTCTTACCACAGGGTGATGTCTTAACTTGCTTATGAATTGGATTTAAATGACAGAGAGTTAGTTGTGCACAGTCATCTGCCTCAGTCTCTTTTCCAGAGTTATCAAAATCCAGTGGCAGGACAGAAGAAAAGATGACTGGCAATGGTTTGGGATTCGGTAAATGACCTTGTTATCTTCGATATCTGACTAAGCTCTAAGCATTCCACAGTGCCTGATTTGGTGCCTTCGTGGACACTGGAAAAAATTTTCTCATCTGTCCATTCTGCTGTAGTTCTAGTAACCTGGGCTTGACCAACAGCATTAAATAAAACCAGATAATTCTTAAATAAGGCAAAGTCTAATCTTAGGAAGTTAATTCTGGGATAATTGGGACTTGTCCACACCAATTAGGAATGTAGGAACAAAATGTGACACAAAGGCAAATGCCAAATCTAATAATTGAGGCTGGATATACAAGTAATCAGAAAAAAAATTCCAGAGACAGTAATTAACTTGCACTGGGAGAAACTCAAGGCACAAACCTGTAACAAATGAGTAACTTTACAACAAGCCCAAATAGAGTCCAGAATAGAGTCCAAATAGAGAGCAGAGAACAGGCCAGGTGAGAGAAAAAGCTACCCTCCCTCAAACCAAAACATCTGGGACCCTTGGAAACTTGGGACAGTGTAGCTTGGAAGTAGGGCCCCACTGTAAGAGGGAGTTAAAAGTTAAATAAAAAATGGCAAGATGAGCAAGCAAAGAAAGTTGAGAAGTATAGAAAGTTTCTTTAGTGACAAGGAAGATCAAGGTGCACCCTCAGAAGAGGATAGCAACCTCAGGGCCCCTACATCCAAAGCTTCTAAGAAAAAGATGAATTGGTATCAAGCCATGGAAGTGCTCAAAAGGAACTTTGAAGAGAAAGTAGGAGAGATAGAAGGAAGATTTAGAGAGGTAGAGGAAAGAATGGAAAGAGAAATGAGAGTGGTGCAGGAGGGTCATGAAAAAAAAGTCAACAGTTTGAAAAGCCAAATAGAAAAGAAGATAAAAAAGCTCTCTGAAGATAATTATTGCCTTAGAATTAGGATTGAAGAAATGTAAAGTAGTGACCTTATGAGAAACCAAGATACAGTGAAGCAAATCCAAATGAATAAAAAAATAGAGGGCAATATGAAATATCTCCTTGGCAAAACAGCTGACCTGGAAAAATAGATCCAGGAGAGATAATTTGAAAATCATTGGACTACATGAAAACCATGACCAAAATAAGAGTTGAGACAGCAATTTCCAAGAGATTTTCAGGGAAAATTGCCCTGATATTCTAGAAGCAGAAGCTAAAATAGAAATTGAAAGAATCCACTGATCACCTCCTGAAAGAGATCCCAAAAGAAACCTCCAGGAATATTAAGGCCAAGTTTCAGAGCTCCCAGGTTAAGGAGAAAATATTGCAAGCAGCTTGAAAAAAGGAATTCAAATACTGTGGAGCTACAGTAAGGATGAAACAAGATCTATCAGCATCTACATTAAATGACCAGAGGGCATGGAATATGATGTTCCAGAGGGCAAAGGAACTGGAACTACAGCCAAAAAAACCCATAGCCAGAAAAACTGTGTGTAATCTTTCAGAGGAAAAAATGGGAGTTCAGTAAACAAGAGGAATTTCAGGCATTTGTGATGAAAAGACATGGACTGAATAGAACATTTGACTTTGAAATACAAGACCCCAGAGAAGCATAAAAAAGGTAAAAAGGAAAAAGAATTCATAAAGGATATTAAAAGGTCAAACTGTTTAGATCCCTACATGGGAAGATAATACTTCTAACTCATAAGAACTTTCTCAGTATTAGGGCAGCTGAAAGGAAATACACTTAGACAGAAGACATGCATCTGAACTGAATATGAAGGGATGATATCTGCAAAGCATTTATTTTTTGTTTACCCTTATTTTTTGTGGGGCAGGCAAGGTGAGGTGGCTTATGTCTGGGGCCAGATTTGGGCTTGGGGACTCCTGGGTCAAGTGCTGGTGCTTTATGCATTGTGCCACCTAGCTAACCAATGATGACATCTTTAAAATAGGGTTGAGGGGTAGGAGGAATAGACTGGAAGAAAGGGAAGGGGAGAGGTGGACTGGTGAGACAGTTCACATGAAGGAAACAAGACAAAAGCTTATGGAGGGGGAGAGGAAGAGGGGGAAGAAGTGGGGGAGTGAGTGAACTTCACTATCATCAGAATTGGCTCAAAGAGGGAATAACATACATACTCAAGTAGGTATAGTAATATACTTTTGCCCTGAGGGAAAGTGGGAAGGGCAGGAGATGGCAGGGAGGGGAAGAATAGGGGAATGAGGGAAGGACAGATTGGGGGAGGGAGCAGTAAAAAGCAAAACACTTTCAAGGAAGGTGAAGATGTTCTGCATAACTGCACATGTATGACTTATATAGGGAGGTTTGAGGAGGCAGGGAGGAAAAAAATTTTAGAACACAGAATTAGCTCAAAGACCTTAATCTCATCAGAGTGTGCTCAAGGAGGGAATAATATTCACACCCAATTGGGAGGAGTAATCTATCTAACCCAGCAGGAAAATAGGAGGAGAAGAGGATAAGGAGGGAAGGGTGAAAGAAGGGAGGGTAGAGTGGGGGAAGGGGTAGTCAAAAGTAAAACACTTTTGATGAGCAATAGGGTAAGAAAAGATAGAAAATAGAGTAAATATCATGGAAAAGAAATAGGATGGAGGGAAATAGTTATGTTAATTGACTATAATGGCAAAATGTATGGTACTTAATTTGCTGTGCTATTGTGAAGAAAATTCTTTGACAAATTTAAGGTACTATATAAAAGTTATGATGAACAGGATGCTATCAGAAAAACCTAGAAAGACCTACATGAACTGAAGCAGAGTAAAATGTATCGTATACAAAATAACAGCAGTAGTGTAAGATGATCTGCTAGGAAGGACGTGGATATTTTCAACAATGCAATGATCCATTATAACTCTGAAGGACTTATGAAAATTGCAATCCATTGACAGAGAAAGAACTGATGGTATTTGAAAACAGATTGAAACACTTTTTGGGGGGGGGTGAGGCAATTGGGGTTAAGTGACTTGCCCAGGGTCACACAGCTAGTAAGTGTTAAGTGTCTGAGGCCAGATTTGAACTCAGGTACTCCTGACTCCAGGGCTGGTGCTCTATCCACTGCGCCACCTAGCTGCCCCGAAACACATTTTTTTTTTTTTTTTTTACAATTCCTTAATTTGAAGTTTTGTTTTGTAATCTGTTTTCTCTCACAACCTAGCTAATGTGGAGATGTTTTCCATGACTACTCATGTATAACTTATAATAAATTGCTTCAGTTCTTGGGGGTGGGTGAGTGGGAAGGGAGGGAGGAAGAAAAGTTGAAACACAAAGTTTAAAAAAATTGATGTCAAAATTTGTTTTCATGTATATTTGGGAAAATAAAATTCTAAATAGAAAAAGAGTTATATTCCCTAAATATAAGGATGGAGCAAATGAAACAATGACACCTTGAGACAATAAGAAATATTAAAAGAAAATGAAATAATTAAAAAAGAAGAAAATGTGTGTATTTACATCTCTGTCTCTATCTCTCTATATCCATCTCTATCTCTATATCTATAAACTCAACTAGAAAAAAGGTAGAAAGATCATTGTGGGATGATTGAACTACCTGAAAACAATGACTAAGCAAAAATGCTTGGGGACCATATTTCATGAAATTATAACTGAAAACTTTCCAGATCTCTTATTTAAAAAGGGAGTCAATGTAAATATAATGTAAAATATTCTAGAGATTATCACCTAAAAGAAATTCCAAAATGAAAATCTCCAAGAATATCATGGCTAAAATCTTGAAAAGAAACAAGTCTATTTTCAGAACATTAATATCTTCAAGACATGGATCATAAAGGAAGCTAAATAAAACAGGCAGAGACTGTATGGGGGTAGTTTCATTCTTTATATGATGGTCTTAATAGAAGAAGGGAATCTGAATGATATGCGTTTATAGTCAATGAAAAAAAGGAATAAGGGTAGGTAATTCTCTTTCTCACAAAATAGATATGTATAAGATGAATAATACAAACATGAAGGAAGCAGTTTGGTAGCAACTGGCATCCCACAAACCTAATTTTATCTGACCTAAACAAAAGAAGATAGAAAACACACAGGCATACATGTATATACACAGAGGCTGTGGTGTAGACATACATTAACCTCAGTAGGGAAATGGCCACAGACAGGGAAAGGAAAAGGAAGGTTTAGGAGGGAAGACAGGATAGGTCAAAGAATAGCTATAAGCAAAAGAAATTGCAACAGTGGAAACTAAGTCAGGTATAGGGAGACTAAAGGGAAAGGAAGTAAAAAATCTCTGATTAGGGATGGATGAAAGAGAAAAGAATTTAGTGAATAAAGTTCTGCACTTTAGGAAGACCTGACTTCAAACCTGGTTTCAGACACTTACTATCTGTGTACTCTAGGCAAGTCATTTAACCCCTGTTTGCCATAATCTACTGGAGAAGGAAATAATAAATTACTCCAGTATCTTTGCCTAGAAAACCCCATGCACAGTATGGTCCATGGGGTCGTGAAGAGTCGAACACAACAGAATGACTGAACAACAAGGGAAAGAGAAGAGGAACAATTCAGTGAGCTCATCATTTCTTATGGCACAGGAGTATTCAGTCACAATAATATACCACAACTGGTTCAGCCATTCCTCAATTGATGGTCATCCCTGCAATTTCCAGTTCTTTGACACTGAAAAGAAAGCTGCTATAAACATTTTAGAACATATAGGTTTTCTTTTTCCCTTTTCCCCAATCATCTTTGGAAATAGACCAATTGCTGGATCAAAAGGTATAGGTAGGTTTGAGGAGGCTATTTGGGTATAATTCCAGATTGCCCTCCAAAATGGTTGAATTAGTTCACAATTCCCCGATTCTAATTTTCAAGGAGTTATTTTCTTCCTTAACCTTTTCTGTCTCTCTTTCCAGTTGGTTAAATTTCTTTTCATAATTTAATTCGTTTGCTTCTATTTATTTTTTAAATCCCTTTTTAAGTTCTTCCAATAGTTCTTTTTTGGGCTTGTGACCATTTGACATTATTCTCTGGGTTAGGAGTGGCATTTTTTTAACTTCTCTCTTTTCCTTTGAATATGAGCCCATATCTCCTTTAACACCAAAAGCAGTTATCTATGGTCAGGTTCTTTTTTCCTTTGCTTAATCATTTTGATTTTGTTTTATTGTATTTCAGCAGATGATGGTGATGATGACCATTATAACTGAGTTGTGAGTAATATTGTCCTAGGCTTCAGATTATCCTTACTATTGTTTTCTGAATTCTGTCCTGGGGATCAATCTCAGGGACTCTTTTCCTCATCTTCTAAGTTTTAGTTAGGGCCATAGCCATGGTGTCCCCAAAACATTCTTGCTCCGTGTAGTACCACACTCACCAGGAGTGTGCTGGTTCCTCCTCACCCACAGCCAGGACTTAGGATCATGTGTGGTCAATATTGTTAGGCCTGACTTACCAAAAAGTTAGGGGTGTGGGGAGGAAGGATTGGGAGGATTCCTTCAGTCTTCCTTTGCTCAGTCATCAGCTATTCCTTAGGTGAAAGTTTGTGAGGTTAAAGTTCCTGAGGTGAAATTTCTTGAGACCTAGTCTTATTCCCTTAGAGCATAGTCTTTGTTGATTCAGTGGAGTCCATCTGGAGGTGATAAACTTCAGGCCAAACCTCAGTTCTTGGAGTCCTCTCTGAGGTCACCTTAGGTTGTTTTACTCCTTTATTTATTTTTTTATTTTTTAATTAATTTATTTTTAGTGAGGCAATTGGGGTTAAGTGACTTGCCTAGGGTCACACAGCTAGTAAGTGTTAAGTGTCTGAGGCCAGATTTGAACTCAGGTACTCCTGACTCCAGGGCATGTGCTCTATCTACTGTGCAAACTAGCTGCCCCCTACTCCTTTATTTTTGCTGCTCTACATTCATTTCAGGTGATTTTCTGTCTGTTTGTGGAAGAAATCTGGAGAGCTTGACCTACTTGACCATCTTCCCAGAATACATTTCCTAGACTCAGTATTCTTATCTGTAAAGGTGAAATATTAATAATAGAGCTATCTTGGTTTCTCCATACATCATAAATACTCCAAGATATTTGTTGATCACACTTTTTTTTCTTAGAAATCTTTCTTCACTCCAGTTCCAAATAGAGCATACTTTTTATTGTAAAAGTATATTCCAATTACAAGTAAAGAAAGTTTTCATTATTTTTTTTCATAAGATTTTTAGTTCCAATTTTCTCCCTCCCTTTCTTCCCTCCCTCCTCCCTAAGACAGAAAGCAATCTGATATAGATTATATATGTACAATCACATTAAACATATTTCTGCATTGGTCATATTGTGAAAGAAGAATCAGAACACAAGGAGAAAACCTCAAAAAAGAAAACAGCCAAAAAAGTAGAAACATTATGCTTCAATCTGCATTCAGAATACTGGATATGGAGAACATTTTCTATCATGAGTTGTTTAGAATTGTCTTGGATCATTGTACTACTGAGAAGAGTCATGCCTAACACAGTTGATCATCACACAATGTTGCAGTTTTCCCTCACAGTCTTTTGGAAGATGCTGTCTAAACTCTTATTTTGGTCATGGTTTTCATGTAGTCCAATGATTTTCAAATTATCTCTCCTGGATCTATTTTCCAGGTCAGCTGTTTTTCCAAGGAGATATTTCATATTGCCCTCTATTTTTTTTTATTCATTTGGATTTGCTTCACTGTATCTTGGTTTCTCATAAGGTCACTACTTTACATTTCTTCAATCCTAATTCTAAGGCAATAATTTTTATCCAGAGAGCTTATCTCCTTTTCCATTTGGCTTTTCAAACTGTTGACTTTTTTTTTTATGACCCTCCTGCACCACTCTCATTTCTCTTTCCATTCTTTCCTCTACCTCTCTAAATCTTCCTTCTATCTCTCCTACTTTCTCTTCAAAGTTCCTTTTGAGCACTTCCATGGCTTGATACCAATTCATCTTTTTCTTAGAAGCTTTGGATGTAGGGGCCCTGAGGTTGCTATCCTCTTCTGAGGGTGCACCTTGATCTTCCTTGTCACTAAAGAAACTTTCTATACTTCTCAACTTTCTTTGCTTGCTCATCTTGCCATCTTTTACTTGGCTTTTAACTCCCTCTTACAGTGGGGCCCTGTCCCAAGCTTGAGAGTGTCCCAGATGTTTTGGTTTGAGGGAGGGAAGGTTTTTTTCTCACCTGCACTGTTCTCTGATCCAAAGATAACCTTAAGCCAACTTGCTAATTAACCAGCCAGCAAAACTTTTTGTGCTGTTTTTCTTAGCTCTGACTAGCCTGCACCCCTCCCCCATCTGGGCCTCTCTCCACTCAAGATTTCTTCCTGGTTCCCTACTTTGGTGAGATAGCTGAATTCCTCCTTAGGTCCTACATTTTCCACTCACCTGCCCATCCAGTCATTCAGCCCTTTCACCCGAACTTAAGTTTAGTTCCAGAAGATGCTGGTGCTACAACTGGTCCAGAGGCTCAGGGGAAAGTTTCTCTAGTGCAGCCTGCCTGGGAACTATGTCGGCATGATCACAAGATTGGACTCGGTTCACAGCCCAGCATAGCCCCCTATAAGCTCTCTTTGGCTTGAAAATGATCTCAGCCCATTTTTTGTGGGTTTTGCTGCTCCAGGGGTTGTTTTATGGCTGTTTGGGGGGTAATTGTGTCAGGTGCTCTGAGCATTTAATGTATTTCCTACACCATCTTGGCTCCTGAACATAATTTTTAAAAAAGAAATAATATTAAAGAAAAACAAATCCCTATTAAAATTCTACATATATATGACCTATAAATTGTGCTTCAGTGATTGGTTCCACTCTAAAAGATTAACAGAGTTAATTTTAATTTTTTTAATTTTAATTTTTTGCTGGGTAAAATTTCATTTTTCAGAATATATGTAAAAACAAAATTTTAACATCAATTAAAAAAACCTTTGTTTTCCAATTTCTCTTCCCCCCCTCCATTCCCACCCCCCTACCCACAAGAACTCAAGCAATTCAAAATAAGTTATACATGAGTAGTCATGGAAAAATTCCCATATTAGCTAGTTGTTAGAGAAAACAGTCAAAAAAACCCAAACTTCAGATTAAGGAATTGTCAAAGAGGAAATGAAAAAAAATTTTAATGTGTTTCCATCTGTTTTCAGATACTATCAGTTCTTTCTCTGCAGATGGGTTGCAATCTTCATAAGTCTTTCAGATTTAATTTTAACAAATTTTAAATTCCAAAGAAATCTCATACAAATCAACTGTTTTGCTTCTATTTCAAATGAAACAGTATCCTAAAGTACAAATCAGAGTTTCCTATCCCTTTAATTTTCTCCTTGCTCCAAGATCATATCATTCTCAGATTTCTGTTGGATAAGCACTGTTTTCTGAGTTGATGGGATGGATAATGAATCATTAGCTTTATCACAGATGTAAAGGAAGCTTATTCTATGGCTGAAACCTATTGTCAGGAAAAATCTATATTGCTTAACTTTAATAACAGTGATGGGAGATATTTTCAGGTGTTACTTAAAAACCAACAACAGTCCTTTTAACATCAAAAGAAATCATCCCCCCCTTTCCCTTCCTCTCAACTTTTATGTTTAACTGGAAAAGAGATCTAACTATTCCATAACTTGTCAGGGCTTTCTCCATTGCCCATTGAATCTTCTAATGGCAGGAACACTTGACAATTTCTATTTGCAACAGGAAAGAAAACATATTGATTAATGGAAGGACAATTACCTGTGATATTCATGGATTCTTAGGGACAAGTAAAAGCTGCTGCTTTGAGTCACTGGCAACGAAAGTCCTTGTAGCATGAAGTTTTTTTTTATATGTATGTGTTCTCCAGGGGGAGGAAAAATGAGCAAAGGAAGATTTAAATAATTTTCAATAATATATCAACTTTTAAACTTGAATTTTATTAATTATATTCTATTTTTTATTCAGTTGAAAAATTATGATCCCTTTAGACATTTTATTTTAGTAACTTGTGGATTTAATTAGAACTATAGAATGATAGAAATTGAAGGGGTCTTAAAATAATCTAATCCAACCCCCTTATCCTATAGATGCATCAGCTGAGCCTCAGGAATAATGGACTTGCTGGCAATTACAAGAACTAGACTTAGAAATAAAATCTCTGGACTCCCAAGTTTGTGTGTTTTCTACCATGACTATTTTGCATTCTATCCAAAAGAAAATGCAGACTGTATATAAACTTATACTTTGATAGATCCATGATTTCATCACTATTGATTCTATTTTATGGGTACGGTGGTAAATCATAGCCCCTGCATATCTTCTTGTCCTATGTGATTTGTGTACCAATCTTTCCATAGAAGGAAGAATCACTTAACCTGCTAGAGAACTCCTTTAGACTTACTTCACAGACACTAGCACAGCACTCAGACTATGTGTCATTTTTCATTTTCAATGAATAATCTTTTTTGGTCCTACATGTCCTTGATAGCATTTTTATATTAATTCTCAAATACATCATTATCATCATTAATGACATGCTGATGTCTAATTCCAGCCATTATCTTTCTATTGTTCCCTCTAAGAAATTAGTATTCCATGATTCAAAGACATAGTTTCATTGGGAAAATACTTCCATCAATAAACATTTAATAAGCACCTGGCATGTACCATGGACTGTGCTCACATGTGTATATATATACACATGTATGTATATGTGCTCCAGTAGTAATGTATGGCTGGGAGAGTTGGACTACAAGGAAGGCTGAGCACCCCAAAATTGATGCTTTAAAATTGTGGTGCTAGGGATGACTTTAGAGAGTCCCCTGGATAGCAAGTAGATCAAATCGGTCAATACTTAAAGAAATTAATTCAGATTATTCATTGGAAAGAAAAACACTAAAACTGAAGCTTGAATACTTTGGCCACATAATGAGAAGACAAGTGTCACTGGAAAAGTCCCTGATATTGGCGAAGATTAGAGGCAAAAAAATAAGAAGAAAGCAGAGGGTACAATAGATCTTGTCATGTAAGCAACAAACAATAAGTTTGGGCAGACTTTGGGAGATGGTAGGATAGAAGGGCCTGACATGCCCTTCTATCTGTGTCCATAGAATCACAAAGAGTCAGACAAAATTGAATAACTGAATAACAACAACAAATGCATATATACATAAATAAATATATATGTGTATGTATACACATATATTTCCTTGACCCATCTCTTAGATTTTTTTATTTCTCCCTAAAACATACACATATATACAAAGTATACATGTATGTATATATAGATATCATATTAATGATCTAACTCAATGTACTGCCCAAATAATACAGTAGACGGTATCTTTACCAAAACACAACTGACTCAAAGTAATAGAGAATACAAGATCTTATTGCACTTTTTTTGTTGAATATAAAAAGTATTTGCCTCAGTAGAGTAAAAGGCTATGTTAGGTAGTCTATTGTAACTTAGGTGACAGAAAAGATTTTGTAAAGGCACTCTTTCAACATTGTGTCTCTTGAATATATGTCAAAATTATATGAGTCCTTTAAAGATATAACAAGACAGATTACCTTGTTTTTTCACTCTAAGACCATTACTATCTAGTGAGGGATAAACCATGAAGACATAAGCTCATCAAAGGTGGTTGGTTACCACTGTAATGGGGGAAATACAGTACAGAGTCCAAATTGAAAAGGTACTCCCCATAAATGGTGAAGTCATTCTGTTACTTTGTCCTCTATCCCTAATATTTCTGGACAATTTAATTTTTTAATTTCTTGAAATGTAGCACTCAGGATTTGGTTTCGTCAATTTTGATGGGGCGGGGAAAATGCATGGTCATTATATCAATTATATGTGCCTTTTTCCAGGTCGATCTTGGTAGTAACAGATCTTACATGTTCTTCTAATCTTTATGTTTTGAATTTTCTTTGATATAGCTTGTTATATTATTTAATATTAAATTTTTCCCCATTCTTTAATTTTTTAAAATGTGAAACACTTCTTTGGTAAAAGTTTCAGACAGCAATACTTCTTATAATTTTTTCATGCACAAATATTTTTATTGTAGTTATGGAAATGCTTGTTTTATCCAATACATATTAAAAAAGAAAAGCTAATTGTTTGAATAACTAATTTCATTGCTAATTATGGGAAGACAAATTTTTAATGATGAATTTCCTTGTCTATTCTTTGATTTATTTTATTGTTTATAGCTTATTTTGCTTTATTGGGCATTCTAATCATTGTTCTTTTAGAGCTGAAAACCCTAATTGGGGGAAAATTGTTTCTTGTCTATGTCTCCCACTTACTGGGAATCTACCTTGGGAGGCTTTTATACAAAGTTGTTTTATATTTAACTGTGGGCTTACCCATCCACTTTCTAGTACTGTCTCACTTTTTCTTGAGTTATCTGGAGGTATTAGTTCAATTTGATTTGATCTGTAATTATTAGGCTGAGAGTCTTTAAATGTCTGCAACATAGGGCAGGTAGGTGGCTCAGTGGATAGAGCACCAGCCCTGGAGTTAGGAGGACCTGAGTTCAAATCTGGCCTCAGACACTTGACAGTTACTATCTGTGTGACCCTGGGCAAGTCACTTAACCCCAATTTCCTCACCAAAAAAAAAATGTCTGCAACATAATAGGTGCTTAATACATTCTTCCTTCCTTCCTCCTTCCCTTCTTTCCTTCCTTCCTTCTTTCCTTCTTGCCTTCCTTTCATCCTTTCTCCTTTTCTTTCTTTCCTTTCTTCCCTCCTTCCTTCCTCTGAACTCAAATATATTCAATAAAGTAAATTGTAACAATGAATTAAAAATCTGTTTTTATATTATTGAATAAAGCTGGTATACTCCATGTGTCAGGAGTGTCTTATAACAAGAATAATCCTTGTATATATTATTAAATCATAAAAGTATTTTATTATTTTCTAGTTATATGTAGATGGTTTTCAACATTTCTTTTTATAAGATTTCTAGTACCAAGTTTTTCTCTCTCCCTTTGCTCCCTTCCCCCTCCCCAAGACAGCAAGCAATCTGATAAAGGTTATATCACATTAAACATATTTCTTCATTAGTCATTCTGTGAAAGAAGAATCAGAACAAAAGGGAAAAATCTCAAAAAAGAAAAACAAAAAAAGTAGAAGTGGTATATGGTTCAATCTGCATCTAGTTTCCACAGTTGCTGTTTTTTTCTGGATTTGGAGAGCATTTTCCATCATGAGTCATTTGGTATTTTCTTGTACCATTGTGTTGCTGAGAAGAGTCAAGTCTATCACAGTTTATCAACACACAATGTTGTTGATACTGTGTACAATGTTCTCCTGGTTCTGCTCATCAGCTTCAGTTCATGTAAGTACTTCCACGTTTCTCTGTAATCTGCCTGTTTATTGTTTCTTATTACACAACACTATTCTATCACATTCATATACCACAACTTGTTTAGCCATTCCCCAATTGATGGGCATCCCCTCAATTTCCAATTTCCTTGCCACTACAAAAAGAGCAGCTATAAATATTTTTGTACATGTGGGTCCTTTTCCCTTTTATATGATATCTTTGGGATAAAGATCTAATAGTGGTATTGCTGGGTCAAAGGGCATCCACAGTATTATAGCCCTTTGGGCATAGTTCCAAATTGCTCTTCAGAATGCCTGGATCAGTTCACAGCTCTACCAACAGTGCATTAGTGTTCCAATTTCCCCACAGCTTATTCAACATTTTTTCTTTTCCTTTTTTGTCACATTAGCCAATCTGATAGGTGTGTGAGGTCGGACCTTAGAATTGTTTTAATTTGCATTTCTCTAATCAATAGTGATTTAGAACTTTTTTTTTCATATGGCAATAGATAACTTTGATTTCTTCATCTGAAAATTGCATGTTCATATCTTTAGACCACTTCTCAGTTGGGCAATGATTTGCATTCTTATAAATAATCCTGGTATATTTTATTTTATTTTATTTTATTATTATTTTTTTGCAGGGCAGTAAGGGTTAAGTGACTTGCCCAGGGTCACACAGCTAGTAAGTGCCAAGTGTCTGAAGCCGGCTTTAAACTTGGGTTCTCCTGAATCTAGGGGCAGTGTTTTATGCACTGCACCACCTAGCTGACCCCCCCCTCCTCTTTTTAATCCTGGTATGTTTTAAAGGAATTTGTGCCTGCTCTAGGAAACACTATCAGAATCAGACATTTACACACTTAAAAGCCTTGGTTTCCTTGGACTAGTTTTTTCAGATTTATTACACATTACTTTTCTTTATAAATTCTTCCTTCCAGCCACATTGTTATATTTATTGTACCAGTCCATGATATCCATCTTCCATCTCTGTACATTTATATAGGGGCAGCTATGTGGCTCAGTGGATAGATCACTGGCCCTGGAGTCAAGAGAACCTGAATTCAAATCTCACCTCAGACACTTACTTAGCTGGGCAAGTCACTTAACTCCAATTGCCTTAAAACATCCAGGGCCATCCTCAGTTATCCTGATATATATCTTGCCACTGTACCCAGTTGTCTCTGGAGGAGAAAGTAAGGTTCGTGACCTTGCATAGCCCTCCCTCACTTATATCCAGTTCAGTACAAGTCATGACATCCCAGTGTTATATTCCTCTTTGAGTATAAAGGACAAACAATGACCTTCATATAGGTTGTTTTACATGAGTGTAATGCACATCCCCCACCCCATCTCTACCTTGTAGAATCCCTAGCTTTCTTCAAAAGTCAGTTTGCTTCTGCTAACAAGGAGTCAAATCTGATCCCCCAATTAGTAGTAACTCACTATAACTACTTCATATATATTTTTGTATTTACTTTTCTATGCACAAATTGTTTTTCTCCAGAGAATATTAGCTCCTTGAAGCCAGGTACTTAAAAAAAAAAACAAAAAAAAAACCCAAACCTTTGTCAAAGTTAAATGGCTGACATCTATCAGATATTTAATAAAAGCTTCCCGGATGAACAAATTCAATGTTCAAAATTTTCTTATTCTTTTGACTCATAGACTCTTACCCAGAAAGCCTAGCAAGGAGGGCATGATACCCTTCAGGATACTAAGACCAACTTTCTACTTTCAAACACATATTTCACAACAAACCACAAAGAAAGATTATTTTTTTTTATTAAAAGTTGAAAATGAAAAAAATATATTTTGCTAAGCAACCATTAGTACAAACCATTATGTAAAATACAATTTAGCGAATATTCTCCACACTATCAATAATAAAAATTGAAATATACTTTTTATGTAGAAGTTCAATAACATATTCTACTGATAAATATTTATATTATGGGTATTATAAGACATACAGTATACATTTTAAAAGTATGAGATAATGAGAAAATATGTAAAGATGTCAATTATATATACTAGTACTATAAATTTATTACACACAAAAATGTAAATTAATAGATTAAATAAGTAATATATTAAATTTTATTTTATTAATAAAAATCTCTGTCATCTCCCTAAGTTATTAATGACATAATAACACCATAATAACATTTGAAAATTTCAATTTAACATTTGGAGAGTCCAGGATTCAGAGATATAGTTTGAAGTTCAGTTTATTTTTTACATGGTTTTAATGGCTATCATATCACAAAGATATGTAGAATCAAATAGGAAAAAAGGCATCTTTGACTGTATTTATTGAAACATGATACTAATTTTTCAACACCATCTACCTGGTATGCAAATATTTTGTTGGAATTCAGTTAGTAAAATGCATTTACCCTAATTTCAATTAGTTCGTCTTATAAACTAATCAAAATGTGCTATATTCTAATCTTTTTAATAATAGGATCAAAACCCAAAGAAACTCTTTCTCTGGAAGATTTTTATACAGGTTACAAATTTTGCTTGTAAATTTTAAAATCATTCAGGTATGAAAGTTTTTAGAGATGATTGATGCTAATTTTTAACAGAAACAGTTTTTAAATGTCTTATTAATCATAATGGCTTCATATTATCATTAGCTAATAAAGACAATAGATACTTAGTGGTAGGTTAATCATTAGTGATAGTGGATATTAAGGCATATTTCAAATAATCTTGATAATTTTAAATTTTTTTGAATTACTTTTTCTAACATTTGATTATTTTTCCTTCATGATGTGGAGAATAAAGAGCTTCTCAGAGGAGTATGAGAAGTTTCTTCATTGCTATTTTCTTATCATTCACTTGCACCTATATTAGTATAATCATGAATCTACATTTTCTTTGCCCAAATCTTTTCAAGTCACTGGTCCATTTAGAGAAGGTTAGCTTAGTTAAAACTACAAATTACTTGTGATTTCATTGGTATAGAGAGCCCTCAGCTGAGATTAATCCTTTTTACCAATTTTGGATTAGCACCTTATTTGCTATTTATGGTTTTAGAGAGATGTCAGAACACTGGGTTGCTGGGGTCACTCAGCTAGGATGTTAGAGGTAGCATTTGAACCCAGCTTTTTTTTTCTGAATTCAAGGCTCATTATATAAAAACTAGATAATAAATCCCATAAATCCATTTTAGAAGACATGTGTATACTGCAATAGCCACAGTATGCTCAAAGTAAGGATATCACTGTCAACCCTATTGTGAATTCTCATTCTTTCCTTATGCTATTTAAAATACTATACATAATACATAAATGACGCGTAGAAACTAAATTAAGAAACTAGTGCCAATTCATATAGCTAAATATTTTAAAAGATTTATTTACAATGTTTTCCCAATAAAAATATAAATACAGGTTGTTATTAAATCCACATAGATTTTTATTTTGGGGGGTAATCTTTGGTGTGCAAACATATCCCCCATTTTGAAGACCACTGATTAGTGTGTGATGTTTCAACATTCTTTTAGCAAAGGAACTTTCTGAATAAGGGACAAGGTGTTATCTTTCTCTTCTTTTGTGATATTCTGTTGTGAGTTTCCCAGTTTTTCAATCCAAGTCAGCCCAAAGCTCTTGAATCTATTGATGCCATTTGATTGGTGAAAGACGAGGTCACAAGTACCCTTCAGATTTGTCTTCTTCCCTTTTTAAAAAGTTTCTTGTCCCCTTTCCAGTATTTCCCTATCATGTTCCCCAGATATCATATGTATCTAGGTTTGTCATACTTAATTGTCCCAAGTTACTTAAAATGGCAAAGAAGAGGAAGGAAAAATTGCCTAACAATTAAGATGTAGAAATGGAAGTTTTTAATGAAAATCTTAGTCATATGAATGAATAAGTTTGAATTGTTTATAGATGATAGGTTTTTTTTTCCTTTTTAATTACTCAGTATCTAAAAAACAAATAATAGGACTAAGGACTACTGCCAGACAAGAAAGCCATTGGCCGATACCAATAGTGCTTAGGCATCTGGATTGATAGAGAATAGGGGGTTCCACTGAGGCTGAGGCACCATGCTGAAAAGATAACTTTGAAACAATGAAGAATACCAGAGGATGTATGTGTATTATGATGATGAAAGAAATAGGGAGAAGAACCTCTCAGTGGCATTCCATCAAAATCAAGACATTTCTCTTCTGTAATTTAATCGAGCACATATGTAGAGCTCCCTATCCTCATAAATTAATGGCAATCATACCTACAAATATACATGGGGTGAATCCCACAACTATGAATATGGACAGAGTGAGAGGTGTGTGTGTGTGTGTGTGTGTGTGTGTGTGTTTTAGGGAGCACAAGTCTATATGTTAGGACTAACGAGACTTCATAGTTACTATATCTTTTCTTAGCTTATAAATCTTTGAATACTTCACTTACAGATCCTTCAGTAATTCGTTGACTCTCCTCCTGTATTGAATATTGAGTTACACTGCTTGATTTTGTCATTTCTGATTTGGAATGAGTAGTTGTGAAACTCATTCCCCAGAGGAATTATGTTTTCAAGCTCAACCTAAATAGAAATAGCGACTGGACTGTGTTTTCATTGGCATAGAGGACTCTCAGGGAAGGAACTTCCACTATGAATACACAGTGGCACCTAAGTCTTTGAGGCTTAGATTGTGAACAAACCACTTGGACCTGTGGTGCCACACTCCTGGTATATTCATTTCTGGTTGAGTTTGACATCATTAGTCTACAGGTTTGAGAAGTTAACTTGTCTAGGATCAAATATCCAATATATTCAGAGGTAGCACTTTGAACCTAGGTTTTCCTTGCTTTGAAGTTAGTTCTCTGTCTACCATGTTGCCTCTCAACCTAGACTAATTAAAGGAATGAAAGGGAAAAAAGAAGTCTCCTTTCTTTCAACTCCTATTATTATAGTCACTTATAGAAGCCTATGTATACTTGAATGAATTGAGATGTTATATTTCAAAGTGCCTGATTGAGTGCAAGTGAGTAGAAATACAGGCTATAGACTGGATGTCCTGAACTGCATGCCATTTTAACTTGGCTGTGCTCCAGACAAGTGGGGCTACTCAAATATCCACTCCTTTTATAATTCTGTTCATTTGCTTATATTATTCCCAGGGGTCCTTTCCAGACCATCCTTCCATTTTGAAAGTCATTGTATCTTTTAAGTCATTCCTTAAATCCAGTCTACTTGATGAAAACTTCAGTTTTCTTGCTCTGCTTTCACATTTGTTTTTAGAGTTAGAGATAAGTTAGAACCAAAAAGGACATTTGAATTCACCTAGTCCAACTTTATCATTTTATGGATTAGGAAATTGAGATTCAAAAAGCTTAAGTGACAGAAACAATGTGGTGTAATAGAAATAGTAATGGTTTTTGAGTTAGGGGTCCTTAGTTTCTATCCTGCCTCGGACACTTAATGACTTGCATGATGATGATAGGAAAGTCACAGCCCCTCAGAATTTAGCTTTTTCATCTAAAAATGGTGATATTAATACTTGTAATGATGCTTTTAACTGTTGCCATGAGAAAAGTCCTTTAAACTTTAAATCTCAAAGTGTTGTTCACATGGGAATTGTTAATATATAGTGCTAGGTCCCCATTTCAGTTCCCCATAAAGTATCTGTATATTCTAGGTACCTTTTTGGGTCATAATACTCACCAAATAATAGGTCATGAGCCCCTACTTATATGTTTTCATTCTAGTCAGAGGACAGCCAATTCAAAACACAGGCATTTAATGAGAAAACAAAGTAACAATGTAATAGAACATCCTCTCATAAATGTTCAGCTCTATTTCTCACCAATACATGCACCTTTAGTGGACAGAGTATATTTAGGGATCATATATAGGACATATTTATATTACACACCCATATAACCAGGACACCTACATGATAGGGCACAATAGATATAACATTTTTGGCCACATTCCATACCTCAAGGCTTGCATATTGACTATGAAAACCACAAATGAACATTATCTGTGTGTGTATTTTTATTTATTTTGTTAAACATTTCCCTATTGCATTTTATTCAGGTTTGGGCAGCTAGCCCTGAGTTTGACAGCTTTGCTGTATACTATTATTATTGCCTAAGGTCACATAGCTAGGAGCCTAGCTAGAACAGGTATTCAAAACCAAATTCCCTGACTCCTAATCCAGTGTTATTGAAACTATTCTATATACCTCATATTATTATATTGTATTTGTACTGTTATATTCCATAATCATAACTATATAATTATTATCTATTATTGAATATTTATACACATTGCACATTTCTTCTGCTAGGATTGTAATGGCAACAAAAATATCTTAGATAGGTATCGTCCCATCTTCCCTACCCCTTATCATAGTGCTTTACATTTGTAAGTGCTTATTAAATATTGGTTGTTTGAAAGGATAGATGAATGAAATGAGCAACAATGAGCCTCATTCGTGGTTGGCAATTTTGGGGAGAATTTAAGGACAGATGTCAATATACCTGGAATACTGCTAGCTATATAGTGAAATCGTTTAGGTGTTGAGGGGAAAAAATGGTTCCATTCAAGACAAAAACTTTGACAAAGACTCACATAGTCTAAATTCAGTGTAGATAACAACATTTAAGTTTTCAGAATATATTATTTAATTAGAGATATCAATACAGAAATACATATTTATGAATATACATATACTGTTGTAATAGCTTACTCATTATTTTGCTAGGCTATAGATTGTGACATTTATTTATAGGGCAAACAATGGATTTATTCAACACAAAATAGTACTGTGCACTTTCTAGACTAAAAGAAAGAAGTAGCATCATTTCATATAAATATTGTCACAACCTCCTCTTGCTGCCTTCCTGAACATTTTTTCTGCATATTTAAAGTTTATGGCAGAGCACAAGGTTCAGAGTTTCTTTTCATATTCCAAGTTTATAGTGGAGCTTCAACTCTATATTAATATAGCAGCTGTAATGCATTCCTAGTTAAGCTGTCATAAAGTCTGGAGCTTTTCACATCATCACTTTTGAAGGTCGGTGCCACAGAGAAAAGAAGCATTTGTATTGGATCACCATGGTGGTTTGTAATACACATGACAATAAATATTGCGATATATTTCATTTTTATATGTTTTTGATGAAGAGGCAAAAGTGCATCTTCTACAGTTGCTTTTCAGAAATTGCTCATCTGTTTGGAACGAGGGTAAAAGAGACTGAAGCTAAACATTATTTATAGAGACATTACTACTCTTCACTCAGACCACAGCTGAAATGAAAAGAGGATTCCAATGATATTTCATTTACGGTATTGATTTTCTGAGCTCACCCTAGGAAGCTGTTGTGTGTGCATTTGAGATAAATGTGAGAAAATGTAGATATTCTGAAAAGCATTACACATTATGTGCTTTGGTTTGTTTTTTATCTTAATAATTTATATATTATTTGAAATTCACTTGGAAATGTCTTTCAGACATTACTCCATTCATACCATTGTACCACTAGAATCAGTGAAGATAAATACATTAGAAATTTTCAGATTCATTGTTAATCGGAATACATATAATCCTGAGATAACCATTATTCTTTATGGTGAAAAAATATTTTGAGTAGCAATTTTTCTGCGACATTTATTTTTATGCAGGATGTCAGATGACAAGTTTAAGAGTGAGTCTGCCTCACTGATGTTTCCTTTACATCTCATCTCTTGTTTCTATCAGTTCTTTAGAAGTGAAATCACTGCTGAGTAAAAGCTATTTACTAAATCAATTTCTATTCTTTTTCTTTCCTTAGTTTCTCCCATATTTTGTTGTTGTTTAGTCATTTCAATCATTTCCAACTCTTCATGTTCCCATTTGGGATTTTCTTGGCATAGACACTGAAGTGGTTTGCTGTTTCCTTCTCCAGTTCATTTGACAGATAAGGAAATTGAGACAGAGTTAAGTGACTTGCTTGGGGTCTAGCTAGTAAGTGTCTAAAACCAGATTTGAATTTGGGAAGAGGAGTCTTCCTGACTCCAGGCCCAGCACTCTATCCACTATACCACCTAGCTGCCCTTTCTCTTATAAAATCACCTTCAGCTTTCCATAGCTTCATCTTTACTGTAATTAACTCTATGAACTCTAGGGTAAAATTCAAACAATGATGAAAAACCTTAAGATCCATGCTACAAGTATTGGTGGGTAGAGGAGATAAAAACAGAGATATTTGTGGGTTTTATTTTGCATTTCTAGTACCTTTATTTTGCTCCATGAAGCAAGTGAGTATTTGAAATAGACTTTTAGATCATCTAGGAAGAATCGGGACTTCAGACGCTCAAAAATATATTCATCATTCTTTTTGTTTGATGTCTATCCCCCTTTTCTCAACTGGAAAAAACAGCTTACAGGGCCCCTTTCTTTTTTACTCTTTTATCATCCTTCTGATCAGATCCGAGCTTGGAGGAGAAGATTTTGGTTTATTTTCTTCTCTCCTCTTTCTCCCTCCTTAATTTCTAAACCTGATGCCAAAAATACATACACAATTCTAGTGCTTTTCTCCTGTCTTTATTTTGAGAGCTTGTTTATTTTACCTCAAATGAAATGATTGGTTCCATTAAAATAGCTTCTTTTTAAAAAAATTCTTTTGTTTTCTTTTTGCGTGGCAATGAGGGTTAAGTGACTTGCCCAGGGTCACACAGCTAGTAAGTGTCAGGTGTCTGAGGCCGTATTTGAAGTCAGGTACTCCTGAATACAGGGCCAGTGCTTTATCCACTGTGCCACCTAGCTGCCCCCAAAATAGCTTCTTGTAGTGTGGAAGCTTCATGAGTCTTCTTACTATTAGCTCATATTTAATATAAAACAATTTAGGCTTTTGAAACATTTTACTCAGAAAGGTCAGTAGGGTGAGTATACTAAATCTATTATTGAACAAGCTGAGGGTGGGTGGGGTTTACTGACCTGAAATCACACAATTGGTAACTTCCAAAGCTGGGATTCAAACCCACATCCTCTGACTTCAAGTCCTTGTTCTTCCCCTTACAACATACTAGATAAAACTTCAAAAATTCTAGTAATTCTATTGACAACACGAAATCCTGTTAGCAGAGAAATTTAAGATTGGGGGAATCGTGTTTTAGTAATAATGATACTGGTGATTTCCCTGAGACATTAGATGTGTCTCCTATTTTAAAATAACTACTACTAATTTTAATAGCTAACATTTATATAGCATTTTAAAGTTTGAAAAATGCTTTACAGATCTTGTCTCATTTTATCTTCATGACAACCATGGGGAAAAGTGCTGTTATCATCCTTTTTATTTTTTTATTTTTTTACAGATGAGGAAATTGAGGAAGAGAAAGGTTAATTGACTTATTGACTTGCCTAGAGTCACATAGCTAGTGTCTAAGGCCATTTTTGAACTTGTCTTCTTGACTCAAGGTACAGCCTTCTAGCCAATGTGTCACCCAGCTGCCTCTCTGCTCATATTCCTCAAAAGAATACATCATATTGTTGGCAACTAAGAAACTGGGGCGGGGGGGGGGCATATAATTGAACTATTTTTTTTTATAATTTGTAAAATATCATAAGGTTTTCAGCTGATCACAATAAATAGGTGTGTGTGTGTGTGTATAGTATGAGATAAACTGTTTAAGAGACCTATATACATATTTGACTAAACTAGTGTTTTACAGGTATCATTTTCAAAGGGGAAATAACCAAGAAACATTTCTGTATAGCTCATCAGAAAACCCCAAATTCGCAGATAAAACCCAAACACGTGTTCAGAAGTGAAATGCAGCCTTTAATCCAAAGTATAAAAACTGACAGAAAGGAAAATTAAATTTCTTACAGCTGGGTGACCCACTTAGCTTTATGGGGCATGTTCTTGCATAATATCACTTTGAATGCTATGATTAGATGTGGTGACAAGACATCGAGATACTGCAATAGTCTTATTTTGATAAAAATATACATAGTGAATATTAACTTATTTTTTAAAAACATAAGTAAAAAAAATCACCCAAATTAGCTTGAGTCATCACTGTTGTCTTTCGTCATATAGATCTGCAGTTCCATCAACTCTTATGGAACCAAAATGCACGAAGTGATTTGTAGTCAGCCAGCTCATTTTTGTAAATATCCCAGAGGGCCATTGGGCAAGTATATCACTTCTTTCTGGTCAACCAAAGTATTTCACTTAATGGCTGCTTTCTTTTTCTAAAGAATTAATTTTCTTCTTCTCATTGTCACCAAAGATCATATTTAATTCACCTGCAGGTTCTTTTATTCAGTAGGAAAATTGAACTCATTTAGTAAATCAGTAAACATATTTCTTTCTGCAATAATTTAATGATTCTATAACTTGTAGATTGAGTAGCACCTCTAACGGGTATATTTCAGTTCTTCCATATATTTTCTTTTCTTTTCTTTTTTTTTTTTTTGGTGAGGCAATTGGGGTTAAGTGACTTGCCCAGGGTCACACAGCTAGTAAGTGTCAAGCATCTGAGGCCGGATTTGAACTCAGGTCCTCTTGAATCCAGAGCCGGTGCTCTATCCACTGCGCCACCTAGCTGCCCCTCTTCCATATATTTTCATCCTGCATGACTCTTGTAGCTATCTTCCCATAAATCTTCTACATACCTGAGAACCTTGTATAAGAATCTTGACACTGTGCTCTACTGGAGCCCAGGAGCTATCCCTCAGAGTGATCCTTCACCCACTATGCCAGTTTTAAGGAGGAAATGCCTGGGATAGTTATGACCCATCAAAATGATTCCTTCACATATTCTCTTCTGTTTCTTTATCTATAGAATTAGGGCAATAATTTTTGTGAAACTACAGGAATGATACCTTTATATTACATTACCCTCCGAGTAGCATCTTGAAATCCTATGCACAATATGATAGGAAAAATAGTCCCAGAATTTGAAGTAATTATTCAAAGAAAATGAGAATAGACCAAAGGATCCATAAATCAGATTTAGGGGCAATATATTTAAAGATAAAGACCAGTACTGAGAGTTATCTTAAAACAAGATTCTTTTGCATTGAGTAAAATATAAAGAATTATGAATAGAACTAAAATTTTAGCTAACATGGATAAGTTCTCTCAAGTCTAACTTTCTTTCACATTGCAGAGATCATCTTCAAGCTGTGAAGGAAGACTGATTATAATTTCAGACACTAGGATATTTAGGATGAGACTAGTAGATGCTCAATTTTCTAGAGTTGTCCACAGCACATTTAGTTTAGGGATTATTTTCTCTGACTGGGAAGGCTGTTCGCTCCAAAGGTTGAACAGCTATCTGAATTTCTGGATCAGTGCTAGAAAGCTTTTTATCTTGTAGTAAAAGACAGAACTTGTTGCCACTGAATTGCCAAAGGGTCAATGTCTATCTTGAACCTCAAAGAAAATACAATTTTCCTAGGAAAGCAAGGGTAACCCTTTAATAGATAAACCTATCCACAACAGTAGACGTGGATTAATATATATATATATATATATATATATATATATATATATATATATATATATTTTAAAAAAATCTGTGACTTTATCAATGTGGCTAGTTTTTCCAATGGTACAGAACCTAATTTATCCTTGACATCTCCTCTGTGATTCTTGTTCATGTGTTCCGTTAAATCCTCAGAGACTCCAACCAAGATTTTGTGTACTCTCTTCTTGGTCTCTTGACATTAGGTGGGTATGAAGCATAGTTTGTACATTTGTTACCTTGTAACCAGCCTCTGCCTCATAATGCCTATATGACCTTGGATGAGTTGCTCAAATTCTCTGTACTATTGTTTTCTCCTACATAAAATAGAAAGGTTGGACTAGATCCTAGTTTCTTGAACTGTGGATTGCAATCCCACATGGGGTCATGTGACCCCCAATTTTGGGGGTCACAAAAAATTTTGGCAATGGTAAAAGGTTATGTATACCTATTTTATATATCTTTGTACCCAGATTCACATAAAAATTTCTTGGGTGAGAATTATAGTACTGTGGAGCCCCAGTCAGGATAGCACAAGATCTAGCAGCTTCCACATTAAAGGACCAGAGGCCATGGAATATGATATTCCAGAGGGCAAAGGAATTAGGATTACAACCAAGAATCATGTATCCAGCAAAACTGATTATGATCTTTCAGAGGAGAAAATGGGACTTCAATGAAAAAGAGCACTTTCAGGTATTTGTGATGAAAAAACCTGAACTGAATAGAAAATTTGACTTTCAAATACAAGATCCTAGAGAACCAGAAAAAAATTGGGGTTGGGGGATATACTTGGGGTCAAGCAGTTGGAGACTTGTGTCTAAGGCTGGGTTTTGGCTGGTGTCCCCCTGGGTCCAGAGTGGATGCTTTGTCCATTATGTCACATAGTTGCCCCATAATGACATATTTAGGGTAAAACTGAATGGTAAGAGTAATGCATTGGGGGAGGGGGAAGGACAGAGGTAGCATGGGGTGAAATCCCATATAAAAGAAACAGAAAAGGGTTCATGGAATGGGGGAAGAGACGGGGGAAGAGCAGGACAGTAAATGAACTTTATACTCATCAGAATAGGCTCAAAGACCTTAATCTCATCAGAATTGGCTCAAGGAGGGATTAACACACACAATTGGGTGGAGTAATTTATTTAATCTGGGCAGTAAATGAGCCTAACACTCATCAGAATAGGCTCAAAGACCTTAATCTCATCAGAATTGGCTCAAGGAGGGATTAACACACACACAATTGGGTGGAGTAATCTATCTAACCCCTCAGGAAAATAGGAGGACAAGGGGATAAAGGGAGGGTCAAAAAAAGGGAGGGCAGATTGGGGGAGGGGACAGACAGAAGCAAATCCTTTTTGAAGAGGGATAGGGTGAAAGAAGATAGATAATAGAGTAAATATGGGGAAGGGAATAGGATGGAGGGAAACAGTTAACAATAATAATCATGAAAAAGAGAAAAGGGGTGAAAATTGTACAAAAAATTATTTATAGCAACTCTTTGTGGTGGCTAAGAATTGGGAATCAAAGGAATGTCTATCAATTGAGGAATGACTGAAGAAGCTGTAGTATATGACTGTAGTGGAATGGTATTGTGCTATAGGAAATGGCAGGCAGGATGATCCCAGAAAAACCTGGAAAGACTCATATGAACTGATGTATAGTGAAGTGAGCAGAACCGGGAGGACATTGTACATAGTGACAGCAGTCTTGTTTGATGAGCAATTGTAAATGACTTAACTACTATCAGCAATACAATGATCCAAGACAATCCTAAGGGACTAATGATGAAGCATACTATCCACCCCTATAGAAAGAACTGATAAAAAGAGCACTTGTGGATTGTACATATATAACCTATATCAGAATGGTTGCTGTCTCGTGGAGTAGGGAGGAAAAGGAGGGAGGGAGAAAAATTTGGAACTTTAAATCTTATGAAAATGAATGTTGAAAACTACCCTTACATGTAACTGGAAAAAATAAAATAAATATTTGTTGCATTGAAAAAAATTCTTGGGTGAAAAGGAGTCTCGCATGGAAAAAGTTTAAAAAGTCTTAGCCTAGATGACCTCCAGTGGTTTCTTCTTCTAGATCTGTATCCACAATTCTATGATCGATCTCTCGCTCTCTCTCGCTCTCTCTCGCTCTCTCTCTCTCTCTCTCTCTCTCTCTCTCTCTCGCTCGCTCTCTCTCGCTCTCTCTCGCTCTCTCTCGCTCTCTCTCGCTCTCTCTTGCTCTCTCGCTCTCTCGCTCTCTTGCTCTCTCTTGCTCTCTCCCTTCCTCCCTCCCTCCCTCTCTCTTCCCCCCCCACCCCTAGCATGTATTTTTACATTGTTATTGCATAGAATTATAGGGTCATAGGTATAGAGCTGGAAGGAACTTCAAAAGTCATTTAATTCAATCGCTCCATTTTACATATAAGAACACAGGCCCAGAGACATAAAATAACTTGTTTAAGGGCATATAGAAGCAAGCAGAAGAACCAGAATTCTAGTCTAGGTCTCCTGACTTCAAATCTATTGCTTTTTCCACCCTGTGCTATGTCTTTGATTCTTCACAGATCATGCTGGGTCACTTTCCACAGCTGCATAGCATTACTGGATGAGTGTTGAAATGTAAAAGATGGAATTTGTTTCAGGGACAATATGAGTGTCATTGAAAGCAAGTGTTGTCTATCTCCTCCTCCCATTCAAATTAGGCCTCACTCATTTAATTGTCCCTCTACAGTGTCTGTATGAGGTAAGTATGTTCAGTTGTACCAGCATTGAGTTTACTACCTCGTGATACCATAATTTTGACAGTAGGCATTCTTTTTCTTATAGGTTTTTGCCTGTTTGAATAGTTAGCTTGAACTCTTTTGAGTGATTCTGTACCTTGTTCAAGAAACTTTACTGTAAATACAAACACACACACACACACATACACTCGAATATATATTATAAATGGATGTATTCATAGGAGTTTATAACTGAACATTAGTCAAATGCTATTGCTTTCTCTCACTTAATCCCTTGTATTTAACCTCGCTGTGTGTTTGTTTCCTTGTTTATAAACATACATATATATGTACACATTCACACATACAAACCCACAAATATATACATACACAAATACAAATATATACACAGAGGCCAACTCTTTATACACTACTTTAAGCTGACTTAAATTATATATGTAGATGTAATATTTTACAAATAAAGTTATTATATATTTTGAACTTTTATACATATATTATGTGTTCTATACAAATAATAAATAGACAAAGGTATATTTATTTTATTATATATTTATATTATATAAATGATATATGTGTATGTACATGTATGTTTTAATATATGTGTGTGTGTATACATACATATATGTCTTTATAGTAAAAGTCAATGTAGCATAGAAAGAGGCGGTCTCAAAGAAAGACCAAGGTTGAAGTTCTTTCTCTGATACATATTACTACACGATCCTGAGCCAGTCCCTTAATTTTTAAGTCCTAAGGATATATCTCTAAGACTATAAATCATAAAGTACCTACCTACCTTGATAGAGAAGTTTCCTCACTCAGGAGTCCCTATTGCAGTTTAATCATAGATCTCATTGCTGTCTCCTATGTTTAGTAAAATCTAAGGGGCACAGGCTTAAGCAAATGCAAGGACAAAAATCTCTTAGGGGGAAGTGCATATGCATATCTTGGAGCATATTTTTATATGGTTCATAAGAATTAACACAGAAAATTCTCCCATGTGGAGAATCTAAGATCCATTGTAAAATGGGAGGAGAAGGTAAATTATTTAAGTATATGAATTTTTTCTAAAGTGCTTTTAAAAGCTAATACAACACCTTTCTTAGGGACTGAGGAAATGAATATGGAGGTTTATAGCTGCACCAGGTAGGTCATCAGAAGGAATAGTACATATACTTATTGCTGGGCAGAGCAAGGGGGCTGGGCTGGGTGATAGTATGAGGCTGAATCTCTGTGACATATAATATTACGTATTACATATGCTTAAGATATTAGATATTATATGTGCTTAAGCAAGTCTCAATTCATCAGCAGATTCATGAAGGTTGAGCTTCAGTACCAGGACAGGATGCTTCTTGGGTCATTCCATAAAGTAAAAAAAATTATATAATGAAAAAAAGGAAATATAAATTGGTATTTAGACCATGCAATTAAGTCTCTGCATTCTTTGCCTCCTTAGTTTATAATAAGTATAAGGTGATAGCTCATTTTCTATCTTTTACCATAACTCTTTCTTCTGCATATACAATTTTGATTTTTTTGAATGAACATTTTTATTTAATGTTTTAAGTTTCAAATTCTATCCTTCCCTCTTTCCTTCCCTTCTCTTCTTCCTCTCTGAGGTGCTAAAGAATAAGATATAGATTATACATGTACAGTTATGTAAAACATTACCATATTAGTCATTTGGGGTAAGAAAACTTGAATAAAAGAAAAAATGAAAGAAAGTGAAAATATCATGCTTCAGTCTGTGTTCAGTCATATCAGTTCTTTCTTTTGAGGTAGATAGTGTTCTTTATCATTTTCCATTTGGGATTGTGTTGGATCCTTGTATTACTGAGAATAGTTTAGGTATTCACAATTCTTCATCAAACAATACTGCTATCACTGTGTACAGTATTCTATTGGTTCTTTTCACTTCACTATACATCAGTTCATATAAGTCTTTCTAGGCCTTTCTGAAATCATCCTGCTTGTCATTTCTTATAGCACAATAATATTCCATTATAATCATATACCACACTTGTTCAGCCATTCCCCAAATGATGGGCATCCCTATGATTTCTAATTGTTAGCCACCACAAAAAAAGTTCTGCTATAAATATTTTTGTGCAAAAAGGTAATTTCTTTTCTTTTCTAGGGATGTCTTTTGGATATAAACCTAGCATTGGTATTGTTGGATCAATGGGTATGCACAGTTTTATAGCACTTTGGGCATAGTTCCAAATTGCCCTCCAGAATGGTTGACAGAATGGTTCACAATACTAACAGTGTATTAGCATCCCATTTTTCCTATATCCCCTCCGACATCCAGTATTTCCCTTTTTTTGTTATGCTTCCCATTCTGATAGGTGTGAGATGACACCTCAGAGTTGTTTTAATTGGCATGTCTCTGATGAATAATGATCTAGAGCATTTTTTCCATATGACCATAGATAGCATTGATTTCTTTGTCTGAAAATTGCCTGTTCATATCCTTTGACCATTTATCAATTGGGGAATAACTTGTATTTTTATAAATTCGATTCAGTTCTCCATATATTTGAGAAATGAGGCCTTTGTCAGAGATACTTGTTTCAAAAATTCTTTTCCAGTTTTCTGCTTCCCTTAAAGTCGTGTTTACATTGGTTTTGTTTGTACAAAAACGTTTAAATTTTATATAATCAAAATTATCTGTTTTGTATTTTGTATTGCTCTAAAAGTCTTCTTTAGTGCTCATTTTTTTCCTCTATCCATTTTGACCTTATTTTACTTTATGGTGTGAGAAATTGGTCTATACCTAATTTCTTCCATATGGTTTTCCAGTTTTCCTAGCAGTTTTTGCCAAATAATGAGTTTTTGTTCCAAAAGCTTGAATCTTTCTGTTTATCACATACTAGATTATTATAGTCATTTGCTACAGTATAACTTGTACTTATTCTATTCCACTGATCCACATCTCTATTTCTTAGCCAGTACTAGATTATTTCCATTAATACCCCTTTGTTATATAGTATGAGGTCTGGTACTGGTAGACTACATTCTTTTGCATTTTTTTCATTGATTCCCCTCATATCCTTGAGATTTTGATTTTCCAGATGAATTTTGTTATTATATTTTCTAGATCTATAAAAATATTTTGATAGTTTGAATGACATAGCAATAAAATTAATTAACTTAGGTAGGACTGTCATTTTAATTATATTGCCTTGACCTACCCATGAACAATTAATATTTTTCCATTTGTTTAGATCTGACTTTATTTGTGTGAAAAGTGTTTTATAATTCTGCTTATATAGTTCCTGGGTTTATTTTGGTAGGTAGATGCCTGAGTATTTTATACATTGTCCAATTATTTTAAATGGAATTTCTCTTTTTATCTGCTGGACTTTTTCATAATATATGGAAATGCTTATGATTTATGTGGGTTTATTTTGTATCCTGCAACTTTGCTAGAGTTGTTAATAATTTCAAGTAATTTTTTTAGTTGATTAATTAGGATTTTCCAACTATAACATCATATCAACTACAAGGAGTTATAGTTTTGTTTCCTCATTGCCTGTTCTAATTCCTTTAATTTCTTTTTCTTCTCTTTTTGCTAAGGCTAACATTTCTAGTACAACATTAAATAATGGAGGTGAAAATGGGCATTCTTACTTCACCCCTGATTTTATTGGGAAGGATCCTAGCTTATCCTCATTATTTTTATGCTTGCTGATGGTTTTAGTTAAATATTATTTATCATTTTAAGACTTATTCCATTTTTCATATGTTCTCTAATGTTTTTAATAGGAATGGGTACTGTATTTTGTCAAACTTTTTTTTTCTACATCTATCGAGATAATAATATGATTTCTGTTGGTTATGCTGATGGCTTTCCTAATATTTTACCGGCTCTGCATTCCTGGTATAAATCCCACTTGGTTATAGTATATATTATTCTTGTGATATATTGCTCTAATCTCTTTGCTAGTATTTTCTTTTTAAAATTTTCATCAGCATTCAGCAGGGAAATTGGTTTATAATTTTCTTTCTCTGTTTTGGCTCTTCTTGTTTTGGGTATCATTACCATATTTATCTCATAAAAGGAATTTTGTAGGACTCCTTCACCTATTTCCACAAATACTTTATATAGTATTGGGATTAATTGTTCTTTGAATGTTTGGTGGAATTTGCTAGTGAATCCATCTCACCCTGGAGAATTTTTCTTATGAAGTTCATTGATGATTGTTTAATTTTTTTCCAAAATTGCTCATTTAAGTTATTTTGTTCCTTCTGTTAATCTGCATAATTTATATTTTTATAGATATTCACCCATTTCATTTAGATTGTCAAATTTATTGGCATATATGACTTATTTTTCTATGGTACCTTTTAGAAAGATATAGTTTCCTTCATCTCCTTTAATTAGGTCTATTTTTGCTTTTTCTTTGTCTGAAATCATGCTTGCTACCCCTGCTTTCTTTGCTTCAACTGAAGCATAATAGATTTTGTTCCAGCTCCTTAACCTGTGTGTATTTCTCTGCTTCAAATGGGTTTCTTATAAATAACATATTGTAAGATTTTGCTTTTTAATGCATTCTCCTATCTGCTTCCATTTAATGGATGAATTAATCTCATTCACATTTATAATTATGATAACTATGTATTTCCCTCCATGCTACTTTTTGCTTATTTATCTCCCTTTCTCTCTGATCCCTCACCCCTTCCCTCCTCACAAGTGTTTTACTTTTGATCACCATCTTCCCCTTTTATTAGTCTCCTCTCCCTTTCTATTTTCCCTGTCTCTTTTTTATTTCCTTATAGGGTGAGATAGAATTCTATGTCCAACTGAGAATGTATTATATTTCCTCTTTGAGTTAATTTTGATGAGAGTACTTTATAAGCTTTGCTTGCCACCTGCCCCGCCCCCCCCCAATTTTCCCCTATATTATAATAGTTCTTTCATGCCTCTTTTATTTGGGATAATTTGCCTTATTCAATCTCTCCCCTCCTTCCAGTGCAATTTGTCTCACCCCTTTATTTTTTGGGGGGTGATATCAATCCATCAGTATTACCTGATAACCACACCTACTGTCTCCATATACTACTTCTAATTGTCCTTATAAGTAATAAAGTTTTAAGACTTTCAAATACCTTGCCATATAGAAATATAAACATAAAACTTCCATCTCAAGGAATTTTGATCACCAACTTGAACTTAATGTGGGAAAAGCTTCCTCAAGGACCTCATAAAAACTAAAATCCATCTATCCATCTCTCTCTCTCTCTCTCTCTCTCTCTCTCTCTCTCTCTCTCTCTCCCCCCTCCCTCCTGCTCTCTCTCCCGCTCTTGCTCTCTCTTAAGTAATAGAAAGTTGTACATAATAAATTTGAAGTTTATGGTGCAGTCATCATTTTATTATAATATGGAATGGAAATGCTTGTTTTATTCCATAAAATAAAAATAAAATATATTGTTAAAAAAAGCACCACAGGAAGCTGGCATTTTGCTGACATTAGGTTCTGAGTTGTTTAAACTTTGTGTTTAAGTTAGGTTGCACTTGAATATGTTTAACATGCTCAGAGATTGCAAAATACAATAGTGCTCCATGATGATTTATCATGCTTCTTTATCCTTCAGCCAAAGGCAATGGAAGTAATGGTTTAAAACAGACAGGATAAAGTTCAAACTCTTTAGCTAAACATTTAAGGGGCTCACAATAAAGTCCTTTATGACCTTTGAAATCTTCTCAATATTTTTTTAGTTAATCAGATCTTACTTATTCCTGCCTCCGTAGTTAGATTTGTATGGTATCCTCTAGTTATCATGTTGTTCTTCCTTCCTTTTGCCTATTCAGATCCAACTTATCATTAAAGGTCATGCCTCATAATCTCCCTGAAGTTTTCCTTAACTATTTATTTTTTCTCCCTTTATACTCTTATGATAACTAATAACTGTAAAAGTGGTCACATGCATCTATGTATAATATACTGTTTATATTATATATAATACACACACATTATATATCCATATCATTACATATAATTATATATATATATATATACATTTTATATCTATATCTATAACTTGTATTGTTACTTAACTGGCTAATGTGTTCATATACTAACATGAATTAGAATGTAAGAAATCTCTTTTATTATTTCGGGTATACTCCTTGTAGCCTTGGAACAGGGCTGAGTACACAGACTTATGAAGCTAGAAATGAAATAGATATTATCTAGTCCAAGCTCCCCAAATTATACATGAGGAAACAGACTTACAAAATTGTGCCTTGGCCAAGGTCACAAAGCTGGCTTTCAGGATAGCTGTGACTAGAATCCATGTAGTAAGCATTAATTTTTTTAACGAATGAATTATAACTAAGGACTCAGGAGCCAGTTTCAGACAGCTAGGCAGTTAGTGTTTATGAACTGGATTTTGGGGAATTGCCTTCATTTTACATCTTCTACACATGACTACTCATATACTACTCATGGCTACAATCATCATTTTAATCATTTGAATATCATATATAGCTCTTACTTAGCTCTTAGAGAAAGAGATTAAAAATATGATGTCAATAACCTGTGGCTTGCTATACTTAACAAGTGTAAATTCAAACTTTTGGAGGACAGGGATCATGCCTGAGTTGAATTTCAACTTAGAAATTGTACACATAAATATCTGAATAAATATTTCTTAATGATGACAGTACCTTATTCTCATTTGAGGAACCTAACCTCTAACATATAATGCAGGATTGCTATATGACACTTGTGTGCTTTTCCAAACAGTGCAAAAAGTGTTTTTCTTTTTTAGTATGGAGAATGTTTAATTTTAAGAACACAAATTGAGTATTGCTTAAATTATGTGAGATATTGATACTACATAGACCATATATGTCATCAATAAAAAAAAAGAGGATGAATGGCTCTCTTGTTTTAGAGATGTAAAAAAATTCAAGTAGCATTAAAATTAATTTTTAGTCATGGAGCTTGACATCACTTGTTAGATTGATGAGTAAACTAGAGGATCAACTATCTTCATGCTTATTAAGGTCTTGCTCCGTCCTTGGTATGGTGCTGTCACAGAAAATTTGTATGCTTGGTTTTCTAGTTGGGTTAATCTATCTCCCAATTCTATAAGACTAATTCTATTTATATTGAGCCTCACAGATAAATAGTCATATTTGAGTTGCCAAGGAAGTCATTAAAGTGAAATGAACTGAGGGTGGATATAGTTTTGTAACTATTGGAATGACGCCACCTGCTGGAGACTTACTGTAGAAGAGTTCCATCCATGAAGCGAAGGTCTTTGAGGGCAAGACCAGGAGTCTTTTCTTTGGCATCAGGAAGTGACGTGGGCTAGTGGGAGAAGAAGGAAGAGCTGGGTGCTCTGACTTGCTCTCTTTCCTGGGGAAAAAAAACAAAAGTATGGTTGGTTTTTCTAGTGGAGCTAGAAATGCGCTCTCCCTTTAATAGATAGGAATCTAGGTCTTTTCTTTTCTCTTTACCAAATTCTCATTCTCCTTAATAAATGTTTAAAAGTCTAACTCATGCTAAAGCTTATAATTTATTGGCGACCACTCATCAGATATTTTAGACAGACTAGCTAGAATTTTAGCCATTAACAGTTTGGAGAAAGAATTTGCAACAATTGCAATCCTGGGTTATGTGGACTTCTTGGGTAAATACAATTTTCTTGATATTTGGAAGATCTGCAATGTAGAGTGCTACATACTTCCAGAGACTCAGGGAACACTCATTCAATGGCAAAAAGATGGTGTTTACTCTGCATCCCCTGGGCATTAGACAAAGTACACCACTCACAAATCTAAAATGTGCCAGTTTTGGATGGATAAAAAAATTCCAAGAGTATCCTAAGGTTGCTAGCTTCCAACAAATAAAGAAATGCTTCTATAATCAATCAATGGATAAGCATATAGAAAATTCTTGTTACATGTGGGGTACTGTGCTAAACACTGGGATGCAAATATAAAAGTATGACAGACCTTATCACTGGGAGATTACATTTTCTAGGTGGATAATACTACATGTTCACAGATAAGAAGTTTTGTTGTCGTTCAGTTGTATTCAACACTTCGTGACCCTATTTGGGGTTTTCTTGGTAGAGATACTGGTGTGGTTTGCCATTTCCTTCTTCAGTTCCTTTTACACACAAGAAACTGAGGGAAACAGAGTTAAGTGATTTGCCTAGAGTCATACAGCTGGTAAGTGTGTGAAGCAAAATTTCAACTCAGGAAGCTGAGCCTTCATGACTCTAGGGTCAGCACTCAATCCACTATGCCACTGAGCTTTCTGCTCTGATGTTGCTAGCTTCCAACAACAATAACTTAGTGAAATTCAAGAAATACTTCTAAATTCAGTCAATCAATGGATAAACATATAGAAAGTTCCTGTTACATGTGGGGTACTATGCTAAACACTGGGAATACAAAGACAAAAGTTACTTCTCATTATTGCAGAGATTACATTTCACTGGGTGGATAATACTATATTTTCACAGATAAGAAGAAAGAGGATAGGGTATATACAAGATAAATACAAAGTGACAAGGGTGAGGTGGAAAACAGGAATAACTACAATAATCAAGAAATATCTTATGAAGGAGATAGCATTTGAGCTGATCCCTCAAGGGAACTATGGGATCTAAGAATTAGCCCTGAGGATATCAGGTGTTCCATGCACAAAGGACAACATGAAACACAGACACGGAGACAGAAAGCCAAGTACATGGAAGAACAAAGAAGTCAGTTTGACCAGAACGTATGGTGGGGAGTGATGTGTGATCAGCCTGGAAAGATGAGATAGAACGGATCCTGCTTGGAATGGTCTTCAAATGCCCAACAAAGGAATTTGTATTTTATCCTAGAGGCTACAGGGAACCACTGAAGCTTGCTGAGCAAGTGAGTGACAGAATGTGAGTGGAGAGAAGGGAATATACCATGCTTAAAGACCTCTACCACTACATGCTGTATAGATAAACACATAGATAACAAATGTGGAGTTCTTGCCTTCAAGTATATTATGGTGTAGTAGGAGGAATAAGACATGAAACTATATAAAATTATAAAGAAAAACTTGTTTAGAATTTAAAGAAGTTATATAAAGACTCTGAGGAGAAAGGGATAACTTCTTCCTGATTAGATCAGAGAAGATTTCAAGGAGATAATTTTCAAAGAGGGTCTTCCTAAGCAATCAAACAAGCTAAACTGGCTTCATTTAATTTTTAGGGTTACTAGACCAATAGATTAATAGTCAATGATCACATATTAAGAGGTTGAAGGGTCTTCACCTTCCTTATTTTACAGTTGAGGAAGCTGAGGTGCAAAAGTTAAAAATACTGGTCCAAGGCCACCTAGCAACTGAGAGTCAGAATTTGTACAAAAGTTCACAGAAATGTGATAGACATAGTATCTCTTGATATATTTTTTTTAAAAAATGTGATTGTATTCAATGTGGAGAAGATGTAGAAATGTAAGTCATATGGTAGAATAGTTGGGTGGGTTTGGAATTTTAATGACTGGAAACAAAGAGTAGTCATACTAGAATAATGTCAACTTGGAAAGAATTGTCTAGCACTATCCTCTAGGGATCTATTCTTGGTCCTTTTTCATTCAGTCTTTTTATCAGTATCTCAGATAAATGAAGATACACAGCTAATGTACCTGGCACACCGTATGTTCGTAAGATATGATTCTTGATTGTATTGGATAGCTAACACATTGAATAACAAAAATCTAACTCTAGAAACTTCTCAACAGACTAGAACAATAGGCTAAATGTAGGAAGTGAAATCAATAAGCACTTATTAAGCACCTGCTATGCACCAGGCAGTAAGCTAAGGATTGAGATACAAAATGGCAAAATACAATCTGTGCTCTCAAGGAGCTAACAGTCTAGTGAGTGGTACAGTATTCAAAAAACTATGTACAAATTATGTACAAGATATATGTGGGAGAAATGGAATACAATCAACTGAGGGAAGGTAAATGTTGGGGTAAATGTAAATTGCTATACTTTGGTTTTTTAAAAAGACCTACTGCAGAAGCACAATATGAGGTACTGAGAAGACTGGAAGGGGTCTGTGAAAGAAGGATCTTGGGTATTAATGGAGCACAAATTTAATATAAGTCAATAATGTTACATGGAAGCTCCCTTCAAAGCAACCTAAGTAGATTTTAGACTGAATTAAAATAGGCATAATGTTGATAATGAGGGAGATGGTAGTCTCACTGGTCAGACAATATCTGGAGTATTATTTTCATTTCTGAGCAACAAATATTAAGAAAGATATAGACAAGCGGAGGGACCTCTAACACAACTTAAAGCAGATGAATGGGGACCAGAAATGATTCCACTGGAAGATCAGTTAAAGGAAGTAGGGGTGTTTAACCTAGAGAAGAAAAGCCTTAGAGGAATATGATAGCTGCTTTCACATATTTGCAGGGTATTTATGTGAATTAAACTTGTCACTGGGGAGTAAGACAGCCTGGTGGTGTGAATTGTAGAAAGGTAGATTTCAATTGATTTTAATGATCACTTCCTAAGAACTATATGTATCTAAAATTGGAATGGGCTGATTCAGGAGGCACTGTGTTCTTTTTCTTTGGGGATCTTCACATATAGGTTCAATTGCTGCTTCTCAGGGGTATCAAAGAGTACATTCTTGTTCAAATCAGCTTGGAATTTGATGGTCTTCATAGCTGCTTCCAGCTCTGAGATTCTTTAATGGAAAGGAGAATATGGATTTTTGAGATTTCAGAGGTAGATTGAATGAGGAGAGGAAACATGTTTTATGTGGAGTAAAGCAAAGGAATCAGAATAGTAAAATGTAACTGAGGTTCTAAGTCTGGTGACCTTGGTCCATGGAGGAGCCATGAATAGAAATAATGAAATCAGGAACACCAGGTGTGGAGAAAAGATAAAGAATTTACTTTTAGACATTTTTCTTGGATCAGATTGAATTTTTAAAAAATCATAAATATAAGATGAATTTCTTTTAAAAAAAATCACTTGGGTGGATTTTGGATCTAAAGTGAGATCTAAATAGAAGCTTCCTATACATGGATACTTCTAAATTGACATTTTTTTTCCAGCTGAATCTTTTTTCAAGTATCTTGAAAATCAATTTCTGTATAATTAATTGAATTTAGTATGCAATCAATCCAACTCAGTTATTAAAACAAACCAGGCTGACTTTTATTTTTTGCCTCCAAAGCTTTTTTATTGTATTGGCCTGACCAAAATGTCTGAATGTCAGTTAGAATGCCAATTCCAATAACCTACTGAACTGTGGTACATTTTTGTCCATAGAAATCTGCAGGACAGCAACATCTAAGTGTAGGTTCATATGACTTTAGCCCTAAGAAATGTGAATCAGAAACTCAGAAAGCGCTGAGCAAATTGATTTGAAAATTTGTACCTTCTCCATCTGTAGCTGCAATAAAACATTTCACTGTATAAAAGTCAAGAAAAACATTACCTGGAACTGTGGTTAAATGAGCCAATTTTTCATTCAAACTACAGAGGCTGGCCATAAAAACCTGGGGGTCACATTTAGCAATAGTAATTTAGTTAAGATTAAAACCCCTAATTATACCCAGCCATCATGTTCAATCTGACCCTGAATAATATGACTCTTTTTGGAAATATGGAAACTGTAAGAATATGGTCTCTGGATGGAAAAAAGTACTTTATCAGGAAGACCTAGATGGAGTATTATATTAATTAGATATAGAGATGAAATGGGACATTCTTTGAACTGTATGTGGTCAGGCTAAGATTTTGTGCAATAATAAGAAAAGTGAAAAGGATTTGTCTAAACACAGTAAAACATTCCACTCCTAACTCAGTAGTAAAACAGAAAAATTTCAGTCCATGCCCACTGAAAAGCTGGTAATGTGTATGTGTATATATATATATATATATATGGTTAGGCAATTGTGGTTAAGTGACTTGCCCGGGGTCACACAGCTAGTAAGTGTTAAGTATCTGAGGCCGGATTTGAAGTCAGATCCTCCTGAATCCAGGGCCACTGTGTCACCTAGCTGCCCCGTTAATGTATATTTCTCCAGGGTGGGAGTAATATGTGAAAGTACCATTATGGTGGAGGCAGGGATACAGAAAAAAAGAGTGAGCTTAAAATATGTCCCTGCAAGCTGCCTCTGCTGAATGTCAAATAGTGTAGTAGAGGCACCTGGTCAGAGGGGTAAATTGTGGGGGTGACTGATAATTCTGTGAGTTAATGTGAGCTCGTGGTCTGTTAATGCCTCAGACTAGTGAAAACATTTTTTTTACCTTGTTGTAGGCAAGTTTCTATTTGTGCTCTGTTAAAGAAACTCTGAGGGAAATTTTGAGATTGTTCAGCATCAGATATACCAATTCCCCATATAAAACAGTGCTACCAGTGCTTAGCACAATTCTTGGCACATAGTAAGTGCTTAATAAATGTTTGTTGACTTAACCATGATTAACATTACTCCTATAGTAATAGAGGAGCTTAAGACTGCTCTTAATTAAAGATTCCTGCCTAGCATCAGCTTCAGTCCCAGGAGGCAAGGGAACTAGTGTTCATTTGGAGAAGGTCTAAGATATTAGAAACAAGGAAACTGCATCTGGATTCAGGGATTTAATTAAGAAGTATGAGATTGCGGGGTAGCTGAGTGGCAGAGTGGATAAAGCACCGACACTGGAATCAGGAGGACCTGAGTTTAAATCTGGCCTCAGACACTTGATACTTACTAACTGTATGACACTGGACAAGTCAACCCCAGTGGTCTCAAAAAAAAAAAAAAAAGAAAAGAAAAGAAGTATGAGATTGCAAAAATGGAGGAATTCCTGAATCAAGTCTCTTAGAACATAAGAATGACAAAGGAAAAGAAAGGAGCTATGTGGAAGATTTAGGGCTCCTTGCTGTGGTGGTATATTTTGCTAGAGTGGACCTAGAACTAAATCCTGCTCACCAACCCCAAGAGCCTATTGAAGATGGAAGAGACAGAGAATGGAACTCAGGGATCAAAGTTAGGATCATGAGATGTCAGCAGTGAAATACATTCAGTTCACTAAGACTCTAGAAATAGGGGGGTAAGAAACCCTGGAGATCAATTCCACGGGGAGGGAGGTGGAAGCCCAGAGCTAAAGCTAAGGTACCTCCAACCCTAAGAACTTCTAAGTGCTCCATGTTGGTAAGAAATTGGAATTTTAATCACCAATTTCATGAATTTTCATCACAGTGATGCAACTGAATTCTGCTGCCTGTTTCATTTTCAATGTAAGTTACTTTGCTTTTCTTTCATAATTATATGCTTTCCTATTTAACTTGTTACTTTTGTATGATCTTTGGATAAAGATGGAAGGGGCTCCAACCTCCTTATTTTATAGTTAAGGAAGCTGAGGTATACTACTGGGCACCCAAGACATGATATGCATAACGGATCACACAAAGCACCCTGTAGCAAACCTAATAAATGTAACAAAGGGTTCCAGAGATAGAGTTCTCAGGGGACTTCAGGATACACTGGTTAGTTTTTTTTGCTGGGGATGGCCAGGGATCACTAGAAACTCCTTAGCATCTTTTTGAGTTAATCTAATGCTACTAGCACTGTCCTTGCTGGCATTCACTGGAGTTTTAAAAACTATTATTATTGTTTTTAGAAAGAGGTCTAAGCAATATTGATATTTCAAGATGTAAATTACTTGCAACAATAGCATCACAAATCTCCAGGAGTAAATTGTTTATATTAGTAGCCTCTGTGCTTGTGAGCTATAATGAAGATTTTAATTTTCCTTTCTTTTCTTCCTTAAGGAGCTAGGTTATAATCTGACAGCTGTTTCCCAGTGCAAACTGTTGTAAGCCTGGCAAGTTGATTCAAGTAATCACTGTTCCATTATGTGTCAAGGAAATAAAGACAGTAATGATATAGTGGGTTTATGTTACTAAAGTCAGTCTAACATAGATTGAGTACCTTTCCTTAGCTATGAACCATACAAATCAAAGAGAGGTCAATTCATATTGGCCAGGTTTTGTAGAAGGTAAAGGCAAGTCTGATGGAAGATCAGAAGGTGTGACAGAATTAGTATTTACTAGAGTTCCATTCTGCCACAATGGGGATTAATTTTTCCTAAAAAGCAATGAACTTAGTCTTATATGTTCTGATTGCCTTTGGATGATAGGCAGCTAGAATAGTTGCAAGATGAAGTTGTACAACAAGTGATATAATTTAAGAAATAGAGAAGTGACCCTCAGCAAATCAAGCTTTGTTCCATATGGGAAATCTTGCTGTTGAAATTGTAGCTTTAAAATAGAGAACCACAGGGGGGCAGCTAGGTGGCACAGTGGATAAAGCAGGGGCCCTGGATTCAGGAGGACCTGAGTTCAAATGTGACCTCAGACACTTGGCACTTACTAGCTTTGTGACCCTGAGCAAGTCACTTAACCCTCATTGCCCAGCACCCAAACAAACAAAATAGAGAACGACATCTGGTACCTTGTGTGTTACGAGACCAGTAGTACTCTTTGAATGACTGTATCCAAATTAACGTTTGAAACAAATGTCAATGCCTCTCTATCCATTCAAACTTGAATTTGAGCTCCATATACATAATCTTGGAACTTATTAGTGATCTGTTGTTCTTCAGTTGTGTCCCCTTTTGGGGACACTGGAGAGTTTTGCTATTTCCTTTTCCAGCTCATTTGACATATAAGGAAATGGGGGTAAACAGGGTTAAGTGACTTGCCCAGGGTCACACAGCTAGTAAGTGTCTAAGGCCAGATTTGAACTCAGGAAGATGTCTTCCTGACTTTGGTCCTGGAACTCTATCCACTGAGTTACTAGCTGCCTTTGATATTCTATAGTATTGTATCAATATTATAAAGCATTTATTAAGTATTTACTATAAGTAAAAAGCCAGGAATACAAGGTAGTTCCTGCTCTCAAAGAGCTTATATTCCAATAAGGAAAGACAACATATTTAAGAGGTTTCAGCTACAAGTTAGGCAGAACATTAGTATGCAGTGGCAAAGCAGATGGTGATGCAATTTCATTAATGTCATTTGACAATGCCAAAATCTTTGATCGATGAGAATTTTCTTTTCTGGATCATTAGTAGTTGTGATAGCTGAGGAGGCAGTAGCTACAGCACCTTCAGGGGTAGTTTCCAAGTAGTGTCTCCACAAGGGTTGCTTCACTAGATGGTATCTTTAGGGCCCAGGATGAAAGCAAGGTGATTGATCTTTGGGATGCTATTTGCAAGGCACTTGTGCTTATCTGCCCATTGGTGTCTATTGGTAAGAACTGTGTTTGCTGTATTCAAAGTAAAATGCAATTTACTCAAACTGTGTAGATCATAAATGTAAGCAAGCCTATGTACTTGTCATGCTTTTATCTCTGGAAAAAAGATAGGCAAAACAAGCATACTTAGGATATGCCTGTTGACTATCAGGAAATTCATGATCCTACTATGCCATTTGAGTCTCCATAGAGAATATAAGATAATGTCCTGGTAGAGACCTACCCTATACTGAGTAGTAGAAAGATTGGGTAATCTATCCATGTATAAAATAACCCTGGAGTTTGGTTAGGACCACATAGAAACATCCTAGGACCACATAGAAACATCCTAGGACCACATTTTGCAGGAATTATTTGGGTTCCCAATAATTAAGAAAACAGAATTGATGAAGATTTGTGGGAAAAAAGTTTCAAGAAGGGCTTGTCCACTACTTATAAATGGCCAGTTGAGGGTAAATGGAAAAGACTGACATAAAATGGAAATTGCTTGTTGGTAACTTTGTGCATTTAAGGAAGCTGGCCAAGATTTCACTAATCTGAGGGAGAACTTTTCCCAAACTGCAGGTGGTGATAAATTTAGAGCCCTCACCTTTCCCATCTAATACTACAGCTGTGGAAGTTGGAGTAGTCCCAACAGAAAATGGGCCAAGTATAATGCCTAATTAGGGGTTAGGAACAATAATAATTAGGATAGATCATCCATTTTCGCTGAGGATTGGAACAAAAGTCCAGTAGGTCTGAAGATATCATGGGGACAGAATAGAAAAAAAAAGACAATTTTTTCTAAGGTTGACATATGTTGCTCCAACAGTTAATGAGAGGAGATTAGATGTGTAGCCATACAATACTAATTAAAAAGATGTTTTAATATATACTTCCTATTGGCTTAAAAATGTGATACTGTGCAATGTATATAACCTCTATATTTGGTCTACTGTATGCAACTCTAGTATGCGATGCCATGTGCTATATGCCTCTATCTGGCCTATGTGTCTACTGATCTACTGTATGCAAGTTTGCTTTATGATGGTATATATTGGAATTTTTCCCTTAAAAACAGAAAATGACAGTTCATAGTCTTTGAAAACTATATTAGATCCTTCTATAGCTGCTGATAGGTATGTGGTAAAGTCAGCTGCAAATATGACGAGGCTCATGCTTCTCCTTAATCCACTAGGTTAGCTCATTAATTTTCCTGTCATCATGACTTTATTTAGCAGCTCACAGGATGAAACCCATATAGATGTGACACCCACCTTAATACCTTTGCATAAACTCGTGTATTTGGTTTACTGTATGCAACTTTGATGTGTCTGGAAAGATGAGATAGGTATATGTTATATATTGAATGTGGTCAATGTATTTGATTTATAGTAGGGCTGGCTTGCAGGTTCTTCTGGGAGAGGCCAATAAAGGAGTTGATGGATTTGCTTTCCTCTTGTGTTTAAATCCAATAAGAAACAGAAATTCACTGAATATTGGTCATCCCATAATACAGTGTTCATAATTAACACTTGCAAAAACAATCATTGATTTTCAGAAAGTAAGAAAGTAATAAAATTTTATGTGAAACTTTGTTAGACCTTTCATATACTTTAGTATTCAACATATAATTTAGTGCTTATTTAATATAATACAAAGATAGAAATAAAAGAGGATAAGAAAATATATTGGAAAACAAAATTAAAAAGTTAGGGATTCAGAGGTTTTTAGAAAATATAGAAATGTCAAACCTATGTATCTTCTTCAAGATATCAACTGGAACACACCGATCATGGAGGGAACCCAAAATGACAAATCCATAGGTTAAATTAATTATATTTAAGAGGCAGGCAAAAACTAATTACCAATATGGGAACCATTTTGTTATTTTTGAGTCAACTTTGACTAGTTAGAGTAAAGGCCAAAGCCAGTATCAAATTAGAAAATTAAAAATAAGGAGCTATGGGTACAATTGGAGCAACTCTATCCTGACTCATTTAAATGAGCATTTAATGTCAAATAATGGGAAATAAATAAAAGAACAGAAAACACACACTATCACAATTGCCTAAGTAAATTTAAGCAATATCAATCAATCGCTACAACAAGCAGACTGTACTCATTCCACCCTCCACCCAAACCTAGAAACTCCCTCAACCAACAAGCAATTTATCATTTTGCCAAGTGGAGATATATGATCAACAAGAATACTAACATTCTAGCATATGCAATTATCTATAAAACTTTATGGAAATGAATGAGAAATATTATAATCAATGTCATCTCATAAAACAATGAAAGTTAATGAAAGGATAAAAATTTTTGGAAAGCTTGTAAAATTTATAATTAAGACTAATCTTATTAAGGAAATTGAATAATGGAAAAAATGTAAGACAAGGAAAAGAGGAAAATGGAAAAGATCTGCAAAGATTTCTTAAAAAACACCTTTCCTTATCAATAAGAGTGGAGTTAACACATTTAGATTTTAAGGAAATGGCATCTATTATGTTTCATAAGGCAGCAGAAATTACACCAAGGAAAAGAAAGATTAAGAAAGTTAAATTCAAGGACAGTTATACACAAGAAGATCAATATTGGAGGCAATACAATTTTAAGTGTTGTAGAATTTATTCTCAAGAATGAAAGAGGGGCAGCTAGGTGGCATGGTGGATAGAGCACTGGCCCTGCATTCAGGAGGACCCGAGTTCAAATTCGGCCTCAAACACTTAACAATTACTAGCTGTGTGACCCTGGGCAAGTCACTTAACCCCAATTGCCTCACCAAACAAAAAACAAAAACCAAACAAACAAAAAAAAGAATGAAAGAGAGGAAGATATGAAATGATGGGAAAAAGAATGAAACTTATTACTGACAAAATATTGATAATTGCTGATTCACATGTCTATTCTCACATACCTATAAAATTTTTATAAGAATCAGCTAAATACACTGAGGACATTCTTGCTTAAAGTTTGAAAATAGATTAGACAGGCTTTCTCAAACAGTATTCTAGAGCAGACCATATATTTACAGTAAAAAATGACTAAAAGTTGTTAAGAATATAATATCCCACTGTGCTTTTTGTTAAGTACTAATACACACACACACACACACACACACACATATATATATATATATATATATATATAATTTTGAAAGAGCAGAACACTGACTTAAATACTTTCCTCCAACAAGGTGTTTTACATGTAGAGGTCAAAATCATACAAGATTCTGTTAAAGAAGTAAAAGCATGGATTTATTAGCTTACCTTCTAATTATATTAATTGAGGCATAGAACAAGGACAGTCATATGCATCCTGGAATATATTTGTTATAGAAATTTAAAAAGGGAATCCCAGTAGAGAGTATTAACTTTCAGATTCTTGAATTCATGTATGGCATTTCAAAGATTTCATCAAACCCTAAAAAACTAAACAGCCATCTAAAAATCACCTTTAAAATATCAAAACAATATCTCCTCTCTTAGCAGTCTCTAGTTCACAACGATCCAATGTCAAGGCAATATGATTGTTGTTGTAGTGATTAAATAGAGCAGGCCAATGTAAGTCTTCATTGTATCAGAGAGAACTTAGAAGAAACTCAGAAGAGAAAGTAAATCATTCAACAAACAATTTATTATGTTCCCATATTTGCCAAATGAAGTTCTCCTAATGCAGGGTGGGAAAACACATGGCAGTTTGCAGCACATTATCAGAGATAACTTGAGGCATTAAGGAGCATTCGAGACATCCTCATGAGCATGTAAGCTTAGAAAAGAAGGTAGAGTAGTGTCATAAAACAAAAAACAAAACAGAAAGTCCAAGTGTGGCAAACAGACAGAAGTCACACAATTTAAGAAGGTGTGGATCATACCACTGGAGAAAATACCCAACAATGAATTCACCCATACATTCAATTTTCAAGTATATATGCAAAACACTAGGAATACAAAGATAGAAAACAACATTGTGCTTGAGTTGGCAATTACATAGTGTCACAATTATTACACCATTTCAATTTTATATCATTCCTATGAGGTAACTACTACTGTTATTATAATCCGAATTTTATGAAGAAACTGAGATTCAGGGGTGTTGAGTAACTTGTACATGATCTTAGAGCTCAAAAGTGTCAGAGAATGTTCATTTCATCTAGACAAGCATTACTGAATTTGAGCAGGACTGTTAGGTAGTCAGCACTGGGCTTTAGGAAGTTCAATTTTGTATCTTAGTGAAGGATGGATTGGAGTAGGGAAAAAAAGACTAATTAAAAAAGCTGTTACAGTAAGTCTCTAGTGATTTTAACTCTAGTCCCCTTTCTGCTGATTAATGCTGCCTCTTTTACAAGTTAATAAGTGGATAATAACATGGAGATATTGATAAGCTAGAATAAGTACAAAATAAAAATCAAGCAGATTCATGAAAGGGAAGGATCTCTTCTAGCAGTGAGTATCAAGGAAGACTTCTTAGAAAATATGGCCCCTGCTCTGGGATGTGGAGGACGAGATAGATTTTGAAAGGTGGGTTTGTGGAGTGAATATAACCCCAACATGTGGGATTCTTTATTAAAATACATAGATGTGGGAGAGGACAGGATCAGCTCAGAATTTAAGAAGCAGCAGTAGGGTATAAAAGAAAGAAAAAAAAACACTGGGAATTTAGGTTAAAATCCCAATTCACTTATTGACTGGATTATTTTTTCATGTCTCTTAGCCTCCTTGGGCCTTGATTTTCTCATGTGTAAGATGAACTTTAAGGGTAGGATGAGATGATCCTTCTCTCCCTAAATCTGTGATCCTAGGTAGTATGTGTAGAGCGAGGCTTTCATGAATGTGGACATAGTTATGAGTATTTGGATAACTTAGAGACTTCTCGTGTTTTCAATTCAACAAGCATTCATTCCATACCTACTGTGTTCTAGGTAATATTTAATACACTAGGGAAGGAAATATAAAAATGAAAACAGCTCTCTGAGGTAATATTCTTCTGTATTTTAGACATATTTTGAGCAATGAACATGGCTATTGTTCTAAGCTAAATATAAAATTAGGAATATGGAAAGTCACAATCATTTTGATGGATGTACATATTTTTTGTGTATATATAGGTATATTCTGAGTTTAACCTACTCAAGATAAGGATATTATAGAGGAAAATTGCTAAACAGGATAATTGTAATTGGGATCTGGCTACAACAAGTAAGGAGAGTCAGTCTATGTTAATTGTTGCAATTGTCTAAACTTCATGTGTCCAAAATATGTAAGTATCCCCTCATCCACACATGTACCATACATAGCCTACCTGACTCCAAGCTGTGATTATCCCCAAAATTTCAGCACAAAATCTCAATTTTTACTTAATTTGCTAGTAGTAAATAGGACCCAAACTTCTGGAATTTCTGTATATATGACTAAGTTCGGAGAAATATTTGGGTATCTCTAGTTCTGAGAAAAGTCTAGTCCAGTTAAGTCAATAAGCATTTTCTAAATGCTTTCATGAAATTACAAAAATCAAAGGTCAGTGGTTCAATGTATACATTATTGGAAACCTGCAGTCTGAATTAAAAAGTGCCCTAGCTGAATATAAGCCACAGTTCTTGATAATAGTTCAGTATATGAAATACAAGTATTGTCATAGACCTGGTTAAGATTTATTTTACTATACTAGTAGGTCTGTGGTAATAGGTTTGAATTTTTTTTTCAGAGCAATGAGGGTTAAGTGACTTGCCCAGGGTCACACAGCTAGTAAGTGTCAAGAGTCTGAGGCCGAATTTGAACTCAGGTCCTCCTGAATCCAAGGTTAGTGCTTTATCCACTGCACCACCTAGCTGCCCCAGTTTGAATTTTTATATGTTTAAAATTGAATAAATGTTTTCAAAATTCTTTTTATCATTCACCAGAGATCTATACTTTTGAATATTTTACATTGATGTTAAAACATTATTTTTATCAATTTTTAAAAAATCATGTAACCTGGGGCAGCTGGGCAAGTCACTTAACCCCCATTGCTCCACCAAAACACCAAAACAAACAAACAAACAAACAAAATCATGTAACCCAACCACAGGTGGATTTCTAATTATGCTTTACAACTATTTTAAAAAGTAGATACTACTAACCTAGATATTTAGAAGGCAAATTTTGATAACTTTTATAAAATATACTGGGTTTTGCTTAAAACACACACAGTAAAACTGGATAATATGTAAAAGACATAGTAACTATTTAAATAAAAAATTTCCCCTCCTTAGTCATATAATAATTATTGAAATGAACACTGTATTCTTAAAAATCACAATTTCTAAGTGGCATAGTGGAGAGCTTACTGTGTTTGAAATAAGAAAGATCTTAGTTTAAATTCTACCTCAAGAACTTAGTAGGTTTGTGACCCTGAACAAGTCACTTAACATCTGTAGGCCTTGGCGTCCTCAACTAAAAATTGGGGATAACAATATCTAATAGGATTTTTGGAGGATCAAATGAGCTTGCGGATATAAAGAACTTCACATATTTTAAAACACTATGGAAAATGGTAGCGATTTTCCTCTTCTTGTTCTTCTTTTTTCCCCTCCTCCTCTTCATCATGAGAATTTGCTTGTCCCTGAAGTCAGAATGAGGAGCTGTTGGTAGAAGTTGCAGAGAGACAAGTTTCTATCTTCCTAATGAGTAAAACTAGACACCAGTTGAATGGGCTGCCTCGGTAGTTCATGAGTCAACTGCCACCCAAAAGTTTACAAGTGGAGTCTGGATGACTACTTACTCAGGGTTGTTGTAGAACTACTTCCTGTTCAGGGATAAGATTGGATTAGCCGCCCTCTGGGATCCCTTTCAAGTCTAAGGTTCTTTCATTCTATGAATGTATTTAAAGATTTTTCCTCTAAGAACATTAGTATTCCAAACATGAGGGAAATGTGCAAATTCACCTTCTCTCTGTTGGATTCCAACACAATGATGGAGAGGCTATTTTCACTGATTAACAACTTTTGGGGACTGGAAAAGTCATTTATGACTTGAAACAGTAAAACCTTTGTTGATAATCCAAAGGAATTATTCAGAGACTTGATGAGGAATATTTTGAAAAAAGGAAGAATAAACAATTATTAAATTAAAAAACAAATATTTATAAAACATCACTATATGCAGAGCAGTGTTCTATGCATTGAGGGAGATACAGAGACACAGTTCTTGATATCACTGAAGATTAGTAGGGGCATGTGGAATAAAGACACATTTTTAGGGGGGCAAAATGCATAATAAGTACAGAGAAAGGTATTTGGAAGGCCCAAGGAAATTGAAGGAATGTTAGCAATGGAGGCATGTGAAATTTAATTTAATGAACAAGCTGAGTACTTCATGTAAGTATAAACAGAGGAATATGATGTTAACATCAAAAATAGGAGAATAGCAAAAATTACAATGCATTTTATTAATAAGTATATGCATTTTTAGCTTCTCAATGCAAGTCTATTCTTTTTAGTCAATGAGCTATGAAGTTTGGACTGGGGCAGCCATATCAGCTGCACCATAGGACACAACATGTAAGAGGAACAACACTTTATTTTTTTGGAACAACACATTTTTAAAAGGTTTATTTTTGTTTGTTTTTTGTTGTTGTTTGTTTTTTAGTGAGGCAGTTGGGGTTAAGTGACTTGCCCAGGGTCACACAGCTAGTAAGTGTCAAGGGTCTGAGGCTGGATTTGAACTCAGGTCCTCCTGAATCCAGGGCCAGTGCTCTATCCATTGCACCACCTAGCTGCCCCAAAAGGTTTATTTTTAATTTATGGAATAAAACAAGAATTTCCATAACATAGTACAATAAAAAATATGTTTGTATATGAAACTGCAAATCTACTATGAACAACTTGGTATTCCATTTAAATATACAAAACATTATCATGTAAATTTCTTGTTTTCCTTTTTTTCTTCTCTCTATCCGTTCCCTCCCACCAAGATGGATACCATTAGACAGAAACAGGTGTGTATATGTGTGTGTGGGGGGGGGGTGTAAAATTCCTCTATACATACTTCTATCAGTTCTTTCTCTGGCTGCAAATAACATCTTTTTTCATATGTTCTTTATAGTTAATTTTTAAAATCCATGTATTTTTGACATCAGAAAATTCCATTGTCTTGTCATATAGATGTTTATTTTGTGCCATTTCATATGTTATAGAAAGGGCTCAAACACTCTAATGGGAACATCCAGTAGACACAATTTCCAAACACAGAGAAATGCAATTTTCCATTGTCTAAATGTCTTGTCTGTGATCTAAGTGGTAATTGTGCCTTTGAAAGATTTTTCTCATGAATAAATTCACAAATCAGGAACAAAATTATTTGTCTGGACATGTCTTTATTTTTCATTTTAAAGTACTATAATAACCATACCTATTTTTCTTGTGTTTTATAGTTTACAAAACTTACAACCCTGTGAGGTAGAGTAAGAGTATTAACTCCATTTTACAGATGAGTAAACTGTATTTTTGAAAATGCAGTAACTTTTCTACAGTCGTGCACCTAGTTATCATAAGAGCTAGGTCTTGAGCCCCTGTCTTCTGTCCCCAACTACAGTGATCATTCCACTGCAACATACAACCTAATTGGAAAATAATATCTTTAGGAATAAAGGAATGTTAAATGCTGCTCACAGCTGCCAACTGGTCATGTTAAGATCACAAAGGATACTACTCTGAGTAAAATAGTCATAGTACTTCACAAGAAATGAATTATTCCTTGGTGGTGCAATAGTTCATCCAGAGAAATAGAATTTGTTCAATTCAGGCCACTAAAATAAAGTTGAAATACAAAGACTCCCCATCCCTATTTTTAAGATTGTTATTCTCTGCTTTTTTCCACCTTGAGCACAAATATAATTCACCCACTTGATTGAAATATGAGAATATATATACAAATTTGCATTATAGCTAAATGAACAGATAGACCATTTATTAAGCAACTACCACATATCAGATACTAAGCATGTAGAATACAAATTCAAGTTTTCAATATAATCCCTGCTCTCAAGTAGCTGAAGTTTTAAGGGTGGAATTACAACATATAGGATGGGGGTGGAAAGGTGAGATCATCAGAAAGAGTCCTTTAAGCTTAGACTTTGACAACATAAATAAAAAGCTGACCTCTCATAGATGGGAAATCCAGGGTGAGACTCCAAGCTTCTGTTATGAGGGGAGATGAGGCTAAGGATAATAGCTAGGCAGTAGACATCATGGGAAGGAAGCTTCAACTTAGAGTTGAGTATATTGGGTTTGACTCTTCACTTATTATAATCTCTATGACCCTTGGCAAGCCATTTAACCTCTCTGGGCCTCAATTTCTTTATCTGTAAAATGGAGATGGAACAGTCTTACACTGCCTACTTTACAGGGTTATTGAATAGTCCTTTCTTTTCTTTTTTTGTGGGGCAATGAGGGTTAAGTGACTTGCCCAGGGTCACACAGCTAATAAGTGTCAAGTGTCTGAAGTCGGATTTGAACTTAGGTCCTCCTGAATCCAGAGCCGGTGCTTTATCCAGTGCGCCACCTAGCTGCCCCCAAATAGTCATTTCTACTATAGTTCTGAGCAATCTCTGGTTACACAGAAGTTTACTCAGGGATCAGGAACATCCTATGCTTTCATAGCTCCAAGAAGGCGGGCCTCAATCATTGAATCCAGTGTCATACATTGTGATTCTAAAACCCAATGATGTGTCTTCTTTCTCAGGAGCTAAATGACATGTTTCTCAACCAACTGAGTTCACTTTACCAGTCTCAGTAGTTAACAAAGCATCTCAACTTCTTCCCATCTTCTAGGGAAAAAAAAATCTCTTGTGCAATTAATTGAAACTTCTCAGATTACCCTAAACAGTTACCTGCTACCCAAAAGATGCTAAAGATGGAAAAAAAAGGAGGAAGAAATTTTTGTATTCTCTGCTATGAAAGTGTAGAGAGGAAAAAACAAGATTCTGTTTGCATCACACAAAGGAGGAAACTGAATTTCAGAGCAGTTATTCCATTTGTCCATAGTTGCTCAACTAGTATATTTCAAGGGTTAATCAGGTCCCGATGTTCTTACTTCAAGTTATGTGTCATTTCCATAGCCATTAGAACTTAACTTTATAGCTAGAATATATCTTTAGAAATCATCTAACCTAATCACTTCATTTTGTAGAAGAGGAAAATGAGGTACAAGGAAGTGAAGGGATTTACCCAGGTTCACAGATGGAGCACAGCCAGCTTTCAAACCCAGGTGCTTGGGACAGCTGGGTGGTGGAGTGGATAAATCACTGGTTCTGGATTCAGGAGGACCCGAGTTCAAATCCAGCCTCAGACAATTGACACTTACTAGCTGTGTGACCCTTGGACAATCACTTAACTGTCATTGCCCCACCAAAAACCAACCCAGGTGCTCTGAGTCCAGATCCTATGCTCTTTCCATTATGTCTCATTTCTACTACGTTGTATTGATGAATTGTAGAGGGGTGGGACTGGAGTCAGAAAGACTAATTGTTCCTTTAAACATCATATAACTAAGGCATCACATTCTAGAAGAGGATTTGTCAAAATGGAGGAAGGTAATTAGGATGATGAGATTCCTCAAAACTTGCTCTATATACATTCTTAGTGATCCTCTATATCAAGCAATTAAGTTGTTTCTAGAAAAAAAGAGGAAGAAATTGAGATTCTTTATTAATTATGAAACTGGTAAGGAGAACTCGCCAAGATGAAAAACATATTATGTAATACCTGTGAAAGACAGGTCATTGGGTTTTAGAATCATGGTGTCAGTAACTGAGGCACTTTTGGAGATGTGAAATAAACACAGTATATTCCTGACCCCTGAGCAAATTTCTGTGTAACCAGAGATTGGTGGAAATTATAAGACAAAGGAAAAATCCGACAAAAGTACCTTGTCTGAGACTGCATTATAGTGGTGATGAAGCCCTGTAATTGGAGGGCCAGAGGGTGGGGTACTAAACTCTTCCTAAAGCTTTTCCTTTATTGGAATTGGGATCTGGACTTTCTAACTAACTCTTCACTTTCCATCAACAATTCTGATGGGGGGGGGGCAGCTAGATGGCGCAGTGGTAAAGCACCAGCCCTGGATTCAGGAGTACCTGAGTTCAAATCCGGCCTCAGACACTTGACACTTACTAGCTGTGTGACCCTGGGCAAGTCACTTAACCCTCATTGCCCTGCAAACAAAACAAAACAAAACAAAACAAAACAAAACAAAACAAAACAAAAACAAAAAAGCAATTCTGATGGGGTTGGAGTAGAGAAAAGATACCACACAAGGATAAGCTGTTCACCTGAAACATCATCATAATTTTGTTTCAGTGAGCTTTAGATACCCAATACCTTAATTCCCTCAGCTGCCTCTGTCATCTTATTGAAGGTGACCCCTATGTTTCCTCCCTCCCTCTGTTTCCATATTCCTTTTGGGTGTTGTCTTTTCCCATTAGATTGTAAGCTCCCTGAAGGCAGGGATTTCTTTCTTTTTCTTATTGGTATCAACAATGCTTGCCACCGTGCCTGGCATATAGTAGGCACTTCAATTTTTCTTGAATTCATGCAGGGTGCACTGTGTCTTCTGCCACCACACATTTCTGGAGTGTTCTTCTCTTCTGTGGTGGAACAGGGAAGATGACAGAGAGTATTGAAAGTACTTGAGGAGTGTATTTTTCAGAACTACTCTAGAATTAGTGATGCTAACACTATCTGCTGTATGCTAAGAAAAACTGCAGGAAGGGTGACGTGCTGAAGAACTATGAGGGAAATCTTTTAGGGGACCTTAACTAATCTTGTCCATAAAACCTTTCCTGACCCCAATAACTGAAAATACCTTCCCTCCCAAATGACCTTTTATTTAATCACTTTGTATAAATGTATATTTATTAACCATATTTTTGCTGTTTATATTTTTGTTTATCTCCCCCATTAGAATATAAACTCATTGTAAGGATTGTTCCATTCTACTCTATCTTCTCTTTACCTATTCCTCCTCAAAGGTGTTTTACTTCTGACTATCCTCTCCCTTGCTCTGCACTCCCTTTTTTCAACCTTTCTTCCTTATCCTCTTCCCCTCCTATTTTCCTGCAGGGTTAAACAGATTACTCCCCCCAATTGGGTATGAAAGCTATTCCCTCCATGAGCCCACTCCAGTGAGATTAGGGTCCCTGAGCTAATTCTGTATTCTAAATTTTTCTTCCTCCCTCCCTCCTCAACCCTCCCTATGAGATCAAGTAATTTGATATGTCATACTGGTGCAGTAATGCAGAACATCTTCATCTTACTTGAAAATGTTTTGCTTTTTATTGCTCTCTCCCCCAATCTGCCCTTTCCTCCTTTCCCTCTTCCCCCCTCCCCTTTTCTCCCTCACCTCCCCCACCAGGGCAAAAATACATTACCATACCTACTTGAGTATGTATGTTAGTCCTTTGAGCCAATTCTGATGATATTAAGGTTCACTCACTCCCCAACTTCTTCCCCCTCTTCTACTCTCCTCCATAAGCTATTTTCTTGTTTCCTTCATGTGAACTACCTCTCCCCAGATCATCTCTCCCCTTCTCCCTCCCCCAGTTTATTCCTCCTACACCACAACCCTATTTTAATGATGTCATCATGGATTAGTTAGGTGGCACAGTGGACAAAGCACCAGCCCTGGACCCAGGAGGCCCCAAGCCCAAATCCAGCCCCAGACATAAGACACCCCACCCTGTCTTCCCTACAAAGAACAAAACCTAAAGGCTTTACAGATATCATCCCTTCATATTCAGTTCAGCCCTGTCTTCTGTGAATTTCTTACTGAGATAGTTCTTATGATTTCAAAGTATTATCTTCCCATGTAGGAATGTAAATGGTTTGATCTTTTAATATCCCTCATGAAGTCTTTTTCCTGTTTACCTTCTTATGCTTCTCCAGGGTCTTGTATTTGAAAGTAAAATTTTCTATTCAGTTCAGGTCTTTTCATCACAAATGCTTGAAAGATCTCTTTCTCATTGAAATCCCATTTTTGCCTCTGAAAGATTATACTCAGTTTTTCTGAGTATGTGATTTTTGGCTGAAGTCCCAGTTCCTTTGCCCTCTGAAATATTATATTCCATGCCCTTTGGTCCTTTAATGTAGAAGCTGCTAGATCTTGCTTTATCCTTATTGGAGCTCCACAGTATTTGAATTCCTTTTTTCAAGCTGCTTGCAATATTTTCTCCTTAACCTGGGAGCTCTGGAACTTGGCCATAATATTCCTGGAGGTTTTCCTTTTGGGATCTCTTTCAGGAGGTGATCAGTGGATTCTTTGAATTTCTATTTCAGCTTCTGCTTCTAGAATATCAGGGCAATTTCCCCTCACAATCTCTTGGAGGATGGTGTCTAAGCTTTTGTTTTGGTCATGGTTTTGAGGTAGTCCAATGATTTTCAAATTATCTCTCCTAGATTTATTTTCTAGGTCAGCTGTTTTTCCGAGGGGATATTTCACATTGCCCTCTATTTTTTCATTTAATTGGATTTTTTTTACTGTGTCTTGGTTTCTCATAAAGTCACTAGCTTCCATTTGTTCAATCCTAATTCTTAGGCAGTTACTTTCATCAGACAGTTTTTTAATCTCCTTTTCCATTTGGCTTTTCAAATGGTTGACATTTTTCTCATGACTCTCCTGCATCACTCTCATTTCCCTTTCCATTCTTTCCTCCTTTTCTCTACATCTTCTTTCTATTTCTCCTACTTTCTCTTCAAAGTCCCTTTTGAGAGCTTCCATGGCCTGAGACCAGTTCATATTTTTCTTGGAAGTTTTGGATGTTGGAGCTTTGACCCTGTTATTATCTTCTTCTTCTGAGGTGGTATTGTGGTCTATTTTACCCCTAAAGAAGTTTTCGATGGTCTTCTGCTTTCTCTGCCTACTCATCCTGGCTTACTATTTCTTGGCTTTTAACTCCTTCTTAAAGTGTGGCACTGCTTCCAGGACACACTGTTCAAGCTACAGCATGGCCCAGGGGATGGTTGGGCTTCTCAGCCTGCCTGGCTTCACTTTCATTTGATTTTAAACTCTCCACTGGGAGGTGGGGCTGTGAAGGGAGTGGGATGGAGGGAAATAGTTATGATGATTGATTATAATGGCAAGACATATGGTACCTACTTTGCTGGGCTTTTATGAAGAAAATTATCTGTCAAGCTTAAGGTACTATATACAGGTTATGATGGACAGGATACTATCAGAAAAACCTGGAAAGACCTACATGAACTGAAGCAGAGTGAAATGTACTGTATACAAAATAACAGCAATAGTGAGGGATGATCTGCTGGGAAGCATGTGGTTATTTTCAGCAAGGCAATGATCCAATATAACCCTGAAAGACTTATGAAGATTGCAACCCATCTGCAGAGAAAGAACTGATAGTATCTGAAAACAGATGGAAACACATTTAAAAAAAATTCATTTCCTCTTTGACAATTCCTTAATCTGAAGTTTTGGGTTTTTTTTGACTGTTTTCTCTCACAACTAGCTAATATGGGAATTTTCCGTGACTACTCATCTATAACTTATTTTGAATTGCTTGAGTTCTTGTGGTTGGGGGGTGCAAATGGAGGGGGCAAGAGATGTTGGAAAACAATTTTTTAAAAAAATTGATGTTAAAATTTTGTTTTTACATATATTTTGGAAAATAAAATTCTATTAAAAATAAATAAAAATAAAAGAAGGAAAAATGATTGTTCCTTTCTTTTTTATTAGTATCCCCAAATACCTACCACAATGCCTAGAATGTAATAGATGTTTATTAAATTCTTATTGGTTGATTAGTTAATTTATATGACTATACAAATTATAAATAACTGAGGCCCAGTACAATTCTCCTAGAAATGAGCTGCTCATTGGATAGGGCCTTAATTTTTCATGAATTTTATTGAGTTCTATTTTCTAGAATTTTCAATAATATATTCCTTTTTTGAGTTTTATTAACTATGTGATTGTGATGCCATATAGTATTGTAACAGGTTTTCTGATTGGGGGCTTTTAGCCAGAGAAGTGAGAAATCACCTAAAGTATAACAAGGCCTATTGTGTCACATAGAAACCTCCGATAAAAAGAATTATATCTTCAAAATGGGAATTAATAATACTTTTACTACTTTCCTCACAGCATTTTTTGAAGGGATAATATTTTGGATAGTGTAAAGTGCTATAAATATTTAAGTTATATGAATGAATTCTCACCATTGGAAGGGGTGCTTATGTAAAGTAAAAAAAATAGCTAAAGAACCAGAGGGGAGAAAAGAAGAGAGAAATAGTGGGGAATTAACACCTCAATTTAAGAATCCTTCTCTGGAAATTCAAGTGTTAATCCTATCCTGAAATTCAAAGATGGTAGTTTGCCTAACGAAAGGTCAAGAAACACAAAATTTGACCTTTCCTCTTCAAAGGTGAATGTTATTTCCATAAATTAATGATTAAATATCTCCAAATTTATTTCTTAAGTTTTGCTCTGGAGCTAGTAATTCTTTCATTCTTGTTACTAGAAGAATATTCACTTAGTGTTTTTAAATTTAATTGAGAAGTTTTATAGCAGTCTTTTTAGAAAATCTGGGAAAAAGAATAGTTTAAATGTAATTCTTAAGGCACCATAGTGATCATTTAAAAATAATGTTAAATTAAATCACTATATAAATTATATAGTAACAAAATTGTCTAGACTTCCAAAAAGGAAAGAACTACACACATAATATGTAATAAAATGCATATTATAAAGAATATATATTATATGCACATATTATATATACATATGTATTTATCTATATTTGTTGTTATTAAGTTGTTTTATTCTTGTCTGATTCTTCATGACCCCATTTGGGATTTTCTTGGCAAAGATACTAGAATGCTTTGCGATTTTTTCCTCCAACTTATTTTACAGATGAGGAACTGAGGCAAGCAGAGTTAAATGACTTTCCCTGGATCACAGTGCTAGTAAGTGTCTGAAGATAAATCTTCCTAATTTTAAGCCCAGTGCTCTAACCATTTTGCCACCTAGGTGTCATGTGTATATGTATACACATATATACACACACAGATGCAAGCATATCTAGATGGATTTTGCTAACAAAACACTCAAAAATTCTGGCACAAAGCAATTTCTCTTCTTCTTTAATTACCCTGTATTAACTATTAGCATCTGAAAGAAGCAAAAACCAATCTAATAACCACATTACTAGAATGTAATAGGATGTACTCAGATACAACAACAGGAAGACGTTTTCTGGAGGTTAGTTCAGGGAGAGCAACTGCTGCAATTTCTGCAAAAATACATTTGTCAAGACTTAGATGACTACAGCTACAAGACAGAAGACAGCATCACTGTCCTAAAAAGATAGAATCTTTGGGTTCTTTCCTGCTGTATGCTGGTCTAAAATCTGGAGACAGGAGACTTTCATATAACTAGTCCTTGAGAAGGAATAATGTAGGTATTGGAGAAGCAAAAATAATGACCATAGTTTCTCTCAAAGCAAGTGTCCCTATGGTTTGATCCAATGTATTTTCTTTCTTGCCATGTTATTTATCTCCACAATGCTAGAGATAATCAAGACAAGATGGGCCAGAAATCTGACCCAGAGGTATTTAGTCTGTAGAAAAAGAAGACTTAAGGGAGACCTGATAGCTTTCTTCAAGCACTTAAAGGTCTATTATTTGAAAGAAGTATTATACTAGTCCTGTTTGACTCCAAAAAGCACTAGGAACAAGGGTGTACATGGGTTAGATATGTAGAGACATGTGAAAAATGATTAACAGAGATGGTAAGTGAAGTGCAGGGTGAGTATGTACAAACCACAGTATATAACCTGTGAAAAAATTTGAGAAGAAGTAGACAAGGTTGTCAAAGAATTGAATGATAGGAAAGAGAAGACTGAATTTTTGGCAATAGTAAGGGATAGCAGGTAAACAGTCAGAGTGTTCCATCAAAACCTTTGCAATGTTAGAAGAAAGTGAGGCAGGTTTCCAGAATATCAAGTGGATCCTTTATAGAAAACTTATGGGAGTATTTAGACAAGATTTTCCCATAACACACATGCATGGCTGGGCTAAAGTCTAAATAAAAGGAAAGAGGGGAGGGAGAGTGAGAGCAGAAATCCATTTGAGTATATGGAGTATGTTTAAGATCTTTTAAATAATTAGACTTGTTTGGGGGCAGCTAGGTGGTACAGTGGATAAAGCACCAGCTCTGGATTCAGGAGGACCTGAGTTCAAATCCGGCCTCAGATACTTGACACTTACTAGCTGTGTGACCTTGGTCAAGTCACTTAACCCTCAATGCTCTGCAAAAAAACAACAACAAAAATTAGACTTATTTGAAAGAAAGAACTGATATTGATTGAACACAGACTGAAGCATACTATTTTTCACTTTCATTTTTTCTTTTATTCAAGTTTTCTTGTACAAAAAGATTAATATGGTAAAGTTTTACAAAATTGGATATACACACACACACACACACACACACACACACACATATATATATATATATATATATATATATATATATATATATATATATATATTTTGTGGAAATTTATTTTGAATTGGGGACCCTACCTTTAGGCTGAGATTAGAAAGCCTTAGGCCCTCAGGGTCTCCCCCCTCCTCCTCAGCTTCAGCTGAGTGAAAAAGCCCCGTGGGCTATACAAGACGCCAGGTCAGACAGCTGGGGGAAAAAAAAGGCCCCCAGCTCCCTCTGACCTGAGCGGATCCCAGATAGCCTGTGCTGAGGCATGTGAAACTTGGAGTGCACCCCCGCCCCCCACCAGCCGCAGCTCTGGCTGGCGCATTAGCTTGGTCTGTGGGGGCGAAGGAAGCCCCGAGATTTGAGTGGAGAGAAGAAAAGGTATATATAGACCTGGGAGATGGACTAGGGGGAGAAAGGCTGACTAGAAAAAGGAAGGAGACGAGGAAGGAGACGGACTAAGGAAAGAAGGAGACAGACTAGAGGACGGGCTGAGGACGGACTAGATAGACAAGACTCAGGGGTTCAGACGAACAAGAAGAGGTCAAGAGGCGGCTGAGGAGACGGCAAAGATTGAAAAGGAGAGACCTGGCTGACAAGGTTACAGGCCTTAATACAAACCAGGGAAAGTGTAACTTGCCCTGAGGCCGGAGGTGGCTAAGGCCCTTATTGTATTCAAGAAGTTCAAAGCGCAGCAGGTGGGAAAGAGACACAGTGGAAAGAGACCGCAGGAAAGCAGTCAGGTTGTACACTTTATTTCCCTGTATTCTTAATTTGAAATAGTATCTCATAAATACTTGGATTATTTAGTTAAGAGGCTTCTTAATCCTGTGTTTATCAATTTGGGAGTGGAGCAGTGTGGTGGAACTTTATAAACGGCCCACATCAAATTAAACGCAGTCAGATAGCCAAATAGTCATAAATCCCCAGATTAGTCCTCCAGTCAGCTTCAGCCCCCAAAATTAGGCTAGTCAATTCAAAAATATTTCACAATATATAAAACCCATATCTGATTACTCACTACATGAGGGAGAGGGAAGGGGAGGAAGGGAAAGAGGGATGAAATTTGAAACTCAAAACTCAAAATAAAAATGTTCACTATTTAAAACAATTTTAAAAAATGAAAATGGAATGGTCCTTGACTTGTGAATTCTACATCACAACAAGAAGACATTGAAACTGAAGTTATATGACTATTAGTGAATATGTTGTAGATTTAGGTTTGGATTAGGTGACACCTTTCCAACACTAAAGTTCGCTGATTCTACTGGGATGACAACAGCAATAGAAAAGACAGGTCAGATATGAGAAACATCGCAAAGGAAAATCTGTTAGGAATCAGAGTCTAATTGGATCAAGAGGATTAAAGAAAAGGGTGACAAAGATAATTAGGAGAATATCAGGTATATTCAAAGAAATAGGGAACTCAGGAGACAAGGTCAAACTTGGAGTTACAGGATATATCAAAAATCAAAGAATTATAAAACCTTGAGACTTGAAAGGGACCTCACATCCCATTTAGTCCAGCGAAATCTATAAGAAACTTTCATGAACATAGCTGACAGACCAGCTTTTGCTTGAAGACCTCTGCTGAAGGGGAACCCCGGTATCCTGTGAGACCAGCACATTCTACTTTTGTATAACTGTAATTACTAGAAAGATTATTCTTATGCCATGCCTATTTTTTTTCCAGTTTCCATCCATTATTTCTAGTATCCACCTATAGATCCAAGTAGAAAAAGTCTAATTCTTGATTCAGGTTTCAAACTTTCAAATACTAGAAGCACACTTTCATGGACACTAATTCCAAGCTTCTCTTCTCTACAATAAATGTTCTTAGTTTTTTCAGCCAAATTTCATGAGCCATGATCTCACAGTTTACCAGATTTGTATTGCTCCTCTGAATGCCCTCTACTTTCAGAGTGTTCTTTCTAAGCTATATTGTCCTGAATTGAATAAAACTACTCCAGATTTGGCCTAAGCAAAAAAAGGTATAGGAATACAGAACTGTAATCTCCTTATTTCCTCTTAATGTATCCTAATACTATATTGGCCTTTTTTGGCTGCCATATCACACCAATGACATATTAATTTTTCAGTCCACTAAAACACATACACACACACATATATATATATATATAATTAGATGATGAATACTTTCTGTTTGTAAGGTGGCTAAGATTCTAGCTATACTGTCTAAAAATCTAATGAGTGGTCACCAATAAATTAGAAGCTTTAGCAAGAATTTAGACTTTTTTTTTTTAAAGTGAGTCAATTGGGGTTAAGTGACTTGCCCAGGGTCACACGGCTAGTAAGTGTTAAGTGTCTGAGGCCAGATTTGAACCCAGGTACTCCTGTCCAGGGCCGGTGCTCTATCCACTGCGCCACCTGGCTGTCCCAAGAGTTTAGACTTTTAAGCATTTATTAAGGAGCATAAGAGTTTGGTGAGGAGAGAGAAAGAGGCCTAGGTACCTTTATCTTACCTATCTCAGGGAGCCAGCATTTTTGCACCACCCCTCACGAGGTCCTGGCGAAAAAGAGAGCCTCACCCCTTCTTTGTCCCACAAGCCTCCTCTGAAAACCGGAAACATCCCATTCACCCACACACAGCTCCAAGCTAATTGGCTGGTAGCTTGGATTGACAGTAGCCACAAGCAAATGTCACTTCCTGATGTCAAGGAACTGACCTTCCAAGCCACATGGCTTGCCCTCAGATGCCTTCTCCTCATGGCGGAGCTTTCCTATAGTATCTCCCGAGCAGGGAGCGTCAATTCAGTTCTCACAATGAATAGCTATCTATTCTTTCCTTCCTCATTTTGAACTTGTGAAATTGATTTTTTGACCCAACATAGTTATATTGACTATTAAATGTTGTTTTTATTATATTCAGCTTATCATTTAAGTCTGTCACAATCTTTTTTTGTTGTATCCTAACTCCAACATGCAGTATGTTAATTATTCCTCTCAGTTAATTATTTCTTGTCATCTGCATATTTGATAATGCCATCTATTTATTTATTTAAATAACTTATTAAAATCTTGGCAGAGAACATTAGAGCACTTTACTGGAAACCTTTTTCCAGGCTGAAACTGAACTTTCTATGTTAATTCTTTCAAACTAGCCATTCAAGCAGCTCTAAATCCATGTAATTGTCTTATTATCTATACCTTATCTCTTTATCTTTTTAAGAAGACTGTCTTGAGAGAGTTGATCAAAAGCCTTGTTAAAATCTAGGTAAACTCTATCTGCAGCATATCTTTGACCTACAAATCGTACAGTTCTGTAAAAGACATAAATTGAGTCCCCTTTGACCTATTCTTGATGAAGATATACATTGAATTTATGATTATCATTTCCTTTTCTAGATGTTTCCTAACTATCCCTTTAGTATTTGACACAGTGGATACAGAACTATCCTAGGAACTGGAAATAGTTGGGTTCAGGTAATACCTGAGACAAACTGGCCTGTGTGGTGCTGGGCAAGTTCTTTATGCTCAAGGGTAGTGAAGTCAAACTCAAACAGAAGCATCCCTGTTGTCATATAATATCTGAGAAAACCATTATATATGTTGAATTGTATTTTAATTCATTTTGTTAAAAATTTTCCAGTAACAATTTAATCTACACTCAGGATTTTTGGCAACTGAGAATCTGACACCTCTGTTCTAGGGAACTCTCTGAGGCTAAACATTCCAGGAGAGGAAAAGAACAAACAAATAGGCATTTATTAAGTGAATAATATGTGCCAGGCACTTTACAAATATTATATCATTTGATCATCACAACAACCCTGGGAGTCAGGACTATTATTATCCCCATTTTACATTCAATGAAACTGAGGCAAACAAACATAAAGTAACTTGGCCAGGGTCACACAGCTAGTAAGTCTGCAAAGAAGGAATTGAACATGTCTTCCTGAATCTAGGCCCACCACTCTATACACCATACCTCCTAAATGCCTATATTGAGAAAGGGAGTTTCCTCACCTATGTGTTTCCTATGAACCAATGAAAGTATAGGACCAGGCAGTTAGGTGGCGCAGTAGATAAAGCACCAGCCCTGGATTTAGGAGCACCTGAGTTCAAATCCAGCCTCAGACACTTGACACTTACTAGCTGTGTGACCCTGGGCAAGTCACTTAACCCACACTGCCCCACAATAAAGAAAAAAAAAAGTATAGGATCAATCCTTATCCCTGCATCTATACAAATATTGTCATTAAGGCAATATTTCATTTACTTTGGAAGAATGGAAAATGTTTCCTTACCCTCAGAATATATTGAACTGAATGTAAAGTTTTTCTGATGGCTCAGGGTCTTAACCTCTGTGAGCCTCAGTTCCCACATCTGTAAAGTGAAGATAATAACACCTATGTTATCTATATCACACAATTGTTGTTGAGGTCAAAAGAGATCATGCACATGAAACTCTTTGCAAACTGTAAATAAAGCACTATATAATTATACATGATTGTTATGAACATGGTTATCATTATGAACACATAAGCTATGATACACTTTCATCTTTATGTGATAATAAGATGTTTGTACCTGTGCTAAATAATCCCCCAAATCTCTCTGAGTCATTCATCTAGCTTTTTTTTCTTATAGACTTTTTGTCTCCTTCCTCCCTCTTGAGTTTACAATATTGATTTTTGCTGGTGTAAATGTGACAGCCTCAAACAGTTTCCAGATTGTGATACTTCTAATATGGTATTACTGGGGACATGAGGTAACTAAATTGCCTAGCATGCTATATAAAATCCTGAGAACCTTAGCAAAGCATGGACTTTTTGGACAACTATTATGACGGCTCAGAGGCCTTTCTTAGAGATGGTGAAATATTCAAGAAGCTTCTTCATATATGGATGACATTTTGCTGATTGCATTAACCTCTGAACATTGCAGACTCCTGGATGACATCTATTATCACTCAGAAGAGATTTTTCCATTTCCACAGGAAAAACTGTGTAAACAAAGAATGTCTATTTTCTATCTTATGATGCACCAGCATAGACAGTCCATAGAACTCATTCACCAGCATATATAATTTGAATGGACATGGCAAATGGACAATCTGTTGGTTCCAGAATTTAGTTGAAAAGAATAGACTATTTTTGGTAAATTGGAAATTATTCTAATGAACCCATATTTCTCCCTGAAATAATGACATATTTTGTTTTAAATGTTTTATTGAAAACTTTTTTTTGCATAATCTATATTTCTTATTCTATTCTCCTAATTCTCCCAGAAAGACCTTCCTCGTAATGAATAGGAGAGGAGGAAAAAAATGTTCAGCAAAATTAAATGACATATGAAAAAAGCTTCCATGTATGCATTGTCCCACACTCATGTTCCCCCAGCTTTGAAAAGAATCAGAGCAAGTTTCCTTTCCATTTATCTTCTTTGGCACTAAACTTCATCATTATAATTTCACCACATTAAATTTCAATTATTTTGATGTTGTTGACCTTTCCAATTACATTGTTGTAATCATGTATATCATTACCTTTGTTCTACTAAGTAGAACTTTGTATCTTTTCCTCTAAGTCTTTCCAGGCTTTTCTACAATTACATTTATGGAGCAGAATTTATTTAGCCATTCTTCAGTTGAAGGGTGTCCACTTTTTTCCCACTTCTTTACTATCACAAAAAGGAATGCTGTGAATCTGTTGGTGCATACACCATTTTAATATTGCTTTTTACAAGGTTTTTAGTGAGTGTGAATAGGTGGAAGCCACTTAAAATAAGGAATTATGAAGGAAAAGCATGGTCAGGAATAGTGTGTTCCATTGTTATCCTATGATGTGGGTAGAAAGCTTTCCTTGTTAGATGTACACCCTATGGCCAACTTATCTGAGGTTGTAGACATGAACCACATGGAATAGACAAGCATGGATGGTTTACAATCTGTATGAGATCACATAACCATTTAGTAGTTGTCTTTTAACTTATTTCCTGGTTCTTAATTGTGATGCAGAGGATTGTGTTATAGGTTTGGTGATCTCCTGGAGAAGTAGGTTGGTATTGTAATCACAAATGAATAAACATGATAGGGCAGACGAAGACTACAGCAATTAGTCTTTACTCCCAAAATATCCAGTGTATTTTAACAAGCTTTCTTCTCTGTTTTAAAGGTAAAAATAATAGTAATAATAATATAAAAAAACAAGAATGATGTGACATTCCAAGGAAACCAATGAAATACTCACTGAGAATGATGCCCAACAAAAATATTCCCTGAAATGAATTACAGATTGATGATGGAACTGAAAGGAGAGGAGCTAATGCTGAAAAAATCCTTCAAATGTTCTTTAAGGGATCAAGAGAATGAAATACACCTGCCTGCCAGTAAACATGCATTGCAAGACATATCCATCTATCATCATGGGGTCTGAAAGGCAGCAACGTTATTCTGATTCCAGAATCTTGAATTTCCTTAATGAGTTCTCTGCTAGAATATCATAAGTTGTTCCATTAAATCAGAGGCAGAAGACTTAAGCAAGGTTTGTATCAAAATTATTGTATATCTATCACTTTGTTAACAGAAAAAAATATCAAATGAGCTCCAGGAAAGTATAATTTGGCATCCCTTTTTTCCCTCTCCCATCTCTGCCCCCCCACCCGGTGAATTTATTCCATTCTTAGCCTCCTTCTCCTTCAGCCTTCTAATGTGGACTGAAGTCATCCATTTAAACATGACTTATTCATGCTCAAAAAGTGATTGATTTAGACAGTCAATGAAATGTTGAATTCCCTATTCCTAGTGCTTGACATACTCTTGCTACTGATCCCTCTGGTTTTAAACTGTTATCCTGACTCTATGGAAGATCAGTCAGAATGCCAAGATGGATTAGTGATAGATAGGTTGACTTTTAAAATGCAGTAATAACTATAACAATGACTGTTTAAAAATGGTATCATGGGATCCATATTGGGCAAGTAAGTAGCACAGTGAATAGATGTCAGGCTGGAGTATGGCAAAGCTGAGTTCAAATCTGGCCTCAAAGACTTACTAGCTGTGTGATCTGGGGCAAGTCACTTTACCCTATTTACCTCTTTTTCCTCATTTGTCAGATGAGCTGGAGAAGGAAATGGCAAACCACTCCAGTCAGTATCATTGCCAGGAAAACCTCAAATGAGGTCATGAAGACTTGGACATGACTGAAAGGACCGAATAACAAAATCACGAGATTTATTTCTCCTCTATGACTTCTTTTATGGATGTGTTGACTCTTTAAAGCATAAGAAAGAATATATGAATTTCTAAATAAGATTATGGCTAAAATCAGGGACCGTGCCCTAATCTAGAATGTATTCCGTGGATAACATTTGCAGAAATGAGGTCTCGGTGATCCAATTCACTTTAACAATTTAAGGTAAATGTATGAGCTATCAAGTCTTTACCATCTTGTAGCAGGAATAAAAAAAAAAAAATTTGGGGCAGCTAGATGGCGCAGTGGATAGAACACCAGTCCTGGCGTCAGGAGTACCTGAGTTCAAATCTGGCCTCAGACACTTAACACTTACTAGCTGTGTGACCCTGGGCAAGTCACTTAACCCCAACTGCCTCACTAAAAAAAAAAAAAAAATTCCCATTTCTTTGAATGAGTGACTAACTCTCCATCCCTTTTTTTCTTTATAGAACATGTATCAGGAAGTAATACATAAGGGAATAATATGGGAAATTTCCATAAGGGAAAAATATGGGAAATTCATTACTTACATATTGAAAAATATCACAGGAATATGGTCAAAGCCAAAAGAGTTCATAGAGATGCACTTAGACAATGGACTCATAACAGAAGGTCCAAGCTTCAAAGGGAGGGAGGCTGAAGGGCAATGTCAGTAGGAGGAGAAATGGGAGGCATTGACGAATTACAATTTGTCTTATGCAAAGTGTTTGTTCAAGGAAGTATCCATTAACGATTGTGCATGTTAATTCACCATGCTTCCTCTTCCCTCATTTGTATGCCAGTCCCAGTAGTCCTGGACACAGAATAACTGAAAGAAGGATGTGCTTCAAAGAAACCAAAAGACTTCTTCATTCCACAAGTATCACTCAGTCTTTTGTAGTTTGGAGGGAGCCACTTGCTCTATTGCTCTCTGACTTTTCTATATCAGTTCACAGTGTTTCTGGACTTTCCTTGCTGATGTGATTCCCTTAATAAACATGGCATTCTTATTGTTATGTTTGGTCAACTTCCCCTCTTTGCTCTTTAATCTCCCTCCCTTTCTTCTTCTGTTCCTAATTAGCACTATTTTCCCACCAATACTTATTTAGAATTCAATGAAAGGGGTCATGTAGTCTTAGGTCCAAATTAGCTATTTCTTAGAAATAAGTTCCAATTCTTTGTATTTTCAAATGTCATTACTTTTCAAATACAAATTACATCTTAATAAACACCATGACCTTTCAGTGTGACATTGTGGTATATTATAGTTATTGTTCAGTTATTTCAGTTGTATTTGACTCTTTGTGACCCCATTTGGGGTTTGCTTGTTTGTTTTGCAAAAGTACTAAAGCAATTTGCCATTTCCTTCTCCAGCTCATTGTGTAGATGAGGAAACTAAGGCAAACAGGTTAACTGACTTGCCCAGGGTCACAGAGCTAGTAAGTGTCTAAAGTCAGCTTTAAACTCATGATAAGGATGTCTTCCTGATTCCAAATCCAACACTCTATTCACTGTACTGTACCATCTAGCTTCCCAGAATAAAGAGTACTGAACTTGGAATCAGGACAGATCTAGAAGCAAATCACACCTCTGAGAGTTACAATTGAATTAACATAGTTCAATTATTTAGATTCTCTGAGTATCATTTTTTTAATCTGTTAAAGTTGGAATAATAATAATGATAATTACTATGACAACCTTGAGATATCATTTTATACCTACCAGATTGGCTAAAATGATAGATAGAAGGGGAAAATGACAAATGTTGGAAGGGATGTGGAAAATTGGGACACTAATTCATTGTTAGTGGAATTGCAAAATGATGCAACCATTTTGGAGAACAATCTGGAATCATTTCCAAAGTTATTAAACTACCTATACTCTTTGACCCAGCAATACCACTATTTGCTCTATATACAAAGATGATTAGGGAAAAACAGAAAAAGAATCTGTATATTCTAAAATGTATATAGCAGCTCTCTTTGTGGTGCCAAAGAAATGGGAATTTCAGTGATGCCCATCAATTGGGGAATGGCTGAACAAATTATGGTAGATGATTGCGATGGAATACTATTGTGCTATAGAAATACTGAGCTCAGTGATTTTAGAAAAAAACATGAAAAGACTTGCACAAACTATGAAGAGTAAAATGAGCAGAACCATGAGAACATTGCATACGGTAATAGCAATATCGTTTTAAGAATGACTTTGAGTGAATAAGCTATTTTGACTATTACAAATACCCAAAGGAACTATAAAGGACATATGAAAAAAGATGCTATCTGCATTCAGAGAAAGAACTGATGAATAAAAGTATATATAGAATAATTTTACATATATACACATATGTGTATGTATGTAGGTATGTGTGTATACACACACACACCTCTTTGTGTCTAATGGTAGCTACCACAAAGGTAGAAAGAGGGAGGAAAAAAAGGGAAAAAATAAATTTACATTATACTTAGTTTGTATATTTGAAAGGAATAGCAAGTTGTGAATAGTAGCTTTGCAGTTTCATGTACAATCATCTTTTTAAAATTTTACTATGTTATGGAAATTCTTGTTTTATTCCATAAATGAAAGATAAATTAAAATACTAAATAGGAAAAATATGAGTAGCATATATTTCTTTTAAATCTATCTCAAACAGAATTAGGTTAGTTTGCCATTAATCACAAAAGCAGAGATCTGTGTTTCTGACCCAAGACATTCAAGATTTACTCAAGACTGATGGATTGTGGAATAGACAGTCCCAGGGTCAACAGTCCAAGTCACAAAGGTATAGAGACAGGTAGGATATAGACAAATTATGAGATCAGAGGATTCTGGATTATAAAGTCCTTGAAAGAAGACATTTTGCTTCTCTTTGTCTTAGCATCAGGCAAAGCGCCTTTCTCATTGTAAGTGATCAATCAATGTTGATTAAATTGAATTAAGGGTCTTGATAACACTGTGTCAAGAGTGAAGGTGCAAGGTCTGAATAGATCATGAATGGCCACATAATCCAAAGATTACAAAGTTAGAAAGAGGAGTAAAAGGAAGAGTAGAAGGACTTTCAGAAATCAATGGTCCTAGAACCAATAAAGTGTCCTTGGGAACAGTTGTTCCAGTGATGACTGTTTGAAGACTTTTTGCTTTTATGGCCTTTTATGGCGAGTCAGTGCAGGACTGGCCTGCTTCTTTGGCTCTTCTGTTCTTAATGGAGCCTGAAACATTTTCATTGTTTGTATTATATGCTCATGCAAGAATTTGAAGTGAGAAAGGTTTGACCGGTCTACTTAGAGTTTTGACAGTAAGTTGAAGAGACTAATCTGGGTGTATATCCTGGGTTGAAGTTTCTCCTTTTCAAAGTGGTCTCTCTGTACTTTTGTCCAGAGTCTCTCATACAATTTGGGGTGTTAGAAATTGCCAATCAAGGATTCAACAGTGGCTAGTCAACTAATCTGTAATCTGACCAAGTTGAATTCTCTCAGGAGATAGGAGCCTTCACTGACCCCAAATTTATTCATAGGAAACATTGCCTTCAGACTTGGCCTAACCTTTAGCTTTGAATATTGAAGCTTCTAGACCAGGGCTTCTTAACAATTTTTTGTTATGAATTCCTATGGACCTCTTCTCAGAATAATATTTTTAAATTCAAAAATTATTTACATAAGATTACAAAAAGAGAAAATAGCTGTATTGAAATAGTTATGAAAAATTATATGTGTGTATGTGTGTGTTTATATACACATATACATATCTATCTATCTCATGGACACCAACTCCGATTTTAGACTGGTATAGATTATTCTTTCACTGAAAACCAACAAATAAATTCCAGTAATTGCCAGGTATCCCAATGGGCCTAGAGAGTTCTACTTTCCAGGACTGGATTTGTAACCACCTCTGTATGTGCTTTTTTGATGTGCTAAGCATTTTGATTTCTGATTTCCTAATTCAACTCTGTTACTATGCCATCTGCTATCTGTTGGACTCTGCTGACCTTGGACTGGTGGCCTTGGTTCTGCTTGTTGCCTTGCTGCCATTTACATTGTGAAGTGTGGACTCTGATATGGCATGCAACTGCCTGCTTTATGTCCATGTTGATCGCTAGGTCTCCATTAAGCACAAAACAATACCTTTGGTAGAATTAATGCCTTTAAGAGTCATCCATTAAAATCTTGGTGTAGATTATTTAGCAGCACAATATAAGAGGCCACTGGACTGGTACTTGTGAGATTGAAGTTCCTTTCCTGGCTTCAACAGTGACTACCTTTGTGGCCATGGGTAGATCACTTATCCTCTCTAGTTTCTAAATAGTTGCCACATATGTAAAGTGGATATTTTAATAATATTAGCCTTACCGATTGCCAAAGGTTGTTATATGAGTTATGTACTTTGTAAACCTTAAAATTTCATATGAGAGTGAATTATAATGTTACTTCTAATCAAAATATCCAAAGGCAAAACTGTGGGAATAGAACATGAAGTAGGTACTTAGATCAAGGAAAGGTCAGAGTTATCAGATGAGAGGAAAGAATCTGGTATTGAGCCAAAGACAAATTTCACCTGTTTCACAATTTGGTCTTTTTGTGTGTGAAATACACATATATAAAGTTTTTATTCATTTTTTTTATATAACAGCTCTTTGACAATAGGCTCCTAACCCCACCCCAAAGAAAAGTAGTTAGGGAAAAACTGGCCAGCATTTCAGTATACATTATACTCTGAACAAATACTCCATTGCTTCTCTACTGGGAGGAGGGAAAGCCTACCGCAATTTGGAGACCAGTTTGTTGCATTGCATCAGTAGCAGAAAAACAATTTACATGAACTCCCCTCATATACAGTCTTGCCACCTCCTCATGGAGACTTAGCAGTCAATTGATCTTCACCCTTCTAGTGCAAAGGAACATTCCTCCTAGGTTAATGTGAACTAACAAATAGAACCATATGGTAGCTCAGAGTTTGTTATGATTATCCAGCAAGGGGGCGAGGTCCTTAAGGTTCTAATTCACAGAAGAAAAGATTCATTTAAAAGTCTGGGGGAGAAAGACAGTGACCAACAAATTAGAAGTCCCTAAAGATGATATTGTACTCCAGTAGTGACCTCAATTGTCCAATTCTCATATCAAATGCTGCTGTTTTTATTTCTTTCACTCTCTTTCAAGGTGAGTTGACTTGGAGGTACAATGCCTTCATCAGAACCACCTAATTCTATCAATCTATTCCAGCTCCTTAACATGGAAATAGCTCTAGGGAAAATGATGTATTCATTATATTGATCTCTATTTGCCACCTTCATTTTTTCCCCTTTTAAATGATTTACAGGAAAATCGCAGTCATTTGTCATAAATCACAGCTGTAGCTTCTTTTATCCTTACTCCCCACCCCCAAAAAGTAACAGTTACCTTTGATGAACACCAAAAGGGAATACATTTTTACTTAGTGAGGGGGTCTTATTTGTCTGATGAAAATCATGTCTAAATAAACATGATGTGATTGACATGATGACTTATAAAAACCATAATATCATCACTGGATATGTTTTAGGAAGAGATTTAGTGGAGAAATCTACTTTTTATGTAAATACCATATCCCTAGAGACAAAAGAAAAAAATTATTAAAAAACATTGAGGGGAGGGGCAACTAGGTGGCACAGCACCAGCCCTGGATTCAGGAGGACCTGAGTTCAAATCTGGCCTCAGACACTTAACACTTATTAGTTGTGTGACCCAGGGCAAGTCACTTAACCCCAATTGCCTCACTAAAACAAACAAACAAAAACATTGATGGGGCAGCTAGGTGGCGCAGTGGATAGAGCACTGGCCCTGGATTCAGGAGGACCTGAGTTCAAATGCGGCCTCAGACACTTGACACTTACTAGCTGTGTGACCTTGGGCAAGTCACTTAACCCTCATTGTCCCAACCAAAAACAAAACAAAAAAAAAAAACAAAAATCATTGAGATTTGAAATTTCTTGATAGGGATGATTGGGCCATAATGATTCAAATAAAGTCAACAAACATGGAAAGGCTCATTACATATAAGGCACTCTGGTAGATATTAGAGATATAAAGACAAAAAAAATACTCTCTGACCTCAAGAAGCTTATATTTTGCATGTTAATGTTGCCTGATAATTTGAAGACTTCAAAGAATGATAACTTATTTTTAAATCTTACAAAAGTGCCCCAATCTTTCTTTATCATAGAACTAGTGCATAGATCATCTATATTTTGTGGAAAAAATGAAACAAATGAGACAAATCATCTATTCAAAGCCTCCAGTGGCCCCAAGCCTTACCCCAAGGGAAGCCATTGAGATAGAAAAAAGAAAATCAAGCTGCTGCTTCTGAAGACCTCCCAGTTGACAAAACATTCACCAAGGAGTATAATCAAGTACTTAATTCTGTGGTTTAGATTCTTAAGACTCATAGGAGCACAGAAAGGTCATAGAATCATAAATCTGGAGCCAGAAAGAAATTCAGAACCCATCCTAGTCCAGCTCCTTGATTTTATAATTAAGGAAACAGAGGTCTAGGGAGATTAAATAATTTGCCCAAGATTAAGACAGAGGTTGAGGCAGCCACCAGATGGCCCAGTGAATAGATTGTCAGGCTTGGAGTCAAATATAAGTTCAAATATGGCTTCAGATACTTACAAGTGGGCAAAAGACCGGGCAAGTCACTTAACCCTGTTTGCCTCAGTTTCCTCATATCTAAAATGAGCTGAAGAAGGAAATGGCAAATCACTCCAGTATCTTTGCCAAGAAAACTAATAGGGACATGAAGACTCAGACGTGGCTGAAATGACTGAAGAAAACACGGGGATTGACCAAGGTGAGATTCAAACTCAGTTTCTCTGGCTCTAAAGACTGAATGTTTCCCAGGATCCTGGGTCCTAGCTTCTTAACCTCTGGATTGTGACCCCATATGGGGTCGTGAAAAATTTCGCAACAGTAAAACCATGCATACTCTTTGACCTAGCAATATCATTACTAAGTTGGTATTCTAAAAGAGATTTTTAAAAAGTTGAATTCAAAACTGTGGTGATGCCCATCAGTTGAGGAATGACTGAACAAATTGTGGGATGAGATTAGGATGGAACACTATTGTGCTGTAAAAAATGATGAACAAGATGCTCTCAGAAGAACTTATGAAAAATGCAATCTATCTACAGAGAAAGAACTGATGGTATCTGAATACAGATTGACGTATAAACAACAACAACAACAACAACAACAACAACAACAACAAATATTACCTCATTTTATTCTCAAAACAACCTCAAGAAATAGGTGCTATTATTACAGTTGAAAAAAGTGAGACAAACTTATCCAGGGTTACATAACTAGTAAGTATGTGAGGCTGGATTTGAACTCAGGTTTTCCTGACATCATATCTGCTCTTTATGCACTATGTTACCTAGCTCCCTAGCTTAGGAGATCTTGCATAATCCTTCCAAGTTGAGATGTAGTTGGGTATGATAGAAAAAGCTTTGAACAAGTAATCAGTACACTTATGAATGCTAGCATCATATCTATGTTTAGCTTAATGTCAGTACCTGTCATTTAACCTCTCTAAGCCTCAGTTGCCTCATCTAAAAATGAGAGATTAGCCTAGAAAATCTCTATGATTTCTCCTAGCTCTAAAATTCTATTATTTTAACTTAGAGGTCATTAAATCAAAACCTTCAATTTACCTCAATTCCTAAAGCACTTATTAAGTGCCTCCTGTAAACAAGAAAATGCGGTTTTCAACACTGAAGATATAAAGAATAAAATGAAAGAATTCCTGCTCTCAAAGAATGTTAACAAATCCAAAATACATGAGCCTAAATATGTAGTCATTCCAGGAGTAGATGGTGAGGAAGGAGAGCTGAGACGTGAAGGAAGCTACACATTCTAAGAAGAATTAAATCAATATGTTCCAAGTGAGTGACATAGTACATAGTATATAGGCATTTTACAGATGGAGAAAATTAATAGTGAATTGTCCAAAATAAGGCAACTCCATAGTGGCAGAGCATGCACAAGAAAGCTCCTATCTCCTGACCAATTTCAAAGGCTCTCTCTACTGTATCATGTTTCTTCTTTCCTTTAGTGGTAGGAGCTGAGAACCAACGAGAGGTAATAGGCAGAAAGCAGGCCTTTGAGTCAGGAGGACCATAGTTCAGGTATCGCCTCTGACACTTGTTGCTGGACACTGGGCAGTTTTCTTTATCCTCTCAGGTTCTCTAAAACTATAAATTTTAGAACAGTTTCCAATCTATATTACTGGAGGAAATTTCCTCACTGGCAATTGTTAATATCAATGAACTCCTAGGTCAGGGCCAAACACACACATAAGTATAATGAGATAGGAATAGAAATTTGAATACAATGATTGTTAAGGTTTTAGAAAGTTTTCCGAACAGTCATTAATTTTTTTTTTTTTTTGCAGGGCAATGAGGGTTAAGTGACTTGCCCAGGGTCACACAGCTAGTGTCAAGTGTCTCTGAGACTGGATTTGAACTCAAGGACTCCTGAGTCCAAGGCCAGTGCTTTATCCACTGTGCCAGCCAGCTGCCCAGTCATTAATTTTTTAAAGAGTTCTGTTGAGGTTACAGATTTTTTTTAGGGTGTAACCTATTCCGCATACATCAAATCTACGCAATCCCAAACCTGTTAAGTGGATTGGTCCCAAGAACTGGCCTTTTTTCTTCTGTATTACTATCTGTGTGAGTTGGTTAAAAAAAAAAAAATTGAAAGAATTATAGACTTTTTGTACTAAGAATGTCTAGTATTACCTGCCTTATATTGATCATTATGTTTTGAGGAGCAAAAGTTAGACATTCAGGATAAGAGTCAGATGTTGATATCTGTTAGAAACAATCTATCATATAACAAACCAAGAAAGCTGGGAACTTTTCTAGAAGATTCAGTTATATAATCTGAAGGGACATGAAGTCTAGTAGGTAGGGTTCTAAAATATGAAACAGGAGCCTGAGAACAGAGACCATCTTTTTGTTTTCTTTGTATCCTTTGCACTTAACACAGTACCTAGACATAGTAAGTGCTTAATAAATATTCAGTAACTGACTGACAGATTTTTAAAGTTTGTCATTCAACAAATTAATACCTTGATTCCAACATAGTGATGTCATTTTGGCCCTCTTTGAGAACAAAGGACAACAACCATAACCAGTTGTGTGACCCTGGAAAAGTCACTTAATGCTTTTGGCCTCAGTTCCTCATCTGTAAAATAAACTGGAAAAGGAAATGGCGAACTACTCCAGTATTTTTGCCAAGAAAACCCCAAATGTGGTCACAAAGTGTTGGACACAACTGAAATCACCAAACGAAAATAAAAGATATTAATTAACTTTATTTTTAAAGATTTTAGATTTCCCTTTTTCCTGTGCAAACTATGTTTCATCTAGATACCAGGGAAACAAATATAAACATTTTTCTTTCTACTATTCATCTTTGTCATGGTCCTCGATGACTCTCAGGAACAAATAATATACTACAAAGTGAAGATGAGTGTGATCTTTAGAGAGAAAAAAAATAATTATCGTTAGAGACAAGATCCTCACACAAACCATGAAATGTGAATGAAAACTATCTGTAACTTCACCTAAACACCTCAGGCCTAAATTTTACTTGTAAAACACCTCATGGAACCCTATGGTTCCTATGGTTCTACTCAACACAGTTTAAAGAAATCTGTAGTAGGGAGCCATAGTTGTTTCTAAAGCAAGGGGGAAAACATAAAGGAAGCTACATGTGAGGAAGCAGTTTGAAGGATGGTTGGTAGAGGGTAGAAAGAACTAGAGGCAGAAAGAACACATAGTAGGCTACTGTAGTAATTCAGAAGGGAGATAAATGAGGGGCGGGGAGATGGAAATAACAATTGTACCACTCACTGTCTTCCTGGGTGATGCTGGTCAATACACTTACCTCCTTGGTCTCTTAATTTGTGCATATGTAGCTCTTGAACAAAGTTAACTACATCATCAAAGGTTCAACCTTTGAGACCCAGGAATATACATGTATAAATGCTTTAATGTGGTTGACTGGAGCTCTTCTCTTTCAGGATCAGACGAGCCTATTATATTTTGCCCCTAAGGTTTCTTGGATATCCTGAAGGAAACAGGAAGTCTCTTTCCTCTGTCATTGGCTTAAACCTCATTTTAAGGGCCCAGTGACTGGCACCCAGTCTGTTTGATCTCCTAATATCAGATTAGTTTTTACAAAGGTATATTAACTTCAAAGATAGAGCAAGAACAAACATGCACATATTTTCCTCCATTGCATCAGGGGCATAATTCCCTTCATCCTCCCTCCACACCACCTTGGTCTCACAGGTTAGTTCAGTTCCTATATAATATTAGTTGCCCCAAGTTCAAGTCCAAAAGCCATGATGAAATTATCTCCAGACCCTTGCTCCACAGGGCTTCATTGCTTAGATGGCCTGAATCTCCAGTTCACTGTGTCTTGAGCTCCCAGACCAAATGAAAGAATTTACTCCTTGAACCTAGAATATTTTTTTTAATGAAGAAAAAGGCCCAAACACCAAATTCAGGTTCTCTTGGTCACATGGCCTAAAAGGGGATGGAGAAGGAAGTGGACTTCAGGCCTCTTCACCCTTACTATTGTGATTTTACTATTTTTGTGGGAAGGAGGCACTTTCACCCTCAGAACTTCCTTTACTTAGATTATTTTAAACCTTTTAGCTGTCCAATGCAAAATGCTCACACTAACTCCAATGCTGTCTTTTGGAAACAGCATCCCTAGCATCTTCCATATGGTTGACACCACCTTAAGTAGTTTATACATGTGCCACACTCTTATCACAGGGACAATGAAAAGAGCAGAAATTCCTTATATCTATGTATATATTTATATATCTTTGCATGTATGTATAGATGTGTACACAATAGAATATGAAATTTCAGCTCTGTCTATATGTATATATGTATGCACATATATATATATATATACATAGATATATGAAATTTACAAATAAAAATAAAAAAACATACGGACATATAAATATAGGAATATACATATGGAGACAGAGAAACAGAGACAGTGAATGGCAGAAACAGAGAGAGATATTAATGAACAGAATACATAACATATCACTTTAGTGCTTTTATTTTTAATGGTCTAACTAGAGTCATTCTAAATTTTATAAAATGCATCTCTCCATATCGAATTAATACCAAGTAATTTCATGTTTGTAGTTCAGTTGCTAAACATACTCTAGTTGCCTGTCAATAGACCTTTTATCCTAGCTGTTTTATTTGCTCTGAGGATTTAAGATTATTTATTTTCATTCTTGCTTAATAGCAGTTCAATTAAGATAAAGTTGGGCTGGGGAGGATAAAATACTTAGTTGTAATTTTGTTTTTCGTGCAAATTTATTATGGATTCCCAAAGAGTACAAAAGAAGCCATCATCTCATAAGGAGCAAAATGAAAACATTAGTTACAAAGAAGGATAAATTTTATTCTATTTTAAATGTGATTCAAGGACCCCAGTAAGCCAACTAGTCCAAACTACTTCCCTGTGGAGTGATTATCGTGTAAGTGAAAGCACTATGGATAAGGTACAATGAAGTCAGACCTTACTTATGCTTCTGAAAAAGACTTCACCTGAATCATCCAAATTCTTGCCAAAATACATTTTGGGGGATGAAGGGTGATCTGCTAGAAATACAGCATAGACTCACGTAATCAAAGAATTTTAGAATTGGAAGAGATTTCAGTAATCATGCTGTCAACCCATGAGCAAGGAAATGCTCATAATGTAACTGAGAAATGGTCCTCCAGCCTCTACTTGAAGACCTCTAAAGAGGGCAACCTGCCACCTCTTAATGAAGCTCATTCTATATTTGGGTAGTTCTAATTGTTAGAAAGATTCTCCTGACATTGGGCTAAAACTTTCCTCTTTTCCACTCCCGTCTATGAGCCATGGTTCTGCTCTCTGGGACCAAATAGAAGCAAGCTAGTCACCCTTCCGCAGAACAGTCCTTCCATGTGATTTGTTTATGCACAGGTTTGTGGTCTATGACAAAATTTACTCTTCAGCTTTTTATTTTTTCATTTTCTGGATGGGGAATGAGTAATTGACAAATCAGTCCGAGGGGCAGAGATCACTCTTCTTTGGGGCCCTTGACCATCATGACAAAATATATGTAAAAGATTCTTTCAAACCCCTTTATCTTTGATATGGTCCTAAGGCAAAGTCCTACTTAAGCAGAACTCCAAGATAATTATACTTACTTCAATTGACTTAACTAAAAACGGAGGACTTTCAAATGGAAAACTGAGCAATATTATTTGAAATGCTTAAATTATGAACTGGAATGGATTGAGTAAACAAGCAGTGCCTTAATGCATTAATACCCTGATTACAGTTAAGAGGCTATTTTTGTGTAAATATTATGCCCTTGAAAGCATTTGCAATTGCAATCAAATGGGTGTATGTGAAACTTTTATAAATGATGTTGCAACTAACAGAAATTTAAGGACATTTTCTGATTGCTACCAATATGACAGCTGGGGATCAAAGTCAACTCACATCAGAGAAAGTAAAATGCTCAATGATTCAGTGTGTTGAACTTAAAAATATGCCCCTAGAAGTCTATGAATATGATGCTATGCATGGGTGACATCTTAGATTTCCACTTGGATGGTCACAAAGATTAATGACCAGTGTCACGGGCAAGGAAGAAAAATTGTACTGATTCTGGATAAGTGCACAGCACATCCTATGGTTTCCTTGAGAAACATTTAAGGTTTTTATGCCCTACTTTGCCTAAAGTTATATCTTTCATTTCACCAGCAGATGAAAGATATACTCTAGAATTGCAAAGAGGAGAATAATTTGTGAAGTAACCATGCAATAATGAAAGGCCCTCTTTGGGACTTTAGAGTGATTTTTTTTTTTTGTGAGGCAATGAGGGTTAAGTGACTTGACCAAGGTCACACAGCTTGTGTCAAGTGTCTGAAGCCGGATTTGAACTCAGGACCTCCTGAATCCAGGGCTGGTGCTTTATCCACTGCACCATCTAGCTGCCCCTCTATTTTTCTTACATAAAATCTGAAAGTTGTAAAGATCTTCCATAACAAATGGTACAACTTTGCCCCATCAACATTTAAATTGTAAAATACTTATTAAACACCCAGTATGTGTCAGGTACTGTGCTAGGCACATGGCAAACAGAGACAAAAGAGAAATAGTACCTGCCCCCAAGGAGTTTATATTCTGTTGGAGGAACTTGGTTCTATCTGGGAATATGGTACTTTGGACAAGGTTAATTTATCAGTGACAGAGCTAAAATCAAAAGCTCAGGTGAACAGGTTCTTATATCAGAGCTCTTTTCATTGCTGCATCATGTCTAAAATCCCTAACAACACCCCCACACTCAATTTACGAAATAGTGTGATTTTGGTGCAGTTTCCTAAAGAAGTGACTGTTGAAGGAAAGACTTTAGAGATTCCCTTTCTGGAAGAACATGAGTGCCTCCTAGCACTTAGGTATTCTCTTACCAAAACCTACCTGCTTTTATTAGCAGAAGAGAATTTAGGGGGAATCCTGGAAGCTTATAGCAGTAAATGCAAGGTACATTTACCTATTCTTAGTCATGATTAGTAGCACTTGGAGACTTGCTACAGCAAGGCAGTAGTTTTTATTTTTATATGTTTTACCTCAACGTTCAGCTGCCATCTGTACCTTTTGCCCAACAGCCAACAATACCACGCCAGGTCCAAGTGCTGTAAACTGTATCTGACTGTGCTGATGGCTTTACTGATTGTTAAAAATGATTTTATAGAAAACAAGATCCCAGTGGACATAAACTATTTCCTGACTTCCTTGTTGTACACCTGCAAATAGGAAACTAAGGAGGCTTATTCCTATCTAATGAACTTTGCACCAGGGAAGACCAGATGGCTGAAGCAAAAGCTGTTCCTATATCAAGAAATGAACAGACTTTGAGATGGATTTGCTTTCTTTTTGAGTCAAATTACTTTTGTGACTGCAGTAGTTTTCATAGCCATACAACATACTGTGTAGTAATACAGCTGATGTCCTTAAAGGGACAACTGCCAGATGTTGCTCAATAGATTGAAATTTTGTTCCTATTTTTAAAAAATTATTACTGGGAAATTAAATCAGATGTCAAGTTAGATGGAAAGTACTTTCACTTTAAAAAAGATTTGGAATCAACTAAGCAAATATGTTAATTTATGAATTCCCTTGGAAGCAGGGTCTTAGCTTGTATATCTTTCTATCTTTTTGACCATCCAGAATAGTATTTTGTACAAAACAGAACTTGTTATTTTGCCCCTTTCTCTTGATCCAGACCTTTGCTCCTTCCTAACTTCCCCTGCTTCTCTTATGGTCACCACCCTCCTTCCAGTTGCTCAGGTTGACATCTCAGAGTCATCCTCACATCTTCTCTTTACCTCTCAAACTCCCATATCCAATCAGCTGCCTAGTCTTGTCAATTCTGTTTCCATAATATATCTTGCATCTGACTCTTCTGTCCACTCTCAGATCTACCACTTCAGTTCAGATGCATAACACCTCTCACACTGGTTATTGCAATAGCCTTTTCATTGGCCTCCCTGCCTTATTTATCCCCCTCTAATCCAATCTATTCACTTCTGCCAATTTGATTTTCCTGAAACACAGGTCTACCCAAGGCATTATCCTATTTAAGAAACTCCAGTGGCTTCCTACAAATGCTGGGATGAAATCTAAAATACTTAGTGTGGTATTTAAAGCCTGTTACTATCTGGCATCAGACTACCTTTCAGTCTATAGTGCCTATTACTCTGTTTCATACAAAGTACATTCTAGTCAAATGAACCTATTTTCTGTTCAACATAATAATCCCACTTATCTCTGATCTCTGTACCTTTCCATAGGCAATATCCCATGCCTATAATGTACCTCCACCTTAGAATCAAAGCTTTCTTCAAAGCTTAGGTCAAGGGGCAGCTAGGTGGCACAGTGGATAGAGCACCTGCCTTGGATTCAGGAGGACCTGAGTTCAAATTTGGCCTTGGACACTTGACACTTACCAGTTGCATGACCCTGGGCAAGTCACTTAACCCTCATTGCCCTCCAAAAAACCAAAACCAAAACCAAAAAACAGCTTAGGTCAAGGTCTATTTTCTTCCTAAATTGTTAGTTCCTTTCCCATAGGAAAGCATTACTTATCTATGTACATATTGTTTGGCTTTAATTAAATTTAAGCTCCTTAGGGGCAGGGGCTTTTCTTCTCTGTGAGTATCTCCAATGCCTGGAACACAGTAAGTACTTAATAAATGCTTATTGAATACTAGATGTATGATACATGAATAAAAATTGATAATCTAGTTTCACAAAATCCAATTACTGGAAAATCTCAGTAGCCAACCCCAAATGGACAAAAATCCCTTCTCTGTCATGATCAACAAAAAGTCATTCAGTTTTTGCTTGAAGACTGGCAGTGAGGGGGAACTCCAGTATCTTCCAGAGCAGTCTGTTCTATGTTTGATGACCTCCATTTGTTGAGAAGTTTTCTTCATATTGAATGGAAGTCAGCAGCTGTGGTACTTCTACCCACTGTTTCTATTTCTACCAAGTGGGGCTAGAGAAAATAAATATAATTTCTCTCTAAACCATTAGCAATCTAAATTTCCTCCTCTCCAGGCTCAACATTCCCAGGTGCTTCAAATAATGGTATCATGTTAAGATCATTCACCATCCTGGTTGCCCTTTTTCCATCATGCTTGTCCCCTTCCTATAGATGCTGTCTGTAGTAAATCTCTACACAAAAAAAAATCCATTCTTACAGCCGTTTTATGAAACACTTTTATTGGAAAATACTTATGTCCATAATCATTCTTACAAAGACACTGAGGAATTATTAGTATCTGCCCTGTTTTTGGCCCCTGTACGTGTTTGCTCCAAGCCCTTACTGTCTGTGACCTTTCAAATCTCTGTCTTCACTTGAAAATATTTCTCTATCTGAAGTTTATGCTTTGGCATAGCTAATGAAAAATTTAAGCCCATGGGAATAGACAGGCATTTGAGTGACTCGGATATGATGAAAAATTACAAAATGAAGACAGATAAAGTTCCCTTCAAGAATATCTAATTCCAGATTAATAATGGTTAGATAGGAATGGCTGGTTCACAATGAATAGGGAACCCAGGTATGTCATATTTAGAAAAACCCATTTAGAAGGTCAGATATTATTTTCAGAGAAGGAAATAGACTGCTAATAGTACATGAGGCAATCCTGACACTTTATTAGTACTATTAAAAAGAATATTGTCCTTAAACAGAATTAAGAACTGGTTGTATTTATTTAAGGTTTTTTTTTTTTAAGTTCTCAGAGCTAGGCCTGTAGACATATATATAAGCAAATAACTTCATCATTACAGTCATGGGAGTTACTATGACTTTTAAAAAGTTATTTATTTCCCAGACAGCTTTCTAGAACAAAATGAACTGAAGATGAGATTTTTTAACCCTAACCTTAACACAAGAATAATTGTTTGTCCTTAAGTCTGAGTAGGACTTAGTTGGAGAACCTCGATAGTAGAAAAACAAAACAAAACAAACAAAAACCCACTGGCTTTGGAGTGAGAAGACCTTGGTTCACACACCAGCCTTGGCATTGGTTGAATGTGGAACTTTGGGGAGGTAGCTTCTCCTAATCTCTAAAAATGAAAGGGTTGATCCACAAAGACTCTTCCAAGTCTAAATCCCATGAACACTTTTACTGCCTACTTCATTGGATTCTTATTAGGATTAATTAAGATGAAGTAAAAAAAAATGCTTTAAAGAAGTAAGACATTACATTCATATGGATTTTTGTTGTTAAAAATAATAGATGAAGGGGGCGGCTAGGTAGCGCAGTGGATAAAGCACCGGCCCTGGATTCAGGAGTTCCTGAGTTCAAATCCGGCCTCAGACACTTGACACTTACTGGCTGTGTGAACCTGGGCAAGTCACTTAACCCCCATTGCCCTGCAACAAAAAAAAAAAAAAAAAGAAAAATAATAGATGAAGACTTTGAAACCAGAGATTGAAATAATTTTGGAGCCTCAACAGTGGATTATTTAGGACAAATTCTTGTCCTACACCAATAATAACTCACATTTCTATAGTCGTTTAGGAATTTAAAAGTCATTTTAAATTTACTTAGTAGTATTTTATTTTATTCCCAATTGTATATAAAGCTAGTTTTTAGCATTCATTTTTGCAAGAATTTGAACTCCAAATTTTAAAGTGTTTTCTTGTCATTAGCCTATAAAGTAGGCAATTCATTCATTATTATTATACTTATTTTAGAAATGAAGAACTTAGATTTAGAAGCATTAAGGTACTTGCTTCAAGGTCACACAAACTAGTCATTGTCAGAGTCCCCAGAGTCCCTGCACCTCCCCCTCTCATTTCAGGGCTCTCCCTCAGTCATCAAAGCCCTTCATCCACTGTGCTCTGGTTACATCAGTGTACTTAGACACACCTGGACCACTGTCAATGCATGCCCCTGACTCTCTCGTTCCCATGTAAAAGGGAAGGGACTAGTAAGTGAGGGAAGCCAGTTTGGAGAAAGTCATGTTTTAGGTAGTGGTCCCTACTAATGAGACAGATGTGGTGAGAGATGTGAATGGGAGATATAATTTTTATCTTTAGGGGATCTTGGAGATAAACCCAGTTTTTAAGAACCTGGCAAGTGATTCAACTCACAGAATCAGAAGATCATAGATAACTGGAAGGGACTTTAAGGGCCAACTCTTGCATTTTACAAATGAGGAAACTGAGGCCCATTGGTGTTCATCTATTTATAGGATATAAAAAATATATATATTATATGTACATATGTACAAACACATGAGCACACACAGACATGCATTACCTTATACATGTATATGTCTTTATATACAAATATAGTAATAGACACATATAGGGTAATACACATGTGTGTGTGTATGTGTGTGTATATATATATATGTGTGTGTGTGTGTGTGTGTGTATGTGTATATATATATATATATATATATATATATATATATATATATATATATACACACGCACTGTCTGAAGGTCAGGTTATTATATTCACAGATGTCTGGAAGCCAGCTCTAATTGGCAAGCTACTTGTTAAATTTATGTATCAGAAATTGGTAAGCCACAAATTGTACCTTGATTTATTGTTTTGTCAATTATCTAGACTTAAGAAAATTTTAATAATTCAGATTAAATTAAAAGGTTTGTCAAAGGTACACTTTTTTTGAGAGATGGTTGCTAAATATTCACTAGCACATCCCTGGTTACATTTCACCTCTTTCAGGTTTCTCAGGTACCCTTAGAATATTTGGGAGTGGTATCTTATCTCTACCACTGGTTCAAGGCCCCACTGATTGTGTTTCTCCAATTTGATGGGTCCAAGTAATACAGTTCCATTTAATCATTTAACAATCTCATTGTCTTTTACAAAATAATATTTACTTTAAAGGTATAGCAAAAACAAACACACAACAAATGAGAAGCAGCATAATCTTCACTACACCATCTTGGTTTCTAGAGGGAAGAAGAGCTTTGGGTTTACAGGTTAACTTAGGTCCTCTATAACATTAGTCCCACCAAATTCCAAGTCCAAAGCCATTCCTCCCCCAGGTTTGCATCCAGAGACCCTGACTTATCAGTGCTTCCCTGCTGGGCAGGTTGCAACATTTAGTCTGGAATCCTGGGCTCCAGTGTTTCCATAGCTCAAGTTCCCAGGTTTGGGAATCCACTCCCGGAACCTAAATATGAAAAGGACAAAGGAAACAGATCAAACCCCCAAGGCAATTTCTCAAGGCCATAGGGCCTAAGGGGAAGGAAAGGTTTCCCTTCCTTGACCAACTTACTTCATGGTACCCCTGCTTTGATTAAATGAATGCTTGACTTCTGGACACTGCCCCCCAAAATCAACTATGCCTCAGGTACATTTAAATATTCAGGCAATTCCAGGTACATGATCAATGAAAAAAGACGGGTTCCAACTACTTGGTAGTCCAACACTTAATGGCTACTTCTAGAAGCAGGTGATTTGGGAGTGTACTAAAGACCTGTTTCTATCTATCTATCTTTCTATTTTTCTTTCTTTCTTTCTTTTTCTTCCTTTCTTTCTTTCTTTCTTTCTCTCTTTTTCTCTTTCTTTCTTTCTCTTTCCTTCCTTCCTTTCTACTGATCTTTTTCTATGTACATACACATCCACATGCAAGATTTATAAGTTTATTAAACATCTATTATGAGCCATGTACCATGCTAAGCCCTGGAGATACAAATAAGATTAAAAAAAATAGGATCATAGATTTAGAGCTAGAAGGGACTTAAGAGCCACCTAGTCCAATTTCCATCATTTAACAGATGAGAAACTGAGACCAAGAGAAGTTAAATGACTTGCCCAGGGTCCCGTAGTTAGTAAGTGGGATTTGAACTGCCTCCTACAATTTCCCATTTCCTTTGATTATTCTCAAAGTAAAGTTCAGAGGGGTTAATTGCCTTTCCCATAATGGAACAGTTAATATCTGTCCCAGCCAGGACTGGAAAATAGATCTCCTGATTCTAAGTCTAGTGTTCCTTCCACTATGACAGGTTGCTTCTCTACAATCTAACAGGGGAGATGACACATCCAGTAGCTAAGTGCATTGTGGAAGATCCAGTGTAATACCTCAGATGAGTATACAATGTGTATACAGTATCAATGGACCAGTGCACCATGGACCATTTCCTCTGGATTCTCGATGTTTTGCTATAATAAGTACTTAGCAGTAAAGCCAATGAAAATGATTTGTACCTTATCATTTTTTTTTGGCCTATCACAGGAGAATAGCTTTCTGCATTTATTTTTTACACTTAGCAATCCAACTCAGGTAAATTTTTCAGTCTTTTAACTTAAGGATGAAAATAGCTTTATTTTATTTGTATTTGCTAAAGCAACCCAAAGCTGGATAGATAATAGGCTTTGCTACAAAACTTTCCCTGTGGGCATTCTGCAGAAAGAATCTACACTTGATCAAAGGTAGGCTAAATCATCTCATGCTTGATACACAGTCTGACCTGCAGCCGTCTTCAGATGTCCTGCTTCCTCAGAAAAGGCCCTTGCTGTTTCCCTAACAGTGGGCCTCCTGATACAGCCATCTTCCTGACACACCAGCTCCATGCAGTTGTACTTAGCATCTAGTACTTCCTAATAACTGTCATAACACAAGCCTCCCAGGAAACTGAGGAAATGGGCTTTGTCTGGACACCGACGAAGGCAACCTTTTGTCTCTATCCTCTCGTTATTCTTGGAAAGGCAGAAATCTGGGTCAGGTTTCTTTTCCCTGGCTTCTGCCTTGTTTTATGCCCTGCTGTTGTTTCCTTGGCTTCATAACACATTAAATTATCCATTACTGCTAAAAAATGAAGGCAGAGACTTTTTTTCTTCTTTTTTGAAAGGTCAGAGAATAAGTTTATCTACGTCCATTTCCTCTAACCCTGTCAGATGCAGCATACACCACTTCCACCAAATGTGCAGCTGCTCTTTCTTCTCTGGGTGTTTGCAGTTGTCCTTGAATTCCTTGTGTTCTCCTTTTCATTTTTGAGGGAGGAGGGGGTATGTTTAGTATGATCGTGATATTGTTTCTGAAATGCTGCTCATAATTCATTTTTCAAGCCTATTAACAAAAGTCCTGTCAGCTCATACACTCTCTGCATTAGGGAACGACATTTCAGAGATGGAGCATTCACTGAGCCCTAAGCAATACATTTTCTGCTCACTCCCAAATCAATCTGGCAAACTTAGAGATATGCTGTTCAGAAACATAAACAAAAGCAACCCCTAAATGAGCAATTCGTAGACCTCACTCATGGCATAAATTATCATTGATGCTCATAAATGAGTCAGATTAAAAGGTTTAGATTAAGAGATACATATCATGAAAGATATGAATTATAAAAAATAGAAATTATGATTTTTAAAAGCACATGACAAGGAAGAGCATACTAAGGAAAGGACTAATAAATGACTGCCAGTGTTGAGTAACCATTCAAGCTATATGAAGATGATTTTGTGAGAAAAGGGGTTGAAACAGCAGAATAATGTGTCAGATACTTTAGCTTTCTCTATTACTCCATATTTATTAATGAGTCACTGAGTGAAGTAACTTTCTCCTACAATTATTTTGTGATTAATCAATCAACCCTGAAGTGGCTATTGCTATATATATCAGGCAGTGTGGTAGGCGGTAGGGTCACAACAGCAATATGTTCTCAAGGAGCTGATGTTCATTTGGTAAAAACAGATTTACACATACCACTAAAGATGAAAATTACACAAAGTAAATACAAAATAATTTTGAGGAGGGGAAATTAGGAGCTAGGGAAATCAGGGTCATCTTCTTGAAGGAGAGGAGGCTTGAACCACACTTTGAAAAAAGCTAGAAATTCTAAGAAATGATGGTGAGAAAGGAATACATTCCAGGTATGTGAGATAGCCAGTTCAAAGGCATGGAGATGGGAGATCACTTGTCCTGGATGACAAACATGTAGGCCACTTTACCTTAATGCTAGAGGGCATAAAGGGCATATGTGCTAATCTTAGCAAGGTAGATTGGAGCCAGATGGTGAAGAGTCTTAAATGCTAAACAGAAGAGTTTATGTTTTATCACCAAGTCAATAAATAAGGAGTCACTGGAGTTCCTTGAACTTTGATACCAATAGGCTTTTGCTTTCTAGTTGACCTGATACTGCATGGAAGATAGATTGGAGCAAGAAGAAACTTAAGGAAGAAAACTAATTAATATTTTGCAATAAGAATTAATTACCAGACTGCTGCAATAGTCCAGAAGAAAGAGATATAAGATGATACTTTGAGAATGTTGTAGGATCAATCAGTCAGTCAGTCAATAAGCATGTATTAAGTACAAACGAGATAGATACAGGATAAATTGGAGATGATCAATAGAGGGAAAACGCTAGCATTAAACAGGTTTGGGGAAAGCTTGTTTTAGAAAGTGGAATTTTTAGCTCGGACTATAAAGGAAGCCAGGAAAAGAAGAAGGAAGATAGGAGGAAAGAGGTAATTCCAAGCTTAGAGGATAGCCAGTTCAAATGAGTGTCTCATTCTAGGATTAGCAAGGAGGTTGATGATACTGGATTACCTGGTGGGAGGAGGGTGGATCATTTTATAAGAAAACTGAAAGGAAGGTGGGGGCTAGGTTATAAAGGGCTTGGAATGCCAGAAAAAAATTGATAAGGAGACACTGGATTTTACTGAGTTGGGAGAGGAGGAGGAGGGTATTACTACTTGATGTTTAGGAAGATCAATTTGACAGTTGAGTGGAAGATGGACTGAAGTGGAAGAGACTCAAAATGGGGAGATCAACCAGCAGGCTCTTGCAATAGTCCAGGCAGGATGTGATGAGGGCAAGTACCTGAGTGGTGGCAGTATCAAAGAAGAGAAGGGGATGTAGGGGCCAAATTTAATATGGGGAGAGTTAATTGGGTGGTTCACCGTAATATTGGGGTTCAGAAAATAATGAGGGACCTCGAGGTCCCAAGTTTCCTCCCCTCTGAACTGCCTTTTTTTTTTTTGCAGTGCAATGAGGGTTAAGTGACTTGCCCATGGTCATACAGCTAGTAAGTGTCAAGTGTCTGAGACCAGATTTGAACTCAGGTCCCCCTGAATCCAGGGCTGGTGCTTTATCCACTGTGCCACCTAGCTGCCTCTTTGAACTGCCTTTTTTAGTTATTTCTCCCAAGCCAGTAAGAAAGGAGATCGACAGCCTTACCACAAACTAATCAGATTTTATTAATGGTAATAAAATACACAGCAAAAGTGAAATTAATTAAGTCAATGACAAGGGAATAGGGAAAGAGGAAAATGGATAATCTCCCTGGCTCTAGCAAAGGTCAACACAATCCCCAAACTAGCTTCCAGCTCAGCTAATTCAAAGAGCCGGACTTGTTTTTATTAACTCACCACCTGGGGTCCGTAGTAGTTTCAATAGGAAACAACTGTTTGGCCTCTCAGCAGTCTGTTCCCAGAAGCTCAGGAAAAGACCCAACTTCCTGTTGAGGCTCCCTTTTTCTACTTTTTTCTCCCTCCCCCAAAGGGGAGGTCCTTCAAGTTGTGTAGCTGAGACTGGTCCCCTGTTCATGATGCAGTCCACAGCCTCTGAGGACCTCCTCAGGGTTAGCCAAGTTTAAACTAGGCTTAACAGGGCCAGCCAGGTGTGGCTAAAAATCTAATCTTCTTAAGTGGGTACTTAGTAGTTTCTCATTCACACCCAATTCAAACACTACTAAATCAATGAGGTGCGGACCTCTGGGCATCTGGCAAATTCCATTGTTTTACCACAGGGGTATGTGGGAAAGATGTTGGAAAGGTGAAACTGACAGGCTTGGCAACAGATTGGGTATGAGGGGATGAGAAGTAGTGAGGATGACACCTAGGTTGTGAGTCTGGGTGACTAGGAGGATCTTGGTGTCCTCTAGAGTAATAAGGTACTTTGGAAGAAAGTCAAGGGAAAGGTCCAGTAGCTGGAAAGATTAGAAAGATGTGTGTGTGTGTGTGTGTGTGTGTGTGTGTGTGTGTGTGTGTGTGTGTGTGTGTGTGTGTGTGTGAGAGAGAGAGAGAGAGAGAGAGAGAGAGAGAGAGAGAGAGAGAGAGAGAGAGAGAGATTATTGTGATAATCTACTGGAAAAGACAAGAGAATATGGCATGAAGGACACAAAAAGGCTTTGGTGGGAGAGAGGGTTAATTCTTTATCAAGGACTAGAGCAAAAAAGAACATGCGATGATAGCAAAGTTTTTGGTTGTTTTTAGTAAAATGTGATGTGTGCTTTTCTGAGAAGGAGGAGGGAGGGAAAGGGATTGTGCAGAAGACTTGAGAAGAGAGAAGATTTAAACTATCTTCTTTGGGGGATGCTGTAGAGACCCAAATACTGAATCTCACTACTAGACTATTTGCAATAAAATTTGGTATAAAGTTTGGGGGAGATACTATCCTGGAACCCATCTAGCGCAAATATCAAATTCAGAAAACAATTATTAAACTTCTACATGAAAAGTCATGTCTGCTCATGCACTGTATGCATCAGAAAAAGGGATTTCAAGCTGAAACTGTCACAAGATGTGAAAGTAAAATGAATAGGAGAGGAAAAGAAAAAAGATAAATGAAACAGGGTCTGGATAATCATGCAAAATACTCATTTTTAGAACAAGCCTACAAATATTTCCCCTCACAATACTGTTACTTTCTTTTAATTAAAACATATATTTGATTTATGCCTTTGTTATATGATATTTTTGTCATCTATCTGTCTCTTCTTTCTTACCCAACAAACCATCCATTTAAAAACTGTATAAACATATTTATATATACACATAAGTATGTATATAGCATGTATATATGCATATATATCCGTATGAGAAGAGAGAAAGAGAGGAAAAGGACAGAGAAGGAAAGGAGAGAAGGAAAGGAGAAAAGAGGTTTGGGGAGTAGGCAGTTAAACCAACCAACATATTGACAATAAAAGACAGTGTACTCGATATTATATACACATAATCCCTACACTCTCCAAAAAAGAAGGGATGGAGATGCATTTTTCTCAACTTTGGGAACAAGATCGGTCATTAAAATTACAAAGTATTGAGTTTCTCTTTTTTTGTTATTTTCATTCATATTGTGGATATTGCTTTCCTTGTTCTGCTTACTTCATTATGTATCAGTTCATAGGTCTTCCCATGATTTTCTATATTTTTGATCATTATTACTTCTCATGGAGTGATGAAATATTTTTATATTAATGTTCCATAATTTGTTTAGACATTCCTCAATAGATGGGAAACTGCTTTTGGTTTTTTTTTTTTTTCAATTCTTTGTCTGGGATTCATGCCTGGCAGTGAGATCTCTATGTTGAAATACATAGAAGTTTTAGATGATTTGATTAAGCACAACTTCAAATTTCTTTCCAGAAGGTTTAGACCAATTCAGAGGTGTAGTAACAATTTATTAGAGTATTTTTATTTCCATAGCTCATTCACTATTGACTACTTTTTATCTTTTGTCAACTTTTTGAATATGAGGGAAAAACTCAGATTGCTTTGATTTGCATTTCTCTAGTGATTTGGATCTATTTTTAAAAAGTTATTAGCATTTTACAGTTTTTCTTTGAGAATAGTGTCTTCACATTGACTACTCCATCAAGGAATGATTCTTAGATTAATACATTTATATTAATTCCCTATATATTGATAGCCCATTTGAGCATAGTTCCAAATTGTTCTCCAGAGCAATTAGCATCCCAGTTTTCCCACATCCCCTTCAACATCCAACATTTTCCTTATTTGTGATATCAGCCACTCTAATAGGTATGTGGTAAAAAACGGAAGTTTTAGCTTAATCATTTGAGAGTTGAGTGCATGCTACTGAAGCTGCTTTTGAAGGACCGCCCTTTTGGGGAGGAGACCTCCACAAACAGCCCTGTGCCTGCTGATGCCCGGAGAGCTGGCAGAGCATGCCATGTCTGAACTTCCAGGACATCAGTTCAAAAACTGAGGGTGGAACAGAAGTTTGGTCTCTCTCTCTCACACTGGCTTCTCAGCTTAGTGGTGGCAGCGCACACGTCTGGTGTTTGGTGCTGGTCTCAGCCTGGCAGGCAGTTTGGGATTCAGTGAGTTTTATAAAAGAATATAGACTAAGCTTAGATCTAAGATTATTCATTTGTATTTCTACTTTCCTATTTCCCTAATCGGTATCACCTTTTTGTTATCTAATTAATTCCCAAACAATAAAAACTAATCCCTCACTGATTGAAGCTCAGAGGCTTCTTTTTCTTAGTGGTCTGGAAGATAAATAAGGGAAAAGTTAAAGGGGGAGTTTAATGCTCATACATCCAATTTTAAATCTCACAGGAATGAGGCTATTACCTCAGTTGTTTTAATTTGCATTTTTTTTCTGATCAATAGTGATTTAGAGCATTTTTTTCCCATGTGGCTATAGAGAGTTTTGATTTCTTTGTCTGAAAAGTGCCTGTTCATATCCTTTGACCATTTCTCATTTGGGGAATGACTTGTATTTTTAAAAATTTGACTTAGTTCTTTGTAAATTTGAGAAATGAGGCCTTTATCAAAGATGCTTGTTACAAAAAGTCTTTCCCAGTTTTCTGCTTTTCTTATAATTTTGGTTGCATTGGTTTTGTTTGTGCAAAATTATTTTAATTTTATATAATCATATTATGTATTATATATATTTTATAATACTCTTGATATCTTCTTTGGTTCTAAATTCTCCCCCAGTCCATATCTGACAGATAAACTATGTCACCATGATCTTTTAATTTACTTATGGTATCACTCTTTATGGGTACATCATGAACCCATTTTGATCTTATTTCAGTCTATGGTTTGAGATGTTGATCTATACTTACTTTCTGTCATAATGTTCTCCAGTTTTCCCAGCAGTTTTTTTTCTTCCAAATAATGCATTTTTGTTGTAAAAGCTTGGATCTTTGTGTTAACATATACTAGATTACTATTGTAATTTATTTGTTATAGTACAATTAGTACCTATTATATTCCACTGAGCCACCTCTCTATTTCTTAGCCAGTACCAGATTGTTTTGATAACTACTGATTTATAGTACAGTTTGAGATGTGGTAGGGTTAGACCACCTTCTTTTGCGTTTTTTCTATTGATTCCCTTGATATCGAGCTTTTGTTCTTCCAAATGAATTTCAGTATTATTTTTTCTAGCTCTATAAATTTCTTGATAGTTTGATTTGTACTGCACTGAATAAATAGATTAATTTAGATAGGATTGTCATTTTTATTATATTGACAGCCTATTCATGAGCAATTAATATTTTTCTAATTGTTTAGATATGACTTTATTTGTATAAAAAGTGTTTTATAGTTGTGTTGATATAAGTCCTGGATTTGTCTTGGCAGATTCCCAAGTATTTTATATTGTCTACAGTTATTTTAAATGGAATTTCTCTTTCTGTCTGCTGGACTTTGTTGGTAATACATAAAAATGTTAATGATTTATATGACTTTATTGTGTATCCTGCCACTTTGTTAAAGTTGAATAATTTCAAGTAATTTTTTCGGTTGATTCTCTAGGACTTTCTAGGTATAGCATCATATTGTCTGCAAAGATTGATAGTTTTATTTCCTTATTTCCCATTCTAATTCATTTATTTTTTTTCTCATTTCTATAGCTAACATTTCTAGTACAATAGAGGTGATAATGGGCTTCCTTGCTTCACCCCTGATTGTACTGGGAAGGCTTCTAGCTTATGCCCATTACAGATAATGCTTGCTGATGGTTTTAGATAAATAGTAATAGGAATGAGTGCTCTATTTTCCCAAGGACTTTTTCTGTATCATAAATCACACAAATCATATGATTTGTGTTTGTTATTGTTATTGATGTGGTCAACTTTGCTGATAGTATAAATGTAACTTTTTATACTCAAAAGCTCATAGTAATTAAGAGATGTTTTTATAGTCATTTAGCCAGTAAATTTTAGAATTAGAATTTAGAATAGGGCTTGTGACAGAGGGAGAAGAAATCAGGAAGTTTTTTCTATTACAAAATGCTTCCTCACTGCAATCTAGTAAGAGATAAGATACCTCCACAATTTACTGAAAATAGTAATACGAGGGGCATACAATATGTAGGAAAAAGGTGCTATGTGAAGTTTAAGGAAGCAAAAAAATTTTTTTCTGAAAGGTGGCATGATAGAATATAAAAATAAATACTGAATTTGGAATTAAATGTCCTAGGTTTGCTATTTACACAGTAACTGCTACTTTGTGAGATTCCATTTTTTTTTTCATTTGGGGAGAGAGAGAGAGTGGTGGGGGGAAGGAGGGAGGGAGGAAGAATAGAAAGAAAGAGAAGGAAAGAAAGGAAAGAAAGGATGATAGAGGATAGAAAGAAGGAAGGAAGGAAGGTTGGATAGAAGAACTAGATGATCCCTAAAATCCCTTCCATTCAATGATCCTACAGTGGAATCAGGCACAGTTTCACGGAGGATCTAGCATTGCAGTTGTACCCTGAAAGATGGATGAGATTTCAACAAGCAGTGATTGGAAGGCAGAGAGTGAAGTCATTCCAGGTATAGGGAGTTTATTTAGTGAAGTGCCCAAAGGATCTCATTATGCAGCAATATGACCTATAAGGTGATTCTATTGCTGGGACCCCAAGGGCAGTTTCATTGCAAGCCTACAGTGTATTTAGTGCTATATAAATGTGAGTTATTTTTGTTATTAGTATACTGTAGCTGTAACTTATTGTGTTATGCCTCAGTGATGTGGATGAGTATATCAAGCTTCTAGATTTTCAATTAGGGCAAAACCTATTTCTTATTCACCTATATATTTCCCCATTCAGTTCTCTTCTTCCATTTGCATAGCAACTTGTACATAGTAGGTACTCAATAAATATTTAATTAATCGAATTGAATGAATTTATTAATATCATTTGTCCAAATATTGCAAAATTGAGATCAAGTATGGATTAACCCTTACAGACCAAATTAGCATTAGTAATAATCTTGGATTGAGAGCTATAAATCCGTTACTGTGATATAGAAAATAGATGTGAGCAATGTATATGTCAGCAATTTTTCCACTCTATCATTTTACTGTTAGCATTGTATCATAGCTGGGTCCCTGCTTTATCATTTTGCAATCTGTGAGCATGCATTCAACCAGCTGATGATAGAAATGATTTGTTTTATCCGTCATTGGATTGTGTCAATTCCTTATAACTCAGCCAATAGTGATTTTCACTGAATATGAGTCCATTTCTTAATTATGCCTTTAGGAGATCTAGATGTAACTATTTATTTTTTCTTTCTCCATTTTACTTTAAACTTCCTGGAAATCTTTTTTATTCCCCTCTCTCCTACCTCCAGTTATTAAATAGAAAAAAATAATTCTAAGAGTTTAAAAAAATAGTAACATTCTTGGGGATTTGTTGAAATTATTGTGGATTAATCATATATATGTGTATGTATATACACACACACACACATATATATATTTATTAGGAAAATTAGGAAAAGGTCTGAAGCAATGGAATTATTGAAAAAGACCACACACAACATATATGTACACACATACATATATGTGTGTGTATATCTTATATCCCTTATTCTCAAGAGTTTATAATTTTAAAGAAAAGAAAGGTAAATAAAGAAAAGAAAATAAATAACTTTAATTACAAATACACAAATACATACAAGGTCAGTGGTAAGTGTAGACATACCGAGTGCTACCTCCAAGCACTGCCTTCTTTAACTTCCTCCCCCAGGTAAAAAAAAAAAAAATGACCAAGATGCACATTTGGAGAGGTAGAGACAGAGCCTTCAAGAAGTCATCACACTAAGAAAATATCCTTAGATTAATCATACAATCACCAGAGCTTTGGTTATGATGATTTTTTGTTTTCAAAAGGAAAGTTCTTTCCTCTAGTAGTCAAGATGCTGGAAAGAAGAAAGCAATTCAGTTAAGTAGTTCTCATAGGTACTAATCTTTTTAACCTCAATTACTGCTCAACAAAGTCAGTTTTTCTATCTCAAGCATCTCTTTGATTTGTGGTTAGAAAGTCTACATTAATTTCATGTTGATGTCTAACTCCTAAATTGCATTTTACATTATTTTAGGGCTCACATTTCCTAACAAACCTCCAAGGGCTACCTGGAGGGTTCTGAGGTCCTTAGTTTTCTCAGCCCCAAGATCCTTTTATTTATTTATTTTTCATTTAATTAATTTATTTTTTTGAGCAGGGCAATGATAGTTAAGTGACTTGCCTAGGGTCACACAGCTAGTGTCAAGTGTCTGAGGCCAGATTTGAACTCAGGTCCTTCTGAATCTAGGGCCGGTGCTTTATCCACTGCGCCACCTAGCTGCTCCCCCCCCCAAGATCCTTTTAGGTCTTCCACTCAAATGAATTGGAAAGTCAGAAGAACAAGAAGCCCTTTAAGATACCATCCTGTCCCTCAGTTCTTTCTTTCAAATTCTTGATATGGGCAGCAGGACCTAGAAGGGGAACCGGTAGTTCTGTCCTCTAGGCATCAACAGTACAGTCTAGTTATTTTTCCATATGACAGTTCTCCAAACACCTGAAGATAACTATCATATCCCTCTAAGTTTTCCCTTCTCCAGGCTTTCATAAACATAACTGCTAGGGTATTCTCTTCCTGTATAGAACAATATATGTCCTGTGTTCTATCATGGGGCCTTGTTTGGTTTTTGGTTGGGTTTTGTTTGCTTGTTTGTATTTTGGTCTCTTTTCTCTTAGCTATAAGAAAGATAAATTTATTAGGGGTTTAGAAATAGCAGCAAGGAGAACAGAAAAGACTTATCTATGCAAAAGGAAAGCCTGAGTTGCAGTACTCCAGGCAGAACTTAGAGAGGAAAGCTGAACAAGGATATAATGAACTCCTTTTTCTGGATAAGGGATAAGTACCTAATTAAAGGCTTTATATATCCTGAGGGTTGGGGGGTGGGGGTGGGGAGAGAAGGAGGTGATATGGCAAAAGCATGCCAAAACTTCAGACTTCCCAATTACCAGTCTATGAGTATTTGTCAGACAGAGGCAGCGCCTATTCCAGGATTGAGTGCAAATAATCATGAGAGGGGATAAAGAACTCAAGAAAGTGGGGTGAGAGAAGGGTGTATAATTTGGTGTTAGAGGTGATGGAGGAGGCTAAAAGGGTTAACAGATAACCTATCAATAGTAGCTATCAATAGTACCTAAAAGGGTTAATAGAGAAACTAAGATTTGTGTTCTTACAGTAACCGGGAGGGGTTGTACCTACCAACCCTCACCATCAACAGAGACAGTAACCAGGGACCATTAACCATTAATAGCCATTAATGTTCCTAAATGACAGGACACCTAGAAACCAGATCCAAGTAAAGAGATACCATAAACACAGAGACCCTCTGAGACTGACAAGTTTAGGCATGTCCTTGGGAACATGCCCAGAAAAGGCCAAATTTGTCCTTAAGTTCACATTATGATGTGTAAACCCTAAAAACATACCTCCAAGGAAAAAGGTACCAGTCTCTTGGGTTGTCTTGGGACCCCAGGAAGTTCAAATAGATAATGAGGAGATAATCTACTTTTTCTTACTATAAATATAACTATTCTTCCCCCTCTTGGAGACACCTCCCTGGTGCTTCTCCCTGTGGTCACTCACAGTATTGGAATAAAACTTGGAACACTGAGTCACTGAGTCTTGTAATTCTTTGGAACACCTCATGATAAATTTGATTAATTAAACCCACCCCCTACATCATAGGGATGATGGGAAATGGGAATATTTAGAGATTATGTGAAAATTTTCCAGTTCAGTTTTGTTTTCTTCCTTCTACTTCTCATAGAATCAGAATCACAGAATTTCAGATTTTGAAGGAAACATAGAGGATGTCTATTTCAACCCTCTTGTTTTTTAGATGCAGAAAACTGAGGCCCAGGGGACTTAAAGGACTTGCCTAGAGTCACACAGGTAGTATCCTTCAGGGACAGAAATTAGATCCAAGTCCTCTCCAGAGTCATTGATATTACATTGTAACTTTCTTTTCCTTTAAATACTTAATAAGTGATATAGAATAAGAAGGGAACTCAGGGGCCATAAAATTTGACCCCCTCATTTTACAGATGAAGAAACTGAGGCAGAAAAAGGTTAAATGACTTATCTAAGTTTAAGCAGGTAGTAGCTACTAGGTGGCATAGAAGATAGGGCTATGTTCTTGGGGTTAAGAAAACCTGAGTTCAAATCCTGACTCAGAGACTTACTATGTAACTCAGGGCAAGTCATTTCTACTCTGTAAAATTCCTTCCACATCTATAAAATGGGTCTACTTTTTAGTGTGTTTTTTGGTTTTTTTGTTCAGTTGTTTCAGTCATGTCTGACTCTTCATGACCTCATTTAGGATTTCTTAGCAAAGATGAGAGAGTATCTTGCCATTGCCTTCTCAACATAATTTTACAGATGAGGAAACTGAGGCAAACAGGGTGAAGTGATTTGCCCAAGATCATGTGGCTACCAAGTTTCTGAGCCCTAATTTGAACTCAGATCTTTTTGACTCCAGGCCTGTTACTGTATCCATTGCCCCACCCAGCTCCCCTCCTAACTTTGTTATGAGGATCAAATGAGATAGCATATGTAAAATGCTTTGCATACCATGAGCTGCTATAAAAGTGCTAGCTATTATTTCTTATCAGCAGTAACCTTCAGGGAAAGGAATTGAATATAGGTCTTCTGACTTCTAAATCTGATCTTTGGGGTCAATTAATCAATAAATATATATTGAGTATCTACAATGTATTAAACACTATGCTAAGCACTGGGGATAAAGACAATACTTGACATCAAGACACTCAAAATTTAAAGGGGGATATAACATGAGAACAAATAAGCTACAGGATAAATAAGAAATAATTAAAAGGGGGGAAGGTACTGGAATTAACAATTTCAGTAAGGCTTCCTGTAGAAGGTGAGATTTTAGATAGCATTTAAAGGAAACCATGGAGGTCAGTAGTCAAATAGGGGAAGAAAAGTATTCCAGGGATAGGAAATAGTCAGAAAAAAATGTCTGGAGCCTAGAGATGGAATGTTGTTTTGTTGTTGTTGTTTGTTTGTTTTTGTTTTGTTTTTATTTTTCTTTCATTCATTCATTCATTCATTCATTCATTCATTCATTCATTCATGGAATAGCCAGGAGGCCAGTGCCCCTGGTTTAAAGGAGAGTAAGGTATAAGGATAATGGAAAGGTAGAAGGGGACTAGGTTATGAAGGGTTTTGAAAGCCAAAAAGGATATCTTGTATTTGTTTCTGGAGACAAAAGGAAGCCCCTGGAGTTTATTGAGTAGGGTAGTGACATGACTGTATATGAACTTTAGGAAAATCACTTTAGTGGCTGATAGATCAGAATGGGAAGAGACATGAGACAGTCAGACCCACCAACAGCTACTGCAATATTCCAGGCATGAGGTGATGAGGACCTGAATCAGGGGCAGAGGAGAGAAGGGAATGTATTTGAGTGAAGTTGCAAAGGTGAAATTTATGGACCTTGACAACAGCTTGAATGGGCAGTTGGGCTGAGAGAAAGTGAGGAATCCAAGATGATTTCTAGGTTGTGAGCTTGAAGAATGGTCATGCTCTCTACAGTTTAAAAAAAAAAAAAGAAGCATGGAAAATGCCACACTCTTCTCTCTCACACTTGAAATGTTATCACTGACTCTCTGCTAGAAGACCTCCATGAAAGAATCATAGGATCAAAGATATAGAGTAGGAAGGGACCTCAGATGTTCCTAAGTCCAATTTGCTAACTTTACAGATGAGGAAACAGGTCCAGGGAGCTTAAGTTATTTGGCCAAGGTCAATTTGAAAGTGAGCATTAGAGAAGGAATTTGAAACCAAGTCCTTTGACCTCAGTCATTGCTCTTTCTATTGCACCACCCTACCTCTGTTCATATCCAAGAGGTCATCCAACCTCTGCTAAAAGACTTCCAGTGATAGGGAATGCATTGTATCCCTTCACAGCCTTCAGGATGTCCTCAGGAGGGAGCAGTGAAAGCAGTATTGGACTAAAATGAACCCTTGCTCTTTTCCTTCCTGACTGTGAATTCTTGGGGAGGTCATTTTGACCCTGACTATCTCCTATTTATAACGTGGGAACTCCCTATAATGTGGGAAGTAATAATATTAAAATTGCCTACCTCAACCGGTCACAGTTTTGTTGTAAATATCACATTAGAAATACCATTTGCCTGCATGGTTTGTAGGAATACAGATGTTGATAGAAAGGATAAGAGAGAACACAAACTGCTTTACTATTTTGCTAAAGGATCTATTTGTCTTTGAATTATTTCTAATTAGATGCCCTTTTATATTTTAAATTTCAACCCCCAAAGACAGATGAAAACATCTAGACTAGTATGGAATAGTCCCTGGACTTGGAATCAGAAGACCCAAGTTCATACCACTTACTAATTTATCTGATTCTTTCTTATCTGTTAAATGAAACTAATTATATTTATATTCACTACTCACTTTGTGGGATTTTCTTTTAGGATCAAATGAGAGAACTTGTGAAAAGCACTTTATACATTTTAAAGGACTATTTAAAATTTAGTTGCTTTCATTATCACCTCCAGTTTCCCTTAAATGACTAATGCAGTTTCAATATTACTTTTGCCAACTTCTCTGACTTCCCTGCATTCTGTTCTACAGTTAATAAAATGATAATTAACTCGGGGGTCTTCTTCATTCCCCATGTTCAATTTCCAGTTGTGCCAGTTTTTACCTTTTTTTCCTTAAACTCAAATCTTCCTTTACATCTTTTTCTATTGTGTAGTTTCAGCTGGATGTGACTTCATGAACCCGTTTGGTGTTTTCTTGGCAGAGATGCTGGAGTAGTTTGTCATTTCCTTTTCTATCTCATTTTATAGATGAGGAAACTAAGAAATGGGGTTAAGTGACTTGTCCAGGATCACACAGCTTGTAAGCATCTGAGTTTTAATTTGAACTGAGAAAGATGAGTCTTCCTAATTCTCACACAGTGCTCTATTCATTGTGCAACCTAGTTGCCCTACATCTTATTTAGAACCCTAAAAATCAAGATTACCTGGATTGTTTCTTAAGGGATTCAGCTATCCCTTTTCAGTTTTGAAAGGATATCCTAAAACATTCCATGCTCAACTCAGGCTTCAAGATGTTCAAGTTTCTGTACTGGTTAAAGACTTATTTCTGCCCAAATCCACTCAGCTTTAGGGTAGGAAATTAGTCTTTCTCCTGGGACATCAGGAGGCTGCAAAGAGAACAGAAGAGAGAGATGGATTAGAAAGAACTAAATTGTGGTCACAACCTCAAGATAGCATGTTTATCAGTTTAAATAACAAATTCTGGCAATGTTCACCCATTTTTGCCACCTAGAGGATTCTTACTTACTATCTCTGCTGCCTCAGGCTTTTGGAAACAGTTAATGTTTTTTGCATCAGCCAACATGCAAAGACCTTTCTTTCCCAATTTTCCTGAAAGGTTGAATTAATTTGAAGTTAAAAAACATACACATACACCCACTTACACACACACACACACACACAAACACATACAAACACACACACACAAACACACACACACACACACACACGCACACTTTCTACTGTGGTATTTTTGAGATCCTGCAATATACTTGGTCTTAAAGGAGCCATCACAATGCTATCTGAGAATAGGAATATTTGGAGGACCTTATCATTGATAGGGAGTCACCACTCAATTTCCATTTTATACAGAATATCCTCCATTATAGTAGCAACAACTTTGGTAAACATGCACACCTCACTTTATATTAATAATCACAGGGTCATTGAAAAGAAAGATTTCTAGGGGAGTATGTATCAAGGAGTCTCTTGTGGGGTCATATGAGAGCCTCCTTTTTGAAGGAGATTTTTAAAGACTATTTTGTTCTACCAAGTTAAGGGCTTAAAATCAATAAACAATAAACAGTATGCTGATCAAAAACTTTCAGGGGATTTATACATCCTAGAGACTAAAGTTCAAACTTCATAGCTTGACATTCAAGGACCTACACAAAAGTGTCACCATCCACCCTTTCTACACTTATCTGACATTATTCTTTTTGTATCCTGAACTTCAACTAACATGAGCCACTTTCTTCCTGTCTCTGGTGAATATTTAATTATTTTCTGCCCCATGTGTTTGCTCATAATGCTCTTCCTTGTTCCTGGAATATTCATTCTTCCAAATTCTGACTGTTAAAATATTAACTGTTCTTCAAGATCCAGCTGAAATAATACCTTTGAATTAAATTTTGTCATAGTAAAGAATGACCTTCTCCTTCTCAGCCCTCATATAACACTTTTGTGTGTACTTTTCTTTTTATTTCTAGCCTGTGTGTATGCACACATTATTAGTATAGTCACTAGAAAGCTAGAGTTGTAGTCAGGCAGTCTTGCATGAAATCTTATGACAGGGAGCCAAGATGGCGGAGAGAAGCCAGCATGTTGCCTGAGTTCTCCTGTGGTTCCCTCAAAAAAGAATATTAAATCATGCCTCTAAACAGATTCTGAAACTACAAAACCTACAAAAAGACAGAGAGACACAATCTTCCAATTTGAGATAATTTAGAACACTTCAGGAAAGGTAGGTCTCACTAGGGAAAAATCGGAGCACAGCACAGCTCAGTACAGTGTAGCTCAGCAAGGAGAGGGTCTAGTCAAGTCAGCAGGAAGCTCTTGGCCATATCTGAGCCCCATGATCCTGGCTCAGCAGGCTGATAGCACAGTGGGCCAGTTGTGAGATCCACTAACAACAGCTAAGAGGGCAGGCTGCCAGCTGGAGGGCCACCCAAGGGACAAGCATGACTGGGCTGGGCCATCCAAGCTCCTGGAGTAAGCACAGAGGGCAAGCCCAGGGCAGTGAGGAATCCACAAGCCACAGAGGCCTCAGAATAGAAAGCCAGTGACACAGCCCCTATACCCTAGCACAAGAAGCTTGAAAGAGTGAGCCTTGTGCCCCAGGAGTAGACCTCAACTTTAAAAAAATAAGCTACAATAAGAGTAAGAAAGAGAAAAGGACTCTTGCCATTGAGAACTTCTGTGTTCACAGGGAAGAGAAAAACACAAACTCAGATGAGGATAATACTCTCAAATTGCCTACATGTGAAGCCTCAAGAGGGAAGATGAATTGGTCTCAAGGCCAAAAATCCTTCTTGAAAGAGGTCAAAAAGGATTTTAAAAATCAATTGAGAGAGGTAGAAGAAAAAATGGGGAGAGAAATGAAAGCAACACAAGAAAATTATGAAAAAAGAATCAGCAGCTTGGAAAAGGAAGCACAAAGATTGACTGAAGAAAGCAATTCTTTAAAAAATTAATTTGGCCAAATGGAAGAGGAGGAGCTAAAGCTTACTGAAGAAAACAATGCCTTAAAAATTATAATTGAATAGATGGAAGCTAATGACTCTATGAGACACCAGGAATCAGTCAAACAGAATCAAAAGAATGGAAAAAAAGAAGAAAATGTGAAATACCTCATTGGAAAGACAACTGAACTGGAAAATTGATCCAGGAGAGACAATCTGAGAATTATTTGACTATTTGAAGGCCATGATCAGAAAAAAAGAGTCTAAACACCATATTACAGGAAATTGTCAAGGAGAACTGCCCTGATATTGTAGAATCAGAGTAAAAAATCATCATTGAAAGAATCTAGCAATCCCCTCCTGAAAGAGACCCTAAAAGGAAAACTCCAAGGAATATTGTAGCCAAATACCAGAATTTTCAGGTGAAGGAGAAAATACTCTAAGAAGCCAGAAAGAAGCAATTTAAATATCATGGAGCCACAGTAAGAATTGCATAGGACCTGGCAGCTTCAATATTAAAGTATTGCAAGGCTTGGAATATGATATTCTGGAAGGTAAAAGAGCTTGGATTACAGCCAGTAATCAAGTACCCAGCAAAATTGACCATTCTCTTTCAGGAGAAAAGATGGGCATTCAATAAAATACGGGACTTTGAAGATTTCCTGATGAAAAGATCAGAACTGAATAGAAAATTTGATCTTAACATACAAGACTCAAGAGAAGTATAAAAAGGTAAATGGAGAAAAAAAGTTATTTAATAAGGTTAAACTGTTTACATCCGTAAACAGGAAGAGAATACTTATAACTCTTGAGACCTGTATCTCTATTTAGGCAGACCGAAGGAGTATACATAGAGGGTATAAATATAAATTGTGAGATGTGATGATATAAAGAAAATTAAGGGGTGGAAAAAAAGGAGTTGACAGGGAGAAGAGGAAAGGGGAGGTGGAATGGGGTTAATTACATCATAGGAAGAGGCACAAAAATCCATTACAATAGAGGCAAAGAAGGTAGGGGTGAGCATGGTTTCAACCTTGCTCTCATTGAATTTGGTTCAAAGAGGGAATAACAAATACACTCATTTGGATAAAGAAATTTAGCTTGTTCTTTAGGGAAGTAAAAGCCTGAGGGGAAAAGGGGGCACTAATAGAAGGGAGGGCAGAAGTGGGAGAGAAAATGGTAAAGAAAAGGGAGGGGGCTGATAAGAGGGAGGGCAGATTGGGGGAGGCAGGGGTCTGAAGCAAAACGTTGGTGAGGAGGAATAGGGTGAAAGAAGGGGGAAAAAGTACAAAGGGGGTAAATAGGACAGAGAGAAATAGACAGTAATAATAACTATGAATGTGAATGGGATGAACTCTGCCATAAAAGGGAAGCGAATAGCAGAGTGAATTAAAAACCAGAATCCTATGATATGCTATTTACACGAACCAAATTTGAAGCAGAGAGATACACACAGAATAAAGGAAAATGGTTGAAGCAGAATACATTATGCTTCAGCTGAAGTTAAAAAAAAAAAGCAGGGGTAGCAATCCTTATCTCAGACAAAGCAAAGGGAAAAAATAGATCTAATTAAAAGAGATGAGGAAGGAAACTACATTTTGCTAAAAGGCACAATAGATAATGAATAATATCAATATTAAACATGTATGCACCAAGTGGTATAGCATCCAAGTTCTTAGAGGAGAAGTTAAATAAGTTACAAGGGGAAATAGACAGCAAAACTGTACTAGTGGGGGATCTGAAACTTACCCTCTCAGAATTTGATAAATCTATTCACAAAATAAATAAGAAAGAAGTTAAAGAGGTGAATAGAATGTTAGTAAAGTTATATATGACAAATGTCTGGAGAAAATTGAATGGGGATAGAAAGGAATATAACTTTTTCTCAGTGGTAAATGGTACATATTCAAAAATTGACCATATATTATAGCACAAAAACTTCATAGGCAAATGTAGAAAGACAGAAATAGTAAATGCGTCCTTCTCAGATCATGATGCAATAAAAATTATATGTAATAAAGAGTCATGTAAAGGTAGACTGAAAATTAATTTGAAACTAAATAATCTCATCCTAAAGAATGAGTGAGTCAAACAACAAATCATAGAAACAATCAATAACTTCATCCAAGAGAATGACAATAATGAGACAATATACCAAAACCTATGGGATGCAAACAAAGCAGTGTGCTTAGGGGAACTCCTCTATCTTTAACTGCTCACATCAATAAAAGAGAAGGAGGAGATCAATGAATTGGGCATGTGACTACAAAAGCTAGAAAAATAACAAATTAAAAATCCCCAATTAAATACTAAAGTAGAAATCCAGAAAATCAAAGGAGAAATTATTAAAATTGGAAGCAAGAAAATTATAGAATTAATCAATAAAACTAAGAGCTGCTTTTATGAAAAAACAAATAAAATAGATAAACCCTTGCTTAATTTTATTTAAAAAAAGAAAGAAGAAAACCAAATTACCAGTATCAAAAATGAAAGGGGGAATTTCACCACCAATGATGTGGAAATTAAAGCAATAATTAGGACCTATTTTGCCCAACTGTATGCCAATAAATTTGAGAATCTAAATGAAATGGATGAATATTTACAAAAATCACAAATTTCCGAGGTTAACTGAAGTGAAAATAAAATCCTTAAATAAGCCCATATTAGAAAAAGAAATTGAACGAGCCATTAACAAACTCCCTAAGAAAAAATTCTCCAGGACCGGATGGGTTTACAAGTGAATTCTACCAAACATTTAAAGAACAATTAATTCCAATACTATATAAACTATTTGGAAAAATAAGTGAAGGAGGAATTCTACCAAATTTCTTTTATGACACAAATATGGTGTTGATACCAAAACCAGGTATAGCCAAAAAAAGAAAGAAATTTGTTTTATGACACAAATATGGTGGTGATGCCAAAACCAGGGAGAGCAAAAACAGAGAAAGAAAATTATAGACCAATTTCCCTAATGGATATTGATGCAAAAATCTTAAATAAGATATTAGCAAGGAGATTACAGCAAGTGATCACCAGGATAGTTCACTATGACCAGTTTGGATTTATATCAGAAATGCAGTGCTGGTTCAACTTTAGGAAAATTATTTTATTTTATTTTTGTAATAAAAGTATTTTATTATTTTCCAGTTACATGTAGAGATAGCTTTCAGCATTAGTTTACATAAGATTTCCAGTTTCAAATTTTTCTACCTCCCCTCCCTCCCATCCCCCAGGCAGTAGGCAACCTATTAACATAATCAACCACATCAATAAGAAATCTAACAAAAATCATATGATTATCTCAATAGATACAGGGAAAGCTTTTGACAAAATACAGTACATATTCCTAATAAAAATATTAGAGAGCATAGGAATAGGTTTAGCTTTCCTTAAAATAATAAGCAGTATCTACCTATAACCATCAGCAAGAATTATATGTAATGGAGATAAATTAGAGGCCTTCCCAATAAGAACAGGGGTGAAACAGGGATGTCCATTATCACCTCTATTATCTAATATTGTACTATAAATGTTGCCTTTAGCAATAAGAGAAGAAAAAGGAATTAAAGGGATTAGAATAGGCAAGTAGGAAACAAAACTATAACTCTCTGCAGATGATATGATGGTATACTTAAAGAATCCTAGACAATCAACTAAAATACTACTTGAAACAATTAACAACTTTAGCAAAGTTGCAGGATATAAAATAAATCTACATAAATCATCAGCATTTCTGTACATGACCAACCAAGTCCAGCAGTAAGAGATAGAAACAGAAATTCCATTTAAAGTAATGATAGACAATATAAAATATTTGGGAGTTTACTTGCCAAAACAAACCCAGAAACTCTATGAACACAATTACCAAACACTTTTCACACAAATAAAATCAGATATACATAATTGGAAAAATATAAATTGCTCATGGATAGGCTGAGCTAATATAATACAAATGACAATTCTGCCTAAATTAATTTCCTTATTCAGTGCCATACCAATCATACTACCTAAAAATTATATTATATAGCTAGAAAAAAAATAACAAAGTTGATCTGAAAGAAAATAAGGTCAAGAATACCAAGGGAACTAATGAAAAAAAAAATGCACAGGAAGGTGGGCTAGCTGTACCAAATCTGAAGCTATACTATAGAGCAGCAGTCATCGAAACTATTTGGTACTGGCTAAGAGAGTGGAGGATCAATGGAATAGGTTAGGCACAGGAGATACAGTAGTAGATGACTTTAGTAATGCACTGTTTGATAAACCCAAAGACTCCAGCTTCTGGGATAGGAACTCAGTATTTGACAAAAACTGCTGGGTAAACTGGAAGATAGTATGGCAGAAACTAGTCGTAGACCATTATTTTATACCTTATACTAAAATAAGATCACAATGGGTACGTGATTTAGACATAAAAGGTAATACCATAGCTGAATTAGGAGGGGAAGGAATAGTTTACCTCTCAGATCTTTGGAAAGGAGAACAGTTTATGACCAAACAACTGATAGAGAATATTATGAAATACAAAATGCATGATTTTGATTACATTAAATTAAAAAGGTTTTGTAAAAACAGAAGCAATGCATCCAAAATTAGAAGGGAGGCAGAAAGCTGGGAAACAATTTTTATAGCCAGTATTTCTGATATAGGCTTCATTTCTAAAATCTATCAGGGACTAAATAAAATTTATAAGAGTCCAAATCATTCCCCAATTGAGAAATGGTTAAAGGATATGAACAGGCAGTTTTCTGATGAAGAAATGAAAGCTATCTATTGCCATATGAAAAAATGCTCTACATTACTATTGATTAGAGAAATGCAAATTAAAACAACTCTGAAGTACCACCTGACACCTATCAGGTTGGCTAATATGACAAAAAAGGAAAATAAATGTTGGAGAAGATGTGGAAAAAATTGGAACATTAATGCTTTGTTGGTGGAGCTGTGAACTGATCCAACCATTCTGGACAGCAGTTTGGAACTATGCCCAAAGGGCTATAAAGCTGTGCATACCCTTTGACCCAGCAATACCACTATTAGGTCTTTTTCCCAAAGAGATCATAAAAAAGGGAAAAGGACCCATATGCACAAAAATATTTATAGCTGCTCTTTTTGTGGTGGCAAGGAATTGGAAATTGAGAGGATTCCTTTCAGTTGGGGAATGGCTGAAAAAGTTTTGGTATATGAATGTAATGGAGTACTATTGTGCTATAAGAAACAATGAGCAGGCAGATTTCAGAGAAACCTGGAAGGACTTACAAGAACCAATGCTGAGTGAAGTGAGCAGAACCAAGAGAACATTGCACACAGTATCAACAACATGTGTTGATCAACTGTGTTAAACTCGACTCTTCTCAGCAATGCAATGGTCTAAGATAGTTCCAAAGGACTTATGATGGAAAATGCTCTCCAAATCCAGAAAAAAAAGAACTGTGGAATCTAAATGAAGATTGAAACATACTATTTCTACTTTTCTTGTTTTTCTTTTTTGAGGTTTTTCCATTTTGTTCTGATTCTCCTTTCACAGCATGACTAATGCAGAAATATGTTTAATGTGATTGTACATATATATATATATGTGTGTGTGTGTGTGTGTGTGTGTGTGTGTGTGTGTGTGTGTGTGTGTGTATAAAACCTATATCAGATTGCTTGCTGTCTTGGGGAGGGGGGAGGGAGGTAAGGGAGTGAGAATAATTTGTAACTAGAAATCTTATAAAGCAAATGTTGAAAACTATCTCTATAGGTATCTAGAAAATAATAAAATACTTTTTTGATTAAAAACATTTTGAATTCATGGGACAAAATGTATAAGAAGCACAAATCAAAATCTCATTGATGTGGATATTCACTCTGTCAACTATATTTCCAATGGAAAGTCAAATATATTCTTGGAATCTTGATTTCTTCATTTATAAAATCAGAATAATACCTATAGTTAAGACAATTTAATTCAATTCAATAAGCATTTATCAAAACTCTTTTGTTCTAGGTACATTGGTTTGTATTGGGAATATAAAGACAAAAACAAAAATTGCCCTTCCCTCAAGGAATTTGCATTATATTGATGGAAACAATAAATATAATGGTAAATAAAAACAAAATACTGTCATATCCCAAGATCTACACATACAGTTTATTGTTGAATCATTTTTTTGTTGTGTCAAACTCCTCATGACACTATTTGTGGTTTTCTTGGCAAATTTACTGGAGTAGTTTGCCATTTCCTTCTCCAACTCATTTTATAGATGAGGAAGTTGAGGCAAACAGAGTTAAGTGACTTGACTAGGGTCACACGGGTAAAAAGTATCTGAAACCAGATTTGAACTCGGAGAGATTCCCTGACTCCAACCCTGTATTTTATCTGCTGTGCCAACTAGCTGCACAAGGGAATTCAGTTTTACAAAGCTTTTCATTTACTCTCATTATTTAGGCTTAGAGGTGTTTCTTCTCTTTTATGAAGACAGTTTTCCTTTTTACAGGCCTCTTAGCCACTAAGCATTAGAAAATGAGGTCTCTATGTCATCATCTTTCCCATTGTATTGTTGTTTTCTATCTGAAGTGATAATCTCATATACCATTTCCCTAAAATGAATAATATGTTAAAGTGACTACTCAAAGTCTCCCTGACTTCCCCTTACCTTTCAACAAGACAACAGCTTGTTCTGCATTGTATTCCTTGCATTGTTTTCTTTTCTTTTCTTTTTTCTTTTTGTTTTTTGCTTTACTGTTTGTTTCTTCATTAAAAGTTCAAGTACATAAATATTGAGTATCCTTGGATACTAAATGGTTATTAATGTTACGGCTCAGAAACAAAAATTTGTTCCGTTGAAATTAATGACAAATACCTTTTTGAGAGAATTCACCCTAGGAGGAGTTTTTCTGGAATGAATTACCTTCATAAGGAGGATGAATACTGTATAAACAAATACAAGTTAATTTCAATGTTAGTGGGGTGTATTAACAATTAAAGGAAACAAGAAGGGCATCTTGTGGGAGTCAGAGCTTGAGTTCAACCTCCCAGTAAGCTAGGAATTCCAAAAAGTAGAAGTAATGAGGAACATCATTCCAGGCAAAAGACAGAATGTGAAAATGTGATGTACAGGAGATTGCAAGTGGTCTGGTTTGATTGAAATATTGAGGCTGTGGGAGAGAATAAATGTAAAATCAATTGGAAAAGATATCCAAGTTATGTAGGACTTCAAAGACCAAGAAGAACATTTGTATTTTATCTTAAAGGAAGTTAAGAATATTGAAGCCTCCTGAGCAAAAACCAAAAGAACTATGTTTTAGCAATATCAGTTTGGCAGTTGTGTGAAAAGGGAAAAAATGAGCCAGAGAGAACTGTTAAGAGAACAGTAGTTCAGGTGAGTGATTAAAATTGCCTCTATACTCCAGATGTGACTGGAAGAGACAACAAGGAAAAGGGAGAGATATTGTAGAGACCAAATTGGTGAAGAGAGAGAAAGCTGGAGAACAGTCCATGATGACATTGCATTTGTCAACCTGGGTGACTTGAGAGGATGATGTCATCATTAACAACATTGTTTTGAGGCTCCAATGAGATAATAATGCGTAAATTACTTTACAACCTTAAAAGTGCCACATAAGTTTGAAATGTTTTTGTCCTTGATTTGGTTAGGACTTATGATTTCATTGTTTTAGGGAACTCTAAGCAAGAATACTCCCTAAGTCCACGCAAATTGTAAATTGCTTTGCAACTTAAAATCGTAGAAAGCTCTGAGTCACTCAAAAATTAAGTAATGTTCACAGGACCTCAGGATAGTATGATTGAGGGATGATCCTTCAGTATGAATTTCCTGATTCTGAAGTCGACTCGATCCATTATTATTATTGTTATTATTAACAACAATAATAAAAATAACAGCAGTAGCAGCAACAATAATACTTAACATTTATGTAGTATTGACTTTTTGCCAGGAGCTGTACTAAATACTTTAAAATTATTGTGTTATTTGATCTTCACAGCAACCCTTGGATGCAGGTCCTGTCGTTATCCTCATTTTACAGATAAGGAAACTAAGGCAGATAATAAGTGATTTGTGTTTGGGACCAGATTTTAGCTCAGGTTTTCCTAACTTCTGGCTCAACACTCTATCCACTGCACTACCTAGTTACCCCTTGATACAACAATAACTTTTCAGTTATTATCATTTTCAAAATTTGTGCATATGTTAGAGCACCCTCCTAAGCTATAAGTTCCATGACATCAGTGACTGCATCTTACCTATATTTATAAATTTCTTGTGTACCAAGTTCATGGTTCTATACTACATAATAGTAGTTTGAATGCAAACAGTATATCCTCTCCAATTTTAAGTTCAGTGAAGACAGAAGGTCATGGACACCATGGACTTGACTATGGGGTGGGGAAAGGATTGGAGCTGAGATAGGTGTAATACTGGGTCCAGTGGAAGACTGGGAGTACAGAAGACTGAAGTTCAAATAATGTCTTAGACATTTTCCAGCTGTGTCATTCTGGGCAAGACAGTTAGCCTCCCTCAGATTCAGTGTCTTAATCTATAACATGGGGATAATAGTAGCATGTATCTCACAGAGTTGTTGAGAAGCTCAAAGCAAGAGAGATGATATGTATAGAATGCTTACAAACCTTAGAACACTGTGTAAATATTAATATTGTCATTACTGTTACTATTATTATTAGAAACTCCTAGGTGAGGAGACATTCTTTGCAAATAGAGCTCAACACCTTTTCTACAACATATACAACAAGTGTTGCCTGGAGTACTGAGAGGTTGGTTGACTTTCCCTGGGTAACACAGCCAGTTATATGTCAGAGACAAGAATTGAGCTTTGGCTTGATTCTTGGCTTCCAGCTTAGCTGTCTCTCTGCTATTCATTAGAAATTTTGCAAAAAAAAAATTTTTAAAGGTAAAATTACAAAGGAAATGCTCTTTATTAAATTCATGGGCTAGCTCAAATAATAATAGTGCAATATAAAATTAACAGTTACTTTACATAGCACTTTAAGGTTTGAGCATTCATTTTATGTTAATTCATTTGTTCCTCATGGCAGTCATGTCCAGTTCCTGTTATTATCATCCCTGTTTTATAGATGAAGAAAACAAAGCAGACAGAACTCAAGTGACTTGCCCAGGGTGATAAAGCTAGTAAGAGTATGAATTAGGTATTCCTGACTCCACATTCCACACTCTTATCCATTGTGCCACCTAATTCCCTGAGGGACTGCTCTAGAGAGGATATCATTCAGATAAAAACAAAACCAAACAAAACTAAATAAACAGGGAGGCAGAGAACTGGAATCTGATAGAATATCCCCTCCCCCCCACTAAAAATCATAGTATGCTACAATATACAACCAAAGATAATAAAATAGAAACAAAAGAAATACTCATAGCAGTTAGCCCTGCTTTTTCATTTTACATTGTCCCCTTCTCAGAGAGAAGGTTTGTATCAAGGTACACTACATGTAGTATAAATCTTTTTTTTTTTTTAAATCCCCCTTATGCTTCCCTTTTTGTGACCTTCTACTCATATTCCTTCACTTCTTTATGGAGTTGAGCTGGCAAGATGTAAGTTACAGTGACAGAACAAACATGATAAATTTCTGCTGCCCAATGAAATTTGTTCAGCGTGGGGTTCTTTGGCTGTTTAGAATCCTAATGTTACGCTCAAGCAGTCTTTTCATCCATCAGATAGCACACTGCCATCTGTAAATGTGCCACTGCAGTAAGATTTATGTGTTACTATTTCAGGATCTTAGGTTTGGCACCTCCTTGCTGTTCATTTGGCCAAACAATAATATGCTAATTAACCCACTTGACCCAAATTATGAAGCACTTCAGGATGTTCAGCCAAACCCAATTGCTCGATTGGCTGGGAGTTCTTGACCCTATCATTTTGCATATAGAGAGCCCCATCATTGTGAAACAAATGGTTATTGGAATGTTCCACTTCATCTACTGATGGGGAATTCAATAATTCTAGTTTAGCAAGAAAAACCGACATTCTCATTTTCTATGATCATACCAGTGCTTTGGTACTTTGCAGAAAGCTTGCGCCAGAAGGGAAAGTCAGTCTTGCTTTTCCCAAGACAGTCTCTGATTTTTAGTAGGTGAAAAGTTGGAAAAGAATTCTGATCATGCCTTTGTACCCTGTACATGCGATAGGGATTCATGGGAAATGTAGTTTTGCTGATTCAAAGTAGATTCAGAAGAATCTTGGAATCTCAGTGGAGGATTTGAAATTTGGTGGAGAGGGGCAGAGATACACGCAGGTGTGGAAACTGATTATAAATGAAGGTGCTGCTACTGCAGTCTATAGGATCAACTATATTTATAAGCACTTAAAGCTTTGTCTGGCCAACAGATTCCCCTAAGGAGTGCTCTACTTAGAACTTGCTGTTTGCCTGAAAGTACCTGCTTCACAGCGCTGCTGGGACCTGGTGAATTTATCCACTCTCTTTCCTTGTCTGCTCTCCCTCTTCACCATCGCTGCAGTGTTGGTTGTTGCTTACCTGTTGGGAATTCTAAACTCTTTAAAAAATATTGTTCATTTGTTATTTGTACCTTTTTAATGGGTTTTTATCCTCATATAAATTGACCCTTTTATGTTCTGAGTGAATATTTTCTCTAAAAAAATAAGTAAAAAGGGGAAAACAATAATTTTCAAGAATTATTTTTTTCAGAGTGTACTATAGAGGGAGCAGAAAGGACAATCTTTGCTTAGTGGCTTCTTCCCTAATCTGGGGGCTCTATGCTTAATAAATTGCAAGAATTAGCCCCCTGAAATAGCAGGAAAGATAAAACCAAATCCTTTAGTTTAATTGCTATGAGTTTAAAAAAAACACAACCCTGAAAGTTTATATTTTATTCTCTCATGACAGAAAGGAAGCTTCATTGCAATAGTTTGTTTTTAGGTCAGGTGTCATTTTTACTAACTGAGCTTAAGACTGATAACTTTTTTACCACTGGGCTTATGTGATTTCTTACTTAGTCACCATGAAAGGCAGTGTGACAAAGTGAACAGAGAACTAACCTATGAGTCAGGAAGACCTGGGTTCAAGTCACACCTTAGACACATACTGGCGGTTGATCCTTTAGTAGGTCATTTAGTGTCATTTAGTGTCCTATAGAAGTCCCTAAGATTGTAAATTGCAGAGAAGGTACTGACTTAAAGTGGTAGAAGTTTCCTCTTTTGAGAATTATCTATGACTGTGACACAGGTCCAGTCCCTCTCCCCTTATTCATCACATGTCCAGAATCTTTGATTTTGCTAGTTAGAAATATCCACTGAGCAGATGGATCCTGTCTGTAATCTATAGTCTTAAGAGTTGCCTGAAACTCAGAGAATTTAAATGACTTGAGAGTTGTCACACTGCTAAGAAGTGTCAGGATCAGGACTTGACTTCATGTCTTCATATCTTCATGTCTAAGATCAGTAATCAGCTCATGTAATGCTGCTTTATTCACTTCTTATTTATGATAAATTTCCAAGAAAATACCTCCCTATTTATAATAAACTTTTTAATATTTAAAATCTAACTGTGATGTCTAAAAATCTAATGTGTGGTCGCCTTAAATTAGAAGTTTTAGCACCAGTGTTTGGGCATTAAGCATTTATTAAAGCATACTAGGTATTGGAAAAAAGAGAACACATGGAGTTAAGCAAAAGCCTATCTAGCCTAGAGTTCCAGCCTGGTCTGGCTCTTCCTCAAGTCTTCCACCATGAGCATGCTTAAACCACGAACTCCTCTCAAACTGAGTGTGGAAGCTTTTTATAGGTCTGGAGCTGAGTAGGTCATTACACACTGCTTCAAGCTGATTGGTAGGCATCATCCAAATCCATTTGTTCACTGGACTTGGAGGAGGTCTCAAGTTAAGTTCAATGTCCTTAACTTCTGAGAACAATACCTCCTTAAGGGCCAGCCAGGTGTGGTTACAATCTAACTTGAAGTAGGCTAATAAGCAAAGTCAATCAGTCTCACTTAATTCAATCAGTTTATATTAATCTCCAGGTGAGCCTTTGAGTATCTTCCAAATCCCACTATTTTCTCACAACTTTATTTTTTTTAAAGAGTGTATCCTGATTTCCAGTAACTACAAAACTTGAATAGATTTCTTATATACAATTTTCAAATTTGACCAGTGCAGAAAAATTGGAAAAAATATAAAGCTAAAACAGGTGCTATGATTAATGGGTCTTACCCTGAAATAGTCTATGAAAGCTGTGTTTTCATAATAATAGAAAAAATGATGAGTAGTAGATAGGTAGAAAAGAAAGAAACAAAGAGACAGTTGAAAAGGTATAAAAAAGAAAGTGACAAAAGCAGAGAGTGGGAAGAAGAGAAAAGGAGGCAAAAAGGAGCAAGAAGACAGGTAGGGAAAGAAGAAAGAAGGAAAAGTAGTGGGTAATCCCAAGACAAAGAGAAACAAATAGAGAAACGGAGTAGAGGGCATCTGAGTGGAAATGAGGGAAAAAGGCAAACTTTAGACCAGGAAAAACAGGAAGCAAAAGAAATAGGTGAATTGCCATATAAATACATTAAAAACCATCTTTGTTATGGCCTCCAAAGTATTTATAGTGAAGTATTTTGAAAAAAAAATAGTTTAAAAGTTTTTAGTTATTTGAATTTTTGATAAAATGTTTCCTGGATGCAAGTAGATATTCTATAGAAAATAATTATGAACTCAAAAGAGATCTTTTTTAAATTTAGGTTTCATAAAGAAGACATTAAAGAAAATCCTGAGAGAAATGAGAGGCTGTGGATACCTTCAAAAAAGGTAAGCATGAGAAAATTTTGAAAGAAAAGGATAATGCTGATTATATAGTATCACAGTTAAAAAGGAGGAATGTTCAAAATCCTTCTTAGCTCTAGTTATTATATTAGAGCTGCAGGACACAATTTTATTTGACTGATTTTCAAAAATGATTAGAAACTGGCTCAAACTTTGACCCAGTACTCTCCAAAAAGGCAAAATATAGGAGCTAATGGTTATTTACTGTGTTATTTCTTAAAAGATGTCTCAATTACCTCTCTTTCTTTCTTTCTTTCTTTCTTCCTTCCTTTCTTTCTTTCTTTCTTTCTTTCTTTCTTTCTTTCTTTCTTTCTTTCTTTCTTTCTTTCTTTCTTTCTGTCTGTCTTTCTTTCTGTCTTTCTTTTTGATACTCTATCCTTATCTTCCTTACTTCCCGTTTTCCCCTTTAAAAAAAAAAGTATGAAAATCAAAGCCCTTGTAAAAATATGCATGTTTCAGACATGGATATGTCTGAAAATGTATGTTTCTTTCTTCATCTTGAATCAGTAACCTCTCTTTCAGGAGTTGAGTATCATGCTTCATTATGAGTACACTGAAATTATAGCGGTCAATTGCAGAGGTTGCAATTATCTAGTCATTCAAAGTTATTTTTCTTTTTTATGTTTTTATTGTATAAATGGTTCTTCTGGTTCTGCTCACTTCACTCTGAATCTATTTGTTATCTATTTTCCCAAGTGTGGCTTCAGCAATTTAAAAGTAGTCATGGTGGTCAAAGGCTAGAAGTAGCCAATGAAAAACTCTATCAGCCATGAAATTGTAGAATTATTAGATGGAATGTGAAGAGACAATTTCTAGACATGGTCAATCCCTTTTAACAAGAAAACGTTATTGATAAAACTAGTCTAAGTGAAGTGTGCTTGTTAGATTGTACCTTAACAAATGTATATAAATTAATTGTTTCTGGGTTTAAGCAGAATAAAAGGAAGATAGATGCATTGTTCCTACATGTTGTTAATGCTATGAGCTCCCATAAAAGAAAAGCTTTAATATTCTGATCATATATCATTGTACTAAAATTTTAAATGGTACTATTTACATTTTTATATAAAAGAACAATCAAAATGTGGATCTTGTTAGCACTTCCCCTAGTGATATTAATTTTTATATTATATATATAATATATATTATATATTTTCATATATAGATATATGTGTACCATATATACACACACACACACGTGTGTGTGAGTGTGTGTGTGTGTGTGTGTGTGTGTGTGGCACAGTGGGTAGAGTGTCAGATCTGGAGTCAGGAGACTTCTCTTAGTTCAAATCTGGCCTCAGACACTTAATAGCTGTGTGACCCTGGGTAAGTCACTTAACCCTGTTTGCCTAAGTCACCTCATTTGTAAAATGAACTGGAGAAGTAAACCACAAACCACTCCGATATCTTTGCCAAGAAAACCCCAAATGGGGTCATAAAGAGTCAGATATGACTGAAAACAACTGAACAATAAAACATATATGTGTGTATGTAATATATGTACATACACACTATGTAATATACATAGGCCTATTTTTCTATCTATATTTATTTGAAAGATCATTTTCCAATTTTTCAAACAATTCTGTTTAAGGAAAGCAAAAATGAATTAGCACTTGGGAAAGTTGTTGTTTAAAGAGATTTCCTGTCCAGTAATGGTACCTCCTTGATTCTTCTGTGAACCAGCATATTATTTAGAAAATAAAATGTTATTATCAAAGAGATTTATGAGAAAATTGATTCTTCTTGAAGATTCTTCTCAGGAATTTTGATCTCATAGTTAAAGAGATATTATTTTAAATTAATTTGTTCCTAGTGTTCTTTTAAAAGAGAAATTTTAGAGAGATCTTTGAGAAAATTATATTTTGTTGATGTTATGATTCTAAATCTGAATTTTTTTCTGAAGAAACTTCACAATTAAGACATGCCAAAAAGACACTATAGAAAATTTATCAAATTGACTATATTCCTTCTTTAAATGAGATCAAATGACAAAACATATGTATAACTCTTTGCAAACACTAAAATTATATATAAATTTAAATTATTATTATTGTTATTGCCACTACTACTACTCTTCATGGCCAATTAACAAATTAATGACAATTATAGAAACAGACAAAATTGAATTGGCTAATATTTATATTCTGAAGTATAAAATATTCTGAATGCTCACTATACAAATAATTGTAAAATTATTGCTAAATATTGAAGATCTGAATGATGAGGGGAAAACTACTTGGTAGAAGACTGTTTAATCTCTGACACTTTGATGGATCTGTGACCTCGTCAATGCAGATCCTCTGTCTAATGCCACACATTACAATTGATCCACTCCTTCATCCTATGCAGCTCTTGTCCATGTCTACCCTCAAATCCTAGATAGGGAACCCACACATTGTCCTGTAACAGAAAAAGGTTCTTCTAGATTTCTTGACCTTGAAGAGATATAAATGGAACATTTATACATAATGACTCCATGTCCTTTTCATCTATTTCTATAGCATCCTTTGCCCAGTTCCTCCTGTGTAACTTCTCACTCATAATGTGTTGCACTCTACACTCATCTACCTATTGTGGTTTTCTCTTACCTATAGCCATAGAGCTCCATAATAAGGTATATAATTCTTTAAAAATATGAATCTAAGAAGGAGAAAAGATAGATTTTTATGAACTGAAAACAATATAATTAAATTTTAAAAAAAGATTCTTTGTTTCAGGAAGCATGGTGTTATCAACAATACTATATTTGTCATTTTCCAAAGCTGATCTAGGTTGCTGTACTGTCATATTGAATTCGGGCTTTGGTTAGTTGTCCCTCTGCAATATGTGTCATATACATGTGTATATATCTATAGATATATGTATGTATGTTTCTATAAATAATAGAGATATATTGATAGATAAATATAATAGTTCTATAGAATTTCCATCCATTTGTATATTATAATCTGAACAATAGGCATTCTTCATTAACTTGGTTTCTTCTATGTGGGTAGTTAGGCCAAAATCTTTTTTGAATGATTATGAACTAGGAGGTTTTGCACTATTCCAAAGCTTGGTCAAATGAGTACTTTGTAATATGCAAACAAGAACACCTGTAGAACCTACCTCTCCATCCTTAGGTAATCCCTTTTCTATTTGGACTTTCCACCAGGCATTTTCAATGACAATTGCACATAATGCTTGGTTGGCACATATATCCTTCTTAATTCCTCATTTTATATTAATCATGAGTTATCACACAAAGCTATATTTATTATTATATCTTTCAAGAAATCCTTTATGCTCCTGATATACATGTTCATAAGCCATCTTAATGGAGGGAGCACCTTTAAGGTGGTATTTTGCTTTCCCGCATCAAATTCTTTAAAAAAAATTGGTAGAAAGTAAACAATAGATATAATTGGATCTTACAGTTTTCATATTTTCATCAATTGCCTAACTATGAAAATTCATGAATTACCGCAGAAAATCATTTGTGAAAACCTGCCTGTTTTCTTCTCATTCCTTTATCAAGGCTGCCCTTGATGTTTATGTAGGATATTCTCAAAATTTTTTGTAGAGATGGGACACATGGGTTAGTAGCTATATAAAATATTTTTGGTCACCTTTTAAGGGGGGTAATAATAAAGGCTTAATTTTTCCCAAGCTTTTGCCCTCATTAAGATGTCTTAAAAATCAACCCATTCAACCCTCAAATGTGTGTGGCCTCAAGTGCAGTTCCTTTTATCTGTACACTTTGTCTACTCCAGCTAGTTCTCATTTTTGTTAATTCTATCATTCACTGATTAGCTCCTTTAATATGCCAGTCATATTATATTAGGAAAATGATCAGTTGCAACTATCCACTTAACTTTTATAAGAAATAGAAGGAAAATAATTGACAAGAAAAATACTACCTCAAAGGTTGAGTTTTTTAGTTTCAGTATTGAACCTATTCTATTTAATTTCCAACAATACATTTAATAGCATAATAATTTATTTAAGTAGCAATGACCTAGTTGTACTATGAAAACCTGAATAATGAAAAAAGCTTAAATTACATTTAATTTACCATGTTTCCAGAAGCAAGAGAATCTTGTAATACATTTTAGAAGATTTTCAAGAACTAAGGTTATAATGCTAAAAGCAGAGATGGAGCCCTCTATAATAATTTCATCTAGAATGTGGAGCTAAAAAATGGGAGCAAAATAGTCACTGGAGATTTGATAAGAACAGCTGAGGATCTTTAAACAATGGGCCTGCTCATTTATTCCTGACAATTTTTTTTTCACTAAGCTATTTATGTTTCTTCAGACTTGTTGTTCCCACTAAGATACTAGACCAAAAAACTGAACTGAATTCAGAAAATGGGGGCTAAGAATTATGAAATGTGCTTTGTTTTAAATGCAACTTTTAGGCATTCCAGTATGAGCCAGTCCTAATCTTTCTAAGCATAGAGTTAAGGCAATCTGACAGTTTCTGAATACCAAAGGCATTATGCAGGGACAGCTAGGAAATTGACACCTCTAAGCTTCCAAAGTGAAAATTTAAAACCTAAATCATTTCTTCACACATGTGCAAGACCTTCAGAATTGTAAAAGAGAATAAAATGTTATTTCAAAAATAATTTTTGAAGTTTGAAAATAATAGCAGCCTAGCCATTTTTGAAAGTCATTTTAAAAAATTCTAGAAAACTAATAAGAATTTCAAAGATCAGTGATCTTGAGTGATCATTTTTCTCTGATTCCCTATAAACTAAAGTGAACAGAAGTATTCTTGTAAATAAACTTATCTCTATCTTCCCCTAATCTATATTTTCCCAGATACTTTTTTCCTTTTAGTATTTTTCCATATTCTTAAACTTTTCCTAAAACCAAATGACATTATAGTTTCGAGCAAATCACTTAATTTCTCTGGGTCTTTCCTTTACATCTGTAAAATGGAGGAGTTCCAACCTCTAAATGGGTTTGCACAGACACCCTAGGATGAAGGACCCACATTAGTGACATCATAGATCCACACATGTATTACCAGTGAACTTTATAGAAACAAGGCTTTCTCATCCACTGATTTCAATTTCTATGTCTCAATTAACTAGAAAAATTATATTAAGAAGTACATTCCATTTTTAAGCATGTCATTTAACAGAGGTTTTACAGCAGTAAGCCAAGTTCCAAATTATCACAAAACTCTACTTCTCCTGGATATTCCTCAACTTTCCAAGCATCTTAAAGAAATCTCAAAATCATTGGAAAAGAGGGACTCTGTAAGGCAGAGATAAAGAGGTAGCACATTGCAGGCATGATGGATATCAGTGCAAAAATGTGGAGTTTAAAGTTGGACTCTTCTGAGCGAGGACAGAGGGAAGGCCAAAAGGATCATAAAGTGTAAGAGGGGAAGTAATGATATATAATGACTCAGGCAAGATAAATTGGGATGAGATCATATAGGGATTTTAAAACTAAAGGACAAATTTTTACTTTATCTTAGAGGCAATAGGGAGTCAGTGGAGTTGGTTGAGTAAGGGAGTAATATGGTCAAATCGGTGCTTAATAAAAATTACTTTGGCTGCTATATGTAGCATAGATTGGAGTAGGGAGAGATAAAGCAGGGAGATGAATTGGGAATCTGTTACAATAACCTAGATGACAGATGATAAAGGCCTAAGGTGGTTGTTGCATGAGTGGAGAGAAGGGGTTGAATTAAAGAGATATAAAGGGAGTATAAATGGAAAGATCTGGCAAATGATTATATATAATCAGTGAGGAAGAGAAAGAAGCCTAGGATAATGGCCAAGATTATGAACCTGAAGACATTAGAAGGACGGTGGTACATTTGATAGAGTAATAATGGTTAATATAGGAGAGGATTTAAGGGGATAGTTAATGAGTTTTATTTTGGATGTATTGCATTTAAGATGTTTTTGATAATTGAGTTTGAAATATCTATTAGGCAAATGAAGAAATGGGGCTGAGTTAGGGAAGAAAGTAGGGTTGGATATATAGATCTGGGAGTAATCAGAGATCCTCCCCCCCCCCCCAAAAAAAAAAAAAGAAAGGAGAGAGTATTCAGAAGGGAAGTAGCCAACAGTATAAATGAAGCTGATGAGTTGAGAATTAGGACTGTGAAAAGGCCATTAGATTGGGCCATTGAGAGATCATGGGTAACTTAGAAGAAAACAGTTTCAGTTAGGTTATGAGCTTCAAAGCCAGGCTCCAAAAGATTGAGGAAACTAAAATATCTTATACTTTTTAGCTTATAATTTATATCTGGATACCTAATTAGATAATACATTTATCTTCTATTATGAACTTGAGAGGCTAGATGTCTTTGTGTTTTATAGGTTATTTGAGTACTTGGGCTTCATTTGATTGGGTGAATTTTAGGTGGTGGATAAAAAGATATTTGGAATGAAGAACTCAAGCAATTCCATAAATTTAACTCCAATCTGCATAAGAAATTCCCATTTTCTAACTAGTGAAAGTTTTGTGATTATTGCCCCATTTGTATTTTTCTAATAAGGAGACTGAATTTATCAAAGAAGATTTCAGTTGAGATCATAAAGAATTTAAATTCTTTAAGGATTCAGATTTTGTTAATTGATTTTTTGTGCATGTATTTAGCACCAAGGAAAACATAAAACAGTCCACTGTCACATAGTACCTACAGAATTCATTTCCTTATATCTATTTTCAGCCTTTTTTATTTCTTATATCAGATTTTTAAAAATGAGAAAGGACTTCAGATTCTTTAAAGCTTGGGTCAGGCTTTAGGCAGGAGAACAAAATTATTTGAATAAATTAGAGGTGCCAATAAATGTCACCATGGAGACTAGAGAATAAACTGTTGCCATGGAGACCCTCAAAAGTATTCTGCTTGTATTTATGATTGCATCTATCCCATGATTGCACTAATTATTACTGTTATTATGTATAATGAAAAACTAGTACAATTTTGAACAGGAGTAAGAGGAATATGGTTCTAAAGGGAGTATGGTATGAGTAAAACATCTTGGGGAAATATCCAATAAAATTAAATGCCTCAATATTTGTAATTTTCACCAAGAAACAGAAAGTGAATGGGACAAGGTTAACTCCCCTAGTTTCTCTGTGCCATTCCCTTGTCCTTTACTATATTTTATGATAATCTAGGGAAAATAAGATGGTGAACCAAACGAAGAAGTGGAAGACATAGCCTCTGTTCTCAAATAGCTTAAAATATCATAGAAAGATGAAAGGAATAAATCTGTTCATATACTTTTTTTTTGGTGAGGCAATTGGGGTTAAGTGACTTGCCCAGGGTCACAAGCTAGTAAGTGTCAAGTGTCTGAGTCCAGATTTGAACTGTGGTCCTCCTGAATCCAGGGCTAATGCTCTATCCACTGTGCCACCTAGCTGCCCTGGTTCATATACTTATACGGATATGTATTCATGTGTATATTCAACATGTTGTGAGATTTAAAATTGGTTACTAGAGCATTAACCTCCCCTTTTAACCTTTCTCTTATTTATCTCCCAGACTAGTAAGTTAAAGAAGCCTCTGGTCTCTAGTTAGAGCTTTTATTGTTTGGAAATTACAAGGTGATATTGATTAGAGAGATAGGAAAGTAGAAATACAAACAAAATAGTCTTAAATCTAAGCTTAGTCTATATTCCATATAAAACTCACCAAAAACCATATAGGAATCACCAAAAACCCAAGGCCAGCTCTGAAGCTGAGAGCCGCGTCAAGCATGTGCTGTTACTGTGAACCGGGCCGAGTCACACTTCAGTCAGCATCTGTGTGTGCAGCGCCAGTCAGCGGATGAGGAGAGAGTACAAGATCTCACTTCCATTCTCTCCTTGCCTTTTAAGCTCACACCCCGGAAGTGGAGTGCTTAGCAGAAGGACCTGGCGGTTTGTCTCCTCCCTGAAAGGGTAGTCCTTCAGTTTTCGCTAACCGACTGTTAAAAACTTTCACTTTTTACCACATTCCCCCCTTTGCTTCCTCAAGAAACGAAATGTTTCCTTGATGGAACAGTAAAAAATAAGAAAAATAACTATTGCTAACTAATAATATGTTAACAACAATATAGAAAAGGAAGAGAGGAAAGTTTTGTCCAGAGGGGAGGGTTTTGTTTTTTTTTGTCCTCATGAACCGACGCTTTGACATTAGTCTTGCAAAGGGAGGGCCTCTGCAGAGAGTACAGGTTACAGATGGTGTATATAATAACAGAAAGGAGATAGTAAAAACTAACAAAACAAAACAGTTCATATAAAGTCTCTGAGTTCTCTTGTATTCTTGAAGTGGTAAGATGTCATCAGGAGGAAACTGGATTCTGCTCTGGAAAAACTGGATTCTGGACTCTGGTCTGGAAAGCTGGATTCTGGACTCTGGTCTGAAAAGCTGGATTCTCTTCTTTAACTGTTTGAATTGCTGCATTTTTACTAAACCTTAGCATAGCATTGTTAACGATCAAATTAATAAATTCCATTACATTGTATATATTCAATTCTGTGCTATTCAGCTCAACAAATACTTAATGAGTAACTACTATGTGCCAGGCCCTATGCTAGGTGCTGAGAATACAAAAGTTTGGAAAGATAGAAAAGACCAATAAAATTCCCTTTCCAATCAAAACATGAGGCATTTGGCCACTCATTTTATAATAATGTTACAAAACATCCAGTAATTTAAACCCTAGTTTTCAAATCGATGAAGACCACCTTGGTTACTCATTAAGTACATTTCATAAGCCACTTTATGTTACTAGTGTTGAATATTAAAATATAGCTTTTGTATCTGCCTGTCTCCTACAAACAGAATCAATAAACAGATCAGAGAAATTATATCTTATAATATCTCCAACAATTTGTTTCCATACCTGTCCTCCTACAAAATATAATAACAGATCAGAGAATATGGTTAAGATCCAGATCAGAGAATTTAATATCTCCTATGAGTTTCTTCTGCTTTTTCTATAAAATAGAATGAATGGTGTCACATTTTATGTAGGGCTTAGGTTCTAAGCTCAATGCAAGGTAAAAATCAGATAGAGTCAAAGTTCAATATAGTTGAAGATTCTTTAGATTGTTCATAAAGTATATGGTGCCACTGTTGTAACTAGAAAGGAGATAGGTTTCCTGAGAAGATTGCTGTGGGGGAAAATTGAATATTAATTTACTACATACAAATAAGCTATTGATCAAGAGAAAAAAGGGAACCAGCACTTAAACTCAAATAGAAGATAATAAAAAGCAAAAACTTAGCTAACAGGAAAACTGTTGATTAGGGGAAAATAATTTTGAAAGTGTTTCATTCTTTAGCATGATGTTATTAGATAGCTGATGAACCCACCACAGACTAGGGATAATTAAAGTTTAAATTTCACTTAGTAAACCATATTTCCTAAGTGATAAAGGATCATAATATATTTTATATTTTACTCTACTGGTTACTGAAGACTCAGAAGATAAAGTTTTCACCACCAAATCCTTGGTACTGTCAAGTAATTCTGTGTCTGAAATATATGTAGTTTTATCAATGGAAAATATACTAAATAAGAAACCTTACCATTCATACCTTATAAACTACTGGGCCTTTTCATTCTCCCGCATGTGTTGTCTCCACATACTAAAACATGAGCTCTTTGAGCACAGGCACTGTCTTGTTTTTCTTTCTGTATCCCCAGCACTTAGGACAACAGCTCAGAATACAGTAAACACTTAACATGTGATTTTCCTAATTTTCTTCTTCTCTCCCTCCTTCCCCCCTTTCTAATTGTTTTCCTTTCACTTTCTCCTTCCCTTTCCCTTTTCCTTCCTTCTCCTTCCCCACCCTCCTCTTCCCTCCTTGCCTCTCACCTCCCCATAACTTTTCTTTCTTATCATGAAGCAAAAGGTGACTCAAAAATGTTGAAGCAGAAGGCTTCTAAATGTCCAAGAGTGCTCAGAAGTGCCACTAAAGTTGTCCTCATTAGGCCTTCCAGCCTGCACAGAATGACCAGACTATGAGCATGAGGAAGAAGCTTAAGAATCACAATTGGTAATATATTAACATTGTACAAGGCATGCAGGGAATGAGACCCTCTAAGGTTTTAGATGCAGGCAGCATCCTGTTTAAGTTTAATGTTTGGTTGAAATAGGGTATACACAAATCACAGAACAGTTAACAAAACAGTTACCTTGCCCTGACAAAGCAAGGATATGCATGTCAACAGGTTCTGTCTACAATATTCAATGCATTCCTTTCCATTGTTCTCTCCACCTGACTTCTGCTTTCACCCCGGTCTCCTTGTGTACTTTATTATTTTTTTTAAATTTATTTTATTTTTTTTCTTGCAGGGCAGTGGGGGTTAAGTGACTTGCCCAGGGTCACACAGCTACTAAGTGTCAAGTGTCTGAGGCCAGATTTGAACTCAGGTACTCATGAATCCAGGGCTGGTGCTTTATCCACTGGACCACCTAGCTGCCTCTCCTTGTGTACTTTAGAAAGAAATTTCTTACCAGTCTCTGTGATGTTACTCTGTTGTTGTTGCCATACTTAGGTGCTACATTTATTCACTCATTCATTTCTGTTGTTTGCATTGTTTTAGAAGCAAATAATTATTTCTGGTTTTCTTCCTAAAAATGTTATAAATGACTATTATTGAACAACCATCTTTTTTTCATTTTTGGTTAGAGTAAGTTACCCTGGGCAGCAACCTGGACTTCATGAATGAACAAATTACTACAATCCCTCCTACATTTTCTGTCAGGTGCAAAATAATCTTATGTTACTTGAATGTCCTTTTCTTTGTCTTTGAACATCTTTGTCCTAAAGAACTTATTATTTTTCCTGAATTGTGTTGTTTAATTTAACCATAATATGTCTTAGACTTTGCATCCTTTGTTGTCTTCTTCTTCTTTATTTAATTTTGTTTTGTTTTGCGAGGCAATGAGGGTTAAGTGACTTGCCCAGGGTCACACAGCTAGTAAGTGTCAAGTGTCTGAGGCCACATTTGAACTCAGGTCCTCCTGAATCCAGGGCCAGTGCTTTATCCACTGCGTCACCTAGCTGCCCCCTCCTTTGTTGTCTTCTGAAGGCGATTTGTGACTTCTTTAAATTTGTATTTCATTTTCTGTGTTTAGAAGTTCTAGACAGTTCTTTTAAATTATTTCCTTTATTGTGATGTTAAGGTAGGTTTTTTGTTTGTTTGTTCGTTTGTTTGTTTAATCTTCTGCAAGACCTATGATCCTCAGGTTATTTCTATGTGTCCTCTTTCTGAGATCAGTATGTTTTGCTCCCATAATGAGGTTATTTTCTTTTAACATTACTAGTTTTTGTTTCATTTTGTTTTTTGCTTTTCTTCTTCTAGATTATCCTTCATTTCTGAATATTTGCATTTCAAACTATTTCTTTTCTTTTCTCCTTTGGTGAGACTTTCCATTGAAGAATCCAGTATTTCTATTTTGCCCACAATTTCTACTGTGCAAAACATGAATTTAGCTTTCAAAAATCCCATTTCTCTTTCGAACTACTCAGAATCAGTATGCTATTAGTTCTATATTTTTATATTTTATAGGGTTCTCTGTCTCAGTAAGTGTTGAATTATTATTCCTTTGTTTTATAGTATTTATTTGTAGATTTTGTAGATTTATTTGTAGATGCCTAAACTAATTTACTAGATCTGGTTGCCATATTTTTTTCTGTTAACATTTTCCCTAGTGGTTTATCTGTTCATATTTCAAGGTCTTTGAGTTTTCTTCTTCCTGAAATCTTTGGTAATTCCAGTCCTCCCCCCCCTCCCCCGCTCCATGTTTCCCCCATTCACTTTTTAACTCTGTCTCCTATGATGGTAGTTTTCTTGGGGGGTGGATTTCAAAGTGTCTCTTCCTCCTCCCACTTGGACAATTCATAGTTCACCAGCCTAAGTCTCTGCCACAATCTGATCACTAACCTCAGGGTTAGTAGAGTGCTGCATGGCTTCCCCACCAATACAAAATCTTCTCTTGTTCCCTCAGTTCTTTAGTTCTCTGGCCTGGTACCAGCAATTCAGATAGCAATGTAGGAGCCAAATTTAATATGGGGAGAGTTAATTGGGTGGCTCACCGTAATATTGGGTTTCAGAAAATAATGAGTGGGGGCAGCTAGGTAGTGCAGTGGATAAAGCATCGGCCCTGGATTCAGGAGGACCTGAGTTCAAATCCAGCCTCAGACACTTATCACGTATTAGCTGTGTGACCCTGGGCAAGTCACTTAACCCTCATTGCCTCACAAAAAAGAAAGAAAGAAAGAAAATAATGAGGAACCTCTAGGTCCAAAGTTTCCTCCCCTCCAAACTGCCTTTTTTAAGGTATTTCTCTCAGGCCAATAAGAAAGGAGATTAACAGCCTCTTTTCTACAAACAAATCAGGTTTTATTAATGGGAATAAAATACACAGCAAAGGGGAAATTAATTAAGTCAATGACAAGGGAATAGGGAAAGAGAAAAATGGATAAGCTCCCTGGCTCTAGCAAAGACGGACACAATCCCTAAACTTGCTTCCAGTTCAGCTAATTCAAAATGCCAGTCTTGTTTTTATTAACTCACCACCTGGGGTCCATAGTTTCAATAGGAAACAACTGTGCAGCCCCTCAGGATTCTGCTCCCAGAAGCTCACTTGAAGCTCACTGAAAGCTCACTGACAGGAAAGAAAAGTTCCCCTTGGCAAGCATTCCCTTTACTACATTTACTCTCCCTCCCCCAAAACAGAGGTCCTTCTAGGTGAATGTCAGAGCTGTGTTTCCCCTGCTGACATCAGCAGCATACCTCACTCAGGGCAGGCTAGGTGTGGCCCATATCCAATCATCCCTAGCCAGTTTCCCAAACAGTACTAGATCATTGAGGTGGGACACCCTGGGAACCTGCCAAATTCCATTATTTTATCATAGCTACTATGATGGTACTATGGGATTATCAACACTGGTACTAAGAGTTCAGAACTTTTCCCCACTGGTTCTAAGGAGCTGTCTATCTTGCCACTGATAGAAGCATTGCATTGGTTCTATAGGGTTGTCCATGTTGGCCTGGTAGTTCATACTTTTGCTGCAATGGTGCTATGAGGTTTTGGCTCCCTGGCAGACCTTTGCCCCTAAAGGGCTGCCATATGCTATATGTTTCTCTTTCTCTGGCTTGGAGGTGTCTATGGCACTAGAAAAAGGGAGGGGGGTGACGTGTGTGGCTGAATTTTGTTATAAGCTCATGTGTTAAGTTCTTTGTTTTGTTTGCTTGTTTTTGTTTTTGTTTTGTTTTGTTTAGTGCTTCCTTGCTGCCAGTAGTGTGGGAAGTGGGGGAGGGACACTAACTGAATTCAAGGGAAAGTGAGTGTCAGTTCTTTTTTTTTTTAAATTTAGAAGGAAGTTTCTAGATGTCTTAGTCAATAGAAATAACTGAAGTTACTTTATCTTTGGCACATAATTTCTTTTTTTCAGAGGTTTGAGAGGTTGCAGGGATCAGGTAAAATATTTAGTCTTCTATTTTGTTGCTTCAATAAGCCAAAAGTTGTCTCCCCCATGGATATATATATATATACATATATATATATATACATATATATATATATATGTATATATATATACATATATATATATATACATATATATATATATGTGTGTGTGTGTGTATGTATATATGTATGTATATATGTATTGTAAAGCCTAATTCTAGCTGTGATGTTTAAAATCTAATGTGTGGTTGCTTGACCTGACCCCAGTGTGCAGGAGAAATTAGCTAAGATTTACTGATCAATTGAGCAAGAGTTTAGGCTTTTAAGTATTTATTAAAGTGTAGTTGAAGTTAGTGAAGAGAAAGAGGTTGAGAACAGATTGCTTATACCATGGAAAATCCTAGCTTAGATCTATTCAAAATAGCCAGAGAGAAAAACCTTCCTTTCCTAGCAGCCTATGTGAAATCCCGCCACCATGCCAAAGACTGAATGAAAAGACCCTGTTCTTCTGCCGCTTCTTCCAGAAGCCCTATGTGAAACCAGAAGCAGGGCTGTTCACACACACACAGCTCTAAGCTAATTGGCTGGTAACTTTGACACAAACCACAGGTGGGCCTACAGGCACAAACTTCTGGATGCCAATCCACCCTTTGAAAACCCCAGAAAGGTTACCTCATACATACACACACACACACACACACACACACACACACACACACACACACACACATACACACACATTCCTTGAGGGCAGGGATTATCTTTTGTCTTCCCATCCTCAGTGCTTAGTACAGTTTGTGGCACCTAGTGGGTACTCAATAAGTAATTACTGACTGGCTAATTAAGTGACTATTCCCTGTCACTTCATTAGTGAATGTTAAAAATACTTGTGCATGCCACTCTCACAGCAGTTAGTAAACCAGGTAAAATTACTTTCCTCAAGTTCTAGGTCCTTAGTCTTTGATTACTTTTCTTTGTGATGACCCTTCTACTTCACTAGATATAATTACTTGGTAGAGTAGGTAGGGGGAGCCCCAGAGACACATTCTCATACATAACCTCATTTGAGGCTAAAATAAATCCTTGGTTATCTACCGAAACAATCTAACAAACCCAAGCAATGCCAATTCCTTCCCACTTTGCACAACCAAAGATGGACTAATGAAGTACCACACAATAGTAGGTGTTTTTTTTTTTCCCAGGAATACACAAGGTAACTCCAGGTAAAACACACATTCTTCCATATAATGTAAAAATGTCCAGGATTCTATACTACTGCAAGTGAGGAATACCTTTGGGTATATTGCCCTACATGTGCTTCTATCAATGAACTACTGAAGTGACTTTTGAGACTCAACTGGCCAGATAACGATCAAGTCATCATTATCAGGGTACCCTAAGTTTCATTTTTTTCATTGCTAAGGAGGGGGCACAGCTTATCATGATAAATGATTGTCAAACTGCATTATGTAGTCACAGAAGCAACTTTTTTTCTTCCATGTTCCTCCATATTCATGTTCCTCCATTTTTAGCACTTTAGTAATGACGAATATGCTTTCAGTTTGTTTTCCTTCATCAGAATCCTTTCATTTCTTACGTGCTCACTTTGCCTTGGCATTCTTGCTTGCTAGTTTCCTCTGCCACTTCTTGCCAATGCTCTTATAATTAATGCCCTAGTCCCTACATTCCTGCCAATTAATTCCACCAGCTGTAATAAGAGAGTAGAATCATAACATTATAGAATATCTGAGATGAATCAGAAACTTTACAATTCATCTCAAGGAATCAACCTCATTTTACAGAGAAGGAAACTGAGGATCAGAGGTAATTAGTGTTTTTTATTGTTTGTATGCAAATATTCATCCTTGTCATTGAGTGAAGTAGGCTATATTTAAAAGAAAAAAGAAACAAAGTCAGACTGAAACTTGTGTGGGAGAGAGTGGAAATCATTTTAGCCCCTTACCATTACTCTGATTTGTAAGGATAACCACTCCACTCTGACCCCTTTAAATTGTTTTTAAATATAAATGCATGATTCCTTTCCACTACAACTATTGAAATACCTTTGACTACCAAAATATTAGGAATTTTAAAGAAATTATGACAAGTAATCAGTGTTCTCCATATTCTTCTCAGGTAAAATGCTACAGGAGTACTGGGTATGGGATATTCCTATAATCATTTGATTAATGAGACTTGGGTTGGTGGATTGCTTGTGTTTGGGATTTCTGAGCTGAATTAGGGTTAAAGTCAATTGGGTGTCTGAATCAAGTCTGGCACTAATATGGTTAAGCTCCTGGGAGATGTCACCTAGGATTTGTTTGATGGGAATCCAAATGACTAGACTATGTAAAAAAGCATGAAAAGAGCATATCATAATTTCTATAATCATCAGCCAGTGGGGTTGGGCTTATATTTGGCTGATACATTTCTAGCCTGGGAAAGATAAGGACAAGTAGTCTCAAGATAAATTGATAGAAAGATAGTGAAGTAGATAGACTGCAGTACAGTATCTTTATGTGTATGAAGAGAGACCACTTACAGTATTTAATATCAAATGAGTTCAATTCAATTCAATTCAACAAACAATAAGAGTCTATTACTTATTACTTTACTGAAGGTCACTTGACAGTGAATCTAATATGAACTTCAAGAAAGTATTGTGGCTTGCTTATTACTTTGAACGTAAAGAACTATACTGTAATGAATGACAATATAATATAACTTATTTGAAGTCTCCCTAGATTAATATTATATATATGTATATATAGAGATATGTATGTGTATTTGTAATTTATATGCTGGAGATAATAATATCTTCCCATGAATAATAATGGCCTCCTCTTTGATCTGATGATATCTAACAACCTTTCCCCTGGAACCCTGGATAGAACTTTGTATATTAAGCCTATACTGGACCCTAAGCTCCAATAGAGAAAGGGTTTTGCTTTGTCTAAATTCTGTATCTCTCCCAAAGCCCAGCACAGTGTTCTGAACACAGTAAAAATTAAAATGTTTGTTGAATGACTGAATAAATAAACAAAATAATCCCCAGTTTAAATATTTAGTTTAGGTGTTTTTATTTTTGTTAAAATAAATATGAATGAGTTAACTTACCTAAATTTATGAGGAAAAAGCAAGACAGAATGAAAGTTCCTCTATCATACATAAAAGTACTACTTGTTTATTCAGTCATAGTTCCAAAACCTCTCGTTGTCCATTTAGTCTTCCTCCCCTTCTACCAGATTCCCGCTCCTCATATTTACAAAAACAGTGGGATGGTTTTGGGCAAAACTATGTAAAACATGCAAAGTTGCTCTATGGTGTCATCCTATATTGCAAATTTCACCTTATTGACACTTTGTGGAGTCCCTTCTGAACTGATCTTCTAAAATCTATCTTTCTCAAGTTATCCTTTACCCACACAGTCCTCAATTTGACACCTCACTCAGATCAAACTTTTTCCTTAAGTATTTCATTCTGAAAAATTTTACTTTTCTTCTCTGTCTTCAATTTTAAATTGTTTTTTTATTAGTGTGGATTTCTTGGAAAATAAACTCATTTATTTAATTCATACTAACTTATTTAATGACTAGCATGGAAATCCTTTCTCAGTGGTATTGACATTAAAAAGAGGAACTTGATAAGATAAATTAATGTATAATGGTAAAAATACATTTCAATGACAAATTAAAGTGAAGGATATTACATGTCATAGGGGCCTCTTTGTGATGGGGTATGAGGTCTCTGTGGTAGTCAAATTACAAAATGTAGGTAACCTCTGAATTCCTTTATGAAAGTCTCTTAATCTTTTTGCCAGTCAGTGAATTAAGCAGTAATGAACTGTGCTAAGTGCTTGATATACAAAGTTAAAAGACAGTTCATACTCTCAAGAAACTCATATCCTAATGGGGGAGACTATATGCATACAACCATGGATATATAAACTACATACAGGACTAATTGGCAACCATCAATAGAATGAAGAAAGATTGGAAAGGCTTCTTATAGAAGGTGAAATTTTAGTTGGCACATGAAGTAAACCAGGGAAACCAAGAGAGAGAGATGAGGAACTGGAGCATTCCAGGCATGGAGGACAATCAGTGAAAATACTTCGAGCCAATAGATGGAATGTTTTATTCAATTACAATCATGGAAGCCACTGGATCACAAGATACATGGGGGAGGGGAGTATGTAAATTGTAAGACTAGAAAGGGGTGTGTGGCAAGGGGGAGGATGGAGCAGATTATAAAGGGCTTTGAATCTCAGGACTTATATCTGATCCCGAGGGTGATAGAGAACCACTGTAATTTCTTGAATAGTGGGGTGACATATTTGACTTGCACTTAGGAAGGCATATTCTAGAAATGTTATGAAGGTGAAATCAACATGCCTCAGTAACAGATTGGATGGGAGGGGTATGATATTAAATGAGGTGCTGAGGATGGCACTGAGAATGTGAGCCTGCATGACTAGGAGGATAGGTGGTGCCCTGGACAGCAAGGACAGGAACAAGGAAGTTTGGAAGGAGAGAAGGATTAGGGAGAAAGATACTGAGTTCAGTTTTAGACATGTTGAGTTTAAGATATCTAAGGAATGTCCAGTTTTAGATATCTATTTGGAAGGTGGTAATGAGAGAATAGAGGTCAGCAAAGAAATTAGGGCTGAATAAGATTTGAGAATCATCAACAGAAAGATAATTGAATCCATGAGAGCTGATGAGATCACCAAGTGAAACAGAATAGAAGAAGAAGAGAAAGGGCCCCAGGGTAGAACCTCGTGGGATACCCATGTTTAGTGGGAGTGACCTGGATGAAGAGACAACAAAGGGGACTGAGAAAGGATGGTCTGATAGGTAGAAGGAAAACCAGGTCAGAGTAATGTCCTGAAAACCAGGAGAAAAGAGAATATCAAGAGGAAGAGCATGATTGAAAAACTCTATAGAAATCTTTTTGTTTCATAGACCCTGTTGACATTCTGACTGGTTCAACTTATGAACTTCTTCTCAGAAAGATTGTTTATTCAGTCAAAGTTCTCCATTACAAAGGAAATCAATTGTATTGAAACACAGCTCTCAAAATACTTTAGAAAAAATTGCGCAGACCCTTAACGTTAACAATTCCTGCCAATGTAGAAGATGTCCCTCAGAAACAAAAAGTGCTCTGGTTTCAGTTCTACAGCTACCAGTCAATATAAATTCTCAAAATTTGAGGCTTTGTCTCACTGATGAACTTTAATAATCTCCTAGCTCTACAAAGGTTATTTTCAAAATAGTGTTAACATTTTGAAATGCCTGCACCATATTTTTGTCCAACATCATACATTTAACTTCCAAGGAGAAGAACTATTTTTAAGTAATGTTTCTGACAATATCATTTCCTGGCATAGCATAATCCCTCTGCATTACCGAGGACAAATCATTTCCAGACATGTCTAGTAAGAGATACTTGCACATCCATAATACTTACAAACTCTATTGAAATCTTGACACGCTATTTTCATTGCTTATAAATATACCCTCCACTAACTGAACAAGGCTATCGCTGTCACACAAAAAAGAAAGTTAACTTGCTTTCCCTGTTATCAAAGTTAATGTAACTAAAGATGATAAAACCATGTTTCATAGGTGTTAATGATCAAGATTGAGAGAGGGTGGTAACTGGCTAACTGCAATGATGAAGAGGCCATCTCCTTGAAGGCCACAGTTTGCATATGGATTCAGAGAGTTAAGCTCCATCCACATGATGTTCTTTGTGATGGTGATTGTTGTAGGGCTTGGATTTTCTTCCTTAATAGTTTATACACCTGGGATTCTTAGTAGAAGGACATCAAGTAATCATAGGAAGCATGCTTGAAAAAAAAATGTAAAGCTCCCTAGAGTTCATAGCAGTAGCAATAAACTTGAAAATATATTTTAGGATAAATGGGCACTTTAAAAGTGTGTCATGTCAGAGAAACCTTCTTTACCTTTTTTAGAGGGGCAAGGCTGGGGCTATACTTGTTCCTACCTAAAGTAGAGTTTTGAAAAGTTTTAAAGATAAGTAAACCTGCTCTTTCTAAGACATCTCAAATATTAATTATTCAGTATTTTCCCCTAATTGTAACAAAAATCCATGATCCTCAAGACATGACTCAACCTGGGGGGGTGTCCATGGATCCCCAAGGGGTTTATACATAGATTTTCAGTGGTCCATGATAGTAAAAAATTACATAGTTATTTAATATAATTTATTTTTATTATCCTATATATTTTATTTTTATGCATTTTAAAATTTTGTTTTCAGAATGGGTCCTTGATTTCATCTGGCTGCCAAAGAGGTCCATGATATACAATAAAAGCTTAAGAACCCTTCTCTAGAGTTAATATTTAGATAGGAATAATTAAAAATAATAGCTATTATTTTTAAATAGCACTTTAAGGTTTGATGAACACTTTTTAAAAATATCAACTTATTTTATCCCCTTAACAACCCTGGAACATAGGTGCTTTTATTATCCCCATTTTATACACAAGCAAATGGAGGTAGATGAAGATTAAGTGACCTGCCATTTACACAGCTAGGAAATGTCTGAGGCCAGATCTGAATTCAGATCTTCCTAATTGCAAGTATAGCACATTAATTCTATCCCCTGAACCACCTAGCTGCCTCTGGCCACCTAGCTACTTTAGAGGCTGGACCTGTGATCTCATTAATATAGGGTATTCCCAGATAAGAAAGATCCTTTTATCCATGTGTCACTTATAGTCTCAGAGAGTTGCCTACAATAGTAATTTTCATGTGTTGTCCAGGAGATCTTTCAAGGGGTTTGCCAGGTCAAAACTATTTTCAAAATAATACCAAGTTATTATTTGCTTATTAAGGTATTCCACCTTTTTCCAACTAAGTGTGTGGGGGAGAAAGACCTTCATATACTTCAACAAAAGCATATTTTGTGACAAATTGAATGTAGAAGCACATGTGAGAATCCCACTGCCTTCTGTTAAGGCAAACAATAAAGATATTTGCAAAAAAAATACATAAAACAATACTATTCATCACTAATTTATTTTTTGAAAAGTAGTTGTTTTTCATAAAAATGTCAATTATTAACATGTAATGGGTTTATTATTATTGATTTAAAGTATATTAATATTTTAAAATTTTATCAGTTTAAAATTTTTAGATGTTTTATATACATATATATACATACATCTCAAAGTACTTTTGTCTGTATATATACATACACATGTGTATATATACATAAATATATGTGCATATCCACATATGTATGTATATCCACACACATGCACATTACATGTATACACACACACACACACACACACACACACGAACTTTGGGTCTTTAATACTTTTTAAGAGAATAAAGAGGTTCTAAGACCAAAGAGTTTGAGAAGCACTGGCCTAAAGCAATAAAGGTTAAGTATATCACCTGCTGTCATGCTGCCAATATGAGTCAGAAGAAGGATTTGAATTCAGATGTTCTTGGCTTTGAAGCTAGCTCTCTATCCATGATACCCTATTTAGACAAGGTATGATTTCCCATCTAGAGATAGTCTGAATATCTTTAAAACAAAAACTTGGATCCTTGAGGACCATGAGCAAAGTGAAAAGAAGTAGAATGGGTATTCACAGAAGTTCTAAGGAAAATTACCATCTATCTTATCTTGCATCTTTGACTAATTCTATGAATATACCATCAACCCTCCACCCCCCCCCAAAAAAACCCAACACTTAGTAAGATGTCTTCAAGATGTTCTTAACCATTTGGGGACTTAATCCTAGTTACTGTGAAAGGAAGAAATATTAGTATTATACAGGGTATAGTGCCTGTTCTTCCCTACCACCCACCATATCTTAAACAAAATTTAATTTTAAATAGTCTTATTACATTGTTACATTAACATAATGGATAGAGAGATGACCTTAGAGTCAGGAAGACCTGGGCTCATAGTCTTCCTCTGACAATCACTAGCTATATGAGTAACAATCACAAGTCATATGAGAATCTCAGCTCATATAAACATCAGTTATTGTTACTTGTAGATAAAAAATTGAAACTTTCATGAATTATGAAGTCTCATTTTTAATAAGTAAACCTAGCCAGATTTATGCATCCATATGAATATGTTTCCTAGAATATTTACCTTAAGAAAAAATAAACTTCTTCCAATACTGGTTCAAAACATTTATTCAAAGAAGTTTGATTTGAAAAAAAAAATCTGTGGCATGAATTTCAGTCACTCCTATAATTTGAATTGCTTTGATTAGGTAGGATTATTAGTAGTTCTCAAAAAATTGTTTTAATTCCACAAAATTGTGTTATTTCAATAAAAATACGGTAATTTAGAATAGTTTCCCTAATACTAGTAATTGCTTATTCTCTAAGGACCTGAACTTTCAGGGTTCTTGAATGAGTAATCTGTTTTTTCCAGTCTTCATTTGTGATGTGTAAAATGAAGATGAATCCCAGGGGAAAATGGCTTTAGACTATAAGTATAAACTGTAAAAGTCCCAAATTGCTTTGAAAAGACCATATTTTGTACTGCAGTTTTGATTTGGGAGTCTGTCTCCAGGTAGAGTTGACTCTGGCCTCTGAACATCGTTGGTATGGATTACATCTCTCTCTGTGTTAAAGCACATTGGAAATACAGCATCAGGTCACATCATCAGGCAGTGTAGCACTCATTTTGGGTACTCCTAGGCAATAGGAAAATGAATCCATCCTAGCAAATGTGAGTCCCCTTTCAGATATAAAGACTACTCAGTCTTGCAAGTGGCATAAGTCAGATGACCTTTATTATTATTTTTGCTTTACCTAATTATTAAACATCGGGGGGATGGTAGATATGGAAAATGTCAAAAGTAGTGGTATTTGCCAATAGTCAAATGCTTTACCAGTGACTTGAAACAAGACATTTACAAGCATGGGAGTGGGAGTGGTGTGGGATGAGGGAAAGAAGCTGGTAATAGAGAGGAGTTCATTTTTTAAAAATTGTAGAGATGTTTATTATGATCAAGTACTTAAACTTGAATTGAGATAGGCTTTGAAAATTTTGGGTTTTTAAAATTATGTTTTTTAATTTATGGAATAAAAAAGGCATTTCCATAGCACAGTGCAATAAAAAAGATGATTGTACATGAAACTGAAAATCTACTTTGTACAACTTGCTATTCCTTTCAAATATGCAGCAAAATTATCATGTATTTTTTTCTGTTTTTCTTCTTTCCTCTACCATCTCCTTGTTTGTTAGATACCTACCCATCCTTTCTATTCCATCTCAAGTGTCACCTCTTTAAGCAGGTGCTCTTACCCTTCAGATCTTATGTATCACTCTTGTTTCCTACCTCACTAATTTCTCCACTTCTGCACATTTGTGTATTACAGAACTGTGGGACCATAACTTTTGAGTCCACCTCTTCACTTCAGCAATAAGGATCAGAGCACTTAGTGATGTGCCCAATGTAATGCCAATAATAAGAGGCAAAACCTGGATTTAAACTAAAGTCCTTTCATCCTAAAGGTGGTGTTATTCCCACTGTACAATGTCGTTGCCCATTATTATAACTATGTATATGCATATATGTTGCCCACCTACTGCACTCATAATCTCCTTGAGACACAAACCATGTCTTCTAGCATCTAACACAGGACTCTGCACACATTTTGGGTGCATAACCTATGTTTATTGGATTGGATTGCATTGTAACATTCCCTATGCATCTCGTCTAGGCAAACCATCAATGTGGCAACATCTAATGTCTATGTATCCGGTCTTGACTGTGTTTCTTGAGTTCAACATGGCATTTCCACTTCATCTCTTCCCATGAATGACATGGGACTTCTGCAGGTTCTGATTCCTTTGAGCTTGATTTATGCTCTGATTATTTAGCTGATGCTTGCCTTAATAGCATCAGATTTTAATCCTCTGTGAATTTTGCTATAAATCTGCCCATGGCTATGCTCTTCCATAAGAGTAACATTTTCTAAATCAGTCAAACAAAAGCTAAAGAAAATTTAAAATGTTTTATTTTTTAAAACTCTTCCCCTTCCAAACAGGTTAAACGCTATCCCATTCACTCACAATTAAATATGAAAAAAGAGACAAATTCTATGTGACTCCACTTGACAATTTTTTTAAAATTTTTTTGCAGGGCAATGAGTGCCTTTCCCAGGGTCACACAGCTAGTAAGTGTCAAGTGTCTGAGGCCAGATTTGAACTCAGGTACTCCTGAGTCCAGAGCCGGTGCTTTATCCACTATGCCATGTAGCTGCCCCTAACAATTAATTTTAAAATTGATTGTACTTCCATTTGAATGTATTGCAAATGTCTGCAGTTATTTGCTACACTATAGGTATAATGAGACTTTTGATTGTTTGATTCCTTTGCTCCCCTCATGCAAGGGAATCACTGGATGTGTTATCATATTGATGGGGCTACTTTGTTGAATGGTATAGTTCATAAGCCATTTAATCCTTCTCATCTTGTAAGAATCTTCCTCCTATCCTTTCATAAATTTAACATTGAACCTGATGCAATGTAGGCATCCTTTTAGTCTTTTATTATTCCATGGATATCCATGCAAACTTGGGCTATCTGTACTCAAATCCATTATATGATTGCTCTCCTCCTTTTCCAAACATGCTTTTCCTGGCTGATATTCTATGTAATTTTATAGAATAGTTGTAACTGGGGACATGATAAAGCCGATCAGGTGCAACATGCATCTCTCTTTGGGTCTTTGAGTCACCCACAATTTGGATGTTTTGGAGATTATAGGATTCAAATAATCAAATAAACAGAGTTGGAAGTTTGAGAGGCTATCTGGTCTAATCCATATATAACAAGAATTGCTACAACATACTAAAAAAATTAGATTTTGCTTGAAAACCTCCACTCAGGTGGTACTCAGTATTTCCCAAGGTATCTCATTTTATTTAGGGATAGCTTTAATTGCTAAGCAGTTTTATTCCCCCTTATTTATCTAATTTGTCTTTTTGAAACTTCTGCTGTTTGCTCTTTGCTGTTTGCTTTTCCTCCCATAGCACCAAGTAGATCAAGTCTATCTATCTTCATTCATGAGATCTAGGAATCAAAGGGGGAAGCATGATAAGGAATATTGGAGTGATTCAGGTCAAAGAAAAAGGAGTGATTTTGTCATTATGGTATACTATAGAACACCTGATCAGAAAGAAGAAAAAGACCCTAATTCCAAAGAATCTGAGAAACAAATCACGTATCTGGCATAGAGGCACTACTCCTAAGTAGTGAGAAAAGAATTTAATTATCTTAACATCTATTGGTGTTCTTTCTTTGCCAAAAATCTGAGAAGCTAATAAATTCTTGATTTGCTCTAATGATTGTTTAATCCTTCAAATGGGAGAGGGACAAAACAAGGGGAAAATTTTATTCTATATCTGATACATGCTAACATGAATGAACATGGGATTTTTTTCAATAGATTGTTTTAGATATTTTAAAAAATTGATGTAATTATTTATAAAAAGTTATCAAAAGAAAAGAAGGCTTAAAAGAAATAAATAATTGGGAAAAAAGAAACAAAGAAAAAAATTTAGCAGACTAAGTTACGACTGTAAACTCCAAGAAAAAAAAAAGGTACCTAAAAAAATACCAAACTGTACTCATGAAGTGCTAAGTAATATCAGGACTTTTTAAAGTGTTGCTTATGCTTTCAGTTATGAGCCTTATAGTCCTTTCTAGAGTGTTGGAAGACAGGGTTCCAGTTTGATGTTTTTTGGAATATGTGTGCCTTGCCCTTGACTTTGAAATATGGTTTAAACGCTCTGTGTCAGTCTAGATGCTAGAGATGAGACAAAAATAATATATTGATGTTATCAAGTTTATATTTGTCTCTTTTGCTTGTATTTTTATCCCCATTGCTCTGTACATAGTAAACACTTAATAAATGCTTTTTCTATTTTTCTATTGGGGTGTGGGGAAGCACATATGCATAAGTAAGTATAAGTTATATACAAAGTGAATACACAGTAATCTTTCAGTCAGGTGAAGACTAACCGGAACAGTATTACCAACCATTTTTTGTGCCACAAATCCCTTTCAATAACAAGAAAAATGTGTTGTAAATGCTCCAGAGTAATTTACTATACTGCTCATGATATTCTTTAAGATTTATTCATTAAGTGCTTGTAATAACTACAATAATACAATTTACTCCAAAAGCTTCAAATTAAAATGTATATTATGTAATTATAATTATAAAATATAAAATTTCATTCTAACTATAATTATGAAATATCCAAATATAAAATTATAGAACTTTAATTATAACATTACTATAAATATTTTATGGGAAACTTTCTGCAACAATTGAAAGAAGCAATCCGGGAAGATTTCATATGATTACTATTTCCTACAAGATTTCACTTTCAATTTCTTTCTTTATGAATTTTATTGAATTAAAAACATTTTAATTAAATACGTTATAACTCTGAAGATTTTAATATAATAATCATTACATAATTGTTGTTATGTTGAGCTTTATTATTTGAAGAAATATTTGCAATATTCGGATCAATATCAGGAAAAACACTGTCTTAACTCTAGTCCACATCAAGTTGATTTCTATGTTTGATTTAAAACAAGAATAAAGTAAAAATGCTTACTTACTCAAATATGTACTAGAAAATGGACAGAGCATTTTACAAGCTCCCTTACAAATCAGAGTGTGTACATGCATCTGACCATCAGATGGAAATCAGTTTGCATTCCACTGCTGAGTCCTTGTGACAGTTTGGAAACAACTTGTTAAGAGGTTGAAAAAGCTCAAGAACACATTGTTCTTAGTCAAATGCCACCACAGCTTGATGTAATTAATGTATAAACATCAAAACCTTGTGCATATAATCATGACTGCTGCAAAACTAAGCTTCAAATGCTTCAAATGTGCATGCTTCCTGTCACAGAAGTAAAAATGTACACATACACACATATACATGTTTTTATATATACTTATAAATATTTCTAACATAATTGGGAATTTACAGCTTAAGGTACCACTAAAGAATGTTCAGTGTAAATCCCTTGAGCCACTGGTCCATTGTCTGCTAAATGGAAATCACTGAAATAGTGGAATTGGGAAGGAACTCGTTTAAGAAATGACATTTGAGGGGGCAGCTAGGTGGTGCAGTGGGTAAAGCACTAGCCCTGGATTCAGGAGAACCTGAGTTCAAATCCGACCTCAGACATTTGACACTTACTAGCTGTGTGACCCTGGGCAAGTCACTTAATCTTCTTTGCCCCTCCCCAACCCCCCCCCCAAAAAGAAATGACATTCCTGACTGAATACTAATAATAAGCACTGTGCTAGACAGAAAAAATACAAATGTAAAAATGAATTAGGACTTGCCCTCAAGAACTTTACATTCCCCTTAACAGGAGCTAGAGGTTACAAGAGGTGGAGGTGAGAAAGGAATAATCAATCTGTACAAAAGGATAGATAACTGTGGGAATCTAGTAAGGCAAATGGATTTGAGCCTTGGGTTACGTATATGATGAAGAAAAATATACCTGACCCTTCAAATTCTGAGAAACAAATAAAATGGTGAATATGAAATGATTTATAAACTAATGAAATATACATAACACAATAGCATTTTATATCTTGTTTGATTTTTATCATAAACTTTGTTATTAATAATGTACTTTTACATGATGGTTTAAAGTTTATAAAACACTGTTTAGAGCTTCCTGTAAAATAGTAAGAATGCTTTATTTGTTGCTAATTTATGATTTCATTGTTAGAGGGGCTCCCTGCAAAGAAACTCTCTCTCTCTCAACTAATGTAAATTGTCAAGTATTATGCTACTTAAAGCATTAGCCACCTGCTTATAGTTTTGAGACATTGAGTTACTTTCTCAGGGTCACAAAGGTAGTACATGTAACAGACAGGAGTCAACCCCTGGCTTTTTAATCTGCCACTGCACAATACATATATTATTATCCTATTATTACATATAAGGAAACTAATACTCAGGGGAATGCCCAATTTTTTTGGGGAATGCCCAATTTTACACAGTGAATTAATAATAGAGCCAGGTTTTGAAAGTAAGCCTTCTTGAGTTCTCTGCATTCTTTGAGTTGGTCAAGAACCCTCTCCTCATTGAAACTTCTCTCTAGGTTTTCATGACACTATTCTCTCCTGGTTCTCTTCCTACCTATTTGATTACTCCTTCCTTGTATCCTTTGTTAGATCTTCATCTAGATCACACCTTCTAACCATGGGTTACACAGAGTTCTGTCCTGAGCCATTTTCTTTCTCCCTCCATACTATTTTCCTTGATGATGTTATCATCTCCCTTGGATTCAAGTATCACCTCTATGGTGATGATTTTGAAATCTGCTTCTCCAGCTCTAACCTCTTATGTGACCTCCAGACTTTAATTTCCAGTTGTCTGTTGGACAACTCAAACTTGATGTCCCAGAGTAATATTAAACTCAACATGTCCAAAATTGAACCCATTATATTTCCCACCTCCCCCCCTACCAAATCCTCCCCTCTTTCTAACTTCCTTATCATTTGTAAAGGTACTGGCATCCTCTCAAGTACCTAGGGTCCCAACCAAGATGTCCTCCATGTCCTGTTCTCTCTAGCCCATTCACATCCAATCTGTTGCCAAGGTCTGTTTGATTTTACATCCTTCAAAAATGCATGCCTTTCTGTACCCTGACACTGCTACCCCCGATCACCTCTAGGATCTAGTAGAAAATTCTATTTGGCATTTACAGACTTTCATGACCTCACCCCAACACCTTTCCATTCTTCTTACCGCTTACACTCTTCTGCACACACACTGGCCTTCTTGCTCGTCCTTTAACTTGGCACTCCATCTTCCAGTTCCAGGCATTATAACTGACTGCCTACCATTCCTAGAGTGCTAGCCTTCTCATCTTCACCTCTTGGATTCAGGACTTCCCTGACTTTCTTTAAGTCCCCACTAAAATTCCACCTTCTACAAAAAGCTTTTTGTAATTCCTCTTTATTCTGGTACATTTCCTCCATTGAATATCTATCTATCTATCTATCTATCTATCTATCTATCTATCTATCTATCTATCTATCTATCTCTGTCTTTCTTTCTATCATATACATACACACATGAACATATATACATATTTTAACATATGAACACACACATAATATATACATGCATGTATATAGTATATTGTTCATATGTGTATATCTATATCTATATCTATCTATCTATCTTGTTTATACTTATTTCTTTGCTGGTTTCTCCTCCATTAGACTGTAATTCCTTGAGGTTAGGAACTGACTTTTTGCCTCTTTTTATACCCCCAGGAAATGCACATGTTGCTGTTCACTTGTTTAGTTACGTCTGACTCTTTGTAACCCCATATGTTACTCATATCTTAGCAAAGATACTGGAATGACTTGCCATTTTCTTCTCCCATGGATTAGACAAAGAGAGCTTAAGTGACTTACCTAGGGTTACACAGCTAGTAAGTGTCTGAGTTCAGATTTGAACTCAGGTATTCCTGACTCTAGGCCCAACAATCTATCCTGTGAGACATCTAGCTGCCTTGAGTCTAACTAGCTGATTGGCACATAGTAGGCACTTAATATATGTTTATTGACTGACCAATGATAGCATTTCCAATTTATCCCACACATAGATTATTTGTATAGATTTGTTTTCATGATTGTCCTTTATTTGATTATAAGCTCCTTGAGATCAGGGACTGCCTTTTACCTTTTTCTAAATCCCCAGTGATTAGTACAGTATCTGGCACAGAGTAGGTACTTAATAAATGTTTATTGACAGATTAACTTCTTTTGGGAGGGGCAATGAGGGTTAAGTGACTTGCTCAGGATCACACAGCTAGTAAGTGTCAAGTGTCTGAAGCCGGATTTGAACTCAGGTCCTCCTGAATCCAGGGCAGGTGCTTTATCCACTGTACTACCTAGATGCCCCAACAGAGAACTAACTTCTAGCCATAGTTCTAGAGCTCTTTTCCCTGTTCCTTGCTTCCTACACAGCAGGGTATAGGAAAGAGTGCAATAAAGGAAATGCCATTAGATGACAAACTTCGTGTATTCCATATTGTGGACAGGCTTTATCCATTCCATATGTACCTGGGGTGGGACAACTAGGGTACTCCTTTATGAAACTCAAATTTAGAGGGTGCTACTGATATTTGCATTCTTTCAGAAACCAAAGAACTGAGTTAGCACAAATAATTAGTTAAAATGGAAAGTTAGCACAGAGTATGCTTCCTCCCCAATTGTGCTACCACTCAAAGGGGAGGTCCTTCTCAGCCTAGTCAAATCCTTCTTCCCCAGTAGAGATTTTTTTTGTGTGTGTGAGGCAATTAGGGTTAAGTGACTTGCCCAGAGTCACACAGCTAGTAAGTGTTAAGTGTCTGAGCGTGGATTTGAACTCAGGTACTCCTGACTCCAGGGCTGGTGCTCTATCCACTGTGCCATCTAGCTGCCCACCCCAGTAGAGATTTTATGATTCCCCAAATCCATGATGTTTTGGAACTTGAGGCTTGAGATTTTTTCCTCTTTCAACTTTCTTTTTTTAATTGTTTTTTATAATAAAAGTATTTTATTATTTTCTAGTTACATGTAGAGATAATCTGGTTCACCCACCCTGAGGAGCTTTGGTGGTACATGATTATCTTTGTTCCATACCATGCTTTCTCTAGGCATCATCAAAGGGAATTTCTCCAGGAAGAATCTTTTTATATCATTAAAGTATTTTATTATTTTCCAGTTACATGTAAAGAGTTTTCAACATTTGTTTTCATAACATTTTTAGTTCCAAATTTTCCTCCCTCTCTCCCTTCCCTCCTCCCTCCCCAAGATAGCAAGCAATCTGATATAATTTATATATGTACAATCACATTAAACATATTTCTGTATTAGTTATACTGTGAAAGAATCAGAACAAAAGGGAAAACCCTAAAAAAAACCTAGAAAAAGTGTGGTTCAATCTGCATCTGGATTCCACAGTTCTTTTTCTGGATTTGGAGAGCTTCTTACATCATGAGTCCTTTGGAATTATCTTGGACCGTTGTATTGCTGAGAAGAGTCAAGTATATCAAAATTGATCAATACACAATATTGATACTGTGTACAGTGTTCTCCTGGTTCTCCTCATCTCAATCAGCATCAGTTCATGTAAGTCCTTCCAAATTTCTCTGAAATCTGCCTGCACATCATTTCTTATAGCACAATAGTATTCCATTACATTCATATACCACAACTTGTTCAGCCATTCCCCAATAGATGGGCATCCCCTCAGTTTCCAATTCCTTGCCACCACAAAAAGAGCAGCTATAAATATTTTTGTACATGTGGGCCCTTTTCCCTTTTTTATGATCTCTTTGGGATAAATATCTAATAGTGGTATCATTGGGTCAAAGGGTATGCACAGTTTTATAGGCCTTTGGGCGTAGTTCCAAATTGCTGTCCAGAATGGTTGGATCAGTTCACAGCTCCACCAACAATGCATTCTCTCTATACTTTCCATGCTTACTTATAATGCTTTTATCCCAGGGTCCAGAATTGCTAGTTCAGTCCTTGATTCCATAATTTGTTTCAGTTCTTGCTGGTGCTACTTCGTTTTGTGGCCCAGAAATTCTCTCCATGATAATACAGGAAAGCAAAGTTTCTATCCTTCCAGGCTGATGACTGTTCTTTCTTTCTCCCAGTAGTCATGATTGTTGGATTCCAGGGTTTACTCCCTATTAGACAGATTGAATATTTAAAGGAAGCCCCTCTGGGATCAAATCCTCCAGGCCTTTGGGGAACTATTTAGACTAATTTAGGGCTAACATTAGTAATTTGCTAAATGGCAAATTTGTCTAAATGATACACTAGAGAGGGGTCTGAAGGAATTAATGTAGCTTCCAAATAGACCTACTTACAATAAGATAACAACTAAAGTTAAAGGCAGAATATGGCTCAGTACATGTTCATCTTTTCAGATACAGCAAGACAGTCATTAGCTGAACATATTCCTCACTGTGAGGGAGGGGATAAGGAGTGACCTGAACTAGCTTCACTTCCCAGTAGCCTCCTGGCTCCTCCATCACACTGTAAAATGAATTTACTAAATAGTACCTTAGGGGCCTGATAGAATGCATGTCATTTCTGCTCATTCCAAAAATATCAAGTAGTTTATAGATTAGGAGAATCTGTTTTAGTGAGCTAAGAAGAGAGATGAATCATTCTTATTCAAGTAACCAAAGCCCACATATTCATAATTATACACAATGATTTTTCGGATTAACAAAGCCTAACCTTGTCAGATCTTCTGGTATCAGCTAAGGGATACTAAAGTTTGGGGCAGATAATTCATATGAAATTGTAGTGGGAAATTCTGACAGAGAAACCCAAACAGCACTCAGGAATAAGGAAGAGCAGTTTATTGATGCGCCGGCCCAAAGCAGAGTAGCCTCTGATACTCTGGGCAGCCAACAAGTGTCCAAACTGCAGTTTTTATATCTCTTAAGTGTGAAAATGCATGCAGGTTTTCACAGGTACATTGTGGTGAGCTACTTGGCAGACGGGAAGACATATTTCAGTAAACAGAGGCATATTTCAGGAAGTTGGTACTAAACCACAGACTTCAGGGGAACAAACAGTATGTTCTACTTTCATTTTGGGGGTCTCAGCTCAAGCCTCAGTTTCATCCCCTGTATTTTTCCATATCAAAATGATGGTGAAGTACCCAAGAAAAGAGTGGGTCACTTACCCGGTGTAATTTGAATAGTATCCACAAGAGTAATTACAGGAAAGACTTTAAGATAATCTGTGAAAGGTTGGGGTGCTCTTCTGAAAGTCTATACAAAGAATTCTTTTTTTTTTTTTTTTTTTAGTGAGGCAACTGGGGTTAAGTGACTTGCCCAGGGTCACACAGCTAGTAAGTGTTAAGTGTCTGAGGCTGGATTGGAACTCAGGTACTCCTGAATCCAGGGCCAGTGCTCTATCCACTGTGCCATCTAGCTGCCCCTATACAAAGAATTCTTAATTTAGGTTCTATAAACACAGGGATCTGTGAATAGATTTCAGGGTGTCTGTGAACTTAGTGGGGAAAAATTACATCCTTTTGTAGATGCTTTTTTGAGTGCTAAGGTGGCGGGAACACAGTATAAAAAAGAAGCATGGCATATTTTACATACCATTGGACTTTGAGTCCTGGGTTCATCTCCCATCTCAGACACTTAAGAGCTATGTGACTTTGGGCAAGTCACTTAACTTCTCTGAAACTCAATTTCTTTATCAATTATATGCAGAAAATAATATCTGTAGGATTTACCTCATTGGTGAATGGTTGTTGTGAAGACCAAATGAGAGAATATATGTATATTGTTTTACCTACCCTAAAGTTGTATACACATGTCAATTATTATAAAGCCTTAAAAAATGAAGGCACCCAGACTTGGAACTGCGTCTTGAGTTATAGCCGAACCTGGTTAAGATTGGGACACTGAGGTGGGCTTCTTCTATGAAGTTATAAGGAAGAAATGTTTTCCTGGGGAACAGAATATCATTTCTTTCAGTTGGGATCCTATGGTAACTGAAGGGGAAGTCAAATGCAGCATGGGGCCCTGGGCAAAGGAGTAGAACAGATCTGGCAAAATTTTCTGGGAGGTATAAATAGATGCAGGCAGAGTTACATGCTCTGCAGGATGGTAGAGAAGACAGTGGTAGGGACTAGTGACTGGCAGTATCTATTGGAAATAAAAGAGAAATTTAGGACATATGAGCTACAGGAGGAGTGACACTGCAGATGGTGAAAAGAGTGAGAGAAAAGAGTGCCAAATAGAAAAGCAACTGTGGGGAGTTCCTTTTTGGAGCCGTATCTAGGGCAATACTATAAGTAATTGAAACAACAATGGTCAATGAGAAAGGTTCCTCATCTGATGGATATTGCTACTTTTTAAAATAAATGTTTATTTATAACTTTTGGGTTTATTGAATCATCAAAATTTCTCCCAGGATCCTAACCTCTCTGCTCCTCCCCAGAGAATCACCTCCTATAATAAACAAGATTTTTAAAGAGAAAAATATTAGAAAAACTGATCAATATATCAAAAAGTCTAAAATATGTACATTATGACAAATTGAGGATCTCCCACCTCTGCAAAAGAATGGGAAGGAGTATATTCGATTTTCTCTTCATTTAAGTCATGCTAATTATTAGTATCTTTGTAGCATCCTCTTTTGATTGCTTTGCATTTGTTCTTTCCATTTACATTGTTGTAGTCATTGTGTGTGTCTTTTCCCCCCAAATCTCTGTTTACTTCACCCTGTATCATATTTTTGGAAATGTCAATACTTTTCTATATTTATCATATTTGTCATTTATTATAACACAGTAATATTCTGTCGTATTTATGTACTACAATCTGTTGAGCGATCATGGAACCTTTCCATTTCCATAAACATCTGCTAGTTATATATTTTGGATACCAAACTCTTATCTGAGAAATTTGATAAAAGAGTGCTTACCCTCCTAATTTTATTATACTGCATTTCATTCTAGGTGTATTAATTTTGTTTTGCAGAAAGTTTTTGGTAACGTAATTAAATTATCTGTTTTATATTTTTAACTGCCTATATTCATTTTTGTTTTAACAATTATCCCCTAACATCCACTAATTTTAGTGGTATGATCTTTAATAATAAGCTCATGTATTCCTTTAGAGTTTATTGTGGAATATAGCATAAGATATTTGTCTATGCCCGATATCTGTCAGAACATTTACCAATGTTTCTAACAATTAATCACCTAGGAAATTCTTTCCTAAGTAATTTGTTTTGGAGTATATTGAACATTGGGTTTTTTAGTTCTATTGTTTCTGACTCTCCCATGTCTGGTCTATTCCACTGCTCTGCCTCCTTAAAATTTTTTTGTTTCTTTTTTGTGGGGCAATGAGGGTTAAGTGACTTGCCCAAGGTCATACAGCTAGTAAGTATTAAGTGTTTGAAGCCCGATTTGAACTCAGGTCTTCCTGAATCCAGGGCTGGTGCTTTATCCACTGCACCACCTAGCTGCCCCCTCCACCTCTCTATTTAAAAAATACAAAAATAAAAGCAACTAACTATACCAAATGGCTTTTATGACTACTACTTTATAATATAATTTGAGGTCTAGAAGTATTTTTCCCCTTTCATCCTTACATTTTTCCATTATTTCCACTGATAATCTAGATGTTTTGTTTCTCTAACACAATTTGTATTGAGTTTGGAAAGTATTTCTTTGAGATCTTAATCAGTATAGCTTTAAAATTGCAAATTAAAATTTGTAACATTGTGGGGTTCTTTACTATATTTAAAAATTAATTAATTGATTAAATTTTTCGTTTTAAACATTTGTTTAGATAAGATTTCAAATTTCAAATTTTTCTCCCCCCCTCCCCTCCCTCCACCCCTTCCCTAGACAGCAGGGAATCTGATATAGGTTATATATAAAAATTGCATTAAACATATTTCTGCATTAATCATGTTATAAGAGAAGAATCAGAGCAAAAAGAAAAAAAAAACCTCAAAAAGAAAAACAACAGCACCAAAAACAAAAGAAATAGTATGGGCTGCTGAGCATCCATATTCCACAGTTCCTTTTTTTCTGGATTTAGAGAGCCTTTTCCATCATGAGTCCTTTGGAACTTTCTTGTACCATTGGATTGGTGAGAAGAATCTAGTCTATCACAGTTGATCAACACATAATGTTGATGATACTATGTATAATGATCTTCTGGTTCTGCTCATCTCACTCATCATCAGTTCATGCAAATCCTTCTAGGTTTCTCTGAACTCCTCCTGCTCAGTGTTTCTTACAGCACAATAGAATTCCATTACATTCATATACCACAACTTGTTCAGCCATTCCCCAATTGATGGGCATCCCCTCAATTTCCAATTACTTGCCACCACATACAGAGCAGCTATAAATATTTTTGTACATGTGGGCCCTTTTCCCTTTTTTATGATCTCTTTGGGGAAAAGACCCCAAAGTGGTATTGCTGGGCCAAAGGTGATGCACAGCTTTATAGCCCTTTGGGCATAATTCCAAATTGCTGTCCAGAATGGTTGGATCAGTTCACAGCTCCACCAACAATGCATCAGTATTACAATTTTTCCACAGCTTCTCCAACATTTATTATTTTTCTTTTTTGTCATATTAGCCAATCTGATAGGTGTCAGGTGGTACCTCAGAGTTGTTTTAATTTGCACCTCTCTAATTAATAGTGATTTAGAGCATTTTTTCATATGGCAATAGATAGCTTTGATTTCTTCATCAGAAAACTGCCTGTTCATATCCTTTGACCATTTCTCAATTGGATAATGACTTGGATTCTTATGAATTTGATTTAGTTCCCTATATATTTTAGAAATGAGGCCTTTATCAGAAGTACTGGCCATAAAATTGTTTCCCAGCTTTATGCATCCCTTCTAATTTTGGTTGCCTTGCATCTGTTTGTACAGTTTTTACTATATTGATAATACCCAGCCATGAACACTGAATATTCCTCTATTTAAATTAATCTTTAATTGTTTGAGGAATATTTTGTCATTGAATCAACACCAGTATTTTCTATTACTTGGAAGATTGATCTCCAATGTTTTAATATATTTTAAATGATTTTCAATGAAATTTCCCTTTCTATTATTACCTTTTGAATTTTGCTATATAGAAATTAGAATTTGGGGGTATTGGTATTTTATAGTCTGCAACATTGCTAAAGCTATTTTCTCAATATCTTTATTGTTTCGCTAGAATTTTCTAAGTGAACTGTCATATTATGAGAGAAAGGATTTTCTAAGTAAAATGTCATATTATGAAGGACTTTTGTTTTCGGTTCCAAAATGTCTCCCTTCCTCCTACCCTGCCACCCATAAGTGAGAAGGAAAGCAATATGATACCTATTATACATGTGAAATAATTTAAAACATATTTCCATATTAGTCATGTTGTAAAAATAGGCAACAAAAAAGGGAAAAAATATGCTTCATTCAGCATTCATCAGTTCTTTCTCTGAAAGTGCATAGCATTTTTCATAAGTCCTTTGGATTTGTCATGGATTATTGAAATTATCAGAGTACCTAAACTTTTCACAGTAGATCATTTTCCTAATATTGGTGCTACCATATATATAATATTCTCCTGATTTTGCATATTTCACTTTGTATCAGTTCATATAAGTCTTCCCAAGTTTTTGTGAAGGCCTCCTGCTCCCTCCTTCATCATTTCTTTATAGCACAATAGTATTCCATCATAATCATAAGCATAACTTGTTTAGCCATTCCCCATTTGATGGGCAGTCCCTTAATTTTCACTTCTTTGCCAAAACATAAAGAGCTGCCCATAAATATTTTTGTACACATGGGTCAATTTTCTTTTATGTCTTATAAATAACTGGTGGTGGTATTGCTGGTTCAAGGGATATACACAAGCCCAATAAGAATTCTAGAAGAAGGCTTCTACATTGATAGATTGAATCAATTATGTTTGGATAATTTTTTTAAAAAATGAGAGTAAAATCTATATTTCCCTTAATTTGTCAGTATTTTTTTCCAAAAAAAATATTATCCACCTCTTTCTCTCTAAATACACTCCTTTGACTCTAGTTATTCTAATTAAAGACAAAGCTATACCCACAGTCTCTCTTCCCCTCACTCTTAAGCAGGAGTGTTTTAAGGCTAAATGAGATAATGTGTCTCAAACACTTTCAAAGTTATGTGAGTTATATAAGTATCAGTTAGCCTCAGATTGTGTTCATTGGAATGCTTCCTGTCAGGAGCAGCTAGGTGTTCCAGTGTGTGTGGAGTGAGAAAAACTCATCTTTGTGAGTACAAATTCAGCCTCAGATACTTACTTGCTGGGTGACCCTGGGAAAGTCACTTCACCCTGTTTGCCTCAGTTTTTTCATCTGAAAACATGCTGGAGAAGAAAATAGCAAATTACTACAGTATCTTTGTCAAGAAAACCCCAAATGGAATCACAGTCAGATACAACTGAACAACAACAAAATTGCAAGTCATCATTGTCATCCTCCTCCTCCTCAACATGCAAGTCACCAGGATACCAGTTTGATGGTGTCTTCGTTCCTTGAGCCTTCTATTACATTCCTGCTGAGCTCAAGCAATTTTTATAGATAATGTATAGAGGACTATACTTTTAAATGTTTAACAGCAGAACTCTGGGGGGGAGGGGGGAGGAGTATGCACACATGCAGTTTAGTTTGCATGTTTAATGTTTTATAAAGTATAGATAATCAAAACCCTCAATAAATCAAGCCTTGATTTATACCTAATTGCCAGTTTCTGATGCATAAATTCTCGTACTGAAAATGTAACAATCAGTTCTTATGAACCAGTTTGAGCTGGCTCCAACATACCCTTCCCCTCAAACCCTGCTCTCCTATTTACCCCTTTCACTTGTTTTGTAGTTTTGCTGAATATATTAATTGCTTAAAAAAAACCCTTTTATTTAGTTATTTAGCTTTCCAATTTTTCCTGTTTAAAACTCAAATAAAATCCACCTTCTATTTTATTCTACTTTTCCATTTTCTGTGACTTTTTCCATGAAAAGATTTCCTCTTTCTCTTCATTAATTCTCTTCCCTTGGGGGCACCTAGGTGGTGCAGTGGATAAAGCACCAGCCCTGGATTCAGGAGTACCTGAGTTCAAATCCAGCCTCAGACACTTGACACTTACTAGCTGTGTGACCCTGGGCAAGTCACTTCACCCTCATTGCCCAGCCCCCCCCCCAAAAAAAATTTTCTTCCCCTTTTGTCTATCTTAGACTTCTCTTCTTTGATTCATGATCACAATACATATTTATCCTATCTTTTTTCTCTACATCTCTCCTGGAATTAAAGTTCTTAAGGTAGTTATTTAGAATTCCTTCTAACACATTTTCTGTTTCCTTACCATGTATATCTTGCTCTATTCCCTCTACCCTGAGGGCAGCAACTATAGATATTTATCACTGCATCTCTAATGCCATATACAGGGCTTTCTCATAGGAGAATCTTAGCAAATGTTTGTTGACTAGAACAGAACAGAATGGAAAACAGAATAGAATAGGAAGAAAACAAACATTTATTAAATGCCCATTATGTGTCAGGAACTATAATATGTTCTTTACAATCATTACTTTATTTGATCCTCACAAAAACCCTGTGAGGTAGATACTATTATTATTTCCATTTTATAATTGAGGAAACGTAAACAGAAGTTAAATGACTTGCTGGATTCACACAGCTTATCTGAAGCTGGATATGGACTCATATCTTTCTGACTCTGGGCCCAGAACTCTATTCACTGCATCACAAGGAAAGGATACAAACGGAGAGGGGATAAAATGGAAGGGAAAGAAAAGAAAGGGAAGAGTATACAATGGAAGTAAGTGGAGTGGAACTGAAACAAAATAAAATAGAATAGAAATTGACTAATACCGGTTCTCTACCCTGTAAGTATTTATCTCAGCTACACTATGGACTTGTCAGATAAAAACTTGCTATCTTAACATCAAGCCTTTAGGTTCTGATGGATGGAATTCCTCAAAGAGTGACTATTCTAAACACCTAAATGAAGATGATGTGGATACAACATTCCTTGTTTGGTTTGATTTAGCTGTTTTTTATAGTGGATAGAAGAGCAGGAAACACAAATAATCCTTCCCCAAGTACTTTCTGTCTGTATCTCACATCAGGGAGCCAAAGAGAGTGCTTTGTCAAGAATTCTGTCTTGCTGACCTTGGTAGAACTCTGCAAAAGTCAGGGTTTTGTGCATCTGACTAAATGCATCCTCATTTCTTGCATTATATTCTGCTTCCCACATATTACCATCCCCAGGTCATGTCATGTCAAACATGTGGAAGAGTTTAGTCATGTGGACTAGAATTAGTACTATATTCATAGTTACCCTAGGACCAAAATGAAGGGCTTTAGAGTGAATAGGGAAGGCAGCCAAGATGGCAGAGAGAAGCCAGGAAGTTACCTGAGCTCTCCCAAATTTACTTTGGAAACAAAATTAAATCAAGCCTCTAAACAGATTCTGGAGCTACAGAACCTACAAAAAGATGGAGTGAAACAATCTTCCAGCTTAACATAATTTTGAAGTACTTCAGGAAAACTCTATCTCACTTGGGTAGAAGGGGAGCATGGCAGAGTGCAGAGGTTATCTGGGCAAGCCAGCAGGAGGCTCTTAGCCACGGCACTGATCAGCAGCTGAGGTCCCTTGGTTCTTGCTCAGCAGGCAAGTGGCACAGCAGGCCAGTTGTGAGGCCCACAAATCCAACATAGAAGGTAATCTGCTAGATGGTGTATCTGCTACATGACAAGTGCAATTAGGGCCACCCCAGTGCATTGAGCAGAAAGCCAATGATCAGCATCCTGGCTTCCAGGAAAAAAAGTTTGGGACCATGTGCCCTGTGCCCCAGGAGCAGAGCTCAAACACATAAAATAAGCTCAAATATGAGTAAGAAACAGAAAAGAACATTCACCATAGAAAGCTACTATGGTGACAGGGAAGACCAAAACACAAACTAGAAAGAGAACAACCCTGTCAAAATGCCTACATGAAAAAAAAAATGAAAGAAAAAGAAAGGAAAAGAAATTCCCATATGAGGAGCCTCAGAGGGGAAGATGAATTAGTCTTTGAGCTGATTTCATTTTGCAGAATGATGAATGTCTGGAGATTATGAAGTGCAAACACAAAAAGGAATTATTTTGTCCACTCATCTAACAGGCCTCGCATCATTAAATGCAAAATAAAATACCCGTAATATAGGAACTTATCCCTTGATTTTTTTCTATCTGAACCACTGATAAATATGAGAATGAAACAACAATAATATTACCACCACGACCAATGGAATTTATAGCTTGTCTTCTTAGGTGACCAACAACATCTGTGATGAAGCATTTCCAGGAGCTAAGGTATTGATATTTTTCATTTGTTCCAGTATATATTACCTTGAGGCAGCTAGGTGGATAGAGTGTCAGGCCTTAATTCAGAAAGACTCATCTTCTTGAGTTCACTTAATAGCTCTATGACCTTGGGCAAATCACCTAAGTCTGGATGCCTCAGTTTCCTCATCTGTAAAATGAGCTGGAGGAGGAAATGGCAAATGACGACAATGTTTCTGCCAAGAAAACCCCAAACAGGGTCACAAAGAATTAGACACAACTGATAACAAAAAACAAAACAACAACAACAACAACAACAGCAACAACAGTATATTGCCTTCTTGTATCAAAACAAAAAGAAGCACCATTTCTACAAACCTCTTTGCCAGACTGTTCATCATTTTGTCTTTGAGTTGAACCAGTCTTTAGTTTTTACTACCCTGTCTCTCTTTCATTTTTAGAAAGAGTCATATCAGATTGACTGGAGTGCTAACCCAAATACGGGTACTAGAACACCATTCACCAGTGTTGCAGGATTTCTTCTAGACCATCTCAGGTTCTATACATCACTTTCCTCAACATTGCCATATTTTTCTGTTGCCTTCTACTAACAAAATAGATGATGAGTTTTACTTTGAAAGAAAAAAAACATTAAGAACAATAAAAGACTTCCCATTTTCTAGACCCAAGTCTTCTTATTTCTTCCATTAATTTTTTTCTGACCATTCCACACCACAGTAAGTTCTGACTTACTTTTAGAAGTAAGAGTTTATAAAAAGAACAACAGAAAAACAAAAACAAAAAGGGAAGCTAAGTGGAGCAGCACCGGCCCTGGATTCAGGAGTACCTGAGTTCAAATCTGGCCTCAGACACTAGACACTTATTAGCTTTGTGACCCTGGGCAAGTCACTTAACCCTCATTGCCCTGCAAAAACAACAACAAAACAAAAAAACAAACAAACAAACAAAAGAGTTTATAACACTGTCTGTGATATTTGCTTGGAACTTATGAATATAGAAACATTTCCTGTGCTATGAATATATAATTTGTAAACAACCTATACTTATGAACAGCTGGTACCACACCAATTTCCCTTTTATTCATTCCTGACTCCACTACTTGCTTTCTAGAATTCTCCACCTCCTTTTCAGAAGCCTTGTCATGGTGGGAAAAGCATCTACCTTGTGCTGTGGTACTTACTTCTGATTAGGGAATCACTGGCTCAGTATAGTATTTCATGAGGCACCCAGATCATGTTCATTTTACTCCCAGATCTACTTCTCACTCTTTAGACTACTCCATTTTGCTGCCATCAACTTTGACAATATTCTCTCCCCTAACCAGCTTCCCTTTTTGTCATCTTCCCCCATTAGAATGTAAATTAAAACTTATTTGGCTAAGGGAAACTCTCTCTATGGTGGTGGAGATCAGGGAACAAAAAAATAAAAGAGAAAAAATTACATAATGATTTTGTTGTATATGTGAAAAGAATAGCAGGTTATACATTGTAGATTTGCAATTTCATGTACATTTACCATTTTCATTTAATATGTTATAGAAATGCTTATTTTATTCTATAAATTAAAAATAAAATAAAATAAATACTTTTAAAAAGAATGTATATTCCTACAGGTAGGGACTATATTTTTTGCTTGTATTTGTAATTCATTCTGTTTGTCACCATGCCTGGTAAATAGTAAACACAATAAAAAATTTATCTATCAGTCAATCAAACAATCTATCAAGCAATCTGTGCTCTATTTAACTATGTACATATCTATCTATCCCACTTCATAGTGTGTTTTTGCTCTTTCATTTCATTCATGAATCAACTCAACTGCTGTTGACTGATAGAACTAACTAGTAGCTGACCCATAAAATTGCTTGACCCATCATCTCTTTGTCATCAACTTGTTTCTTCCTCTTTGGGAGTCATTCACATTATGTGCTTCTGTGTTTTTCTCTTTCACTGCTCATAAATCAGTTAATTTCACCCTTGATATTATCCTCATTACATATCCATATTCTCTTTATCTCCATTTCCTCCCACCTCTGTTTTTTTTTTCACTTCTTCCCAGGTTATATCAAAGAAATCTCTTCCATTCCATTCAATTTGATGCCAACCCATTCCATAAGCATTTATTAATGTGCCTTTTATGTGCCAGACACTCTGCTAGGTCAAGCTATTTTTAAAAAAGCACAAAGAGTTTGTGTCTTTAAGGACACAACTATATCTGACTTGAGAAGGGGAAACATCATGAACATATGTGAAGAACTGCAGTGCTATAGAGTCAAGTAAGCATAAAATAATTATATTGTAGCAGAGGAGGCAAAATTACAAGTAACATAACATGTTTAGTGAATGCAGTTAACATAGTTATGTGCCACCTCCCCCAGGGTTGTATAGTAGCACAAACAAGGGGGGAGAAGGCAAATGTGAGAATAACTCAGTGACCAGAGTTTGGCAAGAGATGAGCAATAGTAGGACAAGAAGCAAGGGATTAAAGAGTAGAAGTATCAAATTGAACTTGAAAGCTGAATCCCATTTTTGAAAGTCTTTCAGAAAGGAAAGAGTCAATGGGGTAGAGGGGAACAACAAGGAGAGTTGATGTGATTCCAGGTTAGTTGAGAACAGAATAGGCTAAAGGTAGCTGAAAAACCTAGGGAGCTTGGAAGGATAGGAAGGTATGGTCAGAACAAGGAATTTTAGCATTATAAGATTGTATTGATAGAATGTTCTCTTCTAATTTTTGTTATATTTGTGAAACCAAAATTTCTAAAAACATGGCTAGTGAGCATGAGTGAAATGCTAGCAATATAAGGTCAAGTTGGGATGAAAATATTTATGTATCCTAAGTGAAGTTTGATAAGTGTGCCCCTTGTACATTATTGTCTCCCAGAGTCTTTGAGTCTTCATTGTAACATAGCTGAACTGATTTGCCACAAAAAACACTAGCATACCATGATAAACAGTATTATGTGCAATTATAAAAAGGTAAATTTTTTATTTTAAATTTTCTTGATAGTTCAGTACTTTATTATTTTCTAGTTACATATAAGGATAGTTTTCAACATGTGTTTTCATAGGATTTATAGTTCTGAATTTTTCTCCCACCCTCCCTTCCCTCCCTCCTCCCTAAGACAGAAAGCAATTTAACATAGATTATATATATGAAATCACATTAAACATATTTCTGCATTAGTCATATTGTGAGAGGAGTCAGAGCACAAGGGAAAAACCTCAAAAATGAAGGAAAAATAACAGCCGAAAAGTAGAACCAGTATGGTTCAATCTGCATGAGTAAACCATAGATTTGTGGGGTTTTTTTCTGGATGTTTAGAATATTCTCTATCATGAAGTTCTTTTAAATTGTTTTGGACCATTTCAGTGCTAAAAGAGCCAAGTCTATCACCACTGTTCATCACACCATGTTGCTGTTACTGTATACAACGTTCTCCTGGTTCTGCTCCTCTCAGTCAGCATCAGTTCATGTAAGTCCTTCTAGGTTTCTCTGAATTCCTCCTGCTCATCATTACTTCTCACATTGATTTTTAAAAATTTTGTGTTCTAAATTTTCTTCCTCCCTGCCTCCTTGTCCCTCTCTCTGAAATCCAGCAAGATAATATAAGTCATACATATACAGTTATGCAAAACATCTTCTCATTAGTCAGGTTGTAAAAGAAAATGGACAGGGGCAGCTAGGTGGCGCAGTAGATAAAGCACTAGCCCTGGATTTAGGACTCCCTGAGTTCAAATCTGGCCTCAGACACTTGACACATACTAGCTGTGTGACCCTGGGCAAGTCACTTAACCCCCATTGCCCCAAAAAAAGAAAAAAGAAAAGGGACAAAATACCTTTAGAAAGAGGAGCTAAAAAAATAAAATCATACTTCAATCTGTATTCAGATACCATTAGTTCTTTCTCTGTTGATGGTTTGCATTTTTTATACGTCCTTCAGATATCATCTTGCTCATCATTTCTTTCACAGTTACTATTGCTAATTATATTACCCTCCATCTTATTTCTTTCCCTAGATATTTACTCCATTTTCTATCTTTCTTCACCCTATCCCTCCTCAAAAGTCTTTTGCTTTTTTACTGCCCCCTCCCTCAATCTGCCCTTCCTTCACCTCTCCCCATCCCCATTTCCTTCACTTCCTGCTTTCCCTCAGGACAAAATATATGACTATACCCACTTGAGTGTGTATGTTATTCACTCTTTGAGCCATTTCTGATGAGAGTAAGGTTCACTCACTCCCTCACTCCTTCCCCATCTTCCCCTCCACTCTATAAGCTTTTTCTTGTTTCTTTGATGTGAGCTACTTTTCCCCAGTCCACCTCTCCCTTTCCCTTTCTTCCAGTGCATTCCTCTTACAACTTAACTTTATTTTAAAGATCTCACCTAGGTGACCCAGTGGACAAAACACCAGCCCTGGACCCAGGAGGCCCTTAACCCATATCCAGCCCCAGACATAAGCCACCCCACTCTGCCTATCACAAAAAAAAAAAACAAGAATAAACAAAAAATAGATGCTTTACAGATATCCCTTCATATTCAGTTCACACCTCTGCCTTCTTTTCAGCTGCCCTAATACTGAGAAAGATCTTATGACTTAGAAGTATTATCTTCCCATGTAGAAATGTAAACAGTTTAATCTTTTAATATCCTTCATGATTTCTTATTTCTGTTTACCTTTTTATGTTTCTCTAGGGTCTTGTATTAGGAAGTCAAATTTTCCATTCAGTTCAAGTCTTCTCATCACAAATTCCTGAAAGTCCTCTTGTTTACTGAACTCCCATTTTTTTCCTCTGAAAGATTACACTCAGTTTTACTGGGTAGGTGATTTTTGGTTGTAGTCCCAGTTCCTTTGCCCTCTGGAATATCATATTGCATGCCTTCTGATCCATTAAGGCAGATGCTGCTAGATCTTGTGTTATCCTTACTGTAGCTACACAGCATTTGAATTCCTTTTTTCAAGCTGCTTCCAATATTTTCTCCTTGACCTGGGAACTCTGGAATTTGGCTGTAATATTCCTGGAAGTCTTCCTTTTGGGATCTCTTTCAGGAGGTGATTGATGGATTCTTTTAATTTCTACTTTACCTTCTGCTTCTAGAATATCAGGGAAATTTCCCTGAAAATTTCTTGGAAGATGATGTCTAAACTCTTATCTTGATCATGGTTTTTAGGTAGTCCAATGATTTTCAAATTATCTCTCCCGAATCTATTTTCCAGGTCAGCTGTTTATCCAAGGCGATATTTTATATTGCCCTCTATTTTTTTTATTCATTTGGATTTGCTTTACTGTGTCTTGGTTTCTTATAAATTCACTAGCTTCCATTTGTTCAATCCTAATTCTTAGGCAATTATTTTCTTCAGAGAGCTTTTGTATCTCCTTTTCCATTTTGTTTTTCAAGCTTTTGACTTTTTTCTCATGACTCCCCTGCATCACTCTCATTTCCCTTTCCATTCTTTCCTCCATTCCTCTAAATCTTCCAGCTATCTCTCTTACTTTCTCTTCAAAGTCCCTTTTGAGTGCTTTCATAGCCTGAGACCAATTCATATTTTTCTTGGAAGCTTTGGATTTTGGAGCGTTGACTTTGTTATTATCTTCTTTTGAGGGTGTATTCTGGTATACTTTTCCCACAAAAAAGCTTTCTGTAATCAGCTGCTTTCTTTGCCTACTCATCTCAACCCGGAAGCAGATGTCTGATTGAAATCTGATTCTCTATGGTCAGAAGCTTTGCATGCCTGTGCCCCTCCCCCAACTCTAAAATTAAACAATTCTGATTATTATACTCTTTCATTTCTATTGTAAATAATAGCCTCAGAATTTAGCCACTATCAGCAGTAGATGTTATGGGAAATTGCAATTCAATTTCTCAAAAATTTCAAAATAAAATTTGTGGGGTGGGGAGCATCCTTCTTATAAATATGAGTCTTCCCTTACTGTTTTGTGATAGCTCTTATACTGTTATTTAACTTGTATAATATCATTTAACTCTTCACGAGTGTATGTCTAGTCTACACAAACATATTGGGGTTGTAAGATGATCAAAAGCATCTGCATGAATACTTGACATATCATAAAATGTAGATGTACTTAAAACTTTCACTAAAAATTTTTCCCCTTAAAAACTAGACTTGAACTGCATTTTACTTAAAAAGAGAGAGTATCGTAATGAAATAAATCAGGTTTTCCCATTGTACCATTAATTGGTTTCTAGCTAATCTCTGAGAGCTCCCATGATTTTAGAAGGTATTTCCTGGGAGTAGGATAATCAGAATGTCAGCAATAACTATGTAAATGTAATAAAATTATACCTTCTGTTCCCCCAGAAGATGAGTTGTCACCTTCAAATACTATGCATGATGTGTAACTTGTTTAACTCTAATAATTAGGCCTAACTTATTATCAGAGATAGAATATAAAATGTTATTTTCATTCTTACAAGAATAAGGGTGGGAGGAATCTTTCTGGATAATATCAGGAGCACAAAGGAATATTCCATTGATTTTTTTTTTTGGTGAATATGATTTTTTTTAAAAAGTCCCACTAAAAACTCAGAGGAAATCATACTAACTGGCTGAAACACACACACACACACACACACACACACACACAAACACTCTAAAGAATAAAGGCTTCAAATGCATCACTATTATGCCTCTAAGCTGCATAAAAACTAGAAGAATAGTTCTCTTTCAGGCCAGTTGTTGGAAGGACATATCTATATGGATTTATTATACAAAGCTTTGTGACAAAAAGATGTATTTTGCTTTTCTTCCCATCAATTGACAAGGACTATAGTCAGAGAGAGAGAGAGAAAGAGAACGAACCAGGTAGAAGAATCAGTTGATAAGTTTTCAGTGTGATCTTTTAAACCTTGGAAATCAGCAAACTATAAATCAGGGCTTTATTTATTGTTTTGTTGGTTGTCTAGACTTAAGAAAGTGATGGGAAAATATTAATAATGCAGATTAAACTTAAAAGCATATCCCACACACATCCCCTACCCCCAGGACAGTTATTAAACATTTACCAGTACATCTCTATCTCCCTGAACCTGACTTGTTTCTGTGCTTTCTGTAAGCCCACAGGAAACAGGATCTCACACTAATTGAATTATTTTCCAGTGAGGGAGACTTCTCCGTGCTTATTTCCAAGTTGTCCAGTCCTACCAAGCCTTGAACTTGAAAGAGCTGGGCAAGAAGGAAGCTCTTCCTGATGTGCATTTGGAATTCTAGGTAATAATCTAGAATGCATTCTAAAGTGAATAAAAATATGAGTCTTCTCTGCTATTAAGCCCCATTCCTGGTTTGGGGGTTGCCCTTTCTTATTCACAATCTTCTATGTGTATCACCATTATTAAACCCTATATCTACTCATGTTTCTTCAAACAGAAACTTCCAGTTGCCCTTCCTTTTTTGGATCAGAAACATTAGAAAAGGTGAATTTGTCTCCCCTCCATCTCAATAGCAGATATGATTCCCCAAACTACTAGTTCTAGGGACCCTGTAATCCATCTCTTTTCTAGGCTTGACACAATCCAAATAGTACTGATTACTATAGTGCTAAGAATCTCTTGGAGCAGATGTGTCTCACAGTGGATAGAGTGCCAGGATTAGAGTCAGGAAAAATAATCTTCCTGAGTTCAAATCTGGCCTCAGGCATTTACTAGCTGAGTGACCCTGGGCACATCATTTCACCTTGTTTGGCTCAGTATGAATTTAAGAAATAAAATAAGCCTTTTCTGTAACATAGTAGAACAGGAACAAAAGATGATTGTATATAAAACTGTAAATCGATGATGTACAACTTACTATTCCTTTTAAATATATAATAATCATCTTTAAAATGAACTGGAGAAGGAAAAGACAAACCACTCCAGCATCTTTGCCAAGAAAAACCCAAATGTGGACATGAAGAGTCAGGCATGACTGAAAATGACTGAACAACAAAAAAAGAATCTCTTCAATCTTCTCTAAGTCTGATCTCAGCTCTCCTCTGCTCTGCTTCCTCTCCTCACTGCAAGCTGAATCTCTGATGAATGCTATCTTGACAGCCAAGAGGAGTCTGTGTGAGCACAATGGCTTACCCCTCTCTGTGGCCAACTTGGCTGATGGACACATGGTTTCAATGCCTCTCCCCTTCTACCTATTTTTTTTCCTCCCTGGAGGTCTCTTCAGGGCAAAGGAAGACATAACTGATGGATGTGGGGCATTGTATGCTGGTGTTCATTTTCCCACATTTCCTGTTCTCTCACTGATCTATTTCCTTTAGTCAACACTCCTAGGAGGAGGCAGAGCTATTAGGAACACCTGCTATATTCATGTAGAAATACAGATAACACATGCCAACATTGCCCCAAACCTGTTAAGTAAAAGTGTTAAAGAGCCAACTTTAGAATTGCAGCCAATAATTTTACTTCCTTTAGAGCTTTAGGACTGCAGACTGACCGTAGCTTTTGGCCAGATGAAAAACTAATGTGGAAAAAAATCAGTCCTATATTTTCCCCTCAAAATTGTGTCTTTGGACAATAATATAGAAGGGGAAGTATATAAATATCCATGATATTTGTAGTTTTACTCTAATGTAATTAACTATGGGTCAAATAACTTTACAAATTGGTACATTTTCCTGTTCTATAAAATAAGCCATCTGGACAAGATGACCTCTAAGGTGTCTTCCAGAAGGAACATTCTAGGGTCTAGGCCCTAGAACAAGAATGCAAAATTGGTTTTCTTTGTAATCCCATGTAATTTATTTTGTGTATTTCAGTGCATTTTTTCTGAGAAGGGGTCCAAAGGCTTCCCCAGACTTTCAAAAGAAATCAGTGGCATACAAGAAAGTTAAGAGTCCATGATCTGGAATGATTTGCTTACATGGGCTGCAAATTTACTGAAAACAGTCCCCCCAAAAACCACTTCCATCTGTAATAGGCGTATCAGTAGAGTAAATGTATAGCCATCTATTGGTGAGTACCCAGGTATATATAGGGTATTATATATGTGCTAGCACACTCAGCTTACACTCCAGGGATGACAGTTTTGAAGGACAACACCCATTTGGGTGTTTATCCACTTACATTAAAAATTCGGTTTCATCATTTTAGTTTCATCCCCCATGTATTACTTACTTGTATTACATTATCTTATTATGAACAGCTTAGAGTGTCTTATGCTATGGTACAATGCCCTGATATATTCCTCATTTCACAAGAATTGTAAACCTTCCCAGTAGTTGGATCATTAAACCAAAACTGATTTCTACTATGTGCTTTCTCTGAGAATGCCCTCGACCTTCCTCAGTGGGTGACCTGTTAGAAAAACAGAAGTCAGACCTCTTGCCTGTCTGTGCAGTTGTAAGGAAGAAATGATCTCAGGTAACCAAGCAAAATAAATACCACCTACTGTCTTCACGTGCCAAAGGCTTATTTCAGACTCTAAGGGGAAAATTAAGCTGACTGCACATCTTTTTCCTGGATGCAAGAGTGAATCAAATTCTGCCTTTCATGAGTATCCAAGTAACCATCTTTAACTTAAAAATTGGCTTTCTACGTTTCCAAATGAAGAATTCTTATGTTACAAAGGAACATGAGGACTGCTATCTAAAGGACTGTTATAAATCAACTTTAATTGCTGGCATTTAAAAACAGGAAATGCAAAAAGAGAGCAACCCCAAATGACTTGCTACTTTATTCCTTTTGTGTCAAAGAAATGGGGTAATTTCCATCTAGATCTGACAAAAAGGGGAATGTGAAAAGTTGACTTGAACTTTGTTTTCAGTACTGTCTTAGTTTTCCACATGACAAATATAATGTTCTTCTCAATCCTTTCTTCCTGCATCATGGAGCAAATTAGAGATTATCTACACGTATTACACAGAAAACCCAGAATTTGTTGTGTCACAGATCACCCTCATGCTGGAGTTTTGTATATTGCCTAGCTTATTCAGCCAGATCAGTGTCTTAAATCATTTACTCATTTTGTGGTTTCTGACATACCATCCAATTCAGTTCAAAAGCATTTCTTAAGCTCCTATAATGAGCAAAGATGCATTGACTTCCATCATACTGAAGGGATAGAACATATAAGTAGATAGGTATATGTGTGACAATTAAAGTCGGTATGCATCTGAGGTTACAGAACTTGTCTGTTGCTCTCTATCTTGGATAGACAATTTTGCTGGTCTTAGATTTGAAAAAAGGGAAGAGAGAGGGCTGGAGAGTTTTTACTGACTCCTAGCTTATCATAATAACAAATACCTATCTCTTTAAAGCCAACATTTTACTAGTGTTGTTGTTTGGCAGACGGTCCCAGAAAGCCATTGCTTCCAAAGAATTAAAGATGACTAACCATCCTACACAGGGAAATGGAAAGGAACAAGGCTATGTAAATGAGCTACAATGTAAAAGGAATAAAGGGTGTCATTAAAGAATTTTATGACAAAACTGGGTCACCTGGAAAGAGCAGAGGGTTAGAGATGGACAGCTGGGATGATCCAGTTGTATCTTCAGTATGCCAGGAAAAAGTGAGGAAGGTCTTATCACCTCCAAGCCACATGGTGAACTCTTGAGAGGAAATGATTGCAAGCCTTAAGATGAATGAGAAAACTTGCATCATTTTGTGACCTGTGACATTAGAGGGAACACCTGAACCTATAAAATCAGAGATACATTGGAATATTTGTGTTTAGGAAATCCCTTCCACCAATGCAGATAGATCATTGTTATTCTGTTTTCACAAGTGTGCACAAGACTTTATAAAACATGCCTTCCTCACAACAATGTTGTATGGTAGGAAGTGCAAATATCATTCACACTGGACAATTGACAGTTCCTATGCACAGAGGGGTAATACAATAATTACACAGTACTATATAACCTGTTAAATGTCAGAACCAATGTTCATATCCTGCTCTTCTGGCTTAAAGACCAATCTCCTTTCTCTTATAGCTTTATTGACTTGCTAATAGATATAGTGTCCCAATAGTCATAGTGCAGTTTTAAGCAAAGCTGTTAAACCCATATGATCTCTATGATTGAAGGCAGGTGCTTAACTTTTTTGCACCTATTTCCTTATCTGTAAAATGAAGATGATATTTGCACTACCTGCCTCAAAGGGTTATTGGGAGAAAGTACTTACTTTGTAAGTCACAGTACTACATATAAATGCCAGGTATTATTATTGTTAATATTAATGATGAACTTATCTAGTAAGTTCCTTTTTCAAGCCTTTCCCAGAAATAAATGGCAACATTCAGATTATCAATAAAAATGTCCATTGTCGTATATAGCAAAGGGCCCTCATTCTTTTTTTTTGTAAAGTCACTCAAAACCAATCATCTGATGTATTCTGTGGACAGTGATGGATTGTTTAGTATACCCAGAGAGTATAAGGTCCCTGGAAAAAAGCAGTAGTATCATTAGCCTAGACAATGGCAACCCAAAATGTATTTAAATATATAACAGGGTATTTTATCACACAGATTTCTTTCAGGAAACAAATAGAATGACCTTCAGGGATACTGATCTTTTTTTTGCCTTCCTCAAACTGTACCTATACACTATTGTAGCTTGAACATAAATATTGTCTTATAGGACTGCAGGTATTAGAAGCAAAAAAAAATTATTAGCATTGTGACTTCATTAAATGCCACTAAATTCCTTGTGTTGAATTTAGAAGAAGGAAGTGAAACTTAATTTGAACAATGTTGGGAATTTGAGTTTAAGCATGTAATTGTTTGTTCATGTTGAGATTCTTAGTGAGAGGGTTGCTAAAAGTAACCTTGCTTTGGTTTTGTTGCAAAGTAATTGCCTGATTAAAAAAAAAGACTCCATGCTACTTTACTACATAATTTTCCAAGAGATTCAAATATTTGCTCATTATTAACTTGCTCACATCTTTATTTTTAATTGTTCAGATAAAAGTCCTGGGATCAGAAGCTATCTTTCCTGTATTATTTTATGTTTAGTGTTCAATGAATCACTATGCAGGTGGATAAAATTAATTTTTTGTAACTGTATTAAAGTGTTAAGATGTAAACTAATGCTCTGTATGCTCACTGAATACATCATTAGCACAGCTCCAGTAGTAGATGATAGAGATTAAATATATATCATCCTGTTTTGAAATTATTTTGATTATCATTTGACAAACTTTGATGTTTCTTCTTCCATAATACTTTTCACATTTGATCCCTTACCTCTGTTCACACAACTATCACCTTAGTTCAAGGTCACATCTCTTATCACCTGCATTATTTGCCTCCCAATTGGTCTCCCTGCCTCTTCTGTCTTCCCTATTTTACACACTGCTGCTAACATGATTTCCTTAAGTACAAATATAGCCATGGAATTCCCTTGGTCTGTCAACTCCAGTAGTTCCCTATTGCCTATATAATCATATATCAACTCTGTAGTTGTCAAATCTCTTCATAATCTTACCCGCAAACTTTCTAGTTTCATTGGTCATTACTTTCCCTCTTGGACACTTTTGATCCCAGCAAATTGCCTTTCTGTTCTTTCTCAAGTATATCTCACATGTTGGTACTTTTACCTTGGCTGTATTCTATGCCCATTATACTCTACATTTCACCTGTGTCTCACTGAATCCATCTATTCCTTCAAACTGTAACTCAAGCACTAGCCCCTCATGAAACCTTTCCAGATATACACAACTGCTAATCCCTCCTTTCCAAGCTATCTTTATTTAGCTCCAAATCATGCCACCTCCACTCTTGCCATCATTCCTACGTCCTCCTCAGAGGTTCTTTGGACTCTATTCTGGGTTGTGCTGGTAAATGTTTAACAAGTGATTCCCCTAGAAAAATGCAACTGACACACTTTTACATTTAACCTAAATTATTAAAATTTTCTCCATGACTCATTGTCTAGACAATCAATAAAATAACACTGGCTACATCTGTTGATAGTTTCACCCTACCCATCCCTGGTTTTTAGATTGACCTCAACGCACCTGATTCTTCACAGGTCCCAGAAAGGCAATATCCCAGGAAAAGTAGCATATTAGTGTTTATTGGTTGCCAATAATTCAGCATGAATGTGTCAGTATAATGAGGAAAATAGAGCACTGCAGGGTACTGAGGTGGAAGTATTCAGGTTGCAGTACCCACAGTATAGACATGGTTGTCTTGAGACTCCCCCTGTTGTACTCAGGGTGCTAGAAAGAGCTGAATTGAGTGATTGCTGATTAGCCTTCCAAGTGAAGGCTTAAGGGATCGAGACAATGCAAAGGAGTGGCTTGCTTTTGATGAAACTTGTCTAGAGAAAGATGGTGAGAAAGAATTTGGTGCTTGTCAACAGAGTGATTCAAAAGGAAATTTAATCTGAGGATTCAAGTGTCCAAGCCTGAAAAACATCAAAGACCCTTGGCCCTGGGGCTTTCTCTCCTACTATCATTGTGGTAGATGCAAGAGTATTTACAGATATTTTTGTAGGTCTATAAATCATACTGTTCCAGAGCTTATTTGCAGTTGAATTCAGAACTGAAGAATGATGGTATAGGAAGATCTGGGCTAGTTCTGCCAAGTCAGTATCAATACAAATTATTCCCTACCCCTTGTCAGATTTTTTAAAAAATTACTCAACACTGGGCATCAAATGTGACAGAATTTTGTCAATTCTGTGACAAAAAGGTAGAATGGGTCCCTGCTAAATAAGACAGAGAACAGGTGAATTTTGACTGAAGGAAGAGTTTAAAAAAATTCTAGCATTGGGGAAATGATTAAAGGAGGCAAGTGGTTAAGACACTAGAGCAAGGGAGTAAAGGCAGTCCTGGGAAACCCTTCAAAAGGAGGTAACTTGATGGGACATGGGGGTGGGGTTGTTGGGGGAGAGAAAAAGGATCTAAAGGGAAAGTGAGAAGCTGGTAAAAATAAGCCTCACCTGCTATACGTTTGTTTTTAGAGCTGGACAGGTTCTAAGGATTTTGAGGAGGGATTAAGAAAATACATGCATAAATCAGTGAAAAGTCTCTAGATTAGAACTCACAGAGTTCTTAATATTTAATCTCTTTTATTTCCCTGCCCTTAAAATTGAAGGGAAAAAAAACCCCACCACCTCAGTTCACACTTATTATCAATTGTGTATATTATAACTGTTTAAAAAACAACAACAGAGTAGTGCCAAAAGACTATAATGCTTTCATTTTTAGAGAATGTCAAATTATTCAGGAGCATAACAGAGAAGAGTGAAATTTAAGTAATCTTTTGCAGACTCAGAAGCATATCAGAATTCTTTACAAAGTAATTAGACTGAAAGCACAGGTGAACAAGCTAGTCTTCTCATTCTTCTGTGGAACACCAGTTCATGTGTATCCCAAAATATGACAACATTCAAAGAAAGAGAGTAATACAAAGTGATATAGCTATGGCACCATCTTCTGTATTCTCCACTGCATTGTATTTAAATACTTTGCATTTAAATGCATGCACATGTATCCATAAACTTTATATTTATGCTGTCTATATTTTCACATAGTGTATATGCTCTGGGCTCACTCTCCTTAAGGCAGGTTGCTATATTTCTCCCTCTAGGTTCTTAGAAATATCCTGAAATTTCAGTTTTGTCCCTTCTCTACTGTCTTAGCTAGTTTGAGCTCCCAACAGTTGTGTTTCCTCCTGTGTTAGGTGCCAGCTACTAGCATTCCAGTTCCATTTAACCATTTGACATTGTTTACCTTTTTAAAAGGGATATCTACTTGGAAGATATAGCAAGAACAAAAATACAAGCATTTCCCCCTTCACACCTCCATATCCTGAAACCTAGGAAATATACTGTATTTTATCCCACCTTGGTCTGTGGGTAAAGTGGGCTCATACTAAACTCAGTTCTTACATATCATTGGTACTGCCAATTCACAGCCACATATGGCTTTGCTGCAGGATAAGTACTTGTCTTAGCAACCACTGAGGTGAATCCAAAATGTCTTTCCTAAAGGTCACTCCTTGACCTTGTAGTAATAATTTTGGATTGGCTACAAACTAGGACATCGGTATGCTAAAAGCTTTGCTCTCCTGACATTTTGAAACTCACTGGTTTTAGTTCTGCAACTGTAGCCAATGAAAGGGAATGCCATTCATGGTTAGCAGACCAGAACCAGATATATGTACACATCCTCCCATCCCTAAGGCACTTCCATTATAAATCATCAAGACATTTGCATATATAGGCTTTCCAGACTCTCCCATGTATAGGGTAGCATTACAGATTCTCTGCACATGTACCAATCTCTTGTTATATTTATATGTATTTTTCTTTGTTGTTTTAACCTTAGTTCACTGAAAGTAAAACTTGTTTCCTCCTTTTTATTTTTATCCTTATCCTCTAGTATAGTACCTGGCACACAGTCGGTGCTTAATAAATTCTTAGTGATTTAATGATGCTTTCTGGCCTCTTTATTACTCAGTTATTTCTTAGTGGGTCTGCTGTCAGTATTTGTTTTATTGTACAGTTCAGTATGGGCACAAATGTGAGGAAGGTTGGCTGGAATCCTAGGAACCACTCATATAGACAATGCCTTTTCAATTTGGCCACAGTTATGTTCTTAAGTGAAGATTCCAGTGACTTAAGCAATCAACAAGCATTTATTAAATGTCCACTGTGTTCCAGGCATTGTTAGGCACTAGATATGGAAAAAAATGAAAGAAATAGTCTCTGCCCTCAAGAAGCTTATATTCTATGGGGCAGCTAGGTGGTGCAGTGGATAAAGCACTGGCCCTAAATTTAGGAGGACCTGAGTTCAAATGTGACCTCAGACACTTAACACTTACTAGCTGTGTGACCCAGGGCAACTCACTTAACCCCAATTGCCTCACCCTCCCCCCCCCCCCGAAAAAAAAGAAGAACCAGCTTATATTCTATAGAGCTCTAAGGAGTTATGAAATCACACAGCTGGAAGGCAGCCTAAGTAGTCCATCTGCATGCTCTACTAGGTAGGCTGTTCTTAGATAAACATATTTAAGATAACCACAATCTTATTACAGTACCTAATTTATTCTGTTTTTTAGTGTAGGGAAATTAATGCAGTTTATGACTTCCAGGCTGGACCCTGTGTCTCTAGTCATTTCCATATATATTCTCTTTTGAAAGAAAGCCACTTTAAATTTTTTGAAAATAAAATAATAGGCTTCTTTATTTTGTTCTTTTTTGTTCATCCTGGGTATGAGTGACTGAAATGAGTTTTATGGAGAGTGATAAGAGGTGGGTAAAGATAAGGGAGGAAAGGTTTCACCCAACTTGTGCCCTATACTCTGCAAGGATTATTCCATAAAGCAACAAATACAACTTACTCTGTTTCATGACATGCTCTGGGTTTTGAGTAGGCATAACATTGACAACGTGGATTCCCAGGCATTTTCAAGGCCTAACTGCCTAAAGATCTTATTAAACATCACCAAAAATGAGATGGTAATAGGGGGTAGTTGAAGTAGCAGGACTCACAGTTATTGAACCAGGGCAGGGTTAGGAACTTGTTTGCTTAGTTATCCTTGGAAATATAGGCAGTTATCATTTAAGGCTTCATTATCTTCTTGCTCTGGCTCAAGCAAAAACTATAGGTTTAAAAGGGGAAGAACAATGGGATTAAGTCTGCTTTGAAGAGATGGCTTTCCAAGGCACATAGCCTACAGGAATACTTTCTTAGTCCCAAACTTATATACCTGAAAAAGTGCCTTAATTACCCTCATATCTGGCATGAACCCTTGAGTTCAACATACAATTTCTGCCTCCAGCTCTTGCTAGATGAAGATCATATCTTTTGTTAGAAGGAAGGAGTGAATGTCACAGTCAAAAGGTACCATATTTTACTAGCCTTTGGCTAGCAAACTTATACCTAAACCTCTCCCAGGCACGGCGATATATTCTCCAGCTGCCTAAGTCAAAAACAGCTTCTTCCCCAGTCCCATAATTTTCATATCCCTAGCCACCAAAAATCTTCCCCTTAAAAGTCCCAATCCAGCTTTATGTACCCCTTCCATTGTGGCCTCTGGACACAATTATTAAGTTTTATTAGTAAGATAATTATCATTAAGTTTTATTAAATAAAGTTCCCTTCATCGTGGGCTTTTTCTTCTCATGTTTCTTCTACTCCTGGCACACATGGAGATATGTCATGCAACTATACTATCTCTCATCCTCCCCCTTCCTCAACATATTAGATCAATAGGAGGACTCGATATCTTCATTTCATTCACTATTGCCACTTCTATTGACCCTCTTGTTGTCACTATACAACTTATTTGTGTTTCAGTCAAGATATACCATCCAATCCGGATCCTAGTGTCAATTACCAACCAGCCCCAAAGTCTTTCTCCTTCCTTTATCAAAAAATTCAGTATCTGGTTCAGTCTTTCTCTCCATTTCAATCTCTGGCTTTATCCTAGCAGACTTTGAGAAATGTCTTTCAGCTTTCATGCTTTACTGTTTCTTGTCGTTCCCCCCCATCTTTCTCTCTCTCTCCCTCTCTCTCTCTCTCTCTCTCTCTCTCACGCACACGCACACACACACGCACACACACACGCACATGCACACACACACGCATGCATAGTTATACCTTGGTCTCACCATTTTTCATGTGTTCCACTACCATGATCAAGAAATGCCACCTCTACAACACACTGAATGACCAAATTGGATGCTAGATAAAAATAAGCTTAAACACAGGTTATCCCAAAAGTCACTTCAGTTTTAAGCTTTATCATTTAAAAATTTCAATAATACTTTTGGGACATCCTTTATATGGGTGAGTAATGTAATGAAAAGCATCTTTAGTGATATTAATTTATATTGCATCACTCATATGTTGAGTAAGCTGATGTGTCTGCTGTAACTAGAGGTTCCCTATCCTTCATTATGGGATGATGCAGAAACAAACCAGACTTCTGGGTTTCCTTGGGATATCTCAGAATGTGTCAGATTAGAACATCCCTTGAGAATCTAGAAGCTTCAAGACTGCTGCAGGATCTTGAGTTGCCACTAGAGCATGTAATGATCGTAATGCATATCCACTTCTCTGCCTGGGGCTCAGAGTTCCCTGTAATATTCAGTGAGCTTTATCAAAAAATGTGACCAAGTCAGCTCTCATGAAACTTTCTGTCGCCTATAAATAAAGGCAAGAGAAAAGGTGTAATTAACTTTATGTAAGATTTGATAACATCTTTTCCTATATCATTAGGAATTTAAAACTGTTCATTAAAATAAATTGTATTTACTGGATTTACACATACCTTTAAGGGTTCTCAGAATGTGAGCCATCTGATCTTAAAAGAATCATGCAGCAAGCTGTAGCATAAGTGGTTTAGTGAATGGTAAGATTCTTGTGGGAAGTAAAGTGTTGTATTCATCATTGTGAACCCAGTAGTGTCTAGCAAGCAGCTTGTAAGTGAACCATATGTATCTGACAAACTTAGGAATCAGTGAAGGGAAAGATCTTTATGGACTTAATATTTAAACTTTTACAAAGGACTCCTCTGTTCCAACTGAAATCTTCTCAATCTGGCTTTAATATGTCTTTCTAACCATAGCGAATATTGCTCCCTTCATTCACTTTGCATTTAAACCAAATTTGCTTTCTTCCACATGACTTTCCCTCTCCTGTCTACGTGCTTTTGACCATCCTGGCCCCCAAGGCTAAAATGCATTCTCTCCTTATTTATTCCTCTTAAAATCCTGACATTCCTTAGAAACTTATCCTCTATCCCCTCAGTTGTCAATTTCTTCCCAATATGACTTTATATTTATTTAACATATTTTGTATTTATATATCTGAATATGTATTGTTTACCAATAGAATGTAATCTTTTTGAGAATAGGGATTATAACATTTTTGTTTTAATCCCCAGCATCTAGCACAGTGACAGTGCCTGGGAGGTATAGTAGTCATTTAATAAATGCTGATCAATTCGTTTCTTTGGCAGAACCAAATAAGTATGAAATATTTATAAACAAACATTAAATTATGAGAAATTTTATGGGATATACATTTGTCCATGTTGTCAATGAGCATGGTGTTGGGAATGTGCTGTACGTAGATATGTCTGTTCAAAGTCACTGATTTCCTATGATTAGCTGAAAGATACCAGTGATCTAGCACTAAGTGGCTTATATGGTTCCCAATCAAATGTTCTATCTCATAGCTTCTCACCCCTACAAAAATCTTAATGTTAAGCAAGAATTCTCCTTTGTTATATTTGAATGAAACTCTAAAGAGAACTTTCAGACTTCATTATAGAGGCAAATCCAACTGGGCCTGCACAATTTGCATTTGTTCACTCCACATTTATCAGTGTCACCCTTCCTTAAAGTAGTACCTACTTTTTGGAAATATACTGAAGATGCAAACTCTTAGGAACACCACTAAAAGGAATTAAAATGCAAATAGGATATATACTCTTTAGCCAAGGGGCCTTAATGTCTGTATAATCTTACCTTGATCTTTCTGAATGGAGATGGCCATGTGAAAAGGTAGAATGAGCATTTCTTTATATGGTATGAATATGGGGGTACCAAAAAATCCCTTGTCTCATAAAATACCTCCTTCATATATTTTATAATTCCAAGAATTCCATAATTAAAGATTAATTTCTTCATCTAATGTTAAAAAGGCAAATTTCCCCAGGTAAATGTGACATATTATATCATATTAGTCATTTACCCCATATGTGAATGAATTTCTCTTATCCTTTATGTATTGCTGGTCTTAATTTCCTTTTCATCCCTTCTTCTTCCTATATACAGAGATGGCAGAGAGTACAAAGGCACTAGGTCCCTTAGGGAAATTTCTATCAAAAGGGATAAGAAGAATAAGAGGAACACTGAAGATAAAATTTCAGCAACTTAACATATTCATCCTGGGCCTTTGTAGCAATCTTTGTTTCCATAAAAATTCAGTGTTCATCAAAAGTGTAATGTGGAAGAAAGACCACATTAGAGTGAGAAGCATTGGGATGGAATCTAATTTTTCTACTGATTCCATATATGGCCTTGTGAAAGCCACTTAAATTTTTTTCGGCTTTAGTTCCTTCATATGAAAAATTAGGGGGCTGTACTCTATAAGGCCCTTCCAGCTCTAAATGATGTTATTGATGACTTTAGATTGATAAACTTTGTGAGCAGTTAATTTAAACTATAATGGTGACTTGGAGTGGCCCAGGACTTCTTTCTTACTGCAATCTACTTGGAGCTCAGGGAGGCCTTAGTATTGTCAGTGATAAGAAAACAGAATATACTTAGTAACACTACCCTAAGAAAGGAACAATAATTCTGTCCTCAGAAATTTAGCACCAAATTACAAGTTGTTAGTGTCTGGAGAGGGTGTTTTTTCCCCTAGATGCTAATCATTCTGTTCTATAAATCGTGAAGGATCCAGGACTGATAATGTTCAGTGAATAAATAACAGGAAAAAAATAAACAAAAACATTCCCCATCAGATTTTACAAAGCTGCATTATTAAGTATCTCCTACTATCCAGTCTGTATACAATAGAGGATGCTAAGGTACAGGTTTATTTATGAGGATATGTAGATCAACAAATTAAATTAGAACAAAGGAAGTAAAAATGTGCTTGGTACTTGCACACTCAGATCAGTCCAGATTATAAAATGGTCACAAATTCACTCTGAAACCACTGAGAATGAATATCATTATTCTCTTTGAGTTTTCAAATATAGAGGTATATGACAGAAACCTTAGTACCATCAGCACCATTGCAACTTTCATCTTGTAGCTTGTATTAAGAGTTTTGTCATATAATCATATATAGACTCTTGTAATTAGAAAGGGTCTGAGTGGTCATTAAGTCCAACCCCTCATTCAGTGTAGGAACACCCTTGGCAGCATCACTTGAGAGATGCTCATCCAGTCTGTGCTCTAGTACCCATTTGTATTTGTTAGTGACAGTTGAGGCTCATTAGTTCAATGTGGGCAAGGCAGAAGCAAAACACAAAAGCTTTCAGGAGCCCTTGAATAAACAACTCATACATCTACGGCTGGCACATTGCACAGAATCTACTCTGGTCCCAGTGAATTTCCTATTTTTGGACACATATTTACTTGTAAGTTCCCATTATCTGATCTCCCCTTGTCACTTAGAACCCATCTTTTCCTATCCATAATGTATTAAGTGGTGCTCAGCAAAAGATCTTGGCTTGGATTTGGCATTTATTCCTGCTGTCCCACTTCCTTGGTACTACTCATCTCATTTCTTTCCTCCTCTAGGTCATTTCAAATGGACTACCTAGGTAAAACATTCTTCAGATTCTCAAGACTCCACTTTGCCCTCCATCTATTAGCAGCAGAACTTGTAAAGCCATGGCAGTATAAATGGTGCTGTTCAAAGCACCATATGGAACAAAATAAATAGACATCCTCTCATAGATGGTTTTGTATGTGTATGCAGGTGTGTGCTTCTTGATATCTCACTACTACTTTGCATTAGAAAAAAATTCAGATCAAAAAACATCAAAATTAATTAATCTACCACCTTTGCCAACTATAGATAGTTCTCACTTTATGAGAATTCTGCAGACCTTAATGTAAAGCAATTTTTATATAATGTGACTTTTCCCCTAACCACCCATTTTGCTTAGCCTATATAATGAAGGCATGCATAACATATCTTTATACAAATCATATAATGTACTAAAATGCAGACATTCTAGATACTGTGCCACAAAATAAAACAGAATCTTGGAAGGAAAGTATGAACAATATTGTAAAGTTAACATAGGCATGCAGTATATTGCCCCTTCCTCAAGCTCTGTACCTAGCCTTTATCACTAGTGGTTTTCTGTGCAACCTTTTTTTTTTTTTTTAAGCTATTGAGAGATGTTTGGACAGCGATTTTCTTCCCCCGCTCCATCATTTTCCTGATGATAACAAGCAATATTACCCTCAGCTAGTCTTTGAACTAGCTTTGATCATTATCATCTCCCTCAAGTTCCAATTCCTGTGCCAATTTTACAATCTTGTTACTCATGTTGAATGTTTAATCTCTGTCAAATCCACAAAAATTGGATCAAACCGTGGGCACACTTTTTTCCAAACTTTATTCATACATCTTTCTTTTACATTTTCTTATACCTTACCAATATTATAGATTGCATGGTAAATACTATAGGACTTCCAGAAACCTTTCAATATCAAGTACTTATCTGTATCCAAAGCTGTGACTGTCTGAGCAAATGTAGTTGTAAATAATATGTCTTAAAATTCTCAATCACTTCCTGATCCATAGATTGTAATAATGAGGTAAGAAGTTGTAAAAATGAAGGAGAAGGTAGGCCACTTTTATGTTCTTATTAAAATCATCCAGATAGGAAGGGTGGCCAGGGGTATTATCCAAAGAAGTAGAATCTTGAAAGAAATGTCATTGTCACTACAAAACCTCTGACTGTAGGAATGGAGCATTGCATAAACCGTTTTTCAAAGATGATAAGGGTTATCCATACCTTAGGATTAGGGAAATAATGCACAGGTAGCTTTGCCTTGCTGATTCTTTTCTATGCGCTGGGATTTTCTGAGTGAAGCACAAGCACAAGTTTTAATTAGCAATCCCAGATGCATTCCTTCCAAGCAGAAGAGTAACTCTATTTTTCCAAGTTTTATTCCCTGACATAGTTTTTTCCCTCCACTGAGATATAAGTTCGAGATGGCTTTCTTTGATATAGTAGGCTGGTTTCATCTACAATAAAGATTTGCTCCAGCAAGTAGGCACTTCATCTATTATTTTTTGCAGTAACTCTGGGAACTTCTTTGATATTTCAATATCTGTACTAGCAGCCTTTCCTGACACATGCACATTATGGAATCCTGCAAGATTTTTAAATTGTGCAGACCAACCACTGCTTCCTGTGTTCCTTCTGAGTATTTTACCTTTAACTCTTCAAAGTAGCTACAATCCTAGCTTAAAGGAAGACCCTTCAGAGTCTGGTCTTCTAGACACATGGTTAACAGTTTCTCCCTCTAGAATAGTTTTCCCCTCTAGTATAGCACCTTCTCTTTATTTGGCAGATAAGTCATCTTCATGTGAGTACTGCCTTTTACATGATCCTCATACAGCCAGCATCCTTTGCTCTGGTGCTCGCAGTAGACACCACAAAACTAAGTTCACAAGTTACCTATGACAAATTTTGTCCTTCATATTTTCTAATTATTTTCATTTTTATTTCCAATTCTATTTTTTTTTTTTTGCTTATAAGGTGCTTTACTTTTCTTTTCAAGAACACTGCCAGCCATGGTGATAATAGAAAGATTACTACTGAACGCAGGGAAAGGCATAGTATTAGACACTGTCTATAGACACACAGGAATTGACTTGGAGATCTTTCTCAGATTCCCACCATTATTTACTCTGCCTACATTGTATACTGTGCCATCATATAACATCTGCTTAAGGCATTTTCATAAGTTTTTGTAATGCAAATTTCTTTCAGAATTCTTTATGTAGAGTTGAATTGTATAATGTGAATTTATATAAAGGGAGAACTGTTTCTTCTCCATAGCCAAGTCCAGGAAACTTGGAAGTATCCAAAAACCTTTCATGGTACGGCTATTACTCTTCCTTATGGCATACCCAAAGATAAGTTTATAATTCTTCCCAAAAGATTTAATCAGAGCCTGTACTAGCTATCTGATCAGAGTCAACACTATTTTGAGAAACCTGAATCTCAAGGTATCTTAAGGGAAGATACCAAGGGTGTGTGTGTATGCATATGTATATGTGTACATATACACATATGTACATATATATGCATATGATATTATTACACACATTAGAAAGGTAGAGTAAATTAACGACTACCTACCAGTATGCCAACTTTCATAGTATTCTTAAATAACAATATATTAATATTATGAATTTTCTCATGGTCTTTTCAATATATATGTGAATTATATATATATATATATATGAATAAACTATATGCCACATATGTATATGTGAAAAAGCTATACATAAATTAATTTCCCACAAATTACTCTGCTTGGTTTTGACTCTCTCCCTCTGAGGGCACCTTCCTCTCCACTTTTCAGTTTCCTTTTGTGTATATTATATATGCATTGCATTCCTGTATATATGCATTCCTGTATGTATGCATGGATGGATGGATGGATGGATGGATGGATGGATGGAAGGAAGGATGGAGGGAAGGAGGGAGGGAGGGATGGATGGAGGGATGGAAGTCTTGAAATAAGGAACAATAGTAGGTATTGACTACTAGATGTGAGAAGCATATAGATAGAGGTGTGAAAAGGGCAAAAGAACCAGGAACAAAGTGATAGTTTTGCTGACATTAGCTTGTTTTCTAATAAAATATGATCACCTATGGAATAGATATTGTTTCTTTCTTTCTTTTCATTTTGTCTTTGCAACCTTAATGCCTAGTACATTGCCTAGAACGTAGTAGGTGTTGGGTAGTATAGTAGATAACGTCCTGGACTTGGGGGCAGGATGATCTGTATCCTCAGATACTTACTAGCTCTGTGACTTTGGGTAATTTATTTAACCTCTCAGTCTCAGGATTCTTATCTGTAAAATGGTGGCAATAAGTGCATCTACCTCATAAGATTGTTGTGATGCTAAAGTGAGATAATATGTGCAAAACACCTTTCAAACCTTAGAACATGGTATAAATGTCATCTATAATTCTTTTGCTTAGGACAGTGGCTATCACACAGTAACCACTTAGTAAATATTCTATTATCTGCTTATCTACTAATTTATCACCTATCTAGCAACATTACTATATGCTTCCTGATTGATTGATCCTTCCTAAGGATGAGAAAGATATTCATGACAGGAAAACCTGGGAGGGGACCCGTCTTCATGTCCCATCCCCCATATTAGTCAGTTTAAAGCACAAAAACTCATAAGCTTGATACTTGTTAAAAGCAAATCATTGAAAACTGAACCCTTGATGTTCTGTGATATTTGGGGACTTTACAAATGTAATAAATGAGAAATTGATTAAATGTAGCTGATCACTTCAGTATTAAAGACTGCTGTGATGCATTCTTGTTTCTGTTATGTTCATAATAATAGCCAGCAGTACTACAGTACTAATGCCCTGTAAATGTTAGTTTTTCTTATTGTTACTCAGTGCTTGATGATTTATTGATTGCTTGTTTGATTCTGACTAAGAAAAGAATGGAGACTCTGATGCTTATAATAAATAGGAGGCAATTACTTGTCGTCAGAACAGAGATGCGTACCCTTCTTCATCTCCAACCAAGTTTTGTTCTGCCCTTTCACCATGAGAGATTTTACATGGTTATAATATCATAGAAGGAGAAGTTATATGCTTCTCTAGACTGTTGAGAGGAAGAATCATTCTCTTTCTATGGAGGAAGCTTTATGTTTATGACTAGATGAAGAAACAATGCAGGCAAAAAGATGGAGAAATGAGGGAGTCCTGATAAAAAAATTGCCCAAAGGGTATGTATTTGAGGGAATGACTAGCAGCTTCTTAAGAGCACATAGCCATAAAAATTCTGCCACATTTTTTATAACTTTCAAAGCCCATGGGACAGAGTTTAACGTGCTGCAATGAAGTACACTGTATGCCCCCTGTAGAGAGGAGGTCCACTTTCAGCCACAGCTCTCTCTCTTCCTTATAGGTGCATTTCTGCTACACACACAAATGCTCCTCTGTCCTTTGCACACCTGAACCCAAAGAGAATGATACAAAGAATTCTAGAGAAGTCACTCTAGGAGTGATCATTTGCAGCCCCAGGAGTATTGGGCATACATTTAATTCTTCAACCCCTTTTATAAATGCTGTGCCTATATCAAGATTTAAGAAACCTCTTGCCATTCCAGCAGACATAAACAATATGCAAAACAAACAAATAAATGAATAAATAAATAAATAAGTGAGTAAGCAAATAAATAAATAAGTGAATAAGTAAATAAACAAATAAATAAAATGAGCGAATAACTAAATGGATGAATGAAAGAATGTATATGTACATAAAAAAGGCAACATGGATTCAAAAAATAGTGTTTTGTAGTAGAAGTTCTAGAGCTTATATTATGGTTATATCTCTTGCTACTAAAAGAAAGATAACATTTGGGTCTGTTGCTATGTTATTCCTGAATAAGAATTGAGAGCCTCTCAGGGCTACCATGAATTAAATATACCACAAAAGCCTCCTGATGGTGCTTTCACCTAGTACTATAGTACTTAGAATGTAGATTTGTAACTCTTTACACTAGCCAGAATCATTCTATTGTCACATAATATGCATTCACATGTTTCTTTAAATTACCATGTTGCGGCTGTGTAATGCATGCCCTGAAAGTGAATCTTTTGTTGGGGAATGATTTCTTTTACAAACAAACAAACAAAAAGACAACTCCCCTCCCCCCAAATATCCTATATCTCTTTTTGGCCCAGGATTAAGAACACAGCTTTTAGAGGTTATTACTTTAAGAATATATGATCAGCAAAGAAAAGTATACATTACAAAAGTAATCCAAATAGGAAGTAGGTCTAGATTTAGATAAATCTGGGGTACAGCTGGTCCCTCACTTGCCTACTTATATAATTTTATCTGCCCTAATGTGCTAAAGGTTAGAGAAAGTCAAAGAGGATTGTTAAATTTTGATGTGTACTTATGGCTAGAGAATAGGGAATGGACCTGTGAGATCACTGGTAAAGAGAACTTGCAGGTGAGGAAATTTGCAGCTAACCTGTAGCACTGAGAATTTATGATTTGCCCATGATCACCCAGCTTGTATATGTCAAAAGTAGGACTTGATCCAGTTGTTCATGATTTCAAGAACAGTTCTCTACCCACAAAATCATGCTGCCTGTCTACTTGCATATAGTATAATCTAAACATGAAATATATTTATATGAGTATTATGATTATCTTAGGAATAGCGACACTTGAAAGGGGTTCATATATTCAATAATAGTTCAGCAAAAAAATTATTAAACATCTGATGTAAAAGTTATTCTTATGCAGAGATAGAAAAGGAAACAAATAGGAAAATATCCTGCCTTTCAGAAATTTTCATCTTACTGAGAATGTAAAATGAATACACATAAGTAGATATAAGTTAATTTCAGGAGAGGGAGAACATTAAAAAATAAGAAATGACTGAGTAGGAGGCTTGGTGGATAGAGCATAGAGTCTGGAGTGAGGAAGCCTTGAGTTCAAATCCAGCCTCTGGCACTTACTAGCTATGTGATCTTGGGCAAATCATTTAACCTTGTTTGCCTCACTTTCTTATCTGTAAGATGAGCTGGAGGAGGAAATGACAAAGCATTCCAACATCTTTGCCAAGAAAACCCCAAATGCAGTCATGAAGAGTCAGACACAACTGAAAGATGACACAATGATTGAACAGGAGGTGAAGACCTAAGTGGGCCTGGAAAGAATCATCCAATCGATCACAAGCATTTATTAAGTACCTACTATTAAATTCTAGAGATACAAAGGCAAAAAAATTCCTTTGAAGAGTTTCCATTTTGTAAAAGAGGACACACATGAGGAAACTGAAGCTGAGGGAATGTCTCCTAGTAATGAGATGTGTGTGAGAGGGAAGTGACATGAGACAAGATGATGAGTTCTAGAATTAATGAATAGGTCCCTTTGGCTACAGTACCTGGTGTGGGAAAAAGAGTCATATCAGATGTCTGGAGACTTAGGTTAAAGATAGACTGTGAGGGGCTTTAAATGCTAGGTTGAGGATTTTAGTTTTGTATTTTATCTTAGAGGTAATAGGAAGCCTCTGAAGATTTTTGTTTGGAGGAGTGATATGACTAGCTTTGTGTTTTAGGGAAATCACTTTGTCCTGTGGTCATATTTGCCTGTGTGTGTCTCCTGTATGTGGTTTCTTCTCACTTGTCCACAGAGTATAGATACCTTCTGCCACTCATTCTATGATAACCTATTAGAGAAAGTAGCCTATGTATACACGTTGGAATGTTTTCTTGTCATATTATCCTCTCTGCTGTTTGATTAAATGTCTTTTGTTCCAAACAAATATGTTCTTTGGTTGACTGGAAGGAGTAACCCCATCATCAAGATCTGTGAGCTTTGTATTAGTTGATAAGCCACAGTAACTTTTTATTTGGCAGGGAATGCATGTGTGTGTTGGGATGGGGGGAGACCAAAGTGTTTTAAATATAAAATCAATAATCTTGAACAAGGACAACCCTCAAAGACTGGTCAAGAGACTTAAATTCTTAACTGTGGCTCGAGGAAAGACACAACCTCTAGACCCATTTCTTCACCTGTAAAATGAAGGGCTAGACATGATCTCTATAATCTACCCCTGAGATTTCTTAGCTGATCTACTCGAACCACAAAATGGCCTCACTTGTTTTTATTTACAATATTTATTTATTTCATTATTGTGCCAACAAAAAAAAATATTAATGGCATCTTCAAAATAGCTACACAAAATGAACTTTCAATTGATTAGCATGCAAATCACTTTTCCAAGTCTCAACATTTGAATCTGCTTTCCCTTCATTTGCCAATGTCACAGAAATGATACCTAGATGGCAGAGAACATTGATAGCCTGAAGAAGTATCAAAAAAGGGTGATGGGTTGTATTTTCAATTTTATTAAAATTATTACTTCTTTATTCTTGGCCTAATTTTCTCCTGGCTGTGGGCAATTTTTTCATGTCTTCTTCAGTCTCTTTATTATCACATTCATTATCACATTACATGCCTCTGCAGGCATGTAAAATAAATTTGGAATCAATTTGGCGTTGAGGGAAACTAAGGCAGAAAACTCTTAGAAGTGGGACCGTGCCATCTAAATATGATTCAGATATATTTTTAGTGATTTAGATGGTGAATCACCATTCACTAGGATGTGAGCTAATCAAAGCCATTATCATTTCTGACTTATTGAGGTCAATGTCACAATAATGTCATACTAGTAAGAAACTTTTAGGATATCAACAGTGGCCTCTTCCCATTGGAAATAGCACCTTTTGCTACCACATTATTTTGAACGAGTAGGACAAATGTAAAATGGCTATTATTCCAACTTAATTTGGTAAAACATATGAAGATTTGCTGTAGTGGAAGGTATATATCTTCCAGATTATGAAGGAAAATTGTACAGAGGGTGATCTTTATGGCCACTACATACAGAACAGTGAACACATTATCAAAACAGAAAGGATGCTGGTTAGACTTTGGGAAGAACTTCAGAATAAAGTAACATTCTTGTGGCATGAGTTTGCCTTACTAATGGAGGTAGGAAAAGTTCTTTCACTGGAAAAATTAAAGGAAGAGACAAACAGCACTATGTTCAATGTTCATCAGTGTTTCCAAATCTTTTTCAACTCAAGGACTGGTAAGTTGTCATTGCATATATAGTTAAGGGCAGTAATGGCCCAAGATTTTACCAGGTCAAGGCCCATTAAAGAAAATGATAGAATTATAGAACTGACTTTGAAAGGACCCTAGAGGAGGTCATCTGGTTTAATTCTTATCTGTTATTTTTGACAAGTGGTCATTCATACCCTTTCTTTGAAATGCCCCTAGTGATCAGGAACTCACTAGCCCCAAGGCAGCCTATTCTACTTCTGGACAATTCTAATTGCCATTCTACCGTTAAATAGCTTTGTGACTTTGGACTTGTCACTTTAACCTTTCTGGGACTCAAGGCTTTTTATCTGTGAAATTAAGGGGCTAGACTAGGGCACTAAAGTTTTTTTGAGATGTTAAAAATTTCAGTGATTCTTTGATAATGTTTTAAGCAAATATATTTGCTATTATAGCTATATTTTCATTTGAGGATTCATAAATCTTGGGTTAGAATTTTACCATTATTTTAAAAAATGGGTAATTTGCCTGTCCAGTGTATTTAAGTTCCAGTATTTTGTCTTTCATAATGCACTGGCCATCTTTTGCTCAGCCAGTTTCACCATGCAACATAGATTTTTCTTTCTAAAATAATAATCCCTCATATTTGCCTAATGCTTTTCATCTAGAGTGCATGCCAGAGCACTTTGCAACTTAACTAATAAGCAATCCATATGTAGAAAGGTTAATTCAACCACAGTTGAATAGATCACAACTACTCCTCAATTGCCCTGAGCAGTAATACATACCAGATCCAGAGAAGAGAGAAAGGGGATTAATATTGCCAAATAATGTTGATTGGAAATTAGTCAGTAGATCAGTATTTTACCCTTGAAATATAATTATCATTGCCCTTTAGTGAATGTTAGGATGGGAGAGAAAGCATGATATAGCAAAAGAACCACTGGCTCTAGAGTCAGAGGTTTTAGGTTCAAATACTACCTCTCATGTTTATTACCTTTGTGACTTTGGGCACAAAGTACTTTGGGATGAATGGGGTGCTCAGCAAGGACTAGCACCTTTTGTGTGAGGGTTTGCTGACCCTTGTTCAAGGCAGCTAATCCACTTTTGGTACCCAACTCTCATATGTGACTCCAAGAAGCTATAGGATGCACAACAGCCACACCCCAGTAAAACCTTCTTTGCAGATGGGCTAAACCAGATTGAGAGTAACAGGCCTCAAATCCATTGGTAAACTAGAATGCCTACCCCAAGCATGTGAAGACTTCTTCTGGTGGAATGGGCAGATGAGAACACTTTGTTCCAATGGACATGAAAAAACAGCTAAAGCAGGTGCTGAGGAGCACTTAGAGCTTGGTCAGACATTGAAGATACTGAGGTCATATACTCCATACTGGGTCACTGCCAGTGGGTTTGACTTTTATCTTCCCACTAGACTTTAATGACTCTGAAGAAAGAATAAAGCTGATGATTTTGTGCAACTCTGCCTAAAGTCAAATTCACACACAAGTCAAGACATCACTTAGTGATGTCATTTGTCTTGTTTGGAAATGAAGGCTAAGGGGAGCAGCTAGGTGGTGCAGTGGATAAAGCACTGGATTCAGGAGGCCCTGGATTCAGGAGGACATGAGTTCAAATCTCACCTCAGACACTTGACACTTACTAGCTGTGTGACCCTAGGCAAGTCACTTAACCCTCATTGCCCCAAGCAAAAAAAAAAAGAAAAAAGAAAAGAAAAAAGAAAAGAAAAAAGAAAAAAAAAGAAAAGGAAAGGAAAGAAAAGGAAAGGAAAGGAAAGGAAAGGAAAGGAAAGGAAAGGAAAGGAAAGGAAAGGAAAGGAAAGGAAAGGAAAGGAAAGGAAAGGAAAGGAAAGGAAAGGAAAGGAAAGGAAAGGAAAGGAAAGGAAAGGAAAGGAAAGGAAAGGAAAGGAAAGGAAAGAGAAGAAAATGAAGGCTGAACTACAGACTTTGGGCAAATGATATAACCCCCCCTGTGCTCTGGGTTTTTCAACTATAACATGAGACTATTTGGCTTCTGATGTCCCTTCTCACTCTCAATCTATGATATTTTATGAAGGGAATTTGATATATCTAAGCCAATGTTATTGCTTGGTGATCTGATCAGTTCCTTTTGTTTAAATAATCATCTCTATACAGATGACTCTTTGTATATTTAGATCTCCATATCTAGCCATCGATTCTCTTTGGCTCTCCATTCCCACATCACCAACTGCTTATCAAACATCTATCACTGGATAGCCCATGACATCTCAAACTCATCATGTCCAAAGAGAATTCCTTTTTCCCCCCTCTAACTTCCCTATTTTTGTCAAGTATATTGTCATCCTTTTAGTAATGTAGGTTCTTCTGTTTATGCCATACCAGATTTATCAGTCTCTCTAAACCCATATATCCATAGCTGCCAAATCTTGTCAATTTTCCATTTATAATATCTTTTACATGAGTCCCCTTCTTTCTGCTCGCACAGCCAACATCCTAGTTTAGAACTGTGCCATCTAGCTGCCCTCCCACCCTGACTGATTTTAATAGCCTTCTAGTTTGTCTCCCTGCCTCAAGTCTCTCATCTCTCCAAGCTATCATCCACACAACTATTAAACTGATCTTCCTAAACACCCATCTGATTGGAGCAAGTGCTTCATGTCATTGTTTTACTTAACACTCTTTAATGGCTGCTTATTACTATTTTCCTTTAAGGGAAAAAATTGGATTACCATTTCAGTTGTGACAAAGTTGTCATAAAGGGGGAAGAAAATTGCTTCCTGTGTCATAATAGCTGTTGTGGAGCAACTAGGTGGTGCAGTGGATAAAGCACCAGCCCTGGATTCAGGAGGACCTGAGTTCAAATCCAGTCTCATACACTTGACACTTAATAGCTGTGTGACCTTGGGCAAGTCACTTAACCCTCATTGCCCTACAAAACAAAACAAAACAAAACAAAATAAAAAGAATAATAATGGCTGCCTCTCTTATTATGGGTAGATTGATGGCACAGTGGATAGAGTTCCAGGCCTGGAATTAGAAAGACTTGTAAGGGTTTTTTTTTAAAGATTTCCCCCAGGTTCGTTAAGCCCCATAAGGGCCACCAATCTGTAAGGGCCAAATTTAATATGGGATCTCTTCCACACTGCACCCTCCCCAATAGTTTCTCCCAGAATAATAAGAAATGAGATTAAAAAGCCTCTTTTCAGATAAACAAAAAATAACAGGTTATTGATGGGAACTGTGACAATTGGAGTGATGCCCCCTGCTGGAGAGATACTGTAGTAAAGCTCCGCTATGAGGAGAAGGCGTCTGAGGGCAAGCCATGTGGCTTGGAAGGTCAGTTCCTTGGCATCAGGAAGTGATGTTTAATGTTTTCTGGTTTATACGGGAAGCTTGTGGGATGAAGAAGGGGTGAGGCTCTCCCTTTCATGAGGATCTCATGGGGAGGGTATCTAGAAATGCTGACTCCCTAAGATACATAGCTGTAGGCACCTTGGCCTCTTTCTCTCTCTTCACCAAATTCTGATGCTCCTTAATAAATGCTTAAAAGTCTAAACTCTTGCTAAAGCTTCTCATTTATTGGCGACCACTCATTAGATTTTTAGACAGTATAGCTAGATAGCAACCATTTAGAACCAATTTAGAAATAAGAACAAAGACAAGCAGGAAATATGACCTGTGAACTTGCCCGCCAGACTCAGCTGCTATGCATCTCTACTCTCTTCTCTATCACCTGTGCATCTGCGTTTAGCTTTCTCACCTGCTGCAGTGAACTCTCCTCTCTCTCTTCTTGTCTCCTTGTCTCTACTCTCTTTCTCCTCCTCCCTACTTTCTACCCCCCAGAATAAAAAACCCTTCTCTCACAGGAAACCCAGGCTGACCACCCACATACCCCAAGCTAATTCACTGGCACCCCTAGGGGTGGCATCTAAGGCCACCGGGGCATGGAGTTTCCTTGCATACCCCAGTTTGGCCTGAGGGAGCTGGTGCTCCAGTTTTCTGTGCATACTCCCGCTGGCTGGGGTGTACTCAGGGTGGAGGGAGCTGTGCGGGACGTGCCCTAGGCTTTCTCATTTTAGCCAAGATGGGGTCCCCAAATAGTAATCAATTCTTACAGACTTCAGATACTTACAAGCTGGACGATGCTGGAAATGTCACCTAATATCTGTTTGCCTCAGTCTCTTTATCTGTAAAATGGAGAAAGTAAGAGTACCTACCTACTTTTGTCATTGTGAGGATCACATGAGATACTTATTGCAAAGCTCTTAGCACAGTGTGTGGCTCATAGAGCTGTATAAATGTTAGCCCTTATTATCGTTATCCCTATCATGAAATATAGTCTTCTATTGGTGTTCAAATATGGCCACATCTAGTCCCAGACTCCCTTTCCAACCTGATTATACATTACCTCTTTTTACGTGCAAATGGGCCTTTTAAATCTTCCTCATATGCATTGCAGTTGAAACTTACTTCCTCTTCTCAACCATTTGTAATCTCTAGTTGCTTCCTTCTACATTAAACTTTTCCTGATTCTCCTCAAAGCACCTCCACCCAAAATTGTCTTGAATTTATTTTACATATACATGTTTGACCTTTCAATAGAATGTAAACTTCTTTAGGGATTACCCTTTTTTTTCCCTAATTTTGTCTTTGTATGCCTGGAGCCTAGCACAAGGTCTGAAACATAATAATTATAAATCCTCTTTGATTGGTTGATTGATATTATAGAGCTCTCTATTAATAGGAGGCTTTGGTAAAATTATTGTTAACCATGTGGGTATCATGCATTCTGTATATTAATATTGTTGCTCTCGAGTCTCATTAGAGCAACAACACTTAGAAATAATTTTGCAGATATTTTCACACCTTATGCTCACATTTACCACCCAATATTGACATAACATCTAACCAGCCATATTGTAATTCCATCTGTAAATTCAAGAGCTGCTGTTAGAGCAGCACAGATCAGTAGTTCTCTATCAGCCACCAGAAGCACACAGTGTTTGTGAGGTGTAGTAAAAGTTTATATAAAGCTGTTATGATGTTCTTAGAAAATAGCACCTTATATAAAAACACTAAATAGAAACTGAGCAATGGAAGGAGAAAATTGGGTTATCATTCCAGATGTGACAAAGTTGTTTGTCATGAAGGAGGAAGTTACTTCCTGTGCCACAATATAAACTTGAATGCTCCATTTATATCTTCTAATGGTTAAAATAATAGATTCCTTTATGGAATCAAATGCATTAACTTGGGCAGTAAGTGGCATGCTACCTATCCATTCCATTTGGTTATTTTATTTTTCTGGAATTCCTTCATCCTTGTCTTATTTTCCTTGAAACTGCTATGATTCTTTTTTTTTCTTTTTTGGGTGAAGCAATTGGGGTTAAGTGACTTGCCCAGGGTCACACAGCTAGTAAGTGTCAAGTGTCTGAGGCTGGATTTGAACTCACGTCCTCCTGAATCCAGGACCAGTGCTTTATCCACTGTGCCACCTAGCTGCCCTCCTATGATTATGATTATGATTATTATTTTTTAGTGAGGCAATTGGGGTTAAGTGACTTGCCCAGGATCACATAGCTAGTAAGTGTTAAGTGTCTGAGGCTGGATTTGAACTCAGGTTCTCCTGACTCCAGGGCCAGTGCTCTATCCACTGCACCACCTAGCTGCCCCCCTGCTATGATTCTTAAATGATAGAATAAAGGAAAATTTGGGGAGATAGGAAAGATATGCAGGTCATTAATTCCAGTAGGCCAATGATTTTTAGGGGCCGGGGGTTATATTCTACTTAGCACAGTGTCTCCCACATAATAAGTACTTAAATGCTAGTTACCTGAATGAATGGACATAGCTTGGCAAGTTGGTATTCAGAGGAAGGCACACTTGAACTTATGTGCCAGCCTGTCCTCATGTCCTCTGAGGTATTTATTTATTTGGTTAACTTTTCCACTACTTGATCTCAGCTGGTTTTGGGCTTTCATCTCTTTTGTCTACTTCTGGGCATCTTCCTTGATCTTTGTATTTTCTGGTGACTTTAATTGTTTTGGCTTTCTTAGAATCTGTCTCAGTGTAGCAATTACTATTTGGAAATTAGAAGTTTGGGGTGTGTTTGTTTGCTAAAGAAAAACAATGCCAAATCAGAAATCTTGTTTGTGTATCTGACCATTTGGCAATATGCCCCAAAACACATAGTGATATGCATAATGTAGTCAAAATTATAACAATCTACTATATACCTCATCTCATTTGGAAAAAACAAAGCAAAACAAAAAAGAGAAATGTTTATTGTAACTTTAGTGCACATTGACAATTGTAGTTCCCTGGCATCCACTCATCCATTCAGTCAGCAAATTTTGAGTACCTTCTGTGTACTATCTTCTATGTTGGACACTGAAGAGGATATAGAACTATATATGAGATAACTCTTGCCCTCAAGGAATATTCAATCGAGTAGAATACTTGACTATATATCAATTTTCCCTTCTACAAATGTGGTTTCTATTTTCCATTTTATTTTATTTTATTTTTTATGTATAAGGTATTTTCTATTTTCCATTTTAAAATATGAATTAGTTATTTTTGTTCATACATTCTTAGATTCTAAAATACATTGATTCTCCAAGGAAATGATAAGTATTGATGTGATATTTATATTCACAAAAATAAAAGGTTATTTAATTGGATGTTATCTCATTTAATAGCAGATAATCATTCATTCCCTGCAATCCAGTTTGAGAAATCTATACGATTATTGCCTATGTGAGAATAGACCGATAGAAATATCACCATATAACAGGTTATAACGCTGTCAAACTGAATGGGGACAACAATTATTCTACAAAGGCATTCCCTAGAAGTTCTAGTAAAGAGTACTCAGGGACCATGAACAATTGAGTTCAATTTAATGAGTATTAATACCTGCTATTCTTTAGGAACTTTTAGACATTAAGGATACAAAGCTCAAATAAAAACACTTCCTTACCTCAAGGATTTTATATTCTATTGGGAATTGATGAGGTAGGTGGTCAGAGAAGGAAATATGTATACAATTAAGTTATTACAAAATATAAAGAGGATTTGAATCTTGCTTCAGATACTTACTAGGAATGTGACTTAGGCTGTCATTTAACCTTTAACCTCTCTGAGCTTTAGTTTCCTCATAGCTTCATTGATTTCTAGCATCCCTCCCAGTTCTAAATTTATGGTTCTGTGAAAACTAATTACAGATTGAAAGCTGGCCTCTGTAAGCATACTGGTTGTGTGACTCTGAGCAAGTCATTTAACCTCTTAGTATCCAAGACATCTCTCTAAAACTATAAATTGTAGAGCAGTTAGTTGTCGATCTGCTTAGGTGTAGAGAGGGTTTCTTCACTGGGGTGCTCTCTACAGCAGTGATATCAAGCTCAAATAGAAATGGGGCTACAAAGGCATCCCTGTGACCACTTATTGCCTTTGCGAACCACATTTACATTATCTGTATTCTATTCTATTTCTATTTATTTTGTTTACTATTTCCTTAATACATTTTAATCTGGTTCAGGCTGCACTCCGGAGTGTGCTTGTATTTGACACCTCTGCTCCATGACAAAGTGATTTCAGGAAGGTGGGGAGAGCATTGACAGCAGGGTAGATTTGGAAAGCCTTTGGGTAGCAGATGGCACAAGCCTAAACAAGTCTCAGAAAAATAAAGTTTAAGTGAACATTGGTGTGAGAATGTGAACTTTTAAGAGAGGAAGAAGGAGTGACATTCAATGTGAACCTATAAGATAAAATTTTAAAAGTATATGCCTCTTTTCTCAACTCCAAATCACCTCAACAGAACACTAACAAATTACAGGAAATTCAGACTGTTCAACCCCTCTTAAGTACATGTTTTTCAAACAAAGGAAACAATAATCAGCTTTCAATTTACTAACATCAAAGTTCATGCCTACTTATAGTAACTCAGAAATTCAAGAACACTCAACTGAGCTCATGCTGTACCATACATTTATGAAGCACATTTAAGAACAATTTTATATTTAAAAACACATTTAAAGAGGTACATCAAGGAGATAAAATTAAAATGGACAACCGACCAAATGACATTCCTTTTCTTCTTCCTGATATAAATGAATAATTTTTTTCCTGCTAAGAAGAATTAGGTGAATGAATTAAAATGTGTTTTTCTTTAGATACCTTGCTGCATGTTTTGTGATGCTTTTTTGATTAAGCCTTCACCACCAGCATCACTACCACTACCACCACCCCATGGATAGATGGAGTATAGCAACCAACTTCTAGAGAATTACTTAATATCATAGATTTAGAGCTGGCAAGAACCTCAGAAGTTAGTTCATTTTGTTGACTCGTACTCCAATTCCTCTCATTTTATAGGTGAGAAACCTGAGGCCCAAGGAATTTAAATAAATTTCCCAAGCTATTTAGTCACAACATGGATTTGAACCTAGGACATTTGACATTAGGTCTAATACTCTTTTCACTTTACCACACTGACTTCCCCTAAGAAGTGAGGCCATATTTTCACTGGACTCATCAAATATTAATCTAAATACTGAGCCACAACTTTACAGGGGAGCAGAGAATTGGCAGACGTTTCAGAAGAGAATTCCAGAGATACAGCATTAGAATATAGATGCTGTGAACAAAGATGAAATCAAATTAATTAATATTTAAAATATAGTCAAAAAATATATATAGCCAAATGGATCTCTGATCTCATTAATTTGAAAGTTTCCTGCAATGATATCAATTCATGACTACCTATCTTGTATAATTTTTATATATGTCCTCCCATGAGTTTACCTCAGGGCCTCCGACCAATGTGCAAGAGTCCTTCCATTTCTTCTGAAATTGTGAGTGTCAGTAAAACCCTCTACCTGTCTATCTGACATATGCCCATGCTGTCTTCTCTTTTCATTGTTCAGTCATTTTCAATCATTTCCAACTTTTTCCTTACCCATTTGTGGTTTTCTTGACCAAGATCCTGGAGTGGGTTTCCATTTCCTTCTCCAGCTCATTTTATAGATGTAAAGGGCTAAAATTCTACCTATACTGTCTAAAATATCTAATGAGTGGTCGCCATTAAATTATAAGCTTTAGCAAGAGTTTAGACTTTTAAGCATTTATTAAGGAGTATAGGATTTGGTGAAGAGAGAAAGAAAGGTAAAAATCTAACTATTTCTAAGAGACCCCATCATCTGACCTGCCATGGCGAGGTCAGGAACCAAAAAGGACCCAGTGCTTCCTTCTTCCTCCCAGAAGCCTCCTCTAGCTCTAATAATAAGTGATGGCTATCTTCCTGACAGATTTCCACATTAGGGGAGGCTCAAACTGGGAACATCCCTCATCCACACACGCACACACAGCTCCAAGCTAATTGGCCGGTAGCTTTGATAGTACCCACAAGCAAATGGCACTTCCTGATGCCAAAGAAAAGCCACATGGCTTGCCCTCAAATGCCTTATCCTTATGGCGGAGCTTTCCTACAGTAACTCTCCAGCAGGTGACATCATTCCAATCGTTCCATAGATGAAGAAACTGAGGCAAATAGAATTAAGTGAGTTGCCCAGGTTCGCACAGATACTAAGTGTTTGAGGCCATAGTTGAACTCAGGTTCCTCTGAATCCAAGGCCATTGCTTTATCTACTGTGCCACCTAGCTGCACCATCCTAGGAATTTAAAGACAAAAATAAAACAGTCCCTTCCCCAGGATTGTATTGAAACTACCTGAAACTGGCTATCAAGACCCCATTGTTAAATATACAGCATGAGTTTTTATACCTTGGATATCAACAAACACCACAAATCAGGGTTTGAATTGTTGCTTTGTTGATTTTCTAGACTTTAAAAAAGTGATGGTGAAAATTTTGATAATGCAGATTAAATTTACAAGTATGTTTAGTGTACATTTTTTTATTTTTGAGAGGGACCATTGTCAAACACCAGCCTACCCATACCCTGCTATCTAGGAACCATATTCTACTGGATACATAAATACAATGAAAGGAATTTTAAAGAGGAAGCTAAGACTAACACATAGGGGATCAGAGAAGCTTCACGCAAGAGGTATTAATCTAGTTTCTACAGGGTCTTGCCTTCTACAGATCAGCATTTTCTTTAACCATTTTTCAAATCACATTGTTTCAAGTCTTCAATCTCAGGGCAGCTAGGTGGCACAGTGTATAGAGCACCGACCTGGATTCAGGAGGACCTGAGTTCAAATCTGGCCTCAGACATTTGATACTTACTAGCTGTGTGACCCTGGGGAAGTCACTTAAGCCTCATTGCCCCACCAACAAAAAAAAAAGTCTTCAATCTCTTCACCCTCTTCTCTTAAAACCCTCAGGTTATCAGTGCCCCTTAGGCAGAAACTATGTTTTCTATATCTACATAGTCCTAACAGTGATCAGAACATCAATTGCTTTGATGAATCAGTGACCTCAGTGATGTAAGTACTTGTTATCGTGGTGCCGTTGAACCTACTACCCCCTGCCCCTTCCAATTCATATTTTATCATTGTGAGCTGTTCTTCATCATCTCTCCACACTTCTATCCCCTCATAAAATCCTATTTTCTTTGAAAATGCAGATAGACTATTTATATCAGATTTTTCCTTATCCTCCCAGTTATTAAGATATGTCTCCCTCTTGAAATTACTTTTTATTGACTTATGCACATGTTTTGTTCCCCTCCAGTAGACTATAAACTCCCTGAATGCAGGGACTTCTTGTTTTGTTTTGTTTTTTATTATACCTTAATAAGTGTTTATCAAAGAGCAGCTAGGTGGCACAGTGGATAAAGCACCAGTCCTGGATTCAGGAGGACCTGAGTTCAAATCGGCCTCAGACACTTGACACTTACTAGCTGTACGACCCTGGGCAAGTCACTTAACTCTTATTGCCCCACAAACTAATTAATGATAATAATTTTACAAAATAAGTGTTTATCAAATTGAATAGAATTTCCTGATAATATTTTGCTTTTGGTATTCTGGCCACTCTTTCCATCCTTCTTTTCTTTATTTTAATTTAGTGTCATTTTTTATTTTGCCATTGAAACATATCAGCAATTGTGATATTAGTGTCCCAATGTGGTAGGTCCAGTGTTATTGGTGATGGGGATTTTTTAAGAGTAATTTTGACTGCTGTATTCCCATTTTTCATCTCTTTGCGATCTTCCTTACATTTTTACCTTTAAAGCTCTTGGTATGGTCTGGCTTAATTGGGTCACTCACTATGTTTTATGTAAACTAGTTTGTTTTTCTACTGCCTCATTCTATTTTAATAGATTATATGGATTCATAATCTTCCCTATCCTCCTCTGTAAGGTTTTATCAGCAAATTTATGTTTTAAAATAGCACTGTCTTAGCTACCATGTCCCTGACTTGGCAAGAAGATCAAGTATTTCTTAGTAAGCCTGTTCCTTGGCTGTTTTTGGTGTCTTTGCTGTTGCAAATGATTTAATTCATTGTATTTCCTCACGAGGTAATGATAGATTTCTGTTCTCTTTTCCATTTTCCATTCTTTTTTTTCATGTCAGTAGTTTATTTAAATAGCTCTTGGTAGAGTTACATTAATTGCATGCTATCTTTTCTCCTCATTTTTGTTCACTTAATTTTGTGTTGATTTTGATATTTTCTCTAATGGAGAAAGGCATAAGCATTTATATAGTATTTAGTATGTGCCAGGCACTATGCTAAGTACTTCTTTACAAATATTATATCTTTGGATCCTCATAACAACCCTGCTACATAGGTATTATTATTAGACCCATTTTATAGTTGGGGAAACTGAGGCAAAGAAAGGATAAGTGACTTGCCCATGGTCGCAGAGCTAGCAAATATCAAAGGTTAGATCTGAGCTCAAGTCTTCCTGATTCCAGTCCCAGCATTCTAACCATTCTGCCATCAACCTTCTCCAAAATGTAATGGTCTGGTTGTGCACAGACAACTGATTTAGAAATGACTCTCACTTTGGTATTTAACTATTTCCTATCTGTTAAGATTAATTGGTTTCAGTTTTCTGTTATATCCAGAACCTCTTTACTCTTTTCTGGAAGAAAAAAATATTCAGGAAATATAGTGATGAGGTTTTTGTTAGACTATAAGACATTGGCCTCATTCAGTCTTTATTCCTTTATTTATTTATTCACCTGTTTATTTATTCATTTACTCATTCATTTATCTATTTATTTGTTTACTTGTTCATTCATTCATTTTTTATTTTCTTTATTAATTCTTTCTTTCCTTTCTCTTTCTTTCCTTTCTTTGTCTTTCTTTCCTTCCTTTCTCTCCTTTTCCTTCTTTATTTTAAAAATGAATATTTGAAATTAAAACTTTGACAAGGAACATGGCAACAGCCTTTAATTAAAAAACCCAACTTTCCTCTAATTTCATGCTTTTATTAACCTCAAAGTCTGATATCAGTAATGCTCTATTGCCCAAACACAAAATGCTTAACTGTATAACTGTAAAAGTTAAACTGATAGCTATGCCAAGCAACAAATGGCCTTATTAAAGACCTCACAAGAGGCTAAAGAATATACATAGGTCCTTCTTCCTTCCTGACATTTTGTTTTCTGGCCTTCCTCTCCCTTCAAACTGAATATTCAGGCAGATTTCAGTTACTGAAATTTAGTTGCTAAAGTTCAGTTGCTTTGGAAAAAAAATGTATCTGCCAGCAAAAAGAATGGAAAACCCCTAAGTTGATTTTTTAAATAGTCTTAATAATGTTAGGAACTATAGGGAAGGGATGCATCTGGTCTCAGAAACAAAAGTTTATGTGTAATCATAAATTTTAGAATGTTTATATGCTATAAGAAATTACAAGCAGGATGATTTCGGAAAAACCTGGAAATACTCATATGACTTGATGTATAGTGAAGTGAGCAGAACCAGGAGAACATTGGGCACAGTGACAGCATTATTATGAGCAATTCTGAATGACTTAACTACTCTCAGCAATACAATGATCCAAGACAATCCCAAAGGACTAATGACGAAGCATACTATCCACCTCCAGAGAAAGATCTGATGTTAATTGAGCACAGACTGAAGCATGTTATTTTGTGCTCTCTTCTTTTTCTTTTTTTATTTGAGTTTTTTTGTATAAAATGAATAATATGGTAATGTTTTACATAATTGCACATGTATAATCTGTATCTGGTTGCTTGCCACCTCAAGGATCAGGGAAGGTAGGGAAGGAGGGAATGAGAGAGGGATAGAATTTAAACTCAAAACTTTAAATGAAAGTAGAAAGAAAACAATTATAGAAGAAATTGTATGTATATATGTGAAGGAGTTTTAAAAAGTAATTCAATCTAACACACACAAAGAATATTTAGGCACAGTAAGGATGTTTTCATTTCATTCTATATGCAGATCTAAATCTGTGTTTATATCTTTATCTTATTGATAACTGTATCAACAAATAACTACATATCAAACAATTCTTCCTTTGAATATGGATTCCATATAAAAGTTATTGTTGTGGCACAAGGAACCCTGAGAAACTCAAAGACCTCACCTCCCAAGGAATCTTTAAACATTCTCAAGGGAAAAGCAGCTTTGCCTCCCACTTCATGAAAATGGTATGGCAGTGGGGGACCACAAAGACCCTGGTCTGCAAGGAACAAAGATGATATATTGTTATCATACCCGGCACTCCTTCCCAGTTGTTTCCTTTCCAGTTGTTTTGCCCCTCTAAGTTGCGTTGCACAAAAGACCAGCTCTTCTCTTATTTAGCTAGACATTCTCCATATATTCATCTCTTCTAATAAATCTCTTTTTATTTTATAAGATTCATGATGAGGCTCTAGTTCTTTGGGTGAGCTAGCCCCCTGATCCAAGTCACAAGTCCTCCCAACAGTATCTCACTAATTGTAAAGGGCATTCACCAAATCAGACTAGAATAAAAGGTGTCCCTAATACCTGCTACTGTTTCTAGCACATAGTATGTACCAGACAAATACTTGTGGAATGACTGAATGAATGAATGACAGAAGGAATGAAGAAAATAAAATCTAACCATAGAAAGGTTTTTTCATGAGAGAGCAGGAGATTTGGATTAGAATAGAATACTGCCTCTGCCTGGAACGACTCTTTTCCTGAATTTCTTTATGACTGAACAATATAGTGTCTGACTCAGGGTAAAAAAAACAAAACAAAACAAACAAAAACCAAAAAAAAAATTTAGTGTTTCTAGTTTTCAAAAGAGAACCACAAACTTTGGTTTGGAGGCTCTGATCCCTAAAGGGAAACACTGAGGGGGAAATAAAAGCCCTGCATAGTGAACATCTGAAAGACTGACATACAAAGGCATGCCGCTGCTGAAAAACCTTTGTGCTCTTAAACATTTTCCATCTGAGGTACACAGAGGGCTACATCGACACCCTAAACTTTTGGCATCCCTAGTAATCCCTGAAGTTCTGAGGTTTATTGTGACAAGGCTGTCAGCCTGCACAGCTCTCAAAAACAGTAGGTAGTTTTGACTGGCTTCTCTCCCTGGGGAAATACATCGTCACACCTAGGGTGTTCTCTTTGTTACTTGGTCATAAAGAAAATGTTACTAGTGAGGAGAAGCCTGATGTAAGGACAATTTCATAGCATTCGGTGTGTGGTTTAGTGAACCATTCAGCTTTTCTGACACAGTTTGATATCATCGTTACTCTCCTTTACACGGGCAGTATTTTTGGACTGTTTTGGGTGATCCCTTAGGTCCCTTTAATTCTAACACTATAGAAGTCTGTGGTTTTATTTCCCTTGGAGCTATGAGGGTTTTGAGAGTGTGAATTATCAGAAGACACAAAACCAAAGAGAATTCATTTCTTGTGATTTTAAATCGCGGATAGAGAATCAGAAAAGCATAGGTTCAAATTCTACTAGCTGTATATGTGGGCAAGTCACTTGAACTCTTGAGTTTTTGTTTTTCCATCTCAACAACAGTGATAATACTTTTGAAATCTTCCTTAAAGAGTTGTTGTGAGACTTGAAGGAGATAATGTATGCAAAGCAGTTTGCAGTATTTAAAGTTCTTTTAAAATGCTAGCTCCTACTATAATCACCATCACCATCTTCTTGTTTTCATCTGGTGTCTACTGGCTCAACTCATGGCCTCCAACCTAGTAAGGAAGCATATACATACCTCCTACATTTAATGTCAACAAGAATTTATTAAATGCTTTGAGAAGCCTGGCTTTCAGGAATAAGTAGGTCATATGTTTGCTTGTTCTGCTTCAGTTCTGGGCAACGCCGTTTAGGAAAGATACTGATATTCTGGAGGATATCTGCATCAGGACAACCAGTATAGTGAAAAGTCTTGAGTTCATGTCATATGAAAATTTATTGGACGAAATTGAGATATTTGACTTGGAAAAGAGAAGACATGGAGGACATGATCTTCAAATAACTGAAAGATTTGCAGATTTATGATCTAGTTGTTTAGTCGTGTTTCACTCTTTGTGACCCCAATTGGGGTTTTCTTGGCAAAGATACTGAAATGACTTGAAATTTCCTTCTCTAGCTCATTTTACAGATGAGAAAACTGTGGTAAACAGGGTTAAGTGACTTTCCCAGGGTCACATAGCTGAGAAGTGACTGAGGCCAAGATGAGTCTTCCTGACTCTAGGCCTGGGACTCTATCCACTGCACCACCACCTAGCTGCCCTACCTTGTCTAATTACTTCTACAGAGTTCTTTCTTCCTCTCAATAGGAGAGACTTGTTTGTTCTTTGTTCTCAAAGAGGACCATAATATCAGGGAGGTGATGTCATGACTTGCAGTAAAGGAAATAGTAGTTTATAAATGTTGCCCATAAACACGCTACATAGGCCATGTTGATTAATGCATCTCCTGTGTCTCAGAATGTCTATTATCAAGGAACTTTCCTCTCAGCAGAGGTTAGTAGGTAAAGAAAATAGTGGTCACTCAACAAATACAGTAATGCTTCACTTATCCATTGTTAGGGAATGAATAGTTCCACACTAGGCATGTTCAGATTACTAAAGTTTACCCTTTAAGTATTTATCATAGTATTATTAAATTTTACTCTTCTTTATGATTTAAAAAAAATGAAACATACATTTATTTTTCTTCTTAACCAGAAGTCATTGAATAAAATTTAGCCTTTTCTTGATGACTTGGCATCATCATTATGAACATCAGCAAGTTGTACTGTGCTGTAATGTAGTGATGCAATCAGAAACTGTTGAAGGTGGGTAGAAGTGTTTTCCTTTGTTTAATTGGTGCTTGATGGCTGTGCTTTCTTATTTCTTCTTTAAAATTTTGTAAGCTTTCTATTTCCTCCATTACTGTCAGATTACTATTGTTTTTTTATATTTTATTTTTCCTACTTAATGCTATCATCTGCCTTCTGCAAGCAGCAGATCCACCCTCTAAGTTTTGTCTGGTAATCTGATGTGAAGCTGAGAAACCAGGTAATCAAGTATGTTAGAACTATTTCTAAAATGAGAGTCGGAAATCTTTTAATCAAGTTCCTTGTTCATTCTCCTGTGAATAAATGCATAAGGTATTTAGTGCATTACCTTTCTGAGATTTTCCTGATGCTCAGAAGCAATTTTGTTTACTTACAGATGGTTATTTATGTTATTTATAACTGAGATTGTTATAGAAATGACCTCTAATCTGTGAAGTGATGTTTTTCTTTATTACATATTTCCTTCTGTCAAGTTAATAGAAATGCCATAGTACCTCTCAGATGTCAGGTTCAGTAAAATAGGGAACTGTTATGAGAGTAAAAAAAGATTTAGAGCCAGAGGGGGGGAAAATTAGACGTCCTTTCAGAAATTCCTGGGGAAAAAAAATACAATGGTATCTTCTGTTAACCAAGTTCAAGTACTGGGGATGAGCCTAGAAAGTTGGAATCATTAGGAAACAGGAAAAAGGAATGAGAGGCCTTTTTTTAAGGCCTGTAAAATCAAGTTAGTTCCAAGAAATAGTCTGAAGAGCAATAGTTAAAATATTCATTTTAGCAGGCTGTACGTATGGCCTCTTGACAGTCTCCACATTTTCTTGCAGGAGTAAAGGCACACATTTTTTTTTCCTTTTTTCGTTTTTTTTTCTTTTCAGTGTTATCAGGAGACTGCTAGGCAGTTGCTATTTTTCAGTGATCCCTATACACATGCTTTTAATTAGAAAACATTATTTTGCCTTTTTTCCAAATGAGAAAAAAAAGGAATGAAACCAATTTCCCTCATAATTTCTCCTTGGACTTGTGAACTTTTCATTCCTTTCAGTCCCATTAACAATCTAGATTTTTATCACTGCCAAGAAGTGCAAAACCAAGTCCCTTGTGTGAGATATGACTTACTGATCAGATCTTCGCTTCTGTTGTTTTTCAAATAGTAGCAGAAACAGCTGAGGGGACAAATGAGATAAGCTGGCAGATAGGAAGTGTGTAGGCAGTACACTCTAGAATACACTATTCTAACTATGACACAAAACCCTGTTCCATTCTAGGTTCTCTGGATGGTTGAGTGGCCCACAAGTTATTGCCTCTCTCTGTCTCTTTCCAAACATGCACACAGCATATTTTTGCTACCTAGTGGATAAGGTCTCAAGTAGGACAGTCATACATATATATTTATGTGTGTGTGTGCCTCTGTGTATATGTGTGTGTGTGTGTATATATATATATATATATGCATATATATATATATATGCATATATGTATATAGAGAGAGTGAGAGATAGAGAGATTGAGAGATTTTCATCTAAGGTTGTTCTTCACTTCAACTTAAAAAATCAGAAAGATTTTTGTTTTCAGGTAAAAAAGTCTATGAATTGTTTTATGATTCGGTTGAAATAATCTTGGTGCAAAAGACACTTAACTTGTATTCACATGACCCAGGTTCAAATACTACCCCAACTATTTAGTATGGGTATGGCCTTGGAAGCAAGTCACTTTCTGGGTTTCAGTTTCTTCCTTTGCAAAATTGAGTGGCTTGAACTCTAAGTTTCTTTTTAGTTTATATTATAACTAATTTTAATCATTTTCTATTTTGGGGGAAAAGGCCTATTTTTCACTATAAAATGAGAAAAAAACAAGGATTTTCCCAAGTGAATATGATATATTATTTACCAAAAAAGAGTATTTATGCCTATTTTTCTTTCATTTCTTTGGGAGGGAGTAAGTGAGGAGGATGCAAAATGTGCACATACCTATAAAGCCATCTCTCTACCTGCATAGAGGGGAAAAAAAACAAACCAACAAACTTTTCCATTAAAACTACATGTGGGGGGCGCAGCTAGGTGGCGCAGTAGATAGAGCATCGGCCCTGGAGTCAGGAGTACCTGAGTTCAAATCCGGCCTCAGACACTTAACACTTACTAGCTGTGTGACCCTGGGCAAGTCACTTAACCCCAATTGCCTCACTAAAAAATTAAATTAAATTAAATTGGAAAAAAAAACCCTACATGTGGGGGCAGCTAGGTAGGGCAGTGGATAGAGCACTGGCCCTGGATTCAGGAGGACCTGAGTTCAAATGTAGCCTCAGACACTTAACACTTACTAGCTGTGTGACCCTGGGCAAGTCAATTAACCCCAATTGCCTCACCAAAAAATTAAAAATTAAAAAAAAAACACTACATGTGGGGGCAGCTAGGTGGCTGCTGATCCATTATTCTAGCCTGTTGTGGTCTTTTCAGATCTATTATATAACATATTAGCTTTGTGTCATTTGCAAATTTGTTAACTATGAATTACTTCATCCAAGTCATTTTAAATTTTTTTAAATTTATTTTTTTATTTTTTTAATTTTTTATTTATTTTTTATTTTTGTGGGGGTTAAGTGACTTGCCCAGGGTCACACAGCTAGTATCAAGTGTCTGAGGCCTGACTTGAACTCAGGAACTCCTGAATCCAGGGCTGGTGCTTTATCTACTGTGCCACCAGCTGCCCCCATCCAAGTCATTTTAAAAAACAAACCTCAAACTTTGAATGATTTCAAGAAAAGATCCATAGAACATTCTCCTAGATATTTCCTTTTAGACTAAGATTGACCAATTAATTTATAATGCTATATCTCATTTTTATACAAGTATATTATGAGACTTGTCAAGTGACTTGATGCTGAAGTATACAATGTCTATGGCATTCCCCTGACCTAGCAGTCTAGTAATCCTACCCTAAATAAATAAATAAATATTACTCTTACATGACCTATTTTTCATGACGCATTAATGCTTCTTACTTACTATAACTTCCTTTTAAATGATCACAAATTATCACTTTAAGAAATTCTAAAATTTTTCTGGTAATTAATTAAATGTTCATACCGGCACTTTGAAGAATATATATTTTTCCCTTTGATGTAATTGAAACATTTGCCTCTCTCTCTAATCTTGTGATATCTCTCTTTGGCTGCATGAATTTTTAAATTTAAAAATTTTTCAACATTTTAGCTATCGTTGTTCTAAAATAGCTCAATAACTGAAATCCATGAATTATTCTAGTCTCCTAGTATGTAATCAATCAGCTTATTCTGATGACCTGAATTTATTAAGGGCAACTGGGCATAGTTTCACTATTTCTTCAATTATAGGATAATAGATTGAGAGCTAAAAGATGTCTTGAGAGGCCATCTAGTTCAACTCTTTTAATTTACAAATGAAGAAACTGAGGCTCAGAGAAGTTAAATGACTTGTCCAAAATCACACAGGTAGTCATTATTCGAGGCAAGATTTGAACATAAGTACTCCAACTCCACATTACAATACTTTCCATCGTACCACTTGAGTCTCAACCCCTGTTTAGCTATTATTTCTGCCATTTCTTTTTCTAATTTTGCCTTTTAAAATAAATTTTATATATTGTTTGAACATATAGCTGGCTTCTTAAAACATCAAATCTTAATTTCAATCCAACAATCATTTATTAATCCTCTACTGATAACAGGCATTGTTATGGGAAGTGGGAATTCAAAGACAAAAAAAAAATTTAATGAAGTCATCCTTTTCCTCATACAGCTGCCTTTTTTTTTTTTTTTTTTGCATATCGTGATGAGTGTTCAGTGACTTGGCCAGGGTCACACAGCTTGTAAGTGTCAGATGCCTGAGGCTGGATTTGAACTCAAGTCCTTCTGAATCCAGGGCCAGTGCTTTATCCACTGTGCCACCTAGCTGGCTCCTACAGCTTACCTTTTACTGAGAGGTGAGGGGTGAATGTGGAACAACATTTAGCCAGAAAGGTAAATACAAAATGCATGCAACTTAAGTGTAATATGGTTGGGATAAAGGGAGACTGTTCTACTTCAAGTCTTATCCATGCCTTGGTTGTGGCTATTTCTTCAAGTGCAGCTGTTAAATTGAAATCACGTCTCTGTTTTATTACCAATGCTACTTAGCTGAATAAAAAACCAAGGTGACTTAGTGACTACATAGAAACACACAAATGTGCACTCATATACTCAAATATGCAGACATGTTGTTCTTGACCTTGAGAACTCCAGTCTCTGCACTACTGCCATTTGAGGTTCCACAACTGAGGGACATGTACTTGCTTCAGTCTAAACTGCTTCAAGTGTTCCTCTGCATTCAATATGCCAGCATTATACATTATAGCTTTCCCTTCCACATCATGGGGGTTAGGGGTGTGGCACCCCCTTGATCTGGAAAATCTACCTAAACTTTTTTGGCCTTCCCATCTTACTAGAGAAGTCTGATTTTTTTTCTTTTGCTTTTATGGGGTATTCAGAGTACCTTATTGTAAAACTTGGGTTAAGTATTTGGTCATAGGCTCTGTGTCATCTGCTGGTCTTTGCATGTTGTCCGTGGCTTCTACAAAACTCCCAAACAATTCCCATTTAAAAAAAATTGGGGGAGCAGCAATGAGGGGTACATGACTTGCCCAGGGTCACACAGCTAGTGTCAAGTGTCTGATGCCGGATTTGAACTCAGGTCCTCCTGAATGCAGGGCTGCTGTTTTATCCACTGTGCCACCTAGATGCCCTCTCCCATTTGATTTCCTATGCCAGCTCTTAGTATATTGAAACTATGATGGGGAAAGTTGGGGAAAGGGATAACTGTAAATCAGCCCAGTTGGCCCCCACAGTTTTCCAGCCTGTAAGCTGGTTCCTCTTTGTGAAGGATTCTTCTTAAAAGGAACTAAATCCTTTTCCTCACAGACTTTCTAAACATATTTTTGAACATAATAGAGCAATTTTTAAGCATACTCTTTACTCAGTAATTTCCTCACATTAAGTTAGAGTAGTTGCTAAGGGAACAACTGAGAAGTGTTTAATCTATAAATATTACTATTGCCTATACCCTAAATTTCAATTTACACAAGCTCTAGGTACAAAAGGCAAGAAAGAAAAAGAAGAAAAACTGGATTGCTGGATGACAATGACAAAAATAACGGGCCTAGATCTTTGGATGCGCTCCTCACACCATAGACCATGATAAACTTGAAATGAATGAATGATCTATTATTATTTTCACTAGTCCTGATCTGTGATTTCATAAGTTTTTGGAACTCCCAAAGAGGAAATTCTATCAAAGTAGATCTTAACTTCTCCTCAATTTTCCTTGACACGAGGAGTAGTTATATTTTAAGTTTTGCCTCTAGCACATGGATGATTTATATATGACTTTTAAAAATAATTTCAAATCTGGAAAAAAAAGAATAACTGAGTATCCCAACTGTCAAGGGAAGGGACATTTTAAACCAAACAAATTGATGAAATCACTGAAAACAAAATCTTTTTTTTTTTGGTTATGAAAAGAAAAAAAGGATTTTATACAGCAAAAAGTACTATCTTTAAAAAGGTTTCTCTTATATCATGTCTATATTTTTCTTTTTGAAAGCTCTACCCCCTCATTTCTAGTTTTGCTCTTTGGGTCAAACAAAACAAATCTAATCCCTCTTTCACAAAACAAACCTTTAAACACTTAAGCACAGTTTTCATGGAGTCTTTCCTTCTCCAGGCTAAACTTCCTTCAGATGATCCTAACAGGACATGTGGACTCAAGGTTTCTTATCATTCTGATTACCCTCTGATGGATTCTCTCTGGCTTTCTGGGATTCTTCTTCAACTGTGGGGCCAACATTAAATACTGTAATCTAAATGAGATCTGGAAAAAGCCACTTAAGAAGGAACACTATCATGTCCTTATTCCTGAAAGTTATATTTGTCTTAACAGAGCCCAAGATGATATTAGTGGCATTTTTTTTTTGCCTATTATTTCTCACTACTGCCTTATTTCCAACTTGTAGTCCCCTTATCTTTTTGAGAAAACTGCATCTCATAATCCCTCTACTATTTTCTTTTGTCATATTTGACTTTTTGAATTCAAGTGTAAGACTTTTTACATTTAGCCCTATCACATTTCATCAGATCAAATTCAACCCCATGGTCTAGCCATGGTCTGTTTTTTACATCTTTTATTCAATTCAATTCAATAAATATTTGTGAAGCACCTACTATGTGTCAGGGACTGTGCTGAGCACTGGAGATACCAAAAGAGGCAAAAGACAGTCCCTTCCCTCAAGGAGTTTACAATCTACTACCTGGCTGTCTTTTAGATTCTTGTTTTATAATGTATTTTGAAAAAGTGGTTGTATTTAGGTATATGTCACGTTGTGATTCAAGGGTGATAGTTCTACATAGTTTATATATATATATATATATGTATATATATATATATATGTATATATATGTATATGTATATATAAAATATACATGTATATATGTATATATAAAATATATATAATGCTAATTAAACCTTGAATAGAATTAAACATTGAAGGAGAATGAGATGATATGGCACAAGAAGGGAGATATTTGCCTCACTTCAAACTGTGTAACAGTTATCATACTAGATTCTGAGTATACAAAGTCCAAAATAATCCCTGCCTTCAAGAAACTTACATTCTCCTCAGTTTTAAAGTATACAGAGAAGAACTTACAGCATGCAAGTGTTTCACCTTGCACAGAAAGTATCCTTCTCTCCCTATCCCCATTGCCTAGGCATCTCATCTCTTTCCCTTGTAGGACTGACATGCTGACATAGGAGGCTGTGCAGAGGAGAATGAGATTCATGTTTCAGCGGTTAGGACACCCCATGGGGCATATAGTGACACAGAACACACAAGAATGACACCTTCAGTGTCAGTTCCTCTCTGGTATAGTTAGTTTATCAGAATTTTGAGGACAGCTGCTCTTGCCTCTGAGGTTCTCTTTTCAAAGGGGAGTCACTGAAGGCTTGGAGATATGGGCTACCACTGGATCGTAGATCTAAATTTGGAAGAAACTGTTGGGGTCAGTCATTCTAATCACTTTAGAGATAAGGATATTGAGGCCAAACAAATTTTGAAAAGTCCAACCTGAGAGGAAGCGGCAGAGTCCGCACTGACTCCAGGACCCCTGACTCCAAACCCTGTATCCCACCTGACTAACAATAGATTTTATCAGAAAGAAAGACTTAAGAAATTGTTGCAATCCCCCTTTACCAACTTCATTCCTAGATGTTATCCCCAACCCCAAGTAAATCAAACTGCTTAAGGAGGTTTTCATGTCTTACTTCCAGCTAAATTCAGTGAAGGAGATAGGTTAGAAAAGACTGGAGAAGGCCAATAGCCCATGAAAGTTAGAGGAGTGGTTTCTGATTTACTTTTCTCAGCCTCTGGCCCAATAGATGCTAAGCCACTGGTGTTATTTATCCAAATTCGATGATCTTAAATATAGCTCCAGATGGTCTCAGATGACATGGCTTTTAGTGCTTCCCTCTAGCCCACCTCAATTACTTTGTATATATTTTATTTAGTATACCTACCCCTGAGATACATCATGCATCATTCCTAAGGAGCATGGAGCCAAGAAGGTTCAGGTTTAATTTAGACCTTTGACACAACCTGACTTCTAAGTTCATAAACCTATCAAAGGCCCCAGGTAGCATCCAAAAATCCTTGGTGGTGCTCTACATTGATGGAGGAAGTTTACTCACTGGAAGGTCCCTATGCTGATGAAGTCAAAAGTTTGGTCCTCCCCCCAAAAAAAAATCTTTGTAAATACACAAAAAGATGCATATAAGTGTATATATATATATACACAACAGCACAAAATGTACAACTCATACATATGTATGTCTGTATATTATATAATGGCAACTAAATGGCACAGTGGATAGAGTGTCAGGCTTAAAGTTAGGAAGTCTTTTCCCGAGTTCAAATATGGCCTCAGGGGGCAGCTAGTTGGCACAGTGGATAAAGCACTGGCCCTGGATTCAGGAGTACCTGACTTCAAATCTGGCCTCAGATGCTTGACACTTACTAGCTTGTGTGACCCTGGGCAAGTCATTTAATCCTCATTGCCCTGACAAAAACAATAACAAAAAAATAAAAATAAAAAACAAATATGGCCTCAGACACTCTCTAGCTGTGTGTCCCTGGTCAAGTCACTTCACCCTGTTTGCCTCAGTTCCCTCATCTTTTAAATGAAGGGGAGAAGGAAATGACAAACCATTTTAGTATCTTTGCCAAGAAAATCCCAATGGGGTCATGAAGAAATCAGAAATAACTAAAACAACTGAATAACAACAATATTTATTATATATCCCATCTATCACATAGATATCTCTATATATTTTATGTTTTTTCAGAGTAGATATTATATAACTATAACACTATAGATATCTATTATAGTTATTACATACTATTACATATTAATATATTATATTTTATATTATATATACATATATATTATATATGGAGAGAGACAGAGAGAGTTGTACAGTTATATAAATGAAGAAATTGGGTCTCAGGAAATTTGTTACTCCCCTATAATAACAATGGTAGTAACTAAGTATCCAAGGTTGATTTGGAGTCCTCTAACTCCAGAGCCAGTGTTCTTTCCACTGTACCAAGATACCTTTTTCTCCAACCAAAATCACTCCTACACAATACATACATTATTTAATCATAACTTGATATCTTATGCTGAGTAGAAAATTAAGAAGAGTATTTTCCTAGATCATTTCCCTACACATATACCTTTCTCTTTTTCTTTGAAAAAAAAATCATAGCTGCTGGTAAGTTTCCACAAGGACTTTCAGAAACATCCATCAGTTTCATAGTTGAAGACAGAACGATCTAGATATGTAGCTACCTAGCCAGAGTTACACACCAGCATTTACACACACACACACACACACACACACACACACACACACACAGTTTATATATATATATATATATATATATATACACACACACACCAGCATTTATATACACACAAATGTATATAAATACATATTATACACACACATACATAAAACTATAGATTTTGTACATATCTATATAGATATATATCATTCCCCCTGGTATAACATATATAATCTACAGATATCCATAGGACAGAATATATATGTGTGTGTACACACATGCATTCATAGATTTAGGTAGTTAGCTATATAGTTACAAATCTTCTACCCTGCAAGAATATAAACTCTTTGAGAGCCAAATCTGCTCCATTTTTGTCTTTTATTCCATGCTGGTTGGTTGATAGATTATTCCTTTAATTTAATCCTTTATCTGCCTTTCAGGACACAAAACACATTTGATTTTGTGCAAAAATTGTTTCCTAAAAAAAAAGAAATTACCAAGATTAAATTATTTTTAAGAAGAAAAAAGAAAAAAAAACATGCACTTAAAGCAAACTGGATCATCCTGCCTTCAACTATGAAACTGATTGATGTTTTTATTTTGTTTTTTTGTTATTTTGTGGGGCAATGAGGGTTAAGTGACTTGCCCAGGGTCACACAGCTAGTAAGTGTCAAGTGTCTAAGGCCGGATTTGAACTCAGGTCCTCCCGAATCCAGGGTCAGTGCTTTATCCACTGTGCAACCTAGCTGCTCCTGATAGATGTTTCTGAAAGTCCCTGTGGAAACTTTACCAGTAGCTATGGTTTCTTTTCTTTTTCTTTTTTTGTGGGGCAATGAGGGTTAGGTGACTTGCCCAGGGTCACACAACTAGTAAGTGTCAAGTGTCTGAGGTCAGATTTGAACTCAGGTCCTCCTGAATCCAGAACTGTTGCTTTATCCACTGTGCCACCTAGCTGCCTCTTATGGTTTCTTTTCAAAGTAAAAGAAAAAGTACATGTGTGGGGAAATGCCTTGGGAAAATATCCTTCTTAATTTTCTACTCAGGATAAGACATCAAGGAATGATAAAGTAATGTATGTTTAGAGGAGGTTTTGGTGGAGGGTTAGGTATCTTGGTATAATGGAAAAAACAATGACTCTGGAGTTAGAAGACTCAAATTCCTTGGCTATTTTATTTCCTTTGAGATTCCAGGTGAGTCACTTAAACTTCCCTGAGGCTGTTTCTTCATCTATAAAATGAGAAGGTTGGACTAGATAGCCCTTGGGCTACCTTACAATTCTAAACTTAGAGTTATTTGGCTGCATGACATATCTTAGAATGTCATTTTTATAATTTCTTTTCCTAAGGAAAATTACAAAGAGCAATCTGTTGGGAAATAAATAGAAGATACTGATGATCAGACTAATTATGTGTGTGTGTGTGTGTGTGTGTGTGTGTGAATGTGGGACATACTATGTGTCCATGCAGATTAAAACAATGGAATAGGGTTTACTTGGGTGCATGAGGAAAGCTAATTTGGTTTAATGGAAAGAACATGGCCATTGGATCTGAAAACCAGTTTCTTGGGAATGTTTCCTTATTTCTCTGGGATTCCATTTCCCCATCTGTAAAATGAGAAGCTTGAATGAGATGTCCTTTCTATAGTGTATGTATGTGTGCATGTATATATACACACACACACACGTATACAAAAATGTATGTATGTGTATATATGCATGTATATGTATGTGTATATATACATAATTTTATTTTATCTATTTGTTATATATAATTTATAGTATGCATTACATGTGTGCATATGTGTGTGTATATATTTGTGTGTATATATATTTGTGTGTGTATATATACACATATATGTGTATGTATTTATGTATATACATATACACACATAAAAGACATTTAAGGGCTTATTACTAACGAATAAAATACCCTAGATATTACCTATATAGTTGAAAGACATATATTTTTCCTCATAAAATATAACATTAAGGGATTAAGTTCAGTTATCTAATGAGGGGGAAAATGAGACACAATCTGAACAATGTTGCTGAGGCCAAGAACCTCTAGGCCAAAAAGCCCCAGGAGAATTCTTTAGTGAACAAAATTATTAGGCTAAAAATTAATTAAAAGCAGGTCACAGTACATGAAAATTAGCCCCAAGGCAATAACTTTCAGGTGATTCAGATGGTCCTGTAGCAAACTATCTTTTAATTCCTTTTGGTTATATAGAGTCAGGCAGTATTTCTTGATCTAACAAATTCCCCTTTTCTGCAGAAACCAACTAACCCCTTCTGCTTGGGTACACTTGAGACCTTTCCAGAGCTTTCTCATCTGTCCCCTACCTCTGGCAGGGAACATTCCACAAGACCTCATGTTAGGAGGCAGCACTGAGATGACATGAATAAATAGTGAAGGGGGCAAAATAAAGGTGAACATAGGCATTGGCATTTTTATTCCCAGACCCTGACCTAGAATGAGAAATTTAAGGGGTAGTTTGTTGTTCAGATGGTTCAGAAAAATGATCGAGATAGCCATGTGAAAACACGCTTTAGAAAGAGACTCCTTAACACAGAGTCTGTGAACTTTTTAAAAACCGTATTTTGGCAACTGCATTTCAATATAATTGATATCCTTTGTAATCCTATGCAATTTTTTGCATTTAAAAATATTATTCTGAAGAGAAGTCCACAGGTTGCTCCAGACTATAAAAGGGGTCTAGAACCCAGACTGTAAAAGGGGTCTAGAACCCAGAAAAGATTAAGAATGACCATAGCTTTAGAAAAATGTGTATAGGATGTAGTCTCTGTCCAGATCTTTCTGTGCCATAAAAAAATGTGCTGTCCGATGACTGTAGCGCATGCCAGGGTTATCATTCTTAGATTTTAAGCTCTTAGAAGCCAGGGATGATTTCTCATTCATGAGGTTCATGTTGTGCTGCATTCCCATAGGTTCTTGATAAAGGACCTGAAGAGGAGGAAGAAGATGTTTGTTGTGATGGTGATGATGATGTTCATGCTGATGGCGTTGATGGCCGTGATGATGCTAATAATGAAGATGATGATTATGATGACGAAGAAAATGAACTCAGCTCGCCGCTAGAGTGAATTGTGCTCTATGCTGATGCAATAGTTTAGACATTTTAAGCTTATTAAATAGCTGGGAAATCAGTGTGATGGAACTGGAGATGGAGATAAATTCTTACATTGTAGGCTCTATTTTATCAGTATCTTGAAAATCTGGGGAAATTCTTATCAACCAGAAAATCATTGCAGAATGGGACTACATGAGGAGTGAACTCCTGACCTTATTTCACTCCTCTCATATCACATTTGGAAAAAAGATAAATACATACATTCACACATATACATTTACGCCTATAAAAACACGTATATGTTTGTGTATATGTATGCACACATATATGTACATATACACACATGCAAATATGCCTATATTGTACATGTGCATGTGTAAGGGGCTAAAATTCTAGCCATACTGTCTAAAATATCTAATGAGTGGTCGCCAATAAATTATAAGCTTTAGCAAGAGTTAGACTTTCAAGCATTTATTAAGGAGAATAAGAATTTGGTAAAGAGAGAGAGAAAAGGCCTAGATTCATCTATTAAAGGGAGAGAGCATTCCTAGCTCTGCTCCCCGCCAGATTCCACAGGAAAGAGAATGAGTCAGAGTGCCAGGCTCCTCCTTCCTCCTCCCACAAGCAAACGTCATTTCCTGACGCCAAAGAAAAGACACATGGTCTTTCCCTCAGAGACCTTCACCTCATGGCGGAGCTTTTCTAGAGTAAGTCTCCAGCAGGTGGCATCATTCCAATCGTTACACATGCATGTTATATCCTTGATTATTCCCTTGCAGTATTACCTATAGCATGACAAAATGAACATATACCTCAGTGTCAAAACAATATTAGGCAAAATAACTTGAAGGAATGCCTCTCTTTTACATGGTCACATCTTTCTGCATGAATAACCTATTCTATATGGAAAGCTGATATAATTTTTCACTGACAGCCCTTTGTACTGAAGTTTCCAGCATTAATAAAGGCTGAATAGAATAAGATGGGTCACACATATATATTTATAAAACATATAAATATATATGTAAAATAGGATGTCCAAAAGCCAGAAAACAGAGATTATGATAAAATGAAAAGATGACATGACAGCCCAATGAAGGTAAATGCAATAAATACTACATTGGTTTTTGTTTTTTATCTCATTGAATTTCATCTCATTGCATACCTTAAAAATAAAGCAATGGTAGAGCGTAATAGAAATATTATGAAGACTAAAAATGATTACATCTTTTTTACTACATCTTCAGATTAATATTGTATATAAATGTATACATGCCTCAGGAATTATCTACTGCACTATCTTGCTGTCCAGGATTTAGATAGTTTCTAAAATCTCTTTCGGCTAGATATTAAAAAAAAATAGTTCAGCATTCTCTATGGTCTGTTACTGAAATGGAGATGAACAGTTTGTTCACATCTTTTTTTCTAGGAAAATTCTTTCATAGAGATTATAGATTAAGATTTGGAAGACACTGTAATGATTGGAATGACGCCACCTGCTGGAGATTTACTGTAGAAGAGTTCTGCCCATGAAGCGAAGGTCTCTGAGGGCAAGACCAGGAATCTTTTCTTTGGCATCAGGAAGTGACGCGGGCTAGTGGGGGGAGGAAGGAAGAGACTGGCGCTCGGTCTCAGGCCCTTTCCTGGGGACTCTGGCAGAGAAGGGAGCTAGAAATGTGCTCTCCTTTTAATAGATAGGAATCTAGGCCTTTCTCTCTCTCTTTACCAAATTCTTATTCTCCTTAATAAATGCTTAAAAGCCGAACTCTTGCTAAAGCTTATAATTTATTGGAGACCACTCATTAGATATTTTAGACAGACTAGCTAGAATTTTAGCCCTTAACAAGACTTTATAGATAATGTAATCCAACTCCCTAATTTTACAGTTGAAAAAAACTGAGGCCAAGAGAGATACTAAGAATTGGTTGGAATCACCCAGGTAATAATTTAAGGAGCCAGGATTTGAACCCAGGTCTACCTATACCAAATCCTCATTCTAGTGTGACAAAAGTCATCATGAAATTCCACATATTCATATTCCATATGCTTCATTTACTTAGGTTTCAAATCTGAAGCATTTTGATAATACACTGACAATTAATCTGGAGTTCTACCAGGGTTACCAGTGACTGAAAGTTGTCCAGTCCTGAAATAAATCAAACCCATATATATAGGAAAAAACATGAGTGTCCAAAGAGAAAACTTAGAGAAAGGTTTCTACACAGTCAAGAAGAAAAGGGGTAAGAGAGTGAGTCATTAAAGGATCAAGGCCTGCTGATGAGGTCCAGTCACCTCTGGCCATCTGAGTAAGAAAACCCATTTCATTATGGTGGTTCACTCCTTCATGACTTAATGAAGGAGGTAAAGGGCACTTGAGTCAAATTCCATGGCCAGGACTAGTCCAGATTAATTTTTGTAAATGGAACTCAGATTCCCTGGGTGGAATCCAACCCAACTTAGTTGAGAACAAGGTGCCTTAAGAGCAGAAATGCAATGACATTCCTAGGACTATCTGGGGCTAATCTTTGTCAACCTTGTCAGGGTGGCCTTTTAAAAGAGAAGGAAATATTACATTCGTTTTGTTTTGCTTTCCCATATAAATATTTTATTACTTTCCAGTTACATTTAGAGATAATTTTCAACATTTGTTTTTATAAGATTTCTAGTTTTCAAATTTTTCCTCCATCCCTCCCCTCCCACCCCCCTCTCCAAGACACCAAGTAATCTGATATAGGTTATATATGTACAATCACATTAAACATATTTCTGCATTAATCATGTATACATTTGTTTTTAAAAATATTAAAATTAATTTTCCTGTCAAAGTCTCTGGCCAAATCCTCCTACTTCAAAAGGCCTTTCCTAGTTCTCTTCAATGCTAATATCTTCCCCTGAGATTGTCTCTAATTTATCCTACATATGTCTTGTATATATGTATTGCTTCTTCCATTAGAATGTGAGCTACTTTGACCATACACGCTATTTTTGTCCATCTCTGTATCCCCATAACAGCACAGTGCATGGCTCATAGTATACACTTAATAAATGCTTGTTGGCAGGGTAGCTAGGTGGTGCAGTGGATAAAGCACTGGCCCTGGATTCAGGAGTACTTGAGTTCAAATCTGGCCTCAGATACTTGACACGTACTAGCTGTGTGACCCTGGGCAAGTCACTTAATACCCATTGCCCTGAAAAAAAAAAATGCTTGTTGGCTTGATATAAATATTTTAGAAATATGACTGGGGGTTGTTTTCCTGAGTGATGAATATGATGTTATATTTAGTGAGATAATTTTAAAATGTCTTTTTTAAGGAATGGTGTCTTCTCTGGGTTAATATCCTAAGGTGAAAATAGTGGCAACCACAGAAAATGCCTTGAATCTATAGTCACTTCTCTACTTCTCTCTGCCTGAAGGGATTTTGGCAAACTTCTTCCAGTCCCTGAGGGTTCCCAACAGAATTGCCAATGTTTATGGTCTGGAATCTTTCCTAGGTTGACTCCTTTATGGCCTAGCCTATAATTAGTAACTGGGTGAGAAGTTATTGTACATCTGGGACTACAAAGAACTCTTGCCTGTGGCATCTCTCCCTCACTGTCAGCCTTGTGAAACTGCTTAGTGGACAAAGGCTCTCCCTCTCCTTCCCCTTCCTTCCCACCTGACCTGCAGCATCTTTGTACTTGGGCTTTAGAATCTCCTTCCTCTTTCTTCAGTTTCCTATCTGTGATTACATTGCCAGTGGCACTGTTGGTTTTCTTTTTGCTTATGCTTGGCTATGTATTATGACAACCCCAATGTCCAGAGAGGGATATGTCTGTCTTGATAGGCAGGACAAATGAGCTACATTTTTCTGAACTGATGATGCCTGCATTATTTCCCTTCTAAAATCAAAAAATCAGAAAGTAGAGAAGAAAATGGCAGAAAACATGGCAATCAGATGCAATATGTTTTCCCTATAGCTTCATAATTGAATTCCTTTTTCAAATCCAGAATTTCCCTGGAAGCTAGCCTTACTTACTTGCTTTAGTTCCCATTCCCATCAGGTAGCTTTAAATGAACATACAATTAGTTTTTTTTTTCTACTAACATTTTCAGTTTTAAAACCTACCTCCTGATACTGACTTTTGGCACAAATTGCTTTAAAAGGGATCATGCCCTTTTCTTTTTTCAACTTCTATTTGAAAAACACATTTCAACAAATTACTAAACTAGACAATAACTTGCTAAACATTTTTAATATTTCTCCCATATCATGCACTGTCCTATCCCTGTTATTTTTTTCATTTTAAGCTTTTAATTTACTTTAATTGGTTTTATCATTTGATACAATTGCAATTCAGAATACAAGAAAAGCTCAGAGCCAAAAAGAGTTAGCAGGTACACAGAAATGTCAGGAATATAGTTAGGGAGGGAAAGACAATGATAATTCCCAAAGCTTGATCAGGAATAAAACAGGGAACCACATAGACATTGTAGGTAGAAGTCTTTGACAGATGAAGGCCTTAGTGTCCAGGAAATAAAACTTTAAAAAATTGAGCTAAGCTTGAGAGCGGCTTTATGTTTGTGTTCCAAAAGACCAGGTCCATGAGGCAAAGACTGACTCTTCTGGAAAGAAAAGACTTCATTTTGAAGAAACCAGTAACTCAAACAAGGAAGAAGCACCCCCCCCAAAAAAAATTAAAAATACACATAGAATAAATAGCCATTTTCCTGAACTACATTATTGTGAACTATACAAAGTGTAGTTCTTATCAGGCAGGGCTTTATTTCAACCTACAGCCAGAAAGTAGAGATTAAAAATGAAAAACCAAGCTTCTAGTGGTTACAATAACTGAAAACCTTATTGAAAAGTTTCATTAAAAACAATTGGTACAGATTGCTTATTGAAAACACACAAAAATCTTGAATTTTGCTATAGCATATATGAGGAATCTCTGAGATTATGTTAGGAATCTCTATGATAATAGATTACAGAGAATTTTTGGTTTGTTACTCAAAATAAAGAATATTAAAAATCTAATTCCAATGCAATAAGATTAAGAATGAAATAAATTTATATAACTGCACATGTATAACCTATATCTGATTGCTTACTGCCTCAGGGAAGGGGGAGAAAGGAAGGGAGGGATAGAATTTAGAACTCAAAATTGTAAATGAAAATGTTTATTATTATTATTTAAAAAATGAAACAAAGCATTTCTTCCTCCTCAGGTAAGCTCCTCCAGGGTAGGGTTTTTTGCTTTTTTTTTTTTTTACCTTTAACACTGATCATGGTGCCTAGCACATAGTAGGCCCTTTATAAATGCTTATTAGTTAATTGATTGAGAATATACATTTGGGCTGAATACTAGGGGGAAAATGTTTTTAGAGTAAGAAATAGAAACTCCACTAAGTGGACTGGCTATGTTCAGTAGTGTGATTTTGGACAAATCACTTTAGTTTTCTGTGTCTCGATTTTCTTATTCTATAAAATGAGAGAAATGGACATCTAAGGTCCCTTCTATCTCTAATCTGTGCTTTATGAACTGTTTTTAAAAAGGGAGAGTTGAAGTTGTTTAATGATGAGAAGAGCAGGAAGGATTGATCTATTGGGCCTATGTGTTTGGTATTACCATCTTGGCACTTAAATATTTGGAGATGATTTGTTAGATTCCAGTCTCCTCTGAATTTTCCTTGATCTATATGTTTCTTTCCAAAATCAGAGATTTCACAAACCTCTTGGTCTATGGCTAAAAGGATCTGATCTTATGTGAAGATGTCAAAACAATTTGTCATGAGACTTCATTGCCCCTCCATATAATACTTGTCACAGAAGGCAGAGACAGCTGGCCATCTCTGTTTCTGCGCCACCACTGTTTAATTAATGCTCAAAAGTGGGGCACTTGCAGTGCATAGAAGCCCCCAAAGTGTGTAAGATTTTTATTTAGTACTGGCCCACACAAGGCCCAGCCAGGGCCAAAGATCTGGATGCTCTGACATAGGGTAATGATGATGGCCTGTCAGTTATTTTCTCTCAAAGCTGTACAAATGTGTGAATCCCTCAGTGTGCTAGCATCTTTTGAGAACATCTGGTATAGTTATCTCAGTTAACAAAGGCTGTTGTGAAGTCATTAGCCTTAAAAGGCAAGATTGTTTTGTGATGGGTTGCTTCATGGTTCATCACTTTCTAAAATCTTGGAAAGAAACTTTTGTCTGGGGAACTTTGAGTCAGTCTGGTGACCTTGTGTTTAAGGAAATGATTGATTAAGAAGATATCAGCAAAAAATCTACAGGCTCTGAAGGCAGCTGCCAGCTCATGTGAATAATACTAATAGTACAAAGCCTAAGGGAGAAAGGTATTTTATTTCTTGTTTCTTGTTTGTTTTTTTTAAGTGAAGGGAGAAATATCTACCTTCAACAAAAAACAAATATCCCAAAGACCTAACCTAAAAATTATGGAAATAGTGAGGAAAAAATATTCATAGGATAGACAAAGTTTGTCCTTTAAGGTGAGGAATGGCAAGGGAAGAAGACTTCCTGGGGTATAGGGAGAGAAGGATAGAGATAGAATATATTGAACCTGAGAGCATCAGGGTTGATAGATTATGGCAGCTGCAAGTTATTGAGACAGTGATGTCAACATCTGGCTCAGCTTCCCTCTGCAGTAGTGATAGGTTTGCCTTCTTTTTGAACGTTTCAGCATCTCTAAGGGTAGGCACAGGGATATCTCAGCACATCTTAGCAAAAAATTGCATAAGTGCAGATGTTACTTATCTATGAGAATGAGTTGGCCATCACTGTGAGAATTTAAACTGGTTCATTTCTTGACTTTGGGTATTTTATATTTTTGACCTAAACAAAATTTTACAAAGCCAGAACCCCCATGAACTCATATTCAAATAAGGGGGATCTTTTTATTTAATTTTAAGTTTTTGTCTTTTTATGCTCAAAGTTGGCTTTATATTTGAGAGGAAATACATAAATGCCTGAATTCCATCTTTACCCCTGAATTCTACCAAAAGGACATTCAAGTAAGTCATCAATTTACCTCTTCACTGGGAAGGAAGGAAAAGCAAAACTAAAAGAGCATTCTTTATATTATGCTCAATTACAAAAGGCTGAGTCAGCAGGACATCTGCAGCCTTGGAGGACCCTGCCAATAACATCCACTCCAGACTTAGAAAAAATAGCCACAATAAAAGATTTATTTCAGCCTCAAATGATTCTATCTGTATCAAATGTGAGTTTTTAAAAATAATATTTTATTTTTTCCCAATTACATGTTAAAACAACTTTAACAGGGTTTTTTTAAAAAAAGTTTTGAGTTCAAAATTTTGACATATCTTGGTATATAGTGTGAGATATTAGTCTATGCCTAATTTCTATCTTACTGTTTTGCTAGCAGTTTTTGTCAAATAATGAGTTTTTGTCCCCAAAACCTGAGTCTTCACATATATCATATACTACATCACTATGGTCATTTACTATAATGTATTGTGTACCTAATCTATTCCACTGATCCACCACTCTATTTCTCAGTCAGTATAAGATTGTTTTGATAATTACCACTTTATAATACACATTGAGATCTGGTGTGAATAGACCACCTTCCTTCACATTTTATTTCACTGATTGATTCCTTCTTGACCTTTTGTTCTCCCAGATGAATTTTATTATTTTTTTCTAGCTCTATAAAATAATTTGTTGATAGTTTGATTGGTATGACACTGAATAAATAAATTAATTTAGGTAGAATTATAATTTTTATTATATTGGCTCAGCCTACGCATGATCAATTAATATGTTTTCCAATTGTTCCTATATGACTTTCTTTGTGTAAAACGTGTTATGTAATTGTGTTCATATAGTTCTTGGTTTTGTCTTAGAAGGTAGACTCCCAAGTATTTTATATTATTTACAATTATTTTAAATGGAATTTCTTTTTCTATATCTTGCTGCTGAACTTTGGTGGTAATAGGTAGAAATGGTGATGATTTATGTGTATTTATTTTTTATCCTGCAACTTTGCTAAAGTTGTTACCTATTTCCACTAGTTTTTTACTTGACTCTTGCATTCTCTAAGTATACCATATCATGTGCAAAGTTATAGTTTTGTTTACTCATTGACTAATCCCTTAAATTTTTTTCTTCTCTTCACTATAACTAGAATTTTTAATACGAATTGAATAACAGTGGTGATAAATGGGTATACTTACTCATCCTTGCTTCTCCTCAATCTTACTGGGAAGGCTTCTAACTTATTCTCATAACAGATAATGCTTGCTAATGGTTTTAGATAGATATTATTTATCACTTTAAGAAAAGATCCATTTATTCACATGCTTTCTAGTGTTTTTAACTTTATTTTTAAATTATTTAGCATTTATTTCCCCCAATTAAATGTAAAAATAATTTTCAACATTCATTTTTTAAAAATTGAGCTTTAAATCTTCTCCCTCCCTCCATCTTCATTGGGAAGGCAAATAGTTTGAGATAAGTTACACATGTGTAGTCATGCAAAAACATATTTCCATGTAAGTCATTTTGTAAAAGAAAACATAAACAAAACAATAATAACAACAATCAAACAAACCCCAGAACCCAAGAAAAATAAAATTTAAAAAGTAAGCTTCAATCTGTATTTAGAATCCATCAATCCTTTCTCTGGGGGTGGATAGCATTTTTCATCATAACTCCTTCAGATTGTCTTTGATCATTGTATTCCTCAGAATAGTTAAGTCATTCACACTTGATCATCTTACAATATTGATGTTAATATGTAAAATGTTCTTCTGGTTCTACTCATTTCACATCAGTTCTATATCAGTAAATGTAAGTCATTCCAAGTTTTTATGAGCACATCTCATTCATTATATCTTATAGCAAAATAGTATTTCATCACAATCATATACCACAACTTGTTCAGCCTTTTCCCAATGGATGAGCAAAAGGTATACAGGAAAAAGAAAATCTTAAGGGACTTGATAGCATTAAACTTTTTACATTCCTACATGGGAAAATGATATTCATAATTCCTAAAAACTTTCTCATTATTAGGGCAGTTTGAAGTACACATAGAAAGCAGAGATGTGAGTTAAGTGTGATAGCTTAATTATCTAAAATAATATAATTAATGAATGAGAAAGAAAAATGCACTGGGAAAAAGTAAAATTAAAAGGTATAATGGGATAAATTTTCTGATGTAAAAGAGGCCTGAAAGAAATTTTATAGTGGAGGAGAAAATGGGGGAAGTGAGGGGTGAGGGGTGGGGAGGAGAGCATATGAATCTTACTCTCATTGGAATTGGCTCGAAGAGGGAATAATATGCATACTGAGTTGGGTGTAAAAATATCTTATGATAAAGGAAAGTAGGAAGGGAAGGAGATAAGAGAAAGGGGGATCTGATAGAAGGGAGGATAGTTTGGGGAAGGGAAAGATAAGAAACAAAACACTTTTGAGAATGGACAGGGTAAAAAAAAAGAGAGAGTAGGAAAAATGTGGAAAATAGGCTAGAGGGAAATACATAGTTGGTAAGTATTACTGTGAAAAAAATTTACAATGAATTTCTCTCATAAAGACTTCATTTCTCAAATATATAGAAAACTGAGTCAAATTTATAGAAATAAGAACCATTCCTCAATTGATAAATGGTGAGCTACCAACCCACACATATCAGATTGGCTAATATGACAGAAAAGGAAAACAACAAATGTTGGGGGAGATGTGGGAAAATTAAAATATCTTTTAGTTGTGACAAAATATTGGAGATTAAGGGGGTATCCATCAAGTGAGAAATGACTGAACAAGTTTTATGTGATTTTGAAGGCATACTTTTATACTTTAAGAAATGATAAGCAGGGGGAAGATAGGTGGCACGGTGGATAAAGCACTAGCTCTGGATTGAGAACCTGAGTTAAAATCCAACCTCAAATACTTGACACTTACTAGCTGTGTGATCCCAGGCAAGTCACTTACCCCTCATTGCTCCACAGAAAGAAAGAAAGAAAGAAAGAAAGAAAGAAAGAAAGAAAGAAAGAAAGAAAGAAAGAAAGAAAGAAAGAAAGAAAGAAAGAAAGAAAGAAAGAAAGAAAGAAAGAAGGAAAGAAAGAGAAAGAAAGAGAAAAAGAAAGAAGGAAGGAAGGAAGGAAGGAAGGAAGGAAGGAAGGAAAGAAAGAAAGAAAGAAAGAAAGAAAGAAAGAAAGAAAGAAAGAAAGAAAGAAAGAAAGAAAGAAAGAAATGATGAGCACAATGCTCTCAAAAAAACATTGAGAGGCATGAACTGATGCAAAGTGAAATGAGTAGAAGCAGAAGAATATTGTACACCTTAATAGCAATTTTGTATGAAGATCTCCTTTGAATAACTTAGCTATTCTCAGCAATAAAATGATCCAAGACTATTCTATAGGATTTATAATAAAAGGCACTGCCCTGCAGCAGTTAGGTGGCACAGTAGATAAAGCACTGGTCTTGGATTCAGGAGGACCCGAGTTCAAATTCGGCCTCAGACACTTGATACTTACTAGATGAGTGATCCTGGGCAAGTCACTTAACCCTCATTGCCCTGCCCCCTCCCCCCCCCAAAAAATAAATAAATAAAAGGCACTTTTCATCTGTAGAAAAAAAACCCCAAACTAAAAGAAAACAAATGGTAGTGCCCAAATACAGATCAAAGATATTTTTTCTTTATTTCCTTTTTCTGTTTGCTTTCACAGAATGACTTACATGGAAATGTGTTTTGCATGACTACACATGTATAACCAGTGTCAAATTTCTTCTCAATGAGAAGGGAAGAAGAGGGGGGGAATTTGGAACTCCAAATTTGAAAAAGAATGTTAAATTGTTTTTGCATGTAATTGAGAAAAAAACAAAATATTAAATAAAAAAACAAACAAAAAATCCTAAAAAAGTGTTTATTTCCAGTTGTGATTGCTAAATGTATTTCCCTTCATCTGATTACCCCTATTTATTCTATTCTCTCTTTTTCACCCTATCCCTCCTCAAAAATGTTTTTTCTTTTGACTATTGCCTACCCCAATCTGCCCTCCTTTCTATCAACACTCCCCTTTCCCTTATCCATTTCCCTTCCTACTTTTGTGCAGGATAAAATAGATTTCTATACCCAATTGAGTGTGTATACTATTCCCTCCATGAGTCGTTTCTTGTTTTGTTTTGTTTTGTTTTGTTTTGTTTTTGTTTTTGTTTTTGTTTTTGTTTTCTGTGGGGCAATGAGGGTTAAGTGACTTGCCCAGGATCACTCATCTAGTAAGTATCAAGTGTCTGAGGCCGAATTTGAACTCGGGTCCTCCTAAATCCAGGGCCGGTGCTTTATCCACTGTGCCACCTAGCGGCCCTCTCTATGAGCCATTTCTGATGAAGCTAAAGTTCAAATGTTCCCCACCACCTCCCCATCTTTCCCTCTACTATAAAAGCTCTTTCTTTCCCTTTTTATATGAGATAATTTACCCCATTCTACCTCTCCATTTTCATTTCTCCCACTGTATTCCTCTTTCTTATCCCTTAATTTTATTTTTATATCATCCTATCATATTCAATTCATACCTGTGCCCTTTATGTACATACTCCTTATAACTGCCTTAATAATGAGAAAGATCTTATAACTTACATGTATCATCTTCCCATGTAGGAATGTAAACAGTTTAACCTTAAATCCCGTATGATTTCCCTTTCCTGTTTACCTTTTTATGCTTCTCTTGAGTATTATGTTTGAAAGTCAAATTTTCTGTTCATCTCTGGTCTTTTCATCAGGAATGACAGAAAGTCCTCTATTTCATAGAGTATCCATTTTTCCCCCGAAAGGTTATACTCTGTTTTGCTGGGTAGGTGATTCTTGGTTATAATCCTATGTCCTTTGCCCTCCAGAATATCATATTCCAAACTCTGTGATCCTTTAATGTAGGAACTGCTAAATCTTGTATTATCCTAATGATGGCTCTACAACATTTGAATTGTTTCATTTTGACTGCTTGCAGTATTTTTTTTCTTTCATTTGGGAGGTCTAGAATTTGGCTAAATATTCCTGGGAGTTTTCATTTGGGGATCTTCAGACAGTGAACAGTGAATTCTTCCATTCTATTTTACCCTTGGGTTTTAGAATATTGGGGCACTTTTCCTTGATAATTTCTTAAAAGAGCATATCTAGGTTATTTTTCTGATAATGACTTTTTTTTTTTTTAGTGAGGCAATTGGGGTTAAGTGACTTGCCCAGGATCACACAGCTGGTAAGTGTTAAGTGTTTGAGGCCAGATTTGAACTCAGGTACTCCTGACTCCAGGGCTGGTGCTTTATCCACTGTGCCACCTAGCCGCCCCCTGATAATGACTTTTAAATAGTCCTATAATTATCAAATTATCTCTCCTGGGTCTATTTTCCAAACCAGTTGTTTTTCCAATGAGATATTCCAACTTATCTTCTATTTTTTCTCTCTTTGGGTTTTATTTTGTTGTTTCTTGATGTCTCATAAAGTCATTAGCTTTCACTTTCTCGATTCTAATTTTTTTTAGTAATTATTTTCTTCAGTGAGCTATCGTACCTCCTTTTACATTTGGCCAATTCTACTTTTTAAGGAGTTATTTTTTCTTTAGTGAATTTTTGTGCCTCTTTTTTCCTTTGGCCAATTCTTTTTTACAAAGCATTTTTCTCATTGGATTTTTGTAACTCTTACCATTTGGGCTATTCTGTTTATAAGGGGTTATTTTCTTCAGTATTTTGTGCCTCTTTTACAAACTTCTGTTGACTCCTTTTTTCATGTTTTTTAAAAATCATTCTCATTTTTCTCTACAATTTTTCTTCTACCTGTCTTACTTGATTAAAAAAATCCTTTTTTGAGCTCTCCCATAGCCTGAGACTGATTCATATTTTTCTCACAGGCTTTGGATATGGGATTTTTGACTTCATTATCTTCTGATTATATGTTTCAATCTTCCTTGTCATCACAGTAACTTTCTATGGTCATATTTTTTGTTTACCCATTTTTCAAACATTTCTTGACTTTTAATTCTTTGCTAATGTTGACCTCTGCTTCCAGAGTAGAAGGCACATTGTCCTAATCCTCAGGGGTTTGTACACCTGTTTTCATTGATACTTTTAGGGATCTGTAAGTTTTCAGTTTTTCAAGGGTGATATGATCTAAAAAGAGGTTCATTTACTATTCTCCTGGCCTGTGCTCTGGTCAGAATAAACACAAGCACTCTTTTCTGTCGTGAAACCATGATGGGGGTCCCTGTGCCACTAGAACACTGTTCCTTCTCTCCCTGGGACTTCTACCCAGGATTGTGACTGAGATCTGACTGTTGGCAAAACCACAAACCACAATATCTGCAAAGCATAATAAAGTGAAGTGCAATAAAATGAGGTATGCCTGTATTAGTTATTCTACTGAGCTCAAGTTTGGTGAATATTGCAAAAATGTGCCTTTTATGGGCTCTTTCAAGGCATTGATTAGAGATGCAGAATACTATAGGATCAATGATGGATCTCTGGGAATCTTTTCCAGATACTCCTCTTCAAGTTAATATTGTTCTGAGTTGGTATTAATGACTATGCTTTGAGTTGAGTCATTCAATAAGGTCTACCTCCACCTAAATGTACTCTCATATAACCCATACTTCTTGATTTTACATACAAAAGATAGCATGAGAAACTTTGTTAAATATTTAATTAAAATACATGTTATGGATATCATTTCTGTGGTCTGCCAATATAGTTAACACAATATTTTAAGTTTGCACATTACAAAATATCATTCCACTGGCTTAGAAAACTTCTGTTGGGAGATTCCATCTGTTGAACAGATTGTACTACAAAGCAAATCACTTGTAGACTGATAGATAAGTCTTTGGGAGTACCCTGAAGTAAAGAGAGGTTAAATGACTTGCTCAGGTTTATACAGCAAGCAAACATCAGAGATAGAATTTGAACTCATGTCTTCTTAACTATAAGCCGCCCCCCCCCAAATCGTATCCTCATCAGACTACTACTTCCTCCATTTTAATTACTCTTTCAAAATAGGAAATAAGGTTAGTCTGTCATCATCAATTTTTGACTAAGTCTTTTCTGTTACTGACATTTTCTAATAAACTTAAATTTTTCATTGGTAAAGGGATGCAATTTCTCTAAGAGAAGCATGCAGGTATGTCAGTGAATAAAGGCATCTACTTCTGTTTGTGGTGGATTCTATAGAAATGATTAAATGTAATTATTATTTTATCCTACAATCAGCCAAGCTATTCATCAGGAAGGAGGGGAGGAAATTGGGCAATTCCCCTCATAAAGGAAAGAAGTAAAAGGAAAATAAAGAGATATTTCTTCAAATGGGAGCAAATGATCATCAAACAAGCCTGTGTAAGAAGAAAGGGGATGCTGTGAGTGACTATAATCTTTCCCTTCCTGCATCTGCTCAGATCAAAAAGGCAAGTTTCTTCCTGGAGCTTGGATACTCGTAACAAGAAAAGATTGGGTCATTAGGTAACAAAACTGCTGAGCATCACTGGCCAAGTGAGAAAGCCCATGACAATTGAAATACTCTTTTGACAGACCTTAAAACCTCTAGCAGAAAGAAGGGGGAAATGGTTTTAAGCATTCTGATATCTAGTGAAACTGCTGGAAGAATAATGAAATTTAGCTTTGGAAGAGTCTCATTTCCAATTAAAAGATTCAAGGTAAGTTTAATTCATTACAGGCTGCTGGGTACAGGCCAGGCGTCTTGGGAATTCCTATGGTTCCTTTCAGCATCCTTGTTGCTCTAGGTTCTTCAATTAAAAGATGGGGACTCTAAGATAGAATAGATAAACACTTAAACCTCTGGTCCAAGTACCATATACCCTCTGCTCCACTTAATTTCCTTCTAATTTAAGTCAAGAAGATAAGCTTTTCCCTGTACTCCCATTTCTACTGTGACTATCTCAGTTAAGACAACAACCTCAGTTGTTCTGATAAGATATAGAGAAGGAAAAGCTGGGAATAATGCATAATTTGCTAGTTGCTCAGGGTTCCTTCCTACCTTCTTTCTTCTCTTCTCCATCTTTCAGTTTTGATAATTATCATATACTATTCCTGGTAGGAGAGAAAAAAATATATATGGTACATAGAAAGATAGCACCAGAGTCAGGAAGAACCAGGTTCAAACCCAGATTCTTGACACATTCTATTAATGTGATCATAGGCATTAAACTTTTCATTACTCCCTTAGACAACTCTCAAAGACTATGGATGAGGGAGACACTGCTCTGTATAAACAGAGAGCATTTCTACACTGAAAGTTTCCTCCACTGCTGAAATCAGAAGTCCAGATTCTCCATCTTCCCTATTTCCTTTCTCTCTCTCTCTCTCTCTCTCTCTCTCTCTCTCTCTCTCTCTCTCTCTCTCTCTCTCTCTCTCTCTCTCTCTCTCTTTGCAGGGCAATGAGGGTTAAGTGATTTGCCCAGGGTCACACAGCTAGTAAGTGTCAAGTGTCTGGGGCCAGATTTGAACTCAGGTCCTCCTGAATCCAGGGCTGATGCTTTATCCATTGTGCCACCCAGATGCCCCCTCTTTATTTTAAAATAATATTTTGTTTTTTCCCAATTACATGTAAAAACAATGTTTAACATTCTTTTTAAAAAGTGTTTTGAGTTCCAGATTATATCCCTTCTTCTCTCTCTACTCCCTTCCCTGAGATAGTAAGCAATCTGACCCAAAGTAAGCATCATGACCTAAAAGGGATACATTTAATATTTCTGCCTTTTTAGATTTGATTGTGAGGATTTTGTGCCCTAAAATCTGTTTTTCTGTAGGTGCCATGTACTGCTGGGAAAATGTTATATTCTTTTCCATTCCCATCCAGTTTTCTCCAGAAATCTATCATATTGGTTATACATGTGAAATGCTGTATAATATTTCCATATTAGACATTTTGTGCAAGAAGATGAAAGAGAGAGAAAGAAAGAGAGGGAGGGAGAGAGGAATGAAGGAAGGAAGGAAGGAAGGAAGGAAGGAAGAAAGAAAGAAAGAAAGAAAGAAAGAAAGAAAGAAAGAAAGAAAGAAAGAAAGAAAGAAAGAAAGAAAGAAAGAAAGAAAGAAAGAAAGAAAGAGAAAGAAAGAGAAAGAAAGAGAAAAATAGTATGCTTCCATCTATATTCACTTCTTTGGGAGAGGATAGGATCTTTCATCATATGTCCTTTGGGATTGTCTTGGATGATTATATTGCTGATAAAACCTAAATTATACACAGTTCTTCATCATACAATATTGCTGTTATTTTGTAGTGTTGTAATGGTTCTGTTTACTTCACTTTTATCAGTTTGTGTAAATCTTTCCAGATTTTTCTGAACACATCCTTCTTGTCAATTTTATAAGACAATAATTCCATCAAAATTATATAACACAACTTGTTCAGCCATTCCCCAAATCAATTTCCAATTCTTAGCCACCACAAAAAGAACTACTAAAACACTTTTGTATAAGTAGTTTCTCTCTCTGTTGTTCTAAAAAATAATTTGAGAAACATATCTAACTGTGGTATTGCTGGATAAATGGGTAGCACAGTTTTATAGCCCTTTGGTCAGAGTTCCAAATTGTTTTCTGGAATGGTGGGGTCAGTTCATAATTTTACCAGTAGTGCATTAGTGTCCCAGCTTTCCCATATCCCCTCCAACATTTATCATTTTCCTTTTTTGTCATATTAGCCAATTTGATATGCATAAAGTAGTATCTCAGAGTTATTTTTATTTACATTTCTCTAATCAATAGTGATTTAGAGCATTTCTTCACATGACTACAAATAGCTTCCATTTCTTCATATGAAAACTGCCCGTTGACATCCTTTGGCCATTTTTTAAATGAGGTTATTGAAATATTCTATTTCCTCTTCTTTTAACCTGGGCAATTTATATTTTTGTAAATATTCATCCATTTCACATAGATTGTCAGATTTATTGGCACACAATTAGGCAAAATAACTTCCTATAAATTTTCATTTCCTCTTCATTGGTGGTAAATTCACCCTTTTCATTTTTGGCACTGATAATTTGGTTTTCTCGTTTTTAAAATCACAGTGGGGGCAGCTAGGTGGTGCAGTGGATAAAGCACTGGCCTTGGATTCAGAAGAACCTGAGTTCAAATCTGGCCTAAGATACTTGACACTTACTAGCTGTGTAACCCTGGGAAAGTCACTTAACCCTCATTGCCCTGGAAAAAAATCATAGTGGCTTATCTATTTTATTGTGGATTTTTTTTAATAAATAATTAAAAAAAATAAAACCGGCTCTTTGTTTTACTTATTATTTCAATGGTTTTCTTTCAATTTTCTTAATCTTTCCTTTGATTTTTTAGGATTTCCAATTTGGTTTTTAATTGGGAATTTTAAATTTGTTTTTCTAGGTTTTTTTTTTCTATTTTGGGAGGGGGGGTGTTCTTGTTGCATACCCAATTGATTTATCTGCTCTTTCTCTATTTTATTGATTTAAGCAATTAGGGATATACATTTTCTAAGTTCTGCCTTGGCTCTATTCTGTAAATTTTGGTATGTTGTCTCAATGTTTTAATTCTCTTTTATGAAATTGATTATTTTTATAATTTGTTATTTGGCTCATTCTTTAGAATTAGATTGTTTAGTTTCTAATTAATTTTAATCTGTTTTCTACTGCCCACTAATGAATATAATTTTTATAGCATCATGACCTAAAAGGGATGCATTTAATATTTCTGCATTTGATTGTGAGGTTTTTGTGCCCTAAAATCTGTTTTTCTGTAGGTGCCATGTACTGCTAGGAAAAGGTATTTTCTTTTCTATTCCCATTCATTTTCCTCTAGAGATCTATCATATATAATTTTTCCAAAATTCTGTTCACCTCTTTAACTTCTTTCTTATTTATTTTTCAGTTAGATTTATCTAGTTCTGAGAGGGAAAGTTGAGGTCTCCCCCAGTATAGTTTTATTGTCTACTTTCTCTGTTAACTCATTCAAATTTTAAAAAATTTAGATGATATACCATTTGGTGCATATATGTTTAGTATTGATATTACTTCATTGTCTATGGTACATTTTAACAAGATGTGGTTTCCTTCTTTGTCTCTTTAAGTTAGATCTATTTTTACTTTTCCTTAGTCTGAGATAAGGATTGCTACCCTTGGGGTTTTTCTTTCTTTCTTTTTACTTCATCTGAAGCATTATTTCAATTCTAGTCTATTACCTTTATTCTGTGTGTGTCTTTCTGCATCAGATGTGTTTCTTGTAAACTGCATATTGTAGGATTCTAGTTTTTAATCCAATTTGCCATCCGCTTCCATTTTATGGGTGAGTTCATCCCATTCATATCCATACTTATGATTACTAACTGTGTATTTCCCTCCATCCTATTTCCCCCATGTAATATATTTTTCCCTCTCTCCTTTCACCCTGTCTCTCTACGCCATTATTTTGCTTCTGACCACTGCCTTCCTCACTCTGCCCTCCCTTCTATTAGTCTTCCGCCTTTTCTTTTCCCTATATTCTCCCTATTTCCCTATAGGGTAAGCTAGATTTCTAAACCCACCTGATTGTGTATGTTATTACCTCTTTGAGCCAATTCTGATAAGAGCAAGATTCAACAAGGTTCACCTCTCTCCTGTAAAGAATTAATTGTTATTTGAGGTTTTTATAAGAGCAAGGGAGATTGCCTAAGGGGGCAGTGGGAGAGGGGCAAGAAGGTCACCCAGGTTAGTTGGCCCATGGCCAAATAAGGGGGAGAGGGGGTGGGTTAAGGAAATTCACTAGCTTAATGAACTCCTACCTGGCTCGCCAAAAACTGTGGGGACCAATTTTTAATTGGGGAGTGCTAGCTAAGCGGTTCGCCACAATATTGGGGCAAGGAAGGAGACTGGCAGCCTCCCTCAAAACAGAACAAGATTTATTTTAACAAGAATGAACTTAAAAAAAAAACCATACAAACAGGATCAGTAGGATCAAGGGAAAGGAAATAAAATGGGGAAAGGGAAATTATAATACCTGAAAAAATACCAGAGACAGGTACATGTAAGATACCCTGATAGAGGCTGAGAGAACAGCCACTTCAGGAAGTCCATAGTTTGATTATGAGAGCAGCTATGTAGAGCATAATTGCTGGACATAGTCCAGTTTCTTCCTTTCTCACTCCAAAATTGTTCTGGTGTCATGCTGGCCCTAATGCATGCACCTGGTTTAACTTAACTTGGCTTCTTCACTCAATCTGGTGGCATGGTCAGAATCGATCCACCTGAGGCCTAGCACAATTATTAGATGTCTATGAACCATGAGATGTGGTATGGTAACCTTTCCATAACATTTTCAGGTGTCATCATGGACACATAACTAAATTTGGCATTGACCCAGACATATAATGGTAAAAAGTGTTAGTAATGTCATAACTGTCTCAATTTTGTATTGAATATTTATTTATATATATATATATATAAATTTATATATATATATATATAAAGTTATATATATATATATATATAAAATATTTATTTTTATATATATATATATATAAATTTATATATATATATATATATATAAAGTTTAAACTTGTTTTGTATATTTTGAAGAACTTTCATTGTTTAATTTGAACATTTTTGGACAATGCTATGCTAAAGATTAATGAAAATCCAGCAGTTCCAGAAACAACCAGAATCCAGAGACAGCCAGAATCCAGACTAGAGTCCAATTCCCCTGATGATATCTCAACCCTCCTTCAAAGACAAGATTTTAAGGACTTTAAATGGACATTTTTGTTTTTCCTTCTGTTACTATATACATCATCTGTAATATGTATTTTCCCTTTCTTATATTGTTATTAGTATATTGTTTGTTAGCATTGGTTATGATATTCTGTTATTTTTAGAAATTTATTTATTGTTTATTGTTCCATCAAGGAAACACCCCGTGTTTCTTGATGAAACAAAGGGGGGAATGTAAAGAATTAATTCTTATTTGAGGTTTTTATGCCTTGGCGTGCACAGGCCTGGGGCTTCACAAACCACACAGTGCTCCACCCACTGGTTGTAGCTGTTGACAGGGCTCTGGCACCTCATGTCATCACTACTCGCTGAAGCCTACATGGGCCTGGCAAAATTATAATGATTGGAAGCCTAGTGAAGGCAGTCATGTGACTGTCAGAAAGACCATCCCATTGGCTGGGTCTGTGTGGGGTGTTTCTAGGTTTGGGGGAGAGAATTGGGCATTCTAGGTGGAAGCTGAAAAGCAACAGGCGTTCTGCTGAGTATTTTCAGCTGATTCCTGGCTGGTGGTATTTTTTCAGGTATTATAATTTCCCTTTTCCCATTTTATTTCCTTTCCCTTGATCCTATTGATCCTGTTTGTGTTTTTTTTTTTTTAGTTCATTCTTGTTAAAATAAATCTTGTTCTGTTTTGAGGGAGGCTGCCAGTCTCCTTCCTTGCCCCAATATTGCAGCAAGCCACTTAGCTAGCACACCCCAATTATAAATTGGTCCCCACGCTCCATTCTTTCCGTCCACTGTAATAGGTATTTTGCACCTCTACCTCTAATATAATTTATCCCATTCTGCCTCTCCCTTACCTCTTCTCACAGTGTAATCCTCTTTATCCCCAATTTTTTTTTATATTATCCCATCAAAGTCAACTTATACTTGCACTCTCTGTCTAAGTATATTCCTTCTAACTGCCCTAATAGACACAGTTTTTAAGAGTGACAAATCTTATCCCATGTAGGGATATGTAATGTTAAACCTTATCAAGCAACTTATGTTTTTTTCTTTCCCATTTATATTTTTATGCTTCTCTTGAGTCTTGTATTTGAAAATAAAATTTTCTGTTCATCTCTGGTCTTTTCATTAGAAATGTTTGATTATCCCCTATTTCATTGAATGTCCATTTTTTCCTCTGAAAGATCATTCTTGGTTTTGCTGGATAGTTGCGTCTTTGTTGTAAGCCAAGCTCTTTGCCTTCAACAATATCATATTCTAAGACCTTCAATCCGTTAATGCAGAAGCTCCTAAATCCTCTGTAATCTTATGACTCCTCAATATTTGAATTATTATTTTCTTGAAGTATTTTCTCCTTGACCTGCAAGTTTTGGAATTTGGCTATTGTGAGGTTTAAAATGGGATATAAGATCATTAAACTCCCCCTTTAATTTTTCCCTTCATATATCTCCCAGACCAGTAAGAAAAGAAGCCTCTGAGCTTTTAATCAGTGAGGGATTGGCCTTTATTGTTTAGACAACAAACAGGTGATACTGATTAGGGAAATAGGAAAATAGAAATATAAATGAATAATCTTAGATCTAAGCTTAGTTTATATTCTTTTATAAAACTCACTGAATCCCAAAACTGCCTGCCAGGCTGAGAACCAGAGCCGATCCCCAGAACCCACCGTCACTGCTCAAATCAGAAGCCAGATTGTGCGAGACTGAGAGCCTACTTCCATTCTACCCCTAGTTTTAAGTTGGCGTACCGGAAGTATGGCATGCTTGGCCATGCTCTCCCGGGCAGCAGCAGGTGTACGGCTGTTCATCATGGTCTCCTCCCCAAAAGGGCGGTCCTTCAAAAGCCATTTTACCGGGTCTCTTTCAGACAATGATTAGTGGATTTTTTCAATTACTTTCCCCTGATGATTCTAGGATATAAGGACAGTTTTCCTTGATAATTTCTTAAAAGATGCTATCCAAGCTCTTTTTTTTTTATTTTGGCTTTGTGGTAGTCCAGTAATTTTTAAATTATTTCTCCTCAGTCGTTTTTCTATGTCAGTTGTTTTTCCTATGATGTATCTTACATTTACTTTCTTCTTTTTTTCTTATTTGTGTTGTTGTTTTTTTTTTTTTAAGCAGTTATTTTCTTCAGTTACTTTTTGTACCTCCTTTTCTATTTGGCTAATTCTACTTTTTAAGGTGTTGTTTTCTTTTTACATTTTTGTGCTTCCTTTTCCAAGCTGTTCACTCTTTTTTTCACCATGATTCTAGTATATAACTCATTTATTTCTCCAATTTTTCTTCTACTTCTCTTATTTGATTTTTACAATCATTCGTGAGCTCTTCCAGGAGGATTTTGGGTACTGAGACCAATCCATATTTCTCTTTGAGGCTTCTCCTATTGGCATTTTTACATTGTTGTTACCTTATGATTTTGTTTTGCTCTTCTTTGTCACCATAGTAGTTTTCTTTGGTCACGGATTTTTGCTTTTTGTGTTCATTTTTCAGCCTATTTTGTGATTCATAAAGTTGACTTCTCCTCCTGGGGTGGAGGAGACTATCTCCCAAGCTTCTTGTGCCAGGGGCCAGGAAGCTAGTCACTGCCTTCCTGGGCTGGGGCCTCCAGGGCTAGCACCTCACCTACTGTGTTGGGGTCACTTGGCCTAGTCTAGCCATCTGCACTAGATCCTATATGCCTGACCACAAAACTGTGTATTGGGGCTGGAGGTCTCACAGCTAGCCCCCTTTGCCACCAACCTGTTGAGATGGAATCATGGGACCTAGGTTGCTGATCTGTGCTGAGGCTAAGAGCTATTCACTAGCTTGCCTGGACACAGCCTGCACTGGGCTATGCTCTCCTTCATTTTACCTAAGTGATACAGGCCTTTTCTGTAGTCTTTCTAAATTATCTTGAGCTAGAATACTATTTTATCCCATCCTTTTCTGGGTTCTGTCATTTTAGAATTCATTTTTGAGGTGTACTTTAAAGCTTTTTGAGGGAAATTGGGGAGAACTCAGGTCATTTCCTGCCTTTTCTCTGCCATCTTGGCTCTAACTCCTCTGGAAGTGTTTTTGAATCCCAAATCAAATAGATTCCTTGTTGTCTGGACCATGATTACTGCTGAAAATAAAAGTGTAAAAAGTTTCTGGTCTAAAAGCACTGGGGATTCGGGAAGGTAATCAATATTTCAAACGGGAGTAATAACTGACATGTCCATGGTCAAAGCATGTGTCAAGGTGAGAGTAGAGTAGAACTAATCCCTAACTGACATCCTTACCTTGGAACCTGCTGAGAAATGATTCCTATTTCTCAGTGTCATAATCTCTCCCTTGCTTACTTGCTGTTGTTCTGTTACCTTGTGGTTCTATGTCTTGTCATATGTATGAATGTGTGCAGACACACACACATTTGGACCTTCATCCTTCTTTGTCTTCCCTTTCTTTCTGTTCTTCTGCCTTCTTCCTCCTTATTGCCCCTCCCTTAAATAGAATCAATAGAGTCCTAAGAACATGTCCTGTTACTTGTAATGACCTATCCTAGAATGCATACTTACCTTAAAGGTCATTTACCAGTTTTTCATTGCAAAGGATTAAATGATTAACCTTAGGTTCCTTAGCTGGTTGACCATAGATTAGAATGAATGTGTCTTGATTATCAGGCCAATGTTTGTTCCAGGATACTCTGCCATACTCATTTACTGATTGGAGTTTCATATTATCTCTTCTTAATTAAAAAAAAAAATAGCAAGTGGGTTGCTTTTTTTTTTTTCTCAACAGTACATATGTACCTACTCAGGCCCTAATATTGTGCTAGCTTTTGTTTGTTTGAGATTGATTATTTCTCTCAAGTAAGGACCCTTTCTTCTACCATTCCCAAAACATACCCTTCATCATTCTGGTCATACAAAGGGAAACACAATTTGCAAAATTTTTAAATTTTACTAGAATTTCCTTTTCAAAAAAAATATACTTAGTTCTGTGATTTTTATGGAAAGAGGTTAAATATTCTAATGTCTAAGGAAGTTTTGTTGCTTTTAACAGCTAATGATAATACTTATTATTAGTACTAAAAATATCTGACATTTACTATACATAGTACTTTAAGGTTTGCAAAGTGCTTTCCAAATATCTCATACTCACAACAACCCTAAGAGGTAGAGTATCATCATCCCCATTGTACAGATGAGGAAATTGAGGTAGATAGAGGTTAAATGTCTTGCCCAGGGTCACACAAGGTAGTAAGTATCTAAGCCTGGATTTGAATGCAGGTCTTCCTAACAGTAGCTACTTACACTTACTCCTTATTTGACCATTAGAAGATAAAAGACAGGTTGGCAAGCCCAATACCCAGTTGCCTGTTTTCTTAGTATTTTGATCCAGATTTCTACATTGGCTCAGTTTAGACTTTGAAATATAAAATCATTAAAATATAATACTTCATAAATTTATCATAATTGGCTCATATCTGACCTGTTTTCCTATTAATATTCTTATCTCCTTCCTGACTTCTTATGATGGAAAAGGAGAACACTCTTATATTACAGTTTAGGATACACTTACTGCATGAAATCAGAATTTAAAAAATAAAAGATATGGGATTAAAATTCCCAAGAAGCTGTCAACTGGCCACATCTGAACGTCTAACTTAGTTCAAAATTTTATTTTTCACAGGGAAATGGCTGGTAACAGAGGCCATTAATAGAGAAGAGTTAATGACTACTGCCCCAATATGGTCATAAAATAGAGAAATAATACAACCTTGATCCTATGTTCAGTGGTAAGTCCACTGTCACTCTTATAGAAGTAGCTATGGATTCCTGGATGATTACCACATGAGCTCTGGAATCTAAGGTTCAGGAGCTATCAACATCCTTAGATGTCTGACACCATCCAGTGCCCCCATTAAATCAAGGTGTAAGCCCACGCTCTGCCTCTCAGCCATGGTTTTCTGGGAAACCATGTAGGTATGTGCTGGAGTCAGCTTATGTGGCTCTCAAAAGATGATTGTTAAATTTTCAGTGAACAAATTTATACCTTGGAAATTGGTAAATGCTGCATATCAGGGCCTGACTGACTTATTGTTTGGATGATTCTTAAGAAAGTGATAGAGAAAATGTTAATAATAGAGATTAAATTTAATAGTGTATGATCAGTACATTTTTGAGGCAGTTGTTAATTACCAACACACCTCAGGACTCATGGTGCTGACCTTGTTAGCAGTCTGAGAGATGGTAGTTTAGAACCACAGATGCCCCCTAGGAGGAAGACAAGGAGGATGAGGAGTAGAAAGAAAAAGGGTTGCTGTTGAATTTAGTGAGGAAAACTGAAGGATGTGAGAGAGAGAGAGAGAGAGAGAGAGAGAGAGAGAGAGAGAGAGAGAGAGAAGACTTTGAGTTCTTCTAGGCCAATCCCATCATCATATAAATGACAAAACTGAGTTTGTGACCTGGTGTCATGGCTTTATCCAGGAGTCAAACACAATTGTTCTGACCTCAAATTCTGTCTTCTTTTTTCTTTCTTTTTCTTTTTTTTTAAAACTATTTTCCTGTCTCCTACTGTGAGGATCAAGTAATTCTTTTTAATGCTTTCATTTAGGATATTTAACAAGAAGGTATAATTCTGAAAATCTGGAAAGAAAAAATTAAAAGAATACACAATGTGAAAGGCAGGATATTGTAGGGGCTTAGGGCAGCTGGTCTCAAAGATGAGAAGGCCTGGTTTCAAGTTCTATTTCTAACATACACTGATTCTAGCCAAATCACTTAACCTCCCAGTAGGCTATAAATGTAGAAAAGCTGTTAATCTACATTAGTAGAGGGAGTTTACTGCATAAGACCAACCACTCTGGCTCCTGGAGGCCACATAGGTTAGATTTCGTAGGGTTTACATCACATAGGGCACAGTCCCAGTTCCAAGTCCCAACCCCACCTTCAGTGTACATCTCAAGCACCCTAGTTTTCAGGGCTTCTGTGCTGGGCTGAGTGACTTCATGATCCCTGCTGCAATCCTAGCTCTAAGATCACCTCAGGCACTTGAGTAGGATGAATAACAAAGAACAGAAACAAAAACTCCAGGGCTCATTTTTCAGGAACCAGGGTAAAAGTGGGAGTAGGGAAAGCAATGCCCTTCTTCTCTCCCAGGTTCAGTTCATGATGCCCGTGCTGTGAGTTAACTGGGGTCTTTACACTCTGGACACAATTCACAAGAGAACAGCAGAGAGAACAACAGAAAAAGAGAGCTAATAGCTCAAACTCACTTGTTTTAAAGACATAGTCAGCCAATCAAAGGAGGCATGTTCCACAATGTAGGAAAAACCCCTCAAGGATGCTTTTATGCTAGGAGAACTGGGGATGTCCAGACTAGCCCAAAATGACACCTCTTCTGATGAAATTACAGGATCAGTCCTTATGCTCCATCCCTGTTCAGTGAAGCATAGGGTAGAGAGCAGAGAAGTCCTATCAAGTGGAGAGGTAGCCAGACACTGCCAGGAAGTGCACTAGATTTAGAATCAGAAGAGAATCTGGTAGAAATCCTGTTATGTGGATTTGGATGAATCACTTAACTTCTGTCTCCCAGCCTCTCTTTTGTTCTTCTATAAAATGGGGATATCCATACCAATAGAATCTACTTCACAGGAATGTTGTGAGGATTGAACTAAGATAAAATCCATTTAGCACTTTATGAGCCTTTAAGCACTATGTTAATATTAGCTAATAGAATTAGGTAATACATTTGCTACTTCTTTTCTTAAAAAGAAAAAAAAAAGTACTTTTAATTTATTAACTCTGAAAATTCATACGACTATAGTCTCTTCTCCCTGGATTTTTTCTACTTCAGCACTGTGACTTGCTCTCCTTGCCATAAAAGTAATTTCATTTTTTTTTCCAATTGCTTATCCTTATTCATATTAGAAATGCCTATTGTGCTTATCTAGGAAAGTGTTTGCTTAAAAACTAAGCAAATACCATTTATGGCTTTTTAAACATTTATATTTTATACATATGTGTCCAATGAAGCATAATTGGTTACATGAAAAAGAGAATTCCCTTGTTCTATAACTGAAAATGGCTCAGGAGCTATTTCCATTTACTTTTTTTTTCTTCCAAAGAAAACAAATATTGGGCATTTTATACCCAAAATGTATTGGAAATAGAGGTGGGAAGAATTATGAGCACATAATTAGGGGTCCTATCTCCTGAGAAAAGAATATAGTTGCTTCTCCCTTATATTGAGGGGATAATTATTCCTCAGTGAATTTTCCAGATCTGTGCTTTTCTTTCCTTTTCTACCAGTTACCTGTCTGGGCCATTTGCTTTGCTCATTAACACTTCTAGCTGAGGACAGGTAGAGGAAAGTGAAACTCAGAGCAGGCAATTTCACTTCTTGTTAGCAATTCTGTTGAAACATTTTGTGGAGGAGGAGGAGGAGGAGATTAAAACTAATAGCTAGAATGAGAATGGGAGATTGTCAGTGGTTTCATTTTTTTCAGGACAACCAAGGGTTGTCCAGAGTAAAGACATTTCTCTGTCTTCATTACTTTCAGCTGGAGGGAACCATTTTAGCTATAAATATCAGACCATTCATGCAAATTATTTGTTCCATTGTGGATCCATTTCATGTCTGTTGTTTCTAAAGCTGATCTACTTAATGCTTGTAGCACTTGGGGCAAAATATATTTGGGTCACAAAATGCAGAAAGAATTTGAAATGTCTGCCTGGTTGTAGTCAGTACCTTACATAGGCAAATAACTCAAAAATTAGATTTCATAAGTTATAGGAAATTCTGCAGATTATTTACAGAATTATCATTATGTAACACCCCTCTAGGAGCATCCCCCAACATAAACTCAATTTTGTGGTTTGGGATTCTGATGTGAAAGCTACTATACTCACTTCTAGAGTCTATGGATAAGCTTTGGGTGCTGGTTTTCTATTATAGTCACTCATGAGCAACCATTAGGATCCCCCCATTGATGTTACTGTTTTAATCAGCCAGTAAACACTTATTAGATTTTTAGTAAAGGTGATTTATTTAGGCAGTATAGTAATACTAATTGGTACAAAACATTTGACAAACATCCCTTCCTTGAGAGGTAATATACTCTCCTATAGGTATACATAGATGCATGGATGGATGTGCTCTAACTATAGAGTATATGTGTGGCCAAACAGTAAACCAATCAACGTCTGGTCATTGGAGAGTCTTTCTTGAATCTCCAATAGCATTGCTTTCTGGTTTGAGAATGGACCCAGGGAGGAGATTTTTCAGCCAAATGCAGCAAAGCAGTTAACCAGGGGAGGGTATAGATCAGCTGGATCTGCTGTTTGCTACTGGTTTTACCTTTCCAATAACATGGCCAACAGCTCAGGGATAATGGCACGTAGTGAGAGTAAGAGAAGAGAAAGAGAGTAAAAACTTTCTCCTACAGAGCTTAGCATGATCCCTTTTATACAAACACACTTATGTGTTTATACATGTTAATTGCTTATGTATCTTGTATACCAGACTAGTTTTTGGAAGGACAAATATGGAAGCTTAAATACTTTAGTCACATAATGAGAAGACAGGACTCACTGGAAAATAGTCTGATATTGGGAAAGAAAGATTGAAGGTAAAAGGATAAGGGAATGGCAGAGGATGAGACAGCTAGAGAGTGTCATGAAAGCAATGAATATGAGCTTGAATAGACTTTGGGAGATTGGAGAATGGAAGAGCTTGACATGCTATGGTCCATAGGATCACTAAGAGTAGGACAGGAATGATCAACTGAACAACAACAAACAACAAATGAACAAAAACACAAAAAACAACAACAACTTATCCACTGGCTCTTTCCCTAATCACTTTAAGGTTTTGTTCATTAGTTGCTTTTTCTCTCCTGCTTTTATCTAGTTATGTACTCCTCCCACTTTTTGCCTGTCAGTTATGTATATATATTACCACTTCCTTTCTTCCCCTTCAGTTAACCCTATTCACTTGTTGTTGGTATTTTTTTTTCATTTTCTTGCACCCCTCTCCAAAGAAGATTTCTCCCACTCTCTTCATCATTCATCTTTCTGTTTACTCTAGACCCTTATTTTCTCATTCATGACTCCTATAACTACCTGGCCTCTCTTTTCTTTGTACTCTTCATGCATTTACAGCCTCCAAGGTATCCGTTCTAGGCTGTGCTCTCTAGGCATATTCTGCCATTACCCTATAGGGGCTTATACCCAAGTATTCCCCTTTTCCCTTTGGCCCCACTTTCAGAACAATGCCAGTTATTGCAGGTGTCAGAGAGGACACTGTCCCATGGTAGGACTCCTCCCCAACCACTGATACATATTCTCTCTTGTTGACCTTTCTCCACCTTCCTATATTTACCTGGAAATGTCCTCCCTCTGTCCATGTTCTCCAGCTCCCCTAGATTCTGGTTGCCTCCAATAGTTCTAATACCCCTTCCCCTTCCCACTCCCATTACAAATGGACAAATAGACATTTCAAATCCCCCGGGGTTTCATTGTGTCTAAGGTGCTCATCTCCCTTACTGTCCCATCTCTCTTCACCTGTAGAAGCATTTATCAGTGTAAACTTCCCCCACTTCCAAAGTAAGCCCTCCTTCCCTTCCCCCTCCCAATTTCTATCTTTCTCCCCTTCTCCTTACCTACTCCTCTGTAGGTTTTTCTGTTTCTGAGACCAAAGAGGCCAGATCCCCCTGATTGCTAGCCTTTGATTCAAAACTGGAATATCAAATACTGCTTTCAGTCCCCTTGCTTTCTGTCTCCCTTTTAATATACCTTCTCATGTTGTGATGTAGTTCCACAAAAGAAGCATTCATCTGTAGGCAGGGTGAATGTAGGATAAGTACTGTTCATAATGTTACAGCTGCAATTTGGAGAGGGGGCAATGTTTCAATGCTTCTCCTTTGAAAATAAACCTTGCTAAAAAAATAAAAGATAAAAAAAGCAAAAAACCTTGCTGGGATAGAGGCAAGATGGCAGAGGAAAGGCAATGACTTCCCTGAGCTCTCCCCAAGACCCCTCCAAATACCTTCAAATAATGCCATAAGACAACTGCTGCAGTAGCAGAACCCACGAAAAGACAGAGTGAAATAATTTTCCACCAAAAACAACTAAGGGTTGGCAAAAAAGCTCTGTTGTACCAGGGTGAGAGTGGAGCTCAGCCCAGCTCAGGCCTTGCCCCAGCTTCAGCAAACCAGGAACAGGCCTTGGTAACTTCTGAATCAGTAGCAGCAGCAGCAACTGCTTCTGGAACTCAGCTCATAGAAGGTAAGGTGATCTCTTTGCTAGCACTGAGGCAAGAATCTATTTTTTTGCCCATACTCAGGTCCAGGTCACAGTGTTGGGTGGCAGTCCCAAGCCAGAGAGGAACACAAGCACACCAGAGCTTGCAGCCACATTAGAGAAGGATTCTATTCATAGTTTTAGGGCAGAAAAGCAAACCTGTGGTTGCTTATACACTAGAGCACAGGCCATGAGAGTAGTAAATATACCTCCCATTAAATCGTACCACCTTGGAAGAACTAAAACTTACAAATTTCTAGAAGTTGCTCTGAAAACATCTGCATAAACATCCTGAAGCTTGGGACATGATGCCCTCCACCCTAGAAGTAGTGCCTCATTTTAAGGGAGTTAAAAGTCAAGAAATAGGCTGAGAAAATGAGCAAACAGAAAAAAAAAATGCTGACCCTAGAAAGTTTCTATGATGACAAGGAAGATCAAAATACACCTCCAGAAGAAGATAACAAAGTGAAAACTCCTATATCCAAAGCTTCCAAGAAAAATATGTATTGGTTATAGGCTATAGAAGTGCTCAAAAAGGACTTTGAAAATAAAGTAAGGAAGATGGCAGAGAGGAATCAGCAAGCTGCATGAGCTCTCTTTCTCTTCCCTCAAAAAGAACATTAAATTAAGCCTCTGAACCGATTCTGAAACTACAGAACCTGCAAAGAGTCAGAGAGACACAGTCTTCCAACCAGAGATAATTTAGAAGACTTCAGGAAAGGTCGGTCTGACTCGGGCAAAAGGGAGGCCCAGTGCAGCCCAGCGCCAAGTGGGTCGGGGCAAATCTGCAAGAAGCTTCGGGCCACAGCCAACAAACTGAGACCCCTGGATCCTGGCTCAAAAATCTGGTGGCTCAGTAGGACAGTGGAAAAACCTACCTGTACCAGCCGAGAGGGCAAGTTGCCAGCTGTAGGGTCACGAACATGATAGGTACGACTAGCGCACTCAGACAGGAAGTGCAGGGTGGGGGAACTCCACACACCATAAAGGCCTCAGTGTAAAAAGCTGGTGACACAGCACTGATACCCCAGCACAATAACCTCAAAACAGGGACCCTGGTGCCCCCAGAGCAGACCTCAACTTAAAAAATAAATAAATAAGCTGCAATAATGAGTAAGAAGCAAAAAAGTGCCCTCTCCATTGAGAGCTTCTGTATCAACAGGGAAGAGGCAAAAACAAACACAGATGAGGACAATACCTTCAAATTGCCTACATGTGAAGCTTCAAGAGGGAAGGTGAATTCATCTCAAGAACAAAAAGCCTTCCTGGAAGAGCTCAAAAAGGATTTTTAAAGTCAATTGAGAGAGGTAGAAGAAAAAATGGGGAGAGAAATGAAAGCAAAACAAGAAAACTATTAAAAAAGATTCAGCAGCTTGGAAAAGGATGCACAAAGATTGACTAAAGAAAGCAATTCCTTAAAATATTCATCTGGCCAAAAGGAAAAAAAAGGTGCATAATCTTACTAAAGAAAACAATTCCTTAAAAAATTCATCTGGCCAAATGGGAAAAAAAAAAGGTGCATAATCTCATTGAAGAAAACAATGCCTTAAAAATTAAAATTGGACAGTTGGAAGATAAGGAATCCATGAGACACCAGGAATCAGTCAAGCAGAATTAAAAAAATGAAAAAATAAATGAAAATGTGAAATACCTCATTGGAAAGACAACTGAACTGGAAAACAGATCCAGGAGAGACAAATTGAGAACCATTGGACTGCCTGAAACCCATGACTAGAAAAAGAATCTAGACACCATATTCCAGGAAATTATTAAGGAGAACTGCCCTGATATCATAGAATCAGAGGATAAAATCATCATTGAAAGAATCCACTGATCACCTCCTAAAAGAGACCCCAAAAGGAAAACTCCAAAAAATATTGTAGCCAAATTCCAGAATTATCAGGTGAAGGAGAAAATACTCCAAGCATCCAGAAAGAAACAATTTAAATATCATGGAGCCACAGTCAGGATTGCTCAGGACCTGGCAGCTTTAACATTAAAGGCCTGCAAGGCTTGGAATATGATATTCCGGAAGGCAAAGGAATTTGAATTGCAGCCAAGAATCTATAACCCAGCAAAAATATTCATTCTCTTTTAGGGGAAAAGATGGATATTCAATGACATTGGAGACATTCAATGTTTCCTGATGAAAATAGCAGATCTGAATAGAAAATTCGATCTTAACATACAAGACTCAAGAGAAGTTTAAAAAGGTAAGCAGAGGGGGAAAAAAGTTACTCAGTTAGGTTAAACTATTTACATCCCCACACGGGAAGATAATACTCATAACTCTTAAGAATTGTAAACGTATTTGGGCAGAGAGAAGGACTATACACAGAGGGTATAAATATAAATTGTCTTTGATGTGATGATACAAAGAAAATTAAGGGGTTAAAAAGGGAGTCTATGGGGAGGAGAAGAAAGGGGAGGTGGAATGGGGTGAATCACATCATATGAAGAGGTGAAAAAAAACCTATTACTATAGAGGGAAAGAAAGGAGGGGTGAACATTGTTTCAACTCTATCCTCATCAGATTTGATTCAAAGAGGGAATAACATATACGTTCACTGGGATAAAGAAATGTAGCTCATTCTTTAGGGAAGTAAAAGGGGAAGGGAAAGGGGGTAGTGATAGAAAGGAGGACAAAAGCAAGGGAGAAAAGGGTAAAGAAAAGAGAGGGGGGTGATAAAAAGGGAGGGCAGATTGGGGGAGGCAGGGGTAAGAAGCAAAATGTCGGTGAGGAGGAATGGGGGAAAGAAGGGGAAAAAAGTACTAAGAGGGTAAATAGAATGGAGGGGAATAGACAGTCAGTAATAATAACTGTGAATGTGAATGGGATGAACTCTGCTATAAAATGGAAGCGAATTGCAGAATGGATTAAAAACTAGAATTCTACAATATGCTATTTACAAGAAATACATTTGAAGCAGAGAGATACACACAGAGTAAAGGTAAAAGGCTGGAGCAGAATATATTATGCTTCAGCTAAAGTAAAAAAAGCAGGGGTAGCAATCCTTATCTCAGACAAAGTGCAGGCAAAAATAGATCTCATTAAAAGAGATAAGGAAGAAAATTACATCTTGTTAAAAGGTACTATAGATAATGAAGTAATATCAATATTAAATATGTATGTGCCAAGTGGTATAGCATCCAAATTCTTAGAGGAGAAGTTAAATGAGTTACCAGAGGAAATAGACAGTAATACTATACTAATGGGGGATCTGAATCTCCCCCTCTCAGAATTAGATAAATCTAGCCGAAAATTAAATAAGAAAGAAGTGAAAGAGGTGAATAGATTACTAGAAAAGTTAGACATGATAGATGTCTGGAGGAAACTGAATGGGGATAGAAAGGAATATACCTTTTTCTCAGCAGTAAATGGCACATTTTCAAAAACTGATCATGTATTAGGGCACAAAAATGTCATAGTCAAATGTAGAAAGGCAGAAATCATAAATGCATCCTTCTCAGAACATGATGCAATAAAAATTACATGTAAGAAAGAGCCACAGAAAAGTAGACTGAAAATCAATTGGAAACTAAATAATTTCATTCTAAAGAATGAATGGGTCAAACAACACATCATAGAAACTATCAATAATTATATCCAAGAGAATGACAATAATGAGACAACACACCAAAATCTATGGGATGCAGCCAAAGCAGTGCTTGGGGGAAATTTTATAGCTCTAAATGCTTACATGAATAAAAAAGAGAAAGAGGAAATTAATGAATTGGGCATGCAACTTAAAAAGCTAGAAAAAGAACAAATTAGAAATCCCCAATTAGATACTAAACTAGAGATCCTAAAACTTAAAGGAGAAAATAAGATTGAAAGCAAGAAAACTATAGAATTAATCAATAAAACTAAGAGCTAGTTTTATGAAAAAACCAATAAAATAGATAAAGTATTGGTTAATTTGATTAAAAAAAGAAAGAAGAATACCAAATTACAAGTATCAAAAATGAAAAGGGTGATGTTACCACCAATGAAGTGGAAATTAAATCAATAATTAGGAATTATTTTGCCCAACTCTATGCCAATAAATTTGACCATCTAAATTAAATAGATGAATATTTACAAAAATACAAACTGCCCAGGTAAACTGCAGAGGAAAAAAAATCCTTAAATAAGCTCATATTAGAAAAAGAAATTGAACAAGCCATTAATGAACTCCCTAAGAAAAAATCCCCAGGGCCAGATGGGTTTACAGGTGAATTTTACCAAACATTTAAAGAACAATTAATTCCAATATTATACAAATTATTTGGAAAAATAGGAGAAGAAAGAGTTCTCCCAAATTCATTTTATGATACAAATATGGTGGTGATACCAAAACCAGGCAAAGCAGAAACAGAGAAAGAAAATTATAGACCAATTTCCCTAATGAATATTGATACTAAAATCTTAAATAAGATATTAGCAAGGAGATTACTGCAAGTGATCACCAGGATAATACACTATGACCAGGTGGGATTTATACCAGGAATGCAGGGCTGGTTCAACATTAGGAAAACTATTAACATAATCAACCACATCAATAAGAAAACTAACCAAAATCATATGGTTATCTCAATAGATGCAGAGAAAACTTTTGACAATATACAGCACGCATTCCGAATAAAAACACTAGAGAGCTTAGGAATAGCTGGAGCTTTCCTTAAAATAATAAACAGTATCTACCTAAAACCATCAGCAATCATTATATGCAATGGAGATAAATTAGAAGCCTTCCCAATAAGATCAGGGGTGAAACAGGGATGTCCATTATCACCCCTATTATTTAATATTGTCCTTGAAATGTTAGCTTCAACAATCAGAGAAGAAAAAGGAATTAAAGGAATTAGAATAGGCAAGGAGGAAACAGAACTATCACTCTTTGCAGATGATATGATGGTATACTTAAAGAATTCTAGAGAATCAACTCAAAAATTACTTGAAACAATTAACAACTTTAGCAAAGTAGCAGGATATAAAATAAATCCACATAAATCACCAGCATTTCTATACATGACCAACAAAGTCCAGCAGCAAGTGATAGACACAGAAATTCCATTTAAAGTAACTGTAGATAATATAAAATACTTGGGAGTCTATTTGCCAAGACAAACCCAGGAACTCTATGAACACAATTATCAAACACTCTTCTCACAAATCAAATCAGATCTAAGTAATTGGAAAGATATCAATTGCTCATGGATAGGCAGAGCTAATATAGTAAAAATGACAATTCTACCTAAATTAATTTACTTATTCAGTGCCATACCAGTCAGACTACCTAAAAATTATTTTATAGAGCTAGAAAAAATAATAACAAAATTCATCTGGAAAAACAGAAAGTCAAGAATATCAAGAGAAATAATGAAAAAAATATTCACAGGAAGGTGGGTTAGCTGTACCAAACCTGGAGCTTTATTATAAAGCAGCAGTCATCAAAACTATGTGGTACTGGCTACGAAATAGAGTGGAGGAGAACAGTTTATGGCCAAACAAGGATAGCGAATATTATAAAGTGCAAAATGGATGATTTTGATTACATTAAATTCAAAATTTTTTGTACAAACAGAAGCAATGCATCCAAAATTAGAAGGGAGGCAGAAAGCTGGGCAACAATTTTTATGGCCAGTACTTCTGATAAAGGCCTCATTTCTAAAATATATAGGGAACTAAATCAAGTTTATAAAAATCCAAGTTATTCCCCAATTGAGAAATGGTCAAAGGATATGAACAGGCAGTTTTCTGATGAAGAAATCAAAGCTATCTATTCCCATATGAAAAATGCTCTAAATCACTAATGATTAGAGAGATGCAAATTAAAACACCTTTGAGGTACCACCTGACACCTATCAGAGTGGCTAAAATGACAAAAAAGGAAGATAATAAATGTTGGAGAAGCTGTGGAAAAATTGGAAAAATTGTTGGTGGAGCTGTGAACTGATCCAACCATTCTGGAGAGCAATTTGGAATTATGCTCAAAGGGTTATAAAGCTGTGCATACCCTTTGATCCAGCAATACCACTTTTGGGTCTTTTCCCCAAAGAGATCATGGAAAAGTGAAAAGGATCCACATGTACAAAAATATTTATAGCTGCTCTTTTTGTGGTGGCAAGTAATTGAAAGTTGAGGGGATGCCCATCAATTGGGGAATGGCTGGACAAGTTGTGGTATATGTAGTAGTAGTAGTAGTAGTAGTAGTAGTAGTAGTAGTAGTAGTAGTAGTAGTAGTAGTAGTAGGCCTCCACCAGTCGTCAATGACCGTGGATCAACACCTTGAAGAGCCACAGGCCACAGTGTGGCTGTGCAGTCCAATAAGGGAACTGCAGCTCCTGAGTGACTTATAACTGGTAACTGCTGCATCCCGTGTTGTATCTACCCCATAAGGAGTAGCTGTAGTGTCCTCTCCAGGGTGCTGGCCTGGGCAGATCAATATGGAAAACAAGCTGTTGCCCATGCAGCAGGTTTTCCCTCTCTGTGACATTGCTGGATCCAAAGGAGAGGCAGAGACAATACAGTTTGGCACCAGTGCCACCGCAGGAGTTGCCAGAGGGATGTGATGTCCAACATCCAACTGCCTAAGGGACTCCATCTCCTGATTTTTCCTTGGGGTTAACTCCTGAAGCCTTTTCCATATATGGGTATAGCCGCAAGGCATATATGAATGTAATGGTGGTATATGAATGTAATGGAATATTATTATGGTGTAAGAAACAATGAGCAGGAGGAGTCTTGCGTGGGCTGATGATGAGTGAGATGAACAGAAGCAGAAGAACATTGTACACAATATCATCAAGATTGTGTGTTGATCTTCTGTGATGGACTATGTTCTTCTCACCAATGCAGTGGTACAGAAGAGTTCCAGGGGACTCATGATGGAAGAGGATCTCCAAATCCAGGGAAAAAAAAAGAACTGTGGAATATAGATGCTGATTGAACCATACTGTTTCTTTTATTTTTGGTGCTGTTGTTTTTCTATATTGAGGTTTTTCCTCATTGCTTTTATTTTTCTCTTATAACATGAGTAATGTAGAAATATGTTTAATGTTATTTTATATATATATATATATATATATATACATACATATATATATATAAATATATAAAACCTATAACAGATTACCTGCTCTCTGGGGGAGGGAGAAGGGAGGGAGGGAGAAAAATCTGAAATTGGAAAGCTTGTATAAACAAAAGTTGAGAACTATGTTGACTTGTAACTGGAAACAAATACTTTATTATCAAAACAAGGAAAAGAAAAGAAAGTAAGAAAAAAGAAAGAAAATAAAGTAAGAGAAGTAGAAGAAAAATGGAAAGAGAAATGAGAATGATGAAAGAAAATCATGAAAAAAAGTCAACAGCTTGGTAAAGGAGACAAAAAAATACTGAAGAAGATAACTCCTTAAAAAACAGACTAGGCCAAATGGTAAAAGAGGTACAAAATACCAATGAGGAAAAAATGCCTTGCAAAGCCAAATTGGCCAAATGGAAAAGGAGGTACAAAAACTCTCTGAAGGAAAGAACTCCTTAAAAATCAGGATTGAGCAAATGAAAGCTAATGACTTCATGAGAAATCAAGAAACAATAAAACAAAACCAAAAGAATGAAAAAATAGAGGGCAATGTGAACTATCTCATTGGGGAAAAAAAACTGACTTGTAAAATAGATGGAGGAGAGATAGTTTTAACATTATTGGACTACCTGAAAGCCACTATCAAAAATAGAGCCTAGATGTCATCTTCCAAGAAATTGTCAGGGAAAATTGCCCTGATATTCTAGAAACAGAAGGTAAAATAGAAATTGAAAGAATCCATCACTCACCTCCTGAAAGAGATCCTAAAATGAAAACTCCCAGGAACATTATAGACAAATTCTAGAGCTCTCAGTTGAAGAAGAAAATATTGCAATCAGCCAGAAAGAAATCAATATTGTGGAGCCACAGTCAGGATAATACAAGATCTAGCAGCTTCTATATTAAAGGATCAGAGGGCTTGGAGTGTGGTATTCTGGAGGGCAAAGGAACTGGGATTATAACCAAGAATCACCTACCCAGCAAAAAAGTATAATACTTTAGGAGAAAAAATGGGAATTCAATGAAAGAGGGGACTTTCAGGCATTCTTGATGAAAGATCTGAGCTGAAAAGGTAATTTGACTTTCAAATATAAGACTCCAGAGAACCATAAAAAGGTTAACAGGAAAATGAAATCATAAGGGATATTAAGAGGTTAAATTGTTTACATTTCTACTTGGAAAGATGATACTTGTAACTCATAAAAGCAGGATGGAGGGCGGCTAGGTGGCATAGTGGATAAAGCACTGGCCCTGGATTCAGGAGTTCCTGAGTTCAAATCTGGCACTTGACACTTACTGGCTGTGTGACCCTGGGCAAGTCACTTAACCCCCATTGCCCCGCAAAAAAAACAAAACCAAAAACAAAAAATAAAAGCAGGATGGAGTATATTTAGACAGAGGTCACAGGTGTGAGTTGAATATGAAGGGATTCTATATTTTTTTTTTAAATTAAGGGATGAGAGAGGAATGCACTGGGAGAATGGGAAAGGGAGAAGTGTAATGGGGGAAAGTATGTCACATAAAAGGAGCAAGAAAAAGCTTATAGAGTGGAGCATAAGATGGGGGAGGTGTGGGGGAGTGAGTGAGCCTTACTCTCATCAGAATTGACTCAAAGAGGAAATAACATATACAATCAATTGGGTAGAATAATCTCTCTTACCCTGCAGGAAAGTAGGAAGCGTAAGGGGATGTGGGGGTGTGACAGAAGGGAGGGCAGATTGGGGAAAGGGGCAGTCAGAAACTAACCACTTGAGGAAGGAAAGGGTAAAAGGAGATAAAGAATAGAGTAAATGTCATGGGGAGGGAATACGATGGAGGAAAACACAGTTAGCAATATTGACTGTGAAAAATGTTGAAGCAATTTTGTCTGACAAAGGCCTTATTTCTCAAACACATAGAGAACTGAGTCAAATTTATTACAATAAGAGCCAATCGCTAACTGATAAGTGATCAAAAGATATGAAGAATTTTCAGATGAAATAATTTTTTTTTTTTTGGCCAGGGCAATGAAAGTTAAGTGACTTGCCCAAGGTCATACAGCTAGTAAGTGTCAAGTTTCTGAGGCTAGATTTGAACTCAGGTCCTCCTGAATCTAAAGCCTGTGTTTTATCCATTGTGCCTTCAGATGAAATAATCAGAGTTATCTATAGTTATATATTTTTAAATGGTCTTACTCACTATTGATTAGAAATATATAAGTCAAAACAATTGTGTGGTACTACCTTAAACATATTGGATTGGATAAGACAGCACAGGAGAATGAAAAATATTGTATGGCATGTAGGGAAGATGAGACATTAATGCAGTATTTGTGGAGTTGTAAACTAAATCAGACATTCTGTAGAGCAGTTTGGAACTATGGCCAATGGGCTATAAAACCATGCATACTCTTTGACTTAGTAATATCATTGCTAGGTTGGTATTCAAAAAGAGACAAAAAAAACAAAAGTTGAATTTGAAATTGAAGAGATGCCCATCAATTGGGGAATGACTAAAATTGTGGGATGAGATTATGATAGAATGCTATTGAGATATAATAAATGATGAGCAGTATGGTCTTATAAAACCAGGAAAGACATACATGAGTTGATGCAAAGTGAAATTACTGTATGCAAAGTAACAGCAATATTGTAAGATGATTAGTTTTGAATAACTTAACTATTTTTAGCAATACAATGATCCAAGACAACTCTGAAGGACTTCTGAAAAATACAGTCCATCTCTAGAGAAAAAACTGATGGTGTCTGAACATAGATTGAAGCATTTTTTTACTTTCTTTTTCTTAAGTTGGTTTTTTGTCTGTTTTCTTTCACCACCTAATATGGAAATGTTTTACATGACTACACATGTGTAACTTATATTGAATTGCTTGCATTCTTATGTGGGGTGGGGAGGGAGGGAGGAAGAGAATTTGGAACACAAAGTTTAAAAACAGATATTAACATTGTTTTCACATGTAATTGAGGAAAAATAATATTCTAAATAAATGGGAAAAGAAACTTTAAAAAGAGGAAACAACAACACAAACTGTTCATACCCTTTGATCCAGCAATACCAATGCTAAGTTTATATCCAAAGACATCCCCCAAAAGAGAAAAAAAAGACCTATTTATAAAAAAATATATTCATAGTAGCTCTTTTTGTGGTGGCTAAGAATTGGAAATCAAAGGAATGCCCATCAATTGGGGAATGGCTAAACAAGCTGTGGTATATGATCATAATGGAATATTATTTTGCTAGAAGAAATGACAATCAAAATTATTTCAGAAAGGCTTGGAAAGACTTCTATGAACTAATGCACAGTGAAGTGAGCAGAACCAGGAGAACTTTGTGCACAGTGAAAAATATTGTTCAAAAAAGAATTGTGAATAACTTATCTATTCTCATTAATAGAATGATGCAAGACAATCCCAAAGGATTGATAATGAAGTATAACATCTACCTCCAAAAAGAGAATTGATATTGATGGAAGACAGATGCAAGGATGCTATTTTTAACTTTCATTTTTTTCTTTTCTTCTAGTCTTCTTATACTAATTGACTAATAATGGTAATGTTTTATATAACTGCACACATATAACCTATATCTGCTTATCACTTCAAGGAGGGAGGGAGGGAGGGAAGGAAGGACAGAATTTGGAACTCAAAACTTTAAGTTAAAATGTCTATTAAAATAAATCTTTAAAAAATTAATGTAAAAAAAGAAAATAAATCTTGCTCTTGGTTTTATGTTGATGCATGTTTGATCATTTAAAATATGATTTTATTATTCTTATGGTCTTTAATATTTTTAGTTCCTTGTATTCTTGGCCTAAATCCAAGCTTGTGCTAGCGATTAATTGGCACATATTTTTTGAATATTTTTCTCTAGCTACTTTGTCATTTTTCACTGATTCTCTAGGCATTTTTTATGAATACAATCATTATATCTGAAAATTAGGATAATTCTGTCTTGTCTTTTTTGTTTTTTATACATTTAGTTTTGTTTTCTTGCTTTCTTGCTATATTTACTATTTCTAGAACTATACTAAATAATAGTGGGGAAGAAGGGAGGGGCATCCTTGCTTTACCACTGTTTTGTACTGGGGAAGTTTCTAGTGCAAAAGTAAAATATTTAACTGAAATTTCTTGGTTTTGTTCCTCTACAAAGTACTGTTCTGACACTTTATAAAGGTGACCCTAGGTTTTCAAAGTCTTTTCCAGCAGAGTGTCAATTCTGACAAATTCTACAAAGTTGCAAATGCTTCAAGGAACTGCCTAGTGATGCACTGTGCATGTTTTCAGATAAATGGTCTAGAGAGGTAATTCACCATGTTGACCCGCAGATGATGATTTTTTCACTTAGAGAAATTCTTGAAGGTAATCTGCTTTTGTTGTAGATAGTTTGTGATCTGTGCCACAGGAGGGAGCATTGACACTGGCAAAAGCATAGATCTTTTAAATATTGGAGCATATTTCTTTATACTTGGAATTTTGTCTTACAAATGTTTTATACTTATTTTCTTCTCATTTTGATTGTAAGCATCTTGGAAGCAGGAAATATACCTTATTTATATCTTGTATCCGAGAATAGCAGAGTAAAGTTCTTCATGTAAAAAATAACAAATGCGTCATTCACTCATTGGTCTTAGCAAGACACTCAAAATACAGTACCAAAATTAGATACAGTCTGATGTTACAAGCTTGTAAAAGAGATGTCATGTCTGTAAATAAGTATAATAAAAATTAGAGAAGGTTTTGGACATAGGAGAACACCAGGCCAGGTACTATGAAATAACTTCTGAGGAAGAGAGTGTATTCATATATTAGGATCAGAGAAGATCTCCTGGAAGAAGAGGCTCAGGATAAAAGGAGGGAACCTTAATTAACTTTAATATAAAAGTTTGTCCATAGCTTTGATTTATTGGTAAAAACAGGTGTTTTTTTGTGGGGCTGGGGTATGTGTGTATTGTGTTATTTCTTTTCTCTCTAATATTACTGTTTTACTTTGAAATTATCTTCTTAAGCATGCTTTTTCTCACTTTCATTTTTTTCTTTTATTCAAGTTTTCTTATACAGACTAATATGGACATTTTTTACATAATTGCACATGTATTACCTATATCTGATTGCTTCCCAACTCAGGGAGGGGACAGGAGAGGGGAGGAAAGGAGGTTTAGAATTTGGAACTCACAACTAAAAAAAGGTTTTTAAAATATCTTCTTCAAACAGTGAATGGAAAAAATTTAGTGAACTTATCTAAGTGCTTTGGAGAATATATAATTATTTTCTCTTCCAGTTTTTATAATGCAATATCTTAAATTTATATAATACTTTAAGATTTGCTAAAATTCCTTTTTGGCAAAAACAATCTTGTAAGAGAGAAATCAAAGATTCCCTGCTTAAAAATTTAAAAATGCTCATTTATACTCAAGTCCCCTACTCCAATCCTTTCATCTTTTCTACCACTTCAAACTATCCCTAAGTATTTTATGATAGCATGTTAGTATGATTGATGCTGACTCCACACCATGTGGCTTTTAAATGGAGTGCTGTATTTGGAATTAGGGAAGCTTGGATTCAAATGCTGACTCTGTCATTTGCTAACTAGGGAGTCATGGACAAATTACTTAACCTCTGAAAGTCTCCATTTCCTTATCTGTCAAATGCTTCATTATCTCATTATCATACAGCTCTAATAAACAATGTAAGTCAATGGCTTTAGAAGCTTTGAAATGATATACATATAAATCTTACATCAAATGGCTAATTGTGTGGGACTCCCTCTCCATTGGTGGAGACTGATTATTCAGTGCCTTGTACTTATGGGAGGAGTGATACCTAGTTGGCAAAAGCAAGAGAGGAGAGATCTGTTCTCTTAGGGATCTTCTAGGTTCAAACTTTGAGAGAGAAAAGATCTTTTATGCAAACCTTTCTACAAGTCACTGAGGGGAAAGAGATTATAAGAGGAAAAAGCCAACATGAGAGGAACTAGAAGTCTATCATGTCCCTTTCTTTAGCTTGCTAAATGAGAATCTCTCTCTCTTTGTCTCTCTCTGTCTCTGTCTCTCCCTCTCCCTCTCTCTCTGCCTCTCTCAAACTGAGATATCTTGCTCCCAATGGGAGAGGTCTTTCATCTGTACTGTCATGTGCATGTATGTATGTGTGCACACATATGTATATACGTATATGTTGATCAGTTCTTCTCAGTGATGGCTGACTTTTCATGACCTCATTTGGGGTTTTCTTAACCAAGATACTGGAAAATTTTGCCATTTTCTTCTTTTTTAATAGATAAGGAAATGGAGGCAAAAGGGGTTAAGTGACTTACCCAGGGTCACACAGCTAGTAATTTTATTGGATATACACACACACATACACATAGTCATTCTTTGACATTTGCAGGTTTCACATTTGTTGTTTTTGTTATTCATAGGTTGGCCATGAATAATTTAAATGGGAGTTTTTGGAGATTTGCAACATACTATGGAAAATAATGTTCAATGGATGTATATAAAGAAAACTAAAAATGTTTCATAAATGCATAGATACTATTATTAATCTTTTTAATTATTTACTACAAGTATACACACAGAGATTTATAATAAACACTTACATTTTGTTAAACCACACACATACTTTTTCTTTTTTTTTTTTTTTGCAGGGCTATGGGGGTTAGGTGACTTGCCCAGGGTCACACAGCTAGTCAACTGTCTGAGGCCAAATTTGAACTCAGGTACTCCTGAATCCAGGGCCGGTGCTTTATCCACTGTGCTACCTAGCTGCCCCCTCAAACTTTTTCTGATATCTGTTTTGCTGTCATTTTGGCTAAATGGGTATTTTTGCTATTTGCTATGTGTATGTTCATTGCAGAACTGGGATTTGGTTGGAAGCAAGACCTGTCTTGGATATTGAATTCGTACCCCTTCCCCACTAAGAAATAGCTTTTAAGGAGATTAGCTTGAATCTAAAAACTAAATCCCCTAGACAAATAATATTTTAGGGACCTACCCCCTCTCTCTAGATAGCAGATTGGCCTATCTCTGGCCTCCCTCCTGGTAAGAAGGAGAACGGTTGAAGGAGGAAGTGCCAGAAATGTCTATTCTTGCTTCCCTTCAAGTCACCCATACAGCACTCCACACCACATGTAAATGTCATTATTCAGCAATAGGAACTTGTCATGGGCTCTATTTCTCCATTTCTCTTCTCAATATTTTCAGTTACAACTCCTGGAATCATAGGATCATAGATTCGGAGTTGGAACAGACCTTTGAAGCCCCTTCCAATCCCTTCATTTCACAGCCAAGAAAACTGAGGTCCAGTGAAATTAAGGCTTGAGACACAAAGACAGAAGTAGTACCACAGAGATAGTGAGAGTTAAGATTTGACCCACTCCCTTTGTCACCAGAGAGCCCTTGCTTTTCTTTTTTTCCATCATGGTGGATCTTCAATTTTCCTATGGTATGTCTTTCAATCATTAATTTTTAAAAGTGAAATTGTTCTTAGGATTATCTAAGGCCTAGGGTGGTGTCAAGCTGAGACCTGAGGCTACATTATTTTCACCTTCCTTCCTCATCCTGAAATATTTATAGTAATGTAGAACTTAATGTGTTGTTCAGCCTTGAACTAAGAAAGCTGCCTACTCCAAGTGAAACTTAATGGAGCAAACAACTTATTCACCTGCTATAAGAATCTAACAACTCTCATTGACAATGTAGAGATTTGTAAGAAATATGATTTAAAAAACAGACTATTAGTTTTTCCTCTGAGGAGAAAAAAAAGAAACCCTCAAGGTAACTATTTCTAAGATATAAAACTAGATTTTCAATAAGAAGAGAATTACTTGTGCTTACAGGAACCAAAGCTCATTTATATTAAAAATGGAGGATGAGTTAAAAACTAGGGAAAACATAACCTATATTCAAAGTTGGTTCTTTTTTAAAGGAAATATAAAAACTTATATAGGAACCAGTTTAGCACAGCTGCCAATATCAAGGCACTAATCAGGCAGTATCAAACAAGTTGTAATGGGTAAAATAGTATATTAACTTGCTATGACTTTGGAACTTAGTCTTCCAGGAAAACAGGCCTTCAATTAAGGACCCTGAAGTTTTCCTTTTTCTGGACATAAAAGTTTGTAATGTTTCTTAATGTGAATAAAAAAAGTGTGGGAGTACTTTCATGTATTTTACTATGCACAATTCTTTCCCTTTGACACCTATGAATACTCTAGACAACTTGTGTTACCAATAGCAACATAATAATAAAACAATGAGTTAAAAATAACATTGGGGGTAGCTAGGTGGTGCAGTGGATAAAGCACCAGACTTGGATTTGGGAGGATCTGATTTAAAATATGGCTTCAGACAATTGACACTTACTAGCTGTGTGACCCTGGGCAAGTCGCTTAACCATTGTTGCCCCACAAAACAACAACAACAAAATAACATTGAACAAATCATACAATCACAGAATTGGAAAGTTGGAAGGAACCTCAACAGTTGTCTGGTAAGAAAAATAATGAAAAGAATATTAAGTTTAACATAAATAAAATATGATTGAAGGGGGAAGTGAAAATGTTGGAGGGGATGTGGAAAAATTGGGATGCTAATTCATTGTACATGGAATTGTGAACTGATCCAAACATTTTGGAGAGAAATCAATCCAAAGATTTAAGTAAACTGTCTATACCCTTTGACCCAACAATACCACTACTAGATCTATTTCCAAAGATGATTAGGGAAAAGGAAAAGAACCTATATGTTCTGAAATGTTTATAGTGGATCTCTGTAGTGGCAAAGAACTGGAAATTGCCAGCATGCCCATCAATTGGAGAATGGCTAGACAAGTTGTGGTATATGATTTTGATAGAATATTACTGTGCTGTAAGAACTTAATGATCTTAGAAAATATGGAAGGATTTGCATGAAATAATGAAGAATGAAATGAGCAGAACTAAGAGAACATTGTATACAGTAACAGCAATATTAAGAATGACTTTAAATATTTTTGACTATTATACTTATATTAAATATAAAAGATATATGAAGAAAGATGCTATCTATATCCAGAGAAAGAACTGATAAATAGATGTATGCATAGAATAATAATATATAATTATGCCTAATTATACATTATTTATATAATTATATGTTCTGTTATTGTCTATTATATAATATCATAATATATAAATGTTATGTAATTTTATATTTCATTATATATTATTAGCTAATATATTATATATATAATTATTCTATGAATACTTCTTTTTATTATTTCTTTCTCTGGATGCAGATAGTCTCTTTCTACATATGCCTTTTATAGTTAATTTGAGTATTTATAATAATCAAATATATATACATACATGTATATATAACTCTATATAGCTCTTTGTCAAACATGTATATATAGCTATTTGTCAACTATATATATGTATGCATACATATTTGTATATATGCATATAAGTGTATGTATATGTGGATATATGTGTATGCATATGCATGTACACATATATGTGTATACATACACATATACACATACATCTATACCTCCATGCATACATATATATACACACAACCACATATACACATACATATATGCATATTTTATATATACATGTATATATGTATATATACACACATATACATGTATATGTGTGTATATACACACATATATGTATATATACACACATATATAAATATGTGTGGAGATATATCTACGTCTACATCTATTTCTACATCTACATCTATATCTACTATATCTGCATCTGTATCTATATCAGAATCTATAGATTTACACACACACACACACACACACACACCTATTTCTGTCTAATGCTAGCTGTCTCTAAGGTGAGGGTATAGTGAGGGAAGGAAAAAATTGGAGGGGGGGAGAAATTTATATATTAATTTTGTTGTATATTTAAAAGAAATATCAAGTTGTATCTGGTGAATTTGTTGTTTCATTTACAATCATTTTTTTTGTACTGTGTTATGGGAATGCTTGTTTTATTCCATAAATTAAAATAATTAATTAATTTTTGAAAAATAGTCAAACTAATTTCTTAGCCTTTGAGCCAGGCAGGCATGTCACCTAGGCATGTCTCACTTTCCTCAACTATGAAGTGATATAATAATAGAACATACCTTGAATGATTATTTTGATGATAAAATGAGGTAATATTTCTAAAAAGACTTAACACACATAATAGGTAATTAATGAATCTATCTTCTCTCCCTTCCTTGCCTTCCTTCATCTCTTTGTTCTCTTCCTCTCTCCCTCCTTTTCTCCCTTCCTCCCTTCCTCATTTCCTCCCTCTCTTCCTTCCTACCTTCCTATTTACCTATAACCCTACACTTGTGGGACCATAAGCAGTTGCTCAATGTTAAGACTATTCTATCCTTTCTCCTCTTCTCAAATGCTTCTAGTTTTATAGAGTTCACTGTATTATGAAGCAGCCTGATCCAATGTCAGATAAATTATTTCTTTGTTGTTGTTCAGTTGTTTTATAGTCATATCCAACCCTTTGTGAACCCATTTTTTTTGCAGAGATATTAAGTGGTTTGCCATTCCCTTCTCTAGCTCATTTTACAGGTGAGTAAACTGAGGCAAAGAGGGTTAAGTGACTTACTCAGGGTCACACAGCTAGTAGTATCTGAGGCCAGATTTAAATTCAGGAAGATGAATCTTTCTCACTCTAGGCCTGGCACTCCATCCACTCTACTACCTACCTAGCTGTCCCTAAATTCTTAGGTAAAGATGAAATCTTCCTCATAACTTCAAAGTATTGATTTGAGTTCTGTCTTCCAGAGGAACGTGCAATGAACCTATTCCCTCTTCCACATCATAACCTTTTAAAGAAGGGTGATGAAGAGGACAAGGACAAAGAGGATTTTAGAAACAATGTCCTAACCAATGGTTGAAGTAATTGGGTTGACATAGGATGGAGGAAAGAAGGTCACAGCAAGGGATAAGGACTGCCTCCCCCATCCTCTGCTGAATTAAATAAATAATCCAGATGAAATAATCTGAAACCATTACTTTCTAAGATTAAGATGCTTTCCTTTAATTAATAATGTCTAAGAATGGACTCTTGTTATCTGTAGTCACATCTTTATCTCCTCAGTGAAGTTGTGATCATCTATAAACCTCAGATTTCTTTTTTTACTCAGCTGTTCCAAAGTCTGCTCCCTATTTTTCTAAAATTTTTTTAAAACTTAAATGCAGAATTTTAGATTTTTCAACATTGAAGTTTTAGTACATTGTTCTAGCCTGTTAAGCTTAGTACTTTCTGAATCACTCCTGCTCTGACTTTACTTTCTTCCCTTGCTGATACTAACCCTATCAATTACATACTGTGGCTTACTTGAGTCCATTATCCCCTTATCCTTTCCTTGTTCATGCCTTGCTAAATCTCAATTTAAGGTTTAGCCCACTCTCTGCTTCCTCTATTCTGATTCACATGCTTCTGGATAGAGATAGAGAAAGTCACAAAACTGTCCCGGATTGTTCCTCCACAGATTTATGTTACATAATATCAATTTCATTCTCACTTTAGCAAGGTGGTCCTAGTTCTCTTTTCTATTCCCCATAAAATCTGTTAGAATCCTTTTCATCTCTCCTTCCATACTGTCCTTATTAGTAAGCATCTCATATAGCTGATTATATCTGGCCAACTCCAGCCATCCCTTTCTTACACTCCCAACATTTTTTTCACCTGACATCCTGCTAATTCACTACTACATTCCCCCACCTTCCTGCATGCAGCCTATGCCCTCGGGGATTTAGCCCTTTCAGTTTTGAAATTTAAAATTTGGGAGTTGGGGGTGGGAAAAGGTGCTGTCTGTGCACCAGTGAAATCAGTTTGACTCATCAAGCCCCTGCCTCTCAGGATCCGTGTATGCTAAGATTTAACTCACCTGCACTGATTTATTTTTTCTTATTTGTCAATTCAGAGAAGTCCCTGATTTCAGTGGTCCAGACTGCCTCACTGCCTTGCTGCCATGGCAGCTATTTGTCTAAAAGCTCTTCATCCCTGAGTGGCTCTGAGGTCTTCAGTTGGAGCCTGTATCCCACTGCACATCTGAGCTCCCAGTCTGCTCATGGAAACGGTAACAATCAGAGCTGTATATCTGTATTATTCACTGGTGGCATTTGTCTTCCTCTCATGTCTGCCATCCTCTTTGGGCTGTGTGTTCTTTAAAAATTACTCCTCCCTCTTTTGTCCTGCACTGTCCTGATTAGTGAATGCCTCACCCAGCACATTGTATGTAACAGTTCCCAGCTATAATTTACAATTTGGTCACCTTGTTTTCCACCATGCATGCAACCTTTCTGTCCATACCCCCGCCCTTCCAGGTCTGGAGCCATAATCAAACAAATATTGCCACTGCTACAAGAAGATGATGTCAGTCTAATTCCCTATTTCTTCACTCAGTATCCCTCTGATTTTCCAAACCAAAGAACACTTTCTTTGTCATAACTCTCTGGTAATTATTGTCTACTCTTATTAGAATGTAAACTGGGAGCAGGGACTATCATACTTTTGGATCAGCAGCCTCGGGTGTAGTATAATGCTTATAAAGTACTTCATAAATGCTTTTATTTCATTCATTTATTCATTCATTCATTCATTCATCTGTACTTCCATCCATTTGCCCACCCACCCACCCATCCTTCCATTCATTCATTTGTTCATTCATTCATTTATCTGTTTAGTCTTCAAGCATCACATACCATTTGTATTACTTCCTTTCAGTGGGGACTTTGATTCATATATTATTGGGAAAAGAGAGGTCATTGACCCTGAACTCCCTCCTCTATCTATGCAATATAACCCCCTTTGATATCTCTTTTTTCTCTCCTTCATTTTATTTTTTGATTAAACTTACCTTTATCCTCTTTTATCCTACCAGGGAAAACCATTCTATACATACTCTTGATCCTATCCCCTTCCCTCTTTTCCAGAAAGCTGGTTACTTAATCATCCATTCTAACTGTAATATTCAACCTTTCCTTATCTACTGGTTTCTACTAGCATTCTCTCCTACAAATATGCTCAAATCTCTCTAATCCTCAAAAAATGTGCCCTGTTATCCCTACAAGGCTTTATCCTGTGTCTATATGGCCTATTACACCCAACTTTCTGAAAGTTGTCTACACTTCTTGCTTTCATCTCTTCTGACTCCTCAGCCCTTTGAAATCTGGCTTCTGAACTTATCACTCAAATGGAATTTCTTTCTCCAAAATTACCAATGATCTCTTAATTGCCAGATTTCCTGCCCTGTCCTCAATCCTCATCCCTTTTCACTTTAATGACATTTGAGATTATTGACCACACTTATCTCATGGATACTCTTTCCTCTCTGAATTTTTGTGGCACCATTCTTTCCTGGCTGTCCTCTTACTTATCTGAATAATTCAGTTTTACTTGTTAATCTGTCATCTGTGTTACATTCCCTAATTGTGGATGTACTACACAAATCAGTCCTGGGCTATTCTCTTTCTTCACATTGCCTCAGTTGGTGATCTCATTGGTTCCCATAGGTTTAAGGAACATCTCCATACATTTGATTTTCATATATATATATCCAGTCAGTCTCTGTTCTAAACCCCAGGACTGCACCACCAACTGCTCATTGGATCTTTCAATTTTGATGACCCATAGGTATTTGAAACTCAACATATCCAAAACAAAATTCATTATCTTTTCTTTAAAAATCCACCCATCTTAAAATGTCTTTCTTTTGAGAATACCACTATATTTCTTTCTTTCTATTTCTTGAGGCAATTGTGGTTAAGTGACTTGCCTAGAGTCAAACAGCTAGGCAGTGTCTGTGACTAAATTTGTACTCAGATTTTCCTGACTCCCGGTCTAGTGCTCTATCTACTATACCACCTATATGCCCCTGTACCACCATATTTCAAGTCACCCTGGTTCACAATTTCAGAATTCAGGGAGACTAAGGCAGTGAATTGAGATTTTTTTTTTCAGAAATTACTAATATGTCCATTTTTTTTGCTGTATAAAGGAAATTGGGCATGATTAGAGGTATTGAAGTGAAGATGAATATTTCTGTTCCAATTTTATTTAGTTTTCATTGGGGATAGAATATTCTATTTTAAATGTCTTTGTGATTAGGCCAAGGGGAAAATTTGAAGAATAGATAGATAATAAATAGAAAGAAAGGAAGGAAGGAAGGAAGAAAGAACAAAGAAAGAAAGAAAGAAAGAGATCGAACCCATGAGAATGGATGGCAGGACATAGGTCCATTTGTATAAGAAGAAAAGAAAGCAATCTAGAAGACAGTATTTCCTAATCTTTTTTGCCTACTAAACCCCTTTGCAAGTGAAATCTAAGAACCCCTTCTGAGAATATATTATTTTTAAATAAAAATATATACATAAAATTACAAATCAGTTATATTGACATACATCTGTCAAAATCTTTTTTAAAACCAGATTCATGAACTCCTTATTAGGAAGTCTTACTCTAAGAGGTTCATTTTTAATTGTTTAAAATATATTTTTAAACTTAAAGCTGATAAGACAAACACTTTGTACTTTCATTGGTTATATCAAGGGCAAGGATGAGAAAGGGGGCAGATAGAAAACAGGTCTTTCCTTCTCCCTCTCCCTCTCCCATACACACACACACACACACACACACACACACACACACACACACACACACACACACACACTTCTTTATATGATTGAACAGCAACCCTCAACAGTGTTTGCATTTTCACAAAGGAAAAAGGTCTAGTTTTGTTTCAAATTGCATGGAAAGAACAATCAAGGTCAGAGGGGTTGATTCATTTTTTTTTTCTCATTGTGGGTTTCCTTTTGGTGGAGAATGGAATGAAGGAATGGAGTTGGTTGTTTTGATCTTTACAAATGAGTATGGGAACATCATATCAGCATTAATCAATAACTCTACAACAAATAATCTTACCTCTTATTTTCTTCCCTTCTTTCTCTTTCTCTTTTTTTCTCTCTCTCTCCCTCCACTTTCTCTCATTTACTTTCCCTTCCTCTCCTGCTCCTCTTCCCTTTTCCTTTTTTTTGGCTTCTTTTCCCTTTCTCTTCTTTCCTTTTCTTTTCCTTCTTCTCTTTTGCTTTCCTTCCACTTGGCATAGGAGCCAGTACACCACTCAACATGCTCAGAGTAGTTTTCTTGTAGAATGATCACTTCTAATGAGTTTCATCAGAGTGGCAAATGATTGTAGCAGACCCCAAACCACAGGCAGAACAGTGAGACAGGGAGCTTTTTTAAATGGCAATTAAAATGCAATTATAGATAGAAAATTGATTCTTCAAAGTGATCTGGTGGGTTTTGAACATATTTATTCACTCTCGGTGACTTTTATATTAAATATTCACAGTTTATAAATCAAAAGATCATTCTTTGCTGCCAGTGCTGCAAATTCCACCTGCAATCTATTAATCAAGCTATGTTCCTTCTCTCTGACATCATCACCAGTAATAAAGATTCTGCAAATGGAACTGAGCTGACAGTATTGCAGATGATGTATGAGGCAAAAAAGAATCCAGCTTGCTCTTTCATAACTGCATTGGCTCAGCAAGAGGTAATGGTGTTAAAAACTTGCTTTTCTGTTACTAAAGTAAGTAGATAGGAGGCCAAGACACACGGGGAGCAAAAAAATGTTGAGGGAAGCTGTGCAAAACTCACCATATGGCATCAGCAATCTTTACTGGCTGCTTCAGTTCATATGGTTCACTACCCATTACATTTTATTTAGTTTCATTATAGCCCAAGTCCAGATGGAGAGGCTGAAAGTCAAAACAAAATCCCAGGGTTTCCTTCAGTTTGGTTGATTCACTACACCTTATTATGGTTATCTCCTATGTTTCAGTCATACTATCAGCCAGCACAAAAGGTATGTTGTGAGACTCAAGGGACCTGCAAAATGTGTTCTTCATTGAATGTCTACCTGAGAGGGCAAATGCATTTTGATGGGCAGTCAGATCAAAATTTTGCAATGTTAGGATGGAATCTTAGCATTTCATATAACTAGAACAGACCTTAGAGAGTGTAGAGTCCAATTCCTTCATTTTTCAGATAAGAAAGCTGAGGTATAGAGAAAGATGAGGTGACTTGCTTGAAGGCACAGAGTGAGTTATCCAGCAATACCCCTGGGCCCAGCTAGGGAGTGTATCTCATTATCTGCTCTGTAACTGCTTGTTTTCCCCCACCAGGAGCACTGGTCCTCCTGATCAGACCTCTGGCTATCTTGCCATCATTCATTCCCCAGCCAAAGAAGGCCAATCCACTCAGCTTTGGGACTCATTCTCTGGGTGAGGTTTTTGAACTGGAAGGGGACACATTCCTAATCTCAGTCCCCCCCCTACATACATACATACACACATACACACATACATACGTGTTTGTCCATATGCCTGTGCGTATGCGCATATGCACACATATGTGCATGCATACACACAGTCCAAGCAGTGCTTCATCCCATCTCACAATTCACAAGGAATCTAAGACCTAGCCAGTGCAGGCATCTTGCCATCTTCCCTGCCACCTATTAGTTCCCTGTCTAACTTACCACCTCTTACTCAGGAAATGATAAATCAAATCACCGTAATTGTTGTTCCAGGAGAAGGCAAAATAATCTATTTCTCTATGACTTCAGTCATAATCTCACCAACTTTCTAGAAAAAAGCTCCCTTTTAGGGCAGCCTCTCCTTAGTAGAATATAAACTCCTTGAGATCAGGGACTATCTCATTTTTATATTTGTTTCCCTCGTTAGCACAGTTCCTAGTGACTAGTAAGTGTTTAATAAATGATTATTGATTGATTGGATCAATGAGAGTACTCTTTCACAAATCTTCAAATAGCATTGGAGAAGTCACCTCTGTACTATTAAAGACTATAACTGGATATTACCCTGAAAAACATTTCTAATTATTTGTTTCATAATCACTCAAGAGCGGCTAAGCTTCAGTGACATGTATTAAAGTTATGCTTTATTATTCATGTTCTTAACCAAAATTTCATTTTTTTTGGATTATTTGTTTGACATGCATGCAGAAGTTTTAGTGAATCCTGGATAGTATACTGCAGATTCTATAGCTAATACAGTTATAATAAACCTCTTAATTCCTGTTTAAGTCTCTTAACATTATTTCTGATCTCCTAAGCATATGCATTTATTTCTGATTCAAGTAAGCTACAAGTCTGAGGGTTTGTTTTGCTTTCTCTTGAGAACAAAAAACAAACAACCCCCCCTAAAAACATCCCAGCCTTTTAAACCCTAAAATGGTAAGCTCATATGGCACAGATGTATGTGTGCTGCTTCCTTAGCTCTGTATCCTTCATTTTTGTGATTTCCCTTCTGCTTCACTGCCAGCTTAGCAAAGATCTCACCAAACATACTGACATTAGCAACAAAGAATAATTGCCTTCATTATTTACCTATAAGGGCTTTAATTTCTTTATATATCTAGACATTCCAAACCATGAATTGGCATGAATCTCAAAAACAGTGACAATTATGATCATAAAAATAACAGTTCACATTATTATAATGCTACAAATTTGAAGCTGGAGGAATCAAATAGGAAATTATCCAAAGTTTACAAATATGGTACCAATCTTTTTTAATGAGCTAGGGATTTCCAAAGGATTTTTTTTTTGCAGTGGGTCCAGTTATTCTAGACTCATGATTCCATACATATATAAACACTCACACACAAACACATACACATAAACACTCATACACACAGAGCTTCCTGGTGAGGAAGTTCCCTCCATCCAAGCAGGTTGGCAAGTGCTCTGCAACTTGTAGTCTTAAAGAGTTTCCAGAAGGCACTTATAGGTTAAGCAATATATGTTAATATATGTCAAAGAATGGATCAAATGCAGAACTTCCTTACTCTGTAGCTGAATCACTATCCACCATCTTATACTGCCTCTCTTTCCAAGAATAACTGGACTACCTTAGATTTCTGAATATTTTAGAATAAGTATGCCATGGGTAGCATTGAAGACAAGGGTACTTAAAGAGAAGGCAGAAATTTCTATATCATATCTAATGGGAAGGGGAAATCCAAGAGGTGGGAGAACTCAACAAGCCCAATTCTTATTAGTATACAGATAATGTTCATGATGCAATCAGCTACTTGGATGAGGCTGGGGAACCTGCTTCTAGAAGACTAGAGATGATGTAACTAGTACTAGATAAATATGTGGTGAGGAAGAGTCTTTTTGATTGGCTAGAGAAACATTCAAAAGACACTAACCAGCCAGAGAGTAGGCCCTCTCTTCTGGTGACTTCTTCCTGCTTGTTTGGCATTCTAGCAAGAGAAGAAACAATGCTGTAAGGGTGAAGGCACTGAGCCTTTCCAATCCAAGGCTGACATGTGTCCCATGAGCACCTTGTTGTTTATTCTTTTATTTTAGGAAAAATAAATTAGAGCCAATGATCTTTTGAGTTTTGTGGTCAAGAGAATGAGCCACCCAACATCTAGAATTTCTGGAGTTGAATCCATGATATCGTAGCCAGTCCAGCCCAATGGGCCAAGGAGCAAACTTTAAGGCCTAACACAATGGTAGCTAAGATGAGGATTCATCTGACAGCAGTGTTGTATTTAGACATGAACATAGTGTAATCAATGCAATGTAGGAAGTATGAGATGTCTCATCCTTTTTTTCCCCAGAGACGGTGCAGGAGAGAGTGGGCCCCCAAAGAATGGGGGGAAATGTACTTCTATTCTTATATATCTTTGAAGTAAATATGCCTTTGTAAAAACTTACTGATGTTAACTGATTAAACAGAATCTAAGCACTAATCAATAGCAGCTCATAGTGGGGTTTAGGAGTGGAAAGAACACCTGAAATGTAGGCTCAAGCATATGGTATTAGAATGGTGTTCATTACTGATTCAATCGATCCAGGCTAATCTTTATTTTTTCAGTGGAATGTAATCCCCTTGCGAGCCAATATGATTTTATTTCTATATTTATACCACTAGTGCTTAGCACAATGCCTGACACATAGTAGGCACTTAATAAATGATAGTTAATGGCTTGATTTATTTAGAAACTTGAGTCACTGAACTCATCAAAATCCTAGTCTTTTTTTCACTTATTTGCAAGTGAGGATTGGAGGTAGTAATGGGAGCTGGGAGTAAGAGCATTTGGCAGGAAATGAATGATGTGTGTTGTTGTTGTTCTCAAGACTGAAATCTCATTTTGTGGAAGGTTCCATGCAGCAAAAATTCAACATTAAGAAGTCCCTCTAGAGAGGAAAACCTCATTATTATTTTGGCAAAAGAAAGAAAAGAATAAGGCAGAGAGAGGAAGGAAGATCAAGGTGTCTTAGGCTCCTGGCTTCAATGCAAGCATGTGTGCTTGTGTGTAATACTCAGAATATTTGAGCTAGGTAAATATGTAGGCAGATCTCCTGAGTTTTGCTATTCAATAGTGGCATCAGTCAATGGTTGGCAAATACATTTGTAGCTTAAAGAATTAAAATCTCATTTCAAGCTCTGTAATTACATTATTAGGGAGCATTTGAGGGAAACACAAAAGCCCCCATGTTTCCATGGTTTTCTAGATATCTTTAGAATAGATACCACATGAGATCTAAATAGCTGTGCTTAACATCTATAATGAAAATCAATGCAGAAGCTCATGTCTTGTACTTAGTAAGAAAGAGCTATCAAGGAAGGGTATGAGGCATTTGCACCTCAAATGATTGTTAAGGGGAATCCTGGAGAATTAAAAATCCTCAATCTCAGAGCAGACTTTTAAAATCTATAGGATTGTGAAAGTATTGGAGCAGTTAATGATCTGAGAGTGATTTCATGATGTTGTTCGCAGAGGTAGGGGTTTGGTGCTTGAAAGCTCATTTTACCTGCTTCTGAGAAATAGATTTTTTTATAGTCAACTTTAATGTTTAGTGATTAGAGAATTATCTTTCTGATTATCTGCTTTGAGTTAATATATACTCCAGAGAATGAGCTAGAGAGAGACATTCTCTTTCCAATTATTACTGAAGTTCATTTAAAGGGTTAAGGATATATTTTTTTTTTTTGGAGAGCATGAAGAGCATATGTGTCAAACACACCAACTGGCCCCTGAAGCAAAACTCCCAACTGTGACATGAACCAGATTAAAATGCAATTGGAGAATCCTTAACAAAATAAATAAAAATAACAATTAAACATGGATAACGTTTCACTTTAAAACTAAGTGATTATGCTGCCCTAGAGGGGCCCTTATATACAGATTGGTGGCCCCTCTTTCAATTTGAGTTTAACATCACTGATGTTACTACCTCCCCTAAGAGAATAATTTGACAATCAGGTGGTGCTGGTTCCAACAGTATTCTAAGACTGTGGGCTTCATATATTGCCACAGTTCAAAGGCACTTTATAAGTCATATAGGTCACTTCATGCCCTGATTTTACAGATGAGGAACCTGAGAGAGTAAGATACTTGCCCAAGGTTACACAGTTAATTTGTGGAAGAAGAAAGATGTGAATCTGGATCTCCTGACTTCTAACTAGATGCTCTCTCCATCACAGTTACCTGCCACACTCAGTAAACAAATAAAAGACTTGGAGAGAATTTGATGGCTCTGTCTCTGTGATATTTAAGCCTATTGTCTGCTGGTGACTCTGGTGGAGGGCCTATATGGAAAGGAATAAGAGGGAAAGAAAAATTGTCTTCTAAGAGTGATTAAGTTAGTTCTGGGGAATAGGAGGAACAGCTTCCTCCTCTACTCACTTGTGCAAAACATAGGATGGAGGCCTATAAAGAAGCCTTGAGAAAATTTCCTTGCATGGTGGCTGGAGAAGACTTTTCTATCAAGCCCAAAGGAAGATTGACATAAGAACTGTAAACTGAATGAGAAGCATCCAGTGAAATGGACCCACTGACAGGAGCAGTCAGGCTTTATCACGCCTCAGTTACTCCAAGTTTGTTTGTCCATCACACTACTATGACTACCATCATTACCAAAAGCAACGACTACAACAATTGAAAAAAATCCCCTGGAGGGGGGGAAATATATATATATATATATAAATATATATATATATAAATATATATATATATATACACACACACACATATACATATATATACATATATATATAGTGTGTGCATAATACATATCATTGGAAATACATGCCTTCACACACATGCATGTGCATACACACATGTGTGTGTATATACATATGTATATACACATAAATACATCCACATATGCAACTTTTTTGGCTATATTTACAGTGTGATATCAGAGATTTAGAAAACCCACTGGTAAGGATGCGTGCATGCAAATATGTGTGTGGATACATACATATATATATTTTGGTTCAGTCATTTTCAGGCATGTCTGACTTTTCATGACCCCACTCAGGGTCTTAGCAAAGATACTAGAGTGGTTTGCCATTTCCTTCTCCAATTCATTGTATAGATGAGGAAACTGAGACAAACAGGGTTACATGATTTGCCCAGGGTCATACTGCCAGTACATCTCTGAAGACTATATATATATATATATATGTGTGTGTGTGTGTGTGTGTGTGTGTGTATGTATGTATATGTATGTATGTATATGTATATGTATGTATACACATATACACATATGTATATGAAATAATTATATAACTAATAAGGAACACATTTTACAGGCCCACAATGGCTCAGGATATTGAGAGATATTGCAAACAATTTCTTTTATGTGAAGACTTTCCTACAAATCATGGCAGTGATAAAAGGGAATTCTATGACCCAGTATCATACACTCTAATGACCCCAGTGTCATTTTTTACTCTAGATAGGTTATTTTAAAAAGAACACATTCTTGTTGTTACAGACCATTTTACAAAAGATGCCCTCTCCCACCCCCTGACCCTTGACCCCTAAGGATGAAGCTGAGACTAATGAATTATGGGGGGAAATCCTTCAGTTTTAGGTTCCTAGTTTTCCAACATTCTGTTCAGAAAAAGACTTTAAAAGTCAGTTCATTAGGGAGCAGTTTTGCACGTGGCACATAACTACCTCTTATCTTTATGGAGAGTGTGTTTAGATAGATTTTTACTTAAAAAGAAAAATAGAGACTTTAAGGCTTTCCTAAAAGAAAAAGTAGACCCAAAATGTGAGTAATTTGGTAATTACTTATAACTGTGCTTATAATAATGAATTGAACTCAGTCCATTTTGTCCCCTTCTACTTGGGAGAAAGACCTCTTTTCTATCAACTTCTGTTTTAAGATTTACTCTAATAGGACAATGTTCCAAAATGTTCACAGTGATGGAAAGAGGAAACAGTCTGTGGACATATATTGACCAAGTAGCAACTAGACTGGCTTACAAATTATGCTCACCATGTAAGAGACAATATAATTGGAAACTGATACAGAAGGCCATTCAGGTGAGTAGATGGACCCTTTGCAGAAATGGGATTCAAAAGCAAGATTTATAAACATGGCTGACCTATTAATTCATGACTGAGAAGAAGCTGCATAATTTACCAATATAAAAGATGAATTAAAGTGAATGAGCCTACACAAATTTTCTATAAAGAATACTTTTTAGCCACTGGGTATTGGGCATCTTGCCTCTGTAGCAACTGAGCATGGCCAATTACTATTTTTTTTTTTTTGGTGAGGCAATTGGGGTTAAGTGACTTGCCTAGGGTCACATAGCTAGTAAGTGTCAAGGGTCTGAGGCCGGATTTGAACTCAAGTCCTCCTCACTCCAGAGCCAGTGCTCTATCCACTGCTCCACCTAGCTGCTCCCATGGCCAATTACTATTGAAGGACTACTAGATTCGTCCATCAAGAACTGTACCTGAGCAAAATGAAAGATATTTCAGGAGAAGTAGACACAGTATTTTCTTTCTATATTTCAAGTAGAAAGGCAATAGGAATGGAAATCAAAATAGTAAAGGAGAATCAAAAGACATATTTCACCTGGTTGATTTTTTTTATTGTGATATTTTAATTTTCTTGCAATTACATGTAAAAATAATTTTAACATTCTTTTTTACATATTGAGGTCCCAATTTTCTTCTTCCTTCCCTCCTTGAGAAGGCAAGTAATTTTATATGAACATGTGCAGTTATGCAAAATTTATTTTCATATTAGCTATGTAAAAAACAGACAAAAATAAAGTTAAAAAATATGCTTCAATCTTCATTCGGACTTCATCAATACTTTCTCTGAATGTAGATACAATTGTTCATCATAAATTTTTCATATTGTCCTGGATCACTGTGTTACTGAGAATAGCTAAGTCATTCACAGCTTTTCATAAAAAAAAAAATTGCTGTTACTATGTATAGAATTCTCCTGATTCTGCTCACTTTACTTTGCATCAGTTCATGTAAGTCCAGGTTTTTCTGAAGTCATCCTGTTTGGAATTTTTATAGCACAGTAGTACTCCATCACAATCACATACCACAACTGGTTCAGCCATTGCTCAATGGGAATCCTCTCAATTTCAAATTTTTGTCACCACAGAAAGACCTGCTATAAATACTTTTGTGCCTATTGGTACTTTTTCTTTAAAACAAGTTTTGGGGGCATAGAGAGTTAGCAATGGTATTGCTGGGTCAAAGAGTATTCATGGTTTTATAGCCCATTAGGTATAGCTCTAAATTGCTGTTCAGAATAGTTGGATCAGTTTACAACTCCACCAACAGTGCATTAGTGTCCCAATTTTTGCACACCTCCTCCAACATACGTTTTCTTTTTCTGTCACATTAGTCAATCTGATAGTTGTGAGGTGGTGTCTCAGAGTTGTTTTAATTTGCATTTCTCTAATCAGTATGACTTAGGACAAAAAATCATGTGACAATAGATAGCTTTGATTTATTCTTCTGAAAACTACCTGTTCATATGTTTTGACCATTTATCAATTTGGAAATTACTCATATTCTTATAAATATAGCTCAGTTCTCTAAATATTTGAGAAGTCCTTTATCAGAGAAACTTGTCAAAAATTTTTCTAAGTTTTCTCTTTTCCTTCTAATCTTGACTACATTAGATTTTTGTGCAATTAAAAAAATTATATGATCAAAATTAGCCATTTTACTTCCTATAATATTTTCCATTTCTTTTTTTGTCAAAAATTCTTCCATTACCCATAATTCTGACAGGTAATATATTCCATGTACCCTTAATTTACTTATGGTATCACCCTTTATGTCTAAATCATGTACCCACTTTGACCGTATCTCAGTACACAATATGAGATATTGATCTATACATATTTTCTGCCAAACTGTGTTCCAATTTTCCTAGCAGTTTTTTGTCAAATAGTGAGTTCTTGTCCCAAAAGCTTGGTTCTTTGGCTTATCAAACACTAGATTACTATGGTTACTTACTACTGTGTATTGTGTACCTGATATATTCCACTCTATTTCTAAGCCAGTAGCAGATTGTTTTGATGATTACCAATTTGTAATAGAGTTTGAGATCTGATATGGCTAGTCCACTTTCCTTTATATTTTTTTATTGATGTCATTGATATTATGGACCAGTTGTTCCAGATGAATTTTGTTATTATTTTTTCTAGCTCTTTGAAACATTCTTGGTAGTTTGATTGTCATGGCATTGAATAAGTAAATTAATTTAGGTGGAATTATCATTTGTATTATATTGACTTGGCCTACACATAAGCAATTGGTATTTTTTCCAAGTGTTTAGATCTGACTTTATTTGTATGAAAAGTGTTTTGTAATTGTTTTGTTTATATAGTTTCTGGGTTTGCCTTGGAAGGTAGACTCCCAAGTATTTTATATTGTCTTTAGTTATTTTAAATGAAATTTGTCTTTCTATCTCTTGCTGCTGAACTTTGTTGGTAATATATAGAAATGCTGATGATTTATGTGGGTTAATTTTATACTCTTCAACTTTACTAAAGTTGTTCATTATTTCTATTAGTTTTTTTTTTTATTTACTTTTCTAGAATTCTCTAAGAATACCATTCTAATTCCTTCAATTTCTTTTTCTTCTCTTATTACTACAGCTATCATTTCTAGTACAATATTGAACAATAGTGTAGATAACAGGCATTTTTGCTTCACCCCTGATCTTATTGGCAAGGTTTCTATCTTATTCCATTACAGATAATTCTTTTTGATGGTTTTAAATAGAAACTACTTTTTAGTTTAAGGAAAGATCCCTTTTAATAAGAATTAATGTTGTGTTTTTTCAAAAGCTTTTTCTGTATCTATTTTGATAATAATAAAATTTCTATTGGTTTTGTTATTGATACAGTTGATTATGTTGATAGCTTTCCTAATATTGAACCAGCCCTGCATTCCTGGTATAAATCCCAGTGGTCATACTATATGATCCTTCTGATATATTGCTATAATCTCCTTGATAGTATTTTATTTAAATTTTTGTATCAATATTCATTAGGGAAATTGGTCTATAGTTTTCTTTCTCTGTTCTTCCTGATTTAGGAATCAGCACCATATTTCCATTTTAAAAGGAATTTGGTAAGACTCCTTCCTTACCTATTTTTCCCCCACAAAGTTTATATAGCATTGGAAATAGTTGTTCTTTCAATGTTTCATAGAATTAACTTGTTAATCCATCTGGTCCTCGGGATTTTTTCTTTGGAAGTTCATCAATCACTTGTTCACTGTTCCCCCTAAGATTGAGTATTTAAGTATTTTATTTCTGTTTTTTTTTTAATTTTTAAAAATCTGACCAGTTTACATTTTTGTAAATATTCATCCATATTCCTTGGATTGTCAGGTTTATTGGCATATAATTGAGTTAGTTCCTAATAATTGTGTTTTGGTTTTGTTTTGTTTTGCAGAGCAATGAGGGTTAAGTGACTTACCCAAGGTCACACAGCTAGTGTCAAGTGTTTGAGGCCGGATTTGAACTCAGGTCCTCCTCACTCCAGGGTCAGTGCTTTATACAGGCCCAGTGCTTTCTAATAATTGTTTTAATTTACTTAATCACCCTTTTCATTTTTGATAATTTGGTTTTCCTCTTTCTTTAAAAAAAAAGTAACCAATGATTTATCTGTTTTATTTTTTCCCTTAAAACCAGCTCTTAGTTTTATTTACTAGTTCAATATTTTTCTTACTTTCAATTTTACTACTTTCTCCTTTGATTTTCAGGATTTCCTGTTTGGTGATGACTTGGGGACTTTTAATTTGTTTTTTTTCTAGTTTGTTTTTAGTTGCATGTCCAAATCATTGATCTGCTATTTCTCTATTTTATTGATCTAAGCATTTGGAGATACTAATTTTCCACTAAGTATCACTTTGGCTGCATCCCGTAAAATTTATGTTGTCTCTTTGCCATCATTTTTCTTTTTTTTCTTTCTTTTTTTTTTTTTAAGTGAGGCAATTGGGGTTAAGTGACTTGCCCAGGGTCACACAGCTAGTAAGTGTTAAGTGTCTGAGGCCGGATTTGAACTCAGGTACTCCTGACTCCAGGGCCAGTGCTCTATCCACTGTGCCACCTAGCTGCCCCATCATTTTTCTTAATGAAAGTATTGTTTCTATGATTTGTTGACACACTCATTCATTACAATTAGATTATTTAGTTTCCAATTAAATGTTAATCTTTGTTTCCATGGCCCTTTGTTGAATATAATTTTATTGCATTATGATCTGAAAAAGGGTACAGTTAATATTTCTTCTTTTCTGCATTTGGTTGAGAAGTTTTTATGCCTAAATAAATGGTCGGTTTTTGTGTAGTTGCCATGTACTATTTCTGTATACTCTGCTCCTGTGGTGAAGGGGACACTGTCCCAAGCTTCAGGTTTTTCATGCTGTTGTGTTCAGAGCTAGTTCTGGGGGGTCTGTATTTTTTCAGTTCTTCCAAGGTAAAGAGATGTAAGGAGAGGTGTGGTCAATTCTCTCCTAGTCTGTGAGTTACCACAAGCACTCTGTTCCACACTGGAGCTGTGAGTAGGGTTCCTGCTTCTGCTAATTCTACTCCTTGCCTTCACACTGTGACCCACAACCATATGGCCAATGCAACAGAGTCCTTGCCGCACCCAGTATAATCAACAGGTTTCCTATAATCTCCTTTGGACTTGTTTTCTAACCACCTTACTATCTGTGGGCTGAGAGCTCTAAAAGCCACAAGAACTGAATTAATCACCCCCACAAGGCCTGCCGCTGCTGCTTTGCTGTAACAGCCTACAGTGGTGTAACCTGCACTCCACTCTCACCTCATAAGACATACTTCTCTTGCTGACCTAAATTGTCTTGAGCTGAGTAAATTGTTTCACCTCATCCTTTTGTTCATTCTGCTGCTCTAGAATTTTTTGGGGGGAATTATTTTAGTGTTGTTTAAAAGGGAATTTGGGAGAGCTCAGGAGAGTCCCAGGTCTTTACTCTGTCATGTTGGTTCTCCCCCTGTTCTAATTTTTAAGGAGTTCTTATTTTCAGCAAATTTTAATACCTTTTTCCATTTGGCAAATACTGCTTTTAAAAGTTATTCTCTCCACTGGATTTTGGTGCCTCTTTTACCATTTGCCAATTCTGTTTTTAACATATTATTTTCTTCAGTATTTTTTGTGCCTCTCTTACTAAGCTATTAACTAATGTTTCACAATTTATCACATCACTCTCATTTCTTTCCACTACATTTCTTATTTGATCTTTAAAATGTTTTTTTTTTCTGAGAATGCTTTTTCTGGAAGAAATGTGAACAATTCAGAATTTTCTTTGAAGATTTACATTTAGCTATTTTGACTTCATTGTATTTTTTCTGTTTGTGCCTTGATCTTTCCTGTCACCATAGCAACTTTCTATTGTCAGGTTCATTTTTTGTTTGCTCGTTTTTCTAGTTAATTTTTTTTTTTAGGTGAAATGTTTACTTCTTTTATTTTTTCCATATAAATATTTTAGTATTTTCCAGTTGCATTTAGCAATAGTTTTCAACATTTGTTTTTATAAGATTTCTAGTTTCAAATTTTTCTCCCTCCCTCTCCTCCCTTCCCCCTCCCCAAGACAGCAAATAATCTGATATAGGTTACATATGTACAATCACATTAAACAGATTTCTGCATTAGTCATGTGATGAGAGAAGAATCAGAGCAAAAAGGAAAAACCTCAAAAAAGAAAAACAACAACAACAAAACCATTAGAAACCGTATGGTTCGATTTACATCTAGATTCCACAGTGTTTTTTTCTTCTTCTGGATTTGGAGAGCATTTTCTATCATGAGTCCTTTGGAACTATTTTGGACTATTGTATTGCTGAGAAGAATCAAGTCTATCACAGTTGATCAACACATAATGTTGTTGATACTGTGTACAATGATCTCCTGGTTCTGTTCATCTCATCGTCAGTTCATGCAAGTCCTTCCAGGTTTCTCTGAAATCTGTCTGCTCATTGTTTCATACAGCACAAGAGTATTCCATTACATTCATATACCAAAACTTGTTCAGCCATTCCTCAATTGATGGGCAACCACTCAATTTCCAATTCCTTGCCACCACAAAAAGAGCAGCTATAAATATTTTTGTACATGTAGGTCCTTTTCCCCTTTTATGATCTCTTTGGGAAAAAGACCTAATACTGGTATTGCTGGGTCAAAGGGTATGCACAGTTTTATAGCCCTCTGGGCATAGGTCCAAACTGCTTTCCAGAATGTTTAGATCAGTTCACAGCTCCACCAACAATGCATTAGTGTTCCAATTTTTCCACAACTTCTCCAACATTTATTATTTTCCTTTTTTGTCATATTAGCCAATCTGCTAGGTGTCAGGTGGTACCCCAGAATTGTTTTAATTTGCATTTCTCTCATCAGTATTGATTTAGAGCATTTTTTCATATGGCAATAGATAGCTTTGATTTCTTCATCAGAAAACTGCCTGTTCATATCTTTTGACCATTTCTCTCTAGTTAATTTCTTAACATAACTGTTAAAGTAAGGCCTTACTCATGGGGTTGAGAGGGCACTGTTCCAAGCTTCAGGCCTTTCTTGCTGCTGTTTTCAGAACTAATTCTGGGGGGCTTGGTTCTTGCAAGGTGGTATGATCTAAGAAAAAGTGTGGTCACTGCTCTCCTGACCTCTGCTATGGTCTGTGAGTGAACAAAAGCACTCTTTTCTTCCATGGAACTATGACTGGGGTACCTTCATCCTTCTGGCTATGAGCGCTAGCGTGTTAGGGCTCTTCTTAGTTCTGGGACTGCAACCAACAACCACATAAAGGCAATTTGACTGTCTCCTTCACTCTGTGATAGAAAAGGGTTCCTTGTAATCTCCCCCTGACCAATTAATTACTGGATCCCATTACCATCTATTGAGAGCTCCTGAAGCTGCTGCTGCTGCTGCTGCTGCCACTAATAAACTACCCTCAAGGCCTGCTGCTGGAGCCCAGTGTGGCCTGTGCTATGTATTCTGCACCAAGTCGAATCACCTCCCCACTGAGACAGACCTTTCCAGCGCACCTCCTAAGTTGTACTGAACTAGACAATTGTTTTAACCTGACCTTTTCTTGTTTCTGCCACTGCAGAATTCTATCTGAAAGGTTATTTTAAGTCATCTGGAGTGGGGTTTGGGAGAGCTCAGGTGAGTCCCTGACTTTATTCTTTTATCTTGGCTCTGCCTCTCCTCATTGATTCTAAAAGCCCTGGCCTCGGAGAGATAAACATTTGCACTAATTCATTCAGACACTAAGCAGGAGCCATAAGGCCTGTCTGTCCACAAAGTAAAACTTTCATAGAGGCCTCTGTGCTTGCGCAGCTTCTGTGGGGGTGTAGCAGTATTAGGGGGCTTCAACTGCAAATAGACAGGCTGGTTATATCATATGTATATAAAAGTAACTTCAGGGTCAATGAAGGACCTGCCTGTGGAAGAGTGAGGGAAACCTAGCTGGTTCACTTGTATAATAAATCTTATAAGGTCTGAGATTTTTTTTCCTGAAGTCCTCTATACTCCATTTCATATAAAAGGATTTTGTTACATAATTCAAAACCAGATTATTAAACATTAGGTCCTAGGTGCTTCAATTTTTTGTGTACTGTTTTGTTAGAGGTAATGGAGAGGAATAAGGATGATATTTCCTGACACATAAATGCCAATACAATTCAATTTTGCATCCACGAATCACTGGTATGTAACTAGGGCCTCTGAAACATCTGAGACAGATTGCTAAAGAGTCTTGATTTTATAAACCATTTTCCAAACTATTTCTCTGCCTGGCCCTAGCAGTAATCTATTTGTAAGTCCACTTTGTATTCACTACCCTTCAACTCCAGGGAAAAAAATGTCACTCCCAGGATAAATAAGCTCATCCCTTCTAAACTCACCACCATGCTGCTACTCAAGCCTTGATTGACCACCTCCCTCAGCCTCCTCTTCCTTCTTTTTGGGGGGTGGGGTGGCAAACCCCTCGCAGTGCATTTCTTTTATGGTGGGCAGAAGGTGAACTCTCAGATCACTCCCCTCAGCATCTGCTGTCTTGCCTGGTTTCAGCTCCACAGAAGAAGATGCTGCCCAGCAGTCAGCTACCCCATCCTGTCCTTCGTCCTGTCACCTCTCCTGCCTCTTTTTATGTGTTCTCTGCTCCTTTAGATGATAACCTCCATGAGGGCAGGGATTGTATTCTTTTTTAGTAATTGTATCTCTACTACTGAGCAGAAATGTTTATTGGGTTAGATTAGGTTGTTTCCAGACTGAAACCAAAAGAGGATCCAAAAGGCCCTTCATAATCCATTTCAACAACAATAACCAGAGACAACTCATGGGTTCAGGTAATATGTGCTTATGTACTTTAAAATCTCCAAGGTTATTGTCTTTCTTAGAGGGAAACATGGTCAACAGGAAAAAGGGTTTAGGGATGTGAAGGATCTTTAGCACAACCCCCTCATTTTATAGATGTGAGACTTCCAGAAGTAAAGGGACTTGCCTCGGTATGCTGACTTAAGAACCAGTGCTGCTTCAACCTGAATACATAAGACCTAAGTTTAGTACCTTTCAAAATGTCCAACTGTGTGCAAATCAGAAACAAAGAAATGCTGCAGTATAGAATATTCGCTCTCTTTTTTACGTAGTTTTTTTTTTGCAGTCCACCAAAACAAAACAAAACAAACAAACAAACAAAACCCTAAACTAAACCAAACCAAAACCTTTTTGTTTTTCATATCCAGGGTTTCTTCTTCTCTCCCTTAGTTAGAATCTCTGCTTCTGCCTCTAAAATCTTCCATGCTAGAACTTCCATTTCCTATGCAATCTTGCTAAATCCTCCTGTAACATCAGAGGTGGGAAATCAGTTGAAGTTCCTCAAGACTCCACCCATCCCTATAAAATATCTAGTCATTTTCCAAATTGTTCAAGATTTTGTTGCCGTGTATTAACCCAGACTCATGCACAATGGATTGGAGGTAGGGAGGAGAGGAGTGATGAGAGCCCCGAATAAACTGGGTATCAGGGCTTTAGGGAACTTTTCAAATGACTGTAAACCGCCCTCCCCTTTATTCTTTAGCATTTACTGAAAATACTTTCATTTAAATCTCAGATTCCCTTGCTGGGTAAACAATGGATATATCCTATCCTTCAAGAGATCTGATCCAACTATATCTTTGTCTCTTGAGTGATCAAGATCTTAATATATCTTTGCTCCCTTTTTCTTTCCTTCTCTCTTCTTTCCCTACCCACTTTTTAAGTTATTCACTTTCCCTTATGTACTGTAAAATGTGACCATAACAAAGGACTGGTTTTTGTTAAAGCTGGTTCGTTTCTTCCATGGAATTCTCTAAGTATTCTCCCCAAACAAACAAACAAAACAAACAGCTGCAACATTGTTTGGTGTTGACATTCTGTCTGTTTTTGAGGAGGCAGAAGCTTGATTCTCAGCAATGCTCAGGTCTCTCTGTTTCTGGTTGCTACTTCTAGAACACAACATCCCAGTGCACTCCAAAAACAAACTTTTGAGAGTAATTTCCCTATACTTCATAAACTATCTAATTAACAAAGGGACAATTAAAAAGAAGATGCTTTTGAAAACAAGGTTACCAGAACTGTCTTTGGGACAAACTACAGTGAAGTAAAGCTAAGTAGAAAGAAGACATTTATCAGTCTAAAATATCTGAGATGGACAATTTGAAACAACAATTCACCAAAAAGAATGATGTGCCTTATAAATGAATGATGATATGCCAGGAACAAAATTTAGAAAATCAATGTGCTGTCTAAAAATTAGTCAGGGTGAATCCAGTAGCAAAATACAGTAATCATTTTTTGAGATGGGATAGGGAAGAAAAACAGAAGTACTTAGACCAAATTGTAAGCTGCTTCAGATTTGTCAGAAAGAAAAATAAAATATCTTGTCTAAATATCATTGTTATTTCTACTCGATTGAAATAGACTAGTCAATCTTAAGTCTGAAAAAGGGAAAACTGCATAAACCATTCAATGATATAGATATAAAATATAACTATATAGCAAAGACCAAGAATTTCTTTGGTGTGGAAGATGCTGGCTTGAGAACTCCTTTTACTGATAAAGACCACAGTCCATCTAAGGATTAAAGAAAATAACCTTTAGACACAATTGTCTATCAAGAGCTATCAAAATTAATTTTTCAGCTGATGTCGATTACTAGTACCCAATTATAATGCTCACTCTCTCATAGCCTAGGCTGTGGAACCACTGGAGGCTGTGACTCTTGTGTAAGGTTTTTTACGGTGGAAGAAGTTCTAACCACCTGCTGGTGGATTGGGTTATGATTGTTGCTGTTGTTCAGTTGTTCATTCATGTGCAACTCTACATGACTCCATGGACTTTGTCCATGGAGTTTTCTTGGCAAAGATACTGGGGTAGTTTGCCATTTCCTTTTCCAGTGTGTCCCCATTTAACAGAAAGGGAACTGGGGCAAATACAGAGTAAGTGACTTCCCCAGTGTCACAGAACTATGTGTCATATACTATAAATGTCTGGGGCTGAATTTGAACTCAGGACTCAGTCTTCCTGACCTCAGGACCAGTCCTCTATTCACTGCACCACCTAGTTGCCCCACTAGGATATGATTATATGATTAAGCAATTGGGTTCATGTACACTTAGAGAAAGAAAAGATTTAAGACAGTCTATTGGTCATTAAGCCCTTCTCCTTCATCCTATACACCTGTGAATCATTCATAATAGTAAAACCAAGAATTTGCAAAACTCTTTCAATAAATCATCTCCTTTGAAACACAGTATCCCTTTTAACACAGGTCCTGGCATATAGGAGGTACTTAATAAATGCTAGTTGACTGGAATATCTTCTTTCACTTTACTTTACAAATGATCAAAGTGTGACTCATGTATTGCTCATCTTGATACATGTAGTGAGCATCGGAAGGGAGACCCTCCTTATTGCATGTCCAGTACTCTCCACACAATTCCATGCTGCTTTGACTTTTTTAGGCTTAGGCAAAGGCAGTAGGAAACTCTCAGATTAGACATGTCAGTATTCAGAAATGCAGACAAGGTCAGTGGGAGGAGAAGAGAAGTAACATAATTAAGAGCTTTGCTATAAAAAATAGATATACTGGGAGGAAATAGATGAATATGTATATAGATTATGAATATGTATATATTGACTTACTCTGTGAAATATAAAAGGATAAGCAGCTTTGTTTTCTGAATTCACTGAATGATAATAGGATAACATGATGATGGAACCAGGGCACAATAAAGATTTTTTTTTCTGTATGCTGATTGTGTTCTTCAATTGGATTTGCTGAATATCACTTCTTTCTGGGGCAACAAGTCACATAAATATGGTGAAAATCCTCTTACCAAAATATACATGAATCTAAGCATATTATGAAATTATAGGATTTCAGAATGGAAAGGGACCTCAGAGGCTATCTTTTCCAAACTATTCAGGATCAAGAATTCCTCCCTACTTAACATTTGGCCATGCAGCCAGGCTTTGTTCGAACACATCCAGGGAGGGGGAATCCACCAACTCCAAAAGGAGTACATTGCATTTTGGAATAACTAATTTAGGAGAGATTTTTCCTTCTATCAAGTCTAAATCTGTCCCTCTGTGACTTTCAATTACTTCAAGACAGCTATCATGTTCCTCCTAATTCTTCTCTTCCATGGGTTTATTAAATGTCACCAGTTCCCTTAACTATTTATCATGTCATGATTTTGAGTTCTTAAAGTACTGGTTGTCCTTCTTTTAGTCCACTCCAGATGATCGAGGTACTGTCATTTTTTCCCCTTTTGTTTGTATCCTCAGTGCTCAGCACTCGAGAAACATTTGTTGACTCAGTTGTTTAGTTGGAATGTTGAGTGTGTGAAGAGGTATGTGGTATAATAAGCCTTGTAAGATGGGCCAAATCCAAAGTGTAATGATCTTTTTTGGGGGGGAGGGGGAGGTATTACTGATTCACATTGAGCATGCCCTGCATTAAAACACCCTCCATTATCTTTTTTAGATTAATTTTTTTCCAGGCCATGACTACTATTTTGTACTCGTAAAGCTGATTTTTCTAAAAGATGTCTTTGATAATTCTGGTTTTTCCTTCATTTCCAAATAGTTTCCTCTCATTCCCTTCCTCTATATATCAAGTTTTCTCAAAGAGGGATAAAGATAGGGACTCAACCTGTGATACCAATGGTATAGGGAACTCCTAGAGAAGCATTTCTTCTACCAATAATAGACTAACACATTCTATGTAACTTACAGTTAGGGAGTTGTCTAGACTGAGTTAAATGACTTGCTCAGGGTCACACAGTCAGTATGTGTCAGAGGCTTCAAGTTTATCCCTCTATCCTTTATATCACAGGCCTTACTTCTTTTCTGGGTAAAAAAATGAAAACAAAAAGCATTTAATGAACACATCCACTCTATTGCTGTGTCCAATATGGCATGCAATTGCCACATCCATGATCCCCCACATCTTTAATGAAAGAAGGAAAGTACTTTTTCCCCCAATACTTTTCCAGGACCAAGCTCAGTCATTAGGAATGCATAGTTTTTGTTCTTTCTGTTTACAAGGTTGGAGTCATTCAGTTTATTGTTTTCCTAGGTCTGACAGGTGACAGCATTGACTAATAAACCAGAAGATAGCAAAACCAAGAAATGTGAAAATGACTTTATTACTACCTATGTGAATGGTTTATTCAGAATTGGTTGGTACTGGAAGAAAGGGATTAAGAAGAAAATCAGAAACCTTTAGAAAAGTAGATGAGTCAACAGATTAATCTGATAGAGGGTAGTGTGTTTCAAGGCATTACTTTACAAGCAAACAATTAAAGATGTTGCTTAGTAGAAACGGGATAGTAGATTCCTTAAAAGCAGAAAATGGGAGAAATGACTAGAAGATATATATGATCATATGGTGGTTGGTAAGTTGAGTTCAGGGAAGTACAGATCCATTAAGTTAGCATTTTGGTGATTATTGAGAGAAAAGTTCTGATCCAGACCTGAAACAATGAACCAGCAAAGAACAACTGAGCCATCCAACAGTTTGGAGCCAAAGGAGGGAGCTAATTAACTTGCAAAAATTCAAATCACAGTTCTTTCTTGTTTTTTACAGGGCAATGAGGGTTAAGTGATTTGCCCAGGGTCACAAAGCTTGTAAGTATCTGAGGTCACATTTGAACTCAGGTCCTCCTGAATCCAGGGCCAATGCTTTATCCATTGTGCCACCTAGCTGCCCCTGAAATCACAGTTCTTTTAAAAAGTCCAATGTATCTTAAGCCACATCAACGTAGTTTAAAAATAGTGACTTGATTTTAACTTACTTAGCTTTAAGAATACATAGACTGGGGCAGCTAGGTGGCACAGTGGATAGAGCACCGGTCCTGGAGTCAGGAGTACCTGAGTTCAAATCTGGCCTCAGACACTTAACACTTACTAGCTGTGTGACCCTGGGCAAGTCACTTAACCCCAATTGCCTCACTAAAAAAAAGAATACATAGAGTGCATACCTTTATATTTCAACAGATACTGATCAACTTATTGTGTATACTCCTTTTACTCATATAGACTGCAACTCTCAACCTTTGTTTATTCATTTTTTCTTTCTATAAATCCTCTATAGAAAAATCCACCCAAAGCTTAGGTTATTTGAAGATTGTGAAATTCAGTTTCTGTTATTTTACTGGTCATATATGTCCTTAATCACATCTTTTTTTCTGAAAAAGTTACTAATAATGCACTGAAATGTGCTCATACTCAATATATGGCTTTCCATTGTCTTCTAAGCCACCTGAAATTATGTTTCATATCATAATTTCATAGTGAGATCATAGTATTCTATGATTGTCAGCCACATAACATTGCTGGGAGCTTATTGATATTAGCAAATGTCTTTTCTTTCAGGTAGGGAGCATGGTCTCAAGCACTAAAGAGACTTTAGGAAGAATGAGGACTGAGAATTTGGTAATAAAGGAATTCCTGATGAGAGCATTTGAGTTATGAGATTAGATGTCAGATTTCAAGGAGCTGAACAGCTAGTGATTTGCAAGGCAGCTAGGTATTGTAACAGAATGTTGGATGTGTATTTAGAAGATGAGTTAAGGGGCAGCTAGGTGGCACAGTGGATAGAGCACCGGCCCTGGAGTCAGAAGTAACTGAGTTCAAATCCAGCCTCAGACAGTTAACATTTACTAGCTGTGTGTCCCTGGGCAAGTCACTTAACCCCAGTTGCCTCATTAAAAAAAATAAATAAATAAAAATTAAAAAAAAAGAAGATGAGTTAAAATCCAGTATTAGACATTTACTAGCTATTTGATTATGGGCATTAACCTCTGACTACCTCAATTTCTTCATCTGTAAAATAGAGATTATAATAATGTCCACTTCCAAGTGTTGTGAGAATAAAATGATACAACATTTGTAAAGTGCTTTGAAAACCTTCAAACAGACCAACAAAGAACTCTAGGGTCAGCTAGGTAGAGGAATGTGTAGAGTGCCAAGCTTGGAGTCATGAAGACTTGAATTAAAATCTGGCTTCACACCCTTACTTGCTGTGTGGCCCTGGACAAGACACAATTCTCTTTGCCTCAGTTTCCTCATCTGTAAAATATTCTGGAGAAGGAAATAACAAACCATTCCAGAATCTCTGCCAAGAAAACCCCAAATGGGGTCGTGAAGAGTGGGACATGACTGAACAACAACAAAACCTTCAAGAACTAAATAAATGCTAACTAATCTTGTTGTTATTATTATTAGCTGGGGGAAAATAGAGGCAATGAAATAAGATTGTCTTTAGTGGTAGTAAGTTTCCTTTAATCATTGAAAGCACTTTAAATTTCCCAAACATGAACCATTCCATTGTTCTATTCAATGCTGGATTTAGCCTCTCATCCTTCTACAATGTCTGCCCAAAATACATATTCTAAATGAAATATTTCAATGGACTTGCCATCCAACTATATATCACACAGGCTAAGTCCTAGTCTGTTGACTTTATTTTTGAATAAAAAGAAAAAAATCTAACACGCTTCATTATCTGATTTTAAATCACATAATAGATTAGAAGCATAAGATTTTTGAGGTACCCCATTCATAAAGATAGACACATTTTTATCAACAAGAAGTAGGAACTGTAAGGAAAAACTGAGTAAAAAACAACAACAACAACAACAAAACTCTGTCAACAAATTAGCCATTTGGGATGGGAATAAATATTCCTCCCTCAATGTCTTTGAGCTCTCTGTTTGCAATATCTTGGCATGTTCTGTTATATAAAAACAATAGCTAGCATTCATATCATGCTTTAAGGTTTGCAAAGCTCTTGTTGATATTATCCAATTTTAGTCTCACAAAAATCCTAGAAGGTAGTTGTTATTATACCTTTTTTATAGATGGGAGTCTGATATTGAAAGGAGGTAAGTGACTTTCCCTTGCCCACATAGTTACTAAGTATCTAAGGACTTGAACTCAGCTCTTCCTCATTACAAGTCCCACGGTCAATCCATTGTATCACATGGTTGCTTCTATATAATCTCTTTTTGGCCAAATTATTCAGCATAATATTTTTTTATTTTTGCTCAATGGTGACCTTAACTCATCAAGAACACTTTCAACTATATGCTGTATATTCTCTTTGAGAAGGCATGGAATTGTTTATTTTGGGAAAGATCTCCATGTTAAAAAACATAGAAAATATTTAAGATAAAAACGTTTTGGCAGATGAAGAGGTAAAATTTAATTATTTAGAAAATTCCTTTATTTTGAACCACTTATTTCCAGACAGAGCCAGAGAAAGGAGCTGCTTCTGTGTTTCCTAAAGATACTAAAATAGCCTGGTGATTTACAACCTGCTATTTCAGGTAATAAGTGTGACCTTCCCTACTTGTTAGCACCTTTACTTCTGTGTAGCAGTAGGAACAGGAGATCAGATTCAAGCCAGCTTTGGTAGAGAATTAAAAAAAAAAAGATTTCCCTCAACAAGAGGCTGAAGGTGTTGGCTAAAACAAAGTTTTGGGTTATTTGTGATTTCAATTATTTCACAGCCTCTGGTCCCAGAGATAATTCAGTTAACTACTCTACTAACATATTTCTTTAAAAATCACTGATGGGTTGGTATAAAAAAAAAGGATTAGGAACTATCTATAAAGGTCTGGATAGGTCATAATTTTATGATAATTATAAGTAGTCTTTTTTTACTCCACTGGACCTCTGCCTGCCAGGACAACATTAGTACTAGGTCATCCCCAATAGAAAGAGGCTTCTTCAGACAGTTTGCACACTATCAGCTACTGCCAAGCATAATAAAGCTAGCTGAGGAAAAAATAAAAACCCAAACCAAAACCCCCCAAAACATTCTATAACCATAAACCTTGGGGATGGAACTATATTAAGGGATAAATAATTTTCAAAGGCTTAAATAGTGTGAAATTCTAAGATTCATTTTCACCAAGAATAAAGGAATGGAGGCTAAATGTGAAGACCTTTGCTTCATTTCTGGTTCTCACACAGTTTCTATGTGACCTTTGATGTATCACTAAACCTTTCCAGGCCTTAGTTTTCTCACATGAAAAATAAAGGAATGGGGTAAGATGGTATGAAACATTTCTTGTAACTCTGAGCCTATGATTCCATGGAGTTTTCATATGCAGGAAAGACTTGAATAGCTAGTGAACTACCAGGGCTGTAATTTATTTTGAACCAGAATCAGTCAGATAACTATGGCAGAATCAAACAGATATTAGAAAAGGCAGGCACTTACCCAAGCTCTCCAAAATTCTTCTCCAAACAACTTTAAATAATAAAGATAAATTCTGCAGTGGCAGAACCCACAGAAGGATAAGGTGAAACAATTTTTCAGTCTGAGACAACTTATTAGGTCAGCAGGAAAGATCTGTTACACTGGGGTGAGGGTGCAACACATTCCAGCAAAGGCTGTGCCAGCACAGACTACATACACCCCAGCAAACCACCAGGCAACTGAAACAGGGGCAGCAGCAGCAGCTTCCAGAGCTCTCAGCCCACAGATGGTAAAAATATATGGAGAAGTGAGTAAAATTTATGAAAAAAGAAGAATTCCTCAACTGATAAATCCTCAAATGATATGAACAGTGTTCATATGAAATAATTAAAGCTATCTATAGTTCATATGAAAAAAAGTTCTAAATCACTATTGATTAAAGAAACGCAAATTGAAATAACTGGGGTGCCACCCCATACCTATTAGATTGGCTAATATTACAGAAAAGGAAAATAATAAATATTGGAGGTGATGTGGTAAAATTGAGACACTAATGCACTGTTGGTGGAGTTGTGAACTGATCCAAACATTCTGGAAATTTGGAACTATGCCCAAATGGTTATAAAATTTAGTGATACATCAAAGGTCACATAGAAACTGTGTTAGAACCAGAAATGAAGCAAAGGTCTTCACATTTAGCCTCCATTCCTCTATTCTTGGTGAAAATGAATCTTAGAATTTCACACTATTTGACCCAACAATACCACTACTAAGTTTGTAATCCAAAGTGGTTAAAAAGGGTGGAAAGAAAGGCCTATTTGTACAAAAATATTTATAGCAGTTTTTTTGTGGTGGCAAATACTTTGAAATTGAGGGGATGCCCATCATTTACGGAATGGCTAAACAAGCCATGATTTAGGATAGTAATAGAATATTATTGTGCTATAAGAAATGATTAGCAGGACATTAATAGAAGGTGTTTCTTGTACCAAGGAAATAACAGATCGCTTGCTTTAACTTAAACAGAGATTACAGTAATTTATTATATATGTAAAGTTTTATAAAGTATATTTCCAAATTTTGGGAAAGTAGAAGTACATAAAAAAGATCCAGAATTCAGCTTAGACTAGTGTTCTATACCAATATTGTCTAACTCAAATAGAAATAGATCCATACAGGCCACATGTTTATTTAGAAAGCCACAAATCAACATTTTCTGTGTTGTATTGTAATGTCAGTAAGCACCTTCTTTAAAGGAAATGAGGTGGTGCCACACGTGGAGTCAGAAAGACTATCTTCCTGAGTTCAAATTTGGCTTCAGACACAGACAGGCTGTGTGACCCTGGGCAAGTCAGTTAACCCTGTTTGCCTCAGTTTCCTCATCTGTAAAATGAGTTGGAGAAGGAAATAGCAAACCACTAAAAAAAAAAATGAAGTCCAGAGAGTCTGAAATGACTGAAAAATGACTCAAGTACAAGATCTTCTTTGAAATTATTTCTTCTTGTCTTAGGGCACTAACAGATCAAGTGACTTTTTTCCTGTCACATAATCAGTATGTATGAGAGGGAAGATTTGAGTACAAGTCATGTTTTTTTTTGTTTTGTTTTGTTTTGTTTTTGTTTTTTAGTGAGGCACTTGGGGTTAAGTGACTTGCCCAGGGTCACACAGCTAGTAAGTATTAAGTGTCTGAGGTCGGATTTGAACTCAGGTACTCCTGACTCCAGGGCCGGTGCTCTATCCATTGCGCCACCTATCTGCCCCACAAGTCATGTTTTTAAAACATTTCTCTACTACATCACACTACCTCTTGTCATATTTAATATTAATTCTGTTGTATTTTAGTGTTTCTTTCATTTATTTTGTTTTGTTTGTTTTATAATTGCATTCTTTGTTGATGTTCTTTTATCTTCAGTCTGTATCAATGCATACAAATCTTCCAATGTCTAGTTCTAAAAGCAATCCCTTGGGATTTTAATTTGAATAGTGCTAAACCCATAGTATGTAAGTATGTAAGTATGTATGTATGTGTGTGTGTGTGTGTGTGTGTGTGTGTATATATGCACACATATATATATATATATATATATATATATATATATATATATATATGGCTATAGGACACTTAATATCTATTTTCTTCCTTTATTTCAGTAAAGAGTGTTTTAAGTCCTATATGTGTTTCAGTAGGTTAGTTCTCAGCTAGCTTAAGCTTTTTGTAGTTATTTTTAATAGACTATCTCTCTATGTATTTTCATATAACTTGTTTTAATAACCTAGAGTACAATAGAGTAAATTAGAGTACAAAAAAGTGGATGATTTCTGTGGGTTTATTTTGTTGCCTTTGATTCAATTTTTCTTTCTATTCATTTCTTTGTTGATTCATTAGAATTTTGCAAGTCAAAACATCTTATCAACTATAATGGGATATTTGGGCTCTGATTTGCTATGTATTCTCAATTTCTTTTTAAAAATCTTTTCCCTAAAGCTATCATATATATAGTAGGTCAAATAAAAATGTGAATAAAAGTGATCCTTGTTTGAGTTATGAATCTATTGAGAATGCTTTCAGTTTTTTCTGTTATAAAAATAACTTGTGGTTTTAGATAAGTGCTTTTGATTATACTAAGGAAAGTCACTTTTGCTCTGTTTTCTTTTAGTATTTTAAATCTAAATTAGTGCTGTATTTTGTCAAAAGTACTTAAAATATCTTGGTATAATCATGTGATTTTTTATTATTTACATGACTAATTATGCTAATTATTTTCCTAATGTTGATCCATCCTTGAATCTGTGGTATAAAATAAATTATTTATTTTTAGAATATATTGTCAGTTCACTTTGCTAATTTTTTAAATGTTTGATTTAATGTTCATTTGTGACATTGATTTAGAGTTCTTTTCCTTTGCTTTATCCTTTCTTAATTTTGGTGTAAGGTCCACATTTTTCTCAAAATAAAAGTTTATCTTTCTCTACCATAGAGAAAATTTATGGAGCATAGGGGTGTGTTTTCTTTAAAATGTCAATGTAATTCATTTGTAAAATTATCTGGACCAGCAGTCTTTTTTTTTTTTTTTAAAAGATAGTTGGCTTGGGGCAGCTAGGTGGTAAAGCGGATAGAGCACCAGCCCTGGATTCAGGAAGGACCTGAGTTCAAATCTGGCCTCAAACCCTTGACACTTACTAGCTGTGTGACCCTGGGCAAATCACTTAACCCCAATTGCCTGACAAAAAAAAAAGAGAGTTGGCTTGTCCTGGATTTGGTTGAATGTTAGTTTTCATTGGTTGTGTGTCATGGAGTATTATAATCTCTGAAAAATTGAAGCTGAGACTCAAGTAAAGGGCAATGTAAAACTATGTTATGTGAATTGGAATGCTATCATAAATTTTAAATAAGTAAGTAGTTGGAAGAATGTTATCAATGAGGGAAATGTATGAACAGAAGAACAATGATGGATTGGTCATGTAAAAATAGTTGGAAATAATGATGGACATTATTAATATATATGTTTTAATTGTATCCATGCTGTAATTAAAAAAACAAGATGAAGGCCCCCATAATGTTAGGTGGACCCTATGATGAGTTGATGGAAGGATATGGATGGATCACACACCCAAAGTTTACATAAGGATGGATTGCAATCTGTATCTACATCACTGGAAGGAGTACCCACATCCTGGTGAACAATAACTGCATTAGAGTACTGAAGAGTTGACTTTTGACTTGCTTAGTTTCTTCTGTTGAAGTTGAATTCAGATCTCCACTTCCTTTTTGTAAATTACTTAATTTGTTTTCTAGTGTCATGGAAAATATCTTACACAGAGTCAAAAAAAAAAGACTCTGTATTGATGTTGAAGTTCTTCATATATTCCTATTCACCGATAACATTGTATCAATGACACTGATTTCCAGAATACTACAAAATCTTCCTGGTGAAATTAAAAATAATACATATGTAAATATATACATTGAAAAAACCAAAATGAATGAAAAACAAATTGGCCAAGCAATGACCTGGAGTTGAATGGCTCCCCATGAAGTTAGTCTAATTAGTTTCATTACTCTTTTCTTCTTTTCTCCCCCCTCCCTTCCCCTCTTCTTCCCTTTTCCTGCCCCCTCCCTTTTTCTTTTTCTCATCTATCTTGCTCTACATATCTTGGAACCGTCATAAAATGGATAATGAGCCTAGGTAGAATTAAATAGAAAGTAGGGAAATAGCTGAATTTCATTTAGGGGACTACAAACCATCCGAGACTTTCAATGATTAAACTACTTACTCCAGAAAAAGTCTTTATGTGACCTTTATTTACTACATTTATATATACATTACATATATATGATCACAAATCGTGGAACACAACAATCTTGTAAAAATATAATGACAAATAAGCCCAAGGTCAATGCAATGATCCTTGCTGGGCATATGAGGATTATAACAAACTAGCAATTAGAACTGAAAAGTGAAAAAAATATAATTAATTCACTCAGGATTCACCGAATATTTATTAAATACCTAGTACATTCCAGATTCCACGGTAGGTACTGAGGATATAAAGACAAAGATGAAATTATCCCTGTGCTCAAAGAATTTCTTTTGAGGGAACTTATATTCTATTACTAATGATAGAATCATCCCAGTGAGGTAAAAGGCATCTGAACATCAAGTCTCTGGTAAATTGGGTACAAACCCTGTTTCTTACACTACTAGCTGTATGACTTAAGGCTGGCCATTGAATCTTTCTGAACCCCTGCCTGTTTTCTTATCTGTAAAGTGGAGATGATACATTTTTATAATGTTATAGGAAAGAAATGTTTTTTAAATCTTTATGAGCTATAGAAATGTGACATTTTGTTCTTGTTGGAATATAGGTATAGAGCAAAAAAAATTTAGGCTAATAAGAGATGGACAAGCTGAAAAGTAGTACCACTTAGGTATTACAGGAACCAAAGGAAAGTCATATTCACCAGGGAAAGGAGTTCCCAATTCCTTGCACTGGGTGGCTATCCTATGGAAGATTCATGGAAAATTGTGAATAAAAAGTATTATTTCAGTAGATCATTTTTAAGTACCTAAAACTTCCAGTTGGAATGGAATTGTCATAAGGCATCAGAGAAGGCTTGATGGAGGAAGAGACATCTGAATAAGCCCTGAATGAAAATAAAGATTCTAAGAGGCAGAGAAGAGAAATGAGTAGGGAATGTGTTCCAGATATGAGAGATGGTTTGGAAGGGAAGGACCAAAGAGGCCGAGATATGCATCAGAGAAGGGAATCCTCCAAATGATAAAAACTCAGATATATCCAAGTATCATAACACAAACATGAATATATTTGTATTTTGCAAAATTGAGTACATTTTGGGTTGCTGAACAATGACTTCCTTCTTAATGAAGGTGAAACAAATAAGAACTTTTAGCATCTGTGATAAAAGTTCAATTCTTAAGGCCCATTTTAAAGTTAGCAGAAATATGTAGTGGTCATAACTTATTAAGGGATGCTAGTCAATTCTCTGATAATAATTATATTTTCAAATCACCAATAAATTATTTTAGCTTTTTTCCATTCCAGTCTTAAACTCTCAAAATATAGAAGTTATTATATCTTTGATAAAGGTAGAACTTAAATTCCATTAAATAAAATTATTAGAGGTGAATGATGACTTCAAATAATGTTACTATTCCAAACTGTTTCTTTGTTGGAACAGGATTGTTCAAATACAATAAAGTCCATTTTTGCACTCCTGCAAAGACAAAATTACTTTATTCTTAATCATATGGGTATTTGTCTTTTAGTTCTCTAATTCTTTCCAGGGGTGTCTGCTGAAGGTAACACAATCCTTGTGTCATTGGTATGGATTATAAAAAGTTAAGCACCAGAGGACAGGTAAGAAAGAAAGACTGGGTCATAGAAACAGTATATTGGAGTTGCAAGGGACCTCAGAGATCATCAAATCTGACTCATAGCTGAGTCATCCTCTGTACAAAAGGCCTAACAAAGTGTTCATCTAACCTCTGCTTAAAATCCTTAATAAGGGAAAAATCACTATCTCTAAAGGCAGCCTGTTCTATTTTTGGATTGCCATCTACATTTGCCTCTCTGCAATTTCTCCATTGTTCTTCATTTGCCCTGGGGCAAACAAAACAAGTCTACTTTTTCTACATGATAGTCCTTCCAATATTTAAAGATAAATCTTCCCTTCAATTGAGTCACAGGTCTGACCCTGCTACTTCTTTCCTCAAACATTTTCTGCAGCTTCCTATTACCTTTAAGATAAAATAGAATCTCTTTAGCCTGAGCCTGGCATTTTAAATCCTCCACAATCTGCATCCCATCCAACTTCTAGGGCATATTATTTAGTATGTTCTTTCCAATTTAACTTACTTGTACTTCTTAGTGCTTGAAATGCCATCTTCAATGTATTTGTCTTGACACAGGCTATCCCCAGGCCATCCCCAGGCCAGAAAAACACTCCCTTCTTAAGTTCAGCTCTTAGAATTCTTAGCTATTTTCAAGTTTGAGGTCAAGGGTGCTGCCTCTATGTAAAGTCTTTCCGGATCCCTCCAAGTGTTAGTGTAACATCCCTCCTGAAATTGCTTTTTACTTACTTATTTGAATGGACATTTTGACCCCTCAGTAAAATATAAGCTTCTTAATAGTAAAAATTGTTTTATTTTTTAAACTTTTATCTCTAGTGCCTTGTGCATAGTAGGAGCTTAATGTTTGTAAATTTGAATTAAATTAGTCGTATTCCTCCACACTAAATGGATATTATTTCAGGGATTTCTCACCAGGCTATGATCCTAACTCCTCCTTTATGTCCCAGAAAATTCCATTTTGGAAGATCATTTCAGCTCTCAAAGGCCCACTTTGGAAGTATGCTCAGAAGTATTCCTTGAACATCCCTTTTCTCCCATGTAAAATGAAGGGAGTAACAGTACCTACTTCTCAAGGTTATTGTGGGGATAAAATGAGGTAATAACAGTAACGTGTTTTTCACAATACCTGCCATATAGTAAGCACTTAATGACGATGATGTTTCCAAGCCATCCATCTCTTCATTTTTCACTAGGCTGCAATCCAGATCCCCCATCATCCCCCTACCCTCTCCTCCTTTTCAGTTTCATTTTATGTGTGTACTTCTACTATTAGAAACATAAGCTTCGTGAGGGCAGGGGTTATCTTTTTTTCTTTTGTTTGTATTTGAAGCACTTAACACAGTGTTTGGCATATAGTAAACACTTAATAAATACTATGACAGATAAAATCACTGTGAAAAGTTTCTCAATGGAAACAGCAGTGATTATGAGCTTCTGTTTTACTTGCCAAAGTTTTCATTCTTCAAATGCTCTATAAATTAGATCTAAAAGACACACTTTGCCACTGAAGTTCAGTTATCTGTGATTAGAAGTAAAAAGGCAATAATATTTAAAGGTCCAATGAATTTAGATAGTTATTGATATTAAGAATGTTCAGTGAACACAGGAATTATTAAGAATTAAGAATTGGTAAATATTAACAATGGTAAGAATGACAAGGAAACACTTGTATTAAGAGTTCAAGTGGAAGAGTTATCAGATTGATGAGCCTAATCAGGGTGATAACCATTGAAGGGCAATCAGGGATTTGACTCAGGCACTGAATTGAGAGGGCACTGATAGCACTTGTGCTCCTTAGCGGGTAGAAACAACCAACTGTCTAATAATACCCAATTATTAAGAATAATTTGCTAAAATTAGAAGCTATCAGTAGCACTTCCTTCCCCTGGCACATAGTAGGTGCTTAATAAAAGTTTATTAACTGTTACTGACTAATCATCATTTCAGGTGAACTCTCTGCTGGCCTGGCCCTCATTTAACTCCTTCCTTGTGAGGCAATACTCCCTCTCTCCAACAACACCTCTTGCTCTGAGCTTTCTGTCTCCCAGTATACTTTGTGTTTGGATGCTTGAGGTCTTTTTTTCTGGTTTCTCAACCTTCCTCCAACTGAAATTATTGCAAAAATTTGATTTGACCATGCCTTTTATGTTGCTTGGCACAGACATAGTTTATAGTGGTTTCCCAGGTTCCAGAATTGCTACTCACAGCTATGAATATAATTATATGAATTTGTTGATTTATTTCTTTAAGTTTTCAGAGAGAAAAAATGTGCCCTGGTGATTTTATGACCATATGGAATAAGGAGAACCTTTCTATTCTATCTCATTAAGCTGTCTGCCTCTTAATATTCACCTGGAACATTGGTCGTATTGAATTTCCAATCTGACTAATCATCATTTCCTGATATTTCCCTTAGATTGTGTTTCTATTTGGGAAATAGTATGAATGTTAATAAAAGCAATCCAACATATGAATCACTTATATAGGAATGTGGTGGTGGTGGGGTGGTGGTGATGGGGCCATTTTGGATAGCTTCAAAAGAAATTCACTTCTTTTAATGCCCCCTCAGCTGCTAGAAATTTCTCTCCCTTTCTCCACCTGATCTCCATAAACCCCTTACTTCTTACTTTCCCAACAGAGGTATAAGTCTCACCCTTAATTCTAACTTCTTCCTGTGTATCTGCTACTAGAATCAATCAATCATGTTATTGCTTAGCCTCATCATTCCAGATAGCTTTAGCATCCATCATGGTCACTCTACAAGAGTTTTTTACCACCAAAGCCACCAACCCTTTATACTTTTATGACTAGAGTCCCCTACAACCCAGCAATGTAAAAATAAATGTTTAACAACCTTTTTTTCTACCAAAATGAATATACACATGAATCATCATTCTTAGGTCTTGTTATAAATTGGTCTTTTGTTCTTGAAGAGAAGGACCATGACATCTGGGTGAAGTCATGACTTGCAATGAATTAGATTTAAGTGAAGGAAGACTGTGCAAAGTCACCAACCTTACTCTCTCATCCAGAGCCATCTGCGTCCAATAGCAAGATATAGATCAGGATGACTGGAGATGTTTTAAGGCAATTGGAATTAAGTGACTTACCCAGGCTCACACAGTGAGAGTCTGAGGTGAGATTTGAATTTAGGTCCTCCCAACTTCAGGGCCAGTGCTCTATCCATTGTGGCACCTATCTTCCTATTCTTAAATCTAGATAATCATCAACTTAATATATTAAGTCTTGTTTTATAGTATATTTAGTATTTTTTCTGTATATAACTTGTATATACAGAATATATAAATTTGTAATATTTATTCTATATAAACTTATATGTGAATATGTCTTTCAGGATAGAACATAAACTCCTTAATAGCAGGGACTATTTCATTTTTTGTTATTTTTATACCTATTATAGTACCTGGCACATAATGGCTCTTAATGAACATTTGGTGGTTGACTGATAGAGTAAGTAGGAATCTCACCTTTTTCCATTGCTAGTTTTATAGGAAGAGAGCACAAGGGATTCTTTCTGCTACTTGCTTGAGGATAGAGAGACTATTCTGTTTCAGAGACTGGGAATTTGAAGAAATATATTCTCAACATAAGAACTTCTAGCTGGACTTATTTTTCCATGGACACAATTCAAAACTATAGTTCTCTGAGATTGAATTTCAGGTAATTTATGCAATTATTAATTGATTTATAATGACCCAAGAAAAAAAAGGAAAAACCTCTTGGGAGGGAACATGAGGTTCAGCTGTTCACCTTTGCTTTCTACCCAAAAATTCATCATGCTTCATTCATTCAGGGGTACAATTGGTTATGAATAATATATGGTCTTTGACCTTGTATTCCCAGTTTATGACTAACAAAATGGGATTGCTATGGGGTCCCTGAGGCCATTAAAGGGCAGGAATGCCTGGTTGATTAAAAAACTTATTTTCCAGAAAAGACCATTATGACAGTAAGTGGGGAGTAATGCTTCTATAACACTTTTAAAAAGCACAGAGAAGGGCAGCTAGGTGGCACAGTGGATAAAGCACCAGCCCTGGATTCAGGAGGAACTGAGTTTAAATCCGCCCTCAGACACTTGACATTTATTAGCTGTGTGACCCTGGGTAAGTCACTTAACCCTCATTGCCATGCAAAAAAATAATTTAAAAAATTAAAAAATAAAAAGGCACAGAGAGTACAGGGGCAAATTGTCAGGATGGAGGTGGTACAGAGGCAGGTGGTATGGGGGTGGGGGATGAGGTGGTTGAGAGAGGCAAGTGGTGTGGAGAAGAGAATAAGGAAGGGGAAGGGCACAGAGAGTCACTTAAATATGGATTGGAGCTGGGACCAATCAGGCAGCAAGGTGCCAAAGCAAAAGGAGGAGTATTCGGGGTGGAACTGGAGTTTGGGGTTTCATTTTTATAGGGTTTTGTTTGTTGGGAATGGTTTCTTATCTATGTCACCTAAGGGTTAGTGCATTGATATATTACCATCATCTCCAAAGTTATCAGAAATGCCTTAGAGTTAGTTCATCACCATGTCATTTGCTGCTCGCTGGCCTTTTGCTAGTTTTACTGGGCATGTCTGAGGCTTATAGACAATAGGCAGTTAGCAAGATGAAGAAACTCTTCCAGTAAGGCCCAGCTGGCTTCTCCCAATTTAGCACATTGTCTCAGGATATAGCTTAGTTCATTTATGAGACAGTTTCCAATGGCTCCTATGCTCCCCATATTTATGAGACAGTTGGTAAGTAACTATTATGCTCCTTTAAGTTATGGGACAGTGTGTAGATGACGTCTAGGTTCCCTTTGAGAATCTTATTTCCTACTATTGTTACCTTATAAACTTACAAGACTAACCAGAAGGGGGTTGGGGTCGGGAGGAACAGAAGAAGGTACAATTTTAACACATGTCTATAATTCCTATAGTTCAGTTATGTTATGGATTGAATAGGTATAATAGAAGTCACTGGTCAATTTAATGAATGTCTTGGTCAATGTAGTGTGATTACAAGATATAGACCTTTATTGGAAGTGTACCTTCCCTGGGGATAGACACCATTTTCCCATAGGGATAAACCCCCGTGATGAGAGAGCAAAAGGAAAACCTCTGATGTGTCCCTAGTGCCTGGGATTTTGATGGCTGAGGTTCAGATTAATGTACCCTTTTTGGAGGAGTGACTCCCTTTGCTGTCTATAAAAGGAACTAGTGAAATGACTTCCTCCCTTCCCCTCCAATCCTTTTCATGTATGTTGTTTCCCTTGGATTTTCAGAATGGAAGTGGGAGTAGATTTTCCTCTCCTCTCTTTTTCTTATTATGTGACAAAGAAAATGTGACATGCAGGAGAAGCACAGGGAGAATGATCTCTCCTTGCCAAGGTGAGACTCACAGGAAAGTTTCTGAATTTTCAGTTCCAGACTGCTTTCTTCTACATTTTCATTTCCTTTTCTGAACACAGATCAGATATTAGTAATTTTGAGAATGAAGGATCCCAGTTTGGAGAGAATAAATCTAATTCTAAGGTTGAGTTCCTAAATTCCAGAGTTGGGCACTGGTCTCCAAGAGAGAAACTTCCTTAACAGACCCCTTATGGAGAAGGTAAAAGATACTTGCCAACAGGATTACCCTTAACCTGGTGGGCTACATCTTCATTAACTAAGTGGGCACAATGGATGTAGTTATGGGCTTGGAAGATCTGAGTTCAAATCCTTCTTTATACTCTTAGCTGTGTGACCTTGGGCAAGTCACTTCACTTCTATTACCTTCATTTTCCCCACCTGTTAAATAGGAATAATAATCATACTTATCTCACAGGGTTGCTGTGAGGATCAGATAAAATAATATATAAAGTACTGTATAGTGTTTGTTGTTGTTGTTATGAGATGTTAGCAGATAGGTACCTTCCCAGAAGTCCATGATGTTTCTATGAGGTTTTTTTGTCATTGTTGTTGTTTTGTTTTGTTTTGTTGATGAAATAGGTATGAGGTAATGAACACGTGAATATTTTGTGTTTCTGTATTTTTTCATGGGGTCTTTTGTGTCTTATGCCCTTTTTGTGGTAGGTGAAATAATGGCTGCTCCATACCTAATGACTATATTTTACAATAAGGTTGTATGTGGTGTTCAGAGAGGACTAGCACCACTGGTAGGAGGGCTTACCCACCTCTTTTCAGGGCTGCTCATCCACCTTTGATATCCATCTTCATCCAGCTCTTACCAGTGCCTCCAAAAAGCTGTAGCATGCACAGTGGCCACACCCCCATAAAACTGTCTTGGCAGTTGAGGGCAACTGACAGTCCTCAAACCCATCAGTAAATTAGGGGGATGTCTACCCCAAGCATATAAAGACTTCCTCTGGTGGAATTGGCAGATGAGAACAATTTGTTCCAGTGGCCATGAAGGCCTGATATACAAGAAATGCTTAATAAATGCACTAGCCTCTTGTTTCTGCTTATGTCCCTCTAAATAAGTTCATGCAACTCTTATGTTTCTTTGAATAACTCACATCAGTCATTTCTTACATCACAATAACATTCCATTTCATTCATATACCACAATTTGTGTAGTATTATTTCTAAGGGAAAATATATTCAGTTTGAAACAACCTACTTACAGGTATACTTTGGGAACATATTTTCTGAATTGAGGACAGCCAGGATGTGACTTTCTGAGTTTACTTCGCTCCCCTTCCTGATCATTTGGATTGATTTACCTCACTTTAGTGCTGTTGTTTTGATGTTTCTCTAGGATGCTAATAAACAATTCACTGAGGAATATAAGGTTTTTAAAACATCTTTTCAGACGCTGACATGACACACTGAGCAGAAAAGCAAGTCAATGTTTTCGTCTAATCCATCAAGTCTTTGCTGTTTTATTGAGAGTCTGGAAGAGACTGAGTTCAGGATGCGTCTTGCTATATTTGATAGCTTGAGGAGATGAGAAGGTTAAAAAAAAGGGGAGGGAAGAAATGAAGTGACTTGTGGAAGAAGATAATAAGATTATATAGATAATGAATGATAATCAAGAGAGAAAATAATGGGAAGTGTAGCTTAGAGATCCAGAATAAACACACCAAAGAGGTGATGTGGGGCAGAAAATGAGCTACAGCTAGGTACAAAATGAAAAATGCAAGATTGAGTGTGTAGTGTTCATATGGTAAATTTCTTTCAATAACTAATGAGCTTTTATAATATTCTTTTATAAGCAAAGAACAAAACCCAGATAACTTTTTTTTTTTAAATGAAGGGCTCTGTTTTTGGCTCCAGAAGGCACAGAGATGAAGAATTAATGATCCCACCCTTATAGAACTTAAAGGTCTTGTAGCACATGTAAATTGTACAAATAACTGGAATATAAACTAGAATATGAAAATAATCATAATAGCTAACATTTATACAACATATGCAAGTATAATGAAAGAAGTTAAAATATAATCCTGTGGAAGTTCAGAGGAGGGAGAAGTATCTTCTTTCTATGAGAACAGGGGGCCTTCATAGAAAAGATGGCATATGATTTTGATTTTTCAGATAGGTAGGATGTGTTCCAGAAAACCTAGAGCAGGAAAATTCAAGGGGAAGGGAAGATCATGAGCAGAAATATCATGGGAACAAGAAGACAGGGAGGAATCAGTCAATATACATTTATAAAGTGCCTAACATGTACTGGGTAAAAGAAAGGCAAAAGACCCAAGGAATTCAGAGTTTAATAGGAAGAGTCAAAATGCAAACAACTATGTATAAAATACATGCTGAGTATATATTCAGTAAAAATTGGAGGTAATCAACAGTGTGATCTTGGCAATGCTAAATGCCCAAATGATTGATTGCATTTTTCACATTTAATCCAGATTTGGGGTATCCCATAAACCTAGCCTAAATATTTCAGAAAAAAGGCCTGCCTAAAATTGAGTAGATGCATTCCCATAGCAACTGTGCTTTTTGAGCCAGCAATTCAAAATATTAAAGCAAAAGAGACAGATAGAACCCATTCTGGATAATCAGTTATCAAGTTCTGAAAATAGATAGTAGGTTGCCTCTAAGGATTTTTTAAAAGCAATATTCGGCTTTGCTTAGAGGTAGGTCAGCAACCCAGTTTTCAGACATAGGGCTTCTTCAAAAACACAAACTATATTAAAAAAAAACCTTACCATTAACTTTGGCTTGAATACTGGAAACAAAATAAAGGCTTGAACACTGGAAACAAAACTAAGTTCTTTTCACTGATATTGGAGAAAAACAGAAAGGCAGTTCATTAGATCTGCTAACCCTCGGTACTATGATATTGTGCCTCAGAGTATTATGAATGAGACATAATGAGACAGAAAAAATATCATACTGTCTTCTCTCCAGATTCATAGGTAGATTATTAAGACATTAATAAATGTGCTATGCAAAAAGAATTCTTATAAAGACATCACAACACTGCACCAACAATTCATAAACAAAATGCCATTTTTCAGCATTTATACTTAGGTAAAAATAAAATCATCACTGAAAAAAAGGCCCTTAGGTAAAATGAAAACATTAGTTAAAGAGTATACTAGATTGAATGGGGATCACTGCATCACAGTCCCAACTAGAACAGTCCTATAGATGGTTATATGAAGTTAGTATATCAGCAGCATGTTGTAATGAATGCATACCGGATTTGGAGTCAGAAATATCTGGGTTTAAATTCGACTAATAACCATTAAAATTATATATGCTACCCATGTGGCCTTGGACAAGCCACTTAACTTCTCAACCATTTCTCAATCTGGAAGGATGAGGATAATAAAAAGAGGTAGCATCTCCCCCATGTAAAAATATTTTTTAATTGACTAGCCTAATTTTGGGGGCTAATCTGACTGGAGGACTAATCTGGGACTTTTGACTCTTTGGCTATCTGACTTCGTTAATTTAATGTTGGCCGTTTATAAAGTTCCACCACACTGTTCCGCTATTGATAATCTAAAGATTAAGAAGCCTCTTAACTAAATAATCAAAGCAGAGTTTATTTATGAGATACTATTTCAAATTAGGAATACAGGGAAATAAAGTGTACAACCTGACTGCTTTCCTGCAGTCTCTTTCCACTGCATCTCTTTCCCACTGGCTGCTTCTTGAATACAATAAGGGCCTTAGCTGCCTCCGGCCTCAGGGCACGTTACACTTTCCCTGGTTTGTATTAAGGCCTGTAACTTTGTCAGCCCCGTCTCTCCTTTTCCGAACCGAACTCTCCTCCATCCTTGTCCGCAGTCCCCTCTAGTCAGCCCCTCCTTGCTCCTTTAATCTTGTCTATCTAGTCCGTCCTCCCTCCTAGTCCGTCCCCCCCTCCTTAATCTTGTCTCTCTATCTAGTCTGTCCTCGCTCCTTCTTTTTTCCATCTCCCCTAGTCAGCCCTTCTCCTCCTAGTCTATCTAGTCCGTCTTCCTCTAGTCAGCCCCTCCTTGCTCCTCCTCCTGCTGTCTCACTCCCAGGTCTATATATACCTTTTCTTCTCTCCACTCAAATCTCAGGGCTTCCTTCGCCCCCACAGACCAAGCTAATCCGCCAGCCAGAGCTGCGGCTGCTTGGGGGGGTGGTGCACTTCCACTTCATGTGCCTCAGCACAGGTTATCTTTCAGATAGCCCCACTCAGGTCGGAGGGAGCTGGGGGCTTTTTTTCCTCCCAGCTGTCTGACCTGGCGTCTTGTATAGCCCACGGGGCTTTTTCACTCAGCTGAAGCGGAGGAGGAGGGGGGAAGACCCTGAGGGTAGTCTAAAGGTAGGGTCTCCAAATCAAAATAAATTTCCACACCCACAAGTATCACAGGATTATGGATTTAGAGACAGAAGGAACTTTAGATGCTATCTAGTACAACCTTCTCATTTTACATCTGAGGAAAAGGAAGACCAGTGAGATTAAGTGATTCATGGGTCACATGGGCAGTAGGTGTAAGAGACAAGATATTAATCTAGTGACCCAATCTAGTGGTCTTTCCATTGTGTAACTGATGTGTCTCTTCTTGTGAGATGTAAAATGGACTAATGGATGGAAAGCATTTTGTTACCATTAAGGTACTTCATTATTACCTATTACTATTATTTTTCATCTATAAAATTAGGAAATTAGACTAGATAATCTCTAAGGTCTCTTTCAACATTAACATGCTATCTGCACTGAATCATTACAGATGAACTGAGTTTACTGAGTTCAGTGTGGAAAATTAACTTTTTGATTTTGTTTCCTTCAAAAACTCCTCCTAGAGAGCTAATGAATTTCATTGAGTTAATTAACTGGGTCTAGTTAGTTTTTTGGTAAAGAACCTCAGATAGTAATGAAGTTGCCTTTCTTTATTGAAAACAGAAGTTGCAGAACAATCTCTGACACAGTATAGGATGTGATGGAATTATGTGAATTCCCTTTTCAAAAGTAACATCTCAATTTAAATTTAGGACCTTGAGAACATTTGTTATTAAAAACATTTTGGTGATTTCTTTGCATTAACCTGGGGTAAATGTATTCTTTGAGAAGCTTTCCAACTCTGAGACTCTATGAAATTAATAATATCATTTTATATTTGGGCAAATTTTCAAGGTGACCTTGTGTAAAATGTCACCATGGCTAGAGGAAACTAAAACTGTGGTCTGGTTAGGGGGAAGATCCATCCATTTATAATAAAAGCTTCTAGCCTGATGAATTAAATCTTACTTTTATAAGTTCTGCACTTTAACAGGGCACTGTATTGCTTATTCTTCCACTCCTTTCTAGCAATTTATATAGGGTTAGGACATCATCCTGTCTGTCTTTAACACAGTGTGTGTGTGTGTTTCTGTGAGAAAGAGAGAGTTACAACTACTGTGACGGGTTGGCTACTTTACGATAAAATGAATGCACAGAAAAGCAGCCTAAGGTAGAATATTTTATTAGATCAATTAATATACTAGCAGAATTTGGTTCTTGGGTTAATCATTAGAATGAACTCTTAGCTTGCACTTAAAGTTTGGGGCTGGTCATAAAAATGACTATGAAAGGACATCTCCATTTTCTTTATTCTCTATCAATGACTTTCAATTCATTTGCCTATTGTGGAACTTTAAAGGAATCATCTAACTCCTTTGTCTGAAAGGCTAAGTAGTAAGAAGGCCTGCATTAACTGTGTAGGAGTATCATAGTTTATCTGCCTGAACTTTCATCTTGAATTTGGGAAAATCACTGTATAGGGTAACCAAGTGCCTTTTAGTTCACAAGCACATGCTATGTTAATAATGATAATAGGAGATTGGTATCTCAGAGCCATGCTCTGTGCCATGCCTTCTCCCCATGAGAGAAGTCCAAGGATTTCTCTTGTGCTTTCCCTTCCCCAGCCCCTAAATAAACTACTATCTTATTCTAAAAAACAAAAACAAAACAAACAAACAAATAATGATAATAAACAACAATGATAACAAAGGAAATGGAAATTGAAAAACCACCCTAGGCCAATTTGTCACAATATGCCTTCATCTCCTTGGTTTTACAAAAATCTGGCTGCCCCTAGCTCCATTCAAGGCTTTGCCTTATGGCCCACAACTATGACAAGACATTTTTGTTTGATAGACTTAATAGGTTTTACATTTTACATCTAGAAAAACAAACAAACAAAATAATGTGGTTGTAGTAAAAAATAATAATGGGAATATAATAGAAAGAATACTGGCTCTGGAGTAAGAAGATGTATGCTCAAATACCACTTCTAAAAGCCCTGCTAATAGAGCATCGCAGCAGCAGGTATCACCCCTGGGACAGACCAACAACAAGATCACTGCTCCAAGACCACAGCCACCAGAAAGACTATTACCTTTAGCAACCAAGAGAAAGCAAGCAGCTAAGCCCTGAAGTGCAGTGAAAACCACCAGTAAGACCCAGAGCCTCAGAACAAAACCTTGGGCCAGTTTAGAAACAGAGCCCAACTTGAATAAAAAAATCAAGGCACTGGGAGGAGCTGAGATGGCAGAGAGAAGCCAGGAAGTTGCCTGAGCTCTCCTGAGTTTCCCTCAAAAACAACATTAAATCAAGCCTCTAAACATATTCTGAAGCTACAGAACCTATACAAAGAGAGACATTATCTTCCAACTTAAGATAATTTAAATGACTTCAGAAAAGGCGAGTCTCACTTGGGCAAAAGGGGAGCACATCGCAGCTCAGCCCAGCTCACAAGGTGTCTGGGCAAGGCAGCAGGATGCTCCAGGCCACAGCAAAGATTAGTAGCTGAGGCCCTTTGGTCTTGTCTTAGCAGGCTGGTGGTACAGCAGGCCAGTTGTGAGACCCACCAGCCCCAGCTGAGAGGGCAAACTGCCAGATAGAGAACCACCAACAGGACAGGTACAACTAGGCCAAGCCATCCAAGTGCAGGAAGCAGGTCTAGGGCGGTGAGGAATCTGCAAGCCACAGAGGCCTCAAAGCAGAAAGCCAGGGACCAGGCCCCTATACCCCAGAACAAGAAACTTCCAACAGTGGTCCCTGTGCCCCAGGAGCAGACCTCTTATTTAAAAGTGAAAAAAAAAATAAGCCACAACACAAGTAAGAAACAGAAAAAGGGCCCTTACCATAGAGAGCTTCTATGTTGACAGGGAAGACCAAGACATGAATTCAAATGAGGACAATACTCTCAAAAGGCCTACATGTGAAGCCTCAAGGGGGAAGATGAATTAGTCTCAAGACCAAGAAGCCTTCCTGGAAGAGCTAAAAAAGGATTTTAAAAATCAAATGAGAGAGTTAGAAGAAAAAATGGGGAAAGAAATGAGAGAAATGAGAGTTATGCAAGAAAATTATGAAAAAAGAGTCAATAACTTGGAAAAGGAAGCACAAAAATTGACTGAAGAAAACCATTCCTTTAAAAAATACAATTGACCAAATCGGGGGGAAAATGATCAAATGGAAAAGGAGGTACAAAAGCTTACTGAAGAAAATAATGCCTTAAAAATTAGAATTGGGAAGATGGAAGCTAATGACTATGTGAGACACCAAGAATCAGACAAAATTTTAAAATAAATCTGAAATAATAGAAGAAAATGTAAAATACCTCATAGAAAGACAACTGACCTGGAAAATAGATCCAGGAAATATAATTTGAAAATTATTGGACTAGCTGAAAGCCATAATCACTAAAAGAATCTAGACACCATATTCCAGGAAAATATCAAGGAGAACTGCCCTGATATTGTAGAATCAGAGGATGCAATCATCATTGAATGAATCCACTATTCACCTCCTGAAAGGGACCCCCAAAGGAAAATTCCAAGGAATATTGTAGCCAAATTCCAGAATTATGAGGTGAAGGAGAAAATATTGAAAGCAGCCAGAAAGAAACAATTTAAATATCATGGAGCTACAATCAGGATTACGCAGGACCTGGGAGGTTCAACATTAAAGTATTACAAGGATTGAAATATGATATTCCAGAAGGCAAAGAAGCTTGGATTGCAAACAAGAACAACTACCCAGCAAAACTGCTCATTCTCTTTCAGGAGAATAGATGAACATTCAGGGAAATAGGGAATTTCCAAGATTTTCTGATGAAAAGACCAGAACTGAACAGAACATTTGATCTTCAAATACAAGACTCAAGATAAGTATAAAAAGGTAAACAGGGAAAAATAAATTATTCAATAAGGTTAAACTGCTTACATGGGAAGATAATACTTATAACTCTTGAAAACTATATTTCTATTTGGGCACATAGAAGGCGTATACATAGAGGGTGTACATGTAAATTGACTTTGATGTGATGATATAAAGAAAATTGAGGGATTAAAAAAAGGAGCATATGGGGAGAAGAGGAAAGGGGAGATAGAATCAGATTAATTACATCATATTTAGAGGCACAAAAAACCTATTACAATAGAGGGAAATAAGGGAGAGGTGAGCATTGTTTCAACCTTACTCTCATCAGGTGGTTCAAAGAGGGAATAACATATACACTCATTTTGATAAAGAAATTTAACTTACACTTTAGGGAAGTAAAATGGTAATGGGAAAAGGGGGGGCACTGATAGAAGAGAGGGCTGAAGCAGGGGAAGAGGGTGACGGGGTGATAAAAGGGGGGGCATATAGAGGGAGCTAGTAGCCACAAGCAAATTCCACCTCTACCATTTTCATGTGATCTTAGGGAAGTCCTTTAATTTCCTTGGGCATCAGCTTTTGCATCTCTAAAATGAGAGGGTTAGGATTAGAAAGTGTTTAAGGTGAGCAGAACCCACAAAATGACAAGATGAGTTTATTTTCCAGACAAAGGTGGCCTAGAAGGTTGGCAGGAGAAATCTAATGTGCTGGGGTGGGAGTGGAACCCAACCCTGAGGTTGATGCTGATGCAGATCCAGCCCCAGACAGGCTGAGCCAGAGAAAGAGACCTACAGAACTTCTGAATCAGCTGTAGTACCAGCATCTTCTGGAAGTAAGCTCACAGTCTGGTGAGAGGGCTGAGTGGTTGAATAGAGGGAGATTACAGGGGTCTCTGCTGGCACTGATGTGGAACTCAGTAGTTTTACCCGTGCTAGGAACCAGAAAGCAGCCTTGAGTGGCCTGTGGCCCAAGTAGGAGAGGGTTGCAGGCTCACAGGAACTAGCAACTGAATTAAATAAAAATTTTATTTTCTGGTTGAAAAGCAAGTAGGCCTGGGGCTATTTTCAGATAAGAATGTAGGCGAGGTGAGTGCAGAATTTTCCTCTCCTTAAATTGTACCACTTGGGACCCCCTGAAACTTGGGACAGTGCCCCATTTTAAGAAGGAGTTAAAGATAAGTAAAAGGTGGGTAAGAAGAGCAGAGAGAGAAATATGTGGATCATAGAAAGTTTCTTTAGTGACAAGGAAGATTGAGGTGCACCTCAGAAGAGGAGAGTAACATCAGGACTCCTACATCCAAAGCTTCCAAGAAAAATATTAATTAGTCTCAGGACATAGAAATACTCAAAAAGACTTTGGAGATAAGGTAAGAGAGGTAGAGGAAAAATGAGAGTGATGCAGGAAAGTCATGAAAAAAAGTCAACAGCTTGAAAAGCCAAATGGAAAAGCTTTCTGAAGAAAATAATTTTATAAGAATTAGGATGGAACAAATAGAAGCTAGTGACTTCATGAGAAACCAAGACACAATAAAGTAAATCCAAATGAATAAAAAATAGAGGGCAAGGTGAAATATCTTCTTGGAAAAACAGCTGAACTGGAAAGTAAATCCAGGAGAGAGAATTTGAAAACTATTGAAAAATTATTGAAAACCATGATCAAAACAAGAATTTAGACATCATCTTCCAAGAGATTGTCAGGGAAAATTGCCCTGATATTCTAAAAACAGAAGGTAAAATAGAAATTGAAATAATCCACTGATCATCTCCTGAAAGAGATACCAATAAAAAAACTTCCAGGAATATTATAGTGAAATTCCAGAGCTCCCAGGTCAAGGAGAAAATATTGCAAGCAGTCAGAAAGAAACAATTCAAGTACTGTGGAGCCACAGTCAGGATAATACAAGATCTAGCATCTTCTGCATTAAAGAATTTGAGGGCCTGGAATATGATATTCCAGAGGGCAAAGGAATTGGGATTACAACCAAGAATCACATACCCATCAAAACTGATAATAATCTTTCAGGGGAAAAATGGGACTTCAATGAAATAGGGGACTTTCAGGTATTCATGATGAAAAGACCTGAACTGAATAGAAAATTTGACTTTCAAAAACAAGACCCTAGAGAAGCATAAAAAGGTAAACAGAAAAAAGAAATCAAGAGGGATGTTAAAAGGTTAAACTGTTTACATTCCTACATGGGAAGATGATACATCTAATTCATAAAAACTTTCTCAGTATTAAGGCAGATTATAGGAGTAAATTTAGACAGAGGGCACAAGTGGGAACGGATTATGACGGGATGATATCTGTAAAGCATTTATTTTTTGTTCATGGTTTTTGTGTGTGCATGGGGTGTGGTGGTGGTGGTTGTTGGGTGGCATACCCAGGGATGTGCAGTGAGTGTGTGTCTTGTGTCTGAGACTGGATTTGGGTTCAAGTACTCCTTGGTCCAAGGTGGGAGCTTTGTCCACTGTGTCACCTAGCTGCCCTATGATGATATCTTCAGGGTAAAATTGAGGCGTGAGAGAATTGCAACAGGGGAAGGGGAGGGAGAGAGGTAGAATGGGGTCAAATCCCACATGAAAGTGGGGGGGTAGAGATGATGGAAGAACAGGGCGGTGAATGAGCCTTACACTCATCAGAATTGGTTCAAGGAGGAAACCCTGCAGGAGGGTAGGAGGGGAAGAGGATAAGGAGGGAGGTGTGAAAGAAGTGAGGGCAGATTGGGGGAGGGGACATTCAGAAGCAAAACACTTTTGAGGAGAGAGAGGGTGAAAGAAGATAGAAAAGAGAGTAAATATCATGGGGAAGGGAATAGGATGGAGCGAAATTCCATCTTTGAAAAAAAAATTTTGAAGTACAGGCAAGAGTAATAATGTAAGATGATGATGGTGGACTGATTGGTTGATTGATGATGATTGGATGAAGATGAGAACTGATTGATGAGAATTGATTGATGATGAATACTGATGAGGAGGAGGATTAAAGGATGGAGATGAGGACTGATGATTGATGAGGGCTACTGTGAAGAAAATTCTGTCAGGTATAAGGTACTATATAAATGTTATCTATTACTGTTGTTGCAAGAATCAATCTCATGGGTGCAGCTAGGTGGCACACTAGATAGAGCACCGGCCTTGGATTCAGGAGGACCTGAGTTCAAATCCAGCCTCAGATACTTAACACTTACCAGCTGTGTGACCCTGGGCAAGTCACTTAACCCCAATTGCCTCACCAAAAAATAAAATAAAATAAAAATAAAAATAGAATCAATCTCATGGGTTTATTGTAAGGAAATCTCTCTTTAAAGTACTATATAAATGTAGTTTACTATTAAAAAAATGATGAGCAGGATGCTATCAGAAAAACCCAGAAAGATCTACATGAGCTGATGCAATGTGAAATGTACTGAATACAAAATAACAGTAATACTGTAAGATGATCTCCTATAAATGACATGCTTATTTTTAGCAATGCAATGATCCAAAACAACTCTGAAGGTCTTCTGGAAAATGCAGTCAATTTACAGAGAGAGAACTGATGGTGCCTGAATACAGATTGAAGCATTTTTTGTTGTTATTTCCTTTATCTGAAGTTTTGTTTTTGTCTGTTTTCTTTCACAACCTGGCTAATATAGAAATGCTTTGCATGACTGCTCATATATAGCTTATCTTGAATTGATTGAGTTCTTGGTGGGGAGGAAGAGTATTTGGAACACAAAGTTTTTTTTTTAAATGATGTCAAAATGTGTATTTACATGTAATTTGGGAAAATAAAATTCTAAATAAAAAATAAAAAGAAAGCATCTAAGATTCTCTCAAAATCTGTGTTCCCATAATAACTTACATGTATATAGTGTTTTAACATTTGTAAAGCATGGTAGATAAACCATTTGATTAATCAGTAATGCTAAAATTCCATGATCACCTTTACTAGTCCTTCTCTGAAAAAATACAAACCTCTAGAAGAAAATGAACATTTCAAGAATTTGTTATAAAACGTGTCATTACTAACATGAACTTGAAGGCTTTGGCAAATTTTATGTCTTCTGAAACAATGAAGACCTTGTTTTTAAGAAGAAAAAAAGAACTTTTTGCTGTCAAAATTGAGAAATATCACATTCCATTTTCCTGATCAAAGAGTTCTCTTCCACCATCGCATACTAAACTTAAGTGTCAAGCATTATGTTTCATTTTCACAATTACTAGAATAAAGTTTTTAAAAAGTATGAAGGAATGAAATTCTATCTTTTTTTATTACAGATTAGTTTATTTACAACCACAATCAATGTTGCATTTAGATATAACTATGTAGCTGACAAATTGTGTATATTTCTTAGCATCCTCTGTTCTATTCTGTCTAGGGCAATAGAGTTCATCCATGTCTGGGGCAGAGGTGGAATGGAACAAGGAAGTGGTGTTAGAGTCAGAAAAACGAAACTAAAACGCAATCCCAAGAAGGATTCAACAGCCCTGATTCTCATTCAGCTGCTCCAGTTGGGTACATACTTTGACCTTTAAATTTCTGGTTCATTTGTTTCATCATCTTTGACCTGCATTTCTTATTTAGTTATCCAACTTGTCTGCCTAAAACTTCTTGCTACCATCATCCTTTTTCTCAGGCATCACAATTTAACCAATTCAAACATTCTACCTTCCAAAGGAACAACAACAACAACAAAAAGAACAACAAAAACTACCAATAAACAAATCCACAATAACAACAAAGGAGTGTAAAAGTTTTCCTGGTTTATGGAGCACTGTCTTTTTGGAATATCAAAACCATTTTTTCTTTGGTGTTGATATTTGGTGAATCTGAATAAATTATTATTTCTGCCATAGCTGTCTTCTGCTTTAATTTGGCTAATTTTGAGAATAAGCTATTTAGAGATCCATCTTAGCAGAATCTATATAGTGTCTTCCTAGGGGTTCCTCTTTTCTTTATGTTCCACTTCCACAGCAAAGAAGGATTAGAGAGAGCTGGACAACATGGGCAGTCCAGTAGTAAAGAGTTGCATCTGCCCACCTCCCTCAGGCTCTGCCCTGCTCCCTCTTTTGACCATCTTTTTCCTAAATGGAGATCATAGGATAATAGAGGATTGGTGGAACTCCATAAGTTTTCTAGGCCAATTACCTCATTTTGCTGTTTGGGAAACTGAGATCCAGAAAATTGAATGTAAGATCTTACAGGTGTGTAATTGAAGAGCCAAAATGTGAATACAAGTCCCCTGATTCCAAATCCAAGATGCTTACAAGTATCCTCTTTCTTTCTCATTTTGGTGCCCCTTATCAGTTGGGTAAGGATTCCTTTACAATGCTGTTGGTGCTGATGAAATTCTATCTTAATGAAGAATACAAGTGCCTTCATGCTCATTTTGCCTATGCTAATTAATAGAATTCTATAAGATATCTAAATATTAAGATAAGCTATTGTGATCTTCTTTGTGGGACTGTCTTCTTGTTTGATTTAATTAATCAAATGAACCTGAGAATCATGTCATGTCTATTTTACTTTATGTCATGTCTAGAACCCATACTCTAAATATGGGAAAACATAGCATATTTATACTTTCAATATTCAATATACAATGTGATTCTTCTTTCTATGTTGATATTTCCTTATTTAGGAATCTGGTGTCCTTTAGGTAACAATGGAATTTTCTTCTCTTATCCTTACTAAAAATTAGCATCAGACTTTGGTTGCATCTTTCTAGGCAAGTGAGATAAGGACACTCAGATCCATTTCTGTTGGGTGAAAGACTATGAATTGCTTTCCTACATTTATAGGTTTAAAAACTATGGAGGATATTCCCACACTCAAGTTGCCTGTTTAAGTCAACAGAAGTAGTAGATTAAATTCTAAATACATAAGATGTTTCTCATCCTAATAGACTGTCTATTATAACTAAATACCTGGCACAAGATGGGAGCCAAGTAAGAGTTTTGAAGGATCTTGGTATATTCCTGGTTCTTCTTTGCCTCTCATCACCAAGTTTTAAAGGATTTTATCCACATAAATATGATAATTTTCATTTAGTCCTTACCATTGTGGTTTTTTCCTTAACTCTCTCTCATAAGAGCTTTTTGTTCTTCATTTTGTCATATATTTATATTGACAGAAGAGGAAATAGGTCAGGAATGGATTAAGAGTAAATTAGGTGATGGAGTAAACACTTCTCTTCCAAGAGAGTGAACCTAGCCTTCCAAATTGATTTGTGGGTCTACCAATTTCCTTCTCCATTGTTTTGAATGGTTACTGTGCCACAAGACTCAGAATCACCAGTTAGAAGTCCATTGTTTTTTCCATTTAATCTCATGACCCTTAGATTCCTCATCTATAAAATTCCAAGATTGAAATTGATGGCCTCTGAGGTCTCTTCCAGATCTAACTACAATCACAAATAGCCACACAGAACTGCCACAAGAGTGATACATGTTACCCCCTACTCCTGAAGGCTGTGATAAACTGTAGGAAAAGCCAAATGATACCACCTGATAAGAGCTTTAAAGAACTATAGCAGGAGTTTTTGGGAGTAACATCTGATTCTACTTGATAAGATATGTTCAGAATTTCAAAGAAATCCATGATGGAAGGCAAAACGTGATTTCAGATCCTGGGAATGATGCCAAAATCTAGGAGAAGTTTTGATGGGAACAACAAAGACACTGGAAACATCAGAGAGCAACATCTGCTGGATTCTTACCTAGTATGACTAAAGGAGATGAAAGACTGTAAAGAGCTCTGAGGCAAGTCTGATCATTGGAGGGTAGGTTGTTTGAATGAATTCTTCTGGAAATATGTTTTGTTTCAATGTAACTTCATTATTCTGATTTTTCTGAATTACTTCCTTGCAGGGAAGGTTGGTGCCAACACACTAGGCAGTGTCAGACAGTGAGGCTTTTTTTTTTTTAATTGAGGGTGGATGCTCAGTTTAAGGTCCACAGGGATGAAATCCTTCAAATTGTACCCAGTTCCTACATATTTTATGATAGTCTCTGTCACAAATTATACTTCTTTTCTATTCATAATCTCTTCAATCAAGAGCTAATGTTTTGTGACAAAATGTACTTTTTTGTTAGATGAGATTGATATGCTATATCATTTTAGAAAAGTTGATAATAGTGAAATGTATATTTTTCAGTGGAATACAGGAAAAATGAGTAATTTTTGGATAGCTTAACATTCTCCTGAGGAACAAAATGAGAACTATATGGCTAATTGCTAAATTACTTCAACATAAAGCATTATTAAAATATTGCTGAAATCTGAAAAAAAAAACCTAATTACTTTCTCTGGTATATCATTTCCAAGTCAAGCAATTATTTCTTTAAAGCAAAATGTGTGGAGGAACTGACAGTTTAAAAAGAGTTAAAAAAATAAAATCCCCTTGTTTTAGTGATTAGGTAGTTTAAGAAGTGACATATTCATTTTTACTTTGAAGAAATAAAACATTTATCACTCGTGTTTTAAGTACATGCATGTGAGGTGGAAATCACAATGCCACATTCCAAAAATGTAGCTGAAATAATGGTCCGTTTGCTATTCTCAAGACAACACTTTTCCCCCCATATATATATATATATATATATATATATATATATATATATATATATATATATATATATAGGTGAGGCAATTGGGGTTAAGTGACTTGCCCAGGGTCACACAACTAGTAAGTATCAAGTGTCTGAGGCCAGATTTGAACTCAGGTCCTCCTGAATCCAGGGCCAGTGCTCTATCTACTGCACCACCTAGCTGCCCCCTAAAATATATTAATGATCATATAGTAGGGAGATGATAATTGGGCATTTGTCCACAAGATTATTTTAAAAAAATAGAAAGTGCAACCTGATTTTCTTTGTACTTTTATGTCAAATGACCTGATGGTTAGTCAGTCACCATATATTTGTTTAGAGCCCATTGCAGTGGCCTCTGCTAAGACCAAAAGAATGCAGCATTTTCCATGTCATACCAAAACCATAAAGAAACCAAAGAACACTTTGGAGATTATAGAATGCTGGAGCTGAAATTGTCCTCTTTGCTCTGTGGTTTCACCAGAGATGAGAGAGCCCATCTCTCTCTTGGGATCTCTTTTTCTACCTCTAAGACTCATTGGAGTCTATTTTCAAGCAGGTAGATTATTTTGTGACATCTTTCTAAAACTCTTTCTTTCTCTTAACAGGCAGCAAGTTCCAAATAACTATGTATGGCAACAGAATTAAGATTTTGATTTTGAGGAATTTCATTAGTTGAAATGCTTCTAAATTTATTATTATTGTTTTAAAGTAATTATCAGGGGCTGGCAATGTTTTCAGATTCTTAAATATGTTATGGTGCCTAACCCAATAATTTGCATATAGAAGACACTTAGTCAATTCAAATCCACTTAACAAATATTATTAACTGAATTGTCTGTATTTGGTTCCTGGCAGAAAACAATAGAAAGGTATATTTTAGCTGGGCATAAAAGGTGTAAAAAGTTGGAAAGGTGTAAAAATCCATTTCCTAGGATTTCATTGGCTTAATTCTTAATGATAGGTTTTGGGGATGTAGTCTGAGAATTAGGGATTTGAAAAAAATTAAAGAGAATTTGTTTTAACCTGTAGGTAAATTGCTAGTGAGGACCAGGAACTTTGAGTTTGACCCTCTTCTGCAAGGGAAGGTACTTCCTAGTAAAACATCTTGGCAGATGTTAGCAGAAATCTCTAGTCCTAGTTAACTATCTGATAAGTTTAGAAAATTCCTTCAAATTCTTGTCAAATCCCTAATTATCAGATTGTATGTCCAAAACCAACTTTTGGGATTCTAGCCCACAAAACCCCATAAGAGTTGTGTGTGTGTGTGAGTGTGAACATGTGTATGTGTGTGTGTGTGTGCATGTGTGAGTTGTATCCATTACAAAATCTCCACTTGATTCTCTCATGCCTTAAAGCTACCTGAAAATGTCTTCCCCTCTTCCATAGACTGACTCTTAGGGAGTCACCTATACTCATTGCCTATATTTTCTAACCTCTCAATAACTTCTCTTATAATCTGATTTCTCTCTCCACCACTTGACTCTTGTTGAGATTTAACTGCTGTGTCAGGTCTCTTCTTTTTCTTCAAGATGCTACTCTTCTTTATAGCTTCTGACATTGTCAACAACCACCCCTCCTTCTTCCACACTCTCTTCTTCCTTGATTTCCATGACTTTTCTCTCTTTCTGATCCTTCAACTAACCCTTCCTCAGTCTCCTATGCAAGATCAATACTTACATATTACCTTTTATGTATGGATGTCCTCCAAGGCTTTGTCCTGAGCACCTACACTCTCTCTTGGTGATCTTGTCAGCTTCCTTATGTTCCTATTATCTGTACATAGGATTCAAAAATCAATTATATCTCATCCTATTTATGTAATAGTTTTTTTTAATAAGCAAAAATTATTTTTGTTTTCTCCCTCCTCCATTTTTCTATTCCTTCACCTTTCCCTACTGAAAAATGCATAGTTTTGCATGGTCAAGCAAATTCCTATATTGTCATATCCAAAAACATGCATCTCACTCTTCATCTGAAGTTCATCATGGTTCACAGTGGGTAGCATATTCATCAGCAATGCTCTGGAATCTTGCCCACCCTTATCCTTCTCAACTCTATAGTTGCATTTACTGCTTGAACACCTCTACCAAATTTCATTCACATCTCAAACTCAATATACCTAAAAGAGACCTCTTTATAGCTTTCTTAATGACCTCCCACCCAACTCCCAATTTCTTTTGACAACCCAATCATCCTTTCAGTCATATATATTCACATCCTTGGCATCTACTTAATTCTTTCCCTTTTGCTCACCTTCCTCTCCCCCATAATCTTTGAGGTACCACTATATTGTCATTTCTACCTCTGCAATATTTCTTCCACATACCTTCTTGTCTCCATTCAAATTGCAAGTATACCAACATTTGCTCAGAGTATTGAAAAAGTCTCATAAGTGGCATCCCTTGTTTTACTTTCTTATCTTTCCAATCCCTACTTCTTATAGCTAATAAATTAATATTTTAATAATCTTATTTCCCAGCTCTAAAATCTGGTAAATTCCCTTTTGCCCCTAGCATAACTGCTTGGTCTGGCATTTATAGCTCTTTACATTATGGCTCCCAGGCACATTTCCATACATTTCATATGGTGCCTTTTTATGCATTCATTATTCTAGTCAATATGGCCTATTACCTGTTTTCTGACTTGGCAGTTCATTTCCTATCTCTGCCTTTGCACAGTCTATCCTCACCTGATCTTCACACCAGTAGACTTTCTTCCTTACCTGCATCTCCCTCTCAGTTCTGGAACTATGAACCACAAACAAATAAATTCTACCATTTTTTTCCCTAAATGAGTGTATCAACTTATTCACCTATGTGTCTGCTCACCACTTCAGTAACTTTCATGAACAAAGTGACCCTGCCTTGGCTACCACTCCCTTATGTGTGCTTTTTCACTTAGTAGAATATAAACTCCTAAGGGGGAGGGACTGTCTTTGCTTATATAATTATATTACAGAATTACATTATCATATAATATAATTCTATCAATATAATTCCATACTATATTATTCCATTATGTAATAACTACATATTATTATATAATATAATTATATTAACCTTCACTTATCATAGTGCATGGCACACAGTTTTTCTTCATTAATTTTTTCCTCTTTATATCTCCAGTAGGTAGAGAAATGCTTCATATATGCTAGGCATTTAATAAATGTTTGTTATGGAAATTTTAACTTTATTCTCTTTTGCATTTCCATGTCTTAGACATACCAGTGGAACCTATAGGCTTTATTTAGCCTGACAGGAAGTACTTGGATAAGGAGGTTGTCCACCCCCTTTTTTTAAAAAAAAATGAAAGTCCTATATGTGTTTTTGGCAAATGTGTTTGATAAGTTTTCTGTTTTTCAATACTCGTCAATTTTAGAGAACAAAAAGAGTTTGCTGAACATCTGCTTATTTTTTATTGTAGCCCCTATACATGCTCCCTATATTCCAGTCTTAGTCATATAGAAATGATAAATACAAATGATTATTCTTTCAGTGCCAGTATTTATTCAACATCATTATAATACAAGGGGTGCAGAGAGCTTTACTGCAATATTGCTTTTGAAGTTATTTGCTGCTTTCATTAAGTACTAAGTAAACAAATGGGAGAAAATGTATTTTAATGGCAGCTAATGATATCAATTTGCAAGTTCTTTGAGTCATTGCCTACTTCCTTCATTTTTTGCCTCTTTTGGGAGAAGGTCTTTTCATTTTCTTAGAGGAAATTGCTAAACACAGTGCAAATCAAGGAATCATAGGGACAAGAGATGAAAGAGATGTTAGGGGACCAGGACCTCAGTGGCTAATGATCAAACAAAAGAGTATGGAAGACATAAGCAGAAATTAGTAACTGAGGTGGAGGGAAGCAGTCAGACCAACATGAAACCTATTTCCAAAGAGAAACCCAGCAAACAGAAATCTACCATCTCATAAATGGAGCAAGGAAAGAGGTGAGAGAAATTACAGTTGTTGATGGTCTCTTGTGGTTTCTTGTGATTTTTCCAGTGAACAGAAATTCAGACCATTCCCTGAAAACTCCCTGTTCTTCCATCCTCCTCATCCCATGTCACTCATATGCCTCCCACCACTACTTTTAGCTTTGTTTCGTATGGAGAGGTGACCCTTCTCCTTCACATGGCAAATCTCTCTACATTGCACAAGTGATCCCATTCCAACCTACCTTTTCTAGCAGGTTGCCTCTTTCAATAGCCCACATCCCAGATCTCTTGCTAATTTTAAAGCTCTTTATCTGCTTTCCTACTGCCTATAGACACACCCTTATCTTTACCATCCTCAAAAAAACATTCATCTGATTCAGCAATAAGCACTACCTCTTGCCCTATATCTTTCCTTTCTTTTAAGGCTAAATTCCTTGAAAACGCTGTCCACAATTAGTGTCTTTTTTTTTCTTTTTTCTCACTTTTTTTCTTAACTCTCTTAAAGTCTGACTTTAAATGTCAGTCAATTGAAATTGTTCTCATCAAAGTTAACAATGATCTCTTAATTATCAAATCTAATTGCCTTTTCCCAATTCTCATGTTCTTTACTTATAAATCTTTAGATGCTGTAACTTAGCCTCTTCTCCTTGGTAATCACTTTTCTCTTGGTTTCATGAAATCTTCTGGTTCTCCTCCTACTTGTCTGATGGCTCCTTTCCAGTCTCCTTTGGTGGATCTTCATACAGGTCATACCTGCTAACTGTGGGTTTTCTCCAAATCTCTAACCTTGGCCTTTTCCTTTCGCTCTATTCTATTTCATTTGGTGATATCATCAGCTCCCATGAATTCAATTATCATCCCTTGGTGGATGAGTCTCAGACTTATTTATCCAGCCCTAACCCATCACTTGATCTCCATTCTCTTCTCCAATGGCTTATTAGATATTTCAAACTAGATGTCTAGGAGACATGTTAAAGTCAATATGTCCAAAACTGATTTAATTATTTCAGCTTTACAAGTGATCTTCTTAAAATGGGACTCACACAGATATATTCAGCAAACTTCAATGGCTCCCCATTACCTCCAGGATCAAATATAAAATTCCCTCTTTGACTTTGAAAACCTTTCATAATCTGATTCCTTCCTGCCTTTCCAGTTTTATACTTTGCTCCTAGTCCCTACATAATCTTTTGTGTGTGTGTGTGTGTGTGTGTGTGTGTGTGTGTGTGTGTGTGTGAGGGGCAATGAGGGTTAAGTGACTTGCCCAGGGTCACACAGCTAGTAAGTGTCAAGTGTCTGAGGCCGGATTTGAACTCAGGTCCTCCTGAATCCAGGACCGCTGCTTTATCCACTCTGCCACCTATTTGCCCCAAAATATATATACTTTTTAAAAAACACTTTTTTGGGGGGCGGAGCCAAGATGGTGGAGAGGAAGCAGCAAGCTGCCTGAGCTCTCCTTCTGTTCCCTCAAAACAAACATTAAATCAAGCCTCTGGACGGATTCTGAAACTACAGAACCTGCAAAGAGACAGAGAGACACAGTCCTCCAACCAGAGATAATTTAGAAGACTTCAGGAAAAGGTCGGTCTGACTCGGGCAAAAGGGAGGCCCAGCGCAGGGCAGCAACCCAGCGCCAAGGGGGTCAGGGCAAGTCAGCAGGAGCTGCGGGCCACAGCCAGACAACTGAGGCTCCTGGAACCTGGTTCAAAAATCTGGTGGCCAAGAAGGACAGTGGAAAGACCTACCTGCACTGGCCGGGAGGGAGACGAACAGGTCAGGCGGCATCAGATGCCAGGGTCTAGCGCCTGGCTGGCCAAGCACAATCAGATAGGAAGTACAGGGCGGGGGATCTCCACACACCATAAAGGCCTCAGAGTAAAAGCCCGGTCACCCAGCACCTATACCCCTGCACAAGAAGCCCAAAACAGGGACCCTGGTGCCCCCAGAGCAGACCTCAACTTAAAGAATAAATAAATAAGCTGCAATAATGAGTAAGAAGCAAAAAAGAGCCCTCTCCATTGAGAGCTTCTATATCAATAGGGAAGAAGCCAACACAAACTCAGATGAGGACAATAGCCTCAAATTGTCTACATCTGAAGCCTCACAAGGGAAGGTGAATTGGTCGCAAGAACAAAAAGCCTTCCTGGAAGAGCTCAAAAAGGATTTTAAAAATCAATTGCAAGAGGTAGAAGAAAAAATGGGAAGAGAAATAAAAGCAAAACAAGAAAACTATGAAAAAAGAATCAGCAGCTTGGAAAAGGAAGCTGAAGAAAACAAAGCCTTAAAAAATTTATTTGGCCAAATGGAAAAAAAGCTGCATAATCTCACTGAAGAAATGAATACCTTAAAAAATTCACTTAGCCAAATGGAAAAAAAGGTACATAATCTCACTGAAGAAAACAATGCCTTAAAAATTAAAATTGGACAGTTGGAAGATAAGGAATCCATGAGACACCAGGAATCAGTCAAGCAGAATTAAAAAAATGAAAAAATAGAAGAAAATGTGAAATACCTCATTGGAAAGACAACTGATCTGGAAAACAGATCGAGGAGAGACAATTTGAGAATCATTGGACTGCCTGAAAGCCATGACCAGAAAAAGAATCTAGACACCATATTCCAGGAAATTATTAAGGAGAACTGCCCTGATATCATAGAATCAGAGGATAAAATCATCATTGAAAGAATCCACCGATCACCCCCTAAAAGAGACCCCAAAAGGAAAACTCCAAGGAATATTGTAGCCAAATTCCAGAATTATCAGGTGAAGGAGAAAATACTCCAAGCAGCCAGAAAGAAGCAATTTAAATATCATGGAGCCACAGTCAGGATTGCTCAGGACCTGGCAACTTCAACATTAAAGGACCGCGAGGCTTGGAATATGATATTCCGGAAGGCAAAGGAGCTTGGATTGCAGCTGAGAATCTATTACCCAGCAAAAATGTGCATTTTCTTTCAGGGGAAAAGATGGACATTTAATGACATTGGGAACTTTCAATCTTTCCTGGTGAAAAGACCAGAACTGAATAGAAAATTTGATCTCAACATACAAGACTCAAGAGAAGTTTAAAAAGGTAAACAGAGGGAAAAAAAAAGTTACCCTATTAGGTTAAACTGTTTATATCCCTACACAGGAAGATAATACTCATAACTCTTAAGAACTGTAAATGTATTTGGGCAGAGAGAAGGACTTTATATAGAGGGTATAAATATAAATTGTCTTTGATGTGATGATACAAAAGAATTAAGGGGTTAAAAAGGGAGTCTATGGGGAGGAGAGGAAAAGGGGAGGTGGAATGGGATGAATTATATCACATGAAGAGGTGGAAAAAAACCTATTACAATAGAGGGAAAGAAAGGGGGGGAACATTGTTTCAACCCTATTCTCATTAGATTTGACTCAAAGAGGGAATAACATATACGTTCATTGGGATAAAGAAACTTAACTCATTCTTTAGGGAAACAAAAGGGGAAGTGAAAGGGGGAACTGATAGAAGGGAGGACAAAAGCAAGGCAGAAAAGGGTAAAGAAAAGAGAGGGGGATGATAAAAAGGGAGGGCAGATCGGGGGAGGCAGGGGTAAGAAGTAAAACGTCGGTGAGGAGGAATAGGGTGAAAGAAGGGGGGAAAAGTACAAAGGGGGTAAATAGAATGGAGGGGAATAGACAGTCAGTAATAATAACTGTGAATGTGAATGGGATGAACTCTGCTATAAAACGGAAGCGAATTGCAGAGTGGATTAAAAACCAGAACCCTACTGTTTACAAGAAACACATTTGAAGCAGAGAGATACACAAAGAGTAAAGGTAAAAGGCTGGAGCAGAATATATTATGCCTCAGCTAAAGTAAAAAAGGCAGGGGTAGCAGTCCTTATCTCAGACAAAGTGCAGGCAAAAATAGATCTCATTAAAAGAGATAAGGAAGGAAATTACATCTTACTTAAAGGTACTATAGATAATGAAGTAATATCAATATTAAATATGTATGCGCCAAGTGGTATAGCATCCAAGTTCTTAGAGGAGAAGTTAAATGAGTTACAAGAGGAATTAGACAGTAATACTATACTAGTGGGGGATCTGAATCTCCCCCTCTCAGAATTAGATAAATCTAGCCAAAAAATAAATAAGAAAGAAGTGAAAGAGGTGAATAGATTAGTAGAAAAGTTAGACATGATAGATGTCTGGAGAAAATTGAATGGGGATAGAAAGGAATATACCTTTTTCTCAGCAGTACATGGCACATTTTCAAAAATTGACCATGTATTAGGGCACAAAAACATCATAGTCAAATGTAGAAAGGCAGAAATAGTAAATGCATCCTTTTCAGATCATGATGCAATAAAAATTACATGTAAGAAAGAGCCAGGGAAAAGTAGAATGAAAATCAATTGGAAACTAAATAATTTCATTCTAAAGAATGAATGGGCCAAACAAGAAATCATAGAAACAATCAATAACTTTATCCAAGAGAATGACAATAATGAGACAACATACCAAAATCTATGGGATGCAGCCAAAGCAGTGCTTAGGGGAAAATTTATAGCTCTAAATGCTTACATGAATAAGAAAGAGAAAGAGGAGATTAATGAATTGGGCATGCAACTTAAAAAGCTAGAAAAAGAACAAATTAGAAATCCCCAATTAGACACTAAATTAGAGATCCTGAAAATTAAAGGAGAAATTAATAAGATTGAAAGCAAAAAACTATAGAATTAATCAATAAAACTAAGAGCTGGTTTTATGAAAAAACCAATAAAATAGATAAAATATTGGTTAATTTGATTAAAAAAAGGAAAGAAGAAAACCAAATTACCAGTATCAAAAATGAAAAGGGTGATATTACCACCAATGAAGTGGAAATTAAAGCAATAATTAGGAAATATTTTGCCCAACTGTATGCCAATAAATTTGACAATCTAAATGAAATGGATGAATATTTACAAAAATACAAACTGCCCAGATTAACTGAAGAGGAAATAAAATCCTTAAATAAATCCATATTAGAAAAAGAAATTTAACAAGCCATTAATGAACTCCCTAAGAAAAAATCCCCAGGGCCAGATGGGTTTTACGGGTGAATTTTACCAAACATTTAAAGAACAATTAATTCCAATATTATACAAATTATTTGGAAAAATAGGTGAAGAAAGAGTTCTACCAAATTCATTTTATGACACAAATATGGTGGTGATACCAAAACCAGGCAAAGCAAAAACAGAGAGAGAAAATTATAGACCAATTTCCCTAATGAATATTGATGCTAAAATCTTAAATAAGATATTATCAAGGAGATGATAGCAAGTGATCACCAGGATAATACACTATGACCAGGTGGGATTTATACCAGGAATGCAGGGCTGGTTCAATATTAGGAAAACTATTAACATAATCAACCACATCAATAAGAAAACCAACCAAAATCATATGGTTATCTCAATAGATGCAGAGAAAGCTTTTGACAAAATACAGCACCCATTCCTAATAAAAAACACTAGAGTTTAGGAATAGGGGGAGCTTTCCTTAGAATAATAAACAGTATCTACCTAAAGCCATCAGCAAGTATTATATGCAATGGAGATAAATTAGAGGCCTTCCCAATAAGATCAGCGGTGAAACAGGGATGTCCATTATCACACCTATTATTTAATATTGTCCTAGAAATGTTAGCTTTAGCAATCAGAGAAGAGAAAGAATTAAAGGAATTAGAATAGGCAAGGAGGAAACAAAACTATCACTCTTTGCAGATGATATGATGGTATACTTAAGGAATCCTAGAGAATCAAGTCAAAAATTACTTGAAACAATGAACAACTTTAGCAAAGTAGCAGGATATAAAATAAATCCACATAAATCATCAGCATTTCTATACATGACCAACAAAGTCCAGCAGCAAGAGATAGAAAGAGAAATTCCATTTAAAGTAACGGTAGATAATATAAAATACTTGGGATTCTACTTGCCAAGACAAACCCAGGAACTCTATGAACACAACTACCAAACACTCTTCACACAAATCAAATCAGATCTAAATAATTGGAAAGATATGGATTGCTCATGGATAGGCAGAGCTAATATAGTAAAAATGACAATACTGCCTAAATTAATTTACTTATTCAGTGCCATACCAATCAGACTACCTAAAAATTATTTTATACAGCTAGAAAAAATAATAACAAAATTCATCTGGAAAAACAAAAAATCAAGAATATCCAGGGAAATAATGAAAAAAAAAATTCACAGGAAGGTGGGTTACAGGTACCAAACCTGGAGCTTTACTATAAAGCGGCAGTCATCAAAACTATCTGGTACTGGCTAAAAAATAGAGTGGTAGATCAATGGAATAGGCTAGGCTCAGGAAATGCAGTAGTAAATGGCACTAGTAATGTAGTGTTTGATAAACCCAAAGACTCCAGCTTCTGGGATAGGAACTCAGTATTTGACAAAAACTGCTGGGAAAACTGGAAGATAGTATGGCAGAAATTAGGCATAGACCAACATCTTACACCTTATACTAAAATAAGGTCAAAATGGATACATGATTTAGACAAAAGAGGTGATACCATAGGTAAATTAGGAGAGAAAGGAATAGTGTACCTATCAGATCTTTGGAAAGGAGAACAGTTTTGGACCAAACAAGAGATAGAGTATATTATAAAATGCAAAATGGATGATTTTGATTATATTAAATTAAAAAATTTTTGTACAAACAGAAGCAATGCATCCAAAATTGGAAGGGAGGCAGAAAACTGGGAAACAATTTTTGAGGCCTGTGCTTCTGATAAAGGCCTCATCTCTAAAATATATAGGGAATTAAATCAAATTTATAAGAATCCAAGTCATTCCCCAATTGAGAAATGGTCAAAGGATATGAACAGGCAGTTTTCTGATGAAGAAACCAAAGCTATCTATTCCCATATGAAAAAATGCTCTAAATCTCTAATGATTAGAGAGATGCAAATTAAAACAACTCTGAGGTACCACCTGACACCTATCAGATTGGCTAAAATGACAAAAAAGGAAGATAATAAATGTTGGAGAGGCTGTGGGAAAATTGGAACACTAATGCATTGTTGGTGGAGCTGTGAGCTGATCCAACCATTCTGGAGAGCAATTTGGAATTATGCCCAAAGGGCAATAAAGCTGTGCATACCCTTTGACCCAGCAATTCCACTTTTAGGTCTTTTTCCCAAAGAAATCATGGAAGGGGGAAAGGGACCCACATGTACAAAAATATTTATAGCTGCTCTTTATATGGTAGCAAGGAATTGGAAGTTGAGGGGGTGCCCATCAATTGGGGAATGGCTGGACAAGTTGTGGTATATGAATACAATGGAATACTATTGTGCTGTAAGGAATGATGAGCAGGAAGAGTTCAGAGAAACCTGGAGGGTCTTAAGTGAGCTGATGATGAGTGAGATGAGTAGAACCAGAAGAACATTGTACACAGTATCATCAACATTGAGTGTTGACCTACTGTGATGGACTATATTCTTCTCACCAGTGCAATGGTACAGAAGAGTTCCAGGGAACTCATGATAGAAGAGGATCTCCAAATCCAAGAAAAAAAAAGAAAGAAAGAACTGTGGAGTATAGCTGCTGATTGAACAATGTTATTTCTTTTGTTTTGGGTGCTGTTGTTTTTTTTTTTCTATTTTGAGGTTTTGCATCACTGCTCTGATTTTTTCTCTTGTAACAGGATTAATGCAGGAATAGGATTAATGTTATTATGTGTATATATATATATATATATATGTGTATGTAAATATGTATATGTATATGTATAGAGATATATAGACATAACCTATATCAGATTACCTGCTGTCTAGGGAGGGGGGAGGGAGGGGAGGGAGGGAGAAAAATCTGAAATTGTAAAGCTTGTATAAACAAAAGTTGAGAACTATCTTTACATGTAACGGAAAAAATAAAATACCTTATACATTAAAAAAACAAAAAAACCCACTTTTTGGGGGGGTAGTGCAGTAAGGGTTAAGTGACGTGCCCAGAGTCACACACCTAGTAAGTGTTAAGTGACTGAGGTTTTATTCTCTAAGCTTCCTTCAAATATTAATTAAAATCTCACTGTCTACATGAAGCCTTTCTTGATCTTCTTTAATTCTAGTGCCTTTCTTCTGAGATTAACTCTCATTTGTCTCGTATACACCATCTTTGTACATAATGATTCATATATTGTCTCCCCCATTAAACTGTAAGATCCATGATAACAGAAACTATTTAGGCTACGCTTTATATCCATAGTACTTGGTATAGTGTCTGGAACATACTAGATGCTCAATAAATGATTTATAAATGTTTTCTTAGTGAAAAATAATGCAAATAATGAATGTTTAGGGCAAGGATTCATAACTTGGTGACTGTGGTTAGCTGGTGCTAAGAACCTTGTTAATAACCCCAGGAAATTTTAACGTATTTATGTTATGGAGGTTTCTAAAGTTCATGGAGGTGTTCTGAGTTAGGACTATGTCTGGTCAGTCCCCTCGTATAATATATATTTGATAATGTAACAGAATGATACACTCATAGGTTGTTTAGCAGTTAACAAAAGGAGAGTTAGTTAGCCATAGCAAGAGGAGTTTTAAGAACACTAGGTGTCAAGGACATCTCTCGTTGATTCAGCTAAGCCATGATCCCTTGCCTGATTTGCCCATCATGACCCTCTAGCCAAGAATGGGAATAGGTAATTTGCATCTTCTTTGTATTCTGGGGAGGGCAGCTAGGTGGCACTCTTTGAAGTTGGGAGGACCTGAGTTCAAATCTCACCTACTGTGTGACCCTGAGCAAGTTACTCAATCCCAATTGCCTTAAACATCTGAGGCCATCTCCAGTTATCCTGATTTTATATATATATATATTATATTGTCATATTATATAATATATGTCTAGATCTAGATCTAGATCTAGATATATATCTATCTTGCCATTGGACCCAGATGACTCTGGAGGAGAAAGTGAGGTTGGTGACTTTGCACAAAAGCCCTCCCTCCCTTTAATCCAATTCAGTGCAAGTCGTAACCTCAGCCAGATGTCATGGTCCTCTTTGAGAATGAAGGACAAACAACAATATTCTGTGACCTGGGAAATGATAGCAGCTGTGTGCTCCTTTAGTACCCAGAGGCAGGTAGGTAGCAAAGTAGAAGTAGCATTCTTTTATCTGAAGTCAGGAACACCTGAGTTCAATTCTAGCCCTAGCTAGTAACTAGCTGTGTGAACCTGGGCAAGTCATGTAACCTTTGTCTGCCTCGGTTTCTTCTGCTGTAAAATGGAGATAACAATTGCATCTACTTTAACGGGTTGCTGTGAGGATTAAATTGAAAAAATATTTATAAAGGGCTTAGCTCAGTGCTCGGCATAGAGCAGATACTTCTTTCTCTCCTTCTTCTACACCAACCAAATGTCATGGATGGTCTCAATATCTTTTTAAAGGAAAAACTAGACTAATTTGTTTAGAGATACCAGTTAAGATATTTCTCCTTCCACAGGAGGTGATTTACATGGAAGGTTTGCCATCTTTTTATAGTATTTACCTGCTCATAGTGTAGAATCTACAAAAGCTCACCAAAATCCCTTTCTTTGGATAAATATGAAAATGAATGATAGCATCAGAGAATATAGGAACATATCTTTAATGATTTTTTTTTTAGCAGTGGGCATGTAACTGAAAGATTTGTAGGCATGTGTGATGGTTTCTCCTCTTTTTCCAGTTGAAAGTTTGACTATAGAAGAGACAAATATATAAAATGAATAGTTGATTATATGTTGCTTCACAAAAATTGGTTTCTGAACAATGGTTTATGGTACCAGTGTGGTGGGTGTCTGGTGCAGAATACTTCAAATGTTGTCTCTCTGTTGGGAGGATGCTGAAGAGCCCACTCCTAGGAGAGGTGTGAGGATATACAAGGGGAGTGCCTTGGAGGTAATGTAGATCATGTGTGAACATTCTAGAACTAGTCCAGGCTGGCTAAGCAACCTTAACTATATTGAAAAGGAGGCTCTTTGATTGGTTCCCAAAGTATTCAAAAGCTTCACCTACTTTCTCTTTCCCTTCTTTGCTCTGATTTTTGCCTCAGTCACTCTTGAGCACTCTTGGTTACTTATTCACCATGTCCAATAAGGGATCATATGGTAACAGGAAAGGCCTTGGGAATTTCTCCCTTATTGATGCTGTTCTCTAGGATGTAGTCTTCAGTAGTGGAATGTCCCCTTCCTTCAGATTGAATGGAAAAGAACAAATGCAGAGGCCAGGAACTGAGTTACATAAATAGTTGTTTATTGGCTCCAGGTAAAAGATAGCTAATTTCACCAAGCTTCTATTTCTTCATCAGTAAATGGATCTAAGACAGGATGCAGTTTACCATGGGGTGGAGGTGTGGTGGGAAGCAGGGAGAGAGAGAGAGAGACCTATAAACTAATAACCATTTCAGTATACAACGAGAAGGTAGATCCGCCATTTCCCCTCATGCCTACAATGTTTATATTTTTTGCTCTTCCCTGGTTCTCTTGCTATGCTAGACACAAAGCAGAATAAAGTTACCTTACTTTGCTTCCCTAAGATCAAAGACATTTAAGGAACTTTCTACTCCACATCTAAGGTCAGCTTCAGACTTGACTGCCCTGCCCCCTTTTTCCCTTTCCTAACTTTGCACACCCATCTCCCCAGACAAAAGCACACAAACATAGCTAATATGTATTCAAATTTATAAACTTATCCTTTTGCCATGCATTTTATTACATGTTGGATACGAAATCCAAAAAGACACAAACAAGCTAAACCATGGACCCTACCTGCCCAGAACATTTAATTACTATGTTTATTTTTCTGACAGGTCAGAGAGAACTTTTATTTCTGCTTTTTTCCCCCTCCTAATTGATTCCTTGGAGTAATCTTTTTCTGCTTGGTTTGTCAGCTGATTCTGAGCTCTACAGGCTAAGAGAGATTCTCATATTAGCAGTGTTGACCCCTCCTTCTTTTTTTCCTTTGTTACCAAAGGGGCTGGAACCTCTTTGCTAATTTGGGGGCATGAGGCAGGGACCGCCCCTCTTTCTGTGAGATCTAAAAACTGGGACTAAGAGAGGATACTGTCTTTGTTAGTGCACTTAAAGGCGTTTTTTTTCTAATCTAACTAAATCTTCAGTCAGAGGTGAAAGGAAGAAATTGGCTGCTTCTCCAAATTAATGAACAAACCTTTCATTCTAACCCTCTGAAGGCAGTAGTTAAACTCAGGGTGAGAGGTGTGCCCCAGGTGCTTCTCAAGAGAAAAATAATTACTGTAGTGACCCAAAGAGAAGTCATTAATGGCATAGTGCCAACTTAGAAGGAGGTCTACAGTGTAGCACACCAAGGATCATTGTTGGCTCTATACTGTTTAACATTTTTATCCAATATTTGGTTAAAGTTAGGGACGGCATGCTTATCAAAGTTGCAGCAGACAGAAAACTAGAAGGAATACCTAACACAATGGATGAGAGGGTCAGGATATAAGAAAGCTCTTGACAGTCTAGAACACTGGACAAATTTAATCCAATGTTCTCTTAAGAAGAATCTGAATGGTGCAAATACATACTCAGGTGCTTGTATTAAAAAAAATCAAGGTCACAAATGGAACAGGCCTCGGTAGATATGAGTATGTCTAAAAGAAAAAGTTGAGGTCTTACTGTACTGTAATCACAAATTGAATCAGGATCATGTGATTAAAGCCAAGAAACATAATAGGAAATAAATCTGGGTTTGAAGAAAAGCCTTCCTAATAACTGTGGTGTTTTGTTGTCCACCTATTTCAGTTGTGTCTGACTCTTCATGATCCTATTTTGGAGTTTTCTTGGCAAAACTGAGGTGGTTTTCCATTTTCTCCTTCATCTCATTTTGTAGTTGAGGAACTGAGGCAAACATACTTGCCAGGGATCACACAGGTAGTATCCGAGGCTGGATTTGAACTCAGGAAGGTTAGTCTTCCTGATTCTAAGCTGAGTACTCTATCTCCTGTGCCACTTAGCAGTCTTTTGTAATGACTATAGTTATCCAAATAAATTGGTACTGGTTGTCTGAGGTTGTACTGGTGTAGGAGGTTTTACTTTACTGGAATTCTTTAAGCAAACACTGAATAACCATTTTGGGGGACTGGGCTAGATGAACACTGAAGGGGCCCTTGTACAATTCTGAAATTCTGTGAATGCTATAGCCATAGAACTTGATTTCAGGGAGGAAAAAAAAGTCTCTTTATAGATCTGTAGAAAAGATTAAGGAAAGTAAATTATAGTACTATATGGTTAAGTAGATTAACAAATGGTAAAATAATTATAACCACAATGCTGAATTATTTATATCTGAGGAAAGAGAAGAGCTAACAGGTAGATCAGGCTAGCGTGCCACATACTGAGCACCTATCAAAGCATTAGAGAAGAGGTAGGATTGGCATCCATAAGGGATGCAATGGAACGCATTTCTTCGTTAGGTAGGTAGGAATAACAGTAATTAGGGACAGGCACCACTGCTCACTGATGAGGCCATAAAAGTATCGTTCAGTCTAAGTTTTATTCATATGCACTGGACCATCATTCATTTATCTTTCCTAAAGGAACATACATTTTCATTTTAAAAATAGGACTGGAGGCAGGTAGCTACTTGGGGTGCTATATGCAGAGGTGTACAATTAAGGATTCAAATATTATAAGTGCAAATATTTTCCAGTGTCAGAAAAGACTGCTCTCCAGGTCACATAAGTATCAATTTTGTGATAAGCCAAATTATGTGTTTGACAGTGCAGGTTCAAGTTCTCAGATGGATAGTAACATATAGTAACATCGGTAGGACGGTTTTTAAATATGGGATGGGATACCCTCCCTCACAAATCCAATTTAGCACAAGTCAGGAGGTCACCCTGATGTCATGGTCCTCTTTGAGAATGAACGATAAACAACAATGACAGCAACAACAACAAATGGGTGGAGTGGAGCAAAAGTACAATTCTCAGCCTCACTAAGGGACACAAATACGTTGTCACAGTTCTGAAAAAGTACATCCCATTTCTAGATTCTGTGACTAGGTCATCAGGGCAAGGACCACGTCTTTCTCACCTAGTGCAATGGCTCACACGCAGTAGGTACCCTATAAACAGAGTGCATGAGTAAAAGAATGAATCTCCTCTAACCACTGTCAGTGTCTGGTTGTTGCTCTTCAGTAATTTTTCTAGTTTAGTTGAAACTGTCTTAAGCGGCACAATTTCTTGTGGGAGACAATTCCATCCACTAAACATCTCACTGTTAGCAGAGTGACACCAGTGTCATTTGGTCCAAGAGTACTGTTTTTCTACCGGACTATCTTTCAATTTATCCTTTTATAAGGAAAGCTCATTTTCATGTTAAAAATAGAAAGAATGACAGGGGTAAGTGGACTATTAAAACAGAAAATGACAAATAGTGCTGAATGCTTCTTTTTATACTGGAGAAAGGACTCTGTACCTTTCCCTCTTCTCACCAATGTTTCTTTCACTTAACTGACTTGATATGGTATAGATATTTCATCTGAGGAGAAATTAGAAAGACCAGGAGACAGACCAGAAATGATATCTCTGCCAATTCATCTTCACTTACTCTTCCTTCATTCAGCCTGTCAGATATGACTGGGGAAAGGAGACAGAGCAAGAGCTTGACAAATAGGCCCCATGATTATTTCCAACAAGCCACAGAAAAGTAGGGCAAAATATCTTAATGTTTTCCTCTTTCCCTTCATCCTCCATTCAACAGAGATTTGCTGTCATTTATAAAGGTCATTGGCCTGTGAGGAATCAGGCAGAGGAAAACTTTGGTCTATCCCTATGAGTATGCTTTTACATAAGGACATAACAAAATGTCTGTGAAATGAAAGTTTTTTACTAATACTTTTTTACTTTACATCCAGGGAATGGATTTTATGGGGCTCAACCTAACAACCTAGCCTCACTCCTTGCCCCCTTAAGAGGTTTTTTTTTTTTTCCCTGTCATGCAATGAAGAAATTTCCATAGATTCAATTGAACAAACATTTATTAAGCAAATGCTATGGGTCAGGCATTGTGCTAGGCAGTGAGAACACAGAGATTACAAAATTAAGCAGCTCCTGTTTTCGGGGTTTGCACTATTAGGGTAGTGGTGAGCAGAATGGGGAAAATAGACAGCATATTCAGAGGCAAGTAAATATGAAGTGAAAAAATAATAATGAAGATATTTCAAGAGGTAGATAGAACTAACATGGGATGTGGGGAGGGAGACAGGGGAATTTTCATGTAGAATAAGATACCTGAGTTGTGCTTTGAAAGAAACTAGGGATCCTCAAAGATAGTTAAGGAAGGTATCCATTCCAGACATGGTGAACCATCTGTGAGAAAGTCATAGAGGCAAGTTATGGAATGTCATGTATGGACAAGAATAATAAAAAGGTCATTTTTATTCACCTTTCATAGTATCTTATAATTTCAAAGTACTTTCTGTAAAATCTCATTTGACCTTCATGAAAATCCTATGATATACTTAGTATGTGTACTATTATCCACATTTGACAGATGAAGAAAATAAGGCCCAGAAAGTTCAGATAGTCTCATTTTCGTTTATAAGTGACTGATTCAGGACTTGAACCTATCACTGTATTAACATGTTTGGTGAAGAATGGTGACACCTGTAGAGAACCCAACCATTCTCTTTCTCTCTGAGTCTGTAAGAAACATAAAAGCCCTTTTGCCAGTTGGAAATCAACTCCAAAGAATGGAGTGAGATCTTTTGGGAAGAGTTTCTTGGGCAGATTTGAAATCCTCAGAACTAATATGTGCAAGACTGCATGGAATCATCAGTCAACTAGTGTTTATCCAGTACCTACTAAATGTTAGGTACTATGCTAAGCACTGAGAATATGAAGAAAGGTAAATAACAACCCCTGCCCTCAAGAAGCTCACAATCTAACGGGAGAGACAACATGGAAGCAACAATGAAAAAACAAGATACAAAGAGGTTAAAATAGGGGGAGTCTCAGAGAGAGGATGGTAATTTTAAAGTCAAGTGGAAAAGTTTCTTGCAGAAGGTAGACTTCAGCTAAGAAAGCCAGGGAATCCAACAGACAGATATGAGGAAAAAATGAATTTCTGAGCTTGGGGGACAATCACTGAAAAAGGTTAGAGTAGGAAGATGGAGGGTCCCCTGTGAGTAAACAAGAATATCAGTGTCAACCGGATTTGAGAGTTCATTGGCTGGAGCAGCAAGGTGTTAAGATGGAAAAGGGGGGCAGCTAAGTGGCGCAGTGGATAGAGTACCGGCCCCTGGATTCAGGAGGACCTGAGTTCAAATCTGACCTCAGATACTTAACACTTACTAGCTGTGTGGCCCTGGGCACTTAATCCCAATTGCCTCACCAAAAAAAAAAAAAACTGAAAAGGTAAAAAAGAGGTCATTTATGGAGGGCTTTAAAAGCCAAAAAGGAGTTTATATTTGATCCTGGAGATAATAGGGAGCCACTGCCATTTATTAAATATATATAAATAAATAATAATTCTTTCTGAGTAAACTGAGGGGCAGGGTAAGGGAAAAAGGAAGAGAGGAAGAAATATAGATATTGGCTATAACCATGGAAGAAAGTATCCATCTTTCTCTCTTTTCCTTCTCTCTATCCCTCTCTCTAGCTCTGTCCCTGATCATTTTTTTAGGGTTTAGGTAATGTGATATACTGGGGAAAAAACTGGATTTGGAATTATGAAGACCTTGGTTCAAATCTTGCCAAATCATACTTATTGTTTGATGGGTAAGTCATTTCACATCTCTAAGCCTCAGTTCCCTCATCTTAAAAAAGGAAAATATTATTAATTTAGATGAGGAACTATAATTTCAGTTTCACTATCCTTGTGTCTTAGACTCATCTGCCTGCCTATGAGGGGTATCATTCAAATCAATCACCCAGCCTCCTTGGGTACTTTCCTATATTTATGGTGGACGTCATCTAAAAAATAAAAAGAAAAGTTCACAAATACAATTTTCGGATGTGACACTTGCATATTAGTTTATTGAGCATTGGTATTGTTAATATGAACATATGGATCATCTGGATTTGATGGAGGTACCTTATCATCCAAGGAGAGTTTTATGAAACCCTGGATTAATAGGAGCAAAATGTCCTTCAACTGAACCCAGATAGCTAGCAGATAAAAGACCTTACCTAGTGACTTCTTTTCCCTCAGGATAGTTAAGTCCCTATCTTATGGTAACATCTGGGCTTCTCATCCTTGCCAAACCCCTTTTTGGAATCCTGTAGTTTTATTATGATGCTTCTGCATTTCCTCTGTACTTGTTATAACTGAAATTGTTAAACTACTTTTTGCTTCTGGGTTGATTTCTGTATCATACTTTTGAAACTGACAACACCCTGTAATCAGCGGACTAAAACCATATATACCCTAGAAATGGGGATTCCCCCAAGCTTCTCTCTTAGAAGGGAAGTCTCCACATGATCATGTGTTGTGTTATCTTTCTTCTTGGGTCAATAAAATATTAAATTGATATTACTTTTTTCTGTCTGTCTCTGATCTGTTTTTGTAGCAGGACAGGTATGTTTTTTTTCTGTCTGTCTCTGATTTGTAGGAGAAATTAAACATTATTTCTTTGACCTGGTTCATTGTAGGAGACAGGCAGATATATCATGTTCTCTTTCTAGTTGGTAGGAGATATAATATTATAATTTCTCTAATCTGTTTATTAATTTGTAGAAGAAATTATACGTTATTTCTCTGATCTGTTTGTAGGAGGCAGGCAGATACAAAAGCTATATTTTAATATTCAACAGAATTCAGAAGACTTAAATTTAACTCCCACCTGGGACACATACTGACTGATTGATGGGGGCAACATTCAATGTCTTAGCGCCTCAGGTAGATCTTTAAGATAATATGTTATCAAAGAGTTACCAATACACATTGGTAGAGAGAGTTTTCATCCTGGTTGTTGTCCACAATGATGAAATCAAAGTTCTGGAGCAAAAAATAGCTGTAATAAAAGCAGGAATCCCTTTTTGCTAGAGGAGATTGTGAATGGTAATTTCTCCTTCAGTGCCTGATTAGTAAAATACAAAAATCTTAGTTCTGGAAAGCTCCACAGAGTTCAGAGGCCACCTCGTCCTATCAACTCTGAACAAAGAAGCAATGTGATATGGTGGATTCCTTCATTAATGCTATATGATGTTGAGCAAATTTTTAACCTTGGTGTTCTGTTAAACCTTGTTGTCTATTACTATAGTTATCCATTCCTCATCACGCAAGTAAGGGGCATGATATCCCACGCAATCTGGAAAATCTGTGTAAAATTTTTGGGCCCTCCCTTGGTACCGGAGGAGTCTGGTTTATTATAGTATTAAAAGATAAAATATATTGATATTATACAATACTGTAAATACATTTGATGCATTTCTGAGTTTCTAAATTTTTTCTATGTCATCTGCTGACCTTTGGGTGTTGTCTGTGGCTTCCACAAAACTTCCCCCAAATTCCCATTTAATTTCTTCTGTTGACTTATGATATATTGAAACCACAATGAGGAAAGTTGAGATGTGGGAGGGATAACTGTATAAGGAAGAAGAACTTTATCTCTTCTTTGAACATTGAAGTGAATAATTGCTGAACCTCTCTAGGCCTCAGTTTTCTGCTCCTTCATGAATTTAGGAGATTGAGTTGGATTATCTCTTAGGGCTCTTCCACCCCTGGAGCTATATGACTTTATAATTCTATGATTCTAAGTAAGGTGTAGAGACAAAGTAGGTGTGAAGTGCGCCTGGCAATTGTGACCAGAGGGAGGAAACACCTGATTCAAAAATCTCAAAAGTGTAGCCTTGTTGCATGGTCCAGGGTGTGACTTCCCTGATGTCTGAGAAACACAGAGAAATAGGGAACAAAGAGAAATGGCAGACAGGAGAAAGACAGAAAAAACACTGAAAAGGAAGAGATAGGAAGGTCATTAAATTCTGAGATGAGTGAATTTGAGCTAAACTGTTCTGGTCACACAGTGCAATCCTCTTAGACACTGAATAGCAGGGTATCAGTAAACAGCTGTCAGATACCAGCTGTAAACATCTGCCTTTGAAATGTTGAACAGCTTTCCAGCACAGGGACAGAGAAACAGTTATTATGCTTTCATTTGGAAACTACAAAGTTAATTTTTGAAATGGCTGTGTTCCCCAACTGAATTCCAAAGGTTTTGTACAAGTGGGAGGGAAAGATGATTGTTTATACCTTTCTTTTGGAACCCTGGGGTCAGTTTACTAGCTCTGTCTGGCAGCTTTCTTTGATATTCAAAAGCCATCTGATTGTCTTACCTCTGTTGAGAGATTAGGGCTGCCTCCTTTTACTTTGCTTGAATGCTATATTGAGAATAGCATTTATCTCATTGTTCTGAGATCTTTTTTAAAATCTGCACTTAGTTATTTGATATAGTTGCTTCTTAGCACTGATAATAGGCAGTGACAACATTAAAGTTATTTTGAAAATTTAAAAAAAATCAGAAATAAGTGAATTAACTTACCTTACCAAAGAGATGATGGAATTATTTGGGGTCCTTAAATCCTAATTTAACTAATTCATCCAGACCTGAAATTTTCTTACCACAACTTTAGAGGGGAAAAAATAATGCAAGTGTAATTGGGATTTGGTAAATGTCCACTTCACCTGAATCGGAATCACTGACAAGGGTAGTGCTAAGGATCTGCTTATGGGAGATGAGAAAAATGGCACATAGACGTGGATTATTTTGCATTCATCTTTATTTTCTAGCATAGAGTTGAGATACTCATTCATTTATAGAACCTGACAACATACCGTAAGGCAGGGGGGTGTGTGTGTGTGATTTGGGTTTGGGGGGTGGATTTAGTAGTGAGCGAGTTTAAGGGGAGGAATCCAGAAAATTACTTTTGAACTTCCTCTTCATTTGGCCACAGGAAACAGGCTTAGCGTTTTATTCTGTTTTATTTGTCTTTTTTAATTCCGAAAGGCAGAAAATGGAATCCCCAACCTTTGGGAAACAAATTATTTTCTCCTTTGTAAACTAACTCTAGAAAAGTCACTAATTTGGTTTGTCGTGCATGTATACAGGTTGATAGAAGGAAAAGAGCTCATGAATTGGATGCTAGCTTGGGTACCCAGCTATAGTAATAGGAAGAGGACCAGGGGAGAAGGTAAAGTAGGGATCATTTATAGCAGATCCCTGAAACCAGGAAGCCCAGGATGATTCAGAATCCACCAACGTCAGAAAGATTTAGGGTCTTGAAATGGGATTCTGCAATCGTTCATTGACTATTAAGAATGTAATGAAAAGTAGAATCCTTAAGACCAAGCATCAGAATTGTAAACTAGAATGTTACATAGTTCTGTGAAGCCCAAAGCTCAAGATTAAATGCTCTATCCGATATTAATGAAAACTACAGAATTAGTCAGTCAATGAGCATTTATTAAGTGCCTTCTAAGTGACAGGAACTATGCTAACTGCTGGGAGATACAAAAAAGGTCCCTACCCTCAAAGGAACTCACATTTTAGTGAGGGAAGACAACAAGCAATCAAATATGTACAAATAATCTATATATAGGATAATTAGGAAAAAAAATTGTGAGGCAATGAGGGTTAAGTGACTTGCCCAGTATCACACAGCTAATAAGTATCAAGTGACTGAGGCCGGATTTAAACTCAGGTCCTCCTGAATCCAGGGCCATTGCTTTATCTACTGTACCACCTAGCTGCCCCAATATTAGGAAAAAATTAACAGAGAGAATAGACTAAAATTAAAAGGAGTTGGTAAAGGCTTCCTGTGGAAGATGGGATTTTAGTTGCAATTTGAAGGAAGCCAGAGAGGCCAGGAGGTAGAAATTAGGAGGAAGAACATTCTAGTCATGGGAGACAGCTCCCCAAGATGTCTAAAGCATCGTGGATTGTCTTGTTCCTGGAACAACAGCCAGGCCAGTTTCACCAATTAAAGTGTAATAAGACTAGAAAGGTGGGGCAAGGGTAGGTTTTGAAGAACTTTGCAAAGCAAACATAGGATTTTTTATTTGATTCTGGAGGATAGGGAAGCACTGGAGTTGATTGAGAAAGGAGGTGACATGTTTGAACCTGTGATTTAGGAAAATCATTTTGGTCAGTCAATAAACATTTACTAGGTAGCTGCTACATTCCAGGCACTGTGCTAAGCATTGTGGATACATCATCAGATCATTAAAAACAATTATAGGGGCAGCTAGATGGCACAGTGGTTAAGCACTGGCCCTGGATTCAGGAATACCTGAGTTCAAATCCGGCCTCAGACACTTGACACTTACTAGCTGTGTGACCCTGGGCAAGTCACTTAACCCCCGTTGCCTGCAAAAAAACCCCAAACAAAACAATTATATACCTTTGTTTTTTTTAAATTACAGTTGAAAAACAACTAATCTTTTTTTCGCTTTCCTGCCTCTGCACAGTCACATAAAAAAACAACCAAGACCCCTGTATCACCTAAGTAGAATCAGGAAAACATAAGAATTCAGAAATAATATGCCAAAATAATTACAAATAAAATAAAGTCTTACTACTTAATTTTTTTTTATGTGGGATTTCTTAATCTAGCCTGTCTAGGTCCAGTATCTTTGCCAAGAAAATCTCAAATGGGATAATAAGGAAATGACTGAACAGTAACAACAAAGCTCCATTGTGGGCCTTAAAAATGCTAAATCTGCTAAGCCATGAACTTACTTGAATAGTTGAAGTGTTTGAGCAGTCCAAGGCAAGAAGCAAAGATACACTCTCCACATAGACACAAACCCAGAGAGGCAACGTTCAAGGCAGTCAAGAGTTGAAATGTAGATAGGAGAAGACCCAAGGATCCCACCTGAGCAGCCCCCAAAAAGAGACACTTTATCCAGGGGATGGGCAGTGTGGGAACACTATGAGGTATGAGTTGCCTAGGCTATATGTATTTATTACATATAAACCTCAATCCAGGAATATTCTACATTTGTATTGATAACTGAGATTATTTGTGAGCTACTCTTCCCAACATTTATAGAAGAAATGATTTTTCTATTATCTTTTGTTTCTTGGTTTGTTATTAAATTTTGTTCTTTTAGTAATGTTTTATTAAATGCTTTGAGTTAATTTGTCCAACTGACTATTAAAAGGTTAATATCTGTGGTAATTGGGAAGGCTCCTTATGAGTGGGAACTCATACAGTGACCCTTTGAACATGGGAGTAGACAACCTTTGGAGACCTAATGTATAAACCTATGAATGTCTCCAGTGTGCTACATAAGCTACCAGAATCAATTATACATAGCTTTAAGTACCTACTTAGCATATCATTGGAGTAATTTCCTTTTGTATATCACAAACAAAATTCTCCTGAAATTATTGCATAACTAATTTGGAAGAGGGGTATGTGGTTTGTTCCGGAAAAACAGGCACCACTGGTATGAGTGCTTGCTGAGCTCTTTTCAGGCCTGCTCATCCCCCTTTATTGTCTACCTGTCACCCAGCTCTCACCTGTGACTCCAAGAAGTTGCAACATGCATAGCAGCCACACTCTGGTAAAACCATCTCAGCAGATGGGTTAAAAAGGGTTGTGGAGAAAAAGAGGTTGAGAATAACCTACAGGTCTCAAACCCATTGGTGAGTTAAGGAGATGGGTACATCAAGCATGTGAAGACTTCCCCAGTGGAATGGGTGGACAAGAACCATATGCCATGAAGGCAACTGAAGCAGGTGCTATGGGACACTTTGAGCTTGGTTAGACATCAAAGACATCTGGATCATCCACAGCATCACTGGTTGTCTTCTTTTTTGTCTTGCCACTGGACTTTGATGATTCTGGAAGAGAGAATGAGGCTGAAAACTTTGTGCAACTCTTCATGCATGAGTCAAGACACCACCTTGTGCTGTCATTGGTCCTCTTTGAAAATGATGAACCATCACAACAGCATGGAAGAGATGATTAAGTGATAGTCTGACCAGTGGAGTCACCTAGTATTGGTCTATATGACTGGGAATTTCTTTCTCCTTCAAGATTCATAATGTTAAGTGGTCACTAGGTACTTTTCAAATTCAGGACCCCACTGTGCTGTGTAATCAAGTAATTGTGGATGACTTGAGAGCTAAAGAGCCTTTCTATTGTAGCCTAAGGCAATTTTGTCATTCTATTTGCTAAAAAGTTGTCCTTGGAATTCCATTACTTGTGGGAGTTTCTTAAAATTTGGTTATGGAGTTAAAACCATAAGTTCTGTCTTTGCCATTTCTACTTGAAATTCATCATTGCTACTGTCCTGTGCAAATCTACATTAGCTGAAGGGAAAATTTGATATTTTCTGGTACGCTATATTTTTCACAAGTAAATACTATATGGGCATTTAAAAAATCTTGGATGCAGTTGCCTTAAGACCAATGGGTCTTCAGGTCAATTTAATTATATTCATTTCAAAATTAAATTAATATGAACAAAAGCACTACGGGAAAAATATTGTTCTAGACACAGGACAAGACAAAAAGATTAAATAAGACAAGATCCCTGATTCATGAAGTCAAAAATCTAGCTGGGGTAAAGAATGTGAAATATACAAAAATAACTAAGAACACACAAAAAAGCATTACTCAGACAATCAATAAAGTTTTATCAAGTTCTTATTACATGTCTGGCACTATTCTGGGTGCTGAGAATGCAAAGACAAAAATGAGTCAGTCTCTGTCCTCAAGACATTTACATTCTATTGGATCAATATAATTAATTCATAAGTAAGTCAGATTTATTCCCAGAGTAGAGAATGACTATTTGCCTAATGCCTATTTTTTGGGTATGCAGTGAGGCAGTGTGATGTGGTAGAAAGAATACTGATAATGGAGTCAAGAGACTTGGCTTCTAGATGTGTTTTTGCTATTAGTTAACTATGTGACCTTGAAGTAGTCATGCAACTTCTCTAGCTCCATTTCCCTCCCTCATCTGTAATATGAAAGGATCGACGCAGATGATTTTTCTACACTTAGATTCTGTGATCTTACATTTGCTGCATAAGTCTTAAGCTAAGAACTGATGAAGGGCTGGCAAACATCCTGAAGGGGGTAAGTAGGGTAATGCTTCATTTGTCTTACAAAAAATATACATACACAATGGAATAGTAAGTGACCTTTGAATTATATACCATCATGTTCATAGCTATATAAGGATAAATGCTGGATTATCATTAATACCAAATATTCTGAAACACAGAAGAGAACAGGCTATTCTTATAATATCAGTATATCTTTAGTAAAGAAAAAATGAATTTTATAAAATAACCTAAGCTCTGTAAGATTAATGGATCTTGTGAATTGAGGTTGGAACTGGTGAGAAACTGTCGACTTAAATAAGGCTTTTGATTCTGTCCAGTATGACATGATTATTGACAAACCTAGAAAATATGGCATAGATAACATAATTTGCTGGATAAGATGATCTCTTGAGATCCCATCCAGCTTATGATTCTAGGAATTAACTGCTAGCATATATGATCTGTTGGTCTAGGGAGACTTAATAAGTCCTCTTGCCTAAGAATTTGTCCTCATATTTGGTCTGTTTTACATTTTAATCAATTGCAATGACTGAGTAAATATATTGAGGCGGATTTCTACAGAGGAAGGTATACTGGCTGATGAAGCAGAACTGGATCCTATTCCTAGCTCAATCATTAATTATCCCTGTGTAGCTTTAGGTGGCACAGCAGATAGAGTGCCAGACTGAGATTCAGCAAGACTCATCTTCCTGAGTTCAAATCTGGCCTCAGACACTTACTAGCTGTGTGACCCTGGGCAAATCACTTGAACCTGCTTGATTCAGTTTCTTCATCTGTAAAATTAGCTGAAGGAGGAAATTACAATTCATTTGAGTATTTTTGCCAGGAATCCCCCAGATGGGGTCATGAAGACATGACCTAAAAAAAAAATGACTGAACAGCATAAAAAGCTTTGAGCAGATTAATTTAGTTCTCTGGACCTTAACTTCTTCATCTGTAATGTTCATCCAAAAGCCTCACTGTTTTGTCAGTAGTCCTAAATCATCATGAAGATCCACCCAAAATAAGTCTCCAAAAATGCATAAATGGTGGATAGGGAGCCTGACAACCAAACCCATTTTTTTTCTCCTTGAGCACAAAGAGAACTATTCAATTTATATTGGCATTGCATTGCTTTCTCTTTATCTGAATTCATCTAGAGGAGACTTACAGAAAACTAAGATTTGGAGTGCACTTGACATACATCATCACTCACAATAATGCTAAAAAAGAGAGAGAGAGAGAAAGACTGGAATAATTTAGAACAATTTAAACCAGTGATGCTTAGAATTATCTGAAGCCATCCAACAGCCTTCTCAATGTAAACATTTGAACAAAAATAGAAACTTACAGCTTTAATTTTTTAAAAATCATATCTAACTACTTTAAGCTTTCTAATGTTTTCAAAACCTTAGTCCAGGATTGGAAATGTGACAAGAACCTGGCTTTTAGATGGAATACAAACAAAGATAATTTTGAATCTAAGTTTCAGGATAGAAAAAAGATGGCCAAAATAATATAAATAACTTGTATTACTTGAAAAATGATTTGCCTTCTTTTTCTGATACCTTTCTTTACTGGGTTTGTGAAGGCTTAATCCATTTTCACACAGAGAAGAAGGCATCAAACAAAGTCCAAACTGGTAGACTAATGTTCTTCCCTCCTTCACATGGTCATAGGTTTCTAGCTGGAAGCGGCCTTTGAGAAGATCTAGGCTAGAGGTGTCAAACCCAAGGCCCAGCTGGCTGCCAGAAGCAGCTAAAATGTAATTGGGAAATATTTAACAAAATACATATAAATACAATTCAACACAGATAATCTTAATATGTAGTTTTCAAAGTCTCTATTCTAGTCACAGAGATTTCTAGTGTTCCCTTTTCTATTTGAATCTGACCCTGCTGCTCTAGGTTAACCGTTTCATTTTGTAGATCAAGAGACTGATTCCTAGAGAGGTTTGGAAATTTGCTCAAGATTATGCCAATAGTGAGAGAGCATGGTTTCCAACCTGGGTTATCAGATTCTACACACAGTAATTCTTTCATAAAAAATAAGCTGACTCTCTCTTTGAATTTATCTATTTATATGTGTATGTGCATGTCCTTCATGGAGAAGGAAATGCTAAACCACTCCAGTATCTTTATCAAGAAAACCCCAGGGGCGGCTAGGTGGCACAGTGGATAAAGCACCGGCCCTGGATTCAGGAGTACCTGAGTTCAAATCTGGCCTCAGATGCTTGACACTTACCAGCTGTGTGACCCTGGGCAAGTCACTTAACCCCATTGCCCTACAAAACAAAAAAAAAAAAAAACAAAAAAAGCACATACACACACACACAAAAGAAAGAAAACTCCAGGGGGGCAGCTAGGTGGCACAGTGGATAGAGCACCAACCCTGGAATCAGGAGGATCTGAGTTCAAATTTGACCTCAAACATTTGACACTTACTAACTGTGTGACCCTGGGCAAATCACTTAACCCTCAGTACCCGACTGAAAAATAAAAATTTTTAAATTTTTAAAATTTTTAAAAAAGAAAACCAGAAATGGGATCACGAACAGGTACAACTGAAAAAACTGAACAACAACAAATATGTATGTATGCAATGTGAACATTATCTTATGGAAGGATGTTATTACTGAGTAGACCAATCATAAGCATATAAAATGAGTAGCATTTTTTTTTAATTTGTTGAAGCAGCTAGGTAGTTCAGTGGATGGAAGGCTAGACCTGGAGTCAGGAAAACCAGTTCAAATCCAGTCTCAGAAACTACTAACTGTATAAACCTGGGCAAATTATTTAACTACTATCTGCCTCAGTTTCCTTATCTATAAAAAGGGATATAATAAGAGAACTGAGTTCTCAGGCTTGTGGTGAAGATAAAATGAGATAATATATGTAAAATTCTTTGCGAACCTTAAATCACTATATAAATTTTTGCTATTATTTGTTTATTTGCTGTTGTGTTTTTTTCTCCCAAATTTTCTCCTAAATCAGTAGTGTGTGTTTGGGTGTTTTTTGTTTTTTGTTTTTGTTTTGTTTTGTTTTTTGCAGGGCAAGGGGGTTAAGTGACTTGCCCAGGGTCACACAGCTAGTATGTGTCAAGTGTCTGAGGCCAGATTTGAACTCAGGTACTCCTGAATCCAGGGCCGGTGCTTTATCCACTGTGCTATCTAGCCCCCCCCCCAAATCAGTAGTGTTAAATTATGCAAATCATTCTTACTAAGGCAACTATTTGACAATGAATATTTTTGTTAGTCACCAATTAAGCAACCCTTATTGCTCCTTTGTGATATCACTCAAATCTGTCTCTACCATTCTATTTATTCCATCATGATTTTTGTTCAGGTCCTAAGTATATTGTAACAATACTAAAGCCAAAGACTAGAGTTGCTGCCATTCCTTTTTTCCTTTACACCATCCTACATCCTACTGATAGAATCATCACTGAAAATACTCATTTCATCAGACTATTTATTTGATCAAAAATGTTCTCTTTTAGTTCCGGTGCCAAGATAGTGGATGGAGGAAGCAACCAAATGGAGCTCTCCCAAATTTCCCCTCTAAACCAAAATAAAACTGCCTCTCAATTGTTCCAGGAGCAGGGAATCAGCCTAACAGCCTGCCAGTAAAGGTCTGTGAGGTTCAGGAGCAGCAGCAGCAGCAGCAGTTGTTTCTGGGCTCACAGCAGGGGGTCTGAAGCAGGGCTCTGAGTCTGGGGCAAATCACCAGTGAAGCTCCTGCCACCTGTGCTCTCTGTCTAAATTAATTTCTATCATCTGCCCTAATACTGAGAAAGATATTATGAGTTAGATGTATCATCTTCCCATGTAGGAATGTAAACAATTTAACCTCTTAACATCCTTCATGATTTCGTTTTCCTATTTACCTATTTATGTTTCTCTAGTGTCTTGTATCTGAAAGTCAAATCTTCTATTCAGTTCAGGTATTTTCATTGAAGTCCCATTTTTCCCCTAGAAAGATTATACAAAGTTTTGCTGGGTAGGTGATTTGTGGTTGTAATCCCAGTTCCTCTGCCCTCCAGAATATCATATTCCATGTCCTCCAATCCTTTAATGTAGAAACTGCTAGATCTTGTATTATCCTAACTGTGGCTCCACAGTACTTGAATTGTTTCTTTCTGGCTGCTTGCAATATTTTCTCCTTGACCTGGGAGCTCTGGAATTCGGCTATAATATTCCTGGAAATTTTCATTTTAGGATCTCTTTCAGGAGGTGATTGGTAGATTCTTTCAATTCATATTTTACCTTCTGATCTAGAATATCAGGGCAATTTTCCTTGACAATCCCTTGGCCGAGGATGTCTAAGATCTTTTTTTGATCATGGTTTTCAGGTAGTCCAGTAATTTTCAAATGATCTCTCCTGAATCTATTTTCCAGGTCAGCTGTTTTTCCAAGGAAATATTTCACATTGCCCTCTATTTTTTCATTCATTTGGATTTGTTTTACTATACCTTGATTTCTTGTAAAGTCTTTAGCTTCTATTTGCTCAATCCTAATTCCTAAGGATTTTTTTTTCAGACAGCTTTTCCATTTGGTTTTTCATACTGTTGACTTTTGTTCATGACTTTCCTGTATCACTCTCATTTCTCTTTCCTTTTTTTGCTCTACCTATCTTACTTTATCTTCAAAGTCCTTTTTGAGCACTTCTATGTCCTGAGACTCATATTTTTCTTGGAAGCTTTAGAAGTAGGAGCCTTAACTTTGTTATCTTCTTCTAAGGGTGTATTTTGATTTTCATTGCTACCATAGAAACTTTCTGAATTTTCTGAATTTTTTTCTGTCTGTTCATTTTTCTAGCCTATTTCTTGACTTTTGACTCTTTCTTAAAGTGGGGCACTACCTCTAGGACACACTGTCCCAAGCTTCAGGGAGTATAAGGTGGTATGGTTTAAGGAGAGACTGGTTCTCCACTGGCCTGACCTGTGTTTTGCTCTGTAAATAGCCCCAGGCTTGCTTGCTCTTTAAGCTGGCAACAGAAATCTGTTTTACTATGGTTACTACCTTCAGGGTGCCTTCACCCCTCCCCCCATCTGGGCCTGCCACACAAGACTGCTTCCAGGTTCTAAACATGGGCAAAACAACCGAGTTCTGCCTTAGCACCAGCAGATGCCTGTAATCTTCCCCCAACACACACACCTCCCCCCGCCTCCCACCCCACCCTGCCAGGACAACTGCTCAGCCCATTTCAGAGACTCTGAAGGTCTCTTTCTCTGGCATGGCCTGGGGCTATATGTGTGTTGATGTGGCCTGGGTCTGGGCTCCACTCTCACCCTGGTACAACAGACCTTTCCTGCCAACCTTCTAAGAATTCTTTGGCTGGATCTGCTGCTCTAGGAATGGTCTTATGGCATTATTTGGAAGTTTTTGGCATGAACATGTGGGGAGCCCTGAATGGTTACTCACTTTCCTCCACCATCATGGGTCTGCCCCCCCCCCATTCAAGTTTTTTGTACAAAATGTCTACTATGGTAATGTTTTACATAATCATATACGTATAACCCATATCTGATTGCTTGACACCTCAGGGAGGTGGCAGGGGAGGGAGGGAAGGAAGAATAAAAATTGGAACTCAAAACTATAAATAAAAATGTTTATTATTTTAAAAAATGTTCTTTTAAAATATTTGTAGATGGTTTGTCCTTTTAAAATTTTAGAATTTATTTTTTCCAATTACTAAACATTCACTTTGACTATTTTCAGCCTCTCCCCAACTATATCAAAAAAGAAACAAAGAACCTTTGAATCACATGAGCACAATCAAGCAAAATATAGTCCTACACAATTGTATCCATAGATGCATTTCTCCTTTGGCACATCCATCACTACTCTTTCAAAAATAATTTGTTTTCATAACATTGATATTATGGTAAAAACTTTCCTTATCATTTTCTTGCATATCAGATAATACAAGTCTTTCTATGTCTCTTTTCCCCTCATTTCTTATAGAACAAAAGTATTATACTCATTTATCCCATTTTTTTAGCTATTCTCTAATTGATGGGCATGATCAATTTAAAATTTGGGGCTACCAAAAAGAGTTACTATAAATATTTTGTACATCCAGGACCTTTTTCTGTTTCTTTGATCTTTTTAAATTACAATAATTGTATAACTGAATCAAAGGGATCACTATTTAGTACCTTTTCACATATAATCCAAAATGCATTCCAGAATGAATATATTCATTCACAGCTCCACCAATAGTGTATCAATTTGCCTGCTTTCCTCTAGCCCCCCACCATTTGTCATTTTGTTTCATTTTTTGTCATCTGCCAATCTGATGAGCGTGAAGTAGAACTTCAGTTGCTTTAATTTGTATTGTTCTAATTAGTAATTTAGAGCCATTTTAAAATTTGGCTATAAATAGCATGGATTTCTTCCCTTGAGAACTACTTGTTCATATACTTACATAATCAGCATCCAATAAAACTCCTTATATATTAGAAATGAGATACTTTGAAGTTTTACTAAGTTTTCTTTTCTCCCACCCATTTAGCTCTCTGTTTTAATCATAGTTGTGTTGGATTTGTTTGCATAAAACCTTTTTATTTGTAGGTAATCAAATGTATCCATTTTATCTTTTGTGATCTTCTCTATCCCTTTACCCTATCTGCATAGATCTGATAGGTGATTTCTTTCTTGTTTCTCTAATTTGTTTAAGATGTTCCTTTTTATAGCTATGTCAAGTATCTATGGAGAGCTTATCTTGATATATTGTGTGAGTGTTAGTCTAAATCTACTATCTGTACACTGTTCTCCAATTTTTCCCAGAATCTTTTTAAAAAAATTTAAATCAAATAGTGAGTCCCTACCCTAATAATGGAATATGTTTGGTTCTTGAACACCACACCACTAGATTTGTTTGCTTTAGTATGGTATGTTTTTCCTTTAATCTGTGCCATTGAACTATCTCTATTTTCTTCTACGTACAAAATTGTTGTTTTATTGTTTAGTTAGTTTGTTTGGTTTTGCAATTACTGATATGTAGTATAGAGATCTAGTACAACTAGATTCAGTTTGCATTTTTTTTCACCATTTACCTTGATATTCTTGATTTTTTGTCTCCACCTGAATTTCAATGTTTTCTAGTTCAATAAAGTAATTTTTTGCTAGTTTGATTGATATGGCACTAAATTTTTTTTAAATCTCATTTTTTCCTTTCAAAAATTATAGTCATACCCTATTGACTATGTCATAAACAAACAAAATTCTTATCCTAATATTCAAGACTCTGGGCAATCTAGTTCCAAGCTAACTTTTCAACATTTCTTCCTCCTGGTATCCTCCATGAATGAGCTTATTTACTCTATTCAGTGTCCCACCCCCCAGCCCAACCTGTGAATCTCCCCTTCTCCCTACTGCCTCTCCTCCCTCTGCCCAGTCAAAAATGTCTTTGTTCATACTTTTCTTCTCTTTTGGAATGCACCCTCTTTTCTTCATTTATAGAAAGTCTACCTCTCCTTGAAGGCTCAGAAGGGTCCTACTCTCAACTTCTACCTATAGCAATTAGTGTTGGTACCATTGATGTTAGACTTCATATGCTTCTATGCATAGTTATTTAACTTGTCATGTTCATATGTCTTATCTCTTTATTTAGACCATATCAACACTAAAGTCAGGAACAGTGCTGTGCATATAATATCTGGTTAATAAAGATTTCTCAAGTGAATGAATAAATGAATGAGTTTGCAATTTGAGATAATGTTGAGTGCATTTTGGCCATGGAAATGAACCAAGCTGAATGATCCTAGTATGTTTGAATGATTGTATTAAAGATTCTTTAGCTAACCATAACTGATAGGGAGACATTATCCTATTGCTTATGACTCTATTTTTTAAAGAATCACCAGAACATAGGAGAATTTGTTTGTTAAATTTCATTTTAAGCATTATGGCTGAGCCAGAAGAAAAATCCATTCAAAGTAATTTTATTGATTAATTGATTGATAGGATCTGTACTTTTATTCATATAGGGAGTCTATGTAAGAAAACCATCTTTACTAAAGCAAATAAGCAAAAAGTCTGCAATTTAGAATCTTAGAGATTTACTTGGGATACTGTAAGGTTTAAGTGACTTAGCTTAGGTCTCACAGCCAGTATGTGGCATAAGAAGGACTTAAATTGAGATCATCTTAACTGAGGGCTGCTCCCCCATGCTACCTCATTTTTATTATTCTAAACAAAATAAAGTTTATATTGTAATTGTAAACATTAATATTGTAATCTATAATCTATAATATTATGGTAAATGAGCCTCCATTTTCAAATAAGAATGAAATCCAAAGAACTCCCCAGTCTTTAGTGTGACCCTCACACTCTTCTATTTCCTCTTATTACATCTTCTCTTTATCTTCATCTGGATATTGTTAACCTTCCTTTATATTTCCCTTTATGTCTGAAGCCTTGGAAGCTATTCAAATTCAGGGATCGTTTTACTTTGGATTTCTACTAAGTAAAGTTCAAACTCATTTGTCTGACATTTTTAAGGCTCAATACACATTCTAAAACATAGTTTCTTAACCTTTCTTATGCCCTGAACTCCTCTGGCAGTCTGGTGAAGCCTGTGGACCCCATCACAATTTTTTTAATGCATAAATACATAAAATTGAAAAAAAAAGAGGAAACTAATACAGTTATCAAAAAAGAAGTTCATGGACCCCAATTTAAGGACTTTCGTGCACTATATATCCAATATGATATAACACTGTGATTTGGCCATTCTAAAAAGCTAAAATAACCTTTAGGCTGCCTTAATATAGGTATAGTATTAATAGTGTCACAATCCCACTCTACTTAGTACTGATCAGAGCATAGATGATAGTACTTTCTCAATGCTCCATTTTGGGTAGAACATTGACGAATTAGAGAATTCCAGAAGAAGTCAACCTGCTTAGTTGGAGGGCTGGATGAACTTTGAGATGAAGATCAGTTGAAAGAATTATTAATGTTCAAAATTTGATGGTGAAGGTGGGATAACAGCCATCTTCAATTATTTAAAGTACTTTCCTATAAAAAGCAGAATTAGAGTTAGTCTTCTTAACTCCAGGGATCAGAACTGCTAGCAGTGCCTAGAAGTAATGGAGTGGCAAATATTAGGTAAATATAAGAAAGACAGTACCAGCAGTATCACCACCACTTCAATAAGAGTGAGAGCCACAGCTGAGTGGAAGGATTGCCTCAGGTGCTACTGGTTTCTCTTATTACTACAGGCCTTCAAGGGAAAGCTGTTGATCACATTTCAGTGATATTACAAAAGATATTTATTTTGGTATCATTTGCTCTGGATGGTCTGTGAGATTCTATGATTTTTTTAGTAAGAGACTTAAAAAAAAATGTCTACCCTGACCCTTCATTTTGGTGTATCTTACCATGTAGTATCATAGTATATTGAGGCTTAAGGGATGTGCAGATATTTTCATACCTGTGTTATTTTTTGATTTTCTGCTTAAAAAAAAAAAAACAAACCTCCCCCTTTAACCTGGTTTCTGAGAGACTATGAGACATTTTAAAAGTATTGTCCTTTCATATGAACCAGGTTTAGACTTTTTCTGTGTAATCATCTAGAAGCCTTTTTTTTTTTAATGTTTGGCTCCAAAATACAGAATGAAAAATACTAAATGGGAAAAAGTGAGATAGATTTCAGCTCAGCATAAGGAAGAATGCCCTGAAAATTACAGATGATTAAAAATGAAATGGGATGTCTTAAGAAGTAGTAGATTTCCTGCCATTGAAGATATTCCTGTGATTTCATCAGTGTAAAAGAAACTCAGTATGAGAACTTTTCTCCATTGTTACAAATCAGCAAGAGGTCTGTAATTTCTAATATACAAATGTTGCCTGGAATCACTGACAGGTAAGGGATTTCTTGCTTTTCTTACAACCGTTAATCACCTTATAACTGTTGTCACACTAACTATTTGAACCCAGATCTTTCTAACTACAAGATTGGTTTCTCAATCCATTATGCTATGTTGACTATCCAAAAGTCATCTGAACTAAAATGGAGATTTAAAAAAATGTTCTTATTAAACTTCTCTCTTCAATGAATCATTTTTTCATGACTTTTAAAGTATGAATTATGATTTATCCTCAAAATTATAAAGTAGCCTTTTAAAAATAGAAGCAGAATATTATTTAAGGAAACTATACATAATTATGTCTAAAAATTCTCTACATTTATAGATAATTATCAAAAACAGTATCTATTGCTGTTTTTAAACTAATTTTGAGTTCTTTGAGATTTAATAAAATAGAAACAAACTGTAGAGTTTCTTATGTGAATATTTAAATTAAAAAGCCTCTGGGTACATTTTATGAAATAAAATTGACATGTTAAAAATAATAATTATTATGTTAATAATAATTACAATAGCTAGCATGTATTTAATACTTTACAGGTTGCAAAATGCTTTACAATTATTATTTAATTTTATTCTTACAAGAACCCTGAGAGGGAAGTATTTTTAATCCCATTTTACAAGTAACAAAACAGAGGCTAAGGGAAAATCAAGTGATTGGCCTAGGGATTCACAGATGGTAAATTTCTAAGGCTCTATTTGAATTCATGTTTTTCTTGAGTCCAAATGCAGAGTTCTATCCATTACACCTCCTAGCTGCCCTCAGTATTTTGTTGTTGTTATTGTTCATTTTGTTTCAGTAGTGTCCTATTCTCTGTGACCCCTTTTGGGGTTTTCTTGTCAAAGATACTGGAGTGGTTTGCCATTTCCTTACAGATAAGGAAACTGAGGCAAAAAGGGTTAAGTGACATGTCCAGTGTCACACAGTATCTAGGCTGGATTTGAATTAAGGAAGATGTCTTCCTCAGTCCAGTCTCAGAATTCTATCCACTGTATCACCTAGCTGCAACTCAGTATTTTAGTTTTGTATATCTCATCTCATATGGAGGAAATGGAAATATAACACAAAATCACAACTTTAAACAGAACTTCAGGAACCATAAAGGCCAACTTTTGTTCAAAGCAATAATTCCTCTAGCATGGAGTGCTTAGCAGCATAGTCCTACAGTGCCTTTTTATTCAGTTATGTCTAATTCTCTGTGACCCCATTTTGCTGTTTTCTTTGTTTGTTTTGCTGGGTAATGAGGGTTTAGTGACTTGCCCAAGGTCAAACACCTAGTAAGTTTCAAGTGTCTGAGACCATATTTGAACTCAAGTCCTCCTGAAACCAAGGCTGGTGCTTTATCCACTGCTTTATCAGCTGCCCTGATTTTACTGTTTTCTTAACAAAGATATTGGAGTGGTTTGCCATTTCTTCTCCAGCTCATTTTACAGATGAGGAACTGAGGCAATCAAGGTTAAGTGACTTGCCCAGGGTCACACAGCTAGTGAATGACTTAGGCTAGATTTGAACTCATGAAAATGAGAATTTCTGATTCCAAGCCCTCTGCTCTATCAACTGTGCCATTGAACTGCTCCACTATTTATTATTAGTCAAGGGAGTAATAAAGAGTATTTATAATTTGGAGGTAAGTTGGACCAAATGATCCTTTCAGTTCTTTTCAATTCTGTGATAATATGTTCCTATGGTCCCAATCCACTTTTGGACCACATGACTAGTATGCCTATTGCCTCTTTGTGCAAGCATGTCATCCTTAAAAGAGAAATAAAGGGAAAAAAAAAAGAAACAGATCTTTATGTGATGAAATTACAGGGCCAAAATCACAGTGTACCTTTCCTAGATGCTATTATGACAAACACTGTTATCTCCCCATTAGAGTTCTCTTGGAGGATTAGGGGTGGGGGAAATTGGAGGACTTAGATTTTTAAGTTCAAGATCCAAAAATTCCTTATTCTGTGACCCTTGACAAATTGCATAAGTACTCTGAACCTCAGTTTTCTCTTCTGTAAAAAGGAAAGGGATAACAATACTTTGATGATTTAAATCACAGGATTTGGGGAAAGCAAATGTCATTTTTTAGGCCATAAAACACTATGTAACAGTATGCTGCTGTCATCACTGTATATTTTGACACAATTGAATACTGAATCATACTATCCTCTAATTGTTTGGGGTGTTTATCTTTATTCCCAACACAATTATATGATCTTTTAGATTGGGGACTGAGTCTGTTTCTTATTTTATTTTTATTATGTGTACTTAGCACAATATTAAGGACATAAAAGTGAGATGGTCTATTAGAAAGGATACAGAACCTTAAATCTGAGAACCTGATCAATCACTTCCTAGATGTGTGACCATGGTATTCACTCTGTGAACTTTAATTTCAGCTTTATAATTGAAGGAGGTACTTATATTAGTTTACACTGAACAGTAACTAGCCCCTTTGGGTAACATTTTATGTTAAATTCATCAAATATCTATAAAGTGCCCTCCAGGGCAAGGTACTTAGGAAGGAAAATATTTAAATAAAACATTTTTTCCTCATGAAGCTTATGCTATAATATACATTAAGAGAAGGAAGAAAGTGAAATTGAATAGTGGCCAATTATAAGGCAACATCAATTTGCTCAGTTGATGTAGCCTTCATACATAGGAAATTGGGGAGTTGCTACTGGGAAAATTTGAATGATAGATGAGGTCCCTCAGAAAGACTGTGGAGCAAGTGTGGGTATCATATAACAGGTTGCATTTAGCTACTTTATGCATTGGAGGAGTTTTTTGTTAATTGATTATATAGTAGGCATCTTTGAAAAGGCCTTTCTTAGCTATCTATAGTCATATGAAAATGCTCTAAATCACTATTGATTAGGAAAATGCAAATTAAAACAATTCTGAGGTACCATCTCATATTTATCAAGTTGGCTAATATGACATAAAAGGAAAACAAAAAATAATGGAGAAGTTGTGGTAAAATTGGGACACAAATGCACTATTATTGAAGTTGTGAACTTATCGAACCATTCTGGAGAACAATTAGGAACTACGCCCAAAATATTACAAAACTGTGCATACCCTTTGACCCACCAATACAACTATTAGGTCTGTATCTCAAATAAATTTTAAAAAGGGTGGGGAAGGGGCAGCTAGGTGGCACAGTGGATAAAGCACTGACCCTGGATTCAGGAGGACCTGAGTTCAAATCTGGCCTCAAACACTTGATACTTACTAGCTGTGTGACCCTGGGCAAGTCACTTAACCCTCATTGCAAAAAACTGCAAAAAACAAAACAAAACAAATCATAAAAGGGTGGGGAGAGGGCCTATTATACAAAAATATTTATAGTAGCTCTTTTTGTGGTGGCAAAGTATTGAAAACTGAGGTGATGCCCATGAATTAGGGAGTGGTTGAACAAGTTGTGGTATAGGATTGTAATGGAATATTACTGTGCTATAAGAAATAATGAGCAGGTAGGTTTCAGAATATCCTGGAAAGCCTTATATGAACTGATTCAAAGGTAAGTGAGCAGAATGAGGAGAGCATTGTGCGCAATAATAGCACACTGTGAATGGCTTAGGAATTTTCAGCAATACAATGATTCAAGACAATTCCAAACGATTCATGATGAAAAATGCTATACACCTCCAGAGAAAAAAGTGATGGAGTCTGAATGCAGATTGAAGCATACTATTTTCACTTTCTTCATTTTTTAATTGTTGTTTTTCTTTGGGTCTGTTTCTTTTTTCACAATATGACTAATATGATAATATGTTTTGCATCATTGTATGTGTATAACCTATAGCAAATTGCTTATTGTTTTAGGAAGGAGAGAAAAAAATTTGGAACTCAAATTTTTTTTAAAAAATGAATGTTAAAAATTTTCTTTACATGTAATTAGGGAAAAATAAAATAGTACTAAAAACAATATAAGAAAAGGTCTTTGTCAGTTTGGAGGCACCTTTTTGCTTCATTAATGTCTAGGGATGCTTAGTGTCTTTATTCTTAGGTGGTCCACTGAGAAACTATAAAGTAAGGGCCACCTTCCACTCTGAGGCCACATAGCTCTAAGTCATTTGATTTTTTCATTTGAACCTTTCAAAAGTCATAAGAGTAAGCTATAGGAGTCCAGAATTCAAAATGTGTTTTATAGCCCTTGGAGCACTGATACTTTGAAGAATAAGCAGTGCTCTTTGGGAGTGATTTTTGTAACCCTAGCCCAGTCAGTCCATGAATATTTACTATGTGCCAAGTATTGTTCTAAGTACTAGGAATATAAACAGAGGCACAAAACAGCCCCTTCCCTCAAGGAGTTCAATGGAGTAGACAACAAGTAAACCAATATGTATAAATTTAAATGCATTTGGGGTATAATTAACAGAGTAAAGGCACTAGAATTAAGAGAGGTTGGAAAAGGTTTCTTGAGGAAGATGGGATTTTAATAGGGACTTGACACAAGTCAGGGGGCTTTGATGAGGAAGGAAAGCATTCAAGGCATAGGAGAGAAGTGTTGAAAGCCAGTTAAACATCAAGGAAGTCAGTGTCACTGGAAAACAGAGTGGGAAGGTGTAAGTAGACTAGAAAGATTGAAGATAGTATGCCATCAAAGAATTGAGGGAATTTTTTATATATTTGCTCGTGCCATGTCTTTGGAGCAAATATCCTTTTATAAAAATTACCCAGTGTTAAGTGGTTAAATAGAACTAGAATGCTAGTCACTGGCCCCAAACTGGGAGGGGAACACAGTTGATGGAGATTCAAATCAGTGACAAAGGAAAGAGGTATACCAATCTCTAGTGTTCCCCCTCTGTACTTTGAACATAGCATACCCACATAATACAGAATGAGGGAAGGAGAGAAGGAAAGAATGATGGGAAGAAAGGAAGGAGGGAAGGAATTTTGAGGGAGGGAGAAAAGGAAGAAAGGAGGGAGAAAAATGAGAAAGGAAGGAGAGAATGACAGAAAGATTGTCTTGCATAGCTTATTTCACATAATCATAGTGAGGATTAAATTAGGCAATGAGTATAAAAGACTGCTTCCATAAAGTTCTATATCCGGGTAAGTAAGGTATTATTATGGTAGGCACTTAATAGTGGCTTGTTAAATAAAATACAGTAAGTAAAATTTTACTTAAATACCACTTCCAAGAAGATAAGAAGCATTAAGCCAAGGGATCTAGCTAAGCAATTGCTATATTTTAAATGTCTTAATATGTTTCAGTGGAGAAGTAGGATGGAATAGTGGAAAGAATGCTAGTCGGGAAGATGGATTCAAGTGCTGCTTCTAAAACAAGCAATTCAGTAGTATCCTCTTTGAGTATTAGGAAACTCATGATATAAATTCTAGTCAGTTTATTATCTGTAAAGATGGAAGTATTTGTCAGACTGGAAGATTCCACATCAAAATAAACACAGGTCTTTGACTCATTGGCAAATGAGTCAATAGTGTTACATGGACACTAAAACCAAAATACAATAACAAAGGCTTACATCAACATAGGCTGTATTTTCTGAATTGTATTCAGAGAAAGAAACATAATTGGTTCTCTGTACTTTGCTATGGTAAGTCCACATTTAGAATATTACGTTCAGTTCTGGCCTCCACATTTTAGGAATTACATTAACAAACTCTAGCACATCTATAGTAGGGTAAGATTAATGGCAAGAGAAAAGAAAACTCAACCATAGGAGGATCAGTTGAAGGAAATGGGGGACATTTAGCCTGGATAAAGAAGGCTTATGAATGAGATGATGGCTGGCTAAACATTTTTGAAAGGCCATTATATAAAGGAGGGGTTAGCCTTATTCTACTAATGTCAAGAAGATCAACTAGAAAAAAATGGGCAAAGGTTACAAGTTGGCGTGCATGGCTTTATATAAGAAGAAGCTTAATTAGAGCTGTGAAAAAATAAGAATAGGCTGCCTTTGGTAGTAAATTCTGCATTAATGGAGGGCATCAAGGGGTCAAAGGATGAACATTTGATCATAGGATAAATTCATTTTCAATTATAGTTTGGACTTAATGACATGCAATGTTCTTTCCTACTAGGAAATGATGTGATTTTCTGATTTTTTTTGTTATTTTTGTTATCCTTACTATGGAATAAGAAAAAAACACTAAAATTCAATAACTTTCAATAGTCAATAAAAATTTATTAAATGCCCCCTATATTCCAGCCACTTTGTTAACCTCTGGGGATACAAATAATGAAAAGAAAGACAGCCCCCTGCCCTCAAGGAGCTTATAATTTAATGATGGAAGATAATACACAAAAGGAAGCTGAAAGGGGGAAGTTATAATGTTCTTGGAGTCAAAACCCAGCAGAACAGTTGATGGAAAATGAAGTTACCTAGCAATGTCTGATCCCTCCATAAAAGGATATTTGGGAAGGAGTTTGTTGCTCCGTCCTCCAGCCCTTCAGGTAGAGAGGAGAGGCAACTGAGGATGCAGAGAAGGTATAGAGAATCAAAACTAAATCAGTTTCCATGATGATGAGCTTTCAGGTGATGAGCTTATTCTTGGAGAAGTATGATGTTTCCAAAGTCAAAATCAAGCAGAGCCACTGAGAGTAAATGCAGCCTTTCAGAGTTATTTGATGTTGCCATATTGCTATCATTATATACTTTGTTATCATTCTGCTCACTTCAATCTGAATTGGTTCATATATGTCATTCTGGGTTTCTGAAATCAGTCAATAAATAAATGCTTATTAAATGTCTACTATGTGTCAGGCAGGTACTGTGCTAAGTGTTAGAGATACGAAGAGAGGTAAAAGACAGTCTCTGCCTACAAGGAGCTTACAATTTAATGGGAGAAACAATGGGAAAAATACACACACACATATACACACACACATACACACACATACATACATACATACACACAAAGCAAGCTACATACAGGATAAATAGGAAATAATTAATGTAGGATAGGCACTAAAATTAGGCATTCAGAAAAGCTTCATGTTTAGGTTCAAATCAGAAAAAAATGAACAAGACTAAAAGAAGCACAATCCCCAGGGCAGGGCAATGGTGGGGAGAAGGAATGTGATTTTGGGGAAGAGTATTTTGTAAATCAAGAGCACTCCATTCTAATCCTTACTCTGCCTCTAACTCATTTTATTCATAATCCTTGGCAAGTGGCTTAATCTCTCTCACAAACTCCTAATCTGTAAAATAAGAATATTTGATTAGGAGATCTTGAAAATTATTTAGAACTTGGATATTCTATGAGTGCTCTGCTGACTAAACTGAACTTTCTTCAATATCTCCTTAATTCGTAGCATATTCTCCCTCTCTCGCTCTCCCCCTCTCCAGTCTCAAGCTGTTTACCTTACATATCTATTCTTGTCTCTGTACTGTTTAACTCTAGTAAAATATTCTTAAATAGCCTAAATGAAGGTAGGGAAGGAATGCTCATAAACATTTCAGGTGACACAAATCTAGTATGGATAACTAAAATAGTGGTCATTGTGACCAGAATCCAAAAAGATCACGAGTGACTAGATCATCATTCTGAATTTCAGAAACAGAAATTCAATAAGGTTAAATTTAAAGTATTATATTTGGGTACAAAAAATTTTAACTTTATTGGCACAAAATAGAGGAGTCATTTTTAGACAGCAATTGTTTTGAAAAATATCTAGGCATTTTACTCCACTAAAATCTCAATAGGAATCAGCATAAAGGGAAGAAAAGCTTCCAAAATAAGCAGGTGATAATACCCCTATACTCTGCCCTCACTGGACATGTTTGCAGACTGAGTTCCATTTAGCGGACCAACATTTGGGAATATAAAATGTTCAGTTTGCTAGAGCTCTTCTTTTCATTTTATTACTTCATGGATATGTTCTGTTAGTCCTTACTTTCCTTACATGACTGGTCCACCTAATTTATTGGTCTTATGTGTCTGTAATTATGTCTTGTGTGGCTCTTCTTGCAAACATACTGCCTTAAGTAATATGTTGCAGCCAAAATGCATCCACCATACAGACTTCTGTTGCTTTTTGGGATGCTTAGCAATTTTGGCTCTTCTAAGTCATGGTGCTTTGTATTTCACAGTAATATAGCATCTTCGGAAAAAAAAAAATCAGTATTAGAAAGATGTTCTCTGGGAGAATGGAGTGGCTTGCTGTTATTGAAAGAACTATGTATTTTCCCAGATTTAATTTTAAATTCTTCTTGCTCATTTCTAGGCTTACTTCATTATCCATACATATTACCAAGATATATGAAACTCACAGGCTGCTCATTCAACTGTATGTAATAGTTTAGGCAATATACCTTTTTTATCTACTTTGTTTTTCCTGTGTTTATTACTAGGGGCATTATTTTTTTTGAATAGCCTTGGATCTCACTGAATAGATTTTATACTATTCCCAAAACTCAAAGCAGTTGACACAGTTTGAATCACAAGCAATAGCATTGAGTCCCCTACAGTTAAAAAGAAAAACTGTTCTCTTAGGATTTTGGATAGGATGTGGCCTAAGAGAATGATGAATATAGAGGAATTTGGAAATTAAGGACTGTTAGGCTGATATATTTTTGCATGATAAAGGGTCTATTGTGAATACCAAGAGGTTAAGAGACATTAGAAAGTAGTAACTATATGGTATAGGTATAGACAATGGTAAACATCTAATTCAATTGCTTGTTATTTACCTTGCTATTCTTGGTCCTTAAATTCTTAATGCTCTGAATTCCAGTTGTGGAGTTGAAAGTTGTCCATTTGAAGAAATCACCTGAACAGTACTGTTAGTGGATATTGCTGACAGTGGTGATAAATACAAACAGAATCAGTACAAGTAGACTCATATTAGGGGGGAAAATTATTGCATTAAATATAAGCTCTTAAATTTAGGCATATTTAAGTGATCTCCAGAGGTCACCAAATTCAATACATTCATTGTGCTGATAAAAAATAAATTAAGGATGAAAGACATTGAGTAATTTGCAGAGGAAAGGCAGGGACTTGCCTGAGTTCTCCCAAAAACAGCTCTGAGCACCTTTAAATAATACCCTAAAACAAATTCTGGAGAAGCAGAACCCACAGAAGAAACAATTGCTCAGTCCAAAACAACTTAGAAAGTCAGCAGGACAAGTCTGTGGCACCAAGGTAAGATTGGAGTGCAGGCTGTGCCTGTGTCCAGGTTGCAGCAAACCAGGAAGAGACCTTAGGAATGACTGAATCAGTGCTGGTAGAGTCAGTTCCCAGACTTCTTTTAGCCCACAGACTTTAAGTGGGTCAAACAACTGATCAGAAGGAGATGACAGGAGTCTCTTTGCTGGCATTAGGTACAAGACTCTTGCTTTGCAGATACTCAATCTGTGTCTCAGTCCTGGCTGGCAGACTCAGGGCAAGAAGGAACAATAGCACACCAGTGAATGTAGGCCCCAGTGGAACAGAGACTCTCGTCACAATTCCAGGGCAGGAAAAGAGTGCTTATGCTCACTCACAAACAAGAGAACAGACCAGGAGAGTAGTAAATACACCTCTCATTGGATCATACCTCCTTGGAAGAAGTGAAAACTTACAGGTCCCTAGAAGAAATATCTCTGCAAACACCCACACAAAACCCCTGAAGCTTGGGAAAGTGTGTCCTACATCCTGGATGCAGAGCCCCACTTTTGCAAAGAGCTAAAAGTCAACAAATAGGCTAGAAAAATGAGCAAAGAGCAAAAAAAAATAATGAACATACAAAGGTACTATGGTGAGAAGGAAGATTTAAACACCACATACTCAGAAGACAATGAAGTCAAAACTCCTACATCCAAATCCTCAAAGAAAAATATGAATTTGGCTCAGGCCATGGAAGAGCTCAAAAAAGATTATTAAAAACAAGTAAGAGAAGTAGAGGAAAAACTGGGAAGAGAAATGAGAGTGATGTAAGAAAATCATGAAAAGAAAGAATCAATAGTTTGGTAAAAGAGGAACAAAGCATACTGAAGAAATTAACCCCTTAAAAATAGAATAAACCAAATAGTAAAAGGTTCAAAATCCAATGAGGAAAAAAATGTCTTGAATAGCAGAATTGACCAAATGGGGGAAAAAAGGCACAAAAATTCACTGAAGAAAAGAACTTAAAAAGTAGAATTGACTAAATTGAAAAAAAAAAAGGTACAAAAGCTCAATGAAGAAAATAATTCCTTAAAAATTAGAATCAAGCAAGTGGAAACTAAGTACTCAAAGACATCAAGAAACAATAAAATTAAAGGAATTTTAAAAAATAGAATACAGTGTGAAAAAAGCTACCAACCTGGAAAATAGAACCAAAAGAGATAATTCTAGACATGATTTATAAAAAGAACCTAGGCATAATCTTTCAAGAAATTATCAAGGAAAACTGCCCTGATATTCTAGAACCAGAGGGTAAAATAGAAATTGAAAGAATTAACTATTTACTTCCTGAAAGAGATCCCAAATGAAAACTCTCAGTAATATTATAGCTAAATTCCAGATCAAGGAGAAAATATTGCAAGCAGCCAGAAAGAGACAATACAAATATCATGGAACCATAGTCAGGATAACCCAGTTTGACCTGCTTTGTGAACCATTTGTTAAATTTTCACTTTGAAAATTTACACCTCAGAAATCAGCTAATCAGGATCTGATTTATTATTTGTTAAGACTAAGTAATAAAAGTGATGGAGAAAATCTTAGTAATGAAGATTAAACTTAAAAATGCATTGTTTTCTTTTTTTTTCCAAAGAGATTAGTCATTTACCAACACACACTGGCTAAAGGTATAGATTTGGGAGTCATCTGCTCAGTGGTGGTCATTGGAGATATGGGAATTAAGGACACAGAAGAGGCAGGGAGGATATAGAGACAAGAATAATTTTGAGCATGTTGACCTTGATGGATTAGAAAAGCAGAGCATAGGGGCGGCTAGGTGGCATAGTGGATAAAGCACTGGCCCTGGAGTCAGGAGTACCTGAGTTCAAATCCGGCCTCAGACACTTAACACTTACTAGCTGTGTGACCCTGGGCAAGTCACTTAACCCCAATTGCCTCACAAAAAAGAAAAAAAAAGAAAAAGAAAGAAAAGCAGAGCATAACCAAAGAACTGTCAGAGAGGTCCTATGGTGTCTCCAAAGAAAAATGAATAGAGACTATCCAAAGTGAGACTATGGTTAACAGTGTAAAATGATGTGCTTAAGACAGATGAGACCTGGTAAAAGGGGATAAAAAAGATCATTGCCTTGGAAAATTAAAAGATGACAAGTTAACGTTTTCTGTAACCGGATATGGTGGAGAATACACTAGATTTTGAGTCAGAGAACTCAAATGTCAATGACAGATCTACTTGTGTGATCAAAGACAAATCATTTAACTAATCTGGGCTTCAGTTTATTTATCTTCTAAATTATGGGATTGGAATATGACACTTCTCTCCGCTGAAAAAGGTCCCCATAAACTTACATTTCTATTATAAATGCTTTATGGGAGCTTGCTATGCAAAGGTGTTTTATTGTGAATCTTTGTACAAAGTAAATCACCATTCTTAATTTGCCTGAAATCTTTTCATTTTTAGAAAAAGCAGAATTATATTAGATGATCCCTATGTTCCCTTGGTCTGAGTAATGCATAATTCCATGAAATTTGGATTTTCATATATTATTACGTACATGTTCTTAAGGCAAGTTTTACGTATTCGCTATTTCAAACATCAAAGACCAGTACAGTGACAAAAATCAATCTTCTAGAGAGATAACAACTGAAATTTTCTATGGAGGTAAGAATGAAAAGTAGAGTGTGATGTATCATTTAGCATTGCTGCTTGTCATTACTTTCATGTTTGTGTAAAGAAAATGTCGTTATAGGTAGTTCTGGATCTATTTGCATAATTCCTGGATGAGACACACACACCAATTGAATTAAAGGTACTAATTATGATTGTAAGGGTGTTGTTATAAGTATCCTAGTCAAATAGCTGTAATACAAAAAAAAATTATGATACATGAATATATGGTTTAACCACATTTAAACATATAGAGATACCAAGGATCTTATTGCTGGTAGATATTCATAAAAAAGGTAAGAATGTCAAATAAAGAAACTAGGGCAGAGGTCAAAAGTTACCAAGCAGAGCTGGTCCTTTAGGTCTTGGCCTAAATTGCCTGGGTGTTCTGTACTTAACCAATTATGTCAAAGCAAACATTTAGATTTAAAGCATTTTTAATCACAACCATGCTGAATGAGTGGATTAAAGCAACTCTACCAGCAGAAGGACTAGGTCTGGAGTAAGAAGATCTAGACTTCTATTTTTGTGTTCTTTGCTTGGTTTTAGTTTCCTCATTTGTTAAAAAAAATTACAGACACCACAACCTTCCTTTCAGGCATAGATCTTATTATCCATCACTGCAAACAAGTTTTGTAGGAACAATTCTTTGTAAAGTACACATATTTTCCCTTGACTAGTGTTGTCATATTCAGTTTTAAGTATTTCAAAAATGTGAATACAAGTGTGGCATGTTGTACGTGCTCTCAAACAAGTTGCCATGTTGTTGGATTTGAATGTTTTTATTATAAATGAGAGTTGGGGTGTGTGGAGAAAATACTGGTATAAAAATAAAAGGTATTAATGAAACTTAATAAAATGGAAGACAAAGGCATGCTTTTTATTTATTTTTATTTTTTTGGTGAGGCAATTGGCATTAAGTGACTTGCTCAGGGTCACACAGCTAGTAAGTGGCAAGTGTCGGAGGCCAGACTTGAACTCAGGTCCTCCTGAATCCAGGACTGATGCTCTATCCACTGCGCCACCTAGCTGCCCCATGCTTTTTTAAAAAAATTAATAAAGTATTTTATTTTTTTCCGTTACATGTAAAAATAGTTCTCATCTTTTGTTTATACAAGCTTTACAATTTCAGATTTTTCTCCCTCCCTCTCCTCCCTTCCCCCTCCCCTAGACAGCAGGTAATCTGATATAGGTTATATATATATATATATATATATATATATATATATATATACACATAATAACATTAATCCTATTTCTGCATTAGTCATGTTATAAGAGAAAAAATCAGAGCAATGATGGAAAACCTCAAAATAAAAAAAAAAACAATAGCACCAAAAAGAAAAGAAATAGTATGGTTCATTCAGCATCTATACTCTGCAGTTCTTTTTTTTTCTTGGATTTGGAGATCCTCTTCCATTCTGAGTTCCCTGGAATTCTTCTGTACCATTGCATTGGTGAGAAGAATAGAGTCCATCACAGTATCATCACTCAATGTTGATAATACTGTGTACAGTGTTCTTCTGGTTCTGCTCATCTCACTCATCATCAGCCCATGCAAGACCCTCCAGGTTTCTCTGAACTCCTCCTGCTCATCATTTCTTGCAGCACAATAGTATTCCATTGCATTCATATACCACAACTTGTCCAGCCATTCCCCAATTGATGGGCACCCCCTCAACTTCCAATTCCTTGCCACCATGTAAAGAGCAGCTATAAATATTTTTGTACATGTGGGTCCCTTTCCCCCTTCCATGATTTCTTTAGGAAAAAGACCCAAAAGTGGTATTGCTGGGTCAAAGGGTATGCACAGCTTTATAGCCCTTTGGGCATAATTCCAAATTGCTCTCCAGAATGGTTGGATCAGTTCACAGCTCCACCAACAATGCATTAGTGTTCCAATTTTCCCACAGCCTCTCCAACATTTATTATTTTCTTTTTTTGTCATTTTAACCAATCTGATAGGTGTCAGGTGGTACCTCAGAGTTGTTTTAATTTGCATCTCTTTAATCATTAGAGATTTAGAGCATTTTTTTCATATAGGAATAGATAGCTTTGGTTTCTTCATCAGAAAACTGCCTGTTCATATCCTTTGACCATTTCTCAATTGGGGAATGACTTGGATTCTTATAAATTTGATTTAATTCCCTATATATTTTAGAGATGAGGCCTTTAGCAGAAGTACTGGCCACAAAAATGGTTTCCCAGCTTTCTCTCTCCCTTCTAATTTTGGATGCATTGCTTCTGTTTGTACAAATTTTTTTTAATTTAATGTAATCAAAATCATCCATTTTGCATTTTATAATATACTCTATCTCTTGTTTGGTCATAAACTGTTTTCCTTTCCAAAGGTCTGATAGGTAGACTATTCCATTCTCTCCTAATTTACCTATGGTATCACCTCTTATGTCTAAATCATGTATCCATTTTGACCTTATTTTAGTATAAGGTGTAAGATGTTGGTCTATGCCTAATTTCTGCCATACTATCTTCCAGTTTTCCTAGCAGTTTTTGTCAAATACTGAGTTCCTATCCCAGAAGCTGGAGTCTTTGGGTTTATCAAACACTAAATTACTAGTGTCATTTACTACTGCATTTCCTGAGCCTAGCCTATTCCATTGATCTACTACTCTACTTTTTAGCCAGTACCAGATAGTTTTGATGACTGCTGCTTTGTAGTAAAGCTCCAGGTTTGGTACTGCTAACCCACCTTCCTGTGAATTTTTTTCATTATTTCCCTGGCTATTCTTGATTTTTTGTTTTTCCAGATGAATTTTGTTATTACTTTTTCTAGCTCTATAAAATAATTTTTAGGTAGTCTGATTGGTATGGCACTGAATAAGTAAATTAATTTAGGCAGTATTGTCATTTTTACTATATTAGCTCTGCCTATCCATGAGCAATCCATATCTTTCCAATTATTTAGATCTGATTTGATTTGTGTGAAGAATATTTGGTAGTTGTGTACATAGAGTTCCTGGGTTTGTCTTGGCAAGTAGACTCCCAAGTATTTTATATTATCTACTGTTATTTTAAATGGAATTTCTGTTTCTATCTCTTGCTGTTGGACTTTGTTGGTCATGTATAGAAATGCTGATGATTTATGTGGATTTATTTTATATCCTGCTACTTTGCTAAAGTTGTTAATTGTTTCAAGTAATTTTTGAGTTGATTCTCTAGGATTCTTTAAGTATACCGTCATATCATCTGCAAAGAGTGATTGTTTTGTTTCCTTCTTGCCTATTCTAATTCCTTTAATTCCTTTCTCTTCTCTGATTGCTAAAGCTAACATTTCTAGGACAATATTAAATAATAGGGGTGATAATGGACATCCCTGTTTCACCGCTGATCTTATTGGGAAGGCCTCTAATTTATCTCCATTGCATATAATACTTGCTGATGGCTTTAGGTAGATACTGTTTATTATTCTAAGGAAAGCTCCCCCTATTCCTAAAATCTCCAGTGTTTTTATTAGGAATGGGTGTTGTATTTTGTCAAAAGCTTTCTCTGCATCTTTTGAGATAATCATATGATTTTGGTTGGTTTTCTTATTGATGTGGTTGATTATGTTAATAGTTTTCCTAATGTTGAACCAGCCCTGCATTCCTGGTATAAATCCCACCTGGTCATAGTGTATTATCCTGGTGATCACTTGCTATCATCTCCTTGATAATATCTTATTTAAGATTTTAGCATCAATATTCATTAGGGAAATTGGTCTATAGTTTTCTCTCTCTGTTTTTGCTTTGCCTGGTTTTGGTATCACCACCATATTTGTATCATAAAAGGAATTTGGTAGAACTCCTTCTTCACCTATTTTTCCAAATACTTTGTATAATATTGGAATTAATTGTTCTTTAAATGTTTGGTAACATTCACCTGTAAACCCATCTGGCCCTGGGGATTTTTTCTTAGGGAGTTCATTAATGGCTTGTTAAATTTCTTTTTCTAATATGGATTTATTTAAGGATTTTATTTCCTCTTCAGTTAATCTGGGCAGTTTGTATTTTTGTAAATATTCATCTATTTAATTTAGATGGTCAAATTTATTGGCATAGAGTTGGGCAAAATAATTCCTAATTATGGATTTAATTTCCACTTCATTGGTGGTAACATCAAATTTTTCATTTTTGATATTGGTAATTTGGTTTTGTTCTTTCCTTTTTTTAATCAAATTAACCAATATTTTATCTATTTTATTGTTTTTTTCATAAAACCAGCTCTTAGTTTTATTGATTAATTCTATAGATTTTTTGCTTTCAATCTTATTAATTTCTCCTTTGATTTTCAGGATCTCTAATTTAGTATCTAATTGGGGATTTCTAATTTGTTCTTTTTCTAGCTTTTTAAGTTGCATGCCCAATTTATTAATCTCCTCTTTCTCTTTTTTATTCATGTAAACTTTTAGAGCTCTAAATTTTCCTCTAAGCACTGCTTTGGCTGCATCCCATAGATTTTGGTGTGTTGTCTCATTATTGTCATTCTCTTGGATAAAGTTATTGATTGTTTCTATGATTTCTTGTTTGGCCCATTCATTCTTTAGAATGAAATTATTTAGTTTCCAATTGATTTTCATTCTACTTTTCCCTGGCTCTTTCTTACATGTAATTTTTATTGCATCATGATCTGAAAAGGATGCATTTACTATTTCTGCCTTTCTACATTTGACTATGATGTTTTTGTGCCCTAAGACATGGTCAATTTTTGAAAATGTGCCATGTACTGCTGAGAAAAAGGTATATTCCTTTCTATCCCCATTCAATTTTCTCCAGACATCTATCATGTCTAACTTTTCTAGTAATCAATTCACCTCTTTCACTTCTTTCTTATTTATTTTTTGGCTAGATTTATCTAATTCTGAGAGGGGGAGATTCAGATCCTCCACTACTATAGTATTACTGTCTAATTCCTCTTGTAACTCTTTTAACTTCTCCTCTGAGAACTTGGATGCTATACCACTTGGCGCATACATATTTAATATTGATATTACTTCATTATCTATAGTACCTTTAAGCAAGATGTAATTTCCTTCCTTATCTCTTTTAAAGAGATCTATTTTTGCCTGCACTTTGTCTGAGATAAGGATTGCTACCCCTGCTTTTTTTACTTTAGCTGAGGCATAATATATTCTGCTCCAGCCTTTTACCTTTACTCTGTGTGTATCTCTCTGCTTCAAATGAGTTTCTTGTAAACAGCATATTGTAGGATTCTGGTTTTTAATCCACTCTACAATTCGCTTCCATTTTATAGCAGAGTTCATCCCATTCACATTCACAGTTATTATTACTGACTGTCTATTCCCCTCCATTCTATTTACCCCCTTTGTACTTTTCCCCCCTTCTTGCACCCTATTCCTCCTCACCGACGTTTTACTTCTTACTCCTGCCTCCCCCGATCCGCCCTCCCTTTTTATCACCCCCCTCTCTTTTCTTTACCCTTTTCTCCCTTGCTTTTGTCCTCCCTTCTATCAGTCCCCCCTTTTCACTTCCCCTTTTGCTTCCCTAAAGAATGAGTTAAGTTTTTTTATCCCAATGAACATATATGTTTTTCCCTCTTTGAATCAAATCTAATGAGAATAGAGTTGAAACAATGTTCACCCCTCCTTTCTTTCCCTCTATTGTAATAGGTTTTTTTTTTCACCTCTTCATATGATATAATTCATCCCATTCCACCTCCCCTTTCCTCTCCTCCCATAGACTCCCTTTTTATCCCCTTAATTCTTTTGTATCATCACATCAAAGACAATTTATATTTATACCTTCTGTGTAAAGTCCTTCTCTCTGCCCAAATACATTTACAGTTCTTAAGAGTTATGAGTATTATCTTCCTGTGTAGGGATATAAACAGTTTAACCTAATAGGGTAACTTTTTTTTTCCCCTCTGTTTACCTTTTTAAACTTCTCTTGAGTCTTGTATGTTGAGATCAAATTTTCTATTCAGTTCTGGTCTTTTCACCAGGAAAGATTGAAAGTCCCCAATGTCATTAAATGTCCATCTTTTCCCCTGAAAGAAAATGCACATTTTTGCTGGGTAATAGATTCTCGCCTGCAATCCAAGCTCCTTTGCCTTCCAGAATATCATATTCCAAGCCTCGCGGTCCTTTAATGTTGAAGCTGCCAGGTCCTGAGCAATCCTGACTGTGGCTCCATGATATTTAAATTGCTTCTTTCTGGCTGCTTGGAGTATTTTCTCCTTCACCTGATGATTCTGGAATTTGGCTACAATATTCCTTGGAGTTTTCCTTTTGGGATCTCTTTCAGGGGGTGATCGGTGGATTCTTTCAATGATGATTTTATCCTCTGATTCTATGATATCAGGGCAGTTCTCCTTAATAATTTCCTGGAATATGGTATCTAGATTCTTTTTCTGGTCATGGCTTTCAGGCAGTCCAATGATTCTCAAATTGTCTCTCCTCGATCTGTTTTCCAGATCAGTTGTCTTTCCAATGAGGTATTTCACATTTTCTTCTATTTTTTCATTTTTTTAATTCTGCTTGACTGATTCTTGGTGTCTCATGGATTCCTTTTCTTCCAACTGTCCCACTTTAATTTTTAAGGCATTGTTTTCTTCAGTGAGATTATGCACCTTTTTTTTCCATTTGGCTAAGTGAATTTTTTAAGGTATTGTTTTCTTCAGTGAGATTATGTACCTTTTTTTCCATTTGGCTAAGTGAATTTTTTAAGGTATTGTTTTCTTCAGTGAGATTATGCAGCTTTTTTTCCATTTGGCCAAATGAATTTTTAAGGCTTTGTTTTCTTCAGCTTCCTTTTCCAAGCTGCTGATTCTTTTTTCATAGTTTTTTTGTTTTGCTTTCATTTCTCTCCCCATTTTTTCTTCTACCTCTTGCAATTGATTTTTAAAATCCTTTTTGAGCTCTTCCAGGAAGGCTTTTTGTTCTTGCGACCAATTCACCTTCCCTTGTGAGGCTTCAGATGTAGACAATTTGAGGCTATTGTCCTCATCTGAGTTTGTGTTGGCTTCTTCCCTATTGATACAGAAGCTCTCAATGGAGAGGGCTCTTTTTTGCTTCTTACTCATTATTGCAGCTTATTTATTTATTCTTTAAGTTGAGGTCTGCTCTGGGGGCACCAGGGTCCCTGTTTTGGGCTTCTTGTGCAGGGGTATAGGTGCTGGGTGACCGGGCTTTTACTCTGAGGACTTTATGGTGTGTGGAGATGCCCCGCCCTGCACTTCCTGTATGATTGTGCTTGGCCAGCCAGGCGCCAGACCCCAGCGTCTGATCCTGCCGTTCGTGGCCCTCTCGGCCGGTGCAGGTAAGTTTTTCCACTGTCCTTCTTGGCCACCAGATTTTTGAGCCAGGTTCTAGGGGCCTCAGTTGTTTGTCTGTGGCCCGCAGCTCCTGCTGATTTCCCCCGACCCCCTCGGCGCTGGGTTGCTGCCCTGCGCTGGGCCTCCCTTTTGCCCGAGTCAGACCGACCTTTTCCTGAAGTCTTCTAAATTATCTCTGGTTGGAGGACTGTGTCTCTCTGTCTCTTTGCAGGTTCTGTAGTTTCAGAATCTGTCCAGAGGCTTGATTTAATGTTCGTTTTGAGGGAACAGAAGGAGAGCTCAGGCAGCTTGCTGCTTCCTCTCCACCATCTTGGCTCTGCCCCCCTCCCATGCTTTTTTAAAAAAGCACATTGTATATCACTATGGAAATTAATTATTAGAAAAGAATATGGAATGGTCTTGTGGCAAGACCATAAAAGTTAGCTGTTCAGAATTCTACACTTGTTCTATCAAAAGCAAAAACCACTACAGAAAAGCCTCAAACACATTGGATGGATCCTACTGTGGAGGACTCTTAGGAGTACATGGATAGAGACTCACAAATGAGAAGACAAGAAGAGGTTCTGATCTATGCAGATGGAACAAATACTCCTGTTGATTAGATCCCAGAACCAGTGAATTACCTTATTGTTGTATATTAAAACTGTGTCAGCAGCCTAGTTCTAAACCTACAGAGGATAGTAAAGATCCTAATGGTATGCTAATTCAGGATGCTTAGCCTGGAGAACAGAAGACCCAGGGGAAGACATGATAGCTGTCTTCAAGTATGTGAAGGGCTGTCATGTGGAAGATATGTTCCATTTGGCCTTAGAGAATACAGCAGTAGGTGAAATTGTCATAGACACATTTCAACTAGATATAAAGGAAAAAACTTACTGATGACTAAAGTCTCTTCTAACTCTAACTTGCATCTGTAGCTTTGTGTGTGTGCATGTATACACACATGATATATGTTTTATATAAATTCATTTGTGTAAGAGAAACAAATAGGTACAGAGAGAGAGAGAGAGAGAGAGACAGAGAGAGACAGAGAGAGAGAGACTTCTATCTTTGAGGTTCTGTACATTTATAGTATTTCAAACTCTGTTGAGAAAGGGAATTTGTATAAGGTAGTACTACTAGCAACCTAAGAATCACCAAGCTGGAAAAGTATATATATACAGAAAAGTTAAAGGGAGGCTTCATGGTGTAGTAGATAGATTGTTAGCCTTTAAACTTGAAATCAAGGAGTTTTGGATTTGAATTTAATTTCAGTCATATATTTCTATGACATGATAGACCAATCACCCAGACTGCCCAGTATATCTCTCTTTAGTTTTCCTTATACTGAACTTCTTTACTTCTATGTTTTATTCTGTTCCCTCCTTCCCTAATAGAATGAAAGCTCTTTGAGGGCAGGAACTATTTTGTTTATATCTTTATATTACCAGCATCAAGCCCAATGCCTTTCATAGAATAAGCACTCAATAAATGTTTGACTTGAATTGAATTGGTTAGGCTTCCTAGAACCCAGGTTTGTCTTCATACTATTGTAAGCTATTGAGAGAATTATTATACTGTCTATATATTAGTACTTTTGTAAGTATTGAGCCTTTTTGTTGGTGAACAATTAAGTTGCCAAAAGGTACAGGAATCAGTCTATTAATCATCAAATATTTTTAAAGTGCCTACTGAGTGCCAGGCACCATACCTGATACTGAGAGGAATGAAACAATCCCTACTAGCAGTAAATAACCTATGTAGAAACACAGTTTCTCAGATAAAATAAGTAACATGCAGATTATTCCTATGATCAGAAAAAGAACTTCCGATTGGATGAGAATAGTAGGACATGTTTGAAGGCAAAGCAGTATTTGAAGTAGCAAGAAAGCCAGGGTCCCTCAACATTTTGTTTTGGGTTTTTGGTTGTTTTTTTTTTCCCTGTGACTGTTTTTAGAGTTGTGAAGTTTATAACTGACAAAAAATAAAATTCAAATAACTATATATACATATATGCATATATATAAATAGATTATACAAGGACTATTGGTTTCCTAACAGAGAAATAAAATTATTGAATTTAAAATTATAAGATAAAGGGGAGGGGCAGCTAGGTGGTGCAGTGGATAGAACACTGGCCCTGGAAGCAGGAGTACCTGAGTTCAAATCTGGCCTCAAACACTTAACACTTACTAGCTGTGTGACCCTGGGCAAGTCACTTAACCCCAATTGCCTCACTAAAAAAAATTTTTTTAAAAAGATAAAGGGGAGTTACTGACCACCAGGAGGCTCTGTTTTCACATATTGTTGTTGTTTGTCCTGCAGTCTAGAAGAGGACCAAGATAGATATCATGACTTGCAATGAATTGGATTTAAGTGAGGAAGGGCTATACAAAGTCACCACCCTCACTTTCTCCTTGGAAGCCATCTGGGTCCAGTGGCAAGATATAGATTAGGACGACTGGAGATGGTTCCAGATATTTAAAGCAATTGGGTAAAGTGACTTTCCCAAGGTCACACAACTAATAAGTGACTGAGGTCAGATTTGGACTCAGGTCCTCCCAACTGCAGGGCCAATGCTCTATCTACTGTGCCACCTAGCAGCCCTTCAAGTATTGGAGACTATTAAGAAGACAGTAGGAGGAGGGTTTTTCTTTGTTTTTTGTTTTTTTTTTAAATACAGCCTAAATTAGGCAAAAGCAGTAGCAAGAGAGTAAGCTAAGCATAAGAAGCTTGGGAGAGAAGATTAAAAAAATAGCTACTTGACTGGGAATTTGCTGATTAGAAGAGAAGTATTGCTTTGCTGATTGGCTGAAGAAAGGCTGGAGCAGCTGCTGGTAGCTTATTAGCTAAAAACTAGGTCCTGAGCTATTGGCTCTACTGTTGCAGTGTTCCCTACAGCCTTAGGGAAAAGCTCTCAGGGGTAAGTATGTTGTCTTGTACTTCCCTCTCTGGTTTGAGAAGTACAGAAAGGAAAAGAAAGGCTCTGCACAACTTTCGCTGGGCACTGTAATTTTCTGTTAGGAGAGGCCTGGGGCTGAATGATCAATCAAAAAGTATCTTTTAAATTCCTACTATGTGCTAGGAACTGTGCTAAGAACTGGGGATACAAAAAAGACAAAGAATGGACAAGGCAGAATTGATTACTTGTAGATCTGAGAATCTTGGGAATAAGGAAACTCTTTTTTTCACCAAAAGAGCATAGTATTTTTTTTCAGCATCCCATTTGGGATGGTTGTGAATAAAAAGAGTTGTGACTATTCTATAAACCTTAGAGCAGAAGACTGCTTTGCTCAGTAAGGACCAGAAGGGAAACAGATAACAAAGAAGTAACTTCACATAATCTAGATTATTCCTGAAGGAATTAAGGATATCAAAGCCTCTAGTGAAGAGATGTGACTTATTGCAGGCACATGAATTAACTCAGACTATTTATGTAATGGGGGTTTGTTGTATCAGTTTACTAAGATGCGATACCCAAGCAGAGAAAGCTAGGGCACTGCTTCCAGGAGAGTCATAACATCAGATAAGGGAAATCCCTTGCAGAGCCTGGAACAGGCAAGGACATACTATAACTAGGTGGACTGTAGTAACCACAAGCTTCTAGGCAACTTTAATGATTACTTAACTTCATGGTGAAGAGAGAAGAGTCTGTCTCTGACCTCAGGAGATCAAGCCATAGGAAAATAGGAGTCAGAGCTCAGCCCAGGTTTCTCTTCCAGTGTATTGTTGATACTTGGGGGCAGGAAAGAGCAATCTTTAGGGTCAATTTTTCAGATTTAAGTCCAGCAGAAATATTAATCTGGCAGTGGTGCCATATCTGGACACAAACTTGGTAGGACCAAAGCTGTATAGAAACGGAATAAAGTTTTGAGCCTAAATCTCACTGCCCTTTAGCCCCAGATCAAGGTCATGGTAGAGATCATGCCCCTAAGTTGTTAGAGGAAATATATATATCTGTTTTATACAAAATATATACATCTGTGCATATGTATACATACACATATATATGTACATATAAACACAAGTGTGTGTGTGTGTGTGTATGTGAAATAAATGTCCCTTTGTAAAAAGCTATCAAAATTTATGTTGTTAAGTGTTGCTGAAGTGTTAGTCACTGAGTCTTTAAAATGGAGGAGAACATAGGAAGGAAGGGTTCAAATTAATAGCAGAGGAAATAGACACCTACAAACCTCAGGGTATCCTGAAACTCTGAGAGAGATGTAACTTGAGAAAGTGGGTTCTGAGTCAAACATGTTACACTTATATTTGACTTAAGAGTTTGGACATTAATAAAGCATCTTCCAGCTTACCGAAACATTTTGTTTTTACCAGTTGAAACTATCAAATGCATGCAAGAATTATTTTTCATCTCAAAACTATTGTCAAAGGCCATATTGTTATTTTGATCCAGAGAACATGTAAACAAACAATTCTTTTTTTCCCCCAAAAGGTAGAAGTCTTGCCTTGGGAGTAGGTTCCACCTCACTGAAGTCTTTTATCAAAGTTTGGTTGACCATTTGCTAGGGATGTTGCATAAGGAATTTCCTAGCCAGCTTTGTGTTGGAATAGGTGACTTCTAAATCTCCCTTCCAACTCTAAGATTTTGCAGTGTAACTGAAGGAAAACATTTTTTCTAGACTATTACTTCCTTCTGATCAGCACTACAAATGGAAGGTAGCAAACCACATAAAATATTAATTAGAATCAAGTTTTCATATCACATTTCAAATATTAAGGAGGTTTGCCTCAAGTAGCATGTCAATGCCATAGATTTTCTACTGAATAATAATGCACATTTATGTACAATTTTGACAATGACAAACACTTTTCTCATAACAACCATAATGCCCTTTCTTAGCCAATGTTATGACATGTGAAATACTGGTTGATTTATATACTTCGATAGGTCTTGGTATTGTCATTATTTCATTAGTTTGAACAAAAAATTAAAAGTAGAAATATTTACCCCTAAAAACTCCACTAAATTAATAATCATTTTGAGATATGCACATGTGCATATATATGTGCACATATGTACCTAAACATATTATGTCTGCATATTATATTATGTGTATATACATATACACATATCCCTGTACATATATATATACACAAATATACACATATACACCCACATGCATCCACATACATACACACATATATACATACATACATACACACATATCCCTGTGCCAGCTAAGCCTGCCCTCATTATGTGACCTTCTCAATATCCTGCAGGGATCCACTTATCTTCTGCCTGGCATTTTCCTAGCACCCCAATCAGGCAAACTTCACTTTTTTTCTCATTTGGCCTTTTCTAGTTTCCCATTCTATCTCCAAATGCAGGAAAACCCCCTTCAAACCTCTGCCCTCACCATTATTCAACAAGCCAGAGGGTATCACCTAGATGATACTCTTTTCCAATTTGTTCAGCCTGCCATTACCACATCATGACTGGATTCCTTGACTCTATACATCTGCCAGGCTTCTTTGGCTGTGAGGCTAAGCATCTTAAGATTTTACAGGGTATAGTATCACTACCTGCTAGGAGGAGATTGGATCACCAGGGAGGGACTTTGAACAGCTTGATCACCTTTTTCTCTGAACAGACCTCTCTCCAACCACTTATTGTTACCTTGATTCACACCTCAATACTCCCATGCCCTCATTTCCTTCACATTGCAGTATTTCTGACTGTCTAGCCCTATTGTATATATTCTGTCTCTTATCTCCAAGTAGCCATTCTCTCATTACTATTCTCCCAGTGTTTCATTGTAGATGAGTCAGTTTCTTCCACTGAGCTCTCTGGAATACCTGCTCCACAATTAATGTGCTTCCTTTTATTGAGCCTTTTCCTTTCTCCTTGCATATTCTGGAACCTCCACTTCAAACCCTACCACTCACTTTAAAAAAAATTAATTTTATCATTTTTTCAATTACATGTAAACAAAACTTTTCTACATTCTTTTTTAAAGTTTTGAGTGCAAAGTTATCTACCTCCCTCTCTCCCCCATCCCCTTGAGAAGGCAAGCAATTTGATATAGATTATATCTGTGCAGTCATGTAAAACACTTACATACTAGCCATGCTATAAAAGAAAATACAGACCAACAAAGCAAAAATGATACAGTTTGAAAAAGTATGTTTTAATCTTCATTTAGGCTTTAACAGTTCTTTCTCTGGAGTGGATAGCATTTTTCATCATAAATTCTTTAATATTGTCTTGGATCAGTGTATGCTGAGAAGAGCTAAGTCTATCACAGTCGATCATCACACTATATTGCTGTTACTATGTACTGTGTTCTCCTGTTTCTGCTCATATCACTTCATTTAAGCTTCTCTCGGAAGCTTTATTCTCATCATTTCTTATAGCACAATAGTTTTCCATAACTACCTTATTTCATAACTTTTTCTGCCATTCCCTTATTGATGGGCATACCCCATTTCTAATTCTTATCACCATAAAAAGAACTACTATAAATATTTTAATAGACAGGTCCTTTTTACTTTTTTATCTCTTGGTTATACAAACCTAGTAGAGGTATTGCTGGGCCCAGGGGTATCTTTCTTTCTATCTCTTCTTTGGTCATAAATTCTTCCCTTGTTCATTGATTTGATATCTAAGCTATTCCATGGTCCCCTAATTTACTTATGGTATCATCCTTTATGTTTAAATCATGTACCCATTTTGACCTTACCTTAGTATACAATGTGAGATGTTGGTCTATACCTAGTTGCTGCCTAAGTGCTTTCCAGTTTCCTCAACAATTGCTGTCAAATTGTGAGTTCTCGTACAAGAAGTTTGGGTCTTTGAGTCTATCAAACACTAGATTAGATTTTGTTTAGATTTTGTTTACTACTGTTTGTGTATTCTGTACCTAATCTATTTCACTGTTTCACCATTCTATTTCTTATCCAGTACCAGATTGTTTTGATGAATACCATTTTGTAATACAGTTCATGACCTGGTATTGTTAAACTACCTTCATTCATATATTTTTAATTTATTCTCTTGATATTCTTGAACATTTGTTCTTCCAGATTAATTTTGTTGTGATTTTTTTTTCTTTCTAAAATATTTTAAAGTAGTTTGGAATGGCACTGAATAAGTAAATTAATTTAGGTAGAATGATCATTTTTATTATATTGTCTTAGCCTATCCATGAGCAATTATTTCCCTGCTTAGATTTTTCTTTATTTATGTGAAAAATATTTTGTAATTGTGTTTATATACTTTCTGGGTTTGTTTTGGCAAGTAGACTCCCAAATACTTTATATTGTCTAGAATTATTTTAAGTAAAATTTCCCTTTCTATGTCTTCATGTTGGGTTTTGTTGACAATAGGTAGAAATGCTGATGATTTATGTGAATTTATTATATGCCATGTAACTTTGCTGAAGTTGTTAAATATTTCAAATAGTTTTTTATTTGATTCTCTATGATTTTCTAAGTATAGCATCTTATCATCTTCAAAGGGTGATACTTTTGCTTCCTCATTACCTAGCCTAATTCCTTCAGTTTCCTTTCTTCTCTTATATCTATAGCTAGTATTTCTGGAACAATATTGAATAAAATTGATGATAAAATGGGCATCCTTGCTTCACCCCTGATCTTATTGAGAAAGCTTCTGGCTTATATCCATCAAAAATAATGCTTGTAGATAATTTTTTATAGATACTATTTATTCTAAGGAAAGATCTATTTATTCTTTTGCCTTCCAGTGTTTTTAATAAGAATGAGTGCTCTATTTTGTCAAAAGCTTTTTCTCCATCTATTGAGATACATATATTGTTTTTATTTCTGTTGGTTTTGTTTTTTTTATAATGTCAATTATACTAATAGTTTTCTTAATATAGAACCAGCCCTGCATTCCTGGCATAAATACCTCCTGGTTATATTGTATGATCCTTGTAATATGTTGCTATAATCTCCTTGTTAATATTTTATTTAAAATTTCTACATCAATATTAATTAGGAAATTGGTCTATTGTTTTCTTTATTTTTGCTCTTCCTGGTTTAGGTTTCAGCACCATATATCTATTGCAGAAGGAATTAGGTATTACTCCTTCTTCATCTATTTTTACAAATGACTTATTGTTATTGGTATTAGTTGTTCATTAAATGACACTTTCTCCTCTCTAAGTTATTGTGACTACTCTTTTCTGGTTCTCCTCCCCTCTGGGAACAGCTATGTAGTACAGTGCGTAGAGCACCAGACTTGGAGTCTGGAATACTTAAGGTCAAATTTGGCCTTAGATACTTATTAACTTGTGACTTTCATCAAAGCCTTTCATCTCTGTTTGTCTCAGTTTCCTTAACTGTAAAATTGGAATAATAGCACCTACCTCACAGCATTGTTATGAGAATCAAGTAACATTTGTCAAAAGCACTTAGCATAAAGCCTGGCACATTATAAGTGCCATATTCATTCCTAATCCCTTTCCCTTATTCGCCTGTCTGCTCCTTTTTGGTTTTCTTTGCTGTATCTTCAAGCCAACTGACCCACAATAACCTAAAACTCTGTCCAGGGTCATCTCTTCTTTCCCCTCTATGTACTGCCTAACTTGGTGGCCTCATTAGTTTGCATGGGCTCACTTCCCATCTCTGTGGAGGTGATTGCCATCATGTCTCATCTATTCTATTGCAATTGTATTTTAATTGATCTCCCTGCCTTACATCTTTCTTCACTTCAATACATTCTCTACTCAACTGTCAAAATGATCTTGCTTAAGCACAGGTCTGACTAGGTCTTCTCCCTACACAATAAACTTCATTGATTTCCTTTTATTTGTAGGATCAAATATAAAATCCTCTATTTTGCATTTAAAGCCTTTCACAACCTGGCCTCTTCCTACCTTTCTAGTTTCATTAAATTTTATTCCTAACAATCTATCAAGGCAGCTAGTTGGTGCAGTGGATAGAGCACCAGCCCTGGAGTCAGGAAGACCTGAGTTCAAATCCGGCCTCAGACACTTAACACTTACTAGCTGTGTGACCCTGGGCAAGTCATTTAACCCCAATTGCCTCACTAAAAAACAAAACAAAACAAAACAGAACAAAATAAAACAAAAAAAAAATCTATTAACACTGGCCCCACTCCTGCTCCTCACAGATCTTCTCTCTCTCTCTCTCTCTCTCTCTCTCTCTCTCTCTCTCTCTCTCTCTCTCTCTCTCTCTCACATCTATGCATATGTACTCTTTCCCACATGACTGCAATATTCTATCTCCTCAATTCTGCCATATGTCTTTCCTAGCTACTTTCAAGACTCAATTCAAATATTCCTTCTGTAGGAGATTTTTCTCTCCTTCCTGACCCCCTGGACTTTGTAACATCTGTCTGTCTAAGATTGCCCTCCATTTATATTATGTGCATATGCCTTTCTGTCCATATGTATGTATGCATGCATTCATATATACTCGTAGTCAGTGTTATAGTCAGTGTTCACTGTGAAGGATGAGGGCAGCATCTCTTTTCCCTTTCCTTCTTATCACTCCCACTTGCCCCTGATTTCTGCTATTCCCCCTTACTTCAAATCCTCAAACCATAGTTTCCCTCAACTATGTTCTCCTTACCTTTCAGTCAAACTCTCAAATCCTACTCATCCTCAATGGATCCTCAACAGACCCCGATACTCATTGAGCTTAACCATGTTCTATCAAATTCCTTGAGTAAGCATTCTAATTTGTTCTATGTAAAACATCTTCACCATTCAGCCTTAACCTTTTTTTTCATTTCCATTTATGTATAAAAACACCTGCAAAAATATTACATACGAAAATGAACAAAACAAGGCAGAGAGAACTTAATCCAATCTAAAAAATAAATTGAAAAAAACACACACAAAGAAGCTACCAAAGAGGAAGACAAAAGAAGAAAAAACAACCTGGGTACATATGTACTTATGAGCCATTTCTATCAAATGTACAAAGAAGAATCAATGTTTTTCTTAACACTAGACAAGTTATACTCAAAATTTCAGAAACTACTAAAGTCTTCAGACTTCTTTTATGAGGCAAATATAAATAAATGAATGTAAAAGCAGATATTAAGCCCTTGTCATATTGCAGACAGTGTGCTAAGCACTTCACTTACAACTAGAATAAGATGGGCAGGTCCTGTTCTCAACGAGGACACATTCTAAACTGAGGAGACAACACATAAAATAATTTGCAACTGCAGAACATACAGAAAGGCCCAGAGGAGAAGGGGATTTTAAAAAGAGAAACAATTATAAATTAGTATCACTAATGAATATTAGTGTAAAATGCTTAAATAGCATCCTAACAAAAATATTATATCAACATATTCAACAGCAACAACAAAAAACAAACAAAACCAAAGCACTTTCACCATGCTAGATTGTTATCAAGGATGTAAGGATCATTCAGCATTAGGAAAATAATTAACATAGTAGATCATAATAAAAACATAACCAAAACTACATATTTATGTCACCTGATGCAGCAAGCACCTCTGACAAAATATCACCATAGACATTTTTCAATAAATACAGAAATAAAGTGAGGGTGTCTCCTCTCCTCATTATTAGTACACAGTCATAGAAATGTGAGCTACAGAAGCAATACCAAAGAAATGAATTAAAGGCATAAACATGGACAAAGGGCAGCCCAAATTACCCTTCCTTACAGTTGACAAAATCAATTCAGCAGGAATTAGAAGGGAAATTGTCAGTTGGAGGAGAGGAGGATCATTATATGAAATATTTCTGAGGGTTTTCAAAGAGAGAACAACAAACAATTGAAATGTTTGAAATATTGGTCCAAATCACCAATGTAAAATCCACATCAAAATATCTGTTTTCATCTCATACTCAGATAATCAGGAAAGGTATCAAATGGAGGAAATAGTCAATTTTGCAGGAAGTATGAGAAAAATTATATATCAATGTACTATTAGTGGAGATATGAAGGGAATCAAGCATTCTGGAAAGCAATTTAACATTATGTTGTTTTTTTTTTTAAAGTAACTAAAATGTCTATACTCTTTGGCCCAAAGATCCCATTGTTATACAAACATCCTAAGGTGGTCAAAAGCAGAAAGTTCCTCTTTACAACAAAATATTCATTGCAGCAGGTTTGTGGTAGAAATGGACTGGAATCAAAGTAAGTACCCATTGCTTGGAGAAATACTTAAAATCTGTGATATATTCATATAAAACATAGCTATTGTGTCATAAAACATAACCTGGAGAGGCATGGTTGGTTAGTAGATATAGCCCTGAACTTTAAGATAGGAAAGTCCAGGTTCAAATTATGCCTCAAAATCTTATTATCTATGTGATGCTAGGAAAATTCTTTAACTTTCCTGTAGCAGTTTCCTCATTTGCAGGGCAGGGCAGGGCAATGAGGGTTAAGTGGCTTGCCCAGGGTCACAAAGCTAATAAGTATCAAGTGTCTGAGGCCACATTTGAACTCAGGTCCTCCTAAATCCAGGGCCGGTGCTTTATCCACTGTGCCACCCAGCTGCCCCCTCAGTTTCCTCATTTGTATAATGTCCTTTAAAGTCCCTTAAATCCCCAGACCAAATGAGATAATATTTACATAGCACTTAGCAGAGTTCCTGGCACATACTAGGCACTACAGAAATGTTAGTTGCTGTTATGGCTATGATCCCCTAATCAGTTTAGAGAAATTTGGGAAAATTCAAATGAATTCAAATCTGAGTTCAGACACTATCCCTGTGACTCTGGTCAAGTCATAGTGACTACCTCCCAGGGTTGTTGTGAGGATGAAATGATATTAATATTTGTAAAGCACTTTGAAATTTTTAAAGCATTATAGAAATGCTAGTTATTATTATTGTTATTATTTATATTGAAGTGCATTTAATCAGCAAAGTCATATATACAGTGACTACAATAAAAAAGTAACAGAGGGAGGGAGGGAGGGAGGGAAGGAAGAAAGGGAGGGAGGGAGCATTTTCACAACATTATGGTAAATTTTGAGTCATATACCAGATGAATAAAACATGGTCACTAATCTCAGTTTACATTTTTGTTTTGGAGTCTTACTATGTGTGTTTTAAAGCCAGCATATAAAGTAAAAATGCACAATCAAAATCAGCATTGAAAATTCCTTGAATTGGCACGTTTTGAATCCCTTCTCGTTAGAAGACCACCCCTTTATCCCTCAAGGTGTTGCCATTGATAGACATATGTTTAGAGTAAGTGTTTTTCAGCTGTATGTTTAAAAACTTATTAGATATAAATGACATTCATTTCCAATTTGGTTAGAAAATAACTTAAGTGGAAAAAAAAAAAGAAAATTACTTAACTGGGAAATTCCTCACCCATGTGAGTCAAGTCCAGACTAAGAAGAATTAAAAAGCAAACAAGCAGTTGAGATATGGCAAATAGTCTCTTTTCTTTTTTTTTTCCTTTTTTTTTCCAGATTTTATTTTCTTCTAGGTTCTGATGCTCAAAACAGAGTTCATTACCCCTTCTCTAGTGTTATCTTCATATACACACACACACACACACACACACACACACACATATATATATATATATACACACATATACATATGCATATTCATGTACATATACATGTGCATATATACATACACTAATTTTATCTTTCTTCCCATGAAGAATACCTGATTCACTAGGTCACAAGCACAGATCTAGTCATTTACTCCTATCATAGTTTCTTTGTCCCCACAAGCAAACTATGGTGCCTCTGCTAGGGATATAGCCAGATATGTGACCATTCTCAGAGACTAGAGCTAGGAGATCAGTTGGTTCAGAACCCCCCCCCCCAAAAAAAAAAACAAACAAACAGGTTAACAGATCAGTTTGAAGCCCTAGGACCTTTCAAGGAGTATGCCCTGCACTAGATAGTACATAGAGGGAGTAGTCACTGTGTTGACATTTGGTCAGGGAACTCATCACTAAAGAAAATAAATTATAGTTAAATTCATATATATTAAATGTGTGTTTGTCATGACAGTGCTAGGTTTCTCATGCAATTATTATATTCTTTTATGTTATTTCTGTATTGTCATAATTCAGCTACTCAATTATAAATTCTATGAAGGTAGGGTATAGCACATTGATATGCACATAACAGATTCTTAAGAAATATCTGTTTAGGGGGCGGCTAGGTGGCACAGTGGATAAAGCACCGGCCCTGGATTCAGGAGTTCCTGAGTTCAAATCTGGCCTCAGACACTTGACACTCACTGGCTGTGTAACCCTTGGCAAGTCACTTAACCCCCATTGCCCCGCCAAAAGAAAAAAGAAATATCTGTTTAATTAAGTTGGAGTTAAGGCATGTCAGATGGCTATTAAGAAAATACCCATACTAGGTGTTAAGTAAATAATTGTTGAATGAAAGAATGAATGAAATTATTGACTTTCTCAGTCTTGAGCCACAGTGGACTAGCCAATATATTTTAGATCTAAGTTTGAGTCCTTTAAAAATATTAACTAATGAAATTTTAGGCATGTAGTGACTAGATAGATTTTTCTAGATCATACTTTGCTTCATTTATGAGACTATTTCATTAATTTTTAAGCAGGAATCATGGTACAGAGTAACCTGTATTTTTAAAATCCCCAATTCAAGCATCAAAAATAAAGTAAAACTTGGAGGAGGTCAGTGACATTTGAAGGCATGTTGGTTATTCAGAGATCTAGCAGATTTTTAAAATGTACTGAATAGAAAAGGTTCCAGGGCTTGGCATAGTACCTGATACATAGTAGGTGCTTAATGTTGTTTCATTTGACTTCTTTGTCTAATGTGAAGAGTATGGTAGCACCAAATGAAATGCAGGAACTCTAAAATAAAAATGGAGGTCTCTATCTCAGTCAAGCAGAAGTCAAAGCCAACATGTATTTCTGGGGCTATCATAAGCTACTTGCATTGTTTGTATGCAATTTTAACTTTTGAGTTTGGAATTTGTGTGGAAGTTCTGTCACTAGGGCAAAGTGTTACTTTGAAGGCTAGGCAAGAGAGCTCCCCTTGTTTGTGATTAGATGGTATAGTGGATAGAGCATGGGTCCTATAGTCAGGAAGAGTTCAGTTCAAATTTGACTTAGACACTATCTCCATAGCTGTGTGACCTAGGCATGTCACAAACTCTCTTCACATCAGTTTCCTCATCAGTACAATGGGGATAACAATAATACCTACTGGGCAGCTAGATGGCACAGTGGATAAAGCACCAGCCCTGGATTCGGGAGATCCTGAGTTCAAATGCGGCCTCAGACACTTGATACTTCGTAGCTTTGGGACCCTGGGCAAGTCATTTAACCCTCATAACCCTGCTCCCCCCCCTCCAAAATGAGGAAACTATGCTACAGGAGGGTTAAAGAATGTTCCTAGCATCACATAGATAATACGAGTTTGAGGCATAATTGGAACCTGGACTTTCCTATCTTCAAGTCCAGGGCTATATCTTCTAACCAACCATGCCTCTCCAGGTTATGTTTTATGACACAATAGCTATGTTTTATATGAATGTATCACAGATTTTAAGTGTTTCTCCAGGCAATGGGTACCTACTCTGATTCCAGTCCTTCTCTACCACAAACCTGCTGCAATGAATATTTTGTTGTAAAGAGGAACTTTCTGCTTTTAACCACCTTAGGATGTTTGTGTAACAATGGGATCTTTGGGCCAAAGGTTATAGACATTTTAGTCACAAAAAAAGCATAATGTTAAATTGCTTTCCAGAATACTTGATCCCCTTCATATCTCCAGTAATAGTACATTAGTGTAATATTTTTCCCATAGTTCCTGCAACATTGACTATTTCCTCCATTCGATACTTTTACTGATTATCTGAATGAGATGAAAACATATTTTGTTGTGGATTTTATATTTGGACCAATATTTCAGAAATTTTGATTCTTTGTTGTTCTCTCTTTGAAAACTGTGTTTATATCCTTTGATTATTTGGTTAACAAGAAATTGCTCCTTGTCTCATATTTTCATTCTCTCTGAATCTTAGATATCAGACCGTCAGAAATATTTCATATAATGATCCCCCTCTCCTCCAATTTACAATTTCCCTTCTAATTCCTGCTGAATTGATTTTGTCAAGTGTAAGGAAGGGTAATTTGGACTGCCTTTTGTCCATGTTTATGCCTTTAATTCATTTCTTTGGTATTGCTTCTGTAGCTCACATTTCTATGACTGTGTACTAATAATGAAGAGAGGAGACATCCTCACTTTATTTCTGTATTTATTGAAAAATGTCATATTTTGTCAGAGGTGCTTGTTGCATCAGGTGACATAATTATATAGTTTTGGTTATGTTTTTATTATCATCTATTATGTTAATTGTTTTCCTAATGCTGAATGATCCTTACATCCTTGATAACAATCTAGCATGGTAAAAGTACTTTGGTTTTGTTTGTCTTTTGTTGTTGTTGTTGAATATGTTGATATAATGTTTTGGTTAGGATGCTATTTAAGCATTTTATACTAACATTCATTAGTGATACTAGTTTATAATTGTTTCTCTTTTTAAAATCTCCTTCTACTCTGGGCCTTTCTGTATGTTCTGCAGTTGCAAATTATTTTATATGTTGTCTCTGTTTAGAATGTGTCCTCGTTGAGAACAGGATCTGTCCATCTTATTCTACTTGTAAGTGAAGTGCCTAGCACACTGTCTGCAATATGACAAGGGCTTAATACCTGCTTTTTCATTCATTTATTTATATTTGCCTCATAAAAGAAGTCTAAAGACTTTAATAGTTTCTGAAATTTTAAGTATAACTTGTCTGGTGTTAAGAAAAACATTGATTCTTCTTTGTACATTTGATAGAAATGGCTCATAAGTACATATGTACCCAGGTTGTTTTTTCTTCTTTTGTCTTCCTCTTTGGTAGCTTCTTTGTGGGTTTTTTTGCAATTTATTTTTTAGATTGGATTGAGATCTCTCTGCCTTATTTTGTTCATTTTTGTATGTAATATTTTTGCAGGTGTTTTTATACATAAATGGAAATGAAAAAAAGATTAAGGCTGAATGGTGAAGATGTCTTACATAGAACAAATCAGAATGTTTACCCAAGGAATTTGATAGAACATGGTTAAGCTGGATCTTATGAGGATCCAGTGAGGATGAGTAGTATTTGAGAGGTTGACTGAAAGGTAAGGAGAACATAATTAAGGGAAGCTATGGTTTGAGGATTTGAAGTAAGGGGGAAACAGCAGAAATCAGGGGCAAGTGAGAGTGATAAAAAAGACTGTCCTAATCTTTCACAGTAAACAGTGACTATACAGACATATAAATATGCATATGCATATGCACATACATATGCAAATATATGTATGGGTGTATATGTCAAAAACTGTAACTTTACATTGTCTGTAGGCCTTCAACAGTCCTTTATATGCTGAATATTGGAATTAAATGGTTGGCATCAGTACCCAAGCCAGTATCTTTTTGCTGAATCTCTGAATGATAAACTGGTTTCTTGAATTTAATGACTTTCATTGTACCATAACTTTATTAAATAGATACAATATGCAAACAACTTTAACATTCACATACTTTTCTTTCTACTTCTTGATTTAGTTACTGGTCCTCCATGTAATAGTTATTGGTATGAAAATTTATAATTACATCATCATTTTGGAAAATTGACATAGTCTTGTTTCCTAAAACAAATGTAATTAAAATGCTTTGAGTTTTCCTTAATGTTTTCTGTGCCTCTCACTGTGTTTTCCTATCACTTCTGTTTAATCTTGGTCTACTGTCATTAATTCTCTCATATTTTCAAGGAATCTAACAGCACTAGTAAGTTGGCAGTAAGTCCTTCTACCTGCAAGACAGTGTAATAAATCATATGGAGGACAAACTTATCAAATATATTTATTTTCACACAGCAGTCTGGAAAGCCAGAGATATGATTTCTCCACCCCCTCCCAAGTACTAAAATTATAAGCACAAGAGAATAACTTTTTTATCTAAATGCAAATAGACAAGTAAATACAGACACACATATAAGCACATGTTTACATAAGATATATACACAATTGAGAAATATAGATATACATATATATATACATGCATGTATGTATGTATCTAGATAGGTCAAGGTCACCATAGATAGTGTGTATGTATGTGTTCCATTGATTACTTATTAGAATAGGGAGGAAGAGGTAAGGAGAGGAAGAATTTCCTAAGATTGGAGCCCTGGAATGAACCTCAAGTTCTTTGATGATTGCATTTTAAAATAGGCATCCTGAATGTGATATCACTTACTCTAACTCTTCCTAAATTAGACATCTATATCTATCATGCTTATTTTTATATGAATATAGGTAGATATAGATCTTGTTATTACTTTCTATATAAAATATATATGCATACACATGCTTGTATTTGTGCATATCTGTGTAGGCACATGCACACACTCACATGTACACATGCAGGCAATTGTGTATATATGCATACATGCATGTGTATACATGTTTATGTATGTGTGTGCATGTACACATATACATAAATAAAACATGTGTGCATGAAATATTGGGGGTTAGAGACAGTGATAGCATAGCTAAGATGCCTTTTTATTTTTAAATAAGCATTTTTTATTTAAAGTTTTGAGTTCCAAATTCTATCTCTCTCTTCCTCCCTTCACTCCCTACTTCCTGAGGCAGTAATCAGATATAGAGTATACATGTGCAATTATCTAAAACATTACCATGTTAGTCATTTTGTAGAAGAAAATTTGAATAAAAGGAAAAAAAAGAAAGTGAAAAATCATCTGCTTCAGTCTGTGTTCAATTAATATCAGTTCTTTCTTTGGAGGTGGAAAGTATGCATTATCATTAGTCCCTTGGAATTGTCTTGGATCATTGTATTACTGAGAATAGTTAGGTGATTCACAGCTCCTTGCTGAACATTGTTGCTATCACTGTGTATACCTTTCTCTTTATTCTGTTCACTTCACTATACATCAGATCATGTAAGTCTTTCCAGGTTTTCCTGAAATCATCTGATTTGCTATTTCTTATAGCATAATAATATTCCATTACAATCATATACCAGAGTTTGTTTAAACATTACCCACTTGATGGGTCTTCTTTTGATATCCAATTCTTAGCTACCAGAAAGAGCTGCTATAAATATTTTTGTACCAATAGGTCAAAGTGTATGCACCATTTGATTGCCCCTTGGGCATAGTTCTAAATCGCTCTCCACAACAGTTGGATCAGTTAACAACTCCACCAACAATGCATTAGCATGCTAGTCCCCCCCCCCCCACAACAGCCAACATTTTCTTGGATCTGACTTTATTTGTGTGAAAAGTATTTCATAATTGTGATCATATAGTTTCTGGATTTGTCTTGGTAAATAGATTCCTTAGTATTTTATATTGTCCACCATTATTTTAAGCAAAATTTCCCTATTTCTTGTAGCTGGACTTTGTTGTCAATATATAGAAATGTGTGAAAAGTATTTCATAATTGTGATCATATAGTTTCTGGATTTGTCTTGGTAAATAGATTCCTTAGTATTTTATATTGTCCACTATTATTTTAAGCAAAATTTCCCTATTTCTTGTAGCTGGACTTTGTTGTCAATATATAGAAATGCTAATGATTTAAGTAGGTTTATGTTATATCTTATAACTTTGATCAAGTTGTTAAATATTTTTAAAACTTAAAAAAAATGATTCTCTAGGATTCTCTAAGCATACCATCATACTATTTTCAAAGAGTGGTAGTTTTGTTTCCTCATTGCTTAGTCTAATTCCCTCAATTTCTTTTTTGCTTTTTTGCTTTAGCATTTCTAGTACAATATTGAATAAAAGTGGTGATAATGGGCAGCCTTGCTTCACCTCTGATCTTATTGGGAAGGTTTCAAGCTTATCCCCATTATAGATAACGCTTGTTGATGATTTTAGATAGATAATATTTATCACTTTAAGGAAAAGTCCATTTATTCCTGTTCTCTCTAGGGTTTTTTTTTTCCATAGGAATGAGTCTTGTATTTTGTCAAAAGCTATTTCTGCATCTATTGAGATAATCGTATGGTTTTTCTTGCTTTTGTTATTGATATGGTCAATGGCAATGATAGTTTTCCTAATATTGAACTAGCCCTAAATTCCGGGCATAAATCCCATCTGGTCATAGTGTATGATCTTTGTGATGTATTGCTATAATCTCCTTGTTAGTGTTGCATTTAGATGTTTTGCATAAATACTCAGGGAAATTGGTCTGTAGTGTTCTTTGTTTTTATTTTTTCCTGGTTTAGGCATAAGTACCATATTTCTGTTATAAAAGGAATTTTCTAGGATCCCTTCCAGATTTATTTTTCTAAAACCTTATTTTCATTATTAGATTTTTAATACCTATGTGGTCAGTTACTTAGTTGTTAGCAACAGCACCCCCAGGTTAGAATTTGTCATGTGTGTGTCTAGCCTTCCCCAAAACACCTTTCTTTCTATGACTTGTCAGAGTTTTCCTCTCAAATGGAAATCCTACCTAAACTTTTTCCCCCAAGTCTTTACTCAACATGAGGTTTCCAGTTCATTCAGGGAACTTTTTTTTTTCAGAGCAATGAGGGTTAAGTGACTTGCCCAGGGACACATAGTTAGTAAGTATCAAGGATCTGAGGGCAGATTTGAACTCCGGTCCTCCTGAATCCAGGGCCAGTGCCTTATCCACTGCTCCATCTAGCTGTTCCCACTCAGACTACTCTCTCTGATCATGCCTCTGCTCATGCTAGTCTCACTATTGCAGGATACCATTTCCTTTCTTTTCCACTTATTTAAATCTTGGCTATCCTTCATAGCCTAGTCCAAGATTAGCCTCTTCCATGACATTTTCCCTTGCTTTCCAGTCCACATTAACTACTCAGTTCTCTGAGGTACTATTGCATCAGTCATCACGATAATCATTATGTCCATCATCATAAACCCCCCCCATCTTCATGTTTATCATCTTCATCATGATCATCGTCAATCACTTCAATAGCACTATACAATACAATACATACAATAGCACCATTTTAAAAAGGTCTTTCTTTTAAATAACCCTGTGTGGTAGACAGTGTTAGCATTATTTAAAATTCTTTACAGATGAGGGAACAGGATTAGAAAATAGGACCTTACCCAAATCCAACTAGTAAATGGCAGAATTAGGTGTTGGAATAAAATTCTGTGATAGAAGTACTATTCGTTATGGTCTTCTCCTATCTACCACAATATGGTTTGGTAAAATGCCAAAGAAAGCAAGGGCTTTATTGGTCCAATGCTAGGGCAAGGCTCCAGCTATGCCTCTTTAGATTCCGGTTGTTTCTACTCATGGGCATTAAATTTCAACCTCATGTAGAAAGAGGGACCCTCCAACTTATTAGATTGAAGACCATTGAAGTCACTACATGTTACACTACTGAACATACTAGTTTCCATAGGGAGACATAGGGGGCAATATCTTTAGAAGCTAAGTATTACTGTGTCCTTACTGAATGTTCTTGTTGTATTCAGGCTAAGTAAACTTCCTTTTATTAACTGTGCAATAATATGTGAGTGGTTCATTTTATCCTAGAGCTAACAGACTACTATTGTCAACTCTGCCTCTAAATAGTTCCTCTAACCTGTACTTATTCACTATACCAGGCAACCTCCAGTACCTAGTCAAGTAGGCCTTAAATGTTCCCTATTTTTTTTTTTACATTTCTTATTTTTAATCTTATTGTGATGAAAACACTTAGTCACTAAACTACTAAGTGTTAGAACTACATGGAACCATAGAGGTCAGGTAGACTAAAGGTCTTGTTTTATATATGGAAAATTTGAAGTCCAGAGAGATTTAACTACTTGCTTAGAAGAAACATAAAATTTCCAACACATATCCTTTCTCAAATGTTTCCCTTCCATTTTTCTAGCAAGCCTAACAAACAAACCAAGTTAGGCTTTCTAGCTTCCCCATCTCATTACTTTAATTCCAGTTCAGTATCTTTAGATTCTAATATTTATATCTTATACACACACTAGATATAATTTTAGTTAGCATGTTTCACACTTTAGTTAGCATGATATACACTTGAATATCCCTTTTTTAAAAAAATATCTAATACCTTCATTATTCTTGATAATAGTTTGTGACAAGATAGATCCCTGGAATGCACTTACCTTTTGACGCTCTCATAGGGGAACCTCACATAACGACAGTTCTTAATGAATATTTGATAGATTGATCTAATATGGATATAAAAGCATTAGAAACATTTTGGGGAAGGAGACCTTTCCTAGTGCTTTTCAGTTTATACGCAAGGGTGACAACCTATTCAATGTAGATCATTTATCTTACCATATTATCAACACCCACATTTCCCTTATACTTTGATCATTCAGATTAATTGCTGCCCTTCACAACCTGTGTTCTAATTGTCTATCGTAAGAAGTACCGTATAGTGAAGAAGTTCTCGGAGGTACTATTTTTTGTCTTATAAACTAGGTGGTACAGTGGATAGAATGCTAAACCATAGATTCAGGAAGATCTTAGTTCAAATGCTTCCTTAGACATTTACCAGCTATGTAACCTAGGGCAAATCACTTAACTTCTCTCTTCTTCATTTTCATTATCCATAAAAATGTAATGAGTAGCACTTCTCTTACAGATTTGTTGTGATCACATGAGATAGCATCTATTAAGCATTTTGTAAACCCTGCATTTCATGCTAGTTATTTTAGGTGGGCAGTTCAATCTGGAAGAGGTGTAGTAGGACAGTCAAGCTTAAATTTTTTAAAAAAGCCTGGCGGCTGGAAATATTTCTAGAGTATAAATAGTCCAAAACAAACAAACAAACAAAAATCTAGGGGTTTTAATGGATGAAAATCATAATGTTTTTCTGATTGCTACTATACATCAGTTTGGGGGCAGTTAATTGGCACAGTGGATAAAGCGCTGGCCTCAAAATTAGAAGGACTTGTGTTCAAATCTCACCTCAGATACTTACTAGCAATGTGGCCCTGGGCAAGTCACTTAACCCCATTGCCTTAAAACATCTGGAGCCATAACCAGTCATCCTGTTGTTTATCTTACCACTGGACCCAGAAGTTTCTAGAGGAGGGAGTGATTGGTGACCTTACACAGCCTTCCCTCACTTAAAATCCAATTCAGTGCAAGTCATGATATCAACCCAATGTCATGGTCTTCTTCCCAAATGAAGGACAAACAACAGCAACAAATAACACCTTCTGGAGCTTTATTATAGAATTTTAAAACCATATTTTCTGAGGGGGTATTCTCTCTTAAGTTAAAAATAAGTATAACTAGACATCCTTCTTGATATAGTTATAATTTTTCTTGCTCTACTAATTACATAAATTAAAGAAAGATTAGTCTATGAACAGATAGACATTTACCATCACAGTATTATTCAGGTCAAAAACAAGAACATAAAATAGCATATGACATTTACATACCACTTTAAAATGTAAAAAATTGCTCAAAATGTCATCTTCTTGGCTCCTCACCACAAAGCTATTTTATAAATGAGGAGAATGAGACTTAGTTTAAGTGACTTGTCTAGGGTCAGAGAGTTAATAAGTGAAATAGGATCTGAACTCTGTCTTGAACTCTATTCATTTCTTCACACTGGGTTATTTGTATGATATTTGTTCATCTGACACATGATTATATTTAATTTAACATGTTATTTATTTTCTTTGACATTCTCTAAATGCTGTATGTACATAAGTCTTGTACCACTGGTAAGATTGCAAGTCTCACAGGGAAAACATATTGTAATAGTTCACCCCAAAAATGACTACCTCCTCTATAAATGGCAGGGTTGATAGAGTTCAGCAGTAAGACATTGGACTGAGTCCAAATACATAACTACAAATCCCTACTACTCAAACACCCTCTGGGTCGATTGTGTATAAACTCCTAAGTGATATGACACCCAGCTGTGTCTGGATTGTTCTGTGTAGACCACAATTTCCCTTCCCCACCTTCCAAGGACACACTTCAAGTGCCTTGTTACCTGACCTTTGGGAGGCAGAACAACCATTACCCCACATGACACCAGAGCAAGCCACAGATGACCATAGTGGAGCCCTAAGCTTCCACATTCTCCCCACTCTCCCCACTATCTCTTACACTACACAAATACTTCTGAGGAAAACAGCTTTACCATATATGGTAGCCTCTGACACAAATTATTCCGGGCTATGGATGAAGGGCATGGAATTTTTTTTTTTTTGGCTTGTTTGTTTTCTTCAGCATCATCAATTACTGGGGGTTTCTGCCTTTTATTGTTAGGCAGTCACAGCTGAATCCCATAAATGCCCGTTTTCTTGTTTGTTTGATTGCCTAATTACTTTTTAACATAGTAAGAGCTGGCTAGGTGATTCTGTGGATCGAGTGGCTGGCCTGGAGTCAGGAAACCTCCTCTTGTTCAAATGTGTTTTCACACACTTGACTAACTGTGTGTGACTCTGAGCAAGTCACTTAACATTTTTTGCCTCAGTTTTCTCATCTGTAAAATTAGCTGGAGAAGAAAATGGTAACCATTGTATTATCTCTGCCAAGAAAATCCTAAATGTGGTCACAAGGAGTCACAGATGACTGAAATGCCTGAACAACAGTGTATTCAATATAGATTCACTGAATTGAATTCAACCAAAAATAACAGTCATTCTTAAAGATTCTGGCATCTGAAGAAATTCAGCAAAAAAAAAAAAGTCTTTGGCACAGTAATACTGGAGAATCACCCATGTCCTCAGTGGAACATTACTCAGTCAGCATTAGGATTGGGCTATAAGGGACACATTACCCTGTCCCAGCCTATTTAAGAAGGCATCCAGGGAAGAGGTTTGCTAGCCACAGGTGTATTGGAACTGACAACCTAGAGAATCTTGAAAGGATTAAGGGAGAGGTGGGGATTGAGCAGATCTGGTAGAAGCTATTAGGACAAGACAGCATTTTTTTTAGTTGTTTTTCAGTTGTTTCAGTCATTTGGACTCTTTGTGACCCCATTTGGGTTTTTCTTGGCAAAGATACAGGAGTGATTTGCCATTTCCTGCTCCATCTTAGATTATAGGTAAGGAAATTGAGGCCAACAAGATTTTTTTCATTTATTTAGAATTTTCCCTCCAATTACAAGTAAAAACAATTTTATCATCCATTTTTAAAACTTTGTGTTCCAAATTTTCTTCCTCCCCCCTGCTTAAGAAGATAAGCAATTCAATATGTCATACATGTGTAGTCATGCAAAATATTTCCACATTAGTCAGGTTGTGAAAGAGAAGAGATTTTAAAAACCCTAAGAAAAAGAAACTTTTACAAAATATGCCTCAATCTATATTCAGACACCATCAGTTCTTTTTCTGGAGATTGATTGCATTTTTCTTAGACCTTCAGAATTGTCTTGGATCATTGCCTTGATGAAAATAGCAAGTTCACAGCTAATCATCTTACAATATTGCTATTACTCTGAATACAGTAATTTCACTTTTTATCAGCTTATGTAAGTCTTTCCAGGTTTTTCTGAGAGCATCCTGCTCATCATTTCTTACAGTACCATAATGTTCCATCATAATCTCATCCCACAATTTGTTCAGCCATTCCCCAATTGATGGATATCTCCTCAATTTTGAATTATTGGCACCAGAGAAGGACTACCATAAATATTTTTGTACATATAGATCCTTTAACTTTGGGGGTTTTAATCTCTTTTTGGATACTGACCTAGTAGTGATATTACTAGGTCAATGAGTATGCATGGTTTTATAGCCCTTTGGGCATAGTTTCAAATTGTTCTACAGAATGTTTGAAATAGTAAAAAGTCCACCAACATTGCATTAATGTCTCATTTTCCCCATATCTCTTATAACATTTGTGATTTTTCTCTGCTGTCCTAGTATCCAATCCAATAGGTATGAGGTAGTACCCCAGAATTATTCTGATTTGCGTCTTTGTAATCAATAATGAGTTAGAGCTTTTTTTTTTCATAAAGATACAGATAGCTTTGATTATATTACCTGAAAATTTTTCATATCTTTTGATCATTTATCACTTGGGGAATACCTCTTATTTTAACAACTTTGACTCAGTTTTCTGTGTGTTTGAGAAATTAGGCCTTTATCAGACAAACTTGCTTCAAAATTTTTTCACAGTTACTATTGCTAACTGAATTTTCCTCCAACCTACTCCCACCCCATGTCATTTACTCTACTCTCTGTCTCCTTTCATCCTTCCCCTCCTCAAGTATTTTGCTTCTGACTGTCCCATCCCCCAGTCTTCCCTCCCTTCTATCACCCCCTATCCCTTATTCCTTCTACTTTCCTGCAGGGTAATATAGATTATGCTACCCAATTCAGTATGTATGTTATTCTCTCTTTGAGCTGATTCTGATAAGAGTAAGGTTCATTCACTCCTGAGCACCTCCCCCATCATCCCCTCCACTCCATAAACTTTTTCTTGCTTCTTTTATGTGAGATACTTTAAACTAATCCCACCACTCCCTTTCCCTTTCTACCAATGCATTCTTTTCTCACCCCTTAATTTTATTTTTTTGAAAGATATCATCCCTTCATGTTCAACTCACACCTGTGCCCACTATCTAAATCTACTCCATTTAGCTGCCCTAATAATAGGAAAATTCTTATGAGTTACAAATATCATCTTTCATTGTGGGAATGTAAACAGTTTAATCTTTTAACATACCTAATGATTTCTTTTTTCCTGTTTACATTTTCATGCTTCTCTTGAGTCTCGTATCTTAAGGTCAAATTTTCTATTCAGCTCAGGTCTTTTCATCAAGAATGCCTGAAAATCCTCTCTTTCATTGAATTCCCATTTTTCCCCCTGAAGGATTATACTCAGTTTTGCTGGGTAGGCAATTCTTAGTTGTAATTCTAGTTCCTTTGCCCTCCAGAATACCACACTCCAAGTCCTCTGATCCTTTAATGAAGAAGCTGCTAGATCTTGTGTTATCCTGACTGTGGCTCCATAATACTTGAATTGTTTCTTTCTGGCTGCTTGCAATATTTTCTCCTTGATATGGGATCCCTGAAATTTGGCTATAATATTCCTGGGAGTTTCATTTTGGGATCTCTTTCAGGAGGTGATCAGTGGATTCTTTGGATTTCTATTTTACCTTCTGTTTCTAGAATATCAGGGCAATTTTTCCCTGACAATTTCTTGGAACATGATATCTAGACTCTTTTTTGATAATGGCTTTCAGGTAGTCCAATAATTTTCAGATGATCTCTTCTGGATTGATTTTTCAGGTCAGTTGTTCTTCCAATGAGATATTTTACATCATCTTCTATTTTTCCATTCTTTTCGTTTTGCTTCATTGTTTCTTGATTTCTCATAAAGTCATTAGCTTCCATTTGCTCAATCCTAATTTTTAAGGAGTTATTTTCTTCAGAGAGCTTTTGTACCTCCTTTTCCATTTGGCTACTTTGGCTTTTCAAGGCATTCTTTTCCTCATTGGCTTTTTGTACCTCTTTTACCATTTGATCTAGTCTGTTTCTTAAGGAAATATTTTCTTCAGTATTTTTTGTGTCTCCTTTACCATGCTGTTGACTCCTTTTTCATGATTTTCTTGCATCATTCTCATTTCTCTTTCCATTTTTCCTTTACCTCTCTTACTTTATTTTCAAAGTCCTTTTTGAGCCCTTCTGTGACCTGAGATCAATTCATATTTTTCTTGGAAGCTTTGGATATGGGAGCTTTGACTTTGTTATCTTCTTTTGAGGGTATATTTTGATCTTCCTTGTCACCATAGAAACTTTCTAGGGTCAGCAATTTTTTTTTCTGTTTGCTTATTTTCTCGGCCTATTTCTTGACTTTTATATTTTTGTTAAAGTGGGACACTGCTTCCTGGGTGGAGGGCACACTGTCCCAAGCTTCAGGGGGTTTATACAGCTGTTTTCAGAGATGCTTCTAGGAATTTGTAAGATTTTTAGTTCTTCCAAGGTGGTATGATTTAAGGAGAGGCATGTAAACCACTTTCCCAGCCTGTGCTCTAGTCTGCAAACAACCACAGGCCTGTTTTTTGCCCTGAAACTATGAACAGAATCCAGCTCCACTGTGGTTGCAAGCTCTGGTGTTCTAGTGCTCCTTCCCTGTCTGGGACCACCACCCAAGACTGTGACCTGAATAGGAGCATGGGCAAAATAACAGAGTCCTTCCTCAGTGCTAGCAAAGAGATCCCTGTAATTTCCTTCTGTCCAATTTTTCGACCCCTTTACTGTCTGTGGGCTTACTTCCAGAAGCAGTTGCTGCTGATGATGATTCAGAGGTTCTGATGGCCTGCTCATGGATTGGTGTGGCTGTGGCTGTGGCTGAGTCTATGCTGGGGCTGGGCTGGCATGGCCTGAGCTGGGCTGAACTCTACTCTCACCCTGATAGAACATATCTATCCTACTGTCCTTTTAAGATGTCTTTGGCTGAAAAATTATTTCACCCTCTTTTTTTTGTGGTTTCTGATGCTCCAGGAATTATCTTTTGGCATTATTTGCAGGTATTTAGAGGGGTCTTGGGGAGACCTCAGGATGTGCCTTTCCTCCACCATTTTGGCTCCTCCCAGTTAGCCAACAAGATTAAGTGACTTGTCCAGGGTCAGAAAGCTAATATGTGTCTGAGGTCATATTTGAATTCAGCTCTTCCTGACTCCAGATCTGCCTCTCTAACCATTAGCACACAATACTGGTATATAGTGTTACTATTTTCTCTGTATCTCCTACTGTTTTGTGACCCCACATAAGTCACTCAGCTTTTCTCTCTCTCTCTCTCTCTCTTTCTCTCTCTCTCTCTCTCTCTCTCTCTCTCTCTCTCTCTCTCTCTCTTAGGGAAACTGGGACAATTGGAATACTTTTATTCACAAGGAGTGTGTATTGATTGTAAATCACTCTAAACAGACAAGATGTCACAGATGCTAATGATAATGTGTCTCTTATGAAGCTTGTATTTAATGGCAAAAAGCTTTCTGGCTTCTCCAGTCTCAAACTGACACATTTTTGACCTAAAATTATATGCTATAATTGTTAATTCTTTGGACAGCATATTATTAGGACTAAGTTTCAAAATAAGGAAATGAATCTGTCATAATGCTTCCTTTTGTTTGGATTAATTAATTCTTTTAACATTAAGGGAAGTTCACAGGTACTAATCCCTGGTAGGTTGGTTGTCAATATCCCCAAGATTTTGAGAGGTTTGAAGTCTCCCTGCTGAGAGTTATGAAGACAGTCCTAGGGAGACTTAAATGATACATCAGGAGGGGTGCTTTCTTCCTGTAATGTGTATCCGAAATATGGTAGAGGGACTGAAGTATTTTTCATAGTTGCTGCTTGCTACCCAATTTTACTGATTCCCTCAGGAACAAAAGATATGGCCAAAAGACATCGGAACAATATGACTAGAGACTTTGAAGGGCTGGTGAATACAGGTGGTGTTTACATTTTCCCTTTCAGTTGATGGTTGTGAGTTTGGAAAAGAAAGAAAGATATGTGAAGGGAGTGAACAGCTGGCTATGAAAAATCATACTGCAGAGCAGCATAATAAAAGTTTGGGCATCTGGAATACCCAGGGAATAAGTAAGTATATTTCTAATGTTTCCAGATAACTGAGAAATTACATCTTTCAATAGCAAGTCTTTTTGTTGTCATTTTAAGCATTTTAGTTGGAAATCATTCTTAGAAGAATTGCAGAACTTCCTGCCTTTAAAACAAGTCTATACTGAATATAATTAAGCCTTTTTTTCATGATTGAGGGACATCATTATAAACATTCTGTATCATATTATGATGTCTTCAGAAGACTTTAAAGTATGTAAAATGCTTTGTACCCTATAGTTGTGTGTTTTCAATTCCTGAATCTCCTTTTTCAGAGATTTCTCTCTTCATTTATTTACTCTCTTATAATCTCTCTTTTTACTTTTGTCAGTGGGACTGTCTCCAGTAGTGCCCATCACCAATATTTGCTGCATTCCCTCTACTGTGAGCTTAGAAACTATAATACCAAGCTCTATAAAATTATTTCTAAAATGAGAGACATTATACTCAGAGAGAGAATGAGAGATGTTCCTAAGTTTTAATTCCACACTCTTTGGTATATGGACTTCTGGGAGGATATTTTGGGTGTTCAGTGACCTTTTATGTTTATTTCCTTAATTGGTAGTTTGTTCCTGACAGGTCAGATAACCAGTTATCTGAGGTCTGGATAAAAGAGATTTCACTGCCCTTTGTTCTCTAAGCTATGTCATGTGATTCTAGAAAAAGGAATCTCTTGATGGTGATAGCGTGAATAACACAAACACTGGGAATGGTGTGTTTTGCAAGAGATTTGTCAATCTACTCAAGTGGATTTAAAAATAAAGCTTGATGTAGGAAGAAAAATGCCTAGATATAAAACTAGATATAATAGAGCAGAGCAACTTAATCTGGAGTCTGTAATTTATTTTTAAAATATTCTGATAACTATCTCAGAATAATTGGTTTACTTTGTAATCCCCTCTATTTTATTTGATAAATTTAAAAACATTATTCTGAAAAGGAATCCATTATTTTATCAGATTGCCTAAAAACAGTCATAAACACATACTAAAAGGTAAGAACAAATGCTATAGAAGATAACAAGTATGATGGAATAAAGAGGACTACAAGAATTATAGCATTTCACTTGAGAAAATAACAGTAAAGAGGGCTAGGAAAAATACGGTATGGGGGGTAGCTAGGTGGCACAGTGGATAAAACACCAGCCCTGGATTGAGGAAAACCTGAGTTCAAATCTGGCCTCAGACACTTGACACTTACTAGCTTTGTGACCCTAGGCAAGTCACTTAACCCTCATTGCCCTGCAGAAATAAATTAAATCAATCAATCAAATTAATTAATTAATTAAACACATAAATAAAGAAAAATAAATAGACAAATAAATAAATGAGTAAATTTATAAATGAATAAATAAATAAATGGATGGATAAATGAATTTAAAAAAGAAAGAAAAAGAAAATACAGTATGGTATACATTGATAGGATGTTATACTTAGTGTGAGATAGGCTTAAGCCTAAATTCCTAACCTGACCCTAAATCTCATTTCAGACACTAGATTTGTGATCCTGGCCAAGCTTCAGTTTCCTTATCTGTAAAATGAGGGGATCAGGGTCCACAGCTGATGAAGTCCCTACTAACTCTACATGTATGCTCTTGTAGTCCTGTATGATGACCTATCTAAGTGGCAAAGGAAAAAAAAAGGCATTCTTAAAATTGTGAGTTTGAAATTTTAACACAAAAAGATAAATATCACTACCATGGTTATTATAAATACCTTGCATGTCTGTTGTACTTTGGGAAGCTAGTTGCCCACAGTGAATATATTGCCTGGCCTGGAGTCAGGAGGACTTATCTTCCTGAGTTCAAGTCTGGCCTCACACACTAGCTGTGTGAGCCTAGGAAAGTTACTTCACCCTATTTGCCTCAGTTTACTCATCTGTAAAATGAGCTGGGAAAGAAACTAGTAACACACTCCAGTATCTTTGCCAAGAAAATCCCAAATGGGGTCATGAAGATTTGAACTCAACTGAGAAATGACTGAAAACAACAAAAAATAGCACTTTGTTTTGAAAAGTACTTTCCATACCCTATCTCATTGAAGCCTTACAACAAACTTTGTGAGAGAGGCATGATCATCATTATCATTATACGTATCATTTAACATGTAAGGAATTGGTTGTGATTTGGGGTTTGTGTGACCCCCTCTTTGGCTGGGATTGGAGGCCCCAGCGTGCCCATCTGCACTGGCTCACACTGGACACCCATGCGCCTGCATGGGCCTGGCCAAATTATAATGAGGGAAGCCCTGCCAGGACTAGAAACCTGGCGAGGATAGGTTAGGTGATATTCGGCTGGGGGTTTGGAATTTGTAGAGCTGCTTTTTAGTTCTGTCAATCAGGCCTGCCCGCCAATAAGCTTGGGTCTGTGTGTGTGTGGTCAGCCCTTTTTCCTGTGTGAGAGAGGGATTCTGGGAGAGAGAAAGGAGGAGAGAGCACTCTGGCATGAGTAGTGGAATGCTGTGCAGTGGGTTCTCTTTGAAATTGCAGATTTCCTGGTGGTGAGTTGCATATTGTATCTTTTTCCTTCCCCTATTCCCTTTTTCTTTGTCCCTAGTTCTATTAACCTTACTTGTGTCTTAAATTTGTTCCCATTAATAAACTCTGTTTCATTTTTTTAAAAAATGCTGTTAATCTCCTTTCTTACCCCAATATTATGGCAAGCCACCCAATTAACACTCCCCACATTAAATTTGGCCCTTACAAACATATGAGGCAACTGAGGCTTATATAGGTGAAGTGTCAGGCTCAGATCACATAGCTGATAAGTATCTGAGTAATCATTCGAATAGGTGTTGTGTTTTTTTAAATTATATCTCCAACCATTTAATACATATTTCACAGGTATCAAGATTATTTGGGATGAGACTCTCCATTGGAAAAACAAAAACAATTAGGGGTATATACCTTGTTCCAAATAAACATTGAGGTGGAGAGAAATGGTAGTAATATTATATATTTTTTTAAAAAAGGAACATGGGGGGCAGCTAGGTGATGCAGTGGATAAAGCACCAGCTGTGGATTCAGGAGGACCTGAGTTCAAATCCATCCTCAGACACTTGACACTAGCTGTGTGATTCTGGGCAAATCACTTAACCCCCATTGCCCACAAAAACAAAAGGAACATGTCTATATGGGAATTTATGAACCTAAGAAAGGAAATGCATTGGAGAGTATAATATGGAGATAAAAGAGAAAGATAGAAAAAGTAAGCCTTATTTAAGTCTACTATAGACTGACCAGCCAGACAATTATATGTGCACAATACTTTCCTAATACAGATGCCAAAAGTGGTAAAAAGGCAAGATAGACTATTGATGGGACTTTTTAACTATACTGACATCCTGACATTTGATGGGAGTTCAATTCACCTAAGAACAGGGCATCTGATAAATTCTTGACTTCTCTTGCTGAACAATTTCATTACTCAGAAGGCAGAAGAATCAACAAGGGGAGCTGCTTTTCTGGACTTAATTCTAAACAATAAGGAGAAAGTGGTTGGGGATATGAAAGTGACAGAAACCTTGGGAAAGAGTGACTATGTCACTTTGCAGTTGGTAATTACAGGAAAGTAATGTCGACTATGTTATCATTGAAAATAGCACAAACTTCAAATAAGCAAATTTCAGAAAGTTATAGGAAAAAAATTAACATGATCCCATGGTTAAAAAGTCTAGCTCATGAGAAATGGTAGATTCTAAACAATGGAATTATTTAGCAAGTCATCTAAAGAAAGTAGTATAGAGCCAATTTTTTTTTTTTGGCGGGGCAATGGGGGTTAAGTGACTTGCTCAGGGTCACACAGCTAGTAAGTGTCAAGTGTCTGAGGCTGGATTTGAACTCAGGTACTCCTGAATCCAGGGCCAGTGCTTTATCCACTGTGCCCCTAGCCGCCCCTAGAGCCAATTTTTTAAAAGATGCAATTTAAGGTAGAAGCTGAGGCATGCACACAAGGATTTTCATACTCCAAAAGAATTGGCATGAGCCAATAAAAATGTCAGGGAATCTAAAGCATGGAATGAGAAAAAGAGCGAGAGAGAGGAAGGGAGGAAGGGAGAGAGGGAGGGAGGGAGGGAGGGAGGGAGGGGAAGAGGGAGGAAGGGGGAGAGAGAGAGAGAGAGAGAGAGAGAGAGAGAGAGAGAGAGAGAGAGAGAGAGAGAGAACATGAACTTGAGAAAGATGGACTGGGGAGGTATCATCTTGCCCTCCCCAATGCAGTCAACATTTTCTATAGTTAGGGAACTTCATCTAAGTTGGGGGAAGAAAGGCCTGATATGGGGGGAAGGCATCATGTGTAATTCATTTGAAAAAGATTTGAATTTTTATTGGATTTCAAGCTTAATATTAGTCCATATGATAACCATACGGAGTCTTAGACTGCATTGAAAGAAGCATAATAACAGGATTAGGGAGGTAATAGTTCCCACTGTACTCTGCCAAATTTAGACCATATCTGTAGTACTAAGTTTAGATTTCTGCTCCTAATTTGAGAAAGGACATGAGTAAGCCAAAGAAGGGGCAGAAAAAGACAACTAGGATAGTAAAAGGTCTCATGTTCATGACGTGTAAAAGTTGGTTGAAGGAAGCAGAGATGCTTAACTTGGAGAAGAGATGGCTTAGGGAACATGAAGATACCTTGAAGTATTTGAAGAACCTTCATGCGGAAGAGAAATTAAACTGAGACTGCTTAACTCCAGAAGGCAGAACTAAGATCAAAGGATGAACATTGCAAAGAAGCAAATTCTTGCTTGATGTAAGGAAAATCCTTCTAACAATTAGACATATCCTAAAGTTAAATAGGCTATGTTGGAAGGTAGTAAGTTCTCTCTCCCTGGAGGTCTTTGAATAAAGGTAGGATGACACATTATTTGATTTGTGGTGGAGGGGATTCTTTTTTCAAGGGTGGGTTGGATTAGCTGGCCTCTGAGTTTATTTCTAATTATGAGATTATGGCATTCTATTGTTTAGTCATTTTCATTCATGTCCCACTCTCTGTGACCCCATTTGGGGTTTCCTTGGCAAAGATAATGGAGTAGTTTGTGATTTCCTTCTCTAGCTCACTTCACAGATGAGGAAATTGAGGCAAACAGAGTTGAATGACTTGCCTATGGTCATACACTTAGGAAGTTTCTAATGTCAGATTTGAACTCAGCAAGATAAGGCTTCCTGATTTCAAAGCAGACACTCTTATCACTGTATCACCTAGCTGCCCTGGATATTCTATTTTATTGTACATTAAGTATAGAATAGGAATAATCAAAAAGCCATGCCAGAACAATTATGAGAATGCCAATAGGAACCTGAAGGTAGAGAATTCAGAGCCAAGAGAATCACCAGGAGATCAATAACAAGAAATGCAGGAAATTGTGAGGGAGTTTATACTTCATCTGACTTTAAGAGCTTCTACAGGTCTTTATAATTTGGAGACTTGCTTTAGAGCCCCCATCGGGTGATGATGCCTTATGTGACCACAAGAAACCATCTCCTTCCTGCTGACTCAGTCACCACTGGTGAGTTATGGGCCCCCTTAAGGATAAATAAGCTCAGTGTTCAGAAAAAGTGTTATAATGTTAACAGTTGGCGGAGCTATTCAAGTCCTGTTTTGATTCCATTTTTCCCTCTGCATATTGAACATTAAAACATCTTCATTGAATTGAATTGGAATGAATTTTGTCCTCAGGATTACTGTCTTTAAACTGCAAAAGGGAGAGAAAATATCATAAAGAAAAAAAAAAGTCGTAATGAGAAAGGTGAGGAGATAGTAAGAGAGAGTAGCTAGCCACTTTAAATGAATTTAAGTCCCTAGGGCCAGAACAATTACATCCCAGAGTGCTGAAAGCATTCATACATCCACTGTTGGCAATTATTGAGAAATCACAGATAGAGATGCTAAAAGACTGAAAAAGGGTAAATGTCTCATTTTTTTGAAGGAGGAAAGGATGAATTCAGAGGCTGGTGATACAATGAATAGAGCAATGGAACTTGGAGTCTAGAAGACCTGAGATGAAATTCTCCCTGAGATCCTTAATAGTTGTATGACTCAGAGCAAGTAACTAAACCTTTCTGTGTCTCAGCTCCTTCATCTACAAAATAGAGAAAAGGATCTAGCTCACAGGCTAACCTCAAAGCAATATATACATCCTAGCTATTATTAATTTGATTTATAAATGACATCAATTGCAAAAATATTAAATAAATAACATTAATTTAAGAAGAAAATACATTTATTAACATTAGGTCTTTAGAAGAAGTCACTAAGAGTTCACAATGGTCTAATAAGATCAATTAGTGATGAAAAAACTCCATTTTTTATTATTCATATGGAGCATCTCTTCCACAGACTGCCAAAGAGTTTCAGAACAAACTGACCTCTCCTCACTTTTAGCAGGCATTAAGTATGTTCCATGCTGACTTAGCCACATGACAGCTTGGCCCACTTATGAGTCAATTTGGTTTATCAACTAAAGCAGTAGATGTGGCAAAATAATGATGATGTTGCAGCATTTGGCATAGCCTTGAAGAACAAGACTACATCAGACCCAAAAAGAAGAGATGAGGAAAAACAAGAAAGATAGATGAAGAGGATACATGAGTTTAGATTAAGTTATGTTCTGTCTTTTAAGATCCTGGAAATTCATAGTAATTAGGTGACTTCAGTAAGGTCATTAGTTCATTGCATACACTCATGCCTACATTTAAATAACAAAATAAAGGACTTTTATAAAAAGAAAATTAAAAAAAGAAACTCAGAACACTAAAAATGTATTCTAAAATGTCAGACTTTGGAGTAAAAGTAAAATGCAGTAAAATATACTCATTAGTAGAGTTTTTCCACCTCTTTGAATAGCTCCCTACTTTAGATTCTGGTTACCTTTTACCTGTATTATTGTAATACACTGGTATCCATATACCTAAACTCTTCATTCTCTAATTTAGTCTGAAACTACTATTAGAATAATCTTAACAAAAGTGTTTCAAAAATCATAATGTATAGCTAGGTGATATAAGGCAAGATTGCCTGAGAAAGAATTGTGTTTGAATCCTGCCTCAGACACTTTACTATCCATGTGCCCCTGTATAAGTCACTTGACTTCTCTCAGGCACAAATTCTTTATCCATAAAATGAAGATAATGTTAGTGTCTCTATCACAGGGTTGTTGAGAGGATCAAAGGAGATAATGTAAATCAAATGCTTTGTAAGTCTCAAAGTGCTAAAGATATCTAAGCTATTATTAGAGAAATGTGAAGCATTATCATAGTTATTATCTCATCCTTATCATAGTTCAATGGAATTCAAACAGAAGTGGTCCTTGAACAAGTCACTATTCTGCTCTTAGTGTTTTATGTATAATTTTCTGAAGATTCTTGAACAGGTAGGTGAAATAACCTCTTTTTTGTAAATGAGTAAAAGTATTGAAGTATAAGTTCATTTTCTGTAGATAAACAGAAATCCTTTTTAGTACGATTCTAGTAGCAGAAAGGATGACATGACTTCATCTAAATCCCGCACTTTATTTTCTTTTGCTACATATTGAAAGGTTTTTTTATTGCACGTAGCCTGAATATTGGAAGTATTTGCTGTGATCACATCTTTTTAAAACATTCTTCAACATTTATGGATCATTTTTAGGTACAGGTAATTGCATGTGATAAGGCTTTGGTTCCAATATAGTTGATTTCTTGATTTCTGGAGGGTGTTTTGATGTCTGCATTTGTGGTATGAGGCTTTGTTGTCTCACTTTATGGAATTTGGGAACTTCTGGTACAGAATTTTGACCACAAAGTCATGTCTTTCTAGACATTTTTAGGTCCTATATTTTTGAAAATTATGGTGATATATTTCCTTGCATAATCTACCCCAGTCAATAAGCATGAGATCCTCTCTATAATATCTACGGGCAGTTACATATTCTTGAATAAATTTTATAAGACCCTACAGTTGATGTTGATGATAATGATAGTAACAATTAACATCAGTGGCTGCTCACTCTTCTCAATTTTTAAGAAATGACATTGTTAGAAATAATACTGGTACAAATAGCTACTGTGTTATTGTTTTAGATTAAAAATTCTGCTTGTTTATTATTATTAGTGTACTGCTATAACTACATTATCTGATATTTTTTAAAAATGCAAAACCTTAGTGACTCCGTATTGCCTACCGAATAAAATAAAACTCCTTAGACTGGCAAGTCAAGGCTCTCTGTAATTGAGCCAAACCCCCCTTTATCCCATACTATTTCCCTTTATACACTTTGCATCCTACATGTATCAGACTATTCATTATTAACAGAATTTGTCACACCCTTTCTTGTCTATAGATCTTTGTATACCCTGTCTCCAATGAGTGGAATGATCTCCTTCCATACCTATACATATTGAAATTCTTTCCTTTCATCTATCTAGATTGAGGATTATCTCTCCCATAAAAGTCTTTCTTGATCCTTTCCCTTCTCTTCCCTCCTACCATCTTCTAACTTCAATCTTTTCATATTGGTTTGGGCCTCTTCTGTGTAATTTTCATGGCATAACTTCTGTTAGCATTATCTTTATCGACTACATCATCTGCATTCAGATCATAAGTTCCTTGTGCAGGGACTGCCTTGCTTCATCCTTGAATATCTAAGATCTTTTCTGCTAAAGACCTACCCTGATACTTTGTTGTATTATGGAATAGACCCTAGGTTTTCTAAAGCCATCCTTCAAGAGCATAAGGTCTGACAGATTCTACCATTATAGAAATGTATAGAGTGTAGATTCAGTATTGGACTATATGTCTACTGTAGAGAAACAGCCTGTTTTGGTTACATCTCTCAAAAACCATAACGGAGGGATTCCAATATGCATTAAGAAAATGAGCATTCATAGTATGAGATAACATTATAGATCTTTGAAATATTGAAGATTCTTTTATCCACCATGATAAACTGTGCCTGGTAGGCATGTTATGTTTGATGAACTGAATTTTTTTATGCTATAAAATGCGTAGTAAACAGTTACTATTATTTAAAAGGAAAGGAAGGAAATGAGGGAGAGAGGGAAGGAGGGGAAAAGGGAGAGGAGAAAGGAAAGCCCAAAAGAAGGAAAGATGGAAAAGAAAGAAAAAAATCAATTAGGTTGAAAATAACCATCAACCTAGTATGCAGTGTCCCAGTAATCTACTTTTAGAATCACATGCATACATATACACAGACACAGACACACAGATTATAATAATACATTTTCCAAAGATTAGCACATTTTCTTTTTGTATTAATACTGATGCAGCTTCTAGTATCCTACGATAGACATGTGTTTGTTTAATGTTGATAGTGATAATGAGACAGAAAGGACTTGTTTTAATATAATAACAATGTATATGAAGACAATGTCAACACAAAGATCAAAATCATGAATCAGAGAATTGGATTAAACTGTTCAAATTCTCTTAGTCAGACTTGGGCACGTGCATGAATTTCAGGTTGTATTTACTCTGCATTTTCATAGTAGAGTTATAGTGTCACATATTATTATAGGACTTTATGTTTCTCCTGTGTTTTTTTATTTGAGAATGATATGGCCCTCCAGGAATGTAACAGGAGTTTTATATGAGTAACTGTTCCAAGAGGAAAAAAAAATAAGCACTTTATAAATATAATCTGACGCATATGAGAAAAGCAGCAAAGCAGGACTGAGTCTGTCAGAAATCCATTGTGCCTCTTTTGATTTTTCTTTCCTTGAAAATTAATATATTATCAAGAAATAATAAAGCTCCAGAAACTGGATCTTGGGGAAATGATACTGTCATGTTTTTGTTGCCAGATTTCAGTGCTGAACAAAGTGAAACCTGGACTACGTTGGAAGGCTTCTAGAATGACTCACAAGTGGAGTCTTTCTATTCTTTTCCCACTTATTGTGACTGAGTGAATTGGCTTGGTTTCTAATAACTAGCTTTTGTTTCTCCTGAATATCAAGAGGATTTAGGGAATCTTTTGATTGTGTTCATAAAATGAGAAAAAGTTCACCATGTTTTTTTCTGGAGTTGAAAAACTATTCATAAAACCTTAGCTGGAAGTAATCATTCCACATCATCTAACCATCTGCCAAGAGAACCAAGAAGAATTTTGTTTTTTTTTTCCCTCAGAGAGGAAAATTGATCATGGCAGAAAAGCACCAGCAAGCTCTTTGGATGCTCTTTAGCTATTAGCACTGTTTCCATTTTGAAATAATGACAAAGAAATAGTCACATATCCAAACGACATAATGTCCCACAACATATTTGAAGAGGAAAGACTAGCAAACAGCACACCATCCAGAGTGATTTAGTTACCTAAATACAAGAATAGTTCATTCATTGATGATGAAAACTGTCATTGGAAAAGCTTCACTGAGTGCTTCTGACTGGAATAAAGGCCAGGCTGGGCCAGTGGGAAATCCAAATTATCTAATATCTTAAGAGAAATACAATGTTATTCATTTCAAGTACATATAGCAACTAAACAAGCTAATGAAAGGTTGTCAAATAGGTCCTCTTGGAGGCTTACTTGAGTGATTAGATAAAATGAATGTTTGATTAGCACCTTAATTATTTGTATGTAAATGGAAATTTCTAAAGTCGTTATAAATCATTTTCTTCTTTTGCCTAGGTTAAAAACGACTCCTTCTTTTATTGTCCTTGAGCTTCTATCCTCCCCCCACCTCTCACCAAGCCATATCCCAATGTACTGTTCCCTAGGACAATTGCAATCCTAGCAGTAGCAGACATATCCTTGAAATGTTCCCTATTCTAACTGCTACCCAGCACCTTACAATCCTTTAGCAGTGTAGACAGCTCATAGAATCCCAGAGCACATTTACTCTTCCTTGTGGCCCCACCCAAGGTCTATTTCTCTTCTTCCTGGGCTCATTCCTTGTTCCATGACATATTTTTGCTCCCTGGCAGCTAGAACCTCTTCTCCCCCATCCCAAGAAGCTTAGGAAACACTGGGCTTCTTCCCACACCAGGAACTATATCCCATGTATACTCCTCCCCTTTATCTCCTACACTGAACCCACTTTCTTGCCAGGTGAAAAATCTTCCTAAGTTAGTTGTGTCCACTGATTTTTAAAGCTTTCTTTTTGTAATTCAGTCAAACTTCAACCAGAAGTTCAAATCTGTTTTGTTTTGTTTTGTTTGTTCAAGCCTGCCTATCTGAGGTCCCACAGTCCAAACAGAAATTTCCAACATGTTGTAGGATGAATTTTGCATGTGTGATCACTATTAGTGTTTTCCTATTATTTTTATGGGTTCATATGTTTAGAGCTGGAAAGACACTCAGGGATTGTCTAAATTAATCCCCTCACTTTATATACAAGGAAATAGACCTGGAGAGTTTAAGTGATTTACTCAAGGTCATACATGTAACAAGAATTCAGTCAAAATTTGAACCCAAATCCAGTACTGGTTCTGCTATTAAAACACAAAAAAAGCCCAAACAAAAACCCTGACAGTTTTGGATTGCAGTGTTGCAGATGAAAAGAAAAAAAAAAAACTTATCACTTATCAACCTTATCACTTCCTGGACAAACTTGTAGTGATAAATCTTTATGAACTGGCTGATCCTTACACACCAGTGTATATTGTTGAGCCCATTTTCAGAGCATTTCCAATGTAATAGAACTTCGGCAGCGCTTGTGATCTTCTAACATAGCCTGTAATATAGAAACTGCAGCAAAGAATATTTAGATGCCTGTGTCATAGACTCAAAACTACCAGTCTCTGTCTTAAAGAGTATGGGTATTTTAGCCACAATTTTTGGAATTAAAGTTCAAAATACCAAGCCTCAGTTGTCTTTTCCAGTTGAGTCCTTTGCTATTGTTTTTGCAGGTCTTGTCTGCTTTCTTCCTCCTCCTCTTTTGTGTTATGTCTCACTGTGAGAAAAATATGCCCCCCCCCCAAAGGCTGACTGATTTTGTCTGGAGAATGTCTGGGAGGTGAATTTCACCTGGGAGAAGGGTGTCTACTAATGGCTCCTTTCCTCCCTCTCCCCAGCAATTATGATCACATGATGAGAGAGACCCAGGGCTGGTCACATGGGGGAGGAGTTTAGAGGGTGGTCCCTTTGGCTATATTGTATTCTGATTGGCTAGCATTTGCCGCCAGTGTCTTGGCAAGAAGAGAAGACTGTAACTGAGGAAGAAGGGTGGAACCAGCCTGTTAAGAGATAAAAGGGTCCAAGTCCCACAATCACTGCCATTTCTATTAGGGAGTTGGCCCATTCATGCATGAATATATAAATAAAGGCCTTTGGTACTTCTCCAACACTGAGTCCCAGAAATTTTTAAATGAGATTTCTCAAAATTTATCACACTCACTCTTGTTGTTGTTGTTGTTTTTGGTGGGGCAATGGGGGTTAAGTGACTTGCCCAGGGTCATACAGCTAGTAAATGTCAAGTGTCTGAGGCCAGATTTGAACTCAGGAACTCCTGAATCCAGGGCCTGTGCTTTATCCACTGCACCACCTAGCCACCCCCCACACTCACTCTTAATAGCACTGTCTTATGGCCAAAATTTCTGTGTTCCAAATTAGAAACACCAATTCTCTCTGATCTTCCTATGCTCCCCATGATCATTCTCTTTCCTATTTGCCATGCATTCTCCTCTCTATTCTATATACTACCATCCTTCTGGAAATTGATTACCTCCACAAACTTTGATTTCCCTTTTCCTGAAGCAAAGTGTTTTGTGAAGAGGCACAAATTCTTTTAGAACAAATGGTTTCCCTGTGGACTTGTAGATTAGGCCTATTGTAAGGGCCCCACTTTCTAAAATATCATTCTTCTCTAATCTCTTCTTCAATGGGAGTGCTCTGTTGGAATCTCTCCCCCTATTCATTTGAGACTTTCCTCTTTTGATTTGTTGTTTCAATTTCCTTTTTTACATTAAATTTTATTTCATTTTATTTGTCACCTTGTACATTCTTCTGTAGGGTCTCTTCCTACTGAGAGACAAAAGGAATTTTCTTCCCTTTGTTCAAGCATAGACTTGATTAGGGCAGATCACCCATTCCCCTCTTTCTTCTACCTCCCTTCGTTTTTATGTAGCCTTCCATTCTGCAACTTAATCTCATAAAATATATCAAATCTCCTGTAGGGAAGGTTATATGGTTTAGTCCATGATGTTTTAAGTGTGTGCTTATATTGCCTGTTCTCTTCTTTCTTTAAATTCACTTTCATATTTATCCCCTTGTGTACATTTAAAAAGAAATTATTTAATGATGTCTCAGATGTCTTTAAAACCCAATAGGAATAATTGTCTTTGTCATTTTTGTTTGCTCCTAATGGGTTACAATGCCACTGCTTGTGTTTTACTTACTATTCATGCATTTTTCTTGTGTTTTTAAATTAGTCTGCTTGTTTTTAGAGTGTGTGTGTGTGTGTGTGTGTGTGTGTGTGTGTGTGTGTGTGTGTGTGTGTGTGTTGGAAATGCTTCAAAGGGATTTTTGGGAAAACATATATAAGAGCTCCTCAGGAGGGGAAAAGTTATACATGAGTAGTAATTAACAGTGTTAGAATATGTAAATCTGAAATCCACTAAAATATTGAGATCTGAAATTATATTAAGGTAAAGAGGAAAATCAAAGATGGTATAGGACATTGCTTGGGATAGATGGATTGATTGTATTGTATAATGATAACTCAACTACTGACCTCATTTTGTTTTACTTGTTCTTCTAAAGATAACCTTTGGAAAGGGAAAGATAGAATGCAAGTGATTAGTAGGGTATGGAACTCTCATTAAGCAAGGAAACATTAAGCAATTAAGATGAATTGTATATGTCATATCAGACTAATTTCTTTTTTAAAAAAAGATAACTAAACTACTAGATTCAGAACATGGAAGACAGTAAATGTTGATTTTGATAAATCAGTTTCACACATTCTCTTATACTATCCACTTGGGAAAGATGAAGAGATATAGGCTAGATAATATAATTAGGTACATGCAAAACTAGCTGAATGACTGAACTCAAATAATTGTTATTAGCATATGCATACTAATTTCCTACATGGTCTCTTGTGGAATATCCCAGGGAAACTTTCATTGGCTTATATGTTATTCAAAATTAATAACTTGAGTGGATAGTTAAATAAAAGTTAATAACTTGAATGAAGACATGGGAGATATTTAAATTTGTGTAGATGATTTGAAATAGTAAGGGCGAGCTACCATATTTGGAAAAAGTCTGCATTCCAATCTAAAAAGGCTAGAATGTTAGGTTGAATGGCATAAGATTAAATTTACAAGTGGAAAATGACATTCTACTCTTAGGTTCAGAATATCTACTTTATAAATATAGGCTAAAAATTGTTGTTGTTGTTGTTTGTCTTTCATTCTCCAAGAGGATTGTGCCATCAGGAGGAGATGTCATGACTTGCAGTGAATTGGATGTAAGTGAAGGAAGACTAGGCAAAGTCACCAGCCTCACTTTTTCCTCCAGAGCCATCTGGGTCTAGTAGCAAGTAATGTATCAGCATGATTGAAGATGACCCAGGATATTTTAGGTAATAGGGGATAAGTGACTTGCCCAGGATCACACAGTTCGTGTCAGGTTTCTGAGGCTGGATTTCAACTCACATCCTCCTGACTCCAGGGCCAGTGCCCTATACGCTGTACCACCCAGCTACCCTAGGCTAAAAATTAGTGTACCAGAGACATTGCATTTATTTTAATGGGCTAGTGTAGTCTACCCTTAATAGATTATATCAATAGTACTGTGTTAATTCCATGAGCCACATTTTAGAATTCACATAGGCAAAATGGCATGTATTCATATGAAGGCAACCAGAATGGTGAGAGGGGATGGAAAACATACTGTTTGAAGATAGGTTGAAAGATGTGGGTCACATAATCATAAATTTATAACTGGATGAAACTTAAGAAGTCATGTGGACAATCTTCAAGCTGCTCATTTTGTAGCATAAGGCCCAGAGTTGTTGAAAACCTATTCAAGGTCAGGCAGGTAATAAATAGAAGATCTGGATTTCAGTTGTGTGACCTTGGTCAAGTAACTTAACTTCCATTTTCTTGTGGAAAAGGAAATGACAAATCACTCCAGTATCCTTGCCAAGAAAACCCCAAGGACAATATTGGTATGCTATGGTCCACATGGTCATAAGGAGTCAGACACGACAAAAAGACCAAATGATAATATTTTAAAATGCTAAAAAAAAAAATCATCCTGTGAAGAGTTGTTCTATTTGCTTTCAGAGGTTAGACTTGGGAGTAGGCATTGTTAAGAGAAATAGGTAGGAGTTGTTTTAGGGAAACTTAGTGGTTCAGTGTAACAACAACAACAACAACAATGAATCACTTTCTAAATATTAGAGTTGTATAGAAATGTGATTCCTAAAAGGTATTTGTTGGTGTGGGGGATTGAGGAGAATAGAGATTTCCTATCATTTGTGGTCTTCAAGAAGAGGCTAAATGACTACTTATCAGCAAATTTTTAGAAGGGATTCCTTTTCAGATGAGAGTTAGATTAAAAGACCTATGAGGTGATTTCCTTTACTGAAATCTTATGATTAAGTTGGAAGAGGTCCCTAAACCTACCAAAATCCAGATGATTCTCCTCTTCATATGTTAAAGTCTAAGAACAAGTTGAGGAAATCAGAGGTTAGACTAGATGACCACCTAAATCTCTTCCAACTTTCCTATTCTGTAATTCTGTGAACTTGTTAGGTAGATAGGAAATCTATTCCTATTGTTTTTTCTTGGCTATGTATGTATGTATGTATGCATATATGTATATAGACAGAGACAGAGACACTGAGAGAGACAAAGACAGAGTCAGACACAGAGAATTATCTCCATCCATCCATCCACCCATTCATGCATCCATCCATCCATCTATCTACCTTGCATAGTGCCTTGGCAAATCATTACATGCTAAACCTGTTTGACCTATGTCAATTTTGGCCACCACTCCCTCTTATCCAAATTGCCTAGAAGTAAAATACCAACTCCTGGTTGTTCCTACTAGATTGAAAAAAGTTTTATGCTCAGACCTACTGATAAAGTCATCTAAAAACTTGCCTAAATTGAGAAGTATTCAGTTTCCTAGGTGTTGGTCACATCAATTCATGAAACCACCTACTAAGGGAAATAAACATTAAAAACTAATCTTTGTAGGAAGTACCCACATAAATGACATGGGAGATTACTTGGACCATTATTGTGGAATCAGACCATGAAGTTAGTCATCCATTTGTGGGGAGGGGAAGAAAAATGTAGCGGTGGCAATACTCTTTATCCCATATGCAAAACTGATGGTGCCCGGGGCAGCTAGGTGGCATAGTGGATAAAGCACTGGCTCTGGAGTCAGGAGTACCTGAGTTCAAATCTGGCCTTAGACACTTAACACTTACTAGCTGTGTAACCCTGGGCAAGTCACTTAACCCCAGTTGCCTCACTAAAACAAAACAAAACAAAACAAAACAAAACAAAAAACCAAAAAAACCTGATGGTGCCACACTGGCCTTCTTTAGGTTACTCTCACATCCCTCTGTGGTGTTCTAATGCAGTTTAAATGAATTAGAGAGGCAGCATGGTGTGGTAGATTGGAGTCAGGAACCCCTGAGTTTCCTTCTTGCCTCAGACACTCATTATCTGACCTTTGCAAAATCACCTGACTTGTCCAATCCCAAGTTTTCTCACTGTAAAGTGGAGATATTAATAGGACCTGCCTCTTAGAGGTCTGAAAATTAAATGTGATAAAATATGTAAAGTTTTATATAAATGTTAACCATAGTCACTCTGGTACTTCTGCCTATACAAAATTGATAAAGCACAGTGGAAAATCAGACTTTAAGTAGTCAAATTACAACATTAAAAATATACCCAAGACCCCTGTGTTTCCATAAGACAAGGACAATGTGAGGTTTTGGCAGTATCGTGTCCCTCTGGTTTTATCAGAAATACAGTTCAGTTCTGAAACTCTCAAGGACTAAAAGACATATTTCTCTCTGCTATCTCTATCATCTTCTGACTCTACCTGAAAGGTCACCAATTATAAAGGTGCCTTAGGTCAGATAGATTTCTGACTACTTCAGATTGCCACAGAGTATGCCTCTGGGCTGGTTGGGGTTCATTAATGACTACTATTGGTCTCTGGAACAATAGGAGAGAGAGATAGTGAATACCAGTCAAGGTCCTGGTCAAAAGGTGTCCCCTTCATGCTCCACCTCTGATCTGAACACGTACAGAACAATTACTAATGTGCTGAACCAGCACGAACCAGATGCAAGCTATTAGACAAAATTAGTGATTCAGATTCCAAAGAGCTGCTTTACGTGCCGATGGCAGAAATTGCGAATATTAATTGCACTGCTTATAGTTTCAGCCTCTTCAGCTGAATGAAAGACATTTTTTTTTTAATTTCCCCAGGAGCATCATGCTTAAAGCAGAAACATAGTCCATGACAGATTGTCAAATAGGGTAGTTTTTATAAGATATTTTTGATACTAGAATGCAAAATCAAAGGATAAGGTTTATATTTTCTTCTCCAGTAGTAATGTAACATTTTCAGTTTTTAAAAATTAACCATAAACATTTCTAATACGTTATACTGACATTGTATTTTTAAGATATACTGTTCTATATATGTATAGAAATATATTACATACTTCTTTAAGGATTTGTTATTTCCTTAATTTGTATGCTACTTTCCTAGATGCTTCCCATAACCTGATTCATGTTTAGATAGATGATAGATAGATAAAGAGGTAGATATATAGAGAGATGGATCTATCTATCTATATGTGTGTATATGTGTGTGTATATATATATGTTTATGAACATATATATGTATGTTTATGAACATATATATATATATGTGTGTTTATGAACATAGTGTCCATAGACTTAGAGCTACAAGGGATTGTAGAGGTTATTTAATCAAATTTCTTTCATTTTATAGATGTCAAAACAGGGGTCACTTTCCCACGGTCTTGTGGATAACAAGGAGCTTGGCTAGGATTTGAATACCCATCTTCTGATTCTAAATTCATCATTTTTCTGCTACATAATACTGCCTCTTTTGAGATGCTATTGTTGAAAAAAGCTTTTCATTTGGGAGCCCACTTTCTACTCTTTTGAAATCTGATACAGGATTGTGTGTGTATATATGTGTACATACAGGCATATAATTATATTATTCATTTCTTGACCCATACTCAATTTATCACACTCAAAACCTTTTTGTTTACTTTTATAGAACTAGAAGAGTTTGCTGGCAAAGCCAACAAGGGCAAAATTTTCATGGAGGCTATATAGGTGTGTATAAGTTTATATCAAAATACACATTCTCTCTCTGTCTCTGCATACACATGTACACACACATTTACAAACACACTTTTAAATGATAAAATGAATATCTCCTGTTAAACCAAAGATGTTGTCTTCCTTGCAGTTCCTCACACAAAACACTTATCTCTAGTCTTCGGATATTTTCGCTGGCTATTTCTCATTCCCAAATATCTTCTCTCCTCATTTCTACCACTTGGCCTTCCTATAGCTTCCTTCAAGACCCAGCTAATGATAATTATCAAAACAATCTAGTATTGGCTAAGAAATAGAGTGGTGGATCAGTGGAATAGAATAGATACAAATTATACTATAGTACATGACTATATTAATCTAGTATATGATAAACCCAAAGATCCAAGCTTTTGGAACAAATACTCTTTATTTGACAAAAACTGCTGGGAAAACTAGAAAACAGTATGGCAGAAACTAGGTTTAGACAACATCTCACACTGTAAACTAAAATCAGGTCAAAATGAGTACATGATTTACACACAAAGGTTAATACGATAAGCAAATTATGTGAGCATGGAATAGTTTATCTGTCAGATTTATAGACAGAAGGGGCAGCTAGGTGGCAGCTAGGTAGCACAGTGGATAAAGCACTGGCTCTGGCTTCAGGAGGACCTGAGTTGAAATCCAGCCTTAGACACTTGACACTAGCTGTGTGACCTTGGGCAAGTCACTTAACCCTCATTGCCCCAAGGGGAAAAAACAAAAAAAAACCCAAAAAATAGACTTATAGACAGAGTAAGAATTTAGGACCAAGGAAAAAATAGAGAGCAATATAAAATGCAAAATAATTTTGATTATATAAAATTAAAAAAAAGCTTTTGCACAAAGGACACCGATGTAATCAAGATTATAAGGAATGCAAAAAACCTGGAAAGAACTTTTGAAACAAGTATTTCTAATGAAAGCCTCATTTCTCAATTATATAGAGAACCAAGTCAAATTTATAAAAATACATGTCATTACCCAATTGAGAAATGGTCAGAGGATATGAACAGGCAGTTTTCAGACAAAGAAATCAAAGCTATGGTCATGAAAAAAAAATACCCTAAATCACTATTGATCAGAGAAATGCAAATTAAAATAACTGAGGTATCACTCCATACTTATCAGAATGACAAATATAACAAAAAAGGAAAACATTTGATGTTGGAGGAGATATGGGAAAACTGGGACACTAATCCACTGTTAGTGGAGTTGTGAAAGGATCCAACCATTCTGGAGAACAATTTGGAGCTATGCCCAAAAGGCTATAAAACTGTGCATTCCCTTTGATCCAGCATCGAAGAAGAAGAAGAAGAAGAAGAAGAAGAAGAAGAAGAAGAAGAAGAAGAAGAAGAAGAAGAAGAAGAAGAAGAAGAAGAAGAAGAAGAAGAAGAAGAAGAAGAAGAAGAAGGAGGAGGAGGAGGAGGAGGAGGAGGAGGAGGAGGAGGAGGAGGAGGAGGAGGAGGAGGAGGAGGAGGAGGAGGAGGAGGAGGAGGAGGAGGAGGAGGAAGGAAAAAGGAGGAGGAGGAGGAGGAAGGAAAAAGGAGGAGGAGGAGGAAGAAGGAAAAAGGAGGAGGAGGAGGAAGAAGGAAAAAGGAGGAGGAGGAGGAAGAAGGAGGAGGAGGAGGAAGAAGGAAGAAGGAGGAGGAGGAGGAAGAAGGAAGAAGGAAGAGGAGGAGGAAGAAGGAAGAAGAAGGAGGAGGAGGAAGAAGGAAGAAGAAGGAGGAGGAGGAAGAAGGAAGAAGAAGGAGGAGGAGGAAGAAGGAAGAAGAAGGAGGAGGAGGAAGAAGGAAGAAAGAAAGAGAAAGGAAGGACACTTACTAGCTGTATTACCCTAGGCAAGTCACTTAACCCTCATTGCCCTGGACAAAGGAAGGAAGGAAGAGAAGAAAGAAAGAAAGAAAGAAAGAAAGGACAAACAGGATGATTTTATAAAGGCATGGAAAGACTTAAATGAACTGACATATAGTGAAGTAAGCAGAACCAGGAGAATGTTGTGCATAGTGACAGCAATATTGTTTGATGAAGAACTGTGAAAGACAACTATTCTCAGCAATACAATGATCCAAGACAATCCCAAAGGAAAAATGATCAAGCATACACCCAAAGAAAGAACTGATATTGATTGAACACTTTCTTTTTTTCCCTTTTCTTCAAATCTTCTTATACAAAATAACTAAAATAGTAATGTTTTGCTTAATCATACATGTATAACCTATATCTGATTGCTTACTGTGTCAGGGAGGGGAGAGGGAAGGAAGGAAAAGAGAGATAGAATTTGGAACTCAAAACCCAGCTAAAATCTGACCTTTACAAGAAGTTGTGCCTGATCTCCTTCAAGACTACTGCTTTCCCTTTACTCATGATCTCCAATATATCCAGCATATAAATGGTTTGTCCATAGCTGTTTCTTTTTCTATTGTCTCCCCCCATTAGACTATGAATTCCTTAATGGCAGGAACTCTTTTGTCTTTTTTACTATTACTTTTCTTAGCATAGTACCTGGCACATAATAGGCACTTAATGAATATTTACTTACTGACTGGCTTTTGAGACAATCGGAATGGTGGAATATTGGACTTATTGACTCAGTTCAACATTTCTTAGGTTTCTTCCCTTTGCCAGGAGCTGGGGATAAAAAGACAAAAGTTGGTCTCTTTCCTCAAGATTGCATTCTACTGGGGTAGCTGAAAGGTCTAGGGAAAGGAGGCATACAACACATAGACAAATAACTATATAGAAGAAATAGGTATAAAATAAGTATATAGAGAAGAAACGAGAAGAAATTAGGCACTATGACCTGGGTGAACAAGAAAAGGCTCTATAGAGGTATTGGCATTGGTGAATGTAAAGCCCATTTGAGGCATGGGCTACAACTTCTGCAAAGACACAGAAGCAGGAGATAGAGTATACAGTTTGGTGTGGTGCCACTCAGCACTCTATCTCCTTTCTCTGTTCTACCATAGTTCCTATGATGAGAACATGAAATTTATGAAGGGGAGTAGTATGAAACAAGAGCAGATAGGTGGTGCAGTGGATAAAGCCCTGGACCTGGAGTCAGGAAGACTCATCTTTCTGAGTTCAAATCTGTTCTCAGACAATTACTAGCTGTGTGACCCTGGGCAAGTTAACTCTGTTTCCTTCCATTTCCTCATCTGTAAAATCAATTAGAAAAGGCAATGACAAATCACTCTAGTGTCTTTGCCAAGAAAATCCCAAATGGTGTTATAGAGAGTTGGACACAACTGAACAACAACAAATAGTATAAAACAAAGTGGAATATAACCACTTATGGATGACTAAATAATTTATCTTTTATCCTAGAGACAGTGGGGGATTATTAAACAACAAGGAAGTAACAGGGTAAGACTTGTGCCTTAGCAAGAATATATACTTTTTTCAAGTAGGAATTTCTTGGTGTTTTATATGTATTTTTGAGGCCAAATTTTAAAAAATTCACATGACATGGCGATTTTGACATACATTTACAATCTGAGACAATAATAAAGTGTAACTTAGTTTAGGGGTTCAAGTGTGGCCGAATAGTGAGAAGTCAATATTTAACTTATTATGATATGCTGTATCTACTACCAATTTTTCCCTTGTGTGATAAGGCATGATGGGGCATTTTCACAGATGTTTAATCATACAGTGAATATCTCAACGTGTAGAAGTCTGTTGTGGCACTTGTATGTCAGGCATCATTTAGTCTAAATTATCATTGTTTCTATAAATATTTTCTTGAGTATTTATTATTTTTTATTATATTCTGTAGTTGTGGTATAATTCACTTAATTCCTCAATATGCTTCCTAAGTGTGTCAGTCAAGCAAATATTTTTTGTTATATATGGAGTGAACTAAGTGTTCAGTCTCAGAAATTTAACATTCTTCCTCTAATTAAGACCTTGATTTTGATTTTAAATAAGTAAAAAGAAGTCTTGGATGCTTCCTTGTGCAGTATTATTTGTGTTGCACTAATATCTATCTGGATACATGGATTATATCACATGCCCTTTGTGGTTCCTACAATTTAGAGAGAACAAAATGACCAACTACTGCTATTTAATAAATATGTCAAATTACTTCCAAATCTAAATGCACTAAATGTACAGTATCCAAATCTATCATTAAATAACTATAAGACCTTTTTTACACAGTGAGAAACTACCTATACTGAAACAACGAGAAAATTTGGAATTAAAATGAAGAAAATAAAACTGATCATTCAGATACTCTTGATAAAAACAAACACAGGATAGAAGACATCAAGGTAAGTTAAAATTCACTCCTATCTCCTTAGTGTTGTAGTTTGACTTAGTATATAAAGTCTACTTTTCTCCAATTTAAAAAAAATCAATTCTTAGCATAAAAGCCTATCACAATGACTAGGATTCGTATTTATAGATCACTATTACATGCATTATTCCATTTGATCTTTATAACTACTCTGACAGGTAGGTTCCATTATTATCTCCATTTTACAAATAAGAAAACAAAGGTTATATGGTCTTTCTGTGTTCAGAGTCTCACTTAAGAGACAGTGTTCACTTTCATGATTTTTACTTGCCAAGAAGTCAAGTGGAACATTTAGTTTCTGGACTAAAAGGATGGAACCTTAGACTGAAAGGAGGGTACCACAATATATTCGGAATGTGAACCTTCTGTCAAGAAGTATTAACTATGAAAAATATTCTTAGCATCTGAAAGTAATTGTTGTTTCTCTATAATCACTCCTTATGTATACCAAATACTGCTATTTTATTTATGAATGTGCAAGTAAAGATACAAAAGTATGGAAGCATATTTTCAAACCTATGTAGAGAACTAGATCGTATGCATTTTTATGAAGAACAATTTTCTAATTAATAAAACTGAAAACACTAAAAAATGTTATTCTCTCTAAAGTCCTTTCCTGACTTCGGGGAAAAGTCCTTTGGAAAGGCTATGATAGTCAGCAAAGGTTGTGTCTGACAGATGTGCCTAAATGGCAGAGTATGTTATTTATATTAATATCTTGTCTTTGACAAAAGAACAAAAAACAAAACAAAACACTGGACTCAAAGTGGAGATTTTGAGGGGAACTGATTTAAAAAGCATTAATGGGAAAAGTTAATCATTGATTAATCTTGAAACAGTTTTCTTTGCACTGTTTCACATTAAACTTGTTTCGGTGGACAGTTTTATCAAGGTGATAGATTGAAATAGTACAAATTTTCTTTCAATTAATCAACCAATCAACACACATTTATCAAATGCCTACTATGTGACAGGTACAGTGCAAGGTGTTAGGGACAAAAATACAAAGAATGATACAATCCAAACTCTCAAAGAACTTATCTTACTTGCAAAAAAAGAATTAAAAAATTAATAATGTTGAAATCAGGGGGCAGGTAGGTGGCACAGTGGATAAGGCACCGGCCCTGGATTCAGGAGGACCTGAGTTCAAATTTGGCCTCAGACACTTGACATTTACTAGCTGTGTGACCCTGGACAAGTCACTTAACCCTCATTGCGCTGCCAAAAAAAAAAAAGGCTAAAATCAAAGAATAGCTCTTTGTGATTTTCAAATAAAGCACTAAAAGAAGAAATACTTTGAAGGAGTTGTATAAAAATTCTAAAAGTGAATATAAAAATCTAGTTGGACAATTACTAAGAAACTGATGATCTAATGATCTTCTCAAAGCCTATAAAGTTATAGGATACAGAATGTCACTTAAGATTAATTTTTTTGGATTCACATTGTGACTTCTTCCAAGAAAACCTCAGTGCTACCAGTGATGAGCACAGAAAGTATATCAAGAAATTTCCACTGTAGAAAAGTAATACCAAAACAAACCATATAATTCAAAACCTTTTCAATAGTTTCAAGAATTAAACACTATATAACTTTCAAAAATTAAAAGATGTTTTAGTCAAATCATAATCAAGCTGTAAACCACATGGAAAATTGTGGAATTTGATCTGGAAATTACTTACTTTGTTTCAATTCAATTTACAGGGTTGATTATTCTTGGACACTGATAAGCAATTTTCCACAACCAAAATACAAGAGGATAGTGATTCTCAAAATGTGGTCTTTGGAACCCTGGGGGCCCCTGATACTTTTCAGAGAAGTGGGTCTTCAAGGTCAAAACTATTTTACACAAATACTAATATATTATTTGCTTATTAAAATGTTTCAACGTTTCCATTTGCATATCCATGAGGCTAAAGTATTTTCACATACTTCAACCAAAACAAAATTTTGCAACAGATTGAATAGAGAAGCAGATGTGAGAATCTAGCTGTCTTCTATTAAGCCAGAAATTAAAAATATTTTTTAAGTATGTAAAATGTTATCATTCTTCTCATGGGTTTGTTTGTTTGTTTTTGGTGAGGCAATTGGGGTTAAGTGACTTGCCCAGGGTCACACAGCTAGTAAGTGTCAAGTGTCTGAGGCTGGATTTGAACTTGGGTCCTCCTGACTCCAGGGCTTCTCACTGTTTTTGAAAAGAAATGTGTTTTTCATAAAAACATAGTGTTAAGGCTAAAATTCTAGCTATACTGTCTAAAATATCTAATGAGTGGCCACCAATAAATGATAAGCTTTAGCAAGAGTTAGACTTTTAAGCATTTATTAAGGAGAATAAGAATTTGGTAAAAAGAAAGAGAAAGGCCTACATTCATCTATCTATTAAAGGGAGAGCACATTTCTAGCTCCCTTCTCCACCAGAGTCCTCCAGAAAGAGAGAGAGTCAGAGCGCTAGGCTCCCCCTTCTTCCTCCCACAAGCAAAGGTCACTTCCTGATGCCAAAGAAAAGACTCATGGTCATGCCCTCAGAGACCTTCACCTCATGGTGGAGCTTTACTACAATAAGTCTCCAGCAGGTGGCATCATTCCAATTGTTACAATAGGATAGGGGCAGCTAGGTGGCACAGTGAATAGAGCACCAGCCCTGGAGTCAGGAGGACCTGAGTTCAAATCCGGCCTCGGACACTTAACACTTCCTAGCCGTGTGACCCTAGGCAAGTCATAACCCCAAATGCCTCACCAAAAAACCCAAAAAACATAGGATATATGATCAAACATGCTGAAATTGTTTAAATTACCTATAAGTTTTGCATTTATAGTATAATATAATAATACTAATGGTATAATAATAAACTTATCTGTATTGAGCATTTATATTTTCACTCAATTTTGATAACTTATTAGGCAATATTTATTAACTTCCTGCAATTATATGGATAAAGTCCTCTTTTATCTCATTTAAGCATCTAGCCTTAGCTTTTCAAGTAATGAATCTTTAATTTTATCACTTTCCCCATGACCTCGAGGCACACTTCCCAGTTTTCTTGTTAATAGTGAGGAAGGGGATGTTTGCAACCCAACCATATTATGTTTGAGTTGTGTTCTGTGGACACAAACTTTGGCTATAACTTTTATCCTTAAAGAGTTGCCTCAGCCTCAGAAAAGTCAAGTGAGTTGCCTGTGATCACAAAAATACTTTGTATCAGAGGCACTATATAGCTGATCCTCTATCCATCTTACTACAAGGCCAGGAAGTCAGTCAGTAAATAAGAAATATATTAACTACCTTCTCTGTCCAGCATTTTGCTAATCACTGGGGATGCAAAGGAAGACAAAACAATGCCTGCTCTCAAGGAACTGACAATCTAATGGGACAGAACATGCAAATAACTTTGTATCAATAAATATATCTGATAATTAGAGATAATCAATAGAGGGTAGGCAAGAAGATTAAAGGAGATTGGGAAGTTTTCTTGTACAAGATGGAATTTTTGCTTGAACTTGAAGGAAGGCAGGGAACGTAGGTGGTAGAGATGAGTAAGGAGAGAATTCCAGGCATGGGGAACAGAAAACAAAAGAATCTTTGGATTTAGGAGATTGAGTCTTATGTAAGGAACAGCAAAAGAGCCAATGTCATGGGACCTCAGCGTATGTGGTCTTTTAGATGTTTTATATGTCATGACATGCAGTACATATTCAAAATCTTTCAATTCCATATTTTGACCAATGAAGGAAGAAAGAATGAGTGAGAGTCTAAGAAACAAAATATCGTCATTATTATCCTACTGTTGGGCATTTGAGTAATTGTAAAATGATTAGAGTTAGTGAGCTTCACTTTAGTTCCATTCTCCCTTGAAAAAGATATTATGTATCACCTGGTAAATGGACAGATGAAATTAGGTAGGAAATTATTTGTTCTGTTTTCCCCTTCTGAATATACTGTACAGGTCTTCCTTGTCTTGGGTACATAACATTGTATCCTCCAGGAGTAAAGGGACTATTTAAAAATTATATTCTTATGTGCTGTAATATCTAGCAGACTGTTTTGAATGTAGTAAGTACTTAATAAATTACTACTGAAGGAAGTTCAAACTTTTCATAAAAATAAACTGTTTAGTAACAAGCTATAAATCCCTTAAAGAACCTCTATCACTATGAAGATGAAAATTCAGAGCAAATTAGAACCAAATGAACGATGAAGATAAACAGAAGTTTCTCTGCTCCATGTCCAGAATAAGTTCTTTTCTCACTATTTCAATTAAACAAGGGTTTATTAAGCGCCTAAAGGGACTACTACATTAGGGATACAAAGAATTAAAATAATCCTTACCCTTAAGCAAATTCTAGTGGGGGTGGGAGGATAATATGTACTCAGATAAGCAAGTTCTTTCTCCCTCTCCCTCTCCCTCTCCCTCTCCCTCTCCCTCTCCCTCTCCCTTTTCCTCTCCATCAGCATATATACATACATATTTGCATAGATATATGTTTATATATACACATATATACAGGTATACATGCATGCATGCATACATTTTTGTGGAGTATAGAGAAGAAGAAGGCTAGACAGATAAAGAAAGGTCTTATACAGGGACTGACACTTCTGAATCTTGTATGAGCTTGGGATTCTAAAAGAGATGGGGCTGAGGAGGTATTCTAGGAGTGCAGCTAGTAGGGCAGATCATGAAGGCAAAGATGTTACCTATCTTCTTCCTGGAATTAAATAAAAGAAAGGCCTCTGAGCTCCCTGAGAGTAAACATGGCATAGTAGATATGGTGCTAGACTTGGAATCAGGAAGGCCAAGTCTACCTTCAGTGCTTACAAAATCTGTGACATTTGGTAATTTACTTACTCCACTCTGTGCCTTGATTTCCTCATTCTTAAAATAAGGGTCTACTTAACTTCTTAGGTCCATTTCAATTCTAAATCCATGATCTTACGAATGTTCACATACTAATATACTTGTATTTGTTGATCTTAATAGTGCATGAGAGACAATATTGCTTAATGGATAGAAAATTCCCCCCCCCCAAATTGGGAAAAACTGTGTTGAATTCCAATCTCTTTACAAGTATGTGGGATCTTGACAAAAACCAGGGACCACTAGCACTCTAGGTATCTTTAAGATGATAAACTGCAGGACAGTTAAAAATCTGTATTGGTAATGAAAATCTCAACCCAGGATTTTCCTGTATCAGTGGAATTATAGGTCTCTGACAAAAAAAAAAAACCAACAACACAGCAAAACAACAACAAACAAATTGTAGAGAAGACCATTACAGAGTTAATTTCAGAAAATGTGTGAAGCCAGATTAAATTAAGCCATGGATGAATCTGGTCTTTTAAATGGACATTTTCTACTCTTAGTCTACATAGTCCAACTAGCAATTGTTATTAAATATTTACTATGTAGAAAATAGAGGCTAGGTGACATAGTTGGTAGCAAGCCAGCCTGAGAATCAGGATGACCTGAATTTAATTCCCAACTGTAATATACAGTAGCTCTTTGACCTTGGGCAATTCACTTAACTTTTCAATGCCTCTAAGCAGATCTCTTAGACTATAAATTGCAGAGCAGAAGCTCACCTGCTTTAGCAAAGAGAGTCCTAAGAGTTCTATATACCAGTGGAATGACAGATCCATGATAACAGCAACAGGAAGTGTAGCAGACATTGTGCTAGGTGAAATAATTGTTCTATTCAGTGATAGGTCGGTTTGGTCACCCTGCATTAGGGATATCCTGAAAGCTACCACAAGTTGCTGGACTTTCCTCATTGAAGACATTTCTCCAGAACATAATGTACTTTTCTGTCTCTGCTCCCTAGGAGTTGTAATTATTTAATTTAAGTTTATTATTTTACTTGGGGGTTTGCAAAGGATAGGTCAGGGTTGATGACTGAAGAAGCTCAACAGGATTAGAAACCAAGAGAAATCAATAAGTGTGTAAACAGAATTATCTCAGATCCAAAGCAGATGATTTATTACACATTTCAAACCTCCTTTTGTGTTCCTATTATGAGGTACCAGAATTTATGATTTGACACTCTGTTTTACCGATGTATGTTTTGCATATTCAGAAAAGAATGAGGAATTTGCTTAACAGGTGAATTGAAATGATATTTCTTTGCACAAGGCTTGATTATTTTTTTTCTTTATTTGGGTGTTATTGATTGGGATGGATAAACATTGAGTCACAAAGCAGATTATACATCAGCACAGTAATTCTTCATCCTGCTTATTGAAAACAGGATTGAAATTGAAATGCCACACTCCATTATGAAGAACCAGAAGTTCATACAGTGAGGCATCCAAGAATAGTAGGCTGGAAGTTCTTAGAAGAAAAAAGAAAGTGAACACTCAGGCCATTTGGTATATTCCAATTGCTTATAAGTTCTGTGCATCTAATAGGTAAATACTGTAAGGGGCTAAAATTCTAGCTAGTCTGTCTAAAATCTAATGAGTGGTCGCCAATAAATTATAAGCTTTAGTAAGAGATAGACTTTTAAGCATTTATTAAGGAGAATAAGAATTTGGTAAAGAGAAAGAGAAAGGCATACATCCATTTATCTATTAAAGGGAGAGTGCATTTTTGGCTCCCTTCTCCACCAGAGTCCTCAGGAAAGAGAGCGAGTCAGAGTGCCAGCCTCCCCCTTCCTCCTCCCTCCAGCCAACATCACTTCCTGACGCCAAAGAAAAGATGCATGGTCTTGCCCTCAGAGACCTTCTCCTCATGGTGGAGCTTTCCTACAGTAAGTCTCCAGCAGGTGGTGTCATTCCAATTGTTACAATACTGAATGATTTATTAGCTGAGGTTTGAAATGCTAATAGTCACAGTCATGAATTAATGCAGCAAACTTTTATTAAGCTCTTACTATGTTTGAGGCCAAAAAAGGAAGTAGTGCTAGCTTTCAAGGAATCTATATTCTATTGGAAGAGCACAATGTGTGCGTAGATAAAGAAATATAATAGCTAGCATTTACATAGCACTTTATGGTTTGTAAAGCACCTTTCAAATATTATCTTATTCAATCCTCATAACATACTTGAGAGATGGATGCTATTATAATTATCCCCATTTTATTCATGAGAAAACTAAGACAGAGATTAGTGATTTGTCCAGAGTCACCAAGCAAGTAAGTATCTGAGGTTGGATTTGAACTCAAGTAACCCCAGAACCAGGGTTCAATCTTCTGTGCCATTGAGTTGTCCAAATTTCAGTTGCACTATGTAGAGAAGTCCTTCAACTATAGGGATCAGAAGAGACCTCAAGTTGGAGATGGCAACCTAGCTGTGATTAGAAGAAAGCTAGGAATGCTAAAGAAGCAGAGAGGAGAGTTGCATGCATTCCAGCCATTAGTCACAGTATAGACAAAGGCATCAATAAAGGAGCTGACCTATCCTGTTCAGAGAACAATAACCCAGTTGGAGGGAAACACAGAGCATGTGATCACAAACTTGGAGTCTCACAAGGAGGGATCAAGGGTAGAATTCGATCTCTGCTAACTTTGTGCCTATAAATGCCCCAATTTTTTATTCATGCTGTCAGTAGGAGGGATGAAGAAAATACAAAAAAGAATAATTTCAATGTGATATAAAATCAAATGAGTTTGTAGCTGTCATTTAAAAGAATGAAAAACGAATATCTCTGTTGATCTATGCATACAATTGAAACCAACAGTAGAAGAAGAGGTGCCCTAAATAATGTCCCTGCCTTATGTAATAGATTATGAAAACTATAAGGAAGGAAGGGAAAGTATGTATTAATAATCATTGGCTTGAAAAAGACACCTCGTTTTTCCCTAATTTCTGAAAGGAGAAGAGTAATAAAACAAATACAAAACAAGTCTTTGTTCACTTGTGACAGCATTCTTCCCATTGAGTTTGATTTCTGCGTATCTTAAGTGGTTCAGGCATGAATAATGTCTGTTTCACATCTAGCTCAAGTAAACTGTCATAGCAGGCAAATGCTTAGTATATCCACATGATTTGATGATGAACTACTTTCTAACTCCAAAACTCTATCAATCATATCTGTAAATAGAAGACCTATAAAAATCTCTAAATGGAAACATAGGCAAGTTATTTCCCTTCTCTTGGCCTCGATTTCCTCATTTTTAAAATCTGGTTTAAGAACTTTGCCATCATAACCCTGCCTAGTTCTTCTCACATTTATCTATTTTCTTTGTTTATTAGAATGTAAGCTCTCAAAGGGCAGGGATTGGTTTTTGTTTGTTTTGTTTTGTTTATTTCTCTTCATATTCAAAATGTTTAACATAGCATTTGGCACATAGCAAGAACTTACTAAATGATCATTACCTACACAACTGCAAAATGAAGGGGTTCAATTAATTTCAACATCTATGGTGTGTGAGATGCTATACAGAGGTCTGGGTATTAAAGGGTAAAAATTAAGGAGTTTATGTTGTATTGGGATTGGGCTGGATATATTCTAAGTTCCCTCTCTCTTCTCCTCCCCTTTATCTAAATGCTATGATTCATTGGAAAACATCAACTTAGACCTCCCTGACATAAATTGGCCCCTTTTGTTCCTTTCCAGTCTCCTCACACTTTACTTCTCCCTCTTCATATTTTGTGATTCAGTGACAATGGACTCATTGCTGTTTCTTAAATACAACATTCCATCTCCACACACAGTTGGTTGCCGTGTCTCAATTCTCCTTCTTTTCATCTCAGCCTCCCGGATTCCACCTTCTACAAGAATGATTTTCCAATCCCCCTTAGTGTTGGTGCCTTTCTTCTATTCATTATCTCCAATTTGTTTTGCATTTATACTATATTTGCAATATAGTTGCATGTTGTCTTTCCCATTACTCTGTGTAAGAACAGGTGACTATTTTGCCTGTCTTTGCATCCCCAGCACTTAGCACATAGTAGGCACTTAATACATGCTTGTTGTCTGGAGACTAATCTTTACTTTGTCACCTGGCACACTGCAGTCAAATCACTTAACATCTCTATGATAGTTTCTTCACCTTTGAAATGGAGTAGTAGTACCTGCCCTACTACTTCATCAGATTCTTTGTAAGGAGAAAATGAACCTTGCTTTTATATATAAGTAATGCATGCTGAGTATGGTTTTCTGCTGATATAGCTCAAGAAATCATCTGAGTATAATGATAGGAAATAGGCCCTTCCCTCAGTGAGTTTTGTACCATTACTCGAGAAATAGAAAAAAACATAGCATAACATGTATGGTCTAAATGCCAAATATCTGCAGCTTTTATTTATTAATAACAGGACTAATAGAATTTTGTGAGTAGAGAGCCTCAGAGTCATTTCTGTATTGCTTTAGGGATTGTCAAGTGCTTTGCAAATGTGATTTCATTTGTTCCTGACAGCAATCCTGTAAAGATTGTTATCCCTTTTTTTACATATGAGGAAACTAAGGCAAACAGAGATTAAGTGATTTTTTCAGAGTCACATAGCCAGTAAGTCTAGATTTAAACTCAGATCATTCTGGCTTTAAGTCTAGCTCTCTGTTCACTGTGCCCCTTATCTACTACTATTTCATATATAATACTTTTTTTTTCTTATGTTCTTTGAATATAGAAATGACCCTCTTTGTTGATTTTTGTTAAGTATATAGTAAAAAAGTAAAAAGGAATCGCCCCTAAGTAGTTTATTTTGGGTTTCATTGTTTTTTACTTTTATTTATCTAGTCTCTTCCAGGTATGTGTATGTGTGTGTGTGTGTGTGTGTATAAATTTTTTAACCTATACCAAGTACATCTCATTTTTTACAAGTCTTTCTGTAGTTCTTTGAATTTCTCATATTTCTTATTTTTTACAGTGTAATTCCATCATATTCACATATCATATTGTGTAACCATTTTCTAATAAATAGGTTTCTATTTTGTTTTAAGGTTTTTCCTATGGTGAAGAGTACTGCTATGAATATATTTCTTTATTTGCACCTGCTATCTGTATTTGATTACCTTGGCAAAATACACTAAAGTATATATTATAAAGGAATAATTGTAGTCATTGGTTATCAGTCTTTTAGTTTTGTTTTTTGTTTCTTTTTAAGGAGAAACCTAAATTGTTATCCAAATGGTTGAACCAATTAACAGATTCTCCTGTCTTGTCATTGACCTTATAACATGAAGTAATTCTTTTTTTTTCACCGTTTTTTGACAGTAGAATTTAGTAGAGAGAAAAAAAAAGCACTGAATTGGAACTTGCAATGATATAGAATCATTGCTACCATCTCAGATTTAGCACTTTATAACAAATACAAGTCTTTCTGATATTCATCCTGTTTTTTTATTATAAGTATCAAAAGATGTCTTCTTGGATGAGAGGAGGAAAAAAATCATAGGCATTCTGCATAGCCAAAACCTCAAAGAATTTAAATACTTATGTGTTAAAAGCTAAAAGGCTGTTTAAATCCTATCTTTAAGAAGGCTTTCCTGATCCCCTTTCTCATTAGTCTTTTTTCTAGGATTATCTCCAATTTGTAAATGTTACACAAAGTGCTTGGGCAAAACCAATTTACTATTACATATGCATATTAGGGCTGACAGTCTCCTAATAAGACATGCTCATCGATATATAAAATCAAATTGTATTGACTATTTGATAATTAAAACATCAAACCTTCTAGGAACTAAACACCAACCTGATTCCTAAAGGTCCCAGTAAGTATATCTCATGCTAGTGCTGATGATAATGTGCCCAACTGGAGGACATGTACCTTTTTCTCTGAGGGGATGTTCTGGCAAGTCTCTCCCTCAATCACCACTGCTTTGAGGTGAACATGGGATGCCCTCATTTTCAAGTTCAGAGAATGCAGAAATATGTTTTAGTTGAGACCCAGGAGTGGGCTGCTGAACTGCAGTCATTGGGTTTTTATGGTTTTGACTGAAGGTGTTCATAAGGCACATCTAAGTTGCCATTGGTGATCAATTACCTAAGTTTATAATGAAAGGAAACTATCAATCAAAACATCAGTTTCCTGATGTTATTATCAAATGTTTAGCAATTGTTTGCCAGATTTAGGGGATACACACCTATCATTAGTAATTGCTTAGCAAATTTGGGGAGTCTTATGTACAATTCACTGCCAAACTGTACCACTCATGTTATCTTATAGAAAAACAACTTACATAACAATTAGGTGGTCACAAAATCGAGGCTTAAAAAAAAATGGAGGGAGGTAGCTAGGTGGGCACAAGTGGATAGGGCACTGGCCCTGGAGTCAGGAGGACCTGAGTTCAAATCTGGCCTCAGACACTTAACACTTACTAGCTGTGTGACCCTGGGCAAGTCACTTAACCCCAATTGCCTCACACACAAAAAAAATGGAGTCGCCCATCCTGAGTTAATATACATCCTACTACACTTGTCTGTAGCTTGTTTGTTCTTAATTGTATACATGCTTTCTACTCAGACTGCAGAGTTCCTTGAGGGAACAGATTAGTTTTTGTTTTTATTTGTTTTAACTTTCTTTGTTATCTGTAGCACTTAGTCTGGTGACTAAGTATGCCTTTTAATGACCATATAAAGTAACTTTTAAACCCTTTATTTGTTGCTGTTTCAAGAAAAATTAGTTTACATTCAACTCAAACATCTTATAAATATTTCCTATATTCAGAGTGCTGTATACTATCTTTGGTGTGTGTGGGTGTGGATATTTTTCTTGGCTTATTTATTTTTGTTCAGATTGTGGTTTTTAATTGTAAAGGATTCTACCTGAGGAAATTCCCTTTATCAATAAAGAGCTGAGACTGTAACTTAATAATCATAAAAGAGTATAAGTGACTTGACTAGGTTTACAATAAATATTTAAAGGGGTCAGCTAGATAGCAGCTAGGTGGCACAGTGTATAAATTCCTGGCCCTGGATTTGGGAGGACATGAGTTCAAATCCAGCTTCAGATACTTGACACCTACTGGCTTACTAGATACTTACTTGACACTTACTTGCTGTGTGACCTTGGGGAAGTCACTTAACCCTCATTGCCCCACAAAAATGATTAATAATAATAATAATAATAATAGGGGCAGCAAGGTGTCGCAGTGGATAGAGCACCGGCCCTGGAGTCAGGAGTACCTGAATTCAAATTCGGCCTCAGACACTTAAGACTTACTAGCTGTGTGACCCTGGGCAAGTCACTTAACCTCAATTGCCTCACTAAAAAAAAAAAATAAAAAAAAATAAATACAATAAATACTTAAACTTTGATCTTGGCTACAATGATAGTTCAATAGTTTACATGCCACCTTCCACCATGTTGTTAGAGCATTTTAGGGAATGAATGAATAAATGAACAAGCAAACAATAAACATATAATTAAGACATCAATCTTGTGGGGTTTTTGTTTGTGCTGAAAAATGACATTCCCTAACTGAAAAAATCATGGGTCTTTGACTTTTAAATCATTGACTCACTTCTTGCTTTCATACTATGAACCTAGTAGGATTATATTATGGGTACAAATCGCTGTAGTAGGAAATAGCATATGATAAGTGAGTAAAGAAATAAGGCAAAGAATATTTAAATAGTAATTGAATCTATAAATTTAAATTTTTCTTAATTGTAATAAAGATAGCAACAACTAGAGATAGGATAAGAGTTTAATGACATGAAAATAATATTTATCCCTAAAATGAATATTAACATTTCCTACATATATAATAGTTTCCAGAAACTGACCATGCTTTCCTCTTTGGCCATGTCCCAGGCTACAGTTTTATATGGAGTGGCCAGATTTGTGACAATTCTTAGTAAATCAGGTATTTGGATTGATAAATTTCTGAGTGGAAAGAATAAATATCCTATAGTCCTTAGCAGGAGAATGAAGTGCCCCGTATATATGAGACACAGTTTAAAAAAAAATTATTGGGGCAGCTAGATGGCACAGTGGTTAAAGTGCTGGCCCTGGATTCAGGAGTACCTGAGTTCAAATCTAGCCTCAGACACTTGATACTTACTAGCTGTGTGACCCTGGGCAAGTCACTTAACCCCCATTGCCCCGCAAAAAAAAAAAAAAATTATTTATGTGTTATCTCCCCCATTAGAATGTAAGGTCTTTGAATGCAACAACTGATTTTGCTTTTTCTTTGTATCCCCAGTGCTTAGCACTGGGTCTAGAGATAACATTTAATAAATGCCTGTTGATTGATTAATAGGGACTTGTGGTTTTGTCTTTGTGGGAACTTCTTACACCAAATCTTTAATTCAGAAAGCTGCCTGAGGGTAGAGAGGTTAAGTGATTTGTCTAGGATAACAGAGTTATCCTGTATATTTCAGAGACAGGACTTCAACCTAGGTGTTCCTGATGCCAGCTACTACCCCATGTTGCTTTTCAAAATGAAATTTTAAAAAATATTTAAAATTAGTCATGTAGTTTAATTACATTTTCATACTAATCATTTGTGTCCTGAGAAGTAGTGTTAATCCTGCCTTGATAATATTAAAATTCTGTTCTAGCCAAAACCTTATATAAGCACTTTAGTGTATAATTTTGCATAGACCAGCCCTAAAAACCTTTTCTGTTTACTATTTCCACGAACTAATCCTTAGTAACTTTCCAAATCACTTCTTACACTCAGTCTTTTTTTTTTTTTTTAGTAAGGCAATTGGGAGTTAAGTGACTTGCCCAGAGTAAGTGTTAAGTGTCTGAGGCCGGATTTGAACTCAGGTACTCCTGAATACAGGGCCAGTGTTCTATCCACTGCGCCATCTAGCTGCCCCCAAAAATCCTCTCCAAAGGTGCCTCCTCTCCTCTCTTTTTTTTGTTTTTGTTTTTTTTTCAGGGGGCAATGAGGGTTAAGTGACTTGCCCAAGGTCACACAGCTAGTAAGTGTCAAGTGTCTGAGTTCAGATTTGAACTCAGGACTTCCTGAATCCAGGGCAGGTGCTTCGCCACCTAGCTGCCCCTCCCCCCCCATCTTATACTCAGTCTTAAATCAGAGCTTAGTGATTCAGAGATTATTATAAAGGGAAACATGACTAATGAAAAGGGGATGATCCATGGTAAAAGAGGACTAATTACAGTTTGACTACCCATATATTCCCTAGGAATTATGATAATATGCTTCAGTTCCCATTGCACTAGCATGCCATAGTCAGGTCACCAGAGTCCATTCTTAGAAAGGGAAGGTTTTGATTGTACGTGAGTGACAATTGAGCGAGCGAGGGAGAGCGAGCGCTCTTTAATTAGAGAGTCTGGTATGTTTAACTAGGATTTTAGTGTGAGAAGTTAGTAAATACATAGGTCCAAGGAATTTATCAGTGATGACTAGAATCTAAATAATTTCAAAGATCAGTTAGAAGAAGTTATTTGGCTGGTACCAGGCAATTTTTAATAGTGATCAAATGAATTTTGATTAATCCTCCCTTATAAATGATAAAAGCATGTACTTGGATAGAGCTAAAAGAAAAGTTTTAGGAAAAGCTTTAAGCAAGATGTTGCATAATAAAAGGGTTCAGCACCAGACCAGGAAATTAGGATGTCTGGGTAACTGAGGTTTTCTACAGAGTACAGAACAAACAACCAGTTAATCCCATGTTATAAAATTGAAAATTGATTTTAATTCTATTTTGCTAGGATTTGAGCTAGATTTAATATACCATTTTGGGGTTCTTTTACCCTGTAAACTTCACCCACCAACCACATCCTGGAGAAACTTGCCTAGAGGTCAAGGTTTTTGCCTTTCCCCTACCTCCACCTTTGTAACCCTCACCCATCACCCACTTTCTAGAGGAATGAAATTAACCTAACCTTCATCACCTGAGAACCTTTGTCTTCCCACTGGAATAATGAGTCTTGGCTGTGGTTAAGGGGTTTTCCAAAGGGGAGGTGCAAGCAATGTAATATCAATTCTGACTGCCAATCAGAAGAAGAAACACCTAACTTGCTTGAGATTTTTGATCTATCATCTTGCTAATTGTATGAAAGACCCTGTCAGCCTTCACTTTGGTCATTAAGAAAGGCCACTGACACAATTTATTGGTTATTGCTAGCCTAACTGATAAATTTAACATTCTTGGAAACAATTTTCAAATGTAAAAATGTAAAGTTTTAGAATAATATCCACCAAAGTAATAATATATAACTAAGAGGAACCTGGAAACCTCAATCTCAAAAATTACATAATCTAAGAGCTAGTAGGTACCTCTTTTCCAATACTTACCTGATCAAGAATCTTTTTCTTTTTTCCTTTTCTTTTTGTATTTTCCCCAACTAGTGGTCATCCATCCTTTGAAAACCATTAATGAGAGGGAGACGTTCATCTCACCAGGTATCTCATTCTATTTTAGGATAGTTCTACTAGTTTGAAAGTTTTTTTTTTTTCTTTGTGTACATCTTAAACTGGCCTCTTTAAATTCCCTGGGTTGCTTATTTTGACTATGAAAATATGGTGTCGTCCTCAGTAGCAGCAGTGGTTCAATCCAGAAGCAGCAAAGTTCTGTAACTTTAGAATAGGACAATTTTGGCATGTATCACAACCTTTGGTAGATGTGAGGTTAAAGTAGAGGGTTCTTGTAGTACATTTGGAGGTGAATCAGTTTTAGAAACACAGGAAGAAGACTCTACTAGATTTGGCAAGTTCTGTACAAACAGCAGTAGAGTTGTCTGAATCACTTTTATACTTGACTCTTTTGCAATAAGAAATGTATACAAGGTCCTTCAAAAGTGTGAGAACAGGGGGCAGCTAGGTGGCGCAGTGGATAAAGCACCAGCCCTGGATTCAGGAGTACCTGGGTTCAAATTCAGTCTCAAACACTTGACACTTACTAGCTGTGTGACCCTGGGCAAGTCGCTTAACCCTCATTGCCCTGCAAGAAAAAACAAAAACAAAAACAAAAAAACAAACAAAAAAAAGTGTGAGAACAGAAGTAAGTTTTGTTATTATTGAGAATAATATAGACTGTGTGCAAGACTGGGGTCAGAAGTTCACAATGCTTGGGAATAAAGATTTGCTATATGTATTTCTTGTAAAAGGCACATAGATGCAAAAAGAAAGGAAGAAGTAATAATCATATTCTTATTTCATGTCAGTTGGAATTGGGCAGATATATAACATTGAAGCTCTGATAATGGTGGCATATTATGGGATGTTAATTATGGTTAAGAAAAGGGTATTGACCTATTTATGTGAGTGGCATTTCTTTCTGAAATAATTATAATTATCAGGCTTTGTTGTTTTGATAAAAGCAATCCAGAAGTTTAAGAGAGAGACTTGGAGCCTTTCCATTGAATTTAATTGTTCTGTTCTATTATTCCACTAAATTGTATTAGCAAATATAATTGCTAGTATTAGACCACCGACCCCCAAAATGATATTAAAAATGTACTGAGCTACTTGTACATAATGAGAAGGTACCTAAATGGATGGACTGCTGAAACAGCTGTATTTTAATTTGTAACTGCTCACCCACAGGGAACTTTTACAAGGATTTGATCATAAGTATCTCTGAAACATGTACTCAAAGAGGCAGATATAAATTGGAATGGCACAGAGCTCAGCGGAAGGAAGAAGAGCAGATGGAGACCTGATAAACCCTCTTTTGTCTGTGTGTTTGGCAATCCAAAGGATTCTGTGTATTGCTTCTCTGTCTAAATAGTTTTTTGAAACTGGTTGTCACAACTCCAGTTAATCTCCTGTTTCTCAAAGCCCAGCTTCAAGGAAATGAATGAAAATCAACTTGTCATCCCCATCCAGAAAATATCAAGCAAGAAACAGCTTGTTATGATTTTTTTTTTTGCAGTGACACAGTTTAAAAAAAAGTCACAAAGTCTGAGTTTCAGGTGTTAATTGGGTGTTCCAGCACTTGAAAAAGAAAATAACCTATCTCTTAGCCTTAATTTAAAGGCCTCATCAGCTGGTCAAAGAAGGACTATGTACATAGGATTGAACAGCTGCAACACTTTCTTGCTAAAGGTTCTGTGTGAGCTTATCTTTTAAATCTACAATAATGAATCATCAAGATTAACAATTTTTTGCTGAGTTTTTTAGTACTTGAAAGGGACTGTGGGACATGCTACAGGCACAAGTAGTATAAGAGTGAGTAACTCATATTTATTGAGCAATTCAAAGTACTTTCCTGAAAACCACACAAAGAGGTGGCTGCTTTCACCCCTATTTAAAAGACAGGAACAATGAACCTTTTTCAATGACTTGTTCAAGGGAGTTTAAGTTGGCAAGGGCCAAAACCAAAATCCAAACTCATGTGATCTGACTCCATAGCCAACGTTTTTGTTTTTTGTTTTCTCAGTATACCATGCTACTTCCAGTCTTGCATCTCTACTTTCCCTTTGGACATCTCAAATAGGATGTCCTGTACACATCTTCATCTTAACATGTGCAAAAATGAACTCATTATCTTTCCTCCCTAATTACTTCCTTCTTCCTAATTTCCTTATTATTTTTAAGGGTATCAACATCCTTCTAGTCACCTAGGCTCACAACCTAAATGTTATCCTCAACTCCTCACTCTCACCACCCACATACTGTTAGTTGCTAAGACCTGTAGATTTCTCCTTTATAAATGTTTCCTATATGCCCCCTTCTCTCTTCTAATACTACCGTTAAACTGGTACTGGCCTTTATTCCTTCACACCTGGACTATTACAGTAGTTTGCTGGTTGGTCTGCCTACCCCAAGTCTCAACCCACTTCAGCCCATCATCTTCTGAGTTGTCAAAGTGATCATCCTAAACTCAGTTCTGACCATGTCAACCTCTGCCCCTCACTGCATCCCCAACACACACACTTAGTAAATCCCAGTGGATCCTAATCACCTCTAGGATCAAATTTCGAATACTGTAGTGTACAAAGACCTTCATAAAACCTGACCCCTCCCTCCAACTTTCTGGTGTCCCAGTCTGATTTTACCCTGACCCCCCAGCCCTTGCCTACATACTCTGCAATCAAGTGGCAATGGTCTCCCCTGCTGTTCTTCCACAGGAGCCTCAATCTTCTAACCAGGCATTTTGACTGCCTGTCTCCTGTGCCTGAAGTGTTTCCCCTCCTCCTCTCTGCCTCCTCACTTTTCTGGCTTCCTTCAAGACACAGCTAAAATCCCACCTTCTAGAAGCCCCTTTAATTCTAGGACCTTCTCTCTGCCCACGTTATTCTGTTTATGCTTGGTTGTATATAGTTGTTTGTAAATCGTCTTCCCAATTAAATTGTCAGCCGCTTAAGACCAGGGACTGTCTTTTACCTTTCTTTATATCCTCAGAACTTAGCACAGTATTAGGCACATAGCAGACCCTTAAGAAATATTTGTTGACTGACCACTTGTAGACATGTGAGATTCAATTCCTACTCAAAGCTGGTTTATAATCTATTTGGGGAAATAGAGTACTTCAGATGAGATAAAAGATGTTAGTGCATTTTGCTTCTTTCTCCTCTTCCTCCTTCTCTTCATCCTCCCCCTTTTGCCTATGGAAGAATACACGAAATGAGAGGTGTTGCTAAGTGCTACATGAACTTAGAAGAAAGAGGGATTGTTGGCTCTTTGAGCTACCAAGAATAAATTTCCTAGGTGAGATGGGGTTTGGTCTGGACCTTGAAAGAAGGGTGGGGCTCAAATAAGTGGACAGAGCAAAATACGCCTGATAGGCAAAAGCAGAGGCACAGAGGCATGATCTGTACCAGAAATAATGAATGTTGGTGTAGAGGAATAATGGGAGATGAGGAATGTGGGCCTGCCATAGAAATATTTTAATAATATGCTAAAGTATTCACATTTCATCCTGTAGATAAGATGAGAAATTACTGAAAGCCTTGGAACAGGAAGCTGCTGAGTGGCAAATGATATCTCAGATAGTTAATCAGGCAACAGTTTGTGGAATTCCCCATCTCCAGCCCAGCTACCAGAGCTTCTCTATCTAGTAGTATACATGCTATTTCCTGTTAAGAACATTTTGGGTCCCAAATCTGTCATCTGAAGCTAGTTATCCTTTCCAGTTTGGGGACATTTGCACATTTGACAACCATTCCTTCTATAGCTTTAATAAAGTCACTGGTACATATGTTAAACAGCAAGCATCAGGAATCCCTGGAGGCCTCTCCACTGTACCTACCTTGGGGTTGACATAAGTCACATTAATTATTACTCTTTGGATCCAAACGCTTAATCACTTCTGAATTCTTCGAACTGTACTATCGTCTAGTTCATTCCTCTCAATCTTTTCCCTAAGAATAGCATAAGAGGTTTTTATCACATGAGTCACTGAAAATGGAAATAAAAAGATCTAATGGTATATGATTCAGGCCAGAGCTTGGGCCTGATTTATTTAACAAGCATTTTATCGGTTGGTTGTTATTCTACCTTCTCAAAGAAGACCAAAATTACATTATTGTGTTGGAATCAAGGTACAGTGTGTTTGACGGTGGCTGATCAGACCAATATGAGCTTGGAAAGGCTTTACCAGAGGTCGGGTACAAATAGGCCATATTATTAGATAAAGCATATTATTAAAGCCATAATCCCTGGGGGCAGCTAGGTGGCGCAGTGGATAGAGCACCAGCCCTGGAGTCAGGAGTACCTGAGTTCAAATTCAGCCTCAGACGCTTAACACTTACTAGCTGTGTGACCCTGGGCAAGTCACTTAACCCCAATTGCCTCACTAAAAAAAAATTAAAAAGAAATAAAAGAAATAAAATAAAATAAAAACCATAATCCCTATTATAGAATATGAGGAAAGAGTGAAACTACAGGTTCTGAAAATTCACCTGGGAAGAATGAGAACATATAGCAATATATAACAATTTGCCTCTGATAAACAGCTCATTGCCACATATTATATGGGGTAGGCTTAGCTCTTACACAGAAATAGGATAGTCACTTGTGAGTAGGATAATTTAAGGGGTTCCCTCTCCTCATAAATCACTCTCAGTAGCCTACCCATTACCTGAAATCCCATCAGTATCAATTTATTCTTTTGAGCTCAAACATTACTTCATGGTTCTTTGAAAATCCAAATATCCCCATGAGTCTGTAAGAAGTAGTTGTGATTAGGCCCAGCTGTTGATTGAGCAGATGCAGAGAAAGGTATGGAGCTTTAACAGCCATATTGAGGAAGAGAGATAAATAGATAGATCAGTGTAGATAACCTCGGTACTTAATTAGCTAAATGAACAGTCATGCTGCATTTATTCACGTGGCTGACTCTAAATGGAGCTGGGGTGCTTCACAGAATAGCTTGAAGCAGAGACAGACACTGGAAAGAGAGATGATAGCAGAAGGAGAGCCTAACAGAAAACATTTATCCTGTGTGTCCATAGTCTTTCAGAGAGAAAATGAGATGGCTATGTTTGGAGTAATAGAAAGTTTATTTCCTTTTTTTTTTTTTTTAGCGTAGTTTTCTAAAATGCATATTTAACTTATTGTTTTGAATAGTTTTCCAAGCTCTGGGACTTGTTAATTTTTTTAATGTAAAGTTGTATTTTTACTAATAAAAAGCTTAATCCAAAGAACAAGATGGATTATGTCTGAATTTTCCAGAAGCCTACTCAGCCATTGAGAGGCTGAGTATTGACTTGCTTGTACCTTCTAAAGTGCTCTCTAGTGGTAACTCAGGCAAATGGCACCTTTTTGATCCTTAAACTGGGGAAGGGGGTGTGGTGAGCTGTTTTATATAGTGTATAACTCATCATAGAGAGTTTCTACTTTGATTAAAAATAATTCAACACATTTTCCCATTGTAGTGCAGGGGAGTCTAGATGAAAAGCATCATTCCATACAGCAACAGCTTTAACAAACTTTATTGATATTCAAAAGGAACTGAGGAAAACAGTTGCTAGTAGGGTTTCACTATAAATCTCCATTCCTACAGTGGCCACAGGGTGGGTGTAAAGGGAATATCCACACTCTAGCTGAAGGCCCAGAGATCTTCAGTACTTTAGATTATTTGATACAAAGAGTCAATATGGGGCAGCGAGGTGGCACAATGGATAGAGCATCCACCCTGGATTCAGGAGGACCTGAGTTCAAATCCGGCCTCAGACATTTAACACTTACTAGCTGTGTGACCGTGGGCAAGTCACTTAACCCCAATTGCCTCACACACACAAAAAAGAGTCAGTATTGTATCAATAGGATACACTGTTATCCCTGTTACCTAAAGGACCCGCAAAATTAAGGTATTGTCTAAACTACCTAATAAGAAAGAAGAGATAAGAAACAGAGAAATAAGAATGTGGAATAGTAAAATAGAGGATTACAATGTTATTCTAGCAAGAGACTGATATGGGGGCCTGGGTTCGCACCAGGCAAGCCATTTTTCATTGATAGCTATGTAACATTTAGTTCGAAACTTGATGTGAGTGAAGAAGAGGGTATTTTTGAAGCATGGGATGATGTGTGGTCAAGGAAAGCTTTTATTGACTAGAGAAAAGTACCTAAAGGAGAGGTTAAAGGAATTCTGAAACAAAGCTACCTAATTTCCCATTTTGCTTAACGTAATAAAGGAACAACCTGAATGTCAAAGTCCTTTTCAATAAGCTTAGCCTTTAAAAGATTTTCTATTTTAAAATATTATCTAAAAGTTTATTACTTTAAACTACTTAGAGGGATGTTTTCTCTTGTACCTAGACACTCAGAAAACTGTTGAGAGAAAAAAAAAGTAGAAAACAAAATCAAGCATTTTCCCTAATTTCTTTTAGTACCATCTTGGGCTCCTTTTAGCTACCACCCCCTTTCAAGGCATGTTTTAGGTTTGGGTCGGTCATTTTTATGGGTCCTCATAAATTCATTCCTTTTATTAATAAATGGGAGGACACATTTCTTCAAATCTCAAGATATTAAAAAATTAAATGACAGGGGCAGCTAGGTGGCACAGTGGATAGAGCACTGGCCCTGAAATCAGGAATATCTGAGTTCAAATCCAGCCTCAGATGCTTGACACTTACTAGCTGTGTGACCCTGGGCAAGTCACTTAACCCCAATTGCCTCACCAAAAAAAAAAAAATAAATGACAACAACATTTTCTCCTGATGTACACTGGAATCTATAAGTTACCATACCACCATTGCAGGATAGGACACATTTAAGTGACCAGGGAACAGGTATGGTGATGAGTACAGATACGGAAAACAAAATTTGATTAAGGCATACATGTGCCCGGGGCACACATAGCCAAAGAATCTCTTGTGTACCCCCAGCCAATTGCCCCTACCCAGCAAGCTAGAGAAGACCTTAGGCATTTTAAAGAATATCACTTGAACTCAAAACCTCTTGTAGGGCTCAGGTTCCCTATCTCAATTTCTTATCTCACTTGGAGTTACACAATTCCTTTCATCTCCTTGAATATTAAATAAATGACCTTTTGAAACATTTCATATGCTCTACTCTTATCACAATTATAAAGGTCTTCGATTTGGGGTTACTCTCTCCTTCCACCCCAAATTTAATGCCCCTAGTTTCTATATAAATCCTTTTTGGAGCCAGACTGAAAGCTCTAGAGATCTTGGTACCAGTTCTTTTACTCTCCATTCCTGGTTTGTTATCCATTCTTTTCAATGACAAAAATCACTGTCCCCCCCCCCCCCATTTTCTATTAACCAGTACTGAAGACAGCTAGTATATGCCTAAATTTTAAATTTATTTTTTGTGAGTCAATTAGGAATTTCTAAAATTTAAAAAACAAACAAGCTCCTTTCAACCCAAGGATACAATTATGGTTTTGAGATAAAAGTAAAAGGGACTAAAAGTGGGAGAGTAAGCTACTGAGTGAAAAGTGTAACATTGTTTTTTTAATCTTGGGTATGGAAGCCCTTTGCTGAAAGGATACACACACACACACACACACACACACACACACACACACACACACACACACAGTGAAAGGATGTAAGATACAGAGGGAGATCTGCTTAGTAACCCAGAGAAGTCACTTTCTGTCCTAATTTTTCTGTTTCCTTGTATGAAAAATAAGGAAAATATCTACCTTTCCTACCTTACAAGGCTATTAGAAGCTCTAAAGAAATAATGTATGTGAGAGCATTTTGATAAATATAAAGTGCTATAAAACATAAGTTGCTATTATGGAAAAGAGTGCATATCAATAAAAAAGTTTTAAAGTGGGTGGGTACCACACAACTCAGGCCTTTTATGGTAGATATATTACACTAAGTATGGGATAAAAGTTCCATTTTAATATGCCAGGAGAGAGTAAGTAACAAATTAGTCTAGCCAGAGTACTAGTATTTCAGGTCAGCCAGTGCAAAGAAGTAGATAGAAATTAACCTTAAAGTGAAAATGCAGAGAAAAGGTCTAAGAGTAGAAAAGGGCAGGAAAAAAATGAGGGAGAGAATAGGGAAGGAAAACAAGAGCAAGAAAAGATAAAATAAGAGAACAGAATTCAATAGATTGTTATTAAATGCTTTCTCTGGTACTATGCTAGGTACAAAGATGTAATAGGACATAGCTGCTACCCTCAGACACCTTGCAATCTTGTAGAAGAAAAGTAATATATGTAGGTAAGTTTAATAAAAAATAATTATATATCAAATATAAAAATTCAAATAAATTACAATGAGATTATACAAAATCATTGAACCTCAGAGGTAATTTGGTCCAAAAAATACCCCCATCATGAATCCCTGTTCCAGTGCCTTGTCAAATGGCAATTCATATTCTCTTTGAAGGCTGATGAGGGCCTCACTACTTTTGGATATTTTTAATCATTATGATACAGTTATAGTACATTATAGTACAGTTTTTAAATACAAATTCCAGAGGCTGCAAAGTGGCATCGTAGTAGTGCTAGACTGAGAGTCAGGATAAACTAAGTTCAAATCCTGTTTCAGAGACTTACTAACTAAAAGACTTTACACAATTCATTCAACCTCTCTCTGTCTCAGTTTCCTCATCTGTAAAATGGGAATTATTATCATAGCATGTACCTCACAGGGATTTGGTGAGGATCAAATGAGATAAACATGTGAAGCTCTTTAAAAACCTTAAAGCACTATTAAATGTTAGGTATTATCATTGTTATTATTACTAAAAACCCAACACCAATCATTTATAGTTTCTTCTATACTTTAAAACAGTGGGGGGTACAATTTCAAATAGAAATGTAGTCCTCTAAACAGTACTTAAGGATCCCTGTGGGCCACCTATTGACTTGGAAATCCCCCTGCATATCATCAAAATTGTATTGTATTTTTACTTATTTTATTAAATATTTTCCTATTTTAGTCCATTTCTAGCCACACACAGGAATATTTTGGGCAGCATGAAACCTGTGGGCTGCATGTTTGACACCTCTGTGTTAGGGCCTCTATTAGCAGTAAATTTATAAAATAGTCAGGATCCCTGACTAGAATCTAGCCGAAAGCCTATCACAAGCAACTCACATGTGATATTCTTAGTTGGGGTAGAGAGGAACAAATAAATACAATAAGCAGCTATATTAGGTCCCTGAGCAGTTTATATATGATGTAAAAGTCAGAAGGAAGAAGGGCAATGAAGAAGAAAGGTATTATGGTAGTCTCCCATTTGAGAGTTGAAAAGATCCTAATAGCCATGTAGGGGAACCCATAAGCAAAAGGATTTTCCAGTGAACACACCCAACATGTGGTCCTCCAGTTTTCTCAGGGGAAACAGAGAAAGGGAGGCTGGAAATTAATTCCATATAAGAAAGATGGGAAGGTCAGAAGGTTTGGTGATCATGGGTTAGCATCTCTGAGCCTCAATTTCTCTGCTTGTCAAATGAGGAGAAGATACCATTTCTGTTTTCTCAGAGATTTTGAAAGGGTTATATATGGTACTATAAGAGAAATTGCTTTATAAACTGTAAAATACTATACAACTCCAAGGTATCATTATTATTGCTGTTTTTGAATATCTCCTTGGGAAAACTCAAGTTCAAATGTCAGCTTCCCATGTAAAAATAGATGAACTTTGTGGCTGAGAAAGAGTGATTCCTGATCTTACTCTAGGTGAAGCCCACAGTGGAGTGAAAGTGTGCTGGTAAAAAAAAAAAACAAAACCAAAAAACCAAAAAAAAAAAAGAAGGTAACAACAAAACAAAACAAAACAAAACAAAACAAACAAAAAAAAAAAACCCCTTAGCTCAGGCAGGTGGAAATTTATTGACTGTGGATGGAATCCAATCATTTCCTGGTCTCTGTGAAAGCTTAAAGTGCTAAAGATAAAATTAAAATCACGGAACATTTGATACAGTTGTAACAAGGAAATGGTAGTAAAAGCCATTTATTATAAGTGGCAGGGGACAAACTACTACTTCCTTGAAGGACAAATGTTCTGAAAGTTGGCATGGGTCAGTGAAGCAAAGACTCTGATGGGAGAAGATATTTTCTTTTCTGTATAATAATAATAGAAAGGTCTTTTCCCAATTCCCACCCAGACCCTGACGCACCCTATGATTGAAAATTCACGAAAGTGTTTTCAAATCAATTGCCAAGTCCTATTAATTCTCTGTCCACAACTATTAAATCTGTCCCTTTCTCATTCCTCACACCAAAACCAGTTTATTCAGACCTGTATCCCCTCTCACCTGGACTATTTTAGTCGTCTCCCACCTGGACTCCTTTTTCAAGTCTATCCCCTTTCCTTCACATCCTCCACATAGCTGCCAATGACCATGGCACTCACTTGTACAAGAATCTTCATTGGCTAAATAATGCCTCTAGGACAAAATGTAATATTATTAATTAGGCAATTAATAGTCTTACTATGGTATTTGAAGACCTTTGCAAACTAGCTTCTACTTATCTTTACAGATTTATTTCATATTATTCTACTTCATGCACTCTTAAATTATACTAAAACTGCCCTATCCGCTCTTTGCTGCATAAGACATTGTAGCCCCTGCTTCCTTGCCTTTGGGAAGGCCATTCCTACAAAGCACTTCCTCATCATCCTCACCTCTAAAAATTTCCTAATTTACTTTATTTTGCTCAGTGTTACCTCCTAGGGGGCATCTGGGCCTTTTATGGTCTCTGTAATTATTCATATTTTCTTTTTTCCTCAAATAATCTTGTATGTACTTATTTTTGCATGTTGTATTCTTCATTAGCACATAAACATCTAGAAGGATAGAACATTTCCCCTCATTTCTTTCTTTGTATTGCCAGTTAATAAATGTTTTAAAAATTAAAATGGAAGGGCTAACCATTTATTTTCTTAAAGTTTTAGAGTGTTAAACTGTAAATTAATGAAACAATCAATATAGGAGAAAAAAGATCTTTAATTGGGGCAGAGGAGTTATGACTCAGAGTTTCACAAAGCAAGAATGTTAGGAATACCCAAAGATGGGAACTGAGGACAGGGTTTATATGGGGTAACAGAACAAAGGGAAATATGAGACTGCCCTTGAGTTAAGTATAGATGCTAATTAACTCTAAATAGAAACTACTTAATGTAAATGGACCCTTTTACCTAATAACCTAAAGACCAGGGGGTAAGGTAGGGAATCTTTGGGGAAGTATTTTGAGGGATATTCATCAGTCAATCAAGAGTCTGGAATTGACAAAACTTGGTTAGCCCCAGGCAATTCATTGGCCTGTGCATGTCCCAGGAGTAGGTCAGTTCTCAGTAAACTGTCTTTATCAAGAGAGTTAACATTTTATAGAAAACTTTCAATTTTATATTTGCAAAAATGTTTACCACTTATATGTTTGTGTGAACAAATCTACCCATCAATCAAAAACTTTTTAAAACCCTACAATATGGGGCAGCTAGATGGCACAGTGGATAGAGCACTGGCCCTGGTTTCAAGAGTACCTGAGTTCAAATCCAGCCTCAGACACTTGACACTTACTTGCTGTGTGACCCTGGGCAAGTCACTTAACCCCAATTGCCTCACCAAAAAACCAACAACAACAACAACAACAACAACAAAAACCCCTACAATGTGCCAGATACTATAGTAGGTATTGGGATTCCAATTCAGAGACTGAAACCATCCCTACTCTCAATGAGCTTGCACTTTAGTTGGGGGAAAAAATGGATATAGAATAAATATAAAGAGAATTTTTAAAAATGAGTTAATACCAACCAGTTATGATGTAGGAGGCAAAAAAAAAGGGTTAACAGAAAAATCTAAAACCCAACCTCTAATTTAGATATGAGCTCTAAAAGGGATTGGACCCCATTTAATGGATAACTTAAGATTTTGGGAAACAAATCAGGACCTAGGTTCTCTTACCCACATTAATCACCACCCATAACAGAAACATAAAGAGGCAGGTCAAAGAGACTTTAATAAGAATAATGATCCACTGACAAGGTTTAGAAATTCAAACTGGAAATAAATGATAAATGAAGATGTTTTGAAACTAGCCATGTGCAGAAAAGGCCAAATTTGTCCCCAGATTTACCTTATGACATGTAAACCCCCAAAACACACCTCCATGAAAAAAGGTACCCACCTCAGTGGTTGGCTTAGGACCCCAGGAACTCCAAATTAGGTTAAGTCCTCCCCAGTACCTCCCTAAGGTGGAGGTTATTATAATGAGACTGATAATCAAATTATCCATACTACAAATATAACTGTCTTTTCTTACCCAATCGGAGAGATACCTTTGAACTTTCTGGTTTTCTCTCTGTGAACACTCACAGTATTGCAATAAAACTTGGGAAACTGAATCACTGAGTCTCTTAATTCTTTTGGGATGACTTATGATCAAGTTGACCCTAAAGTCCATCCCACATTAGTTACACCTAAGACTGTTTGAGAGAAAGGATGTTAGAATTTGAAGGATTTGTAAAGATGTCATGTTGAAAGTGACGGTGGAATTGATGAAGGAGGCAAAAAGGGGTTAACATAAACTGAGGCTTGAGTCCTTATTAATAGTACCTAAAAGAGTTAGCAGAGAAACTAACCAAGTAACCAAGAGGGTTTGTCCCTATCAACTCTCACCATCAACAGAGACAGTAACTAGAGACTATTAACCATTAATAGCCATTAATATTCCTAGATGACAGGACACCTAAAAACCAAATCTTAAGTAAACAGATATAATAAACACAGACACCCTCTGGTTCTGACAAGTTTAAGAATGTCTTTATGATCATGTACAGAAAGGACCAAATGTGTCCTTAGGTTCACCTTATGACTTGTGAACTCCCAAAACACAACTTCAAGGAAAAAGGTACCCACTTCAGAGGTTATCTTAGGACCCCAGGAAGTCCAAATTAGGATAAGACCTCCCATGTACCTCCTACAAGGAAGAGATTAAGATAATGAGGAGATAACTTACTTTTTCTCACTATAAATATAACTATTCTTCTTCCCCCTATTTGAGACACCTTTGGGTGATTCTACCTGTGGTCAGCACAGTCTTTCAATAAAATGTGGGAAACTGAGTCACTGTCTTTTTTTTTTTTTGAGTCACTGAGTCTTGTAATTCTTTGGGATTCCTCGATCAATTTGATCAATTAACCCCTCCCCCCCACCACCAGCACATCAGAATTAAGTCTTGAAGGATTCTTTGAGGTGGAGATAATGAGGGAATGAATTTCAACAATGGCAGATGGCCAGTGCAAAGGCACAGAGATGAGGCATGGAGAATAGAATGTGGTGTGTGAGGAACAGAGAGGAGGCCAGTTTGGCTAGATCACAGAGTAGAAGAAGGAGTATAATATATGAATTGAAAAGATAAGAAGGAGTCTGGTTATGGAGGGTTTTAAAAGCAAAACAAAGGAGTTTGTGTGTGATCCTAGTCACAATAGAGAGCTACTGGAGTTAATTTAGTCAGGGATTCACTTAGACATATATACACTTAAAGAAACTACCTTAGTAGCAATATGGGGATGGACTAGAATGGGGAAAGAAAAACTAGGAGACAGTTGAAATAACCTAAGTGAGAGATGATGACTATTTGAGTAGAGAAAAATTGATCAGATGTGAGAGATGTCAGGAAGTACAGACAGCAGAATTTGGCATCTCATTAGATATGTAGGGTGAAGAAGAAGAAGAGTCAAAGACAAGACTGAATTTATGAATTTGCAACACTAGAATAATTATGGTTCTTCTGACAAAATATGGACATTTGGAAGAGGATGGGATTTGGGGGAAAGATAAGGACTTCTGTTATAGAAATGTTGAGTGTGAGATGTTTCTAGATCATTCAGTTTGAAATGTCCAATGGACAACTGGTAATTAAGGACTATTAAAACTCAGGGGAGATCCTGCATCTGGATATACAGATCAGTTAATTGGCATAGAGATGAAATTAATCCATAGGAGCTGATGATGTTACTGAAAGAGTGTAAAGAGAAAAAAGAAGAGGGCCAAGAACACCCACAGTTAGGGGGCCGGTATGGATGATAAACTATCAAAGCAACAATAACAACAACTAAGAAGAAGCTCTTACACAGTTGAAAGGGGTCTAGGAGAATAGTTAGGACAGCTAGGTGGTGCAGTGGATAGAGCCCTGGGCTTGGAATCTGGAAGACTCCTCTTCCTAAATTCAAATTCTGTCTCAGACACTTACTACCTCTGTGACCCTGGGCCAGTCACTTAACCTCGTTTGCCTCTGTTTCCTTTTTTGTAAAATGAGCTGGAAAAGGAAATGGCAAACCACTCCAGTATATTTGACAAGAAAATCCCAAATGGGCTCAGGATGAGTCAAGCAAAACTGAAACAACTGGAAACAACACAGAGAAGGGTGGTGTCAAATAAATCCAGAAAAGACAGACTATCCAGGAGGAAAGATATCTAGCTTCTTGAGAGCACAACTTGGGTACCAACTTCTTCATGAACCTTTGCTCATTTTCCCAGTTCTTAGAACTCTTCGTTCTGAACTTTTTTTTTTCCTATTTCATAATTGCCTACTTACTAACATGTTTCATTCACACCAATAGAAGAAAAACTCCTTGATGTCCAGGACTAGTTCAGTTTTTGTCTTTGGATCCCAGTGCCTGGCATATAGTCAGCATTTAGCAAATATATGTTCACTTGAATTTCTTTCTCCCTCTCCCCTTCTTCCCTCCCTCTCTCTCTTCTTTCCTTCTCTTCCTCCTCCTCTTCTTCCCCTACTCTTCCTCTCCTTCCCCTTCCCTTTTCCATTCCCCTTATCCTTCCCCTTCCCTTTCCCCTTTCCTCCTCCTCCTTGTTGTCATCGTCATCTTCTTCTTCTTCTTCTTCTTCTTCTTCTTCTTCTTCTTCTTCTTCTTCTTCTTCTTCTTCTTCTTCTTCTTCTTCTCCTTCTCCTTCTCCTTCTCCTTCTCCTTCTCCTTCTCCTTCTCCTTCTCCTTCTCCTCCTCCTCCTCCTCCTCCTCCTCCTCCTCCTCCTCCTTCTTCTCTTTCTCCTCCTCCTCCTCCTCCTCCTCCTCCTCCTCCTCCTCCTTCTTCTCTCATTAAATTTTCTGTCTCCCTAGTTTCCATCTCTGTGACTCAACTACTCTCCCTCCAGATATGTTAATCTTCCTCTCTGAGTTTCTCTACATCTCTCGATTTCATCCTTACTTTTTAGAACTTGGATATTGCAGAGACAAACCAAAGCCCAGACAAGTCTTAGGTCCTAGAAAGCAGAAAGCCTTTAAGCTGCCAGTCTCCTAAATGTACTCTGTTTTAGTAGCTGAGACCAGTGCATATGGCCTTTGGGAGAGACATTAGTGCACTGTACTTCAGTAATAAATATATACAGTACTTATTCTGATACATATTTAATTTACTTTAGGTAAATTAAAGGTAATTTAGTTAAGGCTGAGTCTTTGGGAAATTATAGAGCTCCTTTAATGATACCAAATTTCCCTTGAAGACAAAAGGTCCTTCTTTTACAATTTAAACATTTGTTGTTGTGACCCCAACATGTGAAATACAACAGCCTCTATAGGATTAAAAAGTAATATCCTACAAAGCACAAATTGTTTCTACAAAAGAAGAAGGTAAACCATAAGGCCTTATACTAATATCTTTTGGCTTGAAGAACACCCTAAATATAGAAGCATCACTGGTCAAGAAGGATTTTATATATGCATAGAAGAAAGAAGGAAAATAAAGAATGAAATATGTCCTGTTTCCAAATGCATCCTTTTTGCAATGAATGGAGGGGGAACGGGGGGGGGGAGAGAGAGAGAAAGAAAGAAATTAAATAGCATTTGAAAAAAGACTTTTAAGGATAGCTGGTAAAGTGAATAATATCACTCAGTGAATTCCTAAATTAAGTTGTTCATGAACATAGGTTTAAAAATACTTAGAAATCTTAGTGAAAACCAATCTTTACTTCAAAAATACACATATTAGTGCAACACAAAAAGAGAAGATTTTATAAGAAGTAACCTTTATAAATTTCTGGGGGTTTGTATAATTAGCACTTCATAGACAGGGTCTCTGAAGCTCACAGTCCAAGTGTTACTTGCACAGTTTATCTCCTTACTAAGATTCTTACCTGAGAATCTAGAAAGCCTTTTTCTATCTCTGTGTAGCTACTGTTTCTTTTGATGACTTTGATTCTTTCTTCTATGCTTTCAAATCTTTATAGACCAGTGATGGTTCTAGATTTAGAATATTCTTCAAGCCAAACAATACTAACACAAGGCCTTATGGATTACCTTATTTTTAAATGTATTTTGTAGAAAAAATTGGGAAACAGGTGAAATAATCATCTTGATCAGAAGTGAAGGGGGGCAGCTAGGTGACGCAGTGGATAGAGCACCGGCCCTGGATTCAGGAGGACCTGAGTTCAAATCCTACTTAAGACACTTAACAATTACTAGCTGTCTGACCCTGGCAAGTCAATTGCCCCCAATTGCCTCACAAAAAAAAGAAGAAGAAGAAGAAGTGAAGGGAAGAAAATGTCTTTTTCTTTCCTGTGTCTCACTGTTTGATGTCAAACATACCATTTAATGATGCGTTCTGCTGCTTGATACAGACCTATGTTATATAATCTTAACATTTAGTGACACTGAGATGTGTTTACTTACACCCTAGAGCTTTTAGACCATCACAAGGAATGAACTTATGCAGAGTGTAGTGAGCAAAGGACATTAGGAAGATCAATGTTGAAAGAGCTCTGGGCCAGAAGTCTGGAGACCTGGTTTCCAATCCTTGTTTTGTCAGTAATGAGTTATTTGGCCTTGAATAAACTGCTTAATCTTTTTTGCCCTCTATTTCCTCATCTTCATTAAAATAAGGAATTGTACTAGAGATTCACTAAAGTTCTTTCAGTCTTCCTAAAATTCAATGAGTCTATTCTCTGAAATGCAAACAAAATTCTTCTTATTAGAACTTCTGTTTTGGCTTGAGGCTGGAAATATTTAAATATGGAAAAAAAGTCTTCCTTCCATACTGGATGAACTTTCCATGTCATTATTTTTCTGCCTAATAGTTTGAGGGATGGGCCTGATAAATATTATTTGCATAATTTTAGGTCAAATATTTAAAATGTTATTTTCATTTATCTGGGTCAACCCGCATGTATTAAACTTAAAATGTGTTTTTATCATTGACTTTTTGAGTTATAAGTTACTTAACAGATGATTTAGTCCAAAAACTAAATTTTATTGTTTCTTATTTTAAAAAATAATTAATTTTATGTTTTTAATGAGTAAAAATCCACCTTTTTCCTCTCCCACCTCCCTGCCCCCATTGAAAAAGTAAAAAAAAAAAATCCTTGTAACTAATGCATTGTCAAACAAGACAAATTCCCACATTGACCATGTCCCAAAATATGTATCTCAGTCTGCACACCGAGTCTGTCACCTCTTGTCAGAATGTAACAAGTTCTGTCACAAGTTCTCTAGAAATGTGACTGATCATTGTGTTAATCAGAGTTCTTATGCTTTTTACAGTTATTCATCTTTAAATGCTTTTATTATATAAATTGTGCTCTTGGCTTTGCTCACTACACTCTGCATAAGTTCAAACAGGACTTCCCTGGTTGCTCTGAAACTGTCTCTTTCACCATTTCTTTCAGCACAGTAGTATTTCATTACAATTATATACCATAATTTGTTAAACCATTCCCTGACTGATAGGTACTCCTTTAGTTTTCATTCCTTTGTCACCAAAAAGGGAGCTGTGACAATTTTTTGCTAATTTGTTTGGGTATTCCTCTTTCTCTTTCTTTGATCTCTTCAGTGTTACAGATTTAGTAGTGGTATCATTGGTTCAAAGAGTTGCACAATTATTTAAGTATGGCAGTGTTCCAATTTTTTTTGCCCAGAATAGCTAGACCAGTTCATAGTTACACTAACAGTGCCTTAATGTGCCTGTTTTCCCCACAGCCCCTTCAGCATTTATTATTTTCTGTTTTGGGGTCAACCTTGCTAATTTGATGGATGTGAGATAGAACCTGAGTTGCTCTAATTTGCATTTCTATTACTATTAGTTATTTATAACAGTTTTTCCTATGGTTATAGATATCTTCTCTTTAATTTCCTTTGGTCACTTATTAATTGAGGAAAAAGTTTTATTCTTATAAATTCAAACAAGCTCCCTTTTTATCTTTGAAATGACACCTTTATCAGAAAATCTTCCATCAAAGGTTTTATCTTACTTAGCTTCTAATTTTAGCTGCATTGATTTTGTTTGGGCAAAAGTTCTTAAGTTTTATGTAATCAAAATTGTCCGCCTGTGAACCTATTCCTTACTTGGTCATAAATCCTATTCATAGAACTGCTAGAAGGTAGTTTCTTCTTTGCTTCTCTTATTTGTTTGTGATATCAACCTTTATGTCTAAGTTATGCACTCATTTAGAATTTATCTTGGATTATGGTATGAGAGATTGATCTATCTTTACTTTCTTCCAGACTGATTTCCAGTTTTCCCAGGAATTTTTGTCAAAGACTGAGTTCTTACTCCATTGCCTGGGATCTTTGGGTTGATAATACACTAGGCAATTATGCTTTTTTGCTTCTGCATAATGTATATCTGGAGGCAAGTAGGTAGCTTAGTGGATAGAAGGCTGGGACTGGAGTCAGAAAGATGCGAGTTTAAATTAGCTCTCAAACACTTACTAGCTGAGTGGCCCTGGGTAATTTACTCATTTCTTTCTACCTTAATCCACTGGGGAAGGAAATGGCAGACCACTCCAGTACCTTTGCCAAGAAAAGCCTTTAGACAGTATGGTCCATGGGGTCATGAAGAATTAGACACAACTAAATGACCAAACAACAACAAAATGTATACCTAATCTGTTCTACTGACAGACTTCACTATTTCTTAACCACTGCCAATTTGTTTTTGATGATTATCACTTTGCATTATAGTTTAGGATTTAGTACTTTTAGACCCCTATCCTTCCCACTTTTTTTCATTGTTTTCCTTGAAATTCTTGATCTTTTATTCTTCCAGATGAATTAAAATATTATTTTTCTGGGTCTAAAGCAATCCCCTGGTAGTCTGATGAGTAAAACACTGAATAAGTAAATTAATTTAGGTTATATTAACATTTTTATTATATTGACTAAATTATAATATATTAGCAAGACCAATTCAATGATACCAGAAATTAGAGAATGGTTGTCCTTAGACCTGTTGTCCTTAAGGGGCCCAAATTTATTGATCTATGCAGATATTATGAGGAAATGTGGAACATCTCATTGCAGGCTGCCAAAATTTAGCATCTACAAAACCTCTTACAAACAGCATTAAGTGGCTAGAATTATACAACAGAAACTCATTACCCTTAATAAACCTGCAAATCCCCATACAACAAATGAAATCTTAAAATGTCCTTGAATTAAAAAAATAATAAAACTCCTGGAATTTGGAACATCAGCTCACACAAAACTGTTTTTCACAGTTGCCTGGAAATGGCATTGATCCATAAAAAAATTAAGAAGAATTTTTGAAATAGATATCCAAATTCATGGACCCTTGGAGATCCATAAACCCTAGGATAAGAACCCTTTTTAAAAAAATTAAATCCTGCCACCACTTTTATTCAATTACAAAAACACACACACATTTTATCCATATTAGTAGTATGTCAAACATTAAAAGAATAATAATAGGACAAAGACTTATCTCAGGGCCATTACTATCTGAACATGATACAATATAAGATGAGAAGAATGGGGAAAATAGCTTATATGTATATAGTGCTTTAAATCCAATAAAATAGGTACTATTATTCTATTTTGCAGATAGCTGGACTGAAGCTCAAAGAGGTTAAGTCAATTATTCAGATAATCTCGACTCTCCCAAGTGACAAATTTTCACAGACCTGAAGACAGATATCCTGTCCCAGCTTAGTTTATTATCCTCCTGGCTAAACATAACTACTTTTTTTCTTTTAAAAACATTTTTATTGATATCCTTTGATATTATATTATTTGTGTTTATTATATTATCTTTCTTTTATATTATTTTTCTTAATATTGTGAATGGAATAATTAGCACCAAACATAAATGTTTTCATATAAAAATAGATTGAGCATGTAACAAAAAATTCCATTATACACAGATTTTTAAAAAGTATATAAGTGAGCATGTTACTTTGAAACTTGTCCTGCTTTGCTTGTTTCCTTCTGAACCTCTTTTCTGTAAATTTTGAGAAATTTTTAATTTACAGATTTTTAGCCTTGTTATCTATTATCAGTAGTCCTCTTTTCTTCCTAATATTCCTCCACTGAAATTTAAAAACACTGCCTTGCAGCAAGTCACCATAGTCAAGTGCAGGAAGTTTGCCCTGTGCCATTGGAATGCACAGATTGCCTAACATGGAGATATCCCTAAGGGCTTTTCAGACATGCCCAGATCTCCAAAGATGGAGACACACTGCATCCCCTACTCAGTGAGTGGGTATAGCATCCTTTTCTTGGCTGAGTAATGGGGAAAGACTATCTTTAAAACTGGGAAGATGGAAACAGTCACTCTTTCTTGCTTGTTAAAAAAAAAAAAAAGGCTAAAGATAACAGTTCATCTATGAACTGGTGAGAGGGAAAGGATACCCCAATGGCTCCAGGAAATGAACCTTGAGTGTTTGTCTTGTTCTGTTTTGTTTTTCCTTCTCAGTTTCAGGTGCTGGTGGTGATCTATACCTGACTGTGCATGAGTCACAGCAGCCCTGGAGCCTGAATTTTAGACAGGATGGTTCAACCAGACTGGAAGGGAAGCCCTGAGGAGTTAGGGAGCCTGAGACTGGAGCCTGAAGGAGGTTTTGGACTTGGAATTGAGAATGTGTCTTTAAGAACTGAACTAAACTATGAATCTAATCTCCTCTCCTCCCCATAGATTAAGATGTTTTCGAGAAGGCATGTGGGGGTAATCAAGCCTTCCATATGTTGGGAGTAAATTTGTATATTTGCCATTATACCTTTAAAGTAAAAGATAATCTGATTCTTAGTGGTTAATGGGACTGTAGTCAGTTAGACTACACCTACTGTCAGAGGGAACACCATTAGTAGGGACTAGGACCAGTAGCAAAGAACCCAAATACTACCCAAATTTCCTTAAGAGGACTAGAGAATACTAGATGAGAAATAAAAGATAAACTTCCCTGTCTTCAGGCAGTGGGGGCCAGGATAAAAAGTGTCATAAGAAAAATAAATCCACATATTGGTCATGTCTGAAAATGGATGTGTCATTTTGCATCTTTAGTCTAACACCTCTCTGTCAAGAAGTGGAAAATGTGATTGATCATCAATCAGTCCTCAGGATTTCTGGCTTCCTTTAAGTGATCCTCACATGCTGCAAGGTTGAGGTTTTTTGCCTTTCTTGCATTCTCTGGATGGTCTTCAGTTTGTCAGTAGCCTTCTTAAAATGTTACTGAGAAGCAATGCCTTTGCTACCCAAAGCTCACTCTCTTATACAGTTGAGTTGAAAGGCTTGGAGAAAGTAAATAAAACTGGAGCTCTCTTTGTTAGAGCTCATATTGATATATCAAAGTCTGGAAAGTAGGTTTGTGTATCTGATTGGTGAAGACACATTTTTCTCTTATTGAGGTAGGAAGCCTTTCTTCTTTCTGAAAACTAGAGTATAGAAATGTCTCTGCAAATTTGGTTAAATAATATCTAGAGATGACAGTATGCCCTTCAGTGAAATTTCTTTTGATCAAAGTCTTGTATTTGTATTTAAATATAAATTGACTTCCTTATTGTCTCTTACATCTTGACAACAGCTGTGTTTCAGTCATGCATCAGGCTAATATGTCTAGTTGACCGAATTCATCTTCTTCCTCTAGTTCTTCATAAATAAGAGGTAAAAGATTGATGAAGGGAAAAAGAAGATGTGGAAAAAGTTTTTGGTAACTTCCAGTGAAATCAGAGATTCAAACTGTGTTTTCAAAACTCTATATCAATCCCCTTTTCCTCTCTTTAAGAAAAGGTATCACACAAGTGACCTTTAATGTTATGTGCTGATTCTTTCTTGTGGTTTAGAAGTGAGTCTGAGCACCACAAGGCTGTGCTAGTGGAACAGAGGAATGGTCAACTCCTACTAGGCTGGAAAATACTTCAGTTAGAGCCCAGTGACGATTTCACATTTGTTGCCTGAAGAATAGCCTAGCTTGGTTTGGTGAGACTCCTTAAAACGATGTTAGTGACCAGCTGACCAATTATTGTCAACCATGGTAACTCATGAAGACTTCCTGTTTAGTCACAAAGGATATGTAGTCTTTTTTTGGTTGATGTAGTCCATTCACACACAAAAAAAAAAAGTAAATTTCAAAATTAAATTTCAAGGACACAGAGTCACATATATGAATGTACATGGTATTTAAATGGCCTCTCCCTACAAATGATTCTTTTATTATTAAAACTATAGAAAAAAGGGAACAGCTAGGTGGGGTAGTGGATAAAGCCATGGCCCTGGACTCAGGAGGACCTGAATTCAAATCTGGCCTCAGATACTTGACACTTACTAGCAGTGTGATCCTGGGCAAGTCACTTAACCCTCATTGCCCCCCCCCAAAAAAAAACAACAAAAAATAAAGAAAAAATAAAAACACCTACATAAAATAGACAACAAATTTGCATAAAAATCTCATCTCTTTGAAATTATTGAATGGGATGCTACAGTTATCTAATTGTAAAAATCAACAAAGATGTTTCAGAGCAAAGAGATAGGGAGATAAACTAGGATCTTACAAGTTAGCATTAACTTTGGTATAGAGACATTTAGTTATCTACATTAGTTTGTCTAGAAGACCTCTGAGGACTGTTCTGGTCTCAAGATTGAACTTCTGAAGTCTGTGCTAGTTTCAAGATTCAAAAATATAGACATGAACTTTCCTATTTTACAATACAATACAGTAAACATTTATTAACCACCTAGCAAGTGTCAAACACATTGCTGCAAATGTTGGCAATACAGATAAGACAAAGAAGATCCCCAGTTTACAACACAATGGGGACAGATATAAATAATAGGAAGCTAAACAAAGGAGAAGTGGGGGGAAGGGAAAGTGCCTTAACTGAAGGCATGATGATGGAGTCAAATCCAGAGCCAGAGACAGCTGAGGGTACTGATGAGATGTGAGTGCCAAATCTAGGTGATGGTGAATATTCTGTTGCTTGGTTTTTCTGGAGCAGGGGAAAGGAGAAACATGGTGATGGTAAAGTAAAATTCAAATTGTTTTCAATACTTTTAGCCTTTGAACATATATACAAATATTGGTATTCTTGCTATAAACAAAATGGGATTAACAAAATGAAGTTATAGCTAAATGGAAGAATGGGTTCAGAGTTTCTCATTGGAGGGCAAATAAAATAACTTAGTTGTTTTACACACACAAAAGCAATGGAAAAATCACATTTCATGGAAGACTTTGTCATCTCATGTGATAGTACTCATGATAAGCATTTGTAAAAAGGCTTCTATGAAGATAATTGCTGCTTATGCACCCATGATGATGATTATGCATGCAGATGATGAAGAAACATAAAAAAGTATTAAGTTCTTGATAAGTTTATCAATATTATATCAACATGCACTTTAATTGTCAGTGATTTTAATATAAGTGGTCAGTATGGTGGAAAAGATCCATTAAAATGTGGAATATAAAGCCAGAGACAGACAAAGACTTATAAATTATGTGGAAGCCTTCTTCATAACTTTGTACAGTTAGACCATTCATTTGTTGAAGCTAATAACAAAATAATTATCAAATTAGAACATTTTTTTTTTGCGGGGGTAATGAGGGTTAAGTGACTTGCCCAGGGTGACACAGCTAGTAAGTGTCAAGTGTCTGAGGCTGGATTTGAACTCAGGTCATCCTGAATCTAGGGCCAGTGCTTTATTCACTGTCTCACCTACCTGCCCCTAGAACTTTTTTTTTTAAAGAAAATGTGGTATGCAGTGAAGAACTCCCATTCAATCCTTTAAAGAAGGTACTAATGCTAAAAAAAATGGAGATTTGGTAAAAGAAGAGATATTGACATGTATTATCAACATTTCCTAAAAAAAATCTTTAACTGATATGTCTACTGCCAAAAAATGGAAACCAAAGCACACAAGAAATATCAGCAACGAGCAAACACCTGATTCTTTGCCAGTTGAAGAGATATGGCTGCCAAAGTCACATTGGTTGAGAATATAAATTCATTTATAAAAGCTTATGTTGTGAGCACTATTGTTTTACAAAACATGAAAAGGTAAAAGAACAAATTATAGAAAACCAAATTAGAGAATTAATGAAACCAGATCATCGCCAAGTCATTTCATGATGAAAATATAAGGATAAAATAAAGGTAGAAAATTGAAAATATATTTCAAAATTATAATAACAAATTATTCTTTCTATCAATTAGAGTTAAGTAACTGCATTTGGATTTTAACATCAATGTTTCTGAGGTGTTGCAAGTATAGAAACATAGCTCTAAAGGTAACAAAATCACAAAAAACCTGAGGCCCAGTACAAATTCTGGCTTTATCTGAACTAAGTTCAATTTCAGAATAGATCACCACATATTATTATTATTATTATTATCATTATTTTTATTATTGTTGTTGTTGTTGTTGTTATTTCTGTCCCAAGTTACCTCTGGTAAATCTCAGAATATAATTCAAATATAGCTTATATTTAGGTCCCCAGAGGTGTAAATAAAGAGTTTCCCAGATCCTGTAGATATATTTAAGATAACACGTGTCTTTGTGGTTCAGGACAGCCATTATTTCACTACAAAGAAAATGCAAGAACTAAAAATGAAAGATTCAAAATAGGCCATAGAAAATCAATACAATTTTCCTCTTTTCTTTGATGAGTCTCAACTTCCCAAGTGCCTCAGAGCACTTCATCTTCATAGTACCACATGTGACGCCCATGATAAATATAATAAATAATGTCACATGATATGAAAAATAATATTTATTGAGGGAATCCTTGATGAATTTATAAGGGAACAAGCAGTCTTTTACAAACCATATTCTATAGAAAGAAATATCTTTATAGATATTTCCATACTTTCCTGAATGCTACAGTGAACACAAGATCCCATTATGATTGTTGAATATTAAAAACAAAATAAAGCAAAACAAACAAACAAAAAAACCACTTGATTTGGAGAGCATAAAACTGCCTTAAAGGCTCTCCTCTATAACCATGTTTACCAAGCATATGTTAAAATCATAAAAGCTCCATTAAAGACATAACATAGATAACTTTATTATAAAATTCTCTCACTATGAACATAAGGCTAGTCACAAAGCAGGAAAACAATATTAAAAATATTTTTTTTTCCACTTCCATAGAAGATAGCTAGTGCAGAATACAAATGGAAGAGGAATTCCCAAGAGATGATAAGATCCTCCACCTATTTCAGTTTGTGGGTAACATGTTTGCCCATGAATGCATTAAGCACCTGAATATTGAGAATCTCCTAAATTACTTTAAAGAGTTTATTCAGAGTCTATAGGCAAAAAAAAAAATGCATGAAGGAAATATGTTTCCTGGACTGTGATATGAAGTTGAATGGAGAGCCCATAATGCTACATTATCAAGTGATATTCTCAAAATTGAGGCACAAAACAACATATACTGACACCTTATTCCCAGTTGTTCACAATTTCAAGCAGGAAAGGGGTCAGGGCATATAATGGAGTGGGGGCATCAGCAGATGATAGGTTGATGAGGTCAGAACTCACATTACCCAAATGGCAAGCAGAGATATATAGTGGATGTGGATAAATGCCTACATATTACCAATGAAGATGTGTGCAAATGAGAGATAGTGCAGAGAATTGCATGATCTTAAAAAAAGGCTGACAAGGCATGTCTTAATAATAAAGGATGACTTACAAACCCATCTGCTCACTTGGTACCCACACAACCTCAGGAGCTCTAGAAGAAGGTTCTTAGACCATTATCTTAAATATTTAAGGAAGGACATGGTCAAAAGTCCCATGAAATGAGAAAGTGTGCATGGGCTGTGATTTGTACCATTGAAAGGAGTACTTTTATTGAAAATATCACAGATCTATTGAGGAACAATGATTAAATAATCCATTGTTAAGTTTATTATTATTTATTATAAATAGCATTCATCAATATGATATCATTTATAATCAATTATAATGTTAATGGGCACTTGTGGAAAACAATCCCTAACTTGGGAGATGAGGTTATATTTAAATCTACAAATATTTAATAGTAATAGATTTAACTTTGACACTTTTTCATGAGTTAATTAACAGAGGAAATAATCAGGGGATCATCAATATGAATTAAGACACTGAGCTAGCTCTCCCATAGGAATCCCTAAGGAGGACAGCTACAGAAGGTACTTCAGTAATTTCAGGAGAAGAGGAGGAATTCTAGTGGATATTTATAAGTATTTATTAAGTCTCAGTGTACATGACAGATGCTTCTTAAGTTCTTTATTGGATCCCTGATTTTGTCAGTTTACAGGAGTGTATGGGGTGCTCAGGGAGGACTACCACCTCTGGTGTGAAAGTGCCAAGCCCTTATAAGGGCTACTCATCTACTTTTGTGTCTACCTGTCAACCATCTCTCACCTGTAGCTCCAAGAAGCTGTAGCATGCAGTGGTTATACCGTGGTAAAATAGGCTAAAACAAGTTAAAGGTAATCACCAGGCCTCAAAATCTTCTCTGGGTTAGGTGGATGCTTACCTCAATCATCTGAAGACTTCCTTCCTGCAGTATAGGCAGATAAGAACAATTTGTTCCAGTGCCTATGAAGGTGGCTAAAGCAGACAGTGTGGAGTGCCTAGAGCTTGGTCAGATATCAATGATATCAAGTCATCCACAGCATCGCTAGCCATCACACATTGTTGCTTTTCGTCCTACCACTGGACTTCAATAATTCTAGAAGACAGAGTGAGACTACCAACTTCATGCAACTCAGCCTCACTTAATTCCAATTCATGAGCAACTTAAGACATCACCCATCACACTATGATGTTATTGATCCTCTTTGAAAATGAAAGCATAGGGGCAGCTAGATGGCGCAGTGGTTAAAGCACCAGCCCTGAATTCAGGAGTACCTGAGTTCAAATCCGGCCTCAGACACTTGACACTTACTAGCTGTGTGACCCTGGGCAAGTCACTTAACCCCCATTGCCTGCAAAAAAAACCAAACAAAACAAAAAACAAACAAACAAAAAAAAGAAAATGAAAGCATAGGGGGCGGCTAGGTACGCTGACTCTGGATTCAGGAGGACCTGAGTTCAAATCCAGCCTCAGACACTTGACACTTACTAGCTGTGTGATCCTAGGCAAGTCACTTAACCCTCATTACCTGACAAAAAGAAGGAGAAAGAGAAAATGAAAGAATGAACAATGAAACAGAATCTAATCCAAACTTGTCTTCTTATTCCAGGTTCCAGGTTCTCCAATAATTCCTACTTAACTTGGTGGGGACTTTCCTCTAGTTCTCTCAATGTTATTTGGGCACCATGTAGCACGTGACCTTAATAGAGACTCTATCTTTCCTTGTTAATCACTTACATTATCTTTGGATTAAATTGGTGAATTGTCTCTTTATTAGCAAAAAACATCTCATATGAAATAATTCTAGAATCACCATAACATCCTGGTGTAAAATTAGTATAAATTTTAATGTGATAGATTAAGTTCCAATATTTCTGTGCGTCTGCATCTCTTGCATATAAATAGAGATAAAGAGTTAGAGCCTTGCCCTTTGTTTTCAAAGTTGAAGGTTCTGGTGGTGATTGCTATCTCTGTGTGAAGTTATGTGAAGAGAATGCAGATCTTTCAGAAGTCTAGAAGAGATTGCCTGACAGTGAGTTTCATTATCATAACATGATATGAAAAAAAAATGCTTCATGTTGCTTTATGGTCATAGTCAGAAAATTATAAGCAGAATAAAAATGAATCAAGAAAATGAAAGATCTACAGTCCCTCCAAACAGTAACTAGTGGAAGACCCCAGTTCTGAGTCATGTACTTGGTATTTAGTATCATTGCCATACCTATAATTGGGAATTGGAAAGGACAAATTGTATTATGTAAAACATTGTAGGAAAGAAAAAAAGAAAGAAATTTTGTAAGTGTAATGTCTATATTCAGGAAGTAGAGAAAAAAACAATTATGAAGTTAGAGATGATAGCATCCATTATTGGAAAGGTATTAAATAGATAATGATGCTGATGGTTGTGGTGGTGGTGATGGTGGTGGTGGTGGTGGTGATAACTAAACTTTATTTAGAGCTTACTATGTACCAGGAATTATGCTAAGTCCTTTACAATTATTATCTCACTTGATGTTCATTACAACCCTGAGAGGTAGGTGCCCTTATTATCCTCATTTTACAGATGAGAAAACCAAGGGAAACAGAGATTATGTGACTTACCAAGGGTTAGACAGCTTGATTTGAACTCAGGTCTTCCTGACTCCAGGCTTGGTGATCTATTCACAATTTATGAACTTCTAATCTAGGAGCTACTCACATCAGCTTAGATAATTGTTAGCATGAACTGGGGAACAATGCATAATATAACCATTCAATTTTCATTGTTCAGTAAAGGATGGGTCAAATACTTGGAGTGCCATGTGCTGGCGTAGGAATGGAGGTGAAGGGGATATTGTTTGGGCTGGGCTAAACTAATTTGTCTTAACTGCTTGCTTACAAGTAGAGAGGAATATAACTTTTGTAATACTACTAACTATACAAATAAATTTTTCCCAATCCTAATTTCAACTGTAATATAATTTTAAAGCTAGATGGGCCAATAGAATGTCATTAACATTAGTTCTGAGTCAATTTTAAAAGACAATTTCAAATAATGTCTCTTAAGAGATAATGATGAACCAGTAAGTTTTTCTGTTTGAAATTTTGTTATTTGACATTCAGAATGCACTTTTCCATCAAGAAAGAGTTATAAATAATGGTGACATTTCCAGGCCAGCTCACAAACAACAACAACAAACCTTTGTAGTCCATATAGATTTTAGGGGTTTCTTACTCAATTCTTATATACATTGGCAAGGTGGGTCCCCAGAGGATGGCTACATCTATCCCCTCAAGGTTCTTAAGAGGTACCCTAAAAAGTTATGGGATAATTCTAATGGTGCCAGCTAAAGACCCCATTCTAGTACCTTATTCCTAATGTCTGTTGTTGAATTGTTGGTTACCATGAATAACTCCCTTATATCATTTATCAAACTAGTCATTAACTCCTTACCATCAATTTTACCAATTGCTATCAATGAGCTTTTACAGGGGGATATTTATTGGAAAGATATAGTTTTTTTTAAAGAGTGGAAAGACTCCAGCCTATTAGTGGAGGAAATCTTGGATTTACTCCTTTAATCCTGAAGTTTGAATACCAGCTCTGTCACATACCACCATGACCCGCTAGAACCATTCCACTAATTTTCATATTTCACCTTGTTGGTCTCCTCATTAAATTTCCATTTCTCCATCTATAAAATGAGAATGTGAAACCCAGGTGTAAAAAGGAGTCTAATGGAAAATATATTCATCCAAAGTGTCTACTTAGGTTTTTAGGATCACATTTTCCCCCAGTTCATCCCGAGAAAATAGAAGAGGTCATTTCTTTAAAGCCCTCTTTCCTGCCCCCTTCATCTATCTACTGGATGGTGGAAGTAGGCATTCTCTCAGTTCTGAACATTAGTTGTACCTCCCAGAGGCTATCTCTGAGCTTCTAATATGGAAGGATGCAGAATAATATGATTACTGGGGGGGGAGGGAAGCCATGGCTCCTTAAGTGCTATGAAAGGCTGGCTCATTTGGCCAGTATAAGGACTTAGAGTTGTAATCTGAGCCACCTTCTTGCCTCTTCCTTCTTTTTTTTCTTATCTGTATTCCTAGAATACTGGCTTACCTCCATTTTTTCCAACTACCAGCGCCTATTGTTTCCAAGCAGTCTTTTCCCTTTTATTGTCCAAATGTGGAACCATATTTAGTTTTATATCTGTTGCCCTGATATAATGCACAGTCCTCCTCTTCCTCTTCTTCCTCCTTTTCCCCTATTTCTTCCTTTTCCTCCTCCTCATTTTCCTCCTCCTTCTCTTTTTCCTTCTGCTGTTGCCGTTGGTGTTTTTTTTTTTGTCTTAACTGTTGACAACTGTGAGATAAAGAATAAAATATTTTCTCCCCAGCATTTTTTCCTTTCTTTTTTTCCCACTTGAATTCTATGAAGAACAACAAGAACATATATTAATAATGAGGCTTTGCAAGCCACTAAACTGACAACCTCCATTTCAAATGAAAATTACCTAGGTACATTTTTTTTTAATAGAAACAGGCTTGGGTGTGGCAAGAGATGGAAAAGAGATGAATAAAAGTGTGGTAGCAGAGGACAATGTTAAAGGAGGATGAAAAAAGAGAAGAGGAATGATTTAAAGAAGTGGCAGCTTAGAAGAAAGCCCAAATCTTGTGGCTGTTTTGGTAGATTGCCATCCCAGACTGACCATTCTACTTTAAGAGATGTGTCTAAGTAAGATGTGTATGTCAAGAACAGTCTATAATTAAGTAAACCAGAAAGCAGTAAAATTCAAAAGAAATAGTTTATCTTGTAGGTGCTTGAAGAAACGCTGGTTTAATTAGCAAAGGATGGAGACTGCAAAATTTTAATTAGAAGAGGATGGAGATTTTAAAAACATATGGTTTTCCTTGTCCTTGATAACAGGTATATGACTAGCCTAATGGCCATTTGGTTTTTGCTTCTCAAGGGGAACAAAGAAAGGAGGAAGGAGACAGAGAGAGAAGAAGGAAGAGAACAGGGTTTTCTGAAGCTATAGGTCATAGATTTCGAATTGTAAGGGAATCAATCAATTGAAATAATTTAATAAATACCTACTATGTGCTAGTCAGTATACTAGGTGCTGGAGACGCAAAGACAAAACTAGAACATAGCTAATTTATGTCACTGCTTTCATATTTGAGATAAGAAAACTGAGGTCCAGAGAAGGAAACTGATCTGAATCAGTCAGAGGTACAATAAACAACAGAGTTGGATTAGAATTCAGGTCTTCTGAAAGCAAATTAATTGTTTTCGAAGGGACAAAACCTAAATAGAAAATGCTGGAGTGACAGATGAATAAGTGATTTGGTAAGAATTTTGGGCAGTGGTAAGAAGAGAGAAATGTTTGACCCAGGAAGTCAAACTATCAGTAGATCAACTCCACTGTTTTTCTCTTCTTTTCCCTCAGTGCTTCAAAAGGGAACAAAAGGGGAAAAAATGTGAAACATCTGACCCAGACTTTCTTTTCTTTCTTTTCCTTAACCAAGCCCAACTCCTGGCCTTCTCGTGGTGGAACTGTTTCCACTAACAGGAGAAGGGGCAAAGGTGAGTCACTGGCGCCTTAAAACCAGTCGCTTCGGGCAGGTGGGACTTGTCAGCCTCGGCAAGCAACCCACCTAGGGGAAGGAACCCTGATTTTAAACCTCTGCTACCTTGAGGCTATACCCATATATGAGAAAGGCTTCGGGAGTTAACCCCGAGGAAAAATCAGGAGTCAGAGTCCCTTGGGCAGTTGGATATTGGACATCACATCCCTCTGGCAACTCCTTTGCCGGCACTAGTGCCAAACTGTACTGGCTCTGCCTCTCCTTTGGATCCACCAATGTCGCAGAGAGGGAAAACCTGCTGCATGGGCAACAGCTTGTTTTCCATATTGATCTGCCCAGGCCAGCACCCTGAAGAAGACACTCCAGCACAGCCACACTGTGGCCTGTGGCTCTTCGAGGCGCTGATCAATGGTTGTCCGACTGATGGAGGCCTACTACTACAACTACTACTCTCACTGTCTCATATTTATCATAGCTGACCCAGTCTCTAAGTAAAGTATCACTTGGTTAATGTCATTTGATGTGACCTTCTTTAAATCCTGACCTCTAATTCTCAAAATTCCTTCTCTCCAGTCATTGAAGCAGTGCCTGTTTTCTTTCCTCAGTGTCATTTTTCCTATTCTCCTTTCCCTATTCTGGGACCTTGCTCTTTCCTTGTTTCCTCCAGGTGAATAGGGGTAATTAGCAGATTGTGTTAAACCTCCTGGAGGAGGTAGTATGGAAAAGAGCCTGGCATGGTACCAGGATGTGTTAAAATTGTATCTTCTTCTGGTCTCACTTATTACCTTCCTACCCCATTTTACAGTAAGAAAGTTTATAAAGAGCCAGTATAAAGTGGCAATAAGAAGGAAATAAGATTGCAAAGAGGAACCTAGAAGATATGCACAAACTGTCCCAAAGATCAAAGGAACATAATTTATAAACTGTATCATATATTAACTGAAATTCACATCCTGGTAATATGTCATGCATCAGCAGAAACTACCTAAGTGCTGTTTGTTAAGGTTTCTGGTCCTGTGATATGTAAATTACAGACAAAATCCACACTTCCATAGTTCCAGACCAGGGGAACATCAAAAAGGTGCTGATAACTTTAAGATGTAACTTGGAAGTTTTACTGGTAACTTTGGGATGATTTAGATATATTAATGAACTAACCCCAAGGTGGCACAGATAGGAGTTGATCTGTTTCTACCCCCAAAACTATAAAAATGAGACCTCAAACTCCTGCCCCCTCCCATTCCTTCAGTACTTTTCCATCTCCATGGGTCCATGATGCCTGGTGCTCCCAACTTTAATCATGTTCATGTGAATGATATCCTCTACCTCTTCCCCACCCCATTGTCCTTCTGCCTTCCTTCACCAACCCTGTTTCATAATTTCATAAATTATTAATTCACTGGGTCAGTTCAGAGTTCATTAGGTTTAAATGACCCCAGAAGGTTAGTCAGGCATTATGAAATGGAGGGAAGAGCTGGGGTACAAATAAGGGAGAGTTCTGTTCGTCATACATACATTAGTAAAACAGTAGAGAGGATGCAACATAAAAGATTGCTGAATAACTCTACTCAAAATATCTGTCTGCATCTTTGGTCTTTATATATAGAAAGCAGGTTATTCCACTTTTAGGCAGTTCTGATTTTTAGTAAGTTGTTTTTTCTTTCCTGAAATCAAGCCTACATTGACCTCTTTGCAAATCCTACTCTTTGCTCCTGATTCTGCCTTTCTAAGGCTAAATAAAACAAATTCAGTTCCTCTGATAGCCCTTTAGAAAACTGAAGACAGCTATGGTTTCTAGTCTTAGTCTTCTGTTCCCTAGGTTAATCAACCTCAGTTATTCCAAGCAGGATTTATGTTATGGATTAAAGATCTTTTCCCATCCACCTTTGCCTTCTCTGGACATTCTCCACCTTATCAATATCTTTTTTTGATGCCAAGAACTGAAAACAGAACTCAGGATGTGACTGTAGTAAGCCAGAGAACAGTGGGACTGTTTTCTTCCTCTTCATGGAAGCTAGGTACCTCTTAGTTCAGCCCAACATCATGTTAGCAATTTTATTGGTCACATCACACTGCTGACAGAGCTTAGTGAAATTCCTAGCTAGATCTCTCTTCAGAATTACTATCTAGTCATACTAACCCCATCTTATACTTGTGAATTTAATTTCTTTTTGTACCCATATAAGGCCTTATATTTGTCCCTTGTGAATTTCATCTTATTAGATCCAACCCAGTGATCTAGCCTGTCAAGATTCTTTTGGATCTTGCGTTAGTTCTTCACTCTATTAAATTTCTCTCAGCTATATGTTACCTGCAAATTTGATAGGGCTTTCCCCCAAGTAATTAGTAAAAATATTAAACAGCATGGGTGCAAGAGGAGACTTCAAGATCGATATTCTGACAGGTTCATATGAATCACCACCCTTTGAGTCTGACCATCCAACTAATGCTAATATTATAGTAATACTAGTGTCATGGGGGAAAATGGTGTTGGGGGTCCTTAGATATTCCTCTGTAAAGAATTACACTCTCACAAACAGTCCAGTTAAGATTAAAATGGTGGGTTTTTTGGTGCTAGAGAATGTGACCAAGAGGGAAGTCAAGGACTTAGCTTCAAGAGGAGGACAAGGCTTAGAAACATCTTCCTCTCAGAACAGAAGGAAGGTTTTATAGAAGTTACATGGGGTGACCACCTGAAAATCAAAAGTTCTTTTTTGAGGTGGGATGGGGAAAGCTTGGATGCTTGTCATTCCTAAGAATCAAGGGGGATTATTTTCTTTCAGGAATGTTTGTCTTAACCTTGAGAATTTTCTTTGTCTCCTGCTCTGGTGGGTAGTAGCCACACATAATTGACTTTACTGCTATAGAATTTTATCTCCCCTTACTTCTTAGTTGTGTCTGTCCTGATATCTAGTTGGCCAAGCTAAACTTTAATAGTCCTGTTCTGTTATCTGGTCACCTTCTCAAAGGAGAAACTTCTTCTGAGTTATCCTAATGTCCTAATTTATCCTAATATCCTAATTTAGCTCCATGTCACTAGCAATACTATAATAATACTAGTATACGATATATGCATATATATATATTACAATATACATGCATATATAGTATAATAATACTAGTACTATATTATAACCTAATTTACCTCTGTCCTTCTCTACAAAAATACCATGAGACACATGATCAATATATTGGCTGAAATTTAAGTAAGCTATTTCCATAGCATTCCCCTCAGCACATTTAATAATCTCAAGGGGAAAAAATAGGGAAAAGAATTAATCCGGAATTATTCTTTTTTTTTTCTTTTTCTTTTTTTGGTGAGGTAATTGGGGTTAAGTGACTTGCCCAGGGTCACACAGCTAGTAAGCATTAAGTGTCTGAGGCCGGATTTGAACTTAGGTTCTCCTGACTCCAGGGCCAGTGCTCCATCCATTGCATCACTAGCTGCTCTTAGAATGATTTTTCTTGATGAAGCTATACTGTTGTTGTTGTTTTTTGTAATTGATCTCTCCCTTTCTGAACATTTGACTTGTTCTAGTATTTCCCAGGAATTGTAGTCAAGATCATTGGCTTAGAGTTTGCATGCTCTATTGTCTTCTCTGTGCTTATGTGTGTGTGTGTGTGTGTGTGTGTTTCAAGTATGTCCTATACCCATGTAGAATGTCTATAATTCTTTGTATATGTTTTCTATTATTTCTGCAAATAAACATTTCACAAAGTCAGTAGAGAACTAGAATTTTCAAGCTGCCTTTAGAGAGTTTAAAATAGTTCTAAATATTTTGTTGATTTTTCCCAATTAATTTGATTCTTATGCTGAAAATAATAATAAAAAATTACCTTTGGGAAAAAAACAATTATACTTTCCTTGAAATATATGTTAAATGATTCATGAAAATCAGTCTGTCACTCCTAAGAGTTTGAACGAAGAAAATATTCAACAATATTCTCAGAGGAAAGTTCTTCAGTAAAATCTATAGCTAAAAATTTATAATATAATTCAAACAATTCAAGTTTAGAATGAACCATGTTTTAAATGATTGTTTTTCTGTAGCCCATTAAAGGTAAATTGATTGCTTTGCTATTAAACCTAAAATGTTTTCCGCAACCTTATGTAATTTACTCATTTATTCCAATATTGTCAAGACCTATCCCCAGCCTCAGGGAACATTGGCCACTCTCTTGATGGAAATTTTAATGAATTTAGGGTCAATTGTGTGCCATAGGGGCTGACCCACTACTATAGGACTACACTCTGCAGGGTCCTCTGGAGATTTTAACGTCATGATAAGCCTCAAATCAAGCTAGAGGCTGTGACTCTGGCTGCAAACGTTGATACCAAAAGTCAAGTGAAGATGATTCTCCAAAATAAGAGCTGGCATTCATATAGTGAGAATGCTTTAAAGTTCACAGAATGTTTTAGATATATTATCTCATTAGATTCAGGCATCTACTCTGTGGCATAAGTAGTGAAACTGTTATGATCCCCATATTATAGATGAAAGAAACTGAGTCTCAGAGAAGTTAAATAACTTATTCATGGTAGTAAGTAGCAGAGTTGGAAGCTGAATTCATATTTTGCAAGAACCATCCCATTCTATTTCCTCTAGGTTATACTGTCTTTAGTTAATGAATTACTTAGAAAATAAAATTATATATACACACATTTTTAATTCGTATGAGGTCACTTAGATATCTAGAAGGGGAAAATCTTGCCCTCTGCTTTTTAATTCCTCACCTCCTTATCCTGTTTCCACTTATGCCTTGCTAAACCACAACCCTGTGCTATTCCCACCATCTGCCTTCTTTACTCTTATATATGTATTGTTGAATGTCACTGGAGAAAGTCATACAACAGTATACATTATAGCCACTATAAATTTATGTTCTCTAATCTCAACAGAGCCCTCATAGCTGCATAGCACTCCTTTTTATAACTTCCTATTACACTCCCCACAGCAGCTATTCCATACTCACTTTTTGTGAGAAATAATTATCAGTAGCTGATATCTTGGGACACCCAATGTTCTCCCCTTCTTTCTTAGTCCTTAGTCCCTCCCATTGCAAAGGCAATTTCTCCTTGAAAGTAAGATTAATCTGGGTCATACCCCACCCAAGCTTACAAAGAAGTCTTGGATGGAGACATATCCTTTTGTCTAGATAACTAAAGGAGTAACTACACCTAGATAGAAACTATTTTGCTCTGATCATTCTTTCTATGATGACATTTTTCTCAAGAGTTAAGTGATCTGAGTCATGTATCCCCAGGCTTCATTTACTATAACACACGTCAAATCATGTCAACTAATGATTGCTATGTGATGGATCTTCTACAGTTAAAAGGGTATATGAACTGTGACCCCACCACCAGTAAGGGTCTTTGGTCACAGAGAGATGACCAACAGACCTCCTTCTATTAATAACCTACAGGCCTATTAATACAATGATCAAATTACCCCAAAACTATGTCTCATATTTTTTAATAATTGCATTTTCTATTATTAAAGACTCCTATATTACCATCTTTACCTACCCCCTCAGCAAAGTACCTCAATTCCCATTTTTGCCTAGAAAAATAGTGATCCAATTTGAACCCCTACTCACTCTCTCCAAATTCATAGATCAAAACATCTCAACATCCAGTATTCTTTTTTGCTCTAATATCTTATAAAGCAATGTTAGCCCATCTCTCCACCAAGGTCAACCATTATGTTTGTACTTTTTAACCCACATCTTCCCATCTCTTTTAGAGCCTTGCTCCTTGAGTCATTTATCTCTCTAATATTCAATTTATTTTCTCCATCAGCTTCATCACTGATGTGTACAAATATACCCAAATTTAAACTTCTCTATTTCTGCTGTAAGAATCATTATCATTTCACTCATCCAGGTTCTCATCCTCAGAGTTATCTTTGATTTTTCACTTTCTTTTTTTTTAATAAACTTTTTTTATTTATAGCTTTGGGTTCCAATTTTTATCCCTCTTTCCCTCCCCCTCCCTGAGGTGGCAAATAATCAGATATGGGTTATACATGTATGGCTATGTAAAACATTGCCATAGTTGTCATTTTGTACAAGAAAACTTGATTAAAAGAAAAAAAAATGAAAGTGAAAAACACCATGCTTCAGCCTGTTCCTTCAATATCAGTTCTTTCTTAAAATTGGATAATATGTTGTATCAATAGTCCTTTGGAATTGTCTTTGATCATTGTGTTGTTGAGAATTCTTCCCTTTCTCTCTCCTACAATAGCCAATTACTTTCTAAATTTGTCAATTCTACCTTACAACACAACTCCTTTGCACTCAGAGGTGCAGAACCATAGTTTAGACCCTTATCATTTCTTCAATGCACTACTGTAACAGCCTTATATAACTGGACTACCATCTTCCAAACTCTCCTGGGTCTAATCTATGCACCATGCCACTGACAAAATAATCTTCCTAAAGCATTTATCTTTGTCATTATCCTTCTTGCTCAAGAACTTTCCTTGGTTCCCCATTGCTGCTTAGATAAAATACAAATTTCTCAACTTGTCCCTTAAAGACTTTCACAATCTGGCACTACACTAGCATTCCAGGCTTATTACATTTTACTCCCCTCTTTGAACTCTATAGGCAAACTAGTCTGATTGCTTTTAGATTGTAAACACCCTGTGGGCATGGATTGTCTTTTGCCTTTTTTTGTAACCCCAGTGCTTCACAGTAACTGGGATATAGTAGGCACCTAATAAATGTTTATTGAATTTAATTAACTTGAATTGAATATCTACAAAATAGAAATACTGTTTAATCCCATTCTGCTTCTGAATTCAACCACTATGCTTCTAAATATGTGAATGTTTTATGTAGTATAAATAAAACATCCATCTGATCAACTGAGTTACTGCTTATAAGTTTAGAAAAAGTTAAAGTTGGTGTGATATATAGAATTTTTCAACTGCCTTTATAAAATTTATTTTTATATACATTTACTATCTGTCTCCATCCCCCTACCTCACTTGACCAATAAAAAATTAATAAAAATAAAACCCCCGTAATAAATGTTCAATGACCAACAAGGCAAATTTCACATTGGTCATGTCTAAAAATGTATATCTCATCCTGTATTTTGAGTCCATCACCTCTCTGGTTCATCTGGCATCATAATTTATCATTTCATTGATCAGAATTTTAAAGTCTTTTAAAGTTGTTTTTATTTATTATGCTGTGGCTATTGCATGCATTGTTCTCTTAGTTCTTCTCACTGTATTATACATCATGTCATTGAGGTCTTTTTATTTTACTTTGATATATTTGTTATTTCTTACACCTCAATAATATTCTGTTACATTTGAACAACATGTTTACCTACTCCATAAGTAAGCACATCTTTATTTTTTTTTGTAAGCACATCTTTAGTTCAGGGCTCCTTCATCAAGAATTACTATAAACATTTTTGGAGATAGGGGTCTTTTCCCCCTTCCTTTGGTCTCTTTGAAGTATACTGTGTGCAGAATTAATCCATTTCCCTGTGTCTAAAATGTACATTCTCCTCATTTTGGCCTTCCAGAATAAATCTGTTGCTTCTTCCAAGGCCTAGGTCAAATGTATTTTCCTGTAGTAAGATTCATCCTCCCTAAAATTATTTGTAATCTTTTCCTCCTCCATGTATAATGGTGATGATGATGATTTTGTTCGATCTTTTCAGTTGTGTTTGACTCTTCATGATCCCATTTGGGATTTTCTTGGCAAAGAATGTGAAGTAGTCTGCCATTTTCTTCTCCAGCTCTCAAGGATGAGGAAATTGATGAAACAGAAGAAAACAGGATTAAATTACTTTCCCAGGGTAACATGGCTAGTAAGTGTCTGAGGCTGGATTTAAACTCAGGGAAGATGAGTCTTCCTCACTCCAGGCTCCTAATTCTATATACTGCACAACCTAGTTATACACACAAAATCAAGAATATCCAGGGAAATAATGAAAAAAAAAATCAAAGGAAGGTGGGTTAGTGGTACCAAACCTGGAGCTCTACTATAAAGTGGCAGTCATCAAAACTATCTGGTACTGGCTAAAAAATAGAATGGTAGATCAGTGCAATAGGCAAGGCATAGGAAATGCAGTAGTAAATGACACTAGTAATGTAGTGTTTGATAAACCCAAAGACTCCAGCTTCTGGGATAGGAACTCAGTATTTGACAAAAATTTCTGGGAAAACTAGAAGATGGTATGGCAGAAATTAGGCATAGACCAACATCTTACACCTAATACTAAAATAAGGTCAAAATGGATACATGATTTAGACATAAGAGGTGATACCATAGGTAAATTAGGAGAGAAAGGAATAGTCTACCTATCAGATCTTTGGAAAGGAAAACAGTTTATGACCAAACAAGAGATAGAGTATATTATAAAATGCAAAATGGGCAATTTTGATTACATTAAATTAAGAAAAAATTTGTACAAACAGAAGCAATGCATCCAAAATTAGAAGGGAGGCAGAAAGCTGGGAAACCATTTTTGTGGCCAGTACTTCTGATAAAGGCCTCATCTCTAAAATATATAGGGAACTAAATCAAATTTATAAGAATCCAAGTCATTCCCCAATTGAGAAATGGTCAAGGATATGAATAGGCAGTTTTCTGATGAAGAAACCAAAGCTATCTATTCCCATATGAAAAAATGCTCTAAATCACTATTGATTAGAGAGATGCAAATTAAAACAACTCTGAGGTACCACCTGACACCTATCAGATTGGCTAAAATGACAAAAAAGGAAAATAATAAATGTTGGAGAAGCTGTGGGAAAATTGGAACACTAATGCATTGTTGGTGGAGCTGTGAACTGATCCAACCATTCTGGAGAGCAATTTGGAATTATGCCCAAAGGGCTATAAAGCTGTGCATACCCTTTGACCCAGCAATACCACTTTTGGGTCTTTTTCCCAAAGAAATCATGGAAAGGGGAAAGGGACCCACATATACAAAGATATTTATAGCTGCTCTTTATGTGTTGGCAAGGAATTGGAATTTGTGGGGATGCCCATCAATTGGGGAATGGCTGGACAAGTTGTGGTATATGAATACAATGGAATACTATTGTGCTGTAAGAAACGATGAGCAGGAGGAGTTCAGAGAAACCTGGAGGGTATTGTGTGGGCTGATGATGAGTGAGATGAGCAGAACCAGAAGAACATTGTACACAATATCATCAACATTGAGTGTTGATCTACTGTGATGGACTATATTCTTTTCACCAATGCAATGGTACAGAAGAGTTCCAGGGAACTCATGATAGAAGAAGATCTCCAAATCCAAGAAAAAAAAGAACTGTGGAGTATAGATGCCGAATGAATCATACTATTTCTTTTGTTTTTGGTGTTGTTGTTTTTTTCTATTTTGAGGTTTTTCATCATTGCTCTGATTTTTCTCTTATAACATGACTAATGCAGAAATAGGATTAATGTTATTATGTGTATATATATAACCTATATCAGATTACCTGCTGTCTAGGGGAGGGGGCGGGAGGGAGGGGAGGGAGGGAGAAAAATCTGAAATTGGAAAGCTTGCATAAACAAGAGTTGGGAACTATCTTTACATGGAACGGAAAAAAATAAATTAAAAAAAAGAAACAACCTAGTTATACAAATATAAATGCATATTTATATGTATGTGTATATATGTATAAATATATATACACATATAAATGGTTGTATATGTGTGTGTATGCACACATATACACATACCTAAATATACACTTACATACATATGTAATGTGTGTATATATAATTATATATATACATATGTATACATCTATGTGTTTTCATAAACACAGTGCACACATATATGTATGCAGCCACTTCTTGCTCAACATAAGTGGATCTGAGGCACTTCAGTATCTGGAGGAGAGGATCCCTGGCAAGAGACACCATTGTAGCTCCCACTGCTGCCATGTGAATCAAGAGCTTGGGAAGGGAAATCGACTTTGTATAATACAAATTTACATAAAGCAAGAACTGTCTGTATATGTAAAGAAATACATACACCCATACATTTAAGATTTTTATCTGTTCTATCCTCCCCAAAGAATGTAAGATTTTTGAAGACAAAAGCCTATCATTTTCTCCTTTTTTTGTTTTTTTGGAGGTACATTGGGAGGGGCAGGACAAATCTTTATATAGTACCTTGTAGATAGAGAACAGTTAATAAAAGGCTGTTGAATTAGATTGGATTATATTAGAATGTATCAAAATTGATAACTGCTTTATAAGTGGTTGCCAGATAAATGAAAAGAAGCCCCAACATCATGCAGAGCTTATGTGTTAACAGGTTGAATTTAAGTTCCCCCCTTATCTCTTCTTAGATTTATTTCATACAATAGATAGAAAATGAACTTGGAATTTTTTAGGTGTGTACCTAAGTATCCTTTAGAAATATGTAACTAGGTTAGTATGAGTGTTTCAGAGCCCATTCTTCTGAAACAGTTAACAAACAAATTTTCTTCTCTTTAGCTACAAGAATGTTTCCATTTAGAAAATTGGGAAGGTAGTGTGGAGGCTTGTCTGGATTCTGCCATTTGGAACTCAGTGTTCTTCAATTTAGCCACCTAAATTAACTCATATCCAGCCTGTTATTGAAGAATAGGACCACCTGCTTCCTCCATATGTCAACTTTCAATTAGAAATATTTTTGTTTGAAAGTCTTGCACCTCTCTTACACTCACCCTACTCTCCATCTAGAGTGTAATTAGGAGAACAAAATATTTGGGGATGCTTTTATGCGAAATTCTGTTGAGGAATGCAGCAACAAAGAATCATTCTGTACTATTGTTGTGGCTTCCCAGATAGCCCATAATGATAGGATTCTCTTTCCCCATCTGATTACAGGAAATTTGTAAGGCTGTTATTATGAATGTGTCAGACAGCAGCATGGCAACATGGCAGACTAGATAGAGAGCTGGCCTAGAAATAAGGAAGCTGTGAGATCAAGTCTTTCTTCGGGCAATTTGTCTGTGTGACGACTCTGGGCAAGTCATTTAAACTCCCACTGCTTTAATCCACCATTTAAGACTGTAAATCAAAGAGTATATTCCACTCTGCACTGATCACAAGATTTTCCTCATCTGGGAAGAGTCTATACCAATGAAAATGACAGGTCCAGTTCTAGTCCCACTCCTTATGTTATCTAGCACTGTTTAGGGGAAAGAACACTGGATTTATAGTCAAGTGACCTGGGTTTAGTTCAAGCTCCATCATTTAGCAATATGTTCTCCTTGGGTAAGTTGTTTCATCTTATACATTTCTTCATAATTCTAGTATTCCATAAGGTTTTCCTATTCAACAAATGTTTTCTTGACTTTCAGCCCATCACAATAACTCAGTCTAGCACTTTTCAAGAGGTCTAGGGAAAATCTTCACAAGTATTTTTTTTGGCCATTCCTCCTTAACCTAGACCTGAGGCAACATGCTCAACAAGGAAACTTATCCCACCTACTTCATAGGATAAAGTGTGAAGATATATGTGAAAACACATTTAAATTCTATGATACAAGAGTGGCAAGAATAAAAAAATAGACAGAAGACAACATAAGTGAAATCTCTAAATTCGCAAAGCTGGTTAGTACAAAAAGCAAAGTTCTCTATTCATTCAAAACTGTTTATTCATTCAACAACAACAAAAAACAATAAAAGTGTTGAGCATTTGCTATTCAGAGTGTAATGAGAAAATACACATAGAACGATAAGAGCAGACTTTTATTTCTGACAAACAATTCTCATAAAACTAGATAAATGACTACATGTTAAATGTTTACATTAAAACAACATTTCAGACATAGTCAAACATAGATTTAGAACTGACAGGAACCTAAGGAATTATCTTGTCCAACCCTCCCCTTTTACAGATGAGGACACTGAGATCCAGAAAGATTAAGATCCAATGACTTGCCCATGGACATACATGTAGGAATAGAACCAGTATTTGAACCTAAATCTGACTGCAGGTTTAGTGTTCTTCAGGCCAATTGCTATAATAGTAAATGCTTGAACACTATGTGTTTTGTATATAAAACATTCAAATGATAACCAAAGTGGTTTTTTTTACTGAACTTAAGAAATAAAACAAGCATTCCTATCACATAGTCAAGATGATTGCACATGAAACTGCAAATCTATTATGTGCAATTTGCTATTCCTTTTAAATATATATTAAAGTTATCATATAGCTTTCTATTTTACGGTTTTTTCTTCCTTCCCTTCTTAACATGGCATACCATATATGTATGAATGTATGTATTCATATATGTATATTATATATATGTACATACATATAAAATGTTTATATATATATAATCATTCTATACATACTTCTCTTTATCAGTTCTTTCTCTAAATTCATTTTTATCTGTGTGGACAATATCAAAGTTAATTCTATATGAAAAATTCAGCTTGTGTCCAGAGGAATAATATTTGTTTCTTCATTTCACTTCTAAATTTGCTGTAAATTAAGGGCATTTGCAATATTAAAAAGTTCTGAATCCCTATTGATTAGCAAAATACAAATTAAAACAACTCTGAGGTACCACCTCACACCTAGTAGATTGGCTAATATGAAAAAAAAGAAGAAAATAATAAATATTGAAGAAGATGTGAAAAAATTGGAACACTAATGCATTGTTGGTGGAGTTGTGAACTGATCCACCAATTCTGGAGAGCAATTTGGAAGTTTGCCCAAAGGACTATGGGGCTGTTCATACCCTTTGACCCAGTAATACCACCACTAGGTCTGTATCCCAAAGACATCATAAAAAAAGGAAAAGGACCCGCATGTGCAAAAATATTTATAGCATCTCTCTTTGTGAATTTGAAATTGAGGGAATGCCCATTAATTGGGGAATGACTGAACAAGTTGTGGTATATGAATGTAATGGAATATTATTGTGCTATAAGAAATGATGAGCAGGCAGATTTCAGAAAAATCTGGAAAGGCTTAAAGGGACTGACGAAGTAAGCAGAACCAAGAGAACATTGTCCACAGAAACAGCTACATTGTGTGATGATCAGCTGTGATGGACTTTGCTTTTCTCAGCAATAAAATGATCCCAGACATTTCCAAAGGACCCATGAAGGGCAATGCTCTCCACACCCAAAAAAAAGATCGGTGAAATCTGAATGCAGATTGAACCATATTATTTTTACTTTTTCATTGACTTATTTTTCTTTCTTGAGGTTTTTTCCTTTTGTTCTGATTCTTCTTTCACAACATGATTAATGTGGAAATATGTTTAATGTGATTGTACATATATAACCTATATCAGATGGCTTGCTGTCTTGGGGAGGAGGGAAGGAAGGAGAAAAATTTGGAACTCAAAATCTTATAAAAATGAATGTTGAAAACTATTCTTACCTGTAACTGGAAAAAAATAAAATACTATTAAGGGAGAAAAAATAAATTAAGGGCATTTCCATAGAGATACAGTAAACCAAGTGCCATCAGCAAAGAAAAATCCACTTAATTAATTTGTTTTTCAGGAGGGAACATGGAAAGAAAAAAATGATCTGCTTTTTAAATTGAAAGAAAATTTTTGGTGAACAAAGAAACATTTTTAAAATGCCTCTGAGTGAAATATTTTGTCCAAGTTAGGGAGAGGGAGAGGGAGATTTCCACACAGGTAGTCTGCTATGGGGTGGTCATTAACTTTGAGCATGTGCAAATATTCTGTAACTGGGTCCAGTTTGCCAGTGCTACAGATCTAAATAAAATAGCAGAGTGTTGGGTGACATACAAAATAAAAGAAGTTTAAAAAGAGGAGAAAAACAATGGAGTTGTATAGGAGAAGACAGAGTGAAGAACATGACATTTGTCATTCTTTCTTACTTAAAATCACCTCTTCCCCTATGAGTGTTACTTTCCTTTTACTTCTGAGTATACCCTTTGAAGCATGATAACTAATGTTCCCTTGATTTTCTTCTTTTATGTTTGTATTTTGGCCTATGAACCTATTTCTTAGTGTCATTTGCATTCCTGGATATTTCTAGTTTTTAGGCCATTTAAAATGTTACTTCTAAAACTATGCCCTTTTTTATTTTAAAGGGAGAGTCAACAAAGAGTAAAGCCACTTTATCCTCATTTATACCTATAATTGCAACTTGGAAAATCCATTTACAAATGACCTCAGGCAATCATGTAATTTAGTTTTGCCACTAAGTACTTGAGAGTCCAAGGAAACAATTTCTAAGGATATATTTTGTATGTTTTTAGGACACTGATAACTGATTACAAACCTTTTAGTTTTCTCATTTTAAGATATTTAGTACTTATTTTTTGCCCCAAATTTTTAAAAATTAGTTAGGCTTTCCTAAGGAGGAATCTTTTTTGTATCAATACAGATTAGCTAATTGCCTGCAAATTTATTATTTTAGTTGTTGGCACATGGAAACATTAAATAACTAGCCTTTGATGGCAGAGCTAATATGTAGCAAAGGTGAGACCCTATCCATGTGGAAGACTTTAACACAAGGGCCCTAATTATGCTGCAAAAGTTAAGAATTTGTGTTTTGGGGCTCCCTGGATTCCCCTTAATTGAAAATGAAGTCAAGGCATGGGGGGTTCTCAGCTCCCTGAGAAGTCAGATCAAGAAAGGAAGATTCTCTAGTTAATCATTAATTTAAGAAAAGGGCTGTTCTTAGTTTTTAGATGTCTTCCCCCTGGGTGAATCAGTATTATAATTTTTGCCTTTGGAAAATAATTCAAAAAACCTAACTGAGTATTGTACTTTGGTGCTTTTTTGTTTGTTTATGACAGTGAGTTTCTGAGGAATTTCATCTTTTGTTTCAAGAATATTATGAAATATAAGTTGTGTACTACTTGAGATGAGGGTTTTTCTGATTATCAAGGGGAACTTTGTTAGCTTTTCTCTAAGCAACCTGCTTGTACATTAATAAACGTCTCTGATAGATTTAGCTAAACTCAGTGAGTTGTTTTTCTTCGATACTCAAGTCTTAGTGATTCCCAAGTTGGCTCTAACTCTACTGTGGCATACTGCCTCTCCTTTAATAAAGTGATAAAGATTATCTTACTTGGGGAAAAGATATCTCAGAAGGTATTAGTAAAAGTATAAAAACATATAACATATATAAACTTCACTAGTATTGAAATTGCACGTAGTGAGAAAAAGTCCCCACTTGACACCTACTTGCCTTGTGTCTGGCATATAGTAAACATATAATAAATGTTCTTTGTTTCTTGGTCTCTCTGCCTTTCTATTCCTGTCCATCTCTGTCTCTGTTTGTCTTTGTGTCTGTCTATCTCTCTCTTGACTTCTCTTCACCCCTTCAGAATAAAGTCCACTTCATCTTTTTTTTTTTTAAGGTTCAAATGCCCCTCCTTCTGGGTTGGAGCTATTTTTCATCAATCCTTTCAACTCAAGCTGCCTTTCCAGTGAGAGCTGCTGGTAATTAACTCCTTAGTTCTTTTAAGCTAATTTACATCAATTAACTTTTACAAAGCAGTATTTAGTAAGAACATTTCACAGAAACAAATGCACAAATGTTTCCCACAGATACTTGAGCGGCATATACTACACACCATAGTTGTTTGTGGCTCTGTTATCCCCCCTCTTTCCTAGTCTAGGTGAAGGAGACTAGAAAAAAATGACATAACAGAGCCAGAAGCAGCTACTGGCAGGTGCTCTCAGCTTCACATCCCTTCCCCAATTGAATGACTTCAGTAGCTTACCCTCCCTATCAAATGCCAGCAAATCTGGAAAGAGCCTCTGTCACGAGATGGACCCTAGTTGACTGATGTCTTTTATGGATCCCAGTTCTGACTCCACAGGCAATCCAAGATCTTCTTCATGACATAGTAGCAGACCAGAATCAGTTATAAAATGTCTGCACATGCTACAGATCTGCCCATGGCATTTCTATTGGATGTCATTTTCCCTTTCTAGGAATGGTCTCCAGATTGATCCATTCTCATTCTCTCTCTCTCTCTCTCTCTCTCTCTCTCTCTCTCTCTCTCTCTCTCTCTCTCTCTTTCCCTCCCTCCCTCTCTCCCTCTCTCTCATCTCATCTAAAGGTAAGTGACTTCAACATTTAAAACTGCTTCCTAACACTTGTACCATATACTTAAATCAAAAATTATAATGTGGAGAATCTGCTTTAAAATGTAAAAAGATACACATATATGAGCTAATATGAATGGATATCTACTTGATTTTCAATCCACGCACAGAAATGCAAGTTTTAAGCTCCACCTGATCTTTTATTCTATGCCTCATTGCTATCTCATGTGATACCAGAAAATGTATAAATCATCCTTGTAGTTTATCATTTATTTTTATGCAAGTTGGCTACTTATCAAAATAAAATACAAGTACACACTATCTCACTATAAATGCTAAAGACAACTTTCTTTGGAAGTTAAACCCTGATTTACAAAGATTTAACTAATCATATACTTCTACCGTTTTGATAAATTTGAACCATGATAATTAGAAACATGGGCAAATAAAACAAGAATTTGTTTGAAAAAGAATTGATATTTATACTTTAAATAAAATATACAGGTGCTTGTGAGGTGGTCTTAGTTGACTTTTTTTCAGAGAAAAAAAACCTGCCTTGTTGCTTTGAAGAGTGAAAACTGTCAAATCCAGTTATATCCACCAAAGAATTGTATCTATACAACCTCATAATCTTGAAGTGTAGTCATTTGCTTTAAAAAAAACCCTAATATTTGTTTATATTTTTTGCAATATTGATGGGAAATAGTCCTCTTCCAGTTTATGGCTTTGTTGATATAACATACAAAATAAGATAGCATGTATGTTGGAGAAAAAAACAAACAATTATCACTGAAGACAAGTGGTTTTAATTCTCTGATGTAATGACATCACATATATTATATAATGGATTAAAAATAAATAATATGTTCCTTACAGGAAACAAACACAAGACAGAAATATATTCACAGATTTAAAATGAGAATTGCAATTAAATTTATTGTGCTATAGCTGCATTCAGAACATTTAAGTATTACAATGATAGTAGCCAAAGCTGAATTCAAATGAGAAAGTATTAAGAGCTAAACATGGGGATTATAGTATGCTTAAAGGAATTATTGATAATTTAACATCTAAATAGAATTCTGAAAAAAAAACCTTTATTTTATAGTTACCTTGAAAGAAAAGGTCATTTGGTATAGATGAGTATTTAAGGTTAAAATACCTTTTTATATTACCCATTTGGGGGAATAATTTTGCTCTGGGATTTCATAGACCAACTCAATTACATATGCAAACTGCATGAAAGAGTTACAAAAATGATCTAGGACTGGAGTTCTTAATATTTGTTTGTGTGTTATGGACATGTTTGGCAGTCTAGTGAAACCTCTGGACCCCTGCACAGAATTATAAGTTTAAAAGAAAATACACACTTGACACTTACTAGCTGTGTGACCCTGGGCAAGTCACTGTACCCTCATTGCCCTGCAAAAAAAATATACACAGGATTACAAAGCAAATTATGTTTTAATAGTTATTAAAATATTTGTCATAAACATAATTCATGGACCTCCTGAAATATATATGCAGACCTCTTGTATGCCAGGGACACCATATTAAGAAGTCAGTATGGTCTGGGGCATGAAGGATTTTTTAAAAAATGCAGAAAGCCAAAAAAAATCCAAAAAAAAATTTTTAATTAAGACATAACATAATAAAGTGGTAATCAGGAAGATTCTCATGATCAGTAAAGACATTTCTGAATAGAAATTTAAAATAACTTCCCAAATAATGCTTGGGTCAAAAACCAGATTGTAAACACTTTAGTAAATTTGTGATTTGTGATCTCAATGACATGGGTATTCCCTGCACTGAGGTAGATGCCAATTGATTGATTCCTTCCTATGATGTGTGATGCTCATCTATAGAACCTCTACTGAAGATTTCATACTTTTCTTTCAACTGTATATTAATAGTAACTGTTAGTATTTATATATCATTTTAAGATTTGAAAAGAACTTAACAAATATCTCATTTAAATCTCATAACCACCAAGGGAGGTAGGTGCTTTTGTTATTCCCATTTTATAGATGAGGAAACTGAGGTAGACAGAGTTTAAGTGACTTGCTTACCATTACATGGGGGGAGCCAGATGAGACAGTGCATAGAGTACAGGGCTTGGAGTCAAGTAGACCTGAGTTCAAATTTGACTTCAAACAGTTATTAGCTGTGTTACACTGGAAAAATCACTTAACCCTGTTTGCTTCAGTTTCATTATCTGTAAAATAAATTGGAGAAGAAAATGGTGAACCACTCCAGTATCTTTGCCAAGAAAACTCAAATGAGATCATCAAAACTGAAACACAACTGAAATGACTGAACAACTGAACTTGGTGTCACACAGCTAATATCTGAGATTGGCTTTGGACTCAGGCCTTCCTTAATACGGTTCCAAATCTCATCCACTGAACTATCTCATTGCATCTTTTAACATTATCAGTATTCAGTATATATGTTCTGAATAACATAGCATCTAAATACTGACTTAGAAGATTTATATAAGAAAACAGTGACAGCTAGAGACTTCAATGTAATACTTTCAGACAGACAAATATAACAGAAAGATAAGAAATAAATTAAGGATCTGAATAGCTTATTAGAAAAAACAAAATTGTTCATAACCTTAGACTCAGATATTCCACCACAGGGACATTTTAGTGAGGAGTTTATTGACAACAGGAAAGACTAATATGCACCAAAATGTTCATGATGACATTATATGTGACAGTGGACAGTGACAAACAACATATGTGCCCAATTACTGAATAATGACTGAACAAGTTACAGAATGTGAATGGAATGTAATGGTACCATACTATAAGGAGGCTCAAATATGAAGAATTCAGAAAAAATATTGGAATGCAATATAGAGCAAGGCTTAGCAAACCATAACTTGAGGGTCAGTCCCTCTGACTGACTGTTCTGTTGTCCAGGAATCACGAACTTTATACACACACACATACACACGCACACATTTTGTACTTATATGTATATGTGTGTGTGTATATATATATATATATATATATATATATATATATATATATATATATGTATATATATGTATATGTATAGACATCTAAACATAAGTTAATGTATAAAATATAAGTATATATTTAAATAAAGTTTTATTGCATTAAAAAGTGTAAATAACATTCTTAGCTCACAGGACCATAGTTTGCCTTCCCTTGATGTAGAATAAAGACAACAGAGTGAAAAGAACAATGTAAGTAATGACTACAGCAATGTAAATGTAATCTATGTAAATGCAAATTTAAGGAATGTAAAGTCAAGCTAGAGAAGCTCCCAAATTCTAATCCTTATTAATTTCTGAGAGGCAGAAGGGAAGAAGGAATAGGGGGCTGGCCTCAGTGTCAGAACCTGTCTTCTTGAAACATACTGGCTTCATGATCCTATATGTCATTTAACTCTTTAGTGCCTATTTGATAGTCCTTTAAATGCTGAAGGCAGCCATTATGTTCCTACTTCTCCCCCTCCCCCAATACTTCTACAGGCCCCAAATTCCCAGTTCTATCAATAAAACACAGTATGACATAAATGTCCTATCACATCTTCACACTCCTCTTATGACAACAGTTCAGTCATCCTATATCATTTTTTTTTGTGGGGCAATGAGGGTTAAGTGACTTGTCCAGGGTCACACAGCTAGTAAGTGTCAGGTGTCTGAGGTCAGATTTGAATTCAGGTCATCCTGAATCAAAGGCCAGTGCTTTATCCACTCTGCCACCTAGCTGTCCCGCATCCTCTGTCTTTTTGAACATAGTACTGCTACTGTGGTCTGACCAAAGCAGAATATGACAAAATTATTATTTTCTTCTTTGTGAAAATTATGTCTCTCTAGTGTAACCTACAATAGAGTGACACTGGGCTTTTTGGCTGCTATATCTTACTTTTGTATTTTACTTGTAAGCTTGTAAATTATTGACACATCCAAATCTATTTTTAAGACTAATTTTCATACAGCCAAACCTCATAATTTCTATCTGTGAAGTTAATTTTTGAACCTAAGTATGGTGAATATATACCATACTGACAAAAAAATTCATCCTTTTAGATTCAGCCAAGTGTCCTAGATTGTCATTTTTTTAAAGTCCTGGCTGTAATCCAGTGTGTTCAGTATTTATCCACCTGTTAGCATGGTAATTTGGTAAGCACTCCATCAACATTTTTACAAAAATCATTAGTAAAAGCTGGTAAATAACACTGCTCCAAGGTTAGTTCTGGATCACTCCATAGGAGATTTCTTTATGCAGTAACACTGGTCCAATAATGACTGCTCTCTTGGTCTATTCATTAAATAAACTATAAATCTAGTGCTACTCTGATAGTCCACACATATCTTTGTTTTGTATAGAGGGATTGAGTTCTTGCAATACATTTGGGTCATTGAGACTAAACCCAACCACTTTTCATCAATAAGAAACAAAAGTAAAATTTCTAAATAAAGGGAAAGGGTCACAAGAACAACAAGATATGAAAGCAAAGAGATATCCTAAGGAAAATCACTTCAGGGAGGACAAAAGTACTAGAAAAGAATGAAAATGAATAAAACCCACTCCTATTAAAAGAATGAATATCATTCGGTTAAAAAAAGTGGGAAGTGGGGCAGCTAGATGGCACAGTGGATAGAGCACCGGCCCTGGAGTCAGGAATATCTGAGTTCAAATCTTGCCTCAGACACTTAACACTTACTTACTGGATGTGTGACCCTGGGCAAGTCACAATCCCAACTGCCTCATACCCACAAAATAAATAAATAAATAGATAGATAGATAAAAATGTGGGAAGAGTTGTTTAGAATGAAGGAATGATACAAATGCAATCATATGCCCAGAAAAATATTTATATCAGAAAAAAGGAACATTTAGAGTAGTTAATTAGATCTCGAAGAGAAATAAAGGAAGAGCTGCCAACTATGAGGATGAATATAAAATGAATAAATGAATAAAAGAAAAGATGAATGGTGTGAGAGTGATTGAAATAGTTGGCAGAATAGTTTAATAAATATTCATATTGTTTGACAAAATCTTCTAGGAAAACTGGAAAATAATATGGCAGAAACTAGGTATAGATCAACATCTCATACCATGTACTAAAATAAGATAAAAATGGGTACTTGATTAACATATAAAGTGTGACACTATAAGCAAATTAAGAGAGCATGGGATAATTTATCTGTCATATTTGTGGACAGGGGAACAATTTAGGACCACAGAAGATATACAGAACATTACAAAATGTAAAATAGGTAATTTTGATTATGTAAAATTAAAAGTTATTTTTTCACAAACAAAACTAATGCAACCAAAATTAGAAGGAAAACAGAAAACTAGGAAATAATTTTTGCAATGAGTATTTCTGATAAAGACTTCATTTCTTAAAGATATAGAGAAGTTAATAAAATGTATAAAAATACAAGTCATTCCCCAGTTGATAAATGGTCCAGGGATTTGAACAAGGAGTTTTTAGACAAAGAAATCAAAACCATCTGTGGTCATATAAAAATGCTTTAAATCACTATTGATCAGAAAAATGCAAATTAAAACAACTTTCATGTCCCAACTCACACCTATCAAAATGGAAAATATAACAAAAATTGAAAATGTTGGATGTTGGAGGGGATTTGGGAAACCTGGGACACTAATGCAATGTTGCTGGAGTTATGAACTGATCCAACCATGGTGGAGAGCAATTTGGAACTTTTCCAGAAAGGGATTTCAAACTGTGTATACCCTTTGATCCAGCAATACCACTGCTAGGTTTATATCCCAAAGACATCACCCAAAAAGAGAAAAATTGCTGTTTGTACAAAAATATTTGTAGCAGCACTTTTTTGTGGTGGCTAAAGATTGAAAATCAAAGGAATGCCCATAAATTGGGGAATGGCTAAATAAGGTGTGGTATATGATGATTGTGATAGCATATATTTTGTGCTTTAAGAAATGACAAGTAGGAGGGACTTCTGAGGTGGAGCCAAGATGGGAGAGGAAAGGTAATGAGCTCTCAAACTCATGACACAATCACTCCAAAAAACATTGAAATAATGCCAAAGGACAATGCCTGGAGAAGCAAACCCCACAGAAGAATGTGCTGAAATAATTTTCTAACCAAGAAAAGTTTGGAATATCAGAAGGAGGGAACTGCTGTGCTGAGACAGGAGTGGAGCCCCAGGAAGGCCTCACCAGAGAAGGAGACCCCCAGAGCCTCTGAATCAGTTGAAGAGCTAGTGTTGTCTGGAACTAAGCTCACAGTCTGGTGAGAGGGCTGAGCCCTTGGCAGGGAGGAAACTACAGGGGTCTCTGCTTGTGTTGAGACAGAACTTGGGTTTTTTACCCATGCTGGGAACCAGGAGGTAGGCTTGAGTAGCAGTGGCCCAGGTCGGGGAGGGTCACAGGCTTGTCAGAGCTGACAACCACAATACACAAAGCTGGTTGATTAGCAAGTTGGTCTGGGGTCATCTACAGACCAGGGAACAGGCCAGGCAAGTGAAGAACCTCATCCTCCTTAAATCATACTACCTGGGACTTCTGTAGCTTGGGATACTGCAGCCTGGAAACAGTGCCCCACTTTAAGGAGCTAAAAGTCAAATAAAAGAAAGGCAAGATGAGTAGACAGAGAAAGGTGAGGACCATAGAAAGTTTCTTCAGTGACAAGGAAGATCGAGGTGCATCCTCAGAAGAAGATGTCAATATCAGGGCCCCTATATCTAAAGCTTCCAAGAAAAATATGAATTGGTCTCAGGCCATAGAGGTGCTCATAAAGGACTTTGAAGATAAAGGTAGAGAGGTAGAGGAAAAAATGGGAAGAGAAATGAGGGCAATGCAGGAAAGACATGAGAAAAAAGTCAACAGCTTGGAAAGTCAAATTGGCAAATGGAAAAGGAGGTACAAAAGCTTTCTGATGGAAATAGTTGCCTAAGAATTAGCACTAAACAAATGGAAGCCAGTGACTTTATGAGAAACCAAGACACAATAAAGCAAATCCAAAATGAATTAAAAAAAATAGAGGGCAATATGAAATATCTTCTAGGAAAAACTGCTGACCTTGAAAATAGGTCCAGGAGAGATCATTTGAAAATTATTGGTCTACCTGAAAACCACGATCAAGGAAAGAGCTTAGACATCATCTTCCAAGATATTCTCAGGGAAAATTGCCCAGATATTTTAGAAGCAGAAGGTAAAATAGAAATTGAAAGAATCCACTGATCACCTCCAGAAAGAGATCCCAAAAGGAAAACTCTTAGGAATATTATAGCCAAATTCCAGAGCTCTCAGTTCAAGGAGAAAATATTGTAAGCTGCCAAAAAAGAAAGAATTCAAGTCCTGTGGAGCCCCAGTCAGGATAGCACAAGATCTAGCAGTTTCTACATTAAAGGACAGGAGCGCATGGAATATGATATTCCAGAGGGCAAAGGAATTGGGATTATAACCAAGAATCACCTACCCAGCAAAACTTTGTATAATATTTCAGAGGAAAAAATGGGACTTTAATAAAAAAGAGGACTTTCAGGTGTTCATGAAGAAAAGACCTGAACTGAATGGCAAATTTGACTTACAAATACAAGACCCTAGAGAACCATAAAACACTGCAATTGGAGGACATACCTGGGGTCGTTCAGTGGGTGACTGTCTTGTGTCTGAGGCCAGGTTTTGGCTTGGATCCTCCTGGGTCCAGGGTGGACACTTTGTCCACTGTGTCATCTTGCTGCCCCATCATGACATCTTTAGGGTTAAGTTGAGGGGTGAGGGGAATGCACTGGGGAAGGGGGAAGGGCAGAGGTGAAATCCTACATAAAAGAAACAGGAAAAGGCTTATGGAGTGGGGGAAGAGATAAGGGAGAAACAGGGCAGTAAATGAATTTTACGCTCATCAGAATAGGCTCAATTACCTTAAACTCATCAGAGTTCCCTCAAGGAGGGATTATCACACACACCCAACTGGGTAGAGTAATCTATTTAATCTTGGCAGTAAATGAGCCTAACACTCATCAGAATTGGCTCAAAGACCTCAATCTCATCAGAATTGGCTCAAGGAGGGAACAACATATACACTCAATTGGGTGGAGTGATCTCTCTAACCCTGTAGGAAAATAGGAGGGGGAAGGGATAAAGACAGCAGGGCAAAAGAAGGAAGGGAAGCTTGGGGGAGGGGACAGACAGAAGCAAACCCCTTTTGAAGAGGGATAGGATGAAAGAAGAAGGATAATAGAATAAATATCATGGGGAAGGGAATAGGATGGAAGGGAAATATTTAACAATAGTAATCATGAAAAAGAGAAAAGGGGGAAAATTGCATAAAAATATTTATAGCAACTCTTTGTTGTGGTTAAGAATTGAGAATCAAGGGAATGATTGAAGAAGCTGTGTTATATGATTGTGGTGGAATGGTCTTGTGCTATATGAAATGATAAATAGGATGATCCCAGAAAAACCTGGAAAGACTCATGAACTGATTTATAGTGAAGTGAGCAGAGCTGGGAGGATATTGTACATAGTGACAGCAGTACTGTTCAATGAGCAATTGTGAATGACTTAATGTAAGGGACTAATGATGAAGCTTACTATCCAGACCCATTGAAAGAACTGATAAAAAGAGCACTTGTGGACTGTACATATATAACCTGGTTGCTGTCTTCTGGAGAGGGGAGGAAAGGGAGGGAGGGAGGAAGGGAGAAAAATTTGAACCTCTAAATCTTATGAAAATGAATGTTGAAAACTACCCTTACATGTAACTGTAAAAAATAAAATAAATGTTTGTTGCTAAAACAAACAAACAAACAACAACAACAGCAACAAAAACAAACAAACAAGAAATGACAAGCAGGATGATTTCAGAAGGGACTGGAAGGACTTATATGACATATAGTGAAGTGAGCAGAACCAGGAGAATGTTGTACATAGTGACAGCCATATTGTTCAATGAAGATCTCTAAAGACAAATATTCTTCGCAATATAGTGATCCAAGACATTCCCAAAGGATTAATGATGAAGCAGACTATCCATCCACCTTCAAAGAAAGAACTTATATTGATTGAACACAGACTGAAACATGCTATTTTTCACTTTCTTTTTTATTTGAATTTTATTATAGAAAATGACTAAAATGGTAATATTTTGCATCATTTTATGTGTATAACCTATAGCTTATTGCTTACTGCCTTAGTGAGAGAGGAGGGGAGGGAAGGAAGGAAGGATAAAATTTGGAACTCAAAACTTTAAATAAAAATGTTTGTTAAAAATATTTTTAACCATATTCATATTCTCTGTATGGTAGACCCATATGAAAAAATAAAAGGAAAGATGGAAAGAAGGAATGAGGGAAGGAAGGAAGGAAGGAAGGAAGGAAGGAAGGAAGGAAGGAAGGAAGGAAGGAAGGAAGGAAGGAAGGAAGGAAGGAAGGAAGGAAGGAAGGAAAAGTAAATAATCGGGCACAGATGGCTGTTTAAACTTTGAGATCTTTGTATATGTCATGAATTTGCTTTTTTCTAAAGGACTGAGCACAGTGAGGTCAATTAAAATGATTGGTTTTCCTGAAAATTATCAATAATCTGTATGATTCTGAATGTACATACATTGATTCTTCCATGCCCATATTATAACAGTCTATTTACTCCTAATATGTGAACACTATGAGTTGGCACATTTTGTTCCTTTTATAAAATCTTGCTAAAGTTCTTGATTATAGTCCACTTTCATATAAAATTTCAAAATATCATACAAGAAAAATATAAAAATGGAGTATCTCGTGCAAATTTATAGGATGCTGAGAATTTTAATGATCAATGATCTTATAAGCACCTGTGACAAAGAGATCATAAGCTAAATTAAATTAATTTGAATCACAGGATTTCTCTTCTAGAATGAGAAAAGAAGAGAGAGATACTGGTAATAATGCACTGAAAAGCAAGGCAAATCAGTCTTCACCCAAAAAATTGTATCTCCCCCCTCAAAAAATAACATATATTTCTTCATACAAATCAATGGATTTTATATCTACACAGAATTTTAGGTCTTACTGAAGAAGAACCTCAACCCTGATCAGGACTTCAATGTAACTCTAGACAAGGAACGAAATGTGTTGCCTCATGTAGTGTTCACATATAGAGGAAGTAGTTACAGTGTTATAAGATGAGCATGGAAGAATAAAGGTACATAAATTTAGTGGCAAATTACATAAAATGAGAACAGAGGTTTACATAATTTTTAGGAAGCAGGGTATAAGAAGGATGGAATTATACCATAAATATAGGTGAAACAGATGACCAGTAAAGCTAGTGAAGAAAGAGAGGAATGAGACAGGGGATTTTTCCTAAACCACAATCTCATCTGAAAGATATGTTCATGTAGTTTTGTGTTAAGTTTATTTTGAAATTGATTCTAGTGAATTTATAAATTAAATTAATGTAATCTGATATGTTAGAAGAGAGAAAAAACCCAAACTTAACAATTATAAAGCTGAACTATGGACTGGTGAAAAATACTTTCTCAATAAGCATCTCTTATAAAAGTCTGAGGTCTAAAATCTATAGGGAATTGTCACAAATTTATAATATTCAGAATAATGGTAAAGGATGGTTAAAGATTAAAAAAAGAAAGCACTCTATTAGCTGAGCGGCATTCAAATGGGCATGCTAATTTACTGTCACTGGAGCTATGGATTGGTCCAACAGCTAACTATATAGAAACATACAATAGCTATTTAAAAAACATTCTTATCCTTTGACCTAGCTTTACCATTATTAGTTTTTTTCCCTAAGGAGGTTATTGACAGGAAGAAAAAAATTATCTATGCAAAAATATTCAAAGTAACACATTTATAATAGGAAAAAACTGGGAACAAGTTATATGCCTAACAATAAAGGAATGATTGATCACATTGTTGTTTATGAATGTAATGGAATATTATTGAACCATATGAAATGATGAATATAATGAACCAAAGAAATGTAGGAAGTTATATGAAATGAGCAAAAGAAAGGAAGAAATAGCAAAAGAACAATATGTGCAGTGACTACAACTAATAAATATACAATTAAATACCAACAGATATTTGGATAAATGCAAATGTTCATGATAGTACTTTGTGAAAATTAAAGCACACAAGCTTGTCTTTAGACATAAACTTCTGTTCACCTCTATGGAATTTGCCACTCAATTTATATACACCTTATTTCTTCCATGCCTATAGTACAGTAGCCTATCTACTCCTTCCACTGTGTGAACTCTATGAGTCAACACATTCTGTTCTTAGCTTAAAATCTTGCTAAATTTCTGGATCATAGTCCATTTACATATAAACTACTAAGAGTAAAAAATGGCATGAGAAGTCCTTGAAATCATATTAATGATATTTCCTTCAAATGATATGACTTCTTTCCTTGTTTTTCTTGTTGTTGTTTTGGTAATAAAACAAAAAATCATAAAATATAGAATAATTTTCACTGAGTGTTATTTGGGGTTTGAAGGAGTTGGGGGGGGTCAACCAAATGGTTCTTATCTGTTCTAATAACTTGAAATACTTGGCAAATGTTTTGCTTGAAGCATATTCCTTTGCTTTAAGTATAGTATTTAATCATATTGATAATCCACTGATAGATTCATTCTTGTGTTACCAACCTCAGACTTAGGTATCAGTTAGAAAGAATCATTTAATAGCCACTCCTTGACTTGTTATGAAGTGAAACTTGTTGCTTGATTTCTTTCTTACTTTGGTATATCAAATTTTTAGAAATTAGGTTCATCATTTTGTTGCCCAGTTTTCCAACAACTTGGTTTCAGCCTTGGATCCCATTAAACAGTGCCTGGGTTTCTTGATCCAGAAAATTAGTCTTTCAGAGGGTGTATCCTTGATATCTGCTGCCATTTCTCCCTGAAGATAACTTCCCAACCTTGTGTGCCTCTGCTGATTGGCTATGATATGAAACTTTACAAGTGTCTGGCACCACTGCTTGGATAGACAACTTGGATCCCAGTATCTTTTATACATTTTTAAAAGCACTTAAATTAACATTATTTTTATCATTTGATACAAACTTCCACCAAGTATACTTCCTAGTTTTACATACTTAATCATCTTAGAATACTGTACTCTGAGATATAATCTCATGGTAAGATATTTGGATTTTTTCCTTACCCTGCAGGTTTATTTAGATACTCAGGCTTGTCTTCCCTACTCTTGGTGAATCAGCCATTTAAACCCTGGCTATGATATCTTTGATATTTGACTGTATTAAAAAAGAAGTAGTACCCTTAAAATTTGTGCATGGAAAAGTACTTTAAATATCATAAGATGTGGAAAAAAGGGATACAAATTGAGTATAAAAATCCATAAAACAGGAATATAAACAGCAGTATAAATAACCTTGAAGGGGCAAGGGACAAGATGAATGGAATAATTATACCATGAACAGAAGTGAAATGCATGACTCAAAAGCTAGTGAAGAGGTAGTGGAATGCATAGAGAAGGTGAATCCTTCAGATTCTGGGTCCATGAAAGCATTTTGAGATTCAGCCAAGGCCATTTCTGCTAGAATCAAGTAGTGTGACGTCTTTTTACTTACTTTTTACTACTTTCTTTTCATTCATGGCTACTTCAGATTCTTCTGTCTTCAGCAGCATATGAATGGAAATTTTCCATGTCTTAAAGTACTCAGAAAAATGAAATAAATATAAGATAAAAATTGTAAGGGGCGGCTAGGTGGCACAGTGGATAAAGCACTGGCCCTGGATTCAGGAGTTCCTGAGTTCAAATCCAGCCTCAGACACTTGACACTTACTGGCTGTGTGACCCTGGGCAAGTCACTTAACCCCATTGCCCTGTTAAAAAAAAAAAAGATAAAAATTGTGAAAGGACAGAGAAGCTGTTTCTGCCATTGGGGAAATTTTAGTTCTTCAGAAATCCATGAAGAGGGAACCAAACGATGGACTAAAAGAAGCAGATGCAGCTGCTAATACTGACAACTATATTTGTAACATTAAAAAAAAAATCTACTTAGTCAATCCGCAGCTATTATCTGAATAATCCACACTTTATATCTTATTTTACCAAGTTTTGAGCAAACTAAGTTGTACCTTATGTGCCTAAATGAACACAGCTTAAGATCTGTAAAAAAATGAATAAAACTAAACTAAAACTATCTAGGTGTTTTTTTTTAGTTTCAAACTGTTTAGTCTTTATTAATTTTATATCTTTTTTACATAGTAGAAATAAAGCAATTGAATAAGGACAACTCCAACAAAACTATTCTTTTAAATAATTATTCATTAATAATGTTATTAATTATGCAGCTATATCTTAGGCACAAAGGCTTTCCCCATCTAAGGTATTTGAAGAAATTACTCGGAAAATGATACCTTTTAATGGGTTGTGGAAAACCAAACATTGGCCTAACAAAAGAGCATGTCTCATATGTTCTTTTTTGAAATTTTATTTATTCTACCCATAAAATCCATTATTTACTTATTTACTGTAATATTCTTTTCTTTTAAATTTTGAGTTCCACATTCTCTCTCTGTCTTTCACCCTCCCCTACCCATTTAGAAGGGGAAATATATTTGTCATGTGAGATGTGAAATCATTTGAAATCATGTGAAACATACTTCCATATTAACTGTATCACACACAAAAATTTTAAAAAAAAAGAAGAAATAAAGAAAACTATACTGGAGGCAGAACCAAGATGGAAGAGGAAAGTCATTGACTTGCCTGAGCTCTCCCCAAGACTCCTCCAAATACCTTCAAATAATGTTATAAGATAATTCCTGGAGCAGCAGAACCCACAAAAGGACATGGTGAAATAATTTTCCAGCCTAAGATAGTTTAGAAGGTAGACAGGAAAGATCTGTTGTACCAAGGTGAGAGTGGAGCACAGCCCATTACAGGCTGTACCAGTGCAGATACAGTGCAGCCCCAGCATAGACCCAGACCCAGCTACAGCAAACCAGAAACCAGGAGCAGGCCTGAGAAACCTCTGAATCATCAACATCAGCAACTGCTTCTGGAACTGAGCCCACAGAAGGTAAGGGGGTCGACCAATTGGCCAGAAGGAGATTACAGTGATACAGTGATCTCTTTGCCAGCCCTGAGGCAGGACTCTGGGGTTTTTTTGCCCATACTCCCAGAGGTGGTCTCAGGTGGGGATCTTGCCATATTTTTCTGAAATCACCCCATCATCATTTGTTATAGTACAATAGCACTCCATCACAAGCAGAATCACAACTTGTTCAGCCATTCTCCAAAGAATTTTTAATACTTGGCCACCACAAAAAGAATTGTTTTAAATATATATTTTAAAGACATAGGTCTTTTTTCCTTTTCCTTTCTTCTCTTTGGAGTACATACCTAATAGTGGTATTGCTGAATCTAAGAGTATGCACAGTTTTACAGCCCTTTGGACATAGTTCCAGATTGTTCCACCCAATGCTTGGATGAATCCACTGTTCCACCAATTCATTAATGTATACAATTTCTCTCATCCCTTCCAGCATTATAATTTCTAATAGGTATAAGGTGGTATCAGAATTATTTTAATTTTTCTTTCTCTAATCAACAGTGATTTAGAACATTTCTTCATATGACTGTAGATAACTTTCATTCTTCTAAAAACTGCCTGTTCATATCCTTTGCCCATTTATCAATTGGGGAATGACTCTTATTTTTAGCAATTTGACCCAGTTCCCTAGGTATTTGAGAAATGATGCCTTTATCAGAGAAAATTTCTGTGAAACTTTTCGATATTACTTTATTGTCTATGGTACCTTTTTACAAAATACACTTTCCCTGAGTATCTCTTTTGTTTAGGTCTATGTTTGCTTTTGCTTTCTCTGAGACGGATTGCCACCCCTGCCTATTCTACTTCAACTGAAGCATAATAGATTCTGTTCTAGCTCCTTATTTTAACTCTCTGTGTATCTTTTGGTTTCATGTGTTTCTCCTGTATACAACATATTATTGGATTCTAGTGTCTAATACATTTTGCTATCTGCTTTTGTTTTGTGGGTTAGCTCATCCCATTCACATTCATGGTCATGATCACCAACTGTGCATTTTCCTCCATCCCATTTTCTTCTGTTTATCCTTTTCTCTCTCTTTTGATCCTTCCTGTCCCTCCTCAAAAGCTTGTCTTGCTTCTGACCAATTATTCCCCCAATCTACCTTATCATCTCTCCCACACACACATATCTTTTATCTCCTTTCCTTCCTATTTCCCTCTTGGGTAAGATAGTTTTTTATATGCAACTGAATGTGCATGTGTGATTGTGTGTGTGTATGTGTATACATATACACACACACGCATATACATATACAATATGTATACATATATACACATGTACATATACACATGCACCTGCACATATATATATACACACACACATATGTATTCACAAATAGCTACATATCTATCATTCTATCATCCATCCATCTATCTATCTATCTACCAATTCCAATAAGACTGAGGGTCAAATAGTGCATGCCACCCCCACTTATTTCCCCCTCCACCATAAAAACCCTTCATTGCATTCCTCTTTAATGTAAGAAAATTGAAAATTTGCCTCATTCTACCTCTTCCCTCTTCTCCCAATGCATCCCTCTTTCTTACCCCTACATTTTTTTTTGGAGTTTGTCTCAACATAATCAATATAGGAATGCAAATAGTTTAACCCCATTGAGTCTCTTATGATTACTCTTTCACATTTCCCTTTTTGGGATTCTCTTCAGTCTTTGTGCTTCAATGTTATATTTTCTATTCAACTCTGGTCTTTTCATCAGAAATGTTTAAAAGTTCTCTAGTTGATTAAATATCCATATTTCCCCCCACTAGATTATACTCAGTTTTTCTGGCCAGGTTATTCTTGCTTGTAATATTAGCTTCTTTTCTCTCAGCTAGTTTGTTTTTTTAATTAGATTTAGGGTTCTCTAAGTACGCAATCATGTTATTTGCAAAGAGTGACTATTTTGTTTCCTCATTGCCTATTCTACTTTCAATACCCAACTGATCATGTCTACATATGTTTTCTTCTTTGAATCCATACGAATTAGAGTGAGGTTCAAGCTTTTCACATCACCCCCCCTCCATTTTCTCCTCAACTATCAATGCTCTTCTTTGCATACCCCTTTCACAGGCAAAAATGTCACCATTCTACCTCTTCCTTTCCCCTTCTCCTAGTGCATCTGTCTTTCTCACCCCTTCATTTTTTGGGGAAAGATTATCCCATCATAATTGACCCACAACCATACTCTCTGTTTATGTAGACCCTATAGAAACTCCTTATAACTATCCAAATAATGACAAAGTTCTTAGTAATTACATGTATCATCTTTCCATGTAGGAATGTAAACAATTTTTAACTTTATTGAGTCTCTTATGATTACTCTTTCATGTTTACCTGTTAATGCTTTTCTTGAGTCATGTATTTGAATGTCAGATTTTCAATTCAGGTCTGGTCAGGAATGTGTGAAGGTCCTCACTCTCATTAAATTTCCCCCCTGGAGTATTCTTTTTAGTAATCTTTGCTCCTTTAATGAAGAAGCTGAAAAATCTTTTTTTTTTTGTCCTGATTGTGGCTAAATAATATTTGAATTGTTTCTTTCTGGCTGCTTCCAATGTTTTCTCCTTGACCTGGGAACTCTGAAATTTGGCTACAATATATTCCTGGGAGTCTTCATTTTGTGATCTCTTTCAGGACATAACCAATAGATTCAATGTCTATTTTAACCTTATTTTATCATCTGGATCTAAGATCCAGGGAGGTTTTCCTTGATAATTCTTGAAATGTAATATCTAGGCTCTTTTTTTAAAAATCATGGATTCCAGGTTGTCTAGTAATTCTTAAATTATCTCTCCTAGATCTACTTTCCAGGTCAGTTGTTTTTCAAATGAGATATTTCACATTTCCTTCTATTTTTCATTCTTTTGAATTTATTTTATTGTTTATGGAAGTCTTGTGGATTCATTAGTTTATATTTGACCAATTCTAATTTTTAAGGAATTGTTTTCTCCAGTGAGTTTTTGTACCTCTTTTTCCATTTAACCAGTTCTGCTTTTTTTAAGGTATTTTTGTTTCCAGTATTTTTGTGCCTCTTTTAGCAAGCTGTTAATTCATTTTCACAACTTTTTTATGTCATTCTCATTGCTTTCTCCAATTTTTCCTCTACCACTCATATTGCTTTCTTTAACTCTTCCAGGAATTCTTATTGCTCTTGAGTCCAATAATAATTTTTCTTTGAGACTCTCTTGTAGCTGTTTTCACAGTGTTGTCATGTTCTAAGTTTATGTCTTGATCTTCCCTACAACTACAGTAACTTTTTATAGTCATGTTCTTTTTATGGTCATGTTTTTTGCTTATTTTCCCAGCCTATTTCTTGAGTTTGAACTTTATGTTAATGTTGGGCCCTACGTATTTGGGGATGGGAACATACTGTACAAACTTTACATGTTTTCATGCTACTGTTTTCAGTACTAGTGCTGGGGTTCTGCAAGGTTTCAGTGCTTCTAAGATGTTGTGATCTAGGGAGAAATATGTTCACTACTGTCCTGATCTGTGCTCTGGCCTTTACCTAGGAAGGGCCCTTGGTCCACTGTGGCCATATGTACAAGTGTTTGTCTTGATGCTAAAACTGTTACCAGGGCCCCTTCTCCCTTGTAACTGATCATAAGTGCTCCTCTCCACACTAGAATTGTGACCTAAGACTGCTTATGGTTAATAGAGTTACCAGTAAGTACCAGTTATATCCAGTGCCAACAAAAGGTCCCCTGTAATCTCTTTCTGACCAATTGTTTAACTCCCTTATGGTCTCTGGAGAGACTGAGAGCTCCCAAAGCATCCTAAATCTATGCTGCTGTTGCTGCAAAGCTGCCTCATGCTGGTGCTCCTGCTGCACTCTGGGCTGTGTCCAACATAGTGTTACACACTTCTTCTGCCAACCTTTTAATCTGTCTTAGGCTGAAAAAATGTCTCCCTCTGAGCTTTTGTTGGCTCAGCTGCTCCAAAACTTAATTTGAGGCACTATTTTAAAGTTATTTGGAGAGGAATGTTGGGAGAGGTCAACTGGGTGCTATCCTGTACTCTGCCATCTTGGCTCCTATGTCTTTTTCCAGGTTATTTTTAAACAAAGAAAACAAAATATTGTCTTTCCTTTTTCCTCCTATAACTTCCTCCCTACCCTACTTCATCTATACATACATGCAAACATATAAATGCACATATACGTGCACTCTCGCATTCATGCATGTACACACACACACACGCATACACACACGGTTCCTGTTTAGCTTCAACAGTTAAAAATATGTTGGACCTTCAAACCTAATATTAGAGGATAAAGTTTATGGGGCAAAGGACCCAAGATGTCATTCTTATGCTCTCCATCACTGCTTCTGCCTATAAATGATTGGTGATATATGAAGAGCAGAAAGGTACAATGGAAGAAAGGTCATTGGGAAGCTTGATTGGGGTGTTGAAAATTGATTCTGTCTGCATGTGTACATTTAAAAGAAGAGGCAAATATGAAGTCATAGTTATTCACATAGGCAGGAGAAGTAGCTGCAGAAGAGGGCTATAAATATACTAAGGGCTAAGGCATGTATTGATTTCTGAGGTGATTTCCCAAATCAGAACCTCTAAACTTAACTGTCTGCAGCACAAGGTGCATGTTGCTAAATCTTCCTTTAGCTGAGGTATTCAGATTAAAGTACCCAACTGCTCAATTGCTCCCTATAGAACCATGAGTTGATTAGGAGACACAGAAAGACTTCAGCTTAACTCTACAAAGCATCCATCTGCAAGTAATATACTACTTTTTTTCCTCTCAAGGTGTTTTACTACCAAGGGCAAATCATGATCACTTTAGAATATGTGTGTGTGTGTGTGTGTGTGTGTGTGTGTGTGTGCGTGTCTGTATGTGTGTATTTTAAAATATTTTACTTAACATAACATGAAAATTGTTATTATCAAAACAAATAACTCCTTTTGAAATTATTGAAAAATGGAATAGTGGTTGTTTTCAAGGAATAATACACTCTTATTATAATAGAAAAGTTAGTCAGGTATTTAGGCTTTATAAAACAATTCAATCTATGAACACTCCCTTCTAATTCATATGCCATTTACTAACTGCCCACTAAGGTAAGTCAATGAGTTACGAGTTGGAGTTACAAAGACAAAACAGAAAAATATAAGTAAAAGACAAGGGAAACCAAATGAACATCTCTATGCATTTGTATCTTCCTCAATGAATTTCATTAAGCACCAGTTTGTGTTAGTCACTATGGCATGAAGGAGAGAATGATTTTCAGGCATCTGGCTGAAAGCATTTTTCAGTATATGGAAACTCATAGATGTCCTTTATTCTTGGCAGTGGGTACATTCTGTTAAAGAATAATACCAAGAGTCAAAGGGCAAGGAGAAACTCATTTCGTAAAATAATATAAATTAAAACACAATTTATATCTGATGTCAGCTGGGTATAGACAATCATAAATTAGACCAATAATAGTCTTACTTTTAAAAGTTAGGTTTCTTTTGTCCTAGTAAGATCTTCAAACAACTCCTTTTTTATTATTATAATAGCTTATTATAGGTTCTTTGTCTTTCTGCAATCTTTCCATTGAGCAGGTAGTTGCAATTCTCAGCTTCTGGCCTGATGTTGAGTTAAGAATTGGCTCAGGGTGACATTCCAGCCTGGCACATAAAATCTACTAAGACAGATTGCTTAATTTTAAAACGTAAAGGCTTTTTGAAAAAATCTTGTGCAGGACTCATTTCTATATGATAGGGCAGTCTATATCCAGAATCCAGCTGCCACATAGACATAATTTTCCCAGGCCCTTTAAAAATGCTGCAATCAAGGTTAATCTAATAAGGTATGCCTTTGAAGATTGCTGTCAAATTGAAATGAAATAATATTAGTGTTTACTATATTTCAATAAATGTAAAAACCCAGTGGTATTTTCTGTTCTAGGTTTAAATTACTTTTGGGCTACAGCTGTAAGAGGTTTTCATGAGGGATATTAAAGTTAAGTTGAAGTAGACTTTGTAATCACAAGTTTCAGGTCTTTATTTTTCCAAAGTTTAAAATGAACTCTCCTAACAGGTATGATGTGTTAGCCTCAGAAAGAGCTAATGACAACTGGTAATTTATTACCTCAACATCAATACCCATCAATAATTTTAGTGGATGCCAATAAATTAGATATTTTCTCTCCTCTGCTTAGTATATATTATATTAGGTTCTCAATAAGAAAGAAAATAAAGGAGGAAGACATTCAAAGGACAATATCAGTAGCGAGGCACACTTGATCCCTTCAATATTTATGATTGTGATATAGTGGGACTACAAGAAACAATCTATTGATAAGGCAAATCAGTTAAATAATTTAAAAAGTAGCAATAAAGGGTTTCAAGGTTTCCAAAGAAGTATAAATATACACATGAGCATGCATATGCACGTGTATATGTGTAACAAAAGCATGACTATTAAAGTGTACATATATGTCCATATTTATAGGCATATGTGTATACACATACACCACGTGTATGTGTGGGCATGCACATACATGCATACATATATATACACATAAATACACACACATGTGTGTATGTATGTGTGTATATACACATATATACATATATGTACATATATACACATATATATACACACACACACATATATATATATACATATATATATATATATGCCTATTCTAGTAAAGAGATATCAGAAACACAGCCCATAACTCCACTGTGGTCAGCAATGCTCCAGAGTGAGGCTGCAATTGGATTAAAATGTAATTGGAAAATATATAACAAAATAAATGAACATACAATAGAAAATAGATAATGCTAATATATGGTTTTTTAATCAATATGTAACCGCAGGGACCCTAATGTGAATGTTAATGGCTTCATTTCTATTTAAGAATGACACCATTATTGTAGAGTAAAGGTTTTTAAAAAATGATGAATTTGTAGGACTCTAGAATTTTGTGTTTTTGTGTCTCAGAAGCCTAATCCTTGGTGTGCTATGACTGTTGTCTGTTGGTGATGAAAGAGATGCAAATGAACTATATTTGCAATGAATACTGTAGAAGTAATTTTTCTTGCTCAAATTCATGGTCATACTCTGAGAAAGAATAGTTCAGACATATAGTAGATAGAGTACCAGACTTGAAATGAAGAAGACCTTAATTCAAATTTTTTTATGGACAAATTAGTTGTATGCCCCTAGAAAGATCACTTTATCTCTCTTAGCATCACTTTCTTCTTCTGTAAAACAAGAGTAATAATAGTACCTAACAGGGTTGTAATGAGGATCAAATGAAATAACACATAAAGTGCCTTGTAGATATTAAAAAGCCAAATATATATTTTTGTTGTTCAGTCCTTTCAGCTGTGTTCAAGTCTTTGCGACCCCATTTGGGGTTTTCTTGGCAAAGATACTGGAGTGGTTTGCCATTTCCTTCTCTAGATCATTTTACAGATGAGGAAACTGAGTCAAACAGTGGTAACTGACTTGCCTAGGGTCACACAGTTAGTAAGTGCCTGAGACCTGTTTTGAACTCAGATCTTCCTGACTGACCCTGGTGTTCTATCTGCTGTGCCACCTATCTGCTCCTGATTAAATATAATTTATGACTTTTATTATTATTACCTTCCCTTCCTGACCAACAGCTTATTCCTCTTCAATATATCTGTGATCACAAACATGTAGGAGTGACCTCTAATAGTCTAGATGATAATGAATCTAGGCCACCTCATCTTGTAAATAAGATGACATGAAAAATTCTGCTTCATTCCCTGGTCTCCATAACTGTTTGAGGATGATTGGCAAGAGTCAGTAGGAACTTCCCCATGGTGGCCTATAAGAAAAGAGGAAATAATCCCAGCATTTTCTCTCTTTGGCCCTTTTCTGTCTAATACCTTCTTTTTTGTTATTCCAGCAAGGAGTGCAGGGGTGTTATTCTCTTCTCTGTCACCTCTTCTCTGTCAAGCCTCAGTAGCAACTGTGATCAAAAGCACATAATTGTCTAGGTGACACTGAATCCTATTTTTCTGGTTCCTTGCCTGAGTTTAGGCTGAAAACCAGCAATCCTTAGGACAGGTTTACAGTCTCATTCCAGGACCCCTCATACATATATCTTTCCATAAATTCTCCATGAATAGTCACACCCAGGGTGCTAATAATGGTCTTCCTCTACATCTCTTGATACTGTATGGCAAACAGTAGGGCACACAGGCATCCCTTCTTCCCCCACTGTATATATCTAATATATTTTAGAAACATTTTTTCCTGTGCCACTTTTTATTGGTAGTATGCTATACCCTACTTGTCTGACCATTGGCTTTTAAATAAGCCTTTCCTTAGAAAATGTATTTCATGAGTATGCCCAACAGCTATGAAAATGTACAATTCCTTTTACCCAGTAATGCCACTACTATGTTTATACCTCAAAGATATCAAGGAAAGAAAATCAAATCATATATACAAGAAATATAGCACGTTTTTGCTGTTGTTGTTATTCTTGTTTGTTGGTGGTTGGTGGTGGGTTTATTTATTTAATTTTGTGGGGGGAGTAGGTAGGAAAGAACTGGAAACTGAGTTGGATCCCTATCAATGGAGGAATGACTCAACAAGTTATGGTATGTGGATGTGACAGAATACTATTGTAATGTAGGAAATGGTGAAAGGTTCACATGATGAAGGTTTAAAGAAAACCTAGAAAGGCTTATATGAACTCATGAAAATGAACTGGGAAAGCAGGAAAACAACTTATGCAATAATGATGTTAGAAAGAGAAATAACTTTTAAAGACTTCGGAACTCTGATCAACACAATGGCCAACTGAAATTCTAGAGAATTTATGATGAAACATATTATATACCTCTAGATGTAGAACTGATATATTTTTATTTTTACTTTTTAGAAATGGCTAATTCAGGAATTTGTCATGTATATGCATGTAACACAGTTTATCTTGCTTTCTCAAATAGACTCCCTCCACATCTCTATCCCACTAACATTTTGCTTTCCTTGGCCATGAAGCCTTTCCTTATCGCTGCAGCTAAAAATGACCCTTCTTTCCACAAAACTGACCCTTCTCAATTTGATTCTATATATATAATTACTATATTCCAACATCTAGCATTTTGGTTTTTATTCATATCTTATATCCTATACTAGACTTCAAGCTACTTTAAGACAACATTGTGTTTATTTCTTTACCATTGTATTTGTAACACCTAGCACACTGTTTTACCTTTAGTAAGGGTTTAAAAGATACTTCTTGAATTGAACAGTCTTATTGATGAACTTCAAATATCTCTAGTCTAGTGGAAAAGCCAAGAGAAATTACGAGTAGGTTCAAGTGAGTTCTGCTATTGACAAGCTTAATTTATTAATTTCCAAATCAGGAATATAAAGGCTGGATTGTGATTGCTGTCTGTCATTTTGCTTTGAATTTGATGACACCAATCCTTTCAGGTCCACTAAGGGGTGGTGGTGGTGGTTAATTATTTACTTGGAAGAATGCTGATTCAAATTTTTCCCTCAACTGCCTGTAAAACACCTGCTACTTTCCTGAAAATAAAAGGCAGCTATCAGTTTCCCTGGACGTGCTTATTCAGAGATGCTGTCTCTTTTCTCGTTTTGTTAAAAATAAGACTCCTGAGGTCCATGACTACAGGGAGAAAACTTTCTAGTCCAGTGACTTTCAGTTAGTCAGCAGGCATTAGCATACCCAGAATGTTCTGTTCGAACCTTTATTTTAAAAGAAATTAAAAACAAGCTCTCTTTCTTACATACAATATCTTAAGGAAATCAAATGAGTTTGATTGATATTGATTAAAAACTCCCTACATCTAGGCTTTAATGCTTATCTCCTAATACCCAATTATGGAAGTTCAAGTGTCATGAAAACCTTTAGGACAATTCTTCATAAATGAGGCTGGCAGTCTTGAGGATTTATTTCTTCTGCTTCCAGTAGAACAGCTATGCATTATATTGAGACCAGTCCTACAAATCTGATTTCCTCCCATACCTTCTAGTTTCTGGTTCTTTACTCCAAACCACTTTCTCTTCCATATGTCTTGCCAATACATCATTTTGATCTTTCCTCCCTTTTCTGTAGGGTCTTGAACTTAATGAAGTTTCATTTTGGAGAATACCCTTAAGGCTTGCTTTTACCTTTCATTTCTAATGTTTGCTTACCAGCTTTAAAAAGTTAGCTGTTTTTTAAAAAATATTATTTCCAAAAAAACTAACTACTCCTATACCAATCTCCATTTCCATTATCGTTTCATTTATCTTCAGCATTGTTGATATAAGTACTTAGATCTTTCAAAGATTCAGGTTGATCTTTTCTTGCATGCAGAGTTGTGTGAAGTTTGTCTATATTCTTTCATAAATCCACCACAAGGGGTCCATCTAACATGCTATAGGAATTCCTTGAGATTCCTTAATATAACATAGATATAAATAGAGCATGAAGTATCTTACTAAGTGTCCATATTTTTTTTTCTTGCTGGTCATACATTTCTCATGTTTTATGCTACTTCTATGAAATTCCTCAGTTGTTTTATATTTAATGAATTTTAAATATATTTAATGGAAATATGATTTAAAAGGAAATATTTTATTAATAACTGTGAAATTATACATGTTTTCTCATAACTGATTGAGTCAAATTGTTCCAGTACACACACACATATATTTATATATGCATATATAGAAATTGTTTTCAATTTTGATATCAAATCAGTGTTTCAGCTAGACTTCGTGTCTTCCCAATAGCCCTAAAATGGAGTTGGTCATTACTATTGAGTTAAAATCCAGGTGTCCAACAACTAGCAAGGTGAGTCCTGCTCTGTACCATTTCCATTCCATTACTTAATGAAACCACAAAGAAAAATTATCTGGAATAATCAATAACCATTTCTACAGGGATCATGACCTGTTCACCTCGCCAGATATGGCTTTATTCTAAGCATATTTATACATGATCTAAAAAACATCTCCTGGGATCATAGATGTAGAGTTGGAAGGGACATTAGAGTTATCTAATCCAGCCCCTTCATTTTAGAGATAAAAAAAAGGATGAAGACTTATAAAGATTAAGTGATTTATAGTGGGTATCAGAGGCAGTAAGAATTAGAGGTAAGATTTAAACCTAATGCTTGTAAATCAATAGCTGAAGTTCTTTCCCTTATGCCATGATGTTTCTCTTCTATTTTTGGTTCAGGCTACCATTAAATATATTATATGTATTTTTTGGAATGGGAGGTGAAAATATTCTAGAATATTTCCAAACTTTTTGAGATGTTACCAAATTTCTAGGAAATGATTGTTATGATGGTTGCTCATCATTTTAAGAAATATTGTAATCTGAGGGAAGACCAACTAATGAATCTACCTCTTTTCTATGAGTTTCACTTCACTTCACTTCACATTAGGCCACTGTCACCAGGTGACCAAGGTATTAGTAGTGCCAAGAATTAGTAGGGTTGGATTAGCCGGCCCCTATGTCAAGTCAGTTGTACACAGATCCAATCAATAGTCTAACTACTGCTTGTTTGGAAACAAAAAGGAAAACAATTCATAACCCTGTTTTGAAATTTGGAAAGCAAAATTACTTCATTGTTGTGGTTCCCACTCCATCTGACACTGATTACAACCCCTGATGCTTTTTTTTTTCCTGCTGCTAGGTAGCATAGTGGATAACTCTTGGAACTGGAATCAGAAAGATCTCAGTTCAAAACCAAAATTAATAAGATTACTAACTCAATGAAAACCAAAGCGGAGAGTAAAATTATAAAATCGTGATTCATTATTGTTAACAATAACAACACTGGCTCCAGAGTCAAAAGACCTTAGTTCAAATCTTGTCTCTACTTAAGATCTCTGTGAACTTATGATACTCAACCTCCCAGGTCCCCAGTTTCTTCATGAGTATAAGAAGGCCTTTGGACTAGATATCCCCTAAAGTTCCTTGTAGAGCTAGAGCTGCAATTCTCTGAGCTCCTTTTTAACTGATAAATGATATGTGTGCCTACTAAACCATGCTTCTACAATTCAGTTTATTAAACTTTCAGGGGAGATGTCTGCTGGAATACAGCCTGGAATATTGGGTTGGTATGTTCCCAAGAATGTCAGTACTAGGACATGCTGGCTTCACAAGATTACATAGACATAGCCAAAGCTCTGTTGGTGTATGATGCTGACCACTGGTGCAACCTGTCTGCATTTTTATAACCTTTACCATCAGGAACAGATCCTTTATTAACTTAATTAGATTATATATAATTCCTTTCATTTTGGCTAAACAGTCTAGGAGTATTCTCTTCCTTTCAATTTTCTTTACAAGAAACTGACAGACCGTTCTATGCCTCACATAAACATATGTATGCACACATGTGTACACACACACACACACACACACACAGAAACCAATTCTTAGATGAACGTTCTTCTCAACCTCTATGTAGACATTCTTTTCTTCTCTTTTATTCTGTATGAACCTCTTCATACAAATGTCTTAAATTAAAGCTTCTACCAGGTTGCATACTTACCCCACACCTTCTATTCTCCCTAAATCACCTTCTCTGCAACCTGGAACTTTTTTATGGCTTAGACACTCTTGTGAGCTGTTGAAGCTCCAATTTATCACTGCAAAAAACAAAAACAAAAAATGGCAAAGACTCTGACTAGCATAGCTAGCACAACAGCCACACCTGAGATAATAACATTTGTAAGATGAATAACATTTGTATAGTACTTACTATTTGCCTAGTGCTGTGCTTAGGTCTTTACAATGATTCTCTCATTTGAGCCTCACAATGATCTTGAGAGGTAAGTTCTATCATTATCTCCATTTATACAGATGAGAAAACTGAGGCAAATGGATGCTGACTTACTTAGGAACACACAGATAGTAAGTATGTGAATCTGGATTTGAACTCAGGTCTTCCTGAATCCAGGCCCAGTGTTCTATCCACTGGGCAACCTAGCTACCCCTTTTACCAGCAGCAGCAATTAATATTTACATAATGCTTACTATGTGCCAGGCACTGTGATAAACACTTTACAAACATTATCTAATTTGATCCTCCCAACAACTCTGGGTGGTGGGTGCTATTTTTATCTCTATTTTACAGTTATGGAAATTGAGGAAAAAGAGGTTAAGTGAATTTTCCAGTGTCACACAGCAACTATGGAAACACAGTAGGTACATAGTGATTGTTCGTTAATTGTTTAAAAAGACTTGCCAGAGTTTGTATGCCACTTGAATAGCCTGCAAGAAGCTAAGGTCATGTTTATGAAGCAATGTGGCATTAAAATAACGTTTCAGTGCAGGATATAGTTAATACAAGTTAAAATGTAAACACAATGAATTTCATGACCAGTAAAATTTTTTTTCCAGTATTCATCTGGGAATATGTATTTGCATATATTATACACATATATAGTAGGAGTTTTAGATACATATGTGGATCTCTCTCTCTCTCTCTCTCTCTCTCTCTCTCTCTATATATATATATATATATATAAAAACTCTCTCTGTCTCTATCTATCTATCTATCTGTCTGTCTTTCTATCTATCTAACTAAACTCTCTGTATAATATAAGCTTGTTAAGGACAGAGACTATGATAATCCTCACTTAAGATTAGTAATGTTTTATTTTTAATAATAAATTCAAATCAACAAGAATTCTCTGGGAATAAGCTAAAAATACACTGACTTAGGGGTGTGGTCAATGGAATAATTTAAAAAAATAATAACAATGTCTATTCCTGGAAAATTTACCGAAATTTAAGTGGATTGGTAAAATTGAGGGTATATGAATAAATGAATGAATAAAAAGCATTTATTAAACACTTACTATGTGCCAAATTTGATATGACCTATGTTTATAAATCCAGGGAATTGTTAAAAAATGAGTTCATAAAAGATAAATTGTTTTAACCTGCAGTGTTAAAATGTTTGTCTGTCATATGGATGCCATTAGGTGAATAATAAAATTTAGGCTGCATTTCCCCTAAATGTCAATATACTATGGAAAAATACAACAGACATTAAAAATGATATAGCACAGTCTTCTAATATGTAAGTATATTAGAACACCAGAATGCTAAGAATAAGTAGTCTCTTGAGCTAAATCCAGGGAAGTCAACTTTACCGCAAGGCTGTTAGTGATAACAGTTGAATGTAATGAAAAGGAAGGCTTTGATAAAAATCCCTCTACAGTCTACATTATCTACCTACTCAGTTTTCTAGAGGATGTGTTTATGACACACAGATGGATTCCACCATAAAAGAAAAATACTAGGTGGCATAATGAAACAATTCTGATGAAATATTTCTCAGGGGAAAGAAAGCCATTATCTCAACTTTGAAAATGAATATTGGCCCATGTACACAGAGCTAGTGAAATTCCAACTGGGCATCAAAAATAATGTGTTTATTCTGTTTTCGCCTTTTTGTTTTGTTTGATTTTTATGGAGATTGTGGGGATGGGGGATTTTTGCATGTATAGTATTGCTGTAGGCTGGTGTTTCTGTTCATTTAATCCTAGCTGATATGGAAAGAACAAATTTAGTATAAATATCTGGAGTATATTTACAAGATAATTTTGACAAGATATAAGTATATAGAACTAGAAAAATATTTGGATTAGTGATATTGTTAAAGATCTGATGTATATGGATTTGTGACATGTTTATGTATATGTGCATATTTATCTTTTAGCCTATCTATCTTCCTGTCTATCCTCTCCATCATAACTCTTTATCTGAGTATTGTGCTTGTAGAAGTGCCCTCTAACATCAGCATGATGAAGAAGATAATGGGTAGTATTTAGGTATTGTCAGAAGCAAAGTTGGTGCTGATAGTATTATCATCACCTAGAGTTTTGATGTACTTTGTGTCTAAGGATTCATATGTTTTGCAGCAAAGCCCAATTCACAAAACTTTGTCAGAGACATACACAAGATGGAAACAATAAAAAAAGTCAAGCCAACAGGATAACCATAGTCCCTAGAGTTAAATGCTCTATCACAATGATGCCGTACATGGATTTCCCCCTTTCCTTCCTTTCCTTCCTTACTCTTTTCTCTAACCATTGTATAGGGGATAAACAAGGAATATCAATCCAAAGGTCTTAGCCATGGCTGATTTTATATGCTACTGACAGGTTTCCTCCTTGTAAAAGAGAGGCTCATATACACATTAGGGATATTAGCAGCACCTGATGATTTTCTGCTTCTACAGATCAACTGCCCCATCTAACAAAATATATACATCTTTCCACCATGACTGATTCATTACTTGCTTAGTCCTCTCTTCATAGTATATTGGATTTCAGCAAGGCAGTTGACAACATTTTTTCATAATATCTTTGTGGAGAAATGTGAGCTAGATGATAATACAGTAAGGTAGCTTCTTGAATCATGGTACTTAAGTGTAGATAAATGAATGGACATCAGCCTGAAAAGAATCCCTAGTGGGATGCTGCTATAGGTCTCTGTTCATAGCTCTATTCATGTTCAATACCTTTTATTTGTTATTTGGATGGAGATATAGAAAGAATACTTATCAAATGTGGGGATAAAATAAAATGGGAAGTTAGCTGAAAACTGGATAACAGAATCAAGATTTTAAAAAAGTTTGACAGGCTAGAAAGATAGTCTTAATTTAACAAGACAGAATTTAGTGAACAAATGGAATAGAAGCAAGGTATCCTGGGAGAAGCACTAATTTTTAAACCAGAGTTAACTGGTTTTACAAATAAATAAGCCAAGGTTCAGAAAGGCAGTCAGTGACTTGATGAACATCATACTGTTAGTGAAAGGCCAACAATGAATAATTAGTTTTAGTTCTTGCCTAACATTGTGGTGTACTACCTTTCTCAGCCTTTATTTATTTTTTAAATTGAGATAGTTGTCTCTGGTTTTAAAATCATATGTTTGGTTTTATGAGTAATTTCAATTCAATATTTACTATAAGATCATAGATATAATGAAAATGGACTTCAAGGACATCTGGATCAATTCTTTTGTTTAAAAAAAAGGGGCATCTAGGTGGCACAGTGGATAGAGCACCAGCCCTGGAGTCAGGAGTACCTGACTTCAAATCCGGCCTCAGACAGTTAACACTTACTAGCTGTGTGACCCTGGGCAAGTCACTTAATCCCAATTGCCTCACTAGAAAAAAAAAAAAAAGAATCCAAGACCCAGAGAAGTTAATTTACTTGTTCAAGGTCTCACAGTTCATAAATAGCAGGAGCAAGATTTGAATCCAGGTTTTCCAACTCTAACTCCCTATTTCTACAGTCCAGGTATCATATCTGGACCTATGATTTCATTGGTATTGGGAATGCCAAGTGAGAAAACTTTTTCCAAAGCAATTTATCCCCTACTTTGCAACACATAGTCCTAGATATATGTTGTATATATAGTCCTATATATATGCATAGTCCTACATATATTACATTTTCTAAGGACTTTCTATGTTCTAGGGAAACATGATAGTTTTCCAAGATACAAAGACAAAAACAGTCTCTACCCTCTAGGTACTTACATTGTGGAAGACAACAGTTATATATATATATATATATATATATATATATATATATATATATATATATATATAAGTATAGATATAGTGGCAGCTAGATGGCGCAGTGGTTAGAGCACCAGCCCTGGATTCAGGAGGACCTGAGTTCAAATCTGGTCTCAGACACTCAACACTTACTAGCTGTGTGGCCCTAGGCAAGTCACTAAACCCCAATTGCCTGACCAAAAAAAAAATAAGTATAGTTATACAAAATGTCTTGTATGGAGGCATAGTTAGCTTGTTTAATATGTAATATTAACTAAGAAATAGTCCTTGTCCATAAGGATTGGGAGGTTTGGGGGAAAATTAAACATGGACACAGGTAACCTTAATTATAAGCAGAATATGAGAAGTATAGAGGCAAGGCATTTCACCAATAAGATAAGTCAATAAGAAATTTGAAAAAGCAGAGATCATTTCTACCTAGGGAGAGGAAGATAATAAGTAGGACTTCATGGAGAAGGAACAGGTTATTTAAATGTTAAAGAAAAGGGACAATGTTTAGAGGGTAAAGATGGTAGTCATAATGAGGTTGTGTGGTAGTCTATTAAAGGTAAAAGGCTATGGGGGCAGCTAGGTGGTGCAGTGGATAGAGCACCAGCCCTGGAGTCAGGAGAACTTGAATTCAAATCCTGCCTCAAACACTTAACACTTATTAATTTTGTGACCCTTGGCAAGTCACTTAACTCCCAATTGCCTCACCAAAAAAAATGTAAAAGGCTAGAATCGGAATGAAACAGTTTATACATTACTTTTTGTTGTTTTGACTTTTCCAATCATGTCCTTACTGTAATTTGGCTTCTAATTGGTACTTCTTCACTTTCTATACTAGAGCCATGTTGCCCTTCCCCCAACTACTGCTTCAAATTTTCTGTTCTTTCTGGATCATTGGGTTGGAGGAGATCTATGATCTTGAGGGGGCCAATATGAATGGGTCTGACTCCCACCGTTAACAAGCTCCATTTTTCCAGTCTCTACTCTCATTTCCAATAACTGACTTTCTTTCCTTTCTAGGATCACCCATAACTCTGGCATGATTTATTTGTGCCAGCCTACTACAGAGTGGGGTAGTAAGTCTGCTTAAAACATTAATGAAAACAGTGAAAAGCCTCTGTAACTGATCCTGTTTTCTGTCTTTCCTTTGGTCTTCCCATTGAAAGTACCTACTCTACACTACTCTGCTAGAGATTATTTTATCAAGCCCTTTTGCTTTTGGTAAAATGCAACCAAGTTGAGGGCAAGGACCATTTCATTCTTATCATATCTCTAAAGAATGGGGACTAGCACATAGATACTTAATAAATGCTTCATTCTCAATCTTACTCTAAAAATGATCACTTTACTTTAATCTCAGCCACTGTTGTGAATTGCAGTTGGAGTAGAAAGGAATGACTAAATTTTCAAAGCATTACAGAGAAAGGATTGCATGATATCATACCCATTGAATTTGGAGAATGAGGAAAAGGAAAAAGATAAATATTATAAAGACAGTGAGCTTGGATAATTAGAACATTATTGGTAACATCAACAGAGAAACAAATTTATTGGAGGAACAAATTTGGATGGAATATAAAGAATTTTGGATATGAATTTTAGGAATTCATGTGTGAATCAGGCAAATGAATCTATGATGGTAGAAGTCAGGGGATAAGATGGGGCTGGTGACATAGATTTTAGATAAGTCCTCTCAGGTGATTACTAAAATCATAAAAGAAGATAAGATTAACAAGGGAAATAATGTAGAGAAAAGACAAAATCAAGAAACATATATTTATGACTTGTCTACTATGTTCCATGCACTGTGCTACGTACTGAGGTTATTAGTGCAAAGAATAAAAAGAAATCTCTACTAACAAAATAAGAGCTCAGACATCATCTTCCAAGAAATTGTCAGGGAAAATTGCCCTGATATTCTAGAAGCAGAAGGTAAAATAGAAATTGAAGAAATCCACTGATCACCTCCAGAAAGAGATCCTGAAAGGAAAACTTCCAAGAATATTATAGCCAAATTCCAGAGATTCCAGGTCAAGGAGAAAATATTGCAAGCAGCTAGAAAAAAGGAATTCAAATACTGTGAACCTACAGTCAGGAAAACAAAAGATCTAACAGCTCCTACATTAAAAGATTGGAGGGCAAAAGAACTGGGATTATAACCCAAATGCACTCACCCTGCAAAACTGATTATAATCTTTCAGGGATAAAAATGGGACTTCAATGAAAAAGAGGACTCTCAGGCATTTGTAATGAAAAGACTGGAACCATATGGAAAATTTGACTTTCCAATACAAGGCCCTAAAGAAGCATAAAAAGAGAAACAGTAAAAAGAAATCATGAGGGATGTTAAAAGATTAAACTGTTTACATTCCTACATGGGAAAATAAAACTTCTAACTCATAAGAACTTTCTCAGTATTAGGGCAGCTGAAAGGAATATACTTAGAGGGCACAGGTATGAATTCAGTGTGAAGGGATGATATCTGTAAAGCATTTTTTTGTTGATCCTTATTTTTGTTGGGCAGGCAGAGTGGAGTAGTTTATGTCTGGGGCCAGATTTGTGATCAGGGCCTCCTGGGTTCAGGGCTGGTACTTTGTCCACTGTGTCACCTAGCTGACCCATGATGACATCTTTAAAATAAAGTTAAGGGGGGGCAGCTAGATGGCGCAGTGGTTAAAGCACCGGCCCTGGATTCAGGAGTACCTGAGTTCAAATCCGGCCTCAGACACTTGACACTTACTAGCTGTGTAACCGTGGGCAAGTCACTTAACCCCAATTGCCTCACTAAAAAAAAAAAATAAATAAAAATAAAAAAATAAAGTTAAGGGGTAAGAGGAATGAACTTGAAGAAAGGGAAAGGGAGAGGTGGACTGGGGAAAAGAAGCTCACATAAAAGCAACAAGAAAAAAACTTATCGAGTGGAGAAGAGGATGGGGAAGGAGCAGGGGAGTAAGCCTTATTCTTATCACAATTGGCTCAAAGATGGAATAATATACACACTCAAGTGGGTATAGAAATATGTTTTGCCCTGAGGGAAAGTGGGTGGGGAAGGGGATAAGGGTGGAAGTAATGTTTACAATTTTATAAAATTTTGGATTCATTTACTAAAATGACACATTCTAAGAAATATGTAAGTTACCAAAATGGCCACATTGTGTAATAGAAAGAGTACTGTATTTATAAAAATGAGACCTGTAGACTTTTCCTAGCTATACTACTAAGGAATTATATGACTGGGGGAAAGCAAAACCTAAAAAAGTCTACTTAATCTCCCCTCTTCTCAGCTTCTTATGTAAAAAATGAATATGACGAGCTAGGTGATCTTGTACACCCCAGTTGTATTATCCTAGTAACTGAATATCAAAACCAAATGTTATCTATACATTTCATCATGTTTGTTTAAAGTAAAATATATGTAGATTAGAATGGAAACAAACATTGATTTTTTTCAGTATCATGCAAATATTACATATTGGGAAGTATGTGGATATTTTCAGTTCCAACATTCAACATTAATAGGAAAATATTGAGCTCAGGTCATCATCTGAATGCTTAAAATTTGATTGAAACAATTTAGTTAGTTATTAAAATTGGAGTCATTCAGTCTTAATGGTATTAATGCGCATTAAGACAATATTAAGATTGAGTTATTAGGCCTTTAAAGTGAAGAAACTGAAAAGTCAAGGTTTTTCTAGCAATGTTAATTGGACTATGTAATACACATTATATTTTTATAATTTACATGTATTATCAAATAATAATTTCTAATAAATTTAAATTAGCCATTAATTAAAAAGACTAAGAACTATTTCAAATGGCAAAGTGTTAATGTCTCAAAGGTGTCTACTTCTTGACTGCAATATTCCTTTTTGGTATTTAATCAAGAAAATTATTTTCCCTCCTACAATCATCCAAAATATGGTAGATGAATGAAAAAGAAAAAACAGAAACATGGAAAATATATTTATTCAGAGTTCAAAGCAGCTTTCTCTCTCAGTTCCTCCTTCTGGGTAGGTTTCCTAGGAATTAAGTCTTTTTTGTTTTGGTGAGGCAATTGGGGTTAAGTGACTTGCCCAGGGTCACACAGCTAGTAAGTGTCAAGTGTTTGAGGCCAGATTTGAACTCAGGTCCTCCTGACACCAGGGCCAGTGCTCTATCCACTGCACCACCTAGCTGCCTTTGAATTAAGTCTGTTTAAACAACATGATTTATATCCAAACAGAAGCTTGAACCTCTGCTAGGATCATTGATACATAATAAGGGGCCTTAAAGGGCATTTAGTCTCATCCTTTCATTTTAGATATAAGGAAACAGGCCCAGAGAAAACCCATCCATGATCACATATGTAGTAAGTAGCAGAGTCAAGACTCTAAGTCAAGTCCCATGATTCCAAGTTCAACACTCTATATTCAGTGTTCTTTCCACAGCACCAAATTTACTAGGCTCTCTTCTGCCTGTGCTCTCACATTAGCATTCAGCCATACAGTTTGTTAGTGCTCTCCTTCCTAATTCATTTTTCCAAAAGAAAGCTTCCAAAAAGTAGCTATGCTGCTAAGTGTAAAAGACATAGTGACAGAACTGTTTAGGACAGTGTGGCATTCAAAGAATTCTGATTTTCAGAGATTTCCTTATTAGATAAAAATTCTTATTAGTAATAATAACTTCTAATTTTTATGTAGCTCTTTCAGGTTTGCAAAAATTATTACATTTACTATGTCATTATTAAAAAGCTTATATGTCTTGGCATGCAGGTGCAAGCACAAATACATATAGATATGCACCAAGGTTTCATTCTTGTACACATGGAACAGATTTCTACACCATTACATGAATGTGGTTACCAGTGATGTTCTTATATGTCAGAATCTTCTTATAAGGAAGGAGCCAGGGATTTTTAGGATTCACAATAGCTTCTATGGGTACAATAGAACGAAAACTTCCATGGAGTAGTATTTAACTGTGTTCTTTATTCGTGATGTTTTAGGTATTATTTATTTTTGGTACAAACATTGTCACATCCTCTTGTCTCTGTCTACATGCACACATATTTCTTTGATATAATATTCTACAATAGAGAATGTCAGTGAGGAATTTTTTTTTTGGTTAAACCTCTGTTTTCAGCTTCTAGCCATTTATTTCCTGACTAATAGTAGTAAATAGTAGTTAGTAAATCGGTAAAGAGTGAACTTAAGGATAATTCCCATAGTTTAGGCTCCTTATAATTTAAAGTTCTGTATCAAGCCTCCCTAAAGGCAGGGAATAAGATATGCATACTTCCCCATCCCTTCCATCAAGAAAGTGTTAAGCAAATCACATTGTGTTCTCTTCACCTGCTGCTTGGTATGACCCTTATATTCTTTGCCCTTCTCTCCTGCACTGGGCATTCTCTGCTTTGATTAAGACTCTGGTACCAGCCTCTGGCTGGTGATGATAACTATGTTTGAATAAGCATCTTCCTTAATTTCTCGAACATGTGGCTCAGATGGTAAACTACTAACTGCCTTATTATGACCTTGCTTTGGTGATGAAGGATTTAACTCTAACAGGGGAAACTAGCTAAGTTTTATACCTCTGGTTCAATTTTGGTTCTTCCAAAATTGAACAGTGGACAGGTAGACAAGGTCAATTGTTGCTCACAGAAACTAACATGCCTACAAAAGTCTTGCTTAAATTAAGATTTAACTTCCATGTTGTGGTTCATGTTAGTCAGTCAGTAAATATTTATTAAGCACCTCCCATATGCCAGGCATTATGCTAAGTTCGGTTTCCATTAGAGTCTCCATAAATAAGATTTACACAAAACAGTTAAAATCATGCATTTTCTATGTTAGGAAAGTACAATTAATTTTAGTATATCACAACTATTTCAGCAGTTGAGACAGTTTTGTGTAGTGGATGTAGAACTCCTTTGGATGGAAGGAAGACCTGGGTTCAAGCCCTACTTCTGTTGTATAATGGAGATGTGAGACCCTGAATTGATCATTTAAACTCTTCTTGTAAAAGGCAACTCTCTAAAACTGCAAAATTTCAGAATAGTTTCTAATCTATATTAGTAAGGGAAATGTCCTCATTGGAAGTTCCCTATGCTGGTGAAATTATAGGCCTGACTTCCAGCTCCCCACATTAGTGATCTTTTTCTAATACTATGACATCCTAAATTCTATACCCTACCTTTTTGCCTATTCACTTCTTTCTACCTTTGATTCATTCCCTAGATTTGGCATGTGTACATAAGATTTAGGGTTTCTACAAGACTCACTTTAGGTTCCTCCTGCTAAATCTTAATTAGTTCTATCCCATTGTTCTTTGTACCCAAGAATGACAAATTGCTGAACCCAATTCCTAAAATAAATACCTTAAAAGTACACTTAAGTGGGGCAGTGAGGTAGTGCAGTGGATAGAGCACCAGCCCTGGATTCAGAAGGACCTGAGTTCAAATCAGGCTTCAGGCACTTGACAGTAGCAGTGTGACCCCGGGAAAGTCACATAACCCTGATTGCCCCACTTTAAAATAAAAAAGAACACTTTAGTCAATATTTGAATATTCACTTCACTTTTTTTCACCTGGATAGTGGGAATTCTGGGTTTGTGGAGCACACATATATATACACATGTATGTATGTATGCATGCATGTATATGTGTATTCCTGCTACCATAACTTCATTAATTGCTAGATTTCATTCCAACTGAAAGTTGACTGCATGACATTTCATTTTCAAATTAATATCATTTTGACTACTAAAAATGTACAAGTAAAATATTTAGGGATCAGTAGATATGTCTTGATGAGAGAAATAAGGGGCAACATATATATATATATATATATATATATTGTCAAATATTAATAGAGATTTACAGAATATCAGAGTTGGAAAGGAGCTTAGAGGTCATGTAGTTCAACATATAACTGAACAGAAATATATTCTAAAACACTGAGCCTCTTCATGAAGATCTTCTGTGATACAGAATTCATTCCCTCCTAAGGGACCCCATTCTACTTTTGGACAGTTCTAATTGTTAAGAATATTTTTCTTAAATACCTATTTGTTCTTTTTTATTTTAGTTTTTAATTTTTTCCAAATATCCAAAGATATTTTTTGAGTTCCAAATTTTTCTCCCATCCTTCCTTTCCTCTCCCATTCCAAAGGCAATAAGGAATCTGATATAGGTTATATATCACAATCATGCTAAATATATTTTCACTTTAGTCATATTGTAAGAGAAGAATCAGAACAAAAGGAGGAAAAAAAACAAGAAAGAATAAACAACAACAAGAACAAAAGTGAAAATAGTATGCTTCAACTTCCATTCAGACTACCTAGCTCTTTTTCTGAATGTGGAGAACATTTTCCACCATAAGTCTTTTGCATTATCTTGGATAATTGTATTTCTGAAAAAAATCAAGTCTATCACAGTTGATCACCACACAACATTTTTGATACTGTGTACAATGTTCTCTTGGTTCTGCTCATTTCACTCAGCATCAATTCATGTAAGTCTTTCCGGGTTTTTCTGAAATTCATCTGCTTGTTATTTCTTACAGCACAGTAGTATTCCATTACTTTCATGAACCACAATTTGTTTAGCCATTCACCAATTGATGGGTATCCTCTCAATTTCTAATTCTTTGCTACCATGAAAAGAGCAGCTATAAATATTTTTGTACACGTGGGTCTCTTTCCCTTTTTTATGATCACTTTGGGATATAAACCTAGTAGTGTTTTTTCTGGGTAAAAGGGTATGTGGTTTTATAGCCTTATGGGCATGGTTCCAAATTGCTTTCCAGAATGTTTAGATCAGTTCACAGTTCCAACAGTACATTAGTGTTCCAATTTTCCCACATCTCCAATATTTGACATTTTCCTTTTTGTCAGATTAGCCAATTGGATAGGTGTGAGGTAGTGCCTCAGAGTAGTTTTAATTTGCTTTTCTCTAATCAGTATTAATTGAGAATTTTTTTTTCATATGGATGTAGATGACTTTAATTTCTTCATCTGAAAACTTCCTGTTAAAATCCTTTGACCATTTCTCAAGTGGGGAATGACTTGTATTCTTATATATTTAATTCAGTTCTCTATATATTTTAGATATGAGGCCTTTATCAGAAACATTGGCTGTAAAAATTGTTTCCCAGATTTTTTCTTTCCTTCTAATCTTATTTGTATTAGTTTTGTCTGTGCAAAACCTTTTTAATTTAAAGTATTCAAAATGATCCACGCTACATTTCCTAATGTTCTGTATCTCATCATTGGTCATAAATTCTTCCTCTCTCCATAGATCTGACAAGTAAACTGTTCCTTTTCTAATTTGCCTCTTGTATCACACTTTTTCTCTATATCATGTACCCATATCGGCTTTACTTTGCTCTATGGTATAAGATGATGGTCTAGGACTAGTTTCTGCCATACTTCTTCCAGTTTTTCCAGCAGTTTTTGTCAAATCGTGAGTTCTTATCCTGGAGGCTAGAGTCTTTGGGTTTATTAAACCAGAGACTGCTATGTTCATTTACTCTTGTGTTTTCTGAGGCTAACCTTTTCCACTGATCCACCTCTCTATTTCTTAGCCAGTACCAAATAATTTTGATGGTTGCTGCTTTATAGTATTGTTTTAGATCTGGCACAGCTATGCTACCTTCCTTTGCATTTTCTTTCATTAATTTCATTGATATTCTTGACCTTTTCTTCTTCTATATGAATTTTGTTATTATTTTCTCTAGCTCTATGAAATAATTTCTTTTGTAATTTGATTGGTATGGCACTGAAAAATAAATTAATGTAGCTGAAATTGTCATTTTTATTATATTAGCATGGCCTACCTATGAGCAATTTAGATTTTTCCATTTGTTTATATATGATTTTATCTGTGTAAAAAGTGTTTTGTAATTGTGTTCATACAATTCCTAGGTTTGCCTTGGCAGGTAGACTCCCAAATATTTTATATTGTCTACATTTATTTTGTTTTTGTTTTTTGTTTTTTGTGGGACAATGAGGATTAAGTGACTTGCCCAGGGTCACACAGCTAGTAGGTGTCAAGTGTTAGAGGTTGAATTTGAAATCAGTTCCTCCTGAATCTAGGGCCAGTGCTTTATCCACTGCACCACCTAGCTGCCCCCCCATGTCTACACTTATTTTAAATGAAATTTCTCTTTCTATCTCTTGCTGCTGTACTTTTTTGGTCATACATAGAAATGCTGATGATTTATGTAGGCTTATTTTATAATCTGCAACTTTGCTAAAGTTGTTAATTGTTTCAAGTAGTTTTTTAGTTGATTCTCTAGGATTCTCTAAGTATACCATCATATCATCTGCAAAAAGTGATGGTTTTGTTTCTTCCTTACCTATTCTAATTCCTTCAATTTATTTTTCTTCTCTTATTGCTAAGGCTAACATTTCTAGTGCAATATTGAATAATAGTGGTGATAATGGACATCCTTGTTTCACCCTTGATCTAAGTGTGAATGCTTCTAACTTATGACCATTTTGTATAATACTTGATGGTGGTTTAAGATAGATACTTTTTATAATCCCAAGGAAAGATTCATTTATCGTTATGCTCTCTAGTTTTTTTTTAGTGCTGTATTTTATCAAAAGCTTTCTCTGCATCTATTGAGATAATCATATGGTTTTAGTCAGTTCTTTTATTGATGTGATTGATTACGTTGTTAATTTTCCTAATATTGAACCAGCTCTGCATCCTAGGTACAAATTCCACCTGGTGTATTATCCTGGTGATTAGTTGCCATAACTCCTTGTTAACATTCTATTTAGAATTTTTGCATCAATATTCATTAGGGAGATTGGTTTATAATTTTATTTCTCTGTTTTTGCTCTTCCTGGTTTAGGTCTCAGCACCATATTTGCTAAAAACATACTTGTATAAAAATATTTATAGCAGCTCTTTTTGTGGTGGATAAGAATTGGAAATCAAAGGAATGCCCATCAATTAGGGAACGGTTAAACAAACTGTGGTCTATAATGTTGATGGAATATTATTGTGCTATAAGAAATGACAAACAGGATGATTTCAGAAAGGCCTGGAAAAACTTGTATGAACTGATATATGGTGAAGTAAGCAGAACCAAGATAGCATTGTGCACAGTGACAGCAATATTTTTTGATGAAGAACTGTGAATGACTTAACTATTCTCCGCAATACAATGATTCTAGATAATCCCAAATACTAATAATGAAACATACTATCTGCCTTCAAAGAAAAAAAAGATATTGACTGAACACTGACAGAAGAATGCTATTTTTCACTTTCATTTTTTCTTTTATTCAAGTTTTCTTATGCAAAATGACTAATATGGTAATATTTTAAATAATTGTACATGTATAACCTATATATGATTGCCTACTGCCTCAGGGAGGGGGGAGGGAAGGGAGGCAAGGAGGGAAAATATCTGGAACTCAAAAACATGAATAAATTTTTTTATTATTATTAAGAAAGAAATTTTTCTCATGCCAGTTTTAAACTTGAATCTCTGCATTCTCCATTAATTTCTTCTATTTCTGCTCTCTGTGACCAAGCAAAGCAAGTTGATCCCTTTTCTCATGACAGCCATTCAGATGTTTGGATGAGCATCACAGTTGTCTACATATAGTTCTCTTTTCCAAGATAAACATCCCCAATTAATTGGAACAATCTTTGTGTAGCCTGGTTTCCATTTCTTTCACTATCTCCAATATATTCTTTGTGTTTTATCAATGTCCTTCTTAATATGTAATACCTAGAACTACAATCTCTACCACATAAGAGTTTGTGGAGGACAGAATAAAGTAGGACCATCACATTTGTTATTCTGGACATTATTATTGTGTTAATGCACCGTAAGACTACACTCTAAGAGAATTTATGATTGTCATGTCACACAATATTGCCTCATATTCACATACTTGTAACATACTAAATCCCTTGTCTTTTGCAGAAACACTACTGTTTAACTATTTCTTGTTTATCCTATCATTTTGCAATTGATTCAAATTTCTTTCCTTCCCTTTCCTCAAGAAAGTGTAGGGTTTTGATTTTATTCCTATATTACGGTCAAGATGTTTTGGGGGGGGAGGGGTTGGAAGAGAGGGAATCCTAATTCTGTCATCCAATGTACTAACTCTACCTCACAGCTTAATGCTAACTACTTCTTTGTTATTCATGTCCTCCACGCCTTCTTCCAAGTCATTTATAAAAATGCCTAGCAGAACAGGGCCAAGGACAGATTCCTAGAGTCATGTTAACCTATGTTTTCTTTAAAAAAAAGACATGTAGAAATAGTTTTTGTTGAAGGAGTTTTAGAACACAGGCATACTGTTTTACTGTTGGTGAAGCTGGGAATCAGTTCAACCGTTCTGAAAAGCAATTTGGAATTATGTTAAGAAAGTGACTAAAATGTCCAAGCACTTTGATTCAGAGTTCTAGGACCTTACACCTAGGAAATCAAGGATAAAGAAAGAAAAGAAAACCTAAGTATTTATAATAGTAACTTTTTTTGGTAGAAGCAAAGAACAATAAAGAAAATAGATGCACATTGGTTGGGGAATGGTTAAAGAAGCTGAGGTAATACAATGGAATATTAATGAGTTGTCAAAAGCAAGGAATAGAATACAAAAAAGCATGGGAAGACAAAATGCACTAATTCATAGTGAAGTATTAAAAATAATGAAAATAATATTGACAATGACTACCACAATGGAAATGGAAAATGGCAAAAATAACCAAACAAATGAAACTCATTGTATAATAATGAAGTTATAATGACCAAGCATATACCAAGAAGATATATAAGAATGCACCCCTATACTTTCTTTGAAAACATTCAGGGTGGGATGTTAGGTGAAAAAAAACTGTGTGTGGAAGATTTTCAATATAATGTTGGATTTTCTTGATATGTTGGTTAGTTTCACTGAACTATTTTTCTTCCTTTTTATTCTTTGTTCCAATGTTAGACCCTCTGGGAAGGGAGGAGAGAAATATTGGAGAATGGAGATGATTTAATCAGAGGCTATCAATACATTTTTTTTTATAAAAAGCACTCTAAACCTGCATCTTCAGTGGAATATCAGCAAATAAAAATGAAAATATGAAAGGGCACATAATAAATCATACTAAAGAAATGACACATGTTTATTCTCATTACTATTTCTGAACCAGGTTATTATATTTGATATAGTAGAAGAGTGAATTCTCCTTTAACATTCATATTCTGCTTTGTGCACATATCCTGGTTATTTACTATCCTTTCCTTCTATAGCCAGCACCTTGTTGGAATTAGTGTGCCCTATAACCTATAATGGGGTCATAAAGGCTCAGCCTACATGAGCATATGACTTTCTGAACAGCTATTTGTCAGACCACTTTACTTCTTGTTTCCACCAAAATGTCTCCTAATTTCTTGCTAACACTGTATAGTTTTCTAGCTTTCTGTCCTCTTGAGAAAAGAACTTTGACCCACTGACCTTACAACACTTTGTAGATAAAACCTGCTTGTTGAAGTCTCCCATGTCTATGGGTCAGTTTACCACCTGTAGCCCACATAATCACCTTTGACACATAGCCTCTGAAGCAAAACCTTTTAATTACTCAGGTCTCTTGTTAAAACAAAAATACTGGTCTTCCAACAGTGACAAAATGATGGGAACACATATTTTAAAGAGGAAGAGAAAAGGGTCAAGTAGACATGATGTGGTTAGGATTCAAAAGACTAATGTCAACCAGGGAGCAAAACCATGAAAGAGGAAGACAGAATGGAAAGTGATAAGCGAGAGTGAAAAGTATGACTTTTGACATAACTGCTTTCTTACACCTACTCTGGGGAGTCAGAGGTACTAGGTTTAAACTTATGCTCTAGTGCTTGGTCACTTTATGACCTTAGGCAAGTAAACTATAGCTCAGTTTTATCTTATGTAAAAAGAGAAGATCTCTAAATTTACCTCCAGTTTAAATCTATCATCTTATGAACACACTCTCTTGCATTTAGCACCCAACTGGCTTCAGATCTTGTATGTAACTCTTTTCCTAAAGCTTCTGTTCTTAATCCTACTCTAAAGCAGAAACTCTACTAGAAAGGGGGAGCTAAATAGATTTCCTTCTCCCCAGATACTTTTAAATTGCTTCCTACCACTAGAATTGCATCCTATCTAACAGTCCCAAATAATTTCAGTAAGACTTTGACCTATGTAACAAATCCAGATGGATACAACTTAGTACACCATGGTAGAATGATAATTGACTTCAGATTTTTTCATCATATAATTATTTTCTTCACCTCAAACACTCAGGCTTCTTTTTTGCTATAAAAGTAGTTTATTATTTTCCAGTTACATGTAAGGATAGTTTACACTCTGCCTTCTACGTTGTGCTGCTTCCAAGTCAGGTTAGAACTCTTACTAGGTTTTTGGGATTTTTTATTGTTCCTTTCCAACATATGTAGTTCCATAAAAGTGTTTCACTTTGATATAACATGATGGGTCTCTTCATTGCAATATTGTCTTTGGACTATAGCATTGAAGCTTTTCTCTTCTTTGGCAAATGGTGCTTAAGAAAGCATTTGATTCCTTTCATCTTTTTTCCGGCAATTAACATGACTTTTGAAAGGATCCTGTAGGTCCTCCTGGAGCAAGGAGGCTTCAAAGTTACATGTCTTTTACTAGGCAAAAATGTGTGAACATTGAAATGTGCTTCAACCAAACAGATTGTAACTCTCATACAAAGCCTTCATAAACACTTCATATGTAAAATTAGGTTTGCCTGGTAATAGTCAAATTGTTATTGTATAAAGTTAAAAGCCATCATGTTTATAGACCACTACTCCATATAAATAATTCATGAAAGCACTGTTTCTTCTTGTTGTCAGATAATGCTCTAGGCTAGGTGATCAAATTCAAATTATTTTTCTTCTTTTTTAAAAAAAATTAATTAATGCCAATATGAATTTCTAAAGCCTTAATGTTTTCCCTGTAATATGTTTATGTGAAAAGTTCAGATATTTTCTCAATTCACTAAGCTAAGGGTTCTGAGAGTGGTAAGAAGTTTTTCAATAAATTAGAACTTGTTCTTATTTTGATTCAGTTTAATTCAATTCAACAAATATTTATCAGGTATCTCTAGTGTATAAAACACTATATGAAAAACAATGGAGAAGACAGAGAAATATAATATATGGTACTTTCTCTCAAGGAACTTATCATCAAAGATGAGGAAATAAGGTTTTAACAATAAGATAGCATACCTTTTAAAATAGATTTTGCTCTTTGATCTGTCATGTAATTGGAAAGTATAAGACAATAAAAAACAGAAAACCCAGAACATAGAGAAAAACACTCTCGTTCCTGAGTTTACCCTTAGAGATGTCTTCTTTAAAACTATTTAGACTCAGCTTTGCCATTGACTCCTCCCAATCAAATATACCAGTCACATTCCCACAGTGGTGGGCCATGGGGTGAGCCCTCAACAAGGACTTGGTATTTGCCAATGCCTATACTTCTCTTTGCTCTCAATGTTCCTTAGCCCAGTTCTTTTTGGATGAATGAACAGACTTCAACACATGGCATTGTTTATTGAATGAAAATGTCTTTGATGAGAAAAATTGAATGAATGAATGAATGAATGAATGAATGAAGAATGAATAAAAAAGAATTTATTAAGTGTTTACTATGGACTAAGCAACTTAAATGTGCCTAACAAGTTAAATTCATTTAAAATAAGTTTTATTAGTTGTTTTTGTTTTTATATCACATCTATTTCAAGCTATAAACATACTAAATATTTTCTTTTTGACTAAGAAAAACAAGGAAAAGCAATCATCATGGAGACTGTGGTTGATAGCTCATACAGGATTCTTTATTCATATTTCCCCATCTCTTCTAATAAAGGAAGTGGAAAAGTTAAATAACAATTTAGGAATTAAAATATAAAATAATACTGGTGATTGGAAAAATTAGTAGTTTAAAATCTAAGTGCCATGAATTTAAGAGAAAAAGTAATCAATTCAAGTTCGTGAGATCTAGGAAGATGCCATAATAAATATAAGAATTGACCTAACTCTTTTTTTTGTTTCGTTTTTTATTTTTTTGCCGGGGAATGAGGGTTAAGTGATTTGCCCAGGGTCACACAGCTAGTAAGTGTCAAGTGTCTGAGGCCGGATTTGAAGTCCTGAATCCAGGGCCAGTGCTTTATCCACTGTGCCACCTAGCTGCCCCCAAGTATTGACCAAGTATTGACCAAGTATTGAAAGGATGGGTAGAAACAGAATTTTCACTAAGTAAATACAGAGGCAAGTTAGGTCTAAAGGAGAGTGAGAAACTAGTCTAGTTGGAGCAAAGTATTTGTGTATGAGAAAAATTTGAGATATATTTGGAAAGATTAGTTGGGGTCACCATGCAGTATTATATTTAAATGAACTGGACATAAAGTAAGGGAAACCAGATAAATATCTATTGTAATAATCTAGTTATAGGTATAAAGAAATTAGATTAAAATAATGACAGTGCACAGTGGATAAAGCATCAGCCCTGGATTCAGGAGGACCTGAGTTCAAAATCAGTCTCAGACACTTGACACTAGCTGTGTGACGGTGACGAGTAAAATTAAATGTGGTGGCCCTATTACTGTTCCAAGTGTAGAGAAAATTAGCTGGGGTTTCTAATATTTATTACTTAGAAATGAGAAGCTTTAGCACCAGTTTGGGGCATTAAGCACTTATTGAAGCATACAAAGTATTAGTAAAAAAGAGAACACATGGGTCAGAAAGTTAAGAAAAGGCCTATCTAGCCTAGAGCTGCAGCCTGGCCTACTTCTTCCTCCAAGTCTTCCACCACAAGCCTGTCTGAGAGCCCAACTGCGACTGGAAAGCCCCTCTAGGTTTGGAGGAGAGGCAGTCCTTACACACTGCTTCAAGCTAATTGGCTAGCATCACCCAATTCTATTGGTTCACTGAACTTCAGGGGAGTCCATGAGCAGAATGTGCTGAGATCAGGATTCAGAGGACACACCCTTTGAGGGCCAGGCTCTCAGGTAGGTGTGATTTCAATCAAGTGAACTTTAAGTGAGTTAATCAGCAAAGTCATTTAAATCAATCCCAATATTATCCTCCTGAGTGGGAGTCTCTGGAGGTCCCCAAATCTATTATTTTCTAACAGTAACCCTGGGCAAATCACCTCATTGCCCCACAAGAAAATAAAAATAAAATAAAATTACAGTGAGAATGGAATGGAAATCACCACTTTAAGAAGGAAAATAGAGAATGGATTCAAATGGAATTAAAATTTATGGATAAATTTATGGCTGATAGAGAAACTCTGATTAATTTGGAGTAGGAATAGAATAAGTAGCATAAGCAAAAAGTCCAAGTTTTTAAGACTGATAGCTTGGGAGATTGGTGCTGCCAATAACAGAAGCAGAAGTATTACTGATGTCTTCTCCAGTTGTCATCCTTTTCAAAGAAGCTATAATGACTACCAGTTTTCTTTCTTTCCTAGAAATTTATGGTATAAAGACCTTCATTTAAAAATATAATTTGTATTATTTATCCTTATCCCTGCCTATTCACATAGATTCTTAAGAATATCCTGTAGTCCATTGGCTTGGTAGTCCTTACCTAGTAGACTTCATTTATTCCTTAAATATTTAATAAATGGGAGAAGATATTGTTATGGCCAGAAAAGAGCAATAGAAATGGGACACAGGATTGATCTAATACAGGGAACCCCTAGGTGAGGCAACTCTCCTATCTAATGTAGGTCATTACCTTTATCATAACCTATAATCTTAGAAAGTTACATATAGCATTGAGAAGTAAACAGACTTGACTATGGTTAGATAGTATGTGTCAGAGGTGGGATTTGAATCAAGCTTTCCTAGCTTCAACACTATCTCTCCATTATGCCATGCTACCTCCACCAAAAGACAAAAACATATTGGGAATCTTGTGCAATTACATTAAAATCTTCTAAAATCATGGCATATCCTTACTTGGAAAATGTGTCTGTTTCTAATGTCTGCAATTAAAGAAAGTTTTAATGAATCTAAAGAACATCCAGCAAAGAAGAAATAGAAAAAAATCAGATATGCCATAAAAATAAAATGAAATAGAACATTTTCATTTGGAAAGTTATAGACTAAGGGGATATGACTGGAATTGACAAAATTACAAATGGTGGGTGAATAAGTATATCACAAATTTCATCAGTGGATTCCAAAATACTAAGACAAAGGAAGATTTTTCAATTTAGAATAAAGTTAGGACAAATAAAATATATGTAGAACTTTGTACCCAAAATTTATTAAAGATAATAGGATTTAAAACTATAAAAGAACTTAGAGATGATCTAACCTAAGCTATTCTTTTTTAAAACAAAGGAAACTGAACTGCATCAAGGTTGAGCCTAGTCTTCTTCCACCTCTCCCACCACAATGAGATGGAATTTGTAGATAAGTATGTGCAACCAAAAACAGTTTGGGCAAATTACTGAATTACAGAGACATCTGTGGATAATAACATTTTTTTTTTTTCAGAGAAGTATGAAGGTGACCTAGATTTAAGTTAGTATTTAGAGACATCAAAATGCTAGATAGAGGTCCTTTTTTGAGCTAGAGGCAAACAAAAAAACATTCAAACTCTATTGCAAAGTACAAATCTGATGGGCTATCCATGCTGTTTGAATACCAAACATTCACATGACTAAAAGGCTGTTTTATGAAGAACTCAAGTAAGGAAAGGATGGAAAGGACTCAAATGGTTGTCAGAGGAAGCTATACGAGGACAATCTGAAGGTTTCTCTGAAGAACTTTGGAATCAATTGCATTGCATGGAAGATACTGCAAAGGGCCATCCAGCATAGCTTTCCCGCATCAAAGATGGTGCTGTGTTCTAAGCAAAGCAGAACTGCAGTAGTTCAAAAGAAACATGAGATGTACAAATTTAGAGACATCTTTACTTCAAATGTTCATGTCAACTAGTTTTGCCCAACCTGTAAGAGAGCTTTCCCAGCTCATATTATTGGTCGGATCAGCCACAGTTAAACACAGTGTACCTTGACCCCAACACACTATGTATTTTGGTCCTCTTTGAGAATGAAGGACAACAAACCCACCAACATCTTTGGTTTGTAGATGTATTTTTTTTGTGGGGCAATGAGGGTTAAGTAACTTGCCCAGGGTCACACAGCTAGTGTCAAGTGTCTGAGACTGGATTTGACCTCAGGTCCTCCTGAATCCAGGGCTGGTGTTTTATCCACTGTTCCACCTAGCTGCCCCTGTGGATATATTTTTAATAAACATCAGATAATGAGAATTTATTTTTTATGTAATGTGATGCTCCTTTTATTTTTCTTGGGTTACTTAACCCATTTAAATTTATGAGCATTAGGGGCAGCTAGGTGGCGCAGTGGATAGAGCATCGGCCCTGGAGTCAGGAGGACCTGAGTTCAAATCCGGCCTCAGACACTTAACACTTACTAGCTGTGTGACCCTGGGCAAGTCACTTAACCCCAATTGCCTCAGGAAAAAAAAATTATGAGCATTAGATTCAAATTTCCCTCCATTTGTCTATAATATTGGTTTCTTTTTATCAAATTACGATTTGTTCCTTCCACCTTTCAACATGAAGGGAGGGAGGAAGGAAAGCAGGAGCATGATGATAGATAGAGTTGATTTGATCAAGATTTCAGAACTGGAAAAGAGAGTGAAGAAAGCAATTCCAGACATCAAAACTTTAAGATTTCTAGAATTTGTTTTCTGGACTAAGTAACATACTGATGGGTAAGGGGAGAAAGAAGTGCAGAGATTGATATGAAAACACAGCGAATATTTTGAAGACAATGAGCTAACTAACTTGGCTTAATTGGAGGGTAGGGGAAGCTAAATAATTTGCGACAGGGCCAGAATGAAAAAAAAATTATGATTAGATTGTGGAGAGTTCCTTGAGTACCAAACAAAGGATCTAAAATTGAACTCTATGTTCCCTTTCCCTTGGAGGCATCCTCTTGTTTTTCTCCCCAAGAATGAGTGAAAGGAGATGTCAATTTTCTCCTTCCTTTGTGTCACATTCACAACCATTAAAATCCATTATTTTCACTTTTCCCTCTTTATTTATTATTTGGTTTTCTCTAATTCTTTCCCATAATTTTCTACTTGCATGGTTGACAAAGGAATGCATCCTATTTCATTTCCACTCCATATAAGTCATCTTATCACATAGTTCTCTCTCCCTCCCTCCCCCCCCTCTCTCTTTTGGGGGGCAATGAAGGTTAAGTGACTTGCCCAGGGTCACACAGCTAGTAAGTCAAGTGTCTGAGCCTGGATTTGAACTCAGGTCCTCCTGAATCCAGGGCTGGTGCTTTATCCATCACATCACCTAGCTGCCTCCATCACACAGTTTTCTATTTCAAGGATGAAGAATTTAGAAATCCTTCACTCTAACCGCAATATTTTTATTAGTCAATGTGCACATTCTACTACATATACTAAACTTGTTCTTCCTTTAAAAATCCCTAATAATTTAATCCCTCTATGCCATTCAATCAATCAGTTATGTACTTATAGGGGACTTCTTGGCCTGAATTTCATGGTTAACTATTTCACCATTGTCCCCTCCACTAATTCTACTTAATTTAACAAATATTTATTAAGGGTCTATTGCACTCAGTGTTAAGTACTTTATCTTGTTTCTCTTCAGAATCTTCCTAAGACAATTCAGATGGAGGAGATTCAATTTCCTGGCATGGCACTGGTATACTGTCTAGGTTTCACAAGCATGTGACAACAAAATCACTACAATGACTCTGTAGACCTTCAGGTCAGTAAACAGTTGAATAACTCTTCTTCCCCACACTTTCCTTTGGAGCTTCCCAAATACTGATCTAGCTCTAGCAATTCATGCATCAACCTCACTGGAAAATTCACTATCAAGGTAAATGAACTTATCCACAGCATTCAAAATTCCTCCATTTGCTGTAACGAATGGTTCCATCTATGGTTGGTGTGGTGCTGGCTGATGAAGAACATATGTTTTCTTAGTGTTAATTGCCAAGTCAAATTTAACACAAGCATCAGAAAATCCACACATACTTTGTTAATCTCAATTTCAGTTTGCATTGGGTGGACAATCATTTGCGAACAACAAAAAAATCATATACCAAGTTTCTATCCACTTTAGTCTTGGCTTGTAGCCTTTTCAATTTAAACAATTTACTATCAATACAGTAGCTGACCTTGATGCTGTATAATTTTCATTGAAGGTATCTGACAACATTCCTGAAAACATCATGCTAAAAAGTATGAGAATGGGGGCGCAACTAGGTGGTACAGTAAATAAAGCACCAGCCCTGGAGTCAGGAGGACCTGAATTCAAATATGACCTTAGACACTTGACACTTACTAGCTGGGTGACCATGGGCAAGTCACTTAACCTCCACTGCCCTGCAAAAAATGTACGAGAATGAGCCCATAGCATTGCTTCACTCTAATGGTGACTAGGAAAGCACAACAGCATTGTCCATTATCCAGAATCTTGGCAACATGCTAGCAGGAAATTGTCGTATGATGTTAATGAAGTTTGGGCAACCAAATTATACATAATTTTCCATAAGCCTTTAAGACTATCAAAAGCTTTGGACAGATCAACAAATGTCGAGTACAGACCTATGTTCTTCTTGTGGCATTTCTCCTAGGGCTATTAGTCAGCAAACACTATTGACTATCCCTTGACCCTTTCTGAAGGCACACTGGTACTCAGGTATATGCCCATCTTCCAGGTGAAGGATTAGCCTATTAAGGAGGACTCTGACAAGAATCTTGCCAGCAATGACTAAAGGGGAGAGAGAGACAGAGACAGACAGACAGACATACACACAAACACACACACACACACACACACACACACACAGAAAGAGAGAGCCCAGTGAATGCCACAGGACAATCCATTCCCTTTACCTTTGTAGAGATGGACAATGGAGGCATCTTTGAATTCCTTGGAGTTAACCTCCTCTTGCCATATAACAGAAAATTTCAGTAAGATTCTGTGCAAGCAGTGGACTTGTAAATTCCAGCTAGAATAGAATCAGCATCAGGTGTTTTGCCACATAAGGGGAGCCAAGTGGTATTCAAAGTCACTTCTTCCATTGAAATTTTGGCTAGACAGGAATTGACTTTGACCTGAAGCATATAGTCAATGGCTTCAACATTGATTGATGATGGTATATTGAGAATACTTCGAGTGTTAAGCCCATTTCTCCAGGATCATGTCCCTATCACTAATCAGTATGACTGTATCAGAAAGGGGTAGTTGAGATGCACCATTGGTCTTTGGTCCATAAATAGCCTTCAAACAATAATAAAAGTGCTTTGTATTGTTGCTATCAGCATAAAACTATATTTCATCTGCCTTCTTACTTAGCCAAGAATCTTGCATCTCTCTAATCTTTATTTTCACTTTACTTTTCATGCAGTTAAACACTGCCTTAGAATTGGATGAATTATCCTGCTGGTAAACTCCATGGATTTCTTGTTTTTCATTTAACAGATTCTGAATTTTCCCATCATTTTTGTCAAACCAATCTTGACATTTTCAAGTGTTCCAATCCAGATGAGTAAGGTAAGTGCTGTATATTAAATATCTGAAAGCTGTCCACTCCTTTTCTGTTCCATTGTTGCCAAAAGTATGTTGACTCAACTTTCGTTCCAAGTTGGCAACAAACTGTTTCCCCTAGGAGAAGTGCTCTAATCTATTGACACTAAGTCTTCTGCTAGTTGTCTAGCCTTGGGGTTGCAGCTTTTGTTGAATGGAATATTTAGCTCGGAGAGGATATGTCTATTCCACTCTGCACCACACACCATCTTTGTCACTCTTACATCCTTTCTGTCTCTTCTCCTTACAATGACATAGTCTATCAAATGCCAATGTTTCTATGTGGGTGCATTGTGATTAGGTAATTGGAAGACAGCATTGATGATGAAAAGGTAATGAGATGCTCACATGACCATTGCTGTTGCTGACTGTAGCTTATGATTCCATTCCTTCTAAGTACTTCCTGCCATGTCTGATAGTCTGTGCCTACTCTCACATTAAAGGCATCCAGAATTATAAGCTTGTCTTCTTTCAGCACATTGATGATAAGGTTTTTTAAGTTCTTCATAAAATTTTTCTTTGACCTCAGAGTTCATCATGGTGGGAGTATATGTCCTGATGATGGTGGAGTGGCACTGTCCTGCAAATAGCAATTTCATTGTCATGGGCCTGCTATTCGTGCCTTTTGGTAGACATACAAACTTGTTTACTAGATTAGTTTTGAATGGAAACCCTATACCAGCTTCATGGCACTCCCCTTCACTGTGGCCATGACAGAAAAACATGTATCCATCTTAGATTTCAGTAAGTTGGCTTTCATTTGGCAGCCTTGTTTCAGTCAAGGATGCTATATCGATACAATACCAACTGAGTTCTCTTGCAGCAAAAGCTGTTCCTCTTTCAGGTCTTCTGGATGACATGTTTTCCATAAGCATACGCACATTCTGTGTACCGATGATCAGTGGAATTATCTTTGTAAAAGTTTTTCATACATTTTTTTTGTTGTTTCAACTGCAGGTGAATCCCTTTCTGCGGCAATAAGCAGGCGAGGGTTGGGTGTAGTAGATACTTTTAGGACACCTTTTCTATTCCATTTCTCACACCAGGGAGTTAACATATGGACCTTTAAAAGACTGCTCAGATGCCTAGGAACCTGCTAAATGCCACTGCTCCTTCCAGTGAGAAGACTACCCTATAGCCTGTGCCACCTGTGTGCAGGGTTGTGAATACTGCTCCCAGTGTATCTGAACTTGCTTCTTTGTCTCTTTCTTGTCACCATAGAACTTTGAGATAGGTAAAAGAGTATGGGTGATGCATTTTGACTTCTGCATAAATTAGATCTAAGTGAGACAGAGTTGTGTGAAGTCATCCTCACTCTCCTTCATAGTTATCAAAGTCCCATGGCAAGAAAAAGTCAAGACTACTAATGATGGTTCAGAATGACTTTGGTTTCTGCAATGTATAACCAAGCTCTAACCACTCCACAGAACCTGTTTCAGCATTTCAGCAGCATTCATGGCCATTGGATCAACTTGTTCTCATTTAGCCCATTTCACCAGAGGAAGTCATCTGATTCTTTGTATAGACACCCCACTAATTCATCAAAGGGCTGGAGACCCCCTTGGTTACTCTCAACGTGGGTTAGCTCATCTGCTGAAAATGTTTATGGCGTGTGGCCACTGCAATGCTATGCTACAGGTTTTTTGGAGCCTCAGGTTAGAGTTGGGTAAATCAGGTGGACACTAAAGGTGGAAATTAGCTATGAAAAGGGCTCAGCAGCCCTCATACCAGAGGAACTAGTTTTCCCTGAATACAGTCTACTCACCCAAAACCAAAGATATACACTTATAAAAAGGAAGGTAAAGGAAAACAAAATAACAACTATGCATCAGGTGAATAAAAAACAACAACTAATGAGCAGGAATTGAAGTCATGCTATCTTACAAAGCAAAAACAAAGAGGGATAAACAATGAAATGGTTTCATGCTGAAAGGACCCATAGGTAACATATTGATGCCAATATTAAATTAATATATTTGAAGCACCTTAGCATCTAAATTCATAAAAGGAAAATTAACAAGAAGATATGGACAACAATATGATTCTTGTTTTGTGGGGCAATGAGGGCCAAGTGACTTGCCCAGGGTCACACAGCCAGTAAGTGTCAAGTGTCTGAGACCAGACTCAAACTCAGGTCCTCCTGAATCCAGGGCCAGTGCTTTATACACTGTACCACCTGGCTGCCCCACAACAATATGATTCTTACAGGAGATTTTAGTAACCCTCTCTCATTTTGGGATAAGTCTAACATAAACAAAAGAAAAGAAGAAAAGACACAGAATTAAGAAAATTGCTTACATGAACCAGAGCTAAAAGACTTATGGAATCTTCTGAATAGGACTGCTAAAATATACTTCCATCTCAGCTTCTCATGAAGCTTTTACTTTAATTGACCATATATTAGGGCACAGAGTGTAAGCAAATATAAAAAGGCAGAAATTGTAGATACATCTTTTAAGGAACATAGTGCAAACAAAAGACACAGATCCAAAGGAAGCTTAGCAATAAAATCTTAATAATGAAAGGGTCATCCAAGAACATATTATAAAATAATTCTGTGAAAGAAAATGATAATCCAAATAATACTATAATGATAATGGCAAAAGTTCTGGAATGCAGCTAAAGCAGTCTTCATAAAGGGGGGAAATCACATCTCATATATCAAAAAGAAAAAAGAGAGGATTGATTAACTGAATATGCATTTAAAATCGGAAAGTCAACAAATAATCAAACCTAACATAAGCACAAAAGATAAGATGTAAAAATTAGAAGAGAAATAGATAAGATGGAAACCAAAGCAATTAACTATAGAAATGGTAAATGGAACTAATAGCTGGTTCTTTCAAAAGACTAAAAAAAGTAAATGTTTAGCCAGGATGATTTTTAAAACAAGGGCCAGAAATCAAATTACCAAGTGGCAAATATACTGATTGAAATTACAGCAAAATCTAGAGATATAGAAATAATTATAAAAACCTATTGTGTACAGTTATATCCTGACTAAAAATGAAAAGGAAGTAAATAACATATTTTAAAATATAATACCTAAACTAACAGAATGTCAAAGATGTTCATAATAATCCAATCCAGAAAAGGAAATAGAACGAACTCTAAAGGAATTATCAATGAAAAATACTACTGGTCTTGATGGATACACAGAAATCTGTCACTCTATTAAAGAATAATTAGTAACAATACTAGACAAATTAACCTAAAAACTAAGAAACTGCTCTACTATACAGCTTTTATGAGACATATATAATCAATTCATAATCCAGGAAAGAACAAAACAGGGAGCAGGGTAGAATTAAAGATTAAAATTGTAAAGAATTAATTGTTATTTGACGTTTTTATGCCTTGGCGCGCACTGGCCTGGGGCTCTGCAAACCGCACGGTGCTCCACCCACTGGTTGTAGCTGTTGCCATGGCACTGGCACCTCTCATCATCACCACTCCTGGACGCCTACATGGGCCTGGCAAAATTATAATGATTGGAAGCCTAGTGAGGGCAGTCATGTGACTGTCAGGGCGGCCATCCCATTGGCTGGGGCTGTGTGGGTTTTTTCTGGGATTGGGGGAGGAGAATTGGGCATTCCAGCTGGGTGCTGGAAGATGACAAGAGTTCTGCTGCATATTCTCAGGGGATTCCTGGCAGTGGTATCTTTTCAGGTTGTATAATTTCCCTTTCCCCATTTTATTTCCTTTCCTTTGATCCTACTGATCCTGTTTCTGTTTTTTGTTTTTTTTCAAGTTCGTTCTTCTTAAAATAAATCCTGTTCTGCTTTGAGGGAGGCCTCCAGTTTCCTTCCTTGCCCCAATATTTCAGCAGGCTGCTTAGCTAACACTCCCCAATTAAAAATTGGTCCCCACAACATTATTAAGGGATATCTATTAAACAATGTTAAGTGTGAAATCCTAACAAGTATACTATAGTGGTTCATATAAAATATTATTCATCATATCCAAATTGAACTTATATGATGGAAGGAAGGGTGATTTGGTATTAGAAGAATAAACAACATAGTTCATTCTTAAAAATAAAAACACCCCAAATTACATAATTACCTCAAAAGATATAAGAAAAATAATTGACAAAATGTAACACTCATTTTTGTTTATAGTGCTACAAATTATAGGCATATAGAGACACCTTTAATATAAAAAGCATCTCATCAATGGGGATACACTAGAACCTTTCCCAATAAATATGAATAAAGCAAAATTATCCACTCCCCCAATTATTATTTTTAATAGCAATAAGACAATGGAAATTAATTGAAGGTTTGGAGACAGGTAAAGAGATGATAAAATTATAATTATTTGCTAATGATAGTTTACTTGATTAACAAAGAACCAAATTAAGACAAATAAAAGCTTCAGCAAATTTTCAGGCTAGAAGAGTTAAAGAAGAATGAATAGCAAGAAAAGACCATCAGATTCAAGAATCCAGGGTAATCTCCAGACCATGAGGAGGAGCATTTATAGAATAATAATGGATATGATTTATTTTTTCAAAAGAGACCATATAGATTAAGAGACCAGTATATCTTACCAAGCACTGGGGATGAATTAATAACTCAAATTGGTGTTAGCATACAGTATTAATATGCTTGAAACCTAAGGACATATTTTTAAACTGGAAGAAAAAACATATGTAACATAGTTTTCTTTTTCTGACAATCAAAAGTATACACATTTATCTGTGGAGGCCAGATTTGTCCACATTCTAAAATGAAGCCAGGATTTTTCACTCTGGCCCTTTTTAAGGATATTATATTATACAGCGAATACACCTTTAATCATGATTTTACAGAAGATAAAAGAAATGCTGTTCAACCAGATGGTTTTTCTATTGATACTCTAGGAAGGCAATGAGTAGGACATTAAATCAAAATGCATTGAAGGCTTTTCCATGAGGAACTAAGATAATGTGCTCTAAGTACTTTGTCTGATGTTGTAGGTCAGTAATAGGAGTAAAGAGAATTTTATAAGGATATAGCTAAATAGATAGCTGACGTGCATTAAGCTACATGTTTAAAATGTCAAATTCTTTAAATGAACTTTGAACAGGTGTTGCATTCCATTCAATTCCTCTTGTAACATTTATATTACCCCTATGCTATAATGTTTCTGAAGAGGGGAGGCATATAAACTTTGGATAAAAGTCTTGAAAAGGCCAGTCGAAACTGTATGGTACAAGTCAGTATTCTTACCAAAGCAAGCCAATCCACTTCAGAACATGCATGAAAAATAAAGGTGTCTGCGGGTGTTTTTTTTTTCAAGGAAACCTGTCTGCATAATAGTGAATCAATTTGAACTAAGGTATTCTAGACACAAGCTGTTTTGTTGCTGCTTAGAATGGCTATTGTCATGGACAGCAACAGAAGGAGCTGAGTCAAATTTAGAAGAAACTGAGAGTAGGGTACAGTAGGAATCCACATAGAGTCAAACAGTAAAAAAAAAAAAAAATGCCCACATGCAGGAATTTGTATAAAAACAAAACCAATAGACATGAAAATAGAATAAGCATAGAATTTAATATTAAAGAGGAAATTTGGAAGACACCTAATTCACTGCCCACTTGACTTCGGATCTTTTTTAAATAGCTCAATTAGTCATTTACCATTTTGCCTGAAGACTTTTAGAGAAGGGGTACATATTACCTACTGAGACAGTTCAACCCACTGGGGGGGGGATAGATCTAATTGTTATTACGTTTTTTGCTGACACCACCCTAACTGGACCTCAGTAAATGCAACAGTCTGAGATAACTATATGAGAAGTCCCTACTGCCTACATTAATATTGAATGCCTGAAGTTTGACCACAGACTTTTCTTCTCTGTCCCTCATGGAATTTGTTAATTCTGTTTGATTTCCTGGTCAAATATTCTCCTGATTAAAGTTCATGGTTCTGATGTCCATCATGTCTAATAAGAAGTCTAATCAAAGAGATTCCTACAGACACAGACCAACACCTTTTTATTACCAGGACAAAAATCTCCCCTGCTCTGATTTCTTTTATCAAAGCTTATCTACTCCCCTACCTTGAATAGTTCCTTCTTACCTAATAATGCTTTCCACCCTTGCTTTTCTCCTATATTTTCCCAGAAATAACCAACTACATTGGGTAACTGGGGGACAGTGGATAGAGTGTTGGGCCTAGAATTAGTAAGACTCTTCTTCCTGAGTTTACATCTGGCCTCACACATTTACTAGCTGTGTGACCCTAGGCAAGTCACTTAATTATATCTGACTCAGTTTCCTCATCCATAAAATAAGCTGGAGGAGGAAATGACAAACCAAGAAAACCCAAATGGGGTCATAAAGAGTTGGATATGATTGAAAATGACTGAACAACAAAAATAAGATAACTGGAGGTGTTATGTTTACCTATAAAATGTAAGGGAAAAATAGAGCCTCAGGGGAACTCTTAAAAATAAACAATCAGGTATGACTAAGGACCTAGGCTCTCCATTCTGTCCTTCAAAAATTAACTATAACTACCCATCTTAATTAAAGTTTACTCAGTGGTGACCCTTTTGTATGCACATGTATATAGGTAGGGACAAACACATGTGCACATACACCCACTTGAATGCACACCTCTCTGGAGCCATGCCCACCACTCCTCTCATTCTGCCTTATCCCTACCCTGCCCAATGGAGAGGAACAAGCAGGAAGAATTCCTCAGCAAGAAGAACATTGTTTCTTTTACTTGGTACAAAAGGAATGATTTGGTTTAAAAGAAAGCACTTGGAAGTCAGTCTTCCACCTTTATACTGTGAGATTGGTAGAGGCCTTTCACTGATCATATCCAAATTTATGTCCTAGGGCCCAAGAAGACTTCTTTATCAGTAATGTATCAAGAGGCAGGGATAACTTATGGACATGCTTACTCAATGCAGTTGGGTCAGTAGCCAAAGTCATTCTCACAGGAATAGAAAAAGCTACCTAGTACAATGGGCAGACCTCCAAAAGGCATGTGTGAGAAGACAGAGATAAACGAGAACATAGGTTTTGTTCTAGACCATTGGATAGAATCCCAATATTGTTGAATCAAAGAGTGGTAGAAATTTAATACAAAATTCCTGGCCCACATATGGCATGGATATATTAAGATAAATGTGACCTAGAATTGGGCTCACTACATTCCCTATGTTTGACTTCAATTTCTGCCTATGTGAAAAGTGTTAGGAGGTCTGTGGATACATGCTCACTTTCTTATTCTCATATCTTCAACAGATATTGGACAATGGGTCAGCTAGGTGGCACAGTGGATATAGCACCAATCCTAGAGTCAGGAGGACCTGAGTTCAAATCCAGCTTCACATACATGACACTAGCTCTGTGACACTGGGCAAGTCACTTAACTCTTATTTGCCTTGCAAAACAAACAAATAAATGAAAATCAGATATTGGGCTATCTACTCCATATGATATATTAGTAATCTATTATATGAATGAACCACATCATCCCAAGATCATTCCTAGATGAGAGTGGCAGAAAGAAAACGAATTGATGTTAAGTTGAAGAAATGTCAATATTTCTATACTATATATATATACATACACATTTTCATCAGTAGAAACAAGTGAACTGCAATATGTGGATCCTAACATCTCAAAATACAGTTTGCCATAAAAGGAAATAGAAAAGGCCTTTGAGAAAATCAAATTGGTAAGAGCAACAGGGCCTGATCAAGAAGACAATGAGGAAATTGGATTAGAGGCTATCAATGTAATTTTTATATGATATTGCAAGGAAGGGAAAATGAAAAAATATATTAATATATGAAAAGATAATAGAGATATCATCAATAATTCCCAACCCACACAACTATGTTCTCCTTTTTAGAAAGTCTTTAAAAGGATGATATATATAATTGTATGTATGTGTATATATATATATATATGTATATATATATATTATTTAAGATTTCTTGATTCAAATATGAGAAGATAACAGGGAGGCTTTTGAGAAGAATTCTCTACACTGAACCACTTATACAGGTAACTGAAAGTTAAAGATATTACAAGATTCTATTTTTTTGCTTGTTAATTATTTTATGTGAATAGAAGAAATTTTGTCCTTAAAGCTTCTCCTTTATCACAGAACCTCTCATGCATGTTAAAAACATGCAATATTCTCTCATAAATACAACCAGAGATAAATTTCCAAAGGTAATCCAAGAGTACACTGTCATGGAGTGCATCTTGAACAATGTCCAAATGGAAGAAAGTTGCCCTAAAGATGGTAGGGTAATTCATTTACTTCTCTTTGTAGAACTATGTGGTGCTTATTACATCAAATATAGGAAATCATCATATCTCCTTAACAAGATCCACCATTATTTACAATATATCCACCTAACTGTACAGAAAAAAAAATCAATGAAAAATGCCTATTGTCCAGTCTATAATATGCAGTTGGATAACTAATCCATTGACTTTGTACAATCAATGAAAATATTTGGAATAGGCACTGCAGATGAATGATGAATTAGGCCCAGAATTGAAAAGGAAGAAGAAAACAGGCTGGATTGCACTGAGGGAAATTTTGCGGTTATTTTAGTGATCTCAACTATGATGTTTTCCTACATGAAGACCCATTTATTTAACATGATTTTTTTCTGAGAATACTGTATGACTGTGAATCTTGAAACAACAAAATCTATGATGAATCAAAGTTGTCAGTGTCCCAAGAACAATAGAAACATGCAGAGTACATACAAGTAAACTATAGCATAATTTTATTGATGATATGCCTGCAAAAATTACCTGAAATAGGGTTGAAGGGAAGGATCTAGGCCTCCCCTGATCTATTTTCAGTGTGAGGAACTTCGATGTGGCATTAGCATCATTCTTTGATGATGCAGATTGGTGGCTGCCCTGTAACGTAAAACTGAGTTGAGCTTGGCAATGCTTAAACAGCTCCTACATATCAGAAGCAGAATTTAAAACCATTCATGTCTCCTCATCCTACAGTGAGTTTTCTCTCCATTACACTGTGCACATGAGATATTCCTCAGGATAAGAATGATTTAAAAAGGAGATGGGTGGCCCCTATTATAAAAGTAAGAGATGAATAAATTGAATTTGTTGTTCAGTCATTTTTGTTCTTGCTTTTTGTCACTGTAGTGGTATTCACAAAATGTAAAAAAAAAAAAAAAAAGCTTGAGAAAGTCTGCCAACAGCTTGGATGCTTTTTCTTTGGGGGAATCGATTTCAGAGCACAAACAAGAAGTATAGGGAATGGGAAGAAAGTAGCATAAGTGGACTATGTTCTGTGCCTGAGCATAGAATACTAATAATCAATGAATTCATACATCTTTTAACATATTGAAACATGTTTCATTTTGGCCCTACTATGAAAAGAACAGAATAAGGATGCTAAAGGAACAGTGAAGACATTTGAGTTTTTTAGCCAGTAGAATCTTACCATAAGACAAACAGAATCCACATGATATGGTTCCATTTATGTTTTTCTCATAACATAACAAAATAAAATAACAAGAAAACTGGTAAATGAGTAGAAATGTTTTCATTACTTATGCAGAAGAGTTTAAAGATGTTTCAAAAGAATAGCCCATTTTTCCTTTCTATTTAAAATAGTTTATACTTTTCTCATCTGACTGCTTGATTCTAGGCCGGAATCCAGTGCTCATTTTCTATTCCCTAAGGCAAGGCACAATTCTTTTCTGTGTCTCACATATTACCTTCTCAGTGCTCTAGGTAACTCTGACTATAAGTTGCAGAAAAGATGGTGACTTGCATTGGTAAAGAAAATTTCTTCCACTCAGGGGTTCCCTGTACAGTAAACCCAAATATCCAGTCTCTGTCCCTTCTTAGCCACAGTCCTGGCTCAAAAGAAGGCCTTCATAAAACTTTGTTGCCTTTTTTTGTGGGGCAATGAGAGTTAAGTGACTTGCCCAGGGTCACACAGCTAGTAAGTATCAAGTGTCTGAGGCCCTTATCAATTTTAACTTGACTATCCCTTTACCTTTATACCATATTACTTTTCTCATGAGAATGTTGTCATAAAGTTTTGAGGGTTTTTTTTACTTTTTAAAGGGCAATGAGGGTTAAGGGACTTGCCCAGGGTCACACAGCTAGTAATTGTCAAGTGTCTGATGCCGGATTTGAACTCAGTTCCTCCTGAATCCAGGGCTGGAGCTTTAACCACTGCGCCACCTAGCTTCCCATGAGTTTTTTTTTTAATGAAATTTGTTTTTAATGAAAGCTTTATTGTGAATGCAACAGGCCAATATCATTAATGCTCACAGCAGGGATGCATAACTAGTACAGCTATACAAACATAAAAGTTTATTAGAGACCAAACCAAATGTAAGATTGTATGCCATGACCAAGGCTAAGCAATGCAGGTAGCCACCTAGAGCCCAGAACTTGACTGTAGCAAGGAATATTTTAAATATTGTATTTTAAATTAAATATGCTAATGTCAGATTATTCTGCTCTCAATGGCACATAGATTTTTTTTTTTTGTCATAAGCCAAATAGGTTTTTGACTGAAGGTTTGAACCATCTAGTTTTAGGGTGATCATCTGGTACCTCAAGGATGTCTCCAATAAAGAAAAAGAATTAATTTTGTTGGCTAGAGTTATACCATGTAATTGGTCCATAAATACCTCTCTCTCAGCAAGACACAAACTGGTAGAAGCCCTGTGCCCTCCCACACATACCCCTAATATATTACCCTAAGGTGATTTCGCCTATAAAACTGTCATCCCTAGTGATTCATTTTAACCTGGTTCCACCTGAATACAAATATTACAGAAATTGGAAAGGCATTTCTCTTCAAGTCTGAAACTTCCTTAAGATTGGTCAGATATGGGGGATATTTTTAAAGTACTAAAATAATTTTTAATAATAAGGCCATTTCATCTATAAGGTTGGCCCACACCATGAATTCTATGGACAGTATAGATGTTAGTATATATACCATTACATCAAAATGGCACAAAACCTTCATGCCTATCCCTAGAAACTGAGCACTTTAGGATTATAATCACATTCACCATTTTCAGTTATGCATATGCATAAATAAACACACATATTTTGCTACTGGAGGAGGAACTGCTTCATCTTGTCCTTGAACCCGAGCTTAGCACAGCACCTTTCACAAAAAATAGTGGGAGAAGTAGGGACTGGGCTGTGATTTCATCAGCATAAGTTTCCCAACTAAGGAAATATACTTCTATCACTGCAAGCCAGCACCTTTTCTGAAACTTGGAGTCTTAGAGAGTTGTCTGGAATGCTGAGAGGTTAATTGATTTAGCAGTGGTCACCCAGTAAATATGTGTCAAAGGCATTCTTGAACTCAGGGTCTCCTGAGAAGAAGAGACCAGCTCTCTAGTTACTGGGCATGTGCTTCCTTTTATGTCTACCACATAGACAGTTAATAGATGTGCATTGATTGATATATCCATGTCCATACATCTATATTTTATAAATAGGTCCTGTAAGTGACTATCAATACTGAGAAATGTTAGGAGTACTCCAAGGATCTGGGCAGAGGGTCAGGATTTCATTCCTTCTGCTGAAACCATCCTGCAGTATTATAATCCAAGGATGCTATCTACTCACACCAAGGTCTACAAGAAGATGAGGAAATTTAAACTAGATGCTATCTAATTCCCTTTCTATCTATGATTATAAGATGGTGGTTAATTGATTCTGTGTCCTGAGGCCAGAGAAAGACCTGAGCAGATGAAATACCAGGTGATTAGCTTGAAGTTTATTCAGTAGGAACTGGGGAGATATTGAAGATTTTTTAATAAGGAAGTAAGTTTTACAAAATTGTTTAATTTGGTACCTCCCTTGGGAGTGGTTTGGAGGGGGAAGAAAGCAGAGCTTGGGAGATCACATATATAAGACAATCTATATCAGTCCTACTTATTTTAGAAATTAGGAAAGTGAGTCCTAGAATGGTCAAGTGATTTGGCCAAGATCACACAGTGTCAGAGGCATGTTCTGAATGCAGGTCCTCTCACTCCAGATCTCAAGTTCTTTCTACTTTACCAATTGTCCAGGCATGAGAATATAAGAACATACAATAGATGATAGCAATAGGGATGGGAAGGAATAGCAAATGTGACAAATATTAAGAAAGAAGTAAGAAGCTGGTCTTGTTGTCTGAGATAATATGAAAGAGGAAAGATAATTTCAAGTTTCCATCCTGGGTAACTGAGACATTGGTTAGGCAGCTGACTGAAATAAGAAAGTCCAGAGGGAAAATGCTTTAGAAAGAAAGATAAGATATTTTTCCTATATCAGAATAAAATCCTGTCTTGATCTGTCTAGTAGCTATTTATATAAATCATATCTTTATTCAATGAATAGCTAATGATTTAGTAATAATTTCTATACCATCAGGAGCATTTATGTGAGATAATCACTCTGGTTACTCCCCCTTCCCATATAGCTTCAGAACTTATAAAATATACTCTGACTAGAACTGATAGTCCTAAAAAAACTGTTGACTTTATATACATATATAATACTTATATACAAATGTATTCAATACATTCACTTGTATATGTATATATAACACAAATATACATATATGTAGTGTATGCATATATGCATATCTATGTAGAACCATGCATGTATATATGTGTATATTCCAAGTACAGCTTTAAATTATCTATATTTAAATATATGTATATATATATTCCAAATATAGCCCTAAACCCTACACATACATAGAAATAGATATATTGATAGATAGATGATAGATAGATCTCATATCCTTAGAAGCTGAGAACATTGAGAATACTATCATATTCACCAAATATAATATACCCCACACATCATACACACATACACATCCATATATCCATACATATATTATGCACACATATATAAACACACATATACATTTGTGTGTGTGTGTGTATATGTGATTTAGGGCTGTATTTAGAATCATTAAAATTTAGGTTAGGTTTGGGTTTGAAACCCACTTTAGTCATTTTCTATTCTAGAGAGCGTGAGCACATCTCTCAATCCTCTCAATGCTGTTGTTCTTATTTGCAAAAGGGAGATGATAGTCTTAGCACTTACCTCATAACATTTTTGTGGAATTCAAATAAGATAATTTATTTAAGGAGCTTTGCAAATCTTAAAGCAATACATATACACATATATGTGCCATTTGTTATATCTAAAGTGTGAGCCATAAACAAAATTATAGAGTAGAAGGATATATGTAACTTTCATTGTCTTTAATTTTAAATAGGTTTTTATTTACATTCTTTTTTTTTGGTGGGGCAATGAGGGTTAAGTGACTTGCCCAGGGTTACACAGCTAGTAATTGTTAAGTGTCTTTGGCCGGTTTTTTCTTCAGACAGTTTTTTAATCTCCTTTTCCATTTGGCTTTTCAAAATGTTGACTTTTTTCTCATGACTCTCCTGCATCGCTTTCATTTCTCTTTCCATTCTTTCCTCCTTTTCTCTACATCTTCTTTCTATTTTTCCTACTTTCTCTTCAAAGTCCCTTTTGAGAGCTTCCATGGCCTGAGACCAGTTCATATTTTTCTTGGAAGCTTTGGATGTTGGAGCTTTGACCCTGTTATTATCTTCTTCTTCTGAGGTTGTATTGTGGTCTACTTTACCCCCAAAGAAGTTTTCGATGGTCTTCTGCTTTCTCTGCCTACTCATCCTGGCTTACTATTTCTTGGCTTTTAAGTCCTTCTTACAGTGTGGTGCTGCTTCCAGGACACACTGTTCAAGCTACAGCATGTCCCAGGGGATGGTTGGGCTTCTTCTAGGCCTGCCTGGCCTTGCTTTCATTTGATTTTAAACTCTCCACTGGGGGGGTGGGGCTGCTTCCCAGCTCCACTCCTGTTCTCAGCTTTAGAAGGTCCCAGGTGTTTTGGGTTGAGGGAGGGCAGGCTTTAATCTCCCCTGGCCTGTTCTCAGGTCCAGAGATAACCTCAGGCCTACTTTACTAAGCAACCAACCAGCAAAGCTTTCTGTCGTGTGGTTCTCAGCTTCTGATGAGACTGTTCCCCTGCTCCCCTGCTCCCCCCCCCCACCTGGGTCTCCCACCACTCAGGATTTCTTCCTGGTTCCCCTCTGGGGTGGGACAGTTGAATCCTTCCCCCAGTCCACTGGTACCCCTGTACTTACCCCCCCCCACGCTCAGTTCCAGAAGACGCTGGTGCTGCAGCTGATTCAGAGGCACTGGGGCAAATTCCTCAGGCGGGTGTCTGGTGTGTCATCCTGATTGCAGGGTTAGTCTTTATTCATGGCTGAGCACGGCCCCCTGAAATCTATGTATAGCTGGAGAAAAATCTCAGCCCATATTTTTGTGTTTTTCTGCCCCAAGGGTTCTTTTATTGCTATTTTGGGGGTGCTTGTATCAGGAGCCCTGTGGGTTTAATGTCTATCCTCCGCCATCTTGGGCCAGATTTGAACTCAGGTCTTCATCCAGAGCTGGTGATTTATCCACTGAACCACCTAGCTGCTCCTACATGCTTTTTTATATTGACTAGATTCACCCCACCCTACACCCCATCCTTCAGTTGTCCCTTCCCATAGAGTTGTCTTCCCAACAACTTCTTTTTTAAAAGACCAAGGAAAAACAAAATCAGCAAAACAAATCAACACATTGGGAAAAAATTGACATTATATACAATGTCTGACACCTGTTAGCCTCTACTACTACAAAGAAAGGAGGGTTTTTTCTCATATCTCTTCTTTGTACTTTATAAATCTGCAATATTTATGGAAAGAACAGCCACAAAGTAAACAAAAATGATCATCATTTCTCTTAAAGGAAACAAAAAAGAGGCTGCTGCTGATGTTTGCACAACCTGTGAGTAGGAATGTGCTTGTAAGGATGAGTATAGAGATGCTATCTTTTTTCATGTAGTTTACATTTGACACCTGTTTTGTGGTAAGAAGCTGTCATTGTCATGGTTCATGGCCTTTTATTATGTTACTCTCCACAAGATCTCTTGCCTCTTCATAGCAATCCCCAGTAAGTTATTTTGCTTCTCAGGAGTGGCTAAGTTGTTGTATTTGATAGGTATACATCTTGCTGCCTACTTTACAAATTTTCCCTATAGGTATTGCTTAGAAGTGGGAAAGGTCAAATGAGCTTCATTCCTCCATATTATATATCTTACATGTTTATTTTTCATATATAGGAGAATATATGCAGGGCACACAAATGTTATAAATACTTTTATTACTGTTAATATTGGTGTTTGGTATTAATTAATTGTGAAACTGACAATTTTGTCAATTTTCCTAGAAATAGACTTTTTTTAAAAAAGACTATGTGTTTGCTTTATAGTACTCATTTTTCAAAAACTCAAAAAACTTTTGGAAGCATTTTATAAATATAAAATTGTTAAGGGAGGAAACAATCCTTCATGCTCAGAAGAGATATTGTGATGCTATCTCAGATTATGGATGGGGTAGGGAAAATATTCTATTCAAGATTTGAATGTCTTTTGAGATCTGGTACATTTCCTTTGAACAGTGCCTTAAAGGAATACGCATTCTTTAAATAATAAAAGTGGTAGGACAGAGTCTAAATACAAATAAGTGACTCCCTTGATATAAATTAGACACCTTGGAAGGGGCATTAGTGCCTTCACATTGCAAGGCTATCATTAAGAGCAGAGAAATATGAACAAATCATATAACTCCTTGGGGGTTGGTTTAATGTCTCTCCTTCACTTGGCAGACATGTGCACAGGACTTGACTCAATATAACTATGTCTTAAGCACACTAATTTGCAATTATTTTTAAGATATTTTGAATTCAGTAAAATTTACAGATAAGGGAATTTTTAGCAATTTTTTATAGTTTATGTAAATCAAAACTGTAAAATCATATATTCCAAAGCTGTTTCCCTATCTATAACTAGGAGTGTGTATATGTGTGTATGCATATATATGTATTATGTGTGCATGTCTGCATATATGAATGCATACACACATGTATGTATGTATGTATGTATGTATGTATGTATGTATGTATGTATGTATGTATGTATGTATGTGTATACCCATCCATAAAGATATAGGGAGAAAAAAAGTTTCATTAAAATGTGGACATATAGGAGAAAAGAATCTAATATAAAAACTATGGACTTCATTCAGGGGAGGTTGCAAAAATATTGTCATATTATCATATAAAATGCATGCTTTATTAGTATTTAACTGTATATTTATACTAAAAATTGATGAGTTCTTTAGTTGTAAAGATGTATCCTCAGGCTTTGTCTACAAAATATACCTCCAAGCATAGTCTTGAAGAGAAATCAAGAGAAAATATAATAACCAAAGCCATACTCTGATGTCTTAATATATTGTGTGGGTCACACTGGGTTTTCATAATTATTCTAACATAGGTCAAGCTCTGGTTGATTCAACAAAACTTGATTCAAGTAGCAGCTGAGATTGCGAATGCTAATATATGTTCTCTGAAAATAAGTTTAGCAAATCTCACAGACAATTATCATGAAAATGGTTACCAGATGATACTGATTTTGGCTATAACAACTCATGAAGATCATTTGCTAATCTATGGATGGTTTGTAATATGTGCAAATGTGAAGTACCTAGGCCTCTGAAATCACAGCCCTTTAGGAGAAATGTCATAGAAAAACAAAACAATCCTTGCTCTCAAGGAGCTCTAATCCAAATGGGAGAGGCAACAGTCATTCAGTCAACTAACACTTAATAAAGGCCTAATTTGGGCTGGGCACTATATTAATCATTATTTCTATACTATGTTGTTTTTTTCAGTTGCAAGTCATATAAAAAGGTCTCGTGGTCCTTAGTCTGTACTGGTTAAAATACTAATGACTCTCTCATTCTCTTTAAAAAAAAGTAAATGTTTAGATTTTCCTCTAAACAACTTTAAAATAATGTATCAAATCAAATTCTGGAGTGGACGAGCCAATAAAAAGTCAGGGTGAGATATTCTTCCACCTCAAGTCAACTGAGGAGATCAGAATGATAGATCTGTGACAGAGAGGTGAAGGTTGGCCAGATCTCATGAGATTAAAAAAAAACACTCTTGGGAAAATCACCTCCCATCCCAACTGTGAACACAGTCTAAAGTTAACATAAAGTCCAAAGTCACGAAATAGGCTGAAAATAAAATAAGACGACAATAAAAAAGAACATCACCATTAAAATCTACTATGGTGATAGGGAAGATCAAAACACAAGCTCATAAGAACACAATGATGTGAAAACAGCTACAAGCAAATCCTCCAAGGGGAAAAATGTGAATTGGACAGAAGCACAAAAATATTCCTGAAAGAGGCAAAAGATTTTCAGAATCAAATTAGAATGGTAAAGGAAAATTAAGTAAAGGAATGAGTGCAATGTAAACTAACTATGAAAAGACAATTAACACCATGGTGAAAAAAAAAGAAGAAAAATGAAAAAGAATAAAGAAAAAATACTAAAGAAAGTAACAAAAATGCAGAATTCACTAAATGGTGAAAAAGATACAAAATTTCACTGAAAAAAAAAAGATCTCCTTAAAAACCAGAATTGGCCAAACTGGGGCGGGGGAGGTGCAAAAGTTGACTGAAGAAAATAATTCCTTAAAAATTAGAATTGGGCAAGTAGAAGATGACTTCTTGAGACATCAAGAAATAAGAAAACAAAGGTAAAAATGAAAAAAAGAAGAAAATGTGAAATATCTCAAGAGAAATAAAAGCCTACCTTGAAAATAGATCAAGGAAATATAGCTTAATAATTATTTTCAAGAATACCTGAATACCATGATCAAAGAACAGTAGAGACATCATATTTCAAAAGATTATCAAGGTAAATGGCCTCAATATCCTAGAACAAAAGGGTAAAATAAAAATTGAGAGAATTCACTGATCACTACCTGAATGACATCACACACACACACACATACATACACACATAAACACACACACACAACTTCTAAGAGTGCTATAGCCAAATTCCAGAGCTCCCAAGTCAAAGTATTGATCTGCATTTTTAATCTAATTAATCAAAGTATTTCAAATATTTCAAGCACCCAGAAAGAAACCATTTAAATATTGAGCCACAGTTAAGATCAAATAAGAGTTAGAAATTTCCATATTAAAAGAATAGAGGGCTTGGAAAATAATATTATAGAAGGCAAGAGAGCTAGGATTGCACCAAGAATAATCTACTCAGGAAAACTGAGTAAAATCCTTGTGGTCGAGGATGAATATTTACTGAAATAAAGGAATGAAGGACTTTTAAGCAATCTTAATGGAAAGACCAGAGCTGAGTAGAAAATCTGCCATTTAAGCACAAGATTCAAGAGAAGCCTAAAGAGGGAAGGGTGAAAAAAAGGAGTGAAGAGTGGGGGGGGGGGGCAGTCAGAAGTAAAACACTTTTGAGGAGGAATAAGTTAAAAGAAGATAGAAAATAGAGTAAATATCATTGGAAGGGAATAGGGTGGAGAGAAATAGTTATGATGATTGATTATAATGGCCAAAAGTATGGTACCTACTTTGCTGGGTTCATATGAAGAAAATTCTTTGTCAAGTTTAAGGTACTATATATAGGTTATGATGAACAGGATACTATCAGAAAAACCTGGAAAGACCTACATGAACTGAAGCAGAGTGAAATGTACTGTATACAAAATAACAGCAATAGTGTAAGATGATCTGCTGGGAAGCATGTGGTTATTTTCAGCAAGGCAGTGATCCAATATAACCCTGAAGGAGTTATGAAAATTGAAATCCATCTACAGAGAAAGAACTGAAAATTAAAAAGAACTGAAAGAATCTGAAAACAGATGGAAACAGTTTATTTATTTTTTATTTTTGACAATTCCTTAATCTGAAGTTTTGGTTTTTGACTGTTTTCTCTCACAACCTATCTAATGTGGGAATGTTTTCCATGACTACTCATGTATAACTTGTTTTGAATTGCTTGAGTTCTTGGTGGGGGGGAGGGGAGGGAAGGGAGGGAGGAAGAGAAGTTGGAACACAAGGTTTTTAAAAATTGATATCAAAATTTGTTTTTACATATGTTTTGGAAAATAAAATTCTATTCAGAACAAAAAAAGAGAAGCCTAAAAATGTAAACATAAAAGAATAATCATAAGGGACTGAAAAGAGTTAAACTATTTACATTCCTATGTTGGAATGTGATACATGTAACCCTTAAAATCTTTATCATTATTGTCAGTTAGAAGGAATCCTTATAGACAGAGTACACAACTATGAGTTGATTATGTTGAGATGCCTTAAAGAAACAACAACAGAATGCAGGGTGAGAAAGAGGGATGCATTGGAAGAAAGGGAAAGGAAGAGGTAGAATGGGGAAATTTATCTCACATAAAAGAAATGTATAAGGAAAAAAATTATATTGAAGAGGGAAAGGGTGGGACCAAGCAAATTTTTTGCCTAATTATAAGGGAGTAAAACTGACAATCTAAGTGAATTTGATGAATACTTTAAGTTACTCAATATGAAAAAAAGAAGTTGAACAAGTAATAAATGAACTCCATAAGAAAAAATTCCCAGGATGAGATGAATTTATAAAATGAATTCTACTAAACATTTAAGGCTTATAATTAGACCATAGTAAGCTAGTCTTTGATAAACCCAAAGGTCTTATTTTGGGGGCAAGAACTCATTATTGGGCAAAATTTGCTGGGAAAACTGAAAAACTGTTTTCCAGAACATCTCATACTGTATACCAAGATAAATTCAAGATCAACAAAGAGGATAGTAAGATAAGTAAATTAGGGGAGCATGGAAAAAAATGTGCCTGTCAAATCTGTGAATAAGGGAAGAGTTTTTAGAAGAAATCAATGCCATTAACAATCACATTAAAATGTTCTAAATCACTATTGATTAGCAAAAAAGAAAGTTAAAAGAACTCTGAGATAGCATTTCATACCTATCATATTGGCTACCATGACAGAAAAGTAAAATGACAAGTGCTGTAGTAGATATGGGGTACTATTGCACTGGAAGTAGAATGGTGAACTGATCTAACCATTCTGGAGAACAGTTTGTATATATTCCCAAAAGGCTATAAACTGTTCATACTCTACCCAGCAATCCCACTACTAGGTCTATGTGTCCCAAAGAAATTAAAGGGGAAAGGACCTAATTCTGATTATCTATATATCTATATCTGCATTTACATGTATGGGTATGTATATATACACATTAGCATACACATACACATATATGTGCACATGCATGTACATATACATTCACAATTCGGTCCACAAAAAGAATTGTGTGTGTCTGTACATACACACACACACACACACACACACACACACACACACACACACACACACACATATATATATTGGTAGCAAGGAATTGGAAATTGAGGGGATGTCCATCAATTGGGGAATGGCTAAACAAGCTGTAGTTTTTTTATTATGATGGAATGCTATTGTGTTGTAAAAATTATGTGCAGAATGGTTTCAGAAAAACCTTGGAAGCCTTATATGATCTGATACAAAATGAACTGAACAAAACTGCAAGAATATTGTATACAATAACAGTAACAATGCATTTTAAACAGTGATCAACTATGAAAGACTTAGCTACTCTGATGAAGACAATGATCCAAGACAGTTTCAAATTACCCATAATGAAAAATGCTATTCACCTACAGAAAGAGAATTGATGAATTCAAAATGAAATTGAAGCATAATTTGTCCTCTGTTTATTTTTCTTAGTATGTGTCTATGTGTGTTTTCAACATGGCTAATATAGAAAAGTTTGCATGGCTTTACATGTGCATTGGCTATCATATTGCTTGCCTTCTCCAAAGATGGGGGAGGGAGATCCAGGAAGGAGAGAATTTTGACTTCCAAAAATTTTAAATAAATGTTAAAATTTAAAAAAATATATAATTTGGCAATATTTGATGAAGCAAATAAAATATATTAAAATAAGTTTTTTATTTATAAATTTTCTTTAAAGTGATTTCTATCAATAAAATCAGATCCATTTCTTATGTTGAATCATTTGATAGTACCAAGACCTGTGATTAGGAGAATCTGTGTGTAATTTTGTGAACTTCCTAATTAAATTAAAGGTACTTGAAAGTGGGGCTTGTCTTTTATTTCAGCTTCCATCCCATGCATCCAGCATGGTGTCTTGAACAAAGTAGACACAATAATTGTTTTCTGAATTGAATTCAGAAATTATTGTTCTTAGTCAAAGTGACACTTTCCTTGCATGCTATTATATTCTTGTACTTTATTCCCAGCAACCTATTTAGGCAGGAATTCCTCATGTGTCCTTCAGGGTTCTTCAGTACCCTTTAAAGGTATTTGGGGAGATGGATGCAGGCCCTCTGAAAATGGGTCCAGCCACACCTTCCATGGGGGTCTTCTGTGTGACAATTCCATTTAACCACTGGTAGCTGAATTAGCTTTTACAAATAAATATTTTCTTTAAAGCTATAAAACTAATATTCAAACAGCTTAACTCAGTTGCTATAGAGTGTAATCCTAGTTCTAAGTCCAAGCCCTACCCTGGGCTGGAGTCCTAGGCACACATCTCATGGCTTCTCTATCAAATGAGCTGGCTGCAACATCCTGCCTGAAATCCTGGATGCAAGGTTGAAACTCTCAGATCCAGTGAGGATCTCCATTGGCACTTAATTCTGAGAAGGACAAACAGAGCAGAGCATGAAAACCATGGGATCTAAAAGGAGAAAGGGGAAATAGGTGTCCTTCCTTCTAGCTAAATTCATGGTGCCTATGCTGTGAGTGAACTGTGATCTTAATTCTCTGGACACGGGAGAAAAGAGCAATCAAGAAAGAGAATCTATCTGAGTCGAACCAATTGTTGTTGTTGTTGTTATTGTTTTTTTAATGTAGCCAATCAATGGAGGCTACTTTCAGTGAACAAAGAGACAGGGTCTCTCCATATTACGACATCTGGGAAAGCTTTAAGAGCCCCATTATAGACAGATCAATCGATCTACATATATCTACATATATGTATATATATACATATACATGTATTATAAATACATGTGTATATACTTATTTATGTATATATATTTGTGTGTACACATACATCCCATCTTCACCAATAGAATGCAATTCCCTTTAGCTCAGGGACTCTTCCACCTTTTCTTTTTTATCACCATTGTTTAGTGACTGACACAATAGGTTCTTAATAAATGGTTTCTCTATGATTAATTGATAAAGCAGTGATATCTACACTTTCAGAACATCCACCATGTGTTCTTTTTTTTTTTTGGCAGGGCAATGAGGGTTAAGTGACTTGCCCAAGGTCACACAGCTAGTAAGTGTCAAGTGTCTGAGGCCAGATTTGAACTCAGGTCCTCCTGACTCCAGGGCCAGTGCTTTATCCACTGTGCCACCTAGCTGCCCCCCCCATGTGTTCTATTGAATATCTTTTTTTTTTGTTTTTGTTTTGTTGTTGTTGTTGTTGTTGTTGTGTTGTTGGACAATGGGGATTAAGTGACTTGCCCAGGGTCACATAGCTAGTAAGTGTCAAGTGTCTGAAGTCAGATTTGAACTCAGGTCCTCCTGTATCCAGGGCCGGTGCTTTATCCACTATGCCACCTAGCTGCCTGCCCCCACCATGTGTTCTATTGAATATCCTGACTGACATTTAGAAGCCTACAGTTGGGAAAGTAAATATGTCCAATAGAAAGTCTAGTCCCTGAGAAAATTTTGACATTGTTAAAATTTGTCCTTAATATTTTCCAATTGCCCTCTTTTGACATCAATATCACTTAGTTCTCACCTTTATAATGGTATCTTCCCTTGAGTCTCATCTTCCCCCAGGGCCTCAATTCTGGACCTGGTTACCCAAAGACTCTTCTTTGCCCTCTTCAGGCAATTACCCTTCATCTGAACTCTATCTCTTTAGTCTCTGTTTCATACAAAATAACCAAACTTATATCTCATTCTCATAGGGATTTTTTCTCAACTAGCTGTTGTGGTTGGAAAGGGTCAGGATAACTGTTTCTCAGCTAAGTGTTAGTAACTGATGAGAGGATGCTTTTCCTCTGCCATTTGTTTCAGTTGCCTATCAACTAAAGATATAGTTCTAAACAAAGAAGTTGCATGCTAATGATTTGTGGAAGCATATCCCTTCCCTTGAAAATTCTTATCTTTTTGTGTTTTCTGTGTCTCCCTAAGGGGGCTAACTTAGTATGATTGAGCTTTGGCAAAGTCAGTCAACATTTATATTCCTCATCAAGAATGGCAGCCAGGAAATATAAATACCATTTTTGTCTGGGCCTATGGAAGAAGTCAGTGCAATCAAAAAAGGGAATAGGTTATACCAAGGATCACAGATCTAGAAGTTAAAGAAACTTCAGAATCCATCTTGTCGCCCCCCCTCTAAGTTTTTGGGGTTTTTTTGTTTTTTTGTTTTTTTTTTTTACGGGGCAATGGGGTTAAGTGACTTGCCCAGGGTCACACAGCTAGTAAGTGTCAAGTGTCTGAAGCCGGATTTGAACTCAGGAACTCCTGAATCCAGGGCCGGTGCTTTATCCACTGCACCACCTAGCCGCCCCCCCCCCTAAGTTTTACAGATATGGAAACTGATATCCAAGATGATTAGGAGATCTATGTAAGGTTATATAGGCAATAAGCCTTAGAAACAGGACCAGTATTCTTTCCCTAGTACTGAACTGAAACTTGTGTAGTAAGGAATAGAAGCTAATTCAGTTGTCAACAGTCTGAATGAATACATAAAGATATTCCAATACAAAAAAGGTATTCAAATACATGAGGTATTCCTCCAGGGTAGTAACTATAGTAGGGGCCCTTTGATAATCTGCATTTTAAAAGGTACTCAGGAAGAACTCAGGTGTATTTCATAATCTAGGCACCAAGAAAAATTAAGAGGTGATAATTTCAGCCTGAAGGAGCCTCTTCATGATGCCTCAAATAAATTTCATAGGGAGTTGCCTAGAAATAAGCCAGGCTGATCAGGAGAAACTGTGACTGATTAAAGTCAGAGTACCTGGTTTTCCTTGTTAAGGGCTAAAATTCTAGCTAAACTGTCTAAAATATCTAATGAGTGGTCGCCAATAAATTATAAGCTTTAGCAAGAGTTAGACTTTTAAGCATTTATTAAGGAGAATAAGAATTTGGTAAAGAGAGAGAAAAAGGCCTAGATTCCTATCTATTAAAGGGAGAGCACATTTCTAGCTCTGCTCTCCACCAGAGTCCAAAAGAAAGAGCCTGAGACCGAGCGCCAGTCTCTTCCTTCCTCCTCCCACTAGCCCGCATCACTTCCTGACGCCAAAGAAAAGACTCCTGGTCTTGCCCTCAAAGACCTTCGCTTCATGGGTGGAACTCTTCTACAGTAAGTCTCCAGCAGGTGGCATCATTCCAATTGTTACATCCTATCTCCAGTTCTCAACCCCCACCCACCCACCCAAATGCATCATATTTTTACCGCTTAGCTATGCCTCTCAGTGGCTAGCGTTAATTATTAAGAATATGGACCTGCATCTGCTTCTCTAAAATTGAATAATTCTATGTGAAATATGAAAAGCAATAGCTGAATAAAAGCAATTAAAATTTATATATTAGCTGTGGATACAAAAATAAATGCCATTGTTGACCTTCAAATAAATATATCCTTCATTCCTATAAAAGAAAGAAATCTGAATTTTAGAAGGCAGTTTAACATATTGATATTTGGAAGAAAGGATAATTAGAACCCTGCTGATTGTAACTATAAAGAGCATTTGGCTTTTAATCCAGGAGACATTCTATTTGTGAGTCAATTATTATCAATATTACCTGTTCTAATTCAGCCCTAGTTGTTGCTCATTTAAAGGCATTTGCTAACCTTTATGTCAGTCTCTTTCTCTCCTGGGCCTCCATCTAAAACTCTTCCAGTGAGCAAAGCTCTTGAATTCTTATTTTCTGGCATTTGACTTTAGAAATACATCTCTCCCTTTCTCTCACACAGCAGTTGGTCTTTCCAGTTTTTTACAATGACATTTTTAAATGTTCACAAATGACATTCTGTTTTCTCACAGAAGCAAACTGTGTTGTCAAGTAAAAGATATATGTATTTGTGTGTATATTATTATATGTACATTATATAGCATAAAGGATTATATTTAAAGAAAAAGAGAAACATATTAACATATGTGATTGGGGTTTGGCACTTAACACATACTTCTATGTGTGTATACATTTGTACGTACATATAGACAGAGAGATAGAGCCAAAGAAAGAGACAGAGATGACGATATCATTCTAATGTGGCAGAACTGTGAGCAGAATTATGGAATGCGAGTACTAAAAGAGATTTTAGAGATCTCCAAATACAAACTTCTTCATTTTATAGATTGGGAAATTGAGAAGAAAGTCACTTGCCCATGGCTTACAGTACAATAATCACTGTAAGCCGAGTCCTTGTTCTTCTACTCAATACCTCCTTCCCAAATGTTATTTTCCTATATGAATTCCCCAAAGTAAGATATGATCCTTATAACCTTGAATTTTAATGAACCCAAATATTTACCTTCAATGTGTAAAATCGCTAACCTAATCTATTTCTCCACCAGATTTAGAGTGAGAAAAATAGCTTATTTCATATTTAGCAGCATAGGATATTACAACAATGGCTTTATGGTATTTTTGCAAGTAATATTTTTTTTAAAAATATTTTGTTTTCCCCAATTACATGTTAAAACAATTTTAACATTTGGCTTTTTAAAAAAGTTTTGAATTCAAAATTCTATCCCTTTCTTCCTTCCCTCCCCTCTCCCTGAGGTGGTAAGCAATCTTCTATAAGTTATTTATGTACAATCATGCAAAATGCATGCATGTTATTCATTTTCTACAAAAAAAGAAACAGAACAATAAAAATAAAGAGAAGAATGGTATCCTTCAGTCTGTATTCAGACAACCTCAATTCTTTTTCTGGATGTGTATAGCGTGTATCATTATGAGTCCTTTGGGATTATCTTGGATCATTGTATTGATGAGAATAACTAAGTCATTCATAGTTCTTCATCATATAGTACTTTCCTGGTTCTGCTCTCTTCAATATGTATCAGTTCATATAAGTCTTTCTAGGTTTTTCTGAAATCATCCTACTTGCCATTTCTTATAGCACACTAATATTCCATCACAATCATATAGCACAGCTTGTTCAGCCCTTTCCCATTTGATTTCCAGTTCTTACTCACCACAAAAAGAGTTGCTATAAATGTTTTTTGTACAAATAAGTTCTTTATCTTTTTAAAAATCTCTTTGGGATACAGACCTAGCCATGATATTGCTGAATCAAAAGATATTCTTAGTTTTATAGCCCTTTAAACATAGATCCAAATGCAAGTAGTATTTTAAAGAATTTTGAAAATTTTTCTCAGAATAAGCACAAAACATGGAGACATACCTCCATACCCATTAACCCAGAGTTTCCACTATTAAAAATAAGCTGCAAGGAGATCATTAATAAAAAGAAAGTCTACCTATACACAGAGACATTTATAATATCATTTTTTCTGTGATAGTTAATTAATGGAAACAAAGTAGTTGCTCATCGATTGGTAAATGACTAAATAAATTGGGTTATGGGATGAAATATAATATTACTGTGCTATCAGAAATAATTAATTTAGAGGAGCAAGGAAAGATTTATGCAAACTAATGAAATGCAAAATAAGCAGAACTAAGAAAACAATATACACAATGACTACACCAATGTAAATGTAAAGAATGAACACAAAACAACCAAAAGTGAACGTTACACCTTTCCCTCCCATTTCTTACATAGATGGAGAGGTCCATAGATATAAAATATGTATACAGTATCAGATTTTTTCTAATTGATTTTTCTATTTTCTTTCACTCTTCTTTAAAACAAATTCTTAGTTACAAGAGGTGATTCTACAAGAGATGGAGAGGTAATGGTATAAAGGGACATATAGAGGATGTAAAAACAAAAAAAATAATAATAAAATCTGTTTTAAAAAAGGGAGGCAAATATTTACTGAAAGCGTTCACTACTCTCATGGTGATGATCCATTCCAGAGTCCCAGTCTCAAATTAGATGTTAAATTCCTACAGTTGCTCTTATTTACAGATAACATTGCTAATTTTACCCAGACCCTAAATATTTCACAACCTCCTAAATAAAGTCCTTAATGATTCAAGACAATTTGCCTTTCATGTCCACATAGGAAAAATCAAGTGAAAGTTTTGGTTTACATGCTTGGAATCACCTTCCTTTCTTCCTTCTCCTTTGCCCTTCCCTCCATATCCAATCCATCACTTAATTGTTTACATTCTGCTTCTAAAACAACATTTGAATCTATTTTTTTTCTTTATTCACTAAGACATCACCCTAGGTCAGGTTTTTTATCATCTCATATCTAGAGATAATAGTCTCCTAATTGGTGTCCCTGCTTTCATTTTCTTTTCCTTTCCAATCCTTGTTCTACACCTGAGGTATCAAGCATGCCCTCTGCTCCATGTGTTCCACAGCACCCTGAAGTGCCACCAGAAGCAGATTAAAATGTAATTGGGAAATATTTAACAATAATAACAACAACAACAAACCATACAACAGCACATGATAATGTTAATATGTGGTTTTCTAAGTTAATATAACTCCATGATCCTATGTTTTAGTGATCCCATTTCTAATTGTTTTTAATATCACCACTCTACACCACTACCAAATTCTTATTCCTCAAGCATAAGTGTGATCACAGAGCTATACATTTCAGAGTTGAAAATGAATTCAGTATTAATTCAGTCCTAATCATAACTGAAAATGAACCCCCCCCATCTAATACATCCAACAAGAGATCATTCAGCTTTTGCTTGAAGACCTCTAGTTGGAAGGGAGGAGCATTAAATCTTGAGGTAGTACCTTCTAATGAGGATACCAATACTTATTAATTAATTATCAATCTTAAACTTGCAACTCCTACCTATTACTCCCTGGTAGTCTACCTCCCAGGGTTGTGAGACTCAAATATGATAATAATTATAAAGCACTTAGTACAGTGCCTGGCACATAGTAAGTGCTATATAAATGGTGGTGGTAGTGGTGGTGGTGGTGGTAGTGGTAGTGGAGGAGGAGGAGGAGGAGGAGGAAGAGGAGGAAGAAGACGATGACGCAGCAAGGCAATGAGCATTTGTCAAATATTATCTTCCAAGTAGCATACTAAGCCCTAGAGATATGAGAAGAAACAAAAAGGAACCTCAATGAGTTTCATTCTAATGAGTAAAATTTTCTGTTATAAAATGTGGATAGTCACACAAGATTGTTGCAGGGTTCAAATACCATAAAGTGATTTGTAACATTAAATGAGTAAGAAATACTAGACATCATCATCATTTTTGGAATAAAATTAACTAGGTTTGCATCCAAGTTTTGACATTTACCACCTCTATGATGTTGTTCAGGTTACTTCCCACTTCTGGGACTCAGTTTTCTCACCTGTAAAGGGAAGGAATTTGACTTAATTATATCTGAGGCTTTTCTAGGATCTATGTCTATGATCCCATGATCCCATGAACCTGTTATGAAATTACAGTCACCTACTCTTTTTCTTTCAATCATTGCCATTATAATAGTTTGAGACAATTTGTCAAATGCTTTTCTAAATCCAGTTAAGCCATATCTGTAGCATTCCCTATTCTACCAGTTGACCCAATAAAGGTAGTGTTTCTTTTGAAGTTTTGAATTCACAGGGTGAAGCTAGATTGTGCAGTGGATAAAGCACCAGCTCTGGATTCAGAAGTACCTGAGTTCAAATATAGTCATACACACTTGACACTTACTAGCTGTGTGACCTTGGGCAAGTCACTTAAACTTCATTGTCCCATCGGAAAAAAACAAGTTGTGAATTCATGATGCATCTTAATAATAACAAGCTTTCTTTTTGAATGTTCCCTAACCATTTCTTTAAAAATCACTTATATTCTTCTCCATCTCCTTCCTTCCCCCCCACCTCAGAGTAAGTATATTTATGGGGCTATCATTTTCAGATTCTATCCTCTCATATTTTTATCAAATATTTGGAATAACCTTTTTTTCTCATACTGTGGCAAGGTTCCCTTCTCCAGAAGTATCTTTGTAGTATCACAAATTGTAATTTCACCACAATAATATGCTCTCAGTAAATCACTACCCACATTGATATTTCCTTTGTGTCAACTAGGAGGTTTAAATTCCTCTTATGTCCCTGGTACTCTTCTAAGTGTTGGGGATAAAGATAAAATGGAGAGGGAGACAAAAACAGGCACTGCTCTCAAGGAACTTACAGTTTAAGGGAATATGACAAGAGACTGAATTTATCAAGGGAAAACTACATGGTCTCTCACCACCTACTGAACTATCTAGGGTATTAACTCCCTAATATCAGCCACAGTTATTCTTTTGTTTTTAGTGCAAAAGTCCTTCTTCTGGGCAGAGAAAAAGCAAAATAAATGTTAAGAACAGCTTTTTCTCCTCTTTGTTGTCAGTTAGCATCGATCCAAACCTCCCAAGCAACAGTACTGTCTTTTTTTTTTATTATTCTCTGCAGTGTAACCTAGCACAGTGCCTGGAACCCAGTGGGTAGTTAATAAAGTCTTTTTGAATGTCATTGCACTGAATTGAAGAATGTTTTCCTGCATAGAGTCTGCTTTTGCAGTTTAATGGTGCTTATAGACATATAAGTAAGTACATCAATAAAATATAGAAATACACACACATATATACAGAAATATATATGTATATACAGAAACAAAATATACATATTCACATAAAACACAAACAATATGTACATATATGATTATAAACATATACATATGTAAATATATACATAATCTTGGAATGACCCCACAAATGGATAATAAGTTGGACTCATAAATGAACAGGAAAAGTAAAACAGTCTGGTTTGTCTTTGGGGAATACCAAGTTCTTTTAATGGATCTATGTTTCTCTTTGAAATAAAAGCTTATCTTTGAAGATATCAATATTCTTGCCATGTTCTTTTATGGCTGAGAACCATGAAACACAGTGGTATCTCAATAATAGAAACTGAGCCTCACCTAAAAGGAAGTGGACAAAGATGCATAGTGGTGTGGTTAGGCTCCAACATCTTACAAATTGGGGGATATAGAAGAGAAGGAGAAGAAATGACACTATTAGGGGCAGCTGGGTGGTGTAGTGGATAAAGCACCAGCCTTGGATTCAGGAGGACCTGAAAGCTATTTTGTAAATTATTACCTTCCCCATCCTTGTCAGAAAACATTTATTGATTATCTACTATGTGTATATGGGGGGGGGAATCATTGTATTTGTTATTTTGGAGAGGATAAGCAGTTATTGAATGTAAGCTCCTTGTGGCCAGGAACTGTCCAGTTTTTAGATTTGTTAATGCTTTATGTAGTGCCTAGAACATAGTAGTTATCTGAGGAATGCTCATTAATTGATTGACTGATTAGTAAGGGATACAGTTTCTGCCCTTCTGGGACTTTTCTAAGTGAGGGATCCAGGATATATACCCAAAGAAATAAATATGCTAGGAAAAATAAGATAACTACATGAAAGTTCGTCAAGGTTCATACAAAATGTCTTTTCTTTTATTGGAGTATCTTAAACAGCAGAAGAGGATTTCATTTAAAATTCTCAAAAGTGAACAAACCTTCCCTGACAATTACATTATATTGCCTAGTACCAGATTTAATGTGTGGGAATAACAACACAATGAAAGCTGACTAAATTGTTCTTATCTTTTAAACCAGAATTCAAATCTGTTGAGACTTCCTAGTGTATGATCCATAGGGTAAAATTCCTACATGATTTCTGAGAAATATTGCTTGGTTTGAGAATATTAAAGACAATTAAAAACAAAAGCCAAGATCAACAATTAATATCCTCATATTGGTTAATATTTCAGTTTATCTAACATATCATCTCTCAGTGCCCTAGGGAGACGGTCAAAGAACAGATAAATTTTAAGAGGTTGGTCGGAAGTGTGGGGACCAATTTTTAATTGGAGAGTGTTAGATAAGCGGCTCACTGCAATATTGGGGCAAGGAAGGAGACCGGCAGCCTCCCTCAAAACAGAACAGGATTTATTTTAACAAGAGCGAACTTAAAAACACACACACACACACACACACACACACACACACACACACGATCAGTAGGATCAAGGGAAAGGAAATAAAATGGGGAAAGGGAAAATATACAACCTCAAGAGATACCACCACCCAGGAATCAGCTGAGAATATGCAGCAGACCTCCTGTCCTTGCAGCGTCCAGCTAGAATGCCCAGTTCTCCTCCCCCAAACCCAGAAAAACCCCACACAGTCCCAGCCAATGGGATGGCTGCTCTGACGGTCACATGACTGCCCTCACTAGGCTTCCAATCATTATAATTTTGCCAGGCCTATGTAGGCGTTGGCAAGTGATGATGACATGAGGTGCCAGTGCCATGGCAATGGTTACAACCAGTGGGTAGAGTACCTTGAGGTTTGTGGGGCCCCAGACCAGTGGGCGCCAAGGCATTAAAAACCTCAGATAACAATTAATTCTTTATAGAGGTCAGTAAAGCAAAGCACTTTACTTTAGGAGCAGAATGTATACAGGCCAAGATAGTAATTAATTCCTTACAGTGGCTATGAAAGTAAAGACTTTGAAAGATGGAAAATTTGAACACTGGATATCTGAGGAGTTGCAGAGCACTGGAAGGTGGGAAAAGATTGAAATGATGATATATGGGCACTAATGCCAAATTTCATCCTCACAAATTTGACTAGGATTATATCTGCTTGAATTTAATAACCAGTTATGCCTATAACTTGAGCAGTGATAATTGCACCTTGAAGTATATTGAGGTTTTTTGTCATCATTGCTAGTAGATTTCTTTTTATTACATACTATTCTAATGTTAGCTATAGAATTCCTTGAAGTATAAGTATAAAATTTAGAGTTGGAAGAAATTTTAGAGATTAGAGAAATATAAATTTTAGGATTAGAAAAACATGTCTAAAATCATCTTGTATAACCTTCTAACCCATGTATTATTTCCTCATGAATTGCACTCTCATTCTTTTGAATACTTTTAGAGAAGGAAGATCTTTACAATTCAATTTATTTTTGGACAACTCTACTTATTACAAGAATTTTTCTTATATTGAACTCCGAAATCTGTCTCCATGGTTTGTTTTTTTCTTAAAACTAACTGTTTAGATTTTTTTTTTACATATAAGGTATTTTATTTTTTCCATTACATGTAAAGATAGTTCTAAACTTTTGTTTATATAAGCTTTACAATTTCAGATTTTTCTCCCTCCCTCCCCTCCCCCCCTAGGCAGCAGGTAATCTGATATAGGTTATATCTATATATCTATATACATATACATATATATACACACACACATATATATACACATAATAACATTAATTCTATTTCTGCATTAATCCTGTTACAAGAGAAAAAATCAGAGCAGTGATGCAAAACCTCAAAATAGAAAAAAAAAAAACAGCACCCAAAACAAAAGAAATAGTATGGTTCAATCAGCATCTATACTCCACAGTTCCTTTTTTTTTTTCTTGGATTTGGAGATCCTCTTGTATCATGAGTTCCCTGGAACTCTTCTGTACCATTGCATTGGTGAGAAGAATATAGTCCATCACAGTAGGTCAACACTCAATGTTGATGATACGGTGTACAATGCTCTTCTGGTTCTGCTCATCTCACTCATCATCAGCTCACGTAAGACCCTCCAGGTTTCTCTGAACTCCTCAGGCTCATCATTTCTTACAGCACAATAGTATTCCATTGTATTCATATACCACAACTTGTCCAGCCATTCCCCAATTGATGGGCACCCCCTCAAATTCCAATTCCTTGCTACCACGTAAAGAGCAGCTATAAATATTTTTGTACATGTGGGTCCCTTTCCCCCTTCCATGATTTCTTTGGGAAAAAGACCTAAAAGTGGAATTGCTGGGTCAAAGGGTATGCACAATGTTGAACCAGCCCTGCATTCCTGGTATAAATCCCACCTGGTCATAGTGTATTATCCTGGTGATCACTTGCAGTAATCTCCTTGCTAATATCTTATTTAAGATTTTAGCATCAATATTCATTAGGGAAATTGGTCTATAGTTTTCTTTCTCTGTTTTTTCTTTGCCTGCTTTTGGTATCACCACCATATTTGTGTCATAAAACGAATTTGGTAGAACTCCTTCTTCACCTATTTTTCCAAATAATTTGTATAATATTGGAATTAATTGTTCTTTAAATGTTTGGTAAAATTCACCCGTAAACCCATCTGGCCCTGGGGATTTTTTCTTAGGGAGTTCATTAATAGCTTGTTCAATTTCTTTTTCTAATATGGGTTTATTTAAGGATTTTATTTCCTCTTCAGTTAACCTGGGCAGTTTGTATTTTTGTAAATATTCATCCATTTCATTTAGATTGTCAAATTTATTGGTATACAGTTGGGCAAAATATTTCCTAATTATTGCTTTAATTTCCACTTCATTGGTGGTAACATCACCCTTTTCATTTTTGGTACTGGTAATTTGGTTTTCGTCTTTCTTTTTTTAATCAAATTAACCAATATTTTATCTATTTTATTGGTTTTTTCATAAAACCAGCTCTTAGTTTTATTGATTAATTCTATAGTTTTTTTGCTTTCAATCTTATTAATTTCTCCTTTAATTTTCAGGATCTCTAATTTAGTGTCTAATTGGGGATTTCTAATTTGTTCTTCTTCAAGCTTTTTAAGTTGCATGCCCAATTCATTAATCTCCTCTTTCTCTTTTTTATTCATGTAAGCATTTAGAGCTATAAATTTTCCCCTAAGCACTGCTTTGGCTGCATCCCATAGATTTTGGTATGTTGTCTCACGATTGTCATTCTCTTGGATAAAGTTATTGATTGTTTCTATGATTTCTTGTTTGGCCCATTCATTCTTTAGAATGAAATTATTTAGTTTCCAATTGATTTTCATTCTACTTTTCCCTGGCTCTTTCTTACATGTAATTTTTATTGCATCATGATCTGAGAAGGATGCATTTACTATTTCTGCCTTTCTACATTTGACTATGATGTTTTTTGTGCCCTAATACATGGTCAATTTTTGAAAATGTGCCATGTACTGCTGAGAAAAAGGTATATTCCTTTCTATCCCCATTCAATTTTCTCCAGAATCTATCATGTCTAACTTTTCTAGTAATCTATTCACCTCTTTCACTTCTTTCTTATTTATTTTTTGGCTAGATTTATCTAATTCTGAGAGGGGGAGATTCAGATCCCCCACTAGTATAGTATTACTATCTAATTCCTCTTGTAACTCATTTAACTTCTCCTCTAAGAACTTGGATGCTATACCACTTGGCGCATACATATTTAATATTGATATTACTTCATTATCTATAGTACCTTTAAGTAAGATGTAATTGCCTTCCTTATCTCTTTTAATGAGATCTATTTTGCCTGCACTTTGTCTGAGATAAGGATTGCTACCCCTGCCTTTTTTACTTTAGCTGAGGCATAATATATTCTGCTCCAGCCTTTTACCTTTACTCTGTGTGTATCTCTCTGCTTCAAATGTGTTTCTTGTAAACAGCATATTGTAGGATTCTGGTTTTTAATCCACTCTGCAATTCGCTTCCGTTTTATAGCAGAGTTCATCCCATTCACATTCACAGTTATTATTACTGACTGTCTATTCCCCTCCATTCTATTTACCCCCTTTGTACTTTTCCCCCCTTCTTTCACCCTATTCCTCCTCACTGACGTTTTACTTCTTACCCCTGCCTCCCCCGATCCGCCCTCCCTTTTTATCACCCCCCTCTCTTTTCTTTACCCTTTTCCCCCTTGCTTTTGTCCTCCCTTCTGTCAGTCCCCCCCTTTCCCTTCTCCTTTTGCTTCCCTAAAGAATGAGTTAAGTTTCTTTATCCCAATGAACATATGTGTTATTCCCTCTTTGAGTCAAATCTAATGAGAATAGGGTTGAAGCAATGTTCCCCCCTCCTTTCTTTCCCTCTATTGTAATAGGTTTTTTTTCCCACCTCTTCATATGATATAATTCATCCCATTCCACCTCCCCTTTCCTCTCCTCCCCATAGACTCCCTTTTAAACCCTTTAATTCTTTTGTATCATCACATCAAAGACAATTTATATTTACACCCTCTATGTAAAGTCCTTCTCTCTGCCCAAATACATTTACAGTTCTTAAGAGGTATGAGTATTATTTTCTTGTGTAGGGATATAAACAATTTAACCTAATAGGGTAACCTTTTTTCCCCCTCTGTTTACCTTTTTAAACTTCTCTTGAGTCTTGTATGTTGAGATCGAAGTTTCTATTCAGTTCTGGTCTTTTCACCAGGAAAGATTGAAAGTCCCCAATGTCATTAAATGTCCATCTTTTCCCCTGAAAGAAAATGCACATTTTTGCTGGGTAATAGATTCTCGGCTGCAATCCAAGGTCCTTTGCTTTCCGGAATATCATATTCCAAGCCTTGCGGTCCTTTAATGTTGAAGCTGCCAGGTCCTGCGCAATCCTGACTGTGGCTCCATGATATTTTGCTTCTTTCTGGCTGCTTGGAGTATTTTCTCCTTCACCTGATAATTCTGGAATTTGGCTACAATATTCCTTGGAGTTTTCCTTTTGGGGTCTCTTTCAGGAGTTGATCGGTGGATTCTTTCAGTGATGATTTTATCCTCTGATTCTATGATATCAGGGCAGTTCTCCTTAATAATTTCCTGGGATATGGTGTCTAGATTCTTTTTCTGGTCATGGCTTTCAGGTAGTCCAATGATTCTCAAATTGTCTCTCCTCGATCTGTTTTCCAGATCAGTTGTCTTTCCAATGAGGTATTTCACATTTTCTAGTATTTTTTCATTTTTTTTATTCTCCTTGACTGATTCCTGGTGTCTCATGGATTCCTTATCTTCCAACTGTCCCACTTTAATTTTTAAGGCATTGTTTTCTTCAGTGAGATTATGCACCTTTTTTTTCCATTTGGCCAAATGAATTTTTTAAGGCTTTGTTTTCTTCAGTGAAATTATCTGCTTCCTTTTCCAAGCTGCTGATTCTTTTTTCATAGTTTTCTTGTTTTGCTTTCATTTCTCTCCCCATTTTTTCTTCTACCTCTCGCAATTGATTTTTAAAATCCTTTTTGAGCTCTTCCAGGAAGGCTTTTTGTTTTTGAGACCAATTCACCTTCCCTCTTGAGGCTTCACATGTAGGCAATTTGAGGCTATTATCCTCATCTGAGTTTGTGTTGGCTTCTTCCCTATTGATACAGAAGCTCTCAATGGAGAGGGCTCTTTTTTGGTTCTTACTCATTATTGCAGCTTATTCATTTATTTTTTAAGTTGAGGTCTGCTCTGAGGGCACCAGGGTCCCTGTTTTGGGCTTCTTGTGCAGGGGTATAGGTGCTGTGTGACCCAGTTTTTACTCTGAGGCCTTTATGGTGTGTGGAGATCCCCCGCCCTGCACTTCCTGTCTGATTGTGCTCGGCCAGCCAGGCACCGGACCCCGGCGTCTGATCCCACCTGACCTGTTCATGGCCCTCTTGGCTGGTGCAGGTAGGTTTTTCCACTGTCCTTCTTGGCCACCATATTTTTGAACCAGGTTCCAGGGGCCTCTGTTGTTCGGCTGTGGCCCGCAGCTCCTGCTGACTTGCCCCGACCCCCTCGGCGCTGGGTTGCTGTCCTGCGCTGGGCCTCCCTTTTGCCCGAGTCAGACTGACCTTTTCCTGAAGTCTTCTAAATTATCTCTGGTTGGAGGACTGTGTCTCTCTGTCTCTTTGAAGGTTCTGTAGTTTCAGAATCCATCCAGAGGCTTGATTTAATGTTTATTTTGAGGGAACAGAAGGAGAGCTCAGGCAGCTTGCTGCTTCCTCTCTGCCATCTTATTTGTCTCCATGTTACTTCCACGTATTAGAATGAGTTGTATCGCCTAGAGGACAACATATAAAATTTATTCCTTATTTAATATGATATCATTTCAAATAGTTGCTTACATTTGTCTCATCTTCTCTAGAAAAGAAAAGTCTTCTCACTTCCATCCTAAATATTCCTATTTCCTTCATCTATTCCTTATATGACATGTTTATTCTCCTCTTCAACTTGCTTTTCTATTCTGATCATACTTTCATTTTTATAATGCCAAGATATTAATATTATATCCCAAATATATTTAAGCATCATTGAGATGCAATAATAGTAATATGAATTTAGCCTAATATGCCATTATTTTTAATGGCCTCACACCATCATCATATGGTCAAATCACTTTAAGTTTATGGTCAACTAAAACCCTACTGTTAACTGGGTCTTCCCTATTCCATAGTTGTGTTCATTTACTATTTAAAACTGAAAGGCAGGATTGCATATTCATTCATCTCCAAAAGATTTCATTGACCTCACTAAAATAGTAACTCATCTCGATATATTCATTAGGTTCTCAAGCTCTTATAGATTCCACTAAACTCAACAATATTTGAATATGGAATTGATAAAAGATATATATTGTTCAAAGACCAAAGTCATTGAGTTTTTTCTTACTAGAAAATTAGCTACAAGATAATGGAATTTTATTAAATAGTACCTTGTGATCACTGTCTATTAATTCAGTAGAGGCCACAGTGGATGTAAGTAGAAAGTATTTAAATTGATGGAATGATAAATTGTTAAAGTATTAATGGCATTTTATTACATTGAATCTCATCAGTAGTTTATTGTTTACTATGAATAAGTTTACTATATCATTTTCTCAGTGCTGATTTTCATAAGAAGTCACCACTAAAAAGAAAAGAGATTTGAGAAGGGGAAATTGAATATTTCCTAATTCACAATTTTGCCTTAAAATGGTCTCAATTCTATACTATATTGTAAGTTCCTTGTGAGTAGGGAGTTACATTGATTGTATTTCTGTCCCCAGTACTTAGAAAAGTACCTGGAACTTAATAATAGCTTATTGATTAGTTAATGCCTTTGATGTTTATCCCAAAATGGTCCCCTAATATTATCCCTTTGCTCCTATTTAGGACTAGCTAGGTCACCATATCTATTTCTCCTCCTTCTTCCTCTTTGATACTCCTTAAACACCTAGATTTTTATTCTACAGTTATTTCAGTCATGTTCACCTTTCTATGACCCATTTGGAGTTTTCTTGGCAAAGATACTGGAATGATTTGACATTTCCTTCACAAGCTCGTTTTACAGATAAGGAAAATGAGGCAAAGAAGGTTAAGTGACTTGCCCCATCCAGATGTGTGAGACTTGATTTGAACTCAGGTCTAACTGAGTCCTGGCTTGGTACTTTATGTACTGCATCACCTAGCTGCCTCTTAGTGCTTTTTACACATGTTATATACAGTCTCAAAGCTCCCTTATAATGATCTCCATACCCCATTTCTACACTGACAATTTTTGTGGGTCACTGAGGAATCTATGTCTGTCTGCTGAAGTGGTGGAATCTTACTTTTATGGGACTGAATGCAACTTTCAACACCATATTTGCAACAGAGAAAGAGACTCCAGATTCAAAGGATCCAATTCAAAGGATACAGAGAACTGATGAAAATACTTTTTAAGGTGTCATTTTCCTACCTGAATATTTATTTATTTCCAATGAACTCATAAATTATAGGGATTATACAAGGACAAATTTTGGATCAGTAATGTCACAACCTTTGATCATAGGATGATTAATATAAAAAGATGATATGTTAATTATTCATTTCTTCAGGTAATGACTGATCCTGTAGGTTTTTTTTTATTCTTTCAATCATGTTTTAGGATACTCACTTAATGCTTCTAATTTTTTAGGTATCCTGGTATTCATATTCCTTACTAATTTTAGTATCTTTCCATTTCATTTAACTGAATTTTCTTCTTCATGAAATCTTTAACAGTTTTATTGGTTTTTCATTATATTCACCTATCACTTATTTTCTGTTTCCTTACCCTTTAATGAAGGGCTTTCTTCCAGGGATAAATCTAAAATCTGCCTTAACTTCATCTGATGTTTAGGAATTCATTTTCCTCATCCTTGTCACTTCCCCCAAGAAGCTTTTGGGAAAATGAGACTGGCTCTAGCTAGATTGTGATCTTTCCTTTAAGCCTGGTTCAGCTATACATGCTGGCACCATGCCTTCATTCATTTCACTTTTTTTTTAGTTTTCTACCAAGGTTTAATCAGTATCTGCCACTTTCCTATTGCTTTTAAAAGGATTGACATAGGGCGGCATGGGTTTCCTGTATAGACTTCATATTGTGTTGTGATTTAAGAAGCTATAGCATGCACAACAGCTACACCCAGGTAAAACCCTCTCAACTGGGAGACTAAGCCAAATTAAGGGTAACTGACGGGCCTCAAAACTGTAGGTGAGTTAGGGGGATGTCTACCTCAAACAGGCAAAGACTTCCCCTGAAGGAATGGGTGGACAAGAACAATTTGTTCCAACAGTCTTGAAGGTGGCTAAAGCAGGAGTTCAGAACTTGCTCAGACATCAAAGATGTCAAGATCATCCACTGCATCCTGGGTCATTGCCAGTCATTTTGACTTTTGTCTTGCCACTAGACTTTGATGACTCGAATAAAGAATGAGGCTGAATATTTTGTGCTTCTCTGCCTCACTTCAATCTAATTCATATTCACGAATCAAGACGACTCTGTGATATCATTGGTTCTTTTTGAAAATGAAGGATGAACAAGAAAAATAACAACAATATCACCTTGTGGCCATTCTGGAAAGTAAACAAGATCCAATTTTTCTCCTTCACATTCTTTATCCCCTCTCTATATGTGCCTGGGCAGTCAATTTTTACCAACTGATTCAACAGAATTTGGTAGGGAGGACAGGCATTCTTGCTCCTTTATCATATTTTTAAAAAATTTTGCAGGGCAATGAGGGTTAAATGACTTGCCCAGGGTCACACAGCTAGTAAATGTCAAGTGTCTGAGGCCAGATTTGAATTCAGGTCCTTCTGAATCCAGGGCTGGTGCTTTATCCACTGAGCCAAGTAGCTGCCCCCTCTTTATCATATTTAAAAAATTATTTTTACAGGGATATTCCTTTCAAAGTATTTACATTTTAACTCATTTTGGGGTGTGTGTGTATATGTGTGTGTGTGTGTATGTGTGTGTATATAAGTATATGATATGTGTGTATATAAGTATATGATATTCACATGGTTCTTTATGAATAAGCTTTGCTAAAAGAAGTTGTTTAAACATCTCCATGTTTTCAGGAAAGCATCATTTTCTGGTAATATATATACCTTTAAACTACAAAGAGAGAATCATAAAATGTTCCAGTGATGAATGATATTTGGAAAAGTCCTTAGAAACTGAACAGCACTAATTTCTATCATTACTAAAATGCCAGTATTTTTTTTCTGAGGTATATATATTTATTAATCTAGCCTTTTATATTTATGGATTGGATTCCTTTTAATCAAAAGTTCAATGCCCATTATAAAGTTAAAGAGCATTTTTTATTATTATAAAAACATTTTACTGGCACAGAGCCCAGATTTTTGAAGAACAAGATGATGCGCAAAAAACAATAACAAAAACATGTGAGAACATGTGGGAGTGTTATTATACTTTAATATATCAGGGAGGCTTTTCATATATTCATTCTATCCATTCTTTCACATGTTTTCTGGTATACCTAAAAATACTAAAAATATAAGGGGAAAGATCCAAAAAAGTTTTGACAAGACTTTAAGCCACAGGAATGGGCACTAAAACATCTGGCTAAGAACTGATATAGCTATAGCTATAGCTATAGCTATAGATATTGTACATAATGCAGATCAGTGAATAAGGCCAAATGTAATATACTGAAGAATGAGTCGAGTCACCTATTTTTATTTCTTATCACCAACATCAGGGTTGTCATTGAAACCTTAAAAGTTTAAAGAGTGAACAAGAGGTGATGCAAAGAGGTGGAGAGTGAAGGGAAAAGAAACAGGAAAATGGAGAACAGTAAACTAGGAGGGAAGGATTAGGTACAAACTGATAGGATGGAAAATAAAATAAGGGCAAGGTACCTGGCATACAGAGTGCCAGAGCCCTTCTTTAGTATATAGTTGAGGAAACTGATACTAAAAGATGTCAGTTGTCTAAGTTCATAAAGCTTTTAAGTGTTGGAGAAGGGATTTTTATCTTTTATTCCAGTTCTAAAGGCAGTGTCCATAAATATGACTGCAAAAGCACTAGGGAGAGGGTGAGTGTGTTGGGGTTAAAAACAGAAATTGAAGGGATACATTTTAATCCTTGTTTCAAGAGAGGAATGCCTAAAATCTTGGTGCCTTAATAAAAGTCCTAAATATTGATTTAATGTACTATAAAGAATGTTCTTATAATCATTTTTCTTGTATTTATTTAAAAAAAACAATGATAATATGAAAAGCTAATGTGACTATAAAATTATTTGAGTAGAATGATATGTTCAACAGTACTTGAACAATATATTAAAAAGTAATTTAGTCTTTCATGTATCTTTAGTGGTTACTCTTAAAGAGTAACATACCATATGTGAAAGCTAATACTGAATAACCATTATCCTTTGCTACATCATAACCAGAAACTATTGGAATGAACATATCACAAAGAAGAATATATGGATTTATAAGGCTTGGATTCTTCTTAAGTAGGAAAGATGACTTGTAATGGGGTGGGGGGGGGGAAGATCTGACCTTAATATCAAACCACTTCCTTTTTAAAAACTTTAATTGTCTTTCTTGGAACATGAAAATAGTATTTGAAAGGTACATGGGGGGGTGGCAGCTGGATGGCATAGTGGTTAAAGCGCTGGCCCTGGATTCAGGAGTACCTGAGTTCAAATCTGGCCTCAGACACTTGACACTTACTAGCTGTGTGACCCTGGGCAAATCACTTAATCCCCATTGCCCCACAAAAAAAAAAAAAAGGTACATGGATTTTTCCACTGAAATGCAATAGGTATTTACATGATCTTTTTATTCCTCCTCCCATTAAGACAGAAGATAAAACTTTGCTCACAATTTGCCAGTTCTAAGGTAGAATTTCTGTGGATTAGATACATTACATATTGTACTCATTTCTGTGATGTTATTAATGATCTCTATTGGGAACAGTTTTTTAAATCTCATTCTCATAATAATAATTCATATTTACTTAGTAGAGTAGGGAAGTAGATAGAGATAGCTTCGAAGTCAGGGGGAACTGGGTTCAAACTTGACCTCTGACATAAATCTGCTCTTGGCACTACATATGATATCTTTCTTAGAGATGAATGTTTATAATTTCATGATTATAATAATAGTTCACACTTATTTGGTGAGAGGCAGCATGGTATAATGAATAGAAAGTCAGCCTCCAAGGCATAGAGGCCTGGCTTCAAGATGAACTTTTGACACCTATTTTCTGTATAACTAGAAAAGTTCTTTCTCTTCTCTGTGTTCCAGACACTGAGACTATACATTACAGAAAAGACGTGCACCTACATTGACACTGGGAATTTCTTCACCAGAAAGTTCCTTATTTGGATAAAATCACTAGTCTAATTCTTTTATTATACTTACTTGGTATTTTAACTTACAAAATCCTTTATAAACATCATCCCATTCAATACTCACAAATCTGTGAGTGAGATTTTATTATTGTCCCCATTTTGCAGATGAGGAAACAGATTTATAGATGTCAAGTGATTTGCCCAGGGTTACACAGCTAATAAATGTCTGAGCTAAGATGACTCCTAGTATTGCTTTCTTACACTGATTCTAGGTTGACTTTGAGGAAGTCATTGAATCTCTCTTGTCATTGGTTTCCTCATCTGTAACATGCAGTTTGACTAAATGATTTGTAATGTTCCTTCTAAGTCAACAATGCTATGATTTTCTTTTATGAAAAATGTTTCAATTGATGTATTTTGCTTTGATTTTTATATCACCCTATTTTCCCCAAGTATACCTCCTTCTCTTTGTCCCCATTTCCCTCTCAGAGAGCTATGTCATATAACAGAAAATTTTTAAATACAATAAATATATAAATAAAGAGAAGGGAAAAATCAGTTCAACAAATCAATACATTGAAAGATTCTGAAAACATGCAAACTGTGACACCTGTGGATCTCCTACCTCTGAAAAAGGATGAGTTGGGACCATCTTCTTTTCTTTTGAGCCATGTTTGTTTTTTTATAATTTTATAAATTTATTATTTGTTTATTTCCTGTGTGTGGTAGCTTCATTTATGTTGTTGTGTTTGGTTCCATTGACACAGGGTGTTTCTTCACTAGAAAGTTCCTTCTAAGAATGAAATCACCAGTCTAATTCCTTTATCTTATTTATTTACTTTATAGTCATTGTGTATATTGTTTTCTTGGTTTTGCTTACTATCAGTTCACACGTATATAGGTATACATATACCTATACGTATGAATGAAGGTATATGTATATATATCTATATATCCATATCTATGCCTATGCCTATATCTATATCTATGCCTATGTCTATATCATCTATCAATCTATCTATCATCTATCTGAACTTTTCATATTCATCATTTTCCTAATTTTCACAGTGCAATAATATTCCATTACATTTATATGCCACAGTTTGTTTAGTGATCAATTTATTTACATAATTCCCAATTACTTTCCAAAATGGTTATACTCATTCACAGATCTACCAGCAATACAGCACTGTGCTTGTTTTCCTTCAACTCTCCCAACATTGACTATTTCCATCTTTTGTCATCTTTGACAATTTTCCAATGAAACCCAAGGGTTTCTGTTTTTCTTTTTGATCTGCAATGTTCTTTGTTATCAGTTTTTGGAGTATTCTTTTATATGGGTGTTAATATTTCTCAATTTTTTTTCTTTTGAGAACCATTTGTTTATATCCTTTAACCACTATCTATTGGGGAAATAACTGTTATATGTATGTTGTTTATATAGCTTGAATGCCAACCCTTTATCAGAGAAATTTGATACAGAATATTTTCCCATTTGACTGTTTTTCTTGTTATCCTAGGAACAATATTTTTACAGAAGATTTTTAGTCTTAACTAATCAAAGTAATTTATTTTCTTTTGCAACTTCTTTTCACCTTGTTTGGTTAGGAATACATCTCCTACTCATCACTGTAAGAAGTACATGATCTGCGTGCCTTCTAATTAGTATAATGTTTAATATTAAGGTTATGTATCGAATTAGATTGTTATTAATTTTTCCAATATATGCTTTCTTATATTTTGGTAAAATAATGTTTGAGATTCTTAAAAACCAATGTTATTGCTCTCCTTAATCCCAAGAGAAAATTTATTTTGAAGTAGTAAAACAACCAGTTAAGTGAGAATCTATTAAACACTTAGACTCTGCTAGGTTACAAGGATCTGAAAATTAAAAAAAAAAAAAGATTAGCCATTGCCTTCATGGAATTTTTGGTCTACTGTGAAAATAAAATGCTCACAGAGATAAATAAACCAGTTTGTCAATCAATAAGCATTCATTAAGTGCCCACCATTTGTCAAACATTAGGGATACAAACAGAAAAATAAAGTAATCTTGTGACTTTAAGTAGCTTAGACAACATAAGGACTTCTAAGTATATGAAAATATACAAAATAAATATGAGACAATTTTGGGAATGAGATTTTGTTCTCTAGCAGATAAGGGAAAATCTCATGTAGGACATGATATTTATAGAGAGCTTTGAACAAAATTGGGGATAAATACAGTGATCAATACAAAGAAATTTTAGGAGAGATCACTAACAACTGGAACTCCCTGGTCATATGACATATAATATATCATAATCCTTGATTTTGAAATAACAGTACCCAACAGATCTCAAGAAAAGGGATTATAGGCTTCACATGAAGAACTTATAGCTGATTTTACAAGGAAAGGAGACAGAACCAACCTTAAGATAAAAATAGCATGAAGTATGACTGACGACCTTTAACACTTCAAATTCCTCCTGAATGTCCCCATCTTAGATCTACTCCTTATTTTTTTAATCCATGGAATTTTATCTTTTTCCAAATTACATGCAAAAACAAACTTTGACATCAATTTATTTTTAAACCTTGTGTTCCAACCTCTCCTCCTCCCTCCCTCCCCACCCCACCCCCAACAACTAAAGCAATTCAATACAAGCTACAAATGCGAAGTCATGCAAAACAACCTCACACCAGCCAGGGTGCAGGGGTAAAAACACAGGCAAAAACAAAACTTTAGATTGACGGACTATCAAAAAATTATGCTTCAATCTGTTTTCAGATACCATCAGTTCTTTATCTGTAGATAGATTGCAATTTTCATAAGTCTTTCAGAGTTATCTTGGATTTTTGCATTGTTGAAAATAATCAAGTCATTCACAGAATATGATCTTACATTATTGCTGTTATTTTGTATATAGTATATTTCACTCTGTATTAATTCATGTCTGTTTTTCCAAGTTTTTATGATAATATCCTACTTAACTTTTTTTGTTTCTGATAAAGTAACTAAAAATTATGTTTCAATCTGCATGCAAATACCATCACTTTTCTCTCTGTAGATGGACCTCATCTTTCACAAGACCTTCAGAGTTATCTTGCATCTTTGCACCTCTCAAAACAACTAAATCATTCACAGCAGAACATCTGACAATATTATTGTTGTTTTGTATCCAGTACATTTCACTCTGCATCAGCTCATGCAAGTCCCTCCAGGTCTTTCTTATAGTACCCTGCTCATAATTTTTCTCATAGTAAACTAAATTTACATAGTACTTTAAAGAGATATTCCCCTACAATGAGCCCATAAGGTTGATCACTGAAACAATGGTAAAAGACTAACGTTATATAGCACCTTAAACTTGACAAAGAATTTTCTTCACAACAGCCCAGCAAAACAAGCACCATGCATTTTGCCAGCATCATCATCAATCAATCATCAAGCAAGCATTATCCATAAATCCTCATCATTATCCTTAGTCAGTCCTTATCATTGTCAATCAATCCTCCTTTCAATCCTTATGATCATTGATCCGTCCTTATCATCAATCTATCTCAACTTTCTCCTATCATAATCAGTCACTCTATCATCATCATCATTATCATCCTATATTGCTCCTTCCTCCAGTTCAAATTTTTTTCACAATTACTATTGTTAACTGTTTCCCTTCATCCTATTCCCTTCCCATGATATTTACTCTATTTTCTATCTTCTTTTACCCCATCCTTCCGCAAAAGTGTTTTGCCTCTGACTGCCCCTTCCCCTGGTCTGCCCTCCCTTCTTTTACCCCTCCCTCCTTAACTTCTTCCCCTCCTACTTTCCTGTAGGTTTGGATAGATTATTCCACCCAATTGAGTGTGTAACTTATTCCCTACTTGAGCCAACTCTGGTGAGGTTAGAGTCTTTGAGCTAATTCTGTTAAGTGTAAAGTTCATTCACTTCCCAACTCCTCCCCCATCTCTCCTTCTTTTCCATAAACCCTTTCCTGCTTCTTTCCTGTGGGATTTCACCCCATTATACCCCTTCCCTTTCCCTTCCCCCAGTGCATTCCTCTCCCCCTTCAATTTTACCCTAAACATGACATCATGAGGCAGCTAGGTGACACAATGGACAAAGCACCCTCCCTGGACCCAGGAGGACACAAGCCCAAATCCAACGTCAGACATAACACTCACCAATCCTGACCACCCCCCCAAAAAAAAGATAAAAAAGAAATGCTTTACAGATAGCATCCCTTCATAATCAGTTCCTACTTGTGCCCTCCATCTAAATTTATTCCTGTCATTTGCCCTAATTCTCAGAAAGCTCTTATGATTTAGGCAAATCATCTTCCCATGAAGAAATGTAAACAGATTAACTTTTTGATGTCTCTCATGATTTCTTTGTCCTGTTTACCTTTTTATGCATCTCTAGGGTCTTTTATTTGAAAGTCAAATTTTCTATTCAGTTCAAGGCTTTTCATCACAAATACATGAAAGTCTTCTTTTTCATAGAAGTCCAATTTTATCCCTTGAAATATGATAATCACTTTTGCTGGGTAGGTGATTTTTGGTTATAATCCTGATTCCTTTGCCATCTGGAATATCATATTCCATGCCCTCCAATCCTTTAATGTAGAAGCCACTAGATCCTGTGCTACCCTGACTGTGGCTCCACAGTACTTGAATTGTTTCTTTTTGGCTGCTTGCAATACTTTCTTCTTGACCTGGGAGCTCTGGAATTTGGCTATAATATTTCTGGGAGTTTTCCTTTTGGGAATCTCTTTCTGGAGGTGATTGGTGGATTCTTTCAATTTCTATTTTACCTTCTGCTTCTAGAATATCAGAGCAATTTTCCCTGAAAATCTCTTGGAAGATGATGTATAAACTCTTATTTTGATCATGGTTTTTAGGTATTCCAATAAAATTTAAATTATCTCTCCTCAATCTATTTTTCCAGGTCAGCAATTTTTCCAAGAAGATATTTAACATTGGCCTCTATTTTTTTATTCATTTGGATTTTCTTTATTGTATCTTGGTTTCTCATAAAGTCACTAGCTTCCATTTGTTCAATCCTAATTCTTAGGCAATTATTTTCATCAGAGAGCTTTTGTATCTCCTTTTCTGTTTGGCTTTTCAAGCTGCTGACTTTTTTCTCAAGACTTTCATGCATCATTCTCATTTCTCTTTCCATTTTTTCCTCTACCTCTTTCATGTTGTCTTCAAAGTCCTTTTTGAGTGCCTTTATGGCCTGAGACCAATTCATATTTTTTCTTGGAAGCTTTGGACATAGGTGCCCTGATGTTGTTATCCTTTTCTGAATGTGCACCTCGATCTTCCTTGTTGCTAAAGAAACTTTCTATAGTTCTCAACTTTCTCTGCTTGCTCATCTTGCCAGCCTTTTCTTTGACTACTTCCAAGCTAGATTGTCCCAAGCTTCAGAAGGTCCCAGGTATTTCGGTTTGAGGGGGACAGGTTTTTCTCTCACCTGGAATGTTCTCTGGTCCAGGATAACTTCAAGCCAACTTGCTAATTAACCAAGCAGTAAAACTTTATGTGCTGTGGTTGTTAGCTCGGATGAGCTTGCACCCCTCCCCCACCTGGGCCTCAGCAGCTCATGATTTCTTCCTGGTTCCCTGCTGGGGTAGTACTACCAAATTCCTCCTTAGGTCCCACAGACACCCCTGTTTCTTCCCCCACACCCACCCCAGCCAGCAGATCAGCCCTCTCACCCTACTGTAAGCTTAGTTCCAGAAGATTCACAGTGCTGCAGCTGATTTGGAGGCTCAGGGGTAAGTTTCTCTGGTGCAAACTGCCTAGGGCTGCATCTGTGTAGACATGACAGTGGGTTATGATCTGCTCCCAGCCCAGCATAGGAGACCCCTCCTATCATGCTTCTAAGCTATCTTTGCCTGGAAAATAATCTCGGACTGTCCTTTTGTGGGTTCAGCTGCTCCAGGACTTATCATATGGCTGTTTTTTGAGTGATTGTATCAGGAGCTCTGAGCATTTCATGTCTTTCCTCCACCATCTTGGTTCTGCCCCCCCCCAAGATCTACTCTTTATAGTGGACACTTTCAGGGCCATCAGACACACAAAGCTGTGACTCTAGGTCTGGCAGTAGGAATCCTTTAGTGCAGTATCTCAGCCTGAGCCTCCACTCACCCCCAGCAAGAGACAACACACACTGAATTCTACCCAATCACAAAAACAAAAGGGAGAATTACTATCTGTTGTTGGAAAAAAGAAATGGAAAACCAGCTGACATCAGTCTTCTTTTCTGAGTTCACAGAAGACCAGAACATTGGTCTGATTAACCCTTCTTTCTTCCAATTTGAAGGGACTGAAGTCACACTGAAGCCCAGCCCTGAGCATTATATTACAAACATCAAGATAGTCTATGAAAATTAATAAAAATTTATATGAAGTAAAATTTCTAGTAGTTCATATGAAATTTATTTTTGGACTAATAAAAAACTTAATTCAAACATAACAAGTCTATCTACATATGCTATGATTTAAGTCTCTCCCTTTTTGTTCCTAAAAATCTTAAAAATCAAGTGCTTTGCTAAAATCTAGATGAAATACATCTCCTTGATATACAAGTTTATTAACACCATCCAAAAGTGAGATAAATTTCTTCTGTCATGAGTCTTCTTTGCTGAAGCCATGTAGCAAAGGTATTTTCAGTTGTAATCACAGCATTTACAAGGAAGACTAAACAAGCAGGTCCCTAAAATAGCTGTGTCCGAATATTGTTTTTCATTGAACTATTATGGCAGAACACAAAGCAATGGGTAGAAGTTCCCAAGAGGCAGAGTCTACTTCACTAGGACAAAACTTCCTTATAATTAGTACTGTCCAAAATTGGAAAGGGCAACTACATTGGAGATGGTAACTTTTAAGGTGAGGATTACTGTAGATAATGTTTGGCAAACTATACCTGAGAGTCAATCTAGTCTCCTGCTGCTTCTTATACCACCAGGAACTCCCAAGGACATACATACAGATCAGTGGGTCAGATTTGGCCTGTGGGTATTAGTTTGCCAATTCCTTGTCTGGATCAGGGCTTCTTAAACTTTTTCCACTAGCTACCCTTTTTCACCTAAGAACTTTTATGCAACCCTGGATATATAGATATATAAAATACATATACATAAACTTTTACTGTTGCCAAATTTTTCATGGCCTCCACATTCAATTGCCTGACCCCATATGGGGTCATGACCAACAATTTTAGAAGCTGGGGTATAGATGATCTCCTTTTTTTAAGCTTTTTTTTTAGATGATCTCTTAGACTTCTTTCAGGTACAAAGAATGATGTTTCTGTTATCCTGCTTCCAAACAATATAAGGCATGACAGCATGTGATAAAATACTGAAACATGTGATACAGGGCAGAAATAAGAGCAAGGAATTGAAATTTCAGAGGCTTAATGTAAGGGAAGGTTTTAAAAATGAGAGTAATTCAAAAATGGAATGAACTACTGAATTCGCCTTGAATGGAAATCTTTAAGAACAGGTTGGGTGGCTACTTGTTAGTTTTCCTGCAAAGAGAATTACAGATGTGATATAGGTTAGAGAATTAATGAGGCATCTTGAAAAGCTAAAGTTCTGTGATTCAGTTATTTTATTAAACTTTCTAGCAGTTTAAATTAAGAATAGAGGAGCAATTGTTATTTTACTCTTCCCAACTCTGGCTCCAGGCAGATTAGATTGGGAGCAATGAGTAAAGTGAATTACATTGAGGACCCACATTTTTGTTGTTGTTTTTGTATAGCATAAATTGTTTGATTGAAAACTGCTTTGTTCCATGGCAAAGGTGGTAGGATGGTACCTCCACTAATCTTCTGATGTAACAGAGCTTAGAAAATAGAAGAGCCAGTGTTATCTTCAACTTTGAGGGCTGGAAATTACTTTAGCCAAAATTCACTTCTCTTTCTGGCTGGGTAGAGAAGCAGAAGTTTATTGTCTTTGCTCAGTATGCCTTGTGCCTCTTGTCTTCTGGAGAATGAAGCAGCAATGGTCATTGGGACACTTCACTTTCTATTGGAACCAAGGCAAATGGAAAGTTGTTCTGCCTGTGAACAAATGAATGAGTGTGACCCGTACAGGCTCTGTCTCTGTCTCTGTCTCTGTCTCTGTCTCTCTCTCACTTGCTTGCTCACTTCCTCTCTCTCTCCTAAATTTTATTTGTTTCTTTAATGGCTTTAGCCCGCCATGCATTCTCTTGGCCACTGCAAATAAAGATCCTTGATAACAAGAGTATTTTTTCCTCAACTGATTTGTGGTAGTCTTGTTAAGAGCTATCATATACCTCATAAATTTTCTCTTCTCTAGGCCAAGCATCCCTAGTTCATTCAACAAATTTTAATATGGTATAGTCTCAAGGCCCCTCCTTTCCTCTGTTAACCTCCTTTTTACCCTATCCAGCTTGTCAACAAAGGGAAAATAGGGGGGGATGCCTAAGACAAACACTGCGTACTTTGCAATTTTGCCTAAGGCTGGCAGCTAATATATTTATTGCCCTGTCATGAGTAGGCAAGTCTGAAAGGGTTGTCTTAAGAATTTCTATAGTGTTTTATGTTCTTTCATGGAGGTATAGGAATCTATGGGAAGAATTTTAGATAAAGCATTCCCTCCTTGAGGGGAGAGATTTCATTGTCATTTATTCTCTGTGTATAGTTTTCAGAATGAAATATAACTCAGCACACTAACAGACTCACAACAATGATAAAAATGAATTGGTGGAAGGAAGCTAGAAAAGAGAACTTAAACATAGTTTTCTTAGTTCATTCTTTAAAATGAAATCAGTTCAATTCAATAGTTATTCAGTGCCTACTGTGTACAAGGGACTGTTCTAAACAAAAAGAATACAAAAAAACCTCTCATTTCAAGAATTTATAAGACTATTGAAAATACAAGTTTACTCCTTTAGGCATTTCTAAAAATAGAGAGGTGTTAGTGTTCACATTACCCAGGGACACGATGACTTCCATGGATAATTGACTTATAGAGACTAGTCAATCATAGTGATGCCTGATCTGGAAGGGAAGGGCTGCTTGTCTTAGCACTCCCACTCTCTGTGTCTTATGTGGACTTACTTGATAAAATGTCTGTGTCTCAGGGAGTACTTTTCACTTTCTAGTATGACAAATGAATTAAATCTGATGATAAAAGCCCAGGACCAAGGAAGGGCAACCAACAACAAGCTTTGGGTCAAGAAATCAAGAAAGGACAATCAAAAACTGACAGCCGGTTTTGAAGGCTAAACTGGATTTCATTTCAGCGTCCTGACCCTACAGCAGAAGAAACAGAATAGGCAGTATATCTGACAGAGCTCAGTAGTTCATACTGTTCCAATGCTGCCATGAAATACAGGTCAAACCCTATTGCAACTAACACAACAATCATAAAATACCTATAAAGCAAAAAGATATCATGCCTATAGCTGCCTAGTGAAACTGATATTACTTTAATATTAGCTCTTTGGCCTCATTGGTGTGACTGATTCAGTGATATCGACTGTAGCATGATCACAACCATTTAATCCGGGGCAACTCCTGTCCATGTTTGTCCAACATAGTGAGATCATCATCTATGTCTCATGATATTATGTGGATTTTTATGAAGCATTCAGTGGTTAGATTCATTTTACCTCATTCTCATAACATAAATAGACAGCCTTCTATAGAGTCAGCAATAATGCTCTTTGATGACACTCTTTATTTATTTATTTTTTAAATTTTTTTTGTGGGGAAATGAGAGTTAAGTGACTTGCCCTGGGTCACACAGCTAGTAAGTGTCAAATGTCTGAGGCCAAATTTGAACTCATTTCCTTCTGAATCCAAGGCCGGCGCTTTATCCACTGCACCATCTAGCTGCCTGATGATACTCTTTATATCAAATTTCTTGCTCAACTCCTTAGAATTATGTTGCAGACCTCTAATATTCTCTCCATTATCATTTGGATAACCCTTTACTTTAATTACTTAGAGACTGTGCTATTCATTGACTCCCAGCAATTCAATAAAATACAAATTCTTCAAGGATAGGAACTATTTCGTTTCTTTCATTTTTATCTCTAGAAACTAGCACAATAACTTGGATATTGTCAGTACTCAAGAAATGTTTATTGAATTGGTGTAATGCAGGATCATTATTAGAATATCAATATTGAAAGATAGTCCTTTGTTTCAAGGTAAATCTTAGAGTTATTAAAAGAATTGGGCAATATCCCAAAGGCAATAAAACCTGCTCAACTCCTCCTGTCCAATTCTGGGCTTACTTTATTGTCCATTAAGAAAATCTGTCCAAGAGATTTTTACTGGTAGAGAAGCTCTGAGGTGTCCATCCAATTGCATGTCAAAAGGCATTCTTCATCTACTTTCTATCAATGTAACTGTGTCTCCTGACTGAAAGTCTAATACTCTGGCCACTTTATTCACACATAGAAGCAAATACGGGGATGGAACTTCAGTTCTGTTAGCATATACTCCATTAAATAAGCATTAATATAATGTCTAAGAAATACAAAATATGTAACATAATATTCCCTTCAACTGTGTAAGATCACATGCAAGGCTGAACATACTTCTAAACACTTTTAGTTCTTGTATGTATGTGCATATGTTTTTTGTTTGTTTGTTTGTTTGTTTTTGGGGGGGTTGCAGGGCAATGAGAATTAAGTGACTTGCCCAGGGTCACATAGCCAGTAAGCAGCAAGTGACTGAGGATGCATTTCAAGTCAGGTCCTCCTGAATCCAGGGCCCGTGCTTTATCCACTGCGCCACCTAGCTGCCCCTCCATGCATATGTTTTAAAATAGATTTACTCTTTCTTCCCTCACTGACAGGTTGCTGACTGTCATTTGCTATCAGTGTGATCATCTTTAGTAACCACTCCTAACACACACAGTTTCCATTTGCTGCTTCTAACCTGTTGTGATAACCAAACTTGTAGTGTCCACAATTAAACAGTTATCCCTTCCACATTGTGACTTTCCCCATCATGGTTTCAGTATATCATGGGTTGGCATAAGAAACATGAATTAAATAGGAATTTGGGGAGAGTTTTGTGGAAGCCACAGATGACATACAAAGTCCACTAGACAACACAGAACCTGTGACCAAATACTTAATCAGATTTTTACAATAAAGTCCTGTAAACACCCCATAAAAGAAAAAGAAAAAAAATCAGATTTCTTCTATGGTAAGAAGGGAGAGCCAAGAAATTTTACCTGGATTTTCCAGATCACAGGGGCCCTCTGCCCCTAAACCCAATGATGTGGAAGGGCTAACTATAATAGTCTCCGAGGGAGAGGCCCTCCCATGAGTAACCTGCCTGAGATACAGGTACAGGTTAGGACAATTTTTAAAAAATCTTTCTGACTTTTGGCTGTGTTTTAGGTCCTTGGAATTTCTCTCTAATTTATCACCTTAAATTTAAATTAAGAGCTTTATCATACCTCAAAAAGATGCCCTGTCCTAACCTATATTTATTATTTCTTTTCCCCATGTTTTTATGTCAATCTCATTTTCAAATTAAATTAGTTCTATTGCGGTATCCTATCTTGTTATAGAACAAATTACCCATTGATTCAAGTCTTTCTCTAAAAGGAGAAACACTATACCCCACAAAAATATGCTCCCATATATTTTTTTTTCATTCTGAATGAACAGCCTGCTGTGGTTCTCTAATCTGTTGGGAATCTGTCTTGTCTTCTGCTTGATCAAGTATTAGTTCATTTTCTTTTGTCTTGTAATACTTATTCATAGATTCCTGAACTCTTTTCCCTCATCTGGAAGCCATTTTTCCATCCTGTTATTAATTTCTTTCCTGTTAATTTATCAGCATGTTCAAGATCTTTAAATCAACTTTCTTTCTTCTGAGATCTTTGGTACTTTCCATCTTTTTTTCTGTAAGTTTTCCTCCATAGCTCAGATTGTCTCTCTTCCCTTTGATGGTGGTTTCCCTGGGGGCTATAAGCTGCCTCAGCCTCTTTCCATGCTGGGCAATTCATGGTTCACTATTATAGATCTTTTCCTCAGGTGACCTCTTTAGGGATACAATTAGTTGCCTCTGGATGGTGGCCTCTTTCAGGCTTAGTGGAATGCTACGTAGACACACACACACACATGTCTTGCCCTAATTCCCTCTGTTTCTCAATTCTCTGGCCAAAATCTTTTGCAATATAGGGTGATACCACTATTCACTTATGTCTCATTCCTTACTGCTGTCACAACCTGAGCAAATGTCTGCTGTTTGGGAGAGGGGAGAATTGAGCTGTAGAATTGAATTCTTCTGTGAACTTGTGGGCAAGGTTGCATACTCCTGATGCTAGAAGCATGGTGGGAGGATGGTGTTGAGTGAGTCTGTTGGGGTTAGAGATTTACCTTCTCTGCTATTCACTTATTGAGTTTTTTCTTTGTTTGGGTTTATGCTGTCTTAGTCTATGAAGGCAGGCATAATTGCTTTGTCTTTGGCACATAACTCCTATTTTGAAAAGGTTTGAGAAGCATTGAAGATTAGAAAAAATATGTAGCCTTCTGTTCAGAGTGCCATTCTGTTCCTGAGGTTTCAAACCCAGTTTCTACCTTGGTTATTTCATTGTGTCTAAATTAGCCCCATTATATTTTGATATTGATATTTTCCCCATATTTCATTGTCATACAAAGAAACACAAAATTTGCTTAGTGACTTTGATCTAGAAACTTATCTATATGGTTTTTTCTCCTCATCTATAAAATGGAGAGCTTGAAATAGATTTTTAAGGTCCATTTCAGCCTTGATCATCTATGAGCATGGGCTCCAGGAATCCAGAAATATGTCTACAACTGAAAAGGTAACATATAGGGCTATTCTCAATTCTGTCTGTACACCCTCCCTCCCTCCCTCATTCATTTAAGTTTAACTAAGAACTATATTGGGGCAAAAAATAACACAGAGTCTGCCTTTGAAGAGTTGATATTTCTTGCTTATCCTCTGGGAATGGGGGTGGGATTTAGTCCCACATGCTGGAACAGGAAATATGTTGAAAAAAAGAGAATAATTTCAATAGATGGAAGTGTGATAAAATAATGCTCTTTGTATGTATGGGGTGTGAATGTGTAGAGGTGGGAGAATGCAAAATGATGTCAGGTAATAGATAATAGTTCAGTTTGTTAAAAATATATTACATTAAAAGGAGTAATACTAAATCAGAATGAAAAATTATTTTATAGGCAATAGGTAGCCTTTGTGTTGGGGGGCTGGATAGAGGAGGAGAGTAGCATTAGCAGTAATTCTGTTTGTAGCATGCAGAGATTCTAAGAAAAATAAAATAATCACTAAGTTTGACACAAACTAATGTTCATATCTCTTCCAGTAGCTATCTGGTCTTAATTTCCAAAGCTGTCTTGTCTCCTCTATGCTTTTTGCCCTTCTCTATGACCAGGTATTAATGCCAAATCGTGATAATGCTTATTAGTAGTAACATAGTGGGGAGAAGAGAAATTGGGAGATCATTCTAGGAAATGGCATGTAGGATAATTTTAAAACAAGAAATTATAGGATAAGATAAACACATGTTCTCAAGAATGGATATCATGAAACAATTTTTAAAAGAGATTATGGATACAGGTAATATGGTTGGTGAATATACTTCCACACAAACATTGAAGAGTTTTAACAGACATTAAGAAAGTATATGAAGATTAAATATTAGATGCCTCGACAGATTTCTGATCTCATTTATATAGACAATCCATTCAATGATGCATTGCAATCCATCTACCCCTCTAAGTCTTATACAGTTCTTGCTTATGAATTTCTACAAATTGTAAATGCTGGCTAACTGTTTTGATGTAATATTCCCAACAGGTCTTACCTACACTGTGCAATTGGCTCATCAGTAAATATTGATTGGATACAATGAAAAAATTCCATTATTGAGAATTTTTGTCATTCAAAAATGGACCTCTATACTTTTACGTTACATAGTTGTGTTTTGGAGTCTCAAAGATGCATTGCTTTTTAAATGACAATTACTGTTTCAGGCGAGAATTCTCTTCTGTTTCTTGGTGTCTAAACAAAAACTTCTGGAGTTTTCTTTGGCTTTTCCCCCTAGATCCTCTATCATCTTGTTTCATTCATTCTTTGAAATATTTAGTTTAACTCACCCTTCCCAGCTCCATTCAGACTATCACTATCACATAAGGTCCAGTCTATCTTTTGCCTAATTCCTTCATTATTCCAGAAAGACCACTTACTGGCTCCCATGATTGCATATCCTTTCCCTTCTAACCAAAACCAAACTAAATCCTCTAGAATGCTGTTTCCCTCATTTCACAGTCCAGTTTAAGAGGTTTCAATGACTTCCGATTCCTAACTACAGGAAGATGAAACTGCTCTGGCATTTGAGGTTTGTGGTGTTTAAAGCCTTCTGTAACCTAGCCATGTCTTCTCCTTTGATGCTATTTCCCACTATCCTTCTACATTCATCTTTTGCTTCAAACAGTCTAGTTTCTCACATGTTTATCTTGTCTCCCCAGTTAGAGTATAAGATCTTTGAGGCCAGGTATAATCTTACTTTTTACCTCCTATGATTCTATGTATAATAGGTAAGTATAGTAGATATCTATTCAACAAATACTTGTTGACTGATTAATTCTCAACAGTAGTGAGCTGGGTCACATTGTAATACCCTTCATAATGTAGTGATTGGAATGACGTCCCCTGCTGGAGACTTACTGTAGCAAAACTCCGCCATGAGGAGAAGGTGTCTGAAGGCAAGACATGCAGCTCTTTGGTGTCAGGAAGTGACTTTGCTTGTGGGAGGAAGAGGGGGAGAAGCGGACTCTCTTGCTCTCTTTCCTCAGGACTCCAGTGGAGAAGGGAGCGAGAAATGCACTCTCCCTTTAATAGATAGATGAATCTAGGCCTTTCTTTTTCTCTTCACCAAATTCTTATTCTCTTTAATAAATGCTTAAAAGTCTAACTCTTGCTAAAGCTTATAATTCATTGGTGACCACTCATTATATATTTTAAACAGACTAGCTAGAATTTTAGCCCCTTTACAATAAGTCAACATTACAATTTCATTACAAATACCAACATCAAGAGAAACACAATGTAAACATGAGAAGTTGGACATTTTGGGGCTTAAGATTATGGATTTGAAATTCTCTCACTTTGTAGCTGTTATTATGATTACCCATAGAAACCTGAAAAATTGTTATTGTTATAAATCCAACAGATTAAGCTATTTTTGAATTGATTTTTTTCTACTGGCAGCTAACAATTGATTTTGCTTAGTGGTCTTATAAGTTTATGAAAAAGAAACAACAGCAATACATTAATCAAGAAAAGCACCCTGAAAATTCACTAAAATAGAATTATTTCAGTATGTCCAAATCCTTGATCTTTTTGGAATTTTATACCCCAAATTTACAAATAACACACATTGTATTATTTCCCAGTGACAAACAATATATTTGAAATTTTGGCCCTTTTAGATTAAATTACATGAGAAGTGAAACAGTTATATTCAAGGAACTATTTGCATTCTGTTGTATATGTACCAAAACAGTACAAACGGAAGATAAAACTAGACAATTATGATTCTTGTGGGCATTTCTTATTAAAGGAAGCTTTAGCTTAGAATTGTAGTAAAACATTGGCTTTAGTTTTACACTAAGAAAGCAGTGAATGGATAGTTTATTTTTAGCTCTAGAGACTTTGGCAGTAAGGTCAGCTAATGTTTTGAGGTCTCTGAAAACAGTGCATGCTGGTGTAAATCAATCAATATCGGTTAAGCATCTGGAATGTGCATAGAATTCTACCAGGCATAGAAGTTAGAGATGATGACGACAACAACGATGATGATAACCACAGCTACCATTATTATAGTGCTTCAGAGTGCTTTGCAAATATCATCTTATTTTATCTATTTTATCCTCACAACAACCATGGGAGGCAGGAGCTGTCATTACCCCCATTTTGCAGGTGAAGAATCTGAGGCACACAGATGTTAATTAAGTCGCCTAGAGTAACATAGTATCTGAGGCTTAGTTGAATTAAGCCTTCCTGACTCTACACCCAGCACTCTATCCATTGCACTACCTAACTGCCTCTGACAGGTGTCATTTCTGCTGAATCCTCAACAGTAGCAAGTATCACATCACTTTCCTGAATGGATGAAGATGGATCTCAGAGAAAGGAGCAAAATTTTTGCTATTCTAGAAGGTAACAGGATATTTGACTCATGATTTCTGCATAACCTGTACTTATTGTAGCTTTTTTTTTTAATTTTTTTACTGAGGCAATTGGGGTTAAGTGACTTGTCCAGGGTCACACAGCTCGTAAGTATTAAGTGTCTGAGGCTGGATTTGAACTCAGGTACTCCTGACTCCAGGGCCAGTGCTCTATCCACTGTACCACCTAGCTGCCCCTTATTGTAGCTTTTTGATAGGTGGGGTGGAAGAGTGGAAATTGAGCTAAACAGCAGTAGTAATCTAGACCCTAAAAACTACTCAGTGGCCTAAAATCAGAGAAACTGGCCTACTCCACTTTTTGGCAACAATCCAACACTATCACAAAGGCAGGGTGATTTGATGGAATTACATTCTGCAAAAGATGACCGGTGAAAGTAGGCAACGAAAGATGAAATCAAAGAGTAAAGAAGAGTATGGGATGGGTAATGGGATTTAGGAAAACTAAGAAAGGTTATAATCTTTTGATATGCTAATTCTAAAATTAAGTTTTCAGACATAACCAGGAGTGATGCAAGCAAAGTCACAAAGTTATTCCATGTTTTGATTAATTGATTTCAACACTGGACAAGGTCAAAGATAGAAAATGAGGTCTATACATATAAAAATATGTTTAAAAAAACTTTTGTGATAGAAAGAAAACCTAGAAACAAATTCTTGTCAATTCTTCAACATTTATTAATGCTAATTATTAATATTCATTTACCTTTTATTTTAACCTCTTTATCTCTACCATTTATTTATTTAAGCCCACATGTATATTTAAACCTACACAACTACACATTTATTAAACAATTGCACAAGAGACTATGCTAGATATTGGGGATATAAAAACAAGAAATGAAACAATTCCTGCTCTCTAGGAGTTTATACTCTGCTGGGGAATTCAAGATGCATAAATTAAGGAAGTATATATATATCAGTACAAATATATGCAGAGTGGGGGCAGCTAGAGGGTGCAGTGGATAAAGCACCGGCCCCAGATTCAGGAGGGCCTGAGTTCAAATTCAGCCTCAGACACTTGACATTTACTAGCTGTGTGACCTGAGCAAGTCACTTAATCCTCATTGCCCTGCAAACAAAATAAAATTAAAAATATTTTAACAAATATATGCAGTGATTTCAAGAGAGAAAAAAGCCTATTGCATGGGAAATGACTGAAAAAATTGCAGTATATGAACATAATCATGTATTATTGTCATATGATAAATAGTAGATAATAGAAGTTCAGGAAAAATCATTAGAATGCATAGAGTACTAGGCCTGGAATCAGGAAAAGTTGAATTCAAATTCTGCCTCAAACACTTATGACTCTGGTCCAGTCACTTAATGTCCATCTGCTTCAGTTTGCTCATGTATAAAATGGAGATAATGATAGCACCTACCTCAAAGGGCGGTTGTGAGGATCAAATGAGATATTTGTAAACCTCTTTGTAAAAGTTAAAGTGCTTTTTCAAAGTTCATCATCATCATCAGTAACAACAACAATAGAAACCAAAAGATCTTCCACCATGAATCTCTTTATTTTTCTGTAAAATAAAGATGGTAAAAGCCATGTTAATAAATGAAATTTGGTCCTGTTGTGAAGGGCATTGAATGATGAAGCAGTTTTACATACCCCACTTTCTAAACATTTATATGCTACATATTATTTAATTCATTTCTATACACTGTGTTACTTTCACCATGACCTTTAAAAGATACCACATCATGTAGTATAGTGAAAAGAGTCCTAGACTTTCAACCACAGGATCTATATTTCTGAAGTGGTTTTGCTATCTGAGCATAGCAAAGTCTCTCTAAACTTTAGTTTCCTCATTCTCATAAATGATGGTAACAATGCTGACATTGTCCATTCTCAAGCTTGTTATGAGGGTGAAATGAGATAATGTATAAAAGATATTATCAACTGTAAAGTACTGTATCAATGACAGTCAGCCATTTGTGATTCTGAAATTTACTACCTCTGTGACCATTGAGAAATTACATAACCTCTCTGAGCTTCAGTATGCTTGTTATAAAAATGAAGACAATGATACTTTTGCTACCTATGTTCAGGCTGACTAGGTAATATAGTAGAGTGCCAGGCCTGAAGTCAGGAAGATTCATCTTCCTGAATTCAAATCTGGACCCACATGCTTACTAGCTGTGTCACCCTGGGCAAGTCACATAACCCTGTTTACATTAGTTCCTCACCTATAAAATGAGCTAGAGAAGGAAGAGGCAAATCTTTCTAGTATCTTTGCCAAGCAAACCCCAAATGGAGTCACAAAGAGTTGGACATGACTGAAACAACTGAAAAGATATGTTCACATGCTTGTTAAAAGGATTAAATGAGGTATGTTTAATCATATTGTAAATTATAGAATAGCATAAGTATTAGTGCTATTGTTTAAAACTATTCAGTTAATCAAAGGATTCAAGTTTGGAAAAGGATGAAGACATTAGTACTGTCTTATCATCCAATAATATATGTCTCTTTCAGAAGTAATAGTAGTGGTGTAAAGATGTGCTATTGGTTTCATTGCATATAATATTTGTTTTAAATCTGTAGGTAATCAGAAGCACTGGATAGGTCAACCCTGAATTATATGTAATGAATTATTTGATCTGTGCCACTAAAAGTAACACTTTACCCTGGAGAGAGAGAGAGATTTCAAATTCAAAAGATTGAAACTAAATTCTATAAGTGAATTTGCCGGAAAGAGATAGCTAAGTTCCTAAGTTGGTAAAATTCTTAAAGTTTTAATTCACAGAAACATCTTGGGTTAAATTTTCATTGATATTTTGTTTGTAGCAAAGTTATATTATTGTATTTTTAGTTATAAAATGTTCTCTTCTCCTCAGATTATGGCCCATTCACCCCTCACTGGCTTTTAAAGGTTCTAACAGAACTCAGTAATTACAGAGAAATTTTTATTGTTTGTATAATTCATTAATTCTAATCAAATCAGAATTTAGGTTAGGTTTTCTTTAAATCTCTTCTGACTTGTGATCAGTTGGGACTACAGTAGCCTAAATGTAGAAATATCTTCTGGTCCTGGATAATTTTGTGCCACCACCACCACTACTGTCCAAATGAAAAAAAAAAAAAGATTCTCCTCTAAAGAACTCTTCTCTTAACCATAAGTTCAATACTCTTTCCTCACAGAAATCTTTCTAGTATACCACAACTATATCATGAAAAGTGTTTAAACAACTTTAATTAAGCGTTAATTAAAAACCTATTGGTATAAACATTGTGCAGAGGACATCAATCAGTCAACTACCCAATGTGTTGTGTTCTGTAGTTTAACTCACATGGTATCACTTATTCATCTGAATATTTTTCCCATTTTCCACCTGTTTTTCCTCCAGACTAGGCTGGTACTTTTTCTCAACTCTGGTACTTAGATAGAGGATCATATTTATTGTAATGCTCTGGGGTTGCAAAACATATTTAAATCAATAAAGGAAGTTTCCAGATAAAAGATGGTGATTGAACTTGAAGGAAGTGATGGTTTCTATGAGGCAGAAGTGAGGAAGATGTATTCCAGGCATGGGAAGGACCAGTGATAGAGTGCCATGTATGAGAAAAAATATAGAAATGCCAATGCAGGAAAATGCCATGGAATGCTGTATGTAATGACCTCCAAAGTCCCTTGTAGACCTAAAGTTCATAATTTGATATTCCTATTATGTAGATGTGTAGAAATGACAATTTCATAAGTCTACTAAAAACAGCTAGAAAATAGAGTTTGCTTGGAGACTGTTTGGTAACTGTGTGCTGTGCTTGAAACATTTGTAGCATGTCCAGTGGACAGGTAATCACTCTTTATTACTAGTAGTGGCACAGTGAATTACGTGATGCACACAGTAGAATCATGCCTGAATGGAATTTTTAGAGCATTCTCACTTCATAAAAAAGAATGAAACTTCAATTTAGAGAAATACTTTTTAAACTGGACTTCTGAGAAACAGCTCCTTTTACCAGAATGCTCTGCCACTACAATTGTCTGCTGCTAAAAGGAGCCTGAAATGCAATTAGAAGGCAATTAGAAGACCAGGAGAGGCAGAAAGGCAGATTATTTTGCTATGTGTCAAGTGCTTCTACTGTTGAGAAGGAAAGATAATTAAATAATGTAGAAATAAAACTAAAAAGTGATTGTGAGTGGTACATGAAATGAAAGTGTCAGTTATATTCCCCAAGCTCTCCAATCAAAATATAGGCGTAAAATCAGAGTTTAGTGCTCTTAAGTTCCAAGGAAAAGGATTTTCTATGAGAACGGAGATCTCTTGGGGTCAGATGGCTCTCCTCCCTGTCACACTGGCTCTGACAAGAGGTTTTCATATTTTTGCTGCACTGTTTGGTTTGTCTGTATACAGCTTCTCTTTCTCTTTTTCTACTTAAATTCCAGGCTTCTCAAAAGTGAAATGCATTTCTCTACCACTGAAACTTGAGGGTTTTTCTTCTTCTGTCACCATTATCAGTTTAACCTAGCATGTTCCATCTCTGGAGGTCACATGGACTTCAGAGAAATCAATCATTTTTCATATCCTGAAGTCCAGAGGTGAAATGTCATGTTTCATATATGTGGAAGCAAAGCAGAGAATATAAGGCACTGAAAAATTAAAAATGAATATCACACTGAGGCCAATGGGTATTAGCAAGCTACAACCTGTGACCCATGAAAATCTCTGAAGAATAGGAGTAAAAATATATTACTAAGAAAATGTATGACAGGAAGAAAAGAAGAATAGGACATCAGGGGAGAGGTGATGATAGGTGGACAGCCTCTGTATTCCTCCTATATTCTTATGATGACTGGAGAAAGCAAGAACAGTCTCTAGAACATGAGATGTGGCAATGCCCCTTTGTAAAACTTAAGGGAAAACACACATAAGTCACACTGATTCACTAGAAAGAATTTCCAAATTAGTGAAATCACAGATTCATGTAAGTATTCACAAAGAAAAATGCATATATATATATATATATATATACATACATACACACACATGCATACATGTATGTGTGTATATGTGCATTTTGTGTATGAGTGTACACACACATACACATATTTGTAGAGTCATGTATAGAGTCAGCTGGTAGTGGAGTGGGCAAAGTGTTGGGCCTGAATACCTGAATTCAAATCTGACCTCAGACACTTATTAGCTGTGTGACCTTAGACAATTCACTTAGCCTCTGTTTGCCTCAGTTTCTCAACTTTAAAATGGGGCTAATAATAGTACCTACCTCACAGGGCTGTTGTGAGGATCAAATGAGATAATATTAAAAAGAAAAACATTTAGCATTGTGCCTTGCACATAGTACGTGTCATATAAATACTTATCACACACTTGCCCTTGTATGCATGCATAAATATATATATGTAGATAAATATATTAGTATACATATATTTATATTTATATTTATATTTATATACAGTCAATCCTCAATATTCAGGGGCAGCTAGGTGGCACAACACTGGCCCTGGAGTCAAGAGGATCTGAGTTCAAATTTCACCTCAGACACATACTACCTGTATAACTTTGTGCAAGTCACTTAACCCCAACTGCCTTAAACATCTGGGGCCATCTCCAGTCATCTAAGAAGCAATATTCAACTCAGAAACAGAATCAAAAACTGGAATTATAAAAAGGTCAGGAGTGCAGACAACAATGATTCAATAATGGGAAAATGAAAGACTGTTGAGGTACTTGCAGGGATTATTCCGGTGCTCTACAACTGTCTGCAATGAATAAATTCATATGCTAAAGTTCTATTTGATATGTCTTTATGGCATGGTAGCAAAATTGGGTTCTTTTAATCTTTGGCAGCAAAGGACACACTTCAAAAGGTACTGCCAAATAGGAATGGAGTATATAAATGTCAATGATCACTGGGATAACTAACAAGAAGAAGCCAATGGAGCAGCGATAGACAGCTGGTACTAAAGACAGGAAAACCTGAGTTCAAATCCAGAAATAGACTCTTAGTAGTTGTGTGACTTTGGGCAAGTCACTTAACTTCTATCTCAGTTTCTTCATCTGTAAATTAGGGGTAATACCTGCCTCTCAAGGTAATTGTTAAGATCAAATGAGATAATATTTCTAAAGTGTTAATCATAGTATCAGATACATTCCCTTCCCCTACAGCCCCTACCAGTTGCTTTGTTGGAATGTGGATGCAAGACTATGTATAGAGAATCAGAACTAAGTAAAATGTTTTGTAAGTAAGGTTTGCTTTTAATACCACTTTCCACTTTTTGAAATCTTCTTTTTCAACTCCTTTAAGTAAATTGTCACTCATAGCCTTCCTCAGTTACCTTATCTTCAAAATATGGATGAAAATTCTGGGAAAACAAGATTGCTTTGAAAATCTCATGAAATAATAGATATTAAAGTGCTTTGAATACCATGAAGCATTATACAAATATTTATTTCATATAAAGTACCTATTAATTTTGTTGATTCTAATAAACAATAAAAATCATTCTGTTATTTTTATCTTTACAATATAATTACTTTTTATAAAATTCCTTGAAGCATATTATAATGTCAGTTTTTATATTCACAACTCAGAAGTCTCTTTTGATATAAGAATTGCTACAAGGAACTAAGTCAATTTTGAAGACTACACGTTCTATTACATTTTTTTTCTTTTTTTCCTGGGAATAAAGTGTTATTTTCTAGAGTTTTATGTTCATTCTTTTATATAATTATTCAACAAATATTTACTGAGTCACTTTTTTTTTTCGGGGCAATTGGGGTTAAGTGACTTGCCCAGGGTCACACAGCTAGTAAGTGTTAAGTGCCCGAGGCCGGATTTGAACTCAGGTCCTCCTGAATCCAGGGCCGGTGCTCTATCCACTGCGCCACCTAGCTGCCCCTACTGAGTCACTTTTAACATCTGAAATTCTTAGAAAATATTCAAATAGGGGCAGCTAGGTGGCACAGTAGATAGAGCACCGGCCCTGGAGTCAGAAGTACCTGAGTTCAAATCCGACCTCTGACACTTATCACTTACTAGCTGTGTGACCCATGGCAAGTCACAACCCCAAGTGCCTCACTAAAAATATATATATATATATATATATATATATATATATATATATATATATATATATATATTCAAATAGTTACTAAATTTTTAAGGATAATGGGAAGTTTAAAATTATTTTTGGACCACTCTGGACTTTTTAATATATATTGAATAGATTGTCCCTTTAACCTAAAGTGTTGGTACAGCCCATCATTAAAGTCATTCATTTGTTTGACAACAGTATTAGGAGAAATTATTTCCGAAAGAGCAAAATTAAAATGCACGTATACATGATAGTAAAGACACATTTAGCACACAGTTCTTCAACTTTTGCAGATCAATATCTAATTTTTTTCAAAGTTTCAGTGTAAAAAAGTTTTTAAAAGTGAGTTACTAGCAATACATGCCACTGATTAATGGAAGCATCTGGCATTGTAAGTTAAAACTTGAGGTCGGTTTTGGGAAAAGTTGGTGGTGGTATCTGTCAAGCTTATGGGAGAATTTGTTGCTCACACTTTCCTCCAAATATGTTCACTAATAGTCCCTAGTAGTTTAGTAGTAGTTTAGCACCAACCAAATGTATTCACTAAAGATCTATCTGCTATCTCATTGTGGTATGGCAGAAATTCTGGTCTTCTTAAAGTTGTGATGACAGAGAATAAATGAAAGTAAGTCCTGAATCATGGCAGTTTCTTCTGGTTATACCCCAGTTCTTTACTACAAATGCAAGAAGGAGGATATGCTGGTATATTTTGAATTTAGGTAAATAAAGCTCCAAAATGGGCCATTTATGCATGATAAACATATGGAATGCCAATAGTTTGTTAGATTATCTAGTTCACTATTCGATTATGAATTCCTCGGGTGGCCCAGGAATATGATATTGTGTAGTATTTCCCATAGTACCTTACACATATGTATATTAATGTGTGTGTATATATCTGTGAGGAAAGGGTACTCAAACTTATGATTTTATCAGGCTGAGAGATTCCCCTAAGGAAAGTCCTGCCATCAATGCAGATTGTCAATTTCCCTGTAGCACAGTGCTTGGTGATTGATGGTTGATTATAATTTATAGTCATAAAGAGTTATCCGGAGGCACTAAAAGGCTAAATGACTTGTTCATAGTAGTCACTTAATAAATATTTGCTGAATTCAATCAGACCAGTCTATTTTGTGTGCTAGTCCTCTGGGGATATAAATAGAAAAGGGAAAAAATATCAGTTCCTGTCCTCTAGAAGTTTATGTTCTGCTGAGTTTCAGTATGGGGGTCATAATGACAGTGACAGACACTGAGTGCCTGGGTATAAAATAAGGGTACAGAGCTAAGAAGTTCCCTCCACTGCAGGCAAAGAACCAATTCACATCATATGCTGACTTAGAGAGTGAAGTTTTAAGATTCTTCCTCATATAGTTACACTTTTAGCCACCAGGGATGCGCTATATGTTTCTATAAGCTGACATACAGGTTGAATTATATTCTCCTATTTTTCTTAGACTTACTAAAAGTTGGTGCAGGACTAGATAACCATAAGAAAAAAAAAGCAAAATGCATGTATTTTACTATTCTGTTAGATGAGTGGGTAGATGGACAAAATTCAAAATGGTGAAAAGAGATTACCTGCAGAAGAAAGATAAATTAGCAAAATGGAGCAATTATAAAATTAGAACCATAATCTTCTTCTAATTCAGATAATTCTACTCATTATACCCTACAGTGCCATCATCAGTATTAACACTGCCAATATTCCTGACCTTTTAAAAAAACACATTCATTAGAATCTTAAAGTGTGTTAAAATTGGCTGGCATATTTTGGAAGAAGCCATATATAATACAAACTCTCTTATGTTGGAGCTGATCTCAAATAGTCAAACAGAAGGTACATAGGCATGCTTTGTATTGGAAGGTTATATTGCTATCCATGAGGCTTTCAATATGAGACTTCCTAACCCCAGCAGGAATTATGTTTGAACTATGTCAGGGGCACAATCAAATTGGAATTGTCCCGACTATAGATCTCTTGTTGGTTAAAGTCAGCAAAGGCTATATCTCCAGCTTTCTATTAAAGGGAAGAATGTGCAGCATTTTTGTATACCGAAGGTTTAAGCACACAGTAGTTGCCTCCCAAAAAGAGGTGTGCCTGCCTGCCACCTTTTCTCTCCATCCTTATACAAGTTATTGGCAGGGTAATCTGGCAGGGTTTGAGAGAGAATTTGATTTCTGGCATGAAAAATATTCCTGGGATTTTACAAAATGAAACTATTGAAAAGAAAATATAATCAGTCTAAAACAATATGCTGGAGATTGTTTAGGCCTAAGGTTCTTTGGGTCTGATGTTATTGCCATATGGACAGTTACTTGAGATGATTCACTAATAGGAAAATACAGTTTAAGTTTCCTGGGTGGCGGCAGAAATCAGCCTTTTCACTTAAGACGCTGCTGCTCTGAGTTCCACCATAGCATCATCAACAAAGGCAGCTCACGCAGGCCCAGGCAAAAATTCTGATTAGACAAGCCTTCCTTCCAGGTTGGACTAATGCTATTTGAAGATTTAGTAGATTTATAACTATCTTCAGTCTTCTAATTCCCTTCCCTTGATATGATCCACTCTTTGATCTCCTGAGACTTACAAAGCATATTCTACCTACTCTTCTAGGCTATTTCTATCTACTCAATATTGTAAAAACAACCCCATGCAGTGATAAATGAAAATCCTTTAAAATTGGGATGTAATGTATTCTTGTAAAGATGTACATTGAGTCCATTTTAAATAGCTTGCTTTTTATATCTGTCTCTCTCAGCCTGCAGCTTCTCACCTAACCTTCATAAAATGTCATTTTACACTCAACTAGCACATTTTCAAATTCTGTCAAAAGAATGTGCACAAAAGGAGGGATGAATTTATCTAGTGAATGACTATAGTTTGGTCCAAATAATTAAGGCCCAGGATGATCAAATAAGACAGTCTATGTGTAAGAGGTGCAGCCACACACACTGTGCAATCTCATGTCTCTCACACAGGCCATGACAATCCCTTCTCTCTCTTTACTTGGTCTTTCTCTCCAAACTGCCTTCACACTGGTAAGTCTAAATTCCCAAAGAAGTACCACTACCAAAGTTACATTCACATTCTCTCAAGGTTCTAGGGGGTAATACTAAAAGGTGCAGAAACTATACTTCCATTTACACAAAACCAGTCACTTAAAACAATGACACATTTAGCCCTCTAAAAACTCATTTAACAAGTTAAAAGAAATAATTAAAAAATCACACATATGAAAACAAGTTAAGGTATAATTAGTACATCACAACCCCCACACGAACCTGGGTCATGGTCCCCCAACAACACAATTAGTATATATGGGGGAGACTGGGCACATGAGTGAAGAAAACTCATAAGCTGGAAGAACTTCACAGTTCTGGCACCATAAACTTTGGTGTCATCTTTCTGTCTCAGGAGGTGTCCAAAAATTTTCATTGATAAATGTAGTTTCTGTTTTGAACAGATGCATCCACTGATAAATTGAGTTGATTCAGCTGGTGTTTGAATAACTCTCCATTTGGCATATATCTTGGTTAAACTGCTTGATCTACTGAATAACTTCTATGATCCTTGATCCTCTGCTTCCAAGCTATTCATCTGCTCTGCTGGAATTATTTCTCAACAGAATGTATAAAATCCATTGCAATGAGTTTCAAATTTTGCTGATTCAGTTTTGGCACCTCTCTTTTCACTTTTCTCTTTCCTCTTATCTTTCTGAGTTTAAGCTCTAGGCCATTTCTGTGAATGACTAACCCTACCTTTGATTATGTTTAGTATCTGAATCTTCATCAATAGTCTTTGATCAGATAAATTAAATTTGTCCCATAGATATATAAATGTTCTGATATTCAAATTTCTCCATTATACTATAGCTTGTCACACTTAATATGGTCAACTGTCTCAAAACTGTCAAAGAAATCACTACAGTAATTGTTTCTCTTAGTACTCTGAGCAAAGCCCTCTGAATTCAGAAAAGAACCATTCCATATGAAAAGGCAACATCTTAAAAGGTCAGGACTTTATGATATGTATCACTTTGCTAAAATGCTAAATACATATTGACAATAATAATAGCCATAATTATGATTTTCATCTTACTCTTCATTATACTAATAAGTCATCAGTATAGCTTGTATTCATGACCTGGGTAAAAACCCACTTCTCTTGCATTCTTTGCACATACTATGATCTCAGTTCAGTTTAATCCTCTCATTTTCCAATTCTTTTTCTCTATTTCCTTCCCTTTCCATTGCGGACTCTGGATGCCCTTGCTTGATTGCTGATAAAACAATAGTAATGATAATGATGATGCTAGCTAACACTTATATAATGCTTTAAAGTTTGCTACTATCATTCAGAAACTCTCCCTTTGAATTCCATTCTATGAATATGGAACTTCTGGCCTAGATCCTTGTTGTTGTTATCTGCCAGTTTTCATCTCTCTCTCTCTCTCTCTCTCTCTCTCTCTCTCTCTCTCTCTCTCTCTCTCTCTCTCTCTCTCTCTCTCTCTCTCTCTCTTTTGGTAAATTCTATCAGTTTCTAAATGACATTATTTTTCTCTAACTTACTTCATGCCTTCATACTTGGGAACTTCAGTATACACAGGGTATCCACTTTAATATTCTGTTTTCTCAGTTCATCAACTTCCTGAACTCCCAGAGTTTACAACAAGACTACAATCCAACCATCCACAGGGATGATCATAGCTTCCTTTTCAACATCACCCACTATACCCCTACTTATTTTGATACTATTTTGATATTATTATTTCCCATCTTTCTGTCTCTCTCACTAAATCACTGCCTCATTAACCTATGCTACATCCTCATTACAAAGTTCATTCTCTACCAGGTTTCCCAGCCTAGCACTCCTTTCCTTAGAACAGAATCCCTACACTTAATAGTGCTTAGCACAGAGTAGATTCTTAAAAAATGCTGTTGATTTGACTTGCTCTGCCCTCACTTCCTTCTCTTGTCTCAGCTGACGACTTAACCAATCTAATTATATATTTCCCTTCACCCTCCTTGTCCTACTGCAACTCAGCTCTTGCAAGTCCTCAGCCCTGGGTTGCCTTTTACCTATTAAACTACTTCTGAGCTGCTAAGCTAGAGTAATTCATATAACCATACCAATTTTACATTATCTCTTCTCAACTGGGCCCTCACTTCAACATGGAAGCCCTGAGACCTACTTACTACATCCTTTCTCAGCATATGTCCTCATTTCCTGTTTTACTTAGAAAACAGAGGCCATCCATTAGCGTCCTCTCTCTTAGAGGCACCTGTATGGCATAGTGGATAAAATGCTGGACCTGGAATTGAAAAGATATGAGTTCAGATCCAACCTCAGACCCTGATTAGCTAGGTGGTTTTAGGCAAATCACTTAACCTCTGTCTTTCTTAATTTCCTCAACTGTAAAATGAGGACTATAGTAGCACCTATTTTCCACGGCTATTGTGAGATATTCATCGTCCATTTGGCATGTATCTGACATAGTATCATATAAAAGCTTATTCCTTCCTCCTTCTTCCCTATTCTATACCTCAGTAGCCCTTCACATCTCCAGCCACCCTCTCTTCTTTTACCCCATCTAAGGGAGAAGTGGTTCTTCCCCCACCACCACCTTTGCACTACTCTTGTGAGTTCATTTATATAGGGAACTAAGGAAGCAGATGGACAACTGCTCTGCAACTTAAAAATTTAGAGTTGCTGGAGGTACTAAAATCTAAAGTAACTTGCACAGGGTCAGCCAGCCAGAAAGTATAAGGGATGGTAGGGGTTTGACCCCAGGTTTTTCCTAGTTTCAGGCTGGCTCTTTATTTTCTCTACCACGTTGCTTTATTAAAACCAAACTCTGCTTATGCTATCAATCTCCAGTCCTCCAGGAGTTTGCCCATCAATATCCTCTCTTAATACCTACTTTCCTCTATATCTAGAGATATGCTCTGGTCTCTTCTTCTGTTGTTTCAAGTTCACTTTCCATTTCTTCAAGCTACCAAACTATACATTGCCTTTCCTCTGCCAAAATTCTGGAACATATTGGCTGACTGGATGATAGGTCAGGAGAGAGCTGCCTGCACACTGCTCTGACCAGTCTTCTGAAGCAGACGGGGATTGACACTTACCTAGCTAAAACTGAGAATGTTCAGTTCTTGTCACCTGCTGTGGATCAAGCTGGTTTGATTCCCTTTCCACATATCCTAGTTAGTCTACATTCCATGATTCCTTGGATTTCTGGAAGTCTTTTTGTGTTGTCTTAGACTAGATGAAGTGTTTCTATATGATCATCTTTGTTTTTCTTTATCATTTGTTTCTTCTGCTTTATTTTTTGAGTATTACTGCAGTATTTTGGGGGGACCTCTGCTTTTCTAGGGGCTAGCACACTTTCTTCTTTCCAAATTTCTCCCCAGACTATTTGCATAACAGCTACCAAATTGGTTTTGATCAGATCTGACCATGTTATCTTCCCTACTCAAAAAACATTTATTATTGCAATTGCCCTTTGAACAAAATACAAATTCCTCTGCTTGACTTTTAAAGTATTTCACAATCCTCATGTCATCTACCTTACCAAAATTATTTAATTACACTACAATTCACTCAGTTTCAATTCCAGTCGAATTAGACTGTAAGCTCTTCATGACACAAAATTCACTCTCTAGCCTTAGGGACACATCTTTGCACAAATGGTTCTCTATGTCTAGAAAATCCACTTTCCTTGTCTCTGTCTCTTGGAATCCCTATTTTCCTTTAGAACACAGACCAGGTGCTACTTTCTATGGGAGCCTTTTTTCTAATCCACCCCACAGCTGTATGCCTTTTCTACTTCTTAAAATTAGTTTGTATTATTTTGCATAATTCTGTATATACAAATACAATTATTTACCTAGTTTTTATTATTATATGCTACCCCCCAAAGATATAATTTCTTTGAGCAAAGACTGATTTATTTATGCCTTTACATCTGTAGCACCTAGTGCAATGCATATAGTAGGTGCTTAATTAATGTTTGCCTAATTGAAATTCAGCTGAATATTCAAAAAATTAATAAAGCCCCTTTCTTTTATTTATTGTATGAGGAAAAAATGAATGTGTAGCCCATATCAATCTCCTACTACTCAATTTTTACATTTTAGGGAAAGGGGTATGCTTGAGATTGTAAAAATCCCATAATGGTTAATTTCTGTGAAATACAACCTTTCATGCAAAGCTTAGTTCCATGGAACAGAAATTTTGGTGTTTATATGAAAGATATTCTAACTATTTAAAGGTTTCAAACCCTACCACAAAATTAAGTTGACAATTTCATGACATTTTTAATGGTATATTATCCAGAATTTTTTTTCATACTCTGGAGAAGCCCTTTAAAATTCCAAACATAATCAGAGTTCACGGAAATCCCCTCCAAATCTTATAGCCTCAAAACCAAACAAGTCATTTCAGCTTTTTGAAAAACTGTATACTTCATTAGGAAAAGAATAAGTAGTTATTGATTTCTCCCTCTTCTTCATTTGAATTAGTTCTATGTTTCCTATCTCTATTTCTCTTGTCATCAATATTATAATAGTGATATACAGGAATGCAGCTGTAGTTGAATTGTCTGGTGTTTGGTTGGGGTCAAGTTCACAAATTGATAGACTGTACCTTCTAATTATCACAGACCATTGAAGTACTAGGGAAATTTTAGAACTGATTAGCTTTTTGTAGCATTCATTTATACAAAAATTTCTGTGTTTTGAGAAGAATAATAATGAGTAGAATAACACTTTTATTCAAGTCATCTGAGAGAAGCACAGTTTTTTTTTAAAGTATGCTGCTTTAGAGCCAAAAAAATCAATGTAAAATATATTTATTGACATAAAAAAGTCACCTAGGATCTCTTTTTTTGTTTGTTTCTTTGTTTAAATTTTGATTTAACATCATGGAAAGCCTTCCCCTCCAAAATAAAATCAGGAGTCAATTGTTTATAGAGAAGAGGACGATCATGAACTAGTTAGACTTATTGAAAAATATGTATATGGTGCAAAACTTTGGAAATATAATAATGTGAATATGTTTTGCCCCCAGGAACTCCCTATAAAATCATAGGCACAAACAGCATTTGAGAAGTCCAGCATACCATTCAAGCCAACATCTTGAAACTCATCTTAAATGAGGACAACTATCAGTAGGCAGCATAAGGGCTTCCAGCAGGGGCCTAGAAGACTTAATGTTATTATAAATATGTATTCTTCACTCTTTGCATAACAAATCCACTCCATTTGACACAGACATAGCTGGTTTGTCAGCTGATTTGTTAAACTATGGGGTGATTCATTAACCAAATAGCTCAAATCTTTCTTCACATTCCAACCCTTTCCTCCCCACCCCCTAGCTCATCCTTTGCTTCTCACTTGCCTTGTTGCTGCTTATTACAGATCAAAATAATTTTCAGTTGATGATTTTAGGTTGTTTTGGGGAGTATAAGTAAATGCAGGTATCCTGTGAGATTTGAAAGAGCCAAAAGAATTACTGTACTTTTAGCATGTTATCAAAAAGCATGAATTCATTAAGAAAGCATTTTAGAAGATGGCAGAGCATGTGTTTATTGCCATATTTGTGAGATTTGGAAAATATTAGAATATCTAGAGCATGTGTCAATTATTGATGTAATGTTCATTTGATGTATATACTATATTTTCAACCAAAAAAAGGACTTTCCATGAGCCCATTATAATAGTAATTCATTTGCAATTGTCATGATTAGAAAGAAATGTCTAACCAAAGTGGAGAGATTCAAAAGTTAAAGGCAAAGGAGGTGAAAATCTTTTCACTATCAATGGCTTCTACCATTTCTTTGTTTCTTTTGTTTTTGTTTTATCTTTCCTTCCTTCCTTCTTTCTTTCATAGACTATTAGCTTTTGTCTTTTCAGTCATCCTCAATACTGATTTTCATCTTTGCCTAAAAAAATGAGCTTTAGGCAGCAACATTAAAAATGTGTTGACTGTCTCACAGTCACATTCCTAAGTGGAACCAGTCATTGCTTATATAGACTAAATTACCACAATGCAGGATTTCATCCATTTCTTCTCCTCTCCCACTTTCGCTTGTAAACCTACAAACATATTCCTTGTGTGGATTCATAATATTAGTTACCTCAGCATGTTGGTGGAAGAATTTGAGTTACTTTTACTAATACTACTTTCTTACTCTAAAAAACCCATTATTTCTGTCTATTGACAAAGATGATCATTCCTCCATACATTTATAGATAGTCTTTATGACATTGTAAGAATTATTATATTTTAAATGATTCATCTTTTTATGGCCAAAATTCAGATAATTAGCCCTTCTGCATATAGTAATTCTGGTGCTCAGCTAATAGACTTGGTCATTAGAGAATAATTCAGAATCTTTGTGGTTTCTTAAGATGTGCCTAAGCTTTCACTTACCTTCTTTCCATGGTGAGGCATTATAGTAAGATTTCAGGGGATGATTACTACTCATAATGACGAGGCATAATTGGAACTAATATGTCTTAGCATGGGAGAAAAATTCAGATAATTATTTTTTGTAATTTGGTTCAACATTTTTTTTCTTTTGTTTAACCCTGTGTATGTGCATTATAAGTGCATGCAAAGCAGTGCAGAAAGTGAGGTAACATTTCAAATGATCCACTTCACAAACGTTATCACAACAATTGCATTTGGTCCAATAATATTATAAAAATTTACTTAATGAAATCCAAAGCAATGCAAAAGAGATTACTCATCAAAAAAATGGACAAAGTATACATTACTTAGACATTAGTACATTGGATGGAGAAATATTGAGTTCATCGTGTTATATATCATTATGTATATTTTAGAGATGTATTGCATATAAGTAACAATGGGTTTATAATTAAATTGAAGGGAATTCTTTCTCAATAAATTTAGAAAACTTAGTGCTTTGAATGATTCCAAACAACTTAATGTAATCCCATCTCAACCCCCCAAAAGTTGTAATATCAGTATTCTTTGGGTGATGACTGTGAATCATTTAAAAAAACAAAAACAGATATGCTATTTGGGGAACCAAAATTATAAGTAGTCTAAAGATGTATGGTAGACTAAATATTGAGTGGAATTATGCAGATTATAGTATGTTATCTCATGTCAAGGATGTGAGAAGTAAGCTTATAATATAGAGTGAATAAGAGATGGCTAACTCTGGTGGTAGAGTTATAACTCTTAAGTAATTTTTATCATAAAAGTATTTTATAATTTTCTAGTTGTGTGTAAAGATAGTTATTAACATTTGCTTTCATAAGATTTTTAGTTCCAAATTTTTCTCCTTCCCTCCTGTCCCTCCCCCATCTCCAAGACAGAAAGCAATCTGTTATAGGTTATATGTGTATAATCACAATAAATATATTTCTGCTTTAATCATGTTGTGATAGAAGAATCAGAACACAAGGGAAAACCTCAAAAAAAAGAAAATAAAAGCAGTAGAAACAGTATGGTTCAATCTGCATCCAGAATCTACAATTCTTTTTTCTGGAGGTGGAGAACATTTTCCATTGCCAGTTCTTTAGATTTGTGTTGCATCATTGCACTGCTAATAAACCATAAGTATTAAACGAATGAAAGAAAAGCCTTCATTATGTTGGGTAAATAATCTGTAGAGGATTTATGGGAAAATATGAACAAGAACTACATTGGATGAGAAGATGTAGAGGGGTTATGGCGTACATTAGTAGAAAAAGAACCCTTACTAATGGAAAACACATAGAAGTTCCAAAGTACATCATAAGTACTTACAATAATTACATTAATGTTTGCATCCCCACTTAATTTCCATTCAACTCTAACTGTTGCTGATAAATGATCCCAAAAGAAACTTAGTTAGATGGAGAAAAAAATTTCCCCTCATAGTAATTTCCTGAAGAATATTTTACATTGAAAAGTATTTGAACTGTCATTTTTCATCTACACCCTAAACCTATTGAAAATGACTCAAAAGTACCCAAAAATCTCTCCTCTTGTGAAATATATCATTTTACATTACTCAAGTGTACTGAAAATTCATAAAATGGGAATCATAATTTATTGATATTTCACTCTGCTGGTAAGATATGAATAAAACTGTACTTAATAAAGGAGGGAAGGAAGGAAGGAAGAGAAAGAGGGAGGGAGGAAGGATTGTAAATTACAGATTAGTTGCCAGTAAACATTAATAGAAGAAATTTTGACTCCTAGAGCCCCCCGTGTTCAATGATCTCAAATATATTAGACTGTTTCTAAGGAGATAAATAGTAATATCTCAAATTTACATAATACTTAAGAATTTCAAGATTCTTTGCTTAGAACAACCTTATGAAATATTTAGTGTCAGCATCTTTACATAGTGTCACAAATAAGGAAAGTGAAATACAGAAAGTTTAAGTTGCTTGTCTACGTGATATACTGAGAGTATTTGACCCAAGGATTCAAGCCTAAATTTCTTGACTCCAAGTCTAGAAAATATCTTATACCATCACATAATACTTCACTTATTTAGGGAACTTTGAGGACTGATATCTGATTTGTGTCATAGGCTGATCCAGTCAGTTAACAAGCATTTATTACCCACATGCCAGGCATTGTGAAGAGCACTGGGGTTATAAAGAAAGTTGAAAACATTCTGTGACCTCACGGAGCTTACATTCCTATCTGGGAGACAATATACAAAATGTGTGTATTTGTGTGTGTGTGTGTGTGTGTGTATGTATGTATGTATGTATGTATTTTTGGGTGACTGCATAAACACATTGTAAGTAGAAGGTGATATCAAAGGGAAGGTACTAAGCAGGGTGGAATGGAAGAAAGAGGTTTGGTTTGGAAAGTCCTTCTGCAGAAGGTAGAATTTAATCTCAGTATTGAAGAAAACCAGGAAAGCTAGGAGGCAGAGTAGGGAGAGAGAGCAAATACCAGACATAAGAGCTAGCCAATGAAAAGGCCTAGGATTTTGAAAATAAAGGTAGTTGAATTTCTCTATATACTATTTCACTTGGTGATTTCATCATTTCCAAGGGATTCAATTCCCATTTCTATGCTAATGATTCTCAAAATGATTTTTCCAGCCCTAACCTCTATGTTAACCTCTAGTCTTGCATCTCCAACTACCTATTGGACATCTTAAACTCAACATGTCCAAAATAAACTCATTTTCTCCTCTATACCCTCCCTTCTTCCTAAGTTCGGTTTTACTTTAGGGGGTATCACTATCATCCTGGTGACCCTGGCTCAAAATCTAGGTGTTATCTATGACTCCTCATTTTCTCTCACCCTGCTCCATCACCATATTCAATATCTTTTTCCAAGATCTGTCAATTTCACCTTTCTAACGCTTCTCCTATATTCCTTCTTCTCTCTTCTATCACTACAGCCCTCATCACCTCATGCCTAGAGTATTATAATAATATGAGATTTGATCTTCCAGTCAAAAGTCTTTCTCCCTCCTGTCCATCCTATCCTCCCACAGTGCTCTTCTTAAAGCATGGGCCTGATCATGATATCTTCCTTCCTAAACTCCAGTGGCTCCCTATTACCTGCAAAATCAAATATAAAATCATCTATTATTTGGCATTCAAAGCCCTTTATAATCTACTCTTCTTCTTCTCCCCTTCCAGTCTCCTTGCAACCCTCCCAAACATACTTTGCAATCTGATGACACTTGCTTCTTGCTGTTCTTTGCACAAGACACTCCATTTCCCAAGTGTGGGCATTTTTTACTGGTTGTCTTCCATGCCTAGAATGTTCTTCTTCCTTTATTGCTACATCCTGACTTCCCTGGCTTCCTTCAAGTCCCAACTAAAATACCACCTTCTACAGGAAGCCTTTCTTGAAGCACCTTAATTCTAGTGTCTTCCCACTGTTATTTCCTGTATGTATACACATATACACATGTAGGTATATATATATATATATATATGTACATCTATATATACATGTATAATGTGTATAAAGGTGTGTGTATACATGTACAATACATATATGTATGTATGTGTGTATGTATGTTGGGGTATATGTGTGTGTGTGTGTGTGTGTGTGTGTGTGGAGAGAGAGAGAGAGAGAGAGAGAGAGAGAGAGAGAGAGAGAGAGAGAATGAGAGAGAGCTTGTTTATAAAATAATTGTTTGTGTATTTTCCCCCCATCAACAGATTAGGAGTTCCTTGAGAGCATAGATTGCTTTTTGCTATTCTTTGCATCATCAGAGCCTAGTATATTTACTAGGAATAGAAATGTTTATTGACTGACTGATTGACCCTTGATAACATATCCTCTCTTCTCCACTGGTAGATTATCTCCAGAATCAGTCTCCATTTTCCTCTAACCTTTAATCTTGCTACATTTTCTGCCTCTTTTCCTGATGTGTTACAAACATGTCAAGATCTCTACTATCCTTTAAAACAAACAAAATCTTATTTCACTGTGCAATACCCTACAGTAATCACATTTTATTCCTCCTATGTTATAGCCAAACTCTTATAAACAGCTGCCTACACTCATGTTTTCTTTGCCTCCTTTTCCACCCTTCCAAACACCTTACAGTCTGACTTCTGATCTCATCATCACTCAATTGATACTGCTCGCTCAAGTTCCCAATGTCATATTCAATGGCATTTATTATAGTTGATTACCCTCTTCTCCTATATAATATTTCTTCTCTGGATTTCAGTGCTCTCTTAGTTTTCTCTCTACTTGTTTGGCTGCTTCTTCACCTTTTTTGCTGGATCATTTTCTATGTATCACATCCAAACTGTATGTGTGCGTAGGGTGAGATTGGTGAGGTCTGAGGTCCTTCTACATCTACAATTCTATGATTCTTCATTTGCATTTGTTTTCTCTGCATAATAGTTGGAATTCACAGAGCTCTATATCTATTATGTTATTTTATCCTTACAACAACCTAGTGAGATAGAATACATGAGTATCATTATCTCTATTTTATGGAGAAAGAAATAGGGACTCAGAGAGGTGTTATATTCTAAGTGATATAGCTAACTAGCAAAGCCAGAACTCAAACCCAGTTATTCTTGTGCCAAATCCAAATGATGCCAAAGTGACCCCTGGTGAAAATGGGTAGTGGTCAGGGTCCTGAGGGAGTGGACTACTGGACTGGGGAAGATAGCTAGGAGAAGAAAAGGCTTTGAGAAATTCTTGGAGGTTGAACAATCAGGCTGGAGGTTCTTGGACAACTCAAGAGATAATACTAGGCCACTGGGACCCAGCAGGGAAGAAGTGGAAATGGAAAGGGAGGGAGTAACATTTTAGGAGAAAGAGAGAAAAGAATGGCTGAGAGCTTAAATGAAGTAGTCAAAATTTGCCAATTCTACTTTTTTATTTCCTTATACAGCTAGGTTTGAGATTAGGCTTAGCAAAGATCATTCAATTTTCTCTAAATCACATGTAATTTATAATAACAATGACAATTTTACATTCATAAAGTGATTAAAGTTTTGTAAAGCATTTTCTTCCCATCAAGATTTTAAGATATAAAAAGGATGTGTATAAAAAATTTATAGCAGCTCTTTTTGTGTGGGCAAAGGTTTGAAAGTTGAGGGGATACACATCATTTGGGGAATGACTGTGTATGATATGATTATGGATTTGAGTCAGATTAAACTCTGAGGATGGGGTCTGGAAGGTACTCAGCCCTGCCCCAGTATAGTTTGTTTAGAAGTTTATTGCTTGTCAAATTCTCACTGTCTCCTTTAAGTTTTATTGCCAATTAACAGTATTTTTACTTCTGCTCAGTCTCCCCACTTGTCAGTTACATATTAGTTTTGTCTGCAATCCATCATGTGTCAGAACCCCAGTCAGTGGGTCAGGGAGTTTGCCCACCAATTCAATACTCGGGACTCAAGAAGAAAGGACGGGACTCGGCACAGGATGCAGCAATTGAGTTGAGACCAGATGTTAAGTGACATTGTCTCTTTTTCTCTGAGCAGAATCCTCTTGGCCCTGGGGTCCCAACAATGGATTATTTTTTTCTTCCCAACATAACCAAAGATAAATTTTAACCCTGTCATCCTTAACAATGCTGAAGCACCTGAGTGACTCTTCCTGTTATTCAGGTTTAATATCTTTAGAGACAGGGGCCTGGAGAGGGGAGTCAGTGGGAACTGTGAGATCTGAAACATCTGACTGTCATTCCCCTGTTTCCTCTTCCTTTGGTTTGACCTTGTTCCCCCTCCCCTTTTCCCCCTTGTTCCTGGAACACGTATGCATGTCTCCATACATTGATCACGAGCTGAACACGCACCCTGGGTGAGACAGGATTGGATGTTAGATTGTGAGCTCATCCACCCTAGGTGTATGTGGGGACAGTCCTTTTCAAGATTACTATAAAAACCTAGAGGATTGGGCATATCTTTGCAAGACTTTAATGTGTAATTGGGTTTTGCCCGTCCTCATGAGGATGTGATAAATCTGTCTCTGCTTGACTTGGTGGTCTCCTCGAGTTATTTGGGTAAACTGAGGCAGTTTGCTCCATACAACTGTACAAATTGTGATATATGATTGTGATGGAATCCTATCGTGATATAAGAAATAATAAGCAAGACGCTTTCAGACTTATATGAACTGATGTAAAGTGAAGTGAGCAGAATGAGCACACTGATATAGTGGGAAAATGGGGTACGGGTTGGGGTTGGGGTTCTTGGGAATTCCTCTTTAAAGAATTACACCCTCTTGCACACAAAACGTAGTTAGAATAAGGTGATAGTTTATTGAGGAGCAAGGGAAGGGAAGGGCGAGGGAAGGGAAACCATGAAAGAAATCCTTAGACTTTTCATGGGGAGATTTGGCATAAAGCACATGGCTCAGAGGTACCAAATCTCGAACAGGAGACTGGAAGGTACTTTTATAGAGGACTGATGGGGGTGGACCATCTGCCGTGAAAAGTTCCTTTAGTGAGAGAGGACCATCCCCCACTGGTGGTAGCTGGGGGAATTGGGTGAGCAGTGGAGGACCATCCCCCACTGGTAGTGACTAAAGGAATTGGGTGAGGGGTGGCTACAGATCCCTCTTCAGAACACAAAGGCCGAAGCCACACCCAAATTTATCTCCCCAGGGTAAGGGAGACCAGAATGAAGGGTAGGAATCCCAAGCTAGCTCAGTCTGATTTGGTTCCTCTAGGCGTTATCTGTCCTCTGGTTTAGTTTCTCAAGGAGAAGATTCCTCGGTGTGCCCCAGAGAAATTCTGGGGTGCTCTGCGCCCCATGACAACACCATTGTACATGGTAACAGTGGTGTTGTACAATGATCAACTGACTTAGCTGTTGCCAGCAATATAATTTTCCAATACAATTCCAAAGGATTCATAATGAAAAATGCTATCCACCTTGCGGGGAGGGGTGGGGATACTGATGGAATCTGGGTGGAGATTGAAACATACTTTTTTTTAACTTTATTTTTTTTTGTCTGTGTTTCTGTCTTGGGAGAAGTAGGTAGTGGGGGTCCGTAAAGAATTACTAATCTTGAATACAGTCCAATTAAAATAAAATGGTCTTTTATTTGGGAACTAGGAAAGTAACATAGAGGGGAGCTGAAGATTTCATCTCAAGGGAAGGAGATGGCTTAGAACCTCCTCCCAGACTAGAAGAAAGGCCAAAGCTTTTATAGAGGATAGATGGGGTAACCACTTGGCAATTAAAAGTTCCTTTTGGGGGTGGGGAGGGGAAAGCTTGATTGAGAAGTGGTGGTCCTGACTTCCAGAGTTATATCTCTGTCTCCTGACACTGGCCTATGTAGTAGTAGCCATGCCTAATTGTCTTTCCTGTTGTAGAATTTTTATCTCCCCTGAATTCTTAGCTGTGTCTATCCTGATATGTAGTTGGCCAAGCTAAACGTAAATGGGGTCTTAATTCCTTGATATGTCCTAAGCCCCCATTTCATTAAAACTGGTGGAATCTGGGTGGAGATTGAAGCATGCTTTTTTTAAACTTTATTTTTCTTGAGGGTTTTTGTCTGTTTTCTTTCACAGCGTGACTAATATGGAAACATGTTTTGTGTGAGTACACATGTATAACCTATATCAAATTGCTTTCTCAATGATAGGGTGGGAGGAGGGAAAGAGAAAATTTGGAACTCAAATTTTTAAAAAACTGAATGTTAAAAATTTTTACATGTAATTGGAAAAATATTTTTAAAAAGACTTAAGATATAGCATGTAGTCATTATCTTAATTTGTCAGATGGGGAAATTAAAGTTCAGCAAAGATTAAGAGTTCATGCATGGCTATATTAGTAAGAGCTAGGATTTAAACTTGATTCCACATTCAATACTCTTTACATTACACTATGCAACCTGATGTTATTGTTGTTGTTGCTAATTATTATTATTGTTACTAATATTTTTTTTAAAAAAAGAGTAATGATATGGTTAGCAATTTTAGTTAGGGTTTTCATAACCCACATGATAGCCTAGCCTCACTGGCCCCTTTAAGAGTAAGAGTGGTTAAATTGAAAAAAAAAAGAATGAGTGGTCAGGGTCAAAATGCTCACCTTAACTCTTCTTAACTCAGCCATTAGCATTGTTTTCCTTATTACTATATTTACTTATCTGTCCTGACCTCCTAATTCTCAAGAACAGAAACTAGGGCCACTCCCATCCTCTCAATGGTGTCCCTAGCTGTACCTCCTTAGACTTCAATAGTATTCAAATCTCTCTATTGTTTTCTTTAACTATATCATTCCATCATTGTCTTTTTACCACCTACTTTCTTAATTAATCCCTTGAGTCCTAGATTTCCCTCAGATTATAGCAAAATTACAAAACTGTAACTAGCCAAAATTGTACAGGGGCATATTCAGTTGAGGGCGCTTCAAAACCAGTTCAGAAGAGAAGGAAGTGAAGCATAATAATACAGACAATTGATGGTTGAATATATTTTATATATGAGTACACTTTCCCTAGTTCTGGGTCCTTCTGCTCTCTCCTTGAGAGTCCTAGCCCTGACCTCTGTGGAGGCTGAGAGGGAAAGAGAGTGAGGGAGAAGTACTTCCTAGTGATGAGACTCTGGTAGGCACAACATCTCACACTTTCAGAGGACCAAAGGTAAAGGGAAATATAAACCCCCTCTCCCTTGATTCCCCTGGGGAAAAGAAGTTCTACTTACCCCCTTGACTAGTTGCAGCTTTAATAATGTGTCAATTAATAAATGAGCCACCTTATTAGAAATCCTCACTCTTACTCCCTCAGGACTCTAACTTCTATAGATACTTAACTAAACTGAAAATAACCACATCTTTAAAAAGTGCCATTTTGGGGCAGCGAGGTGGCACAGTGGATAGAGCACCAGCGCTGGAGTCAGGAGTACGTGAGTTCAAATCCGGCCTCAGACACTTAACACTTACTAGATGTGTGACCTGGGCAAGTCACTTAACCACAATTGCCTCACTAAAAAAAAAATAAATAAATAAAAATAAATTAAAAAAATAAAATAAAAAAATAAAAAGTGCTATTTGCATCTGATTCAAACTTTTATTTCTTCTATACTTTCAAAGTAATAAGGACAATTATAAGGAAAGCATTACTTGATGGTATGGGTAGCAGCCAAATGGAAATACAAAGTAGGATCTATTCGCAGGTTGTTTCAGTGCCTAGGTTTTAAATAGAAAGGACTTGTTTTTGAGTCTCCTCCCTACTATTTACTACCCAAGTGATCTTGAGTGAATCCAAAGCCTCAGCTATCTGGGTCTCAGTTTCCTTGTATAAAATGAGGAAATCAAAATAGATGTTCTCTGAGGTCCTCTCTAACCCAAGATTGTATGACATATAAAAACAAACTTGAAGAATGAATGAATACTGAAATGGCATATTTCTTTTCTATGTCAGCCAGAAGTAAATGTTTGAGTAATTTTTCCCCTGGCCAATCCTAGATTCACTAAACATCATTTAAGTTATTCCTAAAGAAACTTGGAGCTTCTGAATTGGATGGTATTAGTTCTCAACTATAGAAGGAAGGACTTAAGGAAAAGAAAATATAAATCATGAAAATAATAAAATTGTTGTATTTTATGCCTACTGCCCAAACCCTTTTTATTTTTAGGTGTTCCATTGAAGGAGGGGTTCTTAACCTGAGGTCTGTGGTCTTTTTAAGAATATATATTTGATAACTATTTTAATAAAATTGAGTTTCCTATACAATTCTATATATTTTGTGTTATTCATTTACAAACATGATTCCAACAAGGGCCCATAAGCTTTGTCAGACTGCCAAAGGGGTATGAGGCACATAAAGGCTAAGAATCCTTCCTTTAACCTTCATGGAACCAGAGAACTTGGATTCAGATCCTAGTTTTGCCATATTATAGACTTGTGAACTTGAGTAACGCCAGTCACCTGTTAGAGTCTCAGTTTCCTCATCTGTACCATGGACTAAGCGGCTACTGTAAATTCTCAGCTCTGAGAGTTCACTCTGGCTGCTCCCCATGCCTGGAATGCTCTCCCTCAATTGCAACCACTGACTTCCCTGGCTTCAAAATCCTAACTAAAATCTCACCTTATCCAGGAAGTCTTCCCCAACTCTTAATTTCAGTTCCATCTCTTTGTTAATTATTTCTTATTTCTTTATTTATATATAGCTTACTTTGTTACCATGTTGCCTCCCCATTAGATTTTAAGCTCCTTGAGGGCAGGGACTATCCTTGACTTTCTTTTGGAACATGATAATTTAGCACAGCTCCCAGCAGATGCTTAATAAATACTTATTTATTGATTGATTCTATGTTCTCCAAAGGTAGAAAATCATCCAAACCCATGACTGAATTCACTCTTGCATGTTTCTAAAAAACAAGACATATGCTAACTCCATTAAGTTTCCAGACAAGTTGACCAATTGATAGTTGAATACGTTTTAAACATCAGCACACAGTCCCCAGTTATGGGGTCTTCAATGTCAACTTGAGGAAAATTTAGGAAATTACATACCAACTATTCAAAAATCACTACCAAACAGCCAGGTAGCTGCCATGTACTGCATTGTGGATTTTATATGATTAATGGACATTGCATATATTTCAGCATTCAAATTAAAAAGATTTCAAAATGCCTTTTGTGTATATGTTCTCGGCCAGGAATTCATGGGACCTCCTTGAAAGGAGATGTATTGTAAATCTTAAATTGCATCCTCTAGTCAAGAAAGTGAAATGAATTATAATGTTGTGAGGCTGCTGTACTTTCTTCAAAAAGAATGCCCAATTTAAATTGGAGGAAATTAAACTTTGACATGAGGAATTATTTAATTTTTGAAGCCTTTTGTTGCAAAAAGAAAAAAAATGCTAGTACATATATTTATTATAGAAGTTGCTTCAAAAAAGAACTCTAAGCATACATGGTTAGTAGTTCTGCCAAACCTGAGACAATGTTTTTGATATGTGTTTTTTTTTTCTTTTCTGAGTGTCTAGGAAAAAAAAAAAGATTAGTTGGAGATGAGCTTATATTTCCTTTCAAGGATTAATTTTGGCCTTTTGTAAAATAAAGTAAATATCATTAGTTGCAACATCTCATCTCACTTAAGATATGAGTGTAAACAAGTTTAATAAAGTGTATTAAATAATAATGAATATGTCCTTTCAAGTATTAGTTGCATGTTAGACACAACAGACACCTGTTAAACGTTTACTTGCCACTTACTAACATGGAATAGTACCCTGAAGGCTACAGAATGTAAACACAAGACTGGGACTCAGAATTCCTGGAGTTCTGTCCTGCTTCATTTACTTATTTAACCACTATTTTTAAAGTGCCTTATTCTGTTCCATGGATTTGCTAAATACTAAGGATAAATGGATACAATAAGGCACAGTCCCCTCAGTCAAATAGGATCAATATAATAGGCAAATTGAACACAAATATGTAAGTGCATAAGAAGGGTTCAAACTAAGGAGCTCTAGTTTGCAAATTAGCAGATCTAGGATGTGATACTGACTCTACTACTTACTGCCTATATGATGTGGGCTAGATAAATTCAAAGGTCCCTACTCCTAATAAATGATCATATGAAATTAGATGAAGTATAGTGTATTTCCAGATGAAGGCAGTAAAAAAAAAAAATAGAGCATATGTCTGTCTATCCATTGATCTATCCATCTATCTATCTATCTTCCTTCCTTCCTTCCTTCCTTCCTTCCTTCCTTCCTTCCTTCCTTCCTTTGTTCATTCCTTTGTTTTGGCTAGTTAAAGGAGGCCATTCTTTGCCTCACTTCTTACCTAGCCATAATCACTGAATGGATATTGCCTCAGGAAAACAGACCTAGGAAAGAGCTTAAGGAGAAATAATAACAACAACAACAATCTTCCTCTGTGCCACCCAATAAATTGCAGGAGTCTCTGTTACCTCTCAGATAAAACACAAAGTTCTCTATTTGGCAGTCAAAGCCTTGGACAATTTGGACCTCGCCAACCTAAGCAGTCTTATTACAAATTATTCCTGTTTGGGGCAGCTAGGTGCCACAGTGGATAAAGCAAAGCACTGACCCTGGATTCAGGAGGACCTGAGTTCAAATCTGGCCTCAGACACTTGACACTTACTATCTGTGTGACCCTGGGCAAGTCACTTAACCCCAACTGCCTCACCAAGAAAGAAAGAAAGAAAGAAAGAAAGAAAGAAAGAAAGAAAGAAAGAAAGAAAGAAAGAAAGAAAGAAAGAAAGGGAAGGGAAGGGAAGGGAAGGGAAGGGAAGGGAAGGGAAGGGAAAGGGAAAGGGAAAGGGAAAGGGAAAGGGAAAGGGAAAGGGAAAGGGAAAGGGAAAGGGAAAGGGAAAGGGAAAGGGAAAGGGAAAGGGAAAGGGAAAGGGAAAGGGAAAGGGAAAGGGAAAGGGAAAGGGAAAGGGAAAGGGAAAGGGAAAGGGAAAGGGAAAGGGAAAGGGAAAGGGAAAGGGAAAGGGAAAGGGAAAGGGGAGGAGAGGAGAGGAGAGGAGAGGAGAGGAGAGGAGAGGAGAGGAGAGGAGAGGAAAAGGAAAAGGAAAAGGAAAAGGAAAAGGAAAAGGAAAAGGAAAGGAAAAACAAAACAAATTACTTTCGTTCATGAATTCTATGGTAGAAACTTTTTTTAACTGTTCCTTGTACAAGGCATTGAATTTCCTATTTCTTTGACTTTTCTCTGATAGTCCTTCGGTACCTTGAACATTATTTCTTTTCCCTTTTCCCTCTTAGAATCTCCAATTTCCTTCAAGGATTAGCTAAAAAATACCACTTTTATTAACAAGGAATAGCATCTTGAAAGCTGTAGTATATAAATTGCACAAGACTGGGGCTCCTAAATCCTGGAGTTCTATCCTGCTTCATTCAGTTATTGAATGACCATTTTCAAAGAACCTATTCTGTTCCATGGACTTGATAATACTAAATAAATGGATGCAATAAGGCACAGTTTCTCTAATGTGTATGTATGTATGTATGTACTTATGCCCGTGTTTTTCCCCCCAAAGCAATGCCCCTTACAACTTGAGACTTTCATTTTTGCCTTTTTATTCTTAATCCCTAGAACAATGGTTGGCCCTGAATAGTAACAATGAATGATTGTTGCTTAGTTAATGGATGAGGTTTCTCTCAATTTATCTCTCCCTCCTTTTAAGACAAAGGTGTTTACAATAACAATACAATGAACCAAATTAACAAATAGCTACCTAGAAGTTTGGGTTCTCAGACGTTTACTTCTGCCTTCAGGAAGCTTCAGTATGGGAGACAAGCTGTTAAATTTTTGACAAGGATGCTGCTTGCAGCCTACATTAGCCACCTTGGTTTCCTTACTATGGCAACATAACTGCAAGGAAATTACTTCATTATCTTTTCAGTTCTCTACATCTCTGTTAAGGAAATGGAGAGTTGATAAAAGGGTATACACTTTTTTTTAAAAGTAATCACTCTGAAAAGAGAGGCAGTATGGGCTAATATAAAGATTCTTTATTCTTTAACTGTGGGTCACAACCTCATAAGGGGTCATGTAACTAAATGTGGGGATTGTGAAAAATTTGGCAACAGTAAAAAGTTATGTATAACTATTTTATATACCTATACACCCAGGGTAGCATAAAAATTTCTTGAGTAGAAAGGGATCACAAGTGGAAAAAATTTAAGAAGCCCTGCTCTAATGGATAAGAGAGCTGCCCTCTGGTCAAGATTAAACTCTGAAGCATAAGGGTATTTGACCCTGGGCAAGTCATTTAATTCTTCCATTCCCCCACATCTGTCAAAGAATAAATTGAAAAAACAGGTGTAAATCTGTATAAATCAGGGAAGATCTTCACAGGGAGCTCTCTAGAACGTTGAAATCACAAGTCTGATAAAAAAATCAATTGAAATAAGATTTCTTCCCTTTGTTTCCTGGATCCTGTATAGGATCCCCATATATGAAGTATATTATCAGGTGCCCATTCATGATTAAATGGCTGTTCAATTTTGGTCCACCATTTTTTCCCCATCTCTTTAAATGGGGTTTGGTTCTTTGGATTTTTATCAAATTTTTTCACTGATACTTCCAACAGTAGACATGAAGGTAAAGCACTAAAGGGAAAGAAGAGAATTATTTTCCTCCATTTTCAGATAGGCCCATGATTATACAAATATAATTGTTTGTTTATTTGTTTATTTTTTAACTAGACCAGTGATTTGGTATAGATTGGAGAATTCCAGCAAGTTAAATTATTTTATCAAGGCAGATCAGTAGTTTCTTTGCAATTTATAGTTTCAAGAGTTTCCTTGGGCATTGAGAGGTTAAGGAACTTGATCAGGGACACACAAACATTACATTTCATAGGTAGGACTTAAACCCATATCATTCCAAATCCCAAACCAGATCTCTTTTCACAGTACCTTTTAATTATGTAATTCAATTTAACAAAAAGGACATAACTTAAGTAACCACAGTGGTGTTCTTTGTCCTTCTATCTCAAAGAGGACCATGATATCAGAGTGATGTCACAGCTAGTAAGTGTCTAAGGAGTAATTTGATCTCAGATCCTCCCAATGTCAGGGCCTGTGCTCTATCCACTGTGCCACCTAGCTGTCCCAACCACAATGTACAGTAGAGAATGCTAAGCTCTGGGAAAGATAACAATTTTTTTATCATAAAAGTATTTCTTTTTTTTCTAGTTAGATGTAGAGATAGTTTTCAACATTTGTTTTTATAAGATTTCTAGTTTCAAATTTTTCTCCCTCCCTCCCCCCTCCCCAAGACAGCAAGCAATCTGATATAGGATATATATGTATAATCACATTAAACATATATCTGCATTAGTAATGCTGTGAAAGAAGAATCAGAGCAAAAGGGAAAAAACCTCAAAAAACAAAAACAAAAAAGTAGAACTAGTATGATTCAATCTGTATCTAGATGCCACAGTTCTTTTTTTCTGGATTTAGAGAGCATTTTCCATCATGAGTTCTTTGGAACTATCTTGGACCATCGTATTGCTAAGAAGAGTCAAGTCTATCACAGTTGATCAACACACAATGTTCTTGATAGTGTGTGTAATGTTCTCATGGTTCTGCTCATCTCACTGGGCATCACTTCATGTAAGTCCTTCCAGGTTTCTCTGAAATCTGCCTGCTCATCGTTTTTTACAGCACAATAGTATTCTATTACATTCATATACCACAACTTGTTCAGCCATTCCCCAATCGATGAGCATGCCCTCAATTTCCAATTCATTGCCACCAGAAAAAGAGCAGTTATAAATATTTTTGTACATGTGGTCCTTTTCCCTTTTTTATGATCTCTTTGGGGACAAGACATAATAGTGGTATTGCTGGGTCAAAGGGCATGCACACCTTTATAGTTCTTTGGGCATAGTACAAAACTGCTCTCCAGAATGGTTGGATCAGTTCACAGCTCCACCAACAATGCATTAGTATTCCAATTTTCCCACAACTTCTCCAACATTTATTATTTTCCTTTCTTTGGCATACTAGCTAATCTGATGGGTGTCATGTGGTACCTCAGAATTGTTTTAATTTGCATTTCTCTAATCAATAGTGATTTAGAGCATTTTTTCATATGGGAATAGATAGATTTGATTTCTTCATCAGAAAACTGCCTGTTCCTATTCTTTGACCATTTCTCAGTTGGGGAATGACTTGGATTCTTATAAATTTGATTTAGTTCCTGATATATTTTAGAAATGAGGCCTTTATCAGAAGCACTGGCTATAAAAATTGTTTCCCAGCTTTCTGGCTCCCTTCTAACTTTGGATGTATTGCTTCTGTTTGTACAAAACCATTTTAATTTAATATAATCAAAATCATCCATTTTGTATTTCATAATAATCTCTATCTCTTGTTTGGTCATAAACTGTTCTCCTTTCCATAAATCTGAGAGGTAAACTATTCCTTCCTCTCCTAATTTACCTATGGTATCACCTTTTATGTCTAAATCATGTATCCATTTTGATCTTATTTTAGTATAAGGTATAAGATGTTGGTCTATTCCTAGTTTCTGTCATACTATCTTCCAGTTTTCCTAGAAATTTTTGTCAAATACTGAGTTCTTATCCCAGAAGCTGGAATCTTTGAGTTTATCAAACAGTACATTACTAAAGTAATTTACTACTGTGTTTCCTATGCCTAACCTATTCCATTGATCTACCACTCTCTTTCTTAGTCAGAACCAAATAGTTTTGATGACTGCCACTCTGTAGTAAAGTTTCAGATTTGGAACAGCTAGTCCAGCTTCCTGTGCTTTTTTTTTTCATTAGTTCCTTTGATATTTTTGACATTTTGTTCTCCTGGATGAATTTTATTATAATTTTTCTAGCTCTATAAAATAATTATTAGTTAGTCTGATTGGTATGAAACTGAATAAGTAAATTAATTTAGGTAGAATTGTCATTTTTATTATATTATCTTGGCCTACCCATGAGCAATTGATATTCTTCCAATTATTTAGATCTGGTTTGATTTGTGAGAAAAGTGTTTTGTAATTGTGTTCATAGCGTTCCTGAGTTTGTCTTGGCAAGTATTTTCCCAAGTATTTTATGTTGTCCACCGTTACTTTAAAAGGAATTTCTCTTTTTATCTCTTGCTACTGGACTTTGTTGGTCATGTATAGAAATGCTGATGATTTATGTGGATTTATTTTATATCTTGCTACTTTGCTAAAGTTGTTAATTGTTTCAAGTAGTTTTTTAGTTGATTCTCTAGGATTCTCTAAGTATACCATCATATCATCTGAAAGAGTGATAGTTTTGTTTCCTCCTTGCCTATTCTAATTCCTTTCATTCCTTTTTCTTCTCTGATTAGTATAACTAACATTTCTAGTACAATATTAAATAATAGAGGTGACAATGGACATCTCTGTTTCACCCCTGATCTTATTGGGAAGGCCTCTAACTTATCTCCATTACACATAATGCTTGCTGATGGTTTTAGGTTGATACTGCTTATTATTTTAAGGAAAGCCCCACCTATTCCTAAGCTCTCTAGTGTTTTTATCAGGAATGGGTGCTGTATTTTGTCAAAAGCTTTCTCTGCATTTATTGCCATAATCATATGATTTGGGTTAGTTTTCTTATTGATGTGGTTGATTACATTGATAGTTTTCCTAATATTAAACCAGCCCTGAATTCCTGGTATAAATCCCCCCTGGTCAAAGTGTATTATCTTGGTGATCACTTGCTGTGATCTCCTTGCTAATATCTTATTTAAGATTTTAGACACTTGCTAGCTGTGTGACCCTGGGCAAGTCATTTAGCCCCCATTGCCCCGTAAAAAAGAAAAAAAAAAGATTTTAGCATTAATATTCATTACGGAAATTGGTCTATAATTTTCTTTCTCTGTTTTTGCTCTGCCTGGTTTTGGTATCAACACCATATTTGTGTCATAAAAGAAATTTGGTAGAACTCCTTCTTCACCTATTTTTCCAAATAATTTGTATAATATTGGAATTAATTGTTCTTTAAAAGTTTGATAGAATTCACTTGTAAACCCATCTGGTCCTGGAGATTTTTTTCTTAAGGAGTTCATTAAATGGCTTGTTCAATTTCTTTTTCTAATATGGGCTTATTTAGGGATTTTGTTTCCTCTTCAGTTAATCTGGGCAGTTTTTATTTTTGTAAATATTTATACATTTCATTTAGATTGTCAAATTTATTGGCATACAGTTGGGCAAAATAGTTCCTAATTATTGTTTTAATTTCCACTTCATTGGTGGTAAAATCACGCCTTTCATTTTTGATTGTGGTAATTTGGCTTTCTTTTTTCTTTTTTTAAATAAAATTAACCAGTGGTTTGTCTATTTTATTGATTTGTTCATAAAGCCAGTTCTTAGTTTTATTGATTTATTCTATAGTTTTCTTACTTTCAATTTTATTTTATTTTATTTTATTTATTTATTTATTTATTTATTTTTAGTGAGGCAATTGGGGTTAAGTGACTTGCCCAGGGTCACACAGCTAGTAAGTGTTAAGTGTCTGAGGCTGGATTTGAACTCAGGTACTCCTGACTCCAGGGCCAGTGCTCTATCCACTGTGCCATCTAGCTGCCTCTCTTACTTTCAATTTTATTAATTTCTCCTTTGATTTTCAGGATTTCTAATTTAGTATTTAATTAGGGATCTTTAATTTGTTCTTTTTCTAACTTTTGCAGTTGCATGCCCAATTCATTGATCTCCTATTTCTCTTATTTTATTCATGTAAGCATTTAGAGATATAAAATTTCCCCTAAGCACTGCTTCAGCTGCATTCCATAGTTTTGGTATATTGTCTCATTATTGTCATTCTCTTGGATGAAGTTGTTGATCGTTTCTATGATTTGTTGTTTGACCCCTCATTCTTTAGGATGAGATTATTTAGTTTCCAATTAATTTTCAGTCTACCTTTCCATGGCTTTTTATTACATGTAATTTTTATTGCATCATGATCTAAAAAGGATGCATTTACTATTTCTACCTTTCTACATTTGACTATAAGGTTTTTGTGCCCTAAAACATGGTCAGTTTTTTAATTTGTCCCATGTACCACTGAGAAAAAGGTATATTCCCTTCTATCCGCACTCAATTTTCTCCAGACATCTATCATATATAACTTTACTAACATTCTATTCACCTCTTTAACCTATTTCTTATTTATTTTGTGGCTAGATTTATGTAATTCTGAGAGGGCAAGATTCAGATTCCCCCACTAGTATAGATTTGGTGTTTATTTCCTCTTGTAACTCATTTAACTTCTTCTCTAAGAATTTGGATGCCATACCACTTGGCACATACATGTTTAGTATTGACATTAGTTCATTATAATACCTTTTAGCAAGATGTAGTTTCCTTCCTTATCTCTTTTAATTAGATCTTTTTTCCCTTTTCTTTGTCTGAGATAAGGATTGCTACCCCTGCTTTTTTGACATCAACTGAAACATAATATATTCTGTTCCAACCTTTTACCTTTACTCTGTGTGTGTCTCTGTGTTTCAAATGTGTTCCTTGTAAACAGTATATTGTAGGATTCTAGTTTTTAATCCAATCTGCTATTTGCTTAAGTTTTGTGGCATAGTTCATGCCACTCGTGTTCACAGTTGTTATTATTTCCCTCCATCCTATTTACCCAATTTTAACTTTTTTCTCCTTTCACCCTATTCCTCCTCACCAATGTTTTGCTTCTGACCTCTGCCTCCCCCAATCTGCCCTCCCTTTTATCAGCCCCCCTTCCTTTTCTTACCTGCTTCTGCCCTCCCTTTTATCAGTGCCCCTCTTTTCCTTACTTTTTTAGTTCCCTAAAGAATAAGTAAATTTCTCTATCCAAATGAGCATATGTTATTCCATCTTTGAACCAAATTTGATGAACTAAGGTTGAAACAATGCTCCCCTCTCCCTTCTTTTTTTAACCCCTGCATTTTTTCCCTCTATTGTAATAGGTTTTTTGCACCTCTTCATGTGATGTAATTAACCACATTCCAACTCCCCTTTCCTCTTCTCCCCATATACTCATTTTTTCACCCTTAATTTTCTTTATATCATCACATCAAAGACAATTTATATTTATACCCTTTATGTATACTACTTCTGCCTGGCCAAATAGAGACACAGTTCTCAAGGGTTATAAGTATTATCCTCCCATGTAGGGATATAAATAGTTTAAACTTACTGAATAACTTTTTTTACCCTATTTATTTTTTATGCTTCTTTTGAATCTTGTATGTTAAGATCGAATTTTCTATTCATTTCTTGTCTTTTCATCAGGAAACCTTGAAAGTCTGGGGGCAGCTAGGTGGCACAGTGGATAAAGCACCAGCTCTGGATTCAGGAGGTCCTGAGTTCAAATCCAACCTCAGACACTTGACACTTACTAGCTCTGTGATCCTGGGCAAGTCACTTCCCCTTCATTGCCCTGCCTAAAAAAAATAAAGAAACCTCTAAAGTCCCCTATTTCAATGAATGTTCTTCTTTTCCTCTGAAAGAGAATGCACAGTTTTGCTGGGTAGTTGATTCTTGGTTACAATCCAAGCTCCTTTGCCTTCCAGAATATCATATTCCAAGCCTTGCAATACTTTAATGTTGAAGCTGCCAAGTCCTGTGCAATTCTGACTGTGGCTCCATGATATTTAAATTGCTTCTTTCTGGCTGCTTGAAGTATTTTCTCCTTCACCTAATAATTCTGGAATTTGGCTACAATATTCCTTGGAGTTTTCCTTTGGGGGTCTATTTCAGGACATGATTGGTGGATTCTTTCAATTATGATTTTATCCTCTGATTCCACAATATCAGGACAGTTCTCCTTGATAATTTCCTGGAATATGGTGTCTAGACTCTTTCTGATCATGGCTTTCAGGTAGTCTAATAATTCTCAAATTGTCTCTCCTAGATCAATTTTCCAGGTCAGGTGTCTTTCAGGGAGGGAGGGGGGGAATTTCACATTTTCTTCTATTTTTCATTCTTTTGATTCTATTTGACTGATTCCTGGTGTCTCATGGAGTCATTAGCTTCTATCTCTCCAATTCAAATTTTTAAGGCATTGTTTTCTTCAGTAAGCTTTTAAACCTTCTTTTCCATTTGGCCAAATGAAATTTTTAAGGAATTGCTTTCTTCAATCTATATCTTTGCTTCCTTTTCCAAGGTGTGGATTCTTTTTTCATATTCTTGTGTTGCTTTCATTTCTCTCCCCATTTTTTTTTCATCTACCTCTCCCAATTGATTTTTAAAATCCTTTTTGAGTTCTTCCAAGAAGGAGTTTTGGTCTTGAGACCAATTCATCTTTCTTCAAGAGGCTTCATGTGTAGGCAATTTGAGAGTATTGTCCTCATCTGAGTTTGTGTTTTCCTCTTCCTTGTCAAAACAGAAGCTTTCAATGGTAAGAGCCCTTTTCTCTTTCTTACTCATATTGTAGCTTATTTTTTTTTAAGTTGAGGTGTGCTTCTGGGGCACAAGGGTCATTGTTCTAAGCTTCTTGTGCTGTGGGATAGGGGCTGTGTCACTGGCTTTCTACTCTGAGGCCTCTGTGGCTTGTGGATTCTTCACCACCCTGAACTTGCTCCAGGAGCTGGGATGACCTGGCCCATTTGTGCCTATTGTGGTAAAAAATTATTGGAGTTTTAGCTGACTTATTTGGGAGGGGCCAAACCTGGCCTGCCCTGAAGTTACGTATGCTACTAAGGTCAGAAGGAGAACTCTCCATAGGCAGTTTTTGAAGGACCTCCCCTTTTATGGGAAGGACATTGAACACTTGTTGAGAGGAGGCTGCAGTCATTTCCAGAACTCTCATGCTTGCCTGCTTGCTCACTCTTGGTTTTTCCCTGTGATGTGAGAAACTAGCAGATGTCCCATGTGTGGTGAGTGAACACAAAAACCCTGCATTCCTTTTAATTAGCTTAATTGGAAATAATCTGGGCATTGTATAGACTTAGGTTAGAATTAGGAGAATTTATCTGTATTTCTTTTTTCCTATTTCCTTATCTTTGATATTTTATTAATTTCATCTTGGTTATTTAATTAATTCCCAAGTAATAAAATATGATCCTTTTCTGGAAAAGAAGCTTGTAAGGCTCCTTTCTTATTGGCCTGGGAGAAATATCTAAAAGGGCATTTTGGAGGGGAGGGAACTTTGAACCTAGAGGTCCCTCATTATTTGCAGGACCCCAATATTTCAGCAAATCACCCAATTAACACTCTATATATTAAATTTGGGCCCCACACTACCCTGTGGGAGGCCCTCCAGCTGGCAGCCTTCCCTCTCACCTGGTGCTGGCAGATTTCACAACTGGCCTGCTGCACCACCAGCTTGCTGAGGCAAGATCAAGGGTTCTCAATTGCTCTGGTGTGGCTAAGAGCCTCCTGCTTACTTGCCCAGACCCCCTCCATGCTGTGTTGTATTATGAGCTGAGCTGTGCTCCTCTTTTGCCTGAGTAAGACCAACCTTTCCTGAAGTCTTCTAAATTATCTCAAGTTGGAAGATTTTGTCTCTCTGTCTTTTTGTAGGTTCTGTAGTTTCAGAATCCATTTAGAGGCTTGATTTAATGTTATTTTTGAGGGAACTGCACGAAGCTCAGGCAACTTGCTGGCTTCTCTCTGCCATCTTGGTTCTACCTCTGAAAGATAACAATTTAGATAAAGATTACTTTTTGTCTTTAAGAAATTTCCTATCTAGTAGAATCATAGAATGCTGAAAGGTACTGCATAGATAGTTCAATCCAGTCCTCCAGTAACATAGCTAGTTAGCTGTACTATTTTGGGGGCTAAAGCCCAAATCTCCAAACTCTTACTTTAGTATTCTCCTTAATCTCTCCTTTCCATTTGTTCTTAATGGCATGGGAGAAAATCATGGCACCACTAGGAAATTGAACAGTCAATGTAACAGGTGAAAATGAACCAAGGAGACAACTCCCTCCCTTTATCTCCAAAACATGAACCTCAGCAATTTCCAAACTAGTGAAGGTTATCCTTATTATTAAACGATCATCTTTAATTTAATTTAATTTTGTCCTCAATTTTCCATGGTACTTTTATTAATTATTCCTTTAGAATGTCAATGTGAATAAGGTTAGTATTTTCTATAACAACTGAAGTAGAACTTTGCTGCCAAAGATATTAATCAAAATAATCTGGTATAGATATAAATGTATAATATGAATATACAATGTATTCCTTCACTTTTATTTTATCATATTTTTCTCAGGGTGAGGAGTTTGGTAGCCTATTATACAGGAATATTTTGTATATATAAGGCAAAAAATGACATGTACCTATTTCTTCTTGATGTTGTTCATTTGGGGTATTCATAGAGGGGAGACTATCTGATGTGACAATCATGTCTATTTTTTTCATACATTTTAATGAGTTTTTGACATTTCTCCAACCAAAAGATACCTTACAGTGAGTAACTGAGCCTTGTAACAGTGGTTTTTTTTGCAAAGGAATTTTAAATTTTTTTCTTTCTTCGGGTGGGGGGGTGGGGTTTGGGAGAAGATGATGAATACAAATGCTTAGGGCATTTCAATAATAATTGTCTTCACTTTCTAAGTGCTCTCGCTTTTTCGCCTTTAAAAACTTTTTATTTTGTTTGTTCTCAAGAAGTGGAACTTATAATTTTATATTTCTCTTGGGAGAACTGTCATTGAACATGAGTTGTGAATCTCATGAAACTCTACCTTAGAAATTAAAACAAACTACTATCTTATGTTCAATATTACTTGTCAGATTTTATATATTTTCTGAATATCTCCCACTGAGGTTCCAAGTGGTGTATAGAGAATTGGTCAGGAGTTAGGGAGACCTGATTTCAAATCCAGACTCAGAGACTTACTAGCTGTGTGACCCTGGCCAAATCACTTAACCTTTGTTTGCCTCATTTTCTCCATCTGTAAAATCAGAATAATAATGTTACCTATCTCCCAGGGTTGTTGCGAGATAGTGATTGTTTGTTTGTTTGTTTTGAGGGGCAATGAGGGTTAAGTGACTTGCTCAGGGTCACACAACTAGTAAGAGTCAAATATCTGAGGCCTGACCTGAACTCAGGTCCTCCTGAATCCAGAATCAGCACCCTATCCACTCTGCCACTCAGCTGCCCCTGAGATAATTATTGTAAAGGGCTTAGCATAGTACCCTACCACATAGTAAGTGCTATGTAAATGGTAGCTTCTGATGATGATGATGACGATTTACATAAAGGATTTTGAACAATATCTCAGTCATGCCATAAAGTTACAGGTGAAGAAATTGATGTCCAGAAAAGTGAAGGGATTTGCACATATATCTGGGTAGTGACCAAGCCTAACTTCACTCCAATACTCTGTTATACCCCACTGCCCCTCTTAATATAATCATTGTCTCTAGTATAGGTTAACTGGATGATTGAAGGGGAGTGGATTGGTTTTCACTATATATTTCCTATGAAAACTACAATCCATCTACAGAGAAAGAACTGATGGTATCTGAAAACAGATCAAGGCATTTTTTTTGATAATTCCTTAATCCAAAGGGTTTTTTTTCTGTTTTTTTTTTCACAACCTGGCTAATGTGGAGATGTTTTCCATGACTGCTAATGTCTAACTCATATTGAATTGCTTGAGTTCTTGGGAATGGGGGGTGGGAAGGGAGGGAGGAAGAAAAGTTGGAACGCAAAGTTTTAAAAATTGATGTCAAAATTTGTTTTTACATATAATTTGGAAAATAAAATTCTATGTTAATTAGAAAAAAGACTATTTAGGAAAAAAGAGGGGATGAGGGGGGAAGGAAGAGAATTTGGAACACTAAGTTTTAAAAATGGATGTTAAAATTATTTTTACATATAATTGGGGAGAGGGCAGCAAGGTGGTGCAGTGGATAAAGTGCCGACCATGGATTCAGGAGGACCTGAGTTCAAATCTGGACTTGGACACTTGACACTTACTAATTGTGTGGTCCTCATTGCCCCAAAACAAAAAACAAACAAAACAAATACATGTAATTGGGGGAAAATAAAATTTTAGATTTAAAAAAATTAAAGGAAAAGGGTCCACATAAAAAAAAAATATTTATAGCAATTATCTTTGTGGTGGTAAAGAATTGGAAATTGAGGGAATAGCCATAAATTGGGGAATGGCTGAACAAGTTGTGGCATATGAATGTAATGGAATACTATTGTGCTATTGAGAAATGATGAGCAGGCAGGCTTCAGAAAAACTTGTATGAACTTAAATGGACTGATGCTGAGTGAAGTGAGCAGAACCATTATACACAGAAAAAAAAAACAGTGAAATCTTAATGCAGATTGAACCATATTGTTTCTAATTTTTTTGTGTTGTTGGGTTTTTTTTCTATTTGAGGTTTTTCCCTTTTGTTCTGATTCTTCTTTCACAACATGACCAATGGGGAAATTAAGAAAAAAAGAAAAACTTAAAGTGATGAAGCATCCTAATTATGAAGTTTGTTTTTTTTCTTATAACTAATACTTTATAATATGGAAAGTTTGGACATATAGATGTAAAGGCAGTTAAAAGCATGCTTTTGGGTTTGTAAAAGGATTGGTTTTACAAGTCTGCAGTTTCATTGTCAAGGTCTTACATATTTTAATTAAACATGGAGCCTCCATTTATGTATTGACAGTTAAGCTTGAAGAGGGACCTGGATTTTCCCACATTTAATAGACATAAGTGTTTGTTATTTTTGGTGTTAGAATTGAGTCCATTGAGACATAGTCTGTGGCCCTGTTCCCCAACATTCCTGACTCTGCTTTGGTCAGATATAGCTAACAAAGGGAAGGATCAGTGAAGATAGATAACACAAGTCTTAGGCTGGCACTCAAGGAGGTCCAAGTTCTGGTTCTGTATAAAGAACTCATTCACTTTGTAAAGCAGTGCAAATAGCATTTGTCCCAACTTGCAGATGAAGAAACTGAGTAGGTTCAAGAAGGTTAAGTGCTTTATGCACATAGGAAGTGTGAGAGCCTAGAATCAAATCCAGAGTTTTGCACTCAGAGACCAGATCTCTTTCCACTATATCACACTGTTTTCACTTTCAGATTCTCTCTATCTTAAAATGATGAAATAAGACCAGATGAAGGGATTTTAAGTCTAATCATTTCTAACATTCTATGAGGGATTATTCTTAGCCAGGAAAACATTTGTCTATTGGATTACTCCTATTTAAAAGAAGAAAACATTTTGGAATACTATTTCATACAACAAAATGAAAGGATAAGGATGAATGGTTTTGGGGATATTATTGTTCCTGTTAATTTATCAATGGAGTGCTTATTCTGTCTTCTTAAAACATCATTGGATTGTGTCGTAAAACTCCCTTGCATATTTGTGATACAAAGGCTCTTCACTTCCCTTTCTGAGAACTCTGAGGAGTGCAGTTTTTTTCACCATTCAAGCTTCTTTTGTCTTCTGGCCTTAAGGTATAAGAAAAACTCTTTGAACTCCAAAGATCAGTGGGTTGAGTGTTTTCCCATCTACCCCATCCCATCACCATAGCCTCCAACACTTGAGCTTATGGCCTCCTAGAAAAGTTGTGTCCATGATGGAGCAATATCCTCTTTGTTTTTTCCTTTGATTGGAACAGCATTTTGTGATATTTCAAAAGACAAATGACATCTCAACCCATTCTGGGCACAAAAACAACAGAATATTAGTTGCCAGAGGATTTTTATTAGAGAACAAAAGGTGAAGTTGATAGTGAGAAAAAGAGAGAGAGAGAGAGAGAGAGAGAGAGAGCTAGAGAGAGAGAGAGCTAGAGAGAGAGAGAGAGAGAGAGAAACTCACATACACATTAAAAGGCAAAGGCAGGGGGGCAGCTAGGTGGCCCAGTGAATAAAGCACCGGCCCTGGATTCACGAGAGCATGAGTTCAAATCCAACCTCAGACACTTGACACTAGCTATGTGACCCTGGGCAAGTCACTTAATCCCCATTGCCCTGCAAAAAAAAAAAAAAGGCAAAGGCAAATTAGCTATTGAGATCAATTGACACAATTGAATATTTCAAAGTGGCTTGAATACTAGCCTCTCAACTAATTTGACTGATTATACTCATTCTTTGATAGTTTAATATTTAGCATTCTTCTCTGTCTGTGAATAAAACTTCCATATGTAATCCATGTTTGTACTCTAAATACATGTTTAATTTTTTTCTAAATACCTTGTAAGGGACAGCTAGGTGGCACAGTGGATAAAGCACCAGCCCTGGATTTGGGAGGACCTGAGTTCAAATCTGATCTCAGACACTTGACACTAGCTGTGTGACCCTGGGCAAGTCACTTAAGCCTCCCTGCCCTGCAAAAAAAACAAAAAAACAAAAAAAAAAACGCAAAAAACCCTAAATACCTTGTAAAATTCCTTCAACAATTCCCTCATCCAACCCAACCCTTACCCTACCACCTCCACTCACTGTAGAAGATGTCTTAGATTGAAGCCAAAAGTAGATTTGTTTTTCCCTCAGGAATCTAATGTGGGGGATGGAATTGAAACAATGGGGAGCCTACTTTCTCTATTAGGAAGCAGGAAACCCTAGAATAATGAGCCAGAGGGCAGGCAAAGGACAGATTAATAAGAGTCACTACAGGGGGCAGCTAGGTGGCGCAGTGGATAAAGCACCGGCCCTGAATTCAGGAGTTCCTGAGTTCAAATCCAGCCTCAGACACTTGACATTTACTAGCTGTGTGACCCTGGGCAAGTCACTTAACCCCCATTGCCCCGCAAAAAAAAAAAAAAAAAAAAAAAAAAAAAGAGTCACTACACCTGTAGCCTTAGCCCAAGTGGTTCCTGTCAAGCTGCTGTGTTCAAATTTATTTTTTGTTTGTTCCATGAAATGTTTCCCTTTTTATTGCATTTATATGTGTATTGAAAAGAATGTTTCAATGGCCTTCTTTTCTTTCTTTTCATCAAAATTCTTTTTTTCCCCAGTAAGCTTCTTTCTTTATCCCTACTCTACAATCTAGCTCTCTCTACACTGAAAAAAAAATAAAAACAAAAATTTTATAACAAATATGTATAGTCAAGAAAAATCAACTCCCACTTTGACTGTCTGAAAACATGTGTCTCATTCTGAACCCCTAGTACATATGTACTAATAGTTCTCCCTGTTCTCAGTTTGCTCTGCATCTGTTCACATTAGTAGTATTCATTGGTTTCTCTAAAATCTTTCCTTCACTTTAATTTTTGTTTGTTTTGTTGTTGTTTTGGGGTTTTCCACTTATTTGAATTTTATTTTTCCCCAATTACATGAAAAAACAATTTTTTACGTCCATTTCTAAATCTTTGTGGTCAAAATCCTCTTCCTCCCTCCTTCCCCACTTCTCCTTAAGAATTCAAGCATTTCAGTATGTTATACATCTGTAACAGACAAAAAAACTTAAGAAAAAGAAACTAAAAAAATATGCTTCCATTTTTATTCAGACACCATTAATTCTTTCTCTGGAGATGGAAATTTTTCATCATATGTCCTTCAGAGTTTTCTTGGATCACTGTGTTGCTGAGAATAGCTAAATCATTCACAGCTGATTAACTTACAATATTGCTGTTGCTTTGTATACAGTACATTTCATTTGCATCAGCTCATGTAAGTCTTTCCAGGTCTTGCTGAGAACATCCTGCTCATCCTTTCTTATAGCACAATAGTGCCCCATGATAATCTCATCCTACAATTTGTTCAGCAATTCAACAAGAGATGGACATCTCTTCAAGTTCATATTCTTTGTACCACATAAGGGCAGCCATAAATATTTTTGTACATATAGGTCCTTTAACTTTTTGTTTTTATCTCTTTTTGGAAAGTGACCTAGTAGTGGTATTACTAGGTCAAAGAGCATGCAGTTTTATAACCCTTTATTCATAGTTCCGAATTGTTTTACAGAACATTTGAACCAGTTTGCGATGACACCAACAGTGCATAAATATCTCACTATCCCCATATCTCCTACAACATTTGCCATTTTCTTCTGCTGTGCGATTAGCCAATCCAATAGGTATGAAGTTTGTTTTGAAGAATTGTTTTGCATCTCTCTAATCAATAGTGATTTAGAGGATTTTTTTGATGTGGCTATAGATAGCTTTGATTATTTCACCTGAAAACTCTTTATGTCTTTTGATCATTTATCAAAAGGGCAATGGCTTTTATTTTAATAAATTTGAGTAAATTCTCTATGTTTTTGAGAAATGAGGCCTTTATCAGAAAAATTTGCTTCAAAATTTTTCAGTTACTATTGCTGACTGTATTTCCCTCCATCCTATTCCCTCCACATGACATTTACTCTATTCACTATCTCCTTTCACCATATCTCTCCTCATAAGTGTCTTGCTGAATGGAGCCAAGATGGTGGAGGAAAGGCAGTGCCTTCCCTGACCTCTCCCCCAAAACCCTCCAAATACCTTCAAATAATGTCATGGGACAATTGGTGGAGCAGCAGAACCCAAAAAGGACAGGCTAAAATAATTTTCCAGCCAAATACAGCTGAGAGGGTCAGCAGGAAACGTCTGTTGTACTGAGGTGAGAGTGGAGCATGCTGAGCAGACCCAGCCCCAGCCCCAGAGAACCAGGCCTTGGGAACCTCTGACTCAACTGTGGCAGCAGCTGATTCTGGAACTCACAGTTCATGGATGGAAAGAGGAACTCATAGAGAGAGGAGCTTGGTGCTCAATGCAGAACAGCCTGGAACAAACTTCTAGGACCTTGGAGTCTTCAGCACCAGTGACTTCTTCTGAGATATAGCTCGCAGATCAGTGAGGGGGTAAGGGGGTTGGCCAGAGTGAAGTGGCTGCAGCCTCTGCTAGAGTTGGGGTAAAGCACCCAGGTTCTGATCCAGTGGTCAGACTCTAGTGGAGGCAGCCCAGTTGGGGAGGAGCACAAGCACACCACACATCCAACCATAGAGAATCAGATTTCAATCAGACACGTGTTTCCAGGTTGAGATGATTAGGCAAAGAAACCATCAGACTATGGAAAGCTTTTTTTGGGAAAAGTAGAACAGAATACACCCTCAGAAGAAGATAATAACAAAGTCAAAGCTCCAACATCCAAAACTTCCAAGAAAAATATCAATTGGTCTCAAGCCATGGAAGCACTAAAAAGGGACTTTGAAGAGAAAGTAGGAGAGATGGAAGCAAGATTTAAAGAGGTGGAGGAAAGAATGGAAAGAGAAGTGGGCGCAATTACAGGAGAGTCATAAGAAAAAATAGTCAACAGCTTGAAAAGCCAAATGGGAAAACAGATACAAAAGCTCTCTGAAGAAAATAATTGCCTAAGTATTAGGATTGAACAAATGGAAGCTAATGACTTTATGTGAAACCAAGACATGATAAAGCAAATCCAAATGAAGGAAAAAATAGAAAGCAATGTTAAATATCTCCTTGGAAAAACAGCTGACCTGGAAAATATATCCATGAGGGATAATTTGAAAATTATTGGACTACCTGAAAACTATGGCCAAAATAAGAGTATGGACATCATCGTCCAAGAAATTGTCAGGAAAATTGCCCTGATATTCTAGAAGCAGAAGAGAAAATAGAAATTGAAAGAATCCACCAATCACCTCCTGAAAGAGATCCCAAAAGGAAAATCTCCAGGAATATTATAGCCAAATTCCAGAGATCCCAGGTCAAGGAGAAAATATTGCAAGGAGCTAGAAAAAAGGAATTAAAATACTGTGGAGCTACAGTAAGGATAAAACAAGATCTAGCAGCTTCTACATTAAAGGACCAAAGGACAGGGAATATGATATTCCAGAGAGCAAAGGAACTGGGACTATAGCCAAGAATCACCTACCCAGCAAAACTGTGTATAATCTTTCAGGGGGAAAATGGGACTTCAATGAAAAAGAGGACTTTTAGGCATTTCTGATGAAAAGACCTGAACTGATTAGAAAATTTGACTTTCAAATACAAGACCCTAGAGAAGCATAAAAATGTAAATAGGAAAAAGAAATCATAAGGGATATTAAAAGATTAAACTGATTATGTTCCTACATGGGAAGATAATACTTCTAACTCATAAGAACTTTCTCAGTATTAGGGCAGCTGTAAGGAATATACTTAGAGGGCACAGGTCTGAATTGAATATGAAGGGATGATATTTGTAAAGCATTTATATTTTGTTTATCCTTGTTTTTTATGGATCAGGCAGGGTGGGTGGCTTATATCTGGGGCTGAATTTGGGCTCAAGCCCTCTTGGGTCCAGGGTTGGTGCTTTGTCCACTGTGTCACCTAGCTGACCCATGAAAGAAATGTTGAGAAATGATGAGCAGGATGATATCAGAAGGATGTATGAAAAATGTGAACTATCAAGAGGAAGAACTGATGGTATCTGAATACAGATTGAAGTATAGTTTTATTTGTTAACTCATCTTTCTAAAGTTATTTTGTCTATTTTCTTTTACAACCTGACTAATGTGAAAATGTTTTGCATAACTACACATGTATAATTTATATAGAATTACTTGATTCCATAGGGAGGGTTGAGGAAGAAGGGAAGAAGAAAATTTAGAACACAAAGTTTTAAAAAAACCTATGTGAAATTTTTTTACATGTAACTTGGGGAAAATTCTAAATAAAATGTAAATTGTTTTAAAAGTGTCTTGCTGGGGGCAGCTAGGTGGTGCAGTGGATAGAGCACTGGCCCTGGATTCAGGAGGACCTGAGTTCAAATCCAACTTCAGACACTTGACACTTACTAGCTGTGTGACCCTGGGCAAGTCACTTAACCCCAATTGCCTCACAAAAAAAAAAAAGTGTCTTGCTTCTGACTGTCCCCTACCCCAATTAGCCTTCACTTCTATCACCTGACTCACCCATCCCCTTCCCCTCCTACTTTCCTGAAAGGTAAGATAGATTACTGTATCCAATTGGGGGTGTATGTTAGTCCCTCTTTGACTCAGTTCTGATGAGAGTAATATTCACTCACTCCCCAGCACCTCCCCCATCTTCCCTTCCACTGTATAAGCATTTGCTTGCTTCTTTTTTTGTAAGATACTTTACTGCATTCACCCTGTCCCTTTCCTTTTCTCTCAATGCATTCCTCTCTCAACCCTTAATTTCATTTTTAATGATATCATCCCTTCATATTCAACTCACACCTGTGCCCTCTATCTAAATATACTCCATTCAGCAGTCATAATAATGAGAAAGTTCTTGTGAGTTACAAGTATCATCATCTTATGTAGGAACAAAAAATTTAACCTTTTAATATCCCTTATTATTTCTTTTTCCTGTTTATTTTTTATGCTTCTCTAGAATCTTGTATTTGACAGTCAGATTTTCTGTTCAGCTCAGGTCTTTTTATCAAGAATGCCTGAAAGTCCTCTCATTGAATTCCCAATCTTTCCCCCTATGGAATATACTCACTTTTGCTGGGTAGGTGATTCTTGGTTGTAATCCCAGTTCCTTTGCCTTCCAGAATATCATATTCCAAGCCCTGTGATCCTTTAATGTAGAAACTGCTCAATCTTGTGTTACCCTGACTGTGGCTCCACAGTACTTGAATTGTTCATTTCTGGCTACTTGAAATATTTTCTCCTTGACCTGGGAGCTCTGGAATTTGACTATAATATTCCTTGGAGTTTTCATTTTATGATTTCTTTCAGAAGGTGATCAGTGGGTTCTTTCAATTTCTATTTTACCTTCTGGTTCTAGAATATGAGGGCAATTTCCCCTAACAATTGCTTAAAAGATGATGTCTAGGCTCTTATTTTGATCATGGCTTTCAGGTAGTCCAAAAATTTTCAAATTACCTCTCCTGGATTTATTTTCCAAGGCAGTTGTTTTTCCAAAGAGATATTTCACTTTGCCTTCTATTTTTTCATTCTTTTGGTTTTGCTTTATTGTGTTTTTATTTCTCATAAAGTCATTAACTTCCATTTGCTCAATCTTAATTTTTAGGGAGTTATTTTCTTTAGAGAGATTTTGTACCTCCTTTTCCATTTGGCCAATTTGGGTTTTCAAAGCATTCGTTTCCTCATTGGCTTTTTGTACCTCTTTTACCATTTGTCCCAGTCTGTTTTTTGTTTTTGTTTTTGTTTTTGTTTTGTTTTGTTTTGTTTTGTTTTGTTTTAGTGAGGCAATTGGGGTTAAGTGACTTGCCAAGGGTCACACAGCTAGTAAATGTTAAGTGTCTGAGGCCAGATTTGAACTCAGGTACTCCTGACTCCAGGGCCAGTGCTCTATCCACTGCACCACCTAGCTGCCCCCCTAGTCTGGTTTTTAAGGCATTATTTTCTTCAGTATTTTTTGCGTCTTCTTTACCAAGCTGTTGACTTTTTTTTCATGATTTTCAAGCATCACTATCAATTCTATTTCCATTTTTTCCTCTACCTCTCTTACTTTATTTTCAAAGTCCTTTTTGAGCCCTTCTGTGGCCTAAGACCAATTCATATTTTTCTCGGAAGCTTTGGATGTAGGAACTTGGACTTTGTTATTTCCTTCTGAGTGTGTATTTTGATCTTCCTTGTGTCACCATAGAAACTTTCTAGGTACAGCATTTTTTTCTGTTTGCTTATTTTCCCTTTGTTAATGTGGGGAACTGCTTCCATGGTGTGGGGAGCACTCTCCCAAACTTTAGGAAGTTTGTGCAGTTGTATTCAGAGATATTTCTTGGTATTTGTAAGATTTTTAATTCTTCCAAGGTGGTATGATTTAAGGAAAAGCATGTTTACTACTCTCTTGGCCTGTGCTCTCATCTGTAAGCAATGGTGGTCCTGCTTTTCTGCCCTGGAACTATGAACAGAGTCCCACTCCACTGTGGACATAAGCTCCTGGGTGCTCATGTTCCTCCCCTGCCTGGGACTGCCACTCTGAGTATGGGCAAAACAACAGATTCCTGCCTCAGTGCTGGCAAAGAGATCCCTGTAATCTCCTTCTGGTCAATTATTTGAATCTCTTAGTATCTGTGGGTGGAGTTCCAGAAATGGTTGCTGCTGCTGCTGCTGATGATGATGATTCAGAGGTTCCCAAGGCCTTCTCCTGATTCCTGGTTTGCTATGGCTGTGTCTGGGTATACACTGGGACTCAGTCTGTGCTGAAGCAACCTGCGCAGGGTTGTGTTCCACTTTTACATTGGTACAACAGATCTTTCCTGTTAACCTTCTAAGTTGTCTTTGGCTGGAAAATTATTTCACCCTGTCCTTTTTGTGGGTGCTTCTCTTCCAGGAATTGTCTTATGGCATTATTTAGAGGAATCTTGGGGAGAGCCCAGGCAAGTCACTGCCTTTCCTCAGCCATCTTGGTTCTGCCTCTCTTCAATTTCTTATAGTACCTTACATTAGTATACCATGACCTGTTCAGTCATTTCATAATTGATGAATAACTCCTTGGTTTTTAGTTCTTTGACACTACAAAAAGAGTTGTAAATATACATTTTTTTGTGTGTAAATATAGGTCTTTTATCTCTTCTTTTGATCTCTTAGTAAATAGACTCTAGTGATACCATTCAAATGGCATTTACACTTTAGTGGCTTTTGGGGCATAATTCCAAAATGCTTTCCAGAATGTCTACACCAGTTCTGCTGAGAAGAGGAGAGGAGGAAGAGGAAGAAGAGGAGGAAGAGGAGGTAGAGAAAGAGGAGAAGGAGGAGAAGGAAGAGGAAGAAAGAATTAAGAAAGAAGAAATAAGAAGCAGCAGCCTTCGGTTTATAGTTACAGGTGATAGTAGGAGAGAGCTCTAGTACACATGACCTTATGCTGGAAAAAGCCATTAAAGAAAAATTTTTTTAAATTACTTGTGACAAAAATTGAAAGGACAAAGCACCACATAATGCTTGATGGATAACATTTCTTTTGAGAAATTCCGCTCAAATATAACATATTTAGTCTCCTCAGCATGACTATGAAATATTTACATCTATCATAATACCTGATGTGTAGATGAACTAATTGAATCACAACCAGATATATTATTTGTAGGAATTGAGGAGTGAGTCATTTTTTAGAACTCTAAGTACAGTGAGCTCAGGCCTTTAAGGTTCTTAAGTGGTTTCATTCTGTTCTTAAGAAAATAGCTAATAGCTAATTTTAGCTAACATTTTTATACCACTTGCTATGTGCCAGACACTGTGTTAAACACTTTGCAAGTATTATCTCAGTAAGCATCATATGTCCGGAGGTACAAGCACAGTTTGGGCAATTTTTTTCAAAAAATCTGACTCTGAGTCCTAGTTCCAACACTTAATAGATGTGTAACAGTAGGGAAGTCACTTAATCTCTCTGTCTCAGTTTTGTCACCTATAAAATGTTACATTTGGACTATCATAAGGTTGTTAATGAAAATACATTGAAAATGAAATCACTATGTAAAATAGGATTTAATGACATGGCTGTTGTGAGGATTTTGGTTCATTTTAATTTTGATCAAGGTAAGGCGAAGTTAAGTGTCACACCAGGCTTCGAGTCATGAATTCAAATCCAGACTCATACATTTAGTAGCTGTGTGACTGTGGCCAGTACACTTATTCTCAGTTTCCTTTAGCTTACTCATCTGTAACATGGTTATAATAATAGCATCTACCTTCTAGAGTTAATGTAAGGATCAAATTAATATGATTAAATAGTGTTTAGCACAGTGTCTGTCACAAAGTATGTGCTATATAAATGTTAGCTATTGGTATTATTATTATTACTTACCATATTTATAGCACTATGGGAAATATATGAATACATATAATTATTAATATATTTTATATAGCATTTATTTTATTTATAATATATTTATGCATATATGTATACAAATATAATTAATATATTGTAATATGTATACTATATTATATATAAATATAAATATATTTGGCATTCTAGCCTGAGAAGCAGGCTCAGATTTGAACCTGGCCTTGGATCCCCCTTCTCCCACTGCCAGGGGGCAAAGGCTTCTGTAGGAAGCTGAGTTGTTGCCTCCAGGCATGCAAAAGAAAAGCATGAGTAGGGATTGGAGAAATGTGGATAGGAAATGCTTAGTGTTTATAATTTGAAGAAGGTGTAGGAGTCAGAAGTTTCTCTGAAAAGGCGTGGGTGGGAGAGGAGGATATAGAAATTGGTGTAGAGGAAATAGAGGGAGAAGCTGGTGTCTCCTGTGTGAGCCCTTTGCTCCCTCTATTCCAGAGTTCTCAATAAATTAAATATTTTGGGGACATGTGGCACAGGATTATTTGCAAATTCCTCAATGTTTGGGGATCAAATGACCCATACTATGGCCATTTTTCCTCTAAAAAACTATGCCACCTAAAACACAATCCAATAAGCTTTCTCTTGGTCATGCCTGATTTCACTGTTAATTTTCCCTCACCCCAATCCATGAGTAATTTTCCTAATGGAGAGTCCTGGGCAATTTCACAGGGTATTATGCTTTGTCTAATCCCCATCTTGTAATTCAAAATTTGCCTTACTATAATAAAAATAAAAATTGAAATTGAAATTGAAATTGAAATAGAAAATCCACAAAAACAAAGCATTAACGTGATCTTGTCCCCCATTTGTCTGATTAACCAGACTAAAGTCAGAGAAAGAGCAGGTACTTAGGAGGTGTCAAAGCTTCATGGAAAAGATTGCATTTGAGTTGGGCCTAAACATTTATAAGATGATTAGGACAAAGAAGCACCTTTGAAGCTTAAGAAATAGTATAAGCAAAGGTATGCAAAAGGTAGAAAATAATGAGGTTGAGATAATGAGAAAGAACATTCCAATTTTGAGGAATGACTAGGTAAAAAGCATTAAAATGGCAGATAGAATATACTACATAAGGAACTATGGGGTGACCTTAGAGTATCATGAGGGAAATAATACACAAGAATGCTAGAAAGGTCAAATGTGTCCAAATGGTGAAAAGTTTTAAATACTAAATAGAGAATTACTTTCAAATGTGATATACAGTTGGAATTTGTTGATTTGGTGGTGGTGGCCTGATCAGAAGTACTTTGTTAAGGAAAATAACATTGGTTTTTAAGTGGAAGATATATTAGAAGAGGAAGAGAAATCAGTGCTATGAACAAGGAGTTCCATAATAGTCTAACGTAGAGGTTATGAATATGTAGACAAGGATGGGAGTCGTTTTAGTGAAAAGAAGGAAATGTTTTCAAGGAACACATGGAGATAAAAAGAATGAAATTTGTCAGGTGACAGGATATGTGAGGTAGTTAGAGGTGAGACATCCAGGATGATACTGTGTTGTGAACCTGGGTAACAGGAAGAATGGTGGACCCCTGAGCTACTAAGTACTGGGAGGTGAGATATTGGAGTTTGTAAAGTAGACTAGAGTTGGCTATGGGACCAATCTGTAAAGCCTTGGTTCGATAATTGAACCTAGGAAACTTAATGAGGTCCTTAGCTGAGACAATATGGAGAGAAAAAAGGAATAGGCCAAGAGTAGTGCCTTGCATGTATGTATAACTTGACATTGATGAAAATCCAGCAAAGGACACTAAGAAAGAGCAGTCAGACTGGTTGGATGGTAACTGGGAGAGAGCAGCATCACTGTCTAGTGAGAGAGAATCTTCAACAGGATTACATGCTTCAGAGAGATAGAAATGGATGATGTCTGATAAAAAGTCATTGCACAAATCCTATTCAAGTAATAGGAATTATTAGTGCATATTAATCAAACATACCTATTTGGAGAAGTACAAGAACCCAAAAGTGGATATACGTAAAAAAAATTTGAGTAAAGATCAACAGATAGAGAAAAAAGAAGTCACATTTTCATGGAATCATACCACAGATAACTTGGACAGAGTGAAGAATTAGATGAAGGGTTGGGAAATAGGCCATAGACAGATCTGGCATGGAGTCATGATATTGGAATGATGGGGAGCTTCCAGCTATCAAAATGTAAGAATTGTAGAAACCCCCACCTCCAATCTAAATGAATGTATCTAACAAGGTTCTTTTAAAATCTTGATTCCTTTTTAGGTGAAACTAACTTTGGTTGACTTATAGAACCAACAAAGTTGTAAATTAGGTATGAACAAGGCCTAGACAAAGGCATAAACTAGATTTGAACAAATACTTAATCAATTTGAGAGGAGTGAAGTTCTTCTAAGTCACTAGATGAAATCAGAGGATGCTACATAAGTATTGGTTGGAATCATTACTTCGAAGCTACCAAGAATCATTCCAGGAACTGTTTTGAGTAGTTAGCCTTCAGGAACATTTAGGGGCATGTAATAGAGGGTAACAAGGTGTGGCAATGAGTCCAGAGGGGGTGCTATACTCCTTACTGATATCCCCAGTTACTATGTCATCAGGAAGCCTGGACCAATAACAAATAATGCACCCAGCTGAGAGATAAGAGAGGAAAAACTGGATACATTAGGGAACCAGATGGTTTAATGGACTGTGAGCTGAATAAGATAGCCATGTGACATGGAAGGTAAAATTGGTCACCCCAATCTCACCTTGCATTACTATAGGCATTCTGTCTTTACCAAGGAAAGTGACAATGCCCTTTACTCTGCCTTGATCAGATTATGTCTGAAGTATCATGTTCTCCTCTGGGTACCATATTTGAGCAAGAACGTAGGTAAGAAGTAGATCAGAATGATGAAAAAAGTGGAAAATTATTCCATATGGGTGAAAAGAAGTCTTATGAAGACATGATAGTCATTTTTAAATGACTGAAGAACTCTCACGTGGAAGAAGAATTAGATTTCTAGAAGAATTAGATTTCTAGTAGCCCAGAAGGGCAATAAGTGACTCTAATTGGGAGGTGACAGTAGAAAGAGAATCGATAGGATAGATAAGAAAGAAATGGAATCAAAAGGAGTTAGTAATGGTTTGGATATTAGATACAAAGGAGAGTGCATAATCCAAGATAATCCCTAGGAAAAATATAGACTTCATGAATTTACATTTTGTATTCTATTCAATATACAGGACTATCCTTTCCACTTTGGAAGGAGGTGGAGTGTCTCCTCTGGGGTGAGACACAGTAGTGAAATAGGAGAGAGAGAAATGAGTAGGACAGTGATATATAATAGAAGCACATGTGTATATGTATGTGTGTAATGTACACACACATGTGGATGTATGTTATATATTATATAACATGCATGTGTAGCAACCATTTGTGTGCGTGCATATATACATATACATACATAGACATATATTTACACACTGTGCAGGCATGTGTATAAATACAGATACATGCATGTATGTACATACATATATTGTGTATATGTGGTACATGCACCCCAAGTAATTCATACAGATACAGATGTAGATGTAGATATGTACATACACATATACATGCATACATATGTGTGTATAAATGATACCTGTGCCCCAAATAACTTTTTTTTAAAATGTAAACAGTACGAATCATATAGCCTTTGAAGCAATGTAATATCGTGGAGAGAACTCCAAAGTTAAAAAAGCAGTCAGGTTCAAGTTTATGATGCAAGTCCTCTGATGCCTTCTGGATGTCTGACACTGGGAAAATCATTCTCAAATCTCCTAGGCAACTATGACCATAATTTTCAGAATAGTTATTGGTCTTCGTATTACTAATAGAGGGAATTTTCCTCTCCAATGCTCCTTGGACAAGTGAAATCACAGGTATGGATCACCCATCCCAAAATTAAAAAAAAAAGAAAGAAAGAAATTTAACTCAAGGGCAGATATTGCCCCATTAAGGTCACAGAATAAGAAGGTCAGAATGTCATTTGTGAACTATTTTTTTCTTTTATTTACCACCAGGTCCTGCCATGTTGAGGGAGCACCTCAGGATAAGGGCAGTAGCTATGTAATTAGAAGACCTGAGTTCAAATTCCACCTCTGTCCTTTCCTACTGGTATGACTACAGGCAAATGACTTAGTTTCTCTAGTTCTCAGGTTCTACAAGTATAAAATAAAGGGATTGGTTAGGGAAACAGCATGGCTCATTATGTATCTGGAACCAGAAGATTGAGAGTTCACAGTCCACATCTGATGCTTATTACTTGAATGACCTCAGTCAAATCATTTTATTCTCTTGGCCTCAGTCTCCTTATCTGTAAAATGAAAGTCTGGACTGAAAGGCCTTAGAGGACCCCATTGTTTTTTTATCTCTATGATTAAACAACTAGATGGTCCCTAAAGTTTCTCCTAGCTCTAAATCTTTGGTCCTATAAACCAAACTAGAAGCTTCTCAGCTCTAGTCCTCCCCATATCTTATGTACTCTGTGCCAAGCATTATACAACATTACCCCCACTGGTCTTATTATATAATAGGTATTTTATCACTTTTCAGCAATTTTCACCTTCCCAATGCACTGGTGATCTAGTCTATAATGCTTCCTGTGGATATTATGGTTAGGCAGTAGTCCTCTTTAGTGACTTGTGATCCTTCCTTTGCAGAATATTCCTTATTGACAGCTCAAGTTTTGTAATAGTAGGTACCAATACCCTCTCCCTCCCTTCTGTACTCCCCTTCCTAGAAGAGACCCCCTTTAGGCACATTTGAGTAGATAATACTAATATAAACAAGGAGATATTAAGCATAAGCATAAACAACTTCTAATGGGCCCCTAACTCTCCCACATGTTATTAATTGACTTAATGACTTTTAATGAGGCAAAGATCCCCTTGGATTATAAATCCCCCAACAGACAAAGTCAAATAAAAATTCACTTTTTCTGATGCACAAGGAAAAATCTTTATAGAGGAGAATAAGATTATGAGAAAGTTAGGAAAATATATTCTCTGGTAATGAATATTTCTGTAAAATATGCAAAGTAATCAGGTTGCCAGGCTAAGATGTCCAAGGGGAAAAATGGCATGGAACCAGGTTTACTAGCTCAGAATAGTCAGTATGGTATAGGCAATATAAGTATTTAGAAAGGCAGTATGGGCAGGTCTCAAGATGGTACACAGGAACTAGTAAAATGTATATATTTGGATACATCAGAGTGAAAAACAAGTTCAAAGTAGCCTGGATTACAGATTTTCAGAAAGTCTTCTCATTCTTGGTCGTTATGTGTGCTTAGAATAGAGGGGGAATACCATCTGACTGGGAATAGTGTCATGCACACATATACACACACACATATCATCCCTTAGGTAAGCTCCCTCATGACCATCCTAAGAGAAAGAAAAGCCTGAGGAAGAACTGTGTAGCTGATAGGTATGTTAATTAGCACATCCTGTAATGAATGAGTTTAAGAATAGGAACTTTTTTCCTATTTAATTAGTTAGGTAGATAAGGAACATGCACATAGATAACTAGCAATACCAGTTAGTATGTGATAAATAACAAATGGATGATACAGACTTTTAGAGGAGAAAACAGAAACTGGGTCGCTTCAGTACACAAATTCAGCTGGCTTTGGTGTGGCAGAGAAAACTGTCTACTTGGTTAAGTTGGGCTGCAAGAGGAGGTGGTTTTTTCCAAGACAGGCCAGTGTTCCCCACCCCTCCCCACACACGTTCTCTACTCAACCCACTCTTCTAGCCTTCCCCAACACGTGGAAAGTAGAGGGCAATGGAGAGAAACAGTCACAGAAGAATTCCATGGTGATAGGACCTTAAGTGTATTAGACCAAGTAGTAGGAATACACAGCTTGAAGACAATGAGCTAGGCTGTGGGAAGGAAATACCACTGGATATCAGCTTCCTGGAAAAAGCCCTAGTGACTCCACCATAGTGACAGCTCTGAAAGATGATATCATTGCCAACTAGAGTAGGTGAAAGTATGATTCTCAGGAAAAATATGGAATTTGATATGATCCTTTAAAGCTGAATAAGAAATGGTAGGGTGGATAGGGTGACAAAGAGTGAACTCATGAACTTTAAATGTATGCTATCCTGTTGCCACTGACCTAGACCTGGAACATTTGTCATGAACTTTTTTATTTTTTCCCATCCAAAACTTATTAGAATGGTCTCCTTTATCTGACACCAAAATATGAAATTAGTAATATAATATTTAAAGAAATGTATAAAGAAAAGCTATATTAGGGAATCAAAGTAATATTGCTTTATAATTACTTCCTTTCGATTTGTCCTGATGCATTCTATTGTGGAACTGATGTGAAATGCTGAAGGACTTCTCATGGGAATTTTACCATTATCTACTACAATCCCTCATGACTGACAGTATCAAAAGCCTTGGTCAGATCAATGAATATTGAGTACAGACCTCTGTTCTTCTCCTGGTATTTCTCCTGGAATTGTTGGGCAGGAAGCACCATATCAAACATTCCTAAACCCTTTCTGAAGCCACATTGGTTCTTGGTTAGATACTGTCTTCCAGGTGAAGGATCAACCTATTAAGGAGGACTTTGGCAAGAATCATGCCAACAGTGGCTAAGAGACATCCACCACTGTAATGATCATGGTACAACCTGTTTCCTTTTCCTTTATAGAGATGGACAATAGAGACATCCTTGAACTTCTAGGGCTAACCTCTCTTTGACATATTATGGAAGACTTCAGTCTGCTTTTATATGGGTAGTAACACCCTACCATGTAAAGAAGTTTCTGCTGGAACAGAATCAGCAATTTACCATACAGGAGGAATCTAATGGCATTCAAAAACTCTTCTTCAGTTGGAAGTCTGGATAGAGAGGGATTGACTTCAACCTGAATGAAGTATATGGTCAGTGTCTTTAGCATTTGTTGGTGATGGTCTGTTGAGAATATTATGGAAGTTTTCAGCCCATCTCTCCAAAATAACGAATTTATCATTAATCAGTGTAGTTTCATCAGCATTGAGTAGTTGAGAAGCACCATAGGTCCTTGACATATAAATAGCCTCCAGGATATTATAAAAGTACTTTGGTTTGTTATTGCCTGCATAAAACTGAATTTCATCTGTCTTTTTACTTAGCCAAGAATTTTGCATCTCTCTAAGCTTCATTTGCACTTTACTTTTGATGGAGTTGGAGACGCCCTACTTTAAGATTGAAATTTCCGGGGGGGGGGGGGGGGCGGGGGGCAAGATGGGAAGGAGAGGCTGAGACTCCCACAAGCTCCGGATAAACCTGTTTACTCACTCCCAAATAATGCCATAAAAAACAGCAGCCTAATGCACATAAGAACAGGGTGAGACTATTTATCAGCAAAAGAGGGCAATTGCAATCAGATGCTGATTGGACTGAACAGCTCAGCACTTCATCCAGACCCAGCCAGGAACACAGTTTTCAACACCAATGGCTTCTTCTGAGGCTCAGCTCACAGACTGGTGAAAGGGGTTCCATGGTAGGCTAGGCTGAAGTGGAAGAAGTCTCTGCTGGAGTTGGGGCAAAGTACCCTGGTTCTGAACCAGTGGGCTAAATCAAGTGGTGGTGGCCCAGTTGGGGGAGGGGCACAGGCATGCCAAGCTTCTGACCATAGAGAATCAGAGTTCAATCAGATTTCTGTTTCCAGGTCAAAGTGAAAGCGGCCGTGGTTACTCACAGGCCAGGCAGGCTGAGAAGAAGCCCAATCACCCCCTGGGCCATACTGTAGCTTGGAACAGTGTATCCTGGAAGCAGTGGTACACTTTAAGAAGGAGTTAAAGACCAAGAAACAGGCAGCCAAGATGAGCAGGCAGAGAAAGCTGCAGACCATTGGAAACTTTTTTGGGAGAAAGACCAGAATACACCCTCAGAAGAAGATAATAATAAAGTCAAAGCTCCAACATCCAAAGCTTCTAAGAAAAATATGAATTGGTCTCAGGCCATTGAAGCACTCAAAAGGGACTTTGAAGAGAAAGCAGGAGAGATAGAAGGAATATTTAGAGAGATGGGGGAAAGAACAGAAAGAGAAATGAGAGAAATGCAGGAAAGTCATAAGAAAAAAGTCAACAGTTTGAAAAGCCAAATGGGAAAGGAAATAGAAAAGCTCTCTCAAGAAAATAATTGCCTAACAATTAGGATTGACTTTATGAGAAACCAAGACATAGTAAAGCAAATTCAACTGAATAAAAAAAATAGAGGGAGATATGAGATATCTCCTTGGAAAAACAGGTGACATGGAAAACAGATCCAGGAGAGAGAATCTGAAAATCATTGGACTACCTGAAAACCGTAACCAAAATAAGAGCTTAGACATCATCTTCCAAAAGATTGTCAGGGAAAATTGCCCTGATTTTCTAGAAGCATAAGGTAAAATAGAAATTGAAAGAATCCACTTATCACCTCCTGAAAGAGATCCCAAAAGGAAAACTCCTAGGAATATTACAGCAGAATTCCAGAGCTCCCAGGTCAAGGAGAAAACATTGCAAGCAGCTAGAAAAAAAGGAATTCAAATACTGTGGAGCTACAGTAAGGATAAAACAAAATCTAGCAGCATCTACATTAAAGGACCAGAGGGTATGGAATATGATATTCCAGAGGGGAAAGGAACTGGGACTACAGCTAAGAATCACATACCCAGCAAAACTTGGTATAATCTTTCAGGAGAAAAATGGAACTGCAGTGAAAAGGAGGACTTTCAGGCATTTTTGATGAAAAGACCTGAACTGAATAGAAAATTTGACTTTCAAATACAAGACCGTAGAGAAGCATAAAAAGGTAAACAGTAAAAGGAAATCATAAGGGATATTAAAAGATTACACTATTTACATTTCTACATGGGAAGATAATATTTCTAACTCATAAAATCTTTCTCAGTATTAGGGCAGCTGAAAGGAATATACTCAGAGGGCATAGGTGTGAATTGAATATGAAGGGATTATTTCTATAAAGCATCTTTTTTTGGTTTATCCTTGTTTTTTGTGAATCAGGCAGGGTGCGGTGGCCTATGTCTGGGGACAGATGTGGGCTCAGGGCATCCTGGTTCCAGGGCCAGTGCTTTGTCCACTGTGTCACCTAGCTGACCCATGATGACATCTTCAAAATAAAGTTAAGGGGTAAGAGGAGTGCACTGGAAGAAAGGGAAAGGGAGAAACATATTAGGTAAAAGTAATTCACATAAAAGATATAAGCAAAAGCTTATGGAGTCGAGAGGAATTTAGGGAAGGAGTGGGGGAGTGAGTGAGCCTAACTCTCATAAGAATTGGCTCAAAGAGGGAATAATTTACACACTCAAGAGGGGATAGTATTATATCTTGCTCTGTGAGAAAGTGGGAGGGGAAAGGGATAAAGGGGGGCAGGGAGAGGTAATGGAAGGAAGAGCAGATTGGGGGAGGGGGCAGTAAGAAGCAAAACACTTTCAAGGAGGGACAGGGTGAAGGAACATAGATAATAGAGTAAATATCAAGGAGAGGGATTAAGATGGAGGGTAATACATTTAACAATAGTAACTGTGAAAGAAATGATGAACAGGATGCTATCAGAAGGATGTATGAAAAATGTAAACCATCAACAGAGATAGAACTGATGGTATTTGAACACAGATTGAAGTATAATTTTATTTGTTAGCTCCTCTTTCTAAAGGTATTTTGCCTATTTTCTTTTACAACCTAGCTAATGAGAAGATTTTTGAATAACTGTACATGTATGACTTATATTGAATTGCTGGATTTCATAGGGAGGGATGAGGAAGGAGGGAAGAAGAAAATTTAGAACACAAAGTTTTAAAAAATTAATGTGAAAAGTAATGATGAGCAGGGGTAATTCAAAGATACCTGGAAGGGCTTACATGAACTGAGGCTGACTGAGAAGAACAGAACCAAGAGAACATTATATACAGTAACAGCAGCATTGTGTGATGAACAATAGTGACAGACTTGGCTCTTTTTAGCAATTCAGTGGTCCAAAACAATTTCAAAAACTTCATAATAGAAAATGTTCCCAACATTCAGAAAAAGATAACTGTGGTTTAGGAATGCAGATTGAAACATACTGTTTCTATTTTGGGGCTGTTTTACTTTTATTCTTTTTTGAGGTATTTCCCTTGTGCTCTTACTCTTATGTCACAATATGACTAATGCAGAATTATATTTAATGTGATTACACATATATAACCTATATTAGAAGATTGAACTATCCTGCTAGTAAACATTTTGGATTTATTGTTCTTTAATAACTTCTGAATTTCCCTATCATTTTTATCAAACCATTTGCAATGTTTGCAAGTATTATGGCCCAAATGAGTAAATTAGGTGCTGCACATCAAATCTTTGAAAGTTGTTCACTCCTTTTATGCTCTGTTGTTACCAAACATCTGTTGGCTCAGCTCTCCCTCCAAATTACAATCAAATTGTTCCTGCTGGGAGAAGTGCTCTAATATGTTGATATTGTCTTTGGGTAGTCATCTTGCCTTGGGGCCACTACTTTTGTTGAATGAAAATGTTCACCTTAGATAGGATAAGTCTATGATCAGTCCATCTCTCTGCACCACCACATATTTCTTTCTTTACTCTCACATTAAATGCCAATGTTTGCTGTGAGGATACGTCCATGAAGTTTTATTGTGTTTAAGTAAATGGAAAACAGTGTTGGTTATGATAAGGTCATTAGATTCACAAGTATTCAGTAGTATATGACTGTTTCTGTTTCTGACTCCATTCCTCCCAAGGATTCCTTGCCATGTCTGATACTTTGTGCCTACTCTGGCATTTAAGACAAAAAGAATTATAAGCTTGACCTCTTTTAGCCCATTGTCTCCACGTCTTCATAACATTTTTCTTTGACCTCATTAGGGTTCATCATGGTGGGAGCATATGCACTGATGATGGTGGTGTGGCACTTTCCTGAAAGAGGCAATTGTATAATCATGAGACTATCATTCACTCTTTTCAGGAAGCAAACAAGTGTTGACTAGATTAATTTGACTGCAAAACCTACACCAGCCTCACAATACTCCTCATTACAAGCAGCCAATCCTGAAAAATGTGTATTCCCCTCCCACTTTGGTAAGCTGGCTTTCATTTGTCAGCTTTGTTTCACTCATGACTCCTAGTTGGATGTGATATTTGTGTCTTGTCTTACAAAAAAAGCTGTTTGTCTTTCAGGTCTATTTGATTTCATGAGGTCCATAAATATTCACACATACTATGTACTAATGGTGAGTGGAATCATCTTGGCAAAAGTTTTCGTACATTTGTGTGTGTGTATGTATGTGTGTGTGTGTGTGTGTGTGTGTGTGTGTGTGTATGTATTTCAACAGCAAGGTGAGATCCTGGCATGCTATGGTAAAAAGGCCAGGGTTAGGTTAGAAGGTTAGATGAATGGAGCAGACATTTTTTAATAAATATTTTATTTGGGGCAGCTAGGTGGTACAGTGGATAAAGCACCGGCCCTGGATTCAGGAGGACCTGAGCTCAAATCCGGCCTCAGACACTTGACACTCACTAGCTGTGTGGCCCTGGACAAATCACTTAACCCTCATTGCCCTGCAAAATTAATTAAATAAATAAATATTTTATTTGAAGTTTTGAGTTCCAAATTCTATTCATCCTACCCTCTCTCATCTCCCCCCACCCTAAGGGGGTAGGCAACCAGATACAGTTTATACACGTGTCATTATGTAAAATATTACTATATTAGTCATTTTGTATAAGAAAACTTGGATAAAAGAAAAAAATTAAAGAAAGTAAAAAATAGCATTCTTCAGTCTGTGTTTAATTAATATCAATTCTTTCTTTGGAGGTGGATAATATACTTCATCATTAGTCTTTTAGAATTGTGTTGGATCATTGTATTGCTGAGAATAGTTTAGTCATTCACAGTTCTTCATCAAACAGTATTGCTGTCACTATGTACAACTTCCTCCTGGTTCTACTCACTTCACTATATATTAGTTCATGTAAGTCTTTCCAAGACTTTCTGAAACTATCCTGTTTGTTATTTATTTTAATTTTTATTTTGCAAGGCAATGAGGGTTAAGTGACTTGCCCAGGGTCACACAGCTAGTAAGTGTCAAGTGTTTGAGGCCAGATTTGAACTCAGGTCCTCCTGAACCCAAGGCTGATGCTCTATCCACTGCAGCACCTAGCTGCCCCTGTCATTTCATTTTGCTATAGCAAAATAATATTCCATCACAATCATATATCATAGTTTAGCCATACCCAAATTGATGGGCATTCCTTTGAACTCCAATTGTTAGCCATGATAAAAAGAGCTGCTATAAATATTTTTGTACAAATAGGTCTTTTTCTCTTTTGGGGGGTATCTTTGGGATATAAACCTAGCAGTAGAATTGCTGAATCAAAGGATATGCACAATTCCATAGCCCTTTGGGCATAGTTCCAACTTGGTCTCCAGAATGGTTGGATTCATTCACAATTCCACAAAAAGGGGATTAGGGTCCCAGTTTTCCCACATCCTCTCCAAAATCCAATATTTTCCTTATTTAGAATATCAAGCAGACAATTTTTAAGGAACTTTTTCTAGCCCCTCCCTCACAGCAGTAGGTGAGAAGTACAGTCCTTTTAAAAAGTTGCTCAAACACCCAGGGTGCTGTTTCAGTCCAGTGATAACATGATCTGATGCCCTGTACCACCTATGTACACAGTTGTGATGACAGTTCCCAGTGTATCTGCACCTGCTTTTTCCTCACTTGTCTGTTACCAGAGGACTTCTAGGTAGGTAAAATGATAGGGTGGCATGAATGATATCTTTTGATTCATGCATAAATTGGATTTAAGTAAGTCAGGGTTGCACAAAGTCATCAGCCTCACTCTCTCTCAGAGTCATAAAAGTCCAGTGGCTTGGGATGCAGTAGATGACTGGAGTCTTCAGTATTTAACCAAGCTCTAAGTACTCCACAGTGTCTGCTTCTAGAACCTTCATGGCCCATTGAAACAAATTGTTCACACCTCCCTTTTACTCCAGGGAAGTCTTTTACATGTGTGTAGATACTCCCATAATTCAATGAAAGTTTTGAGGGCTTCAGTTACCCGCAACCTGGTTTTAGCCCATCTTCCATGAGTGACACCCTAAGCTAGTCATCTAACCATTATTCATCTCAATATTCTCAGCCAAAAGATGCACATAATACTTTTTGCACTACTTCATACGCACGGTATTTTTGAGGAAATTACTTTGTAAAACAGAGTATTAAGTAAGCTATCATTTTATTTTTGGTTCATTACCATGATTTCATCATGTCACGAAATTCTACCCCATTATCTTTTGAATAATGTAAATACTCACCTTGCCTATACTCTGTGGTCTTATTAAGTTGCCCAGGACATTAAGTGCTTTACGCATATTTGCATAACCATGATTTGTCAGAAAAAGTACTGGAACCTAGGGTTTTTGGATTCCAAGGTGGCCGCTTATCTACTACTATTACAATGATGCTTCTCATCTCGTTTTGCAGAGTAAAAACAAAAAACAATCAAACAAAAAGAAACAAAAGAAACAACAAAATGTCTTTAACAAATGCTTAAATAGGTAGATGCTTAAAAATTACTAAAGAAAATGAGCATATAGAGATGGATTAAAAGCTTCTATAGCTGCATCATTTTCTAGATTTCTTCAGGACTACTTCTTTAAAATAGGTGGCAAATTAGTTTCTATCTAGTTTACCTTCCCTAAACTTGATTTGTGGAAATATAATGCTCCATAAACAGAATAATATAATCACATCGGTTATTACATTTTGTCCATAAGTGTGATTCTCACTTTCATAATAAATATCCACCAAAAAGAACTTTGGAATTAGTAAAGATAAAATATAAACCAAACCAAGATTATTTACCTAGCCCCAATTGATAAAATTCCTCAATGACCTTAAGAGGTAGCAAAAACAAGTATGGGGCCAAAGGTGACCTGTGGATACTGTCATTTAGATACTTCATGACCAATTCCAGGATGTAGCTTTAACTCCATGCCAAGGAGTACTTCAAAACTTGTAAAAACCTAGATGATATTAAGGTCAAGAGAAGATCAACCTAAGTGACATATTCACACATATGCTAATGTTCTAAAGCTACTACTAAATGTATTGGTCTAGAATCCTAGCACTGAACAGTGCTTAACAGCACTCTTAACAGCAATAAAACTAACTTGTAAAATGAATTGCTACCCAGTCCTTCTTTCCCTTCTGACTTAATCTTTAATGTTTTAAACTATTTTAAAGCTTTGAAATATTAAGATTAAAATTGTTTCCACATATACCATCCCTCTTATCAAATGGTAGTGTCATATTCATCCAGAGCTAGAGAATTATCTATAGAATTCTGTAGACACTTTAAAAAAGTGAAGCTTGGCATCAAACTTCAAACACTGAGGGCTTTGGCTCATGTGACATGATAATATATTAAAATATGTGACTTCAATATATGTCAAGCATTTATTTAGCAACCAAAAGTTTCATCATAGTAATTTGTAGAATCCTAGAATATTTACTCTATCTCCCCACTGGCTTTATAATCCCCAAAAGCAGTCTGTGTCCTATATTCCTTTCTATTTCTTGACAAACCCAATACATACGTAACAGGGACTTACTAACTAAATCTTGATTTGATTGGATATTCCTTTTTCTCTGGAGATTTATATCATAGAGATAGATGTTCTCAAAATGTACTCCTCTTTCTAGCTTGATGTAGGTAGTCCACATCTAGGTGACAACTTTATAACCCTAGCACTTTGGCTATTGCCTAGCACATTGTAGATTCTTACTGAATCCTTATTGACTGAAAAGGACACAATTGTATCTTTGAAGTGGGGCAAGATACACAGGGTTCAGGCTATGAACATGTCTTTCTTCAGATCATGGAAAGAATGTGAAGGGAACCAATTATTTAAGGAGAAATTGGCTTCTAGATCTAATTGTTTCTGATCATTTCATTTCTATCATGCCTATCCCACAAACAGTGTCACTCAGTGATATGAAAGAGGGTCAGGTGTTTATAAGGAAGAATAGGGTCTTGTTCACGTGCTTCTGCTTGTCTTACCATTAATCAGCTAGTTTGAACAGGAGCTAGAGAATTCTTGGAAATTTTCCAGTATGGAAGAATTCAGAAAAGAGATGAGGTTCCAGGCTGGAAAGGGGTCATATCTAGATAGGGGATGACATGTTTCAAGAAAGGCTAAATCCAGAATTACAGAGAATTCAATAATTCAAGAACCATATACATTATACTGAACAGAACCTTTGCAGTAATAAACTTTTACTTTGAACTTAAAAACACCTTTTTTTTTCAAACAAAGTTTTAAAAAACATTTGTGGTTAAATAATTTCAGTGCATGATTCAATATGTTAACATCACAAAAAGATATTCCACATCATTTAAGTTCTTCACTCTGGACAAGTGAAATAAACATGGGGTGGGGAGGAGGGAGACAAAGGCATGTTTGATTAACAATCTTCCAAATAAGAATGCAAGGCATTGTGACATTTGTTGGGTGTTTTCAGTGAAGGGCATATTTAATTCCCAATGGCTACTTTGGTGATGAACATTATTGGCTATTCAGAAAAATCAGCATGAGTCAACATCAACAGCCTGCCTCCCCTGGAAGCCTTTGTTTTTCTTCTGACCCTGCCTGAAAGGCTCATGCCAGTTTGGGGTGGTGATCTCAGCAGGGCAAATAGAAAAGTCCATTAGAACCATCACTCACATACATGCCATTTTCCATCACATGTTTTGTCCCCTGTGAATTAAAGAAATGAATCTATAAAATAGTTTCACATTTTCCTTTATAACTATTGCAACTGAATGCTCAAATCACTGAGTTTATTCAGTTTTCCTTGAGGATTAAAAGGTTTTCTCCCTCATTCAGCCATTATTCCCCATAAAATTTGTTCCTATTTATCTAGAAATTTTGGATTATTCTTGAGATACTTAACTTTATAAAAGGCAGTATTATATTGACTGACATGTAGGAGCAAATGCTCAAAAAGGATGCAGAGTTCCAAATCATTTAAGAATAATAATTAAGAGATATGGAATTTATTCTTATTAAAATAGTCTCTTAAGTAACTAACTTGTTTTCAGCATTGGAAAAGAGATTTTTTTTTCAAATTCAAGGAAATGTTACTCTATTTAGAAATTAAGAACACAGTAAAAATAATTTGGGTGAGATTTACTGAACTAGAGATAGAGAGATTATTAGACGTAATATGGGAAGAAGAGAGAGAACAATCCATTTTCTGCCACAAATGGGCTATTCAATAGACCTGTGAATACATTTGTATTAGGGCCTCCCAGATGAGGAAACTCACTCTGCTGATGCAGGTTAGCAATATTTCTACAATTTAGAGAGAGAAAGAGTTACACAAAGAAAATCAATAAAGCCAAAAATAGAAGAAAAGGAGCAAACTGGGAGTAAGGGAGAGGAATGGCAGTATTTTGCTCTGAAAAAAGGTCTTATTTGTCATGTATATAACAAAAGTCAATCCAAATTTATATAAATAGGAGCCAATCCTTAATTGATAAATGATCAAAGGATATTAACAGGCATTTTTCAAAAGAAGAAATCAAAGCTCTCAATAGTGATGTGAAAAAACATATCTAAGTCACAAATAACTAGAGAAATGAAAATTAAAACAAATCTGAGATACCATCTCAAGCCTATCAGATTGGTTAACATGATAGAAAAGAAATATGATAAATGCTGGAGGGGATGTGAGAAAAAGGCTATGTACATTAATTGGTGGAGCTATGAACTAATTCAACCCTTCTGGAAAGCAATTTAGAACTATGCCTAAAAAGCTATTAGATGGGGCATACACTTTGACTTAGCAATACTACTACATCTATGCACCAAGGCAATTAAAGAAAAAGGAAAAGGACACATCTACAGAAAAGTTTTACATCAGATATTCTGTGTGTGTGTGTGGTGGCAAAGAATTGGAAACTGAAAGGACAAGTTATAGTATAATTGTGATAAAATACTACTATGCTCTAAGAATGATGAAGGGAATAGTTTCAAAACAACCTGGGAAGACTTATATGAACTGATGTAGAGTGAAGCAAGCAGAAACAGGAGAACAATCTACACTGTATCAACACAATTGTAAAGATAATCAACTGTGAAAAACTTAATTACTGTGCTCAATACAATGATACACCACAAGTCCAAAGGATATAAATGATATCCTCATCCAGATAAGGAACTTATGGTCTTAGAGTATAGATTAAAGCATTTTTCTCATCTTTATTATTCTTTCTATTTTTGAGCATGGTTAATTTGGAAATATTTTTATTTGACTTTATATGTATCATGTTTCTTGCTTTCTCATTGGGTAAGAGCGGTGATGGAGGGAAGGAGAAAATTTAGAACTGAATATAAAAGTAGTTTTCTTTTTAAAAATGAAAGTAGTAACAAATTGTCAAGAATAGTTTTTCTCCGGAACGACTTATTAGAATCTTGGGCAGCTTATCTCTCAATTTTTAGTTCCAAAATCAGAATTGGAATTGGAGAGAGGACTGGATGACCTAAAACCAACTAGATAAATGGACATTAACCCAAATTATGTCTAACAAAGACAGAAAACTTATTCAAGAGACTTAAAGTATGTTTGTCAGGATCCTGCAACATTTAATTGTAAAAACATCCTATATTCTCTAAAATTGTCATAAAATAGTATAGAAAATCTTTCATTACATGTGATCAAGGATGCATGCAGGTTTCCCTGACTTTTTCAAAATTTAAATATTTTAATTTTTTCCAATTTACATGTAAAAAAATTTAACCTTTGAATTTTTCCATATAAATATTTTATTTTCCAGTTACATTTAGAGATAGTTTTCAGCATTTGTCTTTATAAGATTTCTAGTTTCAAATTTTTCTTCCTCCCTCCCCCCTCCCCAAGACAGCAAGCAATCTGATATAGGTTATATATGTACAATCACATTAAACATATTTCTGCATTCGTCATGTTATGAGAGAAGAATCAGAACAAAAAGGAAAAAAATCTCAAAAAAGAAAAACAACAACAAAGAACAATAGAAATAATATGGTTCAATCTGCATCTAGATGCCACAGTGTTGTTTTTTTTATTATTTTCTGGATTTGGAGAGCATTTTCCATCATGAGTCCTTTGGAACTATCTTGGACCAGTGTTGCTGAGAAGAATCAAGTCTATCACAGTTGATCAACACATAATGTTGTTGATACTGTGTACAATGTTCTCCTGGTGCTGCTGATCTCACTCATCATCAGCTCATGCAAATCCTTCCAGGTTTCTCTGAAATCCACCTGCTCATTGTTTCTTACAGCACAATAGTATTCCATTACATTCACATACCACAATTTGTTCAGCCATTCCCCAGTTGATGGGAATCCCCTTAATTTCCAATTCCTCGTCACCACAAAAAGAGCAACTATAAATATTTTTGTACATGTGGGTCCTTTTCCCTTTTTATGATCTCTTTTGGAAAAAGAGCCAGTGGTGGTATTGCTGGGTCAAAGGGTATGCAAAGCTTTATAGACCTTTGGCATAGTTCCAAATTGCTCTCCAGAATGGTTGGATCAGTTCACAGCTCCACCAACAATGCATTAGTGTTCCAGTTTTTCCACAGTTCCTCCAACATTTTTTATTTTTCTTTTTTGTCATTTTAGCCAATCTGATAGGTGTCAGGTGGTACCTCAGAGTTGCTTTAATTTGCATTTCTCCAATCAATAGTGAGTTAGAGCATATTTTCATATGATAATAGATAGCTTTGATTTCTTCATCAGAAAACTGCCTGTTCATATCCTTTGACCATTTCTCAATTGGGGAATGACTTGGATTCTTATAAATTTGATTTAGTGCCTAATATATTTTAGAAATGAGGCCTTTATCAGAATTACTGGCCATAATAATTGTTCCCCAGATTTCTGCCTCTCTACTAATTTTGGATGAATTGCTTCTGTTTGTGCAAAAACTTTTAAATTTAACATAATCAAAATCATCGATTTTGCATTTCATAATATTCTCTATCTCTTGTTTGGTCATAAAATGTTCTCCTTTCCAAAGATCTGAAAAGTAAACTATTCCTTCCTCTCCTAATTTACCTATGGTATCACCTTTTATGTCTAAATCATGTACCCATTTTGACCTTATTTTTATATAATGTGTAAGTTGTTTTTCTATGCCTAGTTTCTGCCATACTAACTTCCACTTTTCCCAGCAGTTTTTGTCAAATCCTGAGTTCCTATCCCAGAAGCTTAAGTCTTTGGGTTTATCAAACAGTACATTACCAAAGTCACTTACTAATGTGTCTCCTGTACTAACCTATTCCATGGATTCTCCACTCTATTTCTTAGCCAGTACCAAATTAACCTTTGGTTTTTTTTTATAATTTTTAGATCCAAATTCTCTTCCAGCCTCTATCCCCTCCTCCATCATTGAGAAAGCAAATATTTTAGTAAAGGTTATACGTATGTAGTCATGCAAAATATATTTCAATATTATTCATTTTTTGAAAGAAAACAATAAAAAAATCCTGAGAAAATAAAGTTTAAAAAATATGCTTCATTCTCCATTCAGATTTCATCAGTTTTTTTCTCTGGAGGTAGATAGCATTTCTCATCACAGGTCCTTCAGAATTGTCTTGTATTTTTGTATTGCTGGGAATATCTAAGATATAAGTCATTCACAGTTGATCATTGTGTGTGTTTGTATGTATACGTATATGCTATACATACATACATACATATATATATATATATATATATATATCTTTCCATATGTACAATGTATTCCTGCTTCTGCTAACTTCACTTTGCATCAGGTCATGTAAGTCTTTCCAGGTTTTTTTGTTTTTTTAAGTATTCTGTTTATCATTTCTTATAGCATAATAGTATTCCATCACAACCATATACCACAAATTGTTCAGCCATTCCTCAATTGATGGACATCCTTTCAATTTCCAATTATTTGCTATAACAAAAAAAAAACCCTGATACAATTATTTTTGTACATATATGTCTATTTTCTTTTTTTAATCCCTTTGGGCTTTCACTGACTTTAAAGGTAATAACATTATCATGGCCCAAAATATTTGATGTATTCTGTTCCATAAACTTGCAGCATCTTGCAGTGAAGATACTAACAGGAAAATCTTCCAAGGAATACAATAAGTACAGGAGAGTACAGACATGAATACACAGGAAAAATCACCCAAACTCCATTAATGAGCTACATAGACCTAGATCTCTGTCTCTTTTACTGTTTCTTTCCTAATAACATGTTAATCACTGCAATATGGAGGCCAGTTTAGGAATCACTGAACTGCAAATCTGGGCAAATTCATCTTTTATATTCTGGCTACAGGCAACCTTCAATGGGAATCAGGGTTTTTCAGCAGTGTTTCTACTCCGAAGTTCAATGTCCCAACACTGTGTATAATGCAGTCTTCCAAAGCAGATTCCTTAAAAGAAAAACTTTATAAAAATTTATTTTATATTTGAAAATTCCAGTGATTATTAGCTAAAAGATCCTTTGTGTCATGATTCGACTATTGATTATGGCATTTTCCTTTGTCTTGTGTGGGAATTTTGGAAGGTTTTGGGGAGGGAAAAGTTGGGCAACAATTAGATATTTTGGATTGTGAATGTGGCAGATGCTCATAGAATGTCATTTTACTGCTTAGATTTGCTCAGCAATTTTTATTTATTTTGAGAGCGGCCTCATGAGTGAGGGGAAAGTATGTAGGGAACATGTTAGGAATGAGACATATGGAGTCAGACATGGTCAGTTCATATAGCATCGTGTTTTGCCCCATTGTATTCCTTTGCTATAATAACAAAGGAATATTCTGTAGGAGTATTGGAAAATGGGGAAAAGTTTAAAAAAACATTTTTAAAAAGTTGTTTTTGGCAGGATGTCTCCCTTCCTTTTTTATTTTATTTTTTTTGTAGATGGGACTTTTTTGTTGTTTCCTGGGTAAAGTAACATGGCTGAGATTCTCCTGAGTAGGGTGGCATTAAGAGATCCATTTTGTAGTCTTTAGTACTCTGTTTGTACCTTCCATATGGACTATGAAACTTTAAGACCAATTCTTGCTGCAATAGCCAGCTACATGGCACAGTGGATAGAAAGCTGAACTTAGAATAAGGAAGAACTGAGAAATATTGCTTCAGACAATTTTTACCTACCTGTAAAACCCTGAACAAGTTATTTATCCTCTCTGTGTTTCATTTTCCACTTCTAAAAAAGAAGGAAGTTGGAATGCATGGCCTTTAAAGTCTCTTCTAGCGATTCACATATGATTCTATGAAACTTCCTGTGATCTATACCGAACTCAGGGAAATTTAGAATGGATGCTGGGAAGAAGAACATTCATTTTTACAATTACAGATATTATTACAATGCTCTAGTTTAACATATGTTTTAATTTACCATGTATATTAGTTTCACCTCTGACACATACTGGCTTTATGATCCTAGGCAATTCATTTGACCTCTAAGTTTTCTAGATCAGAGATGTCAACCAGTGTCTGCAACACTCCCAGATACAGCCCTGAACTAGATTAAAATGTAATTGAGGGGCAGCTCGATGGTACAGGGTGCTGGCCCTGGAGTCAAGAGGACCTGAGTTCAAATTCGGCCTCAGACGCTTGACATTTACTAGCTCTGTGACCCTGGGCAAGTCACTTAACCCCAATTGCCTCACCCCCCCCCAAAAAAAAGGCAAAAAATGTGATTGGGAAACACCAAAGCAAAAAGCCATAAAATATAGTGTTAAAAACTATGGCTATGGGGGCAGCTAGGTGGTGAAGTAGATAAAGCACTGGCCTTGGATTCAGGAGAACCTGAGTTCAAATCCAGCCTCAGATATTTGACACTTTTTAGCTGTGTGACCCTGGGCAAGTCACTTAACCCTCATGCCCCACCCAAAAAATAAAAACAAAGAAACAAACAAAAACTATAGATATGCAGCCCATAGGGTTCTTTATGTACAGATCGGTAGCCCCTGTTAATATTTTAATTTGACACCACTGTTCTCCAGAGCTATTTTAAGACTAGGTTACAGAGTGCTGAATTGAATTGCTAAGAGGGAGTTTCCTCACCAGTAAAAGTACAGGTACAGGCCTTATCCCTATCCTAATAATTGTAACCCATCATTACTAATAGCAGTATAAAACCTATTTTGTAATTTATAGAAGACACACACAAGTCACACAAGTGAAGAAAATATTGGTGAATCCACCAATATGATCTATCCTTATGGATGTATTACCCATATCAATGGGATTATGGATTCATTGGAAAATACATCAATACAACATCTATACCTCAGATCAGTATTTATTCACCACTTTTTAAGAATAAATTATATGTCCTCTTGTAAATGGTCCAAGTCACAATGTGGCAGAATTTAATAGCAAAGAAGAATTGTTGACAATCTAAAAATTATCCTCATATAAACAAGAAGACAACAAAAGGCATTTAGTTTATTAATTTTTATTTTTTGGTGATGCAATTGGGGTTAAGTGACTTGCCCAGGGTCACACAGCTAGTAAGTGTCAAGTGTCTGAGGCCCCATTTGAACTCAGGTCCTCCTGAATGCAGGGCCAGTGCTTTATCCACTCCACCACCTAGCTGGCCCTAAAAGGGGTTGAGTTTAAATTTGTTTTCTTTTAAAAAATTATTTTCTTTGTTCTTTTCTTTTTTTTTTTTTTTAGCAATTTTGGATTAAAGGGGAGGACCAAAGAAGGAATAAAACCAGTACTTGGAATGAATGAAATTTTGACAGAATTGCTACATTATTGTATTTCTTCTTTTTTGTTTTCCAATGATACATGGACTAGAATAGAGAGGAAAACTGCCTACTGTGGCTTTGATATCTTAGGTGAGTAAAAAGATGGGAAAAGAATACTTGTCTGCCATTAATGAAAACAAGCCAAAAGGTATCAAGGTGTCATGTAGATGCATATTGAGAGAACTAGCAGATATAGTTAGTGTGCCTCTGTCAAGAATCTTTGAAAAATCATGAAAAATGGAACAGGGGTCACAGTGAAGGGCAAACATTCCATTTTTCAGGAAAATAAGAAAAGAATGGGGTTTACAAATTATAGGCCATTAAGGTTGAGTTTGTAGCAAAATTATAGAAAATAGCATTAAAAAGGGTACCTAGTGAGCATCTAGAAAAGGAAAAATGTGATCACTATGAGTTAGCAAGGATTTATCAGGAAAAGGTCGTGACAAACTTATTCCTTTTCCTGAAAGAGAAAGTAGTCATAGCTCAGGTGAAGTTTGTAAATAGAGTTAAACTGGCTAATTAATAAAAATATTTGTCTTGGGTCTCTCATGCTGTTCTTATGGAACTGGGGGAGAGGTGTATTCTAGACAACTATACAATACAGTTTGGTAGATTTGAAAGTAGCTGAAAGGTTGAACCTAAAGAAAAGTAAACATTAATAGTTCAATGGCAACTTGGAAGCAGGTCTCCTGTGACATGAGTTTGCACCTGAGTGGTGTTTAACATTTGTACCATTGGCTTGGAGAAAGGTATAGAAGTTATGCTCATCAAAGTTTCAGGTAAGAACTGTTACTAATAAAATCAGAATCCAAAAAGGTAGCAAAAGGCTAGAACATGAGGCAGACACTAATAAGATAAAAATGAATAGGGATAAATATCAAATCATACAGGAGGTGAATTTGGGCTAAAGGGGGGAAAAAAAGCTTCACAAGAACAAGATAGGAAGGAGCGGCTTAGCTAGATAGAGAATCATTTGAAAAAGATTAGGTTGTGAGCTCTCTCTCTCTCTCTCTTTTTATATATATATATATATATATATATATATATATATATATATATATATATATAATCAAGGATTAGATATGGGAGCTGAAAAATCTGTTATCTTAGACTGAATTAAAATAAGCATGGTGTTCAGGTGTCACATTTTTAAGAAAGACATTGATAAGTCGAACATTATTCAAAGAAAGGCTAACAATATGCTGAGCTGCTGCCAGCTCATATTACTCATACCATATGAGGATAAGTTGAAATAAGTGGAAATATTTAGTCTGGAAAAGAAATCTCCTAGTAGGGATGTAGTAGCTCTCTTAAAGTATTTGAAGGACAGTCATTTGTAAGAGGATTCATATTAGGAAAATTTGGGTTCAGATTCTGTGTCTGACACATATTAACTCTTTGAACCTAAGCAAGTTACTTAATCTCTCTTTCTATCAAGCTCCTCTCTGAGGCTAAAAGTTGCAGAAGAGTTGGTGATCTGCATTAATAAATGGATTTTCCCCACAAGGAGTTCCCTGCATCAATTATATCACAGGCTTAGGATTACCCCCACTCCAACTCCAAAAAGGAGTTTCCTAATGTAAAATGGTGATAAAGATATTCACATTATTTACCTTCACAGATTTGTGAGGAAGGATCTCTGTAAATTATCATTTGCTTTATCAATGAGAGTATCAATGGAGCCAATACTATTATAATATAGATATTCTGTTCTTTGTATATTTTGTACTTAAAGACTGAAATACTAGCAATACTTATAACATGGAAGCACAAGTAGTCAGACTTTTATCTTTTCATTCACTATATTTCAGCCCCAAAGTCTATAACTTAGAATCACACTCTATTGTGCTTTTCAAAATTTATAAATGAGTTTGTCTAATTCCTTGAAATTTGTTTATATATTTTTATGTTTTATTCAAATTTTATTACTTCCCAACAGAATGTAAGCTTCTTTAAGAAAAAGATGGTTTCATTTTTCTCTTTCTCTTACTAGCATTGAGAACAGTACCTAGCAACTATTATATGTTTGATGAATGCTTGTTTAATGAATATAGGCCTGATGTATTCTTTGGAGACTTCAAGATATCCATGATATCATTGGTGTATGTAGTCCCTGAGCGGTATAAGCCAATGATTATGGTAGCTCCTGTTTTTGGTCTGAACATGTATTTTCATTTGTGTAGGAAATTTCTGGTGAGGAAGCTCACTCTATTAGTGCTGATTAATTCCAAGGTCACCCCTCTTTGTAGTGTGTAAGTACACTTTCCTTCAAGGTTCTCGAATAATAATGAATAGGTGGTACATGTTTTCATATGGGTTTTTGATGACTTGCATAGTGCAGTAAAATGAGTGAGTGTTGGCTTTGCAATCAGAGGACCTGAGTTTGAATCACGATCTGCTTTTTGCTATATGTGTTACCTTGGGTGGGGGAGGAGAGAAGGAATCATTTTTCTAATCTGGGCCTCAGTTGCTTCATCTACAAAATGTGCTAGATGATTTCTGAGATCTTCTTATAATTTATAATCCCTTGATCCATTCATGTTTGTTGGGGCCCATCTAGAAGAATAGCCCTGTTCATATCTCTAGTAAGTGCTTCACCAGCACTGCACTGCACTGCAGGCTTCTCCTGCTGTTTACTCCACTGTCTTACTTATCTTGATTTGTATTCTGCATCAAAGGGAAAAAGTAGTAGTTTTATTAATTTCTGACTAGCAGAATCCAGGTAGAGAAGGATAGGTTATCAGCAGAAAGAAGGTGAATAATGACCTGTTTGTCCGACTTTATAATATGTGAAACTACAGTATCTTTGTATATGGAAGTATCTATGTTTTCTGATCATTTTCTTTCTTGTTTATATAGATATTAACTGTCTCCCTTCTCATTTTCTCCTTATCGTATGTATGTGTATATATATAATACACACATATGTGTATATACATACATGTATATGTAATACATACATATATGTAATTGTTGTTGGTTGTCCTTCATTCTTGAAAGAGGACCATGACATCAACGTGATGGCATGACTTGCACTGAATTGTATTTAAATGAGACAGGACTGTGCAAGGTCACCAACCTTACTCTTTCTTCCAGAGTGATCTGGGTCCAGTGGCAAGATATACATCTGGACAACTGGAAGTAGCCCTGGATGTGTTTTTTAAGGCAATTGTGGTTAAATGATATGCCTAGGGTCACATAGAGTGTGAGGTAAGATTTGAACTCAGGTCTTCCTGACTCCAGGGCTAGTGCTCTATCCACTGTGCCACTTAGCTGCCCCATACACATATACACATACACACATACACATATACAAACACATGTACCCATACCCATACATATGCAAATACACATACACATAGGTATATAAAACCTTTAATTCATTATGTTATCCTTATCTCTGGCAGGGGAGGTACAGGTGGGAGACAGGGCTTTGGAATGTTGATGACTGATGCATCTTAGTCTACTTGTCACTTGAAGTCTTTTTTTTTACATCACAATACTTTTTATTTTAAGTCACTTGCTTTTTTATTGCTACAATTTGAGTTCCTATGACAAATCCTGACCAATTTAAAAGAGGAGGAGTAGGGAATATTTAATTTTACTGTGAGCCATTTTGAATCAAAAGTAGCAGTATTTATTCTGGTCCCTGTTCTCCCTGAGAAAGGAGGTATAACTTAATGTGTAGCTTAAATCAAATTCTGATCTCATTTGGCAATGACACCATTGTGTTTTTACTGAACTTGTGACTTCACTGGTACTGGGAACTTCATCTTTTTTTTTGGTGGTGCAATGAGGGTTAAATGACTTGCCCAGGGTCACACAGCTAGTAAGTGTCAGGTTTCTGAGGACGGATTAGAACTCAGGTCCTCCTGACTCCAGGGCCAGTGCTCTATCCACTGTACCCCCTAGCTGCCCCTGAGAACTTCTAATGAGGCTCTGTAGCTACTCTGAAACTTCTAGTCATAAGGCAAGGGTTCTCAACCTTTTTTGTGTCATGGAATCCTTTAGAAGTCTGGTGAATCCTCTGGCCCCATCTCAGAATAAATACATAAAGTAAAATACATAGGATAACCAAAGAAACCCATTATTCTAAAATACAGTTATGAAAATAAGTTTAAAACACACACACACACACACAAAAGCAAGTTCATGTACCCCACTTTAATAAGCCCTGTTAGAGAGATGCTTGGGTAGCTGAAAAGCTACATAGCCAATATGTGTCAGAGACTGGATTTGAATCCAAACCTTCCTAGCTGTAAGTACAGCACTCTATTAGGCCACACTGGTATTCCAGGATAATTATGCCTATAGAATGGAACACAAATAGAGATGATGAAACTATATCACACTATCAGAGACTGAAAAGGGACCAGAACCTCCTGGTATGTATGACATTTTTCATATGCGTATAAATGTATTAATGCACAGACATCAATGCAATTTCTTGTCATGCATGTCACTGAATCACTGATACCTCATTTCTTATCTCTGTGATTTTGCATTGGCTGTCCACCATGCCTGGAATATACTTAAATCTTCTCAAATCTACCCACAGACCCTCATGGATCCCAAATTAAGAATCTCTGCTTTGTTCTTCTTTACATTTTCATTGTGGTGAATAAGTGGTTTCATTTATTCATGTACTTCATCCTCTTCACTTTGGAAAGTCTGAATAAAAAAAGAGTGCTATTGCTAAGGTACAGAGTTGATGGATCATCTTCCATCTCCTCTATTCCCTTCCCAATTGATTCCAGCAACTAATCAATGCTGTTACTACAGCATAGCTAATTTGACATATGAGTGACCTCTACACTATTTGTTGTTATTCAATCATTTCAGTCATGTCCGACTTTTTGTGACATTCGCTTGTGGTTTTCTAAGCAAATATACTGGAGTGGCTTGCCATTTCTTTCTCCAGCTCATTTTACAGATGAGGAAACTGAGACAGTTAAGTGACTTACTTAGGCTCACACAGCTAGTAAGTATCTGAGGTTGGATTTGAACTGAGGTCTTCATGTCTCCAGACCTGGCATTCTATATGCTATGCCACCTAGCTGCTCCCTACACACTTAGTGTATTTTTAATTGTTTAAAGGTGGTTTTTTTTTATATATCTGGATTCTCACCTCCGATCTTTCTTCTATGTGTGATAACATCAATTCTGCCAGAAAAATAACTTTGACCATGAAGGACATCTTCCAGTTTCTTCATCATCTATAGAGTTACTGATAACCACAAATAGTCTTTGTGGGTTCAAATGCACACACATGCACAAACAGACATTCACATATAGCTAAATTGATTTGTATAGTAACAGGAATTAGACACCAAATAAGTGAATTTTTGCCCAGGATACACTCCTCTTCAGTTCATTAAGGATCAGTTCCATCTCAGGAGGAGCATTTTGAGAGGGCTTTAATTGCCCCAGCCATGTGTGACAGCAGCAATGGAGGATGGTTTTGGAGAAAATATTTCAACAAGATTGTCAGCCTTTTTGTGAGTCCTTGCTGAGCTGCCTAAGGGGATGAGGGAAATCTGCCAAGGAAAATGGGGCTAGGGGAAACAACACAAGTAGAAAAATGAGGGTCTTGTTAGTACCATGGTACTTTCATCAAAACAAATGCATTTAATGAGCAGCTCGAGTGCTCAATTAGTATAGTGGCAGATCTTATTTTTCAGGAGAAAATTTTTGCACTCAGATTTTTAATTAGCTACAGTGCTCTGTTCCATTCCCTGAAAGCCTGATAAAAGGAGGAAAATAATTGAACAACACTGTTTTTAAAAAAAGACATCATTTGAAGGGGAGGTGAGAATCCATTAAATAAACCACTTTAGCCCCTTCCTGAGATCTGGAAAAACTAGGTATTAGCGAACTAAAAGGAAAATGGCACATGTTTGTAAATACTCAGGTTCCAATCAGATGGTCCCAGAATTCACCTGATATTATGTGGTTATTATTTCCTCCATGGAAAAAATGCAAATTATTAGAGGACTAACATATTGCCTTAGTTACTTATTTTATCAAGTAAAAGACTTTTGAAATTTTAACAAAAATCAAAGGGCCAGGTTTAAAAGGTTTTCAAGAATCAAGGGCAAGAAGTGGGTCACTGAAGAAAGGTGGCGACAGCCTGAATGTAAGGGGCAGAGCAAACTCAGGGCTAACAGCCAACTGTTCAAGTCAGAGGAAAACAGAAGGCTGTATTATACCATAGCATCATTTAGGCTTTCCTGGCTGTTTGTCATTTCCTCCTTTCGGTGAAGAATCAGATTTCATTGTCCCACAAAGCCCAAGTCCTATAAGGTTTGTCATCATTGATTCATTAACAACAGCTGGCTTCACACCAAACAATTTATAATTAAAATCTGGTTACTTGTCAAAAGCAAGAGCCCTTTATTTACATTTATTGGCACAAAACTCAGATACTATGAATTCAATAAGGGGCCATCTTTGGCAAAGATTAAGGAAGTCATTCCTCAGGATGTGACAGAACAAATCTTTAAAGGTAGAAAAGAATTTTAAACTGCCTCATTGCTAAATTGCATCTTGTAAATTTTTTTCTTTAAAAAAATCAATAAAGTCAAATCAAGAACAAAAAGATTTAAGATTTCCTCAGAATTTAACCAGTTTGATTAAAATATGGTGAAACTTATCTCCTAGCTAACATTTTTCATCATGGACTTCTTTGTCAGTCGGTGAAATCTGTGGATCTCTTCTTAGAGTAGAATTAAATGAACAAAATATGTAAATTTACAAAGCAAACTAATATTTTTATAAGTATCTTATACTGATATATTTATCATAATGTATGTATTAAATATATGATATATTGATAATATATTACAAACATATATAGAATAAATCTACAATGTAGGTATATATGTATCTGTGTGTATGCATTATATGTGTATATTTACATATTAATATATAGAGATGCCCAGATATACACATACACATAGATACCATGCACACATAACATATACCATATAGATATTTATGTGCAGGCACAGGTGTGCATATACACGTGCATATATGTCTACATATTGTGATAAAATAATAGGATTTAGCAGATACTCAAAGGCCCACCTGGAAATTAATCTAAACTGATTGACTTAAGTGAGAGTGATTGACAGCTGATTAGCCTACTTCAAGTTAACTAGATTGTAAGCACATCTGGCTAGCCCTTAAGAAGGTATTGTTCTCAGAAGCTAAAGACTTTGAAATTAACTCGAGACCACCTTCAAGTCCAGTGAACCAATGGATGTGGATGATGCTAGCCAATCAGCTTGAAGCAGTGTATAAGGATCTCCTATGCTCTGGACCTATAAAAGTTTCCACACTCAGTTTGGGAGGTTCATGATTAAAGCCGGCTCATGGTGGAGGACTTGAGAAAGAACCAAACCCAGCTGCGACTCTAGGCTAGTAGGTCTTTTCTTAACTTTCTGACCTCCAGGTAAATACCTGGCATGCTTTAACAAATGCTTAATGCCCAAAGACTGGTGCTAAAGTTTCTAATTTAAGGCGACCACACAATTTAGATTTTAAACCTCACAATATACATGTGCACATATACATATATGGACTTGAAGATATCATAGATTAAATACATATCTATATATGCACATATGACTATGTATCGACATAGACATAGTTCACCCGTGCCACATGGTTGTCCAAGTCTATAATCTCTATCTTGGGGAAGTGAGGCTGATGGATGAGATTAGAAATTCTGAACTATAGTAGGCCAACAACCAGTTAGGTGCCCACACAGGACCAATATGATGACCGCCCCCCCAAATCAGGAGGGCATCAGGCTTCCTAAGGAAGCACAAAGTAGCCCTGGTCAGAAACAAAACAGGTCAAAGTTTCCAAGCATATAACAGGAATATCAGATCCCATGGGTGGCTGCTACACTATTAGCCTGGGTGAGATAGGGAGACACAATCTGAAAAAATACAAAAATAAAAATAAAATGAGCTGACAGGCTCCAGGTTAACATCCCCTGTAGTCTAGACCCTATTGTTAGAATTTCTACCCACCTAGTGAGACACATGCCAATGACACATTTACATAATGGTCCACATCATTTGATTCAGAGGCCAAAGGAATTTTAGAAGCTGGGGCTCTAATACCTTAAAGTTCTAGGTCTTTGAATCTGTCTTTTATTTGAAATATTCTACTGGCAAAACTAATTATGAAATAGCCTTTATATGAGAGACAGCTATGAATAGTGGACACATGGCCATTCTCAGAGTCATTAAGACCAACTTGATTCAAGAACTACCTTTGAAATAATGGCTTATTGAGCCTAGGTGTGTCACTTATCTCCACAGTGCCCAAGGCAAACCTCTAAGACTTAAAGCTGTTAAACATGTGTCCCTCTTAATTGCTGGAGTTTCCTCATTAAGACTATACACTGGAGCAGCTAGGTGGTGCAGAGGATAAAGCACTGGCCCTGGATTTAGGAGGACCTAGGTTCAAATCTGTCCTTTGACACTTGGCACTTACTAGCTGTGTGACCCTGGGCAAGTCACTTAACCCTCATTGCCCCCCCCCAAAAAAAGACATAATCTAGGGGCAGCTAGCATCTACCCTGGAGTCAGGAGGAACTGAGTTGAAATGCAGTCACAGACACTCTATCTGTGTGAACCTGGGCAAGTCACTTTTAACCCAATTGTCCCCCCAAACCCAAACCACCAAAATTTTTTAAAAAGGACTATATACCAATGAGATCAGATATCTTGTTTTTGTTTATTTGTTAAAAGATCATGTACTGGTTTCTTTTGAGGTTGCTAAGAACAGTAGTTCTTAATGTAGAGCCCACAGATCCACCAAGCTGTCCAAGCCTAGATTTCACTGGTCCATGAACTGAAGATGGAACAAAAATATAACTTCATTTTAATATAATCGATCACCATGATGCACAAAATGTTTAAGAACACTTGCATGGAGAGGAGAATGACTTTACTATCACTGAACTACTTCAAATGGAGGCTGAATGATCACTTTGCATAATGTGATAAGAAGAATTCATAATTTGGACAAGTGTAACAAAATAAGTTCTGAAGTTCTTTCCAACTATATAAATTTATGATTGTAATTTCCTAATATTTATATAATTATGGTCATTAGATGAGAAGTAGAATGTTTTAGTATAGAGGAAGAGAGCTAGCCTCAGAGTAGGAGGAGGGACTTCAAGTCCCAACACTGTCACCACACTGGTTAATGTGATCCTAAACAAGTTACTTAACTTCTTGGTGACACTGGAAATGCTCTAAGGCTTGCAAGAGCTGTTGCTGATCCAAATTGACAGAGATAATTTCCTCAGTGGGAGTTCTCAATATTAAGAAAATCACAGGTCTTAATGTTAAAATATGCTAATATGCCAAAGGTCCATGATTTTTATTGGGCAGTTTCCAATGTGGGAACTCCTTGCAGAAATTTAGATGACTACCCATTATATAAGACTTAGTGGATACTGTTAAAGCAAGTACCTGAGCATCAACTGATTTGCCAATGCCACATACAAGTATCTGAGGCAGAAACTGGAGTCCGAACTTCCCAATTCAAATCTTAATATTCTCTTCACCATGCCATGCTACCTTATGTTTATAATTAAGTAGTTTTAAAAACAACAATGGTCAAAATTCTGTTTTCTACAAAGAATTTAAAACAGCCAAAGTACACATTTTTTTTTGCTCTAGTAACAAAGGTCCTCATAGGATAGATGTGAAGTTTCTACAAATGTTCTATTTTGATGCCTCCTCACTATGTGAAAGTCACTCTGGCTACTAGAGTCAGAAAGATGATGCAGTGTATAGAGGGCTCAGGTAGCCTCAGATATTTAATAGTTGTGTAACCCTAGGCAAGTCACTTAAACTTTGTCTACCTCAGGTTCCTCAACTGTAAAATAAGGATGGGCATAATAATAGTACCTACTCCCAGAGTTGTTATGAAGATCAAATGAGAGAATACTTGTAAATTGTTGAGCACAATGTCAGACATAATGTCTGACAATAAGGGCTTAAGAAGTCTTTCTTTCCTTCCTTCCTTCCTTCCTTTCTTCTTTTGGGCAACATCAGCAGAAAGCAGGTCTGAAAGCCAACTCAGCTATGTTTGGAGAGTCTTTTCACTAGAAATTCAACTTCCAGGTAATGAAATTTTTAGGGTCAAGCAACTTATGAAACTATGAATGCATAGATCAGTTATAATCTACATCAGTGGAAGGCATACCCAGATAGATGAAATCCTACATACTTGATGCATTGAAGTAGTGAGTATAAAGTTAAAAAAGTCTGGCTGGGTTCAAGCACTACCTCTAATAGCTGCTAAATATATAATGATGGGCAAGTAACTTAATTTCTCAGTAACTCAAATGACTAAGACTCAAAATTTGTTGATTGCCTTCAGAGAATATTTATAACCCTCCAAGTTCTAAAGATTAATGATATGTCAGACCTGAATATAGCCACAACAACTTAGTTGTCTAGCTAGAAGTAGAACCTACATTTCCTGACCCCTTCCAAAGTACCGTGTTGATTCTCAGTATGACTATTAAGGGAGAGGTCACCTTTTATCAGGTTTGTAGTGCTTCCCTAGGATTGCTGATTCTTCCCAACAAACATCACACAAGGTTTATAAAGAACCTGAAACCGCTGAGGGCTCTACATAGATTTTAAGGAATATATTCCAAGGCTGATGCTAGTACAAGATGATTACTTTGTCCTCATCTCTGGAAGCTTTCTTCTTCCATTTTATTGTTCATCATGATAAAAAATAACAGGAGAGGAAAAAAACGTTTTGTTTTTTTTTGACGGCTCAATTTATTTAGAAGTTTCCCCAGCTTACATATAAAAACAAATTGTAACATCGATTTTTAAAACTTTGTGTTACAAATTCTCTTCCTTCCTCCCTATCCCCCCTTAAGAATTCAAGCAATTCAAAATGTTATACATGTGCAGTCATGTGAAACATAACAGAGAAAAAACAACTTTAGAAAAGGAACTAAAACAACACCACCAAAATATACCTCCATCTGGATTCCAGATAAGATCTTCTCTGTAGTGGATTGCATTTTTCATAAGGTCTTCAGAATTGTCTTGGATCACTGCATTGCTGAAAATAACTAAGTCATTCGCAGTAGGTCATCTTTCAATATTGCAGTTATTTTGTATACAGTACATTTCACTTTGCATCAGCTCATATAAGTCTTTCCAGGTTTTTCTGATAGCATCCTACTCATTTTTTATAGTAAACTACATTATATAGTTCTTTAAAGGGAGATTTTCTTGAAAAACACCCCATGAGGTTGAATACTGCAACAGCAATAATAGCTAACATTATACAGTACTTTATATCTGATAGTTTCCTTCACTGTAGCCCAGCAAAGTACCCGCATCATCACCATCATCTTTATCTTACATTACTCTTGCCTCTGCTTAAAATTTTGCCCCAGTTACTATTGCTAACTGTGTTTCACTCCATCCTATTTGCTCCCCATGATATTTATTCTATTTTCTATCTTCTTTTACCCTATCCCTCCTCAAAACTGTTTTGCTTCTGACTTCCCCTCCCCCAATCTGCCCTCCCTTCCTTCACCCCTTCCCCCCTTATCCCCTTTCCCTCCACTTCCCCACGGGGCAAAATATATACTATACCCACTTGAATGTGTATGTTATTACCTCTTTGAGCCAATTCTGATGAGAGTAAGGCTCATTCACTCCCCAACTCCCTCCATATTCCCCTCCACTCCATTAGTTTTCTCTTGCTTCATTTATGTGAGATACTTTACTCCATTCCACCCCTCCCTTTCCCTTTCTCCCTGTGGTTCCACAGTATTTGAATGGTTTCTTTCTGATTGCTTGCAGTATTTTCTCCTTGACCTAGGAGCTCTGTCATTTGGTTATAATATTCCTGTAAGTTTTCATTTTGGGATCTCTTTCAGGAGGTGATCAGTAGATTCTTTCAATTTCTATTTTACTTTCTGACACATACTTGGTGTGTGATCCTGGCTAATCATCTAAACTTTCAGTCTTCTAGGCCAGTAGTGTCAAACAAAGGCCACTTAGTTGTACAAAAGGATTTGGGGGGCTGCATATTGACTTAGAACAATCACATATATTGAATTATATCTATATTTTATTGTATTTTTATTTATTTTGTGAAATATTTTCCAATTACATTAGAACTTGGCTCAGACTGCGTTCTAAAGTGTTATAGGTCTGTGTGTATTTAACACCTCAGTTCCAGGTAACTTTGAGTTGTAGTGGAGGTCCAAAGCTGCACAAGTAAAGGGAGCTTCCTCACATGGAACTTCCCTGTATTTATAAAATCATAGGTCCAATATTTACCCCTATCTGGTCCAAGATGTCCACAGTCCTTTGTATTCTAATATGCCAGACTATTTATTTTTATTGCTACCTCCATTGACACAAGAAGTAGAGAAGCATGCTTGGATTGACAGCTTATAGTCAATAACTACTTGTCAAATACTACTATTCAGTGGGGAAAGAACTTGTTTACTTAAGCAAATTCAGCATTGTGTGAGAAGTTGCTTATGTTTTCAAAAATCTTTACTGACATCGGTGTTTTTGACAAAAATCTTGCAAGCAGGTTTTTGCCAAAATAACTTCTTTACCCTTCTGCTTCCTTCTTGAAATTTAAGCCAACCAGGAGGAATTCTGTCAACAACTTTCTCTCCCTTTCAATTACTCAGTATCTTTATTTATCTACCTTCTCCTTCCTGCCATTCTCTGAGAATGAGATGTACTTCCATCTGACCCCTATACCTGTCGCCTGAAACTCATCTCCTCCTATCTCTTGCATTATCTTGCCCCATTATTTTCCATTTCTTATGCATCTCTAATCCTTTTTCAATAGTTCTTTTGCCTTAGTTGATAAATATTGCTAGAGCTCCCTTCTAAAAAACCAAACCAACAGAAACATCTTTTCCTAGAACAAATTCTTTCCTCAACATAGTAATCTGTTCAGTCTGTTTCTAGCTCTCTGTTTCTCTCAGTCTCTTCTCTCCGTCTTTGTCTCTCTTCTATCTTTCCATCTAGTGTTCTCTCTCTCTCTCTCTCTCTCTCTCTCTCTCTCTCTCTCTCTCTCTCTCTCTCTCTCTCTCTCCCCCCACCTCCCTCCCTCTCTCTCTCCTTTGTCTCTGTCCATGCTTGCCTTTCTGTCTTTCTTTCTCTTTGTTTCTGCCTCTGCCTCTTTCTGTGTGTCTCATCTCTCCCTTCTTCCCTCCCTCCATTTCTGTCAGATTTCTCTAGAAGGAGAAATCTATACTCACTATCTTGACTTCTTCACTATCAGCTTGATTTTTAATCCCTTGAAATCTATCCCCGCAGCACCATAGTTGTAAATATATCCATCTTCTTTCCAACCAGTAAAACATTCTGCATAAGAAAAATATGAATAGGGACAGCTAGGTGGCACAGTGGATAAAGCACCAGCCCAGGATTCAGGAGGACCTGAGTTCCAAATATGGAACTTGACACTTGACACTTACTAGCTGTGTGACCCTGGGCAAGTCACTTAACCCTCATTGCCCTGGAAAAAGAAGAAAAGTAAACAAAAGAAAAATATGAATAAGTTTTAACAAAAGAGCTGGGAGAAAAGAAATCAACGGAACTAACCCAACTTATCAACCTGATCAGTGTTCCACACCCATAGTCCTCTACTGGAGGAGAGGGACATATAAAGATGGAAACTGGGGAACACAGGCCAATTCAACTTGGGGAACATATGATGAAAGATCTGGAGATGGGAAGTTCTCTTTGGCTGGAAGACTGAAACACGAGAAAAGATTTGAAAGATAAACTGAAGTCAGGATTGTGAGTGTTTTGAATTTTAGGGTTAGTAGCTATATACTTTAAATGGTAAACAATAGGGAGTTGCTGACTTTTTTGAATAGTGAATTGATATGATAGAAATTATACTATTAGGCATTTTAACTGGGTAGCTTTGTGAAGCATGGGTAGGAGAGTGGATATGACTGGAAGTAAGACAAGTTAGGTTTATGTAGTCCACACATCTCTTCTATACATATCATATACATTTAGGGAAGAGCTGATGAACTGATTAAGTTAAAGCAGTTTATAATGGTACTGAAATGAAGGATGTGAGATGCCTCAGAGATAAGAGGCAAAGAGGTGGAAAAGTGGTTAGAGTATTGGATCAAGCCTGAGGATGACCTGAGTACAAATCCAATCTTAGACAGTGCTCAGCTGTGTGACCCTAGGCAGTCACTTAAACTCTTCTAACCACAGTTTCCTCATCCGTAATTTTTTTTTCTTGAGGGGCAATGAGGATTAAGTGACTTGCCCAGGGTCACACAGCTAGTAAGTGTCAAGTGTCTGAGTCTGGATTTGAACTCAGGTCCTTCTGAATCCAGGGCTGGTACTTTATCCACTGTGCCACCTAGCTGCCCCTATTCATATTTTTCTTATGCAGAATGTTTTACTGTTTGGAGAGAAGATGGATATATTTAGAAATTAAGGTGATATATATATAAACAATATATGTCAATAAAAATAAAAAGGAAACTGGAGCAGAAGGACAGTACATGTATAACTTTCCATTTACCCATTCTGGAACGAATTTGAAGTAAAGAAAGACAGATCTGTTTCTTTTGTCTGCCACTACTATCAACTAAGAAATCCTGTTCCTTGTTCTACATTCAGCTCAGGTGTTGGTCCTTAGTCCATGAAGCTTTCTTCAACCATATCAATCCTCAGCTGAAAGTGATACCTCCCTGAAATTTCAATTCAATCCAAGCCCACAAACTTTTCATAGTATCTCCTATGTTCAGGATGCTTTGATAGTAATGAGAAAACAGAAAAAAACAGTCATGGCCCATAGGAACTTAAATCCTCCTGAGGTGAAACAGACGGCATACAGTTATTATAAATAGAAAATATACACAAGAAAAATACAAAGTAATTTGTTTCCAAGATAGGGAAGGGAGAGCACTAACAATTTAGAGGCTGGGGGTGGGAATCACAAAAGGCCTTGTGCTAGAGTTGGCATTTAGTTTGGAAGTTAATCCTCCACACATCTCTCAAAACTGTGGTTAAAAACTTCTTTGCAACTATCATACTCTCCTTGGCTTCATGGGTATTTTTGCATTTAATCCTTCACTCCCTCTCTCCATTAGATTGGAACTTCCTTTAGGGGACTATGCATAAGTACCTTTCATGTAAATTTCCTAAAAAGTATTTGTTTATTTTTTTTCCTTGAATTCCTTCCTTTCCTCTCCACTTGCCCCTTCACTCTCTTTATTCTTGTGTTCTTATGTTTAAGGTAGAGTTCTAAAGGGCTGTAGCTTCACTGGCAAACAAAGTGGAGAATGAAAAACTATCTACTCAGTGTAGTCTACAGTAATAGCCCACTGAGGCCAGCTCTGGGCAAAAATGAAATATGATATGTTTTTCTTTGAAACTCTACACGTATCCCTTCAGAGTCTTATCTCTAGGCATACTGGCACTATTCCCAGGGAAATGCTCTGTGATCTTTACCAGCTCTAATTGGTCAACACATCCTCCACCTGTGTACCTATCCTCCAACCTTTCCCAGAACATAGGCTGGCCCCTGAAAATGAAATTCTATATGCTGATGTATCTGTTTTATTCCATACTAGATGTATTATTTAAACAAGAATTTGAGTTTTCTGGAAGCAGTGCCTTTTGACCCAAAGTAGAGGCTTTCTTGGTGGCAATTTCAGACAGCTGTAGTAGACCAACAGGTGAGCTATTGAGTATGGAGTGGGGATACAGATAGGCCTTGCAGCCCCACATTAAAAAGAAGCTTCTTTTTTCCCCAAAAATATACTCTAATCTTATGCCTAATTTTGTCTGAAGGGAAAATACAACTAAACAACTTATTTATTCCCCTTCCCTTTTAATTATCACAAATTTTCTGTCATGAGTAACTCAGGTCCCATAAATACAGTAGGGACAAAACTATTAGGATGTATCCACACGTCTTTTCACAAGTCAGACGTTGAGATTGGAGAGGGAAATTGGCCAAGCTCTCAACAGCAAACCAAATGGATATCTACACGTGGGTTTATCCATACGCAGCACAGTATGGGAGGAAAGATTACAAGAGGGTAGCAATAGAGATGTAAAAAATAGCATCTATAACAGATTTTAAAAACACATAGTATGAAAACAAGAAGGTGACACAAAGAGGTAAATTTTAACACTTTGTAAATTTAATATATAATTTTACAAAAACAAGCTATGCAGTAAAATTCCTTGAATTCATAAGTAAAATTCTTTTCCTGTTTGCATAGGAAATGTATTTCATTTATTGATGACTGGTAAGATCATAATAAAGGGTTTTTTTTAATTTTGTTTGTTTTTTAAAGAAAATCACAAAGCTTGGGGCACAGATCTCTGTTCAAGACTCAGTTCTGCTCCTTCCCATCTCTGTGTGTTAAGACAGGACACTTAATATGTGAGTCTCAGTTTGTTCTTCTGTAAAAATGAATTAATAGATGTAGTGCAAATTTATACTTATACATGGTTTTATATTACTATTTTTTTTGCAAGATTAAAATGTCATAATGCATGTATAAGTTGCTTTAAAAATGTACCTTACCAATCATACCCAAAATGGGGCTATTAAGACTCAATATTTACTTTCATTTGAAGCAAAACATTTCAATTAATTCTTCAATTTGAAAGCATTTCTTACAAAAGGCATTTGAGACTTAGATCTGAAGGGCTTGCTGGGGTAAATATAGGCTTGTACGATGCTACCTTTGCAAATGCACATCATAATGCCCTGGTCATGATATAGTTTGAGTCCTTGCAAGTTTGACCATTTGGTTGCCGATATTTAACTTTTGAGCTTTTGGATTTACTCAAGTAAACAGATTTTCTTTGAAATAATCAGAACCACACACCCCAGCACACTTAAGCTCTTGTTTATGGGCACAGATGACCTTGTAGCATACAAGGTTCTCCCATGTAATGCTCTTGGAGCTAAAGGGGTTATTACACACCTCTTTACTTTGAAAAAGGTAAATCACCAGGGTGATTTACTAAAGGAAATAACACAATGTATAATTATGACTGAATGAATCCATAATTTTGACAATTACTATGTGAAGTTTAATATGCCAGATGACCTAGTCCACAAGAGCAATGGCAAAATTACCTTCCTTCTAAGGAAGTGGGTAATTTCTGTCCTTGCCTCTACTTGAAACATTTTTACAATATTTCTCCCTCAGCACCTCTAGAATCTAGGAACTTTTCATTACTTTTTTACTCTACCTCCAGCAAACAATGAAACTCAGAGCAAGAACAATTCCCTCTGCTTAGATTTCTGGCCATTTTATAACCAGAAGAAACACAAGAGGTTAGGGATTTTTTAAAGCAATTACTTCTTGAGCAAACAAATAAACAGAACAAAACAGTTATTTTTCCCATCTTCAAACTAAAAAATATCCTTGGGTTTTAATTGTTCATTCTTTTATGTGTCTAATATTTTAAAAAACAATATTTTTAAAATAATTTCACTTTCAGCTCCAAATTCTCTCTCCCTCAATCCCTCCCCAATCCACTGAGAACTCAAGAAATACAATAATACATATTGTCATGAAAAGTATATGAAATAGAAATCTTCCAGACAGTTTAATACTTAACTATTTTATTCCTAATATAACATAAAATATGATTTCATATGTTTCCATGAAGCTATGTTGTCTCTTCCATTATCGACCAATTCCACTCTAGTCCATTATTTTACTGACTACTTTCCTTCTTTCTTCCCTGTTACTCTTGTTATTCAACCCTCTAATATATCTTTATCTCACAATACTCTTATCCTTAGAGATTAGTTTGAACTGTCAAAAATATAGCATGAAGAAGCTAAGGGAGAAGGGGGGGGAATGGATAGAGTTTCTGAATTGAAGTCAAGATCTGAGTTCAAATTCTGCCTCAGATACTTATTATAGCAATGTTAACCCGAATCTTCTCTGTACCTCAGTTACTCATCCATAAAATGGGACTAATAATAACACCTACATCACAGGGTTGTAATGATCAGATGACTTTACATATGAGGCACTTTGTAAACTTAACGAAAAACTCCACACATTTGGGGTTTTGTTGGCAAAACTACTGGGGTAGTTTGTCATTTCCTGCTCCAGCTCATTTTACAAATGTGTGGTAAGTGTCTGAGGTCATATTTGAACTCAGGTCTCCCTGAATACAGGCCTGGCATTCTATCCATTGTGCCACCTGGCTGCCCATAATAAATTCTTGTCATTATTATTATTGTTGTTGTTAAATAATTTCTCTAACCTTGATTTTTCTTTTGTTGAGGCAATTGGGGTTAAGTGATTTGCCCAGGGACACACAGCTAGTAAGTGTTACGTTGCTGAGGCCGGACTTGAAATCAGGTCCTCCTGATTCCAGGGCTGTGCTCTGTCCACTGTGCCACCTAGCTGCCCCTCTAACCTTGATCTTTATAGCTATAACTCCTACGAGTTATGTAGCAAGCATGAAGATGCATAGCTGGCATCCAGAGCTCTGAGACCTGAGTTGCAGATCCGTGCCTGTGAAACCTGGGGAAAGTAGCTTAATCTCTCTGTGTCTCGGTTTTCTCACCTGTAAAATGGAGATAACAATAACCCTTGCCTCATAGAATTGTTGTGAGGCTCTGATGAGTTAACATATATTAAGGGTTTTGTACACCTTAAAGAGGCACATAGATACTAACCATTATTACAATTATAATTATAGTAGTTTTTATTATTTCTCTAACTTTGATTTTTAATACTATGACCCCCAAATAGCATGACATAATATATAGAGATATGGGGGAGGGCAGCTAGGTGACGTAGTGGATAGAGTACTGGCTCTGGAGTCAGGAAAATCTAAATTCAAATTCAGCCTCAGACACTTGACACTTACTAGTTCTGTGACCCTGCGCAAGTCACTTAACCCTGATTGCCTCAACCCCCCCCCCCCCCCGCAAAAAGAAAAATAGAGAGCGAAATCTGGCTCTAGAAACAAGACCTGAATTCTAGTTCTGCTTCTCACTAATGCTTGTTTTGTGAACTTGGGCAAGAACTTAGTCTTTCAGTGTTTTAGGTTAAATTTCTAAACTTTAAGTGCAAGGGAGCATCCTCATCTGGAGTTTGTACATCAGTGAATTCATAGGTTCTGTGCCTACCCTGATCCCTCAGTGCCTGTGTTCATCTATTTCATTTATATAAATCTATACTTATCTCAAATGAGAATGTTACAAATTATTCTCATCATCCCATCAGTGGTATCCACTGTAAGTTCCCAGTAGTACAGGACACATAGCAAACACTTAATAAATACATGTTAGTTAAATGAATGAATTTTCTAATCTGGAATGCTCAAGACCTGTCAGCAAGTTTGATTATCTTGTTTAAAAAAAAAAAACCTTTTCATTTTTTAAAAGTAAAGCCTCTAACAGCCTGCACTCTGAGCATTAGAGCTCTTAAATGAAATGTGTTCCTCTCCCACACTCCCCAGCATAGGTGTACCACATTAGCTTATAAACACTCCAACCTGGGGGAGGGATTTGAGGAGGGGAGAGCTGAGAAATTCTATTACAACCTTGCTGACCAAATGTAATTCTCATCGACATTAATGGTAATTGCACACATGTATCAAGGAGAATAATAATAATTCTTTGTCCTCACGGTGCATTTCATCCCTGGATATCCAAATGGTTTACAAAGTATCATTACCACCATTTTATAGAACATGCTGTTATTATTGATGAGCAGGTAAGGCTATTTCTGCTGCTTTGGAAACTATGATGTAAAATACAGAAAAACTGATGATAGCATTATAAAGAGAATGGATTATGCCAAGAATCCTAATAACCATAGAGATTGTCTGTAAAATACTTTGAATTCCTTCAAAGCCATGTGTTTTACAAATGCATTTTATATTTTATTGCTAAATTTCACTTCCAGGAAAGGAATTAATAGGGGTTATAACATGCACTATAGCTATCAGAAAGGATAAGGGTTACAGGGGATAAAAAGGTAGACATGAGGAAGCCACTCTGATAGTGAGTAGAGTAGGCAAACAGAGAAAGATTTTTTTTTTCTAAATTACAAACATCAGCAAGGGGCAAGGTGAACCTGGATGGCGTGAATGTTTTAATGGACAGACCTCTAAAGTTATGTGTTGTTTTTTTTTTTATCCGGTGGCAATCTATGTCCTAAGAACAGGAGCAGAAATTCTAGGTGATTGAAATATTTCAGGGTTGGTGAATAATGTAGCAGGTGTGGAAGAAACCCAAAACAATATATGAAAGTCAGGTGGTGGTCATAGTAAGAGTAAATGGGTTGAGTCTGGAGTGTTCGTGGTGAAGAGAATCTGTTGTAGTCTCGAGGAGGATATAAAGCTGGGTAGAATGCATGAGGGCAAGTGATTGGAATATCTGTAGTCTGAATGATGTGGAACAATAATAGGGCAACCACATTTAGTTTTACTCATCACAGGTTCAAGCATTGCCTACCCACCCTCCTCCCCCCCGCCACTTTACTATAAAAGCTCTTTCCTGCATGCATCTTTTATGTGAGAAAAACATTTCACCCATCTACCTCTCCCCTTCTCCCAGTGCATCTCTCTTTTCTTACACCTTCTATTTTTGGAGATAGTTTCAACAAAATCAATTCATACCAATGTCCTCTGTCTGTGTAGATCCCTTCTAACTGCCCCCCAAAGTAATGTTCTTAGGACTTACATGTATCATCTTCCTATGTAGGAATGTAAACAGTTTAACTTTATTGAATCCCTGATAATCATTCTTTCATGTTTACCTTGTCATGCTTCTCTTAAGTCTTATTGATGTGGGATGGAATTAAGGTGACCTTGAGGTATCCCAAAGAATTGCAAGACTCCGTGACTCAGTTTCCCAAGTTGTAGTGCAATACTGTGAATGACCACAGGGAGAGTACCATGGAAGTGTCTCTCTAAAGGGGGGATAAAAATGGTTGTATTTATAATCAGAAAATAATTGATCATCTTCTCATTATCCTAATCTCCACCTTAGGGAGGTACAGGAGAGGGCCTATCCTAATTCAGAGTCCCTGGGGACTAAAGTCAACCCCTGAGGAAGGTACCTTTTTCCCTGGAGGTGTGTTTTGGGGGTTTACACGTCCTAAGGTGAACCTAAAGACACATTTGGTCCTTTCTACACATGTTCCTAAAACCTCAACTTGCCAAGGTCAAGGTCTCTGTGTTTTTTCTCTCTCTTTATTTAGGCCTAGTTCTTAGGTATCCTGTCATCTAATTTAAACATTTCAATTGTTGATTACCAGTTAGTATCTCTGTGACCTATCTCTGTTGATGGTGAAGGCCAATAGGGACAAACACTCCTGGTCATTGTAAGAACACAAACTTTAGTTTCTCTGTTAACCCTTTTAGGTTATCTGTTAACCTTCTTAGCCTCCTCTATCACTATGTTTAAGGGTCATATTTTCTATTCAGTTCTGGTCTTTTAATCAGGAATGTTTGAAAGTCCATGATTTCATTAAATATCCATTATTCCCCCAAAGAATTATAGTTAGTTTTACTGAGTAGGTGATTATTGGTTGTAAACCTATATCCTTTGTCCTCAGGCCCGTTGATATACCAAGCCGTCCAATCCTTTAATGCAGAAATTTACTAAATCTTGTGTCTCCTGATTGTGGCTCCACAATATTGAATTGTGTCTTTCTGGGTGCTTGCAATTTTTTGCAGCTGTGTGCTCTCGGCTGATTCCTGGGCGGGTGGTGTTGTTCAGGTTGTATAATTTCCCTTTTCCCCATTTTATTTCCTTTCCCTTAATCCTACGATCCTGTTTGTGTTTTGTAGTTCATTCTTGTTAAATAAATCCTGCTCTGTTTTGAGGGAGGCTGGTTTTTTCTTGCCCCAATATTGCGGCAAGCCGCTTAGCTAACACTCCCCAATTAAAAATTGGTCCTTACACTTTCCTCTTCATTTCTTTCTTAACTCTTCTAGGATTCTTGTTGGGCCTCTGTCCAGTTCAATATTTTTCTTTGAGGCTTTCTTGTAGCTATTTTTTAAATGCTACTTATCTGCTGAGCTTGTGTCTTGGTCTTCTCTGCCAACAAAGTAGCTTTTTAGGATCAAGTGTTTTTTCCCCTCATTCTCCAGCCTATTTCTTGACTTTGAGCTTTATGTTTTAGTTGGGTCCTGCTTACCCAGTTTGGAGAAGCCCTATCTCAAGCTTCAGGATTTTTTGTACTGCTGTTTTCAAAGCTAGTTTTGGAGGTCTGCAAGTTTTGGTGCTTCCAAGGTGGAGTGTAATCTGGCGAAAGGTATGATTTCTCTTTTCCTGATCTGTCCTCTATTCCTACCCAAGAAAGATGCCTTCTTCCTTGAAGCTATGAATACTGGTACTCCTCCTGGCCCTGTAACTATGATCAGGTTCCTCTGCTCTCTCCCTTCATAAAGTGTAGTGTTCCTCTTAGCTTTGGAATTGCTACCTTTGTGAACAGCCACAAGTGTTCTTCCCCGTCCTAGAACTACAACCCAGAACTGTGTATTGGTAATAGACTTGCCAATCAGTGCCAGATAAAGCCATTTCCAGCAAAGGTCCTTGTAATCTCTTTCTGACCATTTGTCCAACTCCCTTACTGTCTGTGTGCCGAGTGTTCCCGAAGGTGCTGCTGTTGCTGTCACCATTCTACCTCTACATTGTTTCTCATATTTATCCCCTTCTATTTGCATGGCCGTCATCCTACTCCACATCCTCATCACTTCTCATCTGGTCTCCTTGCCTCCAGATGCTCCCCTTTCTAATCTATATTCCACTAAGGTACCAAAGTGATAATCCTAAAATGAGGTTTGACTATACCATTCTCCTGCTCAAGAAGCTTCCGTGGCTCCCAATTGGTAGAATAAAATATGAGTGATCCCTTTTGGTACAAAAAAAAAAATCCAGTTATAACTAATATCTACAGAATTATATTTTATCCTTTTCTTCTGTGACCTCTAAATGACAAACTAGTCTGCTTTGCTGATCTTTATGCACCATGTTACATTGTCAATCTCCACACTTTTTCAGGGGCTATGCCTGTTAGAAATCCTATCCTCCATACATACCTAGAATATTTCAAAGGACAAATCAGATATGACTTCCAATTGCAGAGCTTTCCTAATCTCCTCGGTTTTGAGAGTTTTCCCCACCAATGAAATTGCTTCACATCTATTCTCTATACATTTATATATGTGCATGGTATTTCCCCCACTCCTCTGCAGTAACGTAGAAGCTTCTTGATGAGTGACTTTATTTTTTGTCTTTGTATTAAAAATGTCTGGAACAAATAAGGGAATGTATTGGGTACTCAATAAATGCTTGTTAAATTGTAATGAATATAAAACATTATGAAGTAAAAATTAATTGTACTTAGTTACTAACTCTTGTGCTGAGGAAGAGGGAAAAGAGTAAAGATATTAAAATTTTGATTCTGTCTATCTAACATCTTGGGAGTGGAAAATGCTTTTTTAACATTTTTTTTTGAGGGAGGGAGGTCTGAATCTGTGATTTTATCTACTTGGGGAATAATTGCTTTCCTCCGCTTATGCAGATAGGTGACACCTCTGCATCAGAATATTTGAGAAAGTTAACTGGGACACTGAGAATTTCTTGACTTTTGGCAGGGTCTCATAGCTGGCATGTTCCAGATGGGACTTAAACCCAGGTCTTCTTTCTCCAAGGCAAACTCTAATATGTCTCTATAATTTGGCTTATATTCTATTTCCATTTTGAATTCATAAACAGATTTTCCTAGCTAAAAAAATACAATGTATTTCAGGTGAGGGCTTGTTTTCTTTAAAGTGTTATAACCTGAGGAAATCTTTCCATAGTCTGAGTTCAGCATTGGCTGCTTTTATGGCCTCTAGCCTGAATCTATAAACCATTCAGACCCCAATAAATCTCCCTTCTTATGGAATCATATGGGAAACAAAATATAGACATTGGAAATCGAGTTTGATTTTTCTGTTTCACTAGTTAATATCATACTTTGTGATTCTTACAGCAACCCATGTATTCATATATATGTATTGTGCATATGTGAATGTATATATAATATATATATATATATATATAAAATTTTAATACTGATGTTTTCAGTAGATTTTAAAAAATGAACAAATCCAATGTAATATATTTATGATCAAGTAACCCTGGCCAATTTGGCACTTCCTTGTTTCTCAAAGTAATTGAAGTGGGTGACTTAATAATCATTTCCAAGAAACTGCAGATAAGTGACATGGTGACTTTGGTTTTTAAATTCGAGGAGGTTTCTAATTCAGATTGATGTCAGGCACATCTACTTCTTTCTTCCTCCTTGGGGGTTGAAGTTTGTATTGAAGCTTAGCCTTGTGCCGCCTCAGAAATTATGCTGGGAATATGCTGAGTTGTTCATGTTAGGAAATTGTACTTTAATTACAAACACATCTCCCTTAGCTTTAGGTAAGAGTGGGGAAAGTACATTCTACTTGTTTAAGAGTTATCAAGGTTATTCCTCCAATGTTTGTTTAAGCCTCCTATTTTGGGCCTTCTGCCAACTGCCATTCAAAATAAGTAGGAAGCAAGCAATCTAGGAGTTAGTTTAAGATTAGCACTACCTTTTGATTAACTATTGAATAGGACCTTTTTAATTTGAACCTTAGGTATTTAGTTTGATATTCTCCTCATCTGTACTTCAAATGCCCCAAGAGTTCAAGAAGTCATAGATTCATTGATTTTAGAGTTTGAAGGGCTTAAGCTAGGTAGTTCTGTGGACAGAGCATGGGTCCTAGAGTCAGGAGTACATGACCTTACCAGCTGTGTGACCCTGGGCAAGTCACTTAACCCCATTTTGCCTATGAAAATAAAATAAGAAATAACCTGGTCCATTCTTTCTGCCTTTAGTTGTATGTGTATGTGTATGCGTATGCCTATGCTTATGTCTATGCCTATGTCTATACTTGTACACACACATACTCATGTACATATGGACATATGTTTATAGGCATTGTACATGTATGAATATGCATATACATCTGTATATATGAGCACAGAAATATGTATGTGCACACAAGTATATATATGCATGTATATGTATACTTGTATGTATGTGTACATGTGTAATTATAGCCATGTATACAAATGTGTATTTATATGTATGCACAGTGTATTGTGTAGACACAAGTATGTGCATCCCTATATATTTATGTGTATGTATACATATAGAAATATACCTGTATTTCATGTGTGTGTCAATGTTCATGTCCATATGCTTGTCCATATCCATATACTTATCCATATCTATATCCACATCTATATCTACACCAATATCCACCTCCACCCCTTTTTACAGATGAAGCAAATGAGTCACAATATGGTACAGTGGTTACTTGTAGTCATACAGCAAATTCAGTGAGTCATGGGGACCTAGACCATGGTATTCAAAGTCTTCACACCAATTGGTATAATCCCTCATCATGAGCAAAGTGGAATTCATGGATAGAACTAATGCTTCTTAGAGCTGACTGCTTTACACCTGTAAAATGAGGGAAGCATGGTGGATTTGGTCCTTAGCAGTGAGCAAGAATTGGAACAGGGTTTAATTTTGGTGCCCCCTATGGAGTACAGATCATACATAATTAAATTCCACACTCAGGTGGGAAAGGGGAAAGCTACAGAAATATTTCATGCAGCATGTTCAATTTTAAGCAGAAAATGACAAAATTCTAACAGTTGTAGTTATATCAATCATTAACTGGGAGGGTACACATTTTGTCATAAAATTCATGACCAAGGTCCAAAATAATATAGCAGGCATATGGATTGATTTTAGAATGTCAGAAAAGTGTTGGATATGGCATGAAACTATCATTAAAGCAGATTGAGAAATGCTTTTTTGCCAATAAAAAAATGGATAAAAATATTTAAAGGACAACATCTAGTTTCCAAAAGGTCATTGGCCAAAGTATACTTCTTTTGGTGAATGCCTTAATGGATATGTTAATATGGTTACTCACTGTAACAGTCAAGTTAGCACTCAACCCTATGCCACTCAGCCTGTGTAACTCATCTTCATTCATTTTGCAAATCCTCCACAGTGATATGCTCAGCATATTGAAAGCTTTTCACTATCTTTCTTAACAATGTATGGATAAGAACAGAGCACACAAGCTGCTCATCTGTAATCTCTCACACTTAATACACGAATGAAACATTATTTTCTGGTCATTCATCCCTCTAATATCCTTACACTGCTCCTCCTGTCATTAATTACTTGACTTAGTGATTATAAGACTATTATGATTATTAAGATTATGTGTTATAGTGGAGATAGTGCTGGGGCTGGAATCAGAAGACCTGAGTTCAAACATGAACTCATATACTTACTACCTATGAGACCCTTGGCTAATACACTTAACCCTGTTTGACTCAGGTTCCTCTTCAGTAAAAAGAGTCAGATAAGGAAATGGCAAACCACTCCCGTGTCATTGCCAAAAAAGAAAAAACAAACAAAAAAAAGGAGTCTTGAAGAGTCAGACAGGATAAAAAATGACTAGACACTAAAACAACAGTTAATGATAGAATAATAGTATGTGGAAAAGTAATTTGAAAAGCTCAATTCATTGTAATTTAAGTGTGGTTTTTATAGTAGATTAGAGACTGTCCCACTTTTGGGATTTCTGATCCCGGTGCCTGATACATTTGTTAATTGTTGCTCAGTCATATTCAGTTGCTGAATCGTTTGTGACCCCATTTGGGGTTTTCTGACAAAAGATGTTGGAGTGATTTACCATTTCCTTCTCCAGCTCATTTTACAGTTGAGGAAACTGAGGCAAATATAAAGCTAAGTGACTAGCCCACATTCACACAGCTAGTGCTTGTGTTGGATTCGAACTCCGATACGTCTTTTTCTCTGACTTCAGACCTAGTGCTCTAGCTATTTTGCCCTAGGCAGTTACCTAGCTCCCCCATATGTAGTATCTGTTTATGAATGCTTACTAATTGTCTGTGTTTACAATTGAAATCCTGATTATTATGAAACATTAACACTCCCCAAAATAGGTTTAAATGTGTATGTATTAATGAATGAATGTTGGTTAACTGCTTGCTGACTAAAGCACTTTGGGAAAGGGATTACCATTAGGGAATTTTGGGGTGGGGACCAAATCTGAATTTATACAAGGAAAAGAGTAAGCATCTAGAAAGAATCTTTCAGTAATGCCTGTATTCAGGCAGAATGGATGCCAAGGACTCCAAATTCATTGATCATAAAGATATAGGTTCTCATACTCCCCCTTCACCCCCCCCACCCTAGGCTAAGAAAACTCGAATCTGCAGACAGTCCCAACCCCCAGATATCCTGTAAAGAGTTGGAATTAATTATATAACATTTCCTGAAAACTACAAGTTTAACACCAATAGGCAACTAAATTGATCACCAGCATTTATCTCTAGTTCCAACTGTTATCAGTTTCCATGGCTTGCCACCACTGCTAAAAATGAGATGAGAATAAACACAGTAACATGTTTGGAACATTCTAAACACTATTCCTGAAATGAGACTACTGCAAATCCTGAAATTACAGTTTAAAACCAATGAAACAAATGGAAATGGTCTTTATGTTAATTTATTTTTTCCTCTAAAAGCCAATTAAAAGGACTAAAAATTTCCTCTTCTTGGAGAAGAATGTTTATCTTTCAGTGGTTTGCATTCTATTAAATGAAATGTTTGATATGGAACCTGCAGCCTTATCTCTGCACGGATATCCAATAAAGTGGGGCGCCTGCAGATTAGCAGCCACAGTTATAAGGACAATGCTTTTGATCTGTTGTGCTATATATAGTGTTGTAGTCATGCTTTTTTAATGCATTTTCTTCACTCTTGATGAATCTGGGGAGAAATGAGTTCTCATCTTTATTCTTAATATATTTAGAATAATTGCATTAGCTGATTGCTATCCTCTAATGCTGTATAGATTGCGGGAAATTATTAAGACAATGAATTGCTTTTATATATTACTTATCCATCATCCATATTCTAGACATCTTACAGAAAATAAAATGTGAGATCATCCATCAAAATCAATAGAAAACTCATGAAATTATACAAAAGGTGTCACTTTCCCTTGCCATAGTCCTTAAAAAGCAATTTCACAAATAGATTAATTTTCTGGTGATCTTGCATGAGGTTCTTGTTGCTCAGTCATTGCAAACCATTTCAGGACAACATTCCTGACTTGTACTTGAGGTCATCTCTTACTCAGTTCTTGATACTGAAGTACAGTTCTTCCAAAAGGAATTAAGTTTTGGCCCACTGAATCAAGCTGATCAAACTCATACCAAATTGATTTATTGGTAAATCTTAATGTCAACAAATGAAAGTATATCTACTTTCAGAAATGTGCAAGGCAGTGGGCAAAGCAGATTGAGAACTGCCTTGGAAGTCAGGGAGAACTGGGTTCAAGGCCTTTTCCTGACACATACTGTGTGACCCTGTCCAAATTGCTTAACCTTTCAGTGACCCAGACAAGTCTGTGAAGATAATATGTAGAGTTGGCACCCAAATGCAGTGGTACAAGTGATCCAAATGACAGTGTAATAAATCACAGGTCCACTGAGAGAGAGAAATAGAGACAGAAAGAGACAGCAGGAGGGAGAGGGAAAAATGAGAAGTAACCTGAAGGGACACTTTACCTAAAGGGATCCTCACGCAGATCAAATAAATGAGAAATAGACCTAGCATAATAAAACAAGCCTGGGTATGCCTAACAGGATAGCCAGAGGACTATATGTATAAGAAATAAACATTCTGAGCATAAAATCAAGGATAAGGGGGGATATTTATTTCAAGGAACATTTTTCCAAGTTATGCTACAACCTATTAAAGCACTCTGTTACTGATGGAGGAAGGACCACAGACTTAACCATTTTAACTGACCTGACCTTACAGTTCAGCCAACCACCAATCAACTCAATCAAATAATAGTTGAACTGGTCCACCTGGAAATTGATCATTTGACTTAATCAAAAACTTGTCTTGTCATTATATAGGTATGACACTAGGTAACTCCTATAGGAAATAGTAGACACTTAATAATTATCGAATTGAATTGAACTGAATATAGCTTATATATTTATATAAATGGGATTAGATCTCTTCCTTCAACAGCACAGTGCTGAATTTTGCAATTTATTTCCTCTTGAAAGTCACTTTTCTTTATTCTAGTTTGGCACACAAACCTGAAACTATTATTTTTTTACTCTTAGTTCAATTACGAGTATTTTTTTGATGTTTTATGACAATGTACAACTAGAACGGATTGCGACTTGGGGTAGTGGGGCAGGCAGAGAGAGGGAGAGCGAGAGCAATTTTGAGGTTTTAATCCAGGGAGATTGGATCAATGATACTGTCACTGACCAAAAAAGAAATAGCTTTGGGAGGAGCATGAAGAAGGAGTTCGTTTTTAGGGGGATCCTGCTTTGGTTTTCAATTAGTATTAGATATGTTAGATGTTAGATGTCTATGTTTTCTAAAGGTCATGAGCTCAAGTGGTTCTACCACACTGGAAAGTGAAGTTTTGTCCTAGGAACACAATATGCTTACTGTTTTGAAGACTAGCCTAAGTAAGTAAGTGGCAGTAACTCATTATCAGTAGACTAACCACATGGTGATTATTTTTTTTTGTCCATGGCAATTGCTAAAATGAAACAAAGGAGGAAAATAATCCTGACTTCTATGTGAGTCTCCTCTGATTTCTTCAATGTTGGTGGAAGAGTAGAAGGAAAGGGAGCAGAGGCTTCTAGTCTACAGTTTTTAGACTGTCTAGAAAGAAACATTTACATAGATTTTGGTACTCTAAATCAGTAATGTCAAAGTGAAATAGAAACAAGCCCAATAAGCCATAGAGAAGTATCCTGGGATTCTAAGCAAGATCCTTTGTCTCCAAAGTCAGGAGTCATTCCACTGTACCATGCTGACTCCTTGAAATATGAAGGAAAACAAGAGTTACAGTATAAAGTGTTTGTAAGGATTTTTATGACTAATTTTGCGTAGTGATGACATATTATTTAGATTTTAAAATCATAAACCTCCAGTGTGCTGTATGAACTGGCAAAAATAACATTAAAAAAATATGAAGTGCAACTGGAATGGACCAAGTGTAAACAGGAGATCCATGCCAACAGAAACATTTTTAAGGCTGCTGAGGGATAAATTTTTCAAAAAGCCCAAAACAGAGATGATAAATATCAGACTTTATTATTACCCAAGAAATGGTGGTCAAAATGCTTATTTTTTATCTCTGTAAAATTGTTAGGAAACAATCACCAGTTGTTACAGCAGATAGAGTACTGAGCCAGAAGTCAGAAAGACTCATCTTCCTGAGTTCAAGTCTGATCTCAGATACTTACTAGTTGTGTGACTCAGGGCAAGTCGCCTAACCCTATTTGCCTCAGTTTTTTCATCTGTAAAATGAGCTGGAGAACGAAATGATAAACTATTCCAGTAGCTTTGCCAAGAAAACCCCAAATGGGACCACAAAGTGTCAGACATGACTGAAAAAAATGACTGAATGACAACAACAAATTTGTCAGGAGAAAAAATATGTATATACATTCATGGGCATCCTTTATAAAAAATTTAGAAAGAAACAAGAAAATTTTAACAAATATTATGTTAAAGCAGACAATGTCAGATAAGTGTGGAGGGTGGAAACCCCCATTGTTTTTAGTGTTTGGTGATTTAAAAAGCATTTGATTCAGAACAACAAATTATTACCTCAAATACTATCTTATAACAAGCTTACGATATAATCTTACAAGATTCCTTGAAAGATGCAATATCAATGATAAGGACTGATTGATGAGGAGGAGGATTAAATGATGAAGATGTGGATCAATTGATAATGAGGATTGATGGATAATGATTGATTGATGATGGTGATGATGACAAATCGTATGGTACTTACTTTGCTGTGCTATTGTGAAGAAAATTCTTTGACAGGTATAAGATACTATATAAATATTATCTTTTACTGTTGTTGCAATAATCAATATCATGGGTTTATTGTAAGGAAATCCCTCTTTAAATTACTATATAAATGCAGTTTACTATTAAAAAAAATGATCAGCAGGATGCTATCAGAAAGACCTGGAAGGACCTGTATGAACTGATGAAAAATAACAGCAATATTGTGAAGTGATCTACTGTAAATGACTTGGTTATTTTCAGCAATGCAGTGATCCAAGATAACTCTGAAGTTCTTATGAAAAATGCAATCTATCTATATAGAGAGAACTGATAGTATCTGAATACAGATTGAAGCATAATTTTTTCTTAGTTCCTTTTTCTTAAGTTTTGTTTTTGTTTTTTCTTTCACAACCTGGCTAATGTGGAAATGTTTTGCATGACTGCTCATGTATAGCTTATATTGAATTCCTTGAGTTCTTGGGGGGGGGGTGGCAGCAAGGGGAGGGAAGAAAATTTGGAAAACAAAGTTTTTAAAAGATTGATAGAAAAATTTGTATTTTGTATGTGATTTGGAAAAATAAAATTCTAAATATAAAAAGGATGCAATATCATAAAGCCTCATTTCTTAAATATATAGAGACCTAAATCAAATTTATAAGAATACAAGTCATTCCCCAATTGACAATGGTCAAAGTATATGAATAGGCAGTCTTCAGCTTAACAAATTAAAGGTACCCATAACTATATAAAAATATTCTCAATAACTATTGATTAAAGAAATTCAAATTTAAAAATCTCTGAGGTGCCACTTAACATCTGTCATATTGGCAAATCTGACAAAAAAGGGAAATGATAAATGTTGAAGAAGATGTAGGAAAATTGGAATACTAATGTACTGTTGGCAGAGCTGTGAACTGATCCAGCAATTCTGGAGAACAATTTGGAACTATGCCTAGAAGTCTATAAAACTGTGCATACCCTTTAACCCAGCAATACCACGACTAGGTCTATATGCCAAAGAGATCATAAAGAAGGGAAAAGGATACACATGTTAATAGCTGCTCTTTTGTGTTGCAAAGAATTATAAATTGAGGGAATGCCCATCAATTGGGTAATGGCTGAGCAAGTTGTGGTATGTAATGGGTGTAATGGAATTTTATTGTTCTATAAGAAATTATGAGTAAGCAGATTTAAGAAAAACCTGGAAAGACTTAAGTGGACTGATGCTAAGTGAAGTGAACAGAACCAGGAGAAGATTGTACACAATAACAGCAACATTTTACAATGATCATCAGTACGTTTGCTCTGAGACAATTCCAAAAGATTTATAATGGAAAATGTTCTTCACATGCAGAAAAAAGAACTGTGGAATCCGAATGCAGATTGAAACATACTAGTTTCACTTTTTGTTGGTTTTTGTTTGTTTCTTCTTTCTTATGGTTTATCCCTTCTGTTCTGATTCTTCTCTTACAACACAACTACTGTAGAAATAAAGTTAACATGATTGTAATGTATAACCTATATCAAATTGCTTGCTGGCTTCAGGAGAGGTGAGAGAAGGGAGGGAGGGAGAGAAATCTGGGGCTCAAAATATTACGAAAATAAATGTTGACAACTATCTTTACATGAAATTGGGAAAAATAAAATACCATTAAACAAAAAAACAAACAAAAAAGAAAGTTGAAATATCTGAAATAGCTTTTTTCAGTGACCTTATAATTATTATTATGAAGTGGGACACAAAAAGGAAAACATATGCTCAGCAAAATTGTCTGTCACCATTAATGATAATATCCAAACCACATTCCAATGGAAGAGAGATTCCTTATAGATGATGAGATGTCTGTTTGGAGAATGACAGTGACTGAATACATTAAGCCAGAGAATATTGTAGAGCCTCTTAAAATGGATCCATTTCAAAATAATTTAGTATAACTGTCCACATTGGAAAAACCAAATGGTTGAAGAATGCCTGCTGTCTGCTATTATATATATTTCGATGAACAACCCATATGTCTGCTCTATTAATATATCTATCTTGGATATATATTAATCATAGAAAGTGGATTGGATCCAGAAATGATAGGAGGAAGAGAATGAGCTAGATTGCCTCTGGGAAATTGGACAGTACTTATAATAACCTTGAGCATCTCAATAAAAGGCTCATTTTTGACCAACAATATTCTTTCACTGAGGCTGTATGTATGGCTTTGAGTCATAGAATCATAGAATAACACATCCTGTGAAAAATTAATTTGTTATTCACCCAAAAGGCAATAAATCAACATATAGTGTATGAGACTGAAATATATAACCAAGTGCAAGACAAAAAGCCTTAATGATATAATCAGGGAAGTCAGTGATCATCAAGAGAAAGAGCAGGATAGTCCATGTGTTCCATTCATATTGTTATTGTTTGTCCTTCATTCTCAAAGAGGACCATGACATCAGGGTCATGACTTGCACTGAATGGGATATAAGTGAGGGAGACCTATGCAAGTTCACCAACCTCACTCTCTCCTCCAGAGCCATATGAGTCCACTGGCAAGATATAGATCAGGACAACTAGAGATGGCTCCAGATGTTTAAGGCAATCAGGGTTAAATGACTTGCGCAGGGTCACACAGCTAGTAAGTTTCTACGGTCAGATTTAAATGCAGGTCATCTTGACTGCAGGGCCAGCATTCTATCCACTACATTACCTAGCTGCCTTCCATTTATATATGTGCAATATTAAAACAAGAGAACAGAAAACCATATTATATTATGTGAACTTCCTTTTTTTTTCAGTGCAAAAAAACATTTATTTTATTTTTTTCCAGTTACATGTCAGAGTAGTTTTCAACATTCATCTTCATAAGATTTAGGTCCAAATTTTTCTCCCTCCCTCCCTTTCCTCATACCTCCACAAGATATCAACCAATCTGATATAGGTTATATATGTACAATCCACAAGTGCTCTTTTTATCAGTTCCTTCTATGGAGGTAGATAGTATGCTTCATCATTAGTCCCTTGGGATTGTCCTGGAACATTGCATTGTTGAGAGTAGTTGTCATTCACAATCGCTTATCGAACAATACTGCTGTCACTATGAATAATGTCCTCCCGGTTCTGCTCACTTCACTATATATCAGTTCATACAAGTTTTTCCAGGTTTTTCTAGGATCATCCTGTTTGTCATTTCCTATAGCACAATACCATTCCACTACAACCGTATATCACCACAGCTTCTTCAGTCATTCCTCAACTGATGGACATTCCCTTGATTCCCAATTCTTAAACACCATAATGAGTTTCTATAAATATATTTTGTACAGTTTTCCCCCCTTTTCTCTTTTTCACAATTACTATTAACTGTTTCCCTCCACCCTATTCCCTTCTCCATGATATTTACTCTATTATCTATCTTCTTTCACCCTATCCCTCTTCAAAAGGGATTTGTTTCTGTCTGTCACCTCCCCCAATCTGCCCTCACTTCTTTTGCCCTTCTCTCTTTATCCCCTTCCCCTCCTATTTTCCTCCAGGGTTAGATAGCTTACTCCACCCAATTGAGTGTGTATGTTATTCTCTCCTTGAGCCAATTCTGATGAGATTGAGGTCTTTGAGCCAATTCTGATGCGTGCTAGGCTCATTTACTGCCCAGATTAAATAGATTACTCCACCCAATTGGTTGTATCTGTTAATCCCTCCTTGAGACAACTCTGATGAGATTAAGTTCCTAGAGCCTATTCTGATGAGTGTAAAATTCATTTACTGCCCTGCTCCTTGCCCATCTTCTCCCCCACTCCATAAGCCCTTTCCTGTTTCTTTCATGTGGGTTATTACCTCATGCTACCTCTGCCCTCCCCCCTCCCCTACTACATTCCTCTCACCCCTCAATTTTACCCTAAAGATGTCATCATGGGGTAACTAGGTGACACAAAGCATCCACCCTGGACCTAAGGGGATCCCAGCCAAAATCCAGCCTCAGACACAAAACAGTCACATACTGCACAACCCCAGGTATGTCCCACAACTCCAATTTCTTATGGTTCTCTATGGTCTTGTGTTTGAAAGTCAAATTTGCCATTAAGTTCTGGTCTTTTCATCACACATGCCTGAAAGTCCTCTTTTTCATTGAAGTCCCATTTTTCTTCTGAAAGATTATACACAGTTTTGCTGGGTAGGTGATTCTTGGTTTTAATCCCAATTCCTTTGCCCTCTGGAATATCATATTCCATGCCCTCTGGTCTTCCAATGAAAAAGCTGCTAGATCTTGTGCTATCATGACTGGGGCTCCACTTCACTTGAATTCTTTCTTTTTGGCAGCTTGCAATATTTTCTCCTTGACCTGAGAGCTCTATAATTTGACTACAATATTTCTAGGAGTTTTCCTTATGGGATCTCTTTCAGGAGGTAATCAATGAATTCCTTCAATTTCTATTTTAACTTCTGCTTCTAGAATATCAGGGAAATTTTCCCTGACAACTTCTTGAAAGATGATGTCTAAGCTCTTTCCCTGGTTATGGTTTTCAGGTAGACCAATTTTCAAACTATCTCTCCTGGACCTATTCTCCAGGACAGCAGTTTTTCCAAGAAGATATTTCTCATTGCCCTCTATTTTTTTTAATTCATTTGGATTTGTATTATTGTATCTTGGTTTCTCACAAAGTCACCATTTGTCCACAAAGTTCCATTTGTTCAGTCCTAATTCTTAGGCAATTATTTTCATCAGAGATCTTTTCCATTTGGCTTTTCAAGCTGTTGACTTTTTTGCTAATGTCTTTCCTGCATCACCCTCATTTCTCCCCCCATTTTCCCTCTACCTCTCCAACTCTATCCCCAAAGTCTTTTTGAATGCATTTATGGCCCAAAACCAATTCATATTTTTCTAGGAAGCCCTAGATATAGGGGCCCTGACATTGACATTTCCTCTGAGGGTGCATCTTGATCTTCCTTGTCACTAAAGAAACTTTCTATGGTCCTCACCTTTGTCTGCTCATCTTGCCTTTCTTTTACATGACTTTTAGCTCCTTAATGTGGGGAACTGATTCCAGGCTGCACCATCCTAAGCTTCAGGAGGTCCCAGGTGGCATGGCCAAAGGAGAATCAGGTTCTTCCCTCGCCCAGCCAGTTTCTGGTCCTAGATGACCCCAGACCAACTTACTAATCAACTAGCTCTGTGTGCTGTGGTTGTCAGCTCCAATGAGCCTGTGCTCCTCCCCCACCTGGGCCCTTGCCAATCAAGTCTACCTACTGGTTCCCAGCAGGGGTAAAAAAGCCACGTTCTGCCTCAGCACCAGCAGAGAGCCCTGTAATCTCCCCCCCTGCAACGGACTCAGGCCTCTCACCAGGCTGCAAGCCCAGTTCCAGATGACACTGGTGTTGCAGCTGACTCAGAGGCTCTGGGGGTCTCCTTCTCTGGTGAGGCCTTCCTGGGACTGGATCTGTGTCAGGGTGACTGTGGGGTTGGGCTCCGACTCCTGTATTAGCACAGCAGCTCCCTCCTTCCGACCTTCCAAGCCATCCTTGGTTGGAAAATTATTTCAGAACATTCTTCTTGGATTTTGTTGCTCCACGAATTACCCTATGGCATTATTTAGATGTTTTTTGGAGAGATAATGTCCTGAGTTCGAAAGCTCACTGCCTTTCCTCCACCATCTTCACAGTATGTGGACTTCCCATGGAGAATTCACAGGAAGTGTGGACAAAGACTGCACAGGAGAGCATGATGGCATACAATCTGCATCACTGGAGGATCATCCATATCACCAAGTTAGTAATTTCACTGAAATTATGTAGCACTTTGATATTTGAAAACAATACATGTGATCTCTTATCTTGACAATCACCCTTTGAAGCAAATACTATAGGTATTGTTTTCTCTATTTTACTGATGAAGGATTTAAAGCAGAGAGAGTTTAACCAATTTTGCCTATGATCCCATAGCTACTAAATGTGAAAAGCAGGATTGGAACTCAGGTACTCCTGACTTTGAGTTTGGGATTCTTTCTATTATGCAATGTTAAAAGTTACCCAAATAACATCAAAAACTCAAGTCAACATGTACATAAAATAATGAAAAGAAGATATGCCCCATGACTCCTTCATTCAAGAGATCTAATCAATAAGGACAGAACATACCCAAGTCATAGCAAATAATGCTTCAGTTGTCATCAATAAAATGAGTAAATTGGACTAAATGTGCTTTAAGATCCCTTGAACATCTGAAATCATGTTACTCTTTAAAATGAGTAATAAAAACTATGCTTCACTTCTATATGGGTATCTCAGAAGTCTTAGTTTTAAGATATTAAAGCATGTTTGTCATTATTTTATTGGCCCAACATATAATTTCATAGATAAAAAATGTGAACTATTACTTAGAAATGTTTCAATAATATGTTTTATATGGCATTTATTCTATACTCACCAATTAAACAAGTATCCTCCTAAAGGAAGCAGTCATTCAAAATACCTTTCACCATACTATGCACGTAGTTAGGTTTTATTTTTAATAGATCATAAGCCATCAAAGTTATAACTGCACTAAGACATTTGGGACACCCTGTAAAGTGACAAATTACATGAGAAATAGAAGGCTAGGAAAAGAGAGTTGAGGAAGAAGAAAAATAGACACTGTACAGAAAAAGTAAAGTAGTGATAAAAACAAAAAAGGAGTGAAAGAGAATAGAAGAGTAATATAAAAGAAAAAATAATAAATTCAAAACTAAATGTAAGGACACCCTCAGAGGCACAGCTAAAAACAGAAATACAAATGCATTCCTTACCCTTGAAACATATACAGTTATACACACAGAGAAAAATATATGAGAATTAGATTAAACAATGCATATTCAGTCTCAAAGAATGACAGAAATGAAAAGAAAAGATTCACAAACAATGCAAATTAAATGGCACTGCAAAAATTTTCAAGAAATATATGATTAGAGCATAGTATATGTGTATGGCTTAAGAGTTAGACTGTAAACTACCTGAGGGTATGGCTTCTTTGTTATAGACTTCTTTGTATGCCTTTCTACACCTGTCACATTGTTAGACATAGAATTGAGAAACAATAAATATATAGCAGATGTAAGGATGAATTAATGACTTCTTATTCCCCTTAGGTTTCCACTTTTTATTATAATTCTCCCCATTATCATTTCTCTTAATTTTGATAACATCAGTTCCAGATTGGAATAATTCAAGATTGAAGGGGCTAATGAAGGAATGGGTCCTCAGGATTTGAAGACAGAAGGAATTAATAACCTATGTGAGAAATTTAGCTGTAGATAGAAGGAGAGAAAATAGGTAGTTAAAAGAGGTGTAAGGTTGAAGTGAGGGATTTTTTTCTTTTAGTACAAAGAGCTATGAATGTCTTATAGCATTTCTCTTGAAGTAAAGGTAGAGGAGAGGGCAAGACAAGGTGCAGTAGGAGAATGAGTAAGAAAGGAAATAAAATCCCATAAAACTCCAAAGGGAAACAAGATTTAGATTATAGCTACAGTATAGTCAGAAAGGTTAGTTTTATTGAGTATAATGGCCTTCTTTTCCTCTTGAGTCGTCATGGAAGGTTTTGGGGATAGCCACTAAGCTCTTTGGGGATATTTTGAGGTGAGGATGAAGGTAGATTAGTAGGATCATATAGACTCTTCCTAAAAATAATAAAGATCTAAAAAAAAACCCAGTGCTTATGGTACAATATATTTCAGAGTTTAATACTGAGTATAGTTACTAGAAATTTTCTCCTGTGTTTTGAATTCTAATTAAAAAATATTCCAAGGATTTCTTACCTGCCTGTGGGGGAAGAATTTCAATTTGCCAATTAAAAGCAAACCATTAGAGGCATCATATACATAATATATTCTCAACATTCTGTTAAGGGGAATTCACTTTTAATGAATATACTTACTGTACTGAAACTAAGACAGTAACTCAATTATGAGGACATGAATAGGATAGGAAAAAGATTCGACAGATGTATGGATGTATTTAGCTATTGTAGAAATTGAGTCACTGCAGTAAACTCTTGCCTTCTCTCATTTTTAAGTCTAATAAATGCCACTGAGTAGGTTTTTATAATGGGTTTGCACATATCTCTTGAGCTGCTTAAATAATTGTTTTGACTCCATGTAAACTATGCACTGCATGTAGGATGACCTTGGGGAAAGTGAAGTAGCCATATGTCCTTTGAATATATTTATGATAGTGAGCATTTACAATAATTAACTGAAAGATGTGTATTCTATTTTGCTCACCAATTGAATTACACAGCTCATCATCTTCTCTAATTGAAGTATTTCAAAGTATGTCACAAGGTGGAGATAAGAGGGGTTTTTTAAAAAATTAAAGCTTTCTTTTTCTGTAGAATATATCTTCTACCTGTATCTACTACATAGTGCAAAATAAAGAGTTGACAGTCGCTTGGTGAATTCTTACAATGATGGCAACCCAGATAATGCAGGTCAAATTAAAAAAAAAAAATTTGCTGAGCAATGTCAGCTGCTTCCTTGAATGTTATCATTTATTCACAGATAACATATAAATCTATATGACTTTTCCTAAATTTACTACCTTATACATCCCATTCTTCCTACAAGACATCTTGGAGATATGTTCTATCATAAATTTGTTATGCTGAAAACAGTTCCTTTTATTTCCATGACTTCCTCTCTTGAAATTCCCTATTTTGTAGGCTATAAGTATCACCTCTGACATTCCAAGCAAGGAATACAGTCAAAGATTATTGTCTACATTGGGCTGGTTGGTTGGTTGATTGGTTGTTGTTCTTTGTTCTCAAAGAGTACCAAAATGACATCACTATGTTGAGGTCAAAGTACAGTGTGTCCAACTATGTCAGACCAATACAAGCTTGGAAGGCTCTACCACAGGTCAGGCACAAATGGTACATATGGACATTTGGGATGGAGATGTCTCTAAATTTATGTTTCATCTCAGGTTTCTGTTGAGCTACTGCAATTCTGCTTTGCTCATAGAGCAGAGCACCTTCTTTGATGAAGTCATGCCACGCATGGTAGTCCTTTACCAGTGTCTCCCATGTCTCACAATAGAATCCAAAATTCTTCAAAAACTTTCAGAGGGTCCTTTTATCACTTCTTTTGACCTCTGTGTGAGTAGTAACTTGTGTGAGTTCTCTGCAAACTAGTCTTTTAAGCAAATGTATGTTTGGCATTTGAACATCTTGGCCAGTCTATCTGAATTGTGCTCTGTGTAGTAGAGTTTGAAATGCTTGGCAGTTCAGCTCAAGAAATAACCTAAGTAAACAGTACCTAATCTTGCCCAGCAATCTCCAGAATTTTTCTAATACAACTCAAATGGAATCAATTCAGGATATGACAGAGATCTATTAATTGCTGATACAAGGCAGCTAAGCAATAAAGTTGGCTTACTTCACTCCCTGGAAATAGTACCCACATAAATATGATAAATCAATTGAAGTGGTCAAGTATTCCTTTCAAAGGAGAATCATCTTCATATAGGCGATGATAGAACAAACTGTGACTCCCTTTTACCTCCTAGATAAAATATAAATTTGCCTTTTCCCAATCATGCTCCTTCTTACCTTGCCAGTCGTCTTACATTTTGCTCCCCTTAATGCAATCTACAATTCATCTACACCATCCTACTTGCTGTTGCTTGAACATTACATTTCTCCATGCCTGAAATATTTCCCCTCCTCACCCCCACCTCTTAGTGTCTCTTGCTTCCTTCGAGAATCATCTCAAATGCCAAGTTTTTTGTTTAACCATAGTATAAATAGGTAATATACAGTTGACTCCTGCATCAAATAATTCTAGGCATTACAGTTTCCCAGCTTCTGGTTCTAAATTCCTCATCAGGCATATGTGAATTAGATACTAGGAAACAGGCAACTCCAGCCATCTTTAAAATGAGTCTTTTCCTTGTGGTGCTGCTTTTTCAATGTTTCTAACACAACTGCCCTTGTTCCTCTTCTTTCTATCAGTGAAATTGTTCAAATAAGAAAGAGGTAAAACATTAAATTGCCATACTCCAAAAAATTAAAATACATTTCACTTCCCTTTTATGTGAAACTCCTAGCCAGGGTCTTTTGTACTTATTCTCCTCACTTCCATACTACTTACTCCTTCTCCACTTCCCTGTAACTAGTCTTTGGATATTCACTTAACTTGATTCTTTCAAAAGTTACCAATGATCTTTTAACTATTATATCTCATGGCCTCTCAATCCATGCCCTCACCCCTCTGTAGCTTTCAACACTACTGCTGACCAATTTCTGTCCATTAATATTTTCTCATTCTTCCCTGGGCTCATATGACACTGCTCTTTCTTAGTAACAACCTGAATTCTTCTTGGTCTCATTTCCTACACCCTAAGTGTAGCTATCTTGCTTTGTCCTGGTTATTCCCCCTACCCCACCCCACCCCCACACACACATCTTTTTTCTTTTAATGCTTTCTCCTTATCAGTAGGAAAATGTAAACTGCTGGGTAGGAACTGTTTTGCATCTTTTCTTTATATTTGCAGTGATATGCTTTACAAATATTGGGACTCAATATGCCATTAGCCATAGAATAGTAAGTTTAGATCCTAACATGGCTTAGAAGGTATCTAGTGCATCCTCCTCAGTTTTTGTTGTTTTGTCCTTCATTTTGGAGGAGGACTGATTACATCATAGGTGTTGTCCTGACTTGCACATGAATTGGATATGTGAGTCAGAGTTGTAAAGTCATGAGCCTCACTTTCTCCCTCAGAGTCAGTGAAGTCCAGTAACAGGACTAAAGTTAAGATGTCTGGCAATGGCTCAGGATGCACTAGATAACCTTGGCATCTCCAGTGTCTGATCAAGCTTTAAGTGCTCCACAGTGTCTGCTTCAGCCACCTTCTTGTCTGTTGGAAAAAAAAAAACTGTTCTAATTCATCTAGGGAAAGTCTTCACATGGTTGGGGTAGACATCCCCCTAACTCATTGACAGGTTTGGGGCTTGTTGGCTATCTCAACCTGCTTTAGACCTTCTGCTAAGACAGTTTACTAGGGTGTGGCCACTGTACATACTACAGTTTCTTGGAGCCACAGGTGAGAGTTGCATGAATCATGTGGACACCAAAGGTGAATTAGCAGCCTTGAAAAAGGCTCTACAAATCCTCACAGCAGAGGTGCTGGTCTTCTTGAACACCCCATACACCTCACTTTACAGATAAGGAAACCAAGGTCCAGAGGAGAAGAGTGCTTTGCTACAGATGATAAAGATAATAAGTATCAGAGTCACAATATGAACTCAGGACTTCTGCCTCCAAATTTAGCAGTTTTCCCATTGCATCATATTGTAACCAAATATTTTACTAAAACCACTAATTAATAGACAACATTCATATTTTGTCACATATAAATTTCATTTTGAGATTCATGGTTTCATCTAGATTTTCTTCCTGATTCCACAGTTCTGAGACATATGAAATACAACCAATACAGATTTCTGTCCCCCTCTGCAACAAAGTCACAAATTCTTCCATCACTTTTTATAGCTGCACCATACTAAATGCTAAATCCAATCCTTCCTGGCTAATGACCAAGCTGATGTTTTTCAGAGGAATTGGCCTACCTCCCAACTAGTCCATAGGGGCATGACTTGTCTTCAATTGTCAGAAATAGACACTTCAAAACTCAGCATAAGAGAACATCCCCAAGGTTACAGTGAATTACAACAGTGTATTAAAGTTCTTCTTGACTCATTCTTTTTCTGCATGTAGGTGAGCATAGCAATAATTTAAAAGTAACCACTTAATTTTATTTCATCTGTCCATTTCTTCTTTGTCCTTTCCGCAGTATCAGCACCATTAGTAGTTAATTCTATCCTCTTTATTTTCTATGCAAAGTTCATTAAGATAACAGTTACAAGCCACAAAAGCAAATGCAAAGAATGTAATGAATGCTAGCTTAAAACTGAGTCACTATTAGAATGAGCCATTTAAATTCATGGATTTAAACAGATTTTTTTAAAAGTTCAAACCAGACAAATAAATGACTGATTATCAGTTCATCTTGACTTATGAAACTATGCAATGGAAAATATCAGGTGTCCGGGGACATGGCAATGCTGAGGCAGTGGATCAAGGAGAGAATATGGCTATCATATCACTACCATAAATAAACATGATCTTGAATGGAAATGTGGTATGAAATGTTTATCATCTCACCAATGTCTTTGGCTCTCCTTGACCCTATGCTGACTTTCTGACTTCAGGACCCACTAATGATAAAGACCTTTCTACCTTACTTGCCTCTGTTGATTATGTCCAATTTGTCTTGTATGTATTTTCTTTCTATGTTTGTTTCCATGCTATCTCCCCCACTAAACTGTGAATTCTTTCAGAGCAGGGATTGTGTTTTGCCTTTTTTTTGTATCTCCAGCAATTAGCATAGCACCTATAACACAGTAGATGCTTAATAAATGCATATTAAAATTTGAATAGGACTTGCTAGGCCATGGATTTTTTTTTTACTCTGCCCTACCTTGGTCCAACATCCTTCTTTGCTTTCTCAGATCACAACTTGGTCCATGCCTTCTTTTATTGTATTAAACAATGAATTAGTTACCAGATTTGGGGAAAAGAAAGGAAGATTTCATTCAAATATTGCTTTAGACTTCCTAGCTTTGTCAACCTCAGCAAGTTATTTTACACCTTTAAGACTCAATTCCTCAATATATAAAATGAGGATAATAATATCTATAACATTCACCTCACGTGGTTGTTATGAGAAACAAATGAAATAATGTATGCAAAGAGAGCTCCAAACATTAAAGTGCTATATTCACATCTGTTGTTTTCTTGGTTGGTTTTGTTGCTATGATTATCACTATTTAGGAGAGTTTGTTATATTGGGCCCAGTTAGTTGGTCTCTAATCATGGTATGAGTCAGATTAATATTTTCTGGTATGAAATATGGATTTTCCTTCTAAGTATGGGCCATTTTACTTTTCTGACCCCATGTTACCAAAGCACCTCCCATTTACTAGGTTCGTGAAATTTTAATATCCTCTGAGGATTATGTACCCAAGTTTGAGGATTTGATTTTTCTGAATAAGATCTGGTGGCATATGGAAGTTTATCTTATTATCTTGTCCTAGACACAGTAGAATTACTCAAGCATCAGGCCAGCAGTCCTTAGTAATTCATTTTGAGTGGCTAGTAAATCAGAACTCAAATCATCAAAGGGGCTATGATCAGCAATGTCATATGAAGTGACTTTGGCAAACCTTATGTACAAAAATATAGCAGCTCTTTGTGGTAACAAAAAACTGGAAAGTAAGGAGGTGCCTATCAAATAGGGACTGGCTGAACAAATTGTATCATATGAATAGGATGGAATACTAGTACACTTTAAGAAATAAGGAAGATTATTTCAAAGAAAATTGAGAAGACATATAAACTGATACAGAGTGAAGTGAGCAGGCCCAGAAAAATGTATACAATAACACTGTAAAGACACACAATTTTAAAAGACTTAGGAGGGGCAGGTAGGTGGCACAGTGGATAGAGCACTGGCCCTGGAGTCAGGAATACCTGAGTTCAAATCCGGCCTCAGACACTTAACACTTACTAGCTGTGTGACCCTGGGCAAGTCACTTAACCCCAATTGCCTCACTTAAAAAAAAAAGACTTAGGAACTCAGATCAATATAATGATCAACCACAATTCCAGAAGGTTCATGATGAAAACTCTACCCCACTCCTAACAGAGAGGTGATGGACTCAAGCTACAGAGTAATAAACTTTTTTACATGACTAATGCAGGACTTTGTTTTACTTGACTGTACATATTTGTAATAGCAGATTTTTTTTCTTTCTTTTTAGGTAGAAAAGGAAGAGGTGGGAGAATGATGGTGGATTTTTGTTTATTGATAAAAATTAAATTAAATCAAAGAAATGGCTTTTGCTGAACTTGCAGTGTGTCCACTTATCTTTCCACTTAAAGGACCCACTGTGCTGCTAATAAGCAAGGCAGTTGAAAGAACTGTTTTCTAAAACCAGTCTTGCTTCCTGTAGGACTTTAAATACTCCCAGGATATTAGCTTGTTCTATAAAGATCTGATTCAGTTGTAACTGCAACCCCCATGAAGCCTATGGATGGAGTATGTGCAGAGTGTCAATGATCTCCTTAACTAAGCATGGGGCCAAGGAGCTTATGCATTTTAGTTTGGAATGGAGATACTGATATAGAATCACTGCGGGATCTATAGGACCTAATGTTTTCTGGTGATTATAGGCCAATTAACAAGACTAGAGGAAGAAAAGAAGCATCCTGAGGAGAGGATGGTCCAGATTGTAATCCGAGACTGGACAGATGATGATTCTACCAAATAAAACCAGAATTCAGGTAACTGATTCCAGAGGCAAGTTAGAAATTTTATTCTTTTTCTTGTTGTTTTGGTTTTTGGTTTTTGTTTGTTTGAATGCTCAGGGAATAGGCCAGTATCAGGGAGAACACACTTGGAAGGGAAGTAGTAAGCAATGTCCTGTTTCATGCAACAACGCTACCCAAGGAAGAGCTATTTTAAGGTGGTAGGGTATTATTGTATTATTCTTGGTTTTTATGTATGTTGCCATAGTTTTTCATGTTAAGTGATAAACATCCTAAATTATACGTGGGTTTAAACATTTTTCTAGTATGATATTAAATATTTTTTGAGCATAACAGAACATCAGGTTTTCCACTAAGGGAAATAGGATGGAAATGGAATGAAATGGAATTTGTGATTCTATTGGTATAGGGAAAGAATATAGATAAGCTAAGAATGATTTTTTACATTTTAAATACTATTTATTTTAAAATGTGAAATTCATTCTTAGTTCTTGGGTCATACAAAAATAGATGGCAGACCAGATTTGGATGCAGGATGTAATTTGCCAGCCCCTGGTATAGAGAATCCCCAGTGATGAAAATCCTACCAATATTGATCAGAAAAAAAAAAGCCTCATCTTTAACATATAGTCTCAGAGAGCTACCATGGTTCTGAGAAATTAAGTGACTTATCCAGAGTCGCACAGTCAGTGTGTATCATTGGCAAGGCCTCCATACTCCAAAGCTAACTTTTTTTTCCAAATTTTTATTTTATTATCTATCTATCTATCTATCTATCTATCTATCTATCTATCTATCTATCTATCTATCTATCTATCTATCTATTTATTGCAGGGCAATGAAGATTAAGTGACACCCAGCTAGTAAGTGTCAAGTGTCTGAGGTTGGATTTGAATTCATGTCCTCCTAAATCTAGGGACAGTGCTTTATGCACTGCACCCACCTAGCTGCCCCCTCCAAAACTAACTTTTAATCTATTCTTCCATGGTGTATCTCCAGTAGGCACAAAGAGAGAATAAGAAAAAGATAAATAATACATGGCTTCAAAAAGCATACTAGTTATTAGGGAAGATAAAACATTCAAAATTACTATATTACAGGACAGCTAGGTGGTACAATGGATAGAGCACTGGCACTGGAGTAGAAGTACCTGAGTTCAAATCTGACCTCAGACACTTAACACTTATTAGCTGTGTGACCCTGGGCAAGTCACTTAACCCCAATTGCCTCACCAAAAAAAAAATATACTCTATTAACAAGCAGGAAATCAATTCATAAAATTTCATAATATACCTTCTTTTCTACTATATGGTTTTTATTTATTTTAATAGTATTTTATTTCATTTTTCCAATTAGTTATAAAGATTGTTTTCAACATACATTTTTGTAAGATTTTGAGTTTCAAGTTTTTCTTTCACCCTCCCTTCTCTCCTCACTCCACAAGAGAAGAATCAGAAAAACAAGAAAAAAAAAACAAGAAAGAAGAAATAAAAACAACAACAGTGAAAATAATATGCTTTAATCTACCTTCAGACTCCTTAGTTCTTTTACTGGATGTGGAGAGCATTTTCCATCATGAGTCTTTTGGTATTGTGTTGGATTATTATATTGCTGAGAAGAGCTAAGTCTATCACAGTTGATCATCACACAGTTTTGTTGATAACTATGAACAATGTTCTCTTGGTTCTGTTCATTTCACTCAGCATCAATTCATGTAAATCTTTTCAGATTTTTCTGAATTCTGAATTCTGCCTGCTCAGAATTTCTTATAACACAATATTATCCCATTATATTCATATACCACAACTTGTTTAGCTATTCCCTGGTTAATGGGTATGCCCTAAATTTCCAATTCTTTGCCACCACAAAAGAGCAGCTATACATATTTTTGTGGGTCCTTTTCCCTTTTTTATGATCTCTTTGGGATATTGACCTAGTAGTGGTATTGCTGGGTCAAAGGGTATGCACATGCCTTTTGGGCATGGTTCCAAATTACTCTCCAAAATATTTGGATCAGTTCCCAAATCCACCAACAGTGTATTAGTGTTCCATTTTCTTCACATCTTCTCCAACATTTATCATTTTCCTTTTTTGTCGTATTAGTCCAATATATATATATATATATATATATATATATATATATATATATATATATGTGAGGTGGTTCCTCAGAATAGTTTGAATTTGCATTTCTCTAATTAATAGTGATTGAGAACATTTTTTTCATATGTCTATAGATAGCTCAATTTCTTCATCTGAAAATTGCTTGTTCATATTCTTTGACCATTTCTAATTTGGGGGAATGCCTTGTATTCTTAAAAATTCATCTTAGTTCTCTATATATTTTAGAAATTAGGCCTTTATCAGAAATACTGGCTGCAAAAATTATTCTCCAATTTCATAATATGCTTTCACAAATTCAGAGAAATGAAAAATTACTTCTTTCTGGGAAGTCGGATTGGCATTGACATCTACAGATCTCCAGATCATCTGGAGGGATTCAGAAAAGATATGCTGGCATAGTTCAGTATTGACAAACTCAAATAGAAATAAGGCCACTAATCCATACATAAGGATTCCTGCATCCACATATTGACTTAGTTTTAAAAGGTAATGTTATCTATACTTTATTGTATTTTTATTTATTTTGTTAAATATTTCCAAAACACATTTTTATCTTGTTCCAGCATCACCTCAGTAATGTTTCAGTCTCCATATGGCCCTTGTTTGATGCCTCTGGAATAAGGTAATACCTGAATTGAATTTTGATGGAAGGAAAATATTTTAGAAGGCACAGGTACATAGGAAGATATATATTCCAGTTATAGAGAATGGCCTGTGAAAATGTACTGAAGTAGGAAAGGGTATTATGAGATCAGGAAACATCTATTAATCCAATTTGTCCAGAGTATAAAGTATGCAACATAGAATGAAGCTGGGCATATGAAAGGAGTGAGCCTGGAAAGGCAAGCAGTACTTACTTTGTGAAGAAACTTGAATGAAAGTGTAAGAAGCTGATATTTTAACCTATATTCAATGGTGAGTCATTCCATGTTTTGTTTTGTCTTGTTTTATTTTAAGAGGGAAATGACATGGTCAGTACGTAATTCAGAAAATTACTTTGCCAGTAGTATAAAGAATAGATGAGAGAAGAAAAAGGCTGGAGTCAGGGTTAAATGTCAATTAGTCATTACAGTAGTCCAGGTAAGAGAAAGAAGGCAGTCGGACTGTGTATAGAAAAGAAGAGATGAATAAAAGATTTATTGTAGTTCTAGAATCAATTGTTGGTGTTGAGTTCTTTCAGTCATGTGTGACTCTCCATGACCCCATTTGGGATTTTCTTGGCAAAGATACTGGAATGGTTTGCCATTTCCTTCCCCAGCTCATTTTATAGATAAGGAAATGACATAAAATAGGACTAAGTGACTTGTCCAGGATTTTGCAACTAGTAAGTATCCAAGGCTGGATTTGAACTTAGATCTTCCTACCTCCAGGGTCAATGCTCTATCCACTGTGCCACATAGCTGCCACTAACTAGAACCAATAAGATTTGGGGAAAAAAAGATTTCATTCAGGTAGTAAGGGAGAACAAAGTCAAAGAAGGTAACACTGAGCTCTTTAAGAGTGCTAACGGGGCAGCTAGGTGGTACAGTGGATAGAGCACCAGCCCTAGAGTCAGGAAGACCTGAGTTCAAATGCAGCCTCAGACACTTGACACTTGCTAGCTGTGTGACCCTGGGCAAGTCACTTAGTGCCCCCTCCCCCCAAAAAAAAGAGTGCTAACAAGATGTGTGGGGGGTAACTATTACTGAAGGAATGGTTAGTGAAGATCTAGAAAATTATATTTTCAGTTTAAAAAAAGACATGTCAAATGAGAAAATAAAAATTGAGGAAGTAGCTTCACTGAGATAACAAATAAACTGAAAAAATTACCAGTTTTTCTGTCTCAATATTAAAACTTTTTTGTTTTAATATCAATACAATGTAATATCAATAAAATATAATTAAAACATGTAAATATGTAAAATATATTATTAAAATAATAGGGAGCATGTAGATAATGCTTTAAAGTTTGCAAAGTGCCATATAGTTATCTCATTTTATCCTCTCCTCACAACCCTGGGAGGTAGGTGCTATTATTATCTCTGAATCTGAGAGGTTGTTAAGTTAATAAGTATTAATTAATCATTTATTATATCTCAGGCACTTAATTCTCTGATTAAGAAAGCCATGATCATTAGTAAACGGTTTCTTAAAGCACATCTCCCCGAGCAATAAAGGTCAGGCAGATTTGCTTCCATTAGTAGGTTCATTTTGTTTTATTTTATTTTCCTTTTCTTCAGTAACTACCTTGATGGTATAATATGTGACCATTTTTAAAGTAAAGCAATCTTAATGAATGTTTTCAGTTTTTGTATCAGAAAAAAAACCAATCCTCATAACCACTGTGAATATAAATTGGAGCAGAAAGACAGTCACTGCCTTCAAGGAGTTTATGCTCAAATGTTGGAAGACTGCTGGAGTGGAAACCATACAACTGTGAAATAAGCTGTTAAACTTTAAAAACACATTAAGTCTTTTAGGTCACCTTGTATACTAAAAATGACAATGTATTAACTTAATTTATCAAATTGATGTTGTTCTAGTCAAATTACTGAGGGGATTGTTTTTAGGCAAACTAATAAAATTCATTTAGAGGATAAAATATCTAGAATCTTAAGGAGGAAAAATGAGAAAAAGTTAAAATAAGGGTATATAGCATTACTAGACCTTAAACTATATTATAAACCAGTAGTAGTCACCAAAACTTCTTGGTTTTAGTTATAGAGCAAATCACTGCAGTAGACTAGATAAACAAGAAAGAGAAATAGTAGGAAAGGGTAGTCCAATAGTTGATCATCTCAGTAATTTAAATTATTGGAGAAGGCATTTTTTTTAAACAACTGCTAGGGAAATTGGTAAATTGTTTGGCAGAAATTAGATCTAGACCATCTAAGGTTCAAAATGGATACCTGACCTGTGTATAAAAGATCATAACTTCTAAAGAATTGGAAATGAAAAAAGATCAAGTACTTTTGATAACTATAAGTAGGGAGAAAATTCTTTTTTTTTTTTTTTGGTGAGGCAATTGGGGTTAAGTGACTTGCCCAGGGTCACACAGCTAGTAAGTGTCAATGTTCTGAGGCCAGATTTGAACTCAGGTACTCCTGACTCCAGGGCCGGTGCTCTATCCACTGTGCCACCTAGCTGTCCCCGGGAGAATATTCTTAACCAATCAAGGGATAAGGGAGATCATAAAAGACAAAACAGATACATTTGCCCATATAAAATTTAAAAAGCTTTTAAATAGCTAAAAGTAATGAAGGCAAAGTTAAAAGAGAAATGAAAACTTAGGGAAATAATTTCATCAAATATCATTAATAAGATTCTTAAAATATGCAGGATGTTGACAGAAATATACAATGCCAAGAGCAGTTCCCTGATAAAGTAGTCAAAGGATAAGGAAAAAAAGAACAATTTTCTGTAGAAATGCCAACTATAAATAACTACATGAAGACATGCTCCAAATCACTAATGACAAGAGAAATGCAAATAAAATTCCTCTCAGATTTAATCTCACATCATTCAAAGTGGCAAAGATAATTAAAGGTAGAAATAATCATTGTTGGAGAAGCTGTGGGAAGATAGGTACACGAACATCACTGAAGTTGGAACTGTGCTTTGGTTCAATCACTCTGGAAAGCAAGAAGAAATTACGCTAAAATATAGTCTAATGACCTGACATGGTAGACAAAAATAGCAGTATATTTTAGAGAACCATTAAAAACATCGAGGATGAGGAAGAGGAGGATAGAGCTACTATTCTCATAGTCAGACTGCAAATGAAATAAATTGTATGTTCAGTTCTGGTCACCACATCTTGGAAATATATTGACATGCTACAGTGGATCCAGAGAATGGTGATCAGAATAAAGAGGGGAATTAGAAACCATTGACATTTAGCTTGAAGAAGAAAAGATTTAGGGGGGAATGACAGCTCTTTTTAAGTATTTGAAAGGTTTTCAAGCCAAAGAGGAAAATGACTTAGCCTGTTTTCACAAAACTAGAGGACATCCCTAGAAGCATGGGATGAATGTAGAAGTAAGGGTGATTGAGGCTTGATCATAAAAGATTTCTTAACAGAGCAGTCTAAAATAGGAAGGGGATGCTTTGGAAGGTAGGGATTTCTCATTCAATGGATATTTTCAAACTGTTGATGGCATACTTGTCAGGCATGCCATAGAAAGTATTTGTTTAGGCAACTGATACCTTCTGACTCTGAGATTCTCTGATTAAGAACACCATGATCCTTTGTAAAGGTTTTTTAAAGCCTATGTACTTGAGCAAAAAAGGTGAGTCAGATTTGTTCCCATTAGTAGGTTCATTTTGTTTTGTTTTGTTTTCTTTTCCTTTTCTTCAGTAACTACTTTTATGGTATAATATGTAACCATTTTTAAAGTAAAGAAATCTTAATGAATGTATCTGAAAAAAACAAACCACATTTGCAGACCATCTATAACTTACAGTTTTAGTAAATCTTTCTAGGGGAACTGGGAGGCTTAATACATTGTCCATGGTCACATAGCCTTGAACAAAGATTTTCTTTCCTTAAGACCAGCTCTATATGCACTATATCAGTGATATCAAACTCAAATAGAAAAGGAGGCCACTAATCTATAGATCTTGGTGGACTACTTATTCACTTAGTTTTAAAATGAAATGTTATCTGTTTTTTTGTATGTTTATTTACTTTGTTACCTATTTTTCAATTAGATTTTATTTATTTATTTATTTGTTTGTTTGTTTGTTTGTTTTTGTGGGGCCATGGGGGTTAAGTGACTTGCCTAGGGTCACACACCTAGTAAGTGTCAAGTGTCTGAGGCCAGATTTGAACTCAGGTACTCCTGAATCCAGGGCCAATGCTTTATCCACTGCACCACCTAGTTGCCCCCTTCAATTATATTTTAATCTGGTTCGGCCACACTGGGGAGCTTTGGTGGTACATGATATCTTTGTTCCATACCATCCCTTCTCTAGGCATCATCAAAGGGAATTTCTCCAGGAAGAATCTTTTTTTTATCATTAAAGTATTTTGTTATTTTCCAGTTACATGTAAAGAGTTTTCATCATTTGTTTTCATAAGACTTTTAGTTCGAAATTTTTCTCCCTCTCTCCATTCCCTCCCCTCTCACCAAGACATAAAGCAATCTGATACAGGTTCTATATGTACAATCACATTAAACATATTTCTGCATTAGTCACGTTGCAAAAAAAGAATCAGAATAAAAGCAAAAAACTTCAAAAAACAAAACAAAAACAAAAACAAAAGTAGAAACAGTATGGTTCAATATGCATTCAGATTCCACAGTTCTTTTTTCTGGATGTGGAGAAAATTCTCCATCACAAGTTCCTTAGAATTGTCTTGAATCGTTGTACTGATGAGAAGAGCTAAGTCCATCACAGTTGATCATCACACAATCTTGCTGTTTATTGTGTACAATGTTCTCCTGGTTCTGCTCACTTCACTCAGCATCAGTTCACTTAAGTCTTTCCAGGTTTTTCTGAAATCTGTCTGGCCATCATTTCTTACAGCACTTCTAGTACATTCATATACCACAACTTGTTCAACTATTCCCCAACTGATGGGCATTCCCTCGATTTCCAATTCTTTGACACCACAAAGAGAGCTGCTGTAAATATTTTTGTACATGTGTGTCTTTTCAGGGAGAATCTTAATGAAAGAACTAAGGTACCGGAAAAAAAAAAGTGTTATGGGAAAAATAATACCACTGAGGTAATGTAATAGGAAACTGCTGAATAATACTATCACAATACAGAGATTCAGGAGGTGAAAATCTAGGTCTTTATTATGCTCAAGCATAGGTTCAGAGTTCAGAAACAGAACTCTGAGTTGTGTTTAAGGTTCTAACAAGGCTTAAGTGCATTTCAACTACATCAAAGAAACAGAAGAATAATTATTTTTAGCAAAGTTTCAAACATCCTCTATGGCCATAAAAGTCAGACTTGGCTTTAGTGTCTAGATGCAAACCAGAGTAAGTTACAGAATAACTTCAGTTTGAGAAATTTGTAGTTTACAATTGGCTCATTGAGAGGGGAGATTTACATGTCAAAGGATAACCAAGGAGTCAGAGCCAGTTAGGATCCTTCCACAAATACAGCAAAGTCAATTCATTTTGAGAAGCCTGGCCTCCTTTTTAGCTTCTTATCTCCAGAAATGTTTGAGAACCTTCAGTAAACTTTAACATGCCATGGGACAGACTTCAGACATCTCATTTGATATTAACATCTAGTGAGACTGACTTCACCAAGCCAAATAAACTCCTAATCTGGAGAGGCTACCCTTTACCCCAAATACAAAAGATTAATATAAGCAAATAAAATATTTCTTATGACAAAAGGGAAGAATGCAAAATAATACAATATATGGTCATAACTATTTCTTAAAATGACCATCACAGTTATTTATCTTGTCTCAAAGTCCAAAGGACCAATGTTCAAGTCTATTTGTTACATACTGGATGTGTCCCCCTGGGCAAGTCACTTAATCTTTCATTTCCCATAGGTAATTCTCTAAAACAGTAACTTGCAGAACAAGTTGAACCTTTGTAGTAGCAGAGGGAATTTCTCATCTATACCACTGATAGCTAACTCATAGAAACAGACTTTTAAACGCTACACAAGGATCCTTGTAGGAGGCATATTGATTTAGTCTTTAAAAGTAATATTATCTATGTTTTATTGTATTTTTTAAAATCTTGTTAAATGTCATTTTAATGTGGTTTGGGCTGCACTAGAAAGTTCTACCAAAATTAAAAGACCGTTAAGCTCTGCCCTACACCCATGATATCACAGGCTCAGACCATTCCCCCCTCCAAAAAAGAAGGAAAAAAAAAAACCCTATCTATTAAATTCATCCAATTAAAGTGCAAAAATGCTTATTTTCTGTCTTAGAAATCAAAATAAAATATCCATGAAAATCAAAGGCGATTACAACAATAGAAATAGTTCATTCTGATAAATAATTCCTCCTAAACTTCATCCCAGAACATTTTTTTAAAGATCGAAACTTCCTTTGGACTTTTTTGTCCCCATCGTTATTTTCAGCCAAAATGGGAAGGACTAAAATACAAGTAGAACAAAAGCTAGTCCTGTAGCTTTTAAGATCCACCTGAAGCCAAGAAGTATCCATAAGTGATTGAGAAATCCTGCTCTCACAAAATGTGGTGGATTTTTCAAGACCAGAGGACTTGAGATAAGCATTTCAGCTCTCAGATGCTTATCTAAAACTCAGCTCCACATTTTGGGGAGATTTTGCTCATGAGTACTCCAAACCCAGACAACTTAAAAGAACTTTCAGGGTTATTTCACTTCTTCTTAACTTATTTCCAAGCGTGGGAAATCCTGGAAACTTGGTAGAAATATGATTTTTAAAATATAATGGCTTTTCACTTGTCTCATGAAACACCTGTATGAATTCAAAAGGTTTTTTTTAGTTCTTTGTATATTGATAATTTGGGACCAGGAAAATTGTTCATGGAGAACATCATATTATCAGAAAAAATGAGTGGATATGAAATGATAGGAAGAATTAAGGAAATTCACAATAGATATTTTTACCAGATGTATATTTATATGTACCAGATATATATATATATAATTATATATTAAATATAAGCCTCAGATGTTTTTGAATGCCTAAGATTATGCACATTGGGAGTGAGAGGGGAGGAAATAAAAGATGATGAGATAGTCTTTCCTTGAAATGTAAAAAAGCATGTTTATAGGCCAAATACAATAAATTCTGGGGGGAGAAATGCTGCTTCCTTTACCAGTGTTATACATTTTTATTTAGCCTCCCAGAAACCATTATGGGAGACATAAAAAACCTTTAAAGTTTTTCATGAGTACAGGCTAATGTCAGGGCCATACCTGCCTTCAGCATTGTGAAAAAGACTAAGATAAATGACTGCTACAATTCCTGCTGCTGAAGAAGTCTAAGAGTATTCGCTTAGTGCCTATATAGATAGCAGTCTAACAGAATTAAGGGAACAACAAACAAGAACAATAATACCTTTGGTTTTATTGGTGGGGGAGGGATTGAGCAACTGGACAAGAGCTAATGTGCCAATGACTATGTTAGTCTAGATCATCTTTCATTGGACATAGAGTGAAAATGGCAATGTAGAGGTTTCTTTCCCCCTACTAGAGATGCCTGCCTAGGTATTCTATCACCTCCTCTTCTTCAAAGCTCTATTAGTTCTTCCTGCCTAGCTTGTCCTTCTGAAATCCTTCACTTTTTACAAGGGTCTGTAACCTGCGGCATGTGTTGCAAATGTGGCATGTGAGAAAATTTTTAGGGGCACTGTGTAGGATTCTAAAAAAAGGTACACATGGATTCTTGGCCTGGCCTTAGGGAAAATTATGACAATACCCACCTTTCCTATTAAGGTTTTATCACCAGCAGAGTTACATTAATCTTTGGCAGATCACTTGAGGTATTTCTCATCTGCACAATGGAAGTTAACTTGCACTCCTTCTAGTGCTAAATTTCTGTGACTATATGTCTGAGAGACTTTAAAAGTTATCTGGTCTAATTCATACCGGAAGCTGGAATCGTTTGTATAACATCTCCAAGAAATTATCATTTTACTTCTGACTGAAGACTTCCCATTACATATTAGCATATTTGGTGCTTTTGGATAGCTGTTAATTGCTAAGAAGGTCTTCTGTTCTACCTTATATTAAGCCAACATTCACTTCATTATGACTTTTACAATTTGGTCCTGATTATGTACTCTGGGTCCAAGAAGAATAAATCTAATCTCTTTTCCAAGTGACAACATTTTAAATAGGTGAAGATTGTAATCATGCCTAATTTCTGCCCACCCCACCCCCAATTCTTCTCTTTTCCAGGACCATCTTCTCTAATAGGTTTTTGTCCCTCCTCAAATTTTGTGCTTAAAAATTATAGTGGTGATCCAACCATTCTGGAGAGCAATTTGGAATTATGCCCAAAGGGCGATAAAGCTGTGCATACCCTTTGACCCAGCAATCCCACTTTTAGGTTTTTTGCCCAAAGAAATCATGGAAGGGGGAAAGGGACCCACATGTACAAAAATATTTATAGCTGCTCTTTACGTGGTAGCAAGGAATTGGAAGTTGAGGGGGTGCCCATCAATTGGGGAATGGCTGGACAAGTTGTGGTATATGAATACAATGGAATACTATTGTGCTGTAAGAAATGATGAGCAGGAAGAGTTCAGAGAAACCTGGAGGGTCTTACGTGAGCTGATGATGAGTGAGATGAGCAGAACCAGAAGAACATTGTACACAGTATCATCAACATTGAGTGTTGACCTACTGTGATGGACTATATTCTTCTCACCAATGCAATGGCACAGAAGAGTTCCAGGGAACTCATGATAGAAGAGGATCTCCAAATCCAAGAAAAAAAAAAAGAAAGAAAGAACTGTGGAGTATAGATGCTGATTGAACCATATTATTTCTTTTGTTTTGGGTGCTGTTGTGTTTTTTTTTTCTATTTTGAGGTTTTGCATCACTGCTCTGATTCTTTCTCTTGTAACAGGATTAATGCAGAAATAGGATTAATGTTATTATGTGTATATATATGTGTGTGTATATATATATCTATATGTATATGTATAGAGATATATAGATATAACCTATATCAGATTACCTGCTGTCTAGGGGAGGGGGGAGGGAGGGGAGGGAGGGAGAAAAATCTGAAATTGTAAAGCATGTATAAACAAAAGTTGAGAACTATCTTTACATGTAACGGAAAAAATAAAATATCTCATAAGAAAATAAAAAAAAAATTATAGTGGGCTAGAAACCAGAAAATGTGCTGATAAATATTTGACAACCAGCTTTTGGAAAATGCAAAATTTTCTTTTAAATATAATCTGCATTATTAACATTTTTCCATCAAGTTCTTAACTCTAGATATTCAACAAAATAATATATCAAAGCTGGATTTGTAGCACTTGCCAGTTACTTAGGAACAAATGTTCACACTGAAAATTTAACAATAGGTTCTAAAGAATAGTTAGAACCAGTGGATACTTGCCACTTACTAGCTGTGTGACCTTGGGCAAGTCACTTAACCCCTACTGCCCCGCAAACAAAACAAAACAAAAGAATAGTTAGAGCCAGCTCCAGGGCTCCCTTGACTCTAACTCCTTCATTCTGGTTATTATACTTCTATTAAGACATAAAAAAATGTGTTTTTGTTCATTGGCCATGTTATGTTAATAGACTTGTGTCTCTTAAAATATTCAGATTTTTTTAACATGAACGTGATCTGGGCAAGTCTACCCATTGTTCTACCTATGCAATTTGAATGGTCATGCTTTACTCCAGCCTCCACAACGTTGCTAAAATTATATTACTAAAGCATACATTTGACTGTGTTACTCCCTTGCTTATAAATCCCCAGTGGCTCCCTATTACTTTAAGGATCCAAATCCATACTCTTTGGTTTGATATTTAAGGTCCTTTGTAGAACTCCAGGCTACCTTTCCAGGCCTTTAAGTATCCTCCCCCTTCACTTGCTATAGGGATACATGCAGTTCCATATCTTATCAAAGCTTTTCCATAGACTCCTCCCCTCCTCACTTCTGAATCCCGGAATCCCTAGCTTACTTCAAAGTTCAGCTATAGAGGTACTGACTCCATGAGTCTTTTTCTGACATAGCACTTATCACATGCTTTGTGTGGGGAAAAATACTTTCTTATTTATTAATATTATTTAAAACTAGCTTTATATAGCTATAAATCATCTAATCCAAAACTATAGGTCACACTGACTTCAGAGACTCTTCAGGAAAGCTGGAGTGCTTGTTTTGGGTCTCTGTTTTCCTAAATGAACATTGGCTAATCAGACAAACTACTTTATGATAACATTATGCCTCCTAGATAATAACTATGCATCTTAAAACTAGGTTATTTTGGAGACTGTTTTCAGCTATGCTTTCTCATTCAGAAGAGTAACCTTTGATGTTGTTCCATTGTTTCAATTGTATCCAACTTTTCATGATCCCATTTGGGTTTTCTTGGAACAAGTGGTTTCCCATTTCCTTCTGCAGTTCATTTTACAGATAAGGAAACTGAGGTAAACAGGGTTAAGTGACTTGCCCAGGTAGTAAGCATTTGAGGCTGGATTTTAAGTCGGGAAGATGAGTCTTCCTGGTGCCAGGTACTCTATGTCCTGTGTCTCAAAGCTGCCCTAGAGTGATTTTACAATACAACATTTTCAGGCTATTGTCACTACAAGGCAGTGAGAGAAGCTTGGGGTAGTAGGGAAGGAGGACATTTTATTTTTTCTCATCCTAATATGCATAAGTCCTTTTCTTTTAAAATTACAGAATACACAGAGATTTAATGCTCAGAATTAATCACATTAATTTTTCTTCTATGACACAGGTTATTATATAATACATTACCATCACAAAAATAATTGATTTCTTATTTTAAGCTTGAGGCTTCTATTCAATTCTCTTGCAGTGTAACTCCCTCTTGGACTCTGGGTAAATCTTCCACAGTAATCTCACCAGAAAAGGGTAGTTTTCAAAACCACTGACTGAACATATTATATTTGGGGTCAGTTTGTATTATTACATTAGAACACTCCTCCACAAATTCCTTCCCACCCCCAATTTTTTGTAGTCATATATTATGTCATTAATCATTATTATCATTGTTAATAACCCACTCTTTTAATGTTAATAATACATTTGAATACAATTCACATATTTAAAAAGTTCATACTTTAATACAGAATCACAGGATTTTAGAACTTGAAATCATCTAGTTCAAATTCCTCATTCTACAGATAAAGAAACTGAGACTCACACTGGTACATTTGTTTGGTGAGAGAGGTCATTTTTAGGAGAACCAAGAAAAAAAAGTAAAGTTTTCTATCCTGAGCAAACCATACTGTCTTTCTAGCATCACATTTAAAGCATGTAGAGAAATGCCACAGTTATGAAAGAATAAAAGTTTGACCAACTGAGAATATCATTCAAATGAAAAATTACCACTACACTGTTTCAGTTTCTGAATATTGTTGCTCAGTCTTTTCAGTTTTGTCTGACTGTGACCTTGTAGCTCTCTGTCCATGGAGTTTTCTTAGCAAAATATTGGAATAGTTTTACCATTTCCTTCTCTGGTGACAAACAGAAGTTAAGTGATTTGCCCAAATCAGACAGCTAGGAAGTTTCTGAGGATGAATTTGAACTCAAGTCTTCCATGGGCATCTAAGTGGCTCAGTGGGTAGAGCACTTTGGAATCAGAAAGACTTGTTTTCATGGGTACAGATCTACCCTCAGACACTTACTGGCTGCATAACCCCAGGCATTTCACTTAACCCTGTTTGCCTCAGTTTCCTCATCTGTAAAATGAACAGGAGAAGGAAATGGCAAATCACTCCAATATCTTTGCCAAGAAAACCTCAAATGGGGTTTCAAAGACACAGGCAAGACTAAAAAGGATGGAATTTCCTGAATGCAAGGCCAGCTTTCTAGCCAGTATACCACCTAGCTCCCCCTTCTGTGTATAGCATCAATTATACTCCATAAAGGAATCTATAGGAGTATATAGGTATGTATTGACTTTAGTTTCCTAAGTTGAAAAACACCCCTGCTGGATAAATTTTTGTGGTTTTTTTCCTCAAATCAGTTTATCCTAATGTTTTTATGGAATGATTTCAAATTAATATATTGTAATTGAGTTAGTCATTGGACCAAATTTGGTTACAGTTTCTCAATTCTGCTTCTAATACCCTTGAAGGATTCAAGTGTCAACGAGTAGCATTAGAAAAGTTAGTTAGATAGACCTCTGGGAATAGAAAAGACTATTCTTATTTTGTAGCTATAGGTGGTACTTTTACAAAAATTGACCATGTAGTAAATCATAAAAACCTTATCCACAAATCAAGTCAAAATGTAAAACATGTCTTTGGATAAGTACAATTCAATAAACATGATTTTCAATAAAACACCTCTGAAGAAAGGACCAATAATTAAATGGATTCTAAATATAATAATCCTAAAGAGTTGATGGTCAGGTCTCTGGACTTCTCCATCAAGCCCCAGGAACCTTTTAATCTGACAGGATCACATCATCCCTGGAACTCACATCCCATCAGTACCCTCTATCCCTGATAATCCCCCTTTTTTCATTTGTAATGGGGTAGGCTATGAACTCTTCTCCCTTCCATTTAAAGAGAAAGCCCAGTTTAGCCATCTCCTCATTTCCCACCAACCTGTACTCCTCTGAATAACTTCATCATCCTGTCTCTTTCCAGGGTCCTTCTCCCCTCTTCCTCACCTCCTCCACTTTTCTGATTTTTTTGTATGCTGCCTTCCCCCATTAGATTGTTAGGTTGTAAGCTCCTTAATGCAAAGACTGTCTTTTGAATTTATTTTATCCCCAAACTTGAGCACCAGTACCTGACACATTTTTTTTTGTTGTTGTTGGTTATTTGCTTCAGTGTCCAGTTCTTCATGTCCCCATTTGGGTTTTCCTTGGCCGAGATGCTGGAGTGACTTGCCATTTCCTTCACCAGCTCATTTTACAAATGAGGAGACTGAGGCAAATGGTGAAGGTAGGGTCACACAGCTAGTGTTTGAGGCCAAATTTGAACTCAGGTATTCCTGACTCCAGACCTGGTACTCAATCCACTGTACCATCTAATTGCCCCCCTGGCACACAGTAGGTACTTAATGTATTTCCTTACTGAAAAATAATGACAACCACGAGCCAACCTATTGGCATTTTTGAGATGCCGCCAAATCGATTTAGATTAGGGGAAAATTTAGATTTCTAACCACTTTAAATTATAAAAGATAGAAATAATCAATGGATTGTGATTGCAACCCTCCCCCAAAATAAAAGAAACAAATTTAAAAGCTCCAGTGAAATCAAAATTACAAATTATGAAAATTAAAGAAGATATTAACAAAACATAAAGCAAAACAAAACATTGAGTTGATAAATTAAACAAAATTCTTTTGAAAAACTAAACTATTAAACTAATAAACTAATTTCACTTTTCTAAAAAAAAAGAAAAAAGTACAAGTATCAAAAATAAAAACAGGGCATTCACAACAAATAAATAAATACAATGAATGTTTATTAACTATTTTCCCTGATTATTTGTGAATAAAGTGGAAAAGCTAAAAGATATTGATTGATATTTACAAACTCTAAGACCTATTGTTCTTAAATTGAATAATACCAGTAATGAATAGCACATTGTGGAAGGAAAAAGACCTTCAAATGTAAGGGAAATAAAATTCAAAAAATGCAAAATGTTCTATACTTCCTAGAAGTCATAGGAGGGAATAGAATATTATATTACATAAGGAGGGGAGGAGTTTAAGATATAACCTTAAATCACATATCCTGAAAAACTGAGTTTAATTTTCTAATTTTCAATTAAAAAAGGAGCAATTCAAAAAATAGAAGCATTATATATGTGTGTATGCATATATATGTATCTATATATCTATCTATGTGTGTGTATATTTATATATTTTTTTAAATTTACCCCCAAAATAAATAGAAATAAGCAGAATATTGGCTTGAAAACATCCCAAACAATAGAAACACACAAAAAAGTTCAAATAGGATAATTATCAAGGAAAGAATTAGTCAAAAAAAATCATTATTTGTTTAGAAGTTATTTTTTAAGACAAAGAAAGGCTGACTCCACAGGGCTTTTGGCAGCACTCCAGTTAGGACAAGTGGGATTCATCTGCATTGGTGACCTTCTCCACAGCTCTTCCCTTTGAATTATGTTGCTAGCCTCCTGCGGCTTTCCTCTGTGCTGAGAAGGTGGCAGCAGGTATTTCTCTCCATCAGGACTTCCTTCTTCAGTTCTCTGCTTCCTGCCACTAAATACGAAACATGGGGAGAACTCTAGGAGTAATAGAACCAAAAAGAAAGTCTTATTTCTGCTATTTATTTGTGAAACCTTAAATAATTACTTAGCTTTTCTGGGCATTATTTCTTCCCCTGGATAATAATGAGGTTGAATTATGACACATTTAGGGACACTTTAAGCTCTTAAACCATGATCTTATGTTTGATTGCTTAGCTGCTTTCTCTGCAGTTCTGTTTTCATCCAACTAATGGTGTGTCATAGATTTTCTTTGTGCCTCCTTGCCCAGCTTGCCACTTTGTAATTTGGCCCTCCACTAGCATAAGGTGGTCATGCTCTTTATATTGGTCCAAATGACCCATCTTTCAGGCATCATAATTAAATAAAGGTATGTATTGTGTGTGTGTGTGTACATACACACATACACACACACACACCCCTAAAAGCTCACCACCAACAGATCAAATTAGGATATTTGTTGGGCATAGGATAAATGGCAAAAGTGCTACAATCTTTACAACAAGCCTGTGTGGTAGATGTTATTTTATAGATTTATATCCATTTTATAGGTGAGGAAAATAATGCTTAGAGAGATTTAGTGGCTTACCCAGGGTCACACAACTCTGTGTCTAAGGCAAGATTTGAGTTCGTGTTTTCCTGTCAACAGGCCCAGTGCTCTTTTCATTCTTTCAGGCCTCTTTTCATATAGGAATGTGTACTATTTCTACTATAGTCACCACAGTTTCCAAGATTCCCAACTTCCCTGGGGACCATGAGGGAAGGCAGTTTTTGGTACAAGGAGACTGGATATGGGCAGGAGATTTTTTTTTTAATAAAATGAGGAGCACATGAAAGAGCCTTGTGGAATGACCCAAATATGGACTACTAAACTTTGTCCCAGAGGAACACAACCCCAAGCCTAACATATTAGACTGACTGGGGCCTCTAAGTCTATCTTCTTTTTTTAAGCTATACATGAGCAGTCATGGAAAACATCTCCACATTAGCTAGGTTGTGAGAGAAAACAGACAAAAACAAAACTTCAGATTAAGGAACTGTCAAATAATATGCTACAATCTTTTTTCAGATACCATCAGTTCTTTCTCTGTAGAAGGATTGCAATCTTCACAAATCCTTCAGAGCTATATTGGATCACTGCATCGTGGAAAATAACCACGCACTTCCCAGTAGATCATCTTACACTACTGCTGTTATTTTGTATACAGTACATTTCACTCTGTTTCAGTTCATGTAGGTCTTTCCAGGTCTTTCTGATAGCATCCTGTTCATCATAATCTAGGTCTATCTTCTTAGAAATTCCAATTGGATCTCTCTTTGTAATCCCTTTATATTTTTATGATGAGTCAGGTTCATTTGTCTCACCTTACCTGGAGAGGCTCAGCTGGTAATTTCCTTATTTCTTTCAATATTCCAATAATTTACTCCATCTCAGGGTTCAGGGGATCGTCTTAACTCTTCATCTTTCTGATTATCTCCCTATTCCCTGTATGCCACTATAGGATCTGAGCTGAGTTAGTATAATTATCCGAAGGCTACTTCAAGAAGGATAGAGGCCATGGGCAATGGGCATCTAATAAGGAAGAAGGAAATGCAGATGCTTTCATCTTCTATATTTTCTTTTACATTTTTAAACAATGGTACTTTTATATATGTGCTACTATTATTCAGAACATGGAATATGTCCAGTTAAAATCTACCTTTTCTTTGTCTTTTTCTTTAAGGTTCAGGAAGCTTCTGTTGCCATCTATGACCCCTTCTCCTATATACTCTCACTTTCTTTGGCTTTCTTGAAGGAATTGGCCATATTTTATTTTTATATATCATTCAAAGTTCCTAGCATAATGCTAGGCACAAAATCGGCAAACAATATCTAATTAAGGATTACATGATTTTATACACACACATACACCATTTAAAATGTCATCCCATTACCCTTTCCTCTAGTTCTACCACCTACTCCCTAGAAGAAACATTACATGTCAAGTTCCAGCCTACCACCCATATTTTACAACTGAATTATACGTCATTCAAAAATAGGATTTACAATGGAAATGCTGTGTACAGAGCTCTTCAATCACAGTAACACAAATTGGCTCCTACAGAAATAAATACAATTACTTGGTCCAGATACATTTCAGTATTGTTTTTCTAGCCTTCACATCTAGTGAGAATTGACAGAAAGCACAGCTGTCTAATCTTTGTCATGTGGGCAGCAGTTTGGAGAAGGCAGTTTGTAAGAAAAGTAGAATGAAAGATGGGGATGGAGAGTCATTAGTGAATGAGTGCATATCTCAGTCTTGAAAACACAGAATATTCCAGCTAAGAGTAAGCAGTTACATGGATAACACAGGCCAAAATCAACAAGTTTAACATGATAGGAGAGGGCTTTCTGCAAAACATAGTGTTTGTTTTGTACATGACCAATATCAATTAGTTTTTTGTACATAAACTTGGTACTCGTTTCTAAAAGAGAATTATGGAGTTTGTTAAGCAAGGAAGTGTGTGGGCTTTTTAATCTTCATTTTTTGAAATGCCATTTTTTTTAATTTATTGGATTCATTCATTTACTCATTCAACAAATATTTATTTCATTCCTACAATGTTCAAAATAAGTTAAGTTCCTTCTCTTTCAGGACTATAGAAAATAAATAAGCTAGAATGCCTGTCTTAAAGGAGGTTAGAGTCTTGTGGGAGAGGTAGAAAGAATTAAACTATACAAAGTACCATAATGAACAGAGGATCATAAACACATGAAAGGCATGAACAAAGGCCTGAGAGTTCATAGGAAGAAGAGGTCATTTTTTTTTAAATCAAGCTATTTTTACAACTTTAACATACTTAACAAAAATAGAAAAATAGAAGATTAATTAAATTAATGTATAATTTAAGTCAGTACAAGATTGTTGTCATGATTACCACTTTACAATATAGTTTGAGGGGGCAGCTAGGTGGTGCAGTGGAAAAAGCACCAGCCCTGGATTCAGAAGGACCTGAGTTCAAATCCAACCTCAGACACTTGACACTTACTAGCTGTATGACCCTGGGCAAGTCACTTAACCCTCATTGCCCCACAAAAAAATAAATAAATTTAAATATATATATAGTTTCAAATCTGGTATTGCTAGGCATCCTTCCTTCACATTTTCTTTTCATTGATTCACTTGATATTCTTGACCTTTTGTTCTTTCATTATTTTTTCTATCTCCATAAAATATTTCTTCAGTAGTTTGACTGATATGGCACTGAATAAGTAAAATATCTTAGGTAGAGTTGTCATTTTTCATATATTGGCTTAGCCTACCTATGCGCAATTCATATGTTCCCAATTGTTTAGAGCTGTCTTTGTGTGAAAACTGTTTTGTAACTGTGTTAATACAGTCCCTGGGTTTTCTTGGGAGGTAGTCTCCCAAGTATTTTCTATTGTCTGTCATTGTTTTAAATCACATTTCTTTTTCTATCTTTTCATGTTGGGTTTTGTTGGTAATATATAGAAATGCTGATGATTTATGTGAATTTATTGCAGCTTTGCTAAAGTTTTTTTAGCTAGTTTTTTTTTTATTTGATTCTCTAGGGTTCTCTGTACCATCATATCATCTGTAAAGGGTGTTTCTTCATTGCCTTTTTTTAATTTCTTCATTTTTTTCTTGTCTTATTTCTAACATTCATTTGTGTTAGAATTTCTAACAATACTGAATAGTAGTAGTGATAATGGACAACATTGTTTCACTCCTGATTATAATGGGAAGACTTTAAGTTTATTTCCATTACAAATAATGCTTGCAGCTAGGTAGGTAACACAGCGGATAGAATACCAGCCCTGGATTCAGGAGGACCTGAGTTCAAATCTGGCCTCAGACACTTTACACTTACTAGCTGTGTGACCCTGGACAAGTCACTTAACCTCAATTGCCTCACAAAAATAAATAATGCTTGCTCTTTGTTTTAAATAGATACTACTTATCATTTTAAGAAAGGCCTTAGGTATTTTTAATAGAAATTGGTATAGAATTTAATAGAAGTGTTAATAGAAATAGAAATTTAATAGAAATTACATTTTGTCAAAAGGTTTTTTTGCTTTGCTTATATAATCATATAATTTTTGTTGTTTTGAGGGAAAATTCTTCATACTTTTTAGAGGTATAACAGGGTATATACATCTTTGCACTTCACTTGAACACATTAACTCATTGTCTGTCAGTTACCTGTCCCATTCTGTAATCTCTTCAATTGGCTTGGATTGGGGGAGAAATCAGTTGGTATGGGACTGATTTATCAATCTAGATATAAAATGAAGGGTCTATATTTGGTAGCCTCTGAAGCCACCCCATCTCTAAATCTTTTATCATATGGTAAAACTATTATCATAATCATATGGCATAACTATGTGTCTCAAGACACATGGTCAGTGCCTAGTATTTATTGGAGAGAATTGTATAGCTTTCTGTCTTCTAGTTTCATTTGTAATGAGAATGTCAATATGGATGTAGATCACTTCCTCCAGTAATGTGTCAATTTGTTAACTATTGGACAAAGTCATATTGACTACCAAAGTTAAATTAAGACATATCGAATACCAGTATTTACGTAATGTTTGTAGATGATTCTTGTACCCCTCTGTTTTAACACCCCTACACAATTGATCACTGTAGCACAGAGCTGTGGACCATCATATTATGAAGGTATGATGGATTTTATTATTGCTTCCCTTTGTAAATGCTCACAAACCTTCCCGTTAACAGTACAACTTTAGGTTTTAATATTTTTTAGTAATTTAGGTTCACTATTGCTTGTCTAATATGTATTCACTACCCAAGGATGTAATGTATCTATCCTGCTGAATTGAACACAATGAGAGCAATAAGATATAACTGACTATAGCTGAACTTGTTTTGGTTTTCAGATCTCTATTAAGCACATCATCTCTTTGGCAAAGAACAAAGCAGAGGAAGCAGCTAGGTGGCACAGTGGATAGAGCACCAGCTCTGGATCCAGGAGAACCTGAGTTTAAATCCAGCCTCAGACACTTGACACTTACTAGCTGTGTAACCCTGGGCAAGTCATTTAACCCTCATTGCCCTGCAAAAAAAAAAAAAAAAAAGAACAAAGCAGACTATGATTTCAATAATTATAAATTGTTATATCATCTATTAAATGCCTTCCCATCCAATATTTTTAATTTATTTTTAGAATTCTTTTCTTTTCCCAAATTCTCTCCCTTTATCCTTTCCCTCACCCACTAAAAAGTCAAGCAAATGCTACAATCATACATGTGAAATAATAGAAAATATTTCCATATTAGTCATATAACAAAAAAACAAAAAAGATAAAGAAAGAAAATTGTAATTCAATTTATTAGTTCTTTCTCTAGAGTTGAATAGCATTTTTTTTATCATGAGTACTTTGAAATTCTTTTGGATCATTCTATTGAGGAGAGTAGCCAAGTGTTTTCACAGTTGATCAATATAACATTGCTCTTACTGGGCACAATGATCTCCCAGTTCTTATTTCTCTTTGAGTCAGTTCATATAAGTCTTGCCTTGTTTTGTTGTTGTTATTGTTGTTTCCCCTTGAAACCACTCCCCCATCATTTCTTATAGCACAATAGTACTCCATCAAATCATATGCCACAACTTGTTTAGCCATACCCATTGGATGTTTCACCAAATTCCAATTATTTGCCACCACAAAAGGGCTAATTTTATATTTTATATATAGAGAAAGGTTCTTTTCCTTTTTCTTTAATCTCTTTGGGGTACAGACCTAGTAGTGTAGTATTACTAGCCAAATGGAATGCAGAGTTTATATCCTTTTAAGTATATTTCCAAATTGTTCTACAGAATGATTGGAATAGTTCGCAGCTCCACCAACAATTTATTAATGTACCTATTTTCCCTCATCCCCTTCAGGATTTATCATTTCATATAGGTGTGAGATGGTACCTTGTTAGTAATATATAAAAATGCTGATGCTTTATGTGGATGTATTTTATATGTTTTATGCCCTACAACTTTGCTAAAATTGTTAATTGTTTAATCTAGGTTTTTTTTTTATTTGATCTAGGGTTTTATAAGAATACTATCATATCATCAGCAAAAAGTGCTTGTTTTGTTTCTTCATTGCTTATTCTAATTCCTAAGATAGATTTCTGTACCCAACTGACTGTGTTTTTATATTCTTACCTCTTTGAAACAGTACTGATTAGAGTGAGGGTATCAACCTCTTCCCCTTCATTTTCCCTTCCATTATCAAAGTTATTCTTTGCATACCTCTTTCATTGGAGAAAATTTCTCCATTCTACCTCTCCCTTTCTCCTTCTCCTGGTGCATCCCTCTTTCTCACTCCTTCATTGGGGGGGGGGGCATCCCAACATAATTGACTCACACCCATACCTTCTCTATATATAGACTCCTAGTAAACAGTTTAACTTTATTGAGTCTCTTGTGATTGCTCTTTCATGTTTACCTTTTTATGCTTCTCTTGAGTCTTGTGTTTGAATGTCAGATTTTCTATTTTGCTCTGGTCATTAATACCTGAAGGGGCTTCACTTTCATTATTTTTTTCCACCAAAGTATTCTATTCATGTTTTGCTTGGTAGACTACCCTTAGTTGTAATCCTAGCTCTTTTGTTTTCCAGAATATAATTTTCAAAGCCCTCTGCTCTTTTAACATTGAAGCTGCTAAATATTGTGTGATCCTGACTGTGCCTCCATGACATTTGAATTGTCTTTCTGACTGCCTGCAATATTTTCTCCTTGACATGGGAGCTCTGGAATTTAGTCATAATAGTCCTATGAGTTTTCACTTTGGGATCTCTTTCAGGATGTGATCAGTAAATTCTTTCAATTTCTGTTTTACCCTCTGGATCTAAGGTATTCGGGCAGTTTTACTTTGTAATTTCTTGAAATATGTTGTCTAGGTTCTTTTTTGTTTATCACGACTTTCAGGTAGTCCAATAATTCTTAAAGTTTCCCTCCTCAACCTATTTGCCAAGTCAGTTTTTTCCCTCAATGAGATAGCTCATATTTTATTTCACTTTTACATTCTTTTGATTTTGTTTTGTTGTTGCTTTGTGTCTCAAGGAGTCATTAGCTTCCACTTAACCAATTCTAATTTTAGGGAATTATTTTCTTGAATGACCTTTTTACATTTGGTCAATTATACTTTTCTTTTTTTGCGGGTCCGTGGAGGTTAAGTGACTTGCCCAGGGTCACACAGGAAGTAAATGTAAAGTGTCTGAGGTCAGATTTGAACTCAGTACTCCTGAATCCAGGGCTAGTGCTTTATCCACTGTGCCACCTAGCTGCCCCCAGTCAATTATGCTTTTAAAGGAGTTCTTTTCTTCAGGGAATTTATGTTTCTCTTTCACCAAGTTATTCATTCTCTTTTCATAATTTTCCTGTATCACTCTCATTTACTTTCCCAAATTTTCCTTTACCACTCTTATCTCTTTCTATAACTCTTCTAGGAATTTCTGTTGGGCTTGGGTCCAATTAGCATTTCTTTGAGGCTTTTTCTACATTGTTGTATTCTGAGTTTACTTCTTAGTCTTCCATGCCACTATTGTAACTTTTTATAGTCAAGTTTTTTATTTTGTTGAGCTCTACTCACCTGGTTGTGGAGAGGTACCATGCCAAGCTTCAGGATTTTTCATGCTGCTGTTTTCAGAGGTGGTTCTGGGGCATCTGCAAGTTTTCAGTGCTTCTGAAGTGGTATAATCCAGGGAGAGGTGCGGTCAATTGCTCTCTTGGTCTAGAACCTGGTCTTTACTCAGAAAGGTACCCTTCTCTCCTGTAGTCACAAGGGATAGTGCTGCTTTTGGGCTTAGAACTGTGACAAGGTTACTTCCCTCCTGAAACTACAAACTGTAGTGCTCCTCTCTGCCTTGGACCTGTGATCAGGGTCCCTGCTTCTTTGTGAGTGACCACAAGCACTCCTCTCTGCTTTGGAACAGCAACCAAATAATAGAGTTTCCACTCAGCACCAATCCCTGTCCCCAGAGCCAGCAACAGTTCCCTGTAATATCTTTCTGATGAACTGTCTGACTTCTCTTACCACCTCTGGGATGAAAATGCCCAAAGCTGCTACTTCTCTTTCCTATGAACTATTGGCACCAGTTCTTCCCCATCTTGGATCCATCTTTTACCCCCAACATCATTAAAGAGGTGTTTGGTGGACCAAATGTTAATAGCTATTGAATATTTTGCCTAAAGACATAGATTAAAATTATCTTTATGTTTTGAAAATACAGATTGACAGTGTGAGCAATATCATTTTAGTGACCATTGAAAGTAAACAAAAAATTTATCAAAAGGAAACTACATCTATGTAACACTGCTACTTTCTATTAGGCAGACTACAAGTTCAAACTGCATGCTAGCTGAGTTTTCTCATGATTTTCATCATATTACAAATGACTCCACAGTTTCTTAAGTTTAAAATCGTTCCTTGTCATTTCCATTTGTTTTCAAACATTCTGCCCAAAATGTTGTAATAAGTAACAGTTGATTTGAGAAACAAATACTATTTACTCCTTTATATATTTTCTGTCTAGTGTCTATCCTTGAGAAGAATCCATAATGACTACAACCAGTTCATGTAGTTCACAAGATGGCCTCCATGTCCTGCAGTTCAAACACAATAACACGATCTGTGAAATGATCAGAAGAGCTGAGGCATTTGCATACCAATACACGGAAGAGTTGCATGCTTCATTGAGATGCTCAGGGTAAGAGGCAGAGCTCACATTAAGGGGAGCAAAACAATCACGGATGTTGCTGACTTCTGGCTGCTATGAGTGGCAAGTATTAGGTAATGAGATTTTCACTTTGTCAGATGGAATACTTAGTCAAGCTCAAATTCCCTTCTAAATAGGAATGTAACTAGAAATGGTTGTCCTTATGGCCTGGAAATGGACAGTAGATTCAGTTTATTCTCTGCTCCAAGTTGTAGATGCAAAGTTCTTATGTCTTTGCTAAAGTACTTAGAACTAAGTCTAGAGCTTGATGCTAGAGAAAGATTTTCTGGGCAGAAATAACCCTTCCTTTAAAATAAAAATGGAAGACTTAGGTAATGTGTAACTGTTGCCTATTTAGGTCAATATATTGATTGAGAGGCAGTGTTTAGTGAGGGAACTCACTTTAGCATCAAGAAGAACTATGTTCAAGTCCTAGCTCTGACACATACATGTTTTGTGGCAGTAGCAATACTCTCTATGCCCCAGACCCCACTCTAACATAGTAAGTTACAGAGCAGTTGAGGCTCTGAATTGGGGAAGGCAATTTCCTCACTGGGAATTACTAACACCAATGAAATGACAGATCAGGTCCTGCTCCCCACAACAATATCCCCAAGACATTACTATAAGTATCCAAAAGAAGACAAAAGCCAATAATCAGGATATGGAAGGCAGAATTAGGTGACTCTCTTGAAGAATCAACTGGGAAATGTGACCTTTTTGTGCCTCACTTTGTAAAAAGGTGAGCATCTCTACTTATCTCATGGAAATTTATTCATATCCACTTACCATTTCAAATTACTCTATGAAAGGGCATACAAATAACAAGCTCTCCGTTATTTTTTATAGCTGAGATAAACTTAGTCTTCAATCACGGAACTATAGCCATAATGACCAGGTGGGCCAAAGTACCTTGGCAATAATGGTTGTATGAACTATAAGCTTCTCTATAAGCTCAATCAGAGAAGATGTGCCCAGTGAAAATTTCATTGACCACTAGTGCTTAAAAATGGCAGAAGGATGTAAAAATCCTTGAAATCCTATAATAGAATGGTCTATGCTGAGTCAGGAGTTTTCTACTTTCACATAAATGTGATCATTAAATCCATAAGTAGACTTTAAAATCCATAAGGGTGGGGGCTCTCTCATGTTTGTACTGATATCCCCATTGCCTGTCACATAGTAGTAAAAGCTTATTAAATTGTTGTTGACTGATTGATTGAATTTCTTATTAATTAAATTAGTCTAGCCACCAAGAGATTTTTAGTAAAGTATCCTAGGCAGAATGGCATGTTGGGTATCTGTTTTCTATTAAGGATAAGCCATCAACTACTGAACCTTCCATTCACACAAAGGGTTATAGCACCTTCCTTAACAAAGTGAATGAATTTGATATCTGCATGACTGTTGCCAATAGCACATACTTGAAAGGTCTTAGCAATATGATCAGTAAGTCAAACTTCCACTAAACTTCAGAAAACTTGGAGGCTTTGAAAACACGGGTTTAAAGCTGTAAACAGCCTATTCCAGAAGATGAGAAGGCCAACAGTATTTGCACATACCCTTTAATATTTTTTATATTATACCTCTTATTGTTATATTATTATACTTTTTAATATAATACCTCTGGGCATAGAGGTAAATAGTGCAAGGAGTAGGCATGGATGACATGCATGGTAATTCTGATCACAACCTACATTCAGTCCTTCCACCCCTCTGCATGCTCTCTTGCATCTGGTGTGTGAGGGGTTTTGGTAAGGTAGACAATAGATTTCAATAAATCCTATCTGCCAGCTATACCCCCCCACCCACAAATATTTAATGCATTTACATACCTTGACACATAATCAAACACCCATTATCAAACATGTTACAGACTTGGATATAAACCATTTAACATTAAAACCAATAGACACAAAGCAGGAACCCAACTAATTCTGTGGAAACCATTTTTTGTAACATGTAAATAGTCCAGATCCTAGGAATAATATGATAACCCTAGGTTACAAACAGATAACATCTCAGTTTTTTTAGTGATTTCTATTCCTAACTAATGATATTTCTTTCTTTCTTTTTTTAAAAAATGGGGCATTGAGGGTTAAGTGGCTTGCCCAGGGTCACACAGCTAGTAGGTGTCAAGTGTCTGAGGCTAGATCCGAACTCAGGTCCTTCTGAATCCAGGGCCACTGCTCTATCCACTGTGCCACCTAGTTCCCAACTAATGCTATTTCAACATAATGGACACATTCCACACTCGGTTTTGAGGTATTAAAGGTTATTCTGATTCTGCTTTTTATTTGTTCACTTTCCTTTCTCATAACCTGATATCGTCTGCTATGACAAACTGCACGAATTTGGCATAGGAGGCCCAACCCTCACCCAGGAGTTGAGGAAAGAAAAAGTGAGGTGTTTATGGGAAACCGAAGGAAGGAAGAAGGGGAAAAGTACAGAAGTGAGGCAGCCTAATTTATTTTCTTTGACATAGGAGACAGGAAGACCTAAGATCAAAGTCTGCTTCAGTTGCTCATCAGCTTTATAATGAGTACATGGACAAGTCAAAGTCTCTCAGCCTCTATTTACTCACCTGTAAAATGGGGTTGATAATGCCACCTCCCTTGCAAGGTTGTAGAGAGAATCCAATGTGCTAGTGTATTTAAAGTGCTTTGCAATCCTTAAAGTGCTATATAAATATTAGTTGTGATTATAAACTGATCTATATGTCTAGGTATCTATATATCTCTTTCTACTTATCTACACACACAGCGAGACACTCCTCCAGGTTTAAGTTGCTATATCTTAATCTGGGCTTGGGAAGACCTAGATTGAAACTTCTATTTCTGACACATGCTATCTGGATGACCATGAATAAGTTCTTCAAATTTTCAATGGCCCAGGCAATACAAATCAGAGGAAAATCTTAAGATCCCAGAGCTAGATCTGGAACGGGTATAAAAGATTCCCTCATTTCACAGATGAGAAAACTAAGGCTCAAGGAATTTAAGGGATTTTCTCATAATCACAGAGGCAGTGTTAGAGGCAAGATTTGAATCCAGCTCCTCTGACTCCAGAACTAGTGCTCTCTCCTATATCCTGCTGCCTCTCAACGATGCTATAGACAGCATGCTACATTGTATTAGCATGAGAGTTCCCTATATATATGAAATCATAGGTCCCCACCGAAACCAAATTCAAAACAAAAATCACTTAATAAATGTGTGTTGACTTGTTGACTCAGTTTAAGTGTGTAATTTGAATTAAATTGTAAAGTAATTAAACTGCCCTGAAGCATTTTAAGTGTATAGTTTTAAAAAGACTTAGGTACCCAAAGAAAGTGGCAAAGCTGTAAAGTGCATATGATCTCTCTCTTGTACTTGCAAAAACTGGTATTTTTGAATAGGGGCAACTTGGGAGCAGAGTACATAGAGTGCTGAACCTGAAGTCAGGATGATGCATTTTCCTGAGTTCAAATCTGTAATCAGACGCTTACTAGGTGTTGACCCTGGTTGGGTCAAATAATCCCATTTGCCTCAGTTTCCTCATCTTGTAAAATGAACTGGAGAAGTAAATGGCAAAACTATGCCAGTATCTCTGCCAAAAAGCAAAACAGAACAAAACAAAACAAAAAACGCCAATTGGGGGTCATAAAAAGTTGAACATGACTGAAATGATTGAACAATATTTCTAAGTAGGAAGATGTCCATCAAGTTTGTTTATGGGGACCTGGGATTATAAGATTTAGAGATATAAGTTTTCTTAGAAATAATATCATCCACATCTTCACTTTACAGATGAGAAAACTGAGACCTAGAGAGGGCAATAAAAGACAATACCATACTTTTTAAAAAATAATAAGCATTTTTATTTAAATTTTTGAATTCCAAATTCTATCCCTCCTTCCCCTAACACCTCCCTGAGGCAATAAGCAATCAGATAAAGGTTATTCATGTGCAATTATGCAAAACATTACCATATTAGTCATTTTGTACAAGAAAACGAATAAAACAAAAAATGAAAATGTGAAAAATAGCATGCTTCAGTCTGTGTTCAATCAATATCAGTTCTTTCTTTGGAGATGGATAATATGTTTCATCAATAGTCCTTTGGGATTGTCTTGGATCATTGTGTTGCTGAGAATAGTTAAGTCATTCACAGTTCTTCACCATACAACAATGCTGTCACTGTGTACAGTGTTCTCCTGGTTCTGCTCACTTCACTATATATCAGTTCATACAAGTCTTTCCCAGCCTTTTTGAAATCATACTTCTTGCCATTTCTTATAACATAATAATATTCTAGCACCATCATATATGAAGTTTGTTTAGCCATTCCCCAATTGATGGACACTCCTTTGATTTCCAATTCTTAGCCATCACAAAAAAGAGCTGCTATAAATATTTTTGTACAAATAGGTCTTTTTTCTCTTTTTGGGAATGTCTTTGGGATATAAACCTAGCACAGGTAGTTCTGGATCAAAGGGTATGCACAATTCTGTAGCCCTTTGGTCATAGTTCCAAATTGCTCTTCAGATTCGTTGGATCAGTTCACAACTCCACCAGAAGTGGATTAGAATCCCAGATTTCCCAAATCTCATCCAACATCCAAAAATTTCCTTTTTTGTTTTATTTGCCACTCTCATAGGTTTAAGGTGATATACTTCAGTGTTTTTTTAATTTGCATTTCTTTGATCAATAGCGATCCAGAGCATTTTTTCATATGACTATAGACAGCTTTGATTTCATTGTCTGAAAACTCCCTGTTCATATCCTTTGACCATTTATCAATTCGGGAATGACTTATATTTTCATAAATTTGACTCAGTACTCTCTATATTTGAGAAATGGGGGTTTTAGCAGAGATACTTGTTTCAAAAATTCTTTCCCAGTTTTCTGCTTCCCTTATAATATTAGTTACATTAGTGTTGTTTGTGCAAAAGCTTTTTAAATTTTATATAACCAAAATTATCTTTTATATTTTGTGTTGCTCTATATCTTCTTTAGTCCTAAATTCTTCTTCTGTTCATAAATCTAGCTGATAAACTATTCCATGCTCTCTTAATTTGCTTATGTTATGTCACCCTTTATGTATGAATCATGTATCCATTTTGACCTTATTTTAGTAAATGGTGTGAGATATTGCTCCATACCTAGTTTTTGCCATACTGTTTTCCAATTTTCCCAGCATTTTTTTGTCAAATAATGAGGTGGGTTTTTGTTCCAAAAACTTGGATCTTTGGATGTATCATATACTAGATTACTATAGTCATTTACTACAGTGTAATTTGTACACATTCTTTTCCACTGATCCACCTCTTTATTTCTTAGCCAGTATTAGATTGTTTTGATAATTACTGCTTTATAATACAGTTTGAGATCTGGTATTGCTAGACTACCTTCTTTTCCATTTATTTTCATTGATTATCTTGATATCCTTTAGCTTTTACTATTCCAGATGAATTTTGTTATTATTTTTCTAGATCTATAAAATATTTTTGATAGCTTGGTATAGCACTAAATAAATAAATTAGCTTAGGAAAGATTGTCATTTTTATTATATTGCAGTGCCATAAATTAAACCCAGATACTTTTGTTCCAAAAGTGAGTGCTTTGTTTTGTTTTTTCCACTGCACCATCATGACTCCCTTGTATTACTAACCTTTTAAAATTTTTGCTTCTCAAAATTAAAAGAGGTTGGGTTCCTGGTCATCAAAGCCATGGGAAAGGATTTTAGGAGACAAATCTGGAGTATGGACCTCATCTACAATGGATCAGGCAGAAACAACCATTTCATGGCATATATAGCACAGTTATACAATGTAGATTGACAAAATTATTTCAAGGCTATTATTGGAACTACACTACAATTTTCCCCTCGTATTTTTAAAGGAGTCACTGATACCCAGCCATGATCTGACATTAGTCAGCTCCCCCCATTTTATTAAGATACTCTTAATATTTTTGAGCTTATAACCTAGAATGCACTATTCCAATAGTAAGAACTTTATTGCGTTAAATAAGCTTGACATTAGATGGCTTCTACCTCACTCTCTCACACACACACATGCACATTTTCAGCGATTGCATAGATTTTAAAGCAGAATCATCTAGCACTCATGTATAATTGGAATACTGAAAAAAAAACCCTTTCTTTGTAGATGTATTAAATAGAATGTCAAAAAATCAAACAGTTCTTATTTATAATATCTCTTGATCTTCCACAATCTTTAGAAGTCTTTCAAGGTATCATGAAATACTATTATATCAGTTTGCTTCTTTAGAGTTGAACAATAAGGACTCAAGTATGTACAGATCTTGAGTATTTCCATCAAAAGGATTTTATGAAGATGGGAGAAAATATCTTGTTTCAAGTTATGAAACATATATTTATAAAAGTACTCTAATTATGAAATCTGATATATCTTTTTCTATATTTTATGCCAAATGACTTCATGTGATTTTATATTCAATTTTTCTTCACTTCCTTATAAAAATACTGCCAAAAACATTTATTGGTATCCAATAAATCAATACTGAATAATAAGCTTGAATCCAGTCTCTTCCATCTATGCCTTGTTTCAGTACCATTAGCATCTCTTTGTTAGAGAAGCCCCTATTTTCTTTCCTTTCTGAATCTATTATCTTTGTCTTTTACATAGCTATAATCTTCATGGTGGTTGAAGGGCTTTATTACTTTTAAAATAAGTCCATAAATTTGAAAGATAAGCTTTAGTAAATTATTGTAGCTGTTTAACTTTTGTAGATCTATAGACTAAAAGACTGCTTTGTTTTTTTTAATGTAAGCAATTATCTTTAATAGAGGATGATCCCTTACCCCCACCCATCCTTTCTCATGGGAAATTGTAGATCTAGGGGGAGGGTTTTGAATTCTGCTAATTATCATGACTCTACTAGTTGTTCTCAGATCCATGATAAACCCTAACAGGTATTGAAAAGGAGCAAGAGTGTACTGCAATCAGCATAATGATCAATGAGCACATTGTTGCTTCATGATTAGTTTAGAACATATAAAAGCAACAAGAAGGGGCAGTTAGGTGGCTCGGTGGATAAAGCACTGCTCCTGAATTCAGGAGTACCTGAGTTCAAATCCAGCCACAGATACTTGACACTAGCTGTGTGATCCTGGGCAAGTCACTTAACCCTCATTGCCATTTCCCTGCAAAAAAAAAAAAAAAAAGCAACAAGAATAAGTCAAATTGTTATCAATAGGCATTGTAATATAGTAGAAAAATGTTATTTTTCGATTTATGACACCCAGATTCAAATTCTGTGTTTGTCTTCTATTAGTATAGATAAAATGTTTAGCCACACTTATAAAATCAGCACGATATTTGGATTGCTGAAGTTATAGTGTTATTATAAGGAATGCTCTTTGGGAACTTTAGAGAGATGTACAAATAAAAGTATTATAAAATAAGCATGCAAAGGGGAGACAGTGTGTTTCAATAGATAGAGAATGGACTTGGGAGTCAGGAAAATTTGGGTTCAAGACTCCCCCTTTTTTTTTCTTTTGCAGGGCAATAAGGGTTAAGTGACTTGCCCACAGTCACACAGCTACTAAGTGTCAAGTGTCTAAGGCCGGATTTGAATTCAGGTCCTCCTGAATCCAGGGTCAGTGCTCTATCCACTGTGCCACCTAGCTGCCCCTCAATACCCTCTTTTGAAATACACTAGCTGTGTGACCCTGGGCAAGTCACAAACTCTCAGTGGAGTAGACAACTGACTCCCATTTCTCATCTCTGCTTCCTGGCTTCTCTGGCTTCCTTAAAGCCCCAGCTAAAAATCATCTAAATTCCCAATACCCCTTAATTCTAGTGCCTTTCCTCTGTTATCTTCAATTTATACCACATGTAGCTTCTTTGTACATAGTTTTGGTGTGTTTTCACCCCCATTAGACTCCTTGAGATCAGGAACTAATTTTTTCTTTTCTTATTTCCAGCACTTAGCACAGTACCTAGCATTTAATATTTATTGACTTTGTTCTAGTGACCTTGGCCTCTTTGCCTTTTCTTGCAGGGGACACTCTATCTCCCATGAGTGTGTTCACTGGCTGAATACCCCCATGCCTGCAGCTCTCTTCCATGTCTGGCTCCTTTGCTTCCTTTCTTGGCTTCCTTAAAGTCTCAGCTAAAGTCTCACCTTTTACAAGAAGCCTTTCCCATTACATCCTAAGGCTAAAGCCTTCCTGATGAACATCTCTATCTTGTCCTCTTGTCCTGTACATTCTCTAGAGTGCACACACATAGTTGTTGGCATTTTGCCTTTTCCATAAGACAGTTGTTTGTCCTTAGGTTTCAAAGAGAACCAATAACAACACAGGGTGATGTATTGACTTGTGTATGAATTGGATTTAATTAGGCAAAGCTGCACAAAGTCATCAGCCTTATTCTCTCTTCCAGAGTCATAGAAGTCCAATGGCAAGACAAAAGTCAGGATAATTGGTGATGGCCCGGAATGTTGGCATCTTCCATGTCTTACTAAGCTCTTAGAACTCCAGTGAGTCTGCTTCAGCCACCTTCATGGCCGTTGGAACAAATTGTTCTCATCCATCAATTCCACTGAGGAAAGTCTTTACATGCTTGGGGTAGATATCCCTTTAACTCACAGATAGATTTGAAGCCTGTGGGTTACTCACAACCTATTTTAGCCCATCTGCTGAGGCAGTTTACTGAGGTGTGACCTCTGCACATGCTATACATTCTTGGGGCCACAGGTCAGAATCAGCTTCTTTAGAGATATTACTGGGTGGTATCTTTCTTTGTGTCTTTAGCACTTAGCACAGTTTCCAGCACATAGTAGGCACTTCATGCTTGTTGATTGGCTCCCTAATTACTACAAAGTAAAATGGGTTCATCAAGAATGAGTCATGCCATGAGGGCAGCTAGGTGGTACCATGGATAAAGCACCAGCCCTGGATTCAGGAAGACCTCAGTTCAAATCTGGCTTCAGACACTTGACACTTACTAGCTATGTGACCTTGGGCAAGTCACTTAACCCTGTTGCCCCACCAAAAAAAAAAAAGAATGAAACATGTCAGACCAAGATCATTTCTTTTCTTTTCTTCCTCTTTTTAAAATTGGGTTTCTAGACTGGAGGAATGGAGGAATATCATAGGTCCAATATACTTGGGTTTCAGTAAAGTAAACTAGGCATGTTTATCAGGACTTAGGGGAACATGATAGAATTCTTTAAATGGAATGGATTGACAGATGGAAAAATTTGATTTGTTTTGCTTGGGCCTGAGGACAGAATGATGTACAAGGCATAGAAATTCTAGAGGCAGATTTTGGTTTGATGTATAAGAAAGACCTGTCCTGAATGAATTTGAGCTCTAGTATACATTTTAGAATATTTTCATCAGATATGTATCTCTATCCCACATAGATTACTTGGGAAGGTGGAAATTTTGACCCAGGAAAGTATCAAATCATCTTTGAAATCCATTTCATCTGCCTGATTCTTTTATTCAATGAAACTTTGAAGTCACATATCCATAAATGTTCTTGCTGCTGGTAATGTTATTACTGAAAGGGAATTTGCTTTGGGGAAAAAGATGGTAGCAAAATCTGTTTGTTTCCAGATAAGCAGACCTCATCTGAAGTTTTCTGATCTTTTTCTGGATCCTTCTGCTCCTATGTATACTGGACACCTTCCATCCATCAGAGAATATGTAAATTGTACCAGAGAAAAACTTGAGTCTGGTAAATATGTTTCTCCTCATTAATAGCATAGTTATCTGTGACTTCTGAATACTTGCTTCTAGATACTCCGGCAGACATATGGTATCAGTTTCATCCATCTAGTGTTAGCTAATGTTTCTGGAACTCATTATCTTGGTTTCTTCACCTACAGTGCCTAGCAAATCCCTTTTCTTTAAGCAAACTTCTGGTTTTGTACAAATCTAATTAGCCCCATACTGTTGACAGCTAAATTATGGCATGACAGATGAAAAAGTTGGTTAAATCATTTCTTCCTTTTTCATTAATCCTCTTTTAAAGTCAAAGTTCAGTTTTGGTATATCAGAATCTCACAAAATCTGACCATCTTCTCTTCTTTCTTTTAATGTTTGCTCTTTGTAATCCTCATCTATCTTTGGTCCTGTGCTGCCCCATAAAAAAAAAAAGTTTTTACGTGTCTCCCACCCTATCTCCTGTCTCCTTGTAAGAAATCATCAGGTGACAAGTTTGGTGTAATACAGGAACACTACAAATTGGTTGTATCCAAAGGAAATTGTTTTCATAAAATAGTAAGAATTATCAAAGGAAATAATTTAAATGAATATTTAGATTAATTCAACATATTTCTGAAAAGCCCTTAGATGTACAATACCACAGAAAAAGGTGATGCTGTTTGTCTGTTTTATGACAAGTTATTAAACGAAGGTGAGACAGTATTGCATATAGATGAGAACGCCTTGTAGATAGTGTAGATTTGAATTAACTTTGCTTTTAGTCACTATTATTTTGCAAATTCAACAACCTGTATAAATTTGAGCTTCAATATATATTTTCTCTAGGTATGTAACACTGTACCACATGGAGCACTTACTAGATTCAGAAGAAGAAAAAAGTATCTACATGGGGGCAGCTAGGTAGTGCACTAGATAGAGCACCAGTCCTGGAGTCAAGAGGACTTGAGTTCAAATCTTACCTCGAATACTTAGCTGTGTGACCCTGGGCAAGTCATTCAACCCTGATTACCTTCAAAAACTTTAAAAAGGGGGCATCTAGTTGGCACAGTAGATAAAGCACTGGCCCTGGATTCAGGAGGACCTGAGTTCAAATCTGGTCTCAGACACTTGATACTTACTGGCTGTTTGTCCCTGGGCAAGTCATTTAACCCTCATTGCCCCACAAAAAACAACTTTTAAAAAATGTGAAATGTCAAGATAGATGATATCAGAAGGAAAACAGGTAAAAAAAACTCCTGAAAGGGATAACTGCATTCAAACTGAATAACCCTTTTCTGTTATTCTTTCAAAGCCATCAATCCTCTAAATGGGGCAGCTAGGTGGCGTAGTAGATAGAGCACTGGCCCTGAGGTTGGGAGGATGAGTTTAAATCTCACCTCAGACACACACTAGTTGTGTAACCCTGGGCAGGTCACTTAACCCCAATTGCCTTAAACATCCGGGGCCATCTCCAGTCATATGGGTATACATCTTGCCACTGGACCCAGATAGCTCTGGAGAAAAGAGTAAGGTTGGTGAACTAGCACAGTGCTCCCTCACTTAAATCCAATTGACTGAAAGTCATGGCATCACCCTAATGTCCTAGTTCTCTTTGAGGATGGAGGACAAAAGGAACTGGTGAAGTTGGCAAAGGCAGTTTTACTTTGGGCATTTGGGCAACATATAACATCATTTTGGGTAATCTGACCATACTCTGCAAAACATATATTGAGCATAAACAGAAAGACCACCATGAAAATAATTGCTGTTTGTTCACTATATGTTCCAGAGAAGTAAAGTAAAGGGGGAAGGGGCATTCTGTGCAGAAATTTTAAAAATTCTCCAAATGCAATGATAGGCAAAAAAATATAACTATATTGTTTTGGAAAAAAATTTTAAATGACTGTTTAGTAATGTGGGGATGATTTCAGAATAAATTTTCTTAGTACTACTAAATTATTGACCATTTATAGCAGGGCTTCTTAAACTTTTTGTACTCATGACCTCTTTTTTCCCAAGAAAGTTTTATGTGAACCTCGGTATATAGGTATATAAGTTAGGTATACATAACCTTTGACTATTGCCAAATTTTTCAAAACATTCAGTTTTGTGATCCCCATACGGGGTTGAGACATTTTAAGAAGCTAGAATTTAGAGCAAATATAGAAGCAAATTCCAAGTGAGAAAAAAGGGTGATGAGAAGACATCAAATGATGAGATGAGACCGATAAACATTGACTTGAATCTAGAATTGAGCTGGAGGAGATCAGCTGCATTCCCATTTAGAAAACTTTGTAAAACTTTGGATGACTGCTCATTGCTGAAAAAAGTCCATGTTCTTAATACTACAACATAGTTTCAGATCATGAAGTATCACAATCTGAGAACAATCAGAACTGCAAGTGATCTAGAGGGTATTGGAAAAACACAAGGTGAGTGTAGCAGATGGCAGCATATTTTCACATGAATGAGAAATGGTGTAAAAGTCATCAGGAGAACACATATAAATAGAAGGGGAAAATGGGCCAATAATATGGTAAGAGTGAGGGATGCAAGATGTGTAACCAGGGTGCTATACCGATATGCACAAAACATTAGAGAACCAGAAAACTTAAATCACTGATTAAATCCTCTATGTAGAATTTACAGGATAAAATAGAGAAGAATCATGAAGCATGTCAAGGCATGAATGGGTTGCTCGCTGAATTAGTATTCTCTTTGATGAGAACATAGTAATAAATTGTCTTAAGACAATAGTTCTCTTACTCAATTGTTTTTATGTCAGAAAATATACTTCTTTATGCTACACAAGAATATACATCTGCTACCAAAGCAATATTCTTAGAAGAGAGATTTTGTTGTGTTATTCACCTGTTCAAAGAGCTCCCGCAGCTTTCTCTTACCTCTTGAATAAAATATAAATTCCTCTGTTTGGCATTTAAAGCACATTACAGTCTGGTCCCAGCCTACCTTTCAAGGTTTACTAAATATCCCTCCCCTCTACATAGTATGTGGTCCAGTCACATTGTCCTAATTGATATGCCCTACATGGTATATTTCATCTCTCAAATCCATGGTGTTACATAGGCTATCTGCATATACTTGCAAGAGATCCCCCTTCTTCTGCCCCTTTGAATCCTTACCTTCCTTCAAGGCTCACTTCTTGAATAGGATCATGAAATCAGAGACCTAGATGGATCTCAAAGTCTATTTAGGCCAAAACCATTGTTTTACTGATGTAAAACTGAATCCACTGGAGGTTAAATGACTTGCCCAAAATCACAGAGGTAATATACATAAGAATTGGAATTTACAAAATATTGTTTCCCTCCCCATCTCCCTCAACTAGATCTATTTTTGCCTCTGCTTGTTGAGGGGTACCATAGAGAATGAAATCATATCAGTACTTAACATGTATATGCCAAGTGGTATAGCATCTGGGTTTTTGAAGTAGAAGGTGAATGAATTGAAAAATCTCTGTGACCAGATGGATTCACAAGTGAATTTCTACCAAACTTTTAAAGAACAATTAGTCCCAATGCCATATAAAATATTTGAAAAAATAAGAGCTTCAAAAAAGCTTGGAAAAACATGTATGAAATGATGTATTGGGAAGTGAGCAGAACCAAGAGAATACTCTACAAAGAAACAGCAATGTTGTTTGATGAAGATCTGTCAATGAGTTGACTATTTTCAGCAATGCAATGATCCAAGTCACTCCCAAAGGAATATTGATGAAGCATGCTGTCCACTTCCAGGGAGGGAACTAATATTGATGGAACAGATTGGGGCATGCTATTTTTCACATTCTTTCTTTAAGTGACAAATATGGTGATGTTTTCCATGTTCATATATGTATAACCCATATCAGATTATTTACTGCCTCATGGAGGGGAAAAGGGAGGGGGCAAGGGAGGGATGGAGATTGGATTAGAAAAATATAAATAAAAATGTTTAATCTGGAAAGATAGGGGAGGGGTGTTCTGGGAAGGGTACAGGAGGCATATATGTATTTATATACACACACATATATATGTTTTGCATTTATGAGTTATTTGGGTATTTATATAGTAATTATATTTAAACAAATTTGCCATATAAATTATTTCCATTAATTGATAAGTATTTGTTATTTATAAAAGTTATTTAAGGAATTAAAATACTAAGCTATATATATTAGAATATATCTAGGTATATCTAAATGTAATAATGTAGAAATTTACATTATATATGTCATATATGTATAAAATATAATTATGTATCACAAATAAAATAAATTTTAAAAATCTAAACAGAAAAATAAAAGAATTGGAATTTGAACCCTCTAGCTCGAGAAGCTTCCTGATTCCTCTCTTCTTCCCTCTCCCCTTCCTCTCTAGATAAATGGATTGGTAGAGATAAAAGCCTCTCTCTAAGTGGAAATGTGTGTATGTATGTATGCATTTATGTATGTATGTGTACATATATAATATGCACATATATGAAGAGAGAAAGATCTATATATATATGTTCTATAATATTTTATAAGTATATGTTTTGAGTATTTTGTACTATGAAATTTTTCCCATGTTGATAATAGTAGATTTTGTACTACAGATGTTTGGTTGAACTCTGGTACTCATGGTTCATCAGTAAGAAAAGTTGAATAAAAGCCAGAGGCAAGCTACATTTCCTAAATTACAAGGTCACTAGATCATAGATTTGCAACTCAAAGGGACCTTAATGACCACCTAGTCCCAACCCTCTGATATTACAAATGAGAAAGATGAGGTCCATGAGAGGATGTACCTTTCTCTAGGGCTCACAAGGAGAAAGAGGCAGAGCCACGTTTTTAAATGGGAGCTCTCAACTCCTTCTAATAGTGGTTGCAGCAATGGAGTGGCTAGTAGTGCTCTGTATAAGAAAGGCATGGATTCAAATTCTGCTCCTGACATTTATTAGTTGTGCAGCCTTGGGCAAGACATTTAACTCCTGTGATCCCTAGTTTCCCAGTATGTAAAATGATAGTTTTGGTTTCAATTGCCCCTAAAATCCCTTTCATATCTCCTACTGTGATCCTATCTGTATAGGGAACCTCTATTTGAGATGGTTTCTGATCTTCCATCATTGACTCTCATTCCATCCCCACCCCACAATGTGGTAGAAGTAGATGTTTGCTGCAAACAGTGTGACAAGGAAACACCCCTATTAGAAATCTTCAGGTTGTCCAGACTGTAATCAGCAAGAAAAGAGCAGAGGATAAAGATGGGTCCTTTGGCTTCTGCCTGAATTTCTCCTCCTTTGCCTATCACTGCCTCATCCTACCCAGTGGCCTTTGCCCTCGCCCCGACCCCGTGCTCTTCTCTCCCCACCCCCACTGTCTTCTTTCATCTCATTCCTAGGGAGCTCGTTCATCACATCTCCCTCGCTCCATCTGCCCGCATCTCCACCCTTCTGTTGTGCCTGCTGGAGCACAGAGCCCTACTGCACACTTTCAGCTTCATCCAGCACTAGTCTTCTTCCTATCCCCAGTCCCGTCAGATGCCGCAATCTCATCCTTTGTGGTTCTTGAAGCTTCTGCTTTCCTGTTTCCAATCCAAGATTCCTCCTGACATTTCCCCAGGTTCTTTGCATGGAGGGCGTGCTCAGAACAAGCCTCGAGGTTTCTACATGGGCATCAATGGAACCGGGACAATCTCTGCCAACTGCTTTGACTTTCCTTTCCAACGGCTAACCAAAGGATAGCTCCGCTGCCCTTTAAGACTGCCAGGAAAGCTAGCCCCAAAGAACCATCTAGAGTGAGATGCAGATGTGTCTTCGCACACATGCAGTGCATGCTAGCTACAATATTCCACTTCAACAAACCGTATACATACAACTTGTCCTTGAGTGGCAAGCAATATTCTCTGGATGCTTCTCTGTCCAGGGAAAGAGATTGTTGGTCTTATCCCTGTACTGTGGATGATACATTTCCTATTTATCATCTGATACTGGACTGCAGGTTCTTTGGTCTCCTTTCTCTATTAAGCATCTGAAAAGAAAGCATGTCGGGAAGCATGTTTTTGCATAACTGCCTAAGGATTTTTTTTTAGTTTTTTGCTGTTGGGATCAGTTCTGAAAAAGTTAAACTTTATGATCCTTGCTCTTTTAATAAAAGTCCCTCCCTGCATGTCCTTCAAGATGCAGTATGTCCACCTGCAAGAGGACAGGCCTACAGTTCAGCACTGATGAGAAACATTGTACTATCTCCAAATGACAGTTTCCTCTGCTTGCCTGGTGGTTATGAAAGAGCAGCTTTTGCATACATTTGAGTTGATAAAGCAGCAACATTGAACATTTTTGAACAACATTGATTGAAGGCCTGCTTCTATCCACATTCAGGGTAGGCTCCCAGGTCAACAAAATCTGAGTCTGGTAGAGAGAAAATGGCCTAAAGATAGCTGGGGCAAGGAAGTTTACTGACCACTCACTTAAACTGTCTGCAACCTAATCCTGTTCACACCCTTTGCCAGGGAATGTACTAATGGGTTATTCTGCTTGACAAACATCAAGGACTGCCCCTTTAGTGCATCAGCTATTCCTGTGCATTGAAGAATACCCAGAGTGAAGAGATGACCAGTTATGTAAGATTATATTGTTCTTGCACAATGAAGATGCTTTCATTCTACATGGGCCTTTCCCTGAACATCACTGGACATTTTTTTTTGGCAGGACAATGAGGGTTAAGTGACTTGCCCGGGGTCATATAGCTAGTAAGTCTCTGAGGCTGTCAAGTGTCTGAGGCTGGATTTGAACTCAGGTCCTCCTGAATCCGGGGCCGGTGCTTTATCTACTGCACCACCTAGCTGCCCTGGACATTTTTTTAAATCAAATTCTTTGCTGCATTCCTTAAAAGGTTTCTTGGTGCCATAGGCCTGAAGAAGGAACAATTTTCTCTCTATAGGCTACATCAGATTCCACCTAGTGGGGGAGCTCTGCCAGCCTCATAAGCATGTGGGTGGACCCTTGAATAATCTTCTCTTTTGAATATATTAACTGCTGGAAAGGCTATAATATCTCATTTCCACATATCTTTTTCTACATGTCATTTGCCAGCTCCCATATCTGTAAAGAAATCTGTGGTTCTGTTTTTAAAATACCCATGCAGTTTCCCTTTCCTCTTTAGCATATATCATTAATCAATATGCTCAGTATTACTATGATTTGACTTAAAGAAACCAGGGGTTAAAAAGAAACAGAAACTTTTTTATTTCTAGGTATATGGAGAGGGACAGATGATTAGGATGAGGTGCCAGGCAGTCCCTGCAAACATAAATAAGTAGCCAGACCTCTGAATATTTCTAATTATTTTGCTGGGTGGGGGGAGGGGGAAGAGGGCAGAAAGCCCTGAAAAGGCAGCAAGTCAAGTGCCCTCAGCATCAAAGAAAGTTAGCCACAGATAACCTGTCCTATTTGAGCAAAATTTGAGTTTAAAATACTATCTTTGAAATATCTATGTGTATATATAGTGAAATTGGGTGGCAGCTTTAACTTTAGAAATCTATAGCTTTTTAATGTAGAACAGTATTGTGCAATTAGTCTGAATTGTTCACACAGATGTTTTCATGCTTCTGTCCTTCTTTCCATGCTAACCCTAACCCCCACCCACCACAAAAAAAAAATCCTCTAAACTTTCTGCGTTTAGACCTATTTCTCTCTTGAAAGCCGCCCTGCTGCTGAAACCCACAGAGCTGATTCTGGGTTTGCATTTTTTCAATATCTAGTCTTTTTATATGACTTTTTTGTTTCTTGTTTTCCATTTGATCACAGTGTATATATATTTATTTTAAAATACAAAAAAACCCTATACTTGTGACACAAATTTTCAGTACAGTATCTTATGATTTTTGACTTGAGGTTGCCATGTCCTCTACATAGCTGTACCATTGGAAAAATTTCCTCATTTGACTAGAAAAAGAACCTGTTTATATTCTCAGGAGCATTGCCACTAGAGTTACTCTTATTTTTTTTCCATTTTGAAGATTAAGCATTAATGAAACTCTGTTTTTAGAAGCAATGGTTGCTACATATCCCAGAGACCACTAAGGAACTTCAGTGATGCCTTCAAGGATAGAGTGAGTTTTTTGACATTTCCAAGCCTATCCAGTTTTGGTACCTTTTTTTTTCATTTTTAGTATGCTCTGCCTGGGCCTTTGATGTGAGAAAGAACCATTCTATATAACAGATTGTCACAGAAGTCTTAAGATTCACAGATGAGAATGGTTTCAATTTGAAAATGGTCTCTGTATTATATTATATACATTTAAAAATATGAAAGACAAGTGGAAGGGTTGTTTTAATTATTTTACAACCTAATTGATCCATTTACTTTGTATTTTCTAAATGTTACTGTGTTGTATAGGATTAAAATATAGCTATGCTTCATGTTGGTCCTGCTCTATTAACTGTAGATCAAGCAAGAACTGTAAATTAAAAATGTATTTCACCAGGACAAGATAATAAGGTAATTTTAAGGAAAAATCAAGAAATAGAATCATTCAAATCCTGCCCTGTATATAAAATCTTCCATAAACAATTTCATATAAGAAAAAGATTAAGGCCTCCATTCCAATAAATCCTTGAACAAATGAATATTCTGAAGTGAGGGAAGACTTAGGCCTCAATATTGGAAGACCTCTGCTTGATTCCTTGTGGTTTTATCTCCTGCTACCTTCTTGTGCCTGCTGCTTCTTGTCTTTTCCCTCACATCTTCTTAATATGATTGAGCAATTCCTTTGCCCCAGGTACTCTGCTTTGCCCCAACTCCTATCAAGGCTTGGAAACTTGCTTTTCCATTGCCACCACTGCTACATTCCAGGTCCCTGGCTACCATTTGCGGAATCTCTGCTGCACTACCTCTATTTCATGAGTTTCATCATTCTTATAGGGGAAGACCACCCCGGGCCAACATGTTTCCAGGCTAGTCAACAAAATTTGACTCTGTCCTAAGCCTCATAGCTGTATGTTGCTGACATAAAAAGGGACTATTTAGGCTGATCTTAAGGCTTGCAAACTTGTTCTTCTCATTGGAAGGTCTTCAGTACTCATTTCTTTCTGAGTTTCTGTTACTAAATTCTATTCATCTCATCCCCAACTCAGGGTGCACACAGTGTTCCTGTCACATGCTTGATATCTCCTGCTGAGTCTTTTTGAAGTACCAACATCCCTTTCCATTTACTTTTTCAAATCCCATAATACTCCATGAAAATTGCCTTGAAGTTCTGAAAAGCCATGAAGCAACCTCTACTGGCAGTCGTAACAAAGCCCATGCCCCTTTTATAATTAGTATGCAAGCATAAAGTGATACCTCATGCACAGTCACAATCATTTCCATCTCAGGTTACTGATTTTTTGTTTCAGAAATAAGGATTAGTATGGCCTCTACATCCCAGCACTCCCCCCCCAAAAAAAGGTGCCACCAACCATCATTCCTTATACTAAAATGACTAGTCTTCCTTTGACTGAGGTATTATACACTTTTGCTTTTAATGGTTCTCAAACACTAGTCTCTTTTTGACTCATGCAGACTTATATGCTATGCCTTTTGATACCACTTGCATTTAGTATCTGTTCTTGCATTACCCCGTTAATTTTGGCTTTCAAGCCTCCTTTTCCACTCCCTGCTTATATTATATGCCTTCTTGGTTTATATACAAGTTATATATAATTATACAAGTTATATATAATTATACAAGTTATATATAATTATACAAGTTATATATAAGTATCAAAATATTTTCGCTATGTTATTAAAAATCAAAATGCTGCTTTGAGTGTATTTACCTATGTTGAAAAGAATAAAAGCAGACCTTTCACAGAATTGAGAAAGAACAAAGAGGGGGTACTTGTGAGTAGGCTCTGACAATTAAGCATGGACCAGGAGTAATATTCACTTTAAGACTAAAAATATTGTTATGTAAAACTTCAGTCTGTACAGTTAAGTTACAGGGGACAGGATTTGAACTAATATATGTCTGAAACTTTAAAAATATTTTTATGAACTATAAAAAAATTAAATGTAGTTATACATTTACAAAGGGTCTTACAACGCAAAGATACCGAAATTAATATAAAATAGAGCAAGTAACTTCTGATTAATATTGAGTCTTCTGTGTTCTATATTTGTATTCCTAGATATACCTGTCTTGAAAACAATTTGTAACTGAGCTTCACAAATGACCATATAGAAAAGGGACATTTTTGTACAATAGTCTGATGCTTGATAATAAACCAAATGGGGAGAATAGTTGTTCTTGTTCATTACCTTACATGTAAGAGGAAGTTCATTTCTTTCCCCACAAAAGCATGTTGCATAGTTGTTAAACACCTTGACAAAAGAAAAGGCTTTGTCACAGGTTATAATGAAAGGAAAATATTTTCAGGATAAACTGAATAAGAATACTATATTACCATAGTTTTGTTCTTCTATTAGCAAGAATCAAAATGTTTTTTTCTTCATGTTATAGTATTGCAAACAAGAAGCACAATCTTGTAGTGTTGTGTTTTAGAAGTCTGATGTTCATTTATGTATCCAAAATGCAACCTCATATTTTGAAAGTGAATTTTAAACAAAAAGATGTGTGTAAACATTTGATAGATTTTCCTTCTAGAATACCATTATTAACTTTCAAATTATAGCTACTATTCAAGTTTTTCCTATTTAGATAATCTAGTAAAAGTCATTTAATATAATTCCCCTCTACCTCCAAAAATGTGTTTTATCCAAATATAGATGATTTATAGACTGTGGGTATTTCTACACATCATAGAGTCACAGAGCAAAAAAGAGGACTGGAAATTCATCTTAATGGAGAGTGAGAAATAACCCCCCATCCAAATCCTGTTATATGGAAAGACTTTAAGGGGAAAAAATTACCAATGTACAGGCTAAGATGCAGTGTGGTTTGATTTTGTAGAAGTTAATGCAACTTTTTACAGTATATACCAATACTTTATTCCATGTTATTACAAGTATTCTGATAAAGTCACTTCAGGTACATTATATATATATGTGTGTGTGTGTGTATGTATATATGGATATATATGTATATATACACACACATATATACGTATACACACACTATGTGTATGCATATTGGGAGTATGTATATAACAGATATGATATATAAACTGTCTCAATTTTATAATATTAGATATGTAGATAGGGTTTTGCTCTGGGTGAGTGAATGTGTCTATTTATTTTTCTATCTATCTATCTTTTTTTTCTTTTTTTGTGAGGCAATTGGGGTTAAGTGACTTGCCCAGGGTCACACAGCTAGTAAGTGTTAAGTGTTTAAGGTCGGATTTGAACACAGGTCCTCCTGACTCCAGGGCTGGTGCTCTATCCATTGCGCCACCTAGCTGCCCCTCTATCTATCTATCTCTCTATCTCTCTATCTATCTATCTGTAGACTGACAAACAGACATATATACAAATGTCTAGACTTTGGGCAATTCCTTGCCCTGGGGCAAAACTTAATCCTCATTATACATACACAGACACATATGTGTGTGTATGTGTACATATATACATATATATATCTACTAATACACAGTTAAGAGCTATAAGCTATAGAGATATAGCTTATAGCTCTTAGCTGTGTAACATGTATATTCACACACATATAAATGTGAGTGTATGTTGGAATCTAGATTTGTAATATTATTTATATAACTAGGATGATGGATGAGGATGGGTTTTGCTCCAGGGCAAGCAATTGCCTATGGAATAAACATTTACCCCAGGTAGGATGTTTTATGAGCTGCTAGCAGGGATGGGTAAGGAGAGTGCCTGATGGTGGAATGGGGAAGATCTTCATTTTGGGAAAGGGATGGAGAGGAGCAAGAATTAAGTGCTAACTTTCTGCCTAGCACTGTGCTAAGTGCTTTAGAAATAGAGCCGGGAGGGGACAGCTAGGTGGCACAGTGGATAGAGCACCGGCTCTGGATTCAGGAGAAACTGAGTTTAAATCCAGCCTCAAACACTTGACATTTATTAGCTGTATGACCCTGGGCAAGTCACTTAACCCTCATTACCTCACAAAAAAGAAAGAAAGAAAGAAAAAGAAAAGAAAGAAAAAGACATAGAGCAGGGATACAACTTGATTATTCACCAAGGTTACTTGGACAGAGGAGGACATGGCTAGATCTCTGGCTCTCACCAAAATGCTGATGATCTCACCTAACAATTCTTCCTCCCACTTCCCTATAGCATATCACCTATGGACATGGAAGAGCCAGGGAAAGGGGATAGGGAGGGTCTGGAAAAGAACTACGCATCAGTGATTGGCTTATTGAGAGGGGAGACATTTTAGCAGTGAGGGTACTAGGGGGTGAAAGAGAATAGTATTGTTTTGGTTGAATGATTATCTTTCCTGAAAAATGTTGCCTATTCCTGCTTTTCAAAGTTTTCTCATCCCAGAAGGATAGAAGGGCACTTGCAGGAACAATGCTTTCTTGGGGGTGGGGGTGCAGGTGGGAAGTGGAATGGGGATGGCCAAGACTGAGATGGAGGGATGCAGGATCTTTCACCCATCGTAGCTACATATCCTGAGTCATGAAACCTGGAACTGTTGCTCTGAAAAGTCCAGTGTCCTAAGAGATTTCACCAAGATAGGCCAAATTTCAGGAACTTGGCAGAAAGAATGCTGAGGGCTTATAGAATCTTTTTTGGAGAGTAATTGAATACTATGAAGTACTAATTTTTAAAATAATTATGCCCTGGGGCAGCTAGTTGGCACAGTGGATTCAGAAGGACCTGAGTTCAAATCTGGTCTCAGACACTTGACACTTTCTAGCTGTGTGACCCTGGGCACGTCACTAAACCCCCATTGCCCCACAAAAAAACAAAAACAAAAAATAATGATGCCCTTAAAGCAACTATCTCACTATTGGGAGTATACCTAAAAGAAAAGAATCATCAAATGATTTTCATTGTGTGTATAGGTATAGGTGGATGTGAATGTGGATGTAGATGGATGTAGATGTAGATATACACACATACACACACACATATATATATATACATATATACATACCTATGTGTGTAGATATTTATATACAGATAGATATAGATGCACATACACATATGTGCACTTATATATAATTGGAAAAACTAGAAACAAACAAATGCACAACAATAAAAATGATTAAATAGTGGTACATTAATATAATGAAATGTCACAATTCAATTAAAACCAACAAATATAAGAAATACAAGTGTCTAAAAAATTTGTGAAATTATGCCAAGAAGACCAAAGCAGAAATAGAAGACAGTATGGAATAGGCTAACTGCAACCTTAAATAAAAATGCATGGCCAAAGAATCCTGATGAGGAAGCTGAGGGAGTATTGTGATACTTTATGGAATGAAATGAAATAATTTTAATGAAAATAGTTGCTAAATTGGGTTATTTGTATTAATGCTCGGTGTTTTGTTTTTAATAATTTAAAATATACACACATATATTTTACTCTAGTTTATCTCAGCCTCAAGTATAGTAAGAAGGGAGCACCCTTTTCTCTGTCATTGATCCAGTCATTTCCCTTTCCTGGAACCTCAGTTTCTTCATCTTTAAAAATTAAGAGAGGAGAATCATCCATTTCCCACATGATATTTTGTGGCCTTTGCAGTTCACAGAGCAGGCTTCAGCATGAAAAATACCAATTGACCTTAGAATCTTGTTATTTTGGGGCAGCTAGGTGGCGCAGTGGATAGAGCATCGGCCCTGGACTCAGGAGTACCTGAGTTCAAATCTGGCCTCAGACACTTAACACTTACTAGCTGTGTGACCCTGGGCAAGTCACTTAACCCCAATTGCCTCACTAAAAAAAAAAAAAGAATCTTGTTATTTTAATATTATTTTATTTTTCCCAATTACATGTAAAGATAGTTTCCAACTTTCATTTTTGTAAGATTTTAAATTTCAAAATTTTCTCCCCTCTTCCCTTCCCTCTACCCTTCCTAAGAAAGCAAGCAATCTAATATAGGTTATATATGTACCATCATGTTAAACATATTCCCTCATCAGACATGCTATGAAAGAAGAATCAGAACAAAAGTGAAAAACCTCAAAAAATAAAAATAAAACAAACCAAAAAACCATGAAAATAGTATGCTTCAATCTGTATTCAGGCTCCATAGTTCTTTTCCTGGATGTTGAAAGCATTTTCCATCGATTCTTTTGGAATTATCTTGGATCATTGAATTGCTGAGAAGAGCTAAGTCTAACATAGTTGATCATTGCACAATGTTGCTGTTATGTACAATGTTCTTCTGGTTCTGCTCATTTCACTCAGTATCAGTTTATGTAAGTCCAGGTTTTTCTGAAATCTGCCTGCTCTTTCTTAGAGCACATTAGTATTCCATTACATTCATATACCACAACTTGTTCAGCCATTCCCCAATTGATAGGCATCCCTTCAATTTCTAATTATTTGCCACCAGAAAAGAGCTGGTAGATATATTTGGGCATGGTTCCAAATTGCTCTACATAATGGTTGAATCTGTTCACACTGACAGTCCACTAACAGTGCATTAGTGTTCAATTTTCCCCCATCCTCTCCAACATTTGTCATTCTCCTTTTCTGTCCTATTAGCCAATCTAATAGATATGAAGTAGTACATTAGAATTGTTTTTATTTGCATTTTTCCAACCAATAGTGATTTAGAACATTTTTGTATGGCCTAGATAAGAATAAAATCAGGGAGCCTAAAAGGACCTGGCTAGTTATATCTTCATTTTCTGTGAGTCTGAGATGTGATTGTTTTCCATCAATTCTTCCTTACAAAATTGCAAGCCAGACTTCTTGTGGCTTGTGCCAGCCTGGGAAGTTCATAAGTGTAGCATATGGTGTTTTGTTTTTCTTATTTTGAGCTAAGCAACAAGACCAAAATTACCCAGGGGTTTGTTTGCTGAATCAGCAGGACATCAGGCACTAAGGGCAAGAAGATGGAAATGAAGCACAAGAAAAGAAAGAAAAGAATTCACCAAGAAAGCAAGTCTAGAGAAAGAAGCCTCCCAGGAAAAAGAAGTTAACTTTAACAGCATTGCAAGCAAGCAAAAGAAAAACCATCCAACTATCACAGGTCCTATTAAGTTCCATAATGCATAAATTGTCAGATATAATTTGTTTAATGTAGTAAGCAGAGGCAAGGTGGTTAATAGGAGGCCAGACTCCAAGTAAGAGAAACTAGGGTTTGAATTCTGCTTTTGAAATACTGTAGCTGTTCACTAGCCCAGAGTAAATCTCCTGGACTACTAAATTGCAGGACTGTTGTGGACCTGCATTATAGTAGACATCAGAATTCCCCTCCAATCAATGAAATCATGGGTCTGGACCAAACCAAAAAGTAGCATTTATGGATCAAAGTTACATTCTAAATTAGGTTGGCCTCCACTCGAAAGACTTATATGCCTGACATATCAGGAGAAATTATGCTAGTTCTGTTTAGAGGGGCCAAGTATTGGACTATTGCAGAATCCAGGAGAGAATTTATTAAATTACAGATTTAGAGCAAAAGGGACCCTAGAAGTAATTTGATCTGCTTTAACCAAACTGAATTGCACTGATAGTGATAGTTTTAGAGCCAGGGTTCAAAGAGGACCACCCCAGGTCCTGACATGCTGGAAATATTTTTTCTTCTTTGATCATATCTGTTATTTCATTGCTATAGAGAACTCCTAGTAAGGAAATTTCCTATTTTACATATAGAGGAGCACCTGATCTGAAATCTCTAGTCTTAGAGAGTTGTCTGGGCTTTGGAGAAGTTGTGACTTGCCCAGTATCATACAGCCTCATTCTCCATTCACTCTCCTGTGCTGCCTATCATGGAAAGAACCATATGAAGCCAAATCTCTCAACAGTTGTTACAGTTGTATTCAAACTCGAGTTGTACGGCAGCTATCTAGAGACTCAAGTCTCTAGAAACATTTCATCTATACCACATTTCAGAACCATAACTAGGACTTTTGGCACCTAGGGCAAGAACTGACTGGAACAAACAGTAGGAAATAATTTGTATGACATGATCTGTAAATCACAAAAGAAATTAAGACAGATTTAGTTGAGTGGGAGGGACAATTTGTTGTTGTAATAGCTTAGGAGGATCATCTCAAAAAGGTAGGAGACCTTAAAAGTCTTCTAAAGGGGGGCAGCTAGGTGGTGCAGTGGATAGAACACAGGCCCTGGATTCAGGAGGACCTGAGTTCAAATCCAGCCTCAGACACTTGACACTTACTAGCTGTGTGACCCTGGGCAAGTCACTTAACCCTCATTGCCCAAAGAAAGAAAGAAAGAGAAAAAGAAAGAAAGAAAGAAAACTGAGGCATGGAAAGGCTGAATGACTTGCCCAGGCTCATATTCTAGTTAACTGTCTGAGGTTGCATTCAAACTCAGGTCTCCCCAGCTCCAAGTCCAAGAATCTATCCTTTTCCCACTTATTAGCTGTGTGATAATGGGCACTGAAAGTCTCAATTTCTCCATCTATAAAATGAGGGTAATAATACTTGCATGATAACTCACCAGGGTCCTTGGGAGGAACTATTTTTTTCCAGCTTTAAAGTAGATTCTTATTCTTCTAAGAATCCTTTTCTGACTATGCTAGCCTTCATTGATTTCCACTTATCTACAATCTTATGCCATTATATTCCATACCACTCCATTTAGAACTTTACTCTAGGCTGTTTTTATATTACTTGCCAATTGTGTCATCTGTACAAACTTTTCCCCCCTGCTCCCCCCAATTAGATTATAAATTCTGTGTGAACAAGGACCTCCTTCCATATACTCCATGGTTCATGGGGCAGTGCTAGGCACATAAAGGGTATCCAATAGGTTTGTTAATTGTCTGATTAAAGTTAAAGCCTATTTGATCATCATGAAACCTTTAATCTTAAGGCTACGTTGTTATTAACACTATTTACTTTCTTAACATGTTCCTTTGGTGTTACCTTTCAGAACTTTCACTTTTTTAACCTAATTATTTGGAGCTCTGTTATCCAGTGCCTTGCTTTAGCCTTCAGGTGACACTGAGTTCTTGAAGTCCATGCCAGTGGAATGTTAAACTAGACGGGCCAAAGCCTTCAGGACTGGCAGTGGCTGTCATCAAAGGCCTAGCCTTGTTGTGTTTGCACAGAGCAAAAAGCTGGCAGTCACAGCACCTAATGAAGGCTGTCTACTGACATGCAAAGGGGGAGCAATCTGTCCTGGGACAGGGAGTGCCCAAACCATTTAGGTCACAGATACCCAAAGCAAAGCTAAGCAATGCACTTCAGCAGAACATAAAATAAGCCACTCCAATAAGTCACAGATAAAATGTTAACTAACCCTGTGCTTTCTAAATTCCGTAATTCCATTATACTTTGTTTTAAAAGTTGCAAGGTGATTTCCAGAAATGTATTCCCTGTGTCACTCATAGTTCAGGGGTATAATGACTCACATATCATACACCCATTAGCCAAAGGGCATGAAATACATTAATCTCCCTCTGCGGCTATTTTCCGTAGGTGTTTTGTGAATCTGAAGCAAACATTATCATCTTATGTGATCACATTTTAAATCTGTGTGTGACTGGGTGTGCTATTAACCTGTGCTATAGAATGGAAGTCATTAAAATGGTCTGTTGGATTTTTTTGGGGGGGAAGTACACGAAGCAATTTGTCACATTAAAGTGGTTTCATTTCTGGTGTTAGAAGGGATTTCCCATAATGTAAGGTTATTCTGATGTCAGAAGAAAAAAAACCAGTTAAGACCATGTTGTTGACTAAATTGTGGAACAGCTGATTAATTCATGTGCCTGATTCGGTGTACCATAGTAACCGCACACTCCCAACTGCAAGGTATAGTAATTATTTACAGTACATTTTGACTCCAAGGAATGTCATAAATTCAATCACCAAATGGATTTTACACAACTTTACTAAACCCATAAGATCATAAATCTATAAGCAGAAGACACTTAGAGGTCATCTGGTCCAACCTGATCACTTTACAAATGCCTAAGGAATTTAATTGACTTGACAAAGATGACAGTGTTTGTGTCATATTTGGAATTTGAACCCATGTTTTATAACTGAGGAAAATTAATTTTAATGCCATATCATTTGATTATTAATATTAATGTGCAATATTCCCCTTTCTGTTAAAAAGCCATCTCTTATGCTAGCTTAGAAAGAAAATCCACTAGGCCCATTCTAGCTGAAGAAAGTTATCACATTCCTGCCTCTTCACAGGGAGAGGCTGGCTTTTCTGTTTGCCCTGTAAACAGAAACTAGACTGAGCTGGTCAAGAGCTACCTGAAGCTACTCTTGTGAATTTGGGGAGAAAAAAGGAGAAAAAAAGAAAGCCCGAATAGAGAGCTTTGTCTTGGTCTGGATTTCTGAATCTTGTGAACAGATCTCATTCCTCACCTTACCTCCCCCTATCAAGGATGAAGTAATCAGGAGGGACTGAGAGCTCTTGGCCCACCTCCTCATTAAATATCCACTCATTAGAGTTACCATTCACTTGTCAGGGAGATCCTTGTGAGAAGGGAAAGAGGGAGATTTAAGGTGAAACAAGACACTGCATTTTTGTCTTTGAAAACCTAGAAAGATCAGTGACTTTCAGTTTTATTGATTATTGGTTGGCCTAATTAATAAATTGATTTTTCTTACATGGAACTTTGTCTCTGAGAATTTTATATACCACATAACTCAAGAACTAGTGTGCCTCACAGCTGTCTACAGCTTAGGTTAATCATGCTTGATCACAACTTAATATGTCAAAGTGAGGGACAATCAATAAGGCTTAGTAGATAGAAATCTAAGTTGAAAGTCATGAAGACCTGACTTCAAATCCAACCTCTGATACTTAGCTGTTGTGTTACCACTGGTATGTTACTTAAATTTTCTGAGGTTCAGATCTCTTATCTCCAAAATGAAGATTATAATAGTTATTCTACTGTGTTGTTATGAGTCTCAAATGAAATAACACATGGATAGTAGTTTTAAAACTTGCAATTTCTATATGCCAGCTGCTGATCTCACTGAATGGTCATGCTGGAAACAAGCTTAAAAATTACTCAGTCCAACTTTCCCCAAGAGCATTGTACTAAAATGCTGGTTTCTTGTCTCATCATGGTATAAAAATGACCTTTGGTTCTTGAAGGCTGCAAAAGGGCATAAGCTGACCAGGACTAGAGCCTAGAAGAAAAGGAACATGACTTAGGATATGTGACCTGGCTAGGGCTGATGCAATAGGTGGGGCTTATGTTATTTATGTTTTGTTTTGTTTTGTGGGGCAATGAGGGTTAAGTGACTTGCCCAGGATCACACAGCTACTAAATGTCAAGTTTCTGAGGCCAGATTTGAACTCAGGTCCTCCTGAATCCAGGGCTGGTGCCTTATCTGCTGTACCACATAGATGCCTCTCAACAAACACTTATTAAGTTCCTAGTACATGCCAAATCAGGAAGACCTGAGTTCATATCTGGACTCAGACACTTAATTGGGAAAATCCCTTAACCTCTATTTGCCTTGGAGTCATATGGCTCAGGGAATAGAATGTTGGGCTTGGAGTCAGGATGACCTGACCAGTCTCAGATACTTACTAACTGTGTAACTCTGAACAAGTCACTTACTTCTCTTTGCCTTAATCTACTGGAGAAGGAAATGGCAAACCACTCCAGTATCTTTGCTAAGAAAATCTCATGGACAGTACTGGTTTGATGTGGCCACTGGGTTATGAAGATTCTGACATGACTGAACAACAACTCATGCCAAGAACTGTGATGGATTCTGAGGATAGAAAGATTTTTAAAAAATGAAATAGTGCATACTGTCTAGAGGCCTATATTCCATCAGGAATAAAGATACAGGTCTTTTATTCTTTCTTTCCTTCCATTGAACCTTCGTGATTCCTCACTTTCCTTCTCTCTTTTCCCCTCCTTTGGTTTCTTCACTTTCTCCTTTTCTTGAACTTTTTCTTCACTAACCCTGCTCCACCCCCCCCAAATAAACCCTGTTCCTAATCCTTTCCCTTGATTGTATAGCTGATATTCTCACAACAGTGAAAAGTACATGCTGTTATTATCTTCATTTTACTTGTTTGACTTGCCCATGGTTAGTGTCTGAGGTGGGATCAAAGTCAAGTCATCTTGACTCAGTCCAGCACTCTATCCTCTGAGCCACCTAGCTGACTCCATGAAATGAGTACTGGCACTTTAACAGACTTTGGCTGTTAGAATCTTTTTAATTAGTAGATGCTTGTAGTCAGATAATTATCGGAGCAGTTACATATTGGAGTAGAACATTAGTGGAGAAAAGAAAACAGAATTTTCTAAAATATGATTAAGTCCATTTAAGTTGTCAGGCATGGTTAATGTCCATTTATTTAGTGACAAGAGAGCTTTATCCTGTGGGCCTATCAATTACATAGAGTAATTTGATTTTTTAAATTTTGACAAATGTGGGATAATTCTGAGATTAATTTGTTCTTGCTCTAGTGAAATTTTAAGATATTTTTAACTAATGAATATCATGAATATAAAACACCATAAACATAATTAGGAAATATCTAGTTGACATCATGTATTGATCCAGGTGACCAGGTTCTTTCGGGGTTTGAGGAAGAGAAAACTCAAATCACCATAGATATCAGGTAATAAATAGCCTGAAGGAGAGAAAAACAGGGTTTGAAGCTACATCTACCAACCCTGGGCACCAAGTTGCTCAAATGTAAAATGGAGTAGGTTTGTCCAAATAGTGATGGGAAAGTTAGGGATCATGGTGCTATACTACAGACCTTACCTCACAGGGTGAAGGTTGTTTGGTTGTGTTTTTTTTTGAGGGGGGGGGGTGCTTTGTAAAGGTTAAAGTACTAAGGAAGCCAATTTAGGTTTGATATACTGAAATGTTCTAAGCATTCAAACTATGGAAAGGGGAATTGTACATCCCCCTGACAAGAGGTCTTTAGCTGAATGACCATTGATCTGGAATATTATAGAGAGAATTCATGTCCACGTAAGTGTTGGGCTAGATGGCTTCTAAGCTTTCAAATTCAGATGCTGAAAATCCTCAAACAGGAATCAGTGGTGGTATATGGCAGCCAAAACACTTGAGTGGTATTAGGAATGTTATGGTCCTGTTTCCCTCTACCCTGGTCATACTACATCTGAAGGGTTATGTTTAATTTGCAGCTTGTAATTTTTGGAATTCTATTGATAAACGGGGGAGTTTATTCCAAAGCAAATATGGGACCAGGCAGCATTAATCAACTGTGAGAACCCTATCCTTTCTTCTAGAGTACCTGGTTTTTCAGGCTGAGAATTTCCAGTTGGAGATTATAGGCCTAAGACTCCATAGGACAGAGAAGATTTTCGACAGCCCAAGATGAGGCTGACTTCCTTAACCAACTATGTAAAGGCTTCCAAGTCTAAATAAAGCATATAGCAGTACGTATTCTTCTCATAAGGAAGAGGAAGCTAAGGATTTTAACTAAGCTAGAACCTGGAAACAACACAACAACAACAATGAAGCTGGGAACAGAGAAAAGTATGTGTCGGTTGGGTGGGGGGGGTCATGCCTGGAAGTGTCTGAAAGATTGTGATCAGTGTCCAGTGGAGACTACAAATCTCACAGAGGAATCTATGGTGGAAACCTTTCATCCAATACAATAACATTCTTCCTAGTGGCATTTGGTAGACAGTATGTGTTCAACAATGATCAGTGAGAAAAATTTAATGATATCACTGCAAGCTATCAACAGCCTTGACGCATCAGAGAAGTGAGCTGCCTTTCCACACATGTACTAGCCATTTGCTCTATATGTGTGCCCCTCTCCATGTGTGTTATTGTTTCTAAATCTTCTTGACCCCATTTTGGGTTTTCTTAGCAAAGATATTGGAGTGGTTTTCCATTTCCTTTTTTGTTTTTATCAACCTCATGGGTTTATTGTAAGTAAATCTCTCTCTCTCTCTCTCTCTCTCTCTCTCTCTTTCTCTCTCTCTGTCTCCTGTTTTTTTTTCTTTTTGGTGAGGCAATTAGGGTTAAGTGACTTGCCCAGGGTCACACAGCTAGTAAGTGTCAAGTGTTTGAGACTGGATTTGAGCTCAGGTTCTCCTGACTCCAGGAGGACCACTGCATCACCTAGCTGCCCCACCATTTCCTTTTCCAGCTTATTTTATAGAAGAGGAAACTGAGGCAAACAGGGTTAAGTAGCTTGCCCAAGATTACACAGCTAGTAAGTGTCTGAGGTCATATTTGAACTCAGGAAGATGAATCTTCCTGACTTCAGGTCAAGCACTCTACCAACTGTGCCACCTGGCTGCCCATCAATATCCTACTCATCCTCAAAGCCACTCCTAGTCATTGTTTAACTTTATGAAGAAACACTGACATCATATGTGAGTTCAGAACATTATTCCCAAAGATCATGTAGCATTCTTACAACCATGGGAATAAATAGCTATTTATATTTGGCTGTTAATTAACTGAGGTTTCCTTACATCCCCACATGTGTCAGACTCCCTAGGGTCTTCTTATTTAGCTGACAATTGAGTTTTACTCACATCATGTTCAAGCAACAGGAAGCAAACTTTTTAGAATTTATGTGGTAAATTTCCATGTTGAAAACATGGAAAGAGTTGAAAGGTATTTAGATCACTTCACAGACCTATAATGGCTCATGGCATCAATCTAAATGTTTCTAGTGCATCTTTAAGCTTTGAAATTAACATCAAAAAAGGTAATCATCTACTTTTCTATCATGGCCTATATTGATTTTGCTAGAGACTGGGCTGGTGGGACCATGGTTTTGCCTCAGTATGGAATTATTTATGTGTTTATGAGTTAAGGGATTTACTAAAAAAAAAAACCCTAAAATATATAATATGCTTCAATGAGAATAACGTTCAGAATATGAGAGAGATAAATTAAAAGAGAGCCATCCCCAAGGTTTTGGTATTTACACTGTTAGGCAAAGTTGGAATTTGTTATCTCCTCCCCCCTCTACAAAATGATGCATTCAAATAGGCATCCAGATAAATGTAACACTGCATGCCTGTATTCATCTTTACAATTTCCTTGTCATGCTTAGCTTGCTAGAAAAACTACCGAATAATTTTTCATTTATTTTTTGTTATTCTTCACCCTGGAGGGGCTGGCTAGTTTATGAAAATCAAACCAGGCTCTTTTTTAGCTGCTGAACGCATTGCCATTTTGAATTGCCAACATGAAGCCTTTCAGAATCAGACTCCGTTTCCCATTATCTGGCTGTTGTTGTTTATAATTTATGAAGCAGACAGGATATTGTTTGATTTTCATAAGCTTCACTGATCCTGTAGGTTTGAGGACAACATTCATTTTGACTGGAAAGCTGAATAAACACAATTTCGCAGTTATAACTGGAAATAATTTATCAACCCCATGGAGTCTATGTTAAAGAAGTAACTTTTCTCATGGCATACTTTCAAGTTCTTTCTTTCCAAATGATAAACATGCCAGTAAAATTGCAGAGTGTGGATTAGGACATTAGGATCAGTAGGCTATGACTTCAATATCCATCATGGATTTTCAGTCTCAATTCTGCTTTGAGGACTGCAGGCCATTTGCTATGATGTCTTTGTAACTTTCGGCCTCCTAATCACTTTGCTTTGGTTGTTCTTGAATGTTACCCTCAAAATTCTTAAAACATTGATCTGGGAAATAGGATAAAGTCCTGGAACTAAAAAAAGAGATGATAAATCCTTGGTAAAGATCAGAACTAGGAATTGAAAGTTCCTTGCTTTGAATCTTGGCTCTAGGAACAGCTAGGTGGCACAGTGGATAAAGCACCAGCCCTGGATTCAGGGGGACCTGAGTTCAAATTTGGCATCAGACACTTGACACTAGCTGTGTAACCCTGGGCAAGTCACTTAACTCTCATTGCCCCACCAAAAAAAAGAAAAAAGAAAAGAAAAAGAAATTTGGTTCTGCCATCTTTTAAACCTCTGACTTTGAGCAAGTTACTCATCCTCACTTAGGCTCATTTTTCTCTTCTGGTAAATGGACATAAAGAAATTTTTACTTGTCACAGGATTGTATGAAAAAGGGATAGAAACTGGGAATGTGATTACATTACTATAAGAAACTTCCTGTTAAGGAAACTGTATACCTATGTAGGTCAATACCTATGCTGCTGCAATTTAGAGTCTTAGAGAATTACTTAAAGCATAAAAAGTCATATGATTTGTTCAAGATCACAAGTCAGTATGTGAGAGGTCTACTTGAACCCTCATTGTCCTGGCTCCAAGGCTAGCTCCAAACCAAGTTGCTTCTCTCCTATGAAATAATATGAGTATGTAAAATAGTTTATATTATAAAATACTATGTAAATTCAAACTGTATTATATTTATTATTATAAACTTGATTTTTCTTGAAAGGGAACTCAAGGTAAGAGAAATTAATGGAGGGTACTACAATTTTATGGTATTTTTTAAACCCTCCAAATCTTAAGGTTTCTTTTTAAAAATAATACATTTATTTACTTTTTGTTATATCTCTTAAATTTCTCCTTTGTAATTCTCTTTTTACACTCTGAGTGTCATCACATATAGCATTTTTTTAAGAAAAGTGAAAAGAACCAACAAAAATTGATCAATAAATAAAAATAATTTGACAACATACATAATGTTCCATATCTGTAAAACTTTCAGTTCCACGGTAGAGTGGGGAGAGATATGTTAATATCTCTTCTTTGGGACCATTCTTGTTCTTCACAATTTTGCAAAATTAATTTTCTATTGTTCTATGGTGGTGGTTTTTTCCATTTATGTTACTGGAGTCATTATGTATATAACATTCTTATCTCTGTTTCTTTCACCTTGCATCAGTTCATGTACATTTTTCTAGGTTCCTCTGTAGTCACCATATCCATTGTTTCCTAGAGCAAAGTAGTATTTTTCATTACATTCATGTACTTCAATTTGTTTAATCAATAATTATTCCCCTGTTGATGAACAGCTACTCAGTTTACAATTCTTTGCTGCAGCAAAATGTATTGCTATAAATATTTTTACATATAAAGGACTTTCCTTTTTATCAATGACCTTCTTGGGGTATATACCAAGTATTAAATTACTGGGGCAAAGAGTATGATCATTTTACCTACTTTATTTGAATAATTTCAAATTGCTTTGCTAATGGACGTACTAATTCACAGCTCCACTAACAGTGGATTAGTATACCTTTCTACAATCTCTCCAACTTTGTATATTCCCATCTTTTGTCATCATGGCAAATTTACTTACTATGAGATAAAACATCAAGGTTATTTTAATTTGAATTTATCTTAGTGAATTGGTGTATTCTTTCATATAATTTATCTAACATTTTATTCAAGTTTACATTTTCCCTTTTATTTCTCTTCCTGTTAGATTTGTCCATGTCTGAGAGTTGCTATGGCAGTTGGAGCATATAAAGTAAAAAAAAAAAATGATATTGGCTTGTTGTCTGTGACTCTTTCAAACATAAGGTAATTTCAGTGTTTATCTTTCCTTGTATTAACTTTTGTTTCTGCTTTGTCTGATAGTATGATTCAAACTCCTTTTTAGGATTCATTGAGAGCTTAGCAAAAAAGAATTAACTTTTTTTATTTTTTATATGTGTTTCTTGTATGAAATAAATTGTGGGAATTTCATTTTCTTATTCATTCTGTGACTCTCTTGTTACAGTGCCTTGTTAAATCCATTTGCATTTAAAGTAATGACTTAGGTTTTTTTCTCCTATTTAGACCTCCATTTTTTCTTAATTGGGATGTTTTGTCACTATTTTTTCTTTAATCTATTCCTAAAGGATTATTTCCTCTCATCCTCAACTCCCCCTGCATCCATTGTTTTTCAACTCTTAACTTATTTTTGAAGCTTTAGTTAACATATAAATTTATTTTTCTTTCTTTCTATTATTTTTATCTAAATCTTCCTCTTTTCCCCATTATAATTCTCAGGTAGATGGTTAACTGCAAATCTATTTCTATTCACCTTCAACTTCTTTTGTATATTAGTTTATTTCTTTTCCTCATTTTCTTTTTTAGAATTTTATTTTTTCCAATTACATGTAAAAAATACATTCATTTAAAAAAATGAGTTTCAGATTCTCTCCCTCATTGAGAAGGCAAGCAATTCGATATAGGTTATTCATGCACAGTCATGTAATACATATTTCTATATTAGTTATGTTGTGAAAGAAAACATAGACTAAAAAAAAAAAACAAGAAAAAAATTTTAAACAGTATGCTTTGATCTGCATTCAGACTTCATCATCACCCCCCCCCAGGTGGATATCATAAAGTTTTGGATGACCTTTGACACAGCAATAAGATTCTTTAAGTATACATCATTGTCATATACAGCAACTTGTTCAGCCATCCCCCAATTGTAGATATAGGTCCTTTTAAAAAATCTCTTTAGTATACAGACTTTGTCAAAGAGTATGCAAAACTTTATAGCTTGTTAGGCATAATTGCAAATTGTTTTTCAGAATGCTTGGATTAGTTCAAAACTCCACCAATAGTTCATTACTGTCCCAATTTTCCCCACAACCCCTCCAACATTTGTCATTTTCTTTTTTAGTCATGTTAGCCAATCTGGATAGGTGTGAGGTAGTGAGTCAGAGGGTTTTTTGTTTTTTGAGGCAAGGCAGTGAGGGTTACTTGACTTGCCCAGGGTAACACAGTTAGTGCAGAGGGCTTTAAAATAATAACCATTTTTATTTATAGTTCTGAGTTCCAAATTTTATCCCTCCTTCCTTCACTCCCCACTTCCCTACCTGAGGCAGTAAGAAAGCATATATAGGTTATATATATATATATATATATATATATATATATATATATATATATATATATATATATATATATATATATGCAATTACGTAAAACATTACCATATTAGTCATTTTGTATAAGAAAAATAAAAGAAAAAATGAAAGAAACTGAAAAATAGCATGCTTCAGTCTGTGTTCAATCAATATAAGTTCTTTCTTTGGAGGTGGATAGTATACTTGATCATTAGTCCTTTGGCATTTTCTTGGATCATTGTATTGTTAAGAATAGTTGAGTCATCAACCAATATTGCTGTCTCTGTGTACAATGTCCTCTTGGTTCTGCTCACTTCAGTTCATACAAGTCTTTCCAGTCCTTGTCAGAGTTGATTTAATTTGCATTTCTCTAATCAACATTGATTTAGAGCAGTTTATTATATGACTATAGATAGCTTCGACTTCATTTGAAACTTCCCATTCATTTCTTTGACCATTATTAATTAGGCAATGACATATTCTTATAAATTTGTCTCAATTCTCTCTATCTATGAGAAATGAGGCCTTTATCAAACAAACTTGATCTAATTCCCCCCACCCTTAGATTCCTGTCTTCCTTTTAATTTTGGCTGCATTGGTTTTGTTTGTGAGAAATCTTTAATGTAATCAAAATTATCTATTTTACATCCCTTAATGTTCTTTTTCTCTTTGATCATAAATTCTTCCTTTATCCATAGATCTGACAGGTGAAGTATTCTATGATCCCCAAATTTGCTTATGATATCACCCTTTATGTCTAAATCATGTACTCGCTTTGACCTTATCTTGGTGTATGTTGTAAACTGTTGATCTATACCTGGTTTCTGCCAAACTGCTTTACATTTTTCACAGCAGCTTATTTTTTAATCAAATAATGAATTATTGTCCACAAAACTTGCGTCTTTGGGTTTATAGCACATTAAATTATCATGGTCATTTACTACCGTGTATTATATACCTAATCTATTCTACCAATCCGCCATTCTATTTCTTAGGCAGTACCAGATTGTTCTGATAATCACTACTTTGTAATACAGTTTAGGTCTGGTATGACTAAGCTGACTTGCTTCATTTGCCCCCCATTGTTTCCCTTGATATTCCTGATCTTTTGTTCTTCCATATGAATGTTATATTTTTTAGCTCCATAAAATAATTTTCAGTAGTGTGATTGGTATGACACCAAATAAGTAAATTAATTTAGGTAGAATTATTATTTTTATTATATTGGTTTGGCCTTCCCATGAGCAATTAACATTTTTCCAGTTGTTCAGATTTGACTTTATTTGCGTAAAAAGTGTTTTGTAATTGTGTTCATATAATTCTTCAGTTTTTCTTACTAAGTAGACTCCCAAGTATTTTATATTGTCTACAGTTATTTTAAATGGAATTTCTCTTCTATTTCCTGCTGCTGGGCTTTGGTGGTATTATATACAAATGCTGATGATTTATGTGGGATTGTTTTGTATCCTGCAACTTTGCTAAAGTTGTTAATTATTTCAGGTAGGTTTTTTTTTTTTTGGTTCATTCTGTAGGATTCTTTAAGTATTGCATAATATCCTCTACAGATAGTGATATTTTTGTTTCCTCATGGCCTAAATTCTTTCAATTTAGTTTTCTTCTCTTATTGTCATAGCTACAATATCTAGTAGAATATTGAATAGTAGTGATGATAATGGACATCTTTATTTCACTCCTGCTACTTTTGGAAAGGCTTCTAGCTTATCCCCATTACAGATAATGTTGGGGATGGTTTTAGATAGATACCACTTTATCATTTTATGGAAAATTCAATCTAGTTCTATGCTTTCTAGAGTTTTTCATAGGAAAGACTTGTATTTTTTCATAGGTTTTCTGCATCTATTGAGATAATCATATTACTGTTTTTGTTGTTGATATGGTCAATTATGCGGATAGTTTTCCTAATATTGAAACCGCACTACATTCCTGGTATAAATCCTACCAAGTTATAGTGTAAGATCTGCATGATATATTGTTATAAACTCTTTGTTAGTATTTTATTTAAAGTTTTTACATCAATATTCATTAGGGAAATTGGTCTATAGTCTTCTTTCTCTTCTTCCTAGTTTAGTTATCAATACCATATCTGCATCATAAAAAGAATTTGTTAGGATTCCTTTGTCTGTTTATCAAAGTAGTTTATATAGTACTAGAATTAAGTTTTCTTTAAATGTTTGGTAGAATTCACCTGTAAATTACTCTAGTCCTGTTTTTTTTTTCCTTAAAGTACTCAAAATGCTTGTTCAATTTTTTTCTAAGATATAGTTATTTAAGTATCCTATTTCCTCTTATGTTAATCTGGACAATTTATATTTTTGTATGTATTCATACATTTGCCTTAGGTTTTAAATTTATTGACATATAATTGAACAAAATGTTTACTAATAATTGCTTTCATTTCATCTTTGTGGTAAATTCACTCTTTTCATTTTTGATACTGGTCATTTGATTTTCTTCTTTTAAAAAATAAAATTAAACAGTGATTTATTTTCATGGTGTTTTTTTTTCATAAAACTAGCTGCTAGTTTTCTTTCTTAGTTCAATGATTTTTTTACTTTCACTTTTATTAATCTCTCCTTTGGTTTTTCTGCACTTGGGGTTTAATTTGGGGTTTTTAATTTGTTCTTTTTCTAGTTTTTTTTTTTTAGTTGCATGTCCAATTTATTGATCTGCTCTGTATTTTATTGATGTGGTAAAAGATTAAAAGAAATTTCCCCTAAGCACTGCTTCTGGATGCATCTCATTGTTGTAATTTTGTTTAATAAAATTTTTGATTGTTTCTGTGATTTGTTCTTTGACCCATTCATTCTTTAGGTTTAGATTACTTAATTTCTAATTAAATGTTAATGTGATTCCACAGCCCTTTATTGAATATAATTTTAGTTGTTTTATGATCTGAAAAAGATTCATTTAATATTTTTGTCTTTCTGCATTTGGTTATAGGTTTTTATGCCCTACTACATAATCAATTTTTGTAGATGTAATTTTTTTCTAATCCCATTCAATTTTCTCCAGAGGTCCAGCATACCTAACTTTCAAAAATTCCATTCATAACCTTAATTTCTGGTTTACTTTTTGGTTAGATTTATCTATTTCTGAGAGGGGAAACTGATGTCCCCCACTAGTATGGGTTTACTGTTTATATCCTTCTGTAGCTTATTTAACTAGTTATTTAAATATCTGGATGCTATACCATTTGGTACATATATGTTTAGTATTGATATTACATCATTGCCTATGGTACCTTTTAGGAAAATGTAGTTTTCCTATTTAGTTCTTTTAATTAGATCTATTTTTTATTTGTTTTGTCCGAGATCAGGACTGCTACCCCTGTTTTTTTTTCTTTTCTTTTACTTCAGCAGAAGCATGTGAGATTAAAATGAATATTAGATAATAAATCTACCCTACTTAACCTTTCCCTTAATTTATCTCCCAGACTAGTAAATGGAAGAAGCTTCTGGTTTTCTAGATAGAGCCTTTATTGTATGGTAGTCACAAGGTGATGTTGATTAGAAGGATAGGAAAGTAGAAATACAATATAAATCATCTTAAGTCTAGGCTTAGTCTATATTCTGTATAAAACTCACCAAAAGCCGAAGGCCACCTTTGGGGAGAGAGACCGAGTCAAGTGCGTGCTGTTAACCGAGAGCCGGGCCGAGTCAAACTCCAGTCCGCATCTGTCTGTGCAGCGCAGCTAGGAGACCAGCGGAGCAGGAAAAAAGGCCCCACTTCCGTTCTCTCCTTGCCTTTTAAGCTCGCACCCCGGAAGTCGAGTGCTCAGCAGGCAATCTGGCCTGCGTCGCAGGCGGACTGGTGTGCGTAGCTCATGCTGTTGGTCTCCTCCCCAAAAGGGTGGTCCTAAAAAAAAAACTGGCGTCTCTCCATTATCTAACTGACTGTTAAAACTTTTTACCACAAGCATAATAGATTTTGCTCCAGTTCTTTTCTCTTTATTTTTCTCAGCTCCAAGTGTGTTTCTTATAAACTACATATTATTGTCAGAATCTGATTTTCAATCTACTCTGCCATCCACTTCTGGGATGAGTTCATCCCATTCACATTCACAGTTATTACTATTAATTGTATACTTTCCTGCTTTTTTCCCCATTTATCTCTCCTTTCACAGTCCTTCCTCAAGTGTGTTTTGCCTCTGACCACCACCTCCAACAGTTGCCCTCCCTTCTATAAGCAAACCTTCTACTCCCCTTCTCTTATTTCCCTAATAATGATAAAGTTCTTAGAAGTTACAAGTATAATATTCCCATGCAAGTAAAGAGTTTAAGATTACTGATTCTCTTTCCTGTTTACCTTTTTGTATTTTCTTGAGTCCTGTATTTAAAAGACAGATTTTCTATTTAGCTTTGGTCTTTTCATCAGGAATGCTTAGAAGATCTCTATTTCATTAAATATTCATTTTTGCTCTAAAGGATTATACTGATTTTTATGCAATGCCACAAAGTTATGTTCCCAGTGCCAGAAAAGGGTTCCCTGTAATCTCTTTCCTTAGTTGTCTGACCCCCTTACTATCTGTGGGCTGAGAAATCTAAAAGTCTAAACCTCTGTCTCAGATTTAATTGCCCCCAAGGCCTTGTCGGGGACGGCCTATACAGGTGTGGCTTGTACTGGATTGCTTTCTTCTTTCACTCCAGTAAGACAGAACTTTCCTGCTGACGTGCATTAGTTTTCAAAAACATATTGGTAGAACCTCACTTTTTGTTATTTTTCCACAAATGCATGTTCATAAGTCTTGGACTGAAAAATCATTTAACCCAGAATAAATTTTGAGGCATTAGTTGAATTTGGGTGAACTCAGGTGAGTCCCTGCCTTTACCATCTTGGCTCTGAATCCACCCCCCACACACATTTTCTAAAAAGATGTTTTAACTACTTCTATTCATCAATTTGCTTCCATTTCTACCTACTGCAAAATTTTATCATTTGATTCATAATCTTTATATCTGTTCCTTTTTAGTGTCTGTTTCTCATGAAATTAAAGCCTCTAAAATATTGTTTGGGTCCCCTTTTCTAAAAAAAAATAGTGTTGCCTTGAAAACCTTGCCCCTTCATCCTTTTGTTTTACTGTATTTCATTCTTAGAAGTATCACTTGACTAGGAATGTAATAAATGTAGAAGAAGTAAATAGGTGGTACAGTTGATAGTACTGCAGAGCCTGAGATCAGGAAGATGCATCTTCAAATCTGGTCTCAGATACTAGCAATGTGACCCTGGGCAAGTCACTTAACCTTGTTTGTCTCAGTTTCCTCATCTGTAAAATGATCTAGAGAAAGAAATGGCAAACTACTCCATTATCTTTGCCCCCCCTCCCAAAAAAAACCCAAAAAACAAATGGTATCACCAAGAGTTGAACATGATTGAAATGATGGAAGAAAAACAACAAATATAGAAAAGATAGAAGCATTGCTCCTTCATAGAAAGTTCCCCATGTCTGAAATCAAATGTCTATTTCCAGTTACTCCTTCACATGGCCATTTTCCTTTACATTTTATATGCAGTCTCCTCACAGGAATCCTTGCCTCCACCACTAACCTCCAGAACTTTCAGTTTCTCTTCTTTTGAAAGCAGCTGTCCATCGAGGCAAAACAGGGAAAATGTTCTCCCTCTGCAGATTATAGCTACTGTAAGATGCCCATTCTCCATTTACAGAATATATCTCTCATTCCATGACAGTATTCTTCTTTGGGACACATTCTCCCCTCTTGCATCAGGTCTTCTTATTTCTTTCTGTTTCAGTCCCTCCCTTATCTACCTTATGTATTATCCCATAACCCGTCTTCTTACTGAAACATAGGAATCATTTCAAATCATTCTTTACTGTGACTTATAGGGTATGTTAAAAATCCCCTTTATCCTCTGCCTTTGCTCTTCCTTTTTACATAGCCTTCTATTCGGTAATTTATCCCTGGAAAATTAATTTAAATATTATATAAACTTTGTGGAAAAATAACAAAAAGTGAGGTTCTACCAATATGTTTTTGAAAACTAATGCAGGAAGAAGCAAAATAGAGGAAGAAAGGACCAATATTCCTAATGAACAATGACTGTTGTTATTTAGCAATTTTTAGCCATGTTAAAAACTTTATCACCCCCCTTTTGGTGTTTTCTTGGCAAAGATACTAGAATGGTTAGCCACTTCCTTCTCTAGCTCATCTTACATATGAGGATACTGAGGTAAATAATGTTAAATGAATTGTTCAGGGTCACACAGCTATGAAGTGTCTGAATCTAGATTTGAACTCAGGCCTTTCTGACTCCAGGGTTGCCACTCTATCTCATGCACCACCCATCTGCCCCAGAATGAATATTGATGCATGTTCATAAGTCTTCAAAATTTCTCATTTTATAGTATTAATGCAATATTATAAATTGTTCTTCAAAATTTTAAAATATTAGCAAGGAAACTACAGCAACATTTTGCAAAGATTATGTACTATTACCAAGTTAGTTCTATATCAGGAATAAAAATTTTATTTAACATTTTGCAGATTTCAACAAAATCTACCATGTTCATAACATGAAAAAATCATATATGTTAAGACAAAAATGCTCTTTTATAAGATATTATCACCCATTCCACTTTTAGAAAAAAACAACAACACTAGAAAACATTGGAGTAAATGCACCTTTAAAACATATGATAAGTAGGGGACAGCTAGGTGGCGCAGTGGATAAAGCACCAGCCCTGGATTTAGAAGGACCTGAGTTCAAATCCGACCTCAGACACTTGACACTTACTAGCTGTGTGACCCTGGGCAAGTGACTTAACCCTCATTGCCCCACCCAACATATATATATATATATATATATATATATATATATATATATATATATATATATATATATGATAAGTAGTTTCTAAAACCAAGAGTCAGTGACATGCGTAAAGGAAATGTACTAGAAGCCTTTCCAATAAAATTAGGGGTAAAGCAAAACTGTTCATCATCACCACTCCTATTTGCAAAGTGCCAGAAATTGTTAGCTATAACAATAAGACATGAAAAAAAACAAAATAAAAGGATAATAATAAGTATCAGCAAAGAGGAAGCAAAAGGGTTGCTTTTTAGAGGTTATATTTAGAGAACCCTAAGGATTCATCTAAAAATTAATTTAAATAATAGCTTTAGTAAAGATGAAGTATGTGAAATAAATCCATATTAAACCATCCACATTTCTATATCATATCACTTTACTCTTCTATAATGTGACAGATCATAATAGCAACAGGCGCTTTTTCTAGTTTATTTTTGGGGGCAGAATATCCTTTCAGAACTTCCAATTTTTCACCTGTAAAATGAAGGTGGTGGGGCAGCAAGGTGATGCAGTGGATAAAGCCCTGGATTCAGGAGTACCTGAGTTCAAATCCAGTCTCAGACACTTGACACTTACTAGCTGTGTGACCCTGGGCAAGTCACTTAACACCCACTGTCGAAGAAGAAGAAGAAAGAAGAAGAAGGAAGAAGAAAAGAAGAAGAAGAAGAAAAGAAGAAGAAGAAGAGAAGAAGAAGAAGAAGAAGAAGAAGAAGAAGAAGAAGAAGAAGAAGAAGAAGAAGAAGAAGAAGAAGAAGAAGAAGATGGTGATAATGGTATTAATTGTAATATCTATTCTACTAGGTTGTCAGGAAAACACTCTGGAAACCTTAAAGTGCTATATAGTCTGAATTATCTGATTATTGCTAAATAGCACTCCTGTATACATCCTTCAGACACTTTTCATTTCTTAAAAAAAAATAAAATAAAATAAAAACAAGCTATTTTGGCAGCCTTTAGGGCAGTGAACACAAAATTATTTAGGCTGGCATAATCCATTCTGTCTTATTATTTCTCCCAGGACTCTCTTCTGATATGAATCTTTACAAATATTAGTTGCTTTCACCCAACCCTGTTCTTCTTCCCCTCCCCAGTAGTGTTCATATGTCCTCCCTACCAATATATACACATTTTTCACATAAGTGAAAGAACTTCTACTGACTCACACATGGGCCTATCCCAGCCTATTATTACAAAACATTTATAAAAGGTCCTTATTTTAAACTCTCTCCCCTGAGTGGGGACAGCACCATTGTTTTATCTACAGATGCTGTAAATTGAAGATGGATTAGCTCTCCATATTTGTACTGAGAGTGCAGTGGCATTTCTGTATGTGTGTTTCCTTTTTTTAAAGATTAATAACATTTACTAGTTAGCTTGAATTGTTCATTTTTCTAATATTGTGCTCACAACACATTTCATTTTCTAAAGCTGGTAATGCGTTTCTGTGGAATATTGGAAACTTATTGTGGCCTAATAGAGCTTGCTGCACAGAGTTACTCCCAGTTTTTGGTGTTTTAATAATTTTTCTGCTTCAAATCACATTGGTATAAAACTGGGTGTTTTTATGTTATTATAGGCACATTTCTTTCTTACTGGGTCATAAATAGATCTATGTGAAATGTTCAGAACCAAAACTGAAAAAATAATCTCCTTTAGAGTACTTATCAGAAGCAAAATTAATGAGGTTTTGTTTAACTTTTTTTTTTCTCTCCCAGGACTCCCTCCTGGAATTAGCATAATTATTTGAGATTCATTTCTATAATGTTGTGAGCTTTGAAACCAACTTTATTTGGTCTCTTTGAGGGTTTTACGTGGCTACTGCATAAAGGATTATCTCTGTTTAGTATTCTTTCAGTGACTAGATGAATTGGCCACATGGGATAATGACAACTTTTTATTATCATAAAGGTTGACAACCTTGTTATGCTAGAGGGTAAGCAGCTTGAGCCTGCTAGTGGTCAGGATCAATACATTCTCCTTCCAGTCTTACCCAAAATTTCTCTGACAAATTAGAATTTGGGGAACATTAGCAATGGAATGGAACAACCAGGTGGTGCAATGAATAGAGCTCTGGGCCTGGAGTCAGGAAGTCCTGAGTTCAAATCTAGCATCAAACATTTATCAGCTGTGTGACCCTGGGCAAATCACTTAATCCTGTTGGCTTCAGTTCCCTCATCTGTAAAATGGAGAAGGAAATGGCAAACCATTGCAATACCTTTGCCAGGAAAACCCCAATGGGGTCAAGGAAAGTCAAAGATGGCAAAAATGACTGAACAGCAAATGAGAGGCAGGTTGTCATAATAGATAAGTAGCTGGTTTCTGAGTAAGGAAAACCTGACTTTCAAGTCCTGCCTTTTTGACACAAACTAGCTGTGTTACTGCAAACCAATGTTTTAACTTGGGCTTCTGAAAATTGTGACTTGTTTAGAGGCATTGATAGTTCTGCTTTCATGTGGTTCTGTGATTCCTGTCTACATGGCACGCTGTGGAAGAGAAGGGACAGAAATGGGATTTTCTTTCTTTTCCCTTGCGTCCTGTATACTTGTGAGATGTCAGATTGGTTCCTGACCAGTAAGTTTTTAAATCAGGCTCAATCTTGCTGGCTTTCTACTTGGAGACAACTAGAGTAGTGAAAAATGCCTAGGCTTCAACCTGTTTTCTTTTTTTCTTTCTTTTTAAATTTTTTTTAAACCTGTTTTCTGACTTTAGAAACTCCTGCATTCAATTCTGCCGCTTACAATTTCTGTAAATCTGAGCAAACTTTTCTAGGCATATATTTGGAGCAGGTTTAACTCTCTTACCTTAAGTTTGAGGAAACTGAAGCCCAAAGAGAGTGAGACTTACCCAGTGTCACTCAGGTAGGAAGAAAGAGAGATGAGATTGAAATCGGGGTCCTTTGGTTCCAAATCTGTTGCTCTTTCTACTTGGAATAGGTCCTGGATAAAGTTTAATTACCCAATTATGCTTCTTGAGATAAAAGAAAGGAGAAGGGAAAGAATGGGATAAAGGAAAGAAGGGATGAAAAAAGGGCAAGGTGAGATGGAGAGGAGCAAATGGAAAGAGGGTAAAAAGGGTAAAAAAGAAGGGAGGTAGGGAAAGAGGAAGAGAAAGGAAAGGGAGAGTAACAAAAGACAGAAGCAAAATGGGTAGAAGCAAATCTAGAACTAATCCTTCATTAATAAATACTGTGAGCATCTGAACTGTACCTACCCAGGGGAAAGAGGTTGATTCTGGCAAGTGCTTTCCCTTTCTTAGGTGGTGAGGATGGGGGTAGAGGCAAAGCAAGGTGGAAAGCCCTATAGAAGGCAGGACACTTGCCTTGACTTGTGTAAGAACTTCAACATGAGGAGGCAGCTAGGTGGCGCAGTGGATATAGCACCAGCCCTGGAGGCAGGAGGACCTGAGTTCACATTCAGGCTCAGACACTTGACACTTACTAGCTGTGTGACCCTGGTCAAGTCACTTAACCCTCATTGCCCTGGGGGTGGGGGTGGGGGAAAGAACTTCAACATGAGGTCTTTGTGCTGGGCAGCTAGGTGGTGCAGTAGAGAGAGGGTTAGACTCGACTTCAGAAAAACCTGACTGTAAATCATACCTGAGACACTCTTCTACCTGTAGGATGTAGGTAAGTTCCTTAATATCTCTCAGTCACAGTCTCCTCATGTGTCAGATAGGGATAATAATGGCCCCTACCTCATGAGGTCATTGTGAGGATCAAATGAGATAATACATGTAAAGTGCTTTACAAACCTTCAAGCGTTATATAATGTTAACTGTTATTACTGCATTTTTTGAAAGTAGTAATAAAGGCCTGTCCTGTTTTACATGTAGTCAGCCTGAGTGTTTGCAAGAGGACTGAAAATTTTCTAAATCCCACCCCTACCTAAAAAGGAAAAGTAGATGGGACCAGAAATCTTATTGCCCCTCCTCCCTGTGAAAGTTCGATTGGGGGGGGAGGGGGAGTTAAGCTAAAAAGAGTGATTTTTTTTAGAGAGATGCTGCTATAAATGAGCCCAGGTACATGCACATTTAATGTTTTAGTTTGGGACTTCAGCTTACATTTTAGATTACATTGTTCTTTTTGAAGAAACTACTGATCCTCCTCCCATTTGTTAGGCTTTCTTTCTCCTAAAGTTACCTTTTGTATATGTTATAAATATTGAATCTCTAGTAGAATATAAGCTACTTGAGGACAGGGAAGTTTTGTGTTTTTTCCCCATTTTATCTTTTGTGCCAGCCTAGTGCCTTGTGCATAGTAGCTGCTTAATAAACACTTGTTGAACTGAATTCAAAATCACTTCAGCTGTTTTAACCTTAGTGTCCTTTCTGTAAGATGAGAGCAATAGTTTTTGCACTGTCTACCTTAAAAGATTGTTAGGGAAGGACTTTATAGGCTGTAAATCAATTTTCAAAACTAAAGCTAATCTGGGGCAGCTAGGTGGCGCAGTGAATAGAGCACCAGCCCTGAAGTCAGGAGGAACTGAGTTCAAATCTGGTCTCAGACACTTAACACTTACTAGCTGTGTGACCCTAGGCAAGTCACTTAACCCCAATTGCCTCACCAAAAAACAAAACTAAACTAAAACTAAAGCTAATCTACTTTTCCCTCTGCTAGGTTGTAATGTTAATGATGGCAATGGCTGTGACTTATTTAATTTTTATATCTACCATCCCAGGGTCTTGCACATAGTAGGTGTTTGATAGATGTCTGTTGAAGGTGAAATAGATTCTAATTTCATTTAGTCCTTTGATTTATGATTTGCCCATCTAGTTACAATCATAGTTTTGTTTGTTTTGGTTTTGGGGGTTTGTTGCTGTTGTTTTGGCAGTGGGGGGGTGGGGGAAACATGATGGAAAATAGAGCACCAGAAGAGATTTTTTTAAAAATGAGATTCAAAGCCCAATACCATACTTTCCTTGTCATGTGACCTTGGGCAAGTCAGTTCTCTCTAAACATCAGTTTTCATCTGTAAAATGAATAAATGGATAAATTAATGAATGAAAAAGTGTTTAAGTGCTTATCATGTACAAAGCACTATGTGAAGTGTGAATGGTACAAATACAGAATCAAAATAGTTCCTGTTTTCAAGAAGATCACATTATAATTGGCAAAAATCAAAATAGATACAAGGCTTTAGTTGTAATTCAGATGGAAAAGGCCAGTGGTCTTTAGGGCATTGGTAGCAACAAAGCAATTGGCAGTGAATCTGCTTTAATATTATTTCCATTAATAAGGCCATATTTATATCAGATGTTGAACCAGTTGATGGTGCCAAGGATGCTGGCAGAGAGAGCTTTTTCTCTAGGTCTTTAATAGCTTTAAAGATAATATAGGTAATACTATTTCCATCTTTGAAATATAGTAATGCCCCCCTCACATGGTTGCTGTGAGAATTAAATGAAATAATATATGGAAGGTAATTTGAAAATTCTATGAAACTATGAGATTATTATATTAAAGTATTGGAGATAACACAGCATTATAATTTTAATAGTATTCCACCTTCAGTTATCAGTCAGAACAGAGTCATTTTGTAATCAATGTGTCAAGCACCTATCATATAGAAAAAATCACTTCATGGTATCAACTTATGGATGAATCCCAAATAGGGCAAAATCATAACTAACACATAAATGTGTGGTACCTTTATGACTCTTGAAGCATTTTTATTATATTTAATAGGTAATCTAAAACCCTAGGAGACCCCTTAGGTAGGGCAAACATTATTTTTCCCATTTTACAAATAAGGAGAAGGAAGTAACTGAAGTAGAAAGATGGTTTATTACCCAGCTGGTCTGCACCATAGCTGCCACTCAAACTTAGTTCTTCTGTCTTTAAGACCAATGCCCTTTTAATTATAATACACTGTCGCTCTACATCTGAAAATGTTAAATGTGTTTGATTTTATAAAAGGATGCTTTTTGCCATTCTCTCACATGAATCTTCATTTTGCATTGGATTATCTTTAAAAAAAACTAAAATATTTATAATACTACAAATATAACAACTATTGCTAAATAGAGTTAGCCAAAATGATTCTTTTCAAATTTAAAGTAGGGAAGTAGGCATTTCTTTTTTCATAGAACATGGCAACCGAGCTTACACAACCACAAATAATACATAGGGTTGGCCATTTGTCTTAAAGACAACAATACTAGCTCCAGACCTCCCTTGACATACTAATCCTTTCTTTTCTCACAAAGAGAAGAGGGACACCTACTGAATCAGTAGCAGGATGCATTCCTACATCTGGAGCTTTCTGAGGTTTGTATTTCCAGCATTCTAGAAGAAGTATAAAAAATGTTTGTACAATCTTCCAAGACGGCATCTTAAAAGAATTAAACTACAAAAAGATTCCTCTATTGAAAGCTAGAGAACTATCTTATTCAAGTTGGGTAAGACTGTTTAAAAGACTTTTTTGCAAGGGAGTGTATTATTATCACATGAATTTAAAAAAAGTGAGGATGTTTTTGAAATCTTCTATATCCGTAACAGCAATAATAACAACAACTATAGGATGTCATAAATTGGCCCATTGATGATAAAAAACAGTATGTACTTATTGGTGAAAAATTATTAAAAGTTCATACTCTCTGACAGCAATCCCTATAACTAAACCATAAACAGTCAAGGACAGAAAGAACATATCTAAAAACTATTAATGATGGCTTTTCTGTGTCAGGAAAAAAGAAAAACCTAAAAAATTAGGTAGGTACCCATTAATCAGGAGAATAAGTACAAATTGTAGTTATAAGAATGTAATCTAATGTTAGTGTCATAAGAAATATTGATATTAGGAATTCAGAGAACCATGAAAAAACTTTTATGAACTGATACAGATGAAGTAAACAGAATCAGGACAAAAAATATGTTCATTGAATAGAGTAATGTAAAAGAAATACAAAAAAAACAGCAGCCAAGTTTTGATTTGTTATAATGCCTAATTTTTATTTTAGAGAGAAAATAAAAAATCAGACTTTCCTCTTCTCATAAGATAGTTAGAGGATTACAGATGGGAAATATTGCATGTGCCAACAGAAGTGGTCACTGTTTTTGTTGATTTTATTTAGCCATATTTCATTTGTTATGAGTGATAGCTCAAAAGTTAGACAGGACTAGGATATAAAAAAATAATCAGAGCAGCTAGGTGGCACAGTAGGTAGAGCACTGGCCCTGGATTCAGGAGGACCTCAGTTCAAATTCAGCCTCAGACACTTGCCACTTACTAGCTATGTGATCCTGGGCAAGTCACTTAACCCCAATTGCCTCACCCAAAAAACAAAAAAATAAAACAAAAACCAAACAGAAATGAATCCATAAAAACAAAAAATAACTTTATTTACTTATAAATACATAAAACATGCAGTGTATAATATACAATATACAATATGCAATAAAAACAAGGATTCTACTTCTAACCCGATGTTTGCCCTGTTGGGAAGCATTTCTATCTTCTGTTAGAGAGTATCTATACCAGTAAGACCAAGATTCATTTAAGGTATCAGTGAAGTGCTAATGATGATGACAATGACAGTGACATGAGCAATTATAATGGTGTACTGAAGTGCTAGATTCTATTTCAGTGAAACTGGACATTGAATGAATATTTAGATTTTTACCTCCAGTAAACAAAGTAATATTTCTGTCACTGACAATGAAAAACGTTTCCCTAGCATCCTTTCTTGCCACAGTTATATAATCTGAAAGTTTGTTATAACTGTTTTTCCCTTTTTTAAGTTGGCCTTCTTTGCCCAGGGCAAAGTGGAGTGAAAAGATCCAGTAACGACATTTATTATGAAGAGTAATCAACCATAAAGACTATAATTGAACACACAAGTGTAGTCATTACATGATTAATTACTTTGCTGAAATAACCAGTCTCCTACATACATCAGAATAATATTCAACAGAGACAAGAATAGGGTGCTCAGAAAGCAGGTCTGTCTCTGGGGTAATCACAGCCATCAGTGTTTTATTTGTTTTCGGAATCTTCCTTTTTTTTTTTTTTCACTCTCAGTTTTCACCATTTTTCCTCCCTGCTGATCATCTAGATGCACATTTCAAGATAAATGCTTTGATGATTAAGAGGCTGTTTTGCAGGCATGAACACAGGCAGATGCTTCTTCAAGTTTTCTATCACACAGATAGAAAAAATTCAGTTCAGGAAAGTACATGGAAAATTATGGGTCCTTCATTGATTGATATATCTCTGAGATATTTTCCAATATGTCTACATTTATGTCTTTAAAGTAGTTTTTCAATTGACAATTTATCATTGTAAGCTAAGTGTTTTCTCTTGCTTTAACCAATTCACTGACTTGTGTGAAGCTTTTAAAACTATAAAGAAGAAAAAAATAGACTGAAGTGATTATAGTATTTCTTTGTACATACTCTACATTTCACTGAAATAGGCTTACTTACCACTCTCCACTCAGCTTTCCATCTCCACTTTTCTCTTTGTGCATAGATGCTCCCATCTACCTCAGATTTACTTCTCACCTCTGCTCCTTAGACTTTTGGGTTTCCTTCAAGACTCAGTTATGTGTCTCTTTCTATAAAAAGAAGCCTTTCCTTATTCCCAGAATTATTATTGTGCTCTGCTTGAAATTACCTTGTACTTTCTTATCTATTTCTATGTTTTATCCCCAAATAAAATGTAAACCCATTGAGGGTAAAGATTTTTTTCATTTTTATCTTGGAACAACAAGCACCTAAAACAATGACTTATTTAGTAAATGTTTCTTGAATTGAAGGGACCTTGTTTAGCTCCATGACCCAAAAAAACTAAATTATAAAAAGCCCTACTCAAATAGACCTGTGATTCCATTCATTTGGATGTTCTTTTTAGTGATACAGCTCACAACCAACCCATGCCTGCCCATCCTGTGGAACTCTTGTTCATGTTCTATTATAGGTACCAGATAAGGGTTCCCTTAACATGCTAGGGGATTTCCTCATTTTTCCAGGCATAATAATGAGACCAAAATAGCAAAAGGGCTATTCATCTGTGTTTTTCTCTTACCATTGCTACATAATCAGACCTTCTTCTTTATTGATAATATATTTGCCCAATGATGTCCTTCCTTTTATCTCAGTCCCTTCTTTATTCTTCATTGTAACCTCTTCACACATACTATTGACCCCTACATTATCTTCTCTTTGATTTTCATTCCTGATTCATCGGGTAATGTTGTGAACCATTTCTCTTAGCAATATAGCAACACTAACTGAATATTGTTATTTTTTTAAAACAGACCTTTGATTCTGGGAGAAGTTTGAAGTCATTAAAGGAGTCTGACGGTTTCCTGAATGAAAAATCAAGCCTACTCTTTTCCTCCTATTTAGTTCTAGGCCCAATTTATACATTTGTATTGTCCACCCAGACCTATATCCTGATGGGCAAGCTCAAAATGTTGGCAATTTAACTACACGTTAAGTACCTAACATGAATTCTGAGCATTAGACATTCTTTGTCCATTTGAATTTTCTTGTGTGGTAGGTTAGACTAAAACCTTTTGGGTAGTTCTGGCCCTAGTCCATGAGGCTCTCCTATGCTCCATGATTTGATGAGACCAGTGTTAGATTTAAAATTGGATATACAAGCATTAAACTCCCCCTCTGAGCTTTAATCAGTGAGGGATTAGCTTTTATTGTTTGGGAATTAATTAGACAACAAACAGGTGATACTGATTGGGGAAATAGGAAAGTAGAAATACAAATGAGTAGTCTTATATCTACGCTTAGTCTATATTCTTTTATAAAACTCACCAAATCCCAAAACTGCCTGCCAGGCTGAGAACCAGAGCCCATCACTAAAGCATGCGCCTTCAAAGCAGAGTGTACGAGACCAAGAGCCCACTTCCATTCCCACTCTCAGTTTTAAGTTGACATCCCAGAAGTACGGCATGCTTGGCCACGCTCTCCGAGCAGCAGCAGACGCACAGCTATTTGTCACGGTCTCCTCCCCAAAAGGGCGGTCCTTCAAAAGCCGTTTCAACAGCATGCGTTCAACTCTCAAATGATTCAGTTAAAACTTCCAGTTTTTACCACATTCCCCCCTTTGTTTCATTTGAAAAACAAATGAGTTTGCTCAATGAAAAAGCCAAAAATAATATCCTATGCTAGCTAATAATATGTTAATGTCAATATAGAAAAAGGGAGAGAAAAAAGTTTTGTCCAGAGGGGCAGTCCCTCATGAACACGACGCTTTGACATTGGTCTTACAGAGGGAGGGCCTCTGCAGAGAGTACACATAAATGAAGAACCATCTGTATAGAGGACAAGATCAGGGTTTTCTAAAGGTGTATCAAAAAGATCATCACGGGGTTTTTCAGCCATATCAACTAAAGAAGCACAGTCATACAATGGTTCCCCCGAGAGTGGTAAGTTAGGGAGCAGTGTTGCTGGGTTAAAAAGACTATGCAGCGTTTTAAAGTGATATTCTCATTGTCTAACAGGGTTATTTCATACTTAGCCAGCCTTTGATCTGAAAGGGCTTGTGTCCTGTGATGTAGTACGAGAGCCTCTACTTCATGAGGGAATTTCAGTTAGAGGGTTACCTAGGGCCAAATAAGAGGCTTTTTTTACAAAAAGGGCTGTGGCCGCCACTGCCCTAAAGCAAGGTAGCACTCCAGATGCTACAAGGTCCAGCTGGGTTGAATAGTAGGCTATGGGGCGTTGGTTAGGCCCCAGTGATTGAGTCAGAACTCCAGAAGCCACCCCCCCACCTTTGTCCATGCATAAAGAGAGTGAAGGGCTTACTATAATTTGGGATTCCTAGGGCAGGTGCTGATAACAAGGCCTGTTTTAATTCCTAACTGGCAAAATGGGAGTATTGCATGGAGAGTGATGACATGGAATAATAATACCCTGGCATTTCAAAGCCTCACCAGCATGATGTCAGATACAAAGAGAAGCATTCAAAGATCTTTCCATCTAAAGGGAATTATTTTTCATCTTGGAATCAGCATTGGATCTCCTCCATTATGTTGTTAAACACCTTTAGATACATATCCCTTTTGTATGTATTGTCTGAAGTTTCTGCTCAGAGGACCATTAAAAAGATTTACCTTACTTATTACATAATTCAAGGAATCTTGAAAGGCATATATAGAAGGGGAACTTTTTGTTTGAATTATATTGATCTATCAAATGAAATGCTTTTTTCATAAGTAATAAATGTTATAGCTTCTTGTATATACAACTTTTATTCAATCGTATGATGGTAAAGCTATAACAATTAATTCTTTATACTATAGTATACGCTGGACAGTATACTGCTTGAGAAAGCCTTTTTGCCAAAAGTAAATTTCTTTAAAGACATACTCAATGTATCTACAGTTGGTTTTCATGAGACTTGTAGATAAATTACAAAATATACATATAGGTTGGCAATCCTTGATAATCTCTGGGTCATCATTATTTTTTTTTTAGTGTCACTAAAATCCTATATATTTCCCTACATTTGGCATGTTCCTTTCCTTCATATATTTAATAAAAGAAGCCCTTAATACCACACTAATTTTAAGTGGAATTGCTTTATTGTCTTTAGTAGTGATGTTTATTTTTAAAATCTATGCATGTCTTTATTGTAGTTTTTTTCTATTTGCTGCCTTCTTTCCATTTTCATCCTTAGATGCCCTTTGCAAAGATGCTATTTGTCTTTTATGAAGCTTTTTAAAAAGAGATTGCAGTCTCCTTCTACGGCGTCTATCTTCTTAATGAGATGATAATGCTTATAATATTCCATCATTTGTCTCATGATATGTTAAAAATGAGTTCATATTCTTGTCCTTTGTTTCTTTTGGTTACAATCTGTATTTGCTGAGTAAGGCATTAGTTTCCTTGTTATGGCAATTGATTTAAAATAGTAATATTTGTTCATGGTATTATTATAGTCTGTGTCTATGTCCTTTCTTCTATCCATTGCCCATTTTTTAATTATTAACAAATTGTTTAAATATGGAAAGATTGAGGATTTTCCCCATTGTATGGCATATGTCTTTTTATTCTTTTTTTCTAAATAAGTACTAATTTTGACTTTTGTACTAAGTCTGTACTGTTGACTATCCTCTCCTGGATACTCTCTTCTCTCTTGGTTTTGGTGGTGTTACTCTCTTCTGGTTTTCTTCCCCTTGTCTGATCACTCCTCACTCTTCATTGATGATTCATCAAACTTATCATACCTTCTAATGGCTGATGTTTCCCAAAGCTCTGTCATAGGGCATCTTTGTCTCTCTATTTCTGTCTCTGTCTCTTCCTCCTCTTTCTCTTCCTCTATACCCCAGATTCCCACGAGGTTAATTATAATTTCTAATCTGAATGATCATTTCTCATTTTTGGCATTACCAATCTGTTTAAATTATCAGGCTGGAGTTGCCTCAGTGATACCTCGTATCCTCTCATTTTCTATTCTTTTAATCTTATTATGATTTTGGTCTTTGCTCTAACAAGTTAGTGGCCTCTGAATCAGTATACAAATGCTTCAAAATGCGACTCATATAAGTAACTAGCCATTTCCCGTCCATTAAAATATAAATAATTTAAATTTTTTAGTGTTAGTACTTGTCGTTTTCTTTACCTATTGACATAATGATAATGATGGGGATGATGATGATACCTAGCATTTATGTATCATTTTATTGGATTCTCACAACAACCCCACAAGATAGGTGCTATTGTTATCTTCATTTTATAGATGAGGAAACTGAGGCATAGAGAGGTGAAGTACCTTGCCCAAGTTCAAGCAGCTAGGAAGTAATCTAAAACGAGATTTGAACTCAGGTCTCTCTAACTCTATCTCCTAGTGGTCTATCCAGTGCTCTTTTCTTGAATGAAGTATTCGCAATATATATTTAAGGCTTTTGCATGATCTCAAAGATCTCTCTCTCATTTCTTACTCATTAACCATGCTTTAAAAAATTGGGGTGGCAAGCAGCATTTTTCCCAAATATTGACCACTGCATAGATGTGAAAGCAGCATTTGTAAGCAATCAGTGATCAAGAATCTTTAGCTCTAATTTCATATCTCTTGCATTAGTACCCCTCTCCTTCCACCCAAGCTTAGGCCTTTACTAGAATACTATAAAACCCTTCTGATTGGTATCCTTGTCTCAGACTCTCCCCTCTCCAGTCAGTCTTCCACATAGTTGCCCCACTGAATTTTCTAGAGCATAGTTCTAAGTCATTTTTCTAACAATGAAGCTCCTTTTGCTGCCTCTAGGATAAAATACAAATTCTTTGGTTTTACTCATAAAGCTCTTCAAAATCTACCCCCAACCTGGCTCTCTAAACTTGATTCACATTACTGTCCATGATGGGCTGCACAGTCCAGCAAAGTCAGTTCCCTGCATGTGATATTTTTCTATCTCTATGCCTTTGCAGAAGTAGTCACTATTCCTGAAACATTCTTCCTCCGCAACTCAGATTTTGAATCCATAGCTTCTTACGAGGTTCCCTCAAGGTTTTAGTGACAACCCCCAAAATTGCTTTGTACATATAATATACTGACTTATCTTTGTAAATGTATCCTTCACTCCCACTCCTACCCAAGAGACTAGAGACAGGAAATATTTCATTTTCCCGTTTGTCTCCCAAAAAGCTAGAATAGTGTCTTGTACACATTAGCCTTTTAAGACTTGCTTGATGAATGGAATTGAATAAGGCCCTAGTTTGGGGAAATATATAATCTTAAAAAACTAATGATGAAGTTCTCAGTGGCTAGAAACTAAATAAGGAAAGCAACATATAAATGTTCCCTTACTTTTTTTAATGGTCTGGACCTTTAATTTCATCCTTATTTACAATGTAAAAAATTCTACATTAACAGTGGGTATGGCGGACAACATCCAACCTTCCTTCCTGTAGCCTCTTAACTTAGATTTTAAAGACGCAATTTAAATCAAGAGTAGTTATCTAAGCAGGAGTAGGGTCCCAAAAGATTTGTGTAATTGAATTGGATTTTCTTCAGAAAACATTTGGAAAGCTATCAGTAGCATATGGAAATAGCTTAATTCATTATTTCTTTACCTGCATGAAATCATCTTTGAGAAGCAACTGTGATATTTTCCCATACCCATTTTTCATCTTAGGGATTTCCCAGTGATTGTGTTCGACGGCAATTTCCCACTGAGCCATAATCAGTAATTAGAGTGCTCATTTTGGGCAGAAACAATTGTGTGCATGTTACTGTTTATTAATTAAATATATAAATGTTCCCCTTCTAGTTTCTGTGGGTTTTTTCCCTTTATATTTGGAATTTACCCAAGAAATTAATTAAACTACTTCTTGCAACCTGACTAATTACTTGATTTATGAATGCTTCTGGAAATAAATTCTAAATGATTATGCAATGACAAGAGGAGAATGCAAGATAAATTTATGATGTAAGTCTCAAGGGAAATTTTTCCCATAATTATCCTCCAATAATGACTTTGGTTTTCACCACATTTGATTCTAAATCTCTAATACAGGTGGATAACCAAACAGCCAAATGGAAATATTTTCCACTAAGTAAGTGGAAAATAAGCCCCATCGAGTTTTCTGAAATATCACTTATGCCGTGATCATTTATACAATAAGCTCAACTGGCTGAAATAACTCCAAAACAAGCAGAAAGGATCCTAGAATGGTTATAATAGATTACATAGTATTTCTACAATAAAAGCTAATTTTTTTGTTTTGTTTTGTTTTGTTTTTTCCATGTTGGAAACTAAACAGCTTGGCCTTGTGTGGACTAATCCAGTAATTTGGGGTCAGTATTAGAATTTGATGAGTCCTTGACAGACCATTAAAAAGGCGTTATTTTTTTTAAATGAATAATTATAAGATTAAGAAATATACCATTAATATAAAACACTACTGCCCTGCCTCTGTTTCACCACAGCAAGGGAAAAACTTGGTCAGAAAAATGCCACCCTAACCCCTCAACCCCAGATCACTGGGAATTTTTTAAAAACCTTATTTCCCTACTTCTCAAAGGCTGAGCCAATAATGCCTTAAGCAACAAGGACAGCAATGACGACCCCAAGAATGTTCTCCCATATCCGAAAAGGGAAAGCAGACCAACTTAGAAGATGACAGGTGCTGATCCTACCACAGAAGGTCTCTTAGGCAGTAAAATAATGCCATAAGACAATTCCTGGAGCAACAATGGGGTGAGATCATTTTCCAACTGAAGATGGCCTAGAAGGTCAGCAGGTCTGTTTGTACCATGGAGAAATTGGAGGGCAGACAGCCATGCCAGCACAGATCGAGCCCCAGGCAGGCCACACAAGAGAAATAGGCCTCCGGAGCCTCTGAATTGGCTGCAGTGGCAGCTACTTCTGGAACTCAGCTCACAGTCTGGTGAGGGGGTCAAGTGGTTGGCCCGGGCAGAATGCAGGGGTCTCTGCTGGCACTGAGGCAGAACTCTGTCGTATTGTCCGTGCTCGGAACCAGGAAGCAGTTTTGAGTGTGAGTTGAATATAAAGGGAGGGATGATATCTTTAAAATTTTTTCATATTGTTTTGTTTTGGTTTGGTTTGGTTTTTGGTGCGGCAGTCAGGGTTGTGTGGCTTGCCTGGGTTGCGTAGCTGGTGAGTGTTGGGTGTCTGAGGCCAGATTTGGGCTCAGGTCCTCTTAGGTCCAGGGCTGGTGCTTTGTCCATTGTACCACCTAACTGCCCCATGTTGATATCTTTTAAAAAATAAAATTAAGGGGGGAGAGGAATGCAATGGGAGAAAGGGAAAGGGAGAGGGGGAATAGGGTAAAGTATCTCACATAAAAGAAGCAAGAAAAAGCTTATAAAATGGAGGGAAAGATAGGGGAGGTGTGGGGGAGTGAGGGAGCCCAACTCTCATCAGAATTGGTTCAACAAACACACTCAATTGAGTATAGTAATATAGCTTACCCTGTAGGAAAGAAGGGGAAGAGGATAAGGGGAATGTATGTGAAAGAAGGGAGTGTAGATTGGGGGAGGGGGCAGTCAGCAGCAAAACACTTGAGGAGGGACAGGGTGGAATAAGATATAAAATAGAGTAAATATCAAGGGGAGGGAATAGGTTGGAGGGTAATATAGTGTGGTGGCCGAAATTTAATATACGGAGCGTTAATTGGGTGACTCGCTGAAATATTGGGGTCCTGGAAATAATGAGGGACCTTTAGGTTCAAAGTTCCCTCCCCTCTGAACTGCCCTATTAGATATTTCTCCCAGGCCAATAAGAAAGTAGCCTTATAGCTTCTTTTCCACAAAAGGATCAGATTTGATTACTTGGGAATTAATTAAACAACCAAGGTGAAATTAATAAAAATCTAAGATAAAGAAATAGGAAAAAGAAATACAGATAAATTCTCTTAACTCACCACACCTGGAAAATCTACTAGCTTTCTCCTATCAGGGAGAAGACCGAGGAGCCAGCCGGCAAGTGCAAGAGTGATCTGGAAGAAGCTCTCCTCCCCTCAAAGAGCCTTCAATCTCCCTGCCCCAAAAGGGAGGTCCTTCAAAACTGCCTATAGAGAGTTCTCCTTCTGACCTCAGTAGCATATGTAACTTCAGGGTGGGCCAGGTGTGGCCACTGCCAAATCAGTAAGCTGAAACTCCAATAATTTTTTACCACAAATAATTTTTACCACAACAGTTAGCAAGAGTAACTGTGAAAAAAATTGAAGCAAGTTTGTCTGATAGGCCTCAGTTCTCAAACACAGAGAACTGAGTCAAATTTGTTAAAATGAGAGCCATTCCCCAATTGATAGATGATCAAAAGACATGACGTTTTCAGATGAAATAATCAGCCACCTATAGCCATATGAAAAAATGCTCTAACTCAGTATTAATTGAAGAGATTCAGGTCAAAACAACTCTGGGTACTACCACATACCTATTGTCTTGGATAATAGGACAGCAGAGGAAAATGAGACATGAATACAATTTTGGTAAAGTTGTAAACTCATTCAAACATTCTGTAGAGCAATTTGGAACTATGACCAAGGGGCTATAAAACCATGCATACTCTTTGACCAAGCAATACCACTACTAGGTTGGTATCCTAAAAGAGATTTCTTTTAAAAAATGAATTTGAAATTGGCGTTATGCCCATTCATTGGGGAAAGGCTGACCAAATTGTGGGATGAGATTAGGATGGAACACTATTGTTCTATAAGAAATGATGAGCAGGATGCTATCAGAAGGACTTATGAAAAACACAATCCATCTACAGAGAAAGAACTGATGGTATCTGAATACAGATTGGAGCAAATTTTTTGTTACTTCCTCTTTCTAAAGATTTTTTGTCTGTCTTCTTTTAAAACCTGACTAATGTAGAAACATTTTGCATGACTGCACATGTATAATTTGTATTGAATTGCTTGAGTTCTTAAGGAGGGGGGAGAGAATTTGGAACACAAATTTTTAAAAATCAATGTAAAAATTTCTTTATACTTGTAACTTGGGGAAAATTCTAAATAAAGAAAGAAAAATATTTATAGTCTAAAAACTTGTTTTTCAGCTTAGTTTTCCCTATTTATTGTCGCTTTGCCACAGTTGTTGTTGGGGGTGGTCCTTTGTTCTGGAAGAGGACCATGACTTCAGGTTGAAGTCATGACTTCTGGTAAATTGGATTTAAGTAAAGAAGGGCTGTGCAAGGTCACCAACCTCACCCTCTCCACAGAGCCATCTAGATCCAGTGGCAAGATATACATTAGAATTGGGGGCAGCTAGGTGATGCAGTGGATAAAGCACCAGCCCTGGATTCAGGAGAACCTGAGTTCAAATGTGGCCTCAGACACTTGACACTTACTAGGTGTGTGACCCTGGGAAAGTCACTTAGTCCTCAGTGCCTTGAAAAGAGAGAGAGACAGACAGACATCAGGAAGAGTAGAAATGGCGTCAGATGTTTTTAGGGCAATTGGTGTTAAATGACTTACCCAAGGTCACACAGCTAGTACGTGTCAGCCCTTCCTCACTTAAATCTAAACTATTGCAAGTCAATACATCTGTCTTGGTCCTGTTCTAGAATAAAGGACCAACAACAACAACAATAATGACAGCAATAGGTTACTTTGCCTGTTATTGCAGAAATTGAAGGGGGCTGTACAGGATTCAGGGATAGTTTTTAAATTATTTCATAAGTTATATACTCTCTATACACATATGTATATCTCTCTATCTGTCTGTATGTCTATCTATCTGTCTGCCTATCTGCCTATCTATCTATTTATCTATCTATTTCTATCTCACCTAGTGTTCGATGTACTAGCGATAAGCCTTCCTATAATTAGCTATACTGACCTTCAAACATGAGACATAGACGATATTAGGGTTGGTCCTTGGCTCAGACATTTAAGCTACTACTAACACTGTACTCAAAGCCTTCAGAACTTAGTAGGGTCCACCAGAGTTTCTTCTTCATTGCATAATCTTCACTAACCTATGGCCATTTTCATATTATGATGAGGCATCACTTCTATGAGGTAGTGGATTTCATTTTGAAATATACCTAGACTTCTTGGGGAGGGGGGGAATGACAGCACAGGTAAAGAGGAAACATGGATACAGAGTTGTTCTGAACTGTTTAATTGTGATAAATTGGAGAATTTTAGGAAATTTGATTAGAATCTCTTTTCCCCAATGAATATGAAATTAGCTCCATGGATGGCATGTATTTTTCACAGCAGGGGTAAGTAACGAGCAAAATCATGAATTGCGATTATTTTTATGCGTCTATTATTCAGGAAAATCATTGATTGAAATACACCTTCCTTAATTAGTATGCTAAATATGTGAAAGTGTTTGAAGAACATGGAAGTGTCTCCTTGTTATGAAATCTAAGACTTTCATTTGCTAAGAGAGTATAAGCAAAGCTTTCTCATGTGGTGAATCAAAATATACTTTTCTTTACCAAAGTCTTATAATGAAGGCAAAATCTATTAGTTAACTCATTTAGTACTGAAGTATAAAACAGAAGAACAATTTATGTACCTACTTATTAGGTGCAGTGGTGAAAAATAAGTCCAGAATTTGTTTCGTCATTACACGTAGGGCTCCATGTAAAAAAAAAAAAACAATCAAACAAAACAAACAATAACAAATCTCTCTAAAATGTATGTGCATCGGATAGAGCACCGGCCCTGGAGTCAGGAGTACCTGAGTTCAAATCTGGCCTCAGACACTTAATACTTACTAGCTGTGTGACCCTAGGCAAGTCACTTAACCCCAATTGCCTCACTAAAAAAAAAAAATGTATGTGCATTGAAGGGAAAGCAACAGAAGAAAGGGGAGAATAGATGGGGTTTATACAGATCAAATTTCACATTCAAAGACGATTTCCATTAAGTTGTGAGATTCTGGGGGCAGCCAAGTGGTGCAGTGGATAAAGCATCGGCCCTGGATTCAGGAGGACCTGAGTTCAAATCTGGCCTCAGACATGACACTTACTAGCTGTGTGACCCTGGGCAAGTCACTTAACACTCACTACCCTGCAAAAGAAAAATAAAATAAAATGAACAAACAAACAAATAAAGTGTTAGATTCTTGAAGCCAGACACTGCCTTTTGCCTCTTTTTGTATTTCCAGAGCCTAGCATAGTGACTGGAAAATACCAAGTGCTTTATTAATAAATGCGCATTGAGGGGCAGCTAGGCGGCACAGTGGATAAAGCACCAGCCCTGGATTCAGGAGTACCGAGTTCAAATCCGGCCTCAGACACTTGACACTTATTAGCTGTGTGACCCTGGGCAAGTCACTTAACCTTCATTGCCCCGCAAAATAATAATAATAATAATAATAATAATAATAATAATAATAATAATAATAATAATGCTCATTGATTAATTATATTGCTATCCATGGTCCAAGTATAGATTAAAAAATGATACATTCCTTACCTAAATTTATATTATGGGGTTAAGTGGTCTGCTTAAGGTCACATAGCTAGTAAAGAGGCATAGCCAAGAAGGAACATTTTAGCAATCTCACCATTAAGAGTTCCCAGTTTGTTGTTTTCTAAAAGAAATCTACTTTTCAATTCCCTTAGGTCTGGGATCAAATCTCCTGTAAAGTTTTATTCCAACTTTTCTCTCTCTCTCTCTCTCTCTCTCTCTTTGGTGAGGCAATTGGGGTTTTGACTTGCCCAAGGTCACACAGCTAGTGTCAAGTGTCTGAGGCCGGATTTGAATTCAGGTCCTCCTCACTTCAGGGCTAGTACTCTATCTACTGTGCCACCTCACTGCTCCTTCCAATGTCTTATTATGGTACAGAGGTGACCTGTGGTCCTGAAAACTGATTCCATTTAAGCACGGGCATTGGCAGGGAAGGATTTGAGTAATGGAAATCTGGTAACAGATTGCATATCTTTGGTGAAACAATCCACCTGAGTTAGAAGAGCATCATCATTAGTGTGGCCACTGGCTACTGGGTGATTACTTTGTTTAGTTCAGCCAGACAATTATTGGAACTATCAACTATAGTATAGAACAAAGTCTCTTAAATTGTGAGTTGCTATCCCATTTGGGGTTGCATAAGTGAATGTTGGACCACAAAAATATTGACAATAGTAAACGGTTATGTATGCCTATTTCATATACCCATATAACCAGGGGTCATGTAAAAATTTCTCAGGTAAAAAGGGGTAGTGAGTGGAAAAAGTTTAAGCCAAAGTGGTATAGAAAAAATAATCTGTGCCACTGGAAGGAGTTCTTCTATGACAAGAAACATAAAATCAACACTCTTGAAGATGAAATCATTGGAGCAAACCAGGAAGAAATTTAATGTGATGATTGAAACTTTGCTCCCTTGCTTGCTGAAAATACCAGAAACCACCCAAATTGAAACAATAAAGAACATGGATGTTAGAAAGGAATTTTAGTGTAATGGTGGGACAACCAGATTGTCAGGGCTCCTGGTAAGGTTCTAAGGAACTTGCAAGAGTTACATGGCAGCATCTATGATCATGGATCATTGTAATGTATTTTTATAAAGAAAATCTCATATTACTTTCATAAAATTATATTCAGTTCAGTATCCAGTAATTGCCTGATATGAAATATGAATATCAACCTTTCTATGTTGAATGAGTCTCTAATTGCCCTCTTGAGATGTGTAGGGTTTTATTTTTCTTTTAAGTTTTCAGTTAGTTTACTTTGTGAAACATAATGTTTAATTTCCTATGATAAAAATACTGAGCATTATGGCATCCTCTATAGATTCTTCTTTGGTAAGCTATTGCCAAAGTACTGGCCCAGATGCAATCATTGCCCTGCTCCCTATCCCCATGACTTAATGTAATGAAGATTGTAGCATCTTTATTGAATCTATTTTCTAGCTCCATTGTGCTTCTCAATCTTAATGTTTCATTATTATGATCTGGCATCCTGGATAGCTACATTTTTAAAGGGATAAAAAGAAACCATCCATTTTCATACTAGGAAAATTAAAAAGTCAAAATGGACTTATTCATGCATAGAGGACCTATCTTAATTGTCCTGATCCTGCAAGTGAGGAAACTACATTAACACTTTCAGGTCATAAAATTTTGTAACTTATGGCTATAGAACCCTAATTATTTCACTGGCCGAGAAAACCGCCTGCTGTGCCTAATTCTACTTCAGTGGGGTAAGTTGCTTAGTGACTGAGTGGGTTGGACTATTCACAATACATAAAATGCCAGTCAACCTCCTGAATGTTTCACAAGATCATAGAATGGTAGGGTTAGAAGAGACATTGGAGATCATATAATTCATCCTTCTACTCACTGCAGGAATTCCTTTAACTTCTCTCTTTCCAATTATCCAGCTACTGTTTTATTATATGCATTGACAGGCACATTACTACCTCACAAGATAGTATGTTCAATATTTCAACAGGTGATTTAGAAAGGATTTGTTTTTATTGATCTTCTCTGTAAATCTTATTCATTATTCTTAGTTCTGTCCTCTGGAGCAACACAGAACAAACTTACTCCTTTTTCTAGGTGATACCCCTCAAAATATGTAAAGATAGGAAGGTATGCTTTACTAAGATAAAGAATTACTAGATGACTTCTGAAGTCCCTTGTAATTTTGATGCTTGTTGATCTCATGCAATTTCCTTTAATATTTTCTTCTCGAGGCTAAATGTCCCCAGTTCCTTTTTTTATGTCTCTGATAATGTTTCCAGAAGCCTCACTATAATGGTGAACCTTCTTTTGGATACACTCTTGTTTGTATATATCCTTTAAAAATGTGGCCAATATAATAGATACGGTCTGACTAGAGCAGTATAGAACTATCACTCCTTGAGAACAGACAAAATATTAATTCATTCTAAGATTGTATTCTTTGGCGTTTTGTTTTTGTTTTTAGAAGCTGCATCATAATGTTGACTTATCAGTGTAGTATGAGCATGTGACCCTGTCCCTAATCTTGCTCTCTGAGTGGGTGGACTCACTTCACCCTGATCTTACAAAATAAAATCTAGGTTTCCAAAAAAGAACCACTATCACGTAGCTGTGATTCAACTCTTTCAGAGTCTTGTGGGTGATGTTGTTATAGATGAATATACTTCTCTCCCTTCCTACTCTTACCACTATAATTCCAAAGAATCCACTGATAGACGTCTATTTATATATTTTTAAAAATTCCAGCTAGTACTTTGGGTCAATAACTACTGGATTTTAGGACAGCAATTTATTGAATAATAATGTAAAAACAAAGATAATAATAGATCAAAACATTCAGATACAGGAATGATTAATATATGACAGCTTCCACATAACACAGGTGCTCAATCTTCCACCAAAGTACTCTGTATCTATGATGGGAAATCAGACACCTATTAAGGAGCAACATGAATTAGGGAAATCTATATGCCTGAATCAACTATCACCTCTGGACAGTAAACTTTGACATTAATTTATATGCTCAAAGTTACACAAGTATAAATGGGAAAGTAAGGATCTGAACCCATGTCCTAAAAACCTAATTTTCTTTCCATTATACCAAAAATGAACTTCACCTCTCAGAATCAGTAGCAATATAACATGGCAATAGAACAGAACATTCAAGTGATACAATACAGCAGTTTCATTGCCTACTAATGGATGAACAAGGAGGTAAAACGTCGTTCACGTATAAATACACTGAAGGAATTGCCTGAAAATTAAACTTTTTAAAAATAAATGATATCATTTTACAGTGGGTTCCTTAGAAAATTTAAGTAACTGAACATCACTGGGTGGGATCCACAATGAAGTTACCTTCTACCAAATTCCTTCCTCTAGTCATCAAAAGAAACAAAGTTTAAATCAATTGTAAATGTCAAGATGAAAATCATCACAGGTATTTACTAAAATACTTGATATATGCCCCCAAAAAGGGCACACACACACAAAGTAATGATTGTAAGGATTTTTTTATTTATATATAATCCATAGCAATTGAATTTTTAAAAGACTCAAGAATGCTTTCACTAGCAAAAGTCTTTCTTTAGGCATTGGAATGGCTAAAATGGGAATATGAACCAAATATTGATATTCATCAATATCACTTAGATGAAAAAGCTGTGCAGGGTTTCAGAGTTCCTAAAATATATTGCAAAATGGTCATTACATTTCAAAATGTCTATTTTTATCTTCAAAGAAAATTTAAACTTGGAAAATTTCAACAACTAGAATTATAGGTCTCAGCTAAGAAATCTGACTAGTTATTGATATGCAGTTTCCAAAAATGCTCAAAGAAGCATTATTATCCCATTTGTTACTAACTTCTGAAAGCTAAATGCGATGGTCATTTTATTAGTCATGATTTTCTACTTGAAGAATCTATTTCAATAATCTTTGAATTGTCAAAATGAAGTTAATTTCTTCTTAGGAAAATATTGAGTAGACAAATACAAACTAGCAGATTTTTTTAATGATTACTCACTGTATTTCTACTTTTACCAGTTTTACTATGAGAATGCGATTTATTAAATCCCACAAGTATTTTTTTTAATTTTTTTTTTTTAGTGAGGCAATGGGGGTTAAGTGACTTGCCCAGGGTCACACAGCTAGTAAGTGTTAAGTGTCTAAGGCTGGATTTGAACTCAGGTACTCCCGACTCCAAGGCCAGTGCTCTATCCACTGTGTCACCTAGCTGCCCCTCCCACAAGTATTTATTGAACATCTATGATAGAATATGATTTCTATCCTTGAAGTATTTCCCATTTTATCAGTTTGTATATTTATATATTTAGCACCAAAATGCATGACTATACTAGGTATTGTGGCTATTAAAAAAATAAAAAGATCATTAGACTCCTTTTAAGCAGCTGACAAATTAGCAGTTATTATTGTTGTGTTAACAATGATATTCTTCCAGTGGTGGCATATGGCTGCAAGTCGCAGAGTTATTAGTCTCAGGAGATGTGAAGAGGCAGTGGAGAGGTAAATAAATTGCCTGGGAGTCGTGTGAGGAACAGCATCAGATAAATGTAGGACTGGGGTGGGGGTGATATATGGCCAATCATAGTCTAAGAAATAGACAGCATGCCTACACAGAATGACAGGTTGTATCAGGAAAGGCAGCCCAGCCCTTTAGGTAGATTTAAGTGAATTCAAAGACAAGGTTCACACAGAATGGGCAGGTACAAGTGGGCTGTGAGATGAATTGCTGGAGTATTCAACATCACAGATCTTGACATATCAGAGTAATAATACAGAACACTTATAAGGCACTTTAAGATTTGTAAAGTTCTTTACACACATATTTTTGCATATACAAATAACTGATAAAAAGACAGCATGTGATAGCCTCATGGAGGAGATAGCTTTTGAACTGGGATATGATTTCTACAGTTGGAGACTGGCTCTGGACATTCCAGGGGACTGAAACGATGTGAGTAAAGACACAAAGGACATCCGTTGTGATGGAAATTAATAATAAGATGTTCAAAATGCTAGAATAGGGTCAAGCACATAGAAAATGGATTTGTAGAAGTAGATGAGAAAGGTTAGAGAGAAATAAGAAGCAAGCCTAGCACAAGATTCTATAGTTAAGAGTCCTAGATTTGGAGTCAAGAAGTGTACATTTAGGGGCAGCTAGGTGGCGCAGTGGATAGAGCACTGGCCCTGGATTCAGGAGGCCCTGAGTTCAAATCCGGCCTCAGACACTTATCATTTACTAGCTGTGTGGCCCTAGGCAAGTCACTTAACCCCAATTGCCTCACCAAAAAAAAAAAAAGTGTACATTTTGGCTTCATTATGTATTCCTTTGGATCAAGCCACTTGAAGAATCTGGGGTCCAGAGAAAGTATTATAAAATAAAAGGATTAGGCCTAATGATCTCTCTTTCCATTTTTAAGCTATTATCACTGAAGAATGCTTATTGGTAAAAGAAAAACAGAACTATAAATACAAATGAGAGTAAACTACTTCTTTTCCAATCCTTCTTTTCTAGTCCGATCCTAAGGGCAGTGAAAATACACAGCACAAATTTCACTGAGATAAAGGTCCTTATGTAAAAATGTGTAATTATCTGAATGTTATATGTTTAATTAAATATATGACATATTAATCAGCCAGTCAAACTAGCCATCACATTTGTTAACATTGTTTAAGCACTATAAAATGAATACATTAGTTGTACTGCAAAACTTTTAATTTTTTCCCAAAAATTCCCTTCTCCTCCAAAAGGCACTTTCTAAAAATTTCAGGAAATCTCATCCTTCAAGATCTTTCTCACTTTGTATAAGGAGTAAAGAATTCCAGTGTTAAGTAATATACACAGCTGTAATTAGTGATTCAAAAGGAAATAGTAGAAAAGAACTTGCTAATCTCTTTTCACATCTCAGTACCAAGAATAATGATTTTTTTAAAAAGGTTTTCACTTTTATGAGTTTTAAATAACTGTGACTCCCAAAGGAAACATTCCCTGGTTTTAGTATTTCAAATATCTGCTAAAGATGCTTTCAAGACCCTAAGATTCCATGAAGTAACTTTCCTTGGAAAGTACAGACTATTTCAAGATCCTCACCATCATCCCCTGCACACAACTGCTAGGAATGTCCCCTCTTCAGTCTGATGATCCTTCAAGGACTTCACTGGCTTCCTGTGAATGCTGTACCAGTGAAGTACTAAGCTGAAGACCATGGGACAGAATAAAGGAATGACATGCTATGACCAGTCTTCTCTTTACGACTTCTTAATATACTTGTATTAACTGATCTTAGAGGGTAGGGCTAAGTGAATAAAAACTGTTTTGTTTTAGCCAACTTTCTCTGGGGTCTGATGAAATTCAGCTGAGCATCATATCTAGTCTTCTGGGTGGAATTTCCACATCCCTTATTTAGATGAAAGAGGAATAAGTGTTTATCTACAAAACATATATTTATACATCTTCTTTCTGCAGTTTTGCAGGCATGGTGAATTTATTTTACACAATTTCAGAAGCTTTCAGGGGTTGCCAAATACATTTTTTTCTTTTTGTTAGAAGTTAGTTCCTTACAGCCTGGGGACTGAGAAAGAGAATATTAGCCAGGAAGATGAATGAAGCTGCATTATAGTTCTTTAATTCCAAAGTAAATGAATCATTATTCATAATAAATTTATGTGGAAAATATGAACATAACCGTATGTTTCAAAAGCCTAGTCTGACTTATTTGACTAGAAAACTTAGTTTTCCTCCAAGGCATATTTTATCATTTAAATGATATAAAAATGTGATGAACACAGTATTTAGAATAATAGAATATGAGATTTTCTTTCAATGAGATTAGGCTATGTCATCATTCCTAAAGGTATATATCTTTTTAAACAGCTGTTAGAAAATGAATTTTAGTCATTTTCCAGTGTTTTCTAAAACAATAACTGGCTTGCTGGTTGAGATTAATTGGCTTTTCAACAAGTCCCCAAATACTGATTTTTTAAAAGAAAGAGAAGTAGAAGTGATTTTCTTCATTATTGCAAGACATGAAGTCAAGTTATGTATCAAAGGTAGATGATGCAGGCATAAAAAGCTAACATAAGCTCATATTCCAAGCCTCAAGGTTATTTAATAAAGTCTGCTCTTTATATTGTGTTTCAGCTGAATTTTCATGATGACTTATGGGGAAGCCTCGACTACATAGAGAGAGAAAAACAATTCATTATACTTTTCCTTAACTATATGACAGTTTCTCTATTAATTATCTAAAGCAAAGAAAACAGGAGAGGACAAAAAAAAAAGACTTAGAGAAGTATGGTCTTAATGTTCAAAATGGATGCCAAAGGTAGAAAAAGTCTATACCTCCCACTCCTATTTCTGATTCACCAAGAGAACCTTCACTATGATTGATGGGTTTCTGTGCCTCTAGGATAGGGAAATGAATATAGTGACCTGTATGGAAGGAAGTATTCTCTATTCCCACATAATCATAAGTGGCTAAATGTTCTGAATATGAGTGACCTTTAACTTTATTAGGGTTTTAACATTGGAATCAAACCCTGCATTTTATTGTTTTATAGCTTAGGCTCTTATCTGATCAGAAAAGTGGCCTTTGGGGGAGACGTTAGGGGCAGAAATCATGTCAAATAATTGTAAAAAAAAAAGGTCTTTTAAAGTAATTGTTTATATACTTTCTTGTTACTGACAGCTTTCATTTAGTGAATCTCTTGGGCAATGAAAAGGCTTTAATGCAACACAAGAGACATTCCACACAGCTAGCTAAACATAAGTATTATTGCATTTTTTAGTCTGGTATTCTATTTCTGAAATGGGAACTGACAGGAATTAAGGAAAATATGGGGGGAAAGATATAGTTATTTTCCTTAATCAATGTCTCTCAGCTAATGTACTTTCTTCTAAGCTATAGTACTCCATCAGAATGGGAACAAAATGTCTCAGAACAAGCTCTCAATTTAGTATCTGCCCACAGAACCTGGATTTTTTTCTAATTATTCTCATAAGCAGCTTTCCAAAGCAATCTCTGTGAGTTTGGGGAAGTTAGCAGTTTCTTCCTGCAATCCCATGAGGCTCATAGACTGATAATCAGAAGCTCCTCCATTCACCAAGTACAAATAGGCAAGATTAACTATCCTAAGGTGGTTTTTTTTAAGGCAGAAACTAGTCATACTATATATAAGGGGGAGGGGGGGCGAAGGGAAACTTTAGTCAATACAATCTGGAGTTATAACACCCCTCAAACTGTCCCCAGTCTTCCATTCCATAAATGAAATCAAGAGTGTCTTTCATGGTTGTGGCATTTCATAGGCCAATTTCAGGAAACTATCTGCTTCTGTGGACTACTGACAAGACTTTTTATGCCTACCCATAATTTCTCTTTGGAGTATAATTATTTTCTGCCCTGTGGTTACCCTTAAGTATTGGTAAACACATTGCAAGCTTCTCTTTAATAAAAGGAAATGCCTATCCTAGAAGTATGCCATTGTTTATCTCTACTCCTTTAAAAAACAGTTATTTAATTAACAAAACTATATTTCTCTCCTTCCTGCCTTTCTCCTCTACATTTCCCAATTGAGAAAAGAAAAACATAAGCCTTGTAACATATTCACATAATGTTGAAAAACAAATCCCCACATTGGTCATGCCTAAAAACATATGTATCATTCATTCTGTACCATAATACTAGAATAAGACAGCCAAGTAGCTTGCCTACTATGGTAACTCTACAAAATCCCTTAATAATCCATGCTTAGTAACAACTTTAAACATGGACCTTGTTTACATTAGAAGAAATGCATGTATTCATTTAATGTGTTTTTATTTTATATTATCAAACTACACAATCGATTTAAATTTCTACATATATCTATGGATATTTTTATATGCATCAGTCTTTACAATTGATCAAAGTCGTGTGGTAGAAAGTGCTGGAGAAGAAGCCAAATTGAAAGAATAGGAAGAAAAGAATGAGATGGAATTGTCAAGAAGGTCTTAGATTGAATTTGGAGAGAAAATCTGGGGTGAATTGAGTAGAAATTGAGGGAAGAATATGAGGAAAATAACTCAAGATTAGGAACAAGATAGGCTAAGTCTAAAGGCATCTAGGTGCTTCAGGTGAAAGAGATAAAATATTTAAAAAGAAGGAAAGAACCAGAGAAAAAAGACAAGACAAAGAGACTGATTCGACGATGAAAGAGTAGTTGGTAAAACAAAGTAAACTAGACAAATTGGTAAGAGAAGGTAACTGGTAAAAGAAGAGGTTGAAACTGGCTGCCAAAGTTCTAACAGTGTGCTATTGAAGTGGGTAGGCCATTAGTTATCCATTTGAAGACCCCCTCAAGCAGTGTGACAGAGCAATTTACCATGAAAAAAAAAACAAAGGCAGATGATTTAACTTCATTCAGCTTGTGAAGCAGTGTCAATTTTGTAATGACCTATACACACACACACACACACACACACACACACACACACACACATATTTGAAGTTTATATTGGTCTTAAAAGAGATAATCAGGGAATATGCATTTTGTTTAAAAAAAAACAACAATGAAGTATAATGAAGACTTTTTCCAGTCAATTTTTTCTGATAAAGGCCTCATTTCTCTAATATATACAGAACTGAGATAAATTTATAAAAACAAGAGCCATTCCCCAATTGATAAATGGGCAAAGGATATGAACAGGCAGTCTTCTGAAGAAATAAAAGCTAGCTATAATCACACCAAAAAATGTTCTAAATTACTATTTTTTTTCTTTTTTTTTTTTTAGGCAATTGGAGTTAAGTGACTTGCCCAGGGTCACACAGCTAGTAAGTGTTAAGTGTCTGAGGTCACATTTGAACTCAGGTCCTCCTGACTCCAGGGCCGGTGCTCTATCCACCTAGCTTCCCCTAAATTACTATTGATTAAAGAAATAAAAATTAAGAGACTTCTTAGGTACTACCTCAAACCTAACTGAAATGACAATTGCTGGAGGGGATGTGGAAAAATAGTACACTAATGAACTATTGGTGGATTTATGCACTAGTCCACCCATTCTGGAGAACAATTTGGAACTATGCCTAAAGGGCTAAACAACTGTTTTACCTAGCAATACCACACTACTAGGTCTGTATCCCAAAGAGATCAAAGTAAAGGAAAAGAACCTATATGTACAAAAATATTTATAGCAGATGTTTTTGTGGTACTATTCCTTATTAGTCAAAGGATACAAGGCAAAGATTTGTGTAGCATCAACCATATAGATAATACCAAGGGCCTACAATTTTGGACCACTGGAATATATAAAGATTCAGCTACCATCAAAGTAGCCATGCCCAGCTCCATATTAACTAGACATTATGTTATGTTGGAAGGGTGATTGTTTGCTTTGGACCTTTTGTTCCAAGAACCATAAACTGGATTTTTAAAAATTTCATACCAAACAGTTGATAGTACTAAAAATAATAGCCCAGTAAGCCAAGCATTGTAATATGAGCAATCTGGGTAAATTTTAAAGAAGGGGAAATAAACACTATTCTCAGAGAGTTGAGCAGAATGTGCCAGAATAAGAAACAATTCCAGGAATATAAGACTGAAAAATGAAACAGACAATCTGTTGCAAATAAGTCTCATCTTCCTCAGTGCTAATGTATACTAGGTTCTCTGGACTGCTACAGGGGAAGGATCTTCCAAGCTCAACTAGAACAGACTAAGAGTTAGATAGATGACCCCTATTTCTTGCTGAGGTAACAGATGCAGGGAAAATCTATATGGAAGGTAGTTAAAACTGACAGCTGAAGGATATATTATAAGAGGTTTTGACACTGAATAAGTTCAGATTGTAAAGAGCAAGCTGCACAAGAGCATGTTTGAAGGTATATGTTGGGATAGGGAAAAGAAGAGTCAAAACTGAGTTTAGGAGGTCATATCTAAGGAGATGTGAAAAGGCTAAAAGTCAGCTAAGATATACAGTCTGGCTCTGGGTTTTCATTTACCTTGAAAATTTGCACTAAAGAAGCTTCAAGCTATTTTAATGAAGAGATATATTTTGATGTTTGGAAATTTGGGAGCATAGACATGAGTGAGCTCAAAGGAAAAAAAAAAGTACTTTATTGAATCAAAGGAAAATTATGTGTCTAGGTGTTTGGGATGGTACAACCTGGAAAACATTATACTTATTGATAGAAAATCAAAATGACAGTGCAATCTGCCAGGAAGAGTAAATCTAAATTTTTAAAGTACAAGAACTGTGAAAAATAGATGCCACAAGGTAGCAGCTTGATGACATAAGAATAAAAAGTGTGGCAGGGTTACCAAAATTTAAGATTTAAGAGGTAAAACCATAGTTTTTCTAATAAACTTAGAGAAAAAGAATTATAAATGAAGAAAAAGTTAGGATAAAGATGTAACTTCTGGGATGAAAGTGGGTTTGAGTATCTCAGTAAAATGCCAAATGAAAGAGAAGAAAGACATTAGGTGAAAGAGGAAGACTCAAGGCCTCAAGCAGAAGGATTAAGGAGAAAGTGAGGCAGAAGGAAAAATTGAAGAAGGAGGTTGTTAAGACAAAGTAAGAAGAGTTGGTAAAGAAAAAGCAAGAGTATAGTAAGAAAAGGCAGAGGAAGTTTGGGGTGGTTATTCAATTATTAATTAGGTGATAAGTTACTTAAAGAAGGGAGAAGGTCAAAGAAAGACAAAAAGTGCTAAGGAAATTAAAAGGAGAGGGACAACTTGGAGAGTTTAAAGAACTTCACACAAAAAATGATACAGCAGATCTCAACAGAAGCTCCAGGGGGAAAAAAAGAAAAGAAAAAAGGATGAAGGATTTCATTTTAATGGAGTATATGCTTTTTCTATTTCTGTCCTGGTCTTGTGATTGTTATTTATACTCAAAGTCCCTGGTGGGCTTCCTCCTATAAAAGAAGATAAAGGGGCTTGAAAAATCCCTTTTGACTTTCCAGCATATCAGGGAGGAGGAACTGTTCTTAAAAACAAAAGCAGAAGAGTTTAACAAAATAGCAAAAAGGCTTCATATGAAAACAAAAGACATTTTTAGAGTAGTAGCATCAGAAGGTTGGATGATAAAAGAATATTACAGACTGGAAAAAAGAAAGAAAAACCTCTGAACACTTTGAGCTAAGCAATAGATAGAAGATTCATGCAGAAGATGAAGATGCTGACTCTGAATTACTGAACTTCTGATCTGGGTATTTTCCAGACTGCTGATGTGAACCCATAGACACTGTCAGGTGAGAGATCATTCAGTAAAGTTCTGAGGAAGATGAGAATAATAGTGGCAGCCTGAACTTCATGAAGTGTACTGAGTCAGTGATTTGTCAAATCTGATACAAATAATTTTGAATGCCAATACCTGATTGGTGAGTGTTAATCATACTTTACTTGGACTCAAGTGATGCACACTACTTCCAGGCTATCTCCATTACATGAAGCAGAGAACATACCTTCCTACCCTCCCCCTTGCTTTCCATTTATGCCTTTGAGAACAGCAATCAAATCAACACCACCATTGCTAGAATGGATATTTCAATCAATAGCCCTATGACTACAATAATATTCCCAATGACTTACTTGACAAAAACACTCTTCAATAACCACCACTCTCTCTATATGGGTTGTAAACTCTTGAGGACAGAGGTTATTTTGCTTGCTTATTTTTGTATCCCTAGCACAGTGACTGACACAGAATAAGAATTTAATTTTTTTTTCATTCATGAATTTGAACAAAAAATACAAAGGGAGACTATCTTTCTGGCTAATGTATCTATGGCATAATGGAGAACCACCCAAGCTTTGACAAATTGGCTCTGGATACTACCAACCTTTAGCGATTCACGCAGGCAGAAAAGATACTTCAAAAATAAATACTGTTAAGGAGTATCAAATCCTGGGTGTGGACTAAAGAGCTGAGGGATTCACACAGGTGGTATTTTCATCACTGCTTCCAGTAAATGTTAAGGGATTCATAAGAGAGACATCTAGTTTGAAAGTGAATGGCTGGCTAATAAGATGGCATCTGAGAATGGGATTTGGAATTCTGGGTCATGACCTCAAATCCAGGAATGTCACAATATATAGCAGTGATGGAATATACCTAATAAGAGCTGCTAAAAGCATATGTACCTGGAATCTTAAAAATCAAATCCAAGGGACTTAAAACTGAAGGAAAAGAGGGAAGGGGGGGGTGACTATGTCTAACATCCAGATAGATGCCACAGGAAGCAACTACAGTGGGGGAAGAAGAATAGAAACAAAAAGAAAGGAAAACACACCCAGAAATTTATAGGAGATAAAAATGCAAGAAAGGGGCTAGTATTAAAATCCTGGGTCTAAGACATCTATGTAAATGTCCAAAGCATAGGTTACAATCCAGGTAAGCCTTAGCAAGGAGAGAAATTCAATCTCATACATAATCTTCCATTTGGTGGGAAGATACTAATCATTGAAAAGTGATTCCTTATTCAAAAGGAATAGGATAGATAAAATGGGGGTCAAGAGAAGTATTGAATATTAACAAAAGACATTCATTTAAGAAATTCCAGGAGATAGAAGAGGCACGGGAGAAAGCATCTGGTTGAATATTAATGGAAGCCATGGAAATCACAAGGGTATACCACATCACACTTGAACAGAGTGAAGAAATAGATTATATATTTGGAAACTAGATAAAGCCTGTATGGAGGCATAGCATAGCAGTGATGGGGAGCTTGAATAACCTGGATATCTGCTGGATCCCCCACTTTGCAAAAAGAAGAACATCAGTTTATTTTCCATCATCATCATCATCATTTCATCTGTTAAATGGTAAAGGAATCAAATAGGGGAACTGCTGGTCAGTATCTCACTCTCTTCAATAAGTACGAATGGGTGCTGCAAGTAGAAATTATAGAATTTTGAGAACAGCCTATCTTAAATTTGGTGATAGCAAAGTATAGAAAAGCCAGAAATAGAATACCATGAACTCTAGACTTTAAAAGATGTAATGCTTTCAAAGAAAGGATATGCCGTATCCCATGGATGAATATCTTCGAGGAAAGTCAGCCTAAGAAAGGAAGATTTAAAGAATGAAATTTTGAAGACAGAGAAACAATTTTAATATGAGGAAATTAAGAATTGCCTAAAGAAACAAATGCATATGTATAACTCTTTGGGATTTCTGAAAATATATGCACAAAAAAGGAGAAGGAAGGGCATGTAAGAAAGGATGACTATTGAAGAATGTCACGGACCTTTAAGAACAGTGTCAGGAGCTCTACAACTCAGTATAAGCTGGATTTGACAAGGAACACTAAGCACAATGAAAAGGGAGTATAAAAGCTATATTGTGGAAAAGAGGAGGATCAAAGAAGCACTGAACCCCTGCACTAGGTGGTTGGAACAAGGATAACCACGGATGGAAGAAAGTGATAGCTGCAAAACTCTTTGATTTCATCTTTGATTTTTCTCTGCCAGGGACCATGGACAGGATAGAATAAAAAAAATGGATAATAGGGAACTAATAGCTGAGATAATTAGGGATACAGGAAGATAGTATTTAGGGGCTTTTGAAAGTTAAAGTACCAAACACGGAACAGTTAGTGGATGCAGGAGATAGAGAGCAGCACTTGGGAATCAGAAAGACTGAGCTGGAAATCTGCTTCCACTGAGAGGTAAGATCCTGAACACTGAGCCTTGGTTTCCTCATCTGTAAAATGGGATAATAATAGCAGATGCCTCATAGGATAGTTGTGAAGATCACATGAAATGACACAATGTTTTGCTAACCTAAAATGCTATAGAAAAAGCTTTATAAAAGTGATTGCTGTTGTTGTTAGAGGTAAACTGCATTGTGGAGGAATGTTTTGTTTTGCTTTGCTTTGCAATATAATTTATTCATCCTGCAGTGCTGTATATATTTTTTTTGCATTTAAAAATATTCTGGGGGCAGCTAGGTGGTGCAGTAGAGAGAGCATTGGCCCTGGATTCAGGAGGACCTGAGTTCAAATGGCATCTCAGACACTTGACACTTATTAGCTGTGTGACCCTAGGCAAGTTACTTAACCCTCATTGCCCCACCCCCCCAAAATGAACAAACAAACAAAAAAAACAAAACAAAACAAAAAGAATATTCTAAGAAGGAGTCTTGAGGTTTCATCGTACTGCCAAAGAAACCTATAATACAAAAAACTTTAGAACCCCTGATCTAGAAGATTAAATTTTAAACAACTGCCACGTGTTATTATTGAGACACTGCCATTAACCTTCAAATGCTTCTATCAAATTTAAATGGACTCTGGGAGTTTTATCCTGTCACCTAATTATTGACAGAGCCTCCTGAGGACATTCCAAGACAAACATGCAGTCCAGAGGTTGTCTTTGAAAAACTTGTATGACATTTCAAGGGAGAGAAATTGTTGATTTTAACTGGATGGATGTTTCATATAAACCTTTTCCAGCAATAGGTGATAGATGAGGGAGATAAGCGCTTCTGTCTATGAGTTGTTTTGAAATCATTATAACCCATTACAAAGCCATTTTTACCTACAAATAAAAAATAAAAGATTCTGGCAAACAGGAGAGTTAATGTAGGGTTGGAGAAAGGCAAACATCCCAATTTTCAGAAAAATGAAAAGAATGGTGTCTACCAACTATCAGGCAATGAGTTGGATTTTGATTCCTGAACATGTAGAAAACAAAGCAAGAACCACAAAGAGCCAACATGGTTTTATCAAGAATAGGAAATACCACACTACTGATTTGCATTATATAGTTTACCTATGCAAATTGTATTATACCACGGACAATTCATGTATATTCCATCTTAGATGTTCATGTAGACTATTTGTACCCAACCTGTGGTAGAGCCTTCCGAGTTCATATTGGTCTGATCAGTCACAGTGGGCCACACCATGCCTTGACTCCAACGTAGTGATGTCATTTTGGTCCTCTTCAAGAATAAAGGACATGGGGGCAGCTGGGTGGCGCAGTGGATAAAGCACTGGCCCTGGGATTCAGGAGTTCAAATCTGACCTCAGACACTTGACACGTGGGCAAGTCACTTAACCCCCCATTGCCCTGCAAAAAACAAAAACAAAAACAAAACAAACAAACAAAAATAATAAAGGACACCAACCAACCAATCCATGTTTACCTATGTAATATACCTATGTATTTTATAGTTTTCCTATAGTTAACTATTGATGGTAAATTATTTAACTTGAAAAGGCTACAAGCCAAGACCAAAGTGGAAGGAGAGTTGGTACATAATTTTTTTGTTTGCAGATGGCTTTCATTCAATGCAGCCTCTGAGGCTGAGATGCTACAAAGTTTGGTTCAATTCTCTGCAGCTTGTGCTCATTTTGGCCTAACAGTTAAAACCAAGAAAACAGAGGTTCTCCACCAGCCAACACCCAACCATCCAAACGGGGAACCATCAGTTACAGCCAATGGAGAAATTTTGAATACTGTGGATAAGTTCACTTTCCTTGGCAGTATACTTTCTGGGAATGTACATGTACATGTACATAATGAGGTTAATGTAGGCATTGACAGAACTAGCTCAGTGTTTGGGAGATTTAGAAGAAAGTATGGAAAAAAAGAAATATTAGACTACCCACCAAACTGAAGGTCTACAGAGTTACTGTGCTGACCTCATTATCATATGCCTGTGAAACTTGGACCATCTACCAGCACCATGGCAAAAAACTGAATCATTTCCATTTGAATTGTCTTAAGAAGATTTTGAAGATCACCTGGCAAGATAACGTACCAGACCCTGAGGTCCTTTCTCAAGCTAAATTGCCAAAAATGCAAACTCTACTGCAAAGAACACAACTCTAGTAGTCTGGTCCAGCTGTTTGAATGCCAAACATGTTTGTCTAAAAGGTAATTTTATGGAGAGCTCACACAAGGAAGGCACACATATGGGGGTAAGTAGTGATACAAAACACTCTCAAAGTCTCTCTGAAGAGCTTTGCAATTGACTATATGACATGGGAGACATTGGCAAAGGACTGCACAAAGCATGGCATGGCTCTATCAAAGAAGGTGCTGTGCTCTATGTACAAAGAAATCCCATAGCTCAAAAGAAATATGAGATGCATAAATTTAGAGACACCTCCATTCTGAATGTTCACATGGAGAATTTATGACCAACATGTGGGAGAACATTCCAAACTCCTACTGACCTAATCTGCCACGGTCTGACACACTGTACCTTGGCTCCAATGTAGTAAAGTCATTTTGGTCCTCTTTGAGAACTATGGACAAGAAACCAACCAATCAATATAGTTTACCTAAATTTTAACTATATTATATATTTCAGGTAACCAAAGTATTCAGGTGATAATATTGATAATTTGTAGTCAGGATGGCTGAGAGGTCTAAGGCACTGCGTTCAGATAATATCGACTAGATTGTGCAAATTGACTATGTAGGCATAGAAAAATCCCAGCTGAAGATAACAGCAGTTCTGTAGAAAAATAGAAAGGAAAACGTTCAGAAGAGGAAAAAAGCAGCATGGGGAGGCTTTGCACGTGGTTGGGAAACTAAGCCACATGACTGTGAGAGGGGTTTTGGCTGAGTGAGAACAGCTCCAGCATCTCAAGTTATCTGTAGATGGTTCCCTCTTCCACTGGAGTGTAGGAATCTCTATATGATGGTTATCTTTTATGTATGAGAAATCTTCCCATTCTATTTTCCTTGATGTGGAAACATTGTGTGTTGTAGTCTATAGTAGAGAGAGAGCTGGCCAGGAAATCAAACCTCCCAAGTTCTGATTTTAGCACAGACTGACCATAAGAACCTGGGTAAGTTCCAGGTCTCAATGAAAATAAAATTCTCATTGTGTCAAGCAATTCTCTAAGGCTAAAAGTTGCAAGAAATGTGCTGACTTGAATTAGTAGAGGGATCCTCTTTATGTTGAAGTTCCCTATAGGAATGAATTTGTAGGGTCAGTCCTTATCCTTATTTAGGTTTGTATTTTTTAATTAAAAGCCTCTTTTTTTGGATGGTCCAATATATCATCTGGCTAGATCTGGTTTACGGTGATACTATTTAGTGGGGGTATTGAGCTGTGGTTTCTGAATATAGGCCTCCCTCAATACAACTATGATCCTGGGTAGAGCTGAAAGAGAAGAAAAGGGCATCTTTGAGATTTCAAGCAATATTTGGGCAACTCCCCTTTCTCTGTTCACTGGGAAGATCCCCAGTTCTGTCATCAGAACCTTATGTTTGAGAGCTCACCATTCCTATTAAGATACATTCTCATCATGTTTGCCTAGTCCCAGCAAGTTCTCCATCCTACTCTGGATATATTCCCCAGGAAAAGTAAATATTTCTGTCTTATTTATATCAATTTGACAAATTGTTGCCTCCGTATCAGCGACTACTATTAACTCATTTCTTCTTCCTCTAACCATTGTCACTTGAGTAAATGCCCTTGCTGAAGAACTAAATCCACTAACTCTGGGCAACCTGGTGGCACAGTGAATAGAGCACTGGCACTGAAGCTGAGAGGACCTAAGTTCAAATCTCATCTCAGACAGTTACTAGCTGTGTGACCCTGGGCAAGCCACTTAACCCCAATTTCTTCAAACATTAAGGCTATCCCCAGTCATCCTGGCATCCTGATATCTATCATCTATCTATCTATCTATCTATCTATCTATCTATCTATCTATCTATCTATCTATCTATCTATCTATCTGTCCATCTGTCTGTCTTTCTGTCTATCTATCTCACCACTGGACCCAAGAGGCTCTGGAGGAGAGAGTGAGGTTGGTGACCTTTCACAGCCCTTTCTCAATTAAATCCAGTTCAGTGCAAGTCACCCCGATACCACTGTCTTCTTCAAGAACAAAGGACAAACAACAACAAACCCACTGATTGTTATGGGGAAGTGGTACCCATGGGGCTCTTGACCTTTGATGTTAGGGAGATAGCCATCAATCCAACAGGGCTACTCCCCAGAAAACCGAAGTAAACTGAGAGTAAAAGCGGACAACCCACTGAGAATCCAACTTCCAAATGCCAGTTAAAGTGGGAGAAAGTTCTGCATATACGTAGTTGCTATTTGAGACTGGAAAAATACAAAGGTAGCAGTCTTTGTACCACTGAAAAGTCCTGTTTTCCCTTCTTAATTGCCTAATATAAGACCCAAAGTCTCCTTTTTGGTAACTCTAATTTCTTTCGCTCACTGCTATAGTAAACTGTAAGTTTGTGATATAAGAATATAATAAGATTGACCAACTCATTTCACCTTGCTGCTAATCTCTAGGTAGCTCTCTCAACTTCCCTAGATATAAGACTCTTTCTCAGGGCAGCTAGGTGGCACAGTGGATAGAGCACCGGCCCTGGAGTCAGGAGTACCTGAGTTCAAATCCGGCCTCAGACACTTAACACTTACTAGCTGTGTGACCCTGGGCAAGTCACTTAACCCCAATTGCCTCACTAAAAAAAAAAAAAAGACTCTTTCTCTCCCCTGTGGAAAAGATATATATTTACTTTGTAAATAGGAGTACTCAAGACACAAATACATACGATAAAGTACAATTGTTTAATTTGATTCATCATTTTACCTTCATACAGATCTCGACATACCTTCCTCTACTTTCTTGCATTCCCTGTCCATGAGTTATATCAGGAGTAGTGAGTTTTCTGACACTGAAAATCTTCTGTTGGGGGTTCAGTGACAATTTTTCTGGGACCTTATAGAGTGAATTCTTCTTTAGTCCAAATATTATTATCATTATTATCCTGAAATAATCTTTTCCATTCTGTGTTTCTATAAAAATGTTTTTGTTTAGCTTGTTTGTTTCCCTTTTCTGTATCTACTTACAGGAGCAAAAAAAGGGCAGTAAACTTAAAGATTCTTGGCAAGTAATCCTTCGCATCTTTGGTATATGACTAGCAAGATAGCTAACTAATGATTAACCACATTATATTATTATCTAGCCAAGTCATTTCCATACCACTCAGCAGAAAGTCACCAATTTTCTGGGTATGGCAATAGGACTTTCCACTCATATAGGCTGCTTCTCACTAACATCTCTGGGATTCAGTTTCCACATTTATAAAATGAAGCCCTTTCTACTCTGCCATTCTTTTATTCTTATGCATTTAGATGTGTCATGGTAACAGCCTTATGTTGTATAAGTTTTTGTCCTCTTCTCCATCTTTTCATGTTTTCTTTTCACCAAACATATAATAGCAATTTTGGTTTACCTCTTTCCCCATTATAGAATAGATTACTGCATGATTTATGAGCATTTAGAAAGTGAAAGTGTGATTACTAGGAACTAATACAGGTTCACTAAACATAAATTATATACTTAAACTGACTTTTTTGATAGGGTTGATATTAAACTGGCAGATCAAAATATTGCAATAGATAGATTCTATCTTAAAAATGTAATTGGCTGCCTATCTTCCATTATTATCAATCACTACTTAATATAATCCTTGCTCACAAACTTAAATAGACCTAATTCACTAGGCAATTTCTTTCAGCTCAATGCTCAAGGCTTCTTCACAGCACTGAGACCTCTAAACAGTCAGGAATTAAAATGGAATATAACAAAGTTTAGAAAACAGAGGTTTAGTGTACTTTCTTAATGTTACTCCAATTTAATCCTTATACAGAAGAACATTTGAAGAACAAGTTGATAGTATATCCCTTGGAAGATGAAATAGGATTCAAAGGATAGCTTCTGTGTGTATATTTAGTTGTCTGACACAAATCAAATCCCTTTTCAAAAATGCATTTAAAGACGTTTAAAAAATCACATAACAAGTGAGGTTAACCAATATTTAAGACTATGACCAACAAACATGCAATGAATTTTATTGATTTATGCATTAATTCAACAATTACTGATTGAACTACTTTGTAAAAGGCACTAAATGTTGGGGGAAAACAAAAAACACATGAAATCATTTTTAAGCCAACAAGCATTTTATTTAATACTGACTACATGCCAGGCACTTTGCTGCCTCAAATACAAGCAAAAAATAGGCAGCTTGTGACCTAAAAGAGCTTACATTCTGATGGGGGAAGCCAACACATAAAAGGAACCAGCTTGGGCTGGTGGGGTTGGGAGGAAGAAGATAACAAGAGCTAAAGTCTTGATTCTTTCACAGTTTCACAATCTTATCAGACTGGAAAAATAAAGATCTATTTGGCGACCAAGGATGATCAGCTAGGGCAAAGTCTCTTCCCACAACCACTATTTAACACCTAGAATTCCACCATAAGAAATATCTTCCTTTAGTTTACGTGCTGATTCCCTATTAAAACATAAATAATGAATCCCATTGAAAGGGCTAAAACTTGAATAAATTAATCTAATGCTGTAAAAAAACCAAAAACAAATGAATAAAAGAAAACAAAGACTCCAAGAATAGCTGGAGTGCCTGAAAGAGATCTGTTGATGAAAATACAAGGTACATAGGTACAAGGTACTTTTTGCATGAGACCATGTTTTATATGAAGAAGGTAGCATAATATAGTGGAAATACCACTGAACTAAGAACCAGAGAACCTCCTTTCAAATTCTATGTCATTTCTCCTAACTCCCTCTCTCTGAGCTTCAGTTTTCTCATCTACAAAGTTGGAGTACATGAGTCTCATCCAATTCTAAATTCTGTGATGCTAGAGTTGTATTATATACCTCTTAGATGTATAATACTATGATGATTGGGCTTTTATGTACCAAGGACATTTCCTACCATATGTGTTCTCATGATAATAATGATAAATACAAATAAACATAAGTGAAAGAAAAGAAACAAATACACTTTTTATTTTGGTTTCTGCACTTTGATCCACATTTAAACAGTACAACTTTTAAGTTAATTTCCATCATAAACTTCTTGAGGAACAAAAAGCCCCCTAGAGTACAATGTTAAAGACAGTTTTCACAAGATAATAAAGACAAGATGGTAGCATGGCATAATCAAGAAAATACTGAACTGAAAGTCAAAAGACTCATACTTCGATTTGTGGGTCTTCTACTTAGCATGAAAGGATCTTGGACTAGTCACTTCCCTTGTAGAGGACTAATTTGTATAAATTGAGGAACTTTGACCATATGATCTCTAAGTCCTCTTTCAACTTGAACATTCTAATCTATTGCAGTTTTGTATTCTTAAGGACACTGGCTTCTTTTTTTCCCCTTTTTTTGATAAAGGGCAGATCTTGTGTCTTCCACAACCAATCTCATTTAAAAAATTAATACAAAAAGATAAAGTCCTATAACCTCAGGCCATTTCCTTTGAAAGAGATAAGTGGAAATTAGATTCATAGAATATTAGAGCTAGAGGAAACCTTAGAAAACATCTATTTCAACCCCTGAATTTACAAATGAGAAAACAGAATTCTGAAGATATGAAGTGACAAGCTTGAGGTCACAAAGCTAGCTAGTTAATGATGGAGCTGGTCAAACCCATTTCATTTTTCTATTCCACTGAAACAAAAATTACTATAAATAGAAAATAAGGGGAGAAAGACACTAGTTTTCCTTCTATATATCGTTGTTTGGGAGAAGCACATACTTGATTGATCAAACAGATATTTGATTTTGGAAATAAGATGATATTTGCTATACATTTTACATTATGATTTTTTTTACACAAATTATAGAACTTTTAAAGTTAGAAGGGAGCAGCATTGTGTAGTAATATAGCGTTAGACCACCTGAATTTACATCTCTGTTCTTAATAGCTGCATTATTTCCCTTCTCTGGACCACAGTTTCATCTATAAAATGACCGGATTATATAGGCTTTAAGGTTTCTTCTGGTTTAGCTAATCTAATTCCCATATTTTACAAATGAGAAAAGGTGAGTAAGGTCCAGTGAAATGATGTTGACTTCCTAAAGTTTACACAGAAAGTTAGGTTCAGAGCTGAAACTAGAATGAAGGTCTCGAAATCTAGTAATGTTCTTTTGACAACTTCATAAATCCTCAGGATTTCTTTGTGTGTCTTTCTGAAAGCTTACTGACACTGAAATTATTCCAACCTTCTAATAAAGTCACACACACACACACACATACACAGAGTGAACAAATTTATCAAATGCAAATTGCCGTACAAGTCAAATTTCTAATATTTCAGTTCTATAAGAAAAAAAATTGGCTTAGAGGTAAAGACAGAAAGAAAAAAAGAAAGAAATGTCAATGAAAGCAGATAGGAAATTGTCATCATTATAAATTTTCATTTTCCCTATTTATTGACTCTTTCTGAATATATGATTTCTCTTTGTGGCTTGATAACATCTTAACTTTTTATTGAAAATTTAATATTTTTTTCTTCAACACTTTATCTGGGAAAGTACATTTGTGAATCTATTCTTCTGGCTACATTAACCATCCCTGTAAGGTTCTATTGGTATCTCTGGCCACCCCTCTCACATGTGCTGTCTCCCATTAGAATGCAATCCCCTTGAAGGCAGAGATTATCTTCTCTTTTGTATTTTAATTTCTTCACCTGGTGCTTAGAAGAGTCTTTGGCACATAATAAATGCTTAATAAATTATTTTCATCCTTTGTTCACAGCAAAATGCTACTAAATAAGTCTGATTCTCTCCCAGAAAATAGTTGTCTTTCCTATTCTTCCATAATACTTTTCCAAATACTTTCTATATTTGATTAAGAGGCAGGGGAGGGGGGCAGCTAGGTGGTGCAGTGGATAAAGCACCAGCCCTGGATTCAGGAGGACCTGAGTTCAAATCCGGCCTCAGACACTTGACACTTTCTAGCTGTGTGACCCTGGACAAGTCACTTAACCCTCATTGCCCTGCAAACCCCGCTCCCGCCCCCGCAAAAAAAAAAAAGTATTAACAAGAGGCAGGGGAGTATATTAGATAAAGCTTTGGAGTGAGGACACACACTAGCTCTGTAAACACAGGCAAGTCACAATTAAGTGCCAAGTGGCACTGAATTTCTCATTAACATGTGCATGATATATCCCTTTTCATTATAAAACAGATTTCCCAACAGGGAGTCTGAAGGATGTGTTAATTATGTCAATCAAAATGTACAACATAGAGATTCTTTATCTAGATAGAGATTTTACTGAACTAGTAAGAAAGTTAAAAAAATGCCTCTTGCTACTATTTGTTGTTCAAGGTTCTGCAGTTGCTACAGAGAATTCCTTGGTCCCACAGCATCGTGGCTCTATATTTATCTCAAAAAAAATACTAAAGGGGAGAATCACTGGATTTAGTGAGCAACACTTCTTTGGGGGGGGTAGGAGTCAATGATATCACTGTAGGGGACAAATATTATCAGACTTCCTTCCACAGATTTAAAATAGCAACTTGTCTTCAATTTGTAACCTGAGAAAACCAGCTACAGCACTGACTTGTGTCCATGTTCACTTAGCATGTGTCCCGACTCCAAAGCTACTCCTCTGTCTGGCACACCTCCCTGCCTCTTCGTATTCAAATATGGGAATAATCAGAAAGACATCATATTTTCTGGGAGAGAAAATCATGCCTTGCTTAGCAGCATTTTGCTATGAACAAAGCAATGGAGTTAGAAACAGACGTTGAATCTTAGCTCTACTTCTTTTGATCTGTGTGACCTTGGGCAAGTTGCTCAAACTCCCTGAGCCCCAGTTTCCTTATCTGTAAAGTGGTAATAGGAATACTCCCACATCTTACTTCATAGCATTGTTATGAAGAAAATGGTTTGGAAACTGTGAAACATTATTTAAATGTGATTTATTCCTTGGAGAAAATAATTACCTGTTCAAAGAGGGAAGGGATGAACAGAATTTATTTAGATTTTCAAAATGTCCTTGAGAATGTTCTACCTAAAGTCTACTACCATAAGTATTATTATTGAGATTGTAGAGCAGATACTGTCATCAAATTGGCCTAGGGTGGAGAAGACAAAACAGTAGAAAGACACTGTTTCTTTGAATGAACAATGGGATCCCTTTTTGATGTTGGCATTTATCTTATTTAATATTTTTTAAGTGATCAGGAAGATGAAATTTATAAGAAAATCTCAAGTGTGCAAGCGATTACAAACTAGTAGGGGAATTAAATGCCAAGTTTGTGGTTTTAAACTATAGGAAAAACTCATAAGGCAGGGTGATTTTTGCACCAAAATGGCAGATGAACTTCAGTGTGAATTAAAAATAATTTCAAGAGGGCAGCTAGGTGGCACAGTGGATAAAGCACTGGCCCTGGATTCAGGAGGACCTGAGTTCAAATCCAGCCTCAGACACTTGACACTTACTAGCTGTGTGACCCTGGGCAAGTCACTTAACCCCCATTGCCCCATCCCCCCCCCAAAATTCAAAAACAACAAATTTAAGATATTTAACTTGGGATCCTAGCTAGTTTCATTTTGGGGGAAATAAAGAATTATGGTTACTTAGACTGGGCTTTATAAGAAGTGAACCACTCAATTTAAGAATTAGGCTTCTTAATTTCAGAACAACACACTTAGTTTTTGTTTGTTTTGTTTGTTTTGTTGGGGGTTTTTTGCAGGGCAATGAGGGTTAAGTGACTTGCCCAGGGTCACACAGCTAGTAAGTGTCAAGTGTCTGAGGCTGGATTTGAACTCAGGTCCTCCTAAATCCAGGCCCAATGCTTTATCCACTATGCCACCTAGGTGCCCTCACAACACAATTAGTTTTAATGAATTCCATTGATAAGAGTAGGTTGAATGTATATGCAAGTTTGAGAAAAGGGCGAAACTAGGTGTCATGAAAGAATTTTTCTAACTTGGTATTATTACCACTATTTGTTTAAGACAAAAAGTCACATAACTAGCTAGAGCCTGCAGAATTTAGTGAAGACATCAAACTTTAGCTGAGGTGATTAACTGATTAGTGATAAAAGAATTTCTGGCTCAACTTTATTCCCTCTACTTAAGATGAGCATTTTTACATTATTAGCTACAGCTCTGGTTTTAATCGTTAGTCTGCAAATTCCAGCTATATCCCCAATGTTTCACTGACTAGTTTATTATTTAACCTAATGTCATAGTAGTAGTATGAGTAGGAGTAGGAGTACTACTACTACTAACTAATAATAATAATAATAATAATAATAATAATAATAGCTAAGACTTATTTAGTGACTACTATGTGCCATGCACTGTGCTAACCACTTTCCAATTATTATTTCATTTGTTCCTCACAACAACCCTGAGTTTCTGTTGTTGATGAGTCATTTTTAATTGTGTCTGACTCCGTGACCTTTTGGGAGTTTTCTTAGCAAAGATACTAACTAGGTGGCAAAGAGGATGAAGCATTGGCCCTGGAGTCAGAAGGACCTGAGTGCTAATCTCAACTAAGACACTTACTAGCTATGAAACCCTGAGCAAGTCACTTAACTCAGTTGCCTCATCTCTAAAATGAGCTAGACAAGGAAATAGCAAATAACTCCAGTATCCTTGCTTATCCCTCATTCTTGAAGAGGACCATGACATCGGGATTATGTCATGACTTGCACTGAACTGGATTTAAGTGAGGGAGGGCTATGCAAGGTCCCCAACCTCACTCTTTCCTCTAGAGCTATCTGGGTCCAGTAGCAAGATTTACATCAGCTCTGGATATCTTAAAGGGATTGGGATTAAGGCAACTGAGTTAAGTGACTTGCCCAGGATCACAAAGCTGGGAAGTATCAAAGGCCAAATTTGAACTCAGGAAGAGAAATTTTCCTAACTTCAGGCCAAGCACTCTATCCATTGTGCCACCAAACTGCTCCCCTTTTTTTCCAGTAAATACTACTTTGAGGTCCAAATTTTATCCCTCTTTCCCTTTCTCCCTTCCCTCCTCTCCCCTCCCTGAGGTGGTAAATAGTCAGATATGTTATACATGTACAATTATGTAAAACACTGCCATATTAGTCATTTTGTGTTAAAAAAATGAAAGTGACAAATAGCATGTTTCAGTCTGTGTTCAATCAATATCAGTTCTTTCTTTGGAGGTGGATAGTATGCTTCATCATTAGTCCTTTGGGATTGTCTTAGATCATTGTATTGCTGAGAAGTCACTCACAGTTCTTCATCAAACAATACTGCTGTCACTGATAGTTGCTCCTTTCTGTGCTATTACTATTCCCATTTCACAGATTAGGAAACTTGAGGTGAACAGAGGTTACACAGCTAGGAAGTGCCTGAGGCCAGATCTGAATTTGGGTTTTCTTGACTCTGGAGGGTTTGCTTTATTCACTGTGCTACATAGCTGCAGTAAGAGAATCACCCAGTTGCCCTTGATTATAGAACTATAGATAGAGGGACAGAAGAAACTTCTCAAAACATACAGTCCAACCTCCTTGTTTTACACATACTAGAAAGACTGAGGCTCTTAAACTTAAAGAGGATTTAAGTAGTAACTTGCTCAAGATCAAACAGGTCTCGTGGATCAGAGAAAGGATTTGAAATCAGCTGCTGTGACTTTTGCACCAGGTGATAAAATAACTGTCTTTTGGAAGTGAATCAAAGTACTGAGATACTAGGTCACCTCCTCTAGGTTCTTGAAAGCATCCTCAGTACAGCTCCAGACACAGGACAACAGCGATGATATGGCTTTCCTCCTGTCCCTTCATGGTTTTGATTTCTTCTGCTAGGTGTTCCATAGCTTGGAGATGATGAGTATCTGGCATGATGACATCTATTAATACAATTTTTCCTATGTATTTATGGATCAGTGTTTTGTCTGAGTGATTTGAGTCATTGGTTCTTTCTTTGATAATGCTCTGGCTCCAGTAAAGCTTATGCATAGAATTCTTGGGGATATTGTGAAGCTTTCTGATGTGTAATTCTGACCACCAGCTTGTACCTTACTAGGTATTAACATATAGTTGCATTTCTGCTTCCTACAGTGACATGTTGTAGATTCTGGTTTCCTTGCCTAATCATCATAATGAATAAATATCCTTAAATGCTCCCAATTCTAAAATTTCTGGTGGGGGTGATCTATTTCTGAATTGTCATCAGAGATTTCTTGGTTTCCATAAGCAAATCCATATTACTTGGCCATAATATAATAATTGTTTGTGGAAAACATGTTGGTTGCATTCATTTTGATGTCACAAGTGAAAATCCTTTATTATTATTACTATTAGTTGCTGTTGTTGTTGTTATCATTATTATTATTTACTAAGATTTGAGATTTTCACCAGTATAGAGAGCTCCCAGTCTAGATACTCCTTCTAGCAATGCAAATCAGTACTAAAAGCCTCTGAATGATGCTCTTAACTCTCAGACTTTCTCTACCATACATACCAAGAAATCTCATTCTGGAAGTTTACTCCACTCCTGTGTATCTCACACTAGAAATACCCCCTTCCTCTGATTGGCCAGTTCCTCGGGGAATCTCCATTTTAACAAAGATGTCCAGGCCAACCGTATCTCCAACCAGGTACAGGTTTGACACTCCAGACTTTCTCTGCCATGTACCCACGAGTACACCTACTCTACCTTCCCCCACTGATTTTTCAGTTTTCTTTTATCCGTTTCATTCCCCCGTTAGTATGTAAGATTTGTGAGAGCAAAGACTGTCTTTCTGCTTATATTTATCTTCCTATGCAGTACCTTGCATACAGTAAAGTAGGGGCAATTTGCTACACAGTGGATATTCCATTTGGCCTGGGGTCAGGAAGACCTGAGTTTAAATCTGCCTTCAGACTCTTAATAGTTATGTGACCTGGGCAAGTAACTTAACTTCTGCTTGCCTCAGTTTCCTCATCTTTAAAATGTAGATAATAGGGGGCAACTAGGTGGCACAGTGGATAAAGCACTGGCCCTGTATTCAGGAGGACCTGAGTTCAAACCCGGCCTCAGACACTTGACACTTGCTAGCTATGTGACCCTGGGCAAGTCACTTAACTCCCATTGCCTGGCCAAAAAAAATGTAGATAATAATAGCACTTACCTTCTAAGGTTGTTGTGAGGATCAAATGAGATAATAATTATAAAGTGCTTAGCACAATGCCTGGCACATAGTAAACAGTATATAAATATTAGTGATTATTAATGTTTGTTGACTTGATAAGAAAGTTCTCTGGGGCACTCAGAGGTTAAGTGCCTTACTTAGGCTCACACAGTCACTGTAATTATCCTACATAGATAAAATCATAGTTATAATCATTTTTCTATGATAAGAACTTCTCTTGGCTTAATTTTCTTACTTCTGTCAGCATTGGGAAGTGACAGCAGCCAGTGGTACGGGAGTCATGTTAACAAAGACACCAGGTCTCTCTACCAGAATAGGGAGAATCACAAATATACCAAATATAGTGGAGAAGAAGAAACCAGCAGATTAAACACAGGGACCTGTGCTTACCATGAGTTAGGAAAGGATTGCAAAGCAGGCATGACTATTAGAAAGTAGAGGTGGGCTAGAAGACTGCAAGCTCTATGAGGTAGGCAATGATGTCATCTTAAAGCTTTACATATAGTAGGTGCTTCATACATATTTGTTGGATTGGATAGGGCAAGTATCAGGGACAGAGAAGAATGATATGCAGAGCAAAGGGGAAAGGGATGAAGTTCTGGGCCAGAGAGATTAGAATCTGTCAAAGTGATCAACAATCACAGGATTAGAAGAGAGAATTCTAGAGAATTCAACAGAGAATAAATAGAGTAGAGTTTTCTCTTGAAAGTTAAGCTGAAAACTGCACTAAAACTTTTGAGATATACTGTATGTGGGGGGAAGCCAGGTGTCACAGTAGATAAAGCACCGGCCCTGGATTCAGGAGCACCTAAGTTCAAATCTGGCCTCAGATACTTGACACTTACTAGCTGTGTGACCCTGGGCAAGTCACTTAACCCTCACTGCCCCACAAAAAAAAGAAAAAGAAAAAGAAAAAAAATTTTAAAAAGAGAGAGAGAGAGTGATACTGTATGTAATCTTTGCAACAATTCTGCAAGCTAGGTCCTTCTAAAGATTAAAATCCTAGCTCAGGGACTTATCAGCTGTGTCACCCTGAGCCAGTCACTTACTTTTTCTGTGCCTCAGTTTTCTCATCTGTAAAATAGAGTTGGATATGTTGACCTTTAAGGAACCTTTCAGCTCCAAGGCTATGATGCTATGATCTCACAGAAGTAAGTAACTTACCCAGGATCATGCAGCTAACGGGTATAAGAGAAAGTTAACTCATTTGATTATTGTTGCCATTTACATTGGTGTAGACAATTTATGTATTATTTTCCTGGTTCTGCTTACTTTACATCACCATCAGTTCATGTAAGTTTTTACATATTTTTCCAGAGTCAGAGTTAATAAATATTTATTAAGGATATACTATGCTAAACACTAGTGATAAAAAGAAAGGTATGAGATAGTCTGTGCCCACAAGGAGTTCACAATGTAATGTGGGAAGACAACACACACACACACAGAGCTGAAAAAGGGCCGGGGGGGGGGGGGGGGGGAAGGTGTGCACAGAAGTGGTACCTGACCTGAGCAGGATGAAGTCTTACAGCAGTGGTAGGAAAAGATCAAAAGAGCTGAACTTATCTTGCAGCTGGGTGAGAAATGATGAGGTAAATTCCCTGGGTACCCTCCTTAAAAGAGGAAAGACTTCGGAGGAGCTCTCCAATGTCTATCTTCTCTGATCAGAGGCAAGTAGTATAGATGTAGGTTTCAAGAGTTGATTTCATCTTAAAAAATGAGTTTCTAGAGGAGCATTCATTCCTTCCTTCCTTCCTTCCTTCCTTCCTTCCTTCCTTCCTTCCTTCCTTCCTTCCTTCCTTCCTTCCTTCCTTCCTTCCTTCCTGCTTTCATCTCATGCCTTGAATACTCTCCCCCACGACTTGTAACAACTGGCCTTGCTGGCTTTCTTCATAACTTAGTTCAAATCCCACCTTCTGCAGGAGGCCTTTGCCTCCCTTTCCTCCTCCCCCTACTGCTAGTTCCTTCCCTCTGAGATTACATTCTCTCGAACTCCATATATAGTTATTTCATTTGCCTGATTAGAATGTGAGATCCTTAAAAGAAAGAAATTATGGTTGCTTTCTTTTTTCTTTTAGCCTTTTTTTGTATCCATAGTGTCTATAGTGCATAGTATAATACCTAGAAAATAGTTAGCACTTAATAGATGGTAAGTATAATAACTGACTCCATTGTCACCCTAAGTCAAATGCTCAATTTTGTGAAATCGAACACAGTGCAGTATCATAGAGCTAATATCTACAAGTGTTTCCCCACAACTCGGGTTAGACCCACTCCCCTTCCTTCCCTATTGTGACAGGGATTACTTGTTTGCAAAAGGAGAGAGAGTGGTCCCTAATTAGTCCCTGTTTCCAGAAGCTACTTGGTAATCTAAGGACATAAAATGTTTTACCCATGTGTAGTCAGAACCTCCCTGATGGTGAACTTCTGAAGACTTCACAAGTCACTGCCTTGCCCTGGTACCCTGACTTCCTGACCAATTTGTTTTTTTTTTCTATAAGGACAAGGAGGGGCTAAATGCCATAGTATCTTTCCTGAATATCCTTGGTGTGTTGGGCAAGTAAAGCACCTGTGTAAACTGTTTAATGATCTATGAGTGTCTCATTTCATTGCAACATCACACCTGAATTAAGAAATTGCTGGCATTAGATCTGGCTCTAACATACAGAAAAACCAAAAATTCCTATAACCCAGTGTCACTAATGACACCAAAATTGGAAGCAAAATTTGGTACTTTTCCTTAAAACATTCAATCCTATTTATATCTGTAGTAGTCACATACAAAGAAGTCCCCAGGACTTCATTTGCCACAATACCTAGAACTCAAAGAGTATTGCTTATTAGGAGAAGCACCTCAGATGATATTTCCTAGACATATGTGTTGGTCTGGAAAACCCTCTAGACAAAGATATAGACAATAGGAAGTCAAGATGCAAGGTAATACTTACAAGGCAGCAGCAATAAAAATGGAATTTTATTCTGTCATCCACCTTCTGAGGCAAGATGCACTTACATAAGTCACCCCCAGACCCTGAAATGTAAGCAGGCCTGAGCCTACAAGAAAGATGGACGTAGCTCTGTCTGGAAAACACCATTGTAATGGAGACTTCTTTGCCTTCTCACCAGCATAGCTTATCTGATTGTTAGATAATTCATGGGACCCACTGGCTAATTTCTGGCACTGGCGTTTATTTTTTCTTCTCCAAGTTCCTAAAAGGTTATTTGTATTAAATTCCAAATCAGTCACTATGCATAAATCTGATTCTACAATAGTCTATTTAGCAATTTCTTTGAATTGTGGGGATTAAATGATGATAATTTTTAAGAAAAAATAAAAATAAGAGTAATCCAATCCTGATTTAAGATATTTCAATTTTCAGCTAATCATATTGTTAACCACTTGCATGCTCACTTAGTCTCAGCACTTGTATTAAAAGGAACAATTCAGAAATTCGCATTGCCCTGTCTCAGAGATGACAAAGAAGTTCTTTTAAGCACTTCATATTTTTATTATACTTGTTATAAGGGAGAACATCTATGAAGGTGGGATGGGGAGGAGTTGTTCAGTAATGATATAATTGTGCAAGAAAGAAAGAAGGAGGGAGGGAGGGAGGGAGGAATGAAGGAAGGAGGGAAAGGAAGGAGGAAGGAAGAAAGGAAAGGAAAGGGAAGGAAGGAAGGAAGGAAGGAAGGAAGGAAGGAAGGAAGGAAGGAAGGAAGGAAGGAAGGAAGGAAGGAAGGAAGGAAGGAAGGAAGGAAGGAAAGGAAGGGAGGGAGGGAGGGAGGGAGGGAGGGAGGGAGGGAGGGAGGGAGGGAGGGAGGGAGGGAGGGAGGGAGGGTCAATGACCACTAAAATGCATAGAAGAAAGCAGAGGGGAGTTCAGGAGGTAACAGATAAGCAGGGAAGTTTCAGTACTATCCTGTTAATTCTATATTGACTTCGAAAATCTAACTGAATATAACACAAATTCTCAGTTCATATACAGTCATCTCTTTCTGTAGCACAATTGTAAAACACTTAACCCAATGTCTGGTCCTTTCTCCCTCCTTCATTTCTTTCTTTCCTTCCTTCTCTTTCTTCTGTCCTTCCATCTGTTTTCTATTGACTAAAATGTTTGTGCTTATTAAGTTCATTACTACATAAACATATTATGAAAACTGGAATAAAATAAAAAAAAATTTAAGGATGGAAAGCCCCTGAAAAACTGACCTGTTAAGGAAAAAAATCTCATTAGGACTATTTGCTTTTATGTCAATATAAGGAGTATTGGGGAGATGTTTATGGTCCCTATGTTGGAGAACACAAAAAACACGAACACGAATAATGGCTTGATGTCCACCCCTAATATAACTGGTGGATTATGGATGTCCCATTAGTCTGTATTTTAGGAGTTTGAGATTTCCTGCTGCTGCTTTGGAGAGGACATTGGTAAAGAGAATATAGATTACAGATAAGAGAAGGGGGAAACACGAAGGGCCATTACAAAACAGGACTCCAGTCAAAAGCCTGCCTCACATTCCATATGCATCTACTACTTACAAAAAAAAAATTCAATCAACTGATTAATAAATCTCAAAGTATGAACTGACTGTCTAGCATATGTTCAGCATTGCACGTGGGGCTATGAGAGGTACAGAAGTAGAAGAAATGACTCCTGGCTTCAAGCATTATGCATCTTGTTGAGGAACAAAAGCTAACATGTATGTAACAAAAAATCAAGATATAAAACAATATGAAATTAAAGGTCAAACGATATGGTCTTCTTCCCATCCCTCATATAGGACGCTGCAAATTCTGCCTTCCTGTCTTCTTCATCCCACAGGCCTAGCATGTGCATCCTCCTTACTTCCATCTCTCAGAATCCCTACTTCCTTTCTAAGTACAGTTCAAGCTCCACCTTCCAAGTGAGGCCTTTCCTAATACCCTTCAACTGTCAGTGCCCCACCCCATCCACCATCATTTTCCATTTTATACATTACTACATGAGTGTACACTTTCTCTCCTGCCTAGTCTGTAAGTTCTTTGACAACAAAAACTATTTTCATTTGTCTTTGTGTACCCACTACTTCACACACTGCCTGGCATATAGTAGGCACTTACTAAATGCTTGTTAGTTGATTTATTATAGATTGTAAATAATGAAGCAAATAGAATTGTAGCCAGTGTCAAAGTAGTTAGGAAAAGCTTCACAGAGAAAGGAAATGGAAATCAGGCCTCAAAAAAAGGACTACATTTATATAGATGGAAGGGCCAATCTGTGTAGTAAAGCACAAAAAAGATCTCTATAATCCATCCTAGATCCAGTAATCCCTGATTCTATAGAATTTTAGAAAACTCCTCGGGTTTGGCAAATAATGTACAAAGGTATGAGGAGCTGGTTTGTTCAGTAAGAAGATGGCATTGAGGAGACCAAATTAACTCTAGGAGGAAATAAGGTCAGAGGCGTTGTTATCTGTACCATTTCCTTAACCAGATGCCTCCACTATAGTAGTAGTAGTAGTAGAAGACGTAGAAGAAGAAGAAGAAGAAGAAGAAGAAGAAGAAGAAGAAGAAGAAGAAAAATTATTTATTTTTAATGAGCACACTTTAATAATTAAATAATTGATAATTAAATTAATAAACCTGCTTACTGTGTGTCAGGTACTGTGCTAAGTGCTTTATAATTATTATCTCATTTGATCCTCAACAACAACCCTGAAAAGTGAGTGTTATTATTATCCCCTTTTCACAGATGAGGAAACTGAAGCAAATGGAGGTTAAATAAATTGTCCAGGGTGTTAAGGGCTAAAATTCTAGCTAAACTGTCTAAAATATCTAATGAGTGGTCGCCAATAAATTATAAGCTTTAGCAAGAGTTAGACTTTTAAGCATTTATTAAGGAGAATAAGAATTTGGTAAAGAGAGAGAAAAAGGCCTAGATTTCTATCTATTAAAGGGAGAACACATTTCTAGCTCCCTTCTCCACCAGAGTCCAGAGGAAAAGAGAGCGAGACTGAGCGCCAGTCTCTTCCTTCCTCCTCCCACTAGCCCGCGTCACTTCCTGACTCCTGGTCTTGCCCTCAAAGACCTTCCCTTCATGGGCAGAACTCTTCTACAGTAAGTATCCAGCAGGTGGCGTTATTCCAATCGTTACAAGGGTGACACAAATAGCAAGTGTCTGAGGTCAAATTTGAACTCAAGTCTTCTTGACTATAGGCCCAGCTGCACTTTCCGAATACTTCTAGTATTAAATCCAAAAACTATTCTTACCTAAAAGAAGATAGGCCAAAAAACCTCAGTTGTAGAGTAAGACACATTCAGGTGGCTTGTTTCTGCTTCTTGGTGATCATAAACATTCACATGGGCTGGGTGCATATGGTTAGCAATTATAGTCCACCAAGGTCCTGTTTAGCATCCTAGTTGGAGAAGAACAAAGGCAGTGAGTTATTTAAGTAAGTCAGATTTTATAGAAAACAGATTGTTTGTCAGCCCATTTGCCTTCCTTGGGAGAACATGAAGGGAACTGTGTATCACCCTGTAAGAGAGAATAATTTTACTGGAATGCCAGTGTGTTTACCTAATAGCAATCCCAAATTCAGCTCAATTGAGGATACAGGAAGAGGGAGATAGGCTGATAGGCTTTGATTGCTTTGTGTATCTTTTGCATCTGTTTATGAGCTCCTCAGTCTTTTGTACATCATGCATTTTCTGTGGAATTAACTAAAAATTGTCCAACTTCATATCCATGTAATATTTGTCTAGTCTGTACAACATTTGGGGAGCCTACTTTCCTCATCTGGGGAAACCGGAACATAAGCCATATTTGGCAATTTTTTAAAATGTAGTTGTTGTTTTCCTTAGTACTGCAGGTGGGATATAATAAGGCAAAGAGAGAAAATGGCCCTTTGGAGACACCTCTGCAAGATCAAATCCCATCTACATTAGAATAGGATCTTTGGGAGGCCCTGGAGCATCTATAATAGAATAAATGCTACACATAAAGTCACTTAAAATATCCACTCATATTATGTAATTCACCAAATCCTATATAAAATTTTCTTATAAATTCACCAATTGTAAATGTTTCTAGAACTGTTATAACCTTAATACAATGAATACTGTTTGCTTGGCAAGAGAGGTAGCATTTCTTAAGGAATAGATGAGGACTTCATTGTTAGAAAGACCTGGGTTCAAATATAGTCTCTGTTTTCAAATCCCAATATAATACCTGTGTGACCTCAGCAAATCATTACTTCTCAGTCTCCCCAGGAAAGTCTTTAGGACTATAAGATATAGAACAGGTGCTTACATGCATATGTTATCACAAGCTGTTTTCAACCAGAGTTGTTTACAGCAATAAAATCACTAATCTGGTCCAAAATGCACAAAAGTTTGCATCTTCTTATAACTGGCATGATGTTAACTCTACTCTTAAGAATTAATCATTTGGGGCTCTGTCATTTTACATTATATTTTTCTTCCTTTTTAAGAGATGTCTAGCAATAGGAGAAAAAATACACACACATAAACACACGCATACACACACACATACATACATACATACATATCTAGTTTTGCACCAGGCATAAATAAGGCAAGTTAGCAACTAAATATTTTCCCTTGGAACATCTAAAATATACAGCCACCTATGTTCAGATTGTTAGTTATAGCACTTATAAATCAGAAAGATTACTTACTATTTGCTGACATGTATTTTTCTGACACCTAAGTACTTCACAAATCAACTTTGTGTATACAAATCAAAAATTATTGAATTACCATAAAAAATATCAGATGCCATACAAAATGTCACTTAATGTCAGGGTTGGGATGAGGAAATAATTTGCCTCATCAATTTAATTAGGGGAGCAGGTAACCAAGTCATTTAAATATACTAAAAGTAGTTTAGTGCTATTTTTAATAATAATGCCATTGGATTTTAATTAGAAGCCCATTTAAACAGCTTAGTCCCCACCCCCAAAAAGAGACCTATGGACAATTTGATATCAAATAATGAGATATTTTACTTTCCACAAGTAATTTTTTAAATAAATTTTACTGATACATATATATATATAGTTTTTTAGATAACCAGAATTTCTTTTATCATTTCTGTCCCTCCCAAATCTGAGAGCCACCCCATATAGCAAAGAATATTTGTTTAAAATGTAAATGAATGAATGAATGAATGAATGAATATATAAATAAATAAATAAATAAATATATAAATAAGTAAATAAACATATAAATAAATAAATAAATAAATGAATGAATGAGTGAATGAATAAATAAATAAATAAATAAATAAATAAATAAATAAATAAATAAATAAATAAATAAGCAAAACTGATCAAAATCTGAAAATGCAATGTACCATACCTTTGGACCTCCCACATCTGCAAATGAATGGGAATAGGTGTCTTCTAATATACCAACAATTCTGCTTTATGTAAATTCACATTATGCAAATTCTACTTTATGTAAAGAATTCTGAAATAAATCTGCATTCCAAAAAAAAAAAAAAAACCCAAAACCTATGTTAACTATAGAATAGTGTTCTCTTTCTGCTTCTGCCCCTAAGTTCAGCGACCCAACCCCAACCCCCCCCCCAAAAAAAAACCCTAAAAAAATAAAACCTAAAATATCTCCACCAAATGAAAACTAAGTATGGGTGCTTAGAGAGACCGCCACCAGATCTGGAGCTTGGCTTCAGACCGCCAGTGTTGAGAGAGGAGACCATTTCCTGAGTGTCTGTATTCCCTTTCTCTGCCCTAGGATACCACATGATTGTCCCCACGCCCCAACAGTCCTTGAACCCTGTGCAGGGGAACCCTCTCCCTCCATTGCATGGAATCTCCCTCCTTCCCTTTCCCACTTCCACAGACAAATCTGCATTACATAAAAATAGCTTTAATAGTAGTCTGTGGAATGGTGCACTTTTCAGTTTTGCTATATTCACTTTTAATTGTTTTCTGGTTTTCTTTCCATTCACATTGCTCTGATCATGGTATATATTTTCATTTGGGTCTTCTTATTTCATTCTGTATTAGATCATGGAAATCTTTCTTGCTGTAAGATATTTGTCATATCTTACAATACAGTAACATTCCCGTATCCAGCAATGTACCGCAATTTGTTTAACCATTCTTTAATCAATGGGCATCTAATTTGCTTCCAATTCTTTGCTGCCACAAAAAGGGCCACTATAAATATAAATATAGGTAGATAGATAGATAAAATGATGCTCTTCTTATAAATGGCCATTTTAGGATATAAGCTTGGTAGGGAAATCATAGTGTCTAAGGTTATTGGGCATTATAGTTATTTTATTTACATAATTCCAAGTAGCTTTACAAACTGGTTGTATTGCTGCACAGGTCCACTAACAATGCATTAGTGTTCTTAGCTTCCCTTGAACCCTCCAACTTTGATTATTCTCATCTTTTGTCACCTTTCCTTATTTTCTGGGCATAAGGTGAAACTTCACAGTGGTTTTAATTTGCAATGCACTTATTATTAATGATTTGGGGCATTTTTCAAAATGATTGCTAATAGGTTGCAATTAATTTTTTGAAAAATCTGTTCCTGGGGGCAGCTAGGTAGTGCAGTGGAAAAAGCACGGGTCCTGGATTCAGGAGAACCTAAATTTAAATCCGGCCTCAGACACTTGACACTTACTAGCTGTGTGACCCTGGGCAAGTCACTTAACCGTCATTCCCCCCCACCCACCCAAAAAAGATCTGTTCTTAACCTTTAACAACCTGCCAATCTTGAGTTTTGGCCTTTGGTCACATACACACACAAATAACCACAAATGCACATATGTGTGTGTGTGTGTCTAAGACTTTTCAATATATTTTGGACCATAAAATTCTTATCTGAGAAATGTGATGTAGAAAATTTTTTTTTTCCAGTTTGACCACTTCCCTTATATCTTAGCTGTATTAACATAGTTTGTGCAGAAACTTTAGCATTTCATATAATCAAAGTTATCTGTTCTTTTTTGGAATTTCTAGTATCTCTAGTTAAGAATTCATGCCCTAGGGGCAGCTAGGTGGCTCAGTGGATAGAACGCTGGCCCTGGATTTAGAAGGACCTGGGTTCGGGTCTGGCCTCGGACAGTTGACACTTGCTGTTTGTGTGACCTTGGGCAAGTCACTTGACCCCAAATGGCTCACCAAAAAAAAAAAAAAAAGAGTCTCTTTTAAGGGGCAGCTTGGTGGCACAGTGGATAGAGCACCGGCCCTGGAGTCAGGAGGACCAGAGTTCAAATCCGGCCTCAGACACTTAACACTTACCAGCTATGTGACCCTGGGCAAGTCACTTAACCCCAATTGCCTCACTAAAAAAAAAAAAAAAAAGAATTCATGTAATTCATGTCCTACTTATAGCTGTGAAAGGTATGCAATCTGCTTTTCTTCTAAGTTTTTATAGTATGATCTTTCATATTGTGGTCAAATCTATTTTGAATTAATTGTCGAATATTTCTAAGATGTTAATCAAAGGCTTATTGCTTCCAGACTTATTTTCCAGTTTTCCTAGGAGTTTTTATCAGAAAGTTATTTTTATAGTGATTTGTTTTCCAGTTTATTAAAAATTATGTTAAGTTCTCCTGATTCTTTTCCATTCATTTATTCCACTTTTGAATGAATACAAAACGGTTTTGATAACTACTGTTTTGTTAAAATTTGAAGTCTGAAAATGCTATTGGTCTTTCCTCCTTATCTTTTCCCATCATATCCAATGTTTTGTTTCTCCAAATTGTGATTATTTTATCAAGTTCTGGAAAGTATCCCTTTTACAGTTTTATTGGTATCACTTTAAAAGTGTAACTCTGATAGTTATAATGATATTGGCGTTGCTCAGCCATTAGTGCTGAATATTTCTCCAGCAATTTAAATATAATTTAAATTTTTTCCTTAAGTAGGGCTTTGAATTAAATTTATTCAAGTCTTTTGTGTGTTTTGGCATGGTGGTTGCCAAATAATCTATGGATTTTGTACATATTTTGAATGGAAGTTCCTTTTCTATTATTTCCTCTTGGATTTTTTTTTTTTTTTTGGTGAGGCAATTGGGGTTAAGTGACTTGCCCAGGGTCACACAGCTAGTAAGTGTCAAGGGTCTGAGGCCGGATTTGAACTCAGGTCCTTCTGAATCCAGGGCCGGTGCTCTATCCACTGTGCAACCTAGCTGCCCCTGAGCCACCTAGCTGCCCCTTGGATTTTTTAATGTAGAAATACAATTGATTTTTGCGTGTTTTGTTGTAGCCTGTAACATTACTGAAGCTATTGTCTCAGTTGGTATCTTTGTTGATTCTCTAGAATTGTTTAAATAAACCACCCTGTCATCAGTAAAATAGTAGTTATATCTTGTCTTTGCCTATCTTCATACCTCTCATTTCTTTCTCTTGTCTGATTGCTGCTGCTATCATTTCTATAATTACATTTTTTAATAGGAAGGAGAGTGAGCAGCCTTGCTTTATTCTTGTATGTCATAGGACAATTTTACTGTATCTCAATTGAATATGACACCTTTATTTTTAAATGGACACTTTCTATGTTATTACAAAAGGTGCCTCTATTCCTATTCTTTATAGCATAAATAAGTGTTGCATTTTTCAAAAGGCCTTTTTTCCTTCATCTGTTGAGATAATCATGTGGTTTTAGATGGTTTTGTCTTTGATATGATTAATTATGTTTATTTTTCCCCTAATGTTGAGCCATCCTTAAATCTCTGTTACAAATCCAACTTGGTCATTATTATTGAATTCTTGATTAAATTGTTGTGGTCTCTTTCCCAGGATTTTATTCAAAAATTTTTAATCTATATTCATTAATGGTATTGATCTACAATTCGTCTTCTGTGCTTTATCCTTCCTTATTTGTCTATATTAAGACTATATTTACCTCATAAAAGTAGTCTTTTAGAGTGCTTTCCTTATTTCTGAGATTAATTTGTGTAGTATTGGTATTAATTATTCTTTGAAATTTTGATGGAATTCTTGTGAATCTATCAGGAAGGGTGGTAGGTGAGGTTGTTTGTTGTTTTCCAGCTAGTTCCATTTCTGAGATTAGATGGTTTAAGGAGTTGGTTTTCATTTTTTTGTTCTCACTACTATTAGCATATATGTATGCATACTAGGTTCTAATAATTCTTATTTCTTTTTTTGTGACTTCCCTTTGTTCGTGCGCTATTTTGTTAATTTGATTTTCTGCTCTCTTCTTTTTAATCATATTGGCTAAAGTTTTATCAATTTGTTAATCTTTTTAAAGACTTGCCTTTTAGTTTTGTGCATCATTTCCTTAGTCTTTCTCACTTCCAGGTTATTCATTTCTCCTCTAAACTTCAATATCTCTTATTTTGCATTTCTTTGGCTTTCCTTATATGTTATTTTGGTTTTCTACAGGATGGAGTTATTGTGTGTTTTATTTTGCCTATGTAGGGTAATCTGTGTCCACATGGGTCTGTCTAGAACTATGTGGTTCAAAGGAAGGCATGGATAGCTCTAAAGCCTTCTTTACATATCCTTCTCTAAGGACAACTTTAGGGGAGGCACAAGACAGAGCCTGCTTACTCTGCTCTCCTCAAACAAAGGATATCAATCTGGAATTATATCTCTTTGCTGACCTTCCCTCCCCAATACTATTAGCATAGGGGGAAAAACATGTCTTGGTTCACCTCCTGCTCCTGATTGCTATCCCTTAACAGAGAAGTGTCCTAAGATATATATATCCAAGACATGAGTCTCTTCCCACCAAATGCCATTTCCACAAATAACACATTAAGCAGATGCCAAATAAACCCATTTCTGTAAGTTAAGAGCAAACAGAAATCAGAGAAAATAGAAAGTATGGAATATATCAGGACTTCTTAATAGGAGTTGGGAATAAGAATGGGGGTCTATAACAGAGAAGATTGTTTGGGCTAGTGTTTCTCCTAATCCTGCCCTAATAGATAAGATTATTCTGATACTTGCAGTTTGAGCAAAAGGTAAGGTCCCAAACCTTAGGGAGTAAGGGATGCAATACAACCATTATTGGAGAGAAGACAGAAGAACTGCAAAGAAAATACTGTTGCTTCAGTTTTCTCAGAGACCTACAGTAGTACAGAATTTTTAAAAGCAGGATGTGCCGTACACTAGCTTTCAAATTATAGCAATTATACGTGTGACTTTCTCTTTTACCTACATAAAGAAATATCAATAAACATGGATATCTATAGTGTGGCAGCTGCTTTCCACTTTGTTGTGGAAACAGCACTTGACGATGATTTGGAAGTAAAGATATCTAGTTCTTACTATGTGACTTTCTTTGTAATCTTGGGAAAGTTACTTTGACTGAGCCTGTTTATTTTAAAGATAGAAATGTCTATAGGGGGAATTTCCTTTTTATTCTTCTAACCTTAAAGATTTTAGGCAACATGCTTATTAACCTGCTTAATAATCCAAAACTTGCCTTCTCACCTATTTTCCAATCTGATACTTCTGACAAACTTTAGAACATCTGAATTTGAATATCTGGCTCTTATCTCAAGCTCAATATGCTCAAACATTCCTCTTCCTTCTCAAACTAGTTCTCTTCCCAAATATCTTATTACTCTTAAATGTTACCACAAATTTCTGACACTAAAAACTTTGGAATCATCTTTAACTGTTCCTTATCATTCTCCTATATTTGTTTATTGATTTATTTTGAAAGTGTTTATAATGCATTTTATTTTTCATCATCGTCATTTCCAGATTCAGTATAGGTTTTTGTTTTGTGGGGAAATGAGGGTTAAGTGACTTGCCCAGAGTCACACAGCTAGTAAGTGTCAAGTGTCTGAGGCCACATTTGAACTCAGGTCCTCTTGAATCCAGGGCTGGTACTTTACCTACTGTGCCACCTAGCTGCCCCATAGTACAGTTTTAACAAAGGAAAAAGGAAAAAAGTTAAGCAAAAATAACAAAGAACACAAACAACAATATATGTATCATCCCATACCCATAGTTTTCATTATTTCTGGGAGAGCTGCAGAATTGGTTATCTTATGCATTAGGAGGTTTTGGTTCACTTTTTTAAAAAGGCGTATTTCTTTCTCTCATCATGACCTTTTCTAGAATGTCTGCCGATTTACCTGTATGGGCATTAGGATTATACTTTACCTTAGTCTTTTAAAAAAAAAAACTTTTCTATTCTTGGTAGCATGTGCCCACCCTATTCTCAATTTGGCAACTCCTCCTTCCACTGCCTACTGCCTTGGAATGGTTCCCTCCCTGTTCTTCACCCTACCTTCCCCAAACACCTGGCCTTTCCTTCCTTAAACTGGGGGAAACATATGGGGCTTTGTTGGTCTCTGAAATGTAAAAACCCCAGAGGAAGAGTGCCTCAACTGATTTTATAATTCACATTCCTTGAGACAAAGAAACAGGACCCCTCTATCTCTCTTTCCATCTCTATGCCTTTACCCTCTCCAGGTTGTAGCTGTCATGTGGTGGGGGAGAATCAATGTATTCTCCCATACCATGGGGCATGGGGAAATTCTGAGTCACTATTATGAGGATAAAGGATAGGCAACACTCGGCCTGAAGCCTGAAACACACACAAGGCAAGTCCTCACAAAGTGGTCAAAAGATGTAATAAAAGGTAAAAATTCTCAGAACTTTGGAATCAATTGGGAAACATCTGAGATACTGTCCGAAAATAGCCCAGCATGGTGTTCCATCATCAAAAAAGGTGCTCGGCTCCATGAATGAAGCAGAATTTCAGCAGCACAAAAGAAACATCAGATGCCAAAATGCAAGACATCCCCATTCCAAATGTTCATATGGACTATTTGTGCCTGACCCGTGGTAGAACCTTCTGAGTTTATATTGGTCTTATGGTCTGATCTGCCTTAGTTGGATATGCTATAGCTTGACTCCAACATAGTGAGTCATTTTGGTCTTCTTCTAGAAGGAAGGAAGGACAACAACCAACCAACTAATCTATAAAACAATTCAGTGACAAAGGTACTATTGTTATTGTCCTTTAACAAATGAGGAAACAGGCTAAAAGAGGTTAATTAACCTTTAGTCACCTACTTAGTGTCTGAGGCAGGTTTCAAATTCAGATCTTAACTTTAAATACAGTACTCTCCTATGTAGAATAATTGTCTTGATATTGTTGGGGGTTTTTTCTCTTCTTGTAGTTTGATTTGTCATAGACTTGGTAGCTTTACTGATGGTTAGAGGTTGTGAGGTGAGGTATTTATGCAGAAAAATGTTACCATCTTCCTGATATTTCCTATATTTAATTATTGTTATTTTGTTTCATTGTTTTTTTCTCATCCTATTTGTAGTCACAATATTATTCCAACACACATCTATACACTGTTTAGTGGAAACAGATATATATATATATATATATATATACACACACACACACACACACACACACACACACACACACACACACACATATGGATATAGAGATGGAATAATACTGGTTCTTTTATTCTCTGAACTATGTGACCTTGGGCAGGCAGGTCATTTAACTCCTCTGGATTTCAGTTTCCTCATCTGTGAAACAAAAAGATTGGAAGAGATTACCTCCAAAACCTCTCCCATCTCTAATTCCTGTGGCTCCTTCCAATCTCTCTGCTTTAATTTAGCCATAGTTTTGCCATAGAAAATCTTCAAGACACTAAATTTTGCACTGAGTCCTAAGGCCTATGAAGACTCCCATTGCCTATTTCTTCAAGTCCAGCATCCTCTCCCACATGGTAAAGGCCCTTCATAATCTAGCTTTCACTTTCTTCTGAACACACTGTGATCATTTCCATTTTAGTACCTTTGTTCATATTATTTGTTATGACAATAATAACGTCCATTCTTGTCCTTGATTATCTAAATCTCATTCATCCTTCAATACAAAATTGTCTCCCTTGCTTCCTGAGGCCTTCTTCTGCTATTCTAGCCTACTGCTAGCAAATAAAATGGGGGCAGAGGAATACACTTGAGGCCGTATAATGAAGGTTCTCTAAAAGCCTCTGCCTACACATGGGTCAAAAGAAGAAAAAAAAAATTTAGAAGAGAACAGCAATTTAATAACAATTACTGTACGAAGGTCAATTTGACCCATCACATGGGAAATTTATGATGCAATGCATAGCAATATATAGAAGTAAATGGTTAGATGGTGAGATTTCAGGGGCTAAGCTTAAGTGATGTGGTATCCCTTAGTATCATCATCTTTGGAGGATGTCTAGTATGACTCAGGTTAATGTCCTTAGATAGGGAGGCAGGAGGTGTGTGTGTCATGGCAATATTCCACTGGATACCCAAATGAGAATTCCAGTCAGGTTCTGTGATGTTCCAGACAGGAAATACACAAAAGACAATGTGAATAATAATAAGTCCCACAGATTCAGTCTACAGCAATGAATTTAAACCCTGGACTGAACTCTACTGTCCCCAGGAACATTAATACTTATGAAGGGCCTACATGGATCTTTTCTTCAAATTCCTTTAACCTGTAAATCAATACCACATAGTTTATCACTTATAATCCTAATTGGTTTGTAGTTTCTTAATGTTAGGAAGCATATGGGGTTATTTTGTTTACTCCACAGTATCCAGAAGAATTTAATGCACATTATTGGTAACAATAAGCATAGCAATTTGATATTCCTTTTGGTTGGCTGACTGAAGATCAAAATTCTAAGCTGTCTTTGTGAAGAAATACATCTTTCTTCCAGGGATCACTATCAGAAAAAAGCTTAAATTACTTTGTCTAAAAATTATTAGGTTATTTTCCCAGGTCCCTATTTTACCTTGATGGTTTTGGATTAGGTGCCTTTGTTTCCCATTTCTAGTTATTTTTACAGCAAAAATATAGTTAACTCTGTGTAGTTCCGTACTATGTTAGACATGCAAAATTTTGTTGACTTAATTATTCTCTTGTTTCAGAGGATGACCCTAAAGTGATAATGAATTACTCTTTATTTACACCAACAGGGCTGTTCACATTGAGCTCTTGTGAAGGTATATTTAGTGAATGTACCTCTGCATTTGATAAATATTTGTTGAATCGGATTGCAAGTTCCCTGAATACAAAAATAATGTTTTGTTTATACTTAACTCTGCTTACAAAGGGTCTACTTTTGCTCATAGATGGTGCTCAAAATACTTGCTGAATTAAATAGGTATATTTTGAACTTTATGGAACCTTATGAATGATCGTCCCTTACAACATTCACCATGTATTCATTGGAATATTACCTGAGAAGATATGATGGTGACAAGGTGAGAAAATTAAGGAAGGAAAGTGCTAAAGTTAAGTGGGATGAGGTTCCCCATTGAAATTACACACTCATCCTGTTTCACTGAATGTCACTAAGTCATTGAGGTAGAAAATGAAAACATCTCACTTTACACCATCTTGGGAGGCCAAGTCTTCAGCATACTCAATTTCCCAGTTGATGTATTTCCATATATGCTATGGTTTGGAGGGAGAAACTGGAAAAAAAGAGATGAATGCTTGCTGTAGATTCCGAAATTTCCCCAAGTCCTTTAGATGCATCCAATGAGCATGCAGCATGCCTCGCTAAGCAGCAAAGTGCTTGTAGGTTAGTGAATAATTCATTCCTTACAGAGAAAAGGTCACAAAGCAGTGGAAATAAACTTGTCAGATTTTCCTTGACTGAATATCAGTCAAATAAACTTCAGAAGAAAATATAGGCTAAATTGTGGCACTAAAAGAAGCTGCAATGATGCCATCACATCATCTAAATAATAAATAGGGAAAAGACAAGCAAAATCTTCAAGAAGCAGAAAGTCTCCTAATATGCCCAGGTGGATGGATCTCTTAATTGATCCTCCATTCTATTCTTCAGATTTCTGCCACAGAATGGAAAAGAGCATCCAGTTTACACTTGCAGCAGTAGCATCTGGCAAAGAAACATGTTGACAAGAGAAAAGATAGTACATATGTAAATCAGAAGTCGCTAAAATAGGTCAATAGCCAAACAGGTTCTTCCCCATTTTCCCAAGAACAAAATCAGTAGTCTTTCAAGTCTTTCAAATCAGGCAAGGAATGGCTGATTTGTCACTAAATCTAGCTCTTACATATAGACAGCGAAGAATGGAAAGACTGTTAGAATTGAATTCAAAAGGCCTAAATCAAATGCTAATATTGTCATTTCAGAAAGAAATTACTTGGGACAAATAATTTAACCTCTCTAGGCCTCATTTTCTTTATCAGAAAATTGGGAGGGGTGAATTACATGATCTTTGTGTTTCCTTATTGCCTATGATATATAATCTTTATCATTTTTTCTAGATCACATACAAAAACAAAAACAAAATATAGCTGCTTGAAAATCACTAGTCTTTTTTATATCAAGTCCCCACACAAATAAAATCAGAATGACAAAACTTTTTTTTCTAAGTTGCTGAGAAACTAACACACCTTTTAACAATTTTGTTATTCCCCAACTCCCCACCTTACATGAAACAAATGGAAATATTACTTTTTTTTCCCCCAGATATCTAAATAATCAATAATCTGGTGCTGAAATGACAAGAACTGGGGCATTTCCTAGCTAATATTTATTCATATGGTTCAAAACACCTGGTCAATCATGTTTGTTAAGCCAGTACTTTTAATCAATATAGTTGTAATAAATTATCAATGGAGATAAAGGAGTTAATCTGAAATTAAGGACCATCATAAGAAAATGACAAGCAAAAATTATGATAATATGACTCTCAATATGACATGGATTTAAGTTTATATTGGGAAAATTGAAATCCTAGAAAAACTACATAGTAAAAATCTGAAATATTTAGTCCTTAATGTAGAGTCAATTCTATCATCCACCATGCTTACTTAAATGGATCTGTGATTTCATCCATGTGGCTATGCCCTCCACCAATAAAGATCACAAACAAATCCACCCTGTCTCCTGAGCAAGTCATGTTTTTTCTCTAAGTCTTCTATGGATAATCCATCTACCCAACACAGTATACCTTCTATTATTCTATTTGTTGATTACTAATAAGATATAGAAGGTATCCATCTATTATCCCACTTCCTTTTCTTTTTTTTTCCTTTTTCTTTTTTATTCTTTAACAGACCTTTATTTTTTTCTAATTACATATAATAATTTTCAACATTCACTTTTTTAATCATAAAATTGTTTTCCAGTTACATATGAATACTGTTTTTAACATGTGTTTTTATAGATTTTGAGATCCAAATTTTTCTCCCTTCCTCCCTTCCCTCCCATCTCTCCAAGACAGAAAGTAATCTGATATAGGTTGTATATGTTCAATCACATTAAACATATTTCTGCATTAGTCATGTGGTGAAAGAAGAATCAGAATAAAAGGAAAAACCTCAGAAAATAAAACAAAAAAAGTAGAATCAGTATGGTTCAATCTGCATCCAGATTCCACAGTTCTTTTTTCTGGATATGGAGAGTATTTTCCATCATGAGTCCTTTGGAATCGTCTTCAATCACTGTATTGCTGAGAAGAGCTAAGTCTATCACAATTGATCTTCAAATAATGTTGCTGTTATTGTGTACAAATGTTCTCCTGGTTCTGCTCATTTTACTCAACAGCAGTCCACTTAAGACTTTCCCATGTTTTTTCTGAAATCTGCCTGCTCATCATTTCTTACAGCACAATAGTATTCCATTACATTCATATACCACAACTTGTTCAGCCATTTCCCAATCGATGGGCAGTCCCTCAATTTCCAATTCCTTGACACTACAAAGGAAGCTGCTATAAATATTTTTGTACATGCAGGTCCTTTTCCCTTTTTTATGATCTCTTCTTTGGGATACAGATCTAGTAGTGGTATTACTGAGTCAAAGGGCATGCACAGTTTTATAGCCTTTTGGGTATGGTTCCACATTACTCACCAGAATGGTTGGATCAGTTCACAACTCCACCAACAGTGCATAAGTGTTCCAATTTTTCCACATCTTCTCCAACACTTATCATTTTCCTTTTTTGTCATATTAGCCAATTAGATAGGTGGGAGGTGGTATCTGAGCGTACTTTTCATTTGCACTTCTCTAATCAGTAGTGATTGAGAACATTTTTTTTTTCATATGGCTGTAGACAGCTTTAATTTCTTCATTTAAAAACTGCCTGTTCATATCATTTGACCATTTCTCAATTGGAGAATGTCTTGTATTCTTATATATTTGATTCATTTCTCTATATATTTTAGAAATGATACCTTTACCAGAAACACTAGCTGTAAAGATTGTTTTCCAGATTTCTGCTTCTAATCTTGTTTGAATTGGAAAGGAGTCAAAATGATACATTTTGCATTTCATGTTCTCTATTTCATCTTTGCTCATAAATTCTTCCCCTTTCCATAGATGTGACAACTAAACTATTGCTTCTTTTTCTAATTTGTCTATGGTATTACCCTTTATTTCTAGATCATGTACTCATTTTGACTTTGGTGTACACTGTAAGATGTTGGTCTATGCCTAGTTTCTGCCATACTATTTTCTAGTTTTCCCAGCAGTTTTTGTCACAGACTGAGTTCTTATCCTAAAGGCTAGAGTCTGGGTTTATCAAACAGGAGATTGCTATGTTCATTTACTTCTTTATTTTGTGTGCTTAACCTATTCCACTGATCCACCACTATATTTCTCAGCTAGTCCCAAATAGTTTTGATGGTTACTGCTTTATAATATAGTTTTAGATATGGTACAGCTAGGCCACCTTCCTTTTGCTTTATTAAAAATTATTATTAATTTCATTGATATTCTTGACCTTTGTTCTTCCAGATGAATTTCATTATTATTTTCTCTAGCTCTATGAAATAATTTTTGGTAGTTTGATTAGCGTGGCACTGAATAAGTAAATTAATTTAAGTAGAATTATCATTTTTATTATGTTAGCATGGCCTACCCGTGAGCAACTGATATTTTTCTATTTTTTTAGATCTGATCATATTGTTAAAAATGTTTTGTAATTGTATTCATATAGTTCCTGGGTTTGCCTTGGCTGGTAGAATCCCAAATATTCTATAGTTATTTTAAATGGAATTTCTCTTTCTATCTCTTGCTGCTGAGCTTTGTTGGTCATATATAGAAATGTTGATGATTTATGTGGATGTATTTTATATCCTGCAACTATGCTTGTTTCAAGAAATGTTTTTAGTTGATTCTTTAGGATTCTCTAAGTATACCATATCATCTGAAAAGTGATAGTTTTGTTTCCTCCTTGCCTATTCTAATTCCTTCAATTTATTTTTCTTCTCTTATTTGCTAAAGCTAACATTTCAAATACAAGTTATTCTACAATAGTGGTGATAATGTACATCCTTGTTTCACCACTGACCTTACTGGGAATGTGTCTAGCTTATCCCCATTACATATAATGCTTGCTGATGGTTTTTAATAGATACCATTTATCATCTTAAGGAAAGCTCCATTTATTCCTGTGTTCTCTATTGTTTTTAATAGGAATGGGTGGTACATTTTGTCAAAAGCTTTCTCTGCATCTATTGAGATAATCATATGATTTTGGTTAGTTTTTTTATTGATGTGGTTGATTATGTTGATAGTTTTCATAATGTTGAACCAGCCCTGCATTCCTGGTATAAATCCCACCTGGTTATAGTTTATTATCCTACAGATAAATTGCTGTAATCTCTTTGCTAATACTCTTTTAAGAATCTTTGCATCGGGGCAGCTAGGTGGCACAGTGGATTAGAGCACCAGCCCTGGAGTCAGGAGGACCTGAGTTCAAATCTAACCTCAGATTACTGGCTGTGTGACCCTGGGCAAGTCACTTAATCTCAATTTCCTCGCCAAAAAAAAAAAAAAAAGAATCTTTGCATCAATAATCATTAGGGAGATTTGTCTATAATTTTCTTTCTATTTTTGCTCTTCCTGGTTTAGGTATCAGCACCATATTTGTCCCATAAAAGGAATTTGGAAGGATCCCTTCCTATTTTTCCAAATAGTTTGTATAGTATTGGAATTAATTGTTCTTTAAATATTTGGTAGAATTCACCTATAAACCCATCTGGCCCTGGAGATTTTTTTTTTTTTTAGGGAGTTCATTGATAGCTTATTCAATTTCTTTTTCTAAAATGGGCTTGTTTAAGGATTTTATTTCCTCTTCTGTTAATCTAGGCAATTTATGTTTTTTTAAATATTCATCCATTTCATTTAAATTGTCAAATTTATTGGCACATAGTTGGGCAAAATAGCTCCCAATTATTGTTTTAATTTCCTTTTCATTGGCGTTGAATTCACCCTTTTCATTTTTGATACTGGTAATTTGATTTTCTTTCTTTTTTAAAATAAAAATAACTAAATATTTATCTATCTTATCTTTATTCATAAAACCAGCTTAGTTTTATTTATTAATTCTATAGTTTTCTTACTTTCAATCTTATTAATCTCTCCTTTAATTTTCAGAATTTCTAATTTAATATTTAATTGGGGATTTTAAATTTGTTTTTCTAGCTTTTTTAGTTGAATATTTAATTCCTTGATCTCTTCTTTCTCTGTTTAGAGATACACATTTTCCCCTAAGCACTGCTTTGGCTGCATTCACAAGTTTTGGTATATTGTCTCATTGTTGTCATTCTCTTTGATGAAGTTATTTCCATTGTTCGTTTGACCTGACCTGCTTATTCTTTAGGATGATATTATTTAGTTTCTCGATTAATTTTTGGTCTTTTCATGGCCCTGTGATAAAATAATGGGATTTGGCAGCCCAGGGGCCCCACCTGAAGATTGATTTGGAATTGACTGAATTGAGTGAGACTGAGAAACTGACTGAGAATCTATTTAAGAATGATTAAATCGAGACCACACATGGCCATCCTTGAGTAGGGTGTTATTCTCAGAGGCTGTGGACTATGCCATCAACATGAGACCACTTTCAACCAATGAGCTTGAAGGACCTCCCCTTTTGGGGAGGGAGACAGGAAGTAGGAAGCGGAGGCTGGCTCCCTGGATCTTCCTTTGTTTATTCAGGAACTGGAACGTGGAGGGAGATGGAGAAAAAGAGAGGGCCTCTTTTTGTTTGGGACTTTGGCTTGGTGGGAGATAGAGAAAAGGCAGACAGAGAGAAAGAGAGGAAAGTAGATAGAAAATAGATAGACTTTTCTGGCATTACGGGATCCCATGTGTTGCCTTTACTCTTTAATAAATCCTTAAAAGCATAAACTCTTGCTGAATTTATCAGTAATTTTAGTCAGTTTCCCCCAAAATACTGGGGGGAGCAGTTTAGGACCCACATCAGATTTTAAACATCACAGCCCTTTATTACACATAATTTTTATTGCATCATGATCTAAAAAGGATGCATTTACTATTTCTGCCTTTTAGCATTTAACTGTGAGGTTTTTATGCCTTAATACATGGTGAATTTTTGTGTAGGTCCCATGTACCACTGAGAAAAAGGCATACTCCTTTCTGTCTCCATTTGGTTTCCTCCAAAGGTCTATCAATTTTTTCTAAAATTCTATTCACCTCCTGAACTTCTAATTTTGTGGTTAGATTTATCTAGTTCTGAGAGGGGGAAGTTGAGGTGCCCCACTAATATAGTTTTGCTGTCTATTTCTTTCTGTAACTCACTTAACTTTTCTAAGAATTTAATGCTATGCCCCTTGGTGCATATATATTTAGTACTTATATTACTTCATTGTCTGTGGTGCCTTTTAGCAAGATGTAATTTACTTCCTTATTTCTTTTAATTGGGTCACTTTTTTGCTTTTGCTTTATCTGAGATAAAGATTTTTTTTTTACTTCAGTTGAAGCATTAATATATTCTGCTCCAGCCTTTTACCATAACTCTGTATGTATCTCTGTTTCAAATGTGTTTCTTGTAAACAACATATTGTAGGATTCTGGTTTTTAATCCACTCTATCTACTTGTTTTATGGAAGAGTTCATCCCATTCACATTCACAGTTATGATTACTGTGTATTTCCTTGCATCCTATTTTCCCCCTTATTTGTACTTTTCTGTTTTCCTTTCCCCATGAACCTTCTCACCAACGTTTTGTTTCTGATTACCACCTCCCTCAATTTACCCTCCTTTCTATCAGTCCTACCTCCTTTTTGCTTTTCCCCTTTTGCCTCCTACTTTTACCCTCCCTTCTATCAGCACCCCACCCTTTTCTTTCCCCTTTCCTCTCCTACTTCACTATAGGGTAAGATAAAATTCTATACCCAGATGCGGATGTTATTCTCTCTTTGAGACAAATCAGATGAGAGTAAGGTTGAAACAATGCTCACCCCTCCCTTCTTTCCCTCTATAGGTTTTTTGTGCCTCTTCTGTTCTTTAAATTATTGGGTAGCCAACTGTTTCTAATTAAGTTATGGGGGTGGGGGGGAGGTTAGGTTTTCTAAAATATTGACTACTTATATATTAATGATTATTCATATAATAATGGCTATTGTACCAATTTAGGCAGTAAGCATTATTAAGGTATATTAAATATTAGAAGAATATTAACCAGGTGGCAGTTAATACAAGCTGAATACCCCACCTCCCACCCCTACTGCCATATTTCTAAGAGAAGAGAAAAAGCACATGTCCTAACAGCCTACCCTGCCCTCAGAGGGAAGAACTCACCAATTGACCATGGGTGCAGATCCAGAATGTCTTCCAAGATGGCATGGGCCAGGAGCCTCATGTGTTCCTGATTTTTATCCTCTTTTGATAGAGGCATGTTGTTACACATTGATCAAAGCTAATTGGCTAGCATCATTCAATTCCACTGGTTGACATGACTTGAAGATGGTTTATATTAAAATGAGCTCTACTGTGATGACATCAGGATCAAATGGAAAAGACTCTACCTGAAGAGCAAAGTGAAGTTCAGACAGGTGTGGCTTAATCCTATCAATTCACTGAGCTAGTCACAAAGAGTCTATCTCCATTCTTTGTAGCCCTGCACAGAATTAGAACTCCCTACTAAAAATCAACTTCTCTAAAGTAGGAGGGGAGAGAGGGAAGAGAAAGGGTCTGCCCCCCCCCAAAATCCCATTATTAATAATTATTTCCTCACACTCATGTGATGTGATTTACCCCATTCTGCCTTCACTTTCCTCTTCTCTCAGTATAATCCTTTTTGTCACCCTTTTTAATATCATCACATCAAAATCAACTTATACCCACACCATCTGTCTATGTGTACTCCTCCTATCCCACTAAAAATACAGTTCTCAGAAGTTATAAGTATCTTTTTCATGGGCAGGGATGTAAAAACTTAAAACTTTTACTGAATAACTTTTTATGCTTCTCTTGAGTCTTGTTTTTGTAGATTAATTTTTCTGTTCAGTTCTGGGCTTTTCATTAGGAAAGTTTTAAAGTCCCCTATTTTGTTGAATGCCCATATTTCCCTATGAAATATTATGCTTAGTTTTGCTGGGTAGTACATTCTTGGTTGTAATCCAAGTTCCTTTGCTCTCCAGAATATTATATTCCAAGCCCTCTGATCCTTTACGTTGAATCTTATAGGTCCTGTGTAGTCCTGATAGTTGCTCCTTGATATTTAAATTGTTTCTTACTGGCTGCTTGCAGTATTTTCTCCTTTATATGATAATTCTGGAATTTGGCTATGATATGTCTTGGAGTTTTCCTTTTGGCGTCTCTTTCAGGAGGTGATTGGTGGATTCTTTCAATGACTATTTGTTTCTTTACTTCTAAGATATTGGGGCAGTTCTCCTTGATATCATGAATTATGCTGTGCAGGTTCTTTTTTTGATCATGGTCCTCAGGTAGTACAATTATTCTTAATTTGTCCCTCCTAGATTTATTTTCCAGGTCTGTTGTTTTTCTGAAGAGGTATTTTACATTTTCTTCTACTTTTATATTCTTTTGACCCACTTCCTTTTCTAGTCATACACATCCTTGGTCATTCATTTTATGCCACTCCTGACATGTAAATCATCACTGGCTATAAGCTACTTCAAACTTATAACCACTATGCATTTTTCCATTGCTCTTTGAATCACTTGTAATTTGTATTATTCTCAGATAGTAGTGTTCCATGGTTACTGCCATAGAACATCTCCAGGAGGATTCAAAAAGAACCATCTCAAACATAAATGTAACTGTCATGGCTGAACAAAAGGGAATAAAGTGGACTCACACTGAAGCCTCAAAGGCATACCAATACAGAAAAAAATATGAGTTCCCCAAAAGATGTAAGCTTTGGCAAGGTGAATTCATTCAACTCTTCTGACTGTATGGTATAGTGGATTAAGTACGGAATACAAGCAGGAAGACTTTTGTTCAAATCTGCCTTTTATACTTACTAGCTAAGTGAGTCATTTAACCTCTTCTCAACCTCTGTTTCTTTATATGTAAAATGGGGATAATAATGATTTACTTATCAGGGCAGCTGTGAAGTTTATCCTTCTTGGGGTTTTTATGAAGCTCAAATGACAAAATGTATGTAGAGGATTCTGTGAAACTTCAAACTGGATATAACTGTGTGAGATACAGTAACAGTCTGTTAAAGTAGTGGACTCTTCTCAGTTAGGGAAAAGCATGCCCATATAAGGAACAGAAAGGCAGTATTATCTAGTAAACTATGTCAACTCAAGAATGTGACAAAAGTAAGTTTTGCAGAGTTATAGAGAGAACTGATAGAAAACAGTGTGAGCTCTCGCCAGTGTTCTAGCAAAAGCAGGTAAAAGTTCAACCCTAGTCACTACTTTTGATATAAAGTGGTTCTATATATCTCATTATTTGGCCATCTAATGTGAACAATAACAAGAAATAGCAAGAGGACAGTGTCTATTTGATCTAGTTATGAATAATAGCTCTGAAATTCAAAATCTCACTTAGGGGCCAAGTTATAACTATTAATAAAATATTTTCAAGTGGGATTTAAAGATAGTTAGATAATTCATTTTTTTCTTATTAAGCGGACTGAACTTTCTTTTATTTGTGAGGTTCAAAAAACTCTCTTTTGCCCTCTGTTAATGAGAGAATTGAAATCCTTGATAGCAAATTTAGGATTCGGCCATGTGGAATCTAACAAATTTAAACTTATCTAGATGCTTGGAGTCTTCTAGACTAAACAGCCAGGTCACTTAAGATTTTTTTCATTTGTTTGATTTTGATACTGTATTCAAGTATCATTACTGAGAAAATAATATTTTACCTTGGAGAAGGAAAGTAGTACCTCAGTATCTGAATGTACTTAATTTTTTTTTTTTTGGTTTTTTGTAGGCAATGGGGATTAAGTGACTTGCCCAGGGTCACACAGCTAGTAAGTGTCAAGTGTCTGAGGCCGGATCCGAACTCAGGTCCTCCTGAATTCCGGGCCGGTGCTTTTAACCACTGCGCCATCTAGCTGCCCCCTTAATTTGTTAATGTCAATATGAACTTGTGATGGTCTCTTCCTCTAGCTGAGGCTGATCCATTGGCACACTATCCACTTATATGTTCCTGGACAGGCAGAACAGTACACATAACCCCTTATCTAAACCTCTCTTTGAATGAAAGAAGCATCAGTGGAGGAAACAGGAGGGAGATACACCCAGAAAAGTGAAGATCCTAAGGAAATTTTCCTACACAAGGTTAAGGTGAAGAAGATGACTGTTTGAGATAAGCCTTACAAGCTATTACACTAGTACTAATTTACAGTTAGTTTTCTTAGTATGAAAACTCTATGTCCAATCAACTCATCTATTTCTACATAGTTTATATGGTTTGGAATAATTTATTTTTGCTTTTTTTTGGCTGTTTTTCCAATAATTTTTGCTAAAATAATTTTTTTTGAAAAATTCCAACTTTTTTTTCTTGGCTGAACAAATGAGAAAAGGGACCTATTCATAAACTAGGCCAAGAAAGGAAGATTAGAATGACTCGAGTTCAGGCATAGTAATGACCATTTCCATTCACAGATCAGGTATAACTGGGCAGATTAAAGAAGTATAAACAATAGATGTCGGGGCGGGGGGGGGGGGCAGGCAGCTAGGTAGCTCAGTGAATAAATCATTGGCCCTGGATTCAGGAGAAGCTGAGTTCAAATCACGCCTCAGACACTTGACACTTACTAGCTGTGTGACCCTGGGCAAGTCACTTAACCCTCATTGCTCTGCAAAAATAAATAAATAAATAAATAAATAAACAAACAAACAAACAAACAAACAAACAAATAAATAAATAAATAAATAAATAAATAAATAAATAAATAAATAAATAAATAAATAAATAAAAGGGGGTCAGGAAACAGTAATAACTGCTGGTAATAATGGAAATTTCTATGGTTCTTGAAAGTTTGCAAAGTATAACCTTATTCATTATCTCATTTGTGTGAGAAAATAATGGGATTTGGCAGATACTCAAAGGCTCACCTGGAGATTAATCTAGACTGACTGAATTAAGTGAGAGTGATTGATTTTGCTGATTAGCCTACCTCAAGTTAATTAGATTGTAACCACACCTGGCTAGCCCTTAAGACAGTATTGTTCTCAGAAGCTAAGGACTTTGAACTCAACAGGAGACCACCTTCAAGTCCAGTGAACCAATGGATTTGGATGAAGCCTACCAATCAGCTTGAAGCAGTGTGGAAGGACCACCTCTGCTCTAGAGCTATAAAAAGCTTCCATACTCAGTTTGAGAAGAGTTCATGGTTGAAGCAGGATCATGGCAGAGGACTTGAGAAAGAACCAGACCAGGCTGGAATTCTAGGCTAGATAGGCCTCTTTTTTTTTTTTTTTTGGTTGGTTGGTTGTTTTTTTTTTTTTTTTCAGGGCAACGGGGGTTAAGTGACTTGCCCAGGGTCACACAGCTAGTAAGTGTCAAGTGTCTGAGGCCAGCTTTGAACTCAGGAACTCCTGAATCCAGGGCCGGTGCTTTATCCACTGCGCCACCTAGCTGCCCCCGATAGGCCTCTTCTTAACTCCACGTGTTCTTTTTTTTTCTAATACCTAGTATGCTTAATGCCCAAAGACTGGGGCTAAAGTTTCTAATTAAAGGTGACCATTTATTAGATTTTTTAGACATCACAGATTTTAAACATCACATTTGTCCTATATACCACTTCTGTGAGGTTATGTCCTAACAGCTACTTTTATTCTAGTTTTATAGATGGAGAAGCTGAGGCACAGGCAAGTTAAGAGACTTGCTCTTGGATATATATCCTAGAAGGATCAAAGAAAGAGCATGAACCCCTAATTCCAGGTCTTATACTCTTTGTATGATACCATGTATCTCCAACATGTGCATAGATAAGGTTTACACCTCTGATTTTATAGGTAAAGAAAACTCCCCATACCTCCTCAAGTATACAGAATAAGGGACTTGCCAAGGGTCGCCCAGTCATCCTGCATCAGAAGTTAGACTTGAACCTTCTGGCTTCAAGACTAGATCTCTAGCCATATTAGATTTTTTTAAAAATTACCTCCTAAATATAGTTGAGGAGTCATTAATAAATGTAACTTGTTGCACTTGAAATGTCTGATGTTGTATTCTGCCTGGCACTGATTTAATTTTAATATGATAGTCATAAAAAGCCTTTTCTCTGGGGAGGTTTTAACAGCAGGTTATGTTCTTGTTTAACTGGCATAGGAGTTTAAAGGAGGGATAAAGGTAGACTGATTTAACTCTTAGAATCCTTTGAAACTTCATGACTCCAAAGAATTAAATTATTAGGGTCACAAAATCTTTTGGGGGAGGTAAGGAGTGTGGGAGGGTTGTACCCTTTTAAAATAAATGCCTCATTATTGATTTTAAAGAAAAAAAACACAATATTTTACAGTTATAAGTGAAAAAAGCATCCCAGTTCCATCTGAAAAAAATGACAGGAATCATGCAAATCATACATAATGTACTGAGTGTATTAACTTAGGTCAGGAAGATGAATTCAAATCCTGCCTCATACATTACCCTCAGTTATGCTGAGCAAGTCATAACCTTTCTCTGCCATAGTTTTATCATTTGTGAAATGGGGATGATAAATAACAGCAACCACCTCAGAGGGTTTTTATGACCATCAAATAATATAATATATGTAAAGAGCTTTGCAAACCTTGATATGGTCTATTATTTTAGCTTTTATTACTAAAATTAACTGAATATCTGAAGATTCTCTTGAGCTTAGTCTTTCTAAGAGGGACGTCTCCATTCTAAACTAAATAGAAAACATTTCCCTCTGTCTGCCAGCAGAGATCTCTTATCTCTTTCATGGTTATTAGTCATATAATTATGTATGTATGAGAATGGGGGGGGGTGCCTTTGTGTAATTTTCATTATCATTCATAAAATTTCAAGCATTGTTATGTCAATTCTTAAAAAACTCACCAAATATGATTGATCCAGACCAAGATTTTACTGCCCTCAGGCTCTACAAAGGGTTGCCACATTACACTACTGACTTATGTTGAATTTGCAATATGCTAAAACCTGGATGTCCTTCAGAACAGCAACTGAACACCTTTCCCATCTTATCCTTGTGAAAATGAATTTTTGTTCACAAGTGCAAGACTTTACATTTATTCCTAATGAAGTCTTTCTTAATAGATTCTGCCCAGTGATCTATTTGTCAAGATGCTTTGTAACCTTACTATCATCCAATGTGTATGAGTCTTCCTAGTTTGGGGCCAGCTGACCATAACATCTATGCCTTTATCAAAGGTTTTTATAAAAAATAATAAACAGCACAGTGCCAATGACAGATTGCTATGGTATGATGGAATCCTACTGTCACTACTAATAATCCATATCTCTCCATAATATTCAAAAGAATGAGATATTTTATCAAGTTTTTTTCTAAAATCTTGATAAACTCTATCAATAGTATTCCCCATATCTATTCGTTTAGTAGTGCTTTTTTTTTAAAGAAATGAAATTTATCTAGCATGCCATTTTCAGTGAAGCCATACTGACTCTTTGTAATTACATGTTTACCATCTCATCAGTGATTCAATAGTGAAGCTCTCCAGCAATAGAAATTAAGATCGCTGGCCTACAGCTGGCAGACTATTCTTTCCTCTTTTGAAAATAAGAACATTTGCTAGCTTCAATCTTATGATACCTCTCCAAATTTCCCACTATCTTTCAAATACCACTGAGAGAGCCTCAGCAATTACAGGATATAGTTTATGTGGGCCAGGAGATTTTAATTGACCAAAGGCAGCTAGGTACTCTCTACCTATATCCTTATTTCTCTTGGGAATTAACTCCCGGTTACTCATTTTCTATGATTTCTAGCACAACGGCCATTCTCTTTCAACAGAGAAAAAATAGAAACAAAATAAATGAGTATATCTACCTCTTGTTATGTTCTTTGTCCCATCCACTCTAGGCAAAAGTACTTCCATTTCTTTCACATTTTTTTTCTTACCATACAGCTCTAAAAAACTATTCTTGTTGTTGCTCTTGGCTTACACTGCCAGCCTCGATTCATTCTGAGCCTTAACACTCTTGACATTATACTTTCAGAACTGTGTAACACTCATATTCATCTTTGTTCCTGAACTTGCTTACATTTTCTGTTCCTTTCTTTTAAACATCTAAGTTGGCCAATGAATTCCCTGTGCATTGTCACTGGTCTCTTTAGACATATTCCATTTTTCCTCTTCATTAGAACTATTTCCTTTTGTGTCTTCAGAACTTAATTCTTGAACATCTTCCATCTCTATCAGTCTGACTTCTGAAGCATTTTGTTCCCTGAAAGCCTTCCTATCTTACCTCTGAACTCTTTGAAATCTGCTTTCCCATAGTCTAGGGGCATGTCATACTATGTCCACATTTCCATTTCTTTATGACAAATTCTAAAATGAAGCCATCACATTCCCTTCAAGAACAACATCATCCTCCCCTCCCCCAAAGCAACCATTTTACTTTATAATTCTTAGGTTTCTCTGAATTCCTCGTATCCATTTTTCTTACCTTGCTATAATATTCCATTAGAAAATTTGTATAGACCTTCCCAAACAATAGGTATTCACTTTCTTTCAAATTATTACCAGAAAAACAAAGTCATTTTTCTTGATAACTGTGATGACTAAAAAGATGACAAATATAGTTTCTGGGTAATTTAATCATTTTATTAATAGGCCAGCAGGTTATTAATAAAAGGATGGACAATGGACGTCTCTCTCAGACCAAAGACCCCTAATGGAAGTGGGGTCACAGTTTATATACCCTTCTAACTGTAGGCGGTCCATCCCATTGTAATCAAATCTAATTAGTTAACAGCAAGAAAGTCTTTTTGGTTGACATGATTGGAGGTTGTGTTAAAGTAAAGTCTGAGGATACATGACTTATATCACTCAAATATTGTTAAAAAGACTTCAGAGAGAAAGAATGTAGACCTTACCCAAGTTGATGGGGGCACAGTGGTTTCTACCTAGGTGTGGTTTAGTGCAGGTTAAACCCCATCACTGAAGTACTCTAGAAAAAAGCTGAAAGACTTAGAAAGAAGAGGGGTAGGGAACTGAACCTTCCCAAGATATAAATATTAATTATTATTTCTCATATAACTTTAGCACCTAGATTGTTATTCCTCTCTTAATCCATTCCCCATCTCCTGCTACCACCCTTAGTAATAAACTTCCATACTAATGACCCATCTGAACACCTAATACAAAGACGTTTATCCTTCTTACATTTTTCTGCATCTCCATTCTATATGTTAGTTATCACCATAGCCACACCACAGAAATCTTTATCAGTTACCTACATTTGGCCTCTAAGATCAATTTGCTGTGCCCCATCTCTGAGCACCTTCTTCTTACTTGGCACCCTTTTTGACACACTCACTGGACCATCTGCTTACCTTTATTAGGATTTCTAGTTGCTCAGTATCTTTCAATTATTTGCCTTTTGACTACTCTGGATTCCCTCTAAGGCCTAGATTCCAGAGTAAGTCATTTTAATTCTTCTCTCACTAACATTGCAGATTCCACTGGAGTTCTATGGTACATATCCCCAAGCACAGATCTTTCTGACTTCTCTATTACTTTAACATTGCTTTTTATAGGAAGAAGACAATTTGAAAATTGGTTATTTCTAAAGTCTCCTCCAAGTCTGATGATAATAAAACTCACTAAGCCATATAAATTTGGCCCACTAAGTTCATGTAATGCAGTTTCACCTGGTACCTCACTTATGTTCACCAATTATTTCATCCTTTCCTTGTGATTCTCTAGCACAATCTGCATGTCACTGTTCCACATGTTCACTCTCTTTTTTACCAGCCAATGTCACCTCAGACTCTACTGACAGATAAACATTTTTTTAAAAAACTCAGAAATCTGGGTATTATGGATTTAGTGATAATGAACCTCAGAAGTAATGTAGCCAGAAATGCCCACACACACCCATTTTACAGATGAGGATTGTCATTCTTCTTCAGTGAAGCTGTACCCCCAATAATGCTATATTTCATTCTCTCCCATCTCTGGCCTCTCCCCAAAGGACTCAATCCCAATAGATTATAAACTTTTTTAATTTTTAATTTAATTTTACTTTTTTTTTTTTTGCAGGGCAATGAGGGTTAAGTGGCTTGCCCAGGGTCACACAGCTAGTAAGTGTCAAGTGTCTGAGACCACATTTGAATTCAGGTCCTCCGGAATCCAGGGCCAGTGCCTTATCTATCCACTGCGCCACCTAGCTGATCCCATTTATTCTTTTTAACACGATGCAACTTGGCTTCTAGCTTCATTAAACTGAACAAATTGCACATATAAATTCATCAATTATTTCTTAGGCAACTTGCCTAAAATAGTGGCCAATTTTCAGGTATTACTTTTCTTGCATCCATCCCTGCTTCCTTTAAATTCTTACTATCCAATCCTAGTTAGTCTGGTACAGTGGTTCTCATTTTTTTTCACAGTGGTAAAACCTTCAGTTTAAACAAAACTTTGACAGAACCCTTGCAGTAAAATCTTCTATTTTTTTTATACTTAATGCCTACTAACAAACAATACAAGGTTAACTGAAACAAACAAAATGTGAGGTGTTTCAGGGATTCTTGCAGTACCATTCAAGGTAAATTGGTCCAGCCTATGCCTATACTGTGGTGAATAGTCTCTTCACTAATCTGCCTACCTCTAATCTCTCTCTTTGTTACATAATGATTGTATTATTATATAACTTTGCATGTGTGTGACTTTTCTGCCTAATTATACTTAAAGGTCCTTGAAGAGATCTTGTGCTTATTTTTAATTGATGTTAACAATAGGTGACAAAGTACTTCCTCTCTGAATTCTGATGACAATTGTATAAGCTTGAGTGACTTAACTGATGATCAAAACCAGAGTTTCCTCATTTATAAAATAAATACTAGTTCTTCCTTCCCTAAGAGGGTTGTTGTAAGGCTAAAATGAGGTAACATTTGTAAATTACCTTGCAAACCTTAGCTAAATGTCAGCTGTGTTGTTTTAATTCTGTAACTTGTCCACAGTCACACAGATTGAAGTGATAGGTAGGGTTAGAAGTCTTTTCTGTCTTTTGACTGAAATTCAAGGTTTTTCTTTCCACTAAACTATACTGCAATACTAGGAAAATCCCTAATCTGTCAATCAGTTGACCCAAAAGCATTTATTAAATACCTGCCATATATCAGGGGCTCTGTCCTAAACTCTGGGGATACAGATACTAAATAGCCAAAAACCTACTTCCAACAAGTTTTCCATCCCCTCAAGAACAAAGTATTGAGAAACCATAGAGCCTAGGCTTTTTGAATTGTAAAGTGCCTAAGAGATCACCTGATCCAACTTTCTCCTTTTCCAAGGGAGGATAGGAAATAGGGAAGTGACTTCTTCCAGTTCACAATGCCTGCTTGTGATCTTGGACTGCACAGGTAAGAATGAAAAAGTTCACTGGCTTTTTCAGAAGACTTAGTTTCATATCCTTCTTCGGAGTCGCTTAACCTCCCTAGACCTCAGCTTCCTCAAATGTAAAATTAGAGAGTTGGACTAAATGGCTTTGAGGCTTATTGGGAACTTTCATCTATGCCAGTTCTTAATCTTAGATTTTTCTTTTAAAAAGATACATACCGGGGCAGCTAGGTGGCGCAGTGGATAGAGCACCGGCCCTGGAGTCAGGAGTATCTGAGTTCAAGTTCGGCCTCAGACACTTAACACGTACTAGCAGTGTGACCCTGGGCAAGTCACTTAACCCCAATTGCCTCACTAAAAAAAAAAATTAAAAAAAAAGATACATACCTGTATTTCAGAATCATGGGTTTCCTTTGAAATCCTACGTATTTTACGCATTTGAAAACATTATTCTAAGAAGGCATCCATGGGTTTCACATGTCTTTCAAAGGCGTCCCTGAAATTTACACAGAAAGGTTAAGAAACCACGTTCTCCCCCAAACCTCACCGTACCAATTGCACAGTGTGTTAAAGATGATTAAAAGGCACGCACATAAGTGGAGGTAACTTGGAATCAATGAATCCTCTAAAATTAAATTATCTGAGCTGTCGGGCCCCTCGCACATACACTCCCCCGGGATGGGGCGCGAACAGAAGGCAGCCTCAGTTCAGTTTGCGCTAGGTAAAGGCAGGAGGAGGCCTCCAGGGGCGCGCTCACACGGCCGAACTAAGTAGTTCTGGTCCCCCACCCGACTAGGCGGAAGGAGCACCACCTAGGCCCTAGGGCGCCTACCAGACAAAGGCGTTCTCATGTGCTCACGGGCCGAGTGGTTCACTTTATGAGGGCGTGCGCGGAGGATTCCGCAGAGCTGGCCCTGTGGGCGGCGGCGGCCCGGGTGAGGCATCCCCGTCACGCGGCCGCAGCTGCGGCATCAACAGAGGCAGAAGGGACGCCGCGAGGCGAGGGTGGGGAGGGGGCGCCGTCGAGGCAGAAGGGGCGCAGAGTGGCGTGAGGCGGCCGAGGAGGGACAGGCGCTGAGCGCCGCGGGAGAGGGCACCTGGGTCTCCTCCCTACCGCCCACAGCGGAGCATCCTGAGCCGGGCAGGATGGACCTCCACCATTCCGTGACCAGCCGCTACCAAGTGTTTCACAACGAAGAGAATCACCCGGAGACCCCGGCCGTGGAGCAGCCCTCCACGTCCGTGCAGATCACCGCCCTGACGCCGCCGGCTTCGCCCCCTGCCCCTGGCTTGGCCTTCCCTGAATGGAGCCCCTCTCCTCCACCCTACGGCCCGGGCCCCGCCGGCGCCGAAACAACCTTGGAAAGCGAAGGTCGCTGCGAGCCCTTCCCGGGGCCGCCCCCTTATAGCGTGGCCACGTCCCTGCCCACCTACGACGAAGCGGAGAGGGCCAAGGCTGCGGCCTTGGCCGCCAGCGCCGCCGCTTCCGGGGAGCCTCCCCGGAGAGAAGACGACTGTCCTCCCAGGGAGGACTCCACCACCTCAGACCCCGACCAGCTGCGGGTGGGCAACGACGGCATCTTCATGATGGCCTTCTTCATGGCCTTTTTATTCAACTGGGTTGGGTTTTGCTTATCCTTCTGCACCAACGACTCCATCGCTGGCAGGTACGGTGCCCTGTGTGGATTCGGCCTCTCCTTGACCAAGTGGATCCTCATCGTCCGGTTTTCCGATTACTTCACTGGGTACTTCAACGGACAGTACTGGCTGTGGTGGCTGTTCCTTTCGCTCGGCCTCCTGCTTTTTTTCCGAGGAATTTACAGTTATCTCAAAGTCAGGAACATGTCGGAAAGGTTGGCCACTGCCAACAGAACGACCTATATCTTCTGCAATTAAGAGATGCCTCGGGCCGGTCATTTGTTTCCTCTACCGCTGAAATCTCCAGATGATCTGTAATTCTCCAACTTAATGGGATAGAAGACTACTAATAATAGAAGATGGAAGAAATAGAGGCTTCAAAATAAACGACAGGGTGGTTTATATGTCCATTTCAGTTCTGTTAATTGTCTTAAATGTTTTATCTTTTGGTCTTTGCTTTGTTTGGCCTGTTTGCTTAGGTAAAAGGGGAGACCTGACATGAAATACCACGGTATAAATGATAGAGGAAGAATGCAGTAAGATTTTTGTTAGTAAGTCTAAGTTATGCTAAAATGAATGTGAAGCCTTTATGTGTAACTGTTTTTAATCTTATAAAGGAATGGTAATCATATCGTATATATATAAAATACTTGTTAATGCAAAACTTGTCAGATTTTTTTTTCTAAATTACTAGATCAATTCATTAGTTAAGTATGCTCACTTTATTGAACTCATCGATATGGTGATAACTATGCATATAAAACACTTGGTTTAAAGAAACTTGAAATACTAATTAATGGAAGGTTTGGGGTTTTAGTTTGGTTTTGGTTTTGGTTTTTGTTCAAGGTGTCTGTCATCCACCAAAATTGCATCCGTGCAGAATTCCTTTATTGTTTTCCAAAGACTTGAATTCAAGTTATGCTTAATGTAATGAAAGCCATAGATAGCTATATTTATGTCCTTGACAATTGATTGGGGTGTTTAAAGATTTGGGGGAAATTTTATGAGAGGGTAAAAAAGAGGAACTTGGTTTTTAACTTGGCCCAACTTATTTAAACAAAGGGTTTTTGATAGTAACGTTAGATGTTTCATTTAATGAATTCTTTATAAAATTATTTTTCCTGAGTTAATTTGCTTTTTTTTCCCCAATGTTAAAAACATTTTTAAAGTTTGAGTTCCAAATTCTATCCCTTTCTTCCCTCACCCTTCCCAGAGAGGATAAGCAATCAGATACATATAACTTGTATATGTACAATTATGTGAAAACATTTCCATATTTTGTACAAGAAGACTCAAAAGAAAAACAGTTAAAGTGAAAAATAGGATGCTTCAATCTGTATTCAGTCAATATCAGTTCTTTCTTTGGAGGCAGATAGTCATTCATAGTTCTTCATGGAGCCGTATTGCTGTTTTTGTGTACAGTATTCTCTTGTTCTGTTCACTTCACTTTGCTTCAGTTCATATAATTCTAGTTTATTTTTTCTGAAATCATCCTGCTTGTCATTTCTTATAGTGCAATAATATTCCATTAAAATCACCTAACACAGGGGCAGCTAGGTGGCGCAGTGGATAGAGCACTGGAGTCAGGAGTACCTGAGTTCAAATCTGGCCTCAGACACTTAACACTTACTAGATGTGTGACCCTGGGCAAGTCACTTAACCCCAATTGCCTCACCAAAAAAAAACCCAAACAAAACAATCACAACACAGCTTGTTTAGCTATTTCCCAGTTAATTCAATGTCTAATTCTTAGCCTCCACAAAAAGAGCTGCTATAAATAAGTTAATTTGTTCTTAAGGATTTTCTTTTTTTTTTTCCTAAAAGAACGGCAGCAAGGAGGATTCAGTGACTTGCCCAGGGTCACACAGCTAGTAAGTGTCAAGTGTATGAGGCTGGATTTGAACTCAGAAACTCCTGAATCCAGGACCAGTACTTTTTATCCACTGTGCCACCTAGCTGCCCCAGAACAGCCTCTTAGCAGACTTTACTACAAACTTTTCCAGTCCTTTAGTAGTTTATTTTTTAAGCTAATGAAGAATCATTTTAATATCTTAATGCTCTACAATGATGCAGTTATTTTAAGGAAATTATGTTTGGGGAGGTGTAAAATTTCTTGTTTGGTTATGATTTACCCATAGGCTGTGTGCCACATTTTAAGAACAGGCCATTTCAACCACTATTGTCATAATTAGAATTCAGAAACTAATGCACTTTGTAACTAACTTGTCAAGAATTTATTTTTAAAACTGCATTTTTACCTAACATTTAAAAATTATGGGATCTATGTTGAGTCTTTTAAAATCACTATTACTTTGTGAGTTACAGTTTATTTGCTGAAGAAAAATTAAAAAAAAACCTAAACTAACTTCAGGATTAGTTGGAGTTCCTAAATACAAATTAGGAATTTGAATGGGATTTATTAAGCACTCCATTAGTGGAGTTGAACAATGACATTTTGGGTGGGGGGGTGAGGCAATTGGGGTTAAGTGACTTGCCCGGGGTCACACAGCTAGTAAGTGTCCGAGGCTGGATTTGAACTCCGATACTCCTGACTCCAGGGCCGCTGCTCTATCCACTGCACCACCTAGCTGCCCCGTAGGCAAATTATTAAATATGCAACAAAACAGAATGACTAGTTGCCTATAAACCTGGACTAAGAAGATGGTGGAATTGTTAAAACATATCAGAAAGTTTGGAGGAGGGAAAGGTTTGAGGGAAGATAGAGTTATGTTTTGTACATGTGGTGTAAAAGGTGCTGGATTGGGAATACGAGGTCATGGATTCAAATCCTGACTCTACCACTTAACACCAGCATTAGCTTGAACAAATCAATTGACTTCCTTTGGCCTCATTTTCCTTATCTGTAAATTGATAGAGTAGGAGTCATTTACCTCTAAGATACCTTCCTGCTCATATCTAAATCTTATAACCCATGTTGTTTGAGATACCCACCAAGTAAATTGGTGGCACTTTTTGTAGAGTTCAAGAAATCAGGGCTGACTGTATAAATAGATTTGGAAAGCTTTTTTTTTTTTTTTTGGTGGAGAAAATAATTGAGCCCATGAAAGGAGAAGAGAAAAAGAGGGAACAGAAAGAAATTAGTGATCTTTGAGAAAGTAGTTTTAGGGGAACACTGGGTCTAGAAGGTATAGGTTCAAGGAGTTGAAAAGAGTGGGTGTTGAGAAAGTAGAAATTGATCTTTCTAGGAGCTTGGCAGTGAAATTAATGTAAATTATAGGATAATAACTTGAGGGGGTGACAAAGTCTAGTGAAGGAATTTTAAAGACAGGTGAGACCTGATCATTTTTGCAGACAGTGGAGAGGATTCATAGAGTGATGTCTTGACTCATGCATGAATTGATTTAAGTGAGTCAGAATTGCACAAACTCATCAACCTCACTGTCTTCCGGAGTCATAGAACTCCCACAGGAAGACAAAAGTCAGGACAACTAGCAGTGCCCCAGGATACAGTGGATAGCCTTGGTGTCTTCAGTCTCTGACCAAGCTCTAAACACTCCACATGATCTACTTCCTATTGGAAAAAAACTTGTTTTAATTATCCCATTCTGCCAGGGTAAGTCTTCACATGTTTATGGTAGATACACATTTACATTGAATCATGATTATTGATATTTTCTCCATAATTTTCTTAAATCTAGAAATTAACGAGTTAAGTTTTGAGCTGTTTGCTGATTTCTCACCCTGAAAATTTAACAATCAGCTCTTCTGAGTCAGTCAAGCTAACTCCTACACATTCTTGTTTTTGACCTTTTAATGATCCTGTAACTCTTCAAGAAAGAAAGGAATGAAGTTCTCACAGAATGACGGTTACTGAGACTAATATTTTCAGGCATATTTCCTTTATCTCTTAAAATCACATGCCAGAGATGCCTATTCTCCCTGCATGAATGTCTAACTCTGGGTATTTGTGTATCTTACAAATACCTAATTGATTCATATAAGGCCAAATGAATGGGAGACATACCACTCTGGGTTGTGATTCTGTCAGCAAAGCAAAATAACGGACAACTACTTAATGATTAAGACATTTCTCTAAAGGAATTGGTTTGGCCTGTCAATTCTATTTCAGTCAGGTCTGGGCTATAGCCAGAACCTAAAGAGAGAGGTACTATGTTTTTTCCAAGATGCAACAACTATGGTGTTATTCAACACTAAGGCTATTATAGTGGGAAAGAATGGAAAAACCATAGCACTTTAAAACCTGTAGAGATATTTAATCTGTCAAAGTCTAACAGAGCACCTAAAGGTACAGGTAAGAATCACTTAAAGTCAGAAAGTTTTAAAAACAAGGTGAAGAAATTTAAGTTAAAAATGAAATAATTTTAGGGCAGCTAGGTGGTGCAGTGGATAAAGCACCAGCCCAGGATTCAGGAGGACCTGAGTTCAAATTTGACCTCAGACACGTGACACTAGCTGTGTGACCCTGGACAAGTCACTTAACCCTCATTGCCCTGCAAAAAAACAAACAAAAAAAAGAAATAATTTTAATTAAACTTATCAAATGATTCCGATCTAATTTTTTATTATTGTATCTAAGAACTAAACTAGGTTATTGAGGTTATTACTAAGAAATAAGTTAATTTAAAAGTGCAGATAACATATATATGTATATATGCATGTATATACATACATACACACATACATGCATGCTTATGTGTGTGAATAATAAGAGAATGAGCCTATCTTTAAAAACATGCCTATACATATATAATATATACATACATGTATAATTATAAATACATGTATAACTGTATATGTGTATGTATATATGCATTTATATATGCACACATACACATATATGTGTGTTTTTAATGACAGGATCATCCTATCTTACCTAGATTAGAAATGCAGCAGTGGGTCAGTTTCAGTTCAGATCGGTGCAGAACCTTTGGCCTCCATTTTTCTGACCTGAACTAGTTTTCCCTCCTTAGCCTTATGACCCTCAACTCCACTTTCCCCTACCCCATTTCCCACCCCCCCACACACACACACATACAACAGAGGGTCACCATATTAATACTAGACTTAGAGCAGACAACTAACTCATTTTAATACTGCTGCTCAGAATTCCTAACTCAAGAAATCTACTAAGCCCCAGCCTCCCCAGCAGTGGAGATGTTCTACAACAACCCACATGGGTCATAATATTTAAAGACATAAGGATCTTTTATCTTCCTTTCACGTTCTATGGATAGAGAATCTTGAAGCAAGCTATTCCTTTCTCAGTCCAGTTAGAGGAACTAAATCCACAAGGTTTATTGAAAAGCTTCTTATTTTTTATTTCATATAATACAAAGAAAAGCATAAAATTTTTTGTCACCTTTTTCTTCATAATCTCAATGTACTTTTATTTATGGCATTTAAGGGGACAAACACTATCCAAATTTTACACATAGTAAAGTTGAAGCATGGAAAATTAATAAATACCAAGGAAGAAAGTCAGTTGTAGAATTAATACTAACTCTGAGGTCATTTATTTTTTTCACTAGTCCAGAATTGCCAGCATGGTACATTTCTTTCTCATAGGATTATGGAAATTATAGAATTGTAGAAATTAGAATTACAAGGTACCACTGGGATCACATAGTCTAATGTGCTTAAAAAAATCTCTAAGAGTCTCTATCCCTTTAGCAATAGGCTTTTATTAGTAGTAACAATATACCCAAACACTATTTGGATAGCTCCCTTTTTATCCAATTAGCCTAGATAACCAATAACAGGAATAGACCTAACTGAAAATAGACCAACACACTTTTGGAAGGCTTTATGCAGTAAGGGTATCATTGGAGGAATTTCTACCCATAATAGTTTTCTCATTTGAGGAAGAGATAAGACCTAATCAACCTCACATACCAAATCCCTGTGGAGAGAGCCTCAGGTAGTTTGGAAAGCTCAGTGTAGACCAGGTTTTTGTTCCAGATGGAAGCCAGTTTTGTTTGTACTCTCTTTTGCTTGTGGCTGAGAAGGGCCCTGTAAGGCTAAGCAAGCAGAAATATTTTGTAGACTTTGAAATGCTTATTTTGTTGAATCTGTAAAATTTTGTACTCAGAGATAATTGTGATTTTCCTCTTACATGTGGGATTATATATGGTCATGCAAAATTGGCTGTTTTGAGACTTTATTCTATGGCCCTAGGGAATTATTGCTTATACTTCCCCAGAGACCACTGAGAAATGTTCTAAATGTGGGACAAGGACTATGATAAAAAAATTAATGACATTGAGGGCAGCTAGGTGGCACAGTGGATAAAGCACAGGCCCTGGATTCAGGAGGACCTGAGTTCAAATTTGACCTCAGACACTTGACATTTGCTAGCTGCATGGCCCTGGGCAACTCACTTAACCCTCATTGCCCTGCCAAAAAAAAAAAAAGTGATTAGAGATGAATATCTGAAGAAATGCTTATCTATTGAATTCAAAAGAACAAATATACTACAGCTATATGGTGGTCATGGACAATCTGGCAACCAGTACTTAACAGTGAATTTCCTAAACTTAGTATATAGATAAATGATCTAATGTGAGTTCCTCTCTTTTTTTAGATGAGATTGAGACAAGATAGATAGTAATTTTGTGAACTGCATTCCTCAGAAGTGTAATCATATTTAAATGTGTCATAGGTAGAGGCATCTTTTGTTTCCTTTCAATGTTTTTAAAAATACATTTTATTGATAACTTTTGTTTTTACATTGCCCCAAATTTCCCCCTGTATCTCTTGCCCTTCCTAAGCCCCAGAAAGTTATCTCATATAACAAATAATAACTTAAAAGGAAACAAGCAGAAAATGAGGAAGAAGAAAAAAGTAATCAGTAACACTGATCAAGACATCAAAAATATTTGAAAATATATTCAATATTCTACACATAATAACTTCTAAGTTTGCAAAAGAATGAGGTAGAAAGAAAAGTATCTTCTCATAAGAGATATGGTTTTAATTAAAATCGTTCCAGCCAATGTGCCTATTTTGAAGATTTTCCCATTTCATTTTTTATAATTTCTAGGCATATATTAAACTTTGTTGCTATTTATTCAAGTTTGTTTGGCTTCTTTAATGTATATTTAATCTAAGATTCTATTGTAACATCGTTCTATTGATACAAATCAAACATAACTTGCTATTACCATTTCTTGAGTGATCCATTAATAGAAAATCAATTTTAATTCATCCTCATAGTTTCAGCCTACATTAACAGTTACTAATTCAGTTACCTCTTTATAGATCTCACAGGACTTTGATCAAATGCAAAATAGTAATTGAGCACAACTGAATAATTTAGAGTCAATAATCTATGTTGAAGGTGCAAGAGTGAGGACAGAGGGAGGAAATTCATATGAAGTAATCACTGTAAACAAATATTTGAATGGCAAAGCTCATAGAGTGAGAGGCAACATGGTTTGATGTAATATCATTCATCAGTCAAGCAATGAACAAGGATTTATTAAGTGTTTGCTATGTCTCAGGCATTCTTTGAAGCTTTGTGGTTATAAAGACAAAAATGAAAATGTTCCCACTCTCAAGAAACTTATATTGATGGAAACGACATGTCTACGTATAAATAAATACAAATTATAAACAAACAAATACAAGGTAATGTGGAAGGGGGCAGTAGGAGTTGGGGGGAGAGGGGTCAGCAAAACCATCACATAGGAGGTAGCATTTGAACTGCACTTTGAAGGAAACTAAGGGTTCCAAGAGGTGGAGGTGAGAAGGAAATTATTCTATTAAAAGGGAACAGCATCATTTTCCTTAGCATTGTTTTGTCTGTACAATGTTTGGTAGTACAGATAATACCACCATCCAATGGAACTGATTTGGATCTATGAGACACACATTTGAGTACCAGCTACTAATTGGCAATGAGACTGTGGAGAAGTCCTACAACCTTTAAGGGGAAATGCAAATAATAATAGTAGGTGCCTCATAAGGGCTATTATGGGGACCAAATTCAAATTCAGGATTATAGATTAAGAAATGGAAAGGACTTTATAGGTCATTTATGCCAAATCCTCTCCTTTTATAGATGAGGAAGCTCAAACTTGGAGGTGACTTACCAAATGTAACATAGGTAGTAAGAGACAAGGGAGGATGGTGTATCGAAAGTACACTTGCAACTCTCAAATGATACATGTGTGAATTATTGTAAAACAGTAAATGATTAAAGTATTTTAAGTCCTGGTGTGGCAAGAGCTCTGTGAATAAAGGTTGTGTTATCTTTCTTCCCAAGTATTTCTGATATGCTTTTTTCAAATAAGGAGCTTAAAGCATTTTCTAAGTTTTAATTCACAGGCTTTCAAGTATCTCTGTGAAGGAAGGTGTGAAGAGTTCTCAAGATTTAAAGCTAGCTCTAAGAAAAAAGTCCAACTTCTTCCTGGTAAAGGGATGGTTTGATTTGGTGTTTCACAATTGCCAGACATCATAAACACTTGAACATCTGAACATACTATGAAATATCCATACTGTCACAAATCATATACCGATTGTGGGGAAAAACAAATTGTTATTTGCTTGGAGGTTGGTTATTAAAACTTTCATTTGCCTGAAATCAAGGAGGATTGAATTAAAGTTAGCAAGCCATAAAAGTAAGAGGAAAATAAAAGTACAATGAAGAAAGAAGTAGATGATATAAATTGACAACATAATTGATTTTTTTCTATGAAAAATGCATATAACTCAGGTGAAGAAAAGGGTCAGTAACTATTATTGCAGATACCTATCAAATGAAATGAAGTCTTTGGGGAGGAGAGAAATATCAAGAACTCTTATTTCTGTGTCCTATATAGAGGACAGCTACATGGTGTACCCTAGTTTCAATGAATTAAAAGCATAGACAATGAAAGTCTGTATTTCTCAGAAACTAGCCTGTATTAGGAAGAGAAAGAGGGACTGGACCCATATATTTTCTTCAGAAAACTTAATACTGTTCTGGAGCTATGTAATTAAGATGATTTAATTTGTGGAATAGGTATTTGGAGAATAATTCAATGAAAAAGAAAACCTTTTGTCTCTACCTTATCCAACAAATCTCTAATGAAACTGCCAAACATCTATCTTTCTAAGACCTCACTTGTTTTGTGTATTCTCTATTCTCCTCAACGCCCTTTTTTTCAAGATGGGAAAACCCCGGAGTGAGCTCAGCTGGAACCATTCAGATAAACAGTGCTAGGCTGTATTTAGTTATACATTCTCATTGCTTGTCATCTTAGTATATGTTGTGAATGGGTACAAGAACAATACAAGGTAACCTAGAGAAACAAAAATACTCTGGACATCTCTGAGAACATCCTGATGCAAGAACCCATAGTGTCTGGGGTCATGCCACTGGCTGTGAAAACTTGGTTACCTTATTCCATAAGTGATATCTGAATCCCAACCAGAGCATAAAACACTTTTTACTATTAAGTATTCAAATACTAGAGACAAAAATTCATATTTCATCCATGCTGTGAGAAAATAATTATTAATAATGGGTTTTGGGGGTACCCAGAGACCCCACCCCACATACACACACACACACACACACACACACACACACACACACTGGCTGGTTTCTCAGAGCCAGCCCAGAGACAATTGAAATTCTCAGTAGAGATGGAAATCACACCTATCTCAAAGTCTTTTCCCCTCAGATGGTCTGTCTTTTACTGTATTCTGACCTCAGCATGTACTGCTCATTTTAATATGGACCACCCTCAGGTCCTGTCAACCAATAGAATTGAATGATGCTAGCCATTTAGCTCTGAACAGTGTTGTAAGGGCTGCAGGGCTGCCTCTCCTAGGGTCTGTAAGAGGCTTACTTTTCCCATCCTTGCAATGTCGGATCCCAGGCTATGGAAGAATAATTGCCCCTCTCCAATCTGTACTGCTTGCTTCTTCATCCCCAACCATCCCATAGAAGAAAAGGTTTTTAATGGGGCAGAGGAACTATAGCACTGTGGTTAAAATCCTACCTTCTAAAAATAACTCTTTTTTCTGATTCCCCCCTTCATGTTATCACCTTCTCTCAGCTGATTATCTACAATTTATCCTGTCTATATTGTGTTTCTACATAGTTATTTGCATCTTGTCTCTCCCATTAGAATATGACCTCCTTGAGAGCAGGGAGGAGTTGAGGATTGAGTCCACATAGTAAGTCCTTGAGCTGAGAGGAGCTTCACTATAGAAGATAAATGAATGGAATGTGGTCTAACTGGTCTTGCTGCCACCTCACCTCCCCACCTCTGTGTCTGCTGTATTCAGCTTTCCTCACCCCCAAACAGGGTAATGCAAACTATAATGAGGGTCTCAGAAGCTTCTGGAAAGCTCTCTATACACAAATTATTTGTTGTATTTTTAGAAATGTTAAAGGTTTCTGGAAAACCTCACTGTTTATATTTCTCTGTCTAGTGTAAATAAAGCCTCTTTATCTCCACCCTTTGCTTTCTTTTTCTAAATCAGATTCTTATCCACAAGATAATGATATTGCCATTTCCATCTCCTAGGGGTATTGGCTGGATGAAATGAGATGATGAATGTGTCATGGGGCGCAGAGCACCCCAGAATTTCTCTGGGGCACACGGAGGAATCTTCTCCTTGAGAAACTAAACCAGAGGACAGATAAGGCCTAGAGGAACCAAATTGGACTGAGCTAGCTTGGGATTCCTACCCTTCATTCCGGTCTCCCTTATCCTGGGGAGATAAGTTTGGGTGTGGCTTCGGCCTTTGTGTTCTGAAGAGGGATCCTTAGCCACCCCTCACCCAATTCCTCTAGTCACTACTAGTGGGGGATGGTCCTCCACTCCTCACCCAATTCCCCCAGCTACCACCAGTGGGGGATGGTCCACCTTCATTAAAGGAACTTTTCACGGGCAGATGGTCCACCCCCATCAGTCCTCTATAAAAGTACCTTCCGGTCTCCTGTTCGAGGAGATTTGGTACCTCTGAGCCATGTGCTTTATGCCAAATCTCCCCATGAAAAGTCTAAGGATTTCTTTCATGGTTTCCCTCCCCCCACCCTTCCCTTCCCTTGCTCCTAAATAAACTATCACCTTGTTCTAACTAAGTTTTGTGTGCAAGAGGGTGTAATTCTTTAAAGAGGAATTCCCAAGAACCCCAACCCCAACCCGTACCCCATTTTTCCACTATATCAAATGTAAACCTAACATTATCTATGAGCACATCTGAGCATAGGTAGGTTTCTCTCCAAGATCACAGCAGCCCAGGTACTCTTACCTCATCAGTACTCTGTCCCTGGGCCCCCTCTAACTGGAGGTTAAATAGGGAAAGCTCCTCCCAGAACCTCCTTTAAAGAGGGTGCCAGGCCAGCCATTTGTATTTATATCCCCAGGGCTTAGCGTAGTGATGGTCACATACAAGGTGTTTAATAAATGTTGATTAGCTGACATTTAAATAACTCATTGGTATTGAAGTCTTTTGTGAGTTGACTTAAGCAAATCATTTAACTTCTCTGGGCCTCAGTTTCCTTTTCTGTCAAATGAGTGAGTTAAATCAGATGAACCATAAAGTTTCCTTCCAGTTTTTATATTCTATGATGTAATAAATTAGTAATGGTATTGTGAAGATTTTTTTTTAATTTAGAGAATAGGAGCCTCCAGATTATTTTTTTTATTAATAGTTTACTATGAGCTATTTGGTCAAGCTTATATTAAAATTAATTTTTAAAAAATTTAGATAAGCTAACACAAAACTGTGGGAAAAATGGGACTTTCCTAGAGCTTTCAATCCCTGACTCAATATTTAAAATATCTCTTAAACAAACAATAGCTATGATTAATATTTTGATTTCAAAATTTTTAAATGCTCATTATCTAAATGCTTTCTTTGATATAAAGAAATCTCATTTTTGTTGTCTTCCATGAAAAGTATTCCATATTAAGAAGTCAATAAAGATAAATGAATTGTTTACTGAAGAAAAACACATAGCTCTAGCCATATGGTATTTAATTAAATTAATCAGAGGAAGAAAATATTGAAATATCAAATAGAAATTCAGCTTCCTTGCCCAGTAAATGTACTTTTGATTTACTTGGCAATGAGCCACCCCTCTTTCCTAGCTTCTCTATGTCCTTTCCACTATGGGCTATTGTGACTTTCACTTATATGTGGAGTATCAAAGACTTCTAGAAAGAGAGGATTGTAAATCAATAAAAATAGTTTTTATGAAAGTGGGCTTTCTCATTAAAGATTTATTGATTGATTGATTGATTTTTTAATCTGGGTGATAGAGCAAAATGGTTTCTAGATGTGCATTCACAGGACCTGGCTTCAAATCTCAGCTTGGCTATTTGCCAAGTAATTTCTCTTCTATGATTCAGTTTTCCTTATCTGTAAAATTAAAGGGTTGGCTATATAATCTTCAGGGCCTCATTCTATTCTCAGTCTATAATCCTGTGATATCACATAGAAGCATTTGGAATCTGGCAAAGGCTGCTGAAAGCAATATAGCGGGGAAATGTTCTAGGTATGATTATTGGCCCCAGAGTGAGGAGACATGGATGCTCATGGAGGTTCTGTCACTAACTAGCTTGGGCTTTGTGAAAATCATGCCATGAAACCTTCAAAATTCAGAGATTTATCTCCAGAATTTTTATTCCAGTAATAATTCTTAGCACAGCATTTTGAAACCAAATTTAAATATTAATTCATTAGTCCTGCTGAGAAGCAGTCGTGTACTTTTAGTGATACTATTAATCACCTTCTCATGCTTCCAACATTTTTCCCCTTCTTGCCCTTCCCTCCCTTTCTCTCTCTCATTTTCTCCACCATAATACATTTATTCTCTTACCTTTTAGATGCTGCCACCTATGCTCCACTTAGCATGACTACTCTACACACAGTAGTCACTTGATCATTTAATAAATGATTGGATTTAACTAAATTGGCTCTGAATCTGAAATACTGTCATCTCTGCTTGTTGTAATCCTAGCTGAACCCAAGCTCTATCCCCTTGAAGAAGCTGTCCCCAACCCCCGTCCCTTGCCTGAAGTCCTTGTGAAGTTTACCTGTCATTGGATTCCTTTCTTATATAACAGGGTTTCTACTCCTTTGGCCTTGTTTATCTTCTTATGTCCTTTCTCTCCAAAAATTATTGTACATTCCTTGAAGGCAGAGATATTGGATTCATTCATCCATTCACTCATCCAACAAACTTGTTTTGTACTTGTATTCCCTGGATCTAACACAGTGTCTTGGGCATAGTAGGGACTTAATACATTTTATATTGGTTTAAATAAGTACCTACTATTGACAAGGTCATATACTACTTTAACCCCCTTTGCATTTTTCCTAGAGCAAAGTGAAGCAATGTAATAGACACTCAATAATTTATTGATGGTGATAGTGTTATTTACTACAGTCTGTCCCATGGAGAAAAGGAAAGATCAGAATCAACAGATCAAGATGGAATCATTCATGCTACCTAATCATATCTCAATTTAAAGGTGCTATTTAAATATTCACAGGTATAGGAAAATGTTTCAAATGATGACTAATGGGCTGAAATAAGAATTTCCCCTATATAGAGCTCTACTTCAAACTAGATTCAGAACCAGATAGGGGACAAAATTCCTGTTGTCGGGTTTTTGTTTTGGGGGGGGGTTTTTGGAAAGAAGAAAAGTTGATAAATGAGAGAGAAGATAAAGGGGAATACATTGGAGAATAGAACAGAGGATTTATTAATGCCATTGTCCTCATAGCATGCTTAGCTATTTGCAAAGGAGATTATGCAACAAGGCAATATTTCTGACTTGCCTGAAACCTCCTGGAGGCTTCTTATTACGCAGTTTGTTGGCCCAGTTATAGGAAATACCTTTTTCTCAATCTGGCTTATGCAGGGTGTCCTGAAAGTCTTAGTGCAGCTTTAAGCTTTAATAGCTATTAAATAATAATAAATTAATAATAAGCTATCAAAGCTTAAAGCTTCCCTGAGACTGTTGGGATACTCTTTATAAAAGCCTAAGTACTTTTTATTACTGTGCTCTGAATCCAGCCCTATTCTCTCTTGAGCTTACCAGTTTACCAGGCATTTCTAACTAGACATTCTGCTGACATCTCAAACTCAAACTTTTCTTTTCTTTTATCTTCTTTTCTCTTCCTTTCTTTTCTTTTCTTTTTTTGTTTGTTTGTCTTGTTTTGTTTTTGCAGGGCAATGAGGGTTAAGTGAATTGCCCAGTGTCACACAGCTAATAAGTGTTAAGTGTCTGTGGTCCAATTTGAACTCAGGTCTTCCTGAATCCAGGGCCACTGTGCAACCTAGCTGGCCCCTGTATTAACTTTCTAATTTGTCTTTTTGCTTCAAGTCTTGTTCCATTCTAATTTGTCTGCCATACAACTACCAACAGAATATTCCCAAAGCATAACATGCAAGTCTGACTGTATCCCAAGCTTTATCAAAGAACTCCCATGTTTCCCTCAACTCTAATATAAAATACAAACTTCTCTGTTTGGTATTTAAAGCACTATAAAATTGCTCTGACATGCTTCTCTAAAATTTTTACATGTTGCTTCCCTTCTTGTGTTCTTTAGTCTAGTCCAATTGGTGTACTTGCTGGTCTTCATACATGACATTATATCACCTGCCTCTATGTCTTTCCAAGGTAGTTCCCCAAGCCTGGTATACATGCCCTCCTCATTCCTCCCCCCCCCTTTTTTTTTTCTGTTTAGAATTTGATTGAAGCTGATTATATGTAAAAACAAATTTTGACATCAATTTTTTAAAACTTTGTGTTCCAACTTCTCTTCCTACCCCCCACCCCCAAGAACTCAAGCAATTCAATATAAATTATACGGGAGTACTCATGGAAAACATCTCCACATTAGCTAGGTTGTAAAAGCAAACAGATAAAAACAAAACTTCAGATTAAGGAATTGTCAAAAAAAAAATATGCTTCAATCTGTTTTCAGATGCCATCAGTTCTTTCTCTATAGCTAGATTGCAATTTTCATAAGTCCTTCAGAGTTATATTGGATCATTGCGTTGCTGAAAATAACCATGTCCTTCCAAACAGATCATCTTACATTATTGCTATAATTTTGTATACAGTACATTTCACTCTGCTTCAGTTCATGTAGGTCTTTCCAGTTTTTTCTGATAGCATCCTGTTCATCATAACTTTTTATATAGAACCTTAAACTTGAGAAAGCATTTTCTTCACAATAGCCCAGCAAAGCAGGTACCATACATTTTGCCATTATAATCAATCATAACTGTTTCCCTCCATCCTGTTCTCCTCCCATGATATTTACTCTATTTTCTATCTTCTTTTACCCTATTCTTTCTCAAAAGTGTTTTGCTCCCCTCCTCAGCTTTGCCCTCCCTTCTCTCACCCTTCCCTCCTTATCCTCTTCCCCTCCTACTTTCCTGTAGGATTAGATAGATTACTCCTCCCAATTGATTGTATATGTTATTTCCTCTTAGAGCCCATTCTAATGAGGTTAAGGTCTTTGAGCTAATTCTGTGTTCTAAATTTTCTTCCTCCCTCCCTCCTCAACCCTCCCTATGAAATCAAATCTCTTCTCTTAAAATCTTTAGTTTCCTTTAAAGCTTAGATCAAGGGTATCCTCTTAGAAGGGGGCTGTGCTGATCCCTCCATCTGACAGTTCTTTCTCCTTACTCCTTGGGGGAAAATATGGACCCCCCTCAAAAGCTGATTGAAGTTGTCTGGGGAATGTCTGGGAGGTGAATTTCAGCTAGGAGAAGGGTGCTTACTAATGGCTCCTTTCCTTCCCGAATCCCCAGCAATCAGGATCACATGATGAGAAACACCCATGGCTGGTCACATGGGAGAGGAGTTTAGAGGCCTGTCCCTTTGATGATACTGCATTCCAATTGGCTAGCATTTGGTGCCAGTGTCTTGACTGGAAAATTTTAACTGAGGAAGAAGGGAGGGGCCAGCTGGTTGAGATAAAAGGGCTCTGGAGTCCCACACTCACCACCATTTCCATTAGGGAGCTGGCCCATTTGCTTGAATGTATAAATAAAGACCTATGATACTTCTCCAACACTGAGTCCCAGAAATTTTTAAATGAGGTTTCTCATAATTTGTTTCTCACACTCCTCAAAATACTTTTCCTTTATTTTGTATATATTTGGTGCTTACTTTATACAGATACATATTCCCCTCCTCCCCCACCAATGGAATGAAAGTCCTTGGAGGACAGTGACTTTCATTTTTGTCCTGACACTTCTGAAGCCTGATACTATCCCTGGTCTACAGTAGAATATTATAAAATGCTTGTTGATTGGTTGAGTTATGAATACTTTTGATTTGCTGGTCTCCTCAACAGCAAGAGAAGCAGGAACAATAGATTCTCTTCAATTCTGAATACCCAACTACTCTTGCTGCTTATGCTATAGGATAAAGGAAACAGATTTCTCCTGTTTCTATTTCTAAGCAACTATCTTCTTCACTGACAACATCGTCTTAGAGATAGAGGTATCCCTATAAAACCCATAGATTTCTCCTCCTTACATTTAGTACCTGAAAATGGAAAGGATATCTAGTAGTGAGGGGTGAAGAGAGCTTCATAGGAGTCTCTTTCTTTGAAGTCACTTTGTCTAGTAGAGTGGGGGACTGGGTCACAATTGTAGATAGAAAATCCTGGAGCTGTTGTTTAAAGTATCAGAAATAGCTCCATGCAGTTAGGTGAAACATAGTAGGAAAGTAGACAAGGAAGGGGGGACAGGGCTGATGGATCCCACAGAATGATGTGATTTCCAAGCTTTATAACCAAGACAGGTTACCCTAGGAGTAGAGTGAGTATGTGTATATTGGGTATAAGGGTAGGGGAGACATAAGTGAGAGTGACCCATCTGTTTTATCTTCTTCCTCCCTCTGTACTTTTCATCATTTATAGCAGGGGAGAACCCTTTGTTTAAAATAAAAGAATCTTAATTATGTCCCATAGTCAAAGGAAGAGTGGAAGGATGTGAGTGGGTGATATGGGGGTACCATGAGTGAGGGGGATTAGGAAGGAAGAAACTTGCCTTTATTCCCAGTACTTAGCTTTGTATTGATCCCAGAATAGAGTTGATGAAAAGAGCATTTCAGAGTAGGATGAAAAAATATTTCTGAGTATGGGGGAAAGAGTGAAGGTGAAGAAAGAAAAATCTTTTCCAACATTGTGATATGCAGGGGAGAGTATCAGAAGAAGAGAAAGGCAAGCAAACATTTTTCTCCCAAAGAGCATTTCCCCGGCATCCCCATATTCTTTTTTTTTTTTAAGTAATAAACATTTTTATTCATAGTTTTGAGTTCCAATTTTTATCCCTCCTTTTCTCCCTCCTCCCCCTCCCCCAAGGTGGTAAGCAATCAGATACCAGTTATACACGTATGATTATGTGAAATATTACCATAAAAGTCATTTTGTATAAGAAAACTTGAATAAAAGAAAAGAATGAAAGAAAGTTAAAAATAGCATGCTTCAGTCTGTGTTGCATCAATATCAGTTCTTTCTTTGGAGGTGGATAGTGTGTTTCTTCAGTAGTCTTTTTGTATTGTCTTGGATCATTGTATTGTTGAGAATAGTTGTCATTCACAGTTTTTCATCAAACAGTATTGCTGTCTCTGTGCATAATGTTTTCTTGGTTCTGCTCACTTTACTATACATCAGTTCTTACAAATCTTTTCAGGCCTTTCTGATATCATCCTGATTGTCATTTCTTATAGAACAATAATATTCCATCACCATCATATACCACAGTTTGTTTAGCCATTTCCTGGTTGATGGGCATTCCTTTGATTTCCATTCCTTAGCCACCACAAAAACTGCTGCTATAAATATTTTTTTTAACACAAAGGTCTTTTTCTTCTTTGGGGGATACCTTTGGGATGTAAATCTAGCAGTGGTATTGCTGGATCAAAGGGTATGTAAAGTTCTATAACCCTTTGGGCATAGCTCCAAATTGCTCTCCAGAATGGTTAGATCTTTTTGCAACTCCACCAAGAGTGGATTAGCATCCTAGCTTTCCCACATCCCCACCCCATTTTCTTGAACTGATAATTTTTACACATATTAAGGATGAAATATTCCTGAATTGGGGCATCTAGATCAGGGATTCTTAAACTTTTTCCACTTTTCACACAAGCAATCCCTTTTCAACTGAGAAATTTTTATGTGACCCCAGGTCTATAGGTGTATAAAATAGGTATACATAACCTTATACTGTTGGCAAATTTTTCATGACCCCCACATTTGATTACACAACCCCATATGACGTAGTGATCCACAGTTTAAGAAGTTAGATCCTAGAGTTATGAGAGCTTTTGCCAAGATTGGCTAACTGGGGTTTTCAAATCCAAAGATATGAAATGAAACTACTTTGGGGGAGCTCTTGATAATTTCTGGATTTCACAGAGTTCTCTTCATTTTTAGAAAGGTCTTTGCTTAGAGTACGGTTGTGTACTATTTGGATATTATACCCACATACAAATAAATTAGATCAATATACAGTGAAAAACAGTAGAACTGAGGAAGCCAAAACAATATTAAATTTTTGCTAGGGATTAAACTCTAGTTTAAAGACCAGAAATTGTAGTCTATGAAGTTGAATCATATTTTTTGTTTAAAATAAATATGAAATATTTCAGTATTTCCTTAATTTTCTGGGTTCAAGAAATGCCTTATTTTTCTGTCAAGTAAAAATATACTTAATTCCTTTTAGGAAAAAAATATATAAGACCTGTGAAATAAGTTATTTTTTTGGTATAATAATTTCATGTAATTGTTTTAAAATGTGTATTCATGTATGTATGTATTGTGAGAGAGTATATGTGTATGTATTTTCTTGCCCAAAGCAGGTTGATGCTGGCTACCTAGCTCTCTCTTTATCTTCCTCTCCCCCTCCTCCCTACCTCCCTGTCTATTTCTCTTTCTTAGTTTTAAAAGAGATTTTATTTTAAGGGGTGTGGCTTATATTTTGGATACCCTGTATTTGGACTTTTTTGGAGATGCATTGCAAAGTTCTTGGTCTTATCATTTATTCATTTCTTTTTGTTATCATTCCAAAATACTTAGAACCAACCTTGGGGATTTCATGGGATATCCAACCATAGCTTAAAGAGGGAGTCTATTGAAGAGTTTCCACCTTTGTCTCTATGACTGACAAACAGATTAAGGCTCTAGCCAGAGGTATGAACCAAGAAGTCTCCCATGTTATTTATTCCTTGAGTTATAGTTCCTTCCTCTCCTATAAATTGGAGGAGGGGGAAGGAGAGTTTCCAAGGAGAGAGAATGGTAGTTGGGATTCCAGATTGAGTGCAGAGAATGTATGACCCACTACCTCTCAAAGCAGAACAAATGATCACTAGTATACTTTCCAGCTCTATATTCTATTATGCTAAACATATGTTTTATGCATAGTTGTAACTTCTATAACTACTGCCCTACCCCCATAGTAATCTTTACTATTTTACTTAATTAAAAAGTATTTCCTGGTATCTAATTTAAAGATTTTCTGGCTGTGACTAAAGGCCAGATTTTCCTTTTCTCTAAAATACAAATTTAGAATATCTTGACTATCTAGGCTAAGGAAGGGTAGAAACTAGGAGAAGCATTCAAAGAAAAGGACTATGCAAACTTTATTTTCTCTTTGGTTATGTACTTTAGTCTGGGTAACAGAGAAACATGCATGTACATATTTTAAGCTTTCAGGTTCTTTTTTGAGATAAATCACTGCTCTTCTATGCCTTAGTAGACAGTCTTCTTGAATTGTGTGGTACAAAATAATTATATCACTGTAGCCAATCCTTAGGTGATAATTCTGTCTCAATTGAGCTTGGTTTTTCCTCACATGACAAACATAGAGTCAATCACCAGTTCCATACTCAAAGCTTTTCCATGTGAGTTTGTTTGGTCAAAATTTTTGTTCCTCTAGGCAGCTATGTGAAATGGATAGAGCGCTAGGTCTGGAGTCAGGAAAGCCTGAGTTCAAATCCTATCTTACACACCTAGTGTGACTACTCATATGACTACTTATATTACTGTTCGACTTGCTGGGCAAGTCACTTAACCACTATTTGACTGAGTTTTCTCAACTGTCAAGTGGAGATAAGAATAGCACCTACTAAAAAAAGTTATTACGAGGATCAAATGAGATATTTGTAAAAGTGCTTAGCACAGGGCCTGGCACATAGTTACTTAATAAATTCTTATTCCCTTTTCTCCTATTCCTCTAGAATACTCTTTGAGAATTTAAAATTACTTGCAATGCTACAATGAGGCATTAGAGAAGGGCTGAAGTTATACATAGAAAAATCAGAATATCATACTTTCTGCTCTAGGCTTAGGCTGAGTAGGTAGACAGAAGGATGAAGATGCAATTGACTGTTGATACAGTAAATTAACATGTTACCAGAAATTAACTTGTGGACATATGATTTCTTAGTGACAGTGTGGCATGCTTTTGGGGATCCCAGGTGGCATGCCTTCTTCCCTGGGAAAAACCAGACATACAACCTATTTTGTTGATTCAATTCAATTCAATTCAATTCAATTCAATTCAATTCAATTCAATTCAATTCAATTCAATTTGACTCGGTTCCTTAAACATTTCTCATTCTGTCATTACAGCTTCATTTCTCTGGCTTTAAGCTTTTTGTCTTATTTAATATGGAGAAGCCCTTGATATAGCCATAATAATTTATATCACATGGTAAATGATTTTCTTAGACATTTTCCTGGAAGCAGGTTTGTTATAGATGGGAAGGTGAAGTAAGTCCAAGGTTGCTAGGAACCTGAGAGATGAATGGAAAGACATCAAGAGGTGATACAGAAACAAAATCGAGAAGCTTAGGATGTCAGAGTCAAACTTTGTTTAATTTATCATTTTACGTAGAGACAAGCCCCAAAATCAATCTTACTTAGTGACTGTCCCATTTTCAGAAATTCAATTTAGCACATTAAATTAATTCCACGATATCTCTGAATTGTTATATATAATTTCACATGCACAGCTAAAATATTTCCCATAATCCTCCACTTGCCAAAAATGAAACTTTTTTTTTTCTTGTGGATTGTTCTCTTCTTCCCTTGTTTTCTTTCCTGCCTTGCTTTCACCTCCTTGCTTTCGCTCTTGCCACCCTGCTGAGAAGGCAAACAAACCTTTATGCATTGTAGCTCAGCTGCTCAGCTCAGGGGACGAATCACAGCTGCTGCAACTGTGGGTGTTCCCGGATGGCACAAGTTATTAATTCTTATAAGAACCATTTCTGCAGGGAAAGGCTGCAACACTGGCAGGGTCAAAGAAATAAATGCTTCATATTTGGGGCCCTAGCAGAGATTCCTGGCCTGGCTCACAGCTTCCACTTATTTATTTATTTTCTTAAAAGACACATTTACTGTCAATGTAAGGGACATTGTATTCTTTCCTAGACTCCTTTCTTGGGAAGTGAAAAGGACAGAAAGTGAAAGAGCCAGTTACAAAAACTTTACAGGAAGAAACAGTGCTTAAAGAAGGTATTTTTGGGTGGATTTTTTTAAAAAGCCCAAAGTATTTTTCCATCCAAATGATGTTGCTTTTCTTCCCAGATTTTATTTGTAATCGCCATACCTCTAGGACAGTATTTTAAATGTTATTGCTTAGGCAATTTCAGATTTGGTATATTCTTAATTGATTTCTCTGATGTCGTGAGGTCAAAATATTTTTGGTGGGAATACCTCTCTGAAGTTTTATTGTAAGTCAATGTAAAAATATGATTTGTTTTAAAGTAAATTGATTTACATGACCTTTCAGAAAATTACAAACAGTTTTTTACTATGTGGGTTATTTAGTCCGGTAACATCACTATAATATAAAATATATCTTCTTTTTTCTACATATTCTAGAATACATGCTTAGAGTTGTGGATTTTTTATTATTTAAAAAAGATATATCATTCATTTCAGCATTTTCCTTTTTTCTTTTCAGGGAGCTATCTTAAATTATTCTGTATCTGTTAATTGATCTGCCTCTATACTTTTTAGTTTTTAAGCCAAATGTATAAAAAAAATCAGCTTATGGATTCTATGATCATGTGAATGCTTAGCTGGAACATACCCTTAGGGAGAATTTGGTTACTGATTTTGGGATGTATTGTGTAGATGAAGATGTTATAAACAAGAAAACTGAAGAGGCTTAATGTAATTTTAATGTATTTCTTAACATCTGCAATAAATCCTGGTTCACTTCCCCCCTACAGAAGGAAAAAAAAATGTTCACTTAACACTTGATATATTTTCCTTGAAGAATTGCTGAAGTTTGAAGTTTGTCGAATCACAGAACTGGAAAGAGCCTCAGGGGTCATTTAACCTAACCTATACTTGAAACATCAATCCTCTTGAAAACAAATATTAAAACAAACAAAAAAACCTTAATATTTCCCCCCTCTACATTTACTGTCATATACTTATAAAATGTATATCTTTAAGAAGAGGTACATTTCTTGTATCTATGATTTACTGTGTTTCTGGGAATGGGTTCCAATGAGGGTATCAGACCAGAATCAGGGGTTCTTAACCTAATGTCTGAGAAAAATGTTTGACAATAGTATTTTGGTATAAATGTATTTCCTTTGTAATCCTATGTATTTTATTTTGTTCATTTTAAAATACAGGTATACCTCATTGAATTGTGCTTTGCAAATATTGCTTTGCCTTTTTTAGTTGGAGGTTTGTGACAGTATCCAATAAGTTTCCAACAGTTTTCCAACAGCATGTGCCTACTTGATATCTCTGTGGCAAGTACTGGTAGTTCTCACAGTATTTCAAACTTTTTCATGATCATTATATCTGTTATGGTGACCAGTGATCTTTGATGTTATATTTGTAATTGTTTTGGCGGTACCCAGAACCATGCCATATAAGATGGCAAACTTAATCAATAAATATGTTTGTTTTGACTGTTCCACCGACCAGACTGTCCCTAGTCTCTCTCCTTCTTGGGATTCCCCATTCTCTGAGATACAGCAATATTGAAATTAGGCCAATTAATAAGCCTACAACAGCCTCTGAGTGTTCGGGTGCAATGAAGAGTGAGTGAATGCATCAAACTTCATCATTATCAGCAAACCCCACCCTGATCAGTCAGCAGCAATTAACATTGAGGCAAGATGCTCCACTAGCAAATATACTGACTCTCTAAAAGCTCAGATGATGGTTAGCATTTTTTAGCAAGAAATTATTTTTTAATTGAGCGATATACATTGTTTTTATTTTGGAGTGGTAGGGAAAAAAAAAAAAAAAACGTGGATAGGCCAGGTGGGCTTGGGTGCTGGATGCTTTTTAGATAGAATTCCTCACTTTCATTTTTGTCTCCTGTAGAGTCTGAGCCTACATTCTCATAATCCTTCTCCAGGTAAGTCAAATTTTCCTTGACCCCAGAGGGTTTCCTTCCCCCATGCCTTCATCTACATATGTCTGTTTTGCATGCATAAGGTCAATTTTATAATCTAGACAGGCCCATACTTAGGCAATGGCTATTTTATTACTTAACAGCATACTGTCTGCTGTACTTTAGCCAGGATTCTACCAGGTACCACAGCTGGGGACTAGTAACTGATACCAACTTTGAAGCCAATTGGGCACCAGCCTATGAACTAAATGGTTCTCTTGCTCATTATTGTGGCGATGGCAACATTGATAACCTTGGGTACCACATCATTCAGTACAGTATGTAGCAAGCCATGGACTTGCCATTTTGGGAGCGTGGGCAGCTAAATGGTACAATGGATAGAGTGTTGGACCTGGAGTCAGAAGGATCTGAATTCAAATCCAGCCTTAGATACTAGCTGTATGACCCTAGGCAAGTCACATAACTTCTGTTAGCTTCAGTTTCCTCAACCATAAAAAGGGGACCCTGGAGAAGGAAATAGAAAAACATTCCAGTATCTTCACCAAGAAAACCTCATATAAATTGAGTAATGGAGAGTCTGCCATGATTAAATAACTTAACAACAACAACAAATTGGTTTTTAGACATAATATTATTGCCCACTTAAGTGACTACAGTATAGTATAAACACAATTTTTATATGCACTGGAAAACAAAAAAATTCATCTGTCTCACTTTATTATGATATTTGTTTTGCTGTAGTAGTCTGGAACTGAACCTGCAATATCTCTGAGATATGCCTATAATGTAATGGGGGGTCCATAGGCTTTATCAGTCTACCAAAGTGTTATACAACATTTAAAAAAAAAACTGTTATGAATCCCTTGACTAAGAAATCGCTATGATTTGTTACTTTAGAATTCTTTGATTCATCCATCACCTTAATTTTTCAAAATGGATCTGAAGAGATTTTAAGAAATCATCATGATTTCCTAGTAATACTTTGATTAGTCCATTAAAATTCTCCTTTGATGCCTCATTCTGATCTGGCGATTACTGTAGATTCTTGAAGATTGTGGTAGAGTGCAAACCTTGACACAGCTTTGAACCTTGAGAAGCTTTGAGTATAGAACTATACTTGAAGTGTTGTCCCAGGACCAGCCTAGATAAACTGAGAATGTTCCAAGAGGAATTCTGTGAAGAAGTCAAGATATAATTAAATCCATCTCTCTCTGTCTCTCTCTCCAGCTAGTTGGCACAGTAGATAGAGAGCCAAATTCTGCTTTCTAATCCATTCTGCTATCTGCTTCCATTTTATGGGTAAGCTCATCCCATTCACATTCACAATTATGATTACTACCTCTGTATTTTCTTACATCTCATTTTTTCCATTCCTTCCTCTTTGTCTTATGATTGCTTCTTTTGAGTCTTGTTTTAATGTCACATTTTCTACTTAGCTCTGTTCTTTTCATCAGAAATGCATGAAAGTCCTCTATTTCATTAAATATCTACTCTCAGCCCTCCACCCCTCCACCCCCACCCCACAAATGATTATGCTCAGTTTTGTTGAGTAGGTGATTCTTAGCTCCTTTGTTTTATAGAATTTTTTATTCCAAGCCCTTGGTTCCTTTAATGTAGTAGCTGATAAATATTGTGTATCCTAATTGTGGTTCCATGATAATTGAATTGTTTCATTCTAAATACTTGCTAAATTTGACATGGGAGCTTTGGAATTTGGAATTTGGCAGTTTTCATTTTAAAATCTGTTTTAGGAGGTGATAGGTGAATGCTTTCAAGTTATATTTTACTTCCTAGATCTAAGATATCAGGGCAATTTTCCTTGATAATTTCTTGAAACATGGTATCTAGGCTCTTTTTTTGATTATGGCTTTCAAGTAGTACAATAATTCTTAAATTACCTCTCCTGGATCTATTTTCCAGTTCAGTTGTTTTTTTTTTTTAATGAGAACTTCTACATTTTCTTCTATTTTTAAAAATTCTTTTGACTTTGTTTTATTTTTATTTGATGTCTCATTGAGTCATTAGCTTCAACTTGCATAATTCTGCTTTTTAAGGAATTCTTTTTGTCAGTGAACTTTTGACCCTCTTTTTTATTTGGCCAATTTTGCTTTTTAAGGATTTTTAAGGTTTTCTTCTTTTCAGTGGATTTTTGTGCCTCTTTTACCACTAGGCTAATTCTGGTTTTTAAGGTATTTTTTTCTTTAGTATTTTTGTGACTCTTTTACATATTTTTTCACCACTCTCATTGCTTTCCTCAGTTTTTCCTTTACTACTCTTAACTCTTTAACTCTTCCAGGAATTCTTGTTGATTTGGGGTCCAGTTAGCATTTTTCTTTGAAGCTTTTTTAAAAAGCTATTTTCACATTGTTGTCCTGAATTTATTTTTTTTGATCTTTACTTCCACCATAGTGGCTTTTTATTATCAATGCTGTTGTTATTTGCTCATTTTTCAGCCATTTTCTTGACTTTGAATTTTATGTTAAAGTTGGGTTTTGTTAACCTTTTAGTGGGGAGACACTGTGCCACACTTCAGGCTTTTAATGCTGCTATTTTCAGAGCTTGTTCTGGAAGTCTGTATTTTGGTTTTCCAAGGTGATATGATGCTGCTCTGTGGTCTGTGCTCTGGTCTTTACCCAGGAAGGGTCATGGGCCCCTGTAGTTACCGGCACTAGTGCTTCTCTTTGCTTTGGAACTGTGACCAGGTCCCCTCCTCCCTTGTGACTGACCCTCAGCACTCTTCTCTTCCCTGGAAGTGCAAGCCAGGACTGCTTATGGTCAATAAAACAGCCAATCAGCCTAAGCTGTACCCAGTGCCAAGAAAGGGTCCCCTGCAATTGTTTTCTGACCTGTTGTCCAAATCCCTTACTATCTCTAGGCTGAGAGCTCCTGAAGATGCTGCTTCTGTTGCCACTGTTGCGGCATCTGGAAAGGCCTCTACCTCCTGAGTTATAGACTTTTTCTGTTGACTTCCTAAGTTTTCTTCACTCAGAAAAATATCACATGCCCCCAACTTTTTTTGGCTTTTACACTCTAAAATTTTATTTTTCTCAGAAAAATTCAAGGAAACAAAAGCTCTGAAATCCATATTCCAGAAAATAATAGAAGAAAATTCTCTAGAAGTACTGTTTGGGGCTATAGAATACCTTCTCATTATAAGGAGAAATAAAGTAATATCATAGTATTTGATAAAGAAAAAAGCAAATCCTATAATTACTTTGAATGATCATAGCCCAAATTCACACCTAAAGGGAAGTTTCAAAATGGATTAGAAAACAGGAACAAACAACTTGTTTTCTTCAATGAATTATTATAAAAGTAGAGACTCATTCAGTTTCTTTTTTTGTTTGTTTTGTTTTGCAGGGCAATTAGGGTTAAGTGACTTGCCCAGGGTCACACAGCTAGTAAGTGTCAAATGTCTGAGGTTGGATTTGAATTCAGGTCCTCCTTAATCCAGGTCTATTGCTTTATCCACTGTGCCACCTAGCTGCCTGACTCATTCAGTTTCAAAGTGAAAAAGTAAAATAAAATCTCTTCTGTCTCAATCTCAAAAATGCAGAATTTGTAATTATTAATTCAGATAAGTTTATAAAACATATAGATTCCATTAATAGAGATAAGCATTGAAGCTGCATTGTGATTGGAGGCATTACAGGTAAGGAAACAATATCAATATTAAAAATGTGTGTATCTATTAGAATAGCAACTAGTATTTTAAAGGATAGACTATATAATAAGCCAGTAAGTATATATAATATTAATGTTCTACAAAAATAAAGAACTAATTAGCCAATTATAGATTTAAACAGAATGTTGGAAAACTGAACTTCATATATGTATTATAATGGTATATGAATGGAAATAATAGAGCTATGTTATAAAATGTTAGATATGATAAAATGTATAACATATATGATGTAGTATTATTTATTAATATATTATATCATATAATGTATGTGTATAACATATGGACATATGTTATATATGTGTGTGTATATGTATATATAGAATATTTTACTTATTTTATTAGACATCTTTGGGATTTTAATATTTCATATAGACAGAACTAGAAAATAAATGCAGAAAGGCATAAATATTAACTATATCCTTCATGGACTATAACATAAGAAAAATAAACAGTTTAAACAGACACCATGTACAAAAGATGTAGACCTAAATGGGGACTAAAAACAAATAATACCATAAGTAACAAATGAATAAAAGACAAAATCATAGGTGCAATTAAAAAAACTATCAAAATAATGATAATATATACCAAGATTTTGGGGTTGAAGCTATTGTAGTCTTTAGAGGAAAATTGATTTCCCTGGACATGTATTAATAAATAAGAAAGAGAGAAGACTAATGAATTGACTATGCAGCTAAGAAAACCAAAAGAAAAAAACCAGCAAATTAATAGCCTTAAAACACAAGAGGTTTTGAATATTAAAGGCAAGATAAACAATTAAATTTGTTAATTGCATAAACCAAAGAGCTGGGTTTTTTTACAAAGACTAATCAAATTGATAACGTAGTAGCAAAATTAATGAAAGAAAGAGAGGAAAACCAAATTACCATTTTTTTAAGTGAAAAAAGAGAATTTACCACTAATGAAAACAAAATAATGAACATTCTCAGAAACTACTATAAAGAGTTATTGCAGAGAGAGTTGTGACTAGTTTATCTTTAGAGTGATTAATCTGAGTCTACAGAATCTCATACTAGTTAGAAATTTCAAATTTAAATTCCTTGTTGTTTTTGTTATTCAGTTGTTTTAATTGTGTCTGATTCGTTATGGCCCTATTTGGGGTTTTCTTGCCAAATATTCTGGAATGGTTTGTCATTTCCTTCTCCATCTCATTTTATAGATGATGAAACTGAGGCATACAGGGTTAAGTGATTTGCCCAGGGTCACAAAGCTAGTAAGTGTCAGAGGCCAGATTTGAACTGAGGAAGATGAGTTCTCCTGACTCTAGGCTTGGAGCTCTATTCACTGTAACAACTAGCTACAAATCCCTTGCTGTCTTATGGGGGAATGTCATAATCTGTTCAGCTAATACAAATCTATTAGGAAGCAAATATACGTGTAAACAATGTTTACTTTTAAATGGCCACTTGCATTTCTGGTTCCATTTGGAATTCATGTCCCCAGTAACTTTAAGCACATGTACAAAGCCCAACTGTCAGGTGTCATTTTTTCTTTTCTTTTTTTTTATTTTGAATTCAACAATCACATACATTTTCAAATATAAAGAAAAACAGAGGACCTTAAAAGCAAGTATGAACTTCTGCCATATGCAGTGGGAATGACCATTTTTCCCCCATCCATCCATCCATTCACACTTTAATTTAGTGCTTACTGAACCAGACACTATGATAGATGTGGTAGAAAACAGAGAAATTTAAAACAATAAGTAACAAAAACAATGAAAACTCAATTCGTGTCCTCAAGGAACTTAAAATCAAATAAAGATTTGCCTTTACAAATAACTATAATATTAAAAGGACAACTAGGTGCCACTGTGGATTGAGTGTCAGCCCTGGAGTCAGGAGGACTTGAGTTCAAATTTGGCCTCAGACAACTACTAGTTGTGTGATCCTGATCAATTCACTCAATCCTATTTGCCTCAGTTCCACATCTGTAAAATGAGCTGGAGAAGGAAATGGCAAACCATTTCAGAAACTTTGCCAAGAAAACCCCAAATAGAGTCACAAAGAGTAGAAAATGACTGAAAAATGACTGAAAAACAAGAAATAATATATATAAAAAAGAAATGACAAGCACAAGAGAGGCATAAGTAAGATTCTTTAACAGGAGTGATCACTTCTGAATTGGTTCAATGTAAGATTGTAAGGTGCAGAAATGGTAGGGGTAGGAAAGAAAAAAAAAGACATTCATTTTTTTCTCAAGTAAACTGACTAGGTGACCTTAGGGAGAAATGTGAAAAATAAATGGTGTCCAAGTTCATTTGGATCTAGGGAAGAAAAATACTGCTCACTTTCACAGACAACTTACCCAAATGCAATTTATTATTAAAACCAAAGATACAGTGAGGCCATGTATCCATCTGTGGAATCCTACTGATTCAGAACATGCCAAGACATGCTTAAAATCCATCCACAAACTATTCAGTACTGCCAGGCCTGCAGATCAATACACATTAGTGCTTTTACTATTTTATAATTAACTTGATTAAGGGAGTTAGAAATGTGTACAAATACACTAGCATAGTATAGGCAAATCCTGAGTCTCTTTGAAAATACCAGGCATTTGTAATATTGCTGAAAAATTAACAGGGATTGGCATAATTCCTTTAGTACTCAGGCACCATAATCAGTCATTTTCTTCATGTTTTCTTCCTACCACTGGAGGAGGAGGCCTAGGCTATTAAGAAGGCAAACCAAATCTTAGAGGATTACTGAAGAGTTAAGCCCACCCCTTGCGGTGTTTCATTTTATTTGGTGAAGGTAATGAGAGGATCTATCCATATCTGGGGCTTTGAAAAATGGGAAACAAAGGGTGCTCTGCAATCTATCAATTGTCTGTAATCTGTCAACTGACTAACTACAATCTACATATGAAACAATTAGACATGCTAAAGGCTGAGATATTAACAATTAATTTTGTTATTCATTGGATAAATAAGAGAATATCTATTTTTAGCTAAAGCAAGTGGATGATTTCCATTGATAATTTCTCCAGATAATTATGTTATCTCAATTCTCTGGCCCTAGCCTTACAGAAGCATACTGTAGAGTTTTGGAACTAGAAGGAATTTTAGAGCTGCTATTGTGTGTAACTCCTTCCCATTGCTGAAATTTCTTCCTCAATGAAATGACAGAATCTGCTTAAACATGGCCAACAAAAGACAGCTTTAACTCTTTTTTAAGGCAGCTAATTCCCTTGTTGGGTGGCCTAATTAAGAGAAGGTTTTTTTATTTTTAGTTTTACCTGTAATTTTGTCCCATTGATCCTCGTTCCACTACTTGCCCATATAAACTGCAGTCAAGATAGGTCAATAAATATTGATTAACCCCCTTTTATGTGCAAGGCGCTGTGTAAGCTCTGGAGATACAAATATGAATGTAACAGTCCCTACCCTCTACTAGCTTACAGTCTAATAGAGGAAGATGACATACATGAATATGAAAAGGAGAGGAGATGAGAGAGATAAGGATGAGGGAGCAATGATAATGAAATCCAAAAGCATACAGCTAGGCAGGAAATAAAGAAAATGTTCCTTAAATGGAAGAACGGGGAGGAAACTCTCATCAGTCCTTCAATCAGAGTGGCTACAGGGGTAGAGGGTAATAAATGGTGAGATGTGATTGACTACCAGGGCTGATGTGATCTTGTGGGTTGATGAGATTTTCTGGGGTTATGTCAGAGAAATCCAAAGGAAAATAGTAGGTGGGAAATAAAGAGATGACTGGCCTGGATGCCCTCTTTTTTTTTTTTTTTTTTTGCGCGGCAATGGGGGTTAAGTGACTTGCCCAGGGTCACACAGCAAGCAAGTGTCAAGTGTCTGAGGCCGGACTTGAACTCAGGTACTCCTGAATCCAGGGCCAGCGCTTTAACCACTGTGCCATCTAGCTGCCCCCTGGATGCCCTCTTTAGGGATGTTCTCTCCATTCCAGCCTCCAATTGGAGATCTTCATCATGTCGCTTTAATGTCAGTGTTTGGAGGGCAACATTTATCTCTATTGAAATTCCTCATGGTTTTGGGTCAGCTTGGCTTTCTTCAGTTTAGGAATCTGATTTTGGTAACCATCATTGGAGTAATTAATTTCACCTTTGTGCCAACCATGCATTCAACTGAATAGCTCGACAAGCATTTATTAAGTGCTTTTATGTGCTAGGCACTGTAGTGGTTATTTCATCCAAATCACTGATAAAAATAGTTATTTTTTTTATTTTTAACTTTTAGAGTCAGGGGAAAGAGGGCCATCCCTCCAAAGTATCTCCCATATATATTCACTATATCTTGAAATTCTTTTAAATGCGATCTTTTCAGATTTTACTTAATGCTCCAGTCTAAGATGCAAATGCACCTAAAAGAGATAAGACATTGACTGAATTTCATAGCAATTTGAAAATAACTGCTGTGTGAACTTATATAAGTAACTTTACTTCTCTAGTCATAATTCCCTTATCTATGAAGCGGTTTGGCTGAATGATCTCCAAAGGCCATTCCAGTCACCACAAAAAGAGCTGCTATAAATATTTTTGTACAAATAGGTCTTTTTCTCTTTTGGGGGATGTCTTTGGGATGTAAACCTAGCAGTGGTATTGCTGGATCAAAGGGTATACACAGTTCCATAACACTTTGGGAATGAAAACTATTACTTTTGTGTCCAAAAATTGCTGTCCCCGAAAAAACCTTTGATTGGGGGATGTTGGTTTTATTCTCTGTCATATTTATTTTTTGTGTTGTTTTGTGGGGCAATGCCTAGGGTCACACAGCTAGTAAGTGTCAAGTGTCTGAGGTAGGATTTGAACTCACATCCTCCTGAATCCAGGGCCAGTGCTTTATCCACTGCATCACCTAGCTGCCCTTGTCATATTTAATACATATTTCTTCAGATAGGGACCATGATGAGATTGGTATCTCTATTACTCCTGTATTCGAATTTAAAATAGAAATGTATTTGAAATTATTTTCACAGTTATTTGTTTGGTCATAAACTCTTCCCCTATCCTTATGTCTGGAAGATATTTTCTTTCTTGTCCCTCTAATTTGTTTATGATATGGCCTTCTTTATGTATATCACATATCCATTTGGATCTTCTCTTAATATATGTTAGTAGTTGGTCTAATTTTAATTTCTGCCATATTATTTGTCAAATTTCTCAATAGTTGTTGTTTTTTAATCAAATAGTGAGGTCTTACCCAGTCATTACAGTCTTTGGGTTTATTGACTCTTAGTCTACTAGATCCACCTGTTTCTAAATGTTATGAACTTAATCTTTTCCATTGGTCTAACTCTGCATTTTTAATTGTTTCCAGGTGTGTGTGTGTGTGTGTGCGTGTGTGATTATTGGTTTTTAAAATAGTTTGAGATCACTAGTAACTAAATATAAACAGATACCATTTCTTACATTTCCACCAATTTTTCATTTCTTTTTTTTTTTTTTTTTTTGGTGAGGCAATTGAGGTTAAGTGACTTGCCCAGGGTCACACAAGCCAGTAAGTGTTAAGTATCTGAGGCCGGATTTGAACTCAGGTCCTCCCAACTCCAGGGCCTGTGCTCTATCCACTGCGCCACCTAGCTGCCCCAATTTTTCATTTCTTGAGCATGCTTAACTTAAAGTAAAGTCAAACCAGCAAACACAAAACACATCTATTAAGTGCCAGGCACAGGGCTGAGTACTGGGACTACCCAAAAAAGGCAACCCTACCCCCCCCCAAAAAAAAAAAACACAAAACAGTCAGTACTTTCAAGAAGCTTACAATCTAATAGGAAAGTCAAAATATAAACAAGATTATACAAGTAAGATACATACAGTGTAAGATGGAGATAATCTTAAAGGAGAAGCAGTATTATTAAAGGGGAGGATTAGGAAAGGCTTATTGTGGAAAGCAAGATGTTAGCTGAGAATTGAAAGACATCAAGGAAGCCAGGAGGTTAAGGTGAGGAGGGCTAGCATCCCAGGATTGGGAAACAGCCAATGAAAATGGATGGACTCAAGAGATAGGGTATCTTGTTTAAAGAATAGCAAGGAAGTCAGTGCAAGGTAGGAAGGATTTTAAAAACCAAACAGAGGATTTTATATTTGATCCTGGAGGTAATAGGGAACAAATGGAGTCCATTGAATAAGGAAAGACAAAAAGATATGATGTTGTTTAAAAGTCTATAAGTCCATCCATCTGAACTATCTCCATCCTAGGGAGAGGGAAAATAAATGAACACCTTTACTGACAGTGATGGAATGACTGTTTCAAAGATGTCGCTCTAAAGAGGTGAATCTTGACATTTTGTTGTGAATCATTAAGTTGAGGATGGATTTGATACCAGATGAAATATTCACAGGTCATTAGAAATGACTGTTCTGCTTTCACCCTTAGTCCACCTGAAGATAACACCCACGAGTCAGGCTCCACTACTCACCAAACTTGTTGAAAATTAAAACAACCTTAAAAGAGAAATGAGAAAAAAATAGAGCCATCAATTATTAATGAAATACATGGAGTTGCTGGTAGTTTGATTCCAAGAATTGAGTCTAACCTGAGTGATGGGAAGGTAAGGAGGCTGATTAGCCCTAACAGTGTATTATTCTTAGAGTGCTGATGGAATCATTGCTGAAGGGGTCACTGCTTGCAGGTGCTAGACCAGAAGATATACTTATAAAAGATGATCTTTAGAAAAATCTCTGTCATGAAGGCAAGATGGGAAGTCAAAAAGCATAGCAGGATTATTCAGTCTCAGGCATGAGCCAAGTGGAAATGGGATGCCAGCTTCCATTTCTAACTTGCTTGAGCAACAGAGTAACAGCAATTCTTCAACAGCAGATTTCAGAGAAAAAAATAGCAACCTTTGAAAAATCTTCTAGAGATTTCTTCTTCTCCACCAATCTATCAAAAGAATGAGCAATCTATCCCTGTAATAGTGCACTGCTGCCTCAGTGAACCACTTAAAGATATTATGAGCTGTCTGTTTGAATACTGGAAAATAAAAATGTCAAGCTGCTCTAATCTCAAGGCCATTGAATTCTTAAGTCCTCTGACAAGTGTATGTAGTGAATAGATGGGTATAATAGCAGAGACATGATTACAGAGTAAAGTTGGTTCTTTTCCTTATGAAGAATCCTTTGAATGGGGAATGGAAAAATCCACTTTTCTCTGGAGGCCATCTTAATTCTGTGCAGGAGTAAATGGATGGCACGGCGAATTGAGAGCTGGAAATGGTATCAGTTCAAATCTTGCTTCTAACACTTGTGGTCTCTGTGACTCTGGGCAAGTCACTGAACCTCCGTGTTCCTCAGCTTCCTAATGTATAAAATGGGGATAATAGTAGTACCTGCCTCCCACAGCAGTTGTGTAGATAAAATCAACATTTGTAAAACCTTTTGCAATCCTTAAAGTTTTATGTAAATGCTAACTGTTGCTGTAGCTATTACTATTATGGTGCAGTGATTTCTTGATCTTCATTATATATCTTAAACAAGGCTAGAATAAAGTAAATTTGTCTTTGGGAAACACCTACCTCTCTATTTATAGGCAGGTTTCCTGCCTTCTGCTGTCTCATGATAATCTGTGACCCCTTATTCTAGCATCTCTTCCAGGTTGCCCTACCTGGAAGTGTGATATGATCCAAAATCACTCATTCTGTCTTTGCCCCAACCCATCCCTAATTGAGAAAATCATTCCTTTTATAGAGCTCATCTCAATAAGGTGTTAGGAAGATGATTTGATTATTTTAATAGAGTCATTTCCACTAAGATGTGAATGACTAAAAGGCTTAACTTTACATGGAGTGTTTTTTTGTTTTGTTTTTTTTAGTGAGGCAATTGGGGTTAAGTGACTTGCCCAGGGTCACACAGCTAGTAAGTGTTAAGTGCCTGAGGCCGGATTTGGTACTCCTGACTCCAGGGCCGGTGCTCTATCCACTGTGCCACCTAGCTGCTCCTTTTAAAAAGGGTCTTGATGACCTAGTGGATTTGTGATTGTTCAGCACAGAACATTCTTTCTGAAAGCAAAATCTGTTAACAAATTGTGGCATATGAAGGTAATGGAATATTATTTTGCCATATGGAAATATAAAATAGCAGAATTCAGAGAAATGAAGGACTTGTATAAACTGTTGCAGAATTGAATAATCAGAACTAGATGTGAGAAAATAATTATTTATTATTATTATTATTATTATTATTATTATTTTTGTGGTGAGGCAATTGGGGTTAAGTGACCTGTTTAAGGTCACACAGCTAGTGTCTGAGGCCACATTTGAACTCAGTTCCTCCTGACTCCAGGGCCAGTGCTCTATCCACTTTACCTCCTAGCTGCTCTGAAAATAATTATTAATAATAGATTTTCTAGGGGGAGCCAGGAGGGACCCTTTTTTTTTTTCAGGGCAATAAGGCTTAAGTCACTTGCCCAGGGTCACACAGCTAGTAAGTATCAAGTGTCTGAGGCTGTATTTGAACTCAGGTCCTCCTGAATCCAGGGCCGGTGCTCAATCCACTGCGCCACCTAGCTGCCCCAGTGACCCAATTTTTAGCCTTTCTACCCTCCCCCCCACTTCAGAATGCCCAGTTTTTGAGAAAGTTCTCATCTCTTTCAAAAAATTCTAATCCTGTGCAGGGTGGTCCAATAGAAATGGAGAATATAATCTTTGACTAGCTCAGTGAATTGAGGGGCTTAAACCACATCTATCTGGATTTTGATTTTGCCTTCAGGGAATCGCTCTCCCATTAGACCCTGATATCAACGTAGTCGAGCTAATTTTAATATGGAGAACCCTCAGGTCATGTCAACTAATAGAACTCAATGATATTAGCCAATTAGCTTTGATCAGAGTGAAAGGAGCCTCCTCTATTGAAAGGAGGAAAAAGACCGGGAATGCCAGGTGAATGCCATTCTTGGCTTTCATTCTAGGCTCAGAAGGCTTTCTAGTTGGTGAGCTCTCTCCTCTTAGGATGGAATAGGTAACATAGGGCTTCTGAACTCTGCTTGAGGCCAAGTACTCTCTTAGAGACAATATGGCACTGCGGGTTTTTCAGTTTGTGTTAAATGCCGCACGGTCAATTCTTCACTAATATTTAATAGACTTTAAAAATAAATACTTACTGCCTAAATGGGTGCAATAGCCATTAATTTGTAAGTAGCAATATTTTAGAAAACAAAGTCTGGCCCCCCAATAATTTAGCTAGAAACCGTTGGTGACCCCAATAATTTAAATAATACATAGAAAAAATCAGTAACCACAATTAGTACGATAATATAAACAAATGGAAGGATAAGATAAGGCAATGTTCTTCCTTTTGTTAGAAAGGTGGGAACTATGAGTGAAAAATGTTATCTATGAAGTGAGATGTGGTTGCTGCATTGGTTGGTTATTAATTGTTTTTCTTTGTTATAAGGGGAAAATCCATTGGGTTGGAAAGGCATGTTGACATGACTGATGCAGAAACAAGACAGCAGTAAAAATTTAATTTAATTTTGAAAAAGGAAATAATTATGAAAACTCCATCTGGCAAATTTCTGAAAAGGTTCCACTTGTGATGACACAAGCCCCCATGTTCTTGTAGTAACAGAGAAGTAAAACTGGCAGGAGAACTGAGGTGAGCAAGACAGACTTGGGTAAGAGCTGCTTCATACCCAAGAATAACAAGTCCACTGAACCAAAAGGAAGCTATCCAGACTGTTCTTTATTTTCCTTAACCCTTATTACTATTCATAGAAGGCTGAAGCTGACTGGGGGTGGTGGTGGTGGTAGGGAAACAAGCAGAAAGGAGACTTAAAAAAAAGATAATGAAGAAAAAGTATAAATACTACTAAGAGACAGTGGGAAATGGATTCCAGAGGAGGGATGAATTATATCCCTACTCTGCAAATGGTTAGTCTACAGTTGACTAACAAGGAATGGTTCTGGGGAGGGCTTCAGGGAGCATCAGCACAGGAAATATAGCAGAGGAGATATAGACAGAAACAACATGTATATAGGCCTCACACAAACATAAATGTGGTGCATATGTATAGTGATTAAAAGCTGGAGTAGTACTGTGATTATGTCCATGGGTAATGATCCCACCCAAAAAAAATTTTTTTAGGGGTAGCTAGATGGCAAAATTGGATAGAACATCATACCTGAAGTCAGGAAGAATTGAGTTCAAATGTGGCCTCAGACACTTACTAGGTTTATGACCTTGGTCAAGTCACTTAACCTCTGTTTACCTTAATTTTCTCATCTGTAAATTGGGAGTAATGATATCATCTTCATTGCAGGGTTGTGAGATAATAATTGTAAAGCACTTAGCACAGTGTCTGGCACATGGTAAACACTATATAAATATTCATTGTTATTAAGACTACATCTCAGATCATCTATCTATCTTCTAGGGATTTTAAAGTTATGAGTGAGATTATGGCTTTAATAAAAGTCATTTTAAAGTGTAAGGTAATTTGAAGGCAATTTTCAGCCAGGTTATTGAAATCCAAGTGTGGATGCTAGCATAGACTTTCTTAGAAATGCTGGCACTGGATGAATGTAGTGCCAAGGGTCATAGTAGCTTCAACACTGGTCAGTATTGGGACTCTAGTGAAACAGATTTTTTTTTTTTGGCAGGGCAATGAGGGTTAAGTGACTTGCCCAGGGTCACACAGCTAGTAAGTGTCAAATGTCTGAGGCCAGATTTGAACTCAGGTCCTCCTGAATCCAGGACCAGTGCTTTATCCACTGTGCCACCTAGCTGGCCCCTAGTGAAACATATTATATAAATATATATAATTCACATCATTGATTGAATATTATCAGGTTATTCACCTTAAAATCAAACTATTTGAATAATAGCAAAATAAAAATGCATAGATGAAAAAATAGTTCATATGGAAAAGAAATAGACAGGAAGTTTTTATTATTTTCTTAAGCTGAATATTCACATTAAAAAAAGAAGCTGTAAGAGGCAGCTAGATGGCACAGCGGATAGAGCACCAGCCTTGGATTCAGAAGGACCTGAGTTCAATTTTGGCCTCAGACACTTGACACTTACTAGCTGTGTGAGTCACTTAACCCTCATTGCCCCCCCCCCCATGTAATTTAAAATTCTAAATGTGGTTTCTAATCTGTTCCCCCCAGTCTAAAAACACTGATAAACGAGTTTAGAATTTTTTTAAGGGTTTATTGAAAGATAGTAAAAGAAAGAGAAGGATTGAGAAGAGATTTCTTATAACCTGGCAATCCTAGCTTTCCTAATCTCCCACTTCTGAAGTTCCCTGCCACCATGCCGGATGTCTCACAGCCAAAGAGGAAGCACAGTCTCACTGCGGCTCCCTTCTCCCTCATGTCCTCCTCCCAGAAATGGGAGGCTCCTCAAGTTGATTGGCTGGTAGCCTTGATAGACAGTACCTATGAAAAAAACCGTTACTTCCTGATGCAAAGGACCTTGACCACATGGCTTGCCCTCAGAGGCCTTTTCCTCATGGTGGAGCTTTCTACAGTAAGTCTCCAGCAGGTGGCATCTTTCCAGTCATTACACCCCAAAAAAGCTATAAATAACCAATTGTTTGCATCATATATGCTCATTTTTATTCTGATTTTTTTTTGTCAGAATGTCTACTTTGGATTATTATGTGTAGAATTTTTAAAAATCTCTGTCATTTTCAACTACATTTAAATACAACCATTAATAAATGAATAGCATATAGACTACAAATGAGTTTGTGTTAGAAGAAAGGGGAGAGCCCATTTTGTGGAATCCAAGAATCTCAGGGCTGGAAGAAATAAGATTATTTAGTGTAACCTACAACTGAACAGGAATCCTTTCTACAACATTCCTGATAAGGGAACATTCATCCTTCCCTTTAGGATACCCCAAAGCTAAAAGTAAAAATAAAAAGACATCTAAAATCCTTTTTTTTTTCTTTGCTTGAATTATATCCTTTTTTTTAATCACAATTTTACTCCTCTTAGTCAATTTCCCTAGGACCTCTACCCTTGGTCTATTAGAAATCAGACAAATATCCTGTTGTTTTGGTTTATTTCTTTTTTAAGAACTTAGATGCTTCCTTATACTAATTAAGTACATTTATCTTAATTATATTTAGTTTTACCTTAATACATATTAATATCTCATTTCTATCTTAATCAGCCTTTTGCCTATGAATATGGCAATGTGTGAGATTCTGGACATTTTTTTTTTCAGGAGTGCCATCTTCGAAAGCAAGATTTTGTAGAAACTGTTTTTAAATCATCCAATTAATCACCATACTGCCTGCCGATCAGTAGCATCTAATTTGTTGCCAACCATACGTTAAGACATTCATCCTTAAAGCCCCTGGGAAAAATCTCAGAATTCAAAATGTCTTAGTTAAATTATGCAGCCTAATTCAATCTGGGTCCCCCAAAGCTAAACATACCCTGAGGGATATATGAATTTAAAGAATCCTGCTAGCCTAAGGTCCCATATTTTCTTTTTTTCTTTTTTTTAGTTCCTTTAGGGAAGAGGATATGTAGCTATCACTTGAGTCAAGACTTTCACCTCCCTTTCTCTCTTGCCCCACCCCCATTCTCCTCTTACACCCCCCCCCCAGAAATCCAAGGGTTTAGCTCATCCACTTCTGCACTGGTTATTGCAATTAACAGGGACTCAGGTCTAGATTACTATGCATTCTCTATTCCAGCTTCTAGAAGCCCAGAAGACTAGGCTTCTATTGTTCTGTTCTTACCCCCCACCCCCACACCCCCTTAATCTAACATTAAACTTCCCCTACTCCCAGGGTCCCCCACACTGAAGTAACCTATTTAAGAGTCACAGATTTCCAGTTTTTCCCTTATAGTGATGTGTCTGATAAAGATGTACAGCTTTTAGTTTTTTAAAGCTTTATTTTTAGTCAAAATAATTTTAGGAGGCTTAACTGAACCAAAGAAAATCTTAAAGGGTCATCAGTGTCTTAGGAGCTAACTCAAGCCTCTTTTGTAAATGAAAAGGAAACTAGGCCTCAATTTTTCTTAGTTGTTCCTTTTCAACGGATTCTCTTTTAATCTGTTATTATGCCCGAGTCAAATGGAATAGGCTTGCAGAAACTTCCATTTGCCAAAATGAAATCTTGTAAAAGTTTCTAGAAGAATTGAGAAATAAAGCTCTTCATTTCTGAGTTCTGTTAGGAACTTCTTTTGCAGTTTGTTCGGGAACTCCAGGCTTGTAGGAGGAACTTTCCAAGCTACTTCATAAATATTTTTCCCATGGGTTTCATGTCATTGTACACTGTGACAATTGGAGTGATGCCACCTGCTGGAGAGTTACTGTAGAAAAGCTCTGTCATGAGGAGAAGGCATCTGAGGGCAAGCCATGTGGCTTGGAAGGTCAGTTCCTTGGTGTCAGGAAGTGACGTTTGATGTTTCCAGTTTAGACAGGAGGCTTGTGGGATGAAGAAAGGGCAAGGCTCTCTCTCTCTCATCAGGACCTCGTGGGGAGGGGAGCTAGAAATGCATGCTCCCTGAGATAGATAGCTCTAGGCATCTAGGCCTCTTTCTCTTCACCAAATTTTTATGCTCCTTAATAAATGCTTAAAAGTCTAAACTCTTGCTAAAGCTTCTAATTTATTGGCGACCACTCATTAGATATTTTAGACAGTATAGCTGGATAGCAACTTTACAGCACTGATCTTGATAAAATCCTTTTCTTCCTACTTCTAGGTTTAATGACTCTGGCCCTTGGAAGTCCTCACTCAACTTTCATTCATTTTTATTCATTCCCTTCTGGACTACTTATTTTGCCAGAAGTAAATTCACTAACTTTTGGTTATAACTAGTTGAGCTCATTTGGGGAAACTCAACTTCAGAGCCTCATAGATTTAGAACTGGAAGGGATCAGTTCTCTGATTGAATAGGACCCTCAAGGGACCAGTTCCAACCCCTTCTAGGCTATCTTAGGTGATCATTCCTTAGATGTCCTCCCATCCCTACATGTATCCAAAGTATATTTTCCCCCCAGAATCAGAATCCTATTATTTTACTTCCCCCACTTCCTTGTCCTCTATAAATAATAGTTTTTTAGCTTTTTTTTTTTTGATGAGGCAATTGGGGTTAAGTGACTTGCCCAGGGTCACACAGCTAGTAAGTTGGCAAGTGTCTGAGGCCGGACTTGAACTCAGGTCCTCCTGACTCCAGGGCCAGTGCTCTATCCACTGCGCCACCTAGCTGCCCCCATAATAGTTTTTAAAAAATATATATTTTTAGTTACAAATTTTCTCCTTCCCTCTAGCTACTCCCCACACCCACTGAAAAGGCAATAAATAGACTATCCAATATACATGCATGTAGTGAGGCTAGCTAGGTGGTGCAGTGGATAAAATACCTGCTCTGGAGTCAGAAGGACCTAAGTTCAAATCTTGGCCCAGACACTTATTAGCTGTGTGACCCTGGGCAAGTCATTAAACCCTGTTTGCCTCAGTTCCTCATCTATAAAATGAGCTGGAGAAGGAAATGGCAAACGCACTCCAATATCTTTGCCAAGAAAATCCCAAATGAGGTCACAGAGACTTGGACATGTCTGAAACCACTCAACAACAACACCAGGTAGATGCAGGGGCAGGGGCAGGGGCAGGGGCAGGGGTGGGGGGTAGTGGGAAGAAAGAAAGAGAAAGAAAGTGTAGGAAAATGTATTTCAATCTATACTCCAACTTCAGTTCTCTCTCTAGAGGTAGATAGCATTTTTCAACATGACTCCTTTGGAATTTTCATGGATCATTTTATTGATCAGAATACCTAAGTCTTTCACAGTTGATTATCTTTACAAGTGAGCAGAACTAGGAGAGCATTGTACACAGTAAGAACACTATTGTAATGACAAACAACTATTATTTTGCTTTTACAGTTTTGGGGGTGGGGGGGTGGGTGATTGAACAGGGCCAGTGATTTCATAAATTCAGGGAAGTTCTTGCCACATACACTTGCACATGTATTACAAACACATACGCACAGCACACATGCACTTGCACACACATATACACACATACACACACTGATTCAGATTGGCAATATATCTCTAATTACAGCATCTGGGTCACTGAGCTGGAATTTAAACCCAGATCTTCTTGATTCTAAGACTGAACCTCAATCAACTAAGTGACAATATTATATAATATTATAATTATTTTAGGTATACATTAATAATACCAAAAAATTCTTCCTTTAGTAAGAGAAAAATCATTTTCCAACAGAATTCCTTTGAAGGGATCATATAATTTGCTAACTTCAATAACACCCTTTCTTGGTCTGGAAGATGGGTCTTAGGCCTTTCTTGTTTTGCTCAAACCTGAAATCGTCAAGTAGTTTTCATACCCTTGAGATATTTCTGCATATTGGCTTTACATGAAGTTCCCAATCTCATGTGCTTCTTGCTTTTCCACCTAGGTTTTGAGAAGTGGTTATCTCAAAAGTAATCACTAAGAGATTTATGATTTCTTGTGAGTCAACTTCTTTCTTTAGCTGAGATATCTGGCTGGCGAGCTTTCCCAAATGATGGGAAAATGTCAAGCATTCTATCCTGCTGTGTTGTCTTGTTCACTATCCTTAAAAAAAATTCTAGTCAATCAAACAAAATGCCCTTTACTACTTCATTTTAAAACATCCCTTTTAATAGCTCTGTATTTTGATCTGTTTTAGGAAGTTTGTTGTAGTGAGTAGTAAATGGAAAATTGTCCTTATTCCTTTCTTCTAATTATGGTATTCACTAGAATAACTTTGGTTTATCTCTAACCTCCTTACTGGGTGATTTGGGGCTTTTTGTTATTTCATATATAAAAGTACTTGGCAAACAAATTTATTTGAATACAAATTCACTCTCCTTACTTCCACACCTGACTGTCCATACCATAATTGTTTTCCATTGCCCTCTACTGACCTTGGACAATTTCAGATTCAGACTTCCTTTTAATTTCAAGGGGAAGTTGTAGGAAGTGGTAAATGAGTAGAAAGAGTGACTCCAGTAAATTAACCCATCACTAAAGAAACATTAGTTGTTCAGTTTCTATGTCTTTGGAGTTGTGCTAGGTGTGGGAGAATATAATATCATATGATTGCTGTTTTAGAACTGGAAAGGACCTTAGCAAATTATCTAGTTCGATACCATTATTTTACATATAAGAAAACTGATGCCCAGAGAAATGAAGTTAATTTCTCAATAGGGAAAGAAAAGAAAAAAAAACAACAGGTAAGAATTAGCAGAGCAGGGAAGTAGCAGAATAGGTCTTGTGACTCCATGGTCAATTCTCTTTGTATTATACCAATATGAAGGATGATCCCATCACTCCATCCAACAAGTTTGTAATATAGTTGAAGAGAAAAGCTAAAAGTACATTTAAATAATAGCCAGTGGAAAAAGAAAATATATAATCAAAAGCTAAATTACATTTATAAACAAAGGCTGTGGTATTTTAAAGAAAGGTAATATAAATGAGGTTTGTAGGCAGAGAAGGAACACATCAGGAGAGGGGATTACTAGAACCAAGTCTTAAAGAATAGGTAAGACTTGAGTAGGAAAAAACAGTGAGCAGAGGTCATTATAAGTGAAGGGTGTAGAAGCAAGAATTAGTCTGGTAAAGTCTTGTACATAGTAGTTGCTCAATAAATATTTGTTAAATTGAATCGGTGCAAGGCACAGGATGAATTCAAGGAGGGGAAGACTGGCAAAAGAAAAGTCATTCCTGAAGCTCTCAGAGTAATCCAGTTTTGAAGTAAATATATCTTTGTGTACTTCTGACTACAGTTCCTTCCATAAAATAACAGCCAGAGAATCAATAGATCAGGTTTCGTTATGTGGCTTCCAAAGTTATCAGATAAATCATGAGTATTTCTTGCTTATTGGCCTCTGAATGGATTTCCTACTTTATTATGGCATTCTCATACCCCATTATTAGGCATCCTCGCCAAATATATTAGAAATCATTAGGATCAATAACTTTTGGAAACTCAATATTAAATATTTGCCATTAAATCAACAGTTTTTAATGATGGCTTTTGTGAATAATTGAAGCCCACTGCCAGCCTCACATGCTGCCATACTTTAGGCTAAAGAAACCTGAGATAATTATAATTAGTTTTTGCATTCACTGTTTAGTACTATATCCTTCATGAGCTTTCTCAGTAGTCAGCTTTTGTCAGTAGGATCTCCATATGAGTTCTACTTTATATGGACCCTTTTGTAGTTTGTTGTCTATGTTGCTTCATTACTCATACCTACTGCTGCTTTTAGCTTCAGGTTTTTATTTGATCTCTTGAAGTTCAGAACCACTGAACAATTATCTATTAAGAATATCTGTGACTCATTCCTAAAGATACTGTGCTATCATCAGCTGGGACAGATTTCATTCCAGATGGTTCAGAGCCTTTGTCAGTTAATACAACCTGTCAATGTTGACTTTGTAGCTAAATGGTAAGGAAATAATTATCTTTCATTTTTAAAAATTCTACCTCATTTACTGGCCTTTCTTTGGCTCCTGGTAACATAATGGTGGGGATATTTCACTCTCAATCATTCACAAGTGTACTTTTAATTTTAATGTCATTAAGAGGTAGTATGTCACTAGTGATTGTATTTTAGGGGTCTAATATCTATAATAACTGCCAGAATTCACTTATCATTACAAAATTCTAATTTAATCTAACTTTCCCTAAGGATCATAGATTTAGAGGGAGAAGGGCTCTCAGAGACTGTCTCATTCAACCCTCTCTTTTTTTCAGATGAGGAAACTGAGGCCCAGAGAAATCAAGTAACTTGCTGAAGGTCATGCAGTTAGTAAATGTCAGAGGATGTTTTGAATCCACAACTCTTGATTTGAAAACCAAGTGCAGTTCCCAGTATACCCCAATGATTTCCTAAGTGAAAGAGCATGACTTCAATTTGGATGCCATTTTTACCAACCTCCTGCAAGGTTAAGAGCCAGGGAAAAGAGTGAGACTGGAAGACAGATGGCCTCCAGGGTCTGTTCCTCAAAGGCATATAAGATGCAATCATATTAAAATATTTATTGACCTCTGGTGCATCCCTCGCATTAGAACTTCCTTTGTTTTCTACAGCTGCTGAACTCACAAGTAGAGTGACTGTTAAACTATTGCTGGGAAAGTCTATCTTCTCTTGTGATTCATTCTCCATGTATGTTTTAAAGAATAAATAAAAGCTATAGCCCAAGTACTATGATTTAAACAGCAATGGACTTGGCGTCAGAAGATTAAAATTCTAGCTCTACTCTTTACTGTTTATATGACCTTGGGCAAGTCACTTCATTTCATGGATCTCAGTTTCCTCATCTGTAAAATAAACAGGTTGGGATAGATGATTTCAAGAGCTCTCAGGGATTTGGGTTTTTTTAATTAAGCAAAACCAAAGCAACATGGTAAACAATCCTCTTTGTGTACTCATTAACTTTTTGTCTAGTTAATAGGTGATCGCCATGGTTTTTTTTTTTTTTTACCATGTGTTAGTGGAATCTTTATAATCTGGGGTGATTTATGATATAAGGTGCTACTCCTTTAAGGTATTACCCTTTCACAGTTTGGTTTTGAAAGGGGCTGAAAAAGCACTTTAATATAAAGAAATAATTAAATGAACTGGTAAAAGATTACTTCTTTCATAGATGAATAGTTTGGAATCTGAAAGGAATAGGAAAATAACTGTGATTTACTAAAAACTACTAAAATCTCTTTATAAAGAAACACCATTTTCCAATAAGTTGTCATCAAGATGATTTAACAAGGGACAGGAAATGAAGAGTGTCTTAAATATACGTATTTAAATCACTTTGCAAAAGACATAGGGTGATGCCAGTTTTGTTTGCCAACAGTTTGGTGGTGTAAAGGGACTGAAAAGAACTAATTTTTTAAATTGAAAACTGATGAAACTCAAGTATAATGAAACATGTGTCAAACACACAGACTTAGAGTGGGCTTCTTTGAAAAGTATATAATGGCTGAAGATTCAGGATATTATGGTCCTTCAGCTTATTTGCTTGTAATTATTTTAAGACATAGAAGGGTAAATCACATGAAATGAAAAAATCAAAAACTATTTGGAGATGACAGGATTATGAAAGAAGGCCTTGACTTCACTGGGGAGATTTGGTGAGTTTTTAACCTCATAAATGAACGATCAGTCTCTGATCATCACAAAATTCTGACTAAGCCATTAGTATGAAGCTTAAAGAGAGGTTGAAGTCACCTGAGTAGAGTGCACCAGGAGTGGGAAGTAACAGTAGAAGCCAAAACTCAAGTGCCTTTGGAGCTTTGTGATGAGGTGCCAGGGCAGTCAGTCAACAGAAAGCTTCACCTATGAAATTCCTGACTGGCTGAAGAGACAGTGGAGATCACTGGAAGAGAATCTAAGTGTCAACTATTGTTCCTTGGTATCATTTACAGTGAGTGATATGCCATTTAAGATGAGTACATGGCATTTACATGAGTAAGATGAAGCTTTTAAGAATTGTCTATTATTCTCTGTTGCTCTCTCCAATTTGAGAGGGAAAAGCAGAAATTGAAAAGACAGATTCTACAGTAGCTTTTCTAAGACTTCTCCCTCTTCTCCCCTCCCCCACCTAAAGTTGATTGATTGATGTAGCATCAAGGTGAGTGAATAGTTGTCTGAGATTATCTGTAGTTCAAGAGTGAAACTCTAATGAGCTTTACAATTCTCCAGCTCAAAGCTAAGTAAATTGAGAGTATTATTTTCTTAGAGTCTTTTTAATGTTGTGTGTAAATTGAACAAATTTGTATATTCTTTGTTACCTTGAGAACAGGAAGGCAGAGAATTTGCCTAATTGGACAGTACCTAGCTGAAGATCAAGATTGAGGGCATTTGGGGCAGCTAGGTGTCGCAGTGGATAAAGCACTGGCCCTGGATTCAGGAGTACCTGAGTTCAAATCCGGCCTCGGTCACTTGACACTTACTAGCTGTGTGACCCTGGGCAAGTCACTTAACCCCCATTGCCCCGCCAAAAAAACAACCAAAAAAAAAAAAAGATTGAGGGCATTTATTAGAGAAGAAGTTTTATGTGGAGCATATGTTTCTTAAAGAATCAATGACAGGGGCAGCTAGGTGGCGCAGTGGATAGAGCCCTGGCTCTGGATTCAGGAGGACCTGAGTTCAAATCCAGCCTCAGACACTTAACAATTACTAGCTGTGTGACCTTAGGCAAGTCACTTAACCCCAATTGCCTCACCAAAAAAAAAAAAAAATCAATGACATTGGGGGCAGCTAGGTGGCACAGTGGATAGAGCACTGGCCCTGGATTCAGGAGGACCTGAGTTCAAATCCATCCTCAGACACTTGACATTTACTAGCTGTGTGACCCTGGGTAGGTCACTTAACTCTCATTGCCCTTCAAAACAAACAAACAAACAAACAAACAAACAAACAAACAAACAAGAATCAATGACATCAAAACCCACATTCCAGACTTGTGAATTATTTCTATAACATTAGTTATCCTAATGTATGTGTTTTCTAGCCAAATGTCTGGGTGTGTCCATTCCCTATAGATAATTAATTTATTGGTTGGAGAGTATAACCCAGGTTTCTGTGTGAATTTTGATGCATTTATTATTCGTACATTTGCTTTACATTGTGTACCAGTGGTATATTAATTAATGCTCCTTCCTTATAGTTGAATAAATTTTTTGGGGGGGGGGTTTGTTTTTGTTTTTGTGAGGCAATTGGGATTAAGTAACTTGCCCAGGGTCACACAGCTAGTAAGTGTCAAGTGTCTGAGGCTGGACTTGAACTCAGTTCTTCCTGACTTCAGGGCCCATGCTTTATCCACTGCACCACCTAGCTGCCCCATAAATGGTTATTTTTAAGAAACAGTAGTGTCACCACTATGAGTGGCTGGCTTTATACATGGGAGCACAGTGATGGAGACTTAAGAACCAAAGAGGTAAGTAATAGGTGTAAGGGCTAAAATTCTAGCTATACTGTCTAAAATATCTAATGAGTGGTTGCCAATAAATTATAAGCTTTAGCAAGAGTTAGACTTTTAAGCATTTATTAAGGAGAATAAGAATTTGGTAAAGAGAGAGAGAAAGGCCTAGATTCATCTATCTATCAAAGGGAGAGTGGGTTTCTAGCTCCACTCTCCACCAGAGTCCACATGAAAGACTGCGAGAGAGTCCGCCTCTCCTCCTCCTCCTCCTCCTCCTCTTCCTCCCACAAGCACACGTCACTTCCTGATGCCAAAGATCTGCATGTCTTGCCTTCAGACACCTTCTCCTCATGGCGGAGTTTTGCTACAGTAAGTCTCCAGCAGGTGGCGTCCTTCCAATCATTACATAGGAGTGTATTATCCACAGTAATGTTACTTCTAGGACTCCAAGTGTTTTAAAATGTAATCACAAGGCGACATTTCTTCTCTAGGTAGCTTGACCTGCCAGTGTGAAAACAGGTTGCAGTGAGCAAGCCACCTCAGAGAGTGGAAAAGTTCTAGGAGATTCATGGCCCACATGCTCTGTGTGAGAGGTATCATACACAGTCACAGAGTGGGAATCCATGCTTGATTTGTCCTTCTGATATAACAGGATAAATAATCTGTCATTGCTGGCAGAAAAAAAAAATCAGCCCATTATCAGCCAAAAGTTTTCTATATCCTGAGGAAATGTCCTCCATAAGTTATACTATTTCAAATCATAAAGCATCCCCGCTAGAAGACATGAAGGTATCCATCTAAGACAACTGAGGTGATCAAAGAGTTATGCTATTCTGAATACTATAGAACTTGTCAAGGCAATTGTGGTGGTCAGTATGAAGTGAATCAAACCATTGTTCATGTAGGAGCCTGGGTGGTTTCCAGGGAAGAATGGACAGAGGAATGGAAGACTGAATCAATCAATCAATCAATTAATTAGATGCTAACAATGTGCCATGTACTATTCTAAATACTGGGAATGAAAGCAAAAGCAAAAGCAAAAGTTAGACAATCTGTGCTCTCAAGGAACACACACACTAATTGAGAGAGATGGCACATAAAAAAAATTTGAACTTCAGGGCAGATAAAATAACTTGAAAAGTGCTGTAGTTGCAGCAATAGAGCAAAAAAAAAAAAAAAAAAAAAAGCAAGGCCCAGAGGTCATTAGGTTAGTAAAGTAGTAAAAATAGGAGTGTCCAGGTTTCTGGTTGTTGTTCAGTTCTGTCCAACTCTTCATGACCCATTTGGGGTTTTCTTCTCAAAGATATGGTGTGATTTACCATTTCCTTTTACAGATCATTTTCTGGATGAGGAACTGAAGCAAAAAGAGTTGCCCAGGGTCACACAGATAGTAAGTGTCTAAGGCCAGATTTGAATTCACAAAAAGTTGAGTTGTCTGGATTCCAAGCCCAGTTCTCTATCCACTGAACCACTTAGGGACTTCAGGGAAGAAGATAAAGTTTTTAGTTCTCTATCTCATCTTCTTTTCCTCAAATAATAGAAATGTTGATTTCCGTCTTAGTCAATAAATATGTATTAAGTACCAACTATGTACCAAATACTATGCTAATCACTGGGATATGGGGGCAGGTGGGTGGTGCAATGGATAGAGCACTGGCCTTAAATTTGGGAGAACCTGAGTTCAAATGTGACCTCAGACACTTGACACTTACTCACTGTGTGACCTTGGGCAAGCCTCATTGCCCTGTTGAAAGAAAGAAAGAAAGAAAGAAAGAAAGAAAGAAAGAAAGAAAGAAAGAAAGAAAGAAAGAAAGAGAGAGGGAGAGAAAGGAAGGAAGGAAGGAAGGAAGGAAGGAAGGAAGGAAGGAAGGAAGGAAGGAAGGAAGGAAGGAAGGAAGGAAGGGAGGGACATATCATCCTGGTATGTCTTGTCACTTGACCCAGATGGCTCTGGAGGAGAGAGTGAGGTTGGTGCCCTTGCACAGTCTTCCCTCACTTAAATACAATTTCCTTTAAGTCATGACATCACCCTGATGACATGGTCCTCTTTGAGAATGAAAGACAAATAGCAACTTGGATATAAAGAAAAATAAAATGCAGTCCCTGCTTCCTTCCTTCCTTCCTTTCAATAGGGCAATGAGGCTTAAGTGACTTGCCCAGGGTCACACAGCGAGTAAGTGTCAAGTGTCTGAGGTCATATTTGAACTCAGGTCCTCCTGAATCCAGGGCTGGTGCTTTATCTACTGTGCTACCTAGCTGCCCTAGTCCCTGCTTGCAAGAAGCTCACAGGCTAAGGAGAGAGGCAAATAAGCTATTGTGGGGACCAATTTTTAATTGGGGAGTGCTAGCTAAGCGGCTTGCTGCAATATTGGGGCAAGGAAGGAAACCGGCAGCCTCCCTCAAAACAGAACAAGATTTATTTTAACAAGAACGAACTTAAAAAAAAAAACACAAACAGGATCAGTAGGATCAAGGGAAAGGAAATAAAAATGGGGAAAGGGAAATTATAATACCTGAAAAATACCACCACCCAGGAATCAGCTGAAAATACACAGTAGAACACACGTCGCTTTCCAGCTTCCACCTAGAATGCCCAATTCTCCTCCCCCAAACCTAGAAACACCCCACACAGTCCCAACCAATGGGATAGCCACTCTGACAGTCACATGACTGCCCTCACTAGGCTTCCAATCATTATACTTTTGCCAGGCCCATGTAGGCGTAGTGGAGTGGTGATGACGTGAGGTGCCAGAGCCCTGGCAGTGGGTGGAACACCGTGCGGTTTGCGGAGCCCCAGGCCAGTGCTCACCGAGGCATAAAAACCTCAAATAACAATTAATTCTTTACACTATATGCAGGATAAATTTGAAATATTCAACAAAGGGAAGGCACTAGAATTAAAAGGGACTGGGAAAGGCTTCCTAGGATTTCTGGGGGCTTTTAGCTGGGAATTGTAGCAAGCCAAGGGAGCCAGGAGGAGAAGGACAGAGAGCTTGCCAGTCATGGCAGGTAGCAAGTGAAAATGCCTTCAGCAGGGAGACTGTCTTTTGTGAAGAAGAGTCATTGGAAGGAGGCCAGTGTCATTAGACCAAAGAGTATCTATAAGGAGGATGTGAGAAAGGTTATGAAAGGTCTTAAACACCAAACAGAATTCTGTACTTTATCCTGGGGGATAATGGAGAGGCTCTGGAATTTATTGAATAGGGAGATGATATGGAGAAGCATGAGCTTTAGGAAGGTCACTTTGATAGCTGATTCGGGCTTTCATGGAGCCCAGTAAAAGGGTTGGGTATCCCCAGTGATGGCCTTGATTTTTTTTTTTTTTTTGGTGAAGCAGTCGGGGTTAAGTGACTTGCCCAGGGTCACACAGCTAGTGTTAGGTGTCTGAGGTCAGATTTGAACTCAGGTCCTCCTGAATCCAGAGCCAGTGTTCTATCCATTGCACCACCTAGTTGCCCTGATGGCCTTGAATTTTGCTTGGCCATCTCAAGTGAGTTCTAGGACATTCCTGAGCCAGGAGAGGTAGAAATACAAGGGGGTTAGATTATAGAATATGATGGGCATTTCTCAAAAATGGAAAATCATAAGATCACAGTATTTAGATCTAAAAGAAACCTTAGAATTTATCTTATCTGTCCCCTGATTTTATGAATGAGAATAGTGACACTGAAAGAGATGAAGTAAGATATATTTGGTGATTTATTTTTCCTTTGGGCTCACATTTGCTTTTTATTGTAATTTGAATAACATCCCCTTTTTAGAATTTCAATCCCATGCAAATCTGACATAGCAGTATGATTGTTTTAAATGTTCACATCCAGAGGAGATTGGTCCAAAAAATGAAATTATAACATGTATATCATGTTATTTATATTATATGAGTGTGAGAACTTTGTCCAATAGCCATGTGAAGTCAGTCAGTGTTGACTCTGGTTAATATATGAGTTTTCACCTTATTTCACCCAGAATTAGGTCTTCCTGTGGCTTCAAATCCCAGCCCAGGTATTTAATACAGGTATGACTGTAGGCAAGATACCTAATAATACTAATAGGTCATATTTGTCTTTAAAGTTGACTAAAGATTTTCCTCAAAAAAAACCAACCCACCACCATATGAAGTAGATAATGTTGGTATATTTCTTTGATATATCAGTGGGATTGTAATGTGAGTACTCTCTACAATGATGAAATGCCAACCCTTCAATATCTTTCCATTCCCTATAACTCTTGCCTTTTTCATCATGTGTGTGTGTGTGTGTGTGCACGTGTGTATATATATGTATGTTTGTAGAATGGAAGCAGATAGTAGAATGAACTGGAAATCAGAATCTGACAAGAGACACACTTGGGACAGAAAAACACGTGCACACAGTGTTGAAATGAAGGATCAGAGCAGAGTTTATTATGCTTCAGTTCAAGTTAAGAGGGCAGGGGTGGAAATCACGATCTTAGACAAAAAAGCAAAAGCAGGTGCTCTTGGCCCGAGATGCTTAGAGGATTGTTAAAATGAGTCTACGTAAGCAAACTCCCAGTGACTTCCTAAAGTAGATCATAGGAAGCCCAGTTGTGGTAAAGTTAAATTCTGGACTTGATTACAGAGGTATCCTGGCTTGCCTCAATGGCTACATGAATATAGCTCTGGAACAAATAGAAGACTACGTCAATGGACAACTAAAGAATAAGTATGGGGATGCATTTATTTGAGGAAATAATATGTTATATAAAAGTACACAGAAAAGAAGAATGTGAAGATTCCAGGAAAGGATTAATTTTTGTATTTTCACATATTTTTTAAAAAATTTAAAAAAATTCTGTTCCTATTTTTGTTATGTAAATTTTCCTGTTTTCCTAATAGCTTATGCACTGACCTGGGGGAGGAAGTCGAGCTGTTTTAAACATACATAAACTAATGGTTTCAGTTGTACAGAGTTCTTTTACCCTTTAAGTTTTGATAACTTTTTCATTACTGTGTCAGTGATTCAAATAAAAAAAAAGGTAACAAATTGTTACCTACTGTTGCTGAAAATTTTTTTCTCTCAATTTTAAATTTCAAGTAATTAAAAAAAAGCAAAAGCAAAAATAGACCTAATTAAAGGAAATAATCAGGAAAATTACATTTTTCAAAAGGTACCATAGACAAAGAAGCAATATCAAAAACATTTTTAAGAAAGTTTCTCTGATAAAGGCCTAATTTCTCATAGATAGCTAGATAGATAGCCAAAACGGAATTAAATTTGTAAAAATAAGAGCTATTCCCCAATTGATAGTCAAAGCATATGAACAGGCAGTTTTCAGAAGAAGAAATCAAAGCTATCTATAGTCATATGACAAAATGCTCCAAATCACTATCAATAAGAGAAAAGCAAATTAAAACATCTATGAGTTGGAAGAGATGAGGGTAAGTCAGTACATTAATGAATTGCTGATGAAGTAGTGAACTGGTCTACCCATTCTGCCAAACAACCTGGAACTATGCCTAAAGGGATAAAATACCCTTTGCATACCCTTTGATCCATCAGTAGTGTTACCTGGTCTATACTACAAAGAGACCAAAGGAAAAGGAAAAGGACCTATATGAATGCAAATATTTATAGTGGTTCTTTTTGTTGTTGCAAAGGTTGGGAAATGGAGAGGATGTTCATCAATTGCAGAATGTCTGAACAAGTTGTGGCATATGATTGTGATGGAGAGGATGGGCATGGTTCCAGAAAAACAAAAACAAAAACAAAAATAAAAACAAAACCCAAACATTTAACTACCCTAACCTCCAGGAAACAGACACAGTAGGTTGCTTATATAATACCCTAAAGTCTTTAAAATATGGTTGATCATTTCAAAGCTTCTGCTCTGTTGGCATAACCTGTAAGAATTCAGGGTCATCTCAATGCCATGGTGAGACATTATAGTAGGCCTTTGTGGAAGTATAATTATTCTCATTTTAATCTTAAGGAAACTGAAACAGAGGCATTAAATAACTTCCTCAGGGTCACCCAACTAATAAGCACTAAACTCATCATTCAAACACCAATCTTTTGTTTCATAATCCATTACTTTTTCTACCATAGTACACAGTCTCTCATTTAATGTATTTGGTCCCTAGTTTCCTTATCTGTATAATGAAGGAGCTAGCTTGTATCTAAATTCCCTTACAGCTCAAAGTTATTCTCTGTGCCTCAATGTTTCCTTTCTTCATCAGAATAAGCTATAACATTGAGGTGAATTTGAAATAATTGATTGAGCTCAAAATGAAAGTGTCCTTGATTTGAAAGTCATATTTGGCAGTCAGTCTATTTTTTTTTTTCAAGCTGCCTTGGTATACAAGCCATAAGGGACAATCAGTCAAGTGAACTATATTCCATAGTTCTTTATTATTAGATGGGGCATTTTTCTTCATGACACCTAAAGTTCTTTCAGTCCCATAGGAAGCATATGAAAATAATATGACTAAATGTTGCTAAATCCAACATCCAAGGTTTAAACTAAGACTTTGAAGAGCACTGATATTTAGTCCTTCCATTCACACTTTGTTTTTAATCACAGTGTTCTACTACTTGTCAATTTTAATTAAATTCAACAAATATTGATTGAGCATCATTTATATGCTTAGCACTCTACCAGTTGCTATACAAATACAAAATAAGTATAAGACATATTACTGTCCTCAAGGGCCTAAATCTAAGTGAAGAGGAAGTAACATACAGTCAACCTCAGACAACAAAAAGATTCAGAGAAGGGAGAGTTTTATGCGAAATGGATTGAATTATAGAAAGACTACTGGGCTGTGAGAACAAAGACCAAGGTTCAGTCCCAATACCAAGTTGTTATATGACCTTAGATAATTCACTTCACCTTTCTTGGACTGTTTTCTTATCTGAAAAGTGGATCAGCAGGAGTAGTCTAAGCTACATTCTGGCCCTGAAATTGTGTGATCAAAGAAATGGTCAGGGAGCATTTTAAAAGGAGAGGCCTCTTTTTTTTTTCTCTGCAACAAACATTTATTTTATTTTTTCCAGTTACATGTAAGGTTAGTTCTCACCATTCATTTTCATAAGATTTAGAATTCCAAATTTTTCTCCCTCCCTCCCTTCCTTTCCTCCCCTCCCCTCACGAGACATCAACCAGGTTAATGTACAATCCAAAAGTGCTCTTTTTATCAGTTCTTTCTATGGGGGTGGATAGTATGCTTCCTCATTGTCATTAGTCCCTTGGGATTGTCCTGGATCATTGCATTGCTGAGAGCAGTCAAGTCATTCACAATTGCTCATTGAACAATATTGCTGTCGCTGTGGACAATGTTTTCCCGGTTCTGCTCACTTCACTATACATTAGTTCATATGAGTCTATCTAGGTTTCTCTGGTATCATCCTGTTTGTCATTTCCTATAGCACAATACCATTCCACCACAATCATATCCCACAGCTTCTTCAGTCATCCCCCAATTGATGGACATTCCGTCTATTCCCTGGGAGAGAAAGCAGCAGCGCAAGTTACGCTTGACTTATTTCTTGGAAAGTTTTACACTTTACAAATAGTTCCTGATTTTTAACCATTCCATTACAAAAGATTTCAAAGTAGCAGCATTTTCAAACCAGCTTTTACAATATTCATCTAAGGCTATTAATGCCTAGTAAAGAAGTTACATCCCAATTCCAAATTAAAACTCTTAAGTAGACACACACAACTGTAAAGATTTCCAGAAGTCAGAGACTTCCCTTCCCCTTACTTTCAGAGCCTGGCCATTGCTCTGAAAGGCTACAGGGGTACAACCAAAAATTCCCCACAGATTGTACAACACAACTGCAACATTTGAAAGACATAAATGCACAAGACAACAAGCAGACTAGCAGCAGCACACAGACAAGCAAACAAACAATCATAAGATATTACTTCTATCAGGAGGTATGTTACCTTAAATCTTTATCTTGCAAATAAGTCCTTTTCATCCATGTCCAATTTTTTTCCTTTTTTTCCAAATTTGTAAGGATACACCTGAGGGGTCATACAGAATATTTTTTCTCCCTGTCCCTTTAAGGTGCTTTGGGCTAAGACTGCACCTGTGAAAAATCCTACCTCAGACCTTGGGGGCCTACCCAATGTGACTGAGGTTTCTGAGGCAACAGACACAATGCATACTCCATTCTGGGGAACCCAAGAGCCGAATGAGGGGGTTTCTGGGGTCAGACATTATTGCAATAAAACACCACCCATTTTCTTTTTCAGGTCAGTGCTATTGGAATTCTCCTTTCTCTTAAAGTCATTTGTTTCTTTTTGGCTACATCCAATTTTCTCCTTGCTCCCTTTTCTCAATTTGTCAAAATTTCCTGACCTATCTGTAACCTCCCAGAGATTACTGACACCGCACATGTGTCCACGGGGGTGTCCATTAAAACAGCAAAGAACCCAATCCAGGGCATCCCCCAGACTGTTGGGTTTTGCCAACAGGGCACTTCCTTTCTTCCATTTTCAGGAAAAAAATGAAATTCCTCAGGGTAAATCACTTGATCCCGGATCAAGGAGAAATACCCCCACTCGCTTTGGTGAGCCACCCAGGACTCTCAAATGAGCCAAAAACCTGGGTGCAGGAGTTAAAGGCAGATCCCAAACTTACTTTAATGAGATCTCACCCCACTGCTTTCAAAAAAGGAAAAAGAGTTTGAGTCTGGGACTTGAAGTCACATGGGACACCAAATAACATGGGATGGAATTCGGGGTCAAATTGATTGTGAGTCATCCCAAAAGAATTACAAGACTCAGTGACTCAGTTTCCCAAGTTTTATTGCAACACTGTGGGTGACCACAGGGAGAGAACCAGAATATTGGAAAGGTATCTCTGGAATAAGGAAAGGAAAGACAGTTATATTTATAGTATGGATAAATTGATTATCAGTCTCATTATAATAATCTCCACCTTGGGGAGGTACAGGGGAGGGCCTGTCCTTCTCATTATAATATTCTCCACCTAGTGGTGTTACAAGGGAGGGTTTATCCTAATTTGGAGTTCCTGGGGTCCTAAGCCAACCCCTGAGGCAGGTACCTTTTTCCATGGAGGTGTGTTTTTGGGGTTTACACGTCTTAAGGTGAATCTGAGGAAAAATTTGGCCTTTTCTGCACATGTCTCTGGTTCCCATGATTAGTTTCAAAATATAATCATTTTTCTTTAGAATTTCTATAGACATGTCTTTTCCTTTACTGTTATTTTGACCTGACCCGTTTTGGTCTGTTATGGATGCTGATCACTCTGGGTATGAGAACCTAGCATTTAGACTTGTAAGCTATCCATTAACTGGGGTCTGACTCCCTTTTAGAGCTAATGTTTGAATTAGAGCTTGGATCTTAGGTTTTTCTATTAACCCTTTTTTCACCTCCTATATCATATCTATGTAGTTTTTATTTCATTACTTGTTCTTTTTAAAAATTTATATAGTATTTTATTTTTTCCAGTTATATGTAAATATAGTTTTCAACATTTGTTTTTATAAGATCTTGAGTTCTAAATTATCTCCCTCCCTCCCTTTCCTCACCCCTCTCCAAGACAGAAAGCAATCTAGTATAGGTTATATATGTATAATCACATTAAACTTATTTCCACATTAATCATTTTGTGAAAGAAGATTCAGAACAAAAAGGAAAAACCCTCAAGAAAGAAAAAAAAAGTAAAAATAGTATAGTTCAATCTGCATTAAGATTTCACAGTTCTTTTTCTGGATATAGAAAGTGTTTTCCATCATGAGTCCTTTGGAATTACCTTGGATCATTGTGTTGCTGAGAAAAGCTAAGTTTATCACAGCTGATCACCATACCATATTGCTTCTACTGTGTACTATGTTCTCCTGGTTGTGCTCACTTCACTTAGCATTAGTACACTTAAGTCTTTCCATGTTTTTCTGAAATCTGCTTGTTCATCATTTCTTATAGCACAATAATATTTCATTACATTCATATACCACAACTTGTTCAGCCATTCCCCAGTTGATGGGCTTCCCCTCAATTTCCAATTCTTTGCTACCACAAAGAGAGCTGCTAGAAATATTTTTTGTATGTATGGGTCCTTTCCCCTTTTTTATGATTTCTTTGGGATACAGACCTAGTAGTGGTATTACTGGGTCAAAGGGTATACAAAACCCCATAGCCCTTTGGGCATAGTTCCAAATTGTTCTCCAGAATGGTTGGATTAGTTCACAACTACCCCAACAATGTATTAGTGTCCCGATTTTTTCACATCTTCTCCAATATTTATTATTTTCCTTTTTTTTTGTCATATTAGCCAATCTGATAGGTGTGAGGTGGTACCAAAAAATTTTAATTTGCATTTCTCTAATCAATAGTGATTTAGAAATTTTTTTCATATGGCAATAGATAGCTTTGATTTCTTCATCTGAAAACTGCCTGTTCATATCCTTTGACCTATTAGGATCCTTTGATCTATTAGGAAATGGCTTATATTCTTATAAATTTGGTTTGGTTCTATATATATTTTAGAAATAAGTTCTTTACCAGAAATATTGGCTGTAAAAATTATCTCCTAGGGTTCTGCTTTCCTTCTAATCTTGTCTGCATTGCTTCTGTTTGTATAAAACCTTTTTAATTTAATGTAATCAAAATGATCCATTTTGCATTTCATAATAATCTCTTCCCTTGTTTGGTCATAAATTCTTTTCATCTCCATAGATCTGAGAGGTAGACTATTCCTTCCTCTCCTAACTTGCTTATGGTATCACCCTTTATGCCTAAATCATGTACCTATTTTGACCTTATTTTGGTATATGGTCATTACTTGTTCTTAATGAATTAATCACTTTTTCCTTGGGTATCTATGTAGTGTTATTATATAGTCAGAGGTGTTACTAGACTGTGGTGACTAGGGCTTTGTCCTATGGTACCAATATCTTAGGGGCAAGGACATGAGTTCTCTCCAGCTTGCCATGTGATTGAACAAGTCCAGGTATTGCAGTCTCTAAGAATCACTACCCTCTATTTTAATTTCACCCAAGATTTCATGGGAAGAAATAGAACGTGAAGGGTCTTCAGTGAATTGGGACTTCCTTCAAGGCAGTAGCCCAGAACTTACCAAAATAACTATTGTATCTCTTGTGGTAAAGAGGTGATCCCAGCATCCCAAAATTTTTTCCAGCTGAGCTCAAGTACTTGCAATTTCTACCAAAATATTGTGTCCAAATATTGATACTGAAGTATGAGACTGAATATAGTTAAATTTAGAGATTCTAGAAGGTTGGCCAGAGGATGATGGATTTTGGTCCACAGTAATTACAGAAGATAGTCCATGGAAAAGGTGTAACGTGTTTTGATGGAGTGAATGTTCACTACACGAAAATCATGAAATATTGAAGTATGGCAGTATGATGATACTAGAGACTACTTGACTCTTACTTGACAATGATGATGAAATTGAAAGAAAATTGGAGAATCAGGAGGATTTAAATTTAAATTTTTAAAGTTTTTTCTAAGATTTTAATTTTGAGGTCTAGATTAAGAAAGGATGGAGAGGCAAGGTTTTGGAAAAGGACAAGCAACTGATACTTAGAAAAAGAAAAATTAGAACCTATAGGGAAAATATTGTTCTGAGTAGTGGAAAAGAGCTAAATTCAGAATATCCTTGGATGAACCATATTGTATTAATTATCTTAACATGGCCAGATTTAACATGCTAATAAGAGAGGGAAGGAAATCAATATATCACACAATTGTTTAATTTTAGAAAAGGAGTGATGATAATGTATCTCTTAAAGAAAAAATTGAAATGTCATTTAAGTAATTTTTTTAGAAAATTTGGGAACTAGTAATAGAATAATACTTAGTGATTCTGGATTTCATAATAATTGAAAATTTCTTCCTAGGAAAAACAGCTTCCAAAATCTTTAAAACTTTGAGCCCCTTTTAAAAGTGGTTGGTCAGACCATGCCTTATCAGTTGAATTATTAAAGAGGAATTGAAAGGACACATTTTTGTTAAATAAAAATTTGAAGATAGAAATTTGTAGTATTTTCCTAGTCAAATCAAATTTCAGGTGTTTTTTACTTGGGTGTTCCTTCCTAGATATTATCACATCTCTTCTGTATATCTATCCTATCTATTTTCTGGATGTCTTACCCTCTCATATTGTATTAGTTTTTCTCATTCCCCTTAAAATCTAAGATCCTAGTTATTTTAAGCCTTCCTAACAATTCAATTCATTTTTAGTATTAGTGTATAGGCATATTGGTTTTGCTATTTTATATCTTTCCAGAAAGCAAGTGTGGAAACCAGGAAGAACTGAGTTCAATCAAGACCTTAACACTGAGAAAAGTTTTCAGTGCTTTTGGCCAGTGGTGTCAAACTCAAATAGAGTGGACAACTAGGTGGCACAGTGGATAAAACATCGTCCCTGAATTCAGGAGGACCTGAGTTCAAAACTGGCCTCAGACACTTGACACTTGCAAGCTGTTTGACCCTCGGCAAGTCACTTAACCCTCATTGCCCCATGAAAACAAAACAAAAATACTCAAATAGACATGGGCCATTCCAGCACACATAACCATCCCTACATATCATCATTTTCTATATTGTTTTAGTTTTATTTATTTTGTTAAACCTTTCCCAAGTACATTTTAAAATGATTCCAGCTATACTCAGGATCATAGCAGGCTGTGTTTAGCCAGGGGCAATATGTTTGTGACCTCTGTTTTAGGCAACTATATAAGACTACAATTTTCAAAAAAGTTGTCAAGCTGCATTGGTAGAGGGAGTTTGCTCACCTGTGAGTTCTAAAGCAATGAAGTCATATCTTCTTTCTCTATCCCTATCCATTTCCAAAGAGAAAAAGGAAAAAAAAAAAAGGAAAAAAAACATTTCTTGATTGCCAGGTGTTCTTAAATAAAGCCTTAATTCTAACATAGCTCTTGTGATGCTCTGGTAATCTAAGTCTACTGCTCCTTTGTAGTTACTAACTTTCTCAGAGTTTTAAATCCACTGTTTGTTCTACAAGCATACTCCCCTGCTGCCATTTTGGATAAAGTGAACTGCCTAACAATAAAGATGTCTGTGCCATTGCCTCATTTACATGGTGACTTCAGAGCATTTTTTCCCTATACTCTTTTGATAGTATCTTTTATTATGTCAGTCTGGTGGTTTTATATTTGTTTTCTGTCTCAAAATGTAAAAATGGACTCCAGAATCTGTCTTTTACACTATTCTCTGTCTTTAGTATGTATGTATACACACATACATAAAAGTTACATATGTATATTACATACACATACATATATCCATATGATCAAGTACAGCTTTACAAACCTCATGACCACCAACTTTGCAATGGATAAAATAAGTCATCACGTGATTTTTGTGATTTCTACAAACTCAACTATGTAGCTAATAATCAAATGTCTTATTGCTACTACCTAACTACCTCATCTGTCTAGACTATCCATGTGTACCAGTGAATTTCTCAGCTCTAATAGTTAAGACATGTTTCTTCTTGCTCTGAGTGCACTCATTTGAATCAATTCAGAAGCAAATACTCAGATATGTTGTTCCTGGTTGTAAAGCCTCTCCCTAGAGAATAAGAATATCTAAATTTGTATGTATTCCAACTCCTAGCTGGTGATGAGTAGCGTTCTGCCTATATTAAAAGCTTACTGTATAATTGTTGGTGTTGCATAAGTAGTAATGGAAAGACCAATGTTTCATACTGGAAGACATGGGTTTGAATCTTAGCTCTATCATTTATTAGTGGTGTCACCTCTGACAAGTCTCTTTACTTCTTTCACCCTATTTTCATCTTTTGAAAAATGAAGTATTTGGACTAGATTATCCCTGAAATAACTTCCAACTCTAAAGGCCTATGAAATTAAGCTTAACATTGCAGGATGTCCACAATCTGTGACCAATCTGCAACCTGTCTGTTTAGTGTCATCTCATTTAATATATTCTATACTCCAGGCAAGAATTTCTCACTTCCCTACCTCTATGTCTTGGTTCACACCATTCCCTGTGTCTGGAATTCTTTTCTCTAACATCTGTCTATTGAATTACACCCATGGTTCAAGGTTCAGCTTGTACATCACCTGCTCCATGAAGCTGGTCTTGCTCCCCCAGAAGAAAGTGATTTCTTCCAATAGCACTTTCTCAAAACATCTTGTTCAATTAATCAAGCAAACAATAAGTATTTTTGAGTGTTTGCTATATGTTCTAAGCCCTGGGGATATGAAAACCAAGAAGAAAACAATCCCTGTAATTTTGTGTTATAATTATTTGAATATTCATTCTCTTCTATGATACTCTTTGAAGCCTCTGAGGGAAGGGAACATAAATTTCTGTATTTTCTTTAGTCTCTATCACCGAATGGCATAGAATGGGTACTTCATTAGTATGTAATAAATGCTCTGTCACCTAAAGGCAGTCCTCATTCCATTGCTTCTAGCTTCCTGTACCATCTATCAATTCATTGACCATTTATTAAGGCTCTGTTATATTTTAGTTACTGTGGTTTGGTTTATAATTGTGTCTGTTACTAGCTTTATTCTTTCTGTGTGGTATTTAGAAGAAAATTCTAAAAAGGAGAAAAAAATGAGCCTTGACAATAACTATAACAAAGTTTCTTTGATTTCTTTACTAGTATTTCTTCTTTGTCTCTTCCGCAACAACTTTGCCTTTTCTGGATTCTTTAGGAGTTCATTGAACTGGTTCTGGCTCATCTCCTTTACTTTTCCTCCCCTGAATTTCTGATTCACCATTCATCCAACAGTCAGCAATGAATAATTCTAAAAAAATCAATTTCCTTTTCCTCAGGCCTGGATAGTCAAAGACATGAACTGACATGCTCCCTCACTAAAATATGCTCCAGAAATCAGTGACTTAAATGTAGAGATTTTTGGACAGCTTCCTATTATGTCCCATTTTTTTAATAGCATTTGCACTGGATGACTTGAACAGAAATTATATACATGAATGCTGAAGACAAATGAACCAAGGAAATGACCATGATAGATTGTGGTTAGTAAGAAGGGTCTTCTTAGAAAAGGGGAGTGTTGAGACTGGTTTTATATATTTTGAGGATGAATGAATGAATGAAAGGAATTCCAGGTGGTATATAGCATGAACAAAGAAGCATACACACATATAATATATATACACACATATATACATACACATATGTGTATATGTGTTTATATATATATTTTTCACAGATATGCATATGCATATACACACACAAGGATGATTAAATGTGGTTGTGTTCTGAATTAGCTTGGTTTTACCTGAATTGCAGATAACTGAAAGCATGGGTTAGTGTGCAATATAATAAAATATACTATTTTATAAATAAAATACTTGTTTAAAATAATAAATCATCATTATCAATTGCTAACATTTTCACATGCATTTTAGGAAATATGCAGTTTAGAAAGACATCATATAAGTACAGTTGAATATATTTATTTCTCATTATTCATTACTTAGTACAACTCTATTTTATTTTCCAGTCCCCCCAAAATAACCAAAAGACAGAATTGGTTGGGACCTCAGAATCTAGAAAAGGATCCTTTCTACAATATCATTGACAAATGGTCACCTGTCCACTACTTGAAAATTTCCATTTAGAGAAAGTTCACTGTTTCCCCAGAAAGCTTATTCTGCTTTTGTACAGTTCTAACATTTAGAAAGTTTTTTCCTCCCTGATGTCGAGTTGATTCTCTGTAATTGTCCAAGCCTTAGTATTTATAATTCTGTTTTAAGAGGTAAAAGCAAAGCTAGTCTCATTGTTCTCACATACACAGACTTTTAAAGTACCTAAACACAGGCATCATATCCAGTGTCCTCCCTCCACCCCCTTCTATAGGTTGAAAATCTTCAGCTCCTTCATCATCACATATTGGATACTCCCCAGCTTCTTGATATTTCCCTCTCCACCTAAAATGTGTTACTGAGAAATCAGTCAAATGTTCCAAATATGATCTGAAAAAGGAATATTCATCTCCCTCATTATGGACATTTTTACTCTCTTAATTCAATCCACAATAGCAGTTACTTTTTTGGATACTGTTACACACTGTTGCCTCTTCTTAAGCTTTTTAATTTTTTTTTCCCCTCAGGAACTGTTAGCTAGTGAAGTCTCTCCCATCCTGATGCTATTTTTTCCACTGAACAAAACTAAATTCATCCTCAACAAATTTCATCTCATATAACTTGGTCCATCTTCATAGCCTGTCAAAATCATTTTGGATCCTAATTCCTTCCAGTTGTGTGAGCTTTCACTACTGACTCTATGCTACCTTTCAAGTTGATAAACATGTCCTCATTCAAGTCACTGATAAAAATGTTGACCATATTAAAAAAAATTAAACTTATAGCTACAAACAGATTTCTGGAGCACTCCATTGGAGATATCGATGCAATCTGACCCATTATTGATTGCTTATTTGTCGTTCAACCAGTCCTGAATCTAACTAACTAGATTATTGCTCAGTCCACGTTTTTCCATCTTGTCCACGAGGAAAGTAAGAGAAACTTTGGCAAGTTCCTTGCTAGATTCTAGATTTACTTTGTCTGTACTCTACTTATCCTGCCAAGAAAGGAAATAAGATTAGTTCTGCATTAATTATTATTGAGAGATCCAATGTTAGTCTACAGTGATTATCACTTTCATTTCTAAATGCTCACAAATCATCCTTTTAATACCATGTCCTAGAATTTTTCCAAGAAAGAAATCAATTTCACTCTATGGGCTGGTAGTGGCTTATTGTTTACTAACTCCATCATCTTATCATTTTCAAACATTCCACAATACTTCCGCCTTTATCTATAAATATTTCAAGGATCAATAGTGACTCAGAATTCTCACATGCTACTTATTTCAGTGCAAATCTAAGTAGTCAAGGACATTTAACTCCTCATGAGATTTGAAATAATTTGTCAAATGAAGGCTGGGCTAGATGATCTCAGTGGTTCTCAATTGCTTCTAGGATGAAATGTAAACTCCTCTGACATTTAAATGCATTGACAAGCTGGGCCTTTCATAGCTTTCAAATTTTCTTGCACATTGTTCCCTTCCCCTGGAAATAATATGGAAGCACTATGGTGGGGAGTTGATCTTAATTCCTCTTTCCCCTTACAAAAAAATTGATTTTGAGGTTTATTCCATGCACTTGCCCTAGGCTTAGTTGGTGTTGCCCTAGGCAAAATTTTAGTTAAGTCTCTCCTTTCCATTATACCATAAACTTAGACCAAAGTACTCATTAACTTAGAGAAAAGTATTAACTTTCTTAGCCATCCCTACAAACTTTTATTTTCCTACTAAGCCTAGGTTCTCACCTCTTCTTTAGGTCAGTGAGAAATACTTTCATCCCATGACAACTTTTCTGCTTCAAGCAGTTTGATAATCCAAAAGAAGAAAAACTGCTTTAGTCAAAAAAGTTGATCCCATCATGCCTGTTGTCCCACCAAAAAGGTACATGAGCACTAGTACCAGTCTTGAAGATACACACCTGTAATCCCAGCTACCATGGAGGTAGACTGGCAGATCTCTTGAGCTCAGGAGTTCTGAGTTAGAGAGGTATGCCATTTGATCAATCAATAAACATTTATTAAGTGCTTATTATGTGACAGGCACTGTGCTACCTGCTGGGGTGAAAGACAGTTCCCAGCCCCAAGGAGTTTACAATTGAATGGGGGATAATATGGAAACAAATATAAACAAAGTAAACTTATATACTAGATAAATAGGAAATAATTAAAAGAAAGAAGGCACTGAGATTAAGAAGGGTTAGGGAAGACTTCCTGAAGAAGATATGATTTAGTTAAATGAACTTAAAGGGGGCAGTCAGGTGACACAGTGGATAGAGCACCAGCCCTGGATCCAGGAGGAACTGAGTTCAAATCTGGCCTCAGACACTTAACACTTACTAGCTGTGTGACCCTGGGCAAGTCATTTAACCCCAATTATCTCACCAAAAAAAAAAAAATTAGAATGAAATGAACTTAAAAGAGCTCAGGGAGATTGGAGAAACAGAGCAAGGAGAGTGTTCCAGGCAAGGGGGATAGTCAGAGGAAATGCTCAAGGCTGAGAGGTGGGGTGTTTTGTTCATGGAACAGCCAGGATCAAAAAGTACAAGCTGGGGAGTAAGGTATAAGAAGCTTGGAAAGATGAGATGAGTCTAGAGCCTAGCTTCCTAAACTGTGGAGTCATGTAACTGAATGTGGGGGTCGCAAAAAACTTGGCAACAGTAAAAGGTTTATATACCTACATAACCAGGATTGCATAAAAATTTCTCAGGTGAAAAGGGTTGCAAGTGGAAAAAGTTTAAGAAGCCATGGGTTAGAGTTCGAAGGGCTTGGCATGTCAAAGTGAGCATTTTGGAGAGAAGCAATGAAGTTTATTGAATGTGTGTGTGTGTGTGTGTGTGTGTGTGTGTGTGTGTGTGACATGATCAGACCTGGTGTTCCAGGAAGATCACTTTAGTGGCTGAATGCAGAATGCATTAGAGTGCAGAGAGATTCGAGGCACCGACGCACCAGCAGGCTATTGCACTAATTTAGGCATGAAGTCAGAAACAGAGCAAATGAAAACTTCCAGCCCATTCGGTAGTGGGATCACACTCCTGAGTGATTTTCCTGATACCTTGCTTTTGTGAGATTATATTCAGTCTCAAAAAAACAAAACAAAACAAAAAACAAAAACAAAACAAAACAAAACAATGGTACTAATTTTCAGGATGTCTCCACAATAGTCTAATTTTCTGTGCTTTCATACAATTTCTTTCCAGTTTTGATCCTTGTCTGCTTCATTCTGATGGTCCTTGTTTCTCTATCTTATTTCTTTAGATCTGCATCTTAAAGTATCTCCTCCAATCAGCTTAGGTTTCTATCTCTGCTTCCTCTCTTTAGGCTGATATTTCTGACTCACTCCTTAGCTCCCAGCTCACTCAGATTGATCTAGTACAGGTAGGGACTGAAGACATTCATGTTTTGTTTATTTGTTTGTTTTTGTTTTGTTTTGCAGGGCAATGGGGCTTAAGTGACTTGCCTAGGGTCACACAGCTAGTAAGTGTCAAGTGTCTGAGGCCGGATTTGAACTCAGGTTCTCCTGAATCCAGGGCCAGTGCTTTATCCACTGTGCCACCTAGCTGCCCCAGGACATTCACTTTTAACCCACCACCTTGAAGGATGCTTCAGTCTGCCTTCAGACAACTGAGTCTCCTGCTATACATAGGCAGCTCACTCCAGCTAGTAATAAAAACCAGTAAAAAATCTTCTCTAGTCAGGAGAAAACTGTCTATTCAATTTGAATTTGCTGGTCTAAAGTACCTGCCCTTTAAAGACAGTCAGTTTGCCTCAAGTTACCAAAGATTATGATATATTTACCATTCTAGCAGATTTGTTTGCACACTGAATAGTCTTGTCCCTGCCATAGATTTGCCTATTAAAAGGTCATGACTCTTTTCTGTTGAATATTTAAAGTATATTCAAACAGTGCAGAATGTGAACAATGGTTTCTTGACAAATTAGTAAAGGCAGAGAGACAAGGTAGGATGAAAAATAATTCATGCTGGTTATAAAGTAGGAAATGCCATCAGTTTTAGAAGTTATCTTAATTCTTTCATTATATTTCCCTAACTTGTCTCAAGTGGACTGGAAGTAGTTTCCTCCAGAAATTTTTCTAAACCAATCAAGTATTTATCAAATACCTACTGCACGCCCCAAACTGTGGTAGGTAATATACAGTTGTATAGAAATCTCTCTTCTCAAGCAACATACAATGCTTAAGGGAAAACAAACATGCAAACAAACATAATCCTACCATCTATGGTATCTAGATGGTATAGATGATAAAGGCTAAATGAGGCTGAATAAAACCTCCCATTCATTGGATCAAAGGATGCTAGAGCTAGATGGTACCTTGGGTCCCAACTCCATCATTTTGTGGATGAAAAAAGTGAAACCCAAAAAGTGATTTCTCTAAGCTCACACTTGTGAGCCATGAATACAGTCTAGGTCTCCTGACTTCCAAAGCTTTCTACTAGGCCACATTGGTTCTAAATCATAGAAGCAGCATATGCTACAGGACAGTTATGGGTCCTGAGTCAATTTGTAATGGTATTTATAATATTACTTCACTGAAAGTACCTTTTTTTCTACTCTTTCTAACAGCTCTCTTCCCCTCTTTTTTGTCTTCCAAATCTGTTTTTTTCTTTCTTTGTCCTCCAAGCTTCTTTCTTTTCTTACTTTCCCACTCATACCACTTACTCTCATTGTTCCTTTTTTATGGCTATTTTGTTGAAGTCACAATTCTGTCAATGTCAGTTATATGAAATGCTTATCTTTGTGCTTATAATCTCTTCCCACTACATCTCCTCCTTCCACCAGCTACCAAACAAATCTGAAAACACCAGTTTTATCATGTGACTCACCTACTCAAAAGTCTTAAATTTCTCCCCATAGCTCTGAGGATAAAATCTAAATTTTTCAAGTTGTCTTTCTAGTCTTTTAATTTAACCCCACCTCACCTCTGCAAGTCATCTCCCAGTTCTGAATTTATATTCAGGGAACTTAGATTTAAATCTTCAATTTAAAGATATTTAAAAAATATAGTAAACCCTACTTATATAATATACTACTAGATATTACTTATATAAATATATACAATACATAATATGGTGCAAATCACTTCACTTTTCTGGGTCTCAGTTTCTTCATCTTTAAATGAAGGAATCAAACTGGATGACGCCTAAAGCCTCTTGTAGCTCAAAATATGTGATTCTGTGATGATTCCCCTTTGGAAACCTTCTGTTCTGGTCCAACTAATTTCTTCCCTATGCTTTTACTGCTATCCTTATTTCCAGTCTCATACCTTTATGTACGTCATACTTAATACATTCATGCTTTATCACATATTGTCTTGTATTGCCATTGAATTATTTCATTGGTATAAGTCTTGTCCAAACAAATATTAGTTTGATAGAAGGGAATATGTCCACTATTGTTTTTATATCTCCTATAGAGCTTGTGTAAAATTCTGCCCACATAGTAAGTAGTCTCTGAATAAATACTCATTGACTTGAATTTCAGATTTTGCTGTTCTCTATCTTAACTTGCCTTGATTTCTCCAGCTAAGAGAATGTCTTTAGCATTTTGTGTGGATAGAGGCTAAAGTTCAAGGTAGAAGTAAGCAGGATTCTTGCTTCTACATTTATCCTAACAGATGAAGGCTGTCAGGGCAAAAAAGCACAAACAAGATGACAGTTTTAGGAGAGACCAAGTTGTAGCTAAAAAAGTAGTTGCTGAAACCATGACCTAAGAAGAAAAAGAGCAAGGCCAGTGTATTCTGTGGAAGAATTGCATCCATTCCCAATAAAGCCTTGAGTTAGCTTCAGGGCTTCTTGCCTAAAGCCATACAGTCCTTGTTTTTGTAGCTGCTCATCATGTCTCACTCTGCTTTCAAGATCCAGGATCCTGGAATAAGCAGTTGATGGGCTTTTGGCAAACACTTGTGCATGATATTCAAATACAGATCCATAGGGATGAAAGCACATTAAACTCCACTGGAGTGATGATATTATGGAAGTGGTCCTTTCTGTCATCAGTGTCTCATTTGGCTTGGTGACAGATAATAAGATACAGCCACCTTTGATCTAGTGACTGGGGTCTGGATGTTTCCTAGAATTTGTTGATAGAACTATTTCTCCAGAGGTCATATAAATCAATGTACAGGGGCATTATTTATTCCTCTCTCCAATATAATTTGCCAGAATGAGGTCAAAAGGAAAGATATATATGATACCTGGCACTGCAGCACAAAAGAAATCTCATAAAACCTTCCACAATTAGTGTCAACTTTTACAGAAGTGACTTTCCTTGTTGTGTCAATAAGCATCACAGTTGTAATTAAATCTTTCCTCTTTCAGAAGCTTGGTAGATGCTTTTTTTATTCACTTCCCATTGCTATTTGTTTTCCTACTTTATCATTAAGGAAGACAAGTTGGTGCTATTTAGATTTCAAAACCAGTTCTTGAGACTCTGGAGACAACTGAGATGGAAATTAAATGCCTTTGAGTTGAACAATCTGAAGTCAACATTCTGATTCTCTAATTGTCTAGAATTTAATTTCATTTAAAGCTATGGGACTTTGAATGAGTAAATGCAGTGATGCAAGGAAAGGGGTTAATGTGAAATATGCCTAACGTATGATTTTATCCTAAAAATAGTTGCTACTAGATTGAGAATCATTGCCCAGGAAGAGGGTGTTTTCTGGCTTCATATCTTAAATACTTCCCTACCCTCTTCCCACCCCACACCCACAAATACATTGAATTTCAAGGCTTGCAATTAATGAAGGTAGGGGCCATTCGATTTGTAGAGCTAGGCCCTGTGGGAGGACTTATCTCAGGCCCCGTCTTAGGCCCAGTCTGCCTAAGAAGAGGAATTAATATTGGAAGAATCTGTTGAGAAGGCAGCAGGAGAAATTCCTTCCATCATGGTAGATCACAACCTATCTGTGACTTTTAGGACTTATGACCTACAAAATTGTCTGAGACATATAAAGGTGAAATAACTTGCCTGGGGTCATGCAATTACTAAGGATCAGAGGTAAATTTGAATCAATTTCTCTCATGCACAACATTGTGCTGAGTTTACTAGACAAAGACTACATCTTCCATTTATATGGCAGTTTTATATTTGTCCAATTGAACATTTTTATCCTTTTTTTCTTTTCAATATATCTCTAAGAGGCTATTAGTAAATGCACTGTCGTAACAACTTTTCTGTGTGAGAATAGTGAGGCCCTGAGAAATTAAAGAAGACAGTGTGATGTACAGGAAAGAAGAAAGCCATAAGTCCTAGGTTTTAGAAAACTATAATGTTTCAGAGCTGAAAAGGACCTTGGAGATCACCTGATCCTTCCCTTGAATTTTGAAGATAAGGAAATGAAAGCTCATAAAATTGAAATGACTTAGACAAAGTCATGCAGGTATTTAGAGCAAAGGGGAGATTAAAACCTCTATCTTCTTGCCATCTTGTTCCTGTATATTTTGCACTTTGCTATCAACTAGCTGTATGTGTGACCTACTGATAATTGCTTTAAACTTCATTTATTTTTCATCTGCAAAATGATATTATTGTGCTGCAATTCAATTCAAGGAAATTTCCTTAAGCACTTATTTTGTTCAAGGCACTGGGATGGGAGCTGGATATCTGAATACAAAACTAATCCCCACCTTCAAGGAATTTATAATATCCTAGGGCAGAATAGTTGATCCTTAGAATCCTTTCTAGTTATAAATATCCTAGGATGCTAGGTGACTTGCTTATTGTGAGACTATTAGTCCAAAGGAGATCTAAAGCTAGAATTTCAGTTCCATAACTCCCTGGTTTCATGCTATCCCTACTACATCATTTTGACTTTCTGCTTAAATTATTCTTACAAATTCTTCCTTTCATTTGCATAAATAATCAAGATCGTTTTGTGCTTTACAATTCTACCACAGAAACTGTTTGCTTTATAATAAATGATCTTTAACATCCACTGATTTGTTGTAACTGCATAGGGAATGCCAATAAATCCAAAAGTGCATTTTGAACTCTATGCCAATTATAAATCAAGGAACCCCTGACTGCTGTGTAGCTAGCTGTCCATCAGGTTAAGTAGATTAGACAAAAAAGTAGATTAGACAAAAGCCTCTTGACACACTGTAGGAAGTATGGAAAGTATAAGATCTTGTGTCTAGTTGAGGAGTGTTTTACAGTATCATTGTAGCTGTACTAGACACTGGGTAGTGCTAAGACCAAGTAGAGTGACTTATGAATTGCATTCATATGTATGCCTATAAAACAGAAGGATTTGAAAATAGCTAGGGTATGGTTACTCTGATCTCTTTTTCTAATGAAACTTAAAAATACAAATGTATTTCATTATGTAAAGATTTTAACATTCAAACTTACAAAAACATTGCACTTTCACTTTATAGCAACTCATTTCCTTTGTGATTCTTTTCTCAAATGATCCTTTAAAAACTGATCTTTGGGTATCATTGCATATTGTTACCTTAATGTATCTTTCCCTCATATGTATTTATCTGGGTTCTGCTGATCTTTCCACATTTATTTTCTTGAGTACATTAGTGCATTTCTAGATTTTATATACTATGTTGGGACTAATATGTTAGAATCCAAACATGGGGGATGTGGGAAAACTTGGACACTAATGCACTCTTGGTGAAGTTGTGAACAGATCCAACCATTCTGGAGAGCAATTTGAACTTATTCCCAATGGGCATATCCTTTGATCCAGCAATACTACTACTAGATTTGTATCCCAAAGACATCCAAAAAAGGGAAAAGGACTCCTTTGTACAAAAATATTTATAGCAGCTTTTTTTTATGGTGGCTAAGAAATAGAAATCAGAGGGATGCCCATCAGTTGGGAAATGGCTAAACAAACTGAGGTATAGATGGTGATGGAATATTATTGTGCTCTAAGAAATGACAAGCAGTATGATTTCAGAAAAACCTAGAAAAACTTACATGGACCGATACATAGTGAAGTGAACAGAACCAGAAGAATATTTTAGTCAGTAAGAACAAAATTGTTTTATTAAGAATTGTAGGGGCAGCTAGGTGGCACAGTAGATAGAGCACTGGCCCTGGATTCAGGAGTACCTGGGTTCAAATCTGGCCTCAGACACTTAACACTTACTAGCTGTGTGACCCTGGGAAAGTCACTTAACCCCAATTGCCCCACCAAAAAAAAAAAGAGAGAGAATTGTGAATGATTTAGTTATTCTCAGCAATACAATGAACCAAGGCAATCCTAAAGGACAAATGATGAAGCATACTATCTGCCTCCAGAGAAACAACTGATATTGATTGAATACTGGCAGAAATATGCTATTTTTCACTTTTTTCTTTCACTTTTTTCTTTTATTTGAGTCTTCTTGTACAAAATGACTAATATAGAAATGTTTTACATAATTTCATATGTATAACCTGTATCTGATGGCTTACAATTTCAAGGAGGAGGGAGTGGGGAGTGGTGGGACAGAGGGAGGAATAGAACTTGGAACTCAAAACTTTAAATAAAAATATTTAAAAATTGAAAAAAAAGACTCAGCTCCAACACCACTTTCTACAAGAGGCCATTCTTAACCCTCCTCCCCCAACCTAGCACCTTCTGTCTGAGATTACCTTTTTGTATGTATACAGTTGTTTACATCTTATTTCCCCCATTATAATGTGAGCTCCTTGAGGGCAGGGGCTATTTTTGCCTCTCTTCATATCCCCAATACTTTGTACCATGTGTCCCACGTAGGAAACACTTAAAAATATAAAAACAAAAAGAATCCAAAGGTCATGGCTCCATTTTTTATCAAGAAGAATATTTTCCATCCCTTAGGAAAGTTGAAGTTTTGAAGCAAACTTTAAAGAGTTCTATTCCCTTTTGAGCATCAAATCTGAACTTCCAGTCATTTTTGAACAATTGGTATCTTGGATTTTTTCTCACAGCCTCAGCAGATAGTAATTATTCCAAGGTAGGAACAACTGAGGATACAGACAAAACATAATCTAGTCAAAAGAGTTTATTTGTATATATGTACACTCCTAATAATTCATATTAGAATCCTCTTATTAGAAAGAGAAGAAACCAATTTCTTATTCTGTACAATTTCTGTCTCCATCCTTCTGAAATCTTGCATAGATGAATTACCCAACCTTCCATATAGCTTCCTGCAAACATATTAATACTTCATGTATAACAGTGTAATGCTTGCTATATGATAGGAGTACCTTTATTTTTATCATGTGCCATTCATTGATGATGATGTCTTCAACACTATTTCTTGTGCTTAAATTATCATCAGAAATATATCCTTTTAAATATACCAAGAATTTTTCTACTGACGTTTAGGTCAACCCCAAATCATAATTTTTCTGTAATCATCAAGTTTGATAACTGTCATAAAACATCAGCTTGAAACTCTTGGTAATAAAAAGGGCTTCAGTGGAAGGGGGTAACTTTAGAGCACTGCAACATTTCCCAAACAAAATCTAGCCTGCTCTTCCCACTTCCATTGATTTCTATGTCATGTTTACTGTCCAGTTGGGTAGATTGTCAAATAGATATGTACTAATAAGGCATTTGCCTAACCCTCATGCTACATGTTATAATCTGGGCAATATGAATTCTCTTTCACTTTTTTCCCCTTTAACTTTTCTTCTAAATGTTAGTAATTATGTCATCTGGCCATGAATGTTCCTGAGATGCCGTGTAGTGTTCTAGGGCTCAGTTCAATTAACATGTCCCCTGCAAAAGGGAGTATATGGAGAAGTTCATTATCTGTAAGAAATTCACCTTTCATTTGGTCTTTATGCAACACATTCTCCATGACAATAGCAAATACCTTTGGGAAGAATATATCTTCCTGCTTAATATCTGTTCCCAAAAGTCTGACTCCTCCATTCTCATATTTTCATCAAGGATACCTTTGATAGGTTTCATGTGGACATAGACCATTCTCATCAAGGTTTTATAGACATAAAAAAGTAGCCAAATGCCAAACTGATACCACAATTTTAGTGATCAGTATTTTTGCAACTTTCCTTTGAAATATCATGAAAATTGATCTCTGAATGCTTTTTAAAATGTGATACCTTCAGCATAGATTTCCTATGCTTGTGCTTGCTTAGGTCTTCTGTTTTTTCCAATATGATGTTTTGTGTTTTTTCTTTCCTTCCTTCTTTCTTTCTTTCTTTCTTTCTTTCTTTCTTTCTTTCTTTCTTTCTTTCTTTCTTTCTTTCTTTCTTTCTTTCTTTCTTCCTTCCTTCCTTCCTTCCTTCCTTCCTTCCTTCCTTCCTTCCTTCCTTCCTTCCTTCCTTCCTTCCTTCCTTTCTTTCTTTCTTTCTTTCTTTCTTCCTTGTTTTTTGGTTGTTTTAGTTTTGCTAAAATCATTGAGTACTGAAGTGGTAGATAGCAGAATGGTTGATTACTTGCAGAACTGTTGATTACAGTTTTATAAATGATGACAATAGATTACTAAAGAAACATTGGCACATCTGTTCCATTTCATATCATTCTGTTGTCTTTTCAGTTTCATTTATAAATACTTTGAAAATGATATGACTTGGGTCAATCTTTTGATAGTCTTTTTTATTTAGCATTTCACTCTTTTATTTTTTTTTTTGGTGAGGTGATCTACTAATAATCTACCATCCTTCTCCTCTAACACCTTCAAATAAATTTATATTCTAAATTCAATTCAGTTTAACTCGATAAACATTTATTAAGTGCTTACTATGTGTCAGGCACTGTGCTAAATGCTAAGGATACAAATAAGGGGGAAAAAAAGACAGCCCCTGCCCTCAATAAATTCACAATCTATTGGGGGAAGATAACACACAAAAGGAAGCTGAAGCGGGGTGAGGAGGACATGATCCTTGCCATGGGAGCACCTTGTTATGTGGAGTTCGAACCAAGCAAATCTACAGATACAAAGTGGAATAAGGTACCAAGCCTCTTTTTTCTTTGAATAGAATTTTATTTTCCAAAATATATGTAAAAAAAATTTTAACATCAATTTTTTAAAACTTTGTGTTCCAACTTCTCTTCCTCCCTCCATTCCTTCCTCCTACTCACAAGAACTCAAGCAATTCAAAATAAGTTATACATGAGTAGTCATGGAAAAATTCCCATATTAGCTAGTTGTGAGAGAAAACAGTCAAAAAACCCCAAAACTTCAGATTAAGGAATTGTCAAAGAGGAAAAGAAAAAAAAATGTGTTTCCATCTGTTTTCAGATACTATCAGTTATTTTTCTGAAGATGGCCTAAATGTCATGGGAAGGGAGTGGGATGGAGGGAAATAGTTATGATGATTGATTATAATGGCAAAACGTATGGTACCTACTTTTCTGGGCTTTTATGAAGAACATTCTCTGTCAAGTTTAAGGTACTATATACAGGTTATGATGAACAGGATACTATCAGAAAAACCTTGAAAGACCTACATTAACTGAAGCAGAATGAAATGTACTGTATACAAAATAACAGCAATAGTGGGGGATGATCTGCTAGGAAGCATGTGGTTATTTTCAGCAAGGCAATGATCCAATATAACTCTGAAGGACTTACAAAGCCTTTTAACAAAGGAAAGGTTTGGGTAGAGTTTCATTCTCCACCCTCCAGCTCTCCAATCAGAGAGTAGAAGAGGCAGAGGAAGTTGAAAAAGTGTTGAGGGGGTGGTAGATGCAGTGGATAAAGCACCAGCCCTGGATTTGGGAGAACCTGAATTCAAATCTGGCCTCAGACACCTCACACTTACTAGCTGTGTGACCCTGGGCAAGTCACTTAACACTCATTGCCCTGAAAAAAAAAGAAAAGAAAAAGTGTTGAGTATTTAAGGTTGAAGTAAGCAGCAAGATGAGTAGATTTCTCATGATCAGCTTATTCTGGGAGACACATCTTATTCTGCAGAATTCAAATCAAGAAAGGAGGTAGATGAAAAATGTTATCCTTGGCTATCATTTTTTTTATTATTATTTAGCAAGGTCATCAAGTTTTTGTTGACAGAGGCAAGGTCTGAGGACTTTGATTGCTGTGTTATTTTATATCAGGTAAACATCTATTAGAAATGTGGGTGATTAGAGCTAATGCCTTTACTTTAATCCTTTTTTTTCTTAACAGGCTATTTATGAAATTGGATTTGGGCTGTTATAATTAAATACAATATTTTCTTATCTTTACTCTTTCCTGTAAATTGGTTTTACTTCTGATCTTTGTCCTACTAAGTCAATGATTTGATTATACATAATAAACAGATTCTCAAATTATTTGCATGTCAATAACCAGTCATTTGTTAAATGTATTTGCTAAAATGAGTCAGTTTCATTTTTGTGTTCTCAGTTTTTAGTATATCAGTTCCATTCTCTCTTCTTGAAGTAATAAATATTTAAATGGAACCTCATTTCAATTCTATAACTTCATGAAAGATTCTCTTTTTCCATTTCCCTGACAAATTCAAGTGCATATATAATATGTAGAAAACATGAGAACTAGACACTTAATAAGTATGCTTTCTCTAGTTCTCACCAAATTTAAACCATTGTAATACCTGCTTAACAGAGGAAATATAGTGCTTCTCAATAGAACATGTCCAGGCATTAGCAGACTCAGGTTATTGTCCAAGTTCTGCCAATAACTAGCTATGTAGTCATGAACAATCATTTATAGTTTTGTAACCTTTTTTTATTCCTAAAATGAGAGGTTTAGATTATGTTATTTCTAAGGACCTGTCACAGTCTCAATATGTTATCCTAACTTAATTCTTATTTTCTCATGGTATCACTAAGTTGCAAACTCATCTCAATTCCTTTGGAGTCAGAAACCTGCACTCTGCTTAGAGAAAGCAACAGAACTTGTAGGCTTGATATAGCTCTGCATTTAAAATAAATAAACAAATAAAATCCTTCCCAGTGGTTTGCTTCTTTAGCTCTGGGACACGGTTGTTCTTCTCCATCTGCTTTGCTTTAATATCAAAAGAGAAAACAAGCAGACCTCTCTCTGTTATTTTCCCTCTTGAATAGTTGAAGAAAGTCCCCAAACATAAAGACTTGTACATTTTCCCAAAATCATATGTCCCCCCTTCCCAGTGCTTACACAGTTTATTTACCTCCACCCCAAATCCTGGAGTTAGTTACTGATTCCTATAAATAGCTGATATTTATGGAAGGAAAGTTCTTTGAACTAAAATCTGCAAAAGAAAGCTGCACTTGGAGTTCGAGGGACTGTATTCATTTACTTGTTTGACAGTATAACCTTTGGACCAGTCATTTACTGTCTCAGGGCCTTAATTTCCTGAACTGTTGTGATGATTCTTGCAATACCTATCTTAGAAATTTTGCTATAATCAAAATAATCACGTATACAAAACGTTTTATCACCAAAAAGCATGATAGAAATGTAAGATATCATTACTATTTTATATTCTTTAAAAAAAAACAAGTCCTAAATTACCTTTTGAATTCCCATATCTCATTTGCTTTTTGTTATAATTGTCTGAGAAATGCTTTCCAATCAGTAAATGAATATTTACAGGTTAGATGTATAAGGTAGTTTAGAGCATATCCAGTCTACCCTTCTTGTTTTTCAGTTGATAAAATTGGGACACACAGAAGTTAAGAATTTGCCCAAGGTCATGCAATTTGTTAAGAGGCAGAACCAGGTTTATGACTCAGGGGCTAATACTTATCCCACCATACCCTACTGGAATTTGTATTGTGTTTCTGGAGTGTAGTAGATGCTATGACCTCCTCCAACCTTCATCTGAACAATTTAAACACAATTTGAAAATATGGGAACAGTTTCTCAAATAAAACTATTCAGGAATGATATTCCAACATAGCAACTCAACATATGGAATGATATTCTAAGTGATTAATACATCATGGAAGAAATTTGATTTGTTACTTTGAATCTACTTTGTTTTTGTGTTTATGTATGAAAGCCCCGTGATTTAGAGATTGTATTTAGGTAGGAGACTCTTGTGATAGAGGACTCCTAGTTTATCAGGAGTATAAAACCAGGGGGGCTCTGGTACAAACTTTTGTTGAGTAGTAAAGGGAAGGGTTAGAAAACCTACTTGCAATATTACCCTAACAGTGAGACATCAATCATTTTCAATAGATAGGTTGCTGAAAGGGTTACCTATTGATGCCTTCCTGGGACAGCATCAAATTAAGTCATTAATAAGTGGTTATTAATATCTTTCAACATTTTCCCATAGGGAATTTTATCTTAAAAGTTACAAAAAAGAAAGAATAAATGGTGAGCAAATAATGTCTATCAGAGAATAACAGCCATTAAAATTGAAAACAGAATGGTGTAGTTTTCTGATTGGAGCTCTGGGAACTATAGTTTAGGTCCTGATTCTGACATTAAACCTTTGTGACCTTGGAAAGGTCACTTCATGGGTCCACAGAATCTAAGTTTGTTGGAAACTTGAAGGCCTTGGGGTATAACTTTTCTTTCTGCAACTTCCAAAAACTATTCCTACTTCATTCTTCTTGGGAAAAGCCACAGAAATCTAGTTCCTCTTAGATACCCAAACAGTTCTTCAAATACTTGGGGATAATTATTTTGTCCCCAAACAACTTCCCTTTTCCAAGCTAAATATCCCCAATTCCTCAACTGATTCTCGTATCAAATAGTCTCAATTTTATCAACTAATCCAGGATATTTTCTGTTTTGTCACTCTTTCATGAAATATGGCATTCAGAACTGACTACATTATGCCATATGTGATCTGATTAAGACAGAGGACTCAAAGGGTATAACCTCTTGTTTTCCTCCTTAATTAAGTCTAATATGAGATTTTTTTTTCTGTCATGTCATAGTGTTATCTAATATTGAGCTGGTAACTTATTAAAACTCTTTAGATCTTTTCCCACACAAATATTTGTCTAGCCATCTACCTCCAACAGATATTTTGTAGTTGTAAAGTTGATTTTTCAAACTCAAATGTAGGACACTATCTTTATTTCCTCTGTATTTCATCTTACTAGTTTAGTTGAAGGAATTGGGACAAAAACTCAACCAACACATTTCCCCTACCTTAATGAATTCCAAGCCTATTAATGAAATCACAAGTGATAAGGGATAGATAACAGAGATAACAAGGCATTACTATATTAAATGAAGTAGTCTGTATGCCATTTTAAAAAGAGGGAAGTATTCCTATCAAAATTTATGGAATTAGGGGGCAGCTAGGTGGCGCGGTGGATAGAGCACTGGCCTTGGATTCAGGCAGACCTGAGTTCAAATCCAGCCCGGCCTCAGACACTTGACACTAGTTGTGTGACCCTGGGCAAGTCACTTAACCTTCATTGCCCTGCAAAAAAAAATAAAAAAAATATGGAATTAGAAGTTATTCAGCTGAGATGGATGATAGTACAGTTTGGTGCATTGAAATTGGCTGATTGACTGGATAAATCCTATATCTTTCTATACGAGGGATGCCCCCCCCCCCAAAGTCTCAGCATAGTTGTGCTGAAAACAACAATAGCAAAAAAGAAACTGTAGTTAGTCTGTAATACGTTCTTTGTAAAAATAAGTTTCCATTATTATCTTTTCTTTTTAGATAATACACAATTCCAAATGTATTCCTACTCACCCCTCCCAGAAAGTCATCCTTTTAAAACAAAGACTAAAAAAAAAAAAGGAAAAGAAAAACTATTCAGCAAAAACTAAGCAACATATTGAAAAAGCCTTATGTAGTCTTCTTTACCCAAAGTTCCCAGTATCTACAAACAATGAAATTCCCAGCTTAATGGTCTCTCAACCAATCTGGAGATGTTTCCTACTCCATATACAATATGAAGTGTTACAGGACTAGGACATTAAGAAAACCAGAGCAGCCCAGTGGGCTGGGGGAGAGGGAGGTTATTAAATTTATATTTTATACCAGAAGAAATTAATTCTTCAGCTTAGGAAAAGATAAAAAATATTTTAGCTCAATGAAAGAGAAAATAACATGCAGCACTGCTATAAATATTTTGGTATATATATATATATATATACATACATACACACATAAAGAGAGAGAGAGAGAGAGAGAGAGAGAGAGAGAGAGAGAGAGAGAGAGAGAGAGTCTTTTTGTCATTGGTCTTTTGGGTTATATACCTATAAGTGGAATTTCTGAGTCAAGGGGTTCAGATATTTTAAGTACTTTTTGTATATATTTTCAAATTACTTTTCAGAATAGTTAGACCAGTTCACAGTTTCACTGACAATGAATGTGTATAACTATCTTTCTACAGGGGCAGCTAGGTGGTGCAGTAGATAAAGCATGGCCCTGGCATCAGGAGGACCTGAGTTCAAATCCAACCTCAGATACATGACACTTACTAGCTGTGTGAACCTCATAGCAGCATACTTTGAGTATAAGTGTGTGATAGCAAAGAATTGTTGTTGTTCCTTCAGGGTGATGTTATGACTTGCAGTGAAGTGAGGAAGGACTGTGAAAGGTCCCCAACCTCACTCTCTCCTCCAGAGGCATCTGGGTCCAGTGGCAAGATATACATCAGGATGACTGGAGATGGCCCCAGATGTTATGGAAATTGGGGTTGACTTGCTCAGGATCACATAGCTAGTAGGTGTCTTAGGTCACATTTGAACTCAGGTCCTCCTGACTTTAGGGATAATGTTTTATCCATTGTGCCACCTAGCTGCCCCTAGTGAAGAATTAGAAACAAAGTAGAAGTCTATCAATTGGAAAATAGTTTAACAAATTGTTGTACATCAATGATATGGAATTGCTATGTTGTAAAAAATGAACAAACAAAACAACCAAACAAACATAGGATGAATACAAAGAAACAAAGAGTTATATGGATTTCTGTATAGTGAAGTAAGCAGAGCCAAAAAAACAAACAAAAAACAAAAAACCAACAATATACAGAACAACTGCAGCAATATTAACTGGACAACTACAAAACACTGAAAAGTGAATGTTACAAATTTACAAAGAGCAAGCACGGCACAATGATACCCTTGCCTCACCCATTTGTAGAGGTGAAAATTCCATAAGTGTGGCACATTATACATATTTTAAGAATCTTTTTGGTGTACTGACCAATTTAAACATTTTTTTCTTTCCTTCTTTTATCTTTTTCTTTCTTGTCTTTGAAATGGAGGTATCTTAAAAGATTAATATGACTTTCAGCTTAAATAGCTTAAGCACTATTAATTTAGAAACTAAAAATATTAAGCTTTACTGGCTTAAAACTGTTCTGAGACTTTTAGGACACCCAGTATTATTTGTTATATGTTATGGCTGAGATAGGGAAAGAGAGGCAAATTTAGTGATGTAAAAATACATCAAGAACATTTTATTTTATTTATTTATTTATTTATTTATTTTTGTGGGGCAATGAGGGTTAAGTGACTTGCCCAGGGTTACACAGCTAGTAAATGTCAAGTGTCTGAGGCCAGATTTGAACTCAGGTCCTCCTGAATCCAGGGCCAGTGTTTTATCTACTGTACCACCTAGCTGCCCTTCAACATTTTATTTTTTAAAGAAAGTTTTATCATGTACATTGTGACTAGTAGAACAGTATAAAACCTTGAGTTTCAGGGAATTTTGGCATCTAAACCCTTGTATATAGCTTCTATTTACTTTGCCCATTTGGGAAAGACTTCACAAACCTCCTTATAACTTATCAATGAAAGGACATTAAGTTGTCTTTTTTTTTTTTTTTTTTTGGTGAGGCAATTGGGGTTAAGTGACTTGCCCAGAGTCACACAGCTAGTAAGCATTAAGTGTCTGAGGCCGGATTTGAACTCAGGTACTCCTGAATCCAGGGCCGGTGCTCTATCCACTGTGCCACCTAGCTGCCCCCAAGTTGTCTTTTTTTAAAGCATTCAGCTTAGAGTGATCCCTTTGATTTTTTTTCCAGGGCAATGAAGGTTAAGTGACTTGCCCAAGGTCACACAGCTAATAACTGTAATAAGTGTTCGATCCCGGATTTGAACTCAGGTCCTCCTGAACACAGGGATTGTGCTTTATCGACTGCACCACCTAGATGTCCCCTCCCTTTGACTTTTATAAGAGTTACCCTCTTGTTAAAAGAAAAGCAAAACAACAACAAGAGCATCACATTGTGTTCTACTCATCTACAGAAGAACTTAACAACAAAATCAACAACAACAACAAAAGCCTTCCCCAAAACCAAAACACCTTAAACCATGATGTTCCTTTTCTGTCTGGTAGATACCTTGGCAGCCAGCCATACAAATTCACTCCATTTCTTTTCTAGTTAGATAATTCCAAATTAACATACGATTTATTTCTTCACTAGCCAGTACAAATTCTCTGTCATTTTATGGCTTTGCCTTAAACTCCACAGCTTGCTCTTAAAAGGACCATGTCCTTTCTCCAGGACATACATTGTTAAATATTTTGAAATAGAATGCAATATTATTCTTAAGCATCTCAGAACAGATTTATTCACATTTTCAAGCTAGACCATGCATTGTATTAATCTTAGAAACATATTAGGATGTAAGAGGTAGCCCATTTATTGTGTCTTGTTCTCTTTTCCCCTGGCTTTTGCTTTTCCACTGGAAAAAAAAAAAACCTGAAAGAAACAACCACTACTGTTTTATGATCTATAACTTAAAAAATGCATTACGCTACCCACATTATGTATGTATAATATCCATTCATATTCATTCAATATTTCATCATTACAGTAACATAACTATTTTTAATAGCAGCCCTGTTGAATTTGCATTCAGCACATGATATACTCATTTCCTTTTTCTCCAATCTTATAGATAGGTTCCTAGTGAACTCCAGGAACCCGCTCTCTTCCTAGACCCCATCAAAAAGTCTTGCATTTTCCCTTCCCAATATAAAAGAAACTTCAAAGGTTGAAAAAAATCTATGAATAATAGCAGAAACTTGATCTTATCCTCACTGCAGTGCTAAGAAAACATTTTTCACACCTACTAGGTATTTAATAAATACTTATTGATTTAACTAGGATATATGATGAAGGCAAGAAAATCTAGTCAGAGAAAGTTAATCAGTGTGTGTGTGTGTGTGTGTGTGTGTGTGTGTATTTAATTTACTGTCATTATAGTAGACACTGCATGTGTTAAAATTGGAGGGAAGGGGGAGTTCAGGCACAGCTACAAAAGGTGACTTGTCATACTTTTATCTGGTAAATGTGACTAGAATAAGGAAAGGAATAATCCCTCTATACCTTTTCCAGGTCAAACCTTTGTTCTTGAAGAGAACCATGACATCAGGGTGATATTATGTCTTGCATCAAATTGTTTTTAAGTGAGGGGGAGCTGTGCAAAGTCACCAACCTCACTCTCTCCTCCAGAGCCATGTGGGTTAAGTGGCAAGATATAGATCAGAACAACTGAAGATGGCTCTGAATGTTTAACGCAATTGTGGTTAAGTGACTTTGCCAGGGTCACATGGCTTGTAAGTGTCTAAGGTGAGATTTGAACTCTTGAATCCAGAGTCAGTGCTCTATCCACTGCACCATGTAGCTACCTCCTGGTCTATGTGACTAGAGTAAGGGAAGGAATAGGCGCTTTATATCTTATGCTTGTCAGACCATAGATATCAGAATACTGCTTACTAGTGGTTATTTTATTCCTTATCCACATTTTCTTTCTGTATGCATTTGGCTCAAGTCAATAAATATTTATTGAGTGCCTACTATGTGAAGGCACTTTACTAGTCACTGGGACTACAAAGACAAAAGTAAAATAGTGTAAACCCTGAAGATACTGGACTCTAATTGAGGGAATATATGTACATGGTTATGTAAACATGTAGTATAGAAAATAGGGATCAGACATGTAATTTTACAGTTATAGGAAACACCCAGATGAGGAATATATATATACACATATACATATATATGTGTATATATATATATGTGTGTATTTATATATGTGTATATATATATATATATATACTGACTATATATTTGTTTTCAGAGAATTGTCTAGAATAGGGCTTCTTAAACTTTTGCTACTGGTGACCCCCTTCCACCAGAGACATTTTTACACAACCCTGGGTATATAAAATAGGTAAATGTAACCTTTAATTGTTGCCAATTTTTTTGCAATCCCCACATTCAGCTACATAAGCCCATATGGGGCCTTGACCCACAGTTTAAGAAGCTAGGGTCTAGAACACTGAGAGGTTGAGGTTTGCCCAGAGTGGGGCTGTTTTTGGAAGGATTAACAACTGGGGAGTAGCATCTAAAGTGCACTTCGAAGGGAACTAGTGATTCCAAAAAACAGAAGTAAGTAAGGACTGCATTCAAGACCCAGAGGATCACCCACAAAGGTATGGGCATGGGAGACTAAATGTTACATGTCAGGGGAAAGTACCCTAGTTTGCCTGCAACAGGCAATGTGCAAATAAGAATTATATTAAATTATCTTGGAAAAGTATGCAGAAGATAATTTTGGAGAACCGGACCTGTATTATAGCTATTTAAGGATTCTCCTATTTTTTGAGATTTCTAGACCCCCCCCCCCCCAACTCTGAAAATTCAGAAACCGAAAAGAAAATTTAGCAGAAGACAAAATGCAACAGGAGGCCCAGTACATGTCTTGGAGGTTGGGGTATGGGGGTGACAGAAAGGGTCTGGGACCTCTCTTATGATGAAGTTCCCTCAGCATTCTACCATATGTAGTCTTTTTGACAGCATCACCCAAGGGTGAGTGTTTTCTCCTCTAAAAATTAAATACACTCTGTGAGGAATCATTCCTCTTTACTTCTTTCCTGTCTTGTTTCTTCAGAGTGGCTTCTCCTCATAAGCTGGGCTATGTTCTATCAGGCCTTCTGAATTATTTCTTAGTTGCTGCCATTCTTACCCAAGATTTTCCTTCTTCTCACCACCCCCACTCTCCAGTTGAATTTACCACCAATTCACCATTCTTGATTATCCGATGAAGTATTCAGTTTGTACTCAGAACTGTCCCATAATATGCACACACACATACACACACACACCCATCTGACAGAGGGGAAAAGAAATGTATTAAATACCTATTCCTCTTGAAGGAGCCACCAGAGAAAATGATTTTTTTCCCATTATTAAATCCTCAATCTCTTCACTGACCTAAAGTATTCACAGGAATGGTAGATCTAAATTAAGTTTTCTGATCCTTTCCACTGCTTCTTCAGGAAGAAAAAGTTTAACTGGGGAAAAAAGAGTTGAGTGGGATACCATGAAAAGTATATCTCCTTAAAACAAGTACTTACTGCCAGCCCCAAATGGAGCACAAGAAACTTGTTAGCAATTACCTGTAATTTTGTAATCTATATTTTTACATCTGTATATTATACACCAATATACTTGTGTGCATATCTACCTATGACACATGCATTTACTTTTTTTGTTTTTTGGTGTTTTTTTTTGTTTGTTTTTTTGCGGGGCAAAGGGGGTTAAGTGACTTGCTCAGGGTCACACAGCTAGTAAGTGTCAAGTGAGTATCTGAGGTCGGATTTGAACTCAGGTACTCCTGAATCCAGGGCCGGTGCTTTATCCACTGTGCCACCTAGCTGCTCCCCACATGCATTTACTTTTGATATTATAAATGCCTTGGATGGTGACTCTTTCTTAAGAGGCTTTTTGGATACTCCCTCGAGATGCTAAGAGAAACTTTTCTATAAAGAAGTCATGAGAAAAAGTAATAACATAGCTTTCTGGGAATATCTACTATACATAAATATAGGGCACCCTTGACAGCATGGCTTCACTGAGTAACCTCTCTTCTGTTGAGCTTCCTGCTATCCAAATTTATCATTCAGTTCCGATCCTGATTTCTAGAGACCTCCAAGTCATTCTCTTTCCTTCTTCCATGTGTTCAGTGTTTGGTTCAGAACCTTTCTCTCCTTCCCATCTCTTGGCTGAGGAGTAGGGGAATTTGATATAACTTAATTCCCCAGTTCCTTAATTTACTCAATTGTTATTGTTTGTTTTTTCAGTTGTGTCTGGCCCTTCATGACCCCATTTGGGGTTTTCTTGGCAAAGACACTGCAGTAGTTTGCCACTATCTTCTCCAACTCATTTTACAGATGAGGGAACTGAGGAAAACAGGGTTAAGTGACTTGCCCAGGTCACATAGCTAGTAAGTGTCTTAAGCTGGATTTTAATTCAGGTCTTTATTCCAGACCAGGTACTCTATCCACTGTGCCACCTAGCTGCCCTCAGTCTACTTAATTCCTATGACTTACTCTTCCCCTGTACCTCACCTCTACTCAGAGGTCAAACTCATGACATTGCCATTATACATAAATGTTTATATTATTATAATATTTTATATCTCCCTATATCTTATTAGCCCTATCAAGTTTCTTTATCTTCATTCTTTATCTTCCTTAGTTTCCTCAGTGCCTAAGTTCTTTCTCAGGTCATTACCCTGATACTAGCTAGCATCTTCTTTCTTCCCTATCTTTTACCCCTTTCTGAACTAAATCAACTATATGCTATTGTGGCATTTACAATTATATGTTGTTGTCTTATTTCTGTCCCAAGTTTAGGGAAAATTAGCTGGGGTTTCTAATACATTCCTTACTTATAAATTAGAAGCTTTAGCACCAGTTTTGATCATTAAGCATTTATTAAAGCATACCAAATATTAGTAAAGAGAGAACACTTGGCTCAGAAAGTTAAGAAGGCCTATCTAGCTTCTTTCTCCAAGTCCCCCATGTCTGAGAGAGTGTGTATCTGGAAGCTTCCTCTGGGTCTGGAGGAGAGGTGGCACTTCTACACTCCTCAAAGCTAACTGGCTAGCATCATTCAAATTTATTAGTTTACTGGACTTGAGGGTGGTCCATGAGCAGAATGTGCTAAGGTCAGAGTTCAGAGAACACACCCTCTGAGGGCCAGGCTTTCAGGTAGGTGTGGTTTTAATTAAGTTAACTTTAAGTGAGTTAATCAGCAAAGTCAATCCAATCAATCTTAATATTATCCCCTGGGGGGGGAGGGGCTCTGGGTGTGCCAAAACCCATTATTTTCTCACAAACTAGCCTGTGCTTCATTAAGAAACATGTTTTCCTTAAATGAAGCAACAATATTACAAATACTTATAAAGGGTTCTATGATGACTAACAATGTAAAGGGGAATGAAAAGAGAGAAGAGAATTTTAGTGAAACATTGACAAAAAAACTAAAGGGGATAATCCTTTTTAGGAGGTGGATATTACAAATAGTGTAGGCAACAGGAAAAGGAAAACAGGAAAATGTCCGTTTAAGTCTTTGGAAGTCTTTTCTCAGATGATTCTTGGGATGTCATCTGGGTGTAGCTCTGGATTCTGGCTCTGGATTCTGGGCATGGTCTCAGGTGTGGCCATAGAGAAGTCTCTCAGGTGTTTCAGATGCTGATGATCAGCCAGAAAGTCTCAGCTGGAAAGTTTCAGGTGTGGTTGTTTCCTCAGCCTTACATTGGAATCCTTTCTCTTTCTCTCTGTCTCTTTCTTCCCTTTCCTTTCCTTCATAAATATGTTGCTATTTCTTTAATTCTGTCTGTACTCAGGGCATTCTAACCTGGACACGACCTTTCAAAATATTTTCGTATTTCTGGCAAGGATTGATGGAACAAAGTGAATAGAAATGAAATATGCATCTCTAGAATTTAATAGATCTAGTCCAGTATACTGTCTGGCACTTTTGCATAATCTATCATAGAATCTATTAGGTCTTCCATTAGGTTCCTGAACAGTACCTATAAATTTTTGCTAGTTATCAGTTTTGCTTGCACAAGATTCCATTGCCTTTAACAATGTTTCTCTTGCCTCCAGCAAATTATCAAAATGCTCAGGGATATTGGGGTCCCAGTTAGGGTATTCTAAAGGCCATCATGTAGTAGCTTTTCCTGTTGTGGCTAAGGAGTTTACTGCCACTATTATATCAGCAATTTTACCTGGAGATAATGTTGTTTCCATAAGATTGGTAACATCATCCCCAGTAGGCTGGTATCCCCTAAATATTGCCTTAAATTGGCTTTTGACTGTTGTGGGATATTCATCAAATTTAGGAATATCATTTCCATGAACTCAAATCTTTGGGACCAAAGGGTGTATATTGTCTGAGCCTCACTACAGCACCTTTTGATCATGGATGAGCATCTCTTGGAGGGGAAGAAGTTTGGGCTTTTCTGTCTCCTTTAAAAGAGGATTTTCTTCTGTGCTTAGTATAGAGGAAATAGAGGAAGAGGTTTGTATGTCCTCCTGTGTGAGCCCCTTGGTTGCTCTACTCCAGAGTTCCCAATAAGTTAAATCTTTGGGGGATTTAAAGTATAGGATTAATTGCAAATCTCTCAATGTTTGGGGATCAAAAAATCTGGACTCCAGCCACTGGTCCTCTAATAAGCTAATATATTCTTTATGCCACCTAAAACACGGTTTGATAAGCTCTCTTTTTTCCAAGCCTGGCTGAATCAGTAGCTTATATGAACCCCATGCTGTGAGTATCCTTTCTAGGGGAGACCCCTGTATTATATAGTAGAGTTTGGTATTTTTAGTCCCCATATTGTAATTCAAAATTTGCCTTACTAAAACAAAAATAAAAATAGAAAATGCACAAAAACAAAGCATTAACATGATCTTATGAAATTACAGCCTAAAAGTGTCTCAAAAAACTTTTCCTCCTGAGAAAAGGTGGTTGGAGAAAGAAAAAGCCTGCAGGAAAAGTGGCAAGAACAGGCATTTGGTGATTTAGAGAGGCAGGCACATAAAATCAGTGAAAATAGGAGAAACATACAAACATAGAATTTCTTACCCAGCTTGTTTGCAGAGAAGATCAGAAGATTTCAAGATTCAACATGCCCTTCGTGGTCAGCCAAACTATCCTTCACCATTTTTTTTACCAGGATTATGGCCAGGCTGAACAGCAAAACCAGTCTGAGGGAAACCAATGGACCTCAAACCCATCAATGAATAAGGGGAAGGTCTACCTCAAGAATGTGAAGACTTCTTCAGGTTGAGTGGGTGAATGAGAACGATTTGTTTCAATGGCCATAAAGGCAGCCAGAGAAGGCACTGTGGAGCACCTAGAGCTTGGTTAGAAATCATTCTGACTTTTATCTTTCCACTGGACTTCATTGACTCTGGAAAAGAGAGGGAAGCTGATATCTTTGTGTAACTCTGATTCACTTAAATCCAGTTCATGTATGGGTTGTCATCATCCTGTGATGTTCTCTTCTAAAACTAAGGATGAAAAGCAACAACACCCTTTGCCATATTTTCCTTACCCCTTATTCTGCTTTTTGTCATAATTGGCTAAGGCCAGCTCTAGATTACTCCCACCCTCTGCCTCCCTTTCTTTCATTTGTGTACTGCTCAATAGAAGTAAAAGGAATAATGAAACTGCTGAACGAGCACACTAAAATAAAATACACACACACAGACACACACACATATATAAAGATATAAATAAATATAAATAAAATATAATATAACAAATATAAAGTATAAATATAATATATATGCATATATGTCTATGTCTATGTATGTGTATGTGTATATGTGTGTGTGTGTGTGTGTGTGTGTGTGTGTGTGTGTGTGTATGAAATCTCCTTTCACTGGGCCCCTCACTGAAGCAAGGTAAACATTTGATTACTATCCAGTTAATTCTCCCTCTCACTTTTCCATTACAGCTATTCCAAACCACTTCACTCTTCAGATCTCCAATAGTATCCTCTCTCTCTCTCTCTCCCTTGCTCATAAAAGAACCTCACCTTATACTTCAAAAAAATTAAAACCATTTACTAAGAGCTTCCCTTATCCCTTTCTTTTCATGTCTTTTCACTCAGACATCTTCCTCAACTGTAATCCTCTTACACTCTAGTCTCATATAAGGGATTGACCCTTCTCCTTGACAAGACAAACCCTTATTTATGCAACTTTAATCACCTCCCATTTGTGGTGAGTAAAATTAAATATAATTGTTCCAAGTTTAGGGAACATAGCTGGGGTTTATCATATATTTGTTACTTAGAAATTAGAGGCTACTGCACCAGTTTTGGGGCATTAAGCATTTATTAAAGCATATTAAATGTTAATAAAGATAGAGCACATGGCCCTGAAAGTTAGAAGTCTAGCTGGGATTTAGGGAAGAGAATCATATGTCCCCTTCTCTCTCCTTCTACTGCCATACCCCAAGTCTATGCCTTTACCATCTCTTGTCTAGTCTACTCTAATACCTTCGAACTGATAACTTTGTCTCAAGTCTTTACTTACTTCAATCCATCCTTTACTCCAATACGACGGCGATTTTTCTACAGTAGTTAGTCTGGCCATGACACCTTCTGCTTAATGAAGTCCTATGGATCCTTATTACCTCAAGAATATAATATAAACTCTTCTGTTTGATGTTTAAATTTCTTAATTATCTGACTCCTTCTTACTTTTCCAGCCTTCTTATACTTCCCTTCCCTCCCTCCAAAGACCCAAAGGTCTGGCTATGTCTTTCTTATGGTTCTTTGAATTAACTGTCTCTGTCTCTGTCTGTCTCTCTCTCACACACATACACACACACAATCTTTCTCTGTGTCTGTCTTTCTCTCCTCTTTCAGACAGTACAGACAGATAATAAGTTTGGCTTGCACTTGAACAGGAGGAGAGCAAACCTTTCGAAAACTGCCCAGCTCCTTTAATGAACTCAAGCTTTGTCTTTTGAAACAAATCATTTTAATACCAAAATTTGTCATACTGCAGTCAGATAGGGAGTCTTCAGAGAATTAGACATTAATACCACAGAGGGAACAATAATAAGGCTCATAGTGAATGTGAGTAGGCTGCAACATATACCCAATCAGAAACTTTGAAGAAAAGTAGGAGCAAAAAAATGTCCTCAAGGAAGTATATGGCAGGAATACACAATGGGTTGGTCATGTAGTAAGGGCAAGGCATGAAAAGAGCCAGTGAGTGTATTCTTCTGCTACCTTAATGATATTAGGAAAAATAGGAGAAAATCTTCCAACATGTTTAGCCACAGTCCTGAGGCAAACTTATTGGAGGAAATGGAAAAAAGATGCATAGAATGGGCAGATATGGATGGTTTGTGATCTATATCATTAGAAGGAACTCTCTCCAAAGCAAGATCTCCTATCCATTTGAGTTGTTAAGTCATAATTATGGCAGTTTCTCAGGGAATTTTACCATTAACCCTATGGATATAAAATATGGAGCTCTCCTATAGGGGAAAAATAGTGATCTATGATAATCCTTGGGCTTCATTCTGTTAGAATATTTCATTTGTGAGCTCCGTGGTTGGTAAAAGAGGCTGTTCCCTGCCTCACTCTAGGGGACTATAATCATGTTCCCTAGGATCACATCTTTCCCTTTCCCTTCTTGAACCTGAACAGACTCTAACAAGTAGAAGTGATCTTTTCTCTGCCCAGAACTAAACCAGACTTGACTTAAGAGACTAATGTTTCAAGGGCTGCAGAGAGAAGCTCCTTTCCCCTTTGTTTCCACAAGGAGACTTTATTAATATTTTCCTGGCCTGAGAGGGGTCAACATACTACATGTTTTTTTTATTGGAATAAATGTACCACCAGCATTCTTCATTACTATCTATGGACATGTGGAGTTCTTGAGAGAACTGAAAATCTTTCTAGTATTCTGTGGAAGGAAGAAAAGAGACACAATGGCAAGGTAGGCATTTGAATTTTCACACATTCAATGTCATTTTGGATTCTTTTTAAAAAATAATATATTTGTGTATGTATGCATGTATATACACTGATATTTAAAAGTTCAACTGCTCCCAGGATATAAATCTTAAAAGATATATTTTAACTTAGAGATAATATTTATGGCTTTTATATTTCTGTGAAAAATCACAATTTATAGTAAGATCTCTAGCACTTCATCATGAAAGCTGATAAGCAGCATACCATTAACATATAATTCTCAATATGCCTGAATTCTATAATCTCTAACACTTGCTAAATGTGTGGTTCACCAGAGCAAAAATATAATAAACATTGCACGTGTTCATCAATTACACTTTAATTTATACAAATATTTCTGGTAATATAACCTAAATGTGCAAACTTTGGGTTGTTCTTTAGAAATTAGATTACTCAGGTGGTTTTATTTCATGTTAATTCTTTCCCAGTTTATCAGTTATGCAAAATTTAAAATGTCCTTCACATAGAAAACGTGTTTATAGATGCAGTGTGAAAACCCTTAAGGAACATTTGATTAGACAATGAAAATAAATAACAGGAGGAAGTACTTCATGAGGAAAGAAAACACCAATGACTCCAGTTATCAATATACCATTTGGTGTACTGTAGTAGTAATGTAAAAACAGTATTAGAATAGGAAATCAAAAGGACTTTGTTATGGCAAAGTTCTATCAGTAACTAGCTATGTGGATTATCTTAACTCAGTTTTTCTTGCTCTCAGTTTCCTCATCTTCAAAATAAAGAGTTTAGAGTAAAATGACAATTAAACTCCCCTTAAGACCCAAGGTTAGAAAACTAAATCCAATTTCCTTTTTGTGGATAGTTGGAGTTCCATAGTTAGAGATTGAATCCCATTCACTCATTTTGCAAATTAGGAAACTGAATCCAAAGTAATAAAATATTTTGCTTTGAGTTATGCAAATAGGGAACAAAGCTGAAACACAAACTCAGATATCCTGACTCCTAGTACAATATATTATCCACTGTTTTGTTTTGTTTTGTTTTATTTTGTTTTGTTTTTGTTTTTTTACTACTAAGGTAAAACAGGTCATAAGCATAAGTCACCTCTTTCTGTAAACATTCCAAAGTCAGGTCACAGAACTTTAGTAGAAAGAGATTTCAGAAGCTTTCTAACCTAACCTAGTGACTGATCATACTCTATATGTTACTGACAGCCTCCTTTTAAGGCATACTTGTTTGATATGGCACCAAAGTTGCATAACTTTACACCCAGAAGGAATTTTAACCATTAGTGATAGCCCCAAGCCATAGCTCCATTCTTATCATCAGGTTATCTAGAAGACCCCTGAGTTCTTGAGAGGATGAAATAGGAAAAACTACATTTCATTGAATAGAAATATGGAAAGAGGATAGAAAAGACAAATGGCACTAAGTAAGACTTGGATGGAAGGTGAGACTTGGTTAGCATGAGGATGCTGATTTCAGGAAGGTGAACCAATGTCTAGAGCCCTCTTGACTCCAACTCTATCTACTATGTATTATCTACTATACCAGAGATGTCAAAATCTATGCCTGAGGGCCATGTGGCCCACAGCACTATCAACCAAATTAAAATGTAATTGGGAAATGTTTAACAAAATAAATAAAAATACAATAAAATGTAAACAAAAATTAAAAAAATGAATGAGGGGGCTGGATGAGGTATCCTTAAAAGTTCTTTGAGATCTCAGTGATATTATTTTGATTGCCTGAAAGAGCTGCAACTGTTGGGCCTTAACTGTAACTCAGGAAAAGTCAACAGGAGAGAAAGAGGCAACTCTTTGATTGGTAGGTTTATAGACCTACACAAAAAGCCTAAATTCAACCATCATCCCCCAAATTAATTGTCTAATGATCTTTCCCTACATATTATACCTTATGTCTGGATGTTGCCTATTAGTGATTCCTTTACTAATACCCAAAGTCAGATATGGTTGTAATTTTAATTTTGATTTAATTTTCATTTGCTTTATAAATATTGAAGATTGGGTGGGTATTAACAATGTGATTCAGACTGAGCTGTGGATCCTTCTTGGATTGGCGTGGGGACCATTGCCTTCAAGGTATGATTTTAGAGCAAAATTTATTAATCTGGGGTCTGTGAATACACACACACACACATACATATACTCACATATATATGTATATTATTGAGAGATTCTGTGAATATATATAGACACACATACACATACACATATGTATCATATTATACATATATAGTTAGGATAGCTAGTTGGCACAGTGGATAGGAGCCTATTCTTTGAGTCAGGAAGACTCATATTGCTAAGTTCAAATCTAGCCTCAGATACTTAGTAGCTGTGTGAGCCTGAGCAAATCATTTAACCTCATTTGCCTCAGTTTCCTCATCTGTAAAAATGAACTGCAGAAGGAAATGGTAAACTACTCCAGTATCTTTGCCAAGAAAACACCAAAAGGGGTCACAAAGAGTCAATCATAGCTGAAAAACAACTTATGTATATGTATACTTATATACATGTATATAAAACAGTAGATATACACATACACATATGCACACACATACATGTATGTATATGTGTATGTATGTGCATGCATGTATGTACATACATGTACAACATTACTTAAATCTGACAAGAAAATTACTTCTTAAGAGAATTGGGCAAGGGGAAGCTAATGACTTCATAAAACACCAAGAAATAATAAAATAAAATAAAAAATAGAAAAGAATATGAAACATCTCAATTAGAAAAACAACTGATCTGGAGAACAGATTGAAGGGAGAAAATATAAGAATTGTTGTACTTCCTGAAAGTTTTGATAAAAAGAGTCTAGACTTTATAGTTCAAGAAATTATTGAGGAACATTGCCCTGAAGTTTTAGAATGAGAGGGTAAAATAGAAATAGAAAAAAAATCCACTAATCACCACCCAAAAGAGTTCCCAAAATGAAAATTCACAGAAACATTATAGCCAAATTTCAAAGCTCCCAGGTCAAGGAGAAAATACTATAAGCAACTAGAAAAAACACACAGTTAAATACAGTGGAGTTACAGCTAGAATAATAGAAGATCTAGCAGCTTCTGCATTAAAACACCAAAGTGCTTGGAACATTATATTCAGAAAAGCAAAAAAAAAAAAATCTGGATTTGCAACCAAGAATAACTTACCCAGAAAAACTTAATGTAATCCTGAATAGAAAAAATGAATATTTAATGAATTAAAAGGCTTTCAGGTATTTATGACAAAAAGACTAGAATTGAATGAAATACTTGAGATATAAGATTTAAGAAAGTATCCTAGTCTAAAATAAATGTCATATTTCATAATTTGGGCTTGGCACTAGAAGTCAGAGTCTAAACAGCTTAAATCTAGATAAATTTCATATTTCATAATTTGATCATTGTCATTAGATCACTTGGGGTGAAATAATTTTCCAACCAAACACAACATAGAAGGTCCACTGGGAAGTTCTGTTGCATTCTTTAACAAAGGGTTAAAAGTCAAGGGAAAAAGGCTGGGAAAATGAGCAAATGGGAAAAACAATCTGACCATAGAGAGTTTCTATGGTGACAAGGAAAATGAAAATAAACCCGCATAAGATAACAAAGCTCCTATATCCAAAGTTTACAAGAAAAATATGAATTGGTTTCAGGCCATAGAATCACTTAAAAAGGACTTTGAAAATAAAGTAAGAGAGGCAGAAGAAAAAATGAGAAGAGAAATGAGAGTGATGCAAGAAAATAATGAAAAAAGTCAACAGCTTGGTAAAGGAGACACACGCAAAAAAAATACTCAAGAAAATAACACTTTAAAAAACAGATTAGGCCAAATGGTAAGAGATACAAAAAGCAAGTGACAAAAAGAATTCCTTGAAAAGCCTATTGGCCAAATGGAAAAGTAGGTACAAAAGCTAACTGAAGAAAATAACTCCTTAACAATGTGAGAATTGGAATGGCATCCCCTGGTGGGAAAAGATATTGCAGGGAAGCGCTACTATGAGAAGACAGCATGTGATTTAGAAGCTATGTGACTTTAGTGTCCAGAAGTTAACCAGCATCCAGAAGCTGCCTGGCATCTGGAACGTACATCTATACAATTGCCTGTTAGTTCTGTCAATCAGGGTTACCAGCCAATTAGCTTGGAGCTGTGTGTGTGGATGGCCCTGTTTCCTATTTCACGGGAGGCTTCGGGAAGAAACCCCTGAGGAGGAGACTCTTTTGGGTTGGAAACTTTGGCTAGGCAGCAGCAGGAGATTAGGGAGAGAGCTGGCAGATCTAATTTTTTATCCAAGTGTTTCTGTTTACTAACCCCTAATATATTCAATAAATACTTAAAAGTCTAAACTCATGCTAAAGCTTCTAATTTAAGGTAACCACTCATTAGATTTTTTTTCAGGGCAATGGGGGTTCAGTTACTTGCCCTGGGTCACACAGCTAGTTTAGTGTCAAGTGTCTGAGGCCGGATTTGAACTCAGGTACTCCTGAATCCAGGGCTGGTGCTTTATCCACTGTGCCACCTAGCTGCCCCTTCATTAGATTTTAATAGATTTTAGACATCATAGCTAGAATTTTAGCCCCTTACAACAATTAGGATTGAACAAATGGAAGCTAATGACTTTATGTGAAATCAAGAAACAATAAAAAAGGAATAAAAAAATAGAAAGCAATGTGAAATATCTCATTGGAAAAAACAACTGACCTGAAAAATAGATCAAGGAGAGATAATTTGAAAATTATTAGACTACCTGAAAGACTTGATCCAAAAAATGAGCCTAGATACCATATTCCAAGAAATTGTCAGGGAAAACTCCCTTGATGTTCTAGAACCAGAGAGTTAATGGTTGAATTCTGAAGGTATTTAGTGAAATACTATTAACAAAGCACTTTATAAATCTTAAAGCACTACGTAAATGCAAGTTATTATTATTATTATTATTGAATATGTTAAACAAATTTTTTTCAGGACAATTATTAAAATTACACAGGGAGACAGTATAATGTAATGGAAAGTTCACCAGCCATGAAGTTAGACAACCTTGATTTTTGTCCTGATGCTTCTACTGATTTTTGTGACCCTGGGTAAATGACTTTATTTTTCTTGTTCTTTTTCTTGCAGAAGGGGAGATTGGAGTTCCAACTTAACAAGGGCCAGGAAGCAGAGGTATATCCAGTGAAAAGTCATGGAGTCAGGAGATACAATGTTCTGTGTTAGGAATGACAAGAAGGCACATAACACTGGCAGGATAAAAAGCAAAAGAAAACCAAAAAAGGTAATAAGGGGCCAGGTTGTGAAGGCCTTTCACAGGCAAAGAAAGGATTTTATATTTGTTTCTAGACAAAATAGGGAACCGCTGGCCTCTACTTACTAGATCTATGACACTGGACAGAAAACTTCATTTCTCATTTGTAAAATGAAGGATTAGGCTGAATCCTAATTCCTCTTAGAGCTCCATGTTGGGAAATACCACTTAGTAGAAACAACACTGTACTGAAAGGCAGAAGATGTTCAAGGAATTGCATTTATTGGTCCTGCTAGATAGAATTACATATCAATATGCAAAATTATCATCAATATATCAGCTAAATCATATTGCAAAACATGGCTATAATAGGCAGCCAAAATATTCCTCAGCAAATAAAAAAAAGTAGAAAAATGCCATTTCTGTCACTAGACTCAGTGTCATTGTAGTTTATATCTTTCTTTTCTTATATTTCTAGTGTTAAAGAAACAGAAACTCTTAAAAAGACAAGCTTTTAATTTTCTGTGCCTGTTTCTACTTCTCATTTCATGATGTGACTCAGAAAGTGACATTTCCTCACAACCACAAAATGGCCAGTAGAGTATAATAACCTCATAAATCAGACTATTTTATACTTTGTTATTGTTTCTATAGGAAATTATTAAATAAAAGAAACCAAGGAAAAACAATGGAGTGTTATCAAGACCTCAGTCTATTTTTATCAAGATTTTAAAAAAATCTACAAAATAGTCTTTTGTTTTTGTTTTTGCTTTTGTTTTGTGAGGGGCAATGGCGGTTAAGTGACTTACCCAAGGTTACACAGCTAGTAAGTTTCAAGTTTTTGAGGCTGGATTTGAACTCAGGTCTTCCTAAATCCAGGGCTGGTGCTTTATCCACTGTGCCACCTAGCTGCCCCAAAACAGTCTTTTTTTTTTTTTTTTTTTAATAATACATTTATTTAGAATTTTCCCCAACTTACATGTAAAAACAAATTTTGACATTGATTTTTTAAAAACTTTGTGTTCCAAATTCTCTTTCTCCCTCTCTCCTCACCCCTCCCTAAGAAATTAAGCAATTCAATAAAAGTTATCCATGTGCAGTCATCTCCACATTAGTCAAGTTGTAAGAGAAAACAGACAAAATAACTTTAGAAAAAGGAACTAACAAAAGAAATTAAACTTCAATCTGAATTCAGATACCCTCAGTTCTTTCTCTGTAGATGGATTGCATTTTTCATAAGTCCTTCTGAAAGCATTCTGCTTATTTTTTCACAGTTACTATTGCTAATTGTATTACCCTCCATCCTATTCCATCCCCTTTACATTTATTTGATTTTTTTTTTCTTTCACCCTATTCCTCCTAGGAAATGTTTTGCTTTTTTACTGTCTCCTCCCCCAATCTGCCCTCCCTTCTTTCACCTCTCCTCCCTTATCCCCTCTCCCAACCACTTTCCTGCAGGACAAGATAGATTACTATACCCACTTGAGTGTATTTGTTCTTCCCTCTTTAAGCCAATTCTGATGAGAGTAAGACTCACTCACTTCTCTGCTCCTTCTCCAATTTCCCCTCCACTCCATAAACTTTTTCTTGTTGTTGTTTTTTTATGTGAGCCACTTCAGCCCAGTCTACTTCTCCCTTTTCCTTTCTCCCAGTGCATTCCTCTCACCCCCTACTTTTATTTTAAAGATGTCATCTTGGGGTAGCTAGCCGACATAGTGGACAAAGCACCAGCCCTTGACCCAGGAGGCCTCGAGCTCAAATCATGCCCCAGACACAAGCCACCCCACCTGCCTGCCCTACAAAAAAAGGATAAACTATGCTTTACAGATATTATCCCTTCATATTCAATTCACACTTGTGTACTCTGTCTAAGCATATTTCTTTCAGCTGCCCTAATACTGAAAAAGTTTTTAAGAGTTAGGAGTATCATATTCCTATGGAGGAATGTAAACAGTTTAACCTTTTAACATCCCTCATGATTTCTTTTTTTCTGTTTACCTTTTTATGCTTCTTTAGGGTCTTGTATTTGAAAGTCAGATTTTCTATTCATTTCAGGTCTTTTCTTCACAGATGCCTGAAAGTCCTCTTTTTCATTGCAGTCCAATTTTCCCCATGAAAGATTATACACAGTTTTGCTGGGTAGGTGATTCTTGGTTTTAATCCCAGTTACTTTGCCCTCTGGAATATCATATTCCATGCCCTCTGTTCCTTTAAGGTAGAAACTGCTAGATCTTGTGTTATCCACAGTACGTGAATTGTTTCTTTCTGGCTGCTTGCAATATTTTCTCTTTGATCCGGGAAAGAAACAATTCATTTATGGTGGAGTCAAATTTAGGATAACACAAGATCTATCAGCTTCTTCCTTAAAGGATCAGAGGGCATGAAATATGATATTCTGGAGGGCAAAAGAATTGGGATTACAACCAAGAATCACCTACCCAGCAAAACTGAGTATAATCTTTCAGGGGGAAAATGGGAATTCTATGAAAGAGAGGACTTTCAGGAATCTGTGATGAAAAGACTTAAGCTAAATAGAAAATTTGACTTTCAAATAAAAGGCCCTAGAGAAGCATAAAAAGGTAAACAGGAAAAAGAAATCATGAGTAATATTAAAAGGTTAAACTGTTTACATTCTTCCATGAGAAGGTGATACTTATAACTCTTTCTCATTATTAGGCAGGTGGATGGAGTATATTTAGACAGAAGGCAGAGGTGTGAGTTGAGTATGAAGGAATGATATCTTTAAAAAATTAAAATTAAGGTTTGAGTGTGTAATACACTGGAAGAAAGAGGAAGGGAGAGGTGGAATGGGGTAAAGTATCTTACATAAAAGAAGCAAAATAAAGCTTATTGAGTGGAAGGGAAGATTGGGGACGTATGGGGGAGTGATTGAGCCTTACTCTCATCAGAATTGGCTAAAAGAGGGAATGATATACACACTCAATTAGGTAAAGTAATCTATTTAACCCTGCAGGAAAATAGGAGGGGAAAGGGATAAGGGGGGAGGGGTGAAAGAAGGGAGGGCAGATGGGGAGAGGGGATAATCAGAAGCAAAACACTTTTGAGGAAGAATAGGGTAAAAGAAGATAGAAAATAGAGTATCATGGTAAGGGAATAGGATGGAGGGAAATAGTTATGATGATTGATTATAATGGCAAAATGTATGGTACCTACTTTGTTGGGATATTGTGAAGAAAATTCTTTGTCAAGAAATGGCGAATCGCTTCAGCATCTTTGCCAAGAAAACCCAAATGTGGTCACAAAGAATCAGATATGACTGATACCACTGAAAAATGACACATGTATATGTATACATATATGTAATAAATACACACACATATAAAACAATATATATACATACCTATGTATACAAAATATAGCTTATATATTATCAGCCAACAAGAATTTATTAAGTATATTTTTTATACCAGTCACTATGCTAATGACTAGAAAGATAAAGACAAAAGTAAAAATATCCCTGTCTTCAGGAAGCTTCCATTCTTTTCAGATGGAACACATATATTTATTTTTGTTTGTTGGTTTTTTTTTTTTTTTTTTTAGTGAGGCAATTGGGATTAAGTGACTTGCCCAGGGTCACACAGCTAGCAAGTGTTAAGTGTCTGAGGCCGGATTTGAACTCAGGTACTCCTGACTCCAGGGCCGGTACTCTATCCACTGCACCATCTAGCTGCCCCACATATATTTATTAGTATATATAATATGAAAAAATTATTAGAAGGTATCTTTGGGAAGATGTGTTCTAGCAGCTTTGTAGAATCAGAAAAGGCTAACTCTTGAAGCAAACCAGGAATTACAAGATGTGGAGGTGAATAGGGTGTTAATTTTAGATATAGGGGATAGCCTTCACAAAAACATTGAGACTAATGAGGGCATGCATTTACTTATTGCCCTTGATCGAATATTAACTTCTTGAAGACATACTGTCTTTGTATCTACATTGTATAATATTTAGTAGATACTCAGTGAATTCTTGTGGGTTGATTCAGTAGGGGAATTATATGAAATGCCTGTCTTGTTTTACAATTTCTTTTCATCAGCATGGCTAAAAGTGATACTAAGCAACCCCCATTCCCAGGTTCCCATAAGGCTATCTGAATGTCAATAGAACACAAAAGTGTATAGTAATCTTGAAGAATAAGCCTCCTATCATTCTACATGAACACACAAACACACATTTTAGATTCTGCTGACATTCAGGTAGCCCTAGGAGAATGTGGAAAATGGATATGATGGTGAAATGAATTGAATGCCAGGCCTGGAGTCTGGAAGAATTATCTTCCAGACTTCAAACCTGGCCTCAGAGATTTATTAGCAAGTCACATAACCCTGTTTGCCTCATTTTCTTCATCTGTAAAATGAACTGGAGAAGCAAATGACAAACTACATCAGTATCTTTGCCAAGAAAACCCCAAGCAGGGTCACAAGAGGTTCAGTAAGGACTAAAAAATGATAGAAGAATAACAAGAATGCCACAATATGCACTGAAATAATAGTTTCATTGTTTTAAAGTCTTTAAAGTAAAGATGAAGAAAGTAGAAGCAAAGTTCCTTCTGAGGTGCCATTTATTTATGGCAAGTGAAGAATTGAGGGAGTAAGGGGCAGTAGGAATCTTTATTACTATAAACTTTCAAATGGAATTCAGCAAAGTAGAAACTGACTAGACCCCCTAGTTATTATATATTTTTTTCAGCTGAGGAAATGTACTGTATATGCTAGCAAGGTTTATTAAAATCCAGAGGTGTGAGATTCATGAAGTTTATACTGAGAAAATGTAATTAAAATTTAACAGCTTAGTTGTCTCAATGAAAAGAAAAAAAAAGTAGGATTCTTTGAGTCCTCTTTCACAAAGCATGGTTCATAAAGTTTTAAAAAAAAACCTTTTAAAGTATTTGAAATTGGTATCAGAATGGGTAATAAGATGAAAAAAGTAACAAAATGTACTATCAAGTTGTATTTGCAGAAAAGAACAAGAATATATTTATATGACTGGTTCCCCCATACTACCATTCTTTGAGAAAAAAAAAAACACTTTTTAATCTTAATTAATCCTCAGAATGATCTCAAAACCATTATCATCAAAAAGCATTTTTGAACACCTAATTATTTTCAGTACTTTGTTAAAAGACTATGTCAGGAGAATTGTATTTACTATATCCCTATCCTCTAGCATTATAAAAGCAACGGCAGACCTCCTGGTGTGAACAGACAGAATTTTTAAAAATAGACTAATCCAATATATAAATATAGAAATGGGGCTGCAGGGAATTTGTACTGCATCAAAGTATATCAAGGTTAAGGCCCCTTTTAGACAGAAAAGGAGCACCAAGAAATATACAAGGTAGAAATGGGGAAAATAATAGACCTTTGGGGGTAGTGCTAATACTACATAGTTCTTGGCACATAGTAGGTGCTTAATACATCTAAGTCCTGAATAGTGAGAATAAAGAATTTCATGAAGTGGTCATATATTTTGAATTCTCACTGCATATTGAGCTGGAAATAATGAGCATATTTTACATAATTAGAACTTTGAATAATACGAATTTAAATGCATGTGATCACTTCAGGGGATTCATTATTCCCATTAATTGTGACCTAGCTGTAAATACTTCTTGATTTATTGGAGATCAAGGACGAGCTTATGTTCAAAATGATTGAGATTTGGAAAAAAATTATGTAGGCAAAAATAAATTGGGTTTTATGAGTGCAATGGGGTACTTGTAGAAAGTACTACAAGTCCCAACAGACTAGAGTGTGGTGGTTTAACTGATTAGCACTCTGTATTGTTCATTTCCTTTATGGTTATGTTACATTTTACATAACTATTTATTTCCTTAGGATAATTAAAGATGTTGATATTTTTCTATGATTGAAGACTATTTGATTTTGGCACTGAATAACCCAGCCACCTGCTATTTCATGACTATTGGAGAAGTTTTAGCATTTTGCCATGCTTTCTATTCTTGGAACTATAGAGTGAACAAATCAATCAGTGAACATATTAAGTACCTACCAGATGCCAGGTACTGTGCTAGGCACTGGAGATAGAAACACAATAAATGGAATAAATTGTGAGGATGAATCCATTTCTAACCAACAGGAAAGTGTTCAATAAATCACTTCTCATTTACAAAGTGGTGAAGTGACTTGACCAAATTCATGCAAACTGGATCCGTAAGTTTAACAAATTTTGCTTCAGTTCATTTTCTATTCATCTTGCGGGTGGGGGGGGATAGTTAATACATTGCTTTGAGGGAAGATGTCAAAGATTGTTTTGTCTCATATAGACTAAATGTTAGTTGATTGATTTTTTCTATCGTTTTTTTTTTTTGGTATGATGTAAATATAACCTCATTGCTAACTTTCTTCAGATGGTTGAAAAACTAGTTCATATGACTAAACTGTCTTGTCATATGGGGTAGTAGACAGGTTATTTGGAAAACAAAGGCAAATTGGGTTGTTTCCTCACCTATTTCAAAGTCTGACTTATTATGTGATGAAGTACAATTATATAGTGCTTTAGTGTTCAAAAATCATTTTGTTCACAATAAACTGGAGAGGTGACTAAATCCCTGATTCAAAAGAAATAGAAATGCCAAGGAGTTGCTCATGAATATTATGCCTACAATTTGATGGATCTGTGATCTCATTGTTATAAATACTCCCCCTAAAATACAGATTATGACTCAGTCATCACTTTTCATCCATGTTCTTCCGCACATGTTCCACAGTTTCTCTAAGTTATTTGGCTCTGCATAAATACCATTTCTTGCCACAAGAGCATCCAAACATTCTTTTCCCCCCAGCTATATATTTCTCTCATGGTATCCTTTATACCATTTCTCTTGCACAGTTCTTCATTAATAATAAATTACAGGCTATGTATGTATAATAATATGAATAACTAGCATTTACATAGCACTTTAAGGTTGAGAAATCACTTGGTATGTCATTTGACCATCATAACATCTACCATGTATCTGCATAGTTCCCCTTCAGTATCCCTTACCTTTACTTTTTCAATGAATGGCTTTTGTGTCAAAGCTATACAGCACCAATGGAAGACTGTTAAATTGATGAGCTTTTGTTTCAGAGAGAAGCTTGGAGTCACTAAAAGTGCTGAACAATTTTCCTGTGGCAAAACAGTGCACTCTTCTTCCTGTTCAGTTCTTGGCTAAGCTAATTATCCATGCATACATGTGTGTCCAATTTATGTGTCCACCCAAATACATGACAGTATGGACAATGGGCATCCTTGATCAATTTTATCCATGTTATATATGAGTATTTTTAAGTGGGTAATCAAGCTGGGTGTCAAAGTAATCATTTAGGATGCAGTGCAGAGTTCTAGGGTGTGATACAATCAACACAATATCATCTGCAAAGAGAAGAATCTGTAAGATCTTGCCATCCCTTTATGATAGTAGATCCTACCTTACAAAAATTTATTCCAATAGCTGATTTTGATGTAATAGGAAAAAAACAACAACCACCTTCTGTTTCCAGGTTCACATTGAGTATTTGATATCTTCATAGAATTGTTATCCAGCAAGATCAGTTATTCTAAATTCTTCAGAGTAATCCCCATACTTTGTTTATTAAAATAATAGCAGATTCTAAATTCAAAAACATAATTTGTTAGAAAATGAAATAACAATGATTTAAAAAAGTCAAGGACAAATACACTAGTAATAAGTGAAAGAAAGATGATAGTATTTCTATTGTATATAATGTAATTGAATAATGATTAAGCATTAAAATACTAATTTTTGTAGGGTGATAAACTCTATTGGAGTGCTGGTGGTGGTGATGATGATGATGACGACAACATTTATGTAGTGCTTATTATGAACCAGGTAATGCACTAAGTGGCTTATATTTATTATCCCATTTGATCTGTACAACAACTCTAGGAAGTAGATATTATTATTATCCCCTTTTTACAATTGAATAAAATGAGGCTGACAGAAGTTGTGACTAAAGTCACACAGCTAGTAAATACCTGAGGCCAGATTTGAATTCAGATTCCATCTCAGCACTCTCTTCACTGTGCCACCAACAGTACAGGGGAACAAAGGTATTATAAATACTCAAATCTACATAAAACTACTTTGCTTCAAAAAGTTCCTTAAACTCAATCCTATATATTCTTTGATAGTGGGTAGAATTATATTAATGTTCACATACAACCTAATTTGCTGTTAAAATCCTGAAACATTCTGTTCTATATAAAAGAAATCTGTTTAGTTAAAAACAATAATTGTATGCAGATTTTAGTCAATACACAGCTTGAGAGCAGATGGAAGTAACAGTGGAATACTCTTGAAAATTGAAAAAACATTAAATGTAGATATAGTAAGAAGCAGAAAAAATTGCTGTGTTTAGCAATATCAGAGGGCTTTAGAAAGATGAAATCTTTGAACACAGAGATGAAGGGAGGGCTTCCTTTCTCCCATTGGCAAATCTTCCTTTGGTAACTGAAAGTGACTCTTTAGTAGCTGAGAAATATGCATGACAGTCTTTGATACTAAGCAGCTCAAGTCAGAAAAAGTATAGACTTAAGAGAAGCACATCTCTCCCTAAGTTAATTAGGTGATTGAAAGGAGTCTACTCTTTCTTTTAAATATTGTGTAGACAAAAATGGAGAAAAGTAGGAATAAAGTTAGTTAAATGCTAGACTTGTCTAATTGCATTAAACATTTTTTCACTTTAAAGTTTATTTATAAATGTTATCATTAAAATAGTTTGTTTAGATTTTGCTTAATAGTAAGGCACATTTTTGTACTGGGTGTCCCAAAAGTCTTAGTGCAGGTTTAAGCTTTATTTTAAAAGTTAGTTTAATAGTAGAGTTTAAAACTGCACTATGACTTTTGGTACACAGTGAATAAAGGATATGGAAATTTAAGATTATAAATCAGGGAAAAGAGGCATAAGAAGACAGCATATATGAACCACAGAGAAGAAATAAGCCTTGAAATTAATCCACAATTAATTAAAGTATACTTCTCAGAAGCAGTGCCAAGATGGTGGAGAGAAGCCAGCAAGTTGCCTGAGCTCTCCCTCAGTTCCCTCAAAAAGAACATTAAATCAAGCCTCTAGACAGATTCTGAAACTACATAACCTACAAAAAGACAGAGAGACACAATCTTCCAACCTGAGATAATTTAGAAGATATCAGGAAAGGTTGGTCTCACCTGGGCAAAAGGGAGGTGAAGTGCAATGCAGCACAGCGCAGCGTGGAGGGGGTCAGGGCAAGTCATCAGGAAACTCTAGGCCATAGACGAGGAACTGAGGCCCCTTGATCCTGGCTCAGCAAGCTGGTGGCACAGCAGTCCAGTGGTGAGATCCACCAGCACCAGCTGAGAGGGCAGGCTGCCAACTAGAAGGCCACCCATAGGATAGGCATGATCAGGCCTGGCCATCCCAGCATGCTGGGAGCAAGCACAGGGAGTAAGCCCAGGGCAGTGAGAAATCCACAAGCCATAGAGGGCTCAGTGTAGAAAGCCAGTGACACAGCCCCTATACCCCAGCACAAGAAGCTTGAAACAGGGACTCTGGTGCCCGTGGAGCAGACCTCAACTTAAAAAAAAAAATAAGTGGTGTTAAGGGATAAAATTCTAGCTAGTCTGTCTAAAATACCTAACAAGTGCTCACCAATAAATTATAAGCTTTAGCAAGAGTTAGGCTTTTAAGCATTTATTAAGGAGAATAAGAATTTGGTAAAGAGAGAGAGAAAGGCTTAGATTCCTATCTATTAAAGGGAGAGCACATTTCTAGCTCCCTTCTCCACCACCGTCCCCAGGAAAAGAGCCCAAGACAGAGCACCAGTCTCTTCCTTCTTCCTTCCACTAGCCAACGTCACTTCTGATGCCAAAGAAAAGACACATGTTCTTGCCCTCAAAGACCTTCACTTCATGGGTGAAGCTCTTCTACAGTAAGTCTCCAGCAGGTGGCATCATTCCAATCATTACAGCAGCAATATGAGTAAGAAACAAAAAAGAGCTCTTACCATTGAGAGCTTCTATGTTGCCAGGGAAGAACTAAACACAAACTCAGAGGAGGATAATACTCTCAGATTGCCTACATGTGAAGCCTCAAGAGGGAAGAAGAATTGGTCTCAAGAACAAAAAACCCTCTTGGAAGTGCTCAAAAAGGATTTTCAAAATCAATTGAGAGAGTAAGAAGAAAAAATGGGGAGAGAAATGAAAGCAACACAAGAAAATTATGAAAAAAGAATCAGCAGCTTGGAAAAGGAAGCACAAAGATTGACTGAAGAAAACAAGTCCTTAAAAAATTCATTTGGCCCAAAGGAAAAGGAGGTGCAGAATATCACTGAAGAAAACAATGCCTTCAAAATTCAAATTGGACAGTTGGGAGCTAATGGCTCCATGAGACACCAGGAATCAGTCAAACAGAATCAAAAAAATGAAAAAATAGAAGAAAATGTCAAATAACTCATTGGAAAGACAACTGACCTGGAAAACAGATCCAGGAGAGACAATTTGAGAATTATTGGACTGCCTGAAAGCCATGATCAGAAAAAGAGTCTAGACACCATATTCCAGGAAATTATCAAGGAGAACTGCCCTGATATTGTAGAATCAGAGAATAAAATAATAATTGAAAGAATCCACTGATCACCTCCTGAAAGAGATCTCAAAAGGAAAACTCCAAGGAATATTGTAGCCAAATTCCAGAATTATCAGGTGAAGGAGAAAATACTCCAAGCAGCCAGAAAGAAGCAATTTAAATATCATGGAGCCACAGTCAGGATTGCTCAGGACCTGGCAGCTTCAACATTAAAAGATCACAAAGCTTGGAATATGATATTCCTGAAGGTTGCATTGCTTGGATTGCAGCCAAGAATCTATTACCGAGCAAAAATAAGCATTCTTTTTCAGGAGAAAAGATGGGCATTCAATGACATTGGGGACATTCAAGGTTTCCTGATGAATAGATAAGAACTGAATAGAAAATTCGATCTTAACATACAAGACCCAAGTGAAGTTTAAAAAGAAAACTGGGGGAAAAAGTTATTTAATAAGGTTAAACTGTTTACATCCATACATGGGAAGATAATACTTATAACTCTTAAGAACTATATATATATTTTGGCAGACAGAAGGATTATACACAGAGGGTATAAATATAAATTGTCTTTGATGTGATGATACAAAGAAAATTAAGGGGCAAAAAATGAGTATATGGGGAGAAGAGGAGAGGGGAGGTGGTATGGGGTGAATTACATCATATGAAGAGGGGCAAAAACCTATTACAATAGAGGGAAAGAAGGGAGAGGTGACATTATTTCAACCTTACTCTCACTAGATTTGATTCAAAGAGGGAATAACATATATGTTCATTTGGATAAAGAAACTTAGCTTATTCTTTAGGGAAGCAAAAGGATAAGAGGAAAAGGGGGGACTGATAGAAAGGAGGGCAGAAGCAGGGGAGAAAAGGGTAAAGAAAAGGGAGGGGGACTGATATAAGGGAGGGCAGAGGTAAGAAGCAAAATGTTGGTGAGAAGGAATAGTGAAAGAAGGGGGAAGTACAAATGGGGTAAATGGAATGGAGGGAAATAGACAGTAATATTAACTGTGAATGTGAATGAGATGGATTCTGCTATAAAACAGAAATGAATAGCAGAGTGGATTAAAAACCAGAATCATACAATATTCTGTTTACAAGAAACACATTTGAAGCAGAGAGATACACACAGAGTAAAGGTAAAAGGCTGGAGCAGAATATGTTATGATTCAGCTGAAGTAAAAAAAGCAGGTATAGCAATGCTTATCTCAGACAAAGCAAAGGCAAAAATAGATCTAATTAAAAGAGATAAGGAAGGAAACTACATCTTGCTAAAAGTTACTATAGATAATGAAGTAATATCAATACTAAACATGTATGAGCCAAGTGGTATAGCATCCAAATTCTTAGGGGAGAAGTTAAAGGAGTTACAAGAGGAAATAGACAGCAATACTATACTAGTGGGGGATCTGAATCTTCCCCTCTCAAAAATAGATAAATCTAGCCACAAAATAAATAAGAAAGTTAAAGAGATGAATAGAATGTTAGAAAAGATAGACATGATAGATGTCTGGAGAAAGTTGAATGGTGATAGAAAGTGTGGTAAAAATTATTTGTGGTAAAAATTAATATCAAAAGTTTTAGCTGAATCATTTGGGAGGGGCCCACCTGGCCCACCCTGAGATTACATATGCTACTGAGAAGGACCTCCCCTTTTTGGGGGAGGAAAAATGGGATGCCAGACCTCCCCTTTTGGGGGAGGAAAAAACAGAACTCACCTGAAAGGGAGGGAACTTCCAGGAGGCACTCTTTTTGGCCTGAAAATCCATCTGGTGGCATTCAGAGTCCAGGCAGAGGCACACGTTTTGCTCTGTTTGGGTGACTGCATTTCTTACAAGCAACAGTAAACTGACTGGGATTGGTGAGTTTAATCCTAAATTCCTTTGAACTAGCTTAATTGGGAATGCTCTGGGATTGCATGAACTAAGCTTAGAGTTAAGACTATCTTTTTGTATTTCTACTTCCTTATTTCCTTAATTGGTTTCACCTTTGTGGTTTAATTAATTCCCAAGTAATAAAACCTGATCCTGTATGAACTAAAGCTCAGAGGCTCCTTTTCTTATTGGCCTGGGCCTAATATATAAAAAGGCAATTTCAAAGGGGAGATTAAACCTAAAAGAGTCCCTCATATTTCTGGGATCCCAATATTAAGGTGAGTCACCCTAATAATGCTCCATATATCAAATATTGGCCCTCACAAAAGGAATATATATTTTTCTCAGCAGTACATGGCACATATTAAAAAAATTGACCATGTATTAGGGCACAAAGACCTCACAGTTGAATGTAGAAAGGCAGAAATAGTAAATGCATCCTTTTCAGATCATTATGCAATACAAATTAAATGTAATAAAGAGCCATGGAAAGGTAGACTGAAACTTAATTGGAAACTAAATAATTTCATTCTAAAGAGTGAGTGGGTCAAACAACAAATCATAGAAACAACCAATAACTTCAAGAGAATGACAATGAGACAAAAATAATGAGGTCAAAATCTATGGGATACAGACAAAGCAGTGCTTAGGGGAAATTTTATATCTCTAAATGCTTACATCAATAAAAAAGAGAAAGAAGAGATTAATGAATTTGGCATGAAACTTAAAAAGCTAGAAAAAGAACAAAGAAAAATCCCAAATGAAATACTAAATTAGAAATCCTGAAAATTAAAAGAGAAATTAATAAAATTGAAAGCAAGAAAACTATAGAATTAATCAATAAAACTAAGAGCTGATTTTATGAAAAAAACAATAAAATAGATAAACCATTGGTTAATTTGATTAAATAAAAGAAAAAAATTATCAGTATAAAAATTGAAAGGGGTGATTTTACCACCAATGAAGTAGAAATTAAAGCAATAGTTAGGAGCTACTTTGCCCAACTATTTGCCAATGAATTTGACAATCTAAATAAAATAAATATTTAAAAAAATACAAACTGCCTAGGTTAACTGAAGAGGAAATAAAATCCTTAAATAAGCCCATATTAGAAAAAGAAATTGAACAAGCCATTAATGAACTCCCTAAGAAAAAATCACCAGGGCCAGATGGGTTTATAAGTGAATTCTACCAAACATCTAAAGAACAATTAATTCCAATATTATTCAAATTGTTTGGAAAAATAGGTGAAGGAGTTTTACCAAATTCCTTTTATGACACAAATATGGTGTTGATACCAAAACCAGACAGAGCAAAAACAGAAAAAGAAAATTGTAGACAAATTCCCCTAATGAATATTGATGCAAAAATCTTAAAGATATTAGCAAGGAGATTACAACAAGTGATCACCAGGATAATACACTATGACCACATGGGATTTATACCAGGAATGCAGGGCTGGTTCAACATTAGGAAAACTATTAACATAGTCAACCACATCAATAAGAAAACCGACCAAAATCATATGATTATCTCAATAAATGCAGAGAAAGCTTTTGACAAAATACAGCATCCATTCCTAATAAAAACACTAGAGAGCTTAGGAATAGGTGGAGCTTTCCTTAAAATAATAATCAGTATCTACCTAAAACCATCAGCAAGCATTATATGTAATGGAGACAAGTTAGAGGCCTTCCAAATAAGATCAGGGGTGAAATAGGGATGTCCATTATCACCTCTATTATTTAATATTGTACTAGAAATGTTAGTTATAGCAATCAGAGAAGAGAAAGGAATGAAAGGAATTAAAATAGTCAAGGAGGAAACAAAACTATCACTCTTTGCAGATGATATGATGGTATACTTAGAGAATCCTAGAGAATCAACTCAAAAATTACTTGAAACAATTAACAACTTTAGCAAAGTAGCAGGATATAAAATAAATCCACATAAATCATCAGCATTTCTATACACGACCAACAAAGTCCAGCAGCAAGAGATAGAAAGAGAAATTCCATTTAAAGTAACAGTAGACAATATAAAATACTTGGGAGTCTACTTGCCAAAACAAACCCAGGATCTCTATGAACACAATTACAAAACACTTTTCTCACAAATTAAATCAGATCTAAATAATTGGAAAATATCAATTGCTCATGGATAGGCCGAACTAATATAAAAAATGACAATTTTACCTAAATTAATTAACTTATTCAGTGCCACACCAATCAGACTACCTAAAAATTATATTATAGAGCTAGAAAAAATAGTAACAAAATTCATCCGGAAAAACAAAAGGTCAAGATTATCAAGGGAACTAATGAAAAAAAAATGCTCAGGAAGGTGGTTTAGCTGTACCAAATCTGAAGATCTACTATAAAGTGGCAGTCATCAAAACTATTTGGTACTGACTAAGAAATAGAGTGGAGGATCAATGGAATAGATAAGGCATCGGAGACACAGTAGTAAATGACTTTGGTAATATACTATTTGATAAACCCAAAGACTCCAGCTTCTGGGATAGGAACTCAGTATTTGACAAAAACTGCTGGGAAAACTGGAAGATAGTATGGCAGAAACTAGGCATATACCAACATCTTACACCTTATCCTAAAATAAGGTCAAAATGGATAGATGATCTAGACATAAAAGGTGATACCATAGGTAAATTAAGAGAGGAAGGAATAGTTTACCTCTCAGATCTTTGGAAAGGAGAACATTTTATGACCAAACAAGAGATAGAGAATATTATGAAATGCAAAATTGATGATTTTGATTACGTTAAATTAAAAAGTTTTTGTACAAACAGAACCAATGCATCCAAAATTAGAAGGGAGACAGAAAGCTGGGAAACAATTTTTATAGCCAGTACTTCTGATAAAGGCCTCATTTCTAAAATTTATCAGCAACTAAATCAAATTTATAAGAATCCAAGTCATTCCCCAATTGAGAAATGGTCAAAGGACATGAATAGGTAGTTTTCTGATGAAGAAATCAAAGCCATCTATTGCCATATGAAAAAAATGCTCTAAATAACTATTGATTAGAGAAATGCAAAAGAAAACAACTCTGAGGTACCACCTGACACCTATCACATTGGTTAATATGACAAAAAAAGGAAAATAATAAATGTTGGTGAAGCTGTGGAAAAATTGGAACACTAATGCATTGTTGGTAGAGCTGTGAACTGATTCAGCCATTTTGGAGAGCAGTTTGGAGCTATGCCCAAATGGCTATAAAGCTTTGCATACCCTTTGACCCAGCAATCCCACTATTAAGTCTTTTTTCCAGGGAGAGCATGGAAAAGGGAAAAGGACCCACATATACAAATATATTTATAGCTGCTCTTTTCGTGGTGGCAAGAAATTGGAAATTGAGGGGTTGCCCATCAACTGGGGAATGGCTGAACCAGTTGTGGTATATGAATATAATGGAATACTATTGTGCTATAAGAAACAATGAGCAGGAGGAGTTCAGAGAAACTTGGAAGGGCTTGCATGAACTGATAATGAAGGAGATAAATAGAACCAGGAGAACATTGTACACAGTATCAACAACATTATGTGTTGATCAACTGCTGTAGATTTGATTCTTCTCAGCAGTACAATGGTCCAAGATAGTTCCAAAGGACTCATGATGGAAAATGTTCTCCAAATCCAGGAAAAAAAAAAAGAACTGTGGAATTTAGATGCAGATCGAACCATAATATTTCTTTTGGTTTTTGTTATTGTTTTTTTCTTTTTTGAGGTTTTCCTTTTTGCTCTGATTCTTCTCTTATAACATGAGTAATGCAGAAATATGTTTATTGTGTTTATGCATACATAACCTATATCAGATTACTTGCTGAATTGGGCAGGGTGGAGATAGGGGAAGGAGGGAGAAAAATTTCTTATAAAAACAAATGTTGAAAACTATCTCTAAATGTAACTGGAAAATAATAACATTTTTATATGGAAAAAAAGGTATACTTCTAACCTCTTGGGCCAGAATATCTAAATATAAGAGGAGCTTTTTGGAGAGATGAGTGACCCCTGTAATGTAAATAGAAGATACTTGATGCTTATTGAATAAATTTTAAATAATTTAAAACTAAAGTCATGAAGTAGTGTTTGCCATGTCCATTACTGGAAATATGCTTTGAATTATTTTCCATATTTTTTGAATTTTCCAATTTTAGGTGACAGTGATACCGACATTTTCCTCAAAGCATCCATTTGTGAAGCAATTGAACAAGATATCATTGAGGTGAACCCAGAAAAGTAATCCAACAATTCTTAAAATATGGACTTCAGGAGGCTATGGAAAACTTCAGGTATTTATTCAGGTAGTGCTAGATTTTCCATTCATGTTTTTCTTGTCTATATCATATAAGGTATCTAATATTTTTGCTATCTCTTGACCATGATTTACCTGTAGGTAATGTTTCAGGGTATAGGTATGGTGTTCCAGGTTCTGTAGCTATGGAAGAATTGTAATTTCCCACTCGTTTTCTTAACAAATAGTACTCAGAGAGACTTAGGCATCAGCCTTGACTAGTTCTTTTCCCCACTCTGCTTTAAATGGAAGAGAATTTTCCATTTTCAAATGATCCAAAGGATGTAGGATTTTGCAAATTCCTGTAAGTTTCCTAAATTGTCATCTGTGAATTAGTTGTGATTTCTTCATCATATGGAGCAAAGGGTAAACTGGATTCATGGCTCTACAAGGAGCCCAGCAAAAAGCCCATCATGCTTAAGGGGAACTTCTTGAGCACACCATGAGTGGGAGAATGACTTTCAGCAACCAGGAACTAAGTTGTCATTTTGCTGATTATCTTCTCTAAGTTGGGGCCTGTTTTTTCCTAGACTCTCTATATACTTGTTCATAAGCCTACAATAGACCTTTGAGGTAGTGTTTTAAACCAAGTATTCTTAATGTGCTACTTTAGTAAATACCTGCTTATAAAAGAACTACCTAAGGATGGTTGAACAAATTATTCTCAAGTGAGCATCAGGAAACAAGACCTGAGTACAAATACAAACTTACATACTGCCTGTACAATGTGAGAGAAATCACTTAATCTCTTTTTGCCTCAGTTTCCTCAATTGTACATTACAGATGGTAATAGCACCTACCTCATAGAATTGTTATGAGGATCAAATGGGAAAATATTTATAAAGGGCATAGCACAAATTGTTTAGCATATAGAGGGACACTACATAAATGCGAACTATTTTTGTTATCATCATCATCTTGGGGGAAATCACACCAGTGGCGCTTGAGTCATATGCATTAAAAATGATCTCTAACCTCTCAGTGGTACCCCTAGAACCCTTGGGGGTTTGTATAGTCAATTTCCATGGCCCCAGTGCATTAGTGTCTGAGAGAAGGAGCTGGATTAGGATGTCCTTTACTTTATATGGGCTGCATGTATATCAAAGGAACAAAATACCAGAAGGTTTTTTTTTTCATCTCAGCAGCTGACAGGGTAACTAAAAAGAGAATTCTTGTTCAGTAATTCTCCAACAGTTGTTTTTGTTATGAAGCAAGCACTGCTATATCCTTGGGAGTAACAAGGATAATATCAGGAGATTGAGTCGTGTTTTTCCCCTTCTCCTCATCCGCTAGCTTACAGCAATACCTTTTCACAGGCAGGATAGGAGAGATTCCTAGGATTTGTCTGATCAACAAGGCTAGCATTTCTGAGAGGCACCCTTAATCCTAAAAGCTATCCATTCCTCTTCTGCTGATAACCTGCATAATTATAAATATCTCTAGCTGCCATGGTTAAAGATTTACATTCAGAAAAAAAAGAAATAGATGATTGGTTTTGATATCAAAACAATAATCAATTATTTAGTTGAGGGTTTTAAAATATATAAAAATATATAAATCTTTAGAAATAACAAGGTATGGACTCATATGAACAAGGAAAACAAAATATATATTTATTCTGAAAGGAAATTCAAACTAAGTCTAAAGTGGGATTCTTGTTTATTTTGAGTGGATCTAGCCAGAGGTATTTATTTTTCAAGGTACAAGATTAGACAGTAAGGGGAAAATCATTTTACAAACAAGTTCTGCAGAAGAAAATCGACATGGTCTGTAGAATTGTGGATTCTGAAACCTTCTCCTAAAACTTGTTATTCCTTTAGAGCTAATATCTGCAAGCTATTTTTTTTATCAGAAGTTAAGCCCATGGGGGCAGCTAAATGGTGCAGTGGTTAAAGCACCGACCCTGGATTCAGGAGTACCTGAGTTCAAATCCGACCTCAGACACTTGACACTTACTAGCTGTGTGATCATGGGCAAGTCACTTAACCCCCATTGCCTAAAAAAAAAAAAAAAAAAAAAGTTAAGCCCACACAATAGGTTGAGAAATAAGAAGTTTTTTTGACTCCTAGACTGAAAATGGGTTTACTGATTTCCCCCCAAATCCTTATTAAAATTGTTGAACTACACATGTAAGAAGTAATGTTTTTGTTTCTTTTATTCTTATTTTTCCTTTAAGTCTACTGAACCATGCACATCCTTAAAATAAGAGATAAATTAAGAATGAATCTATTATACAGAAAACAGTAAAACTTAAATTGAGTTCATGAAAATTTCCTTGCCTTTATACTTGTCCCATGATTTTAATATAATTCACTTTTACAACTGCTTTTTGCCAGCAGTTACTTCCCAGTTCTTTGTAGAAACCCTGTCTTCTATTGACACAAATGGATGGAAAAAAGTAAAAGAAAAAAAAAAAGGAGAGACAGCAGATGTTCAAAGAATGGAAAGGGGATAATAGCATTGACTTCATCAAACCTCAGTGAATGAAGCATTTGTGAAGTGATAGATTAATATCATTGACTGGAGACCACATAAATCATGAAGGCACCCATACAAACTGACTGGCATGCCTTAATTTGTTTGTTTAATAAACTTTGTGTGCAAGAGTGTTTGAATTTTTGAGAAGCATTTTTTTCTACCCTTGATCAGAAATTAGTAAAGGGAAAGACAAAATGAAGATATAACTCAGTTGGCAACTTCTCATTCCATTCAGTCTGAGCTTTTTTTGTAAGTCACAGGTAACCCGCCACCCCCCACCCCAATGAAACAAAACAAAACAAAAAACATGGCCTTGCATTGATAGCATCATGTGGTACAAACTTGGTTATAGAAACATACCTATAATTTCTGCTAAAACTACAGAGGAAACAACCAAATATTAGAACTGGAATTAATCCAACCCCTTTGTTTGACAAATGGGAAATCTTAGGCCCAGAAAGGCCACACAATACCTTAATGGTGGAGCTAGACTATGTCATATGGGCAGAGGACCACTGATAGAAGCATTATAACTTGACAAAAATGGGTCCATCACAAGGAAATTCTAAAAACTTTTCTGTTTTTGTATCCTTCTAGTCTAAAACAGTACCTTGCAAATATTAGGTACTTAAATGCTTCATGTTTTTGAGCATTAGGCATAAGGCAACAAAAATATATTCTATTAAATTTTCCTATTTCATTCCTCAAATAATTTTGACCATAGTTCCTGCTTTCCAGGATGTGTATATCTAGTTAGGATTTCATGAATTGAGGGGACTCCCCACATGGACATTCCCTTCACTGATGCAGGTTGGCATGGTAGGATCATAGATTCTGAGCTGGAAGGTACCTTAAATGTTAGCTAGCCCAGTTTAATAAATGAGCAAACAGAAGGTTAAGAAAGGGAAAAATGACTTCTCCAAGGGCCTACTTGTAATAATTGTTAAGGTGGGAATTTAAAAATACAAAATTAAGGGGCAGCTAGGTGGCACAGTGGATAAGCACCAGCCCTGGATTCAGAAGGACCTGAGCTCAAATCCGGCCTCAGACACTTGACACTAACTAGCTGTGTGACCCTGGACAAGTCACTTAACCCTCATTGCCCAGAAAAAAAAATACAAAATTATTCCAAATTTAGGGTCACTGAGATATTAAATGGCTTATCAATGGTTCATAGAGCTAGGTTTTATCCCATATACACCAACTAATCTATTTTATATTGATCTCTCTCCTCCTTAGATGATTATTTATCAATTTTTGACAAATTTCTCAAACTGACAAATTATTAGAGGATTATTTATTGATCAATTAATGATATATTAAGCACTTTGAACTTAAAAAACAATCTCTAGACTAGCATAAGACTCCTGGTTTTTTAATACTCCACAAATAGGGAAATGATTCTACTGTACCTAAAAGGTTCTTCGATGATAGTTAATGTGAGCTTTCATTTAAAAGTATCCTGAAAAACAAACAAACAAACAAAAAGTATGCTGAAAGGATATTTTCTTTTCCATAGGACATCCCTGTAAGGATCTTCTGCTTGGAACAGGTATAAATTAAATCCCTGCTCTAGTCTCCATATTCAGCTTCAAAGACCACCTGTGTTTAGTAAAAACCTTCAAAGATTACTCCTCAATATTTCATTCTGGAATCAGAGATTCTTTTGTATAGAAAGAAAATTCCTCAAAGTACCTTAAACAAAGTCATTGGTCACTACTTCTGCTGATTAATATAAAAAATAATTATACACACATACACACACATAGTAATGGGACAACAGGAGAGTATCTGTTATGATGCAATCTTCCATTCCAAAAACACATTTGAATCAAAGCAACATATAGTTTACAGTTGAAAAGGATATTAGTGACTATGTACTTTCATCATCTTTCTTATCTTTATGAATAAACAGTCTGCCAAAGTGTAAGGACTTTTGTTTTTTTCAGGGCAATGAGGGTTAAGTGACTTGCTCAAGGTCACACAGCTAGTAAGCGTCAAATGTCTGAGGTAATATTTGAACTCAGGTCCTCCTGAATCTAGGGCCTGCGCTTTATCCACTGCGCCACCTAGCTTCCCCCAACTGTAAGGGCTTCTTAAGTGAGTTCTGGTGCAATTTCTTCTGCCTAAGGAATGCTATACTTTTTTGTTGTTGTTCTTGTTTGATTCATTGAAATCTGCTTTAAGTCTCCTGCCTCAGGATACTCATCAATAAAGACCTAGGTATTGATATTGTGGCTGGTTCATTGCTGGGGAAACCCCTACAGGTTTTTTAAATTCTGTAGTAAAGAGCACAAAGCAATACAGATTCTAGGCAACCCTACTAGTATTTGGTACTCACGTTCTTTGCATTTTCCCTTTGTTTTTGCCTCTTTTTTTTTTTTTGGATCCACAGCATTTAGCACAATTTTTACATTACTGTAAGAGCTCAAAAAATGCTTAATCAATTAAACTGAATTGACAGTTCATTGACTGAATGACTATTGAACTCAGGCTGAGCATCCCAGACCAATGTAAACTCCATTTCAGGACAGATAAAGCTGACACAGTCCATTGTGAAAGTTTGCTTCCTTCTGAATCATTTTTCATTGGGTTGGTCCTTATTCTACCTCTGCTGAATTATCATGTAAACTAAACAGTAAGTACCTTTACATTTTTAGCTCCTGGTCCATTTCAGAAGGTTTTTTTTTTAATTATTAGGTGATTAAGTGAAATCTGGTAAGAGTTCTTATCACATCACAAATTCTTTGGGTGACTACATGCAAATCATTGACCTTTCTGTTTCTCAGGTTCCTCCCAAATTGAAAGCAGATGCCTTCAATGGTAGCAGCTGCCAGAAATGAATCATTATTTATTGTAAAATTGATTCAAAGACTAATGGATCTCTGAAGCTCCTTCCAGCTTGGAAACTGTAAGTATGATTCAAGAATTGAAAGACTGAAACAGCTAATGATATGTAACGACTAGATGTGTCTTCAAGTGGAAGTAGGTTTGGGATCTCCTGAGAATACATGCTATCTCCCAGTGCCACCTCATTTAGGATTTATCTTAGGCTTCATGTATTCCTACAGTGGAACTGACCTCTCTTTTTCCCAAGCTCTCAACAGTCTCTAAATCTGTTACTTCTCAAGTTTGGCTTAGTTCTATTATTGTGTCACTTCCAAGTTTCCCCTATTGAATTGTAAGCTTCTTGAGGTCAAAGGATTAATTTTGTATTTTATCTTTGTTTGGGTTTGTTTTTGTTTTTGTTTTTTTTGGCAGGGCAATGTGGGTTAAGTGACTTGCCCAGGGTCACACAGCTAGTAAGTGTCAAGTGTCTGAAGCCGTATTTGAACTCAGGTCCTCCTGAATTCAGGGCCGGTGCTTTATCCACTGTGCCATCTAGCTCCCCCTTGTATTTTATCTTTATGCCAACCATAGTATCTGGAACAGTGGCTTATGTAAAGGACGGGAAGCACCTGATGATTATTTGTTGAATGTTTGTGCAAAACAACTAGTCATTTATTTCGGGAAGATCATATATTACAAATGAAAAGTGAGATCAAGCCTCTCTCCATTTCCTTCCCTATTCCTTTCATCCCGCAAATTCTCAGTCTCATTTCTTATTAGTTTGGTCACTCACATTGGCAATTGATAAGAACAGATGATGTTAGAGCTAGAAGGAGAATTTAGGGAACCATTAGTCCAAACCTGTCACTTCCCACATTAGGAAACAGAGTCCAAGAGGTTAAATTTCTTTCCCAATCTGTCTTCATTTAGTGCCTTCTCTCTGTTGATTGCATTCCATTTATCCTGTCTATAGCTTGTTTATTCATAGTGGTTTACATGTAGTCTCCTCCATTAGACTGTGACCTTCTTAAGAATAGTGACTGTCTCATGCCTCCTTTTGTGTTCCCAGCTCTTGGCATAGTGCTGGCACATAGTAGCATTTAGTAAATGCTTGTTGAATGACTGACTAAAATAACTTGCTCAAGGTCACATGTGTGGCAAATGGCAGAGTTTGAACTCAGTCCTAGGTTTTCTGAGTACAAGTATAGAACTCTTTGAGGTATCCCATGTAACAGTGGAAAAACATTTTTAAAATGTTCTCTGAGTTTTGAGTCTTAGTTTTTTTCTTCATCTTGCAAAGCCTTGTATGAATCATTCTTTGTATTTTTCATATTTGTAATTTAATGCCACAATGTCATACTATTATTGCCCAAGAGTTTCATAATTCCTGAATAGTTGCACACAATTGCTATTCTTTAAGCAGCAGCATGCCCTGAAACTTTGAAATTCTTCCAAACTCTTCCTTATAGCCCTATTACTTACTCTAATGGAGATAAGGTGGGGGAAAGTTGTAAACTGGCTATACTATTTAACATCTGTTCTCCTACCCTGATCAAATTCTCTAAATATATTAATAATGATGCCAAAACAGTAGAAAGAACAAGAAATAGATATCTGCTTCAGAAGCAATTGCTTTTTTTGAAATTTTCTTTTGCTGTTATTACAGTATATAGCAATCAGAATAACATACATGTGGGAATATAGCACAATTGTAGAAAAAAATCCCATCACATCATGAAGACAAAAAATAAATTTGTTCAGTAGAATCAAGGTTGGAAAAGATGTGTTCAGAAATTTTAGGAAACATCCATTATGCTACTTTGCTGATAAAAATGCACAGGTTTTTTATTTCTTTTAAAGAAATAAGTTGAGGTTGATTGTAAGAGGGGAATGATAATTGATTCTTTTCTTTTGTATAATGTGTCAAATTTTAAAATTTTAAAAGAAGTCCTTTTAAAAAAATGAACCTAAAAATCAACCTGACAGCTATAAACCAACATGAATGTTTCCATATCTAAAAATATGCAAGTTATGAAACAACTATTAATTTCTTGTTTTTAGAGCATATGTTAAATTTAGTATGTAATATCAATATTATCCTGTTTTCATCTCCTTCTCACTTCTGTGTATTAAAAATGTTTCATTGATACTCCTTTCCATTTGGGGAGGGGTCCACTATCACTCCCCATCCATTTTTACCACATTTCCAAAATAAAACCACACTTTTATAACAAATAAGTATAGTAAAACAAAAGGACTCCACACATTGGTTATGTCTAAAAATGTATGTTCTATTCTTCACCTTTAGTTCATTTTCTCTCCTTTTCCATGTAAAATAATTCCATTTCCTTCAATTTATCTTCATATGGCATGTTCTCTAATGTTTTCATCATTTTTAACCCTTTCTAGATGTAATCCTGTTTGTATAAACATATCTACAAAAATATTTTTAAGAGAATAAATTCATTTAACAGTATTTCCTTTACATAATTTCCATAGGTTTCAAGAAGCTACATAATCTGATATTAGCGTACTTTTTTTCCCCAGGGCAATTAGAGTTAAGTGACTTACTAGTAAGTGTCAAGTGTCTGAGGCTGGATTTGAACTCAGGTCCTCTTGAATCCAGGGCCTCTCAGCCTCCCTTTTTAAACGTATGTCCTGTTATTTCACTCTAGGAATACATCTGTCCAACTCTACCACTCTTGCAAGAACAATATGGGCATTCCTATCTCTGTACTTCCATATGTCATTCCTTCTTACCTGAAATGTCTAACATTTGCCTCGTCCATATTCCTCCAAATAATTCAGATGGTACCTGAACCCATTTGGGGTTTTCTTGGTAAATACTTGAATGATTTGCCATTTTCTTTTCCAGCTTATTTTATGGATAAGGAAACTGAGGCAATCAGGGTTAAGTGACTTGTCCAGGGTCACACAGTGTCCCAAGGCCAGATTTCCACTCAGGAAGATGAGTCTTCCTGACTCCAGGCCTCATGCTCTATCCACTCCTCTACCTCGCTGCCCACAGAGTATTTAGCATACTACTATGGACAGAAGCAGGTAGGCGACAAAGTGGACAGAGTGCCTGTCCTGGATTAAAATCTGGTTTCAGATACTTATTAGATGTGTGATCCTCGGCAAGTCACTTAACCTGGATTGCCTCAGTTTCTTCATCTGTAAAATGAGCTAGAGAGGAATGGCAAAGCACTCTAATATATTTGCCAAAACATAAAAGAGAAGAAAACAAAACAAAACAACAACTCTCCAAATGGGATCACCTAGAGTCAGACATGACTGAAAAAACTGACTGAACAATAAGAAGATGAAGTAATTAATAAACATTTGTTGATGAATAAACAAATCACCTACTGAGTGGTAATGAATTAGATTAAAGTAGTATGGGATAAAAATAGTTCTCTAATACCTACTTGTTCCTTTCAGTCTTCTCTTCCTTCCCTTGGACTTGACCCATTGACTGCTACTTCATTGAATCCCAGAAAGAGATATTTGCAGTTTATGTAAAAATAGAGAGAAGGTGGTCATGGTGGTTCTAACTGAGCAGAGAAATAACATGATAGAAATGGTATTTCAGGAAGGTTAATCTGTGCTAGAATTGATAGAACAACCTAGACAATCTGTCCTCTCTGCTGCAATCACCAACCATAAGAACTTGAGGAGTAGTATTTCCCTGAAGGCTCTTATGTTCCCACATTTAGAGAGCAGCTCAAGACCAGGAAAGGTGACAGTCAGACTTGTTTGAGGATCAGCAGCCATACCTATGTTATTGTGTTGTGTATTCCTTTTCATCTACTGTATACTACATCTTCACATAGAGTGATAGCATAAATATCACTGATTATTTTAATTTTAGTTTTGTTTTGGTGAAAAGGAGGTAATGTTAATCTTTGAAAAATGATTTTAATAGGAGATTGAGATATAGTGCCAAATGGTAGGGGACTGAGAAGGGTATGATTATGATTATTCAGGAAATGGAATTAATGAGTGTGGACTTAAAAATCTTACAGCAATGGAAGGAAAGTAACCTGCTAGATAGGATTTCAAGATTACTTGATTTGTTTTTCCAAAAAGGGGAATGATAGCAAGAGAGAATAGTATAATTTAATTTCTGTAGAGAATCCTTAGATGAGAAAATTCCCCTAGATTTCATTAAATTGTGTGTATAGGTTTGTTGTTAAACAAATGAATGAACAGAACAACAATAACAAAGGGTTTAAAAGCTTACTTGTTCCGCTTTCATCTTTTCATCAAGGAGAACCTTGATATATAGTTCATTCTTATAAATATTTTACAGTGATGAGACAAACATATCAGTCAGTAGATATCCTTGTCCTGTTGCTTACTAATGCTCTTTGTGATTTTTTTCCTCCAGTGTCTGTGGAAATCAATGCCTTGATGCTTTTAAAATTATGTTGCCTCCAGGATAATTTTCTTTTGAGTTTATTTCTGATTCAACTACTCCTAATTTGATTTTCTTATATGGTACTTCTATTTTCTCATATATCACATGAGAGCCTGATGTTATAGTCAAAATTTGGTGTTCTTACATTTATATATTAAAAATAAATTGCTAATAGAAATGCTGCTAGATAAGTTCCCTTTTTCATATATTTGTCGTATTGTTGAATCTTTAACAAGTAGCTTTCAGTACTTCTTTGATGTTGATAATCAATAACATCTAGTTTTTTTGTATAGTTCAGTCTAAATAATATTCTGTGCCATCTCTTGGAAATTTCATCAGTAATGAAATCTAAAAGGTGTTGCATTACAAATCTGTTCACTAAAATATGAAAATAAATATTATAGTACTTGCCACATATTAGTCTAAAAGAGAAAGAGAATCACTTTTTCTTCTCCATGAAAGTGAATGAAACCTTTGTTTAATATACTTTGACCTTTGATATGTTTTGTCCTTTTAACAAGGAAATGCTAGGTTTCTGTATGTGAGGCAATTGGGGTTAAGAGACTTGCCCAGGGTCACACAGCTAGTAAGTGTCAAGTGTCTGAGGCTGGATTTGAACTCAGGTCTTCCTGACTCCAGGGCTGGTGCTCTATCGACAGCACCACCTAGATGCCCTGGAAATGTTAGGTTTTTAATGATATTCCTAGGAAAATTTTTATTTTTTTTGGGGGGGGAGGTGTCTTTACAGGAGATCAGTGTATTATTTTTATTTTCACTTTGCCACCTGATTCTGGAGGCTTTAATTTATGATTTTTTGAAAGTATCCAGGCTTTTCCATAAAGGTTTTCAGGGAATCCAGTGATTCTTACAACAGTTATTTTGACATCATATATCTTACTCTACCTCCTCACTTTTTAAAAAAAGTCTTTTGATTTCTTCAGATATTGCTTTCTCATGGAGTCATTGATTGTCTTTATCTGTTTTAGTTTTCAGTGAGTATATTTATTGGGTACAGTTTACTGCTTTCTCCTCCATTTTTGTTGTTTTTTTGGTGTTGTTTACTGGTTCAGTAGTTTTCATTTCTGTCCAACTCTTTGTGACCCCATTTGGGATTTTCTTGGCAAAAATACTGAAGTGATTTACCATTTTCTTCTCTTGCTCATTTTACAGACGAATAAACTGAGTCGAACAGGGTTAAGTGACTTTCCCAGGGTCCCACAGAGAGTGTCTGAGGCCAGATTTGAACTTGGGAAGATGAGTCTTCCTTTCTAAAATCTGGTACTCTATCCACTGGGCCATCTAGCTGACCTCCTCTTCTAAGCTACCTCTTAGTTTAGTTCTTTAACATATTTTAATTTTAAAATCTTTTGTTTCATTTCTTAAAGTCTTTATGGATTCCTTTTGGAAAATCCATATTTTCGTTAAGTCTCTGCTTCACAGTGTTATGGAGTTGGATATGTAATAATTTTTTATATCATTAAATGTTTTTTTCAAATTCTATATTTCTCTGTGAATTGGGGCCTTTGGCCAGACTCAGTCTATCTCCTCCTATGGCTTTGGATGGGGTGGTAAGCGCTGGGTCCTTGTACTCACCTCTATTTTCTGGCTTTAGGTCATTCTAGGTCTTTCCAGCTCATAGTACTATATATTCATGGGCTTCACTAATGTCTCAGGACAGAGTGTTGGGGACCTCAAGAGTATCTGGCCTAGGCTGTAGCATCACTCTTGTAGGTTTCTCAGGATTTCCAAGGTCCTAATGTTGGGTATTTCTGACTACTTTGGGGTTTTCACAGAAAAACCCTCCACTCTTGCTACCTTGGGACAGAAAACCTTTGAGATTTTATGCATCTAGTCTCTGGGCATGCTGGCATTCAGTTTACTCGTAGCACATTGTATTCTATTGACCATTGGCTTCAGTCTTTTTTTTGTCAGTTCTTTGATGACAGAATTCATTTTTACGGTTTCTCATTATATTTATTGATAATTATTTGGTCCAGTAAAAACTTAAGAGCTTTGGTGGAGCAGCTGTATTTGACCTCGGGCATTCATACTGGTAAATATTCTCCAAAATTATTTTTCTTAAGCCCAGATATGATTATGGTATTCCCTATCTCTGAATAAACCCCAGTGGCTCCTTCTTGCCTTTAGGATAAAATATAGTCTCCTCTGTTTAATTTTTATAGCCCTTCACAACCTGGCCCCAATTTATCTTTCAAGTCACATTGGATATTATCACTTCCCACTCCCCTCCTTCCAGCAATCCAGCCAAATTGGCTTTCTCTCTGTTTCTCGCACATATAACTCTATTTCATCTTCTTGGCCTTACATTAACTTCCCTCACAGGCAAGAAATTTATTTTGTCCTTGCATGTGACCCATAGAATCCCACTCTTCCTTCAAGATGCAGTTGATGAGGGGCAGCTAGGTAGAGCAGTGGATAAAGCACTGGCCCTGGATTCAGGAGAACCTGAGTTCAAATCCAGCCTCAGACACTTGACACTTACTAGCTGTGTGACCCTGGGCAAGTCACTTAACCCTCATTGCCCTACCAAAAAAAGAAAAAAAGACAAAAGAAAAGAAAACAAAAAATAAGTAAAAAAGATGCAGTTAATGAACCACCTTTTTTTTTTAACATGAAGTCTTTCCTAATCTCCCCATGCCATATAGCTAGAACTTTCCTTCCCCAGCTACCTAATATGGTTTTATCATTATTCTCTTTATACTTATTATATATTTGCTGATATTTATTTGTGATGTATCCCATTAGAATGCAATTCTTTCAGAGATTAAGAATTATTGCAGTTTTTGTCTTTCTTTTTACCTTTTATCTAGCACAGTGCTTATCACATAGTAGACAATAAAAGTTTGGTGATTTATTGTATTTGGGAATAGAAAATAAGCTAGTTATATTTGAATGTAGAGTGCATGGGGGTAGTGATGGGGATAGAGAATGGCAAAACAGGCTATTTAAATGCCAATCAGAAGAGCTTATATTTTATCCTGAAGGTAATAGGGAATTATGGAAATAGGGACCCATCCTTAAGATATATCAATTTGCACCTATATAAAGGGGAGAGGTTAAAAAGAAATAAAAGGGTAAGTAAGCATTTTGACCAGCTGAAAGGAAGTGAGGGCTTGAATTATAGTGGTGTATTGGAGTAGAGAATAGGAAATGGATGAGAGATGTGGAGGTAAGACTTGTCAACTGATTGATATGGAAGTAATGGAAATACAGGATATCTGGTGTCAGGATATCTGTTACATGGATGACTGAGAAATTTATCGAATAGCAATATGGGAAATTAGGAAGGGATAGATAGATTTCAGAGGAAAGATAAATGGGTTCCATAATGGATTTTTAAAGTTTGATATGTGTCTGGTACATCCATACTAGGAAATCTGGCAAACAGTTGGTGACACAGGACTATAGTATAGGTTGGGATAGAAATGTGTTATACATGGAGACTTCGGAGTAATTTAAATTTAATTGGATTCATGGAATTAATGAGATCACCAAAGAGAGAATATAGGGAGGGAAGAAGAGAGAACCTGGAACAGAAAACCTGTTGTATATTACTGCTTATGGAAACAAATAAAAAGATTAAGTCTAGAATCCACATTGAGAATTTTATATGGGGGAGGTGAGAAAAATCAGTGATGTTTATTTCATATTTAATTTCCATCTTGTTAAGAAGAGGCTATATTTTCCTCTTCTAGTGAGAACTTGTAGATAACATTATTTTTGCAACATTTTTTATTGTTTCTAAACATTTGTCTGTAAAAACACGCAAAGGAGGTGGGAAAAATTAGTAGGATATGCCTTAATATGTATTTCACTGCCATAAAGTGAAACACTAGCACCAATTTAGTAATTTTATGCTTCCATCTGTATCTTAAGTTTGGTCTATGTATTTTAGACCCTTAATTATTTTTAAAGGTTAAAAATAAGAGATGAGGAAAGAGATAAATTGATTGTTGAAATTTAACTGTAGGTGTGATCTGGAAAGCTATGAACATCCCAAAGGCAGAACATTTCTACTTTGAAATCCTGATGACTTTCCTGTAGTTACTTTATGTGACACTTGACATACTTTCACAAAGTAATTTGGAAAATGCTTCTTGGTGGCATAAAGGAACATATATATTTATAGAATTCAAATACAAGCAGATTGGAATAAAGGTCCTTTTATAAACAATTTTGTTTTTATGAGGCTTACTCTACATAATTTGGGCATCACATTGAGGAGGCACCATATGGTGTCAATAAATATGTCTTCAGTGGGTTTCAAATATCCCCTAAAACTTATATTCAAAAGTCAATTATCCACAATTAAATTATAATTTTCTTCCTCTCTTTATCAAAGTTGTATTTTTCTTTTAACTCCAATCTAGTACTCAAAAAGGTTATTATTGAACATTCATTCATCACATAGCTGATTAAGGGCACCTCAAAGGTATGAATCAGGAGAAAAGTTGAAATACTTTTACTAGACTAAAATAAAAAAGATCTAAGAGCAATACTGAGTAATATTTGGTATCAAAGCAATATTAGTGAATAACTAAAAAGGTATGACATTCCTTCAGAATCTTTTTTTTTTCCTTTCTGGTTACAAATTATGTGATTGTTCATGAAATGACTATAGGACTGGGAATAATTTTCTTTATTACCACATATTGGCCTGTATGTGACTCTGAGCACATGGTATCTAAAACATATATCTTGCCTGGGGTTTGGGCTGCTTATTTTGTGTTTGTTTATTCTCTGAATCAGTATATCTCCTAAGATGAATATGCCTGAGCTTGGAGGCTACCTTGTGTTAAGCTGTCCTGGGTCTCATCAAATCAGAATTGAATGGTCAAAAGGGATAAATCTCTGGTTTCTGCTCTGGCACTTTTAGAGAAAGTCCCCAAAGAGAGGATTAAAAAACCTGTCCATTTTATTATTAGTAGTATTTCAAACTTATTATTTATTTTTAGATTTTTTTTTGAAATCCTGTTTTGAATCCTTTCCCTCCCATTAGGAAGGCAAGTAATATGATATAAATTATACACAGGAACTCATGAAAAACATATTTCTATATTAGCCATGTTGCCAAAAAAGCAAGTGAAATAGAGAAAGTGAAAAATTATAGTTCAGTTTGCACTCAAAGTTCATTATTTCTCTCTCTGGTGATGGATAGCATTTTTCATCATGAGTCCCTTTGAAAATGTCTTGGATCATTGTATTGATCAGAGCAACCAAGTCTTTCACAGTTGATCATTGTGACATTATTGCTATTACTATGAACAATGACCTTCTGCTTGTGCTCACTGTGTATCTATTCATATAGTTCTTTCCAAGCTTTTCTAAAACTATCCTGCTTGTCATTTTTTAAAGTACTATAATATTTTATTACCATCATACACAATATCTTGTTCAGTCATTCCCTATTTGATGGCTATTTCTCTTCAATTCTTTGCCATGACACACAAAAAAGAGTGGCTATAAATAAACAAATAAATAAATGTGTATGTATATATATAAATATAAATATATATATATACATATACACACACACACACACACACACACACACACACACACACACACACACACACATATATATATATATATATAAATTTGTGTAAAGACATCCTTTTCCTTTGATCCCTTTGGGATACAGACCTAGTAGTAGTATTGCTGGGTCAAAGGGTATGCAGTTTTATGCTCCTTTGGGCAATGGTTGGATCAGTTTACAAATTCACCAGCAACACAAGTGTTCCTGCTTTTTCATATTCTTTACATCATCTGTCATTTTCCTTTTCTGTCATGTTAGTCAATCTGATAGGTGTGATGTGGGACCACAGAGTTGTTTAATTTGCATTTCTCTAATCAGTAGTGATTTAGAGAATTAAAAAAAAATATCACTAGAGATAGTTTTGATTTCTTCTGAAAACTGACCATTTACCAATTGGGGAATAGCACTTATTTTTATAAAATTGATTTAGTTACATGTATATTTGAGAATAGAGACCTTCATCAAAGAAAATTTCTATAGAAATTATTTCCCACTTTTCTGCTTTCCTTCTAATTTTGTCTGCCTTGGTTTTGTCTGTGTAAAACATTTTATTTTTCATGTAATCAAAATTAAATATTATATTTGCTGTGATCATCTTTGTCCCTTGTTTGGTCATAAAGTTTTCCCTTATTTATGTAATTGACAGGTAACATTTTTCATGCTGCCCTAATTTCCTTATGATATTACCCTTTATGTCTAAATCATGTGTCCATTTTGACCTTCTCTTTGTATATGATGTGAGATGTTGGTCTGGGTCTCTTATCTGTCATGCTTCTTTCCAGTTACCCCAATAATTTTTGTCAAAAAGTGATTTCTCACCCCCAAAGCTTGGATCTTTGGGCATATAAAATAGATTACTTGGTCCATATATGCTAATGTATTGTGTACCTAATCTATTCATTGATCTGGCTCTCTATTTCTCAACCAGTACCAGATTATTTTTATGATTACTGCTTTTAATATAATTTGAGATTGTAGGTAAATTTTCTTTCACTTTTTTCATTGATTCAATTAATATTCTTGAACTTCTGTTTTTCCAGATGAATTACATTTTTTCTAGGATTCTCTATTTATACCATCATATTGTCTGCAGAGTGATTTTTTTTCTTAATTGCCTATTCTTATTACTTAAAATTATTTTTCTTGATTTATTGCTCTGGCTAGAATTTTTAGTATAATACCAAATAATAGTATTGATAATAGATATCCTTGCTTCACCTCTGACCTTACTGAAAATGCTTCATGCTTATCCCCATTGAAGATAATGCTTGCTCTTGGTTTTAAATAGATACTACTTATTATTTTAATAAAGATTCTATTCATTCCTACATCTTATAGTGTTTTTAATAGAAATAAGTATTGATTTTTTCTAAATCTCTTTCTGCATCTATTAAGATAATATAATTTTGTTCTGACTGTTATTGATCTGTTCAATGATGTTTTCCTAATATTGATAGTTTTCTTAATATTGAACCAGTCCTGCATTTCTGGAATAAATCCCACCTGGTCATAGTGTATGCTATTTTTGATATGTTATTACTGTAATCTCCTTGCTAGTGCTTTATTTTAAAAACTTGCATCAAACTTCACTAGGAAAATTGGTCTATAGTTTTATTTCTCTGTTTTAGATATCAAAACCATATTTGTGTCCCAGAAGGAATTTGCTAGGATTCCTTCTTTACCTGTTTTTTCAGTTTATACTATATTAAAATGAACAGTTCTTTACAGTTTTGGTAGATTTAACTTATAATTCCATTTGAACTCCAGGAGTTTTCTTAGGGATCTCATTTATGGCTTGTTCAATTATTTTTCTAAAATAGAGTAAGATTAAATATTTCTATGATTAGTATTGTATTTCTTCTGTTAATCTAGGCTATTTTTTGTAAATATTCTACCATTTCACTTACATTATAATTTTTACTGGTATATACTTAGTCAAAATAACTCCTAATAATTGCTTTGATTTCCTCTTCATTGATGGTCCATTCACCCTTTGCTTTTTAAAAATTGGTAATTTGCTTTTCTTTTTAAAAATAAAATTAACTAATAGTTTATTCTTTAATAAAACAAGCTCCTATTTTTATTTACTATTTCATTTAAAAAGAAATTATCATTATTATTGTTATTGTTGTCTTTAGTTTTCAGGATTCCTGCTTTGGTGTTAAATTGGTAATTTTTAATTTGTTATTTTTTTTCTCATTTTTTTAAAGTGCATGCCCCATTCATTGATCTATTCTTTCTTTCTTTTATTAATGTATATATTTAAAGATAAAATTTTTCCCCGAGTATTTTGGCTGCATTCCACAAATTTTGGTATATTATCTCATTGTTGTCATTCTCTTAAATGAAACTGTTGATTGTTTCTGTTTTGGTTTCTGACCCACTCATTCTTTAGGAATAGATTATTTAGTTTCCAAAAAAATATATTATTATTTTAATACCCCATTATTGAATATAATTTTTATTTTATTATGGTCTGAAAAGGGTGTATTTGATATTTCCACTTTTCTTCATTTGCATGTGAGATTTTTGTGCCCTAATACTGGATCAGTTTTTGTGAAGGTGCTATGTATAGCTGGGTGGGTGTGGGGGGGATTACATTCTTTTCTATTCCCATTCAGTTTTCTTTAGAGGTCTATTACATCTAACTTTTCTACATTTCTCTTTATCTCCTAAGCTTCTTTCTTATTTATTTTATAGTTAGATTTATCAAGCTCTGATTGTGGAAGGATGATGTCTCCCCATCTCCCCAACCCCCACCCCTGCCCCAGTATACTGTTTCCTCCTGTAATTCATTTAACTTTTCCTTTAAAAACTTGGATGCTCTGCCATTTGGTGCTTATACATTTAGTATTGATATTATTTGTGTATGATAACTTTAGTAAGATGTAGTTTCCCTATATATATATATATATATATATATATATATATATATATTTAGTGAGGCAGTTGGGGTTAAGTGACTTGCCCAGGGTCACACAGCTAATAAGTATTAAGTATATGAGGCTGGATTTGAACTCAGGTACTCCTGACTCCAGGGCCGGTGCTCTATCCACTGTGCCATCAAGATGCCCCTTATTTATCTCTTTTAATTAAGTCTATTTTTGCTTTTGTTTTGTTTAACATGCTTTTGCTACCCCTTCCAATGCATAAAAGATTCTGCTCTAGCCCTTTGAGATTGAAGTATATTTCTTGTAAATAAGATATTATTGGATTCTGCTTTCTAATCCATTCTGCTATCCACTTTCATTTTATGGGTGAGTTAATCCTATTCACATTTACAATGATGATTACTAACTGTACATTTCCCACCCCCCATCCTTTCTTCTTCTTCTTCTTCTTCTTCTTCTTCTTCTTCTTCTTCTTCTTCTTCTTCTTCTTCTTCTTCTTCTTCTTCTCCTTCTCCTCCTCCTCCTCCTTCTCCTTCTCCTTCTCCTTCTCCTTCTCCTTCTCCTCCTCCTCCTCCTCCTCCTCCTCCTCCTTCTCCTCCTCCTCCTCCTCCTTCTCCTCCTCCTTCTCCTCCTCCTCCTTCTTCCTCTCCTCCTTCTTCCTCTCCTTCTTCCTCTCCTCCTTCTCCTCCTCCTCCTCCTCCTCCTCCCCCTCCTCCTTCTTCTCTCTGTTCTATCCCTTCTCTCAAGTCTGTTTTGCTTTTGATCAATGCCTCCCTTAATCTGCCCTCATATTTATCACCACTCTACCCCCTCCACATTTCTCTTCTTCCCTTCCTCTCATACTTCCCTGTTCAGTAAGGCAGATTTCTGTACTCAACTGTTCATATGGAGATGGGGAAGGGAGGATACTATCCCAAGTTTCAGACTTTTATGAGCCATTCTTTTCAGAACATGTTTTTGAAGGTTTATAAGTTTTTAGTGCTTTCAAGGTGATTTGATCCTAGGAGAGGTACTCTTCTGGTCTGTACTCTGGTATTTACCCAGGAAGGGCCCTTGATCTTCTGAAACCACAGGTGCTAGTGCTCCTCTCTGTTCTGGAATAATGACCATGGATCTTGTTCCCTTGTGACTGACCACACATGCTCCTCTTCACCCTGGAACTGTGACTCAGAACCGTGTATGCACAATAAAACTGCCAAACACTGACACATTCTTCACCCATTGCCAACAAAATCTCTCTTACTTATCATCTGATCCCTTTACCATCCCTGGGCTGAGAGCTCTTGAGTGCTGTTGCCACCTACAAGACCCACAGCTCTTGTTGCTGTCATGTGCTCCAGTTTAGCCCCTACCCTGGTGTCACAGGCCTATCCTGCCAACTTCCTTACTTATCTTGGACCAAAAACAATCTTACCCCAACTTTTTGCTGACTATTCTACTCCAGAATTGAATTTGATTCACTATTTTAAAGATGTTTGTAGGAATATCTTGGGAGAGTTTGGCTGCTTCCACTCTACCATCTTGGGTCCTGTTCATTTTATGGGCAGATATTACCAGGATATATTCAGATAATGCAAATCTGAGACAAAGTATATTGCCTAACCAGAAATTATGAAGATTGCTATAAGGTCTGATTAAGTTTAAGTATTAGATTCTTAGCAGATTGTAATGAATTTTGTTTTAAGATGTTATGTTAATGTATACTGTGAGTCTTTTATATTTAGCATTTCTTTTGTGTGTAGGGATAAATTAAGTATATGAATCATATTGAATATATTTTTTACTCCTCCTTTTTGGGGAAAAAATATATCAAACATAATCTATGCTAAAAATAAAATTGTCTCTGGCCATCAATGGATGTTAATGAGCCAAAGAGCATTTGAAAAGGAGTTTCATTAGAGGCCAGGTTTGTCATGACTCAACCTGGTTCTCAGGTCACAAACATGAGTACAGAATTAGAAGTGAATGTATTATCATAGCCTTCTGTGTTCCATGCAGTGTTTCTTCATTGTTAGATATACATGCTACGGTGAAGATGAGGAGCTATAGTGTTTTATTAGTATATTTGTTCTTTTCAGGTCTATTTGGCATTTTATTATTTAGAATATAAAGGTCAAACACACAGCCATATTCATGAAGTGCAAAACTTTCTTTCATGCTACCTGACTCAGATTAAAATATAATTAGGAAATGTTTTTTTTTTTTGATAGAGAACTCATTACCTTCTTTTTTTATGTATGAGGTATTTTATTTTTTCCATTACATGTAAAGATAGTTCTCAACTTTTGTTTATACATGCTTTACAATTTCAGATTTTTCTCCCTCCCACCCCTCCCTCCCCCCTCCCCTAGACAGCAGGTAATCTGATATAGGTTATATCTATATATCTCTATACATATACATATATATATATACACACACATATATATACACATAATAACATTAATCCTATTTCTGCATTAATCCTGTTACAAGAGAAAGAAGCAGAGCAGTGATGCAAAACCTCAAAATAGAAAGGAAAAAAAAAACCCAACAGCACCCAAAACAAAAGAAATAATATGGTTCAATCAGCATCTATACTCCACAGTTCTTTCTTTCTTTCTTTTTTTCTTGGATTTGGAGATCCTCTTCTATCATGAGTTCCCTGGAACTCTTCTGTACCATTGCATTGGTGAGAAGAATATAGTCCATCACAGTAGTTCAACACTCAATGTTGATGATACTGTGTACAATGTTCTTCTGGTTTTGCTCATCTCACTCATCATCAGCTCACGTAAGACCCTCCAGGTTTCTCTGAACTCTTCCTGCTCATCATTTCTTACAGCACAATAGTATTCCATTGTATTCATATACCACAACTTGTCCAGCCATTCCCCAATTGATGGGCACCCCCTCAACTTCCAATTCCTTGCTACCACGTAAAGAGCAGCTATAAATATTTTTGTACATGTGGGTCCCTTTCCCCCTTCCATGATTTCTTTGGGCAAAAGACCTAAAAGTGGGATTGCTGGGTCAAAGGGTATGCACAGCTTTATCGCCCTTTGGGCATAATTCCAAATTGCTCTCCAAAATGGTTGGATCAGCTCACAGCTCCACCAACAATGCATTAGTGTTCCAATTTTCCCACAGCCTCTCCAACATTTATTATCTTCCTTTTTTGTCATTTTAGCCAATCTGATAGGTGTCAGGTGGTACCTCAGAGTTGTTTTAATTTGCATCTCTCTAATCATTAGAGATTTAGAGCATTTTTTCATATGGGAATAGATAGCTTTGGTTTCTTCATCAGAAAACTGCCTGTTCATATCCTTTGACCATTTCTCAATTGGGGAATGACTTGGATTCTTATAAATTTGATTTAATTCCCTATATATTTTAGAGATGAGGCCTTTATCAGAAGCACTGGCCTCAAAAATTGTTTCCCAGCTTTCTGCCTCCCTTCCAATTTTGGATGCATTGCTTCTGTTTGTACAAAAATTTTTTAATTTAATATAATCAAAATCATCCATTTTGCATTTTATAATATACTCTATCTCTTGTTTGGTCAAAAACTGTTTTCCTTTCCAAAGATCTGATAGGTACACTATTCCTTTCTCTCCTAATTTACCTATGGTATCACCTCTTATGTCTAAATCATGTATCCATTTTGACCTTATTTTAGTATAAGGTGTAAGATGTTGGTCTATGCCTAATTTCTGCCATACTATCTTCTAGTTTTCCCAGCAGTTTTTGTCAAATACTGAGTTCCTATTCCAGAAGCTGGAGTCTTTGGGTTTATCAAACACTACATTACTAGTGTCATTTACTACTGCATTTCCTGAGTCTAGCCTATTCCATTGATCTACCACTCTATTTTTTAGCCAGTACCAGATAGTTTTGATGACTGCCGCTTTATAGTAAAGCTCCAGGTTTGGTACCGCTAACCCACCTTCCTGTGAATTTTTTTTTCATTATTTCCCTGGATATTCTTGATTTTTTGTTTTTCCAGATGAATTTTGTTATTATTTTTTCTAGCTGTATAAAATAATTTTTAGGTAGTCTGATTGGTATGGCACTGAATAAGTAAATTAATTTAGGCAGTATTGTCATTTTTACTATATTAGCTCTGCCTATCCATGAGCAATCCATATCTTTCCAATTATTTAGATCTGATTTGATTTGTGTGAAGAGTGTTTGGTAGTTGTGTTCATAGAGTTCCTGGGTTTGTCTTGGCAAGTAGACTCCCAAGTATTTTATATTATCTACTGTTACTTTAAATGGAATTTCTCTTTCTATCTCTTGCTGCTGGACTTTGTGGGTCATGTATAGAAATGCTGATGATTTATGTGGATTTATTTTATATCCTGCTACTTTGCTAAAGTTGTTAATTGTTTCAAGTAATTTTTGACTTGATTCTCAAGGATTCCTTAAGTATACCATCATATCATCTGCAAAGAGTGATAGTTTTGTTTCCTCCTTGCCTATTCTAATTCCTTTAATTCCCTTCTCTTCTCTGATTGCTAAAGCTAACATTTCTAGAACAATATTAAATAATAGGGGTGATAATGGACATCCCTGTTTCACCCCTGATCTTATTGGGAAGGCCTCTAATTTATCTCCATTGCATATAATACTTGCTGATGGCTTTAGGTAGATACTGTTCATTATTCTAAGGAAAGCTCCCCCTATTCCTAAACTCTCTAGTGTTTTTATTAGGAATGGGTGCTGTACTTTGTCAACTTTCTCTGCATCTATTGAGATAATCATATGATTTTGGTTGGTTTTCTTATTGATGTGGTTGATTATGTTAATAGTTTTCCTAATGTTGAACCAGCCCTGCATTCCTGGTATAAATCCCACCTGGTCATAGTGTATTATCCTGGTGATCACTTGCTGTAATCTCCTTGCTAATATCTTATTTAAGATTTTAGCATCAATATTCATTAGGGAGATTGGTCTATAATTTTCTTTCTCTGTTTTTGCTTTGCCTGGTTTTGGTATCACCACCATATTTGTGTCATAAAACGAATTTGGTAGAACTCCTTCTTCCCCTATTTTTCCAAATAATTTGTATAATATTGGAATTAATTGTTCTTTAAATGTTTGGTAAAATTCACCCGTAAACCCATCTGGCCCTGGGGATTTTTTCTTAGGGAGTTCATTAATAGCTTGTTCAATTTCTTTTTCTAATATGGGTTTATTTAAGGATTTTATTTCCTCTTCAGTTAACCTGGGCAGTTTGTATCTTTGTAAATATTCATCCATTTCATTTAGATTGTCAAATTTATTGGCATACAGTTGGGCAAAATATTTCCTAATTATTGCTTTAATTTCCACTTCATTGGTGGTAACATCACCCTTTTCATTTTTGATACTGGTAATTTGGTTTTCTTCTTTCTTTTTTTTAATCAAATTAACCAATATTTTATCTATTTTATTGGTTTTTTCATAAAACCAGCTCTTAGTTTTATTGATTAATTCTATAGTTTTTTTTTGCTTTCAATCTTATTAATTTCTCCTTTAATTTTCAGGATCTCTAATTTAGTGTCTAATTGGGGATTTCTAATTTGTTCTTTTTCTAACTTTTTAAGTTGTATGCCCAATTCATTAATCTCCTCTTTCTCTTTTTTATTCATGTAAGCATTTAGAGCTATAAATTTTCCCCTAAGCACTGGTTTGGCTGCATCCCATAGATTTTGGTATGTTGTCTCATTATTGTCATTCTCTTGGATAAAGTTATTGATTGTTTCTATGATTTCTTGTTTGGCCCATTCATTCTTTAGAATGAAATTATTTAGTTTCCAATTGATTTTCATTCTACTTTTCCCTGGCTCTTTCTTACATGTAATTTTTATTGCATCATGATCTGAGAAGGATGCATTTACTATTTCTGCCTTTCTACATTTGACTATGATGTTTTTGTGCCCTAATACATGGTCAATTTTTGAAAATGTGCCATGTACTGCTGAGAAAAAGGTATATTCCTTTCTATCCCCATTCAATTTTCTCCAGACATCTATCATGTCTAACTTTTCTAGTAATCTATTCACCTCTTTCACTTCTTTCTTATTTATTTTTTGGCTAGATTTATCTAATTCTGAGAGGGGGAGATTCAGATCCCCCACTAGTATAGTATCACTATCTAATTCCTCTTGTAACTCATTTAGCTTCTCCTCTAAGAACTTGGATGCTATACCACTTGGCGCATACATATTTAATATTGATATTACTTCATTATCTATAGTACCTTTAAGTAAGATGTAATTTCCTTCCTTATTTCTTTTAATGAGATCTATTTTTGCCTGCACTTTGTCTGAGATAAGGATTGCTACCCCTGCCTTTTTTACTTTAGCTGAGGCATAATATATTCTGCTCCAGCCTTTTACCTTTACTCTGTGTGTATCTCTCTGCTTCAAATGTGTTTCTTGTAAACAGCATATTGTAGGGTTCTGGTTTTTAATCCACTCTGCAATTCGCTTCCGTTTTATAGCAGAGTTCATCCCATTCACATTCACAGTTATTATTACTGACTGTCTATTCCCCTCCATTCTATTTACCCCCTTTGTACTTTTCCCCCTTCTTTCACCCTATTCCTCCTCACCGACGTTTTACTTCTTACCCCTGCCTCCCCCGATCTGCCCTCCCTTTTTATCACCCCCCTCTCTTTTCTTTACCCTTTTCTCCCTTGCTTTTGTCCTCCCTTCTATCAGTCCCCCCCTTTCCCTTCCCCTTTTGTTTCCCTAAAGAATGAGTTAAGTTTCTTTATCCCAATGAACGTATGTTACTCCCTCTTTGAATCAAATCTAATGAGAATAGGGTTGAAACAATGTTCACCCCTCCTTTCTTTCCCTCTAATGTAATAGGTTTTTTTTTCACCTCTTCATATGATATAATTCATCCCATTCCACCTCCCCTTTCCTCTCCTCCCCATAGACTCCCTTTTTATCCCCTTAATTCTTTTGTATCATCACATCAAAGACAATTTATATTTATACCCTCTATATAAAGTCCTTCTCTCTGCCCAAATACATTTACAGTTCTTAAGAGTTATGAGTATTATCTTCCTGTGTAGAGATATAAACAGTTTAACCTAATAGGGTAACTTTTTTTTCCCCCTCTGTTTACCTTTTTAAACTTCTCTTGAGTCTTGTATGTTGAGATCAAATTTTCTATTCAGTTCTGGTCTTTTCACCAGGAAAGATTGAAAGTCCCCAATGTCATTAAATGTCCATCTTTTCTCCTGAAAGAAAATGCACATTTTTGCTGGGTAATAGATTCTCGGCTGCAATCCAAGCTCCTTTGCTTTCCGGAATATCATATTCCAAGCCTCGCGGTCCTTTAATGTTGAAGCTGCCAGGTCCTGAGCAATCCTGACTGTGGCTCCATGATATTTAAATTGCTTCTTTCTGGCTGCTTGGAGTATTTTCTCCTTCACTTGATAATTCTGGAATTTGGCTACAATATTCCTTGGAGTTTTCCTTTTGGGGTCTCTTTCAGGAGGTGATCGGTGGATTCTTTCAATAATGATTTTATCCTCTGATTCTATGATATCAGGGCAGTTCTCCTTAATAATTTCCTGGAATATGGTATCTAGATTCTTTTTCTGGTCATGGCTTTCAGGCAGTCCAATGATTCTCCAATTGTCTCTCCTTGATCTGTTTTCCAGATCAGTTGTCTTTCCAATGAGGTATTTCATATTTTCTTCTATTTTTTCATTTCTTTTATTCTGCTTGACTGATTCTTGGTGTCTCATGAATTCCTTATCTTCCAACTGTCCCACTTTAATTTTTAAGGCATTGTTTTCTTCAGTGAGATTATGCACCTTTTTTTCCATTTGGCTAAGTGAATTTTTTAAGGTATTGTTTTCTTCAGTGAGATTATGCACCTTTTTTTCCATTTGACCAAGTGAATTTTTTAAGGTATTGTTTTCTTCAGTGAGATTATGCAGCTTTTTTTCCATTTGGCCAAATGAATTTTTTAAGGCTTTGTTTTCTTCAGCTTCCTTTTCCAAGCTGCTGATTCTTTTTTCATAGTTTTTTTGTTTTGCTTTCATTTCTCTCCCCATTTTTTCTTCTACCTCTTGCAATTGATTTTTAAAATCCTTTTTGAGCTCTTCCAGGAAGGCTTTTTGTTCTTGCGACCAATTCACCTTCCCTTGTGAGGCTTCAGATGTAGCTAATTTGAGGCTATTGTCCTCATCTGAGTTTGTGTTGGCTTCTTCCCTATTGATACAGAAGCTCTCAATGGAGAGGGCTCTTTTTTGCTTCTTACTCATTATTGCAGCCTATTTATTTATTCTTTAAGTTGAGGTCTGCTCTGGGGGCACCAGGGTCCCTGTTTTGGGCTTCTTGTGCAGGTGTATAGGTGCTGTGTGACTGGGCTTTTACTCTGAGGCCTTTATGGTGTGTGGAGATCCCCTGCCCTGCACTTCCTGTCTGATTGTGCGCGGCCAGCCAGGCGCCAGACCCCGGCGTCTGATCCCGCCGTTCGTGGCCCTCTCGGCCGGTGCAGGTAGGTTTTTCCACTGTCCTTCTTGGCCACCAGATTTTTGAACCAGGTTCTGGGAGCCTCAGTTGTCCGGCTGTGGCCCGCAGCTCCTGCTGACTTGCCCCGACCCCCTCGGCGCTGGGTTGCTGCCCTGCGCTGGGCCTCCCTTTTGCCCGAGTCAGACCGACCTTTTCCTGAAGTCTTCTAAATTATCTCTGGTTGGAGGACTGTGTCTCTCTGTCTCTTTGCAGGTTCTGTAGTTTCAGAATCCGTCCGGAGGCTTGATTTAATGTTCGTTTTGAGGGAACAGAAGGAGAGCTCAGGCAGCTTGCTGCTTCCTCTCCGCCATCTTGGCTCCGCAGGAAATGTTTTAAAATAAATAAAAAATACAATAAAACATAGATAATTTACATTTCATAAGTAAGCCAATAAGAGACCTGCAGGGATCCTTATGTATGGATTAGTGGCCCTCTTTTCTATTGAGTCTGACACCATTTCTTTAGAAAGCCAATATTTCCTACTACAGTGACTTACAGGATAGGGTTTTGTTCAGAATAATTCCATAGTTACCAAATACTTTCATATAAAGACCTGCTCATTTCTTGCCTGTTTCTATTGTCCAGTGTATACTCCCCAGAACTTACAGAGTTTGGTTCATATTTTAGGTGGTAACAGCACATGACTTGAGCCTTCATCTCACATGTTTCATAAAACAAGGAACCTTTTGAGTCAGTTTGGGTTCAGGTACTCAGATATCATTCTGCAAGCAGGAACTCAAGCAAACAGTAGTTGAAAATGAGTAAACATACTTTTTTGGAGCAGAAAAGGAAAGTAAGACCTTAGAAGAAATGTCAGTGCTCATTCCCCACAAGAGCACCTTCTCCTTCAAACTAACATTTTTTGTGGGAAGAAGTGTATGTTTCAGTGAAGTCTGCCTTTAAGCTAGTTTCTCCTGTCTGAATCGTTGTGGCTTCGTTTTTTTGTCTCTGCTGTAGGAAGCTAAGTCAGTGATCTGTTGAAATTCTTTCCTGTGTAGGCCTTCATCTCAGTTTATTCTGGAATTGTCATTGGGATTCTGCCAATACTTCTGAGTTTTTGAATATGGCTACAGCCTTAGCTCATCATTTCTGTCATGCTGACCCCTGAGTTGGGCTCTCTTCTTTTAAAATTCCTATCTCTTAGAAGATTTATTTCAATCACAGTCATCACCTTTTGTAGCAATGGTAGCCAAATAACCAGATTCAGTTTTATGGAGTCTTAATAATTACTTCATTCACTCTGAGGCCCAAGTATCATGGGAAGTAAACTTATTAAAAGTTTTCCTTTCAGGTACAACATTGGTAATACATAGCACTTTATACCACTGCCCATCCCCCCCAAAAAACTAATTAGATTAGCTACCAACAAGAATGATCAGCTTGGATAATCTGGTAATATGGATCATTGACAAATTTCTATATTAATATCTGGCAGGTTGAAATTGAGCTTTTACTCAATTCTATATTAAAAATTACAGTCACTATACATATCAGAAGTAATCTGATCTACCTTCCATAATATCTCTCATAGTCCTATAATTTGGGGATAAAACATGATTTAATTTAAAAATCTAAGAGTTTTCTTTCCCTTCTTAGTACTAGCCTCCAGAAGTTATTAAAGTTTAAAATTCAGATGCAGAATCTGAAAGTGGCCTTAGTCATTACATTTTTGATTATCAATTCCAGTATTGCATATTCCCTGAAACACATATTTCCTTTGTGTCTTCTGATGAATTTTCACTAGTTTTCCTTTAGAGTAGAAATGCAGTCAGCCTCACATGGGGAAAACTATTCACCAAATTTGTATCTTTTTTATTCTTTCTCTGAGGTTTGAACCAAGGAAGTACTTAACCATGCTAAGATTCTCATCATTCTAGAACATGAACTAAAAAGGTCTTACTCTGTGTCTAATATTTAAAGGGTTAAACATGTTTTGAAATATAGGACTTTACCTTGACCTACTGTGTACTCAGCCCCCAAATGTTGTCAGTCATTTAGGGACCAAGACATTTGTCTTCTTTAAATTAAAGTATCTGCTGTAGTATCTGCCTATCATTTCAAGTTCATGCAATTACAAGTCAAGATCTTGTCTTTTCTACCTCTTCTCTCTCTGAGGACTTATGAGTGAAAAACAATTCTGTTCGGTTACATGTGTTTCTGATAACTTCAGATTTGGTTTTTCCCAATGGTTCTAAACAGTGAGTCTTCAATTCAAGCGTTCATCTTTCTGACTCGTTCTTGGGAATATTTTCATTTATTAATAAAAAATAATCCCTGTGTTGGGTATCTCAGAATTTCATTGTATTCCTCTCTATATTTGATGGCATAGATTCACATTTGCCTTCAAATTGGGTTTCTCAAAATTTCCTTAAATTATGCTCTGTATTTCCATTAAAAGCCTGGCAAATCTATGGGCTCACAACTAATTAGTTAGGTAATAGATACCCCCAGAAGAGACAAGATTTCTTGCAAATGTCCCCAAAAGACCATGATAATTTGATGATTCCAATACTTGCAAATGTATCAAGGAAAGAATGTTTCACAGTAAGAACAACATATTAAAAATAACATTTCAGCTCTCCACTGATGGTCAGTGGTGACTTTGATTTTTATGAAAGGGTAGATTTGCTTTACCTGCTAATTTCCTCCTTGCTACACCTTCTGAAGGTTTTTCTTCCTCTTCATTGGTGAACATTTGTCAGTATATCACAGTAAAATATATGTGCTGTATTTAGTCAGTCAAAACACATGTATTAAGTGTCTAAGTAGCAGAGATACAAAGTAAAGCAAAACCAAACAAAAAACAGACACTGTTCTCTAGCCCCAAATCTTCCCTAATAAGGGAAGGAAACATTTAAATGTCTATGGATAAAGAAGCTATTTACAGGATAAATTAAAGGTAATCAGAAAAGGGAAGATGCAAGAATTAAGGTGGATAAAGAAGGCTTCCTATAGAAGGTAGAATTTTTAGCTGTTACTTGAAGTAAGTCAGAGAAATCAGGAAGTAGAATGAGGAAAGAAAGCATTCTAGGCATGGAGTACAGCGTGAAAATTTCCTAAATCTGGAGATTGAGTTATCTTGTTCCAGGAATAGCAAAGGGGGTTAGTGTAACTGGATTTTTTTTTTTTTTTAGTGAGGCAATTGGGGTTAAGTGACTTGCCCAAGGTCACACAGCTAGTAAGTGTTAAGTGTTTGAGGTCAGATTTGAACTCAGGTACTCCTGACTCCAGGGCTGGTGCTCTATCCACTGCGCCACCTAGCTGCCCCGTAACTGGATTTTTTAAAGTACTGAGGGGAGCATAAAATGTAAAAACACTGGAAATGTGGGGAGTGGATAAACTTTTTCTCAAATAACCTATTTAACTTATCATTGGTTACTGACATTTGCATAAATCTTTCAAAGGAGGTTATAGTTTAGAATAAGATTTAAAGAAATGGTAACAAATCAAGTTTTTACTTCTTTGTTGTTGTTGTTTTGTTTTGTTTTGTTTTTTGTTTTTAGGGCAGTGAGGGTTAAGTGACTTGCTAGTGTCAAGTATCTGAGGTCTGATTTGAACTCAGGTTCTCCTGAATCCAGGGCCAGCGCTTTATCTACTGTGCCACCTAGCTGCCCCTACTTCTTTTAAATTGAACATCTGTAATACAGATTAATAAACTTTTAATGCCTTTATCCTGATTTAAGGAGAAATTGTTACATTTATAAAGATCTGGAAAGTAGTTCTCAAACTTTTGGACCAAGGAACTATTTACAGCCTTAAAAATTATTGAGGTCTCCAGTGAGCTTTTGTTTATGAGGGCTATCTACTGTATTAGAAAGTCAAATTTAATTTAAAAAAACGAACATATTACACATTAAATATAGTTTTATGAACATATATTTTCCAACCCCCCCCGAGATAAGTAGTATTGTTGTACATATTTCTGTGAATTTCTTAAATGTATGGCTTAATAGAAAACAGATGTATTCTCAATATGTTGTTTTATCTGAAGTATATAATGAAAATCCAGCCTCAAGCACATATGTAGTTGGAAAAAGGCATATTTAATATGCAAATAACAGTGTTGTTTTTTTTTTTTTGTCAAAATAGTTTTGGCCTTGGTGACCCCCTGACCAGGTCTCAGGGATATCTAGAAGTTTGAGACATTGGGGATAGCTCATCTAGATTACTCCTACCTTGGCTTCTGTATAATTTCCTTTTAATGTGTCCTATACATACCCGACTCCCATATCTTGATGCTAATTTTCCTTCTTCTAGCTCTAATTTCCCTGGGCAAATAACCAATTCTGTGACTTCTAATTGCAATGGGATAGGAAGTGGGCCTCCATCACTTGTGGTACGACTGCTTATTTTGTTTACTAGTTATTGCTTCAAGAATGCTTCTTGAGTCCTCTAATAGGAAGAATGAAAAAGATTAGCAAGGTAAACTGCTTATCCATCTCTAATATTCTATGAGCAAGATACATCTCTCAGCTCCTGGCATTCTCTCTGACAACTGACCTCTCTAGATTCCTTTAAGTGCCAACCAAAATCCCATGTTAGATAGGAAGCTTCTCCAAACCCCTCTTAATTCCAGTTGACTTCACTCTGTTAATTATTTCTCATGTATCCTTTATATAGGTTGTATATATTTGTTTGAATGTTCTCTCCCCCATTAGATTGTAAGCTCCATGAAGTCAGGGACTGTCTTTTGTCACTTTCTGTAACTCCAAATATTACAAAGTGCCTAGCTCATAGTAGGCACTTAATAAATGTTGGTTAATTCTCTGATGATGTTGTTATAGCCAGAATAATTTTATTTGAACTGTTCTCTTATCTTCAGTATTCCACTCCTGTTGAAGGATACATTTTGGTAAAAGTAAATTGCACTGAATTGGTTCCATTTTTAAGTTACATTAAAGGATTCCCCACATTTTGAAATGTACAGATTCTGCTAAACTACATTTAAAACACATTTGAGAAGAAGAGAATAATTTAAAAATAGAAAGAGAACTACAGATTTATTGAATTTTAGAGCTAACCTAGAACTTTTGGAAATAAAGCAGTCTGCTCAGAAACATACAAAGGCAGCACAGACTCAGAAGCTTGAAACAAAACAAAACAAAACAAAAACAAGTTGCAGAAGGAAACTGATGAGTTTTCTGGGTGGGGAAGGTGAAAAAGAAAGGGGAAAGATAGTACTGTAGAAATCAGTGAAGAGAGAGATGGTGTGGCTAGGTGGCTCACTGGATAAAGCACTGTCCCTGGATTCAGGAGGACCTGAGTTCAAATCTGGCCTCAGACACTTGACACTAGCTGTGTGACCCTGGGAAAGTCACTTAACCCTCATTGCCCTGAAAAAAAAAAGAAATCAATTTCGATAATAGTTATTTTGAAATTTCATACATTAATATAAAATGTTTAATTTTTTCCTTCAGAGTGTCAAAAATGTAAGGCATATTAGTTTGTTATGGACCCATTTGGCAGTATGCTCAAGCCTATGGAGTCCTGTTCAGAGTGTTTTTGAAAACATAAAATAAAATAGAATTAAAAAAATAAACCAATTGTGTTGGTCAGAATATTTTTAAAAATAATTGGTGATCTGCTATTATGTGCATGTTATTAATACATTAAATGATGAGAAATATGTTTAAATTAACATTTATACTTAAAATAAATAACTGGAGACTTGTTGCTTAGCTGGAATAAGAAGATTAAACTATAGGTGATCTTTGAAAAGCAATACATGTTATATTGGATATCCAGTTGATTTTGATTTTTTGTTTTGTTTTGCTGATTACAAGTGTGAAAAACCTGATCACAGAGTTGTGCTTTTGTAAATAGGATTCAGATTTCCATAGCTCAATTTATTAAATGAGGGTGGAATTCTTTCAAGGAATAGTGAAATCTTTAAATTTAAGTTATACTTCATTTGTAGTATTTTTGTCCTGAGATCAGTTGGTTCGTTTTTGATTAGGTCAACATCTTTAACCTCAGTTTTTGGGTTGCATTGTTATGTTACATGAGTATCTATGGATAGGAGGCCAGCTTGCTGTAGTAATTCTAAAGTTTTGGGGAATATAAATGTTATTTCAAGATATCTGAAACAAATATAGTGTAATGTATAATTATAATTTCTATCAGTAACAAAATCACAGCCTCTAATACGATAGTGATTTGTTGTCTACAGTCACAGTGGAAGAAACTGCTAACTTTAATTTAGACTCTAGTGAAAATAAAGATGCATTTTTTTCCAAATCAAGCTGATGGACCCCAGGTTAAGATACTCTGAGCTAGACAAACGCTTCATTTTATGAATGAAAATCAAAACAAAATTGTGGTCCAAATAGGTGAAATGACTATCCTACTTTAATCTAATTAGTCAGTAGCAGAACTGAGATCAGATATCAGTCTGCCTATTCCTCCTTTTAGTATTTCCTACACAAACCAAACACTTCTTAAAACTGTATATAGAATTTGCAAGAAAAAAAAAAGTTTTTTAGAAGTCCTAATTAAGTTGTAAACTTATTACAAACCAGGATTGAGTGAAAGGTCAATCTCTTATTAAACTGCAAAATAGAAAATTAATTTTAGGCAAATGCTTGTTATTAATATTCTTTGAAAATTTGTTTGATTTTTCATGTGGTTCATAAGATCAGAGTTCTTCACTGCTGCTGTGGAAAGAATTTTTAGCATTAGCCAAGAAATTTATTTAAGCAAATGATGCAAATTTACAAAGGGGAAAATTGTTTATGGCTATTCAGGGATGCATGACTTTTGGACCAGTGTATTTCCATGCTTAAAAGTTGCAGTCCATATTCTTCTGATGTAACGAGAATCAATCACTCCTTACATACAAGGTCTTTTAAGACTTAAAGGAAAAATGCAGTTGTTAGGCAATATAATTTAGCAGCAATCCATCACTTCTTGAGAACTAGATCTATGTTACACACTTTAGAGGTCCTTTCCCTCCCTCTCTCTTGCTGAATCATTAACATAAATTCTTGTTCCCATCAGAGCTGCATTCAACTTCAATCACATATGCATCATGAAACAAATAATGAATCTATAAATAGATTATGGGATAATGAGTAGTAGAAATGATAAGAACATTAAAGGTATATTTTAGAATGCTTTATAAACCTTGGAGATGAGTAGATAAAAACAGTTGTAGCTCTGATATGCATATCAATCAAATATTAAACATCAAATTAAAATCTATTGAAGTGTTTAATAAAGATTCCTTTCCATTAATGTTGATGCTTTTCTACATACAGCTCATTGAAAACAAGTGAACTTTTATGACCATATTTATTCATGCTTTTGGCTTAGAATGAAGCAGAAAGTTGGTATCATCCTCATAAGAAATAAATAAATGCAAAGAGCAATAAATGTTAAAATATAGTGCCAAACATACGATCATATGTACCCAGAGTATTCAAACATTATCAATGACTAAGACTCCTAGAACTTACTGTGTAGTAAAACACAAACAGTACAATTATCCCTTCCACATCATGACTTTCCCCATCACAATTTCAATATATCACTGGTTCGCATAAGAAATTAAATGGGAATTTGGGGGGGTTTGCAGAAGCTGTAGACAATACATGAAAGACAACAGATGAAACAGGGCCTATCACCAAATACTTAACCCAAATTTTACAATAAGGCACTATGAACACCCCACAAAAGAAAAAAAATCAGACTTCTTCTCTGGTATGAAGGGATGGCTAAAAAGTTTTATGCAGATTTTCCAGATCACAAGGGCATTGGTTTTATATTCAGAGGAGCTAGGTCTAAGCTGTGGTACTTATTATTTGTATGACCTTATAGTAGTAACTGATCCTGTCTGGACTTCAATTCCCTTATCATCTAAATTGAGATTATTGTATGATGCGACCTCTAATGTCCCTCTTATATATCTCTAGATCTCTGATCTTATGATCTTAAAGACATCTTAGGGACTTTATAGTTCAACTACATTGTTTTTTGGGGGTTTTTTTGGTGAGGCAATTGGGGTTAAGTGACTTGCCTATGGTCACACAGCTAGTAAGTGTTAAGTGTCTGAGGCTGAATTTGAACTCAGGTCATCCTGAATCCAGGGCTGATGCTTTATCCACTGTACCACCTAGCTGCCCCCAACTACATGTTTTTACAAGTGTAGAAAGTACAACCCTCTAAAGAAGTAAATGTTCAGGTTAGGGTTTCATACTTTTAAAATTTTATTATTCTTATTTGTTTCTTGGACTGCGTTTTCTTTGTCAATATGATTAATATGGAAATGCTTTGAGTGACTACACATGTACAATCAATATCAAATCACTTGCCTTCTTAAGGAGGGGGGACAGTTAGGATGGAAGGAGAAAATTTTGAACTCAGAATTTAAAATAAACTAATTTTAAGCATTTTTAAAAAAATTAATTGAGGGAATTTAAATTAAAAGTTGTATTAGAAAGACACAAAACTAAGTATAAAATGATATTTTAAGTGATTGGGGGTGGGTAAAGTAATATTTGGAAGAATTAGGGAAAGTTTCCTGAAGGAGGTTACATTTAGATTGACTATTAACGGGTGGCCTATAATCCAAGAAGTAAAATGGCTCAGAATGGCATTCCTGAGTAAAGCCATACAAGCATAAGAAGGCAGAGCTTGTTTAAAGGACAAAGGCTAATAAGGGTGGGTCATAGCACTGAGTATGTAAAATGCTAGTGAATTAAGGTGGCAATACCTTGTAGAGGCCTTGAATACAAGCCAAAGAAGTTTGAAAGAAGAAACTTTTTGAATCAAAGAGTCACATTTTCAATTGCACATATAAATAATATTATCCTGGCTGCAGTAGGGAAGATGGATTGGAGAAAATAAAGAGAAGTAGGAATTCAAGTTTGATAGCCATTGAACTATTGTAGGCTGTTGGTGCCTCAGAAGCTAGGCTTCACTCATCAGGGGTACTTTTTGGAGGAATCCTGGTAGATGAACCACATTGATTTGTTAACTGGTATCAACTTTTCAGTAAGGGAGAAGATGTAGAGAAGATTTGTGACCAAGCTGAAGGGCAGCCCAATATAGTAGAAAAACCACAATGGATTTGAAATCAGATGACTAGTTCAAATCCTAGATCTGGTGCCAACTAACATGACTAGAAGATTATTCATCCTTCTGAGAAAATGGACTAGGTAATATACAAATTCCTTTCTTGCTCTAAACTCAATGGTCTGTTCAGTAATCTCCAAAATCTAAAATTCCTTCATTGCAGAAGGCAGGGATATCTGAACAAATGTTAATGCCAAAGTTAGAAGAGTTCAGGCATGCTTCTGACTGCCCTAAACATATGCCTTCTACTTTAAGTATTTCAAAGTACCCCAATATAAATGTAGAGAGATGTATCACTTGTTTTAGATGATGTCTGAGATTGAATTTAGCCTCTATGCTTTGGTTGTAACAATGTCTGTTTCCTTATTTCTGTTTTTTTCTATATAATTATATTACATTTAATAAAATATAAGTATTTCCTTTCTTCACAGAGTTTGAAAAGTATGATGTGAAAATTTTTCAATGATTTAGTATATAAGGGGTCTGAGATCTCATCAGTATAGATATTCTCTCCAGCTTTTTCCATACTTTAGCAAATGCTCTTTGTGAGGTAGTCTCATCATAAAATAATATGAAATATCTCTCTCTTACCTGTCAGATATATGGATAAGAAAAATCAAAGAAGAGACAGGGAGCATCACAAGACATAAAATGGATAAATTTGATTATGTGCAATTAAAAGGCTTTTTCACAATAAGATGAATGCAACCAAAATTAGAAGGAAAACAAAACTAGGGGAAAATTTTACAGCAACATTCTCTGAAAAAAAGCTTAATTTCTCAAATATGTAGGGAACTGAGAGAAATTTATAAAAATAAGAGCCATTCCCCAATTGACAAATGGTCAAAGGATATGAACAGGCAGTTTTCAGAAGAACAAATCAAAACTATAGTCACATAAATATTTTCTAAATCTCTGTTGATTAGAGAAATGCAAATTAAAACAACTGTGATTTATAATATCATACCATTCAGGTTGGTTAATATGACCTAAAAGGAAAATGACAAGTGCTTGAGGAAAAGTGGAAAAATTGGGACACTAATTCATTATTAGTAGAGTTGTGCACTAGTCCATTCATTATGGAGAACAATTTAGAACTATATCTAAAGGGCTCTGATACCATGCATACTCTTTGATTCAGGAATACCACTACTTTGGTCTGTGTCCCAAAGATGTAAAAGAAAAGGGGAAAGGACCTATTTGTAGAAAAATATTTATAGCAGCTCTTTTCATGTTGGTAAAACATTGGACATTGAAGAGATGCCTTTCAACTGGGGAATGGCTGAACAAATTATGGTATGTGATTGTGATGGAATACCATCATACTATAAGAAATGATGAGCAGGATGGCTTCAGAAAAACCTGGGAGAACTTATGTGAGCTCATGAAAAATAAAATGATTAGAACCAGGAGGTCATTGTACACAGTATCAGTAATATTGTAAGCATGATTAACTATGAAAGACTTAGCTACTCTGATCAAAACAATGAATCAAGACAATTCTAAAGGACCTATGATGAAAAAATGCTATCTCCCTCTCTTACCTCTGAATACAGATGGAAGCTTACATTTTTTTAAACCCATTAATTTTATTTCATTTGTATTTTCTTTTGCAACATGGCTAATATGGAAATATGTTTTCTGAGATCTCACATGTATAATTAATAGCAAATTGCTTGCATTCTCAAAAGGAAGGGACTAGAGGCATGAAGGAGGGAGAAATTTTGAATCTCTAAAATTTAAAAATGATTATTGAACATTTTTACACGTACTTGGGAGATATTTAATGAAATAAATAATTGAAAAAAAAGCTAATGCATGGTAGTCATGACTTAATAAGGTAGGTACAAATAACGTTAAATTTTAGTACTTTAGGTATTGAATCTCAGTGAAGGCCCAATCTGTAATGCCACAGTCAATTGATATAGATTCATGAAAGAAATGAGTTGTATTGTCTTATTTGATACATTTGAAATTTTTAAAAAGCAGTATCTGATATAATTCTTAATGTCAATCATTTTGCTAAGTATATTAGAGAAAGCTTATTTCCAAACAAAAAAGCCTCTAATTTTAAAAAAGTTATATAATTCAATAATGTTTATGAATAGATACAATAAATTTCAACAATTAAATTTATTTGTATTGTCTATGATTTTAAACAATATTCATTCTGATATATAAAAACATAACTGTTAAAAGACATCCATTTTGTCAGGTGAAACTGATTCAAGAAATGACAATAGAGAACATAGAGCAGAAATATAAATACACAAAGTAAAAAATTTGAAATCTAGTATATTTGATATTGACATTTCCAGGTATGGTTACTGGCAGAGAAGTGAGCCCACTGTTTGCTTTATACAAATATTTTGAGTGCAAATAACATGAAAACTAATCAACTGAAATGACATCTAAAAGTATATATATGAATCATGTTCCAAAGAGAAATAGATGCTTTTAATGAGAAAATAAATATTTTAATAAATATGTATTAATAAAATAATTATATATCATAGATTTCCTAATAAATTACCAAGTATAAAAGTTTTAATCAATAGGAAACACAGGAAATATTGAGTAATAAAATCAGTGCAACATTGTCAGTTTCATATTCTGACCCACAAAGGGAAGGCACTTACATTTATGTAAACAGATCCACAAATACATTTGCAAAATAATATTTACATGTTTCTTAGTGAAAAATAAAAATCCTTCCCTGCAAATGAAATTTAAAAAATAAAGCCTTACTTATAAATCACTTCCTCAGTAAGCAGAAGTAATTAAATACGAAACTTCTGCAGCTATTGATATGGTCAAAAATATGTTTGAAGTATCACATTCAAAGTAACTTTGTATGGTTAAATTTTCAGATAACAGGTAAAAAGGAATTACCAATCTTTCTGAAGACCTCTGTGACAAATTAATTCCTATTTTGAATTAATGAAAAGTATATGAAGCAACAGATATAGAGATGTTTATTGTATTACCTAAATAGGCAGTATATATGTTAACATATGTTAACATATATGTTATATTTACATATGTATTAAAATGAGGCCAGAGGAAATTACTTTGTGGATCTATAAATGGCAATATCATATAGGAGGCATTTTCAATATGAATGATGGATTTTTAATGTACTATATTGTTGTATTTTTCTCTGTACTGAGATATTAGTTGATATTATGATGAAATAAATCTGCCTTCTGAGCTGCAATCCCACATTATCCATCTGACTACTGGACAATTCAATTTCAATATCTTATGGGCATTGCAAACTCAATATGTGCAAAAGAGTATTCATCTACTTTTCCAAAACTCATGCCTCCAAACTTTCTTCTTTCTTTCAAAGGCTGCACCATTCTTCTGGATGACATGTTCATAACCTAGAAGTCTACTTACCAATACTCCTTCTTCTTTCCATATACAGCTAATCAATTATAACATCTTACTGTGTCTTCTCACATATTCCCAACCGTCTTCCACTCACGCAAATACCTCCATACTTAAGGGCCTTATCATGCCTACATGAACTATCTCAACAGCTTACAAATTGGTCTCCCTGTCTCCTGTCTTCCAACTTTCTTCAATTTGCCTCAAAGCTGCCAAACTAGTAGTCCTGAAACACGAATCTAACTCTTTTGGTGAAAAAGTTTCTTGTTTCTCTATTGCTTCTAGGATAAAATGCAAATTTCTTTGGTGCTTAAAGCTCTCATAATCTGGTTGCTCAATTTACTTCTTGATCATATAGTATCTCCCAATACAGTTTGCATTTAAAACATATCTGCCTATGTATTTACTGTACATAACATGATCTTTCATCTACTTGCCTTTGCTCAGGCTTCTGAAATTGTTTCCTTCCTCTCCTTAGGCTTATAGACTCCACAGTTTCCTCCAAATCAGAGATGCTCCTATGAATCAAGAAGCACAATGATCTCTGAAGAACCAAAACTATAGTAAATGCAAAAATCTGATAGGTATATGTAGGCTGTAGCATATTATCAAGGAAGACTTACATAGAATCAATAGTATGAAAAACATGTTAAGAATGTTCAACCTTAAATGGAGGTAGGCTGCACATGTGGCAAGTAGGAGGGATATAGAGGAACAGTTCTAGAGCTATATTAACAACTCCAGAAATGTTAGAGAACTAAAATCCTTAAGAAAAAAAAGAGGTTAGAAATTCTATGGAAGGTTTATAGAAACAAATGGACAAGACACAGAAAAAGAAGATAGAAGATTTTATTCTGTAATAATAGTGGGAATACCTACATTAATAAGATACTAGAACAATCTAAATAACTCAAGTAGGAGATATGTGTTTTGGGTTGGTTTTATCATCCTGGAAGATATTGAAATTAGGTAAATTTCTTTTCAGAAAAGGCAGAGATGTATTCTCTCTAATGTATTATCTTAAATCCAAGGGTTTTGTTTAATTGATAAAAGGAACTAATAAATGAATTATACATGCCAAGCTACTATATCCTTCCAGGCAACGGGGAAGGGGAATGATTATGAAGTAATTGTAATTGCTTTTGCCTCAATTCTGAACATCTATTTAATTTATTTTAGTGGAAAATTTATCTTGTCACAAAAAATGACTAAGAATGTGGCAACCTTCTTTAAATGACAGCCCTAGTTTGTGTAACAGGGAGATCTGTTAATTAAGTTCATTTCCATAATTTCTATTAATTGGGGTGAGAATTCTTTAGTTCTTAAACAAAAAAAATGAGATCATTTCCCTCTTGCAACAAGTGGATGCATTTTATAAACATCCCCCCATATTCTATTTGCCTTCTTATCCCCCAAAATGGGATCTAAGACAGAATAAACAGGGTAGTGGTCCTGAGCCCTGGCCCCTGTTGTCTTTTGAAGGATACAATCTTGACAACTGTATTATAATTATAATACATATGCTACCTGTGAAAATCTTAGCCTTTGTTCAAGGGGCCAACCATGAATTTGGATGAGGTAATATGTGGAAAAAACTCCAATATTAATGTGTTGTTTTATACAGTATATGATAACTTTAAAAAAATGTTAAAATTCACTTTCATATATATATATGTATATATTTAATGCTTATTATTTAGTAATATGGACAACTAGTTATCACAGTGGATAGAGTGCCCAGATGGACCTGGCATCAGGAAGACATATTGTACTGAGTTCAAAACTGGTCTCAAACACTTAAAAGCTGTGTGACCCTGAGCAAACCACTTAACCCTGTTTGCCTCAGTTTCCTCATCTGTAAAATGAGCTAGAGAAGGAAATGGTAAACCACTCCAGGATATCTGCCAAGAAAACCCCAAATGGGATCACAAAACTCTGACATGACTGAATAACTACAACAATTAGTCATATATTTATATTATTATAACAGGTGTCTTTAGGCATTTTCCTGGATCCTTATTAAACCATTTTAGGGCTGTTAGATTTTTCCTTTTCCACACACTTTTTCCATACACTCACACATATATGTATATGTGTATACACATACAAATGTATATACACACATACATGTATGCACATATGTACGCACACATGTATACATACACGTATGTATATATACATACATGTATGTATATATGTGTATTTGTGTATATACACACATCTCTCTATCTAGGTATGTGTAATATTTTTCTAAAAGTCTGTTTTCACCCCTTCTACCTACTGAGGTACCATCCAGTCTTTCTCCTCCATTTCACTGTCAAATTTCTGGATAAATTGTTTACACATAATAGCGCTTCTTCCTTACTATCTGTTTACTCTTCTACCCTTGTAACCCCAAGGGAACGTAGCTTCTTAAAAGCAGTTTTATTTTTGTCTTTGTCATCTGCACCTAGACCAGTATGCTAGGTATCATGGGTACTTGATAGTTTGTTGAATGAAATTTAAATCTGATTATGCCTCTCTCCCTCAACCTGTTAAGTACTTCTTCAACATTATCAATGAACTCCTTCTCTTTATATCTGAGGGCTTCTTTCTTTCTTTTTTAAAAGCAACCATTTATTAGAACCAATACAAGAGTATGAAAAAGAGGGAGAAAAGGAGGAAGGGGGTGGAAGGGGAGAGAATGAGGTACGTGTTGAATGCCAGTTGTGGAAACACATCAATGACTATTTTTAAACATTTACATTTAAAAGGCATAACGTACATCATTTTCATTTAAAAAAATTAGCCAGACTTGTCTAAAATCAAACCAAGGAAGCACACCGCAAAGTCCCCCACAAAACCAAATTCACTGAAAATTCAGTCTCTCATTTTCCAACCAGACATTTGGCTCCAAATTGTAATCCAATCTGCTTTGGATGGTGCTGAAAGCCACCTCAGAACATGGTGCTGAGAGGTGCTCCATCCTCTTGGGCCAGCCTTGAGGGCTATCATTCCTATCGTCCTCAACTTCTCTGTAACATTTGGCATAGTTGGTTAAGCACATCTTATTTGTACCCTTCCCCTTGAGCTTTAGTGTCCTAGTCCTCTTCCTATCCCTATAGACATTATTTTATTGTTTCTTCATCATTTCCCTGTGTTTCTCAAGGCTCTATATTCTGTCCTTTTCACTTATTTCTCTTTATGTCCTTTCTGGCAATTTCACTCACTCTCGTGGCTTCAATTTGTGCTTCTACCCCAAAGTGGCATCTCTGGTCTAGACCTCTCTTCTGAGCTCCAGGATTTGTACTTCTAGTAATCTGCTAGGCATGTGCCACCATGTCATAAAACTCACATATCTCAAATTGAGCTTATTATCTTTCCCTTGAAACCTGTTTTTACATCTGACTTCCCCATATCTGTCATTGGAACCATGATTTCATTGTTTCCCTCCCAATATGTCTTTCATTACACTGACAGACTGTATTTTTTCTTATCAGTTTGGTCATGTCCACCCTCTACTCAAAGATTTTTAAGAGGAAATCATTTCCTATATAATAGAATGCAAAATCATTTGACTAGCTATCAAGGCCCTCATCATTACAGCATCTCCCTATTTTTCCAGATTTATGTCATATTACTCCCTTAGTGGAATCTATAGCACACTCCAACTGGACCACTCCCTGTCTCCCCAAATATACCATACAATTGACCACCTCCATGGTTTTGCTCCTGTTATTCTTTAGGCAGGCAATATCTACCCTTCCTTTCTAATTATTGAATTCTGGCCCATTCATCTAGCCTCAGGTCACAGGCTACCACTTCCACAAAAGTTTCATTTTTATTCCTTGTTACTAATGACTTTCAAGCTCAGATCATATAGTATTTTGTTTTGTACCTCCCTCATGCATAAACCATGTATCAATGTGTATTATCTCTGACTATATCACTTACTAGATAGAAATTTTAAGGAGATAAGTACTATGTGTTATATAAAATTTCTATAACCTCCATGTGCATGTCACATTGTTCTGCATATATCTAGTACTCAATAAAGAAGTTTTGTTGTTGTTGTTGTTGTTAGATTAGGAACCTAAGTCAATTTGTACCTTCCCCTTTTAACGTTCATGTAGGACTTGACCTCTTCCTATATTTCTCCTGAAATCCTCTAACTTTCATAGATCCCCAAATTCCTCATGTCCCATCTGGTCCACAAATGGGATATATAAGCTCTTCTCTTCAAGCTTTGTTGTCCATTTCTTTCAATTAATGAAGTCAACTCTAGAAACCAATGCCAGGAGCAGAACTGTCCTCTGCTTTCCACTTGTTTGTTCTTCATAAACCCTTCCATTTGAAGTTGAGAAGCAAAAACAATCATGACCACCCCACCAAAGTTCTGTTGACTTGTCACAGATCTCTACACTACCTTTCCAAATAGAAACACTTTAGTATGAGACAGAAGAGGGCAGAAGAGAGTTTTTTAAAAACCCCATCATGTTTCTCTTCCTCTTCATAACTGGGTTTTGAGAATTACCTTGAGAATTTTCACCTCAAAATGGGAGCTCAATTTAGAAGGCAAGAAACATAAATTGAAAAACTGGAAGAGTCCTCAGAAATCATCTAATATAACTCTCATTAAATATACATGTAGAGAAAAATCTCTTTACTGACTGTTTCATTTTTGACTTGGCCACTGCCAAGAGCAACTATTTAACCTGTTTCTTTTTAATATATTTTAAAACATGATTAATGGCAAATACTTCTTGAATAATTGTGGATAAAAGTATAGGTTTCTCAGCAGCCTCCCATATTGTTTCTACATTTGGTTAACAACATTTTTTGACAATGCAATTATTGTGACATTGGAACACTAATTAATCCAAAAGATATTGCTGGAAGCAACCATTAAGATGATTTAGTTTCTCACATTCTGTACTGAGGAAATTAGGATGCAGAGAATTGACTAAATTGTCCATACTCAAACAGAGAATGATTTCAGGATTTGAACAGAGGTCTTCATGTTCCCACTCCGGGTCTTTTTCTATAACATGATAAATATTTATTTTGTTCTCATCTCTCATTTTTATTCTTTAGTGGAGCTCAGATAAAAACAACTCCAGCTATGTTATTGTTCTGTTAAATGGTATAGGTATGCAAAATGATAGGTATTTATAATTTAATGAAAAACTTGGAATTCAGACTCATCTGTTGGTTTTATATAGAAAAATGGGGACAGTTGTACAAAAAATATTGGGAGATTTTCAGTGTGACTGGGTGGTAGAGATAAAGTGTTTCTTAAGCCCACATGATTTTTATTACTTCTGTGCATTGTCTATGCTTTGGGAGATTTTCCTTCCACACAATTTAGGGGTTACAATTTTTGGAATGATAACAAGTATTAAAGCATTATTCTTAGATTTTATTAATCAAACATTTACAGAGCGAGCATTGGGGGGACAGCTAGGTAGCACAATGAATAAAGCACTGGCCCTGGATTCAGGAGGACCTGAGTTCAAATCCAGCCTCAGACACTTGACACTTACTAGCTGTGTGACCCTGGGCAAGTCACTTAACCCTCATTGCCCTGCCAAAAAAAAAAGAAAGAAAAAAAAGAGCAAGTGTGTTAACTGTGATGCTGCTTTGTTTCAGTTAATTTTATTTAATTAAATTCTTTTTTTTTTCCAGGGCAATTGGGGTTAAGTGACTTGCCCAGGGTCACACAGCTAGTAAGTGTCAAGTGTCTGAGGTCAGATTTGAACTCAGGTTTTCCTGAATCCAGGGCTGATGTTTATCCACTGTGCCACCTAGCTGCCCCCCTCCCCCTGCCCAATTAAATTCTTAAGGATAAATTTGACCTCTATTTTTGTAATATGAATTTTCATCTGTTAGTTTATGAAGAATAATGAGCCTTTAGTATATATTTCTGAATTCTTAATCATGGTTTCATGTGTTAGGTAGGTACCAAACTTTTGCAATCTGTAAAAATAAGTAGCATTTTCTACTGTTTCCTTGCAAAATCTCTATTGATTTGTGTCTGGTCCACTTAAGAATTAGATTTCTATCGTTGTTGGGAGCAAGGTCCTCTATCACTATTTTGAACACTGCTTTACTCAGAAACTTGACAATTCTTTGTTTTACAGAGTTTGCATATATTTTGTCCATTTGGGGTTTCTTAGATCTGTTTTCAGATCTTAAATCTTTTTTTGGGGGGGCTCTATCTAGTGAAAACCATTACCATTTCTATTCTAAAAGTTCAAGGGCATATTTTAAAATCAGCTTTTATTATATAAGTGTTTTGTTATATAAGATGTAGCAAAGGCTCAATCAATCAGTATCCTACAATGCTAAAGACACACAACATTTGAGTATGTGTCTGTGTGAGTCTGTATGTACAAGGTACCTGCTAGCAGTGGAGCATAACAGAGTAACAAGTTACATATAATTAGCTTCTATGGAAGTTAACAAAGACATATCCATTATACCCCTACTCTATAGTATGGCAATATATGTTAGGATATTTAGTGAATTGTCAAACTGAAATTTAGGAAACTTGGGTTTGAATCCTAGACTTACCACAAAAATAGTTAAATGACCTTGACCAAATAACTTAACTTTTCTAATATTCAGTATATTGGCCAAGTTAACAAGATGCATTCAATATTGAAGTTTCTTTTTATTTTTCTTCTGAAAGCTCTGGATTTTAGAATTATCAGCATTTGAACAAATTCTCTAATGAAGAAAGAATGATAAATTTTCCATGGAAAATATTAACTATTTTATAATCTTAGCTCTGGTTAAATATTTACTTTGGATTACTTCAACTTTGCCTAAACTCTGCTTCTAGATATAAATATTCTAAATAGAATGTCTATTTTTTTTTTTTGTGGTTGTTCATTTGTTTAGTCCTGTCCAACTTTTCATGACCCCATAGACTGTAGCACTCCGGGCCCTTATCTCCTCTACTACTTCCTGAAATCTGTCCAAGTGGATGTTTGTTTTTTCTGTGTCACTATCTATCTATCCATCTGATCCTTTTCTGTTCCCTTCTCATTTTGCCTTTAATATTTCCCAACATCAGGGTCTTTTCCAGTGAGTCCTGTCTTCTCATTATGTGGCTAAAGTATTTAAGCTTCACCTTCAGTATTTCTCCTTCCAACGAGTAGTCTGAATTAACTTCTTTAAGTATTGACTAATATACCTCCTTGCTGTCCAAGGGACTCTCAAAAGTCTTCTTCAGCACCATAACTCAGAAGCATTGATTTTGCGACACTCAGCTTTCTTTATAGTCCAGTTTTGACAGCCATACATTTCTGCTGGAAAAGCCCCCCACAGATTTTATTATATGAACTTTTGTCAGCAAGGTGATGTCTCTGCCTTTTAGTATGCTGTCCAGATTTGCCATAGCTTTCCTTCCAAAGAGCAAGCATCTTTTAATTTCATGGCTGAAGTTGCCATCTTCAGTGATCATTAAGTCCCCAAAATGTAAAATCTGACTCTGCTGCCATTTCTTCTCCATCTTTTGTTGGGAAATGATGGGACCAAGTTGCCATGATCTTTGTTTTTTTTAATGGTAAACCATAAGCCAGTTTTTACATTTTCCTCTTTTACCATCATCAAGTGGCTTCTTAATTCTTCATTCTCTGTCATCAGAGTCAGTCTCTCTTTCTTTTTCTTTTTTCTGTTTTTTGCAGGGCAATGAGGGTTAAGTGACTTGTCCAGGGTCACACAACTAGTAGGTGTCAAGTGTCCGAGGCTGGATTTGAACTCAGGTCCTCCTGAATCCAGGGCCGGTACTTTATCCACTGCACCATCTAGCTGCCCCCCCTCTCTATATATGTATATGACTGTGTCTGTATATATGCATATATGTATATGTGTATATGAATATATATATATACACACATATATACACACACATATAAGATACATGTTGGGGCTCAGAATCTATGCCTTTGACTTTATGTGTATGGAAAACTACCAGCATGGAAATACCTTCTATTGATATAGATCTGCCACTGGCTATAAATTAGTCTTACAATGTATTGCATCAGGTAATCAAAGATTAAATGGCATACCTTTGGTTACACAAGTGGTGTATATCAGAAGGACTCCAAGACTGATCTATCAATTCTGCTGTTCCCTACACAGACACATACACCACACTACACCACAACACAACACAACACAGACTCTTACAAACAAATATGTATTTTTGATGTTAAGACCTCTTATTTTATTAGATTTTATATTATTTCATCAGAATAGAAATGTTGTAAAAAGTCTCCATGGCACAGAGTGGCAACTAATTGTAAATTATAATCTTGGAGAGTTGGTTGGAACACTAAAATATTAAGTGATTTGCCTATGGACACAGAGATAGTTTGTGTCAGAGGCAATATTTGAATCCAGGTCTTTCTGACCCTAAAACCCATCCTGTAGCAAGTACTCTATGCTTCATTGCCTCTTATAACCCTCATCTCCTTCTTGTACATATGTACAAATACATATACTTCTATTATGTGTGTATATCTATATCTATCTATCTATCTCTATAATATGTATACATTTTACATACTTGTATGCAAACATGCTTAAAACTGCAATAAGACTTTTTGGATGCCTTTTATATATGTAGATATATTTAATTCCTTTTTCACACATATGCATATCTCTATTTATATTTCATATAACTTGGCATTTATTGGCTTGGGAAATATTGCTCCTTCCCCCCTCCCCAACTTAGATCCATGTTTTTGAGGTATTATCAATGATCTAAAAATAGAATTGAGAAATACTTTAAAAATTTCAATTATTACAAGTTAATTGAGTCTTCATGTTTATAGCTACATCATCAAAAAAGGTATTTTCAACATTTTTTTAGTGACGAATAAGACTGTTTACAATTGAATTGGAAAAAAAAAACATGAAATGAATGAACCACATTATTCAAGACAGAGTCTTGACAGGTCTATAGATGCTATTTATTCCAAGTGCCTGCCAATATCATTTGTTCTGTTTGTTGACACCACAATTTGCTGGCTCTATTAACTCCTTGAATGTCAGTTCCAAGGGTACTCCATTTCAGAATGAATGGGGGCTCAAAATTGTAAGTTCCTTAATATACAATTAAATTCTATTTTGGACAGTGAAATAGGTTTTCTTGGGGCGGGGGGGTGTTCTCCTGCCCACTTTTCTTCCTGCACACTTGTAAACAATGAGATCTGTAACAGTTATACCACATTGTGTTATAGTAGAAATAGTATTAGACTGGAGTCAGAAATCCAAAGTTATAAGTTTGTTTCTATGAATAATTACCTATACATGAGTAGGAAAGTTGCTTTATTAATTTTTTTTTGTGAGCCAATTGGGGTTAAGTGACTTGCCCAGGGTCACATCGCTAGTAAGTGTTAAGTGTCTGAGGTCAGATTTGAACTCAGGTCCTCCTGAATCCAGGGCTGGTGCTCTATCCACTGAACCACCTATCTGCCCCTTACTTTACTATTCTTGGCCTCAGTTTCCTCATCTGTCAGATAAGGTGAACTATATCTGCTTTGTTTGATCTATGAGACTCTTTGCTACTCTGTCAAAATGTCCCAAAATGTGAACCAAGAAAAACGTGTTTTGCTGTGGTCACCAGATTGTGTTTATTACAGAACAAGACAAAACAACAAAAAGAAAAGGCCTATGAAAGACATAGAAATGTTGGGGAAAGAGGCAGCAAAGCACAGTGTACTACACTTAGAGTAAGGAAGGCCTGGGTTCAAATCATGCTTCATGTAATTACTAACTGCATTGTCCTGAGCAAGTCAACATCTCTGAGCTTCAGTTTTCTCAAATGTATCATGGGGATTTTAGATAGCAAGAGCAGCCACTTCACAGGATTATTATGAGGGCCTAACGAAGTGATTATATGTACAACATTTGGTAAAGCTCAAAGCATGATATTAATTAGAGTTATCATTAATTTTCTACAGTTTTCTTTTTTTAATAGTTGGTTTTACAAATTTTATTAACACTTGTTGAAGCATAGTTCCTGAATCTTCTGCCCCCATATTCCATCCAAAGATGAGGGTTATCAACACATTGCTAATTAAAGCCCAGGTTTGGATTGTTTGGGACATTTTTCATCATCACACTTGATGCCAAAATTCTGTAATGAGAGATCACCAAAGATTGCTTGTCCAATTGCTGTTTTATGTAGAGCAACTAGCCAATGAAAAGAAGCCATAAGGGCAGAAAATATTTCCAGCGTGTGAAAGTGCAGCCTGGAAAGGATTGAAGGAATTAAGATCTTTGTTGACTAATGAGTTGGTGATATGACTATACACAGACAGCCAACTCAGGGATGACTCCCCTAATCGATAACCTGTCATTTCCTGTCTGTTAAAATGTAATTGATTTTAATGTTATTTTGTTCTCATCATATTCAGTGCCTGCCAGTTTTTTTCCTCATGTAAATAAGGTAATCATGATATATAGCCTTGAAGCTTTGCTGTAGTCTATAGGTCTTTGACTTCACAAATTCCGATTGCCTGGTCTTTCTTTTAAACATACTCCTTGCTATTCTTGCCTACATCTACCTTTGAATTGAAATCACCAAGTATCAATGTCTATGTGGATATAATTTGGAAGGCATTACTGAGTCCTTATAGGTTTTTTTACCTCTTCATCCTCTGAAACAGATGTTGGCACATAAACTGGAATTACTTTTATAGTGGTCTTTTTGCGATTGCTTATCATGAATACTGAATATGAAATGATCATATATCCAGTGAAATGATATTTCTTGTTCCCATGGATGTATATTAAAACCAATTCTACCTGTTCCTTTATTTATCTGTTCAAGGATAACTCCTAGGCTATGATTTAATTTTGCTTTAACTTTCTTTTTCTGGTTTCTTTTAAAGTGAAAATAGTGTAATTGATAACCCACTCATTGGTCATAGGACAGTGATTAGAATGCCAGCTGCCAAATTATTATGATTCTTAGTACCCTCTGCCTCTTTGCTACCACTTTATCACTGTTGTTGGAGTAAAAGAAAGTTGTTGAATAGAGGATCATTTTGTATTTACTTTATTTCATGTTGGTATTTTTTTTCTGGCCTAAAAGTTAATCACCAAGAGGCCAGCCTAGCAGTGAGGAGCCTCTCCACACTTATCTAGGCTGATTTTCAGAAAGCAGTCTTTCCAGAATTGAATTCAATGACTTTCCAACATTGGTGAAACATGCCAAAGTTTACTTTCTGCTGGCAGGAATCAGAGATGACTTTAATTTTATGATCAATTATGAGAATAGGAACTTCTAGAGTATTTCAAGGGCGAAGATGACTGTTCCTAATTCACGTAGGAAATACTTAGACAAAATACATAGATAATGGCTAGAAGAAATGGCAAGGACATAGACTATAATAATTTCATATAGTTTAATCATTATAAAACATTTGGCATGACATGGAGATCAGAATAACTTAGAATGTGCACTTTAGTCTTCAAGAACTTCACTTGTTTTATAAGAAGATGGATGATAGCCAAAACCACTACTGGTATAGAATATTAACTCATTCATAAAGTCTTATGGAGAAAAATTATGGAGGATTATGAACAGTCATCAAAAACAGAGACACAATGCTAGATAGCATCATATTAAAGAAAGCATAGCAGAGAATAATTGAGCAAAATTGTGTTCAGGATAATTAAGAATAAAAATGGAAGTGGGGTGGAAAATGGAAGAAAAATTTAAAAAAATTTCAGAGATTTCCATAACTTCTTAAAAACTGTCACAAGAGTTGGGCCACCATATTTTGAATCAATATCACTATTAGAATATACTTATAGAGGAGAAAGAGTGTTGAAGAAAAAAAAATAAAGAGAAAAAGCAGCTAGATTTCACCCAGCATGTATAAGGGTTGGGTAAAAACTAGAAACCACCCTATTACACTATGTACAAACACTTATTTGATTAAATGGATCAATCAAAATTTAGTGTGGATCCACAGACAGTATAACATAATCTTATGTGTGTTTTTTTTACCTCTTTCCAGGGAAATTAATTTTTCATCGAAGTTAAAGAAGCCAGAGGTCAACTCAATATAGATGTAAATACAAGGTTAGACAAAGAGCACAATTTCTTCTTAGGTGTTAGGATTTTTTTTTCAAATGGGAATTCAGACTATACTTAAAATGCTTCATTTAAATAAAATCCTTAAAGATTAATATAAGAAAACTACGGGGACTTTAGGGGCCATTTTGTTATGTTTTAAGCTTAAAATGAACAAATTGTTGTAACATGATGTTGCAAATCAAACTTTTATCAACTTGTCTGGCTGATGTAAGCTCTCCACATGGAGGATCCTAGGAAACTTGCTTCTGAGGGAATCATGATGATTTGTCAGAGAATTGTGTTGAAGTAATTGTGGAACATGTGTAGATATTCTATATCTGGCTCCTGTTGGCTAACCATATGGTTAGAAAGATCTTTTTCTGATTGACTCCATAGCCAGAACTTTTGACATCTTCCAAAAGGCTCTAGTCAACTTTGTCCATTACTAGAAGGGAGTTCAATGACCCCTTCACATGTGGTGTCTAGGGAAAGACCATTTGATAAGGGATCAAGTATTAGGACCTTTTCCCCTCTGAGGCTTATATGGCTCCTAAGAAAATGGACTTCAGTCCTTGACTTTAAAGGAGTGACATTCCTAACCTTGGTTGGAGGAATGAGCCACAAGGATCAGGGAGTTGGTATCCAGGCTGGATTTAATAGGAAGCATGGCACTGATGTACTGAAGAGCAAGGAGTGACAATTATATGGATATTAGTAATTATTATGGTATGACAAATATTATGCTGTGTAAGAAATGAATTAAGTTATGAGCCTAATCTCTATCCTAGCAGACCGTTCCCCCTTTCCAGAGACTAAGATGGTATAGGGGAGATTGTGCCCTTGAGGTTTTTGTATAAATGTTTGTATGTTTATTTTGACTATATTTAAAGTAAATAACACTTTTTAAAAACCACCTAACAGGGGCGGCTAGGTGGTGCAGTGGATAAAGCACCGGCCCTGGATTCAGGAGTACTTGAGTTCAAATCTGGCCTCAGACACTTGACACTAGCTGTGTGACCTTGGGCAAATCACTTAACCCCCATTGCCCTGCAAAAAAAAAAATAAATAAAAAAAATAAAAAAAAACAAAAACAAAAAAACCCCACCTAACATTAGTTGATTAAATGGAACACAAATATGCCTCTATATGTTAACATCTGATCCCCTAAAAGTATGGGGAACACAGGAAATACACCACCCACAAACCCCTTAGTCATTCTGGAATCCTCAGAAGAGTTGTAGCCTGCCTGGCTCTGGGAAAGAGAGCCAGAAAATACACATTACAGACATATAGAGGCATATTTGTGTTGGAAAGGCACAAAAATGTGATGATGCATCCATTTACAAGGTATCTGAGAAAGGGGAAGATATCAATGGGATATGGGGGAAATCAACCTTATACTGAAAAAAACAATCAGTCAAGAAAATATCAACAAATAGTGCTCTATACTGCTCTACATTTTAAGAGGAGACAATGTCATCTTGAGTTATACTGCTTTGCTACAGAGAAGTTTAATCTAATCTTATTCCTCCTATTTCCTTCACTCGCATTTCTGTCATTGCTATATGATGGCCCAGCCTTAAAATTCCAGCACAGAAGCTTTGAGTCTCTTTGCTTTTATATGCCGCTTATAGGAGATCACAGACTAAGTGATATGTGTGTCCTCATCTTTGCTATTGAAAGTAATAGCTACTTTCTTGTCCACCCATTTTAGCTTTCATGCTTCCTTCAATGTTGGGCTCACTCCACCACAGGGATTATGAAGCTATTCACATCCTTACTAATGGTTTCTCTCTACTATTTCCTGAATGAACTTGGCACTATGAGTTTGTGTGTGAAGTGGGTACTCTGTGTGTCAAAGCTTTTAATCTTCTTGTTGAACTTAGACTTTCCCCCCATATTTCAGCTCTTGCCATTGGTATATAAAAACCATCTAAATCCCTTTTTGTCCATTCTCTTTGCAAGTTTTATTTTTAACTTCAACTGGACTAGCAGGAGAACCATGTCGCTGACCCCAGAATCTCTAGCTGATGATACTTTCTTGAAAATGATTCATTGAGGGCTTGCCTCTTGTACCTATTAGGATTACTAACACTTCTGATTTAAAAATAAAGGAATTAACTCATAGTACTCTCTGTGGATAATTTTTTGAAAATGTGACCGTTTGTACAGTGGAAAAATATATTTGATTTGGAAGCAGAAAACCTTGGTTTGCATCCCAACAGTGTCACTTCCTACCTGTGTGACTTAGGGCAACTCATGTATCTTTCTCTGAGCATTTGTCTTATCTGGAAAATGAATGCATTGGACTAAATGACCTGGAAGATCCATCTCTTTCAAGGTATATCTATTCATTGTTTAGAATTACAACTTCAAGAATTTTTTCTTGCCTGGATCATTTGATGTACATAAAGATATCCTGACTTAGTGACTCAAATGCTCCCATTCCCATGACATAAATGTTTTAAGCATTTAAGGTATTTAGAACATAACTGAATATAGAAAAAATATTTTAAACATACTTAAAAGGAGTTTCCTCACAGAAAGACATATTGAATTCCAATAACTATAAATGCTTTTTTCCCCTGAGGCAATGATGGTTAAGTGACTTTCTCAGGGTCACACAGATAGTGTCAAGTGTCTGAGGCCAGATTTGAACTGAGGTCCCCCTGAATCCAAGGGCAGTGAATGCTTTTAAAAATACCTGAAAAGGACACTTAAAAAGACAAAGGTATTATCCATAGGTATAAGGTTCTATGATATAGTCTAGATGTTTTCATAGGAATGTATCCTTGAGTATATATTTCCAGATTTCAGAATCATTAAAAAGTGAGAGCTCATGGTAACAGAAACCTAGATAACTCAAGATATAAATATTTTATGTAACTGAAATTCATAAAACCATATTGCAAATACTTGCAAATAGTTTTGTCAACTTATTCTTACAGTTAGACTAGATGACCTCTGAAATAATAAGAATAATCTAAGCATGGTCTTGAAGCTAAAAGTACATTCATTCCAACACTGAGATGAAGGTACTTGCCCAGGCTCCCACATATACTAAATAAAAGAGCCAGGAGTTTAGATTAGATCCTTTAATAAAAGACGTTGGTACCTTAGGTAATGTTTTTTGTGTATGACCACAATCATCAACAAATAAAAATATTTCAGTATACAAAAAAGAACAAAAAATACATGGTTGTGTAAGAAACTATGGAGATCTATTACATAATTTGCATTCAAGTTAGCAAGGTCATGACAAAATAGTACTTTTGTGTCTCCTGCATTTTTTATGTATGATTTTGATGTTTTATACTTTTGTTGTCTTCATTAGCATATAAGTTCCATGTTTCATATATTGTATTTGTATAGCTTGTACCTAGCACAGAGTATGGCACATAATAATAGACATTCATTAAAGACTTGTTGATTGATTCAATAATAAACAAATGCATTCAAGCAAAATAAATCAGCAAAATGACAAAGCATTTTTCATGTTGTGCTTGCAGTTCATTATTTCCCCACCAAGAGGAGGAAAACATGCTCAATGATCAGTCTTCTAAAAAAATGATTGGTCAGACCTTTGATCTCTGACATCCTTCAGTTTTGTTGTATTTTTCACTAGCCTGGTCATCATGTAACTTGTTCTGGCTCTTTTTGTTCCATACTAATTCACACAGGTCTTCTTAATTTCTTCTGCATACATCAAAATCCTTAATTTATTAATGGTTGCAAAATAAGAAATTTGGTCTTTCATTGACCAAATCCCAGAAGAGGACTGATAAAAATTAGAAAAACATAGTAGTCCTGATGCTCTTTCTTAGGAGATCTGAATTAGTGTTTTGAGTGAATCAAAAAGGGAGCAACAATAGAATGAAGAAGGATGGGTCACACATGCAGGTGACCTTTCAGAGTCAACTCACTGAGTCCCGGAGGAAGATTCTAAGACAAACCCAGTTTGCGATGGGAGGAGTAGAAGCAATGTGGAGCTGGGGAAAAGGAAGCTCTAATCTATAAGCAGACACATAGAGCTGAATGCTCAGAAGGATAATAAAAATCCATTGCATTCATAGACTACAATTTGTTCAGTTACTGTCCCACATGATGGGCAGCTATTTTGTTTCCACTTCTTTGTTACAAAAAAAAGTGATGCTGCAAATATTTTTGTACATATGAATCCTTTCCCTTTATCTCTGTCTTGCTGGGATATAGGCCTATCAATGGCATCATTGAGGCAAAGAGTACATACAGTTTAGTAACTCTTGGGTTATAGTTCTTGATTATTTTCCAAAAATGTTGGGACCAATTCACAGTTCCATCAACAGTGAAATTACTGTCTTTGCCCTCCTAGTGCCTGTCTGACAATTGTCACCTTCACTTCTGGCTGTTCTTGCCGATCTGATGGAGGTGAGGTAGAACCTTGCTTCGTTATCTAATACCTTTACAAAACTCTCTTATCCCAGAAGTGGGTGTCAAAGAAAGTCTTTTAGATAATATCCCTTATTTCAAGCAAATAAAGTACTGCTTTGTTTATTTTGGATTGAATCTGACAATTAAAGTGACAGTTTCCCAAACTATATCATACCGGATCGATTTTTGGATTTCATATATAATGAGAAAATTATGTATGACTTAAGGAGGGATTGCCACTGTTTTTACAATATTTTTAAATTGACAATATAGTAATGAAGCCTGAAAGATAAAATATTGGAGCGTCTGACCTGCACAACACCATCACCACACCCCAAAAAGCCCTTTCTCTTCAATAACCACTAAATACAAGGCCACTTTCTTAGAAAAGCTGAAGATGAATGCTAAATGCTCTAAGGATCCATAAGCCATTATACAGTATTCTCTTGGAACTTCTTCAACAGAGAGTTGTTAGAGAGCTGCTCATCACAGACCAGGATGCCTCTACTTTAGACTAGATGGATGCAGCTCTATTGTTTGATTCTTAAGGACTCAGAAATTCAGAGCAGCTGGATTCTTTCCCAAGAACTTTTCTTTATTCAATTCATACACTAAAGTAGGAGATGAATCTAGGTAATCAAAGCAAGTATTTGACACAGTGGCTGTAAAATCTTCTCCCTTACCATAGCAAGATAACCAGTACCAAACCTGACTAGCCTATTGAAATTGAAAAGGTAAGGGAATGGAAAGGGGAAGAGTTATTGAGTAAAAGTGTGGATTCCAAGTATTGCTATATGGATTATTTAGAAAGTAAGAAAGATTTTGTGATTGCTTGAAATGGTTTTGGTTATTTTTTTTGTGGTTAAATGAAGCGAACTTTGGGTACAAAGAGATACTAGAATTAGAAGTAATTAATAGAAAGATTTTGTAGGGTAGAGGAAAAGAGCAATAGCTAGTGCAATTCAGGACTAGCAAAAATAAAAACAAGGACAACAAGAATTATAACTGACAGTCATGTAATGCTTTCAAGTTCATCAAGCATGTTGTGTGCATGTGGGGCAGTTTAGTGGGATGGGAAGGGCACATAACCAAGTTGGTTTGTTTTTGTTTTAAATATCCCCAGTGCTTAGCAAAGTATTTGGCACGTAGCAAACAATTAAAACTTTATTCATTCATTAAAGTCCCAGCTGGACCACCTAAGGGACATTAGAAAAGTCATGTTAAACTCTCTTTACTTCAGTTTCCTTCTCTGTAAAATGAGAGGGTGGGAGTAGATGACTTATAAGGTCTCTTCTGGTTTACTGTAGTCTTTACTATAATCTTCTGAAAAGAATATTATAGAAATATCCTAATTATTTCTATTTTACAGATGAGAAAACTGAGGATCTAAGAAGTTAGCTTACTTGTTCAAAGGCACACTGTTAATATGTAACCTTAAGTCATTCATTGAATTTAAATCTCTTTATTCCCTATCTATTACCTTTCTTCTACAGCATTCTACCTCTAATCATTGCATTTGTAGCTTACCTTTAGACTTTTCCTTTTCCTTCTGGCTCCTCCCTTCATCCCTATCTGCTAAGCTATGCATTTGATATTGAGTAAGGTAAAGATTTTTAAGAAGTAAATTGTGGGGGGTAGCTAGGTGGTACAGTGGATAGAGCACCAGCCCTGGAGTTGGGAGGACCTGAGTTCAAATCCAGCCTCAGACACTTGACACTTACTAGCTGTGTGACCCTCTCATTGCTCCACCAAAAAAGAAAAAAAAAGAAGTAAATTTTGGCTACATGGTACACTTTGTATATTCTGATCCAGTATAGCAACCCCACTTTTGGGGAAGGGGATGGAGAATAAGATAGGGAGAGCCTACCTAACCAAGAAGTAGTTTGATTTAGTGGATGGAGCACCGAACTGGAAGCCAGGAGGACCTTGGTCCAAATTTCACTCCATGCACATGGCAGCTATATGAACTTGCACAAGTCACCTAGGGTTTCTTAGCCTCAGTTTCCTCATCTTTCAATTGAAAGAGTTGTACCTGATGCCCTCTAGGTTTCCTTCCAACTCTAGATACTTGAGTCGGTGATGTCATGCTCTTCCAGATGAAATATATGTCTATATAAATAAATATATATTTTTGCATATACAGTTATCTTAATAGAATGAGATCAATTTTTTCTTCCTCTTCTTTTTTGTGGGGCAATGAGTGTTAAGTGACTTGCTTAGGGTCACACAGCTAGTAAGTGTCAAGTGTCTGAGGCTGGATTTGAACTCAGGTCCTCCTGAATCCAGGGCCGGTGCTTTATCCACTGTACCATCTAGCTGCTCCAATCTGCTTCTTTTCTATTAACATCTTTGGGAACAGTAACACTGCAGCAATAATAGAAAGATGAGAACGTCTATGTGGGAGACATTGATTTAATTAATAAATTTCTATTCATCACCTCCTTTCTGCAAGCCAGTGTGCTAGGCAATAATTTTGGGGAAAATAAGAATGTGGAGTCTGATTATAGATAATAAAACATATGAGGAAAAATGGAGTCATGAAGTTGAATAATCTCTGACAACTCCTGAGCAGGTGATATCCCTCTTTCTTTTAAACTATAATATTTTTATTTTGGGGGGCCAATGAGGTTTAAGTGACTAGCTCAGGGTCACACAGCTAGTAAATGTCAAGTGTCTGAGGCTGGATTTGAACTCAGGTCCTCCTAAATCCAGGGCTGGTACTTAATCCACTGTGCCACCTAGCTGTCCCTTAAACTATAATATTTCTAAACAATGCCTCTCATTTCATATGAAATAACATACTCTAATATATTGGGTTTTACAGTTTCTCATGTAGATGACATCTCCTACCAGTGAAATGCATAACACTTGAAAATCAGGACCTTGTTTAGGACTCCTACTTCCCTTCTTTGTCCCTCTTTCTAATACACACACACACACACACACACACACACACACACACACACACACACACACACACACACACACACACACCACAAAGTGCTTGGCTAGTAGTGAATGCTTCACTCTCTAGGGAGAGTCCACAACTAACACAAGGGCCTTTGGGAGTTGACATTGACTCTACTCTTGGAAGCCAAAGGCTACATTTTCATTTCCTTTCTCTTCATTGTCACTTTTTGATGATCTGAAGCTAAATATTTTTCTACTGATCTTCAAGCTTTCTATTTTAAAGACTAGGTACTTTATTTTGGAAATATTTGCCTTGTGATTTTATGTTCTCTACAGTTGGTCTTGAAGTCATTAAGAATACTCGATAATTCTGGAAATTCATATTGGAAATTTTGTGGACACTGGATTATTCTTTGAAGACTTGCCTTACCAAACTGGATAGCTTTATTTATACTTAAAGAAAAAATATGTATTTATTTCCTTGCAAAGGGATTCTGGGAGTTTTGGTGTTTGACTTTATGAAGTTGTTTGGGCTGCAAATTATAGCAATTAATCAGTAGGAATTTGTCAAGTGTGACTATGCGCCAGACCCTGTGTCAAGGACTGGAGATTGAAAAAAGGTAAAAAAAAGCAGTCCCTGCCCTCAAAGAACTCACACTCTAATGAGGGAGATCACAGGCAAACAAATATAGGCAAAGCAAATAAATCAGAAATAAAAGAGGGAAAGTGCTAGTATCAGAAGGGATTCGGGGAAGACGTCCCGTGAAAGACAGGATTTTAGTTGGGACTTAAAGGAAATCAGGGATGTCAGTGGTCAGAATGGAGGAGGGAGAGTGTTCCAGGCACTGAAGACAGCAAGAGAAAACACCCAGATTTGAGAAATGGAGTATCTTGTTTATGGATCACCCAGGTTCCCAGTGTCAGGAAAGTACTGATTCTCTGGGATTACTGTGAAATAAGTTTAAGTAACTCCTAACAATATTGGCAGTTTCCACAATGTTTTAGGAAAAATAATATGTTCATATACATTAAAATATACATACATATGCATAGACACTCCGACCTCACCCACTTATATATATAAACATATATACACACATACACACACACACACACACACACACACACACACACACATATATATATATATATATATATATATATATGGATAGAGAGAGAGAACCATATACACATATTGGACCCTTGTTTTCATTGGTATAGAGAGCTCTCAGGTGAGGAAACTTCCTATAGCAAGTAAAGGTGACACTCATTTCAATAATTTATGTTCTTAGAAGGGTGCCTAAGTAATTAGTTTAGATGACTTGCATGGGGTCACATAGTCATTTTTGTCTGTGTCTGGGACAGGCCTTGAAGCCAGGCCTTCCTAGCTCTGTAGCCAGCTTTTAATGTACACCACCCTCATCCATCCATTACTGTATCATAGAAACTAATTACACATCTAGTGGTATGTGTATGTGTGTATATATACACATGTATACATATGCACACATATACATTTATACAACTAGATGTGTAATATCTGGAGCTATATCATCTTAGTCTGTAATACTATCATAGTTTATCATTCTACTCTATTAGAGAGAGAGAAAACTGCATTACCATACTACAGAAGCCATTTGAAGCATCTAGAAATTTGTATTACTTCCTTGTAATCTCTAGATCTCAACTGAACATAGAAGTATATCCTAATTCTAACAGCTGAAGGAATACTCCAATGCCCATGGTTTCATGAATTCACAACCTTTGGGTCTTTGTATAAAGCCAGTGGTCTGCTGAGCAACTCATGGGTATAATTCAGATTGTATGATATGGGGTAAACTCTAGGATATTCTTTATGGGCCTGTCAGTTCTTGGGTGAGCTAGAGGTTCTAATTGCATGGGAGGGTGTTTAACTAGTATTATTTGCAAGGTGTCCCAAAAGTCTTAACCCTTTTTTTTGTTTTTGTTTTTTTTTAGTGAGGCAATTGGGGTTAAGTGACTTGCTCAGGGCCACACAGCTAGTAAGTGTGAAGTGTCTGAGGCCGGATTTGAACTCAGGTACTCCTGACTCCAGGGCCGGTGCTCTATCCACTGCGCCATCTAGCTGCCCCTGTCTTAACCCATTTTTAAGTTAGTAAAGCTTAAAACTTCATGCAGCCTTTTTTTTTTTTGAGGGGGTGGGGAGGACATCCTGTATGTGGAAAAATGAAGGGAGGAAAGACTGAAAATAAGTAAATACACAAACCTGGAGTCACTTAACCTGCTGTTCATTATTTTGACAGTCAAGCACCCCTGAGGCAGGAGCCTCAATGTAATTTGAAAATACCAGTTTGATGAAATTGACTCTGAAGTTACTGTCTTGAGACTCAAGAGTTAGCTGGAATCCAGGAAGAGCTTACAGTCCCACAACATTGATCAGAGTTTACCCTGGTCTTAAAACTAATGGAACAAATGAAGCAGCATACTGTTAAAAATCATTCTCTTAAAAATGCTGTTCAGTCATAAATACCCATATGGCAGATGCTGGATCAATACTGATGAGAGCAGTTAGAACAATTGTTTTAGTTATTTCATATGGATGTTCTTTGGTGAATGATTTTGTATCCCCCCATTTCTAATGTGGTATAATTGGAAGTTTTGAGGAATAGATATACTTTATCTTCTATCCTCCAAATCATAGATAGAATTACAAAATATTATGGAGTCCAAGACTAGTTGTATTGGTACCTTATTAAACCCTTCCCTTGGGTGACTAGAAATCAAAGAAAGCACTAGTCACAAGAGCTATGTACAACCTAGCTAATGAGAATATAAAGTTAGCATCAAAATCTCCACTGGAGTTTAGATGGATACCCTAATGTTACACTATCATCCCAAGGGGCTATCATTCCAGAATCTGTTATATTGGCCTTGCAGTACTAGCTTTTAAGAAAGCAGTATTGATTTCTTCCAGGATATTTGCTATTTCAGTTCTTTGCAAATGAATTTATTACTTCCTACTTTGTACTAGTATCCCCTATCATTTTAGCATTAAACTAATTAGTGCATAATTTTCAATTTTAAAGTAATCCCTCACCTCAACTCTTTTGAAAGCCTGGCACCACATATTCATTTCCAGTATTTAGGCCATCCCCATAGTTGTCAGGAATAGTACAAGATGACCCTTCAATAACGTTGGCCTGTTGTTTAAGCTGCATAGAACAAAGCCCATCCCTTCACATAACAGTGATAGAAATATGAAACTATTTATGAATCTAGCTCCAATTTTCATAGAGTTTTATTCTTCTGAGTGTGTAGAACATTTCAAAAGACTCTTTTAAAAGCAAATTTAAAAGGCTTATGTGTATATATCCATGTATATCTATCACCTACCATCTATGTACCTACATACACATATACACACATATGCATACATGTATACATATACATACACATGCATGCATGTGTGTATACATACATATGCACATATACATCCATCCACAGACACACGTGTGTGTGTGTGTGTGTGTGTGTGTGTTTGTATATTTTGCTATCTGCTCTGTTGCTTCCTCTTCTCTTGCCCCTTCTTTCTACCTGGACTAAGGATTATGAGGATTAAATCTCCAGAGAGAAGGTGGTATCTCTTCTCCCATCTCCACTTCAGTTTTTGGATTTAATTCATGTACTTTTGAAAGGGTCCCTAGAACTTAGTTATCCTGAATGAGTGAAAATTCACCTCAACCCAGTATATTTAGCCAGCCGCAGACCATGCTGCATCTTTCATTTAGCTTTCCATGGGGCTTACCCAACATAGACTTCTAGTCATGTGACCTCCCACTCCTTTTATTCTCATCTTTTCGTTGTTGTTGTTGGTTGTTTTGTTTTGTTTTGTGGGGCAATAAGGGTTAAGTGACTTGCCCAGGGTCACACAGCTAGTAAGTGTCAAATGTCTTAGGCCAGATTTGAATTCAGGTCCTTCTGACTCCAGGGTCGTTGCTTTATCCACTGTGCCACCTAGCTGCCCCCTTGCACTACCATTTTCACACAAAGCCTCTTTTCACTGGCTGCCCACCCTTTCTGTGTCTTGTATTCCTCTGTTACTATGCAGGTTTCTTGAGGACAAGAACAGTCTTGATCTTGTATTTATATCTTCCGCACCTAGAACAATGCTTGCCTCAAATTAAGTACTTAATGGACATATGCATGCTCATTCATTCATTCATTCATTCATTCATTCATTCATTCATTCTTATGTTCAGTCAGTCAAAGCTTAACTCAAGTGATACTTCCTAAAACAGCATTTTAATGATTCTCCCCAGCTGGTAGTATCCCATTTTCCACTATTACATTTTATTTACTTTGTAGAAATTTTGTTTTAATTTATATGCATGTATGTCATTTCCCACAATGGAATATAAAGTCTTTGAAGGAAAGGGCAGATTTGTTTTTGCCTTTGTAGCCCCCAAATCTAACTCAGTAGATGGTAAATAATTAGCCCTTAAAATGCTTGTTCACATATTCTTTAATTTCCTTGATCTAATTTCACATACAAATTAATAGACCAGCATTTACCATGTGCCTCCTTTGTCCTATATACAAAGAATACAATGGCAAAAGTAGATTATATGACCATAAGTTTCAGATGAAATCTGTTATGCTTGTCAGCAAGACTCATCTTCCTAAGTTCAAATCCAGCCTTAGACACTTACTAGCTGTGTGATCCTGAGAAAGTCACTTAACCCAGTTTGCTTTAATTTCCCCATCAGTAACATGAGCCAGAAAAGGAAATGGTAAACCACTCCAGTATCTGCCAAAAAACCCCCAAATGATGTCACAAAGAGTCAGACACGGCTCAGAACAACTGAACCTATGTATGGATTTATATATATACACACACATACAATGAGTCTATATTGCAACAGAATCAAAATGACAAGTATTTTACTTGAATTGCTAAAAAAATTATTTCTGCATCTGATTTTAAAGATGACAACAAAAGTAAAATTGGGTTTCTGCGGATCCAAAAAAAAAGTGGTTAATGGCATTAAGTAAGTATAGCACCATGAAACTGTCTTTTAGACTGGAAAAAACATCTCAAAGGTACTGTATTTTACAAGTGATTTGAGTTTAATAATACAAAAAATGGTTCTAAATTGTAAATGTAGTTTATACCTCTCAAGAATTTTGCCTTTTTTTTTAAAAAAAAAAAGTTTGAGTAGCTAAGTGCCACAGTGGATAAAGCACTGGCCCTGGATTCAGAAGGGTCTGAGTTCAAATGCGGCCTCAGATGCTTGACACTTATTAGCTGTGTGACCCTGGGCAAATCACTTAACCCTTATTGCCCCATTTAAAAAACAAAACAAACAAACAAAAAAACCCTTTTCTTTGTGGAGACAGGGTGGGGAGTGGTTGGCAAGAAGTTTGCATTCAGGAAGGGAAAGGCCATAACATGATGGCCTTCCTTATTTTTGTTTTCTATCAGAAACAATCACAAGAGAGAGTATGCTTTGGAAAGGTTCATTTATGCCTCAAAGATGAATTAGGATGTGAGTTTTAAAAGCCAGGAAGGAGAGATGGCAGGAATACTATATTCGAGTTGATATTATTTAACACTAGGGTTAGATTTATTTCAGAAATCAGGAAAACAAGTAGAAGCAGAAAACTGCCATCCTGGATCAAGAGAATAATAGAAAATATCTTAACGGCAGAAAAGAGAATTTATTTTAAAAGTGGAAGAATAACAGGGAGATAAAGCAACAAGTTGGTTCAATAAGCCAGCAAAGTCATGTAAGAGAATAATAGTCCCAACAGAAATGTAAGAAAAGAGTCTTGTAAGTTAAAAAAAAATTGCAAAGAACAAAAATGTGTTTTATTAAAAAAAAAACAAAACTGAAAGAAGAAGCAGTCCCAAAGGTTAATCTAGGGGCAGATAAAATCAAAGCTTGGAAGACCTTGATGAGAGGATATTTGAGCAGTAGAAGATCAGACTATACATTTTCAAAGGTACTTGGAATAAGCCTTATAGACTGACATGTATAGGTAAAGATGCTATAGATTTGCTCAGAGATTTAAAATAAATGAGAAGGACATAGGGATATGACCCTCCACTGAGATGGAAAGTGTCCCCCTTCAGCCTAGTGATCTGATCTCAAAGTCTTAAAGCCCCTTAGAGCCCCCTATTTCTCTCTTTGTTTTTTTTCTCTAGAGAGAGACAATAACGGGAAGCTACTATCCCCCTTTCTAAATATAGGCATATCAACTTAAAAATTGCTTCATAGGTTCTGCACCGAGATATTATGTAGATATGATAAACTGTTGCTGAAATGGGAAATTTTACAAAATAACCTATGGCTGAACCCCTGAGGTTGGGGCACTCTGACCCAGGAAAGAGACTTATCGCTGAACAACCCAGGAGAGAGACTTATTACTGAACATCCCAGGAGAAAGATTTATTGCTGAACATATAGTATTAATCCAATTACCGCATTTTGCTCAAATTAGACATCTGTAAAGAGTATAAAAACTGCTTGGTTTCCTAATCTCGGTGTGTCACACCTCCTGGTTGTCCCAGTGAGTGTGGTACACCTTTCTTTCGAAAGAAATAAAATCAGTGCTTTGGCCTCCTTTCTCCTTGAGTCTCTATTACAGGGGTCAGTGGGTATACTTCCCATCCCACTCATAAATATTAACATCTTTGTATAACCCTGAGCATCATCCCTATAAGGTGAAACAAAGGAAAGCACAAAAAAGTGCTTACTTATTTTACTCCATTTTAAATGTAATTTGAATGTTTATTTATTAAATTTTTACTGTGTATAATGAACAGATATTAGAGGAAGGCAAAGAATGGTACTCCTTTTATAAGGACTAAAAAAGAGATATGTTCCATGCCCTTAAGGATTTTACAGTACATTAGGGAGATTCTAAGAGAAACACACAGCTAAATATGCTAATAATACTCTGATAAGTGCGTAAGAAAAGTATAGTATTTTGAGATCAGATAAAGGAAAGATCATTTCATGCTGGCAGGATCAGAGAAAGTTCGTGAAGGAGATCGCAGTTGAACTGGGCCTTGAAGACTGGATAATTCATTCAAAGCAATAGATGGGAATAGAGGGAGAGCAGATGATTTGTTGTGAATAAGGAACAGTATGAACAGAAACACAGAGCTAGAAAATCATGTGATGATTTTGGAGCAAAGTAATTAGTCAAAATATTTATTAAGAGCTTATTTTATAGGCATTGTGCTAAGTTTGGGGAACACAAAAAAAGCAAAAAAAACCCCACAAAACAGTGTCTGTCCTCAAAGACCTCAATAAAAGAATCAGCATTTAAAAAACTATGCATAAAAGATATATGCAGCAAAAATGAAAGGCAATTTTAGAGGGAAGGTGGTAGTGGTTGGAAAAGAGGGGAAGTCTCTTTCAAAAGATGGGATTTGAGCTGAGTGTTGAAAGAAGATAGGAAAGTCAGGAGGTAGAATGAGAAGGGAGAGCCACTCCAGACATAAGGGCAAGCTGGTGAAGAGGCACAGAGTGGGACAGTTGGATTATCTGTTGCAATGGACAGCAAGAAGACCAATATTTCAGGGGAAATGGTAGGAAGGGGCCATATTTCAACAAACTGTATTTTAAAAAATTTATTTATTTATTTAATTAAATTAAATTTTTTATTATTTTATTTTATTATTTTATATATTTTTTTCAGGGCAATGAGGGTTAAATGTCTTGCCCAGGGTCACACAGCTAGTAAGTGTCAAGTGTCTGAGGCCAGATTTGAACTCGGGTACTCCTGAATACAGGGCCGGTGCTTTATCCACTGCGCCACCTAGCTACCCCCTTGACAAACTTTAAATGCCAAACAGAAGATTGTTATATTTGACATGAGCTTGGGAAACTGAGTGGATTAAAGTTGGAGAGACTTGAATCACCAGTTAAAAGCCCGGTGGGAGGTGATGGCTATTTGTATCAGAATGGCCACTGTTTGAGTGGAGAAAAGGGGATGTCCATAAGAGATATTGTGAAGGTAGAAATAACATGACACAAAACTCCATAATAGATATGACATGTACAATGTTTGTGAACATTGTTGAAAGAAAACATGGTGGTATCCTTTAGAGAAATGGGGAAGTTTGGAAGAAAAAAGAGTTTAGGAGGAAAGATACTAAATTCAGTATTGGTCATGTTCATTTAGGAGGGAGCCAGTTTGACATGTCCAAATGGCAGTGATGTGAAACTGAAGCTTAGGAGAGATATAAATCTAGATACAAGATATCTGCATAGATAGCATAATGAACCTATTGAAGATGATAAGATCATGAGCAAGCAAAGTAGTATGAAGCAGAAGGGAAGAGAAGCAGACCTGGGACAGAGTATTGAGGGACACTTACCATTAGTTTGTCCTAGATGAAGTTCCAGCAAAGGATACCAGAGAAGGAGTAGATTAGATATAGAGTAATTCATGTATTAACAAGTGAGATAGGGGCAGCTAGATGGCGCAGTGGTTAAAGCACTGGCCCTGGATTCAGGAGTACCTGAGTTCAAATCCAGCCTCAGACACTTGACACTTACTAGCTGTGTGACCGTGGGCAAGTCACTTAACCCCCATTGCCTGAAAAAAAAAAAAAAAGGAAAGAAAGAAAGAAAGAAAGAACAAGTGAGATAAGGCTAGAAAGGTAAGTTAAGGCCAGATTCTGGAGAGGCCTCAGATCTTGCTGGACTAAGTACTTTAAAACTTGTTCAGTAATCAATGGGAAACCTTTGGAGGGTTTGGAACAATGAAATTACATAATCAAATGACATATTGAGAAGTTTCTGGTGGCAATACTGTGTAGGATAGTTTGAAGGGAAGAGCCTAGAACAAGGGAGATGAGCTAGGAGGTTAATGACATGATATTTATGGAATGTAACAAGGGTCATCATTAAACTATGGACTAATTCAAGGAAGCACATTCAGTTTTCTAAGTTATTTGTCTTTTAGAGTGAATTATCTTCTAGGCATTATACCAACTCTTTACATACTTCTGTTTTGCAAATTAATCAATTATGAGGCACAGTGGTTTTGCTATGGTTAGAGAAAGTCATTTTAAATTAGTATTTGCTGAATCACCTCAACAACATGGGGCTATTTTGAATGTGGTACTGAGGAAAGTTCTATAAAAGGTAAATGGTCAACCCTCAAGTTGCACAAAATAAAAAGAGAGGACATCAATATTATGGACATATAAAATATTTATCTATGCATGTATACACACACACATATAGTATATGTTTATGAATAAAATAAACATCAAAAAAGAGGCAGAGAATTAAACAGCAAAGTCAAACCTTCATGTGGTTTATGCACCTCATCACTGTAAATGATTTGAACCTTCCAGATAAACCACCTTTGAATCCTTCCTGTGAAGCCAAGGGTCATTTGTCAGCAATTCAGGGAACTGACCAAACTATAAACCATCCGTTATAAATAATTAAAGTGTCTTTTTCAATAAAAATGTCCAGTTAGCTCTTGAAAGATTACAATGTCACAGGAATCAAGGATAAAAACAAACATGGAAATAACTTCTCTGGCCTCGACTTTCTTCATCTGTAAAATGACAGGCTTGGGATTTGCAATATCCCTTCCCATTTTAAATTTTATGATCCTATGAGCATTTGATTTAGGCTCAGATTATCACAAATTAAGCCACATGCATTTAAGCAGTATTGATTTTTTCTTGGGCATTATCCTATAACCTGGGAATGCAAGGACAAAAAGCAATCCCTGTCCCTAAGGAGTTTATGTTCTAGCAGGGAAGAAAACATATACACACATACATACATATATGTGGATATATACATATATACAAGAAAAATCCATCATAGGCCAAAGGCGACATTAGCAAGAAAGGCAAAATATTGATGGGACTAGGAAAAGCCTCCAGAAAAGGTGATGCTTGAGCCAAATCTTTTTATTTATTTATTTATTTTGCAATGGGGATTAAGTGACTTACCCAGGGTCACACAGCTAGTAAGTATCAAGTGTCTGAGGCCGGATTTGAACTCGGGTACTCCTGAATACAGGGCCGGTGCTTTATCCACTGCACCACCTAGCTGCCCCCTTGAGCCAAATCTTGAAGGACACCAGAGATTCTAAGAGGTAAATGTGAGGAAAGAGAGTATTCCAGACCTGGGATACAGAGAATTCACAGGATCCAACATGGGTAATGTAGTATTATATTCAAGGAATAGCAAGTATGTCTGTTTGGCTGGAATGTAGAGTATGTGATAGGGACTAGATATAATAGATTTGGAATTCATCTGCATAAAGATAGCAATTAAACCCATGGAAGCTGATGAGGTCGCCACTTAAGAAAACAAAAGGTAAAGAGTGAAAATAAATGGAGGCCAAACACAATCTTTAGGATTCCCTCACCTTAGAGGGTATGGTATGGATGAAGAATCAGCAAAGAGGGGGCGGCAGCTATGTGGAGCAGTGGATAGAGCACCAGGCCAAGACTCAGGAGGACCTGAGTTCAAATCTGCCCTCAGACACTTGACACTTACTAGCTGTGTGACCCTGGGCAAGTCACTTAACCCTCATTACCCCCCGCCCCCCCCCCCCCCCAAAAAAAACCAAAGAATCAGCAAAGGGGATTGAGAGTCTCTGTATGATAGTCTGCTGCTATAGTCTCTTTTGTAGGATTACCAGGAGAAAGGAATATCCTAACAACCTAGAAAAAAGAGAATATCCAGAAAGCAATGGTGATACACGGTGCTAAATACTTCAGAGAGGCCACAGGGGATCAGAATTGAGAAAAGGCCACTAGATTTGGCAATTAAGAGAGGAATGATGAGTTTGAAGAGAAAAGATTTGGTTTGAGTTATTAGATCAGAAATCCGATTACAGAGAGAAAAGAATGAAGTGAGAGGAGGGATGGTTGACTCACTGAGTATAGACAGCATTTTCAAAGAGGTTAAATGAGAAAAGGAAGAGGGATGTAGAAATTAGCATGGATGATAGGATACATTATTTAGTTGTTTTTTTTAAAGGATTGAGGAAATTTAGGCATGTTTGTAGGTAGCAAGAGACATTAAAGATAGGGGTGGGAGAATAATGGGTGGAATCTGCTGGAGAAAATGAGAGAGGCATTATGTATATAAGGTATACATATAAGTGTTGACTTTGGCTAGGAGGAAGTTCCTTTGTTCATCACTTATTCAACAGTCATTTATGAAGTTCTTATTCTGTTCCAAGCCCTGAACTAAGTAATGGGATACAAATAAAGGTAATAATATGAGAGTAAATGAGGAGAAACTGGACCATGATGTCAGAATGATATGTAAAGAAGAGAAGATTGTAGCAAATGGCTTCAATTTCCTTGGTAAAATATAACTTGAGATCCTCAGCTGAAATGTTTGAGAAAATGTAGGTGATGGGATTAAGGATACCAAAGAATGTTTGCAATAGATGATAGAAAAGAGAGAATCAGAGGGGAGTAGAAAGGTTGCCTTTATGAAGTGAGGGTCCAATTGGACCCATCATCACAGCTTTCTGACTTTTTCAGTTCTGTTTAAGTAGTATGTGAAATGACATAAATAAGGCTGATGGTGGGAGTTATCTGATTTGGGGTTTAGCAAGGCATGAGGAGCAATAGAATGAAGAAGCAAGGAATTCAGTAATAGAAGACAGTGCCAATTGAAATGTTTCTCACTCAGGAATAGAAAGGACTGTATAGCAAGAGCAAAGTGATATCCTAGAAACCTACAGATGGATGGAATGATTAGATATCTTGAGGGCAATTCAGAATATTGAGAGTAATGGGACATAACAAGAGATAGAAAGAGAAAATATTATGATCAGAGAAAAGAATTTGGGCATTTTCAAATGTGGAAGTAGAGTACTTGTAGGTGTAAGATCAAAGGTATTGCCAATCCGGTGTGTAACTGAGGTTGAGTAGAATAGATAGTGAAAATCTAGTAGCTTAAGAAACAAGGAAGTTAAGGTGCTTGAAGGAGCATGATGTATGTTGAAATTTGCTAGTACAAGGACAAGAAATTGTGAATCAGGGATGAAATTCATTGAGAAATCAAGGAGAATGTCCTCTGAGTTGGGAAATAATAGCCAGCAGAATTTAAATTAGGTAATAAATTTGAACAGCATGAACCTCCAAGGAGGAGAGTTTGCTGAGTGATGAAAGTAGAGGGAAAGTGTAGAAGTAGATAACTATTTAATGATCTAAATATTTTAGCTGAACAAATCACTTGATACCAACTCAGTTACCTGTTATTTACTCTTGAAGAACTTCTACTTACAAGAAGCTTTCCCCCAGCACTTCCTTTATTTAAAACATATCTTCATGTTCATGAATTAGAGTATCAAAGTCTGTAAAGTATTAACAGCTATCCCCTCAATTAGCTTTCTCCAATCCTTAACCTAGTTTCATGATATGCTATTTATGTCTAAAACAATGTTGACATAATGGAAGCCATGTTTAGATGCTCAGAAATTATTCTATTCATATGATAGTGGAGAATGGAAACATCAGACATGGCATTTCTCCTCTACCTATGCCTGTAAGTTCTTTAATCACTTACTAGGGAGAGTCAGGGATAAAACCTAAATATGCAGTGTCTAATGTTCATTTAGCTATTCCACTCTTTCCTCTTTTTCTTGTGACTTGAGATTTTATCCATGAGTTTGTAACTCCTCCACCTTCTGCTTTTGTTATTGTTGTTTAGTTGTTTAAGATATTATTGACTCATTGTGACACCATTTGGGGTTTTCTTGGCAGAGATACTGCAGTGGTTTGCCATTTCCTTCTTTACCTCATTTTATAGATTAGAAACTATGGCAAACAGGATTAAGTGACTTTTCCAAAGTCACACAGCTATTAATTGTTTAAGACCAGACTTAAACTCAGGGAAATGAGTCCTCTTGATTGAAGGCCTGGCACTCTATCTACTGTGTCACATAACTGCTGCTTTCTGCTAGGAAACCTTAATTGCCAGTCACACTATCAGATATTTTCAATCATTTTTTTTCTAAAATGAAAAATATACTATGACATATAAAAATTACCTTTAAACAGGTTACCAGCATTATTTTTTCTTCATTGCCCAGGTAGTTCCAAGTCCTAGGATACAAGTTCAAAACACAGTAAAAATAATTACAACAATAATGATGATCATGATAGTTAACATTTATATAGATGAAACAAAACAAAACAAAACTCTACATAAAACCTCTCAAAAATCAAGAAAAGCAATACTTTATAAATAAAAGCATAAGATAAATATCAGGTGGTATTTTACTAATTATTATCATTTTGGTTATGTTCCATTATTAAGTTATTAAGGTTTTTTGTTGTTTTTTGGTTTGGGGGTTTTGTGTGTGTGTGTGTGTGTGTGTGTGTGTGTGTGTTTTGTACTCTCCCTGTGATATCAATGGTATAGGGAATTTCCTTTACCCATGTAAAGTAATAAATGATCTCAGAGAGGTGCCTGAAGCAATGAATAAGTTCCTCTGTCCTGCAAGCCAGTTTCTCTTATAAGTAGGAATTGAACTCAAGTTATTCTTACTTTTGAGGTTAGCACTCTGTCCATTGCACTACAGTGGTTTTAGGTAGCTTTTTCATATAGTGGAAAGAGTGTTTATCTTGGAGTCAGGCAGTTCTAGCAACAAATGCAATCTCAGACACTTGTTATCTGTATCACCCCGAATAAGTCTGCCTAATTGTGCCTCAGTCTCCTTGTCTGTAAAATGGAGATAATAAAAGCACTGACCTCTGAGTGTTTTGTGGAGGGCTAAAATGAGACATTTGTAAATTGCTTTGCAAACCTTTAATAAACTACATAAATGCTTTTGTAATCATCGTTATTATTATTGAATGAAGTATAGGTAAGAACCACATGTAAAACATGATACTAGATGCTACACATTTTTTCACTTAACATTTATAAGTATGCAAAGGAGTGTAAGGGGAATTCAGGGCAGACTAGCACCTCTGGTGGGATGGCTTGCTAAGCCCTTTTCAGGGATCCTCATCCATCTTTGGCTGTCATTCAACTCTTACCCATGGCTCCAAGAAGCTGTAGCATGTGCAGAGGCCACCCCCTGTTAAACTATCTTGGAAGATGGCTTAAACCAGGTTAAGGGCACAAATACGCTGGTGAGTTAGGGGAGTATCTACCACAGGCATATGAAGACTTCTCCCTGTGAAATGGGTGGATGAGAATAAATTTATGTAACAGCCATGAAGGCAGCTGAAGCAGGTACTGGGAAGTGCTTAGATCTTGGTCAAGCATTGAAGATGCCAAGGTCATTGACCACATTTCTGGCCATTTAGTCATCTTGACTTTTGTCTTGCCACTGGACTTTGATGACTCTGAAAGAGAGTGAAGCTGATGACTTGTGTAACCCTGCCATACTTAAATTCATTTCACTTAAGAGTTAAAATCTCAACCCATTTCCTTTTTGAAAATGAAGGACAGGGGCAGCTAGATGGAACAGTGGATAGAGCACCGGCCCTGGAGTCAGGAGTACCTGAGTTCAAATCTGGCCTCAGACACTTAACACTTACTAGCTGTGTGACCCTAGGCAAGTCACTTAACCCCAATTGCCTCACTAAAAAAAAAAGAAAAAAAAAAGAAAATGAAGGACAGACAACAACAATAAGTGTATATAGACAACTGACTAGGCTTTGAGAGAGATAGGAAGTTTCAGTAATACATAGGTCCTCAAACAAAACAATGCACAGGGTTCATATGACCCCAAAATAGACAACTGCTATACAAATTAGCACACTTAAATAACACTTTGTAGTTTACAAAGTGTTTTACAAATACGATTTGATTCTCACAGTGACCCTAGGATTATAGAAATTAAAGCAAAATAGTCCTCTTGGAGGTCATCTAATACGTTTCAATTTTATAGATCAGGAAACTATGCTCCTCCTTTTATAATACCAAGCATTATTATGCTTCATTTTATAGTTGAGGAAATGGAGACCCTGGAAGATAGTTGACATGCTCATAGTTACAAAGCTAGGAATTGTTAGAGTCAAGACCTCAACACAGTTCTCCTAGATCAAAATCCAACTTACTCTACCACAGATAGAAAATAAAAGTGTGTATGTAAGGGAAGAAATGTGATAGCCAAGAAGAGAAAGATCATTATTGATTGATCTTTACAAAGAAGGTGCTGTGGGAGACTGAAAGAATGAAATATGAGTTTGGATATGAAAGATGGATAGGAATTTAACAGATGAAGATATTTGGGGAGAACACTCAAGGGGTAGAGAGAACAGCACAAAGTAAAGATTTGGAAGCAAGAAAATGGTGGACATGTTAAGGCATTGAGGATACAGTGATGCAATTTGGTTAATTCATGGAATCCATAGTGGTGAATAGTCTGAGGTAATATTGGAAGGGTAGCAACTAGGGGATATAAGTTCTAATATGACCCGTTTTACAAATGAGGAAATGGAAACCCACAAAGATTAAGTGATTTATCCCAAGCTACACTCCTGGGACTAGATTTTAAAGGGCTTCAAATATCAACATGAGTTTTAACTTTACTTGTTAGCCTACAGGGAGCCACTGATGTTTTTTGAGCAGAGGAGTAGCATGATAAGTTCTACACATCAAGATGATTAGTTTGGCTGGAGTGGGAAGATTAGATTAAAATCAGAGGAGAGAGAGGAAAGAGTAGAAATGGGAAGATCATAGAGAGCTACTTAACTTATTTAGGTGGCTAGGGAAGAGATGGCTGTCAGAGACACTGGGAAAGTAGAATTAGTAAGACTTTGGTGTGAAAGGGAAGAGAGAGGGAAAAAAATAAAAGATAACAAAAATGCCTCAGTTCTGGAGAGTAAATAAAGGATGTTGCCAATAGGAGAATTGGTGAAGGCTGGAGGAGTAGGTTTAAGGGAAAAAGTAATGAATTGTGTTTAGTACACACTGAGTTTGAGATACATTTGTAAAAACTAAGTAGCAGGTGCTTCTTAAGTAGTGTAGAATGGACATGAAACAAATTCTGAATACTTTGTCAGAGGAATTAAATTAAGTATTCAATTTAAAAGATTTTATTATATTTTAATTTTTTTAAAAGATACTATTGGGCAGCCAGGTGGCACAGTGGATAAAGCACCGGCCCAGGATTCAGGAGTACCTGGGTTCAAATCTGGCTTCAGACACTGGACACTTACTAGCTGTGTGACCCTGGACATGTCACTTAACCCTCATTGCTCCACAAAACAAAAAACAAACAAAAAAACCCCAAAAGATACTGTTTACTGTATGGCATTGGAGAGAATGCTAGATTTGTTGTCAGAATGACCTGAGTTAAAATCCTGAGCTAGACATTGTGTTGTTTAAAAATATAAATGTGGGTTCTAATCTGTTCCCCCCTCCCCCAATTTTGGAGGGAAACTGGCTAAAATCACTGATAAATTCACCTAGAGTTTAGCCTTTTAAGGGTTTATTAAAAGATATAAGATAGTAAAGAGAGAGAAAGATTTAGAACAGATTTCTTATAGCATGGAAATCCTAGCTTTCCTAGCCTCTCACGTGAATTCCTGCCACCAAGCTGATGTCTCGAACCCAAAGAGGAAGTAAGCCCTCAGCCAGCGTCTGCTTCCTACTTCGTGTTATCCTCCCAGAAATGGGAGGCTCCTCAAGTTGATTGACTGGTAGCTTTGATAGACAGTACCTATGAGCAAACATTACTTCCTGACACCAAGGAACTTGACCACATGGCTTGCCCTCAGATACCTTCTCCTTATGGCAGAGCTTTCCTACAGTAACTATCCAGCAGGTGGCATCACTCCAGTCATTACTACATGCTAGGGCTATGTGGGAAAATTACTTGTGTCAGCTTCAATTTTCTCATCTGTGAAGTAGGGATAATGATAACACTTACCTGCTGTACTTATCAAGAGGGTAAAAAAAACCACTTTTTTTTTTTTTGCAAAACATATTGCAAATCTTAAAGTAACATATAAATGCTAGATGTGAAATATTATTTCCTTAATCAGAACCATTTTTGGAAATTCTTAGAGGGAGGTTTGGTTCCTTTAGTCTTTAAATATGAGTATGGTCAACTAAAAGTAGCATTCCAGAAGCTGTGTCTAACCTCCTCCGTTGTCTCCTGTCCCTGATAAAGATTTCTCACATAGATATGAATTTCTTTGAATTATGAAGGGAGTAAATGCTTTTAACAAAGATTTACAAATTTGTATGCAATACTAATGAATGAATATTGCCAGATATCCCCTTAAGAAAAGGAATATGCCACAAGGTATCTGCTCCTAATTCAGGGAGATTTCTTTGCTTTCTTCTGTCTTCTCTCTTGCCATATAAGTGCCCCACTTTCTTTTGGAATCATGCATTTTCTCTGATGTTTCTTTGATAAATTACTTCATTGTTCCTTAGTTGTTTTCAGTTCTAGCCCTTCAGTTCTACCTACTGGGGAACTGTTCATTCACTTCTGATTAATACTCTGTTTTAATTCTTCAGAGAATTTAGTGTTTCACAACTCACAGTCATGCAACTGGTAGCCTGTTAGCATTTTGAAATTTAAAAGAAAAAGCATGAGTCTTTGTTCTGCAGAGGAGTATGAGGTCATACCCAATTAATTTTTAGTTTATCTAGTTTAGTTTATTTAGTTTAGTTCATCTCATAATAATTATATCATTATAAATCCTAAAGTTAGATGGCGTAATAAATAAAGCACTGAATGTAGAATCAGAAATTCTATCTCAAATCTTCTCTCATATACTGGTTGTATGACCCTGGGCAACTCCCATAATCTCTCACAACCTCAGTTTCCTCTTCTGCAAAATGAGGATAATAACCTCTATTTCAGAATTGTTTGTGTGTGTATGTATGTATGTGTGAAAGACTGAAAGAAATTATGTGTATATATATAATATATAACATGTAACACACATATGTGTATATATAAACAGGGTATGGCAAAAGTCAATGCAATTTGAAGCTTTAATAAATTAAAACTATTCAGGTTTGGGGGGCATGAGGTGAATATATGCATGTATACATTTAGATACGTGCACATATATAGATTTCTATATATCATATACATATATAATATTTATTATGATATATTGCTTGGCAAATCTTAGAGCACTAAATGTATATTAACAATTGTTACTTTTATTATATTTCACTTCAATACAAATATATGGATACCAAAACAAAATGCTCTAAACTTTGTAGTGACAGGGATGCCAACCTGACCCTAGGCTTCCAGCAGCCATGTTCAGCAAAAGATGGAGGCTCAGTCTGTTGCTCTCATTTGTAAAGCCATAGAAGAGAGTAAAAGAATAAGGTCTGTGTTTGGAGGAGAGAAAAAGAGAACAGAGAGACAAACACGTCAGTCATTTAGATTTTAGGCCGCTGGGAAGAGAGGAAGAGAAGGCACAGGGATATGTCCATCTGGATTGCAACCCAACAGTCCAAGCCAATTTAATTAAACATTTTTTGAGTATTTACTATGCACAAGGCACTATAATACAAACATGAAATGTAACCTAGTCTTGGATACTATCTAGAGGAGAAGAAAAGAGGCTCCAGAGACCTGTCCAATTTGAACCACTTCCCAGAAAGCATAAGGAAGTTTCCATGTGTTCTATTATATATGCTTCTGACTAATTCCAGTCAGGCTACTAGACTTGTGGAAGTCCCATAAAGATCACTCTTTCCAACAGGTATGCATAGAGCATGAGAAAAGTATGTCCAATCACATCAGCACACTATAAGGAATATATTACCCTTGGTTCTTCTATTTCCCCACACCCATGCATATATTAGGTACATGTATATTCTCCCTATTTCCAGATTCTAGAAGGTGCATTCTCTAATTTTAAGGTCAATTTCTCTGTGGATCAGCTTTGTATTTCCTCCTTGAAGTCAGTTCATATTATGAACCCTATGCCAGCTCTAATATAGGCACATTTTTTCTTTCTTTTTCTTTTTTCAACATTTATTTTTATAAGATTTCTAGTTCCAAATTTTTCTCCCTCCCTCCATTGTCTCCACCCTCCCCAAGATGGCAAGCAGTCTGATGTAGATTATATATGTATGTCCACATTAAACATATTTCTGTATTAGTCATATTGTGAAAGAAGAATCAGAACAAAAGGGGAAAACTTCAAAAAAAGAAAAAAAAAGTAGCAACATTATGGATCAATATGCATCCAGATTCCACAGTTCTTTATTCTGGATGTGGAGAGCATTTTCCATCATGAGTCCTTTGGAATTGTCTTGGATCATTGTATTGCTGAGAAGAGTCAAGTCTGTCACAGTTGATCATCACATAATGTTATTGATACTGTGTACAATATTCTACTGGTTCTGCTCATTTCATTTGGCAACAATTCATGTAAGTCTTTATAGTTTTTTTCTGAAATCCACTTGCTTATTGTTTCTTACAGCACAGTAATATGCCATTACATTAATATACCACAATTTGTTTAGCCATGCCCCAATTGATAGACATCCCCTCAATTTCCAATTCTTGGCCACCACAAAAAGAGCCGCTATACATATTTTTTTAAATGTGGATAATTTTCCCTTTTTTATTATCTCTTTGGGATATAGACACCAAAGTGGTATTACTAGGAAAGGGTATGCGCAGTTTTATAGCCTCTTGGGCATAGTTCCAAATCACTCTCTAGAATGGTTGGATCAGTTCACAACTTTACCAACAATGCATTGGTGTTCCAATTTTTCCACAGCTTATCAAACATTTATTCTTTTCCTTTTTTGTCATATTAGCCGATGTTATAGGTATGAGGTGGTACCTCAGAGTTGTTTTAATTTGAATTTCTCTAATCAATAATGATTTAGAACATTTTTTAAATATGGCAATAGATAGCTTTGATTTCTTCATCTGAAAACTGCCTCTTCATATCCTTTGACCATTTCTAAATTGGGGAACGACTTGGAATCTTCTAAATTTGATTTAGTTCCCTATATATTTTAGAAATGAGGACTTTAACAGAAATACTAGCTGCAAAAATTGTTTCCCAGCTTTCTGCTTCCCTTCTAATTTTTGAATGCATTGCTTCTGTTTGTACAAAAGCCTTTTAATTTAATGTAATTTAAATCATTAGGGACATTTTAAATAGAAAGATGCTTCCCTTTTCTTGACAATTCAATTCATCAAGTATTTAGTAAGTATCTACTATGTCCCAGGCACTGAGCTAAGTGATAGGGAATGGCAATAGATTTTTGATTCATTGGTGTTGAAAACACTAAAAAGGAAACTTCCTTCTCTTCTTATTGGTCAGCTCCTCCTCTGCAACTTATTTTTTCAGAAAGTTGCTTGAACCCCTGAGAGCTTAAATGATTTGGCAAGGATCAAATGACCAATAGGTATCCTAGGTAGGACTTAAAACCAAGTCTTCCTGCACCTCTGACAGGTATGGCACACAGCTGCTCAGGGTCTGGGGATATATCCTATTTATTCCCAATACTCTTTTTAAAATAACTGCTTCTCTGGTTCAGATTACTCATTATTCAATAAGAAAATGAGAAAATATTACACATTATGATATTGAAAACCTAAATATTGCCTTTTTCTAACAGGTGGAATAAAAATGTAGTTTCCAAACTGCTGTACTAATGTATAAACAGGATTCTAACAGAACAATTTCTGAAGTAAAATGTATAATTATGTACTTTATTGATGCAATTTTTTCTCCATTTGAGGTAATTTCTGTCCTTGAGAAAAGTTTTGAAAAGAAAGTCCTAAAGATGTTGATTGATTCCCTTTGGGCAGCATATCTTCATTTTGGGTAGTTGCCTCGGGCAAATGATGAAACCTATATATGAACTGATATGTACCTCTTTGGGACAACTAGGTGGAACAGTGGAGAGAGAGAGAGAGAGAGAGTGCCCAGCCTGGAGTCAGGAAGACCTGAGCTCAAATTTGTGCTCCAACACTTAGGTACACGACCCCTGGCGTCACTTACTCCCGTTTGTCTTAGTTGCTTCATTTGTAAAATGAGTTAGAGAAGAAAATGGCAAACTACTCCAGTATCTCTGCCAAGAAAACTCCCAATGGGGTCATGAAGAGTCAGACGTGACTGAACAACAACAACAAATGTACTTTTTTTTACAAATCAATACACCAAGCAGGTCTTTGTGAGACATGCATAATTAACAGAAACATTTCATTCACTGCTGCATTTTCCCACCTGCGCGTAGCTCTATACTGAATGAAGACGTTTCTAACAGTTAGAGTGGTCCAAAAATAGAATGGGCTGTACTTCAAGAGAGACCCCATCCCTAGAGATGTTCAGGTGGAAGCTTTAAAATCACCTCGTCAAGGATGCGTTAGAGGAGATTCACTGTTTCAGGTAGTGATTAGCCAGAAAACAGCTAAGGTTATTAAGTGCCTATGACTGTGAGGTCCATTTCTAAAAATGTGTATCCCTGGGAAGTCACTTAACCCCTATATGCCTCAGTTTCCTTACCTGTAAAATAAGGAGGTTGGCTTATATGATATGCACATTAGCAACAGCTTTGAAATAATACTAAAGATAAATACTCTAGTCACTAAGTTCAACTATTATCAAACGGTGCTTATATAAACCTGTCTTTCACTTGTAGGATTACACTCAGTTCTGGGTCCTTACCTTTCCCCCGGCCTATTCCTGGCAGTTGATCAGAGTAGAGGTGTTAATTACCTCCTTAACACCCTGTTCTTAATTCTGAGAATTTTCTGACCTAACTCCCTCTTCCTGCAAGGGTGACAAGGCTTTTAATTTCTCCCTACAAAGACTGAAAATGCATTTGTCATGGGGTGCTGCTGTCAGCCCTCAGCCGCTGTGTTATTTTTTGCCTCCTGACTTAACTGTAAGAAAATCTCCGAAATGGAAGCATGCCACATCTTCTCAGCTGCAGCTTCGGGCTGTAATCAGAGATTCTAGCTTCATTTCCTAATCAGGCTTCTATAGGTCCTCAGAAATTTCTCAATATGACTAGGCCTTTTTTCGTTATTCTGAACATTTTGCAACCTACATAATAAGTAAAAGAGAAACAAAGCATTAAAGAATGTTAGCATTAATTTCTTACATACATGTACAGGATGTACTGTCTATATGTGCCCGTTTGCCATACTCAAAGCATGAGCACAGTGCTGCAGCATATATTAAGAAATTACCTCCCTGAAAGGAGTAATATAAAGTTGGGAGGGAAGTGTTTGCCTTAACTGAAGAAGCATGTCACAGGCATTGACATGATACTTTCTCCTAAGGTTAAGTTCTAGACCTTTGCAAACTAAGCAACACTAACTGGGTATAGGTTCTTCCTTTTAGCTATTGAAACAAAATGGGTTTTTTGAAGACAGTAATTGTGAATAGCACATAATTCAGAAGGATTTTTCCAAAAGTACTGACATCTAGTTGGGGACCCTTCCTTATAGGGAGCATGTGTTCTTGTTTTCCTCCTGCTAATTGCAACCCCATTCCTTGCCTGGAGGCCTTTTGCTATTCTGTTCTACTGTGGGGCACCATTCCTTAGAGTTCCATTGAGAGGCACTTTGGCTTAATGGATAGGACACTGAACATGGAGTCAGAAAGAGTTGAGTTCAAATCCTACCTTAGACAGAATATCTCTGTTACCCTGGACATGTAAATGTTCTTCAGTTTCCTCATACTTGGTCTGCCAAGGGACCTTCCAACTCTAAATATGGGATTTCATAATTGTCTCATCACCCATTTCTGAGAAACTCTCATCCCCTTCACAGTAACAGGGGTAAAAGGAGTAGACCATCTTTTCCCCTCCATTCACTATGTTGTGTTGTTCTTTGCACCAATGCCTCCTCTTTATGTGTTTTTGCAAAAAATGAACAAAAAATCTACTTATGGCTCTGGCTAAGGCCATTTTATTTTTCTTTTTATGAGCAAAAGAGAATATGACTTCTTGTATTTATGTTTTATTTTTGTTGTTGGGGAGGTTGTCAAGTTATTTAAAAAATAATTGGGGCAGCTAGGTGGTGGAGTAGATAAAGCACTAACCCTGGATTCAGAAGGACCTGAGTTCAGATCTGGCCTCAGACACTTGACACTTATGGCTGTGTGACCTTGGGCAAGTCACTTAACCCTCATTGCCCTGCAAAAAACAAAATAAACAAACAAAAACAAACAAAAAATTGGCCTTTTTATCTTCCTTATTCTCTTATAATCCCTGTTTTTCTACTAATTTATCTTTATTTCATGAAATTTTCTCATGGCATTATTTGAAGGGATTTGGAGGGATTTGGGGGGAGAGCTCCGAGAAGTTACTCTATTTCATGAAATTTTCTTTGACAGATTAAGTTTTTATATTTCACATTTCCTGCTTAGACTTTCCTAAAAGCAGAAAATTTAATGGCATTTTAAATTCAAGAAAACTACCCTGAGAAATTTAGAACATTCAAAAGATGATATGTCTTAACTGGCAGTGCCCAACACATTGTTACTAATCACATTTCATCAAAATAATTGATGGCAGTCAGAGTATCCTAATTTTCAAACATGATTATCTTCCTTAATAATAATAGGTATATGTATGTATGTATGTGTGTGTGTGTATGTATATATGCATGTATGTATTTTGACCCTGTTTTTTGTTTTTTTTTTTTGGTAAGGCTCTCAATTTGCTACTCAAAAAATCATTACATACAAAATATCTGCCTCATACCATAAAATTAGTGTTTAAATTCTATGGAGAAAACTCAATATTTTGATTTATTATAAAATTATGACTGGATCTTAAAAATGATTAAGTAGAATCTTGATTGAAAAAATAAATCACCATGCTCTTTCATAAGGTGACAGAGAACAGCCTTAAGGCTGGTTCTACGGAATATCAAGGCTAGATCTATAAAAGCAGAGCTGAATTTCACCAGTGAGTCTTGGCACACAATGGCATGCCATGTTGTATGTAGAACAAGTATGGTGTTTTTTGGTTTCCTGCTATATAATTTAACTGTGTAAATGAGTTATGAGTAATTTAGCAAGCTTAATTCTTCACTGTTCTATGACCTTACTGTATTTATGCAGAATTGGCTTAAAACTCAGATTTTCCCTGAGGATTCAAATTCTAAACTTTTTCCCTAAATCTCTAAAAACAATCAATAAATACCATTTTTAAAGAGTTGAGTTAATAAAATTTTGAGGTTATAGTTTTCATAGTTAAAGTATGGTATTATCCTTTATATGACTAGTATAATGCAAGACACATACTTTTCAACTTTAGCATTTCAAAAGATCATCAGTTTCTTCAGTGTGGATATTTCTTTTACAAATGTAGACAACAATATTTCCATGCCATAGTAAATAGTTGTTATGAGTTACTGTGGACTAAAGAATCCATAATGTACTGGCCAACTTTTTCTTTTTCCTTTCATTATCAGCTCTCCTGGATTGAATGATCATTTCACTTCAGATAACTGAAAAAAATCTATAAATTAAATCTAAATCTCTCATCTGAATTCCAGTCCCACATGACCAAGTACCTGCTAGAAACTTCCTTCTCTGTGTGCCATAAGCATCATATCCAAAATGAAACATATGATATTAAAATTTCCCTAAAGTTATTCTCCTTTCAAATGTCTCTATTCTCATTGGTTATACTTGATTCTTTTCTCCTCCTCATCCCACATATCCAATCATCTAACTGCCCAGTCTTGGGAATCCTACTATAATTGCGTAGCGTGTCTTATATGCATCCCCTTTCCTCCAGTATCATAAACTCTAACTTCAAGCCTTTTTCATGTCTTGCCTTGACTATTACAGTAGCCTCCTAATCTCTTTCATTTCTAATCCATCCTTCATATAGCTGCCAAATTGATGTTCATAAAACATAGATATGATCATGCTTGTCACCCACCCCAAAATATTCCATACCTCTTTATTTCCTCTTCCAATCAGTTAAGAAACACAAGCACAAAGACAAACAGGCAAGAGTCCCTGTCCTCAAAAAAGTTTTTATACAAAATTTTTTCACAGTTATTTAAAGAGTGTTAGAATGTGATTCTTGCTTACTTTGCTAATCTTAAATCATATTACCTTCCTTCTAACTTTTCATTCTAATCAAAATTGCCTTTCAAACTTTTTGTGCCCAAGATGTACCTTTGCCCTCTGTCTTTATACAAGTGAGCCTTTCCCATTTCTGAAATGCACTTCCTTCTTGTTTCTGCTTTGTATCCTCCCTAAGTCCCTTCAAAATATAGCTCAGCATAGCACTCTTCAAAGTCTTTCTTGATTCCATAACTAATATTACTTTCTCCCTCTGGAAATGTATTTGAATTGAAAGTATTTATCTCCAGCGTGTGTGTATGTCTGAGTGGGTGTTTATGTACATAAGTATCTATAGATATATAGGTATAGATATAGAGATTCTTTGAATGTTTATTCTGCAAGAATGAGGAATCTCTATGTTGTTGAGGCTTTCGCTAGCCAGGAGTTATGCCTAAGTCATAAAAAATCTTCAGCTCCCCACAATATACATTTGTGTAGAAAAACTTTCAGATGGAGGAAGATATTTTTTGCTTTTGGTGTTGGCTTACTTTATAAGATTTTGCATGGCTTTTGACAGTATTAGAAAAACAACTCTTATACAGTACACCAAGATATTAAATCATGTTGATGTGGTGGGGATAACAGACAGAATTGATAGAGAGGATGAGGACTACCTGGATCATTAAAAGAATAAGTTGATCATTTAGAGTTGGATCATTATTAGATAAATGAGTGTTTTTTTAACAGTTACTCTGATTATTGTATGCTCCATAACAAGAATTTATATTTTAGAGGAGACAGAAGAAGGTGTGGGGATGAAATTCATAACACCAGTTACAGTACATTAACTGCTAAATATCATTTTTGTGATGGACTTCTCAATGGACTGCTCACCTAGCTGCATCTGGCAACAAACGTGCTTCATCCATTTTGGTTTTCCTGTGTGAATTGTTAGACTATTCTCTTTTGAATGTAATGACAAATGGTAGAGAATTAAATGTAACTGGAGTCTGGCATATGCTTAGACCCCACCAGCTTGCTTGGCTAGTGTAATCTCGCCATGTAGAAAACGTTAGGGAGCCTGTTTCTGGGAGCATCTTGATGATGTGAAAGGGAATTATCTTGGAGAAACTGTGGAGAATTTATTGACATTCTGTAATTGAGGTTGGTTAGCCATGTTGAAAAGCATGTTCTTTCTTTGCAGAGGATTCAAAAAAAATTTGTAGATACCTAGTTTGTGGGAAGAGAAATTGGCAAAGTTTCTCTCTCTCTCTCTCTCTCTCTCTCTCTCTCTCTCTCTCTCTCTGTACCTGTCTGTCTGACTATGTCCCTGTATGTCTGTCTCTCTAAAGTCTGTAATTATATAGTTAAATTTTACAAATGTTGGATTCATTGATATGATGAATCTTGAAACTTAGTTGTATTACTGAATCCTTATTAATAGTGTCTTTGATATTGTAAATATAAAGGGTTTTTTTCCACTACAATGTTGGTGTCTAATTTAGAAATGTTCAATGAATGGTTTTGTTGTTGCATTTGTTTCCCCCTAGCTTAGCACAGAGCTTTGCACAAAATGCACACTTAGTAAATGTTTTATTCATTCATTCTTAGTCTACTTGTTCCACTAGTAGAGTCTCAAATTCCATTTGAATTGTTCTGGTAGTAGTAGAGATCCATGGTTGGAAGATTTTAGGTTCCCTATGGAATAACAATCCAGAGAATATTGAGCTAGACTTCTGTGAGGATTGTCTATGGTTTAGGGACCTTTAGAGAAATTGTTCTGTGCTTGAATTAAAAGGGACACTTAAAAATTTCATCTAAACACTGGTTGGATAGCCTTATGTGCTGATGGAACCATGGTACAGTTTCCATTTCGGACCATTGGTTTCTTATCAGAGGGTGAAGAGATGACTTGTCATCCATCCTGCACCTCTAATCTTTGCATGAAGAATCTTATATGCTATTGTCATAAAGCTCCCCTGAGATGGGAAGTTTTATTCTATTTTTCTTTTACACTGTAGTTACTCATTGATTGAATTTACTCTGTAAGTCTGAATTGGGAAAAGACAGGAGGCCCCTAGTGAACCAGGGATAGGGTAAAGTACCCAGAGTCCTGGTAGCCAGAGTTATGTTGTGATCACTAGCCAAATTTATTTAATTTTATATCTGAATGTGAGGGAATAATTCCTCGTTAACCCCAAGTCCCAAATCCTTTATGGAGAGAGCTCCATGTAGTCTGAGAAATCTCTATAAGAACCAATTTTCCTTTTATGCCAAAAAAACTGATAGTTTTTAAACCTTTTGTTTTTGCTTTTGTATTGACTGTGGCCATTTGAACAGTGAGTGAGGAACTTGTTTAATACTAAGAAAGTAGTAATCTGTAAATGCACCCCTTCTTATCTTCAGGAAAAGACTTTTTCAAACTAGAGGATGGAAGATATATATATATATATATATATATATATATATATATATATATATATAAAATAAGAATTTTGAGCAGGGTTAGACTCCATTGTCTTGCTTGGCCAGAACTATCTCTCTGTTTGAACAAATTAATTTTCAGGGAGTCTATTTCTTGGGAAAGGTTTATCACTTTCTCTTTTAAACTATTTTTATTTCCAGTTCTTTCTTTCCATACCTATTTGTATCTCATACTTCATTTATCCATTCTTCTATTCCTTAAGAAAAATACATTTTTTTTCTTTGAGTCTCTACTTGTAGTTGTGGTATTACTCCCTCCTTTTGGGAGAACTGTGGATTTGAGAGAGAGAGAGGGAGAGAGAGAGAGAAAGAGAGAGAGAGAGAGAGAGAGAGAGAGAGAGAGAGAGAGAGAGAGAGAGAGAGAGAGAGAGAAATTGCAATATATACTTATATATATTGCAATGTATACATTCACTCATTCATTCATTTATTTTTTTATTATTTGATAATTTACTTATTTATCTATCTGCTTATCTATTTATATTTGTTTGTTCTGGTTGGTGTTTCCTGTGATTTACTTATCTCTTCAGCTTTGGTTCCCCTGTAAGGAATTTGTGTGAAGGCTAGTTTCCATCCTCTATGGGGATTTTGTGTAAGGTGTTTGACCCTGCTTAGTCCTGCCCCAGCTCTCCTAAGTCCTTATCTCTCTACCTCCTGGGGTTAGGTTCCCCAGCAACTTTGAGGTTTAGAGCCCTGGATCTTTTGGATCCTTTCTGACATATCTAGACAGAGAGTTATGAACCTGAAAGTCATTAGATATAGGCTGTCCAGGTCTGACTGCTATAACACCATGATGGTGTTATATAACAACCACTACACTGGTTGCTGTATTTCACTTCTGCTGCCATGCCATGAGCCTTTCTTAGGCAATCCCTCCATTTTTACTGTCTCTGAACACAGAGCCATGGGTACTGTCTTTAGTCCTGCTACCACTTGCCCCATTTTCTCTTGCATTTGGGTTTCTGTCTGACTTTGCTTAGTTCTGGGGTAGAAGAAGCCACTTACTATCTTACTGTAGTCTCTTATTGTATTTCTTCATCATTGTTTAGTGTGGAGTGCGCTTCAAGGTTTTGCCTGAATAAATATTTTGGAACTCGACAGTTCTTCCTTTTCAGGAAGCTGCCTTGTAAGAATTGTCTATCTGAGGTACTTCCTTAACATACCCTTCCTAATTCAAATGTTTTTTTTTCCTTTTTTCTTTTTTTTTTTCAGGGGCAATGAGGGTTAAGTGACTTGCCCAGGGTCACACAGCTAGTAAGTGTCAAGTTTCTGAGGCCAGATTAAAACTCAGGTCCTCCTGAATCCAGAGCCAGTGCTTTATCCACTGTAGCACCACCTACCTGCCCCTCAAATTTTGTTTTAAAGATTTAGACCTCTAGTTTTTGTTACTGCATTGTCTTTGGATTTTTGTTAATATATTTGCTAATTTGAACATGCACTTATATATTACATTATTTTTAGATATATTTTAGATATTATTTTAGATAACTTGAATGAAATTCAAAGTTATATTCCTCGCTCTCATATAGGTCACAATGCCTTTTAGACTATTTTTGTGGATAATAAAAATCAAATAGTATTATGTTAATTCTTCTATGTAGACTCTCTTTACCTATTTTTATATTGTACATACATCTGTAATTAGACATATGGATTGACCTGTGATTTCATTAATGTGAGGAATACCTAGGTTGAAACTCCATTTATTATTACAAGTTGGAATGTTGGAGACTTGTCTAGAGTTCTGGGAGATTAAGCAACATTTTGAGAGTCACACAGCAAGTATATGTCAGAGGAAGGACTTGACCCCAGGTCTTCCTAGTTTCGAGGCTGGTTCTCTTTCCACTACACCGGATTGTCTCTTGTGGTACTTTAGTTTCTGATTTTAATTAGGGAGCAATTCAAAAGTCATGAATAGATTAGTCTAGAAATTATAATGTTATCCAACTTTTACACTGGATTTTATATAATATAAAATCTAACAATCCTTTCATGTGGAACTTGTCTTATGGAGAAAGCAAAAGGACATGGAAAGTGAAGGATATCAAACAACATTTGCTAAAGGCATTTGCCTTTAAACAGGTACTAAGATATCTATGCGTTGTGTGTCAAAGGATTGTTAATTCAGACATTGAGCCATTTTAACTAATACCACTATAGAAATGGATCAATAAAATTATCTAGGTCCAAGCTCCAACCCTATTCTGACCCCAATAACCCCTCCATCTGTTTCTACTATTCTTTTGTAAAGTCAGAATCATATTGTATTTGTCCAAAAGTCTTTACTAGATCTTTAGAACAAAGACATAGTTAAAAGGGGTTATAATGGTCAAAACAGAACAATGCTATGATGACTTTTAGTATGAGCATTTCTGATTTTTCAGATACTTATGCAAAAGAAGTTATCAGATCTTAATATATTTTAATTATAGGCTCATCGAATCATGAATCTGGAAGAGACATTAGAGATCCATCTAGGGGAATGCCTCTTTTTTAAGAGACAAGGAGACAAGGCCTAAAACCTTTTAAATTAGCAAAAGTCAAACAGCTACCGATTAGCAGAATCATGATTCAGTCAGAACTTCTGGTTCCCAGCTCTTTGTTATTTATATGACACTTCAACTCTCTCCTCATTATCTAAAATAGCTTTGCATTAAAAATTTTACATCAGTATACATAAAAAAGATTGTTGATATTATAAATTATTCTGTGTTGAACAGCAAGTGAAGCCTTCTTTATGGTATTATTCTAACATGAATACTCGTTAAAATTGTTCCAAAGAGTTTGCAGTGGTTCCAGATATCTCAATTCTAATGAATGATTATCCAATATTATAGATTTTTCACAGGCACAGGTGAAATGGATGAGAGGAGTCTTATTATGTAGCTCTTTAGTTGTGACAGTGGGATAATTGACATGGATTTCCTAAAAATGCATATCAGAACAGAAAGATTTGTCTCATGTATTGATCTATAATAGGGATAGCTAGGTAGTGCAGTAGATGGAACACTGGGCTTAGAATCAAGAAGACTCATCCTTGTGAGTTCAAATCTGGTCTCAGACCTTTATTAGCTATATGACATTGTGCAAGTCACTTACCCCTGTTTGCCTCAGTTTCCTTATCTGTAAAATGAGCTGGCAAAGGAAATGGCAAACCACTACAGTATCTTTGCCAAGAAAACCTCAGATGGGGTCACGAACATGATTAAAAAGACTGAATAACAACAATAACAATAACAATTGATCTGTAATGAACAATCACTAGCAATTATCAAATAAGCCTTAGTAAATACATATAAAATAGCTAATCAACTTAAAAGGATAACGAATCTAGAGTTGAAAGGGATTTAAAGACCATATAGTCCAATTCCTCCATCTGACAGAAAGATTAACAGGCCCCTCAAAGAGGTTGTGTTTTGTCTAAGGTCACAGAGGTAATAAATGACAGAGGCAGCATTTGAACCTAGGTTTCCTTGTTCCAAAACCAGTGCTTTTAATAGAGAATAATTGGTTGAAAATACTTTTATAACCTACCACTTATGTTATAAAGATTACTGTCTTCTCAAATTTTTCACAGTACTTCTCTGATTTTCTACTTTATTCTACTTTCCCTAAAATTATACTTTCCCTCAATTATACTTATCTTTTCACTCATTTATGTCCTAAGTTCCTTGAGAACATGATCTATTATATATATGTATATATGTGTGCATATATATGTATGTATATATATTGCACATCCATTATAGAGTGTGTTACACACGGTACACTCTTTTTGTTTTTGTTTTTGTTTTTGTTTTTTTTGCAGGACAATGAGGGTTAAGTGACTTGCCCAGGGTCACACAGCTGGTAAGCCTCAATTGTCTGAGGCCTGATTTGAATTCAGGTCCTCCTGATTCCAGGGCCAGTGTGTCATTTAGCTGCCCCATATGGTACACTCTTTTTTATGTTTAGAATTATATTTTCCAAATTACATCTAAAAACAAATTTTGACATCAATTTTTAAAACCTTTGTGTTCCAACTTCTCATCCTCCCTCCCTTCCCCTCCCCAAGAACTCAAGCAATTCAATGTAAGTTATACATGAGTAGTCATGGAAAACAACTCCACATTAGCTAGGTTGTGAGAGAAAACAGATAAAAACAAAACTTCAGATTAAGGAATTGTCAAAAAAATGTGTTTCAATCTGTTTTCAGATACCATCGGTTCTTTCTCTGTAGATGGATTGCAATTTTCATAAGTTCTTCAGAGTTATATTGGATCATCACCTTGCTGAAAATAACCACATGCTTCCCAGGAAATCACTATTGTTGTTATTTTGTATACAGTACATTTCTCTCTGCTTCAGTTCATATAGATCTTTCCAGGTTTTTCTGATAACATGCTGTTCATCATAACTTTTATATAGTACCTTAAACTTGACAAAAAATTTTCTTCAAAATAGCCCAGCAGAGTAGTGTGAGAATCAGAGTGCTACCAACCTGTTGAGAAACATATTGCAGGGAAGCTCTACCATGAGGAGAAAAGCATGAGGTGACCTCTGGGGGTTTCAAAGGTCACATTGGCATCAGGAAGACATGTCTACCACCTGTGGATCATGTCAATCGGTGCTATCACCCAATTAGCTTGGAGCTGTGTGTGATGATGGCCTGGTTTCCTATTTGGTGGAGGCTTCTGGGAGAAACCTCGGGGAAGCGGGGTCTTTCGTTTCTGGATTTGGGGCTTGGCAGGAGGATGGATGCTGGTCCTTAGATAGCTAGATGAAGGCTGTTTTACTTTTTCTCTTTTCACTAACTTCTAATACACTTTAATAAATACTTAAAAGGCTAAACTCTTGCTAAAGCTTCTAATTTAAGGCAAACACTCATTAGATTTTAGATACCACAGCTAGAATTTTAGACCTTACAGTAGGTACCATACATTTTGCCATTATAGTAAATCATCATAACTATTTCCCTCCATCCTATTCCCTTACCATTATATTTACTATATCTTCTTTTACCCTATTCCTCCTCAAGAATGCTTTACTTTTGACTGTGCCCTTCTCAGCTCTGCCCTCCCTTCTTTCACCCTTCCCTCCTTATCCTCTTCCCCTCCTACTTTCCTGTAGGGTTAAACTGGTAGGGTTCCTACCAGTTGGGTCTGTATGTTATTCCCTCTTTGAGCCCACTCTGATGAGGTTAAGGTCTTTGAGCTAATTATTTGTTCTAAATGTTTCTTCCTCCCTCCCTCCTCAACCCTCCCTATGAAATCAAACAATTCAATATAAGTCATACATGTGTAGTTATGAAGAACATCTTCACCTTCCTCAAAAGTGTTTTGCTTTTTGCTGCTCCTTCACCTAAACTGTGCTTCCCTTCTTCCCCTCTTCTCCCTCCTCCCCTTATCTCCTTCCCCTCCCACTTTTCCTGAGGGCAAAAATATATTACTATACCCCCTTGAATATGTATGTTAGTCCCTCTTTGAGCCAATTCTGATGATATTAAGGTATACTCACTCCCCCACTCCTTCCCCCCTTCCCCTCCCATCCATAAGCTTTTTTCTTGTTTCCTTCATGTGAACTACCTCTCCCTAGTCCACTCCTCCCCTTCACCCTCCCCCAGCACATTCCTCCTATCCCTCAACCCTATTTTAAAGATGCTATCATGGATTAGCTAGGTGGCACAGTGGACAAAGCACCAGCCCTGGACCCAGGAGGTCCCAAGCCCAAGTCTGGCCCCAGACATAAGCCACCCCACCCTGCTTGCTCCACTAATAACAAGGATAAACAAAAAATAAATGCTTTAAATGTGTCATCCCTTCATATTCAGTTCAGACCTGTGTCCTCTGTCTAAGTGTATTCCTTTCAGCTACCCTAATACTGAGAAAGTTCTTATGAGTTAGAAGTATTTTCTTCCCATGTAGGAATGAAAACAGTTGAATCTTTTAATATCCCTCATAATTTATTTTTCCTGTTTGCCTTTTTATGTTCTCTAGGGTATTGTATTTGAAAGTCAAATTTTCTATTCAGTTCAGGTCTTTTCATCACAAGTGCCTGAAAGTCCTCTTTTTCATTGAAGTCCTATTTTTTCCTCTGAAAGATTATATGCAGTTTTGTTGGGTACACAATTCTTGGCTGTATTCCCAGTTCCTTTGTCCCTCAGGAATATCATATTCCATGCCCTCTGGTCCTTTAATGTAGAAGCTGCTAGATCTTCTTTTATCCTTATTGTAGCTCCACAGTATTTGAATTCCTTTTTTCTAACTGCTTGAAATAGTTTTTACTTGACCTGGGAGCTCTGGAATATGGCTATAATATTCCTGGAGGTTTTCCTTTTGGGATCTCTTTCAGGAGGTGATTGATAGATTCTTTCAATTTCTATTTTAACTTCTGCTTCTAGAATATCAGGGCAATTTTCCTTGACAATCTCTTGGAAGAAGCTATCTAAAGTCTTATTTTGGTCATGGTTTTTGGGTAGTCTAGTGATTTTCAATTTATCTCTCCTGGATCTATTTTCTAGGTCAGCTGTTTTTCCAAGGAGATATTTCCTATTGCCCTCTATTTTTTTATTCATTTGGATTTGCTTTACTGTTTCTTGGTTTCTCATAAAGTCTCTAGCTTCCATTTGTTCAATCCTAATTCTTAGGCAACAATTTTCTTCAGAGAGTTTTTTTTTTAATCTCCTTTTCCATTTGGCTTTTCAAGCTGTTGACTTTTTTCTCATGAGTCTCCTGCATTGCTCTCATTTCTCTTTCTGTTCTTTCCTCCACCTCTCCAAATCTTCCTTCTATCTCTCCTACTTTCTCTTCAAAGTCCCTTTTGAGTGCTTCCATGGCCTGAGACCAATTCATATTTTTCTTGGAAGCTTTGGATGTAGGGGCCCTGAGGCTGTTATCCATTTCTGAGGGTGCACCTTGATCTTCCTTGTTGCTAAAGAAACTTTCAATAGTTCTCAACTTTCTTTGCTTGCTCATCTTGCTGTCTTTCTCTTGACTTTTGCCTACCTCTTACAGCGGGGCCCTACTTCCAAGCTACACTGTCCCAAGCTTCAGAGGGTCCCAGGTGTTTTGGTTTGAGGGAGTGTAAGTTTTTCTCTCTCCTTGCATGTTCTGTGATCCAAAGATAACCTCAAGGCAACTTGTTAATTAACCAGCCAGAAGAACTTTGTATGCTGTGGTTCTTAGCTTCAACAAGCCTGCGCCCCTCCCCAGCCTGGACCTCCTGCAGTTCAGGATTGCTTCCTGGGTCTCACTGGTGGGGGATAACCAAATTCCTCCTTAGGTCTAGCAGACACCCCTGTATTTTCCCCCCTGGCCAGCCGTTCAGCCTTCTCACCCAACTGTAAGCTTAGTTCCAGAAGACACTGGTGCTGCAGCTGATTCAGAGGCTTGGGGTTAAGTTCTGGCACACTGTATCTGGGGTCTGTGTTGGCATGATCGTGGGGTTGGATTCTTCTCAAAGTCCAGCATGGTCCCCTTTAACCTGTCTTTGGCTGGAAAAAATAATCTTAGCCTGTTTTTTTTTGTGCATTTTTGTGCTCCAGGGGGTTCTTTTATTGCTATTTTGGGGGGTAATAGTTTCAGGAGCTCTATGCTTTTAATGTCTTTCCTTCACCATATTTAATGTCTTTCCTCTGCCATCCCACATGGTTCACTCTCAACAACTGTTTGTTGAAATTGATACCATTATAAAATAATGATATGATACCATTATAAAATGATGACAATAATAAGGCCATCTATGTAGAGCTTTAAATTAGGCAAAGCACACTGTATATTGTGCGGGCCAAAATTTTTTATACAGCGCATTATTTGGGTGACTCGCCTTAATATTGGGGTCCTGGAAATAATGAGGGAACTTTTAGGTTCACCCTCCCCTCTGATCTGCCCTTTTTAGATATTTCTCCCAGGCCAATAATAAAGGAGCCTTACAGCTTTAATTCACAGAAGGATCAGATTTTATTACTTGGGAATTAATTAAACAACAAAGGTGAAACTAATAAAAATCAAAGATAAGGAAATAGGAAAATAGAAATACAGAGAAATACCCTTAACTCTAAACTTAGCCTATCAGTCCCCAGACCGTTTCCAATTAAGGTAGTTCAGAGGAATTTAGAGTTTTCTGTAATTAACTCACCAACACCTGGACAGTCTACAGTTGCATGCTACCCGGAAAAAGCAGCCGCCCGAGAGAGAGAACTCGCACCACCAACGGAAGGGGAGCAGTCCGAGAGAGCAGCCACTAGAGAGAGAGCACGTCCTGGAAGAGACCTAGCATTCCGGAAGAGCCTCCTCTTCCCTTCAGGGAGCGTTCAATCTTTCCTCCCCCAAAAGTGGAGGTCCTTCAAAAACTGCCTATGGAGAGTTCTCCTTCTGACCTCAGTAGCATATGTAACTTCAGGGTGGGCCAGGTGTGGCCCCTCCCAAATGAGTCAGCTACAAACTGCAATAATAATTTTACCACAAATAATTTTTACCACAATACTTTATCTCATTTTTTTACCTCAACATTCTTTAGAGGTAGGGACTATAGTTATCATTCCCAATTTAGATATAGGTAAATTGAGGCTAAGAAGTTTTACTTGCCTAAGCTCATATATCTAATAGAAACAATGGGGTGGCCCAGTGGATAGAATACCAGGCCTAGAGTTATCTTCCTGAGTTCAAATCCGACCTTAGATACTTATTAGCTATGTGACCCTGGGAAAGTCACCTAGCCCTTCTTGCCTTAGTTTCTTCATCTGTAAAATGAGCTGGAGAAGGAAATGAAAAACCACTCCAAAATCTTTGGCAAGAAGACCCCAAATAAAATCATGAAGAGTTGTACATGACTGAAAAATTACTGAATAACAATACAAACACAACTAATAAATGTAAGAGACAGGATTTGAACATTGATGTTCTTGATTCCAAGCCTATGGTGCTAAGACATCCTATAAATTTCAGATGTCTTCCATTTTTAAACTGCTCAACATGACTTTGGAGGACATTCAGTAAAGTAACATTCCCTGTCCCTATAGGCCCTATATTGAAGCTGCGCTAAATTATGGGGACAGGGCCTTGCCATACAATTTATTGTAGATTTTTTTTTTACCAGATACCCAGAGGCTGCACAAAAGCACGACAATATTATTTATAATAACAGGGCTGACCTTTTAGTCAAGAATATAGAACTTGAGCTTTTGAGTTATTTTTCATGGCCTTTTTCCCCCCAAGAAAAAATACCATAAAAATTCATAAAAATAAAACCAAGCTAACAGTCAATAATGCTATGTCATTGATGGCATCAGAATTTGCTTGTTGATTTAAGCTGTGTCCTGTGTTTTTGTTAAGGAGTTATGGGCAGTACTAAATGTGTATCTAGGACATCTAGAGGTTTGGTTCCCAAGTATATTAAATATCCCATGGGCCCTATGGAGATCAAAGTATCTAGCATTATTATAGCATGCAGGGTCTATAAGTAGGACAAAATTCATTTCTGGCTCTAATGCTCAAGATATTTGTCCTGGGGCTCAGGGATAATAATGTCTTTCGTAAGCATTGTGCTAAATACAACCACCACTCCCTTCTCCTTTGAGCATAATGACATTATTTTTTTGTGGCACAGGGTATGAATAGTGTTCTCTAACAATGCCCCATTATTCTCAGGGTTGAGAAGATTACTGGTGGAATATACAAGTAGAACTTTTAAAGGGCCGAGATCTATCATTTGTGATTCAAACATTTTGCAAGTAACATACCACCCAACCAGGACTTTGAATCTCAGGTGTGTTCTGAGATATCCCAAGGAAATATCAGGTACAATGTGATCATCAGAAATACATTGTAGAGTCATATGGTTAGCAAGATCACAGAGGAGTTTTATTTTATACCTCTCTAGTCTAACCTAACAACCCAAGAGGAAGGTAATATATACCAAATCTGTAATAATTTAAACTGACTCCATAATATAAGGTGAAAAGAACATTGTGTAAGATAAATGTCTTATGCTATAACATCAGAGAACTTAAATACTTAAAGTACTCCATATCCCCTAATGCCAGGTGACTGGAGCAGACAGTGCAAGTGAATACAAAGGCTTCTTTTTTGGGTTCTGGCTGGGGTATCCCCTACCTGGTATTTTCATGCTATGACTCATGATTTAGTCTAAACAAAATCTATCTCTATCCCTAAAGAGGCAGAAAACCCTGATTTTCCCTAGCCACACAAAGAAAAAGGAGTTAAAATGTGGCAATGAGGTACAAAAAATTTGGTGGTGTAGAGCCAGTTAGAATAGAAAAGAAAGAGGGTGAAAATTCTAATTGAAATTAACCATTTCCCCAAGTATTTTAATTATGTCAGGGACCAGTGAGGGCCCCACAGTCTGAGGAGTCTGTGCAGCAGAAAAAAAAAAGTGCTACTGAAGTGGAATGGGGGTAAGTACTAATTTGTGAGGAGTCAAACACCAGTTAATAGGAATACAGTATATGACTAAGTGACAAAATTTTTAAGAAAGGCCAGGTATGAGCATAACTTCAAAGTTAATAAAATAACAGTATTATTTTAAATACATAAAGATCATGGAGTAAAAATTCAAATAGGCCAATAAACAATATACCAGAATTATTTTCCTTAAGTCCTGTCCACATCGCTGTCTTATTCAGTAAAACATAGTGGTCCCTAAAAGCCTACTATTATCAAGTATAAAATTCTTTGTTAAGCTTTTAAATCCTTTCACCAACTGGTACTAATTCTTTTAACATCCTTACTGGATATTATCTCCCGCCATTCTTCATACAAGACATTCCATCTCCTGTCTCTGGCTATGTTCGTGTTGTTCCACTTGCCTGGAATTACTTTCCTTTTTACTACTTACTCATAAACTCCTTCTCTTTCTTTATGATGCAGTTCAAGCACCATCTTCTCTAGGAAGCATATCCTTATTAACTCAACTGCCACTGTTCTCCCAAACTCCCTTGAGTTGAGCTAATTTGTTTATACTTATATCTATTCACTTTATATTTAAGCTGCATACATTTTATATGTATTTGTTGTTTTATCTACTAGAATATAAATTCTATATAGGGATTGTTTTATTCTTCATCTTTTTATCCTCAGTGCCTTTGTGCATAGTAGGTGCTTAATAAATGTTAATGAATGATTGAGAAAATCTAATCATCGGTATGTATGTCTCATGCAAACACTACAGCTGGATAGTGATTGAGGCAAAGAAAATAGGAAGTAGATGTGAGAAAATCCATCAACTCAAAAAAAATAACTAAAATTAAGACACATGAAAGGAAAATAATTATACACACACACACACAAAGATGAGGTAACATATTTCTAAACTCATTTGATTGCATGTTATTCTCTCTTAAAGCCAATTCTAATGAGAATGGTTCTAGTGTTACCTGCCAACTCCCATTTCTATCTCCACTGTAAAAGTTCTTCCATGCCTCTTTCATGTGAGACAATTTACCCCCTTCAACCTATCCCTTGCCCTCTTTTCCTAGTGTATCCCTCTTTATTATCCCTTAATTTTTTATATATTCCCATCAAAATCAACTAACACTTATGCTTTCTTTCCATGAAGACTCCTAACTATACTTCTATTGATAAAGATCTGAAGAGGTACAAAAAACATTTTCCCATGTTGCAATGTAAACAGTTTAACCTTATTGAATCCTTTATGATATCTCTTTCATATTTACATTTATGTTCTTTACTTGAGTCTTGTATTTCATAGTCATTCAGAGTCAAATTTTTTGTTAAGCTCCAGTCTTTATATCTAGAATGCTTGAAAGTCCTCAATTTCATTAAATGTCCATTTTCACCCTGAAGGATTATACTCAGTTTTGCTATGTAGATGACTGTTGGTTATAATCCTAACTCCTTTGACCTCCAGAATATCATATTCCATGACCTCCACTCCTTTTAATATGAAAGCTGCCAAAGCTTACATTATCTTGACTCTGCCCCATTGGTATTTGCATTGTTTCTTTCTAGCTGCTTAAAACATTTTCTCCTTACCTTAGAGTGCTAGTATTTGATTATGATATCCCTGCATATTTTCATTTTGGATTTCTTTCAGGAGGCGATTGTGGCTTTTTAAAACTTTTATTTTATGCACTAGTTCTAGGATTTTTGGTCAATTTTCCTTGATAATTTCTTGAACTATATCTAGGCACTGTGTGTGTGTGTGTGTGTGTGTGTGTGTGTGTGTGTGTGTGTGTGTGTGTGAGAGAGAGAGAGAGAGAGAGAGAGAGAGAGAGAGAGAGAGAGAGAGAGAGAGATGACTTCTTTCAGGTTAGCCTGATCTGTTTTTCAAGTCCATTGTTTTTCCAACTAGATATTTAACATTTTTCTATTATTTTATTATTTTCTTGCTTAATGTCTTCTGGATTCATTAGCTTTCACTTGCCCAATTTTATTTTGTAAATTACTTTCTTCAGTATGCTTTTGTACCTTTTTATCTATACCCTTTTGCCCAACTCTTCTTTTTAATATTTACTTTTCTTCAATGAGTTTTGTAGATCTTTTTTAATCATTTGGCATATTCTATTTTTACGACATTATTTTCTTCAGTGTTTTGTGCCTTCTTACCAATATCTTCACTCTTCATGATTTTGTTGAGTCATTCTCATTTCTTTTCCAAATTTTTAATATATCTCCCCCCTTTTTTTAATTTGAGGACAATGAGGATTAAGTGACTTGCCCAGGGTCACACAGCTAGTAAGTGTCAAGTGTCTGAGGCCAGATTTGAACTCAGGTACTCCTGACTCCAGGGCCTGTGCTCTATCCACTGCGCCACCTAACTGCTCCTTTATTTGTTGTTGTTGTTGTTGTTGCTGTTGTTTTTGTTTTTAATCATTTTTTTAAAAACTTTTCCAGGCCTGAGACCAATTCACATTTTTTTGAAGCTTTGCATGCAGCTCTTTAACATTACTGAATTCTTCTGAATTTGTGTTTTAATATTCCTTGTCATCAAAGTAGCTTTCTACAATAAGGTTCTTTTGCTTGATATTTACTCATTTCCCATCCTATTTATTGACTTTTATCTTTATGTTAAATTGGGACTCTGCTACCAGGGTTAAGGGGGCAGTGCTCAAGCTTCAGATTTTTTTTTTTTGGTGCTTCTTTCTTCCAAATTAGTTCTGGGTATGTGTTTTCAGTTCTTTTAGGTGGCATGGTTTAAGTAGAGGTATGATCAATATTCTCCTGGGTTGTGACACCAAATACTCTTTTCAACCCTACTAATGTGACCAGTATTTGAGCTCTTGCTAGTGTTCCCCCTCATTCTGGGACTACTGGTATCACCTACACTGGACTTTAATTCACTCTCATGCCAGTGAAACTAACCTTTCCTGCTGACTTTCTGAGTTGTTTGGGGCTAGAAATTGTTTTACCTCCATTTATTTGTTTGTTTTGCCAGTCCAGAGTTCATTTTGAGGTATTATTTTAACTTTGTTTAGAGGGGACTATGGGAAAGCTCAGGCAAGTCCTTTCCTTTTCTACACCATCTTGTCTCTGTTCCTCCAGCCAGTCTTCTATATTTTAAAAGAATGATATTATCATTAAGGCAAGTCATGAACTTATCAATGTTTTCAGCAGAGAAAGAACTCAAGTATATATGTGAAGAGTTCAAATTGCCCATTATTTATGTTCATTGCCAACTATGTGAGAAACTTCTGGAATACACCATGACACTCCTCCATTTGGATGTAGTTTACTCCTATGATAATATTACTTGTGTTTCCCCCTTTTTATCCTCACCTATGTCCTTCTTTTCCATTACCACTACCCTTCTTGATGAAGCTGTGTGCCACATTGATCCTTTTATCTAATCTATTTCTTTTGACAGTTAAATATATACTGATATATCATAAGCCACATTCCATCAAGCTTCAGTGATCTTTTTGAGGTTCATTTTACCACTTTCATTAAGATCTCTAGTTTATTTTGTGAACTATCATTTATCTATCTATCTATCTATCTGTCTGTCTATATGTATATATTCATGCATAAATATATGTACTACACATATATACATGTATGTGTATACATATGTACATGAATAAGCATGCACACACACACATATATATATATAAAGATTGGCTAAGTAGCATTGTAGATAGAGCACTAAATTTGGAGTCAGAAAGACATGAGCTTTAATATTGCTTCAGATATTCACTAACTATGTGAACTTGAACAAATTGCTTAAAGTCTATTTACTTTAGTTTCCACATCTATAAAAATGGGAAAGTGATAGCATCTATCTCCCAAGGTTGTCATAGAGATCAAATGAGATATTTGTCAAGCTATTAAAGCACTATATTCATGTGTTATTATTATTATTACTACTACTACTATTAGCACCACCACTACCACCACTACTCCTCCACTATTTCACCTCTTCTTGAATATTATGTACACTGATGTTACTTTCCTATGTTATCTGCTAATTAATATCTATGGTATCTAGCTTGGAAGTTATTTGTGAATATTTGTCTCTTTTCCTTTCCATCACTTTGAGACAATCATTATCAGATTGGCAGGCTGCCAGGCAAATATATTGTCACTTGTCTTGGGCTCCTTCTCTGGCTAAGAGCCCATCATTCCTGCATCTTAAGCTATGGCGCCAACTACATATTATATTTTCTGACACCATATTTCTTAGTGAACTTTCCAAAGCTGTCCTCTCCTGATGTCTTCCCCCTTCAAATGGCAGCTGTGATGAAAAAATTATGGGTGCTACCATGGTTTTTATTTCATGCCTAGAGAGCTTCATATTCTTCTTTTTAACTTTGTTTTCTTTCCTTTTGATTTTCCCATTGAAACACATCTTTTAGTGTTATAGGCTAGCAATCTGCACAGACAGGAATTTTTTCTACCCTTCTCGTTCTCTCTAGTAGAAAAACACAACCCCACTTTGTGTGCCAAGATGGCAGAGTGAGGAAGCAACTTACTGAAGCTCTCCCAGATTTCCCCTCCAAACTGATAGAAAACTGCCTCTAAAACATCCTAGGAGCATGGAAACAGTTTATCAGAACAGAAGGAAAGATCTGTCTTACCTGGGTAGGAGGAAAGTGAGGTCCAGGAGCAGCAGCAGCAGCAGCAGCTTCTGGACTCATAGTAGGGGGCTTGAAGCAAGCTTTGAGCCTAGGGCATTCCACCAGTGAGGCTCAACCCACCTGGAAACCAGCAGCTCCCTGGGCATGTGAGCAGTCTGGGCAGCGTATCAAGGACGCTCACCAGGTACCTCACAGCTAGCAGGGACTACCAGGGAGGCTTTGACCCTATTGTTGACCAGTAGTGAAATCCCACACAAGCAGGTCAACAGCAAGTACCTAGCCCTACAAACTCCCAGCAGAGAGACTGTTTTCAGGGTAAACAAACAGCAGTAACTCAGAAGATTGCAACAAAATTACCCTTCCAGGGCCTGCTAGCAGGGTGACTGGTTACCATAGCAACCTAGAAGGAGGACCCCCCCCTGCCCCCCTCCCCCAAATACCACACTTGGGCATATTGGAAACAAAATTACTCCTCCAGGGCCTGCCAACAGAGTAACCCAGCAGCAAGGCACCAGCCCTGGGGCAGACAAACAACATGATCACTGCTCCAGGGTCAGCTACCAGAAAGACTGTTAACTTTAGCAACACAGCAAAAGCAAGAAACTAAGCACTGAAGCCCAGTGAAAACCGCAAATAAGACCTAGAATATCAGCATAAACCTTGAAACAGTTTAGTAACGGAGCCCAACTCGAATAAAAACATCCAGGCACAAAAATGAGCAAAAAACAAACAAACAAAAAAGCTTTACTATTGACAGTTACTACATTGAAAGGGATAATCAAGGCATAAACATAGAGGACAATAGTAAGAAAATGGCTACAGGTGAAGCTTCAAAGAAAAATGCAAATTGGTTTCAGGCCCCAAAAGAAAGCTTAGAATAATTTATAAAGAACTTTAAAAATCAAATTAGAGGAGAAGAAAAATTGGAGAAAGAAATAGAAATAATGCAAGAGAACAATGAAAAAGAAATACAAAATATTACTTATGAAAATAACTACCTAAAACCAGATTTATCCAAATAAAAAAAGAAGTAGAATGGGTTACTGAAGAAATTATTTAAAAATTAAAATTAAACAAATTGAAACTAATGATTCTTGAGACACCAATATACAATAAAACAAAGTCAAAAAGTTAAAAAAAAAAAGAAGAAGAAAATGTGAAATTTCTCATTGGAAAAAAAAAAACACAACTGAGCTAGAAAATTGATCCTGGAGAGATAATATAAGAATTACTGGACGATCTGAAAGCCATGACCAAAAAAAAAAAAAAAAAGCTTGGGCAATATTTTTTGGGGGCAATATATTTGAAGAAATTATCAAAGAAAACTGCTCTTGGGGAAGCTAGGTGGTTTAATAGATAAAGCAGCCGCCCGAATTCAGGAGGACCTGAGTTCAAATCTGGCCTCAGACACTTGACACTTACTAGATGTGTGACCCTGGGCAAGTCACTTAACCCTCTTTGCCCCTCAAAAATACACACACACACACACACACACACACACACCTCAACATATTTTCATATTTCCCAAAACAAGTGATTGTAAAAGAAAACTGCCCTGAAATATTAGAACCAGAGAACAAAATAGAAGTTGAAACAATCCACCTATCACCACCAGAAAGAGATCTCAAAATGAAAACTCCCCAGAACATGATAACCAAATTTCAAAGTTCACAGAAAAAGCAAAAGTATTACAAGCAGCCAAAAAGAAACAATTCAAATACTATGAAACTACAGTCAGAATTAAACAGGATTTGGCAGCTTCCATATTAAAGAATTCCAGGGCTTGGGATATAATATACTGGAAGGCAAAGGAGGTAGGTGTACAACCAAGAATCACCTACCCAGCAAAATTGAATATATTATTTCAGGGGAAGAAATGGATATTTAATGAAATAGAGGACTTTGAAGACTTTCTGATTAAAAGACCAGAGTTCAATAAAAAATTTGACCTTCAAATACTAGACTCAAGAGAAAAATAAAAATTTAAAAAGAAACAAGAAGGAAAAACTGTAAGAAATTTAATAAGGTTAAACTGTTTCTACTTCTATATGATAAGATAATATTTTTAAGTCTTAATAACTTTATTATAAGCAATTATTAGAGCAATTAGGAGTAAATGTAAAGAGGATGTGGTCATAAGGTAATATTGATGGGATAATAATATTTGAAAGTCCTAACAAGTTTACTACAAGAATGATTAAGAGTATATGTAGGGGCCAGTGCTTCTGATAAAGGCCTCATCTCTAAAATATATAGGGAATTAAATCAAATTTATAAGAATCCAAGTCATTCCCCAATTGAGAAATGGTCAAAGGATATGAACAGACAGTTTTCTGATGAAGAAACCAAAGCTATCTATTCCCATATGAAAAAATGCTCTAAATCTCTAATGATTAGAGAGATGCAAATTAAAACAACTCTGAGGTACCACCTGACACCTATCAGATTGGCTAAAATGACAAAAAAGGAAGATAATAAATGTTGGAGAGGCTGTGGGAAAATTGGAACACTAATGCATTGTTGGTGGAGCTGTGAGCTTATCCAACCATTCTGGAGAGCAATTTGGAATTATGCCCAAAGGGCGATAAAGCTGTGCATACCCTTTGACCCAGCAATCCCACTTTTAGGTCTTTTGCCCAAAGAAATCATGGAAGGGGGAAAGGGACCCACATGTACAAAAATATTTATAGCTGCTCTTTACGTGGTAGCAAGGAATTAGAAGTTGAGGGGGTGCCCATCAATTGGGGAATGGCTGGACAAGTTGTGGTATATGAATACAATGGAATACTATTGTGCTGTAAGAAATGATGAGCAGGAAGAGTTCAGAGAAACCTGGAGGGTCTTACGTGAGCTGATGATGAGTGAGATGAGCAGAACCAGAAGAACATTGTACACAGTATCATCAACAATGAGTGTTGACCTACTGTGATGGACTATATTCTTCTCACCAATGCAATGGTACAGAAGAGTTACAGGGAACTCACGATAGAAGAGGATCTCCAAATCCAAGAAAAAAAAAAGAAAGAAAGAACTGTGGAGTATAGATACCGATTGAACCATATTATTTCTTTTGTTTTGGGTGCTGTTGTTTTTTTTTTTTCTATTTTGAGGTTTTGCATCACTGCTCTGATTCTTTCTCTTGTAACAGGATTAATGCAGAAATAGGATTAATGTTATTATGTGTATATATATATATATATGTGTGTGTGTGTGTATATATATATATATATCTATATGTATATGTATAGAGATATATAGATATAACCTATATCAGATTACCTGCTGTCTAGGGGAGGGGGGAGGGAGGGGAGGGAGGGAGAAAAATCTGAAATTGTAAAGCATGTATAAACAAAAGTTGAGAACTATCTTTACATGTAATGGAAAAAATAAAATACCTCATACATTAAAAAAAAAAAGAGTATATGTAGGGGCAGCTAGATGGCATAGTGAATAGAGCACCGGCCCTGGAGTCAGGAGTACCTGAGTTCAAATCCGGCCTCAGACACTTAACACTTACTAGCTGTGTACCCTGGGCAAGTCACTTAACCCCAATTGCCTCACTAAAAAAAAAAAAAAAGAGTATATGTAGACAGAGAGTGTGATAATAGAGTGACATTGATGGAACAACATCCCAGAAAACAAAGGGGTAAATAGAAATTGCATGGAAGAAGGAGGTGAGAAATTGAATGGGGGGAACTGTTACACACATACATACACACACAAAAAGAGGCATAAAAGAACTATCATAATGGAGGGGAAATTGGGGGAGCATGGGCAAAAATTAAACCTTAGTCTCATCAAAGTTGCTTCATAGAGTGAATAACAAACATACTCAGATGTAGAAATCTATCTTATCCTATAAGGAAGTGTTAAAAGGGACAGTAATAATAGAAGGGGGAGGGGACACTGATACAAAGGAGGGGATATTGGGGAAGGCAGTAATCATAAGGAAAACACTTGTGAGAAAGGAAAGGGTGGGAGGTCAGAGTGGGGAGGGATATACAGGTGAAAAATAACATGGAGAGAGAAATAAAGTTAGTTATCATAACTATAAATGTGAATGGGATGAACTCACCCATTAAATGCAAAAGGATAGCAGAATGGATTAAAAACAAAAAACCTATAATATATTGTTTACAAGAAACACATTTAATGCAGAGAGATACAAACAGGGTACATGTAAGGAGCTGGAATAGAATCTATTATACTTCATGCTTCAGCTGAAGCAAAGAAAGCAGGGGTAGCAATTATGATTTCAGACAAAGCAAAAACAAAAATAGATCTAGTTAAAAGAGATAAAGAAGGAAACTATATCTTGCTGAAAGGAAGCATAGTCAATCACTACATGCCAAATAGTATAGCATCTATATTTTTGAAGGAAAATATATTTCCTGTAGGAGGAAATAGATAATAAAACTATCCTCATGGGGGACCTTATCCTTCCCCTCTCAGAATTGGATAAATCTAACCAAAAAATAAACAAGAAAGAAGTTAAGAAAATGAATAATATTCTTGAAAAGTTAGAGATGATAAATCTCTGTAGAAAACTGAATGGGAATAGACAGGAATGCACCTTCTCAGCAGTACATAAGACCTACATAAAATTGACCATGTGTTATGGCATAAAAACCTTAAAACCAAATGTAGAAAAGCAGAAATAGTAAACACATCAATTTCAGATAATAATGCAATAAAATTTACATTTCAATAATGAACAATTAAAAGAGAGATTAAAAAGCAATTGGATTAAATAAAAAGCTTTTTTAAGTTGGGGGATATAAAATAAATCCGCATAAATCATCAGCATTTCTATACATTACCAACAAAGTTCAGCATTAAGAGATAGAGAAATTTCATTTAAAGTAATGGTAGACAAAATATAATATCTGGGATTCTACTTGCCAAGACAAACCCAGGAAGTATATGAACACAATTACAAAACACTTTTCCCATAAAAATCAGATCTAAATAATTGGAAAAATATCAATTGCATATGGATAGGCCGAGCTAATATAATAAAAATGACAATTCTAATTAATTTACTTAGTGCCATACCAATCACAATACCTAAAAATTATTTTATAGAGCTATAAACAATAATAACAAAATTCATCTGGAAAAACAAAAGGTAAAGAATATCAAGGAAACTAATGAAAACATGCAAAGGAAAGTGGGCTTGTTGTAACAGATCTGAAGCTTTATTATAAAGTGGCAGTCATCAAAACTATTTAGTACTGGCTAAGAAATAGAGTGGTGGATCATTGGAATAAGTTAGGCACAGGAGACACATAGGTAAAGGACTATAGTTATCTATTGTTTCATAAACCCAAAGACTCCAGCTTCTGGATAGGAACTCAGTATTTGACAAAAACTGCTGGGAAAACTGGAAGATAGTATGGCAGAAACTAGGCATAGACCAACATCTTACACCTTATACTAAAATAAGGTCAAAATGGGTATATGATTTAGAAATGAAATTTCTAATGAAAGGTGATACCAAAGGTAAATTAGGAGAGATTTATGAAATGAGAAGAGTTTATGACCAATGAAAGAAAGAGAGTATTATGAAATGCAAAATGGATGATTTTGATTACATTAAATTAGAGTTTTTTTACAAAGAGAAACAGTGCATCCAAAAGTAGAAGGGAGGGAGAAAGCTAGAAAACAATTTTTATAGCCGGTATTTCTGACAAAGGGCTGATTTCTAAAATTTATTGGGAACTAAATCAAATTTATAAGAATTCAAGTCATTCCCCAATTGAGAAATGGTACACTGTAAATTACATGCTACATGGTATACATTACATGGTACACGTTAAACATTAAACAGTGCATGTTACATGGTACATATTACATGTTACACCACCATCTTGAGAACAAGATATGATTGATCTAAGTTTCCAAAGGAGGTCATGACCTAATAGGTTTGCAGGAGAGTCAGTAGAAATTAATGTTCTAATGTTAATGGGCCCAAATTCACTATGTGAGCGGGTAATTTTGCAACTGTTTGAGTTTTCCCTGAAACTCCATTTACATTGAGAGATCCAATAGATGTACATTCAGGGTCAGGTTTGCTCCCATCCCAGAAGAGGTAATTTATGGGTTCAAGAGATGGCCAGGACCCACACTTGTGGGAACTTATATTCATATATAATGGGAAGAAGTTTACCCAGTATAAATCAACCAATTACCCCATCCCCTCTCAATGTAACTGACAGGATGCTATTCCCTAATTCCCTTAACCTCTCAAATAATCAATCAAGCATTGGCTTTAGACTAAATTCAAACAAAAATCTTTGATCAACTTAGAGGTCCTTGAAAGCCATTAGAATGACTGGAGTGATGCTGAACAAGAAATGTTTTTGGATAACTTAAGAAACTTGGACACTCCCTGTGAGTTATCTACCAAACAGAACAGTTTGGAACATGAAGATTCAAGTTTCTGGCATCTTAGGGCAGAAACCTACCTAAGCTCTTAAGAATCAATTGATTAGAGGATCACTAGGTGGAGAAGTGGTTAAAGCACCAGCCCTGGATTCAAGAAGACCTGAATTCGAATCCAGCCTCAGACACTTGACACTTACTAGTTGTGTTATCCTGGGCAAGTCATTTAACCCCCATTGCCCCGAAAAAAAAAAAAAAGAATAAATTGATTAGGAGGGGGTGGCAGTGGTAGTGATCCTTGGTAAAGATCCTTGGATCTCAGTCTTGTTCTTGGTCTTTGTTCCCCACCCCCACCCCAAACCTCCTGAAGTTCAGATGACCCACACATTTAAAATTTTTCAACACTATCCTAGAACTGTCCTAAGGATAGGAATAGCTTATGATAGTGTATAAATTGCAACAGAAGGGCAGATTGAATGGCTCTACAAGTAACCAAGCAAAAAATCTATATCTTATCTGAAGGAAACTTCTTGCATATTCAGCCAAAGGACTCCCAGAGACTCTGAGTTATGCCTTTGGTCTATCTGTTTGTTTGGGTTGTTTTTGTTTTTTTTTGCTTTTTTTTTTGCGGGGCATTGAGGGTTAAGTGACTTGCCCAGGATCACACAGCTAGTAAATATCAAGTGTCTGAGGCCAGATTTGAACTCAGGTCCTCCTGAATCCAGGGCCAGGGCTTTATCCACTGTGCCACCTAGCTGCCCCCAGCCCTATCTTCTTTTTAAGCCTGAGCACACTTTCCTATGTATTGGTGTCATAGACTTGGTTGGAATATTTTATAGCAACTCATTTTGTTTTAACACTTTAGCAAATACTCATAACTAAAAACTAATTAAATATGGATGAATAAATGATATTAACCATAAATGGTGTGGGGAGAAGCACGTCAATGCGATTTATGAGCTTTAGTATAAAGAAAAAAACACCTTAATCTCTTGGATTTCCCCCTAGAATGATGAGGGGAAAATAATAGTGATGTTCTGTGGAAGCATGAATGAAGGTTGGGCAAGTAGCTCCAGAGCATGAGATGGGATATATTCTCCTTAGGAGAAAGTGAGTGATCACAGCAGGTAGGTCTGGGCCTCCAAACTGAAGATACAGAGCAATTTCTATCTTACTTCTTATTTATGAAATAGTATTTTAGGATTGAGATGGCAGAAGGCCCCACCAAAATGAAACAAAAATGAAAGTGTGTGTGTATATACACATACATACATAAGTGTTTATATGTGTACATATATGAATATATCTTGTAATATACGAAGACAAATATATATATATATATTCATAGAAACAGAAAGAAAGACAATGAGTTCTATTTTGTACATCTTGTATTTGAGATATTTATGGCATATCCAGTTGCAGATGCCCTACAGGTATTTGGTAATTTGGGGCTAGAGCTCAGGAGTAAGATTAAAACTGGACAGACAGGGGCAGCTAGATGGCACAGTGGATAGAGCACAAGCCCTGGAGTCAGGAGGACCTGAGTTCAAATCCGGCCTCAGACCCTTGACACTTACTAGCTGTGTGGCCCTGGGCAAGTCACTTAATCCCAATTGCCTCACTAAAAAACAAAACAAAACAAAACAAAACAAAAAACTGGACAGACAGATCTTGGAGTCATCAATATAGAGATGATAATTGATCCCATAGTAATTTTTATGATATGAGAGAGACAGAAAGAAAATAGAGAGAGACACAGAAAAGTGACAGTGACAACACACAGTGAGAAAGAATAAAAGAAGACCCAGGTAAGAACCTTAGGCAATAGTCATAGTTAGGGGCAAGACTTGAATGATGACCCAGCAAAGGTTAATGAGGAGTGTATGAAAAATTGATTATAGGAACAGCATGCTGAATTTTAAAAAGGGAGGATGGTGTTTAAAATCAACACAAAAGAAATACATAGAGAAAACTACAATGGAACGATAACCTTAAAGAAAGTAGATTTTGAAAGCCAATAAATAGTGTGCCAAATGGATAAGAAATAAGACCCAGTTTTTTTCTTGCAATCAAGGAATACTATTTTAAAGAATAAAGACAGATATGTGATATTAATTAGAGGTTGGAGTAAAGTTGAATTTATATCAGATGTTTTTTTTTAAAGCAGGAATTTCAGTAACACTATCAGACAAAAAAAAATCCACAATGTCAATAGTGTTAAACAGAAAAACTGTAATATATTCAAAGGCACTATTGACAATAAAGAAATTAAAAGTATTTACACCAGACAGTATAGCATCTAGGATCATTGAAAGTAAAGATTTAAGGCTGCTGTATGCTGATCTATCTTTCCAATAATAAGCCAGTAAATAGGTTTATCGCCTACTTTAAGATAGAAGGCTTACCTTTTGTTGCCCAGACTCTTTGGCCTGAGTCCCTCTTTCATGTTATCCAGAAGTTTGTTCTTGGGCACTGGCCCCTTGTTATCTTGTCTCCTAACTTGAACATCTCTTTTTTGTTATTGTAAAATTGCTCTGAAACTTTGTGCCTGTCTGTATCCATGGTATCTGTACATTTTTATTTACTATTTTTTATCCTTTGCCTAAGACTGATCTGAACTTTCCTATGAACACCACGCTGGTCTAATTAAATCTTGTCCTTATTCCCCATCCTATCCCCTCCAAATCTTCCATATTCATATCTTTATCTTTTCAAAGCTCCTGCTGAGAGCCCTAAAAGGGGTCTGCAGAAGGCTTTATTAGATGGATTTTCTCTTTATGAAGCATAGGCTTTTTTTTTTTAAAGAAAAATAACTATATTCCCCCTTTTTAAGACCTGCATTTGCCATGAAAAAGTCTATTCCCTTTTAGTCTGTTAAGGACAATTTCAGCAATAGCTGTCAATAGATCATCAGATCTACAGAGGTTCTATCCATCAAATTGTCCACAATCACCACGTTTATTTACCCAGTTGGGAACAATTTGTCATCGTTAAATGTTTCAGGGAGACCTTCCATAAGCAGAATGTTTGGGAACTTGTGTTGTAATTCACTGCCAACAGCTATGGTGCCAGGCTATTTTTTTTCCAGGCACATGGACAAAATTCTATCATCACTTTCTAATGATTTCTTTACAAAATTGCTTGAACCAGAATTTGATGGTCCCATAAAGATGCATGAGAAAGGATATAAGCAGGGACTGTTTATGGTATTGATAGCCAAAGTCTGGAAATATTATGAAATAACTGTCTTTTCATAAAAGACTTTCTACATTTCCCCCTGAAAGATAGTTTTCAGTACTCCACTGCTATACAATGATATGCTTAGTTGTCTTGTTCTGTCTTTTTTAAGTGGAAATCAAGTCAAATTCTTGAAGTCTCTCGACCTTGGGCCTGTCTATAGAATTCAGGGGGTCTTTGGCTTTAGGTAGAAAAAAACACAAAATTATTTTCAGCAACTTCTACCTGAAATGTAATATCTCTTTCATATGTGTAAAAATGTTATTTTGATAAGGGGTCTATAAGCTTTACCAGATTTTTAAAGGGGCCTATGACACAAGAAAAATTACAAAATCCTGACTTAAATCTTAGATACCTAACATATAGACTGAGCGATAAATGCTACTTGCTTGAACTTCAGGTGCAGCCCACCTGAGACTTTTATAGATAGATTGATAGATTGATAGATAGATGGATGGATGGATCAATAGATAGATAGATAGATCCTAATTTTCTAGCACAGATGAATTAGGTGGCAAATAGGGCTTAAGAAATTGCCTACTACTGGCATTGTGGACAGTAACTTATTGTCAAATGTTCTAACAGGCTTGGGTCAATTAATAATGTGATATTAGGTAAATAAGTATATAATTAATGCATGAAATACCCATATACATTTCTGATTTTTGTTATTGTTCTAAGCTGGACTCTCCTTTAAAATCAATTTTGAGCTTATTCTGAATATAAATAGTTCCTTCTGACTTAGGTGTAGCTCTTTTCACCAAACATCTACTGCCCATGTGTTTTAGGACTGAGACAAATTCAGTCATATTAACTCTCAGAGGTATCTCCCAGTCCCTCAAGCTGTCTAAAAGTTGTAAAGGCTGAGGCCTATGCATTCTAGAGTAAAATAAGCTGAGAAAAACTTTATGCTCTTCAGTAGTATGTGACCATCACAGTCATCTCATTATATCTGAATTCACAGTCAGGGATCGAAGAAGATGATGAAAAGGCATATTGAAAAGGCTCAGTGGGTTTTTACACCCTCCCTTATATGAGAAAGATAAATTCTCTGTTCAAATCTCCCACTATGTTATCTGATTCAAAACAGAGATGTTCTATTAAATTTTCAATCCACTCAACTGACCCTAAATTTTTATGGGACTCATAAAAATGTAGTTTGGGAAAACCATTCTCCTTTTCACAACAATATCACTGGCTTGCTGAACTGTCAATCATAGGTCAAAAAGTGATGGATTTAATTGGTTATATTGTGGCTAGCTGGCTGACTACTAATTGACAATTCATTGAAGAAGGCTAGGAAGACTGGATAAAGCTATATACACAAATGCTGTTAATCTCTTGTTCACTTACTTGGCATAACGAAAAAAGTCCTGGAGATCAGTATTCGGACATAAGATATCAGCTGCTACTCTGGAAATGTGGGATTTACATTGTGCTAATTAGTGTATTGTTTATCACCTTGCAAATAGATGGTATATGTTTAGGGGATGGTTGGAATTGTTTAAAGCATGTTTCCCTTTGGAATGGCGAGTTGGGCATGGTCTTAGATCTTATATGCATATCTATCAGTGAACATTGAAATAATGGTCTTCTTGGTTATTTATCTTTTACCAGGTAGGGGAAAGGGATATTTCTTTTTCATTGTTTCAAAAGTAGATAAATTTACTTTTCACTATCTCCCTTTTTCTTTTCAGAAATTTGCCTGACCTTATAAATGTCAGCCACACTGTAATCCCTGTCTAAAGCTACAACCAGTCCTGTAGTTCACCTGAACACTATTAAATTGTGCTTCTCCTCACTCTGCTGACAGGGTATCTATTGTCTCCTCACAGCACGGAAATGGAAAGGAGCAAATAAGAGTTTTACACCCCCTCTGGATGATAAATCATAAAAACATATATTTTGGGTAAATACAAATTCATTCTGATGAAAGCAACACTTCCCCAAATTGTAGTCAATATTTTTGGTAGATTATGGAATTATTCTTATTATAAATATATGGATTAAAGCCCATAAAATTATTTTCTTGAATACTCTTTCTCTTTGATTATATATGGTCCTGACAAATGGTATTTGTCCAGCCTTGTCAGGAAATGAGGCATAAGTCTTTCCTGCTGAGTTAATTGGAATTGATGTATAAATCCAAAATCTGCTAAAGGAAAGTAACTATCTATGAAAAGTCATGCAACATTCTTTCCCCATTAAATGCTAAGTTTTTGCTAAAATTAAAGAGCTAAATTTCATTATGGTCAATTTAGTGGTATAGTGGATAGATTGCAGACCTAAGTTTAAATCTAGTCTCAGATACTTACTAGCTGTGTAACCCTGGGTAATTTACTTAATCCTGTTTGCCTGTTTTTCATCTATAACATGAGTTGGAGGAGGAAATGGCACATTACTCCAGGGTCTTTGACATGAAAATCCCAAATAGAATTGCAAATAGTGAAACACAATTGAAATTATTAAGCAACAAAAGGTATTTATGTTTATATATGTTTCACAAACATATGCTAGTTTTAGAAGAATTGGATTATATGCTAGAACAAAGAGAAATTATAATTGTCCAAAAGTAAGAATATTTGACTTAGATTTGAAACATGTAAAGACTTAAGATCATGTAATAAAAATTCATTTTTTGGTAAAATTTGTTGGGAAAACCATAAAGTACTATGGCAGAAACTTGGCATAAACCAATATGTTATACCATTTACTAAGATAAAGTCACAATGGATACTTAACTTAAATATAAAGAAAAAAAATTACAAAATATTAGAACAGAACATATTAATTTTCAGACTTTTGGATAGAAGAACAATTTATGAATAAATAAGGGATAGCAAACAGGTGTAAAACGTATAGTTTTGATTGTTAGTTTGTTATGTTTATAATGGATAATTTCAATTACATTAAATCAAAACAACTTCATACAAATAAAAGAAATGTAACCAAGATCAGAAGGAAAGGAGAAAATCAGAAAAAAAAATAATAGGCAGTTTACTAGATAAAAGTTTCATATCTAATATATATTAAGAATTTTGTCAAATCTATAAGAACACAAGTCATTCCACAATTGATAATCAAAGGATATTAACAAGCAGTTTTCTGATGAAGAAATCAAAACAATTTATAGTCATATGAAAAATGTTTTAAATCATTATTTATTAGAGAAATGCACATTATAACAACCTTGAGATTTTATACCTACCAGCTTGGCTAAAATGATAGAAGGGGAAAGTAACAAATGTTGTAGAGGATAAGGAAAAATTAGGATTTTAATTCATTGTTGGTGGAATTGTGAACTGATCCAACTGTTTTGGAAACCAAACTGGAATTGTACCCAAAGAGTTATAAAACTGTGTGCATCCTTAGATTCAGCAATACCACTACTTGGTCTATTTTTGAAGATAATTAGGGAAAAGAAAAAGTAAAAACTATATGTTTTAAAATGTTTATAGCAGTTCTCTTTGTGAGAGAACAAGTTGTGGTACATGATTGTGATGGAATACTACTATGCTATAAGAAATTATGATTTTAGAAAAAACATGGAAAGATTTGCATGAAATAATGAAGAGTGAAATGAGCAGAAACAAGAGAACATTGTATATAATAATAGCAATGTGGTTTAAATAATGACTTTGAATAAATAAGTTATTTTGACTATTATAAATACCCAAATTAAGTATAAAGGACATATGAAGAAAGGGACTATCTGCATTCAGAGAAAGAACTTATAGAAGTATGTATAGAATGTATATAAGTATACACACATATGTATACATATACACACATACACACACACACACACACACCCCTATGTGTGTATCTAATGGTAGACATCTCTAGGGCAGAGGGAAGACAAAAAAGAAATTTACATGATAATTTTGTTGTATATTTGAGAGGAATAGCAAGTTGTGCATAATAGATTTGCAGTTTCCACAAATTAAAAAAAAATTAATAATGAAAAAGTAGGAATAACAAATATAAAATTCACAATCCATAATGCTATAAAGAATAATTAGCACAGCACAAGATATATACTTAAACAAAGATATGACATCCTAAATAAGTGCTTCAAAGAAGAAATCATAGAAGCAAGTAATAATTATATGAAAGAGAATTATATTTATGAGAATACATGCATATATTTCTGGGATGTAGAATAAATAATCCTAAGAGAAATATATATATATATATATATATGTACATGTATGTATATATATGTATATATGTGTATTATATATATTTATTTGTGTATAAATTAGAACACATTACCTGTTTTTTTTTAGCAACAAACATTTATTTTATTTTTCAGTTACATGTAAGGATAGTTTTCAACATTCATTTTTATAAGATTTAGAGTTCCAAATTTTTCTCCCTCCCTCCCTCCCTTTCCTCCCCCTTCCACAAGATCGCAACCAGGTTATATATGTACAATCCACAAGTGTTCTTTTTATCAGTTCTTTCTATAGGGGTGCATAGTAAGCTTCCTCATTAGTTCCTTGGGATTGTCTTGGATCATTGCACTGCAGAGATTAGTTAAGTCATTCACAATTGCCCATTGAACAATACTGCTGTCACTATGCACAATGTCCTCTCAGCTCTGCTCACTTCACTATACATCAATGTTCATTACTCTTTCATGGTTTTGGGGGGATCATCCTGTTTGTCATTTCCTGTAGCACATGACCATTCCACTACAATCATATAGCACAGCTTTTGTCCATCATTCCTCAATTGATGGACATTCCCTTGATTCTCAATTCTTAGCCTCCACAAAGAGTTGCTATAAATATTTTTGTACAATTTTTCCCCCTTTTCATGATTACTATTGTTAACTGTTTCCCTTCCATCCTATTCCCTTCCCCATGATATTTATTCTATCATCCATGTTCTTTCATCCTATCACTCTTCAAAAGGGATTTGCTTCTGTCTGTCCCCTCCCCCACTCTGCCCTTCCTTCTTTTGCCCCTCTCTCTTTATCCCCTTCCACTCCTATTTTCCTGCAGGGTTAGAGAGATTACTTCACCCAATTGAGTGTGTACATTATTCCCTCCTTGAGCCAATTCTAATGAGATTGAGGTCTTTGAGTCAATTTTGATGAGTGCTAGGCTCATTTACTGCCCAGATTAAATGGATTACTACACCCAGTTGGGTGTGTCTATTAGTCCCTCCTTGAGGCAGTTCTGAAGAGTTTAAGGTCTTTGAGCCTTTTCTGATGAGTGTAAATTTCATTTACTGCCCTGCTCCTCTCCCATCTCTTCCCCAACTCCATAAGCCTTTTCCTGTTACTTTCATGTAGGATTTCACTTCTGCCCTTCCCCCTCCCCCAGTGAATTCCCTTCACCCCTCAATTTAAACCTAAAGATGTCATCACCTAGCTAAGTGACACAGTGGACAAAGCATCACCCCTGGACCCAGGGGGATCCCAGCCAAAACCCGGACTCAGACACAAGACAGTCGCCCACTGTACATCCCCAAGTATGTCCCCCAGCTCCAATTATTTATGGTTCTCTAGGGTCTTGAATTTGAAAGTCATATTTGCCATTCATTTCAGGTCTTTTCATCACAAATATCTGAAAGTCTTCTTTTTCATTAAAGTCCCATTTTTTCCATTGAAAGATAATGCTGAGTTTTGCTGGGTAGGTGATTCTTGGTTGTAATCCTATTTCCTTTGCCTTTTGGAATATCATATTCCATGCTCTCTGGTCATTTAATATAGAGGCTGCTAGATCTTATGCTATCCTGACTGGAGCTCCACAGTACTTGAATTCTTTCTTTTTTGCAGCTTACAACATTTTCTCCTTGACCTGAGAGCTCTGGAATTTGGCTATAATATTCCTAGGAGTTTTCCTTTTGGGATCTCTTTCTGGAGGTGATCGGTGGATTCTTTCAATTTCTATTTTAGCTTCTTCTTCTAGAAATTCAGGGAAATTTTCCCTGAGAATATCTTGGAAGATGGTGTCTAAGATCTTTCCTTCATCATGGTTTTCAGGTAGACCAATAATTTTCACATTATCTCTCCTGGACCTATTTTCCAGGTCAGCAGTTTTTCCCAGAAGATTTCACATTGCCCTCTATTTTTTTATTCATTTGGATATGCTTTATTGTGTCTTGGTTTCTCACAAAGTCACTGTCTTTCATTTGTTCAGTCCTAATTCTTAGGCAATTATTTTCATCAGAGAGCTTTTGTACCTCCTTTTCCATTTGGCCAATTTGACTTTCCAAGCTGTTGACTTTTTTCTCATGTCTTTCCTGCATCACCCTCATTTATCTTTCCATTTTTTCCTCTACCTCTCTAACTTTATCTTCAAAGTCCTTTTTGAGCACCTCTATGGCCTGAGACCAATTCGTATTTTTCTTGTAAGCTTTAGATATAGGGGTCCTGATGTTGACATCTTCCTCTGAGGGTGCCCCTTGGTTTTCCTTGTTACTGAAGAAATGTTCTATGGTCCTCCCCTTTCTCTGTCTGCTGATCTTGCCTTTCTTTTACTAGACTTTTAGCTCCTTAAAGTGGGGCACTGTTTCCAGGCTGCAGTATCCCAAGCTTAAGAAGTCCCAGGTGGTATGATTTAAGGAGAATCAGGTTCTTCACTCACCAGGCCTGCTCCCTGGTCCTTAGATGACCCCAGACCAACTTGCTAATCAATCAGCTTTGTGTGCTGTAATTGTCTGCTCTGATGAGCCTATGCCCCTCCCTGACCAGGGCCACTGCTACTCAATCCTACCTCCTGGTTCCCAGCAGGGGTTCTGCCTCAGCACCAGCCTAGACCCCTATAGTCTCACCTGTGCCAAGGGGTCAGCCCTCTCACTAGACTGTGAGCTTAGTTCCAGATGACACTGGCACTGCAGCTGATTCAGAGACTCTGGGGGTCTCTTTCTCTGGTGAGAAAGGGACTAGATCAGTGTCATGGTGAATGTGGGATTGGGCTCCACTCCTGTCTCAACACAGTAGGCCCCTCCTTCTGACCTTCTAAACCATCCTTGGTTGGAAGATGATTTCAGCACATTTTTCTGTGGATTTTTCTGCTCCAGGAATTATCCTATGGCATTATTTGGATGTTTTTTGGAGCAATTATATCATGAGTTCGAGAGCTCCCTGCCTTTCGTCCACCATCTTGGCTCTCATAAAAACCTAATAGGCCCAGAAAATATATCACAACTACATACCCCCCCACAAATATACAATATACATATATTTAAACACGTTTATACATATATATGAATATACATAGATGTGTATATATTATAGACATATCTTTGTGTGTATGTATGTATGTTTGTATCTATCTATCTATCCATTTTTACCACGTCTAACATTAAATTCTATTTTCTTTATGATCTTTGCTTATTTAAGGAGAATAGGTAGAACATCAGAACTGTGGTTTTTTTTTTTTGGTGAGGCAATTGGGGTTAAGTGACTTGCCTAGGGTCACACAGCTAGTAAGTGTTAAGAGTCTGAGGCCGGATTTGAACTCAGGTCCTCCTGACTCCAGGGTCGGTGCTCTATCCACTGTGCCACCTAGCTGCCCCTATCAGAACTGTTTTAATGTGTCTTTCTCTGATTTTAACAAGTAGAATAATGTATGATAAGTTTGGAAAAGTAAAACGGCACTGTGTTAGGCAGGCCTTTGAAAGCTAAATAGGGGAACTTATATTTGAACCCAGAGAAAATAGAGAGCTATTAACTAAGAGAGCTATTGACTAAGGAACTGATATAGTAAAAAAAAATAAAAAAAAACAAAACCAAAACAAATCTCTTTGGAAATTGAATTCAGGATAAAAACAAAACAAAACACACTTAAGTTCTTACTATGAGTCAAGCAAAGAGTTAAGTATTATATAATTCAAAATAGCTAACATTGAAATAGGCCTTTAAAGTTTGCAAAGCACTTTATATATGATAACTAAATTGACTCTAACAGAAACCATGGGAGATAGGTTCTATTACTTATTACTATTTTATAAAGGAGGAACTTGAAAGGTAATTGACTTGCCAAATGTTACACAAATAGAAAACATTGCTTCTAACACTATAGTGGGACAAACAACATACAGAATTGAGTCGTGGTCCAGGAAGACCACTTTGTTCCATACAATTATTGGATGGTAAAGGGGAACATTGAGGTATAAATTGACACCGTCAACCAGAAATAATGGCAGAGTTATTTAAATTGTAATTCATGCTTCCAGAACTAACGAATAGGGATGGGGAGAATAAAAGGAAAAGACAGGGAGGGGCAGAACTAAGATGACAAAGTGGAGGAAGCAATACCCTCTTGTTCTCCCACTATGCCCCTCCAAACAATTTGAAAATTATGCCTCAAATCAAGTCCTGGAGGGGCAGAACCAACAAATGTCAGAGTGAGACATTTTTTCAGCCCAAGATAACTTAGCAGGTCTGCAAGAGAGATCTAACAACAGGGTGGGAGGCCAATCTAGAGCACATGTATTGACAATACCAGCCGTATGACTTGGCAGAAGCCATAGCAGCAGCAACACCTTCAGGATTTCTCAGCAAAGAGACAGTAAGAGGAGTGGACAACAAAACAGAAAGAGATTATATGGGAACTTCATTTGCAACTTCATTTTCCATACCCACATTTGGGTTGAAGTTCTAGGGTAGAGAGGAGGGCTTACAGTAACAAGGCAATTTCACAAAAACTGACCATATATTAGAGCATAAAAACTTCATAAGCACTTGAAGAAAGAAAAAAATTAAATGTATCTTTTCCAGGCCATAACACAATAAAATTATATTTAATAAAGGGGTAAGGAAGCATAGATTTAAAAATTAATTGGAAACTAATCCTAAAAAAATGTGGGTCAAAGAACAAAAAATAAAAATAATCAATAATTTCCTAAAATGACAATAACAATGAGAGAACATACCAAAATTCATGGGATGGAGTCAAAGCTTTATTTAATGGGGAATTTATAACTCTAAAAGTATACATTAATAAAATAGAGAAAGGGTAAATTAATGAATTAGACATACAGCAACAAAACTAGAGAACAAGTTAAAAATCCTCAATTAAACACCAAAATAGAAATCCTGAAAATCAAAGAAGAGATTGATAAAATTGAAAGAAAAATAAAACATTGAACTAATAAATACAATTATTTGCTGGCTTTATGAAAAATAAATTAAATAGAAAAGGGATTGGTTAATTTGGTTTTTAAAAAGAAAGAAAACCAAACCACTAGTCTCAAAAATGAAAAAAGTGAATTCACCCACCAATGAAGATAAAATATATTAAATTAATGGGATCTATTTTGCCTAATTCTATTTGTTCAATAAAACAGAAAACCTAAATGAAATGGATGAATATTTAAAAAATATAAATTGTCCAGATTAACTTAAGAGAAAATATATTTAAATAACCCTACCTTAGAAAAATAAATTGAACAAGCCATAAATGAACTCCCTAAAACAAATCCCAAGGATCAGATGGATTTACAAGCAAATTCTACAAAAAAACAGTGGAAATACTATATAAGCTTTTTAAGTAGGTACAGAATTCCTATCAAATTGGCTTTAGGTCATACAGTTTTGAAAGATATACAAGAGAAAAAAAAACAAAGAAAGAAAGCTATAGCCCAATTTCCTTAATTAATAATGATGCAAAAATTGTAAATAAAATACTAACAAGGAGATAACAGCAATATATCATAGCGGTAGTTTATAATAATCAAGAGGAATTGCACCAGAGATTCAAGGATGATTCAACATTAGAAAAACAATGGGAGGCAGCTAAGTGATGCAGTGGATAAAGCACCAGTCCTGGATTCAGGAGGACCTGAATTCAAATCATGCCTCAGACATTTGACCCTTACTAACTGTGTGACCCCAGGCAAGTCACTTAACCCTCATTGCCACACACACACACACACACACACACACACACACACACACACACACACAATTAAAAAAAGAAAAACAATTAAATCATTATATTGCAAACCACAACAACCCAAACCACTAGTTCATCTCGATATACAGAAAAGCCTTTGACAAAGAACAAAACTTTTATGCTAAAATATCTACAGAATATAGACAGAGAGGGACCTTTATAAATATCATAAATAACACTTGTCTAAAACAAACAACCAAAAAGCACCCTATGCAAGGGGGATACAATAGAACCTTTTCCAATAAATAGAGGAATTAAGGATCCACATTTTCCCCACTATTATCTGATATAGTTTTGAAAATGTTAGCAGTAGCAATAAGGGAAAGGAATTAAAAAATAAATATAAGTAAAGAGTAAATAAAACTATCCTTGTTTGCTGATGATATAGTAGTTTATTTGAAAAACCTCAGAAAATCAACAGAGATACTAATTAGATCAGCAACTTAAGCAAGGTTTATGGCTATAAATTGAATCTTCAAAAATCAATACCATTTCTATGTCAAAATAATAAATAAATTAGAAACAATAATGGAAAAGGATATCCCATTCCGAATCACTAAAAAATGAATAAAATGCTTGTGGATCAACCTCCCAAAGCATACAGTACTTCTCTATATTCAATTACCACATGTTCGTTAAAGACATAAGGAACAACCTATGTAGCTGAAAGAATCATCGGTGCTCATGGCTAGGGCACGCCACTATAATAAAGATGACAATATTAACATTATATATACATTTGACATACCAATAAAGTTACCAAAGAGATATAATATAGAACTTGATAAAATAATAGTCAAATAAATTTGGGAAAACAAAAGATCTTGAACATCAAGGGAAATATTGAAAAGAAGCAAGGAAGGAGGGATAGCACTCCCATATATCAAACTATGTTATAAAGGTATTGGTTAAAGAATAGAGAGTTATAGCAATGAAACCTATTAGAAAGGTGGATTTAGAAACAATGGAACTCTACAGTCTAGTGTTTTATAAAGTAGGAAAAAATAAATTACCTACAGCAAAGTTCCCTATTTGATTAAAAAATAAACCTGCTGGGAATACTGGAAATCCTTCTGGAAGAAATTTGTCTTAGACCAATACCTTAGACCATATTCTACAATAAATACTAAATGTATGCATGATCTTTTTATTAAAGATCATATTATAAAATATTAGAAGAGAAACAAATAATATATCTCTCAAAGATCTGAGTAGGACATATATATTTTAACCACATAAGAAAGAGACAATTATAAAAAGTAAAATAGAACACTGTGATTACTTAAGACTGATAATCTTCTACACAAAGAGTTATCATATCTAGGATAAGAAAGAAAGTAATAGGACATATATATTTTAACCAAATAGGAAATAGAGGCAATTATAAAAAGTAAAATAGAATACTTTGATTACTTGAGACTGAAAATCATCTGCACAAAGAGTGTTATTGTATCTAGGATAAGAAGGGAAGTAATAGAATAGAGAACATATTTGTATAAAAATGACACTATATGAAGAGGGCAGCTAGGTGGCACAGTGGATAAAGTTTCAGGCTAGGAGTCAGGAAGACCTGAATTTAAATCTGGTCTCAGATACTTACTAGCTGTGTTATCCTGGGCAAGGCACTTAACCTTGTCTGCTTCTGTTTCTTCATATGTACGATGAGCTGGAAAAAACATATAGCAAAACACTCTAATTTCTTTGCCATGAAAACTCCAGAATCAGAAATGACTGAAACTTAAGAACAACAATAAATATGGTGTACAAGCTGAGATACTGGGTAGAATTTATTAATATAAAAAAAGATCTATTCATTCAATAGGTATGCCATGCTTCGATACACTGGGAATACAAAGACAAACAAAAAATAGACTGAAAATGGGGGGAGGAAAATAGAACATTAATAATACAAGGCATTAAGGTTAAGTGAAACTTTTTTGTGTTTTTTTTAAAGTAAGGGTAACATACATTTGCATTGATATACACAGTATTATTTATCATTCTGTAGGTTGCCAGTGACTCATCGTAACTTTTTACCAAAAGGTAGTACAGTATCTTCACAGAATATTCCCAGCAGGGGAAGCTAGGTGGGCCTTGGATTCAGGAGGACCTGAGTTCAAATCCAGCTTCAGACACTTGATACTTACTAGCTTTGTGACCCTGGGCAAGTCACTTTACCCCAATTGCCTCACCAAAAAAAAAAAAGAATATTTCCAGCATTTATTAAATTATATTTAACATGCGGCCTTAAGAAGAACCACTAAATTTCTAGTAATAATGAGTCTGATTGCTTTTCCCATTCAAATTTGGAAAGCACATACTTATGCACTGAAGTTATTCAACAGGTGCTACAACTATTGTCAATTTGGAAATATACAAGAAATTCTTATTACATTTATAAAAAAACTTGCTGTATATTCTAAGGGGGGAGACTGTTGGGAGTTCTATAATTTTATATCTATAGCTGGGTTTGTTTGCATCTTTATCCTTCCCATGCCTCCCAAAGTGAGAAAAAAAGAGGTAGAATTTCTTATCATTAATTTCCTTTGAGATGATATAAAAGTTACAAAAGAAACATGATAAAAGAAAATAATAGTTCTTTTCTAGTTGATTATGTGTTATAGTAATACACTGATTAGTACTATGTATACAGTAATATACTGATCAGTACTATGTCACAGTGACCTACTATCGTCTATTAGGTGAAATAAATCCTGCACCTTTGGGGTGGAAGACTGTCTAGAAAATGCTATTCATTGTATAAGACTCATGTAACTTGCAATTAAGGTAGTCTGCCATGGGAACAAGAATATTAGTTTGGTCATGCACTAAATGAGTACAAATTGTCATTCTGTCTGTGGAGGATTCATACCTTTAGTAGCACTAAAGCTGCTTAGGTCTTCTTTACAAGAAGATCAAATTAGAAAATGTAACTGCCTTGGAGTGACAGCAAAATCTGCTCAGCCTTTTTTAGTTATAAGCCAATTTGCTTAAAATGTCCTTTTCATGTGACATTTCCACCTTTCCTTCTTCCATTAAATTGTTTTCACTGGAATCTGCAAAGTATACTAAAGTGCGTGTGAACACTGATCCTTCTCAAAACCAAATGCAAGTTAAAACACAAACACACACACACATTAATTTGTTCCCTTAGAAAGTGTAAAGGACATAACTAGTTATGTATTAGAAATTTAACAACTACCCAGCTTTCAAAATTAAATGTCAACTAGATAAATAAAAAGAGCAATTCAAGAGCTGAATTTGCATTTTTCAACATTGCAGAAATCTGCCAGGTTTTTTAAAAGCAGATTTAACATACATACACAAATATATGTGTGTACATATATATGTATATATTTGAAGACTTCACTAGCTAAAAAATCTAAACTACTCTAGACTCAAACTCTTAAAAGTCTAATTGAATGGTGCATAATCTATTCCCTTCCTGTCTACCTTAATCAAGTCAGATACTTTAAATGTTCTTATCTAATAGAATGATTCAGTTTCTTAGCTGTGAATTTTCCATGTAGAAACCCAAATATTTCTAGGACTTTCTATGTGTAAGGAAAAATACTCATAAGATATGCTCTTGATCAGAATTTAGAGGAGCAAAAATAATTAAGAGAAACATAAAGAAACCTTTTAGATAAGATTTAGCATTTTGTAAATATTTGAATAAAAATGGATGCATATCTTGTTGGATTGTTTATTATAGCTTGACTGAGTGAACAAGGACCCTTGATGTAAGTATGGAAAATAAAACATGTGTTGCAATCTCATCCTGTGTTGGAATCCCTTCTTTCAGCTTCAGTGTCCTCATTTACAATGGGTAGATTATGACATAGCACCTTCCTTGAAAGAGATAATAACATGCTTTGCAAATATTAAAAGTTTTATAAGCTACATAGCTATTATAATAAAGTGGATGCTGTATGTGTGTGTGTGTGTGTGTGTGTGTGCGCGCGCGCGTGTGTGTGTGTGTGTGTGTGTGTGTGTGTGTGTGTGTGTTGCAAGGCTGTCTCCCACATGTAGCATGAGAGTGCCACTGCGTGGGTCAAAGGAAAGGTATCTCTTACCTCCTCTCCCTTCAGTCTTATCAAAGGGAGACTATTTCCTATTAGGAAGGGAAACAGAAGGTTGGGCCAAAAGCTTGGCCACTCTGCTTTGTATGTCTCTGTCTCTCTGTCTGTGTCTCTTTCTCTGTCTCTGTCTCACTTCCTTTCTCTCTTTCTCTATTTCTCTCTCTTTTATTGGGCTAGAACTATTTCTTCTTGCTCTAATAAATATCATTACTCTAGGGAATGTAGTTTTCAAGTTCAGACTAAACTTCTGATTATTGCTTATTAATAAGGAAAGGGAAACTCAAGCTTTGTATACAAGACCTAATTCCCTTTTCACCAAATAGTAGTGAAAGGGGCTCTCCCATTGAGAATAAGATAACTCAGTTCAACCAAGAGAGAGGGTATAATATCTCATCCAAGGGGAAGTTTCCTGATCTATGTTATAGCAAGATGGGGATAGGAACATAATGTGAATAGCTATCTCCTCTCTAAAGTGGCATTGGAATTATTCATCCTATCTTGAAGTAGAAATCATGAGGACCCAAAATGCCTACAGACCCTGAAGAAGCTCACTGGCACTCAAAACACCTGAAGAGACAGAAGAGACTCCTCCTTCTTCTTTCCAACTCCACTGTGTCCCTCAAATAGGTATTTGGCATTGGCACAGGACATTGATTGACACCAATGAATAGAGTCCTATATGAATGAACTTGGTACTTGGGTTACTTCTATAAAAAGTTCCAGGGGGTTTTGTTCACTCTGAGCATTCTTATGTTCATTAATGATGGTTGACCCCTCCTTACCCAGAGAAAAAAATATTGTGAAGCAATTTATATTAGTAGCTAAGAACAACAACAATAATAGAGCAGCTAGTATTTCTATATTGTTTTAAAGCTTGCAAAGCACATTACACATATTATCTTGTTTTATCCCCACAACTACCCTGGAGAATAGGTGATCTTATTATCTCAACTGTATAGATGAAGAAACAGAGGTGGACAGAAGTTAAGTAACTTCTCCAGAGTCTTGCAGTTAGCATCTGATATCATTTATGAATTATGGTCTTTCTGACTCTAGGTGTGGTTCTCAATTAACTGTACCATCTTGCTGCCTACATGAGTTTAGTACAGTTGGTACTGGAGAAATGCTAAGTTGGACAAATGTCATCAGTGGACATAACTTTCTTACATTTGAGAATATATTATAAATGAATCCACTTTCTTTTTCACCTATTTTTCTAATTTTCTAATTTTCAATGTTTTGTTATTAAAAGGAGGCAAATATGGTATGGTGGATATAGAACCAGCTTTGGTGAAAGTGAGATCAGAATTCAAGCACTGACTCTGACTAGTATTGTCTCTATGTCTCCAGGCAAATTATTTAACCTTAGTTCTCTAAGGCTAGGCTATTCTCTAAGACTCACTAAATTGCAAACAGTGCTCACCTACCTCCTTAGAGGGCATTTCCTCATCAGGGAGGGATTTTTGTAAAGGGGAAAAATCAAAGGAATGTTAGGTAACATAATATTTTTAAAAAGAAACATTTTATTAAGTGTTTACTACCTGCTAATCCCTGTGTACATAGCTATAAAAGCTATACTAACAAAACTCCAAATACCAAGTCACTACAGTATCTTTTCCAAAAAATTTGTTTTACCCTTGTGGGGTATATGGGGTGGTTAGGGAGAACTAGCACTTCTGCCTTGAAGGCTTGCTGAATCCTTTTCAGGGCTGCTTATCCACCTTTGATGTCGACCTTTACCCAGTTCTCATCTGTCCATTGCTCCAAGAAACTGTAGGATTCACAGTCATCACACCCAGGTAAAACCATCTCAGTAGATGAACTAAACCAAGATGAGGGTAACTGATCGGCATCAAACCTATTGGTGAGTTAGGGGAATGTCTACCTGAAGCACATGAAAACTTTCCCTGGTTGAAAGGGCAGGTGAGAACAATTTGTTCCTATAGTTATGAAGGCAGCTGAAGCAGGCTCTGTGGAATGTTTAGAGTTTAGTCAAACACTGAAGATGCCAAGGCCACTGTGTTCCAGGCCATGACCCCTCATATTCACATTTGTCTTTCCACTGGTCTTTGATGACTCTAGAAGAAAGAGTGAAGCTGACAACACTGTAGAATTCTGCCTCACTTAAATGCAATTTGCATACCAATGAAGATATCATACCACATCATTGGTCCTCCTTAAAAAAAGGACAAACAACTAGATTTGTAGTCAGTGATAGATGAGTCAAACCTTCCTTCTGATACCTACTAGCTTCGTAACTCTGGGCAAGTCACTAATCTATCTGAACCTCAATTTTATCATCTGTAATATGGAGATTTTATATGGAGTACCATATCTTATGGCTTTTGTATAATTATGTCAAATGAAACATTCTCTGAAAATCTACCTTAAAATGTTATTTACATGTCAGTTTATATCCCATGTAGAGAAATATATAATTGTAAATGTAATTTCTGTAATCCCTAGGGCATTTGAGGATGATGGATTGGAGATGGGAAGGAAAGTTCAGTTTATTTTAGGCTTTAACTTTTTTTGTCCTCTATGCCTAGAATGATCTTGATTCTTGATTTCCTTCAAAGCTCAATTCTCATGCTGCCATCTTCAAGACCTTTGGTAATGATTGAAGTATTTAGTGCCCCCCTCTTAAATCACTATAAACTTATTTGAATACATCTTGTATTTATTTACCAGGAGAGAACCTATCAGGTCAGTTTCCCCCACTACTATCTCAGTAAAATTTTATCTCCTTGAAGGCAGGGAAGGTTTCAGTTTGATATTTGTTTCTCCAGTACCTACCACAACAACTGGCACATAGTAGACACAAAACAAATGCTTCTTGACTGAGGGATTGATCTGCCTTCAGTGTGTAGGGGTCTCTTCTACCTATTGGGGAATAGAAAATTTTAAAAAAATACTCTTTGTCTTCAAGGAGATGACAATATATTAGGGGGATAAGGCATGTTCACAAATTATTATTAGTTAGAATGTAATAAATATATAGGAGAGTTAAGTAGAGGGGAATTAAAGATTTGGTTAAGACTTTTATATGCCTTCTATAGTTTATACTTGTCTTTTTTTATTGATCCTTTCTCATATCTCTTTTTAAGGGCCAAACTTGGTCATTTTAATTTTACAACATTCAATTTTGTTTGATTAATTGCTGTCCTTTCCATTTACATTGTTGGAGTTGTATATATTTTTTCTTCATTTATTTTTCAGTTAATAAAAATTCTTTTTTTCCTCCTTTAAATGAAAGAAAACATGAAGCCCTTGTGACAAATATGTATAGTAAAGCAAAACAAATTCCCACATTGGCCATATCCAAAATGTAAGTCTCATTCTACATATTGAGTTCATCACCTTTCTTTAAGGAAATAGGTAGTATTCTTCATTATCCATACTCTGGAATTATGATTAATTATGTTGATCACACTTCTTAAATCTTTCCAGTTTCATTTTTCACCCAGCTATATTCCTCTGGACTTTATCATCCTCCCCAAAATGTCATCATCATGAAAGATCACATCAGCCCTGAAACTTATACTCATCAATACCCCAAAGGCTACTTCTGGGACCCTTTCTCACTCTAGTTGGAGAGGGTCAAGGATAGATATTAAAAAGCTCTTCACAGGTCCTTAATTTAAAGATGACTCCCAGGCAGCCATATCTTCATTTTTCAACCTGGCTATACTGTTTTGGACTTCCCTGGTCTTGATACCTCCCCCAACCCTCCTTTTCAACTTCTTTTTATGTGTTGACTTTTCACATTAGATTCTGAGTTCCTTGAGGGCAAGTACTGTCTTTTGATTTTCTTTTTACTTCCATTGTTTAGCTCAAGGCCTGGCACATAATAGATATTTAATAAATGCATATTGACTTACTGAAATTCATTTCTTTTTTCATTGCTATTATTGTATAAATTATTTGCCTATTTCTACTCACTTCCCTCGAGAGTAGTTCATAGAAATTTTTCTAGGTTTCTTGAAAATTATCATTTACATCATTTCACATTGCACATGTGTAATTTAAGATTCTAAATGTGGATTCTAATGTGTTCCCCCAGTTTGGGGGAAACTGACTAAAAATCACTGATAAAACAAGTTTAGGTTTTTAAGGGTTTATTGGAAAATAGAAAGAAAAAGATTGAGAACAGAATTCTAACAGCCTGGCATTCCTATCTTTCCTCATATTTCCTGTGAAGTCCTCTGCCGCCACCACCATCAAGTCCGGAAGCCAAAAAGGCCAGCGCTCTCTGCGCAGGCTCCCTTTCCTCCTTCCTGTCTCCTCCCAGACCATAGGAGGCTCCTCCAGTTGATTGGCTGGTAGACTTGATAGACAGCACCCATGAGCAAGCGTCATTTCCTGACGCCAAGGAAAAGCCACAATGCCTCTGAGGCATTTTCCTCATGGTGGAACTCTCCACAGCAAGTCTCCAGTAGGTGGCATCATTCCAATCATTACACACAATAGTATTTAATTTCATTCATTGTTCAGCCAATGCCCAATTGGTGCTGTGGGGGAAATTATTTCGAAGCTTGGGGTAGACCCCTCAGGAGTATCTGTATGTGGTAACTCAAGATGAAATTATTGTTTGTCCTTTGGCTGCTGTACATTCTCCAGTTTTTTGGAGTCACAGGTGAGAGTTGAGTGTGAAGTAGATACCAAAGGTGGATTAACAGCAGCCAAACCCCAGAAAAATGATCTCAGCTGAAGGGCTAAACCAGGTTGAGAGTAAGCAATGGAAACTCACCTGTCAGCGAGTTAGGGGGGTATATATATATCCAAGCATGTAAAAACTTTCCTTAGTAAAATGAGTAGATGACTGGTGTGTAAATTACATTTATGTGAGGTACAATTACACAAAGTTGTCGGCTTCACTCTTCCTTCCAGGGTCATCAAAATCCAGTGACAAGACAAAGTGAAGCCGACAACTTTGTGTAACTGTACCTCACATAACAGCCCTGAAAAAGGGCTCAGTAAGCCTTCACACCACCAGTACTAGTCACCTTTAAATATCTATACATCCCAAGAATATCTTGTGTGGAGCCAGGAACTGGGAGGATCAGAAATACCTTATAGGTCTTTGAGGCATTGCTAGAGAGCTATTGGGGTTAAGACACTTTCTAGGTGGGGACAATCTCTAATCAGATAAGATTGGATTTAAAGATTGCTACATAAAGCAAAATTTTTGTCAGGATTTTGCCTAAGAAAGCAAAACTCGAGACAGAGAATTAAAAGGAGTTTATTAAAGTATATCAAGGCAGAAAATGCTAACAGGCTGGTCACTGGAGATGAGCAAGGAATTCAAGATAGAGCCAGCTTTTATTGATAACTTTTGTAATGAAATAAAGATAATTTGGATGGGTCCAGGTCAACAAAAGGGGATGGTCCATGGTATTTCATTTCCTCCCCATTGGCCTATAAGTGTTATTCATCAGGTACAAATAGGAAGTGACTTGGTACATGACAGATAACAGGTATTCCAAAGCTGCAGACTAGGTGATGACTCCCCACAACAAACACTAGTTGACTTAGCATAACTTTCAATAGAACCTATTTTTTTTTTTTTACTTTGATCTCTTTGGAGTAAATGGTAGGTACTGTTATCTCTAGAGATTTAAATAGGCATTCATGTTATTTTGTCAAAAGCTTTTTCTGCATTTATTGAGATAATCATGTGATTTTGTTGGTTTTATTATTGATTGTACCGATGCTTTTCTTAGAGCTTCCTATACCCCTCCTTTACCCCGGATATATATATCTGTTGGAGATCTCTAACCATAGGATCTAACTACTCTTTTCTCCGAACATTTTGAAATCTTTTCTACAAAGGTACATATCTGAGTATGTATAACATTCACTTCCTTGGGATTTTAAAAAGCAAAGCTTAACTGATATCCCTTGTTTTCACATAATGACTCTTTCCTGATATATCTCTCCAGCTACCTTTTTCCAGAGACCCATCCATTAAAAAAAAAAGACAGAAAAAAAGAAGAAGAATAAAAAGTTCAGTAATAATGCATATCAGAAAAGACTGACATTTTATGTAGGGCTCAATGCCCATGTTCCCCTACCTGTATTAAGTAGGAGAGAAAAGTGTTTTCTCCTATCTCTACTTTGGTATAAAGCTAGATCCTTATGGTGTTTTTAGCAGTTGGTTTTCTTTTTAGTTGCTGTTGTTGTTTCCATTTACATGGTTGTAGGCCTTGTTCTGCTTTATTTTATATCAGTGCATATTAATTCTTCCTATGCTTCTTTAGGTTCATAATATTTATCATTTCTTAGATTACAATAATATCCCATAATACCCATATGCCACAGTTTATATAGTCGTTTCCCAATTGATGGGCATTTAATTTATTTCTAGTTCTTTGCTACCACAACATTACAATACATATTTTGCAGTGTTTGTAAGTTTTCTTTTTGCCCTTGATTTCTTTGGTCTTTGTGTAGAGTAGTGGAATCTCTTGATCAAAGGGTACAAATGTGTTGGTCACAATATTTGCAAAATTCCAAATTGTTTTCCAGAATTCTGGGAATAATTCACAATCCCAACATGAATGCATTCATATTTATCTAATTCCTCAACTCTTCTGACTTTGACTGTTAACATCACATGTAACCTTTCCTGATTTACTGAGTCTGAGGTAAAATTTCAGAGTTGTTTTGATCTATATTTATCTAATAGTGATTTGGAGAATTTTTTAATATAACAATTTTAACTCTTCTTTTGAGAAATCTTTGATCATTTCTTTTGAACACATCTTTTGGGGCCATGAAATTCAGCTCTTTTTTTTTTGTGAGGAAATTGGGGTTAAGTGACTTGCCTAGTGTCGCACAGCTAGTAATTGTTAAGTATCTGAGGCTGTATTTGAACTCAGATCCTCCTGAATCCAGGGCTGGTGCTCTATCCACTGTGCCACCTAGCCGTCGCAGCTTTTTTTTTTTAAACAGTATTTCTTATTTCTAAGTTGTTTAGTAAAAAGTTGATTTACCTTTGTCATAAAAATCTAAATATCCTGCCTGAACACTTACAAGCCTTATGGCCTTGGGTTGCCATCCTAACTCTTTGACATTCAAGTTCCATTTTTAAAAATCAAGATAATAGCATCAATACCTCCTATTTCTAGAGTACTTTAAGGTTAAAAAGCACATTTCTCATAACCACTGTGAGGCAGGTGTGACTATGAGAGAAAATGCTGACATGCAGCTCTTCTCAAAGATAAGGAAAACAGGAATAAGAGAAGGGACAGGGTTGATAGCTAGCTAGAACTAGCTGGAACTGGTTCAAGCCAGAAAGATGGGCAAGTTTGTACTTTTGGTAAACCCAGTTGCTACTTCATATGCTTAATCAGTATTAATAAGTTCATGAATATTACCTGCCAATACCCCAAAGGCAGAGACTATCGCCATTTTCAAACATGCTATGTGTGAATAAATATGTAATGGGGGGATATACTAGGGGCTTCCATAGGCAGAATTTATGGGCAGACTGTGAATCTCCCATTTCTCCATCCAATTGGAGAGAGGAGGGGAGGGAGTAGGAGTAGGAATATAAACCTATCTGTGGTTTTGTTCCAATGCACTCTTCTGAGCATGTGCAAGGGTGCCTTTCTCATGAGAATGTCATAAAAAGCCTTCATCCATACTCTGCTGTAAGTCTGATTATTTGTAATATTCTTGTTACTTCCAAACAGGCTAGATTTGTCACCCCCATTTTGTAAAAGTGAAACCTGTTCAGTTTTTGATATTAAAATAGTCACCACTACCCCACAGGATTGTTGTATGGAAAAGACTGTCTAAACTGAAAATGTTTCATACAAGTTTTTAGTGTATTTTCATATACACTTACTAAAGAATAGTAACTTGTTCTCAAATTAATGAAAAAGGTATTAGTAACCTTAATTTGTAGATCTTTATGCTTTTATCCAATGAAGCACTTGTATCTGAACCCCTCTACCTCTAGCTGAAAAACTGATTTTTATTATAAATGACCTTTCTGTAAAGAAATACAAAATGAGCTCAATGTCTTTAACTCTAATCTATGCATCTCATTGTGGGTTTTGTTGACAACAATACTCTTTTCACTGAACTTCAGAAAGAGGTAATTATATTTTAACAATGTCATCTAGAACCCTTTCTATAGCCTTTTGGGGGCAAGGAGCTCAGCAGACAGCTTCTGTTGCTAACAACCATGAATGTTGTGATTGTTGATAGAAGCTTGGAAGGAAGAAAAAACAGCAATTATATCATAGAAGTCTTTTCTTTTGCATTTCTCAAATTGGAGAGGTGGAATAAACAAGGGAATGCGGATATCTAAAGTAATTTAAATTCATAGGTAGAAAATGCTATCTCTTTCTTACGTGGATATATAATTTGCTTAAAGAAACCAAAAAGGGACATTTTTTTTTTGGTGAGAAAATCAGCTTGAAGAGAAACAAAGACAATTCTAAAGGACCTTAGAGGTGAAAGAAAAAAAAAACAACCTTCCAATAAAAGTTCTTGAGGAGAGATACTGACAATTTTGAGAGATCCTGAGAGAGAGAGACAGAGAGACAGAGAGAGAGAGAGAGAACCAAACAACTCTTAGAGGCAAGATATTTATTGATGGTAAAATGATAAGAGAGTATTTTTTCTAGCAACTAATTTATATATGACCACTTTATTTGAAGAACTTTGAAGTTTATAACTTGTAATTTCTGAATTATGGGAATAGAACAATTACATATGGACTATTTATGTCATATTTAATAGAGATGTGGATTTGGGAGGGTCTTAGCCAAAGAAAGAGTCCATATGTTTAGAAGTCTGAAATATCAGAAACCATAAGAGAAAACACAGAACACCTAACTCATGGAGCTGAGTAGCCAGCAGAAGCAATGAAGCAGGAGAGAGTAGGAGGAAGGTAACAGCAGTGGAGCCTAGCTGAGAGCAGCTGGTAGAGACAGATAAGGTCTCTAGTTTGATGCTGGGGAGCTGATCTGACTGGAGGAAAATTGTTGCTAATCGAAAGAACTTATCTGAAGAAAAATGAATCTTCTCTGGTTTGAAAAGATTCTTGGATTTGTCTGACTTTTTATTAAGCACCCATCTATAGCCTGATAGAGGAGAAATCCCTAAGATACTTGCCTACATTACCCTTTACTGATCTCTATGACTCAATGCTGGGAAATTGTAAAAGACCTGAAAACAAAGCTTAATAGCTTAGGAAGCACAGCTTTAAGAGAAGACCACCCCTCTCCTAGAAACTATATAAAACAGTCCTTATGTTCTTCAAATCAATCAATCAATCAATCAATCAATCAACATTTATTAAGTACTTATTTTGTACAAAAGGAGCACATCTCAAAATCTCTGAATATCTCAGCCCTTAGGCTCAGCTGAAAGAATTTAATAGGACCTTATCAGTTTTAGAGTTGTAGAGATATGGCTTTATCCCACATGAGACTGTGGAAGATCAGGAAAGGTGTGGTGACATGAAGGATATCTCTGAAGAAATGGAACATAAGGCCTGTATTCCAGAGCTGTGAATTACTCTGAGTATATGCTTTTTTCTACTCATGTGTTTTACTGTTAGGTTTCTGTAAATATCTGCCTAATCTACCCTATGGATACTCTGCTTAGGGGGAAGAGAGAGCTGTGATCTGAGTTTATGGGTGGAGCTGTATGTTATGATTCTTATCACTTTGAGTAGCAACCACATACTAGGTTTTCCCTGAGAATGAGTTGTAGCAATGTGGCTGCCTCTTAGGGGAACCACCATGACCAATCATTGTGGTTAGATCTACAGAGATGTGCTGACTTCATTGTTGTATGCTTGTCAAACCTGGATAGTATACTAACACCATGGTAGAAAACTGAATTGCTTTTACTTGAATTGTCTTAGGAAGATGCTGAAGATTGCCTGGTGATAACTACAAATTTACTGAGAACTGACTGATTTCCACTGATTTAGCCTGGGGCTAAACAATATTTGTAAATTCCAGACTCTTGATTGACTTATGGATCTCTCCCATGAAAACTATCCCCTCCCAATAATTCCCCAGGTTACTCCTTGGACTTTGTGTTATTATGTAAAAGGTTCCAACTACATTAAGTAGCTTTTATTTAGAGTTAAGTAGTGTCTATACTTAACTCAGGAGCAGTTCTATGGTTTCTTTGTTCTGTTACTCCATAAAACCCTGTCCTCCATTCCCATCTTTGGGTACTGTGGCCATGAGCTATAGTTCCTTTGCCCCTATTAAAGACCTTATTTCTCCTATATTGATTGTTTACTTATTTTCCAGATTAACACTGGCAAGATAAGGTACTAGATGCTGAGGTCCTCTCTCAAGCTGAACTTCTAAGCATTCAAACTCTATTACAAAGAACATAACTTTGATGGGCTGGCCATGTAGCCTGAATACCAAACCCACACTTGCCTAAAATATTATTTCATGGAGGACTTGCATAAGACAAACACTTACACAGGAGTCATGAAATACAAAACAAAGACACTCTCAAGGTCTCTCTGAAGAATGTAGTATTGATTATGAACCTGGTAGGTTCTGGTACAGGATTGCCCTGCATGGCATGCCCATATTAAAAAAAAAAAAAAGGGCAACGTACTCCATTAATGAAGCAGAATCACAGTAGCACAAAGGAAACATGAAGTGCACAAATCAGAGAAACTATCATCTCAAATGTTCTAACAGATTACTTGTATTACACTGATCAGACACAGCCAAATACATTATACTCTGACCCCAATGTCATGATATCACTGATTCTTTTAAAAAAATGAAGGATGAACAACAATGACAACAACCATTGTGCTTAACTATGGGGTGAGTGAGCCAACCCGAACATAGAGAAACTGAGAGAAGATTTGGGTGTTGACACCATTGTGAAAAATAATGACAAATATGGGGAATTTCAAATCTCCCCTTTTTATTAAAGACTGTAAGTCAGACTCATTATCTTGCTCAAGACCACACCCAGACACAAGCAAGCATGCTGGCTCAACTGGGGTAGGGTCCAAATTCCTTGCATTGATTACCTTATATAGAGATGTACCAAATCAAAAGTATTCTCAGTCCTTTAACCTGATGTAATCTACCTTTAATTAAGAGAAACCAATTACATTTGATTGATTTATAATGATCCCCCTCTTATCAAAAAGGTATAAAAAACTGAAAAAGTAGCCATGAGAAGAGGCTAGGGAGCCACTTTGTCAATCCCTTATGGATGGAGATAAACTTAACCAAAAATTGTGTCTCTCCCAATTATTTTAACCATCACGTCATGTTCACACTTCATAGGATTTTTGTGTATATAGGCAATGTGTTTTCTCATTTGTAAAATGTGGATAATAATGACATTTACCTACCAGTATTGTTTTGAGGAGAAAATGAGATATAATTATAAACTACTGTGTGAGATCAGATATAGTGGACTTGAGTCAATTCAGACTCTGAGGCTGGGGTCGGGAAAGTCCCCAGCCCCCAGTCCCTGTTATTGTTAGACAATCCTGTCCATATTCCATCCTGTTGCTAAAACACACCTCTCCCCCTCCTTGTTCTGTGGTCAAGCAGGAAAGCTGTTTCCTGTTAGTGCAGACCAACCCTGATACTACTTCTCACTGCCTGCATTCCTAAGACCTAGCTCCTGGTACCAGCTCCTGGTACTATCTCTCCCTTCTTCCCCCTTGTCCCCTCCTTACACAGGTAAAGTGGTTTCACCCTTTACCCCTTCTCTTTCCCCCAGCTCTTGATCCCAGCTGATTATGCATCCATACTGTGATCACACACTGAACATGCATACTGCTTGAGACAGAATTGGATGTTAGATTGTGAGCTTACCCTTTGCATGGGGGAACTGCCCTCGCAAAATTCCATAAAAACCCACTCACAAGCTCATCAGCATGCTCCTCATCTCTTGCAGGGAGTTGCCCAGTCTCATGAGAATTAAATAAATCTGCCTGTGGTTGACTTGGTGGTCTTCTAGAATTATTTGGGTAAACTGAGGCAATTGTCCCATACACTACCTTACCAACCTTTAAGTTCATTGTCTTCTTATTATTATTCTTATTATTACTATTGAAGCAGATTTTTGTATAGTTTAGAAAATATGGCTAGAAAATAAAGCTTTCATCTTTAACAGTACAAAAATTGACTTAGGAAACTACTGTTTTCAAACATGTGTGTATGTGTGCCTGTCTATTTATCTATACCATTTGCATAAAAATGACCATCAGCAAATAGGACAAATGCAAAACCTAGTGGTTTTATTGTCAGGACAGCGGTGGAATTGTTGCTTGCTTTTTTACAGTTTTTTGAAAAATGTTCAAGCTTTAGGGATAAAGGTTTACCTAAAAAAATACATCTTTTTTTCCCCTAAATAAAAAAGTTACTGGGAAAGATTCCCATTTTCTTTTAGGAAACCCAAACAGAGCTTGATTAGGGGTACTGAAAAGAGCAAGAGGAGCAGGAAGAACAGTTATGTTTCAAGGGAAGGAGTTTTATTCTATAATTTATTTTGGTGCATTATAGCAGTTGCTATCTTGAAAGACTGAAGTTGATATTTTAGCTTTTTATTTTCATCAGACCTTTTAAAATATCATCATTTTTAAAATGAAAGATATAAAACTATTATAAAACATGAAAGGCCTTTGTACACATTTTTATTCTTTAAATAAAAAAAAACATTTATTAAGTGCTTACTAAGTACTGTGTTAAACCTAGGAGATACAAAAGATACCAAGAAAGCCCCTGCACTCAAAGAGCTTAAAATCTTTTAAAAATATATTTTATTTATTTTGTTAAATATTTCCCAATTACCTATTTAATAAGTTTGATTCCCAAATTCCCTCTCTCTCTCCCCCTGTCCCCCATTCCTTGAGAAGACAAGCAATATGATGGCAATTATGCATGTGAAGTCATGTAAAACATATTTCTATATTAACCTTGTTGAAAAAGAAAATACAAAGATAAAAAAAGAAAAAAAGAATTAAAAAAGTATGTTTCAATCTGAGTTCAGAGTTCATCAGTTCTTTCTCTGAATCTAGATAGCATTTTTCATCATGGCTTCTTTGAAATAATCTTGGATAATTTTCTTGATGAGAGTGGCAGCTAGGTGGCACAGTGGATAGAGTGCCAAGTCTGCAGTCAAGAAGACTCATCTTCCTGAGTTTAAATCTGTTCTTGCAGACATTTACTAGCTGTGTGATCCTGGACAAGTCAGTTAGCCCTCTTTCCTTCAGTTCCTTATCTACAAAATGAGCTGGAGAAAAAAATAGCAAACTACTCCAACTTCTTCACTAGAAAACCCCAAATGGTGTCATGAAGAGTCATACAGGATTGAACAACAACAAAAACATGAACAGTACTACTGTTGTTATGTACAATGTTCTTCTAGTCCTGAAAAACCTTAGATTTTAATGAGAGAGACAGCACATTTAAAAGGGTGGTGGCCATGGAAAGGAGTTCTGTTTTGGGATGTCACAAGGTAACATCATGCTAATGGGAACAACAGAGCAGTCCTTTAACATACCCTATCCAGAGACTATGTTAATGTTGACTTGCTTATAATTCTAATAGTAGGAGGTGGAATGACAATAGGGCAGAAAGTAACTAGAGTAAAGATAAAGACTCATAACCTCGGGAAATGCAGAACTGAGTGTCTTAGAATCTCCAAGTCATAGCATCTGTGATAAATGAACTTAGAACAGAAGTTAGGAAAGTAATATTTAAACAAATAGTTTTGATAGTCTACCTGGAAGCACATTAATAGTGTAAAGGACTAAAGATCCGTACAAGGATTTGAAAACTGACTAAATTACCTAATGCCAAAAAAAATCTTTAAACAATATAAAATGCATTTATTTATTATTATTAGCTGACAAGACAATATAATGGCACTTTCTTTTCATTTGCTTTCCTTCTTTTCAGTTTCATGATATTTATTTTAGATCAAAATATGAATTATGTCACATTTGTTCTGTGCCCCAACTTGACAAAAATATGTAACACCTAGGCAGATCTTAGGTTATCTTTCAACCTTACATTTATACCTAATTCTAGCTAAGCCCTGTCCTCTTTGTTGCTAAGGAGAAAATTCGGTTTGCTATAAACATTTGCATAAAAAATCTATTATCCTATAGATGAAAAGAGAGAATTATGAATGGAGAAAATTTGGGAAAGAGAACACTTTTTCTAGCAACTTCTATTAGTCTGATTTCTTCTTTCTTCAATGCCTCTAGAGCCAAGCACCTTCCTTAATATTTTCTTTCCCTGCCAAAGCTCAGTCTTCCCTTTGTTCTATGATCTCTCTAACTTGTATCCAGAAACTCAGAATCTCTTTTTCTCAGTTCTGAGATAGCTTCTCCCTTTTGCACAAAATACATAGGTAGCAATACAGTCTCTCAGTCAGTGGTTTTCACTGATTCAAGATGGTATATGGGTCTTATTCATAATTCCTATGGTGAAATTATGGGTGCATCTAGACTAGAGTAACACAGGTTGGATAGGTATCAGAAAATTACAGCCTACATTGTTGGAAATAATTTCCAAATCCACAAGATCCAAAATCCATCTGAGTATTTGAGTGATGTGGGAATTATAAGTGATTTAATAAGCATTGGAATATATTTTTCTTAGGAAAAAGAAGAGAATTATATGGTTTAAATAGAGATTAAAATGTTTACCTAGGGACGTACTGTTTTTAAACCTCAGTCCTAGAGGCAGGATTTGAGCTCAGGTTTTCTTGAAACCAAGAATAACATTTTAATCCAATATCCTGTCCTCGTACTTTTATGCTCAGGTTAATTTTTTGTTGTTTGTATTTCTAAAAAGTCTAATAAAATTTTGTCTGATAGAATATTAGAATATAAAAATGCCATATATCATTGCCTTGTTCAAAAAATACTAACTCTGCTCATTTAGGATGGAGGTAATGATTTGTTAGTTATGGTGGATTAAGGCTATTTATTTACCATCAGTGTACCATGATATGGCAATTAATTGGAATAAAGTAAAATAATTAAACTTGTTGACATAAATCTTACAACATTTTACATCATTTAAAAACTCTTTAAATGCAATCAGTTTTTTAGTTGTAATCACACTTTTTATACAATTTGACAGTTTGCAACGTTTTAACACATATTCTTTATTTCTTTATCATGAAATCACATTAGTATCACATTGTCTATTAAACAGGTCTTTGATGAATAGTCCTTTTTTTTTTCTTTCAAGTATAGCCTTGATTATAGAGCATAGTTTTTCAATGGGGCTTAAATCAGATAAGTTCTCAAATTACTGAAACATATTTATCACCATCTCTCAGATAAGTTTCCTAACCTTACTTGATGCATGACATGGTATAAGGTTATAGTATGGCATTTTATATGCATTTTGCAATTTCTGTCATTCTGGAAGAATTCTATGTCTCAGTATATCACTATATTTATCAGGGTCCTTCATTCCTTCAATGAGAACAATACTTCCAAGCTTGTCAGAGGTTCAAAAAAGCCCCATGGATGGCTATTTATAAGTCTTAAGAAGATACCTAGATCTTACAGACTCATCTGGACTTCTGACAAAAATTTTAGGATACTCTTGAATGATAAAGCAAGGTTTATTAGTAAAAAATTACTTTTTTCCCATATTCATTATTCAAATCTGTATATCACCTACTGCTTTTATCCTTTTGTTGTACCAGTTATCATCTTTAAATACACACACACCACTCACACATACACACAGCTGTTCTTCTCACTGTTCTTCCAACTTCAGAGTTGTAAGTGCTTTTGCAAGTCTGTAAATGAACCACTAAGAGCTCTTCTAACTGTTATGTCTCTCTGAAAATCTCTACTTTCTCTGAATTAATTAAGCTTCTTTACATAAATATTTCTGGGCTTTAAAAAAAAATTTTTTTGAGAGCAATTTCATTTAGGCTTCAGTGCAACTAAACTAGTTTTACTCTGGGCTTGAATGATCCTTCAAAATTTTACCCCACTAACACTAACAGCTACTGCAATATCCCTAACATTCATTGATGTATGCTTTTTAACAATGGAAACTTTTGCACATTTTTTGGAGTTATAGCCATTCTTAAAAAAAAAATGGAACGAAAGATAGCAATGAAATACATCTGTATGGAACAAAATCTGACACTCCCCTGAGAGACACCTAACTAAAGGTGCAAAAACAAATTCATTCTTATTTCACTTGTTCATGGTCAGACATTCTGAATTAGGTTATTGTCCACAGAATCATATGTACCAGACTACTACCATCACAAAATGAAATCATATCAAAATAATTGCTTTTTCTCAGGTAATTCAAACAACACTTGTACACTTTTCTATACTCAAAAGGAGATAGGTCTGCCAATTTACAAATATAATGTAATGTGCATATGAATAAGTTCAGTCCATGGCAGATGGACCCTTTTCTAGTATGCTCAGAGCTACTTTTTGCTGATGATTTTAATTATTTGCAAGATATTTAGTGACTAAACCCTGCCATATTAATTCCTTTACCAATTACCTTTTACCCACCAGAGTACTAACTCAGATTCATTTTTGGCAAAATAAAAACAAATGACACAATGAAAATTTTTGCTCTCCCCCTTTTCTTAATACTCACAACAGGTTACATATAAAACCATCTAATAATAACTCCAGATATTCACAAATTCTACTCTCTGTTTCTCTTAAAATAATAGAAAGAGGAGGAAAGAAGTGTTTAACAGTCCTAGGATAACCTAGAAGCAAAAGGAAACATTTGTACAAGAGTAAGGTATACAAAATAATAACACTAAACAGGAAGGGAAAAATTAGAATAAGCCATCTAAAAGTGAGTTTTAGAATGAGAGAAAAAAGACGTCTTCTAGATATGTTTTATTGGCTTTATTTTATGCAAAATAAACTTGATTAAAATAGATTTTCCCATATATATTAAATCAGTATTTCTATGAAGGAATTACTTGATGATGAGTCTTTGAGTGTCAGAATTTATAGAATATTACTGTATTATATTAAGTGTTTCTTTTCTCTCCTCCCTGTTAAGGAAATCATTTTACTCTTAATGAAGAACTTAGCCACACTGCTGGAAATTTAACTATTCCTTACTTATGACAGCAATTCAATCCACCTATTGGATAAAAGTGTATTTTATTAAAATATATTGAAGGATGTAGGGATTGACATTCCAGGGGAAATTGGATTTCATTTTAGTCTTAATTAGTATCACTTCCTACCCCTTATGAATAAGTAAAGCAGGAGATTTCCCATTTTTCTATGTCTTGATTTACTTTTTTTTTTTTTACCAGTTGGAGAAGTATGGAATGCTGATATGTAATTGATGTCCATGATTAATAGGGATAGATGGTGAGAGAACTAAGGAAAACTTCAGCCTCTAGCTATTAATTAATTGGCTCCTGCATAAAATTGAGGAATTCAGAGCTAGCTCTCTCTCTCTCTCTCTCTCTCCAAAGATATTTTAGAAAGCATTCATCATTCATCTACTTAGGATAGCATAGAATAAAAACAAGGAGGTGTTCTTTATCATTTCTTACCACACTCTTCCTCTATGAAAATTATATCGTGATATCAATTGCTATAACATGAAGCAATATAAATTATTTTAATATTATTTTCTCTAAATTAGCATCCATATGGAATGGAATAGACCTTTAATAAAATGAATAAATCTGATTAAAAACTTCTTACTCTGTAGCACAAATCACCCATAAGAAATTAAAATTAGAAACAATACAAGGAAAAGATGGAAGTAGACAGACATTAGATGAAGTTAGAAGATTTCAAGTACCAAGCAAACGCTAACCTGAGAGACAGTGTGAGGTAGTAGGAAGAATATTGGAATTAGGAGGATCTAGGATTAACTCCTAACTCTTGACCCTCAATTCCTTAGCCTTTTTGAGTTTTAGTTTTATTGCCTTTAATGTGGAAGATAGTAATAGCAAGTCAGAATTATGAGAAGATTCTAATGAAATAATGTGATAGAATTCTTGGCAAAAAATCTAATGAAACAATATAAATATTAAAGAATCAACCTAACTGTGTAAAAATTACAATGTAGAGATTTTTTTTTTTTGGTTAAAATTTGAAGTAGGGAGGTGAAGCCAAGATAGTGAAGTAAGGAAACTGTCTGAGCTGTACCAAATTTCCCTCAGAAACAATATTAAATCAAGCTTATCAATGGATTCTGGAGCTACAAAACCCACAGAAAGATGGAATGAAAACATCTTCTACCTTAAGATTACCTAGAAAGTCTTAAAGAAAAGTCTGTCTCACTTGAGCACAACTCAGTGCAGAGGGTATCTGGGCAAGCCAGCAAAAGGCTCTTAGTCACAGTGCAGATCAGCAGCTGAAGACCTTAGGTCCTAGCTCAGCAAACTAGTGTCTTAGGAGGCCAGTTGTGAGGCCCCCAGCCCCAAAACAGAAGGCAATCTGCCTGATGGCATATCTGCTACCCGACAAGCCAAACTGGGATGGGCCACTCCAGTACAGTGAGAAGGCTGTAAGCAGCTGATTCCTCACAGCAGAAAGCCAGAGACTGGGTCCCTGGCTACCAGCAAAAGAAGCTTGGAACAGTACACACTGTACCCCAGGAGCAGAATTCAGCTTTAAAAGGCACAAAAAATTGAGGTTGCTTGGGCCCTACATCTTCCCCAAACACCAAGACTCCAAATGTAATCTTCTCTAATTCAGGTTTCTATAAAAGGGATCACATTTTTCAATTTTGTAATTTTAAAATTATTCAGTGATAAAAGTAATTTGCAAACCCTGACTCTTTTTTCCTTACTCATTGCCCTAATTACTTCTGTGATCACATAGCTCACTCTTTATAAGACATTTGTTTTAGTTGATAGACATTCATATTGGTACTGTAGGAAGGCTGGGAAGAGGATCACAGATTTTTAGGGTCTAAAGGAACCTCAAAAGACATTTATTCTAAACCATTTCTGGGCAAAAGTCTGTGCTACATTATATTTAACAAGTGATCATTCAGCCTTTAATTGATGACTTCCAGTAATGGGAAACCACTATTTCCTACAGGGACTAACTTAATGGACTTTTTTTTTTCAATTCTTTTTATGAGGAAGGTTTTTCTTTTTCTTTCAGTTTTCCTGACTCAAACAAGGAATTGTCCCTTTATAACTTTAATCCACTTTTCTGGTGTATTTTTTTCCCCAATTTGACCTAGCAGAACAATTTTAATCTCTCTTTTGAGTGACAGCCCTTCAGATACTTTAAGGCAGTTCTCATTTTGGTTCTAAGTAAACTCTTCTCTAGTCCAAACATGCTTAATTCCTTCAACCAATCTACATGTGGTAGGCTTTTGAGGCCTGTCAAAATTCTAACCTTTTCCAAATGCTATCCAGTATTGGAGAGTGACATCAAAATGTCACAACACTAAAAACAATAAGTTAGAAGGCTTATGAAAAGGCCAGAGTATAGGAGGATTATCGTCTTGCTATTTTAGCATTCTGTACCTCTCTTAATATCAATCATTGTGTTAATTTTCTTGCCTAATATACCACACTATTGACTCATACTTAAGAGTATAGTCTAATAAAATCTCCATATATTTTCCCATTGGACTCATATTTCCCCATATCTACAATATATTGTAATTATGCACTTGATTTTTTTTTATCCACATGTAAAACTTTCTCTGAATCCTTATTGAATTTTACCATATTAGATTCTACCCAAAAGCTTTTGGATTCTGAAAGCTAGTACAGTAGCTAAGTTTCATGCCATCTGCAAGTTGTATAAGCTTGAAATTTACACTTATTGTATATAACACAAAGCTAAACAGTAATCCTTGGGACAATCCACTAGAGAACTTTTGCCAAGTTGTCATTAAGAGCTTAATGATTTATATTTTATTTTTACCATTAAATTGGTTCAGAATCATCCAAGCTGTATGAGTGTATAGTTCATATCTCAATATCTTAAAAATAGTCTTAGGGAATTAACTGAAAGAAAGCCCACAACATTCTACCAGCCTATTAACTGTCCAGAAAAAAGAAATCAAGTTTTTCTGCCATAACTTGTAATTAATGAAACCATTATGAATTTTTATGATTCCTTTTCTAAATGCACACTACCTAGCCTTTAAATAATGTCTTCTAGAATGTTGCCAGGAATTGAACACCAGTTCTTTATTCTACTGATTTCAAATACCATTCTTTTATTTTTCAAATAAATTTTATTGACATTTCTATTCTGCAAACTCATGGTATCTCCCTTTTCTACTCAACTTATATAGGTGATAAAATATCTCAATTGCATCTTGTTATGTCTAGTGGGACATAATGTTATGAGAAGTTTCTTTAACAGATATAATGAGTCATATTTTAAACTCATATATTTAAATATGTAATGGGAGCATATACACAATTTTTCCTCTCTGTCATTCTATTTTCTAGCCTATTTCTCATCTTGTAGCCTTCTAGAAAAGGTTCCTTCTGAGAATTGTTAAGCTTTCTGCTAGAGGATGCTATCATCCAACATCTATATTCCACACTGTGGAATCCTATACCGACTTCTGCAGAATGTGGTTACATAAAGAACATGCTATTTTCCCATATATACTGGCTTCTAAAAGCCCTGTACCTAGTTGTTTTCAGATTGTTCTTATGTGTCTTCCTTGGTTAAGTGTATAAAGCTAATATTAGAAAATTAAGCATAATCTGGAGTCAAAGTAGGTTTTTTTTTAATCTTTAAAATAATTCTTCTATTTACATTTGAATCAGCAAGTTACATAATTTTCATTTTTTAATAAAATTTGAAGTGAGGTCCTAAAAGGTTTTAATTCAGCTGAAAATCAATACCTCACAACACATTAAAGGTTTATATAATGCAACTTTTGCTCTAATTTTTATTTTTTTATTTTTTTTATTTTTTTTTTATTTTTTTTTTCACTCTTAGAATAGAATTTTATTTTCCAAAATATATGTAAAAACAAATTTTAACATCAATTTTTAAAAAACAATTGTTCCAACTTATCTTCCTCCTCTATTCCCACCCCCACCCTCTAGAACTCAAGCATTTCAAAATAAATTATACATGAGTAGTCATGGAAAACATTCCCACATTAGCTAGGTTGTGAGAAAAAAAACAGTCAAAAAACTCCCAAAACTTCAGACTGTGGAATTGTCAAAGAGAAAAAACATTTTTTTTAAAAAATGTGTTTCCAGGGGCAGCTAGGTGGTGCAGCGGACAGAGCACCGGCCCTGGAACCAGGAGCACCTGAGCCCAAATCCGGCCCCACACACCCAACACCCACCAGCCACATGACCCCGGGCAAGCCACCCAAACCCAATTGCCTCACCAACAAAGAAAAAAAAAAAGAAAAGAAAAAAAATGTGTTTCCATCTATTTCAGATACTATCACTTCTTTCTCTGTAGATGGGTTGCCATTTTCATGGTCCTTCAGGGTTATATTGGACCATTGCCTTGTTGAAAATAACCACATGCTTCCCAGCAGATCATTTTACACTATTGCTGTTATTTCGTATACAGTGCATTTCACTCTGCTTCAGTTCATGTAGGTCTTTCCAGGTTTTTCTAATAGTATCCTGTTCATCATACCCTAAATAATGTACCTTAAACTTGACAAAGAATTTTCTTCGTATTAGCCCAGCAATGTCATCATAACTATTTCCCTCCATCCTATTCCCTTCCCATGATATTTACTCTATTTTCCATCTTCTTTTAAACTATTCCTCCTCAAAAGTATTTTACTTCTGACTGTCCCCTCCCCTACTCTGCACTCCCTTTTTTTCCACCCTTCCTTCCTTATCCTCTTCCCCTCATACTTTCCTATAAGGTTAAATAGATTACTCCTCCCAACTGGGTGTGAATGTTATTCCCTCCATGAGCCAACTCTGATGAGTTTAAGGTCTTTGAGCTAATTCTATGTTCCAAATTTTCTTCCTCCCTCTCTCCTCAACCCTCCCTATGAAATCAAGCAATTCAATATTTCATACTTGTGCCGTTATGCAGAACATCTTCACCTTCCTTGAAAGTATTTTGCTTTTTACTACTCTCCCAGAATCTGCCCTTCCCTCCTTCCCCTCCCCCCCCTTATCTCCCTCCCCTCCCTCAGGGCAAAATATATTACTATACCCACTTGAGTATGTATGTTAGTCCTTCTTTGAGTCAATTCTGATGATATTAAGGTTCAATCACTCCCCAATTCCTTCCCCCTCTTCCCCTCCCCTCCATAAGCTTTTTTCTTGTTTCCTTCATATGAACAACCTCTCCCCAGACCATCTCTCCCCTTCCCCCTCCCCCAGTCTATTTCTTCTACACCTCAACCCTATTTTAAGGATGTCATTATGGGTTAGTTAGGTGGCACAGTGGACAATGCACCAGCCCTGGACCCAGGAGGCCCCAAGCCCAAATCCGGCCCCATACATACGACACCCCACAAATAACAAAACATAACTTCCCTTCGTATTCAGTTCAGACCTGTGTCCTCTGTATTATCTTCCCATATAGGAATGTTAACAGTTTGATCTTTTAATATCCCTCATGAAGTCTTTTTCCTGTTTATCTTTTTATGCTTCTCCAGGGTGTTGTATTTGAAGGTCAAATTTTCTATTCAGTTCAGGTCTTTTCATAACAAATGCCTGAAAGTCTTCTTTCTCCTTGAAGTTCCATGTTTGCCTCTGAAAGATGATGCTTAGTTTTGCTGGGTACGTGATTTTTGGCTGTAGTCCCAGTTCCTTTGCCCTCTGGAATATCATATTCCATGCCCTCCGGTCCTTTAATGTAGAAGCTGCTAGATCTTGCTTTATCCTTATTGGAGCTCCACAGTATTTAAATTCCTTTTTTCTAGCTGCTTGCAATATTTTCTCCTTGACCTGGGAGTTCTGGAATTTGGCTATAATATTCCTGGAGGTTTTCCTTTTGGGATCTCTTTCAGGAGGTGATCGGTGGATTCTTTCAATTTCTATTTTAGCTTCTGCTTCTAGAATATCAGGGCAATTTTCCCTCACAATCTCTTGGAGGATGGTGTCTAAACTCTTGTTTTGGTCATGGTTTTCAGGTAGTCCAATGATTTTCAAATTATCTCTCCTAGATTTATTTTCTAGGTCAGCTGTTTTTCCAAGGAGATATTTCACATTGCCCTCTATTTTTTCATTCAATTGGATTTGCTTTACTGTGTCTTGGTTTCTCATAAGCTCACTAGTTTCCATTTGTTCAATCCTAATTCTTAGGCAATTATTTTCATCAGACAGTTTTTTAATCTCCTTTTCCATTTGGCTTTTCAAACTGTTGACTTTTTTCTCATGACTCTCCTGCATTGCTCTCATTTCTCTTTCCATTCCTTCCTCTCTTTCTCTACATCTTCGTTCTATCTCTCCTACTTTCTCTTCAAAGTCCCTTTTGAGAGCTTCCATGGCCTGAGACCAGTTCATATTTTTCTTGGAAGCTTTGGACGTTGGAGCTTTGACCCTATTATTTTCTTCTTCTTCTGAGGATGTATTGTGGTCTACCTTTTCCCCAAAGAAGTTTTCGATGGTCTTCTGCTTTCTCTGCCTACTCATCCTGGCTTACTGTTTCTTGGCTTTTTACTCCTTAAAGTGTAGTGCTGCTTCCCGGACACACCGTTTGTGCTACAGCGTGGCCCAGGGGGTGATTGGGCTTCTTCTCAGCCTGCCTGGCTTGTGAGTAATCACAGCTGCTTTCTCTTTGACCCGGAAACAGAAGTCTGATTGAACTCTGATTCTCTATGGTCGGAAGCTTGGCGTGCTTTTACCCCTCCCCCACTGGGCCACTACCACTCGATTCAGCCCACTGGTTCAGACCCAGGGCGCTTTGCCCCAACTCCAGCAGATACTGCCTCCACTTCACCCCGGCCTACCTCTGAACCCCCTCACCAGTCCGTGATTGTAGCCTCAGAAGCTGCTGGTGCTGAAGACGCTGAAGTGCGCTGGAAGCAGTGTCCCTGGCTGGGTCCGGACCGCGCGCTGAGCTGTTCAGCCTGATCAGTAGGTGATCAGAATTGCCCTTTTTTGCGGAGAAACAGTCTCACTCTGTTCTTATGTGCATTAGGCTGTTCTGGGTTTTGATTTTTACCGCATTATTTGGGCGTGAATGGACAGGTTTATCTGGAGCTTGTGGGAGTCACAGCCTCTCCTCCGCCATCTTGGCTCCGCCCATCTCTAATTTTTATAATGCATCATTTACATAAAGCACAAAAAATATGAAGTAACAAGTTTCATTATAAAATTTTACAAAGAAATGAGAGGTAACTTGGTAATATCAAAGGTAATAAAACCAGTAATAAAATGTAGTACTGTAACTTTTATGGTTCTCATTCTCATTGAATCACTTTGCTAGACCATACAATATAATTTATCAATGCAACATAAAAATCAAAGCATTATACAAGAAACAGTAAACAGAAGACCAAAGATACTATGTGACATCATTTGATCATTTCCTTTAGCAGATTATCTAACTCTTCCAAAACCCTACTTCAATCACCTTATTTTGCTATTAAAATTACTCTGGGTCCTCAAAGGCTAAGAATAGTGAGTCAATCATTCTAGAATGTACTTCTAAGCTGGAAAGATTTTAAACATGGTTTCAACAATGGCTGGTAGGTGTATCATCTGAGAACCAGCATAGTTAAATTTGGAGATGTTCATTACCAAATTATTCATAGTTTATCATTACTAAGTTATGGAAGATCTATAATATGAAGTACTTAGGAAAATATTCACAATGGCAAAATCACAGATCATTCAATCATTATAATTTACCAGTCATTATATAGGATGTCTCAAAAGTCTGAGAAATTTCAAGCATTTGTTTTAAGCTATTAGAGCTTAAAAGCACACTAAGATTTTTGTGACACAGGTTATATATGGTCTATTGCTTTCCCTCAAAATTTCTCCTATTCAGTTGCATCATTAACAATTAGGTACTTTGGGAAGTGAGTAATAGTAATGGCTGATATTCATATCATGCTTTATATTTACTACTCTGTTCCTTGAAAGTTTCATCAAATGAAATACACACACAATCCCTATTATATAAAACAATAAAACCAAGCTTCAGGGAAGATAAATGGTCTGGTTAAGATTGCATGTCTAATAAGTCATAGTGCCAGGATTCAATCCAAAGATCTTACTCCAAGTTTAGGACTCTTTCTAATTCACTGTTGAGAACCACCTTGAAGGGCAATATCTGGAGCGCACTTGTATATTCATTTAGTCTTATGAATTGTAGTAAATTGTGTTCAACCTTATATCCAGGACTGTCTATTAATTTTTATTCCCTGGTATTCAATGAATGTTTGTTTAAATAAAATTATCACCATCTATCTTAGTCTACCAGACTAAGGAGATTAGTCACTTTTGTAAGAGTCACAAGGTAAGAATCTAGAACAGAAAGACCAGGAAAGAATAAATATAGGAAAGATGTATATTGGGACCCCCAAAAAAGGTAGAAATTAATATTATATAGAATTGTAGGCAATTGAGGAAATGTAGAAATGGGAGACAACATAGGGTTGCTATAACCAGATATAAGGAAGTGGTCATTGTGGTGTGATATGAGAGGAACAGAAAAGTACAACTGCCTAAAAATGTCCATCACATCAGTCTGCTATTCTATCTCAAATTTCCACCATTTCCCCCTAAGTCTATTGAGTTAAAGAATTGTTTTCAAAAGGCCCTTATTAATTTGAAAACACATGGGATATATCACATTAATCCATTAGTGCCTACAATCATATTAACATAGATATGTAAGTTTATTTAACTATCACTTAGTGTAGAGTAATTTTATGAGAAAATGAGAAACAGGACATGAATATTTAATTTTTAGGAGAGAGATGGCCATGGTTCTAAGTATAGGCAGTACCTAGAAGGGAATGGATCAAGTAAGGTATCACAGTGGAGGTCCTTGTCAACCAAAATGTACTGGTGAGCATGCCTACAGAGAGGAGGCAGGCAATTAAAGAGGGAACAGGAAGAAAACATATTTCACTTTGTAATTTTAGATAGTATTAGGCAGTCCTAAAACTAACAAAGAAAGATAGAACCATTATCTTATGTAAGCAGGACTAGGTCATGAAAAGAATGAATCTACCATAAATAATTCTCCTTTATATTTGTGTCTCAAGAATCAGTTCCAGGAATTGTCAGAAAATATTCTTATTAAGAGTTTCCAGCTAGTTATGACAAATAGCAGTTGTAATGGAATTTATTAATTTGATCATTGATAATGCTATGCTAAGGTTTAGTAAAAAATCCAGCAATTCAAACAATTGAAGAAGAGAATCCAGCTTCCAGAATCCAGAGCCCAGTTTTCCAGACCAGAATCCAGCTTCCTCCTGATGACATCTTACCACTTTAAGAAGACAAGAGACCTCAGAGACTTTATATAAACAGTTTTGTTTTGTTAGTTTTTGTTATCTCCTTCTGTTACTGTATACCATCTGTAACATGTACGCTCTGCAGAGGCCCTCTGTCTGCAAGACCAGTGTCATAGCATTGCATTCATGAGGGACTGCCCCTCTGGACAAAACTTTTCTCTCTCCCTTTTTCTATATTGATATTAACATATTATTAGCTAGCATAGGATATTATTTTTGGCTGTTTCATTGAGCAAACTCATTCGTTTTTCAAATGAAACAAAGGGGGAAATGTGGAAAAAAAAAAAAGGAAGTTTTAGCTGAATCATTTGAGGGTTGAGCACATGCTACTGAAGCAGCTTTTGAAGGACTTCCCTTTTGGGGTGGTGTCCATGACGAACTTCCAGCACGCCAGCTTAAAACTGAGGGTGGAACGGAAGTTCGGTCTCTCTGGCTTTTCAGCTTAGCCGTGGGGGTTTGGTGTTCGGTGCTGGTTCTTGGCCTGGCAGGCAGTTTGGGATTCAGTTAGTTTTATAAAGGAATATAGACTAAGCTTAGATCTAAGATTATTCATTTGTATTTCTACTTTCCCATTTCCCTAATTGGTATCATCTTTTGTTGTCTAATTAATTCCCAAACAATAAAAACTAATCCCTCACTGATTAAAGCTCAGAGGCTTCTTTTTCTTAGTGGTCTGGGAGATATATAAGGGAAAAGTTAAAAGGGGGAGTTTAATGCTCATATATCCAGTTTTAAATCTCACACAGTCAACCATGGAGAAGCAGGAATCATTTCTATAATTAACAGAGGAACTATTCTTTAAGTAAAATCTGGGCTTAACTGTTTTTATTACTTTTTCATATTTCCAATTGCTGATTAATTGAGGATTAATTGACTGTCACATCACTGAACTGGGAAAAACATGCAACTTAAAGCTTAATAACAGACCACAAGATTCACATTGTTAATGCTAATTGTTGATATTGCATTTCTTATAGGATAATGGGCTTATATGGACTATTATGGAAACAACACTTTTCCAGTTATTCAGAACTGTACTACGACCTATAAGGAGCAATGATCCTTGGATATGATGTTCTCCAGTCAATAGTTTTATGGCTGTATTTCCTAGGAGCAAATATTTGTGGAACTGTGCAAAGTCATGCAAATTAACATGTAGATCTAAGTATGATGATAAATTATGTTGGCTTGAAAAGCCATGCTATGAATAATTAAAAATTAAAAAAAATAAGAGTCAATGAATTAACAACATATTGCTGTGGCTTGCCAATTTTCATTTGTATTGGGTGTATAAAAAGGAGCAATTGAACCAATTTCAAGTGAATAAAACTAGTTGTGTACCAGATACTTAAAAAAGAAAAAAAAATGATTACCTCCATCTGAGTGCATGTAAGAAAAATTGTTAGGAGAATTCACAAAAATGGATTGTTATTTTGTATCTGTACTTTGAAAACTGTTTTAGGCTGAGCAGGAAAAGCATTATTTAAAACTATTATTAATTTTGGGGAATAAACTGTTACTCAGTTCTATATTGCTCTACCAATGATAAATTGTTACTTAATGAATAAGATAATTCCAGAAGGTAAGCAATGATTTTCAGAATGAACATAGGCTTTGATCAAAATAAGTAATTTATCTTGTACTTGACAGTAAGCAATCACAAAAGGAATCTATTGCTTTGATAATGATTATCTTCTATCTAAAAACTTTCAGTGGTTTCCCATTACCTACTGCAAAAGAAAATAAATTCCTAATTTTTGCATTCAAGGACTTCCCTAATTTGCTATCTTTTTTACATATATAGCCTTGTTATGCTGCTTGTCTTCTAGACCTTACACTCCTTAAAAACTCATACCATTTTTTCCTATTTATTATGCCCTCCCCATAACTCTTCTTACTGTAACCCTTAGCTATAGAATTAACTCTATATAGAGCTTTTAATTTCCCTTCCTTATTCCAAGACCAAAATCAGCTACTACCTTTGTTATTATACTCTTTCTAATTACTTCATTTTCTCTATCCACTAGTAAAAGCAATTATTTCCTTCTCAAATTTCTCATAGCACGTGTCATCTAGTTGTTTACTTTCCCCCTATCTGTACATGTATAAGCTTCTTTTTAAAGTGATAAAAATTTTTATTTAAAATTTTTATTTCCAAATTCTAGCTCTCCTTCCCTCCTTAACCTCCCTACTCCCAAAGGTAGTAAACAAACAGATATATGTTATACACATGCAATTATGTAAAGCATTACCATATTAATCATTTTGTATAAGAAACCTCAAAAAATGAATATTCAATCAATATCAGTTCTTTCTTTGGAGGTGGATAGTATTCTTCATCATTATTCCTTTATGATTGTCTTAGATAATTGTGGTATTTCATTTACTTAAGAAGTTATTTTGAACAATCTGTATTCAGATTTATTACAGTTAAGGACAATCTGCCTTGAGACAGAAAAAATGACAATATCTTGTTGAAATCCACTCCAGTCTATAAAACTATTGTTTCTATCAATTCTATATCAGAAATAATTTGATAATGTTTTGGCTTTACAAAAGCATTCTCTTCACTACACAAACTGATTTCCTGCTCTCAGAGAGCTAGTAATCTCAGATGGAGGTTGCTATGTGTTAGGGACACACAGGACAAAGGACAGAGGTTTTCATACATGAAAAGCACAATGAAACATCTATCAATGGTTTAGAAATCAGAAGTTTAGAGAAAATTATATATACCAATCTATATAATGTGAACCTCAAATGTGTTTCAGGAAGTGATCTCTAAGATACATTTTCTTCTAATTGTCTAAGATTATGGCTATGTGATACTTGTTTTTAGGGTAGAATAGCTGTCTAGCTTTTCATGCCAACATTAACAAACAGTAGAAACAAATGACAACTTCTTAGTTACAAATATTATATCACAGTGAATTCATAAGAGTTCATTTAGCATAATTAAAATTTGCTACATTGTTTTTATTTTTAATATTTAATTTGGAGAAATGGACACAGGATTTGCTAAATTACAGAATTAGAATTAGAAGGGACCTCAGAGTTAACAGGCCAACAGCCTCATTTTACATATAAACAAATGAATTTGAGAGAGTTTTCAAGGTAGTCTTGACTCTTACCTTGCCACAGAATGACTCTGGAAGAGATACCGAGGCTGACTGTGCAACTTCCCTCACAAATCCACTTTATGATGCCATTGGTCCTATTCAAAAATAAAAGACAACTGTGGGGAGAACAATGGGAACATGGAGGACTGTAAGCAGAAGAATTGTTCCTCAAATAAAGTATAAGTTCCTTGAGGGCAGAGACTGTCATATCTCCCTCCATATTCTCTGTATATAGAATGGGACCATGAATAAATCAGGAGTTTGACAAATGATGGTTAAATTGATTTAAAAACTAACCCTAAATTTCATTCTCAAGATGAAACAGAAAAATAGAACAAGAGATCTCTAAGAAAGAATCTGCATGATGAATAACCATTTTAATTTAGGACGTTATGTTTTTATCAACATTGTTTGCAAAACTAATTATGAATGTGTGGGTATCCAAGAAAACTAAAGCAACTCCATTTTCTTCTGCAGTTCCTTTATCTTACCCCTGACTGCTTTTGGATGGCAACCCCAACCCTGTCTTTGACCTTAGGGCTGGGTTTTGGTTCTAGTATTAGTTTGTCCTGGCTTTTACAATTTTACACACAAGTACATTTAAATTTACCACTTCCCTAAACTGAACTCAACATAGTTGAGTTTTGATCACATTTCATTTTCATGATAGTTTTGTTAACCTGTGCAAGTCACCCATTCTCCCTTTGCCTCAATCTGCTCTTTTTAAAATAGTGTCTGCAGTAGATTCCTCACAGGGTGGTTGTGAGAAAAGCAATCTGTAATCCTGAGAGAACTATATAAAATTATGGGAGCTTCCTTATAATGGCTTGTATAACGCACTACCCTTTATCATTTCTGGCTCTTAAACTTTTTTTAATACACTATAAAATAAACAGGAAATATCATTGTCCCCTCCTCCACCAGTACAGTATAGTTTCCTTAGAAATGGGAATTCTTAATCATTTTTGTCTTTGTACCACTAGGACTTATTTTAGTGACTTGACCTTAGTAGGCACTGCATAAATATTTATTGAATACAATTATAGAAGATGGCTATGGGTTAGATATGCATAGAATGGCTACTTTTTAATACCATTATAGTCCAATCTAATGTTTTTCAGGTTATAATCAATATTTTGTGCCACCGAATTTGGATTATATTTTTATTTCAGGGGACAAGGTAGGAAAATACCTATTACACTACTCTTTTAGAAGCAAATGAAATTGTGAGTGAAAAACATGGATTGGCATCCATTTTATACAGTGTGTGTGTGTGTGTGTGTATATATATATATATATATATATATATGTATGTATATATATGTTAGAATCGTATTTTTTAGTACATTAAGAAAAAAAAGAAATAATCTCCAAGATACATATTTTAACAAGTTATTCTTTGGTTAGATTAAATTCATAGGAAAGGTAGAAAGGAGACATAAATGAAAAGAAGGGCCTGCACAGAAATATTACTGTAGAGTCACTTTTACAATACACTAGCTCTTATCAGTTAATCTTATCTTGTTCCATTCCTACTATTAGGAATCCTTTGTGTGTAACACTTAGAATGTGAGTCTCTACATAAGAGGATTGTAAAGAGAGAACAAAGACTTGTAAAGTGCCAAGGGAAGAGGTTATCAAGTCTATTTGGTTGATAAACAGTCCTTGGCATGTAAAAGAGATTGCCAGAAGGAACGTGTAGCCAGGAATGGAGTTTTAACTCCAGATTGTATAGTACTAGGGAAGTAACTAAAACAGAAATCAGACCAGTAGTATTAAAACTGTAATGATCTAAAAACAAAAACAAAAAACAAAAACCCTGCATACTTCTGATTCTTTTCAGAGGCACCTAACTCAGGAGGTTAGTTATTCTCAAATAAGAGAAACACTTATCAGGATTATAACGATCTCTTTCAAAGAGCTGTTTGGCCACTGACCAATCAGATATGCTTCTTTTTACTAGAGATGAAATACTTTTTGTAAAGTGTTCCTAGCGTTATATAGCACACCCGCCACCTAGTGGACATGGAGAATATTTTTCCTATTAGTAATGGAAAGTGTAAAGGCAAGTCAGTTCATATTTATATAGCCTCAAATGAAAAACAAGAACATGCAAAGATATTTTAATAGTAATAATATTGATGCTACTTTATGCTCTGTATATCATTGTTTTTAGGTGTAAAAGAGTGTAAAAAGAGGGATAGAAACAGGTTTCACTAGATAATAGATTAAACATTGAAATGCAAAATTGGAACTCAAAATTCATCTTTGTTTCACTTCACCTTTGGCGGCCTCTAATAACTTCTGGTGACTCTCTTTGATTTCTTTCTTTTTGATGATTCGCTACCAGATTCCTAACCTGTGTTCCATATAATCATAGAGACAGAAGATCATTCAATCTAGAATTCCCATTTTATAAGTGGTGAAATTGAGTCCGAGGGTGATTGGATGATTTTCCAAGGCTACACAAGTAGTAAATAGCAGAGTAGATGTTTGAACCCAGGTCTTTCTGCTTAGATAGGTTGCTTTTTCCACTGAACTATTTAATTCAGAAGGGTCTTGCTCTTTTGGTTCTTGAAAGGAAGGCAAAGGTCACTTAGCTGATAACTTTAGGAGCATCTTTCCCACCAATGTTTGCATTTTATTAGAGAATGCTTGAAGACCTTCAAATCTTTAAAAAAAACAAATAAATTATGAGGTCATATATTTCTTCTCTTCTCTTCTCTTCTCTTCTCTTCTCTTCTCTTCTCTTCTCTTCTCTTCTCTTCTCTTCTCTTCTCTTCTCTTCTCTTCTCTTCTCTTCTCTTCCCCTTTTCTTCCTCTCTCTCCCCTCCCTCTGTGCCTTCCTTCCCTCCCTCCCTCCTTCCTTCCATCCTTCCTTCCTTCTCTCCCTCACTCTTCCTTCCTTCCTTCCTTTCTTCTTTCCTTCCTCTTCTTTTCACTCTCATCTTTTATCTCACCAAAACTAGAGGTTCAGCAGCCACTCATGGATCCAATCCCATTACTTATTTACATAGAAGTTTTACCTTGCTCCATTATTCCTACCTTAGGTATTTTAGTGCTTTTTTTGGGGCAACTTAGAGGCCTCTGCTTCTAGGAGCTCATCATACTCATTCTGCATTTTGTGTATACACCCAGTCAGCTTACTCCAAACTTTGCTCAGAACTTTTTGTTTGTTTGTTTGTTTTGGGTTTTTTGGTGAGGCAATTGGGGTTAAGTGACTTGCTCAGGGTCACACAGCTAGTAAGTGTTAAGTGTCTGAGGCAAGATTTGAACTCAGGTCCTCCTGAATCCTGGGCTGGTGCTCTATCCACTGAGCCACCTAGCTGCCCACTCAGAACTTTTTTAAGTCAAGCTATCAACCTATCTCAGCTTCCTCCAAAACAGAGACTACAGGCATGCAGCACTGTATTCAGCTCCAGGGCTCTTTTCACTTTGTCATGTGACTAGAGATCATTCATATGATCCCTGGATTAATAGGGCAGCAAGCAATTCAGTTCAATTATTTGGCTGTCACATTTATAGAGAATAGTGTTTGTTTTCTAAAATAACATTTTAAAAAATCCATGCTTTGGTATCCCAAATATCTGATAATATCTTTTCCAGTATTCCAATAAAATAGACTATTCTGATTAATGGAGTATATATTATTCTACTATAGCTTATTTTTTTATTTCTGTGAAGAATAAAAACACCTTCACAAAGGTTGTCTAGTGTTTTAATTAATAAATGAACAGGTGCTAGTTACTACAAAAGGGCTCAATGTATCACAGATATTCATTAATATAAACATACTAATAAGTGATAGAAAATTATGATACCATTGAAATGCATAAATTGTGGCAAATAAAAAAATGTGCTATGTTCTATTTCATATTATTTTTGCAATTCCTATTATTATTATTATTATGAAGATCTGTTGAAGACTATGGGATGATTAGCATAAAGAAAGATTTGGGGAAGGTCATGGTAGTGATATTTATATATTTGAAGTATTCTCATCAAGGAGAAGGAATTGTGGTGGACTCCTGAGGGAAAATCTAGAAACAATGGGTAGAAATTTAAAAGCAATAGATTTTGGAGTTGATATAAGGAAAATGCCGTAAAATTGAGCTCTTTAAAATAGAATGGACAAGTCAATCCTTCTTTCTGGTTCCCACCCAGCTAAGGGCAATGTCACTCTTTTCTAGCTTTTCCTTCTGGCCTCCCCTCAATTCCATTGACTCTGCCTCTTGGAAAAAGTTTTTTTATTTTTCTTCTTAAAACTCATTGTAGCTGGAAACATTGGAAAAGGGAAAATACCTGAAGCAATCACTTTAGAAAGGCTATACTTCTTCTATGTGGCTCCCACAGAAGTCTCTTATTGACTCATGGTTGTGGTAGTGATGAATGCAGTGCAATGACAACTCCCCCCGCTCCCCCAGGTGTGCTTGCTGTATTGGACATGCTCAACCTTGGGTCTCATTCTTATAACACCTCTCTTCTTCTGGTATCGCTGCCATAATAACATTTATCTTCTCTCTCCTATAATAGTATAGAAACTATGCTTTCATTTACAGTTATATGTCATCCATCCACGTAACTCCGAAGGTCAAAGAGGGGCATTAAATTGAGATTATATTTTGACCAGCAAATAGCCATCTCTAGTGTTCATATATCCTTGGCACCTAGAATGGAGCCATATTAAGAATAATAGGATGTCATACAAACTGGATCACCATCAAATGTTTCAAAGAGGGCAGTCAGCCAAAACATTTGCCTGAGCTCATGTAAGGTGGTGAAACAGTTCATCTCTATGCTGTGATCTGTTGACATCCACCCTTAGTTTGGTGGTTACAAAAAAGCTACTAGATTAGGAATGGGGAGATCTCTGGATTCTTATTTTTACCACCAACTGGACCATGGATGAGCCATTCTTTCTTGCTTAGATTCAGTTTTCCCATCCAAAAACATGAAGACTTATTTAGATGATTGCTAAAATCTTTTTCCACTCAGAAAATCATCTGATACTTATGGCTCTATGTATGTGTATATATATATGGGTGAATAGAGGGGAGGGCAGGCAGTGGAGTGTACTTAAATATAGTACTAGTAATGTGGTGCCTCCAGCCACAGAAAGGGGTAAATAATTGATGGATGTGTTTAATTACAAATAACTATCCATCATAAAGTATAAGCTTTGCAGGCATAATTTAGCAAAAAAGAGCAGCATAAGTTCTAAGTTGTAGGCACATTGAATATTCAAAATAATTACACGTATTAATTTTATGACAAATGTAGGATTCCATAAGTTTGTATATTGTTTTGCTTATTTTTTCATTTCCTTCCTCTCCCATGCACCTCACAAAATTACAACAAACTAACAGGGTGGCATTTGGATTATCAAAGGAAATGAAGCTGAAAGGAAAAATAATGCATTACCTATTTATGTCTTGGATTTTGTTAAAGGTTATTTTGTTTTATTCTTTAAAGTAGGACAAATGAAATCCATTCATCATGTTTTAATTTACTTTTATGTCTGATTTCAACTCGAAGTTTAAAATGCCAATCCAACACAGGCATACCTTTCTTTAAGTGCTGGAGTTATTTCTAAAAACTTGCATGTACTTTTAAAAGTTTTAATTAAATAATATCCATCAAAAATATTTCTCCAATAGCCTCATTCAAGCATAGAGTGATCCTGGTTTCTCAAAGTTCATTTCTGTAATGTGTAAAGTACCAAGTTGGAGGATTTAAAGTGTGTGCTCAGTAACACACTGTTCCTTCCAGTCTAGCTCATTAATGAGATGCTTAGCCACCACTAGGTCATCTGTTAAATGATAAATGCTTTGGTCATGGCAACCTATATCGTGAATTGGTTCTCAATCTAATTCCAGTTCTGCACTGAAATGGCATAGTGGTAAAAACGGGTCAGAGGATACAAAGAACCAAACAGGTTGTAACCAACCATAGACATATTTAACCCTCTCTACTAGAAATGGGAAATCTTTGTTCTGTGAGTCAAAATATTATCATTCTTGCTATAAGTGAAGCAAGGTGATGGAAGAAAGTTGCAAGCAAATGGGAAAGTGATTCACAGGTTCTCCTTGGAGAAAGAAGGAGAGAAACTAGAGTTTATTATATCCATTCAAAGGAAATAAAAAATGACATTTTATTGGATATTTGGTCATTTAGCCTTGAGGTAGTCATGATTAGTGGAAGTACAAGCATCATTCTGAAGATACTTGAAACTTAAGTAACACTCTCTGTTCCAGAGGAGATGAAGATATACAAATATTCTACAAATAGCTCTATAATAGTCTCCAAAGTATCTGCATGTATGTATGTATACATATTTATACACACATATAACATTTATATGCATGTGTAAATGTATGTCTAAGTATAACTAAATGTATATACCTGTTCTTGTTTAGTCATTTCAGTCATCTCTGACTTTTCATGGCCCCAGTTTGGTGTGTGGGTGTGGGTGTGTGTGGGTGTGTGTTTTGGCAAAGACACTGGAGTGGTTTCTCATTTCCTTCTCCAACTCATTTTACACATGAGGAAACTGAGGCAAAGAGGGTTTAGTAACTTGCCTAGGGTCACACAGCTAGTAAGTGTCTGTGGACAGATTTGAACTCATTCAGATGAGTCTAGGCCTGGCATTCTATCCACTGTGCCTACTAGTTGCTATGTATGTACATACATACATACACTTATATGTGTGTGCATATACACACATACTCAGTGATGTCACTGAAAATATGTTGGAAAACATGGTTCATAATTCAGAAACAAAAGAAGACAGGTTTCTGTTTACCTCTAGGCAAGGAGGTCTTTCTTTAAGAAAAGGTCAGACTGCACAGGAGAAGGCAAACACTGAAGCACATGACTGAATTGTACCTAAGTAAGCCCCGGGGGAAGGCAAGAAAGCACTTCCTTCATCTTATGTTTACTTGAAAATGTGGGAATTTCCTAGACAAAATATAAATTCCTCTTGTCATGAGTTCTCGTTATTTTGCCAATGAAACTTTTGTTCTGGGATTTACTTCAATTCACAGTTAGTTCCTATCACTGCACTATACCCTTAAATTTGACCTTTAAAAGAAAACCCAGACAGAGAAATGCAGAGAGCAAGGAGGCAATTTATAAAGCAGACTCAGTTTCCTAGAGAAAATTCTTTTAGGGAACCATGTATTTCCAAGAGATAGGTGTAAATACAGTCAAATCAAAGTGAACATAAGTCTTCCTAAGGGAAAGCATAAAGTGACAAAGAGTCATCAACAGAAAGAGATATGAGAGAGGAGTATCTTGTCAGAAAGGAGGTATGGAAGGTGACAAGGACCCTTTACTTGACTGAGATGCGAAGCAAAACAAGGTAGGGAGCCATAAAGTGCCACCAAAACCTATCTCTTTAATGGTAATATGAGAATTTTGTACTGTCAATGTCTGGAGGAAAGCAAGGAATTACCAGGGAAGAAGTTCTTTCTAGGAACAGTAAGTTATTTTCCTTTACAATAGATTGCCACCAGAAATAGTAGGATAAATCAAGAAGACTACAGGAATCTGGAGAAGGCAAAAGCTGATGGAAATTGTCCTAGTTATTGATAGGAGATTTTTGTTTTTGTTTTTTCCATTTTCCATTGTGTTAAATTAAACCATGCTATATTTTATGATTTTTAACCTGAATATTTACATGGGAGCTGAGGGCCCTTAGAATGGCTCATGCCAAATTCAGATGCTCCTAGAGGGGTGTATATGTTTAAAAGAGACATCCTTATGGGGGGGGCATCAAATGTATCATAGAGATTATTGGTTTTGGGGGCGGGGTTTGAAATTATTTTTAAGAAACCTTCAACATTAGTATGTCAGAAACTATTCATAGACCAGAATCTCACACCATATACTAAAATAAGGTCAAAATTGATAGATGATTTACATATGAAAGGTGATACAATAAGCACATTAAGATCAAGGAATAGGTACTCTCTCAGATTTATGGACAGAAGAAGAATTTAGGACCAAAGAAGATAAAGAGAGCAATGCAAAATGTAAAGGAGGTAATTTTGATTATATAAAATTTAAGAAGTTTTTACAAAAACAAAATTAATGTAAGCAAGATTATAAGGGAAGTAGAAAATTGGGAAAGAATTTTTTAAATAAATATCTCTGATAGAGGCCTCATTTCTCCAATATGTAGAGAACTGAGTCAAATTTGTAAAAAAAAAAAATACAAGTCATTCCCCAACTGATAAATGTTAAAAGGATCTGAACAGGCAGTTTTCAGACAAAGAAATCAAAGTTATCTATAGAAATATGAAAAATGCTCTAGATCACTATTGATCAGAGAATTGTAAATTAAAATATCTCTGAGGAATCACTTTACACCTATCAGAGTAGCAAACATAACAAAAAAGGAAAATACTGGATGTTGGGAAACTCAGAAACTAATCCACTATTGATGGAGTTATGAACTGATCCAACCATTCTGGAGAGCAATTTGGAACTATGCCTAAAGGGTTATCAAACTGTGCATACTTTTTGATCCAGCAATACCAACATTGGTTTATAACCCAAAGACATTCCAGAAAAGAAAAAAAGACCTATTTGTACAAAAATATCTATAGCAGTTCTTTTTGTCATGGCTAAGAATTGGAAATCAAAGGAATGCCCATGAACTGGGGAATGACTAAACAAGCTGTGGTATATGATGGTGATGAAATATTGTTGTGCTATCAGAAATGACAAACAGGACAGTTTCAGAACAGACCTAGAAAGAGTTGTATGAAATGATGTATATTGAAGTGAACAGAATCAGGAGAACATTTTGCCCAGTGACAGCAATATTATTTGATGAAGAATTGTAAATGACTTGACTGTTCTCAGCAATACAACAATCCCAAAGGACCAATCATGAAGCATACTATCTACCTCCAAAGAAAGAACTGATATCGATTGAACACAGACTTGCTATTTTTCTGTTTCTTTCATTTTTTCTTTTTTTCAAGTTTTCTTATACAAAATGACTAATATGGTAATATTTTACATAATTACACATGTATAATTTTATCTGATTTCTTACTGCCTCAGGGAGGGGTAGAGGAGGGAGGAAAGGAGGGATAAAATTTGGAACGCAAAGCTTTAAATAAAAATGTTTATTATTTCTTTAAAAAAAACTAATATTTAACAAAGTCCATGGAGGAGTTCAGAGATCACATTCTGAGCCTTTGGATATAAGGTTAAATGTTAATGGACAAGAAATGACTAGCTAGCAATGTAGAAGTCATTTCCAAGTGAGCGATCCTTGTGCCATTTGATAATTGACTTGTGAAATCATAAATCAACATTAATATTAAATTAAAAGAAATGAGAAACATGAGAAGAAGCTGAATTCACTTATAACATAGGCTGTACTATTCAAGTAATCTACTCATGGCAAAAAAGTGGGAAAAGGATCAAGACAAGATATTCATATGGTATACAGTTTTCTACAGATGTTTTACTCACATAAAACAATCTCCACATCAAGGTCGAAAGGATCTAAACACTACATCAAATATCAAGTATCATGCAAAGTATTTTATCGTTGTTGTTGTTGTTATTTTACAATGGAAGGGAAAATATGACTTCATAAAGCTTGGGATGAGGCCCAATTAAGAAAGATCACTTGAAGAGTATTTAAAAGTGAAAACAAGAGAGAAAACAAGGAGAAATAAATCATGGAATGAATGTTTAAGGTCAATTTTTCTCTACTGCATTCCTTGTGTTCTATCCACATCACTACCTAGTGGCTCATACATACATACATACATACACACACTAATATGTGAATGTGTTCATTTATCACCTATAATTCTAACTCTGTAGGCTTAGCTGTTCCATGATTTGAAGCTTTGTAGTATTATATTAAGAATGTTGGTGTTAAGAACATGTTTTTGTTTTAGGGAATAGGCTGGTGCCATTGAAAGCACTCTGTAATCTCTGAAATGGATTTTAATTTTCTGTCTTCCTTTTCTTTAATTCTGGACCAAACTCTTGGTCCATCTGCAGTGGTTGTACAATATAAAAGGGCAGAGGGGCCAATCCAATTCTCTGCCCATTTAAATATACATAATCTGGGCAACAGAAAGAGGGACTGTAATTGCATTGATTTAGGGAATTTTTGCATAAGGAAGCTCCCTCTACCAGTTCTGGACAATAGGTTCTCTCCCAGTTATAGTCTTACATATTTATGTGATGATATCTTGATTGCCTTTTTCTAGTAGTAATAATTTTAGGGGGTCAATAATATTATCTACAATATTTCTAATTATTAATATTTTCCTCTCCCTTTTCCCATAAAGAAAGTGAATTATATTGAATACAGTTTTCACAATATTAAAAATTCCAAGTTCACAGACTCCTTGAGTTCTATCCATGGACATCAGGTTCAGAAACTTTAAAGACTCTTATGTTACAATTAGGTGCTGACTTATAATGGTGGAGGAAGTTTACTCTCCTGAAATTTCAGTGAAATCATATTTCTGGCTCCTGTCCCAACCTGATTATTATACATACATACATACATACATACAAACATACACATATTTTCATGTATATATATATATATATATATATATATATATATATATGGCTTTCCATTTCCTTTCTTTTCTTTTTTTTGGGGGTGGGGTGGGGCAATAAGGGTTAAGTGACTTGCCCAGGTTCACACAGCTAGAAAGTGTCAAGTGTCTGAGGCCAGATTTGAATTCAGGTCCTCCTGAATCCAGAGCCAGTGCTTTACCCACTGCACCACCTAGCTGCCCTCAAGGGCTTTCCATTTCCAAATGCTATACAGAAGATTGGATTATTTTCCTCTCCCTTTTAAGAAGTATTTTGGAATTAACTCTTAATTCTTTTACAATTTTGTCACCTTTAACATGGATTTCCTCTGGTTACACTTTATCTGTTAGGACATATTCCTACTTTATCACATTCATTGATGTTTGAGATATGTCACAAATTTCATAACCATACTGTCATTGATGATGAAATTATGTGTTTTTTTAAATTAAAATGATGATAGTTACATTCCATGATTTTTTTTTTCTTCTAAAGTACTCAAAGTGTTAAAAAAATGTTATCTGGGAGAGATATATCAACAGAAAAGAGGATTGGTTTTTCTTGAAGCAAAAGTTAGGGATAAAAGGTAAAAAGTCAGAGGGTCATGTAATGCTTAAGTCCTAGCAGAACACCTCTAACATGTTGAACAGACCTTCTATATGGAATTAGAAAGAGGAAATAGACCATATTCATACAGGAAGAGTTATAAATGCATTGAAATCTGAACTCTAAGAGAGTACTTACATGGATGTGATCACAGATCCATTTAAGTATTCAAATATTGATTAATGATGAATTAAACATTAAAAGATCTATAACTTGTTTGATACCTCCTATTTAAAAAGCAAATTATCATTTAAAGGCAAACCACTATAACTTATCCTTTTTTGGCAAAAATGCATTTTTACATGTTGGATTATTTAAAATAATAGGGTATACAAGTAACTGATCATAGTAAAAAATTATAGTTTCACTAAAGTCCAATAGGAGTAATTTATCTTTGCACATTTGCCATCACATTTCAAAGATTTATTTAATTCTGATCTTTAGCATAAATCCAATATTTCAAATCATTTCCTAGTTCATTAACTACCTAGAAGAAGGCATCATGCACATGAACTTTAATTCTACTACTCAATTCCCATGGGAAGAAAATATCCTTTAATAACCTTTTGAATAAAAATGTCTCTGCTATTGGCTGGATTTTGGTTTTGCTGATAACCACTTCTATTCATGTTCTATTCATAGAAAATCTTTCAGAAGTCCTGGAAACTTATCTATATTTATAGTACATTAAAACATTTGACCCTTTCAAAATGTAAACTTTACATTTTTTTGGTTGACAGGAAGGTGATCTGGTTCTTGGGTTGAATTTATGCTTTCTCATCCATCTATGTTTCATTCATGGGTTATTTTTAAAGATTTTCACCAAAAGTGTCTAGAAATGACTTCGAGATTGAATGTAAAAATACTTCTTTTTACTAACTCACTTAGCTTTTTTTTATTCTCACATTAATCCATTTGCCAATTTTGCCATTTCTTTCTCCATAATACCTCTTAAAGCTAACCCCTTCTTTCCACTTATATAAACCCACTTCAGTACTTCATCCACTCTTGTACAGAGTATCCTCCTATTAAGTTTCTTTTCTCCAGTCCATCTACCAAATAGCTGCCCCCCAAATTATTCCAAGGCACAGGTCTGAACATGATACTGCCCTGCTGAAAAGTTATCAGATCACTATTTTCTGTAGGGTAAAATACAAACTATTCTAGCTGCTGTTTAGGCTCTCCATGAGTAAATTGCAACCCAACACCAGTCACGGGACCTAGAAGGCAGTTAAAAATTTGTTGAATTGAAGCATAACTTCAGTGACTACATGGCATGATACTGTTGAGAGAATTTATGATTTTGATAGGTTGGAGTAGATAGCCCAGTGTTCTTCCAATTCTAATATTCTATAATGTTCTAATTCACAGAATAAAAGTATACTGTCATTTAATCTCTTCTTCAGTTATCATTTTAATTATCGTATCAACTATAATCGACTAAGCAATGTGCATCCTAATGTACTCCGTACTATGGAGAGGAAGGATAAGTGATCCTTATTTTGAAGAATTTATAATTTAAAATCCAATTTATGTAAAATCAATCAATAATCAAACATAAATATTTATTAAGCATTAAGTCCCAGACATTGTGCAAAGTTTTAGGGATACAAAAAAAAAAAAGGCAATAGACAGTTCCTGAACATAAAGGAGCTAAAAATCTTATAGAGATTAAATTCTAGTTTTTGAGTTTGAAGGCAACTGGAGATAATTATTTTTCAATCCCCTTGTTTTATTACTGAGAAAATTGATACCCCCAAAGTTTAACCTGTTTGTGCATGGCCCTATAGTTGTTTAGTAGCAAAGTCAGTTCTTGAATCGAGATATCTAACATCTCAAACCATTGCTTTTGTTATTACACAAAGAAGCACTCCACTTTCACTATCAGGAAGGAATGAGCTGTTGTTTTATTTTTTCATTGTCAGAATGACTTCTCATAATTCCATCTTGATCAAGACGTTTTTTGAATGCCATATATAATATTCTATTTTTGTTGTTCTTTTATGTATATTTGTATATTGGTTTTTGTATATAGTTGTTAAATTCATTTAAAAAAATAAAGATTGCCTAAAGGAACCTGGATAGTGCAGTGCATAGAGCATTGGACTGAAAGTCAGGAAGACCCAAGTTCAAGTCTTTAGTGGACATATACTAGCTTTGTTACCCTAGGTAAGTCCCTTCACCTATGCAATGGGAATAATAATCACACTGCCTTATTAGGTTGTTATGAAGATCAAATGAGATCACATGCTGCATTACATACTGTATAACCTTAACGTGCTATATAAAGGCTACCTATTAACATTATTCCTGTCATTTTTAATTTAAGTTAAGGAAATATATTAATGAAAATGATATGCAAATATTCAAAAGCAGTAGTAGGTGTTAGAATTTTAAGAGCCATTTTATTACCTGAGGCAAAATATTTTAGTAACATGGCATTTCTTTTGGAGGAAGATTTGATAAATAATTATATTAGAGTACTTAGATACTTTTATATCTTTCAAAACAAAGATAATTCACATGATAACTCATAAAAATAAAAAAAAACTCCCATAATCCTCCCCCAGATCTAGATAACCACACTTCCCTTTCAGTCCTATATTAAGTAGGTGGTACCAAAGATTCCCTTTCTCATTGGATAGTTTCTCCTGTTTTTGTCCAAAGTAACTCCACTCCCCCAGCTTCCCAAGATGTCCTTTTTTTTGTTTTGTTTTTGCAGGGCAATGAGGGTTAAGTGACTTGCCCAAGGTCACACAGCTAGTAAGTGCCAAGTATCTGAGGCTGGATTTTAACTCAGGTTCTCCTGAATGCAGGGCCGGTACTATAAAATGACAAGATTGATGTGTGTGTGTGTGTGTGTGTGTGTGTGTGTGTGTGTGTGTGTGTGTGTGTTTGCTTGCTATCACAGGTTCTTGCATGGTACAAAGGAATAGAATATATAGAGCAACAGAACTTTGGCAAGGAATGATATTGGGGACCCACAAGTTGTTATTAGTGATTCTTCCCATCAAGACTCTTCAAGTTTTCTGTCCTTCCTGGGAGGAGAAATTTGACATTGCTCAGAAGTGTCTTTTTTTCAATACTGTTGCACTTTTAGTCATTTTCAGTCATGTTCAACTCTTCATGACCCCTTTTTGTGCTTTTCTGGGCAAACCTAGTAGAGTGGGTTTTATTTACTTCTCTAGGTCATTTTATAGATGAGGAAACTGAGGCAAACAAGGTGAAGTAACTAACCCAGTTTCACACAGCTAGCAAGTTTCTGGGGCCAGATTTGAATTTAGGAAGAATATTTCTGACTCTGGGCCCAGCATTCTATCCACTATGCCACCTACCTACCCTTTTTTCATTTGGTTCCCACAGATATCTGATTTCACAAAAGTTTACATATAGATCAGGTATACAACCTTCCCCTCTAATCTCCAAGCATGTTCTAATAACGGCTAACAGGATGTGATATGGTAACACCAAATCCTGATGCTCTCTTTCCCGCAGGAGGAAGCATTCCCCTATGACTCAGAAACTTGGAGAACCCTGCTTTCTAACCAGTTATCTCTCAAATCCCTTTCATTATACTTGGTGACAATTCAGTAGGGTTATTTAAATTATTCCAAGCTACTTCCTTGAGTTTAGGTAACATCAAGTGTTGTAAAACCACTGGCAAAATCTAATATGGGGAAAGTGGAGGGGGAGCAGGATAAATAATAATACTCTTCACATTTATAATTCATAGAATGTTTTCTTTGTACACGTCATAACTAGGAATTATGAAGATACTGAGATTTTTCATTCATATATGTATATATATATATTTTTTTAGCGAGGCAATTGGGGTTAAGTGACTTGCCCAGGGTCACACAGCTAGTAAGTGTTAAGTGTCTCAGGCCAGATTTGAACTCAGGTACTCTTAACTCCAGAGCCGGTGCTCTATCTACTGTGCCAGCTAGCTGCCCCATTCATTCATATATTTTCCACTTAATATGTTCAGTGATAGGCAATCTTAGAGTGTTCACAAAGGTTATTTATTATTCCAGTTACAGGAAACAGTGATAGCAGATGAAAATAATGTCATCTGATAATTATCCAAGTACATTAACTAACATAACTGTATACTTTCCCAATAGCATGAACAGGTCATAGATGTGTTTCCAAAAATGGAAACCAAGTTGGATCATATACTATTTATCTTCATGGTCTTACCTGATGCTGTTTTAGGAATGGAACTTCCAATAATTTTCATTTCTTTAAAGGGACAGAGATATGATCATAGATCCAATATAAATGTTTCAGTGAGCATGTACTGCTCTTCCCATCCACCCTCTACTCCCCCCCACAAATAGCAAGTAATTTTGAATAAACATCTAGTTTCCTAATGGGAAGCCTACATGCCTTTAAAAATTCTTTTGTGCCCTTTTGATAGTAGTCCTGCTACATCTCTGCATGCCTTTTCCTTAGCATTAATAACTCCCTCAACCTCTAAATTACTCTCTCAACTCAATCATCTCCATGGATCATATATCTTTTAAAAGCCATTTGCCTTTTTTCCCTCTGTGCTGGCTAGCTCAGTCAGTTAGAGCCTAGTCCTAATGGGGCCAAGATCAAGATTTTAATTTCTGTAGGAGCCAGTTAGCTTCACTCTGCTCCCCAACCACAAGCTGCACTTCTAACCCCAGACAGCTGTCTCACAAATGTGTTGTTACTGGTTACAGTAGATATGGGCTAAAAGATCACAGTGTAAATCCACCACAACTAGAAAGACAGCTTAAAATGTATTCTCTATTATCAGTAGGTCATTCATTAGCGTTTTTTTCTTTTCATAATGATGGTCATACATTATATAATGCAGACTATTCCCTGTTTCACTTCTTAGATGTAAATCTTAAAATCATTCAGAGGATGTCCAAACCATGCCAGTCAATGTATTCCACTCAAGGGAGATTTTTCAAGGCCCCAGAAATGCCTCCCTTTCATCAGGCTTTTACCTATGGAGTAGGGACAACATTTTCACAAAATTTTTTTCACAATTTCACAAAATTTTTGAAGGAGGCTTAGAAGTCATCTAGTCCAGCCCTTTCAATTTATAAAGAAAGAAACAGAGATCCACAGAAGTTGCATTTCCTGCCCAGTATTTTACAGGTAATAAATGGTAGAGCTGGAATATAAACCTAAGTCCTCTGACTCCAAATATTTCCATAATTCCATAATGCCTTCCTAAGAAAGATTGTACCAGAATTCTTGTGTGAGGAAATTTTATATACACATATATATATACATATATACATATGACATATATAGTACTGTTCACATTAATTATATATGTGAATTGGTGCATATAAGACACATAATATATAGTGAATATATAAATATATACACAATGTGGTAAATATATATTATATAGTTAATTGAACAGAACTACTTATATTTTGTGATGTTTAAAATCTAATGTGTGATTGCCTTACCTGCCCCCAGTGTGTGTGTGTGGGAGAACTAGCTAAGTTTACTGATAAATTCAGGAACAATTAAGGCTTTTAAGTGTTTATTAAAGTGTATTAAGGGTTAGGAGAGAGAGAGAGAGAGAGAGAGAGAGAGAGAGAGAGAGAGAGAGAGAAAGCTACCTTCACCTAGCTATCCAAGAGAGTGAATTTCTGGAAGTTAAGAGATCTGCCTACCCTGCCTGCTTCTGCCACCACCAGCTTCTTTCTGAACCAAAGAGAGAGATCCTACATGCTTCTCCTGGAAGCCCCCTTTGGAACAGGAAGCAGGGCAGTCCCCACACACAGCTCCAAGCTAATTGGCTGGTCCATTGAATGATATGACTTACAGGTGGTCTGTGAATAGAGGTAACTTCCAGATGCCAGGCAACTTCCAGATGCTAGACATATGCTTTCTCGTAAGTGGGGCATCACCCTGGTTCTCACAATGTCTTTCTCAGCAGAGGATGGCAACCTGATTCTCACAATTTGTATATACACATATATGTATATACATATATACATACATATATGTATGTTTTTATTTATTTATTTATTTATTTTGATGGGCAATGAGGGTTAAGTGCCTTGCCTAGGATCACACAGTTAGTAATGTCAAGGGTCTGAGGCTGGACTTGAACTCAGGTCCTCCTAAATCCAGGGCCGGTGCTTTATCCACTGCACCACCTAGCTGCCTCTTGTATGTACATTCATATGTGTATACATATATAACCCTAACTCCATTTTCTCAAAGAAATTATGTTATAAATTGTGCACATTTTCTCTTTATGCTAAATTACATTATGTGTTAAACAAATTTTTCAACATTGTCTGAATATAGTCAACATTTAATGAATAATTTCTATTATAAAACACCATCTCATGAAGCTTTTCTATTTTAGTCTATTATGCTAACCAGTGGATCTTTCATGATCCTATTGGGCACAATAGCAGGGTAAAATAGGGAAGGATACTATGATTAAATAATTAAATATTATGGGAGCTCCTGAGAAATGCAATGTGAAAGTTGAATCATAGAAGATTTTCAAGTGCTCAGAGTTAGAATAAGCAATGAAGTTAACACATGGTTTATGGAAAGATATCATGTAATTCTAAAGGGATAATGACAAGAATAACGACACTCTGAACTAAATTATACAAAACCAAAGAGCCAAGCTTTGTTAAGTAGGTCCTGGAGAGCTGATTAAGGAGCCATGGCAGCTGCCATGTATTTTTAGATGGATATTTTCTGTGCTTGCTGACAAATGATATAGATGTCTCTTTAAAGGCGGTCCTTATCTTCTTGCCCATGACCCAATGAATACTTCCATACTCCAGTATCTATTCCCTCTAGCACATCATTAGGTAGATCCTTATAAATATATTTTGCATTCCTTATAACTTATTAAATTGAACTTTTAGACAAGAGGTATCAAACGTGTTCTGTGGGCAGAGTCCTGAGTTCAGCCTGAAACAAATTAATCAGGAAATATTTAACAAAAATAAATAAAATTAGATAATAGTACATTTTGAAACTCAGTCAATATGTGTCCTGATGTACAATTTGGGACCCATATTTCTCTTTGAGTATGACACCACTGCTTTAGACCACAACCCATATGAAAGTGGTGAGTAGCTCTATTCAGAATACAGGTACTTTGGGGAAAGTATCTTTAGTTCAGAATCCTTTCAAAAAATTACATTTCAATAGAAAATGTATGTGGATCATCTAGGTTAGCCTTATAATTTTAATCAATGTTTTTAACTGAGGCTTAGAGAGGTCAATGACTTGCTCAATGTAACAAACTACTAGAATGTGAAACCAGTGTTTTATTTTTTTAAATTTAGGTCCTGTTATTCCAATTTCAATGCTCTTTCCAACATACTAGACTTAATCCCACTGTTCAGGCATCTATCAAGCTCCTGGAAGAAAATATAAGGTAAGTAGAAGGGTGCTCAATAAGACATATGTAAATACACAAGCATAGAAGGAATAACCTCAGTTCTATGAAAGTAATTTTGGTGTGATGATGTCTACACAAATCATTTGCCCTGCCCCTACTTGTATATTGAAGTTATCTAACTTGTGGAGTCCAGGGCATCTATATCCAGTCTGGTCAGCAGGTTACAAGGAAGGAAAGAGAGGAGCTCTCTGGTATTGAGTAGGAACTAGTATGAATATTTTGTGCCAGAGAAATCATATGCCAATTCATTGTAAATTGAAAACACCCAGCCTGAATGGGTCAGTTAAATTGAAGGACAACTGAGCTTTATAAGTACCATATAAGTGTTTTTGCTAAACATAGGGTTTAAGAAAAGCCAGTGACCTATAAATGAATCAGGTAAGATGACTCCCTGAGGAAGAGTATGTTGACTGGAGAAGGAAGATGAGAATCTCCAGGATGGTGATAGTGGAAATCAGAGTTCTAAGAAAGCTTGTAGTTTTGAGGAGAATAGACTAAGTAGAGTTCATTGAAATATAGGAAGATGGAACAATCAGAGACATAACTAGAATTTCTGGTTTACGATGTAAACACATTTGGAATTGGAGTTAAAGTTTGCTCTGATCTGGGATAATCTTTTGGAGGGGGTATTGAAGGGCTTGGGGGGATGCAGAAGTGGGGAAAGGTGAATCCCAGGAGATTAGCAGAGGCCTGGTGGTATTGATTTGGACAAATTGAGAACTACTGCATGAAGAGGCATTCCTCTTCCTCCTCTTCCATATCAAGGATAGGTCCAAAGCCTGATTTTTCCTGTTTTGTGTATGTGTGTCTATATGTCTTTTTGTGTATGTATATGTATATACATATATATGTATGTATGTGTATATATACATATATGTGTATGTGTATATACATACATATGTATGTGTGTATATAGACATACATATATTGTATGTGTGTATATTATGCATACATGTATATGTATGTGTGTGTATATATATACATATACATACATATATACATATATATATTGTGTGTGTGCATATACATATATTCAGGACCTAGAATTGCAGCATCAGGCAAAGAAATACTAGAAAATAGGATCAGATCAGGAAAATAAATTAAGCTGCACAGTATGTGTGAAACCGGTATGATTCTAGTTGATAAAATTTCTGTGGGCTGAGTTCAGGGGATACCTCTAAGTCAGAGCTGAAGATATTTCATAGGAAAAAAACTGAATCTGGGACCCAAATAGTGCTACATGAGAGACAAGACAGCTATGAAATTACTTTTTCAGTCAAAGGCAGAAGTAGGCTCAACTATACAAGAACAGAGTGATGCCAAAACTGGAGCTATTAACAAATGAAAATAGTCTTTAAATGGTCTTAAAATAAAAATGAACATTTATACAATAGTAACAGATATTTATGATTTGTCTAGCGGTTTCCAGGTATTATCTTATTTTATCCTCGCAATAACCCTGTAAGTGGTGCTATTGTTAATTCCATTTTCTAGATGAGGAAACTAAAAGGTGATTGTTAATGATGAGGAGGAGAAGGCTGAGAAAGGTTCATGTCTGAGATGAGATATTAACCCATGTCTTCTTGATGCATTTTGTTTCTAAAGCACATATGTGACAATTCTTTGTCACAAGAAAAAGACTAAGTGCAAAATTAGGCCTTGCAAAATTGGTTTATGCACTGACCACATCCAGCAGAATATGCGATATTCCATGCCTACGATTTCCCATAATATAAAGTAAGAAGGGAGTCACATTTCCTTAACTCTTCTTTAGAGCCATTTGATCTGCAATTACCCAGAATCTGGCTACCTTTTAGCATTCTTTTCATTTGCTTTGACCATATTCTGGCTTTAGCCTAGCTCTCTATACACAACTCCATGCTTCCTGGAAAAAGAATGAATAATGTTTAAGGATGAATGAACCTAAATAATTAATGTAAGATTTGAAATTTAAGTAACCTATATTACTTTATGCTGGGTGCCACATTCCCTACAATGTTTAAGTTTTAATAGCTTAAACCTACACTAAGACTTTTGGGACACCTGTATTAAATTATATGTGTTGGTGGGTTCTATACGTTACGGATGGCTGACATTGAGCTAGCCAAAGAAAATCAGTCCTTTCATGCTAGTGACTTTATAAGCTATGTTACTGTAAACATATATTGCCTATGAGAGAGGACTCTTGGCAGGAGAAGTGAAAGAGAGAAGCCTATGAATTCCAAGAAGGTGATATTTGGAGGTCAAAGCCTTCTTGATCTGTATAATATCAGAAATTTATTGAAACAAAAAGCTAAATGCTATGACTTTGGAGCCCATGGTTTGGAGCCTGCTTCATTAGCCATGCTACACCTTACCCAGCTAGGCAGTTAGGTGGTACAATGCAGAAAGAATTGGACCTAGAGTCAGGGAGGCACAGTTCAAAATCCAACTTCCAAAATTTTCTAGCTATATGACCATGGCCACATCATTTTAATTCTGTCTAATTCAGTTTCTTCAACTGCATAATGGGAAAACAATATAGCACTTGCTCCTAAGGTTATTGTAAGGATAAAATAAGATAATATTGATCAAACATTTAGCAGTGTCTGGCACATGATACAATCCTTCTTAAATTACTTTTCCCTTTTTTCCTTCTTTTCTGAAAGAGGGGGTTCCATTCTTAGATGAAAGATTAAAGCCCCTGTGCATGCCCAGTGTGTATTAGGACAGATTAGTACTTGGTTGGTCAAGGGTTTATACTAAGACCAACTAGGTGGCACAGTAGATAGAGCAATGGCCCTGACATTGCGGAGGTCCCCAATTCAAATCTCACCTCAGATACTTATTAGCTGTGTGACCCTGGGCAAGTCACTTAACCCCCAGTTGCCTTAAATATCCAGGACCATGCAGTTGTCCTGATCCAATTTCAGCACTGGATCCATGTGGCTCTGGAGGTAGAGAGTGAGGTTGGTGACCTTGCATACAGCCCTCTTTCACTTAGATCCAATTGTATTGCAAGACATGACACCACCCCAATATCATGGTCCTCTTTGAGAATGAAGACAAAACAAAAACAAAAACTCAGACCTCCCCAAATGACACTAGATCATCCTAATAATATTTTTTTTCATAACAAGATATGGGGAGTATTAAAAACTGACAGTGTATTAATCTACCAAATTTTATTAATGATTTTATTCATTCAAGAGGAGATTATTTTAAAATGCTTCTTTGAGGACTGATTTTTTTAAAAAAGCTTTACTTAGGTCAGAATTAGCAGGTTAAAATATATGAGCTATTTCAAATGTCTTAATGTAGTTTAATGTTTTGGGGACACCTAGTATATTAGTCGTCATAAACCTGCTCAGTTTATTTGTATCCTTTGTGTCTTAGAATCATGAGGAATGATTGTATTTGTTTTCTTTTCCATTGCCTAATATAGAATGAAGAAATCATTCATTCAGTCATTTAGCACCAACTGCTAAATTAAGCACAAAATATTGTGTTGTTTAAAAATCTAAATGTGAGTTCTAATCTGTCCCCCCCCCCAGTTTTGGGGGGAAACTGGCTAAAATCACTGATAAATTCACTAAGAGTTTAGGCTTCTAAAGATATAAGATAGTAAAGAGAGAGAAAGATCGAGAACAGATTCCTTATAGCATGGAAATCCTAGCCTGTCTAAAAGCTCACATGAAGTCCTGCCACCAAGCCAATGTCTGGAACCAAAAGAGAAAGAAGCCCTCTACTAGGGTCTGCTTCCTACTTTGTGTCCTCCTCCTGGAAATGGGAGGCTCTTCAAGTTGATTAGCTGAGAGCAGTCTCCTGCCAATATAGCAGTCCACAGCCTTTGAGAACACTCCTTCTCAGGGCTGGCCAAATTCAAATTCACGATCTAATCACTTCTAAGTGGGGCACCCAGTAGTTCCTCATTCACACCCAATTCAAACACTACTAAGTCAATCAAGTTAGACCCCTGGGTGTCTACTAAATTCCATTTTCTTAACACAGTATCCAAGTACAAAGAAACAATCCCTGCTCACAATGATCATACTAATAAAAGAAGTGCCAAGTAAATATAAAAAATAAGTGTATCATTCAAGATAATATATATCACATATATTATGGATTTCTGATTCTTTATGACTCCATCACAGCATGATATAATGGATACAGATATAAATTTCAGGATAGGAAAAAAAAGCCTAGATTCAGATTCTATCTCTCATCCACACTATTTGTATGACCCTGGATAAGTTACCTAACCTCTTAGTCCTCTACATCTATGATTTCAAACTCAAATAGAAACAGCCCCCTGATTAGAAAATCACAAATTACCATTATCTATGTTGTGCTGCATTTTATTTATTTTGTAAAACATTTCTCAGTTACATTTTTTGGGGTAGGTTTTTTGGGGGGGTAGGGCAATGGGGGTAAAGTGACTTACCCAGGGTCACACAGCTAGTAAGAGTCAAGTGTCTGAGGCAGGATTTGAAACTCAGTGTCCTCCTTGAATCCAAGGGCAGTGCTTTTATCTACTATGCCACCTAGCTGCCCCCTCAATTACATTTTAATCTGGTTCTTAGGAGCACTTGGGGGTTTGACATCTTGACTGTAGATAATTGTTTAAGATGCTATCTTACATTGGTACAGGGAATTTCCTCTCCTGGAAATGTCCTACATTGTTGTTGTGTTTCAGTCATTTCAGTCATGTCAGACTCTTTATGAGCAGGTTTGGGTTTTTTTTTGGCAAAGGTACTACAATGGTTTTCTATTTACTTCTCCATGTTCTACATTAGTGAAATTGTAATTCTAGTTCCTATCCTTTTATGACTCTATTCTTGTGTCTTGGAGATTATATAGTTTCTGATTTTGATTTGTCCTGACTTGTCTATCTGTTATTCACATTTGATGAATTCTAATTGGAAAGAGGAAAAAAACCCACATTTTCCTGTGGCCTTCCTTCCACAACTAACTGTGACTAGACTGTAGAAGTTTCTTTGACATCATACAGCTAAAAGGAATACCCATTGTCTTCAGTATATAAACAGACATCATGATCTATGTATCTGCATTGTTTCACTGCCATGATTTTCACCTTATCTCAGAACTTGTGGGCAGCCCTGTTTAGTCTTCATAGGAGAAAAAAATCCAGTTGCTGATATTTTCATCTAATTTTATCTTCATGTGTATTAGAGGTTAATGTTGTTGATGGGAACAAAGAAGGTGAATAATTATATTAATTGATGCTTTTTATTTCCCTGATCTTCATTGTTCCTCCAAGGACTGCTGGGAACAATGGCTAGAAGATTAAAATGACAGAAATATTTTGAAAAGTAAATAATAATTTTAATTGACCAGATAATAATAATACAAAATGACTGACCAGAAGTTTAAAGACAACTAAAATACACTTTATATTTTCTTCAGCAAACAAATATGCAGTACAGTATTAAAAGAGCAAATACTTGGGGGGGGGAACTACAGATAAAATGACAGCTGACTTAAAAACTAAAAGATACCATTGTAGATATAAGGATAAAAGAAAATTATTGCATAATGGATAATTTGAAACACAGAAAGAGTATTGGATAGGAGTACATCTAAATAGTTATGTTGGCTGACAGTACATTTGAAGAGAATCCTCTTTCATGATTGGAAGCAGGAAGGTGGTACAGTACATAGACCACTTGACTTAGGAGGCAGGAAGACTTGAGTTCAAATTTTGTTTCAGATAATTTACTTGGCTGTGTCATCCTGGGCAAATTGCTTCATCCCTCTGGGATTAAATTCCTTCATCTACAAAATGGAGATAACAATAGCATTGACCCCATAGGGTTGTTTTGAAAATCATATGATATGGCATAGGCACAGCACTATATAAATCCTATGAATTACTATGATAAATGGTTCTTTCTCTGACATTTCATTTTCTTCAGTTTATAATTTCATCACTGAAAAGGGTAACCTCTTTCACTTAGACCATTTTTTGCCTGAAATTTGCATACAGCTATTTGGTTCTAACAGTAAGGGGCATATTTTGTCTGAAGTTGATAATGGTGACACTTACTAAAACTTGTATCCACTCAATTAGATTTCCATTCCTTTAAATTTTATTAAAAATACAAACTTCTAATGAAATGTCTATAAGCAAATATTATATATTCATATTTAAAAGGGGATATTATACTGAGAATACTAAAATTCAACAAATTTGCCAACAAATAAGTGAGTACCATGAAAATAAATTAAAATTGCATACACATATTGCCACCTGTTTAGAAACATTTTAAAAATACATTAATATATTATCGTTAATAAAACATAATAAAAAGTTATCATCCCTATTTCACATCCCTGAGATTTATTCTAACAAATTAAATTGGGTGGACTATTTCATAGAGAATAATATAAAAGTTTCAATTCAATTCTTCAATTAAGAACACAGACCATATAACTTTATTGAACAAAACAGCTGGGTGAATAGATCCAAAGAGTATTGATTAATGGGTTTAATAAACTTGTCATATCTGCTTTCATCTTAGTCATTGATAAAAATAGTGAATAATAGAAGGCCAAGAACAGAGCCATTGTGATATTTCACTACCATTGCTGAGACAAGAATAGGTGAATTGATAACAAACCAAATATTCTAACTGAGAAAAAAGTGCTGAAGGCAAGGTAAGATGAAGGGAAAAAAGAATACAATGGAAAGGTCCTAAGTTGTCTTAAAGATGTTTATATTCTCTAAGAGGATGTGTCCCTGTACTCTCAAGATTCCATGGACAGATAACAAGGGGTCCAGAACTTGGATGGGAAAAATTACATTACTTACAATAACCTCTGATTGAAATTTAAGATTTCAGTTAATTAAAAAATACAAGGAGGAAGTGACAATAAAGTTAAATTCATACTGGTACTGTAGTGACCCAGGACATCTACTTGGAAAGATGCCACAGATATATAGAACCTGAATATGTAAGGGGCTAAAATTCTAGCTATACTATCTAAAATCTAATGAGTGGTCTCAATAAATTATAAGCTTTAGTAACAGTATTTAAGTGTTTAAGTATTTATTAAAGAGCATTAGGATCAGAAAGAAAGGTAAAAGTCTGACTATTTCTAAGAGACCCCCTAATCCGACCAGCCATGGCGAGGTCAGGACAAAAAGAGAGTGAAACCTTCTGCCAGCATCTGCTTCCTACTTCATATTCTCCTTCCAGAAATGGGAGGCTCTTCAAGTTGATTGGCTGGTAGTTTGATAGACAATTCCCATGAGCAAATGCCACTTCCTGACACAAGGAAAACCACATGGCTTGCCCTCAGACACCTTCTCCTTATGGTGGAGCTTTCCTACAGTAGCTCTCCCGCAGGGTGGTATCATTCCAATCATTACAAGAGATAGAGTGAGAACTGCCAGTGATCAATGCAGGACTTAGCTTTGAAATCTTGAGAATGGATGAGCATTCTAAGTTATTAAATAGAAAAGTAGAAGATCAGAAGAACCAAAAGAACACACATTGTGGGGAATGGTGGACAGGAAAGAGAGGCATAGTGACAATTTGCAAACACATCCAAAATAGAAAGCTATTTAGTGTTTCAGTGGGTCTTCTTGACTAACAAACCAGAGTGATGAGAAGTGAAAAAAAGGAGAAAACAGGGGATTTAAATTATTTATGTCTCTCTTTAGAAAGTAACATATTATGAGGCTGGAGATTCTAATTTCTCTTTTAATTGATAGATCAAAAAGTTTGGGTATGCATTCATACATGTGTGCTTGTGTGTGTATTAGTATGTTTTGGTTTGGAGCTCTGATTTCATCTTTCAGTGAGAATATTCTCCTTACATGTATATATTCAAAACTGCACTACAACATGGCTTCTTAAAAAGCTGTTAAGGGGACATTTAGAAGTTAAGTGATTTGCCAAGGGTCACAAAGCCAGTTAGTATCAGAGATAAGCCAGGTCTTCCTGTCATGGCAGCTAAGTGACTTGCTAAAGTGACATAGTTAACAAGTGACAAAACCAAGACTTAAATCTTAGACTGGTCCTCTACCTACTATGCCAGGCTGCTTCTAAAAGGTCACTAATCCTATCTGTAAAGTCATAAATACAAAGAATACAGACATGAATGTAAAAAAAGGAATAGCTATAGATAAATTAGTCAAACTCAAGTTTTGAAGGAATTCAAGGGTGAAACTGTTCTCAAATACATGTCATAACAAATGGGCATTGCACATTGGGCCTGGAGGATTGCCAGTGTGATCCAAATCCATAAGAAAGATTTGAAAGAATATTGTTTAGGACAATATACTGAATTATCTTATAATACCAGACAAAGACATGGAATTTAATCCATAATAATGGGTTGGATTGCTGAATATTTAGGTACATATAACCTATTAAGGAAAAGGCAGTTTTGCTAATCTACTGAATTATATCATATCTATAATTTGGTTATAATTCTATTGATGTACTAAAGCAAAGGGGTGATGTGGAATAATTGGAAAGGTTTTAGCATAATTCATTTTCTTTCCCTCCATATCAATCCCGACTCTCTCTGGCAATTTTTCTTTTTCTGTCCTTGGTACTGAAGTAATTTATTCACCCAGGTTTGTCAGCCCTGATTTCACCCGTTTCCTCATTCTTACTCAGCCTGTATCACCAATCAGTTGGCAAATCTTGTTTCTACATCCTCAAATCTTTTGCATATTCTCTCCACCCAAACAGCTACCACTCTATTTTAGGCACCTCATCATCTCTCCTCCCCACTGCACAAATTTTATAATTGATCCCAGTAACTCAAATCTCTTTTCTCTCTAATTTGCCCTCCACATACCTACTGAAGTGATTTTCCTCATTCCAGTACTTAGCAAATTTCAGTGGGTCTCTATAACTCTAAAATGAGATGTGAGCTCCTCTTTTTAGTACTTAGACCTTTATAAGCTGTCACTCATCTATTTTTTCACCCTTATCCTTCTAACTCCAAAGTCTAGCCAAAATATCCTTGTTACTACCTTCTATCTCATATACAACCTTATATTTCATATCTTCACATGCACTTCCACTTCCTCCTGAACTTTAAGATTTAGCTCACGTCCTACCTTTTGCGTGGAGGTTCTTTTGCTACTCCTAGCTGCTAGTGTCCCTTGAGGTCAATTTGTATCTGTGTATGTGTAACTTATACCTGGTGTGTGTTCTGTGTGTGTATGCATGTGTGTGTATGGATGGATGGATGGAAAGAGAGAAAGAGAAAAGTAAATATGAGGAGGGAAGATAAATATATATATAATACTCCCTTAGAATATTATCTTCTTGAGGACAAGGATTATTTATTCTTTTAAGATCTTGGCTGAATTTTCTCTTTATTTTTAAATAGCATGTATTTTTCCTAATAACATGTAAAGATAATTTTTAACATTTGCTTTTTTAATTGAGTTTTAAATCTTCTCCCACCCTCCTGTCACCTAAGATAGGAATCAAATAACATGAGTTATATAATGTCAATCATGTAAAATATATTTCCACTTTAGTCATGATGTGAAAAAGAAAACAGACCAAAAGAAATAAGCCACAAAAAAGAAAGTGAAAATTGTATGCTTTGATCCATATTCAAACTCCATCAGTTTTTCTCTGGATATGGATAGCATTTTCCATTGTGAGTCCTTTGGATTCATCTTGGATCATTGTATTGATGAGAAGAGCTAAGTCATTCATAGTGGATCATTACACAATGTTGTTGTTACTGCATACAATGTTCTGGTAGCAGAGACTGTATACTTAATGAGTTTTTGCTTATTGAGTAATTAATTGAGGGAAAGTAATTGTCTTAATGAGACAGACCTATAACATAGGGATCTTTTTTCTCCTTTTGTTTCATTTCATTTCATTTCATTTCATTTTGTTTCATTTTGTTTCTTTTCCTTTCCTTTCCTTTCCTTCCCTTTCCTGTCTTGTGTTTTTTTCTGTTTATTTCAATTTTAATTTTCCAAATTACATGTAAAAACAAATTTTGGCATCAATTTTTTTAAAATTTGTGTTCCAAATTCTCTTCTTCCCTCCCTCCCCACCCCACCCCCAAGAACTCAAGCATTTCAGTAAAAAGTTACACATGAGTAGCCATGCAAAACATCTCCAAATTAGCCAAGTTGTGAAAGACAACAGATGAAAAGAAAACTTCAGGTTAAGGAACTATAAAAAAAAATATGCTTCACCTTATTTCAGATACCATCAGTTCTTTCTCTGTAGATGGATGACAGTTTTCATAAGTCCTTCAGAGTTATTTTAGATCATTGCATTGCTGAAAATAACCAAGTCATTCACAGCAGATCATCTCACCATATTAGTATTATTTTGTATAGGTACATTTCACTCAGCATCAGTTCATGTAGGTCCTTCCAGGTTTTTTCTGATTACATCCTGCTCATCATTTGTTGTTGTAGTTGTTTCTGATAAAGTAACTACCCCGCTGGGGTAGGACAGCCAAATTCCTCATAAACTCCTACAGACACCCCTGTATCCTCGCCACCACCTCCAGCCAACAGCCGTTCAGCCCTTTACCAGACTATGATCTTAGTTCCAGAGACACCTCTGCGCAGCTGATTCAGAGGTTGGGGGTAAATTTCTCTTGTGTAGCCTGCCTGGGACTGCATATGTGTCAGTGCGATCACAGGGTTGTGATGCACTCCCAGAATGGGACAGCAGCCTCCTCCTGCCAAACATCTAAACCCTCTTTGGCTGGAAAATAATCTCAGTCTGACTTTTTGTGGATTATGCTTCTCCAGGAATTGTCTTATGGCTGTGTTTGGAGTTTTTTGGAGTAATTGTGTCAAGAGTTCTGAGCATTTACTGCCTTTCCTCCACCATCTTGGCTCCTCTCCTCCCCCCCCCCAACAAGTGTTTTCTTTACTTTCTTTCTTTTTAGAATTTAACAAAGGCAAAAAAATGTCCTCCCCACACATACTATGGCCATTATGGCAATTCTTCTGCATTACCTACAAAGATGAAATAGCCTAGATTGGGTTGGAGGATTTTTCAAAACAAATTCTATTTTTAGTAAATCCTCAGTGTAAAATCCATGTCTGGATTGAGGTTGGGTCCCCAATCTTTTATTGCTATACTATACAGGTTTTTTGGTAAGGTCTAATCCTAACCCCGTTGGAGACAGTGAATATGTGGAGTGTAAGGGTATTTAAGGGTGTTTCATATTCCTTCCAGCTACTGATGGAACACTAGGTAGTACTTCCCGTTACTTAAAAGGGAAAAATCAAGCTTATTGCTTCTTTGGACACTTAAGAATCAGGATGCCAACATTGGCAAACATTAAAGATGGTTAATAGGAGCTATAAAATGTATGCTTGGTGTATTGCATATTTAATATGCCTTGGAACTATGAGTAGATTTTGCGTCAACATAATTGTGCTTTCATGTAGAGATTTCTTACACCTAAGAGACTTTGATTTGTCAAAGAAATGATAGACTGCCAAAGGAAATGGGTATATATTCTTCCTCCTTTACTGAGAAGATTGAGGACTATACAGTAAACTTCTCTCACCTTCCTTCCATTGTGCCTTACAATGTCTGTAATCACATCTTCATAACCACAGAGTGTCTCCTTCTCACTCTTTGTCCCCTTCTCTTCTCTTTAGTAGGTGACATTGCTCCTTATTCGATTCCAAAGCTAGACTTTTCATGTGTAGTTAACATCTATTTTGTCTTCTTTGGGGATTTTCTTCCTAATTATCCTTTCTAATTCATATATCATCAATATTTTTTTGTACTGGCTCCTCTCTCCTCTGCTTACAAGTATATATTTATCCACTATCTTAAAATATTTTTCTTAACCTTCTTATTTGTTGCCTCTATGTTCTCTCTTACACAACTTCTGCCCATGGTATTGTTACTTATCGTTTAATCATAAATCCAGTGTCACACTCTTCATTTTTCTTGACCTCTACAATATTTTTTTTGTTTTTTAAAATTTTTTTCTAATTACCTTTTATAATATTTGAAACAGTTATCCATTGTTTTTATTAAACTAATTTTCCTTCTGCCACTCCTTAACCTCCCCCTTTTTCTTTCTAAATTCTATAAATGTATGTAGTCTAAGGCTCAATTCTTATCCTGATTTCATTTTCTATAGTGACTCCTTTAATGATCTCATTCTCACACTTGGTCATACCCTGCAAATCTTAGGGATTCTGGTTACCTATAGGTCATCATTTAAAGCTCATTTCCCATCCATCTCCATTCTTTATTCCCATCACCCTTAACCCCTTCACTCCAAAATTCCAACCAAATTCAACTCACCTCTTCTACTAATGTTCTCTGGAATCACTGTTCCATAATTAACAAACCCTGTTTCATCTTACTATCATTTTCTCTCCAACTGTTTCCAACTTCTGGCTACTATTGATACCTGTTCTTCCTCCTCCCCCCCCCAAAAAAATATAGACTCTCTGGCAACACTTTCTAGTACTGGTTGTACCTTCTCTCATTCCCCTTGGTGAGACAGAGGATTTTGAATACTTCTTGAACACATTTTTTACTTCCAGCTTTTCTTTCTACTTGTACCACTCATTCACCTCTCCTCCTTTGAGTTTATGTAATTCACATCTTCCACCCACTCAAAAATTCTTCTAGTTGTTATATCCAGACTTCCAGGTCACTCCCCTTCTTCTTCAATGAGTTTGGTACCTGACAATTTTTTTCCCTTTCCCAACTCTTGACATTATACTTCTTTTTAAAAATAATAAACATTTTTAGTTTTAGTTTTAGGTTCCAATTTTTATCCCTCTTTACCTCCCTCTCCTTCCCCCTTCCTGAGGTGGCAAACAATTAGATATGGGTTTACATTTTGATTATGTAAAACGTTACCATATTTGTCATTTTGTGCAAGTAAACAATTAAAGAAAAAATGAAAAAAAAGTGAAAAATAGCTTGCTTCAGTCTGTTCCATCAATATCAGTTCTTTCTTTGGAGGTGGATAGTATAATTCATCAAAAGCACTTTGGGATGTCTCGGATCATTTTATTCTTGAGAATAGGTCAAGTCATTCGCAGTTCTTCTCAAACAATATTGCTGTCTCTGTGTACAGTCTTCTCATGTTCTGTTCACTTTGCAGTACATCATTTCATATATGTCTTTTTGTAATCTTGGTTACATTAGTTTTGTTTGTGCAAAAGCTTTTGAAATTTTAGATAATCAAAATGATTTATTTTACATTTAATTTTATTCTTTGTATCTTCTTTGGTCCTAAATTGTTCCCCTGCCCATAAATCTGACAGATAAACAATTCCATACTCCCTTAATTTGCGTTTTTTTTTTTTTTTTTGTGAGGCATTTGGGGTTAAGTGACTTGCCCAGCATCACACAGCTAGTAAGTGTTAAGTATGTGATGCCGGATATGAACTAAGGTCCTCCTGTAATCCAGGGCCGGTTCTCTATCCACTGTGCCACCTGGTTGCCCCCTCCTTAATTTGCTTTTGGTATCATCCAACATTATACTTCAGCATACATATTGACTCTCCCCCCAAATCCCTAACCATGCAGTTCCTTAACCTACTCTCATTCATGAACTACTCTTCCAACCCACCTCATTTACACACAAAGATATGTTGCACTGATCTGATCTTGCCTACCACAAATAAATGTACCACCTCAGTGTTAAAGAATTCCTAAATAGACTTATTTGATCATAATGTATTGGATTTCCACCTTCATCCCTGCCTTCCTTTTAAATGCTACTCTTCATCTACATCATGACCTTCAGTTCAGCAACCTCTTAGTTTTCTCTTTCTCCATCTTCCTTTCACTAGCTGATCTCCCTCTTTCCCCATTTTCAAACTTGTGAACCAGTTTAATTCAGTACTACTCCCTTCTTTTTAGTGCCCTGCAAAGCCTCAGCCTTAGATGATGACCAACATTTGCTGCCTTTGTTCCTATACTCATGCTGTTAAATGAACATGAAGAAAAACACACAACCTCTTTGACTGGTTTGCCTAAAAATTAGTTAACAACCTCTACTGGTTTCTTACTACTTGCAAAATCTTTGAAATATACTAATTTCTCTCTTCTGACATTGATACAACTCTAGTGAAAACCCTTATTATCTCACACCCATACTTTGGCAATAATATGCTTGTGGATCTGCCCACCAAAAGTCTCTCCCCATTCTAATCTATCCTCTATTCAACTACTGAAGTGATTTTCCTCAAGCACAGGTATGACCATGTCACCTTTGGCATTTGCAGTCCTTAACCTCTTCCCACCACCAGTGTTTCATTCATCTTAGATCTTATTGCCCCATGTACTCTTTAATCCAGGTACACTAGCATCCTCACTGTTCATGAAAGTCACTCTGGGGGCAGCTAGGTAGCATATTGGATAAAGCACCAGCCCTGGATTCAGGAGGACCTGAGTTCAAATATGGCCTCAGATACTTAACGCCGTACTAGCTGTGTGACCCTGGGCAAGGTCACTTAACCCTCTCTGCCCTGCAAAACAAAACAAAACAAAAAAGTCACTCCATCTCTGGTCATTTCTTTGGCTATATATACCCATATGTTAGGAATGCTCTCCCTTCTCATCTCTGTCTACTGACTTCCTTGGCTTTCTTCAAGTCCCTTTCTTCTACAGGAAACATATTCAACTTCTCAGAATTCTGATCCTTTCACTGTACTAATTATTTCTGGCTTATCTTGTATATTCTTGGTTTGTACATATTCGCTTATTGTCTTTCCCCATAAGAGTGTGAGGTTCCTAAGGTCAGGGATTTCTTTGGCCTCTCTTTTTTTTTTGGACTCAGCACTTAGCAGAGTGTCTAGCATATAGTGCGTGCTCAATAAATGTTTGTTGACTATCTTCATATACTACCCCAATTTCATTTTTATGACATTAAGTCCCAATATGCCATATCTAACTCCATTCAATTCATTGTTCCTAATGCACACTATGACTGTCCCTACCTCAGTTATTTTTCTCCATACCTGAAATTTCTTTTTATATCCTCTCCATTTATCTCAATTCTTCTAGCCCACCACTGCTAAACAGTTCATGCGCTATTATTTCACTTGTACAACTTTTCTAAGTGTTAGTGTTAACTTTGTATTTCCACATTATACATTTGACACTAACATTTGCTACCTTGGATTTTTAATTACGTTTTATTTATGTGTCTTGTCTTCTTAGTAAGATTTTAAGTCCCTTTTGACCATGACTTATGTATCTGAATTTAGAGTGTCTTAGTCTTGAACATAGTAGAAAATCAGTGTTTGCTGCTAATGATAATGATAAATAATGGGAAATAATCTACAATTATGTATCAGGGAACTTAAATCTGATAGAGCCTTTCAAAACAACCGACCCAAAAACTTTTATTTGACCCTGGAATATAGAGAAACTGAGAACCAGAGAGGCTACATGACTTAATAAGTGATCAAGTAGATAATAAACATCAGAAACAAGACTGAAATCAAAGCCAGAGCTGAAAGAGACATCAGAGACTATCTAGTCCATTTCCCTTAATTAATAAGAGAGGAAACTGTGGTCCAAGGAGTTTAGTGACTTTTCCAAAATCAGACATGATATAAGCACTAAAAATAGGACTTGAATTTAGACCCTCTGACTCCAGAGCCACTATGCTCTACCACAAATCACAGTGGTGTGGGTGCTATTGTATATAAAAGCTCTTTCTGGTTACTATTATTAATTGGCCCACTTAACTTTCTGAAAAATATGTTGGAATTTTAATTTTGTTGATAAACAAGAGGAATCATAAATGATTAGAAATAATTAACTCAAACCTTTATTCATTTTACTAGTCTTACTACATTCAACTATGGATGTGTTTTTTAATATTTCAATTAGTAAATAATACATTTATTCTTTATAGTTCTTCATTATTTGCTCCTTAATGCCTCCATAGTATACCTCCCTAATGAAACTACCACTAGAATATCATATATTATAGTAAGCTATGTCCCCTTACATGGCCCAGGTTCAGCCTTTGGGATTCTCCACATAATCCCTTTTTAAACAATCTATGCTTTGACCCAAAATTTGCTTTGGGAGAATCAACCAACCATCAGGACAATAAATCAAACATTTACTAACATTTGGATTTGCCTAATTTTCCCCCTAAACATTTATTTCACTTGGAATGTCCAAATTTGACTTATTTTCAGCACTTCTACAGGAAAAGTAAAGTTCCAGGGTGAGCAGAACCAAGAGGACAGAGAAAAGGCAGGGACTAGCATGAGTTCTCCCAAATTCCCAACCTTTAAAATAATGCACTAAAACGAATTCTGGAGTGAAAGAACCCACAAAATGATAACCTGAAACCACTTAACAGGTCAGCTAGAAAGGTCTGTTACACCAGAGTGGGAGTAGAGTGCAGAGCAGTGAGGGCAGCACCAGTGCAGACCTGACCCTAGCAATCAGGAACAGGTCTTTGGAAGTGAATGAATCAACTCTGTTCTCACAGCTCTTAGCTCACAGATGGACAATAAGTTGGCTTTGCTGGCACCAGGGGGTAGGAATCTGTATCTTTGTTTGTAACAGTCCTAGGTGATAGTTCTAACAAAGCAAAGCTCATGGCCAGAGGGGAGCAAGGACTCCAGTCACTGTTCTGAGACATCAAAGAGTATTTGCGGTCACTTACAGACCAGAGCAAAGGCCAGGAGAATAGTAAATACACCACACCTCTCCTTAGATAATATGTCCTTGAAAGAACTAATAATTTACAAACCCCTAGAACTAGCTCTGAAAATGGCTGTACAAATTCCCTGAAGCTTGGAAAGGTGCACTCTCCACCCCAGAAGCAGACTCCCACTTTAGCATAGAGTTAAAAGTCAAGAAATAGGCTGGTAAAATGAGCAAGCAATGGAAAACATTCTGACCATAGCAAGTTACTTTAGTGACAAGGAAGGTCAAAACATACACTCAGAACAAGACAACAACTACTAAATTCTAAGCCTCAAAATAAAATAATTGGTCTTATGCCTTGGAAGAGTCATAGAGGATTTTTAAAATCAAGCAAGAGAGGTAGAGGAGAAATGGGAGAGAAAGGAAAGTGATACAAGAAAATCATGAAAAAAAGATCAACAACTTGGTAAAGGAGGCACACACAAAAAGGAAACGACACCTTAAAATAGAAAAGGTCCACTGATAATATATATATAATATAATATATATATATATATGTGGTGTGTGTGTGTGTGTGTGTGTTGTGTGTGTGTGGTGTATGTATGTAATATAAAATTCAGTGAGAAAAAGAATACGTTGAAAAGCAGAATTGGAAAAATGGAGAAGGATATACAAAAATTCATTGAGAGAAAATCTTAAAATGTAGAGTTCGGGCAATTAGAAAAAGATGTACAAAAGTTCCCTGAAGAAAATCATTCCTTAAATATACAAATGAGGACAGTAGAAGCTAATCATTCCATGAAATGTAAGAAACAATAAAACAAAAATTTAAAAAATGAAAAAGGGGAGCAAAGTCAAGATGGTTGAGGAAATGAAGTGACTTGGCTGAGCTCTCCCTCCTTAAAATCAGTATTGAGCAAATTGGAGCTAATGACTTTATGAGAAATCAAGAAACAATAAAGCAAAACCAAAAAAAGGGAAAAAAAGAAAAGAAAAAAAAATAGAAGGTAATGTGAAATATCTCATTGGAAAAACAACTGACCTGGAAATTAGATGCAGGAGAGATAAAATAGATCCAGGAGAGATAAAATTATTGGACTACCTGAAAGCCATTATAGAAAAGAGCCTAGAAATTGTCAGGGAAAAATTGCCCCTAATATTCTAGAACCAGAAGTTAAAATAGAAATTGAAAGAATTCACTGATCACCTCCTGAAAGAGATCCAAAAATGAAAACTCCCAGGAATATTATAACCAAATCCCAAAGCTCCCAGGTCAGGGAGAAAATATTGCAAACAGCAGGAAAAAAACCAATTCAAGTATTGTGGAGCCACATTGAGAATAACACAAGATTTAGCAGCTTCTGTATTAAAGGATCTTTGGGCTTGGAATATGATATTCCAGAGGGCAAAGAACTGGGATTACAACCAAGAATCACCTACTCAGCAAAACCGAGTATAATCTTCAGGGGAAAATGGGCATTAAATGAAAGAGAGGACTTTGAAGCATTCTTTCTTTAATAATTAGAATTTTATTTTCCCAAATTACATGTAATACAAATTTTGACATTAATTAAAAAAAATAACTTTGTGTTCCAAATTCTCTTCCTCCCTCCCTCCCCCACAAGAACACAAGCAATTCAATATAAACTATAAATGAGCAGTCACACAAAACATTCCCACATTACCTAGGTTATAAAAGAAAACATACAAAACAAAACTTCAGATAAAGGAACTACCAAAAAAATTTATGCTTCAATCTGTATTGAGATACCATCAGTTCTCTCTCTATAGGTGGATTGAATTTTGACGAGACCTTCAGAGTTGTCTTGGATAATTGCATTACTGAAAATAATGAAGTCATTCACAGACAATCATCTCACAATATTACTGTTATTTTGGAAACAGTAGATTTCACTTTGCATCAGCTCATGCAGGTCCCTTCAAGTCTTTCTGATTGTATCCTGTTCATCATTTTCTTTTATAGTAAACTACATTTACATAGTACTTTAAAGAGAGATTTCCTTACAATGAACCCATGAGGGTGATTAATATAAAACAGTAGTAGATATTTTTTATATATGTACCTAAATTTGACAAGAATTTTCTTCAAAATAGCCCAGCGAAGTAAGTAGCCATATATTTTGCCATCATCATCATCAATGATCAATCATAATCATCTATCAATCCTTATTATCCTCAGTCATAATTGACAATCAATCCTCATTTTCATTCATCCTCTCCCCATCAACCAGTCCTCCTCATCTATCAATCCTTATTAATCATTCTTTATCTTCCTCCAATCAACACCAATCCATCAATCATCATCATCAATCATCATTATCATTATCTTATATTACTTTTGCCTCTCCTTCAAAAGTTATTTCACAATTACTATTGTTAACTGTTTCACTCCATCCTATTCCCTTCCCATGATATTAACTGTGTTCTATCTTCTTTTACCATATCCCTCCTCAAAAGTCTTTTGCTTCTGACTGCCCCCCCCAACTCTGCCCTCACTTTTTTCACACACACACACACACACACACACACACACACACACACACACACACACACATCCTTATCCCCTTCCCCTCCTACTTTCCTACAGGGCTACAAAGATTACTCCACCCAATTGAATGTGTATGTTAATTCTTCCTTGAGCCAACTGATGAAATTAAGGTCTTTGAGCTAATTCTGATGAGTGTAAGGGTCATTCACTTCCTCACTCCTCCCCCATTTCTCCCCACACCCCATAAGCCCTTTCCTGCTTCCTTTGTGTGAGATTTCACCACATTCTACCTCTCCCCTTTCCCCCTCCCCCAGTGCATTCCTCTTACCCCTCACTTTTACCCTAAAGAAGTCATCATGTGGCAGCTTGGTGACACAGTGTACAAAGTACCTACCAGCTCTGGACACAGGAGGACCAGAGCCCAAATCCAGCCTCAGACACAAGACACTCTCCAACCCTGACTTCCCCCTCCCCACCAAAAATGATAAACAAAATCTTAATCCATTCCCACCTGTGTTATCTGTCTAAATTTATTCCTATCATCTGGCCTAACATTCAGAAAGCTCTTATGATTTAGACAAATCATCTTCCCAATTAGGAATGTAAACAGTTTAACCTTTTAACATCTCTCATGATTTCTTTTTCCTGTTTACCTTTTTATGCTTCTCTAGGGTCTTGCATGTGACAGTCAAATTTTCTATTCAATTCCTGAATGTCCTCTTTTTCATTGAAATCCTATTTCCTCCCCTGAAAGATTATGATCAGTTTTGCTGGGTAGGTGATTCTTGTTTGTAATCCCAATTCCTTTTCCCTCTGGAATATCATATTCTATGCCTGTACTTTAATGTAGAAGCTTCTAGATCCTGTGCTATCCTTACCATGACTCCACAGTATTTGAATTGTTTCTTTCTGGCTGATTGCAATATTTTCTCCTTGATCTGGGAGCTCTGGAAGTTGGCTATAATATTCTTTGAAGTTTTCATTTTGTGATCTCTTTCAGGAAGTGATGGGTGGATTATTTTAATTTCTATTTTACCTTCTGGTTCTAGAATATCAGGGCAATTTTCCCTGACAGTCTCTTGGAAGATGATGTCCAAGCTTTTGCTTTGATCATAGTTTTCAAGTAGTCTAGTAATTCTCAAATCATCTCTCCTGGATCTATTTTCCAGGTTAGCAGTTTTTCCAAGAAGATATTTCACATTATCCTCTATTTTTTTTTTATTCCATTGGATTTGCTTTATTGTGTATTGGTTTCTCATGAAGTCACTAGCTTCTATTTGTTCATTCCTAATTCTTAGGCAATAATTTTCTTCAGAGATCTTTTGTATCACTTTTACCATTTGGCTTTTCAAGTTGTTGACTTTTTTCTCATGACTTTCCTGCATCGCACTCATTTCTCTTTCCATGTTTTCCTCTATCTCTCTTTCTTTATCCTCAAAGTCCTTTTTGAGCACCTCTATGACCTGAGACCAATTCGTATTTTTTCTTGGAAGCTTTGGATGTAGGAGCCCTGATGTTGCCTTCCTCTCCTGAGGGTGCACCTCATTTCTTCCTGTTGCAAAGAACCTTGTCTATGGTTTGCAATTTTTTCTGCTTTCTCATCTTGCCTGTCTTTTACTTGACTACCAACTCCTTCCCAATGTGGAGCACTGCTTCCAAGGCTATACTGTCCCAAGCCTCAGGGGGTCCCAGGTGATACGACTCAAGGAGAGGCATGTTCTTCACTGCTTGGCCTATGTTCTGTCTGTAAATAACCTCAGGCCAACTTTCTAATTAAACAGGCAAGAAAATTTTGTGTGCTATGGTTGTTAGCACTGAATAGCTTGTGCCCCTCCCCCACCTGTGCCTCTTGCTGCTCAAGATTTGTTCCTGTTTCCACACTGGGGTAGGACAAATGAATTTCTCCTGAGCTCCCAAAGACACCCCTGTATTTTCCCCCCTGGTCCAACCATTCAGCCCTCTCACTAGACCACGTGCTTAGTTCCAAAAGAGACCTGAGTTGCAGCTGATTGGAGGCTCTGGGGTAAGTTCTCTGGTGCAACCTGCCTGGGGCTGGATCTGTGTCCCACGAGTTGGACTCCACTACCTGCCTAGCATAGGAGCCCTCTCTTGCCTTTGGCTGGAGCATAATTTCAGCCTGTCTTTTTGTGGGTTCTACTGCCCCCACAAGTTGTCTTATCACTGTGGTTGGAGTTTTTGGAGTAATTGTGTCAGGAGCTCTGAGCATTAATGCCTTTCCTCCACCATGTTGGCTCTGTATCCTGGAGCACAAAGTTTTTAAAATAGACTTTAAATTGTTTTTACATGTAATTGGGAAAAATAAAATTCTAAATAAGGATTTTTTAAAAAGAATGAAAAAAAATAGTTGTTTTGTTTTGTTTTGTTTTGTTTGCAGGGCAATGAGGGTTAAGTGACTTGCCCAGGATCGCACAGCTAGTAAGTGTCAATTGTCTGAGACAGGATTTGAACTCAGGTCCTCCTGAATCCGGAGCCAGTGCTTTATCCACTGTGCCACCTAGCTTTCTGCCCCCCCCCCCAACCCCCAGAAGAAAATATGAAACTATCTCATTGTGAAAAATACAACTGACTGGGAAATACACATAGAAGGGATAATCTAAAAATATTTTTGGACTACCTGAAAGCTATGGCCAAATTAGAGCTAGACATATTTTCAAAGAATCAAGAAGGAAAATTTCATAATATTCTAAACCTAGAACAAAACAATAATTGAATGAATCTACTGATCCCTTCCTGAAAAAAGATACCAAAATAAAAACTTCCAAGAATATTATAGCCAAATTCCATATCAAGGAGGAAATATTGCAAGCATCCAGAAAGAAACAAGTCAAATATCATGGAGCCACAGTCAGGATAACCCGAGATTTAGCAGTTTTTCCATTAAAAGATTGGAGGGTTGGGGGCGGAGCCAAGATGGCAGAGAGGAATCAGCAAGCTGCCTGAGCTGTCTTTCTGTTCCCTCAAAAAGAACATTAAATCATTCCTCTGGACGGATTCTGAAACTACAGAACCTGCACAGAGACAGAGAGACACAGTCTTCCAACCAGAGATAATTTAGAAGACTTCAGGAAAAGGTCAGTCTGACTCAGGCAAAAGGGAGGCCCAGGGCAGGGCAGCAGCCCAGGGCCGAAGGGGTCGGGGCAAGTCAGCAGGAAGCTGCAGGCCACAGCCAAACAACTGAGAACCCTGGAACCTGGCTCAAAATTCTGGTGGCCTAGTAGGACAGTGGAAAAACCTACCTGCACCAGCCAAGAGGGCAAGTTGCCAGCGGTAGGGCCATGAACAAGACAGGCGCAACCAGGCACACTGACCTAGCGTGCTTAGATAGGAAGTGCAGGGGGGCGAACTGCACACACTATAAAGGCCTTAGAGTAAAAAGCCAGTCACATAGCACCAATACCCCTGCACAAGAAGCCCAAAACAGGGACCCTGGTGCCCTCAGAGCAGACCTCAACTTAAAAAATAAATAAATAAATAAGCTGCAATAATGAGTAAGAAGTAAAAAAGAGCCCTCTCCATTGGGAGCTTCTGTACCAATAGGGAAGAAGCAAACACAAACTCAGATGAGGAAACTACCCTCAAATTGCCTACATGTGAGCTTCACGAGGGAAGGTGAATTGGTCTTCAAGAACAAAAGCCTTCCTGGAAGAGCTCTAAAGGATTTTAAAAATAAATTGAGAGAAGTAGAAGAAAAAATGGGGAGAGAAATGAAAGCAAAACAAGAAAAACTATGAAAAAAGAATCAGCAGCTTGGAAAAGGAAGCACAAAGATTGACTGCAGAAAACAATCCCTTAAAAAATTCATCTGGCCAAATGGAAAAAAAAGGGTGCATAATCTCACTGAAGAAAACAATGCCTTAAAAATTAAAATTGGACAGCTGGAAGATAAGGAATCCATGTGACACCAGGAATCAGTCAAGCAGAATCAAAAGAATGAAAAAATAGAAGAAAATGTAAAATACCTCGTTGGAAAGACAACTGATCTGGAAAACAGATCCAGGAGAGACAATTTGAGAATCATTGGACTGCCTGAAAGGCCATGACCAGAAAAAGAATCTAGACATCATATTCCAGGAAATTATTAAGGAGAATGCCCTGATATCTTAGAATCAGAGGATAAAATCATCATTGAAAGAATCCACCGATCACCTCCTAAAAGAGACCCCAAAAGGAAAACTCCAAGGAATATTGTAGTCAAATTCCAGATTTATCAGGTGATGGAGAAAATACTCCAAGCAGCCAGAAATAAGCAATTTAAATATCATGGAGCCACAGTCAGGATTGCACAGGACCTGGCAGCTTCAACATTAAAGGACCACAAGGCTTGGAATATGATATTCAGGAAGCAAAGGAGCTTGGATTGCAGCCAAGAATCTATTACCCAGCAAAAATGATCATTCTCTTTCAGGGGAAAAGATGGACATTCAATGTAATTGGGGACTTTCAATGTTTCCTGATGAAAAGACCAGAACTGAATAGAAAATTCGATCTTAACATACAAGACTCAAGAGAAGTTTAAAAAGGTAAACAGAGGGGGAAAAAAAGGTTACTCAATTAGGTTAAATTGTTTATATCCCTAGACAGGAAGATAATACTCATAACTCTTAAGAACTGTAAATATATTTGGCAGAAAGAAGGACTTTACAAAGAAGATATAAATATAAATTGTGATGTGATGATACAAAGAAAATTAAGGGGTCAAAAAGGGAGTCTATGGGGAGGAGAGGAAAGGGGAAGTGGAATGGGGTGAATTATATCATATGAAGAGGTGAAAAAAAACTATTACAATGGAGGGAAAGAAAGGAGGGGTGAACATTGTTTCAACCCTACTTGCATTAGATTTGATTCAAAGAGGGAATAACATATACATTCATTGGGATAAAGAAACTTAGCTTATTCTTTAGGGAAGCAAAAGGGGAAGGGAAAGGGGGGATTGATAGAAGGGAGGACAAAAGCAAGGGAGAAAAGGGTAAAGAAAAAAGAGGGGGGTGATAAAAAGGGAGGGCAGATTGGGGGAGGCAGGGGTAAGAAGTAAAACATCGGTGAGGAGGAATAGGGTGAAAGAAGGGGGAAAAGTACAAAGGGGGTAAATAGAATGGAGGGGAATAGACAGTCAGTAATAATAACTGTGAATGTGTATGGGATGATCTCTGCTATAAAATGGAAGCAAATTGCAGAATGGATTAAAAACTAGAATCCTAAAATATGCTGTTTACAAGAAACACATTTGAAGCAGAGAGATACACACAGAGTAAAGGTAAAAGGCTGGAGCAGAATATATTTTGCTTCAGCTAAAGTAAAAAAAAAAAAAGCAGGGGTAGCAATCCTTATCTCAGACAAAGCACGGGCAAAAATAGATCTCATTAAATGAGATAAGGAAGGAAATTACATCTTGCTAAAAGGTACTATAGATAAGGAAGTACAATATTAAATATGTATGTGCCAAGTGTTATAGCATCCAAATACTTAGAGGAGAAGTTAAATGAGTTACAAGAGGAATTAGACAGTAATACTATACTAGTGGAAGATCTGAATCTCCCCCTCTCAGAATTAGATAAATCTAGCTGAAAAATAAATAAGAAAGAAGTGAAAGATGTGAATAGATTACTAGAAAAGTTAGACATGATAGATGTCTGGAGAAAATTGAATGGGGATAGAAAGGAATATACCTTCTTCTCAGCAGTACATGGCACATTTACAAAAATTGACCATGTATTAGAGCACAAAAACATCATAGTCAAATGTAGAAAGACAGAAATAGTAAATGCATTCTTCTCAGATCATGATGCAATAAAAATTACATGTAATAAAGAGCCAAGGAAAAGTAGAATGATAATCAATTGGAAACTAAATAATTTCATTATAAAGAATGAATGGGCCAAACAACAAATTATAGAAACAATAACTATATCCAAGAGAATGACAATAATGAGACAACATACCAAAATCTATGGGATGCAGCCAAAGCAGTGCTTAGGGGAAAATTTATAGTTCTAAATGCTTACATGAATAAAAAAGAGAAAGAGGAGATTAATGAATTGGGCATGCAACTTAAAAAGCTAGAAAAAGAACAAATTAGAAATCCCCAATTAGATACTAAACTAGAGATCCTTGTAAAGGATTAATTGTTATTTGAGGTTTTTATGCCTCGGCATGCACTGGCCTGGGGCTCCGCAAACCGCACGGTGCTCCACCCACTGGTTGTAGCCATTGCCAGGGCTCTGGCACGTCATGTCATCACCACTCGCTGACACCTACGTGGACCTGGCAAAATTATAATGATTGGAAGCCTAGTGAGGGCAGTCATGTGACTGTCAGAGCAGCCATCCCATTGGCTGGGGCTGTGTGGGGTGTTTCTAGGTTTGAGGGAGGAGAATTGGGCATTCTAGGTGGAAGCTGGAAAGCGATAGGTGTTCTGCTGCATATTTTCAGTTGATTCCTGGGTGGTGGTATGTTTTCAGGTATTATAATTTCCCGTTCCCCATTTTATTTCCTTTCCCTTGATCCTACTGATCCTGTTTGTGTTTTTTTTTTAAGTTCATTCTTGTTAAAATAAATCTTGTTCCATTTTGAGGGAGGCTGCCAGTCTCCTTCCTTGCCCCAATATTGTGGCAAGCCGCTTAGCTAGCACTCCCCAATTAAAAATTGGTCCCCATATCCTGAAAATTAAAGGAGAAATTAATAAGATTGAAAGAAAAAAAAACTATAGAATTAATCAATAAAACTAAGAGCTAGTTTTATGAAAAAAACAATAAAATAGACAAAATATTGGTGAATTTGATTAAAAAAAAGAAAGAAGAAAACCAAATTACCAGAACCAAAAATAAAAAAGGTGATGTTACCACCAATGAAGTGGAAATTAAATCAATAGTTAGGAATTATTTTGCCCAACTGTATGCCAATAAATTTGACAATCTAAATGAAATGGATGAATATTTACAAAAATACAAACTGCCCAGGTTAACTGAAGAGGAAATAAAATCCTTAAATAAATCCATATTAGAAAAAGAAATTGAACAAGCCATTAATGAACTCCCTAAGAAAAAATCCCCAGGGCCAGATGGATTTACAGGAGAATTTTACCAAACATTTAAAGAACAATTAATTCCAATATTGTACAAATTATTTGGAAAAATAGGTGAAGAAGGAGTTCCACCAAATTCATTTTATGACACTAATATGGTGGTGATACCAAAACCAGGCAAAGTGAAAACAGAGAAAGAAAATTATAGACCAGTTTCCCTAATGAATATTGATGCTAAAATCTTAAATAAGATATTAGTAAGGAGATTACAGTAAGTGATCACCAGGATAATACACTATGACCAGGTGGGATTTATACCAGGAATGCAGGGCTGGTTCAACATTAGGAAAACTATTAACACAATCAACCACATCAATAAGAAAACCAACCAAAATCATATGATTATCTCAATAGATGCAGAGAAAGCTTTTAACAAAATACAGCACTCATTCCTAATAAAAACACTAGAGAGTTTAGGAATAGGTGGAGCTTTCTTTAAAATAATAAACAGTATCTACCTAAAACTATTAGCAAGTATTATATGCAATGGAGATAAATTAGAGGCCTTCCCAATAAGATCAGGGGTGAAACAGGGATGTCCATTATCACCCCTATTATTTAATATTGTACTAGAAATGTTAGCTTTATCAATCAGAGAAGAAAAAGGAATTAAAGGAATTAGAATAGGCAACAGGAAACAAAACTATCACTCTTTGTAGATGATATGATGGTATACTTAAAGAATCCTAGAGAATCAACTCAAAAATTACTTGAAACAATTAACAACTTTAGCAAAGTAGCAGGATATAAAATAAATCCACATAAATCATCAGCATTTCTATACATGACCAAGAAAGTCCAGCAGCAAGAGATAGAAAGAGAAATTCCATTTAAAGTAATGGTAGATAATATAAAATACTTGGGAGTCTACTTGCCAAGACAAACCCAGGAACTCTATGAACTCAACTACCAAACACTCTTCACACAAATCAAATCAGATCTAAATAATTGGAAAGATATCAATTGCTCATGGATAGGCAGAGCTAATATAATAAAAATGACAATACTGCCTGAATTAATTTACTTATTCAGTGTCATACCAATCAGACTACCTAAAAATTATTTTATAGAGCTAGAAAAAATAATAACAAAATTCATCTGGAAAAACAAAAAATCAAGACTATCCAGGGAAATAATGAAAAAAAAAATCCACAGGAAGGTGGGTTAGTGGTACCAAACCTGGAGCTTTACTATAAAGCAGCAGTCATCAAAACTATCTGGTACTAGCTAAGATATAGAGTAGAGGATCAATGGAATAGGCTAGGCACAGGAAACACAGTAGTAAATGACACTAGTGATGCAGTGTTTGATGAACCCAAAGATTCCAGCTTCTGGGATAGGAACTCAGTATTTAACAAAGACTCCAGGGAAAACTGGAAGATAGTATAGCAGAAATTAGGCATAGACCAACATCTTACCCCTTATACTAAATAAGGTCAAAATGGATACATGATTTAGACATAAGAGGTGATACCATAGGTAAATTAGGAGAGAAAGGAATAGTCTACCTATCAGATCTTTGGAAAGGAAAAGTTTATGACCAAACAAGAGATAGAGAATATTATAAAATGCAAAATGGATGATTTTGATTACATCAAATTAAAAAAATTTTGTACAAACAGAAGCAATGCATCCAAAATTAGAAGGGAGGCAGAAAGCTGGGAAACAATTTTTATGACCAGTACTTCTGATAAAGGCCTCATTTCTAAAATATATAGGGAACTAAATCACGTTTATAAGAATCCAAGTCATTCCCCAATTGAGAAGTGGTCAAAGGATATGAATAGGCAGTTTGTTGATGAAGAAACCAGAGCTATCTATTCCCATATGAAAAAATGCCCTAAATCTCTAATGATTAGAGAGATGCAAATTAAAACAACTCTGAGGTACCACCTGACACCTATCAGATTGGCTAAAATTACATAGAAGGAAAATAATAAATGTTAGAGAAGCTGTGGAAAATTTGGAATACTAATGCATTGTTGGTGGAGCTGTGAACTGATCCAACCATTCTGGAGGGCAATTTGGAATTATGTCTAAAGGGTGATAAAGCTGTGCATACCCTTTGACCCAGCAATACCACTTTTGGGTCTTTTTCCCAAAGAGATCATGGAAAGGGGAGAGGGACCCGCATGTACAAAAATATTTATACCTGCTCCATATGTGGTGGCAAGGAATTGGAAGTTGAGGGGATGCCCATCAATTGGGGAATGGCTGGACAAGTTGTGGTATATGAATACAATGGAATACTATTGTGCTGTAAGAAACGATGAGCAGGAGGAGTTCAGAGAAACCTGGAGGGTCTTGTATGGGCTGATGATGAGTGAGATGAGCAGAACCAGAAGAACATTGTACACAGTATCATCAACATTGTGTGTTGATCTACTGTGATGGACTATATTCTTCTCATCAATGCAATGGTACAGAAGAGTTCCAGGGAACTCATGATAGAAGAGGATCTCCAAATCCAGGAAAAAAAAAAGAATTGTTGAGAGTATGGATGCTGAATGAACCATACCATTTCTTTTGTTTTTGGTGCTGTTGTTTTTCTATTTTGAGGTTTTTCATCAGTGCTCTGATTTTTCTCTTATAACATGAATAATGCAGAAATATGTTTAATGTTATCATGTATATATATACATATATATACATACATATATATATACATATATGTATATATGTGTATACATACATATATGTGTGTGTGTGTGTGTGTGTATATATATATATATATATATATATATATATATATATATATATATATATATATATATATATATATATATATATATATATATATATATATATATGTAACCTATATCAGATTACCTGCTGTCTAGGGGAAGGGTGAGGGAGGAGAGGGAGGGAGAAAAATCTGAAATTGGAAAGCTTGTATAAACAAAAGTTGAACTATCTTTACATGTAACAGGAAAAATACTTTATTAATTTAAAAAAAAGAAAAAGAAAAAAAAGATTGTAGGCCTTATAATATGATATTGCAGGAGGCAAATAAGCTGGAATTACAACCAAGAATCACCTCCTCAGAAAAACTGAGTACAATTCTTTAGAGAAAAAAAAAATGGATATTCAATGTTATAGAAGACTTTCAAGCCTTCCTGATGAAAAGACCAGAACTAAATAGAAATTTTGACTTTCAAATACAAAATTCAAGAGAAGCATAAAGAGGTAAACACAGAAAAGAAAAATCATGTGTTTCAATAAGGTTAATGTATTTTATTCCTACATAGGAAAATGATACTTGTATGTCCTAAATACTTCACATTACTAGGGCAGTTAGAAGGAGTATAAGTAGACTCAGGGTACAGGTATGAGTTGAATATGATGTGATGATTATCTAAAAAATGAATTTAAAGGCAAAAAAAGAAGAATGTACTGGGAGAAGGGGAAAAGGAGTGGTGGAACATGATAAATAATGTCACAAATATGAGGTGTAATAGGGCTTTTACAATGGAGGGGAATATGGGAGAGTTGGGGGTAATGAGTGAACTTTATTCCCATTAGAATTGGCCAAAAGAGGGAATAACATACACACTCAGCTGGGAATAGAAACATATCTTATCCTACAGGAAATTAGGACGGGAAGGGGATAAGATAAGAGGAACTTGATAGAAAGGAGGGTGAACTAGGGTAGCTAAAAGACAGAAGCAAAACACTTTTGAGAGTGAACAGGCTGAAAGGAGAGAGAAAATATAATAAACATTAAGAAAATAGAATGGAGGAAAATACAGTTAATTATCATAACCCTGAATAAAGATTATAGCATTTCTCTGGTAAAGACTTCAATTCTCAAATATATAGAGAATTGAGTGAAATTTATAAAAAATAAGAGCCATTCCTCAATTGATAAATGGTCAAAGGATATGAATAGGCAGTTTTCAAAATAATCAAGACTATCTTTATTCATATGAAAAATGCTCTTAATCACTACTGATTAAAGAAATAAAAATTCTTTAAAGTCTAAGGTACCATCCTGTACCTATCAGATTAACTAATATGACAGAAAAGTAAAATAACAAATATGTGGATGTTTGAATATTGAGACACAAATGCTCTGTTGGTTAATTAAATATTGATTCAATCATTCTTTAGAGCAATATGTTCAAAGAGCATGAAACCATGCATACTCTTTGACCAAGCAATACCACTACTAAGTATATATAACAAAGATTTTTTTAAAAAAGAAAAAGGACCTATAAGTAGAAAAATATTTATAGCAGCTCTTTTAATAGTAGCAAAGAATTGGAAATTTAGGACGTGTATATCAGTTGGGAAATGGCTGAACAAGTTGTTGTATATGATTGTGATAGAATACTATTGTGCTATAAGAATGATGAGCAGTATGCTCTCAGAAAAACTTGGAAAGACTTACATGAACTGATACCAAGGGAAATAAACAGAAGAACATTCTACATAGCAACAGCAATACTGTAGAATGATCAACCCTGAAAGACTTAACTATTCTCAGCAACATGATAATCCAAGACAATTCTAAAGGACTTATGAAAAATGCTACCCATTTTCAGAAAAAAAAAAAGAACTGATGGAATCTGAATGAAGATAAAAGCATACTTTTTCTTATTCTTTTTTTGTCTGTGGTTTCTTTCACAACATAACTAACATGGAAATGTGTTTCATATGGCTGCACATGTATACTTTTTGTTGGATTGTTGCTTTTTCAGTAAGGAAGGGACAGAAAGGGGAAGAAGAGAATCTGAAACTCAACATTTAAAAAAGTGAATGTTAAAAAGTTTTTCACTTGTAGTAGGGAAAATAAACTACAAAATAATTAATATATGTGTGTATATACTTATATATTTAAAAAAACACAAAGTTGCCTGAATTATTCAGGATAATAATTAATCAAATACAAAACCACAATTATTGAATTCAAAAGAAAATGCAAAGGTATCAGTCCTGAAGCTGTAAACAGACTAAAAACAACATCCTTCCTACTTTAATGGACTTTTTCTTTTCCAGGAAATGTAATTTCCTTTTGACTAATAGTACTACCCTAAGGCCCATTTCAAAAGGACTGTAGATCACCAGCGACTTAACTTCCTTTCCTTGGACCCACTCAGCTCTTATAACACACAGTTCAGTGACAAACAATGTCAGAGTTCTCTTAGTTCCAGCTCTGCCCATTTTTATGTTATCCAGAAGCTACTTCTCTGGTCCAGATGGTTCAATCCAAATTCTCTTCATTTCGCCATTATCTCTGTATGCTGACATCTTTGTGTGACATTGTACAGTGGAAGGGAATTATAAATATATATAGGCTTCCCCTTTAGGGAACTGAATTTCAGTCATTGTATAGTCCCTCTCCTCACTGTGTTTCTGTCTCTAGCTTTCTATCTCTCTCTTCTAAAGGTCATCTTCAAAGATGTATCCAGCATGCATGAATTAGCAATGAAGCAATTAATCACATTTGTTTAATGTCATATGAAAGGGACAAAGCAATCATTATACATACATACCTTCTCAAAGAACTAACCTTATCCAGGGATTCATGTCTTTTTAACTAACCTAATAGCAATTTACGAAGTCCTTACCTGACTATTGTTAAGGATTCTCTCTCTCTCTCTCTCTCTCTCTCTCCAAGTACACTTTGTTTATATATATATATATATATATATATATACACACACACACATATATATACATATACATATATATATTTATATATTTAATACACACAAATGTACATATGTATATATTTAGGCACAGATACATGTGTATCGATACACACACATATATGTATATATATATAAATTAGGCATCAAGAACATTAATATAGATTTCATTTTTTTCTCCTGAAAAGAAGAGTAACATTTTTTCTGCTAGCATATAAATATGAGGATATTTCTGCCCCAACCATAACAATTTTGAGAGCTCCATAGATTATACATAACTGTTCTATCACCTATTTACATAAAGCAAAAAATATGGGGTGAATTTGGTATTTCAGTAGCCAATGTGGACTTTTGCTCAATGCAAGTATCTTCCAAAGTTGCCAAAGTAAGATGCCTATTAAATAGTTTCATCTGTTGTTGGTATCTAGTTTATTAGGTTTCTATGGAAATCATATTATATTGATTTTGGTTTTGAAGCACCCCAGTTCTCAACATTGTACCTAATTTATGAGCCATGACCTGATTCCTTTTGAGCAAAATAATGTCTTATTTAGCTAGGTTAGAAAAATTATTAATGTGTAATGCTGGGATTTCTTAAAAGAAAGAAAGAAAGAAAGAAAAGGAAATGAATAAAAGTATTCATATGTTTTTTTTAGGATAGCATTTAGTTTTATGCAAGTTGATGGTATCTATTTTTTTCTAGAGTTTTTTTCTTCTTTTAAGTCTTTTATGGGTCTTTGATAACATAGTTATACAAAACAAAGACGTTAGAAAACTACCTGTTCCCATCCCTAAAGTCAGAAAACCTGGGTTCAAATTCTGCTTCTTATGCTTATTCATTGTCTTCTCTTAGATTGCCTTTCTGGACCTCATTTTCCTCATCCACAAAATAAGAGGTTTTGACTGTATTATCTCTGAGTATCCTTTTAGCTCAAATTCCAGTACTCATGAAAATTATGTTTCAGATTACCCATGTGGTATTTGGCAAATCATTTAACTCCTCTTAGCTTCAATTTACTCATCTGAAAAAAATGGATAGGACTAGATGGCTTCACATATCTTTGCCAGTTCTAAAGTTATGTTCTTGTGCTCTTTAAAGTTCTCTACTTAAAGTTATTCTTTAATGACTCATCTTACTTTAGAGGTGACTAGGCTCTGGAAGGCTAAACCATATAAGCCATTCTCTAACAGGTCCTATGAAACTGGAAAGATTTTAATAAAGTCATTGTAGCCAACCTTGTCTGTTGTATGGGAAGGGACTTAACTAAGTGCACAGAAGGTCATCATCACAAAACTCATCAACAGCTAATCAACAGGAATTTGGGGGGGCATAAAATTTCATGGAAAGCTGTCTAGATAAATTAAAGCATTAGGAACTGCATTGATAGAAGAAGTAACTACATTGAGGAAATCATGGAACTTTGGGGTATACTCTGTAAATCACAATGCACACACAACAGACTAAATAGACATACTAAATTCAGTATGTTCAGGATGTGTATAGCGGTGATACTAAAAATTGTGAAGAGTAGGTAAACTTGACTCTTGATATTGCAATTCTCAATGACCATTTCCCATCTTCTGGCACACCATCCCCACTGCACACATCTCCTCTCCTACCTAGACATCTAGTATTCTTATATAGCTGTATAAATTCCCAAAGCCCTGTAGCCTTGCCTACACTGGGATGCCCCTCACACTCTAAAATTAAGTTTTCTGCTTGTCTCCACCCCATTAAAACTCTCATTTCCTCGGGCAACTGATCTCCACCCACAGCTGGGTTATGTGATTATCTGGAGAATCTGGGACAGCAAAACTCAATAATTCCTTTTGCAATCAGGACAACTACTTTTCTTACTTTATGTGGCTATCATCCTGAAACAGGATCAGAGTCATGATTATTAGCCAATAAGAAGCCCTAGTTGCCTAGAGAGCAAAGTCATTTTGAAAACTGAACTTCATTGCCTAACTCTTCAATTACTTTTAGTAGATTTTCAATTGGACTTTGAGACATTTTGATATTGAAGAAAGATTACTGAATCGAGGAATCAAGATACTGATTTTTACTGGCAGCATAATTTAGGGCAAAATTTCTCTTTGAGATGCAGTTTTTCATTTGTAAAATAAGAATCATGATATTTGCAACTACATCATTGGGATATTTTCAAGAAATAACTTCACAGGCTACAATTATTATTTAATATAAATCTAGCATTTGTTTACTATTTCATATTGTGAAATTATTACTATGTTTCACAGAATTCCACACCTTATCTAGGAAGTATATGTGGGCTACATATGATTATTCACAATGGTAATTCCTGCTTGTCAATAGACTGAGGTTGTTGGATTGAATGAGTTTGGGAGTTCTAAGCCACATTTTGGCTAAAGATGAATTGGTACCTCAGGTAAGTGAGGAAGCTAGGTGGAACACTGGTTAGAGAAATAGACCTGAGTTCAAATATGGCCTCAGTATTTACTATATAATCCTCAGATAGCCTTTTAACCATTCTGTGCATATTTCCTCATCCATAAAATGGAGATAATAAAAGCACCTACCTCTCAGAGTTGTTCTTTTTTTTCTTTTGATAAATTATATATTTTTAAAACATTTTTTAAAAATAGTTCCAAATTCTTTCCTTCCTCCAGCCCCCCTGCCCCACCTCCTATGAAGAAGACATGCAATATAATAGTCAAACATCCAAAACATTTTCCCTTATTAGCCATGTTTTCACTCAGTGGTCATCACTTCTCTCTTTGGAGATTATATCCGTTTCTCTTCATCACTCGTTTGGAATTGTCTTGGATTATTGTATTGATCAAGTAGCTAAGTCTTTTACAATAGATCATTATTAGAATATTTCTGTTCATGTGTACCACATTCTCTGTTTTTTGTGACAATTGGAGTGATACCACCTGCTGGAGAGTTACTGTAGGAAAGCTCTGCCATGAGGAGAAGGCATCTGAGAGCAAGCTATGTAGCTTGGGAGGTCAGTTCCTTGGCATCAGAAAGTGATGTTTGATGTTTCCAGTTGAGAGAAGAGGCTTCTGGAGGAAGAAGAAAATGTTGGGTCTTTTTGTTCCTGACCTCACTATGGCAGGTTGGATAATGGGGTCTTTTAGAAATAGTTAGATTTTTACCTTTCTCTGATCATTAGATCCTAATAATCTTTAATAAATACTTAAAAGTCTAAACTCTTGCTAAAGCTTCTAATTTATTGGCAACCACTCATTAGATTTTTAGACAGTATAGCTAAATAGCAACTTTACAGTTTATTCACTTCACTCTGCATCAATTTATACAAAACTTCTGAGTTTTTTTCTAAAACCATTCTGATTGTCATTTTTATAACCCAACGTTATTCCATCACAGTCATATAGTACATCTTTTTGAAGCCATTCCTCAGTTGATAGGCATTCCCTCCATTCCTCTTTGCCACCACAAAAAGAGCTCCTATAAATAATTTTTACACACAAGTCATTTTTCTTTTTCTTTAATCTCTTTGGGATACAAACCTAGTAGTAGTATTGCTGGGTCAAAGGATATGCACAGTTTTATTGTGCCATTTGGGCATACTTTTAAGTTGTCTTTCAAAATAGTTTCCATTTTTTCTAAGCAATTTTTATCAAATGATGAGTTATTGCCCACAGACCAAGATCTTTATGTTTTTGAGACACCAGATCACTATGGTCATTTAGTACTATGTATTATGTATCTCATCTATTTCACTGAACAACCACTCTAGTTTTTTAGACAGTATCAGATTGTCTTGATCACATTTTGTAATGTAGTTTGAAATCTGGTACTACTAGGCTGTGTTCCTTCACATTATTTTTCATTAGTTTCCTTGATATTATTTGAGCTTTTGTTCTTCCAGATGAGTTTTCTCATTATTTTTCTAGATCTACAAAATTACTTGGTATATTGATTGAAATGGCAATGAATAAACAAATTAGCTTAGATAGAATTGTCATTTTTTAATATTTTGAATTTGCATACCTATGAACTATTAATATTTCTCTAACAGGTGGAGGAGGAAGAAGAAGAAGAAAAAGAAAAAGAAGAAGAGGAGGAGGAAGAGGAAAAAGAAGAGCTCCTAGGAGTTGGAGGGTCACCTTGCTGATCAAGAATAGATGAAGACCAGGCATGTTACAGCTTCAGAATGAATCTTTACTGTGATGGGTTCATGAGTGGCCCTGCATGTCTATCCCAGGTGAGACAAAAAGAGACGCAGTAATAGTCAAAATTCTGGGAGCAAATTGCTAACAGTCAACAAACAATACATCCTTTCTCTCCCCCACCTCCCAATGGTAAGTCCCTGCTAACTTTTGGACAGTGATTGAGAAATAGTCCTCATTCAATCTGTAGCTAGTATACTGCAGCTATTATTCAATTCCACCTACTAGAACATGACCCTTTCTTTTTTTTCCATTTCTATTACTTCATGTGCTGAGCTCCATTTCAATGTATCATTAAATTAGATTAGGAAATGCAAAAAGTAAAAGCAGAAGTATTAATCACATATATCTGAAACTCATGACACATCATGATAAGCCCTGGATTTACACAGATCAAGTTCAAACCTGGAGCTTTCCTAAATATGATATTTTTCTTTGGCCTCTTATCCCCCTAAACATAATTTTGATCTGGGAAATAACTCCCTACAGTCACATATCTCTGCACTTGTTCTTGCAGAAATAACCTCTCTGAGTTCTAAAAAAGGGAAACTGCAGGTGTTTTTGGTAACATTTCCCATGTTTTGTACTGCTATCATTATCATCTACGCTTCTTATTTTCTTTCTCCTCATATCCCCAACAATCTGCCATCATTGTCAGTCAAAGCTCTGTTCCCTCCTCTCTTTGAGAGCTGATCTCTACTAAGTTCCTTCTCTTTCCAAACTGGGAAGAATTATAAATTCAAGAGGGCTTTTGGGTCAAGCAACTCTTTGTCTAGGATGGTTACACCTAACAGTAAATGATAAGCAATCAAATTTTTGGTAGCCTAGAAGCAGTGAAAGGAATTATCCTTCCTTTCTGTTAAACCTCCCTTTCCTCACAGTCCAAAAGTTCACAATAATAAATACCTACCCTGTAGAGTTAGTTTTGCTTTAACGTGACACATGTATTCTTTTTTTTTCAATTTTAGCAACAAATATTTATTTTATTTTTCCAGTTACATGTAAGGGTGGTTTTCCAACATTCATTTTCATAAGATTTAGAGTTCCAAATTTTTCTCCCTCCCTTCCCCCCCCCCACAAGACAACAACCAGGTTATATATGTACAACCCACAAGTGCTCTTTATATCAGTTCTTTCTATGGGGTTGGGTAGTAAGCTTCATCATTAGTCCCTTGGGATTGTCTTGGATCATTGTATTGCTTAGAGTAGTTAAGTCCTTCACAATTGTTCATTGAACAATACTGCTGTAAGAAAACTACTGTTCAGTCCTATTCATTCCCTGGATGCAGATCTTCTCACCATAAAAACAAAAACAAAAACAAAAATACCCCCCCCCAAAATAAACCCACCTTGTTTGTGATGGAGTATTTGTTCTTTTCTTCATTGTTAATCAGTTCTAAATTTTGCAACATCCATCAGAAACCACTTATTCAGGGGAGTCACAATGGGTCTCTCTCCCGTGTGTCTGGTGCTCATTTGGTCTTCACTACCATAATTAAAGAACAGAAATGGTTAATACTTGCCCATATATTGTTTGGGAATGATCAGCCTCAAAGCTGTGTCTTGGAACTGAAGTCCTGGAAGAGTCTGGCTGTCTCTGCATTTCTAGTTTGAAGTTTAAAATCTCTAGTACTGTGTTGACTCTGAGCTACTTTAAGCAGAAAAAAATAGTCTGAATTTGGTGTATAACTGCAGGGAACTTTTCCATTAGCTGTGGGTCCATGGAGAGGTAGGGACAAAAGGGAAACTCCAGAGTGGTGATGACTCTCTCTCTTTCTTCCTTCTATTGGCCCTTCACCCTTTAAAAATTTGTGTAATGGGATGTGTCATTTGCCAATCACCCCTAAAATTCTTTCACACAATTCTTTCTGAGCCAGTATCAGTAACTCCTTTGCCCCAGTTATATATTGCACCTCTCACTAAAAAATGTGACAACAAAAATTTACAGATGAATACAATTTTATTCAGAATTCCTTTAAACTTACTTTAGGCATTGACTCATCCAAAGTATTCATTTTCCACATGGGGAAACTAACAAAAAGAGACATGAAGTTTGTGACAAAAAGGCCCAGGAGAACGGGAGCTAGCTAGTAGTATGAACTTAGCATAAAAAAAGTTTCTTGTCTTCAATTTAATGTAACCACAATGAACACTTTCATTCTTTAACTTCTTTGCTTCAGTTGTTCTAAGTGATGAGTTGGGTATATTTTCATCTTCTATTTCAAAGTCTCTGTGCTAAGGATTAATTAAGAATTTTAAAACATTCACAGGCTGTCTCTCAAAGCTTAGTGAAGGGGAGGATTGAGGCAATTATTCCAAAAACAGTGAATTTACTCTGGGTCAGTGAAACAAAGGAATCTGGGAGCATAGATTACTCTGGATAATTAAATCAACTCTCCACTTCATTTGTCAATCTGGATTAAAATTTCCTCTCCTCCTTTTTAGATTGGAAACAAGAAACTCTGAAATATCAATCTACGGAGTAAAATAAAGTAAGGCTTATATAAGTCCTTATGTTTTGCCTTACTTCTTCAATATTAAGGAACAGCTCAGGATAAGTCTGGAATATTGTCTTTTATAAGTAGTTGGAGTTACATGTAGGTAACAACTTGTAATAGGGAGGGAAAGAGGAATGACTTGCACATATTACTTACCATAACCCATGGATTAATAACACAATATTTTAATTTGCTGTAGCCTTGTAGACTTGAATATATTCAACACATAGCACCTAATATTTAATTGCTAAGGATGTGTAATTTTGTGCATGTGGCTACTTCCTCCATTGATGTAGCTCACAACAACTATATAACTTTATAGGGGAGCTTTAAGAGTTGCTGTAGGCAAATATATATATATATATATATACATGTATGTATGTATGTATGTATGTATGAATGTATGTATATAATCACCTTGTTCCCAAGCAGAAAATGAAAATGAACCACTTCAAAATTAGCAAAGCTATTTAAGGACAATAGAGGTATATACTCCATTGCCACTCTTATACTTGCATATTTTCCCAATCTGTAGAGGCTCTGCTTACTTACATTGTGCTGGCATAGTTTTTAATAATCTAATTTTACTTCTCTGTCACAATGAGGTGCAATATTTTAGTGAAGGTTAAAATTAACATTAATTTAATTAACATTTTCAAGTAGTAGTTTGAATATCTCATCATTGTGTTATTTTGTTACATACCTTACATTCCTCATTATATTCCCCCCACCCCAACCAAATCCCTCTGAGGGAGCCAGGCCTTATAATAAGGAATTTTTAAAAAGGAAAAGAAAAAAAATGGTCAGCCAAACTAAGCACTATTAAAAAGCTTTATGTTGCATGCAATGTTTCTCACCTCACCTCTGCCAAGGAATGAGGGCAGGCATCTTCTCATAGTTCTTTGGCAGTTTCACTTTATTCAGTTTTTATCATATTTTTGTTCTTTCTATTTACATTAGTGGAGTCATTGTGTTTATTAGTTTCTTGGTTCTTAGTTTCACTTTGCATCACTTCATAAAAGTCTTTCTGTGACCCTTTTTGTTCATCATATTCAGTATTTTTCATAGTGTAGTAATATCCCATTAAGTTGCTCAAAGTTATTTTGCTTTGCTTGCCCCCAAATGATAGTCATAATTTTCAAGTAGTTATTTTTTGTTTATTTAGAATTTTATTTTTCTCCAATTACATGTAAAAGCAATTTTTAGCATCCATTTAAAATTTTTTGTATTCTTAATTCTCTTCCTTCCCTACTCCTCCCCTTTTAAGAAGGCGAATAATTCAATATATAAGTTATTTATGTGTAGTCATGCAAAACATTTCCATATTGGTAAGGTTGTGAAAGAAAACACACACAAAACTGGAAAAAAATAAAATAAAATAAATTATGCTTCAATCTGTATTCAGATATAATCAGTTCTTTCTCTGGGGATGGATAGCATTTTTTTATTATAAGTCCTTCAGAGTTGTCTCACATCATTGTATTGCTGAGAAAAACCAAGTCATTAACAGTTGATCATTTTATAATATTGCTGTTACTTTGTACACAGCACATTTCACTTTGAATCAGCTCATGTAAGTCTTTCCAGGTTTTTGTGAGAGTATCCTGCTCATCATTTCTTTTTTTTTTTTTAACATGGTATCTTTTTTTGGTGGTGGGGGGGGTGCAATGTGGGTTAAGTGACTTGCCCAGGGTCACACAGCTAGTAAGTGTCAAGTGTCTGAGGCCGAATTTGAACTCAAGTACTCCTGAATCCAGGGCCAATGCTTTATCCACTGCACCACCCAGCCATCCCCATCATTTCTTATAGAACAATAGGTTTCCATAATAATTTCATCCCACAATTTGTTCAGCCATTCTCCAATGATGGGCATTCCCTAAATTTCAAATTCTTTGCCACTAGAAAACAGCTGCTAAAAAGATTTTTTTCTGTACATATAGGTCCTTTAGCTTTTTATTTGTTTACTCTTTATAGATACTAACATATTAGTGGTATTGATTGGTCAAAGAGTAGAAATAGTTTTATAGCCTTTTGGTCATAGTTCCAAATTGCTCTACAGAAAGGTTGAATCAGTTTATGACTCCACCAACAATACATTGATGTATCATTTCCCCCATATCCCCTACAACATTTGTCATTTTATTCTATGGTCCTATTATCCAATCCATTAGGTACTGACTCCAGAATTATTTTGACTTGCATCTTTCTAATCAATAGTCAGTTAGAACATTTTTTTCCCATATGGCTATAGATAACTTCGATTATTTCATCTGAAAACTGTTCATTTTTTTTATCATTTATCTATTGAGGAATGGCTCTTATTTTAATAAATTTGGCTCAGTTTTCTATATATTTAGAAATAAGGCCTTTATCAGTCAAACTTGCTTCAAATATTTTTCAGGTACTCTTGCTAACTGTATTTCCCTCTATCCTATTCCCCCCATACCATTTTCTTTATCCTCTATCTCCTTTCACCCTGTCCCTCCTTAAAATTGTTTTGCTTTTGACTTCCCCCTCCCAAAATCTACCCTCCCTTTTATCATGCTCCCAACCTTATTGATTTCCCCCTACTTTCCAGCAGGGTAAGTTATATGTCTATCACAATTGAATGTGTATATTATTTGATCTTTGAGCCAGTTATGATGAGAATAAAGTGTTGCTCACTCCCCTGCACCTCCCCCATATTCCCCTACACTGTATAAGCTTTTTTCTTGCTTTTTTGTGAGGCAGTTGGGGTTAAGTGACTTGTCCAGGGTCAAATAGCTAGTAAGTGTCAAGTGTCTGAGGTCAGATTTGAACTCAGGTCCTCTGACCTCCAGACTGGTGCTCTATCCACTGCACCACCCTAGCTGATTCATTCTTACTTCTTTTATGTACCATACCTCACTTTTTCTACCTTCTCCCTTGAACTTTCTACCAGTGCATTATTCTATTACTCCTTAATTTTTAATTTTTTAAAGTTATAATCCTTTCATATTCAACTCACACCTATACCCTCTGTCTAAATATACACCTTCCAGCTTTCCTAATAATGAGAAACTTCTTATGAGTTATAAGTATCATCTTCCCATGTAGGAATGTAGATAGTTTAAACATTTAATATGATTTCTTTTTCCCGTTTACCTTTTTATGTTTTTCTTCAGTCTTGTATTTGACAGGCAAAATTTCTATTCAGCTCAGGTCTTTTCATCAACAATGCCTGAAAGTCCTCTCTTTCATTGAATTCCCATTTTCCCCTGAAGTATTATACTCACTTTTGCTGGATAGGTGATTCTTCATTGTATTCCCAGCTCCTTTGCCCTCTGGAATATTATATTTGAAACCCTCTAATCCTTTAACATAGAAGCGGCTACATCTTGTGTTATCCTAACTGTGGCTCCTCAACACTTGAATTGTTTCTTTCTAGTTACTTACATTATTTTCTCCTTGATCTGGGAGCTCTAGAATTTGGTAATAATATTCCTGGGAGTCTTCATTCTGGGCTCTTTTTCAAGAGGTGATCAGTGTATTCTTTCAACTTTACCTTATGGTTCTAGAATATCAGGGCAGTTTTCCCTGACAGTTTTTTGGAAGATAATGTCTAGGCTTTCTTTTTTGATCATGGCTTTCAGGTAGTCCAATAATTTTCAAATTATCTCTCTTGGATCTATTTTCCAGGTCAGTTGATTTTCCAATGGGAAACTTCAAATTCCCTCTTATTTTTTTTTATTCTCTTGGTTTTGTTTTATTTTTTCTTTATTTATAATAAAGTCATTAGCTTCCATTTGCTGAATTCTAATTTTTAAGAAGTTATTTTCTTCAGTGAGCTTTTTTACCTCCTTTTCCATTTGGCTATTTTTGGCTTTTCAAGGCATTATTTACCTCATTGGCTTTTTGTACCTCTTTTACCATTTGGCCTAATCTGTTTTTCAAGGTGTTATTTTTTTTAGTATTTTATGTCTCCTTCACCAAGCTTTTGATCTTTTTCTTTTTTATGTAGTTTCTGCTTAAATAGTTTTATTTTTTATCATGAGTAAAATTCTATAAATGAACATAGAATGAAGTGAGTAGAACACATAAAATAATTTCTGCAGTGATTGCAATATTTCATGTTCCAAATTCTCTTCCTTCCTCCCTCCTTCCCCACCCCCTGCTCCAAGAACTCAAACAAGTCAATAAAAGTTATGCATAAGTAGTCATGCAAAACATTTCCACATTAGCCAGGTTGTAAAAGAAAACAGAGAAAAACACAACTTCAGATCAAGGAACTAACAAAAAAAATGCTTCAATCCGTATTCAGATACCATCAGTTCTTTTTCTGTAGATGGACTGCATTTTTAATAAATCCCTTGGAGCTGTCTTAGATCACTGCATTGCTGAAAATAACCAAGTCATTCACAGCAGGTCATCTTAAAATATTGCTGTTATTTTGCATATAGTAAATTTCATTCCGCATCAGTTCATATAGGTCTTTCCAGGTTTTTCTGATAGCTTCTTGCTCATCATTTTTTAAATAGTAAACTACATTTATATAGTGCTTTAAAGAGAGATTTCCTTGCCATAAATCCATGAGGTTAATTATTGCAACAACAGTAATAGATAACATTTATATAGTACCTTATACCTGACAAAGAATTTTCTTCACTATAGCCCAGCAAAGTAGTACCAAATGTTTTATCATCTCAATCCTCATCGTCATCAATGATCAATCAATCCACACATTGTCATCATCAACCAGTTCTCATATTCATCAATTAATCCTCCTCCTCATCAATCAATCCTCCTCCTCATCAATCAATCCTAATATCATCCAATCATCATCCATCCATCAATCAATCATCATTGTCGTCTTCATTGTCATCATCATCATCTTCTTTCTGTACATTGCTCTTGCCTCTACTTCAAATTTGTTTACTGTTACTATTGCTAATGTGTTTCCCTCCATCCTATTCCTTCCCCATGATATTTACTCTATTTTCTATCTTTAATCCTATCCTTCCGTATAAGTGTTTTGCTTCTGACAGCCCCCATCCTCCCAGTCTGCCTCCCTTTTTAATACCTCCTCCCTTATCCACTTCCAATCCTACTTTCCTGCAGGGTTAGATTGATTACTCTACCCAATTGAGTGTGTATGTTACTCCCTCTTTGAGCCAGTTCTGATGAGAGTAAGGCTTACTCACTCCCCTGAACCTCCCACATCTCCACCTCTACTCTGAAAGCTTTTCTGGATTCTTTTATGTGAGAAACTTTATCCCATTGTACCTTTTTCTTTTACCCTTTCTCCTTAGTGCATTTCTCTCTCACCCCTTAATTTTATTTATTTGATTTTTAAAATAATATTTCATTCCTTCATATTCATCTCACACCTGTGCCCTCTGTCTCAATATACTCCATCCATCTACCCCAATAATGAGAAAGTTCTTATGAGTTACAAGTATCATCTTCTCATGGAGGAATGTAAACAGTTTACATTTTTAATATCCCTTATGATTTCTTTTTCTTGTTTGCATTTTTATGCTTCTCCTAGGGTCTCGTATTTGATTCTCAAATTGTCTCTCCTGTATTTATTTCCCAGTGTCAGTTGTCTTTCCAATGAGGTATTTCACATTTTCTTCTATTTATTTTTCATTCTTTTGATTCTGTTTGTCTGATTCCTGGTGTCTCATGGAGTCTTTAGCTTCCATCTGTTCAATTTTGAATTTCTAAGTTATTGTATTCTTCAGCAAGCTTTTGCATCACCTTTTGCAATTGGACAAATTAATTTTTTAAGGAATTGTTTTCTTTTTTTTTTTTTTTATATTAATAAGTATTTCATTATTTTCCAGTTACATGTATGAGATAGTTTTCATCAGTTTTTTTTGTTTGTTTTTTTGTTTGTTTTGTGTTTTTTTGGTGAGGCAATTGGGGTTAAATGACTTGCCTAGTGTCACACAGCTAATAAGTGTTAATTGTCTGAGGCAGGATTTGAACTCATGTCCTCCTGAATCCAGGGCTGGTGCTCTATCCACTGCACCACCTAGCTGCCCCCTTCAACACTTGTTTTTATAAGATATCTACTTTCAAATTTTTCTCCCTCCCTCCCTTCCCTCCCCAAGACAGCAAGCAACCTCATAAAATCACATTAAACATATTTCTACATTAGTCATTATGTGTAAGAAGAATCAGAACAAAAAGGAAAATCTCAAAAAAGAAAAACAAAAAAAATAGAAATCGTATGTTTCAATCTGCATCTAGATTACTTAGTTTTTTTTTTTCTGGATTTGGAAAGCATTTTCTATCATGAGTCCTTTGGAACTATCTTGGACCATTATATTGCTGAGAAGAGTCAAGTATATCACAGTTGATCAACACACAATGTTGTTGATACTGTGTACAATATTCTCTTGGTTCTGCTCATCTCACTCATCATCAGTTCATGTTAGTCCCTCCATGTTTCTCTGAAATCTGCCTGCTCATCATTTCTTAAAGCACAACAGTATCCCATTATATTCATATAGCACAACTTGTTCAGTTATTCCCCAATTGATGGGCATCCCCTCGATTTTAAATTCCTTGCCACCACAAAAAGAGCAGCTATAAATATTTTCATACATGTGGGTCCTTTTCCCTTTTTATGGTCTCTTTAGGAAAAGACCTAATAGTGATATTGCTGTGTCAAAGGGCATGGACCGGCTTTATAACCCTTTTGGGCATAGTTCCAAATTGCTCTGCAGAATGGTTGGATCATTTACAATTCAACCTACAATGGATTAGCAGTCCAATTTTTCCACAGCTTATCCAAATTTATTATTTCCCCTTTTTGTCATATTATCCAATGTGATAGGTGTCAGGCGGTACCCCAGAGTTGGTTTTAATTTGCCTTTATCTAATCAATAGTGATTTAGAGCATTTTTTCATATATCAATAGATAGTTTTGATTTCTTCATCAGAAAAGTACCTGTTCATATTCTTTGATCATTTCTCAATTGGGGAATGACTTGAATTCTTATAAATTTGATTTTGTTCCTGATATATTTTAGAAATGAGGCCTTTATCAGAAATACTGGCTATAAAACCTCTTTTCCATCTTTCTGACTCCCTTCCTAATTTTGGATGCATTGCTTCTGTTTGTACAAAACCTTTTTAATTTAATGTAATCAAAATTATCCATTTTGCATTTCATAATATTCTCTATCTCTTGTTTGGTCATAAACTGTTCTCCTTTCCATAAATATGAGAGGTAAACTATTCCTTCCTCTCCTAATTTACCCATGGTATCACCTTTTATGTCTAAGGAATTGTTTTCTTCAGTCAATCTTTGTTCTTCCTTTTCCAAGCTGTTGATTCTTTGTGCTTCCTTTTCCTAGCTGCTAATTCTTTTTTCATAATTTTCTTGTGTTGCTTCCATTTCTTTCCTCATTTTTTCTTCTACCTCTCTCAAGTGTATTTTTTCAATTGATTTTTAAAATCCTTTTTGAACTCTTCCAATAAGGCTTTTTGGTCTTGAGACCAATTCATCTTCCCTCTTGAGGTTTCATATGTAGGCAGATTGAGAGTATTGTCCTCTTCTGATTTTGTGTTTAGCTTCCTTGTCGACACAGAAGCTCTCAATGTTAAGAGCCTTTTTCTGTTTCTTACTCATATTGCAGCTTATTTTTTTAAAGTTGAGGTCTCCTGCTGGGGCACAAGGGTCACTGTTTCAAGTTTCTTCTGCTGGGAGATAGGGCCTGAGTCACTGGCTTTCTACTCTGAGGCCTCTATGGCTTGTGGATTTCTCACTGTCCTCAGCTTGCTACCTGTGCTTGCTCCAGGTGCTGGATTGGCCACGGCCCAGTTGCCGGTCCCATGAGTGGCCCTCCAGCTGGTGGCTTGCCCCTCAGCTGGTGCTGGTGGATCTCACATCTGGCCCACTGTGCCACCAGCTTTCTGAGCCAAGATCAAGGGGCCTCAGCTGTTCTGTTGTGGCCAAGAGCTTCCTGCTGACTTGCCTAGACCCCCTCCATGCTGAGCTGCACTGTTTGGGCTGTGCTGCACTCCCCTTTTGCCTGAGTGAGACCGACCTTTTCTGAAAGTCTTCTAAAATTTCACAAGTTGGGAAGTTTGTGTCTCTCTGTCTTTTTGTAGGTTCTTTAATTTCAGAATCCATTTAGAGGCTTGATTTATGTTGTTTCTGAGGGAAACTTGGGTAACCTCAGGCAACTTCCTGTCTTCTCTCTGCCATCTGGAGTCTTGTATTTGAAAGTCAAATTTTCTATTCACTTCAGGTCTTTTCATCAAGAATGCCTGAAAGTCCTCTCTTTCATTGAATTCCCATTTTCCCCTTGAAGGATTATAATCAGTTTTGTTGGGGAGGTGATTCTTGGTTGCAATCCTAATTCTTTTGTCCATTCTGATATCTTCTAAGGCCTGAGACCAATTTATAAATTTTTGAAAACTCTGGATGTAGGAAGCTTTGATTTCATTATCTTCTAAGGGTGTATTCCTTGTCTCAATTAGTAACTTTCTGTGGTCAGATTTTTTATTTTCTTTTAGTTCATTTTCTCAGCCTATTTCTTGACTTTGAACTCTGGTTAACGTGAGGCACTGCTTCTAGGTTGGAGAGTGTCCCAAGCTTCAAGGCTTTTGTATAGCTGTTGTCAGAAATACTTCTAGGCATTTGGAAGTTTTTGGTTTTCCAAGGTGTTATGATTTAAGATTGGTATGTTTACTACTCTTCTGGCCTATGCTCTGTCTGCAAGGAACCACTAGGCTGATTTTCTGCCCTGTAACTGTGAGGAGCAACCCAGCTCCACTGAGGCTTCATGTTCTGGTGTACTAGTGCTCCTCTCAAGCCTGGGGACCACCACTCAAACCTGAGACCTGGATCTGAGTATGGGCCAAAAACATAGAATCCTGCCTCAGATCTGGCAAAAGACCCCTCTAATCTCCTTCTGTTCATGTGTGAACCCCACTTATCATCTGTGGGCTAAGAGTTCCAAAAGCTTTTGCTGCTGCTGCTGATGTGGTGATGGTGAGGATTCAGTGGCTTCCAAGGTCTGCTCCTGTTTTTCTGGGGCTGGCAGTGGTCTTTGTTGGTTTGGCCTGCACGAGACTGTACTCCATTCTTATACCCAAGTGTAACAGAACTTTCCTGCCCACCTGGTAAGTTATCTTTGTCTGAATAAATTATTTCAGCCCTGTCTTGTGGGTTCTGCTGATATAGAAATTATCTTATGGCATTATTTGAAGGTATTTGGAGGGGTCTTGGGGAATAGATCAGACAAATTATTGCCTTTTCCCCACTATCTTGGCTCCACACCTTCTCCCCCACATTTCATAGTAGTATTAATATAATTGAGTATTGATTCAAGCTGTTCAACAAAATATATATTTAGGTGAAACAGCATTCCACGAACAACTCTATAACAATTATGATATAAATGTGAGACATTCCTATGCCAGTATATTTTTCTACTATGAAAACTTAAAATCCTCCATTCCCCCCCCTCATGCCCCCATTTAGTTCTGACTCTGGACTTTACCATTGTGTGTGTCTCAATTGTCTTCTGAAATTTTTCTCAGCTCCTGGGGACTGCTTACCCTGTAACACTCCTCCACTATTTTGCTCCCCCTCCTAATGATGAGTTCTTCCTGGAGCTTCAATTTCGGGAAAAGCCCAAGGTTGGCTATCCCTCTTTCTTTTTGTTGTTGTTGTTGTTTGTTTGTTTGTTTTCTTTTTGTTTTGTTTTTTATTTCACAGGGCAATGAGGTTTAAGTGACTTGCTCAGATCACACAGCTAGTAAGTGTCAAGTGTCTGAGACTGGATTTGAACTCAGGTCCTCCTGAATCCAGAGCCAGTGCTTTATTCACTGTGCCACCTAGATGCCCCCTATCCTTCATTCTTTTTTCGGCTCTTTTCTGACTCTGGACTTTAACACTATGTTCCCAAAAGGGTATGCAATCTCAAACCACTCCAATTTTCAACTTTCTTTTTGTGTTTTCCTCCCTATTAGAACATAATTTCTTTATCTATTTGAAGGGCATGTTTCTCTCTCTCTCTCTCTCTCTCTCTCTCTCCTCTCTCTCTCTCTCTTTCTCTCTCTCTCTCTCTCTCTCTCTCTCTCTCTTTCTCTCTGTCTATCTCTCATTTGTGTTTCCCATGCTTAGCACAGTTCTTGGCACATAACAAGTATTTTAAATCTTAAAACACAACAGAAATCACAGGAAATATTGAACTACAGTTATCTTAGCTGGTAATATTACTTAAATTTGCTAATAGAGCTGAGATGTAGAGGTCTTGGATACCAAGTCATGAGAAGAGAACCTGACCAATCAGTGGAAGATAATAAGTTTTGTGTGAATGGTAATGCTACTAGAAGAGTATACAGAGTAGTAGAGAAGGAAATATATAAATCGCAGGACAATAGGATCATAAATTTAGAGAACTGAATAAACCCCAGAGGCTTTCTCTAGCTCAATCCCCTTATTTTAAAGATGAAGAAATCAAGGTCCAAAGAATTTAAGGAACTTGTTCAAGATCACTAGAGAAGTATTAGGGTTGTTATTTAGACTCAGATCTTCCCAAGCTAGAACTAATGTGTCTTACAGCTTGAGGAAAACATATATGAATTAGCATGGCTATATCTCAAAATGTTGGGGATGATTTTTTAGGGTCATACTGGGGGAGCTAAAGAATGCAGTGATATCTTCAAAGTGGGTAAGAATATAGAGGAAAGTCTTTCCTACTCTGGAATCCCCTCACTTCTAGTCTAAGATCTAGCCAGAAATAAAGTTGACTATCATTTCTTTTTTTTTTTTTTTGTGGGGCAATGAGGGTTAAGTTACTTGCCCAGCGTCACACAGCCAGTAAGTGTCAAGTGTCTGAAGCCTGATTTGAACTCAGGTCCTCCTGAATCCTGGGCTAGTGCTTTATCCACTGTACCATCTAGCTGCCCCTGACTATCATTTCTTAAAAACAGAAACAAAACAAAACAAAAATGTTAATGTCCATATCTGGCAAAGGTAGAATATACCATCCTAGAAGCCTAGGAATTGAACTCCCTCTTCCTTTCTTTAAGAGAACTGATGAAAAGTGTACTCATGGAATATAGAATTAAAACTTTGAGTGCAAGAGACCTTGGAGCACCCTCCAAAATCATTTTTTATTCTTCTGATTTTTTTCTTTTCTTTTATGCTCCAGAAGAAATAGTTAGGTATGATATTTACTTGATGTCTCTTTGTTGTGAATGAAACTTTTAGATTAATTAGATTAATACCTCCTGCCAATTGTGTTTATACCTTTTTGTGGTATAGAAGAAACCTGCTTTATTGATTCTAGTTAATGTCAAAGTCACATATTATACAATGTCTTTGCCACATACTTGTGTTTGTTTGTCTCAGTAAATAAGTAAAGCAATGACTTTTACCTGGGTCTTGGTCAAGTAGTGATCTACAACTGGCCACAAAGAGGGTAAACCAAAGATTTTGAACTGGGCCCTGTGGCTAAGTTGGTTTGATTTTAAGGGACTGAATTAACTATAAAATAATGGATTATTTTGAAATCCATAGGGTGGGGTTTGGCTCTAACATACGAAAGATAAATTCAATAGAGAAAAAATATAGAAAAATGTGTAAATAAATTTATTAAATAAAAATTAAATTGTTGGAACCCCACTTCGTCCAACTATATACTAATAAAATCAATAATTTTATTAAGTGGATGAATATTTTTAAAAAAATTAAAATGCTCAAATCAAAAGATTTAGAAATATACTTTAAATGCTCGGTCTCACCAACAGAATTCAAAAAGGCATAAATCAATCACTCAAAGAAAAAATAGCCCTGACTAGCCTGGTTTAAAAGCCAATTATATCAGACATTCAAAGAAAAGAAATCATTTTAGTGTTACCAAAAAAACATTTTTGAAAAAATTTAAAAAGAGGCAATCCTACCAAAAATGGACACAAATATGGGAGCCTGAAAAAGAGAAAAAAAAGCTATTGACCAAGTTATTAAACCCAAATATAAATAAAATATTAGCCAAGGCTATATCAAAAGATCATATATCATGAGAAGGTTTGATTTACTGCAGGAATTCCAGAGTGATGCATTGTTGGGAAGTAACCAGAAAACTTATTAATAATAGGAAAATAAAATTTTATGTATATATCAATGGATGCAGACAAATATTTTGACAAAATACAATACCAACTTTTGTTTTAAAATTTAAGAAAATGTATTATGAATTTTCTTTAAAATGGCATTAATAGCTATGCAATTTAAATATCTAGCATTATGGGAAATAGAAATAAATCAGAATCCTTTTTCATAGAATCAGGGATATGGACACAATAACATTTAGGCCTACTATTATTTGTTGAAGTGTTAGAAATGCTAGCTATAGCAATTACAAAAGAAAAGTACAATGGAAGGAAATAGCATTGGCAAAGAGGAAACAAAATTATTACTTTTGGCAGATGATATGATAGTTTACTTAAAGAGCTCTAGAGAATCAAGTAAATATTTATTGAAGTAATAATTTTGAGAAAGTTGTAGGATACAATTCCCCATAAGACATTTGCATTTCTGTATAATGCTAACAGAATTTAGTAGGAAGGCATAGAAAGAAAAAAAATATTTTAAAAATTACCTACCAGGACACACAATAAATATATAATTTACACATGTGAATATATACATATATATGCATAGATGTATATCAATAGTATAAATGTGCTCTATATACATGAATTGGAGGTAGATAGGTATTTGCATTTGATACATTACTAAAAAACCCACTAATTTAAATATTGAACTACCTTTGCATTGATTGAGATGATATAAAATAATAATATAATATAAACTAAGTTTCTTTTATTCAGTGACATATAAATCAAACTCTGAAATTACTTCTTCACAGAGCTAGAAAAATTATAGCAAAATTATCTTAGGGAACAAAAGATCAAGAATCTAAAGGGACCTAATGGGAAAAATGGGAAGGGGATTTAGCCATATTAGATCTAAAGGCACATTACAAATAATTTTAATGGTTAGTATTTGTAATCATCAGAACGATTTATTATTGTATGGCGGACTGACCAATAAGACCAGTTCTCATGAACTAGTGAAGAGTACATCAGCAGGATTAGCAAAATGAAATTCCCCATGTGGGAGAGGATGGGAAGCCTCCTTCTGTGAGAATCATATTTACTTGTCATGAAAGTGCTTAGGAGAGACATTGTAGCATTTGTACAGAAAGAATCTGTAACTGGTTCTGGTTTGTTAACTAAATTTTTGATACTAGCTTTTTTTAATTTGCTGCAATTGTGGATTAATGATTAGGGTGCTTTCAAAAGGCATTAATGTGCCTCCTTCATTCTCTTAGTCTGATTTCCTCTCTTCTGCTAAACTGTGGCAGACTGTGCTCTAGTGAAAGACAAAGCCTAAGGGGAGAAATCTCTGGCTTTCATTTCCTTGTTTGCCTCAGTGCTTGGTCTTTCATTTTCTGTGAAGGAAGTTGGTACAACCTTGTGAGTTTCAAAAGGTCAGGAGCACTGGAATATGGGTGGCTGGGAATCTTGGAGTCTGAGAATCAAGTCAATGATGGGTTTTTATCCTCCAGGATAAAAGACAAAATCCTTGGTTTAGTATTCATAAGCCCTTCATAACCTAGTCCCCTGCTACCTTTCCAATCTTCCTACACCTTACTCCCTGCCAGGTTCTCTTTGATCCAGTGACACTGGCCTCCTGGGTGTTCCACAAACAAGATACTCCATCTCTCAGCTGTGGGCATTTTTCTGACTGTCCCCCATTCCTAGAATACTCTTCTAATTCAACTATACCTTCCGTCCTTTAAAAGTTGTCCTTTATGTACAACAGCCTATTTTTAAGAAGTGTTTTCCAAGTTCTCTTCATTTTAGTATCATCTTTTGTTAATTATTTCCCATTTACCTTGTTTTTATATACATACATATCTATATATATCTATATATACATACATGTGTATTGTGTATGAATATGTGTATGCTTGCATGTTGTCTCCCTCATTAGATTGTAAGCTCCTTGAAGGCAGGAACCCTTTTTCTCTATGCTCCCCTGTCCTTATCACAGTACCAGGCACATAGTAGGCACTTAATAAAAATTGATTAATTTTCCATACACACCGTTGGTAGTTGAAATTAAGAATCATCCAGTTGTAATATAAACTTTGCATGAATGCTATAAAGAAACTATGTTAAGCCCCTCTATTAAAGAATGCCTAAACAACTTGTGGTACATTAATGTAATGGAATAGTACTTTCTTATAAGAAACAAGGAATGTGCTAATATAGAAATAAATAGAAAGATTTACACAATCTGACTCTGAGGGAAGTAAGCAAAGCCAAGAAGAAGAAAGCATGAACAATGACTATGAAAATAAAATGGAAATAAAATTACAAAACAATTTAAAATGCACCTTTTAGAGTTATAGAAAACAAGCATGGCTGAAAAGATGATAATTGAGAAGACTTTACTCCCCAACTTTGCACTGGTCAGAAGGACATGGGTGAGAAACATTTTCAGAAATGTTAAAATGTATTGATAAGTTTTGCTGATTATCTCTTTTCTTCCTCTTTGTCTTTAAAAATATTCTTCATTATATGGGAATGTTATTCTGGAGGGGGGAAGGTAAGTGTTTTGTTGTTCAATAACTTTTCAGTCATGTCTGACTCTCATGACCACCATTTGGAATTTTTCCTGGCAAAGATACTGGAGTGGTTGCATTTCCTTTTCCAGTCCATTTTACAGATGAGGAAGTGAGGCATACCTTGTTAAAGTGCTTGCCCAAGCTCCACAGCCAATAAGTTGTCTGAGTGCAAGATTTGAACTTTAGAAAGATGAGTCTTCATAACTCCAAGACTGACTTCTGTTTACTTTGCCACCTAACTGACAAAGGAAGGTATACTGAGAGAAATTGTGGCAGAATAAAGAGGGTCAATAACATTTACTTTAAAAATTGTGTTAAATCAGAACTCATTCTCCCTGAAAGATGAAGGTGGTAGAGGTGTGTAGGATTTGAGTGGGAAATTGTTCAGGTAAGGTGGAGGAGAAAAGGAATAAGAGAGGCAGGAAGTAGGGTTGGGAATTTATTAGTTATTTTTTCACTGGTAATTGACTAATAGAGGAGTAGAGAGGGAGCCAAGTAGTAGGAAATTATTAGTCAAAGGAAAAGTGATGGAAGGGGGCATGTAAAACTAAAGTTCACATTTTTGTAGGTGTGTTATTTCTAGACAAAAGTCAAGGCCTTAGTCACTTGTCCTGTTCATCTGAGATTGTGGGAGAGTATGTTAATGCTTGTCTTCCTTCAATGTTTTGGGATTAGGTGTGCTCTTTTTTAAAATTTTTGGGGGAGTTGGGCAATGAGGATAAGTGACTTGCCCAAGGGCACACAGCTAGTAAGTTCACAGTGTCCTGAGACCTCATTTGAACTCAGATCCTCTGAATCCAGGGCCAGTGCTCTAACCACTGCACTACCTAGCTGCCCCTGCTGTGTGCTCTCTTAAAGACTATTCTCAACCTGTGGTAATGTGATAACTTACAGGAGAGAGTATATCTGTACACTCTGTATAGGGAATTTTGTTTCTTTATTAATTTTCCCTTCATCATGTAAATGCTACATGGTTGGGGAAAATGTTCATTAAAAAGTACAGCATAAAATAGAAGAAGGGTACAACCTTGTTTTTTTCCTCTTGCCCCCTTCCTACCTCTTCTTTTTCACTTAGCATTGATTGATCAAGAATATAGTAATTTTTAATGAATAGTGAAAAATTTAGGACAGGCCATTTCTGAAAATCTTTGGTTATATCCTTCAAAACTCCAACATCCCAAATTATCGATTAATTCTATTTCTCAAATATACTTTTGTACTCCCTCCTTAGTTATACACAAAGATGGTCATTATTCTTCTCTTCTGCTCGAGCCCAGCGGCTGTACAGTGTAGGGACTGCTCGGCCTGGAATCAGGAAGAACTGAATTCCAAATGTGGACTCAGACACTTACTAGCAGTGTGAATCTAGACAAGTCACATTTCTGTACTGACCTCAGTTTCCCCAGATGTGAAAGGGCAATAATAACACCTCAGTTGATCCAATAACCCATACCGCCTATTACACTATATCACTCCATTTCATGGCTAACCTCCTGGAGAAGGGCATCTAACAATGGGTGCCCTTCACTTCTCATGTTCTTACTTGCAGGCTGATTTTCAATATATTCATCCTTGAAATGGAAGCAGCTACTCTACAAAGTTATTAATGATCTCTTAAGAATTCCCAAATCTAATGAATTTTTCTTATTTACAGCCTTTTAACTTCTCTGTTTACTTGACAATGCTGAATAATTACTCTTTTGGTATTCCCTGCTCTCTAGGTCTTTGTGATACTGCTCTTGCTAGTTTTCCCTCCCACTTCTCTGACCATCACTTTATAGATTTCACTAGAGATTCAGTTAGGTAATGTCTGCTGATCATAGGTGTTCCTGATGACTGTCTCCTAAATGTCTTCTCATTTCGATTCTCTTTATATTGGCTGATCTCATCATTTCCCATGGATTCAATTATTATTTCTGTGCAGATGATTCTCTGATATATTGGACTAGTCCTGAGCCATCTCCTGCCTCCCAGTTGCATATTGGTTATGTAAAACTGTATGTCTCATAAACATCTTAAACTCAACATGTCCTAAATTGAACTTGATGTTTTTCCCCCAAAATGTTCAATCATCCAATCTTTACCCATGTTAGCAAAGTAGGCATCATGATTAACTCATTCTCTCATCTTTCTTGTCTTGAATTGGTTATAAAATTCTATGATTTTGCTTTTGTATACTCACCCTTCTCACCTCTAATACTGCTACTACCCTGGTGCAGTGCTTTATTTATCTTATGCCTGGACAATTAAAATTACCTGCTGATTGATCTCCCTGCTAGTAGCATCTCCCCATTCTAGTCTTTCCTTCTCTCAGCTGTCAAATTGATATTCTTTAAAGAATAAGTTGGATTCAGGTTATGCCCCCTTATTCAGTCAACTCCAGTGGCCCTGTCCTATTATGCCAAGGATCAAATAGAAAATGCCCTTTGTGGCTTGTAAGTCTTTTGTAACCTGGCCCCCTGATACCATTCCAGTGTTAGATATTTTTGTACCATTTTCTTGCTACCCCTTCCTTATACGCTGGATCCAGTGTCACTGGTCTCCTTGATATTTCTTGAATACAATAGTCCATCTTTCCACTCCTGGAGTTTACCTTGACTATCTTCTATTCGTAGAGCTCTCTCTCTTCTTTTCCTTCAACTGATTTCCCAGGGTTCCTTCAAGTCCTAACTTAAGTTCTAGCTGCTGCAAGAACTTTTCCCCACATCTCTTTAATATTAATGCCTTCCTTTTAAGATTATGTCTAATATAAAAAATGGGGGGGGGGCAGCTAGATGACACAGCAAATAAAGCACCGGCCCTGTATTCAGGAATACCTGAGTTCAAATCTGACCTCAGACACTTAACACTTACTAGCTGTGTGAACCTGGGCAAGTCACTTAACCCCAATTGCCTCACAAAAAAAAGATTATTTCTAATATGTCTTCTAAACAGAGTATGCCCAAAGTTTTAGTAGATTTTGAGCTTTTTAAAATGTCATTGGGGGAGGAAAGATATGTGGCGCCGTGGATAGAGCACTGGCCCTAGAATCAGGAGGACCTGAGTTCAAATCTAGCCTCAGGACACTTAACACTAGCTGTATCACCCTGGGCAAGTCACTTACCCCAATTGCCTCACCCCCAAAAAAATTGTCATTGGGGAGCAGGTAGGTGACACAGTGGATAAAGCACCAGGCCTGGATTCAGAAGGACCTGAGTTCAAATTCAGCCTCAGATACTTGACACTTATTAGCTGTGTGACCTTGAAGCAAGTCACTTCACCCTCATTGCCCCCCCCCAAAAATGTCATTAGGACTTCAGGGACATCCTATATGTCTTGTTTATCCATTGATTGTTTGCATGTGTCTCCACCTCTTAGAATTTATTTTTAACCTCCACTTTATTTGTATTCTATCACTTTGTATAATGCCTGGGCACATATGTGGGCAATTAATAAATGTTTGTTCACTTGACTTAACATCCATTCCATCTAACCATTCAGCAGATCTTATTTATGTACTCTGATATATATGGTGTTGGTTAGGTAATGACATTTCAAAACAAATCTGGGAAATCCTCTGGCACTTTTATTTACCCTTAATAATCATCCCTTTGGTTTTTTTCACTAACTCAGCTTATGATTACTTTGCCAACGGTCTCCTTGGTCAGCATGAGATATCTACATATACTTATAATTATGTAGTTTTCTGGGGGGCATAAATTTGAAATTATTAGAATTCTTCTGCATTCCATGAGATAATCAAATATAGTAGTGGGAGATTCAAAGGAAATGATTCCTTCACTTCAACTGAATTTGCCAAAAAAAAAAAAAACAAACCCTAAGGTAGGGAAAAATACATTTGGCTTAGGGATGGAGATGGGGAGGATTTTTTTTTATTGTAGTTAAAGTTGTATGATTCTTCTAAATAAGATACATTTTTTTTTGGTGAGGCAATTGGGGTTAAGTCACTTGCCCAGAGTCACACAACTACTAAGTGTCAAGTGTCTGAGGCTGATTTGACATCAAGTACTCCTGACTCCAGGGCTGGTGCTCTATCCACTGTGCCAGCTAGCTGCCCCAATAAAATTCATTTTTATCTGATCAGAAAATATACCTGAATCTTCATTACCTTTTATTTTTTAATGAATCACTCCATTATTATGTGTCTTGCCTAATCACAGACCATTGTAGTGCCCACTTACTTTTCACAGCCTGCAATTTAGTACTAATATGTTAGAGAAAGGGTGTTTCCTTTTTTCTTTTTTCTTCTCAGTTTGTGAACCACACCCTTACTCATGAATATAAAGACAGTAAGAACTATACATAAAATTGCTGTTGGTTGTCAATCCACTGGCTTTAAATATAAAGAACTCTGGGTTTCCATGTGCTACCCCATGGGATTTCTGAGAAGTATTGTGGTATCGTAGCATGCTTAATTGTTTCTGCTTCATCACCCAGTCCTTTCTTCTAGGGCATGAAAAACAATGCAGAAGGTTCCACAATTAGAAAAACATATGGCTTTCTATCAATTTCTGATGATCACCCATGTGGCCTGTGACACTGGTGCTAAGCTCCAATTAGTAACCCCAAGGGCTTAGGCTCTAGGTGAATTATATCGCATGAGAGTGTCTAATATTAGCTCATAGTCTTATTAACATTGATAATGCTTTTCCTCAAGCAACCTTGAAATCTAGGTAAAGCTGGTACCATCAGTCCTCTTTTGAAGAGGGGAAAACTGAGACTCAGAGTTGACTTGACTTGCCAAAGTCATACAGTAAAGGCAGCAAAATATTAAGTTCTTGGGAAAATGTGGCTCGAAAGTATGCAAGTCCTCTAACTCTGACTCCAAAGCTGGTTTTCATTACATTATGCTGACTCTTCTGTACTCCTATAGATTGCATTGGAATTACAGATGCCAATTCCATGACAAACCGAAGCAACCAGTTCTGAAAAATTATATCATGTGTAGAAAGAAAGAACTAATGTTTAAGATATACTACTTCCCCTTTATTCTAATAGAACAGGAACAAAATTAGGTCATCTCTATCACCTCACATATTCTTCAGGTGAAATAGGGCATAAACTAGAAAGCACACCCTCGTCCTCTGCCCCCAAAAAGCTTAAGCTTCATGACATTCAGAACACCCTCCATAACATTAATATGCATAGAATTGGTGCGTCCCTTCGCCAGCTCTGAGAAGATATAAGGGGTCAAATACCACAGTCAGGGACTTCCTGGCTTTTCCTGATTTCCCTCTTGCCCAATCTTGGATTATACATTCCATTTGAGCACCATATTTCCAGGTTAAACACATGTATGCTATAACTACACAGATCCCTTCTCCACATGCATACAAGGGCTAACCAATATCCTTATTGTGATGTTTACTTTCATGTCTGGTATAAGGATATAGAGCCCTTGGTTTCTTACTTGAGAAGAGTCGATGAAGCTCCCTTTTAGGAACTAAGCCAATCCTAAGAAAGAAATACTATTATTTACCCCTTCAAAGTCACCTTTTAGATACACAGCCTTAAAATTCGGCCGCACCCAACTGGAGCTAACCACATAAATTATTGTATTTTTAATTTTTTCACATCTTGAGGAAGTTCAGTTTGGTTCTACTTTGAAATATTTGTCCATTATTGTTTGTTTAGTGCCTAAACTTTTGGATACCAAAGATGTTTTTCAGTGTATCAGAAAAATATTCACATTGTTTCAAATCTTAGAGTGAACGGTTCCTTAGACAGAATCATTTAAACCATTATCATCATATTTCAGATAAAACAATAAATAATCAAAAACATTAGTGCCATGACCAATCCTGTGCACAATCTAGTGGAAGAACTGGGATTTGATTCAGACAGATTACCTGACTGTGAGTCAGAAATTTCTTCCATTTCCAACAATCACAAGGGAATTATTTTAAAAGTCATGTAAATGGAGCATTATAAAATCTTTTAAGTCTTAGGGCATGGAAATTTGAAGGTTTATTTATTACTTTATTAGAAACTAGAAGTTCCATTACATCATCACTGATTAAATACCAGGGAATAAATTATTAGTCACTGAATGGTTTTCAAAAGCTTGACCCACCTGAGTCACTTCAACTTCCTGCACATGTTTCCTCAATTCTAAAATGAGGATAATAATACTTGTCATACCTGTCTCACAGAGCTGTTATAAGGCTCCAATTAGTTAAGTTTTTGTGAACTAACAAAATAGTTGTAAATATCAATTATCACTGTCATTAATACTTTTAGGTCGAGATATGTGATTTCATCAATACATTGAACTCCATCAATGAAAACCCCCCTTCTGATGCAAATGTGCCAACAATTTTAGCATTTATACTTTTTTTTATTGTAAAATAATTTTACTGTATATTTTGATTTTATATCTCATCACTTTATCATCATATCAACAATTAAAGTAAAAAGAAAAAAATATAAATTTTTAAAAAATTAAGACATTATAGCTGCAGCACTGCATGTAAACTTTCCCATTTAAACCCCATATCATTTATATTTTAGTTGCCTAAAGAGACAGAGAAATGCAGTTATTTGTCCAGGTTGTCCAGCATTGTTGGTATCAGGAGCCAAACTTGAATTCAGAGTCCATGGTTAGTCATCTATTGACCAGTCCAAAGGTTCTTTACCTGAGATGATTCGTTGCATTTAAAAATATTTCAGTAACTGTAGTTTAAGTGTAATTGGGCCTCCTTTTTTTTTTTCTAAGTGAGGCAATTGGTGTTTGAAGTTGACTTTGCCCAGGGGTCCACACAGTTAGTAAGTGTTAAGTGTCTGAGGCCGGATTTGAACTCAGGTACTCTTGACTCCAGGGCCGGTGCTCTATCCACTGCGCCACCTAGCTGCCCCTAATTAATTTTAAAGAATAAAAATTCCCTAGAGTACCATTTATTATTGCAAAACAATTGTCTGAAGAGAGAGATGTTTGTAACGTGCTGTTGGCTATTAAAAGACACTCATTTGCATCTGTATCACTTGGGTGCCCATTACTGAGATGAAGGAAAGAAATGATCTTTTCTCTATATGTCTTTTTGTCTTTATTTTTCTTTTACAACAATCATTTTAAACAAACTTATTTCCCTTTTTTCCCCTCTAAGAACTGGTCAAGCTGCAGAGACATTGCAATGATTATTAATATGAAAGTTATACTTTCCATATTTTGTGCTCATGTTAGATTCCTTTTCACTCCTACAAATGAACAGGTGGCATGCCTACCCCAAATGTATTTGTCTACTTTTTCATTAACTACAGATTATATTAATACTGCAGAAAGGGAAATCTGAAAACATTATTTTATGGGATTTTTAATCGCTTGCAATACATTCAATTAATTAATTTCGAACAGCAATATCATATGTCATGAAGATGCAGTTTTAGCTGTTTATTCTTAGTCGATTCCCGATATTGTACCCAAACTTGAAGGTCTCCGTGGAGATAAAACATCCCTTCAAGTCAGTTTGTTTTTAATGCTAAATAAAGGCTGGAGCATTAGACATTAATATCTTACTACTTATACACTAAACTTAAGATGTCATTAACCCTAACCATAAACACAGGTGAATCATATAGTTCCATACTAAAAGTATGTTTCAAGACAACAGAATCTCCATGAGAACATTAAGTTCTCTTTAAAAGTGAACTATACTTACAGTTTCCCCTCCTTAGGCCTAACAAGAATCTTTAGATATTTAGAGAAGCAAAAACTCTTTGCTGAATCAGTAAAGCCTGTAGATGGATTTGTTTTATATGAAGAAATATGTATCAAAAATCCTGTATGAATACTAAATTCCATGGAAGAAAGTCTCCATAGAGAGTGTGCTACTGGACTGGCAGGTGTGGCTTTGGGGAGAGGTGGTAATATTTGATTTATGATTGAATTTAGTTAATTGTGCATGGTAAAAACTAGGTCTTCCTGGATTCCATAGAGATTGCTGTAAGTCAGATCTTCCATCTAGATATCTTTCTGGGAAGTGTGTGCGTGTTTAGTGTATTTATTTATGTCAGGTTTGTATTGGTGTCTATTTGTGGACGTATTTACCTCGGTGCAGTTTTGTGGACATTGCTGTGTGCTGGATATGTTTGCGTGTATGTATGAGTATGAATTAATTACATATTGAAAACATCTGCATTAGCGGCTTCTGCAGTCCTAGCTCTTCCAGTTGGGATGTTCGGCTCTGTGTTAGGACCACTCGGAAGACCTGCCTGCCTGTCGGACGCCTGATTGTGGTTCCCGGGAGGTTGGAGCTCTGGGAGCCTGTACCATCTCTATTCGAAGGGGGAGGAGAGAAGAAAAACAGAAGTCATCTGGGGTAGGGGTGGGTCTCCTTTTTTTGAAGCCGGGTGGGGGCATTCTGCATACAGAGCATTCAACAGCAACAACAACAAAAAGATTACCAAGCGATTCTCCCAACTTCAGCACCACGGACAGCTCAGCTTTCCAAAGGGCTGCTGGAGAAGCCAGATTCCTTATTCTTCCCCCTGCCCAAAGCCTAAGGACTCAGGCCCTGGCTCATTGCTCCGCTGGATTTTTGCGTCAAAAAAGCGAGGCAAAGGGTAAGGGGAGAAGGGTCCGGGACAACCGGAGGGGTACAGTAAGGAGGAGGAGAGAGGGAAGGAGGCAGGGGAGGAGATAGGAAGAAGCAATAGAGGAAGGGGGGTTTCCCCACCCCACCCCCCTCCGCCCCTAGCTTGGGTTTGCAGGAGCCGTTGGTTTGATGCTGCTACTTGCTGCTGCTGACGGCGCAGGTGTTCCCTCCCTCCTCTAGCTGCTGTTGCTGCTCCCACTGCTGGGGGAGAATGAGGTAATCCTGGGAAGGGGAGAGCTGAGGCGGGAGTGTCTGCTGGAGGGAGAGAGCGGTTTGTTTAGCTGTGTGTACGTAGCTAGAACCTACATATATCACATATATATGCATGACTATATAGATCTCTGAGCTGAGGGGTTATTTGAAACCTTTTTTGCCGCGCTGCTCAGTGGAGAGAGAAGCGCTCTCCTGCAGTGGGTAGGAGCAGCAGAGGCAGCGGCACCACTATCCCGTTCCCTTCTTTCTCCCCTCTTCTTTTGCATCCTCTTTTCTTCGCATCCACTTCCTTCTGTGGTTTTTGGAGGAGGGAGGAGGGTGTTTGTTGGGTTCCCCCAACCCCCCTCTTTCGTTTGGCAAATCCCTTTCATGACATTACACCGGCTTGTTGCTAAAGAGGGCAAATACCCATCACTGAGCGAGAGAGGGACTCACTCTAGCTGCTCGGAGCCCGAGAGGACTAGAGACTGGAGGAGAACGGGGAAACGAAAGAGGTGGCTTGGAATCTTCCTTTAATCTGGGAGCAACGCACCTTTCTACAAGAAACAAGATAGACAGAAAGCGGAGAAGTGGAGGGACCTTTGTCAAGGCTATTCTGCAGTAAGCTCTAGTAGTAGAAGGAGCCAGGAGGGGAAGGATGGGTTTATGGTCCTCCCGAACCGGCTGGCGGGGCAGCTCTTTCCTTTGGATTTTGAGCAGCATCAGCTGCAGAGCCTGGGCAGCTTCTTCTACTTCCCGTAAGTAGCCCCGTTGATTCTTTCCTGGTGGTTTTTTAAACCTGAGAGGTTTTCTGTGTCGCATTGATGTTATTCCACCCTGTGTATCAACTCCAGAGTGCGTCTGCCGTTCTTTTTCCTTGATTTGTGTATATGTCTCTGCTGTCACGCACTTGCAGTCACTGCAGCAGAGAGAAACTCCAAAACCCAGCGCTCCAGCTTTGGAGGGGGGAAGTGGTTTTGACTGTGTGATGCTGCTGGAAAGTTGGTCCTGGCATTAGAGAGATAATTCACTGCACCTGCTTGGTTCTAGTGATGCTAGTTTGGAAGACATCTGCTTGGAAGTTCTTCCTCCACCTTCCTTGCTTTTTTATACATCAGTGGCATATTGAAATGGCTTTGATAGCCTATGTAAAGAAAAGTGAAATACAAAGCAAGTTGGTATTTAGTCGTTTACATTTTTACTAAAGATTTATTCTATGTTCAGAACACAAGTTTGTAGAGTGTCGTTTAGATTACCCAGGGCATCTTTTACTTCTGTTTTTTTTCTAAAATAAAACGTGATACCCCCCTTTGGGAGCTCCTTGTTAAAAACTGAAGATAGTGAAACTAAAGACTAGCTAGAATTGCTGTAACTTATTTGCACAGCTTGAAGCTAATGCATCAGAAGCATGCAACTCAGGCAGGGCAATACGTTTGTGTGTGTGTGTGTGTGTGTGTGTGTGTGTGTGTGGTGTGTGTGTGTGTGTGGTGTTTAAAGATCTATAATGTTATATTGCAAGAGTTTCTTAGAAAGGCTTTCAGGTAAATGTCACTGCTGTGCGTATGGCTCTTGGTTAGTCAGCCAAAATAGACTGCTCATCTTACCATTACATTGGAATAAAATGGAACACTCTAACTCAAGTTCTGCATTGCTTTGCTAGAGCATACTGCACTGAAAAAAGGAGTCCATTGGCTCTCCTTGTGTTTCAGGAAGAGTTCAGTGCTCCAGTCATTTTTTTTTTGTATGGTCAAGTTTCTAGATTTAAAGGGAAATTTATGTGCAGCAAATATTTAAATGTCTAAATGTATGATTAGGTTTAATAGAAGTTAATCAGGAATTTGGGATCAGAAAAGAGAGTTCCAAATTGGTTTCCTCTATTTACCATACATATGGGTTGATATATGTTTTCTGTTTTTATTGCTGTAAAGTTTGCAATGTGCAATGCTGAAATATTACAATATTTGTAAAGTTTGTGTCTATATACATATTAACAATTTTAATGTTTCTTGATTGAAAATGAACATCCAAAGAAGTATAGGATCTTAAGTAGTAGCTATACTACATTAAAAATAATCTATAATGTCATGTTTTGCATCAGTCCATTTTTCTTTTTCAATTGACACAGACTATGATAGCCTTTTGTGAAAACTGTAGTTGCAGTTTTCTTACTTTGTTTTGGTACAGGGATAATAGACAATATTTTAAGGTAATCACCAAGTTATCAATTTAATTGCCTAAGTTGAGAAGAAGTTTTGTAAAGTTTCCATTAAAATCGAACTTAAAACGTCAGTGTGACATCTCTATAAAAGATTCGTAGAATTTTACAGAAATTGTGAATATGTGTGATTTTCCAGTGGTCTGTTCTGGGTGAACATAAGTAGAGTACTAAAACTAACACAATATACAGGTAAAATGTATATTACTTCATAATCTGAAATTCATCCAGAGAATAATGTTAATTGTAATTATACATTGTGGGATTTTCCCAAATATAAGTTTAATGTGATTTGGAATATTTCCATCTATTTTCTATGTTGTGCCTAAAGTTACTAAGTTTTGTCAGGCTTTTGGATATAGTTCTCTGCACCCATCAGCTGTTATGAGTAATGGGAAACTCCTCTTCTAACTCAAGAATGTAATGAGAACTAACAATTCAGTCCTTTTGAATCTAACTTGTTTATTATTTGAGTTCACATAACTATAGATAAGAACATTATTATGAGAAAAAATACATACTTTGTATTTACATTAGTCAGAATCTGATATTCAGTTTAGTAATCTATTGATGTAGTGGAAGGTATTGCTTTTTTTCTTTTGACTTACTGGGAAAAGCCTATGGGCCTGAATTCTATCTCTATATTTTTTAACTTTCTTTCCATAGTTCATATACATAGCTTGATAAATGCAGTTTTTTCCAGTTGACTAAAAATATCAGCACCAAATAGAATTTTTTTCAGAAGTCAGTGTGGACATAAAATAATTCTGTGAAGACTTATCTAATAATTCACACTTTCTTGAGCTGCACATTCATACTTCCAAAATTCTGTTAAAATTATGTACCACTCGTAGAGTATGCAGAATGCACCCTTGAGAGTTAGTACATTAAATGTAAAATAAAATATTGTTAACTACTTGAGTCAATGATAATGAACAACTCAACCAGGAGAGGTCATCAGAAGCAAAAAGTAACATGGAAAAAACCTAAGTTTAATATTTTTATTCTGATATCTACTTTCCAATTATGATAGTGACACACAATATTCTAGCCCCAATAACTTTGGCATATAAGATATAAGAATGTTTAGTGACTTATTTCTAACAAAATGTGAACTATTTGAAAAGTTTTTGGCTTGATTTTTCTCCTAGTTATATGTAAATATATTGAGTAAAGTAAACTCTAACTCTCAGTGTTGCATTTTCCTTAATTAATAAAATTTTGAATATACTTATTGAAGTCCAACTCTATTATCAAGATTTTTTCTCATTGAATGGTCTGTGATATAAGCAGACATTGGCACTAGTGTTCAATTCTCTTTTGTGTACATAAATAGAGTGTATGTGTGAACATAAGTAAAGCCTTTTAAGTTTCATTGACTTTAGTTAAAGGTTTTGAACATTATTTCAAAGACTGCATCTATGAAGTTCAAAGTAAAGTTGTGTCCTTCCTGAGTCACTTCTATCAATTCTCAAAATACGCTGATTTATCTAGCTTTATTGACTGTATTGATCACATTATTCTGATAATGGCCAGTTCTCCAGATTTACTTTGTATTGTGAAGAGGCCCTAGAGTAGAATTTAAGTAATGGCATGCAGTACTTCTGAACATTTGGGCAGTACAATTTGTTCAAAGTCTCTGTGTTTTGTATAAATGTACCTAAACTATATATCTGTATGAAAGAGAGAGAAACACAGAGAGAGACAGAGAGACAGAAAGAGACTATCATGTATGGAGATTTGAAAAAATTTCAAGTAGATAGTAGTATTTTCTAGCAACTTTCAAGTAATTCAAGATCTAATTTTATAGTGACCTTGTATCTGGTTCATTTCCCTTTTTTTTACCACTATTTTCTCATCCTCAAGTAGTGCCTTTCAAAAGTATAAATTAAAGCACACAATGTAAATTGCTAATATGAAAATAAATGTGAATTAATCTTGAGCTATTGAGTTCAGTAATGGCCCTCCTTGTTGAAAAGAACATTTAAACAGTGCAGTGTTTTATTCAGGGTGAATTAATTGGTTGATAAACAGGCGGTACTTTATTTATTCACCTCCAGAATGATGACCATACAGGAAAATTGTTATTTACTTATTAGAGAGAAATGTGCAATCCTGGTCTCATTATAGCCATTGCTACCCAGGAGAAAGGAATCTCTCCCTAGACAAACATAGGGATTTGGTCATTTTCCTCAATAACTTTTGATAGTTGAATAGTTTTTTAAATCTCAAGTTTCTTTTTATTTTGTATTTAAATATTTAAAATTTTTACTACATGACATTTAATTTTCCTTGTTATATCAAAACTATTTAAAAATGTCAAGTCGTGTCTTCTATGACAGTTCTCTCCTTTGACATCAGGCAGGGTTTTCATTTCCCCACTTTTATTTCTTGAATATTTTTTCAATAAGAAAAAAAATATGTGTGTGTATATATGCATGTATATGTACATATGTATATGTAAATGTGTATATATATTTTATGGAGGAAGATTTCTATAGTTCTTATAAGTTGAATTTATTTTTGTCTTATACAATTTAAAAGTTAAGAACCTGAAGTCCCCTAGGGGGGCAGACATATCAACTGATATTCAGAACATTTGCTTGATACTTCTCCCTACCTCTGAGGTAGGTTTGTACAGATGTTCAGTACTAGTACCATAACCTGGGGATACACACACACACACACACACACACACACACGTGTGTGTGTGTGTGTGTGTGTATAATGAAACCATATTATTTTAAATATTAATCACAATGGCTTATATCTTTTACAACAAGCTTTTCAATCATGGGCTTATCAGACTCAGTGGAATAAAAACACTAATAATACAGAATTTCAGTATTTTCCCCTTTAGTGCTAATTCATTCTGTTCTGTCTTATTTTATTGCTTCTCACTAGTTGAAGGTTTCTAACAACAGAGAGCATGTGTTTGATGCATTTTAAACTTCAGAGCTACATTGTTAAATGAAATAAGTTGTGTGCCATACTGATTCTTCCAGACCATCTGTACTTTGAGTTGTATGTTGGTATTTCCAGAGAAATGAAAATTGTTAGAGCAAATGCTTGTCAAAACACAAAGAGAAATTATTGAGATTACTTAGGATTTATCCAAGGAAAAGGTCAGGGAGGAATAGATACACATTATAGCCAATTAATGTGAGGAGAAAGGAAAATGAATTATATATCACTATTAGTTTCTTCAATAGTAAAATGAAAAAATGAAGCATTTATATGACAATAGTGTGTTTATATTAAATAATAAGGGGTAATCTACTTTGTAGAGTACATTTATGTTAATTAGAAACATCCTACAATGAGATAGATCTGAATATCAGTCCAAATATTTTTTATGATATCTCCAGAAGACTCTACATGTTTTAGCTGTGGCTGCTGCTATCAAAGGTCTTTTATATTTAGTTAAATAGAACCTTATACGTGGTGTATCTACAGATGCTATCAGTGACTTAGTTCGTTCCTGAAATGCTTTGTGTGTTTTGTTTTTAAACAGATATTATGATGAAATGTTTCTATGCTTTAATATTGTTCTCTTTAGTGAAGTTGCACATCATAATAATGTTAAAACAGTGTGAATGGTTTAAAATAAACAAATTATCTATGATTTTAACCCAATAGATAACTTCCTGTATGGCAACACCCTCCACCAACACAGTTACAATCCCTATGTTACAACACATCTGACTTAAATAGATAACTATTTGAGAGTTAACCAAGACAAATAGATGTCATAACTAGTGAGATCATATGTTTAATCAGTGTCAGAGGCAGTTTGTCAACCGAGTTCATTTTGACTTTGAATTCAGTACTCAATCCACTATTCCATACTGTCTCTGTATGCACATTTTAGGTACTGGACCACTGGGTTATCTTCCCCTTCCTTAGACTCTTAGAACATACCTGTTTCTCCCATCCACATTCTATAGTTAATACTATTTTTAAAAAGTTAAATATGACAGCTAAGGAATAAAGGTATTCCAGATTAATGATTATGCAGGCCCATCTTAGTCAATGCCTTTCACTCAGAAAGTAAATTACTCTATACACCCATTGAGCCCTCAGGTTGTTACATGATATCTTTGTTCTTTCCCATAATCCTGAAGGTTAAGAGTTTTACTTTATTGATTTTTTAAAAAATCTGCTATTTGTACATTGAGAACAAAGTACGTTTTTGTTTCTTAACAGTTTAAATTATGGTGTTGTCCTGCCTTCTACCACTATCATAACTTTTGAAAATGAATTTAAGACAATATTTTGTTTCTCTTTTCTATGTACAATTTATTATTACAACTCAAAAGCTACTGATTTTTATTTTATTTTATAGCTCTCCAGACTTAAAACTTCCCCTGATAGTAGGAAATCTGGAAATACAGATGTATATGGTTGGCTATGAATTTACTTGCTCAAAGTATCATATAGTTTGTATGGTATGAGAGAGTTGAAGAAATGCAGCAAAACTCCTGAGGGTCATATTCTACATTTTGTTTGTAAGTTGTTAGTTTGAAATATTATTATATACATGAATAGTGATATTACTTTCTTTAATGTTTTTACATTTAGAAAGGTAGTAAAATTAGATCTTGAGACCAGCTAGGCCTATGCTTATATTTACAATCAAAAGAAGTCCACAATCATTCCAGATTTTTCTTAAGTTTCAAATTTACTTCACTTTAACCTCTTTCTTTGCACTAGAATGGTGATTCAGGATTGGGAATCATAGAAACTGGCATTGTAGCTACTAGGGCCACTTATTATGAGATATATAAATCTTATTACTGCTTTAGGCGTATCAGTGTGTATGTGTGTGTGCTATATTACATAAAATTTAATTCAGTCCAACAAGGGCTTGACAATTACTCTTTGTACATTAGATGTGGCACTAAAATTCTTGCTAATGTGGGCAATTGTATATTGGATCAGAAATTTCCTACTGACCTTCATTATGACTTCAAGAATATGTCCCTCCTACTCTTCTTACAAGGTATGGGCTAAAAAGTATATACATTTAGAAACTTCATTGAATAAGATTAAACTTGCAACAAGTCTTATGTTAAATTGATTAGTAATTCCTGAAATTATCTCAAAATAGCAGTTTGCTCGTGCTTCATTATTTAATTTCCCCACATAAGAAATTAGTAAATAGTAAATCACAATAATAATAAAGACATTGCATTTAAATGGAACACAGAGTCAAGTAATTTTTGGCTTACATAACTGATGAAACTGTGAAAACCTAGAGTTTTGGAAGTCATCCTACAGGTCACTTTATTTAGTCATATTTCCAAGGCAAAGGAATGTGATGGAAGTATGTTTTAAATGAAATAGCAGTATGGTGTCTTTAGAAAAAACAACCCACAACATAGTGGAGAGTTAACTACATATTGGTCAAGTTTTTTATAAGCCCACTCTAGGTCAAGAACCTGCTCATTGTTTCTGCTTCCAAATTCATTTTAGGATAATTTTTGTAGGGAAATCTAATAAGTTACAGTGTGTAGGTCTATGTGTTTTTATACACACATGTGTATGAATATACACATATATACAAATATATGTATGTATATGTGTGTACTTATATGTATCTATATTTGGATGCATATACACACATATATAAACACAGAATCACTACATCCATCGATTAAATGTATAAATTGAGCCCATATAATCAAGGCACAAATTAATCAGAACTGTTGTTAGTTATAATGGTTTTATGTTTATTAAAATGTAGGTAATGAACTGGGTTAATACAACATTGTTTCACTCTCTAAATCATATGATGTTAAGTGGAACCTGGTATTTATTCAATACTTTAAGCAAACTAGTCATTATAGAAAATTCATTTTCAGGTCCTTTTAAAAGCTTGATTCATCCCAATTTGTTAGCCTAAAATGTATTGGAAGTTTTTAACAAATGAATTAAGTTTGCTTTAAAAGGATAAAATAACTCTGATATTTCAGTCTAAGAATTTGTAAAACTAAAAGGCCATATAATATGAATAAAACTCTCCACTGGTAGTTTTTCCCAGGCTAGTTCTTATTCTACACAAAGAAATACTCTGACAATATTATGAACAATTTTCTTAAAAGTCTCTGGGAACTATAAGAAAAATCAATCAATAAGGTACCATGGCTTAGAACATATAACTACATTTAAAGATATTTCAAATAGTCTTGGGACAAAAAGCTGAAAGAGAACTTTATAGACCCTCTTGTCCAACCCTCTCATTTTTAAAGATGAGGATATTGTACCCTATGAGGTCATCCAAGGTCGCACAGGTTATATAAAAATAAAGGCAATATTTTAATTCCAACATCCTCTAGAGAACTGTCTTCTTTATGGTAGAAAGTTTTCAGGGTTTTTGGGTTTTTTTGCTTAAATAGGTTTTATATATATTTTTGGTGGTGCATCATCTTTTGATTGAAGTATATTAATTTGTTTCTTTTAAAAATACAGATACCTTATATTTTCCCTAGACATTCCTTGAACGGATATATCATCCAACCCACAATGCCTCCCTATCCTGCCCCCATATAATCTTTATTTTCTTCGATTAAGTATTATCTCATTCATGAATCTTGCTCTAATCTCCCTAGTTTCTATTGCCATTTGCCCAGTACATTATTTTGTATTCCCTTTATCTGTGTATATCCTTTCCCCAAACAGAATTTGGTTTTTGTTTTTGAACTCCAGAACCCAGAAAGTTACCTAATGCAGAGAAAACATTTAACAATTCCTTGTTGATTAACTATATCTGTATATCTCTATGTATGTGCGTATGTATACACATGCATGTTTCAAAATGTTGAATAAATAAATTAATAAAGTAAAATATTTGCAATAAAATAAATGAAAAAAGATAGATGATTCAGTGTGAGAGAATCACAAAATGGGAAGGAATCTTATAGTTCATTTAGATCAGAATCATAATTTTTTCAGATGAGGAAGATGAGAGGACAGGTGAAGTGACTTGACCCTGGAAAAACATTGCCTAAATCTCAAATCTCCTAATTCCCAGTCACATGCTCTTTAAATTATACTATACCAATCCTCAAGTATATTAAGAGTATGTTTTGTATAATTGATTTCTATTTTGTTACATATAAACAAGATGATACATTTTCCAGTAATTTTGGTGACTGGCAACTATTTTATCATCAATAATATTAAAATGAATATATGGTATTATCTATGCAACATTTGCTATTACCCATTAGGCCTTAAATATATGGTGTGACCCACTTTGATGTCATCAAAGAATTCCAAATTAATGTATAGGGATAGGAACACATTATATCATTAGATATATACATATGCACACATATATGGTGTGGATGCACACATGTGATGTGTGTGTATATATATATGTATATATGATAGTAATAATTTTGAGATTGTGTAGGTGAAGGAATAATGACACAAGAACTGTCTTGGGATTCAGGAAGCCATAGGCTTAGTCATATAAATGAATTCCTCCAGTCCCACACCAGTTATACTTATATCTATTGTAGTTTAAAGGATAACTTTAAGCATGTTACTTCACCCAACTCAGTATCAATTTCTCCATCCGGAGAATGTGATTATTGATTTAGATGAGGAATTAGCAATGATGTGTCTCAAAACTTTTATTTTGGAGGATCTTCTTTGCTAGAAAAATAGCAAGTCCATGACATTAAGGCTATTTTTTAACATTGAGTATGATACATTAGCTGTGATTATAAGATGTTAAAACAGTTGTCTTCTCTCTTTTTTCCTCTAGACTTGCTCTTGCTCTCTTGCTCTCAGTCTTGTTTACTGACCACATATACCTAGCTGATATATTCAATATTCATACTTTTACTCAAAGAACCAGTTAAAATAGATTTAATGTGTTTGATTGTTTTTTCTTTTATCATTCAATTTCAGCAAACATTCTTTTTATAATTTTTCTTGTTTCTAACTTCTTAAATTATGGAAGTTTTTCATTCACATTGGAAATACAAATGTGGATATTGTCATACAAATATGAATCACATAAAAAAAAAAAACTAGCCTATACCTTGAGGACACTTGTGAACTACTACCAGTATCTCCAAACCATATTTTGAAATCCACTGATCTGTTTGTTTTTATAATATGGACTTTGGGGCAGCTAGGTGGGTGCAGTGAATAAAGCACCAGCCCTGGACTCAGGAGGACCTGAGTTTAAATCTGGCCTCAGACACTTGAGACTTACTATCTGTGTGACCCTGGGCAAGTCACTTAACCCTCATTGCCTCACCAAAAAAAAAATAAAGAAGATTATAATATGGACTTTCTTAAAATTAAATTCTAATTCCCCAGAGTATAAGATAAGGAATCTTGAATGTGAATATTCATTGGAATTCACTTCACTCTTTCCTGAATGTTTTCTGCCATATATTGCTTTTCATGATATGTTTCAAAGAACTCTTTCAAACGAAGTTAACTGGAATTATTTTTTGTCTTAAAATCTATATAATAAAGAAAATTATTGGCATTATCTAGAGTACAGAAATTTACAATACTACATATGGGGCAAAGGTTATATTATATGTATGATACTTGGTATGGGGCTTCACACCAAGATGAAAGATGTATTACATTGAGTGGGAGGTGGGATCAGGAGGCAGGTGAAGAGGCTTAATTGGTGTTTAATAAACCATGATGAATTTTTATCACCCCTGAGACTTAGACTCTGGGATTTATATGAATTGCTCTAGTCTCGCTGGATGGAATTGGAAAACCAAACAACTTTCTCAGTTGAACACATGTTCCCTTTGGGTCCTCTTCCTGTTTACAACTAGTACTATCCAATTGCCAGATTTTGTGGGTAGGGTAACAGGATGAGATATAAACAGAATTGTAGCAGGGCCACATAGAATAGAAGCCACAGTAATAGCATCTATTCTGAGTCTGGTCAAACTAATTTCTTTTTAAGGGAGGGGAATGTAGCACTGAGCAAAGCCAGATACCTATAAGACATTCATCAGAGTAAAAGCGTTGATAGATGAACAGTGAAAAGGATGATGATCACTCCTTGGACCATTGAACACTGATTTAACTCTTGTTTTGTGTTGGTCTCTTCATAATAAACAAAGACATACCAACTCTACTTAAGCATTTTACAGGCACTACAAAAATCTAATTTGTGCAGATTGTCAGATGACTGGGGCTGTACTTTCTTTGCTTCCTTTTATACTCTTTACATTTCTATAATGGCAGAAGTAGGTGAGACCAGATGGAATGCTTTCTGGGTTAGACTGATTTGGGAGCTATTCATTCATATAGGTATAGGTGCACATAGATTATAGGCTTTTCTATAATTCTTGGTGTCCATGTTGGGGAATCACTTTTAGAGCAAGATGCCTAACAGCAGCATCTGTAAGTCATTATTAAAAAATATCAGAACAGTAGGACTCTTCACAAAACATTACATTTAACTCACTTGTCCTTCAGAATACTTCAGTGACCTCTATAACATAGACCTTCGTATTCTCATTTTGAATTTTAGAGAATTAATGTTCAGAATCATTAGTGATTTGCTCAGGGTCCCAGAGCTATAAATAGTGCCCACATTGATATTCAGACCTGATAATTCCATCTCTGCTACTATTTTCACTATTCAATACTACATCTTTACTTTTAGGAATTAAATTCTTAGTAACAAAATTTAACAATACTTCAAGCACTTCTCAAGTGAAGGGTTAGTATATATGGGATACCACCTTGTTTTTCAAGCAACTTATTCTTTGGCAATAAAGACCCCTGTTTCAATGGCAGCTTTCTTTTAATCCTTTCTATGAGTTTTGAAGTAGTCAGTAGTACTTTTTGGGTATCTCTTATAATTGTTAATGACTGTGAAGGAAAAAATAGCCATGGAAACTATATACATGCATAAAAGGGAGAGTTGCAATTTTCCCATCATATAAACTTCACAAGCTTTTAAAAGTGTAATCTTTAGTTTGTTTTTCAAACCATAGAGAACATGAGATGGGAAATCAATTGTGTAATTGAGCTCTCTCATCCTAAAAATATAGAAGGATGCTTCAAGCCTATTCTCATTTTTTCTCTATTTAATGGGATGGTTTTGGGATATTAAGACCTATTAGGTATTTTCATACTCAATCACAAAAATACATGAAAAAGACTAAAAAGAGCAAAATAGTATTGCAGAAAGGGGTTATTGAAATAACTGTTAAGCTAATTTGAAGAAAAATAGATTGAATTTGAAATCCAAATATAAAATTTATAATCTATAGCTGAGAATTTTTTTTCCAAACACAGGCACAAAAACCCCAACTAAAATATTGATCAAATGATTATATTTTCTAGCATGATTTTAGCATGATGTTCATATTATTACAGCATATGTTTGATAAATATTACATTAATCACACAAATATATTGATTATCAACACAATACAGTCTGTTTTTCCTCTAACTGTGCTTCCTTTCATATTGTTTTGTGGATATACTTAGACAAATAAGCCATTTATGAAAAATGTCATTTATGAAAAAAAATTCACAAGTTTTACGAATTCAAAGTTAGAGTAGTTTTTGAAAGTTAATCACATTCTACCTGAAGGTGAAATTAGAATACACCAATGGATTTGTGATCTTAATTTATGGTGATGCTATATATTTAAAATATAAAGGCAGTATATAATAGAGAATGAAAAATAATATTCTATGATGAGGAGATTTTCAGGAAGCAAAAATACTCATAATATAGGCTTACTAGATCTAGTTTGTCTCCACTTCAACTTCTATCTTATAATGCTGCTATCATAATAATCTTCCTAAATCAAATTTCTGGTCTTGATATTTAATTTAATGAAGAATTTTTTTAAAAATCAGTCATCCTAAAATGAAAGGAAGTATCTCGTGAAGTACCAAGTTCCCAATTATTGGAAGCATTCACATGGCTCTTGAGGTGGGAGATCAGATTGTGTGACTTCTTCCTTCCTTCCTATAAGATTTCATGAAAATATAATTATTCTAACTTTTTCTTAAAAAAACTTTGTTTCCTATTCCTTCCAAATATGAGATCCAATCTTTTAAACATAAATGCAAGACCTTTTATGCTCTTGTCTCAACTTTACTTTACTTCTATATTCAGTCAGCTAGGTGGATAAGTGGATAGAATTCTAGACCTGGATTCAGGAAGACCTGAGTTCAAATGCATCTCAGATACCAGATCTTTGCCACTGAACAAATCAGTCTGAATCACTTTTCTCATCAAGATAGAGATTAAACAAATTAATAGAATTTGTGTTGTTGAAAGGATAAAGGGAGATTGTATTTGTAAGGCACTTCCAACCCTTAAAACACTCTATTAGTTTTGGTTGCTATTGTTTCCCTCCTCCTCCTCCTCCTCCTCCTCCTCCTCCTCCTCCTCCTCCTCCTCCTCCTCCTCCTCCTCCTTCTTCTTCTCCTTCTCCTCCTCCTCCTTCTCCTCCTCCTCCTCTTACTCCTTCTTCCCCTCCCTCTGCTGCTCCTCCTCCTCCTTTTCTAACCTTTGCTATACTATTTATTTTTAATTTATTGACCTATGTGTGTATTTCCTCAAGGGATGTATGTATACCTATCAATTCCTGTCCATCCTGTGTGATGCTTATTCATATAATTCTATAGTTCGCAAGAGGTCATCAACCCAATGTGACCTTAGAGGTCTTACTTGCAATCTGTTAAAAGTGTGAGGATGCCAATAGAACTTCCAGACTCTTCATAAGTTATCTGTAACTTTTGCCACATTACTAGTCTGTTATTTTTAATCATACATTAATTTGATGACATCATTTACACAACTTTTTGCATGCAATTACTAGTTTGGAATGGTGTACACCCGTTTATGCATACCCTGGACCATGGTAAAGTTAAATGAAATGAGAATGGCATAAGCTTCATAAGATTACACTAAAACTTACTACATTTATCTTTTTATTTGTGCTCATGATTTTCAAATAAAGAAGACAATTTGCATGAGTAAATTCTATGTAGAATGTACATGTATGTATATATCTACTCACATGAACACATACATTGGTTTCATTATGTTGAGTTATTGATGTTTTTGGTTATGTCTGTCTATGAAGAAGACATATTAAATAATCAATCAAACTCACATATCAATTAAAAGCTTACTTACAGATAGCCTAGGAAAAGCATGCTTAAAAGTTGAAGTGCTTTATTTTTTTTAATGGAAACCTGTTCCAAGTATTATAAACAGTGTGATCTTTGGAATTAGAAGATCTTAAGGAGTAGAGAGAAGATCCATAGAAATCTGTTTTTTAATTTATCTGACCAGTCTTCTCATCCAATGAAAAATTTCCTACTCCTATATTGTTTTTATTTTCTCTTTTTAGAAATTATTGATGCTAAGTTGAAAACAAAATCATGATTCCTTATTTGGGCACAGGTGGGAGAAAGATAAGAGGTCGTTTGTAGTAGCAGGCAGAGGCCTAGTTTTAAAGTCTGGATGACGTGCATTCAGGTCCTGCCTCTTACACCTACCAGCTGTGTGACTACTAAGTCTCTTAAAATCCCCTTTCTTTACACAACTGTCTATATTTTTAAATTAAAAATGAATTATCAGTCTATATAAATAGAGGACTTTTCTCTACTGTGAATTTTCCATGTGGCAATATAGCAAGTCTGTACTCCTCTGACCAAAAATATTAAATTTATGTATTTTTTGGTACAGAATATAAGAAAATAAAGACTTAATGGCTAATTTTACTTTTTAGTTTCTCGCTAATGTGATTGTACTCTTTGCCTGTGTTCTTACTGATAAAGTCTAATCTTTGGCCTCCTCACTGAAAATTAGATTATATTAAACTAAAAGCTTTATGGTGTGTGAGGGCCCAAATTTGATACATGGAACATTATTTGGAAGACTTGCCTTAGTATTGGGGTCCCGGAAATATGAGGGACCTTTTAGCTTTAACCCTCCCCTCTGAACTGCCCTTTTCAAATATTTCTTCCAGACCAATAAGAAAAGAGCCTCTAAGCTTTAGTTCACAAAAGGATCAGATTTTATTACTTAGGAATTAATTAAACAACAAAGGTGAAACTAATAAAAATCAAAGATAAGGAAATAGGAAAATAGAATACAGATAGATGTTCTTAACTCTAAGCTTAACCCAGACCCTTTCCAATTTAGCTAGTTCAAAGGAATTTAGGGTTTTCTGTAAGTAACTCACAGAACCTGAAAGTTTACAGTTGCTGACCAGAGACAGCAGTCACGTGAGACAGAGCACAAACGTGTGCTACGCACACCACCACAAGGACCCAAGCAGAAAGACTAAGTTCCGGAAAAACCCTAGCGTTTCGCAAGCATCCTGCATCCCTTTTGGGAGTGTTCAATCTCTCCTCCCCCAAACGGGGAGGTCCTTCAAAAGCTGCCTTCATAACCTCAGGGTGGGCCAGGTGTGGCCCCTCCCAAATGAGTTAGCTAAAAACTGGAATATTAATCTTTACCACAAATAATTTTTACCACAAATGGAAAATGCTCTCCACATTCAGAAAAAGAACTATGGAGTCTGAATTCAGATTGAAACATACTATTTTCACTTTTGTTGTTATTTTTTGTTATTGTTCTTTTTTATTCTTTCTTTCTTTCATTTTTCCCCGTTTGTTCTGCTTCTCTTACAACATGACCAATGTGGAAATATGTTTAACATGATTTTAATGTATAACCTATATCAAATTGCTTTCTCTCCTTATGAGGGAGGAGGGAAGGGAAGGGAAGGTGGGAAAATAATTTGGAACTCAAAAAATATCTCCACATGTAATTGGAAAAATAATTTTAAAAAAGAAATGTAATTCATTTTATTTTTATTTCTTTAGTTATGTTTAAAACATTTCTTACAGATTTAGGGTACTTTAACAAATGACCACTTTTTAGCTTCTCTTTCATGTAGGTAAAAGCTTTATGTCAGAATTAGTGTAACTTTAATTTCATATTCGTGAAAACACAATTCACCTGTCTGATGATATTTCAGACAATATTGCCCTGAAACTTCTATGGCAATAAAAGTTAAGAAACAATGAATGTGAAAGATGACAATTTAAGAGCCTTGTCATTTACAAAACTGCCTTTCAAAAGACTAGAAAACTCTTTAAAAGACTATTATCCAACTGCATAAAGTACTGGCCTTGGATTCAGGAGGACCTGAGTGCAAATCCAGCCTCAGACACTTGACACTAGCTGTGTGACCTTGGGCAAGTTACTTAACTCTCATTGCCCCACAATAAGTTTTTTAAAAATTAGAAAAAGACTATTATCCATTTGCTTAACATGAAATAAAATATTTTCTTGAATTTTTTCCCTAAAATATTCTTTTCTCTCAATATCAACAATATCTTGTGATAACAAACATCTATCTATCTATCTATCTATCTATCTATCTATCTATCTATCTATCTATCTATATTCATGATATACTTATAATGAAGAATATAAACATTTGAAATGTGTAAGTTATATGCAACAAATGTTATGAAATAGTATAAAATATTCATATTTAAAATCTACAGAACAGAAATATCTGTTGATGAAAGATTTTTAACTATGTATGTGAGGAAAAGAGTGAGATAATATTTTTTTCCTTTAAAGTAGTGATATATCTTACACATACAATTTCATTAAGATGTATTTTGAAAGTATCATGGCACGCTGTTTCTTCACATCAAGTTGGGATCCACAGGGATTTTTGTTAAGAGGCATTCATAGCTGGTGTTTATTCATTTACATGCTTATAATTATAGTATTTACAGCATTTCACACTGTGCTTATTTTCTAAGTGTGCTGAACTTTCAAAGGACATGTGCACAAATAAAAATACAAGAGAAAAGCCAATTCTTATAACTAAAATGCTGCTTTCTTAGCATTGGACTACTCATGACTGTAGCAGAAGAAGGAGATAGGCATGAGCTAGTCTGAAGCAATCACATTATCTTGAAAATCTTCATGCTGGTTTAGGTGAGTAATCTCTAGGTAAGATGGCTTTAGCTGCTGCGAGGTAACACACTTTGAATATTTCAAGGATCAAACCTAGATCAGCTATTTAACCCACATGACCAATTCACTTCTCAATAGACTTCTTTCATTCATCACTGACCATTTTCAGAATAATTTTTGCTTTTAAATTCTTGCTAACTGTCCTCTCCTCAGAGGCATAAACTGATAAAATCAGCTTATGTTTTCCTTGCTGGAAAATGTAAGTTCACCAATAATATTAATAATATAATAACATTAGCAGACAATAAAATTGACTCAATAATATATACATATATTTGCAAGCATATATTACATATAATCACTAAAATATTAATGTGGATAATAAAGAAGGAGGGTAGGTAAAGTAATATTAACCTTGGAATCAGAGGATGGTGTCAAATCTTGCCTCTGTCTTTACTTGTGATTCTCTGGGAAAGTCACACACTTTCTCTGGGTCTCAGTTTTCTTGCCTCTAAAATTAGAGAGTGGGAATTGGCCTTTGAGGAACCTATTAGTGGTAGATTTTTGTTTTTAAGAATGCAAAATTTTAGGTTGCCTTAGATAATAGAAGTTGGACTCATAAATGAAGTTCATGGGGAAGATTGCAAGATGGATCTAACTTGGTACTAATGTGGACCTAAGGGACACATGTTTTAATGAGCAAGTGAAGTTAAGTGAGTTTTTTGTAATTTCAGAAAGATTGCATGGGATTTCAAATTAAGACATAGTACTTCAAAGCTCTAGCCTCATAACTAAGATCTATAGAGTCATCTATTACAGGCTTGACTAGATGTCCTCTGAGGTGCCTTCCAACTGTTACCTTCTGGGATATATCCAAAATATGTATCTGGTATATATCTTTATAAGCCTTGATATAACTGGGAGAAACAAATGAGCAAATCAGAAGACTGTTACAAAGTCATTGTTCATTTAGAAAACCAATTTTTGAGGTCACTTCATTCCATGAAAATTTTTTCCCGTTTCTTAAAATGCACATCTTTTTTAGTTCTAGCCAATTTTTTGTTTGACAAAGTGAAAAACAATAGCTACAACATTAGCTACCATTTGTATAGTACTTTAAGTTTTGCAAAGCATTTTACATATATCTCATTGTGATCTCATAACAACCCTAAGTGTTAGGTCTTCTTATTAACCTAATTTTACAAATGTGGTGACCAAGGAAGATGGAAGTAAAAGTGACTTACCAGGATCACACAGGTAGTTCTGTTTATGAGGCAGGGTCTGAACTTAGCTCTTCCTGACTCTGAGTCTGGTACTCTGTGCAGGTGCCCCTTGATTTTCAAGTTTCACCAGGATTTGAGCCAAATAAAGATAGCTTGGCTTTTGTAAGTATATTAATGCTGTAGGCTCACAGAACATAAAACATTTTGATATTTGGAAAATTCATTAGTCTATTGTTTTCATAAGTGTCACACCTATCCTTTACAGGAAAAAACATAATGCATGTCTATAAAATAAATTCTCTATACTCTGTTTATCATTCCTTTAAAAAGGATTATTTAAGTGTACCTAAAGCTAGCAGAGTTATTCAGTTTTTAGCTACTTATGCAGGACAGCCTAATGATATATGAAGAAATCCTTTTAACATCTTCTTGCCCTCCAGTATTACCTTATTGATTCTATCTCCATAGTAAGATATTCTTTACCTCATGCAATTTATTTGCTGAAGAACTTTCATGAAAATGTAGATTTACTAACAAGAACAACATTATTTAAAACCATAGTTTTAGATGCTATTTGTACCTAGACCTGTGTTTGGATTTAAACCTTAAGAAAGTATAGATTTTGTGTCATGCTATAGAAAAATCATCTTCTTTGACAGAATGCTATCACAGAAGAAGTTACTTTACAAGTGCTCCAGTAAAAACCCTTGAACTAGAGAAATATTTGTTCACCCTTGTACCTCCATCATACAATAAAATTGATATAGAAGACTATATACAAGTTGAGAAGAAGGTAACTGATCAATGAAATAGGTTAGGAACAGGAAACACTGTAGTAAATGACTATAGTAATCCATTGTTTAAGAATCCCAAAGACTTCAGCTTCTGTATAGGAACTCATTATTTGACAAAAACTTCTGGGAAAACTGGAAACTAGGCATAGACCAACATCTTACACCATATAGCAAAATAAAATCAAAATGGGTACATGATTTAGACATAAAGTGTGATACCATAGGCAAATTAGAAGAGGAAGGGATAGTATACTTCTGAGATCTATGGAGAGGAGAAGAATTTATGACCAAACAGGAGATAGAGAATATTATGAAATGCAAAATAAATCATTTTGATTACATTAAATTAAAAAGCTTTTGTACAAACAGAAGCAATGAAGCCAATATTAGAAGGAAAGCAGAAAGCTGGAGAACATTTTTATAGCCAGTGCTTCTGAAAAAGGCTTCATTTCTAAAATATATAGATAACTAAATAAAATTCATAAGAATATGCCATTACAGGGGCAGATAGGTGGCATAGTGGATAGAGCACCGGCCCTGGAGTCAGAAGGACCTGAGTTCAAATCCGACCTCAGACACTTAACACTTACTATCTGTGTGACCCTGGGCAAGCCATTTAACCCCAATTGTGTCATCAAAAATTTTTTTAAAAAGAATATGCCATTACAAAAAAAAGAAAAAGAAAGAACATGCCATTCCCCAAGTGAAAGGTGGTCAAAGCATATGAACAGGCAATTTTCAGAAGAATAAATCAAAGCTGTCTATGGTTATATGGAAAAATGCTCTAAATCGCTATTGATCAGAGAAAATAAAATTAAAGCAATTCTGAGGTACCACCTCACACCTATCATATTGTCTAATATGACAGAAGAGGAAAATAATAAATGTTGGAGATGTGGAAAAATTGGAACACTAATGCATTGTTGGTGGAGTTGTGAACTGATCCAACCATTCTGGAGAGTAGTTTGGAACTGTGCCCAAAGGGGTAGGGGCTGCACATACCCATTGACCCAGTAATACCACTACTAGGTCTGTATCCCAATGCAATCATAAAAAAGAAAAAGATTTCACATGTACAAAAAATATTTATAGTAGCTCTCTTCGTGTTAGCAAAGAATTGGAAATCCAGGGGATGCCCATCGACTGGGGAATGGCTAAACAAGTTGTCATATATGAATGTAATAGAATACCATTGTGCTATTAGAAATGATGAGCTGGCAAATTTCAGAAAAACCTGAAAATACTTAAGTGGACTGATGCTGAGTGAAGTGAGAAGAACCAGGGTAACACTGTACACAGTAATAGGAACATTGTGTGATGATCAACTGTGATAGAAAATTTCTTCTCAGCAATAACATGATCCAATACAATTCCAAAGGATTAATGAGAGAAAATGGTCTCCACATCCAGAAAGAAAGAAATGTGGAATCTGAATGCATATCCAACCATATTATTTCTACTTTTTTTTCTTTTTTAAGTTTTTCCTTTTTGTTCTGATTCTTCTTTTACAATATGACTAATACAGAAATGTGTTAATGTGATTGTACATATACCACCCATATCAGATTGCTTTCTGTCTTTGAGAGGGAGGAGGGAAGGAGAAAAATTTGGAACTCAAAATCTTATAAACACAAATGTTGGAAACTATCTTTACATGTAATGGGAAAAAAATAAAATACTATTGAGTGGAAAAAAGAAAAGAAAAGAAGGTGTCTGTGATCCATTTTGTTAATGATGCAGAAAACAGGTTAAGGTGGGAATGACAGAAAGTCAAATGGATGTTATCTGTCATGTTTGAGAAGATTTTCATCTTCTAGGCAAAGGGACAACCACCCATGACAATACCTTAACCATTGGCTCACTAATTAAATGTGGAGAAAGCCTTCCTTCTTGTTCAGTTTGAGAGGGCCACACTTTATAAGTAGTAAGAAAATTACCAAAACACAAATTGCTATTAGGGGTTACTTCCTGTACTCATTTCAGAGACATTGTAATGGTCATTGTCTATGCAGCTTTGAGTCCCATTTTATCTATAGTTATTCCTAAATCTGCAGTGGTTAGAGCATAATGAGTTCAGTTGATTATGACTGAAGTTTACAATTATGACCATGACTCATTAAGAAAGAGAAAACATACTCATTAATCTCTGCTTTTAAAATGAAATAGTTCATTTTAGAGAGTTTTTAATAGAATTATATAATAAAATTAAAATGACAACACTTTGTAGGCCCACGGGACCAGCTCTCAAAACAAGTTGAGCATCCAAACTTTACTAATTTCTTGTGAGAAAAGGGCTCTTAAAGTTATTAAGTGGCACATAAATTTAAGTAGTTGCCATTTTACTCCACACATGTGCTGAAAGATGTATAGCTTGGAAAATAGAGAGGTAGTCTGTGGATGGAGATATGTCCTGAAAGTCCAGAAGGAAGTCTTGGGTTCAAATTCTATCTTTGACACATACTGGATATTTTTCAAGTTATTTTGCTTGAACTGACTCAGGCAGTTCCCTAAGATAAAAAGGAGCCTATCTTTATTATCAAAAGCAGTTCCTCATCAGAGCACCCAACATCAATGACATCATAGTTACAAGATTATGTTGTTGTTAAGGGATTTCAAAAGCAAAATTTTCACTGTTTACAAACTATTTCATGTAAGTATCCAGCAAGGATTTCTGAAAAAATTAAATGTAATATTTCAGCTTCATTTTAAAATGAATTTAGCCTTTGAGGTCTTTGGGGATTTTGTTTGTTTTGCTGGTTTCTTGCTTTCTAGGTATGAACATGTTTAATTGCTTTTGTGAACCAAGAGCACTTGAGCCCTCTGCTATTAAGTAAGAATGGCAGGAAATTTATTAGTCTCACCTGTATTGGTCTTTTCTTGGTTCAGCCTAAGTAAGGCAAATTTAATTAGGTCAGACTTCACTGAAGCAAACATAATTGGGAAGACATTATTGGGAAAATGACTTGGTGTTTAGTATGTTTTTCTACCCCACCCCCACCCCACCCTTGTTCAAAAGCATGCCTTAAGATGCCATTTCATTATCTACATTAGTTATGAAAAAAATGGCTCAATTTAAAAAATTACCATAATGATATCAAAAATAAAATTTGATGCTAAAAGTAACAAATGTGGACAGTTTTAAATGCAAAGCTCCTGAAATAAGAAACAATATAGCCAGAGATACCTACATTCTTGACAACTGATAGCCTAAAGCCATAAGTGTGACCATAAGATTTTCTTACTTAAGAAGGCTCTGAATTTCTTTTTAAAACTTTCACAATCTGACTTTAATCTTTCTTTTTAGCCTTATAATCCACTATTCTATGTCATAATATGTTTTAGCCAAATAAGCCTACTTGCCTTTCTTTATATATAATATTTCTCTTTTTGCATGTATTACTCTGTATAGAGTTTCTTGTGTATCTGGATTCTCTTACTTCTCACCATCACTTCTTGGGATGTTCAAGCCCTTCTTAAGACTTGGACCAAGTTCAACCTTCTGCAAGAGCCTTTTCTCATTTGCAATATTTCTCAGTCTCTCAAAATTAATTTGTTTTATTTTCATATATATTTTCATGTATATGAGGGGGGGAGAGAGAGAGAGAGAGATAGAGAGAAAGAGAGAGAGAGAGAGAGAGAGAGAGAGAGAGAGAGAGAGAGAGAGAGAGAGAGAGAGAGAGAGAGAGGAGTTAGTTTCACACTTCCCAGTAGAACCTAGTCTTCTTAGGGTAGTAATTTTGACATGCATTTTTTATCTTTATTCCTAGTATCTACCTCAGTGTTTAGTACAGAAAAGAGTAGGTATCCAACACATCCTTGGTATTTATAATGGGAAATTGACTTTTATTGTGGATTTTTATAGTAAATATTTTAAGAATCTTATAAATTCCTCATTGAGGTTAACAGAAGTAAGGCAAATATCGACTTATTTAAAACATAAAAGCATTTTAAAATACATGTTCAGTTCAACAGATATTTATCATATATATCACAAGTGCCCATCATAGAAATAGTTAGAAAGCATTAGTCAGTTCCCTTTCTCAGAAGTTGACAGTTTTTGTTGTTAAGCAATACATGTTTATGTGTGCAAACACAAACCAATTTGATAACAACACAAAACACTGTCTAACTAAGTGTTATAATGTGTGTTAAAGGAATTCAACAATTTTGTTCAGAAAACATTTGCAAAATGCTTACAGTGTGCAAGGTACTCTGCTAAGTACTTGAGTGGTATTGGGAGGCAATTAGCAGAGTGAATCTTGCAATAGATTTGAACTCAGTAGGCCATATTTTGAATTGCAAATCTAATAGTTATTAGCTGGGCAACCTTAGATACTAAAATTCTTGAGACTCAGTTTCTTCTTCTATAAAAATGGGGATAGTATTTGGACTTAAATTTCAGTAGATAATATTTCTTCATCCCGTTATCTCTGTTGAAGGTCACTTATATGTATCCCATCAAGATGGGGTTACATTAATGATCCCTCTACATTTCTGATATCTTTTAGATAGGGAAACCTGTGATTCTATTATTCCATATATTAAACGTTTGAATCACAAAATGTTTCATTGAAATTATCAATGATACATTTTGACTGTATAAATTCATAAATATTTGGATTGTAGAAAAGTAAAATTGTACCCATTAAAACCTAACATTGTCTTTCTCTTGTAACAGGATTAATGCAGAAATAGGATTAATGTTATTATATATATATGTGTGTGTATATATATATATGTATATGTATAGAGATATATAGATATAACCTATATCAGATTACCTGCTGTCTAGGGGAGGGGGGAGGGAGGGAGAAAAATCTGAAATTGTAAAACATGTATAAACAAAAGTTGAGAACTATCTTTACATGTAACGGAAAAAATAAAATATCTCATAAAAAAAACCAAAAAAAACCCCTAACATTGCAGGATAAATCCACCATTTTAGCTTCAGGTAGAGATGTGTCTGGTACACAGAGGGTAGACACAATGACAAATAGGACACTGGTACGAGTGATAGTATTTATAAAACTGAATAATAGAACTATTAATAGAGGTATTTCAAATGTATTTCATAGATATGCAGTGAGTGGTAAAGGATTTATAAATCTGAAAGTCAAGTTTGTTTATTGGTAATCTAATTGTAGTACAAAATATTGGTGTTACAGATATTTTAATCATATATATATATACATATATCTATTGTTGAAAAACATTCTCATGACAGTGCATTTTCTTTAATAGAAATCACTTGAGGCAATATAATTTTCTTATTTTGTTCTTTGAAGAATATCTGAGTTCTTTATAAATGTATTTGGATGAACCTTTTTATGTGGGTAGAGATGAAAAAATGAATTCATTACATTGAAAAATGCAGAAATGATGATATTAACATATAGAATTCTTCTTGGCAGTCAAGATGCACTTTATTAGCTATCAAATTTTCACAAAGTTGCTTTGAAGGGATCATTTCCAATATTCAGAGGGAGAGCCTAGTTATTATCATTCATTCAACATTTGATTCAATTTGACAAATCCTATTTTATGCCCAATACAGTTAGAAGTCTCCCTCACCGACATATAGGAAGTTGTACTTTAGGAAGGGTCTGTGTGATCCTCACATTTCTGTCTGTTCCACATGCCTTTAAAGTACTCACCTGAGTTAGTTATACATGTAGATGTCTCATCCATATGGGCTATGAGTTCCATAAGGGCAGGGGCTATGTCTTATCTAAATAGTGTATCTCCCCACAGAGCACAGTTGAATGCCCGTAATAGGTGTTTAATAGATGTCTTTTGAGTTAAAGTAAACACAGGGTAATAGATTTAAAGTTGTTAGAGACCTAGGAGGTCATCTAGTCTAACTCCTTCACTTTATGGCTATGTTAACTGAGGTTGAATGACTTGTGTAAGGTCACAAAAGTAACAGAGCTAAGATTTGAAATCAGCTCCTCTTATGCCAAATATGGTATGCCTTGGCAAAAGTTTAACCAACATAATAATTACACCCATATAATTTTGAAATTTGACATTTGACTCTAGTATTTAAATGAACTTACAATCTCAAAAATGTAGGTTAGTAGCCAAAGTATAATACCCAGAATTTGACATCCAAAGAAAATTCCAGTATTCACCTGCTTTTTGGCCATATGGATCATTCTATATCTATTGAGCATTTAGGATAGATTTAAATCAAATAAATTTAAATCCATTTCCTCATTCAGCACATTCATTATTTTAACAAAAATTTATTGACAAACTCATTTATGGGAGAAAAAACTTTCTGCATTAGAATCCTAGGGCTATAAATCATAATTCCTAACCTAAGTAGATTGCAATCTAGTAGAGGAGAGTGGATGTACATACAAACTACCAAAAGATATGGAAACATAAAAGGAAAAGTTACATGAGTGGTATAGATCACAAGAATTTTAAAAAGGAGTCTTTTACTTTCACTCAAGATATTGAAGAAAATTTCATGGAAGAAGTGATCTTTTAACTTGGAAGAATCTCAGAAGATGGGGCATTTTAATAAAAAGTGACTAGACTGTAATATTAGAGAAGTAAAAAAAAAATTAAGTTGAATTAGGGGATGATGAATAGGTTAGCCTGTTTAGAAGAGAGTATTTGGTTATGGGAGTAGTAGGGAAATTATTATAAAGGCACATTTTGAACAACATATCAGGGATCTTAAATCCCCATTTAAGGTAATCTGCCTAATAGATTATGTAAAACTATTAAAGAATTTTGAAGAGGGGATAGGCACAATAAAAGTAATATTTAAGGGAAATAATGATACAATGGCATGTGAAATAGATTATGGCAGAAAGGATTTAAAGGTCACATCATTTTCACTTTACCTTTCCTGGTTCCTTGTTCATCTGAACTACTTCTTGAGTAGCCCTTCCCCCTTATAGAAGATAAAGTTTTCAACAAGGCAAAATAATTAGTTCTCAGATGCTCTGTGCTTAACAAAATGATGTCTATTGACTGACTTATTGAGATTCCCCATCAATATTGCTTGTTTTTATTTAACTTACTTCATAAACTCATCTTCCAATTCTTCTATCTGGATAGGTGTTGTGTAGGGGTATGTATTTTTATTTCTATCTTTTCTCTTCTTTTACCTTTGCCATAATTCTTTCAATAATTTTATAAGTTTCTTTGGGTTCATAGATTTCCATAAAATAATGTTTGTTTAAAGAATATATACAATAGGATCATGAAATCTTGTGATTGGATTATTTATCTAATTGTGATCTTTTATCTGTACACTACTTTTATAAAGTAGGATGTCTCATCATTAATAACAAGTAGTGAAAGGGCTAAAAAGTGGGGGGATTTAGAACATAGACAGAATTCATGGCAAAATGACAAAAGTCATCTCATTGAACATTAAAAATTGAAAATAAATTCCCAAGTTGTCTTTTTCCCATTTGGCATTTTTTTGGCGGGACAATGAGGGTTAAGTTACTTGCCCATGGTCACACAGCTAGTAAGTGTCAAGTGTCTGAGGCTAGATTTGAACACAGGTCCTCCTGAATCCAGGGCCACTGCACCACCTAGCTGCCCCCTGGTGTTATATATAGATATAGATCTATCTATCTATCTATCTATCTATCTATCTATCTATCTATCTATCTATCTATCTATCTATCTATCTATCTATAATTTGTTACTAGAATCTTATCACAAGAAAAAAAAGAAAACCTTGATGAAAATTTAAAGCCCCAACATGTATTATCAACTTCTCTTTCTGTAGTACAATTACCAAAGAAAACCTTTCTGATCACATCACTGTCCTATTTAAAATGTTTCAAGTGTTCTCAATTGAATAGAATTAACAATAGTAGCAGCCACAAAACCAATACCAACAATATATTAATCTGTCAGCCAAGGCTTTCTACCATCTAGCCCCAAAATATCTTTCCAGACCTTCCTTCCACTCCCCTCTTCATAATCCTACTTTTGGGCTGAACTGAACTTTAGCATCATTCCATGTTTTCTTACCTTCCTGACTTCTCAGGCTAATCCTTCCAGCTAGAATTATTTCCTTCCTCATCTCAGCCATTTGAAGTTTTGTCTTTTAAGAAATGCCCAGGTAAATTGCAAATTCTTCCAGGAAGCCTTTCATAATTTCCCTTGCTGGAAATCAGTTTTCCTGTCCTTTGTAGCCTTCTAGAAATTTATTGATATGTAGAACAAAGTATTCCAATGAAGCTGTGTTAATGTTTTATTTATTCCACTCAGTTGTATATTATTTGAAAGTAGCTTTTATGCCTTCATCATCTCCATATCCCTCATAAAGACCACCAAGTTGCCTCTATGTAGACAGGGTTTGCTCAATCAAGTATTGGTTTATTGAAACTTGTTTCTCTCAATTCTTAAATTGCTACTTAAATTACACTAATGGGGGAACAAGGAGCTCTTGTATTGAACAGTGTACATATACTCAGAAGAGGAATTATATTAAGTAACTTACTAACAAGGCTACAGTTTGCTGAAATGTCCAGGTGTTTTGGAAAAGTTTGTGTTTGTATTTTGAGCTATCAGGCTATCATCTCCAAGGTTTTGAAATGGTAATACTTGATGTCTTGTTGAGGGTAGTCTCCTGCTAGGTACTTCTGTTCCATTGATGATGCCTTGCTCTTTACTTCCACTTAGCAGAGATTTGATGATATTATAGGAATATTTCTCAAAGATTTAGGTAAATGGGAAAGTAGAATAATTTTTATTAATGCTCTAACCAGGAATAAAACCACCAGAAGACTCACAATTAAAAAACGTTAGAGATAGAAGAGACATTAATGATCACTTAGCCCAACACTTCATTTTACAGAAGGAAGAAAAAACAAGACCAACAGGTAAAGTTAATTATTTGAGGTCCAACAGCAGCATTGTGACTCAATGCTGGTTTCTCTGCCTCCTAGTCCAATGTTCTTTCTGTTACACAGTTCCATTTTATAATTAGCACTCATAATTTATCATACTTACTACAAAATTAATTTGATTAAACTTGATAAATAAATTGATAAAATGTATAATGTCTTGATAAAATTTTATTTTAAAAAGTTAATGGAAGATTGTGGATTTTTAAGTGAGTTTTAAGTGCTTTTTTACATAATTATATTGAATGTAGGTAATTTTGGGGGCTTTATCTCAATTATTATTACAGCATAATCAATGTATATTGTCTATATAATTTTAATATATAAAAGAGGTATTTGTTTCATAGTACAATGAAATCATATTGTCTCTGAAGGTGATTGTCTCCATAAGGGCTAATCCTAGACTCATTGAGATGCATTGGGCTAACCTTTATAATAATTCAATTATATTCATCTTAGAGGAATTTTCTTAAGCAAGGAAATAATTTTGATCATGAAACACATATCTTTATTCTCTTAAAACTGCACAAGTTTGTGTGAGGCAATTTTCTAAACAACCCACTTTTGAAAATGCATCTTTTATAGTTGATGTTTAAAGGAAGTCAATAAGATTGCATGTGATTTTTACATCTTATTCATATACACACTTCGAAAGAAATGCTTATTGCAACTTGATATGCTTATTACATTTGCAGACATTTTATAAAGATTGTAATATGTCTTGAGATACTTGAACAAGAGTCTCTATATCTTTTATATTTATATCCTTTGTTTTTACAACATTGCCAATTCTAGCGAGATTTTAAGTTACCAGATGCTTTGGGGACAAAATCTTCCTGAAATTGAGGGGATAGTGATATGTTAGAGACTGCTAGCTCCTTTCATGTCAGCTCTTTCCTAGAGTCTTTTCCTTCAGTAACCTGAAATGGGAATTATAATACCCATCTTTTCTCTTGATGCTGGAAACTGGAAGAGCCATTAGTGACTATGGAACCCAAAGAAGACTCAAAGAGACCCGAAGAGACTATAGAAACTTGAAGACACTCAAGTTTAAAAAGAGCAAAGCTATGCTCTCAACTCTTGTTATCTACTCCACCCCATTCCTCATGCAGACATGGGGCATTGATCTCTACCAATGAGGAAAGAATTGCATATGAATAGATTTTAGAACTAGGGTTACATTTTTATATTCCTTTTCTCTATCCCTTCCCTTTCTCTCTCCCTCTCCCACTTTCCTTTTTCCTTTCCTTTTCCCTCTCTTCCTCTTCTTCTTCTTGTTCTTCTTGTTCTTCTTTTTCTTCTTCCTTTTCCTCTTCTTCTCTTCCTCCTTCTCCTTCTTTCCCTCCTTTCCCCTCTCCTCCTCCTTTTGCTCCTTCCTATAAATAATATCAGAAACAGGTCATCTAGGTGGCTCAATGGATAGACTGTTGGGCCTGAAGACTGGAAGACTCGTCTTTCTGAGTTCAAACCTAGCCTTAGATACTTACTAATTGTGTGATCTTGGAAACATCACTTAACCCTGTTTATCTCACTTTCCTCATGTGTAAAATGACCTAGAAAAGAAAATGGGAAACCACTCCACTATATTTGTCAAGAGAATCCCAAATGGTATCACAAAGAGTCAGATACAATTGAAACAACTAAACAACAATATTATCAGAAATAATATAACAGAAACTCATGGTAATAAAAATAGTATAGCCTATACCATATGGACAGGTTACAGGTTACTAATTATTTTATTCAAGCAGTCACCAAGCATCACTGAATTTATTAAGTACCCAATATGTTCCAAGCTTTCTGCTAGGCACTGGGGCTACAAAAATAAAAGTTTATGCCTTCAAGGAATTACAGCATAACCAATCTCTGGATAGAAAATATGGATTATCTTGTTGGTACCAGGAAAGATGATGTATAGTGAAACTCCACTGAAAATATAGTGGATCAAATGGAAAGAACATTGCATTTCAAGGCAGAAGACTTGGTTTCTAGTTTGAGCTCCTCCACTAAATAGCTACATACCTCTGGGAAGGTCACTGGGTTAGGTTTCCTCATCTATAATTTGACAAGTTTGGACCAAGTGTTTTCTTAAATCCCTTTCAACTTTAAAATTCATTGTTTTTTATTCTGTTTCATTTCTCCCTATTTTACCTCATAAAGACAACAGGCCCGTGCTTTAGTAATATCATTTCAATAGCTAACTGGAAGATGGATTGGGATGAGGTGAGATTTGTGTCAAGGATAACAATCAGTGGCTTATATCAGCATTCCAAGCATGAGGGGATGAGGACCTAAACCAAGGTGGTGACATTTTCAGAAAAGAAAAGATAGCATCATATGAAAGATATTGGAAAGGTAGATTTAAGAAATCTCAGGAACAAATTGGATATGGTTCTGAGAATGAGGGAAATTAAGGATGAAACCTAGGTTGTAAGAATGGGTAATTGGGAAGATGGTGGTACCCTTAACAGTAATAGTGGTAAGGAAAAGGAGAGGATTTGGAGAAAACTAATGAGTTCCATATTGGACATGTTTATTTAAATATGACTATTGAACATTCATTTCAAGATGCTAAATAGGTGACTTGAAATGTGATACTGATCATGAGAGAAGCTAGGATTGGATAAATAGATCTGAGAATCATCTATGTTATAATGAGAATTAAATCCATGATGAGATTAATTCAATCTATTGATGAGATCAAGAGCAATAGAGACAACAGTTTATATAAAATGTCTTTCAAAAGAGTAAACTCTACTTCAGTTTCCCCTTATTATAGCAGGAGAATAAAATAGTATGTTTTCATACTTCAATTCTTTTTTCTCCCAAACATGAAGTTTGGTATCAGATTAGCATCTATCACGTAGGAAGCTGTCACTTATATAGCTGTTGTTTTAAACATTTCCCTAGATGCTTTCATTCTCCAGAAAATTCTTGAGTATGTAACTTATAGAATCTGTATGGTGGCCCTACATATTGTCAGGAGCCCTACAGAAAATGCAACAGTCTCATTTGATCCTATGAGAAAATGACATGGGAATGTTTCTATAGAAAGTTTTCCTGAATCATTATGGATAAGGAAGGAATTTCTCTCTACTCCATAGTGATTCTTTTCCATTGCATTTGTTTCAGATCTATAAAATGATATGTGTTTTCAGTGACTTATAAAGGGCATAAGGTGATCATTTAGGAAATGTGTGATGAGGGGAAAAAATACTGATCGTATAATGAGAGCAACAGATGCCAAATGGACCAACTGAGTGTTACATTGATGTTGGTTAAAGGATCCATAGGAAGCCTTCCATTACTTTGAGCAAACCCTTTGTGGAGGATTTATGGAAAGTTCTAGACAGGAATCATTTAAGATCAGAGACCATCAAAACAGTGTCTTTTATATGGATGGAGACTATACTCTCATTAATGAGATCACAATTCCATTGAAGTATAAAAATACTTTCAACTCTTATTCAGGCCATCTAAAATAAATGGAATTCCTATCCCTGTGGTTTCATTTTATCTTCGCAACAACTGGTGTGGTTGGTCCCCAAACAGTCATTAAGCAACTAATTTGTCCAAGGCACTGTTATGTTAGGTGAAATATTTGTGAAGACAAAAACAAACAGTTCCTACCTTTGAGGAAATAAAGGTTATAGAACTGGATCTTAGAATTAAAAGGAATTTATTATTCCTGCCTTAAGGAAAGGAAAACCAAGGGCTTAGAAATTTTGTGACTTAAACAGATTCTTTAACAAACTATTAGAAGAACTAGTTTGTCAAAGTACTCAGGTTTCCCAATTACTAGTATGTTGTGCCCTCAATACCAGTCTCTATCTCATTCCTTTTGTCCCTCTTATATAAACTTATCTCTATCCCCTATAAACATATAGGTTTTTTTTTTCTCTGTGCTGAGATGAAAACAATTAAATGTCTCTCTCAGGTATGAAAGTCGGACTGGTTTTTAATCCAAATTTCTGTATGTACAAAAAAGTGATAGAAATTATCTGCAAAAACAGATTGTTCCCAACAAAATGGCCAGTTCACATTGTATTAAATACTTTACATGGTGAATGAGGCCACATGTTTTGGTAGTTTCACTTCACAGATACTGCTAAATGAAAATGTTCATTAAGTTAGGTTTTTCATGAGCAATTCTGTATGAATGACCAAAGTTCATCAAAAAATGAGCTTTATAAATTAATTCTTATATACTGTAATTAACACAAGTAGCACATCCCAGAAATACATATTTAAGTTATTAAAAATTTAATATATTAACTTATTAAAATATTATTGACCTTTGTAGGATAATTCCTTAAAATATTTTTGAAGTGTTGCCCACTTAATATGTGTGTATAATATTATTAATTACAGGACTTCTTACCCCTCAATCATAGGCACCCTTCAAGGTGCAGCCCTCTTGCATTTTTTCTTCTTCTCAGTGAAATGGTATATGCTCATTAATTCAACTATCACTTCCATGTACATTATTCCAAAATCTACATTACTATGCCAAACTTGTCTCCTATTGTCCATTTGAGTCTTTCCAAATGCATATAGGACAACTATGTATAGATTTTCTACTGACTCCTTGATTTGCCATGCTCCAAATGACACTCATGATTTTGTTTTATAACAGAAGCTTCTGGATTACTTTTTTTTTTGGTGGGGCAATGAGGGTTAAGTGACTTGCCCAGGGTCACACAGCTAGTAAGGGTCCAGTGTCTGAGGTCAGATTTGAACTCAGATCCTCCTGAATCCAGGGTCATTGCTTTATCTACTATGCTACCTAGCTGCCCCCTGGATTACTTCTTAATAGCACCACATTCTCCCACCAAATCTCCCAGACATGATCAAAACCCCAGTTCCTCTATTAGTCCATTTCTCTACTCACAATTAATTAGTCACAAGACTTGTCATGGTGAGTTACTTCCACAACATCTCTTACTTGTATCTTTTCATTCTGTCACTACTGGAATCACCATAGTCCAAGCCCTTGTTACCTCTGACATGGCCTGCAGTGACCTCTGAACTAATCACATGCCTCTGATTTCTCTTCTCTCCCATTCATCGTGCATGTGAATACTGGATGAATATTCTGGTTTTTAGTGACTTCTTGTCAGTTACTAAATTAAGTCCGAATTCACTTAAAACCTTCTATGTCTGGACCCTAATTTAACTTATAGTCACTTATTCTTCTACCTGCACCCCCTATTTAAATCAAATGGAGCTCCTTGCCAGTCCTTGAACTCATTCCCCATTTTTTTTTCTGCTTTACTTCTCTTCCTGTTGAAATCTGCCCCTTACTTCAAATTCCATCTCAAATGCTACTTTATTTATGAAGATATATATAGTGGATTTGATCTCTGCCTTCTCCAACCTTTTATTGTATATTGCACGTGCCCCACTTATGACACAATACATTTTGTCTTGTAATGTAATTATCTATCAAAAAATCAATAATAAATCAGGTATTATATATATACATATATATATAAACATGCATACACACACATATATATAGATACACACACATATATATGTGTATCTCTATATATGTATATATATTTTTTTCCTTATAGGAAACTTAAATTTATCTTGCTTAAATTTCTACCAATCTTGTTATATACTCTGGGGCTAGTTAGAAGATTAATCCTTCTTCCAATTATAGTTTCTTCAAATACTTAAAAACAACTATCCTGTATCTACTTCTACCTTCACACAAGTTTTCCTCTTTCTAGATGATTTTTTTCTGTGGGCCAATGAAGGTTAAATGACTTGCCCAGGGTCACACAGCTAATAAGTTTCAAATGTCTGAGGCTGGACTTGAACTCAGGTCCTCCTGAATCCAGGGCTGGTGCTTTAACCATTTTGCCACTTAGATGCCCCAAGATGAAGTATTCTTAACCTGGGGTCCATGAACTTGTATTTCTAAAAAATATCTTGATAACTATACTTCAATATAATTGGTTTATTTTGTAATCATATATTTTATTTTATTAAACACAATTATTCTGAGAAGTGTGTCTATAGGCTTCACCATATTGCCAAAGTGGTCTATCACCACAAAATACATTGAGAACTCCTGCTCTAAGTTAAACATCCCCTAGCCCTTTAATTTTTCTTCACGTGTCATGACTGTAGGCTCCTCCCTCCCCATTTACTCACTTCTGGATTAGCTGTTGGAGTTTTATTCTAGTAATTGGTGAGCATAGTAAGCCAGGCACAATGACAATTAATATCTAATTATTTAATCATAAGCTATACAGTTTTGAGAATGTGTCATTTTTTTTGTTTCATTCTGAAAAGATAGCCTAGAATAGTTATTTATAGGATATATAGACTCTCAGCAAATTCCACTCCATATTTGCCTTAGCCCTATCACCAGTACTAATTAGGAATTATTGTATCTGGATCAAATTCAAATATCAGAGCTAATTCTGAGGATAAATGGCTCCAGTCAGAGAAAGTACTATCAAGATCTGATATAGCCTTTCCTCCAGACATCCTTGGTCATGATGTCACAACAAAACTGTTGGTCCATAAAACACTTTGATATTCATGCCACCTAGCTATCTGTACATGTACTTTATAATTGAATGCCTACCTTTCTAGATTGTGGTAGGATTAGTCTAAATCTGATTCCTGGAAGAGAGACATTTTAAATTGGGTCTTGAAAGAGATGATGGACATAAGAAGGTAGTTTAGTTTAAGGGAAAGAGTGCTAGATCTTTGATTACTGCCTGGGGTGCATTCAGGATAGGTGACTTGCCCATTATCTTACAGCTTACAAGTGACAGATGAGAGACAAGAACACAGGCTTTCCTGACTATGAAACCAACACATATTTTTTGACAAAAAAAATTTAAAACTTTGTTTTCCAAATTCTCTTCCTCTCTCCCTCCACAACCAAGAACTCAAGCAATTCAATATAAGACAGACATGAGCATTCATGCAAAACATTTCCATGTTAACCAGGTTGTGAAAGAAAGCAGACAAAAACAAAACTTCAGATAAAGGAACTAACAAAAAAATATGCTTCAATCTGTATTCAGACACCATCAGTTCTCTCTCTGTAGATGGAATGCATTTTTCATAGGACCTTCAGAGTTGTCTTGGAGCATTGCATTGCTTATAATAACCTAAAGTGTTTTTTTAAAGCACTTAGTTTGTACCAGTCACTATTCTAAGTTCTGGAGATACAAATAGAATCCAAAATGCAAGACAGTACCTGCCCTCAAGGAGCTTAAATTGAATAGGAGAAGACAATACATAAAAGCAAGCTGGAATGCAGTAGAAAGCAGGTGCTTCTGAAGAGATATGGTGGGGAAAAGTCCACAGAGTAAGGAATAGATTCTATAGAGTTATAGAGCTTCTGGGAAGTGCTGATAAATCATTGGAAGGGGCTACAAGATAGGGCAATTTTCTAGTGGGAGAAGGCTACTGGTGTAGAAGGATCTTCCAGGATGAAGATCCTGGTGGGACAAGTAAAGAAAGAAGTCTGAGAGTCAGGAGTGGGGCCATGAAAGCAATGGAGAGGAATGAAGGACTTTGAATCCAGTATGTAGTAGGTATGTTACTGTTATACCTCTTGCCATTCTCAAAACTGAAATAGAAGAATCATGTTTTTTTAAAGATATCAATTGAATGTAATTTAGAATATTTTGCAAAGGTTAACTGCACATCATTTTTCAGCATTAGTGGTTGATCAATTTGTTGGGCAAATGTCAGAAAAGTACTAATATAAATTCCCTTAATATGAGACCCAAGACATAAAGAAGAAAAGTCAATTAGCATACTCCAGAAACATTTATCATGTGCTTAGAAGAAAATTTTACCCCTTTTTTTCTTAGCTGCTTCCTTTATAAAAGATAAATGAAATTGACTGTAGGCATGAACTTAAGCTTTAACATCATTTGAACACTTTTCATTTTCTTCTAGATGCCTACTGAATTCGCAGAAGATGGTAGAGCCAGGCAGTTTTCTTGGAGAGGTTCAAAGCATATGATTTCCCTTCTCTGATGCCACTAGTTCAAAATTTATAATCCCTGTTAAAATAAAGAACTTCTTATGATTCACTTTCTAACAGGCAGAATTGAGAAAACACAGAGAAAATGTAGAGAACCATGTTAAACAGCAGTCTTAAAGCTGAATATTAAAGGTTATTAATATTTTACCTATTTGTAAATGAAGCAGAGAACCTCATTTCCAAAGATGCTGAATCAACTCAACACATTCACATGGGGTTGGTTATGTTAGGATGCCCCCGTTGAATGAATGAGCCTAATTTTATGATCTTCATTCACAAGTACACTAATATTTTCATTGAAAAGACATAGCCTTCAGATGTATATACTTCTTTAGAAATTAACAAAATGCCTCTTTTTGCCATATTCATTTTCTTTTCAGTAAATGTTATTGTTAGATCGGAGGTTTTCCAGTGTCTGCAAATGACACAGTGAAACTGGGGTTCATATTTTTTGTGTTATATTATTTTCCATAATAGCTGTTGTGAATACCCTGGACTCCAATTCTTAGTTATTGAAGCAGGTCAAAGTTGCCTTTTATATTCTTTTATCATTCCTCTGTCCTAAGGAAAATGTAAGCTTGTAAGTACCAACCAGTAAAAAGAAAATGGTTTTCCTATTTTAAACACTGGTAAAACAAATAGAATAATTAGAAGCTAGAGTAACAAGGATTATATTTAATTTTTATAATATAGACATGGATGCTTGATTGGACACTTCAAAAATTGGTTATTAGGTTCATTGTCAAGTAAAGTAATCTACACAGTCATGTCACTATTGATATGCAAAATATTATTCTTCCAGACAAGTAGATGTTGACTTTAATTCATGATTTTTCTTTATCTCTGTATGCTAAATATATATATATATAAAAAACTTCGTTCACTTTTTCTTTTTCTTTCCTTTTTTGGAACATTTTCCTTTGTTATTTCCCCTGCCTTTACCATTGTTATTTCATTTTTTTCTCATTCTGTAATCTCTTCCTAGTGTTTGGATAGTGTCTAAAGTTATTCAGTCTAGTTCTAATGAATGGCAACTCTTTAATCCTTGGGTCATGCAGGAATTTGAGACAAGGTCAATGGACATGAAGAGAATAGTGGAGGGAGAAGGGAAGTTCCTGCATAGGAAGCAAGAGATAGGATTTGTTAAGTACCTGTCTAGTTTGAAATGGATATAGGAAGCCACTGTCCTATTGATATTCACTTAATGAATCATTCTTGATTTCCCCTGAACATTGATACATATACCCCTTCTACTGGAGATAACATGGCTCAGTGGATAGAGTATCTGCCTCAGAGTTAGGAAAACCTGGGTACATAACCCCACCTCCAATATTTACTAGTGTAATTATGGGAAACTCATTTAACCCCACTATGGGGCAATTGTTTTTTTTTAATCTTCAAAAAAGGAGATAATAACTGAACCTACTTCTGAAAAGGGTAGGATATTAAATCTCTCTGTGATTTCACTTTTCCTTGCCTATCACTTCCCATATATGTATTGATTCCTCCTTCCAATATAATGAGGGACAAAAGGAAATGTCCCTTTGACATTTACCCCTCAGCACTTGGCCTGACACAGAGTAAATTTATATATATATATATATATATATATATATATATATATATATGTGTGTGTGTGTGTGTATGTGTGTGTGTGTGTCTGTATGTGTATATGCACACACATATACATATATACATGTATATACTGTTTATATATAAACATACATACAGAGTAAAGGATACACACACACACACACACACACACACACACACACACACACACACACACCATTCAGGGAAGCTGGGTGTTGCAGTGGATAGAGCGCCAGACATGAAGTCAGGAAGACTCATCTTTCTGAGTTCAAATCTGGTCTCAGACACTTAGTAATTCTGTGACTCTCTTTACCTCAGTTCCAGATCTGCAAAATGAGCTGGAGAAGGAAATGGCAAACAACTCAAGTATCTTTTACAAGAAAACCTCAAGTGGGGTCACAAAGAGTCAGATATGACACAAATTACTGAACAACAACATATATTCATTCAATGTAAAGGGTTTTGGGGATGCTCAAATAAGAAAACAAATAGGAAACTGTTTTGCCAATATAAAACCATTAGAAAAATGTAAACTATTATCAGAAAAATACTAAAATCAATGAACTATATATTAACTATTTAATATTCTCATCATCATGAGGGAGGTGCCTTGTAAATTGATGGTTGATACAATTTATGTAAAAAAGGTAGAACTGTTTTCTTCTTATTCAGCATCTTTTAGGAGTATGGTCTAGGTAGAGAAAACCTGCAGAAGGACAGAATTAGAATGTTATTGTGAGACACACACACACACACACACACACACACACACACACACAATTTGACTCTTTGTATCTTACCCTCGTGGCTACTCCTTTCACCTAAATCATTCCACCCAAATTAATTTAACTAAATCTACAACTGGAAGTGAACAAATAGGTCAAATAAATGTCACCTTTTCCTGGTGTTTGCCAAGTCAGAAGCATAATCATCTGGTGTCTTAACCGTTCTCTGAGAACAACTGGGCACTTGAACACAGGTAGAGGTTCAGATAGGATTAGAGAATAGGGATTTCATTTTCTGTGGTCGTGACCTTCTGCTATTTTCCTTCTCTCAGGCTTAGAGTAAGGTTTGGGCAAACCTTTTTTTTTTCTTTCTTTCTTTTTTTTTTGTGGGGCCATGAGGGTTAACTGACTTGCCCAGGGTCACACAGCTAGTAAGTGTCAAGTGTCTGAGTTCAGATTTGAACTCAGGTCCTCCTGAATCCAGGGCTGGTGCTTTATCCACTGCACCCCCTAGCTGCCCCAATTTGGGCAAACCTAAGATTACAATATTGCTTCTGTTTATCTCAGGTCTATCCTTCATAAATGTATATACCTACATGAATGTGTTTATGTATATAAGAGTACATATGTGTATATACTTTTATATAAATATATATATATATATGTGCATTTCTTTAATATAGGCATGCATGTTCATGTATGTATATGCATATAACTGGTTTCACAATGGGAAAAATGTTTTCTTGGGATTGGATTAATGTAATTGTCAAGGCAGCAGAATATGTCCTTAACTAAGTTAATTTAGAGGTAAGTTACAATTTGTCTTGTCAGATGATATTTAATTTCTTTTTTTTTTTTTTTTAGTGAGGCAATTGGGGTTAAGTGACTTGCCCAGGGTCACACAGCTAGTAAGTGTTAAGTGTCTGAGGCCGGATTTGAACTCAGGTACTCCTGACTTCAGGGCCGGTGCTCTATCCACTGCGCCACCTAGCTGCCCCAGTCAGATGATATTTAGAGGAATACCCTCACCAACTATATATATATAGGCAATTATGGCAGAGAGGTGGTCATAAAAGTTTTATTTTTTCACTGTGGTAAACCAGAAAAGGCACTGGATTTGGATTTAGGAAACCTGAATGAAATCTCTCCTCTTTCAGTGAGTCTTTGTGATCTTGGGCAAGGCATTTAATATCTCTGAGTGTTCCTTTCCTCCTGTGTAAAATGGAGGTAGACGTGTTCATATAATTATCAGAGGGCTGTTAGAGATATGGACTGGTATGTGATTTTATTGATATGAGAACATTCTGGATGAGGAAACTCCACCCACCAATACAGCTCAGTGTCTTTTCTCTAATTTACAGTGATAGAGAATTGCCTTGAACACTTTGAGCTAAAATTATTTGCTTAGTATCTCTTGATCATTATATCATATGTCCAAAGTGGGGCTTGAACTCAGGCCTTCCAGGCTTCAGGACCATTTCTCTATCCAGTACACTCTGTCTACCTCTCCCAGAGTTGTTGAGAGGAAGAAATAAAATCACATGTGTAAAAGGCTGGCACAAACCCTAAAGACACAAGTCAAAGTAAGCTATTATTTTTGTTTCCAATTGTTGTTGCTGTAACATGGTAGTGTGTTGCTTGTAATTAAAAGGCAATCATGTTATCAATGATGACTTTTTAAATTCTGAAACTTGCAGTGAGATTGACAATTTATTTTGATTCTGCTGAAGTAATACTCACATAGGTCAAATTTTAATTAGTGATTCAAAGCTTTGCTTCCTATTAACAACCTCAGGAGCCATTTGATGCCAAAGTAAGACCATTTCTCCTTGACTGATAGTGAATTGGGGATGGTTTTACATTAAGGCCATCAATCTGTTGTATTGACTTGAGCATGGTGGCCTCACTATACCATTATAAATCCTTCAGTATCCAGTGTGATTGAGGTAGCTTTTCTTTTCTCTGCAGGGAGATTTTCTAGTGACCATTGATTTCTTTAGTTTTTGGTTGTTTTCCCACAGTATCTTATTATGAGCTTTTGTTTTTGGTTGGAAATGAAAGAGGGGAGAGGGTCAGAACAGTGATAACACTGATTCAGCAACTCATTGTGGAAACTTCCTCCAACGATGCAGATCAGCACATTGCCTCTATATTATAGTAGATAGAACATACAACTTAGAATCAGCAATACCTGAATTCAAATCCTGCCTCATCTATTGAGTGAGGTTGAGCAAATCACTTAAACATGGTCTTCCTTAGTTTCCTCATGTATAAAATGTTCGCTGAAATCACCCAGAGAGAGGTTAAATGTCATGTTGATGTTTGCATAGTTCTCATGTGTCAAAGGCAAAGTATGAACTCAGGTCTTCCCAAGGCCAAAGCAAGTCTCCTATCTAAGATAATATTTCTTTTTTGTGTGTTTGTTTTAGTTATCAACATTTGTTTTTATAAGATTTCTAGTTCCAAATTTTTCTCCCTTCCTCCCCTCCCTCCACTCTCCACAAGACAGCAAGCAATCTGATATAGGTTATATATGTGTAATGGAGATAATATTTGTAAAGCAGTTTGAGCCATGGCACATAGTAGGCACTATATAAATGCTTATTTTCTTTTCTTGCTCCAGTCCCCACTGCAAGCTTGAGAGAGGCAGAGAGAGAGACAGAGAGAGACAGAGACAGAAAGACAGAGAGAGGGAGACAGAGAGAGAGATTAAAGAAAAAAAAATAAACCCCATGGAATTCATTAATTTTTGTATTGCTATGGTCATTTTAAGAGACTGATAGCACAACTCATAGAACAAAGTATCATATTCAAGAATTGTTTTATATTGGAAGGTTTTGGGTTAATTACAATGAAAAATATTTTAAATATGTATGCCACAGATTTTACTTCTGTAGAGATCACCTTAATGAGCATTACAATAATGTTCTTTTCTTGTTTAAAATGATGCATTATAATCCCATCAGTACCTCTGCCAACCTGTGAAATATTAATAAGGTGATAATCATGCTAATGAAGCTGCTTTATTAGATTTTGATGGATCTTGTGCTTATGAATTGTGGTGGGGGCTTTAAAGTAGATAGAGTCCATTCTCCTAGGGCAAATCTCCTGACTGTGATCCATTGACAACTTTTTTGGAAAGTTTTCATAACTCAAAACAGTAATGACAATAAAACTTTCTTATTTTTACTGTGACAAGACTGTCACTTTCTCTGAATATTATATGTATGTAAACCAAGTCTTTAATTTGATACTGCAAAAGAATTCTTAATTTGAGGTTAATTACACAGTAATGAAGCAGTAATCCTTTTGGGAAAATGCTCTGAGTAGCATTGCTCTGCTTTCTCATGATAGAGATATACGTGCATTGCTCTTATGACATTGTGAGATTTAGAGGAAAGGGTAAGCAGCCACAGAACCATCAAAGCATCTTTTTGTTGTAAATTTATTTGTGCTGTCTCATGGTTTTGGAAATCAAAGCTGAGATATAGTTAATTCCAGGAACATTTTTTTTGGCCAAGAATAATACTACTAAACCATTAATAAATACAATTGCATTCTAAAGTAAGTGACTGGCCATTGACTCAGAAAGTAATAATCTTAATTAAGGAGAAGAATACATTGTAAAATTAAACCAGTTAAATTTTTTTCAGGACAAATGACCATTTATATTGAACAAAACTCTTCACTCTAATACTCCACCCACCACTTTCTTTGAGTATTGTACATTTGAGTTATTAGCACAGACAAGGCTTAGAAACCCTGAAAGGTAAATACTATCCATTAACATGCCCATCCTAATTTCAGAAAGGCCCAAATGAGTCTTTTGGGTAATACTGACCCTGTGGGAAGGGAAAACATTAAGTCCCATTAAAGATGGTACATATTTAGTCTAATTCTCCTCCAATTCTGAAGGCATGTAAGGTCAAATGAATACAGATAGTCTGGAACATCTATTGCATACTATATTTAATTTTCATTATTCTACTGTTTCCCTTATGTTAGAATATAGGAATTACTTTACCAAGCTGGCACAGTAAAAAGATGAAGTCAAAGGATATGGATTTACATTTTAGTCCTACAGTTTTTACCTGTGTAACCTTGAGTAAATGTCTTCATCTTGATTTTCTCATGGGTGGGGGAGGATAAGATGACCTTTAAAGCCCTTTTTAGCCTTAATTCCATTAACCTAAGAATCTTTCTAATTCTGAAATTCCATAATACACCAGACATGGTTGGTGGTAGTGAAACTACCACTAGATCAAGGGGTTCTGGTCTATAGCTATGCTTTGTCTGATTTTTTATCTATAAAATCAAAGAAATAGACTTCATAAAAACTTATGTTCTATAAAGTAACATTCTATTATTCAGTGATTTCAATCTAATTCAATAAGTTTTTAGGGGAGGAAAACAGAGGCCATTCTCTCCCAAAAATATATGGTATTTTCTGCATCTGCCTATTTCAGGTATTTTGTGCATGATGCAAAACTTGAATGCCCCACCCTATGTACCCTGGTCATTGGAAATAATGAAATATTTCCAAAGGCTATATAATTTCATTATTGTGGGCACTTATCCAATGAAGATTACAATTCTTAAATTTAATAATAATGATGATAACAATCACAATAATAATAACTAAAATAATATTATTGCCTTTATTCTTAAGTTTGACTTCAGTTTCTATAAAAAAAATCTAGAATATATCTTTTAAAGCATTCATTTATGAAGATCTAAAAAATGAAGCAATGATAACAAATAGGCAGCATACCTTTATCAAGAACAAGTGAGGGGGGGCAGCTAGATGGTGCAGTGGATAAAGCACTGGCCCTGGATTCAGGAGGACCTAAGTTCAAATCCAGCCTCAGATAATTGACACTTAACTAGCTGTGTGACCCTGGGCAAGTCACTTAACCCTCATTGCTCTGCAAAGAAAACAAACAAACAAACAAACAAGAACAAGTGAGACCAAACTAACCTCATTTCTTTTTTAAATGGTATTTTATTTTTCACAATTACATACAATTTTTGATATTCATTTTAGGAACTTTTGAGTTCCAAAAGGGAAAAGTACTTACATGTACATGTATGGCAGCTCTTTTTGTGGTGGAAAAGAATTGAAAATTGAGGGGATACCCATCAACTGGGGGGATGGCTGAACAAATTGAGGCATATGAATGTAATGGAAGACTATTGTGTTATAAGAAATCATGAGCAGGCAGATTTCCAAAAAAAACCTGGAAAGAGTTATATGAATTGATACTGAGTAAAATGAGCAAAACCAAGTAAACATTGTATACCATATCAGTAGCATTGTGTATTGATCAACTGTGATAGATTTTACTCCTCTCAGCAATACAATGATCCAAAATAATTCCAAAGGACTCATGATGGCAAATGCCCTCCACATCCAGAAAAAAAGAACTGTGGAATCTGGAAGCAAATTGAACCACACTGTTTCTACTTTTTTTTGAGGTTTTAGCCTTTTTTCTGATTCTTCTTTCACATGACTAATACAGAAATGTGTTTAATGTGATTCTACATATATAACCTATATAGATTGCTTGCTGTCTTGGGGAGGTAGCAGGGAAGGGAGGGAGGGAGAAAAATTTGGATCTAGAAATCTTATAAAAACAAATGTTGAAAACTATCTCTACATGTAATTGGAAAATAATAAATAATTTTGATTAAAAATGAGTAGGTATGATTTGGTGGAATATTCCAAAGGGACTACTATATCTCCTACTTTTGTAGTCTATCAACTGCATATATATTATCATTGTAGAGTTGCATGTCTCTACTTATGTTTGGAAATGTCAAATAAAAGTTTATTTCCTTTGTTTTTCATTGTAAAAAAAAAAGATTGTAAAGTCACTGAGCATAGTATACAAAACGTGGGACTAACATGCCATACTTTTGCCTTAGACAGACCAAAATCTGGAGCATTTCCTTAAGTTTATGTTTTACATAGTAAAACAACAATAAGTAGAAGGGCAGTAAGAATTGTGAAACATCGAAATTTTTTGCAAGAAAGTTAAAATGTTTCTACCGTATAGGACAAGGCTGAGGTGGTACGAGATAATTGTTTTTAATTATTATAGTGGCTGCCATGTCAGAGAACAGATTATTTTCACTGATCTGAGGGCATAAGAAGGAACACTGTACTTCATTTATGGAAAGGCAGATTCGGGACTTGGTATCAGGATCATAACTAGGGCTGTTTAAAAGCACAATGTGCTAACTCAGGAAGTAATGTGTTCCCTTTTATTGGAGGTGTTCACATTCAGGCTAGGTAACCACTCGTTGCCTATTTCAATTCAGATATGAGTTTAACTATATGGATCTTGGGGCCTTTTCCCTTCTAAGATTGTGAGATATATGATGGCATTTTAGATAGTGACTTTAGTTAGTAGGATTGGGCATCATTATTGTTATCACCAATGTCTGAGGAATACTTCACTAGTGAGCTTTTTATAGGTAAAACAGATTTTCTACAGTACACTTTTCTAGTTAAATGACCTGGTATTTCTGCATTTGTTTCACTTTTGGGCATTTATTTCATGATAAGGTGTAAGACCAATGGATTTGCAGTCAGAAAATGTAGATTTTGGTCCCAGATTTTCTCTTTACTACCTCTGTTACCTTGAACAAGTCACTGAATGTCTTTGCACCTTAGTTTACTCATCTATAAAAGGAGGCAGTTGATCTAAATGATTTCTAATGTGCCTTCCAATTCTCAATAAATAAGTGATCTGTTATTTTTGTACTTGACTTCTTTGAAAAGGAGTGTCATGCCCTGAAAAAAGCGCTGAGAAACAGAAGATTCAAGTAAGTCATGACTCTGCCACTTAATAGCTGTGCAATCTTGGACAAATTACTTAAACTCTTAGGATCTAAGTTTCCACATCTGTTAAATAAAAAAAGGTTTTACTAGGTGGCATTTAAGATCTGTCAGTGCTAATATTTTATGATCTAATTGTTCTGTTACTAAAAGCACAAATGAGCTATAATAATATAGTTTCAAGTAACTATCACATTTCACTTCTAGAAAGCAAATTCTGTGTGTGTGTGTGTGTGTGTGTGTGTGCAACACAACTCTTCAACAGTTGGCCTTTTCACCTAGGTATTTGTAAACCTGATTACTTTGTGACTTAATTTTCTCCAACCTGCTCTCATACTGGTAGGTTTTGGTTTTTGGATATACACAACTGCATTCAAGTGGTTATATTCAAATTCTCTCAGGAACCTACAGGTAAATCTGTTGAGTGAAAAAAAAAAACTTTCCAACTCACAGTTATAGTTACAAAATGATCACCAAAATGAGTATTGTTAAACTAAGTGTCATAATAATGGTTCATAGAGATTTGAAACATAATTATTTACTTAAATATAAAGCAAAATGAAATTAATCATAGGTACTCAGATATTGAAGGAATTATATAAATAACGAAGAAATCACAATCAACACAAAAATCTATTACTGATACACTATATTTGTTGGAACATGGGCACACTCAAGAACCTGCCAGAGAAGCACATGAGGGATGAAAACTCATGTGCTCAAGGTAACTCACATCTCTGGACTGCCGGATTTTATGTCATTGGTCCCTTCAAGAACATCTTCATCACATGAAGCTGATTCTCTTCTACTTTCTTCTTACTGTGTCCTAACTATGCATGTCATCTTCTCTTCTATACAAAAACATGACATTTACAAACTTAGAAATAAGTTACCCTTAAACTGCTGTGTAGAAAATATTCTTTTAAAACTATTTAATGTACTTTTAAATATTATTATAATAACCCTCAGTATTTTTCTCCTCCCCAGAGAGGCATACCATATACTAAATAGCACTTAAAATATAAAACATGTAAAATGTTAAAAAACCCAAACAAATATAAAAAAATGTAGAAAAAGAGACAAAGCAATATAGTGAAAAAGTCTAAAAATATGTGCAATACATTATACTTATGGATCTCTCACTTTTGAAAAGGAAACAGCATGGGGGTGACCTCATCTCTCTTCTCAAGACATACTTGTTCTTTCAATTTTGCCACAATCAGTTTTGATTTTTATTTTGGTGGGGAGTATTCTTTTCATTTATATTGGTAGTAATTGCATGTATTGTTTTCTTAACTGCTTACTTCAATCTGTTTTTGTCCATATACATCTTTCCTTGTTTCTCTGTGTTCATCATTATAATAATTTTTTACATCACAATAACATTCCATTAAATTAATGTATCAAAATTTATTTAGTCATTTCTGAGTTGATGGGTACATATTGTTATCAAAATGTCAGTCTTTATCAATGAGCCTACTCATGAAACCTCTGTGTCAATCATCAAGTTTGGCTACCAGTAGAACAGCCCAGACAGTTATTAACTTACCTGGGAACCAGATTTTCCACTGAGTAAAGAACTGAAATTGAAATCAAGAAGATCATAGTTCATATCCTGTCTCAGATTCTTACTCTGTGAACTTGAGCAATTTCCTTAACTTCCTAAAACCTCAGTTTTTCTTTTTGTAAAATGAGGATAATAATAGCACCTACCACATAGGATTGTGTTGAGGATTGTTTGAGTTAACATTTGTAAGTGCTTTGAAAAACTCAAAGGGTTATATAAATGATAGCAATTATTATTTGTCATTATTATTAATAATAACTAATATTATTTTCTCCAATGAGAACAGCTTTTACAACAAAGAGCTCATGTCACATTTCTGGGAGATGCAAAACCAAATTAGACCATTTTTTTCATACAGCATAGCATTTGCAGCATTTATTTTATTGCTTTTGGTTTTGCTTTGTTTTGTTTTGTTTTCCCTTTTTGCTTGTCCCTTTCACATCAAAAGGGTCAGAAAAAGTCTCCTGATGCTTCTGACTGGTTTGACTTATGTTGAACTCTAAGTGCCACTGAAGGACAATAGCTACGACTGCAAATTCAGTCAAATATGAACTACCAGTCAGAACCGTTTGTCTCCTGCCTACTTCTGTTAATGAGTTTACTAAAACACTTCTGACAAGCTGCTTTTAACCCCTTTCTGTTTCTTTCTACTTCTGTCAACTTCTTCAGTCTCTTCACCACACTAGTCCCAACTTGTCTCTAATTTTCTCTATCTCCATCTCCATCTCCATCTCTATCTCTATCTCTATCTCTATCTCTATCTCTATCTCTGTCTCTGTCTCTATCTCTGTGTCTCTGTCTTTCTGTCTGTCTCTCATGCACACACACACACACACACACACACACACACATCTATTTATCTATTTCAATTGTTTACAGCAGAGCTTCCTGGCTCTTGGTGACATAGTTTTTACTTAAAGGGAACAATTTACCAAATTTCCGCTCAGAAATCAAGAAACCTTACTTAATCATACCCCCATTAAATAACTATTCTTTCTTATTGTATTACTTTTATGTTATAAAACAGATGCATCCACACAATATGAGGAATCAAAATAATCCCCTATAGCTCTTAAATTTTAAAGAGTCCAAGCAAAGTGTTCTCCAAATTGTGTTTCTTCCTACATATGCTCCCCAGTGATTGAGAAAATAAATATATCTCATTGAACCAAGAGATCACTTAAATTAAAAAAGAGGCATCAATCTACATCTTTTACAATGTGATTTGTTTTTTGTTTGTAACACAGTTAATTTTCTATATCTGCTCAAATCCCATTTAAAAACCGTTTGTTTTTATTTTAAAATGTTCTCCTAGTTCTTTAAGAAATCAAAATGTTCATCTACACAATTGGCAATGTTTAATAAACTTTAATAGCTGATTTAAACAGTTTTCTTTACACCAGCATACTTTTTTTCTTTATTTTTTCAGTTCTGAATGGTTCCATATAAAAAGATCCTTAAAGAGAATTGTATCTACAAAATAATAAAGTACATGCAATTTCACTGAAATTTTTGAGCTCTTTTTCTTTGTACCATCAAATAGCATTTGCATCTTTTCTGGAAGAATAAAAATTATTACTTTTTTTTTCTTTCTTTTTTCTTCTCTCTCTCTCCTTCCATCTACTTTCTTCCCAACCAATGATCTATTCTGATTATAATTTTCTCTATTCACTTGGAAATTTTCAAGATCTTTTTGGAAGATCCCAGTTTTGTTAGCTGGATCACAGGTAATCATTTCCTTATCATAATGTACTTTTCTAAGTTTGTCTTCTATGTTCTAAAGTATAAAAATGAGGAACTTTGAGTAAATGAGCAGATTTATCATCAAAGTTTCACAGTGATATGAAGAATCAGCTTCATTTCATAGAAAAGAAGCATTATACTTTTAATCTTTGAAATTTACATTCAAATGAAGGGTGATAAAGAAAACAGGGAAGTATGATTTAGGTTCTTTTCTTTCAAAAATAAGAATATGAAAGGTTTGGAATTGTAACTGAACAGTCAAAATAAATGGCTAATGAGAATAGTGACTCTGATATGTCTTGATGTGTTCCAGTATTTATTCTTTCTCAGTAAAATTACTCAACTTTTTCCTTACAAGTTTTAATTCTGTCTGTTCTTCTGTGCTTTATTCCACTTTAGCCAAGGTCTATATTATTTCTTTCTGTATCTAATGGTCCTAAGTTGACCAACAATAGACAGATTAAAAATATTGGCAGTTTTTCTTCAGCCCTTTCTACATATGGCACCGCTTTTTTGGTACTTCAGCTCCTTCTTTGAACCTTCCTTGAACTTGGATATGTACATTTATGGCCCAGAATCCTCAAATTTTCCCATTCAACTTTGGGTTCATTTCTCTCATATTCTACCTATCTTCCACAAATGAAAACTTTCTTTCCTTTTTCTAATTGTTTGTATCACATTAAGGCTAGGCTCTCTGTACCTTTCAGGATATTGGATAAATAGTCCCATAAACAAATATGTATTATTGTAACAATAAAAGAGGTCTAGAAGTCCCCCTTGCCATCTTAGATAAAATGCATTTTTTCACAGTTACTTTTTGGGGGGTGGGCAGGGCAATGGGGGTGAAGTGACTTGTACAGGGTCACACAGCTAGTAAGTGTCAAGTGTCTGAGGCTGGATTTGAACTCAGGTACTTCTGAATCCAGGGTCGGTGCTTTATCCACTGCACCATGTAGCTGCCCCCACAGCTACTTTTTAGGAATATATTTTTAGAAATATTTCTTGAGAAATATTCCAATATGAGAATTTTGGTCTGGGTAGGAGTAATGGTAGATATCATAGCAAGCCAGGCAAGTAAAATATATTGGTCTAGGAGACACAGTGGATGGGTAGTTGTCTATTGAATAGACAGAAAGATTTTGACAACTTTTCACTCCCTTTTGCATCCCAACAAGATCTCCTAGGAGTCTCAGAAAAAAAAATGTAACATTGATTTGAAAGATTTCATCTTCCTTCCCATTTCATTCTATGTATTTTCCCCATTTTTCTCAAATTTATTATGTTTATGCATAACTCTTGAAAAATGACAAAGGCTTGAAATGAGGATAGTAATATTTTGATTTTGTTTTTGTATGCCTTGACACTGAATATATAGTAACTATTCCATAATTGATTTTTCTCCCATTTCTAAAACACCTTAATAACAATCAGTGAGACTTGTTTCAAATCTTCTTTCTTTTATAGAAGTTTTGGTAATTTTACAAACATGTGTTTCATCAGTCTCTGGTTTATTTTCATAAGTATTTATTTCCATCACCAAAGGGCCTAGTATCAATAGTTCACCCCCCAAAAAAAAATAAATCCAGGTATTTTACCATTCTGGACTGCTCTCTGATGTGAAGTATCTCATTTTGTTTTTTCCAGCTAGCGTCACATACTGATTTTAAATTTGTATGCTCATGACACTGTGCCAAATTCCTGTATTTATATCTTCCTGTCTCTTATACACTTATAGACTTATCTATACATACTTATACACACACGTGTGTGTGTATATAAAATGAGATTAGATCCTGCTAAATAATGTGCATGAGCTGAATGATTAGCAATTTGGGATCTGTTGATATGTTATGAAATTCATATGTGTGTAAATAAATAAACATTTATACAGAGAGTGAGTGATGTATACACTGGGAATATAAATGTGCATATATATATATATACATATCTCTCTCTATATATAATACACACACATTTACATGAATGTACATAAACACATGAAGGGCACATAGAATACATCCTTAAATTTAGATATATATATAACTTCCAAATGATAAACATTTTCAAGTGACAAACTGTTCAATACATTGAGATCATGAACCATTATTTAGAAACATTTAATATCATTCTTTTTGTCTTTTTTCTTTTTATGTGACTTTTTTTGCTTTGATTCTTGCTAAACATGTGATAAAGAACAAGTCATGTCATCTAACTTAGCCTCAGTTTCCTTATAAAATGGAGATAGTAAGGGGGAAGGAAGGGGGAAGTAATATATTTTGTAGCACAAGATACATATACATATGTATATATGTAGGATCTCTATGTGTGCATATACTATATGTAAAATACATACATATACATGTGTGTATATATTTCACCTAGTATGTGCTGGGATCTGTGCTAAACTCTTTTACAAATATTATCTCATCTGATCCTCATGATAAACCTAAGAGGTAGATGCTAATATTATTACCCCAATTTTACAGTTGATAAAAGTAAAGCAGAGGTTGTGGCTTACCCAGAATTACATGGTAAGTTAATTGTCTATGAACCCTCCTAAATTCATCCCTTACCTATTCCAATTTAGGAGACTCATTCATATAAGATCAGTAAGTGTCTGAGACTGGATTTGAACTCAGGTCTTCTTGATTCTAGGCCCAGAATTCTATCTATCTATTGCAATACCAGCTTGTTCTCTTTAAAGAGGTTTTATGAGGCTCAGATGAAATAATGTGATTGAGCAAATTCCAAACTACAAAACTCTATATAAATGTCAGTTATCCTTATTATTGATGCTACATCATCCTTCTGTTTTGATGAATCTCAAGTGGAAAAAGTTCTTTAGCAAGTTGCTATATATTTTAAAAAATTTAATATTTTGCAGACTATTATGCACCTGGTTAAACAGCTGTTTATTAATTGGATAAAAGTATTGAGATGCTAGCTTATCTTCTGTAGGTCCACTGAATTAATCTTTTGGACAACTCCAGAAAATGACAGATGTTGGGGATAATATGTACTTTATTATTGATAATAGTAGTGTTATTTAAATAATTGGGTTTTTTACTTCCTCTATCCTATTCAATTACATTTGAAGTAATTTAATAATTTTCTCCCAGGACAAGCCTGGGCTGTGTCATTGGTCAGAAATTATCTTTATTATGCACTTTCTCACTGATGTAGATTTTGACTTGGAAGGTAAGGGACAGCAAGATTTTTTGAAAATGACACTGAACTGAATCTAGGGTTAGATCTTGACTCTACCAGTATTAACTTGGATAAGTATTTTTGCCTCTCTTTGTTTCTTCTTCTGTAAAAGTAATTGATGGGATCTCATGGCCTTAAGACCATATTCCATTCATTTATTATAGAGTCAATGTCCCTAAACTGGGGGATTCCTCCAGTTACTGATTAGAGGCCCTAAGTCTCCTACTTACAAGGTCTCTTGTGTCAACTCTTGCTGTTTTTTTAAAAAGCAAGGTTAGCACATTTTCTTTGGGGAATTTGGCCAGTCCTTAAAAAAATGTGAAAGTAGAAGGCACAGATGTTGAGATACTGGTACATTTTGTGGCAGATGACCAACTTTCATTAGTATAGAGATTCTCCTTGAAAAAAAATACACACACACATATATGTTCATTTTTTTTTTGTTCTCTTTTGTTTTGGTGGGGCAATGAAGTTTAAGTGACTTGCCCAGAGTCATACACCTAGTAAGTGTCAAGTGTCTGAGGCCGGATTTGAACTCAGGTCTTCCTGAATCCAGGGCCGGCGCTTTATCCACTGCACCACCTAGCTGCCCCCTGTTCATTTATTTTTTATTCATCTATTCATTCATTCATTCATTCATTTATTTGTTTATTTATTTATTTGCTGTCAGTAGCAAGTTTTTTCTCTCACCACTAATTTGTTTTCACTGATGTGAAATAGCTAATGAAGGAGAGAAACTACTTTCTAAATTGTGCAGAACATATACTATAAAAGGGAAGTGTGTGAATCATTAAGGCTTTGGAGACCTAAAAGACAATGTGCTTTGGCTTGAATTCCTTATGTTTCATATATTTACCTGGGCACAAAAGCACTTTGTGTGAATTTGGTACTACATGCATAATGCATGACCCTGGTAATCTCAGTAATCAGCATGTTGGCTGTGGTAAAATGTGAATTTCTAAACTTATACTTTCATTTTAGCACCTGCTTTAGTCCTTCAGAATCATAGTTTATTCTTCCTTTATGTACTTGAACATTTTACATCGAATCTACATTGGTACAGGCGAAGCAATTTAGGGAACCCTGAGCATTCATTCATGTTCACTCTGTCTTAGTTTCTCCTTTGAGCATGCTTTGTCAGTTAAAACATGCTTCTTAGAGAAAAGCATGCAATTAGATCAAGTCATTTTGCCCTGTGTCTGTGTAATGCGACATTATGCAGATATAAGTTGATGAGAATAGGCAACCCACAGCACTAAGGGTCTAGCTGACAGTAATGTTTTAAAGTTTTTCTTTTTTTGGGGGGGGTGGGAGTTGGGTGGAGTGAAGTGGTTTAATGGAACAACTGCACTTGAATGTTCTCCCCACCAATCCCCATCCCTAAACCACATTTGGATTGTGTTTTCAAAGATTGAAAATGTTCTTAGTCCAGTTTTCCATAAAACACCTTATAATCACTGAACCCCACTATTCTTCCAAAAATCTTTATTAGATATTATGATATGTTGTATAACCAATATCAAATTGTTTACTATCTCAAGGAGGGGGGAGGTGAGAGAGGGTGGGATGAAATTTAAAACTCAAGACGTTAAAGAAAGTTTTAAAATTTTACATGTAATTGGGGAACATAAAATATTTTTTAAAAACATATGTGTTCTGGGGCACAGTGGATAGAGCACCAGCCCTGGAGTCAGGAGTACTTGACTTCAAATCTGACCTCAGACATTTGATACTTACTAGCTGTGTGACCCTGGGCAAGTCACTTAACCCCAATTGCCTCACCCCCCCACCAAAAAAAAACAGAAAAAAAACATATGTGTTCTGAAAATAAGTTTACTAAATCAGAAGTCAAAACAACTTCATAAAAGATCAGAAATATTATTCAGAACTATAAGACTTGACTATTAGATTTAAATAGTATTTAATATGTTGGAAAGATCATTTTACAGATATGTTATGATTTTTTATCATTAATAAAATTGTATATTTTGATACAGTATTTTATATTTTTCCTATTTCTATTAATTTAGTTTACATTTTCACTGATCTATATAGAATTTGAATACTTTATTTGGAGTTTACATGTGACAATTAAAAATATGAGAGGCATGGATTCTGGCATATTATTAATAAAAGGATGGTCAAAGGGAATCTCTCTCAGACCAAAGACCAAAAATGGCAGTGGGCTCACAGTTTATATACCCTTCTAACTCTTGGTGTTCCATCAAATAACAATCAATTCTAATGGGTTAACATAATCACAGGTGGGTTATATTAAAAGGAGGTCTTGGGATACTTGACTTAGATCGCTCAAATCTTGGTCGAAGAGACTTAAGCAGAAGAATGTAGACTCCATTTAAGCTTATCAGAGCATAATAGCTTCCACCTGGGTGTTGTTTGGTACGAGACAATAAGCCTAAATCATCAGAAAAAACCTGAAGGACTTAGAAAGAAGGGAGTGAGTATTACAGCTCCCCAAGATAGCGATTATTAATATTCATTTCTCACATTACATAAAAATTGATTTGAAGTTATAAAATGTTAATAGATTCCTAATACTGAGACTTCTTTAGATTTTTTTTAAAAGCACATGTATATTAGAGATTGTTTCCAATTCCAACAGAAAATGGGCAACCAGAATCAGAGCTTTAGACCACATTTACAAAAGTAACGTGTTTTGCAATTTGCCTTTGCTTCTACTGTGAAAATCATGAAGGTCTGACTGTTAGCAGCAGTGGCAAATAGCTATGCTAGCAGGAATGGGAAGGAGAGAATTGAAAATTTGGCAGACTAGATAACTCTAAAGAACCCCAACCTCTCCATCTGTCTAACTCCAGAACATTTATAGTTACTATGTATGTATGTTTGTATTCATATGTCCACATATATGCATGCATTCATGTATGTATATGTGTGTGTACATTAACCAACATGTGTGTGTATTTGAAAGGAGACAAGTTTAGATATACCTAAGTCTAAGATACCCTATGGCTGCTAGTGCTCTATCTCACCTCTCAAATTTATACATGCATACAATGATGCATTACATATAAATGTATGCCTAAAATCATATGTAATGTATGTACATATACACAAAGATGTTGGATTAATAAATATGCAGATATTGATGCTATCATTATTTATAGATTTGGTGTATTGCTTTGTAGAATATAAGCTTCTTAAAGACAGATTTTTGTAAAAAATATTTGGTCTTTGTTTAGCACTTCTGGGCCCATTCCCTCAACTCTCACTTAAATAGGTAAGCTCTGTCCCCAGTGGATTGTTGAGTACTTCTTCCCTCAGGCATTTAAGAAGTAACCCAAAGTGGGGCAGCTAGGTGGCACAGTGGATAAAGCACTGGCTCTGGAGTCAGGAGGACCTGAATTCAAATCCGGCCTCAGACGCTTGACACTTACTAGCTGTGTGACCCTGGGCAAGTCACTTAACCCTCATTGCCCCGTGCAAAAAAAAAAAAAAGTAACCCAAAGAAGTTGAAATTTCTATAGTGCTCCTCAGTATCAACTAGTTAACATCAACTGGCTTTCATAAAGTGGTATTAACTGAAATGGCAAAACAACAAAATTATAAAACATTTCCTTGAACTGGGGACACATTCTCCCCTCTGTACTCACATACACACATACACACAGTCACTTTGGAAGAGTGAAATTTAATGCACCTAGGTAATGGGGTACACATGTGTTATTGTTTGTCCTTCATTCTGGAAGAGGACCATATCAGGAAGGTGATGTCATGACTTGCAATTGAAATGGATTTAAGTGTGTCAGGGCTGTGAAAATCACTAGCCTTACTCTCTCCTCCAGAATCATCAAGGTCCTGGACATACATGTGGGGAACACTTGGGGCTGAGGGTTAAGTACAAGTTCATGGGTCCAGGACTTCTTTTCTTTCTTTGCAGAGTTCCCACCTAGTTTTCTCCAGGACTTAGTATTGGCAACGTCCCTCACCTGAGCTGAATAATTGTAGGACGTTCTGTTTCAGCCAACAGTTCAGTCCACTTTTGGACTGGGTCATACACATCTTTTGCAGTATGTCTTCACATGACTTAGCTGTTACTTTTACTGATGCCAGTTGTCTCTGGGAAATTCAGAGTTCCTAAATTCATACTTCATTTAGACATTTACATCTTAGGAGACTTTCATATAGATCAGGAAATAATAATAAAAAAGAAAGAAATATTGGTGCCACAGACCAGAAGGGAAAATAGTGAGCTCATCCTCTGTATAACTCAGCAGTAAGGGTAAAACCAAGCACACTCTAAACACTGTACCGTTACTGACCAAGGGTGCTCAATACATTTGTATAAACAGTAAATAACACAGAAACATGTACATAGAAGATATTTGACAAATGTTTGTTAAATTGGATTAGATGAAATCTCTAGATATATTTAATCCAAGATTCCTCCTAATTCTTTGTCCTGTATTTCCCCAAATTATTAGTTATTTTCTTATTTGTTTATATCCTGTATCTTCCCCAGGAGAATGGAAATTCCTTGTTACAGTTTTTGGGGAAAAGCAGAGTTGTTTCTGTATAGACAGTACTTAACACACAGATCTGAACATAGTAGGTCCTTAACAACTGTTTTTTAGGATAGGTTAAATGGCAATGACACTTAGCCACTGGAAACAAATCTATGATACCTGGCTTTCTGTTTTTCCATCTTCAAAATTAGGACAATAATTTTGGTTGCTTTCTTGATTAATACTAGTGCAAGGGCACATAGGGGGCACAGTGAATAGAGTATGGCACTTGGAGTCATGAAGACCCAAGTTCAAATCCTGCCTCAGACACTTATAAGTGACCTTTGATAAGCCACTTATACTTTTTCATACTTATATTTCTCTTCTACAAAATGAAATAATAATAGAACCTACCCAACAGATTTGTTGTGAGTATCAAATGAGGTGGCAAATGGAAATTGTTTTGAAAACTTTAATGTGTCACAGGAATATAGCAGCTGCTTTAATTTAAGTTCTGAAGGGATCCAGACTTAAAGGTATTATATCACCAGAAGTGCTTTTATACAACATTAAATATATATCATTTGGCGATGCTTTGGCCTTCTACTTTGTATTCTAGTAATTGCTTCCTTGAACTGCACTCTTAATTCTGAGATGTCTTTGAATGTATTAATCACTGTTACAGTTGAAAAGTTGAACTTTAAAAAGTGTTACAGATGTTAGAAAGATAATGATGTTGGAAAGAAAAACAGGAGAATACATTCTGCCCAATGTATAACATCACTTTTAATTTAAGATCTAACACATGCAAGTATATTAAAAGAATCTCTAATGTTTGTTCGTTGACAACAATGAAAAGAATTCTTAGGTGACTGGCCTTTCTTTTCTGAAAGCTTTATCCTCAAAAACTCACATAAATTTGAATATAAATATATTACACTTCAAAATATTCTGACATCCACACATCATAGTTTTGCTTACTTTTGAAAGCACAAAGTAATATTATTTTAAATAAAGTAAGCACTTTCATTGCGCAGAATTTTTTACTTCTGAGTTTTTCGCTGTGCATTTTGTTTCATAGGAGGCTTAGAATTGTACTATATAGGGGCAGCTAGGTGGCGCAGTGGATAGAGCACCGGCCCTGGAGTCAGGAGTACCTGAGTTCAAATCCAGCCTCAGACACTTGACACTTACTAGCTATGTGACCCTGGGCAAGTCACTTAACCCCCATTGCCCCGCAAAAAAAAAAAAAAAAAGAAAGAATTATACTATATAACAAGGTTCCAAAGGTGTGTAGTTGGTAATAGTGAAGAGAGTGTCAGTCTAATTGTTATCCCTGATAGATCTATGTATTCTGGAATTGGCATTATTGGGTATTAGAAATTCAGACATTTGCCTTTCTTCCCCATTTTGAAAAAAAAATAATTGACATACAAATATGAGGCTCCAGTTCAATACATTTCAAAAAAGCATCATAATAGTGAAAGAAAAAGGAAGTCATACACATAAAATAATTGTCACATTAAACTCCATCTCAGCCACACATAAGCTTGGCCACAAAACAGGTCTTGCCATTATATCAAGGATTAGCAAACTATTATCCATGGGCCAAATCTAGCTCATATGCTGACTTTTATTTTTTAAGAATTTTTGTATAACCTTGAAGTTTTATTGTATTTAAAAATGTAGAAAAATGTTTTTAACTTGACAGTCACAGAAAGAGGCAGTAGTTTGTCGACTCCCTATTAAACACTAGTGTTTCTTTTCCCTAATTAGAAACTCTTATATACATGAGCATAATTTCATATAATTCTATCCAACATTGTATTTTATTCCCCGCCCCCCCCCCCTTGAAAGACATTTGTTCTGTCTTCTCTGAGAACTTCACTCTTCAGAGGTCATTATTCTCTGCCCTGACTTTCTCTCTTTCCAACCTCAAAGTAATACACAGCCTGTTGAAATCTATACAGTTCTCTGTTCTTGAATTACTTACCCTTTGTTTTAAACCTCTCATCCACCAAGCTCTGGATCATTCCTACCATTTACTCCCTATTCACAAAATCACTAACAAGCATATGAAGCTGGAATTACTACCACATTGACTGGGTAAATTATAAGTTCATGACCTATGTCTTTAACCAGGCCCTCATTGCAGCAATGCGGTCATTTTATTCCTTCTTCAGTATTTAACTAAGGGGGAGGGGCAGTTAGATGGTGTAGTGGATAGAGCACAGGACTTGGCATCAGGAAAAATTATCTTCATGAGTTCAAATCCAGCCTCAGATACTTACCAGCTGTGTGACCCTGGACAAGTCACTTAAATCTCTTTGCCTCACTTCCTCATTTGTAAAATGAGCTAGAAAAGGAAATGGCAAAACACTCTAGTATCTTTGCCAAGAAAACCCGCAAATGGGGTCAAGAAGAGTGAGACATGACTGAAAAATGACTGAATAGCAATAAAACAATTAACTACTTCACACATTTTCTGAACCTTCTTTTCTCACACCTTCAACACCTTATTCCCTGTCCCCTAAGCCGTGTCTGTCTGTCTGTCTGTCTGTCTGTCTGTCTGTCTGTCTCTCTCTTTCTCTCTTTTTTGGGCGGGGCAATGAGTGTTAAGTGACTTGCCCAGGGTCACACAGCTAGAGTGTCAAGTGTCTGAGGCCAGATTTGAACTCAGGTGCTCCTGAATCCAGGGCCGGTGCTTTATGTACTGTGCCACCTATCTGAACCCCACCCTCTATCTCTTATTTTACCAAAGGAAAAAATGAGACCATTAACTACAAATTACCTCTTCTCTCCCCTTCCCTCCCTCAGTCTCTAGAGAAAAAGAAGTCTTTCTTTTTGTCAAAACAATCCTTCTATACTTTTTCTCATGTAATCAACATGTGGACTTGATCCCATTCTCTTTTTTTCTCCTCTCCTCCCCTCCCCCTCTTCCCCTCTGCCCTCTTCTCTGTCCATCTGCCTGTCTGTCTGTATTTCTGTCTCTGTCTCTCTCTCTCTTTCTGATAACCTCATTAACTCCATTGGGTATAGCAATCATCACTATGTAAATGACTTATAGGTCTATGTGTCCAGGCTTATTCCAGAGTTTCAGCCTTGCATCATCAATTTCCTACTGGACATTTCAAACAAATTTTCCAGACATAAAATTCAAGCTGTCTAAAACAGAATTAATTATCTTTTTTTTTTTGTGACACAATTAGTGTTAAGTGACTTGCTCAGGGTTACTCAGCTAGTGTCAAATGTCTGAAACTGGATTTGAACTCTGGTCCTCAAAATAGATGTTGATAGGATGATATGGGTGTGCATATATCTATGCATATGTGTATATATGTATATTTATATGTGTTCACTTTTTAAACATTATATCTCTGTTATAGTTGTAGCCTCATTAGAATGTAAACTTTCAGTAGGTATTGTTTAGTGTTAAGGGCTAAAATTTTAGCTATACTGTCTAAAATATCTAATGAGTGGTCGTCAATAAATTATAAGCTTTAGCAAGAGTTAGACTTTTAAGCATTTATTAAGGAGAATAAGAATTTGGTAAAGAGAGAGAGAGAAAGGCCTACATTCATCTATCTATTAAAGGGAGAGCTCATTTCTAGCTCCCCTCTCCACCGGAGTCCTCAGGAAAGAGCCGAGTCAGAGCGCCCGGCTGCCCCTTCTTCCTCCCACCAGCAAATGTCACTTCCTGAAGCCAAAGAAAAGACACATCATCTTGCCCTCAGAGACGTTCACCTTATGGTGCAGCTTTTCTACAGTAAGTCTCCAGCAGGTGGCGTCATTCCAATCGTTACATTAGTATAATATTAATAATAAGCTACACTTGTGCCCCTAGTTCCTATTATGTTGTCGTTTATTGATTTAGTCTTGTCTGACTATTTGTGACCCCCATGGACCATACTGTCCATTGGGTTTCCTTGACAAAGATACTGGACTGGTTTGCCATTTCCTTCTCCAGTGGATTAAGGCAAACAGAGGCTAAGTGATTTGCCCAGGATCACACAGCTACTAAGTTTCTGAGGCTAAATTTGAACGGTCTTCCTTACTCTAAGCCAAACATTTTATCCACTAAAGTATCTATCTTCCTCAGCCCTTAGAATAGCGTCTTGCAAATAATAGGTTCTTAACAAATATTTCTTAACTGATTCGTTGATTTGAAAGGGAATAAAATGTGATATTCAGTTCTTGGAATTGTTAAGTGTCAAAATATCAAAAATCACTGAAGAATCTATCTTGGAGAAACTGGTCTCATGCACTGCCTTATTGGCATATCGGAATCGGCAGTGGCCACAGCAAATTGGTCTAAGAAAATACTAAAACTGTTTGAGAAAAAGATTAAACTCTTGGCAAGGCAAGTTAACTGAGATTGTCAGATCCTCTATTTTTCTCCCTTTCTGTTGCTTTAAGATCTGCTGCTGATATGCTAGTCTGAATCTTCTCTCTTAAAATTGGTTTGGTCATTGTCTTGGCCACTTGGATCTCAGTGGTCTGAAGAATTCCTTGCAGTTACCTGACCTTTTGGTTTAAGCTTGCTTAGCTTCCTATTTGGAATCTATTCTTCTTTCAGGGAGATAACTGCCCTTCCTCTATGCTGGTGTTCACCAGCATGTGTAGGCCTTCACAATGGGCTATAATAGAAGTATTTGCAGAGGAATTTATATTTTCAGTGGAATTTTTATTAAAAACATATATAGTAAGAATAGGAAAAATACCAGTTGTTCCTCCCCCTACTACTTGCTGCTTTAAAAGGCCTATGAGGGAAGAAATGCCTCAATGTTTATTAATAGAAAAAAATTTGGGAAGGAACTACAGAAGTCTTTTAGATGCCTACTAGTGGTTAAATAGTGAGGTTTTTTCGGAAAACCAGAACATTTCCTATTCCCTTCCTCTATTACTACCATACTCTCAGGGACTGATAGCCCTTAAGGGTTCACAGAGAACAATACAGTAACATATGTATCATTAACAGGATAGAAATTGTGGTGATGGATCATATAAACCATTATGATTTTTTAATTTAAAAGTTTATTTTGTGTTTAATCAAAAAATAAACATCATTTTATTTCCCAATATACTCCTCAATGTACTTTTCCCAAATATCTATCCCTTTTCTTTTGACAAAGAAAAAGAGTAAGGAACAATTAAGCAAAAATAACTAATACTTCAGTCATGTCCGATATTATATTAAAAATTCCATATACATTGTTCTTCATCTCTATAAGAGGGGTTAAGTGCATTTTCATATCTTTTCTTTGATCAGTAACATTTTAAAACTTTTAGTTTTGATTTGTTGTTTCCATTTATATTGTTTTACTTGTGTATAATTTTTCTTGGTTCTCCTTATGTTATTTTGCATTAGTCATATATAATTATCATGCTTCTTTGAAACCTTTATCAGCATAATTTCTTGTAGTGAATAATATTCCTTTAGTTCATATACCAAAATTAGTTTGGCCACTCCCAAATCAATGGCTATCTAAATTGTTATAATTTTTGCTACTACAAATTGTGCTACTATAAGTACTTTTTTTGGGGGCGGGGCAATGAGGGTTAAGAGACTTGCCCAGGGTCACACAGCTAGTAAGTGTCAAGTATCTGAGGCCGCATTGGAACTCAGGTCCTCCTGAATCCAGGGCCAGTGCTTTATCCATTGTACCACCTAGCTGCCCCACTACTATAAGTATTTTGATATAAATGGAACCCATTTTAAATTAATAAAGTATTTTGCTATGACTTAGGACACCAAGCAATAATTAGGACTCTTCATTTGTGTCCTTATAAAAAATCTGGTTCAGTAGGAAAATTTATTAGCTATGTTGTGTGACATTGGGCTAGTCACTTAAACTCTCCTTGCCTTAGTTTTCTTTTTTCTGTAAAATTAAGGAATTCTAATTGACCAGCTTCCATTTCTAAATCCTATGATAGCCTTTTGATCCTGAATGATACTAACCTTGAGATCAATAACTTCTAAGTTCCTTTCTATACCTCTCTTGTCTTATGATGTTACTTGAAAATGGCTTATAAAGTATAATCATTCTAAGTCCCCCAAACTGAAGATGTACAATATTTAGTAAACATTTTATTTCCATGCAATTCAAAAAACATTTATTAAGCACTTAATATGTGACAGGGATTGTCACTGTGGAAGTATAAAGACAAAACCAAAAATAGTCTCTGCCTTCAAGCACCTCACATTCTTCTCTTGAGCATGAAGTAAACGTGATAGGAATTGATGTGCTCTTTGTGAAGATCTAGTATAATATTTTTTTTGTCTTTACCCTAGATTTTAGAAAAAAAAGACAGTTTTTTACAAAGGAAATAACAGAAAATTTGATGATTTTTAATAGTGCTTTTGGGAAGTGAATTGTGGAGGTGGAATGGGGAGAAACAACAAACTTGTTTTACATTTAATAATTTTTAAGAAAAAAATGAAATTGATTTCATATTGTGGCAGTTATCACAGTTCTTAGAAATCACTAGAATTCCCTAAAGATAGCATGCTTGAATCCTGGATTTTTTTTTGTTACCATAAATCTTTTAGCCAAAGAATAGAAACATCTTCAGTAAAATAATATTGATGTTTGCTTATTGTTTGAAAATATATTTTATTCCATCACCATTTTGGAAATGAAATACATATACCATTTATTTAAGAGCTATCAAGGTTGTTTTTTTAATCTCTTCTGTCTTTCAAAGGCAAATGTGTATAATACAAAGAGAAATTCAGTGTTTTGAACTAGGCCACTGAATTTGGATTTTAAAAAAAAATTTGAATTGTTCTGTTTCTTTTTCTTCCAGAAATTAAAGGTAACTTTTCTTGCCTCTGAGGTCTTAACTTCATGCATGCATGAAATTTAATAAATTAATTATCTCTGGCATGACCAAAGTCTAAAGAAAAATTCCAAGTTAAGAGGAATAAAGTGCCAAGTAAAAAGTTACTAGGTCATTCTATTGATTGGTAAAGTATTTTTTTTTCCTTTAGACTACCTGCAATATTTTTTTTTGTATTGTATTCTCTACAGAGAGTTGGTTATGTTAGATGCAATCTGGTTTTGACTGTATCTTGAAATAAAACAGCACCTTATATATGATGTCAATTTGCTGAGAGGTTTGAAATAGACAAAGTTTTCTTTCAGTGCCAGTGACAGCATCCTATTTTGGGGCATAGCACTGAGCATAGTGTTTATACTTACAGATTTTACATCTTAAAAAGCAATATTTTATACCACTAATATGCTTATTTCACTCCATATTTTAGGATATTTTGTTCTGATTATACAGTTTCGTCAGTTAAAAATATGTTTTAATGTACTATCATGATATTTAGGTAAGCACATAATATTATGGTTGACTCTGAATCTTTTTCCACCTTATTTTATAGATTGGTGTCTTCAGCATCTGTGCTTATAAGTTTTGCCCATTCTCATTTAGTGCATTTAGAGATGGTTAAGCTCATTTTAGTACATACAGTTAATGAATAACGACCTTTTACTTGACTTTCAAAATATGCAGTTCATTTTATGCATCATCCCTACCAGTGATAATAGTGTGGAAATAAATTATTTTTTTAATGAAAATATTTTATTATTTTCCAGTTACATGTAAGGATAGTTTTCAACATTTATTTTCATAGGATCTTTAGTTCCAGATTTTTCTCCCATTCTCCCTTCCCTCCCCCTTCCCCATGATAGAAAGCAATCTGATATAGGTTATATATGTAAAATCACATTAGACTTTTTTTTTTGTGGGGCAATGGGGCTTAAGTGACTTGCACAGGGTCACACAGCTAGTAAGTGTCAAGTGTTTGAGGCTGGATTTGAACTCAGGTACTCCTGAATCCAGGGCAAGTACTTTATCCACTGTGCCACCTAGCTGTCCCTCAGAAATAAATTCTTAAGAGATCATGTTTGCAATACATTTTATTTTGATTTTGACTTCCTTTCTACTCTTGCCTGTTGTGGTTTGGTTTGGTTTGGTTTGGTTTGGTTCACTTTCTTTTATTTTCCTTTCTTATTTACTCCCTCCCTTCCTGAGCCCCCTTCAAAAACTGTGTCCAAATAATCTACCTACTACACAAATTTGAACAAATCCCTTCTTCAAAAACCTTTGTGATTCAATATTGTCTCTAAAATAAAATTTAAAATTTAAATTTAAATTTTTTAAAGCCTACCTAATCTGGCCCCAATTCATTTATTTATTCTTTCTGAACTTAAGAATTTTTTCTTTATTGAATATATAGTTTCCAATAAAATTAGCTATGCAACTCATATTTGAAGAGTTCTTAATTTTATAGGAAACAAATCATATCCATACACAGCATTTAATTTAAATTTTTTTCAGGACAGTGAGGGTTAAATGACTTGCCCTGGGTCATACAGCTAGTAAGTGTCAAGTGTCTGAGGCCATATTTGAACTCAGGTGCTCCTGAATCCAGGGCCGGTGCTTTATCTACTGTGCCACCTATCTGCCCCCCACACCATTTACTTTTGAAAAGAGAATAAATGCTGAAGTGAAACAAGGGCTAATAAGTATTGTTAAGAGGCCACAGATAGGAGACAGTAATATGTATTGGAGCAGGCTTTATTTTCATCTGAGGAAAAAATAACTTACCCTTTTTGAGAATGGTGTAAAGTGTGACGTAACATTTTATAAGCCTAGACCTAGAAGGGAAACCTACTTTATTTTAGTAGAATGACAAAATGGTGTCTTTTTAATAATGTTACATTTGGGGATCCATAAAGTGGTTTTTTTTTTCACTTAGGTGAATATAAAGATAATTTAAATACTTAAAAATTTTGTGGTTTGACTAAAAATCATATTAATCATTGAGATATGTTCATCTTATTGAATCTACCATATTATAACACATTATTTATTATTTTCCTACTTCTATAATAAAGACTGAAAATGACTTTTAATGGAAATAAGGCAAAATTACAGAGATTCATTTAGAGAGGACAATTTCTTAAGTTATTATCTTTGAAAATCATTTTAAACTTTATTTAAAAATACAAATAATTAACATGTGTGGGGACCAATTTTTAATTGGGGAGTGTTAGCTAAGTGGCTCCCCACAATATTGGGGCAAGGAAGGAGACCAGCAGCCTCCCTCAGAACAGAACAGGATTTATCTTAACAAGAACAAACTTAAAAAAAAAATCACAAACAGAATCAGTAGGATCAGGGGAAAGGAAATAAAATGAGGAAAGGGAAATTACACAACTTGAAAAAATACCGCTGCCCAGGAATCAGCTGAGAATACACAGCCCCCGCTCCTGTCGCCTTCCAGCTTCCAGCGAGAATGGCGAATTCTCCTCCCTCCTCCCAGCAAACCCCAGCAGCCCCCAACCAATTAGCTGGCTGCTCTGACAGTCACATGATTGCCCTCCCTAGGCTTCAAATCATTGTAATTTTGCCAGGCTCACGTAGCCATCAGTGAGTGGTGGTAACATGAGGTGCCAGCGCCATGGCAAATGCTACAACCAGTGGATGGAGCACCGCACCGTTTGTGGAGCCCTAGAGGCCAGTGTGCCCACTGAGGTTTTGTTTTGTTTTGTTTTGTTTTTATTCTAGCCAAAAGATGGGGTCATAAAAACCTCAAATAACAATTAATTCTTTACACATGCAAGGAAGGTGTCTATCCTTTCCTATACCTCATTAGTAGTTTCCATATGTTTTGCTCTTACGTGTTTTCAACAAAGTATTTGAATTGCTAAATGCAATATGATTATATTAGCAAATGACATCTTTGAAAATTTTTTCTAAAGTGATTTTAGATCACTGCATTCTTAAGTGTGTTTTGAAGACTTTTTAAGGCCAATTTGTTTTCTTTAGAAATAAAATAAATCATTGGAAAAAATGATTTATTACTCAGCAAATGGCTCATGGAAAACTTTAGAATTAGATATTAATAGCAACATGTCTTGTACTTATATATTAATCAATGAAACAAAACTTTACTTATGTAATTTTAATCGAGCAATAAGGACTTACCATGGACTCACTTTAAACCTACTACTATGTTAGAAGCAATGTAAGACATATTTATTACTGGCATCCAGGAGCAGGATACTTACCTAAAAGAATTATGGAAAAGATCTTGGTGTTTAGAGCTTAATTGGGGAATTGAGTATATATTAATATAATGATTCAGTAAGGGGGGGTATTATTAGGATGGAGCGATCTAGATTGCTGGGTTTAGAGACAGGGGAGAGAAATTAAGGAATACTTCATTGAGGAGCTGGTAGCCAAGGTGAGCTTTGAAGGAGGATAATTTTTGTAAGTGTATGAATTACAAGCATGTGGAATGACCTACACAAATGGAACCAAGCTATTCACTTGTACAAGAGTTGCTATGATCATGTTTGTGTTGTTGAAAAGTATACTATTAATATTTTACACTGTCTAAATTTCAATGTCTTGGAGGTAGAGGAGAACATCCTCACCCATGTTAAGACTTTAGGATGAATGGAGGTGGTAATACTGTCAGTGGAGAAATTGAGTCAAGCCAATAAGCATTTTAAGTGTTTTAACAAGTATAATAGTCACTATGCTAATAGCTAGAGGATACGAAGAAAGAAAAAAATAACTTCTGCCCATATATGTATGCATGTGCACATGTGTGCAATATAGACTTATGCATATATGATATGTGTACACATACATATGCATGCACATACATGTGTATACGTACATGTATGAATGTGCATTGTGTATATATACATACATACACATATATATATCTCATTAGAGGTAATCCTAGAGGAAGGGAAAAGGCATTTAGGGGCCCTAAGAAAGGCATCTTATATAAGGTGGTATTACAACAGAGACTTGAAGAAAACCAAGGATAGAAGGAGGCAAAGACAAGAAGGAAAGATACTCCAAGTATGATGGATAGCAAGTGAGAAAACATGTCGTTGGGAGATACAGTATCTTCTGTGAGAAACAGGGAGGCCAATTTCACTGGTTTTTAGCTATGTTAAAGGGAGACTAGGAAAGCAAGGAGGAGACCTATAAAGGGCATTAAGAAGCAAATATAAAATTTTCTGTTTTATTCTGGAGGTAAAAGGAAGAGGTGTGGCAATGTGGTCAAACATGCATTAAGATCATTTTGATAGCTGAGTTAAGAATGGGCTGGAGTGGGGAGATATTTGAGGAAGAGAGACCAATCAGCAAGCTATGATGATAATCTGGATTTGAGGTTATGGATGTTTACAGCAGGGTGGTGGCACTATGAGAGGAAGGAAGAAGGTGAATATGAGAAATGTTACAAAGCTGAAATGCACAGATTTTGCAACAGATCAGATTTGGGATGGTAAAAGAAAATGAGGGGTCAAGGATGACATGTAGTTGGCTTTCTCCATATGTTTAGCTGTGAAATATAAGATAGAAATGAAACAATACTAGGTAGAATGATTGAATCAAGTGAGGGTTTAAGGATGGAGGAGGCATTGTATTTTTACTCATTGCATGGAAGTAGCAAGGAGACAGGAAAAGACTGCAAATTAATGAGAGACTGAGGATGATGGAGGGACAATCTGAGATTTGCCTTGGCAAAAAGAATTAACTACTTCATCAGGTGAGACAAAGGTGAAGTATGCGATTGTAGGGTTGAGGAGGGGAAAAGAGAAACTCCTAGTAAATGGTCTCAATTTTTCAGTCAAATATGAGATAAGGTTATCAGATGAAAATGCCCAGGCAAGAAGATGCCATGGGATGTTTTAGGAGGGATAAAAAAGTTTGGAAAATATCATGAACTGGGTAGGATAAAAATCAATTAGGGTGGTAGATAAAGCTTCCCATACTCCAATGAGTTAATATTATATAACATAAGTTGTTAGTAGATTATAACATTTCACAATTTTCTCTAGCTCTGTTCATTGTATGTGAATAGGATTAAAGGCAGAAGATACTTAGAATAATAAAAAAGTTTCTGTTTTACAAAGAATAATTAGAAACAGTACATGGGGGGCAAAGGATTTGAGAAGATTGGATAATGTAGAGTTGAACTTACTGACCATTAGGCTGAAATAGGGATAAGTTGAGAGTGTTAGGATTTGATGTAGGGGTGATGACCCGGGAAAGAACTAAGGAAAGGAGTCATAGGCAAGAAATATGAAGGTAAAACCTATGGGACTCGAATACTGATTAGATTGAGGAATAAAGGAAAGAGTATATAGTGATTCTTATGGATATTTCAAAAGAAATTTGATATATTGTGCCTTTCCTTATGAGCTTTACGGTTTGTTGGAGAGACAAAGCTAATACACATAAAGCAATAGAGAATTAAACTACGGGGATGAATATACAATCCAAAGAAGTTTAGTCGAGGGAGAGATTTGTGGGGGCTAAAATAATTGGCTTCAGGGTATGACAATTTAGGTTTTTAAAAATGTGTAGGATAGAGATAGGTAAGGAGAAAGAAAATTTCATGAAAATGAGAATCAACATGAAACAAGGAAAAGAAACAGAAATAATTATGACATATGGTGGGTAAAGACCAAAATAAATAGAACAGAGGGTACCATTTGAGGGAATAAAGAAAACCGTATCAGGTAAGAATATGATAGAGGGCTTTGAAAACCAGGTATAGCAATTTGGTCCTAATGTAGAGTACAGCTATGTAGATCCTTGCTCAGGGGGAGTAACCCAGTGACAATGATGTGAGAAGATTATTAGTCTAGCTGCCAGCCTCCTGCCTTATCTTCATAATGATTCAGTGTCATACTGTGAGTATAGGTGATATGGATTGTTCTTCATTATCCGAATTGATAGGAGGTAGGAGAGAAAAAAGAAAAATTTCATGATAAAATATCTTACGTTAATGACAGGAAAAAACGGGCATGAGTGATAAACCTAAGCTGTCATTTTGTAAATGATTTTTACCAGTTGGTTCCCTTGAGTTGGATATTCATGAGTAGAAGGACAAAAATGAGCAAAAACCAGTAAGAACATTTAGAATTCTGGACTGATAAGCCCCTAATAGATAAAATAATTGCTTTATTGGTTGATGTGGGTAGCTATAGTCTTCATATGAGTATTCTTTCTATTATATAGATCTATATTTTCCATTTGCTTCTGAACATGGGATTTCCCTCTCTAGTATTTGCATCGATATTTCCTTTTCTTTCTTTCTTCTTTTCTTCTAAGATCAGTGGTGACTCTACTATAGTTTTAGAGGGAGTAATTGCATGACAATGTTTATTTGTAGTCTGAATGAAAGAGTGAAATGGATATATGAGATACTTACCAGTTTACCCACTGATAACCCTTATGTGTATTTCTTTCTTTCTTTTCTTTCTTTTTTAAGTTTTTTTTTCTTTTTTTGATCTGATTATTTACTTTTGAAAATTATGAGAGGGACAATATTTCACCTCTGAAAAAGAGTTGTTGTTGCTGTTGTTGTTGTTGTTCATTCTCAAAGAGGACCCTGACATCAGGGTGATGTCATGATTTGCAGGGAATTGGATTTAAGTGAGGGAGAGCTGTGCAAAGTCACCAACCTCACTCTCTCTGCCAGACCCATCTGATTCCAAGTGGCAAGATATAGATAGATAGATGATAGACAGATAAATAGACAGATAGATAGATAGATAGATAGATAGATAGATAGATAGATAGATAGATAGATAGATAGATAGATAGATAGATAGATAGATAATCAGGCTGACTGGAAATGGCCCTAGATATTTTAAGGCAATTAGAATTAAGTGACTTGCCCAGGGTCTTGTAGCTAGTAACTGTCTGAGTTGAGGTTTGAACTGAGGTCCTCTATATCATTTCATTGGTATAGATCCCTCCCTGCTTAGGGAATTTACTTTAACAATGCATATCAGATTGCAGCATAATTGTTTAATTAAAATAAAGCTATGCATATCAGCATTATTTCTGAATCTTAGAGTTTTAAAGAGTTGCTTAGGGCACTGAGAGGTTAAATGACTTTTTCAGAGGCATAAGACACAAGCATCTCAGAAGTGGGACTCAAAACTAGACTTTCTTGCCTAGAAGGTCAGCTCTTTATGCCCTCTGCCATGTTGCCCTCCCTGCTGTCAGTACATGTGAAAGTGGAGGAATCAACTGTTGTTTATTCCAATTTCCCTAAGATAGTTGAGTTTTCCCTAAAAGGTCCACAAAGCTGCACCCAGTACTTGATTGGCCCCTTTATCACCTGACACAGCTTCCTGGTTACCTAAGGACATAAAATGTCCCACCAATGTGAAATCCAGGCCCCTCTGGCTTTGTGGATATCACCATAGCCTACTTTGCTCCCCAGACACATTTTCATATGGAAGTGAAAGGGACTGAGTACTAAGTTCCACCAGTTCCTTGCTGTATATCCTCACTACTTTAGAGTTAAGAAAACTTCTTTATCTTACCCATTCAATGACTTCAAGTTTCTAATTTCCTTCCAAAATTGAGCCTGACCTAACAGGATTCTGACATCAGATCTACCCTGAAGAGCTGTATCTATATCATCTATATTGCATCCTCTGGGTCATTAAGTATGTATGTTTTTGACAGAATCTTGTTGAGCCGGCACCTCACAAAGTGGAGAGGTAGATTAGTCCATCCTTACTTCTGCATTCTGAACTTGCTTCCCATACTTGTTAGTTGTAGACAAATCACTTAAGCACTCTGTTTCAGCATCATCACTTGCAAAATGGGGATAACACATACCTATAGTCCATCCCTGACAAGGTTGTAGTGAGGATCAAATGAGACACTAATGGATGTAAAGTGCCTGGTCAACCTTCATGCCCTATTTAAATAGCAGCTGTTATCTATGCTCATTGACTGCTTTGTACTCATAAAGACTGGCCAGAGTGTGTATGTTGCTGTCTCCGAAATTTACTATCAGGAAGGATACAAGGATGAGGCTAGTCGTCAGTTGGCTCTTTGCCCCACACAATACAATCACTGAGTGAGAATCCCTGCTTTATTTGGTTTTCTCTCTGACGGAATCAGAGGCCTTGTACTGAGTCCTGGCCCTGCTTGATCTCTGCTAACTTAGAGATCCGATTTTGTTTTGTTCTCACTTTGCTATGGGTTTGTAGTACTTATTCACAGAGCTATACATTTTCAATGACTTGTCCTGTCTAGAGTATTCTCTGAATTGTAGTTCTGGCTTTCACTGAAGTATAGTCTGGTCTCCTAAAGAGGTGGTTTCTTTTACTATTTAGATTTGGTTATTAGTATATTGGAAATTTGGGGATCAACCATAATGTCATTTTATTAACAACAACAACAAACAACAAAAATTGTGCTCTAGCAATGATAATGATGATGATTATAACAATAATGTTACCTTTGCCATCTTATTAGGCCGAGAATAACTTACTGCAGAGGTGGGACTTGATTTGAACCTTTAAAGATATGCAGGAAAAATCAAAATAAAATAAATAACCATGGGCTGGATCTGGATTGGAAAAGAGAAAGGAGAAAAGCAGTCTAGCTAATAGAAAGAACAAGATGGGGAGTGTTAATTGGGGAATGTTAGCTAGGCAGCTCACTCCAATATTGGGGCAAGGAAGGAGATGGACAGCCTCCCTCAAAACAGAGCAGGATTTATTTAACAAGAACAAACTTAAAAAAAAATTACAAACAGGATCAGTAGGACAAAGGGAAAGGAAATAAAATGGGGAAAGGGAAATAATACAACCTGAATAACACCACTGCCCAGGAATCAGCTGAGAACACACAGCAGCATCCTGTCACCTTCTAGCTTCAAGCTAGAATGGCGAAAAACCTCCCTTCTTCTCAGTAGACCCCAGGCTGACCACACACATCTCTAAGCCAATTGGCTGGCAGCTCTGACTGACAGTCACATGACTGCCCTCACTGGGCTTCCAGTCATTATAATTTTGCCAGGCCCATGTAGGCATCAGCGAGTGGTGATGAAGTGAGGTGCCAGCGCCATGGTGATGGCTACAACCAGTGGGTGGAGCACCTTGTTGCTGGCAGAGGCACTGGCCTGAGCCCCAGGCCAGTGTGCTTACCGGGGTTTTTAAAATTCTAGCCAAAAGATGGGGTCATAAAAGCCTCAAATAACAATTAATTCTATGCAAAGACAAAGGCTTTCTACAAGGATTATATTAAACCTTTAAAAACCGGAATTTGCTTAGGAATAATTTCATTGATATAAAATTTTCTTTTTAGAAATTTATCTCAGAGTCAGAACTGCTAGGGCCCTGTGAGATCACTTTATCCATACTCCCCATTCTAAGATGCAGAATGCTATAATATATACAGCTCATTTTCCCTTATTATAGAAAAGGCAGAGTCAACTCTACAAATATAAACATTACTCTATATGCTCCCAAAATGCTAAATATAGACATTAATTTTTATGCTTCCCAAATTCTTCAGATCTTTAATATTTTCCCATGTAGGTCACTTGCTGTCATGTTTGTCTTTATTTTTAATACAAAACAAGAGGAAACATTGAACATTCATATACTTTAAGCTACGTTAGTGTCTTGATAGAAAACACTTGTTTAAATTAAGCTTCACTTATACTTTTAACAAAGCCCATTTAACTTCCTCTTTATTAAAAAATGAAAGCATTGGGGGCAGCTAGGGGGTGCAGTGGATAAAGCACCTGCCTTGGATTCAGGAGGACCTGAGTTCAAATCTGGACTGTGACCCTGGGCAAGTTACTTAACCCTCATTGCCCCACAAAAACAAACAAACAAAATAAGTAGTTAAAAATGAAAGCATTGAATAAAATACAGTTTATTTAGAAATATAATATCGTGATAGAGAGTCAAAGTGAAATAGAGAATAGAAGACTAGCCTTAAAGCAGGAAATACTTGGGGTCAGTTGCCTGCTCTAACACACACTGGTTATGAGACTTTAAGCAAGTCACTTCACATCTTAGTGTTCTAGGCTAATCTGTAAGACTATTAACTTGCAAAGAAAAAGAGTATGTATGTATGTGACCATGTATGTGTGAATACACACATTTATGCATTGTAAGTGCATGTGCATGCACATATGCACATAGACATGTGTATATGTAAATAAACATACATATATAGTAATATGTTTCTGTAGATCCACCTTTGAAAGCTCTTTTGACTGTTGCTGATACCTTATTTTTTACTTCCCTCCTTTTTCTTCTTTGCTGCATCTTCAGTTGAATGTTATTTATTCAATTTCACCATCATTGATACAATATTATGTACTCTTACCATTTCATCTAGTCATAGAATCTTTTTCTAAAGATCCAGATATGATCTTTACACTTACCTATTTCCTCTATTTTAAAGATAAGAATGTCTTTCCTTGTATAGAATATCATATAACAACATAATGTTAACTAGATAAAGTATTATATGATGAAATAATTTTCTTTTCTTTTTTTTTTTACCTGGAACAACATTCCTTTTTTGCCTTTATATTTCCTTTGTGTTCAGATCGATCCTTTCCTTCAGTAATTGCATTAGAGCCACTTTAGTAATTGTTTAGGGTTGCAATGTATTTATAAAAGGATATGTGTAAAATAAAATTGCATTATGTTCAGCTCATTTTTACATTGTTATTTAATACAATACAAAATTAACTTTGGTTACATGTAATTCATTACAAGCCCATTTTTCAACTTGAAGGAGCAATGGACCCACATTCATCCCTTGATGCCCAAAGTGCTTAGGGTGATAGGGTCATAGATTAAAGCTAGAATTGATATGAGGCACTTACATCAATCCCCTCATTTGACAGATGAAGAAACTGAATCCCAGAGAGAAGTCATATAGATAACACATATCTAAGCAGGCATTTGAACCAGAATCTTCCAACTTCAAATGCAGTATTTTTTCCATTTTAACAAGTGATTTAATAATAATACTAATAATAACTAAAATTTACATAACACTTTATGATATGCAACCTTTTGAGGTAGGTAGTTTTCCCTATTTTTTGAAATGGGTAAACTGAGGCTGTGAGGTTAAATGAGATAATAATAGATGATATAACAAATAATAAATAAATGAGATAACAATAAATGTTTATATAATATTCTAAGGCTTGCAAAATACTTTACTTCTATCTTATTTGATCTTTTCAACAACTTTGCAGAATCTGTATTGTTATTATACCATTTTTACACATGAGGAAACTGAGGCTGAGGAAAGTTAAGTGACAATTACCATTTGAGGCAGGATTCAAACTCAAGTTTGTAAAACTTCCAGACTCTAGGGAGAGGACCTCTTCTACTATGCTGATCACCATTTTACTCTAAATTTGGGGGTCATTGACATAAGTTCTGTCATTAGGTCCACCTATAATGTCATGGCTGTGTATAGATTAACCAGTGTTGAAGAGTAGAAGGAGCACTTGGTTTGAATTGGAAAATATGGACTCCAAACCCTGATCTGCCAATTACACATGAATGGATTAAGTAAGTCACTTCTTTACTCTGGGTTTAACTGCCTAGTCTAAAACGAATAGTTTTGTTGAAATCATAGATACAATTGGAAAGGGATGTCTTTTGTCTTCTAATATATTCTCCTCATTTCATTGATGAGGAAACTGAGGCCCAAAGGTATCAAATGATATCCCCAAAGTCATCCAGCTAGGAACTGACAGAGCCAGAATTTGCACTCAGGTCCTCTGACTCTTTTCAAAAACTCTAAGATGCCTTCTAGCTTTAATTGTCTGTGATCTTCTTAAGTCTTTGAGGAGAAATCTGGGTCATTTCCGTAAGGATACAGACCACTTTCCCCAAAATATAATAAAAAATCTCTAATTCTGGTTTTCTTATCAGGATATAAAGAGGCACACCAGCAAAGTACAGTGTAGTATAGCAGAAAGAGTGCTACACCTGAAGTCACAAGACCCAAATTCAAATTTTTACTATCCCACCTATTATCTCTGTGACCTCTGGGAAGTTATCTGGCCTTCATTGTTATCATCTTTTTTTTTCTTTTTTGGGGGGCAGGGCAACAAGGGTTAAGTGACTTGCCCAGGGTCAAACAGCTAGAAAGTGTCAAGTGTCTGAGGTCAGATTGCAACTCAGGTCCTCCTGAATTTAGGGCAGGTGCTTTATCTACTGCCCCACCTAGCTGCCCCTCACTGTTATCATCTTTATCATGAGGGGATTGGACTAGATAACTGATCATTTCTTTTTCAGGTTTGGCTCTGATTGTATGTATGAACTACCTAATTCTACTGGACTGTAGTCTAATTCTTATTCTAACCATTGGAAAAAGAGTTATTCCACCTTTATTTAATAATATTTCTTGAGTTTTTTTAACTCTACACATAATAGCATGCTGCAAATTCCTACAACATGGCTTAGTGGTTAGAGTGCTGAACTTGGATTTAGGAACAAGTAGGTTTCAGTCTTTTCTGGTTTTGAATGCTTATTAGCTGTAGGACCATGGGCATGTGGGTTATCTTGCTGAGTATCAGTTCTCTCACGTGGAGTATGATTTAATGTGATATAATATGATATGACATGATAATGTGTAATATGCTACAATGGAATAATAGTAATAATAATTAGTATTTATCTAGGGCTTAGATCTTACAAAGTTGTTTATGTACATTATCTCTTTTGATCCTCACAACAAGCCTGAGGTGTATCTGCTATTATTATTCCTATTTTAAAGATAAGGAAACTGAGGCTAAGAGGTTAAATAATTTGCTCAATATCACAAATCTAGTAAGAGTCTCAGGACGTATTCAAGGCATAACTTGATAACAAATAAGCACTGTCGCACAAAACAAGTCCTCAAATTTTCCATGTCCAAAAATGCATGTATCTTCCACATCTTGGATACCACCTCCCTTCTGTTAAGAGTTATAGTTGGTCATTGCATCAATCAAAGTTTTTAATTCTCTCCAAGTTATTTTTTCTTTACAATACAGTTGTTACTATATCTATCTATTCACACATACATATATTATATAATAAGATTATATATGCAGACATACAGATACATATATAAACATGTGTCTATGAATGTGCAAGTAAATACATGTACACGTGAATATGGGTGTGTGCATGCACATGTATACACATACACACTCACGCAAACACACATGCATACATATACACATATACATATTTTTTCTGGGTCTGCTTCCTTCACTCTGCATAATTTTTATGTCTACCCAGATTTCTCTGGATTATACTTTTTGTCTTTTCTTATGGTGTACTAGCATTCAACTACATTCTTATGCTATAATTTTTGCAGCCATTCCTCAATTGATCAGCATCCCTTTTATTTCCACTTCTTTGCTGCCACAAAATAGGAAGTATAAACATTTCTGTGTGTGTATATACACACACAGGGCTTTTTCCTTCTTTCTTGAATCTCTTTAAGTAATATTATTGCTAGGTCAATGAATTTGCATAGTTTGAATTTTGAGGCACAGTTCCAGACTGCTTTTCAGGTTGACTTCCAATTCATAGTTGCATCAGCCCTGTGCTTGTATTCCCATTGCTTCTCTCATGCTTGTTATTCCCCCCTTTTGTGTCATCCTCTCCAATTGAATAGGTATGAGGTGAAGCCTCAGCGTAGTTTTAATTTATATCTCTCTAATTAATAATGATTTGGAACATTTTTTGTATGACTGTTGATTACTTAGATTTCTTACTTTGAGGACTATATGCTTGTAACCTTTGACTTAACTATCTTCCCCATGATACTAACACAGACCCCACCTCTTCCAGCACACACACACACACACACACACACACACACACACACACACATACACACATCATTCCTTTTCCTCTTAAATTAACTGGCCACTTATATTCTTACTACCATATTTTTAAAGGAATCATATATGAAACCCTACCTATATTTTTGAGGTAAATGAAATGTTATTTCTTTGCTAAAGCAATTGGATGGAAGAGAACACACCGGGTCCATAAGGCAAACATTAGGATCATTCAAGAAGCAGAGAATAAACTACACTGAAGTAGCCTAAGAGAACTGATACACTTGCTCAAAGCCAGTTTCCTATACTCGTACCTATAGGACTAGACATCTGCACTTTTATGGGGATTGGAATTAAATTAAATCTCAAAGTACCTGCCTGCCTAAGGCAAAAATGGTGACATCTATGGGGAAAAAAATCAAAACATGAAAATAACAGGTATTCTCACTGGAAAAAGGGCTGTAGAGCCTAAGATAAAGTTTTCAAAAATTGTGATAGTTATGATTAAAATTGAAAGTGAGAAGTTTTCCATACTTGATAGACATTTGGAAGCTGGGGTGTGGAGAGTATCTAAAAAGTAATTAATTTGGGATAGGGGAGAAAGCCTATTATTAAAGAGGGAAATGGAAAAGAAATGAAAGAAGGTACCCAGAAGACCAACTCATCTCTCTTTCAGAAGATCAGTAGCATACAATTAGAATGGCATTTTAAAGAACCATCAAATCATAATTTGAACTGAAGATTACTAGAAAAAGATTAAAAAAAACAAAACACCCTCCACCCCAATTAAAATTGAGCAAACATTTCCTTCTTTCTTTAAAGTAGGGATTGCCAGAGCATAAAACCAGACAAGCTGTTTGACATCAGGTTGCAAAGAATAGATTACATTAAGAAAAAAAACACCCTGGGGGAAGCAAGGTCTTGAGGTTTTCTTCAAGCCTTTTCACTTTAATAATAACCTCCAAACACCCGTAGTGCTAATTTATAAGCTTATCTGGACAGATGCTTACAGGTTGTAAGTAGCCCACAATTATGGTGTTTGCCTTGGGCCACTGGTAAGCTCTTTTGAATAGCTGTCAGTTCAAGGCTCAGCTTTCCAGGCTTATTGTCTAGGATGCTGCAGTATTTTAAGGTGGATTGGCAAAGGAGTTGATTTTCAAATTCTGTCAGTGTAAAATGACTTTTTTTTGGAAAAAGTTCTGTTTTGAAATTAGTTTTGTGCCTCACCCCTTCCATATGTATTACATTATTTTCCATCTTAAATAGTGTTTCCCAGTTTTATTAAAGATTTCTTGACGTGTTTTACTTCTCAGCCCCTTCTCTACTTCGTTAGCTATCTCCTGTCTTCCACCTGCCAACCTGTACTTTTGACTTTCCCTCATGCCCAACTCCAAATCAAATCACTTGACAGCATAGGATTATAGATTTAGAGCTAGAAGGGGCCTTAGAGGATTTCTAGTACAGGTTGATTCTCAGGAAAGAGATGGATTGGGAGTCAAAGAACTTGGTTCAAATTGCTAAGGACTACCCATATAAACTTGGATAATCCTTTGGGTCTCATTTTCCTCATCTGTTAAGTAATAGGGTTGTACTAGATGCCCCCGTGGGTCTCATAGCTCTAGGGTTCTATAATTTTCATTTTATGCTTTAGAAACTGAGTCCCAAAGGTTGGAAGGTTAAGTCACTTGCTCAAGGTTACAAAAGTAGTGAGTATCAGAAGATAAGAAGGGAGAATCACCTAGTTGCCTATTCTTGTTGAATCCACCTATATAAGATTTATCCTTCTCCCTCCACCCCCCATTCTATTATCTATGCTCAAAAGAACACTTACCTCTCTAGCTTACTAAACAGTATCTCTGCTTCTGGTCTCTCCCCATTCCTAATCCATTTTTATGTCAGCTACCAAAACAGCCTTGCTCCTGCTGTTCCCCAAGCATGTCACTCTCTTCCTCAAAAATCTTCAGTAATTTCCTCTTGCCTTTAGGATAAAATACCCATTGGCAAGAAAAAAGTACTCTACAAGTTAGCTCCATCCTCTCTTTTTTTAAACTTTTTTTTTTGCTTGAAAAAATGCTTATTGAAATGAGAACAATTCAGTTATTGGAACTTTGCTACTGTGCTGAATATGGAGTCAGGTAGATCTAGATTCATACTGGCTTTAAAATAGTCTGGGCACCCATGTCCAAGTCACTTATCCTTTCCTAGTCTCTGTTTCAGCATCTGTAAAATGACTATAATAATGCCAGTAGCACCTACATTGCAGACTTATTAGAGATCTCAAATAAGAGAATAGTGTGTACTTTTGGTGGTGTTCTCTCTTACTTGTGCTCCTACCAAGGGAAAATTTAACAGCTTCAGGATGTGGCATTTTGGGATAGGAATAATCATTTACAAAATTTAAATCACTATAGAAATGTCAGTTATTATCTATGGTTTAATGACTCAAATTTCTATCATGATTACCATCACCAAGACATTATTCTGAATGCTGGATACAATAAGGCTATCTAGGATACTACATTGTCATTTGCAAGATAGGAAATAGAGATTAAACAATAATAGTCAAGGTACTATAAGAGTTTGAAATGAATTGTATACTCAAATTAGGTTGTTATACTTTGTATCCAGGTTAGCTAAGTGGTACAGTGGATAGACTGCTGGAGTCAGGAAGATCCAACTTCAAAATTGACTTCAGCCACTTACCAGCTGGGTGACCTTGGGCAAATCACTTAACCCCATTTGCCTCAGTTCCTTATCTGTAAAATGAGATAGAGAATCAAATGGCAAATCACTCCAGTATTTCCAATGAAAAATGACTAAACAACAACAATAACAAAAGGGAGAAATTAACATGTCCTTGTGTAATATTTCTTATATATCAGTTAACATGATGGTTTATAACCAAGTGCCCAGCATTAAATCAGTGAATGAACTTTGAAGGTGTAAGTAACCTCCTTATTTTATGATACTTAGAGTTGTGGTTTGGTGGGATTTTTCAGGAGCTATAAAATTTGACTGTATATTTCCTAAAAAGTTAGTATGAGGGGGTAGCTAGGTGGCAAAGTAGATAAAGCACCGGCCCTGGATTCAGGAAGACCTGAGTTCAAATCTAGCCTCAGACACTTGACATTCACTAGCTGTGTGACCCTGGGCAAGTCACTTAACCCCCATTGCCCAGCCCAAATAAAAGAGTATGGCATGTGACTTTTATGTCTCTTCTTATGACTAAAAATAGACAAGCTATTCTCAGAGTCTTCCAGTATTACTTCCCTTAAATACTAGTATCTTAAATTATATTCAGATTCTTAGGAGACCTGGGGTAGTCTAGAAAGAGAAATGACCCTGAGTAAAGCACGGGTCACCAAACCCTGAATTAGATGTTCCTGACTCATGGATACTCAGTCCTTAGGTTTTCATTATTATAAGTAATGCTAGTGGCAGAGCATCTCTGTTGACTTGAGAATCCATGTATGGTTTTGGTGGTGTTCTCTCATGTGCTTCTACCAAAGGAAATCTTGAGAACTTCAGGTGACATTTTCGGGTAGGAAAAATTACATCTTTATTTGAGTATAACTCATTTCCTTTGTATTGTATGTTATGCATTTAAAAATATTATTCAGAAAAGGTCTCCATGGTTTTCATCAGACAGCTAAAGGGATCCATGCTATCCACATTCACATACCCCCTGAAATCAAAAGGGTCTATGCACCCTATTAAAAATCCTTATTGGTGTGTACAACTTGTATCTGAAATATTGCTCATTGCTATTCACTAAACTTGTACAACTTCCACAGACATACTCTTTAAGAATGCAAGGTTGCCTGAGTTCAAATCTGGCCTCAGACACTTGACACTAGCTGTGTGACCCTGGGCAAGTCACTTAACCCCCATAGCCCCACAAAAAAAATAAAAACAAACAAACAAACAAAAAAACCAAAAGAATGCAAGGTCGCCTCTGTGTCACAGGAAGTATTAGAGAATTTTAGTGGTAATCATTGGACTGCATGCTGCAACAGACATACAATCTCACTTGCAGAGCCAATATTTTACCCTTATAATTGATTAATTGAACATCTTTCAAGGTTCAGTTCAAATCCCACCACCTCTTTGAAGATTTCCTGATTGTACTGACAGTTAATTTTCTCCTTTCTCCAGATACTTTTTTAATTACAGTACTAGCATTGCATAGGTTGCCGAGTTTTCTACATATCTTTTCATCAGATGTCCCTCATACCTAAAATACAATTTGTCCTCACTTGGGCATCTTGTAATCATGAGCTTCTTTCAAAGCTCAGCTTAGTTGGTGCTTCCAATGAGAAGCTGTTCTTGAACCTCCTAATCATAGTATCATCTCTTTTCTTGATTTATCCTGTATTTACTCAACAGTATATAGATTTTACATTAGCAGAAAGATATAAATTTATTGAAGGGAGGGAGTCTGTGTGTGTGTTGTTTTTTTTTCAAAAAAATTTATGGATGGATGGATAGTCTTGTTGTGGGGGATGTTTGGGTTCAAATCATACCTAACCTTGTGACTATTGGCAAGACACTTATCAGTGTTGTAGACAATGCTAAGACAATCATCTGTTAGTGGAAAGAGTTAGCTTAGGGAATTCTCTACACTAGATGAAATCTCAGGTCTTCTCCTTGCCCCCCACCCCTTAAAAAAGAAAAACAAAACCAAAAACACCTCATCACATACTACTATAGTAACTGTCTTCAGGTAAATAATAATTAAATATTGTTGAATTGAGTTGAATCTTGGGTCTTTTTCCTTACCATGTAATTACAACAATATGTGATGCTGATAAATATTAGCACTTGTTAGCACTTTTTCTATCAGTGCCACAGGCTTGGTATCATAAGCTAAAAGCCCCAAACCCAAGGCAGATCTGTATTAGGAGATGGACTTTCCACACTGGAAGTTTTCCAAACCAGGAGCTTTCTATTGGGATGAAATCACTGAAAGTAGGTCAGAAGGAGAAGGTGGCTGGCACAATGCTAGCCATATAGTAAGTATTCATTAAATATTTATTGATTAGAGGGTTTTGTATTCCAGAAAATTATTTGTTCTCAGTTTTCTTCACAAATGATAAGGTATCCTTTCGGTTGTAAATAATAACAGTATCTTACATGCATATGCATTTTTCAGTTTTCAAAGAGCATTCACATCCATGTTGCAAGTTTACTTGACTTATTTGAAGTCACAAGGGTGAGTGAAGAGTGGAACATATTTTCTATCTTTAAAAAAATCATTGTCCAACTCCATTTTTAATACAAAAATGGTATTTTTTGAAAAGTTTTCCTACCGATAGAGTGGATTGTGGAGTTTGTTTGCCAGTTACCAAATGTACACAATATATAGTGACCCCCAGCATCAACTGTAGCTATAATCTGAATCCACTTGAAAAATCGATAGAGACAAAAATGAAAAAAAAATACTCCATATAAAATTTTCAAAAGAAGAGAAATGTGATATGCTTTTTCACATTGCTTTCATATTAAGAACATTAGGAAATGTCAAAAGGCTAAAGTTCTGCTTTTTCTCATCTTTTTTTAAAGGATTATGATGAAATAAGTTAATTTTATGTTCAATTTTCAGTTCTGTTCCAGAAGGGATAAGGCAACTTTGCATGCTGTGTGTGAAGCAGTTTCTGAAGGAATTGTTGGCTTAATTATTAGCTCACATTATAATAAAAGAAGTAGCTGGTCCACTCTAATTTTAATAGAGTAGATTGTGGGGAGGCCTGGAAGAAAGGGTAGAGTGATTTCTCCCAGTTTGTACAATCACTTGATAGAGCAACAGTTTACTGTGTTGTGGATTAGAGGGCTAGAATGCAAGCCAAGCACATGCTGGCTGAGATAGAAAGAGAGCTAGAAAAACTGAAGAGGCAGAGTATTGTGAACTTTAAAGAAAAAAGGCTCCTTAGTGATCATTTGGAGTCATATGACAGTCCTTTAAGTGTCCCATCTTGAAATAGATTTTCTGCACACATTTAAGTAGATTAATAAGTGGGGGTGAGAGTTATCTCTTTTAAAGCTAAATAAATACAAATTTTTAGATAGGTAAAAATCTAAATAATGAAAACAAGTAAGAATTTGGGAGAAAATGAACATATACATCTCTTTCATTTCTACTTATTTCAAAGTTTGCTATTAAAGACTAGATAAGTCAATAAACATTTATTAAGTGCTACTATGTTCAAGGCACTGTGCTAAGTGCTAGAAATACAAAGAAAGCAAAGGTCATTTCAGGATCTCAAAGAGCTGAGTCTAAAGAGGGAAACGATATACAAACAACTATGTACAAACAAACTGTATACAGGATAAGCTTTTAAGATTTTAGAATAGGGCAGCTAGGTGCCACAGTAGATAGAGCACTGCCCCTGAAGTTGGGAGAATCTGAGGTCAAATTTGACCTCTGACACTTTCTAGCTGTGTGACCATGGGCAAGTCACTTACTCCCAATTGCCTTAAAATATATGGGTCCATCTCCAGTTATCCTGATATATCCCTGAAATCTGATTCACTGAAAGTCATGACATCACCCTGATGTCATGGTCCTCTTCAAGAACGAAGAACAACAACGATTCAAAAGTTTCTTCAATTCTGGTTGTTTAATAAATGGATATATTGTATTTTGTATTTTCTATTAAAACATTTGTCAGTGCATGCTCATTCATTGCTCTTATCCCAGGGCACTTTGCCTTTCTCTTGAGAGAGTTCTGATTATCCCAGGATGGGACCACATGGTATTAGCATTCATAAATTGCAAGGATCATTCTTATGAGTTAAAGCAACTCATTTAGTACTTAAGCTGCAAATGCCTAACACAGGAGTGAACCTTGCTTTGAAAAGATAAGTCTGTTTCTTTGTGTATTGAAAAGATGATTGGTCTTCATTTCTGAAAGGCTAACCCCAACCCCTCTCAATTGACACAGAAAAGGAAACCATTTTCTGGGTGTCTAGGTGTTGACAAAACATCCCTGAAGCCCAAATCCCTGCAAAAGACATCTCCTAACTGCACGCTTATTGCTTCTCATTTGTTGCCAAAGCTTAATAATGGCAGTTATCATCTGAGTTTTGTCTGTGTTGAGCAATAAGAACAGACAAAGAGTACTGAGAAGGGTTAAGAATTGGTGACTGTGAATTCTCTATTATAAGATACTAACACTTGATATCAGGGAATGCTTGATAAATGTGATATCACTTTTGTTTTTCCCATCAGTAGTGTTACCAATTGAGCTGTGTCCAAGAGGTCAGCTGCATTGGCCTGAAGTAAGCCTTTTAAAATGTTTTTTGCACTAAAAAGTAATTTTGTTTCCCATGAATCCACTGCTACTATTAAGCAGAGATGGGATATCAGATTTTTATTATCAAATTGCTACATCACCCTAGGTTTCTGGGTTTGACACAAACATCATGAGTTCTTAGACTCATTAAGGTAGAGCTGGAAAAGACCTTAGACTTCAGCTAGTTCAACCACTTCATTTTGCAGATAAGTTGAGTCCTAGAGAAATGAAATGAGTTGGTCATATGGGTAGAAAGTAGCAAAGATGGTATAAGTTGAATTACATTCACCACTCCCATTCAAGGTAGAACATACTTTCTTGAGAACTCAAGTACAGTTATTCCTTCTGCATTTTGGCATTAGGGGTGCAATACCCTCTTCTGCCCCCCACCCCTTGCAATCTTGAAAAATCTGCATAAAATTTTTGGCCTTCGCTTCCTACCAGAAGTCTATCTTTGTTTTGCTTTTCTGTGGGGGATTTACAAGGACCTTATTATAAAATTTGATACTACATATATATATATATATATATATATATGTCTGTGTGTGTGTGTGTGTGTGTGTATGATTCTCATATCTAAACCTCAGGCAAAGTGCTAGCAACCATTAAAGTTAATATTCTAAAGGTTATATGGGTAAAATCTCATTGAATTGTATTTATAATTTATTAAACTTAATGATATTTTTAACTCTGACCAATAGAAATGTTTAAATCATCCCTCAACAGTGTTCATGCCTAAAGATCCTGGTTTACCTCCCATAAACTAAGTACTTACTATTAGCTTTTAAATCCTTGAGAACAGGAATTGTCTTTGTTATTTTTATGTCTATCCCCAGCACATCCTATAGGAACTGGCACATATTAGGTGTTAAATAAATGTTTATCAATTGATTGATTGCTTAACTATTGTCTCCTATGACTAGAATGCTCACCGTTGCTCTCTCTGTTTGTTTAAACTTTTACCTATCCTTTAAGACTTAACTAAGATGATACCTCTTCCTGCAACTCGTAGGAATAAGGAAAGGCGATAAGGTTGTGATTTCATGGTAGATAGAGAGCTGGCCCTGGATTAATCCATAGAATCATAGATTTAGACCTAGAAGGAACCTTAGTTTTCATTTAGTCCAACTCTCAGTCCAAAGAGGTTGAGTGACCGAATATGGAAACATATATCTCAGAAATTTATACAGCTAAAATCAGAAGAATTCACAAGACATTGTCTATGGAAAATTCTGATCATTTTTTAGCTTAGCCGTTTTGTGAGTAATCTGGAATCTGGCTGAGATCCAGGTTTCCTTGGATAGTCCCCAAGTCAGAAAAACCAAAACAAAACAGACAAATCATTTGGAGATAATGGACAGTTGACAAGTGAATCTTTCTTTCTAGTCCCCTGACTCAAATCCTCCAACCCTGAAATCAGTAACAAAAACCACATCAGAAAGAAAGAATATCCTTTTTATTTTAAGTATAATGTGTGATTCACCTGTCATCTTAATGCTATTAATACCCAAGTTTGTATTTTAAACATTGGTCTGTCACTCAATATTTAGTTCTTTATCTCCATTTAACTATTACTGGTTACTACTTCGTTATGCTTCTCTCATTTGAAACTCAACATGTATAAAATGAAATATAATTTCAACAACCCTTCTGAACCCACTCGCTTTACCTGCCCAAGAGCTTGCTTCCCACACTAAGAGCTTGCTCTCTTACTGACACAAATACCCTAGTCACCCAGTAACAACTTTTTTTTGACACTAAATTGAAAGTCAACATATCAAGATCTGAATCCTATTCCATGCTTCCTGTACTACTTGGGTAAGTCATTAAACCTCTATACATTGTACTTTCTCTTTAGCTAAATAATGGACTCAGCTTAGTCTATTTCAAAGGTCCCTCAATTCTACAAACACATCATCTTTCCTCATCTCTTGATCAGTTGTCAAAGCATTGATTATTCCTTCAAAAATATTTATACCATTTATTCCTTTCTCCCCTTCAACTTTCATAACCCTAGTGGAGGTCTTTCTCATTTCATAGCTAGACTTCATCACTAATAGTCTGAATACATTGAATTTAGCCTTTCTATTCTGGAGTTCATCTGCATACTGCTATCATATTTAATGTTTTTAGGCAGTAACAGATCTCTATGCAGAAATTATACTGATTTCTGTCTCAAACTTAAACTTCTCTGTCTCACTGTTCTATCTGTGCAGCCCATGAACCATTGTTTACCAACTTGAAATCTTTAAATCCATCATTTTCCTCATCTAGAAAATGAAAGAGGGTTTAACTAGATGTTTTCTAAAGTTTCTTCCTGCTACAAAAATGAATTAAATAACTTATAATTAGACCAATCCCATCACACTAAAGAATTCACTGTGAACAATCCAAACTCTCTGCCTTTGCTTACATTAGTCACCCTGTCTATTATGCCCCCTTAGCTCCATGTTAACTTTTTCGGTCTTACCCATTCTTCAAAGTACAGTTCAAGTTTTATGTCATTCATGAAGTCTTCCTTCACTATTTCTTTTTTAAAAGTAACAATAACCATTTTTATGTAAAGCGAGGTGGTAAGCAATCAGATATAGGTTATACATGTGCAATCATGTAAAAAACATTACCATATTAATAATTTTATATAAGAAAATTTGAATAAAATAAAAAGATGAAAGAAAGTGAAAAATGGAATTGCTGCAGTCTGTGTTCAGTCAATATCAGTTCTTTCTTTGGAGGTGGAAAATATGCTTCATCATCAGTCCTTTGAAATTGTCTTGGATCATTGTATTGCTGAGAATAGATAAGTCATTCACAATTCTTCATCAAATAATATTGCTGTCACTGTGCACGACATTCTCCTGGCTCTACTCACATGACTTCATATAAGTCTTTCCAGGCCTTTCTGAAATCATCCTATTTGTCCTTTCTTATATACCACAGGTTGTTTAGCCATTCCCCAATTGGATGGGCATTCCTTTAATTTCTAAATCATAGCCACCACAAAAAGAGCTATTATAAATATTTTTTGTTCAGATAGGTCTTTTTCTCTTTTTGGACATGTCTTTAGAGCATAACCCTTTCAAACACAATTCCATTAAAATAAAATAGTCTTTTATTTGGCTGCTAGGGAAAGTAACAAGGAAGGAAATCAAAGACTTCCCTGGAGAGTAGGAAATGGCTTAGAGCACATTTCTCCTTGACTAGAAGGGAGACCACGGCCTTTATAGAGAACAGATGGAGGTGGGGTTGGGGTGACCACTTGACTATAAAAGATCCCTTTGGGGGTGGAGAAAGCTTGAATGAGAGGTGGTGGTCCAGACTTCTGGAGTTATCTCTGTTCCCTGGCACAGATCAGGCAGCAGATATGCCTAATGGGCTTAATTTACTTTCTTCTCAGCCCTGTCCATCCTTTAGTTGAGCTTCTCAAGGAGAGTTAACCCGGGGCCATATTCAGTAATTTAGTTTCTCAAGGAGAATTACCCCAGACCCATATATTTCTTTCTTTGTTTCTTCTCTCTCTCTCTCTCTCTCTCTCTCTCTCTCTCTCTCTCTCTCTCTCTCTCTCTCTCTCTCTCCCCCCTCCCACCCTCCCTCCTTCTCTCCCTTTATTAGCTGGCTTCTGATATCTAGTCCATCACTGATGACTTATTGATCTATTTAATATGTATTATATGTTATCTAAAATATTCTAGACAGGTTAGGAATTAGATGCCACATACTTTGTCCTTTTCAAGTATTGTAGAAGGCCAATAAAGTAAATTCCATTGGGGTTCCTTGATCAATGATGTTTAAGGGAAGGAAGCCAAAATGAAGGAAAGTTATTCTAATGTCAGACTTCGTGTTTCAAAATTTCTGCTTTAAGTTTTGCTCTTTTCCTATTTCATAAAATTCTTCAAAAATAGTGTTTCCTTCTATCTGAAAGCCTATAGAATATTGGTTTTCTCAAGTGGATTTTGGTAGATGATTGGTTATACTGAATATTTTACAGAGGAAGAAGATGTTCCTGAAATAGCAATTCAGTTATCTTGATGAATTTTGCCTCTGTAGAACAAGAAAAGGTTTAAGGTATTAGGCTTCAAAGGAAAACAAGGCAGGACTATTGCCTTTATATAAATTCTTCTTCATTGTAGTGGAATGCTTCATGCCAATAGCCACTTACTTTGATTTGACTGATATAAGGATCAGAAATACAAAATTCAGCCATCATGTCTTGCTTTAGTATTTGACATTCTCCATATATCAATTCTGCTAAAAGTTAAGGAAATTAGAAGTCTAACTGGATGCTTTCCAAATGTTTGCAATTTGCAGTTGTTTGGAGCTCAGCATATTTTCCCAAAGAAATATTTTTTGCAGTTTGTTTCCTTGGTTAATTTGCCAGAGCCAATCTAAGGCAAAACATACCTGACATATTGTATCCTTATGATGAAAATAGGAGAATGTGGCATTGCTATAATTAAAGATTTAAACAAAGACTTAGAGGAAACAGAAAAGAATTGCACTGGCTTTGAACTAGGGTTTTTGTAGTAGTTGTAGTAGTAGCTTTTGTTTTTTTAAGAATTAAAAAAAAAAAAGGTCAGCTAGGTAGCACAGTGAATAAAACACCAGCCCTGGATTCAGGAGGACCTGAGTTCAAATTTGGACTCAGACATTTTAAACTTACTAGCTATGTGATCCTGGGAAAGTCACTTAACCTTGCCAAGAAAGAAAGGAAGGAAGGAAGGAAGGAAGGAAGGAAGGAAGGAAGGAAGGAAGGAAGGAAGGAAGGAAGGAAGGAAGGAAGTTAGTTTTGTTAGTTTTATTAGAAAACACCAGAGATTTTAAAGATTTCTGGGCCTTTGAAGGTACTTAAGGTTGATGGTACCAATATTTTTAGCTTGCCTATTTATATATTTTGAACTATATTCTAGAAGAATTTAGGATCCTTGTGGAAACAGGAACCTGTAAGGAAGAATTCTATTGATTGATTATTTTTGAGCTTTTGTTATTTTTTTTTCATTTGTTTATGTAGAGTGAATGTTATACTCTACTGACATACCCATATGGTGTTGTCTGTGTGTGTGTGTGTGTGTGTGTGTGTGTGTGTGTGTGTGTGTGTGTGTGTGTGTGTACACAAGGACTCAGGATAGTAATGCATATTGTAAAGAATTAATTGTTATTTGAGGGTTTTATGCTTTGGCATACACTGGCCTGGGGCCCCTCAAACCCACCCACTGATTTTAGCCATTGCCATGGCGCTGGCACCTCATGTCATCACTACTTGCTGACGCCTACATGGGCCTGGCAAAATTATAATGATTAGAAGCCTAGTGAGGGCAGTCATGTGACCATCAGAGCGGCCATCCCATTGGCTGGGGCTGGTGAGGGGTTTTTCTGGGATTGGGGGAGGAGAACTGGGCATTCTAGGTGGACGCTGGAAAGACAGGAGGTGTGCTGCATATTCTCAGCTGATTCCTGGGCAGTGGTATCTTTTGAGGTTGTATAATTTCCCTTTCCCCATTTTATTTCCTTTCCCTTGATCCTACTGATCCTGTTTGTGTTTTGTTTTGTTTTTTAAGTTCATTCTTGTTAAAATAAATCCTGTTCTGTTTTGAGAGAGGCTGCTGGTCTCCTTCCTTGTCCCAATATTGTGGCAAGCCGCATAGCTAAGACTCCCCATTTAAAAATTGGTCCCCACAATATCTATGTAATACTATAAAAATAATATGTGTGTACATGGTAAGAAGATCAGCCCACCAAATCACATGAAGAAATTAGCTAGGGGGAGGAAGGAAAATGTCATGGCTTCTTTAGATTTTTGTAATATAGAGAAAGATAAGAAAATTCCTTTCTAGTTTATAGAATCTAGGTATAAAACAGAATCCAGGTCAAACTCCTTGTTGTAAAAAGTGGAAAAAGCAAAGTGGATCATTTGTTAACTGAGATGGGTGGGTGGGAGAAACCAGAGAAAAAGTTGAAGGGCTTATGCTACAGGCTGAATGGTAAAATGGGAAGAGAGGAAGGCAAAAAGAAGATGGTTATGTATTAGAAGTGATGGACAGGCATGTCTTGAGGATCTCTAAGAAACAAGCCCCAAATGGCTTGGGTTGCAACACGAGGTTAATGTTTTTGTGCCGCGGTTCAATCAGCATTGTCTCAAAGGCAGCCCTTCTAAAACCCTCGTTACCTGTGAACTTGGAGGTCAGTTCCATTTATAAATTCTTAATCCTGGACCCCAAGCAGCTTCATTCTTCCTAACTACCTTCCAAGTACTAGCACAAAGCTCTGATGTTTATAGACTAATAGGCTCTAAGGGACCACCAAGTTCATTCTAGGCAAAGAACAAGCCAAACGTTTTCCAATTCATTTTAACAGCTATTTATTAGGTGTACACTATGTGCCTAGTACTCTTGTGAATGAAAATGAAGTATGTGACATAACATCTAACTTCAAGGAGCTCACATACATGAAACCATTAAAGAAAAATATTATAACATAATAGAATAAAAGGGAACACATTTATAAAACTTGGATTTGAGTCTCAACCTAGTTATCTGTGAGACACTGGACAAGTCAGTAACCGCTATTTCTTCCTTAGTTTCTTTATCTGTAGAATGGGAGGGTTTCACTCTACAGTCTCTGAGGTGTCTTCATGTTCTAGCATTCTATAAATGTGATTCTAAATGTGGACAGTTAATGTAGGGAAACAGGCTGTAGAAAGATCACTACTATCATGAATTGTCAGGAATCATTTTGCAGAGGATGCTACACAAGCTAGGTTAAAAAAATCAGGATAGATTCGAGATCCTGGAAAAGGAAAGCAATGAGAGGTAGACATCCCTGGGCAGAGGGAATAGCATGTACAGGAATTTGGAGATGGGAAATCTGCTTGACACATTTGCAAAGTGATAAGAATTCTACTACAGTTTTATTCCATTCAAAGAATCATAACAATTATTGATTCTTAATTCAAATGTTGAGATGTAGATCAGAGACCAAGTATTTGGGGAGACCAGACAGTCTGGTGGTGCTAACATCTTTAAGTGTTCTACTTTTGGCAGTGTATAGAGTGCTGGGCCTGGAGTCAGGAAGCCCTATGTTCAAATTTGGCTTCAGATAACTAATAGCAGGAGAACAAGATATACATACCAGGGGAGCAAATAGTTGAGGAAGAGACTGAATCAAAGGAAGTATCAAAGACTGATATAACCAGACAGATATTAATCTCACTGGAGGGGAAAGTTTGAGTGTTGAGGAAAAAGGAAACCTCAAATGCTAAGTCCTGGTTGGATTGGATCTGATGGGCAGTGGGAAGACATTTCTGGTTCTTTAGCAGAGGAGGAAAATCATGGAATTGGTATTTTAGGTATAAATATGCAGCACGGAATAGAACAGATCAGAAGATCAGAAAGGTAGGGAACCTCCAAGGCTGTCTATTTCAATTCCCTCATGTTATTAATGAGGAAACGGAAGCTCTAGAAAGGTAAGTGACTTGCTCAAGGCCACACAGAGGGATGGGTTGGAGGCAGAATGGCCACAAAGGAAATTATTACAATAATGTTGACATGAAGTGATGAAAGTGCCAAACAGTGATGGTGGCAATGCAAATGGAGAGGAAAGGACAGTTCTCACATTTGTAATAAAAGTCTGTAAGCTTATGGATCTATTGCCTTAGAGGCCAACTAGTTCAGTTTTCTCATTTTACAGATGAGGAAACTGTCTTATTGGGATCAATGACATGTTCAAGGTCACATAGCTAGTCAGTGGCAGGGATGAGATTTGAATTCAGATTCTTTGACTTCATATGCAACAGAAAACAGCAGGTACTGGTGTCTGGTTGGTTTTAGAAGAGAGAAAACGGAGATAATTCAAAAAGCCAAATATTTCTCCAAGATGATTAGCATCATGGTTGTGTCCATTGAAAGACATAGAGAATTTGAAACTCATTTTAGAAAGTTTGACGTGATAGCAGAACAATTAAGTGGAAATGGCATGAAGATAACGAGATTTGAGAGCAGTGGTCAGAGCTGGAAAGTGGGAGAAAAAAAACTTGATTGAAGTTAACATAGTAGTGATAGCTAAAGCTACTTTGATGATTGGAGGAGGAAGAGTGAGGTTGACAACATTGCACAGCTCTGCCTCACTTAAATCCAATTCATGCACAAGTCAAGACCACACTCATGATGTCATTGGTCCTCTTCAAGAATGATAGATGAACAACAACCACAAGTGCTCAAAATAACCAAGCTCTAGAAGGCAGATTGGAAAGTTCAAAGAGAAATAAGGATTGAATCCAGTACTCCCTGTAGAAATAAGGGATATGGGAGGGAAAAGAGGCACTAAAGAAACAGAAAGAAATATTTGGAGAGGTAGTAAAGGTAGATTTGGCATTGTAATGTAATCATGTATGTATGTGTTTATACATACACATACATACATGCACATACCTAGAGAGATGTGTGTACACACCAGTATATACATATGTGTACATATATACATATTTGAAAGTAGACTATACATGGATATATGTGCATACATATATAGAGGTAGATGCCAGGAAACTCCTTGAGATTGTAAAGTTTCAGAGAAAATGCTGATCTGTATTGGTAGAAGAGATTTCTTACTTAGAGCCCCCTATACCAGTGAAATCACACAAGTCCAGTCTAAATACAAAACAAAACAATGTAATCTAGGGGCTCATATCTCTTTGAGTCAGAAAATCCAAGTACTTATCAGATCATAGTCTTTTAGAGCTGAAAGGGACCTGAGAAATCCATCCTGATGTCTAGCCTAAATCCCTTCTGCTGCACCACGATGATATCTCTTCTTGTTCCTGCTATTTTTACCTCTCAAGGGTCTTCTTTCTGAAGGGAAAGCCTGCTGAGTGCACAGCTCCTTCTAGTGTTCAGTGTCTAGTACTGCTACATTTTCAACAGCAGCAGAGCAAAGGATCAGCTACTAAAACGCTCAAGCAATATTTTAGTCAAAAAACTGGGTTGACTTGATAATTACAAATTTAGACTCAATCTGTTAATATGTTTCAATAGAAGATTTATTTTTTTGCATTTTTGTTTTCCTTAAACAGAAGGTTATACTTCCAATTTTTTTTCTTCTCATTTTTCCTTGTTGGAAGTTTATGTATGTTTTTTTTTTGGGGGGTGGTTAAGTGGGGAAAGGGTTATTATTTAGAAATTCCTAATCCCATGACTTGCAATCCATGTTATTTCAGAATTTACTCTCAGGGGCATAAAGTGGATTAAAAATCCATAGGGAAGCCCAAAGGAAGCCCTGAATCATTTCAGTGCCTCAAGAAATGTAAGGAGCAATTAAGCAGAAGTATGTCCATGGGGGAAAGACTGAGCAAAGTTCTTGTGTATATTAAGATGTATAGTATCACATCAATAGCCATTCTTTTTACAGAAAATATATTTAATTGATTTTCCCTCCCTAAGTTTCCCCTTTTTAGAAACAAAGCTTGCTGGGATATTTGAGAATATATAACCTAATTCCTTTATTTTATAGATAAAGAAACAGAGGTTGAGGAAGATGAGGTGGCTAATCTAAAGTCACAGTGATGATAGCAAAGGCAGCTCCATAATTATAACAGAAGCATCCTGACTTCTAGTCAATTAAATTTAATCTATTCAAGAAACATTTATTAAGCACCAACCATGTGCCAGATATCTAGATTGGGATATAGAGACAAAAATGAAATTATATCTATCCTCGAGCACCATTCATTCTTCAAGGCGGATGGGAAGGACAATGCAACAAATATATTAGTTTCTATTATATAGAATATAACTCTCAGTAATATGTTTCGGAGGGCCTTGTATGACATTTCATTACTTCTGATTCCAGACTATATGATATATTAAAGTTAATTGTTACCTCTGATAATAATATAATACTCAAATGGATCTATTATCTCACCATCAGGAATTTCCTCCAGTCGTGCAACATAGAATCATCTGTGCCTGCCTGCCATATCCAAATCTTGTCCATAAGTTCGCCACAAACAATCCATTCAATATGCTACAGGCCTTTCCCACTTCTTAATGTTTGGATGGTACCAAAGAACATTCTGGTTTTCCACCTCTCATCCCTTATTTTGATTGGCTCATCCATTGTCCCTTTATATTTCTTAATATCATATGATTTAAAAAATATTTTTCTTATCCCCTGTTTTTCACCAGCAGTCCCTATTGATTATAACTAGTGTTTTAATATGTTTCTGCCTTTGTGTCTGTTTGTCTTTGCCTTTCTGTCTCTGTGCCTGTCTGTCTCTATCAGTCTGTCTCTATCCCTGTCTCTGTCTCTGTCTCTGTCTCTCTCTCTCTCTCTCTCTGTTTGTCTCTCTCTTTCTCACACACCACATACATAAGAAAGTTAAGATGACTGAAAGGGAAAATCTACACTAAAAATGTCAGACTTTTTCAGAATACCCACATACAACAAGATAGTCAAAGTTCATTAATTTTGCAATTTGATCAAATGTATAGACAAAGTGAATCAAACCTCAGAAACTTGGAGGTTCACAATTGGTACATGTCTATTTGACATTTTACACTATCAATGTCAACATTTTTAGTCACTCTCTCTCTAGAATTGTTTTAAATAATTTTGCAAATGAAAATGTAGTGTGCAAGTCATTGGCTTCTCAGAGTAGACTAGACATTTTATTCATAATGCATGATGGTTTGATTGGCATCTTATCTCAGTAAACTGCTTTTTTCACATCTTCTATTGGTTATATCTTTACTAGACATATAATTGACTGTGCAATTTGCTTTGAGACTAATAACTTGGAAGCTTTTGTTTATCTACTTGCAAAAATTATGAAAACTAGAAGAGCTACTTAGTCACTGATAAGTTTAATGCAATAATAATTTTCATGCTTTTTGATATAAAAGACATGGCTCTGTTTTCTGGCAATCTAGTAAGTCAAAATGATGTCATGAAATTTTGTTATTTACATAGTATAGTAATTATAATGCTGGAGTTAGAATGGGGAAAGTCAGAATTCAAATCTCATCTTTAACATTTACTAGCTTTGTAGCTAAGAGCAAATGATTTAACATCTCAACTTCAGTTTTCTCTTCTGTGAAACTGGTACAATAATATTTATCGTACCTACTTTGCAGCTTCATTGCAAGGTTTAAATGAGATGGTGTATGTAAAGAACTTTGCACTTTCAGTGTACTTTGTAAATCGCAATTATAGTAGCATCATTGCCACTATTATTTTTGTTATTGTTACTTGTTCATTGGAAGTGTCTTGGAACTGTCATGTTAATATAAATAGGGTGAAATATTTTCTCTTCATAGAAGAAGTACTATAGGCTATGAATTGTTCAATTTCACAGCTGTACTTAACTTCAATGCCATATCAGTCTAAACTGCTAGGCATAGGCGATGTAACTAAATCCATAAAGGTTAAATGCCTTGACTACCATCCCATGATTAGTTGTGGTAGGATCAAGATTCAAACTCAGATCTTCTGATTCTCAGGGTAATACTCTTTTCACTGCCTTGATGTGATCCTTGAAGGAAGGGAAGGATGAAGCTTGGTCACTGAGAAGTCTCTGATAGTTTCAGGAATATTAGTTAATAGAAAAAGCAAAGGTGAATTGACAGTGTTTCTATATAGGTGAAACAGAGTTTCTCTCTAAAGGGTAATAAAATCCATTTGTCTATGTAGATATATGTAGGAAAAAGGAAGTAGGTTGAACTAGGTACACGAACACTTGACTAGAGAAGGAGAAACAAACACACACACACACACACACACACAAGAATAGGGGAAATCAGTAAGGTAAAACAAATAGGTGTGGTGGGTAAAGGTCTTTGAAAATCAGGATAAATAATGTGAATTTCAACAACCGGATGTGGTTTTTTAATACTTATGTTCATCTAATGTAATCACTCGAAGCCCTATCACACTTCAAAGTAATTTACAGCTGCTTCTATTGAGAGTTTATCATGTACAACACCCTTTTAACAATATGAAATACTGTCCAATGTCTATGGTTGCCATATCTAATGGGTCTTCTGCACATGATCCCATAAATTACTTTAATGGTGCAGTAATTTCCTCACATAAGTTTGCAATTTTGTGGCTAATCTTTCTAGAGCATATGTTCACTGGCACTAAAGACTGTACTTTTACTTGTAGTGTATGATAATAATGCAGATATACTTCAAGGGAGCTATTTTCTCACTGACCCTTTGTTAGAATCAAGGGAAAGCCTGCAAACCTTTCGAATTAGTTTCTTAATTAGTAGACTGAGAACTCATCTCTTTTCTCTTCTCTACTTCTTACAAAAGTGCCAGTTGTGGTTTTCCTTAATCTTGAGAGTTAACCATTTAACTCTATGCCCTACATTCAAAGTTTATTTTTGGGTGGAGAAGCAATCAACAAACATAAACTAAAATGATAATTAGGTGACCAAGTTCATTTCACTAGAGTACCAACTTAATATGCTGCTAAATTTAAAAGGTACCGATAACACTTAAAGTTTGCAATAACCATCTTCTCACAAGTCACCTTGTCAAATGGTTTGGGAACTTGCTGTGAAGGACTTTCCTCTTATGTCTTTAAAACTTATGCCCTGGGGCAGCTAGGTGGTGCACTGGATAGAGCACCTGCCCCGGATTCAGGAGGACCTGAGTTCAAATCCGACCTCAGACACTTAACACTTACTAGCTGTGTGACCCTGGGCAAGTCACTTAACCCTAATTGCCTCACTAAACAAAACAAAACAAAACAAATAAAACTTATGCCCTGAGATCCCCATTGGCTTTACTGATAAGTACCTAATGTGGCCCTTGACATCTAGACGAGCTCCATTTCTGCTTCACTTTATTCCCCAGTCATCATCCTATAAGCCACCTTGCTGCTGCATGCATGCTCTCCATCTCCATATTACCCTCCTCCACCATTGCTTTCAAACTCTGGCATCATCAAACCACTCAAGCCATTGCTACTTACGTGGGTTTGATGTTACTATGGCATCATTCATCATCCCTGTAATTCTCTAAATCAAAACAGCCCTCTCTGGCTACCACTTCCTTCTCTATATTATCTTTCCCTATTAGGATGTAAGTTCCTCAAAGATAGGGGACTGTTTCACTTTTTATTTCTATATCTAGCACTCATGATGTAGTAAGTACCTAATAAATGCATTTCTTTTCCTTCACTCACTCACTCATTCATTCATTTGTTTATGCAATGGTAGAGAAAGAACAGAGCTTAGCACCTAGTTGGCAAGAACAATTATTCTAAACAAGATGATACCAGGTTTAGGATGTACCCCTCATCTGCCCCCCCCGTTGTTACCTACCCTCAGTGGAGCAAGTGCTTTCTTTCTCTTGTCCAGAACTGTGTTGTGAAAGTTGTTCTGTGTGTAAAAATTCCCAGTTAAGGCCCTGATAAAATGGCAATAAAAACAAGGACTGACAAAGGCTGCTGATAAAAGGAAATGAAAGAAAGGACAGAGACATTTGTCTTTGGTACCACGTTCTAGTAGCACACTTGCTATTGTTCTGATTTCATACCTATGTTGTGCTTCAGTGGCTAATGTTCATCGGGCTACCCCAAGGCCAAAACTAAGGGTTGAAAAAATGGCAGCTACCTTGGATACTAGAAACAGTATGAGGTGAAAAGATACATTTAAAAATATTACTTCAAAGTAAAGCATCTATTGTCAATGCCAGGTAATTCTACTGCCTATGGAATGCATTTATTTTGTACCAAGTCAGGTCATATTTGTTTTGGAGAAAGGTGAAAGCTCCTGACTGGGGTTGGGGAGGGGTTGGCGTGCAACATGGTGGGAGGATGATTTTCAAATTCAGGGTGTATGATTTTCCAGCCTTGCTTAGGATACATGAATGCCTTGTCAAGCTCTCCCTGCAAACTAAATGCAAACTAAATGCAGCCCACCAGCAGAATGATGTCTGGTCTATACACAGGGTGAGATTTCTTTCCAAAATAACGGCAAATGCCTATGCCCAGCTAAGAAGATTAGGATTAAAATGAATTCTTTTTTGATGGGGAAACACCATAGAGTGTCTTTAGAGGCCTTTATGGATACTAAAAACTATAAGACCAGATTTTTTTTTTGACACAAGTCTTGAGATTCAAGTAATTTATCATGTTTAACCCACACAGGTGACAGAACCGTAGTGCTGATACCATTGGATATTACGCTGAGCACTTATAAAGATGTTTTTATTTTTTGCTGCCAAAGGAGACTGATCAGGATCTCATTTTCCAAAAAGAAATTTTGCCATTGAGAAAATGGAAGAGCCTTTAAATATTACTAAAGCAAACAAACAACTCTGGCATTAGGCAGCAAAATGTCCAATATAAATTATTTTACAAGAAAGAAAAAAATGCCTCAGTTAACACATGCCACCGTGAAACACTTAAGAAACTAGAGGAATTTTCATCATGCCACTGCTTGTAGCACCTTTGCTGAACATTTATCGGGGTTCATTGTTCAGTCCCCCTCCTCTGAAAATTATTGCCTGAATTCATTCCTGAGCTTAAATTCTCAACCAGGGGTCAGCTAGGTGGCACAGTGGATAGAGCACCAGCCCTGGATTTAGGAAGACCTGAGTTCAAATCCAGCCTCAGACGCTTGACACTTACTAGCTGTGTGACCCTGGGCAAGTCACCTAACCCTCATTGCCCCTGCAAAAAAAAAAACCAAAACAACAAAACAACAACTTCTCAACCAGTCCATTTAAAATATATCTACAAACCTTGAACTCAATCCTAGGATCACAGACTTACAGCTGGTAGAGATCTCAGAGGCCATTTTTTCCACCTCTGTCATTTTACAGATGATAAAACTGAGGCCCTAGGAAGTTAATTGACAAGGTGTCACATGGGATGCAACAGGTAGCTGAGGCGGGATTTAAATCTAGGTCCATGTACTACAAGCCAGAGCTCTTCCCATTGTACCATACTCCCTCACATCTTAACAAAAACTTGAAGAACACTGTTTGGCAAAATTCAAACTATTCTTAAAATTCTTGCTAATTTATCTGCTGAATAGTACAGAGATGAATACGAGGGACTTTGGCATCATCTGGCCCATGTTTCAACCACAGATTTTACACTTACACATTTTATAATTGTTGCTCATGGGAAGCTAGGTTGGTGGTAGACTAGAGGCTTTCTAACTTATTTTCCACCTCTAAGTTTACATGAATACAAAATGAAAAGTTCTCCACAAATAAATAACAAATGATTAATCTTGAACACAAGAAAGCTCATGGCTGTAGACCATATCTCCTAACGCTTTTTTTCTGTGATCATGTTGGCAGCTATTTGTGCATCATGATGTGAGAAACATGTGATTGAGTTCTCTAATTTAAATAACAAAAATAAACAAAAAATGAACACAATGGAGTCAGTATGATGTTATAGGATGACTATGAGGCTTGGACTTGGGTTCAAATACTACTTCTGACACTAATTATGTGACTTTGGATATAAAGATCACTTAACAACTATATGCCTTTGATGGTCCTTGGCATCTATCTATTTAGTTGTAGATGAGCTGTGATCTTCATTGGTAGAGGAAGTGCACTAAATTTGTGTGCATTCAAGTATTATGAACATTTGAAAAGTGAAGTCACTAGAATAAAGACAAGCACAGGAAAAACTAAATTTCTTTTTGAAATCTTTATGCTTTTTCAATTGCAAGACTGATAATGATTGTAAAGCACAGTATATGATAAAAGTAACTTACTAGTCATCTCATTTTAAAATTTATTTAAAATGTACAATGAGTTTATACAAGTGTCTCTACCCTTAGGGAGATACAGTGATTTTATATGTCATTGACTCTTTAAAGTAGGAGTGTATTGTTAAGAAGAATTTGATTTTTCCCTCTAGAAAAAAAAATATATATATATATTCCTGAAACCTCAGAGTTCATTTAATGCCTAGGCCATACCACAAAGGAACAGCAGAGAATAAATGATGAAAAGATGTCACTCATCTCCACACTGGAAGAAGAATTGAGAATGAGAATGCCACCTAAGTATGCAACTATCATTAAGGAACATACTACTTTAGTAACTGGCACCATCTAAAAATGCCTTCATTAGTTCTCACCACTTTTCAGTCAGGTGCCATTAATTAATTTTCTCCATCTGTCTCCAGGGCCATGGATATACCAGTGATATACCGAGTAAGATATTTGAAAATACTTGCAAAGCCGTTTTCTTTCTCCAGGTAGTCTATACCAACTTTAAATGTTAAGAGCTAGAGAAATAACTCATTAAATCTCAGGCTATCGGTCTTTGTGCCCAAGCTCCAGGGATTGCATATTATATCAATGTTATATCTTATTCTCATTAAGATATTCTGCACCCAGTAGGTGTTTAATAAATGTTCAACTAAACTGAAAAGCCAACCCTAGTCCTGACACTACTTGCCTATTGGGCCAAGGATAAAAGGCTTATTTTATGTCTTCCTTTGCTGTGTGATCAGAAGCCCCCCAGAAAAACCCAATTTATGGTTTTACTGCCCTCTTAATTCCTGAGCTTCTCAATTGTTCCAGGTCTTGTAGTGTGGCCTAGGATGTATTCTTCAAATTAGAACACCTATAAATAGAAAATTGAATTTATCTAGCTTTCCTTCTGTCTTTATTGTATGAGTTCTTATGATGTAATTAGAATATGCAAATCCATTTTTAACATAGCAGGTATCTTTCAGGGATGTAAAGAGGGTGATCTAAATGAATGACATGATTCATGTTGCCTTTTTCATTAAAGAAACGAGAATTATTTGACCCGCTATCAAAACTGATTATTTCTTTAAATCCAGAAGATTGGCTATCATTGCCATGACCCTTTCCAAATGCTTCTAAGAATCCACCCTCTTTTGCTTGAGAAGAAGGATGGACCCAATTGCAGCCATGACCTATGGCCTGATCCTTCCTAAACAGGAGAAAGCTTTCTCTGCCTCTTATATTGTGCAGGGCAGAACTTGGACAATCTTTTTCTGAAATCTTACCCCACATTTTCCCTGAAGATTAAAACAGTTAATTACATAGTAATGCTGCCTTATAATGTGTTCAACTTCACAAATAACCAATCCCTAAGTTAGCTGCATTAATTTTTTTAAAATCCACCAATATATCACTGTTGTAGCATTATTTATTTCAGGAGTAAAATGTATATAGTCTAAATCATGCTTGTGGACTTAATTTGTATTCCTCACTTCCATACTCCAGTGGATTCATGATTAAATCTATGTGGTTATGTCTCTAATGATGTAGGTCATGTATGATTCAAATAATTTCAAAGTCATGCATAAGGCCTTACTTTTCATTTATTAAATTCATTCAAATTATAATAGAAATTATGTAATGCCTAGAGATTATATTTATTAGAAATAAAAAAAATTCAGGTTCCTGATACACCTTGTACGCCTAATTTTACCAGTGAGTTGTGTAGAAATTGATCATTTGGGGAGGTAACTAGCCAATTGTTATGATTAGATTGCTCTTTACCACAGTAAGAAAGATAGTTACCAAGGCCACCTCAGTGACCTGAAAGATTTAATTCTCTTCCTAATGGTAGCGGTTGTATGGTAGCTTATTGTTGGTGGAATACCTTCAGCATATTATCTCCAAGGCTCTGAGTAATCTGTATAATATTATTAACCATTTAATTTCCAATTCGTCCCTAAGAGTCAGCTCTTCTGGATATGTCATTAGCCTATATTTTGCACTACTAGGGAATACTCTCACTGAAGCAAGAAGGAAAGCACAGAGAAATAATAGCTTGTCTGTTCCCTTGGTTCTGGTTAGAACAGACTAAGCATTTTTAAACAGTTCTATGGCTTGTGGGGATATATATGTAAAACACACTCCTATATATATATATATATACATATATAAACATATACACATGCATGTATGCATTTTGTACACATGTAACATATATACGTTTGTATATACATTATACATTTTGTAAAATATATATTTTATAATATAATGCATGTATTATATATGCATAAATACTCATATTTACCTAGATGAATATACATATATTTTCCCATTATCATTTTCTATCACTCTCAACAAATAATATTTGAGAAGAGGAATGAAACATATTAAAGGGAAGCCTTACTGGCCCTCATTTGTTTGAACTTATTTAAAAGTTGTCAAGTATTAAAAAAAATCAACCACATCCCAATGAAGACAGATAGATAGTTATGATGACCTTAGAATAGAAGTATATAGTTGCTGAACTTTTAATATTAACATACAGCATTGGGATTAGAATTTAAATTCAGCAGAGTAGACTGGGAGCAATAGCTTTAAAAATGCCACTAGATTTTTGTTTTATGATTCTATTTTAAAATCTATTCAAGCCTTGCTGATTTAATTACAACCTTGCTAATTTGTTTCCAGACATTTTAGACTTAAAAATTAAGTATAATGTTAACACAGTATTTAATCTTTGACTTATACTTCAAAACACGCATCTGCTTTACGTTTGTAAGGGGAGAAAAGGAGGTGTCTGACCTAGTGTGACAATACATTTAATTTGTACTTCACATTAGTATTAAAAAGGAATACCAACCAAACATTGTTATAGGCTTAAGGGGAAAAATACTACTCTAAAGGCTCTAATTGAAAAAAAAAAGATTTCTGGTAATTTTTCTTTAGGCACCCTTCTTAGGTACCATTCAGGATTGTAACTAGAGAAAGTAAAAATATTTCAGATGGAATTTACTTGTGGAATTCCAAACTTAAGTAGAAGGCTTAGGAAATGGGTATACTTTGGAGCCAACATGGACTGATAGACAGAGAAATTATTGAAAAGTTTCAGTAATTTTGAAGCAGTGAAACTTTTACCTCTTCCTAAGAAATAGATGGAATAAGTCCCACCAAAGCCATTTAAGAACCACAGTTAATATATTCATTCCAAGTTTCAGTTCTCCTCTAGGATTTGTGCTACTTATTTGTTCAATTAGTTATTGATAGCTGAACATAGGTCTATTAGTTTTAGCAAACTATTGCATCTGCACACCTATCCCATTAAGTCAATTTATGCTTGCTAAATCTAATATATTCATTTTGTCATCTTAAAATTTTATGTTGTAGTGTTGCAAGGTTTCAATTAATATGTATTTTCACTGAGAAAATAGAACAGTATCAAATTCATTTTCCTTTCTTCTAGCATTTTGGGTGTGAATTTCATGTGAAAACCCAAGAGAAGGAAAAAAGTAGCTCTAACAGTGATTGATTTTAGTTTTTTGTGAATAGCTAGTATTTGTCATGGCTTCTTGAAGCAGATATCCCCTTCTCTGCTTCTCTATGTAAATTCTATTTCTTTGATAGAAACTTTCATACAGCTACAAGAGTGCTTTTTAGAGGATGGTGTACTGTATTTTTAAAAATGTCAGAATTAAATATTCTTCCAGATTTGTTAGTCTGTAAGAACATACTATATCTAAAATTATGTGTTCTAATTATATTGTTGATCTCTTTATTTTTCCTGTTAAAAACAGGCTCGTCATCCAAATTGTCTCCTTCTAGAAATGGCAACTACTTTTTTTTTTTAAGATCATCCCAACATCATTGGCTTGTACTCATGTCCTCTGTTTATTCAGACTCCTAATAATGATAAAGTTCTTAGGTATTACATGTATCATCTTCTCCATAAGAATGTAATCAATTTAACTTTATTGAGTGTCTTATGATTGTTCTTTATGTTTACCTTTTCATATTTCTCTTGAGTCTTCTTTTGAAATATCAATTTTTCTATTCAGCTATTGGCTTTTCATCAAGAACTCTTGAAAGTTGTCTATTTCATAAAATATTGATTTTTCCCCTGAAGGATTATATTCAATTTTGCTGGGTATGTGATTGTTGGTTGTAAGTCCTTTGCCCTCTAAAATATTATACTAGCCCTACATTCCTTTCACATGAAAGGTACTTTATCTTTTGTAGCCCCACAGTATTAGAATTATTCTTTTCTGCATATTTACAATATTTTCTCCTTGACCTGGGAGCTTTGGAATTCTAATATAATATTCCTTATAGTTTTCATTTTAAGATTTCTTTCAGGAAGTATTTAGAGGATTATTTCAATTTTTTATTTTACACTGTAGATCCATGATAATCAGGACAGTTTTCCTTGATAATTTTAAAAAATATGAGGTTTAGACTTTTTCTTTATCATGGCTTTCAGGTAGCCCAATAATTTTTAAATGATCTCTCCTGGATCTACTTTCCAGGTCAGTAGTTTTTTCTAATTAGATATTTCACATTTTCTTCTATTTTTTTCACTTACATTTTTTGTTGTTGTTTCTTGAAGTCTCATGGAGCTATTAACTTGTCCAATTCTTATTTTAAGGAATTATTTTCCTTAATGGGCTTTTGTATCTCTTTTCCCATTTGGCAAATTCCACTTTTTAAGGTATTTTTTTTCTTCATTGAATTTTTGTGACTCTTTTAACAAACTGTTAATTTTCTTCTCATAATTTTCTTGCATCACTATCATTTCTTTTCTCAATTTTTACTGTGTCACACTTACCCTTTTTTTAAACTGCTTCCAGGAATTCTTGTTGTGCTTGTGTTAGATTAGAATTTTTCTTTGATGCTTCCTTGTAGTTATTTTCACATTGGTCTCTTTTAAGGTGATGCCTTGGTCTTCCTCAATACCATAGTCATAGTAGCTTTTTATACTCAAGTTCTTTTGTTATTGTTGTTGTCGTTTGCTCATTTCCCCAGACTATTTTTTCACTTTGAACTTTATGTTAAAGTTGGACTATGCTCACCTGAGATTGGGGAAGTATTATGCCAAGCTTCAGGGTTTTTGTGCTGCTGTTTTCAGTTCTAATTTCCTATTCTGTGTTTTCTTACCTGTTCTGTCTTTACCCAGGAAGGGCCCCTGCAAGTATTAGTTATCCTCTTGTCCCTAGAACTGTGAACAGGGCCTTTGTTTCCTTGTGACCAGTCACAAGCACTTCTTCATCCTGGAACTGTGACCCAGAACTGCTTATGGGCAATATAATTACCAATAAGCACCACTTGCATCCAGTGCCAGCAAAGAGACCTCTGTAATCTTTTTCTGACCAGTTGTTCAATCCCCCTCCCCCTTATTGTTTCTGGGCTGAGAGATACCAAAGCTGTAGCTGCTGTTGTTACCATGAAAGCAGCTAAGACACAGCAGTAGTGTGTCTGTGCCTACTCTAGTGTTACAAATTCCTCTTGTGGATCTCCTAAGTTGTTTTAGGCTGAAAATGTGTCTCCTTCTGACCTTCTGCTGGCTCTGTTGCTTCAAAATCTGATTGGAGGAATTATTTTAAAGTTGTTTGCAGAGGAATATTGGGAAAGTTCATCTGGGTCCCAGTCTGTACTCTATCATTTTGGCTTTGCCCTTCTTCTCCAACTTGAATTATTTAAAACAGTTATGGACACTAAAAAGTCAGAAATGGAAAGGAAGATCAGAGAGCACAGATAATCCCCATTTCTTTTTCTTTCTTTTTGTTTTGGGGGTGGGGTGGGAAAATGAAGGCTAAGTGACTTGCCCACGGTCACACAGCTAGTAAAGTGTCAAGTGTCTGAGGCCAGATTTGAATTCAGGTCCTCCTGAATCCAGGGCCAGTGCTTTACCCACTTCATGACCTAGCTGACCCCAATAATCTCCATTTCATGAGAAAGACTAACTCTAAATTGATTGTTATGATAGGGGGAAGGGGGAAAGAAGCTTAGTAAACAGTCTAGCCAGCAAAAACTTCATCTCCTTGACAAAGGGAAGCATGTAACAGAAAAGGGATGATAGTTTATTAAAATCAATGAATTTGTAAAACAATATGAAGGGGAAAAATCTAATATCATGACGGAGAATAAAAGTAGTATTGCCTCACAAAGACAGTATAAAGTAGTAGAGGGAGAAACAAGTTTATAAAGAAGTCGATTGAAAGATGACACTGGAAAAGTAGCAGACAAATCTATGAAGATATATGTGTATGTATGTATGTCTTAGTGTATTTTCAGCTGTTTCTTTTTTTTTAGTGAGGCAATTGGGGTTAAGTGACTTGCCCAGGGTCACACAGCTAGTAAGTATTAAGTGTCTGAGGCCAGATTTGAACTCAGGTCCTCCTGAATCCAGGGCCGGTGCTCTATCTACTGTGCCATCTAGCTGCCCCTATTTTCAGTTATTTCAGCTACTAGATCTTAGAATTTCAAAAAGATTTTAAGATGTCTTGAAGGTTAAGTGACTTGCTCAGGGTCACAACGCTACTAAGTGTCAAGTGTCTAAGACTGGATTTGAACTCAGATCCTCCTGAATCCAGGGCTTGTGCTTTATCTACTGAGCCACCAAGCTGCCCCCTAAGATGCCTTTCATAACAAATTCTTTTCTGCAACAATTACAGTTAAGGACCAAATGTAGACAATATGATAATAGACCTTGATTTGTTATATTACAAAGTACATTATGACACTAAAGAAAATGAATATTAATTACTATCCACAGAGCAGGTGCTTGCTAAAGGTTTCACAAGTTTGAGGATATTGAAATAATTCTTTTCGAGATACTTAAAAGAAGAAAATATGCTAAATGCTTAGAAGACATCAACTATCTTATTTACCATGTTTAAAAAAGTGACTATAAGAATATCAATGTGTACCAATCCATATGGCTTCTTTGCCATCTCTATAAAATATTTATAAGAATTGCCTATACTGGTTTTGAAGATATCCTAGGGGAAAAGATAGAAATGCAACAGGCAAGGTTTCATAGAGGATATTTTATAGTAGACCTCACCTTTATAGTCAGACACTTGACTGAAATGGACAAAAATAAAAGATGTCTATGATTTTTTTTTTCCTGACTATAAAAATGACTTTGATTTGGTAGAACAAAATGCCACTTTAAGTGTTCTCTTGCAAAAAATTGTATCTGATGTATATGTTAAAAATACATAAGATTCCTTGAAGGGATAAGTAACAGATAGAACTTTGTTTGAAGACCCTCTGATGGTTGATACCAAATGAGGCATAAAACAGCGAGATATCAGCTCCCCAAAACAATTTGCCCCATCCAAGGAATATAAGCAATACAGGTTCCAAATATGAAAAGTACTCATTATATGAATGCACATAAAATCACATAGATTAAAAAAGAGCCCCAAACTCTGTGGTGTCTTTTTAATGAAATCCTTAACTCTATGGAGCTTGGCCTAATACTCCACATAGTGGGGAAATGTTGATAAAGAATATCTGTAGAGGGCAGCTAGGTGGCATTGTGGATAAAGCATCAGCCCTGGATTCAGGAGGACCTGAGTTCAAATCCAGTCTCAAACACTTGACACTTACTGGCTCTGTGACCCTGGCAAGTCACTTAACCCAAAATGCCTCACAAAAAAATCTGTAGTCCATGTTGCAGTATGAAAAATAAAGCTGATTCACCAGAGATTTATATTAGACATATTGGATTTTTGTAGGGAAATTTTTTCTATAACACGGTGAGAAGAACTTCTTGGGAGAGACATGCCTTTCAGCCAAGGCCTAATTGTTGTGTCATATAGGAGGCCAAACTGAAAGCAAAGAATGTTATTAGGACCCTATGGAAAACTGTTCTCACTGATAGCACCTTTAGTTTTCTTGAGTACAGATTTTTTTCCATTACTTTTCAGGTACACTTAGAGAATATAGCTAATTAGTAACGTTTTGAAGCAACCTTTAGGGTGGGCAGGAGAAAAACATACATGATAATTTTGTTGTATATTTTAAATGAATAGCAAGTTGTGAATAGAATATTTGCAGTTTCATGTACAATCATCTCATCTTTTTATGGAATTATGTTATAGAAATACTTGTTTTATTCCATAAAATAAAATGAAGGAGACATAGAGAAAGAGGGAATAAGCAAAGGGGAAAAGGGAGAGATTCTGGGGGGATATTTGCCATACAGTCTTTAGAGTTTGTTACTGGAATGATAAAAACATTGCTGGTTCAAATATAGGAGAGAAAGGGAAATAACCAAAATAGTTTTATAATTGTTAAAAAGTCAGTTTAGACAAAACTTAAGGTATCTCTTATCCAAAGACAATAAATGGTGGTTACAACAGTGGATGATACCATTCACTCTATTACATCTTTGAATAGTTTTGTTATATTTTATTTCTCCTTCCATGTGGTTGGGGGGAGGTATAGGGAGTGGTTTTCACATTATTAGTTCCTGAAAAGGCTAAGAAAGGATTGTTTCCTATTTTCCTGTCTCAATGGACATTAAACTGGGTCTAGAACTAAACAGTGAGCTAAATTGTCTTTGGGGAAATGGACAGCACTTTTAATGACCTCAAGCTTTTCTCTGAAACAATGACTCATTAAAAAAAAATTCAGTATACTTTGATGTTATTTGACTATAAGTCATAGAATACTATAGTCCTGAAAGAATTAAAGTGGTGGGATTATCCGATTCATGGATATTCAATGCATCCAATGCAGACAGGCATGGGGGGGGGAGCTTAATTAAACTGTATCATATTTCCAGTGAAGGATTGGACAGAAATATCATAAAGGATATTATCTAGTTCCCACATGATAGAGAAAGGAGGAGTTCTGGATGATCATATAATGAGAGTCAGAAGTAACAATAGAGAGATAGCCTATATGCTATAATGCTATGTATGTAACTACAAGAGATTAAAACTAAGGTCCCCAGCACAGTGGATAGACTCCTGTGAAGGACATATGGAAGGACACAGAAAAGAGCTACAGAGAACGAGAAAATGTATTGGATTGTGATCTGATCCATTAAAGTAGTTATCACTGGTTTCAGTGTGTTTTCATTGTTATTACTTCTGTTTCTCTGGTTAAGACATCTGCATACTTTTAGATTGTTTTCAGGATGAACCTTAATTGGTAGAGGACTGAATAGGCGAAAAGAATGTTGGAATCCAGAGATTAGTTATTCAAACTGTTCTATCTGTAGCAACTTGTGAAAACCAGTCCCACAATTAAGCCATCCTATGATTATGATGTTACTACTTGCATCAAGGGATGAAAATGTTCTTGTTTCTGGGCTTTTCTGTAACCTTTGAGACAACAATTCCAGAAATTAACCTGATGGAGATTCTACGCTCTCTTTGTGATGATACAGAGATATCTAATGATACACAAAATAAGTTACATTCAGGATCTAGGGGCATCATCTCTGAGAAAGGTATAAAGCTGAACATGTCTCATTATTGTAGAGACACATTCCAGTTTTTGACCTGTTGTCTTATGTGCTCAAATGGATTCATTCTGTTTAAAAATATAGCCTTACAGTTATCCTTTCTTTTTTACTGAATGATTGTAGGGTGTTGGAAAGGGAGCTTGGGAAAAATTTGTTTGTTTGTTTGTTTTTCATAAAGAAAAGGTTGAAAACACCCAGTAGACTCTTAGATCCTTGTAGGCGGGAATTGTATAATGTGTTCCCAAGACTTAGCAGAGTACTTAGCATATAGCACAAATTTAATAAAAAATGTAGCTAGTTGATATAACACTTAAGGAGTCCAACAAATAAATAACATCTTAAGCTATCATCAATTCCATCAGTAACTAAAGTTTTTAATCATATTCAGTGTGTTCATGAATTGTCATCAATTTAACAATATTTGAAATCATAGAATTTTAACTTTGGAAATGATAATACAGAATGATCTATGATAAATTTATTCTTGATGTAGCAAATACAACTTTTTATACTGAGCAAAATAAGAAAGCAATTTAAACAAACAGTACAATAATAACTTGTCTATCCACAAAGCAAGCAAATAGGACTAACCATCAAAATAGGTACTACAGAGCTCATATATTTTACTCATTTAGTTCAATCACAGAATCACACAATGCTAAGAAATGATTTGCTTATATTTTTCACAATACAAAAAGATTTCACTACCTGATGCCCATACCCCAAACATATTAGAAGCCAAAAATTAGAAGCTGAGGGGGCAGCTAGTTGGCGCAATGGATAAAGCACCAGCCCTGGATTCAGTAGGACCTTAGTTCAAATCCAACCTCAGACATTTGACACTTATTAGCTGTGTGACACTGGCTAAGTCACTTAACCCTCTTTGCCTCACCAAAAATATATATATACTGAAAAGGGAGCTGCTATAGCCTTTCTGTTGTGAGAATTGCCAAGTGGCATTAAGGGAGGAGACAGAAAAAGTATTTTAAAAATGTGAAAACTCAGAAATCACAGTACTGGTTGACTTAGAATAAAGTCAATGTACTGTGTATAGTATAATACATAGCACATTCATAATTATGGCCATGATCTTTCAAGATATAGTTATATATTGTGTGATGATCAACCATAGAGACTTAGATTTTCTCAGTAATACAATGATCCAGGATAATGCCAAAATACTCATGATGAAAAATGCTCACCACATCCAGAAAAAGAACTATGGAGTCTGAATGCAGATTGAAGCATGCTATTTTTGCCTTTGTTTTTGTTTTGTTTTGTTTTGTTGTTGTTGTTGTTTCATTTTTCTTGTGTTTTTTTCCTTTTGTTCTGATTCTTCTCTCACAAAATGACTAATGTGGAAAAATGTTTAATATGATTGCAATATATAATATGTCAGATTGTGCTGGTTTTGAGACAAGGGAGGAAAGGGAGGGTAGGAGAAAAATTTATAACTCAAAATTTTATAAAAACGAACGTTGAAAACTATCTTTAGATGTAATTGGAAAAATAAAATAAAATACTATTACAACAAAACAAACAAAAAGATATAGATAGTTACATTGTGGTTATTATTCTTACTCTATTTAGGCAGGCAAGGAGCTGTGTGATACACTTAAGAAAGATTTCCATTCAAAATTATTAAATCAGTTTGGAAAAAAAGAGGTCTTTAAAGATGTAAATTACCCAGAAAACATGACTGCTCAGAATGCTTGATTTTCCTTGGTCTCAGAATGCTGTTTAAAAAATTATTATTATATTATTTTTTGTATCGTGCAATCATAAACTCGTAAAAATTTACTGTTTCTTTATATCTGGAAGACTGGGAATGTTTATGGCATCACTGCCACCATTTCATTTTACAACAAATATGTTGATATTAACATTATAAAGATGGTTCTATCTCTGAAGCTAAGTCAAGGATCCAACTTTTTGGGAAAAATGTCTACAAAATAATTTTGCTGTATTCTCATATTTTTAGAGGATTTGAATGATTTATTCTAAGACTTACACAACAAAAACAAAAAAGGTGACAGATTCCACAGAGGATACATACCAGAGAACAAAAACATGGTGAACTTTGAAAGACATAATTTGTTCTAGAAAAGCTGTGTGACCCTGGGCAAGTCACTTAACCCCAATTGCCTCACTAAAAAACAAAAACAAAACAAAACAAACAAACAAAAAATAATGCTCCATGACTCTTGGTGGTATATGATAGTAAAATATTCTGTCACTGATCTCTAGTGCTAAAACAGGTAGAGAAAGCAAAAATCTATCCAATTCAATCCTGAAAACATGTTAAATGCCTTCTGTGTACAAGGATAAATTTTATCAAATCTTAGAGAACAAAGACAAAATGAAAAGCAATTTCTGAGTTCCAGGAATTTATTACTGGCAATGTCCAGAGATAGGGGAAAGGGTATGGATGCAAAATGTAAACAGAGTAGTTTGTACCTGATTGAGGAAGAGAACACTGAAAATTAGGAAAATAAAAAATGGGTTTCCAATGAGGGCAGGCCATTAGACGGGACTTGAAGGAAATTAGGGATTCTTGCAGGAAAAAAATGAAGAAGTAGGATTCAGTCAGGAGGCATAGTCTCTGCAAAGGCACTAAGGCAGAAGATAAAATGCCAAGCTCAGGAAACAGTAAATAAGCCAGTCTGCAGAAAGGATATCTTGGCATTGATAGAAACACTAATGATGTCATTATACCATGCTATTAAAACATTTCCAAAGAAAAAAGCCATTTCAGTTTTGTCTTTAAGTTTTACATGAAATAAGATTTCATACCACCATGATGGACATAGGTAATAGTACCTTGGAATTTAGTATTAAAATATTTGCAGAGACTCATTTTTCCCACTGTAAGGAGGAAGATATGGGGAATAACATTTTCAAATAGAAATAAGTAAGGAAATATCATGCAAAATAAGTGAAAACTTCATCCCTCAAAGGAAAGTGTATTTTCTCATAGATAATTTTAACAATTTTACGTCTATTTGTAAATGTGTTCTCTCTCTCTCCCTATCTTCTTTCTCCCTCCCTGTGTCCCTCCTTCCCTCTTTTATTCCTTCTTTTGTCTTCCCTCCCCCTTCTATATACACACATCCTTTCTTCCCCCTTCTTTCTCCTTCTTATATTGGGATATCTGAAGGCATGTTCTTTATTCCATAGACATATTTAGTATTGTTCACTGGCTGCACACTTTTTTCCTCAACATCACATTTATTATTGTTTAATTAAATAGCGACAAGTCACATGGTTCAGAAAGAAACCAAGTAAGTGAAGCCCCATCAGTCTTTACATAATTAATGGCATTCCCTGTGGATTGCACAATTTATTAAATTAAAGAGCTGAGCAAATTTAGATAAACATATTTGTGTATTCTAGATGAAAGGTTATTCTGTAAGCTTCAAAATGTCAAGATTTTTAAAAATGTTCAAATATCTTTGGATAAGATAAGTAGCTCTTTCCCCCTCTTTTTTGTAAAAAAAAAAACTTTTTTACCTTTCTAGAACCTTCTTTTTGATCCTCTAGAAGAAAATGACACCACAGACACTCAAAGGCTAATTAGTATGTGAGAATAATTAGTATGCGCTTTAACTTGGACTAGGTAATCTCTAAGGTCCCTTGTAGCTTTAAATTCTATGATTAAATGATTCTCTCTTTAATAAGTTAAAGAAAAAAATACCAGAGCCTAAAGATAGTAGTCAAAATTTTATATCCTTGGGTATATATTTATATCCTTGGGTATATATTCTTGGCTCACCAATTCAAAACTATTAGGTCAAAGTATATGTACCCTGCTATGACTGATTCAGCAAATTGGTTCTTATTTGAGCTCTTAAGGGCCCTTATTCTATCTTGCTCTTGAGGGAATACAAGCTGTCTCAATTATGGAATCTTTTCATTCCCTAATGGAGTAGCTCTAAGGTAGATACTCCCTTAAATTAGGACAACATTGAAGATTGTTTTGGGGGACCACTTACCCCAAAATAGTTTCCATTTCCTTTGCATAAGTAAATGGAATTTTTCTTCTGCCACAGACAGTTCTGAAAGCATAGGCTAATGTGAAGAACTCAGTAGTTATAGAAAATCTGGTAATTTTAGACTTTTATTTAACAAATCATAGAAATGACTAAGAATAATTATAGTTACAGGTTATCCAGTGGGTAATGGAAAAGCAGATGGTGACCATGTAATACACTCCCAAATGAAGATTCATATAAAAGAACCAGCTTAAGGATATCCTTATAAGGTGGCTTTATATATATATAAAAAAAAAGGTGGAATTTTTGTGCAGCAAGGAAGCCTAACCTATAGACAACGAAAGTTGTCTAAGATGTTATGCCATTAATGCACAGCCTGAGATCTCATTATCTCTTTTAGCCATTTACCACATCACCCAGTTATGGTAAAGTCATAATATATTGGAACTTAATTTTCACATACTTTGCTCTTGAGTCATGATCTTTTCCAGCTCCTATCCTGGTAGCCAATACATGTTTGTTTGATTTTTTTTTTACCCAAATGAAGGACTTTATATGTATCCCTATTAAATTCCATCTAATTAGCTTTATCTCACTGTTCCAATCCATTCAGGGCTTTGGGGATTCTGATTCTATCATGTTATTAGCTATTGTTCCCAACTTATCTCATTCACAGATCTGATAATTAGACCATCTCCTTCATCATAACCATTGATAAAAATTCTTAAATAGAATGGAGGTTACAAGAGAATGTCCTATGCTACACTCTCCTGCAGAACTTCAACATTTCCATTTTGGAGTCTTACTATTAGCTTTAAAGAAATCATGTTTGATGAAATAAAATCTCTGGAGGAAAACAACTTGTAATGGATGGAATGTTTAATGACATTTATTAATAAAATTCATCATAATTTCCAGAAATACATAATTTTGAAAAAAAAATTGCATCTCTTTATTTTAGTTAATGTCAATACTTTCCATACATTGACAGAGTAGATTATGTCTGGGATAAGATATATAAGACAAAGAAAATTAAAAATAGGTTGCATAAAGTAGTCTGCGTCCCAAAGAGAAGGAAGATATTTGTTTCTCTTCAGATAGGATCCATTAATTCATAGGGTACTTTCAGTGTTGGACCTAAGGTATCATTAATGTGATACACTTTTCATTTATATTATGTGTAGTGCTTACAAAAATCCTTCTCACCAAAATCCATGCTGCAAGGTGGAGCATTCAATGTGTAATTTACTAACATAGACAATGGATAATTCTCAACTCTTGTCTGTTCTTGACTGCCAAACTTTGACATCCTATCATCTAGTATTAAATTTAGGGTAAAAAAAAACCTTTGGTGGCCTTTTTACATACATTCCCTGATTTCTTTTGACATCACTGAATTATTAGTATCTGTTAAATATTTTATTGAAATACATGCTCCATTTTAGGCTTCGTCATGCTTTCTTATCCCTAAGTTATTTGAACACCTATGAACAATAGGAAGCATTCCTTATTAGCATACTAGGTAATAAATTTGCTTTGAAAAGCAGTTTACTTTTCTATTAAAGAAATGCTTCAAAATTCTAGATGAAACATGAGCAAGTATAGAGGGCATCTATTATTCAAGAATGAATAGAATAGGACTTTAGATATTTTTGAATGGCCAAGAAGGTGAAGGGAAAGAAAGGGAAAGGACCAAGCATTTATGTAGTACGTGCTATGTGCCAGAAAATATGTTAAGTGCTTTAAATATATACTCCTTTTAATCCTCACAACAACCCTGAAAGGTAAGTGCTGTTATTATTCCTATTTTATAGTTGAGGAAACCGAGACAAACAGTGATTAAGTGACTGACTCAGGGTTGCACATGTAAGATGTATCTGAGACTGGATTTGAACTTAGGTATTCCTGATTCCAAGCCCAGGGCTTTTGCTGTTACACCATAATTGTCTGTCTCTTGTTTTCATTGTGAAAATTAAAGATGACAGAGGATCAAAGATTATTGAAACCCACCAGAGAAAAAGAAAAGCAAAGCCAGGCCAAGGGAAATTTTGTTTCAAGTAACAAATACTAGTGCAAGTCAAAATTTCACATTATTGAGTCAATTATCTCCCATTGTATAGGAGAGATTCGAGATTCTCTGGCAGATTATCTGGAGTTTACAAATGTTATTCTTCAAAATTATATTCAATAAATAATGAATGCCTTCCATTTCAAAATTTATCATTGTCATTGTCTTCTCTTTTTAAGAGTTTGCATATTAATCATGACAGTTGTAATACATTATTTTTATTCTGCCAGATTATATTTTGAGGCAATCTTTCTTAATACTTGCATATTCTTCATCCTCTTTTTTCAACATGAAAGAAAAAAAAAAGACTAGAATTTAGAATTGAGGGTAGACTGATTAGTGTTGCTTGTTCATATGACTAATTAATGAGGAAATGGCATGTCCTCATCCTTTGATTTGTTGATGATTAATAAATCAATAAAATATTGCGTGTAGAAAGCAAGAACAGAAAAGAGGCACTTGTAATGAGATCTGGCTGCCCTTTCTTACTTTCTGAATATCCATGGTCTCACAAAATCCACATCATAAATGTAATTAACTGGGACCATTGCCAACCTCTTCAAGGAGGAGCAGAATTGATGGCTCATGAAGATTAAATTATTCATTCACCCCTGGAACATGTACCTCCAGGACAGGGTTGAGACACAGACATTAGGGTTGAAACCTATCATTGTCCTTTGCTGCTGTGTAAATCTTCACTTAATAAATAAAATTTTAACCTCCAGGTTTGTTATTGAAGGACAGGTCCATAGGGGGTGCCTTGTGCCTACATAGTTTACCATGACATTGGATGCCCTAAAATATTCTTGGGTAATTAGGTACTCCCTATAACTCATCAAAGCAGATAAAGACTGAAGGTACTTTTTTTTTCCTCCTGGGGTCACACCTGCTGCAAAGGCATGAGGAGGGGGCAGGGTAAAAATCCTGTTAAGATTGTCTGAGAAAACTATATGCTGAGAAGCCTATTTTAGACTCATGCCAGTACCCAGTCCAGTAGTCTCCTGGGGCTACAACTCTAATCAGTTTAGTAGAAAGACAAGTAACAGCTGTAACAATATTATCCTAATTTAGATAAGAAAACATAATATATAGTACAAAAGAGAATATTAAGTAGGAAGGAACCATGAAAATATGTTAACTAGAATTTCCATAGGCTGTTAACACCTTCACAAATAAATATGAACTTGCCTTTTCATTGGGGGGGGGGGGTGGCAAGAGAGGACTAGTGAGGACCATTGATTTTAGATCATGAAGATGATTTATCCAAGAATCAGTATTCTTATTTGGAAGCTAAAATTTTCCCCCATGGGGCCATCTTTGGACATGAAATTGTGTCTCCTTCTGGTTGAGTAAGGATTGAATAGTCACATGAAATTGAATATCTTTCCCTCTAAAAACAAAACAAAAAAAGAGTTACCATCTTATTTCCAACTCATACCTTTTCAGACATCCTAAAATAAAAGGTTAGTTTGTAGTAGGGAAGTTACATTAATATTCAGGAGCCTTTCAGGAGTGAAATGGATTGCCTACAAACTTCATGCTGTAATCATTTTTAAATGCATTGTATGATTCCTCTTGCAGAGTAAAAAAAGGAAAAGAAGGTAAGCCTGTGAAAAATGCATTAATGATCAAGCTACTTGATATACTATAAGAACTTGCCTAACCCATTCAACTTAAACTTCTCATTTTTGATTCTTTCATATGTCATGGAATCTGTGAACTTCCTGATGTAGATAATCTCTCCAAGGCTGCAGACTCTTGCCTATCCTGAGTGATTTGTCTAAGTTTTTGTATAAATTTTATATAGGGTTTCCAACCAGCCTGCTGGTGGCCAGACCACTTGACTTCATGTAGAGACTACTGAAGCATGGAGGTTGTTTTCCATCTCTTGTTCTCATTAAATAACATGCAAAACTGCTTTTCTCATCGTATATTTTTGCTATATAAGATGGAATTGGGGGGCAGTTAGGTGGCACAGTGGATAAAGCACCAGCCCTGGATTCAGGAGTACCTGAGTTCAAATCTGGCCTCAGACACTTGACACATACTAGCTGTGTGACCCTGGGCAAGTCACTTAACCCCCATTGCCCCGCAAAAAAAAAAAGATGAAATTGGACTGAAAACCAATAGAACTAGTCCATTATGTTGATGCCCATGGACTCTAGTTCATGTGCATCTTTGACACATGACGAACTGGGCCTTGAATTAATATTTTGATTAGATGCAGAATATCCAGTAATATGATTTTCTTGTTTTCTTTCTTTTATTTTTAAATGACTTTCTTCAAAGAAAAATATGTTGTAGTTGAGTTGTTTCAGTTGTGTCTGATACTTCATGACCCCATGTGGAGTTTTCTGGGCAGAGATACTGGAGTGGTTTGCCATTTCTTTCTCCAGTTCATTTTGAAAATGAGGAAACTGAGGCATGCAAGATTAAATTACATGCTATGGATCACACAGCTAGTAAGAGCCTGAGGGCAGGTTTGAATTCAGGTCTTCCTGACTTCACATTGGGTGCTCTATCCATTGTACCACTTAGCTGTGCTGACCCAACTATGATTGAGGTATTTTTCCCATTAATGATGAAAGGTTTACCCTGAACCCTTAATGATTTGTAACCTTCTTAATCATTGCACACATTAGTGAGAAATTTGATTGGGGTTAGATATTCAGTCTATGGAACAGAAAAAAGTGACTTTTACTGGCCACAGTGATTGCTTATTAAATAATATTTCTGGGAGACAAAGGTATCAGATGTCATAAAGTTTGGATTGAGTCAGATCTTGGTTCTCTTATTCGTCACTGAGAAAATGACATTCAGTAAGTCACTTTCCCTTTCTCAACCTTAATGTTTTTGCCTATAAAATGATAGTTTTAAAATAAATGGAAAAAAACCACATTCTTTAAGTGATTATTCTGCCCTAGGCACTGTGCTAAACACTGGGGGTATAAATACAGAAAACTAAGAATATTGGTACTAAATTCATTATTTTCCAAGAGCTAAAATTTGAAATGGAAGGGTGGTGAGTAGAAGGTGAAAGGATATTAAATTAAGATATTAGCTAAGAAACAAACGATATAGTGGGTTTGGGTTGGGCTAGTTATGGAAAATGTTCACTACTTATGAATAGAGAACACTAAGGCGAGAGATGAACACAAGCAACTGAGCAGGACATGAAGATGGCTTAGATTAGATGACCCTTAAACTTTCTTAATTTTTAAATTTATTTATCTATTGTGAATATAAGCCTAGGAGAGAAAACTACAACATCCTTTGGAATTCATTGATACCACTTGCTGGTAAGTACCAAGAATTTGGGTAGCTTTGTTAATTGCTTTGTCCATTCCACAGTTTATGTGGTCCAAACACACAGCAAGATTCTAAATTAGGGACAAAACTTCACTTATAAACAGTTAGCAAACAGAAATTTAGTAATTCATTAATTAATTAAAAGTAAATCATTTTATTTATTTGTTTGTTTGTTTTTAGTGAGGTAATTGGGGTTAAGTGACTTGCCCAGGATCACAGAGCTAGTAAGTGTTAAGTGTCTGAGGCCGGCTTTAAACTCAGGTACTCTTGAATCCAGGGCTGGTGCTCTTTCCATTGCGCCACCTAGCTGTCCCTAAATAGTTTTATTTTTGACCTTTATTTGTTTTTTAAGTTTATTTATGTAACATCAGAACAAATTTGAACTGGTATAAGACACAAGTGAACTTTTAAGATTAAATGGAGAAGTGTGGGTATTTCAGAAAAGTGACAGATTTGATATGGGGGAGAGAGTGAGGAGGTGGGGACAGAAGAACATGTAAAGAGATTTCCTTCAGCTGTTTTAAGGAGCTCATGTCAATGTGGCCATGTGTAGTGAGATGTTTTTCAACTTTAAAAATTCATGATACTTAGTCTAATGCCCAAGATCCTTTATTCTGGCAGTTCAAAAATTGCATAATGGCTATTTCCTTTGGTTATTTCCAAACTTTTTTGTTGTTGTTTGTTGTTGTTGTTGTTGCATTTACAACTCTAACTTCATGAAACATAATTTACAGAATGGTTTGGAGGATTAATATTCATTCCAAGATACTGTTGATTTGAGTGCTGTTTCAAGTACTGCTAGCAACAATAACACTAATGATGACTGATAACTAGAATCTGTTTAGCACTCTAAAATTTGCAAAGGATTTTACATGTATTATCTTGTTTGGCCTCATACCAACATTGTTAAGTAGTTGTAGTTATTATTCATGTTTTACAATTGAAAAAACTGAAGCTCAGAATGGCTAAGTGATTTCTCTATGGTCATACAACTAGTGTCAAAAGTGGGATTTGGACCCAGATCTTCCTACTTGAAGCCCAGTGCTCTTTCTACTGATCTGTCGAACCTAATAGCTCCAAGTCCCCTTTGAAATTTGAGATTCTGTTGGTGTTAGTTTGGACATGAGAGGGTGTAGTTACCCCTAATTGCCTTAAATTGCTTTATAGTCACTCGACTAAATCTCAGTTTCCTCATTTATAAAACAAGATGACTGGTGATCGCCAAGGTTTCATTTAGCTTTTTTTTGTCATTCTTTTTCAGACATGTGTGACTTTGTGATTCCACTTGGGTTCTACTGCAGTGGTTTACAATTTCTCTATCCAGCTCATTTTACAGATGATGAAACTGAGGCAAATGGGGTTAAGTGACTTGCCCAGCTAGTAAGTGTCTGAGGCCAGATTTGAACTCAGAAAGATGAGTTTCCCTGACTCTAGGCTCAATGCTCTATCCACTGTGCCATCTGTCTGCCTTATCTACCTGCTCATTCAGCTACAATATTCTATAATTCTTTTTCTTGGTTGAGAAAGAAAGAAGGACTATTCTTTAGTATTATAAGAGAAGAATTCATGGAAGGAAATATGTAAAAAGTCTTCCCTAAAGAGTTCATAGCTAATATTTTTCCCTCTCAACATAATTCCTTAGCCCTTGCCTAAACCCTAGGAGCAAGATCACACTTCCAGATAGTACAGGATATATAAAGATTTGATATTCTTTCATTACTTCCACCAATATGTGTTAGTTATCTACTTTCAGCCTCTACAGGGCAATAGGGAATACAAGGTCACAGTCTTCAGGGGAATTACAGTCTGTTAAGTAAAATAAGACTCATAGAAATAATTACAATTCAATGTAGACTCATACAAATAATGATAATAGAATATACTTATTTCACTCACATGACACTTGCCAAATTCACAAATCCCAGTATATGGCAAATACTATGTGAGGGCGGCAGGAGTTAAGAGTAAGGAGACATTGTGTACAGATAGGTTATCACAGGAGTGACTTGGAAGAGGAGGCATTTTAACTGGTCTTTGAAGAATGGGTAAGATTTGGATCAGATAGAAGGGGCATTCCAGATGGAAGAAACAGCATAAGCCAATCCACAGAATACAGGAAGAACAAGGGCTATTTAGTGATGATTAAATAGAGCATCTTATCTAGGGCACTATTACTTCATGATTGAGTTAGTTAAAAAGCATTGATTAAATACTTACTTTATACCAACCATTATGCTTTCTAATACTGGGAAATTTACAAATGGGGTGGGGGGAGACAAAAAAACAGTCACTGTTTACAGGGACCTTACATTCTAATGTGATTGAGGAGAGGGATGAAGATAACATATAAAGAAATAGTTACTATATAAAAGATACAGTATAGAAAATTTAGAAAGGAAGGCATGGAGGGAAATTCCATTTCCATGGCTATGATTTTTTCTTCACAAAGATGTCTTACTTTCTATCCAGTACTTTGTGTTCTTCTAGGTGATTAAAAATTGATTATTTGATGATCTCTTCTACTATCTCCTCCTTTTTGAAGTTAACCTGACAAGTCTATAATTACCAAGGTTGTCTTGTGTCCTACTGTATTGCTTATTGATTCAGGATGTAAGATTAAAGTGATTTCAATGGTTTAACTAATACTTTGTATGCCTTAGATGGCCAATGTTGAAATGTCCTTACTGAACTCTGCATTTCATCAAGGAGCAAGGGATGAGGGATTAATTCTTAATGCCATGGCTCCTATTAATCCAAACAGCCATTTCCTGTGAAATTTTGGTTCCCTTGAGTTGTTTATGTGCATATCAAAGTATCATTTTTAAAAGTGAAATTTCAATACGTGTCTACCCTTGTTGGCAAACCTGAAACTTATAAAGGAAATTTCACTAAAAGTATTTTAAATTGTGGCTTCATGGTAGCTATAAATCTTGGTGCATCTTTATAGGAATATATACCTTAGACTTTTATGTGGTTCTTTATTTTTTTTTGTTCTCCTGACATTGAATTAAGTAAAACGGAAATATTCTTCTTTCTAAAATAGATTTTTAGGGATAGTATTACAGATAAACCTTTGCCTAACTCTATGATACTGGTATTTCTTTTCTACTTCTATCAGGATACCAGAAATCCATCAACTGTCATATCATTTTTAACAATTTTATTAAACCATGATATAACTGTATTTTCTGAGTGCCTTGTGAATTTCTCAGGATTGTCATAATATTGGAAGTTAAATATGACATTGATCTCATTTGAGTCTCACAACACTGTAAGGTAGAGAGGATGAATGGTATTCACATTTTATTCATGTAGAAACTAAAGGTCAGTTAACAACTATCAAAACTTGGACTAGAATTTCAGGTTCTATATTTATTTGACTGGACACAAATACCACAGCTATCATATAATTAACTTAATAAACCAGAATATTAAAAAAATAAAAAATAATAAACCTGAATGTTAGAAATATTGTAATGATGAATCCATAAAATATCAAAACAGTCTTTGTTTCTCTATCTAAATTTTTTTTAAATTAGAATAAGTCATCTTAAGCCAAAATTCTTATCCCCTACTTTTTAACTTATAATTTGGCAGTATTTGTTTTTGTATGTAGTGATCCCTCACTTATTGGGACAAAATTCACCACCACCCTAAAAATATAATGGAAAAAATCCATGAATCTTTGAAAATATGTTAATGTGCGTGAGCACCCACACATATGTATCTATGTATGTCTTTAAAGTTCCATTGAAGAAAAATGGCAAGGTCAAATAAGAGATAGGCATGCTGCTTGTAGCAAATGGAAATGATCATAGACAATGAAGCAAAGATAGAGTTACTGAAATCTTTACTTCCACTTTGTATAAGTGGTCTTTCTACTAAGACTGAATGAAGAAAGAATATTTAAACAAGAATTAAAACCTAATAGAAACAAGTAAGAGAGTAGATGTGCTTGATTACATCAAGGTCCCAGTTAGTGGTGGGAGCAGACAGAAAGTCCTGAGAATTAAAGTCAAATCAAAATGAGAGTGTGAATGGATCTAATTCAGTCCACCAAAGATAATTCTCTCTGCAAGAAGATGATATGACCAGTAAGGTTGATATTCTCTTGAATATACTGCTTGCTGCTTTTCTGCTTAAGCATGTGGGTTCGTGCTTCAATTTGATGCTGATATACTTTGCTAGATACAAATTGTCAGGAGCTTTGGGGACTCCAGTAAAATGTATTCCAGCCAAATCCCCCATCCCAGACCTAAGGTAAATAATATATGTTTATTATGGATCGATATTAACCTTACTTATTAACTCCTTGTTTGAAAAATGAATGATTCACTGTGGTGTAGTGGAATCATGTGGGATTTTTGAATCACAAAATCCCTGACTCCTGTCTCTGAGACTAGATATTTGAGTTAGAACATAGGCAAGTCATTTAAACTATTCAAAACTGTTTCTTCCTCTCTAAAATAGAGATAATAATGTATGAGGTAGCTACCTAATGGGTTATTGTGAGGATCAAAATTAGAAAGGCAGCTAGAAGTACTTTACTTATGTTAGATATTAATATGACTATTAGGCCATGGAGTGACTAGTAAATAGTAGAAAGACTTCTAGTGAGAAGGCTAGAATTCATGTCCCATTTCAGCTACTTTGGGTGAGTTGCAAACTTCTCTGAATCTCATTCTCTTTATCTGGGAAATAGAATAAATTCCATTTGTGTTATCTTGTAAGGCTAGGCTGTGGTGAGAATCCTGTGAGAGAATTGTGGGGCAATGTTATCCATTATTGTGAATACCCATAAAGCTCAGAAACTAGGTCAATGATTTTGACTTTGACAATGTCTCTATTTGTCTTTCTCCACTTCTCATGTTAACTATGATATCAATTATTTAGTGGGGTTTGCTTTACTAAATAATGCAGAACCCAAACATGCTTATTTATAAACATAATGTATCTTATCATAATGTAACCTTTAAAATGATACTGATTTATGAGATAAAAGGTCAAATGAAACCCTAAGTTGACACTTTAAAGGATGACAGCATCAGATGTCACAGTCATAAACATTAACAGCCTCTTTTTACCAAGATTTTTAAAATATTTAAGTATGCTAACTTATCTGAGCCCTAAAATTTGCATATCTGAAAAAAGTTGGCAATTTTGTAAGAAGTTTAGAATAGATTAAATAAGTCATGCCTTGATTATGCTATCAAAATACTCAGTATTCAGCAGAATGAATGAAATACTCAATATTTTTCTGAATAAATAAAATCTCTCTGAGAAAAATGTCATGAGTAGAAATAATACTTATGTATTCATACCTGTAATATTTTTATAAGTTTTTCTGGTCCAGAAAAATTATTTTTAAAAAAATCAGTGCTGAACAATGGAAAAATAATAAAACACTAGCCCTGGAGTCAGATGACCTGGGTTCATATCACCACTCCACTGCTTCCTACTTTTATGGCTTTAGTTTTCTCACCAATGATATGGCCTGTGAAGTCAATTTAAACTCTAAAAAACTTAATAATTTCTTTTATATCATCTGTTACACATTTAGTACTTTTTAAAGACATATTGGGGCAGCTAGATGGCACAGTGGGTAGAGCACTGGACTGGGAGTCAAGAGTTCTTGAGTTCAGAACTAACCTCAGTCACTTCATAGCTGTGTGACCCTGAGCAAGTCGCTTACCCCTAATTGCTTTAAAACATCTGGGGTCATCTTCAGTCTTCCTGATATATCTCTTACCACTGGACCCAGATTGGTTCTGGAAGAGAGAGTGAGGTTGGTGACCTTGCACAGCCCTCCCCTCACTTAAATGCAATTCAGTGCAAATCATGGTATCACCTCCCAATGTCATGGTAAGCTTTGAGAACAAAGGACAAAGGAGAACAACAACAAAGACATATACAAATGCAGCATTTAAGGATACACAAAAGTAGTTCCATTTGATACTGTCATACCATACATTTCAGTACAGCAGACATGAAATCAAATGATACATGTCATAGATCCATAAATAGTAAGTACATGATGAATGTGTATCCAGTTACAAATGAGCAGAAATTACGCTCTTCAATCTGAACACTGGAGAATGAACCTTAGGCTATAATTATAAATGGCACCCAGGTGAGTAAATTGTCATCATGATCCTACCAAGTATCCAAAAAGCATTTCTATTCCAATGAAAAATCCCACAAAAACCAACTCTAATATCAAAAAATCCTTTTGATGAAGTTCATATTATCTTGCTGGGAATAATCAGCATCTTGCTAAAGCTACTAACCACAATACTCGGCAAAACAGCTTGACTTAATTGATCAAGCATTTATTGTCTTTTCTACTCTGACTCTGGTAAACCCATCTTTGGCACGTAGATTTTCCCTGTACCTTGCCAGGAACCAATTTTCTATGATAATTATTGGTCACCGTTTTCAAACCATACAGTTGTTTTTTGTTGTTGTTTGGTTGTTTTTCAGTTGTGTCTGACTGTTCAGGACCACACTTGGGGGTTTCTTGGCAAAGATACTGGAGTGGTTTACCCTATCCTACTACAGCTCATTTTACAAATGAGAAAACTAAGTCAAACAGGCTTAAGTGACTTATCTGGAGTTATATAGTAAGTATCTGAGGCCTTCTTTGAACCCAGGTCTTCTTGAATCAAAGCCTGGTTTCTATCCACTGTGCCACGGAGCTGTGCTTCAAAACCATACAGTCATACCCAGTCCCCCTCTTCTTTGGCTCCACCTTTCTCTATCTTTCCGTCATTATCCCAGAACTTTTTGTTTTTACTTAGCAACAAAGCCTTTGATTGAATGATTCAATAGTTTTATAGAACTTGCTCACAGCTGGCTCAGTGGCCATATTTTCACCTAAAAGAATATCAGGGTATAGCATTTTGTCAGTTACTTTGAATGAAATGGGGAGGAGGGGGCCTGCACAGGGTAATTTGATTGATTGATTGATTGATTGATTGCTTTAGTCCACACCACTCCTTACACATAACACTGGAATTTTTACCAAAACTGTATCACTGTATGTGAAACTGATTTTCAAGTATTAGTTATTTCATAAGAGATTTGTTATATTACAAATTCTTTCAATGAAAGCTGTATCCTGATGACTCATCTATAAAACTGGCAGAATAAAACCTACTTAAAAGTTGCTGAAGTTCTCTTAATGTTCATGAAGCACAATTATATGCTACAATAGCTTTAGTTGTTACTCAAAGCTTTTATCATAAGAAGTTGGTTCATTATTGGGTCTATATTTTATTTTGATGCTTATTGGGACTTTCCCTCCCCAACAAAACAAAACAAGAAAAAAAGAAATCAGAGTCTATTTCCAGAAGACTTTGTGAGCATCTTTTAAAAAACAAAACAAAACAAAGTCTTTTTTCTTTAAGTATTTGAATTAGCAACAAGGTAGCTGGAAGAGAGGTCCAGCGATAGCTTTTCTAGGGCTGCTAATGGTTCTGGCTTTTCTTCCACCATGTTCTCTGGGCAGTGCATTTCAGACAGTGTGATCATCTATGGAACAGGAATAGGAGGAGGAAACATGTGCTGGTACAAAGAGTGTTACATTTGTTGTCAGAGGACCTAGGATCAAATCCTGACTCTATTACCTGGGATCTGGGGCAAATCACTTAACTTGTTTTGGTCTCATTTTTCTTGTACCCGTAAAATGGGGGGTTGGACTAGATCAAAGCTGCCTAAAGTGTGAGTTCTGACCCCATATGGGGTCACATAACTGAATGTGAGGATCTAGAAAATTTTAGCAACAGTAAAAAGGTTTCTGTATATCTATTTACCTACATACATGGATGATGTAAACATTTCTTTGGGCAAAAAGGCATTCCAAGTAGAAAGAGTTTAAGAAGCACTGGACAGGAATACATGAGAGTTCTTTCTAAAATATGATCCCACTTTTTAAAGGGAGATATCAAGAAGTAGATTCTTCTGCCAAAATGGATGCTAAATAAGTCACTCCTTTGGTTTCTAGTTACTAGGACACATTCTACCTTCCCATTATTTCTTCTTGTTGTTGAGTTGTTTTTCACTCATGTGTGATTCTTCATGCCCTCATTTGGGCTTTTCTTGGCAAAGATACTGTAGTGGTTTGCCATTTCCTTTTCTAACTCATTTTATAAGTGAGGAAACTGAGACAAACAAGATTAAGTGACTTGCACAGAGTCAGACAGCTTGCAAGTATCTGAGAGCACAGATTTTAATGAAGGAAGATGAGTCTTCTTGGTGGACTCAAGGTCAACCACTCTACCCACTGTGCCACCTAGCTGCCCTTTCTCACTAGAGGAAATGAATTTTCATCTATAGCTAAAGTCTATTTAGAGATCCATAGTGACTAGTATAGTAAATGATGGTATCTCTGTATTTAAAATGATCTAAACAGAAATATGTAACCTTAAATACAAGTGAGCAGGACAACTTTCTAGGCATGCTAACCCATATATTTGCCAAAATAGTATCCCTAATATGGTATTGCTCTCCATACCCTAAGTGTTTAATCCTTAAACAAACAAAGTATGATGGCTTTGGGAGGAGTTAGGGAATTTTTCAGCTTAGGTCCTTTGCAAACTATGGGGAAGTCTCAACCACCAGCAGATATGAAAGAAAAGAAACAGATTAACAGGGACTGTTAGGTGGAGTGCCAGACCTGGAAACTGGAAAACCTGAATCCAAATTGAGCCTCAGACATTTACTTACTAGCTGTGAGACCATAGGAAAATCACTTTATCTTGTTTGCCACATCTTCTTCAACTGTAAAATGGGAATAATACCAGCAATATATCTTAGGATTGTTGTGAGGATCAAATGAGATAAAATATATAAAAAGCACTTAGCAAAATGCCTGGAACATAATAAAGACAATTTAAATGTTAATTATTATTAATTGTTATCATCATCTTCTTTATTAGCATGCTAAGGAAGATTGCTTGCTAGTGGTAACTTCTGCTTCCTAGGGCACAAATTTGCATTACGTATGAAGTTTTTCTGGCTTTCTCAGAGTATGCAAGGGCAATCAGCAACATTCTGTAGCATTTTAACAGATTAAGGGGACATAGTCTATTCCTTAAGAAAAATAAGTCTGGGGGCAGCTGGGTGGCACAGTGGATAGAGCACTGGCCCTGGAGTCAGGAGTACCTGAGTTCAAATCCAGTCCCAGACACTTAACATTTAGTAGCTCTGTGACCCCAGGCAAGTCACTTAACCCCAATTGCCTCGCTAAAAAAAAAAAAAAAAAAAAAAAAGTCTGGATTTCTCTAGATACAAGTTGTGGGGGCAAATGGTTTTGGGTTTTGTGAATTCAGGCTAAGTAGAATAGGACAGTCATCTTTTGTTATTCAGTCTCCTGCAGAAAAGGAGATAATTTATTCCAGATTTGTTGTTTAGTCTACCTCAGGATGGGGGTAGTTTAGTTAAATAGTATATTCTGATAACAAGGTTGTTGTTTTCCTTTACAAAGAAGTATAGATAAATTCAAGGTCACTAGGTGACACAGTGGATAGAGTGCCAGGCCAGGAAATTGGGAGATCTGAGCTTAAATTCAGCCTCAGACACCTAGTAGCTGTGTGATCCTAGGCAAGTCACTTAACCTAGTTTGCCTCAGTTTCTTCATCTGTAAAATGAGCTGGAGAAGGAAACATCAAACCACTCTAGTAGAAAACCCCACATGAGCCTCACATTTACCTTTACTAGCCATCAACATATAGTTGGAAATGAAAAATGCTAGATTCAAATAAAATAAATTTAGTTTTGTGTCAAGAGAAATTTAAACTTGGGTATAGATATAAACCCTGAATGATAATTCTGTGAGCAAAATTACCTTTTCCTATGTAGAAAATTAATTTAGATTTTTTTTTTAATTTGGGACCCAAATGAAGGAATTGGACTTCATTATCTCTAAGGTCCCTTCAACAACTAGAAGATTCTATTAATTGAAAACCAGTTCAGTTTTTTGGTTTTGCTTTTGACTCAGTGCTGAAATTCCATGACCATAGGGTTAACAATTAACCCCTTTTGTGTAGATAAGCAAGAACCCAAGTCCTTCCTAGAGAGCCTCCCCTTATAAAAAGAGATGGAGGGGGTGGGGGATGTTTGGCAAAACTAATGAACATATTGCAAGCCATTTGCAGTGTTCCACATTCATAGTATCTCAACTCTGCAAAGAACTTGTAGATTTGCTTTCTTAGACCTCTTTGAGTGAAAGCTTGGTTATTATAAATTCAGTTCCAGCTGTTTGGTTCTTCTGACCTTTTATGTTAGTATAGCTTTTGTGAGTGTTGTTTGCTTCATTTTGCATTGCTTCCTAAAACTTTTTATATGTTTCTGTAATCATCATATACCTTCTTTCTTATTGCACAGTTTTGGAACATTTATTTAACAACTTGTCTAGTCATTCATGAATTCATCAATGGACATCTCCTGTTCTTTGCTACTAGAAAAAAACAAACAAACAAACAAAACAAAACAAAAACGTTCTGCTATAAATATTTTGTTGTAGGTGGAGCTGTATTTTGTTTGTTTGCTTTTTGGTCATTGATATTCTAGTAGTGGAACCTCCATATTAAAGGGCATGTATATTTTTATTCACTTTATTTGCATGGTTCCAAATTGCTTTTTTAGAAGGCGTGAACCAATTCACAACTCTACCACCAAAGCAGTATTGATGGTTTGTCTTACTATAACCCATGCAGTAATAACTATTCACATTTTTGCTTATCTTTGCCAGTTTATTGGGTGTAAAATGAAACCAGAAAGTTATCCTGATTTGTATTAATCTTACTATTAGTGATTTGGAGACTTCCTTCTTTTCTATGTTTGTTAATACTCTGCATTTCTTCTTTTGAGAATAGTTTGTTCATATCCTTTAACTACTTATCCACGGGGAATGATGTTTTGTCTTAATGCATTTTTATTAAAGCATCTCTTAATCTAATCTTTAAGGGAATGAATGAATATATGCATGAATTAAAATAAATCAGTTTTAACACTTACCATGTGAAAAGTATGGTTCTAATTGATGGGAATACAAATTAAAAAGCAAGATAATCCCTACTTTCAAGGACCTCCCATTTTAATAGGGAGAAACAATATGTAAAGGAAATATCTACTGTAAGCAAGATGGAAAGGCTTGGTGGTAGAAGGGAAGAAGAAATTAATGGGAGAAGAAATACCGAATGTTGGTAGTTACCTTATTATGCCAATTCCTGTGCTGCTTGTGAAGCCTAATTGTGAAGTGCTGAACAGCTAGATATAGGATAAGAGACAAATGACTTGAGTCAACTCATATGACAATGACCTATAGTCCCAAGTAGACTACAAACTCAATAAAAGTTACTAGTTTGATTTGGCATTAAAAAATTAAAAAAACTAACATAGTTCAGTGGCATGTCTCATCCAATATAATGGCAATAATATACTTATTTTACTCTACTCTGGAAGGCACTTCTCTTCAGGAATATGTCCAGTTAAGAGTGCCACATTTTTTTAAGGTAGATTGATTACCCTCAGACATTATGGAAGGTGATGAGCATGGTGAAAAAACTCAAAACTGGAAATAAGGGTATTTGGTTTTTTGGTTTCAAGTTCAATTTTTTTAAAAAATTCAAATCAGTTTATCTTTACCTAGAGACAATTTTTCTCTCCGTAATATGTCTCATATACCTTCTTACTATTGACATAGCGATCACCTTTGTTCAGGCCCTCATCTGCTCTTGCCTATAATATCACAGTGGCCTTATAATTAATTGTTTTCCCTACCTCAGGTCTCAAAGAGTTTTTTTTCTTATTCCTGGTTAAACCATTTCATTCCCCTACTAAGTAAACTCCACTGGCTCCCTATTGTTCTTAGGATCAAATATAAACTCCTCTCATTGTCTTTTCTTTTTGGCATTTACAACACTATGTCCCTAATCTATCTTTCCAACTTCAACATACATTGATTTCCATCCTGCACTTTATGCAACATCCAAATAGTTTCAGTTAATCAATAAACTAACAACAATACATCTAGTATTCTTATTAAATTTACTTCTTTGGGGAACTTTAGAACCTTATTTTCTTCATGTTGTAATAATGTAAATGTAAACATGCTTCTTTCTTCACTGGTTTTATATCCACAAAGGTGGAGACAATAGAAATCTAAAAGATAGACTCTCAGACTCAAGCTTAATTGTGGTCTAGTCTAGGGGCAGCAGGGCATCTTAGGCTCCTTTCTTAGGTAATATAAATTTCTTAGGCCAGATTTCTGATTGTTTCCTACAGCCTCCAGCTTCACTGTTCTGGGGACATTCACACAGAATTCACTGCTTTGGAACTAGATCTTTCAGGGTAGATCATTTAAAAAAAATAAGCAACTGCACATATGCTGTAAGCACTATTTCCAGGCTACTGTGAGGTGTAAACTTCTTGGGGATGCTAGTCTTATAAAGATCCCATAGAGAAAATTACACAGCTTCATTGATGCAGTAATTGACCTGTTTCAAAGCACTAATGCAAGAAAGCAAATGAATATCAGATCACCAGCATGGGAGTATCCTTGCTGTTGGTGATTATAGGCTCAGCTGCCTTCTTTCAATGGAGAAGAGTCACCACCAAATTGGACATTTCAGAGCTTTTACTCCTACTCACAAGCGTGTTCATAGTGAAGCCCAGAGCCACGTACCTATAGCCTGAATAGCAAATTTAAGATTTAATTATGTTTTCCTTGCATTATTATTTATTTTAATTTGCCTATTGCTTAACTTTTCTTCCAAAATACATCGAAAACTTTGTGGGGAGGAATTGTTTCTTTGTTTGCATTATACTTGCTATGATGGTGTTGCACATGTAGTAGGTATTCGGGATATTGAAATAATTGACAGATTAGTGTTAACTTAATATTTGGAGACATCTGTGTGCACTCAATTCTCTCTACCAGATTCCATAGGTACTACACCCTTAATATTTTTCTACCCACTATAGCCTGTTCAATACTAACAGCTTTTTATTGTCTCTGAGCCAGGATTCTGTTCATGAGAGAACATTGCTCCCTGTTGAATGTTGTGTCTTTTTTTTTAATAGCCACTGGCAAGGAACCTAGTCAAAGGCTTTTTGAAAATTTAAATAAATTACATCCACTCATTCCCTTTTGTTCACATACTTATTCATCCCCTCAAATAATTTAAAGGCAAAAATTAGATCACTCTAGTGATTTTCCCTTTCAGAAACTGATTCTTTCCCCCCATTAATATTCGCTTGCATGTTCTTTCATTTTTTCCATTATTATTGATTCTATTCACTTGCCAGGTATGCAGTGTAAACTTATCAAGGTAATATTCTTGGTCTATGTTGGTGTTCTATCCTGGGAAGCCTGCTAGTTTGTTGATATTTCCTTGGGATGTATTCTCTCAATTCTAGTCCAAGAATGATAAATTTTATTTATTTTTTTCCGAGAACTATGGAACCATGGACAGCATCATGGCGGGGGGGGGGGGGTGTGGGGGTGTGGGGGGGGTCACTGTGCTAATCACCAGACAGTTTACACCTTTCAATCAGTTTCCCTCTTAACTTCCATTGAGTGTCTTGTGGATGCCATATGTGTCAAAGGCATATTTACATTGTTTGTCAATTATTTCTTAAACATGGTGTCAGTACATAGCCTAGAATCTTCTAGTTGCTCAAACACTGTTAACAAATAAAGGAATTTTCCTTCAAGTTATGCTATAATATTTCTTCCTAAGTTTTCCACATTAATAGGAGAATAAAGAAAAAAATCTTTACAGATTTTCACTTCTCTTATTAATTTATTTTCAACATCCCTCTAACCAATTAGTAAATTGCTATTAAGATGTTTTTGAGCAAGTATCACTTATCCAATTTGTGTCTATTATCTGTTATGAATACAGAATATATTAGGAATGACAGGTGTAAATCTTTTGGAAGTAGCTTGGATCAGATGAACATTTTATTAAGCATTACATGATAATTAAGATGTCCTACATGAAAACTAAGAAAAAAGTGTACCCATAGTTGAAAATTATATATGTATCTATGTATGAATATGCTTATGTATATGAATGTACATATAAAGACACTCACACACATTCCCCCTTTGCTCTAAAAGTGGTATGACAGAATCACAGTCATAAAGGAACTCATAGGCCATCTTTTATGACCTCTATATAAACAAGATTTTCTTCCATAATATAGATGGCAAGTATTTACCCAGTCTTTTCTTGAATATCTATATTGAGGGATAACTCAGTCCATCTCGAGGCAGTCCAGTACTCCCTTAAAAATCTCTAATTTATTGCCAATTTTTCCTGAAAGAAGCCTTTATAAATTTTACCCATTACTTTTACCTCTAAATGCTTGTTATTTGTCCTTTGTTTCCCTAGAGGACCAATGACATCATGGCCTGATAGTTTGACTGTGCATGAATTGAATTTAAGTGGGACAGGGTTGCTAATAGTATCAAAGGTTTAAAGCTGGATAGTTCTTCAAATGCCATTGAGTCCAAATTATTTTAGAGTTGAGAAAACTGAGGTCCCAAGAGTTTAGGTGACTTACCCAGGATAAGAAAGCCTATGTGTCTGAGATGGGAAGTGAACCCAGGTCTTCCTGATTGTCTACTACTCCATCCTAATTCTTAAAATGATAATAAACATTTATATAGCACTTTAAAGTTTGAAAAGGGCTTTACATATCTCACTTGATCCACATAATAGTATTATCCCCATTTTACAAATAAAGAAATAGGCTTAGAAAAGTCAAGTGACTTGGCCAGAATCGCACAGGAAGTGTGTGAAGGAGGATTGGATATGCAGTCTTATTTACATTAGGTCTAACACTTATTCCAGGTGGCCACCTCTCTGCTTCATGCCATCTTGAAGACTATTTACATGTCACCTTTATATCTATTCTCCTGAAGATCAAATGTCCTTATTTTCATTAAGTAATAATCATATGGCATGTACTTGAAGGATTTTACAATCTTCACAGTATGGCCTTCTCTGGATATGTTTCAGGTATAAATACCTTTCCTAAAGTGAAATGACTGAAATTTTACCTTCTCAAATTTACCTTCTCAGCTTTGTGTATTCCATATTTTTGATAAGCATGACACCTATTTAATTAGATTATACACTGGATAGAGATCCAGGCTTAAAATCAGGAAGACCTGATTAGAAATCTGACTTCAGATACTAGCTATGTAACCCTAGACAAGTCACTTAACCTCTTTTTGACTCAATTTCCTGATCTGTAAAAATGCTGTGGGAAGCATCACTAGGAAATTTTTCATCTGGAAAAAAAATGAAGTTTTAGTGAACAGTAAACCCAATATAACTCAACATAGTACGGTATGTCAACTACATTTGGAAAGACAAAGTCCAGGTCTCTCATTGTGAGAATCAAGTAAGATAATAATTGTAAAGTTTTTTTGCAAAGAAATGCCATTTAGTAAGCTCTACATAAATTCTAGCTATTATTACCTATAATTATTCTTTACTTCAGGTGCAGCAATGTATCCATTGCTTCCTCAACTGCTTCCCAGATATGGATAAAAATGTTAGCATTGGGGCAGCTACGTGGCACAGTGGATAGAGCACCAGCCCTGGATTCAGGAGGACCTGAGTTAAAATCCAACCTCAGACACTTGACACTTAACTAGCTGTGTGACCCTGGGCACGTCATGTAATGCCAATTGCCTCACCAAAAAAAAAAAAACAAACAACAAACAAAAATGTTAGCATCAGGTCAAGCATAGATACTCAAGAGATTCCACTGGTGACTTTCATCATATAGAATGTTGAGCCACTAATTATTACCGCTTAAAGATCCAACCATTCAACTGGTTCCAAATACATATAGCTATAACTCTCTTTTCCACAAAAAGAATGGAAAGACTACATTCAATGCTATGTTAAAATTTAGCTAAACTACAACTGCAGCATTCCTCTGATCTAAAAACTGCATAACTCTTTTAAAACAGAAAATAAAGTTAGTTGCCCATAAGCTCTACTAGTGCAAACACCATATAGATCATCATATCTTTATTCTAGGTGTTCACTAACCCTCCATTTGAAGATAAATTCTAGAATTTTGCTAGGAATTCAAACCATTCCCACTGGCCTGATGTTGGCAGATTCCATTCTCTTCTGTATTATGAAAAGTCAGGATATTTACTTGTGTGTGTACTCTTGATCTTGTTCAGTGGTGTTTGACTCCCCATGACTCCATTGGGGTTTTCTTGGCAGAGACACTGGCATGGTTTACCAAATCTTTCTCCACCTCACTTTACAGATGAGGAAACTGAGGCAAAAGGGGTTAAGTGACTAGCCCTGGGTCACACAGCAAATAAGTGAGGCAAGATTCGAACCAAGATGAGTCTTCCAGGCCCAACACAGTGTCGAACAGTGCACTTCCTAGCAGCTGTGATCCTCTTGTATCTCTCCTATTCTCCTTGTTCTTTCAAATAACCCAAAGAAAAACTCAGTCATGAGAGCTACAAGTTTCATCAGCACTCTGGGAAACTTTTATGTGTTATGAGTTGCAAACAGAAGCTGAGTTTTGAGCTGGACACATAACAACCTGCCCCATGTAGCTTTGAGCATGATAGTAATATTTTTCTTATACTATATGATCATGGATGCTAATAATGGAGAGAGAAGCTTTTAGAGAGTGTCTATTTCAGTACTACTTAATTTGCTAATAATCAAGGAATCACTGAAGTTGTAGAGGTTTATTTTTTCTACTTAGCATCATTTCTTGTATAAATAAATAGATTTCTGAGGAATGTCTTTGATTTTCTCTATTTTCTTTGAAAACCATGATGCCATTGTGTTAGCTGAGAAGCCTTACGACAGTTTTTTCTTAGTCAATTGGAACATCATGTTGCAAATACAATATCACAGGCCTATTCAGTAAGTGTGCCCATTTATCATTTCTCCTTTGATGAATTTAAATATCTCCTAAATTGTCAGATTCATGTACAAATAGAACATGATTTATTCCATGCCTAAACTTTGCACCATATTTTACTTTATCTTTATTCATGTCATCTGTATTCAAAAGAAACTACATTGTGGCTGTAAACACCAATGGATTTTCTCCAAAATAAGGGTATTTGTAGATAACTGATTTGTTTCTACATCCAATGAGTAGATTTACTTTGTTATATTTTTGTAATGAGATTCCTATTACTTAACTATGCAATATCTCTCCACGTACATACATATAAACATACATGCATGTACACATGTATATATCTGCGTGTGTGTGAAATACAGGAAGAGTACATTCTTTTTATTAAGGCAATTTAATTGGTCAAATTCTGCCCAGTGAGTTCTCATTTGGAAAAGAATGGCTTGGAACAGATAATCTTGATAGGCCCCTTCTAGCTTTAAATCTATGTTTCTGTTAACACATTTACATAGAGTAAAAAGTCAATGTCGAACAGTGAATAATTAAAATCAGAAGAATTTTGTTCAAATCCTAACTCTGACACAAACTAGGTTGGAACTTGGACAATTCTCTTAATCTCATTAGGTAACTCTCTAAGATATTTAATTACAATGAGTTGCCAGTTTCTGGTTTCTGAATTTCATCATTCAACTGACATTCTCTCCAAATTTAGCAGCAATTTCTTCACTGCTGTATCTGATGGCCTTTTTTGGTCCTTATCTTTCCACAACACTTTGTATCATGTGATGGTATTGATTGTCTCCTGTTACTATATTCTCCATCCTCCCTGAGTTTCTAGCATACTTCTCTTTCCTCATCATTCTAAAGCTCTGGTTGTTCCATTTCAGTCTCTCTTGATGAATTATCAGCCATGCTTCCCCTAACTGTGAGTATAAACCAAGACTTATGCCAAGTCCTCTTTTTTATATAAATTTTCTGTCTCTTCTAATCTCATCATCGGCTACCATGTTTGTATAACATGAGGTTTCAATGCAGATGACTCCCAGTTCTACATTTCCTGTAGCTGTGGTTTTCCCTCTCCTTCCATATTGCCAACTCTCTTTCAGACATTTAAAACTAGATATTTTGTAGGTATCTTAAAATCAGTATATTCAAAAGACTTACCTTTTTCACAAAGTCCATAACTATTCCTAATTTTTCCATTACTTTTGAAGGTACCATTTGACATGAGCTTCATCTTCCAATCTTCCCTTTCCTTCACCCCATATATCCAGTCACTCAACTTGTACTGATGATTCTGTCTTTAGCTTACAACATCTCTTTCTCTATCCTCTATTTCTTCTCACATAACTACCCACCTAGTTTGGTCCTTCATCATCTCTCCCTTGTACGAGCACAATAACCTTCTAATTTGTCTCCCTCTTCCAATCTCTCTCCTCTCCAGTTTAAACTCCATGCTGTTCCCAAATTAGTGTTCTTAAAACCCTGATCTGACTGTATCACTTCCATGAAAGAAAATACAACTTTAAGGTAAATAGGTAGATTTGCAAGTCTTAAAAGTACAGCATAGCGGTAGATGACAAAACCTTTGGATTCTTACGTTACTCTGGTAGGTAAGATGACAGTACCATGAGTGTAAAGGACACAGTGTTAGGGAACATGGTAAAATCTGGAGAAGCTTAGGATGTAGTGGTAGAGCATATGGCAAGATATGATGGTTCTCCCTTTCACTAAGAAGGAGTAGATAGCCAGGTCCTGTGAGAAGGCAAGCAGGATAGACAAAAATGCCAAAGCATTATAGGAGTCCATGCTGGAGGAACCTATAACTGAGTAATGAAATAAGTTCTGCATTCCTTGGCACCAACTAGAGCCTTATTAAGTACTTGGTGATTGATTAAAAGCAAGTTAATGAAGTTTTAGAACACCAAAGTGTTATTACAGAGAAATGACATTTTCAGAGTAACTGTAGTTCTTTCTAGCTCCACAAAGTGATATCTTGGCCCGGCAAAGACACATATTACATTAGTTAAACATTAAATAGAGATATAGCTAGAGATAGAGATAGAACTAGAGCTAGAGCTAGAGATGAAGATAGAGAAATATAGAAATACACATGCATACACACACAGACACGCAGACACACACACACACATATATATATATGAATGACAGATGGATGTATAGTAGATGACCTTCAAAATCACTTTCTTCAAAAAATAACACAAAGAATGCACCCTTATACTTTCATATAACATAGTCAGGGTACTTCCTGGTTAGCTCCTCTCCACCCGAAGTGCAGCTGTCTCACTGTGTGTCTGAGTCCTTCCATACAGTATCGCCCAAGTGAACATGCTTTAAGAAATTTATTCGAGGGTTCTTTTTAAGCTGCCTTCTGTAGTTATGTCTGTAAAGTTTGCCCCGACACCCCCAAATTAAATTTAAATATATTATATTTATTATATGGTATTAAATATTATGTTTAATTGAATAAATATATTTGAATTTTTTTTTTGGTTTCCTAGGGCAAACTTCACTTGAAGTCTCACTTGAAGTCAACTATAGAAAACAGCTCTCTCTCTCTCTCTCTCTCTCTCTCTCTCTCTCTCTCTCTCTCTCTATATATATATATATATATATATATATATATATATATATATATATGTGTGTGTGTGTGTTTGTGTGTGTGTGTGTGTATGTATGCATGTATGTATGTATTAGAAACTTTTATCTTTCATAGAATCATAGAATTTTATAGCTGGAAAGAACCCCAGGAATGAACCAGCCAAGTCCTATCACTTTTATTCAGGTTACATGCTTCCAGGTAGTACCTAAAACTGCTGATTCCTAATTAGAATCTGTCTTTCTTACATTTACAAGCAATCTGTGGATTACTAATGGCAGGCAATAAATCAGTCTTTCTTCTAGCAGATTCACGCAGAGAGATAATGTCCATACAACTATAAGAATTTAGCCTTCTCAGCCTAGATTATTTTCTTTCCAATCCATATATCTAGAATATACAAGCTGAGACAACACAAAAAGAAACAAAAAGTAATCTTCATAGTTTAATACTCTCATTAACACAAACCACCTTGATCTTATCTTAAAGAGGTTGTTAGTAAATTAAAAGCCCCAGTTATACAATTTATTAAGTATATATAAGCTTTAAATTCCAAGATAGATTTACATAATTTTGCATTACTTGAGGGTAATGATGATGATAAACCCTTGTAAATATCTGCTAAGCATTTAAAACTCATTTTTCTTCTATTAGAATCAGTAGTCCTAGTGATAACACATTTTGGCACAGATTGCCTCAAAAAATTCAGCCTTAAGACAATATAATTTTATTTGTCGTGTTGTTACTAAGTTGTTTTTTAGTCATATCCAATTCTCCATGCCCCTATTTGGGTTTGTCTTGCCATATACAATAGTGTGGTTTTCCATTTCCTTCTCTGCGTACTGAGGGAAACAGGATTACCAGTGTCACAGAGAAGCTAACTGTCTGAGGCCAGATTTGAACCAATGAAGATGAATTTTCCCACTTTGAGGACCAGCATTATATCTACTGTGCCACCTAGCTGCCCCCTTATTTGTTATAGCAAGGGTTTAAATTCATCTCTCTTTCCTTGTTCCCTTCCTTTATTTTTAACCAGGAGCATTTATCTTACTCATCACTGTTGTCAGATTTTGCTCATTGCTTTGAAGATGGCAAGGTCAATTTATGAGATAATTTCATCCATCTCTCTTTGTGTTAGAGAAAGCATCAATGAATAGTGGTCAAGAAACTTCCATACCCTTGGGTCATGGTTGGAACACAAGTACAAACTTTTATTCAAAGACTATAGGACTCAAAAATGTAGAGAGACAGGATGCCCAAATGTTCTCTAGTCCCTCTTTCACACACATATAGATAAATATACACACATTATCAAGCTCATCTCTAACTAAACCTTGAGTGGTTAAGTCAGTAATAATGAAGAGTACCTGGAAATTCCTTCTGTGTGTGTGTATGGGGGTATGTGTGTATATATGTATATATATGTATATGTATATATATGCACAGATGCACATACACATATGCATAACCTTAGCCTTCAGTATAGAACTAATAAGCAATGTTACAATGGCAACAACTCAAAATAATAGAATTTTCTGCTTCATGGTGATGAATTTTGAAGGCTGGAAGGCTAACCTTCCATGTCAAACCCTTTTCCTTCATTCAGGCTAACATGTTGATGAAATGGAGGTATGAGGTCACAGTTTTAGTGCTGGAAGGAAACTTGTAGTCCATGCAATCAAACATCTCATTTTAAAAATGAGGAAAATGATGCTAAGGAAGTTTACATGACTTATCCATGGTGACATAGCTCGTAAATGTATGAGGCAGGAACTGAAGCCTGGACTTTGTGATTTTTAAGTCAAGTACTCTATCCATTGTGCCACTGCCTAGTTCTTGAGGTTTGATCATAGTTTGATGAGGGAGAAGTCTATTTGTCTATTACTATACTGTGTGATTAGCCCATAGAAGGTATTTAGGTGTTTCAGTGAATAGAACATTGGGCCTGGGTTTCAAATCCAGCTTCAGACATGTACTTGCTGTGTGACCTTAGCTAAGTCACTTAATCTCTGTTTGTCTTAATCCAGTGGAAAAGGAAATGGCAAACAACTACTATATCTTTGCCAAGAAAACTCCATGAACAATATCCATGTGCTGTGGTCCAAGGGGTCATGAACAATTGGACATGAATAACAGTGGTTAACCCCCTATATGATAAATTGAGGAAAATTCTCAGAAATCTTGCACATACCTGTGTATATCATTCAGATGATCCTAGCCCCTTCCTCACCTTTACCCCCTCACAGACAACTAAGAAAAGCTCAGCCTGGGAAAATAGAATGATGTAATAGAATCGATAGACTTGCCCTACCTGTGCTCCAGTCTTAACTACAGTCTTCTGAATCCAAGGTGATCCCAATTTTTTTCTTCCATTAGGTAAGCTTAGGTTATAATAATTTTTCTGTATATGTTCTGAAAAAACAAAACTGCTCAATGTATGCTCCTGATCTGTAAGAGGAGGGTGGATTAAGTGTTCCTTAAAATTCTTTTCATCATGTTCTACAAATCTATGTTTTATCTCTGCTTTATATAAAAATTATCAACATCAATTTTTTGAAAAATCTGATTTACATTTCTTTCTTCTTTACTCTCTCCTTATTGTCATATTTTTCTATGATGATAATATTGCTTCATTCTATAAGTAATGAATCTCATATTTTAATGATTCCAGTAAATAGAAATCATATATTTTTTCCATAAGAGCCACAAGGAAAATTTTATCTCTAGTATTTTTTTTTTCTGTCAGTGGCTTTGAGATTAATAGTACAGCTTCTCATTCTCAAAGTTTATTACTGGTCATAAAAATGGATAAAACCTCTTTGCTGATTGGATGACAAAGAGAGTTTAATCTTATGTAATTATCTTTCAAATCACACATGCATCAGTACAATAAAGCTTTTTATCTATCAGATTGCTGGACCATTTCACACAATTTTAAAAAGATTAATATTCATATAAAATTTCTCTCTTTCTCTCTCAGCATATTTCCCTGTGGTAGTTCTTAATTTTTTAAGGGACAGGCAGAATTGAGCAGTAGATAATGAAAACACTGAATAAGGGAAATTAGTAAATGCTCATTTTAAAAGGCTACTTTTCTTAAAACAAAACAAAATAAGTAGTTCATAGACTCAGTAAATCAATTTTAAGCAATTATAACACATTTATATAGCCTGCTAAGTTTTGCATAGCAATTTATTCATAATTCTATGAGTTTTGTAGCATATGTGTTATTATCTCTGCTTTACATATGAGGAAACTGACTGGGGGGAAGTTCAGTAAATTGTCTGTGTCACACAGTAAATATCAGACTTGATATTTGAACCCAGGCATCATGAATCCAAGCCTCACTCTTTTCCTACTTTATGTTAAATATTTAAATTTCCTTTTTTTGTTTTACTTAACTGTCATCATCAAACACAGGCATTTCAATGAAAACAAGATTACATGTAAAACTGTGAACTTTAATGAGTAGTTTTTTAAGTTTATGTCAAATTAAACAAGGCAGTAAATATGTTCCATTTGTTTGAACCATCACCTGATGTTCATCTTCTTCTTTGTCCTTAAAACAAGTGTTATTGATACTTTATTTCCTGCATCTATAAATCCACTAAAGCCACCCCCCCATAAAAAACCTTACAATATAATTTTGAAAATACAGTGAAAGAAAAATAATTCAGCACATTGATCTTTGAAAATGTTTGCCTCATTCTTCCCTCTAATTCCTCATCTTTCTTTTAAGAGTTGAGTTTCCTGTTGCATATTTAAGGCAGTATTGCCTACTAGCCATGGAGATAGGTCAGCAGGGTTTACAATATGAATGCCAGTTTGAAAATCTTCCCCAAACTGTCATTGATTTGTTGTATCATTTTATGTTTCTCTAATCCTTGTGCACTGGATATGGAATCTGATGAGTTGTATGCAAATGTATTACTACAAATTACCTGTTACCTTTTGTGAATTTCTTAATCTTTGCATCTTCATCTATAAATTAGGAAGTTGAACTAGATGAACTTTGGGGTCCTTTTCCACTGCAAACTTACATTTATATGAAGGTTCTCTCCAACGTACCATATTCTGTCATTATCAGGGCAAAAGTGGGGCATCTTTAAAAAAATATATAAATTTCAAAATTCTCACAGTGGATCTCAGGTCACCTAATCCAACCAATACCTGTCTAGGAATTTCCTCTAAAAAATTCTAGTAATGAGAAACTCACTAACATCTCTGATAACTCAGCACAAACCTACCTCTTAGATTGTTTCTAGAATTTTCCTAGGAATTGAAATTGATTTATTTTTTTAATTGGTACATTTCTGATCCAATTCCATATTTCATGTTCTGTGTGAATGTTCAGAGGTCACCAAAAAAGGCTCAGAGATCCCATTAGCTAATATACACTAATTAGATATACTCAATCGCTGGTTAAGAGAATTTCATTCTTGAATTTTAAGCCAGTTTACAAAAAATCTAAAACTAAGTCTCGGATAATCTTCTCAATTAACTACTCAGTTGCCGTGGTCTTAGGTGATAACCTTCTCCCTTATTTTCAAACAACAGTAATGACTACTGCCAATGGAATAAAGCTAATAGTAAGTTCTTTTTCTTTAAGATGAAGAATTTTTCTTCCCAAAGATGAACAAAATGACCCACCACATTCTTTAGAATATCCTCATAGTCTTTTTGTTCCAAACCAATAATATATGTTCTTGCTCTCCTCTTAAGTTCTAAGGCTCCAAACTGGAACAAGTACCTTAATGAATTTATAATGGGAAGATTATCTCTTGATTCTTTTGAGAGATTCTCTTGTTAACATGCTGAAGTATCCCAGTTATTTTTTAAGAGCCATCATTCTTTTCTGGTTTCCCTTTGTTGAATCTGATCCTCTATTGAAATGATAGCCTCTTAAATATATCCAAAGTGAAGAGACTGACTCCTGCCTGAAGGAATAGAGAAATGTCAAATAAGTGTGCTCCAATCCGACATGTCTCTCCATTTACATAATGAATTGTGTATTCATTCTGCCCTACAGTGATGACTGAATCCTACACCTTTTTACAGTGTTTCCTAGACTTTCTAATTCCATTCTCAAGATAACTGCTAAGATGGAGGCATGATGAAAAATTTACATGCTAGCACTGGGATTTTTTCAGCATAAATTCCTGCTTTTTGATAAGTTTGGGACTCCTTCATGGACCTAATATTCTGGAGGTAGAATTAGGCAAAAAAAGCTACACGAATTGGCAAATACCATGAAGGTCAGAAAAGCATCTTCTCCAAGCAGAGGATTCCCATATTATTTCATTCACTCATTCACTTCATTGATCCACGTCTTCACTGATTCATTCAACAGACATTATTGAGTACCTACCTTGTGAAAGACACTGTGATTTATGGTGCACAGAATATTGTAGAAAAGAAAAAATAGGCTAGAAAAAGGCATCTCTGCAGCCTTGAGAGAACACCTAATATCATGAGTGTCTAAGTGACACTAAAGAATTTTCATAGCCTTTTGAAAATTGAAAAGCACAAAAGAAAGGGAAGAGATTATATAGCCGGTTAGAAACTACCTGACCAAGTCTCGAGGTATCATTTCTAATCATGGGAACTTTTAATTTTTCTCAAAAGTGCTACATAATAGAGCAAAAATCATTGCTTTGAATTAAAGTGTTTGATGAGTACTCTTTTTTACAAGACTAACCTGTTTGTCTCACGGAAAATTATTCTTTTTACCAGTTGAATCCTTCCACAAAGATTTGTTTGATACCTACATGCAGGCTGAGTATGAGCAGTGTGTTAGAGGCTGTGATTCCTTAACTGTATAAAGAAATTTAAGTTTAAGTGATGTCTCTCCAACCTTCTGTCCAAAGTGAGATGTTTCTAGGTCAATGAGAAGTGCCTTTCTCTCTCTCTATGCTGGGTTCAGTACATTTCAATACAATCCCAATTAAAACAAGCTTGTAAAATCAGATCATGGTTCATATAGAAATGAGATAGGTAACAGAAAATACAAGACAGCATTTACTTAAGTAGTAATTTGAAGTATGTATAAATCTGTCCGAATCATGCAAGTTAGAGAAGTAGGTCTTTTGTCTGTGGTGATATACTTTTTATTCCCCCAACAAACTACCTTTGGATAATAGGATCTCTTTTCAATTTGCTAATATAGACTTATCCTTTTGCAACTATAATAAATCAGTCCATTAAGGTGTTGTACCTACTTTCTTCCATCCTGTGGCTCTGTTCACACTAATTTTCAAATCTTGGAACAAAATGTGGAATGATGCTGATTTCTGGTGTATTTCACCATCCTCTAATTCCTTTGTACAATAAATTTAGCTATGTATCTTCCCATAACAAGCCTGAGTGACTAGGACCTCAGGTTGTGAGGGGGGAGTAGCTGTAGTGATAAATTAGCAAATTGGGCCATTTAGCAAAGTTCTGTAGCATATAAATTCACAATTTTAGGTTTAAAAGACACCTACTGGTGGGAGGAAAATGAAGATTACAGGGCTATATGGGATGGGAGAAAGGAGGGCACAGTAGCCCTATGAGTCATACAAGGTAATGGTACACTTGGAAGAATATGTAGACAAGTTGTTTGGGAAAGATCCCAAGTTTGAATTTAGGGTCACATAGTACCTCCTCTAGATGAGAGGGTTAGATCATATGATATTTCAGGTGTTTTCAACCTCTATGACATGCAAATTTAAATTCAACTGTATTGTATGAAGAAATAATCCGAATCTTTGGGATCATTAATATTACACAAAGAATACACAAACTGATAACATGGTGGATTTAATATTCATGCTTATACATGCATTTGTATGTATATATAATTTTAATCATATATATGTATTTTCAATCACCATTGATAAAGGATAAGGAATATATCACATTATTATTCTGTTTTCCTTGTGTTCAAATAAAACAAAAATGTTAGTATTATAGTAATCATGAATGAATTTACTTTTTTACGTGTGAAAAATAAACTGCTTCAAGTACATATAACCAGTCATCCTTGACTTCATTTTCTTTTATCCTTTTTTATCCAGTTAGTTCAAAATTCCTGTCATCTACTTCCATGACATTATTTGCATCTGTTCTCTTCTCTGCAGCTCACACCACCACTATCCTAATTCAGGCCGTTGTTACCTCTACCTGGTTCTATTTAAAAACTTTTCAGATTGGTCTCCTTATCTTTAGGTTCTCTTTTGTCCAATTTAGTCTCCACACATCAACCCAAATAATCTTGTTAAGGCACAAGTCTTATTATTTGACCACCTTAGCCAATATACTTGGGATAGTGGGAGAGGGGATAGGATATTGCCCATTCTTACTCGACTTTTGAATGGTAAAATACATAAAGTCTTTTAGGAGAGCTTTCACTACTTAAATGATTTTAGGGCTTTTAGAGGTCCACCTAATCTCTGGTATTGAAAAATTCTTATATAGGCAATACTAAAGAAAGAAGAAAAAACTAAAACAGAAAAATATTCAAACCAAAATAATAAAATAAGTACTGAAAGATTGGCTGAATTTGCAGAAGATCCAGAAAGTATTCAGTCCTCAGTTTAAATCATAAGATCCATGAGGTAGGTGATGCCACATGTTTGCAGTTCATAGTGTATCTCTTAATGGTAAAAGTTAATCATCAGCAAGAGAAAGAACTAGTACAGACACTTTGGGACCACAGCAGTATAATATTTTCTGAATTTCATCAGAGGTGATGTGGAATTACCCTGAAGCATCATCCACTTAGTGTTCCCTGGTTTCCTAGCCAGGAAATCCTTCCTAGGAGCCCCATGTGGACCCCACACAGTTTTACAAAATCTTTATCTTCTTATGAATCTCTGCTGGAATGGGAATGTGAAATATACTGTCATTAATGTTCCTTTGGATCTTTTCTGCATTTCAAGTGGTTCTAAGAAGTAAAGATAGTAGACTGTATTTAATGTCTCAGTTAATTAGAATATGGGAACATAGCTTCATCTTTCAAAAGACAACTCCTTCCAACTGTGTGATTAAACACTTTTTTGAATTAATATCTAAGGTACATATCTAGAGCATTGAAATTGGAGCTCTATGGACATGTGGAGATAATTGATCTCTTTATGTTTTCTGAAATTAGGTAAGTGATGCATGGCATAAAAGGGAGTAGACAAAGTTAAAAAAAAAGTAAAATAAAATAAAAATGAGCCTGAAATTAACATGCATACAAAAAGGTATCTGACAGGTCTGTTGTCTAGTATTTTCTATCACCTATAATTTCAATGATATTACTGGCCTTGTTTCAAGGATTTTTATGTGGATGCACTCACATTGAAAGGGTAGAATTTTGAAATGGAGAAAGGAGCTTTGATGAGAAAATTATTAGAAATACAGAAACCAATAGAAAATGTTGTACAACATGAGAGCTGAGGAGCAGAAAGATTAATCAATCATTCTCAATCTCAGGTCTCAAAGCTATAGGAGGTCCATGTTGAATGATGTGAAATACAAATTGTTATTACTTCAAGTAGATGAAGAATACGCTTACAAAGTAACATCAGACAAAAAAAGGGTAAATAGCATGAAGTTGTGATGCTTGCTGTTTGTATTCTCTAGGAAGAGAGAAAGGAAGCAAACAGGGGAAAAAGAAATGAATGGAGGGAGGGAAATAAACATTTATTCAACTTCTACAGGTTCTATACTAAGTGTTATACTTAATCTTTACAACAATGTGAAAGATAAGTGACATTATCACCCCCATTTTACAGCTGGAGAAACTGTGATAGAGTTCCAATGACTTGCCCAGAGTCACACAGGAAGTAAATGTCTGAGGTTGGCTTTGAGCTCAGGAACTCCTGATTACATCTGTCTGTCTGTCTGTCTGTCTCTCCCCCTTTCTCTTCTCTTATTTCTCTTTCTCTCTGCTCTCTCCTCTTTTTATTTCTCTCTCACCCCTTCCTTACTTCTTTCCTTCTTTCCTTCCTTCATTCCTTTCTAGCCAACCTTCCATCTTCCTTTTCTTTCTTTCTTTCTTTCTTTCTTTCTTTCTTTCTTTCTTTCTTTCTTTCTTTCTTTCTTTCTTTCTTTCTTTCTTTCTTTCTTTCTTTCTTTCTATCTGTCTTCCTACCTTTCTTTCACCTCTCATCTCTCTCCTCTTCTCTCTCCACTTTCTCTTTTTCTCTTTCAATTTTGTTCCTTCTTTCCTTTTCCTCCTCTATGTGTGTCTAATATGTTTATATTTACTGTATACCGCAAGAAAAACTACCTAAAACTGATATTAAACATTAGATCACTTATGAGTCATTCTTTTATTGCAAATGGAAGTAATTTCATTTTTTCCTTTTCCCAGTAGACTTTTGCCCACAGTGTTTACCTACCTGAAAGTAAGAACAAATAGCAGTAATATACTAGAATGAGGAGGTGTTGGGCAGATTATCATATAAGATTTTGTGATAAGAAACCCACCAAGAATGTTCTAATCCTGGAAAGCTGATTTGAAGTTAGAATTGCTTTCTCCAATCTGGGCTATATTTGACTTAAACTTGCCCCTCTAAAAGCCATTTTCTCCACACTATTATAACTAATAAAGTTGGCTCCTCTTTCCTAAACATAATGTCTGCGTGACATGCAGTTGCACAGGAAATGAAACTGTCACGCACCATGTATTTCTTAGCCTCGCTAAGCTTCTGAATAGGGTGGATTTGGTTTTATTGAAATCTCTACCATTCCCAGAGAACAATTTCATTTTGATTACATGGTCACTGATTCATTTTTCTTAATGATGCTTATGTCACCTTTCTCCACTAATCTAGCCCATTGTATATTGTTTTCTGTGTTATTTAATTCTTTTTCTAACTCTGTTTTCTTTTTGTCTGTTCATTCTTGCCATGGCAAAAGTTGCTGTTCTGATTTCCACATAAGCATTTGAAAACCTGTCAGAGTCCTGTTTTCATTATACACTTTTCATTATTACTCTGTCATCACTGAACAAGTTTGTTTCAAAGCCTTTTGGAGAAAATGACAAGAAACATGACATTTTCTTTCCCTGGCCCTTCATTAGATTAGAAATGCCATGAAAGATTTAGATTTCATTTATTTTTATTAAAAGGTATGATAGGTTTTTCCTGGCAAAAGAGAAGACAAAAAACAATAGGAAATGTTCACGTTGAGTGCTGCCATGGCTGAAGGGTCTGAGTAAAGAACTCTTCACAGAATATCTTCTCTATAGCATTTTCAAGAACTCATATTTCATTCAGACAGTTTTGTTGATCATTGTATTTACTGAAGAAACAAGGGCTTCTAGGAATCATGGGAAAGCATGAAGTCTGAATTGTATTTGAACTAAATTCCCTAGAGATTCAGTATAATTATATCTTTGGACCAGATGAGGAAAGATTACCTTAAAATAATGTTCTTTTGAACACTAGGCTTGAAGTCAAAAGACATGGATTTGAACCCTGATTTTACTGTTGACTAACTCTGAGAACCTGGACCAGTCTCTTAATTTTTGTAGCTCTCATTTTTGTTATTTATTAAATTAGAGGCCTGGATTAAATGTTATCCAAGGTCCCCTCTAACTCTAAATGCTAAAATTCCATGAAATTTTATGAAGTGGATAGAGTGTACTAATAAATTCCATTATAACAAATTCATTGCATGTGAAAGGAGTAATGCTTGCAATAACATAAATTTTCAGATCAAATGTTCTTTGTCTTTTATCTAAAAATGCATTTGTATTATTTGTGTGAAGTTTTATAATTATATTTGGTATAAGATTTTTATAATTATATTTGGTATAAGATTTTCATTATCCATTGTATTTAATGCAATAAAACTTCTTTTCATTTTCATGGAAAGTCATGTAAAATAAAACTGTTCATTTCTCTCATTAACAGTAGTCAAACTTGGGGCAGCTAGGTGGTACAGTGGATAGAGCACTGGCCCTGGAGTCAGGAGTACCTGAGTTCAAATCCGGCCTCAGACATTTAAAACTTACTAGCTGTGTGACCCTGGGCAAGTCACTTAACCCCAATTGCCTCACTAAAAAAACAACAACAACAACAACAAAAACAAAAACAGTAGTCAAACTCTCCACAAATATAAATTTGGTAAGACTGAAAAAAACATATGGAGCATGCATGGAGGTGTATTCATATAAGGAATGCACAAGAGCAGGCTAAAGATGTTAAACAATATATATGTAGGGAACACACATGTACCGAACAGGTGTAGAAGGGCAACTCACACTTTACAATTCTACAGGATTGCCAGCATCATCATATTTTTCCTACTGGGCCTGTTCTGTACACGGTGTACAATCTCTACCAGGAAATGATCACTTCTGATTTTTGTGCTTGATATTAGACAATAGGTTAGTTCCATTTCCTCTGGACTCAAGGCCGATGAGCTTCTCTTTGCTTCCACCTTTTGTCTGTATACCTTAAGTGTATATTCTAGCATCTTCAGCTCCCTTATTCTTAGATGCAATGACTTGAGAATTTTTCTTTTACAAAGGCAGACTGAATTCCTGTGAACCTCCATATTCACAATGATCAAAATCCAGTGACAGTGCTTGCAAGATATAAGTTGTAGTTCAAACTCCCTCTTTCTGGTAATGATGTGAAAGGGTTTTTTGGTTGTTTGTTTTGGGTTTTGGGTGTGATTTTTATTTGTTTGTTTTGCAGGACAATGAAGATTAAGTGATTTGTCTAGGGTCATACAGCTAGTAAGTATCAAGTGTCTGAGGCTGGATTTGAACTAAGGTCACCCTGAATCCAGGGCCAGTACTTTATCCACTGCTGCCCCTGAAGGGTTTTGTTTTGGTTTGTTTTTTGGTTTGTTTGTTTCAGATATCTATTTAAGTTTAGGGTTAGAAATTCCTAACACCCTCTTAGTTTCACATACAAATCATTTGATACAGAAGAAAAACTAAGAGATTAAGGTTGATTGCTATCCAATTACCTGACTCACTTTCCTGTGTTTGTAATATACATTTCATAACATGAACTGGTATTACATAGTAATAAAAAAATAACCTCATGTTTTCATGTGCATCTTGTGAGCAAAGAACACAGAAGTATCAAACACTATAGTAGAATATGTTATCTTATATGTTAAGGAGTAACAACTTGAAGGAGAACACATTTCAACCATGCTCTCAGTTCTATTAAATCATCTGGCCCCAGATATTCCTAACCATTGGGTTTTCATTTATTTATTTATTTGATAATACAAGTCATCCTTGTCATTTTTGTTAGTTTCACCCAAATTTCAATTTTCTTATAGAGAACACAGTAGATTGACTCCTCTTCCCCATTTTGAAGACCATGGGCTGTGCAGTATTATAAATCATTGCTTTGTTTTGTGCTTTTTATCTTCATAGTACACCATGGAAAATATTTACTTTCTTCAGAAAAGTACATAACTATTGTGTTCTCACATCTGTTAGAAGATAGTACAAGTTTCCTTGATAATATAGGCAAGCAGAAACTTAATATGGTTATAGATTTTGTCCAAATTAACCTAAAGTTTTCATAAATCTAACCTAAAATTAAAATAATACCATAACTCAGATCACATTGCTCTTATGAGGTTTAGTTGAGATTTGGCATGTAAAGTGTCTTGCACATATGTGAGATAGACTGTTAAAGATAAAATTAAAGTTGCTTCGTTATGGTTTCTTTGGATTGATTAGATACATATCATTAACTCCCTAACCTTACCTAGATTATGTTAGATAACAAAATGACCCCATAACAATGCAAGTTAAAGGAAAGTGGAGGCATTTCAGTTAACATTTTGAAATATAAGACTTAATAGGATTGAAAGAAGAGAATATAATTTAACCTACCTTCTCAGACAGCACAAAATACTCCCCCCTCCCTGCTTTTTGGTCAGTAAGCATTTATTGAAAGAGTCAATAAATTTTTATTAAGCACCATCTATATGCCACTTTCCAGACCCAGTTCCTTTACTGTGTATAACTACTTCTTTGTTGTCTTTAAAAGTTTTAAGGTAAAAATGCTTCCAAAATTAAATTATGTACCTAAAAGCAAAATTATTTCCTCAAGTGACACTGAAGGACAGGTAATAGTATCCCAGTTGTAGGGTACTTCCATATTTTATCTTCCATCAATGTGAATCAAAACTTTCATTATAAGACAACATATAATTTGATATATTTATATACTTGTCATTGAAAAATGAATCCAGTTTGGTCTAGCTTATGAAAGCAGTTCTTTAACTTTGTTTCTTTGACTTAAAATTCTTTTACTTAAAAATTGTGTTTCTCCTTCCTGGTATATGTGTATTACTAATAATAACTTTACAATAACTGAAATTAATATCCTAATAATTAATATCCCATATTTTTCTCAGTAATAGATTTACAGCCAGAGGAAACTGTGCCTCATAAAGATGGAGATCCTTTCCAGAGCTCAAAGAGTATCAGAAACAGGTTTTGAATTCAAGTCAGCAGACTTTCCATTTTTTTATTCTGCCTCCTTCTTTTGCTTCCCTAAGCTAAGGGGTAGAGGGTGGGTGATGGGTGCAGGGAGTCACAATCTATTATAGTATCTCCTTACAAGAAATACAGAATGAGCTTATTTGCCTAGAAAGTGAGGCTAGAGCAAGAAATTCAGGATGTGAGTGCTTTCTAGGGAGGTCAGGTCCTGATAAGGTGGTACCCTATTCTGCTTCAGAGAAAGAAAAGATTACTTCTAACAGATGGGATGGGAAATACAGTAGAATGTGAGCTGGGTCATGATCATGAAGCCAGGGCTGACTCAGGAGTCAGACTAGTGGTTCATGTTCAAGATTGCAACAAAACAAAATATCCCAAGACCAACCAACAGCTATTTTTGCAGTTTATCCATAGTGTGTAAAGGATGCCCAGAATGCATAGAGAATAGGTTCTTGTAAATAAAGCTTTCCTCATCTTCATGGAAAAATGAGTCTGGACCTGAGGGCCCAGTGGCTCAAGAGGCAATGGAAAACCTGCCAGATCTGATGAACCCTACCTCCTCATTGGTTTCCCACTGTCATGCACTTGGGTGGCTAGGAAGCTACATTGAATAGGTAGCATTTCTATAGCATTTTAAGGTTTCAAAGCACTTTACAGATGGCTCACCTGATACTCACAACAACTCTGTGATTTGGAGGTTATTATTATCTCCATTTTACATATGAGAAAGGTGAGAGAGGTTTAGTGATGATCTCCATAGGGTCATACAGCTAATATATGTGTTAGAGGTAGGATTTGAATTCAAGTCCTCCTGACTCTAAGTCTCTTCAAGCTGCCCAATCAGTGGCTTGAGTTTTAGCTCGAATCTCAATCAAGTCTTAAGGACAAACTATCTTGCCATTTTTTTGGAGGGGAGGAATCTACTATAGGCCATATGAGGAGGACTCTGGTAGATCCTGCTTTTACAATACTTGAGGGATAGATAGCAAATAAAAACAGATAGGTGTAGAGAAAGTATGAGAGGATGCATTTCAGATATGGTCAGTATGAGCCATGGAGATAGCTTGTCATCTGTTTTATAGGAGTCTCTAAGTCGGTGGACCATTATTCATTTCCCCAACATTATTAAGGGATTTCTATGTGCAAATCACTGTGCTGTGCACCAGTAGAGATGTACTGTAAGGGGATTTATCAAAATACAAAAAAATTATGCATGTGTACAAAACATGGTGTTATGCTTACCTTTCCCATATATATGTACAAATCCTTCTAGTGGCATGAAAATAAATGGGAATATCTTATCAGTATTATATTAATAGTAAATAAAAGAGGCATTTTTTAATTCCTAATATCAAGCATCCAACCTGTCATAATAGGTTCAATTCCTCTTGCCACAGGGGAGAGATTCACATATCTCTGGGTTTACTAATAAAGTTGTGCTGAAATATTTCAGACATTTATATGAGGATGAAAGTCAGGCCTCGATAACACTTAAATAGATGCTTTGTTGGGCTGTGAGGGAAGGAGTCCTTTAATTTGTACTTTGTAAAAGAGCTGCCATTATTTTACAGAAAATCTATACCCAGAAGGATTTTCATATGAGGGAGACTTTCAAAGAAGTACTTCATCAACAAAACATATAAGGGATTCCCTCAGAATCCCACATTCTGCGCCTACCCAGGTAGCATACAGTGATAAGGTGAAAAGTTATCTTCTAAATAGGGCCAATGGAGACAGAGAATCTAGATAACTGAGACCAACAAATCTCTTTCCCTTCTCCCCACAAGTGCTTTTCTTTTTCCCCTTCAGTTATTTGTATAAAATATTCAACTCTTCACTTCATTTCACCAGTGTAAAGTGTGTCAGTTTTCTTACTTTTTATTCTAATTCCTTCCCTAATTCTCCACAATTAGTAATGCTGAAACACTATTACATGGTTATAACCTTTAGAACAGGATTGGATGCAAGGATAAGATAGATGCTGTCCTGAATATCAAGGAGGATAAGCACAGAATTCAAATAAGAAGTAGCTTTAAAAAATGGGTTTCAGGGTGAGATTTCCTTTTAAAAAAATTCATTATCTCATTTTTTAAATAAATTTAACAAGTTACTCTGTAAAAAATGAGGAATTATTAATGGCTTTTGAACAGGGAAGAGAAGAAAGCAAGGCACACTATTAGGAAGCATTCTTAAGCTGGTAGGAGAATGTAGTATAAATTGGAAGGACTAGAGATGGAAATCCAGTTAGGCCACATCAGTAGTACAGGTGGGAGATGATAAAGTCCTGAAACAGAGGCAACTATGAGAGTAAAACATGTTCTGTACATCTTAGGCAATTATGAGGTGGATCAGAAATCTTTTCAGCATGAGGGTAGCCTCGAGTTGTCCAACCCTTTCCTTTTGATAGATAAAGAAAGAGAAGCTCAACAAAAATTAACGGTTCAAAGTAATATACCTAATCAATGGGAGAACTGTCTCTTAAACCCATTCTCCTGACTCTCAGTGCTTTGATCTTACCACTGTGCTGTGGATGGGCTATCTTGGGGAGGTATTATGGGTTTCCCCCAAATTAAGGAAATTTATGCAAGGGCCAGATGAATATTTATGGAGTTATTTTATAGTAGTGAGCATAATTCAATTATAGAATGGTTTAGATGGCCTCTGTGTTCCATTTAAATGTTGAGAATCTGTGATTTTGTATTTCTCATAATATACCCTGACCTGCTAATTTCTTTATTATTATAAATTAACATTTTAGTTTTTCAAATAGATAAAGAAGGGTAGATATAAAAACAAGTTCACTTTTGTATTGAATTGTATTTCTAGCACTGATACTAATATGCCCTTTGGCAGAGAACCCTAGAGGCTTTTTTCCTACAGTATACATTAATTATGATTGTCCCAAATGCCAATATAAAATGTGAAATAAAGTGAAAAAATGTTTAGGGTTCTTTTAGAAAATATTTTTAGCTACTACTATTTCATTTTATCAATAAAGATTGCATATCTCTGTAGCCTCTGAAAGGTATAAAATTTTATGTTTAGCTCATAATTTTGGTTCAAAGCCTATTGAAAATAATAAACATGTTAACATATTTTACATAAAATCTATCAAAGAAGTCGTTTTGCCTCATTTCACAGAACCTGGAAATGAGAGACAAAAGCTCACAAGTTATTTTGAAAGCTTGTAATATCCAAAATATTTAAAGTCGATTATTTGTTTTCCCCAACTTGCAAAAACTTAAGCAGGGGCCAGATGAACATTTGCTAAGGTGGTGGCATGTTTCTATATATTTGTTATGGTACCTTTATAAGATAACTTATATGCCTTCTATGCTTCATTTAAACACAGAAATTCTCTGATTCTGGGTTTCTTAGGTTCAGGTTGTTTGTCCTACATAAGAGGACCATGACATCAGGAGGTGATGTTATGACTTGTAGTGAATTGGATTTAAGTGACGGAGGACTGCGCAAGATCACAAACCTCAGTCTCTCCTCCAGAGCCATCTGGCTCTAGTGGCAAGATATATATCAGGAGAAGTTGAAATGGCTCTGGATGTTTGAGACAATCAGGGTTAAGTGACTTGTCCAGAGTCACACAGCTAGTAAGTATCAAGTGTCTGAGACCTCATTTAAACTCAGGTCCTCTTGACTCCAGGACCAGTGATCTATCTATGAACCACCTAGTTGCCCCTTCATAGTTTCTAATAGTATACACAATGGGAGGTGTAGTGGATAGAGTACCTAGTCTAGATTCAGGAAGACTCATCTTTGTGGGTTCAGATCTGACCTCAGACACTTACTAGCTATGTGACCCTGAGCAAATCACTTAACCCTGTTTCCCTTAGTTGCTTCACATGTAAAATAAGCTAGAGAAGGAAATGACAACTCCAGGTTTTTTTTGCCAAGAAAATGCCAAAGGGGGCACGAAGAGTTGGATGTGACTGAAATGATTAAACAACAATAATTTGTTTCTTGTTGTTCTCCATTCATAGAACCACAACTTTGGTTTAGACCCTTATCATCTCTTTCCTGGTCTATTGCAATAGGTTCCTTAATGATCTTCCTGCCTCAAGTCTCTGCCCTTTCTAATCTATTCTCCATACAGCTGTCAAAGTGATACTACTGGGGGCAGCTAGGTGGCAGCACAGTGGAAAAAGCACCAGCCCTGGATTCAGAAGAACATGAGTTCAAATGTGGCCTCAGGCACTTGACACTTACTAGCTGTGTGACCTTGGGCAAGTCACTTAGCCCACATTGCCCTGCAAAAAAACCCTCAAAAAAAACAAAAAACAAAGCAAAACAACAAAAAAGTGATATTACTAAAACACAGGCTTCCCATTTAATCCCTTGCTCTGCAAACTCCAGTGACTCACTGTTACCTTTAGGATCACATACAAACTCCTTTCACCTACACAACATTGGTTACAACTTATCTTTCTAAATATTTCTCCTTCCTACATATCATCAAGTTTAGCCTTCTTGGTGTTTTTCATACATGATTTTCCAATTCTGTTCCCTGTGCCACGTTTCTCTCCTCACAATTACTTCTTAGAATCTCATGTTTTGTTCAAAGGTCCACTCAATGGGGCTCTTCCTGATCCTCCCACCTATTTATACCTACCCTTGGAATTTCATTGTATTTTCTCAATACTTACATGATAGAAATATCATTAGCATTTAAGCTTCTGGGGAGTAGAGATGATTTCATTTTTACCTTTGTACCTCAAGTACCAAATGTTACACAGTATTGTTTAACAAATGCTTATAGATTTTTTGAACAATTGAAAACATCTGGGGATTTCATATTTTATTTGAAGATAATTCAGAAACAATTAGTGTGATTTTCATATTGGTAGGGAGAACACTAGACAGATCAGTGGACAGAGGACCGTTGAAGATTCCACTGGGTAAAAAAAGTGAATTAAAAATATTGTCTATACAGACACATACATACCAGCACTTAAAGACATAAAAGAGAGTAACTCTCATCTTGCTTACTAAACTACTATCAAGGTGTTTTCAAAGAGTTGCTCCCACTCATCTCAGCCATTGTATCTATCCTTCTAGTTGTACTGGAGACCAAGGCAAGTAGAAATTGTAGTTTAGCCAATTGGATGTGATTTTCCTTTCTCTAAATCCTTATAACAGGTTATAAACTGGTTATTCCATTATTAAACTCTACTTTCTATTGTGTAATGAGTTGCATATATTTCTAATCTCTACTGCAGGACTAGAAACTCCTTAAGGTCAGAACCTGTATGCTATGCATCTTTATGTGACCTGCTAGGTTGCAGTATTATGCATCACACACACAAAACAAAACAACAACAACAACAACAAAACAAAACAAAACAAAAACCTTGCTGAACTGAATTGAATTGGTCCAGTCAGCTCTCCTAGCAACATAGGGAACAGTGCATCTATCCACAGAGGCTTGCAAAGTCTTCAGATTGCTGAGTAGTCTGGTAATGAAAGACAGATTGGAGTGGTTGAAATCACCCTGGTCTCAGTTTCTTCACCTGTAAAATCATACTACTTACCTCAAAGAGTTGTGGAGGATATATTTAATAAGTATGAGAGTGCTATAATACTGAGATTAATTATTCATCGTTAACGATAGAGATAATATTATGTATATGCATAAAGAGAATAGACAGCTGCCTTCCTGTTGTGAATTTAAGGCTTCCAAAGAATCCACTTGCTTTCAAATATCCTTCCCAACTGGAATAGTAGCTGAAATTCCTTCCTTACATTTTAGGTTAAGGGAATATTTTTAAAAGTTTCTCATAAAAGAATATGATCTAAGAATAGCTCAGAAAAAGTTATTTAATCCAGGGCATGTAACTTTTAAAAAGTGATGTATGTAATTTGAAATACATAAGATAAAATGCATAGATCACAAAGGAAACTACATTGAAATAGTTTTTATATCTGCATATATACAAAGTATTATATATGAGTTTATATAGAAAGAGTAATATATATGATATACTTATAAAAACTGTACTTCAATATAATTTGTTTCTTTTGTAATCTATTCATTTTATTTTATGCATTTAAAAATATTATTTTGTTAAGATGTCCATATCCTTCATCAGACTGCAAAAGAGGTACATGCTATGAAATAGGGTAAGAACCACTCTCTTAGAAAGATAACATGGCAACTCTATATCTTTTGTTAGTGCCTGGTTAAAGGATCATAGATTTAGACCTGAAAGAAACCTTAGCAGTCCAAACTCCTATATTTTTTTTAATTTTTTTTTTTGTGAGGCAATTGGGGTTAAGTGACTTGCCCAGGGTCACACAGCTAGTAAGTGTTAAGTGTCTGAATCCAGATTTGAACTCAGGTCCTCCTGAATCCAGGGCCAGTGCTCTATCCACTGTGCCACCTAGCTGCCCCTAAACTCCTATATTTTAAAGTGAAGAAATTGAAACCCAGGGACATTAAGGGATTTGTTCAGGATCACACAGCTAGTTATTGTCTAAAGCAGAGTCAAACTCTGGTCTCCCTGACTCAAAACTTTGCACAATATGACAGCATGACAGTATGACAGCATGCTTCCTCTCTCAGATCATCCCCTTAGATGGCAGATAGGTGGCACAATAGATAGAGTACTGGCCCTGAAGTTGAGATTACCTGAGTTCAAATCTCACCTCTGATACTTATTAGCTGTGTGACCCTGGGCAAGTCACTTAACCCCAATTGTCTTAAAAATATGGGGTTATCTTCTGTCATCCTGATAGTGAGGTTGGTGACCTTCCACAGCCCTCACTCATTTAAATCCAACTAACCCCAAATCATGACATCACCTCCTCGAATCATGATCCTCTTCGAGAACAAAGATCAAACAACCATGACGACAACAATCCCCTTGGATAGAACTACCTTAAAACGGTTAAAGTCACAGAATGGGAAGCAATCCAGCTTTATTAGTTGTAGATGTAAGAAATTAGGAAAGGATGAGCCAAAAGAGGTTTGAAAAGATGGAGCCCAGGGTGTGGCTTTGGACAGGCTGACACATTATTTTCAGGGCATCATGAGGACCAGTAGTCATCGGTGGCCAGAAGAGGCAAGGTACTGAAGATAAACTTCATCTACTTCATTTAAATTATGGCCAGCCATGGGAGAAAAGATATTTGTGAATTCTCCAGGGCAGCTTGTGTAAGGTTCATATGGGGATATGTCATGCACTGTGATTGATTTTTAAAAGAAAGTAATTTCAGCTACATTTGTCACCAAATAGCATTCTAAAAGTACTTTGAAATCCTGGCCAGCAATGTGTCACTTATTCTAATTGTCAAGTACTATTAATAGTCTGATCTTAAGAGGCTCCCATTTTCAATTACAGAAAAACATATACATTTTGCTCTAAGAACACCGCAGATCAAAAAAAGAGAATAGAAAAAGGGGATTAAATCCTGCAATGTGAATGCAGTGTCATGTTTCCTGTAGAACACAGGAATAAGAAAAATCTAGGTCAAGTCAGCAACTCTGATAAAAGGAGTTTTTTTTTTTCTCCCTAACCTTAAAGCTAATGAACTCTTTGGGTAAGTACTCTATTGTTGTAAAAAGAGAATAAAATTTGACAGATTGTCATTGTAGAACTAATATGAGTTCCCAGGACATCAGTCAAATGAGTAGTTGTTTATTTTGTGGTTTTGGCAGTCTAGCATTAAATACACTCCACAACCTCACTCCAGTTTACCTTTTCAGTCTGGTCTTACCCTGTTCTTCACGTGACCTATTTTCCTGTAAAATTGGATGACTCACTACTCTGTAAACTTACTCTGTCCTTCTTCAACCTTCATTTTTTAAAAAAAATGTTCCTGCTACTGCTGATGCCTAAATAAAGTACCCACACTCCCTTCCCATGAACCTTGTTGAAGTCTACCTATCCTTTCAGGCCCTGTTGAGATGCCACCTCCTCCACAAAACCATCTGTGAGACAACCCAGATGCAAGCAATCCCTCCTTGTGCTGAACTCGCATGGAACTTTGCTCTGTCTGTATCTCTCACAGTAATTTGTGTTATACCTAAATGTACATTTGTCTTGTCTCCTCTGCTAGACTCTTAGTTTTTTGAGGGAAGTCTTCATCTCTTATTAATTTGTCAATCTCCCTCAGTGCATTGTACATGGTACTTTCTTTTTTTTCAACCAACCCTTAAGTGTGTATTATGTAAAACCCAAAGGGAAAGGGAATAAGCATTTGTTAAACACCTACTATGTGACAGGCACCATGCTAAACACTTTACAAATATTATTCCACCTGATCCTCACAACATTAGAGGGGTAGATGTTACCATGGTTCTCACTTTATAGTTGAGAAAACTATAAACTAAAACTCTTGGTTGAGGCAGACAGAGGTTATGTGGCTTGCCCCAGGTCACATAGTAAGTATAAGAGGCTGGATATGAGTTCAAGTCTTCCTAACTCCAAACCCAGACTCCAAACATTGTGCCATCCTTGCCATCCACCCCACTGCAAGAGCTTAGGTCTTCTGGATCTTGCTATCTATTCTGCTCTCTAGCTCTCTTCCTTTTTCTATCCAGACCTTTATTTTTTTCCAGTTACTTGTAAAGATAGTTTTCTTTTTTCCAATTTATTTAGAATTTTATTTTTCTTCAAAGTACATGTAAAAACATTTTAACATCGATTTTTAAAACTTTGTGTTCCAAAATTTCTTCCTCCCTCCCCACCCACCCTTAATAACTCAAGCAATTCAATATAAGTTATACATGTGTAGTCATGGAAAACATTTCCACATTAGTCAGGTTGTGAAAGAAAACAGACAAAAATCTTTGGAAAAAGGAACTTAAAAAATCATGCTTCAATCTGTATTCAGACTCAATCAATTCTTTCTCTGCAGATGGACTGCATCTTTCATAAGATTTTGAGTTCCAAATTTTTCTCCCATCCTCCCTTCCCCCCCTCCTCCAGAAGCCAGCAAACAATCTGATATAGGTTATATATATATATATATATATATATATATATATATATATATATATATATATATATATTACAGTCATGTTACGCATATTTCCACATTAGTCATATGAATCAGAACAAAAGAAAAAACACAAGAACGAAGAAACAACAACAAAAAAGCAACAACAAAAGTGAAAATAGTATGCTTCAGTCTGCATTCAGTCCCCATAGTTCTTTTTCTGTATGTGGAGAACATTTTCTACCTTGAGTCTTTTGGCATTGTTTTGGATCATTGTATTGCTGAGAAGAGCTAAGTCTATCACAGATGATCATCACACAATGTTATTGATACTGTGTACAATATTCTCTTGGTTCTACTCATTTCACTCAGCATCAATTTATGTAATACTTTACAGGTTTTTTCTGAAATCCATCTACTTATCATTTATTACAGTACAATAGATATTACATTACATTCATATACCACTAGTTGTTTAGCCATTCTTTGATTGATGGGCATGCCCTCAATTTCTAATTATTTGTCACCACAAAAAGAGCAGCTACAAATATTTTTTTACATGTGGGTCCTTTTGCCTTTTTTATGATCTCTTTGAGATCTAGACCTAGTAGTGGTATTTCTGGTTCAAGGGTTATGCACAGTTTTATAGACTTTTGAGCATGGTTCCAAATCGCTTTCTAGAATGGTTGGATCAGTTCACAACTCCACCAGTAGTGTATTAGCATTCCAATTTTCCCATATCTTCTCCAACATTTATCATTTTCCTTTTATGTCATATTAGCCAATTGGATAGGTGTGAGGTGGTACCTCAGAGTAGTTTTAATTTGCATTTCTCTAATCAGTAGTGATTGAGAACATTTTTTTTTTCATATGGCTGTAGATAGCTTTAATTTCTTCATCTGAAAACTGCCTATTCATATCCTTTGACCATTTCTCAATTGGGGAATACACATGGCACTTTCACTGCTTAGTATTTATTCATTCATGGCCTCTAGGTGATGCAGTGGATAGAGTAGCTAGCAGTCCTGTAGTTTGGAAGACTCATTTTCCTGAATTCAAATCTGGCCCCAGACACTTACTAGCTGTGTGACGCTGGCCAAATCACTTAGCTCTGTTTGACTCAGTTTCCTCATCTGTAAAATCAGTGGCAGAAGCAAATGTCAAACCACTGTAGTATGTTTGGCAAGAAAACCCCATGTGGAGTCACAAAGATTTGGACAAGACTGAAACTATTCAACAACAGTATATTTAGTTGAACAGAATGGAACAGTCTAGAGGACAGTGAAAAGAAAGGACTTAGCTTAAAGATGAAACAGTCGCAAAGTAATCTTGCTTTGGAAGCTTTGGTGATTTGCAATTGAAATAATATTGAGCCATAAGGGACAATCCAAAGGAAGCACCAACACTGACAACTAGTACTTTCCTTTCATTTTAGAGATGTAAACACTGAAGACAAGATAGGGCAAAGTGGATTACCCTCAGTAACCAGGTCACATAGGAGCAGAGATGGAATTTGAATCTGGGATTCCTAACTACTGATGCAGCATGGTTTTCTTTTTGCTGTATTTGCAAATATCCCTGTAAAACTTTAGTTGGGGGATGTGAGAGAGAACTTCAGCCAGTGTAATTCAGATGTAAATTACAATGTGGTTTCAGAAGATTTCAGCCTATTCTTGAGACACTCGTAAGCACCAGGTTTTTACCTGTTTTTGCTTATGTTGGCTTTTTCTGGAAGGAAAAGGCACAAACAGGAAGAGAGGAAGGAAACAAATATTTATTTATTACACACCTACTATGTGCCAAGCACTTTTTACAAATATAATCTCATTTAATCTTCAAAACAACCTTGGGAGTTATGTGCTATTATGCTCATTTCATAGTTGAGGAAAGTGAGGCAGACAGAGTTTGTATGATTTGCCCAAGGTCGCCTAGCTGGTAAGTGTCTGAGGTCACATTTAAACTCAGATCATCCTAGTTCCAAACCCAGAGCTCTGTGCACTGGTCTGGCTAACTGCTTTCACATCAAGTTCTAAGATGTTGTCATTTTTATGACAACTTGAAATTTTAGTCTAGCTCCTTTCACTTTTATAAAGAAGGGTATGCTGCATTCTGGGTGCCACAAATGTAGCTTCTGGATATCCAAGCTTTATAGGTCTATGAAAACAGAAAGACAATAGTGATAGATAAAAGAGATAAAATCATTGTAGATATATTAAAACCATTGTTCTGAAAATGTGATTGTCTACCCCAGGAAAATTCCAATGTGACACAGATATTTCTTTCTTAGAATGTGTTAATCATTAATTATGCTTTTTAGCTTCCCTGACATCACAGGTACAAAGCAGGGGGAGTCTAACGCCTTTCCTTGTAAGTCATTTTCTAACAGAATTTAATCATATAGACCAAAATTAGCAGCAAACCCAGCATTTGGATCTCTGAATTTTCTCTCCCCCTGAATTTCATAAATGACAAATGAATCTTAAGCATTGCTTTTTGAACCAATTCATCATACAATTTACCACACGCAGGAGGCCTTAGGAAAACCTAAAAAACACAGTCACAAAGAGTTGGACATGACTAAAGAATGACTAAACAACAGGCTTTAAAGGTCTACTTTGTATAAAGTGATGTGGATATACAGTTTTATGGAGCAAACCTTTGTTACAGATCATTTAACCCACTAAATGGAGTGGAGTGTCTGCTAGGCGCATGCTCAACACATTCTAGCATGGCCTGCATTTTCAGTGCAAGGCCAAAAGACAGGCTGGAGGCATGGATAAAGTAGGCAGCAGACCAAATGTTGTTACTTCAGGAACTTGTCATCCATCGTCTACTACAATGCCTCAAACCTACATTCCCCATACTTTTCCAAGAATTAAGAGATAATTAGATATCTCTTCTACCCTTTGTGGCTAAACTCCTTGACAAGGTGGTCTACAATAAGCCTCTCTCCTCACACTTTCTTTTTAACAATTTGCCATACATCATTTAATGCTTTCTTTAAAGTTATCAGTGATCTCTTAATTGCCAAATCCAATAGACTTTTCTCAGTCCTTATATCATTTAACTTGTCTGTAGTCTTTGAAACTGTTGATCCTTGGGAAACTGGTGATTCCTCCTTGATACCCTTATCTCTAGGTATGGGGGACACCATTCTGTCCTGGTTTTCCTCCAGTTTATCTGGCTATTGTTTTTCAGGTTGGGTTGCTGGAACCTCATCCACATTATACCCTTTAACCATAGATATGCTACAAGGGTCACGTCTGGACCCTTTTCTCTTCTCCTCTATACTACCTCACCTGGTAATCTACATCAGCTCCCATGAATTTAATTATCATCTTTATGCTTATGGTACTCAAATTTATCTATAGTGCCCTAACTTCCCTGCTGATATCTGATCTTACATCTCTAACTACGTTACAGACATATTATACTGAATGTCCAGTGTTATTGTTATTCAGTTGTTTCAGGTATATATGACTCTTCTTAACCCCATTTAAGGTTTTCTTGGCAAAAATACTGGAAGTTTTCCATTTCCTTCTCCATCTCATTTAGAGATGAGAAAATTGGGGCAAAAAAGGTTAAGAGGGGGGCAGCTAGGTGGCACAGTGGATGGAGAACTAGCCCTGAAGTCAGGAGGATCTGAGTTCAAATCTGGCCTCAAACACTCGACACTTACTAGCTGTGTGACCCTGGGCAAGTCACTTAACTCCAATTGCCTCACAAAAAAACAAAAACAAAGTTAAGTGACTTTCCCAGGGTCACATAGCTAATATGTGTCTTGAACCAGATTTGAACTCACATCTTTGTTATTCCAGGCCAAATACTCTATCTGCTTCACCACCTAAATGTCGAGTACATATCCTAAACTCAATATGTCCAAACTGGAACTCATTAACTTTCCTCCTAAACTCTATCTTCTCCCTTCCCTATTACTATTAAGAGAAACATCATCCTTCCTGGCCCTCAGTTCATGAAGCTGTCATGAGGTGTCATCCTCTAACTCTCACTCCCTTCCCCCATATTCAATCTATTGCCAAAGCCTATAGATTTTACCTTTGCACCATCTCTCAGATGTGCCCCCTGCTCTCTTCTGATACTACCATCATCCCAGTGCAGGCCTTCATCATCTCATAACAGGACTATGGTAATAGCCTGCTGGTGATCTCCTTGCCTCAGGTCTTTTCTCCCCCAATCCATTCTCCATTCACTCACAAAAGTGATTTCCTTAAGCTCAGTTCTGGCCATGTCATCCCCCTACTCAATAAACAAACTCCTCTGGCTCCTTATCACCTCTAGGATAAAATACAAAATCCTCTACTTGGCATTCAAGGCCCTTCATAACCTAACTCCCCACACACACTTTCCCAAGCTTCTTGTTCCTTACTCCCAGCATGTAGTCTTTGATCTAGTGATACTAATCTTCTTGGTGTTCCATGAACAAGACTATCCATCTCTTGACATTTACTCTGGCTTTGTGCTTGCCTGGAATGTTCTCCCTCTTTTCTGACTCCTGGCTTCCTTTAAATTCCAAATAAAAACCCCATCTTTTGGGGGCAGCTAAGTGGTGCAGTGGAAAAAGTACCGGCCCTGGATTCAGGAGTACCTGAGTTCAAATCCAGCCTCAGACACTTGACACTTACTAGCTGTGGGATCCTGGGTAAATCACTTAACTATCATTGCCCAGGAAAACAAAAACAAACCCCAAATAAACTATCTTTAATTTTTTTCCAATTTTAATAGTATTTTAGTTTTTCCAGTTACATGTAAAGATAGTTCTCAACATTTATTTTATAAGTATTTGAGTTCCATATTTTTCTTCTATCTCCTCCCCAAGACATAAAAGAATCTGATATAGGAAAAACCCTATCTTCTACAGGAAGCCTTTTGCAACCCGCTCTTAATTCTTATGCTTTCACTTTCTTATTTATCTGCTTTTTAGTTCATGCATACATGTTTGTTTGTTTGCACACTAAACTGTGCACCCCTTCTCCACTTGTGGCATTCTCTTTTGCCTCTTTTTGTATTTCTAGGACTTGGGAAAGTACCTTGAGAATAGTAAGATCTTAATAGATGTTTTCTCACTGACTGAGTAAGAGAGAGATAGGAAGAGAGACCAGAACTGTGATTTCATTGGCATAGGCTGCTCTGAAGTGAGGAAGTTCCTTCTAGCATTGAAGTTGTAAGACTCCTTATAGTCTTAGAGAAGTAAATAGGGCATAGGTATCAAACACATAATTGGGTCCATAACGTCTCTGCCCACAGTGCTCAAGTGTAGCCAGAGCCAGAATAAAATATAATTGGAAAACATTTAACAGAATAAAAAAATTGCAAAATAACATGGATAATGTTTATATGTGTTTTTCCAAGTCATTATGCCCTCAGGGACCCTTAAGTACAGTTCAGTGGCTCTATTTGTGTTTGACACCAGTGGCTTGGATCACTGCAAAGCTGAGGGATTCTCATAGTCTGTGGTCTCAGAGACAGGACTGGAACCCAAGCCTTGGCTTCTTAGTTTATAGCTTCCTTTCATTAGAGAATGGTGTATGTAGCAATATGGGAGTACACAGTTTGTGGGATTGTAAGGAGTTCAGTTTCCCTTGAGTCTAGAAATTGTAAAGAGAAGTGCAGTATAAATCTAGGGATCTTCTTCATATATTTCATTAACTTTACAGCATAACTTCTTTGCTTGGACAGGTGATTTGGCCTGGTTTCCTCTTGTCCCACTATTCTATGAGTAATAAAATACTGTATGTATATAGTGAGGCTTAATTCCATTTTTCTTATCCTTCTTAATCTGAAATATTTCTGAAAAAATGTTTAAAAAATTCCTATAATAGATAGTGTGGGCCTATTAAGATCTGACTATTAATAGTACTTGACAATTAGAACATATGACACTCATTGCTTGTCAAGGTATTAAAGTACTCTCAGAATGTTTTTTAGTGACAACTATAATTCAGATGACATTTTTTACAAATCACTCCCAGTTTTAAGTTTCCCCACATGAACCTTGCATGACAGTGCTGAGGCCCAGCCCTGAGTCTGTTATCATTTTGCTTGATTGGATCTAGGCCATTCTCAATCTCTGGAAAATATTCGAATTAACTCCTCAACTCTAAATGACCAGAAAAGAAAGGTAATGTGTCAAGTGAACAAGACAAAAGCACAACAAAACAGAAGACCTACGCTTCTTTTGTTTGATTTGGATGAACTTACAAATAAGATTTCAAGTTTTTATGTCCCTTTCCAAATGTTTTCAATCATAATTATGGCACCCGTTTTAGAAGCTCATTGTGACATAATTGTAGACAACAACAAAGATGACAATGATGACAACAACAAGGACAGTGACAATAATAGCACTGGCTCTGGAGTCAGAGGACCTGGATTTGAATCTTGGCTTCATTATTTACTGTGTTTCTTTAAGAAGATAACATCTTTGAGACTTAGTTTCTTTACATGTGAATAATTAGGGGTTGAACTACATATTACATTAAATTAAAACAAAGTGTACTCATGGTTTATAGTGCTCACAGTAGTAAAATCATTAATGTTCCCACTTTCCTTATATGGAAACTATCTCAGTTTAAATGAATTACACATGGTTACAAGTAAGAGAGCAAGACTCCTAATCCAGCGGTTTTCCCCACTGTACTTAAGTATCTCTCCAGTATTTGCCTTTTATTCTCAAGAATCAAGATATGATCTCTCTTTTAAGAGTACTTTTCTTTAAATAGTATGTTAAATCTATACTCACATGGCATTTTAATTTGATAAATGACTAAAGAAGCTAAACTGTGCTATTTTAACTTTTGCTGGTCTTTGATATGAGCTGTATATTGATCAATTTGCACATGAAGCTAATAACAGCTAATAGGCTTGTCTTGAAATGTTTTGATATGGCAAGGTCTTGCAATGTCTCAGCAACTTTCATAGTATGCAACTTGCTGGCTTGCAACATCTTGAAATGACCCTGAATTTTGCATCCCCATTTTACAGGGTGCTTTGTTTAGAACTGGATGGTCCTGTAGGGGTTATTGAATTCACCACTTTTACAGATAAGGAAACTGAGATCCAGAAAGGGTCAGTGACTTGACCAAGGTTCCACAGGCAATAAGTGGCAGAGGTGCTATTTGTATCCAGAGACTTGGACTTTAAATGCCATACCTATTTCCATAAAATACATGCATAGATAGATAGATAGATAGATAGATAGATAGATAGATAGATAGATAGATAGATAGATAGATAGATAGATAGATTCTAGCAATGAAAATATATTGGGGTAAAGGGAAATTGCGTGTGTGTCTATTTCAGTGTGTCTGTGCTTGCACAACTTGAATGATTGGTAGCTTAAAAGAACAAAGCTCTTGTCCTGCAGATGGATAAAAACTGATAGCTCATACTTCTGAGAAAAATCACTTTTTTGTCCTCTTCAGTGGCCACTACAAAAGAGTCATCCCTTCAGTAGTGATATTTAACCTGCAGGAAGCGTTCAGCCCTTGGCATATCTTAGCATAGCAGCACTTGGCTTTTGAACACTGAAATTCAGCAGGACTATATTCTTTACCCTTTTCAAGCAATGACACCACTTTATTTTGGTTTGAAGTATTTGATCCTTTAAAGGCACACTAGAAGATGGAATGTTCAGTATATTATTTTTTAAATTAAAGTTTACTAAGCCTTTTGGCATTTGCTTTGGCCAAAGAGGCAACAAAATCTCTTTCATTGGTCTGGGGTAGTGGATAGAGGGTTGGTGGTACTTTCTAGTGAAAAGTCTGTACCTTGATCCTCAGACCAGAGTTCCATAAATTATTGCTTGCCCAGTAGATACTATTTCTCCTGTTTAAAAGATCTTATCAGGGGCAGCACAATGGATAAAGCACCAGCCCTGGATTCAGGAGGTCCTGAGTTCAAATGTGGCTTCAGACACTTGACACTTACTAGTTATGTGACATTGGGAAAGTCACTTAACCCTCATTGCCCCACCCTCCCAAAAAGAGATTTTAAGAGTACTTATACTCTACTTGAATAGTCATAAAAAGTGTCACCTTTAAGCCATGAAAGAATATGAAAAAAATTAAGAAAAATTAATTTTCATCTTTTATGCCCACAGTCCCTCAATATGAACAAGAGAATAGAAATGTCTGTACACAGGGACCAGGGGATCTCTTTAACCTTTTGAAAAGCAATTGATGTGAAACTCTTAATGGCAATGATGATATGATTTCAGCAGTGAAAAGATTAATCAAATAGCCTCACTGAGGAAGCTGAGATCTGTGTTTACTGGAATGTTTCTGAGACTCTGTTTTCCTTTTGATGAGAGGCTCCCAAGCTGTTACTGTCCTTTCCCACCAGCCTGACTGCCAGCTGGCTTAATATTCTTCCAATGCTGCATGTGCCTATCCTTAAACCCTACCACTAACCTCTGTTTCAGGTCATTCTGCACTTATATTTTCAATCTCCCATTAAACTCTGCTGTGGATTTCCATTGATTCAGCACTCTTACTACGTGACCATAGGGAAATGATTTCATAGAATGTAAGGGCTAGAAGGTACTTAGAGGTGATGTAATCAAATACCTTGTTCAAAGCAAAATTCTTACCTTTGCTTTTTTGATTGGAATATCTTTTATGATTAAACAGTATTTTAAAATGACAAGCAGTTTAATTGGAGGGGCTCTGGGGGCAGGGCAAAGATGGCATTGAGAAGTCAGGAACTTGCTTGAGCTTTCCCATATTTCCCTCAAAAACAATATTAAATCAAGCCTCTAAACAGAATCTGGAACTACAGAACCTAGAAACAGAGAGACACAATCCTGCTACTTGAAATAATTTAGAAGACTTCAGGAAAGGTCTGTCTCACCTGGAGGAAAAGGGAGGGCAGCTCAGCACTACTCTTCTCAGCTGGCAGCTCACCTCAGCAAAGCTGGGCTCAGTGGGCAGCTCAACATGGCTGCAACTCGACACAGCTGAGAGTGGGGCAGCTGAGAGAAGTAAGAAGCTTGCAATAGGGAACCCTGTGCCCCAGGAGCAGACTTCAACTTTATAAGTTTAAAAATTGCCTACAACATGAGCAAGAAACATAAAGGACCCTTACCATTGACAACTTCTATGGTGAAAGGGAAGACCAAAACTCAAACTCCGATGAGTTGGCCAAAATGCCTACAAGTGAAGACTCAAGCGGGAATATAATCTTGACTCAAGACCAAAAAGCCTTCTTTGAAGAGCTCAAAAAGGCTTTTAAAACCAAATAAGATATGTAGAAGAAAAAATGGAAAAAGAAATGAGAGAAATGAGAGTTACACTGCAAAAATAAGCACAAAAATTGACTGAGGAAAACAATTCCTTAAAAAAATACAATTGGCCAAATGAGAGAAAAAATAGCCCAATAGGAGAAAAAAAATGGCCAAATGGAAAAAGAAGTGCAAAAGCTTACTAAGGAAAATAAGGCCTTAAAAATAAAATTGAGCAGATGGAAGCTGATAAATCCATGAGACACCAAGAATCTGTCAAGCAGAATCAAAAGACTGAAAAAATAGAAGAAAATGTGAAATACCTCATTGGAAATACAACTGACCTGGAAAATAGATCCAGGAGAGATAATCTGAAAATTATTGGACTGTGATCAAGAAAAGAGTCTAGACACCATATTCCAGGAAATTATTAGGATAACTGCCCTGAAATTGTAGAATCAGAGGATAAAATCATCATTGAAAGAATCCAATGATCACCTCCTGAAAGAAACCCAAAAGGAACACTTGAAGGAATATTGTAGCCAAACTCCAGGATTATCAGGTGAAGGAGAAAATACTCCAAGGAGCCAGAAATAAACCATTTAAATATCATGGAGCAACAGTCAGGATTGCACAGGACCTGGCAGCTTCAACATTAAAGGATTGCAGGACTTGGAATATGACATTCAGGAAAGCAAAGGAGCTTGGATTATAACCCATGATCAACTACCCAGCAAAACTGATCATTCTTTTTCAGAGGAAAAGATGGACATTCAATGAATTAGGGGATTTCCAAGGCTTCCTGAGAAAAAGACCAGAACTGAACAGAAAAATTGATCTCCAAATACAAGACTAGAGAAATATAAAGAGGTAAACAAGGGGTGGGGCGGGAGAAGTTTGTTCAATGATGTTAAACTGCTTGCGTCCCTATGAGAGAGGATAATAATTTTAACTCTTGGGATCTGTATCTCTGTTAAGGTATTGTTATTAAATCAACTTTGATGTGATGATATAAAGAAACTTAAGAGGCAGAATAAAAGAAGACTAGGGGGAGGAGAGGAAAGGGTAAGTGGAATGGGGTTAATTACATCATACAAAGAAGTGCAAAAAACCTATTACAATAGAGGGAAAGAAGGGAGGGGTGGGCATTATCAAAGACTTACTCTCATCAGACTTGGTTCAGGGAGGGAATAAAATACATTCCTATTTGTATAAAGAACCTTAGCTTACTCTTTAAGGAAACAAAAGGGGAAGGGGGAAAAGGGTGGTATTGATAGAAGGGAGGGCACAAATGGTGGGGGGGAAGCAGAAAGAAAAAGAAGGGCAGCTGATAAAGGGGAGGACAGATTGAGGGAGGCAATAGTCAGAAGCAAAGCACTGGTCAGGTGGAATAGGGAGAAAGAAGGGAAAAAAGAGTACAAAGCAAGGGCAACAGAAGATGGAGGGAAATAAACAGTTAATAATTTAAAATATGAATGTGAATGGGATGAACTCTCCCATAAAATGGAAGGGAATAGCAGAGTGGATCAAAAATCAGGATCCTAAAATAATTTGTTTACAAGAAACACATTTGAAGCAGAGAGATACACATTGAATAAAGGTAAAAAGGTTGGAGCAAAATATATTATGCTTCAGCCGACTTCAAAAAAGCAGGGGTAGCAATTCTTATCTCAGACAAAGCAAAAGCAAAATTAGATCAAATTAAAAGAGATAAGGAAGGAAACTACATCTTGCTAAAAGGTATTATAGATAATGAAGTAATATCAATGCTAAACATGTATGCACCAAGTGTTATAGCATCCAAATTCATAGGGGAGAACTTAAATGAGTTACAAGAGAAAATAGACAGCAAAACCATACTAGTGGGGAATCTGAATCATGCCCTCTCAGAATTAGATAAATCTAGCCACAAAATAAATAAGAAAGAAGTGAAAGTGGTAAATGTAACATTAGAAAAGTTAGATATGATGAAAATCTAGAAAAAACTGAATGGGGATGGAAAGGAATATACCTTCTCAGCAGTAAATGGCACATACACAAAAATTGACCATGTATTAGGGCACAAAAACCTCATAGTCAAATGTAGAAAGGCAGAACTAGTAAGTACATCCTTCTCAGATAACGATGCAATAAAAATTACATGTAATAAAGAGCCATGGAAAGGTAGACTGAAAATTAATTGGAAACTAAATAATTTCATTCTAAAGAATGAGTGGGTCAAACAACAAATCCTAGAAACAATCAACAACTTCATCCAATATAATAAAAATAATGAGACAACATACCAAAATCTGTGGGATTCCACCAAAGCAGTGCTTGGGGAAATTTTATATCTCTAAATGCTTACATGAATTAAAAGAGAGAAAGAGGAGATCAATGAATTGGGCATGCAACTAAGAAAGCTAGAAAAAGAACAAATTAAAAATCCCCAACTAAATACTAAATTAAAATTGAACATCAAAGGAGAAATTAATAAAATTGAAAGCAAGAAAACTATACAACTAATCAATAAAACTAAAAGCTAGTTCTATGAAAAAAAAACAATAAAATAGATAAGCCATTGGTTAATTTGATCTAAAAAAAGAAAGAAGAAAACAAAATTACCAGTATAAAAAATTAAAGGGGTGATTTCACCACCAATGAAGTGGAAATTAAAGCAATAATTAAGGGCTATTTTGCCCAAATGTATGCCAATAAATTTGACAATCTAAATGAAATAGATGAATATTTACAAAAATACAAATTGCCCAAGTCAACTGAAGAGGAAATAACATCCTTAAATAGGCCCATTTCAGAAAAAGAAATTGAACAACTCATCAATGAATTCCCTAAGAAGAAATCTCCAGGGCCAGATGGGTTTCAAAGTGAATTCTACCAAACATTTAAAGAACAATTAATTCCAAAACTATACAAACTTTTTGGGAAAATAGGTGAAGAAGGAATTCTACCAAATACCTTTTATGACATAAATATGGTGTTGATAACTAAACCAGGCAGAGCCAAAACAGAACCAAAATTACAGACCAATTTCCAAAATGAATATTGATGCAAAATCTTAAATACAATATTAGCAAGGAGATTATAGCAAGTGATCACCAGGATCATACACTATGACCAGGTGAGATTTATACCAGCAATGCAAGGCTGGTTCAACATTAGAAAAACTATTAATATAATCAACCACATCAATAATAAAACTAACCAAAATCATATGATTATCTCAATAGATGCAGAGAAAGCATTTGACAAAACACAACACTCATTCCTTTTAAAAACACTAGAGAGATTAGGAATAAGTGGAGCTTTCCTTAAAATAATAAGCAATATATACCTAAAAGCATCAGCAAACATTATATGTAATGGGGATAAGTCAGAGGCATTCCCAGTAAGAACAGGGGTGAAATAGGGATGTCTATTATCACCTCTATTATTTAATATTGTATGAGAAATGTTAGGTATAGCAATAAGAGAAGAAAAAGGAATTAACGGAATTAGAATAGACAAGGAGGAAACTAAACTTTCACTCTTTCCAGATGACATGATCGTTTATTTAGAGAATCCTAAAGAATCAACTAAAAACTGCTTGAAACAATTAACAACTTTATCAAAGTTGCAGGATATAAAATAAATCCACATCAATCATCAGCATATTCATCTAAAAAAACAAAAGGTCAAGAATATCAAGGGAATTAATGAAAAAAAAATGCATAGGAAAGTGGGATAGCCAAACCAAATTTGAAGCTATGCTATAAAGCAGCAGTCATCAAAATAATGTGGTACTGGCTAAGAAATAGAGTGGAGGATCAATGGAATAGGCTGGGGACAGGAGACACAGTAGTAAATTACATTAGTAATATAGTGTTTGATAAACCCAAAGACTCCAGTTTCTGGGATAGGAACTCAGTATTTGACAAAAACTACTGGGAAAACTGGAAGATAGTTTGGCAGAAACTAGGAATAGACCAACATCTTATGCCTTATACTAAAATAAGATCAAAATGGGTTCAAGATTTAGACATAAAGGGTGATACCATAGATAAATTAGGAGAGGAAGGAATATTTTACCTCTCAGATCTATGGAGAGGAAAACAATATATGTCCAAACAAGAGATTGAGAATATTATGAAAAGCAAGATGGAAGACTTTGATTATATTAAATCAAAAAGCTTTTGTACAAACAGAAGAAATGCACCCAAAATTAGAAGGGAGACAGAAAACTGGGAAACAATTTTTATAGCCAGCATTGTTGATAACGGCCTCATTTCTAAAATATATTGGGAATGAAGTCAAATTTATAAGAATGCAAGTCATTCCCCAATTGAGAAATGGGCAAAGGATATGAACAGGCAGTTTTCTGATGAAGAAGTCAAAGCTATCTATTGTTGTATGAAAAAATGCTCTAAATCACTTTTTTTCTTTGAATAGAATTTTATTTTCCAAAATATATGTAAAAACAAATTTTAACATCAATTTTTTAAAACTTTGTGTTCCAACTTCTCTTCCTCCCTCTATTCCCAACCCCCACCCACAAGACCTCAAGCAATTCAAAATGTTATACATGAGTAGTCATGGAACAATTCCCATATTAGCTAGTTGTAAGAAAAAACAGTAAGAAAAAAAATGAAACTTCAGATTAAGAAATTGTCAAAGAGGAAAAGAAAAAAAAATTTAACATGTTTCCATCTGTTTTCAGATACTATCAGTTCTTACTCTATAGATGTGCTGCAATCTTCATAAGTCCTTCAGGGTTGTATTGGATCATTGCCTTGCTAAAAATAACCACATGCTTCCCAGTAGATTATCTTACACTATTGCTGTTATTTTGTATACAGTACATTTTACTCTGCTTCAGTTCATGTAGGTCTTTCCAGGTTTTTCTGATAGTATCCTGTTCATCATAACGTGTATATAGTACCTTAAGCTTGACAGAGAATTTTCTTCATAATAGCCCAGCAAAGTAGGTACCCTACGTTTTGCCATTATAATCAATCCATCATAACTATTTCCCTCCATCCCACTCCCTTCCCATGACATTTACTCTATCTTCTTTTTACCTATTCCTCCTCAAAAGTGTTTTACTTCTGACTATCCTCTCCCCTGCTCGGCACTCCCTTTTTTGATCAGAGAAATGAAAATTAAAACAATTTTGAGGTACCACCTCACACCTATCAGATTGGCTAATATGACAAAAAAAGAAAATAATAAATGTTGGAGAAGCTGTGGGAAAATTGGAACACTAATGCATTGTTGATGGAGTTGTGAAGTGATCCAACCATTCTAGAGAGCAATTTGGAACTATGGCCAAAGGGCTATAGGACTCTTCATACCCTTTGGCCTAGTGGTACCACTGCTAGGTCTGTATCTCTAAGAGACCATAGAAAAGGGAAAAGCATCCACATGTACAAAAATATTTCTAGCAGCTCTCTTTGTGGTGACAAAGAATTAGAAATCATGGGAATACCCATCAATAGGAAAATGGCTAAACAAATTGTGGTATATGAATGTAATGGAATATACTATTGTGCTGTGAGAAATGATGAGCAGGAGGAGTTCAGAGAAACCTGGAAGGACTTACATGAACTGATGCTGACTGAGAGGAGCAGAACAAATAAAACATTGTACACAATAACAGCAACATTGTGTGATAAACAATGGGGATAGACTTGGCTCTTCTCAGCAGTGCAACAATCCAAAACAGTTTCAAAGAACTCATGATAGAAAATATTCTCAATATCCAGAAAAAAGAACTGTGAATTATGAATGCAGATTGAATCATACCGTTTCTACTTTTGAACTGTTTTTCTTCTCCTTTGTTTGAGGTTTTTCCTTAGTGCTCTGATTCTTCTTTCACAAGATGACTAATGTAGAATTATGTTTGATGTGACTGTACATATACAACCTATATCAGACTGCTTTCCATCTTGGGGAGGAGGGAGTGTAGGGAGGGGGGAAGAAAAGAAAAAAATGGACCTAAAAATCTAGTATAAACAAATTTTGAAAAGTATCCTTATACGTAATATGTAACTGGAAAATAATAAAAAAAATTTAAATGACAAGCATATGTTAAGAAACCTCTGTGGCTCTTGAAACCATCCAAAAGGCAGAATTTATCAAGTTTACCAGCCTTGAATACAGAATAATCAGAGATTGTCTTTAGGAGAGGCATTTTGTCCAACCTGTTAAGAGTTTGGTGCTTCCAGGAAGACAAAGTGTTCTCACATAGCATTTATTCCCTTCCTATAAAAGGCACAATATGGTACAATGAAATGAACACTGGTTTTGGAGTTAGAAGACCTGAGTAGAGATCCCAGCTCTCCCACTTGCTACCTGTGTGTTTGAGCAAGTTGCTTAACATCTTCCTATCTCATCTTCCTCATCTGCTACACTGGAGATGTTGAACCAGATGATTTTTCACTTAAAGTCATCCAGCTCTAAAGCTGTGAATCTATGATATTTTTTCTGATGCGGCACACTCAATAGATTGAGAGGTCTGCCTCAATTCTTAGTATTCTGTCCTGTTCCACTTTAGGACTATGAAAAGTAGCTAGGGGAAAGCATTAAGGAAATCCAGTTCAGTACATTTTCAAAATTATAATGATACTTCTTTTCTTTAATCTGCCATATTTAACAATCAAAAGAAGTTGGGTCTACTCTCTTAGGTACCTTCAACACTATCTCCCACCCCTATATACATATCCCCATTCAAGGAGAGGCAGCTAAATGGAAGAGTAATTAGAAATCTCTGGGAAGAGAAGATCACAGATACCATCTAGTACAGCCCACAGCTAAAACAAGTCTCTTCAACAATGTCTCCAAGCAAGAAATTATCTAGTTTTCTATTAAAGACTTACAGAGGAAACTGTCTACTGAGGCAATCCATCCAAATTTTTGACAGATGTCCTCATTAGGATTTTTTTTCCTGACTTTGTACTGAAATGTGTCTGCTAACATCAAACCTACCATCACTTCTACCCTAAAGGGACAAGCCAAGCAAAACTAAACTCTCCCACATGGGGGCCTCTTAAGTATTTGAAGATAGCTTCTTTGTGACCTCTAAAATTTCTCCTCACAATTACACACTTACTATTTATCACAACTGAAATAATTTAAAAAGTAGACCTGATTATGAGGAAAAAGAGGTAATTAAGACACAGAATAGGTAAAAGACCTGATTGATGGGTGAGTGATTTCAAGCCATAGGCTCAGAGGTCTGGGGAACAAGCTGATGTAGACCAATCTGTTCTCCCTGAATAAGAGAATAAAGGGATTTTGGGGCAAGGGGCATCCACAGGTCTTCATGCCCAATCATGCAAGATAACAAAATGCTACTTCTTGTTCTTTTTCATCACAGTAGACAACATTACAGCTTAATTATTCTGGTGATCTAAAGACTATTTTTGAAGTTGTTTGTATGATAAAATTTTCTCAAGTTCCAAAGAATACATTTATAAACTAACTTTTGAAACATAGCCAAAGTTGGAACCTAATTCCAACTAGTGAACTATACAGGATAAAACAAATCCCTTCATATTATTCATTTTTTCAACCTCAAATGAAATTTAGCAAAAATGACGCCTTTATTTCAATTTAGGGAAACACAAAAAGTTGAACATGGCATCAAACCCAGGGTATCTGGGTTCAAATCTTGCCTGTATTATTCTTTATTCTTTGAGTGAGCTAGGTCAAGTTTTTAACTTCTCTAGGCCTCATTTTCCATAGCAACAAAATGGAGGAATTGGAGTGGTTGAACTGTGAGATCTTTTCTACTTCTAAATGATAAAAAATGGTGAATCCGAGTCTCTTTAGTGAGACAATTCTGGCATTATTTCAGATTTAATGGGTCAGGGAATGCTGGCTTCTTCACCTATTTAATAGTGGAGTCTTTTAAGGGATCACTTTCGCAGTTTGTCATCCAAGTATATATCCCCAGGAGGGATACAATCAAAGTGTTTCAGATTCAGAGATGACAGCTGTGTGTTTCTCCTGTAGCTTCACTTGCTGCATGCATAACAACCTCCCCCCCCCCAGCATGCTTTCTTGCTCCTCTTTTCACATGGTGTAAGAAAACTGTACTTGAGGCCACTGTCTTAGAAAGAACATTTAGATGGAAATCAAGGGAGGGCTTTCTTTCCTCTGTGATAAGGATGTCAAGCATTCAGACTGAATGGAAAGAATCATGCTGATTCTATGGCAATACTCACATAAAGAAGCCGGATTACAAGGCATGGCTACCCCAAGGCAGGTTTAAATTAAATTGCAGTGTAGTCATCAGTTCTTTGGAGCAACCTTTACCCCCTGTTCATTCAATGCATCTGGTTTGTTCACCAGACCAGAGAGTGCCTGGTTATTATGTGATTCCACCCCATTAAAGTTCTTCAGGCCACACAGGAAGGGATGGGGCAAGCACCAGTCAGTTTTCCATGGATGAAGGAGAATTCAATGAGGGTGAAATGTGTGACTGCAGGTGCAATGCCACTTCTTTGCCAAGTAAATAAATATATGTCGTCAGAGGCACCTCTTAAGGAGAAGAAACATTGCCTATGACATGTAGGTTTACATTTTTAAGTAATGGCCATGATTTCCATGTGGCACTAACCTTGAAAGGCAATGGGTATTATATGGAAGAAATCGGATAGAACATCTGTAAAAAGATAGAGCCAAACATCAAGAACACCTGCTTTTAGCAACAATGACAATTAGGCCATTACCACATTACCAGTCGTTTGTCTTTTCTAATTTAAAAACACAGAGACTTTCACGTAAACCAGTCTCTGAAGCATACCTCTTCCAAAGCCTGGAGTCAACGATGTGTTCAGGCCATAGGCCCAAGAGCAAGCTCTACAGAGACTTAACGGATATACTAGGCAACAGCTCTTGTTTAATCGTAACCTAAATGCACATAACTTTTCTTATTGCCCTTTGTACTCATTTAAGAAAAATGAACATTATTTTGGAATGGAAAAAATGCTATTTCCTTTAAAAGGCTAATACTGATTATGTTATTAAAAGCAAAGCAACTCAAAAAAGGAATGATAAATAAGAGAGCAGGTTTTGCTAGGGAATTGTTTTGTTTCATTTTATCATTTTTAGAACTAATGGAGAAACATGCTCTCTCTACAGTTGAAAAAGTCAGTTTAAAAAAGGGTACAGGTAGTTTTCAATTCTTCCACCTAAAGCTATTTATAAAAAAAAAGTGTCATACCTCTAACTAGTTACTAATGAACTCTTTATGTCTATGGAAGACACCTCTTCAACAATGAAAGAATTTAAGTCATAGGTTCAACCAGAGTGTAAGCTGCTATTTCTGCAGAAAGGAGCTTATTCAGTATAAGGCCCAATCCTCTGATGTAGATGCTTCTCTGCATTCTCTTCTCTCAGGGCCCCTAACAACATATTATGGTGTGTGGGAGAAACAATGGCCAGGATACATAGGACTATGCTTTATTTAATGCTTTGTATTGTATCTGTGTATCCTTTATTATATCTGACTTTTGGGACCTCCTAAAGTTTTATGAAATATTCTCAGAATAATTCTTGTCTATAGAGAAATAGACCAGGCACCACAAGGGACGGCCGACTGAGTGACATAGTTGATGCTAGGGGTGAGGGTTTATAATTGGAACTGAAGCAGTAGGGTGAAAGTTTCTTCTTGAACAATTTTTGGCCGGATTGCAGAGTTGTTGTTGGGTTTTTTCATCTGTGTTTTCTTTCACAGAATGATTTACATGGAAATGTGTTTTGCATGACTACAAATGTAAAACCTATATAAAATTGCTTACCTTTTCAACAGGAAGTGGGGGTGGAGAGAATTTGAAACTCAAAATTTGAAAAAAAATATTTTTACATATAATTGGGGAAAATAAAATATTAAATAAGAGACTAAAAAACAAACAAGCGGGGCAGCTAGGTGGCTCAGTGGATAAAGCACCGACCCTGGATTCAGGAGTACCTGAGTTCAAATCTGGTCTCAGACACTTGACACTTACTAGCTGTTTGACCCTGGGCAAGCCACTTAACCCTCATTCCCCTGCCCCCCCCCCAAAAAAAAACAAACACAAAACCCCAAGGAAACAAAAACAACAACAACAACAAACAATTCTCAAACTGGGGATCTTGACATCACAAGCAAAACATTCTTCCAGTACCTCTGGCTCTTTATTTTTTTTTTTGTTTTGTTTTTTTTGCGGGGCAATTTGGGTTAAGTGACTTGCCCAGGGTCACACAGCTAGTAAGTGTTAAGTATCTGAGGCCGGATTTGAACTCAGGTACTCCTGAATCCAAGGCTGGTGCTCTATCCACTGCGCCATCTAGCTGCCCTGGGTCTTTATTAAAATTAAGAATCTTTGTGACAAAGAAGAGAGAGTTGGACACAAAATCAAGAAGACAAGCGGTTTACTTCTTGCCTCTGATACATACTGGTTGAGTGACCCTGGGCAAATCACTAAAACTTTCAGTGCCCTAAGGAACTCTTCATGATTATAAATTACAAGGAAGGTACCCACCAGCATTAGTAGAGGGTGTTTATTCATCTGGTAAATTCCTGCAGTAATGAATGTATATGTCCTATTCCTATCTCTATCCATACTAGCCCCAGGGTAACCTACACAAAGCACTTGAAATGGAGCCTTCCTTCTGGAGTCTTTTAGGCAGTTCACTACAGCCTTCTCCTTAGAGCATTGGAGAGAGTGACAGTAGAAGATTGTCTCTAGATTCCAACCTTGAACCCTCTGGAAGAGCATTTTTGTTCTTATTATTCTGATAGGTGAATGAAAACCAAGTCACCACAGCTTTGAGTACTTGGCTTTTGATGCCAGTAACCCTAGTTTTTAGGGAAGAAACTTTTACCTGTTTCTGCATTCCCTTCTCCACACTGCATCCCTGTTATCTACAACCACACTCAGTCTCCTGACAATGTTTATTGTCTGATACATGTACACATATTCTTTCCCTCTCTCTCCCCCTCCTCTCTTCCCCCCCTTTCTCTCTCCCTCTCTCCTTCCCACTCCACCTCCTCTTCTCCTCCACCTCCCCTCTCTTTCCCTCCCCTCCCCTCCCCTTCCTTCCCTTTCTCTCCCTCCCCTTCCCCCTCCCTCCCTCCATCCCTCTCTGTCTGTCTGTCTGTCTTTCTCTCTCCCCCTCCCCTTCTCCCATCCCCTCTTTACTTTTCTCCCCCTCTTTCCCTCATTCCTTCCTTCACCCTTCTCCTTCACAACACAACAGTTTTCAAGCCTCTAGTGTATATGCATATTCATATGTATCATGATATATATATATATATGTGTGTGTGTGTGTGTGTTATATAATGTATATAATTATCATATATGTTTAAAATAGAAGAAGAATAAAATGTAAACCCAAGAGGCAGCTTGCCATTGTGAAAAGTTCACAGTTAAGTCTTATGTGAATTAAGGGCAAATATTTCTGTGGCTTTAGTTTTTTTTATTTTTTAAATCAGGAATTGCTCTACATGTTCTCTAAAGGTCCTTCCAACCCCAACATTCTGTATCACCATGGATCAAACCAATGACCTCGGAAGCCCACAGACCATACTTCTCTCCACTCATAACCACTGGAGATCTGCAGAATGTAAGACATCTAGATTAAACTTAATGGTGGGAAAGAGGAGGATAGGAAGGACCTTTTATTTCTAACTCATTCATGTTTGCATTTGTAAACTGATATGGTCAAACTTCCTGCCCCTTTAACCTCTCTTACATCTCATAGGAGTGAAAATGACAGACAGTTCCTGAAAGATCTGTAAATATATACAATTGAAAAACAAGGTCACCCATCCCACAGCAGGAAGCCTGTTAAAAATCCATGTAACTAGGCTATGTGGGGCAGGGCACAGATGTTTATGCACATTTCATGGTGCTTTGGGGGAATGGAATGGGTGGATAAGAAAATGGGTGTAATTGCTTTTTGAGGTCCCTTCTGGCTCCCATCTCTATTATGTTTCTGCATTAAAGAAACTAGGTTTATTTAATATACAATGTTACTGATTAGCTTGTTTGTAATGAGAATTTGGAAATCTAGGTGAAGTCAATGAAGGTAAGAACATTTTTAGCCCTTTCCCTCTATATCCAACCAATTGTCCTATATTATTCCAAAATATATGCAAAAACATTTTAACATCAATTTTTTAAAACTTTGTGTTCCCACTTCTCTTCCTCCCTGCATTCCCACCCCCCACCCACAAGAACTCAAGCAGTTATACATGAGTAGTCATGGAAAAATTCCCATATTAGCTAGTTGTGAGAGAAAACAGCAAAAAAAAAAAAAAGAAAAAAAAAAAAGAAAAAACCATCAGAATTCTTCCAAGCAAATTATCAGTCAACAGTCACCTTTTTGAGGGTCTCCTGCCAAACACTGTGCTAAACCCTGGAGACAGAAGAGAAAAGGGAAACTAATACTGCCCTCAAGGAATTTACATTCAAACGGGCCAATCAGAATGTACATATATAAGATTATCCAGCATCTTTACAAAATGAACTCCATAGTTTAGGAAGAGAAGGTGTTCACAGTTTAGGATAAACAGAAAAGGCTTCATGTACAATCGGATCCTTAGACTGAGTTTTGACAGAAACCCAGGAATCTAAGAATCAGAGCTTAGGAGGCAGAGGATTTTAGACATGGGAGAAAGTTAGCAGAAATGCATGGAGAGGGAGAAATGGAGCATCACTGGTGAGACCAGTGTGGACAAACCACAAATGCTCCATGAGTATGGATCACAGAATGGTATAGTCTCAAGACCATCAGAAGTATAGGTCCCAAAGACAAGGTAAAGATATGTGATGGACATAAAATAAATTGAGCAAAAGAAACATTTTCAGTAATATAATATAAAAGATCCTGGGTCAAACTTTAAGCTTTAATAGCTTAAAACTACTTTCTGGGATACCCTGTTTATTTCTGGATAAGGAGGAGGATCCATTTGTGTAGCTTAAACTGAGAGATAATATAGAAAGACAGGTTGACCACTACACTGCAGCAACAGAATCTTAACAGCCCAGAGAAGGCACTGAGCTCATTGGACAGACCCTCATTTCCTCTCATAGAACTTATGGCACAATATGAAAAAAAAAATTGTCCAAGATAAGGAGGTCTCTTTGATTGTGACATATACTACTAGGGGGAAGTAATCCCATTGATGGGATTACACATCTACTGAGGTATGATAGATAGTTTAGCCATATTATGGATCAAATTGGCATTTATAATCTTGTCTGGGAATCTATCCATTTTTAATAATATATTTTCCTATGGGGAAATATATTCTATGTGTCAGACCAGCAATTTATAAATTAACTTTTACAAAACAATATGTTTCTAAGGTAGGGACTTTCAGGGTAATAAAAATGGACTTTGTTTTCAAAGCATTATAGAGTTGTAGGAAGGGAAAAAGGTAATATTATTCTCTCCTTTCTCTTCCCCCAGCATTCCATTTGATCCCATTTTTCCTCATTGTCTAAGCGTACTTCAAATGATAATCTTTATTTTTTTTTTGGGGGGGGAAGGGTTTCCAGGAGCATATAGACAGTCCTCGTGTCTGCTTGGTATTCTATATTCCTAATAAATAGCTCTCTGTATTGTGTATGTTCTACTAAGACTCAGATTAGCAGAGACTGTTATGCTTGGAAGCTTTATTAGCTTTCTCTAGTCACTGGGTGATTTAAATGAAGAGCACTGCACTTGAATATGTTGAATGGTATTTATGCGTCCTGAAAAAGAAAAGGCTCCATTCCTTGATGCCTTGCTTGGTCCATGGGGGTTTCTCTTCCACGTGAGTGATCTAGTTACTTTTGTGTTGTTTTCAAGACTTATTTTGTTTTCTTCCTGCTGATAGAATGGATAGTTAGACCATGGGTAGTTTTTCACACACTAACTGACAAACCTGTATAGTGGATGTCTTCATGATCTGGTTGTAGGTTTAGGCATTCCTCATGAGTAAACATATTAATACATTTTTATCTGTCTAGGAAATCTGTTGGTTTCAAGGCAATAAACTTACCAGACAACTTGAATAGAAAGAATGAGATTAATTAACCCCATAGCTATAATTGACTCCAGGAACAGACAAATGAGTATGAAAATGAGGTAGAATAGGCAGAAGGAGAAAACAATATGAGGGCACACGGTTAACATTAAAGTTGATTCCATACCACTCTCCTCCATTCCTGTCCCTTTGATACCTCATCCTACCTTGAAAGTGTGTTTGGTTTCTCAAAGACTATGCTTGCTGGAAAGTTGCATGTTCTGATAGGTTCCACCAAGCTAAACAAGCTTTCAGGACATGGCTAAAAACAGACTGGTTCATATCATCTGAGGAACAATCTGGCTCACTACAGAAAGGCTTGTAACTACAATGTAGATCAGCAGGTGACAATTTTTTTGGGCTTTGGATACAGAACAAAGATTATCCACGAATGAATGGATTAATGAATGAATGAATGAATGACATTTTTATAAAGACAGTTGAGGGAGTTAATCATACCAAAAAACTTTACTTTTATCATCAAAGTTTTAAAGTAAACCTCACTTTCATCTGTTGAGTTGTAAACAATATAGAATTAACTATATCTGGAAGGATACCATCTTATCCAAATCTACCTTTTATTTAAGTTTATACTTGGATGCTAAGGATGATTGCAAAAAGTCTTGACACCTGTAATGAGTGAAGACAGCTCATTTTAGATAACATCTAAAAACATACCTTCCAAGGTCTTTAGAGTGACCCAAATGGAAAAGAAAATCCAGCTACCAGAGATCTTCAGTGTCTTTTAGAAATAGCTTCTCATTCTTAAACGGTTATCTCATCACCTATGGCAGGGCTCAGAGGAATGTTATAAAGTTCTTGAAAAACTCTTGAGAAGCCAGTAAAGCCATCAGCTTTGGGAAGAAAAATTCAAAACTTTTTTGCCATTACCTAGATAACATCTTTGATTCAAGAAATCACAGACTTGGAGATTTGGAAGGATTTCAAGAACTGTCTAGAACAACCTGTATCTGAATAAGAATCCTCTCTACAGCCAGCTTGAAAAGTGGCCATCTAGGCTCTGCTCAAAGGCCTCAAGTGAGGAAAAAGCCTACTACCTCTTGAAGTTGCTCTTATAGATAAGATGTTTCTCTTTATATATAGCCTAAATTTGTTACTTTTCCTCTTCCCTTACTCCTAGTACTGCCCTCTAGGAAGTAAGAAAGAAACAAGGGAGGGGTGTCTAGGTGGCACAGTGGATAAAGCACTGGCCCTGGATTCAGGAGTTACTGAGTTCAAATCTGGCCTCAGACGCTTGACACTTACTAGCTGTGTGACCCTGGGCAAGACACTTAACCTCATTGCCCTGTAAAAAAAAAAGAAAGAAAGAAAGAAACAAGGGGGCAGCTAGGTGGCACAGTGGATAAAGCACTGGCCTTGGATTCAGGATGACCTGAATTCAAATCCAGCCTCAGACACTTAACACTTACTGGCTGTGTGACTCCGGGAAGTCACTTAAGCCTCATTAACATGCAAAACAAACAAACAAAAAAAAAAAAACAAAGACAAAAAAAGAAACAAGTCTAATTCCTCTCCCAAATGACATCATTTCAAATACCTGAAGAAAGAGATGCTTCCCCTCCTCCCATCCCCAGCTCTTCAACTTGGTCTCATTAGGCACAATTTAATAGTATACATAATTTAATATGGGGGCTCATGTGCCCTTTTAACCATCTTCCTTGCCTTCCCCTCCACCTTATCAATATCTTTCCTCAAATAAGGCAACCAAAACTGATCAGGAAAGAAAACAAGGGATTTTCATCTTCCCTCATTATAAAAACTGTGTCTCTTTTAATGCAACCTAAAACTGCACTAGCCATTTGGTTGCTGTATCAAACTGTCAACTCATATTACCCTTGTATTCTGTTAAAATCTCTAGGTCTTTACCTGGTGACCTTTTTCTTTTAGTTGTTATTGTTGTTGTTATTGTTGCTGTTGGATTTTTAAATATGGGGATGAAGGATATTTTTGGACAGATTTGAAAAATAAATATGTTGAAGTTACAATTCAGTTGTGATTCATCACAGTTGTCCTAAAACATTGGCCCTATTCTTCTAAATACTCACTATCTATCCTACTACATAGTTCCTTAGAATAAGAGAACATCATTTCTCTGTAGCTAATGAACATGCTCCCGAATTTAAGAAAATCTGTGCATATAAATGCAAACTTAAAAAAAAATTCTTTTAGTTATTTCCTTTCCTGAAAGATTCTTAACCTTACAAAATAGTAAACTTCCCTAGGACATTTAAAAGATGGCTCTCAGATGCCTGTAGAAGCAAAATTTCTTAAAGATATGAGAAGGTACTATAAAATCCAGTAGAGCTTAATTAATACTTGCAAATTGTGTTTTCATTTTAAAAGTGGGTAAGAAAGAAAAAAATCCAATTGTAGAACTTGAAACATAAGTATTATTGTGGAAGAGATAGAGTATATGAGGGTAGGGTGAGGTGTTTGTGTAGAAATAGTCTTTTTGGCTTTCCTGACCAATTACCCAGACAGTCACTCCTTTATAAGACTTCCTTTACAAGACTTCCTATGTATTTGAAAAGCAAAGTTTGAAGTGAAATTTACTAATAGTTCTCCTATAAACAGTGTTTTATGAGAACTAAACATAAAGTGAAAAGATAGATGTTCGGCATTACATTTTTCATTAGTATTGCTGGCTGGATTTCATTCAATGTGCCCTGGTTTCCTTTGGCATATGGAATAATGTTTACTGATATGGTTGGGTTAGGTGACTTCCCTAATGTTTTACAACTAGTCATGGGCAGACCCAGAAATGGGAACCCAGCCTCTAAGTGATCCATCTTTCCTTAGCTTTAGTCTTCCCATTCATTGTATTTCCTAATCTATTAACTAAATTGTAAAATATTGTGGGTCAGCATACCAGTCAAAAGAATTAAAAATCATGAACTGCAAGCAATATATAGATAAAAGGAGAGAGACGATGAAGAAGGAGGAGGAGGAAGAGGAGGAGGACGAAGAGGAGGAAGAAGAAGAAGAAGAAGAAGGAGACGAAGAAGAAGAAGAAGAAGAAGAAGAAGAAGGAGACGAAGAAGAAGAAGAAGAAGAAGAAGAAGAAGAAGAAGAAGAAGAAGAAGAAGAAGAAGAAGAAGAAGAAGAAAAGGGGAGATGGAGAGGGAGAGAGAAAGGGAGAGCACTAGCTAGTGTTGAAGTAAGGCCAGATTGATGGGTTAGGTGTCACCTGTTCATACCCTGCATATTGAAAGTAGTATACATACTTCTATGCCTCTACTTCCTCACTAGCCAATTAACACATTGCTTTACATGCTATTAAAGTTGTCCACATCATTATACTGAAACTAATCTTTCAGTTGTCACCATTAATTTCTTGATAACCAAACACAAAAACTATTTTCCCCTTATACTTACTGAATTCTCTTGAAAATTTGACAGTGCTGACTACCTCTACTTCTTGATACATTTTCCTCCTTTGATTTCAGGGATACCACATGTTCCCATGTCTCTTTTTATTGAAATAATCCTTGCAGTTCCCTCTTTGCCCAACCTCTTCACTTTGGTTCTGCCTTTGGCTCTCTTTTCTTCTCTCTATTCTTTTTAGTACTTCAACTTCTTTCATGGCTTAAAATATTATTCCTATGCAGACAGCACCCAAATTTGTCTTTCTAGGCTTGACCTCTCTCCTGAATCTCATGACCATGTCTTTGACTCTAGGCAACCTTATGTTTACTTTCCTACTGTCACTTCAATTTCAATATATTGAAAGTGAAATTTTTTGTATTTCCCCCCAGAGTTGAACACTTTCCTCCTTCGACTTTCTCAGGTTCTCTCAGTGGAAACTAATCCTCCATGTACTAAAACTTAGATTCATTCATGACTCTTTCCTCTCCCTCATTCTCCACATCTAATATCCCCCATCCTTCATATAGCTTCATCTTTATATTTCCACTTGGGGAAGGCCCTTAGTCCCACTACCTGAGCTATTCTGATGGCCTTGTTCTTTTCTACTCTCCCTGCTCCCTGATCCCACCTCAATAGTATCCTTCATACTCCTTCTTTATGCATAAATCTGGTTACGTTATACTCTCCCCTGGAACATAGTATGCTTTGTGCTGGTGGAGACAATGTCTGCTGCAAAATTTGGATAGTTTTCACCACAGGTCTTTTATATAGTAGATATTTAACATGTGTTAAATAAATTTGGTAGTTCATGAATTTTCATGAATATTCATTATGTACCTACTGAGCCCCTAGGTGACAGAGTGGATAGAGTGCTGGGACTGGAGTCAGGAAGACTTATCTTCCTCACTTTTCATCTGGCCTCAGACACTTACTAGCTGAGTGATCCAGGGCAAGCTATTTAACCCCATTTGCCTTAATTTCTTCATCTATAAAATGAGCTGGAGAAAGCAATGGCAAACCGCTCCAGTTATTTTGCCAAGAAAACCCCAAATGGGGTCACAAAAAATTGGACATGGCTGAAAAGGACCAAACAAATGTGCATATTGCATAGAAAGTGCTAATCAGCATGTGCTAAGTATACAAAGAAGCAGTAAGACACAAACTTTACCCAGAAAGACCTCCCACTCTCTTTGGCAAAAGGAATATGATGGGGGGGGTGGGAGGAATGTGATACACCTATATATATACACACATACATATATATGTGTGTGTGTATGTGTATATATATATATATATAATACATGGTAGAACATGGTAAGAGGGAAGATGTCCAAAAAGAGTATTATGACAGATTCGAGGGAAGTAAAAAATCATTTCCACCTTAGAGCACTTTTGACCTATAGCCAATTTAATACATGTTTCCATGCACAGAGCAGAAATGGTAAAGTTTAAATAATTTACAATTCATTTTATGCAACATTTTACATGGTTCCTGGAATGTAGTGTCAAATGAAATCAATATTCTAGCACACATGGATAATGAAAATATATATTTTGCCCATTCATATGCTGACTCTAATGAATGTGATGCATATCTTGTTTTAATGTAGGTTAATGTAAACTATTTTTTGTATTTTAAAAGCTATATTTAAAATTTTAAAAACATATCGAAGGAACCAATTAATAATATGGTTTCGCATATTGTGTTATAGAATCATAGAACTTCAGAACTGAACTGGAGACGAGACTTCATTCTCTTATGTTGTAGACAGGGAAATTGAGGTGAAATGACTTGATCAAAGTTATATAATTATTTCGTTTAGTGAGAATACAATCTAATTTATCCCAATCCAGTCCAGTGCTATTGTCACGATGCATGCCAAGCTATTATTAATAAAATAAATACTCTGCGTTTGATGACTTTAAATATTTGGTGTTCATGTTTTATAAGAGCTTCACCTTGACCTGGGAAGTATGTAGGAGATATGTGCAATAATTTTTGTACTTTCCTGAACCATAAGCTAAAGTGAAGTCTAGAAAACAATTTTGCTTATGTGAAAACCGTGCAATTCTACAAAATTCAAAAAGAATCAGGTTAACTGGGGACCAAAAAGCTCATGAGAAACCATTGTATTAGTCCTTACTTGACATGATTACATTTACAAACTCATTGAGAACTCAATTTTAGAATATTGACCCTATGTTCAGAAATCATTCTCAGTGGGATTGACCTCTTTTTTCAAGGGTAAATGAGAGTTACCAACACAGGGAGCCTGATGGTATTTGGTAACCTATGCTATCATCAAACAGACAAAGGGTAGGTTGAGTGACAACAATGTCAGGCTTTGGTGCAGGTACTTATTTGTACCATCTGGACTAGCAAATGGTTTTCTTTTTTCATTTCTCCTCAACCCATCTACTGACAATCTCGAAAGCTGCCTCTTGCAATTTGACGGCTCGCTGCTGAGCTGTGTTAGCAACTACTTGACCCTTTGTTTTGGGATGAGTTTCTTCCTCTTTGCTGTTAATCTGTTCTGCCTCACTTCTCACAGCAGCCCAAGGACTATAGAATATTATTAAAATTATCAAATTAAAAAGTGTTTAATGTCTTTTCCCTTAATGGTTTCTGGGTGATGCTGGCTAATGTTCACAGCAGGGAAGAGCAATTAGCAAGTTCAATAATTATCATCTCTTTAAAGAAAGTGCAGTCTAGCAGAGAAGCAATTTTTTTTTAATTTTAAAAAATAAACGTTGAGCTTAGAGTCCAAAGAGCTGAGTTCAAGTTCTCTCCCACTTCTTAGTAGTTTTATTTGGGAAGACTCATTTAAACTCTCTGAGTCTCAGTTTTTACACCTGTGATTTTTTTTGGCATAAGAAAATTTAAGTCAGGAAACTGCCTCTACCAATGTAGATCATCAACAGTTCTTCCATTCACAGCATTTGAGAGCTACCTGGAGGCCACTGAAAGAGTGAGTGACTGGCTAGGGTCAGATATTTAGCATATGTCAGAGGCCAGATTTGAACACAGGTCTACCTCTTTATCCATTATGTCACATTGCCTCTAATTCTCCAATTATATGATTTAAGAGGAGAAGGAGGTTTCTATCAGGGTCTGATAAGAGATGATAGCCATGGGTTGACTAGTTTCACATATGCCATATATATAATCTCTCCTTTAATGTGTCCCCCTAGACACCAGGCTGATCTGCTTAGGTGAACTCAAGGTTACCTTTGTTCACTAAGGGAACATTAGAGGAAGACTTTAAGTGGAGAAAAAAGTAGTAATGGAATTTTAATTTCACATATATTTGAATGTCACAATCTTAATTTTTGCGCAAAGGAACCAAAATCAAACAGTACTTTCACTTAGAAACAATTCTGACTCAAATATAGAGTATGACTAATATTAACCTCTGTGTGTGTAAAAAAACTGGGGTTTGAAAATTGTAACAGAAACTTGAAGTTTTATTATGAAATTCAGGAAGCCAGTCATTTTTGAGTGGTTTGTAAAAGAAGTATTGGGGAGGAAATCTCCCCAATTTCAGCCAAAATGCATGTTAATTGCATACTGCCAATAACACATGGGCATTCCATCACCTAAAAAAAAAAAGCCAGCACTTCTAAAACCAACAATGATGATAGTGGAGAGTATTTCCCTTTCTTGTATAATAGTTGTAATCAGTTGGCTCACTCATTCACTCCCTGGACTGCTCCGAATAGTGTGTGTGTGTGTGTGTGTGTGTATATGTTTATATATGTGTGTGTGTGTGTATGTTTATATACACAGCTCCTTTTCAGTGTACATAGAGGCATACATACACACACACACACACACACATAAGCACACGTACAGACACATTTTAGTAGCTACTGAAACTTAACCCCTTATTTCCCATAGGTTCAGTGTAATCAATATTTGTGTTTTTGACCTTTGTGCCATTTTTAAGGAATGTTACTCCTATGGAAGTTGAATATTGACACACATACTATTCAAATCCTGTCAGTTGAAAAAAGAAACTTACTTAACAATGGCACATATATGTTTTAAATTATGTAACTTATTCCTTTAGAAAATATTTAGAGGGTAGAATGTCTTTTTTTTTACAAGCTTCCTAAAAACCATTTTATGAAACTTTAAAAATTGTGTGGTTTTGAGGGACTATGGGAAGAGATTAAGTATTGAACATGAAATCTTAGGAAAATTCCTAGAATTCTATAATTGAATTTTAAACAGAAGCAAAGTTCATGAATAGGCTAATTATGTTTCTGGATGGATATTAAATTGCAGTGGTCTCTATCTAAAAATATGCTAAAGCCTTTATATCATAATCATTGCATCTATAGCTAGATGGGTTGATTCATAATTATGCCATCAGCCTATTAAACTTGTATGAATGTGAAATAAAACCTATTCAAAAACCACCAACATTTTATTTCTTAGAATCTAAACAAGCCAAACAGAGATGGACTTCAAACACATAGTTACTACATCCTCCCCTTCCAAAGTTGAAAATTGTATCTTTTTTTTTCCTTTTACAAGAATAAACAGATGGATAGATGCCTGCATAAAATTAGAAAACTGTTGTCCTGGCAAAAATTGAATGCTACTTCCTATAATCTTGTGAGGTTGACTTATAGGTTATGACAAATCAAATAATGTGTGATGATAAATATCTCTTCCAAGTAGATATCCCCATGGGGACAGCAATTCAACATCTGAAGGTTGTTTGTTTGGTGAGTATATGGAATCAGACTTGAGAAGATGCCTTAAGGAACAACCCTGTCCCCCAAAACCAAGTACTTCTATTTGTTGTCCCTTAGGATTCTAGGGTCACACTGATTAGTTTGTCCTCCCACTTTCTTTTTTCAAAACTACACACTGGCCTTTGAGTTCTTACTACATTACAGATTAAATGAAACTCCTTCACTGCTTCTAGGAAAGAGTCTTTAGTAGACACTAAAGTATTTTTGAACTATGATAGGCTCTCTCCCTTTGCAAATTAACTTCAGTTTCTTGATTTGTATACATATTATTCATTCAAAGTAGAATATAAACTCCTTGAAAACAAGGATTACCTCATTTTTCTTTATATTTCTTATACCTAGATTAAATACAGCAGGTACTTACTGAATCATTGTGTGTTGACTTTTACTTGAATGACATTCTATATCTTCCATCAAGGATATTATGACTCTTTGTAAAGGAAGATCTATGAGAGTATACATATGCACCTATTCAAGAAAGTATAGTTTTGGATATTCATTTAGATATTAGATATTTCATAAACATTTGTTGATTTATTTCCTTGCCAATTTTGAACCACAGTTTGATCTGAGATAATTTAATGAACATAACATATTAGCCCTTTATATTATATTCAATATGCATATATTTTATATACAATTATATATTTGCATATCATTACTACAGATATAATGTGACACCCTCGAGGACAATATTTCTTTCATTTTTGTCATTGTATCCCCTGCATGTACCAGGTACTTAGTAAATACTGGTTGATTGTTAATTGATTAGCTATGAATTTCAGGCATTAACTATGAATTTCAGTTTGTTTGCCCATTCCAAGTTTGAGCCATAGATGTTATAAATATCGAATGCAGCTAATGTGGATTGGCCCCTCTTTCCTTTGCAGTTGACTAAAGAGATCCCTATGTATATAGGATTAGAGTATCATAGATTTGTAATCAGAATGGACCTTAGTAGTCACCCAGTTGAACCTCTGATAACTTAAGTGACTTACTATAAAATTCATTGCTTAAGAAATAGCATGGAAGAGGAGTCTGTGGATATTTCACTTTGCATTTGCTTACTTCTATTGAAGAAGATAGAAATCCTTACACATAATTGATAGAGATCAAAGGCTGTTCTTGGGTCTAATATCATTGTCAAAAGCATGTACGTAGTTGAGTGACTAGCATATTGATTTGTTTAACATATATTAACAGATAATTGTGAAGACTGATGAATACATGAGACTTTGTTACCAGTTTATTGCTGTAAATGTCTCTTAAGTGCATTTTCTGCCTTGTGATTAGCCAGGGATAGTAAAAACCACAATCTTTCACTGTCATATGAATTCTCCAGCAAATTAGAAGTGCCATTGAACCAGATGGGTCATTGATCACTTAATCAAAACTCTTATCTTTTGATGGCATAAAGATAAAACTGTGGCATACACAACAGTGGAGTTTTGACACTAACCTTCAGCACACATGAATGCTAAGGAAAAAGATATTCCCAAAGAATTAAAAAAAGACTACTGATTTTATGAATTTTAGTTGTAATTTTTCTCCACAGAGAGTAAACCAAATAAAAGGGAAAAAAAATGTCAGGCATATATATTGATATACTGATCTATAAGACTACAGATGACTAGCATTCAGTCCTTTATTCATATAATTAAGATATTAATAATGAAGTATGTGGAAACTGGATTCATACATATGACTTATTTTCATGCATGAGAGAAAAATAGAATATGCAATTATTAATGACTTTGTTCAATCTTTCCTCATCCTTAATGAAATTCTTCTGTCTTGCTTCATCATTTTCTTTTCAGACTTTGAATAAAATGAAGAAGTATGAACATGAAATAATTGTTCTCTTAACTACCTTTCATTCTTCACTGGAATGGTATAAAATGTTATATCTATGTAAGTGCAAGATCAAATTAAGAACTCTTGCTTGCACAATTGAAGAATGGGATTTGTGGGCACCCTGGGCCTCCTTTATGGTCTTGAGTCAAGTTGAAAGTTTGACCTTTAGCTAGCTATTTGTAATTTGAAAAAGGGAATATCAGAATCACAATTAAGAAAAGAGAGTCACTTTATCAAACAAATCCTCGGGAACAGGCACCATATAAACAGTTGTTTTCCTCATTTTTAAAACAATAAAGTGATACTAGAAGACCTCAGGGATTATGTGCTTTATATACATACAAATACACTACACACATTCATATATAGATACATATGCACACATATATACATTCATTATATATATATACATATTTATATAATATTTTCTTTAAGTAAAGTAGGGCTACTGTCTTGTTAATAATCAATCAATCTTAAATATATTCCTAAAAGGAAAATTAACATATCACATCTCAACAAGATTGATAACACTGTAGCTAAACTTTTAACTGATATTAATTCAGCTGTCAATAATTTTACTTCCTTAATTGCTCATGCCTTTGCTCTCTGAAATTAATTAAAACTAGTAGTTTCTTTAGGGAACACCAAGATTCAGGACTACATTTATGTTGTCATTATGATGTGAAAAGTCTGTGGAAGGGCAATAGCATTATAAAATCAAATGATGTTTTAATCTTTGAATCATTGATTCATCCTCATTCACTGTACAGCTACAGTTTACACTTACAGTTGTAGCATCATAGCAGATTCTCATTACAGGGGAAGCTTCATATATTTTTCCCCCATTCCAACTCAGTAGATGAGGAAGTTGAGGGAAGTTAAGGGACTTACCCAAGGCAACATATTTGGAAGTTTCAGAAGGTTAGGGCTAGAAAGGATGCTGAATAACTTCTCCTTAGTCTTCATTTTAGAAATGGGGTTAACTGGAGAACAAAGAAGGGAAGTGATTTGCCTGAGGACACTCAGCTCAGACAGGCAAGAATCCTAACTTCCAAGACACCATCCATGCTTCTGTGCTATTACTAAAACAGAGATGTGTGTATGTATGGAAATTATATAATATATACACATACACACATACACTTACACATATACATACCTATATGTACATACAGAGAGAGAGAGAGAGAGAGAGAGAGAGAGAGAGAAGTAAGAAAGTGACGAAATGCGGATTTATTGAAGTGATGACTATAGTGGGGTTATTTAAAGAACTCTTTGGGAAAGAGATATTTTTTTAAAAGGTTTCCTTTTCTTATCAATTTCTGTGTAATTTCTTCTATGGGGGATTTCTAGGAAGTCATAATGAAGAATTGCACAAGATGAGAGAACTGGTTGGATTTTGATCTTTATCCCTGGAGGGAGGATGGAGACAAAGGAAAAAACAGATTCATTCCACTGTGATACTTCTCATGCATAAAAATTCAATTTACCATTAAAATAGAATACATGATGCTGCTTCACGTTTATGTTTTAACAATGACTAGCAAATCACTAATTCAATGAATCAACAAATGCAAACCATAGGCCAGGCTGTATGTTAAGTGCTAGGGTTTCAAAGAGAAAAAATAAGTGAAAAAGTCTATGGCCTTGAATTACATTTGGAAAAAACCACATACATGTATAATACATATAAAATATCAACATAATTAATGCTAAGTAATTAGTCAGGGGAATTGCAAGCAGCTGGTGTGGAAAGAAGATGAGAAGATGCCTAAAATAGGACCAAGTTGGCCTGAACTTTGAAGGATACTAGAATTCTAAGAGGTGCAGGTGAGGGAAGTGTGTTCCAGACTTGGGAGACAACTTGGGCAAAAAGGGAGGAAGGAGGATGATGGAATGCTATGTATGAGGAAAAATAGTAGTGCACCTGTGACTATGGTATAGAATACAGGACAGAAATTACTGTGGAATGAAAAACCTGGAAACATAGGTTGAAGACAATTTTGCAAAAACTTTTAAAAGCCAAAGAAAGGAGTTTATATTATAATATAGAGGTAATAGGGAGTCACAGAGGTTTATTGAACAGAATCATCACCTGGTCATACCTGTATTACTTTAGACGGTTTTGTGGATATTAGATTGGAGAGGAGAGAGACTTAAATCATTGAGACCAATTAGTAGACTATTGTGGTATTCTTGGGGAGATTTGAATGGCATCTGAACTGAGGTTCATTTGTATGTATGCATGTATTTTATATGTATCATATATGTATATGCATATATATACATAATTACAACTATTTTTGGACCATCACAGGGAAATATTATCGTAATTTTAAAACAAAAGCCTTAATTGGTGCATTATATAGATGTATTTTCTGCAGAATTCCAATAATAAAAATAACTGCTATTTGTGTGTCATTTTATAGTTTACAAATCACCTTATAGAAAGAAATCTTAGTACTGGAGTACTAGATCTGAATCTACTTAACTGAGTGTATCACTATGAAGACAGAATAAATTATCTCAGACACTCAGTTTATTCATCTGTTGAATGGGAAGAAATAATAATTGTAGTATATTTTATGTATATTATTCCATGTTCATATGACAGAGTTATTATTAAGTTCTTAAGCAAGTTGACATCAGTCAGGAAGAAGTGGGTCCAAATCCTCCTACTTGTCCCCAAGAAATTCACTAGGGGTATAAGCTGCAGAACAGATGTTCAGTCTGCATTGGTAGAAAGAACTTACTCACTAGGAGTTCTTTGTATCAATAAAACAAGAGTTCTGTTATGCCATTCCCCACCAAAACATTCTTATTTACAGACCCTTTGTGAATTCTAGTTTAGATGGGAGAAACTGGAATTCTAAGGGTATGTATATCTCCACTCCTTCCTCCTCTTTTTAATCTGAACATCTAATTTTATCAGAGTGGTAGAATTCCAGTAGTGGTAGTTCTCTCCAAAAACTTAGATCAACAACTCCTGGAACTGAAGAAAACTGAGGATTTAAGTTATTTTCCTTGTGTCACACAGCTTTTCTTTATAGTATAAACACAGTTGTACAGAAAGGGCTACCCAGCATTCTTATCTAAACTCTTTGGTGAACATCTGCACAAGAGAATCCAGTGAACCCCAAAACAAGCACAACAAACTCAAGTTACTTAAACGAAGACTTTTTTATATAGGGCTCGTCATAAATGCAAGTAGTGATTAATTGTCAACGCCACCTCCTGGGATAGCCCCAGGGCACTTAAAATCAATAGTAACACCAGCAACAATGACCAGCTATTGTTTGCTAGTCTTTTCTGGTTTCAAAGTACTTTATAACTTGGGGCAGCTAGATGGCTCAGTGGATAGAGCACCGGCCCTGGAGTCAGGAGTACCTGAGTTCAAATCCGGCCTCAGACACTTAACACTTACTAACTGTGCGACCCTTGGCAAGTCACTTAGCCCCAATTGCCTCACTAAAAAAAAACAAAAACAAAAACAAAGTACTTTATACTTGCTAGCTCATCTGATCCTCACAACCAACTTTTGAGACATTGCAAGAGTTTAAATACCTTGCCCAGAATCCCATAGGCCCTGGAATGTCTGAGGCAGTATTCAGACTTGTTTCTTTATACTCCTATTCTATCACCCTCTTTGCTGAAATGTTCCAGTAATTGTTTACTACTTAGTAGTAGAATTAAGTAATAGAAGAAATAAGTAGAGCTGGCTCAGTTTCCTCACATGCAAAATGGAGATAACAGTGTTGACTGTGTGCTTGAAGAGTCTGGATGTTTGTCAAGTACCCTTAAGCCCTGCACAAATCTCATAATCAGTTTAAAACTCAAACCAATCCATTAGTGACTCTCTGAACCTAAATCAAAGGGGGAAGTAACATTTTTGTTGATACCTCAAAGCTTTTAATTTCAGGGAGGTAGCTTGTTCCAAGGCCACCTACTTCAAAAATCCGCTGTGCTTTTTTGTTGTTGTCCTGTCATGTCTGACTCTTTGTGACCCCCTTTCAGATTTTCTTGGCAGAGAGATTGCACTGGGTTGTCATTTCTTTCTCCAGCTCATTTTAGAGATGAGGAAACTGAGTCACACAAGTTTAAGAGACTTGCCTAAGGTCACATAGCTAGTAAGTGTCTGAGGCCAGATTTGAACTCAGGAAGATAAGTCTTCGCAACTCCAGGCCAAGTACTATACATACCACTGTGCTTTATTATAGTGGTTCTTAACCTAGGATTGGGATAGAGCAGATCTATGGACATCCCAGATAAGATCCTAAGAGTCTGCACTTGGGTTGGAAAAAATTGTATTTAAAAATTTTTCATTTAAAAAAAAAACAAGTTTTTTTCATCAATCTTTCCATGAAATTTAGCATTTCTTCCAATCATTTGCAAGCATTATTCTGATAAGGGACCCATAGACTTCACCAAACTGCAGAAGTCTGTGACACAAAAAGGTTAAGATCCTTTGCATTAGTGGATGTTGTAGAGGAGGAAGAAGAATCATTTAAGGTCCAGCCTTTGCTAAATAAGCTCCTCTGAACTTAGGTAGGCTGGTTTTCTCTTATATGTGGGTTAGGCCTTTTCAGTTTGTTAGGATGGGCCACAGCTTTTACTCCCCTGGCCAAGGTTAGGAAAAGCCACTGTGAACTCTACCCCTAAGGAAGAATCATATGAGGTGTGTTGTTGTTGTTGTTGTTGTTGTTGTTGTTGTTGTTGCTGTTGTTGTTGTTGTGTTTTTCCCCCTTCTGGACTTGTGATTTCATCAGTGAAGCGATTTTCCTGTTCAGGAAACTCATTACTTCATTGATCACAGTAGGATTACAGTGGAAAATAATATTCAAACCTAACCAACCATACAAACAAACCAAAAAAAAAATTCCCTGCATATTATTTGCCTTATGAGGCAGATGGAATTTTCCATGTTTAGTGAGGGGGAAAAAGGAGAGGACTGAAACTGAACCTTTTAAGTATTTTGATCCATTCATCAAACAATGAATTTTTATAGAGTGAAAACACTAACTGCACTGCCTTCTCATCAATACATTTGGGGTCTCCTGTGCAGAAAGAATGCTGGGAATATTTGAGAGGGCATAAAAATCAGGTGGCTAGGAATATCTCAATATAATGTGAATGTGTTAGCTGCCACCAAGTTCCAAAGCTGAGAAGCAGCTTTATCTTCCTTCCTCTTTTGTGTGAATAGTCATTACTAGGGAGAACCACTTGATAGGAAATTTTGGCTATTCTGTCTATGTTGCCATGTCATCAGATCAATTAATCTAGGGGAAAAGTATCATTTTAATTATTTGCTTGTTTATTTGTTTCCATCAAGTCCAACTCTTTGTGACTCCATTTGGGATTTTCTTGGTAAAGATACTGGAATGGTTCGCCATTTCCTTCTCTAGCTCATTTTGTAGATGAGGGAACTGAAGCAAAAAAGGGTGAAGTAAATTGCCTAGGATCACGTAGCTAGTAAGTCTTATTTGAATTGAGATCTTCCTAACTCTAGGCCCAGCACTCTATCCTCCATGCCTCCTAAATGCCCCTATTTGACTATTGATAAACAAAATTAAACAGTTCATTTCCCTCATTTTATCAGGAAATCATCTGGAGGAATGCAGAGGCAGTCACACAGATTAGTCATGAAAGCTTGGGTTCAGTTGTAGTCTTTGGAAGAATTACTTTTTCATTTGCTAGTAGTAGGAAACATTTTACTTAGTGGCTTGAAGTCAGAGGCAAGGGTTCATTTTACAGGAAGAACATACTTTTAAAATTGATATCAGGAAGGTGGGGTGATGATCAGTTATCCTGCTCCAACAATGAAGAGATAGATGATACAAAAAAACCTACCCCCCAAACAAGGAGAAAGTACGCATATGGAGTTTTCCACTGTGTATGCTATTGTTAATGGTATGATGAATAGTTTTCAAGAAACAACAGTAGACCTGCCAAAAGGGAATTGTCATCATTTCTTTTCTCTGTTTTCATTCCCTTTACTTTGTTAGTCATCTAATGTTATTGCTTCATTAAGGAAACAATTGTTTCTTAACGAGGCACAGGGGGGAATGTGATAAAATAATGGGATTTGGCAGACACCCAGGGGTCCCACCTGAGGATTGATTTAGAATTGTTTGAATTGGGTGAGACTGAGAAACTGACTGAGTACCTACTTAAGGGTGATTAGATGGAGACCACACCTGGCTGTCCCTGAGTGATGTGTTGTTCTCAGAGGCTGTGGACTACTGACATAAGCAGGAGACTACTCTCAACCAATTAGCTTGAAGGACCTCCCCTTTTGGGGAGGGAGAGAGGGACTAGTAAGTGTAGGATAGTTCACTGTATTTCTCTCTTTTCATGGAGGAATGGCATGTAGCGGTAGATGGGGAGTAAAAAGGAGGGTCCCTCTTTTTGTTTGGACATCTGCTTGGTGGCAGAACTTCACATAAGATGCTAGGAAAGGAAAGTTTTTTTTTTCTCTCTGGCTATATCGAATAAATCTAAGCTAGAATTTTCCATGCTATAAGGAATATGTTCTCAATCTCTCTCTCTCTCTCTCTCTCTCTCTCTCTCTCTCTCTCTCTCTCTCTCTCTCTCTCTCTCCACTAACTTCTAATATATTTTAATAAATCCTTAAAAGCCTAAAAAACCCAGTAGAACAATTTGGCCAATTGTAGCTTAATTCTCTATGCTTAATAAATTGTATTTTTTTCCTTACTGCCAATTTATTATTTTTTTCTAAAGACATGAAACAATTTGTTCTTTCTCTAATATTCCTTGATACCTGTAGGAATTCCAGTGGACTTCTTCTAATCTCTTTTTAGATATATTTCTCTGTACCCTTACATGTTGAGGAATGGCAATGTGGAGTGCTGAATAGAATATTAGACTGAGGATTAAGGAGACCTAGGCTGGATTTTGTTGTTGTTGTTGTTGTTGTTGTTGAATTGCTTACAACTCTTAGTGATCCCATTTGGGGTTTTCTTGGTAAAGATACTGGAGTAGTTTGCTATTTCTTTCTCCAGGCTATTTTATAGATGAGGAAACTGAAGCAAACAGGGTTACATGACTTGCCCAAGGTCACACAGGTAGTAAGTGTCTGAGGTGGAATATAAACTTATTTTTTGACTCCAGATCCTCTGAGCCACCTAGCTGCCTCTAGGCTTGTATCAGGTCTCTGATACTCCTTAGGTGACCAATGAGCATGCTGCACAACCTCTCTAAATCTTAGTTTCCTCATCTTTAAAATGGGGTTGATGAAAACAAAAACAGCATGTATTTATGTAGCAATTTAAGGTGTGCCAAGTACTTCACATATGTTAACTCATAATATAAGATTGTTGTGAAGCTCAAATGATATAGGAGCTTTGCAAACTCTAAAGTGTTACAAAAGTGACATTTATTTTTGCTTTTTAGTAAAATTAGAAAGCTATTTTCATAAATACTTCCCTCTAAAAGTTTAGAGAATCATCTCCACATTCTTAAACAGTTTATTTCAGAGAATCATGGCCTCTTGAAGCAGTAATAGTGGAATATTCCAAATTGATGCCATTAAGTACAGGAAAATAGGCTAAATACCTCCTTGCATTTTAAATAGTGGAATCACATGTGTTGCTTTGTAGTTTGCACAGGAACAATTGTGTGCTATATATTTGGATGCTCTCTTTTAGAAAAAAAATATCTAGCAAACCCCTCCCCTCCCAAAAAAGGAACCAGCTTTCCCATCAAAGGAAGCCATAATGAATCTGAACATGACCATTTTACATATTAATATTACCAAGATTTCGTGACTGAATCATCTCTTTGCAATGCACAGAAATTATAGTCTTGGCAAAGACTTTTCACATAAAATGTTCTTTACAAAGAAGTCATGAGCAACTGGGTTTCACCTTCTTCTTTGTTTTGTAAAAAACAATCAGCCCCATCATCCATGGGTCACTAATGATAATTTAATTGAAATTGAAAATGTTTTCACTGTCTTAAAAATTAAAATTGATACATGGGTCACTAATGATAATTTAATTGAAATTGAAAACATTTTCACTGTCTTAAAAATTAAAATTGATACATAATAGAATAACAAGTAGCAGTTAAGTCTTGCATAAGACCAAAGCAATGGGTGCTTCAGTTTTTGTTTTAGCAAAAACAGGGGATTGGTCTAGAGAACCTCTGAGGTCCCTTCTTGCCCTCACTCCTATGAACCTAAGTGATTGATAATCCTTTGGAAGGATTTCTGGGCAAGTCTTTCACAACAAATGTATGTATTTCACAATAAAGTGATGGCCAATTTTTCACATATATGTTGGCACTTTCTTTTTTTTTATTTTTTAGTGGAGCAATGACGGTTAAGTGACTTTCCCAGGGTCACACAGCTCGTAAGTGTCAAGTGTCTGAGGCCAGATTTGAACTCAGGTCCTTCTGAATCCAGAGCCGGTGCTTTATCCACTGTGCCACCTAGCTGCCCCCATGTTGGCACTTTCTTAATGACACTTAGGGGGAGTATAGAATCTTAAAATGAGAGCAAGGGCACAGATTCTAAGAAACACAGTTGAAAGGGACCTTAGAGGTCATTTCAACCACTACCTTATTTCACAGATGTTTACATAGATATCCAGAAAAGTAAAGTAACAAGCTGAGGATCAACACAGGTAGCATATAGAAGGGTTAGGATTTAAAGCTAGTTCCTCTAATTCCAAATCCACTGCCCTCTACTCTACCATGTGCCCTCGATTCCATAAGGAATCCTTAAACTGAGCCTTAGGGTGTTGTATGATGTCCGTGTCTATGTCGCAATATATCACATTTCTGGTTACTCTATATTGGCATATATTTGATTACCATAACTATTAGATTGCTAACTCTAAGAAGTTATATACGGTTTATCCATGTGACTTCCAGAACCTAAGAAAATGCCCTGCATTTCTTGAAAATTAATAGATATTTCTCTAATAAGTTACTAAATGAAGAATTTAGAATAACAGATTTCATGGGAACTTTGAAATCATTGAGTCTTACCCCTTAATTTTATAGCCTGAAACTGAGTTTCAGTGACTTTCCCAGGATGACACATTGCAAATGTCTGATGCAGATTTGGGCCCAGGTATCTTTGCTGGAAGTCCAACACCTGTTCCACTACAAGATGATATTTCTTCCTATCCCTTTTAGATAAGTAGAAATTAAATTTCTCCAAATGTGGAATTAGATCCCAGAAAGATACAGTTTTCCAAACTCATTAAAAGCCATAGAACTGGCTAATGTCTCTCCATAAGTATGGAAAATGAACACCTTCTGTTTTCAGAAGTGCATGGCTAAACCACTAAGGCTATTAATAATCACACACTACAGCCAATTTGTCACCATCATGAGCCTCTCCTTTCCTCTTTTGGTGACCAACAATTTGAACTCTTTTTGATGATCCACAAACAGATTTCACTTTTTACTTGGACATATTTTGTGATAAAGGTAGGAAGGTAGGAGCCCTGGCTGAGTGTCTTTCGCTATTTTAATGCCTTATTTGACTTTTTCTTTTCTTTTTCTTTTTTTGGGGGGGAGGGGAGACTAGGTGTCTTTAACACATGTAAGCTGGATGTGCAGCAGCCATTCATGGACACAATCCTTCTGATAATTGGCACAGGAGCTTTGACCCACTTTATTTCAGACCTGGGCAGGATCATCCCTTCTTATGTAGCTGCTTGGTCCCCTCACCATATTGGTGCTGAATTTACTTCAGAAAGCCAATTGACTTAGCCCATTACACCTCGGGATTCTTTTTTGTTTGTTTGTGTTGTTTTGTTTTGATAATAATAATAAATTTATTTATTTATAACACCTTAGAATTCTTGAATTCAATCAGTACACCAGCCTCAGCTTCCCTAGTAACAGAGATCAAAGGAATACACTACCATGCCTGGCCTTTGCTTTTTATAAAAAATTATCTCCATTGAATATTTTAAGTACTCTTGTATTGTTTTAAACATATTCACAGGAGACATCTTTTTAGATGAGAACCTTGAAATATTTTTGCTCTATAGAATTCAGAATTGTTTTATAGTCAACAAGCAATAAGCACATTGGGATTCTATATTTTCTATACCTTTCAGTTAATTGTGTCAAAAGATAATCTCTTCTAGAATGTGGGTTTTGAAAGCCTACCTGTTCTTATCTCATCAGTGATAACCTTTAATTCATGTGTACAGTTTTCTTATAAATAATTTGCATTTATGAAGCAATAGGCATATGAGTTGATAGTTACTATTATTTTCTTAGTTGTCTCAAATAATTAGGCCCTTGATTTTTCCAAGTGTTTATATTAGAGGTAATGTAGTTCTTTTCAGAAAAACAAAACATGTTCCTGTCATCTACTTTTAAACTAATAGAAAGAAATGACAAAACTTTTGAATACATCTGTGTGTGCATGGGCGCGGGCACACACACACACACACACACACACACCTATTGTGTTAAGATAATGGATTTAGCAGATACTCAGGGACCCTCCTGGAGATTTAAACTGATTGAATTAGATAAGGCAACTTACTGTTGACTGCTTACTAGATTGTAAGCACATCTGGCTGGTAGTTAAGAGTATTTAAGAAAGCATGGTTTTCAGAAGCTAACAATTTTGAACTTTGACCACCTTCCGGCCCAGTCAACCAATAAGCTTGAAGAACCTCCCATTGCTGGGAGGGGGGACAGGAAGAAGGAAGCAGAGGCTGTGCAGGAAGTGCACTCTCTTTTTGGTTCCTGACCTTGCAGTGGTAGAGATGAGACTTCAGAGGACTTCACAGGGGAGTTGAGGAAAGATAGGATTGCCAGATTGTAGGAATTCTGTTCTCAATCTTTCTCTTTCTTTTACTATCTTTCAATAAACCCTTAAAAAAACCCTAAACTTGTTTATCAGTGATTTTAGTCAGTTTCCCCCCAAAACTGGGGGGACAGATTAGGACCTGCATTTAGAAATTTAAATTACACTATACATATATATCTTCAGATCTACATTATGGTCAGTGGGGGGGGGGGTTAATTCCCCCCACAAAAAAAAAATGATGGGGGAAGAGAAAGAAACAGATCTAAGAGTAGAAGGAGGTGGTATATGGAAAGTAGAAGAGAAAAATAAACATAAAGGAAGAGTCAAAAAATAAATGGAAAAGGAAGGAAGAGGGAAAAGAAGAAGGAGAGACTGGGAAAGGGAAGGAAAGAAACAAGAATAGGGAAAAGAAAAATGAGAGGGAGGGAAGGAAGGAGGTAGAAAAGAATTACCGAGTAGGGTGTGAAAGGAGTGATTTGGAGAGAGATATGGAGCAGAGGAAGATATGCGGAGGGGATGGGGGGGGGGATGAGAAAAAATGATATAAAGAGAAGTACATGAGGAGGAAGGCTCAGTGGTTTCTAAAGTCCTTTAAAATATTTGCTCTTCCTGTTCACAGATCTTCAGCTGTTCTGATCTTCTGTGTCAAATTCATGGTATAACTGTAGGTCAAAATTTTGGAATTTGGCCAGAATCAGATTAAAATGTAATTGCAAAATGTTTAACAAAATAAATAAGAATATAATACAACATAGATAATGTTACTTTGTGGATTTCTAAAATCACTGTGGAGCTTAAAAGTATTCATCTCGGAGCAACTAGGTGGCACAGTGGATAAATTAACAGACGTGGATTCAGGAGGATCTAGGTTAAAATCTGGACACAGACATTTGAAACTTACTAGCTGCGTAACCCTGGGCAAATCATTTAACCCTCATTCTATTTCAGTCTGACACCACTGCTTTTAAAGTCTAACTTCTTAAACTGTGGGTTGTGACCCCATATGGTGTCAAGGTAACTGAATGTGAGGGTCATGAAAAATTTGGAAATGATAAAAGGTTATATACATATATATATACATACCCAGTATTGTGTAAAAATTTCTCAGACAAAAAGGGGTGGCTAGTGGAAAAAGTTTAAGAAGCCTGCTTTTCAGTGGGTCCTTTCTTAATGGGATTACCAGAGCTAGCCACCATGATTATAGTTGTTTATGCTTTTGTTTGTATTTTGTTTTTGAAGAGGACCAATGCCATCACAGGATGATGTATCCACTGGTTCATGAATTGGATTTAAGGGAGATACAGTTGTACAAAGTGATCAAAGTCCAATAGCAAGACAAAAGCCAGGATACCTAGTGATGGCCATGGAGGCAGTGGATCACCTTGGTGTCTGTGATATCTGTCCAAGTTCTAAGTACTCCAAAGTTCTTGCTTCAGCTGCCTTCATGGCCATTGGAACAGATTATTTTCATCTGCCCAATTCCCTAGGGGGAGTCTTCACATACTTGGGGTAGATTTGAAGTCTCCTGGTTATTTTCAACCTGGTTTAGTCTGTCTGAGCAGACAGTTTATTGGGGTGTGGCTCCTGTACATTCCATCACTTTTTGGAGCCCGAGGTGATGGTTGGGTGAAGGTGGACACTAAAGGTGGATGAGCAGTCCTGAAAAGGGTTCTGCAAGCCCTCACACTAGAAGATCTAGTCTTTTCTAAATACCCCATATAACCCATGATTATGCTATACTTGAGAAGATAAGGTGAACAGAGGTAAAATAATGAAATAAAGGCTGCATTGTGTTGAGTATCAGTGGAGTAAGAGTTCATGGAAGGGTGCAAAAATGGACTAGGAATTTAAACATGGGTAAGAATGAATAGTTAGGTTGTTCATTCTCTTTATAAAAGTACACGACATCATAGATTAAGACTTGAAAGGAACTTTAAAGATCCTGTAGTTCAACCCCATTATTTTACAAATGATGAAACTGAGGCTCAGAGTATGTTGCCTGCTCTTAGTCACATCTACCAGTCAAGATTCAAGCCTATGTCCACCGACTCCAAACCAATGCTCTTAATTCAATTCAAAATCATTTATTAAGCACTTACAATGCACATCAGTGCTGTGTTTGAGAAACCTATGGAGTTTATATACAACATCATCTTTGCCCTCATGGAGCTTAGAGTCTAGTAATTGGATATGACATATATTAATGGATGTGTAATGTCCTCATTATAGAGCTCCTGAGTGGATTCCTCCTTTGAAAGATGAAACCCATTTGTGACTTAATGAGTAAGTCCTAGGAAGTTTCTTAAGATACATTTAATCAAGTTTATTGCTAGTCATATTAGAATAGTGATTTTGGCCTGGATTTGGAATTAGAAGAGGGGAGATGAGGAATTCTAGGTGTTGGGAATGTGTGAGCAAAGACATAGAGTCTGAAGCATACAGATCATCTTGAGGAAACTAAGATTAGGCAAGCTTGGTTACTTATAACAGAGAAAAGTAATGTGAATTAAAATTGTAATGACTGGGTGGTTTTAGCTTGTAGAGGGTCTTCATTGCCAGACACAGGAGCTAAAAGTTTTCTCTGCAGGCCAGAGACTACCTCTGAAAGAAGAGTGATATAACCAGATTATGCATAAGGAATATAAAAGCATTAAAAATATCTATTAAACTCCAATTTTGTTCCCTAAAATATTATTTTAAAATATAGCAATGAGGGAAGGCATAGTCTGAATTTTCTGTGTTCTGAAAAATAACAGCAATTTCATACAGCAGTTTAACCAATGGAAATTGGTACTTGTAGATAAATGATAGTTAGCAACTACGCCTAAGGCATTAAGGGGGAAAACATTAAACGAAATAGACATAATCTTCAAAGTTCTAAGACATTAAAATGGGAGAATGATACTCTGAAAACAGCCTAATGCGGGAAGTCACTGTGTATGAAAATGTTATCTTCTGACTTTAAAGCAGGTATGCCTGGTTGGTTTTTAAAGGCAAAGAAGTCATCAGTTTTGCAAGGTGATAAGGTAAACTTATGACTGTTATCCACAACAAAAAAAATATAATTACTTATTAGTATTTGTTAATTGTTTCCAAAAGAAGCTGAAAAATAGAAATAACACTTTAAAATAAGACAAAATAACCAAATGGAGGTGAGGAGATAGAATTAGAGAGATTGATAACTCTGAATACCTAAGATGGCCTGCTTATTGCAATTCATTGGTGAACTTTGGTGTGAGAAGCACTGTGCTATCACTACATATTACCAGGTAATATATCATTACATCCAGAAATGTATTATTTTGGAACCCTGACCAATTCTTGGCAAAAAGAACAGTATTTTTTTTCTTTTACTATTAATCCAGTGGGAGACTATTTCCCTGAGGGTGGAGAAACTGTTGGTGTGAGCTATTCCAGGGCTTTTATAGTAGAAAGGATATAAGTAAGGAGGTAAGGAGCTGGTGCTAGTTTCATGTCTACTATTAAAGGAAATATATCTTTCTTCCTCTTCTTCTCATTCTTTCTCTTGTTCAGAGTTGCAGAATTGGAAGGGACCTTAAATTGCATCTTGTCCAACCCCCTTATTTTACTGGTGAGAAAAGAAAGCTGAGATACACTGTGCGCTCTCTCTGTCTCTCTGTCTCTGTCTCTCTGTCCCTCTCTCTGTCTCTCTGTCTCTCAGATTACCTCAGATTTATCTTGTACGTTATACTTCAACTGTTTTTTTTCCTAATTGGAATAGTATAATTAGCTTAAAAACAAATGTCAAAGACTAATTGATTGTGTGACCACTTGTGACCATTTGTAAAAAAGAAGCTATTGTATGTACATATTGCAGCCTGTCAACAAGCATTTATTAAATACTCACTACATTCTAGATGCTATACTCACCACTCAAGATGCAAAAAACAGGAAACAATGTATGGGAGAGACAAAGTGCAAACAACTACTTGTATATCCAAGCAAGGCATATATTGTATAAGATAAATCTGAGGTAATCTTATAGGGAGAAGTAACACTAAGGTAGACCAAGAAAAAAAGTTCTTCTAGAAGGAGGGGTTTTATCTGAGTGTTGAAAGAGGTGGAAAGATATTCCAGGCATGGGGCATAGCCAATGAAAATGCCCCAAATCAGGAGATAGAGTAGCTTGTGTGAGGAAAAGTAGGAAGGCCAGTATCCCTGTATTGTAGAATATGTGGAGGAAAGTAAACTGTATGAAATCTGGAAAGGGATGTTAAGTTATGAAGGGTATTAAAAGCCAGACATAGGTTTTTATGTTTAATCCTGAAGGGTAGCCATTGAAGTTTATTGAATGGAGCAGAATTTTGTAATTATGTTCATATAATTCCTGGATTTGCCTTGACATATAGACTCACAAGTATTTTATGTTATCTACAGTTTTTTATTTTTTATTTTTTTGGAGTAGCAATGAGGGTTAAGTGACTTGCCAAGGTCACACAGCTAGTAAGTGTCAAGTGTCTGAGGCAAGATTTGAACTCATGTCCTCCTGAATCCAGGTTTGGTGCTTTATCCACTGTGCCACCTACCTGCCCTGGAATGGAATTTTGACCTGTGCCTTTGGAACATCCCTTTTTTTTTTTTGCAGGGCAATGAGGGTTAAGTGACTTGCCCAGGGTCACACAGCTAGTAAGTGTCAAGTGTCTGAGGTCAGATTTGAACTCAGGTACTCCTAAATCCAGGGCCAGTGCTTTATCTACTATGCCACCTAGCTTCCCCTGAAACATCACTTTTAAAGCTGAGTGGAGGATGATCTGGAGGATGAGACTTGAGTCAGGAATACCAACCAGATTAAGACTATTGAATACTATAGGAGTGAGATCAGGAGAACCTGCCACAGAGTGGTAGCAGTTTCAGAGGACAGAAAGAGGTTATATGTGATAGATGTTGGAAAAATGAGAATCAATAGGATTTGACAGTTGAATGGATACATAGGAAGGGGTGTGTGTGTGTGTGTGTGTGTGTGTGTGTGTGTGTGTGTGTGTGTGTATTGTGAGGAATTGGGGGATGGAGTTGTCTTCTCTCAGTAGGGATCAATTCAAAAACTAATTTAGAACCATCTGGGAAAGTGTATTCACAAATGAGTAAATCAAGATAGAGAGATTTCTCCCATGGGAAAAGTCAAGCAGAGGGATGGGGATGCACAGGGGTGGAAATACTGAGTTCATATTAGCCAGTTCTTGCTCATAGATTGTAACCCTTGAGTAATCAAAAATAATGATGAAAAAGGGGAGGGGGCATTTCACATTACGGATTAAGAGAAAAAAGGGGGCCTGGCTCCCTCCATTTTTGGTTACCCACCAGCTATACACCAGGTGGACCATTCTCACAAGAATTACAATAAATGAGCCTTTGACACATCACCACTACTGAGTTCCAGAAAGTTTTTGTTGCAGTAATTTTCCTCACACGTGTGTATATGTGTTTGTGAAGGAGGTGGGGAATGGAGGATGACACCTCGATTATACACTGGGGTGACTAGGAGTGTTAGTGTCCTTGATACTAATATTGAAGTTAAGTTTAATTTTTGGCATACCTTGTGAGACCATTAATACCAGGCAGTTGGAGGAACCGTAATAAATTCAGGTTTTGATATATGTCTATGAAGTGATAAAGGCCTTGATGTTATTCTGGCAAGTTGCTGAACAGTATGAATCCTCAGATGATTTGTGAGATTGAACCCTTGATAGAGATTAGTTTAGTAACCTTGGTCAAGTCCCTTGGTCACTGCTGGGCTCAGTTTTCTCATTTGTAAAATGAAGGAGATGGGGGTAGAGGATCATCAAGGGCCTGTCCAGGTATAAACCCATGATCCTATAAATACTACTGGACAGAGCACTTAACTCCAACAGTGTAGTAGTATAGTGTCCTGGCACTCTCCCTACTCCAGGCTGGACATGTAATAATATTTGAATGTGTGAAGACTCTGATTATACTATTGTAGAAAATGGCTTCCGTAATTATGGATGTCTGTTCTTGACTAATTTAAGGCAGGTAGGTTGTTCAGTGTATAGTGTTCTGGGCCTGGAGTCAGGAAGAGCTGAGTTCAAATCTGGCCTCATAAATACAATATCTGTGTGACTCTGGGAAAGTCACTTAGCCTTTGTTTGCCTAAATCCAATGGAGAAGGAAATAGCAAACCCCACCAGGATCTTTGCCAAGAAAACTCTTTGGGGTCATGAAGAGTTGGACTCAACTCAACAATAACAATTCATACAACTCAAAGCTGGCCTTCTAATACTATTTGAATATGTGAGGACTGATTTTGCCATTGTGGAAAGCTCCCTCCATAAATATGAATGTCTGTTGCAGAGTAGTATAGTCCTAAGTTATTGCCTAAGGCATATTGATAGAAGTAAAGAGATTTGCCTAGGGTTAAAACACAGCTAATAAGTGACAGTAGTAGGATAAAACAATGAGACAACAATATAATAAAGGAAAAAAAAACTATAAAAGAACTAATTGTCTTGGACTGTCTTGACTGTTGTTCGAAGAGCAATTTTGCTATTGTGCCTGAGAAAATATTTTGCTAGCTAAATGGCTATGTGATGTGGCTCTCTGTGCGATTATACTATCTGCTATTGATGGTACAACACAGTGTGTCAAAAATTAAACTTGGTATTTTTAATGCTAAAATGAATAAACACTAATCAGAATGCCAGCAGGTACAATATCTCTGAATGAATGTGCTACATTAAAACAGCTGTTTGGGCTCTTTTTAACATGGTCTGCATAGTTAGTGTGATAAATTTGAATAGAGTTTTCGCACTGACATTTAATTAAAATGAAATTACCTATCATTGTTACTGACTACACAGAAGCTATTATTTATGTTGATATTATTCTAATACCTTATTAGGCTGAGATTGAATTTGTATCAGTGTTCTTATGGGTTGAATTATTTCTGATTATTCTGTTTAAACAAACCAAGAAGTGGAGGCTGTTCTAGTAAAGGGATTAGAGAGAAAAAAAGAGTAAGAACAGAGAGTTAGGAGACATGGTAGAAGCAAGAAAGAGAAGGAGGAGAGAGGCTGATAAGAGGATGTTAGACAAGAGAAAGATGTAAACAAAAGAGACAGACAGAGGAAGAGAATGAGACAGAAAGAAAGGACTAGTTTGCTTTGTAGGCTGAATTTTATAGAACTCTTCCCCTGCCCCCTCCCTCTTTCCACAAAGAAATGTGAGTTCTTTTCCTTTATATTCCTCTATATTAGTATTATATGTATCTGTACATATTCGGTATCCCCTTAGTTTAATAGAAACTCTTTGAAGCTAGGGATTCTGGTGGGTTTTTTTATCGAATTAATCCTGATATTAACTTTTTGCCATTAAATATATGAATATGTTATTATACACATATATGTATATGTGGATAGATAGATAGAATTGAATAAAATGTATCTACAACTTAGTAAATTAAGCAAGGATCTAGCATTTCATTCTCAGCTTTATGCTTTCTGAAATTTTACCTGAGTCATCATGCCCTAGGAAAATGATTCACACTAACCAAACTCGTATGCAAGAGATATATACAGCAGGAAGCTAATTTAATAATTTTCAATGCAGGTATGGCTGACAGTGTAATCACTATTGACCATTTGTGCAGCATAATCCTTCTTCATAGAGATGGATGGAGCCTCAGGAGACTAAATTCTACTTCAAAAGGATGCTTGATGCCTCTGATCAGGATCTTCTTAAAGGACATCTTCATTAAGAGATGGTATATTGCTCTTTATATTGTAAGAATGGGAAGTTAGGGGGCACAGTGGATAGAGTGCTAGGCCTGGAGTCAGGAAAACTCATCTTCCTGAGTTAAAATTTGGCTTCAGAAATTTACCAGCTATATGTCCCTGGGTCAGTCGATTTACCCTTTTTGCCCCATTTTTCCTAATCTGTAAAATGAGCTTGAGAAAGAAATGGAAAATCACTCTAGTATCTTTGCTAAGAAAATTGTAAATGGGGTGACAGAGTGAGACAGAACTGAAAAGTGTCTGTAGAACAACAAAATTCTCATACTTCTGTCTAGATAACTGTTCTGCTTGAAATTTAAAAAACTACATGTTTCATGAAGGCAGAGTCTGCTTTTATGTCCTTTTGTTAGTATTACTTATCTCCTCATCACTCATCAGAATGGCTTGCTTCATGAAATGTGTTTAATAGATGTCTGTAAAACTGAATTGGGTCTATATCCCAAAGAGATAATAAAAAGGGAAAAGGATTCACATGTACAAAAATATTTATCACTGCTCTTTTTGTGGTAGCAAAGAATTAGAAATTGAGGGGATACCCACCAATTGGGGAATGGCTAAACAAGTTGGGGTATATGAATGTAATCAAATATTATTGTGCTATAAGAAACTATAAGCAGGAAGATTTCAGAAAAAAACATGCAAAATCTTACATGAATTGATGCTAAGTGAAATGAGCAGAACCAAGATAACATTGTACACAGCATCAACAACATTGTGTGATGATCAGCTATGATAGACTTAGCCCTTTTAAGTAAGGCAATGCCAAAAGTCTCATGAAGGAAAATGCTCTCCACATACATAAAAAAAAAGAACTATGGAGTCTGAATGCAAATTGAAGCATACTACTTTCAGTTTTGTTGTTTCTTCTTTCTTGTGGGTTTTCTTCCTTTTGTTCAACTCTTCTCTTACAACATGACTAATGTGGAAATATGATTAACATAACTATAATGTATAACCTATATCAGATTACTAGCTGGCATTGGGAGGGGGAGAAGAGGGAAGGTGGGAGAAAAATTTGCAACTCAAAATCTTACAAAAGTGAATGTTTAATACTATCTTTACATGTATTTGAAAAAATAAAGGTCTGAGAAAATGGGGGGGAGGGGAAACTGAATTGGTGATTACTACAGAATCAAGGCACCATTTTTCTTGTAGAAGGTAGGAAAAACACCTGGAAATTCTTACTCTTTTAATCTCTTTTTTTTCTAGCCTCTATGCACACCATGATCTTTCAGTTATGAAAGGATTACTTTGGATTTATCAAATTAATTAAATCAGAACTCATTACACATTAGCTGTGTTTTAGCCTCCTTAATGAGATCTAAGAAATACCATAATGTCACCAGTAATGTTGTAACCAACCCAATTCAGCAGGTGAATGAGTCATTCTTATGATTGTTATTCTAGCTATTTTTTTGTAGTTTTTATTGAACTCCACTTTTCGATAATGACATCTAGAGAATTTGCCTAGAAATTCTGGGGGGAAGAGGAAAACCTCTTTGGAGCCCAGAGCTCCCTATGAACTGAATGATGGCTACAGTACTGTGACTGTATAAAAACACTCTTCTACACTTAGAAGGTTCTGATGGTGGGCAATGCCATCTCTAATTGAATACAATGTACTACTCTCTGTTAACAATCAGGCCATTTACCTGGAGTTCTATTTCTCCATCCCTCTATTTTATGGCATCTCTTCAGTGATTGCTTTTACTTACTACAATCAAGGTTGTGTTCTGGAGACACTTCAGCAATGATATTCATAGCTCATCTATCTATCCATCAGTGTGCTACAGATTTATAGACCTAACTTACATTAGAACTAATTGGAGTTAGATCGGATAAATCACCAGTGTATCAGCAATAGTAGTGACTCTTTAACATTCAGTTCAGAACTTTAAAACGTTTGGTATTTAAACTGTCTTCTCTATTGACTATTAAAAGACAGTATAAAACTTTGTAAAATCACTATTTCAGAAATGTTTACTGAAGATGCCACTCCAAGAATACACCATTCAGTACAAGGGCTCAGGAAGTACAGGCAGTGGTTTGCATCATCCTTGACTTTCTAAGTAAAGAAATTCAACTGATTGTGATTCTCAAGTTGTTTCTATAAAGCAAATACTGGGAGGGCAGCTAGGTGGCATAGTGGATGAAGCACCTGCCCTGGATTCAGGAGGACCTGAGTTCAAATGTGACCTCAGACACTTGACACTTGCTAACTGTGTTACCCTGGACAAGTCCATTAAGTCTCATAAAAATAAGAAAAATTAAGCAAATACTGGTATATTAATAACAAAGAAAGAAAATGGCATGGTGTTTAAAAGACTATGATTTCCCTGGAAGCTTTTGAGATTTTTATGAAGATGCTTTCCTATGAAAATCAGCTCTTCTTAAATCCTTCTTACACATGCACAGACGGGTATTATATGTTTCTGTGATATGAACTCATCAATATATTTTACTATGGAAAAGTTTAATTTAGCTTAAGGATTGGGTGTCTAATTCTTGGAGTAGTTAGTAAGACAACAAATGCAATTTTATATATATGTATATATATATATATATATATATATATATATATATATATATTCCTCAAAAGGAGTAATGATTTCTTTTATCACCTTTAACAAAGGATACAAACAGTAAAGTGTTATGGAAAGATAGACAGGCTATAAAAGAGATACTAAACAGCTACTTGTCAAATGACATTATATACCAGAGGTGAGAGAGAAGAGTACTATAAAATATTTTTCATTAAATACACATAAAAGATATCATGTAAAGCTCCCAAAGGACATGATATGGAAATATCAATAGATCTTGAGGCCTTATCTGGTTGACCTTCAAGTCCCATGCCTCTGCTATACAGTATGGAAAATTTCAAGATTACGGGGTGGTCAATATGTCTGGGTATTTGAATTATGTCATATCTCCTATGTTAAAGAGGATATGATTATAATCAGTGTCATCTTCTGCCTCCTTACCCCATGACTATCAGCAAATTATATTCTCAGTATCCCTCATGAGTGATTTTACCATAAGCAATTACACCATTCTCCTTATAGCCTCTTCTCCGATCAATAAAGCACTTGATCTATGATTTCATTGGTATAGAAAACTCCCTAAATTCTCCAAAGAGTATCCACTCAATGTAGAAGGCTAGAGGATCTTCAAGATCCTTCAACATTTTATGAGTTTAATTTATTATCTTAATCTTATTTTAATTTTTATTTTGGAAACTGAAATAGATAATATCTTTGTAGCCCAAGCTGGAATAAAAATCATATATAATCATGAGGAACAACCAGTGTGCCAGCCATTTCAGTTAGCATGGCTAAGTAATGACTCTCACTATGTACAATGCATAGCATCAATTATAAGTTATTCTCTAGTGCAGATGACAAACCCAATATTGCTTTCTGTAGCTACGAACTAGTTCCTCTATGGTGTTAAGCTTGATTTTATGTATGATTATTTATTGTAGAATAAAAAAATCTCTGCATATGGAGTTAAGAGACTCAGTTGGGTTTGAAACCCAGCTCTACTATTTCCTAGCTGAGATAACTATATCATCACTATTTTTGCCATTATTTTTATTTTTAGGGAAAGCATTATGTTAATGAAGAACAGGAGACAGGAGCATCTCATTATTAAACCTTATACTACCTCTTTTGTTGAGATTTTATCTTCAAAGCAAAAATAATTGAGGACAAGTATTTGTGCCACTTTTTTTATAGGTAACTAAAAAAAAAACCCAAAAACCCAAAATGATGCTATGATAGTAATAACTAACATTTATAGGGAGGATGGAGTGATTTGAAAATTTGTAAAGCAGTGTGTACATATGTTATCTCATCTATGCAAAATGTTCTAATTTTCAAAGTTCTATCACATGAAACAGCTCAAGAACAGAACTACAGTAGAGAAGCTGCCTGGGTGAAGGCCTTTTACCCCTCTTTTTGTATCTATGAGCAAATTCCCAAGTGTCTGTTTTCTTCCCTGCAAGTATATAATATGATAAGGGAACGATGATGTTTAGCTGTTCAACAGTGTTGTCAGGTAAAAAGAACAGTTGAAAAGACTTGGGTTATTAGTGTACTTGTTCAACACTACATAGCAAAGTATATCTTCCTGGCATTCCATCATTTGAGCTGTTTGGTCTTAATGTGTTCGTTATTTTTCACTTGTGTTTACATTTTGTGTTGCAATTTACTAGTTAAATTAGTGGCGCTAAAATACATGCATGTGCTTTCTGCTATCAATTATGAGTAGCTTTAGGTTAATTGCTGTATTTAATTTTCTATTATGGTTTCAGTATCACGTGACTTCAAATTGCCTTGGAACATAATAATTCTAGTAACAAAAATAAATTTGCTGAAATGGGCCAGACAGAAATTAATCTATTTTCTTCTGCCTTATATAAAACAAAACAAAAAATTACTTGTAATTTCAATCATTTAAAATACTAAACATTTACAACACATTTAGAACATTTAAATACTAAACATTCTGTGACTTAAGACAAGTGCTTCTATTTCTTAGTACTAACAAATAAATCAAGACATCAGTAGTCAGAAAAGAAATAGTCATTTGTCTAAGGATTTAATTTCAGTGAATTCATTTCAGTCATTTGGATTCGATCTGTTAGAGATGTCATTTGTGTGCCGTACTAATATGATTGTATTTGTCAAGTGTTGTGTGGTTTTTTTGTTTGTTTTTTTTTTAGTTAGGCAATTGGGGTTAAGTGACTTGCCCAGGGTCACACAGCTAATAAGTGTTAAGTGTCTGAGGCCGGATTTGAACTCAGGTCCTCCTGAATCCAGGGCTGGTGCTCTATCCACTGTGCCACCCAGCTGCCCCGTGTGTTTTTTACTAAAAGAAAATAACAAATGATATCTTGAACTAGTTTTTCTGAATTATCTCAAGGTACTTTTGATACTTTCTCATTTGGATTTATGATATCCAAATGAAAATGAAGAGGCTAATTTGATTTTTTAGGTGTCAAAATTTAAGGGACAAAAGAAAGGTTTTGATTTAATACAGCAAGAGTCAGACTGAAAGACAGAAAACCCTGAATTCTACATTCTTTGATAAATACAACACTGTTGTGGGTAATGATGTCCAAAAACTTAACCACAAGGAGTATGGAAGAGGGAGGAATAAGCATTTATCTAGTATCTACTTTGTGCCAGGCACTGTGCTAAATGCACTACAAATATTACTCCATGAGTACTACTATTATCCTCATTTTACAATTGATGAAACTGAGTTGATAAAATTGAGGTAGAAGTGATTTGCCCAGGATCCCTTGTCTAGTGAGTGCCTGAGGTTGCATTTGAACTCAGGTCTTTCTGACTGAAAGCCTAGCTCTCTGTGTCATTTAGCAGCCTCTACAACTAGAGAAAATAAGATTGACTAAGCATACCTAATGCAGACTTCATTTCCTCCAAGCCTAGTTGAAGAGTAAAAGGTGATGACGCTACCCCAACGCCAACTCTGCTAGATTGGGATCATTTGCTTCATTTTGGACCACATCTATCTCAGAAAAGACCATCCTCGGTGTCCCACAGGACATACCTCAAAAGATGAACAGTGGGAAATATGGATTCCCAAAGGTAGTATTTGGATATAAAAAAATAACCAAAAAAATCCAAACTGGAAGAGGATATGCAGATAGTGACTCTGATTATTTTAGCTACTGGCATGAGTGATGGTGTTAAGTACAAGGATGGAAACCACCAAGCACCTTATATTGTTTCCCAGAGGTTGAGAGAATAAACAGGATGTGATTTATTTACTGTAATGTCACAGAGATGATGAATTTAGGTATAGCCAATTTACTAGGATTCACTAGAACAAGTACTCACTGTGGCCACTGAATGGCTTTCATAAATACATATAATGTTTAGAAAGCATTTACTCTGTTTTGTGATTAGATAGCGATCTTGCTCCTTTTTACGGCTTATATTTTGTACTTTTATTTTTCCCAAAGATTATATACCTATATCTATTCACATATACATGCATATACATATGTACATACATATATTGTCTAATATATGTGCATATGAAAGTCGTTTGGGGGAAAAATAAAACAACAAAATATGTGTGCATGTGCATCATCACTCTCTCCTGTAGACAACCATACCAACCATTTTAAAGAGAAAATACATAGGAAGCAGGAGTTAGCAGAGAAAGGAATGTTTTCTGGGACACATCCAAAGAACATGGATGAGGGGGCAGGTAGGTGGCACAGTAGATAAAGCACTGGACCTGGATTCAGGAGAACCTGAGTACAAATCTGGCCTCAGATACTTGACACTTACTAGCTGTGTGACCCTGGGCAAGTCACTTAAGCCTCATTGCCCCACCTAAAAAAAAAAAAAAAAGACAAAGAACATGTATGAATGGGGCACACACCTTAGAAACATGTATGCTGTAATTGACAATTCTCACACTGCACAGTCACCAGTGCCCCCTCCTGGTTTTATTGTGTTGTTTTCTACTTTCTGCTGTCTGGGACATCTCTCTATTTTCTGCTACTATTTGCTGGGCATTTCCATTGAGCTGCTGTTGCTTTCTGCTGCCATTTATAAGGCTTCAGCTAATTTATTTTCCTGCTGTTGCTGCTTAGGTGGCTTCTTTAAATTCAGCATGGTAACACTGGGCTTCTAAAAAAGTAGGAAATATATAAGAATGAAATGACAAACCACTTTTCCAGCCAGTCAAATTCTTCATTATTTTCATCATTTATTAAAAAAAAAAGGTATGATGCTTCTTTTCCTTTTCCTGCCTACTGTACAGGTTATCCCTTCACTGTGGGCCAAATGAAAAAAATAGGTAAAAATTCTGGGAAAATTGTAAATTACCATAAAAATACAAGATGTGATTATCATTATAATTCCAATTCTCTCATTTTACAGAAGAGGAGAGTAGAGCCCATAGAGAATGAAGAACTCATTTCAGGTGACACATATTGTAAATAATAGCAAATCTGTGACTCAAACTTATGCCCTCTGATTCCAAATCAAGCAGTTTTGCTTCTGTACTATGTTGCTATCAACAGCAAATCTTGGAAAGGAGGTACTATTAATAAGTTTTTTATATAATATAGCTTTTGAGAGCACTATTCAAAAGGATCATCTGTGTTGTCTGAAGAATTTCAATCATCAATTCGTCAGCATAGTCAATAGTGAATAAGTCAATACTGAATAAGCATTTATGAAGCATATACTGTGTGCTAGACAATTAACTTAGTCCTGAGGATACAAAAAAGGGAAAAGAAAGTCCTTGCTTTTAGTCTAACAGAGGAGACAACAGGAAAACATTTGCAGAAGAATTTAGACATAATCCACAGAGATCCACCAATAGGCTATCACCATAGTCCAGGATTGAGGTGATGAAGGCCTACACCAGGGTGGTAATAGTAGCAAGGGACATACACACTTGCATACATATATACACACATACATACATATTTGCTTGCATGTGTGCATATATATAATGTATATTTATATGCATATTGTGTATATGTACATTTATATTTGTACTTGTGTGTTTGCGACTTTGTAAAAGGTAAAATCTATAGGACTTGGCAACAGATTGGATATGGAAAGGAAGACAGAGTGAGGAATTGAGGATGATGCTTATGTTGCCAGCCTGGATAATCTGGGGTTGGTGGTGTCCTTGACTTAATAGGGATGTTATGTGGGTACAAGGGAGAAGGGCTGGAGAGTTGTGCTCACCAATTCCATACTTTTATCATGTCTTTATGAATTATTTTTGGGAAAATAGTTATCACTTTGTGGCCAGTCTTCTGGAGATGAGGTTATTCACACTTAAATAAGCTGCTCTTTTAAAGGATAAATGCAGGATGGATACTCTAATGTTTTTAAGCTTGATTGACCACCCAAATGTATGTTCTGTTGTCATAGCCACTGAGAACCCAAGATCACCTTCATTCCATAATGACACAACAAAGAAGTATTTCAGTAGAAGAGGAACTTCATCTAGTTCTTCATTGTGTTCCATTATATGATCTCTTATTGCCCCTGTCTGGCTGCAATCCCTTACTGAGCTAACCTGAAGGTGCTTCAGTGGCTGAAGGTGGCTTCCTGCCTATAATAAACTGGTGTTAAACTGAAGCATTCCTCTCTAAACAAAAGCTCTTCCACTCAACTTAGTTTGTAGGCTGAAACTGCTTCTTACCCCTTCCCTAGGGAAGTGCACTTAACACACAGTGGTCTTATTTAAGGCACCACCTCTCAGGTGCATTCTGGGTTGATGGCTTCAAACACAATTCTTTTTGAAGAACACAGCAGTACCTTAACTGTCATAACTTTAGAGGAATAAAACAATATGAAGTATAAGCTTAGTGATTCTACACTGCAAGGTAGGCCAGAAAAAGAATTGGGATGGGTTAAAGGAAAGAAATAAGGAGAATGAAGGATACAGAGGTCTAAAATCGAGAACAAAGTATTATTCTCCATAGGGTAGCAGAGTTCAGATCTGAATTCTGCACAAATAGCATTTTCTGACTATTTCCCTGTTTACATTCTTTGAGTTAGTTGGTTATTATTGTTTGTTAACTATTATCATTTGTGAAAAAAATCACAGATATTAAGTAATAGACCCTTGTGTTTAAAATGAATTGAACTGTTCTGTAATTAAAAATTTGAATCTAAGGTTTCTCTTTAACTTGTTCAGCTTTTTGAAACATTACTATTAGTAAGTAACATTTAATATTATTTTATGGAGACCATTTTGGACAAGATACACAAAATACGATATACCAAAAAATGATTTCACAAAACAGACTCACATTCTTCCTGTAAATGTAGTTTGTTCGATATTAATTAGATTTTTCAGTTATCCTAGCCATATAAAGGCAACTGTGACAAAATCTATTTCTATTGAGTTAAGAAAGACAGTACAGTCTTTCACAGACCTGAAAATTACTAGCCCCTCTTCCTACATATATTTTAATTTTCTTTTGTTCCATTACATGGAAAGAAATACAATTCTTTATAAATATAATATGTGTATTATAAGAGTTTCCATATTTTACAACTTTTCCATTTTGTTTATTTCCCACTGACATCCATATATAAGGGAATATATATCCCCATGGAAGAAAAAACAATCCCTAAATAAAATTAGCATCAAATTAACAGTTCAACAATTTTTTAAGTCATATGTTTGAAGAAAATATATACAAATATTGATGAATCTCTAGCTGGGTATATAATATATGCATATATGTATGTTTCTATAGAGATAGGCACTAAATATGTATGTGTGTGTATATATATATATATATATATATATATATATATATATATATATATATATATATATAAGTTCATATGGAATATTTGTACTTGACCTATAGTATAGCCTTTTGAGCTCATATTGGTCTGATCAGCCATAGACACACTGTACCTTGAGCCCAACATGGTGGTATAGTTTTGGTCCTCTTTAAGGATAAAGAACAACAGTTATATACATACAGAAGATATAGATAGATAGATAGATAGATAGATAGATAGATAGATAGATAGATAGATAGATAGATAAGCAGTTCTATGTATATCTATCCATATCAATGGCCCCAAAATCATTTATATGTTTGGACATAATATATTGAACACAACAACTTTTTGCCATTATTATTAATGAATATTTTAATCATTAATTAAAAATAAAATAACAAACTGAAAAAAACTTTTTAAAAGTTTCTAATTTTGGTCCCTAATGCAGCTTTAATAATAAGGAAATATAAATAACTTTTTTGTTGCTCAGACTATATACTAATATGTTTAGAATCTGTTGACAATTAGAAATGAAAAAGGTGGTTTGAATTATGAGAAGATATATATCAGAGCAGGGTTGACTCTTCACATGCTAACACTTCACAGCTCAGTGGAAAAATGGGGGTCTATTTAATGAATGGCCACAGTAGTATGTTAAATGAGGAAAGAACACATTTCCTGAAACTTATATAGCTTAATATACATGAACATTCTATGACTACAGATCTATATAAAACATAGATCAAATTTATCTTCTACTTTAAAAATTCTCATATCAGAGCCTTCTTAAAACAATACTGTTATTACTACAATAGTATTGTTTTAAGAATGACTGGGGGGGGGCAGCTCAGTGGCGCAGTGGATAGAGCACCGGCCCTGGAGTCAGGAGGACCTGAGTTCAAATCCGGCCTCAGACACTTAACACTTACTAGCTGTGTGACCCTGGGCAAGTCACTTAACCCCAATTGCCTTAGTAAAAAAAAAAAAAAAAGAATGACTGAGAGGGGCAGCTAGGTGGCACAGTGGATAGAGCAACAGTCTTACTAGCTGTGTGACCATGGGGAAGTCACTTATTCCCAATTGCCTCACTAAAAAAAAAAAAAAATGACTGAGAGAGGGATGGCTAGGTGGTGCAGTAGATAAAGTACCAGCCCTGGATTCAGGAGGACCTGAGTTCAAATCCAGCCTCAGACATTTGAGACTTACTAGCCATGTGACACTGGGCAAATCATTTAACCCTCATTACCCCACAAAAAAAAATGAGAGAATGAGTTATTTTGATAATTATAAATACCCAAATTAAAAAGGACACATGAAGAAAGACACTCCATCCAGTGAAAGAACTAATAACCAGAATTATGTATAAAATAATTCTACATATACATATATGCATGTGTATATATTTGCGTATATGTCTATATGCATATGTATATATATATATGCATGCATGAATGTGTATGCAAATTTATACATATAAATATTATTTCTATCTAATGGTGGTCATCTCTATGGTGGAGGGTAAGAAAAAGAGAAATTTGCATGATAAGTTGTACATAGTAGACTTGCAGTTTCATGTGCAATCATCTTTTTTTTTGTTATTATTATACTGTGTGATGAAAATGTTTGTTTCATTTCATAAATTAAAAATAAAATATTTTTAATTAGAGCAAAACACTACCATGTATATGTAAAAATATACATGATTCCTTGAGAAATATAATACTTTTAAATTTTGTCTATTTTTTCATTTATTTAGAATTTAATTTTTCTGCAGTTACATGTAAAAACAATTTTAACATCCATTTAAAAAACTTTGTGTTCAAAATTCTCTTTCTCCCTCCCTCCTTGCCCCACTTAAGAACTGTAGCAATTCAGTATCAGTTATACATGTGTAGTCATGTAAAACATTTCCACATTAGTCAGGTTGTGAAAGAAAACAGCAAAAAGGGGGGGGGAAGCTGAAGAAAAAGAAACTAAAAAAAAATTATGCTTCAATCTGTATTCAGACACCATCAGTTCCTTCTCTGGAGATGGATCAAATTTTTCATAAGTCCTTCAGAGTTGTCTTGGATCATTGTGTTGCTGAGAATAGCTAAGTCATTCACAGCTGATCATCTTACAATATTGCCGTTCATTTGTATACAGTACATTTCACTTTGCATCAGGTCATGCAAGTCCTTCCAGGTTCTTCTGAGAGCATAAGATAATATTTTCAAAATATCAGAGACTAAATCAAGGGGATCAACTGGAATCTCATCCAAGGGTTCTGACATTCAAAGGAAGCTGATGACATTTGCAATGCTTTGGGGGCATCATAAGAATGCAAATTGTTCCTGAGAATACTTAGCAAAAATAGGCAGTTGCGTGATAGTTATCTGCCCCCATAGAGCCATCTGACCTGGTGAATTCGAACACCAAGTGAGCACACGCTGCTTTCTCCTTCTCCCACCTGACTGCCTATCCAGATACCTTAATGGTGTCTCCTTTCTTCTCTTTTCATTGTGCATTATACTACGTTCTTCCAACACACATAAAATTGCTCTAAATGACAGAATTATTTATTATGGTTCTAATATTTTCATCAAGTTTATTCACTACACGGAATGCTGGCATTGATACCATCATTTATTATCTTTCAATTTTGGCATACTTAGTTCTTCCTGCCCTTTCTATTTATTTTTTGATATTTACATAGAGACTTTCCCAGAAGTGTTAACATTTCAACTTCAAACATTTTTGTTTCTAGATCTAAGGAATTTTCATAAAATTAAGATACTATAATTAATGTTTCAAAATAGACTGTGGAATTTAAAATACACTACAAATAAGATATTTCATACTACTACTACTAATAAGTCCCTTTAAATGCATAGACTTTTATCTTAATATTAGAAATAACAGGGAAAAGTACTAATCCATTTGCCACTATATGGCTACATCTCAAAAAACTAGGGCTAATTTTGAAGGTATGGATGAGAGACAAAACAAACAAACAAAAAAACAGTGTAGGGAATAGCATTACTGTGGTTATTTGGCATTGGTATGTACACTTCAGAGTCAAGCTAACACTGACAGATCTCTCTCAGGATATACTCGACATGAATTCAAACCCATAGTTAGAATCACTGTATGAAGTGGTATTATGCATTCTTGATTCTAGGATAAAGCATATGGATAAATGTGTTTGATGTCCTTAAACTGACAGTAATTTAACATTTGGGGATTAAATCTGATTAAGACATTTTTAAATACTCACAATAATGGTATATTTCCATATAAGTAATCTGATTTCATCTTTCAGATGGTCAAAACCCAGATCATAATACTGATCATTTTCAATCTAGTCTTAAATACAAAATACAGTCACCATTTGGATATGTAGTAAAGCTCTAGAAGAAGAACTTTAGTGTCTTTGGAAATTTTTGGTGATTTTATGTAGAATAGCTTTTTAAAAGTCATTATAATTTATTAGAAAGAGAATTGGCTAGCCCCAGATTCAGGAGGACCTGAGTTCAAATACAGCCTCAGACCTCAGACACTTGACACTTACTAGCTGTGTGAGCCTGGGCAAGTCACTTAACCCCAACTGCTTCACAAAAAGAAAGAAAGAAAGAAAGAAAGAAAGAAAGAAAGAAAGAAAGAAAGAAAGAAAGAAAGAAAGAAAGAAAGAAAGAAAGAAAGAAAGAAAGAAAGAAAAGAGAATTGGTTTGGGGAATAAATAGACCCACACTACATCTGTGATTGTTGAACATGAGGTCAAGAAACAGCTAATAGTTTTAATAGTTAATGTCAACTATAACAAGCCATAAAATATGGTCACTTTTATTGCATTTTAAGCAGCTAAGTGGCAGAATGGATTGAGCTTTGGAGTCAGGAAGACAAGAGTGCAAATCTTTCCCCAGATAATACTTGTGTGACTGTGACCAAGTCAGTTAACCTCTCCTAGACTCAGTTTCCTTATCTGTAAAATGACATAATATAGTCAAACTCACAGTGTTTTTAGGACGATTGAAAGAATTAACTTTAGTGAAGAGCTTTGCAAATCCTAAAGTGCTATATAAATGCTATCATTTTTGTTGTTACTATTATTACACTTTGAGATTGTTCTATATTTTTCTTTGTTACTATAATTTACCTGGCAAAATAAATTTGTCACAAAAAGGTAAATGTGGTAGTAGCACTCATTTTCTTGGATCTTCCTTTAATATGAACCCTGAACAATAATCATTCCTTGGGCTAATGTTGGACATTAAGCAATTATTAAATATTAGACATAATGTATTAGCTATAGCCTATCTTTTCTTCATAGTTTCTTCAGTACAAAATAGGAATATAAGTAGCCATGTAATAACTAAACACATCAAAGAATACTTTTATAGGCTTTTGGAGAGAGAAGAAATCTGGAGATTCTCTAGCCCAAACCTCCCACTATATAGAAAAAAACCCTGAAATAGAAAATTAATTGTCTATTTTTTAATTATTATTGCCCTGGATACTGAATGTGATTAACAAAAATGGAATCCACAATCTCTTTACCACAAGGCCCCACTCTCAGAATAGCTAGCCAGTTTGGATTGTATTAAGTCAACTCAGAGTGCTTCCTTGCAACATTATAATTTATATCATTGTCATTTATTTCCTTATATATTGATTTGTTTTTTTAAAGTCATTACATTTACTCTTTTTAGGTTATTGTAAGTAATTACAAAACCATTTGATTACTTCCCCTTAGTCCTACCTCCCCTGTCCCCACAGGAACTGCAATAAAAATGATCTTAACTCACATGCTTACAAAGATTTCTGTATCCTTAAAAGGTACAAAAGACTCAACAGTGCTGCTAAATATTTTCTAGAGTTTCCAACACCCTTTTTGTTCAGTTTTCAAATAATTGTGTTTAAGCAGAACACAATGTAGGCACTCGTGCATTTAGAGTCAGTACTAATTTCAAAATCTGATATATCTCCCTACCTACCCTTTTCCCCTCCCCCAAGAAGTAGCTTTTTTATTAAGGAAATTCAAATGGCAATTCCTGTGTGAAAGGATAATAACTAGAACACATAAGCTACAAATGACCCATATGATATTCATTACATTTAGGAGTGAGAGTTTATGTAAATTCATAGATTATATCTTGAGTGAGGCAAATTTTATAGGCTGCAAGACTAAAGAGTCTTGTAGTCAGAAACTATTGCAAATAACATATTTGTTATGCTCAGTACCATTAGCTTATATGCAAACGGTCTTAGGTCCTTGGTTATCCAAGGCATTTTGGAGCTCCCTTTACATGACTTTCAAAAAAATGGCTATGTTATTAAGCTATTCCAGCTACAAAGAGCTCTGGCCTGGAATGAGAAAATCTGAATTACATTCCCAACCTTTCCCCATACTAATATTGGGACGTCAGCAACTCACTGAAATTATCTGAGTCTCAGTTTCCTTGTTCATAAAATGAAGATAATACTTGTACTGTCTATTTATAAGATTTATATAAGGCTCAAAGGAAAGCAGGTAGGTGGCCCAGTGGATAGCATGCTGGACCTGGAGTCAGGGAGACCTGAATTCAAATCCCAATTCAGACACTTAAAGTCTGATAACCACCTCCTCCCCCATCAAGTTATTTAATATCCGTCTCCCTCCTTTTCCTCATCTGCAAAATTGGGTTAATAATACCACCTAACCACCAGGGTTGTAGTGAGGATAAATGGTGATATTTGTAAAGCACTTTGCAAATATTAAAGAGCTTTTTAAATTGTAGCTCAAAATTGTTTGTGTATGTTTTACATATGCATACACACCATATATGTGTGTGTTTGTGTGTAATTTCTTTAGAATTACATGGTTCTGTGTAGATAACATAATAAATACTTCCATGGAGTAAGCATTTATGAAGTGCCTATTATGCACCAGGAACTTAAAAAAAAACTGTCTCATTTGATCCTTACAACTATCCTTTGAGTTAAATACTATTATTATCCCCATTTTACAGTTCAAAGAATTGAGATAGATATAGTTAAGTTACTTGCCCAGGGTCACACAGCTAGTATATGAGGAATTATTTGAATTTACATCATTCTGACAGTGGAACCTACCCACCATGCAAACTAGTTGCCTCTGTGAGTTGGTCTTTAAGTCGGCCTATTGTAAAGTCATCCAGATAGAATGGCATAAAAATATACTCCAGCAATAAACTGAAAGGGATGCTGAGTTTCCATTGACACAAAATCTCATTGAGTTTTAATTTTCCATACTTTCCTATATAAAAATAACATCCTCTCCTTTTGCTTGGCCCCCAGGGAGGGGGTGGGGCTGGAAAGATGAATGAAATGATATTAGAAGAAGGCTTCCTGATATTTGGAAACTCAGGTAACAATTGAAATACTATAAAAGGTAAAAATTATTCCCATTCCCCTTATTCAGTGGTGCTAACTAGATGCTTTATCCTTTGTTGTCAGTGACTAAACAGAACAGATGTATTAGAAAGAAGATGCATTAGGGAAAGCAGAGTGGAATCTAAACTTTCCCCTTGGGGATGGTGACTGAAGCGTGAGAAAGACACAACACGAGGCAAAAAATAACAATATAGAGGAGGGAGAATAAATATTATACATATACACACATACATAAATATATGCATGTGTATATATGTGTTTATATACACATACATGTATATACACATGAGTGCACATGCATGGGAAGAAGGAACATTTAACAAAAGGAAAAAGGGTTTTCATTTCCATCGAGTAATCATTGTCACTCAATCATTAGCTATGTGATGGTATATAAAATATATACAGAATGTAGCACAGAGCTTGGCACATTTTAAGTGATTACAAGAAATTCATTCAGCTGAATTGAATTATATTTCCTAGGACTAATACTGATGGTTATGAGAACAGCCATGTCATTCATGTGGTTATGTAATTTAAGTTTTGTCACTGATGGCTAGATAAAATATGCTTCTGTTTGAGCATTGTATTTCATTTTTCCTCTTTCTCCACACATTTATGTCCCTGTGACAGCACCTTGATGTGGTTCTGAATGAACTCAACTACTGAGATGGTCTTTGTGCTGTGAGCTAAGTGGCACTGCTTGCTTTAGATTTAAGTGTTTTTCTTCCTTACTTCCTTTAATAAGTTATCAAACCACTATCTGGGGTGTGTGAGCTTTGAATAAGTCATTCATTATCATATTAAAATACGCATTGAGTCTAAATGAATTTTATAGCTTGGGAAAGAGAATGCTTAAGTTGAAATCACAGCCGTTATCCAAGAATTCAAAGGAGTATTTCTTTCCCATCAAGGTGAAGAACATAGACACATATATATGGAGAATATCTGATCTATATTTATAGTCCTAGTAACACATGCAGCAGGTGAATTTAGGAAGACTAGGTTTTAATCTCTCTCTCTCTCTCTCTCTCTCTCTCTCTCTCTCTCTCTCTCTCTCTCTCTCCTTTAAGAGTCTCTTTCATATATGTCATATTCTTCAATTTCAACAGAAGGATAGCAATGGAATGAATTATTAAGGTCATGACAGCTAGGTGGCATAGTTTATAGAGATCTGAATAGGAAAACCTGAATTTAAATCATACCTCAGATACATATTAGTTATGTGACCCTCAGGAAATCACTTAACTTCTCTCACCCTCAGTTTCTTCATCCATAAAATAGGGATAATAAAAGCACTCAACTCCCACAGTTGTTAGGAGGATCAAATGAGTTACCAGGTAAAACACTTTGCACATCTTTAAGTGAGATAGTCATTCTATCTCTTCCTTCCTTCCTCCTATTCTTCCTTCTCCTCCTTCTTCTTCTGCTGATGTTAATACTACTTGTTCAATCAATCCATTAATAAGGACTAGATAAGCACCTATAATATGCCAGGCACTGTGCTAAACAGGTTACAAAAAGAGATAAAAGACAGCAGTCCTTAGCCTCAAGGAGTCTACAATCTAATGGAGCAGTCAACTTGAAAATAAATATAACAAACTATATACAAGATAAATAAGAAATCTCTAACAGGGAGAAGATATTGGGAAAGGCTTTCTGTAAAACATGAGATTTTAATTGGAACTTAAAGGAACTCAGGGAATCCAGGAGGCAGAGATGAGGAGGAAGAACATTCCAGGCAAGGGGGAAAGGAAAAGAAAATGCCTAGAGCTAAAAGATGGAGTCTTATTTCTAGAGCCAGGATGCCAGTTTCAGTGAATCAAAGAGTATGTCAGGAAGTTGGGGGTGGGGGAAGAAGGTAGAAGAAGACTGGAAAAGTAGGAGGTGGTCAGGTTCTGAAGGGCTTTGGATGGCAAACAGACCATTTTGTATTTATAACTTTAGGTAATAGGAAGCCTTATTGGAAGAGCTTATTGAGTAGGAATGTTACTTAGTCAGACCTGGATTTTAGGGAAACTACCTTGGTGGCTGAATGGAGGATGGATTGGAGTAGAGAAAGACTTAAGGCAGTCAGATGCACCAGCAAGCTATTGCAATAATGAGGTGATGAAGGCCTGTACCAGAGTGGTGGCAGTGTCAGAGAAGAGAAGGAAACAAACTCAAGAGATGATGTAAAGTTCAATCAACATGCCTTGTCAACCTATTGGACATGGGGGTAGGTGCACATGAGAGATAATGAAGAGTTGAGGATGACTCCTAGGTTGTGAGCCTAATAGACAAGGATGGTGGTGTTGACCTTTACAGCAATAGGAAAATATGAGAGGAGGTGGAGTTTGAAAAGGGAGGAAATTAGTTTTGTTTTGGACATGTTTAGTTTAAGATGTCTACTGGCCATCCGATCTGAGTTTGAAATCTGAAAGCAAGATTGAAGATCAATGGAGAAGTCGAGACATTAGAGGTAGATTTGAGAATCAACACCATATAGATAGTGGTTAAATCCAAAGGAGCTAAAAAAAATCCAAAGGAGCTGATGAATTCATCAGGTGAAACAGCATAGAAAGAAAAGAGAAGAGGGTCTGGGACAGAACCCTGTGGAACATCCACGTTTGGATTGTGAGATCTCAACAAGGACCCAGCAACTGAGTCTGAGGAGGACCCATCAGATAGGGAAAAGGAGGAGAGAGTGGTGTCCTGAAAACTCCGAGTGAAGAGAACAGAGTTTCAAGGAGGAGGGGGTGATCAACAGCACCAAGCACTTCAGAGAAATTAAGGAGAATGAGGATTAAGAAAAGGCAACTAAGAGATTATCAGTAATTTTGCAGACAGTAATTTCACCTACAAAGGGTGAAAGAGATATCAGATGATAATTAGTGGGGACCAAAAGATAAAAGTCAGGGTTTATCCCCAAGTTAAATCCTGTGTAAATTCCTCTGATTCTTCAGCTTGAAGTGAACTCTCCCTCTAAAAATTCTCCCAGCATCTTGTTTTCAACTGTTCTTGTGCTTTTGTCACAATCAGCTTTGTGCAATGCTAATTTGAGTACACATCATTTCCCCTGTAGAACGCCAAGTTCCTCTAGTCAGGGATAGGTGTCTTCAACACCAAGGACATTGCTTACACATAGCTAACTCAGTAACTACCATTGCATTGCATTGAATTGAATTGAATTCATTCTAAGAAAAGTTGACTTTGATTTTTTCCCACTATATTTCTTTTTTGGTTTGTTTGTTTTGTTTTGTTTTTGTGGGGCAATGAGGGTTAAGTGACTTGCCCAAGGTCACACAGCTAGTGTCAAGTGTCTGAGGTTAGATTGGAACTCAGGTCCTCCTGAATCCAGGGCCTGTGCTTTATCCACTGTGCCACTTAGCTCCACCACCACCACCCTCACCTATATTTCAAAGAGGGAAAGATAAAACAATCTGGCTTGGAGAAATATCATCAATGTATTCTTCAGCACCTATAGGAAAACTATTTGATATTTTGTTGCTGCTTTTTAGAATCATAAAAAGGCAGTCTTTTTTTAAGTGAACCTGAGTAATCATTTAACCCACCTGAAGTCAGCCATTTTTGAGAGAAAAAAAAATGACATATCTGTAAGATACAGCATTATTTCCTGATAGACACTGATTATTGAATGTAACTCTCTCTTTTTTTCCTTCTCCACCCACCTCCTTCCCACACACATAGGCAAAATGAAAGGGGTGGTTTGTTTTTGGTATTCTGCAATCTCCCTACATATATTTTTTTCTGTCCTTCTCTCCTTCTTTTCAGAAATTGACCCCTAACCACAATCTAATGTTCACTACTTGGACTGTTTCGAGAAAAGTGACCTGGAAAATTATTTCACACTGAGGTGTTAGTGACTAAATGTATTACAGTACTCAGAGGTCTTTTCTTTTCAAAAAAAGGTCTGCTGAAAGGAAGAAATGGTTATCCTGAAATACCTGGCATTTTGGTAGTTGGGTAGGAGAGCTGCATTTTAACTGTAGAGTTTGACCCCTTAAATCAGAACACAAAGAAGAATGCCTGTTATACATACCTATAAGGTTGGTCCTAAGTAAGCCAGAATATACATTCTGAATGTAAGTGGAGGCAAGCACAGTTTTGGGGACAAGAGAACATCAGGAGATGCTGTTTCTAGTTTCATATATGTCACTAGTTTTGTAACCTAAAGCAAGCCACATGACTTCTCTGTACTAAATTTTGTTTCAGATAGATCTCTTTTAATTCTGCTAATGTCTATCACCTCCCCATTGCCCATCACTTTGCATTTATTTTGCAAATATGTATATATTTGCATATTCTTTCTTTGTATAGAATGTAAGCATCTGAAAGATAAAGACTATTCCTGTTTTTAAAACTCTGTCCCCAGCACCTAGCTCAGTGTTTGGCATATAGGAAACAAATGCTTGCTGATTGATTCTGAGATTCCCTATTACCGTTTCTATATTCTGTTATCTGAAGTAAGCTATTTCTATTTTTGCCCTTCCAACTTAGTAATAACATGAAGATAGCAAATGAAAGATTTTTCTAAATCACTATCCCTTTTATTGATGGCATTACCGTTTAAAATTCATACACATATATTTACGTAGAGTTTAAGAGTTTACAAAAAGCACTACATATGTCATCTCATTTGAGCATGACAGCAGTTCTATGAGGCAGGTACTGTAGCTATTATCATCCTCATTTAGCAGTCAAGGGAACTGAGTTTTACAGAGACAAAGGGAAAAACCCAGGGTCATATACATACATACATACATGCATACAAGGTGCTAGAGGTGAACTTTAAACTCAGGTTTTAATGACTCTAGGCTCCAACATTCAGTCCATTTCTTTGTGTTGCCTTTCATTGTATTTCCTTAGATGGATGAAGTGGAAAAGTCTTTCATATATAAATGTGAACAAAGATGTGGATAGACTATACTGCTTTATATTTACTATATTTCAGTTAAAGGGTACTGTCACATTCCCTCTTTAGGTGCTCCCTTTACCCTGCCAGAGGGAGCTGGACTCAGTTTATCCCTCATAAGCTTAGAGATCAGCAAATGCTAGAAATTAGGGTGGGATTTATTGTTTTATTGATTTTCCAGAATTAAGAAAGTGATAGAGAAAATTTTATCAATGCAGATTAAACTTGTGAATACATTTTTTTTCTCTTTGATAGTCAGTTGTTAAACCTTTATCAGCACATTCTACTTTTCTTCCCACTTAAATCTCCCATCAACTGGACTGTAAACTTAACTCAGCAGTTATTTTTTCATCCAGCCTCTTACTATATCTAAAATATAGCTCATTATGTTTTATCAGTAATCCACAGACCCATTCCAAACTTGTCTATTTCTGTTGTGGGCAGCATCGTCTTGCCAGTTTCCTCAATTTACAACTACAGTGTCCACTTTGATTGTTTTCCTCTTTCTTACAACTGTCCCCCACCACTATAGTCAATCCATTACCAAGCCTGTTTGATTCTTTTTCTTTCATATCTGTCCCACATGCTTACTCTCTAAATTCAGGACCTTAGCACCTTTTTTTCTTTCTTTCTTTCTTTCTTTCTTTCTTTCTTTCTTTCTTTCTTTCTTTCTTTCTTTCTTTCTTTCTTTCTTTCTTTCTTTCTTTCTTTCTTTCTTTCTTTCTTTCTTCTTTCTTTGCAGGGTAATGAGGGTTAAGTGACTGGACCAGGGTCACACAGCTAGTAAGTGTCAAGTGTCTGAGGCTGAATTTGAACTCAGGTCCTCTTGAATCCAAGGCCAGTGCTTTATCCACTGTGCCACCTAGCTGTCCCCCTTAGCACCTTTCACTAGGCTTTTTACAAAGCCTCCTAACTTTTCGCCTATCTTTTATTATCTTCCATAGCCTAACACCTCACATAGCTGCCAAATTGATATTCCTAAAACAGAGTACTGACTATGCCAGCCCCAGTCAAATATCTTCAATGGCTCCCCATTACTTCTATAATAAAATGCAAATTCCTCAGGTTGGAATTTAAAAAATTCCAAAGTCATGTTGCCACTTACCTTTCCAGATTTATTTTATATTATTATTGATTGAATATTCTATATCTCAGTCAAATTCACATGCAAATTCTTCCCTGGGCTCCAAATGTCTTCTCCCGTCTAGATTTCATTGCAAAGAATGTCACCCCATCCCCTCCACCCCAACTCCTGAAACATATTCCTTTTTTAATCTTGGCATGTTAGTCTTTCAAACTTAAAATATCATTTTACTTGTTATCTCTTAAGTGAAATGCAGGGACAAAGACCCGACTTAAAATTTCATTCATGCAGGGAATTCTCAGATAAAGAAACTTCATCAACCAATGCAAGGATATCCTATAGTATTAGAGTGTTGCTGATAACATTGAGAGATTAAACGAGTTGTACAGGGTTATACACATAGCATATATCAGATGTAGGACTTGAACCCAGCTATTTTTGGTCTAAGAGCAAACTCTCTCTTTGTTCCATCAAGGCTGCCAGTCCCATAGTCCTCTCCTTATTGTCCAAATTGCTGTTCATCTTTTTCAACTTCAATTATCTTACTCACTTATCCATGATAATATTGAATTATCACCCCCCCCATTCCAAGAGAATGTATGTTTCTTCATGCAGAAACTATTGGAGAAGTTTGTTTTTGTATCTTTCTTTCCATAGTGTCCTACACTTAATAATATTTGAAATTGTTTAACAATATTTCTTGAATGAAACAACTTTTTTAAAGTGTGTATTTTTTTAGAACACTACGTTAGATAATAGGATAGACAGAAGAAATAGCTAATACATGGATGAAACCACATTTCTTAGTATTTTTTAAATTACTTTTGAGTCTTCCTCAGTGCTGAGCACATACTCTGCACATAGTAGGCAAACAGTGAAAGATTTCTAAATGGATATTGATGATGAATATTGTCTTGCTACTTTGGGTATTTGCCTAAATGATTTTTCCCCTAATGCTGTCTAGTCAATTCTAAACAGTTGATTTTTCCTGAATATAAAGTTTGTCATACAGAAACTTTCTTTCCACTGATTTATTTCAAGTTTTTTTTTTTTTTGAGATGTCTGTCTGCCAAGGCAGAAATTTTCATAATTGCTCTTTTCTTTTTCTTTCCCTAAACTCTTTCTTCCCACTTATTCTCAGTAGTTAAATGCATGAGTGGTCCAGATATTCTGTTTTGCCACCACTGAAAATTTTCCAGGTAGGATGACTTCAGTCCCCAGCAAGTTAAGACAAAAGAATCAAGGTCATTGGTCAGCAGAAAAGTATTTATGCTTTGCAAGGAAGTCTTTAATGGATCAAATATGTAGGGAATAAAAAACTAATGAAGTTTATGTCAGTCTTAAAAAAGAATCTTGACCAACTACCAGTTAGTCAATTTTCATTTATTAAGCCAGACACTGTGGTAGGCTTTGGAGGTAGAGAGACAAAATAGAGTTTCTGACCAAAATGTGATAATGTTTTTGGGGGGGTAGGAAAGGAAGAGAAGAGGATAATTTATACCCAAATACATACATACATATTGCATTTGCATTTATATATGTGTGTATGAATGCTAAATCTATATGAAAAGAGCACAAAGCGATTTTAGGTACCAAAAAATGAGTACAGTCAGGAAAGTACTTATGTAGAAATTGTCCCTTAACTTGGCCTTTGAAATCTCCTTGGAATTCTTAGAGGTAGAGATGATTTAATACTTTTCTAATTGCCAGCAGATATAGATATATAGATACGGATATGGATATGGATATGGATACATACAGACATATAAATATATATACATATATTCATAAATGTATAATACATAGATAACACACACACATATACACATGTGGATATGCCTACAAACACGATATAACTTTAAAAAGCAATTTCCAAAAATATTTTATTCATTCATATTTCAACTTTTCTGTACTTATCTGATGAGATCATGGTGAAGAATTTTAGTCTGTAATACATAGAATAAAGGTGCATAATTGAGTAGGAAACACTTTTTGAGGACCATTGAAATATGAGGGGGAAACAAATCTGATGGTTCCAAGTAGTAAAAGAAAAAACAACAACAACCCTATCTAGTTGTTTTTTTAAGATAAACAATCCTATAATCAAAACATACATGTTTTTCAAGAAATACTTGAAGAAAGAGGAGAGAGGGGAAAGGGAAAAGAGAAACATTATGATGGAAGGGGGCAGTGAATTCTGAAAGAAAAGTAGATAGGGAACAAGCAGTAGGATGACATAAGGGGGCAGAGACAGAAGGAGAGATGGAGAAAAACAGGAAAAGTAAAAAGAGCCTGGTGAGTTCAGTAGGTTCTGATGTGAATGTACTCAACAGCATTAAACTGGTCTCGCATTTCACTCTGCCATTAATTTAATCTGTGGGTTACAGAATTTGCTTTTCATATGTGATCATTGCTCTTCCAAAGGCTTACTCTCAATTTGTTCTTTTGATGTGGGGTACAGAATATATGGTTTTATTTTCTAGCTTAAAAGTTTACTTTTCACATAAATGCATAATTCAGTTTGAAAATCTTAAGGCTTTGCTCTTCTGTGAAGCAGTGTAGGAGGATTTTGCATACATGTGGGAGGCAACACAGTTTAATCCAGGGAGCACTGTCAGAGGATCTTGCCTCAATCCTGGCTCTGTCACTGACTCTGTGTGAGACTTTAAACAATTCAGAGATTATATTGAGGCCTTGGTTTCTCAAAAGAGAAATATTGAACAAAATTATCAATCTCATCCAATTCTATTGTATTAATTTTCTAACTTTCTTAGATGTTTTTTAAGTTTTATTTTTAACCTTAGTGACTATCTAAGATATGAATGGCTCTTTGATATTAAAAAGTAGTCAAGGGGGGCAGCTAGGGGGCGCAGTGGATAGAGCACTGGCCCTGGATTCAGGAAGACTTGAGTTCAAATGCGGCCTCAGACCCTTGACACTTACTAGCTGTGTGACCCTGGGCAAGTCACTTAACCCCAATTGCCTCACCAAAAAAAAGAAAAACAACAACAACAACAACAACAAAAAGTAGTCATACTTTAAAAAAACAACATGGTTTCCTTTTGCCATGCCTAAAGATGACATTTGTGACCGTATCTGCTTTTTTTCCTCTTTGAGGCCTTTTATCACATTCATGTTGCCCATTTAATATAGCAAAGACTACATAAAATGAGGCCTCCTATTGTCTTCACATTCATTATATATATACATATATACATATATATATATATAATTTATAAACAAAAGCAATTCAATTTTAATTTAGGGATAAACCTGATGTCACAGTTTTACATCATAGTTGTGAAGAACATGTATGTTTATATCTGAATCAATCTACAGTTAATTTTAAGCACCTGCTATCTGTTAGGCACAGTGCCAGGTGTTACAGATGTTAAGGACTAAAATTCTAGCTAGTCTGTCTAAAATATCTAATGAGTGGTCGCCAATAAATTATAAGCTTTAGCAAGAGTTAGACTTTTAAGCATTTATTAAGGAGAATAAGAATTTCGTAAAGAGAGAGAAAGGCCTAGAATCCTATCTATTAAAGGGAGAGCACATTTCTAGCTCCCTTCTCCACCAGAGTCCAGAGGAAAGAGAGCGAGACTGAGCGCCAGTCTCTTCCTTCCTCCTCCCACTCGCCCGCGTCACTTCTTCATGCCAAAGAAAAGACTCCTGGTCTTGCCCTCAAAGACCTTCCCTTCATGGGCGGAACTCTTCTACAGTAAGTCTCCAGCAGGTGGCATCATTCCAATCGTTACACAGACACGCATAAAATGAATGGAATAATCTCTACTTGCAAAAGAAAAAAAAAGGAATATTTGTTTAAAGTATCTAAGCCATATAAAATTTAGTGCCTTTGGATAAATTTATAGTCATTTCAGCCTCCTTATGGTTCTTGTCTGTCTTGGCAAGAAGTCTACACAGGAAGTCCATATGAACAATTCCATTTCCTGGAGGAAGTACCACTGTATTTCTAAAGACAATTTTTGTTAGGAAATAAAATGATACAGTCTGGAGAAAAATAAAAATTTTGTTTGTCATCACATGTTTCTTGAGTATCTACTATGTGAAAGGCATTATGCAACCCTAGGAATACAGAGACAAAAGTGAAACAGTCCCTGGGCTATTTCTAGGTACCGCATTCTGAAGGACAATGGCAAGAGGGATCAAAATCAGAGGAAATAGACTGGGATGAAAAAGTCCCTGGAGATTATGTATTATGAAAATTGATGAAAGCAGTTCATGGCATTTAGTCTGCAGAAAAAGAAGACAGTGACTTTTCTCTAAGTTGTTGAAGATTTATCCTATGGAAGAATAATTCAAAGTCTTCTATCTTCCATCTTTTCTATATATTACAAACCAAATATAATATCTGTATACATGTTATATATATATATATATATATACATATATATATATATTTATATTTATATTCCTTGAAAACAAGTATTATTTTTCTTTTTCCTTTCTATTCCCAGCACCTAATATAGTGTCTGAGGCATGATAAGTGTTTAATAAGTGCTTAGCGATTAATTCTTTTTCATTCCAATGATGAGCCACATGGAAGTTTCATAGAGGTATATTTCAATTCACTATAAGGAAAACTTTCTTAACAACTGGAGCTGTCTAAAGTGGATTAGCTCTGTAGTAAGGTCTCTCCCATCACTAGGGTCCTCCAGGATGAGTTCGGATGACCACTTGTTAAAAATGATAGTGTCAGTATTGTTGGTTGGGTATGGATTTGACAAACTAGGCCCTAAGGTTTCTTGCATATTTAAGATTCTGTGATATCAATCATATCCATAGGTGTTAATTCAGTACTCAGTCTTTTCATTATTCCTTTAAAATGGAAAATAGTTCAAAAATTTATATCCTGGTGTCCTTCCTTTAGTATTTTCCAAACTAGTCAAGAAGATGGAAAGGAGGGCAGAAGGAATGTAGTATCTTTTTTTTTTCCCTGCTTATTTATTCTTACCAATATGTTGGAAAATTCAACATAATACTATTATTGTCATTTTCTTTCTGAGGACCTTAAAGAGAATTAATGTTAAAACATTTAAAAGTTCTGGCATTTGATCTGCATATCTACTTTCTGAACAATCTCTCCCGGCTCTCCTCCATGCCAGGTTTGTCATGAATCAGTGGCTTGCTGGTAGATGCCATTTGCTGATACCCAATTAATTCTACCAGTCCCCAGTCCATGTAGGACAGAGCTGCTGTGCCTCTCAGTATTATTCTTTGTATAATTAATGGAGGAATTCAGCATTTACTAAGTCATTTACAATTTTTTTATCCATCAATGACATCTCATAGCCATGAGGAACTGTTAAAGTGCACAGAGACATGTACATGTGCAAATCAAACCTTGGCCACCAAAGGTTAAAGCTACACAGATTATAAGAGTGATGAATCCCTGCTTTTAATTTATGACAGCTCTGGACAGCACTTTTTGCAGCCAACACACAGAATTATTTCACTATCTGCTTCATGATTGAAGTCTCATGAACAGAGATGCAGTACAAATAAAAGATTTCTAAGCTGTCGGATGACATATTTCACTTTGGATGTGCTGGTTTCTGGGGGAAAAGAAAGGCATTTTCAGTGGTTCCATTTTTCCATGGGATATGATATGAAATGTTGGTGAGGAATGAAATCTTTGTCCCAACTTTTGAACCCTAAAAGCACATCACTCAATTCCATTTTTCTCTTAATGGAAAAGTAAAAGAAAGGGAAATAAAAGAGCTACACAAAATTGAGGAGTCTCATGTAACTAATCTTATAGTTAAGGTACTAAAAATAGGAGTACTCTATAAAAGCATCAGGAATACAAATAATAAATAATCAATTAGATGGAAGGTTCTTTTTCTGTTTTCTCTGCTAATGGAATTTGACAGCCCATGAAGTAAAATTAACCATTCATCATCTTTGATGAAAAGAAGAACTATAATTAGCAAAATTTTCACCTAGCATAGGTAACTGAAAATAAGAATCTGGAGTATTTGGAAGTGGAGTATATGTATTAAGAAATTTTGATGGTTTTTTTCCCATCTGAAAGTGTTTCTTCTAAAGGGGAAATATAATACTACTTGGGGCAGGGCAAGGTGCAGGAGGCAAAGAGGTAAGGAAGCATGCTTTATATATCTATGCAGGTTTACATATGCATATGGATTCTGAAATATACATTCTTAAAGCATACAAAACTAATGTTTAATGCAATAGAATGACAAGGTGAAATTTTGAGCTCTTTCTACTGTAAAAATACCAAGTCCCCATAATTTCATTAAAACACTATAGTAGGCATATCAAATGGAATGAAATCAAAAAGTCTATCTTTGAGTTATAGTTTATCTAACAAACAGTCCATTTACATTTCCATTGCTTATCAACAAACCAGAAGGCTATAAATACTCATTGCATTTAGAAGGTCAATTTTTATGGTTGCATAATTCTTGACAAGCTGAAATTCTCATAGCCATTGTAATGTAAACGAATGAATTAATAGCTTCTTAGCTGCAAGTAAATGTTTCATACAGTAAGAAAAAATAGGAAGTTGACTTGCACTTAATGGAGAAAATTTAAGAGCTTTATTCTATGTCTTATATCTAGGATTTTCACATTCACTGATATTCATTCATTTTGGAAGGTCTATAAGGAGAGTTGACATCCTAATGAAAGGGATTACAGAAAGATGTTGTCTCTTTTGAGAACATAAATGCAAATCTCATACTTCAAAAAATCTCATGTGCTCAGAAATGATTCAAATATGGGTATGTCCCATGATGGGCTAGGTACTAGTAATAATCTCTTGATGTCTGACACATTGATTTAGGGTTTTTATTTCTATGCTGGATTCAAATTGGACAAGTTTTTTGCGGGGGAGGGGTGAAATTTTATATCTAATTTTTGCAAACTCAATGATAGTAGGAGGAGCAAGGTTTTTAGGGAAAGGTAAAAAATTCTATTTGGATATATAGAGTTTGAAATATCTAAGGCATATCCAAGTAGAAATGTCAAGAAAGCAGTTAGAGAAGCTAGCCTGGAGCTCAAGAGAAGGATGAGAACTGGATATGTAGATTAAGAAACCATGTACATAGAGATGACATGTTATGAAAACTGAGGAAAGAAAAAGTATTTAGAAATAGATGGACAATATTATCATTTTCAGAGAGTTCAGAGGTCAAGGACTAAGAAAAAGGCCTTTGGAGATAGCAATAAGTAGGTCACTGGTCATTGGAAAGAGTTTACTTCTTGTATTCCCTATATTTACTTGACTTTTCTACCTTGTGTTGTTAGCAGTATCTTTCTTTTACATATGTTCCATCTTCCCACATAGCTTAAACATACTCTTTAGGCTTCTTACTGCTTCATATTTCCACTACAATGTACCAAATGATAGTAATGATGAAGATGGTAATAATATTGATGATAACAATGATGATGAACTCAAATTTATTTCTCAGAAAGAAAGGCACTGAATTTCAAGTTAGAAAGAATTGCATGAAATTAAGAAAATTAATTGACAAGCATATATTAACTATCTCCTAGGTACCAGCTGCTAAGAATAAAAAGACAAAAACATTGCTAGTATAAAAAAAAAACCTTACATAATACTGAGAGAATGTGTACATATATAGGTATATACAAAATAAATTGAAAACACAGCTCAGTTTTGATTAGTGTGAATAACGAATTCAGTAAAGTGGCCATATATGTTGTTATTCACATTGTTAGAAGTTATAATTTTATAAAATGTGGTAATTGGTTATAACCAAATAGAAACATACATGGTGAATCCCATTCCTTTTGAGAATTGTATTAGCTCTTTCAATTCTCCAATAAATTATTTAATAAGGTTTTTTGTTTGTTTTTTGTTTTTTGCAAGGGGCAAAGAGGGTTAAGTGACTTTCCCAAGGTCACATAGCTGGCAAGTGTAAAGTACCTGAGACTGGCTTTGAACTCAGGTCCTCCTGAATCCAGGGCCGGTGCTTTATCCACTGCACCCCTAGCTGCCCCTATTTAATAAGTTTTAATGAAAAAAATTCCTAATTAATTCTAAGGTAACTTGAAAGGGTTAATGTAGTTTTACAAAGAATTACTGGTATATTCATTATGTATTATTTTTAGGAATAATCATTCTGCAGATCCCTTAATCACTCAATTAAGCAGCTGCCCATTTATCCAGAGGGAAGAAGTTTGGCGTATCAGCCACCTCAGAAAAAAACCTTTAAGCATAATGCAAGTGAAAAAGGCCAAGGAAAAAATCTGTCATAGAAGATCTTTATGACCTTGGAGAGCAGAGGAAATGTCTTCACACCCTTAGGTTAGAGTTTATTAACTTAAATAAAATTTGAAGTTACTTATTTGATCAAGATAATGTAATCTCATCTCCCCTGTCAATTTCTGGTTCTTCCTGATGGTAATTCTAGACAGCCAAGTAGGAGCAACATACATACATACACACACACATGTATCTATATGTATTACAACATGATAAAACAATTTCTCTTCATGATGATGCTTACTAAACTCTTTTATTATGAGTGTTGTCATATATTTTCCTTTTCTTATGCAGATAACTTTTTTGAGGGTAGAATGATTTCTGATGTGTTAATTGACCATTTTTGGAAGTGATGGCTGATATAAGTGAGGTGACAAGAATCCCAAACTAGAAGAACACAGTAACCTGGTCCAGTTTAAGGAAATGGTAAATACCCCCAGCAGATCTCTCAATATATACCCATATTCCATTACAGGCCAAGAATTAAATTATGTAATATTCTAAGTATGCACTATGCATCAAGTGCTGAGCCCTAAATTTTGAAAATGTTTCTCTAAACCATGATAAAATTTAATAAAAAATAAATTTTGAGTTTGAAGTTATTGGGATAATATTTACTTTTGTCAATCACACTCTTCCACAATGACAAATCATGAATTTATGATGCTGAAAGATTTCTTTTTCATTTACTGCACAGTATCAAGCCCTATTTATAATTATGCCAGTGTGTAATAACATGGCAGAAAGTACTGATTAAGCACACATTATGAAGTCTTAGTTATCCATCTAACATTTACTCTTTTAATGACTAAGTGGGTCTTAAATTATTAACATTTGGAACTTAAGAATTCAATAGCTAGAATTCTGATGAATAGTTAAGTGTATGGTTATATGGTAAATAAAATTAGTTGAGACAGAACCTATATGCCTAGAGTATAATGAAAAGTAATGAGTTTGGATATGTGTTCTCTTTTATTGTGACTTGGTCAACCTCCAGTTCTCTTCATTGAAAGATCTATCCTATTGATTCCTTTGCTGAATCAGGAGCCAAGCAATTACACCGTGAACAAGTCACATTTTCAGTTATCTTTTAGTGGTGATTATCAAGTTATCTAAAGGGAATTCCCTAATAGTAAGCTTATTTTTCCACTATCAGATGATCAGAATGATATATGAACACACTTTCATTTTCTAATGGGCTTAATCCCCTCAGAACTGTGTACTTAAACAAAGAATTCACTTTGGGGAGTGAAGTTCAAATAGAAGCAAAATTAGATCATTAACTCATTGCTTCACTGTGTTTTGGACGGTACAATACTTTGTTTTTATTCTCTCTTATATGTATACATGGGTTCATATAGATGTGCATTTAGGGTTTGTCCAAGGTGTTTTAATAGTTTTATTTGTATTTAATTTACACATTCACCCAAGAATACTTCGTATAATTCTTAGTTGGGAAGGATTTCAAGCCTTCCCAGCTCCCTGGACAATTAGGATTTACTTCTGCATTGTGGGATGTTTCATTCCACCATAGCCTCTTGAATCCAAGTTTAGCATTTCTTCCATTAAACCTCAGCTGCTTCTTAATTCAACAAATACTTAAGTGCTTTCCAAAATATGAAGCACTTTTTTTTAGGTGATAGCGATCAAAATATAAAATTGATGGAGTATCTGGATTCAGAAACCTTGAATTCTAATTGACTCGGAGTGGAGCATAGATTCATTTAAAATATTTAATGTTTTTTTTCCTAGTGGTTTCATGAAAACCTTATCGTCTCACCAAACTTGCAATTCAGTTCAATTGAACAATCATTTATTAAGTGTGTACTATGTGCTAGGTTCTCTGATTAGTGAAAATGATAAACATTTTTTAAAATGTAAAAATAAAGCCCTAACCTCAGTAAATTTTAATTTTTGGAATAAATGACAAACTCCCCTATTTCAAACTCCTCTATTTAAAAGCCCTTCCACCACCTCCCTCTGGATTCAGTGTACATCATTATTTCCTGGCCTGCACTCTGCAATATGGATACACTAGCTTTCTGTTTTTCCTTTAAACATGGTAGTCCAATATCATACCTGTGCATTGACTGTCTCTATTTTCTAGGATGTATTCTCCTCCCCACACAAGGATATAATCCCATCCTTTAATATGAAAATGAAGCTCAAGATTTACTTCTACATGGTATCTTTCCTGATTTCCTGATTCTAACAGTTCCCACCCAAACTACCTTGTATTTAACAGCTCTGTATTTGTTTGTATTTTTATATGGATACACATATTATACATATACACATATAATATAAAAATACAAACAAATACAGAGCTGTTAAATATATATATATATATATATATATATAGAGAGAGAGAGAGAGAGAGAGAGAGAGAGTGTGTGTGTGTGTGTGTCTGTGTGTCTATCTCAAATTAGAAAATTAGCTCCTTGAAAGTAGGGCTTTTAAAAAATTATTTTTATACTTAGTGCCTGGCAATGTTCAGAACATAGTAGGTACTTAAACATATGGTTGCTAATTTTTTGATGAGATTTAGATTCTAGTAGAACATATCAACTGAGTATGTAATGTCCTTGGGCTCTCTACAAGATGTCCATAAAAGCCTTCCCAACTTGGGTTCCATTTCTTCAAATTACATTCCTCTATCCTCTTCTTGATGTCAAATCCAGCATTATATAATCTCCTTGATATTAAAGATCATGTCATCCTTTTTAAAAAAGTACAATATGAGAAAGTACTGGTATAAAGTAGATGCTGAATAAAAATCAGGAGACTAATAATGTGGAAACACATAAATTTAGATATTCCTCCTTAAGTAAAACACTTCTAAGGCCTGGAAATCCCTTTGTAGTTGCCAACTGTGATGTTTAAAATCTAATGTGTGGTTGCCTTATTCCTGTCTCAAGTGTAGGGAAAACTAGCTAGGGTTTACTTATAAATTAACAATTAATAAATTTAACACAAAGTTTTGGCATTAAGCATTTATTTTGTTGGGTTTTTATTTTTGTTTTCTTTTTGTAGGGCAATGAGGGTTAAGTGACTTGCCCAGTGTCACACAGCTAGTAAGTGTCAAGTGTCTGAGGCCGGATTTGAACTCATGTCCTCCTGAATCCAGGGCCAGTACTTTATCCACTGGCATTAAGCATTTATTAGTGAAAAAGAGAACATGTGGGTCAGAGAGCTGAGAAAAGACCTATCCAGCCAAGTGTCCTCAACTTCACCCACCACCAGCCTGTTCCAGCAACACACTGTGTGTGAAAGCTCTTCCTGTATCCCTGGAAGAGGCAGTCCTTCCACACTGCTTCAAGCTAATTGGCTAGGATCACCCAAATCCATTGGTTCACTGAACTTGTGGGAGGTCCCAAGTTGAGGTGAACTGACAACAATACCTTCTTCAGAGTCAGGCAAGTGTGGCTTCAATTGAATTAACTTTAAGTGGGTTAATCAGCGAAATCAATCACTCTCAGTCAGTCTAATCAGTCCAAATCAATCTGGGGCCTTTGGGAGTTACATTATTTTCTTACAAGGCCATAAATGAAATTTCAATATATTTTCCTCATTTATCTAAGTTTTAGGAAGAAGTGATGTATTTTGTTTATCTTTTCTTTGTTTTTCATTTTACATAAAGTATGTTTCTGAATTCCATACCTGCCTGCTTCTGGTATGCATTGCCATTCCAGTTGTTCAGCAACCAGAGTTTGACACTCTGGAGGTTCTAAAACAGATGTAAATATTCAAAGAAGCCCCAGTGCACAAGTATCCTTGAAAAGATATAAAACAAGGTCATTTTTCTTTTTGCAGGGCAATAAGGGATAAGTGACTTGTCCAGGGTCATATAGCTAGTAAGTGTCAAGTGTCTGAGACCAGATTTGAACTTAGGTCCTGCTGAATCCAGGGCCAGTGCTTTATCCACTGTTCCACCTAGCTGACCCTTCCCACTTTTTTTTTTAAATTTTGATTCAAAGTATATATCATGTGGCTCATCCATTCTCTCTGGGTGCAGGAGAAGAAATTTCCTCTTTGGTTAATAATATCTCTCAAATTCATGCCATACTTTATCCAGTGTCAAAAATCCTAAGGAAGCTAAAGAGAAAAGGAAAAACTAAAACAGAAGAAAAGAATGAGAAAGAAGGAGGAAGAGAACATAATAGGCAATGCTGAATAAAAATAGGGACAGTCTTGAGCAGTAGAAGAGGACGGAAAAGGGTTTGAAAGAAAGATCAATTATAAAAAATAAATCAATGATGACAGAAAAACATTGTGCGCATAATTCATATAAGTTCACATAGCCATATACTCTCAAACAGAATGAAAAAAGAATTATATTAAAATATCCACTAGTAAGATTAATATAGAGGAATATAATATATTTTATATACTATAGTATATTGGCAAATTATGATACTAGAGTTCTCTGAATGATATAGTAATGGATATAAAAGCAATAGAATAGAATTGTATGTGTTTTAGAAATCATATTATATTGTCATGAGAATTTTATATTTTATATATTGGCTGCAATATTGCCATTTAATTTTTTAAAGCATATTAAGTAACCAGCTGAAGCTTTTTAGAATTGAGCTGAGACTTAACAAAAGTTTAACTCAGGTGATTAACTTGTTAATGATAAAATAATTTCCTTCTCAACTTTATTAACAGGATTTTTTCATGTTGAGTATTTCATGGTTATTTTGAAAATTCCAGAACAAATCCCTTAATATTTTTTGATCTACTTATTATTTTACCTGATAACACTCCTATCCTCCTATTAATGATTTTTTGATATGTAAAACTTTACATTCACTTTTACCTTTTGTAAAATTCCAACTCTATCCATCCTGCCTTTTCCTAAATAAGATTTCTGAAAATACTGCTTTTGAGAAATGATGAGCAGGCAGATTTCATAAAAACATGGAAAGACTTAAAGTAGCCTGATACCAAGCGAAGTGAGCAGAACCAGGAAACATTGTACACAGTAACAGCAACACAGCGTGATGATCAACTGTGATAGACTTAACTCTTCACAGCAATACAATGTTACAAGACAATTCCAAAAGACTCATGAAGGAAAATGCTCTCGGCATCCAGAAAAAAAAAAAAAAGAACTGTGGGATCTGAATGCAGATTGAATCATACTATTTTTACTTTTTTTGTTGTTTTGTTGTTTTTTGAGTTTTTTTCCCTTTTGTTTTGATTCTTCTTTCACAACATGACTAAATACAGAAATATGTTTAATGTGAGTGTACATAAACAACCTTTATCAGATTGATTTCTGTCTTGGGGAGGGGGGAGGGAAGAGAGAAAATTTGGAAATAAAAATCTTATAAAAACACATATTGAGAACTATCTTTACATGTAAGTAGGAAAAGAAAATACTATTAAGATTGCCAAAATAAGAAAATACTACTTATGGCCTAGTGGTTTAGGGTACTCTTAGAATTAAAACTTCTACCAATGCAGATCAGCAACTGCTCAGAAACTTAACTGTCTTAGAAAGCTACCTGGATTACTGAGAGGTTAAATGGCATTTCCCAGGGTGACAAAGCAATATATGTCAGTATCTTGGATCAAGACCACATTTCTATCTACAGTTCCTTTCTACCTCTTGCCTTGAACCTAGTATATTTTAAATCAAAATTCCTTGAGTGTAATTGAAATATACCTGTATTTTAAGTAAAATGAGTCTGATTCATCTGCTACATTCTAAAAAGTGATCCTAAAACTCATTTATGTTTTGTTGACAACATGAGCTAATGTGTGAATGGGAATTTTATATTGTTCTTGTCATATTTTGTATCTGTAGTGAAAGATAGTTTCAGAATTAACAACAATAAAGGCCCCTCTAGAATAGTGGTGAAATCACTGTGGTGGAGCAAAATTAGTATTGGGTAATATTTTTTAACTTCTTACACCTAGGGAATTTATTCAATTCATGGATTAGGATATTCAGAGTATGAATCAAAGAAAAGATTTAATGGAAAATCTAATTCATAGTGTTGTCATTATATCCAAGAAAATCATGACTTTATATAATATTTGAATAACTGATTTCTGTTTTTTTTCTATTTTGGTACACTCAATCAATGTCTCATAAAAATGTGCTAGCAAAAACTCTTAAAATGATGGCCTTCCAGGATAACTTACTGACAAACCTAATAAATGGGAGATAATTAAAACTCACAAAAAGCTTGTGTAATGGGGATGAAGTGACCCCAGAGTTGAAGTCTGAAATACTTTTTCAAGAATTTGTTCTAAAACCTGGAAAGACTTACATGAACTGATGCTGAGTGAAATGAGCAGAACCAGGAGAACACTGTATGCAATAACAGCACATTTAGAAGGAAGGGGAAGGAGGGAGGGGAAAAATTCAAAACTCAAAATCTTATAAAAGGGAATGTTAAAAATTGTTTTTACATATAATTGGAAAACTAAAATACTATTTTTTTAAAGTATGTACTATAAGGTAAAAAAGCTTCAACACAAGTTCTCTAAGCCTCTTTACCATAATAAATAATAATAATAATTAATAATAATAAAAGTACTATCTCACATGGCATATTTCAAGAAAGCACTTGGTAAACCATTTAATAATTTATGAATTAAAGTTATGTCAGTGATGCAGAAATGCCAATACCAATGACAAAAGTAATGATTAAAACAAGTGAAAAAAATTATTGGGAGTAGTCTTAGCCTTTGTTTTCATAACTAATTTTCTAGAAAGTCAGTCCCTTTTCTTTGCCCAAGAGGTCATTCATCTGAGCAACAGACATTCTGCTTTAATGTAAAAGGAGGAAGTGATGAAAAGATCAGCTAGAGGATTTCAGGGACACTTTCAGGAAAGAAAGATAATGACCTTAACCATACTATTTCTTTTGTCTTTGGTGCTCTTGTTTTTCTATTTTGAGGTTTTCCCTTATTGCTTTGATTCTTCTCTTATAGCATGACTCATGCAGAAATATGTTTAATGTTGTTATGTATGTGTATATGTGTATATATATTATAGTATATATGTGTGTGTGTGTGTGTGTGTGTGTGTGTGTGTGTGTGTGTGTGTGTGTATATATATATATATATATATATATATAACCTATATCAGATTTCCTGTTGTCTGGGGGTGGGGAGGGAGAGGAGAGAGGGAGAAAAATTTGAAACTGGAAATCTTATGTAAACAAATTCTGAAAGCTATCACTACATGTAACTGGAAAATAATAAAATATTTTTATTAAAATAAGAAACTTAATGACCTTAACCAGAGATCAATGTTTACTCAGGTTCAGATTCTATGCCATTTGTAGCTCAACCTACAGAACAATAAAGTGATAGATATTGATCACGATGACTGTAAGACATCAAGAATGAACTGAAATTAGTTCAATATATTCTTTCTACTATGGGAGGGATCATAAGATCATAGATTTGGGGCAGGAATGGAGCTTAAATGACAGTGATTCACTTCAGGCCTCAAAGAGGTTTAATGATTTATCCAGGGTCACATAGCTACTAAGTACCTGAGTGCAATTTGAATCTTATTCTTTCTTACTCCGAGTTATTTTAATAATATAGTCTCATTATATCAAACTGCCTCATGAATGTGTCACATTTTAGAATTATTTCAATCAAAATCTAATTTAGTTTTAAAGGTTCCAATGCATAAAATTTGTCTCTGGTTATCTGAAACATTCACTCTTTCTGTAATGATTATTTGGATTTCTGAAGGGTATTTTTTTCACTCATGCTTAACTTAATTTCTTAGTTTTTCCCCTCCCTCCACACATTCAGTGAAGCAACTATTTCTTAGGAACCTATAGATTTAACAATCAGATTTAAAGTTTTAAATTCAAAGTAGAATTGATTAATCAGAAATGTTTGTTTTTGTTATTGTGATTTCTAGTATCTAGAGTTAAATGGATTGAAAAATGTTTAACATGAGAAACAAAAACCTGACACCTACTTTCAGAGTTGTTTCTCAACAAATATAGAAATACAAAAAAAAAATTGTCCCTTGACTCTAAATCCAATGTTCTTCATAAATTTCTGAGAAAATATTATGTAGGATTGCACTCTCTCATATGGCTTAGTTATAGGTTTATATAGTATTAATGAAAATTTTAAATGGAAGTAACTTTGGCATAATCAGAAAACATTTCTTAAATACTTACTATCTGCAAGATGTTGTGCTACGTGCTGAAAATACAAAGAAAGGCAAAAATGGCCCTACCCTCAGAGAACTTACATCCTTATATAGGAGTCAACATATAATAACCTGGCCTGCATGTGTAACATCAGTTGACCAGTGTAGTTTTTAAAAAAGGCAAACAGCATATATATATATATTTTTTTCTTTGCAGGGCAATGAGGGTTAAGTGACTTGCCCAGGGTCACATAGCCATTGTGCCAAGTTTCTGAGGTCAAATTTGAACTCAGGTCCTCCTGTATCCAGGGCCAACATTTTATCCACTGAACCACCTAGCTGACCCAAAAACATTATGTTTTGTTATCTTGTTCATTCATTCTGAGTGAATTAGATCTCCCCAATACATACAAAATTAAACAGGTGTTAATATGTGGTCATCATTGACACAACTCCTAGTCATCATATACTAATCAGTTTCTCTGCCAGCTAGGACTATTCTTTGATCTAGTTTGGTTGTGTCCTTGAGATCTCTCATTTTTGGTCCATGTAAGGTATGTGATGAATCTCATAGGTCATAATTCAAATAGGAATCCACAAAACAGAAGCCAGGATGTTTGTTTTTTTTTAAAGCAAGCACAATACTTGAGTTTGGAAAAGTTGTTTAAGAGGTTAGGTTTAAAAGAATCTTTATTTCTGGTATTGCCATCTTTTTGTCAGGTATGTTTGTAGTCTAGTTAAGACCTCAAGCAAGTAAGTAATAGCGTAAGTCCATTTGGTTAAATACCAAAGTAAGCGATGAAGAGCCTGAGAGCTTACAGTTGTTTGGAAAGGGGAAATGAATACTGAACAGGAGCACTTGGTAGAGATGCTGCAGAAGTTAAGTTACAAGTTGGGTCTTAAAGAATAAGTAGAATCTGAATAGGGAGAACGGAGCAAGGAATTATAAGTTAACAAGGGAGTATAACATGAAAAGGGCTTGTGTAAGAGCTCATGTCTTTTGACAAACAGGCAGATTTTATTTCTTCTTCATCCTTATAGCTCAGAAGTAAACAAACATGTAAACATACTTTGTACAGTTAGTATGTTTTTTTTAACAAATAATATGGAGATAATGCATGAATGAGATAAAAATATACCCTTGAAGGAAATGAGATTATGAGGTTATATCTTTATTGAAAGTTAACCTAGACTCTCTCCCCAAAGCTGAAGAGAAAATGAATATGCATATTTTTAAATGTTCTATTGCTATCCCTTTATTACATCACCTACATTTCTACTTTCTACATTTCCCTATCACTCTATATTGCTCACATTACCTACCAATTCCATTACCTATTTCCCTATATATTTCTCCCTCTCTCCTTCCCAGTTAACCAAAAATGAAAAAAAAAAGTTCAGCAAAACTAAATGACATTTTTTAAAGTCTGACATTATATGCAACATTTCACTCCCATATGCTCCCACTTCTACAAAGAAATTAAGGGATGCACCTCCTTTTATCTCTTCCTTAGGACCAATGTTGGGCATTGTAATTATAGCTTCAGTTCAGTAGCAACAGTTTTATTGTTAATGTTCTTTCCATTTATGTTATTTTAGTCATTTGTTTCCATGGTTCTGTATACTTGCTCTTTTGTTGTTGTGTCCCTTCAGTCATGTCTGACTTTTGACTCCATTTGGGGTTTTCTTGGAAGTGATATTATAGTCATTTGTCCTTTCCTTCTCCAGCTCACTTTACAGGTGAGAAAACTGAGACAAACAGGGTTAGGTGATTTGCCCAGGGTCATACATGTTTCTGAGGCCTTATTTGAACTCACATATTCCTGATTCTAGGTCTGATACTCTATCCACTCTAACACCTAGCTGCCTGAATACTTGTTTTACTTTGTATCATACCATATAAGTTTTGCAGAACAGCATAGAAAGACTTTTAGGAATATCCATATATTAATTTTTTTTCACATTGATTTCCAAGATTTGGTCATTTTCATTACTCAAACTGCTGTACTAAATTTCTGATCATTTTCTCAGATTTAGCCAATTATCAGTAATGAAAATTGCAGCAACAGAGTCCATGGTGATTAGAGAAAAAAGAATAGAGAGGGCCAGAGAATTTGATACTCCCCAAACTGGCATTATGGATACTATCAACCTATCTTTTATTAGCCACCTGCTTATGGGAGTTGTTAGTTTTTCCCTTGATCAGCTAGCAGGTTGTTCTGGACAGTAGGAATACTTCATATTCAACACAGCATTAAATTATGGTTAATTAAATAGCAGATATTTACACCTTGAACCTCAATCTAATGATAGAAGTAAATCTTATTTGGTTTATATTTCTGTTTTCCTTGTCTTCATATAAGTCTTTAATGCTGTGTGTAATTTTCTCAGGTGTCTTTCAATATTTTTAGTCTTTTGCACCCGTTGTTGGACAAATAAGGCAAGGAATAGGGATTGGTGATGTCATTGGTATTGTGAACTTATGGGTAAGGAAATCCCCTCTACCAATGAGAGTCAGCATTTCACAAGTTACAGTGTTAAAGAGTGACTTAGTGGAGAGCTAAGAAAATGCTATCAGAAACTTTAGACCTCGAATGAGATCAAGTATATCTGTGTATTTAATATACCATCAACCTTCTCCATGTTCCTTCTGAATTCTATACATCAGACTTTTTCAGATCCCTGCAGATGCTAGTGCATTCTACCATTCCCTGCCCTTTCCCTGTATATATATATGGTATATAATATTATGTATGTTGATGTCTCTCCAATGTAGAGTATAAGCTTTTTGAGGGCAAGAGCTATTTCATTGTTGTCTTTGTGTCCCTGACATCTACTATAGTACCTGGAACATGGTAGGCCCTTCATCAATGTTTATTGATTGATTTATTGATTGGATAACCATTATATAAATCATCATGACCTACTTTCTGAATATAATTCTTCTATGTAAAATCACTTTCCTTGATTTTATTCCCTTAAGCTTGGTTTAAAGTATCTCATATAGAAAACTGCTTACGCTCCAAGTTTGATATTAATCCTTTGCTCTAAATAATAGTCATTTCTTTTTACTGACATGAATCAGTGAACACTGGTAGTCAGCACAGCTGCTACAGCAAGGCTGGCTGGCCAACCTTGAAAGTACTGTGGTTGCAAGTTGAAATGTGTCACAAACCCCCCCCTTGATTTGATCACCTTTCTCTTGCTTCCACAACCCTTATGAGAAAATTCTGCTCACCTTCCCAGTGGAAGGCCTTCTAGGGGTTACTGCATGAGGGCTCTCAGCTGAAGAGTAAAGCCCCAGGTGGGGGTGGCACTTTTCAAAAATAAGACTTACACCAGTTTTCTTCTGACAGAATCAGGACATTATGTCATCCATAATTTTTATTTCAATATGTCATTAAACATTTGAGCTATAAATGAATTCCATAGTCTCCTATGAAATGTTAATCAACTTGTGGAACTCATGCTAATACATTTTCTCCTGCTGTACAAAAGTGCTCCTTCTAAATAGGATGAAATTTCCCCCTTTTCTTTTATTGTGGGAAAAAAACAAATACCTGATATATGGAGTAGAATTGGGCAAAACCTTTCTTAAATTGGAGGTCACAGACCCCATATGTGATCATGTAACTGAATGTGGGGGTCATGAAAAATTTGGCAACAGTAAAAGGTTATGTATATTTATTTTATATACCTACACACTTGGGGGTGTATAAAAATTTCTCAGATGAAAAGTGGTCATGAGTGGAAAAAAGATTAAGAAGTCCTGAAATAGGGTAACTAGTTTAAATCCTCATTTTTGGACTGTGATTTCACAATTGTAGGAAGGTACTGATAATGTAAGAACATAATAAACTTTGCCAGTGCCCAAAGGCTCCAGCTTGAGAGGATCTATTTGGACTTACTGGATTGACTGAGATTGACTGACCTTGCTGATTAACTCACTTAAAGTTCATTCAATTGAAGCCACACCTGCCTGGCCCTCAGGAGGGTATGTTCTCAGAGACGGTGGACTCTCAACATGGTACCACCCTCAAGTCCAGTGAACCAATGGATTTGGGTGATGCTAGCCAATTAGCTAGAAGCAGTGTGGAAGGACTGCCTCTCCTTGGCAGTCTCTCAAACAGGCTGGTGGTCAAGAAATTGAGGAAGAACCTGCTGAGGCTGGAATGCTAGGTTAGATAGGCCTTTTCTTAATTTTCTGACCCAGGCATTCTCTTTTTTGTAATAAATGCTTAATGCCCAAAAACTGGTTCTAAACTTCCTAATTTATAAGTAAATCTAGCTTTCCCTATACTTGGGACAGGAATAAGGCAACCACACATTTAATTTAAAATGTAACAATGAGAAGCTTCTTTTTTTCGTTTCTTTTTCTTTTTGTAATAAACATTTTTATTAATAGTATTGGGTTCCAGTATTTATCCCTCTTTTTCTCCCTCCGCTCTCACCCTCCCCAAGGAGGCATACAATCAGATATGGGTTATACACCATGATTGCGTAAAACATTACCATAATTTTCATTTTGTACAAGAAAACTTGATTAAAAGAAAAAAATGAAAGAAAGTGAAAAATAGCATGTTTCAGTCTGTTCCATCAATATAAGTTCTCTCTTTGGAGGTGGATAGTATGTTTCATCAATAGTCCTTTGGGATTGTCTTAGATCACTGTATTGTTAATAATAGTTAAGTCATTTGTAGTTCCTCATCAAACAATATTGCTGTCTCTGTGCACAATGTTCTCTTGGTTCTGTTCACTTCACTATATATTATTTCATATATGTCTTTCTAGGCCCTTCTGAAGTCACCCTGCTTGTCATTTCTTATAGCACAATAATATTCCATAACCATCATATACCACCGTTTATTTAGCCATTCCCCAATTGATGGGCATTCCTTTGATTTCCAATTCTTAGCCACCACAAAAAAACACTGCTACAAGTATTTTTGTATGAATAGGTCTTTTTCTCTTTTTGGGGCTATCTCTGGGATTAAAAACCTAGGAGTAGTAGTGCTGGTTCAAAGGATATACACAGGGGCAGCTAGGTGGCACAGTGGATAGAGCACTGGCCCTAAAGTCAGGAGGACTTGAGTTCAAATCTGACCTCAGACACTTGACACTTACTAGCTGTGTGACCCTGGGCAAGTCACTTAACCCCAATTGCCTCACCCCCCCCCCAAAAAAAAGGATATACACAGTTCTTTAGCCCTTTGGATATGAAACTTCTTTTTTCAATATAGATTCTGACCCGCTCTTCAAATTAATGTTTTAGAGCATTGCTTGCGGGCACTGAGAGTTTAAGTGACTTGTCCAGGGTGTCACAACCAGTATATGTCAAAGGCAGGTCTAGAACCCAGGTATTCTGACTCTAAAACCTACTCTCTACCTATTACATCATGTTTTCACTCATCTCCCAGGTCAATACCAAGAAATAAGCATAAAACTCATCAGGCGCCAGGCAGTAGTGTAATTCAGTAGGCATTCTGGCTGCCTTATGTTGATTCAGAGTGTACATGATTGTTACAGGTGTATATCCATAGAGAATATCTCTTTTCTAGTTCTTTGAATTTTCAAGGATTAATTATGAATGAGAATAGTAATATGAGTCCCCAAGAAAAAGAACCCTTCAGTTTGATCCATCTTTCTGGCCAATCAATAATAGGTTCAAGGAACATTTCTCACCATGGGCTATATAAAGTTTACCTATATCACACCTGAGAAGTTTCAAGATTTGGGAAAAGAAAATGGTAAGAGAAATGTGGTTATAATGAAAAGAGCACATCTTCCCAGGTCTCACTTAAACCAAACTCTCTCCCAATGGAAACATCTTTAACATGAACAGACAACCTATAATAATGCTGCTCATATCTCTCATAGTATTGTAGGAATACATTAATGCATATAGTGAACAAGAATTTTTTTTATCAACATTTATTTTTTCCAGTTACATGTAAGGGTAGTTTTCAACATTCATTTTCATAAGATTTAGAGTTCCAAATTTTTCTCCCTCCCTCCCTCCCTTTCCTCCCCCCTCCACAAGATCATAACCAGATTATATATGTACAATCCACAAGTGTTCTTTTTATCAGTTCTTCCTATGTGGGTGAATAGTAAGCTTCTTCATTAGTTCCTTGGGATTGTCTTAGATCATTGCATTGCTGAGAGTAGTTAAGTCATTCACATTTTCTCATTGAACAATACTGGTGTCACTATGCACAATGTCCTCCCAACTCTGCCCACTTCACTATACATTGATGTTCATTAGTCTTTCCAGGTTTTTCCGGGATCATCTTGTTTGTCATTTCCTACAGCACACGACCATTCCACTACAATCATATAGCACAGCTTTTTCCATCATTCCTCAATTGATGGAAATTCCCTTCATTCTTAATTCTTAGACTCCACAAAGAGTTTCTATAATTATTTTTTGTACAATTTTCCCCCTTTTATCTTTTTCATGATTGCTATTGTTAACTGTTTCCCTTCTGTCCTATTCCCTTCCCCATAATATTTATTCTATTATCCATTTTCTTTCATCCTATCACTCTTCCAAACAATTTGCTTCTGTTTGTCCCCTCCCACACTCTGCCCTTCCTTCTTTTGCCCCTCTTTCTTTATCCCCTTCCCCTCCTATTTTCCTGCAGGGTTATAGAGATTACTCCACCCAATTGAGTGTGTACATTATTCCCTCCTTGAGCCAATTCTAATGAAATTGAGGTCTTTGAGCCAATTTTGATGAGTGTTAGGCTCATTTACTGCCCAGATTAAATAGATTACTCCACCCACTTGGGTGTGTGTGTTAGCCCCTCCTGATAAATTTAAGGTCTTTGAGCCTTTTTGATGAGTGTAAAATTCATTTACTATCCTGTGCCTCTTCCATCTCTTCCCCCACTCCATAAGCCTTTTCCTGTTTCTTTCATGTAGGATTTCACCTCTGTCCTTCCCCCTCCCCTATTCCATTCCCCTCACTCCTCAATTTAACCCTAAGGATGTAATCATGGGGCAGCTAAGTGACACAGTGGACAAAGGACCACCCCTAGACCCATGGAGATCAGAGCCAAAACCCGGCCTCAGATACAAGACAGGCCCCCATTGTACAACCCCAGGTATGTCCCCTAACTCCAATTTTTTATAGTTCTCTAGGGTCCTGTGTTTGAAAGTCAAATTTGCCATTCAGTTCAGGTCTTTTCATGACAAATATCTGAAAGTCTTCTTTTTCATTAAAGTCCCATTTTTTCCACTGAAAGATTATGCTGAGTTTGCTAGATAGGTGATTCTTGGTTGTAATCCCATTTCCTTTGCCCTTTGGAATATCATATTCCATTCCCTCTAGTCCTTTAATGTAGAAGCTGCTAGATCTTGTGCTATCCTAACTGGGGCTCCACAGTACTTGAATTCTTTCTTTTAGGCAGCTTGCAATATTTTCTCCTTGACCTGAAAGCTCTGGAATGTGGCTATAATATTCCTAGGAGTTTTCCTTTTGGGACCTCTTTCTGGAGGTGATTGGTGAATTCTTTCAATTTCTATTTTAGCTTCTGCTTCTAGAATTTCAGGGCAATTTTCCCTGAGAATATCTTAGAAGATGATGTCTAAGCTCTTTCCTTGATCGTGGTTTTCAGGTAGACCAATAATTTTCAAATTATCTCTCCTGGACCTTTTTTCCAGGTCAGCAGTTTTTCCCAGAAGATATTTCACATTGCCCTCTATTTTTTTATTCATTTGGATTTGCTTTATTGTGTCTTGGTTTCTCACAAAGTCACTGGTTTCCACTTGTTCAATCCTAATTCTTAGGCAATTATTTTCATCAGAGAGCTTTTGTACCTCTTTTTCCATTTGACTTTTCAAGCTGTTGACTTTTTTCTCATGTCTTTCCTGCATCACCCTCATTTCTCTTTCCATTTTTTCCTCTACCTCTCTAACTTTATCTTCAAAGTCCTTTTTGAGGACCTCTATGGCCTGAGACCAATTCATATTTTTCTTGGAAGCTTTGGATATAGGGGCCCTGATGTTGACATCTTCCTCTGAGGGTGCACCTTGATTTTCCTTGTTACTGAAGAAACTTTCTATTGTCCTCGCCTTTCTCTGTCTGCTCATCTTTGCTTTCTTTTACTTGACTTTTAGCTCCTTAAAGTGGGGCACTGTTTCCAGGCTGCAGTATCCCAAGCTTAAGAAGTCCCAGGTGGTATGATTTAAGGAGGATCAGGTTCTTCACTCACCTGGCCTGTTCCCTGGTCCTAGATAACCCCAGAACAACTTGCTAATCAACCAGCTTTGTATGTTGTGGTTGTTAGCTCCAATGAGCCTGTGCCCCTCCCCCACCTGGGCCACTGCTACTCAAGCCTGCTTCCTGGTTCCCAGCAGGGGTGAAAAACCCAAGTTCTGCCTCAGCAGCAGCACAGACCCCTGTAGTCTCCCCCCTACCTAAGGCTCAGCCCTCTCACCAGACTGTGACCTTAGTTCCACACGACACTGGTGCTGCAGCTGATTCAGAGGCTCTGGGGATCTCCTTCTCTGGTGAGGCCTTCCTGGGACTGAATCTGTGTCAGGGTGACTGTGGGGTTGGGCTCGACTGCTGTATCAGCACAGCAGCTCCCTCCTTCTGACCTTCCAAGCCGTTCTTGGTTAGAAGATGATTTTAGTCCATATTCTGTGAGTTTTGCTGCTCCAGGCATTTTCCTATGGCATTATTTGGATGTTTTTTGGAGCAATTGTGTCATGAGTTCAAGGGCTCACTGTCTTTCCTTCTCCATCTTGGCTCCACCCTTCATAAGCTTTTTGAACAAGAATCTTTTGAGTGTCACCTTGTATACAGTGCTGTATGTGTCTGTTGGAGAAAAGGCTCTAAAGAAAAAATCACAACATCTGGTTCCTGAGAGCAGCTCTAGCATTTACTGGGTTGTACAATATTGAACAAGTCACTTAAACTCTCTGAATATCACTTTCTTCAAATAAGGCTTCATGGAGGAAATGATATTTGAATGGGCTCTTGAGAGCTTTGAAAAGGTAGAATTGCAAAGGATATTCTAAAAGGATGAAAAAGTATGTTCAAAGATGGGTAAACTCAAGATACATTCCAAGGATAATTGTTCTTTTTGAGTGAAAATTTTCTGTAGAGGAGGATTGAGACATTAGACTGGAAAGGCAGGTAGGGAAGAGAATGTGGAGAACATTGAACATCAGTTGAGGCAGTTGGAATAATCTATAAACATGCACTTGTTAAGAGACTATGATATGCCAAATCCTGAGGCTACAAGGACAAAAATGAAAAAAATAAAGGTTCTGCTTTTAAGGAGTTTATGTTCTATTCAGACATGCATGTAACATTTAAACAAGATAGAATCTCCCTACACTTTTTAAACGGAATTTCAGTCTACATTATTTCAATTTGCAACAAGTGTAAGCTGGGGGAAGTATTTTAGGGTATAGAAGTATATAAGTATTTTTAAAAATATAGAGAAAACTGAATATATTTTGTTTCTAGTGAACATTTTTCCTGCCATCCATGGTTCAACATGTCACCTGCCCTATGTCATAAATCTAATAATTAGAAGAGTTGTGATTTAAACTCTGGTCATTTCAAATATCCTTTTCCCACTAAACCATTAAATGAATCCCATTATTTTAAAGATAAGGAAACTAGAGCCCAGATATCGAGGAACTTGCCCATTTTTAATAATTGTTTAAGTTCTTTGAAAAAGGAAATATTTAGCTATTTTAATACATTCTTTTATCCATTTTTTTTCAATTTCCCCAGGACACATTTATTCATAGCTAATCTAAACAAGATTGTGATATAAATATGTGCAAGCAAGATTTAAACATCAACAAATAGATCAAATGCATTTTTGTTTAATAGATTTATGTCTAATTAGCTAACCAACAGGAGGTAATGTTAATAGTGCCAGATAACTGAAGTCAATGCCATTTAACAGCATGAGGCCTCAGTATTGGAGAAGTAACCTTGTAGGCATCATTTCATCCAAGACCATGAGGTTTCCTGCAGTGTTAGCACTAGAGCATTTAAAATCAGTTAATCATGCTTCCCTTGGGAATTGGGCACCTTTCAAAAACGCCTCTGATGATGAGCTATTTGTCCCTGCACTGAGATGATAAATTCTTCCCATAATCAGTAAAACTAAGGCAGAAGATGCTTAATGATACAAATTAGAAAGGAATGTCATAAGCACCTCCTCCCCTTTCAGTGCCTGTTTGCCCATAATTAGCATGAAATATTTCTGTCCATATCTAAATGACTCAAATTTATTTAAACTAAATTTTACACTGTCCTGAATCACCCTCTGCTAGGTGATGGAGGTAAACTCCTTGAGCTACACAGGCCCATCAGGGGTATCTGTAGGCAAATAAGGAGGATCCCACTCTTATGCTATTACTCCTGCTCCCTCTCTTTAACCACCATGCTAAGGACTAGGGGTTGCTCATGTTCAGAGAAAAGACACAAAACAACTGTTTAAGTCAAACTAAGAATGGAGTCATATTTGACAAGAATGAATTTCAAATAATTTATTACCAGAAGGAACCACAGAAAACATTTAGTACAACATCTTCATTTTCCAGATAAGGAACTAAGGCATAGACTAGTTAAGGCACAGTTGCCTGAAGTCACACAGGGAGTAAGGAGAAGTCAAATTTGAACTCAGGCCCTCTGACTCCAAATCCAGTACCTTGTCCACCATACCACCTTAAGATAGCCATGAACTGAACATTTCACTAGTTTGTTAAAAAAAAAAAGAAGGAGGAGGAGGAGGAAGATTTTAAGGCTAACATAAATTGTACATCTAACTAGAAAGGACAATGTTTTTCTAAATAAATAAAATAAAATTTAACTAAATGCATATATATGGCTTAGGGTCAGGCAGGTCACTCAATGGATAGGGTGCTAAATCTAGAAGTCAGGAAGATCTGAGTTCAAATCCAGCCTCAATTATTTCATAGCTGTGTGACCCTGGGCAAATCACTTAACCCTATTTGCCTCAGTTTTCTCATCTATAAAATGAGCTGGAGAAGGAAATGGCAAAATACTTGAGTATCTTTGCCAAGAAAACCTCAAATGGGGTCATGAAGAGTTAGACATGACTAAAATAAATGAACAGCAAAACAACATACATGGATTACACATATTTCAACAATCTATACTTTAAAATTAAGGAAACACATCATGAAATTAAATGAAACCACAAAGCCACTTTTGGGGAGGAGACGTATATCTAGGCATATCCATACAATTTGTATGCGTACCTATTTACTTCAAACTAGAAAGAAATGGTCAATAAATAAAAATCTGTTATTATGCCTAGAGATTATAATTTAAAATTCAGTCTAGTTCATTTTCAAAATCAAACTGACGTTTCAAAATATTTCTAATCTTTTCTTTTTCTTTTTTTTTCCCTTCCTGCATAATGCACTTGTAATCAAGGGACCTAGATTACTGTATCTCTTGTTATTTAAATACCTACTCAGTGTTTGTGGGAAGTCAGTCCCATTGATTCACATAGTATATAATCATAACCCCTTTTAAAACTTTATATATACCAAATGAGGCATTTATTAAAATAGAACATACAGACCCGCCCCTCCCCTCAAGGGGGGAAGTAAAGCCTCTATTTGTGAAGTCTTCCCTAAGTCTAATGGCCTGCCTAGTTGTTGTTTACACTGTTTTCAGACTGAATTTTGGTAGACTGTTGGTTGTTCCTCAAGCATTTCTGAGCATCACAGATTCAATGTCAACTCATTTCTGTTCAGAAATCCTCAATAAATCATAGGGACTTTGGGACTGGAACTTAATTTAAAGTGGATGACAAAACTAAAGCGCTGACATTCAAACACATTGTTATGGAATTAATAACATAATTTACACTCATATTTAATGGTTCTAGAATTCTTTCTTCACAACATTTGATAAGGGAGAGTAGTATTATTCCCATTTTACAGAAGAGGAAACTGAGATTCAGAAAATTAAGCAACTTGCCCAAAGTTACATAGCTAGTAAATGACAGAGGTGGAATGCAAACTGCCAATGAAATCACATTTTTTTGTTGTTTACTGCCGGGAGAATATAATTTGAATTATAAGCACCACTGCCCACCATTGCCATTCATATTTTGGCCAGTCATAATTCATAAGTTAGGAAACCCAAGAGTACTATGACGTATTAGATAGTTACATTTAAGGAAAAATCGCAGCATGTAAGAAGGCAAACCACAGAGATATAGAGAAAACCAAGACTCCAGAAAAGACCAAGAAAATTCTCCATGCCATAGCTGTTCATTTGGATGGGTTTCTATCTCTTCCTTGTATTGTTTCTAGTCTTTCTTCTCCAAATATGTTAATTTAGAGGAGGATGTACAACAAGCCTAGTGATAAGGTAAAAATATTAAATTATATTTATATCATATTTTAAAGTTACAGAGCTCTTCTCAAAATACCTTTGAGTTAAATAATGCAGATACCCTCCCCAATTTAGCAATTGATGTCTGGTGATTTGCCCAGTATCAACAAAAAATGGACTAGTTTAGGATTTTTATTGTTTAAATTCTTTAAAATTTTCAAGGGATAAATCCACAAGGTTAAACAAATAGTGTCTTGCACCGAGAAAACTTTTAAAATATCCCTCATAAAAAGACATGCTAGGCCTAGATCATTTTCCAAAGTAGGAAATATAGTTTTTGTTTCATTTTTTATTTTCATTTCTTTTTTTTTACATTTACATTTAAAATGAGGGGAAGTATGGATTTCAAGAACCTATGTGCTTCTGAAATTAAAATAGAAATTAAAAAATTTTTACAACAAATTCTGCAGCTTACCAATTTTACTGCAGTATAAAAGGTTATCTTTTTTCCCTTCCCCTTCCCTATAGAGTTAATAAAGGAGGTTTTTTTTGTTTTTTTTTATTCCTCAGGGAATTGGGCAGGGGGGCGGGGGGGGGGGGTGCGCAGAACAACAATCATAGCCAAGTACTCTTCCTTAATATTTGTGGTTCTGGTTGTGTTTTTTCTGGTTGTTATTTGTCCTTCATTTTGGTTTTTTTGGGTTTGGTTTGGTTTGGTTTGGTTTTGGTGGATTTTTTTTTTTTGGTGAGGCAATTAGGGTTGTGACTTGCTCAGGGTCACACAGCTAGTAAGTGTTAAATGTCTGAGACTGGATTTGAACTCAGGTCCTCCTGAATCCAGGACCGCTGCTCTATCCACTGTGCCACCTAGCTGCCCCATTTGTCCTTCATTTTGGAAGGGGACCAATGAAATCATGGGGTGATTCTCCCTTGAGTAGCTACAATCTAGAACTAAAGGTTTTTATTGGATCTCTTGGTTGCATTTTTAGAGTAAAACTTTGTTGTTCTTGTTGTTTTATTCTTAATTGTAAAAATAGTTTGTATTTTTTAAATAAATATTCTTTTATTTATTCTTATAATAGTATTTACTCCTGACCTAGTATCATTATAACAGCCTCTCAGAAACATTTGGGAAACATTTAATATATCAGTCAAGTCCAGATAGGGTTAATGGACCTTCCTAATAAACCTTACTTTTAGACTGTAATTTCTATGCTAAAAAAACCTATTTGTTTAATTGTCAAGTCAAGAGGCTCTAGCTGAGCTAATATCACACCCATAGATAAAGGCCCCTGCAATAAGAGGTCATATTTACATCTTTCCCTTCCCACCCACCCCCAGCTCTTCCATTCCAATTTTGAACAAAATACAGATTTAGTGGTAATTAAATGTTAAAGCTGCCTAAACAATTATCAAATTATTAATTGATTCTACTATGCTCAAGGTCCATTTAGTTGATCACTCAGGTTCTTTTAATTAATCTAGTAACTTAAGGTAATGAGTTGCTTATAAAAATCCATGCAAGATTAGTTTATAGTCTTTTTTTTTTCAATGAGGATGTTAAAGTATTCAACCATTTGATTATAGAGAGTTTGGATTGGAGTCATGGCATGAAAATACAATGCAGAAATTCTATATATCATCACTTTGGAATGAGTTTGGCTAGTCACATTTTTTATATATGCACATATGTGGAGCAGAAGACAAAAGCACTGTTTATGTAATCAGAAGGTAAATTTTTAATACTGTCTCTGATGCTTCCTGCCTATGAGACTTTAGACAATTCCTAAACCACAGTTTCTTCTTCTGTAAAAGGAAGGGCTTGTTCTAGATGAACCCTGAGCTCCCTTATGTACACACACACACACACACACACACACACACACACACACACACACACACACACACACACACACACTGGAATTAACAGCATTGGAGTGGAAGATAATATTCTTTATTCTTATTAGAATCTATTTTCTAATCATTGAATGTTGGAAATACACATTGACTTTTTTTTTGTACGTCATTGATCACAGTTAGATAAATTCCTGGGAAGGAAACATTTCTTCACATTTTTTTTTCACTCTTTTCATCTCATCAAGCACAGCTTTGTAATTCCAAAGACAATAGGAACCAATTTATCTGACAGAGGTCATTTTAACAACTTATTCTCTGTATCTGAAACTGTGTTGTATTTGACAAAAGATCCAATACTCTGGTTCATTTTAGAAAATTAATAGTATATAAGATTCATAATTAGATATGTGATTATTTATATACATTTGCATATTTACATAAATAATGCATGTCTACATTATGTGTATGTACACATATTCTTTTATGTGTGAATGTAGCTATAACAACTTTTTTGTGTCACATGGGAAAAGGTAATAATAGTCATTGCAGTTGAATTGTGTACACTGTGGATATGTATGTGTGTATGTGTATTTTAAAGCTTGCAAGATACAGTTTTCTGCTTAGAGTTCATTATTCTAGAGCAATAGTTTCTAAACCTTTTTTTAGATCACATGTTCCTATCAGTAAAAGATTATTGATCATGCACTATCAGTATGTGTCTATTTTTTTTTAATTTAGAAATACACTAATAAAAACATGTATAATAGAACTTAAAATTAGGGGAGGATGTTTTAAAGTTTTAGAAAATGAAATGTTTGGGAAGGAAGGAAGGAAGGAAGGAAGGAAGGAAGGAAGGAAGGAAGGAAGGAAGGAAGGAAGGAAGGAAGGAAGGAAGGAAGGAAAGGAAATAATTAAGCTCTTATTAAGCACTTACAAAGGACAGCTAGGTGGCATAGTAGATAGAGTGCCATGCCTGGAGTTAGAAGGAATACTCATCTTTCTGAGTTCACATCTGGTCTCAGAAATTTCTTTGCCATGTGACCTTGGGCAAGTCACTTTACCCTGTTTGCCTCAGTTTCCTCATCTGTAAAATGAGCTGGAGAAAGAAATGACAAACTGCTCCAGTAACTCTGCCAAGAAAACCCCAAATGGAATCAGTAAGTTAGACACGATGGAAAACAACTGAACAATAACAAAGCACTTACTAGGTCTCAGGCACAGGATTATAGGCCACAGGGCATAGGGGAGTAACATGGCCAAACCTGTGCTTGGACAATATAGTTTTGGCAGTCATCTGGAGACTGATTTGGAGTGGAGAGAGACTTAAGCAGGGGGAACAACTATGAGTCTATTGCAGTAATGTAGTCAAGAGGTGATGAGTGACTGAACCAAGATGTTATCTCTGTGTGAGTATTGAAAAGGGGCCAAATTTTCCAGCTGTTTTAAATGAAATGGCAAAATGTATTGAATACTTTCATATACAGATAAACCAGGGCTATGAACCTGAATGTTCAAAAGAGTGATGATGCCATCAATAGAAATGGGGGAAATTTGCAGAGGGATGATTTTAAGGGAAAAGATAATATAATAAAATCTGTCTTGAAAATTGCAACTGCCTGTTCATGCTTTGAGACTCAGTCTTATCCTTTTGAAAACAAAAGCATCTTTATAGGAAAGGAGAAAGGAAGCTCACTGCCCAGAGACAGAGATTAGCACTAAGGAGTGCCTGTCATATGTACAAGGTGATCTGAGGAGCAACATGTTGGTATACTGGGATTTGGGAGAATTTTGCTGCTGATTCTAATTTGCTGGCCATGATTAGGTTATAAAAACCTTGCAAGGAAATGTCTGGAGTAAAAGGGTAAAGTATGAGACCCTGCATATTAGTGATAGAGAACTGAGTGAAGGAGCATCACACAACAGTGGGTGATGAGAGGAGCAGTTTAGGATTATGTTTGATAAGTGCCTCTATCATTCCAAAGAATGATGGCGTCATTAACAGAGATAGGGGAAATTTGGAGAGGGATGAGTTTGAGGGAAAAGTTAACATAATAAAATCTACCTTGCAAATTGATACTTATTCAGGGAGGGAGGGTGGGATCAGTGGGATTTTCCCAGCCTCTAATTTGTTATCCCTTGGAGGTCAGTGGGGAAATCAAGAAGGGTCATGAAAACCCAGAGGGGAAACAGAATCCAAGCTATGTCAAATGAGATATCAAAGAATGAGGACTACATAAAGGCCTTTAGAGTTTGTCAATTAAGAGATCTCTGTGGGGTAGAGCCAAGATGGTGGAGAGAAGCCAGGAAGTTCCCTGAGCTCTCCTGAGTTTCCCTCAGAAACAACATGAAATCAAGCCTCCAAATGGATTCTGGAGCTACAGAACCTACAAAAGTCAGAGAGACACAGTCTTCTAACTTGATATAATTTAGAAGACTTCAGGAAAGGTCTGTTTCACTTGGGTGCAAGGGGAGCACAACACAGTACAGCACAGTGTGGAGGGTGTCTAGGTAAGTCCATAGGAGGCTCTTGACCACAGCACAGATCGGCAGCTGAGGCCCCTTGGTCCTGGCTCAGCAGGTTGATGATGCAGAAAGCCAGTTGTGAGACCCACCAGCCCCAGATAAAAGGGAAAACTGCCAGCCAGAGAACCAACACAGGATAGGCTGGACTTGGCCAAGCCATCCCAGCACAGGGAGCAAGCCTAGAAGCGTGAGGAATCCGCAAGCTACAGAGGCCCCAGAAAGCCAGTGACCAGGCTCCTATCCCCCAGCACAAGAAACTTGCATCAGTGGCCCTGGTGCCCCAGGAGCAGACCTCAACTTTAGAAGTAAAAAAAAAAATAGGCTACAATATGAATAAGAAACAGAAAAAGACCCTTACCATTGGGAGCTTCATTGGCAAGAGGGAAGGCAAAAACACAAACTCAGGTGAGGACAAAACTGTCAAAATGCCTATATGTGAAACCTCAAGGGGGAAGATGAATTGGTCTTAAGACCAAAAGCCTTCTTTAAAAAGCTCAAAAGGATTTTAAAAATCAAATAAGAGAGGAAGAAGAAAAAATGAGAAAAGAAATGAGAGAAATAAGAGTTACACAAGGAAATTCTGAAAACAGAAACAACAGATTGGAAAAGAAAGCACAAAAATTGACTGAAGAAAACAATTCATTTAATTAATTAATTAATTTTTTTTTTAGTGAGGCAATTGGGGTTAAGTGACTTGCCCAGTGTCACATAGGTAGTAAATGTTAAGTGTCTGAGGTCGGATTTGAACTCAGGTACTCCTGACTCTAAGGCCGATGCTCTATCCACTGTGCCATCTAGCTGCCCCCAAAACAATTCCTTTAAAAAATAAAACTGGCCAAATGTGGGGTAAATGGCCAAATGGAAAATGAGGTGCAAAAGCTTACTGAAAAAAAAAATGCCTTAAAAATTAGAATTGGGCAGACAGAAGCTAATGACTCCATGAGACAGCAGGAATAAATCAAATGGAATTAAAAGAAGAAAAAAATAGAAGAAAATGTGAAATTAAGAGATCTTTGATTTATTTATAGTGATTTGTATGTTCTTTCTTACCCCTCTCTGCCTTTATTATCCATGGTTCCTGGATCTTTAGGATAATTTAGTAGTTTGTGTTACATTTCTGTGTTCCTGAGGTGGCACATCAATAGCTTCTTCATTTAAAAAATGAGGATGACGGGCTGATAGCCTTTAAAGTTTTGTTTTGCTCAAAATCTATGATCCTATGTTCCATTAGATTATAAATTCCTTGAGGGGGGTGGCTAGGTGGCCCAGTGGATAAAGCACTGGCCCTGGATTCAGGAGTACCTGAGTTCAAATTTGGCCTCAGACACTTGACACTTACTAGCCATGTGACCCTGGGCAAGTCACTTAACCCTCATTGCCTCGCCAAAAAAAAAAAAAAATTCCTTGAGGACTGAGTTATCTCATCCATAATCTGGAGAGTTGTCTTTTGCATCCTTTTGTATCCCTAGTACTTATTACACACTAGGCACATAGTGGGTCTATGGTAGTTCCTTTGTGTTCTGTAGAAGAACAATTTAATATTAACCTTTCTTTGTTTGGAGAAAACAGTCAGGTGGTGCATGGATAAAGCCCTGGAACTAGAATCTGAAGACCTAAGTTCATATCTGGCCTGAGACTAACTATGGAGAATTCATTTGCCCACAGTTGGCTTCAATTTCTTTGTGTGTAAAACAGTAATAAGAATAACAACTGCTGTTGTAAGTCTAAAATGAAAACATATTTGCAAAGCATTTTAAGGTACTATAGAAATGATAGCTATTATTAGCACATGGCAATTTCTCCTTCTCTATGCATTTATATATTATTTTTTGTTAAAAAGAGTTTATTTTTATCTGTGTTGTATCCCTATTGTAGCCTGTAAGCTCCATGAGGAGAGAGGGATCATGTTTTGTCTAAACCTTGTATCTCTCTTAAAATATCTAACATAAGGTAAAGGCATGATAAGCATTCTTTGATTTTGCATAATTCGAATTTGAATAGAGTAAGGCATTCTTTCATTTTGTTTAAGGTATGTAGCCAGTAGATAAGAGACTTCTCCTTAGTTAAAAAAATGCACATAAGAACAGGTGTCATTATTAACAGCAAATGTAAATACCATTTCTTTTTCTTGGGATTTCCTTTTTTCCCTCTGTCATTACTAATTTTAAATATTTATAATTAAATAAATAATAATGATTATGAATAATAATTTAAATAATTCAATAAATAATTCAAAATACCAGAATGACATCTTCTTAATATGAGGGAAAATCATAAGCTAGAGAACAGAAGTGCTAGGGATTGGATCATAGGGCTCTGCCATGAGTCAAAGAAATTTAAGTAGAGATTGTCCTGAGCTTTTTGCTACTTGGTCTCACTTATTATAGCTTGTAGGTACCTTCAGGAAACCTAAAGGATGCTGTCTTCTCAGACCAACTCTCCAGATTATGGATGAGAGAACTCAAGAGATTTTACTTATTAGATGAACTAGTAACATATTGTCCCTTGAATTATCTGAGGCCAGCATTTCTCTTTTGGCAGATTTCCATAACTAATTCTAGCTGTCACTCAAATGGCTGTAAGGGAGCTGACACAAAGCTCTCTGTAGTACTGTAGGAACTCATAGGTTTATGGGTATGGTCCTTTAATAAACAAGTCATTGTATAAAACCTTAGTCCGTCCTTTATGGCCATGGAGACAAAGCTTGATGGTAACTTCCCTCTTCTCAATTAAAATAATAAATAACAAAATATTTGTCATATACCTTTTGTTCTAAATATTTTCCCCTTTCTAAAATATATTTGCATTGATGAAGACATGTTATTTTTGCTGCTTGTCCTAGAAGGTTCCTATCAAATAAATGATAGTTTCCTCTTTGGTTAACTGCTTTGAAAATGAAATCAGGTACTATTTGAGTACTACTTGGAAGAGCTAACTCTAACCTTTAATATTTTCATCTACTACAGTATTATTTTTTGATATTGAATGACTTCTGTTGAATAAAAGAACCTTTGGATTTTTTATAGAAGTTTCCCAGTGGGCAGCTAGGTGGCACAGTGGATAAAGCACCGGCCCAGGGTTCAGGAGGACCTGAGTTCAAATATGGCCTCAGACACTTGACACTTACTAGCCGTGTGACCCTGGGCAAGTCGCTTAATCCTCATTGCCCTGCAAAATAATATTAATAATAATAAAAATTAAAATAAATTAATAATAATAATAATAATAGAAGTTTCCCACTCTGTTTTATTTTCCTCACATGAAGGAACTGTTTTGTTTTTAACTTTCTATTTCAGTATTTAACACTGTCATGCCTAGGTCTTTAATAAATATCAGTTGAAACAAAATGAAAAAACAAACAAACAATAAATATCAGTTGAATTGATTAGATTTCTCACATTTATAGACTATTGAGATGTCAGATAATGAGCTAAACTTCCTAATGGATGACTCAAAACTTCCTGGAACTTATACTCTTGTTTTTTGAATACTGTTTTCTAGAAGATTAAATTTCTATTGTTGTTTGTATTGCTTTCTATCTGAAGGGGTCTAATAGCTTATAATGGAATTATTCTATTTTGTAGGATTATGACAAAATCAATGTTGACTAATCACATTATTATTGACATTCTTAAGGCTTGGTTTGATCTCTAGAATTATTTTTGACATTAGCATCAGTCTATTACTTAAAAAGCTATTGCAGAGATGATATCACTTCATTATTGGGAACCAGTAAATCAGCTATTCATATCAACACACAGCTAATATGAAATCAGGATATTATTAGAGACATTGTGATGTGGAAACCATGGCAGAACATAGGAATGATGGATGAAGTGTTGCCACTGGATAGCTGTTTGATCCCTGGAAAATAATTTAGAATCTCTGATCCTCAGTTTCCTTCTTTTTAAAATGCTGTTGGATTGTATTGATTATTTGAAAGACCCTTTATAGCTCAAAGTTCCCTGATTCTCCATTCATGTCAAGTTCATTCTTTCCCCTTCCCCCTTTTATTTAATTTTAAGCAAGTTTCACATAAAGTCAATATCATCTCTCAGACGATTACTAAACCATCATACCTGATTTTTGACTCTCTTCTTCTTCACTTCTCCCTCCCCCCCCCCACTTTTCCTTTGGGATGCTGGACTGTGATAGGTGATATTTCATCTTATCTTACCTAAAACCAGATCACCAAGCCACTGTGTGACTATTTCCTAGGCTTGCTGCCTTCACAGCCCATCCAACCACCCTTTTTAAACTTTTCCTCTCCTTTATTTTTGCTTCCTCTATTAAAATATAAAGTCCTTGAAAGGCACAATATCTTGATTGTTTACATCTCTATCCTCAGCATTTATTATGGTTCCCAGAACATAGCAAGTGCTTAATAAATACTTTTAAAATTAATTAGTTGTTCATTCACCTGGGAGACAATATGAAAGCGACTGTAGAGGACTGAAATAGCTCAACATCCCTTGTTCCATGAGTTAATTGGAAGCCAGAATATCCAGATGACGGGAGTAAAATAAAACCAAATAAAAATCACCCAAAGTATGTTAAACAGCTGTCACAAAAATGTAAAAATTTGTGAAATAAAGTATATTTCTCAATTAAAATAATATTTCTTGAAAGTGAAGGACACTTTTGTTTATCCATATACGTTATTAAGCGACCTTAAATTTGGAACTTGATCCCATTCTGTTTTCAACTAACCTAAGTGGAATGCCCTGGGAATAAAGGATTCACCATATGAGGTAAATGAATTCTTCCAGTGTACCAAGGTACCAGTTAATGCCCTGGAGGAGGCCAATTATTCAGTGGTATCCTGCTGTCTTTCAGCACTGAATTTTCTACAAATGGTCCAGTGGCTCTCTTACAGAGAGTAGATTACTCGTAATGGTTCTCCATAGGACAAGGTCCAATTTAAAATTGGAAATTAGATTCCATCTGATCAGTGAGCTGTGGCATCCCAAATGTGCCATAGAATATTCATGCTTAGGAGATCACAAGATATAAAATCTCTTTGAACAAGGCTTAGAAATACAATGCGCAAATAGAAATGCTTGATACTCAGAGTATATGATATACCTTGAATAGTTTATGTGCTTGAAACCTTTGCTACCTGGTCATAATCTTCTAGGTATACTTGAGTTTTTCAACATCCTTCTGAAAATGCAAATACTTTTTAGAATCTATATGGAATGCCTGCCATCTCTAAGAACTTTGCATCTAAATGGATACCAGTAAGGCAAAAATTAAAATAAATATCCTTTGAATTTTTATTATTTCACTCTTTTTATATTACAATAATATGTGTGTTTAATACCTCATTTACCTTCAAAATCCCTTTGGAAATGAAACAATAGAAGTTTGCTGAAGGGGAAAATGCTCAGGCTTGCATGACAGGAGCACAAAGTGGAACAGAGCTCAACTGTCGGCATTCTCACATCCATGCTGCTTCCTTCCTTCCTTCCTTCCTTCCTTCCTTCCTCCTCCTCCTCCTCCTCCTCCTCCTCCTCCTCCTCCTCCTCCTCCTCCTCCTCCTCCTCCTCCTTCTTCTTCTTCTTCTTCTTCTTCTTCTTCTTCTTCTTCTTCTTCTTCTTCTTCTTCTTCTTCTTCTTCTTCTTCTTCTTCTTCTTCTTCTTCTTCTTCTTCTTCTTCTTCTTCTTCTTCTTCTTCTTCTTCTTCTTCTCTCTCTCTCTCTCTCTCTCTCTCTCTCTGTCTTTTATTTTTGAGGGATGAGAGATACTTTTGGATATTTCTGACACAAAATTCCATCCAAATAAAATACATGGCCCACAAAAGAGTGGCTGATTCAGATGATATATTTCACCTTTCATTTTTATAATGTTTGTTAAGAGATGGGAAGTATCCCTTAAGTTTAATAATTTCATCTGGTGATGTTTATTATATTTGTCATGAGTTCTATTGGTATTTAAAGTTATATTTGTTTACATAATTTTAGTTACCTTATACATTTTTACTTTGGCTGGGCCTTCTTTACTCTTTATCACTTCATAATTCTCCCAGTTTGTTTTTTAATTCTTAATATTTACTTTTTCTTTTGGTCTAAGAATATTTAATTCTCTTCATACATTGCAATTAAAAAAAACTACTACTCAGTTTTTGATCAACAATTGCTTTCTGAGTATCTGCTGTTAAAATGGAGTTACTGTCATTATTTTTGTATCTATGGATTATCCTAGTACTGGAGAAGTGTTTTGAGAGTCTCTTGGAAAGCAAGGAGGTTAAATCAATCAGTATTTAAAGAAATTACTTCAGGCTATTCAACAGAAAGTCAATCACTAAAGCTGAAGCTTAAATACTTTGGCCACATAATGAAAAAATGGGACTCATTGGAAAAGACCCTGATGTGATGAAAGATTGAAGGCAAAAAGTAAAGGGGACAGTAGAGAATAGGAAGGATAGATATTGTCATGGAAATGATGAACATGAACTTGGACAAACATTGAGAGGTAGTGGAGGATAGAAAGAGTCAGACATGACTGAACAACAACATGAATCATTGGAAACCTAGAATTAATGCTGGACAGGAATTAGAGAGCATCCAGTCTTACCCTCTCTTTTCAAAGATGAGGAGAATTGATATATTCAGTATCACACAGGTTGCATCAAGCCAAGATTTTTACCTAAGTCTCCTAACTTCAAATCTAGCATTATCTCCACAGTACTATCCTGCCACTTGATTGATTTTTCACTTACATATAAATCCTTGCAGAGTATAAAGACAGTAGAGGGGTTGCTAGGTCAAAAGGTATGAAGAAATTAGAAATTTTTCTTACACCATTCCAAATTGCTTTCTTGAATGATTGAACTTATACAAGCAGTCAGTGGGATTCCTCTTGTTATACTTCCAGCATTGAGTTTTTATATCTTCTACTGTATATATTGTTTTCTACTATACCATAAATGATGTTGATGATAGTGCTTAAAAATAATTTTATTCAATGAACCAGAAATAAGATTTGGGGCAGTGTTTGAGAGTTATATGGAAGAATGACCAGCTAAGTATAATGGGAAAAAAATAAGAACTAAAGTTTTCCCACAAAGTAGTCACCAATATGACACTAGAGGTATTCAACAAGAGGTTTCATGATCATATGTCAGGGATACTGGAGAATGGTATCCTCATGTACTGGATAATATATTTTCCTAGAAGACTTACTTTTCCTTCTATTGTTAGGTTGCTCTATTTTTGTGACAATGATTATTCACAACATAACACCCTCATGGACTGGGAGACTTATGTGGCTTCACCTGAATTATTTATCCACTGAAAACAACTGACAAAGTATATAAGCATTAATGCAATGCATTTTAGTGTCTTGTAGAAAATGAATGAAGAGGAGTGTTCTGGGGGTGGGGGAAGGCGTTGGTTTTTTATTTATGAAGAAAATTGCCCTGCTTCAAGTTCAGCAGAATAAGGATTTTCAACAGACCATTAGTGTCGGACCTCAATATAGCAAAGCAGATTGCTTCAAAGACAGTATTTTGACACAAAGTGGAGCATTTTCTACGGCCAAATCAATCCTGCCATTAAAGAAATCAATAATTTATTATTTTTTTTCAAAACATCTTGTTTTCTCTTTTGCAAGTATATATGTAACATTTCTACCATATAAAGACTTCACTTATTCTACTTTCCATAATCATGATCTTGGGTTACTTTGTATGCACTTTCATTGAATACATAAAACTTTAACACTTAGAAACGGCCTTAGAGATCATTTAGCTCAATTCAACTAACATTTTACACATGAGGTAACTGACAATAAAGAAGGCTATGTGACTTAACCAAGGAGAAATAAGTAATGTCTAGGATTGGCAACCAGGAAACTGACTAACAATTGAAAATGCTTTTCCTGATACCATGTGTCTCCCTTAGTTTAGAGATAAAAGAAGATAACTGAATATGTAAGTGGATGTTCAGTGATTCCATCAGAATGGGAGATTTCCTGTGTGAGAATCCCCTTCATCAACCAACATTGTGGCCTTTCCTAGACTTATCAGATAAATCCTATTGAATTGCCCCAGGTTAAATTTGAATCCCTCAAAGGTAGGATTTCAACCCAGATCTTTCATACTCAAATTCCAGCAATGAACTGAAGACATTTTAATGTAAATAGAATTTTTATTGATAGACACTTTCATTAATGAAACACTTTTTAATGGCTGCTAAGTCAGAGGTTATGATGAAACTAATAGTTTGAAAACTGCAATTTTTGTCTTGCTTCAGATGATACTGTAAATGATCAAACTTACTTCTCATGAGAACTCAAAATGTATTCTTTAATTAGGTGATGGAAAATAATTTAGTGAACTTGTGATTTACTCTTAATCATAATGGTAAAATGGGAGTTGATTGTATAATAAGGAAGTTAGTTACAAAGAAACATTATTTCCTCCTTGACTTTATGCAGTATTTTTCCATTGCTTTTACCCATATATGCTGTACAGTAGCTCAACGAAAGCAATAAATTAGAAGACAATTTATCACTCTTTATTTAAGGAATCTGATTAGAAAAAAATTGTTTCCACGCACTGGCAATTTCCAGAAGAGTACAGTTGCATAAAATATTTCTTTCCATATAATACAGTCTGAGTTTTAGCTCTTTTAACATGATCTTTTTTTCTAAATACAATAGCTGTCTCAGCTTACAAGGTTATTACTGTAAAGTACTAAAAGGGTTTGTTTTATTTCATGTTCCAGGAAAACCATATATTTTTAATATTAAATCTTATTATCTATTGCATAGTTTTCATTCTATGGTTGTAAATGTGGCATCTTGAAATATTATTTGTTTGCTGAAGATAATTAGATTCGCTATCTTCAAAAGCATAAAGTACAAATATTCTTGCCCTTAATCCCTGGTTCCCATGTGCCAAAAATGCATCTTGCTTCATTAAAAAAAATAAAATTATTTATTTGTTTTATAACAACTTACATCAAGGCTTGTGTGCCTCTGAGATAAAATATGTTTCAAGTTCCCGAAGGTTTCAGGATTCACTTCATTTCTTACAAATAGGCACAAAGCATGTGTTATCACTGTGTAACACATGCCTGGTGTGTTTCATTGCTCAGCTAAATCATACAATCAACTGGCTCTTCACATTGGAAAGTCTCTTGGGCCAGAGCCAATCCCTTTCCTAAGGTTGACATCAGCTGTGAAGAAGGGTCTATTAGTTTAATAAATCAGTGTTACATCAAAGGAACTCTTTTCACAAGAAGTAGGAATGAGATGAAGCTTACAAAAGAATTATGTTTGAAGCTGTGTCAAAAATAAACATAAGCCCTGAAATGAATTAATCATCCCCACGTAGCACTTATTAAGCCTTTAGATGTGCCCTTTTTCTCTGCTGGGTGCCTGGAGAGTAGACCCCTGATTGGACTCAATGTCACAGTTCTCAAAACCCACAGATCTGTTGTGTTCTAATAGCAGCTCAATCACTGATACCCTGTGATTATGAGAAAGACATACTTTTTTTGCTTCTCTATTCTCATCAGAAATTGGTAATAATATCATTTAACTGAGTAAGTGCTTGTATACTAAATGCTAAATAGAATTCTTCAGTCATACACTGGTGCCATTTGGGCCACTTAGAGCTTAGTTCTTGTCATGGGATAATTTCAATCTGCCATTTCCATCTGGACATATGTGAATAACTGTGAGCATCATGAGAATAATAATAATAATTTGTGGTTTGCTGTTGTTTTGGGAGGCAAACAGGGTTAAGTGGCTTGTCCAGGGTCACAAAGCCAGTTAGTACCTGAGGCTAGATTTGAACTCTAGTCCTCTGGACTTGAGAGCGAGATCTCTATCCACTATACCACCTAGCTGCCCCATAACTTGTTGTCAGTCAGTCAGTCAGTCAGTCAGTCAGTCAGTCAGTCAACAGTCATCTGTTATATATTTCCTACATGGCAGATGCTCTACTAAGTTAGCTCTGGGGATAAAACAAAAGGCCAAAATAGTCCCTGGCCTCAAGGAGTTCAAGATGAAATGAATGAGGTATCAGTGACAACAGCAATAAGAATTGAGTGCTCTACACATATGACCATCCTTTGAGCCTCCTCCCTATCCTTTAAAATAATTGGCATTTCAACACACTACAGTGAGATAAACTCTGCAAACTGTGGAAATCATGGTACTGGTGAGAGGTTTATGATGAGCCACATATATTACTAACTATGCAGTCGTGAATAATTAAACAAAGTCCTTCGCTTTATCTTCATGAATACCTCATGGTGTGGAAATCCTCTCCACCAACAAAGAGTTCTTAGGATGTTGCTCAAAGTATATAGAAATTACATAAAATCTCCAGATTCACGCAACTGATAAACTTCACAAATGAAATTTGGACAACAGCCTCACAACTTTGAGCCAAGCTTTCTATCTACAATGATACATCAGGTGTCCCAAAGTCTTAGGGTAGTGCTAAACTGTTATAGCTTAAAACTGTACTTTTTAGGAAATCCTGTGTGTATGAATGTTATACATATGTGTACATATATATATATATATATACACACACAAATATATGTGTGAATATGCACATATATATATGAATGCCCATAAATCACACCACATATATTCCACATATATATACCTATGTCGATATACATGTATATAGTGCCACATACATGTGTATCTCACCACATGTGATGACATCATCTTGTCAAATAATACATTACGAAAACAGACCCATCATGTAATATATAATGTTTGCAAATACTCATTTTTATATATGTATATGTACAACCTCTCATTCCATAGTTATGCACACTTGAAGTCTCCTTAAAGTTCACAGTTATGTAGGTTTACCTAGTTTCTTTGATTTCACAGGTTGTCAGTAGAGTGGAAAGTGTTTTGATCATAATATATCATGTTACTCATCATCTCTATTTTCATAATGTGTTATTTGACCATACGATATAAAAATTATTACTTGATTGCATATAGTTTCTAATCATATAAGAATACCCTTTTACTTATTATCTGTGCTAAGAGACCTTAACCTGGAATGGAAATCTGACCAGTGAGCCACTTTAGCAAACAATTAATTGTTTGAGTTTTGTTGGAAAACAAACAAAAAAACTCCCTTCCGTATCAGAGTAAATGACATGCTTTAATTAGTCAACCAAAAGTGAAGAGATGCACCAACAAATTCCATTCCTAACTAATACTTATTATCGATTCTTTATAAATTGTCTTGATTCACTGTCTCCCTTATATGAAGGTCAGGAATTCTATGATAGAACTTGGTATATCTTTTCATATGTGGTTGCTTTGTCTGATATTTTTGGTTAGGTAGCTTTGTGTGTGTGTGTGTGTGTGTGTGTGTGTGTGTATGTATGCTGTTTTTTGTTACAAAGGAATGTGTATGTGTGTAGGTTTGTGGTAGGGAGTGTAAGGGCTAAAATTCCAGCTGTACTATCTAAAATCTAATGAGTAGTCACCTATAAATTATAAGCTTTAACAAGAGTATTTAAGTGTTTAAGTATTTATTAAAGAGCATTAGGATCAGAGAGAAAGGTAAAAATCTAACTATTTCTAAAAGACCCCATCATCCAACCCACCATGTCGAGGTAAGGAACCAAAAGAAAGAGAACGCCTCCACCAGCGTCTGCTTCCTACTTTGTGTCCTCCTCCCAGAAATGGGAGGCTCCTCAAGTTGATTGGCTGGTAGCCTTGTTAGACAGTACCCACGAGCAAACGTCACTTCCTGACGCCAAAGAAAAGCAGCATGGCCTTGCCCTTAGAGGCCTTCTCCTCATGGTGGAGCTTTCCTATAGTAAGTCTCCAACAGGTGGCATCATTCTAATCATTACAGGAGCAAGCAAAAATTAGAAATAATGTGATAGATAAAAGGCATCAAAAACTTTTTTTTTTAATGCAGTAAAGCAACACTCTGCTAGATGTAAAAAAAATAAGAATAAGGTAAAATCCCTTTCTTTAAGGACTTTAAGGGTTGAAACTGAATCATGCTTTCAATGAAAGGAGAGTTCTTTTAGTTGGTCTTTTCAATGTGTCATAAAGATAAGGAGAAAATGGTGAAACAAGTAGCAAGATGACCTGTTGAACTGAACCCATACTCTGCATTTTCCTTCAAACAGGAAGATAGTTCCATATATTGGTTCCCTGAGGTAATTGGAATGATGCTTTCTAAACTGTTGCTATTTAGACATCAAACATACCAAGGCAACACCAGAAATAGATACAAACCTCCAGCATAGATGTCACCAAGAGAGATACAAGCATGTAAGGAAACACCCTTGACATAATAAGAAGAAGCTTCTGTGATGCTTGGGAATGGTAACTTACATCCTCATTTTTTGTGGGTTTATGTATGCAGCTTGTCCATCTATCTAGGGCTACACCTGTCTATGAGATACTATACATCATTTATTTATCTGCAAAGAGCCAGCATGGAGTCAGAGTTGATCTTCATTTTAGTCAGGTACTGACTGTAAGAATTCTGAAAAGCAATTTGGGGCCAAGATATATCCTTTCCTCAGAAAGAAGTTGTAGTTAACAGGGATTTGGAGTGTAGCAGCTCAAATATACTTTTGCAGAATGAGATGAAATTCATGGGACAGCCCCCAGTGAATTCTCAAACAGAGATGTCAAGATTTTTATATGGTTAAGTCATATGCCCAAATCTGCTATTTTTTTCTTTCATTGTATTCTTCCTTAAATAACTCAGTTGTTAATTTTTGTTTTTGTTTTAGTTTGTTGTTGTTGTTGTTTTGTTTTGTTTTTAGTGGGGCAATGAGGGTTAAGTGACTTGCCCAGGGTCACACAGCTAGTGTGTCAAGTTTCTGAGTTCAAATTTGAACTCAGGTCCTCCTGAATCCAGGACCAGTGCTTAATCCACTGCGCCCTCTACTTGCCACCCCCCCCCAGTTGACGTTCAAATAAATATGTGAGGATTATTGGTACTAAATATGTAATCTATGGTAGGTTGCTGTGGGGCAGCTAGGTGGCTCAAAGAGTTAGGAAGACTTATCTTCCTTAGGTCAAATCTAACCTCAGATACTTACTGGCTGTTTTATGATGACAAGTCAATTAACCCTAATTTGCCTCTGTTTCCTCATATGAAAAATAAGCTGAAAGAGAAAATGACAAATAAAAGCAGTGACATCTAAATAGGGAATGCAAATTGCCTTTGTCACCCACCCACCTTCATACAGAGTGTTAATTTGATGTATCAGGTTAGTTGCATGCTCCTTCATTCTTTTCAGCAAGTATACATAGAGCACTCACAATGTACCAGGAACTGCAGTAGGTGCTGGAGACACTATACAGTGATAAAAATGAAACATTTCTGGAATAAACAACTGTTCATTCATTTCTGGCCACAGGCATATTTCTAGAGATAAGTAAAATGATTTGTCTAGAATAAAGTCTAGAATATTAACCACTCCCAATAACTTTATGGCCAAATTTTCATCACTGTCTGTCTTATTCTGTTCCTGAGTAGTTTTGTTTTTACTCAGCCCAATAAAAATTTTAAATCCATAGGCACAGGTTTCATGAGATCATATTTTATTATTAGAAATATAGAATGAGGAAAGAATTTACATACATTAGAATATGTCAGCAATGATCCTATATAATAATATGAAAATGATTCCATTCTATGTCACTTTTGTTTCATGAGACAATTGATTCTTGCTACAAATCTGTTAGCTTATTCCAAAGCCATATGGCTATGAAAGTCAGTCTAAACTACTTTTTAATCATATCATTTGCCTTGTTCCCACAGAAAATAAAACAGCTCTTTTTCTTTTTAAAAGTCTTTTGAATAAATTCCTATGATTATCCCATACCCCACCCCAAACAACAAAAACAGAGAGATGGCTTAAAAAGAATTTAGATATGCATTCATTTCATCAGCTCATTATCATATACCAAGTATAATAATTACTCAAGCTAATGCATTGGGCCATTAACTTTGTTTTCTAGGGCATTCAAGTAAAATTGTTTATTTAGCAAATATTCAAAAGCCTTTGCTAAATTCAACTAGCAATTATTAAATACCTACTGTGTATAAAGTACTATGCTAAGTGCTAATCTTAGACAAATATATATACACACTGGGAAACAGTCCTTTCCCTGAACTTGCCTATAACCTTTGGATTTAATAAATGACATAAATTTAAAATTATAAACAGCTCACCTCAAAATAACTGTTTGAGGGGCAGTTAGGTAGCCCTGTGGACAAAGCCCTGGCCCTGGATTCAGGAGGACCTGAGTTCAAATCTGGCCTCAGACATTTGACACTTACTGTGTGACCCTGGAAAGTCATTTAACTCTCTTTGTCCCTCCCCCCCCCCAAAATAACTGTTGGAGCCCATTATTTACAGGCACAAAAAAAAAATTATCCACTTTAATGAGAGGCAATAATGAATCAATAAAAATGTCACTTGCTCTAGTTTAGGTTCTGTGATGTATAAAATCTAATTGTGATGTCTAAAAATCTAATGTGTGGTCACCTTAAATTAGAAGGGTACAGCACCAGCCTTTGGAGCATTAAGCATTTATTAAAGTATAATAGGGGTTAGTAAAGAGAACACGTGGAGTTCAGAAGGAAAGACCCTAGCTCGCTGAACCTGTGATTCCTACCGAGACCTCCAAACCAAAAGAAGGATTGCTGTACTCCCCAAGCAGAAGCTCCCTGTGGCCCTGCCCAGGTGCAGGCTCTACACACCAGCTCCAAGCTAATTGGCTGGTAGCATTGATTGACATGACTTACAGGCATTTCTATGAATGGATGTAACTTCTGGCCGCTAGTCACATGCTTTCTCCTCAGGGTGGTTCTGACAATGTCTTTCTCAGCAGGGAGGTGGCACTCTGATTCTCACAGTTCATTTATTCTGGTGTATAAGACCCTCCAAAATCTGGTGCTGCTACCTTACCTTTTAAAAGTTATCTCAATGGATAGAGCACCAGCCCTGTAGTCAAGAGGACCCGAGTTCAAATTCGACCTCAGACACTTGACACTAGCTATGTGACCTTGGGCAAGTCACTTAACCCCAATTGCCTCACTAAAAAAAAAAAAAGAAAAGAAAAGAAAAAAACGTTCTCTCATACAATCTTTCATCCAAATTGCATTACTCATAATTCCACACCCAATTCCTATATGTTCCTGATATCAAAACTTTGCTCACATTCTTTGGAAATTTGTGATGCCTTCTTTACACCCCATTCCTTAACTCTAGCCTCTGTCTTTTGAAATCTTATATTTAAAGATTTATTAAAATTCTCACTCCTCCATGAAGTTTCTCCTGACATCTCCACTCAGAAATTATATTTTCAACTTTATATTTCATTTTTTATATGCTTCTACGATCAGATGATTTAAGCTAAAAAGTGATCTTTTAAGTCAACCAGTCCAATCACATTAGTTTATAGGTGTGGAAACTAAGACCTCAAGAAATTAAGTGACTGGCTCAATGTCAACATATAACCAGTAGCAGAATTGGGAGTCAAACTGAGGTCTTCTTCAAAAGCCAGTAATCTTTCCATTAAATTACCCCTTTGTCTCTTTTTAGTTTAAATTGTCTATTTTTATGGTTGTTTCTGGTTAATCCTTCATGCTAAATAGTAAACTTCTAAAGGATGTCTTTCTACTTTTCCCAACACCTAACATCATTCTACATATATCTAGTTTTTGGTAAAGATTCAATAGTTTCAAACCAGTCATCTCTGGTTGGAAGTCTTTGGTGGAGAACCTCAAACCTTCATCCCTGGAGCTCTTTTGTGTTCAACATTTTCATCAGTGGCTTGGATGAAGACAAAGGTGACATAGTTATCAAATTTATAGTTGATACAAAATAAGGAGGGGGTAATTTACAGTCTGGATAGCAGAATAAGGAACCAAAACCAATTCAGTAGGTTAGAAATCAGGACAGCTTGGTAGCACAATGGATAGAGTACTGTACAGGGAATCAGGAAGACTCGGCTTCCTGAATTCAAATCCCACCTCAGACACTTAGAAGCAATGTGACCCTGGGTAAGTCACTGTTTGCCTCAGTTGCTCACCTATAAAATGATCTGGAGTAGGAAATGGTAAAATGATGGCACTCCATTATTTTTCCTAAGAAAACCCCAAATTAGGTCATGAAGAGTTGGACACAACTGAAACAACTGAACAACAACAAAAATAATAACAAAGGTTAGGCATTTGGGCCAAATATGATATGGTTAGATTTAATGAGGATAAATTTGAAGGCTTATTCTTACATTCATAAAACAAACTGCAAAAGTACAGAATAATGGAAGGAAGGCTAGACAAAAGTTCTATATAATAATAACAGTAACACTACTAATAATTATCCATACATGGTGCTTTAGTGTTTGCAAAATACTTCATATATTATGAGTGAGATTAGTGGTAGTTACATCAATAGAAAATATAGTGGAAATTCACATTTCTTAAGCTCCTTAAGGTTTGCAAAGTACTTCACATATGTTGGCCTTCTGTAGTGAGGTGTGGGGAGGGAGGAAGATAGACAGTTTGGAACTTAAAATGTAACAAAAAAAGTAATTTGATTTAAGAAATAGAAATGGAAATTTTAAGGGATCATAATTCAGCATGAATCAACAATGTAACATCGCAGCCAAAAAAGCTAAATCAAACTTAGAATACGGTGACAATATCATATTGTCCAGAAAAAGATTATATTTCTACTACATTCTTCTTTGGTCCATCCATCTGTCATATTCAGTTCTGGCTGCTACTGTGTATGAGGGACATTGACAAGCTAGAGAGATCCCCAAATGAGGGATTGAGGATGGCAAATATAATGAAGATTATGGCAAACAAAATCTGGTTGAAAGAACTTGGAATGTTTATCCTGGAAGAAAAAAAGATCTAGCTAATGATATTAATAATAGCTAGCATTTATATAACACTTAAAAGGTTTGCAAAGCTCTTTACATGTATTATCTCATTTTATGTTCCCAACAATTCAAAGACATATATACTGTTATTATCCTCACTTTACAGATGAGGAAAGTGAGGCAAAGAGAGTTTAAGTGTTTTGTCCAGAGTCACACAGCTATTAAGAGGATAAGGCTGGATTTGAACTAGGGTTCTCCTGTCTCCAGGGCTCTAGATAGATACTTTATACTATTTGGTCCCTACCTGCCATAGAAGTGATGTAATAACTGTTTGAGTATATGAATGCTTGTCATGTGGGGGACAGATTTGCATTGTTCTCCTTGACTATAAGAGGAACTGGGTAGGAAATATGTTGAACTGGGTAGAAGTTACAGAGGTAAATTTTGGCTTTATAAACTTCCATAAAATTAGAGTGGCCTAAGAGTCAACTTCCTCAGAAGGTAGTATGTTTCTGTTCATTAGGGGCTCTTCAAAACATGTTTTTCACATGATCTCTTTGGATGATGTGGTAGAGGAGACGTGGGGGTATTGATTGGACTAGATGAGCATTCAACTAATCAACAATATTTTATTAAGTCCCTTTGTTTCAGATCATGAAATAGACATGAAGGATACAAATACAAAAAAGAAAATAACCTTTATTCGAAAGAAACTCCTGTTTGAGCAAGATCTCTCACAGTTTTGAGATCCTGTGGCTCCTAATTAGGTTGAGGTAAACAGACCTTATAAAGAGCAGAATTTTTCAGTTGATTGGCTAACCAACCATTTATTTGGACTCTAAAAGCTGTCCTGCCTACTTTCCCATTAATGTAATTATGCTTGCAAAAAGATGCCATACTCTGTAAGGTGATCATTTTTGGCTGTAAGATTACCTCTCAGCAAACCTCAAGTGGAAGTTTTATGTTATGGGTTATCCACAGGAAATATGACTTTTAAATATTTGTTGGCATTTTAAAACTTCTGTTTCACTAGACATTTTCTATCTAGTTATAACTGAATCACAGAAATAGAGGTTTGTGATAAACAGCCCTGATAGCCTTCATCCCACTTCCTATAGTACTCAACCCAAGTGTGTCCAAAAAGCTCTCTCAAGGAGGAGGAATAGTTCAAACTTGCAAATTTTTGATTATGGAGTAAAAATAGAAGATATGTTTCTAGAGTGATAAAAAAGTTTTGGTTTGTAGCTTCTTGAACCAGATTCATTACATTATTGTCATGCCTTAAATAGTAAATGGAATAGAATCTATTTAGGAGTAACCAAATCATTTCTTTCATTGACTGAGAAAAGATGAGTATACAAAATTCAAACCAATCTTAAGAGTAAATACACAAGCAGCCTTAATAATTTTACTAATGCAATGAAAACAAAATTGGAATATAAGGAGTAAAAAAAAATAACTCTCAAAAACTAAAAACATAGGTATAATGAAAACATATATTTAATTAAACAAGCCTTGCTTCTAATTTTTGCGATTCTAAATGGAGTAAAGAGCAGTTAGTCAAAAGAAGTTATATTTCAGTCACTAAAAGAAGGTAAATCCCCACTAGAAATATGAAAAAGTGATGACATGTATGGCCAAAAAAAGAAGGCAAAAGTTAATATAAATGCCTATGTAAGGCCTATAATATTTAGTTCTCTCTATAAACTATCATCAACCTAATGTGTCAGGCTTATTTCATATTAATCTCATCCAAATATTCTTTGTTTGAGTAAATTACCTGGCACCTGATATTTCCATGAAATCTTTCATGAATTTGCATCCATTTCATATGATCCTTCTTTATCTCCACCTGTTATAAGGTTCGCTACTGGTAAAACCATCTTGCCAAACAGAATAAACCAGGCTGAGGCTAACAGACAAGCCTCGAAGCCACAGGTGATTTAGAGGTATGTCTATCTCAAGCATGTGATGACTCCTCCAATGTAATGGGTAGATGCAAATTATTTGTTTGAATGGCCATGAAGGTGGCTGAAGCAGGAACTTTGGAGCACTGGGAGTTTGGTTAGACACTGCATCCCAGGTCATTCCCTGTCATCTTGAATTTTGTTTTACCACTGGACTTTGATGACTCTGAAAGAGAAACTGAGGCTGATGACATTGTGAAACTCTTCTTCACATAGGTCCAATTCATGCACAAGTCAAGACATCACTGTGATGCCAATGGTCCACTTTGAAATGAAGAATGAACAACCTCCACAAGCCTTCTCTAATTTCTTTTGCTAAAAATACTTTTTTTCTCCTCAAATTCTCTTAGAATATTTTCCCTGGATGTCTCCATTGCCCTTATTTCATTTCTTCTCTTGCCTTTTATTTATAGTATTCACGTTCAGGCACCATGAGTTTTTCCTATCTTTGAATCTCTGGTGCCAAGAATGGTATGCTTATTGAATTGAATTGATTTGGGGAGGGAGGGGTAGAAAGAAGACTGTTCCCCATTTTTATTAGCCCCAGGGAGAATTAGTAAAAGTGGGTCCAGATTTAAATCTAGTTTGCTTATCTTGATACCTCATTAATACATCATTTAAAAAGTCATCTCTAGATAATGGGAATTTTTCCAGTAGATGGAGTAGTTATTTCCTCTTCAATTCCCACGACCTGCTCAAAAGGCTCTAGGCTTCCTAGAATTTCCATTAAAATCCTACATACCCCAGTAATAGTTTCCAAATTATGCTTATTCACTTTCTTTGTTGAAACCCACAACAGCTTTGATTACTCTTCCTCTTCATTGCAACATAGCAGGATCTGGCAAGGAAGGAATTTTGAGGTTCCCTAAAGCTTAGCTCTTGGCAAGTACTTTTTAAAACAACATGCTTTTCACCCCAGCCTTCAGGGATGGTGCAGCTGGCACATTTTAGAAACAGAGATAATGCTTAGAATGGTACTCTGAGTGTCAATATTCATTCAACAGCCTCTAAGTAGAAAATGATATAGTAGCATAATTAAAAGACATTTTTGAATGCAAGTCAGTAGGCCCAGATCACCTGTATCCTGGAGGTTTGGAGGTTATTATAGTTGTCAAATGTCTTAGAGAAGTCAGTATACTTCATGATTGGAGAAGGGTGAATGTTGTCCTAATGAAAGAGAGACACAGAGACAGAGACACAGACAGATAGTCAGAGACAGAGAAACAGAAATAAAGAGACAAATAGACGCTGAGAGAGACACCGAGACAGAGAGTTGACAAAGACAGAGAGACAAAAAAAGAAAGACAGCAAGAGAGACAGAGAAAGAGAGAAGAGAAACAGCTGGAGGAGGAGGAGGAGGAAGAAGAGGAGGAGGAGGAGGAAGAAGAGGAGGAGGAGGAGGAAGAAGAGGAGGAGGAGGAGGAAGGGAAGGTTGTTGTTTGTTTTTCATTCTTTTTTTCTTTCTTTCTTTCTTTTTTTGTGAAGCACTTGGGGTTAAGTGACTTGCCCATAGTCACACAGCCAGTAAGTTTTAAGTGTCTGAGGCCGGATTTGAACTCAGGTCCTCCTGACTCCAGGGCCGGTGCTCTATCCACTGCGCCACCTAGCTGCCCCTGTTCTTCATTCTTAAAGACAACCATGACAACAGGAGGTTGATGTTTAAATGAGGCAGGGCTATGCAAAATCACAAGACTCTCTCTTGAGCCATCTGGGTTCAGTGGCAAGATATACATCAGGACAACTGGAGACGACCCCAGAAGTCTGAGGCAATTGGGGTTAAATTACTTGGCCAGAATCACACAGCTAGTAACTGTCAAGTGTTTGAAGCTGGTTGTGAACATAGGTCGTCCTGACTCCTGGGCGAGTGCTCTATCCACTGAGTCACCTAGCTGCCATTAGTAAGGGAAGGAAGGAAGGAAGGAAGGAAGGAAGGAAGGAAGGAAGGAAGGAAGGAAGGAAGGAAGGAAGGAAGGAAGGAAGGAAGGAAGGAAGGAAGGAAGGAAGGAAGGAAGGAAGGAAGGAAGGAAAGGAAGGAAGGAAGGAAGGAAGGAAGGAAGGAAGGAAGGAAGGAAGGAAGGAAGGAAGGAAGGAAGGAAGGAAGGAAGGAAGGAAGGAAGGAAGGAAGGAAGGAAGGAAGGAAGGAAACACACACACACCTAGAACCATATAATACATACTTCCACATACTAGTTTTTTCCTTTGGAGATATCATTTTTCTTCATAAATCCTTTGTAGCTGATTTGAATGCTCAGATTATTCAGAATAGTGTAGTTATCCAGAGTTACTCTTTGAGCAATATTGCTGTTATTATATATAGTGTTCTCTTGATTATACTAATTTCATTCTGCATTATTTAATGCAAGTCTTTTCATGTGTTTTTTTGAAAAACAAATCCCCTCCAATATTTGTCATTTTCCCCTTCTATCATTTTAGCCAATCTTCTGATGAGGTGGTACCTCAAAGTTGTTTTTATTTGCATTATCTAATCAGTAGTGGCTAAGAACATTTTAATAACCATAACTAACTATAACTATAACTAACTGTAGCTAGAGCTATAACTATAATGACTATAACTATAACTACAACTATAACTAACTATAACCATAGCTTTGATTGCTTCTTCAAAAAACGATTTTTATTCCTTGATTTTTTTATCATTTACGGTATGACTCATATTTTTATAAATTTAAATTCATTTTCCATATATTTGAGATATGAGGCCTTTTTCTGAGAAACTGTCTATAAAATGTTCCCAAATGTTCTTCTTTCCTTCTAATCTTGGCTACATTGATCTTATTTATACAAAACCTTTTTAATTTAATTTAACCAAATTATTCATCTTATATCATGCAATGCTATCTCTTTTTATTCAAAAATTTTCATCCTATCCCCAAATCTGATAAATAATATGTCCCATGTTACTCTAATTTATTTATGTTATTTCCCTTTGTATATAGGTAAAGTAAACATTTTGACCATTTCTTGGTAAATGGTATAAGATACTGGTTTATACTTAGTTTCAGCAAGACTGCTTTCCAGTTTTCCCAACATTTCTTTTTTGTTTTGTTTTTTGTTGTTGTTGTTTTTTAGTGAGGCAATTGGGGTTAAGTGACTTGCCCAGGGTCACACAGCTAGTGAGTATTAAGTGTCTGAGACTGGATTTGAACTCAGGTACTCCTGACTCCAGGGCCGGTGCTCTATCCACTGCGCCATCTAGCTGCCCCCACCAACATTTCTTTTTACCAAATAGTGAGTTCTTGTCCCCAAAGCTTAATTTTCTAATTTATCAGTAAGTAAAAACTCTTAAACTTAATTTTTTAAAAATTCTCAAGTGGAGAGTAGAAGAAATGAAGATAGAAAACAATTTCATAGGGACAAATGTTTCAGGGGTTTTAATGAAATGTGAGCTTAATATGAGCAAACAGTGTATTAGATGAGGCCAAAGAAAATGAAAAACTTATTGTAGTCTATGTTCAGTATATTATATGTGAAGATTTGTCTTCATTTATGACCCACGTTTTTTAAGGATATTGGTAACCTGGAAAGCATAAACAGCAGAGTTTCTTAACTTTATTTTGTGTCAGTCATAAATCCCTTTGCCAGTCTTCTGAAATCCCTGGGACAATTCTCAGAATAATGTATTTAAATGCTTAGAGTAAAATACATATAATTAAAATGGCACCCCAAGGTTACTGAAAATATATAAATATGTAATGTAAAATATGATATTCTCGGGGACAGCTAGATGGTGCAGTGGCTAGAGCACCGGCCCTGGAGTCAGGAGTACCTGAGTTCAAATCTGGCCTTAGACACTTAACACTTACTAGCTGTGTGACCCTGGGCAAGTCACTTAACCCCAACTGCCTCACTAAAAAAAAAAAAAATGATATTCTCTCCCCATTTTAGATATATAAGGAAAATGGAGAATCTGAGAGGTTAAAAGACATGCCTGTGGTTACAAAGTAAATAAGATCTTGAAATGAGATTTGGACAGTACATCAGTGAGCCATAAGCTTGCAAAATTCCTGTCTCTGAGTCAGATCTTCTTCATGCAGCTTCATTGTTTAATGCTAAATATGATTTTAAAATATATTTTTATTTGCATCATTAAGTATTTCCCAATTGTAAACATTTTTTTAAAAATTTTATAAAATTTTGAGTTTTGAGTTCTTTCTTGCTCCTGCCCCCTTCTTGAGAAAATGAGAAAATTGATATAAATTACACTTCAGTCATACAAAACACATTTCCATATTAGTAATATTGAAAAAAAGAAGCAGAGAAAAATATACGAGAAAGAAATAAATATTTTAAAGGTATGCTTTAATTTGCATTCAGAGTTTATCAGTTCTCTTTCTCGAGGTGGATAGCATTTTTCATCATGCATCCATTGGAAGTATCTTGAATCATTGTACAGATATGAGTAGCTAAATTGTTTTTTGTTTTTGTTTTGTTTCTTTTTTTTTACAATTAGTTTTCCTTACAATATTGCCATTACTGTGTGCAGTGTTATTATGGTTTTACTCACTTCACTGTGCATGAATTCATCCAAGCCTTACCAGGTTTCCTGACACCATCTGGCCCATCATTTCTTGTAGCAGAATAGTATTTACATCATAATGCTATACCACAACTTGCTCAGCCATTCCTCAATTGATGGGCATCCCCTCAATTTCCAATTTTTTGCCACCACAAAAAGACCTGCTATAAATATTTTTTTTCTGCGTGTGAAAATAGGTCATTTTCCCTTTTCTTTGATTTCTTTGCTAAAGAGACATCATAGCAGTATTGCTTTGTTAAAGGGTTTCACAGCTTTACAGTTCTTTGGGTTTAGTTCCAAATGATTCTCCAGAATATTTGGACAAGTTGATAAATTTACCAATAGTGCATTAGGGGCAGCTAGGGGACACAGTGGATAAAGCACCAGCCCTGGATTCAGGAGGACCTGAGTTCAAATCTAGCCTCAGACACTTGACACTTACTAGCTGTGTGACCTTGGGTAAGTCACTTAACCCTCATTGCCCTGAAAAAAAAATAAAAAATTTTTTAATAGTGCATTAGTTTCTGATTTTTTCCATATCTCATCCAGAATTTATTCCTTTCCTTTTCTGTCATGTTAGCCAATTTAAGTATGGTGTAGTATTATAATTGTTTTATTTTGTATTTATCTAACCAGTAGTGATTTAAAGCATTTTTTAGGGTATAACTTGATGGATTTGATTTCTTCTGAAAAGTGACTTCATATCCTTTGGCCATTTATCAACTGGGGAATGGTTCTTATTTTTATATATTTTGCTCAGTTCTCTATGTATTTGAGAAATAAGACCTTTGTCAGTGAATCTTGTCAAATTTCTCCCCAGTTTCCTGTTTTCATTCTAATTTTAGCTATATTAATTTTGTTGTACAAAAGCTCTTTTAATGTTTTGTAATCAAAATTATCTATTTTATTTCCTATAATCCTCTCTGTCTCTTGTTTGGTTATAAATTCTTTCCTTATTCATAGATATGATTGTTATATTTTTCCATGCTCCCCTAATTTACTCATAATATTACCCTTTATTTCTAAATTATTGATCCCTTTGGTGTGACATGTTAGTGTCTTCCTAGTTTGTAACAAATTGCTTTCCAGTTTTCCACTAAATTTTTGTCAAATATTGATTTCTAACCTCCAAAGATTATATCTTAGATTTATCCAACAATAGTTTTATGGATGTTTACTATGGTGTATTGTGTACCTAATTTATTCCACTGATTCACCATTATATTTCTTAGTAGCAGATTGTTTCAAAATATAATTTTTTCATTGATTCCCTTGATATTCTTGACCTTTTGTTCTTCCACGTGCATTTTGTTATTATTTTTCCTAGCTCTGTAAGATAATTCTTTGGGAGTTTAATTGTTATACCACTGAACAAGTGAATTAGGTAGAATTATCATTTTTATTATATTGGCTCAATCAATATTAAGCAATTAATATATCTTTGTCTAAAACCCTTGCCTTTGTCTTAGGACAGGTAGACTCCCAAGAATTTCATATTATCTTTAGTTATTTTAAATGGGATTCCTTTCTATCTCTTACTATTAGATTTTGTTAGGAGTATATAAAAATGCTTTTGCTTTATGTTAATGTTTATCCTGCAAATTTGCTGAAGTTATTGTTTCAACTACTTTTTTTTAGTTGATTCTCTAGGGTTCATGAAGTATACCATTATATCATCTGCAAAGAGTGATAAGTTTATTTCCTCATTGCCTATTTTTATATTTTTTTTTGTCATAGCTATAGCTAGCATTTCTTGTACTGTATTGAATAATGGTGATAGCAAACATCCTTACTTCACCATTGATCTTACTGGGAAAGCTTCAAGTTTATCCCTATTAAGGTAATGTTTACTCTTATTTATAGATAGATATAATTACTCCATTAATTCCTATACTTTTTACTGGTTTTTAGCAGAATAAGTGTTATAGTTTATTAAAGGTTTTTTTCCTCTGGTGCTATTGATATAATCATATGTTTTATTTAAGAATTCTATTTTATTTTCAGTTAATTTGGGTATTTGGAGGGGGAAATATTTATCAATTTCACTTAGAGTTTTAGTTTTGTCATATAATTGGTCAAAATAAGTCTTAATAATTGTGTTAATTTCATCTTCACTGTTGGCACAATTACCCTTTTCTTTACTCATACTAATAATTTGTCATTAGTTTTTGTTTAAGCAAATTAAACAATTGTTTAGCTATTTTATTGATATTTTTCATTAATCTAGTTCCTAATTTTATGTATTACCTCAATTTTAAAATTTTAATCTTATGTAACTCTCCTTTGATTTTTAGAATTTCAATTTTGGTGTTTAATTGGGGATTTTAATTTGTTCTTTTCCTAGTATTTCTTTAGTTGCTTATCCAATTTATTTATCTGGGCTTTCTCTGTTTTAGTGATTTACACATTTGGAGATATAATATGTGGGGTGCTTTGACTGCACCCCACAAATTTTGGAATGTTGTCTCATTGTTGTCATTCTCTTTAATGCAATTATTCTTTCTATGATTTTTAAAAATTTGATCCACTCATTCTTTAGGACTTTTAGTTTCCTATTAATATTGAATCTTTGCTTCCATGGCCCTTTATTGAATGTATTTTCATTGTATTATATTCTGAAAACAATATTTAATTTCTTCTTTTCTTCATTTGGTTGTGAGGTTTTTATACTTTAATACATGGTAATATTTTTAAGGTGCCATGTGTAGCTGAGAAAAGATAAACTTCTCTCTGTTCCCATTCAGTTTTCTCCAGAGGTCTATCATATCTAACTTTTCTAAGATTCTAATAATTTCCTTGACTTTTTTCTAATTTATTTATTTATATTTATCTAGCTCTGAGGTAGGAAAGTTGAAGTATCCCATTAGTATAGTTTTACTATTTCCTTCTATACATCTTTTAACTTTTCCTTTAAGAATTTGGATGCTATGCCATTTGGTGTGTGGATTTTATGTGTATGTATGTACGTGTGTATGCATGTATGCATATATGCAAACATATATGTGTATGCATATATGCATTGTGTATACATTCATATATATGCATACCCACATATATGTTCACTTTGGACAAATTTATATATGAGCGTGATTTGAGCATTACATGCCTCTTTTCCCCATTTTTTTCTTTACTATAGAAACTCTGCCCATTTTTTTACATCATCATATAGTCAATTCATCACTGTAAGCTTTTTCTTTACAGAATCCTTCTAACTGCCCTAATAATAAAATTCTTAGAACTTATATATAATCATCTTCCCATATATAAAGGTAAACAGTTTAACCTTATTGAGTTCCTTGTGATTTCTTTTTTTTAAAGTTTGCCTTTTTAATGCTTCTTCTCTGTCTTGTTTTTGAAAGTCAATTTTTTTTTTAATTTAGCTCTCGTCTTTTCATCATGAATGCTTTAAAGTCCTTATTTCAATTAAATGTACATATTCCCTTTGAAGTATTGCACTCAGTTTTGCTGGTTAGGTTATTCTTGGTTTTAATCTCAGCTGTTTTGTTTTACAGAATATACTCCAAGCCATCCATTCCTTTAATGAGGTAGTTGCTCCACAATATTTGAATAGTTTTTTTCTGGCTGCTTGAAGTATTTTCTCTTTGACATGGGAGCTCTGGAATTTGGCTATAATATTCCTGAAGATTTTTATTTTGGGATCTCTTTCAGGTGGTGATTGTTGGATTCTTTTAAATTCTATTTTATTCTTTTTGTTCTAGGATATTGGGACAGTTTTCTTTGTTAATTTCTTGAAATATGATGTATAGACTCTTTCTTTGATCATGACATTGAGGTCATTCAATAATTCTTAAATTATTTCTCCTCCAAGTATTTCCCAGGCTAGTTATTTTTTTTTCTTAAGAGATATTTCATATTTTCATCTATTTTATGAATTCTTTTGACTTTGTTTTACACTTCTCAAAGTCTCATGACATTGCTTATGATTCCATTTGCCCAGTTCTAATTTTCATGCTATGATTTAGTTCAGTGAGATTTTATACCTCTTTTTCCTTTGATAACTTCTGCATTTTAAGGAGTTATTTTTGTCAGTGGATTTTTAACCTCTTTTTCCATATGGCTGATTTTGTTTTTAAGGTGGTATTTCCTTCAGTATTTTTGTGCTGTTTTAAAAACCAAACTTAATTGTCTTTTCATAGTATTCTTCCTTTGATCTTGTTTGTTTACCAAATTTTCCCTCGACCACTCTTTTGATTTTGAAAATCTTTTTTTTTAATTTCTTCCAGGAATTTTTTGTTTGGCTTGTGTCCAATTCACATTTTCTTTTCTTTGAGGTTTTGTTTATAGTTTTTTGTACTTCATTGTCTTCTTCTTAGTTTGTGTCTTGATATTCTCTGTCAACATAATAGCTTTTAATGGTCAGATTCTTTTTTGTTTTTTTTATTATATTTCTACCTTTTTAAAAAATTTTAAACTTTATGTTAATGGTAGGCTTTGTTTCTAGCATAGTGGGAGGGGCATTATCTTAAGCTTCAAGCTTTTTCTCATTGTTTTTGGAGCTAGTTCTTTGTATTTGGAAGTTTTTGGTGCTTCCATGTGTGATGTTTAAAATCTAAATGTGTGGTCACCTTCAATTAGAAGCTCTAGCACCATTCTTTGGGCATTAAGTATTTATTAAAGCATACCAGGTATTCACATGGAGTTCAGAAAGTTAAGAAAAGGCCTATCTAGCCTAGAGTTCCATCCTGGTTGGGTTCTTCCTCAAGTCCTCTGCCACAAACCTGCTTCAACCACAAACTCCCCTCAAACTGAGTGTATGGAAGGGTCCAGAGCATGGGCGGTCCTTATACACTGCTTCAAGATGGATTGCTTAGCGTCATCCAAATCCATTGGTTCACTGGACTTGAAAGTGGTCTCAAGTTAAATTCAAAGTCTTTAGTTTCTGAGAACAATACCTTCTTCAGGACTAGTCAAGTGTGATTATAATCTAGTTAACCTGAAGTAGGCTAATCAGCAGTCAATCACTCTCACTTAATTCAATCAGTTTAGATTAATCTCCAGGTGGGCCTCTGAGTATCTGCTAAATCCCATTATTTTATCACACATGGTAGTGTTGTCTAGGGAGAATGTGGTCCTTGTTCTCCTTGTGTGCACTCTGATCCTTCTCCAGGGAAGTCCCCAGATTCCTTGAGAATTGAAACAATGCTGTTCCCCAGGGTCCCTGATCACATGTGACCAAAAGTGATAATGCCTCTCAAAACTTCTGTTCCCACTTACATTAAAGTGCCCCTCTCAGTCCTTAAGCAATGGCCCAGCGTTGGGTTTTAGCAGTGGAGCTGCCAAACAGTATCTGTGCTAGTACAGTCATTCTCTGTAATCTCTTTCTGACTATTTTCCACATCTACTTACTGTCTCTAACTTTAGAACTTTTGAAGTTCCTTCTATCTCATCACCACTTGGTCCCATCACTAGTGTTTCATCTATGTGGTTTCTGGGCCAGCCTCCACCCATGTGTCACTGGTACCTTTTTTTTCAAACTTCCACTATTGTCTTGGGCTAGAAGTTCATTTCACCCTGACACTATGTTGGCTCTGCCACTCTAGAATTTGAATTGAGCAATATTTTTTAATTATTTGGAGAGAAATGTTGAGAGGACTCATCTGAGTGCTTCATCTACTCTGCCATCTTGGTACCCCCAAGGAGTTCTCATGCTAAATTTTCCCAAAAAGTAGATGCATTCAAATGTCAGTACAAAAAAATCCCCCGAAGGGTAAAACTATATACACATATACAAGTTTTTTTTTTTCATCAAAAGACTCAGTTAATACATTTTTATTATTAATAAGGGTATTATTGTTCATATACATAATTTAACAAGAAGGTGATACTGGGCTCTTGCCAGTATATTGTCACTTCTGGGAGACCCTACTACCCTGAATAAGATTTGAATATAAGCCTATTTAGTAATTGTGTTATTTGAGGATTAGATTAGCTAAAATCGGAAAGATTATCACCTTGAAGTAGGCTTCAGGGCAATGACATCTTCAGCTGTGACCACTCTTGAAGAATATGTGTTAATTTACCAGATAGAGACCCTATATCATTCAAACTATACATTTTTAGATTACTGAAATATGTATATTCCCATGTAAATGTAACTCCCGTAAAAATTTGTTTTAAAGTTGCAACCAAGTCAAGGAATAGGATTTTAGCATTGTACACTTCATCCTACTAAATGTATGAATATAAAGTTAATTCTTAAAAGAATAGATGTACTATTTCCAATCAGAGACACTGGCACTTTATTATTATAATATTATTATGGATGAGACTTGACTTACCTATATCTTTTGAAGAGTGACATTTTCTGGCATAAAAAATTTCCCATTTCTTTTAAAAATTATTTACATTTATGTGTCTCTAAAATTTGCAAAGCACTTAACACACATCTCATTTTATTCCCACAGCAACCTTGGAAGTAGTTGCTATTATAATCTATATTTTATATATCAGAAACCTGAGGCAGATAGAGGTTAAATAATTTGCTCAGGGTCTTACAATTAGTAAGAATTATCTTTCCTATCTCTTGTTCTGACTGTGTTAGTAATGTTTTAAAAGGGAGAAAATGGAGGGAAAAAGGGCAGCTTTGAAAACTACATACTAATTTTAATTAACCTAGGGGTGGGAAGAAGATCATTTTAAGAAATATTGATAATTGAACATCCTGGGCAACATGAAATATAACTAGAAAGATGTAAAATAATTAACATATTGTTAGAAAAGTTTGATTGAATGCTGTAATTATTTTCAAGCAAAAGTAGCTAAGGTGTGAAGTTGTTGCATTTAGTGGAAAGTTATGCCTATTTGAATCTTGCCTGCATTACTTACTAGTTGATGACCCTAAACAGTTCATTTAGACCCTGAGCCTTTGTTTCCTTATTTGTAAAACAGAGATAATAATTACAGCAATTATTTTATTATTGTTACTATCAAATGAAATAATCTATGTATATAATAGACACTAAATAAATGTTAAGCAATATTAACAGTACAGGCTTTAAAGAGGGCTATGATACTAATATGCCACTTAGAATCTCTCCCTCCCTTTAAGACTCACCTGAGGTACTACTTTCTATATGAAATTGTTTTTCTGATTTCTACTGCCTTGCTACTGGTACCATCCTTTTTTTTTTTTTTTTTGGTTGTTGTTGGGTTTTTTTAGTGAGGCAATTGGGGTTAAGTGACTTGCCCAGGGTCACACAGCTAGTAAATGTCAAGCGTCTGAGGCCGGATTTGAACTCAGGTACTCCTGACTCTAGGGCCGGTGCTCTATCCACTGTGCCACCTAGCCGCCCCGGTACCATCCTTTTTTTAAAAAAATTTTTTTTAATTTAATTAAAAAAAATTTTTTTTTTTGGTGAGGCAACTGGGGTTAAGTGACTTGCCCAGGGTCACACAACTAGTAATTGTTAAGTTTCTGAGGCTGGATTTGAACCGAGATCCTCCTGAATCCAGGGCCAGTGCTCTATCCACCATGCCACCTAGCTGCCCCTACTACCATCCTTTTAAAAACTATTTTTTAATATTCTTGTATATATCCAGTCTTTGTTTCTGTCCTTCCTTCCTTCCTTCCTTCCTTCCTTCCTTCCTTCCTTCCTTCCTTCCTTTCCTTCCTTTCCTTCCTTCCTTCCTTCCTTCCTTCCTTCCTTCCTTCCTTCCTTCTTTCCTTCCTTTCTTCTATTTATCTATGTGTCCATATATGCATATATATGTATAGATACAGATAGATATAGATGATATAGGTAAATACAGTAATAGAGATAGAGATAGATAAATATAACTGTCTTCTTCACCTAGTGGATCATCTTTCTGTTTTTGTTCAATCATTCAGTCATTTTTCAGTTGTGTTCAATTCTTTGTGACCCCATTTGAGATTTTCTTGGCAAAGATACTGAATTGGTTTGCCATTTCCTTCTCCCACTCATTTTACAGATGTGGAAACTGAGGCAAATAGGGTTAAGTGACTTGTCCAGGGTCACAGAGGTATGAAGTGTATCAGGCCAAATTTTATCTTAGATAAATGAGTTTTCCTGACTCCAAGCCTGGCACTCTATCCACTGTGCCTTCTATCTGTCCCACATAGTGGGTGCCAAATAACTGTTATTGAATTGGACAGTGAGTCCAGTTCTCTCACTTTTACAGATGGGGAAACTGAGGCAGACAGAAATAAATGACTTGTCCAAGGTTACACAGCTAGTAAGTGTCCAAGGCCAGATTTGAACTCAGAAAGATGAATTTTTTTTATTCCGGGTCTGGGGAAATGTATACACTCTGCTGTCTAGGTGCCCTAATGGAAACTCCTTCAAATCTCCAGAATTTAACACAGTAACTGGCACATCATGAGCACTTAATAAATGCTTATTTATTGTTTACTTGGTATGTGTATGTATACCTACACACATATGGACACTCATTTTTTGAAGGGGGACTAGGCCTATGATTTTGTGAGATGGAGATTTCATGCAGAAGAAACCATTTCTGTCAATACAGTTTAGCAGCTACTCTTCAACTAAGAATCTTAGGGAGATGCTTGTTACATTGAAAGGCTGTGACTTTCCCAGGTGCCTGTACAACCTCTATGTATCAGAGACAGGACTTGAACCAATGTATATTGATTCTGAAGTCAGATCTCTATGCAGTATGCTACAGCTGAGCCACATTGAATTTTCTACATTGTATAAATACATAGTGAGATAGCATTTATGTATAGGTTTCAATAATCTGTTTGAGACTGCTATCCTCCCAATGTGTTTCTCCATTTGCTTAACAAAAAAGAGGGTACCCAATATTTAGGAAATTTTTCATTTGTTTTAGAATAACCTGGCCCTACATTATAAAATATATAGAAAACATTCATTAATATATCATCTCCAACTCATTAGTCAAAATAGAATGTCAGCACTACTTGCTTAAATTGGAGGGGATAGAAGAATAAAATTATTATTTCTGCTTTCTTTTCAAAAGACCAAATGATCCATTAACTTTCACAAATGTTCTCCAAAAGGGACCACATGAATGATGAACACAAGAGGCCATCTTATCATTAAAAATTCATCATAGCTTCAAGGAAGGATTTAAGAGAAGAGCATGTAGTTAGCATGAAGCCTTTGATGAATCCGGATAAGGCTATAATTAATGTAACCTGAACCTTTTAAATTCATGCTTACAAAAAAGACAGATGAGATGAGCTGCTTTTAGGCAGTCACATGGAGATGTGGAAAATTCAATAATGTTTGGTTTCTAGTTTTACTTTTGTTTTAAAGAATAAAAATTATCAGATGGGGCAGCTTTCAAATTTTCTTTTCAAAGCAGTGTTATTTGGATAGATTAAAATTCTAATGAAGAATGTCTGAACTAAATCTTTATATAAACTGTTTCCTTCATTTTTATATATCCAGTTCCCTTTAAGGGAATCTGTATGTATGTGTATGTTTTTTTCTAAATAATATCTCATTTTCCCCCACATTTGCTGGTTCATCCTTAAGCCTTGTGAAGCCTTTGCTAACAGATCCATGTCTTTTCATGTTGCCCAAATAGTGGTTGGTCTTATGACAAACATGTCAAATTGTGTAATAGAATAGAAACAACCTGACCATCTTAGAAATATCAGGAATAGATGAAGCTCATTCTTCTCTCAACAGACAGAATCAAAATTAAAGACATAAAATCCATTTTTTTTGGATAATGTCTTAAAGTGTAAATGAAAAAAAAGTAGGACTCCCTTTCAGGAAGGAAAAAGGTGTTTCAATTGCATTCTCTCTCTCTCTCTCTCTCTCTCTCTCTGTCAATAGTATAGACCATTGGCTAACTCCTAAGGATTCTGTGAAACTATTTATCTGACTTCTCCTTTTCTAGAGGAGATCCTTTGTTTTGTTTTTGATTTAGGTACCATTTGTACTCCCCAGATCTATGGCTCACTGCCAAAATGTTCCCTGGTGATGCCTGAGGGAAGCCTGAGGCAAGTGACTTGTAATGTAGCAGAGAGTGAGGGCAGCTCAAATTTGTGGCATAGGAAAGCTCTAGTGGAAGCTTAGTGAGCCAGCTGCTGACAGCATAGGGTGGTTTTGCAGAATATAATAAGTGTTTCTACACTTTTATGAGGGGCATAGGGATCTTGTTTGGAACATGTTGTGATGTCACTGGACATTGACATGGCAAAGAAAGAATTGAAATCTCTTGAGTGACCTGAAAGACTTCTGTGTCATTCGATTTGAGGACTAAGTTGTATTCTGAATAATAATAAATCAACTATGATAAAATAAAGATGGACTCCTACTGAGGGAGGGAATACATTTCATGAAGACTTAGGGGAAACATTTTTGGTAAGAGACTGATTAAGCTAACTTTAACTAGAATTTTGAAGGAAAAAAGGATGATAAAAAACATAAAATTGAAAGGAAAAAAGTAAAACAACTGAGAAAAATATGTGGGGCAAAGTAAGTTTCTTTGAAAGAAGATACAAGACTGAGGTGGTATATAATAATTTCTCAAAAGCAAAATTGATTAGACAGCATAATTATAACCTCAGATGTTGAGATACTGGTGTGCAGAACAAATTCACTGAACTAGAAATGTTAACACAAGAAGATAAACAATATTTTTCAGGTATTGCTAATTGGGATGCTATACCAGTCTTCGTTTTCCCCAGACATCTTCTAACTAATCCTTCTTTGTTCCAGAATCCCCCTCCCATCAGTCAATCCGTCAAACTATCAAGGGTTCCTGGGCTTTTGATTGGTGAAACTTCACCTTTTCTAGACTGATTCAGGTTACAACACTGCTATTCCTGGCAAGCTTCACTGAGAGTATAATGCTTAACACAAGCATACACACACCACACGTGAAGGCTTTAACTCATTAAAATAATACAATTGGGGGCAGCTAGGTGGTACAGTGGGTAGATGACTGGCCCTGAATTCAGGAGGACCTGAGTTCAAATCTGGCCTTAGACACTTGACATTTACTAGCTGTGTGACTCTGGGCAAGTCACCTAACCCTCATTGCCCCACAAAAAAGAAGACAAAAAAAAAATTATGTAATCTACACTATCAGTCCCGGAAAAGGATGTGTTATTCAGTTGCTCTGATTCAGCTCACCTTTAATTGACTGCCTTGATCAAAATCCTCCTTCCTAGCCACCATTCCCCTAAATTACCCTTTGAGGGTAGGTGTTGTCTTGTTTTTCTCTTTGTATCCCCATTGTTTAACATGGTGTCTGGCAAATACAATGTGCTTAATAAATGTTTTTCCGTTAGTAAATTTAATTACTCATTCATTTGTTACTTCATTCATTCAGGTGTTAGGTTATAAACCAAGAAAACTGTTGCCACTTATGGGTCCCAGAATTCCAGAATTCTGAGATATATAATGTCACAATCACTGAAACATTCAGCAGCTACTAAGTAGATTGCCAGAGGTAGTTTGAGACCACTGTCATACTTAGAGTGTCCTAAGGCTTATTGTGTATATGAGCTAATACAACAAGAATCAAGTGATAAGAAAACACATAAACAAACTCTCTGCATAAACAGTTCAGGGCACCAAGGAATGGCTATTGAAGATCAATCCTAGGTAAACATTTTTTTTTTGGCTGGGAAATGGGGGTTAAGTGACTTGCCCAGTGTCACACAGCTAGTAAGTGTCAAGTGTCTGAGGCCAGATTTGAACTCAGGTCCTTCTGAATCCAGGGCCAGTGCTCTATCCACTGCACCTAGCTGCCCCCCCCCCATAAACATTAAGACATAGCCAATTGCAACAGAACAATTATCAAAATAAGCAAACTAATGATCAGTTGAATATTTCAAATACAAAAAGAAACAATTCTAGGGATATAAAATAAGAGGGTCTTTTTTGAGAATCAAAAAAGTTTGTGGAAAACAATTTCCATAGACCTCAGGAACCTATGCTATCTTGATCCTCCTGACTACCACAGAGACATTGAAAGAAGATATTATTTGAAGAGTATATTTAATTCAAAAGAAACAGAGTTCATCAAGTGGGTGAGAAAACAGCAACAACAGCTATGACAATGATGCATATCTATATGGAAATTAAAGAACCTGAGAGTACTGGAGAGTACTTAAGTTGAAGGGTGGGGAAAGGAAGGGCAGAAATGATAATGATGTGGGACAACAATAGAGATCTGCCCACTTGATGAAAGATTTCAGTAACAGTTGGTTAATACAGGTTTTTTTTTTTTTTAAAGAACTAGCATAGAGATTAATTAAATTAGTCTAATTCTAAAATTGTATTCATGGGGGAAAGTTTTCTGGATTAGATGTAAGATTTTGTCAATCTAGAATACTTTTGATGATTAAACTCTCTCTGTCAATCTAGATTGGCACATTCTGTGTAAGTTATAGAATTATAGAGTTTCATAGGGCACTAAGAGTTTTAAGTGGTTTACCCAAGTTCACATAACCAAGTTGTTTCAAAAGCTGAACAGGAATATATGTCTTCCTGTCACTGACACCAGCCTTCTATCTATTATACCACAGTTGCCTCTAAATTAAAAGATTCATTTTAATAAAATATTTAATTTTAGTTAATAAAATATTAAATAATTTAAACACTTTTATATTTATTGACTAGACCTACTGGGTAAGTTACAATAGTCCATGTTTCATATTGGCAGTAGGATTAAAGTAAGGTTGGGGGGTAGGGACTGATGAATTTTCTTCTGGGTTGTCCACTCCTCACATGGATGGGATGTCTCTGTCTCTTGCTTCCCTTTGTTATGGTGTAAATGGGGTGGGTTGGGGTTTTTAGGAATTCCTCTTTAAAGAATTACACTCTCTTGCACACAAAAGTAGTTAGAATAAGGTGGTAGTTTATTTAGGGGCAAGGGAAGGGAAGGGGGGAGGGAAGGGAAACCATGAAAGAAATCCTTGGACTTCTCATGGGAAGATAGGCACAAAGCACAAGGCTCAGAGGTACCAATCTCCTGGAGCAAGAGACTGGCAGGTACTTTTATAGAGGACTGATGGGGGAGGGGTGACCATTTGACTGTGGAAAGTTCCTTTAGTGAGGGAGGACCATCCCCCACTGGTAGTGACTGGAGGAATTGGGTGAGGGGTGGCCACAGATCTCTCTTCAGGACACAAAGGCTGCAGCCACACCCAAATTTATCTCCCCAGGGGTAAGGGAGACCAGAATGAAGGGTGGGAATCCAAAGCTAGTTCAGTCAGATTTGGTTCCCCTTATCTCTCTAGGTGTATCTGTCCTCTGGTATAGCCTCTCAGGGACAAGATTCCTTGATGTGCCCCAGGGAACTTCTGGGGTGCTCTGCACCCCATGACACCTTCATGTCTGAGAAAGAATTTGAAGAATGCTTTCCTAAAAATATTTCTTGTCCTTCTATGTATATTTGGCAACCCTAATTTTGTTTGTGAGCAGAGATAGGGAAGCAATATACAAAATGAAGACAGGAATTAGACTTTCAAGAAATCTTTTATAATTAAATGTTCTTTTTGGTCACTTTCAAAATTTAGCCAAACATTCATTTCCCATTGAATAGGCAACACTTAGAAAATCTGAAGTTATAAATGTAAGCTTTTAGAACTGTACAGAATATTTACTATTTTTGTAGAATGCAAAAGTGCATTCCCTTCCCTTTGCAGATCACTTGAAAATAACAGAATACATTTTGTTTAATGTGTTTCCTGAGAATGCTAACCTCCAAAGTGAAATAAAACGTACTCAATTCTAGCTTATAAAGAAAAAACAGTTTAATCAGTATTAAAATGACTTTGCTTTTTAAGTGAAGTATATCCCCATATTTTGCAAATAATGCATGCAAACTGCCTATAGTTACAATAAAAAATAATGATGCACTGCACTTAATTACTATTTAGTAAGGTTGTTTTTAATCTGTTTTAAAAGTATTTGTAAATATTTCCTATAATTCTCAATTCTACAAAAGAGCTATGTGAAATATAGGTAAATATGAGCAGTGTAATAGAGTTTCAGAATGGGCAGGATGCCTGTATCTCTTGGATAATGTATAATAATATAATACTAATCTCTTGGATAATGCCTATTTTAAAAAGAGAGAAATATAGAAAATCAACTCTGTAAATTTCTTCCTATTCCGTTTGATGATTTGGGGATTATTAGTTATGAAGTCTACTAGCCATCTATAAATCTTACTTAATTTTTAAAATATTTGCTTTTTAACTACTTTGAATATAAATGATATATTCCAGGTAGAATATAAGCTTTTTGCAGGAGATATTTCATTTTTGAATTTGTATGCATAGTCACAGGCACTTTGTATATGCTTGTTAAATTGAATGACAATATTTATTTTTCAGTGGCTATGAATTTCCTATATATGAGACAACCTAATCCAAGATTTAAACTTTTTAGTAAAACTAAAGAAAATATTTATTCCCAGTGCCTTCCTTCTCTTTGTAATAATATTGACATAATGCATAGAGTTAACATTCAAAAAGTCCATCTATAACGTATAGTTTCCTGAAGATATGAAGATTTTATTATAGGGCAAAATAAATCCAAGGCTTTTTGATATTCTTGTGATATCCGGAAATTTTGGCAAAGCTTACCTGTTACTACAAAACAAATTTCCTTACCAGGCTATATTCAAAACAGTTTGACTATCAAAAATTAAGGGGGGTGGGGCAGCTAGGTGGTGCAGTGGAGTGGCCCTGGAGTCAGGAGTAGCTGAGTTCAAATCCAACCTCAGATACTTAACACTTACTAGCTGTGTGACCCTGGGCAAATCATTTAACCCGCATTGCCCTGCAAAAAAAATTAAAAGAAAAAGAAAATCACTTCACTCCGCACTTTAGTACCATTCTATAATTCCATAATATTTCATAATAGGGATCTAGTGTGTGTGTGTGTGTGTGTGTGTGTGTGTGTGTGTGTGTGTGTGTGTGTGTGTGTTCTCTTTTCAGTCACTTTATTTCCTGGTACACTCTACATTTGACCAGGAAGGCCAGGAAGTGTTTGCAAAGAAAACTTCACAGTCTTTCATATACCCTTGTTTGAACTTAAATTTGCAATTGGAAAACTTCATTTATGACATACCACCCTTCTCTACCTTTCCCTCCCTTTTTTCTACTCCCTTCCTCTCCCTTTCACTCTGTTCTTTTTTCTTCCTTTCCCCTCCCATCCATTTCTTACATTAAAATCCACTCATCTGACTCCTAGAACCAAAATGAATTTGTTGAATTTTGTCTTATTCATCTTGTACCATTTATGTAAAGGGCCCTGTAAACATAAAATGATGTTTAGAAAAAAACATCATTTTCCCCATGGCATCCAAAACAGTGTCTCTACAGAAGGCATACAATAAATAAATGTTTCTTGAGTAAATAAGTATATGTAACCTAACCTTTTGAATTCAAGGCAACATTCTTACCTTCCTTAATGAATATCTCAATATTTATATGTGTACTTGATATTTAAATGATAGATTTTTTTTTCTCTAGAGAAATTAATTTCTAAATTATATTGCTTTTAGTACTTCCCTATCAGTAATTTGATACATGTAATAACTAGGTGACATTTAGGTGTGTTGGAGTCATATTGTCCATGGAAACATCTGCTGTATTTAATCCTCCCAATACAAATTAACTAAGTAATCCACAAGGTGTCAGTGTCCATATTAGGCCTAGGTGGAAGTAATGAACTTAAGAAATTTTCATCAGTGTGATGGAATTAGATAGTTTAAGAAACATCCTAATTAGTTTCCATGAATTATGGGGAATATAGAACTACCTACTCTAAGGTCCATTCTCATTCCAAAGTTATAATGCATTCTAAAATTATGTCAAAGGTTTCTATTCATCTTCTAATAATGTTAGGATCTGGTAAAAATGGACAAGGGGGACAGTGTTTCAAAGGGAGAAACCTTGAGATCCAGACACATTTAGTGTAGGAAACCCCAGAACTCTGTATAACTAGAAACTTCAGTGTATCAGAGACCACTAGAGAGTGTAGCATACCTGAGATACATAGGCTTCAGGATTCCAACTTAGATTATTCACCTGTATTCAGTGGGCTATCACCCTATCCTATTTTCAAGGCATTAAACATTTGAAATATAGTGGAGAGTGTACTATAGACGATAGAACTCGACTAAGGGTAAAGAACATATGGGTTCAAGTCCCACTCCTAGCCCATGCTGAATGTTTGAACCTGGGTAAATTGCATCTCTTAGTTTCCTAGGCAAGGGAAGGGATATATTTACATGGATGGAAGAATCTTTTCATAAGGTGGGCTTGACCACTGATAAATCACAGTTCTGGTAAAAGTAAGCTGTAAGAAATTTCATTATAGGCATAATACAATATTTTGTTTTCTTTTAGTTTAAACCTGTGGTTAAAATGTACTTATTCCCTACCCATGTTGTTTTCATTCTGACTCAAGTTTCTTCTTCAGGGTCCCAGCAAAGGTTATATAAATAGAATGCTTAAAAATGGATTTGATGGACTCATGATTTGATTATTATATTAACAGAGGCAGATTATGAGTAAAGTTTTCCCATGCTGTGAGGGGATTTAATAAACTTTGCTCAGTGAGGGAAGAGGATTGATACCCAATCCCATAGTGATTGAGTTCTAAAGAAGTTTTCCAAAGACTTATACTTATCCCAGAGACTTAGATTGGCTAAGTGAATATTACATAGGTTTTACAGAACCTCAGAGTTTAAGCAAACCCATACATGAATTGGAATCATTCCTACAATATCCCAGACAGGTGATTTTCCAGCCTCTACTCAAAGACCATGAGTGGTATAAAACTCACTAAATCCTTGCTTTTCAATTTTTGAGTCATCTTCCCAAAATGTAGTATCTAAAAATCGACATGGTACTTCAGGTGAAGTTGAAGGAAGACAATACAGCAAAACTATTACCTCCTTTCTGGGCACTGTCTCCATTTATTCCAGTTAACTATTTTTGTTGCTATCACGTCCTACCAGTGACTTTTATTTGGTTGGTAGTCCACTGTAAGTGCCCTTACCCTTCCACATTTTAAAAATGATCAGTCAAATGTCTTACCATATATATCCAACTGTATCACAAGCAGCTTGGGAGCAAGTATTGTCTCTTCTTAATGTTACTTTTTATTCTTTGTGTCTTCAAGCAGACATTTCTGTTCTACTTTGAACTATTACCACTACTAACTACTAACTACTAACTACTAACTACTAACTATTACTACTACTATAATAATCCCTCACTTTTTCGGGGAAGGCATATGTCTTAAGTTCTAATTATAATTTCTGTTAAAATTAGTGTTATTATTTTGCTTTATATAGTATCATCTCTTCAGTTGTATAAAGGCAACATGGCATATGGTAAATAGAGCAATAGATTTGGAGTCAGGACATACTTTGATTCAGACTTTGGTACCTCAAGCTTGTTTGCTAATTTATTAGTTTGGGGCAGCTAGGTGCTACAATGGATAGAGCACCAGCCCTGGAGTCAGGAGGATGTGATTTCAAATCTGGATTCAGACACTTGACACTTACTAGCTGTGTGACTCTGGGCAAGTCACTTGACCCCAACTGCCTCACCAAAAAAGGAAAAAAAATCTAATTTATTAGTTCATTAAATGTATTGTTCATTTAATGTATTATAATACTGGGACACTCTAGGTTAATGGACATCAATACCAGTAACCATAATCTAGGATATCTGTTTAATTTTATTCAATTTTGGGTGATACAGTGGGAATAAGTGATGAAATGTTCTTATCCTTCTATTCCAGAATGGAGATTCCCTGATTATCTTTCTGTCTTTTGGTTTGCAAAGAAGAAAGGTTGCATCTTTTAAAATAAACATATTTGGCTTGAGCCTAGATGGCTTACCCAGGTGGTTTACAGGAGAAATGCCAAAGCATGTGAATTCTCCTGCTGAGCTTTTAAAAATTGCTTAAGCATTTTTGAGGAAAACAACTAAGGAATGATATTTAAAAAAATAAAAAGGTAAAACTGTGCATGCATTTCATGTAAAGTTAATTGTTTGTCCCTTTTCCTCCTGGGCTAATTAACAGGGAGTTAATTCCCTTTTAAACCTATGCTAATAGAGTGTAATACAATACAGAAATAATTTCTGCTTATTGAGGTAAAAAGAGGTAAGCTCAGTGAAGCAAAACCTGTGTCCAGGAAAATGTTTGCTCCAGCAGCCTTGACAGAGCTAACATACTTGAAAGCAGAAGCAGAGACCAAGTTGAGTGGGACCCCTGATTTTCCAGTCTTTGAGTGATTAAGGGCACCAAACACTTAGTAAAAAAGATTGTAAAATGCATAGCACTTCCTATCAATTTTGTTTTGATAAATGTCTTATCAGTTTCCATTTCATTAACTCCTTGAAGATGGTAAAATCAGCAGTTTAAATACTGCATTTGAACCTAGTGGTTTCTAATTTCCCAAACTCTCTCCTATCACTTGGTCACCAGATTTCATTACTTTACTGACAGTTTTCATTTACATCCATTTTTATTTTTAAGTCCACCAACAGTGAAGACAAAGGTGCGTACTCAAATAAGTTGCCTTCTTCTTCTGTGAATAGTACCAGAAACAACTAATAGACAACAGAGGGATATAATAACATTGCAGTTAATCCTTATTGTTGGAATTGATCTATTAACAATATTGCATTAGTCCATGAAAGTGCCTGGAATAAGGAAAAAGTGTTGTAAGATGTAGGAACCTATACTACCACTTACCTCTTTTAAACATGCAGAAGTAAATGAATTTTTTGTTCACTTGTCTATTTTTAAAAATATATCACTTTGACAATTACAGATGACAGAAGGACTATATAATGTTGTCATTACTTTTTTATGTAAGTTTGCAAGACCTCTTTGGAGTATATCATTTTCCTTATTTACAATTACCATTGATACATAAGTTGGTGTTGCCAGTGAGGCCTTTGCTTAGAGCCAGTATAATTTTCAGCCTTAGGGTTGGTATTTAAAAATTAGGAAAATGCCAATGTTGCTTAACCCAGTGCTTGGAACATATTTGATTTAAACACATGAGATATTATAATACTTCAAAGACTCTATGATCTCTTCCCCATGGATACTTTTAATCTACCTTGGTAAAAAACTAAAAGCCATCCATATTTTCTCATCCTGTTTAAGTCTTTTCCATGTTCTTCCACTCAAGATATAGGAAGCCTTCTTCTAAGTCTTCTATTGTGTAGCTAGCAGGATAACATTCTCCTTATCCATCTCTTATCTCTGATTTTTATCACATAAATGTCCAGTCACTTTTTCTAATCATACTTTTCTTCATTGAAATCCTTTATACCACTTCTTGTACATAGTTTATCATAAAAATTTATGATGTATTCATTATACTTAAACCACTGTATTGTATATAGCACAACTGTATATGCAATACCAAAAATAAAGAACAAAGAGAAATAAACTTGAATGAAAATTTGAGCAGTAAATGGTCTAATCAAATAATTTTTATTAAATTTACTTCAATCTATTAAAGTCTCTACTCTTTCCCTCAGCAAAGCAAAACAAAAGAAAAAATATATATGTTTATAAAACATTAGAAACACAGGAGTATAATTAAGAAAATATCTTTAAAGTTTGTTGGGAATTTCCAAGGAAATGGGTCAACTTGGATTTTGCAAGCTATTCATTCAAAGGGGCTGAGAGTATGTATGTCTCTTGCAGTGATAAACTATTTCTTCTGTTTTCAAGCTCCCTCATTGATGTAATATTTTATTCTTTATAACCTTTTTCTTTTCAGCACATCTTTTTCATTAAATTGTAAAAGAAAGTCACTTGCCATATTTTTAACTGAGAAAGAAACAATTTGGAGTGAGTAATAGACTGACTTGTGACTTTGCTCAGAGACATTTAGGAATCTTTTTCAGATCAGGACAACCTCTTGTAATTGACTTTGGAAAGAAAGCCACTGCTGCTGAATCACTTAAATAGGGTGAGAAATTTGTGAAGCAGAATTTTATATTTGATTTAAAAGTTTATTGAGTAGGAGAGTGACATAGCTCACACATTTGACACCTCTGTTATAGATGAGGTTTTAGACCAACACATAGGGTAGAGACAGTGTCAAAGGAGTATTTCTTTTTTGGAGAAAAGAGCTAGGTAAGTTGAAAGATTTCCTTCTGGAATGAGGGACCTTGATAAGGAGTCTGTCAACATATTTTTGATGGTTATCTTCCCATGAGAGGAACACTGAAGCAAATCAAAGAATGTATCAGTAAGAGTGAAGCATGCATGGCCATCCAGCTATGTCATACTCAATTTGTCTGTGGAGTTGTCCAAAAATGTATTCTTTCACTTGGGGAATTCCCCTGATAGTTAGTTACCTCTTGTCATAGTCATGTAGGGCTGCTGTCACTACCATTCACCACAACACTACAGTGCATCTTAAGGTTTTAGGGTACTGAGAGAACTGTAGATTCTCTTGTGGGCCACTTGGTTAGCTAGGTGGCACAGTGGATAAAGCACTGGCCTTGGATTCAGGAGGACCTGAGTTCAAATCTGACCTCAGACACTTGACACTTACTAGCCGTGTGACCCTGGGCAAGTCACTTAACCCCAATTGCCTCACCAAAAAAAAAAAAGAAAAAGAAAACATACCAAGTAATTCAGCCATATTATCATTTTAAACGTCATAGTAATAGCAGGTGATGGCTAGAATGCCTTGAGTAGGAGTCACCCACAGTATGAAGGCTCAAGGAGATAACCAAGCATGTAAACTAGCCATATAGATACAAACCTGTGTATCTTTCATAGAGGAGGTATAAAACCACATTTTCCTGGGATACAGTAGGGACTGAATAAAAACTTATTAATTGACTGATGTATTTATAGAATAGGTAATTTAATATCTGTAGAACTTTTTTTCAAAGAAGTAATAAAGGAATGAACTTCTGATGTTACTTTCTACATTTGAATTTGACTTTATTGTCAATAGGGTAATATTAACTCAGTTAGAGTTGGTAATTGCTAGAAGAACAATTGAAGTTGTACTTAAAACAGCACCAAATGAACACTGTTGCCAAGCAATGAAGAACTTGGGAGAAAGGAAAGTTAGAAATGGCAGAAGCAAAGCTTTGACCTCCTCAGAACCAAAAGACTCTTCATAGATTATCTTCTTTGTATATGCCAGCCTTCATTTCCATAGCTAGTATTTTACTCAATAATTAAGCTTCAAAAAAGAAATTACATAAACAAAGTTACTTGACTGACTGATTCTTTCACTCACCCCCAGGACCTTGTCTCTCCATTTTTAAAGCCCTTGATAATATTTTCACTGCCCTCTGAATTTGTACCCTCTTTACTCTGTATAATACTCTTTATCAATACTCTTAACTAGGATGCTTTAAATTATCCTGTGCATATTTTCTTGTGAGCTTAGAAAATCAGTGAGGCCTCTGGATATGGTTTCAAAAGCAATATCACTATTTTATCACAGATACCACTAAATTTTAGTTATGTATGTTATGAATATTACTACAACTTTTTAAAGCAACCCTAAATTTTCATTTCTTCCAGCTTTTTTACCTAATACAAGAATTAAACTCTTTGTTTTTCATATAAAATTGCTGAGGTGAGATGATATCATATGCTGTTCAAATTAAAAAAAAAACTCATGATTTTTATTTCAAATATTAATTAGAGTTCTCAAATTATCAGTTCTAATTCAGCGTTATTAGACTTCATCAACAACACTCATAGTATAATGCAATTAAGATTCACTTGATTAGGCAATTATAAATAGATGAACAGGTTTTGAATGTGTGTGTGAACAATGAAGTCAAATAAACTGGCTTGTGGAACGAATGTGATAAAAGAGTCACTGAAGAAAGATTAGCATATTTATTATGCAAAAGTAGTTCATTTTTGAAACTAAATAGTGGGGAAAGATGATATTTGGGATACTTCATATATGTTATTTTGCTTAGCAGTTTTTCTTTTTTTTCTTTTTGGTGGGGCAATGAGGGTTAAGTGACTTGCCCAGGGTCACACAGCCAGTAAGTGTCAAGTGTCTGAGGCTGGATTTGAACTCAGGTCCTTCTGAATCCAGGACCAGTGCTTTATCCACTCTGCCACCTAGCTGCCCCCAGCACTGTTTCTTAGAGGAAGGCAAACAATAAATATACTTTATTTGCTTGTTAAATTATTGGTGAATGATTGTATTTTAACTTGGGTGGTGTTCTTTTAATATGCAAATATGGAGGGAAAGGGAATTTTTCTCTTTAATAATAATGATAGCAAACCAATTTCTACTTTTTTTTAAATTAGGACATACTCTTAGAGTCTCTAGCTTTCAATAAGCTTCAGCTGATGAGTAACTTTCCCTGAAAAACATTTCTTGATGCTGTAGTTCTAAGTATTCTCCCCTTCCTCAAAAATGTCACATCATAAATCTCTTTATATATTGTGTCCCTCCTCTCCTCATTCCTCTTAGGACATGAGTTCCATCAAGGTAGGGACCATTTTCATTGATGTCTATATATCTCTAGGTTCTAGCACAGTTCGATGTACACAGTGATATGTATTTGCTGGATTGGATTAGATTCTTCAATTCAATGCCACATGTCATTTCTCTAATTTAAGGTATAATAACCAACCTTCTTCCTGTGCTAATCTCCATGGCAGACTATCTGGCTTGAATATTCTCCTAACAAATTTCTCTGTTTGAATATATAGATGAAACTGTATATCTGGGATATGATAAGATAAACTTTTTCAATCTTAAAGTCTTAGACCTTTAATGCCTCATCTCTGCTGACTTGTCTAGTCTCCTTTCTTAGTAGAGGTTTTGATATTTCTGTTACATCTCACTTTTTTCTAATGAATCCATATGAAGAAAACCTTCATTGAATTGCTGTAAACTTTGGTAATGGTAACACCAGTTCTTGGTTTTTATACACAGATAATGTATCATTCAAAATGCAGCCTCATAGATAATTAAATCTGGAAAGGACCTTAGAAGTTAATCAAGTTCACGTGACTCATTTACATATGTAGGTTAAATGACTTGCTGACAATCATGCAGCTTGTTATTAGCAATACTAGGACTAAAACCCAGGTAGTCCAGTGTTTGGGGTTTTTCATTTTGTTGTTTCTTTATTTGTTTGTTTGTTTCCCCTCACTAAAATGTTCCTAATTGGATATCACTGCTACTCATTATATACTATTCAAAATAACATTTTTATCAGTATGTTAAAGCTCCTTAAATAAGCATTTGTTTTATTTTTATCTATGAATTTCCAGGATCTAGAATAGCATCTGAGGCATACTGTTCTAAATAGTTATTAAGTGATTTCTGGATATTTAAAATATAGATTTTTTGGATCTTCTTTCTTACTCATTACTATATTCAATTAATTGTCAGTTCTTTTAGATCTACCTTTACAGTATATTTTAAATCCCTCCATATTTTTTTAGATTGTATGTGGGAATGGCATTGTTCACACTGCTAACATTCCTAGTTTAGGCCTTCATTACCCTCAGATAGACTATTGTAGTAGCATTTTATTCACCTCCCAAATTCCAGTCTCTTCACTTCAGGAAAACACCTAGTTGAATCAGATTATAAAATGCTGAATTTAGAATTAGGAAGACTGGAGTTCAAATGCAGCCTCAGACACTTAGCTATGTGATGCTGGGCAAGTCACTTAATCTTTATGTGCCTCAGTTTCCTCATCCATGTAATGGGAATGATAATAGTGTCTAACTCCAAAATTTTTTGTAAGCATCAAGGTATTTATAATTTGATTGTTGTTTTAGTCACATATTTAGTTATTTTTCAGTCACATATGACTCTTCATGACCCCATTTTGGGTTTTCTTGGCAAAGATACTGAAATGGTTCGCCATTTCCTTCTCCATCTCATTTTTTACAGATGAGGAAATTGAGGCAATGACTCGCCCAGGGTCACACATCTAGTAAGTATCTGAGACCATATCTGAACTCGGGAAAAATAAATATTCCTTACTCCAAGCCTGGCATTCTATCCACTGAGCCATCTATCTGGTCCAATCAATAATAAATTGATTAGCAAACCATTAAGGGTTATATAGATGCTGGTTAATAGCAGCAGCAGCATTTTTATGATTCTTGATGTATCTCACTAACGTCTTACCTACTGGATAAAATACAAACTTCTTCCTTGGATTTTAAATCATTCTACAACTCTATTCCAACCTTTCAAAATATGTTTTGAATTTGCCTGCTTCACTTATTCTACATTCTAGTTAAATCATACTACTAGTCTTTCCCTGATATCATTCAGATGTCTTTCACATATGTGTATTTAAGCAGACTATTCTCTGTCTAGTATATATTGCCACACAAATACCTTATTTAGGCCTACTTCCTATAAGGCCAAATCAAGTGCTATCTCCCCTATTGAACTCCTAGCTAAAAGTGTTCTCTTTATATTTCTTATCACATTTTTTAGCCCTTCATCTTCAGCTTTATACCTACCACATTCGACTTCTATCATACTTATTTGTGTCTGTGTTGATGCTGTAACTCTTTCCGTCAGGACAGAAATCTGTGTTGTTGCTATCATGAAAGTATATGTCAAGTACAGCACCCATTCCTAATAAAAACACTAGAGAGTTTAGGAATAGGGGGAGCTTTCCTTAGAATAATAAACAGTATCTACCTAAAGCCATCAGCAAGTATTATATGCAATGGAGATAAATTAGAGGCCTTCCCAATAAGATCAGGGGTGAAACAGGGATGTCCATTATCACCCCTATTATTTAATATTGTTCTAGAAATGTTAGCTTTAGCAATCAGAGAAGAGAAAGGAATTAAAGGAATTAGAATAGGCAAGGAGGAAACAAAACTATCACTCTTTGCAGATGATATGATGGTATACTTAAGGAATCCTTGAGAATCAAGTCAAAAATTACTTGAAACAATTAACAACTTTAGCAAAGTAGCAGGATATAAAATAAATCCACATAAATCATCAGCATTTCTATACATGACCAACAAAGTCCAGCAGCAAGAGATAGAAAGAGAAATTCCATTTAAAGTAACGGTAGGTAATATAAAATACTTGGGAGTCTACTTGCCAAGACAAACCCAGGAACTCTATGAACACAACTACCAAACACTCTTCACACAAATCAAATCAGATCTAAATAATTGGAAAGATATCAATTGCTCATGGATAGGCAGAGCTAATATAGTAAAAATGACAATACTGCCTAAATTAATTTACTTATTCAGTGCCATACCAATCAGGCTACCTAAAAATTATTTTATACAGCTAGAAAAAATAATAACAAAATTCATCTGGAAAAACAAAAAATCAAGAATATCCAGGGAAATAATGAAAAAAAAATTCACAGGAAGGTGGGTTAGCGGTACCAAACCTGGAGCTTTACTATAAAGCAGCAGTCATCAAAACTATCTGGTACTGGCTAAAAAATAGAGTGGTAGATCAATGGAATAGGCTAGGCTCAGGAAATGCAGTAGTAAATGACACTAGTAATGTAGTGTTTGATAAACCCAAAGACTCCAGCTTCTGGGATAGGAACTCAGTATTTGACAAAAACTGCTGGGAAAACTGGAAGATAGTATGGCAGAAATTAGGCTTAGACCAACATCTTACACCTTATACTAAAATAAGGTCAAAATGGATACATGATTTAGACATAAGAGGTGATACCATAGGTAAATTAGGAGAGAAAGGAATAGTGTACCTATCAGATCTTTGGAAAGGAGAACAGTTTTTGACCAAACATGAGATAGAGTATATTATAAAATGCAAAGTGGATGATTTTGATTATATTAAATTAAAAAATTTTTGTACAAACAGAAGCAATGCATCCAAAATTAGAAGGGAGGCAGAAAGCTGGGAAACAATTTTTGAGGCCAGTGCTTCTGATAAAGGCCTCATCTCTAAAATATATAGGGAATTAAATCAAATTTATAAGAATCCAAGTCATTCCCCAATTGAGAAATGGTCAAAGGATATGAACAGGCAGTTTTCTGATGAAGAAACCAAAGCTATCTATTCCCATATGAAAAAATGCTCTAAATCTCTAATGATTAGAGAGATGCAAATTAAAACAACTCTGAGGTACCACCTGACACCTATCAGATTGGCTAAAATGACAAAAAAGGAAGATAATAAATGTTGGAGAGGCTGTGGGAAAATTGGAACACTAATGCATTGTTGGTGGAGCTGTGAGCTGATCCAACCATTCTGGAGAGCAATTTGGAATTATGCCCAAAGGGCGATAAAGCTGTGCATACCCTTTGACCCAGCAATCCCACTTTTAGGTCTTTTGCCCAAAGAAATCATGGAAGGGGGAAAGGGACCCACATGTACAAAAATATTTATAGCTGCTCTTTACGTGGTAGCAAGGAATTGGAAGTTGAGGGGGTGCCCATCAATTGGGGAATGGCTGGACAAGTTGTGGTATATGAATACAATGGAATACTATTGTGCTGTAAGAAATGATGAGCAGGAAGAGTTCAGAGAAACCTGGAGGGTCTTACGTGAGCTGATGATGAGTGAGATGAGCAGAACCAGAAGAACATTGTACACAGTATCATCAACATTGAGTGTTGACCTACTGTGATGGACTATATTCTTCTCACCAATGCAATGGTACAGAAGAGTTCCAGGGAACTCATGATAGAAGAGGATCTCCAAATCCAAGAAAAAAAAAAAGAAAGAAAGAACTGTGGAGTATAGATGCTGATTGAACCATATTATTTCTTTTGTTTTGGGTGCTGTTGGTTTTTTTTTTCTTTCTATTTTGAGGTTTTGCATCACTGCTCTGATTCTTTCTCTTGTAACAGGATTAATGCAGAAATAGGATTAATGTTATTATGTGTATATATATCTGTGTGTGTATATATATATATCTATATGTATATGTATAGAGATATATAGATATAACCTATATCAGATTACCTGCTGTCTAGGGGAGGGGGGAGGGAGGGGAGGGAGGGAGAAAAATCTGAAATTGTAAAGCATGTATAAACAAAAGTTGAGAACTATCTTTACATGTAACGGAAAAAATAAAATATCTCTCATAAAGTGAAAAAAAAAAGAAAGTATATGTCAATATATTGTCTTCTATGTGATATGTGCTTAATTCTTTTTGTTGACTTGAATTTTTTTAATTAAAAAAAAACACAAAAAATAGCTAAGGTCATTTCACCCACTAGTATCATATTGTGAGTCAAGTTCAAAAGTTCTTTGTGAACTGCTCCAATGATAGGTGAATAACATTGGAAATCTTAGACTTGGAGGCTTAGGGATTCAGTGTATCTAGACTCTCCCTATTTTTAATAATTTTAATAATTAGAAATAAATTAATTTATAAACTACCTGAGAAAACACTGACATTTCTGTTTTAAATCTCTGATTCTGGGATAGGAAAACATTTCTGTCAAAATATAATACAATTTACTTTTCTGAGGTAAAAATAGCCTAGAGTTTTAGACTTCAATCCTAATGTACAAACCCTTAGGGGAAAAGGAAAACAATAATTCAATTCGAGGGTGGATTTTGACCTCTAAGGGAATTAGATTTAGCATCACACCAAGGTTGAGTTTAGTTGTTTTGCTTTTTGGTTTGTTTTTAATATACTATAATCTTATAGTACCATTTTTCAGTACAAAAGTTGTGAAGCCTAAAGCTTGCTTTGATAAGTAAATAGTAACTGAGAACATATTTTTCCCAGGGTTCTTGTAGCATGGCTGAGCTATGCTTGAAAATCTCCTAATTTCCTGAGTTCGGTCCCCTGTTGGATTTGGCCAATTACCTCATCACACTGATTGACTTGACCAAAAATTACTTTCAGAGGGTTTTTACTACAATGACCGGCAGAAATCACCACGTTAAAAGGTTATATTTTCCCTATAATTTTAAAATATTGTAAAAAGCATTTCCTATTCAAAGGCCAGAAATTAATGAACATAAATAAATGTTTCTAGGTACAGAATTCATTTTTTAAGTTTTTCTTTATGATTTCTTTTAACTCTCAAAGTTCAAAACTTGCCTGGCTGTTGTTTTTCATCCAATTTCACTTTTCTCTTCTATATATACCATAGGAGAAAACAATGTCATTTATTTTTGTCTCATTTCTTTGACAATTTGCTTTAATGATATCAATGGGACATTTCATAGCTGTTTTATAGTTTGGGTTTATTTTTCACTAAACTGTGAATAGCAAGCATTAGATTTCTTACTTTAATTTGTCATTTATCTTGAAATGGTTCAGTTATTATAATGGTGTTTTTAAAATGTCAGTGATTATAAATATGAAAGCCTAACTGTGAAAAAGAGGCATACATGAAACAGGATCCAACCACATTTCCATTCATCTATGCATCCATTTGTTGAACACTGATCAAGCACTTACTCTATACTTGTGCTAAGCACTGGAAATGCAAAGACAAAAACCTGAAATAATCCCTGTCTTCAAAGACTTTATATTTTAGTTGACTTAATAGGAAAAACTCTCAGAATTGGAGTGGCCTTAAAATTCATTTTCTTCTACCACTTGTTTTATAGATGAGGAAACTGAATCTCAGGCTCTAGTTGTTTTTGAGTAAATTGGGTTCAGGATTCATTAGTCTAGATCTGCAATCAGGGAACCTAGATCTGAATTCCAGCTCTGTGGCTATTTACCTGATTGACCTCAGGCAAATCACTTAATCTTTCTGGATTTGTTTCTTAATCTATAGGAAACAGGGAGAAATGGAATGATTTCTGGGATCCCTATTATCATTCTTCATTTATCATTTTGTCCCCCTTTATATCCTGAGCTATTTATATCCTGTTATCCATCGTTAGTTCTCCCTCCTGTCTCCTTCTCATTTGTAATTTTATCAGTATGTCATAAATGACTTCCTTAGAGTGACTGATAAATTTCTGAAACATTACAAGACCAAGGACTGATCCTTGACATACTCCACTTGAGATTTTTCTATAGATTTTGATTTATTAATAACTGCTTCTTGGTCCAGTCCAGTCTTCCAAAAAGCACTTAATTCATTTAACTATATTTTCAAGAATCCTATGTTTTCCCATTTTATTGACATTCATAACACCCCCATTACTGGAAAAAATAAAAATAACATAACACACTAATATTCACATATCCTATCAATATCTTCTTGATTGATCTACTACTGCTACTACTACTACTACTACTATTGATCCAAATTATTAAATAATTAAGAATTCCTTGAAATCAATAGATCTCAGCCTTTTTGTTCTTGGGACCTCTTCATATTCCCAAAATATTGATGATAAATCAAATAACTCTTGTTTATAATGTGTTATATCTATGAATATTTAGAAATAGTGGAAATTTCAAAATCTTTGCTTTGTATTATTCTGAAGATATTTGATCTCACATACCACCTGAAAGAACATTGGACACCCTTGGGATCTGGTGGATCACACTTTGAGAACTGCTGCTCTAAATCAGCCTGTGTATTACTTTACTCTTATTTCAAATGGCTTAAAATCATAATAAAGATCTTTTAGTCTATACCATGCAAAGGTGAGTCAATGAAACAAGGTACGTTTAACCTAAAGAGAAGACTTATGGAAAGCAGTTTCTCTGCTTTCAGTTTTTTGAAGGGTTTTCCTATGAGAGAGGGAATCCCCTCATTTCTGTTTGTCTCTAAACCTATTTAGCAGGTACATGGAACAGTGCATAAAGCACTGGTCTTGGAATGAGAAAGACCTGAGTTAAAATTCAGCCTTAGACACTAGCTATGTAACCCTGAGTATATCACTTATTCTCTCTCTGACTCAGTCTTCTCAAATAAAAGATGGGGAATATAATAGTACCTCCCCCCTGCCCCTGCCCCACATGTTAGGAAGACTACATTAAAGCTATTTACTCTTATTATTACCAGAGTCAATAGGGAGAAGTTACAAAGAGGGAATATAGGATTGATGTCAAAAATAGCCAGCATCCTGACATCTAACACTATCAATAAGTAGTATGGGTTCGCTTCAGGAGGTATTGCATTCTCCCTCTTTCTTCCAGGTATTGAAGCACAAGCTGGATTGCCACCTAGCAGGATCATCAAAAAGAATCTCTTCCTTGTATGGGTTAGACTAGATAGCCTTTGACATTCCATCTAAAGCTAAAATACTGTGATTCTGTGAGTAATTCACAAAACATAAAGAATCACATAACAGAGGGAACATAGATTGACTGAGAGCAGAGTCCAAACACAGATTACTATTTAGAGAGAGCTGGACTGTGATAACCTATGTACCCAATTCTACTAAGAGCTATATATCTGACTGTTCCAGTTAAGTCCATTTATTTTCCCATCTCTGAGTGGCATCCCTTACTGGGACCATGATGACATAATGCTTCCAGAGCATTTTGAAAAATAATATTATTTAGAATCGGTATAGGCTCTTCTTGGAAAGACAATCTGTTCTCTGATCTGTCTTTAAACTGAGAATCTCAGAGTAAAGCAGCCACGTTTTGGTTTTAGTTTGTTTTGTTCTTTTTTATCCTGTGTGACATTAAAGCACGGATTGTTAACGTTTTTGTTGTTGTTGTTGTTGTTTGTGACAGACCCCTGTAGCACTCTGGTGAAGCCTGTGGATCCTCTTGCAAAATAATGGTTTTAAATACACAAAGTAACATTACATAAGATTATAAAGAAAATCAATTATATTTAGATAGACTTTAATAGCAAGTTTATGAATCCCCAAGTTAAGAACCGCTGACCCTTGGTCATGGTGATATTATCCCTTTTTTTTTTCTGTAAGTGAATTCAGGAAACTTTATTCTGTCAAACAGATAAATGAAGAAGATATAAAAAGGCAATGATTTAACCCATGGGGCAATTTATGATTAGCCCATTAATTTGATTCCTTATAAATCTTGAATTTCACATTGTTTCTTATAGACATTTTTAGTGCAGTTTGTAGAATTTAAAATGATGTGTTTATTTCTCAGGGAACTGAGTGGAGGACACTAATAGCATCATTATAGCCTGTGGTTCGAACTAAGATTTGATTAATAGACTTTGATATCATTTTTATCTTGATGGATGATTTGCATATGCAATATTTTCTTGCTTTTTGGTTTGGTCTCATTATTTATTCTCCACAAAATACTTCATATGAAAGTTTCTTTCCTTCAAGCCCTTTAATTCTCTTTCCTCTCAGAAAGCTATTTGGGGGAAAAATAAGGGACTCAGTTTGTCCAGTTGTTGCTTCTTAGCCCAAAATACCCCAAATATTTTGTAGTATCAACGCTAAGAAATATCTCATTCCAGCACTGCTTCATAGTTGATAATTTTGTTAACAGTTTTTTGTATTGTAATAGATTGAGCACCAGATAAAAATGGGATTTGAGGAAAATATTTATACCTTTTAGAAAAATAATTTGTAAAAGGAGAAAGTGCCAGGAGGCAAGGATTTCCTATTTTGTATCAACTTATGGCATAACATATCATTATTATTACAAATTTATATGGGAATCAAATGTTCTTAGAAGGTAAATATCTGCTTATAACTATTTGTATGCTAATTTTTAATTTGCTAGAAATTTATTAAACACTGGAAAAATAATAAAATTGTTATATCCAGATATTCTACAATTAGGTTCTATTTCAGTTGGTTTAAAAAAATTGTGATGCTGAGTGAAGTGAGCAGAACCAGGAGAACATTGTACACAGTAACAGCAACATTGTTTGATGATCAACTGTGATAGACTTGGCTCTTCACAGCAGTGCAATGATCCAAGACAATTCCAAAGAACTCATGATGGAAAATGTTCTCCACATCCAGAAAAAAGAACTGTGGATTCTGAATACAGATTGAACCATACTGTTTCTACTTTCTGGTTGTTGTTGTTGTTGTTGTTTTTTCTTTTTTGAGGTTTTCCCTTGTGTTGTAATTCTTCTTTCACTGCATGATTAATGTAGAAATATGTTTAATATTGTTAAGGGCTAAAATTCTAGCTAAACTGTCTAAAATATCTAATGAGTGGTTGCCAATAAATTATAAGCTTTAGCAAGAGTTAGACTTTTAAGCATTTATTAAGGAGAATAAGAATTTGGTAAAGAGAGAGAAAAAGGCCTAGATTCCTATCTATTAAAGGGAGAGCACATTTCTAGCTCCGCTCTCCACCAGAGTCCAGAGGAAAGAGCACGAGACCGAGCGCCAGTCTCTTCCTTCCTCCTCCCACTAGTCCGCGTCACTTCCTGACGCAAAAGAAAAGACTCCTGGTCTTGCCCTCAAAGACCTTCGCTTCATGGGCAGAACTCTTCTACAGTAAGTCTCCAGCAGGTGGCGTCATTCCAATCGTTACAATATGATTGTACATATATAACCTACATAAGATTAATTTCTGTCTTGGGGCAGGGGGAGGGAAGGGAGGGGGGATAAAAATTTGTAACTAAAATTCTTATGAAAATAAATGTTAAAAACTATCTTTACATGTAACTGGAAAATAATAAAATACTCTTATGATAAAAAAAATTGTATAGCAGATTTAAAAACAATTCATGCAGTTTAAACAATGCTTTGTGTTATGTAACCGCTGTCTCCTTACATTAGAAATTAGCATAGTTATTTTTCACACCCTTTAATTTTTTTATATCATCCCATCAATGTCACATCCTCTATCTATGTATATTTCTGCTAACTATCCTAATAGTGATATAATTCTTAAAAGTTACAAGTATCATCTCATGAAGGGTTGTAAATGGTTTAATCTTACGGAATCCCTTATGATTTCTTTTTCCTATTTACTTTTTTATGTTTCTCTTGAGTCTTGTATTTGAAAATAGAATTTTCTGTTCAGCTCTGAAATTTTCAATAGTAATACTTGAAAGTCCTCTATTTCATTGAATATCCATTTTGTCCCCTGAAGCATTATGCACAGTTTCTCTGGGTAGGTGATTCTTTGTTGTAATCATAGGTCCTTTGCCTTCCAGAATATCATAATCCAAGCCATATGATATTTAAATGTAGAAGCTGCTATGTCCTGTGTAATACTGACACTATATTTGAATTGTTTCTTTTTGGTGGCAGTATTTCCTCCTTGACTTGGGAGTACTGGAATTTGGCTATAGTATTTCTGGGAGTATTTATTCTGGGATCTCTTTCAGGAGGTGATTAGTGGATTCTTTCAGTTTCCATTTTACCCTCTAGTTCTAGGATATTAGGGAAGTTTTCCTTAATTTCTTGAAATATGATATTTAGGTTTTTAAAAGTATTATTATTGTGGCTTTCATGTAGTCCAATAATTCTTATATTATCTCTCCTGGAAAGAAATAGAAATTATGACCAAATAAAAGATAGAAAGCATTACTAAAATAAGAAAGTATTAATAGATATAAAAAGGAAAATTTTTATTATATTAAATTTTTTTAAGTTTTTTGCACAAATAAAAACAATACAGCCAAGATTAGAAGGAAAGCAGAAAGCTGAGAAACAATTTTTATAGGAAGTAACCCTGATGAAGGCCTCATTTCTCAAATATATAAATGAGTCAAATTTATAAGAATGCAAGTCATTCCTCAGTTGATAAATAGTCAAAGTATATGGAGAGTTTTCAGATCAAGACATCAAAGCTATCAATAGAAATATTAAAAAATCTAAATCACTATTGATTAGAGAAATGCAAATTAGAACAACTCTGAAGTGCCATCTTATATCAGATTGGGTAATACGTCAAAAAAGGAAAATAGCAAATGTTGAAAGGAATGTGGGAAAGTCAGAGTCATGAACTGATCCAATCATTGTGAAGAGCACATTGTAACTTTCCCCAAAAGGCTATAAAACTGTGCATGCCCTTTGATCTGGCAATAACCCTATTAAGTCTGTATTCCAGAGAGAGAGAGAGAGAGAGAGAGAGAGAGAGAGAGAATGGGGCCTATCTTTACAAAATTATTTATAGCAGCTCTTTTTGTAGTGACAAAAAATTGGAAATAGAGAGGCATGCCATTAATTGGGGAATGGATGAACAAGTTATGGTACATTATTGTAATGGAATATTACTGTGCTATAAGAAATGATGAATAGGCCAATTTAAGAAAAACCTGGAAAGACTCATATGAACTGATATAAAGTGAAATGAGCAGAACCAGAAGATCATTGTACATAGTAACAGCAGGACTATATGATGATCAACTGTGGATGACTCTGCTATCCTCAGCACTACAAGAATCCGATCAATTCCAAAAAACTTATGTTGAAAAATGGTAACCACCTTCAGACAATGAAATGATGGGGTCTGAGTGCAGATTGAAAGATACTATTTTTCACTTTTTCTATTTTTGTATATGTATTTTCCCCCTTTGGGTCTTTGTCTTTTTTCACAATGTTTTGCTTGATTAAATATGTGTACCTTAGAATAAATTGCTTATTGTCTCAGGAGGTGAGAGGGAAAAAGACAATGTGAAACTCAGTTTTTTAAATGCATGTTAAAAATTGTCTTTACACATAACTTGAGGAAAATAAAACATTATTTTAAATTATCTCTTTTGGATTTGTTTTCCATGTCAATTGTTGTTCCAATGAGATAGTTCACATTTTCTATTTTTTCATTCTTTTGATTTTGTTTGATTCTTTTGTTATGTTGTATTGTATTTTTATTCATTTTGTTAAACATTTACCAGTTATATTTTTTCAGCTTTTCTGCATTTATTTTTTTAAATTTATTTATTTATTGATTTCCTGTTACATGTAAAGATAGTTCTCAACTTTTGTTTATACAACCTTTCCAATTTCAAATTTTTCTCCCTCCCTCCCCCCTCCCCTAGATAACAGGTACAGAAGGGTTCCAAGGAACTCATAATGGAGGAGAATCTCCAAATCCAGGGAAAAAAATGTGGATTATAGATGCTGAATGAACCATACTGTTTCTTTTGTTTTTGATGCTGTTGTTTTCTATTTTGAGGTTTTTTGTCATTGCTCTGATTTTTCTCTTATAACATGACTAATGCAGAAATATGTTTAATGTTATTATATATATATATATAACCTATATCAGATTTTGTTTGATTCTTGATGTTTCTTAAAAACATCTTCCAGTTCCCCAATTCTAATTTTTAAGAAATTATTTTCTTTAGTGATCTTTTGTATTTCCTTTTCCATTTGGTCAATTCTACTTAAGTAATTATTTTCTTCAGTGAATTTTTGTACATATTTTTTCCATTTTTTTCAGTTCCTTCACCAAGCTGTTGACTCTTTTTTTCATGATTCTCTTGTTTGACTTGCATTTCTTTTCCCAGTTTTTCTTCTCCCTGTCATTTGATTTTTAAATTCCTTTTTGAGCTCCTGCAGGAGTTCTTTTAGGGCCTGAGAAAAATTTATATTTTTCTTTGAGGTTTCACATGTAGGAATTTTCATATTGTTGTTTGGAATTTGTATTTTGATCTTCCCTGGCACCATATTAATTTTCTCTGTTCATGGTCTTTTTTTTGTTGATTTTTGTTTGCTCATTTTCCGGCCTATTTAGTGACTTTTAAAGTTGGGCTTTGCTCCTTGGCTATAGGAGGTACTATCCCAAGTTCTTGCTCTGGGGGCCAGAGGCCTGGCCAGTAGTCTGCTGCACTGTATAGCTAGAAACCTCACAGCTGCCCTGCTATGCCACCGGCCTGCTGCACTCAGACATGGGGCTTTGGTTGCTAACCTCTGCATGGCCTTAGGGGTTCCTGCAGACTTGCCTGGATACCTCCTACAATGGGCTGTATCTTAGATGGGGATAGATAAAAGAGGGAGGGAGAAATTTTGGAATTCAAAATTTATTTTAAAAATTAATGTTAAATTGTTTTTACATGTAATTAAAAACATATTTAAAATTTCTTAACAAAGAAATTAGCATAAATAGTGTGAAGAGTGTTATAGGGACACTGATCTGTCTCTGAGACCTCCAAGCTCTATTCTCTGAGTATAGGCTCAGAGTCCTAGAAATTGGAATGAAAAAGGACATCTTCAGTTTTCTAAGTCTACGACTTTTGGAAAGTTGTGCAACAAAGTCATTGGGGTACATTTTTCTAACCCTGATGATAAAATGGCATTTGGAAAGGGGAGAGGGCAGTCACCTAATAACTACAACCAGCTCAAATCTTTATAAGGCTATATGTGGGATAAAAGATCACTTCTTTCGTTCCCAAATCCAGTGCAAGACTTAGAAAAGGTAAGGTTTCTGAGTGATTTTATCACTAATGAACTTTGTGATCTTGCAGTCATTATTAACTTGGCAGGCTCTCCATGTCCATATCTATAAAGCAAGTTACTCTCAGGGCACCAGATTGTTGTTGTTGTTGTTTGTCTTTTTTTTCTGGAAGAGGACTGTGACATTGGTAGATGATGTCATAACTTGCACTGAATTAGACTTAAGTGACGGAGGGCTGTGCAAGGTCAACAACCTCACTCTCCTCCAGAGGTATCTGGGTCCAGCGGTGGGATATATATCAGGATGACTGGAGGTAGCCCCAGATGTTTAAGGCTATTGGGGTTAAGTGACTTGCCTAGGGTCACACAGCTAGTATGAGTCTGAGGTGAGATTTGAAATCAAGTCCTCCTGACTCCAGTGTTTTATCCACTGTGCTACCTAGCTGTCCCATGTGAAAATAATAGCCGTATCCAGGCTAGTGTCATTCATCTGGTAGTTCAGGGTCAAATACCTAAGTTTGAAGGGTAGGAGCAATACTTCCTTAGGACATGCCTGCTTTTGATGTCTCTGATGATTGTCTCAAAATATTCTCTGCCTCTGATTTACTGAGAACACTTTTTCCAAACCTCTTCATTATTCTATACTAATCTATTTCAATTCTGGTTGTAGTCCCTCCTCCTGCTCAGGAGAATGTAAGTGCCTTTTTCCAGGGAGGTTTTTGTTGTTGTTGTTGTTGTTGTTTTTTAATCTTTGTGTCTCAGCACCCAGTACAGTCTGACACATAGTTGGTGTTTAATAATGTCTGTTGAATTGACTTGCAATGAACTGCCTCTGATCCTCAGATATAGGAGTCTCCTGGAGACTTCTAAGCCTACTTTCTGGTTCTTTCAAATCACTGACTGGTTGTAATCTCTTCCAGGTTTCAAGATAGCACTGTTTGATTAGACATCAGTGGAATCTGTCAATTAGATTTTTTAAATTCTTGATACCTTTTGTTTTCACATCACCTTCATTTCTAAATATCTCCATTTCCCCTCCTGCATCCAGTGATCAAAGTTGTAACAAAGGGTAGAAAATCATCATGGTCATCATCATCATCAGTTAATCAAAACTAGGGGCAGCTAGGTGGCGCAGTGGTTAAAGCACTGGCCCTTGAGTCTGGAGGACCTGAGTTCAAATCCAGCCTCAGACACTTGAGACTTACTAGCTGTGTGACCCTGGGTGAGTCACTTAACCCTCATCGTCCTGCAAAAAAAAAAAAAAAAAGCAAAAGCTAAATTAAACACAATTTCATTTAAGAATGACAGATGACAGGATATATTTTCTCTAGGTTCATTTCCTGTTTAGAGCATAGCCTTCACCTTCCTTTGTTTAAGAAAAGACAATTTCCCTTTACCAAGTTGTAGTAATTATATATATATCATTTTCCTGGTTTCCTCTATTTTGTTACACATAAGTCAGTAACAACTAGCAGATTGACTAACTGCCCCAATTCTTAGAAGTCTTCCTGTGATTCTCTGTATTTATCATCTTTATCATTCCTTATAGCACAGCATGATATAGTGAGTGATGTATTCAATTTAAAGAAAGGAAGAATTGAGTTCAAATACCAATGATACTATTTAGCTATATGTCCTTGAACAAGTGACTTAATTTCTCTTAAGTGTTTGTTTTCTCATTTGTAAAATGAGGAGGTTTGATTAGCGATTGGCTAAATTCATTGGCAATTGCAGTATGTAATACGTCCTCTGATAGGTATAATACACTGATTAGAATGTAAACTTCCTTAAAAGTTGGGGTTAATTCAATTTTTGTAATTGACTCTCCAGGTGGCAAAGTAATTAGCACATAGTGGGTGCTTAATAAATGTTTCTTGATTTATTGATCAATGTCATGAAGAAGAGTCTCAGAATAAATACTGACCATGTTCATTAACCAGTTTTCTTTTTCAAGTTCCTAATCCACTATTAGAGTCCCAGCTGCCAAGCTCAGCATAGGTAAACGGAAGGCTCAAGGGGAAAAGCTACAATAAAATAAAGGGGATGGGATCCACATTGAAATAAATCTATAAGGTGAAGGTTTTTACCAAAAAAAAAAAAAAAAAAACAAACTTGGTTTTGACTAGGGCATGAAAAGCAATCAGAGTTGAGGACAGGGCACACTAAACTTATACTGTGGGTCCTATATATTTTGTTCATTTTCTTCAAATTCTCTTCTGGGTTTCAAAAACATCTGCCTTGTTTATGCCTTTATTGGCACAAAAACTCAAATATGAGGAATATTTTATTGTACCTCTGTATCTTCTATATAGAGTTTCAGTGAAAACTAGATATAGAAGCAATATGCCTTAGTTAGAAAGCTTTTTCATGGGTTTGTAATCTGAAACCTGCTAAAGAGAAGTAATGGCAAGTGTCAGCATTGTAGACATATGGCTTTCATCAGTTCAGCTGGCCAGTCTGAACTGTATCAAATGAAAAAAAAAAAAGTCAAGATGATGTTTTGAGACTTTAGGATGAACTGGATAGCATCCAATGAACCTTTTCAAAACAAACTCATAGCAAAGACTTGCTGAGATGGATTTACAGACTCAAAAATCCACTTATTAGACAATGAACAGTAAAGTTTTACTTGGTTCTCAACCATAACAAAAGAATTAGATACACAAACTCTTTTTTTATAGTTTCACAATAAGAAATAACATATAATCATGGATTTAGAGCTAATCGTAACCTGAGGTTATTTATTCGAATGACCTAATTTTATAGAAGAGAAAATTAATACCCTGGAGGGTTAAATGACTTATCTAAAGTTTTTTATTGTTTGTTTTTGTTGTTGTTGTTGTTTGTTTGTTTTTTTGGTGGGGCAATAAGGGTTAAGTGACTTGCCTAGGGTCACACAGCTAATAGGTGTCAGGTATCTGAAGCCGGATTTGAACTCAGGTCCTCCTGAATCCAGGGCTGGTGCTTATTCACTGTGCCACCTAGCTGCCCCAAGATTTTTTAGAAGATTTCATAGCTAGGATTTTAAGTGAGGCTCACTGATGTTCAAATCTATCACTCTACTCACTATGCTATTTTGAGATTTTTCTTTTTGTTAAATATTATGAGATGGTTCCAAGGAAGCACCACAGTACAGAGACCACTTAATTTGTAGTCCAAAGACTAGATAATGGCTCTGTTTTTATTACTACCTCTGATCTTATAAAATCACTTTCATCTCTGGGCCTCAGTTTCTTCATTTAGGAAATAAATGGATTAGATTTACTGATCTCTGACATCCCTGTCACCTACAAAGCTATCATCCTTTGAAAGACTCTGTGAATGGTGCCTATTGGTCAGGATATCCTGGACCCCCGAAGCAAACCCCAAAGTAGAATTGTGTTAAATACAATTACTGCTAAGGTTTTCAAATTAATTGGGTTCTTGTAACATATGAAAGGAAAAAAAAATTATAATTTTACTACATTTACTAGTAATTTCAATTCATAATAAGCAGTAACTTGTTACTTGGAGCTAAAAATCCAATAAATGAAAAATCAGCAGGTGGCCATGCATAGTCCTTGCAGACCAACATAATCAAGTAATTGAAGAATTTGGGAGATAGAAGTGAAACTAGTTTAAGATTTTTTAAAGTTGTGATATCATGCTTCAGTCACTTTTCTTTTTAAACTATCAATTCTGGTAAGGTGAAGTTATAATTTTAAAATAAAAAGTAAAGAAAATTCAGAAGTTCATGGTACCTGGTGTTCTTTTTTCTTCATTCTGAAAATTTATCTCCAAATGTTGAACACATCATTTCGAATTCCCCTTTTAGCCTGAGAACTAACCTCCATTAGTCAATATTGCAAAGAGTTTTGAAAGTATCATTTCTCAACAATGACTGAATTCTCTTTTAAGAACCTATACAGTGACATTCTCTTTTCCTGACCACCCTGATGTTTATTCTCATATTCAAGTAGCTAGATGATATACTGGATGGAATGCTAGAGTTAAACTCAGAAAGCTCTGATATTTACTAGATGTGTGATCCTGAGCATGTTCCTAAATTGTGCTTAGCATCTCCCTGACATCACTGCTGTGAGGCTCAAATGAGATAACATTTTCTATTTATCTATCTACACACATACACACACTTTTATATATGTATACATACATAAATAAAGACAGACATACATTTATAAAAAACTTTACAAACTTTAAAGTGCTATATAGATGTCAGTTATTGTGTTCTCGTTATAATTATTATTATATTCCATTCCTCAGACTTCACTCATCCAACCATGATCTTTCCACTCATATTCTCATTTTTCCCTATCTGCCCTCTACAATCTATTACCTTCTTTCTACTCTTTTATGCCTCCGTTAATTCCATTCCCTAGAGAAACCTGAATGGCCCATGAGCCAATTTTGATGCATGTTTATGATAAATCTTTGAGCTTCAGATAAGTGTGCAGATTGCAAGTGGGTGTTTTTGGAACCCTAGATGTATTCCTTTTATGGCATTTGTTTAGGCTATCTTATAGTTCATCCTACAATAATTTCATCATACGTTCAGTGTGCCAATCAAGCTGTGCCCTTGTTTGCGGGCTATGCAAGTAATTGGAGTTATTTTGAATAGAGCCTCATTAGGAAGAAAACCAAAGAAGTATGTTTTAAGAAATTGTCTGATCTGTGAACATTTTCCCCTGGTGCTTTATACATAGGCATTTCAGAAATGATTACTGAATTGAATTTATTTGTCCAGGCTTAAATGTGATATTTCTTTTGACAGTGCGAGGAAAGGATCAGGACCTATTAGCCTCCTTCTGTTGGAATTTGTCCATTTTAGCCTAAGCTGGGAAAAATCTTGAAAGAAAAAGCCATCACCAAAGTCAAGAGATCTGGTCGTTTTTGTTGTTTTTATCTGTCAGTTCTGTCATAACCTAACTCTGAAACCTTAAGTTAATGACTCACCTTCCCTGAAACCCAGGTTCCTGATATTTATAAAAGGATAATATTAATACCTATCTTCTGTTTTATGAAGAAAATACTTTATTAATCACTGCATACATATAAAGTATTATCATTATTGTTCTTGTCACAAGGATCAAAGGCAACCTTTGTGGCTCGATGAATTCTCTCTCTCTCTCTCTCTCTCTCTCTCTCTCTCTCTCTCTCTCTCTCTCTCTCTCACCCTCTCTCTGTTTCTTCTTTCTTTCTCAGGCACCATCTCATGAACAGACTTAAGATCAGACTCTGAAAATGTTTTTGATGTCCTAGAGAAAACTAGAAACAACTTTAAACACAATTGTAGAAGGGACCTTGGAGGTCATGTAGGGTAACCCTTTCATTTTAAAAAAGGAGGAAACTGAGGGCAAGAAGGCTTAAATATATTTTCCAAGGATACCTCCCCTCTTTACCTAACCAATAAAAAAGAGAGTTTTGAAGACTAAATGGGTGAAAACACTTTGGAAAGTATAAAGTATTCTATGAACTCATGACATTACATTAATTTAGTCATTTTTTTCAAATGGCTACCATATACATAACTTATTTTCTAATGAATAGGGGACATTCTCAGGTTGAGAGAGTCTCTATAGGAGACAATACTGCAGAGCTAGGGCCAACTTCCAAAAGCACTCAGGAGCAAATTGGGTTGGATTGCCTGAGTTCCACTGTTTATCTCTTTATGTTGGGAATGACACTGAGCTCTGGTCACATGCTCATTGTTGGACTTGTTAAATTCCCATAATTTTGTTTCCTTCAAAGGACAAAAGATGCTTCACAGAGAAGTTGAAACTAACTTATTTCTTTAAAATGTACATTAACACAACAAAGCCACACCTGTGCATCATACTTGGAAATGAAGCCCTTGGTGATTTACCTTCCCCCATTAGTGTGAGCTACTTGAGAGACTGGATTGCCTTCTAGTAGCAACATTTAGCACAGGGGTTGGCACATAGTAGTTATTTAATAAATGAATTTGCTTAATAAATATTTATCAACTGATTCACTAGGTCCTGAAAATTGATATGTAAAAAAAGCTTGTTTGCTTTTTGCTAAAAGTTATCTTAAATTATTTTTTTGAAGGCAATTGGGGTTAAGTGACTTTCCCAGGGTCACACTGCTAGTCAGTGTCTGAGGACGGATTTGAACTCAGGTCCTTCTGATTCCAGGGAAGGTGCTTTATACACTGCACCACCTAATCACACCTGTCTTGAATTATTGCAAGGCTATAAGTAGGATCTTTTGTACTTTTGGGACCCTCAGGTATTTAGGAAAGTTATAAAAGCAGAGTAGGCAGGTCATGTTCTCTCCTCTTCACAAATATCTCTCCTTGTCTAAGCTGTCGGTCAGCAGCATGTCCACCATCAACAATAAAATATATATTATTATACTATCATTAGTAACCTGATGCTGGTTGAAATGTTGACAGGCCAGTCCCAGGGGATGCAGGTATGATCGAGGACCGTGAACCTGGCCTATTAAACATCTTCACCCTTCTCCACTTATTCAAGGCAGAAGCTCTTTTAGCTTGACCTGGATCATACCCAAATGGAGCAGTGCCTCCTGATGTGCTCCATTTGTTTATAGCTCTTTCTTATGGTGCAACCCGAATACATTAAATGTATTTCAGGTTAGTTATATAACAACCTGAAAATTTTTCTGGTGAATGAAAAACTTGTTTGTTTGGTTTTTTTTATGAAACTCATGGAAATAGGATGATTTCCTATACCGTAGGCAGGATAATTAATCTTCAAATCTCACCAATCTGAAATATTGGGCACAATACCTGTGGACACCTGTGTTTTGTCTACTACTAATGAGTCAATTTTTTGCAGTAGCATGAATGCTATTTTAAAGTAAAAATGCCCATTACAAGAAGAGAAAGCAGTAGGAGACTAACCTCTGAATACAAAATGAATAGGACTCGAACTAAACAGGAATTCTATCATTCCATCCTATCACCTCCAGCATATTTCCCCCTCTGTCATGCCTACTTCCCAATTTATCTTAAGCTTTCTGCCTACTGACTCCATCTGTACCACCTAGAACCTTGGCCATGTTTCCCCCACACTCAAAAAAAAAAAAAACCTCCTTTGATCTTCCCATCCCTTTATCATGCTAAATCTCTTCTAGATTTCCTATATCTTCTACACTTTGTAGCTAAACTCCTTGAAACCAGCAATCTATAATCAGTCCTTCCATTTTCTCTCCTCTAACTCTCTCCTTAATACCTTGCAATCTGGCTTCAGCCATATCACTCTAAGGAAAGTGCATTCTCTTAATCAATGGAGATCATTTACCAGTGATCGCTTAATTGCCAAGTCCATTAGCCTTTTCTCAATCCTCATTGTCCTTGAACTCTCTGCAACCTTTGGCACTGTTAATCACCCCCTTCCTATTGATATTCTTCTCTCTAGGGTCTCTAAGATCATTCCTTCTTAGTCTCCTTTGGTGGTTCCTCCAGACCCCACTGCTGGTTTAGATATCTAACAGGATTCTTAGTCCTCTTCTCCCTCTTTACTACTTCACTTGGTAATTTCATCAGCTCTCATGAATTTTACTGCCATCTCAATTTTGATGATTCACAAATCTCCTTATCCTCCCCTAATTTCACTGTTAACTTCAAATTTCAGACATGCAACTGCCTTGCAGATGTCTGAAATTAGATGTCCAGGAAACATCTTAAATTTAGTACGTTCAAAACTGAACTCATAATCTTCCTCTATAAACTGTTTCTCCTCTTCTAACTTCCCTATTGTTGTTGAGGACAATATCACCCTCCCAGTACCTCTGGCTCTTAATTCAACTGCCCATAAACATGCCCATATCTCCCTGAAACTCAAAAAAACCCTCACTTGATCCTTCTGTAGCCTCTATCTTCCTAAATCTATTTTATATCTCATAATTCTGTGCTTTGTAGCTAAACTTCTTGAAAATGTTATTATAATAGGTGCTTCTCTTAATTCTAGTGCCTTCCTGCTGTTGATCATTTCATTTTATTGTATATATATAGTTTGTTTGTAAGTACAGTCAATCCTAAGCTTTCCCAGGGGGTAATGTTCCTAGAAAACAGCAGGAAAGCTGTTGATATATTGAACCTATGGGAAATAGGGGCTTAGATTTCTGTGACCACCAAAAATTGTAATCTTTTGCTAGAGATTGCTGAAAATATGCTTTTCTGCTTACAGTTCATTATAACAAAACATTCATTCAGATAATATGCACTTTTCCTAGCACAGTAACCATGAAATAACCAAGACTAGGCAGGAAAGAGGAGAGGCAACACCAGAGGGATGAGGAGGGCCAGGTGTGACCATGTCAGAAAAACCCCAGGGTAAAATGAAGAAAAGGTGGAACCTGCCATCTCTAATCTCTCTTTTGGCTCCAAGATTATATCATTCCCTGGGGGAAAAAAAAGCTCATGTCCTGGAGTGAGTACCTGACCCTGGTCCTAGCTCAGAACTCCCACCAGAAGTAGCTCAGCCAACCCTGACCCAGGCAGAAAGCTTGTCCTGGGCACAAAGGTTGTTCTGCTCCATGCTGTCCAACTGCTCAGGGCCTCATCATCTGGGATGCTCAGGAGCCCAGTGGCACAGACAGTAGGCCAGTCAGAGAGTAAGGGTGACCACCATCTCATTCACCCACAAATTTAGCTGCTTTTCCATTTTTTTTCAAATATTTTAGCCCTTTCTGGAGCAGATTCAGGAACACTTTATGAATACTTTCCTCCTTTTAGTGGATATAAACTTGCACATTGTACCTCGCTCTTTTTTTATTTTCTCTACTGCACATAGCCCCAAATGTGCAAGGTTGCCAACTGGAAAGTGAAAATGAGATGACTAACAAAATCATGCAAAGGCTTGATGTTGTGAAAGTTAAATGAAGAAATATTGAGAATTGACTGCATTTGCTTCTTATCTCCCTCATTCACTTAGGAGCTCCTTAAGGGCAGGGACCACCTTTTGTTTCTTTTTGTATCCTGAGTACATAACAAACTGTTGAGCTTATAGTACAAGAGTACTAAGTGCTTATTGACTTGATTATCATAGGATCTCAGACCATCCCTTATTTGCATCTGTTCTGTTTGTTTTCAGAAAAAGATGTCTACAAGGAGGGAGATGCTAAGCCATGGCAGAATGATTGACATTCTGGACTAAATCACTTAAGACCAAATGCCTTCTATTTCATTATACTACCTTTGTGGCATCTTGTGCTGGCATGGATGAGCGAGTGTTCACAAATATTTTTTTGTTTTGTTTTGGTTTTTTTGGTGAAGCAATTGGGGTTAAGTGACTTGCCCAGGGTCACACGGCTAGTAAGTGTCAAGTGTCTGAGGCTGGATTTGAACTCAGGTCCTCCTGAATCCAGGGCCAGTGCTCTATCCACTGCACCACCTAGCTGCCCCCACAAATATTTTTTTTAAGTTGTATAAGGAGACCATATAAATCTTTTTTTTTTTTCCTGAGGGGGGAGAGATATTGCCATTATAGCATAATAGATAGGAAGTTGACCTTATAGCCAAGAAGATCCAGAGTAAAATTTGTCTATATATAGGACCTTTGGAAAGTCACCCAACATTTCAATGCTCTTGTCAATTCTAAGATGACTATGAAATTATAAGTGGTGTATAAGGTGTGATCCACATAGAAATAAGGCATTACTTCATGTGAGAGGAATATATCAATGAAATTACAGATCTAGTCCCTATCACTAACCTTATGGAAAAGGGGTAACACTGGGGAACTCTGACATTTCTTAAACTTGGAAATAGAGGAGACACTCATTAGCTGTCTAATGCTGGACAAAAAAAAAAAAACAACAACAACAACACAAAAAACCAAACCAAACAAACAAAAAAAACCACCCTTTAAGATCTTTGTGCCTCATATTCCTTATTGCTAAAGGAAAGGAATTGAACTAGATTAGACAAGACTGAATCTGATGTCTGTGAACTTGGTTGGTTTTTCCAAAAAAAGTTGATAAATATATTTCAAAATAAATTATTTTTTCTTTGCAAATTTATGTATTTTATATATTTAAAACATTCAGAGGAGGAGTCCACTGGCTTAACCAGGCTTGCAAAGGTTTCAAACATACAAGCTGTGTATACCTTTTGACTCAGCAATATAAATACTGCATCTGCATCCCAAAGATATCATAAAAAAGGGAAAAGGACCCACATGTACAAAAATATTTTAGCAGCACTTTTTGCAGTGACAAAGAATTGGAAATTGAGGGATACCCATCAACTGGGGAATGGCTGAACAAATTGTGGTATATGAATGTGATGGAATGCTATTATGCTATAAGAAATATAATATATAGAATATAATATATAAGAATATAAGCGGGCAGATTTCAGAACAACCTGGAAAGACTTACATGAACTAATGCTAAGTGAACTGAGCAGAACCAGAAGAACATTGAACATAGTAACAGCAACACTGTGTGATGATCAACTGTGATAGACTTAGCTCTTTTCAGCAATACAATGGTGCAAGACAATTCCAGAAGACTTATGATGGAAAGTGCTCTCCACTTCCAGAAAAACAACTATGGAATCTGAATTCAGAAGAAAGGATACTATTTTCACTTTATTTGTTGTTGTTATTTTTTCTTTCTTGTGGTTTTTCCCCTTTTGTTCTGATTCTTTTTTTTGTTTGTTTGTTTGGTGAGGCAATTGGGGTTAAGTGACTTGCCCAGGGTCACACAGCTAGTAAGTGTTAAGTGTCTGAGGCCGCATTTGAACTCAGGTCCTCCTGACTCCAGGGACGGTGCGCTACCACTGCACCACCTAGCTGCCCCTGATTCTTCTTTTACAACATGACTATTATGGAAACATGTATAACATGATTGTATAAAACTTAGAAAGAAAATATAAAGATTCCATGATACAAAAAACGTTAAAAAACTAAAACTAAAATCCTGTACTAGTTGATTACTAAGACCACTTCTAGCTCTGTCTTTGGCATGTATGAAAAGATACTACCTAATCAAAGACCTGCAATAAATGATCTATCTTGGCAGATTCATATTTGTTGAAGTCTGTAAGAATCTCTCATTTTCTTTCACCCTGCTCTCTCCTGCTAGCATTCTGTATATTCGTAGCCTAAGGAGTACGTCCATCTGGAAAAAGGAGGCTTAGATCTTCTACAAACAGAAATTCCCACTAGAACTTAACAAAGCAGAGGCAAGGTTTCATTGGTTTTCTTTCCTTTAGTTTTGGAACACATCTTTCCTTGTGAAGCCTTTGAGGTAGGAAAAAGCTATCTCCCACCACCACTCCCACCCCACCCCTTTGTCAGCTTTACTGAAGAGGAATTTACCTCTAGTCAGTGGCCACCATGGTCAAGTAAAGTTTCTTAGCAATGTCGGAGTGAACATACAAAAGTCACAACTGTTAAGTGGAAACTAGCTATTTCCTGGGATGAATAATCAAGTCTTGCCCTGCCAGACTTTTCCTGACCTTCCTCCACATGTTTCTCTTCTCATCTCATGCTGCTAAATGATCAGCCTGTGTAAACTAAGGAGAGGATGGTTTTCCTTTCTATGGAAGAATATACCAGGTTCTGTGAATTTTATCAAGTTGTCTATGTAAATCATATAGTTTTCTGGGGTGTGGGGAGGATAAGGGTAGAATAAGAAAGGCAGTGGAGACAAGGAGAAAGGAATAATGCTAAAACTATTTCGGGCAATGCTTTAGAATGTCTGTTATTTTAAACGATGTTGCTAAGACAGTGTATTTTGGTGCCAAGGGGTCAAGGGAACTTAAAGTATTTTGGTTCCTTTGGCACCGAAATACTTTAAGTTCCCTTGACCCCTTGAAGGATATTGTCTGGAAAGAGAATTACAAGGGGAGAAATCAAATTAGTTAGTTATATTTCTTGGAGCATAGACTACCACACTATTTTTTGATGAAATTAACTGCCTAGGGAAATGTCATCATTGTCACCTTAGCAATTTATATATTACCTTTCATTTAGTCTATAAGAATCATGTATGTAGTTATTTACATACTATCTCACCCATTAGAAAAGGAACTATGTAAGATCAGGAACTGTTTTTACCTTTCTTCATATCCCTTGCATTTAGCACAGTTCCTGGAAAAGAGTAGGTTCTTATTACATTCTTGCTGACTGATTAATAGTTATATAGGCTTTAAAGTTTGTGTAGTGCTATACATACACTATTCCATTTGATCCACCACTTTCTGAGATTATGCTCTTATCATCTCCATTTTGCAGGTGAGTGAACAGAGTTTGGGAGTCATATAGTGATTATTCCTAGGGTCACTTAAATAGTGAATGTCTGAGATAGAATCTAAAGCCTGGCTTTCCTGACTTCAAATCTTTCAACCATGACACATTGTCTCCTTAAGGAGGAAAACAACCAGGAAACAAGATCATACCAAAGCAGGACTCTGTAGTAAAGTTTCAGGGAATTTGCCTTGCTATTTTCACATTTCTGATGTTACTCTTATGGTCTAAGTGCCAACCAATGTCTTTTTTTTTTTTTGGTGAGGCAATTGGGGTTAAGTGACTTGCCTAGGGTTAAGTATCTGAGACCGGATTTGAACTCAGTTCCTCCTGAATCCAGGGCTGGTGCTCTATCCACTGCACCACCTAGCTGCCCCCAATGTCTTCTTACAATTATACATGGGGCAGGTAGGTGGTGCAGTGGATAGAGTACTGGACCTGAAGTTGGGAGGATCTGAGTTCAAAACTCACCTCAGACACTTACTAGCTGTGTGACCCTGGGGAGGTACTTAACCCAAATGCCTTAAACATCTGGATCCATCTCCAGTCATCCTTGCCACTGGACCCAGATATCTCTGGAGGACAGAGTGAGACCGATGACCTTGCACAACCTTCTCTCACTTAAATGCAATTCACTGCAAGTGATGACATCATGCCAATGTCATAGTCCACTTCAAGAATGACGGACAAATAATAACAATTTCACATTTTAATTTCACCTTTTCTATTCTGTATTTGGGGGTGGGGAGGAAAAGACACAGTACTATTATTTTAACAAAAACAAAGATGATCTCTTAATGAATGGCATTCTGGCAATAATCTTTGTAAAAATATTGTTTTATTAGTAAAATGTTTCATACTCTCTTGCCTGTGAGTGCTCCCTCTACTAATGCTACCTCCCCTCTTTTTGCTCTGACTAAATAGTTGATTAATGGAATTACTAGGTTGGGAAAAAAAATGACTTGGAATCAATACAATATAGAAGAGGGTCTTTAGTAGTCAGTCTGTTTCCTAGCCTACCCTCAAAAACTTTCAAGCTTAGTAGCACCTACTAGAGCTTCAATTCCATTCCATTTAAAAGGCATTTATTAAGCACCTCTGATGTACCAGGAACCAATGTGCTTAGTGGTATGGACACAAAAACAAAATTAAAATAGTCTCTGAAGGAACTGACATTCTAATGGGATTGAAGTTATCTTTTCTTTTACTAGTCTAGATTTTGAGGACGATTCACTTGGGTGCTAGGGAACATGCACCCATGCCCATCCATATACTTACATTTTCTTTCTGTCCCTGACTCATTCTGTCTGTCTTTCCCTCATTCTGCCTTTCCTCCATTTTCCTCTTTCTCTTCCTGCACTCTCACTCTGTTCCTCCCTCCCTCATTCAAAGATATGTTTAGAGTCTCTTTAGTCCCCAAATTGGACTTTAATGAACATTAAAATAGTACAAACTATCATACTGAAAATTCATATCTTTTATAGCATTAAAACATTTTTATATTAAACTAAGTGAACTACTTGAAGAAAAAAGATAGCAGTATCTTAATGGAACTTTCAGGTTTCTATTAACCTTTTATTTTTTTCCTTCCCTGATTTAAACCCATGCATTAGTAGACTAGAGACAACTAGGTGCCATAGTACCTACCCTACAGTCAAGAAGACTCATTAGCTGTGTGATGCTGAGCAAGTTACTACTTAACCCTGTTTGCCTCAGTTTCCTTATCTGTAAAATGAGCTGGAGAAGGAAATGGCAAACTACAGTATCTTTACCAAGAAAATCCCAAATAGATCATGAAGACACAGGCATGGTTGAAAAACAAAATTAATAGAGTATTCTGAAAAAAAGCATAGAAAAATCCTGATTTTGTTATTTCACATATAAACTTTTGGAATTGTAAAGAAACCTACAAAGGCATTCTTTTTTGCTTTCTTCACCAGGCACAAGATAGTATTCTTTTGTTGTTTAATACATTTTCACTTTAATATTTCCATTCTATATATAAGCTCTCTTACCTCCCTTTGCCAAGGACATATACAGGCTGGGAAATGAAGTTCTGGTGGTCAAGGTGGAAATTGATCAGTATGCTATAATCCACAGGTGGAGGTGGGGCTGTGAATCTTAAAGAAACAAGGTGTTTTTCTCTCACTCTGGAGGGTGAAAATTCCATGGATTGTGCAATGTGAGCAAAAAGTCGGAGTGTTGGACAGAGTATCAGTGTGTCAGCACTGGCTTTCATTTCAGTTTTTGCTTTTCAGTTTGCAGGAAGCTAGAGAAATAAAGGGAGTTCTCATACCTAAAAGACAATATTGTTCCTTGCAGTTACTGAAAAGAACACAATAAAACCTAGTCTCTTTCCCCATATTTCTCTTCTTCTCTCAGAGAGTTACTGTGACAATGTTTATTTCTGCTTTTTAAAGTCACCTTTATAATTTCTCTTCAAATGATTTGGATGACAGCTAAAGTTTATTGAATGATAATTGCTTCTCATCTGTACATTTAATTATTTGTGAATAGAAAGTTAGAGAAAGGAGAAGTGTGGCAAAGCATAGAGATGAAAGTGAAAAAAGAAGTGAGCATAGATTCTCTTTCTAAAGCAAATGGTTGTATGTTATGGGTTGTGATAGGGAGACTTGGGAGGACTGGGTTTTGGATCACTCTTTCTGTTATTCCATTCCATTCCTAAGTAGACTAATCCCTCATTGGGGTAGAACTAGGAGAAACCTATATATTTTTTCTTTGTGAAGGCAGAAGAGGAGTAACTAAACAAATTTGTTGATGTTCCTAATTCTTTTGTTTTTTTAAACATATTCGCACATTAGTCATGGTGTGAAAGAAGAAACAGAACAAAAGGGAAAAACCATGAAAAACAAAGTAAAAATAGTATGCTTCCATCTGCATTCAGAGTCCCCATACTTCTTTCTCTTAATGTGGATAGCATTTTCCATCACCAGTCTTTTAGAATTGTCTTGGATCATTGTATTGCTGAGAAGAGCTAAGATCATTAAAATCATTACACAATGTTGCTGTTACTGGGTACAGTGTTCTGGTTCTGCTCATTTCATTCAGCATCAGTTCATGTAAGTCTTCCCAGGTTTTTTTTTTTTTTTTCTGAAATCTGCCTGCTCATCACTTCTTATAGCACAATGGTATTCCATTACATTCATATACCACAACTTGTTCAGCCATTCCCCAACTGATGGACATTCCCTCAATTTCCAGTTCATTACCACCAAAACCAGGATACTCTCATTTCAAAGTTGGGTGCCAGAGGAGTAGAAAGGAGTTATCCCTCCCTTCTTGTAATTGACCAATACAAACTTTTGTCATGTTAAATTAAAGTGGTGTATAAAAGCTTAATATATATATATATATATATATATATACATGTATATGTGTATATGTATATTTATATATGTGTGTGAGCATTTATACCTTGGAAAATGACAAATACTATAAATGAATGCTTACTTTATTTTTGTTGATTCTCTAGTCATAAGAAACTAATGGAGAAAATGTTATTAGTGTTGATTAAATTTAAACATTTAAACTTAAAAGTTATGTGTACTTTTTTTTCTTCTTCTAGAGAGCCAGCCCTTAAATATTTGCCATCCTTTACCAATTCAAAACCCCTTAGACACCTTGCTACATTTATTTTAAAGGATAGAAAGTGGGCATATATTTTCAGGCTGAGAAATAAAAATGATAAAAGCCAGTAAATACTGTCTATTTCATTCTGTTTTGGGGTGTGTGTGTGTATGTGTATGTGTGTGTGTGTGTGTGTATGGCCAGCCTTTCAAGTATAGCTTATCAGAATTTTAGTCTATGACCTAATGAAAAACAATAGTGAGAGATCTCATTTGATAATATGTCTTTTGTTCATCTCTACAAGCAACACAATTTTAAATCTATTTTAAAATATGCTGTTGAGTAAATTAAATTAATAAATTAATTATAACATATTTTCTATTTGTGATACGTTGTGCTAAGTACTGTAGATACAAATACAAAAAAGCAAACAGACCCTACCATAAAGGGGCTGACAATCTAATTAGAGTAAACAAGCCTGTAGAGGTAGTTAGGGTGAAGAGTTTTTATCTGGGTCAAACTTTCAAAGTTTTTAAGTCACAGAATAGTTGCTAATCTGCATTGGATGAAGAATTTTCTCCAAAATGATTTTCCTACAAAGATGAAATCCCAGGACCACATAACCAAATGCTTCTCTGAGGTTATGATTTTCATAGTATTTGAGTCCAAGGAACTCCTTTTTGTCGTGTGCTTTATTTAGCCACATTTATGTTTCATAAGGGAAATTAACATCATTTTGTGTTGCCTGGAAAGAAAGAAAGTAGCCACCACCTTAAAGTTTTGCTTACATATAGCTACATAAAATTAGCATCAAATAACATCCTTATTCTCATACATCTGAGACTCCAAAATAAAACACACATACACACAAACAACAACATTTGAAAGACTTAAAAAAAACTTATCAGTGGAATAGATTTGAATTACAGGATCCCTTTCAGTTCTGCAATTCCATGATTAGATACTCTCTCAAAACTCTAATAAAATTTGTAAAAAGGAAGAATAATTCTACATTGTTTCTTTTAAAATGTATTTTAACACATTCACTTCTAAATGATTCTAAGAAATTATCAATATACAGAATCCTCAGCTACAAAATCTTTCACAAGAAAGAATTCATCACTGCTGATCCCTCAGGGTTATCTATCATTGCTTCCAGAAAAATGAGAAATAATGAATGTTGGAAGATTTCCCTTCCCTGTTGTGGTTAAGTTCTTTTCACAGTCATTCTGTTGGTTGTTTTTGTTCTGACCTGATTGTCTTCCTAGTTGGGTAGTTGAAATGCTGTCCACTTCCTCTGATATCTTTTCCTTACCACAATTCAGGCATATCCAATCAATTTATAGCCCATTTTAAAAACATACAAAGTGCAATCTAAAAGAGGTGAGGTGTTAAAATGTCTCTCTGAGTATTTTTAACATAGGAAAAATGATTTCTCTATATAGTGTTGCATTTTTCTCTCCCTGTTTCAGAAGAGCTAAGTAATGATAACTTGGAGTCATTCCTGAAATATTAGATACAATAGAGGGAGTGTAGTATGGAGTGTAGAGAGCTGACCTCAAATCTCTCCCCCCCCCCCCAAAAAAAAAAAACACACAACTGGTTACTAATCCCATTTCTGGCACCTGTGACCCTGAACTTTAATCAACTCTCTAATTACCTGTATTAATATAATCACAAGTTCAATCATTTATTCTTTTTGTCCTCTTCCTGTACATAGTTTATTTGCCATTATAAGACTTATGGATTAGAAAGGAATGGCAGAAGAAAGGAAGGAAGAAGGAAGAAGGAAGAAGGAAGAAGGAAGAAGGAAGAAGGAAGAAAGAAAGGGTAGGAGGAAAGAAGGAAAAAAAGAGAGAGGGAGGGAGAGAAGGGAGTAGAAAAAGGCAGTAGTAAGGCAAGAAGGCAGGTAGGCAAGCAGGAAGTAAGGAAGGAGGGAGGAAATAGCAACAGAAGGAAGGGAAGGAGGGAAAGAAGGAGTGAGGGAAGAAAGGAGGGAAATATAAAAGTGGAATGAAGAAGGAAAAGAAGGAGGAAGGAAACAAGCACCTAATATGTGTGTCAGGTACTATGCTAGATGTTTTTTACAAATAATATTTCATTTGATCCTCACAACAACCCTGGGAGGAAGGTATTATTAAAATCCCTCTTTTATACTTGAGGAAACTGAAGCAGAGGTTAAGTGACTTGCCCAGGGTTACACAGCCAGTAAATATTTGAGCCTTGGGTTTTCCTGACTCCAGGCCCAGTGCCCTTATCTGGTATTCTTCTTAGTAGCCTACTAGAATAGCAGAAAGGGAAGGATTCTTGTCTGGTTCTGTTTAGCATTCCTAAGGTCCTTTGTTTTTTTGTCCATTTTTTACTCCAGTAAAACTGTCACCCATCCAAAGAATATATCTGTACAAAGTGCTCTGTACCCTCAAAAAGTAAAGCAACTCTGCTAAGCTTACGGGGTTTTGTCAGTTTTCTTCATGACTTATAGTTATTTCTCCAACTAGTTATCCTTTTCACATAGATTCTGACTAGAGAATGAGATGTAGCAGTAATCTTCACACAATGCCATTTATAAAGTAAATTTATGTCATAGATTTGCATGTTAAGTGCCTCACTGGTAAGAGTAGCTCTCAAAGACAGCATGCTTATGCTGCCATTTGTGTTTAAATGGGAATGCTAAAGCAGGCCCAAGTTAAACACACAGATAATTTTAGATCTTTGTCTTAAGTCAAATATGGATCTTGCCTTTTAGTTGCTATTGGGTCTGTCTTATGCCAGTTGACAGCTATTAGTGGGATGATCTGACAACATTCTCAATCATCTCCAATTTGCCCACTCCACAGCTTGCCAATTAGTTTATGTTATTTTAGTAGAGGAAATTTGTCCCTAGAGAAAAAGAAAAAGTCACAGAGTAAGAGGGGGCCTTAAAAAGCCATCAAGACAATACCCATGGGGCAGCTAGATGGCCCAGTGGATAGAGCTTCGGCCCTGGAGTCAGGAGCACCTGAGTACAAAGCCGGCCTCAGACACTTAACACTTACTAGCTGTGTGATCCTGGGCAAGTCACTTAACCCCAATTGCCTCACTAAAAACAAACAAACAAACAAACAAAAAAAGACAATACCCATGATATATCTGTATTTTAGCATGTCATACAGTTGTGTATAATGCAGTATATCCATTTTATCTATGTTTCAGTGATAACTATGTAAAAAATGAGGTAAAAGGCAGCATATATTGGAAAGAAAATTGGACCAGGAATTATTACATCTGTGTTCTGGTCCATCATCTCTTGCTTCCTAACCAGGTAACCCTGGACAAGCCATTTAATCTCTTGGGCTTCATTTTTCTCATCTATAAAATGAAGATAGTGATGCCCACTCTATTGACTAAGGTTGTTCTGGATCTAATGCAAAATTTACAAGATATAAATATAAAACCCTACAACCGAACTCAAGAAATAAACCACCTATTCAAGTACAGGATGAGGCAGGCAATGCTAGATGAAAGTGAGAAAATAAAAATCTGGAGCTTTTAGCAAACTACAAACAGGGTGTTAGAGAACACATAGATTTAGTAGTGTGAAGAGCATAGAATCAAAGAAGTGAGAGGGGTCTCAGAGGTCACTTTTTCCCCCTCCTAGTTCTTCAGCTACATACTTTCTTTGTGAACTTAGGCAGGTGAAATGACTTACCTAAGTCGTGTTTATGGATCTGTTTCCTAATTAAAAAAAAAAAAAGATCCGGGTGATGGGAAAACACACCCTTCCCCACCTCTTTACAGAATTGGGGCCTACAGAGGTTTAATATTGCTCCCAGTGCCAGACTTTTAAAAGATGTTGACTAGTTTTACTGCTCTCTTTTCTCCTCTCACCCCTTTACTCTCCTCTCCCTTCTCCCCTCCACTTCTCGCCGTCTCTGTGTCCCTCTGTGACTCTGTCTCATGGTCTTTCTATCTCTCTGTTTCTCTCTACCTCTTTCTCTTTCTCTCTCTTTCTTGTTATAAGGGATGGATCTTCAGGAAGGGCAGGAGAGGAGGATAAAGTTGGAAATGTAGATGATATAAAAACGAAATCTATTAATAAAATTAATTTTAAAATACAAAGATTCAATGAGAAAAGTTGGATTATGTGACCTCTTAGTGTCTCTTCTTATTCAGTATCTATGGTGCTCTGATCATAGACAAACCAGTGCCAAAGCATAAATCTCATTATGCTATCCTTAACAACTGGTCAATTGACATCAGCTTGAAGCATTTCAGTATCATGGAACTCAGTGCCACCCAGGGAAATCTCTTTCATCTTTGACAATCTGCAGATATTATGAAGTTTAACTTTATATGGAGCTGTATTCCTCTCACTGATAATATTTCCCATAGCTATAACCCACCCATAAAAATTAAAAAGTCCTTTTGCCCCAATAGTTTTTCAAACTAGGTAGTATAGGTATTATCCTCATTTTATATGTAAAAAAGTAGAGACAGGTGCTTTGTTTTGCAAAATTAACTAGTAATTTATTACCCAAACTTCCTGCGTTTCTGACCTCTGGGTTGTGTCTTTAATTTCTTCCATCTCTTACTCCCCAAATTTTATAAGGGATACTTGAATGTTAGCTATGGCTGTAAATTTAATATATTTTTTTCTATATAAAAGATGTTTTATGTATTAATAACTTCTTATCTCTTCCAGATGTCAGGTTTTTGCTGACTTCAAATGGTTTCATATGCCAACTGTACTAGGAAGGTTTGGAAATTCAAAGTATCACACCCCTTCTGGCTTTACTCCTCCAACCCCCATTTTCACTGGCTAACTGTATGCACAGAGATAGTTGACTACTTCTCCATAACCATAAATAAGTTTCTGTAATATTGCTGTCAACCATCCATAGTGTCCTCCCACTCACTGATTATCAATTAGCATGCCAGAGTTAATTGATTCATAAGAAATAGGATATTTACTACTTTGATGTAGTAGGAATAATTTTGGCAAAAAAAAAAAATTTCCTTGAGTCTGGAGCACACTGCTTTTATGGCATTCTCTTACAGTTCTTTTTAGGAGTGTAGCCATCTTCTGGGCTATGAGTTGTAGGATCCTGAAACTGCTTTTCCTTGGTCAGTCTCGTTTGTTCTTAGCATATCTTTCAGTTCTCCATGCAAACATTGCCTTTGGCCACAAATTCTGGGTACGAATTGCTGGTGCGAAGTAAATGTATTTTAACTTTTTGAAGGTCACGAAATGTTGCTCTCATCAAATAAATGTGGTTAAGAAACAGACTCACTTCTCCTTCTCCCCTCCCCTTAGCAATTCCCTCTATGGGCCTTGACTGGAGCCATTTTACCACTAGGCTAGTTTGCTATTAAAATGCCAGATTCCACACTGGCTTGTTGTTATATCCAACTCCACAAATCATGACTGATTCTCTTCAACTCTCTACAGTGCATTCCTGTGTGGCATCATGTTCTTCTATTCAGTTTATACCTGGTTTACTTTTATCTATTTCTATAATCAGTAACACCTGATAAAGGTATTATGGCATAAAATATCTCATAAATTATATTAACTGGAGTGCTGGGGTGTGAGTCATCCTTTATAGACAAGGATTTGAGGCAAATCCTAACAATAAGTTGATTGATCGTTGGGTTTACTGATAAAGTACAAAACAATTTAATGTACAAACTTGAAAAAAAAAGGACCAATAAGGGTTCTCTTCTTCTCTGTCTCTTCTAGACTGTGTCTTGTTTGGCTTTACTGTAGCCTAGTGAGGGGAGATGGTCATACCATAGGTGCCTAATACCAAAAGTGCTCCTTCTGTGGTCCACTGCTTCTAGATGGTCCTCTGATTTTGGAGGCTCATGGGGTTTCATATTGAGTTAAAAATAGGAGTTGGGGGACAGCTAGGTGGTACAATAGATAAATCACTGGCTCTGGAGTCAGGAGGGCCTGAGTTCAAATGTGACCTCAGACACTTGGCACTTACTAGCTGTGTAACCCTGGGCAAGTCACTTAACCCTCATTGCCCTGCAAAAAAATTTAAAAATTAAAAAGTAAATTAAAAAATAGGAGCTGGAGTCTTTTCTTTTCCCTCCCTTCTTCCTTCCTTTTTTCCCCTTTCTCTCCCATTTTAAGGAAAGTAGATTACATCAAGCATGGGAATGGAAAAATTATTGGAAGAACAGACTAAACACATGTATATTTATCAGTTTCTCTCTCTGTGTTTCTCTTACTGTCTCTGTTTCTCTCTGTGTGTGTCTCTGTCTTTCTGTTTCTCTCTCTATGACTCTCTGTCTCTCTGTTTCTGTCTCCGTCACTCTCTCTCTCTCTCTCTCTCTCTCTCTCTCTCTCTCTCTCTCTCTCTCTCTCTCTCTCTCTCTCTCTCTCTCTCTCCAGATCCCTTTCCCTCATCTTCTTGCAGGAGTCTGATATAAAATCCTTATATCACATATTATTTACTATAAAATAGGGAAGAAAATGGTTACAAAGACAGAAGTCTGACTATAACATTAATTAAATAGAACAAGGTGGTATAGAGGAAAAACTCTTTAAGGTCTCAGTATTAAAGTATTAAAGTCTCAGTTTGTAACACATAGTAGTTGAACTAGATGAAGTCTAAGGACCCTTCCAACTCAAAAACTGCATGATCCTTTGTTTCTAAGCAGGCTTCATGGGAGTTCTCTTGGTCCAGGAATCTTCTTAGTAATTTAGAGGTCTTATCAACTGTTCATAGGCTCCTCTGGCCATAATTCTATCATGGCCTCTTTCCAATTCATCACATTCTGGAGCTGGGAATTGAGTTGCTAGATAATAAAAGAAAAACACTAAAAAAAAAAATCTAAGAGTTGTTATTTAAACAAAAGTCATTAATATCTATAATAACCTCCACATAGAGCAATTGCCAAAATGTGGGTGCATGTATACTTTAAAAGCCATTTGACAGGCAATTGTAGAGGAAAAATATTAGTAGGGTGGATTTGTCAGTTAAAAGAAATTTGTGGGTTTAACTGGATTTGCTACAAGAACAATATATTTTCTGTTAACATTAGAGCACTTTCCTTTTAAAAGCTCTGTTGTGGACACAGAGGTGGTTTAATTTTAATTGAGAGCCAACATATGTAGTAACTAGTTCATAGGTGACTGAAACCCATGATTTTTTTTTTGGCAAACAATGATAGCAGGTCCACCAATATAATAAGGAATTAAAAGGATATGGTAACTCTAAATGTGCTTGGATGATATAGAGCTTTGCATTTCTTGTCTTTTAAAATCACTAACTTTTTCATTTCAGGCCATTTCTCTTTTCTACATGTTAAACTCTGATCTCCATTAGAATACTAAACATTTGGGGGGCGGCTAGATAGTACAGTGGATAAAGCACCGGCCCTGGATTCAGGAGAACCTGAGTTCAAATCCAGCCTCAGACACTTGACACTTACTAGCTGTGTGACCCTGGGCAAGTCACTTAACCCCCATTGCCCCGCAAAAAAAAAAAAAAAAGAATACTAAACATTTGAACTGACCCCCAAATTATAGACTAGTATAATCCTAATAACTCCCTGAAACTCTTAGTTGCTAGATTCCTAAGTTTTAGGTTTCCCTCATTTCTCTGTGGGAGACAGCATGATTTATTGGCTAGAGTGTAGGGTCCAGGTTACAAAGATTCGTCTAACATTAACTAATTAAATAACTATGAACATGTGACTATAAAATGAAAGTTGGTTGTATGGGCTGTTCAGGGACCACTAGCACCTCTAGTGTGAGAGCTGTTCATCCACCTTTGGTGTCTACCTTTCATCCAACTCTCATCTGTCCCCCAAGAAATTGTAATATTGCATCGGCCATACCCTGGTAAAACTGACTTGGCAGACTTCTAAACCATGGTGAGGGTCACCAATAAGCAGCAACCCACTGGAGTGTTAGAGGGGTGTCTCCTCCAAGCATGTGAAGATATCTCCCACTGGGGTGGATGAGAACAATTTGTTCCAACAGCCATTAAGGTGACTGAAGCAGGAGCTGTTCAGGCTTAGAGCTTCTTTAGACATTAAAGATGCCAAGGTCATCCACTGCCAACCAGGCCATTATGGGTCCTTTTGACTTTTGTTCTGCCACTGTACTTTGATGGCCCAGGAAGAAAGAGTGAGGTTGACAACTTTGTACAACTTTGCTTCACTTAAATCTAATGCGTGCATGAGTCAAGACGTTTACACATGATATCACTGGTCTTCTTCAGAAATTGAAGGATAAACGACAACATGAAATCAAAGAAATAATAGCAGTATTGTGGTGTCGTTTTAATAAGATGGCATGTGTAGAGTGCTTTGAAACCTTCAAATGCTATTATGTGGCACAAAGTATAGAGGGCTAGGCCTGGAGTCAGGAAGACCTAAGTTCAAATCTTGCCTCAGATACGTCCGAGCTCTGTAGTCAAGGTCAGTTAACTTAACCTCTTTCTGCTTTAGTTTCCTCAGTTATAAAATGGGAGAAATAACAACACCTCCCCCTGGGGTTAATGTGAGGATCAAGTGAAATAATATTTTATAGTGCTTTACAAATTTTCAAGTTCTATATAAAGGCAAGCCATCATCATTGTTGATGTTAACTCTTGATGTATGGCTTGGGTATTAATTAAAGGGAATCTCTACTCTATAAAAATCATTCCTACCTTTTCCTGAAGATTCCTGCTTTATGATCTATTCTCTCTTTCTTCATGCAGAGATTGGAAAATTGTAGAGGAAGAAGATGTAAATATGAGTATCTGGAGACTGTAAATTCTACTCACATTCCAATATATCACTGGGAGTATGTTATGTTTTACATTCCAGTGTTGCACTGGGATTTTCTATCTACAGTCATGAAAAAAAGCAAAGAGCAGTTCCCTTCCCATTTTTATTTGGACTACTCTTCTATGCAAGGATTGAGAACATAGTAAATAATCTCTTGTGTGAGATAACCTGGCCTATTAAGCAATTTGATATAGCTCTGTATACTATTTTTTGTTGTTCAGTCATTTCAGTTGTGTTCAACTCTTCATGCGCCCATTTGGGGTTTTCTTGGCAAAGATACTGAAGTGGTTCACCATTTTGTTTTCCAGCTCGTTTTAAGATGAGGAAACAGAGGCAAACTGAGTTAAGTGACTCAGCAAGGTTCACAAGGTTACTGTCTGAGTCCAGATTTGAACTCAGGAAAATGAGTCTTCCTGACTCTAGCCTAGTCACTACCCACTGAGCAACCTAGCTACCCTAGGATAATGCCGTGGAAATTTATTTTGATTTAGGGACCCTATCTTTGGGCTGAGATTAGAAATCCTTAGGCCCTCAGGGTCTCTTCTATGTGGGAGGTGCTGGTGCCCCTCCCCCTCTGCTTCAGCTGAGCCAAAAAGCCCCGTGGGCTGTACAAGATGCCAGGGCTGCAGCTGGTGGGACAGGGACGCTCGAGTGTCTCATGCATACCATACCCAGGGCTCCAGGGGCCCGTGTCCCCATTGTGCGCCTAGGGACATTGGCATGAGCTACGCCAGAGCCTGGCCTTGATGAGCCTGGGATCTCTAGGATAGATCCTCTCAGGGTGGAGGGAGCTGGGGCTCTCTCCCCCAGGTTTCTGACCTGGTGTTTTGTACAGCCCATGGGACATTCTGGCTCAGCTGAAGCAGAAGGAGAGGGGCACCAGCACTTCCCACACAGAAGAGACCCTGAGGGCCTAAGGTTTTCTAATCTCAGCCCAAAGGTAGGATCCTCAAATCAAAATAAATTTCCACAATGCTATAGTCAGTTTTTAAGTGGTATTATTCATTATAAAAGCACTGTTTTTTTAAACAGAAAATAAATTAGTTTAATTACGTTACACACATTTTTTGGGGGGGGAGCAATTGGGGTTAAGTGACTTGCCCAGGGTCACACAACTAGTAAGTGTCAAGTGTCTGAGGCCAGATTTGAACTCATGTCCTCCTGACTCCAGGATGGTGCTCTATCCACCATGCTACCTAGCTTCCCCCACACGTTCAGACCAGATATTCTATTTTATTTTTTTTTTGCAGACAATAATTGTTGGTATATGATAGCAGCATATTGGTAATATGACAGGCATGGGTGGACCATGGTGACAGTATAAGTATAAGTATAAGTATAAGTATAAGTATAAGTATAAGTATAAGTATAAGTATAAGTATAAGCAGAATACAAAGATGTAAACTCATGAATAGAAAGATAATCTTTCTTTATCCTTCCAAAATAAAAACTAGATTTTGTCTATTTCTTCACCTATAAAAAAGGGTTATCAAAAGAATTGAGCAAATGTTTAATGAATTATTAATTGATTTATTTATTGATTGAAGCACTACATTGCAATTAAAGAATTTGAACTCTTCTAAATGTAGAATTACTGATAATTTCTGTATGTGATCATTATTTCATTTTTAAAAAGTGGAGGAAGTAACAAAGAAAACTCCTATTCCAGGTCTAATTCTGCCATCATCTTATAAATGAGTTGCAGAATTAGATGGATAATAGAATTGGACAGTAAATAGCACATCATCTTAGATTTTCTCATTAATTAGAAGGGGTGCCTTAGTCAGAGCCTGACACTCTGTCTAGAGTAAAATAGATATTTCAAATAATTCAGAAGAAAAAAAAAAGTAGCATCCTGTGGCCGATGATTCCACAGGGGAAAACCTTGGAAAGTTTTAGAATATATTATTAACTATATGGTTTGAGAGTATTTCAAAGGAAAGTAGTGATCACCAAGAGTCAACTTATGTTCATTAAGAAAAAGTCCTGCAAAATTACATTCATTTTCTTTCTTTAATAGGGTTATTGCTGTGATATGTAAAGTTAATTCTAAATCATTTGTGAATGAATACCTTCTATCTGAGGGTTTAACATTGGAAGGTATCTTGTAATACCTAGAACTATCACATCAAAGGGATTTGGATAATTACAGTGTTACTCAAATACTTTCAGTAAAAGGCTTAACCCATTTCTAACCCAACAGATAAGTCTTCCCATACTGAAACTAACTTTCCAAAACTGAGTTAAATCTCATATTCTCTTCCCCCTGTAATGCAGGTTGATTGATTGACTGTGTGTGTGTGTGTGTGTGTGTGTGTGTGTGTGTAGTGGAGCAAGTCAGATCTATTATTCACCGGTGTACTTGAACTCCAGTGCAGAAACATCCCCCAAAAAGCAACTTTTCTACATTTTAGAGTCAGAGGGTTATTTTAAGGCACTGAGAAAGGACTTGTCTGAGGTCCCTCAGGAGGGCTTAAAATCAGGTCTTAGTAGCTTCAGATCTGGTCTCCTACCCACTTTTCTAAGATACTTCACTTGTAACACAATGTAAATGGAGTTTAAAAACCATCCAAAGCTTAATCACAATAAAATCTAGACTTTTAAAATTCTCTTATCATATTTCTTTTAAAGGCCTTACCTTGATCTCTGCAAACGACCTTCTTTCTAAAAATTTTCCAGTCTCAATCTTCCTCTGCATTTGATTTTCCAAAGAGTTTTACTAAATCATTTCATTGTGAACTTTGAAAGGTCCTGATCACTTTGGCCTTCTTATCTCAGGCATCTGCTACTCACTCAATGAAACAGAATCAAATCAACATTTTTATTAACACCTTCAAAGTCTACCTTGTGACTTCACCTCAGAATCTATTTAAATCATCTCAAATATTCACAGCTCAGTGAAGGCAATTCACATTTCTTCAGTAATTAAATATTCTATTCCACTAATACCTTAATCTCAGCCTTGTCCTCTGACCTTCTTCTCTAGCCTCTCTGCTCAAGACCTTTATTCTATTTTAGCTTTTCTCAGTGCCACCAATCCTGAGGCATAAACTTAATACCTTACCCGACTATCTTATGATTGGCTTGCTACAAAGTATTTTGGGTAAGATATTTGAAGGGTAGTGTATAAAAGTAAATTATATTGTATTGCGTAATAAAAAGCCTGTTAGCATGGATCTTTTTTCCAAGGTTGTTGTAATATGCCCATTTGATAAAGAAGTCAATTTAGTGATGTCTTAAGTGACCATTTAGAATGCAGTATATCTAAATTAGTTACTTTCTAGTATGTAATGAAATGGATGGACTGTAAATCAAGGTCACTTGTACATAGCAATTGTAGATAATTCTGAGTACTTTTCATAATATAATCTTATCTCACTGACAATATTATTTTCCCTTTGCACATGGTGCACATATTAGTTGTATAATCCCATTGATTAAATCCTTTAAATGCACTTTTAATTACCATGTCACTTGTCCTTTCTTTTTATCAGTTTATCTCATAAGCTTCTGTTTTTATTGCCATTCTCTTCATTCTCTCTCTGGAAAAAGACAAGAATATCTAAATAAAATAATGCTGTGAGAATTGTACCTTTAAAAATAGACTTCTATCTATGTTAATTGCTTTCATTCAATCTGCAACCCACTCCTCGGGTAACTTGGAATTTCTTTTTCTACTTGTCTGATATACCTAATTTATTTTAACTGATAAATGAGTAATATAATTCATCCTTATCAAAAATCTTTGGTCTCAGGTTATGTTATTATCAGTTGTTTATTCTAGGATTTTAAAATAGAATGGATAGTTATAAAGTGACAGAGTAGAATTCTCCAAGGTTTAGGGACTAGGAATGGATGGGGGGTAAAACAGCAAAGATCAAACATTCATTTTACTCCTGTTCTTCTTTGAGAAACGGGCAGATTCATAGCATGTATGTGGACTAGAACAAAGCAAATTGCAATGTTCCCAAGAGGAAATAGATAAGAGTAGGGAAAGGGAGGGAATAAGGAGGCTATTTTCCCTAAATAATAGGGATATATTCATTGAATTACCTGCATATTGTATTTCCACATACTTTCTATGATTGCTTTTTGCATATACACATTTGACATTTTTTCTGTTCAAATACTTGAATTCACATATGACATAAAATTTTTCGCAGTAGAGAACCATGAAATGAAGAAAACATTGCTCTTTTTCCCCCCCGCTATGTACCGGGATACTTTATTATAATGATTATCTAGATTCATCATTCATAAATGATCACTATGCCTTTCATAGTCACATGGAGAAAGGTATATAGAAGTAGACTAACAAAAGGCAGTTTCTATCATATTTTCACCTAACTCAAATGCTATGCTCAGGTGAATTAAGTTTTCATACACAGGAGCAATGACACATTCTGAGGAAGAATGATGAGAGATCAAAAGCAAAATAACCAATTAGGAAGCTATTATAGTTGTTCAATCAAGAGGTGATGATATGCTTTAGGGTGGTAGTTGTGTGATTGGAGATTAAGGGGCAGGAGTGAGATATTATAGGTATTTGGAAATAATGAAATTTATTGAGTGTTTTGTTATCATGACTGAATAAAATGGAAAACAACAACAACAAAAAATAAGCCTGCGAATCTGAATGATATGAACCTGAGTTTAGCCTTCAACTAAAATGGAAGTGTTTGTATTTGTGATAAATTTATGGTAGAGGAAAAACAAATAAATTCAACCTTTAGCAGAAATGAATTGAAATCACCTATAAAAAAGAAAAAAAGGTTATAAAATTAATTAAAGAACATGTCACAGTGATATGTCATCTACAGAAAATGCACCTAGGATGGTATCACAGAGAAAATGAAAAAAGAGTGTAGAATCAAATGTAATTTCCCTTTAGCTAACTCCAGGAAATCTGAAATTGTATTGATACTATTTGAACATAGATGAATTTAAATTAGAAAATATTAAGATAAATATGGAAACTATATTATATTTAATTTTATCAGTTATAAACTTTCAGTATTAATTTATATATGTCTAATTCCACTGAAAAAATTAATTTTTTAATTGAATTGCAAAAAAGTTTTCCACAAAAAAATAAAAGATAATAGGAGTTGTAGCAATATTGAGTTTTAGAGGAGTGTGGTAATATTAAGTTTTAGAGAATGTTTCAATTTTTGCTTTTATTATATATTTCATGTGTAACAACTAAGATTCTGAATTCCATTAGACATGTTTTTGAGAATTCTCATTGTTTGATTTGATTATTTGCAAAGCTATTTAAAGTTGTGTTAAGCTCAATTTTGTAGGAAATTTTCCTGACTGATTACCAGCATCCACACATCTGAAACACCTGAAGAGACTTCCATTCCACAGCTACACCCATAGGACATCCCAAGAATCATCTGAGAAAAGACTTCCAAAGACTTAAATGGACATTTTCCTGTTTTCCTTTTCCATATTATATATACTGTTTATAATGTCCACCTGCTAATAGGGGAGTACCCCCTTTAACCTTTGTCAATGTGTCGCTCAATTTCTTTTTCATTCCATTTACTTAGTTAGTCATAAGCATCTATAATGTTATTGCTTGAGGAAACCATGTTTCTTCACTTGAAGCACAGGGGGGACTGTGAGAATTGGAATTGCACCCCCTACTGGAGAGATACTGTAGGAAAGCTCCGCCACGAGGAGAAAGCATGTGATTTAGAGACCATGTGACTTTAGCATCCGGAAGTTACATATATAGCACCACCTGTGGGACTAGTCAATCAGAGCTACCAGCCAATTAGCTTGGAGCTATGGGTGTATGGATGGCGCTGTTTCTTGTTGGAGAAGAGGTTTCTGAGAGGAGGAAGGAGCGAGCAAGTTTCTTTTGCCCGGGACCTCCGTTTGAGTGGAGGTGAGATGCTGGCTCCCTGAGATAGATAGATGAAGGAATCTTGGCCTCTTTCTCTCTCCTCACCAAATTCTTATGCTCCTTAATAAATACTTAAATGTCTAAACTCTTGCTAAAGCTTATAATTTTTACATTTTTAGCCACCGTACAGATGGCAGCTTTACTGACTCTGAATAGTTCACTGGTGGAATGTGACAAATTGAATAAAGATTATAAAGGAAATAACAGAACTTCTAAACAAAGTCAGAAATGAAAAAATATTGAACATTTAATTTAACATTCACAATTTGATTATTAGCTTTACAGGCTGCAATGCAGTAAAAATCACCAAGGGAAATATAGTCTAGATATAGATTATAAGGAAGACTATAACCTGGAATTTCTCCATGTTAAAAAGGAAAACCAAAAGAATAATATATATGGCAACTACAAACTGGCAAATAAAAATAACACTGGGGCAGCTAGGTGGCACAGTGGATAGAGCACCGGCCCTGGATTCAGGAGGACCTGAGTTCAAATCCAGCCTCAGACTCTTAACACTTACTAGCTGTGTGACCCTGGGAAATTTTAAAGGGAAGAAGAACAACAACAACAACAACTAGCTGTGTGACCCTGGGCAAGTCACTTAACCCAAATTGCCTCACACACACACACACACAATTTTTTAAAAATAGCACCAAGGCTAAAATCAGGTTGAATACACAGAATAGGAGGTCTAAAGACATCATGGAAACAGACTATCATTTTGTTGCTATCTATTTTTAATATAACAATATTTTATTTCCTATTTTCTTTTGTATTAACAATGCCAATTATAGTGGTGTAGAACCCATTTACAATATTTGTTTACTTTCTTATTTTCCTTTTGTTCTGTTTCATATATTTGAAAACATAGGCATGGATGTTAGTGAAAATAAAATGTATTTTACAAAAAATTAAGTATTTCACTCATTTTTCTAAGTGCATAGTCATCATAATATATGTATTATGGACAGTAATAGTTTAAAGTTTCCTTTTTTATGCACCATGCCATTATAAACTGTAGTCTAAGTTATTTCTCTGTCCTTCATCCTTCCTTTTGATGAGGAAAAGATATTTTGGATCAAAAAGCAGCTGTGTTTACATTGTTTGGATGTAGAAGTCAGAAAATGATAATAGGGTCACATATTTTTTTTTTAAAAAGTTTCTAAAACTTCCTGTAATCTAAAGGTAAAAATATGTCCCCAAATGGCAGACTTTTTTAGAAGCCTTTTCTTTAATTGGCAATGTTGGCATTTAGTTATTAAATAGAATCAATTATATTCAGGTCTATAATTTCAGTATATTATTATAGTGGCATTCCAGGATAACATATTTTTTCAAATTGTATTAGAATAAATACACTTGAAATATTACATTGATACCTTTCTTGAGGGTAATAGCATTAGTCTATATTTGTAGAGTGTTAGATGTGCCATCAGCGAACCAAGGTTCAAATCTGTACTATGCTTACATGTGTGCTCTTTATAAGCCATTTAATTTCTTTGAATTTGATATTTCTAATTTAAAATAAAGGGATTGACCTAAATGATCTATGATTTTCTTCTATATCTGAATCCTATATTACTGAGTGCAGAAAATTCACTAAAATCTTTTTTTAAAAAATTCAGTCTTACAAATGCAAGCAGCAAATCCCTTATGTTTTTTCTCTCCCACGGTATTTTTTGGGGTATTATACCACAAAACCCAAACTTGTTTTGTTAACCTTGTTACTCAGCCTTGAGAATAGTGTCAAAAAGTCTATTATTCCACCAAAAATATATGCCAGCATTTTCTATATCTTTCAATCTCAAGGTGAAAAAAAATCTCACAATAGTGAAATCAAGCACCATGGAAAAGTATAATTTGATTATGGATCTTGTTTTTTCCCTATATAAATATTTTATTATTTCCAGTTACATGTAGAGATACTTTTCAATATTTATTTTTATAAGATTTCTTGTTTCAAATTTTTCTCCCCTCCCCTCCCTCCCCCCTTCCCCAAGACATCAAGTAATCTGATATAGGTTATATATGTACAATGACATTAAACATATTTCTGCATTAGTCACATAATGAGAGAAGAATCAGAGCAAAAAGGAAAAACCTCAAAAAAGAAAAACAACAACAACAAAAACAATAGAAATAGTATGGTTTGATCTGCATCCAGAGCCAGCAATTCTTTTTTTTTTTTTTTTCTGCATTTGGAGAGCATTTTCCATCATGAGTCTCTTGGAACTAACTATCTTGGATGATTGCATTGCTGAGAAGAATCAAGTCTATCACAGTTGATCAACACACAATGTTGTTGATACTGTGTACAATGTTCTCCTGGTTCTGCTCATCTCACTCATCATCAGTTCATTCAAGTCCTTCCAGGTTCCTCTGAAATCCACCTGCTCATTTCTTATACCACAATAGTATTCCATTACATTCATATACCACAACTTGTTCAGTCATTCCCCAATTGATGGGCATCCCTTCAATTTCCAATTCTTTGCCACCACAAAAAGAGAAGCTATAAATATTTTTTACATGTGGGTCCTGTTCCCTTTTTTATGATCTCTTTGTGAAAAATTCCTAACTGTGGTATTACTGGATCAAAGGGTATGCAAAGCTTTATAGCCCTTTGGGCATAGTTCCAAACTGCTTTCCAGAATGGTTGGATCAGTTCATAGATCCACCAACAATGCATTAGTGTATGGATCATGTTTTTGTAATAATATGTATATTGCTCACTAACTTTTTATTTTACTCTAAAGCAATTTTGTTTTTTAATGTTCTGGCATATGTTCCACGAAATCTTCCCTGAAACTTTATATCACCACTACATAAAATGATGTGTAGTACTAAACAGATCCTTAACAATTTCTTATTCTCCCTGACTGAATAGTCTCACTGACTGACTTCCCTCTGTCCATTTCCGAACTCCCATTGCCAACTCCCAGGAGGAAGGGCATTGTTCCTCATTTGAACTTCTAGCACTTTATATTCTGAATTATATTATATTTGTACCTCCCTCACATCCTAATTACTAAATTATAAGGTCTTCAAGGTACGGGGACTATATCATACTTAAGTTTTGCTATCCTTCATTCCTCAAATATTGCCTTACATATAGCAGGTGCTTAATGCATGTTGATCCTTTTTTCATCCATAAATAAGCATAATGAAGCAACATACTTAAATATGAAGCAGCTGAACCAATTTTCAGAATTGGTCACTCTACTGATATGAGTGTGGATATTGAAAGGTATTCACTTTCATGCAGTGTCTTTTTATTTGTTTTGTTTTACTAGCTTTAGCATAGCAATTGATTATTAAATGTTTGTTGACTTACTGGGAAGAACCTGTAACTCCATAAATGCTTCTTTTAGGATGTGGATTACCTGTTTTGCCAAAGTAATAATTCTATTACCCTGTTTCTGATGGTTCCATAGGATGGAACCATTAAAATCTAATGTGTGTGGTCGCCTTTTTCTGCCCCCAGTGTGGGGGGACACTAGCTAGGATTTACTTATAACTTAGAAGCTTCAGCAACAGTTTAGGCAGTAAGCATTTATTAAAGTATATTAGAGGTTAGTAAAAAGAGAACACGTGGAGTTCAGAAAATTAAAAAAAAAAAATCTTCCCTAGGATTCAAACTGGACTCCTTCTCCTTCCCTCAGTCACCAACGCAATGTTCCAGAATGAAAAGAGACAGAGCCAGGGAGCCAGCCTCACTTCCTACTTCCTGTCTCCCTGCCCTGGAAGGGGCCATCCTTCAAGCCTATTTGCTAGATTGGTTCACTGGACCTCAGGGTGATCTCCTTGCTGAGTTCAAAGTCCTTAGCTTCTGAAAACAACACCCCACTCAGGGCTGGCCAGGTGTGGTCTCGATTTAATCAACCTTATGTAGGTTCTCAGTCAGTCTCTCAGTCTCACCCAATTCAATCAATTCCAAATCAATCTCCAGGTGGAGCCCCTGGGCATCTGCCAAATCCCATTATTTTCTCAAATACATCATAGAATTATTGAATCTTAGATATGGAGAAGACCTTTAAAATAATCAGGCTAATTGTCCTCCTTGTATTAGGAAACCCTTCCATAGTATCATGGATAAATGTTCATCCAATTTTGGATTAGATGATTCCAGTGAAAATAATCCATGTCAAAGGAAAATGATTTGCTAGTATGATTCTTTTGGAGATGAGAGTGAGTATAAATGTTCTGAAAAACAAACAAACAAACAAAAAAAACAACTAAAGTGGAATATTACCAGAAAAGTCATGTAATTGTTTATGTATTTTTGTTCCAGCAACCCATGCAACTGGAAATATGCCCTAAGAATTCAAACAGACAAAGTTCCTGTATATACTGAAATATTCATAGCAGCAGTTTAAAGGCAGTTAAAAATAGGAAACAAAGTAACTGTCGATTGGTTGGAGAATGACAACTGATAGTGGCATGTAAAAATTGTAGAATATAATTTTGCTATATAGGAAATGTGACTATGAAGAATTCTGAGAAACACTGAAAGACTTATGTGAATTGACACTAAATGTCTAAGCAGAGCCAGGACAGCATTCCATATGTTGTTACACAAATATAAACAAAAATAACAGTAAAATGTAGTCAAATTCAGATTAATTATAATAACCAGCCTTGTTTCTAAAAAAATAGGTGATGACATGAACTTCCCTTTTTTTGATAGAACAGAATGCAGCATCAGTCATCAGGTACTGTACATTTTTCAGCTTGATATTCAGACCTCCAAATGAAAGATGTTTTTGGTCAATCTCTAGTGAGGAAAAAAAAAACAAAAAAAAATTCTCACTGGAGGCAGGGGATGAGAATTCAAATTGTGAACCTGCAATTTATTGCTAACTTGGCCTTGGTAAACCACCCTCTCCAGCCCTGTTTCCTTTTTTTTTTTTTTAAATTAAAAGATTAGGGGGCAGCTAGGTGGCGCAGTGGATAGAGCACCAACCCTGGAGTCAGGAGGATCTGAGTTCAAATCTGGCCTCAGACACTTAACACTTACTAGCTGCTGTGTGACCCTAGGCAAGTCACTCAACCCCAATTGCCTCGCCAAAAAAAAAAAAAAGATTAGGGGATGAATAGATGACTTTCAAAGTTCCATCCAGTTCTAAATTTATGATGCTCTCATTCTATATCATGATACACTTATGTGGTTGAAAATATGAATAATCAATGCAACTTTATAATGAAGTAAAATAAATACTCTCAACTATGCTTAATATTGGTAGCTATCACATTGTTATTCTATTATTTTTCCCTTATTTTTATGAGGTCCTAGAATATAATTTTCCTATACTTAGAAACTTGAATCTATTTAAGATGTTGAGGTTTTTTTCTCTCTTTTTCATACATTTTTCCCTTTAGAATTGAAATTATATAATGTATGTAAAACATTTTCTAAATCTTAGAGTACTAGGCAAATGTTGGCTAATAATTTTATCTAAAGGTCATTTTCACAATTAGAAAATGGAAACCATAGAAATTTCATGTTTCTCTCCACTAAGGAACAAGCCTTCTATATCTTCCTTTTTCTTCAAGTTCTGAAAGGTTATATTATATCATATAATAGCATATATAATATTATGCTATATCATGTGTATATCTTTTCTTAGGTAATATTGCAACTAAAAATATAATCAAATATCAACTAAAGAATATTTAGGTACATATACATATATGAGATTATAGTATTTATATATGTATATATGCATACATACATATACATATGTGTATTGAGCACAGGAACCATATCTTATTTAAGTTTTTGTATCTTTCATTTTTTTCTTAACATACTTCAATTCTGTGCATTTATACTATTTTCATATATTACTATAATGTCATTCTAGTTGTTAATTAGTTGTTGATATATTTTCTTGCTCTTCAGCTTGTTCTGGTTTCTGATCTCCCTGATACTATTCTTATGCATTTGCATTGTTCTTTTGTATTCATCTTTGATTACTTTCTACCCTTTATTGTTTGTACTAATTATTTTAAAATCTGAGCTTCTGAGAGAACTTCTCTTGTAGCTACAATTTCCTTACATGTGTTCTTTACTTTCTTTTGTTATTATTCATATGTTTAGCAACCCTTCTTCCTTCTATTCCTCCTTCTTACTTCATTTTCATAGCACTGACCATGGAATCATGCCTATTATTTTTTCTAGGATTTCAAAAATCAGTTTTTCTAATGTCTAAGGCACACTTCTTACTAAGCCAGTTTTCTTTCTTTGTAATCTATTGTGCCTTGATATCACTAGAAATCCATACAGTCAAGGAACTGATATCTATAAGATTTTGATGTTATAGATGATTCTTTCCTTGGAACTGGAATAAGATTAAATAATCAGCAATAGAAAAAAATCAATATTTTAAAATAAAAACCTATTAAACATTCTTTATGCACGTACACATGTTTTCCCTCCCTCCCTCCGTCTCTCTCTCTCTCTCTCTCTCTCTCTCTCTCTCTCTATATATATATATATATATATATATATATATATATATATATATATATGCCCCTGGACATGCATTTTGAATGAACATTTACATGGGTTTAGGGTATACAGAAGATATAGAAGACAAATTTACACTGTTCCTGCCCAAGGAATTACCTTACAGCTTAGTTTTGTTGGCTTATTTGTTTCTTTTCCTTAAATATATCTTAGGGGCAGCAAGGTGACTCAGTGGATAGAGCACCAGCCCTGGATTCAGGAGGACCTGAGTTCAAATCCAGCCTCAGACACTTAACACTTACTAGCTGTGTGACCCTGGGCAAGTCACTTAACCTCAATTGTCTCACCCCCCCCAAAAAAAATTAATAACTTATTTAGGGGCAGCTAGGTGGCACATTGGATAGAGAACTGGCCCTGGATTCAGGAGGACCTGAGTTCAAATCTGACCTCAGACACTTGACACTTACTAGCTGTGTGACCCTGTCACACAGCAAGTTACTTAACCCCCACTGCCCCGCTATATATGTGTATGTGTGTGTGTGTATGTGTATATATATATATGTATGTATATATATGTATATATATGTGTGTATATGTATGTATATGTGTGTGTGTATGTGTGTGTATGTGTGTGTATATATATATATATCTTAGAGGAATTGTTTTTATGCAATATAGCACTAGCCTTAGAGTCAGGTGCTATTACATATGTGACATTAGGATAATTGATTTACTTTTCTGGGCCTCTATTTTCTCTTCTGAAATTGGAATCATAGGTTCTTATTTATACATTTTTCTCCATAATAATAATTCCTATTTACTTACGACGTCAATCTTTTCTTCCTTTTCAATGACTCTTTGAGATAGGTATTTTAAATAATTTTATCACTCTTTCAGAGGTGAGGAAAAAAAGACTAGAAAGTAACCTGCCTAGGGTCATATAAAAAAGAATGTGTCAGATCTGGGACTCAAATTTTTGTCTTCTTATTCATGTTCCAAATGCAATGTACTTTCCACAACATTTTTTCCCTGTAATGTTTGGGATATTTATTGTAAAATACTTAAAATGCCCCAGATTATGAGTACTATGAAGTAGCTAACATGTACCTTTGGAGATACACACATACATACACACATACATATTATGTATGTACATATATGGGTATGCTCCCCTTTTCTTAAAGAACAAGCAAAGAAAATGGCAGAATACCTTAATTAGTTGGGCTTCAGTTAATAGAGAATTTATTGAACAACAAAGACAAGGTCTTTATATGTTTATTTAAAAGGTGATTCAAAAAGCCAGTTGGAGATTGACTATATTTTATTTGCTAAATGAATTTTAATGTCTTAAATTATACAAAAAAGAAATACAATGGTATTGCTTAAGGGATAAAAAAACAACCAGAGCAATATGATACTGTGAATAGAGTTCCAATTGACCTGAAGAAAGTTCTATTTGGACTTGTTAGATTCTCCCCCTGAAATGAAAAAAAAACAAAACAAACAAATCACATGCTAGAAAGTCATCAGTACACTCTTCTAATTGCTTTTGCTCTGACTGCTAACTTTTTGGCAGTATTAGAAAGTAGAATGATTAATGATCTCAACTATCCAGCCCTCTCTGCTAAATTGGGTCTGGAATGTTTGCAACTAGGACATTCATTGGTAAGTAAAAGAATGGAATAACAAAATTTAGAGGTAGCATCACACAATTCAAACCATGTTTGTCCTGGATTTAGAAACCTTGAATTCTTACACCTAAGATATTTATTAACTGTGTGATTATGACTTAGGCACTGGTAGTATAAAGAAAAAACAAAAAAAGTCCACGTATACAGATGTGTGCATGCATATAAAATTATGTACCTGCAGGTATTTACATATGTGTAAATAAACATACCTATAGAATTTGTATGTCATATACAAATACAAATACATGCATACATTGTCTATACATATGCATATATAAATACATATGTTCTGGCTAGTCTGGCCTTCTAACTATTCCTCATGTGTTACATTTCTGGGATCATGACTTTGCACAGCCTCTATCCCTCATATGTCACATGCAAACTTCAGGGATAGTGGGAAACATACAATTAGCCAAGAGACTTAGGAAGGTCCTCATATAGGAGATAGCATTTGAACTGAGATATGAAGAAAGGTGGGGATTCCAAGAGTTGATAGTAATGGTGGATTTCTTTCCATATATAAGGTACACAGATGGTATGAAACCTTTGTGACAGGAGATAAAATGATGCATAGGAGAAATAATTAGAAGGAGAGTATAACTAGACGATGCAGAATAAGCCTGGCAACTTCTACTGGAGTCAGGTTATGAAAAGTTCTATATGCATAGCATTTTATCTTTGACCACAGAGGTAAGAGAACAAGTTGCTTCACCTGTGATAGTCAAACTAACTGGCATTTATTAAGTTCTCACTATGCTTCATGTATTGTGTTTAATGGGGGAGATAAAAATATCAGCAAAAAGAAAGATAGTCCCTGAGCTTAAGAAGCTAACATTCTGGCAGTGGAAGACAATATATAAAAGTAAGCTGAGGTGGTTGTTGGGAATGAGAAGGGGCAGAGGGGAGAGAGGAAAGAAAGAAGATGGGGGTAACTAGGTGGCATATTGGATAAAGTACTGGCCCTGGATTCAGGAGGACCTGAGTCCAAATCCAGCCTCAGACACTTGACACTTACTAGCTGTGTGACCCTGGGAAATTTTAAAGAGAAGAAGAAGAAGAACAACAACAACAACAACAAGAGCAAGAACAAGAAGAACAATCACAAGAACAAGAACAAGAATAAGAACAACAACAACAACAACAACAACAACAATTCTAAAGAGTCAATAGTGGCCAAGGAATGAAGAAGTGAACCCATACTATCAGAGTGAGACTTGCCTTACTTCAAGTAAAAGATTATAAGACTTGAATTACCTTCATCACAGGCTTTTGCAAACTTTAAATGTTATTAAAATGTGAATTATCATAAGCTTCATAAGTAGAATTTTTTAAGCTGGAAAAAAACAGAACAAAAGCAGAGGATAAACATTAGAGCTCTCCAAGGGTTCAGCTCCAGAGACTTCCTATTTTAACTGTACTTAATAAATGCTAAGATCAGTTATTTCTGTGCTGCTGGAGGAGTATGACTATTGTCTATCCCTTCTAAATTTATGCATCCTGATACAATGGTCTATTTACCCTACCCCAGTTATAACTCCAATTATTATTATATTTTAATATGTGAAAACTCATCTAATGATCATTGCTAAAGTGCTGTGTCATACCCCTACTACCAATATGTATATGTTTACATGTGCACATGTCTCTCTGTGTATAATGAGTAAATAATTATCTTTTGTTTTGTATGACTTTAGAGCAGTTACTTCACCTGTCTAGGCCTCAATTGCCTCATTTGTACAATGACTAGTGTGTACTCAATTGATCTCAAATTTACGTTTCAGCTATAAGATTCTATGTTGCATTTCTTTTAATTTGCCCCAAACCTGTACATTCTAAGTATTGTTCTACTGACAAAGATCAATAACAAAGTTAACTATAGCAAACCACCTCTTCAAAAAAAATATTTCCCCTTATCCCTTTAGGAATTTAATTGGTATTTGTTTTGCTTCAATGAAAACAATATTTTTTGCCCATTTCAGCTAATGTTCCTATTATGCCAGAAGCAACCTAATCCTGGTTTTTAGACTTTCTTCACGAGAAAGCATTTAAGAGAAAAGGCGTGGGGGAGGGGGGGAGCATCTCTCTCTCTCTCTCTCTCTCTCTCTCTCTCTCTCTCTCTCTCTCTTTCTCTCTCTTTGCCAAACAGGCTCTGAATTTTACAAACAATCCATAAAGATTAGGGAATTGTGTTCACTGTAGCATTATACTGCTTTTTTATGGCCAGATACCATTCCAATCCTAAATCAGCACGAGCTATTCACAAAGGAATCATTCTGTGAGGTTACATTTGGATTGGTTTTACTCAATAAAGTGGCATGAAAATCAGAATCCAACTAGTCAATGGGAATGCTGAGAGGTAATCTTATTAGTTTTCTTATTTATTAGTAGCAATACAGCTTAAAAATGGTGCTTTGAAAGATCTTAAACAGTTACGTGTGCATGCAGTTGATATGGGAGGCTGTGGCCCACTGGACTAATTTAGGCATTAGTCTGGAAAGTCCAGAAATAAGCAGTGATTCCAGAGTTTTCATAAACTCACTGAGTTGCCAGACTTTGTTTATTTTCAGATGTGGTGGACAAGAAACTTGAACGATTGCCATACTTATCAAATCATGTCAGTAGAACTTTCTGACCTCATTGTGGGGCTGGGGGTGGGGAAAAAAAAAAAAAAGCTTTCTAACAGAAACTGAACTGCTTCCATTAGAGAAGAAATAAAGGAACATATGGCAATAATGAGACAAAAATTATAAAGTTTATTTTTGATCATCTATAGTCAAGTAAATCTAAACACATTCAGGAATAATCACATACCAGCTAGAGTGAATGATTCCTATAACTCGTATGACTTTTCCCTTCTCTGTGCTCTTGCATAGGCATTATCCTTTAGCCTGAAACATTTTCTCTCCTTGCTTGTGTTGCTTTGAACCTCTCAGTTGTTTCAAGGTTCAGATAAAATGCCATCTCCTATTCTAGGATTTTTCTATCTCCCCCTTACTAATTTACTTTAGATATAGTGTCAAAGAGCATAGAATGTTGGTCTTGGAATTAAGGAGGGTATGGATTCTCCCAAGTTTGGATCCTGTCACAGAATATTCACTAGCTGTGTTAACCTAGGCAAATAATTGCCTCAGTTTATTCATATGTAAAATGGCAATAATAATAGCATTTAACTCCAAGGGTCCTGTGAAAATCAAATGATATAACATATGTAAAGCATGTTGTAAAGCTTAAAGTGCTAGACAAATATTTGCTATTATACATATAGGTGTACAAACACATTTGGATTTACTTGTCCATATATGTTTCTTCTTCCCAGTAGACTATGTGAGGGTAGAAACTATTTTATTTTTGTATTCCCAGAGTCTGGGACATAGAATAAGCTTATTTGGATGTGAATTGCTTTTCTTAATTCTATTCACTAGCATAATATTGAAATGAATATGAATGATAGATGTAGTATTCACTGAATTGGGAAGGGAGACAGCTATTGGTACTTTGCTTGGTATAGTAAAACCACCCTACATTTGAATAGTGTTTGGGACTATTCAGAAAACAAGGGGATTAAAAGCAACCCCAAATATTGAAGAACTTCATGAAAATGTAGTAAACATGGAGAGTTGTAAGCTTCCAGAACATTTGCTTACTATTCTCACTTTCAGGAATAAGTATTTCTTTTTTTAAAAATTGTATTTATTTATTTATATATTTAGGATTTTCCCCACCTTACATATAATAAAAAATTGTAACACTGATTTTTAAAACTCAGTGTTCCAAATTCTCTTCCTATCTCCCCTTAATAACTCAAGCAACTTAATAAAAGTTATACATGTGCATTCATGCAAAAATTGCAATTTTTTAAATTAAAAAGTAGCAGACAAAAACCTTTTTAAAAGGAACTAATAACAACAAAATAGACTTTTATCTGTATTCAGATACCATGAGTTCATTCTCTGTTGATGGATTGCATTTTTTATAAGTCCTTCAGAGTTGTCTTGAATTATTGCATTGATAAAAATAACTAAGTCATTCACAGAAGATCATCTTACAATATTGCTGTTATTTTGTATACAGTACATTTCACTTTGCACCAGCTCATGTAAGACTTTCCAGGTTTTTTGATAGCATCATAATCATCTTTTTTTTTTATAGTAAACTACATTTATATAGTACTTTAAAGGGAGTTTTCCTTGCAAAACACCCATGAGGTTGATTGTTACAACAACAATAATAGCTTACCTTTATATAGTACCTTATACCTAACAAAGAATTTTCTTCACAATAGCCCAGCAAAGTAAGTACCCTCATCATCATCATCCTTATCTTACATTACTCTTGCTTCTGCTTCAAATTTTTTCCCAGTTACTATTCCTAACTGTGTTTTCCTCCATCCTATTCGCCCCTCATGATATTACTGTATTCTCTATCTTCTTTTACTCTTTCCTTCCTCAAAAGTGTTTTGCTTCTGACTTCCCCTCCCCCAATCTGTTCTTACTTCCTTCACCCCTCTCCCCTTATCCCCTTCTCCTCCCACTTCCAGAAAGGACAATATATATTACTATACCCACTTTGAGTGCATATGTTATTCCCTCTTTGTGCCAATTCTGATGAGAGTGAGGCTCATTCACTCTCCTGTTCCCCCTCATCTTCCCCTCCATGCCATTAGATTTTTCTTACTTCTTTTATATGAGATACTTTACTTCATTCCATCTCTCCTTTTCCCTTTCTCACAGTGTGATTCTCTTACTCCTTAATTTTATTATAAAGATGTCATCATGGGACAGCTAGGTGACACAGTGGACAACACACTCACCCTGGACCCAGGAGGATCCAAGTCCAAACCCAGTCTCAGACAGAAGCAACTCCTTAGCTGCTTGACACTAGGCAATGCCACCCAACTCTAACTGCCCCACAAAGAAAGAAAAACAAAAAAAAATAAAATAAATAATTTACATATATCATCCCTTCATAATCAATTCCCACCTCTGTCCTCTGTCTAAATTTATTTCTTTCAGCTGCCCTAATACTGAGAAAATTCTTATAATCTTCCCATATAGGAATGTAAACAGTTTGCCCTTTTAATGTTCTCATGATTTCTTTTTCCTGTTTACCTTTTTATGTTTCTCTAGGGTCTTGTATTTGAAAGTCAAATTTTCTATTCAGTTCAGGTCTTTTATTCATGAATGCCTGAAAGTCCTCTTTTTCATTGAAGTCCCATTTTTCTCCTTGGAAGATTATGAACAGTTTTGCTGGGTAGGTGATTTTTGGTTGTAATTCTAATTCTTTTGCCCTCCAGAATATCATATTCCATGCTCTCTGATCCTTTAATGTAGAAACTGCCATATCTTGTGTCATCCTGAGTGTAGCTCCACCGTACTTGAATTGTTTCTTTCTGGCTGCTTACAATAGCTTCTCCTTGACCTGGGAGCTCTGGAATTTGGCTATAATATTCCTGGGAGTTTTCCTTTTGGGATCTCTTTCAGGAGGTGGTCAATAGATTCTTTCAATTTCTATTTTACCTTCTGCTTCTAGAATATCAGGGCATTTTTCCCTGACAATCTCTTAGAAGATGATGTCTAAGCTCTTTTTTTTGATCATGGTTTTCAGATAGTCCAATAATTTTCAAGTTATATCTCCTGGATCTATTTTCCAGTTCAGCTGTTTTTCCAAAGAGATATTTTACATTGCCCTTTATTTTTTTTTAATCATTTGGATTTGCTTTATTGTGTCTTGATTTCTCATAAAGTCATTAGCTTCCATTTGTTCAATCGTAATTCTTAAGCAATTATTTTCTTCAGAGTGTAAGGGGCTAAAATTCTAGCTAGTCTGTCTAAAATATCTAATGAGTGGTCGCCAATAAATTATAAGATTTAGCAAGAGTTAGACTTTTAAGCATTTATTAAGGGGAATAACAATTTGGTAAAGAGATAGAGAAAGGCCTAGATTCATCTATCTATTAAAGGGAGAGACATTTCTAGCTCCACTCTCCACCGCCGTTATGAGGAAAAAGAGTGAGAGTGCCCACTTTGCCCCCTCTTCCTCCCACAAGCAAATGTCACTTCCTGACACCAAAGAGCCAGATGTCTTGCTCTCAGACACCTTCTCCTCATGGCGGAGCTTTGCTACAGTAAGTCTCAAACAGGTGCCATCATTCCAATCATTACAAGAGAAGTTTTCCATTTGGCTTTTCAAGCTGTTGACTTTTTTTTCATGACTTTGCTACATCACTCTCATTTCTCTTTTCTCTTTCCATTTTTTCCTCAACCTCTCTTACTTTTCCCTCTACCTCTCTTACTTTATCCTCAAAGCTCTTTTTGAATACTTCTATGGCCAGAGACCAATTCTTATTTTTCTTGGAAGCTTTGTTTGTAGGAGCTTTGATTTTGTTATCTACTTCTGAGGGTGTATTTTGATCTTCTTTGTCACCAAAGAAACTTTCTATGGTCTGCATTCTTTTCTGTCTGTTAATTTTGCTAGCCTATATCTTGACTTTTAACTCCTTATTCAAATGGGGCACACTTCTAGGACACACTGTCCCAAGCTTCAGGGGGTCCTAGGTGGTATGATTTAAGGAGAGGTACATTGTCCACTTGTCTGGCCTGTGTTCTGGTCTGTAATTAACCCCAGGCCTACTTGCTCTTTAACTGGGCAACAAAAACATATTTTTCTCTGTGGTTGCTAGCTCTGGCAAGCCTGCGCACCTCCCTAAACTGGGCCACCACATAAGACTGCTTTCTGATTCCCAGCACAGGCAAAATAACATATTTCTTCCTCAGTGCCAGCAGAGATCCCTGTAATCTCCCCCCAGGGAGCTGCTTGGCCCTTTCACCAGACTGTGAGCTTAGTTCCAGAAGAAGCCACCATTGCAGCCAATTCAGAGGCTTTGGGTGTCTGTATCTTTGGTATGGCTTGTCTGAGGCTGGATCTGTGTCAGTGCAGCTGTGGGGCTGGGCTCCACTCCCTCCCCAGTACAACAGACCTTTCCTGCCGACCTTCTAGGTTGTCTTTGGCTGGAAAATGATCTAACACCATCCTTTTTGGGTTTTGCTACTCCAGGAATTGTCTTATAGCATTATTTGGAGAGTTTTTTGTGATCATTTGGGGAGCCCAAGAAGTTACTGCCTTTCCTCCACCATCTTGGCTTAGTCCCCTATAAGTATTTCTTAGACAGGCAAAATATATAAATGTATAAATGTTTGTGTTTGTGTGTGTGTGTGTGTGTGTGTATAGAGCACTTGAGCTACATGATAGAGATTCCAATTGGAAGACTGTTTAAATCAGTTAATAGCTTCCTTTTTTCTTTTTTGCAGGGCAATGATGGTTAAGTGACTTTCCCAGGGTCACATAGCTAGTAAGTGTCAAGTGTCTGAGACCAGATTTGTACTCAGGTCCTCCTGAATCCAGGGCCAGCACTATATCCACTACACCACCTAGCTGCCCCCAATAGCTTCCTTTTTAATACTTTTTGGTGACATCTGGTTGATACAATCTTTGTTCCATTATATAATGTTAGCATTTAAAAAATGTGAAATTTTGAGTATTTACTACATGCAGAAATTCATTTTGGATGTTTTAATCCAAACCAATCAATATCTATTAAGCAACTATAGGGTAGACACCATGATAAACACTGAGAGATGTTCAAAAAGGATAAGATGAGCAAGAAAAGGATTAGGAGTATTTGGTATGATCAAATCAAGTGCAAAATCAGCAAATATAACAAAAGATCAAGGAAACAAAACACCTTATTGGTTAAGCAGGTAAGATGAGATGGATCTTCAAGAATTTTAATAGAATATTAACAGCAGAGGTCTAGATGAGTGTATTGCATAAGATAGATAACAAGACTAACCAAAGTAAGCTAGAGAATGACTACAAATATGAATAATATAGGACAAAATTATTAAAAAGTTCAAGAATTTGGATTTCAGGATATAAGATGATTTGAAGGAAGGAAAAAAAGAGGCAGGAAAAAATAGCCAATTCAACAAAAACAATGAAACTCAACTATTACAGTTATCTAGGCTATATAAGAAATTGTGGCCAAAAACCTTATGGCCTGGTTTTCATCTTTATAAGTAACAATCCTCCCCAAATCTAATCATGCTTGATTCTGCTATAGCCATCTACATCTTGTCTATGTTTCACTCTTTTCTGTCATGGTACGATTTACCACTCTTGCATTCTGCTGGAGGGTCATATTCATACTTTTATGGAATATTGCAACAGAACAGATCTATAATTGAGCATATATATTATTATACAATGACTCTATCTCTAAGTAGGTAGTTCATTGTTTGAATTTTGAGGTTCTATGACTTTAATTGCATTACACATAGTAGCAAATTACTAAGAGTGTTTTTTTATAGATTATGTGCTAAAGAGACAAATATTTTTAAATTTACACATTTGGGCTTTGGGATAACTGAGGAAGCAAAAGAACATAAGAGATTCAGAGTAACTTATCTGTATGAGCATCGAGGAGTTATCTATTGTAGAGTCTCAGAAATTTAGAACTGAAAGGCACCTCACTAGTCATCTAGTCTATCCCAAACCCTGCAAAGAATATTTAAGACAACACATCTCACACAGCCTTCAGCTGAAATCCTTCACTCAGGAGGAACGATTACTGCATGAAGCAGCCCATTCTTTCTTTAGATACATTAACTATTGTAATCTTTTGAGGAATTAGTTTTCTCATAAGTGTTGAACTATATATGTCAACATAAGGACCCTTTTTGCTCTAAAATTATGATCCTAAGTCATTTTCATTTTGTCATATGGTCAGTTAAAACTTATGAATTTAGTAAATACTTACGGAAGCACAGAAACTTGGCCATTAAGTTTGCACTCAAGAAACTTTTGATCTTTTCTTACTTCCCTACCAAAGATATATTTGACATTCTGCTCAAAATCTAAAAGAAGTAATGAAAGCCCTTAACATGAGTACAAAATAGGAATATAGTCTAATATTTAATGAAGTAGACTGATATATTTCTTACTTGAACTGAAGATGTGGGACTTCAAGATAAATAGCACTGGTTACATATCATATCAGTGAATTTTTTTCCTGCTCCAAATTTTCATTATTTTACAAAACAGTTCCTCAGTACCACTCTTCTGTAATTTTTATTTTGTTTTTTGAAGGTTTTTATTAGCTAGAGAACTAATGCTTTTTTTGGGGGGGGTGAGGCAATTGGGGTTAAGTGACTTGCCCAGGGTCACACAGCTGGTAAGTGTGTTGTGTCTGAGGTTGGATTTGAACTCAGGTCCTCCTGACTTCAGGGCTGGTGCTCTATCTACTATGCCACCTAGCTGCCCCAGAACTAATGCTTTTAAATGAATGTTAATACCTTCACCTTTATCACTCCAAAATTTCTGAAACCTAAAGGGTCTCTGACCCCATTGGTGAGATTATCAGTGGAGTTAACAGCCTGGTTTCTTTAAAATAATTGTTTCTTGGAAGGGTAGCTAGGTGGTGCAGTGGATAAAGCACTGGCCCTGGATCCTCATTGCCCTACCAAAAAAAATAATTGTTTCTTTTATATGTTTATGGTGAAATTAACTGAATAATCCTAACCATATTCTTTAAATCAGTGAAGTTCAATTGGGTGTCAACTACAGTCTTGGACACCAGAAACCATATATTACAGCATATTTTGTAAGTAGGTAAGGTTTTATTTATTTATTTAAATTTTCATCTACTGTGCCTATCATGGAGTCTGGTACATAAGAGGCTCTTAAATATTTATTTGTTGATTTATTGTGGTCAAATCACTGAGTCTGTTTGTACTAAATAGAGAGGCTACTTTGACAACTAATCCTCCTATCAACACTACCCCCCCCCACGCAAAAAAAACAAAACAAAAACAAAAACCTTTTAAATACTGACAAACTGAAGGTAAGGTGTCTTTAGTTAAATAATATAGAGACATTTAGAAAAAATTGCTAATCATATACTAAGTAAAATAGAAGAGAGAAATACTTGGACTCCTTGTCATTTAATATGTCTTAATTATCCTTGAAATCTATCAAAGAGAAAAGCTAACTTTTAAAGCTCTAAGCCTGGTGTTTTTTGGTTTGGTTTGGTTTTCATTTCATAAAGTTTATTTCTTTGTTTGAACCACTAAGGGAATTTTTGACCCATATTTAATAACCCATATTTTTCACATGATTAACTCATAAGGCTCTATATTTAGAATTTGTCACTTGGTGTTTTGTTAGTTTACTGAGCCAGTCCCTGGCAGAAAGTCCAAAAATTAGGCATGCCATTCTGAGGTGGTTTTGACATCCAGAACCAGACAATCTCTTAGCAATCCAGTAGAAGTATTATATTAGGGCACATTCATGTAGAGCTAATTCACCCAAATCATAAATCTCTGTCAAACAATAAAAAAATCAAGTCCCAGATAATGCCCTGCTTTAAAAAGAAACAAAGAAAATCAATCTTTGTAGAATCATGGGATTTTAGGGCCTGAAGGGACTTTAGAAATCAATTAAAACCTAATATAATAAACGTTTTCTTATAGTGACTTCAAGATTGTGGTTGGGTTTAGCTCTTATCAGGAGTATTATTTTCCATTGTCAGTTAAGGGGAAAGACAAAGAAGAGTTTCTTTTTTTTAAATAGTATTTTTTTCTAATTACATGTAAAGATAATTTTCAACATTCATTTTTTATTCATAAAAGTATTTTATTTTCCAGTTACATTTAGAGATAGTTTTCAATATTTGTTTTTATAAGATTTCTAGTTTCAAATTTTTCTCCCTCCTTCCCCTCCCCTCCCTTTCCTTCCCCAAGATAGCAAGCAACCCAATATAGGTTATATATCAATATTCATTTTTGTAAGATTTTTGAGTTCCAAATTTTTTCCCTTCCTCCCTTCCCTCTCCCCACCAAAGCCAACAAGCCATCAGATATAGGTTATACATTACAGTCATGTTAAACATATTTCTACATTAGTCATGTTGTCAGAGAAGAATCAGAAAAGGAGAAATCACAAAAAAAGGAAGAAACAACAAAAAAGCGAAAATAGTATGCTTTGATCTGCATTCAGACTCCATAGTTCATTTTTGGGATGTGGAGAATATTTTCTGTCATCAGTCTTTTGGAATTGCTGTGGATCATTGGATTGCTGAGAGGAGCTATGCCTATCACATTTGATCATTACACAATGTTGCTGTTACTGTGTATAGTGTTCTCTTGGTTCTGCTCATTTCACTCGGCATGAAAAGTTTCTTGGAGAATATTAGGATGAGTAAATAGAATTGACTGAACAGACTAATTGAGAGAGATCTTCTGTTCTTATTGGATGATTTTTCATGTGAAACTCATTAGTATTTCCTCTAGACCTTAGGTTGAATGTGCTTGACTAGATCTGGCCCAATTACATTAACATTGCTTTGCATACTAAGTGTGGGCATGTGGTTCATAGTTTTTTTTTTACTTTTCTGAGCCTTCAGTTAATTCTGCTACACCTATGTGCCAGTCTGTCAGTATTTATCACTTTCTAACAAGGCATAAGATGGGAGGTAATATTAATCCATTTTACAGAAACAAAACATAAAAGGAAGATTCTTATCCTTTCACTAGGGAAAATATAGGGTTCCATTTCTTTTGGTTTTTGTTTTTTGTTTTTTTTAGTGAGGCAATTGGGGTTAAGTGACTTGCCCAGGGTCACACAGCTAGTAAGTGTGTGTTAAGTGTCTGAGGCCGGATTATCCACTGTGCCACCTAGCTGTCCCGGTCCATTTCTTTTGAATAAGAAGCAGTAACCTGTAGGAGGTGAAAATTTAATTGAGGCCCTACAGAAGTAGAAAGCAAATTACAAGGAATATTTTCTAATTCAAAAATTCCATTTTCATGCATTCATAAGAGATTAATAATAAAAATAATCTGAAGAGGGCATCTTACTAGTAAATGCTTTAAGATCACAGAATCATACATCTAGAATTGGAAGAGACCCCACTGACTATCTTATATAACCTTGAATTTTATGGATGAGGAAACTAAGGTCAAGAGAAGCAAAATGAGTTGCATGTTGGTAGTAAGTATCAAAGGTGGAATATGAACCCAAGTCTCTTTCCAGACACTTCAGTTTTCTTTTGGCCAGTTTAAGGCGAGAAAAGGAATTAAAAAAAAAAAAAAGACCAACAGAAGGAAGGAGACAACAGAAGAGAAAGAATAAAGAGAAAGAAAACACTAAAGTAGGAGTAGGAGGGAGTGTCTAGGATTCAAAATCATACCGTTCATGCCCCCCCAGAAAATCCATATTTAAGGGTAGCTTTTTAACTGGTCATGAGGAGATAAAAATACCAGTAATGACACAGAAGAGGCAGATTCTTGCTTAATTTGCTCATATATTTGGTCTTTTCTTATCATCTATCATCAGGCTTGGGGTAAACAGTTTCTGCTGGTCATCATGCTCTCTCTTTCATATCCCATTGTATTCTTTTTTAAAGAGCAATGGGGATTAAGTGACTTGCCCAGGGTCACACAGCTAGTAAGTGTTAAGTGTCTGAGGCCTATTTTGAACTCAGATCCTCCTGAATCCAGGGCTGGTGCTTTATCCACTGTGCCATCTAGCTGCCCCCATATCCCATTGCTTTCTAAAAGAAGGGAGAATAGTAAATAGGAGAAGAGAAATAAGGAAGAACAAAGGCATATGCTTCCTTTAAGCCTCAGGTTAAGGCCTCTCTTGATTGGAAAGGAAACTGTCAAGCATGCAACGAAGGAAGGGAGGGAGGGAGGTTGTTTTCTTTGAGTTCAAGTGAGCTTAGATCAAATGGAAGAACAAAGAGTTTAAATGCAAACAACTCTGATTTCCTTGGAATTTATGAGCTGGATAGAACCTTTCACACAATTTCGAATCAAAGCAATTAAATTTTCTTCCTGTCTTAGGCACTGGCTACCTACATGACCTTGAGCAAATTAGATAACCTCTCTGAATCTCAATTTTCTCATGTTCAAAATGTGAAGATTCAGCTAGGTCTCTGATCCCTATGAGCCAGTGTTTCAAACCAGACTGAGGAGTGGGGATGTTTTTTGTTTTGCTTTGTTTTTTGGAAACTTACCTAGATTTGAATACAATTACAGAGCTAAAAGGGACATTCTATATGGTAGTTTGTGAAAAAAGGTGGATGAGTGTTAACCTTAATTAATGCCCCACTTGTACTACTTACCATCTCTATATTCTTAAATGAGTCATCTAATGTTTGTGGGTCTCATTTCAATCACATCTAAAATAATGAGTACAGACTAGATAAACCAAAGGTCTTATCCATAGATCAACTGTGCTTCCCTCCCTTATTTTGCAGATAAAGAGAAACTGAGTCATAAGACATAGATATACCATACAAGTAACTGCCTTTGTCATGTTTTGTCTACTTTTTGAGACTAAAATAACTACTTACTTGAGGCAAGGAAGGCTGTGGATCTTCACGTCCTACACACATTCCTTCATCTACCAAAGTAGTGAAGAAGCAGGGATAAAGTAGATGCTCTTATAGACTTTCTGACCAAAAGATATTCCAGTGTAAATCATATCGTGACTCCCAGAGGAGATCGGGAGGCAATATTCTGAAAAGCAGATGTCCCTTTTTATGTGAAACATCAAACAGTATCTTTATCGAGCATGGATAGCTGCAGGTTCCATTCCCTTATAAGTGAACTGCTTCAAAATACTAGACTTCCATCATCTAGTGATAACTCCTTCAAACTTCAAACACATCATTCCTGGAACCCAGACCTATAGACACTGTTGGCCCCATCAAACACTATTATTGACAGACTTCACCTGAACCAGAGCAAGGAGCCATGGACCTCAGAGACCTGATACTAGGGGTTCTTAACCATTTTTTGTGTCATGGACCACTCTGGTGTCTGGTGAAATCTATGGGCCCATTCTCAGAATAATGTTTTTAAATAATTTAGCGGTATGCAAATTTTCAGTTATTGGTTAATGAAAATAAGGATACAACTTTCCCATCCAAGTTCACAGACTCCCTGAAGTACCAATGTTGGTCTCAATTTTAATGATGTTCTTTTAAATGGCTCTTTTGGACTTGCCAGAGACATCTCCAGATAGTGCCTTTGGCCAGATAATGCCTTTAGTTCAAAATGCATTCTTTAGTTGAATATTTTGATTTTAAATATGACAAATGATGGAAATAGTTATCTCTGGGGGAGGTATAGAAAGACAGCTATACTAATGAAGTGTTGGTTGGTCTGTGAATTGGCCTGTTTTAGAAAATAATTTCAAATTATTAAAAAAAACCCAAACTAAATAAACTTTTATACTTGTGACCCAGAGATTTTATGTCATAAAAAAATCTGAATGGGATTAATATACAGAAAGATGGGAATCCATATATAAACTTACCCTGAGTGAATAAAATAAAAGCAGTAAAACAATATATTCATACAGTGCCTACAACAATATAAATGAAAAGAAAAGGGAACATGAAACCAAATCAGTATAATTCAATATAATTAATGAGGACTGGCATCACAGAAGAGTGGAGAAAATATAGTTGCACTTCTTTGCAAATATGGAAGACATCTACATTTGCATCTCTGTCTACATCTATGTCTACATATGATGACAGACTTATTCTGAACTGCATTTTTTCTTTCTATTTTTATTAATTTTATATATCATTACTAGATTTCTAGCTAGGAGAGGAAAAATAATTATATTTGGAAATATAGGTTATATAAAAAAAGCTTAGGATATCTTTATATTTTCAATGCTTTGCTCCAATTGGGAAATCACCCTGAGTATTGACTCAAAAAATTTCTCAAGAGTGTGAGCATGGGCTAATTCTTCAGTCTCATGTGAGAAAACAAGCCGTGTAAAGTTATCTTGACCTCCATTAACAGTGTGAAATTAGAATAGAGACAAGTATGATGCTTAAGTAAAGAAAATATTTTCTCATCAGATAGCCTGTTGTGTTTCTTCTTTCTTCCTTTTCTGTATACTATATAGATAATTTCACAATGAATGCTATATTTTGCTTTCACTTTGGCTGTGTTAAAGGTGTTAAATGCAGGAACTTTGTAAAGAAGTTAAAATTATAGCTTTTATTATTTGTATTTCTCTAACAAGAATGCAGTAAATTCAAAAGTGGCTTGAGATATTCTGTGAAATTTCTTTGTTTCTGTTTAAATCACTTTTAAAAAATTCTCTAAAAAGGACCTCAAGTTGATGAAATGTCTTGGTATAGAGACTGACTGACCTGTCTTCCACTTACTTGTTGGTAGTGAATAACAATAATACCATTAAGTCTGAAAAGGAGGAGTATAATATATCTTTCCAACTAAATTAATTGATCTGGAATGTAAAATGAAAAGTATTATGAAAGGCAAGCTTGCCACAAGGAATTCAGTTTGAAGTAATAAACCTCTATAAAAATAAAGTGCTTTATGTCTCATAGTTTCAATGATGAGGGAGAGATTGCTATTTTTTTCCAGTCGTTTAAAAATAATTTATTTGTCTCTGTTATTCACAGGATATAGAAAATAAGGATGAGCCATAATACTGAATTTACTTCAGTACTGTTTACCTTTTATTGCTAATCGTGCAAAGAGAGGCATGATAACTATTTACACTTAGTTCATTTGAAGTATACTGTTGCTGGTATAAAATCCTGAACTTTTTTGTTAAGAAGATAAATTTAAACAAGGATTATTAGTTTTTCATCAGTATCTAAGGGTTAAAAAAAGAAATTCTTCAAATTTTGGTGAAAAATTATAATTTTTTAAAAGAAGTATAATTAATATGAGAGCTAGAAGGAACATTGGACATCATTTGATCCAAATCCCCTCTCTTAGCAGCTGAGGAAACTAAGGCTTAAAGAGTTGAAATAACTTGTCTAAGTTTGCAGAGGTAGTATATAGCAGTCAGAATGTGAACCCAGTTTTTTGACTCCAAATAAACTTCTTATTGCAGTTGTTCAATCATTTCTGAGCCTTTTGTGACCCCATTTGGGATTTTCTTGGCAACAATGCTGGAGTGTTTTTTGTGGCTGGTGAATTGTATTTGCTAAATTATTTGGGGGCTAGGCTGGGTTTCCTAACATTATTGCTTATATATTAATGGCTTTTATATAATAATGGATAAGGCAACAGTTTAGGCAAGAAGTATTTATTATTAAAGTATATTACACATCAGAAGAGTATTGACTACCTGGCATTTAACACAAACAAGAGGAAAGCCAAAAGCACCAGTGTTGTACTGTCTCTAAGAGAGCACATGGCCTCAAGATGGGTCTTGGTTTTTCTCCTCTTTTGATAGAATTGATAGGCTGTCACACACTGGTCAAAGGTAATTGGCTAGCATCATTCATTTCCATTGGTTGATGTGACTTGAGGGTGGTTCATATTAAAGTGAGCTGTACCATGATGACATGAGGGCCTAATGGGGGAGACCCCCTGAGGGGCAAAGGCACATTCAGAAAGGGGTGGCGTAATCAGCTCACTGAGCTAGTCAAAAGAATCTATTTTCTATTTCTATTGTACTGGCCCTGAACAGGATTAAGGTCTGAGAGAGATTTGAACTTTTTCAAGGACTGTGCTTTTTTGAAGTGAGAGGTGAGGGGGAAGTCAACTAAAACTGGGTTTCTGATTCCTCCCCCCCCCCAAGAAAACTCATTATTTATAATTATCTTCTCACAACTGTTTTGCCATTTCCTTTGGTCATTTTATAGATGAGAAAACTGAGGCAAACAGGGATAAGTGACTTGCCCAGGATCACATAGCTAGTAAATGTCTGAGTATGGATTTGAACTCAGGTCCTTCTGACTTCAGGTCTGGTGCTCTATTTATTGAGCCACCTAATTGTCAAATACACTGTTTTGTTTTTCTATCACTGCACCACCTATAATTTTTTTTTATTTAAAAAAATGTTTTAAAATACTATATATTTAATAGGTTTTCCTATGAACATTTTAGATCTGAGATTAAACTTTAAATGGAAAGCTGAGGCTGGTTTTCCACTGTAGGTACTATAAAAAGGATGTACTCTTCAGATTGGTTTTGGACTCAATGACCAGCAAAAATTCTTCAGAATTTTGTGATTCTGTGATTATATTCTTTGAATGTTTTAAAATGATTTCTCTTGATCCAGAGATCAATTGGAGAGTACCAGACATGTATCTAAGTGGAAAGACTTTTTAATTTCTAAGACTTCAGTGAACAAATACAATAGTTTTAAATACTGTAGAAAATGGACTTGTTAATTCTGGGTAAAAACCTATAGTTTCATCATGAAATGTAACCTTAGAACTAAAAAGTTTCTTTCCTTCTGATCTAGTGCTCCATCCATTTTGAATTGGTGTGTCCCAGAGGCAGTTGCAATAACAAGCCCCTCATTTAGTGGCTGTAGTCTCTAATCTAAAGACAAAGTGTTCAAAGTGCATTGGCCCTCTACTCCCACATTGGGCCCTTCCAGATATGACCAAAGATTACTAAATCAGTTTAGAGAATAAGGGAGAAAGAATAGTAACTGAAATTTCTGACCTTTGTTCCCAACAAAGAAGTTTTTTTAAAATAGCAAAATAGCAAACATGGTAAATAATAATTAGAGGTCAGTCATGTATAGTAATCAATATTATTTCAATTTTATTTTGTAAACTTCTCAAAAACAAAAGTTTGAACTTTTTTGTCTAAAAGAAAATAGAGATTTGAGGACAAGTTGCCATGATGTGCCTGTGTTTGGATTTAAATATATTTTCTTAAGTGGAACAAAAGTACTATATTCTTCCAATAAAAAGAATGCAAATTTTTCCTATAAAAATAGCAAATCTTCACTTCTTCCAGGGCCATAAAGCTTCTGGGTGTTAAATAGAGGAGGAAAACCCTTTCCTTTTTCCTTTTTCATTGAGTTTGAAATTTGCCTCAGCTAAAGATAATGAAATTAGGCAATGGCTAGTGTGACTAAGGATTGTTTTTACATTATATTTATAATGTTTCTGGATCATTATCAGGGATGGAACTAATTGAGATATACATACCACATGCATACACATACTTATATGCAGAGAGAAAGGGATATTTATAAAGAGATATTGATATAGAGATAGAGATATTGATGTATCTCAATAGATACATCTATATCTATCTAAATCTTTTAAAACTATTTTACTTTTCTTCCTTTGTGAACTTTCAAATCAGTTCATTCCATTGGTATCGTTATGTTATATTGTGACATTGTGACATACATGATGATCCACTCCATACTTTTCCCAATACCCCAGATACACAGGGTAAGAATGACCTAACAAAAAAGAATCACTGATTTCAGGTCCCATATTTCATTAATGATATGTGGTGTTGTGTCTCTATAGTGTTATACATTTAATAAAAAAAATCTGACCATCTGTCTTCTTCTCTTGGTAGCCACCAAGCCAAAGGAAAAATATAGTTCTTGATAGGTTAAAGGGATATATGAGAAACAAATATAGTGAATTTGGAGATGTGACACTGGTAGTAACAGTTCTATGTAACTATTTACTGATTTCTTTCAAATAATTTACAGATTCTCAAGGTTGTTGTTTAGGTGCCTGTCAAGAGAACTAGTTGAAACACATCATATAATAACCTCAGTTTTTCACTCAACAAAACACTATTTCACTATTACAGCTTCATGTTAAAAAAATTAAAAATAAAAACCATCAGCCTTTTATTATGGAAGTAGCCTTTTATTATATTTTTACTTTTGACCTTTACTTACCCATGTAAGAAAGAAGTCAGTCTGTTTGGTAGAGGGGGAGTTAAAGGAAAGAACAGCTACAAATTCAGGCTGTGGAAAAAGTAATGTAGTATCATAATAACCTAAAAATGTAATATGTCTTAACCATTTTCCCCATTCAATCTCGTACTCACATGCAAGTGTAGTTTGGTATTTTTTTTATATTGCCTTCTGTGATATTAAATATTTTTTTTGTCTCTTGACCTTTTCAGAAGGTATGCTCTGGGCACATAGTTTTTAAAGTTACTCAAAATATACTAATTCACTCAAATTGTATTTTATGATAAGCTATATATAAGACATTTGTATTTTAGGTTGAGTAATGCATTTGAAAATTCGTCTTTGTAAGCAACCTATTTTGAAAATTTAGGCATGTGTAAAAAGAGTGAACTTTCAGTTGCAATGAATAAAAATGAATAAATTTGTAAACTTCTCCAAGGAAATACTCTTCTTTCTCTTATTCAAGTCACATTCCAAAGGTGTATACTTCTGTTAGATTTATGCTGAATCTGAAAGTTTGAGGACAAATGGCTGTATTAACATGACTTTAACAGTTCTGCAAATGCTACTCCATTCTTAACTTTCATTGCTTAATTGAGGATGCACATACCCCTGTGCAGTTCTGCCATGAATTTAGTGTTAATGCAAGGGGAAAGTATCTTTTAATGCTTCAGTAAAACACTGTATTCTTGCTTGATGGTGGAGGCAGTGCTTTGTACCTCTAAAGTTTAAATTCTAAAGCCATGTCTGTCTTTGCCACATTATGCTAAGAAGTTTCAAAAGTCATGAGGTTTTAATTTTCCCCGATATATCGCATTTGTTTTAGAGATGATTTCCCATCCTCAAATGGTCACAGAATTTTTATTAATTTGATAATCCAAGATCGGGCATAAAGCAGACCTCAAAGAGGCTCTTTTCTTTGGCATTATCTAAACTTCTTTATCCTATTGTGCTGTCATAAAAAATGAGAGTCTTACACTTGCAAATTATGTTGGAAAAGCTTTCATGCCTCATTAACACCTATGCTATAAATTCAGTTTTAACAGTTTGACAAAGTAATATTTCAAATTGCAATAATCACAGAAATGTTTATTTTAATAGTTTGAAATGCCAAACTGAAGACTGCTAGAGTTCATAAACTTTCCCAAATGAATTATTTATAACAGAAAGAATATCAATATGTCTCACTATTCAACACAGGAATTGCATTTAGAACATTTTCTACAAGTTCTTTTCTGGGTTCTAAGGTCCATGTACTAACTATCTCCTGACTTCCTTTTTTTAATAAAAAAATCATGGTTTTGAATTTTGTGATATTGTATGCATCTAATTCATGAAAGTTATTAATTTGGAACTTTCTGTTACCAATTGAGTCTGCTTCCAAAATTTAATCATAATTAAAAATATATATGTTTTACCTAGTGTCTAAAAAACACATCTGGGAGGAACATGTAGACAATGACTACTGCAGAGTGCTAGGTTACTATTTAATAAGATGCATCAGTAATTTACTAAACAGGTCAAATCCTTGGTCAGAGAAATGTGGAAATAGTTTAATAGAAATAGTGCTACATCTGGAATCAAATTTAGTTCTAATCTTGCTTTACGATTTATCACTGACACAACCTTAAAAAATCACTTGACCTCTTTGGGCCTCCATTTCCAAATAAAATGAGGAGGTTGCAATAGATTAGCCACAATAATTGGGAGAAGAAGGACCATGGAGTGATGCCATCAAGATATATCATCTTAATTTTACACAACAAAACTGAGACTCAGATGAGTTAAGTAGTAAAGACCAACATCACACAGTGAACCAGGTCAGAGGAGTAAAGTGGAAACTCCACCAGATTAGGAATCTAGAAGCTTGAGTTCTAATTCTCTGCCATGCCAAGAAATAATTGGGAAACCTTTAGCCATTAACTTGGGCCTCACCTATAAAATAAAACAGTGGGATTGAGAGATGTCCAGCCGAGTTGCTATGCCTTTAGACTGAAGACAAGTCTTGGTTGGCAATGATGTAAAATCCACCTCATTTTAGATCACAATCTCTAGTGATTTATGGCCCTCACTCTCTTGTCAGTTAGTAGCTATGCTCATTGTACCTAGATGAATAAAGATTGCCTTTGGCAGTGATGTACAAGCTGCTTTACTTCTATGTAGCACTGAAATACAATCTGCCTATTTAGAGATTACAGTCAACACTTGGTTTTTCTAAATCTGGCTCTGATTTGAATGATAGGCCTTCTGACTTTGCATGATGCTTTGAATAGGAATCCTGGGCAAAATGCTTAAGAAATACCAATTTGGATCACATAGCTTCTCTAAGGTATTTGACAAAACTTAAGTCTGTAGAGATATAGAATCAGGAAGGGCAGTAAAATGCAAAATGCATCATTTGTTTCCCCACTTTCTTCCTCCTTCCAATCCAAGTTTTGCTCGCAGCGTTTTGCTTTGGAATGGGTCTTTTTTTTGCCTCTCAGCAAAGATAAAGGAGAAGTTTCCATCTTCTCCACTAATCAATTAGCTTTGAAATGAATCTACAAGTATTTTTAGGATTTCTGTTTCTGGTAATTGCAGCAAAACAGGTAGGATGTGTATTTTTTTAAAGCAGAATTTTTTTTTTTAAATGTATGTCCTAAAATGAAGAACCAGACATCTTCCCTAAAAAAATTTGTTTTAGCTAAGCTTTGTTTTCGAACTATTTTTTTTTTTGCCTTCTTCCTTGGATTTATTTCCAGAACCAGGCCCACCCAAGGCTTAAACTTCACTTTTCTTTTTCAGATTGGGGTTCCCATAGAGTTCCAGAAAATCCTGGTAGAGGGGGCTATTCTCCTAACTTTAACACACCATTCATTCTTCCTTAGGAATCAGACCCTATGGAATAAAGGGGATCCAGAATACTGAAGACACTCATGACTTTAAACCAAAAGACTAAGTGAGAAACAATTTACACATTAGAGAGAACTCCAGACTGTCAGATTCCATTTTAAGTATCCTCCCCCATTCCACCTTTTAACACAGGAAGGTTATCTGATGTGATTTCTTCAGAGTCCTGTTCATTACAGTAATTATTAATGAGCTATACAGTTTTAATAGCAATTGTAAGTAGTTTAGACATAAGCCTCCCTCTCCATTTATGTTTGGCTTTTGACTTTCTGAAATGTTAGAAACATATGTATTCTTTTGACTTTATTTATACTTTAACTATCTTATAACAGATGTAATTGTTTCTATTGATTAGTTTTGTTATGATTAATTGTTTGAGATACAGTTAGAGCAGTGAGATAGTTTTTTTTTCTTTTCCCTACCAACAAAACAATCTGCCTGATTCCTTAGCTTTCTTAATGAGGCATTTAGTACCTGATTGCTTAGAACCACTGGGTCAAAAGATATCTCAGTCCTATCATCTAATCTATTTCCCTGTCATCTGGCATGATTTCAGTCAAACTATCCTCAAAGCAAACTATCTACCCTTTCTAATAAAACAAAATAACAATAACAAAAACATAATTTACCTTCACTCATCTTATTTGTACCCAGCATCTCAGAATGCTTATGTACATTAAATTATTCCTCTTACCTTCTCTGAACCACCCCAGATACATTTTGTGGTCATTCTTTCCAATACTAAACTTGTTCTAAAGAGAAAGCCAAAAAATAAAAATAAAGAGAAAGCCAGACTTACTATAAATCATCTAATAAAACTGGTTTGCTTTATTTCTAAAAGTAATTGGAGTAAACATTTCTGAGTGCTCCAATTTTGTTTTGTTTTTATAAGCAGCACTAATTTTTTAAAGAATGATTCTAACGCTTTAAGCCTGAAGTTAAAATATAAAATTTAAACTTTATTTTCATTTTATCTTTCTTGTTCAATTATAATCAATACCACCTAATTTAGCATTTAATTATATAACTCTCATTTTACTTTTATGATGTTTAAAATCTAACTTCCGGATGCCAGGATGAACTTTAGAAAAGGTCATCTCACAATGTCTTTCTCGGCAGGGGGCTGACACACTGGTTCTCACACCTTGTGTATGAATTCCTTTGTGCATTTACAATCCTGCCAAATATTGTAAACTCCTTGGTGGTAGGGATCTGATCACATTTCCATTGAATCTTGCAGAGACTTACCATAAGCTTACAGTAAGTGCTTCATATATACTCTATATTTCATAGATTGATTACATATAGAAATCCAGCTCCTTAGTTTCTTAATACAGGATCCATTTTTTCAAACCTTAGTCAACTATTTAGCATTCCTAAATATTATTCTCAGTTTTCCCTCTGAGGGCCTCTCACCTACCAAGCTACAGAGGGGCCAACCAATTCAATTTAAGATAAAACTTTTTTTTTCCCTACTATTATTAGCCAAGAATTGAATGATCTGTCTCAGAGATCCCTAATGCTTAAGAGTTCAGAGTCACATTTTAACAATCTATGAGACTAGACAGAAGGAAATTTTCTTCATTTTATAGAATATTGTACTTGATGACATCTAAACTTATAACTGCTATATGAATATGTCAAACATCTCTTTTGTGAAAAGTGCTGGGGATGAAATGCCAATATCATCAATGAGGATGATTGCCCTCATTAAGCTTAATGTCTTCTGAGGAGAAATTGTACACTCAGATATATAGAAAAGAACATATATGGCAAGTTATAGAGAGTAATTTCCAAAAGGAAGGAAGCATGACAACCAAGTTCAAGTCAAGTAAAGAAGCATTTATGAAGTATCTATTATGTATAGCTATTGTGCTAAGCACTATGGACACAAAGGCAAAAAAAGTCACTAATGTCAGAACATAAAGTCTATTGAAGAATACAGCATGCAGATTACTATGTTATATATACAATATATGTGTGTATACGTATGTGTGTTTGTTACATATAAGATAGTATGTGCTATATGTGGGTATATATATGTGTGTGTGTGTGTGTATATATATATATATATATGCATACACACACACCCCTTTGCGTTCACACTCACATATATTAATCTGAGATCTTCGGGTAAAGTACATTCTGTTATTAGATCACATTTGCTTACACTATTCCAGAAACCTTAAATTGCTTTATGTTCATCGTTGCCAAAAAAACTCCCCCCAGTTTTCATTTGTATTATTTTCCCATTCCAACTGAATCAGCATGAAATTCTAAATTCTAGGTTTGGCAGTGAAATTGATTCAATATTATCCAGTTCAAACTTTCATTTTACAGACAAAGTGAGAATCAAAGAGGTCACATAACTTATTACAAAGACAGTTACGAAGATGGTTAGTGGCAAAGGTAAGGCTAGGAGCTTAATATCCTAGCTACCCCTTTCCCACACAGCCCCCCTAATTAATTTGACCATACTTTTATCTACACAATTCAATTTGTTAAGCCTGTTTTTGAATTTCAATATCAATTTGGAGTCATTGAATTTAATGGAGATATTCTTGCTCATATCATTAAAGTAAAATGTTAATTGTTTAAAAATTGGCCTTAGGACCAATTCCAACATCATTATATACTCTCTATGTTCTCAGCTGAATGTGTACCATTGAAAATCCTTCATTGAAAATGGCTATCTAACCATTTTTATCTCTCTAGTAAGTTTGAATCATCAATCAATCTGTTAAGCAATTACTTTCTACCTCATTTTACTAACTAGTTCTTTGCTTAGAATATCCAAAAACAGGATCTATGCTTACATGCATAGCCAATAAGGATTATTAGAAGGAATTAACTATTTCATATGCACCTAGATATTATTACTAACTCATACAACAAATGTAATTTATTACAAGTGTCATAACTATTAACACCTTGCAAGTGCTTATCAAAATATTTGCTTCAAATTCAAGAGCAAAACCAAATAAAAGGGAGATCATGAGACTAAAGCCTTACGTATGCAACTGATATTCTCACCATTCATTTACTCATATATTTATACATGGACTCAATAGATATTGATAAACCACCTGTTTTGTAAAAATGAATTATTCAGGGGCAGCTAGGTGGCACAGCGGATAAAACACCGGCCCTGGATTCAGGAGGACATGAGTTCAAATCAGGCCTCAGACACTTGACACTTACTAGCTATGTGCATATAAGTTAAGTGCAAGTCACTTAACCCCAATTGCCTCACGGGTATAAAGAAAAGAATTATATTCAGTCTAAATGATCTCTCAAATTTCATTTAGCTTTAAATTGTGGTATTTATAAGGATTTTCAAATAGTCATATGCCTTATAAACCACAGCTATGACTGATCCAACAACTCTCCATTTTAATAAACCACAATGGGAGGATAGTTTGCACACATTTTTGTTTGATTGTTGCAAGTGTAAACAAAACTAAGGACATTTGGTTCTAAGAAAATTCTGGACATCTCAATCTAGTAGGAGTTTTGAATATTATTAATATGTATAAATTCTAAATGATACAATTACAGGTAGAAAATATTTTTGTTTATCCATTTGAAATAACACTAACTGAAAAGTCCCAGAATGTTGGAGTTGAAAGTGAACTGAGGGGCAGCTAGGTGGTGCAGTGGATAGAGCACTGGCCCTGGCGTCTGGAGTACCTGAGTTCAAATCTGGCCTCAGACACTTAACACTTACTAGCTGTGTGACCCTGGGCAAGACACTTAACCCCAATTGCCTCACTAAAAAAAAAAAAAGTGAACTGAGCAGCCATTAGTCCAATATATACCCTGTTCCTGCCTTTAAATAACCCTTCCCAATTGTGTGTGTGTGTGTGCGTGTGTGTATGTATGACTGTATGACTACAGGTCTGAAAGTTTTTCCTTGAGGGTCTCAAAAACTCCAGCAGGGAATAGTAGAAAGAACGTTGGTCCTGGAATCAAAGTACCTGTACCCAAATCCTATCTTATGCCTGTTATCTTGTGACCATGGACAAATCATTTACTTTTCCTGGGCTTCAGTTTCTACATCTTTAAATTGAAGGTGGGGTGAATGGATGTTCAAGGAAGACTAGCACCTCTAGTCTGAGGTCTTGCTGAGCCCTCTTTTGGGCTCTTCAATCATCTTTGGTATCCATCTAGCACTGAATTCTCACATGTGGTTCCAAGAAGCTGCAGCATGTATAATGGTCACACCCCAGTAAACTGTCTCTGTAGATGGAGTAACCCAGGTTGAGGGTTACCAATGGTCCACAAACCTACTGGCAAGTTAGATGAGTTTCTACCCTAAGCATGTAAAAACTTCTCCCCATTCCACTGCATCAAAAATGCCAAAGTCACCCACTGTATTCTGGATCATGGCAAGTCCTCTTGACTTCTGTCTTGTCACTGAACTTCACTGACTATAGAAGAGAGACAGAGGGTGATGACTTTGCACAACACCTCATCCCTTAAATCCAATTCCTGCACATTCAAGACATCACTTTATGATGTCGTTGGTTATCTTTAAAAATGAAGGACAAACAACAAGAAAACCTGAAGGGACTAGGGTAGATGGCCGCTGAATTACTGTCTAGCTCTAAATCAATAGTCTTACATACACTTCCCCACCCCCCAACATTTACCTTCCACACAGGAAGCCCTAATGGGCTTTTGAACAGTTCTAATTATTAAGGAGATTTTCCTTTTTAGTTGTTGTTATTCAGTCATTTCAGACATGTCTAACTTTTTGTTCCCCATTTCTTCGAGTTTTCTTGGCAAAGATACTGGAGTGGTTTAACATTTCCTTCTTGAGTTCATTTTACATTTGAAGAACTAAGGCAAAGAGGGTTATGGGGTCTGAGGCCACATTTGAATTCAAATTTTAAATTTTAATTTGGTTTTAATTTTAAGGATATGTTCTTCCTTAATCCTTCTGCTTAATATGGATGGCATATGTTTTGGGTTTGTAATATTCCATTAATCCTTTTGGTTTAATAGCATAGAGGAAAGACCATAAAATTTTATTAATATATTTCCTGGGGAGATATTATTAAAACCAACAACAACTAACTCCTTGTGGAATAAAAACCAACCATATCTTGTTCTTGCAAAATATTTCCCATTCTGTAAATATGATTTAATAATTCTCCCAAACCATGACTTTAAGGGTTTTGTTCTTCTGACCTTATTCAGATTAATGTCTTACTGATTTGAGTGTGCAAAAGGACTGTGGTGTCAGGTCCAAGCTGTTTGGAATCATCATTTTTCATTCACTAAATGCAGTGTCAAGACACTATTGTAGATAAATGCATTAAAGACAACTATGTAATTATAAATGTATTTTTAGCAGTGTTGGAATTAGATTCCATATTCTCAGCCATTCCAGTGATCTCTAAAGGAAGTAATGAACGTATTATGGAATGAAAGGAAAGCTTGTTATAATTTCTTTAGAAGTTGGAGCTAAGTACTGTGTTACCAAGGGAGTTAACATGATGAATAAAGCTAATGGCTTGAAAAATTCATCAGTAAATGAAGATCTTAAAATCTCAAGATTTATGGTAATACCTAGATTTTTGATGCCAGAAATAAATCAAAATAATAGAATTTATTCACTGTACTCATTTTTTAAATCTCTAAAAGGAAATTATTTTCAAGAAATACTGTATTATGAATACATGTTACAGCTAACATGAAATGAAAGACTTCACTCTGAAGTTGGAGGGGAGGCATTTTTAAAAGGTGAGAATTAAATGAAAGCTATTTAAACTGAATTTTCCATACTTTATATTTATTTGTTTACAAGTTATGTGTTTTGCTAGTTGAAGGCAGAAATAATTTCATTTTAGTTTTCTTATCCCCAGTGATTAACCCAGTACTTCATGTATACTCAGTGCTTAATGAAGGTTTGTTGAAATTAAATTTTGAATTTTGAATTGTTAAACTTTAAATTCAGAAGTCATTCATGAATTGCTGACTTTGTGCAAAACACTGATCTAGTTACCAGAGGAAGATATGAAATTGTAATAATATAAATAATAATAGAGATGCTATATTAAGGCTTAATATAATTTATATCCTTTGATTCTCTTTCCTCCCCCAACATTCCTGCCCCATTTTCTTTACTAGTAGAGGCTACTAGAAGTTCAGAAACTTGCCATTCCTGTATAGAGTCTGACTTATTCCTCTGTTGAATATCAATAATTCTGATATTGGTATGAAAATGTAAGGGAGAATGATCAGCCAATCAATAAGCATTAATTAAGAGCCTATTAGATCCAATATATTGTGCTAGGCATTAGAAATACGAAGAAAGACGTGAAATAGCCCCTGCCCTCAAGATGTCTACAATCTACGTGGGGGTAGGGAGAGATAGGAGTTGTAGAAGAGAGCTGCTCCTTATAAAGCAAAACAACTTTTTGTGACCTAAAAAAGACCCACTTCTAGGTGACAGACAGAGTATATAAGTTGTTGGACCTGGAATCAAGACAACAAGTTCAAATCCTGCCTTGGAAATTTTCTAGCTATGAGATCCTAAAAAAGTAACTTAAGTTTTCTCAGCCTCAATTTCCTCACCTGTAAAAGAGGGATAATAATAACACCTAGTTCACAGGGTTATTATGAGGATGAGATGAAATAATATTTGTAAAGTCTTTTTCAAATCTTACAGTGTTCTTTAAATACCATTATTGGTATTAATATTAGTAGTCGTAAAACAAGTAATTCATTCAATTCAAACTTGAAGTAATTTCTATAGCCCAGCTAAATTTATGTTTTATTTTCTTCTTGAAAAATAATGGAAAATTTAAATTTAATTCAAAGTCCATTATGCCTTCAAGTTAATTACATTTTATTGCATTCTATCAGTTACCATTATTTAGTACAAGGATTACAATCCTTTAAATACCTTTGCTTTAAAATAAGCCTACATCTCCAGATCAAGCTATGTTTTCTGGAGTTAGTTTTTCCTTGCAAAATAGGAAAGAGCTTATCATCTACCTATCCATCCATCCATCCATCCATCCATCCATCCATCCATCCATCCATCCATCCATCCATCCATCCATCCATCTATCCTTTTATCACCCATCTATCTATCTATCTATCATTCTATCTACAGACATAGACTAACTTCTCTTCCAGGGCATCTGTAACCACGACTAGATGGCCCATTAAAATATATATATATATATATATATATATATATATATGTGGGTGGGTGTGTGGGTGTGTGGGTGTGGGTGTGTATGGTGTGTATGTGTGTGTATATATGTATGTATGTATGTATGTATGTATGTATATGGTATTCCCTTCATAGATACTTTGCAGCTAGATAGCATGGTTTGTAGTGTGCTAGACTAGTAGTTAGGAAGATGTGAGTTCAAATGTGGCCTCAGAAATGTTTAAGTTATGTGTGAGTATGGGAAAGTAACTTTATTTCTCCCATCCTCAGTTGCTTCAAATGAGGATAATGATAGCACCTACCTCCCTGGTTTGTGAGGATCCAGTGACATAGGAAATTTAAAATGCTTTGCAAATATTAAAGTGGTTTATTGTTATTATTATTAGTAGTAGTAATTATCATCATCGCCATCATCATCACTAGAAAAATATTGTTTAAGGAAAGGTTCAAATGAATGTAAGGAATATGTTAATTGCAAGTCATTGTATAAGGGTCATCAATTATTATTGCTGCTGTACTGGGGGTGGTATGGGGATGTAAGAACTATCATTCCTTTACACAGAGAGCTTAATAAATGGTTGAGGAGATTTAATTTATTGTCCTGGAAGAAAAAACAAAACAAAACACAATATGTTGTACTGGAAAGGAAATTACATTGGTATCCAGAAGCCCTAGATTTGGCCAAGGCTGCCTCTGTCTAGCTTTGTCCTTGGCTAAATTACTCTTCTCTTTGCCTCATGAGTTTTCTCATTTGCAAAATGAGGGGGTGGAGCTAAGTGATATCTCAGGTCTCTTCCTTACAAATCCTATGTGTTAGAGATCATTAACAGTGCACATCACCACATGCTAGATTGTTAAATATAGTTAATAGGTGTTATAGGAGTCCAAACTCAAAGACAGATCACTAGTTTATCACCTATTCTTTAGCCAATGCCATTCATCATGCCTTGGGAGGCAGAAATCATACCAAAAATAAACCCCTTCCTAATTCTCAATAGAGACATTTTTCTTACTTTTGTTTTCTGAAAGCAGTAATTTCATCACTTAAAATAAATATATATATATATTTTTTTTTGCGGGGCAATTGGGGTTAAGTGACTTGCCCAGGGTCACACAGCTAGTAAGTGTTAAGTGTCTGAGGCCGGATTTGAACTCAGGTACTCCTGAATCCAGGGCCGGTGCTTTAACCACTGCGCCATCTAGCTGCCCCAATTGTTTATATCCCTATGAGGGAAGATAACACTTTTTTTTTTTTTTTAGTGAGGCAATTGGGGTTAAGTGACTTGCCCAGGGTCACACAGCTAGTAAGTGTTAAGTGTCTGAGGCCAGATTTGAACTCAGGAACTCCTGAATCCAGGGCCAGTGCTTTATCCACTGTGCCACCTAGCTGCCCCTAAAATAAATATTTATTTCCCATGTTAGCTTCTGTTAAGTTACTGCTCTTTAGCATATAGCAGGGGATAAATCATTGCTTTAAAGATTCATGGTTGGAAGGACAGGTAGCTTCCAAGGAGGCTGGGTTTAACTAAGTCAGTAGTTTAGGTACAGAGAGAATTACATCAAATTTGCTTTCTCTGGGCTCATTAATATTTCTCAGGATCTCTCTATCCATTCCCCTTTAGTCTCAACTACAAGGCATCATCTTGTTTAGCAGTTCATCAGTTTTCTTTCTTTCTTTCTTTTTTGAGATCCTCTTCAATTATTCTTTCCTTTCTTGGAGAAAAGGTTTGAATAAAAATAAGTATTTTAGTTTCATTAATTCATAATCAGAGTTCTGATAAGGAAAACAAACTATCATTGTCACTCCACCACACTTCATTTCCATCCCAGTTGGCCTTGGGCATAAACCAATACCTCTTATTATCCAGAATAATCTCCTTCACTTTTCACCTTGGTTGTACAGTTAGTTTTCTCTTGTCACAGTACCCCTTGATACCAATCACCAATTAATTTGAGCTAGCCCTTCACTTGTATAATAATTCTTGTATGAGTATAAAGAATGTGTTTCAATGATGCAGTTCTTTGCAATAAGCTTTTTTCCCCCAAATAAGTACAAATTTTGTGATATCTTGAGAGATTACAAGGCTTCCCATGTGGCATACAGGAAAAAAAAAATAAGAGTTAAGAGTTAGAAGATCAAGATTCTAGTACCACCTCTGCCATTACAGACAGATTTTGCTACAGTCACTTTCAAAGGTTCTTTATCATTCAATAACTCTATATTTAAAAAAACAGGGCATGATATGAATTTAGATATATTAAAATTAAAATTCCTGATTTAGACTTATGATTTCATCGATATAATTTGATAGTAGAAATTATATTAAAGAAGATGTATTTATCATATGCTTCTCTTTTGATGTAGTCTTAGGGTCATGGAATGCTTCAATGTGGTTTCAGCTGAAACCTCTGTGTGTGTGTGTGTGTGTGTGTGTGCGTGTGTGTGTTGCCTCCCCCATTGGAAAATGAGCTCATTGAGAGCAGGGGATGTCTTCATTTATTCTACTTCTAGCCCCAACATTTAGCTCAATGATTTGCACATAATATGTAATTAATAAGTACTTTTTTCATTCCTTCATCCCTTCTTTCATTCATTCTATTTATTGATAGAAGAAACTCTTAGGTAAGGAAATTTTATATCAATTCAAAGGAGTACATATTTTGCAACTTAGAACCTTAGATAATTGCCTAAGTATTGTTTCATGTATTGCATTTTTATCATTAGGGCCTAGCACAATGCCTGGAACCTAGTAGTTAATTAATAAATGGTTATTGGTTGAATGATTGGGACACTCAGAAGTTAAGTGGCTTGCCTAAGTCACATAGAGTATATGTCTTCCTGAATAAAATATATATTTAATTCATATAGTACCATTAATATTTAGTTAACTTCTTCCCTTTTTATATACAAGACTCAATAACTATGTTTAAAATAATAGGCCTGATCAATCACATTGTTGTTTCTTTAGACTAATCCAAATGTCTCTTGAATATTTTTAGATTAACTAATATTCTCTTTCCTAGTAAACCTATTTTTGTACATCTTTTGTATCATTATACTGATAACAGAATGGGTGACTTTGGACTTAGATCGGCGAATTGACAATTACATGTTAACATGTTATTTTAGATTAAAAAGTTTGTGATTCAAATAGTTCAAACAATTCTTGGCAAACTGTATGATTCCCTGCGTATTTGAAAATTATTATTCAAAATGAGATATATTTTCAATTGTAATGTTCTTACATGCAGCCAATTGTGATAAAATATCTTTCTATTGTTTAATTCTCAGCATTGTCAGATATCAGTGTTGTTGTTGTTGCGTCCCCCCCCCCACTCCATCATTGAGAAAAAAAAAGACCGTCCAAGAAAATGTGCATGAGGAAGTCACTGACATGACTGATTTTGGTGTCTCTCGGTAATTAGTTAAGTTATGCTTGTCTCTTTCATTAAAAGCACTATTACACAGCTCAGTGCAAAAGATGACTATGGTAAATGGGTTTTCAGGTCATTTCTGATAAAGTTAAATGTGGTTGTCATTTCAATTGATCATTCTGCATCTTTTCCACATTATCCATCCATCTCTTTGAACTGTCTGCTCAATATGTTGTACTGGGAATAATTAGGGCATTTTTAAAGAAAGTGCTTCCTTGGTTTAAATAGGTTTGGAATGTATTTTTGTTTCTTGCAGAGATTGATGGGAAAATACGTGACAGGATATCTCATCTTCCCTTTTCAAATTTGTTTTATCCTTCTTCACTTCTCCCAGGGCTCTGCTCCTAAATCTCCAAACATATCTTCATTGGAAAGTAGCAGCCTTCTAACCCTCAAAGAGTCTTCTATCCATTTGCTCCCCTCCTCATATTGGTGAGCCTCTCCTACAACATCCATTTTGATGTACACCATCAATCCTTCCCTGGACAGCCATACTAACTCTTTAACTTCCCTAACACTGACACTCCTGACTCTCTGGAATTTTCTGCCATTTCCAATACTTTCCAACCCTCCATTTGCTTATCTCCTTTTTGTGTTTTATCTTTCCCCATTAGGATCTAAGTTCTTTAAGGGCAAAGATGGTCTTTTATTACTATTTTTTAAAAATTTATTTCTAATACATAGCATGCTATCTGGAAAATAGGAAATGTGTAATAAATACTTATTGGCTTGTTTTTACCTTAAAGAGTTTTTTAATAGGAAAAAATGGGAAAAGTACTAAACCCTTATTATCTGTCATGTGAATTTTGAACTAAAGGAAAATCAGCTACTGGTGCTAGTGACAATAATAATAATATTGAAAACACATTTAAATAGAATTTTGAGGAGGGAAAGAATCATTTAGATAGATAATCTCATTTGATCCTCCAACATTCCATGTCAGGTTGACGCATTTTATATGGTGAGGTACATTGTATAATGGGCCATCTGACATCCAAGGATGATAAGATCCCTGCCCAGGTCTTGCTAATTAGGTCCATCTACCTAACCATAATTGATTACTGCTGAATCTTTAGGGTTTCCTACGATCCTTCAGTTCTAAGATTAAATTTTTTTTAAATTGATACAGATTTAGGAAATCCATTTATTCTCAATAAAAAAAAAAAAACATTAAAGAAGACCTATAAGGTTAGGGAGAAAAGAAACATTTTCCCATAGAGAGAACTGTTACACAAAGAAGAATCAACCAAGGACCACACACAAATAAAAGAAAAATGCACCTTATGAAATTTCATTACTATTTGCTTGGTTTGGTTTCAGATTTTGAGTGAGGAATATAGGAACTTCAGTTCACCCACATTAAAAAAGAAAACGTCCTTAAATATTGGTAACAGAGTAGGTACAAATAGATTTGATTTCCATATTATGCCCTGTGAAGAGAAAGAGAACCATTTAGTGAAAAGGATGGGAATGGGAGAGATTCCAAGAACAAGAAGTGGAATACAGAGATGAGGAAGGTTAAAGAGAAGAATATGGGAAAGGAATCTGGAGATCACAAAACCAAATATTTAAAATAAGATATATAAAAGCAAAGAAGGAAACTAAGCATTAGAGACATCAAGAGGGAAGAAGAGACTAAGGAAAAGGAAAAGAATAGGTTCTCCATAAGCCAGAACCTTACATTTATGTAGGGCCATATATTTAAAGCTAGAAGGAAACTCATAGGTCACCTAGCCCAGTCATCTCCTTTTATAGAAGAAACTGAAGACTAATGAGAAAAAAAATTGACAGCCAATTTTATTAAACATTCTATTTTCCATACGGCCTTATTTATAAAACTTATTAGGTGCCCCCAAAATGTTGAAAAAATAGAAGTTATTAATAGAAACAGACCAGGTAATTTTTTGACCATGAAATTTTGGGATCCAAAAAACATTTTTAATAAAATTTTCTTCAGTTGTTCTAGTTATTTTAAAATAGTATTTTATTTTTTCCATTTACAGGTAAAGATAGTTTTCAACATTCATTTTTGTAAGATTTTGAGTTGCAAATTCTCCCCCCCCAATTTTGTTCCGCCATCCCATAGCCAGCAAGCAATCTGATATAGGTTATACATTACAATCATGTTAAACATATTTCCATATTAGTCATGTTGTGAGAGAAGAATTGAAACAAAAGAAGAAGAAACAACAACAAATGTGAAAATGGCATGCTTCAATCTGCATTCAGACTCCATAGTTGATTTTCTGGAATTGGAGAGCATTTGCCATCATGAGTCTAGGGCATTGTTTTTGATCACTGTATTGCTGAGAAGAGTTAAGTTTATCAAAACTGATCCTCACACAATGTTGTTGTCACTATGTACAATGTTCTTTTGCTTCTACTCATTTCACTCAGCATCCATTCATGTAAATCTTTCTAGGGTTTTTTCTAAAATCTGGCTGCTTATCATTTCTTAGAGCACAGTAGTATTACATTATATTCATATACCACAATTTGTTTATCCATTCCCCAATTGATGGGCATCCACTCAATTTCCAATACTATGCCACCACAAAAAGAGCAGCTATAAATATTTTTGTACATATGGTTCCTTTTTCTTTTTTTAAGATCTTTTGGATATAGACCTAGTAGTGGTATTACTGAGTCAAAGGGTGTTTTAGTTATTAGTGCATATTCATACATATCACTATATTAAAAAAGTAGACACTGAAAAAGAGTAAATTTTAAATTTCAAAGCATACCAATGCTTCTGCAAGTAAAATAAAAACATTCAGAACATGAAGTTAAAACATACATAATTACTGTGAATGCATATATTTATGTATGTAGATAGATATATTTCAGAGCTTTCAACAATTTCCTATATGTATAACAGTCCAGATCTCATATAGATCAGAGGAAATAGTAACACAGAGTTAGATAATGTAGAAAGAACAAGAATAAAGTAAAATGGATAGTTTTTTTCATTATTAGTCAATTTTCCAACTGCCACAATTACTTTATAATGTCAAGAATTCTTTCATAAAGGTAACTCTTTACTGAAAGTTTTTAGGTATGTTTTTATGTTTTGAAACTTCTTCTGGGAAAAGAACAAATTCCTCATGTATAAGAAGTATATTCCCTCTTTCATTCAGTTTGAGGTTCTCATTTTGAGATCAGATTAAGACATAATATTTATTATGTCTATGAAAACTAAGTAGAATCTATGACATTCAATCTATTGAAATTCCATGTATTTACTAGATACTTTGGTTAGGATCTCTGGCACTACCTGTAGAGCTCCATAGCTGAAAGGGTAGGAACAGCCATTGTAACTAGCCCCTCTGTCCCTTATAATTCCCCATACTTCTTCAACCTGTTCTCCCCAGGTCTCTTAACCAACTGCACTCTTTTCTGGGATAAATTAATGTGTAATTAAAAATGAATGAAGTCCCTAACTTTCTCTTATTTTTCAAAAATAATTTATTTTATAGGACAATATAATGCATCCAATCAATAGCTATGATCTAGACAATAAGGTGCAAATGCTACAAGTCGGATAATCTGTTCCAGTATGCATTGAGAGATTTAAACCTAATCAAGGCTTTAAGCTCCCCCATCCACCTGAAAGCTATCCCAAATCATTCTCCTCTGAGGCTTACAATCCTTTCAAACTCCTTAGCTCTGGCCTCTACCTAGGCAAAGGAAATTCCATCTCATACATTTTAAAAACATATTTTGATAACTGTATTTCAATATTTTTGTTGTGTTGTTAGTCTTTTGAATTTTATTGTGTGCATTTCATTACATTATTCTGAGACCATAGGCTTCATCAGACTTGGAAAATGTCCCTAATTCAAAAAGGCTAAGAACCTCCAATCTATTATATCTTCTATAAATTGCATCATTATCCCAAAGTGACTACAGCAGTTCTCTACCTTTCTATTTTCTCTCCCCTCCCTTTCCCCTCTTTTCCCTTTATTTTATTTAGAAAACCTCTTGTTGATTTTGAAGCCAACTTGGAGAAGTGTTTATTTTTTCTTTTCTTTTTTTCAGGGCAATGAGGGTTAAGTGGCTAGCCCAGGGTCACATAGCTAGTAAGTATCTAGTGTCTGAGGCTAGATTTGAACTCAGATCCTCCTGAGTCCATGACCAGTGCTTTATCCACTGGGCCACCCAGCTGCTTCTGGACAAGTGTTTCTTAACTTCCTTTTGGGAAACTTATTACAGAATTCCTGGTGCCTAATTCTTCTAGTTTTTACTTTGTTGTTGTTATGTTGTTTCAGACATTTCCTATTCTTCATGAACCTATTTGGGGTTTTCTTCGCAAAGATACTGGAATGATTTGCCATTTACCACTCCAGCTCATTTTTACAGAAGGGGGCAGTTAGATGACAGAGTGGATAGAGCACTGTTCCTGAAGATGAAAGGATCTGAGTTCAGATCTTACCTCAACACTAGCTGTGTGACCTGGGCAATTCACTTAAGCCCAATTGCTTTAAATATCTAGGACAATCTTCAGACAACTTGATATATATCTTGCCACTAGACCTATATGTGTCTGAAGGAAAGAGTAAGGTTGGTTCCCTTGCAGAGACTTCCCTCTCTTAAATCCAGTTCACTGCAAATCATGACATGACCTCCTGATTTCATGGTCTCCTTCCATAACAAAGTATAAACAATGCAGATGAAGAACTGAGGAAAACAGTGATAAGTGACTTACCCAGGGTCACACAACTACTAAGTGTCTGAGGCCAGATTTGAACTCAGGAAGATGAGTCCTCCTGACTCTAAACTAGGCTTTATCCACTCTATCCACTGTACCAACTCACTAGCTAGTTAGGATGATGTTTATTATCTAGGAAATGAAATTCTAATTAGTGGGACAATTAAGAGTCAAGACAAAGAGAACTCTCACTTTGTCTAACAAATTCACAACTATAGAAGGAGACAAAAGAGGGAGGACTGATATCAGTTTTCCCCCTAGGGCATGATGAAACATTCCCACTATACTACAATTTATTTTCTTTATAAATATCAGGGCATAGATTTAAAACTGGAAGGTACTTTAGGTGTCATCTATAAAAACTCTCTTATTTTATCAATGATGAAACTGAGTCTTAGAGAGAAGTAATTTATCTAAAGCCACAGAAAACTACTATAGATTACCTTTTAAGTAGAAGAGTTAGAGGTAGCTCAGTGGATAGAACACTCGCCATGGAGTAAGGAGGGCCAGAGTTCTTCATGAATGACACTGGGCAAGTCAATTATCCCCAGTTGCTCCAAAAAGTTTTAAAAAGTAGAAGAGTTAGTATACAAACCCAGGGAATTTTCTATTTTGTATATCTAAGTCAATGTAATAGTCATATAAAAGGGGGGGGTGGGTTGCAAGGGAGGGAATAAATGTCTATTGTAAAGTCTCCAGACTTCACAAATTATATACTCAGAATACATATACAGAGAATGAATGATATCTACTTTCTACCAAAAAAAATTGGCTAGGCATTGACTAAAATAGAACTGGCTATGCCCTCTTTTTCAGCACTAAAACAGTTGCCATTTGAGTTGAAGATTTCAAGCTTATGTGTGGTTGTCAGTTTTGCCTCTTATAAGGTAAGGGATTTCAGGACTTCAGGACTACTACTCTGTAAAGGAGCATAATAATGGCACCATTATTTATTCATTATATATATGAAATTTTGAGTTTAAACACATTGCAAACATAATATTGGAAAGATCCATTCTTGGGGTAGATCGGGAGGCGTAATTCCACCTACATTAGGTGACCAAAATGTGACCTAATCCAGCCCCTCACTTGATTAATTTATTTATGAGAAAGTCAATTATGTGACATCAATAGAGGAAATGTTGGCTAAGGGCTTTTTATAAAACTTTCTCTTATTTTTTTCCTGTGAGGAAGATGCCATTAAAAAACACTAAGAAAGATCCATTGTGAAATGATTTTAGAATCTGTTTGTAAGACTCAGTATTGATTTAAGGTCAGGACATTAATATACTATTTATGTGTGTTTATTCATCTTTTAATAAGTGAGTTATGAAGGTATTTTTCCCATTCATTATAATGTTTTGATGGACATAATGAATTTTGATTCATAATGCATTTTAGATTAATGGTATACAGATAATCTGCAGCAAAAATCAATTAGAGCTATTATGTTCCATTGGGTGAGAAAGGGTGATGGCTATCCAAGTGAAAAATAAGTGTTTTGCTTTAACTTTTCTACTGCATATTATGCTTGGTTCAGAAATCTGTTATCTACTTAGAAAGCAATTTTCTCCAGTAGAAAAGATGTGATTTTTCTTTAAAACATGGAGCATAATAGTTATAATTATTTTGGATGCAGGATATACAAAACTGCACTGCAAATGGTGCATGAATGTGGTCTCATTTTTCATTGATTCATGAGCCATGTATATAGTACAGCCCTTCACGTCCCCTTCACCAGGTATAAATATATTGATGTGGAATAGTGTGGTCTTATCTGCTCATTGTGAAACAGAATTACCTGAAACAGAGTACAGAACAGTGGCCCATGAAATGGCACATTTGCGCAATGAACATAATGTAGAGATGTTAAATTGAGCCATATAAAATCTTTATAATGTTACCCCAAAACAGAACACCCCTGAGAGCATTCATTTCACTTGGTATGTGTCCTTTCTCAATTGCAGTGCCAAGTCTATTGTGGATGCTCTATGAATCCTGAGAAATAGCCACATTGGTTCCTATGGAACTATCATATCATCTGTTGGCTTCAATCTCAGATCTAAGATATTTCCTTTGGTACACAGCCAGAGTTGGCTATAATTTCTGATATTCCTTTGGTCCTAATTCCAGACAGTTTGCTATCTACCAGTAGTTTTGTGACAGTTTTCAATTATCAGTGTTAGCCAATGTCTATTCATGCAAGGTGAAGTAGAGATTAGAGACAATTATCTAAGAGGTAATTAAATAAAAACTTCTCTTTAAAAAAAAGTCTGCATATTTCATGATAAAAATGTCTTTGGAGTCTAAATTGATTTTATGGCAGATAAAAACATAATATTTTGCTGAATATCATCTATAAATTAGAAGGAAAATTCCATTATTAGGAAGGCAATCGGGAGCCATTAACAATAAATCTGGCCGAGATATTTGGAATAGATTAACTTGAAGCAGAGAGATCAGTTAGGACATTAAAGTGATAGTTTAGATGAGAGGTTCTAGGGACCCTGAATTATTGTATTTGATATTCAAGAGAAATGTTTAGGATGAATGTGTGACTCTAGCTATAGAACCAACTAACTTTAGTAAGACAGACAACAGTTCTATATCTGTGTGAGATTTAAAATTGGATATTAGATCATAAATCTCCCCTACTTAACCCTTCCCTTAATTTATCTCCCAGACTAGTAAATGGAAGAAGCTTCTGGTTTTCTAGATAGAGCCTTTATTGTATATAAGGTGTTGTTGATTAGAAGGATAGGAAAATAGAAATACAGTACAAATCGTCTTAAATCTAGGCTTAGTCTATATTCCTTATAAAAACTCACCAAACCGATTTAGGCCACCTTTGGAGTGAGTCAGACCGTCTGTGCCGCGCCGCCAGGAGTCCCGCCAAGCCGGCAAAAAAGGCTACTCCCGTTCTCTCCACCCCGGAAGTCAAAAAACCCGGCAGGCAGTCTGACATGCGCAGCAGGCGGACTGTACCCGGCAGGCAGTCTGACATGCGCAGCAGGCGGACTGTTCATCTCCTCCCCAAAAGGGTGGTCCTTGAAAAACTGGCGTCTTTCAGTTATCCTAACCGACTGTTAAAAACTTTCATATTTTGCCACATCTGAATGGGAGAATGGCAGTGTTCTTGACATCAATGAGTTCCCTCAGGAAAGATCCCTAGAACCTGATGGATTCACAAGTGTATTCTACCAGACACTTAAGGAACTAATCCTAATACAATGCAAACTATTTCAGTAAAATAGATAAAGTAGTCCTACCAAATTCTGTTTATGACATAAATACAGCAGTGATACCAGAACCAGGGAGAACAAAAATGGAGAAAGAAAAACATAGGCCAATTTCCTCAATGAACATCGATGCAGAAATTTTAAACAAAATGCTAGCATGGAAATTACAGCAACATATTCCAAGGATTATACACTATGACCAGGTGTGATTTATACCAGGAACTCAGGGCTGGTTTAATATCGGGAAGACATTAGCATAATTGACTATATCAAAAACTTAAAAAATAAATTATTATCTCAATAGATGCAAAAAGGTGCTTTTTTAACCAAAATACAACACCCATTCCTATTAAAAACATAAAAAGTATAGGAATAATTGGAGTCTTTCTTAAAATTATTGTGGTAGCTATCTAAAATGAAGAGCAAGCAGTATCTGTAACAGGGATAAGCTAGAAGCCTTCCCAATAAGATCAGGGGTGAAGCAAATATATTCATTATCACCAGTATAACACAGTATTGCATTAGAAATGCTAGCTATAACAATAAGAAAAGAAAATGTAACTGCAGGATTAAAAATGAGGAAACAAAACTATATAACTTTTTCTGGATGATATGATGATATACTTGAGAACCCTAGATAATCTGCTAAACAAATGTAGCTAAAACAATTAACAGCTTTACCAGAGTTGAAGGATAAAAAAATGAACCCATATAAATCTTCAATGTTTCTATATATTACCAATAAAACATAGTAGGAGAATACAAAAAGAGAAATTCTATTTTTAAAAAACTGCAGACATTATAAAATTCTTAGGAATCTTCCTACAGAGTTTTCTCCTAACATTTCCACAATAAAGGGAAGAGGGGGGAATGTAAGATGAGTCAAATATTCCAGTATGCCTTCTTGTTTCTTTCCTTTGAGATTCCAAAGGTACTCTATTGAAAGAATGTTTATGAAACCAAATGGAACTTAAAACCTCACAACCATTCACAAGTTATTTGCCTTACACGTAGAATATTTCCCATAATGACATATAACATTTATAGAGCACTTTCATATTTATATAACTATCCCTTGGGGTAGATAGTTTAACTTTTATTATTCCCATTTTTGTGGATGAGGAAACTGAAAGAATTTAAGTGACATATCTAAAATCATACAAGCCAGTATATGTCATTGATTAGGTTTCAAATCCAGGCCTTCTGAGGAAAATTTTAGGACTACTTTAGGTTCATAGTCTACAATGATCCTATTAGCTGTTTCTCTATTCAATAAACTCATCCATGAAATGAATCAGTGAGGGATTATTTACTGATTTCATAGATATCATAGAATCTTAGCATCCAAATCAACTTGGTTACCAAATCTAAGTCACACTTGAAGTGTGAAAAAGCCTCTCTCTCCTCTATATACCTACATGGTGTTAATAGATGCTGCTTTAAATTAAGCAACCAGTAGTATTGTAAAAACAATTATTTTCAGTGAAGATTAGGAAATATAATGAAGTTGGAAGAATAAGAATTATAACTTTGAACATTTTCCCAATGCTTCAAGGATAGAGTTAGTATTTTCAGGGCTGTAAGTATTCTTATAAATGATTACATGACAGGCATTTTATAAGGCATGCAAATAATGAAGCAGGACAAAAGCTTGACTCCCAGGCTCTGTCCTGGCCCCTCTTCCTCTAACAAAGTTGCTTAAATCTAATATGCCACATAGCCAAATAAGGATGATTCAGAGTAGAGCAGGAAAGGAAGAGTGATTCAGAATGAAATGTTCTAGGAAATTAGTTGGAGACAAGAAGACAAGGCAGTTTTCAAAGAACTAGAGGCTGTGCACTAGAGCTAGAACTAGAAAGAAAGAAAAATCTGGAATGATCATCAACTTGTATATCATAGTTTGGTGATTTCAAACTTGGATAGTGTATACAATTTTAAACCCAATAAATATTTCTTTTTCTTCCAAGTAATGTCTTTTTTCCCCCAAAAAAGTGGGTTGATGTTTGAGATTACAATGGAAAGCAGGGGGGAAAAGTTTTGTTGAACTAGATGCTGTGTTTTTTTTTTCTGTTACTTAGAATAAGAACTGTATTGATCTAATTGTTCCCAATGCTTTGGACAACATATTACAGTTTTATTCATTTCTAACCCAGAAAGAAGTTAAAAATGTGCATGAATTCATCTAAATTTACTTCTGGAGTCATAGTTTAAGGATCTGAATGATTGCCAGTGATTTGGTTGGTCCTCTATTCTGCTTCTTGAAATAAACAAAGCATCCTTTTACTATTGCAAAGAACAACTCAATTAACTTTTTTTGATTTACAATTATCCTGCAGTATTAAATAGAAAGCATTCTGAAAAGATCATTTCCCCCTCAGCACATGCAATAACTTACTACATGTGACCACTGATTCAGCTAATTCTCACTCGTTCTATTTATATCAATCATCTCCAAAACTTTTTTTTTCAGAATTAACCAGATCAAATAATTCCATTATCCAATTCAGGAGCTCTATTCCTGCCTATTAATAGTGCATTTGGATGAAAATGACTAGATTGAACAGAAAAAACCATAATTGTTCTATTAAAAATAAATCAACCAAAAAAAACCCCAGCCTAGTTATTTAACACTATTTTCCAACATATTGATAAACCAAAGTAACAAACTGACTTTTTTCTCAGTATTGCATATTTTTACATAAAGGCATATTCTGAATTTCTATGAAAATCATATGTGTTTAGTTAAGAAATAAAACTTCAAATGTATAGTAATAAAGTGGCAAAGCAATTTGAATACATTATCTCATTATATCCTCACAATAACCCTGTGAGGTGGGTCCTACAAGTGAGTGATAGGCAGTTTCTGTTTAAAACTATTTACCAAAAGCCTTAAATCATGAGTTGCTACTTATTGAGACAATGTGCTATCAAAAAGACAGCATTTTTGCAGGGCATCTGTCTACATGTAAAAACAGTACTGACTGTTTTAATATCTCAAAATGACACAGGATTTTAGAAAAGTATGATCTCTCATTGTGTTTTCACTGCTGTGTTTGGCTGATAAATTATTCTAAAAATGAACCAATCTTTAGCTTGAAAATTCTCTTTCTTCCTTTAGGTTCTGTCATGTGGTTGGGCTTGGGAGGGATGTAATATGGGGTCTTATGTACATATCTAGACAACCTTAGTCCCTTTAAGGCCTCTAGACCTTAACAATAGGCACTTCAGGCACAAAAGTGGGCAATGGCACTTAGAGAACAGTCTTCCAGAAAAGAAAGGTTATGACATGGGTTTACAAAGTAGAATTCAGTGAATGAGATTACCTCTACCAGCCCTATTTGAATTGATAAATCTGGGCATTTTTTATGTTGTGATGAACACATATTATCTCTTGATATGGATAATTTATAGTTAACTTGAAATTTTACATTTTTTGAAGATGCAATCTTAGTCTAAAATGATACTATTAAATTAGAGATTAGAATAAGAATATCACCTCTGAACAGCGGCTTTTGGCCTGATTGATATCATTGAGTAATGCTTATAGGTCATGGTCAGTATAATTGCCAAGTATAAATTTTAATTTAACTGAACAGAAAGTGTGAAACAAAATGGTACAAACAGGGGCCACTTTTCTTACTTATTAAAATTCTTTTACTGAGGGGAAAAGAAAAAAAAAAAACAATTGTAGGGTGCTGGAGAGCAAGCAGCAAAGTTGTACTGGAAAAGATGGCAGCCCAGGGCCAATTCAAGGGACTTCAGGATTAGATGTAGGGACACTGGTTGTAGTTGGGAAAAAGCATGGAAATACAATGCCCCCACTCCCAAGAAACTGATGTCCTAGGATAAAGCCTCCTTTGTCTTGTGCTGGTAACACTTTTGCCTCATGATTTTCAGTCTTATCAAAAGGATGAGATGAAATGTTAATTTCTGAATCACCTCAGCAAATTGAAACACAAATAAAAGTCATTTTCAGAGCCAAAATTTCTTTGACTTTTCAAAGGTAGCCATTTTCTGACCTGCTGTCATAGCATTCCTTTCTCTGCTTCTTCAGTTCTTAGAGTACAGGATCAAGAAACTTTTGCTATACAAAGTAATTAATGCTAGTGCCTCCCTTTCCAGATTATCTACAATTCATCTTTATATCCCTTTTTGTACATAGTTGTTTTCATTATCTCTCCCATTAGAAGTTGAACTTCTTGTGGGTAAGATGATATTTTAACTTTCTTTGTATCCACAGAACTTAGCATAGTTCTTGGTGTACAGCAAGTTGGCAGTTGCTTACTAAGTGCTAGAATAGGTCTACATCCTATCTTCAAGGCATTCTGAGGATCCTTTCTCTTCTTAGTTCATCTTAGGAAAAATACTCCCCATCCTCCAAGAAGTTAAAGAAATGTAACAACAAAAATGAAAAAAAAATACCCACATGAAACCATAAACCAAAATACTTTTCAGTGGCAAGTTTTCTAATCCTAACAGTAATGTATACCAGAATGATTGCTAGATTTAGGGGAAAGAAACCTGGTTTTGAATCTCAGCTATGATACTTATTAGTTGTTTGATCCTAGATATGTATCCTAAAAATTTAAGACATTTTGTCCCTGATTTATAAGACACAGATTGTAATAATCATATTACCTACATCACTGTTGTAGGAAATGTATTTTACAAACCATAAACAAAAAACAAAGATAAATAAACAAACCAATGAATAAGTACATAAATAAATACATAAATAAACACAAAAATGCTCACAGAAATGAAAAAACTAAATGAATAAATAAATAAATGGATAAATGAATGAATGAATGCAAAATTCTAATTTTACACAAATTCAGCTTTACATAAAGAATTCTGAAAGAGGGGGCAGCTAGGTGGCACAGTGGATAAAGCACTGGCCCTGGATTCAGGAAGACCTGAGTTCAACTCCAGCCTCAGACATTTGACACTTGACACTTGAAACAGCATTTTAGCTAAATATGTGACCCTGGGCAAGTCACTTAACCCTCATTGCCCCACCAAAAAAGAAAAAAAGAATTCTGAAAGAAATTTACATTCCAAAACAAACAAGCAACAACAACAACAAAAACCCATGTTAATTGTATGATACAGTACTGTGCTCTCTCCCTCTTCCTGCCCCTGGCTTAGCACTGTGTGCCTCCCAGTCTTCCATCAAAAGAACAAAAAATCCTCCCAGTGAAAGAGGAATAAATAGGTGTGAGAGACCTCTACCAAGACAGCGAACTAAGCTTGTGACCTCTGGCACCAACAGAGGGGACCTTTGCCCCATTCTGCCCACCAACCCAGCCTGTCTGTCTCTCCTCAGCCCCCACATGTCACCTTTCTTCTGTCTGTGTTGGTGTCTGGCCCCAGTGCATCCGCCCCAAGTGTTCTTCCTCTCAGGTAGCACCAGCACCCCACATGGCTGGCCATGTCCCCAGCATGTCCCTCCTCCTGCCCCTCCCCCATCCTTCCCCATAGCCCCACATGTCATGTGTGAGCCCTCTCCAACCCTAGGTGGGAGAGGGGGGTTCCTCTGTCCTTCACTCTCTCTCTTCCTCCCTCTCTCTCCAAAATACAGGACAAAGTGACTTTACATAAAATCACTTTTAGTCCTCTTTGCAGAATTGTCTGTACTAACTTAGAATATACTATATGCGAAGAGAAGGAACAATATAGAAAATAATTCATCCATTGCTTAAGAGGTGGGAGCAATGGAATCATCATGCTCACCTGTTAATCAGCTCAAGGCTTGATTGGACCAGCAAATCTAATTTGATCAGCATTTTAGAATCCTATTCAGGGATTTACTGCTATTTTAGTAGTCTCAGGGCATACAGAGTCCCCATTGTAAATTACACTGCCTTGCTTTTACATCTTTTTGGAACACCCCTTTCCAAACCCCTTGGGATGGACAAAGATTTGGTCTTGGGTTTTAAGAAAGTTATTATAATTGTTCCTCCTACAACAAAAACAAAATATTAATAATAGAAATATAGAACTTTTTCTGGGGCAGGGGCAGGGCAATGAGGCTTAAGCGACTTGCCCAGAGTCACACAGATAGTGTCAAGTGTCTGAGGTCAGATTTGAACTCAGGTCCTCCTGAATCCTGGAGCAATGCTTTATCCACTGTGCCACCTAGCTGCCCCTATATAGAACATTATTATTGTTGTTTTTCCTCCTACTATCCCTACTACTACTTTTACTACCACTACTACTACTTCTACTCCTCTAGACTTAAAAGATATTTATTTCTCCAGTCTTTAACAAATGAAAATAGTTTGAAATCATCTATAGAAAAATAAATCTGTTTTTAAAATATATTTGCAATTGTGTGTGATTTGTGTTTAGCACAGGAATGAATGTAAAAATGATGTGAGCCACCAGTGGTCCCTAGATCAAGGACTGAGAACTAAGAATTGATTTGTTTGTTTGTTTGTTTTTTCAGGGCAATTGGGGTTATGTTACTTGCCCAGGGTTACACAGCTAGTAAGTGTCAAGTGTCTGAGGCCAGATCTAAACTCAGGTACTCCCGAATCCAGGACTGATGCTTTTATCCACAGCACCACGTAGCTGCCCCGAGAACTAAGAATTGAAAGAGGGAACAGATATTGATGCCAATGTTTTCCCCAGGGAAGTTTATGGGAGCCAATATGAAATTGATTTGATTTAAGAACTTTTCTCAGGAATAGCCTTAGAGCTGGGGAAATGGTACATTGGAAAGATCAAGTGGGAGCACTTCTTCCCTAGATGGAACTTCATGCCAAGCCTCATAGAGCAAGTATCTTTTCTCATGGTTTTGTGTATGCTCTTGATACCCTCAGTGCCTCCTTCCCATTCCAACTCTTCCTGTGCATTCCCCTTACCTAGAGTGACAGTATTTCCTCTTGGGAAGTATCATATCTATTCAAGCTGTGCTTTGCACTTCACACTGACTTGAATTTGACACAGTAATTTAACTAAAGGCAGAAATGGAGATATTTTCAGATATTCCTGTCACAAAGAACTAAATTGTCCATATACATTTTTTTAATTTGCTTATAGTATTTATGTGATAAAATATGAATTCCTATGACCTATGTACTCTTTCAGCAGTTAAATATATCAATCCCTAGTTTAATGAATCAATACTTATGAAATATTTTAATCGAATCCCTAAATAATTTCTCAAAAATATGACTGGATCATATGTATTATAGTAAAGTTGAATAAAAGTTTCAAATTTTGCCAAGGCATTACAATATATGAGATTTAAATTTTTGGTAGAAAAAAACATATCAACTATTTCAGGCAAGGTAGGGTCTGACTCCATAAAAGAGTAGATAGCTTTTTTATTTTTATGAGGCTTTCAGAAGGATGGCTAACTAACAACATTCTAGCTAAAATTCCACAATTAGATTTTTATTTATTTTCTTTGTATTGATAAAGTTTTTTTTTTAATTAAAATATCCTTGGGGCAGCTAGGTGGTGCAGTGGATAGAGCACCAGCCCTGGAGTCAGGAAGTCCTGAGTTCAAATCCGACCTCAGACACTTGACACATACTAGCTGTGTGACCCTGGGCAAGTCACTTAACCCCAATTGCCTCACCCCCCCCCAAAACAAACAAACAAACAAAAATTCAAACATCCCCAAGAGGATTAATGGATCAGGTAGTTTAGTAATTATTTCTAACTTATTCTTTATTCAGATGCTTGCTTTCTCTCTGCTTGGTGAGATCTACTGTTTTCAAGAAACAGGAACTAATAGTAGGGTAGGTGTTACTAATGCACCAGATTAGAAATTGTAGGTAGTCAGAAAGTAGCAGGAGGTCATTAATCTCTCAGGAGTTGAAGGGATAGGAGGTGCCTGGAAGAATGTTGAAAGGGATATACCCGGGGAGGAAAGAACTTTTCCTACTTTAAAACAGCTTGGAGCAACCCTGCTGTAAAGAATGTATATATCCAGCATGTGAAAAACAACATGGTTTTAATTTCCATATTGGTTGGCTTGATTAATCTGCCTTGATCCTAAAAGAAGCAGTTTTGAAAAATGTGTCCAACATGACTCTAATGTCTACAATTGAAATCAACATTTCCACCTCTCCTCCTACAGGAAAGAAAAAAATAATTCCCGCTCCAGACAGCCATGTCTAGTAAAGGCATCATAATTCTCCAAGGCCCAAAATCTTGGAGTGATTCTTGATTCTCCTTTTTCAACACAGGATTTTTCACTGCATACCTTCACCACAAAGGCTTTCCTGCCTCAGTCCTGAGTCCTGACTCCTTCTCAGAACTCCCATTGAACATACTGCACATGCCACTAATTTAGTCCTTAAGAACATAATAGCACTATACATTAAGAAATAAAGTTCCATATAAACATGTCATTTTTATTCAATTTAATAAACTTATTAACCAAAAATAACTTCTAAGTAGATGGAATCACCCTGACCCCAACTGGTAACATTAAATCAAATTTCATGTAATTTCACATTTATAAAAATAACAATAATAAATTATCTCTTCTTTCTTCCTTCCTTCCTTCCTTCCTTCCTCCCTCCCTTCTCTTTCTCTCCCTTCCTCTCCCTCCCTCTTTCCCTCCTTCTTTCCCTCTCAATCTCCATCTTTCCTTCCTTCCTTCCTTCCTTCCTTCCTTCCTTCCTTCCTTCCTTCCTTCCTTCCTTCCTTCCTTCCTTCCTTCCTTCCTTCCTTCCTTCCTTCCTTCCTTCCTTCCTTCCTTCCTTTCTTCTCTTTTCAGAAGTACAAACTCTCCATATCCAACTTGTTTAATTTGCTAGTTTTATCAAGGTGCCTGGAGTACTAAGATGCTAAGTGACTTACCACAGCCAGAATTATCAAAGGCAGGACCTGAAGCCATTGGGCTTCTGTAGAAATACAGAATTGCCCATTCAAATAATTGAATAATATGTATAGATCCAGGAGGATCCCCAAAGTTCATTTAGTCCAACCACTGTCATTTTTAAAGTGTGAGGAAACACTAGAAAAAAATCCTAATGAAGTGAAAGGATCTAGCCAAGGTCACTCAGGTACCAAGTAAGAGAGTTTAGTCTGATCCTGTCTATTTGACTTCAAACCTAGTATTCTATTTGACCTATTGAGCATGTTTAAAGCACCTGCAATGCACAAATAATCTTCTTAGGTACTGGAGAAGGCTGTAAAGATGAAAAGTGACCCTGTTTCTGGCCTTCAGAAATGTATGAAGGAAGAGAGTTGGGAAAAGATGTAAAGAAAATAGCCTCTTTGAAGGCAAGCACTTATGTTTTTTGTTTATGGTTGTATCATCAGTACCTAGAGTAGTTCATAGGTAATAAAATTTATTGCGGACCTACTATGTGACAGACACTATGTGAAGAATAATGCCTGGCACATAATAAGGGCTTAATAAATACTAAATGAACTTATTTCAATTAACAAACATAAAATGACAGTCTGGGGGGCAGCTAGTTGATACAGTGGATAAAGCATCAGCCCTGAACTCAGAAGGACCTGGGTTCAAATCCGACCTCAGACATTTGACACTTACTAGCTGTGTGACCCTGGGCAAGTCACTTAACTCTCATTGCCCAACCCCCCTCCCCTACAAAATCTGTTTTAAGTTGGAACAGAACTTGATACAAGAAGTAAAACAGAGAAAAACAATCTGGAGAGAGGTTTACTTCTAAATAAGGCTAAGGGAAGACTACAGGGGAGATGACATATGAGCTGAGATCTGATAGGAGTAGAAGATTTCAGTAATTAGTGATGTAACAGGACTAGCCTCCAGGCATGGGGAGGCCTGGAGAGTGGTAGATTTGAAGTTAGAAGGTGTAACGATTGGAATGATGCCACCTGCTGGAGACTTACTGTAGAAGAGTTCTGCCCATGAAGCGAAGGTCTTTGAGGGCAAGACCAGGAGTCTCTGAACTATAACCTCACATTTATCAGATAGGCTAGGCCAGAAAAAAATGACAAATGTTGGAGAGTATATAGAAAAAAAGGGACACCAATGCATTGTTGCTTGAGTTGTGAACTAATCCAAACTTTATAAAGTTCAATTTGGAACTATGCCAAAAGGGCTATAAAACTATGTATACCCTTTGACTGAGCAATACCACTATTTGGTGTGTACTCCAAGGAGGTCAAAGAAAAAGAAAAAAGGACCTATATGCACTAAAAATATTTATAGAAGCTCTTTTTGTAGTAGCAAAGAATTAGAAATTGAGGGAATGGATACCCAACAATTATGGAATGGCTGGATGATTTGTGGCATATAGTTGTGATAGAATATTATTGTGCTCTAAGAAATGAAGAACAGGTTGGTTTGAGAAAAATCTAGGAAGACTTACATGAATTGATACAAAGTGAAATGAGCAGAAAAAAAGCAAAATAAGAACACTGTTAACAATTACAGCAATATTGTTTGATAATCTCAATTATAATGATTTAGCTGTTCTCAGTAATAGAAAGATTGAAGACAATTCCAAAGAACTTATGATTTAAAATACTACCCATCTCCAGAGAAAGAACTGATGGAATCTGAATGCAGATACTTTTTTTTCTTTTTTTTTTTTTTGGTAGATACTTTTTAAACTTTCTTTTCTTTTCTTTTTTTGGTCTGCATTTTTCTTTTGTAACATGACTAATATATAAATGTTTTGCATGATTGTACAGATATAATCTATATCAAAAGGCTTAAATTTTCAAGGAAAGAGGTAGGCAGGGAGAATTGGGAACTCAAAAATTTTTAAATAATTTTTTTACATAATTGAGAAAAATTAAATAATGTAAATGTAAAACAATCTGCTATTAGTCAAATGTCATTGCATAGGCAATGAGGAGCTTTTGATGGTTCTTGAGAAAGGAGATGGTGTCATTTGACTTTAGCTTTCTTAAACATTCTTTTTTGATGCTGGGCAGCTAGGTGGTGCAGTAGATAGAGTGCTGAGCCTGTATTTCTCTCCCTGACTCCAAATCTGGCCTCAGACACTTATTAGCTATGTGATCCTAAACAAGTCACTTAACCCTTTTTGCCTGAGTTTCCTCATTTGTTAAATGAGATGTAGAAGAAAATGTTAAACAATTCCAGTATATTTACTAAGAAAACCCCAAATAGGGTCACTTTGGAAGCCTGAAATTTTGATACCGTTACTTTCTATACCAACAGAACTACTAAGTTGTCCTTTAACATGTAGTCTCCAAAGAACTTACACAAGCCATACATACCTCATCTTTGTCTCTTAGAATCTTTATCTTCATTCAAGAGTAAGTTAAGGTTCTACCTCCTGTAGGAAGACTTCTCTTTTATGCCCAGTTATAAACTTTCTCCCTTGTTACACATTTTCCCAGGGGTACTCTGACTGACCTCTCCTTTGTATCCTCCATTCCCTATGTGGTATGACACTTATCTTGGTATGTGTCATATCCTACATTGAACATAAGTTCCTTCAGGTCAAGTATTATTTCATTTTTGTCTGTATTGTAAGTGCCTAGTGCATTGCTTTATACTTAATTGTTGCTTAATAAATGCTTGTCCAGTTGTCCAAATCACCAGGATTCAGATTCATGTGTTCTGGCTATAAAGCCAGTACCTTTTTTAACTATACCAAGACTTTCTAACAGTGCAGTGCTGTTGATATTCATTGGCCCATGTCTTTAGATGTGCCAATAAATACAATAGTTACATATCAGTCTTTATATATTTAATGTCACATTGTGAAGATCATAGATATTTTTACCCATGGAAGAAAATGTGCTATATGTTTGCATAGAAGTATTCACTTACCCATATGCTTTTGAATATTTCTAACAAATGCTGTTAAAAAAAACTTTTTTTGCACACATATGGAAAATGTGAATACTATGGATTATCAAGTTGGAAAAAATGATTTCTGAAAAGGAAGCGATAATTAAGAGAAAACATATTGAGTAATGTACTGAAATCATTTACTCTAATGTAAAATAGAGAAATCATCCATTTCCTAAACATTGGTAAAAGTCATGAACACAAAACAGCACATAATATTCTTGCTAATAGGATCACAGAGATAATTTTATATATTAATACTGGACATCTCTTCACGTCAAGCCATAGTAACTTATCTTTAGGGTTTGTTTTGCTAGCCTCCTTTATATTAAAAGGCAATACTGCACTTGGGAGATGTCTGTCAATTTTTTTTTCTTCCCCTTGGGGAGTTAAAAAAAGAAAAATATCCCCAAATAATTGGAAATCACAAGGTGTGCCTTTCTTCTTTTTAACATCTTTCACTGACTCCTCAAGGGGGGCATTTTTCAACCCTGATTAGCATGTTTTAAAATTCATATCTCTACTTAAGTGCTAACAGTTGAATACCCTAGGGGATAAAGAATAGTGACTAGAGTGATGTATGTGAAAGGCTCATTCAGCTCAGTAATTTGTGGAGCCTGCCAGTGAGAAGGCCAAGCACCCTCTAGAGCTTTCCTTTCCCTTAGGCTCTGACACTATTTACCTCTCCATGAATTCTGAAATAGAAAGAGAAACCTTGCTTCTTATCTGTGCATTAAAAGGGAGAAAAGAAATATACACTTTTTTCTTTTTTTCTAAATTAAATTTTCTGCGATCACATAGTCAGATTTCTCACTGAATAAATATTTCCTAAATTTCTAGAGAAACACACTTATCCTTTTTTATTATATTTCTACAAGTGACATGCACTATAAAAGGGTATTCAGAATCACCACATTAAAGCCTTGAAGACATAACCCTAGAAGCATAAGGATGCAGAATCAATAGTGATAAGCAGGAAAATCATACCACAACTACTGAATTTAATCACACTGTATATATGTATTTGCCCATGATGTTCCCCTGAACTCATTCTGGGGGAATAGCCTAGTCCTACCAGTGGGACTAGACATTGAAAAAAAGACAAGAAAGAAGAAAACAAAGCAAAGCACAAATAAACCAAAAATATTGAAAACATTCTCATGTTTGATTAGTTAAAACATTTGTCAGTATATTGTATTAGGTTCAGGAATTGCAGAGTAGACAAGATGGCATCATTCAACTCCTTGGCATTATAATATATTTAGATAGATGGTAGAGTTCATCAATGCAGAACTGGAAAATCAGATCATAGAAGATATCTGGACCAATGTCCTCATTTCTAAGGCTTGTTCTGCACGATAGCTCTAAGAATTTAGAAATAAAATTATTAAAATGCCCATTTTACAGGTGAGAAAACCTTGCTTTAGGGAGGTGAGTTGCCTTGCCCAAAGTGACATGGCTAATTAGTACCAATGTGAGAATTAAAACCCAGGATATCCTGAGTTAATTTTAGCTGCTTTCCACTTTATCAGACTGTCTTTCCAGTATTGTTTATGGGCCCTCGGCAACTCAGCTGTAACTTTTTCAGAATTTGTGCTCCTCCTTTGTTTCTGTTACAAGAATGATATCTGTATGTATATTCATTTTAGACTTTATAACATCACTTCCTCATTTCTATGTAGATTTTAACTCATTTTACCTTTGGCTTCTATTTTAATCTGCTGGAGTGTGGAAGTTGATGAAGGTCTCTGGTTCTGGCTTTGATGCATTTCTTCTAAATGCAAATTATGAAACCTTGTCAGACCTTCCATTAGACTGTTGCAAAACTAATGAGTTGGTAAAGTGTATTGTAAACAGTCACAGGATGGCTAGATATTCATAGCTATCTTTCCATTTGTATCAGTCTGACCATCAGCATATATAATGTTGTATGAATATATGCTAGGGCCAATGTACAAAATTAATGGCTCTCAGAGGTAGAGAAATTAACACATTAATTATATTTCTGATTGTATGCCTATTCATTTAGTTTCTTGGGGTCAGGAAGGCAGTAATTGAAATCCTGCCTCATATACTTACTAGCTTTGTTGACCCTATATATACTTACTAGCTATGTGATCCTACACAAGTTACTTAACTACCCTCTGCCTCAGTTTCCTCATGTGAAAAATGAAGATAATAGCATTTACCTCACAGGTTTGTTGCAAGGATCAAATGAGTTAACATATATAAAACACTTTATAAACTTTAAAATGATATATAAATGCTAGCTATTATAATAATGATGATTGTAATGCTATAATCTGCCCCATCAAAGTTGTTAGTTAGCATATGAAGATATCTTCTAGAACTCTATCCTGTTAAAAAATAAATCTTTTGGTATTTACATATATGTATTACATACGTATATAATATGGGACCTGAGTTTACATAGATTCAGTTCAATATTAGGAGTTTTTCCTTGATAGTTTTCTTCAGCTCTTGCCGAAATACAAGTTAAAAGGCAAAGTACAGGGACAGCTAGGTGGCACAGTGGATAGAGCACCGGCCCTGGATTCAGGAGTACCTGAGTTCAAATCCGACCTCAGACCCTTCACAGTTACTAGCTGTGTGACTCTGGGCAAGTCACTTAACCCCAATTGCCTCACACACAAAAAAAAAAGACAAAGTACAAATTTCTGCCCAGGATTTTGACTCCCTCCTATCGTTACTTGTGTCTAGTTCCTGCTTGCTCGGGAACTACTTTTTTTTTTTTCTTTTTTCTTTGTTTGTTTTGACTAGGAATTTAGCATTACCCAAATATTCCTCTTCTGAATCCCAGATACTTGTTAAAGAATTTCTTCCACTTGTCCAGAAACACAACTGCCTTTCCTGTCCTGCCAGCTCACGTTTTTACACTTCCTAGGTCAGCTTAAGAATCCCTTGACACTCTGGGACAGCCACCAACTACTGCCTCTCCTGAGGTCATGTGGTATCTCCACTCCTAGAGTCTCAAGGCCCTTTGATGTACACGCATGGTTCTCTAAAGAGGCTATGGAGCCATATGACTGTCTTGGACTCTTTCTGGAGAAGCAGAGTCCATGCAAGTCCATTTGGTTTCCCTGTTAATGTTTTGGTCGTAGGTTTTTGGTTTTTTTGGTTTGCTTTTCCCCCCTTGATTTCTCCTGCTTTCTAGTCTAGTTTTTAAAGGCCAAGACCAAGGGCATAGCTCTGTTTATGACTAGTCAAGACTTACCCTTGTCATCATCCTTATCGATCATCCTTAAATAACAATGGGCTAACAGATGATGGGGCAAGGCTATTTCTCAATTTGTTAAGGAGACACAAATGGCAAAACAAAGGACATAGCTGTGTAAATGCTGTTAATAATGATTTACCTTCCTTAATAAGGGGTCCTAATCAAGTTGATATCTGAAGAAGAAACTTAAGAAAGATGTAAAAAGTTCTTCCCAGACTCTTGGGCCTATCTGCTAGCTATTTAGGCAATGCATTGCTCATTGACGAAGGACTATAATCAGGGGGAGAAATTCTTAAATAATGATCCTGGGAATGAAAGCATAAATAAAAACTTAATTTAATAAATTGATAACTGCTCTTCCCTGCCATGGAAATTAATTGGAGTCTAATTTTTGGTTTAAAAAAACATACACACATGCATGTATATTAACATATATGTGCATATTTAACATGCACATATGTGTAGGTATGTTTATGTATGAATACACAACAGTTTATTCTCCCATGTACTCAAAGAGATGAAAAGTAATGCTGCCTACTAGTGGGAGAGCTTCTCTTAAAGCCAGGAAGATGTGGCTTTAACCCTTGTTAGTAATACCTGCTAGTCATGTGACCCTTAAAAATTTGCCTAGGGGGGCAGCTAGGTGGTGCAGTGGATAAAGCACCAGCCCTGGATTCAGGAGGACCTGAGTTCAAATCCGGCCTCAGACACTTGACACTTACTAGCTGCGTGACCCTGGGCAATTAACCCTCATTGCCCCACCCAAAAAAAAAAATTGCCTAGCCTCTCTAAAAATAGAATTTTCAGAGTAGATACTGACTTGCATTGATGGAAAAAGTTATCTCTACACCAATGACCTCACTGGTCCAATTCCTATCTGTACCTGTATGCAAATAGCATGATGCTTTAGAAATAGACAAATCTAACATGCAAACATTGGTTTTGCTTAGTAATACTATTTCTTTGTCCTGCCAGATGGCCCACAGTCACCGAGCTGAAGTAACATGGATTCAACCAATTCTAGAAGATGAAAAATCCTATGGAACAGATGCAGGCACAAATCTCTACAGCAGTCAATGTCTAAAATGAAAATTTTGCTTGGTTAGTCGTATTTGTGCTGTGACTGTATTTAATCATTGAATATAATTTTCAAAATAAAGTATGACAGGTTTTGAAAATGATTGTGAATGAGCTTCTGTGCATTGTTGTTGTTTTTCTGCCAGAATCTAAAGAAATTTTGGCAAGGAACAGTTGGGATGGTGCAGGGAGAGAAGAAGCAAGAGGCAGGAGGCCAACCAGGGAAGAGAAACAGTGGTCAGCAGTTATAGATATTCAAGGAAAGGTGTAAGCCAAGGGAAGAACAGATAAAGTGGGAGTCTTAGACTTCCTAAAAGTGTCTCTCATCTAGCTTTTAGTATACTGTCCTCTGTTCCACCAGTTGTCAGATAGGAGTTCCCTACTGACAGGCTCCAAACTCTAACTTAGTCATTATTAGAAAAGTAGAAAAGGAAAACAATCAGAGAAAATAATCAATAACAGTTACTATGAATTATTTTATTTAGGACAGTTACTATGAATTAGCACAAGCATGTTGTGTGGTACCACAATTTCACTTTTTGCTCCCTGTAGTAAGACCATGAATTTAAATTAATTGCTAATAAGCCATTCTGGTATGTTGTTGAGTTCCTTAAGATAGAACTTTAACTACATGTGTATTACCAGTTAGAATAAATATATATACGTGTCTCTCAGTTTATTTGGGTTGCATTCATTTCATCTGTGTTAGAAACTTCTATTGTAGCAATTCTTTCTACCAATACATATCTATTACTCATCTATAACTTATAGTCTTAGAGAATTGCTTGATAGTTCTGGTAGATTATGTGATTTTCTCATGATCACATAACTGCTTTGTGTCAGAGGCAAGAATTAAACCACATTTTTTTCCTTGCTCTTTTAGGGTTGTTTTTTTTTTTTTTGGTTGTTGTTGTTTGTGGGGCAATAAGGGTTAAGTGATTTGCCCAGGGTCACACAGCCAGTAAGTGTCAAGTGTCTGAGGCCGGATTTGAACTCAGGTCCTCCTGAATCCAGGGCTGGTGCTTTATTCACTGTGCCACCTAGCTGCCCCTCCTCTACTCTTTTAGTTCTCTGCCATACTTCTCTTAATCTATTCATATAGTCTGTATGTATATACACACATATATAATATATATACTGTACCATTCTATTACAAATGTATTATTATGCTGAATTATACAAGCATATATGTATATGCAGATATACATATATTATACACACACATACTGATCTGATATATTTTAGTAGACAAAGAGCCATCCTTTATGTCAGAAAGTCAGACATTCAAGTGCTGCCTCAAACATGTAGTGACTATGACCCTGGACCAATTGTTAAATCTTTTCATGTTCTAGATAGCTCTCTAAGGCTAAGTTGTGGAAAACGAGATGATCTCCATTAATAGAGAAGTTGCTTATCAGGAAATCCCCACACCAAGGAAATCACTGGTCTGATTTAAAAAAAAATTATAAACAATCATTTAGCAATGATTTGTCAAATGCATGCTAGGTGCTGAGAACTTTGTCAGGTATAGGAAGTGCACACACAAAACAATTACTACTGGTAAGCAGCTTACATTCTATTGGAGGGGGTGCAGGAATGGCAAGTGTGGATAGAATTCATTCTATCTATCTATCTATCTATCTATCTATCTATCTATCTATCTATCTATCTATCTATCTATCTGCATTTGCCATTCCTCCATCCCCTCCAATGGAATATAAACTGCTTACCAGTGGGATTGTTTTATGTGTACATATGTGTATACATATATGTGTGTATATACATATGTCTGTACACACACATATATAATATATTGCAGAGAGAACAAATATAAAAATAATAAATCTAGAGAGATATAAAGTAGGTGAATATAAGGTAGTTTGGGAGGGTCAGATCTTGAAAGGTTTCATATAGAAAATGGTACTTGAGGCATGTCTTGAAGGAAGATTAGTTAGAATAGAAGTAGAATTGTATGAAAGTCCACAGGGGTGGTACGGTGGTTAAGACAAACGTCCAAAGGTAGGAGATGATATATCCTTGGTGAGGAATAGAGAGAAGGCCAGTTTGGCTCAATGACAGCCTCTGTAATGCTTGTGAAGGTTAGAAACAAAAGTTGGGACAAAGTTGTAGGAGGGCTATAAAAAATATAAACAAACCAGCTTGTATTTTATCCATGAGGTAAATGGAAATCACTGTATATGATTGGGTTGGGTTTTAACAAAAAAATATATACATACACATGAAAAATGTCTATAATATGAATTCTTCATACTTATGAAATAAAATTTTAGAGATAATAGTCAATATCTTTAGCTAAATACCCAAATGTACATATACGTACAATTCTGGACATATAGAAAGTGGCTACTAAAATATACATACATAGAGAGATAAAGATATACTATAGTATGTACATAGAGATATATAGTATGCATCTCTATCTATAAACATAAATATATAAAGCTATAGATATATATAGTATATAGCATATATTTATGTGATATATAGAGTGCATCTACATGTTCATACATGTATATATGAATGTATGTATGTATCTATCCATATATCCATCCATTCATCCATCCATCATCTATGTCTATCTAAAACTATGTCTATCTATCATCTATCTATAGCTTTGGATAAAACTATATTGTTATGAATTTAATTTTAAGGATTCCAGTGCATATTTAATTTAGCCAGATAGATTTTTAAAATTATTAATGAATGAATGAATGAATTCTTTGGGGGGGCGGGTGAGGCAATTGGGGTTAAGTGACTTGCCCAGGGTCACACAGCTAGCAAGTGTCAAGTGTCTGAGGCAGCATTTGAATTCAGGTCCTTCTGACTCCAAAGCCAGTGCTCTATCCACTGGGCCACCTGGCTGTCCCATTTTTTAAAATTATTAAAGCTAATTGGCATTGCATGTGTCTGCATTTCTATTGACAAGTGAAATCTCTACAGAAGATCATATTTCAACAGATTTATTTCTTTTACTCATTCCCTTTATTTCCTCCCTTTCTTTTAAATCTTTACTTTTCATTCACAAGAAGCTGAGTGATTCATCTTGTGTAGGCTGTAAATTCAGAGTTTTAAACTATGTCCAGTATTCAACTTCTTCATATATATCAAACTGTATCTAACTCCTTCTAGCAGCAAAGGCTAAACAAGATTAGTGCTTCTCAACTACCAGAGGATAAAATCAATTTATAGTCAGTTATAGCCGAAGCCACGAAGTTTTACAAGTGATTAAATTGAAGGCGATGCTCTGGGCTGCTCCGCAATAGAGTGTCACTTGATAAAATTATGATCAAGGTTGTCAAACCTGCAGTACACCTGTAAAGCTGTAAGGCAGGGTCATCTGCTAGGAGACACTAGTTACTCACAATGACAAGTTCTTTCGATAGAGCCTCTCTCTGATTCCCAACCAGAGGGACAGTTCTCTCAGAATGACAATTAACTCCATCTTATTTCCTTAAAAGGAATTAAGAAATAATATAATACTAAGAAACTGAGAACAATATGTTTTTCAAAGTTGAGGAGTTTTCAAGAGTGTCACCCTCTGATTCCCAACCAGAGGGACAATTCTCTCAGACTGACAATTAACTGGCATCTTATTTTTTTTTTATATATCAAGAAACTGACAATTTTTTTTTAAGTTGAAGATTTTTTTTTTTTTTAGTGAGGCAATTGGGGTGAAGTGACTTGCCCAGGGTCACACAGCTAGTAAGTGTTAAGTGTCTGAGGCCAGATTTGAACTCAGGTACTCCTGACTCCAGGGCCAGTGCTCTATCCACTGTGCCACCTAGCTGCCCCTAGTTGAAGACTTTTTAATAGTGGCTCCTTGTTGTTTCGCAACCAGCTCTCTCAGAAGGACAATTGACTGGCATCTTATTTCTTTTTTATAATGTTATGAAACTGATAAAAATATATATTTAAAATTTTGAAGACCTGTGGATAATTTATATTACAAAGATTATAGTTTATGTAATCATGCTAAGGACTTTTCTCACATCAACCTTTTGGGGAAAGTAATACAGGTATTATATACATATTATAGATGGGGAAACTGAGGCTATTAGTTCAGTGATTATCCCAGAGTTACTTATCTGGGTTAGAGACTAGACTGAAACTCATAGCTTCTGACTTCAAGATCACTGTTATTTCTACTCCACCAAAATATTCCTGGTTTGTGTTTCTATGGATGAAAATGTTGAGGGATTAAAAGCATAAATTTAATATTTTGGATACATATAATGAAATAACAGAATTTTTTTTGGAATTTTACCAAAATGCATTCTACAAAGGATCCATTTAATGGGTTAAAAAAAAAGTACGGTGGGGAAAGGCCAAGACAATAGAAATAAGTAAAGCATGGGACAACATTCAAGGAAAGTTAATTGAAACAAATTATAATCAAGTAATATTATGCTGTAAAACAAAAATATACTAGATCAAATGACAATAGAAGAGAAAAATGCATTGTACAACTTCTTAGCAGAGATGTTGAACATGGAAATAAGTAAATATGTTCTATGTCAATTGTGAAGCTGCCTTTACATGTTGAATAATTCTAATACTTATGTATATAGATTTCTCACCTTGCATTGGCATATAATTTAGAGTGCTAGAATTATAGTCAGGAAGACAGGTTGAAATTGGTCATATACATTAGCCATAAGTGTAACACTGAGATTATTTCCTTATACATGAAACTGATGAATAACAATCAGATGTTACTACCACTACTACCGCTACTACTACCACCACTACCACTACCACTGCTGCTGCTGCTACCCTTTCCTCTCTTGGCTTCACTGATTACATACTCTCCTGTTTTTCTTTTTAATTCTTCTAGTATTTCCTTCAATAAGCCCTTTTCTGTTTCTGGATTCTTAACAATAGTCTCTATCTTTCATTTTTACCCTATTCATTCCCATGTACCCAATAATCATCTCTATTTAGACAATTCCCCAATCTTCATTTTCTCCCAAGTTTCAGACTTTCACTTGCAACTAAAAGCTCCTATCTGGACATGAAACTCTATAAGAGAGTTCTTCATAAATTGTCAGTTTCTCATGGAAGTTTCAGTTATATCACTGGGCCAATATATCTAAAGTGAAAGTCATTGTTTTCCTCTTGAATACTTCCTAACATTTTATTTCTGTTAATAGTACTGACCCACTCACCTTGCTGCTAATTTTTCAGTCTTTTAAGTTGTATATTTTCCTCCTCCTAAACTTATATAATCATACATATTCTGTTGGTTCTTCTCTCTTTAATGACTCTCACTTCCTTAATGTTCCTACTTCCACCCTGTAATTAAGACATTTTACCGCTTACTTCAGTTATTGTAATATTATCCTAAGATATTTCTTGGTCTCTAATTTCTTTTCCTTCCAATACATTCTACATCTTGCTGTCATATTGGTATCATGTATACAGGTAAATCATGTTCTTTCACTCTTCAAAAACCTTCAGTGCCTTTACTTTGCCTACATGCTTGTTGTTGTTCATCCTTTATTTTCCTTTCTTTTGTTTTGTTTTTTTAGTGAGGCAATTGGGGTTAAGTGACTTGCCCAGGGTCACACAGCTAGTAAGTGTTAAGTGTCTGAGGCCAGATTTGAACTCAGGTACTCCTGATTCCAGGGCTGGTGCTCTATCCACTGCACCACCTAGCTGCCCTCATTGCCACTTCTTAATGAAGTTTTCTGTTATTCCCCAAACTGGAACTGATTTCTCTCAATCTGATCTTGCAGCAACTTATACTTCCCTTATGATTGAATCAGACCCATGATTTGATTGGCAAAGGGAACTCCCAATGTTGCAACTTCCACTGCTAAATATCAGCAACTAATCTGAAACTTGAAGTTTTAGTGTGCGGTAATATGAGCTTATATACCTTGACAGGGTCACATAACTTGTATGTGTCAGAGGTGACACTTGACCTCTACATTTCCTCAGCATCCTGAGTCTGACTGGCAGTCTATCTACTACAACAAGACGCTTCTCTTCTCCTCTTCTGAACTTATAGTATTTGGATATATAATTCTATTAAATATTCTATATCATATAAATATCTTATGATATTCAGTATTAAATATTGATATGTCTTTTGTGTTATACTTATGTAAATGCTCTATCTCTACTGTATTGTAGATTCGTTAAGGATATAATTTCTTCGTGATTGTCATAACTAATTAAATGCCTAGAACAGCACTGTGCATGCTTTCACTTTATCTGGATCTGTAATTTTATCAGTAAGGGGTACTCTTTGGTGATGAAATTCCCCCTCCAATGCCAATCACCAACTCCCAGAAGGTTGCATCATATTCGAATGAAAGAATGAATAAAAAGTACTCCTTTGATCAGAGAGTGACAAATCCTCTCTGAAATTTAAGTATTTTGCAGGCATGGATTATTCCTAGGGCTATAAGCCTAAGACTTGACTTGTTTGCTGCTTTACTGGATGAACCATATTTTGTCTGTGGTGTTCACAAATATTGTTGTCAGTTCCTTAGGGTTCCCCACCACCACAAATATAATAGCTCTTCCTATGCCTAATGTCTTTTCTCTCATGTCATGGTAGAATTACCATGAATGGCAGACTAAATGTAATTCTCTTCTGTTTCTCGGAGTCTCTACCTGCCTAAATCAGCCATGTATATTGATTTATCATTACACAGTAGGTCCCTTGATGTAAAGGAATATTCCATAGTTGAGGTTGACAGTCTAGCACTGGGAATAAAATGGAGATATAACATAAAACTGTTCACAAGAGCAGTTTCAACTATTCATTATTCTTTTTTATTTTATTTTATTTTATTTTTTTTTGCTGGGTAATGGGGGTTAAGTGACTTGCCCAGGGTCACACAGCTAGTAAGTCAAGTGTCTGAGGCCGGATTTGAACTCAGGTATTCCTGAATCCAAGGCTGGTGCTTTATCCACTGCACCACCTGGCCGCCCCTATTCATTATTCTTAAATGAATTTTTACTACCAACATCTCTGAGTCTGAATCGTATCTCTTTTTTCTTTTTAACTAATTTGGTACCATTATTAGTACACTCAAGTATGTGGTTTCATAACATAGAAAAAGGGATAGGCATTCCATATTATACATATAGCATCTTTCATTTTCTTTGATGAGGAATGATGTTAAGGAGTTCCTTTAATTGGTTAGCTATTACTTATCAGGAGCAGGTTAGCAGTACTTATCAAAACAAAAATTGTTATTAAACAACCAACAATATTTAAATAGTATTAAACCACACTACTCAGTCAATTAAACCATTTGGCTATTTAGGGCAGAGGTATATTTGGGAGTTTACTTATGTTAGTAAAAATAATAGAGGAAGAGAAAAATCATAATAATTGATTAATACATTAAAAAATATGAAAATATATGTGCTGATACTCTCCACCCATGAACTTTCCACTACTGCAAAGGAGTCAAAGGAAGGGTCTTTTCATATAGCACTTTCTTATTTAAATATTTCATCTTGTGCTTTTTAAATCTGTATAATGTCTATAAGTCATTTGAATGTAGTAGAGAATAAATCTATACTAGCAATTGAATAATGGAGGGATTGAGCATGGAAGATTTTTGCAAATAAACACAGTATCATTCTACAGATTGCAATGATCTACTTTCTCCTCTTTCTTTTAATACATACTCATTTTTCTCCAAAAACTTAAGGCAGTATGTGTCTCAATTTGAAGTGTATAGTTAGTATACTCATTATGATTTGCATATCTTCTTCAGGATTTTTCCCTAGTTTTTTTTTCCCTTTTTGGTTTTTATTATATCAAGGTCAAATCTCAGGTTTATAGTATTTATTTTCTACATAAAAGCAAATTTGGAATAAATTTTATAAATGTTATAAACTTATAGATACATTTTTTTTTCATTCTATCATGTCACCAAATCAACTGTTTCTTTTAGGCTAATTGACAGTCTTATGGTTTCAGGGACAAAGGGATGAATAATTACCAGTTGCCTCATAACCTATCTAATTCATTAATTTAAGATGATCTAATTAAGCTCTTTAAAAATAGTTGCAAACTTATATAATGTGTCTATGCGTAATATGTATTATATGTGTGCGTATCTTTACACAAATCTATATATACTATTCCTATAATAATTTCTGCAGTAGGATAGTGCCGCCATGCCCTCTCCTGATTAGCTAGTGCCCCACTACAGCTTACATTCCCAAGGAAATTCCCTATACCTAAAAATTAACTTTCTCTTTTCCCTCTCCATTGAAACCACACACACACACACACACACACACACACACAGTCCCTTTATCACAAATAACTTTCCTCATAAACTAAACAATTCACATACAGATTCTGATGATTGGTAGTCAAATGTGTTACTCCTACTGATAGCATTAGCATTTTAAAATAGAACTTGCATTACACTTCCCTGAGGAAATTATACAAGCTCTATTATTTTCATTCTAGGTACCATTGGTAGTCCTGTGGAGATCTTTTAGATCAGAGAGGCACTTCCTTATAGTCTTTAAATCATGCCATAAAGGAAGAGCGTCATTCCACTCACTCCACAAGTTAACTGATAAATATTTTGTTATTTCTTTAAGGGAAAATGACCATTTTGACTCAAACTGATTTGACTCATGGCTCAGCACATAAGTTTAAGTTCTTTGAAACATGTACAGATTTAGAAGACAAACATTCTTCAATGTCTATTACTGTTACCACATATAATTTTCTGAATTGTTATTTACTTTTATTGAGTTATTTCATTCATGAACAACTCTATGACCCTATTTGGAGTTTTCTTGGCAAAAATATTAGTTGATTTGTCATTTTCTTACCCATCTCATTTTACATTTGAGGAAACTGTGGCCAACAGGGTTGAGTGACTTGCCTAGGGTCACACAGCTAGTAAGTGTCTGAGGCCAAATTTGAATTCATGAAAATTTCTTCCTAAGTCCAGCAGAGCATTCTATCCACTTTGCCACCTAGCTGCCCAATTGATTATTATAGTTCCTATTTTTATGAAGGAAAAACTTTAATTTTCATTTATTTATATGCTCAAACTTCAATTCCCCTCTTTCTTACCTTTTTTCTCCAGACCCCCAGGTCATATTCATTTCCTCTCACTTGCATTGGAGCAAGCAACAGAACAAAAAGGAGTAAAGGACTTCCAGAGGGCTCTGCTTTCCTTCAGATATGAGCCTTATAAGTTATATTATCTGCACCTTGGAAAAAGAAAACTAACTTTATTCCATTGGCTGATTCATGTATCAAGTTTGAGAAGGGGAAATAGCACAGGAACACATTTCCCATAGCAACCCTGTTGAAAAATCTCAAGATATGAATTTCTTGTCAAAAATAGTAATACGCTAATCCAGGCAAAGGTGAACTGCAGAAGTGCACAATGAGGAAAGATGATGTAAGATGTCACATTGTTCAAGTTTGATTTCTTTGCGAATGCAGCGTGTACTTCCTCCTCCTTTTATGTCAAACTCCAAGTAACCCTTCTCCAATCCTGCTTCCATACAGATACTAAAAAGCCAACACTGATTTTCTTAAAGTGGGGGTGTCAGTGGTGGTCGATTCCATTCATTTATTTCTTCTTGTTTTAGTATCCTGCTGTTCCTCAAACACTCCTTTTATAGCTGATTTTTTTCACAGATGTGGTTTCTTGATTAAGAGGAAATGTCATCCATGTGCTTCTGAAAATGACTTGCCTTCTCTTTCAAAACTATTTTTTTCCTAAATTGGTCCTTCTCTTTTTCCTTTCTTTCATTGTTGAAAGAATCAAATGAGCAAATTTGTTTTCTCTTTTTTTTGTGAGAAATAAAGGGATTTCTCTACACGTTATTGAGTGCTATGCTCAATCCAATTGTATGGATCTAAGAGGAAGATGTTATTTTTTAGGCATATCTTCATTTTCATTAAGCAGAATCAGTGACAGTATTAAGGTGTGTTTTTATACAGAACCAGAATATATATACCTAGCTTTCACATCTCTCACCTGGGCTGAAGCACTGTCATGCAGTATAATTTTTAGGCTCAGGAGCAGCTGGGTGGCACAGTGAATAAAGCACTGGCCCTGGATTCAGGAGGACCTGAGTTCAAATTTGACCTCAGACACTTGACACTTACTAACTGTGTGACCCTGGACAAGTCACTTAACCCTCATTGCTCTGCAAAATAAAACAAAATGAACAATAAATTTTTAGGTTCAGGTTTGAGAACTAAAGCTTGTCAACTTGTCATTCAAATATTCTGAGCATCAGTATCCTCATAAGTAAAAAGAGGTAGCTGGACCGATGATCTCTGAAGTTTCTTCTAACTTTTTTTTTTTTTAGTGAGGCAATTGGGGTTAAGTGACTTGCCCAGGGTCACACAGCTAGTAAGTGTTAAGTGTCTGAGGCCGGATTTGAACTCAGGTACTCCTGACTCCAGGGCCAGTGCTCTATCCACTGTGCCACCTAGATGCCCCAGTTTCTTCTAACTTTAAAATTATTTTATACTAAGCCCAGTGTTCTATTAGGCATTGATAAGACAAGTTTAAATATGTATGTTTGTATATATACATATTGCAGTCCAACTGTACTACTCTCCTTATGTTCTCATGCTGCCTTCTACTTCCATCCTGTAATTAAGACATTTTACCCCTTACTTCAGTTATTGTAATATTATCCTAAGATATTTCTTGGTCTCTAATTTCTTTCCCTTCCAATACATTCTACATCTTGAACAATACCACCACCATCAATAATAAGTTAGCATTTATATAGCACTTTAGAGTTTTCCAAGTGCTTTGCAAATATTATTTCCTTTTATCTTAACAACAATGCTAGAAGGTAGCTTATTGCTTCCCCTTTTACAGATGAGGAAACAGTGGCTAAAGAAAGGGTAGGTGACTTGCTCATAGTCTCACAGCTAGTGAATATCTAAGGTCTGATTTGAACTCAGGTCCTCTTGACTCCACATCTAGTGCTCCATTTACTAGGCCTAATAGCCAGCTGACCAGAGAATTAGCTGGGTAAGAACTAGATAAGAAAATTTCTGCTCTATTGAGGGTTCTTTTTTTTTTTAATTTAAAAAAGATTTTTAATTTAAAAAAAATTTGCAGGGCAATGAGGGTTAAGTGAATTGCCCAAGGTCAGACAGCTAATAATTGTGAAGTGTCTGAGGTTGTATTTGAACTCAGGTCCTCCTGAATCCAGGGCCACTTCGCCTCCTAGCTGCCCCCTAAAGAAACTAGAAGGACAAGGGTTTTATGGGCTGTTGGGATAAATCTGGGAAAAGGAATCTAGGTTCCTTTTTCCTCTAACCGATCTGGATGGTGCAGTGGTAAAGAAAGATCCAAAATACTGGTCAGTTTAGAGCATATTACTGTGCCTTCCATTATATGGAGGTAACTTCTACCTTCAGTACTACAAGGATCTGTTATTTAATCAGTATAAGTACTGTCTCTGCTGACCCAGATTCCAGCCCTTTTGTAATAGTAGATGGTCAGTTGTTCTTGGCCAAAATACATCATCTTGTAGCCAACCTGGTGATGAGAAACTCTGAACTTAACTAGGCTGGTCCTCAGCTGACAGACATACAATCTGCCATGGAGCACATACTTGAAGACTTTCTAACTGCCTTGGGCTCCAGCAATAGGCTGCATGTCTGTCAGCTGAGGACCAGCTTAGTTAACTTCAGAGATGCTCATGCATCTGTCCTTAGACCCATATTAGCTATGTGACCCTGGGCAAATGTACCATATACAGTGTTCATGTAATGCATACTGTATCCCATGTGACATGGAACATGTAATGAACCATGTACCATGTACCATTCTATGTAACATGCCTTTCAGGCGATATTATCAATGAGATAATATCAATAAGCTCAGATTAAAAAAATAAAATACTCATTTATGTTTCTAAGAAATCTAAGACAAGAAAAAAAGAAAGGATTTGGTTATCATAAATACAAAGGACCTTGGAATGGAAATGTACCATGTACCATGTGATGTGTAGATGTAATGTACTGTGTATCATGTAACATGCCATGTACCATGTACTGTATACCATGTACCATGTACTTAGTACCATTTACCATAGGTTTAACGTGTACTGTGCATTGTACCATGTAATGTGAAATGTGTACCCTACTGTGTACATTTATCATGTTACTGTACTGTGTACCATGTTGCATGTGCCATTTGCCATATAACATGTAATGCATCATGTATCATGTAACATTCTGTGTAATGTGACTTTCGAGTGATATTATCAATAAGATAGTATCAGTAAGCTCAGATAAAATAAAATAAGTTACTCATTTATGTTTTTAGGAAAACTAAGACAAGAATAAAAGAAAGGATTTGGTTATTATAAATACAAAGGACCTGGGAAGGAAAATGTGCAATGTACTATGAACTGTGTAACATACCATGTAACATGTAACAAGTACTGTGTAAATGTAATGTACTGTATACTGTGTACTGTGTAACATGCCATGTACCATGTAACATTGTGTACCATCTACCATGTGTTGTGTACCATGTACTGTGCTCCGTGACATGTAATGTGTGCCATGTACCATGTGATGTGTAACATGTAATGCATCATGTACCATATACCATGTAACATTCTTTGTAAGCTCAGATAAAATAAAATTAAATACTCATTTATGTTTTTTAGAAATCTAAGACAAGAAAAAAAAGAAAGAATTTTATTATCATAAATACAAAGGACTTGGGAAGGAAAATGCACCATGTACCATGAACTTTGTAACACACCATGTAACATGTAACATGCCATGTACCATGTACCATGTACTGTGTACCATCTACCATGTTCCATGTACCATGTACCGTGCACCTTACCATATATTGTGTAACATGTATTATGCACCATGTTCCTGTAGCATGTACTATGTAACATGTGATGCATGTCATGTGCCATAGCATATACCATTTGCCATACATTTAATGTATACTGTGTACCATACCATGACATGTGTAATGTGTAACTTAATGTGTACTGTGTATCATGTACCATGTAACATACCTTCCCAGGAACAAAATTCTGAACTGCAGTGGGATAATAACCCCATGATTGGCATTATTCTAGGATATTTGCAAAGTGTAGTTTCCTTTGTTGGGAACTAGCACTTTGTTCTTACTTATTTTAATATTGATATTTCCTGTTTCTTACATCACTGTTTGCCTCAGTTTTCTCATCTATAAAACAAATCTGTAAAAAAAAAAAAATGGCCACCCATTCCAGAATCTTTCCAAGATATTTTTTGCCACTTTGCCAAGTGGGGTCACAGAGTCAGACATGAGTAAAACGACTGAACAAATAGAGACTGGCCAGAAACAGACCCTTCTTCCCCCTTTCCCCCCTCCCCCATTATATGACTTGCATACAGAGTTGCACAGCAGTTTCTTCACAGAAACATCTGTTAGTCTGTTAATTAACATCTGTTAATTGTGTTACCTCTCCTAGGAGATAGGTTTGTAAATAAGACCATAGAATTTAGAGCTCAAGGGGACCTTAGAGAGCCAATGGTTTCTTCATGAAGGTCAGAGAATGTCTTGCCTGAAGTCACATAGATAGTTAGAAAGAAACAGAGCTGGGCTTCCAAACCAAGCCTTTTGATGGGAAACCTGATGACCCTTCTTCTGCACTGTTCTACTTCCTACACCACCAGGATAACTTTAACCATGACTTTCCAAAGTTTTGCTTAGGTTGAAGGTTACAAAGTCATCATTCTAGTTGTATGACGATGGGGTGGGACTCCATAGAGAGCAGGAAGACCTCTAACTAGGCACTTTGTGCTTGGGATGTGACACACAAAATGTTCTTAAATCAACCTTTAAGGCAAATTCCTGGGGGGGGGGGAGTCGGGTCCAGGAGTGGGCTAAAGCCAACACTTAACAGGCTTGGGAGAGCTGACTGTTAAATGTTCAGTGTGAGTATTTACACTGGCAAATCAGGGTTTTATTTATTTTTGTATCGATTATCTAGAGACTTAAGGAAAATGGCAAAAGCTAGTTCAACTTCATTTTAATTTTAATTGCTACTGTAGGTATTGCATAATAATAAGAATAAGTTAAGTATCAATATTTAGGACCTAAAAGAAAACATCCTTTGGTAACCTGGTCCTCATTAAACTGAAATAGACCCAAGAGCAAAACTAAGCCTTTTATGTGTAACTAAATGAAGAAGAGAAATGAATGCTATCAGATTCAACTTTGCTAAAACTGGTGGAGATTCACCTTGATTAGTCTTGTCCTAGTGTAGCCTAAATTTCCTCATTATTGCACATCATAGTAAAAAAAGATAGTACCATTTATTCTCAGCAGTTTTTCATTATTTTTTCACATGCTAAAGCCACTGCAGTTTAATAGGCTAAGTGACTCATATATAGAAACTGTAGCCTTTAAAAAACTATTGACCAAAAAACCCCACTATTGATCAATATCAATCTGCATTATTTACTTATATTTTTGCTTTTGCTGTCATACTGTACCAGTACAGCAATTTCTTCTTGTACCAGTTCTAAAAGGATAATTTAGAAGGCATAATCTAAATGAAAATGAAGGATTTAGTATTTTAGTAACTTTTGTCAACTGAGCCATTGGTTAGACTAATTAATGATAACAGAGAAAAGGATTTGGGTTTGATTAAATCTGAAATTATTTTTCTGCTTGAGAATTGTTCTTGAAGGCCATAGCTCATATTTGTCAAGATGAAGATAAAGGACAAAGGGGAAATCCTGAAAGAGAAGGTAATGCTGAAAGTGAGAAGATTGACATCACAGTTATCCTGTTTCATCACTTCCCATTTTTTTCAAAGGCCATGCATCTATTAATAACAAAATTATAGAATCTAAGAGTTAGAAAATACCTAAAGGCAAAAAAGACCTAACTATTAATGAGCAAGAATTTGCACTCTAACAATTCCAACAGTTGGTCATCCAGTCCCTGTCTGAAGGTTTCCTATAAGGGAGAGCCAAGTATCAACTGAGACAGCCCATTTCATTTTGGGACACCATAGTAGGACCAATATCATAACCCTCTTCCCTCCATGTAAGTTTGTCTAATTTTACTTAAAGCAAATTGAGACTTAATGGTTCAGAAAACTAAAGGTTCTGACTGTTGCCATCACTTCCTTGTTGCCTGAGTAACATATAGTCAAGAGATGTCCTCTGAAATTTGGCTGTTGGATCAACAATGGCTAACTCATGCAAGGGAGCTTCACTCAACTAAATCAACTTGAGGTGCCCTGAATGCCTCTTTGTTGAATATATTTTTCATGATATGGCTAAGTAAATTTCATAGCTATGAATAGATAAACTTTTGTTAGATTTGTCTTCCCTTTACATCAGACTTAACTTTCCTTTTCTCCCAACTTTTATCCATTGTTCCTAGTTTTGCCCTATGGGGAGAAAGAAAGAAGAAGAAGAAGGAAATCTATTATTTCCTACATATGGCAGTATTTCAAATATGAAGGCAGCTGTCCTGTCTCTTTTCTCCAGGCTAAATATTATTTCCTTCTACCCAGTGACATATGGTATGATCTCAAGATCCTTTACCACCCTAGTAACCTTCCACTGATTACTCTCCAGCTTATCAAAGTCCCTCCTAAAATTTGGTTCCTTGAACTGAACACAATAGTCCAGCTATGGTCTGAAAAAGGTAGAGTATTAGCAGAATTATTACCTCTCTAATTCTAGATACCACACCTTTCAAAATAGCCTAATATTGTGTAGCCCTTGTAAGCTCTGAGGATTCTTATCAAAACTCCCACTGTCACTGGTGAGTCGTGTGTCCAAAGTCTAGGATATTCCTGAAGGGTGAAGGGTGACTCTCTAATGAAACTGACTTGAGCCCCCTATGGGTGTACTTCACTACAAGATTATCAGTGAAGCTACACTTGCTTAGTCATTCTTGAGAACCTTTTGGACAGGCATATTCACTAAGATGATAAAATGGTAAAAATTGGCATAAAATAGCCCCCAATCATTGGTGGCAGAATACAAGGATATTCAGAATCCAAGGAAGAGTGAGCTCAAACTTAGAGAACCCATATAACAAAGGGATAATGCATACCTGTTGTTGCTAGAAGCATTTTTCCCATTCATGAGGTGCTCAAGAATTTCCAGTTAGGCATGCTCTTTTTCGTCATTTCTGAACTCCTCATAAAGCCATGGTTACAGTCTGTCCTAGGCTCCCAGTGCAGACACTGTCCCCTACTAATACAGGAATTTGGCAAGAACAGTTGTGGAAAGATGGGGGGTGGTGGTTGAGGTGGTGTGGTGTGCAATATCCACTGGACCTTTGAAGCTTGCAAATTCCTTAGAGTTTTATGAAGTGGTGGTGGGGCATGGGGGCTGGTGAAAGGATACCTGACCAAGACTGTATCTAAGGCCTCTCTTTCCCCCACAGGTGGTTACTCTTTAGGAATATTCTAGAAAACCTTTGTTTTTGGTGTTTTTTTTTTAAAACTTCGGTTTCTGAAGTGAATTCCTTCTAACTCACTTGACAACTTATAGATGATCCCTGGAATATGGCCAAGTTTCCTCAGTCTGACCAATAATGATGATTATACAATGTCATCCCAATTCAAAAGCCTTTGAGCACTTATTCCAAGGCATATGAATGATTTATTGATTGAGATGTGTTTTCAGGAAGTTAATGTATAAAGGATAAATCTTTACGAAGTTTGCATTTAATAGGGGAAACAATGCATATAAAGGAGTTAGAAAATAGTGGGCAGGTAGGAAAAAGGTAGAATAAGAATTATGTCTAGTAGATTAAAAAATGGATCTGGTAGAACAGTGAACATGGAAACTTACCCAAAATGAAAGTTCCAGAAGGAACTCACCAATTGGCCAAGCTTTACTCACATGACAGACTCTATCAACTCCCAAAATTTCTAAACAAAAGAAAAGACAGCAGTGTTAGAGTCTAATGTAAAGTTTTATCTCTGCCCTCCACTGTTTTTTTAAACTTTTTTAATATAAGGATGATCTGTCAGAACCATTTATAAGTAAAATTTTGAGTTAATATGTTATATGATGGCCTTTCTATCCTTTTTTAAAGGAGCAATCATTGTTGTCATTTTGCCAGGGTTTCTGAAGCATTGATAAGTTCCACGTTTACCTTTGAGTTGTCTAGGGAAACACTTATATTTCAGCAGAAATTGGATAAAACTGGATAATTCAGTCCTACGTTCTGTTTACTTCAACACTCTCAACACAATAGAATGAGAACTACTTCACCCAATGAAAACTTTGCTGGGTAATTCAGAGCTCAGCTTAAAATGTAATGTCGTCTACAGAGCACATTTTTCAAGAGGTTGTTCATTTTTATGCTTATTATTAACTTTCAGCAGATTCATTAAAATGTTAGACTTTATCCTGAATCACTTAAATCTTCCATGAATCTTGCATGTGGAAAATAACCTGGCAGATGCTTAATTTGGAGAAAATGCTTAGTTCTGCATAAAACAACTTTTTCATGAGAAAATGAACTATTAAAAGAAATTATTTATGTGTCTGTAAATGCCAAAATTTTGGTCATGAGGAGAGGCATAAACAAAATATAACTTTGAAAACACTTGGGTACAATCAAAAAGCTAAAGGTCAAAAAGAGTGTGGCAAATAAGGTTTATTCTATTTTTAACCAATCAATGAGCATGATTATGGAAGTCAAACCAAAGGCAGAACACTGGGTAGTGATTTGAGAAATACAATGAAATGTAAGATATAATAATTGATTTCAACCAGCCTCCAATATGTTTGGTGAGACAAGACATAGACATGTGGAGAGTTAAATAACAAAAGTAGAAAGTATAGAATAAGTACCAAAGTATTGGTGAAGAGAATCGAGGTGAATAAAAGATTAAAAAAGATATAGAGATCACTGAAGGCTCCAAGGGACAGTGAAGACTTAATAGATTGAGGGATGGATGGGTAAGGTAGAGGAGGGAGAGGAGGGAATATACTTCAGATGATATGAACAATGTAAGAAAATACATGGTTAGGAATGGTTGGGTGGAGTGTGGTAGAAATATACCTGTATTTTTAGAAGATAATGTAGAGGGCAATTTGGATAGAATCTGAATAGTTGTATTTCAGAATAGCAGGATACAGGTAGGTCAAGGTCAGGTGATAAAGATACTTTACTGCCAATATAAAATGTTAATTCTGTAGACTATAGAAAACTGGTGAAGGATTTCTTTTTTGCTTTGTTTTGTTGTTGTTGTTGTTGTTTAATTTAATTAAAAGGGTATCATGATGAAGCCTGCATTTTAGCAGGATCCATTCAGGAGTGGTATGCAAGAGGCTTTTAGAAGAAACAAAATGGAGGCAAGGAAACTGATTAACTGCTTACTGAAGAAGTCCAGGCATGCTATACTAATGGTGATAAATTCAAAGTATTATTTCTGAATTAGAGTGGTGCCAATGATGTTAAGGAAAACCTTAAAATTTAACAATATGATTTTTAGGGTAACAACTCCAAAGGCTATATTCAGGAATATATAATTACAGAAAGAAGTTTAAAAAACATTCCTTCAGAGACCTATAAATAGAGGAAAAATCTAAAGAGGATCCCTGCTCACCTCATTGTCCATAAAGAAGTTATTTAGGAGGACTTTTTATATTGAGAAAAAACAACTTATTTTGAAACTGTTTATAGCTATCTTTGCAAACAGGGTGCATGGATTTGTTTTCTCTAACATTAGTCTTGTAAAGTGGACATTTTTTTTTTACCCTGTGGTTAGGCTTTAAGGCAGACAGGATGGAGGATTGACCTAGTTTTTGGGAAGTGAATATGACATGTCATATACATTAATGTGGAGTCTACTTCTAAAATGGAATCCCTCATGTAAGGAGAAAAAAGATATAGAACTCTTATCTCTTTGCCTTCACATTGGGAAAGGAAAGGAAATAACAGTTTAAAAAAATTAAGAAGGGATAATTGATAGGAGTTAATACCTGCTTGAATAAAACTAGAGAAAATTATATAACTATGGTGACTGGATATATTACATATTTATGTTATCTAATTTTAACTTGGCTCCCTTGGAAGAAAGGCAGTTCTTTTATTCCTCTCTAATTGATTTCCTATCTCATGTCCTATAGAAACTCATTTCCTTTGCCATACATATTTCCCTATCCTTTCAGATGTGGACTTCAAATCTCTTTTTAATGACACAATTGTCATATGCCAAGGGCTCCTCCCACCAATTCTCTTCATCTCAAAACATCATTCCCCACAATCTCCTTTTTTCTTCCAGTATTTAATGATACTCACCTTTTTTCTTCCAAGGGTAACTCATCTGCATAGGCTCTTAATTATATCCCTTTTCATATGCTCAACAAACTGATCTTTGTGTGCATATGTTTGTCTCTGTCTCTGTCTTTGTCTGTCTGTCTGTCTCTCTCTTACATACTCTCTCTTTCTCCCTCCCCCCTCCCTCCTCCCTTTTCCCCCTCCTGTCTCCTGTACTTATATTGTTTCACTGGCTACTTCTTCATCAGTTCATGGAATCTTTATCTCATTGATTCTCTCCTGTCCTTCAAGATGTAACTCAAATACTATGTTCTACATGTCTTCTTTATTTCCCCAGCTGCTAGACTCCCTTCCTGACTACTTCATTTTAACCCTAATGTACTTATTCTTTATATATTTATCTGGGTACATTCTATTTCCCCAACAGAATATCAATTCCTTGAAAGTGAGAATTGTTTTATTTTTTTAATGTGTCCTCAGTGCCTAGTATAATAATATTATTGTTCTGTCATTTTTCAGTCATGTCCAACTCCAAACCTCATTTGGGGTTGTCTTCTCAAAGATACTGAAGTGGCTTGCCATTTCCTTATCCAGCTAATTTTACCAATGAGGAAACGAAGGCAAATAGGATTAAGTGACTTTCCCAGAGTCACAAGCTAGTAAATGGCTGAGGCTAGATTTAAATTTCCAAAGATGAGTCATCCTGACTCCAGGCCAAGCATTCTATCTTCTGTACTGCCCAAGTATACTAATAGTTATTCATAATAGACAATAGAAGATATTCAATATGTGTTTTATTGAATGGAGGACAAGGTGTAGCCTTGGAGGAAAAAAGTATAATAAAATTATGGGACTTTAAGGGACATTGCAGATCATCTGGTCATAATCTCTTATTTTATTGATGAGGAAATCTAGGCCAACAACGTTTGTGACTTATCTGTGGCCACACAGGAAAAAGACTTGAAATACAATGTCTTCTATACAGAGTCAGTATAGAGCTTAAGTAACTGGAAGAATGTCTCTGAGGGAAAATGGGAAATCACTGGGGGGAATTCCTCCAAAATAATGATGTCCCTTTAGAAGTTATCATTTAACTTGATATTCCTGGGGTATTTTGATATGTGGACTCTGATAAGAGAGGTAAAGTTCAAGGTTCAATGTTTGGAAGAATTCTCAGTTTACAAAACAAATGTGGATTCAAAAAGGTTGTCTCCAGAATGAATTGCTTAAATGTTTATATTAAATTTTCATTTTTGATTGAATTCATTACAAAATGGGACATTTGTTCTGATGATGATTACAACAACAGTATTTTTACTACAAATTATAGTTCATTTTGAGGTTCATAAAACATTCTAACAGCCATTATCTTATTTTATTACTCTATGATCTTAGGAAAGTCACATAATTTCAGTGGATTTGGTCCTCAGTTTCCTCATCAGCAAAATGAGGAAATAGACCAAGATAGCTTCTCAAATCCCTTCCATCTTTTTTTTTTTTTTTTGGTGAGGCAATTGGGGTTAAGTGACTTGCCCAGGGTCACACAGCTAGTAAGTGTTAAATGTCTGAGGCTGGATTTGAACTCAGGTACTCCTGAATCCAGGGCCGGTGCTCTACCCACTGCACCATCTAGCTGCCCCAAATCCCTTCCATCTTTAACCTATGATCTAATAATCCTATAAGCCTCACAGCAGTCTAAGTAAATACAATTATTATACCTAATTTGCACATGAGGAAATTGAGACTCAGAGGGGTTGTGACAAACTATTGTAACCTATTTACCATCAGAAGTAAGATATAAAGTTTTTTTTAAACAAATGTTTATGAATACAGCAATGCTTTAAAAAACATATGTTTAAAGGAAATGACACTTTAGTAATACAATGTCAGATAAAGTTAGATAACATGATTTACTGCACAAACTCAGACTAGGAAATAGGAAATCAGGGGTCCTAGGACTAGTTCTATCTTTTTACTATTAGACAAGTCTCTTAAGAATTATTTGCTAGTTTCTTTTACCACCATATATTCTGGAATTGTTTTTTTTCTTTTCTTTTTTTGTTTTGTTTTGTTTTTAAACAAATGCATTCATCAGCTTTGAAACTAGGAAAAACAAATGTAATAGAGATGAAAATTCAAAACGGAACAGTTAATGAACCCACAAAAGAAAGCATTTACTTAAATACCCAACAGGGAAAACCTGGAATTCTATAAAACAAGTTTCAGAAGTCATGATTTAGTACACATCCCAGAATAGTGTATAAGGATACATTTTTTGCTTTATTTTGTGATGTTTAAAATCTAAATTGTGGTTGCCTTAAATTAGAAGCTTTAGCACCAGTCCTTGGGCATTAAACATTTATTAAAGCATACAGATATTTCCATGGAGTTCAGAAAGTTAAGAAAAAAGCCCATTTAGCCTAGAATTCCATCCTGATCTGGTTCTTGCTCAAGTCCTCTGCCACAAGTCTGCTTCAATCATGAACTCTCTCCAGCAAACTGATTGTGGAAGCTTTTTATAGGTCTGGAACAGAGGCAGTCCTTACACACTGCTTCAAGCTGATTGGTTGGCATCCAAATCCATTGGTTCTGAAGGTGTTCTCAAGGTGTGATTACAATTCAGTTAACTTGAAGTAGGCTAATCAGCAGTTAATCACTCTCACTTGATTCAGTCGTTCTAGATTAATCTCCAGGTGGGTCTTTGAGTATCTGCTAAATCTCATTATTTCATCACAATTTCCAGAAGCCTTTTTTAGGTTTCATAACTGACTTGGACTGTCTTTCAATAATGTGCATATGTGTATATGTGTGAGTACATATATATATATATATATATATATATATACACACACACACACACACACACACACAAAAATACAATTATACATTTCATGCCAATTAAAGGATTCTAGACTTTTTCCTCAAGCCAGAGTCATTGTAGGTTTTTATTTGTTTGTTTTGTCATTGGGATGACCGATGGAAAGGTATATACCTTTATAACCACACACATGAATGTGTGTGTATATATATATATATATACATAATGTGTGTATATATATACATAAATATATACACACATGTACATATCATTTATCTTCTAACCAAATATGAAAATTTAGCAAATCATTCATCACTTCATAAAGATAAAAAGTTAATATATTTTATGACTGAAATCTCTCTTGGTTTAATCTACTTCAGTAAACTCATTACATAGAATTTAATAAATATCAATCATAGAAAGCTTCAAAAGTTTAGAAAAGTACAATTCTTCCAAAAATGTCATATTAGAAATATAACAAGCTAGAGGAAGTCCTTAGAAACCATAATGCAAGTCAGAAATATGTATTAAAATAACCACATTCAAAGACTACGAACTACATACATACATACACACACACAGAGAAAAAGAGAGAGAGAGAGAGAGAGAGAGAGAGAGAGAGAGAGAGAGAGAGATGCTATTCCAATTAATTTTCTTGCTTCTATTATCTCCTTCTAATTATTGTGGCAGTTAGATTGTGCAGTGGATAGTGCACCAGCCCTGGAGTCAAGAAAACCTGAGTTTAAATATCACCTCAGGCACTTACTAGCTATGTGACCCTGGACAAGTCATTTAACCCCAATTGCTATAAACAAAACACCCAGGGTCATGTCCAGTCATCTTGATGCATATCTTGCCACTGGACCCAAATGGCTCTGGACAAGAGAGTGAGGTTGGTGACCTTGAATAGCTCTACTTCCCTTAAATTCAATTCGGTGCAAGACATATCACCTCCTGATGTCATGGTCCTCTTCCAGAACAAAGGACAAACAACAACAATATTCCTAGCACTACCAGATCTTTCTCAAACACCTTTTCATAGGTTACTTCTATAACAAAACAAAACAAAATATAAATGATTCCTTTCTCCCTAGAAGACAAAGTCTAAACTTCTTTGATTGGCATTCAATGTTTCAAAATTTGTAGCCTAACTGTCTCTCCATTCTTATTCTTTTTAAAAGGCATTACCCACAATTCCCCTGATTTATCTCATCATTCCTGTGCTGTTTTCCCTAATTAGAATGTCTTCTTCACTTTTCTCCTTTGATCTAATTCTTATTCATCGTTAAGTCCACAAAGGGTTTCTTCATCTTTTGTGAAGCCTTTTCCAAAATACCCTTGCTCTCTATGATCATCCCTTCTCAAGGACTCCTCTTAACGTTATTTCCCATGACAGTATCTTGTTGCATCACTGTGCTTATGCTATCTACTTTCACACAACACCACCTAATAACAGCAGCAGCAGCAGCAGCAGCAACACCATTTATATAGCACATGAAGGTTTCCAACATGCCTTAAAAAATATTCTCCTTTTTATCTTCACATCAACCTGGGGAGGTGGATTCTATTATATTCCTATTTTTCAAATGTAGAAACTGAGGTAAACAGTTTAAGTGATATGTCTAGTGTCATATAGCTGCTGTCTAAGGTCCTATTTGAACTCCTCTTCCTGATTTTAGGTCTAACAACAAATTTAACAAAAATGACTGATACAGTTAATGCAACTGATGATGTGTACAAGATACATTCATGGTAGTTATATCTGAAAGAGATATCGAATTTTAGAAGTAGAATCAGATTTCTGAAAAAAAAAGATGAGGAGTGATATAGCTAAGAGCTCCACAGACAGATTCAAATTTGGATTTTTATTACTAACTCTTAACTCAGCTATTCTGTCAGAAAAAAATAGCAATAGAGATGAAATTTGAGATTTCTTTGTTAGAAAGAACATCCATGTGTGAAAATTCCCTCTGATAATGCAGGTAATCAAATTCCCCACAACTTACGGTCTTAGAAACTTTTCCTTGGGACACTAAGACTTTCCAAGGGTAATATAACCATTATATTTCTGAGATCAACTTGAACTCAGGTCTTCCTGGCTTCTATAGTGGCTCTTGATAAAGAACAACACTCCCTTTCAACTAGAGGGAAGTAGATTTCATTATCTGTTCCTCATGACTAGTATTAATAATAATAGAAATAATATTACTACTACTAATAGTAATGACTATCATTATGTAGCATTTTAAGGTGTGCAAAGTATTTAGTATATTCTTATTTGATTACTGCTTCTCCAGTTCATCTTAATTTTTTTGTTTGTTTTGTCAGGCAATTGAGGTTAAGTGACTTGCCCAGGGTCACACAGCCAGTAAGGGTTAAGTGTCTGATGCCAGATTTGAAGTCAGGTCCTCCTGACTCCAGGGCCGGTGCTCTAACCGCTGCACCATCTAGCTGCCCCCTCATCTTCATTTTAATAGTACTTTCATTTATATCATTGCAGTGACTGTTTCAGCTTTTCTCAGAACTACCTCAGTTGTTCTGTGGTAATTGACAGTATTCCACTTTTGTTGTAACTCCTATTTAACCTAACCACAACACCCTAGATAACAAGGATTTTCTTTTACATTGTGGATGTCTGTCTCTTTCTTTTTCTTTCTTTCTTTCTTTCTTTCTTTCTTTCTTTCTTTCTTTCTTTCTTTCTTTCTTTCTTTCTTTCTTTCTTTCTTTCTTTCTTTCTTTCTCTCTCTCTCTCTCTCTCTCTCTCTCTCTCTCTCTCTCTTTCTTTCTTTCTTTCTTTCTTTCTCTCTCTCTCTCTCTCTCTGTCTCTCTCTCTTTTGTGGGACAATGAGAGTTAAGTGACTTGCCCAGGGTCACACAGCTGGGAAGTGTCAAGTGTCTGAGGTTAGATTTGAACTCAGGTCCTTCTGAATCTAGGGCCAATGCTTTATCCACTGTACCACCTAGCTGCCCTCTCACTTCATCTTCTTTCCAGGATATAATTAACTTTTGTTATTCCACTAGAATGCTAAACCATTTTCCTTTTGTGTAAACATTTTATTTAGTCAACTTTCCTTTATAGGTCTTAAGTTTTCACCTTTCTGGGGAAGTAGTGGCCCTCTCAGACTTCCTGTTCGTACAGCTTCTGAATTCACAGTGTATCAAGAATCTCAGGCTTTCATTTGTATAAATATTGGTTTTCCAAGTCATTAATATATATATATATATATATATATATATATATATATATATATATATACCTATTAAAGACACTCACCCTTCCACACCCACACACACACACACACAGGAACACATAAAGATTACACCAATGTCTAAATTAAAGTTTATTTTTTGTGTATATTCATGGAAGTTATTTATATATTTTGCTCTTTTCTTCCTTCCTTCATTCAAGAAGTCACATATTGAGTTACTGTTAGGTACATGAAACATGTGTTATGTATTCTTTTGCACTCTAGGACTATCTCATTTTTAATGGTAGACTTACATGTGCCTAGTCAACTGGATGAGGTTCACTCTTCCCCAGTAAATGTGACCTCATATGTAAATGATTTTTGCTGTTTTGTTCAGTCATTTTTCAGTTGTGTCCAATTCTTTGTGACCCCATTTGGGGTTTTCTTGGCAGAGATACTGGAATGATTTGTCATTTCCTTCTCCAGCTTGTTTTACAGATGAAGAAACAGAGGCAAAATAGGTTAGGTGACTTTCTCAGGGTCACACAGCTAGTTAGTGTCTTTGGACAGATTTGAAATCAGGTCTTCCCAACTCCAGGCCTGGTGCTCTTATCTACTTTAACATTTAGATGACCTCAAATATAAATCATAGTAATTTCCATTACTCTATATATTGTGGTATCAATAAGAATCTTTATAATGTTTTTTTTTTTATTAACTGAATCCTATAAAACGTATAACTCCCGTTTATGTAAGGCTTTCAGATTTGCTGTGTTTTTTTTCCATATAGCATCATGAGGTAGACAGTGCAAATAGTAGACCTCCAAATTCAAGACAAAGCTGTTGAGACTGAGAGAGGTTGTGACTTGAAAGATTTACCCAGCTAGTAGGAGTCAACAGGATCATGAACCTAAGCTTTATGACTCTTAATTAATACTTTTTAAAAATTATATCAAGCTGTTTCTCAATAAATGGAACGAATATACTCTCCCACCCAATATTCTTTAGTTAGTCCTTCCTCGTACTGTATTCTGTTGTTCACTTAAGAAGCAAAAATTGTTATAATGAGATGCCTCTTGTAGGTAAACTTGCCAAATTCAATATTTTAGTATTTTCTTGAGCTTTGACATTAAAAAAAATGTTTTTGTAAGTTTATGCATTCCTATGCAGACAGATTATTGGGGCACCTGCTTTGTTCATGGAGTGTCTTGTCATGCTGGAGACAAAACCATCAAATATTATTAAAAATTATTTATTTCAAGTCAGACTCAAGAATTCTAAGTAGAAATTGTGAGTTGCAAGGTGTCAGAGTGCTAAATTTCATTACTAAAGCGGGTGTCAAGATTTGGCATTCAGTGGTAGTGTTGGTGATAGCTATATTATGTGAATCTAAGTGAACTAGCAGGAATATTCATTTAAAACAGGCAGCTCGATGTTAAGATAATAACATTTTTGAGGACTTCAGCTTGAAAAGGGAAATAACAGCCACTCAAGTCTTGAGGTCATTGCAGATATCATTTTCATTTTTACTGAGGTGGCCGGGAAGGAAGAGCTTCTGCTATCAGGGGTGCTCCTCCCTACTTCTTTTGATCTGGCTCTTCCCAGATGTCCCAGACAGCCAAGAATCCATCCAGAGGGCCAGTCAGGAAGAGGAACATTACAGCTAATACTATTTGGATAATTTGTGATTGGACAACTAAAACCCTTCTTGTTAGATGGAGGATTGCCAGGCCTTAGTATCTGCTTTGCTATGAGTGTCTAAGGTTGTCAGACTGAACCATCTGTCCAATTTATCTTTCTGCACCCTTGCGTATGACCATGTGATCTGCCAGTATACTCTAAAGACTATGTGGACCTGCCTTCTTCCCTTCTATTGAATCCTTAGGACTCCTGAACCTTTTCATCCACTTTGCGGCTAAATTCTAGCTAAATTCTCTCTCTCTCTCTCTCTCTCTCTCTCTCTCTCTCTCTCTCTCTCTCTCTCTCTCTCTCTCTCTCTCTCTCTGTATGTATGTATATAGTCTCTTCCAATTAGAATGTGAGCTCCTTGAGTGAAGGAACTTTCTCAGTTTTCTCTCTGCATCCTTTTATACATACACGATGCTGGCAAAAAATAGGCATTTAAAATATTTTTATTCATTAATATTCATAGAAATAACCTGAATGCCATTAGAGAAAAAGAAAACAGATGCAAAATGCAAGGGAAATGAGGAAACTATACTAGCCAGAAATTATGCAACCTGATTCAAAGCCAAAGAAACTTTCTCATTAACCACATCTTCCTTTTGGGGGTGGGGGGGGCAGAGGGGAGTGACATATAGATTATTATAGCTTGATATATAGAATTTATGTGAATTATTTGATAATGTGCTGCAGCCTATATATCCACTACAGATGTCTTCATTAACCTTTTGATGTGCCATAATGTTGACACCGAACTTAATATTATATGGCGTGTTAGAAATATGGAGTTTGTTCTAAGGAGAAGTTGATGATAATAAAAAGAACTGATATATTCCACATACATGCCAAGAATCCTTTCTCCTTCCTTTTCAGTTTTGAGTACTGCACACTCTCAATCTGTAATATCTTACCAAGGTGTATGAGTGTGTGTATGTGTATGCATATTTATAGGAGATCAATGGCTCATCTATCTAACTGCCTACCACCATCTGTGCAATAGGCCTTCCTCATCCACTTTTAATTTTCATCCACAGAGAGCTTATTCAGAAATGACTCCCATTACTGGTTACCAATGTAATGAGTCATTTCCTGTCTATTAAGTTTTCTGTGTTAATTGATATGTCAATTTCATTTTTTGTGATGTTATTCAGTGCTAACCATATCTGAATCATTTTGAATAAAGTACTAATGATACAGATTTGTAGAATTCATAAATGCTACATTTCTTTGGCTTCTTTTCTTTCTTTATCCTCTGTCATATTTTTCTATAGACTTTTCAATAACTGTCCCCATGTTCAGTTTTATACCAGTCACTAAATGCTAAAGTTTATGTTGATTTAAGCTGATGGGTCTTATCAAGTTCTTCATAGAAATTCCCTACCTCCTTATATTCAGCAACATATATTGGCTCATAGTCCACATTTATTTTCATGACAGTGTTCATTTGGAAATTAAGGAAGAAATTGTAATGCATGATAATCAAGTTATCTACAAAATTATGTTTCTTGTTATCTTTGGAACTCCAGAGCAGTGACCTCCACCCAACTCTTCATTTGTTTTCCTCAAAACTCCCTATGACTTATTATTCATTTGTATCCTGTCATCATTTATTGCATGATTTTCAACAATAAGTTCCTCCAAAGGCAAAATGACCCACAGTCTTTGAGCAATAATCTTACATTTAGAGTACTATCACTTAAGTTCATGCTTACAGATAATCCACAAATTATATGATTTCTAGCAATATCTCCAGGATTTTCTACCATTCTCTTTTCATCCCTGTGGAATGCCCGCATAGGACTAAGATCCATTTTTTTATGTTTCTTCTATAAGAGTTTTCATAGCAAAAGTCTCTATTATCTAGCAGTCAGCCTAATAGTAATGAACCTTTCCTACCATAGCTAAACTGATTAACAGAAAGCTGACACAACTTATCACTCAAACTCTACTTGATGCTTTTCCATCATATTAGTATGTGTTAGAGTTTATGCCCTACCAATACAACCTTTGAGAACCCAAGGTCAACTTTGTGCCCCAGTGGAACATCTAAGTAAGGCTTTTGTGAAAGATTCTAAGGCAATAGAGAGTTTGCCAACAGGAAGTTATTCTCTCTGAATCTACTCTTATGTTTGCATAAAATCAATTTTAGATACGCAAAATATCATTTTACTCTAATACATCATTTTTTATTGGCAATATATTAGGGTTCACCATGAAATGCTATCTAGCTTTAAGATAACTGGTAAATAAATATTTGGTTGGCCCCAACATTGCACTGTTTAACTAATCATTTTCCTTCTTTTTATACATCATAACAGCTACTTCTTCTAAAGTGTGATAACCAATTCTCTAGGGCCTTGGGCCTTGGGCCTTTTCCAGTGGAGTAGATACTCTCTTTTCACTTTCAGGCTCCTTTGGAATTTAGCAGAAACCTCAGGGAGACATTAATATACTTATTTAATATTTTATACCCTATAAACTACAGGGAACCATGAATTTTTTTTTTAAATATGAAGTGGAAAGTGAACAGATGCAGTTTACATGGTCAAACATAACTGTTTTTAGACTAACCGCTGAGAAATTTGTGAAATGTAATCTTCTAGATAGAAATTGACATTTTCTCCAATAAAAATAATCTATGAAGATGCAATGCTTTCAAAAACTATCATTCTCTCTGCATTTGCATTTGGAAGGCCGTTAAGATTGCCAGTATTTAAATAAATTGCTATAGCTAAGTCCCTACAGATTGTAACCTTTCCTCTTTGTAATGGTGAATTTTTCATACAAAGTGATAAACAACTTAGAGCAAAACAATTGAAATACCATTATTCTGGGGAAGCAAGTGTCCAGGGCCAGTAGACACTGGTTATTCTTTTGCTGAAATAAAATTGATAGAGAAAGTTGATCATGTGTAAGTAGATTATAATTTGATTGTCATTCAGTAAAATTGAATTGCTGATGGGTATCAGAGCTAATCCTGCATTATTAATGCACACAGTTTAATGCTGGGAGTGTTCACTTCAATAATGTTCAAATCCACTAAATTTCAAACAAAGAAGTTAAAGGTTTAGTGCTGGTTGTCTAAAAAATTTAATGACAGTACAGGCTCAAAATTGTTACCCTACTTGTGCATGTAAACTAAAGGGTTAAATAAAAGGAGTTAATTAAAGGGGCCAGAGATTAAAGGATTAAATAAAATAAAAGGCACAGTGGAACTGTTTATCAATGGCTTGCCGGAGTAAGAATTTAAATGCTGAACTAGGATTTGAATATTAGTTCCTAACATAATGTTTACCTAGAGCAAGATATCTCTAACTTTGGTGGCTATGCTGAGCTCAGGCTAGAGCAGTTGCTGGTCCTTTTTCCTCTGGACCAAACCACAAGCCTGACACTTGAAGGCAGAGTTAATACTTAAAGCAAACCTCACCTTTAAGTCAACTTTGCAAATTACCTCTCTTCTGCCCTTACCTAAAAACCTGAACGCAGTCCTAAGCACATAAAAGGCAGTTAGTAAATACTTATTGGATTTAATAGAACAAGAGAATATTTAAGGTCAGTTTCCCTTTCATTGAATCATGTCCTCAGCTCCTTGTTGAGATATTATCATAAAACCATGTGTAACCTCCCCATTTTGAATGGCATGTCTGGGGTAAAAAGGGGGGACATGCTTAATTATGTAAATAAATATAACACTAAGAAAGCTAGCTTCATAATATATATTTAAGAGATGTTATAAACTCCTAGGTAATATCCGAGTGGAGCTTTTAAAATTAAATGCCATATAAATGCAGTGTTGTCTAGGGTACTTAACACCCTGGGCTACAAAATATCACTTAACCAAATATGTATTGATTTTACTTGCAGCTGAAACCTTCTATATGTGTCTCCTCCATTAAAATGTGAGTAACCTGACAGCAGGTATTGTCTTACTCTTCTATTTTTATCCCAAGCACTTAGCACAGTGCTTTTAATATATTATCTACTCATTACATGCTTCATTCATTCATTCATTCAAACTATGTAATCAGAGACTTGGGTGATAATCACACATTACACAGTTATGTGCCTGGGGAAATCTAGGGACATTAATCAAAACAGGGGTCCACTTATTCTTTGGTACAACCAAACTTACTTTCTTGTTTTGCTCATATGGTATATTCTTTCTCCTCTTTCTGTACCTTGTTTTCTCAACAGTCTAGTAAAATATCATATTTTGGGGCAGCTAGGTGGTACAGTGGATACAGCACCGGCCCTGGAATCAGGAGTACCTGAGTTCAAATCCGGCCTCAGACACTTAACACTTACTAGCTGTGTGACCCTGGGCAAGTCACTTAACCCCAAATTGCCTCACTAAAAAAAAAATCATATTTTGTGAATTTCAGGACACTTTTCATACAATATGTACCTCTTATTTACTTTCTAGATCAAATAATATACATCTGTTTCAAATGAAAGTCCTAGACAAGCCTTGGAGTGAGCAATGTCTGAATTCATTTTCTGCTTCTGCTGTGTACTATTTGTGTGACTATGACAGGTCACTTAACCTCAGGCAGTTTTGTAAGAATTTAAGTTACTAATGATTTGCTGATATGTATTTGTGGAAGAAGTTTCAATATTGGGAACTCCCCACACCACTAATATTCCAGACATGGGCCACTCTATCCTGAAGGAAAAATGAAGGAATGGAGGGAGGGAGGGAGGGAAGGAAGGAAGGAAAAAAGGAAGGAAGGAAAATAAAGGTGACAGGGGAAGAGGAAAGATAATAATAGTTGACATTGATATAGGTTTTATATTTCTGAACTTTGATTCAGAAACAGGAGTTGAACTAGGATCATCTATACTTACTAGCTATATGATGCTGGACTAGTTACTTAAACTTTCTTAGGATCAGTTTCCTCATATCTAAAATAGGCATAATAATATGAATTTTTTCACATCTATGATCATAGGATCATAGATTTAGAGTCAGAAGAGATTTTCAGAAAACATCTAATTCTACATGTACCACTCTGATCAAATGAGACGATACATGTAAAACAATTTGCACACCTTAAAATGTTAGATGATTGTTGATCTATGATGATGATACTTTAACATTTTAATAGTGCTTGTTATTATTTATTTACTTGTTCATTCATTCATTCACTTATTCATTCATTCATTCTTTCATCCACCCACCCACTCATTCATTCATTTTATTTATTTATTTATTTGCTTGTTTGTTTATTTATTTATTTGCAGGGCAATGGGGGTTAAGTGACTTGCCCAGGGTCACACAGCTAGTAATTGTCAAGTGTTTGAGGCCAGATTTGAAATCAGGTCCTGCTGAATCCAGGGCCGGTGGTTTATCTACTGTGCCACCTAGCTGCCCCCATAGTACTTTATATATATTATCTTATTTTAACCTACACAACAATTTTGTCATGTAGATTCTATTATGACTTCCATTTTATAGATGAAACTGAGATTCAAAGAGAGTAAATACACTTACCAGGGTCACAAAGCTAATAAGAATCTGAAGCACGATTTGAGCTCTGATCTTCCCCACTGTAAGTATGACACCTTATCCACTGTGCCATGTAGGATTGAAATGAAAATAGCCATCTGATTTTGATTAGTCCCTATCTTTTTATAGTCATATGAAATAATAAATATGTAGTAGAAATCAATGATATATTGTGATGAGATATTATTAGGGCTTTATGCTTTGACAAAATTTTGACTATGATTAAGTAATATTTTAAATGGAAATATAGGGGTCATGTTTCAAAAGAGCAAAAGTAAAATGATTATTTACAGCACAGTTGTGTGACAGGTTCCAAGGGTTCAAATTTTGTTGTGGTTTTTCGTGCTTTTTAATAAGAACATCTGCTTAATTTAACAAACAGATGGTAATTCTTATAGTGCTACAAACTCCTATGACCAGCAATAGGCATACAATTGAATGCATGGAAATAAAGTCTTGTCTATGTGGTTCTTATAAGGATGAAACGGATTGAACAGAAACTCAGGAGTTATACCATGGTGTAGGTCTAGGAGTCTGGAAGTTCAGTTTCTAATATTAACTACTCATTTGACCTTGAGTATCTTGTTTATCTGTGGCTTGTTTTCTTCTTCTGTCAAGTGAAAAACTTAGAATATTGCTGACCCATTCGGATCCCCACCTTATATGCAACTTAAGAACCTTAGATCAGAAGCGAGAGAACTGCATCATGTTTATCTTTTGCACCTCTCCCAAGGCCTAGCAGAGTGTCTATAGTAGGCATTTAATAAGAGTACATCGAATGTATGATAGCATAATTGACTTTAGTTAAAATACCTCTCTCATCTCTATCTCAATCATCTATCAAATATATCTACATATAGATAGATGGATAGATAGATATAGATATAGACTGATGACTGGGGAACAAAAGAAAAGACTGGAAAACCAATGCAAAGGTTTATATACGGTCATATAAATGTGTGTGTTTTTTATATTGCTTTTAGTTCATACCTTTGATTCCATTGGTGTACGTAGTTACATACTTTAAAAAAAAGTAGAAGAGAAACAGTTTTTTGCCAGCTTAAAAGTCATGGTTGCCTGGAGCATTGAGAAGTTGATTAACTGGCCTGTAGTTATACAGTAGTTTTGAATCAGAGGAAGAATTGGCACCCAAGTTGGACTAACCTCAGGGCTCGCTGGTCAGGCTGCCTTTCACATATATCATTATGAAACATATAGATACACAAAGATGTGAGAAGAATGTCTATATAAATTAACCCAAAGTTCCAGGGAGGTGGGAAGGAGTGATTTACATATACTGTCAACAACTGTGAGGCATAGGAAATAGCCCAGAATTTGAAATCAGAAGGCAAATTTTGAATTAGGCCTTTGTTTTCAAAAAGTCTATGTATGGAGATTTCTTAATATAATTGTAAGTTATTGGTATATGTAGTCTGTCGCTTACTTTTATTTGCATAATTAATTTAAAAGGAAATAGAAATTTGAAGGATTACAAAACATTTCAGATATAGCTTCCTATTCTGAAGCTTAGAAATTAGAAAAAGAATCAGGAGAACTGTCAGAGGTTGAAGAGGAGGCCTGGAACTGCTTTGTCAAAAAATGTAGAGAAAGTGAATGGTATCAAAGTGGGATGCTCCATCTCTCATGCCCATGAGATGTTACACCTCCTGTGGTCCTTGAAGCATCCTTTTCTTCATCTAGGATTAATATTGGCCTCTTTCCTCCCTCAAACCTTCTAATCTGCCCAATTGTTAACACTTTCAGCCTCCTTAGTTTTCCTCCTACTGTAATTAGTTGTACATTTCTTGTGCCCTTCAGTAGACATGGGGTTACATATGGTTAAGATTTTGTTTTTGTAGTTCTAGTTCTTCATCTGCAATATAATGTGTGCTTGATGCCTATATGTTCAATTGCATTAGGTTCAGTATATGTGTCACTCACAGGGCATGGGGGCTCTGGTTTCTATCAGGGATACACTGGAGTGCTTTGACGTGAACATTTACACCTTGGAAATCAGCAAACACTACAAATCAGGTCTTGAGTTATTGTTTTGTCGATTGTCTAGATTTGAGAGCGATGGAGAAAGTGGTAGTAATGCAGATTAAATTTAAAAGTATGTCCCTCATCAAATCTCTTCTCCCAGATACCTAGTTATTAAATATTTCCCACCTCACCTCTGGTTCAAATTCTGATATTGGCACCTATCAGACTATATGCTTGGGCAACTCTCTTCATTTCTCTGACCCTTACTTGCTATGTCTGTGAATCAGGGGTTCAAAATAGACTAGAAGGTCTTAACCTTTCTTAATTTATGTACCTCTCAGTCAGTGTGTTGTTGTTGCTGAGTCATTTCAGTCATGTACAATTCTCCATCACCCCATTTGGGGTTTTCTTGGCAAGATAATAGAATGGTTTGCTATTTCCTTCTCCAACTCATTTTACAGATGAGGAACTTAGCCAAACAGGGTTAATTGACTTGCCCAGAGTCACACAGCTAGTAAGTGTCTGAGGACAGATTTGAACTGGAGTCTTCCTGACTTCCAGTGTGGTGAAGTCAATTGGCCACTCTAGTAATGGCTGACATGTGTATAGTATTTTATAGCAGAGGTGTCAAATGTGTGGGTACCCATCACTCTCTAGCTCAGCTCCAACCAGACTAAACTGCAATTGAGATGTATTTAACAAAATAAGGAAAATACAATAAAACATAGATAACATATTTTTAAATTATCAGTATGCAGCCAGCAAGTATCCTTAGATATGGATAAGTGACCCCATTTATATATGAGTCTGAAACCACTATTTGATAGTTTACAAAGTGCTATAAATACACCATCTCCTTTCAGTCTTGCAAGGCAGGTGGAAATAGAGGTAATGAACGTCCAGTAGCACCTACTAATGCTGGCCAGTTGTGGTGAGTACTTAACAAACATCCAATCTGGTCTTCACCATAAGCCTGAAAGATAGGTGTTACTATCCTTATTTTAAAGTTGAGGTAACTTTTACAGGACCATATAGTTACAAAGGGTCTGAAGTGGGATTTAAAGTCATATTTTCCTGACTCTAGGCCCAGTACTCTTTCTACCTAGCTTCCTGTGTGGTGAGCACAAAAGGTATGGGTACAGTATACATGGGAGACAGTGTTAGCAAGGGTATAGCGTTCTGGATTTGGAGTCATGATTAACTAGGTTAAAATACCACCTGAGATACTTACTAGTTATATAGTTCTGAACAAGTTGCTTAACATCTTACGGCCTCATTTTCCTCATCGGTGAGAATTCAATGGACTCACAGATTTCAATCCCCAATAAATTTATGTTCCCCATTTAGAGATGAAACTGAGACTGAAAAAAAAAACAAGTTAAATAACTTGCCCATGATTATACAGAAAATTATTGGAGATCGGGTTAAATATCTTAGATTATCCTACCTTCAACTGCAGTATTCTTTACAATACACTATAGGAATAATACCACATGCACTGCACATATTAGGGAGGCACAATGCATAGAGTGCTAGCCTTGGAAACAGGAGGACCTGAGTTCAAATTTGGCCTTGGACAATTTACTAGCTATATGACCCTGGAAAGTCACTTACCCCTATTTACCTCACTTTCCTCATCTGAAAAATGAGTTGGAGAAGGAAATGGCAAACCATTCCAATAACTTTGCCAAGAAAACCCTATATGTAGTCACAAAGAGTCATATTACTGAAGAACAAAACAATGTCAGAGGATTGATTTGATGAAAGTTCTTTACAAATTGGAGAGCCTTATTCAAATGAGTTATCAATATTGTACAAATGGGGTCTGTGATCTTACCTGTTTGTTAACTTTCAAAGGTTCTTCTAAATAAATTCATAAGATATTAATGATTGATTATTCCTTAATCTTTATCTCTTCTGGAAATTTACAAAGGATGGTGATATAGCCAAAAGAATTAATCTCTTGATGTGGCATCTGCAGGACTATGGAGCCAGAGAGAAAATAAATTGGGCACAGTGTTGCCTTTCTGTAATACCATAAACCCTACAGTGTGTGTGTGCACATGGCTGTCTTTCAATGCTTCTGAGAAGCATCACTTGGGCTTTTGGCATATCCTCTGAAATATGGTTACACTCAGTAAAATATGTAAGCTGACAGAAAGCAGAAACAGTAACTTTTCCTACCTCTGAGGCTTTAAGAACACTTGTCACCGAAGTGTGGTTGCCTGACATAATAATAACAGTAATGTGATATGAGTGCTTTTCATTTTATGACAGTCTGTATACTTATCAATTGCAAATGTACTGTATATGCAGTCAGCAATCTCTCTAGAGATGTGGCAGAAATGTGTTTGACCCAGATAACAGGACTAATAACAGTAGTGTTATAGATAGAAAAGTTACTGTACATCTAAAATGTATGGTCAGTAATCACAAGGGCAAATGGAAGCGATGTGTGGTCTAATCTGGCCAGGAAACTCAGATAGTTGTCATGGAAACGGAAGCTTTCTGGATAGAAAGGGTACATATATGCACCATCCAAACCAGTGATAAGACATTCAGGCTTAGTTGCACTATTCAGAAAAGATGGGAAATTCCATAGCATCTACATGTACTCTATATTGCAAAATTCACTAAGACCTTTCATTCCTCTTGCGCCGTGCCCAACTTTTCTAAGCAGCTGCCTTTTAGGATAGACTACCACAATCACAGAGTGATGGGATATTCAGCATTGGAAGGGACATCAAAGGACATTTAGTCCAACTGCTAGTGCCCTCTCATTAACTACCTTGTGTTTTAAAAATTTATTCTCTTTAGAGGTATTTATTCCTTACAGACATATTTACATTCGTACAAATTTTCACATATACATACTTATAAATGTATATTTTAATGTATGAACATACATGTATGCATACTTGTGGTTCTTGAGACCAGGGATTGTTTCATTCATTGTACTTATATCCCAAAGTACCTAGTACAGTTTCTGGTATGTAGTTAGGTACTTAATAATTGCTTTTTGATTGATCGACTAACTTTACAACCCTTTAGGGTCAGATAGGTGGTATAGCAGACAGAGTCCTTGGTTTGAAGGCAAGAAGACCCGAGTTCAAATCTCACCATAAACAGCAACTGTGTGACCCTGGGAAAGTCAATTAATCTTTATTTGCCTCAGTTTTCCATCTATAAAATGGAGATGATGATAATAATAATAGCACATACTTTCCAGGGTTGTAAGGATCAAAGGAAAATAATAATTGTAAGGACCTTAGCACAGGTCCTGATCCATAGGAAGCATTATATAAATGTTTCTTCCTGTTAGAACAATATCTGGCACTTAATAAGTGATTGTTTGGCTCTATAACCCTTCTATAGTGCCCTCTCATTAACTACCTTGTGTTTTAAAAATAATTATTACTATATCTGAAAGAATCTTCCCACGAAAATATTGAATTAGTATAAACTGGTAAGATATTGGACCAGATGCCCTGGGGATATAAAACGATGTATGACATAATTGATTTTAGGATCCAGCATATAATATTTGGGAAGAAGAGTAAAATTAACACATTATACATATTTTGTTTGTTTGTTTTTTCTCTTTGCAGTTACATCTAGTTCTTAGGATAATCTAGTTTATTTGAGTCTCACACCAAATTTTCTGTATGATAATTTTTGCTTTTCTTTCTTTTTTCCTTCCTACCTACTTTTTTCCCTTTCCTTTCTTTCTCTTCCTTTCTTTCTCTTCCTTTCTTTCTTTTCCTTCCTTCCTTCCTTCCTTCCTTCCTTCCTTCCTTCCTTCCTTCCTTCCTTCCTTCCTTCCTTCCTTCCTTCCTTCCTTCCTTCCTTCCTTCCTTCCTTCCTCCCTCTGTCCTTTTCTCCCTTTCTCCTTCCCTTTCCCTTCCTTCCCCTCTCCTCTACTCCTTTCTTCTTTTGCTATTTCTCCTATTTTTAAGTGCACAACATTCCCAAGATCATGCAAGTTTCTTCTTAAATATAGTCATGGTATTTATGTATCATCCTTCCAGGCAATCTATAAATCTTTAGACTCATGTAATCTGGAAAAAAATTTCCCAATATTTTTCACTATTTTCCAGTATATTTCACTATTTCCTTTTCAATCCTCCTTCACACTGAAGCCAGTGAACATCGAATATGCAGTAATATGGTCTGCAGGATCTTATCAAGTGATAAGAATTTATCTCCTGCATCCTCTGCAACAGATGTTGAAACATAAACTGTAGTTATCCTCCCAGTGGTCTTTTTTTTACTTATGCTTATCATGGGCACTACAAAATCAAGTAGCTTATAAAATGATATATTTGTTGTTATTATTGACTTGGGCCCACATTCTCTGCCAACTTCTGCTGAAGCAATGGTGTGTGTGTGTGTGTGTGTGTGTATCATCAGGAAAATGTGTGAGTAGGAGGAAATTTTCAGTGGTCACTTAATGGGGGATAACTCCAAATGGACAGTCTGAATGCTGCATTGATATCTATTAAATGCTAAGGAACCTAGGGAAGGGCACATTGAGTGGATTCTCTAGGGAGCATTTATGGGAAGACCTTTCTCTTTAGGTGTTTATATCATTCTTGTACATTCTAAATTCTGTGGGAATAGGTGATGTTAAACATATTTACACATATGCCTACTGTATGCTTATTTATACTATGCATTTCTATGTAGATACACATATATATGTACAAATATATACATGAATTCATCATATGCAAAAAAAAAACCTCAGAAGGTGGTTAATTCAATCAGTATATTGTAATCTGGGTACTTTGTACTTTTTATTCCATCTCTTTTTTTTTTCCCAGTGAGGATAACTAGATCAATCTCTTTTGGAAAGACTTTTCTAAGGTTTGATATAATCAATATTTGATACAAAAAAAACACCTCCAATAAACATATATCTACCTTGAGTCCTCACTGTTCATATAGAAAGCATCACTGAGTGGTTATTTCTATGATCACATAGTATATTTTATCATTTTTATGGAAGACTCATATATGTCTTAAAGGAAGAATCTGTTAAAATGTTATGTTTTGTTCTAATTTCAATGCTTTTCATTTTTGTGATCAAATAATATCACACACAACAATTCTATATTCATGATTTTTCTCAGTTATATAAGTGGCAGAAAATGTAGCCTGACCTAAAAAAAAAACTTCCTATGAATTCCACATTTCCTTTTCATGCTTTTATGAAGGATACCATTAATATATTACATTAAAATTCTCATATATATTTTATAGTAATAACAATTTAGTGGGTTTTTCGTTCTTTTGTGATTTTTTACATATCTTGGAAAGTGAAACACCTTGATTTTATATTGGTCAGATTCTCAATCTTCTCAATTTATCTCTTTAAGTGACATTGTTTTCATTTGCTTCTGCTTTTTCATATAAAGACCTCATAAAGCAATAAATCAATGATGATATTTATTAATAATAATGGCTAATACACCTATAATCTTTTAGTTATGTTATTTATCATCTAATTATGATTTCCTCTGGTTTTCTTATTTTGTGTTTGTTAATTGATTTTCTACTTTTAAAATGCACATTAAATACTCTCCTTTTTATTATTTTGTTCTTAGGAATATAGTTATTTTTCCCTCTGAGGACAGCTTTAGTTTTCTCACAGTCATCATCATCATCATCTTCTTCTTCTTCTTTTTCTTCTTCTTCTTCTTCTTCTTCTTCTTCTTCTTCTTCTTCTTCTTCTTCTTCTTCTTCTTTTTCTTCTTCTTCTTTTTTCAGGGCAATGAGGGTTAAGTGACTTGCCCAGGTTCATACAGCCAGTAAGTGTCAAGTGTCTGAGGGAGGATTTGAACTCAGGTCCTCCTGAATCCAGGGCCAGTACTTTATCCACTGTACCACTTAACTGCCCCCTCCACAGTTTTCTTTAAAAAAAAGTTTATCTTTCCATATCACATAGTTATTGTTTCCATATTTTTTTCTTTAATTTATGCATGTTTGTCTCCACTACAGACTATATCTTTTATTTCTATGCCTTTTACTAATAACTTTCTTTTGCATTATGGTTTGTCATGTGTGTTTTAAGTCATTCTTTCTTATATTTGTCCAATTTTGTCTAATTATTCCCTAGCACATGTTCTATTTTTGTAGAGCTACCAAGTTGTTCTGAGAGATATGTATATTTTTCAGTCTTCTCATCTATTGTAATATCATAAATCATGCTACACTAAATTTTCAAGCTAGTCATTCAGTTCCATAATTCACTACTGGTTTTTCTTTATTCTAGATTCACCCAACAGAATGGCGCTAAAAATCCAAGGTGAACCTTAAATTGAAATGAAACTATATGAAGAATAATAGAATAACAACTCCATAATCTGCTAAAATGCGATACAATACATGTTTAAAAAAAACCTTCAGTATCATTTATAGCTTAGAATCTACAGTAAGACTATCATTTTAAATGTGACATTTTAACTATTAACAACATATGGTGATTCATTAATGAGAATCCACTGAATTTAACCTTTAAATTATCATGATTGTCAACTACTCATGTGGCCAAATCAATTATATCATTAATATCAACTAACAGAAATCACTGAATAATTATTTTTCTTTAATTCTAAATGTCTTCACAGTCCCACTCAGGTAACTTTCATACCATCAGGTGCACTAGTATAAGTTTTGTGGATTACTGCACAGGATGTAGAATGCCCAGTTGTTTCCTGGTATGACAGTGATATACCAGTTAAACTATATTTCAGATCCCTGTATTTCATAAAGACTATACTGAGATTTCAAAATATACTGACTCTGGGGGCTGCTAGGTAGCACAGTGGATAAAACACTGGCCCTGAATTCAGGAGGACCTGAGTTCAAATTTGAACTCAAAACTTCACATTTACTAGCTGTGTGACTCTGGGCAAGTCACTTAATCCTCATTGTCCTGCAATATATATATATATGTGTGTGTGTGTGTGTGTGTGTGTGTGTGTGTATGTGTGTATATATATATATACACACACACACACATACATACATCATACTCAATGTATCATTGTAATTCACCATCTTTATCTCACAGATGTAAGCTCACATTTTGCTCACTGTATGACAAAGTACACAACTTTAAGCCATGTTTCCTTTCCAATCACCCCACCTCCAATCTTCTGGTACATGAATTTTTGAAGAATGGAAGGTGGTATTGATAAGGTTTTGGCAGTATACCGTAAAACCTACACATATTTTACCTTCTCCATCAAGACTCATCTAAATAGATAGATAGGTAGGTAGGTAGATAGTTAGAGAGATAGATACAGGGAGAGAGAGAGAGAGATAGATACAGGGAGAGAGATACAGGGAGAGAGAGAGAGAGAGAGAGAGAGAGAGAGAGAGAGAGAGAGATGTAAGTAGATAGGTAGATACATAGATACATAGATAGATGATAGATAGATAATTAAGATTTGAAACTACAGGGCAGAAACAGCCCACCCAAGAAGAAAATTGAGAAAAATCTGCCAGTTCTTTGAAATTCAACATTTATCAGACTGATAAAATGGTAAAAATATTCATACATAATTACTCAGAGACACACATGCTATAAGACATGAGGAAAGAAATTCAAACAACTGTATAAGGAATTTTAAGACAGAGACAGAGACAGAGAGAAAGAACAGGGTTCAATTGGGTATGTTTTAGAGAATGGAAACAAGTATACATAAGTTAGTCAGTCCTAGCCCACATTTGCTGAGCACTTATTATGCTCATCCATGTGTTGAGCACTTATGTGCACTGTGACTTTCAAAGAACAGACCATTTGTGCTAAATAATCATGGGGCTCTTCACTGATAATTTTTCCTGAAAATTGAAAATTCTGTTGGGAGCTTTCTCTAAGGTACATTACAGCAAAGCCCAATAACTAGCAAAGATTTCTCACCTGTAGTTGTAGGAATCCATAAAGGAAAATTGCCTCCGACTTCTTTGCTACTGGTTCCCTCCCAGAACACAGCCTCTTTTGAGACTAAGAGGAATAAAAGTACAAAGGTAAGGAATGTACTGTAGGTGAAATAGGATGAGTGGTATAATGATAATAATAAGTGCTCTTTCTATGATAGTTTGGAGTTTAGCAGTATTTTGTGTATATTGTTTCACTTGATCCCGAAAACAGCCCTGTGAGAGAGGTGCTATTATGTTCTCAGTTTTATATATGGGGAAACTGAGGGTGAAAAAAAGTTACGTGATTTGCTCATGGTCACTATGCCCCCTTCAAACACTTGCTTACTCTGATGATTCTTTAGATCTTTAAGCATATTTAAACTCAGGTCTTTCTGGCTCAGAGTTTACCTTTTTATTCCCTATGCAAAAGAGGTCAAGTGGAAATACTGCTGGCTGGCCTTGGAATCAGGAAGTCTTGGTTTTGAAGCCCACTTCAGATAATCTTGATTCTCAGCCAATTATTTAACTGTTGTACAATGTGGAATCACAGGATTTGGCTCAAATTCTACTTCTGATATTTATGACCTGTGTGACCTAAGGCAACCCAACCTACTTCATTTTTCTCATATGTAAAATAAAGGGATTAGATGAATTGCTTCTGAGGGAGACAAGATTTATAATCCTATGACACTCCCTAAAGATTATATATATATATATATATATATATATATATATATATATATAATCTTTAGGGAGATTCACACACACACACACACACACACATATATATATATATATGGATAAGGTCACGTAATTCACAGAATAGTTCAAAGGATTAAATGTTACAATATATGTAAAATCATTTTGCCAACTTTAAAGAATTTTAGAAAGATGAATTGAATTGATGTTAGGCTACTCTGACTCCCTAAGAATACTTGCACACCTTTATTTTTTCCTCGTTAATGTTACTGAGTGTATGTATGTGTGTATGTATGTATACACACACACACATACACACACACACACACACATATATATTTCCCACCATCATTTTTATACAACTCTACTCATAAAAAATTTGGCCCCAATGAATGGCAAAACACTGATTCTAAGGTGCTGTGGAATGAAAATTCATTTGATAAATATCTTGTAATTTCAGAGTCAAATCCAGGAATGCTTTCTGAATGTAGCTTCATGGGCTAATGGTGCCATTAAGTATAAATGTTTTCCAGCGGCTTTCAGTGGCAAAACCTGCAGCTTTGGCAAACAAACAAGCATAAACTATGGGAAAATATTTCTATTTTTTTATTCTCCTCACCCTTCTTGTTTTCTTGATTCTTTAGCATCTACAGAAATAGGCCATACTTTAGACATTTACATACTCTTCTCATCCAACCTCATCTTATTCATTAGAAACAGATGAAGAGTGAATAAAACATTGCTAATGTCAGGAATATCATGCAGAAAAAAATCCATCAATTAGACCTTTAAGGCATCTGAGTAAAGGAAATATTCATATATACATATATATACACATATACATACACACATATATACATATATCTATATACACATACATATATACATACACACACACACACACACACACACACACACATATATATATATATATCCTGGCTCAGATAAATGTATTATGAGGCACATACTTTGTTGTTTTCTTATATGCTTGTATCAGGTAAATGTGCAGACATTTCAAAATATAGTGTGTGTATGTATACATGTGTTTAAAGTGCATCAAGAAGATCAGAGTTCAAATATGGCATCAGACACTCACTAGTTATATAACCTTGGCCATGTTATTTAACCTTTGCTTCAATTTCTCTGCTTCTAAAATAGGGATGATAACACCTGACTCCTAATTCATTCTGAGGATCAAATGAGGTAATATTACTAAAGAGCTTAGCACAGTACCTGGCACGTATTAAGGTTATATGAGTGTTAGCTGTTATTAAAACTATTATTATATTATGGTTTGTTGTTTTTTTGTCACTGGCATGTTATAGGATGCCTCTTCACAGTGGCTACAAAGAAATGTTCCTCCTTGCTATTGTCCTGAGTATCTCCTATTTTCTCTTGTTCTGATTCAGAACCCAATATTTAGTGTACCTGAGAGTGCTGTTACCAGCTGAAAAGCATGCGTAGCTGGTAATGTGTGGAGTGATGGACACCCATAAAAGATAAATATTGAGAAGATTCTGTTTCTAGTGCAGCAGCTACAGATGTTGATTTAGCCTCAATGACACTGACAGTGATAAGTGGTAAATAATGTCTGCTGAAGAGGATCCTTCAGTAACTTGAGATGGAATCCGTCAAATAATTTTAGCACCGGTGGGGAACCCCAAGTTGGCTGGATAAGGGCATAGTGTCATGAATCACATGCTACTAGGGTAGTAATGAAAAAAGTGTTAGCTATGTATTGCTCAGTCTTAATCCCTGTGCTAATTTAATACCTACAGTATAGGAATTTGGGGCAAGCAAAAGACCAGAAAACATAAGTAATGAAAAGTTATACTTAACACAGAAAAGAAATTATAATTTTAAACCAAATATAATAATAACTGACATCTATAAAGGGTTTAGTTTTTATGGCAGATAATTTCATTTAGTCCTTATCTATAAGAAAGTTATAACAGATATTTTTATACTTATTTTAGAGATGAGTAGACTGGTTTAGAGAGATTAAGCGATCTACCTATGGCCATATTTCTGGTAAGTGCCAGAGCCAAGATATGAACTCACAATCTTCCTGACCCTATGTCCCACACACTATCCATTGTACCACTCTGTCTGTAATGACCTGGAAAATAAGTATTCAGTGAGGGATTTAGAGAAATTAGGGAAGAAGTGTTACAGAAAGCCAAATTTTTCTGACCAATAAAAATAAGATATTTTCACTAAAATCAAGTTAAATAAATAATGTTTCACTTCCTTTGGGGATGACAATGGTGGAGAAGGAGTTCTCATGGGAATCTGTTGTGTTTAGAACATTGGATGAGTTTGTTTCAAGTAAAGAAGTACATTCTAATTTAAGGAATGTTGAGAGTTAGAGGAGAAAGGGAATATCTATGAAAATAGGATATATAAATGAAGCTAAAAAAACTGATTGTTTTAACCTAATAAGTTAACATTTTTGTCTGCTTTAATATTCATAGATTTACAGGTGTTAGCAGTGGAAGGCTAAGAAAGAACATGAGTTAAATCTGGTATTTTGAAAAGGGAATGTTTATATGATTTCCATATCCAGAACATGGTTTGGGACCATAAAATTCCATTTCTGTCACTACTTCCTCTCCTGTCCTCCATTTTTTGTTTTTTGCTTACAACAGAGTTTCACAATTGGGCCAAGGTATGAGAAAGCACTGTGTAAACTATAATTCAGCATACATAAGTAAGGTGGTATTATTGATGGTGATAATAAGACTCTTCTCATAGGGAAAAAGGAAGAGGGATTTTCAAGATTAGAGCTGAGCCACAATCATGAACACATCTTTGTCTTAATACTGTTATCACTATAAGCACTACCTGCTCCTTCTCTCCATTATCTCTTCCTGAGTCTGGACCATCTCTCCCTCTTCCTCCAGCTATATTCATGCCTTGTCTAATGTGTAGCATTGGTTACATTCCCAAATAGACTGAACTTCTCATTTTCATACTTGAATTCACAATCTCTGAGAATCTTTGCACACTGGCTTTATCTTTTTTTCAAAGAATGAGGCTAAGAGGAACAAGGTCATGAAAGTGTCACAGAGGATTTTAGGGAAGTGGGATCCAGGCTAAGGATGTTTCAGTATATTTTGTCTAAGATGACTTAGACAAAGCATTTAAGATAGGGTGAGGAAAGTAATCTTAGACTCATAGATATAGAATTGCAGGGCACCCTTCAGGCTAGAGGTCATGTAGTTCAACCCTTCCTTGTATAGATTTAAAAAACAAAACAAAACAAAGCAAAAAACAAAACCCTGAGCTCCAATGAGGTTAAGTAACTTGCCCAGAGTCACACATGTTGTAAATGGTCTAAGGTAGGATTAAACACAAGTTCCTATGGTTCCATTCTGCCTCCCTGACTGAATGCAGTTAACTGACACGTAGTCAGATGTGTTGGTTCTCAAAACATTCCTAAATGAGGATAAACCATGTTTCCGTAGTTTTGAAATGTTCATACACTCAATCACTGCCCTGCCTTGACCCCAAAAATGTTTGATCATCTTTTTTATGCCAGTACTCTCCTGGTTTTGCTGATGATGTATGACCATAATTCATGGAATGTTACAGTCTTTGAAAAATTGAATGTTGTGGGTCACCCAGAGGGAGGAGAAGAACATAAAGGAAATGAGTAGTCGCTAAATGCATTGCAAGAGTTATATGGAATAAAGTGTGTGTAAACAGCACCATAAGAGAAATACATAACTGAATGGTCACAGAAGTCAGGTACGTAGTGAGAATAAAGGATAGCTAATGAACAGCCTAGCCTGTTGGCATCCTCAAAAAATGTTAGGTGGACCTAATTTGCAAAAATTATGCGAGATGATGAATAATAGTTTCATATGTTAGAGAAGGACGTTTTACAATATGCATCATTGAAGAGAGTAGCCAAATCAGTGAGATCACCAATGGGGTAGGAGGGCATTATAATATTGGAATTAGTCATTTGAGATTACCTATGATTCAGAGGAGACTATTACATGGTTATAAACACAAACTCTATTTCCTTGAACTGGGATGACACTGTCTTATATTTTACATCTTAAAATAAATGCAAGTTTGCTAAAACTCATTTTGAGAAGTAAAAGAGGGGTGTGATATTTTCACAAATAGAATGTAACTAAAAAAACCCCTCACATTTACCTATTATGGATAATTTACTTATGATAAATAAAGGTGTTTAATTACATGTTTTAGAATCACCCTGTGTATCTATGGTCACTGTCATTTTGATTTTATTTTTAGTTACTTCATAAATTCAAAGTGATCAAAATAAATAGAATAGATTTAAAATAAACACACACTGATTTCTAAATAGAGGTATTGTGAAAAAAAAAGTTACTAACTGGTACAGATCTGGAGAAGAGCTGCCTATGTCTTTATTCATGTTCCTTGTTTTCTTCGGGTAAGAAAAAATCCATTACATAGGGATGAAAGCATTTTACAATTATTAACTTATTTGATCTCACAACAATTAACACTTATGTGGGAGGTAGTTATGAATATTTGCATTTTAGAGTTGAGGAAACTGAGGTAGAGGTGAAGTGATTTACCCTGGGTCACATAGCTAATAAGTGTCTAAGGCCAGATTTGAACTCAGATCTACTCTAACTTCAGCCCTCCTACTCTATCCCCTGTACCATCTAGCTGCCAGGTATATACTGTAGGTTGTACAAACAAAATTACCTCATCTTCCTTTCTCTCAAAGACTATATACACTAAAGTTTGTTCTTTGTGCTGGGAACAGTACAAAGAAATAAGGGATGTGGTTCCTGGCTTTAGAGAATTTTCAATCTTATCAAAGTTGTCATAACAAAACAGAAAGCAAAAATATATACTATACTATTTATCAAAGGTTTTGCTTCAGGGTCTAAAGGAGAGTTTTTCTGACAGGAAAGAAACTCTTCTGCGTAAGTGTAGTCAGGATTGACTTGATGGGGGAAATGAGGTCCTGAGGTGGATCCTGAAGGAAGTGAAAAAACAATTAATGGAAATAAAAGAGGGGCGAAACATTCTAGGAGAGCAGCTTGAGACAAAGCATAGTCTCCCTATGTTGTAAAAGTCAATAAAATTGATGATATGGAATGGAGATCATGTTTCTGAGAGGTAAGGTAGCCCTTACTAATAGAAGACCATTAGTGTCAAACTGGACAATTGTTCAACTAGTAAGGAACTGTACATTTTCTGATAGAAGGGTGAGTATAATAAACATGGTGATTGTGAGAAATGTTCTTGTGACTGGAAACAGGATAAATTGAGAAAGGGAGACACTGGTAGTAGGGGGACTGGAAGGAAGGCTTTACAAAGTAACCTAAATAGGGGGCAGCTAGGTGGCACAGTGGATAAAGCACTTGCCTCAGATTCAGGAGGACCTGAGTTCAAATCCAGCGTCAGACACTTGACACTAGCTGTGTGACACTGGCCAAGTCACTCAACCCTCAATGCCCCCGCCGCTGCACCCCCCCCCCAAATACAACTCCAAAGTAACCTAAATATAAATTAGAAGATTCTGGTCAGGAGGCAGTAAATGATGAAGAATAGGAAGAAACAAGTCTAAGGGTTGTTTTGAAGAATTAATAGGAATTGATGCCAGTGGCTAGGTGGTGCAATGGATAAAACACTGGCCTTAGATTCAGGAGTACCTGAGTTCAAATTCAGCCTCAGACACTTGACACTTACTAGCTGTGTGACCCTGGGCAAGTCACTTAACCCCCATTGCTCCGCAAAAAAAAAAAAAAAAAATTAAAATAGGAATTGATGACATTGGATAGGGAAGTTAAAAGTTAATGAAGAGTTAAACTTAAACAACAGGCTTCAAATGACAATTTTCTTTGCTGCAGACAGTCTTTCATCTAGCTATATTTTTTCCTCTTCTAGGAGAGGTTAAGGGATTTTACTTCATAGATTACAGAGATACAAGTTCTTTCCTATGCATTTGTTTTTCAGTATGTCAGTATCTATTTATTAAACACTTACGGTGTGCAACAACTGTGCTAAGTGCTGGAGATACAAAGAAAGTCATATCCAATCAAAACAAACAAAAATACCTCATCATCTGATCCTTGCTCTGAAAAAGTATACATTTGAATGCAGAACACATGTAAATATCTGGGCATCTAGGTATGTTAAAGATAGATATTTGACACTGAGCAATGTGGAGGACACATAATGAATATATTTAAAGACATTAAAGGTTTTAGCACCTGCAAATTAGAAAATGACTCTAGTTTTCATTGTTATAGAAGATTTTGAAACTTATTTGGATGGCTAAGTGCTCAACTGGGTGAAGAATGATTTTCTTTCATAAATACTGAGTATTGTGACATACATTTTATTTCTTCTGGTTTAATTATTTCACTGGGAATGTAATTGACAAAGTCTCAGTTTTTAAATGTCAATTCATAGGACCCCAAGTTTGTGTTCTGATCTGATTTAAACATTAATCTTTCTTAATATTAATTCATTTATTCTAAGAAATTCTAATGATTAATCATGACATAACAGATTTTATTAGCAAAGCAAATGCTAAGCAGGAGCAGTTAAAATCACCAAAACAATATCACACTATACTAAATTGTATTACAATATTTGATCTCTGTAAGTAATATGTTAATGTTTCTACTAGTTTGTAGATTTACAAGTGCATTTCATCTTAATTTAAATCTATATGGTAAATTAGGAAAAATTAAGTCTTATTAATGTTAGATTGCATTAATATTAACAACAAATCACTACACATAAAATAATCTTTTTTCATCCTTGGAGATGACAAAGCTGATTTTTAAATAACAGAAGCATTAAAAGTCTAATAAATGAAAAAGAAACATTGATTCCCAAATATTAGCTTTGCCATTGACTTGGTGACTGATCTTGAACAAGTAATTTATAAATTCTCTGGGATTTTTTGTTTTCACTCTATTATGTAAACATTAAAATGTCTGTGACCTACCTATCTAAAGATCAAGAGATAGAAATATTGTTTATCCTCAATTGAGATTAATTATTGCTCTGTAAGCCACTGAGATATGTGTGTGTGTGTGTGTGTGTGTGTATATATATATATATATATATAATATGTTAGCTATTATTTCAAACACCTATGATTTCATAGGTGTATTCCTTTCTCTGTCAGTGCAGATTTGAATCCTCTTGTGCTTTAGTAAATGGTCCTCATGAATTTGATAGTTATAATCATCAACCTTATCATTACCTGGTGGCTAACTTTCTGAAAACAAGGCTCTGGCAGCTTTTCTAGGCTTATTCACAGATGACCTTCATTTACAAACATACACAAATACCCCCAAATACACAAAGAGTTCATTGCCAGGTCCATATTTAATGCCGTTCAAACTCAGAAGGACCATCAAGGATAGGCGATTTTTTGGTATAACCTTTGTGAATTCAAGTCACCTCACATAGCAAGGGGCTTTTAGTAATTAGGCCTTAGAAAAGGAAAGGTTAATGATTGTTAATAAAGCTCTGAGTTTCCTGAAGATGACTATTTTTGTCTTGCTTTTCTATGTATATATAATGTTAGTACATGTTAAGAAGGATAAAGGGCATTGTCCGAAAAAAAAGGTAAAAGAAGAGATGAAAGCACTGTGATAATGAAAAGTTACATTGCCTTTTGCTGAAATTCTGAATCTCTAACCTTGGAAGTCTGTACAGTTCCAGTTGAACTTCCAAACTTCCAACACAGTATCATAGTATTAGAAGCAGTCTATTAAAACCCATGGTAGCCTTTAGTATCTTAAAATTAACTTATATCCTTGAGACTTCCTACAATGAACAATGACAAAGTCACTTTCTAGATTAGGATAGACTCGTAGTGCTTCTCCAGTCTAGACAACCTTGGGTTAGAAATGAACCATCTCTGGGGGTAAGGGAAAAAAGAACCCCGTGAAGAAACCACTCCATTATTATCATTTTTACACTGTGGCAGAAGGGTGTGTGGAGTTATCCAAAACTTTTTGCAAGAGATGACTTGCCACTTTCATAGAAGGGTGACTGAATGTTTTGGGTTGGTGAATACTAATTCATGGCAAATACTCCTGTATGCATATCCCTCTTCTCACCTACCTACCCACCCACAAAAAAGCACTGCTCACATTATATTCCTTAGCAAGTGCAGCAACACTGGTAAATCACCAGCAAGAAAACAGAAACCTCCAAGTAACTGGTACCACAGAAATTCTCAAAATGTGAACTAAAACTTGGGTGATCAAAGATTAGCTATAAAAAAGGGATTTGCCTTAAAATGTCAAGCAAATTTTTTAAAATAAAAAATATCATTGCAATTCACTTTGAGAGATTGCACATTATTTTATCCAGGTTCAATGATTGGTCACAGAGTCTGGAAGACGTGGGTTCAAGTACTGCTTCAGACATATAGTGGTTACACAACCCTGACTAAATAAATTAACCTTTTAGTGTTTCAGGCAACTCTCTCTAAGTTACAGAGAAGGTAATGACCTCCATTAGTGGAGGATGTCCCCAGGAGGAACTCTCAATACCAATGAAATCACAGCTCTTCTCTCTATTCCTACTCCAAGGTTCATAAAAAATGGTGACTACAAGTGTAGAATGAATTAGTAGAAGACCAGTTGTGACTGTTGCGATTCATTAAATAGTTTATTAATCCTTTAAAATATGAGTAAATCGATTATCTCATCAAGTTTCATATTGGCCCCTTTTAGAGATCTTCCATGACTCTTCAACACTGTAATCAACTTTACTCAGGTCTAGGGACTGCAACTAGGGACTTGATCTGTGAATACATTGGAATAAGAAACTCCTAGGTGAGGAAACTTTCTACCAATGTTGTCTTGACTTAGAAAATCACCTAAAGTTCTGAGAAGTGAAGTGACTTGCTCAGGGTCAGACAACCCTTATGTGTTAGAGGTGGTATTTGGACCCAAATTTTCTTGGTTTCACGTAGAGACTTTTATCTACAATGCCATGCTGCCTCTCATATTGTATAAGTGGAATTTGTTTTAAAAGTGTTACTTCTCCTTCCTGAACCTCTACCGTTTTTGGTTGATCACAAGCCCTACCTCCCACCTCCCACTTCCCACCTCCAACTAATGCAGAAGCCACGTATACAGTGTAGTGTAGGGAAAGGTAAGGAAAGGATAAACCATGGGGTATTGCTCAGATGTGTTGGCCTTCAGGCATACTGGGGAGAAGCATTCCATTATAATCCTAGGATGCATAGGCTACTATTCACTATTAAATTAAGATCTTGCCACTTCTCCATTTATTTTTATGGGTGGGATTGATGAACCATCTCTCCCTATGCATCAAGGTAGTATATGGATATAGAGAGCTAAGGGTGAGGTCCCAGCTGACTAAATTTTAGACTGAAAGGTACCAGGTAGAATGCATTGCACACACAAAAAATGAGGGTGATTAGCAGGAGAAATAATCACAGACTAGAAGCATCCCATACAACGTGAGCCAGGTTGAGAAAAGTTTTTTTTTTTTAATTGAAACAGTATGTATCCATTTAAACAAATATATTTTCACAGTAATACTTCCTTCATCTACATTGTCATTTGGAATTATAATACGGTTTTAAATAGGCTAAAGTTGCTATTTTATTTTTCGATAAAGTAGTTAATCATTTTTATTCTCTGGCTATGCATTTATGCCCTTGCCCCCAACACACATGCTAATTCTCATATGCCATTTTTCAATAATGTGTTTTCAATTAGAAGCATGACTAGTTAAGATAATATTACTGTTTCAGACCATCTTCACAACTGGAAAAAATACTATAGACCATCTTCTTATATAATTTCAAAAGATTTTCCTCATAGAAAAACATATAAATGGTTTACAAAGACTGATTCTTTTTCAAAATAGTTTTCCTATTTACATTAAAATACATGCATGTTTTTTCCCTCATGATATCACAAAGAGCCCATAACATGGTATTAACCTTGTCTTTCTACACCTGAAGTATAGCTGAGGTCTATCCTACCTAATCTGTTGTACTTCTGTTCTGATCTAGACTTAGGATACTGGGACTCCTAAATTGAGACTCATGATATAGTCATATAAAACTTATCAGCCTTTTATGATATGTTTTTCCTCTATCCAAAGTGATGAGACCACAGCCTTGTCTCTCACATGTATAAAAAAGTAGGTTTATTTTGACCAAATTTATTTCCAAGGAAGTATTAGATGAGGATTTATTTCAGGGTGGTTCTCAGTGTAATGAGTAATTTTTCTAATTAAGAATATTAATATTAAACTTTAGTATTTCATAATTAGATGGTATTTAATTAACTACCCAAATTCCTCAATATTTTCAGGAACTAAAATCCAATTTACATTTTACCTTAAGGAAAGCTTATAAAATAGAATTAACTGGGAAGTCAAACATGTTTTTATGAAACATAAAAATGAAATTTCAGTTAATTTAACTTAGAAAGGACCTGTTGTCTAATATAATAACAGTGAGGTAGTATCCAGGTGAGATATGCAGGGGAATATGTTGATGGAATCTAATTCAAAGCAATATATTTTAATTTTCTCTGCAAGCTGCCCTAACATCAAATACACTGTGGGTGTTCTGAATATAAGTGCACAGGCCAGCTCATCTATGATGTAAATGAAAGCATGTTGATGCTTCCATGGGCTGATATTCAAGGCAAATTAACGGAAAGAATGGCACAGCTAATGACAGAAAAATAAAACAAACCAATCTGAAAAGGCAAGGGAAGATTTCCTAGTTGGCCATTGCTGTGGGGTCCCTTGGTCATAAAAACAAAAACAAAACTGAAGGTAGTCAAGTCTCTGTCCTTTTAGGCATTCCATTTGTCAGTCGAATATCTGTGTCAACCCTTAGTCTTCCTTCTCTCTCCAGCTGATTGGAATGTGTTGTGATTAATGTTGAAACGAAAGCTAAAAAACAACTGCAAATCGCTGAAGCCTTTCTGAGGCAATTTTGGCTTGCACTCTGATGGCTGAGTAGCTTCAACCTCCTGTCTTGGCATATAGCTTTTTCAGTGTTCTTACTTTGAAATACTGAGATTTGAAACTGTTAACTAAGACTGCTTTTATAGTTTCTAGCAATAGAAATCCCTCCTAAGTGTGGGAATTATTTCCTCTTGAAAACTTTAGATATTTTTAAATTCTAATTTCTGTATACATTTTTAATTTTTTAAAAAATATTTTCAGTTAAAGTTCCTCTCCCTTATTTCTCTTAAGAAGGCAATAAACATAATATCCCTTATACATATGAAGTCATGCAAAACATTTTCACAATAATCATGTTATGAAAGAAAAAAAACACAAGGAAAATAAAGGAAAAAATGCTTCCGTCTGCACTCAGAGTTCAGTTCTCTTTCAGCTGGTGGACAACATTTTTCACCACAAGCCCTTAGGAATTATCATTGATCATTGTATTGATCAGAGTAGCTAAGTCATTCACAGTTGACTGTATCATAATCATATCACTGCTACTGGGTATATTGTTCCCCTAGTTCTGTTCATTTCACTTTGATTCAATTCATGTAAATCTTCCCAGATTTTTTTGAAACCATCCTGCTCACCATTTCTTATAGTACAATAGTGTCCAGATCCCATCACAATCTCACTATATCTTGTTCAGCCATTCCCCAGTTAATGGGGATCCCCTCAGTTTACATTTCGTTGTTACTACAAAAAGAGCTGCTATAAATTCTTTTGTACATATAGATCCTTTCCCTTTTAAAAATATTATTTGGGGTATAGACCTAGTAGTGTTGTGTTTTTTTTCTAGTTCAAAGAGTTTGCAAAATTTTATAGTCATTTGGATATAGTTCCAAATTGTTCTACAGCATGGGTGGACTATTCACAACTCTATCAACAGTGTATTAATGGGGGGCAGCTAGGTGGCGCAGTGGATAGAGCACCGGTCCTGGATTCGGGAGGACCTGTGTTCAAATCCGACCTCAGACACTTAACACTTACTAGCTGTGTAACCCTAGGCAAGTCACTTAACCCCAATTGCCTCACCAAAACAAACAAATTGTATTAATGAAGCTTTTTCCCACATCCCCTTCACCATTTGTCATTTTCTTTTTCCTTTATCTTAGCCAGTCTGATAAGAGTGAAGTAGTACCTTAGAGTTGTTTTTATTTGCTTTTTTCTAATTATTAGTGATTTAGGAAAAATTTTCACATGGCTATAGAATCACTTTCCCCTGAAAACTGCTCATTTATATCCTTTGACCATTTACCAAATGGGAATGTCACTTATTTTTATAAATTTAGCTTGGTTCCATACATAGTTGAGAAATGAGACCTTTATCAAAGAAATTTATTGTGCATTTTCCCTGTAGCTTTCTATTTTTCTCCTAATTTTGGTTGTATTGGTTAGTTTAATAGAATTTTTTTAAAATCCACATTTACCTCCCATTAGCCTCTCTATCTCTTGTTTGGTCATGAAATCTTCCCCTATCCATAAATCTAACAGGTATTTTTTTCCATGCTCCCCTTATTTACTTATGATGTTACCTACTGTATGTAAATCATCCACCATTTTGAGCTTATCTTGATAAACACTGTGATATGTTGGTCTATGCCTGGTTTTTGCCAGACTACTTTCCCATTTTTTCCCAGCAATTTTTATCAAATAGTAAGTTCTTGACTCAGTAGATGGGATCTTTGGGTTTATCACACACTATGTTAGTGCTCATTTGCATCTGTTTGTTGGGAACCTCATCTATTCCATTGATCAACCTCTCTATTTCTTATTGAATACCTAATTATTTTGATAATTACCACTTTGTAGTATGGATCCAAGTCTCATACAGCTAGAACCTTTTTCTTTACATTTAAAAAAATATTCTTTTGATATTCTTGATCTTTTGTTCCTTCAGCAGAATTTTGTTATTTTTTCTAGGTCTATAAAATAATTCTTTGGTAGTTTGCTATGACAGTAAAGATTTAAATTAATTTAGGTATATCATTATTTTAATCACACTAATGCAACCAACCCATGAACAGTGAATATATTTCCAGTTATTTAGAACTGCCATTACTTTTGTGAAAATTATTTTTAATTGTGTTCATATAGTTCCTTTGTGTATTTTGGCAAATAGATTCCCACATATCTTATACTGTAAGTTATTTCTTTTTTGGGGGGGGGGGGGCAATGGGGGTTAAGTGACTTGCCCAGAGTCACACAGTTAGTGTCAAGTATCTGAGGCTGCATTTGAACTCAGGTACTCCTGAATCCAGGGCCAGTGCTTTGTCCACGGCGCCACCTAGCTGCCACTGTAAGTTATTTCAAATGGAATTTGTCTTGCTATCTTTTCCTGCTGTGTTTTGTTGGTCATACAGAGAGATGCTTTATGGGATGTATGGGTTTATTTTATATTCTGTAACTTTGCTAAATTTATCAATATTTTTGAACTAGCTTTTTGGTTGACTCTCTAAGATACTCTAATTATATCACCAACAAAGTGTAAGTTTTGCTTCATCATTGCCTATAGTTAATTTTTCACACTCTTTTTCTTGTCATTACTAGCATTTCTAGTATAATGGTGATAAGGTCCATCCTTGTTTTGCCTCTAATCTTATTGGAATGGCTTCTAGTTTATCTTTATTACTGGTAATGCTTGCTCTTAAATTTGGATAAATATTACTCATTTTAGAAAATATAAATCTCTTTTAAAATTAATTACAATTTCCCCTAATAATTTATAATTTTCCCTAAAGCAGACATTTATTTATTCTCTCCCCTCTCCCTTCCCCTTCCCTCCCTCTCCCACTGAACAATTAAAAATGACAACTAAAACATTCATAACAAATATTCATAAGAAAATATAACAAATATCCACATGTCAGGTACAAATATATATCTATATCTACATCTGTCTCTATATATCTCATTCTGCAGTTTAATTCTATAACTTCTTTGTCAGGATAGCAAGCTTCATCCTTGGTCCTCTGAACTTGTTAAAAATTCAAGTGATCAGAATTCTAATAAGTCTTTCCATGGTGTTTTCCTTTATAATGTTGTTATTTTGTCAGTTGTTCTCTTCATTTAGCTCTACATCAGTTCACAGAAGTCTTCTCAATTTTTTCTGAAACTGTCTATTTCATAATTCCTTGTGGTACAATAATAATTGCTTCACATTCATATGCCATAATTTATTTATCCATGTCTCAAAGATGGACATCCCCTTAGTTTCCAGCTTTTGCTACTCTGAAATAGAGCTGCAACATATATATTTTATACATATAGGTGCTTTTCCTCTTCCCTTAAATTGAGGATATTATAGGCCTAGTGTTACTATTATATTTGGCTTTTTGGCTAGAACTTAAGAGCTTTTTTAATATAATTGCATATCGCTTTCTGAGATGTCTGGGTCAATTCACAACTCTATCAACAATGTGTATAAAATATTAAGTGTGTATTAAGTCATTACCCATTTTGACCTTATTTTAGTATACAGTGTGGGATGTTGGTCTAGATCTAGTTTCTTCTATACTGTTTTCCAGTTTTCTAAGCAGTTTTTGTCAAATAATGAGTTTTTATTCCAAAAGCTTGGATCTTTGGGTTTATCATATACTAGATTACTATTCATTTACTATAGTGTACTTTGTACCTATTCTATTCCACTGATCTACCTGTCTGTTTCTTAGCCAGTACCAGATTTTGATAATTACCACTTTATAATAAAGTTCAAAGGATAATTTTTAAAGAATTCAAAGATATCTATATTCATATGAAAAAATGCACTAGATCACCATTGACCAGAGAGATGCAATTAAAACAACTCTGAGATACTATCTCATGCCTATCAGAGTGGCAAATATGACAAAAAATGGAAATATTGGATGCTGGCAGGGATGTGGGAAAGCTAGGTTGCTAATCCACTGTTGCTGGAGTTGTGAAAAGATCCAGCCATTTGGGAGAACAATTTGGAATTATGCCCAAAAGGCTATAGAACTGTGTATGCCCTTTAATCCAGCAATACCACTGCTAGGCTTATATCCCAAAGATATCCCACAAAATCAAAAAAGACCTATTTGTACAAAAAACTTTATAGCAGCTCTTTTGGTGATGGCTAACAACTGGAGATCAAAGGAATGGCCATCAATTGGGGGATGGCTAAACAAAGTGTGGTATATGATGGTGGTGGAATAGTTTTATGCTATAAGAAATGACAAGCAGGATGATTTCAGAAAGGCCTGGAAAGACTTGTATGAACTGATGTATAATGAAGTGAGCAGAACCAAGAGAACATTGTGCACAGAGACAGCAATATTGTTTGAAGAAAAACTGTTAATGACTTAACTATTCTCAATAATACAATGATCCAAGACAATCCCAAAGGACTATGATGAAACATACTATCCACCTCCAAAGAAAGAAGTAATATTGATGGAACACAGACTGAAGCATGCTATTTTTCACTTTCTTTCATTTTTTCTTTTATTCAAGTTTTCTTGTTCAAAATGACTAATATGGTAATGTTTTGCATAATCATACTTGTATAACCCACATCTGATTGCTTACTGTCTCAGCGAGGGGAGAGGGGAGGGATAAAATTTAGAACTCAAAACTGTAAATAAAAATGTTTATTACTTTAAAAAAGGCAATCATTTCCAAGAGGAACAAGAACACTTCAAAAGAATCATTTTTAATAAATATTTCTAATGGAGAATTATAAGCAGTTTCGGATTATGTTCATACAATATTTAAAGATTTGGAAGACTCTAACCCAATGTTTAATGTTTTGTTAGGTAAAAACTAAAACTGCATGTAGCAAATCTCTGACCAAAAAAAAATTCTAAGGCATATGAGAATTTTCAATTTGAGCATTCTGTAGAGAATGGTCAGTGTTCTTGAAAATTCTAATCATGTCTCTGAAAATGCTGTTTACTTGAAAGAAACACAATCCATAAACCCAGACTGTAAGATTTATTTAGGAAAGAAAGTATAGCATTTACAGAGGCAGGCAGGCAGGGCAGTATTGGAATGAAGGGAGATAGTAAAATGTGACCTTTGATGAGCTTGTACCATTTAACAGGTTTCACTCCCCTCAGTCAGAGGATCTGTTACTACAACAATTAATTCAACATGGAAGAAGATAAAAGAGGCTAGTCCTGCAGGAAGCTTGTTTTACATGACCTGGCCCATCTAGGGTGATTTTGTTTAATAAAACAAAAAGGGGAAATAAAACAATATTATTTTTACAAGCCCTAGGTGTATACGGAGTTGATGAGTTACTAGGTAAAGAAGATTTTGTAATCAAAAAATCAAAGTTTTGCTTGGGCTAAAAGCTCACAACTACCACAAACACCCTAGTTTTCTATTACTTCTACTGTGGAGATGCCTCCCAGCTAAAGTGAGCTACATGGTTTGGGGGGTACTGGCTAGAAAATGAATTTTGAGGAAAGAAGTCCTTAGTTTGAACCATGACTTAAACACTTTAGAGAGTCAAAACTTTCTAGGCCTCAGTTCTAACACCTGTAAAGCAAATGGTTTATACTCAGTGACCTCAAAGTTACTGTCAGTCTGTGATATTCTGATCTTTGCATCTGTAAGCCTTTAGTTTCTTATTTCTTTGAATATGTCTCCTACTTAGATCACTGTTTATACTGTCATTAACTTAATCTTACTCTGTCTTTTAAAAGTCTGAATTTGGGGTGCTGGCACATCCTGCCAAACTGATACCATTTCTGTAGCCAAATAACATTCTAAAGTCGCAGGTGCACACACATGAACAATTAATTCTAAAGGAACTGAAATGGGTTCAGCTGCAAAACTATTAGTTTCAGCTAATTTTAACTTGTCAAGTGATCATTTTCAGAAAAGCAGATTAGCTTAATTTATTATTTTGTGAAAATGTGGGTCTATAATTTGCTCAAACACACTGGATTTTTTCTTAGTTGAGTGGAATGTGATGATTAATCATTCTAATCATCAGGTGAAATTATGGGGAATCAGAGATTGTTGAGCCTAGGTAAGTATTCAATTATGTCTGTTTATGCTTTTGTTACCACTGATAGTTAGATGTTTTTAGTGGTGTAAGCAGCCCTTAATGTGATAGTTGAATTAGGAAACAATAGCTTTAAAGAGGAAGTATAAATATAGCAAACACAGTGATATAGCTGATTATTGACCACTAGTGGGTATTTGCCTTTATTATTTACAGGGATTTACAAACCTGATATTTTATAATTATAGGATTTTTTCAGTTGATGATTTTTCTCCCAAGAAGGGTGGAGAAGGCCTGTAATTTCATTTGTATAGAGCATCCTCTATATGAAAACACCCCTAACTCAAGCAGAATGGCAATATATCATTAACATACAATCTTAGAAAATGGCAGGGAGACATTAACAGCCTAGGTAATTTTCTTAGGGTCACAGAGCTAATATTTGTCAGGCACTAGATGACTCTAAGTCAAAGCTATAAGCTCTCTACTGTACCACAATATCTCTATTAATAATAATTATGATATTTGTATAGTGGTTTGAGATTGGAAAAATACTGAGAATTAAATAATCTCTAAGCACCTTTCCATTTCTGAATTGTTATGAATATACAATAGTAAGTGAATTTCTTGAGGCAAGCAATAATTGTGACACTTTCATTTTGTGAAATGATCATGAGTTTTGTAATTATGCTTCTAATGCCACTAGGCTGACTCAGAACATTTAATACTGACAACATAAAAGTGGTTTACCAGATTAAGCTGCCCTCCAAACCTCTATATAGTTCTTTGTTTAATGAGTACTAGAATTCTTGATATATGTATATATACACACACATATATATACACACACACACATATATATATATACACACACACACACACACACATATATATATATATACATATGTGTGTGTGTTTCATTGTTCTCTTCTGTTTACTTTCAATTCTATAGTTTTTAAGAAGAGTTCTTACTCCAAGGAAACTCATAAAACTTATAGCTTTTAAAGAGCACATTCAATGATTATTAGGTTATGTGTATTACAGAGCCTGTTGGTGTAAGGAAGTAAATTATTTAAAGTATCATTTTAAATTATAACGGAACAGCATCAGTTGTGCTGTAGCACAAAGGGAAATATAATGGGAAATATCAAAGAAACATCAAAGCCAAGAACTGATGATGAGCTATTGCTGAAAAAAATAATTCTCAGAACATAAAGACTGTCAAGTGGAGGAGTTGTTACTAGTTTCTCTACACAATAGCTCAGGCTTCTTGAAGTTTGAAGAACATGAAGAGTATTTAAAAATCGATGCAAATCATTTTAATGAAGAAATATGCTTTTCATAGGTAAAATGATTACAAATTAGAGTGCTGAAGATTGGAAGAAAAATTACTTTTTTACTCATGAAATTTACTTTTTTATTCAATGCTGTATCAAAATCATTGTTAGAAGCATGGGAAGGAAATGTAAGATCTGGTCATCTTTATCACAATATGAAAGAAGAAATGGTTGGGCTCAAGTAATATTCTTCCTAATATGTCTGAAAGAGTGGAGGTACTGGTGTATGTGACCTTGTCCAATTCTCACAACATGAAAGTTTTCCTATTATTACTTTATTACTTTAATTTCACAGATGAGGAAAATGAAACTCAGAAAGATTTTTTTTTTCCAGTGACATACCGCATCTTAAGGAGGATTGGAAATCAAGTTTTTCTGATTCCACTTCTGTCAACCTAGCCAATGGATCACCTAGCTACTTTATCAAGTCTCTATTTATTCCATTTATAAAAACTTTTTGTTCTTACTTGACAAATAACCTACCCCAAACCAAAGGTTAGACAAGAAGAAAAACAATGACAAGAATTGCAAAATGTTAAAGCAAGAAGGGATATAAAAAGTTTATCTGCAGATAATACTTTTAAAAAGCTTTAAAATATAATATCAATTAAAATTAGTAATAGTATTAGCAGTAGAAGTAATTATAGTAACAGCAGCAGAAGTGGTAGGGGTAGTAGTACTAGTAGTAGTACTGGTGATGGTGATGGTAGTGGTGGTAGTAGTAGCTGTAGAAGTAGTAGTAGTAGTAGTAGTAGTAGTAGTAGTAGTAGTAGAAGAAGAAGAAGAAGAAGAAGAAGAAGAAGAAGAAGAAGAGGAGGAGGAGGAGGAGGAGGAGAAGAAGCAGTAGCAGTAGTAGTATGTGTCATTGTTGTTCAGCCTCCTTGTTTTTGGAGATGACTGACCCATTTTTCTATACCTAGTTAGTAACTTATTTGGGAAAAGAAACCAGGCTACATGAATAAATTCAATAATTACTATTACCACTATTCAAGATTTCTCAAAGTGTATAATCTTCTCTATTTTATAAATTTAAATTTTAATATATTGAATTTGCTTAAAACTTATTCCTTTAAAATAGATTAATCCTATGCCTGCTATCATTTCCTTACTCCATTGCATGTTCCAAACTACTATTAAAGGGATGGCTGCTTGTTTGCCACAAATTGTGTGCCCTTTATCTAATAACTGTAGCTTTGCCTTTGCAAGGGATATCTGATATCTTAGTAAAAGGGATTTTGCTTTTATGTCAGGGTCTTTCTCTCAGACATTTCCCTTGCTTCATCCTTTTTCGTGCTAAACTCTGTAAATAGCTAGAACCCTAGAAAGGTAGAGTTGGAGGGGAAACAGAGATCATTAAATAAGGGCCTTTAGACACCATCTAGTCCAATCCTCTCCTTCTGCAACTGAGGACACTGAAGCCTGTGGAGCTCAAATGACTTTTCCAAGGTCATACACGAAGTAAGAAATAAAGGTGGGCTTTGAGCCCATGTCCTCCAAATCCAGAATCAGTGCTTTTTGCAGCATTCAAGATGATGTCACCCAATCCCTCCTTTTATAGAGGACAGAAATTCCTTGGTGGGCTATTTTTGTTCTTTGATCATTTCAGTCATGTCTGCCTCATTATAACTGCATTTAGGGTTTTCTTGGCAAAAATTCTAGAGCAGTTTGCCATTTCCTTCTCCAGATTATTTTACAGATGAGGAAACTGAGGTAAACAGAGTTAAGTGACTTGCCTAGGGTCAGACAGCTAAAAAATGCCTGAAGCCAAATTTGAAGTCAGGAAGAGGAGTCTTCCTGACTCCAAGTCCAGCACTCTTAACACTGAGACAGACAACCAGCCAGACAGAGACAGAGAGAGACAGAGGGAAAGAGAGACACAGAGACGCACAGAGACAGAAAGACAGAGACAGAGGGAGAGACAAAGAGACCGAGAGACAGAGACAGATTGAGATTCTTAGTGGTTGAGCTTGAAATAGAACCTAGATCTCCTGAATTCCTGGCCAACACTTTTGCTACCACTCCACAGCTGCCTCTGCCAATAATGCTGATGCTTTTCTGATTCATGTTTGAATGAGATAACTCCACATTGAATGTGCTGCCCTATGTTGGGCTACTTTAATTCCTCCTTAATCAGATCCTTGTCTCCTTTTCAGGATTTAAAATACACACTCGTTACCTTTTGTTACATAACCCAATAAAAACACCCTTTCTGTTCAAATTCTTTTGTTCATGTGAAAAGTTAGTGTTTTCTAATGCTACATAAAGAGAAACTACAGTCAATTCCAGCTGGGTTTTCGCTATCATTTTAATCTTATTGACAATCTGTAAAATTCTTTTGAAGAGAAATTAGGTTGTTATCTGGATCTCTCTGACCTCTACTGAGTCAAGATGTCCATGGGTAGTAAAATGCATTAACCTCTCATGCTTCATATTTCTGTTCAGGACCAATGAGCTTCTACAATAAAATATTTGCTAATATGAACATTTTTTAAGTACTTGAAAATGTAGATTATTTAACATACTTAGATGTAAGTATATATATATATATATATATACACACATGTTTTATGTATATGGACATACACATATAGAAATGCACATATATACATACAGAACACATCTATACACATAAGTATATTAATAAATAATAAATAACCTAATTAATAAATCTAGACTAGTAGAGTGACGTGATAATACTTGTGCTTTCAATTTGACAGCTATATGGAAAGATAGATTAGAGAGATAAAAAGGGAGGCAGAGAGATCAGTTGGAAGACTATGGTAATATTTGAGGGAAAAGGAAGTGAGCTCTAACCTCAAATTTCAGAAGAAATTGAGACATGGAGTGGCCCAATACCTTTCCAAATTTACAAACTAAATTAATAACAGAAGAAGGTCTAGAAACCAAATCTCTAGACTCCTGGAGGCTCTGAGCCCAGTTTGTAAAACTGAAAGGTTGAGTGGTAGAAGGACAGATTTCAGGAGTTCCTTCTTTTACAGAAGAATAAAAAAAAAAATGCCCTTTTGGTTATCAGGAAGTATCAGGTTATTGAGTATTTTCCCTTCTTTACAAGAGTCTTAATCTCTACTTTGGTATTAATAGGAAAAGACTAAAGGAGACCAGCTTCCAATTCAGGATCCTCCATCCTGTCCTTACACTTTAATAGCTTCTGAGGCAATTCCCTTCCTTGATGATCTTCAATGGTGTGATCTCAAGGCCACTTATCAAGTAAGGGACACACTTCAACAGTACAATAGAGATTTCAATATAGTGTTGATCTTCTTTCTTAACTTGCTGTAAACAAGTGGTCATCTTCTCCTCCCGTTTGGAACCAGCCCTAACTATAGTCCAGCAGCACCTTGGAGCAAAGGGTAATAGTTTCACACTTCTGATGTGCAGAGTAAAATAAAGAAGGTGTTCTCAGAAATCAATTACTTTACTGTTCTGCATTGTCAGCTTGCTGCACATTTTCCTAGAAGTGACAGTGATTGATGTGCAAATCCTAGAAACTTCTTTTAAAAGAAGAGTTCTTTGCAATGCATTTTTCTCCTTACTTCTAAATCTCATCAACTTGGTTCCCCCCCCCCAAAGTAAAGTTACTCTTGTTAAGACAATTGAATACTTAAAAGGTACCTCTTAAAAATCTGGAAAACTATCAAATAGTCTCTTTAATATGATTACTTCTAATAATATTAAAATCTAAATTATTTTCTTGTTACATTTTTCTGAATTTTTAGGAAATGTAACAAGAAAATAATTTAGATTTTAATAATATCATTAGAAGTAATCATATTAAAGAGACTATTTTTTTCTTGAGTACCACTTTAAATTGTTTATCTTTTAAAGAAAGGTCAGGTTTTAAAGAATCTGTTTTGTTTAATTAAAAGGTTTTGGATGGCATTAAATATGCTAGACTTTCAATTTTCTTTCATAGATAAAATTTCATTTACTAATTTTGAAAAGTATTACATTGTTTTGTTTTCTTGTTGAAGTAAAATGTACTATATGGAAATTATATATAATTAACAGTGTAAATTTGATAAATATTCAGTTCCAAGGTAGAATGTTGGAACATGCTAAAATATTACAGTGTCATAGTTATTATACTAAAGTTTACTCAGAAAACTTATTTCATTCTTATCTTATTTTTAAATTTGAACTATAAATTAAAAACTAAAAAAGTTAGAAATTGAACTATAACTATTGTTCTCCCTTCCACTCCTCACCACCAGCCTAGGATAGCTCACTATTCACTACTGTAGACAGCAGGTTGGTTTGGAGAGAACAAGGAGATTTTCAGACTTCTTTCCTCCTTGGCAAATTGTATATCACACACCAAGCATCCCTTCTAGTACTTAAATACAAATTTTACACATACTCCTTTTCTTCATCTATTAACACCAACCTTCATGTTTATTGAACCGATTTTTATCCATAGTTAACAACCCACTTTTAATTACTTCAAACTTTTTGGGGGAGTAGGGGATCAGTGATCAGAAACAGCCGTTGTGTTAAAATGCAGTGTTCTGATTAATGTACTCTTTACTTTGCTGCATCATAGTTCATTCATTTCATGATTCCTTCATTCATTCATCTGTTTATTTATAAGAGCAGGTCTCTTTATGTCACCAAGGCTAGAAGCGTAGAGGTTATTCGCAGGCCAAATCCCAATCCTAATTGGTAAAGAAATTTTAACCTGCTCTGTTTTCCAATCTAGGTTGGTTCACGCTTCCTAAGTCAGGCTGGTGGCTCTTTACTCCCACAATCTCCCATATTGGTGAGGGACCAATTACAGATACCTGACGAACTTTAGCCCTACTGAAGTTCAGAACTCCCAAGCTTAATTGATGCACCAGACTTACTCTCCACAGCAGTTGGGTTCATAGGAATGCACCACCATGCCTAGCACAAATTATATTTTAAAGGCATAGCTAAGGATTAACTTTTTTTTTCTCTTGTGGAATGTACATACTGATGTTGTAATGTTTGTCCAGTTATGCAGGCTGGTAGAATGGATATGCTAGTCATTTCCTGACTGTTATTGTTTAATGGATATAAAAATTGATGTTTGTGTCAGAAATATCAGTAAATTCTGCAGACTATGATATTCTGCACTTGCAATATATTTTTTTTTTAAGTGTCCTGGATTTAGAGTCAGATGTGGCTTGGAATCCTGGTTCTATACTTTGTATTTGTGTGATTCTGGGCTAGCCATTGTCATTCTCTAGGGTTCAGTTTCTTCATTTGTAGTAAAAAAACAAAAGTGAAGAGATTTAATTAGAAAATTCCTGCTAGATATAAAGTCTATTACCCTAATGATGCACTTCCTAAAAATGAATTGAGTGCCTGAACAGCAAAGACAATTGGAGACAGAAAGAGCTGCATTCAAATTCTGTCTTTGACATTGTTTATGTGACTATGGGAAAGACACTTAATCTTGAACAACATTAATATCCTCATCTCTAAAATGAAAATAATCAAACCAGTATTACTTACAGACTTAGAAGACTCAACTGAAATAATGCATCTAAAAAGTCAGGAAAACTGAAATTCTTTGAAGTTCAAATGTATTATTAGTCTCTCTAAACAAAATTCAAACAACTGGCCAATTTTGAAAATTGAAAGATAGTTATCATCTAAATGCATCTTCTGATTATATAAAGAAAAGCAATTAATGAGTTGTTATTGTTTATCCTTTGTCCTGGGAGAGGACCATTACATAAACCAAGCAACTGGAGAGGACCGTAGATGTTTAAAACAATTGGGGTTGTGACTTGCCCGGGTCACACAGCTAGGAAGTATCCAAGGTGATATTTGAACCCAGGTCCTCTGAACTTCAGGGCCAGTGGTCTATCCACTGTGCCACCCAGATGCCCCAATTAATGAATTATTTGTTTCTCAATTGGCTGTTCTCTGGCACTTCATTATAATAGTGCCTAACATAACATTACAGGTAAATCTCACCATGAAAGACCTCCCACAAACCATCCAGTCCACCCTTCCCATCTAGTCTTCCACTCCCTTGCAAATGAAGAAAGTAGAGCTCAGAGAGGCTCCACTGTACCACAGACAATGTAGTTTCATTACAATCAAATATGATTATTTTTATTTCAATTTCCTAATCTTAATTATTTTTCATCTGTGAATGATTGAATGAATGAATTAGTAGCTTTTTGTTTTTGCCAGGAATATAGGGGATACAAATACAGAAGTGCAAACATCTCTGTTCTCAATGCATTAACTAGGTCTCCCGCAGTGATTTAAGGTTTACAAAGTGCCTTTAAATATCTCCTTTGACCCTCAGAACAACCCTAGGAGATAGGTGCTATTACCCTCATTTTATACATGAATAAATTGAGGTAATCAGAGGTTAAATGACTTGCCCATAGTCAGGCTGCTGAAATGTGTCTGAGACTGGATTTCAGCTCAGGTCTTTCTGACTCTAGGTTTAGTGCCCTATTCACTGTGCCCCCTAGCTGCCTAAGAAATTTCCATTCAAATACAGGTAGACAATTCATATAAAAAAGTGACAGAAAGGGACAGGTGTTTTGGTCTGAAAGATCACAGGGGTGATGAGTGGAATCATAGGGCAGTCCCTTCACAGACACATATAATCTGTGTGTCCCTGGGAAAGGCAATTTATTCTCAGTGCTATAGAAAGATCTGTAAGAAAACCAATTGAAGGGACGTTTCCAGTTTACATTGGTAAAGGGGATTCTTCATTTAGTAGATTCCTTAATTTACCACTAAAATCATAAGTGTAATCCTATTTGGGCATTCTACTACAGAACAAAAGGAAGAAAATGGAAGGGGAGAAATCAAGGAGTGTGCTTATAGCATTATGGTGGATAGGAAGAAGATGGTTGGTATGAATGCTGAGGTATCCTGGAGCAAGCCAAACTGGATTATGAGAGCTGGTTGTAAAATTTTAGCATGAGCATGTGTGTATGTGTGTGTGTGTGTGTGTGTGTGTAACACTACAAATCAGGGCTTAATTAATTTTGTTGATTATCTAGTCTTATGAAAGCGATGGAGAAAATATTAATAATAAAGACTTAATTTAAAGGTATTGGATTTTTGTTCAGAGAACCATCATTTAAAGCTGGTTGTTAAATATGTGTGATATTCTCCTGATGGATATCTGGATGGGATGTAAAGTATGGTCTGGTAGGAGACAGACTAGGCATAGTAGGCTTTGATAATTTGAGTTTTATCAATTAGCACAGATTTGTTAAACAGTGATAGTTATAAAGCTGAGTAGACTAATTCCCCCAGTATGGTCTGGAGGGCATAGGTGGGATGGATTATAGAACCAAAAGTATTCCTACTATCTAGAATAATCTCACTGCCTCCTTTCCACTTATTTAAAACCTATGTTTTCCCCCCATATTTAGTGACATTTCCTTCTATTTCATTAACTTCCCGATATCATTCCAGCCTCAATTGCTTTATTATTAGTAATACTCATTCTGTCCCTTAATCTTGGGCTGGCATTACTTAAATTTTTCCTATATAAATGCCTTTCTCAGTTGGACTTTAGAGTTCCTTGTGAATCACAGCAGTCAATGACATGGCAATGACCTTAGGAAACTGTGCATAAACAAAAACTCCAGGTATCTATTCAACCATATACAATGCAATTTTTGCCTTTATTTTTTCTTAATTGGAGGGTAGATTTGCATCTGATTTTAGAAAACTAGGCAGAAAATTTTGGTAAATTCTGCATCAGCTGGACAACTGAAAAAGATATTCTTTATGGCTTAGTTTATTTATCAAATACTATGAGAGAGTAATAGACAAGAACTGGGATTCATTGGTATATGAATGTCTAGATTAATAGTATTTTTCCAATTATATGTAAAGACAAATTTTAACATTAATTTTTTTTACAAAATTTTGTGTTCCAAAATTTTTTCCTTCTCTCCTCTCCCCTCTTCCCAAATTGGTAAGCAATTTGATGTAGGCTATATTTGTGCAATCATGTAAAACATGAACTCCCAGATAAAAACTGAATGAAACCAAACAACAACCACCAAAAAAACTCCCTCTAAGAATGCACTTCATCAGTTTTTCTAAAATTTGTAGTCTTAGTTGTTGAGAGTATTGAAAAGTTAAGTGACTTGCCCAGGGTTGTGTAGGCAGTATGTGTGTCTGAAGCCAGATTTGAACCCAGTCAGTCAATAAACATTTATTTAGCACTAACTTTAAGCCAGGCACTATGCTAAATATCGGGGACACAAAGAAAACAAGATAGTCCTTGTTCTCACAGAGTTCACGGGGCATTGGGGGAGACAGCAGGTAAACAGTTATATCCAAACAAATCTTACACAGGAGAAATTGAAGGTAAACAACAGAAGGAAAGAACTAATAGTGAGGGGGATAGCAAAAATCCTTCCTTGGTAAGTGCTCTATCTACAAAACTGCACTTTCTCTCAGTCATGCTACTATGGCATGTTGAAGAATTATTTTGTCATTTGTAGGATGCAAAAATATAGTCTTCTATTTTAAAAATATTTTTAAAAATTTTTCTATCCCCACTTGGCTGTCAGGGTTGCTATGTGAAAAAAAAAATACACAAGTCTTGTAATTTTATTCCCTGGATGGTTCTTATAAGGTGGTTAAGGAGACCTTGCTGACTCCCTTCAGCTTCAGTGTTCTCTGACTTTGGTAAATGGGTGTGATGGTATTGTATAATAGAAACCTGATAGAATTATTAGATAGCTTTAACCTTACACCACTTTACCAGGACCCAAAAGACCATTCACAAATGGATTAGCTAGTTTGAATGTCATCAATTTTCTTCTATCACTAGACTTATTTTGGTTTTTATTTAAGGACTCTGGCCTGGCAAATCCATTGTACACAGAAATGGGGCCATGGAATAGCATTACCATGTATTCACTACTACATGATCTTGGTGTACCTTGATACTTTTTGTTTGTGTGTTTTAGTGATCAATCAATGAATCAATAAATGTTAAGCATTTGATGCTTAGGCTAGAGAACTTTATCTTATGTGAAAACATGCTTCCTTGTCCCCCTCTCCTCCTCCCCTGCAACCTTATAACATTGAATGTTCAGTAAGAATATTTGATTTTGCACATTTAATGAAATAGTTTCACTCATTTTTATCAAAATATAATAAAAGAGAATCAATGTGGATTAGAAAAAGTACAATGGTTTTGCACTTAGACATATATTCAAATATCAGTCCTTTTACTTACTACCTGGGAGACCCAGACTTAGTCACCGCAATTTGTCTGGACCTCAGTTTCCTCATCAATAGATTGTGAGGGGAAGTGGTTGAGAGTCAAGAGATGTGTTTATGCAGTTCTCAAGAGAAGAAATCTAAGCTCATATTATCCTCCAAATAATTAGAAAAATGAAAGCTGAAATAATTCTGAAGTTTGACCTCACACTTATCAGATTGACAAAATTGACAAAAAAAGAAAAATGACTAGTTTCATGAGATGCTTGAAAGATGGAAGTATTTATATATTATTGGAATATAGGTAGAGCTGTAAAATCATCCAGGCATTCTGGAAAACAAATTGGAACCATGCCCCTCAAATCACTAAACTATGCATAACTGAAAGAGATCAACAAAAGAAGAAAAGAAGTCATATGTATAAAAATATTTGCAGAATCTCTTTTTGTAATGGAAAAGAAACCTCTAAGCTATTGTGTGTAAATATAATGAAATAACATTGTGCTATGTGAAATTCTGAAATGGAGGAAAAACATGTAAATGTGTATGAAGTTAAGCAAAGTGAGATGAGTGGAACGGACCAAGTGAAAAATGTGTACAATAACAATAAAGACAAACAATTTTGAAGTACTTAAGAACTCTGATCATTGAAAAGACCAGTTATGTTTCCAGAAGACCAAAGAAAAATTCTACCCAACTCTTGACAAAGAGATGATATGCTAAATAAGTATAATGAGAAACACATTGTTGAACAAGGACAGCATGTGAATTTGTTTTGCTTGCCCATGAATATTTCTTGCAGTTTTGTTGCTCTTATTGTGTTGTTGCTGTTGTTAGGGAGAGAAAATAAATGCTTATTAACTTTATAAAAAAAGATTTATTTTTTTAAAATGGGAAGGGACAATCTTGTGATTGTTAAGGTCCCTTTGAGCTCTAAATCATATGATTTATAGAGGAATCAAGGGTTATGGAGACTTCATGTTAGATTTCCCTAAGTGCAAAGAACTCATTTTTATTGAAAAGCAAATGGTAAAAATCAGTGACAGAAATGTTTGGGAACATAATTGCATACTTTAAATTAAAAAAAAGTAAGAATACTATCCAACTAACAAATCCAATCAAGTAGTTTGTCTTTACAAAACTATAGTTATGATAGTTTTCTTCTCATTCTGCTCATATTACTTGGCTTCAGTTCATACACATATTTCCAGATTTCTCTGAAAACATACAATTCATTTTCTGACATGACTAGAGTGAATACAGAAAAAAGACACTGAGGAAAGTAGGTAAGACTGAGCCAGTGACCATGAAAAACATGTTAGATGATTGTTTCTCCTGGAAAACTAGCTTCATGAGGGTAAGCAAAGGATTATTTCTCTTCATTTCTCATGTAGTGCTTAGCATAGAGTCTGATCCATAGTTCTAGCTCAAAAAAAAAATAATCAGTCATTTAAGGTTTTCTGTTGTCAGGTTTCAAGAAAGATTTTATAAGTTGGCTATCAAGAAAGTGGGTAATTGAGCATTCATTGACACCCCCAAATCCAGGTGAATTACTACCATTATTTAGAGTCTTTAAAATAGCCTTTCATTGGTTTTCCTATTTCCACAATCCTGTCCTCTTGAGTTCCATCCTTCCTTTACTCCAGCCTGTATTTGTCTTTCTACTGAATTTAACATCTATTTTGTGTAACTGTCTTCTATGACCTTTTTACTGATTCAACTTTTATACTCTGTCATGCAGCATAATACACTGAAAAAAACACTAGCTCTGGAAGTAGAGGAAATGTTTCAAGCATTGCTTCTGCCACTATTATGTGGTACATGACATTGGGCAAGCTGCTTAATTTCTCTTTGCCTCACTGTCCATATCTGTGAAATCAGGGAATTTAACTACTTGGCCTCTGAGGTGGCCTGAGCTTTAAATCTATCCACATTTGATTTGTACTGAATTTTTTTTTGCATATTTATTTATTTTAGAGGACAGTCTATAGGCAGTATGGTATAATGGGTAGGTAGCTGGACTAGGAACTCAGGAAGAACTGTGTTCAAATATCCCCTCTGACATTTATTAGTTTTTGGTCCTGAATGTCATAATTCTTACATTCCTCAGGCAACTTTTTAGGACCCATCTATGAAGGTATAGATGATCTGTTTTGGTGGAGGATGGATTTACATTTTCTTTGCCTGTGTAAGCTGATTGGGAAGACCAATATTATAGGATACATCTATATAGGTACTTTGGTGACAGAGTTTGTGTCAATCTTTATGCTTTGGTATATAGTCTTTATGAGCTGCAGTGAAAATATCATCTTTGGAAAAGCTCTTTTGGAATGAGTGTCTACACATTTATTTATGATGAATTTCATCCCTGGATGATAAACAGGCAGGTCAATATTGACTTTTTTTTTTTTTTAGTTCGATAGGAACTGCCATAACTTAGCTCTTCAAGAGTCAATTTTATATCACAAGAAGATATCAGATAAGGACTTTAAAGAATTACAATTTGATATTATTATATTCATATGTAACTTTAGAAAACAGCAAGAAGAAAGGAATAATTGCACAGCAAAACTATATTTTTTCCTTAGCCCCAAATCAGCACTCTGAGTGTGTCAACCACTTGTGAATTAATGTATCATCTGGAGTCCATCCCTCCATCTAATTTGAAATTCCAGAGCACATTCACAATGAATATTGCATAATAACATTATTTGGGGGAATGGGTGTATTTGTTTATTTACTGATAATTGAATACTGAATGATGAGGCAAAATTGTGCAATTGAGAAAAAAAATTTCATCTTGTAAATCAGGAACTCCTGAATTAGAAGGGACATCATTCTCTTCATATAAAAACCCATTAATACTATTTTCCTTCCTTGATGAAGATAACTGCTTTCTTCACAGCAGAAGTTCATAAGTTATCTTCTATGTTATAGCTAATTAAATATTACTAGAATTTCAGAGATAAAGCAATATTGAAAATAGCTATACATGATTCTGTGTGCTATCAGTCTCAGATGTGCCTTGCTTTACATTTGGGGCTAGATCATGTATTTAAAGCTGGTGAAGCAGCTTGATTAGATGTAGAAAAAAATACTTAAATTTTCTATAAGCAAATTAGGTGGTTTGTTTCTAAACAAAAAATTGCTGAGGGAAGAAAAATTCAAACCCTACAAAATGATGGCACAGAGAGATTATTTTCAATGCCACTAAAGGAAATCTGCAACTGAACTTTTCATTTTCAATTTAAAATAAAATGTGTGAATCATTTTGATTCATCCTTTGCAGTGGCCCACATTAGACTTAAAATATGCAAGGAAATAGGTCTGCAAGCTTTAAGGAAACTGATAAAATCTGAGCTCATGCTACTCTTACATAGTAATCATATATTTTGTTATATTTATCCTTTCCCCCACAAACCTGTTCTCCTTTTGTTATTTCAGAGGTCCTCATTAGAACACATATTTTAGTGAACATTTACAAAGAAGCTTACACTTTATTTTCCCAATAAATTCATCTTTCTATAGTTTCATAATAGCTGCAACTTTTCATTCTTCCTGGGTATAGCAGGTTAGCTGAACTCCAGCAAGGAGTTCCCATTGGGCAGTGTCTGTCATGAGATAACAGAGTCTGAATCAGCCAATTGTCATAGTCCTCTGGTAACATAATACACATCACCTTGAAGGGAAGGTGAAACTGACTGAAACCTGATGCCAAAGTGCTTCCACAGGCACTTCATTAATCTTCCTTAGGACACTACAGTATTCATCATACAAGGGACATATAGAAAATTTTTCTGCTTAGCCCATGATAAGGATTGCCTTATGGGGAAATGACCCCTTAAAATATGAAAAATATATCTATTGTGTATTCCAAGTTACTGTTGTGGAGTATTTTATTTCTTCCTTATAAAAAAATAAAATATATAAATGTGATAGTGCTATCATTTAATCACAGAGTCTCAGAGTTGTTAGAATCTTGGTAGTCCAATCTTTACCTAAATCGTGAATCTTTTTCATAACATCCCGAACAAATGGTCATACAATTTCTACTTGAAAACCTCTAGTTATGGGGAACTCACTACCTCTCCAGATAGATCTTCATGTGAAAAACTTTTATTTTTTTCCTTACACTGAACCAAAATCTTCCTTATAAATGCTCTCTATCATTTCTAATTTGATTGTCAGGGACCAAACAAAAAGGAGTTGAATGATTCCCACATGAATGCTCTTATAATATTTAGAGATTTTTATCATCACGTATATTTCCCTCAGATCTCAACATTTAGACATCTAAGGTAGTGGGTTCTTTCTGGGAAGAAGACAAATGTAAGAATAATCATGATAAAAATAATATTTATACAGTATTTTGAGATTTGGGAAGCATTTCCACTTTCTCTGCCTGGCTTCTGAAAACAATGGAGTGTTCTTCTATCTTCTTCCACTCAGCCTTTTGCTGTTCCTTAGATGGAAGTTTGTGAGGTTAAAGATTGTGACCTGAAAGTTCCTGAGGCCTTGAAATGAAAGTTCCTGAGATGAAATTTCTTGAGCCTCTCAGTGGAGCTGCCCTGGGGCCTACTGTTTGTTAATTCAGTGGAGTAGGCCTGGAGGTATCTACACTTGTCTACACTTCACTCAGGCCAAACCTCAGCCCCCTGAGATCCTTTTTTCTGAGGTCCTCTCATGTTGTTCTAGGAGGACAATGGCTTTACCCTTTTTTTTTTTTTTTTTTTTTGCTGCTCTGAGGTCATTTCATGGCAATTTTCTATCTGTGGAGGAAATCTGGAGAGTCTGGAAATTTCTGACTTACTCTGCCATCTTCCAAGAGTGTTCCCTATTAGTCTTCTTAAAAATAGATCAATAACTTGACTTTTTCATTGTCAGGGATAAAATGTACACTTTTGTTGCTTTTGTTCAGACATTTCTGACTCTTCATGACCCCATCTGGGGTTTTCTTGGCAAAGATACTGGAGTAGTTTGTCATTTCCTTTTTTCATTCATTTTAAAGATGAGGAAACTGAGACATACAGTGTTAAGTGACTTGCCCAGGGTCATAAGGCTAGTAAGTATGAGTCTGAATTTGAACTAGGGTCTTCTTGACTCCAGGACTACATCACTGCACCACTTAGATGCCCAGTTAATTAAACAATTGGGGTCAACTAGGTGGAGCAGTGGATAAAGAACCAGCCCTGGATTCAGGAGGACCTGAGTTCAAATCTGGTCTCAGACACTTGATACTTACTAGCTGTGTGACCCTGGGCAAGTCACTTAACCCTCATTGCCCCACAAAACCAAAACCAAAAAACAAAATTAGTAAACAATTATTAGGTTCCTACTTTATTTTAAGTACTGTGCTAATTCTGGGGATACAAAAGGAGGCAAAAAAAATCCAAAACAAAACTGTGCCTGATCTCAAGGAATCCACAGTCTAATGGAAGAGAAAACATGCAAATAGCTCTATGTTGTCAAACTATACACACAATAAAAGGAAAACAATTCTCAAAGGGAGGGCCCTAGAGTACAGGCTGTAAGGAAAGATTGCTTATAGGATATAGGCCTGAGTCTGTTAAAAGACCTGGATTTAGTTCCCAGCTCTGTTACTAATAGTCTGTGTAGACTTAAACACATCCTTCATCCCCTTGCTTTCACATTAATGGAATAATCTTTAAAATGAGGATTCAATTTAATTCAATACATAAATCACTTATTAAGCTCTTGGCACATGCCAAATACTCTGCCAGATATTGGTGATAAAATGATAAAATAATTAAATAACCCCTACCTGTAAGGAACTTAAAATTTTTCTAATACTTTAACTTCTCCAAAGGCTGAGAAGTTAAAGACATTTACAGTACATTGAAATAAAAATAATTCTCTTTCTCCCCTTCCCACCCCACCTTGCATTGTTATGTAAAATGTGTTACTCAATATACATGTGAGCTCCTTCTCTGATCACAATTACTTCTTTTAAGTCTTTTAAAAATATAATCTAAATGATGCTTTCATAATCTTTAATATTTGTTTGATAAAAAGTCTGCATTGTTTAGTTAGAAATAACACATGATAGAACATATAATTTTTAGAAAATTTATATGCCATAAACAAATTACTGATGTTGCTTGAATTAACCAATCAACTATATCAAACAAATGCCCATATCAGGTGACCAAGTGGTGGATTGAGTTAAGCAACTGGTTTATCTGATTTGGAAAATTAATTAACTAAAAAAGAAAAAAAAATAATGAACTAGTTAGACTCAACATTTTGTGGTACTAGAGGTCTTCAAATAGAGTTTGAATGATCACTTGTTGAAGGTTTTGTAGACAGGGTTCATGAATCAAGTACAGGTTAGACTCTGTCAAAACAATGGTCCTTTCTAACTGAAGATTTTATGAGACTATACTTTAAATCCATTTTTATACTTTAATTAATTTTTTTTACATAACTAAGGAATTATTTTGCTGTTTTGTAGTGACAAAGTGGTATAGTGGAGAATTTGCTGAACTTGAAGTCAGTAAAATCTTAGCTCCAATCTTTATTTTGTCACTAGTTATGTGACCTTGGGTAAATAACCTTTATGTCTATTTAGGCAAGTCCTTGGATTTTATAGGCTAACTCAGAGCTAGGTTACTATCTGTATTAGTAAAAGGAATTCCCTTGGCATAAGATCCCCACCCTGCTAAAATCACAGATCCTGTTGGTCTTTTTCTTTTCTGCTAATAGCCATGTTCCTTGAACCTTTTTTCTTGAAATATCTTTTTGTTTGTCTGTGTTATTTGCTAGATGAGGTATCTCCTAGTGGTTTTGTGTAAAGGCATTTTTTAGTTGTGCCTAATTCCTCATTACCCTTTTTGGGGTTTTCTTTGCAAATATACTTTGACATTTCCTTCTCCTGGTCATTTTACAGACAAGGAAACTGAGGTAAATAGGATTAGTGACTTGCCCCGGGTCACAAGTCTACTAAGTATCTGAGACTGGATTGGGCCTCATAAAGAGCTGTCTTCCTGACTTCAGGTCCAGCTTTCTATCCGCTGCACCACCTAGCTGCCTAAAAATGGTTTTGTAATTCTGTTGTTATATACCAGGTGCTCTGGGCTGGATACAGCATAGATATTCCATGATGTTACTTCCTGCCTCAACTCAATCAGGATGGCAAGCTTACCTATTTAAAGATCACCACAGTGGGGCCAATTTTTGGCCCAGCAGTGGCAATCTGCTCTTCCAATTTCATTGCTGTAGCTTCTTCATATGTGGTAAAGAGCTAAGAGGGTATAGAAATATCTTAGCATGTTAACACATTAACATCTCATTTCCTGTTAGCACCTTTGTTACTTTCAGTGATTACATAAAAAAGACTTCCTCAGTACACAACAATATTAACATTAATTCACACGAAAAAACCCACAACTCCTAGTGCTTCATTTATTGGGGATATTTGGAGTAAATAGAAGCAATAGAAAATATTATATTTTTTTTGCCAAGTTCACTGTTAGAACCAGGGAGGCTTAATAGACCATTTTTTAGGAATTTAAGTTTTTTGCTTCTGTACTACTGGGTATTTCATCAGAAAAAAAAATCTGCTATCATAGTTCCTTTCGAAAACAACTATGAAAATTGGTTAAGTAAATTGATTAGTTTCTACTGGGAATAAAAAAAGAATTATCTGGGACAGTGAAGCAGAGATGACTGCTTCTGTTCTAAACCCAGGTATATGAAAGAATGCAAATGTGAAGTCACAATTCTCACTGATAGCTAGGAGATGCAAAAGAAAAACAGAGAAGGGACCCAGGTAGGCAGATGGGTCAAATTCTTTTCCTGCAAGGTAGTGTCATGTGTCATCTCATCCATGCTGCTGTAACTCCTACATGACAACACAGTGTCAAGATATGTTACCTAGATGGCCTCATGAGTGTATATTTGAATATTTTATGAAAAGCCATTTTAGCCTTCGATGGATCTGACAGTAATTAAATGCATGAGCTCTTAAGGCCCCTTTCAGAGGCTACAAGTGTTTTCGTTTTCTCCAAAGACATATCAGGGAGTAGGAGTCACCTAACTGACTTTGAGGTAAAAGCAAGGCTCCTCACTATTTCCTAAGTCTTTCATTAATCTTGCTATCCTAGTTCTGTTTTTGTATAACTATAGGACATTATTGGGGGAACATTTGATTGAGAATCTGAACTTTGACTTAATAAAGTATTTCAGTAGTCATATATTTGGACTACATAGCTATGTCTTTTCTCTCAAATTTTCATTACCAAAGGACAACGAAATGAACAGTCAGTAGTGCTGAATATATTAATATAGTTTTTGTGAGCAATCCAGACTCCAACCTGTAAGAAACTGAACAATTTGCAACTTGTCTTTACAGATTAATTTCTTTGAAGATGTTAATTAATTCACTCATTTAACATTTGTTGAGCACCACATTGATGCTAGGCATCTTATTGAGTGTATTATGGGATATATGAAAAAATAGCTTCTACCCACAGAACTGAGGTCTAGTGAGGGTACAAATTTTGTCATAAAGAATTGTAATAGGAGTGACTGGAGAAGTCCATGAATTCCTAGCTGGTTTATCTACCATGGAACAGAACATGTAGACTTTTGCTTAGTGGGATAAATCCTCTGATAGATCAAAGTATTTCCCCAATCAACCCACTTATACATTTGATCCCCAAAGATTTAAAAAGTGAGAAGCCAGAAATCTACTATTATTATGAGGTTATAGAGTTAATAATTGTTGTTAACCCTTTAGACAAGCCACTTAAAGTGCAGGTTGAAATTAAAAGACACAAGAAGTATTTACATGACATACTTCAAACTATAGATTCGATGGAAGTTTATTGGAAAGATATATAAGAGTAGGTGCTGTTCAGCATCCCCTGTGCTTTAGCAAAGCTGCTATATCCAATCAATCATGTACAATATCTATACGATATGCTGAGTGAGCCCTATAGATGAAGAAATGGGAATGCATAGGCAGCAGTTGGGACCACTTCCCTATGTTCAAGATTGATTTAGTGTTCCATGGTGCAGAGGGGATTTATACCTCAAATTAATTCCATAAAGGAAAAACATACATGTCTATTAACTATATATTTATGTATATGTGTGCACATTTGTGTATATGTATATATACTTATACATGCATATATATACATATATACAAACACATATTTTATATATATATATATATATACACACACATATAGGTTTAGCACAGAAATATAACTGGTGTTTCTTTTCTTTTTTTTTTCTTTTTTATAGTGAGGCAATTGGGGTTAAGTGACTTGCCCAGGGTCACAAAGCTAGTAAGTGTTAAGTGTCAGAGGCCGGATTTGAACTCAGGTACTCCTGACTCCAGGGCCGGTGCTCTATCCACTGCGCCACCTAGCTGCCGAAAGGATTCTCAGCTATTCAGCAAAGAATAATCCAAATTGATTTGAATTTTAATGTGTGCTTTAAAAATCTTTTAGAAGGAGATAATCTCTTAAAGGTTTCAATGTTCCTTAAAGTGACCGAAACAATATTTTGGTTTTGCTTTTGTTGTTGTTGGGTCAGTTCAGTCATATCTAACCCTTTGTGACCCCTTTTGGGCTTTTCTTGGCAGAAATACTGGAGTGGTTTGCCATTTCTTTCTCTGGCTGATTTTACAGATTAGGAAATTCAGGCAAATAGGGTTAAGTGACTTGCCCAGAGTCACATAGCTAGTAAGTATCTGAGGCCAGATTTGGGCACAGGAAGATGAATCTTCCTGACTCCAGGACAAGAGCTTTATCCACTGTGCCATATCACTGTCCTTATATTTGCTAGGTGTTCACTAAATTTTTGAATGAATAATAATCGCTAACATTTGTATGGCATTTTAAAGTTTGCAAAATACTTTAAGTAGATCATTTCAATTAATATGAACAATACCAATGTGAGGTAAATTCTTTTATTATCTTCATTTTATAGATGTCAAAAAGGGATCTCACTAAGATTTAGTGGCTTGCTCAAAGTCACATGGCAACTGTCTGATGGCAGAATGAAATTCAAGCCTTCCTGACTCCAAAGTACAGTACTCTATCCAATGGACTGCTTTACTGCCTCTAGGTTTTAGATTTGTTTAGCATTCAATGTAGTATTATGCATTCATTAGACACTTAGGTAGACATTTTAAGTTTAATTTTTCTTTAAAAAAGTCAGGGTTTTTTGAGATTATACTTTGAATATATTACCAGAATTTAATATAACACAAGAAGCATTCATTGAGCAATTATTAATGTAAAGACACAGTAGTAGATGCTAGAAATTAAAAAGCAGAGATGAAATAGAGCCTGTTTTCAGAAACAAACAAAAAAATAATTTTAGTGGAAAAAATGCTTTTTGAATCTATACATATCTGAAAACTGGAATTGATTTCTGTTTAGTAGTTTGGGTCAGTGTTTTGAGAATGACTTTTATTATTTTATACATATTCATTATGAGATATTTTTATGATGAATGAATTATACATACATACATACATACATATGTGTATATATATATATACATATATATATATATATATATATATATATATATATATAAAATGAATCAGATATAACTTTTCTCCCCCTCTGAATATGATGCTTAGTATCTGCAATTGTTGGTTGGTCATTTTTCAGTCATGTCCAGCTCTTGGCAGATATACTGCAGTGGTTTGCATTTCCTTGTCTAGTTCATTTTGCAGATGAGGAACTGAAGCAAACAGAGTTAAGTGACTTGCTAGGGTCACACAGCTAGTAAGTGTCTAATGCTAGATTTGAACTTAGGAAAAAACTGTTTTTTTTGCTCCAGGCCCTTTGTTCTATCCACTCCACCAACTATTTGCCCTTAGTATTTTCAACCTATGTTCATTTCATGCATTGAAAATAATTTTTATTGGATCTATATGTAAAGAAACCTCAATATTTACAGAAGTTCTTTTCTGGTGGCAAATAATTGGAAATTGATGGAATGCCCATCAATTGAGGAATGGCTGAACGAATTTTGATATGTGATTATGATGGAATACTATTGTGCTATAAGAAATGATGAGAGGATGCTCTCAGAAAAAACTGGAAAGACTTACATGAGCTGATGAAAAGTGAAGTGTACTGTGTAATAGCAATATTATAAGATCATCAACGGTGAATGACTTAGCTATTCTCAGGAATAAAGTGATCCAAAACAACTCTGAAGGACTTATGAATACTATCCCTCCCCAGAGAAAGAACTGATATCATCTGAATTGAAGCATATTTTTACATTATTTTTCATGTGGTTTTTTGTCTTTCTTCTACAATAAGACGAATATGGAGATGTTTTGAATGACTGAAGATGTATAACCTATATTGAATTGCTTGCCTTTTAAAAATGGTGTAGGGGAGGAAGGGAGAGAATTTGGATCTCAAAGTTTCAAAAATAGATGTTAAAATTGTTTTTACATGTAATTGGGATAAATAAAATCCTAAATGGCAGAAATCTTTCATCAATAAAAGTGAGTTTGTATTAAAATGATTTGAGATACTCATATAATCTATGAATTTAAGTATGAAACTGGCCAGTCCTACTTACTCTATACATCCAGAGTGGTAGTATTTGTTTTGTTTTTTAATTGTTTGTTGGTTTATTTGTTTTGTTTTGTTTTGTTTTCTGTGTGCAGTAGAAAGATCTCTAAGATCTAAGATCCCAGGACTAGATTAAGCGTTGTTACAGAACTAATCACTTACAAACAACCAAGTCAAGGTTGCCTCCAGGGAAGATTGGGTGATCTTCTCCCGAATGAGAGTCAGAGGCTAGGTATACGAGCACAGATCAATTGATAAAAGGATCGAGGGGCTATTTTTTTATTCTAGGTGCCAAGATGGGAATGTGTAGGTTATGGGAGGGCTTTGCTTCCTACTCAGCAGGATGAGCTTCCACAGTTGCTCTCTCCTGTTTCTTTTGTAATACCTAACCCCTTCCATCTCACTACCCTACAACATTTCAGGGCAGAGGAAGAGCTGAGAAATTCTCTGAGGAACAGACTGACTACTTTGGGAATGACTTCACCCACCATGAAACAGCTCACTGCACTACTAATCTCTGCCTACTCCATTGGGTTATCATTTGTGAATTTCCATACCCATTTCTTATTTGAATTTATGCTGGGTGAAGGTTCAATAGAAAAGGGAACTGAAGCTTGAAGAGTCCCAAAGTCTGGAGCTCTCCTGCTTTAGCCAATTCTGTGTTGCCTCTCTCAAAGGGCAGGTTATTAATCTCCACCAATCAGGAGGGGGCCCTGTTTTAAAGGGCTTTGGAGCAGGAGTTACATTTATAAATCCTCTATGAGTCAGAGGTAATTCCCCCTCCAAACCCATCCTCAAAATAACTAGAGCAGTAGGCAGCAACTATTCAAATGACACCAGTTGTGAAACATAACTGAATGTCAAGAATTCTTGTATAAAGAAACAAACTCTCACCTTGCACTTTTAACCAGATTGGCAGACTTATTTTTGAGTTATTACCCTCTCTCTAACTCTTTCCCTTTGTCTTCAGCCTCATTGGTCTCTTGTTTCAGAGTGTGGTGGCTTCTGACAGGAGACCAGCTGCCCAGGACCAGAAGGTGAAACCAGAACTGTCTCAGCCAATTTGGGATGTCTGTTACTATTAAATTGGATGATAAAATCCCCAGCCTTAGAAATCCATCAAAATAGCTTTACGTTTGAATTAAATTTATTAGGTGTTAGAAATTTATGAGAATAAAGATTTTTTTAAAGATGATATTATCTATAAATCATCCTATTTGAATACTTTTTAAAAACTTGATTTCTCAATTGATTAAAAAATGAGCTCAGTCACAAGACCTAAGAGATTATTTATCTTGAAAGATAAATTTTACTGCTTGAAATGTGGCAGATTGTCATCTCCTGAAGTTAAAATATTCCATCCACAGGACAGAAAGATGAAGAAGAAATAGACCAAAATCTTGATGTCAAATTCCCCAAGGCAATAAAAACTCTAGGCTTTTTGTAGAAAAATATTATTGGGCTGCAACTTCCTAGCCATTACATGCATTTCTGGTATTTTGATTTGAGTAACTTTTACCACAAATATGAGTAATTACTAAAAGCTTCAAACCCTTTCTACTCCATCTCTTATTGAAGAACAGCAATGTATATATGTTGGAAGTGGAAGGTAGGGAAAGGGACAGGGCAGCCTACATTATTATTCAATGAAATAACAAATTCATTGTATGAATAAATAGGTTTCAACACCTGCAGATAAGCTGACATCTGGCTCGGAAACAACCAACATCTGTCTGTAATTTGGATGAGATGCCATGACAGTGAGGAACTGTATTCTGTCACTGAATATATAACCTTGTTAAGTTACTAAAAGAATCCTAAGATGAGATAATGAAGGGAGAAATGGGAATAGGTTCGTTCCGATATTAAAAAAAAATTGGTATGTCATCACCATATTTTCAAAATCTAAAATGAGGATTTTTGTTCTTATTATTGGCACAGTGGACAGAGTGATATCCTTGTTCTCAGGAAGACTTGGGTTCAAGTCCTGCTTCTGATTCTTATTATCTTTTTGTTCATGAATAACTCACTTAATTTCTCAGCAACCCAGGCAACACTATATGTGACACATGAATTGGTATACATTGGATGGGAGGTGTTTCCTTACCAAATGGTTTCCCTAACCAGTGAATTTACAAATTTGACCAAAATGTTACACGTATATATGTGTATATCCATGGAATACATAATATAATTATTTGTATAATTTAAGAAATTTGGAATTATTGTTCAACAAAATAGCCCTTGAACCAAACTATTATAATTCTGAACAGAATGTTATTTAACAGTTTCAGTGTTTGGGGGGGGGGGAAGAAAAAAAAACAACAAGAAAACAAAATTTTCTAATGAGTTCAAATGTATATATGTATACATATGTATAAACTGGAAGGGACCTTAGAGATCACCAAGTCTAACCTCATCATTTTGTACGTGAGGAAAACGAGGCATAGGACAGTTGTATTGCACAGTTAGTAAAATCAGTGCTTTGTATACCACACCGAATCATCATCATCAGTACACATATTCAGATCCCTTAGAAAGTTGCCACGTATTTCAACTTTCATATATAAATATATATATGTATACATGTATGTATATATATACACACACATACATGCATACATATATGCACACATATACATGCATGAATTCTGTATTTCATGCATGGTACATGAACCATGTATGTTCTAGTTTTAACCTTTAGTTTCATTAGTTAGGGAGACTACTTAGTAAAGAGAAAACTCTAGCACCACTGCCCATGAACAATTCACATGTTAATCACAGACATGAAAAATTGTCTGGGGTACTGAGAAGTTAAGTGACTGGCATGAGCACAGAGCAAGTATATTTTAGAGGCTGGACTTCAGATGGTCTTTCTGACTGCTAGGCCATAACTTTATTCACTAGACCAATTATAAGAACAAAATTTACATCTCAGATTTTAATCTTTTTTTAAAAATACCTCTATAGCTTATGATAGCTTCCACAATAGAATTCCTATCTCTTCAGATTTGATTGAATTGCACCCATTGCATGTATTCATTCATTAAATGGACTAAGAGAACTCTTCTAATAGTTTATGTTTAAAATCACCTGAGTAATCACACCCTGAGGTGACTGACAAGTAAAGCTTTCTCCTCCTGGAGGGACACAGCCTCTTCTCATTTGTAACTGGTGGCACAGTAGGTAAAGTGCTTGGCCTGGAATAAGGAAGATTTCAGTCTTGACTCAGACACTTACTAGCTGTATGACCAGAAGCAAATCACTCAATCAATTTGTTTGCCTCAGCTAGAGAAGGGGGATAATAATGGCACTTACCATGCAGGGTTATTGTGAGGGTCAAATGAGATAATATTTGTTAAAAGTACTCAGCACAGTACCTGATACATAGTAGGTGCTATAAAAATGCTTATACCTTTTCTTCCCCACAACACTCATCCCCAATGTCACAGTCACTAGCCTTGGAAGAAGGTAAGGCTATGCATGGTGAAGTACTTAGGAAGTCAAGGGCAGAAAGGTTATCTCAGAAAGATAAAGCGCACAGCCTTTGTGAGGCATAAGGCAAACCAAGAATGACATTCATTCTATGAACTCTGATGTATTTGAAAATGTGGATCCCTGGACTTCTGACTGACTTTCTCACTCAGTTTCCTATTTGATTGCTTTTGATTCAAATTCTTCCATACTTAAGAATCACAGGTATTGTGACAAACTTTAATGTTTCGCTGAATACCTCTGCCTAATATTGCAGATGAATCTGAGGCATGGAGAGACTGGATGAATTAAAGGGAACCATATAGAGAGTAAAAAACAGATCTGAGTTCTGAAAATCAGTCTTTGGACTCTCATTCACTGGCTCTAACTCATAATACCTCTTATATCCAGACCTTGGCATTGTCGCTGGATTCTATTCTTCCATCTTCCAAAACTCTCCGTCACCTAATGGGAACTAACCTTTAGACCTCTTCCTCAGTTTGCCTCAGAAAAACCGAATGGAGAGTATTGTATCAGGGCTCTAGTCTTAATCTGGAGCAGTCCTGGGAAGATCAGCATAAAAATACTGAAAATCATGAACAACAAGTCACTTAATCCTGTTTACCTCAGTTTCTTCAACTCTAAAATAAGCTAAAGAAGGAAAAGGGAAATGGCAAACCACTCCAGTATCTCTACCAAGAAAATCCCCAAATGGGGTAACTAAGAGTTGGTCAAGACTGAAACTACTGAATAACAACAGATGAATTAATCTTTCTTCACAGAAACTTTAATGTTTAGATATTAGAAGGTAAATTGAATGCTCTAAATTCCTTGATGATTAATAATTAATGTCAGCCAATCAGTGCTTGACCTAACCTCTTACTCATTCCAGTTTTTGCTTGCATAAAAGTATAATTTACCAAAAACTAAGAATCTATGATTTGCTGGTTGTTTCTATAGATAAATGTTTTTACATAACTGGCAAAGATTCAATTTGCTACCAACCCAACAAGATTTGCCTAATTTCAGAAGACTAGATGCTCATATTTTTATACAGAATTTCAAAATTGCTTGTCCACAGTGAATATAGAATATTGTGATAGTAGTAATTTTGAAAATGTTTAATTTATAGTTTAGTCACGTCAGAGCTCTCAGCTAATTAGATTTCTTGATTAACATTCCCTTGATTAGATTTAAAACACAAATTCCACCAATCAGAAACCTATTCAGCCTTCTTTTAATGATAAGTAGATTTCTAATTGACTAACACACAAAGTTTCCTGTTTTATAGCTATTAAGAATAAATGCAAGGCTACCTACATGCAGAAACTAGCTTTTCTCATTGATGTAAAACCCCAGTTTTAAAGTGAATCAGTAGACACTTTGCTGCTTTTTCCAAGTGAAAAATTGAACGAATCTGATTTTTTTCAGTTTTATTTTTCCATAATATGGAATGGTATTGCAAGTTTTTAGATTTCAATTCTGTTTTCTTTTTTTGTTTTTGCTTTTTTTTTGTTTTTGCTTTGTATCCCTTCTGCCTCACAAAGTCCCTTACAAAAATTTTGGTATTTAATGAATACTAATTGAATAAAATGCTGTCCCTTTGTTGAGGTAATAAGAATATGATATCTAGGGGAACCTTCTTTTTTAATTTAATTTTTTTATTTTTGCAGGGGAATGGGATTAAGTGACTTGCCCAGGGTTACACAGCTAGTAAGTGTCAAGTGTCTGAAGTCAAATTTGCACTCAAGTCCTCCTGAATACAGGGCCGGTGCTTTATCTACTGTGCCACCTAGCTGCCCCCTAGGGGAACCTTCTTGATATTCCTCAAATATACCATCTTGGTAGTAACCTAATGAACTTCTGGATAAAGTCATCTATGGATATAAGAGATGAGCAGTAACCACTACCATGTGGCTGTATTATATATTTTTAAATTTCTTTATGACTTCTTTATTTTCTTGTCAGAGCAGACAATATATATTGTCTTTATTATAAATTATATTTATATTTAGTAAGTAAAATCTCTACCATATAATTTTTTTTCAAGTAAAACAAGTAAACGCCCACTCTTGGGCATTGCATTGTATAATCTTAGGTAAATGAGATTATGTTTTCTGACTGGAGGTTTGAATCTCTACTTCTCAATATTAGTGAATCTTTATTAAATTTTATTTATATATATAGAATATGTTTTCATTATTACTCATACACATCTGTGTTTTTTTAAAATAATATATCCTTAAAATAGATTAGAAGGTCACATGATTTATTTTTTCAAATTAGGTGAAAATAATATTTTTGGTTAAATTATGTAATTTTACAAAAAATAATTATGCCATTAACATAGATTATGCATTAATATCACTGCAGCTACAACCAGTGAATTTACCATTGTATAATAAATGTCATTCCCTCAGTAAGTGATATAAGGATATAATGAGTGGCATTTAAGGCAGAGGGCTTCCCCCCACACACACACACACATAAACATATTGAATTACTCCATTTTTATTTCCAAGGGCTCAGAAGAATAGTTTACATCAGGTGATAGAACGTAGACACCTTAAAATAGAGTTCTGTGAAATTGATCACTCAGTTAAATAATAGGCATTTAAGTGTGTACTGTGTGTCCTACGTATATTCAAGAGAAAAATAAAATAGTTCCTGACCTCAAAGAGCTTGTATTCTATCAGGATAAGGCATCTAAATATGAATAAATACATACAAAATGCATATACAAATATAGATTCAATGAGGTGATTTTTTTGGAGGGGGAGTGGTAAGTAGGGGGAAGTCAGGAAACGTTTCACATAAGAGAGGAGGTGGTGTTTTATTACCTCTTGAAGTTTTTTTGTGTGTTTTTGTTTTTGTTGTTTTTAATGGGTAAGTTCAAGGGTACTCATAGTATCAAAGCCAGGAATCAGTGCATCAGGCCTGGGAACTCTCTGCTCAGTAGAGCTTTCTGGAAGGAAGCTATTGTAGAGATTTTGAAAGTAAATAAATACACATCTCCAAGGAACCTTAATGAGCTCCTGCATCAATAATAATGGCATCCTGCTTGAACTATTTCCCTTAGTTAATGAGAATGCCATATACCAGCACACCTCAGCCTTCCCTATCTGCCACAAATGTCAGCTCAATGAGAAGGTAGCATTATGCTAAACATTGTTTCCGCCCCTCCAAAAATCTCTGCCGCTTGAACAGACTGTTAACCTTCAATAAAGCTTTCAAATCAATTAAATTGGAGTTATGTTGGCTGATGACTGTACACTGGAGACTCACACATGGGAGGATATGCAGTTAGTCATTGATCATTTCACAAATTTGGCACAAGGAAGGGGCTGGAAATTAGTCTGACAAAAAATGGTTGAATGCCAACCTGCCTTAGATGAAACTAACGAGCATCCAAGAAGTAGGAATGGCATGAAGGGAGTAATGTTGCACAATTGTGTGGCCTAGTTATTACATTATCCAAAGATAAATTACAAGGCATGACAGTAACAGTCGGCATTAACGAAAGCTAGTGCCCAATTTGGAAGGCTGATGGCCTGACTGGCCTTAAGTGAAACTGGAAAGGAGGCAAAATTTATCTTAGGTTTCTTTCTATGTTCCTTTATAGTATTGTTGTTGTTGGGGTTTTTTTTGTTTGTTTGTTTTGTTTTGTTTTGTTTTTCCTTTGGTTCCTCAGTACACTAGCTCCTCTGTTTCTAAGCACCCCAGGTTCTGTTGTCTTCACTAACCAGTAAAGCCCATAATGGTTTCTCCTTTCTTTCTTTCTTTCTTTCTTTCTTTCTTTCTTTCTTTCTTTCTTTCTTTCTTTCTTTCTTTCTTTCTTTCTTTCTTTCTTTCTATCTATCTATCTATCTATCTATCTATCTCTGAGGTATATATAATAATTTTATATAACAGAGAACCAAGGATAGGACACATAATAACAATGTTTTAGAAATAAAAAGACCCTGCAGAGTTAACAAATATTATTTAATTATTTAATGTGTATAAATCTTGTCTCTGACTTATTTAGAACATCTCTATTAATTCTTTGAAAAACCTGGCTCATGTCTCCCATGTTTTCCCTGTATCTCCCTTTGTGCTTATAATGCTGTGCTTCGCACTGAGCAGATACAGAATAAACACATCATAGAATAGCATATAGTCATGATATTTAGAAAGGATCTCAGACATAATGTATTCTAGGCTCCTCATTTTCCAACTGAATAAGTTGAGGTTCACAGAGGTGTCAGTCCCTCCATGACAGAACACCAACTACTGTATGATACAGTGTGGATTAGAACCTAGAATTCATGCTTCCTAATCCACTGAATCATGCTACTTCTTAAATGAGAGACAAATTGGTACATTGGATAAGATGCTAACTACATTTAAAAAGACATTGTTTTAAATTTCACTTCTCATGAGTAAATCATGGAGTCTCAGTTTCTTCACCTGTTAAAAAGTGAATATAACACTTAATGTGTCTACCTCAAAATATCATTAGAATAGTCACATGAGATAATGTGAGTCAAGTACTTTGCAAGCTTTAAAATGACATTAATATAAATTATTATAATGGATAAACTAAAAAGGCAGATTTCTCAAGGCTCTGGTAGCAGACAACATGTACATGGCTATAAGACCTGGACTTGTTACAAACAACTTGATAAACTTTGTAATTTTATCAGTTCTATCCATCCTACATGTCTTGTTTTAGCATTTGCGATTCATCATCTCAATGCCTGCAAGTGCCACTTCTGCTTGGAGATTGAGGTTGTAATTAGGAAGAGTCAGACTTGTTGGGCAGGCTATGTGAGGATACTGGATGACTACCCCAAACACTGATTTAGTAGAAGATAGGTATATCCATCATGGTGAAGTGAGGCACTCAGAGGAGGCACAGAAAATCATCTGGAAGAAATTTAACATCATTATAGGAAATAGGCAAATTATTTCAGTTGATAGAATCACCTGTTAGAGTGCTGTCAAAAACAAGGTGGTTCAATGAGTACAAAATCAGTGCTTCCATGATTGAAGCCAACAGTTTGAGCCAGAAACACTGTTCTTCTAGGAGCAGACTACCAGTGACAGCAGCCCAATGTATTTTGTTTGTTTTGGTTTTGGTTTGTTTTGGTTTTCTGTAACCAGTCCTGATTACAAAATATATAATTGAAAGCCTGGATTTTAAGTATCACCACACTATCCCTTCATGATAAAGGACAATCATATTTGTATTTGAAGGTCAATATTGCCTAAATGATTGTTGGTGGATCTGGGTGTGGTTCCAGGTATCCTGGAAAAAAAATTATATATACCTTTTGATCTAGTGATACTACTAATAAGACTATGTTCCAATTAGATATTACCAAAAAAGAGGAAAAGGATCAGTATGTACACAAATATTTATCATGACTCTTTTTGTAGTGAAAAAGAACCTGAAACTAAAGGGGTATCCATGAATTGAATATGGCTGAGCAAAATTATAGCATATCAATATAAAAAATCCCACCTTATCGTAAGAAATAATAAAAGAGAGAGTTTTCAGAGAAACTTGAGAATACTTGAAAGAATGGATTTAGAATGAATTGAAATCTGGAATACTATTGTGCTGTAAGAAATGATGAGCAGGAGGAGTTCAGAGAAACCTGGAGGGTCTTACATGAGCTGATGATGAGTGAGATGAGCAGAACCAGAAGAACATTGTACACAGTATCATCAACATTGAGTGTTGACCTACTGTAACGGACTATATTCTTCTCACCAATGCAATGGTACAGAAGAGTTCCAGGGAACTCATGATAGAAGAGGATCTCCAAATCCAAGAAAAAAAAAAAAAGAACTGTGGAGTATAGATGCTGATTGAACCATACAATTTCTTTTATTTTTGGGTGCTGTTGTTTTTTTTTTTCTATTTTGAGGTTTTGCATGACTGCTCTGATTTTTTCTCTTGTAACAGGATTAATGCAGAAATAGGATTAATGTTATTATGTGTATATGTATATGTGTGTATATATATATATGTATATAGATATATAGTTATAACCTATATCAGATTGCCTGCTGTCTAGGGGAGGGGGGAGGGAGAGGAGGGAAGGAGAAAAATCTTAAATTGTGAAGCTTGTATAAACAAAAGTTGAGAACTATCTTTACATGTAACGGAAAAAATAAAATACCTCATACGTAAAAAATTAAATTAAATTAAAAAAATAATGAATTGAAATCAAATCACAAATATGATTTCAGATGAGTCATGATTATTCACAATAGATTTTTGATGTCATATTCCTTCTGACTCAAAAGAGATGGACTGGACGTAGAAAATGAGACAATTTTTGACATGGCCAGTATAGGAATTTACTTTCTTTGCCAAGCCTTTCTACATTGGTCATGTAAAAAACATAAGAATTGCCCAGCATTCCAAGTTTGTTACATGTTACAAGGGTTTAAAAATAATAATAAGGGGAGAGATAAGGGTTAAATATATTTAATTTAAAATACTTAAGTAAGTGATTATATGGCAGCTAGGTGGTACAGTCAATAAAGAGCTGGGCCTGGATTTAGGAAGATCTCAGTTTAAATCTGGCCTCAGACATTTACTAGCTGTGTGATCCTCGGCAAGTCACTTAACCCTGTTTGTCTCAGTATCTTCATCTGGAGAAGGAAATGAAAAAACATTCCAGTACCTTCGCCAAGAAAACCCAAATGGAGCCATGAAAAGTCAGATACAATGGAACAACAGCAACAACATATCAATTATGATCTTTGTTCCCAAAGAGAGTTAAAATGTCTTTTGAGGATGGTGTTCCATGGCAGGAGGAGGGGAAACCCAAAACACTTTTATGTTACTATCCATTAGATGGTAGCAAGGCCAGAGCTGACAACTTCTATGGCTTGAGAGTAGATTTATTTTGGAATGTTGTAATATTATGTCATGGCACAGTACTGTACAAAGAATATATGTTAGCCTGATGTGTTAAAATGGCCACGCTCAAGCTTTAGGAAGGTTGAATAAATGTGATTTCAATTGCAGTTTTGTGAAAGGCATAACTGATGATAGAATATTGGAAGTACTCTGCCTTTGTGAGGAAGGAACTCTTCCTTTCGATGGTAGTTCAGTGGACATTAAATAAGTGGCATTCAATTTAGTACAGGAAAAGGAATTTCAAAGGGAAGAAAACAATTTTCCTTTAAATAGTCAACAGAAATAAAAATTGGGATGGACATATTCAGGAAACCAATGAAACTTACATTGGTGGTGGTGGTGGTAGTAGTAGTAATAGTGATAATTAGTTATTCATATGATCTCATGAATAATACTACCACTTTTAGTTTTGCTAATGGTTCCCAAAGCCACTTTCACATATTTAATCTATTTGGTTCTGTATACAGCAAACATGCACAATAGCTGGTTTTATTTCTTCTGAGATGAACACACGGATTCCTACTTAGAATTTCTCCATTTGGAGGCTTCTCAATTCTTTTCAGTAATTATAGAGCTTATTCAGGAGTCTCGATGGTATTCTGCATTTTGATGCAATCAGCAAAATGTCATTCATAAGCAGGAGTATCTTGGGGGACTCACCATCATTAGGGAATCCACTTTCCGTTTGGACACTGTTTGTCATCTTCCAGACTGGTTACACTTGTCTTTGTCTCGTATATATCATCTTATACCGAACTTCATACTAGTCTTAAAAGGATTGTCAAACAAAATTCCCTCAATTTTTTTGAAAAAAAGAACTTTATATAATATTGATCTTTGTATTAAAGTTCTCTTCTTGGAAGAGTAGCTTTAGGAAGATCTGTTGCCTCATTAATTCTTATGCTTTTAAATGTTAATGAATAATAAGTGGAGTGAGAGCTGGTATTCTGTATTCCTTGAGTGAAAAGATAGGCTCTGATACTGCTAATCATTTGCGAAGATCTGCCTCTTTCCTTCTCATGTATACATCAAGGATTTTCTCAGTGCACATGTAGATTATCGTCATAAAGATTTTATAGGTAATGGGAAAGTAAACATAGGTGGGTAGATATATATTTGTGTATACATATAAATCTATATTTACACATGAGTAAAGACAAAGTAATTTGGCACAGTGTAGGGCCACCCATTCTTTTCATCTAATATGTATTATTTTTGCATTTGCAAAAATCAGACAATATACTCTCACCTTATTATATATACTCTTTTTGTTCTTATTCATCATTCTCCCACTGTTTGGAATGCACCCCTACACCTTCTTCTAAAAGTTAATTTATCTCTTGAAATATAACTGAAATATTTTTTCTACCATTGAGGCAGCTGGTGGTATGAGAAATTATTAATTTGAATCCCTACTCTATTCCAATCAGTATTAATCAGTTTGATATGATTTCATAGAGATAGTGGTTATAAAATCTGTATATTAGGACCCAGACCTGTGAACTGCAGATTTTAAGTTCTCTTGCTTAATCAAAGGAAGCTAACTAGAGGCCCTCCACCATTGTTTTGCCTTGTCATGGTGAGCACACCCAGTGTGGTGGAGGGGACTGAATTATACCAAAAGTCCTCCAACTTATTTTTATACCTCCAGACCATTCTCTCTTGTCCAAAATGAGCAAGTGAAGACTTCATGACCATCTAGTGAGTGGAGATACTCACTGCTTTATCCAACTGTAACCCTGCTGACATACCATTTTTCTTATTTTAGCTTATGTGTCATATGTCAACAAATGGAATTCTGTACTTTGCATAGCCACTTTAGAATATCCAGGTAATAGATCTGGTATCAAACATTATAAAGATCAAAAGGGTGAATCTCAATTGTGAGGAAGATCTGAGGTTCACTTTATAAAAGGGGACCATGGACCCTTTGATAAATTGCCACTCTCTCAGAGCTATGACTCAGTCTCTTTTATTGTAGATTGGACAATTTTAATCTGCACAGTGACACATTGAATAGACAGAGCTTTTGCCCTGGAATTAGAAATACTTGAGTTCAAATCTGACCCTGTGCAATTCACTTAACCTCAATTTCCTCACCTGGAAAATGAGATGATAATAATAGTACCTACTTTATGAGGTTGTTATGAGGATAAATTGAGGTAATATTTGTAAAGAGTATTTTGAACACTGCCTGGCACACAGTTGGCATTACACAAATGCTTATTTCTTTCCTTTTTCAAGTCCTTTATGAAGTTTTTCCTTTATCCTTTCTAATTCATAGTAAACTCCCTCCCTACTCTTACATATAATTTGTTATTCTTTTATGCTTATTATACTAAATCCTGGTTTTGTAATCAGAAGATCTTAATTCAAATGTTACATTTGACATAGCCATCTGTTCTTGCTAGTTCTGACACATTGGCTGGGTAATTGAGGCTCAGGATAAAAAAGATGTAACACACTTATAGACCCTCTAATATTTAACAACAATACATTTACTTAAAAATAGCATGGAAAGGGCATTGAGCAATGAAGCATTAGTTCAATTTTGTACATTACCCCTCCCTCTATGTTTGTAAATATGGCAGGCAGATTGACAGAGTGTGTCAAGACCAAAGACCTCCTGACTCTTCAGAGTGAGGACCTGTTAGGAATCTTTCCTTTTTTGTTTTTGTATTCACAAAGACTAGCACACTGACATGCATGTAGATGTATAATGATTGCTTGTTGAATTGACTCACATTGCTTTAGCTGTCTTATTGTAAATTCTCTCCCCTACTGTACCACATTTACCCTGGAACATACCTCTGTTCCTGTGGCCCCCTTCTCCCATTATTGAATTCCTAACTCATATTGAAATTTCCAATTTTCCAAGCCAACTTTCCTTATTCTCTTCCTGTCTCTATTCCTGCCTTTTCAGAATCCATAACAGAATTTCTCCTCCCCCTGAACCTTTTCATCTGCCTTTTACATCTTATTTCCCCTCATTAGACTGTGGGTTCCTTGAAGGCAGAGACTCTCTTCTTTCTTGTTGCATTTGTATTCCCATTATTTAGTACAGTGCCTGTTATCTAATACAAGCATAATAAATGTCATTTATCTGGAATTTCTTTGATTTCACTTGACTTTAAGAAACTTCTCTTCCCCATATCCCTGATAGGATAGATGCCTTTCCTAATACACAAAAGGAGAACTAAGATTTTTTTATACTTGTAGAAAGAAAAAAAATGTTTACTAAAAAAACAATTAGAGATAGGATTACACATATAAGATTAATGATCCAAAGAGTCTAATTATTTTTATTTCAAAATTACGTGATAAAACTATTATTACAACAATTGAATAGTATTTGTGTATACCCACATATATATACGTATGACTCTAAGATGTGAATATATAAAAATTTTAGTTTCTGGCTGTAGCCAGTTCAGAAATGAATTATTTGGGTATATTTCCTCTTGACATTTTCCTGCTCTAACTTAAATCAAAATAACAAAAAAAAAGCGTTCTTAAAGACTTGGAAAAAAGAACACACTTTTTATATTTTTTTCAATTCTTGTAAAACACTGAGGTGACAAGATTAATCTGGCTCTTGTTACATCCAATTCTTTTTTCCATTCCTAAAAAAATAACACAGTTTGTCTCTTTATAGAAATATCTATTTTCTTTTGAATGAGTTAATCCCTTATGCTTTATTCATATGTGTTAGTTGTTTTAAGTGACACAATCCATTCGAAATTAGATTTAGAAACTGACTCCTGAAAAAATATTTTTGAGCTACATTTCTATATGGTTGAATAATAGCCACCTGATACAAGAAAGCCAATGTTTAAACAGTGATTTGTATTTCTCATCTATTTTTGCCTGAAGTGCATTTTCCATTTTTTCCATAAGATATGGGCAAGTGATTCTATCTTAGCTTTCTCACTGACATAGATTACAAATGCAATGGTTATAGAACAGCTTCACTAAGGCCATACTTAAGTGAGGCAGGTGTTTTCTTCCTATTCTCCATTATTTGGTCTATAGTATTTTTGTTTCTCAACATTCATACTGTATATATTCTCAGCCAGAATGTTGACACATGATTTACTGAGTGTCTTTAGCTTTATTGTCATTTTGGTTCATTGATGAACAAATGCTGGTTCCATTTCTATGCCTACCCATCTTTGATGCCCTGATATTGTTTCCACCTTTAGAGCTTATGTACCTTAATTAAAATAGCTCAGATGTTTTTATTCTCTCTCTGCAGTCTTGAATTCAACTCTAGACCTGGATCCTATTTGATCAGTTTTAGAACTCTGTATCCAATACAATTGTTCAGCAAAGTGCCACAGTGGATGGGGTGCCAGGCCAGAAGTCAAGAACTCAGACACTGTGTGACCACAGACAAGTTACATAACCCGTTTTAAACCAGTTTCCTCATCTATAAAATGAGCTACAGAAGGAAATGGCAAACCATTCCAGTATCTTTGCCAAGAAAACCCCAAATGGGGTGACAAAGAATTTGTCAAAACTAAAATGACTGAACAACAACAACAAAATTCAAATCAATTAACAAAATCAAATAAATCAGTTTATAACAAATTACTTTGAAAAACAGAAAAGGATGACATTAATGTGTTCAAAAAATTAGTAGCTGTAATAAATGTCAAAAGGCCTAATTATCTGTGATATGTGCTTTGCTCTTGGGATAGATACTTGAAACTTCATATAGGGTACACTTAAAATATATATATATATATATGAATAATAATTTTAAAATATAAGATTCTAAAAGCTTGTCAATAGGGAGCTGGCATTGAAGTTAGGAAGACCTGGATTCGGTTCCTGCCTCTAACCGATACTAGCTCTGTTACCCTGGATAATTCACTTTATCTTTAGGTTTTACTTCAAGTCTACAGATTTCAAAGAAAATGATTGCTTGTATTAGTTGAGGGATTATGCTCATTTAGGAGTCCATGATACAAATCAATTAAATTACAGGTACAGTTCCTGCCTTTCTAAAAGCTTAGTTATCTGACTTTCAGGGCCATGACTGATCATACATCACAAATCAAAAAGGGGAAAAGAGAATATTATTGGCAAGGTCCCTGAAAATTGTAGGTAGAATTACTGATAATGACAAGAATTGATATTAGGTAGCCTGATATCAAAGGAAATAATAGTAAGAGATATAAACATCTAGGAAACTCAAGAAGTATAACCCTCTGAGGCAAATAATCCTATACAACAAAGGGTTTCTCAGGCCATTACTATACTATAGCACTAGACAATCATTGATGTTCATAATGCTGTCAGTCTGATCTTACAACATGTATGGGAAGACATTGCTCTCCAGAATGGCATAATTCACGATCTCTTGTAAACAATGATTTGTCCTATAATAATACACATGTAGAACAGTCAACAGGGCATTCTATGTATAACAAAATGTATTCCTTATCAAGGTGGAAAAAAATCATAATCTACCATCCTATCTTAACATTTTAGAATGGAGTAAATGATTCTTTTATGATAGAATATGGTTTGTAGGATAAAAAAGCACATTGCATAAAATAATTTTCACATCAAATAGCAATACTATTAATAAGGGATAATAATCATAAATATTGTTTACTGCCACCTTTCTTCTCCTTTTTCTGCTTCCTTCCTTACTTCCTTTCTTCCTTGCTTTCTTCCTTTCCTTCCTTCTTTTCTTCCTCCCATCTTTCCTCCCTTCCTCCTTTCCTTGCTTCCTCCCTTCCTCTCTTCTTCCCTTCTTTTCTTTCTCTCTTCCTTCCTTCTTCCCTTCTTTTCTGTCTCCTTCCTTCCTTTGCTCTCTTCCTTTATTCTTCCTCTCTTTTTGCTGCTTCCTTTCTCTTCCTTCCTCCTATCCTTTTCTCCTTCTTCCCTTCATTATTTTCACTTCATTGTTTCTTCTGCATTTCTGAATATCTTCCCAAATGTCAAAATGTATTCTATCAGTTAGAAGTATTGACCCAGTAGAGGTTGTCTGCTGGCAAAACAATGAATGTTTATTAGCCATGAGAAGTGATAAGATCCAGCTGGGTTGCAAGCTTATTGATTATCCCATCTAAATATTGGAGGTTTCCTCTTCAGATATAGAGTGCTGTCATATGTTGAAATTTTGTTAATGCTTCCTAAATTGCATTTTATCCTGTTTTTAATATGTTTTTGAAGTATGAATCTTAAACCCTTAACCAATTCTGACTTTTTTCAAGTACTGTCATTAATGCAATAATGTTAAGGTAAATTTGTCCATTGTAAAGAGTGTGGGCTTAGAATCAAGAGACCTGGGTTTGGTCACAGATTTGTCACTATTTACCTGAATTACATAAAGGCAAGTCACAGCTTTTCTGTCATTCATTTTCTTCATATTTCAAATAAGTATGGTTTTAATATCACCAAGTGCTAAATAAGATTTTTGTGAGAATCACTGCGGTAAAGGAGGAAAAAAATTTCCCACTAAGTCATGCCACATTCCTTTATATGCTATCTCTGTTAATCACCACCTATGCCACCATGGGGATGACATTTAACTTCCCTCATCTAGAATTGTTTTTTTTTTTCCTAGAAAACTGAGACCTGGACTTTATGATTTCCAGTTTCCTTACAACTCTAAAACCCATCATCACACAATAATATGAACATTTTTGAAGATGTGAAGACACTTTGTTAACATGTAAAGACACCTTGCAAAAAAGCTTAATGCACCATATTAATGTGAATATTATTATTAGAGATAAAATAATAGTTTAATGTTGGACCATCATTCAGTTCCATTGACCATACTCAGAAAAATTTAATGGAATATGAAATACTACAAGTTCATAATTAATGAGATGCCTTGGTGGATAGAAAGTTGGACTTGGAATCAGCAAGACCTGAATTCAAATTTGCTTTCAGAGGCTTACTCTAGCTATGATTCTGGGTAAAATCTTTAATTATTATTATAGTTTTCAGTTTGCATGGCTTCACAATAGGGATAATATATAATACCTACATCACAGTGCTATTTTGAGAATCAACTGAAGTAACATATGGAAAGTGCTTTGCAAACCTTGAAGCACTTTCTAAATGCTTAATAATAATAGTGAAATGTATCATGACTACTTCAGAAACTGAAATTAGAAAACTAAGTTTTTTTCACACATTCTTGGTAAAAGTAAACTGTTTTCTATCAACTAACATGATGTGCTATATTATGGTGGAATTAGAATTAGGGGGAAATATATATATATCAAACTTTCTTTAAAGGAGGGAATGAGAACAATAAGTAGCTAACTTTTTCAGGCAAAGAGTGGCTAAGTGATGCATCCAGTTGATAGATCTCCATAGAGTCTAAGGTGAGATTTGAACCCAGTTAAGGTGTTCAAGCTGCATAGTTCATTAGTCCTCTTTCTCTCAGGCAATAGATACACTTTTTTATTGTGAATCATTTAGAATCATCCATCAGAATAGCTAAGTCTTTTAGAGTTAGTCTTTGTTACAATATTTCTGATATTGTATACAATAGTCTTCTCGTTCATTTCACTTTGCATCAGTATTTATGTCATCCTAGGTGTTTCTGAAATTATCTTATTTATCATTTCTTACAGCATGAGTATTCCATCATAATTATATGCTGCAACTTCTTAAGTCATTCCCCAATTGATGGACATCTACTCAATTTTCAAGTCTTTGCCACCACAAAAAGAGCTGCTATAAATGTTTTTGTCAATATAAGTCATTCTCGTTTTTCTTTGCTCTATTTGGTATAGAGACCTAGTAGTAATATTTATTGGTCAAAAGATATGAACAGTTGTATAGTTGTTGGTTTTTTGATGCTGTTGTTGTTGTTGTTCTGTTTTTTGTTTGTTTGTTTTGTTTTGTTTTATGTTTTTTTTTTTTTTTGCCATAGTTCCAAATTGTTCTCTAGTATGATTGGAACAGTTCAGAATTCCATCAGCATTGAATTTGTGTCCCCATTTTTTTAACATTCTCTCTAGCATTTTGCGTTTTCATTTTCTCTCATATTAGTCAGTCTGAAAAGTATGAGGTTGTACTTCAGAGTTGTTTTAATTTGTATTTTTCTAATCAGTAATGATTCAGAATATATTTTATAAGACTATTGATAGCCTTTATTTCTTCTGAATAATACCTTTGTTTTTGTTTTTTGTTTTTTGTTTTTTTTTTTTACAAATTTGCCTCAGTTGTCTTTAAATTTGAGAACTAATACCTTTAGGAGAGAAGTTTGCTGTAATTCCTCCCCCCTTCTAATTTTGCCTGCATTGGTTTAGTTTGTACAAGTCCTTTTTAAATTCTATGTGATTAAAACAATAAATTTCTCTTCCCGTTATCCATTCTATATCTTGTTTGGTCATAAATCTTTCCCTATCTATAAATATGATAAATATTTTCCCATCCTCCCCTAATTTGCTCATGATTTCACCCATCATGGGGAGGGGAGGGGAAAGGAGGATGAAGTAAAGGAACCATTTAGGGAGTAAGGAAGAAAGATCAAGGGAAGGAAGGGAAGGAGTAAGGAAAGGATGAGGGAAGGAAGGAAGGAAGGAAGGAAGGAAGGAAGGAAGGAAGGAAGGAAGGAAGGAAGGAAGGAAGGAAGGAAGGAAGGAAGGAAGGAAGGAAGGAAGGAAGGAAGGAAGGAAATCATGAATAAATCAAGCAAAGAAGGATAGAAGGTACCCTATGATACACACTTGATAGATATACACATCCATTTATTCCTCAAAAAAAGTTCCTGTTAATATTGAAATAATCTATTAGTGTTAAGTTAAAAAAAAACTGCTGTTTGTCCTCTTGACATCTTTTTTTTTTATAGAGTATGAGGACATTAAGGAACCTTGATGCCTAATCTCTGTTTTTGCCAAGTTTATTATTTTCCTGAGAGAACATGCACAGGTAAACATAGATATAACTATCAGATAGGGAAGCTAGGTGGTGTGGCAGCTAGAGTGCCAGGCCTAAAGCTAGGAAGATTCTGAATCCAAATCTAGTCTCCACAATTAGTAGCTGTGTAACCCTAGGCATGCCACTTGAGACTTTTTTCCTCAGTTTCTTCCTCTGTAAAATTAGCTGAAGAGAGAATTGGCTCCAGTCTTTTTGCCAAGAACACCCCAAATGAGGTCAGAGTCAGACGTGACTGAAATGGCTGAACAACCATAACTATCACATGCTGTTTGCCAATAACTTTGACATACTTGTGTGTAGAGGATCTCTGTGCAGTTAGTAGTAAGACAAGAAAATGCATGCATGCCTCCTTATTCCTATTCTTTTAGCCTTAGAGAAAATAGAAAATACTTTTTGTGAGGCAGAGTTAGCATCAACAGAAAGAAAACTTCCTAACAATTATGACCATTCAAAAGTGGAATAAGTTTACTCAAGAATAATGTGTTTCCCCTTATGGGAATGAGAGTTGGTATGATGACATGTTGAAAATGATGGAAAGATTACTGCTCAATTGAGGGATTCTTACAACTCTGAGATTGGGAGATTTTATTTATTTATTTAGTTAGTTTGGTACAAAGCAGGCTTATGTTGACTAATGGTGAAAGTGATGTTAGTAAGCAGAATTTGCCATCTATGAACAGAATGACTTGTAGGGGAAAATTGTAGGGATTCATGAGGACCACTTAGAGAACTATTGTTGACATAAACATAATCCAGCATTTCACAGAAGTGACAGTGTACAATGATTGAGAAAAGATATTGCTTGAGAACTTAGACATCAGAATAAGAGAATGTGAAAACTGCTATCATTAACGTTGCTTTATATTTTGTTTTTGTTTTTGTCCTTTGGTGGCCATTGAACCTGTAGCCAACTAAACAGTAGTCACATCTAGGCTTTAACTCAGCTGAGGGAATAGGAGGGGATTAATTATGTTCCTTTTTTTCTTCAAGTGTTTCACCTAATAGAGAACCTTTCCATTCACACAGACACACACACACAGACACACACACACACACACACACACACACACACACACACACACAAATGAACACCAAAAAACTTAATTTGCTTCAGAAATCCTAAAACAAAACTATCAGGTGACTGTCAGATTGAGTTATTAGAAATTATCATTATTCAAAGGAACAAGATGTATAATCTATTTTAAACATTATTCCATCTATTTTCTGGCAGTGCACTTTCACATATTTGCAAAGACTGAAGACTGGGTGTCAATTATGTCAAGGATCTGTCAACATTTCTATGATGCCAACTCACTTAGGCAGTGTGCTAATTCAATAGGAGACTTCTAGTTGTCCTGGACACTCTGCTGTGTGGACCATAAAGTAGTTTTATGAGGGCTAGGGTTAGGTTTTCTGTTCTTCTCAGGGGCTATTAGTTAAGCACACAATGCTATTTCATGAAATCAAATATTTTGTTTTGGTCTCTTTCTAAGCAAACAACATGACATACACACACACAAAAGAATCAAAGTACTTTCCATATATTTAACCCAAAAGAGACCTAGGATTTATATTATGCTGTAGATTAGGAGATAAAGGTTAGTTGGAAGTAAAGGGGGGGAAATCAGTGTAACCCTGAGCTCATTTTCAATGTACAGTTTCTGATATTCCAAGTTTTTCCTTCCTGTGTACATGTGAACATTTCACAAAGATCTGTATTCCTTTCTCCTCTCCTCCTCTTCCCTCCCTTTACCTTACTTCCTTTACCCTCCCCTCTTCTCTTCCCTTCCATCTCTCTCTCTCTCTCTCTGTTAATTGCTTAAAACAGACAAAAGTGAAATTGCCTCTACTACCAAGGGGCTTATATTTTGGTCAAATTGCACATATATTAATATATGCAAAATTTATAGAAAGGGAACACAAGGTATTTTGAGGAGGAAGGTCATTAATCGCTAGTAGGTAGGGATCTGGAAAGGTTTCATATTGCAAGTAGCTCATGAGTTAAGTTGCAAAGATACAGAGATTCCAATTTGATGAACATTTCAGCCAATAGCGAAAGTCAATGCAAAAGGTAGCTTCCTATTTCATCTTATATTATGAAAGCCCTACCTATCTTTCAAGGCCTTACACCTCCCCCATTAAGCTTTTCTTGACCACTGAGGCTAGTCTTCACTGCTATTATTCAGAAGACCAGACCACATATTGCTTTACAACTAGATGTTTGTTTATGTCTCTTTACCAATAGATTGGATTCTCCTTGAGAAGTGTGGTTATTTCTTTAGAGATATCCGTATCTTTTATGTCTACCATAATTCCATAGACATACACACATATAGGCATATAAGTGTGTGTGTGTGTGTGTGTGTGATAAATATTTATGGTTGAATGAATCCAAATGTTTTGGAGCCCATTTTCTGAACAAATATGTATGAATCACTGAAATAAAATGAAAACACATGACAGGAGGCAGAAGCAGATCCATATATATGTATATATACGGAGACATATGAATTATAACTATCAATGTAAAGAAAATTCATTACTACTCTTTGAGCATTAAAAATAGTTAATATGTGATTTTTTTAATTAACTTCGTGGATAGGATAATATTACCTTTTAAATCTTGTGAAGATTTTTTTCCTAGCAACACTTTGTGAATGGGTGAGGTTATTCTTTTTCTCAGTAACTACCTATTTCCAATTATACTCCAGTAATGGATTTCTAAGGTCTCTTACCCTAAAATAAGTAAAAGAATCATAAGGTATCCTATTGCTTCCATGATTTCTCAGTGTCAAATTCATCAAGAAATTTTAGCTCTTTTCAAAAAGAGGCTTTTCTGAAAACATTCACTATAGTAGTAGTTCTAGATTTAGAAACCCTCCTGGGCATCTAGTAGTATATTAGCACTCACAGCTATTCTGAATTGAAATACATTCTGAAAATGTTATATCCCTAGGGTAATTATGTTTCTGCCTTGAGTCTCTAATGTTTCAATAGTGTTTATACATTAATTTTGGCAGTATCTTGTATGTTTAAGAAGAAGGTAAGTATATTAATGCAAATGTGGAATTCAAAACCTTGGGGATTAGAATCTGGAATTTAGAGCAAGTTTAAAGAGCAGCAAAATTGGAAACCGAATTGCAGATAAAACTTTTAATGGTTTTAAAGAGCATTAAAGTGAAATCAATGACTCTATAAGCAAAACCATATATATGTCTTACTTAAAGAGTTATAAACTGCTAGAATTTTAGTTGGAAGAGCAAAAGATTATATTTTGTTTAAAAACTGCTTATTTGAGATTTAGAAAGTATCATTTCTCATATTTAACCTTAAACTTTCCCATCCTCTATACTACTCAGTCCTCTTAATTGTACCATAATCCTTCAAATCACTAGATGCACATAATTGGAGTCCTCTTTGGCCATCTACTCTTCCTCACCCCTTCTACTCCATCAGTTGACAAGCCTTGTCCATCCAACCTCTATAATAATTTTTATGCTTGTCTCCTTCTCTCTGTTCCCATAGCCTGTATCATAATTCAGGAACTTATAACCTCTAATTCCAGACTAACAAAAGCCTTTTGATTTGTCTTTCAGGCTCTAGTATCCTCCTTTTCCAATCTTTCTTCATTCTACCTGCCATATTGAATGAATATATGAATAGATATATGAATAACTGGAGGATGGATGGATGGATGGATGGATGGATGGATAGGACAGACAAATGAAAAGGCATTCATTAAGCACTCACTATGTACAAAGCACTATGTAGTGGATATATCCATAAATAAACAAGACAGCTCCCACTTTTAAAGGACTTACACTTTAATTTTGGAAGTTGTTCAGTTGTTTCAGTTGTGTCCGACTCTTTATGATCTCATTTGGGGATTTATTATCAAAGATACTAGAGTGGTTCACCATTTCCTTCTCCAGTCCATCTAAAAGACGAGGAAACCAAGGCAAAAAGCCTTAAACAACTTACCCAGAATCAAACAGTTAGTGAGTGTCTGAGTCCAAATTTGAACTCAGAAAGATGAGTCTTACTGACTTCTTTGTCCACTGTGACATTGAAAGTCTGGCCTCAAGGCTTATAGGAATTCCAGAAAATCCTATTGTTAGAATGATAGGATGGATGTCAAGGCCCCACATCCCTGGGGTTATATAACTAGGTTAGATGAGAGTGTAGGTTAGTAAGGTGTTGAGGACATAAAGACAGGACAAGGTATAAGGCTTTGAAGACTTTAGGAGACAGTGACAGAACAGGTATGGAGTTGTTGTCTGCCTTCTCATTCAAGCACTATACACAGTCAAAACAGTCTAGGTGAAGAGAAGGAAAGGGGGAAGTGTACCCTGGTGGCTGCTGCCATTCTTGATTGGTTTAGGTATATGTATGGACAAGGGGAAAGAACTGAGGAACAAGGAATGTGGGATAAAGTTCTATATCTAACATTATTCCTCTATTCGTAATTCTCTAGTGGCCTTCTATTACCTGAAGGAAAAATACAAATTAGTAAACCTGGCATTTGAAACTTTCTACCACTTGGCTCCCACCTGTCTTTCAATCTTGTTTTCTCTTGAGTGCATTCAGTCTTCTTTCAAATAGGATTGTCATATTTTTGTATATGTGAAAGTGATTTGTAATTGTAAAGGAGAATACTATCATTAGATGATCAAATTAGAATTTTTCCAGTGAAAGGTCCTTGTTAAATCTGTATATAAATGGAGGTTGAGTTTCCCATTTTTAAATGACTTTGAGGAATTTTTGTACAAGTGGGATATTGTTGCACAGCAACCTCAAGCACTATATAGAAAGTACTAGTTTAATAACACATAGCTAGGAGGTGTGATATGACTCCTAAAAACCTTTCATGCATTCCTATGGAAGCAATGGTGTCATTGTAAAATGATACCTTTTATATCTTTCAGTATCAAAGGATTAATTAAAAATCTCTAGTCCTTAAGAATATATATGTATATTTTTAGATATACATACATATATATGTAAATATTAATATATTTTTCCATTATGTTAAGAGGAACCAGGCAATCAAAATATATTAATAGTCCCTTGAATTAAAAGTAAAGATTCTCCTGTAAATAATAAATATGAAGCTAAAACTTTGCAATTCTACAAAATAACCTGTACAAATATAAATACTAGGAATAATCTAAATATCAAATGCTTATACAAGTTCATTGTGTATATGGTAGTCCTGTAAGAATTTCTATAAATATTGATTATGGTGAAAACATGATTTGAATCTCTATACATAACATAAAGTGGTCCCTTTCTCTCTTGAGCACATTTTTTCTTCATGGATCAGAATGAAAATATTCCAATTAATAGAATGTGGTCATTCATTTTTAACAGAATAAAACTCTTCATGCAATCTACTGTAATAATGAATATTAATGGCAAACAACAAATACATGGAAACAGAGGAACCAACATATTGTGTGGCATGCATGCCTTCTTTTTTTTTTCAATATATGATCTGATCTAGTCAGAACACTTCTTGAGAATTGCATCCAAGTGCCACAATTTCAGAAGGGTGTTGATAAGCTGGAAAGCATATGTCAAAAGGAAAGCAAAATATTGAATGATCTCAAATCCATGCTATTTGAGAACTGGCTAAAGGGACAGGGATATTTAGCATAAGAAGAAAAGGTTCAGGGAGAATATGATCACTGAACTTAAGTATTTAAAGAACCTATGTGTGAAAGAATGACTAAACTGTTTTTTTACCCCTCACCCCCAAAGGCAGAACCAGGAGGAATAGGCAAAAGTCACATAATGGCAAATTTAAGACCAATGTCAAGAAGAAAAAAAAAACTTTTAAACAATTAAATCTGTCCAAAGTGGAATGCATTACTTTGAGTGTTGGTAAATTACCTTCTAATCAGGAATCTCTAATCAAAGGATAGGTGATTTCCTCTGAGTACAAATTGGATTAGATGTTCTCTGAGTTCCCTTCTAATGATGCTGATGATAACAATGGCCCCCAAAGCATATCTTATCAGATGACACAGGTGTCCCTGTTTCAAAAAAACTACAAGTGAGGTATTCCACAGATTGTTTGAGTAGACATTGATATGTTAATTCCATTTATAATATGTTCTGCAAACATTTTTGTAATCCATTTGTATTTCCTGCTGGAACTATCTTTCCAGGTAACTAATTCAACAGTATTATTTTCTTTCTCTCCCTCCCCTCTGTAATAATTATATTTTATTGTAACTGTATTAGGATTCAAAGAATTTTCCCGCCTCTTTGTTGATATTTCTAGGAATGTAACCATGATTTACAACATTATTTCAATTGTAAGATGCATTGACTAGCAAAAAATATTTCTAGACTATAAGTTTGGGCTCTCCAGCATTTATTTATAAGTATCTAGAATGGGTCCAAGTTAAAACTAATTTGTCAGGGTTTTTTGCTTACCTATTTGATGAGTTGTGTCTAGTAGACAGTTGGAAATGCTGAGTTGGAGGTCAAGAAATAGATCAAGGTTAGGGATAATGTTTTAGAAAATTCCTTAATATAAGTACTAGCAATGGAAATTAGATCATCAAGAAAAGATATAGAGAAAAAGACAGAATGTGGAGAAAAGCTTACCTTAAGGAAATGGGAAGAGACAGATGGGCCATAAAAGGTGATATTGAAGGAGTATTCAAAGAGGCAAATGGAGATGTGTTCTTTGACACAAGGACAAATATATTAATAAGTCAAAATGCCAATGAAGAGGGTGGGAGGAATATCTGGAAGCTCTGTGAGCTCATCAATGAGAAAAGTCCATCCGAAGTTTTCTCCAATCTGGAGTGTGAACTATTTATGACTTTCTATCCTTTGTAATTCTTTTCTACACACTTGCATAAGTTTGCGTTAATAAAGGCCACTCCATATATTACACACCTTCCTCACTCTTTCTTAAAATGTCAGAGATGGAACTCACAGACTGCCCCTCAGTTATGCTCTCTCACTATAGAACCAAACCATCAGCTTATGTGATCATGCACTTCTTTGATGATATATGTTACTTTGGTTCTTCTTATTTCTTTATATATTATGTATTTTAGCCTGGTTGCACTCACTGTGGTCTTCTCCACTGACATCTCACTGATACTCCATTTTAATTTTTTGGATACTGTCCTTTATATGTCAGTAAAACAATTATGCCAGTAGGGTGAGCCACAATAACAATACCTCGTTTTCACATAGTACTTTAAAGCCTGCAAAGCACTATATGTATACTGTCTCATTTGAATAGGTAGAGGAGACTATCAAGAAGCACAAGTTGATAAAATAGAAAATGCCATAAAATAGGTCAAAGAGGATGAGGACTGAGGGGATGCTGGAAAAAGGTCAAGGAGATGATGACTGGATTTGGCAATTAGGAGTTCATTAGTAACTTTCAAGACAGTGGCTTCAAGGGAATGTTCAAGAAAGGCAGTCACATTGCAAAAGACTGAGGAGTTAGTGGGCTGTTCATGATTTATCATTAGAGCAAGAGTTCTTAATATGAAAAGATTTCAGGGTGGGAGGTGGAGAATAGGAACTAGTATGGGAAAAATCACATATTTATATTATCTTAACTCTTATTGAAATTTAGTGTTTTCCTCAATTACCAATGGGGATTGCTGAACTTCAAATAATTGACAAAAAAGTCCATGACACATAGGTCCATACACATATACACACATGCACACACACACACACACACACACACACACACACACAGAGCTGACAAATTCTGTCTCAGAAAAACCATGTTGTAATTCCTCCAAGAGGTGATATATTTAAATCATTGATGAGGCTGTCATTTCTTAAAAGTCTCACTAGTTTACTAGCTATGGACGTGATCACAAGATTATAATTCCCAATTTCCCCTCTAGGATTCTATTTTTAAGGACAAAAACCAAATGCATTTTTGGTCAGTTGTCTTCTGTTCAGGGTAAGTGCAATAAGAATTTATACTTTTATTCAATAATTCCTCAAAATTTAGTTCCTGAGTTTATTCAAAACTGTCTCTTAGCTTCTACCTAGTCCCACTGATTTAATCTAGATGTACTATGCTCATTTGGCTTAGGGAATTGATCAATATCTATTCAAATCATAAGATCATATTATCATAAATCATATTGGAATTGACTTAATGACCATTAATTCCAGGCCTTCCATTAGCAAATGAAGAACTCAATGCATAAGGTCCCACCAATTTCAATTCATCAAATATTTATTAAGTATTTGGCATACAGATGTCAGTCTCCTCAGTCCCAGGGATACAGAGATAAAAGTATGAAAGTACCTGCACTCAAGGAACTTCCAACCTACTGAAAAGATATGAGGGAAGAGGGAAGTATAACATGTACATACACACATACAAGTTTTAAAAAACATAATTTAAACGGAGATAAAGTACTAAGGGAATGGGGAATCAGAGAATGTATCATGAAAAGGAGGCATTTGAGCCCTGGCCTTTAAAGGATGATGTCTACTCAGACGATGATGATGAGGGAGTACATTCTAGGCATTTAGAGACAGCATTTGTGTGTGTGCAGAGTTGGAAGATGGAATATCCACTTTGGAGGGCAACTAATAATTTAATTTACCTTTAATATATATTGCATGAAGAAGCAAAATATGAAATGACTAGAAAGGAAGTTTGGGGACAATGTGCATTGCTTTGAGGGCAGCCACGTGGTAAGCAAAGTAGATAGTGCACTGGGCCTGAGGGCAGGAAAGACCTGAGTTCAAACCCATCCTCAGACATTTCCTAGCTGTTATGACCCTGGTTAAGTTATTTAATCCTGTTTGCCTGAGTTTCCTCATTTGTAAAATGACCTAGAGAAGGAAATAGCAAACCACTCCAGTATCTTTGCCAAGAAAATCCCATATGTGGTCATAGAAAAACCAAAAAAAAAAAAACAAAACAAAAAAACCTGAATGACTCCAGGGCTTTGAATGTGAGACAAAGGAAATTGTATTTTATTCTAGAGTCAATAAGAAGTTACTAAAGGCTGCTCATCAAAGGAGTGACAGTAGACCAAAACTGCCAGCCAAAACTTTGGAATGCAACTTAATTCAGTAATACCTAATGTTCCAGGCCAAGTACATCATCACATTCACACTGGTCATACCTTTTTCCTGATAAGTGGTTTATGTACTCACGATATATACTCATGATGGGTGAAAACAGGATAATGGATCACCACTATAGGAAGAAATTGGCCCAAGAGAATGAAATTTAAATGGGGGAGAGCTTCACTTAAGAGCTATATGCTAGTCTAATTTGTTAGGGAGTCAAATTTAGTCAAGGTAAAACTTAACTAACTTTTATTTTCAATATAAAATCAGAGATTGTGGAAAGTGCACTAGATCTAGGAATCCTGGGTTCCATTTCTGGCTCCCATGCCATTAAATAGGCATGATCTTGAACTGGACTCTTGAACCTTCAAATCACTATTTAAAAAAAAAATTCTAAAATAAAGTTACTGAATAAGAAAACATTTAAAATACCTTTTAGCCTGTTGTGTGCAAAATTTTTGTGATTCACTATTTTTAATAGTAACTATTTGTTATTTAAAATTTTGAATTCCAAATTTTATCCCTCCTTCCCTCCCCCACCCTTCACTGTGGCATTAAGCAATCAGATATAAAATTTTGTGATTCACTATTTTTCTTTTTTTCTTTTTCTTTTTTGTGTGAGGCAATTGGGGTTAAGTGACTTAACCAGGGTCACACAGCTAGTAAGTGTTAAGCATCTGAGACCAGATTTGAACTCACGTCCTCCTGAATCCACGGCTGGTGCTCTATCCACTGTGCCAACCTAGCTGCCCCCACTATTTTTCCAAAGAAGTTTAGAATAATCCTCTCTGTACAGAAGATGAGCTTGTCACCTAAATAAACCTAACAGTTTATATTAAGAATGAGGTATGGGGCAGCTAGGTGGCACAGTGGATAGAGCACTGGCCCTGGATTCAGGAGGACCTGAGTTCAAATCCAGCCTCAGACACTTGACACTTACTAGCTGTGTGACCCTGAGCAAGTCACTTAACCCCAATTGCCTCACCAAAAAAAAAAAAAAGAATGAGGTATTATTTTTGTTTTGCCTTAAACTGTTGGATACTGAAGATGCTTTACAAGTGCAAAGAAAAGACTTAGGTCTATCCCTTTACCTATGTCAGGTTGTTTTGTTTCTTGTTCTTTGAGAGATCAGGGTAGCTTCATTCCATTATTGAAACCAAACTTCTATTTCATTTTATTTAGCCCTTCTCCTCTCCTCTCTCCCTTAATTAAGCATTCATCTCTTGTGCTAGCTGGTTCCTATAGTATATGTAATGTGAATTAAAAAAAGATACATTTCTAACAAATACAGTAATAAGATGCTTCCATGCTGCTCAATAGTCATCTAACCTCAGATCCTCTGCTCTAATGGGATAGCTGTATACATTCATCAAAGGGGGCATTATTTTCTGGGCCTAAATTCAAAAGTAAAATTAATCCTTAGCATCTCATGTAGGAAGTTGCAAGTTAACTAGGCCACAACTTTTGCTAACTCAAGAAGTGACAAGAAACATAATGGCAGAAAGGCAGGACTGGAAACAAAGGTGGGTCAGTCATGTTGACAAAGGGAAGGGTAACTAATGGATTGTTTGACCTCAGTGCTGATACCTACAAAATATTAAATCAGGCAGTGGATGGATTGCTCAGCAACTCTTTTGTGTAGATCATCTGTGGAGGATGGGAGGGTTATGGAATGACATGGACAAAGGTATCAAAGGTGAGCAAGTAAAATAGAAGTATTATGAGCTACACTGATGGGAACATACCCACACTCATGAGATCATGTTGCCGGGGACTGGGTAACAGTAAACAAAGACCAAATTTACCACCCTTGCTTTGGAAATATTATGATGTATCAGTCCTGTTAATCTACTATGTAACTTCAATAGCAGAACTCCAGAACTCCAGAATCCCTATAGAATTCAAATAGGTAACAAATCTGATTTTTTTTCAAATAGTTTATCAAATTATCCAAAAGTCAGAAAGGCTTGTCTGCTAATACACATGAACTAACTATTCAGGTAGTATGTATAAGGGAGGAAAAATACTTTTGTTGAAAGCAGAAAAGCTTGTCCATAAGGAGCTACAGATCTACTTTCCAAGCACTAGAAGACCAAGTAACCATATCTAAGATCTGACTCCAAGCCAACACAGCAGTGCAGTGCCTGAAAAAATGGGCATATTCATTTAAATTGAAAATAATATGATAATTTGAGAGAATAAATATTTGAGTTGGATATTGACTTCTTTGGCAGAAAAGGAGGTAGCAGTTGCTTATACAAAATAATAGAGTCCATTAAGTATTACAGGTAGCCAGGACAAATAAGATTCAGAAAACAAATTCAACAAATATTCATTAAACACCCACTATATGCAAAGCCCTGTATTAGGCATTGTGGACATGAATATGTAAAATGATAGTTTCTGCCACTTTTCTAGGAGGGGGAAAGATGAAAAATGTACACAATTAACTCTGGCTCAAGTTAGAAAGTGATTAAACACCCAGGAGAGACCAAATAGTATGGCCTGCAAGTTTCAAGGAAGAAGAGAATACTTTCATCCAGGGAATCAAGGACATCCTAGATCAGATTGCCTTTTGAGTTAGCTCTGAACATTAATAGGTTTTTGTTTTTGTTCAGTCGTTTTCAGTTTGTCTGACCATTTATGACCTCATCTGGGGTTTCTTGGCAAAAATTACTGGAATAGGGGCGGCTAGGTGGTGCAGTGGATAAAGCACCGGCCCTGGATTCAGGAGTACCTGAGTTCAAATCCGGCCTCAGACACTTGACACTTACTAGCTGTGTGACCCTGGGCAAGTCACTTAACCCCCATTGCCCTGCAAAAAAAAAAAATTACTGGAATGGTTTGCCATATCCTTCTGAGGCTCATTTTACAGATGAGAAACTGAGGCAAACAGGGTTAAGAGACTGCCCTGGTTCACACAGTTAGTAAGTGTCTGAGGCCAGGTGTGTACTTAATTCTTTTTGACACCAGATTTGGCATTTCATCCACTGCATAATCTAGCTGCCCCTGAAAATAGGTACAAATATGCTAAAATTATAGATCCTCAATCATCATTAATCATTAGCAGAGCTAAATCAAACATCAAAGCTACAACATTATAATATATTCTAACTACAAGTTGCCAGGAGTAATTCTTTCTATGTGAGTTTAGTGCCTCTCGTCTAGTTTTTAATGATGCCAACAATGCCTGGTGAATTGTAATTCAGATAAATTACATGGATATTAACACATCATTATACTATAAAGCATAAAGCTATACTACACCCGTGTTCAGAGAGCTCTTGCTATAGAAGCATCATATCTCCCTAACCGATTTTCTTTTTTTATTGTTCCTTCTCCCCCATTCCCCTTCCACAACAAAAATCAATCTGATTTAGACACATGGTCTGTTTTCTCCCACAGTATTGTTTTAAATTTTCTTGTTCAATCTGGGTGTGTGTTAGGTAATTTCTGGATCAGGTCACCCTTATTGAGGTTTATTCATGCATACTTATCTGAAGACGGGATTGTTAGTAGAAGTAATAAAGTAACCTAGACATGGAAAGATTAATTACTAAATTATGCTAAAAATTGGCTAAATCTTAAAAGGCAATCTCAGCTTTGAGGGATAAACTTTTTCCTAAAGTTTTGAAAAATCTTGAGGGTATGTCAATTTCTCACAGGTGTTTTTATCTAAAATGTCCCACCTATAAATGTATCCTGGGAGTGACTTCTATATACCATTCACATGAAAGCATGTCACCATGTCAGCCTTCACAGAGTGATGAATAATGGCAATGGTTAAAATCAGGACATAGAATATGGCGGGAAAGGTCCACATGCATTTTTCCTGCTTCTCATGTGACATGTCATGAAATTTATATCTGACTTTACACGGCAAGAATTATATTCCTATTTGCAACTGTGGGAGGACATGACTAACAATGCTATGTGGTATAGTCAGTCCAAAAGGTCATTATCTTACCAGTGATGTACAGCAAGGAGCAGCAATGTAGAGAGCAATGAGCTACACTGATAATTGCCAGCCAGCTCCTTCACCTTTCCTGTTATAAATGTTAATGATGATAGTCTTGAAATCCTGAGGCACTTCTGTGGCATTTCTATTTTCCATATGTGAAATAGAGGTCAAGGAGGTTAATCAAGTTGTGTAAGAATACCTAGGAGTGGTGGATTACGTTACATGTCTTCTAACATTTAGTTCTGGGGTCTATCTTTTTTCTTAATCATCTTTGAGGGGTCTTCTGGTCCAGAACTGTGATTTCATCTCTGTGGGGTAATCCTGGTATGGAAATTCCGTCTATCTCATAGCCACTAATTTAGAGTCTTAGAGAGCTGCGTAGGGCCCTGAGAAGTTAAATAATTACCCTCATCACATAGCTAGGATGTTTCCATGTACCTGTTAGAAACTATTGAGAGCTTTTCCTTCACATAGATTTTTTGGTAAGGCTAGGAGAGATTCTTCTGAGGATAGTGATAGTTGCCATACCTCAAGGAAATTTAAGGAATTCAATCATGAAAAAAATTGAAATCAATTTGCTTAGAAGTTCAAAACCTTATTTCATCAATTATTTCAAATTTCACCAATTACACATTAGAAATTCCATTTGGTTGGACCATAGAATAGTTAAAGTGGAGTAATATGCAATCAAGGTAGAAAAGTGACATGAGATTAGTTTGTGAAGGGTTTTAAGTGTCAGATGGTGAAGATTATATTTGTTCATAGAGCAAAGAATCTCACCTTCTTCTGTGTCATGAACATTTTTGGTAGTCTAGGGCAGCTTATGGGTAGCTAGGTGGGACAATGGGTAGAGCACTGGGCTTCAAATCAGGAAGATTTTTCTTCATGCATTTCAGTCTGGTCCCAGACACTTACTCCCTCTTTGACCCTGGGCAAATCACTTAACCCTGTTTGGCTCAGTTCTTCATCTGTAAAATGAGCTAGAGAAGGATATGCCAAACCATTCCATTATCTTTGCCAAGAAAGCCCCAAAATGAGGTCACAAAGAGTTGGACATGGCTGTTATGATTCAACAACAATGATAACAAAAGTGCAGCTTATGGACCCATTCTCAGAATAATACTTTTAAACACAAAAAGGAGGAAATGCCAAGGAAGGATATTATAATGAAATTGAAAATATCAACACTGAATAATCAATATTGAAATACAAATAAAACATAAAGTTCCAAGTTTATAGATTTCCTAAAATTTATCCCTGGATGTCCATAGACCCCAGGCTAAGAATTCCTGTCCTACAGGTAATAAGGAGTCATTGAGTTTAAAACATAGACTCAAATAATTCCAAGTATTAGAAACTACAGAGGAATATTTGTGAAGCATCAAATCATGGCCCAAAGTGTAGACAGTCCTGATAAAAATTGCTTACTAGAAGTTTATAATCACTACTGAAATGTGAAAATTTGGGTCAACACGGAATAAAGCATAACTTTCTTTCATTGAAAAGAAATAAGAGCACACAGAACTGAAAAAGGTAGTTTTCTTTTTATGGTTTATGAGTGGGAAAGAGAAATCTAGAACTATGATTTAATGGGTCTTAGGACCTCTTGGTGTAGAAACTATCTCCATTGATAAAGATAGGCAATGGGTTTGTTTTATTTTATTTTTAATGGATTTTAAAATATGGAGTCCTGGAAAGTTCTTTGAGACATTTAGACGTTTAGTCTCTTGTCCGTGGTTGCACAGAATGTACCAGAGGCAGAATATGAACTCTGGCCCTTTTGATTACAAAGCCAGAATAATATCAGCTATTCCAGGCAACCTATCACAGAAAAGGATTACCAAACAAAATACAACAGATGTAAAAACAAAATTGTATTGATCAAGGTCACATGGTTAAATCCCATTCAGTCACTAGATAACTGTTTAAGACAAAGGAAGTCTCAAGATGACTTGTGAAAAAGTCCAACTTGATTTATCTTTATTAGTAGTATAATTTTAGTTCATGTGTAGAAAGGTTGTATGGAAATTTTGCTTGTTTTTCACAATATTTTGACAGGATGGAAAAGGAAAGTTGTCTTGAGAGTAGTTATCTAATATTAATTAGAGGGGAGAAAAAGGCAGAAGGTATTTGAATACAAGGAAGGAAGTGGAATTGTTCCTAGGTAGTAGAGATGGACAGCAGAATAGAAACAGCAAAAGAATACTTCAAAATATGACAAGTTTTCAAGTATCTGGGTCTATAATGAGGAGAATAGAGTTGAGGAAAAATAAACCTAGAAAGAATTAATAGAATTTCCCAGGATATTGTGTACATAAAACATAAGCATGTTATTTATATTGCATTATTAATTTTGAAATTGAGGGTCTATTATTGCTCTACTTGTCAGAAACACTATTTGTCATCTTCTCCTTCCCAGATAGAACAGTGTAGTCTTCAAACAAGACCAGATATTCTTCCATTGTCAATTGTAACCAAGCAAAACCTGAAGAAACAAATCAAGGAGTAAAGAGAGAGCTGGGTAGTAAAATACGCTAGCATGACTTTATGACTGTAAACACGAAAGCAAGGTTGGTTTTCGGGGAGGGGAGGGAATATGCTTTAACAAATTTAAGACAAAATAAGATTTCAGTAATTCCCTTAAGTAATTCAGCCATGTGCTATCAGATATGGTAATGATATTCTGTTCCAGAGGCATAATTTATTCTCATTGTGCTCACAAAAGACAGATGCTCTCCGCCACAAGAAGATACAAAGAATACTATCTTATTAACTGTATTGCCACACTGCAACACATATCTCATGAGCTACATATTAAATGATGAGAGGCTAATTTATCTTCTAAAATACAGGAAGGAAAATGGCTGAATCATTTCTCATTTTCTCCAAAAGATTATACAATATATTTTTTGTCCACATTCCTATTTCAGAGCTTCAAACTTTTGATTACTTTTATCTCGTTGAAGCAGTAGGGAAAAAATAAAACAAATAATACTTTTTTTCTAAAGGTGAAATTAATAAACAATGAAAAGTCATTGATAAAATAGAATATTAGTTCCCTAAAAAAACAGTCGCTAATATTGGAGGTTTGGAAGAATGTTGTAGTGTGTAGTTTTTGTGGTGTGTGTGTGTGTGTGTTTTTTCCCTAGAGACCTGCGTTTTCATCCTTTTAGGAGACTTCTGGTATGCACATTCCCTCTACTAAAATATATAGGCAACTTCTATGCAACTGAAAGCCTTAAAGAGGTTGGGGAATGCCATAAATACCATGAATGATGCCATGAATAGAGCCCTAGCTTTAGAGTCAAAACACCTAATTGGACTCAGGTCTCACCTCATTCATTTACTCTTCAAGTGACTATAAATAAGTAATTTTATTTTATCTAGGGGCAATTTTCTGTATCTATATAATAAGAGGGTTATATTACCTTAAATGTCTTTAGAGTATATAATGAAAAAGCCTTTCAGTAAAAAATTTTGAACTTGTTCTCAAATATATGTATTATTACATATGTATATTATATATTATCAAATATATGTAAATTATATATAATGTGAGAGCCCAAAATTTGAATACAGAGCATTATTTGGGTACTCACCCTTAATATTGGGGTCCGGGAATGTGAGGGACCCTTTTAGGTTTAACTTCCCCTATGAACTGTCCTTTTTAGATATTTCTCCCAAGCCAATAAGAAAGGAGCCTCTAAGCTTTAGTTCACAAAAGGATCAGATTTTTATTACTTGGGAATTTAATAAACAACAAAGGTGAAACTAATAAAAATCAAAGATAAGGAATTAGGAAAATAGAAATACAGAGAAATATTCTTAACTCTAAACTTAGCCTATTAGGGTTTTCCATAATTAAACTCATCAAAACCCTGAACAGCCCGCGCTAGTCTAAGGTTGCTCGCACACTACCCAGACCACAGTCGCCTCACCGAGAGCATGAACAACTACCGTCAGCTCAAGGGTCCAGCTGGAAAAGGCCACCAATCTGGAAAACGCGTAGCATTCTGGAAGCAGCCCTGCCTCCCTTCAGGGCGCATTCAATCTCTCCTCCCCCCTAAAAGGGAGGTCCTCCAAAGCTGCCCTTTCTTAGCTCAGTAGCATACAGAATCCTCGGGCGTGGGCCAGGTGTGGCCCCTCTCAAATGAGTTAGCTAAAAACAGGAATATTAATCTTTACCACAAATAATTTTTACCACAATAATATATATTACATATGTGTATTATATACTTTTAAAACATATTTTACTACTATGTAACTATGTTATGTTATTATATGAATATACTTAAACATATATAAAACATAAATATACATAAAATGATGGAATACAGTGAAATTAATAATATTTTAATATTTTATTACTAACATTTAGACATTGTTGAATATTGGAAAGCACACTGCCTCTGGAATTATTTTAAATCTGAGTTCAAATTCTCACTCTCACAATTACTAATAGAAGGCATCTAAGTGTACTGGTAATTTAGCCTCCTTGTGCATCACTTTTCTCCTCTTAAAAATTAGAGGATTGCATGAGATGGCCATTGAGATCCATTCCAACTATACATCCATAATCCTACCTTCTTAAGACACATTGTATTCGTAAATTGTCCATCATTATTAATGACAATGGACATAAATCTATATTTCAATCATCATTCAACAAACAGCAATTACTCCATCAGTCAGTAAGCATTTATTAAATGCCTGCTAAGTGTCAGGCAATTTTCTGAGCACTGGGCATATGTAGAAAAGGAAAGATAATACCTACCCTCCAGGAATTTACAATCTGCCATCTACAGTGCAATGCTATGCAAGCAAAACTCTGTTCTAGATCCTAAGGGACATAAAAAGTTAAGTAATATCTAGTCCCTATAATCAAATAATTTATACTGTATTGAGAGTGTTAAGAAATGAACATATAACTATAATGCACATAAGTGATGGTAGATGCATAAGAGAAAAGTATTAAAACTTTGGATTGAAGAAGAAATATCTGCTGGTTAGGAAAATTATGGAAGGCTTTATGGAGAAGTCATGTGAGCTAGCCCTTGAAAGATTGTTAAGACTGCTGAAGATAGAGATAGACAAGTAAAGTCTTTCAGTCATGATATGAACAAATTCACATAGAGAGGAAAGCATGAGCTATGTTCAAGTTAAGTAGTCCAGGTTGTCTATATGACTGAATAGCAAGAATCATATTACCATAAAGTCATCTTGAGGGATTATATCCTTTACCTCATATTTGCAGTTAGGACTGTTAAGCATCATTTCTTTCAAGAACAGTTCCTTATTCAGTCAGTCTGTCATCCATGTATCCATCATCCAACCAATCCATTCACTCATGCATTCATTCATTCATTGACTCTCTCATCTCAGTGATTGACTACATATATGGGATACCTTAAACATGAAACAATAGTATTTCATCTAGACTAGGTAGCTTTATAAAGGAAAATATTATGGACAATGCTAAAATAAGGAGAAAATCATGATCCAATCACACGCTGTGCAATTGAATAGCTTATCAAAGTGAACTATGTCAAAATAAATAGGAAAAGCAGATTTAAATAACTTTAAGGGAATATACATACATACTCATGTGGGCATAGTAATATTTTTTTGCTATAAGAAAGTAGGAGGGGAAGGAGGGAAGGCAGATTGGGGAGGGAGCAGTAAAAAGCAAACACTTTGAGGAAGGTGAAGATCTGTTCTGGATAACTGCACATATATGACATATTGAATTGCTTGATTTCATAGGGACTGTTGAGGAGGGAGGGAGGAAGAAAAATTTTAGAACACAGAATTAGCTCAAAGACCTTAACACTCATCAGAATGGCTCAAGGAGGTGAATAACATATACACCAATTGGGAGGAGTAACCTATTTAACCCTACAGGAAAGTAGGAGGGGAAGGATGGAAAGAAGGGAAGACAGAGCAGGGGAGTGGCAGCTCAGAATTAAAACACTTTTGAGAAGGAATAGGGTAAAAGAAGATAGAAAATAGAGTAAATACCATGAGAAGGAAATAGGATGGAGGGAAATAGTTATTATAATTGACTATAATGGCAAAATGTATGGTACCTACTCTGCTAGGCTATTGCGAAGAAAATTCTTTGTCAAGTTTAAGGTACTATATAAAGGTTATGATGAATTGGATGCTATCAGAAAAACCTGGAAAGACCTACATGAACTGAAGCAGAGACAAATGTACTGTATACAGAATAACAGCAATAGTATAAGATGATCTGCTGGGAAGCACATGGTTATTTTCAGCAAGGCAATGATCCAATATAATTCTGAAGGACTTATGAAAATTGCAATCCATCTACAGAGAAATAAGTGATGGTATCAACTCTTTAGACAAAGTTGTACCAATTAAAATAATTACTTTTTTATTGTAATCCTCCTCTTTCATCTACCTTATCACTTTCAAGGAACTAATTCTTTCAAAACCTAGTAGAAAATAGGAACAAACAATCAAGAGGAGAGCCTTGATATGTAAAGGAACATATCTTCCTGGATAATATGAGCCTCATTATATCATCTATTTTGTGACCTGTTAATTATAGGTTTAACTAAAGTTTCAGAACTCTTTAAATGAGTGCTATTATATCCTCAATTGCTTGGTGTTCAAATACAGTGTTCCTAACATTTAAAGCAAAATACATTTCAATCTAAACATACATGTCTGTTTCACTGGAAATGTTTAGAAAAAGAAAATAATAAATGATAGGCAATATATGATAGTACCCATATTTATTAACCTAAATTACATTCTATAAATTTATATTTCTGCATAAAAAAGCTGCACCTTAATTATCTCAGGCCATTTTTCCACAAATTCAACTGCATGGCTGAGAATAAGAATGTAAGCAAGAAAATCTATGAACAAAGAAACTACAGAAAAGAAAAAGAAAAGCAGGCACTTAAGTTTAAAAAGTTTAGTAATTTTTAGTGTAGGGACATTAGAACCTGGTTAAATGAAATAATGCATGTAAAAATTACTTTAAACAAAAATGCCACATAAATATAAGATACTGTTGTTTTATTGCTGGCAATATTTACAATAATGATTATCAAACTGTTCATTTCCCTCTCTCCAATTGTCTTTTCTTTATTCTTTTTCTTTTCCTCCTGTCCTTCCTCTAAAGTTAGTTTTGCTTCTGACAATTGCCTTCTTTTATCTGTTGGGTTTGATGATGACTTTCCAGCAATCTGATAATTCTTAGATTATCTCTCCTTACTCTATTTTCCAAGTAAGTTATTTTTCCTATGAGATATTTCACATTTTGTCTTTCTTTCATTCTTTTGACTTTGTTTTATTTTTCTTAATGTCTCATGCAGTCATTAGCTTCCATTTGCCCAATTATAATTTTTAAAGAAGTATTTTCTTCAGTGAGGGTTTGTACCTGTTGTGATAGAAATTCTGAGCAAAAAGTTCCAAGTACAATAAATTTTATAGTATGACTATTAGTAACCAAGAAAGGAGATCAATGGCCACTCTCAGTGATGAAATCCCCATATTTAAGGATGATAGCATCTTTTACAGTAATTAACAGGATGACAGAGCAAAATCTTGAGCAACATATGTGTGTCTTCTTTTGATTGGTTAGACCTTTTGTTGAGGAGGTGGGATAAGTGTCATGCTAGCTCTTTCTCAACACTTCATTTGGAGATGAGATCAGTCCTCAGGTGATGGTACTAGTTTGAAGGAAATCATAGTTACTACAAAAGTTTTAATTCAGTGTTTAATTTGATGAGATTAACCTTTAGTTTAACCCAGTTTCTCTAGAAAATGGGTGATGGGAGAAGTTATGAGTGTGGTAGTACAGGTCACAAATAAAGATGGAGTTACATATCACCAGGGCAGAATCAGGACCAAGTGACTGGAGGTTCCTTGAGTTATTTTTCAAGAGTAAGGAGACAACAAGGTTTAATATTAAAACTTGCTAGCTTGATTAAATCTCTTTTTTTTTTTTTTTTTTTTTTTGGTGAGGCAATTGGGGTTAAGTGACTTGCCCAGGGTCACTCAGCTAGTAAGTGTTAAGTGTCTGAGGCCGGATTGAACTCAGGTACTCCTGACTCCAGGGGTCGTGCTCTATCCACTGTGCCATCTAGCTGCCCTTGATTAAATCTTAACAAAATAGGATTAAAAATCAATTTTTAATTTCACATACCTCTTTTTTTATTTGGCCAATTTTGGTTTTTAAAGGATTATTTTCTTCTGTGAATTTTTTTACCTTTTTTCCTATTTGTTCAGTTTTGTTTTTTAAGGTGTTTTCTTCAGTATTTTTGTGCCTCTTTTTTTTTTAACCAAGCTGTTTATTATGTTTTCACAATTTTCATTTCCTTTTTTTGGACAATTTTTCCTTTATCACACATATTTGAATTTGAAAATCATTTTTAGCTCTTTCAGGTATTCTTGTTGGGCTTGCATCAAATGCCCATTTTTTTTTTTGAATCTTTGCTTGTGGCTGTTTTGACTTCATTGTTTTCTTATGAGTTCCTGTCTTGATCTTTACTATCACCATAGTACCTTTTTGTAGTCAGATTCTTTTTAGATTGTTTGCTTATTTTTATATTCTATTTCTTGATTTGGAGATTTATGTTAAATGTTAGACTGCTCCCAGTGTGGGAGAATAGAAGTGCACTATTTTAAAATTCAGGCTTTTTTGCTCAGCTGTTTTAGGAGCCAGTTTGGGGTGGGGTTGGGGGAATTGGAAGTTTTCATTGCTTCCAAGGTCGTGTGATCTGGGGAAAGGCATGGTCACTGCTTTCCTTTACACTATGTTCCTTACCCAGGAAAAGTCCATGATCCCTTGGGATGGCAATGAATACTACTCCTGTGTATCCTTTGGAACTAGAAATTATAGTGCACTTGAAGGTCTTTCATTCTTTCTTTACTAAAAGTGTTCCTCCCTGCCAGAAAGTAGCTATGTGGCACAGTGGATAAAGTACCAAGTATACAGTCAGGAAGTCTCATCTTCCTCAGTTCAAATCTGACTTTAGACAATTACCAGCTGTGTGACCCCAAGCAAGTCACTTAAGCCTATTTGCTTCAGTTTCTTCATCTGTAAAATAAACTGGAGAAGGAAATGGCAAATCACTCTAAGATCTTTGCCAAGAAAACCCAAATGGGGTCATGAAGAGTCAGACACAAATAAAATAATAGTAAATGGTCCTTCCTGCCCTTGAACTATGGCTCAGAAGTGGGTATAGGTAACTGAGATGCCAAATATAATCTGGTCCTCAGTCCAGTGCTAGCACAAGTATCTTCTGTAGTATCTTTCTAAGTAGTTGCTAAGTTTTCTTAGCATCTCTGGCTTGAGAGCTCCTGAAATTTCTGCTGTTTTTGTCACCACCATAGTACTCTTACCACAGGAGTTTCATCCATGTGGGTTGAAAACCAGCCTCCAACCACATGTCACAGTTCTCTCTTTCTGAACATTTCAGTTTTCATGGGCTAGAAGAATGTCTCATTCTGTCTGTCTTTTATTGTTTCTGCCACTCTAAAACTCAATTTGAGGTGCTATTTTAAAGTTGTTGGGAGGGCAGTGTTGGGAGGGCTCAGCTAAAAGCTTTCTTTCTTCTGCTATATTGGGTCTGCCCCATTCATTTATTATTGAATATGCTACCTGTTAACAATTTAAATTTTGATTGCCCTAAATTTTTTTACTCAGTTCCATGCTCATGTCTTATTAATATAATGCAAATATATTTAAAATTCTGAAACACAGTGAAAACATTGGAACATTTCATGTTTACATCAAAAGAAAAATAATATTTTAAAAACATACCACCAAAACAATAGTGTTATGAAAATTGACATTGTGTGTGATATTTTTGCAGAGATAGTTTAATTCCATTTAATTTTTTATAGGTAGCACATTCAATAATAAATGAATGGGGCAGACTTACTAATGAATAAACAAAGATTTAATGTCTAACACTAAATCCCTGCATGAATTGTTGTGCCTGTGTTGGAAAGGTGAAGTGCCACAGGATATGTGTGATGCCTGTATAGTTACTCTTTATAAGAACAGTGGAGACAGGAGTGACTGTAACAACTACAGAGGAATTTCACTTCTCAGTGTCATTGGGAAAACGTTTGCCAAGGTCATCTTGCTTAGACTGCGTAAACTTGTTGACCGTGTTTACTCTGAATCGCAATGTGGCTTTTGAGCAGGGAGGTCAACTACCAATATGATTTTCTCGCTTGGCCAACTGCAAGAAAAGTGCAGAAAACAAAGAAAACCCCTCTTCATTGCCTTCATAGACCTGACCAAAGCTTTGATATGGTTAACAGAGAAGGTCTTTTCGAAATTCTCTAGAGAATTGGTTGCCCTCCTAAACTCCATAGCCCTCTTTTTGCTCCTTTCATTGCAACGTGCCATGGTGTCGTACAGTTCAAATGTATACACCGCTCTGAAGCCATTCAAGCATAAACAGCGGAGTCAAGCAAGGCTGTGTGCTTGCTCCAACGCTATTTGGAATTTTCTTCTCCATGCTGTTATGTCATGCCCTTTAGTTCATTCAACTGATGGCATCTATCTGGCATTCAGGGTTGGACGGAGGCCTTATCCACCATTTCACATCTGAGCACTCCAAACCAGAGTGAGACTCGTAGCACCCTTAGAGCCCTGCTTTTATTGCCTATGATGAATACAACTCCATCCCTATCCACTCGACGAGTGGAATTGCCGCCCTTGATGCGATCGTTTCTTCCCAAGCTTGCACGGACTTTGGCCTAAGCATATAACCTTTTTGTTTTTTTTCAGGTGAGGCAACTAAGGTTAAGTGACTTGCCCGGGGTCACACAGCTAGTTAAGTATTAAGTGTCTGAGGCCAGATTTGAACTCAGGTACTCCTGACTCCAGGGCTGGTGCTCTATCCACTGGGCCATCTAGCTGCCCCATAACCATTAATCTTAAAAAGACGAAAGTCATGTGTCAGAGTGCTATGTTACCTCCATTGGTACACATTGGTAGCTACCAGTTGGATGTCATAAGCCAATTCTCATATCTTGGCTCTATTGTCAGTGACAATTTGTCTCTTGAGTCTGAGATCAATCAGAGGATTGGGAAAGCTACTTCAACCATGGCTAAGCTTGCCAAGCATATCTGGGCAAACAGTAAACTGACAAGACGAACCAAATTTGCCGTCTATAGAGCATGCGTCCTGAGTACCTTACTGTATGGCAGCGAAACATGGACTCTGTATACTAGACAAGAGAAGAAGCTTAATAGCTTCCACATGCACTGCCTTCAGCGCATCCTTGGCATATCTTGGTCAGACAGGATCACCAATACAGAAGTGCTCCAATGCATGCAACTTCCGAGCATCTACACGCTGCTGAAACAAAGATGGCTGCGCTGGCTCAGTCATGTGCACCTCATGCAAGATGGGTGCATTCCTAAAGACCTACTCTATGGCGAGTTAGCCTCAAGCCAAAGACCTGCTGGACGCCCCCAGCTTCACTACAGAGATGTATGCAAGTGAGACTTGAGGACTGTGGGTATAGACATCGGCAGCTGGGAGGAGATGGCCAAGGACTGCACCCGATGGAGTTCAGTACTCAGGAGCAGCTTGCACTCAGTTGAGATGGGCCTTCAAGCTCAGGAGGAAGAAAAATAAATGAGACACAGGAACCGATGGCCAACAGAGAGCGCAGTTTTCTGATGTCCTTATTGCAGCAGGAGCTGTGGCTCCCATATCGGACTGCACATCCACACTGTGGCCTGTGGCTCTTCATGGTGCTGATCCATGGTCGTCCACAACTGGTGGAAGCCTACTACTACTAATGTCTAACACTGTGCTATGTGTTATAATCTTCCCCTTCAATTCAAAAACTTCACTCAATGTTAAAATTAATATGAAAATATTATATGAATATATGAAAAGATAATGAATATAATCAATCTGGAAGTAGAAAAACTTGTATATAGATTAAATGTCTTTTGAAAGAGTGAAGTATAAGCACTGTATATAAGTCATTGCAGCTTCAGTCTGATGAATATTCACAGAGTGGTACACACATTGTTCACATGATTTATCCCTATCTGTAAATCTTCATTGTGAACTTAAAGAATCATTATTTTTGGGTGCAGTAGATAAAACACCTGCCCTGGATTCAGGAGGACCTTAGTTCAAATCTGGCCTCAAACACTTGACACTTACTAGCTGTGTGACCCTGGGCAAGTCACTTAACCCTCTTTGCCCCACCCCCAAATCATTGTTTCTCTGTGGACTCTGAATTCAATGCCTTTTTCTACTCTGAAACTTAGGTAGAATGGCTTCCTCCCCCTTATTAATTAATCCATATGCTTTTACACCAAAAATATCATTTGTGTATATCTAAAGAGGAGTCAGGATAGGGCTAGTGAGAATCACATCCTACTTTATATTATTTAGCAATAAAACTCAAGGTAAAAATGATAGTTAAAAAATTCAGAGATGTTTCCTATCAAAGAAAGGCTCACAACAGGTGTTAGAGTGCTCTGGGCTGTCGGTGCTAAGGAAGAAAAAAAATTACAGCATATCCATGAAACTGAGTTTAATGTGATTTTCTTGCTGAGACTTTCTCCTGTTTCCTCACAGAATATTATCATTGCTACAGGCAGAAAGAGTATTTCTCTCTATTATATTTTATGGTTGTATTCCGTATTTTTATGTCTATGGATTCTAATGTTAGCATTGTTTAAAATTTCACTATGTATAAATGTGCATATGTATATGGGCTTTAACTCACAGAAATAAGTACTCTTCCTTTTTTATTTTAAAATTACCTTTACTTCAGAATTACCTTCTGATATTATCTTCAATCCTATCTATTTTGGTTGCATGTTGTATCCCCCATTAAATCATAAGTTATTTGACATCAAGGACTCTTTTTGCCCTTCTTAATATCTCTGGTGCTTAACACAGTGCCTAGCACATAATAATCTAGCACAGTTAATGTCTGTATACTTGATATTACCCTAATTTCTCAATAATCCTCTTCTTTCTCTTTCTGCTCAAAGACCCAAACCTTATAAAAAAACAGGAAAAAGGCAGGAAAAAAATTTCACCAAATGCAATTGATATAGGAGTCAATTTTGACAGCACTTGTATTCCTCTTCTAATTCTCCACTTCTGCAAAGAAAGGAGGTGGACGTATATTTCTCTTCTTTTGGACCAAGTTGGTAATTATAATCATGGGGTACTCAATTTCATTTATGAGTGTTCTTTCAATTTACATGTTTATAATCATTGCGTATAAAGTATGTTGATTTTGCTAGTTTTACTTTGAATTATTTCATATTTTCCCATTCTTCCTTGTACTCTTCATATTAATTTTTTTTCTTATAGCACAGTAATAGTCAATTGCCTCTATTTACTATAACTTGTTTGGCAATTCACAAACAATGTACATCTACTTTCCCCCAGTCCATTGCTTCAAACAGTGTTGCTTTAAATATATTTTTATATATTAGAACTTCTATTTTTGGTCTTCTTGGAATATATGACTAGAACATTCTCATCGCTTTTTCCATCATACTTATAGATTTCAGAAATGTTTGCCCAATTTTTAGCCTTAAAAGCATTGTATTGGGGCAGCTAGGTGGCGCAGTTGATAGAGCCCCGGCTCTGGACTTAAGAGGACCTGAGTTCAAATTCGGCCTCAGACACTTAACACTTACTAGCTGTGTGACCCTAGGCAAGTCACTTAACCCCAATTGCCTCACCAAAAAAAAAAAAAAAGCATTGTATTAGTGTACACAGCTTGTAAGTATCAAGTGTCTGATGCTGGATTTGAACTCAGGTCTTCCTGAATTCAGAGCTAGTCCTTTTATTGTACCTATCTTTACTCAAATTTTCCAACATGACTACGCCCACCTGATATTACCTTTACCAGTTTGCTGTACGACAGTTGAAAACTCAGACTTTTCATTTGCATTGCCTTTAGCAGTAGTGATTTGGAGCAATATTTCTTAGAACCATTATTATATTGGATTTCTTTTTGAAAACTGTTTCTATCCAATAAATAATTATCCTTTGCAGAACAGCTTTTCTGGCTTTATATATTTACATTAGTTCCCTGTATATCTTGGATAACAGACTCAGAGATATTTGATGCAAATATTTATCAGTAATCCCTTTTATCCTCCATTCTCAAAAGTCCTTTCTTTCTGACTTTTACCTCCTCCAAGCCACCCTCTCTTCTATCAACACCCCCTTTCTCCTATCCCCTTCCCCTTCTTTTTTGTATGATAAAATAGATTTCTATACACAAGTAAGTGTAGATTTTATTCCCTTTTTGAGCCAATTCTGATGAGAGTAAGTTTCATGGTATTACCTTTCCTCCCCCATGTTCCCCTCCATTGTTAAAACTCTTTCACACCTCTTTTATGACATAGTCTATCCCATTTTACCTCTCCTTTTCCTCTTTTCCCTGTTCATTCCTTTTTCTTCTCTCTCTTTTTTTTAGATCATCATCCTATTATATTCAACTCACACCTGTGCTTTCTGTCTATGTATACTACTAACTTCCCTAATAATGAAAATGGTTTTAGGAGTTACAAATGATATTTTCCCATATAGGAATGTAAATAGTTTAAGTATATTTAGTCCCTGATGATTACTCTTTCGTGTTGTTGTTTTTTTATGCTTCTCTTACATCTTGTATTTGAAAGTCATATATTCTATTTATCTCTGGTCTTTTCAACAGGAATGCCTTGAAGTCCTATATTTCATTGAATATCTGTTTTTGCCTGAAGGATTATATTCAGTTTTGTCGGGTAGATGATTATTGGTTGTCATCTTAGCCCTTTTGCCTTCTAGAATGCTATATTGCGAGCCCTCTCATTCTTTAATGTAGAAGGTGCTAAATCATGCATTATGCTGATGGTGGCTCCACAATATTTTAATTTTTTCTTCTGGATGTTTGCAATATTTTTCTTTCCTTGATCTAGGAGCTCTGGAATTTGGCTGTAATATTCCTGGGAGCTTTCATTTTGAGTTCCTTCTCAGGAGCTGATTTGTGGATTCTTTTAATCTCTATTTTACTCTCTAGTTCCAGAATATTAGGGTAGTTTTCCTTGAAAATTAAGTGAAATATAATATCTAGACTCTTCCTTCGATGGCTTTTAGAGAGTCTAATAATTCTTACATTTTCTCTTATGGATGTATATTCAAAGTTAGTTGTTTTTCCAATGAGATATTTCAAATTTTTTCTTTTTTTTTCAATCTTTTGATTTTGTTTTATTGTTTCTTGATGGCTTACAGAGTCACTAGTTTTTACTTGCCCAAGTGTAATTTTTAAGGAATTATTTTTTTCAGTGAGTCTCCTTTTCCATATTGTCATTTCTACTTTTTAGGGAGTTATTCAGTAATTTTAATATACCTATTTCCATTTACTTCCTTCTACTTTTCAAGGTATTCTATTCCTTTTTTGTTTTGTTTTTGAGTTTTGGGTTTTTGAGGCTCTCTTACCAGTTGGACTAGTCTGTTGTTTTAAAGTGTTATTTTTTTCAGGATTTTTTTCGTGTGTATGTGCCTCCTTTACCAAGCTGTTGCTTTCTAAAATGGTTTTCTTGCATCACTCTTATTTCTCTTCACAAATTTTCCTCTTCTTTTCTTATTTGATTTTAAAAATCCTTTTAGAGGTCTTCCATGGCCTTAAACAAATTCATATTTTTCTCTGAGGGTTTGGATGTAGCATTTTTTAATTTGTTGCCTTCTACTGAGTTTGTGATCTTCACTATTGCCAGAGTAAGTTTCTATAGTCAGGATCTTTTCCTGTTGTTTGCTCATTTTCCCAGCCTATTTCTTGACTTTTAACTCCATGTTATAATGTTTTTCTATTTTCGGGGTAGAAACAGTGGAATACTCTCCCAAGATTCAGGGTAGTACAACTGTTTTCAAAGATAATTCTGGGGACCTGTAAGTTTTTAGTTTTTCCAATGTGGTATGATCTAGAGAGAAATGTGTTTTCTACTTTTCTGGACTGTGCTGTGGTCTGTAAGCAACCACAAGTACTCTTTTATTTCTTTTTTGTATGTGTGACAACTTGCATTTGATTTTTTTAAGTAATAAACATTTTTATAAATAGTTTTGACTTCTCTTCTTTACACCCTCCCCTGACCCTCCCTGAGGTCGTAAACAATCAGATATGGGTTATACATTTACCATTATGTAAAACATGACCATATTAGACATTTTGTACAGGAAAACTTGAATAAAAGAAAAAAATGGAAGAAAGTAAAAAACAGCATGCTTCAGTCTGTGTTCCATTAATCAGTTCTTTCTTTAGAGGTGGATAATATGTTTCATCAATAGTAATTTGGAATTGTCTTGGATCATTGCACTTTTGAGAATTGTTTGTCATTCATAGTTTTTCAAATAATAATGCTGTCTCTGTGCACAGCATTCTCTTGGTTCTACTCACTTCAGTTTATATCAGTTCATACAAGTCTTTCAAATCAAAAGGAATGAGAAGAAGTAGAACTGTAAGAGAGAACCCACTTTCTTAAATCCACAGCTATTCATCTGGCTTCTTGTTCCTGTATCCCACCATTCTCCACACCTGCAGATCCCATTCTCCCCAAGCAGAGATTGTCTCAGAATCTACTATTAAACTGAGCCATAGTCAAAGTAAATATAAAGATGCCTAGATCAATAGCTCAGGACATCCTTGTTACTAATTTCACTATGATTCTAGTTCTGGTAATTAATTTCTGATTTTGTTGTGGCTGGATTTTTTTTTTTGTCTATCAAGCCTATTGTGTACTTTAGTGAACCCAGTTGGGTTCATTTCATTATCTCTAATTCCTAGGTTCTTATTTGGGTGACCTTTGTAATAACACAATTCTCCTTGGATTGAAGCTTTACTTTACCACCCCTAGATCTCCCAAGCACCATAGATTTTTGACTCAAGCACAACCTATTCTCTTGACCAAACATGATACCTGTTTGGCTAAATTTCCTTCTATTCCCAGCTGCCAGATGTCCCTGATATGCCTCAACATGGCTGTTGGGACCCATTGCTTTCTGCTTAAATTTCTACCTCTTATCTCTCATCAGATTACTTCTACTTCTCATGCTATCTCTATACTGAGTGGTTACTATTAAACCTCCCTAGTCCTGATTACCTTTCTGTCTGGCATTTTCTATGTCCAAACTCTCTTAATGGCTACCTTCTCGCCTATACTCCCTACTTTTATGCAAATGTCCATGTTTACTCTGTCAAAATTTGATAGATTCAACTAATCTTTGCATCTCATTTGACCCCATCAGTGGACCCTCTCCCCCCAAACCTCAAGGACTATTTGTAAAAGGATAAAACATCTCTGCAAGGGAAAAAAAAGAGAAAAGAAAAGAATAGATCATGTGATATGACACCACTAGAAACCATTCCCAATAGCCACTTCAGGAAAAATATGCTTACTCTTCTCTGAGGTGAGAAAATTCAACCCTAAAAATAGGATTGCCTCAATATTTTAACAGAAGAGGCCACAGAGCTCTTTCTGAGCTGAACTAGTGACATGTATGCTCCTTAGTTCTAATTAAAGTGAGAAGTTTTGGGTGCAGGTGCCTTGTTGGCTCAGTAACCATGCACTACTGTGTATCTAATAATGTTAGGGCAATGATTAACAGCAAGGTTAATGCACTTTTATTTGCTGAAGAACTTTTTTTTTTCCCCTGGGAAGTCAACTTCTTGTTCTACAACATTTCTGCCAATTTATAAATTAACCTACAGTAAAGTACATTAAGGAGATAGTTTTGTTCACTAAATTACTAAGAAACCATATGGCTTGGATGTTGGTGTGAAGCAAATCACAAACCACATGTTTGACCATCATGGTTTTTTTTTTTCCATAATTAATTACAAATATAAATGATGCTATTATCAACACAGTATGGCATACACAGTACCAGTAACCTTTAGAATAGGGAATTTAACATTCTGAAAATTGGACTTGCTCTTTTTCCATCATTTTGAAAAAAATCACAATCATAATAAATCAAGGAAAAAAATGCACAGAAAGAAAATCTATAATGTCATAACGTCTAAGATAACTTCTATAAAGTACCTTGAGGGATCAACTAGGTTACTCATCTCATTGTACAATTGAGGAAAATGAGGCAAAAAAGGCAGAGTGATTTTCCCAAGGTTATGTAGGTAATTAGAAGAGACAATTTAAAACCACGTACTTTGCACTATAAATCCAGTTGTTGTTTTTTTCAAAGTACCTAGGTGGGGCAGCTAGGTGGCGCAGTGGATAAAACACCCACTGGCCCTGGATTCAGCAGTACCTGAGTTCAAATCCTGCCTCAGACACTTGACACTTACTAGCTGTGTGACCCTGGGCAAGTCACTTAATCATCACTGCCCTCCCCCCCCCCAAAAAAAATTACCTATTTGGCACAGGAGATAGAGCACTGGGGCTAGAGTCAGGAGGATGAGTTCAAATGTGTCCTCAGAAATTTAGTAGCTGGATAATCCTAGGAAAGTTACTTTAAATCTGTCTGCTCACCTGTAAATCTGTTCCTTACCTGTAAAAGTGGGATAATATTAGCACCCATCTTGAAGCGTTGTTGAGAGGATCAAATGAGATAATATTTTTAAAGTGCTTAGTGCAGTGCCTGGGACATAATAGACATGTAATAAATGTTTGTTCCTTCTTTCTTTCCTTCCTTTTGACAATAATAAAAAATTGTCTTGTTATTTTTCCTTAGACTAATACCTTCCTTAAAACTATATCTTCCACAAAACAATTTTGTAAACCTTGTTTGTATTGTGGCACATTTAAAATATCCACACAAGCTGTCAGAACACAAGGAAAACATTGAATCAGTCCTCTGGCAGTGTGGTCATTCATATTTGTTCTTGTTCAGTCATGTCCAACTCTTTGTGACTCCATTTGGGGTTTTCTTGGTAAAAAATGCTGGAGTGTTTTGCCATTTTACAAATGAGGAACTGAGATAAACAGGGTTAAATAAAGTCATCAGGGTGACATAGCTGTTAAGTGTCTGAGGCCAGATTTGAAATCACAAAGAGTCTTTCTGACTCTCTAGGCCTGACACTCTAGCCTCTGGACCACCTAGCTGCTCTTGGTCAATTACTTTAGTATAGCACCTAAAGCAGTGAGGTAGCTAGTACATGTGTCCACTGGGCCTTCCTATTGCCTTATCTTTCTGTCATTCACAAAACTTAAGATAAAAGACAGCAAAAGTCTCTTTGTGTAGTTGTGCAGCACCCTCCTCTTTCTGTAATGGTTTACATATAGTAATTATTCCATAAATATTTGTTAAATTATGGCATTTCATGTGGATTTCCCAAATTCATGCCAAACTTATTAGCACATTTTCTAAATTACTGTAGCAATTAGTTTTACTCTTTTATGTCTCAAATGTGGATATCTCTGTGACAGCAAGTAAGGGACTAAATCTCAACCATAGTTTTCTCATTTGTACAACAGGGGTAATAATACCTATAGCACTTACATCGCTTGATTGCTGTGAGGTTCAAATATGACAATGTATGTAGAAAGTATTTTGCATATGTTAAAATACTATCACATTGTTCATTATTATTTTTGGAATTGGATCATAAATGGTGCTACATTATAATTTGTTTATGTTTCTTCTGTCCAGCTGATTTACAAACCCCTGGAAACAGGGTAGTATTTCTTTCATTTATATTTCTTTTATTTATTTATTTTTTACAAATTCAGTAAGGGCAAGGTCATTTCCTGTCTTATCTAAATGTATATGTCCCTGACCTTAGCATGATATTGATGCACAGTAGATACTAAGTAAATGTTTGATTCAATGAATGAATGAATGAATATCTTTGTCAAAGCCATATCTACTGCCATCCATGTACAAAGTAAATATGTGCTGAATGAATGAATGAATGAGTTTCCATAGGGATATGACTCAGAATAGAATATGCTTGTGTCCTAAATGTGTCCACATGATTTTTCTAGCTGTCTTGCAACTGATTACAGTTATTAAATACCTCTTCTAAAGTGTTCAAGAGGATAATTGATGTACATGGTGATGACTCTGAAGCTTTGTGAGATGGTCTGTACCTTCTGAAACATCAAAGAAAAGTCAAGTTATGCTATTCATAGTATGAGGAAAATTACAGTGTGCACATGAGCATAAATGGTTTGAGATTACGGTTGAAGGCAACACCACCCCCTCAATCACCCAGTCTTTCAACCTCGATGTCATCCTCAAACTCTCATTCTCACTCATCTTTCATATCCATTTCATTGCTAAATCTAGTTGCTCCTATCTTCAAAACATCTTTCCTACATTTCTCCTTTTCTTTATTAACACAGTCAACTTCCTGGATGAGGTCCTCAACAATTCTCACTTAAACTATTTATATAGGCTTTGAATTCCTATCCCTTCCTCCTCTTTCTCTGCACTCTATTCCCTCCTCCACTAAGCTGTCAAACTTAGCTTCCTAAAGCACTGGTCTGACCTTGACATCACTGTAGTAAATTAGCTCCAGTGGATATCATTCATTTCCAGGATGAAATAAAAATCCTCTATTTGGTATTTATAACTTTTTTATAGCTTAGCCCCTTCCTTCCTGTCCAGTCTTCTTATACTTTACTAACCCAGGGTAGGTGGCACAGTAGAGAGAGTTCTGACCTTGGAGTAAAGAAGACTTTTCTTCCTGAGTTCAAATCTGGCACTTACTAGCTGTGTGGCCCTGAGCAAGTTACTTAACCGTTTGCTTCAGTTTCTCATGTGTAAAATGAGCTAGAGAAGGAAATGGCAAACCACTCCAGTCAGGATCATTTCCAAGAAAACCCCAAATGGAGTCACGAAGAATCTGGAACAACAACAGAGAGAGGCCTAGGCCCAAGGTTGAGTTTCATGCTTATTCTCTCTATAACCTAACACAATACTACTTAGCATGCACATACACACATATTGCTTCACATATGTTGTATCATTCTATTTAGTCCTCATTTTGGTTAAAATAAGTTATTTAACATTCCTGGCTTAGTATAATTATTTTGTTTTTTTTTTTTAACCTGAAAAAATGATGGTTTTTAACCTTGAGTTTCTACCTTGAGATCTCTAATAGTCTATTATATGGCATTTTGGAAGACATCTCATTCATAACTAGAATACTATAACCAACAAACATGAGCCCCATCTGCCCTCATTGACTTTTTCAATAGTTTTCAGTCCTATTAAAAGAAAGTGGTGAGATTTATACTCTCTGGTAGTCCTGGATACTATCAAGGTTTTTGTATATAAAATTTTATATATTTTCCTTTAGGTCAATTTTATTCACATAAGATTTGGCAAGAATTAATAGGACACAGATGTTCAACTTGTCTTGTTTTGCTTCATCTTCCCCCCGCGAATTAAACATGGAAACTTGTCGTCAGCATCATCATTATTGGTCGGATTTTAAGATTTATTGTCTAATGACTGACATGTGATTAATCTTCCATTGAAATATGCATGAATAATCAGATTAAATGTCACATCTCCAAGGAAACATCAGCTGATTATCAGTAATGTCATTTAATTTCTTTATTTGTTTTCAGGGCACTAGTCAAGAGAAGGCAATCATCTTGGAAAATCTCTCTATTGATATCTGAACCAAACAATCATTAAGCCTATCTTTATTCTTTAAACAACAAAGACAAATCAAGAAGTATTATTTTCTAGTCTCCTAATCAACTTCCTGGTTTATTATTATTATTATTATTATTATTATTATTGATTCAACAATTCAACAATGATTAAGCATCTCAAAAACAAAGTGGTATTAGATTTATGAAAAATATTGGTTCCCTGCTCCACAAGAATAAGTGGGCAGGAATGATATCTACCAACATAATTATGATGCATAGTAGACTGTGATAGGTACAAATATATCCTAATTTCACTTAACCTTTAGAATTGCATTTCCTATTTGATTTCCTGAACTGGATATCTCATAGACATTTTAAACTCAGAATATGCAAAGCTGAACTCATTATCTTTCCCCACAAACCCTTCCCCCTTTCAAATTTCCATATTATTGTCAAAGTTAAAGTCCCACCTTCTATAGGAAACATTTCCTCTTGATCACCATTAATGTTAATGCCTTCTCTCTGTTTATTATCAAATGTTTTATGAGATATGTTATAATATTTATATTATAAAATCATATCACACATGCATACTATATGGATATGTATATATAATGAATATATAATATTATTTGTGTATAGTTGCAAACATGTTGCCTTCCCATTAGATTGCAATATCCTTGAGAAAAGAGGCTCTTTTGCCTTTCTCTCCATTTAGCACTTAGCACAGTACCTGTCACAAAATAGGTACTTAATATCTTCTGGTTGACTGACTGACTGAAATGAGGAGCCCAAGAGAATGTATCTAGAGAAGAGATTTGGAGAGATATCACTTTCATCTAGGAAAATCATGGAAACCTTAATGGAAGATAGCACCTGAACTTAAGATTTCAACAGGAATGAATGTTCCAGGTATCAGAAATGGGTTTACTCAGAGATGGGACTGTTAGAGTAAGGATACAGAACAGTTAGTGGACAATTTGGCTGAAATATGTGAAGAAGAATATACTGAAATAAAGTTGGAACTAAGTTGGATCTTGCTTGTAGAGAACTTTAAATGCCAGGCTAAATAATTTTCATTTTATCTTCCTATAAGAAACACTAATGGTCCTATACTTGTCACTCTAATATCAGTCCTATCCTGACAAAGAACATAGTTAATACCTAGTACAATATTATGTTATGACAGATAATATAAGAATGGGACATTATGGTTAATAAATATTCTAATAGAGATGTTAACTCTATTCTCTCCATGCTGCATAGGTTCAAATAACTCTGTTAGATTTGGGAAGGAGGATTTTCTCACTTCCTCAATTTAGAAGAAGTTTCAGATCCATAAGTAATGGAAATTATCGTTTAGTCATCACTTTAGCCATCTACCCTTGGTAATGAGACCCCTGTTTGACCTTTCTGTGCCCTACTATCTTTTCAAGCTTCTCTATTCCTTGTTTGCACCTGTCATACTTCTCTTTAGCCTCAATCTTGTGGTTTTATAGTGAACCATGGCCATTTTACTTTGTTCTACTAAGACTAAAAGAAGACCTCTCTTCTTCTGTACTCATTCCCAGAAAAAATAAGAGTGAATAGGACATACATACTTACAGCAGTTATTTTCCTTTTCCATGTCATTTGCAAAATGCACTACAATATACTTAACTTTATCAATAAACCAGCTATTTATTAAGGACATACTATGTTCCAGGCCTTTTGCTAATGCTAGGTTTTGAGTCTACCAAGCATCGTTTTACCAAGATCAAAAGAAGACTATTTGGCTTCTGCACCCATCCCCAGGGGGAAAAAAAAAAAAAAAAGCTTTATGTTGAAAGTAGCATTTGAGCTATGCTTTGAAAGAAAGAAAGAAAAGACAATCAGAAACTGAGGTGAGGAGGGAATGCATTCCTGGCATGATGTATGGCCAGTGCAAAGACATAGAGCTTCAAAATGGAATTTTGCACATGAAGAATAGGGATATACATTGTAATACACTTTGAAAATAATGCAGTATTAAGTTGTGACATCCTTATCCTCCCTCACTTTCTACCATGACATTGTGTGGCAGTATGCAGTAATATACATTTTGAGACTTACTTAAGTCATTTTTATTTATATTTGTAATTCAAGTTGTTGCCACCAAAAAGTGAAGATGATACTTACCAAGTGTAGGTGAAATTGATTAGACTAACAGTCAGATGTGGAGGTTTGTATAAGATCTGCTACTTTACATATGCATGAATTTGGGTGTATCTGGAACAAATTTCCTTGTTCATAAATGAGAGGGACTGGAATAGCTCATCTCTAAGATCTCTTTTTTTGGGGGGGGGCAGGGCAATGAGGGTTAAGTGACTTGCCCAGGGTCACACAGCTAGTTAAGTGTCAAGTGTCTGAGGCTGGATTTGAACTCAGGTCCTCCTGAATCTAGGGCCAGTGCTTTATCCACTGTGCCACATAGCTGCCCCTAAGATCTCTCCTTTATAAACATTTGTGATTCTGTCATTATAGCATAAAGTTAACTTTTTCATATGAAAAACTGAAAAAGTGAAAAAATAGTGTCATAACTTTTTCTTTAACATCTATGGAATGAACAAAAAATTATCGATCTTTACTCAATTTTAAGACACTATAATAACTGAAATATTAAAGAAAGAGAATCATGAGGACAGAGTCATCACCCATCCATCTCCTGCTTGCTAGCTTGTTTTCCTTAAAGAAGGTTAAATTTCATTCCCTCCCCACATGACCCTTACCTCCTCACCCCAAGTAATCACCACCTATTTGAGGCCTGTCTTCTTGACAAATTTTTTAGTATTTTGCAGAAAAGATTTTCCTTCAAGGAAACAATGGTTTTCTTGTCGTGGGTTTTTAAAAAATAATTTTGGAACATGACCAGAGAGAACAGGTAGTCAGTATGAAAGCATTTATTAAGTGATGTTTCCAAGACGTTGTCCCAGTTATGGGACATTACGACCCTTATTAACTTAATATAGCCTAGACACTGTGCTAGGATACATGGTGGGGGGGAGGGGGAAACTCCTGCCTTCAGAGAGCTCACAGTATAATGAGAGTAGATGAAAGATAATCTCATTGGAAAAGGAAGAGATTGGGAGCTTTAGGAGAAGTCTCGAGGTGGGATTTCCTCACTCCCTCCCTTCCTCCCTTCCTTTCCAGCAGCTCAACTTCATTCTTTATTGTGGGCCCCTTTCAGCTTCTCATGGGGCTGCTTCTCATAGCCGTGCTTCAAGCTCAGCCTCTCCAACAGGTGTTCTTCCAGCCGGGACTGGGGGTCGGCCTGCACGTGGCGCAGGGTGGTCAAGCGAACCCAAGCGCTTCAGCGGCTAAGTCTCAGGTGCGGATGCCCTTGGCTGGAGCCCGGGTCCTGTAGCTTCAGGAGGGCCTGGTCCAGGCCCTTCTCCAGGCTCAGGGCAGCCTCCATGGCATCCAAGCTGTGGCCCCACTCCTCTTGGGTAGGTTTCTGCACAGCCTGGAGGAGGACCCGGCCCCCACATTGGTTCTGGAGCGGCATACGGAGCTCAACGCCCTCGCGTTTGTCCTTTGCCAGGTCACGGAAAAAATGTGACACCCTCGGCAGAGCGACATCGTCCTGGTCGGAATAAACACCCAGGGACAGGTAGGAGTAGGAGGCCTGCCGGTAGAGGTTGGCCAGGAGGCTGACCGCGGCCTCGGCTTCAGAGGAGAAGTTTTGGTGGATCAGGGAGGTGGAGCTCATGGCACCGAAGGCCGGGGGAGGAGGCGGCTGGTCCCAGAGCTGTTTGGTCTGGGTGGCCCGGGGCGTATGGTCCCGGGGGAACCCCGGTTCTGTTCTGTCCAAACACTGTTGAAGAAAGAACCAGAGCCGTACGACAAGGCCTGTTAATTGTCTTTTCAACCATGTCTGACTCTCTGTGACCCCGTTAGTGGTTCTCTAGGCAAGGATACTGGAATGGTATGGCATTTCTTGCTCTAGTTCATTTTTACAGATGAAGAAACTGAGGCAAACATGGTTAAGTGAATTGCCCAAAGACACAGGTAATAATTGCTTGAGATTGGATTTGAACTCAGGTCTTCCTAACTCCAAGCCCAGTGCTCTATCCTCTGCACCACATTGTTGTTCTTTAGTTTTTTTTAGTTGTGTTTGACTCCTCATGAGCCCTTTTGGAATTTTCTTGGCAAAGATACTGGAGTGGTTGGCCATTGCCTTCATCAATTCATTTTATAGATTTAAACTCATGAAGATGAGTCTTCCTGACTCAGGGCCTAGCACTCTGTCCACTGCACCACCCATGTGCTTCCGATTTTGTAGATAGACTATTTCCACTATACCACACTTTCTTCACAGAGAAACTGAAATGAATCCTCTGTACTAGGCTGAGTGAGATCTGCCACACAGCCTCCACAGAAGAACTAAATGAGGGAGGCAAATGCTGTTGCTTTTCTCAGGAAGAAGGGAACAAAGCTATTGCATGTTTGCATTTCTCCTAGAAAAAGGAGTTGGGAGGGAGAAGTTCAAAGGGGTGCAATGACTTCTTCACAGCATTAAAAAAAATAAAATGCCAATAATAGGATGTGGAACCACTTCTTTCCTGATTTGAAGAGTAGCAACCATTCCATCCCAGTTGTAGTATAGTACCAACTTTTTACAACTAAGTGTGAATAACTATAGGTTGGTAGGTGGGATTTCCGCAGTCCTGTTCTACTGGGGCGGAGGAGGGTATTCAGTTGAAATATTATACTATATATTTTCAGTGATATTTTCTGGTACATTTCATTATATAGAAATGTTTTTGAAGTGTATTAATAAATGGGGTATTTATTATGTAGTATGACCGTCATTTATGATATCTTTTTTTTGTGGGAATATGTATTCTAAGTCTCAAAAACTGACTTAAAAGTAGACTTTTACAACATGGTTTCTTTGCCAAAAACTCAAATTAGAAAGTTTTTTTTTCCCTTTCAAACTATAAAGTTAAATGTAACTTTAATTACTAAAATATCAAGTCCTCATTGGAATCATGTTAATTAATTCAACACATTTTAGTTCCCTAAGTCTGCATAGCCTTGTAATGATTATATATGGAGGATTTAAAGAATAAAAGAAGGTCCCTGCCTTCATGGAACATACAGTTAAGAAAATGGCTTTAGGAAGTATTAGTAGCAGCCTATTATTGAGCAGACTCAATCCGAACTCAGTCCCTCAGTTGATTTAAAGGTAAAGCAAGTAATCCTGGAACACAGGGAAAAAAAAAAAACAGCGCCAAAGAAAAACAAAATTTGTCCTACATTTGTCATCAACCCAGAAACATCATTTCCACTGACCAGCCAGAATATCAACTTCCCCTCCTACCTAGTTCCAAAGCCCAATGATTAGAGTCACTAATGAATCAAACAGCAAGAAGAACAGTGGGTAATTTTACTCCATATGGCCAAGGTTAAGGTTCACATATTTTATCTGGGAGATGTTACCATAACAATGTCCCTAATCTGTGCAGGTGGAGAGAGGAGCAGGTGCATCTGAGTCTACAATAAGCCAATGCACTTAAGGGTGGAAGAGGAACAGCTTGTTGATGGTCTTTCTCTTTACTCTCACTCCTTCAAGTCAACAAGCATTTCATTAAGTTTCTGCCCCGTGCTATGTGAGGAAGCAGGCATTGTGTTAATAATGTATAGGAAACAAATGTCAGGAGAAACAAAGAAGGATTGGTCAGCTCAAGTCTGCAGGTGTTTTTCATTCTTTATATATTAGAGCCCTAAAACCACATTCTCTATTCTGAGCACATCCTATGAATGTTCCCCTGGGTGCCTTTTGGTTTCACTGTGCCCACTGAGGAGTGGCTAGAGCCTCCAGCATTTACAATAGTATATCAATAGGAATTGCTGGGGCAAGCTCAGCTGTTGCTGCATGCATGATAGGACCTTCTGAGATGGCTTCTCTTTCCCTCTGGGCTTACTTGTGGCAGTGATTAGGGATCCTGCCTGGAGAAGCTTTCTGCTTCCATTCTGGCACATTAGCACATTCATTTGGATTTTCAGAATCAGATAATCTAGTTGACACTTTGAGGGCTGCATGTTTGAGATACAGCACATTTAATAGTTTGTTAGGGGGAGAAGGTTACAGCCAGCTCTGGTTGTCAGGAAAGAAAACATGACAGATGCTTTCAAGGAGAGACACTCTCAGCCTGGTAATGGTATTCAGGGACCAGGTATTCTAAAAACAACAACAGAATTAGAACAAGTATTTATTGTGTTCCTACTCTGTGCAAGGTACTATTCTGTTTCTAGACCCTAGGGAGAGAAAGACAAAAATCAGACTGTCCTTGATGTCGAACACAAATTACACATGTTAGTATTATATGCAAAACATATTAAATATATACAAAATAAGTGCAAAATCATGTCAAGGAGAAGTAGGTTCAGGAATGATTTGGTGCAGGTGGTGAAACCTGAGCTCTTGTCTTAAAGGAACCTAGGAATTCTAAGCTGCAGGAGTTCGAAAGGAGGATAGTCTAGACATTAGAGATAGGCAAATGAAGAAGAGGATGCTAAAAGATGTTGAATATTCCACTGGAAGGTAACTTTAACAACATTATCATTTTAAGGTCAGCTGCCGGTTCTTGTTTCTCCCCCCCCCACACACACACCATGCTATTTCCAATGAACATATAAATAGTTCACATTTTATGGGCTAGAAGTATGTAAAGATTCTTGTACAGTTCATACTAATTCAGCCATCCCAAGTTTTCTTGTGAATGAACTCGAAAGTATTTTAAAAGCCTACATGAAAATAATCTAAAGCCATTTAATGTTTTTTTTTTTTTTCCATTTCATTGATCATTTGTGTGTAAGGAGAATTTGGGCCAGACTGCCTCAGAGGAAATTCACAGCACTGATAGAGCCACATCAGAGTTGTTTTAAAGTCCCTGGCCTTCAGAAATACTCTGGTTTAGGGGCAGCTAGGTGGCGCAGTGGGTAAAGCACCGGCCCTGGATCTCAGAGTACCTGAGTTTCAAATCCGGCTTCAGACACCTTGACACTTAACTAGCTGTGTGACCCTGGGCAAGTCACTTAACCCCCATTGCCCTGCAAAAAAAAAACAACAAAAAAAGAAAATACTCTGGTTTTGTTTTTCTCTTGTAGGAAACATTAAAGTTTTCATTGATTATTCTGGAAATGCTGGAATTTTATTTTTTATATTTAATTTACTTTTTTTGTTACATTTTAAGTTCCGAACTATCTCCCTACCTTCCTCCACACCCTACATTTGAGGCCACCATTTGACATAGCTATATAGAGACTGATTGAAAGATAGATACAGATAGATAAACAGACATTTGTCACTGTCTCCAAATCTATCAGATGTCTGTCTATCATCTATCAATTTATCTATCTACCTATGTAAAACCATACTATTCATACTTCTGTTTATCAGTTCTTTTTGGATAGTATTTTTCTTCATAGCTCCTTTGTAGTTAATTATTTTAATATTTAGAATATTTATATTTATAATATTAGATAACATAAAAGGCATAAATAATGTAATTATTCTAAATAAATACATAAAATACTTGTATTTATAATATTCAGAATAACTTACTTGTTCACAGTTATTCTTTAACACTATAGTTGTTACTGTATGCAATGTTTCCTTGGTTCTGCTAATTTCACTCATTATTTCATGCAAGACTTTCCTTCTTTTTCTTTAAGTAATAAACTTTTTTGGGGGGGAGTTGTTTGTTTGTTTGTTTGGTGAGGCAATTGGGGTTAAATAACTTGCCCAGGGTCACATAGCTAGTAAGTGTTAAGTGTCTGAGGTTGGATTTGAACTCAGGTCCTCCTGAATCCAGGGCTGGTGCTCTTTCCACTGCACAAAATAAACATTTTTTAGCTGCCCCTAAACGTTTTTATTTATAGTTTTGAGCTCCAATTTTTATCCCTCTTTCCTCCCCTCGCCTCTCCCCTCCCTGAAGAGATAAGCAATCAGATATGGATTGTACATGTACAATTATGTAAAACATTACCATATGAATAACTGTGAATGACAACTGTTCTTAACAATACAACAATCCATGACAATCCCAAAGGACTTGATGAAACATACTATCAAACTCCCAATAAAGAACTCATGTTGAAGGAATCCAGAATGAAACATGCTATTCTTCACTATCCTTCATTTTTTCCTTTTATTCAAGTTTTCTTGTACAAAATTTCCATGTTTTTCTAAAATCAAACTGCTCATCATTTCTTACATGGCAGCAGTATTCCATCACAATCATTACAACTTGTTTAGTTATTACCCAATTGAGGAGCATCACCTCATTTTTGATTTCTTTGACACCATAGAGAGAACTGTATATAGAACTTATAGGTTCTTTTCCCTGATCACCTTGGGAAATAGAACTAATAGTACTATTCCTGGGTCAAAGGGTATATACAGCTTTATAACCCTTTGGGCCTAATTTCAGATTGCTATCCAAAATGGCTGGATCAATTCACAGTTCCACCTATAGTGTATTAATATCCCGGTTTTTCCAAATCCCCATCAACATTTGTCATCTTTCCCTTCTATCATTTAGTGAATCTGATAGGTATGAGATATCCCAGTGATTTAATTTGTAATTTTCTAATTAATAATAGGTTAGAGCATTTTTTCATATGCCTATATATAGCTTTGATTTCATCATCAAAATACTGCCTGTTCATATCCTTTGACTATCAATTGAGGAATGACTCATATACCTATAAATTTGATAAAATTTTCTATATATTCAAGAAATGAGACCTTTATTCAAGAAACTGTTTATAAATCTCCCTCAATTTTCTGCTTTCCTTTTAATATTGGCTACATTGTTTTTATTTGTTAAAAATTTTAACTTCATTTAATCAAATGTTTCCATTTATACCTCACAGTGCTCTTTATCTCTTGTTCATTCATAATTTTTTTTCCTATCCATAAATTTGATAGTTAATGTTTTATATTCCTCTAACTTACTCATAATATTTCCCTTTATATCTAGGTCATGTATCCATTTTGCCCTTAACTCAGTAAATGGTATAAGATATTTGTCTATATCCACTTTCTGCAACACTGCTTTTTGGTTTTCCAATTAATTTTTACAAAACAGTCAGTTCTTAGTCCAAAATCATAAACCTTTACATTTGTCAAACACAAGGTTACAGTAATCATTTGCTAATGTGAGTGGTATGTCTACTCTGTTCCACTTATCAACCTTTTTGTTTCTTAGCCAGTACCAGAAAGTTGCGATAATTATGGCGTTATAATATACTGCTAAACCTCATTCCTTTATATTTTTCCATTATTTCCTTTGATATTTTTGACCTTTTTGTTCTTCCAAATAAATTTTGTTTTTTTTCCTAGTTTAATAATTTTTTTTGAAATGGTATTGAATAAGTATAATATTTTAGGGAGAATTGTCATTTTTATTATATTGGCTCTGCCCACCCGTGAAAAATTACTATTTATGTAATTATTTAAATCTGTTTTTATTTGTATGAAAAGTATTTATAATTATATTTCTGTAGTTCCTGGGTTTACCTTGCCAGGTATTCTCCCAGGTGTTTTATGCTGCCTATAGTATCTCTTACTATTTCTTCTTGTAGATCTTTGTTGTTAATACGTGTATATATATACTGATGATTTATGTGAGTTTATTTCATATCCTGTTACTTTGCTAAAATTATTGTTTCAACCTAAAGTTATTGTTTTAATTCAATCTCTCTGATTTTCCAAGTATATAACCAGAAGATCTGCAAAAATAGATCATTTTATTGCCTTATTGCCCATCCTCATTCCTTCTATTTCTCTTTCTTTTATTGTTATTGCTAGAATTTCTAATACAATATTGAAGAATATTGATGATAATGGACATCTTTGTTTCACTCCTGATCTTATTGGGAAGGTTTCTAGTTTATTCACATTCTAAAAAAAAAAATGCTTGCTGATAAATGTTAGATGCTTCTTGCCATTTTAAGGAAAAATCTATTTATACTAATGCTTTCTATGGTTTTAATAGGAATGAGTGTTGTATTTTGTCAAAAGCTTTTTTGCATCTATTCATATAACCATATGATTTTTATTACTTTTGTTCTTGAATTAACCGATTATTTTAATAGTTTTCCTTAAGTTAAATAATTCCTGCATTCTTGGTATGAATCCTACTTGGTCATAATCTTTATCATACATTGTTGTAATCTTCTAGCTAGCATTTTATTCAGGATTTTTGCATTCACATTCTTTAGTGAAATTTGTCTATATTTTTTCTCTTTCTAGTTTAAGTATATGAACCATATTTATTTCACAAAAGGAGTTTGGTGACTCATTTTTTTTGCTTTTTATTCCAAATAATTTATTTAATATTGGAATTATTTGATCTTTAAATGTTTGAGTAAAATTCACTTTTAAGTCCATCTAGTCCTGAAGCTTTTTTTCATAAGAAATTCATTTATGGCATCTGTAATTCTTTTTCTAAAAATGTAGATATTCCATTTTTTCTTGTGTTAACTTGGTAGTCTACATTTTTGTAAATATTCTTCTATTTCACTTAAATTGTTATATTTAATGGCTTATAATTGGCCAAAATAATTCCTAATAATTGCTTTGATTTTATTGTCATTCGTGGTTTATTTACCCTTTTGATTTTTGATACTAGTGATTTTGTTTCCTTATTTAAAAAAAAACATATTAACCAATGGTTGATTTATTTTATTGACTTTTTACATAAAATCAAGTCCTAGTTTTTTTTAATTAATTAAATGGTTTTCTTACATTCAATTTTATTAATCTCACATTAAATTTTTAAGATTTCCAATTTGGTGTTCAATTGGGGGTTTTTAATTTGTTCTTTTTTCTTTTTAATTGCATATCCAATTCATTGGTTTACTCCTTCTCTATTTTATTGACATAAGCATTTACTAATATAAATTTTCCTTTGATCTCTGCTTTTGCTGCATCCCATGGGTTTTGGTATGTTGTCACATTATATTCATTCTCTTTAATAAAAATATTTATTACTTCTATGACCTGTTCTTCAGGCTATTCATTCTTTAATGTCAGGTTGTTTACTCTCTGATCACCTTTTTTTTTTTTTTTTTTTTTTTTTTTTAGTGAGGCAATTGGGGTTAAGTGACTTGCCCAGGGTCACACAGCTAGTAAGTGTTAAATGTCTGAGGCCGGATTTGAACTCAGGTACTCCTGAATCCAGGGCCGGTGCTCTGTCCACTGTGCCACCTAGCTGCCCCTCTGATCAACTTTTAACCAGTGTTTCCATGGTCCCTTATTAAATATACTTTTAATTTTATAATTTTTTTTCATGATATTTTCTGAACTCTAGCTGGCGGCCTGACCTCAGGCACTCCTCACCACACTTGAGTGAACTGTGATCAGGGCTTCCAACAATGCTCTTGCCATCACACTCTTGTTTGCACTCCTTCCCTGGCTCACCCCTCTGCCCTGGAAATAAAAGCAGGGACTCTGCTCTCTAGTGAGTGACTACAGTTAACAGGGCCCCATCCCTCTGGGACTGCACTCACCATCCTGTGCTACCTCCTCATCACCCACAGTTGCAGCAGAGGATCCTTTCCAGTTAGTGTACCCGGGCCTTAGGTCCAACTCCAGTGGGGCCCAGCAGTCTTGCCCTAATCAGCCATCTAACTCCCAAGCTCTTGGTGAATGAGGCAAAAGTTCTGGAAAGTGAGGCTGTGGTCAACAGCTGCCCCCAGGTCTTGGTTTTTGTTTCTTTGTTTTATTCTTCAGTATCTGCCCAAAGGTATATGCACTTCCTTTATGCCAGACAGTGTGTTTGGGAGGCGGGGAATGGGGGAATGAGTCAGTTCTTTCCTAAGGTCATCCCAAATTGTCTGGGGCTGGGCAGCTGCTGTAGCCCAAATTTTAGTTATTTCTGCCACTCCAAAGTTCACTTTGAGGGATTATTTTATATATATATATTTACACAACTAGTAAACTCAGGTACTCCTGAATCCAGGGCCAGTGCTCTATCCACTGCACTACCTAGCCACCCCCTGAGGGATTATTTTAAATTGTGGGAGTATTTAGAAGAGCCAGGTAATTTTTTTCCTTATTATGTCATCTTCTTAGAATCCTTATGCTGGAATTTTAAAAGCCCATTTTACTTGACTGAAAGTAGACCAAACCTGCTTCACCAAAGTGCTCTCAACTGGGGTTTGAGTCTAAACTCAAAACCACTGACAAAAGTGAAAATTTGGGGGAAAAAATCTATTGCTCTAATAATGTCACATCTATATATTTAGTTGCATCCTTTTAATTTCAGAAAGACTAGGAAGCAGCATTGCCTAATGGATAGAGTTTGCTATGGAATCAGGCAGTTTGGGGTTCAAGAGTTATCTCTGATTCACACTAGCTATTTGACTTAAGTGAAGTAAACTCTTAGTGCCCCGAGTAACTCTCCAACAATGTAGGCTGCACAGGAGTTACTGTGTGGAGAATATTGCTATGTAAGGAGTTCCTTACCCTAGTGAACCACAGGTTTATCCAATCCCTCAACACACCCTCCCATCCACAGTTGTTGTTGTTTTTAAGTAAACTACATTATATTAATATTGAATTAGATATCAATTTCAGTGTCACTGAAATAAAAACCCATATTGAAGAAATAGTGTTTTATTCATGACATCCAAATCTTTTCTTCTTGTATAGTCTTAATTCATCTTCACTATTTCAAGAGATCAGTGATTTCTCAGTCACCTAAAACTATAGAATAATGAATCTCTTTTAAATGGCTACAACTACATAGATGAATCATATTGAGAAATCTCACAAAAGATGAAAGTAATCAGACTCTATTTACTTTTCTTCTATGTATACTTCAGATATAATGTACCATTACACACCCTTCCCACCTAATCTATTAACATCTATTAATAGACATTCTGAATGAAGAAGAATAACCCTAAATGTAAGCCTTCTTTCTTGTCTGGCAATACATTCCCTTGAATGTACTACTGTGATAGTTTTAGTTTTACAGTGGGCCCCATTGCTTTTGGTGTCTTCTGAGGATTTCTTGGACTTTTGCAGTTTTTCATTCTTTGTAGCACTGAATGATGACCTCTGGTTTAAGAAAAGATGAATAACATCTGAAGACTTCTGATGGATCTATTCTCTTTTAGATGAGATAACTTAGGCTGTCATAAGAAATTTTACTTTGTAGTCCAGCAAAAAAAAAAATGCAGATCTATAAGAATCTGACAAGGATGTTAAAAAATGCTAGAAATATTCTGATATAAATTATTTGATTCTTTCTGGCAGTTTTGGCAAATATACTTGCATTACACACATAGTGCTGAAACTTAAAATTCAAGTTTACTAAATATACATTTTTGCAGGGGATGACTGGCCACTTCTACATCTCAAACCATGTTTTTTTTTTTTTCTAGTTCCAGTCTTTTCCATTAACCATATTTTATGGTAGAACCAGGAATAAAACCCAGGTCCTTTGAGTACTTATACCTCTTTTAGTTTTACCAGAAATAAGCAGTATACTATGGGAAAAGGAGCTGCTTAGATCCAAAAAAAGAAAAAGAAATGTAGAGATAATTATGTGCTTGAATATTAAGATAACATTTTATAACAATAAAATGACTATATATGTACCTAAATCCATAAAGACGTAAAGATTATAGAGATATATGTGTACACATGGATACAGAAATATAAGGCTTTCTTCATTTTTTTCTTTAAATGATCTGAGAATGAATTCCTTCTGTACAATGGGGAATTATGGATGTCCTCAGACCAACTTCTTAAGTGCTAGATCATTTTTTTTCATAGTTTTTGATTGAAATCTTTCCAAAATATGTTACATTCTTCCTTGACTTTATAAAGTGTTTTGAAAATCATTTAGCCTGTATGATGATGTAGGATAATTCTTACAATCATTTTTTATACAACATTATGAGTATAGAGTGTAACTTCACTAAGGTAGAGCAGAAAGTTTTCTAAATTAGGAGTCAGGAGAGAAATAGGTTAATCCCACCTTTGACGCCTATTAGTAGTATGGGTAAAAAATAACATATATTTAAACTGCTACAGGGTCTAGGAAAAGAGAGACAGAGAGAGCATCTATAACAGAGTGAATAGGCTGGAAAACAAACAAGTGTAGTGACTAGAACTGTCGAGGAAGATATGGAAGAGATATAGAAGGAGTGTGAGGTGGAATCATAGAGGATTTCAGAATTCTAGACATGGAGGTAAAACTGTCCCATCAGTTAGGATGAGATTAATGACATGGATACCCATGTGTGTGTGACTGAGATAGAGAAAATGTATTTGTCATGGCAATTGAGAAGACTGAGTAGCTGGGAGGCCATGGCTTGAGGGGGCATTAATGTATACAGTCGGCAGTTCAATACTATGGAAAGAGTACTGGTTAGAGAATCAAAGAAATCAGATTCAATCTTCCCTCTAACACTACTGTTGTTTTATGGAGCAAGTCACTTCACTTCCCTCAGTTTCATCAGTAAAATAAGACTTTTGAAGTAGAGAATCTCCTAAGAACCTGTATAGCTCTCACATGCTATGAAACTATGACCTCTGAAATCCCTAATAGTGGAGGTAGAATATGTAGTCAGAGCGAGGGAGAGAGAGAGACAGAGAGAGACAGAGAGAGACAGAGGGGGGCGGGGAGGAGAGAGAAAAGAAACTTGTGGGCCAGATACTGAATTCTTAGACTGAGTCAGGGGGCTCTCAAGTGACAGCCTGCTTTGGGTTCACGGTTTCAAAAATAATTAATTCAGGACCCCCAAAACAGCCATAAAACAACACCTGTAGCAGCAAAACCCACAAAAAGATAGGCTGAGATTATTTTCCAGGCAAAGACAGCTTAGAGGGAGCCATGATAGGCTGTAAGAAGAGTCCAACCCTATGATTGCACTGACACAATCCCTAGGCAGGCTGCACCAGAGAAACTTAACCCCAAGCCTGTAAATCAGCTGCAGCACTAGCATCTTCTGGAACTAAGCTTATGGTTGGGTGAGAAGGCTGAATAGCTGGGGGGGGGGGCTGGAAAATGCAGAGGTGTCTGTGGGACCCAAGGAGGAATTCAACTATCTCACCCCAGGAGGAACCAGAAATAAATCTAGAATAGCAGGAGGCCAAGGTTGGGGAGGGGCACAGTCTTGTCAGAGCTAAGAACCACAGCACACAAAATTCCGCTGGCTGGTTAATTAGCAAGTTACCTTGAGGTTACCTTTGGACCAGAGAAGAGGCTAGGTGAGAGAAAAAACCTGCCCTTCCTCAAACTGAAAACACCTATGACCCTCTGAAGCTTGGGACAGAGTAATTTGGAAGTAGGGCCCCACCGTAAGAGGGAATTAAAAGTCAAGGAAAAGACAGCAAGATGAGCAAGCAGAGAAAGTTGAGAATTATAGAAAGTTTCTTTATGGACAAGGAATATTGAGGTACACCCTCAGAAGAGGGCCCCTACATCTAAAGCTTCTGAGAAAAATATGAATTGGTCTCAGGCTATGGAAGCATGCAAAAGGGACTTTGAAGAGAAAGTAGGAGAGATATAAGGAAGATTTACAGAGGTGGAGGAAAGAATGGAAGGAGAAATGAGAGTGATGCAGGAGAGTCATGAGAAAAAAGTCAACAATTTGAAAAGCCAAATGGAAAAGGAGATACAAAAGGTCTCAAAAGAAAATAATTGCCTAAGAATTAGGATTGAACAAATGGATGCTAGTAACTTCGTGAAAAACCAATATATGTTAAAGCAAATCCAATTGAATAAAAAAATAGAGGGCAATATGAAATATCTCCTTGGAAAAACAGCTGACCTGGATAATAGATCCAGGAGAGATAATTTGAAAATCATTGGACTACCTGAAAACCACGACAAAAATAAGGGTTTAGATGTCATCTTCCAAGAAATTGTCAGGGAAAATTGTACTGATATTTTAGAAGCAGGAGGTAAAATGGAAATTGAAAGAATCTACCAATCACCTTCTGAAAGAGATCCCAAAAGGAATACCTCCAGGAATATTATAGCCAAATTCCAGAGCTCCCAGGTCAGGGAAAAAATATTGCAAGCAGCTAGAAAAAGGGAATTCAAATACTGTGAAGCTATGGTAAGGATAATACAAGATCTAACAGCATCTACATTAAAGGACCAGAGGGCATGGGATATGATAATCCAGAAGGCAAAGGAACTGGGACTACAGCCAAAAATAACCTACCTGGCAAAACTGCATATAATCTTTCAGGGGAAAAAATGGGACTTCAATGAACAAGAGGACTTTCAAACTTTTAGCCATTGGAGAAGAAAAGACCTGAACTGAATAGAAAATTTGACTTTCAAATACAAGAACATAGAGAAGCATAAAAAGGTAAACAGGAAAAACAAATCATGCGGGATATTAAAAGGTTAAACAGTTTACATTCCTATATGGGAAGATAATACTTCTAACTCATAAGAACTTTTTCAGTATTAGGGCATCTGAAAAGAATACAGTTAGAGGACACAGGTCTGAACTAAATATGAAGGGATGATATCTGTAAAGAATTTATTTTTTGTTTATTCATGTTTTTTGTGAGGCAGGCATGGTGGAGTGCCTTATGTCTGGGGCTGGATTTGAGCTTGGTACCTCCCGGGTACAGGGCTGGTGCTTTGTCTACTGTGTCACCTAGGTAATCCATGATGACATCTTTAAAATAAAGTTAAGGAGTAATAGGAATGTACTGGAAGAAAGGGAAAGGGAGAGGTAGACTGGGGAAAAGTAGCTAACATAAAAGAAACAAGAGAAAGTTTATGGAGGGGAGGGGAAGAGGGGGAAGGAGTGGGAGAGTGAATAAACCTTACTATCATCAGAATTGGCTCAAAGAGGGAATAACATTTTGCCCTGAGGGGAATTAGATAAGGCAGGGGGAAAGCAGGGGAAGGAAGGGAAGATTGAGGGACAGAGCAGCAAAAACCAAAACATTTTTGAGGAAGGTGAAGATGTTCTGCATAACTACACATCTATGACTTATATTGAATTGCTTGATTTCATAGGCAGGGTTGAGGAGGGAGGAAGAAATTTAGAACACAGAATTATCTCAGGTACCTCAATCTCATCATATTTGGCTCAAGGAGGGATTAACATACACACCCAATTGGGAGGAGTAATCTATCTAACCCTGAAAGAAAGGAGGAGTGGAAGAGGATAAGGAGGGAAGGGTGAAAGAAGGATAGGCAGAGTGGGGGAGGAGACAGAAGTAAAACACTTCTGAGGAGAAATAGGGTAAAAGAAGATAGAAAATAGAGTAAATATTATGGAAAGGAAATAGGATGGAGGGAAATAGTTATGATGATTGACTCTAACGGCAAAATGTATGGTGCCTACTTTGCAGGGCTATTGTGAAGAAAATTCTTTGTCAAGTTTATGGTACTATATAAAGGTTATAATGAACAGGATGCTATCAGAAAAACCTGGAAAGACCTACATGAACTGAAGCAGAGTGAAATGTACTTACTGTACACAAAAGAACAGCAGTAGTGTAAGATGATCTGTTAGGAAGCAAGTGGTTATTTTCAGCAATGCAGTGATTCAGTATAACTCTGAAGGACTTATGAAAATTGCAATCCATATACAGAGAAAGAACTGATGGTATCTGAAAACAGATTGAAACACATTTTTTTGATAATTACATAATCTGAAGTTTTCATTTTTGTCTGTTTTCTCTCACAACCTGGCTAATGTGGAGATGTTTTCCATGACTACTCATGTATAACTTATATTGAATTGCTTGAGTTCTTGAGGGTGCGGGTTAGGAAGGGAGGGAGGAAGAAAAGTTGGAACACAAAGTTTTTTAAAAAATGGATGTCAAATTTGTTTTTAAATGTAATTTGGAAAATAAAATTCTCAACAGAAAAAAAAAGAATGCATTCAGGACTTGGTTATAAGTCAGTTTATTTCCACATTGCTCAAAGCAGAAGCAAGGCAGAATGAGTGGAGGGACATGGTACATAGAGTATTTTGGCCACACAGGTCCACTCATGTGAGGAGAGGGCACCAGGTACAAGGTCCCAGGATTTCTTGGGAGATGGTACAGTTCTTGACATGATGGTTAAGCAGGGGTTTCTTAGAGGGTAAAGATGGACAAAACCTGGTGGTCTCATACAGTATGCCTTAGGGTTGACTCTGTGCATTCTGCAAAAAGCTAATGCATTTGATAGCTAAAGTTAAAGATTTGAATTTAAATTTGCTTATCCTAGCCCACTTTCACCTTGAATGAATCACATAGAACAGTATTAGACAACTTAAGGCCTACTTGTTTATTTTGACCATTAGGGACAGAAAGCCCAAGTAACTCCATTTTGTCACACATAATAGCAAGGGTTCTCATTATATGGTCACATAAAAAACCATGGAAGAATTATCTCTCAAAACTTGTCATAACATCATAGCAGTCTCTGTAGGTCTTGCATGTGAAACTCCCTAATGTGTCAGAAACATAAAGGTAATCAGACTCTTCTTTCTTCTGTGCACTCATCACAAATAATGTCCTTTTAAATATCCAGCCTCCTAGCTGATCTATTAATGATTGCAGTTATCCAACATCCTTTCAGGGGAACTGTGAGGTCAAAACTATTTGTATAATGATACTAGGATCTTTTAATTTTATTGTGACAAATTTCTAGAACCCACATAAACAAAAGCACTTTGTTCTTATCGAGGGGGTCCCCAGTTTTTAAGAATGTAAAGGGTTCTTTTTTTAAAGTATTTTATTATTTTCCAGTTACATATAAGGATAGTTTTCAACATTTGTTTTCACAGGATTTTTAGTTCCAAATTTTTCTCCCACCTTCCCTTCCTTCCCCCCTCCCTAAGACAGAAAGCAGTCTGATATAGGTTGTATATGTACAATCACAATAAACATATTTCTACATTAGTCATCTTATGAAAGAAGAATCAGAGCACAATGGAAAAAACTTCAAAAAAGAAGGAAAAACAGTCCAAAAATAGAAACAGTATGTTTCCATCTGCATTCATATTTCAGTTATTTTTTCTGGATGTTGAAAACATTTTCTATCATGAGTTCTTTGAAACTGTTTTGTATCATTGCACTGCTGAGAAGAGTCAAGTCTATCACCATTGTTCATCACATAATGTTATTGTTACCGTGTACAATGTTCTCCTGGTTCTGTTCCTCTTAACATCAGTTCATATAAGTCCTTACAGGTTTCTTTGAACTTCTTCTGCTCATTGTTTCTTATAGAACAATAGTATTCAATTACATTCATATACCACAACTTCTTTAGCCATTCCCCTATTGATGGGCATTCCCTCAATTTCCAATTCTTTGTCACCACAAAGAGAGCTGTTAGAAATATTTTTGTACATATGCATCCTTTTCCCTTTTCTGTGGTCTCTTTGGGATACAGACCTAGCAGTGGTACCACCTGGGTCAAAGGGTATGAACATTCCCAAAGCCCTTTGGTCATAGTTCCAAATTGCTCTCCAGAATGGTTGGATCAGTTCACAGCTCCACCAACAATGCATTAGTGTTCCAATTTTTCCACAGCTTCTCCAACATGTATTATTTTCCTTTTTTGTCATATTAACCAATGGATAGGTATGAGGTGGTACCTCAGGGTGGTTTTAATTTGCATTTCTCTAATCAATAGTGATTTAGAACATTTTTTTATATGGCAATAGGTAGCTTTGACTTCTTCATCAGAAAACCGACTGTTCCTATCCTTTGACCATTTCTCAATTGGGGAATGACTTGGATTCTTATAAATTTGATTTACTTCCCTATATATCTTACAAATGAGGCCTTTTTCAGAAATGCTGGCTGTAAAAAATTGTTTCCCAGTTTTTTGCCTCCCTTCTAATTTTGGCTGCACTGCTTCTGTTTGTACAAAAACTTTTATATTTAATGTAATCAAAGTCTTCCGTCTTGCATTTCATAATACTATCTTTCTCTGGTTTGGATTATAAAGGGTCCTTGAATCTAAAAAGTTTGAAAATCACTGATCTATGGATTAATAGATACCTGGAATAGGAATCTTCACATGGAGAAGTAGAAAGTGAGCAGTGAACCTCCAAATTGTTTCATGGACACCCAGAAATGTTTCTTAGTAATGGCAGCAAAGGAAGCATTTATAAGTGTTCATTTAAATTTTGTACTCCCCTCAACACCCAGCACAGAGAAAATAATGACTGAATTTCAGCCAAAGTAATTGAGGAGATGATTTAGGGAAGACCAGACTGACTGGTGCCTCTTAAATCCCATGATTACTATGGCTACCCATTCTGCCTGTTAGTAAGAGCTGCCATCCTTGAGTTCTACAGAAGTTACCATTTCCAAATTCTCATCACTTCTATGAGGCAAGCACTTACATTTTCAAAAGATAAACTTCCTATAATATTTATGACTTTGTTTTGTTCATTCCTTTCTGGGTATATCTCTATCCAGAGTTTACAAAGAAATTAGACTGAATGGTGATATGAATCCCAAAGGAAAGATATGCCTCTCCTGTAATGTTCTGAAATGTCAGGAAATCATTTAGTGAGCCAGCAATGCCGTTAGTGGCTGGTTATAATTTGCTTTGCTGCCTGATAATGTGTGTACTTGTAGATCAATTATCTGAAGGCCTCTTTGGAGCCAGAAGGTCATCTTTGGCATATTTGTCGGTTACCTCACTAAAGATATTGTTTGTTGAATTGAATTGAAGACGTGCCAAATTTTTTTTCTTCCACTTGGAAGTTTTGTTTCTTTACCCCTAATAAAAGGGAAGAATTTGTTAAAAGAGAAAATAAAATCCTATCATATTAGGGTAATGGTGGCTTTTGTTCCTTGTTAATACATTCTATGTTATTAACATCAAACCAATGTTATTTAAAAAAAAAACCTAAGATTTACATTGCATCATCTTTTTCAGCCTTCTTTAAGACAAAGGCAATATTTAATGCTTCTATGTCATCAGAACGGTGTCAGACTCAGGCTCTTTTTATTTATTTCTTATTGTCTCAGTTGCTGCTGCTGCTGTTTTCTTTGTCATGCAAAAGAGGCTGATGCTTAAGTATTTCAGACTATCATGTTTAGAAGCTGGCTTGATGGAAGGTCTTTTCCATGCTGAGATTAATGAACAAATAATAGAAAAAATATTATGTTTATGGAGAAGATAAATGGCAGATGCAACAAAGAAGGGTGCAGTTGGGGAATAGTGCTTCATTAAGCCTAGAGTAGAAATAAAAGCCTGTAAGGTGTTAAGGCAAAGAGTAGAAGAAAAAAGACCAGTGACTCCATCGTGTTCAAAGTTTTAAACTGTTAAAAGGGGAGCAGGAAAAGGAGTCTCAAGAGGAAGATTGCATTGTTGGGAAATTTTGCAACTGTAAATCATTAAAAAAATCTGTGATTTGAATAATGTGGATATTCCCTTCAACTACTCCCCACAATTCAGTTGTTTCAAGCTTCAGTACATAGATTCATTAGTTGTGACCAAAATATTTATCTGCTAGCTAACCTTTTGATCCGGAGCATCAGGAAACTTGACTAAGCTGGTCCTTAGGACAGAGTACCAGTAGGAATGTACTGAAAGCTTTTCTTGGAGCTTACACTCTATTAATATATACTTGATATTCCAGGACCCACCTAATGCTGTATCGAGTTGTTGTTTTTTAAACAAGTAAATTTTTCATGGCAAATACACATATATACATACATGTGTATATATATATATATATATATATATATAATTTCTACTATATTTTGATATTTAATTATAGTATTGCATGCCATATAGGGATTGGACTTCAGAGTCATGAAGACCTGCCTCTAACAAATACTAAGTGACTGGCATAAATTGGTTACATAAATCTGAGCACCAAATCACTTAATGTCAGTGACCCTAGACAACTACAGCATTATAAATTTTAGAATAGTTGCTAATCTATATTAATGGACAGTTTTCTCAGTGGGAGATCTTAATACCAATAAAATGAAAGATGCAGGTCCTCCAAAAATTAGCAGTTAGGGGTAAAAAAGTGGGAACGATGGGGTTCTTTGTTCTATTTCCTCTGTGCCATTATATACACTAAATAGTGTTTCTCATTTTTTTAAAGTTCTTTCTCTAAGGTACATTTTCTGACTCATGGATCAGAAGTGCAATGGAAGCTGACTACCTTTATATACATAACCTTTTTTAGTGTCCCCTAGTAAACATTCTTTAAGACTCCTGTGAAAGAGATCGAAAATAATTTGTCCCAAATAATCTTATCACAAATAGGTTTATTGTTTTCTATAACAAAATGAAGCTAAATGAATAAATAAGTATGTGTATTTTCTTCCTTCTTTTTCTTTAATAAATAATAGTCATGAGGGGCAGCTAGGTGGTGCAGTGGATAAAGCACCAGTCCTGGATTCAGAATGACCTGAGTTCAAATGCGGCCTCAGACATGACATTTACTAGCTCTGTGACCTTGGGCAAGTCACTTAACCCTCATTGCCCTGCAAAAAAAAAATAATAAATAATAGTCATGCATTTCCTCAGAGTTAAATGAAAAGTTGAAAAAATGTCAACTTTGAAAGCTATTGAAAAAAAAATGCTGTAATATCAAGAATCCCAATGAAGCTAAGGACTTTCTATTATTATATTCTCTTAGCCTTCCTCCCTTCCTCCATGCTTGGTTCCTTAATTCCTGAAGTAAAACTTAAAGACTAGCATTCATAAAAAGAAATGAATATGAGGGGCAGCTTCCTGGCATAGTGGATAAAGCACAGGCCCTGGATTCTAGAGGACCTGAGGTCAAATCCAACCTCAGACACTTGACACTTAATAGCTGTGTGATCCTGGCTAAGTCACTTAACCCTCATTGCCCTGCCCAAAAAAAAAAAAAAAAAAAAGAATATGGCAGGAAAATATCCTGGGAACACTTGTATCAATGGCAATTTTCATTGAGCTCATTGCTTCTTTATTTGTCTTTTGCCTTTTCTGAAATAACTATACTCCATTAAAAATAATCATTGTTAAATGAAGAGTATATATAGGAATTTATAGGAAACAAACAAAACCAATCTTTTTGGGTATACAATTTCCATTTAGGGTGTAAGTATCACTTAAATGTGGCAGTTTCCCCTTAATGTCCCAAGATTAGTTATGTCTTTTGCTTACCCTCATCATGTTGCAGAAAATGTGATTCACTTATATTCAAAAAAGTATATAGAATTGGAAATTATTGTTAAAAGTATCTCCAAGATTGAATTAACATTAATTAATAATTTTTTTCTCTTTTATTCTTGAGTTATAAAAAATCCTCTCAGCATAAAGTAAACCTCACAGGTTCTTGTAAACATGGGAAATTTACTAGTTCATATTAAAATGTCCATTTAAAGGCTTTTAAACTTAAATCTTGTGAATTTCAGTGACTAATAAAATCATGAAAAGTAAATCACCAAGAACTTCTGGGCCAGGAATCTGAAACCTTTATTTCCATTTCTTGAGTTTATGCACTATAATATTTTGTGTGTAGGCTTTATCTGAATTGGAGTAAATTATCCCACTTAATTAACCAACTAAAAGTCTTCTTTAGTGAGGTCAAGGAAAATTAGCACTATGCTTTCTGTTATAATTCAGGATGCTAATTAGTATTTACAATTTCAATGGAAAGTTCTCACTTTTATTGTAAATTAATTCAGCATATTTCCATCAAATCATCATATTCCTGATTTTAAAATATATCCATGTAAAAATGTCCATTATTTTCTTTCAGGCTTTTAATAATGCAGAATGAAAAGCATAATGTGTTCTTCAGTATTGAATGTTGACATATAAGAAATCATACTCACTGCTGGGCATGAACCACAGCATGAAGTAACAGGTATCTGTGGTACTTTTTTGGAAAGAAATGTGGAGTTAAGATTAGAGATAGTGGTTAGTAACAAATTTAATTGTCAATAAGTAAATAAATGTAAGGAAAAAATAGTGAAAACCAAGCCTTGTTGACCACAAAATAGACCAAAAAATCAGACCAAAAGAACACTAATTGGGAATGATGTTTAAAAACTTTCTTGACAAAATTTCAGTGTGATGCTGTCAAAGAGCTCACATTGTATAGGAGGAGACAACATAACACATATAAGATACATACAAGGCAGATATAAGATAACCTTAGAGGTGAAGGCATTGGCAGATGGAGAGAATAGAAAGGAATCTTGTAGAAGATGATGCGTAACCTGAGTTTTAAAAGAAACCAAGGAAGCTATGAATTAAAAAGGAAGAAGGGGAGTGTTTCATGCATGGGGGGATAAGTAGTATAAATGAAAAGAGGGAAGAGAGGGAATATCACATAAGGAACAAGAAGAAGGCTTTTATGGATAGACTGTAAAATATATGAAAAGAAGTAATGTGTAAGAAGATTGAAGAAGATTTCAGTTAGTAAAGAGTTTTAAGTGCCAAACAGAGACATTTGTATTCAACATAATGGGTATCCTCTGGAAGGGATGAAATTGAAATTCCTCAGGAAACTTAAGTAATCAGTTGAGAAACTGATGCTTGTCAATAATAAGGAATAGATAGTGTCTGTAGGCAGCATAGAAAGAATCAAGCTATAGAAAGATACTGAAGATTAGATAGAGGAAAGGGATGATAGTGTAGCTAGTGGTGTTAAACCCAAATAGAAAGACATTCCTGTAGGTTGAATATTAATTGCAAAATCCACAAATTAACATTATCTTTATTGTAGTGTATTTTTCTTTACTTTGTGAAACATTTCTCAATTACATTTTAATCTGGTTTGGCTGTACTATGGAGTTTTGCGGATATATGCCATATCTGGTAGTTTACATATTAGCAAAGATGAGAAATGGGTTCAAGGGTATTTATAGTGGTTGTCCTTTGTGATGTTAAGGGATACTTCTTCATCAGTCTGAAGTCAAATAGCGAAAAGTGGTGAATTGTGTCATGGGGATGTGAGAGGGTCCTCGTGGTGAATAGCCTCATTTATTTTCATTGATGTGTGAGGTGAGGTCCTCAGTTGAGAGTTTAGAAAATCATGCTGTGGGGGCAGCTAGGTGGCGCAGTGGATAGAGCACCAGCCCTGGATACAGGAAGACCTGAGTTCAAATGTGACCTCAAACACTTGACACTTACTAGCTGTGTGACCCTGGGCAAGTCACTTAACCCTCACTGCCCCACCCCCCCAAAAAAGAAAAAGATAATTCAAAAGAATGCATTAAGTATTTTTCTCACATTACAGACACAGTTCTAATTTTTCATTGGTTAATTGTCAGTACTATAGAACAAGTATTACTGTTATGTGGCATGGGAAGGACATCTTTTATACAATAATATAAGTTTATTTCCTTATATCTGGGTTGTTGCCTGTCTCTCATCTTGTCGTCAACTCAGAATTGTTGTTCACCTATCTTGGATTCCAGTTTACTTTTCTCTGGAAAAGATGTTAGCTTCAGGTCGGGTGGTATGTAACACCAGTCATCCCACAGATAAGGGTTACTGACTAAACAGGTGCTTTTTCAAAATGACTGAGTTCTAATAGTTCTCATAGAATGTTGGTAATATCCACTTAATCTTTTTCAAACGTCGTGTGTTGTCCATTGGTGACACCATTTACACCATGTGGGTAGAAAATCCTTACAACATTTCATAGTTCAGATAGCTAAGAGAGCTTCAGGCAGCAGACTGTAACCATGTTTGGTGGATGGAGAAAGGGAAGAGGAAGGACAACATAGTATAGTAGAAATACAGTTAGTTGTTTTAGAATCATAGGCCCTGTATTACAATCTTACCTCTGCCACTATTTGTGTGACCTAAACTAAGTCACATAATTTCTCTAGGCCTCAGTTTTCTAATCTATAAAATAGGGATGAGGGTAGACTAGATGCCTTCAAGGTTCTATAAAGCTTCAAATTTATGTTCTTATGAAACTATTAGACACTTTTTAAATGACTCTTGATGGATAAATTGATTTTTTGAGGGTGAGGAGAAACCTAGGTGAGATTCCTCCTTTGGACAAATTAAGTAGTATGGAGGTAATAACTTTGATTCTCCTTTTTTTTTTTAAGTCAATGAGGGTTAAGTGACTTGCCCAGAGTCATACAGCTAGTAAGTGTCAAGTATCTCAGGCTGGATTTGAACTCAGGTCCTCCTGAATCCAGGGCCAGTGCTTTATCCACTGTGCCACCTAGCTACCCAGAGGTAATAACTTTGAATATATTTTTAGCTTGTAATACAACAGCTTAAAATGAAAGAGTTGATAAGGACCAATTTCTTTAAATGTTTTTTCCCCTAAATTATGATGATCAATATGAAATAACATAGTCATTTTTGTAGGAAATTAGGAGACATGAGAAATTGAGAGATAAAGAATAAAGAATCAGTATCTAACCATAAGTAAACTTGTTTTACTTCATGTCATTTGCATTTTCAGTTAGAGTCTGTGATATGTAGTATAATGAAAATAGTACAGAATTTGACTTCAGCAGGGTCTGAGTTTGAGTCCTGCCTCAGTTACTTATGATCCATATGACCTGAGGCAAGTCATGAGCACTCTGGGCTTCAATTTTTTCATGTGTAAAAGATGAAGTTGGAGTAAATATCCTCTAAGATCCTTTCAGCTGCAAAATTATATCCCACAAAATCCATCAGCTATCAGAGAGAGAAGAATCAGCATTTCAGACCTTCCAAGTCAGTGCTAGGTTCCCCCTGAATGCCTTTAGTTTCCTGTTCACCTCTGTCCTTCAGTTGTTTGTCAGCCTTGGTTATGATATCTTGCCTATTCCATAAATACTGTTTCTCCATTTGCTGTTCTTTGACTTAGTTTTCTTCCCCTTTCCACAAACAAAACAACAAATAAATTTTTTGCCTCATACCCATCTTTTTGTCCTACTGGGTTTCCTATATAAGCATCCTACTTTCTCCTAACATTTGCTAAATACCCAGGACTTAGACATTTTATTCAAGTCCCTCATCAGCTGGTCCTCAGTGAGGCCTCCCCTACTGAGAGACAACATACTATAGGGCATAGAGTGCTGGACTTAGAGTTAAGAAGTCAAGAAGACCTGGATTTAAATACTGCCTTTGATACTTAATAGCTGTGTAAGTTGTTTAACCTTGGAGACATAGGGTTTTTAAAAATTATTTGTAAAATGTAGTTAATTATCTCTATTATTATTGTCTCACAATCTTGTCATGAGGCTCAAATGTGATGATGGTTGTAGATTGCTTTGGAAGTTTTCTGGATCTATACAAATGACATTTTGATGTAGTGCATAAAGAGCTGATATCAACGCTAGTAAGGGTTCAAATCCTATTTCTGACACGCATTGGCTGAATGACCCTGAACAAATTGTTTTAACTTTCAGTGCTCCATGCAACTCTCAAAGATAAATAGGCTGGGGCAGCTAGGTGGCACAGTGGATAAAGCACCGGCCTTGGATTCAGGAGGACCCGAGTTCAAATCCAGCCTCAGACACTTGACACTTACTAGCTGTGTGACCCTGGGCATGTCACTTAACCCTCATTGCCTCCCAAAAAATAAAAAATAAAAAAATAAATAGGCTGACCTTCCTTTGTAAAGTCAATTTCTTCACCTGGGAGTTGCCTATAGTAATGCAATTACAGGTCTAGTCCTTATTCCAAAAAATGTCAATTATAATTACCATTTAGTCAAACATCAGTAAAACCAGAATCCCCAAACTTCCTCCTAATTTGTCTTCTCCATTTTTCCCTATCCTCATCATAATCCCATTACTGATTGGCACCAGGGTATTGATCTGCTCTATTTCCAACTGGGTTTGCCCCTTTTTAAATGGCTTGAGCTTAGAGATCACCATAATGGTATAGGAGTTACTGCAAAGAGGTTAGAGATTGAATCTCAGAATTTCCGAGTAAGCTCAAAAGATTTTCTAGCTTCAGCCTCCCCAATACTATAAAGTACTCCCCAATAAAGTATTCATTCCCATGATTGGCCTACTTATCTTTTATTTACCTTATTCATACTAGAGTTCAATTACAACCTCAAATGTATACTAAGTGTAAAAAATTGAAAAGCGTTATCTTGAATTTATCAGATCTAAGACTTTGACAATCAAGCTTTTTTTTTAGCTTAAAACAAGTCCTCCAGCATGCTGAGAGCTATGAGGAACTCATGTGAAAATACACTCCCTCACTTGTCCAAATATCTACTTAAAATCTGCAACATAAAAATAACAATCATGTTTTGGATCTTTAAGGCCTGACAGCAAAAAAAGATAATTTGCTTTGAGGGCTTTTGATGCATTTAATTTAATTTATTGGAAGCAAATTAATGCAGAATGATAAAATAATTATTAAAATGGAAATATAAGAAAATGAATGGAGCAAATCAACAGAGAGAGAAAAGAGTGGTTGATTACTGTAGTTCAGAAGATAATTCCCAGTTTAATCACATTAAACCTAATTGGTAGCAGACTGATGATGGGAAATGCAGCTTTCACTTTGTAACTGAGAAAAAAATATGAAGAGGCAAATGAAAGGGAAAAGCATGACTGTAGAGGATAAATTAAAGAGAACCTCATTATGGAGGCCAGAAAAGGCTCTTTTAAAGAGCCAGTAGCCCTTTACAGTGTTTGTTAAAATGGTACTATGTGTTCTACCTAGATATAAATCTTCCTTGGAATGGGTTTAGCAAAATATCTTGAGCAATAGAGTAGCCAAGTCTAAAATCCAAATTTCATGAGCAACTTATGCAAGAAATGGAGCATCTCACATTGTGTGAGTTAAAGTTACTATTGAATAGTGGGGAAAATCCAAGGAAAAACAGGACCAAGAAGATATTGTACATAAAGTCCTTAATTAAGCCATGAGGCTCTTTTGTTTCTTTTAAGCTTCTATTTCCTTTTTTTTTTTTTTTTAGTGAGGCAATTGGGGTTAAGTGACTTGCCCAGGGTCACACAGCTAATAAGTAAGTGTCTGAGGTCGGATTTGAACTCAGGTACTCCTGACTCCAAGGCCAGTGCTCTATCCACTGTGCCATCTAGCTGCCCCTCCTTTCTTATTTTTAATAAATATTTTTATTTAAAGTTTTGAGTTCCAAATTCTATCCTTCCTTCCCTCCCATTTACTCTCCTTCCTGAGGTGGTAAGCAATCAGATATGGGTTATACATGTGCAATTATGTAAAACATTGCTATATTACTCATTTTTGTATAAGAAAACTCAAATAGAAAAAAAAATGAAAAACACCATGCTTTAATCAATATCAGTTTTTTTTTCTCTTTAGAAATGGATAGCATCCTTCATCATTAGTCCTTTGGCATTGTCTTAGATCATTATATTGTAAATAATTGTCATTCACAGTTCTTCACACAATGTTGCTGTCACTGTGTACAATATTCTCCTGGTTCTGCTTGCTCACTTCACTATACATCAATTCATGAATCTTTTAAGGCCTTCCTGAAATCATCTTGTTTGCAATTTCTTAGCACAATAATATTCTATCACAATCATATGCCACAGCTTGTTTAGCCATTCCCCAACTGATGGGCATTCTTTTGATTTCCAATTCTTAGTCACCACAGAAAGAGCTGCTCTAAATATTTTTGTAGAAATAGGCCTTTTTCTCTTAGAGAATATCTTTGGCATATAAACCTAGGAGTGGTATTGCCGGATCAAAGGGTCTGAACAGTTTTATAACCCTTAGGGCATAGTTCCAAATTGTTCTCCAGAATAGTTGGATCACTTCACAGCTCCACCAACAGTGGATTAGCATCCCAGTTTCCCCACATTCCCTCCAACATCCAAAGTTTCCTATTATATTTGCCAGTCTGATGGGTGTGAAGTGGTACCTAAGAGTTGTTTTAATTTGCATTTCTCTGCTCAGTAGTGATTTAGAGTATTTTTTTATCTGACTATTGATAGCTTGGTTTTCTTTTTCTGAAAACTGCCTGTTCATATCATTTGACTCTTTATCAGTTGGGGAATGATTTATGTTTATAAATTTGACTTAGTTCTCTATATATTTGAGAAATGAGGCTTTTTATCAGTCATAATTGTTCAAAATAATATTTCTTAGTTTTCTGCTTTCCTTATAATTTTGGTTACATTGATTTTGTTTGTGCAAAAGCTTTTTTTATTTTACATAATTAAAAGTATCTATTTCCTATTTTGTAATGATTTCTACATCTCCTTTGGTCCTAAATTCTTCCCATGTACATAAATCTGACAGATAAACTATTCCATGTTCTCTCAGTTTACTTATGATATCTCCTATTTTCGTTTTAATGAATGATTATTTACTGACCTGAAATGCTTCAAAAATACCTTGAGTGAGCTACTCAGGTTATCAGGCCCATTCACATTTTAAAAAAAATAAAATGTATTTTTTATACCTTTCATCGAACAATTTTTTTTTTTAGTTTTGTTTTTATGCGGGGCAGGCAATGAGAGTTAAGTGACTTGCCAAGGGTCACAAAGCTAGTAAGTCTCAAGTGTTTGAGGCTGGATTTGAATTCAGGTCCTCCTGAATCCAGAGCTGGTGCTTTATCCACTGTGCCACCTAGCTGCCCCCGAACGATTTTTATAAAAGAAAAATTAAACCCTTATAACCACTGTCCATAATCTAACCAAATAAATTTCCATATTGGCCATGCCCCAAGCTATATGTTTTATTTTTCCTTTCGAATCTATCTACTCTTTGATTGGAATGAGGAACAAACTTTCTCTTGACTCAAGAATAACTCTGCCCACTTCTTTTTGTTGTTGTTAGAATGATTAATCGCTCAGACATTCCTTGGGAAATGATACTCCAAGCTCCTATTATTGTAACTTTAAGTAAACTAAAATACACTTGCAAAAAGCAATAATCCAGGTACTTTCTACTCACAAGATGAGGAGAGCCCTTTCCGAATTATTACTAAAAAAGGAGGGGGGGGAGGTGAGATAGTGTAAAATTAGAAAGATGGTGGTTAAACTTTAAGAGATAATGACAACTAAAACTTAAATCAATGAAGACAGGAGACTGGAAGCAGCTGACCCAAGGGTTTATAAGGTCACCATCTCTGGAGGTCTTTAAATGGAAAGTAGATAACTATTTTTAGAAGGGAAGGCTTAAAAAAGGCAAGGCTTAGTTAAGAATGATGTCTAGAGAGAGTCCCTTTCCGTTTTGAATCTATGATTTTATCTGAAAAGGCAATATATCGCAGTGCATAGACAGCTGGTATTGGAATCAGGAAGACCTGGGTTTCAGTTTTTGTCTGTGTCACATATTAGCTGTGCAACCTTAAGCGAATATTATCTCTCTGTGTTGCTTGATCAAGCCTTTAACACTTTAAGGTTACTGTTCATGTTAAAGGACTGAATAAAAAAGAAGAGTTAAAGGATTGACTTCAATTGACTTCAGTGGGGGATGTTTCCCTACAGCTAGATCTTTAATCCTATAAAATCACAGGTGGGCCATGACTTTGCATTACAATACTCCAATAGATCTATGATCTCAGTTATATTGACCAAAATTCAGGATTCAAATTTTATATACCTGGTTAAGAAAAAAGAATGGACTTCATTTCTAAACAACTTGATTTTGTTTGACCTAATAATTTTAGAGTCAGCTTATTTTCCCCTCCTCTGGTATTCAAAAACATCTGCCCAAAAATGTGGGGGAAGGAATATAGCTTTTCTTTTTTTTTTTTCCTAAGGAGAAACACTAATAATCAAAGAGATCAGAAATGTTTGAAAGCTGACATTAAGACCACTAGCTCTTTGTTGAATCTCCTTGGTCAAAATCCTTTTGTTTCCCTCATTGATGAAGTGGGAAGATTACCAGGCTGCTGTCAGAATTAATTAACACTTGAGAACTCCTCTGAGCTTCTTGAACAAGAGCCCCTTGACAAGGATTATTAGTAAATGGAATTTTGAGACATTTGACTTTCCTGTAAAGTTTTATTATCTAAATTCCTCCCACCTCCCCCACACCACCATCCAAACCAACCAAACAAACAACTTTGTATTTCTGGATATCTCTTTTTATTTTAGGTAATAATTAATGACAGTTTAATCCTGAAAGCAAGAGAATACAAAGAATAATTTAGGTATCCTATATAATAAATCAAGCCTTTTGAGGCATTCTTTTTTTTTTTTTTTTTAAGGAAAGCCCTGAATTTTTAAGAATCCTTTCAGGAATTAAACAAACCAAACCCCAAAACCCAAATTATACTTATAATTGACATCAAAGTGTGAGATTGGGTCACTGGTTAAAATAAGCATTTATTAAGCATAATGATATTCCCTGTGGTACTTAAATTAAAAAATAAACAGAGACAGACAGACAAAAGAAACAGTCCTTGTCCTTGAAGAACTTATATCCATTGGTAGCTCTTTTCTCTTTTGAATTATAAGCAAGGAAAGAAATATTGGAGGATCTAGATTAAGAGAGTTTAAAATATATAGCTATGACAAAACATACACAAGACTTGTGACTTCTTTCTGGAGCTAAAATAAAATTTAAGATTTGGAAGGGATCTCAAAGGCCATCTAGTCTAACTCATACATTAAAAGAATTCTTAATGATGTACATGACAATAATTTATCCAGGCAGTGCTCAAAGATCTCCACGGAAGAGAAACCTACCACATCTCAAGGCAGACAATTCCAATTTTCTGTAGCTCGAGCTATTAGGAAGTTTGTCCTGACATCAAGCCTAAATGGACTTCTTTGTAACTGGTTCTGCCCTCTTAGGCCAAATATAACATGTTTAATCCCTTCCTCATGTGACAGTCCCTTGAAGACAGTTATTATGTTCTTCCTGAATCTTCTCCAGGCTATTTTTTTCCAATTCCCTCAGCAGATCCTCTTATTTCTTGAACTCAAGGACCATCACCATTTGGGTTCCTTTCCTTTTGACATTCTCCATCCTTTTTGGTCCATGACACCCAGAATTGAACCTAATACTACACAGGAGTGTTTCTAGTTGTTCTTGTTACTTCTTTATTTTTGAATACCAACTTCTCTACACTTGAATTGTTCTTTCAACCTCTAAGATATAGTAATGCTCCCTAATTACATTCATTCCTATCCTTACAGCCCATTTCCAACTTTGCCTCTTTCATACTCCCTGTTTCTACTAAATTTTATTGCTACATATGTGCTAAGTTCTTTTTTCTCCATGCTGCTAAAGAATTGCAAGAGTTATTGTTGTATTCTAAATTTGACTCCCTGGGCCTAGTTTTACCCTAATTGCATCTCTAGATCTAACAGTGCACTTCAAGTCAGAGATATCTGAATAAAAATTCTGCCTCTGAAACTAAGTAGCTGTGTGGCCTCAGCAAGTCATTTAAGTCTCCTATACAAGTCTCCCCATCTCAGTTTTCCTCATCTTTCAAATGAGGGAGTTGGACTTGATGACTTGTGGGAATCCTTCCATATCTAAATATATTTGTTACTATTATGCTCTGCAATTAACATAATATTGACATTAAAAAAGTCCTTTCCATAGCAAAGTGGAGAGATTTTTTTCCTTGGGAATCAAGAGTTAACTGAAGTATGGGTGGAAAGTCACTCATTTCATCATTCTTTTTTTTTTTTTTTTTGGGGTGAGGGAATTGGGGTTAAGTGACTTGCTCAAGGTCACACAGCTAGTAAGTGTTAAGTGTCTGAGGCTGGCTTTGAACTCAGGTCCTCCTGACTCCAGGGCCGGTGCTCTATCCACTGCACTACCTAGCTGCCCCCTCATTTCATCATTCTTAATAGTGGTCAATGGAAACCTTAGCACATTTTAAAAAATCAGTTAAACTCTTTATTTGTTTGCTTTTGTTGTTCTTGGTCAGTCATTTCAATCCTGTCTGACTCTTCATGACCACATTTGGTATTATCTTGGCAAAGATACTGGAATGATTTTCCATTTCCTTCACCAGATTATTTTATAGATGTGGAAACTGAGGCAAACAGGGTTAAGTGACTTGCCCAGGGTCACACAGCTAGTAGATGTCTGAGATCAGATTTGAACTCCTGACTCCAGCTCTATTCACTATACCACCTATCTGCCCCTTTCGTATAATTAGAGCTATCCACAGGTAGAGAAGGGATTCACCCTTACAGGAAGTCTTAAAGGAAAAGTAGGCTGATTACTTGTCCAGTATGATATAAAGTAGGTTCTTCTTTAAAAGTTTACGGATCAGGGGCAGCTAAGTGGCATAGTGGATAGAGCAGCGGTCCTGGAGTCAGGAGGACCTGAGTTCAAATCCAGCCTCAGACACTTGACACTTACTAGCTGTGTGACCCTGGGCAAGTCACTTAACCCCAATTGCCTCACCAAAAAAAAAAAAAGAAATAAAGAAAGAAAAGTTTAGGGATCTCCTGAGATTTTGCCTTTGAGATCTCTTCCAGGTTTGAGATTCTGAGATTTTTGGAGCCATATCTTCCCCATAGTGTTGTTGAATATCATAATTAGCTAACCTTAAAGCACTATGTATGTATAAGCAATTATCATTATGATGTAGTCATAGGATATTTCTTGTAAATTTTATTAAAATAAAACCAACTAAAATGCTTGAAGCATTTTTTGTTTTGTTTTATAATTTCAGCATTTAGCCTTAGTATAATTTGTATTAACCATACATAGTCATTATGCTTAGCTTTCAGGATATGTTTTTGTCATTTGCTTGGAGTTTTTTTTCTGCTTCTGATTACAGTGAGCTGTATTTTCTCTCTCTCTCTCTCTCTATATATATATATATATATATATAAACACACACATATATGTATTTATATGTGTGTGTACATTCACATATATCATTACTAACATCTTGCATCCCTTACTATATGTAGTAGCTGCAAGTAATCATGAAATTTTCATGTTTAAATTCCATGTTATGATTTACTAAAAATAGACCTGATTGTTGTTGTGGGTTTGATCACAGCTGAATTCTAAGTCAATAGAAAAGGAATAGAAAATTAGAAAAATTCCAACTAAAGTTAAGGTAAATACCCCTAAGACACTTCTCTAAATGCTTTATAATTATGATCTCATTTTCCCCTTATAACCACCCTCAGTAGTATTCTTATTCCCATTTCACATATGAGGATACCGAGGAAAACAGTTTTATTTTTCCAGAGTTACATGGCCAATAAATATCTATCTGACATCATATCTCTAAGACTTACATGTAAATTACAGGCCTGACACTCTATTGCACCACTTAGCTGCCCTAGGTTAATTATGCCTATAAGTGCAAATACACATAGCTCTGCATTTAATCATACACCGTTAATTAATAGTAGAATGTGGGTTAAAAATCCTGTCTCTGGGTTCACAGTCCAGAAGTCTTTCTACCAATACCTACTGCCTCATGAGTTTATATTTATCATCACCTACCTGCTGAAGTTTTGCAATCAGAGAATTCTGTATTCAATCTCCAGGCGTCCTTACAAGATTTTAAAAGAGAGAAATTTCTACACCTGTGGGGTTGGTTTCATAAGGCACAAGTACTGAAGAGACTTTTCCATTCATTTGGTTGTCAACACTCCCAGTGCCCATGTGGGGGCAAATGGTAATCACAATAATGGGCACGACGTCCTTGCACATAAACATTTGGATACTCACAGCATGAGATATCTTGTCAGCACCAGGGATAAAATAATGGACTAAAGATTAACTGTCAGGGAGCCTAGCCAACCACAGCAGGGTGGCAGCTCAGAGCAGATAGATGGCCTGGCATGCTTAGGTCACCTGTGTTTACACTGATGAATGTGTGTGGTTTTCCTGGTCTCTGTCATTATATTGAGTACTAGAGCTTTCTCAGTACCTGTAGCTCATTCAAAAATGATTTTTCATGATACAAGTAGAATCTTTATCTTGACCTCTTAACTATACATTTCCATAATTTTAACTAGTGAAATGATTATCTATTTAAGTTTACTACAGTACTTAAGCATTGAGAAGTCTGTCTATATACAATTTTCTGAATGAAATGACTACCCCATGACTGTTGATTTTATTCCATAATTTAAGATTTTCATTGTGGTTTCTTTTCTTCCTTCCTTCTTTCCTTCTTTCTTTCCTTCCTTCCTTCCTTCTTTTCTCTCTCTTCTTTTTTTTTTTGACTGTGGATTGTTTATTTAAGTATCAAAGCCCTTGGAAGTGTGACTTTGGGGTTTAATACATATTTTTTTCTGAGGTTTCTACTAGGACTTTCAAGATTTGTTTTAAGTTCAGCATGACTAGATAGGAGACAAAACCTAAATGTGAGTTACAGGAAATAACAGACTGATTTTTATCCATGCTTAACAGATGCCAGGCACAGTGGTAAGCGTATATAGAAAAAAATGGGTTATGTCTTTTTCAGAATTACAGTGGTAGGGGAAATGTAAGGAAAAAAGTCATTAATAAGGGGAAATTATACATTCAATGTATTTAAATAAATTATTATACTTCCTAAGAACTTATCAGGAGGTACCTTAAGAAGAATGCATTATACTAGTTAAATCATAGGTATAGTGTAGACACACACACATACATGCATATACACACAAACACATACACACAGACACTTGAAAATATTACTTTTTTGTATAGTATCCTTCTAAAATATAAATTCAGAATAAAAACTAAGATGATTGATTGACAAATAAAACAATAGATACTCGAACAGATCTTCATTGGTCTCACTTGTATAATTGCAAATGGTTCCTAATTGGTCTGCAGGTTTTCTCTTGCCTCTGCAAGCCATCTTCCACTTGGCTTTCAAAATAGTCTTCCTATTATAGAGGTCTGATCAAGCCATTTATCCATCAAAGCATTTTCAAGAACAACTTTTGCATAGGCTAATAAGTAAGTCTGAAAACTTAAAAGTATATTTTAATTTTCTATGCATCAATTCTATGTACAGTTGCAAACTTTTAGACGTAACTTTCCAGATTGTTGGGCATTAATAAAGAAGAGAGTATAAAAAAGCCTGACAATAGGGTATTTTATGCAGGTAGTGTATGTGTAATTTCAAGTATTATATAACATTTAATACTTATTGCCAATAGTCTGTTGTTAGGCTATAATAAATAGAGATACAGAGGTTCTTCAAATTAAGTTCCAATGGTTACTATAAATATTGTGATATTTTCCAAAGAATTTACATGACAACTATTAGGATAAAAATGCCTGGGATTGTTCCCTCTTAATAGGAATAAGAGGAATTCACCCTGAACAAAGACAAAATCCATTTATTTACTCTTTATGAAACATTGAATTCAGATAACTTTCAGTTCTATTAGTTATTTTAAAATTATTATTAGATTAAGTTATTATTTAATGAAATTAGTTCAGTAACTAATTTCATTAAATGCATTTTACATGTAATTGTGCGTTTTAGGTGTTTTGCACTTAAACATGTTTTTATCATTTAAAAAGTCATTCATAACAATCTAGGTACATCCACTAAGGATGGATTTGAGGCATCGTGAATTTCTAATTGAGGACAAAGTACATTAATTGCTTTTTGTGAAACAAAAATTTAAGTCAAAGTTAAACAGCTATAATCACATCATCAAGACTAAAAACCTAATTAGGAGTTTTTTGAGAACAAGGGGTTCCATCGCCAACACTACTCTCATCACTTAATTTCAGAAGCATGGACCTAGTAGAAAATATGATACTTTAAAGTTTGAAAGGTATTTTATGCTTACTATCACATTTAAACCAGTGCATCCTTATGAAGTATGTTCTACAGGTATCAACATTACTGTTGTATCAGTAAAGCTAATGTAACTCAGCAAGATTAAATGACTCACCTGCCCACAGCCACACATATGGAAGGAAAAGAACCACCTTCCAGCCCAGCACGCCATGTATTAAATCACATTTATATTGGCCATCATTTCTCTGTGTTCACTTATAAGACAATCCATTCAATTATTGGGGATTTATATCATTAAGAAATACATCCTCATAATTGTCCACTACCTGCCTCTCTGGAATTTCCATTCATTGGTCCTAGTTGTGCTCTGGCAGCAATACAACCCTCTTCTGCATGACAGACTTTCCACACCTTTGAAATTAGATATCAGTTTTCTCTCTCTCTATCTACTGTCTTCCCCTTTCCTGGTTAGATATCTACACTTTTTTCCTGGTTCTCTTATGACATTGTTTTCATACCACTTCCTCTCTTATCCTGCATGTATTTCCCAAGATTTTTTTCTATTTCCCCCTTGTTAAATGCGATCCAAATTGGATACAGTGTCACAGATATAGTCTGAGTAGTGCAGAGTCTACAATAAATTAGAAGAATCTTATTTTCATAGTCTAGAAGACAGAAGAGAAGAAAAAGGAAATAAACATTTCCACAGTGCATACAATGCATCAGGCACTGTGCTAAATACTTTACAAATATTATCTCATTTGGTCCCCACAACAATTCTGGTAGGTGGATTCTGTCATCATCCCCATTTTATAGTAAAAGTAACTGAGCAGACAGAAGTTAATTGACTTGCCCAGGGTCACATAGCCAGTAAGTGTCTGAGGCTAGATTTAAATAAAGTTCTTCCTGACTGTAAGCCTAGAACTCTATGCATTGCTTCTCCTAGCTGCAGACAGAGTAATTCTATCGCCACTGTCGAAGGTTGCATTAGTTTTTTTAGCAACTTTATGACACTAATATACTAACCAGCTTTCTGTCAACTTTCTATCTGATAAGGTTGCCTTCTAAGTCTTTAAGTTACTGATAAAAACAGAATGGAACAGGGCAGAGGATGGAGCTTGTTGTCCACCATTTCTAATGAGCCAAATCAAATAAGTTAGTAAATACTGTATGATGATATTAGCCCCTCTTTGAAGCCCCATTAATTCTTTCAAGTTCATTGTCCCCCAATATTGAGTGACATGCCTAGCCTCACTGTCAGGAACCCAACAAGACATATGTGAGTTTCATTTAGCTGTATATTTTCATGACTTCCATTCAGACTTCTTTTTTGGTATTGAATGTGGGGGGTCTAATTATACTATCTCAGTTGCCATATAGTGAATTAATTCTGTCAAATAATAACCGCAAAAAAGAGTTTGATATTCTTTTTTTTTACAATTATTACTCTTGCCTTTTGACAAGATTTAATGGGTATGAGGATTAATGAGGTATGTTAATCATTAAAGTATCTAATACTACCTCAGGAGTACTGTGGTCTACTGTTTGGGTAATGACCCAGAGTTAACATTCTGTGTTAATAGTTTTGATTATTCAGGATGGATTTTTATTCGCTTTATAGTACTTTTATCTTCTGAGAAATAAAAATAAAAACTGTTTTAAAGATCTTTTTATTGAAAATGGTATTTCTTCAGCTTGCTTACCAATTTGAATTTAACAGATGTTTCAGAAAGCCAAAGAACCACAACTATTATAGGGAAAATTGGGTTTTTACCTAGAGTGCTAAAATCAAAAAGGAGTGATGAATTTGTATGAGATATGCTTCCTTACTGTAGTGACCACCATCCTTATACCTTTCTGTCTTCTCCTGAATGATGCTTGTTCATGTTAGTCAACCCTCCCAATTTTCTCACTACTGTGTATGTTTCCAGACCTCCTACCTGACCCATAACCCTATGACAGAAAACACCAGATGCAACCATCCCCAGGAATGATCAAACCTGTTATCAAATTGTTCTCTCTGCTGGTGCTTTTTACCTCTGGTGAAAAAAAAAAACACCTAGCTCTGTTTTTAATCACCATCTTTTGGATGTTTCTGGGGTAATGTAGGTGGTGACCACATAGAAAGTCCTCATTTCCTTCTCTTCTCAACTACATTTACTTACATAATAGTCCTCCAAATGTGTAATGGAACTCAGTAAACAATGAAGGTTGGCAAGATCACGTAGCCATGGCATCAACATATATTTTTGTTCATGTAGTATTGATTTTTGATCTATTAGGCCAACTCCCATTTATACTAATGTACTGGGTCTCAAGAACATGGCCAACACCACTACATCAGGGGGCTACAAGTAGCTTTGAAGGATTAGTGGTTATCTTTCTATAGCTATACCTCTCAACCTCCTATGAAATGCTTCCCATTATAATTATAAATTAATATCGTTTAGTCATATATAATTACTTAGCTTTTTAAAAGGATATTTACTAAGGTGGTATAAGAAGAGTTAGAATAACAATTTCCTTCCAAAGTATGATACTTTCTCATAAGTACATAGAGTTCAGAGGAATATGGGCTCAAACTTAGAAAGAAAATGTCACAAAGTATTTCTAGCCTCTGAAAGTCTTTTATTTTTACTTGAGTCCTCAAGATATTACTCACCTTCCTGTATTCTTTTCCTGCTGAACTCTTTCCACAGCCCTGTATTTAGGCAGTTCAATGTTGACATTTTCATCAATTATTTAGATTTTTCTAGGATGCTATGTTATTGATGGTAAAATGGAAAATCCTCCCTTCTACCTTTCAAAGCTCACAAGGTCCTCTCCAATTAAGGTGGGAGGAGGTGGGGAGAGAGCCAAGCACTTTCCTTTACTCACCAAATTATTCCTTCTCAGGTGTAGCTATCTCTTTTTGTTCTGTTCCCAGTCCCTCAAATTCCCTGGATTTTGAACTAGCTCTCTTATGTCATACAAGCTTAAGAGAATACTATCAAATCCTTCATTGAATAAGCATATCTTTTTTGTTGTTGTTGCACCTATTCAAAATATCTTGATTTAAGGATGTGTCCCTAACTTGTTTGCTCTGATTTTTAACTGAATTGTGCAATCAAGAAGTATTCTTTTTTTGCCAGGATATAGATCTTTATCAGATTATAAATTCTCTTATTAAGTGGAGGATATTAAACATAATTTTCTTGATTTATCTAGGGTTATCACATCACTCAATGTATTTTTCAAATCACATTGTGCAATACAACATGGTCCTCAGTCTATTTTTTAAAAATTATTTATTTAAAATTTTCCCCAGGTCACATGTATAAAGAAATGTTCACATCAATTTTTATTGTTATTTTATTTTTTTTAATTTATTTATTTATTTAGAATTTCCCTAAGTTACATGCATAAAGAGATTTTCATATCAATTTTTAAAACTTTGTGTTGCAAATTCTCTTCCTACCTCCCTCCCCACCCCCTTAAGAACTCAAGCAATTCAATATGTTATACATATGCAGTCATGCAAAACATCTCCACATTAGTCAAGTTCTGAAAGAAAATAGACAAAAAAAACTTTAGAAAGAGGAACTAACAAAAAATTATACTTCAATCTATATTCAGCTATCATCAGTTCTTTCTCTGTAGATGGATTGCATTTTTCATAAGTCCTTATGATAGCATCCTGCTCATCATTTCTTACAGCACAATAGCATTCCATCCTATGAAATTTTTCATCCTACAATTTGTTCAGCCTTTCCCCACGTGATGGGCATCACCTCAATTTTAAATTCAACTTCTAAAAATATCTCTTTTAGGATACCAACCTAGTAGTGGCATTGCTAGGTCAAAGAGTATGCATGGTTTTATAGTCCCTTGGTTAAATTGTTCTATAGAATGTTTGAATCAGTTTATAACTTTACCAAGAGTAATGTCTCATTTCCCCCATATCCCTCACAACATTTGTCATTTTTCTGTGCTGTCTTATTATCTAATCCAATAGGTATGATGAGGTAGTGACCAGAATTGGTTTGAGCTGAATCTCTCCAATCAACACTCAATAAGTACTCTAACCTAACTTTTGAGTGAAGTAGGGTAACCAGTGGATCTTCCATCATTACAATCAGTAGAAAAGAACAAAAGGCACTCTCTCACAAATACGTAGAGTCCAGGGAAATTTGGCTCAAACTTAGAAAGACTATTACACAAACTGCTAACATAGCTTTTGTTTGTTGTTGTTGTTCTTCTCCTTCTCCTTCTTCTTCTTTTCCTCCTCCTCCTCCTCCTTCACTGAGAAACTGGAGAACAAAAAAGCAAACTCCTTGGTCAAGTCTATTTTTTTCTTTCCGTCTAAAATGTTCTTTTTAAGTCTCATATTATATTTCTTAATTCTCTAGCCTCCTTATTAAAATGTAAAAGACTTCACACTTGCAAATATTTAACACTTGTTGCTTGAATAAATATAACAAGCATTTTGTGTAAATTGTCCCTACCTGCATAATCTCAGGGATCCTATATTTTTGTTCTTACTTGATACAGAGTTGTTTTCTTTATCAAATATTTCCTGTGAAATTTTTACATTTAGGTTCTAGTAAAAAATAAATTACATGAGGGTAGTATAATGCCTTCTCCATTCTTCAGAATCATGTAGTTTATTTTGAGTGTTTTTACAAGTGGTGTAGTTGAAAGAATCCCTCAGGAACAGCAAACATCAATCAATTTTAGTTTTGATTCTGTTACTTTGTGACTTTGAGCAAATAGATTTGTGTCCACATGCCTCACTTTTTCCCCTAGCCTAGTGATCTCAACATCAAATAGAAATGAGAGTACTTCACAGTATATAAGGATCATTTCAGGCTGCATACTGACTTAGGAAGCTACACATTAATATTAACTATATTCTATTGTATTTTTATCTATTTTGTTAAATCTTTCCCAATTGCATTTTAATCTTATTTGGGCTGTAGTCTGATGTGTTGCTAGGCCACACTGCTGGTGTACTTAACACCTCTGGTCTAGCAGAAAAGACAGGAAAAAATAAAGAAAATTGAAAAGTTAAGCTGGGTGACAGTCACATCAGGCACCATAATAAGAGAAGCATCTAGAGATGTACCAAAATTACAGAAAAGACAGTGCTAAAATAATATATTAGAGTTTTAGCTTACAGAAGTTATAAAGTACATGAAGGCTGATTTAATCTTACCATAACAGAGTGCTTATGGTACCACTTCCCTGCTCAAAAACTCCCAAATGTACAATAAATAAGTCTGAATTATTTAGACTAGTAGTAGAAGAATCTCTATAATCTGGCCTCATGCTACTTCCCATGAAGCATTTCACAGTTTTAGCAAACTGGATAACTAACACTATCCTTTATTCCTAGAAAGTGTTTCTTTTATCACTCACCATTGGGATCCTCTCTATGCCATCTCTTAGTGGAATCCTTCCTTGAACACCCCAGCTCAAAGGAATCCTTGCCTCCTTGTTTCTCTCACTATATTTTGTACCTCCTTTTAGCTTTTGGTAATATCATTGGAGGACATATTCTCTCCTGATAGATTTCAGGCTTCTTCAGAGTATAGTGTATAATAATCACTTTTATACTGCCCAGTGCTTAACACAAGGCCATCCATAGAGTAACTGCTTAAGGTATATTAAATTATACAACTGTAATTCAGCACTCTGAAGTACCCTCCTGCGTCTAACATGTAGTTAAGAAAATAAAACTTTTTTAAAAAAAATTGAGTATCATGTCATTTAGATCACAGTGAAAAGACTACATCTGGAGCCAAATATTTATGTGGAAGAGGAGTAAAAGATAATCTTGAAAAAGGTATTTTAAGACAAAATTATAGAAAATTTTGAATAATGGGTCAATGAATTTAGAAATTTTCCTGTAAGCACCAGGGCATCAACTGGTGTTTTATGCAGAGCAGTGTGACAGAATGAGTAGGAATTATGCTAACTTGTGAGTGGGAACCTTGGCTTTGACAGGGTGTGAGTTTGATATTATATGAGTAAAGATCTATTTTATGAATAAAGATCATACTTTAGGAGTCTAGGAGATGAATTTAGGAGTAAAATAACACTTTGAAAAGATATATTGACTCAACAACAACAACACAATTTCCTTTTATAAACAGTTCCCTTAGTGAGTTTCATCTTTGCATTTGCCAGACTTTGTATGTCATTCCATGTACTTGCCAATCCACAAAGTTAGTGTAGGAGACAGAAGTGGAGGCAGAGTATTATGGGATTGGGGAACCACATTTATTTACTTACCATGGCCATAAAATTAAGTTGTTTCAGTTCAACTTTCTGAAATCTTCATGAATCAATGCCAGTGTCTTAACATCACTTTAATGCTGCTTTGAGGAGTTGACTGTATGTATTTGTTGTGAATTTTGTCACGAACAAAGATATTTTTCATTTTATTCTCATTTCTAATTTTCATGATTCAGTTACTTGAAAGTTAGAATGAATAATAATGAAGATAGAGGACAGCTTTGCCCATTTCCATTGCCAAATAAAACAGTTTGGAATGCAAAACAAGTGCATGTGCAATGATCTCTGCAGAAGCAAAAGAAAGAAATATAATAGGTGAACTTTGGGCTGAGGCCAAAAAATCATAAAGGCAGAAACATGTACAACCACTCATTGTAATCGAAGGCTTTTTGGTGTTTAAAGGAGTTGTGTTTTCACATAGTGGTTTGTCTGTATCCCAGGACAATAAATTATAAAATTTCTAACAATGACTATGGACCATCTGTTTCTCGGGAACTTTGTCTGCCACCACACTGTCCAGAAAAATGAACTTCCTGAGATTTCATGCAAAACAAATGAAGATTTATTTCTCATATTTTGGAAGGGATGGACTTGGAACATTAAAGGATAAAGGGGACAGACACCCTTATAGCCACCAGCCACCTAGGTTAAATTATCTTCAATGATGAAGAGGGTAACAGATGTCACAGTCATATTGTTCTTAGATCTATTTTTCATATTCAATCGTGGAATATGCAGTAGATAATATTTATATTTTAAAAATTGTTTTGAAAGAATATGTTAGCTGTAATTCCTTAATATTTTTAGAACAATTTCCTTACCTTGGTTAAAGAGTAGAATGCATAAAAATAACAGGTCTTTTTGCCATAGGTTAATCTTTGATGTACATTCTAATCCTCTTTACACGATCCATAAATAAAGAGAACCACTATTAAAATAATGTTCACAAATTATCACATCTTTATGGTAGTATATTGCCATTAAATATCAAGTGGTTCTAGTTTAGCATTGCGTAAGGGAGCATTTAAAGTCAATTGAATGCACTCCTCAATTTCTTTTTCATGTTTGCGTTTTCTTTTTTTTTGTTGTTGTTTTGTTTTGTTTCTTTAGTGAGGCAATGGGGGTTAAGTGACTTGCCCAGGGTCACACAGCTAGTAAGTGTTATGTGTCTGAGGCCGAATTTGAACTCAGGTCCTTCTGACTCCAGGGCTGGTGCTCTATCCACTGCACCACCTAGCTGCCCCTTGCATTTTCTTATATGCATAAGGTATAGCAAGTTGAGAAAGACTTTCTTTTTCAGCTCTTAGCTCACACAAATTTTCTCATCTGTCTTAATAACTTTTCCTCTCCTCTACCTTATCCTTCCTTTAACTCATAATTGTCTCCTTTTTTTTCTTGTTCCTCTTACTTTGCTCCCAGCCATCCCCAGACTATGCATTATGTTCAATATGTGCATAATAAAATGGCGGGTGCTTTCAAAGTACATAAACTATTTAAAAATAGTGATTTTTCCACAAGGGAATTGGAATTTTAAAAGAAAATTAGGACAATAAAGCATACTTGTTTGTAAAATGTTTCAAATTTACTTAGGTTTGATAAATAATCTTAGTGGAAAGAGCCCTAGACTTGGATAAAGAAGATCTGGTTTTGAGTTCGGCCCCTGAAACTTACTAGGTATATGATTATAGGCAAACAACTTAATTTAAGCCTTAATTCCCTCATAAACACAATTAGGATCAGTTGTCATTAGGAAGGCACTGTTTATGTGAATTTATTTGAAAGCAGATGTATGAGTTAGGCAGTGGTACTGCGGAAAGAATTTTTATCTTGGTTGAGATTGTTGGACCCTGAAATAATGTCTTAAATTTTTTAACATTCTAAACAATGATATAATTGCCATGTGGTATTAAAAATAAAAAATAAAGTATAACTATAATTTTAAAATGCAGAACAAATAAAACAATGCTACATATTCCAGGAACTTAAAAGAGAACAAGTGGGAAAGGGAAGATACTGTTCAATGCCCAGCAAACTATCAACTGTAACAATCAGAACCTTGCCGTACCACCCACATAACCCTGGAGTTCATCTTCCTGAGAGGAATTATCTTATGCTGTTTATGAAAAGATAATCATGTTGTCCTTTTCTGAGAATAATCACATGGGAAGCAACTGAGGAAATTGAAGGAGAAATGGGTTTTCTTCCTTCTCTCTGTGAACATAAAACGAACTCTTTCTAGGTGGCAAAAAAATTGGGTATAGTGAACATTCAGTGAAGAAGATACTAGAAAAAAAGGAATGACTGAGGCATGGGGGGATGATAGTAAAGGTATGAAAAAGGTATAGTTTTAAAAAAGATTTCAGTATAAAAAAAAAGGATCAATAAGAAATGTAAAACAATTCAATTTTGTTTTTGGCCCGAAAGAGTAAATGGTTCCAATCTAGTTTCTTTAATTCATACTCCTCAGGAATTGGCAGAAACAAACAATCACTTCCACCTCTCATTCGTTTGCTTCTAGCAGAATAGCTAGTTTATTCTTATATAATATGATTTTAAGAGTGTTGAAAAGGTCCATTGCATGAAACTGACTTCTTCAAAACTCTGACATAAAAATGTGCCATTCCGCATTTAGTGTTCTATTCCTTTGGTTCAAGGGTTTGATTTCTATTATAAATCAAATACTTTTATGAGGTCGAATACTTCAAGATATTGCAGAGTAGCTGGAATGTTTCAGAATACTTTTATATTAATAAAGGTGAAGGACTATTGAGGAAAGTGAAGATCATGGGGTTTAGAATGAGATTCTAATTGAAATATATTATCTAAAAAAAGAAGAAAAGCTAAGATATAAAACTAATGCCTCTTAATTCCAATTTGGTGCTCTTCTCAGTAAACTGTTTCCAGATTATTTGAGTTCAGATTAGGTAAACTGGAGCAGAGGGAAAGAAGGGTGGATTAGAGGTGATAAAGACACAATTCTTGTTTTTTCTTTCGTTATCCTACTTTATTTTATTTTTTTAAATCTTAAAAGTATTTTATTATTTTCCAGTTATATATAAAGATAGTTTTCAACATTTGTTTTTATAAGATTTTGAGTTCCAAATTTTTCTCCATCCCTTCTTTTCCATTCCTCCCCCCAAAACCAGAAAGCAATCTGATAGAGGTTATAATTGTACAATTACATTAAACATATTTCTGCATTAGTCATGTTGTAAAAGAAGAATTAGAACAAAAGAGAAAACCCTCAAAAAAGAAAAAAAAATAGAAACAGTATGGTTCAATCTGCAGATTCCACAGTTCTTTTTTTGGATGTTGTTTTATTTAAATTATTTGGTCACCAGCTGTTTTTTTTTGTGGCAACCAAATTTTGTTTTCTAAATAATTGGGGCAATTGGCTGGTTTTTCTAAAATATTGCTATTTATATAATAATGGCGATTGCACCATTTTAGGCAGTATTTATTATTAAAGTATATTAAGTATTAGAAGAGTATTGACTTCATGGCAGTTAACACAAGTCAAAAACCCCCCAGTGCCATATCTCTAAGAGAGAGAACACATGTCCTAACAGCCTATCCTGTCCTCAGAGGGGAGAATGCACCAACTGACTGGGTGCAGACCAAGTGTGTTCCAAGATGGCACCAGAGCCTCTCGTATTCTTGGTTTTTATCCTCTTTTGATAAAGGTGTGTCACTACACTGTGAACTAAGCTAATTGGCTCATATCATTCAATTCCATTGGTTGACATGACTTGAGCATGGTCCATATTAAAATGAGCAGTACCATGATGATATCAAGGCCTAATGGGGTTACCCCCAAGGGGCAAAAGTTCATTTAGATAGATGTCCCTTAATCCCCTCAGTTCTCTGAATTAGACTCAAAAAGTCTTATCTCCATTTCTTGTACTCATCCTGAACAGAATTAGGCCCTGAAAGAGTTTAGCTACAGTCTTCTGAAGTGAACCTTCCAAAGCTGGGGGGAAGGAAGGCTAAAACTGGGTCCCTTGGTCCCTCTGAGAAATCCATTATTAATAATTATTTTCTCACAATGTGAGAAAATAAGTCTTTTGGAATTTTCTTGGATCGTTGTATTGCTGAGAAGATCTAAGTCTTATCACAGTTGATTATTGCACAATGTTACTGTTACTGTGTATACTGTTGTCCTGGCTCTGCTCACTTCACTCCAGAATCAGTCCATTAAAGTCTCTCCAGGTTTCTCTGAAATCTGTCTGCTCATGATTTCTTATAGCACAATAGTATTCCATTAAATACATAGATACCACTGCTTTTTCATTCCCCAATTGATGGGCATCCCCTCAATTTCCAGTTCTTTGCCACCACAAAAAGAGCTGCTATAAACATTTTTTGTACATGTGGGTCTTTTCACCTTTTTTTAATGATCTCTTTGGGATAAAGACCTAATAGTGGTATTTCTGGGTATGCACAGCCACATAGCCCTTTGGGCATGGTACCAAATTGTTCTCCAGAATGGCTGGATCAGTTAAAAATTCCACCAAGAATGCATTAGTGGTGAAGACAGATTTCTACAACACATTTTCGTCTACGAAGACCCCTATTTGTTAAAATGCTGCAGGGACAGCTAAGTGGTACAGTGGATAAATGCTGCAGATAATAAAGTTTTGCCAGTTATGCCAGTGAATGCCGTACCCAATTTATTTCTTCTAAAACATTTATTTTCTACCTTTTTTGCCCTATAAATCGCCTGGGCTGTGTAAAACAGTCTTTAGAACATTTGATCCATTTCCCCCCATCTTTTCTTTAAGAAGATATGCTTGAACACAAAATATTATGTATTTTGTACAATACAAAGTATTATGTAATTCTCTGGGTAATTATGTATTACTGTATTTCCTTGTTGAAAATGTTTAGTTTAATGTTTAAAATTGGATTAGAATCTGCAACAGAAAATTAAGATAAAATGAAAAAAATGTGTTGTGTATTTGTGTGTGTGTGTGTGTGTGTGTTGCATTATGGATCAAACTGAAAATGGCAAATCATGTCTTAGCAGGCCCACTTTGAGAACTACAGTCTCAGAGGTTAATCTAAAGCCAAGCTTCAGTATTGGCAGAAGCTACTAACTTTAGAAGGTCAGGCATTCAGAGGAACCTAGAGAAATGAATAGTTCTGTATTAAAATAAACAAAGGATAGCTAATTTAGGCAGTGGATATAGCAATGTGTTGGAATCAGGAAGTCTCATTTTACTTAATTCAGATCTGCGCTCAGACATTACCTGTGTGACCCTAGGAAAGTCACAACCATATTTGCTTCACCTCCCTCATCTGTATAATAAGCTGGAGAAGGAAATTGCAAACCATTCCAATAACTGTGGCAAGAAAAATCTCAAAATGGGGTCATAGAGAGTTAGATACAACTGAACAACAACAAAAGAATAAAACAAATAATGTCAAACAGATACATTCAATCCTATACATATGCATACACACACACACATATATCTTTAATATAAAAATATAATTCCAGAAGGTCAACATATTCCAAAAGCAGCTTTACATTCTGGTCCAAATTCAAATATTTCAAATCTTCATTTTCTTCTTATCTCAAGGGAAGTGGGCATGTGGGGAGAAAAGAGAAATGAAGGGGCTATTTTTTTGTCGATTCTTTTCTTTCAAACTTCTCGAGAACAATCACATTTGGAGGCCTTCAAAGAAGTCATGTTTTTGTGTTTTGTTCCAAGACAACTCATTTACTGATAGAAACTTAAAAGAGTAATTTCAAAGACACTCTCTTCGCTTTTTTAGCTCTTTCTCTTTGTGTATGTATGTATGTGGTGTTTTATATTGGTAGCATTCTGTAGAGAGAGCTAGATGGGACTGGGTCAAGTGGAATAGCTTTTGAAGAAGTTAGATGTTATAAAGTCTTTTGATAAAATGAAGCAGTTGGTCTAAATGATTTCTGGGTTACATTTTAGCTCTTCAAGGCACTGATCTTTTCTTTCATGCTGTTCTTAGACCAGCACACTCCCCTTCAAACTCAGGAGAGTTGCTTTCACTTTGCCCAATAATTTTCCTTTTGTACCCTGCCAGACCTTTGGTCATCCCTCTAATGGCCTAACACTTAACAAAGGACAAGTTGTAGAAGGTACCTGAATGCATGACACTTGTTCTTTTATTCTCAAAACATTTTAACCTACTTACAGATATCATAGATAATTAATATGTAACAGATGAGAAGGGGCCACTGGGAAACAGGGTGGTATTTACATTTGAAAAATATCTGTCATGGGGGCAGCTAGGTGGCTCAGTGAATAAAGCACAGGCCCTGCATTCAGGAGGACCTGAGTTCAAATTCGGTCTCAGACACTTGACACTCACTAGCTGTGTGACCCTGGGCAAGTCATTTAACCCTCATTGCCCCGCCAAAAAAAAAGTCAATCAAAAATATCTGTCATAATGTATGCTCTAGTATTTGGAAGCAAATGCATAAGCATTCAAGAGAAAAAATGATATTAAAAAAATACTTGCTATAGCAATGTGTATTTTTCACAGGACTTGTAGCTATATCAGTGCATTTTCCAGCTATCCAGATAGGATTATTATAGGATTACTATCTGCCAAGGTACTGTATTAAGTGCTGAGGACACAAAGAAAGGTAAAGCAATCCCTGCGCTGAAGGACCTTACCCTTCAAAGAGAGAGATAATATGCAAAAAAAAATTAGGTACATACATGCAAGGTATCCAGTAAATGGAAGGTAATCTAAGAAAGACTCCTCTAGTAGATAGGGGAGATGGAGGCAGCTTCCTGGAGTAGGTACTTATTTGAATCACTTCTTGAAAGATTTCAGGGACACTAAGAAGGAGAAAGGAAGGAAGTAGAATAGGCATGGGGACAGCCAGTGAAAAGGTAGAGAATTGAAATTGAGTTATTTTTGAAGAACTGCAGATAAGCCTGGGTTGTAATATTTTAAAGTGCCAAGAGAGAAGGAAAATGTAAGAATTACAGAAAGATTAGGAAAGGGTCACGTTATGACTCTCACACATGCATTAGAATAGTAGAAGTCTTTGGTGGTAGATAGGCAACTATTCTGGAATAATTAATAACAAATGAACACAGGGCCCAAGCCTCTCCACCCCAGGTAAAACTGTATTTTAAACATATTTCTAGGACGATAGTCCATAGTACTAACCCTTTCTATTTTTCTGGGCTTCTGAAGTCAGTTCATTGCTCTAAATTTAATGGGGTCACACAAATGATCTGATCAAGAACAATTATTTAATTGTTTTATCATAAAATATATACTTCACCCTCATAAGAGATAGTAGAAAAATGCTAGTTTCTAGTTTTTGAAGATTTAGTTATTAGTGCTCGAGCTGTCAGACACACAGATTTCTGAGTGTGGCCTGAACCAGATTAAAGTGTTATTTGATAATATTTAAATAAAAACAATTAAATATAGGTAACATTACATTTTAAGACTATAAATAGGTAGCCTGTAATCCTTATGTTCTGAATAGTGGTCCCTGAGTTATTTAACATATTGGGGAATTAGGCTGGGTTTAGTTAAATTATTGGGGGCCAGACTGGGTTTTTCTAAAATATTGCTACTTATAAATCAATGGCCATTGCACCAGTTTAGGTATTAAGCATTTCTTCTTTTTTATCATAAAATATTTTATTATTTTCCACTGTAAAATTTATTATTCATAATTGTATATAACCTGGAAAAAGTATATAATTGGATTTATGAAAAATTATGAGTGCATGAAAAATGATAAGTTTAGAGAAATTATAATTGGGCCATAAGTCCCTTCGTGGTCCCCATTAAAATGTGAAAGTATTTTGATAACTAGGGCTAATTTGGGGGGGGCTAAACTATGGATGACTAATCTTTCTGAGTGGAGGACTAATCTGGGGACTTTTGACTATTTGGCTATCTGACTTAGTTAATTTAATGTGGGCCGTTTATAAAGTTCCACCACACTGCTCTGCTATTGATAATCTAAAGATTAAGAAGGCTCTTAACTAAATAATCAAAGCAGAGTTTATTTATGAGGTACTATTTAAAATTAAGAATACAGGGAAATAAAATGTACAACCTGACTGCTTTCCTGTGGTCTCTTTCCACTGTGTCTCTTTCCCACCTGCTGCTATTCGAACTTCTTGAATACAATAAGGGCCTTAGCCACCTCCGGCCTCAGGGCACGTTACACTTTCCCTGGTTTGTATTAAGGCCTGTAACCTTGTCAGCCCCATCTCTCCTTTTCCTAACTGAACTCTCCTCCATCCTTGTCCATGCTCCCCTCTAGTCAGCCCCTCCTCAATCTTGTCTCTCTATCTAGTCCCTCCTTGCTCTAGTCAGCCCCTCCTTGCTCCTCCTCCTGCTGTCTAACTCCCAGGTCTATATATACCTTTTCTTCTCTCCACTCAAATCTCGGGGCTGCCTTTGCCCCCACAGACCACGCTAATCCGCCAGCCAGGGCTGCGGCTGGTTGGGGTGGGGGGTGCACTCCCACTTCACGTGCCTCAGCACAGGCTATCTTTCAGATAGCTCCACTCAGGTCAGAGGGAGCTGGGGGCTTTTTTTCCCCCAGCTGTCTGACCTGGCGTCTTGTATAGCCCACGGGGCTTTTTCGCTCAGCTGAAGCTGAGGAGGAGGGGGGGAGACCCTGAGAGCCTAAAGCTTTCTAATCTCAGTCTAAAGGTAGGGTCCCCAAATCAAAATAAATTTCCACACCACTTACACCTAAAGATAGTTTTCAATATATTTTTTCATAAAATTTTTAATTCCAAATTTTTCTCTGTCCCTCTCTCCTTTTCCTTCCCCCTCCCAAAGACAGAAAGCAATCTGATACAGGTTATATATGTACAATCACATCAAACATATTTCTGAATTAGTCATATTGTGAAAGAAGAATTAGAACAAAGTGGAAAAACCTCCAAAAAGAAAACAAAAACAACAACAAAAGTATAAACAATATGGTTCAATCTGCATTTGGAATCCACAGTTTTATTGTTTTTTTTTTTTTTTTTTTCTGAATGTGGAGAACATTTTCCACCATGACATCTTTGGAATTGTCTTGGATCATTGCACTGCTGAGAAGAACCAAGTCTATCACCATTGTTCAACACATAATGTTACTGTTACTGTGTACATTGTTCTCCTGGTTCTTCTCCTCTGAGTCAGCATCAGTTCATGTAAGTCCTTCCAGGTTTCTCTGAACTCCTCCTGCTCATTGTTTCTTACAGCACAATATTATTCAATTACATTCATATACCACAACTTGTTCAGCCATTCCCCAGTAGATCAGCATTCCCTGAATTTTCAATTTTAAGCATTTATTATTAAATCATAATAAATGTTATCAAAGAGTTGCCTGTGAGGCATTTAATCCAACTGAAACCCCCCAGCACCATATTTCAAAGAGAGAAAGCACATGGCCTCAAGCCTGATATTACCTAATGAGGAGAGTGCTCACTAATCAACCATAGGTCCATGCCAAAAGTGAGTTCCAAGATGGCACTGGCCAAGAGCTTCCTCTGCTCTTGACTTTTAGCCTCTTTTGATAGAGGTGTGTCAGTGCATACTGATCAAAGCCAAATGGTCAGCATCAATCAATCCCATTGATTGATGTAAGTTGAGGGTGTCCCACATTAAAATAAGTTTTACCTATGACCTCATGATGTAATAACCTAATGGGAAAATGTGCAAAAAGACCATCTCTGAAGGGCAAGGCAGGTGAAGTCCAAGTGTGGCTAATCCCATGGTGTCAATCTCCATTTCTATGGATCTGCCCTTGGACTTCTGGGCTGGTCCCAATAGAGATTAGCTAAAGTTTCTAAGAACTACACTTTCAAGTGGAGGGTATATGTGAAAAGAACAAGGGTCCTCCTCACCAAAAAAGACATTATTAATAATTATTTTCTCACACCTATGTCTACATGAGATTGACACTACTCATGCAGATGATTTAATATAACAGTAGTCTCTCCCCTCCCTACTTCTCCAATTTTTTTCTCCATTTCTTCTCTATTATTAATATCTCTGTTCTGACAAATCTAATCATCACCTTCCCATAGATACACTATGACCATGGTTCCATCAGGCATATTGTCAATTTGATCCTCTCACCAAGAATCATGTTCTTTGTACCTACAACCCAAATTTTCTAATGTTGAAATTCAGCACATGATCTTGTTTTCCCCCAAAGCCACATTTTCATCCTGTCTTTCTTCTTCTTCTCTGAAACCTGGCAGTACATGCAGTTTGCCACATATAATCAAGCATTTCCTTTCACAGTGGCTTGCAAGGCTTGTTAGTCTTTTTTGTGTTAGTCTTGTGTAGCAATAAGATTGTCAGCTTCTTGAGAAATAACATGTTCCTTCCCAGAGAGCTTAACACACTACATGGGCAGCTAAGTAGCACAGTGGATAGAGCATTGGCCCTTGAGTCAAGAGAACCTGAATTTAAATCTCACCTCAGACATTTACTACCAGTGTGACCCTGGACCAGTCACTTACCCCCAATTACCTTAAACATCTGGAGCCATCTCCAGTCATCCTGATATATATCGTGACACTGGACCCAAATGGTTCTGAAGTAGAGAATGAGGTTGGTGACCTTGGACAGCCCTCCCTCACTTAAATCTAATAGAGTTTAAATCATAATATTACCCCCTCATGTCATGGTCCTCTTGAGAATAAAGAACAAACAACAACAATAATGCAATACATGCCTATAATGTCGGTATGTCTATAAATGCTTAAGGATGAATCAACAATATTCAGCATTCTCAAAAAAAAATGCACAGTCTCTTGTTTAAAGTTTCTATGTTGAGATTAAAAACTGCTTTTTTCTTTGTTTGCCTTCTAAATTCTAATTCACTTTTTTTGTTCATACCCAAATAGTGCCAATATTTCTTATTAGGTTTTTACTAGATATTTTATGTAATCTGAATTTATTAAGAACACTAACTGCAATTTTCTACTTAAAAGTATCATTATAGTTTTTGATACTGCCTATTGCTCAGCAATTTTTTTCTTATCAAAATGCTTTCTGGTTGATTTCCTTCTTTATTTTTCCCATTAAATGATGTAAATTTGAGTAAAGTGTGTGTGTGTTTCTGGCTCAAGTGTGGTAGCATGGATTCATGTCTATTCTCTTTGGTCTTTAAATGCTCCTCTTTGGTTTTTGAATTTTTCTCACTTTAGCTTCTGAATATTTTATTGCCTTTCATTGAATCTTTCTGGTTTGTGTTATTTCCAGTGATTTATAAATATTCATCCTATTTTAAAAGTCCCCTGTCTGTAGACACTGCTCATCATCCTGCTCATTCCAGTTTTAACTGAATTCACCAATAATATACCAATCACATAATTAGGATACAAAAATTTACATAGAAAAATTTATATATCATATATAACAGCTGTGTTGTTAATAGAAAAAAGGGATTTCCAGTCTCCTTTACTGAATAGAAACAAATATATTCTAATATATTAAAGAATACATTAAAAAAGAAAGAAAAAATCAGCAAATACTACTGATTGCTGGCCAAGATCTCAGCAATATACAATGCATGTGCAGTATACAGAAGAGCGGAAGAAAAATTCCTTGACCTTACAGAGCTTTCAGATTAGTCAAGGGAAATATTTAGGACATACATGATGCAGAGAATAATACAAAAATGTATAATCAAAATAGTATAAAATAAGTATAATAATGTACAGATTTATGTGGCGCCTAACATAGTGTCAGTTAATACTGATTTAGGTATTTATTTTGTGTGTGTTTTTTTTTAAATATTTTGGTGAGGCAATTGGGGTTAAATGACTTTCCCAGGGTCACACAGCTAGTAAATGTCAAGTGTCTGAGGCTGGATTTGAACTCAGGGCCTCCTGACTCCAGGGCCTGTGCTCTATCCACTGCGCCATCTAGCTGCCCCTGCTTTAGGTATTTAGAAAAGGGAAAGATCTTTGTGGGGCAATCATATATTTCTTAAGCATTGCTAATGGACCTGAACACTGGGCTAAAAACTGGGGGATATAAATATAAAGAATGAAAGATCCCTTACCTAAAAGAAGCTTATATTCTACAAAGGTAGATAGTGTGATATAGATAGGTACACATTACATATCTTAATGCGTGAGTTACTAATGCATAGTACATGCCTCTCCATACATATGCACACATGTACATATACATGTATGTGAATATATACACATATACAATATACACATACATGTATATGTACACAGGTATACATACACACATGCATATACATATATACATACATATATAATGTGTAACTGTTATCGTATTGCTTTTTTTCTCCATGGATGGGGGATGGGGAATGGGGCTGGAAATAAAGAATTTACAATTAAAATTGTAAAATAAAGGAATGTCAAAATAAATTATAATTTTATATTAAAAATAGACCATAGGAGCAGCTAGGTGGTGCAGTGGATAAAGCAATGGTCCTGGATTCAGGAGGACCTGAGTTCAATTCCAGCCTCAGACACGTGACACTTACTAGCTGTGTGACCCTGGGCAAGTCACTTAACCCTCATTGCCCCACAAAAATAAATAAGTAAATAAACAAACAAACACATAAATAAATAAATAAATCATGTGAGGGCTTGAAATAAGGTGGTAATTTTGTAAGTGGAGAAAAGGTCTTGCACATGAAAGATGTTGTTGAAGGAATGCGTATCACTTGGGAATGGATGAATGAGTTGTGGGATATGATTGTAATACTATTGTGTGGGTTTTTTTGCAACAAACATTTATTTTATTTTTTCCAGTTACATGTAATGGCAATTTTCAACATTCATTTTCATAAGATTTAGAGTTCCAAAATTTTCTCCCTCCCTCCCTCCCTTTCCTCCCCCCTCCACCAGGTTATATATGTATAATTCACAAGTGTTCTTTTTATCAGTTCTTTTTATAGGGGTGGATAGTATGCTTCATCATTAGTCCCTTGGGATTGTCTTGGATCATTGCATTGCTGAGACTAGTTAAGTCATTCACAATTGCTCATTGAACAATACTGCTGTCAGTATGCACACTGTCCTTCCAACTCTGTTCACTTCACTATACACCAGTTCATATGAGTCTTTCCAGATTTTTCTGGGATCATCCTGTTTGTCATTTCCTATAGCACAAGACCAATCCACCACAATCATATAACACAGCTTTTTCAGTCATTCCTCAATTGATGGACATTCCCTTGATTCCCAATTCTTAGCCACCACAAAGAGTTGCTATAAATATTTGTTTGTACAGTTTCCCCATTTTCTCTTTTTCATTATTATTGTTGTTAATTGTTTCCCTCCATCCTATTCCCTTCCCCATGATATTTATTCTATTCTCTATCTTCTTTCAAGCTATCCCTCTTCAAAAGGGATTTGCATTTATCTGTCCCTTCCCCCCAATCTGCCCTCCCTTCTTTTGCCCCTCCTTCTTTATTCCCTTCCCCTCCTATTTTCCTGCAGGGTTAGATAGTTTACTCCACAGAATTGGGTGTGTGTATTAATCCCTCCCTGAGGAAACTCTGATGACTTTAAGGTCTTTGAGCCTATCCTAATGAGTGTAAAATTCATTTACTGCCCTGTTCCTCTCCCATCTCTTTCCACACTCCATAAGTCATTTTCCTGTTTCTTTTATAGGATTTCACCCCATTTTAACTCTGCCCTTCCCCCTCCCCCAGTGCATTCAGCTTACCCCTCAATTTAACCCTAAAGATATCATCATGGGGCAGCTAGGTGACACAGTGGACAAAGCATCCACCCTGGAACAGGGGGATCCTAGTCAAAACCCTACCTCAGACACAAGACAGTCGCCTACTGCACAACCCCAGGTATGTCCCCCAACTCCAATTTTTTATGATTCTTTATGGTCTTGTATTTGAAAGTCAAATTTGCTGTTAAGTTCAGGTCTTTTCATCATGAATACCTCAAAGTCCTCTTTTTCATTAAAGTTCCATTTTTTCCGATGAAAGATTATACACAGTTTTGCTGGATAGGTGATTCTTGGTTGTAATCCCATTTCCTTTGCCCTCTGGAATATCATATTCCATGCCCTCCGGTCCTTTAATGTAGAAGCTGCTAGATCCTGTGCTATCCTGACTGGGGCTCCACAGTACTTGAATTCTTTCTTTTTGGCAGCTTGCAATATTGTCTCCTTGACTTGAGAGCTCTGGAATTTGGCTATGATATTCCTAGGAGTTTTCCTTTTGGTATCTCTTTCCTTTTGGTACCCCCAGGTATGTCCTCCAGCTCCAATTTTTTTTTTTAATGGTTCTCCCGGGTCTTGGATTTGAAAAACAAATTTGCCATTCAGTTCAGGTCTTTTCATCACAAATATCTGAAAGTCTTCTTTTTCACTCAAGTCCCATTTTTTCCATTGAAAGATAATGCTGAGTTTTGCTGCATAGGTGATTCTTGGTTGTAATCCCATTTCCTTTGCCCTTTAGAATATCATATCCCATGCCCTCCAGTCCTTTAATGTAAAAGCTGCTAGATCTTGTGCTATCCTGACTGGGGCTCCACAGTACTTGAATTCTTTCTTTTTGGCAGCTTGCAGTATTTTCTCCTTGACCTAAGAGCTCTGGAATTTGGCTATACTATGCCTAGGAATTTTCTTTTTGGGATCTCTTTCTGGAGGTGATTGGTGGATTCTTTCAATTTCTATTTTAGCTTCTTCTTCTAGAATTTCAGGGCAATTTTCCCTGAGGATATCTTGGAAGATGGTATCTAAGCTCTTTCCTTGATCATGGTTTTCAGGTAGACCAATAATTTTCAAATGATCTCTCCTGGATCTATTTTCCAGGTTGGCAGTTTTTCCCAGAAGATATTTCACATTGCCTCTATTTTTTTATTCATTTGGATTTGCTTTATTGTGTCTTGGTTTCTCATAAAGTCACTGGCTTCCATTTGTTCAATCCTCATTCTTAGGCAATTATTTTCATCAGAGAGCTTTTGTACATCCTTTTCCATTTTACTTTTCAAGCTGTTGACATTTTTCTCATGTCTTTCCTGCATCACCCTCATTTCTCTTTCCACTTTTTCCTCTACTTCTCTAACTTTATCTTCAAAGTCCTTTTTGAGCACATCTATGGCCTGAGACCAATTCATATTTTTCTTGGAAGCTTTAGATATAGGGGCCCTGATGTTGACATCTTCCTCTGAGGGTGCCCCTTGGTCTTCCTTGTTACTGAAGAAACTTTCTATGGTCCTCACCTTTCTCTGTCAGCTCATCTTGCCTTTCATTTATTAGACTTTTAGCTCCTTAAAGTGGGACACTGTTTCCAGGCTTCAGTATCCCAAGCTTAAGAAGTCCTAGGTGGTATGATTTAAGGAGAATCAGGTTCTTCCCTCGCCCGGCCTGTTTCCTGGTCCTAGATGACCCCAGACCAACTTGCCAATCAACCAGCTTTGTGTGTTGTGGTTGTTAGCTCCAATGAGCCTGTGCCCCTCCCCCACCTGGGCCACTTCTACTGGAGCCTACCTCCTGGTTCCCAGCAGGCGTTAGAAATCCAAGTTCTGCCTCAGCAGCAGCATAGACCCCTGTAGTCTCCCCGCTGCCAAGGGTTCAACCCTCTCACCAGGCTGTGAGTTTATTTCTAGATGACACAGGTGCTGCAGCTGATTCAGAGGCTCTGGGGGTCTGTTTCTCTGGCGAGGCCTTCCTGAGACTGGATCTGTGTCAGGGTGACTGTGGGGTTGGGCCCAACTCCTGTATCAGCACAGCAGCTCCCTCCTTCTGACCTTCCAAGGTGTTCTTGGTTAGAAGATGATTTCAGCACATTCTTCTGTGGGTTTTGCTGCTCCAGGAATTGTCCTATGGCATTATTTTGATGTTTTTTCGAGCAATTGTGTCATAAGTTTGAGAGCTTACTGCCTTTCCTCTGCCATCTTGGCTCTACCCCAGAAGTCCTTATACTATTGTGTTATAAGACATAATTATGGTTTTGGTTTTAGAAAAAACCTGGGAAGATTTATATGAATTGATGCAAAATGAAGTGAATAGAACCAGGATAACATTGTGCATAGTAACAGCAATAGTATAAAAATGATGAACTGTGAAAGGCTACTCTGATCTTATGACCTCAGGTCTTCCTGGCTCTAGCACCAGTGTTCTATCTCTTGTGCCACCTAGCTGCACATGCACTTTTTTTTCACTCCACAAACCCATGCCTGACAAATTTATTTGCCAACCCTCATTCTGCATAGGGTGTGATATCCTCAGCCTCTGGCACCCTTAAATGCCTATAGATTTTAAGCAGAACAGGGCCAACACCAACCTTGAGAACAAAGGACAAAACAGAGCTGAATCTTGAGGGAATCAGTAGTGAACAAAAATCCACATTTATAAGTGGGTTCTATATGCACTTATTACAAAACTAAGTAGATCTTATCTTTCTGCCACCTCCTGTTTCTTAAAGTCATGCATCCTCTTTACAGGTTCTCTAATTGCCAGAAACACATAGATTATTTTATTATTTGTCTAAAAAACATCTTTAACCCAGAAATTCCTGTCTCCCTCTAGAAAACCTGATGCCCAAATTCTTTATTTTAGGGACTCTCCAAACTGCAGCTTCCTATAAGGAAAACCCTAAGGATGTTGCTGACCCAGCAATATCCCCTAATGAGAAAGCTAAATTATTTCAGTATCAAAAAAATAGAAATTCTCCTTATTCCCCACAGTAGGTTCATGTTTATGAACACTATATATATTCTACTGGAAGAAGCAATCCAGAAAGACAGCAGAAAATAGATGTTAATGGGAGGGTAGATGAAAAGGTACCCAGTGAATGCCAGAAATCCAAGAATAGAGCCTGGAAGGGAATTGATTGATAAGACCAGGCTAGGGGCTAGGCTGGCCAAGAAATAGTCCAGGGTGAAAGGGTCTCAAGGATGCTTGGCTATTCCAAGATTAGGAGACACCAGGCACTGAGAGAAGTGATAGGATGAGGCAACAGCTGAGGGATTATTTCAAATTTCAGAAAATCAGGGATAGGGACAGCTAGGTGGTGCAGTGGATAAAGAACCGGCCCTGGATTCAGGAGTACCTGAGTTCAAATCCGGCCTCAGACACTTGACACTTACTAGCTGTGTGACCCTGGGCAAGTCACTTAATCCCCATTGCCTCGCAACCCCCCCCCCCAAAAAAAAAAACCCAGAAAATCAAGGATAGGGCTGGGAAGAAAAATTTGTCCCTGACATAAAGTATATTTGCATATTATAACAGAGTTCTTAGGCTTTTTTTTCTGCAAGTGACCCTTGACCTGAATCAAAATATTTAATTAATTATAATATGATTATGACCTTCATAACTTTCAACTTCTTTTGTGAAATGATTAGCACCTTATGGCTTTGTGTAAGATAAAAGTCATCTAGTAATGCATCTAAATTTTTCTGATGTAATTTTTCTAAATTTCATTTTGCCAGGTTTTATCTACTCTGCTTCAGAATTCAGTTAACTGTATGTTTCACAGTTTATTTACACTTTATTTATTTTAATAAAATGTATTATCTGGTCTCATAGTATTGAATATTATATTTTATATCAATGCAGGTTGATAAAACCCAGTTAACCATTGGTTAATAATTTAACTGTTGGTTAAATAATTGTTATTTAATTAATATTATAAAATATTCTGTTGGAATGCAAATATGTATGTACCCTGTGAAACATTTTTACCATCTGAGAGTTTTTGACTCACTAATAAGTATCTATTAATCACCTCCAATGAACCAAATATTCTAGTTACTAGAGATATAGGGTGAAAAAAATAGTAGATGTTTTCACAAAACATACATTTGTCATTTTGAAATAAAGTGATATGTTTTGCTTAAAATTTCTTTGGAGGAGTACCCATATTGGTAAATGAAGAAAATATTATATTTCTTCAGTATACCTATAATATAATATAAAAGATTTTATGATATATTTTGAGTTTTTATATATTTATTTACTTAGTTTTATAGCAAAATGTTATTTTGGTTTATAATTTGCAAAAATAAAAACTGGCCACTAAGTACAAAGTATAACATGGAAATATTCATATCTAGAGCAGTATGCACTTAGATAATCGCTTCTTTTATATTTAGGTATAACTGACAAATAGCTCAATTTACATAGTTGAAAATATACATTTGTTTTCAATAAGAAAATAATTCCATAAAGCTCAGGAGAAAACATTACTTTCAATTACAATCCCTGAGATTTGTAAATTACAAATTAAGCCTGAAGATTTAGATTTTAAAGTATACATATTTTCAAAGAAAACAAACTTTGTATGAATAAAGTGCTTTAGACTAATACAAAATTAGTTTAATTTAAACAAAAAACACTCTTAATGCAACATGGAATTCTTTTTTTCCCTTTTTCCTTTTATATGATAGAAAATTAAACTGTAATGTGTTTTTAAATAGACTAATTAGCAGTTGAAAATGAAGCATTTTTGTAAAATGGATGAAATTATATGCTCATGTAGATCTTATTCTTGTAGTAGCTTGTTTCATTTTGGTCCTTGAAATAATTTGTTCCTTAACCCATATCCAATATCCACAGAAGTTAAAGTTTTTCAGTCTATTGAACTAATATATAATTTGGACATTTTCTTTGTTTTAGTCATACTTGAGTTACTTTGTTACTTTACCAATGTGGAAGTTACTTCTATTGAAAGTGGTAACCATTTATTGCAATGCTTTAACAACAGCAACATATTTATGTAGTGCTTTAATGTGGAGAAAGTGCATTATGAATAATATATCATTTTATCCTAACAACTGTGAGAAGAAAGTGCTATTATTGTCCTTTTTTACAGATGAGAAAACTAGTCAGAAAGAGTCAAGTGACTTCTTCAGGGTCATATAGCAACTGTTTGAAGCTAGATTTTAACTCAGATTTTCCTGACTCCAGGTCCATGACTTTGTCTACTATGCCATCTAGCTACCTTTATAGGTTTTTACTTCCTTTTAAACAATATTTAAGCTTTATTGTATAGGTTTTTAAATTTCAATATTTGTTACATTTTAAAATAATTCCATGTATTTTTCCATTAATTTAAAGTGCTATGAGTTAGTTCTCGTGTTGCTATGGCAATTCAGAGCAGAAACAATATGCAATATACAATACAATCTCTATGGGAAATTTGTATAAATGAGGTCTGAGGAATAGTTATGAAGAAACATAAAACAGAAATGTGTGAAAGAGGACATGGAGTAGAGAAATAGATATCCCCAAATGTCCCAGTACCCCCAAATACCTTGTGTATTTCAAGGCTTGAAAAATGATAAATGAGTGCCTAGACAAAAAATAAAATAAAATATTTTCCCACTTTAAATGAATTAGATGAAATTTACAGCAAAGATGTATTTTGAAAATGTGTATTATTTTTTATTCTTAATAAGGAACAGATACCAAAAGGAAATCTTAGCTCTGCTTGTATAAATGTGACAAAATTGAAGAACTTTAAAGCTCTGGAGAGGGGAATAAAAAATGTGACAAACTATCAAAATGATTGTGAATATTCTCAGAAGACACTTGACTTTCTTTCCTTAGTTGAACTCAACCTCTTTGATAGGAAAATGGGAAAAATACAAGGCCTTTGCCCATCTCACAGAGATGTTTTGATTTTAGATTTAGTATCTTTGAAAGTGTCCACTAATAAGGCACTTATGCACATGCCTAAAATTATAGTCTATTAGAATGATGTTTCTTTTCTAAATGTGTTAATCTCTTAGACTCTGGCAATGCTTATAGGAATTCCAGTTTTTTCTTTGTGGGCATTTCTTCCATGAAAAACAGAGATGAATTTATTACATGTCAATATGTTGTTTTGATGAGTGGCTATGGTCAAAACCATCTGATTCTTGAAATCCCATTCTGTGTGTGTGTGTGTGTGTGTTTGTGTGTATTTTTATGATAGGCTTTTGAACTAAATAAATGAACTCAGAACATTTGTAATCTGACTGTTTGGCACACTACCTTTTACCAGTGTATGAATCTCTTTTTACTCACTTTTTCATACAAGTTATTGACAACATACTATAGCCTGTTCATGTCTACCATGCATTTTTCACAGTTTTATTGGGAATATATCACTATAGTTTTTTCTATTGTTCCATAATTTGCAGCCATCTAGTATCTCTTGGAAGCATTAAAGAGATAGGCGTTTAAAATGGTGAACAATTTGGAATCACTGAAAACACTCTAAGATCTATTTTATGTATATTCCATTTTGATCTACTTCTAGGCCATTATGCATCTGAAGTACATTCCAATAATGTCCATCTTGATGTGCTAATATATATGTAATTATCATTCAGTGGTATATCATAAACTAGAAAATATATTTTCATGCCATTTTCTGGTATAAATTGATCAAACTAAAACATTTCTGTATTATTGTCAATATTGTTGAAAAATTGTAGTATTTCAGGGCTCTGCACATGCAATGCACTATACATGCAATGTGTATAGTGAATTTTGGAAAAAGTAATTGGAGCATTAATGTAAAAAAGTGAAATAACAAAAAAAAATTAGAAAATATTGATTGACCACATCTATAGACTGAGATGGTCCATAATGCTTAAATGAGCTATGATGTGCCCATAACTACTAATGAATTGGTTTGTTGCACTAGCTCCTAATTGAACCCAAGTTTGTGGCTCCTTTCTAGTTTTTGTCTCTGAAAAAAAGAAGGTACAAATATGATTCAACTGGATTGATTGGAAACCTAAAATATGCTGTTACTGAATTACAAACCTTTAACATGTTACAGTATTTGAATGATTGACTAAGCTACTGAGGTTGATAGCCAAACTCAAGAGGCCTGCAAGTGATAGATGAACTTTTTCATTTCACTGAATATTTTGGGATGCATTTAGTATAACAATGAATGTTAATACATTTTTGCATTTATCTTTTAAAAATAAACTAAATATATATAGGATAGTCTAGCCATTGCTATATACTATCTAAGATACTTAGTAAATGAAAAGTGTAATAACTGGAATGATGCCACCTGCTGGACAGTTACTGTAGGAAAGCTCTGCCATGAGGAGAAGACGTCTGAGGGCAAGCCATGCAATCGGGTCCTTGGTGTCAGGAAGTGACGTTTGTTCATGGGTACTGTCTATCAAAGCTACCAGCCAATTAGCTTGGATCTGTGAGTGGGGGATGTGCCCAGTTTCACAAGAGGCTTCTGGGAGGAAGGGGGAAGTGTTGGGGCCTTTTTTGGTTCCTGACCTCACCATGGCAGGTTGGATGCTGGGGTCTCTTAGAAATAGTTAGATTTTTACCTTTCCCTCTTATCATTAGATCCTAATGCTTTTTAATAAATACTTAAATACCCTTGCTAAAGCTTATAATTTATTGGCAACCACTCATTAGATATTTTAGACAGACTATTTGGAATTTTAGCCCCTTACAAAAGCTAATATGAATGAATATTGTGATATTTCTACTCACAAAAACTAACGTTGTGCTTTATTTTATATTTGTATTTATCTTGGTCAGGATCTATAATTTCAGCAATGTGGAGATTATCTCATATGGAAAAATGCTCCCAATTCTTATAATCAGTTGTTCAGTAACCCAAATTTTTATAGAATTTGTAAAGGAAATCAAGAAGTTAAGTGTTTTATCTATAGTCAAACATTTAGTATATGTCAGAAGCAAGGTATGAATCCTGGCCTTCCTAACATCAAGGCTGGCCCTCTAACTCCTATGCCAAATTGCCTCTCTGGTAGTAGTAGGCCTCTACCAGTCTTGGACGACCATGGATCAGCACCTTGAATAGCCACAGGCCACAGTGTGGCTGTGCAGTCCGATATGGGAGCCGCAGCTCCTGAGTGACTTACAACCGGTAACTGCCTCATTCCGTGTTGTATCTACCCCATGAGGAGTAGCTGGAGTGGCCTCTCCAGGGCGCTGGCCTGGGCAGATCAATATGGAAAACAAGCTGTTGCCCATGCAGCAAGTTTTCCCTCTCTGCGACATTGGTGTATCCAAAGGAAAGGCAGAGCCAATACAGTTTGGCACCAGTGCCGCTGCAGGAGTTGCCAGAGGGATGTGATGTCCAACATCCAACTGCCTAAGAGACTCCGACTCCTGATTTTACCTCGGGGTTAACTCCCGAAGCCTTTCCCATAGATGGGTATACCCTCAAGGCAGCAGAGGTTTAAAATCAGGGTTTCCTTCCCCTAGGCGGGTTGCCTGCCAAGGCTAACTAGCCCCACCTGCCTGAAGCGACTGGTTTTAAGGTGCCAGTGACTCACCTTTGCCCCTTCTCCTGTTAGTGGAAACAGTTCCGCCACAAGAAGACCAAGAGTTGGGCTTCAGTTGTCAGAGGCTATTTGAGACACACGCTATTGGAACATTTTATAGAGAGTGTGAGCTTATCCCCACTCCCACCCTGGCATGACAAACCTTTGGAACCAATTGCCTCTCTAATAGGCTCTATTCATAAGAATATAACATCCAGAAAAATGGTGGCAACAACTCTCTTCCCAGTATCTGGTCGTATTTTTGTGATCTCATCAAAATCTCAGCACTATGTTTTAAGAGTAGCATTGAAAACCTAGTATGGGTTTAATGGAGGGCTTAATGCCTACAAATCTTGAAAATGCAGTACTCCTCTTTCCTGGTTTTACTTATATCAGTTTCCTTTTATTTCCTAAGCCTATAATGAATAGGTTTGAGCTTTAGTTATTTTTAAACCTACCTCAAACTACTTTTCTATCTGTGACATTTGGTCCTAAGGAATAATGGACATTTACTCTTATATAGAACAAACTATGATTATCTTTTATTTATTTCTTACATTTGTCTTAATGGTGATGAAAGCATCTTTTCTTGCAACCTTGGCAAGGGAGTGATGATGTTGCCCATCTCATATTTTCAAAGGACTTCAGTAACATTTAGATACCAACAAAAGTTTCAAAATAATTTGTACAATACCTTATAGGGAGCAAACATCAGATAATTAATCAAAACTATGAAATTGGATAAATTAAGGTCAGATTGATGGTTGGCTTCAGTACCATGACTATATTTTCAAAGATTAGAGAATCTCCAAATGTTGGTGTTTATTTCAGCAGTTATACACCTACCTAAGAAGGGGTCACCCAGCCTTGGCTTGAAGACTCTATCCAGTGGGGGCAATAGAAGCCACTTTTCATTCTAGATGTCAGGAACTTGTCCCTTACTTTAAGCCTAAAATTGCCTCTTTGCACCTTCCAGCCTTCTCTCCTGGCTCTGGCCTTGGAGAAAATGAATTTAACTAGACCTTCTTCTACATAACAATCCTTCACTTACTTAGAAACAGTTATCATGCCCCCGAGCCTTATTTTCTCTTGCCTAACATCAACATTTGCTTTAACTGATCTTCATGTTACATAAATTTCAGGTGCTTCACAATATTGGCTTCTTTCCTCTCAATCTTCTCTAAATTAGCACTGTTCTTTTATTGCAATGCCCAGGAATCAACACAATACTTTTTACATGTCTGACCAGGACAGAATATAAAAAGTATATCACTTCCATATCAGTGCAGCCCAAGACCACATGAACTATTTTGGCATATTTCTTTTTCTTTTTGGCAAGGCAATGAGAGTTAAGTGACTTGACCAGGGTCACAGCTAGTAAGTGTCAAGTGTCTGAGGCCGGATTTGAAGTTAGGTCCTCCTGAATCCAGGGCCCATGCTTTATCCACTGTGTCACCTAGCTACCCCCTGACACATTTCTTGACATCAAATTCAGGATCTTTGACAATGAAAGCCAACTAAATAGAACCTCCATGATGTTTTTACTTATTCATTCTGTTGAGAGAGTGAACAATGGAAATAAATATGGCATAAATGATACTATATATTTGGCAGTGGGATAAAGTGGGAGAAAAAAAAACACAGGAATATCACCCCCACTTAATTTTTGAAAGTTCCTTCCTCATGCATTCATTCAATTCATTCATTTAATGTAGCATAGTATTGGGCAGCCTGGTAATACAGTGGATAGAATGTTGGGCCTTGAGTCAAGAAACTCATCTTTATGAGTTGAAATCTGGTCTCAGACACTTACTAGCTGTGTGACCCTAGGCAAATCACTTCACCCTGTTTACTTCAATTTCTTCATCTATAAAACCAGAAGGAAATGGCAAACTATGCCACTATTTTTGCCAAGAAAATCCCAAATTGTGGTAATGAAGAGTTGGACATGACTGAAGAATAACAACAAACAACAGCTCAGTTTTGCATTTTGGGCTTAGGTTTCACACTACAAATTCATGGGCTTGTCATATATTGGAGGTGATGCATAATATATGGACAACCTAGAGTGCTGCAATGATAAACCATTTTTTAAAAAGTATTAGAGATAATGTGCTGAGTAGAAACTATATTTTTCCATACACTTTTTTCCCCACTGTAGATTAATAGACTGAACTATGTGTGCTATTGTTAATTTCTTTATCAAGGCTTTGTAGCGTGAGTTCTTACTCTTTGTGGCTCACATAGATACCAAGAGAAAAATAATTAAGATTATTCAGAACCATCAATAAATAAAACTTCCTTTTTCCCCCCTCAGCCTCTAAGCCATCCTATATTGTGTCAATCAATCCACAGAGACTTAAGTTTATAAAAATACAGACCAAAATAGGAATTAAATTCATGATTCTAAGTGCTAATTGATAAACATTAAAGTATAACTAATTAATTACATAGTTAAATGTGTTAGCAAAGAACTGGATACAGCATAGATATCTTTCAATTGGAAAATGGTTAAACAAATTGTAGCATATGATTATAACAGCCTAGTACTATGTTGTAAGAAATGATAAATGTGATGAATACAGAGAACCATGAAAAACCTGATGTGAACTGATTCAAAGTGAAATAAGTAGGAAAAAAACAACAACATTATACACAATGAAAACAAGATTGTATTTGGAATGAACAACTATTAAGCCAAAAGAAATGTTAAGAAATTTAAAGAATAAGCTGTTCTATCCTTTAAAATATGACACAGTACTTTACACTGCTCACTTGTAGTAGTAACCAGAGGGAGAGTCTGTGTTTGTAGAATGTGACAGCTATTGCATAAAATAACATTGTTTCTTTGTAAATTACTATATATGGTTGAATTTTTTCCTCTTCTACTTTTCCTTTAGATATTTGGAAAAAAAAAGATAGCTCTAGGAAAAAGGAGTAGGAGAGTTATATAGGGGAATGTAGTTGAGGTGAAAAGATATCAGTAAAAAATATAAAAAAGTTAGAAATGTTGTTAGAGTTGTAGAGGAACATGTATGGTCCTTGATCTCATAAAGACTAATTTAGTTCTTAAAAAAGTTACACAGCTTAATGGAAGCCCAAATATAATGTAGTCAAATGCATTTAAAGTTATTTTTAAAATATAAATTGGAAAATTTTTGGAGGTGTAAAACAATAAACTTGGTTCTTGAAAACTTAAAATCTCGTATAATGATTATATATTCAGCAGACTAGCAATTATAATTTTCTTTTTTATGAAAATCCATAAATATTAAAGAACATGGAATTGCTGTTAAGGCTGATATGAAGGATTTTCTCAGAGAGTTTAAATTTTTCATTGGTCTCAAAGGACAGTTTTTAGTTGAAAAAAACAGTTTTTGGCATTAACATTAGGGTTTCTTGTGAAATCTACCTGCTTCTCTAGTTTCTGTAGGTCATTGGTTACTATATTGAATTCATATAAATTATCAATTCTGAATGTGGAATGAAGTAGCTAGCCCCAACATTGCCTATGGTGTAGTCATTTGTGAAGTATTTCTATGGATGCTCAGGCAGAAAATTTTATAATTTAGTAAGGTCTCATAACTCCAGTTTTTGATATTTTGTGTAAAATTCACTATTAACGACCTCATAGGCACCATTTCCCTCCATTTAACAATTTTGTCATGAATATACATCTTTGTTTTGAAAAAATATATATATAGCATATGCAATTAATGGATGGATTAGGGAAAATTAATTCTTTGGATTTCAAATTCCATTTTTCTCTGATATCATCCAGAAGTTCAAGTGATATACAGCATGTGCCAAAGTATGTGAATAACTTTTGTGTAGTTATAGTGATCGATTTTGTTAACATAGGAGAGAAAATGCTGCCCTTCCCATGCTATAACAGTGGAGCAATCAAAAACTATGGAGAATGGATGGAATGTTGCATATGTTGACTCAAAAGGTCAAAATGCCAGTTGGTTTATTTAAACATGTTGCATTGTTTTCTTTTGCTACATGGTGTTTTGTAGGATTTTATCCAGAAATCCCTTTAAGATTAGCCCCAATTTATACTCTGTATACCACTTATGGGTGATATTTTGGGTCCCTTAAAAAAATATTAGCTTCTAATTCCTAGAGGAAAAATGTACCTGTCTTAATATACCCAGAGATATCTTTATATACCTTTCTTTATATGTGCTTAGTAAATGTTTGTTGACTTAAAAGTGAGTGCCAAAAAATCAGAAGGTATCAATGAAATTAATATACACATATGTATGTATTTATATATAAACATATATATATATGTATACATAGATATGCATATTTCATTGATTTGTTTATTTTTATACATGCTTTGTGACTGATAAGAAAAAAACAGTTTTGGTTTGTCTGTTTTTCTTTTTTTTATGGTCATTCTCATTTATGAGCTTTGTAAATAATTAGTGTTCTATCCAGGTGTCTTAACATATACTGAACCCTGACTCAGGTCAAGGATAAGCCAAATTAAGATAAACAATGAAGATAAACAAAGGATTTATCTACTGAAATATTAAACACTCCTTAGCATCACACACGCACCAAAAAATTTTGTTAAGGCACGTCATTACTTCCATGTGCTATATTCAACTATATAATATGCTTGCTAGAATTTATGAGTGAATATGGATATAACATCCAATGAGATAGTACTTAGTCTGAGAACATATGTATGTATAATTATGTAGATATAAAACTACATATACATATATATTTACTGTTAGTAGTTGCAAAAGTATTTGATATTAGTAAATGATTAAGTATTTCCTAGTAAATTCCTTATTATTTACTTTAGTCTTAATAAAGACTGATATCATCCTAGAGTATTTGGATGAATTTCCTTTCCCTGAAATCTGCACCCTGATTTGTCACAGTCTTTGGACATTGTCTTGGGTGTTATGTAGTATGATTTTGGAATTGACCAGACAATAGAAATCAATATAAGACCAAATATTGTACTTGGCATGTTCTATTTGTAAAACAGGTAAAGCTGATGACTACTTTATGAAGATTGTATTTCTTCTCACCTAAATAATCATGATGCTACTGAAAAATTAGTCTCTAAGCCTAGATAATGTCTTCTCCAACAACCTTCTTCACACTATGCTGAGATCACAGTAGTTAGGGATGGGCTAACTTAAACTTTTGTTTCTAAAAAGGGAAATTAACTGTTTTGTACCACCCATTAGTGTAGGGGTGCAGTGATTAGAGTGCTGAATCTGGAGTCAGGAAGATTCAACTTCATGAGTTCAAATCAGGTCTCAGACATTTCTTAGTTGCATAACCCTAGGAAAGTCACTTAACTCTGTCCCAGTTTTCTCATCTATAAAATGAACTGGAGAAAAAAAAAAGTCAAATAATTCCTGTATCGTTGCAAAAAAAATACTCCAAAAGGAGTCATGATGTGTCTGATGCAACTGAAGAAAAGACTGAGCTGAAAGTCCACTCTGGTTCTAAATCCTATGATAGAGGGCCAGTCCTGGAGTGTGGAAGACTGGAGTTTAAATCCAGTCAATGACAATAACTTCATGACCTTGGCAAATCACTTAACACTGTGCCTGAATTTCCTCAACTGTAAAATGAGCTGTAGAAGGAAATGGCAAACAACTCCAGTATCTCTGCCAAGAAATTCCACAAATAGGGTCAAGAAGAGGTGGACATGATTGAAAATTGACTGAACACCAAAAACAACTGAAATTAATGTAATAAAGCTCAAAGAAGCACAGCCCACCATCGCAGAATCAGATTTGAGCTACAACCACTTATGGACTAGCCTAACAAAGCATCAAAGGATTTTATTTGCTGTGTTGGTATAAATAGTATCCATGCTGAAAAATGCAAAGAAAGAAGCAGACCAAAAAAGAATCACTTTTTCTTACAGAACTTAAATTCTGCACAAAGCTCCAGAAAAAAATGTCAAAGGTGCCCCTAAATAGTTTGGTTTTATGATAGTAACTTTTCTTCTTCCTTCTTCCTTCCATGTGACATAATCAGTCAGTCAACAAGTATCTTTTATGTTCTTACTACAATGGATATTTTTCTAGGCTTTGTAGTGAGCTTTGTGATAGCTGTAGAATCTTAAAGAACCAGAAAAACCTTAATGTAGAAAGTAGTACTTAAACTGAATCTTGGAGGAATAGGGGGATTTTGTGAGATGGAGATAAGGAGAGGGTAAATTTGGAGCATGATAGATATCCAATGCCAGGGCAGAGGAATGGGAAATAAAGTACCATGAATGAGAAAAGCAACAACAACAACAACAACAACAGAGAAGACCAGGTTAATTGGATTTCAGAGTGTAAGAAAGGAGTGATTTAAAAGAAGATGGAATGACAATTTAGGGGAGTCTGTGTAGGGCTTTAAAAGTATCGAGAACATTTTCTATGTGATTCTGGAAGCAATAGGGAGCCATTTGAGTTCATTATTTTAAAATATATTTATTTTATTAAATAGTTCCCAGTTACATGTAAAATAATTAACATTCATTTTAAAAATTGAATTTCAAATTTTCTCCCTCTTGCCCCTCTCCACTCCTTAAGAAGGGAATTTGATATCAATTATACATGCAAAGTTCCTTATAATATTGCTGTTACTGTGTACAGCAGTACTGGTTCTGCTCATTTCATTTTGCATGTGTTCATGTAAGTCTTCCTAGGGTTTTCTGAAACCATCCTGCTCATCATTTTTTCTTCCTTCCTTACTGCCTTCCTGCCTTCTTGCCCTCCTGACTTTCTTTATTTCTTTTGCAAGGCAGTCAGGGGTAAGTGACTTGCTCAGGTTTACACAGCTAGTAAGTGTCAAGTGTCTGAAGCCAGATTTAAACTCACGTCATCCTGATTCCAGGGTTGGTGCTCCATCTACTGTGTCACCTAGCTGACTGTGCTCATTATTACTTATAGTGCAATAGTATTATATCACAATCATATATCACAATGCATTCAATCATTTCCCAATTGATGAACATACCCAAGGTTTCCAATTCTTTGCCACCAAAAAAACCCCCAAATCTGTAATAAATATTTTGGACAAATAAGTCCTTTCCCCTCTCCTTGATCTCTTTGATTTACAGTCCTAGTAGTGGTATTGCTGGGTCAAAGGGCATGTAGTTTTATACCTCTTTGAGCATAGTCACACATTATTCTCTAGAATGAATGGACTAGTTCACAACTGTACCAACAATATATTCATGTCCCAGTTTTTCTACATCCCTTCCAGCATTTTTCATTTTCCTCATCTGTCATGTTAGACAATCTTAGAGATGTGAGTAGGTATCTCAGGGTTGTTTTAATTAGCATTTTTTAATCAATAGTGATTTAGAGCATTTTTCCCGTAACCATTGAAAGTTTGGGGTAGCTATGTGGCACAGTGGATAGAGTACCAGGCCTGGAGTCAAAAGGACATCTTCCTAAGTTCAAATCTAGTCTCAAATACTTACTAGCTGTGTGACCCTCAACAATTCACTTCAGCCTGTTTGCTTTAGTTCCTCATCTGTAAAATGAGTTGATGATGGAAATGCCAAACTACTTCAGTATCTTTGACAAGAAAATCCTAATGACAAAGAGTTGGACATAACTGAAAAAATGACTGAACAACATCGATAGCTTTGCTTTCTTCAGAAAAGTGCCTGTTCATATGCTTTGACCAGTTATCATCTGAGACATGGCCCTTATATTTTTACATTTGGTTCATTTTCCTATATATTAGAGAAATGATGGTTTTATCAGAGAAACTTTCTATCACTGCCCCCCTTAGTTTCCTGTTTTTCTTCTAAATTTGACTGCATTAATTTTGTTTCATTTTACTTCTCATATTAGTCTCTGTCTCTTATTTGGTCATAAACTCTTCCCTTATCTATATATCTGACATGTACATTTTCCTATGTTCCCATAACTTACTTATAATATCACCCTTTCTGTCTAAATTATTTATTAATTTTGACCCTATCTTGGTATAAGGCATGAGAAGTTTGTCTATGCTCAGTTTCTTTGAAACTATGTTCCCATTTTCTCAGCAATTTTTCTCAAACCATGAATTCTTACTCTCCAAACATGGACCCACTTTCAAGTCACCTTACTGTCTCTGGATTGAGAGATCTTGAAGTTTCTGCTGCATCTGTCATCACCACCGCCTACTCCTACTATTGCTGTTTCATCCATGTGGGCTTCAAGTGAGCCTCCATCCCCATATCACAGATCTATCTTCTCAAACTCCTCAATTGTCTTAGCTTGGAAGAATTCTCACCCTCCTTTATTTTATTTTGTTTTTTACTATTTTATTCATTCATTCATTCAATTTTAATTACTTATTTTTGTTCTTGTCTTTATTTAGTTATCTATTCATCCATCCATCTGTCTGTTTATTTGTTTATTTATTTGCTTGCTTGCTTATCCACTCCTAAATTAGATCTGAGGCATTGTTGTAAAATTGTTTGGAAGACCGAGTCTACTGCACTATCTAGGTTTTACCCCCAGAAGTTCCACTTGAATTTATTGAGGAATAGTGACATGGATCTCATCTTAAGGAAATTTACTTTGGCAGAAGTATGGAGGATAGACTAGAGTTGAAAGTGTTTTGAGGTGAAGAAACTCATCTAGGTCTCAATTAAGATGGTATTTATGTATGTAAAGAGAATCTGTTACATGTAAGACATTATGGAAGTAAAAATGTCAAGATCTGGTAACTGGTTGGAAATGTAGAGTGAGGGAGAGTGAGAATGTAAGGCTTATATTGATGTAATGAAATTAGAGACTGAAAGAATGATGGTACCTTTGATAGAAATAATAACCTTGGAGAATGATTAGGTTTGGAAAGAAAAAATAAAAATTTTCATTTGGATATGTTGAATTTGAGATATCTCTAGTATATCTAGTTTGAAATGTCACAATGATGGTTAAGAAATATACAGGCTGGTGGCAGCTAGATGGAGCAGTGGATAAAGTACCAGCCCTGGATTCAGGAAGATCTGAGTTCAAATCTAGCCTCAGACAGTTGACACTAGCTGTGTGACCCTGAGCAAGTCACTTAACCCTCATTGCCCAGCAAAAACAAACAAACAAAAAACAACAAGAAACATATAGGCTTAACTATTAAAAAAAAAAAAAAACTTGTTTATCTGGCTCATTGTGATGGATTCAACAAGCATGACTGAGACCTGTGTGTGTGTGTGTGTGTGTGTGTGTGTGTGTGTGTGTGTGTGTGTGTGTGTAAAAATAGAGGGACAGAGGCAGAGACCTTAGTGGGTTTTAAGCCCAACATCTTTATTTTGCATATAAGTAAACAAGGTCAAAGAATTTAAGTGACTTCATTGTGATCACACAAGAAGTGGCTCCTTGAGGAGTCAAACTGAAGTCCCATGACTCTTAATCCATTTTTCTTTCCACTCCACCAACAAGTTTGGAGGCAGACATATTTGTTAATCAACTCAACTCATGATTCTTGTGCACCCTGATTTCATTGAAGTAGAATATCTTTCACCTGAGCATACTAAAGGCATGATTTATCTATTATGGACAAAAGTAAATCACATGGTGGCTAACTCTTTAGTTAGACGCCTTCAGGAAGAAACTTGCAGCTTATTACTAGGTAAGTCCTGAAAACCTTTAATTCCTGGATGTATCTTCCAAAAACTTGTGCTCAGCAAGCTAGAGAAAGAGAGAGAGAGAGAGAGAGAGAGAGAGAGAGAGAGAGAGAGAGAGAGGGGGGAGCAGACTCATTTACATATCTTTCTTTGTGAGATCTAGTCTCATAATGTCAAATGCCATTTATCAAGTGCTACCAAACAATGCTGCTTTACAGGATAAGGTCAGTAGTACTTCAGTGACTGAGCATCTCAGTTTTGCCTTTGTCATCTTCTTGGGATACACATTATTTCTTTCCATTAATACCAATAAGGGATTATATGTCACAGGAAAAGGGGGGGAGCTCATTTGCAGAAGCTTTAAAAGGAATGCAAGGGAAGAGTTCTTAGAAATGTTATTTTCATTTTGTTGGGTAAGCCATTACAGAGACAAAGCAAAATGGAACTCCTGTGGTGTTAAACAGGTCTCTTTGGACAGAAACTATGGACTGGAGTGATTGGTTTATATGGCGGTTGCTAATTTAAAATAATAGTCTAATCACTGTTAATTCCTTCTCTATTTGCTATGATAACATTAATCAGGATGGACTCATTTAACATTAATGTGCTAGTCATGAGTTCCATTCTTCTACAAGATGTTCTGCCCTGAATTTCATATTGATTATCATGTCATTATTTTTAAAGCAAGCCAGTGTGGAAAGGATTAGCCCCTATCACATGACACACAAATGAAGAAGGAGGAGGTCATTAATAGCAGTTCCAATTATTGTAGGAAAGAAATAATAAATCTTCATCAATTAGTTCCTTATATAGAAATCTGACTACAGCTAGCGCACTTAGAATTGTTTAGTAGGCAAATTACAATATGCAAAAATAAGATATTTTGCATCTGTCAGTTTCTATATGCCCTCTTTATATATGCCTTTAACATTATATTTCTACAAAATAAGCTTATACGCATTTAACATAATGTAGCTTTTACTGAAATTACCTGAACGATTATTTATAGTTTTGCATGTAATCTGTAAATTACCTTAAATGCCATTTTAAATTGACTAAATGTTCTCTTTTATTATGTTTTATGCATGTATATGTGTCTAAGATCACTTCCAGATCTAGATCTATGATACCATGATCTGTAACTATGTCTTATTCATCTTCCCCAAGTCCCAGAAATTTAATTTAATCCAACTCAGTAAAAACATCTTAAGTATTTGCTATCGACAAGGCACTGTGCTAGGAGGCATTGGAGAGAGAGACAAAAAAATAAGTAATCATTGATCTCAAGGATACTCCATTCTATTTACAATGAATTTACCAATAGTAGGTGTTTAATAAATTTTTCTAAGATGAATTCTTGAGAGGGTTCAGGAATGGCCTGGATCTGTAGAGTCTGCAGGAATTTGGAATTTTCCCTTAAGTCCTGAGACATGGAAATATCACATGGATTTAAGACTGGGGTAAGAGTGAAAAAGAACCAATAAAATGAGAAGGAACACATGTGGTTTCCTGTTTAAAGCTTTAACAATCTTAATAGCCAAATGTTGTTGCTTTGTGTGGAAGCTTAAGGTTTTTGTAAAGAGTATGCCTTTTTTGGGAAAGAGAAGTCTTATCCACACCTCTGAACTAAAGAACATAAGCTATGAATAAGGTGGATTGTGGTGCCAAAGAGCAAGGCTGGGGTTGGCAGCCATTGAGGGTGGTATTAGTTATATCTGTTGTAACAAGTTAAATAGTAGCCAGAGAAATCAGTATTCTGGGGTTTCTCCAACAACACCTGATATTAGATAAATACATAGTGCTCTGTGAAACTGTGGATGGTTGTTCCCCAAAAGAAAGAAAGTTGCATGCCAGTTTAGCAAGTAAAGGAAAAATACCTGTCAAAGGTATATGGAATTCGTGGCCTCACAGTTCTATAGGCAGTATTTATCTTGTAGCATAGACTTTTAAAAGGATGTACACTGATTACTATCAGACTCTTTATTTATTCATTTATTTATTTTGTGGCAGGGCAATGGGAGTTAAGTGACTTGCCCAGGGTGACACAGTTAGTAAGTGTCAAGTGTTTGAGGCCGGATTTGAACTGAGGTCCTCCTGAATCTAGTGTTCTATCCACTGTGCCACCTAGCTGCCCTTCTGTCAGTCTCTTAAGTCTCAAACTTGTATAGAGTTTTTATACAAAGAGATAACTAATCAGCAGTGAATGACTATGGAAGGGATAGTTTGTTCTATGGAAATGAAAATATTCTTCAAAATTCCTAAAATATGAAATATGGAGCCAAGACTCTAACTGGGCCACAGTGGATAAGTGACTGGGGGTGGAGAAGGACACCTGATCTCTGGCCAGTTAATCCTTAGAATATATACATCCTGAGGTCTGAGGCCAAACCAGTCAAAGATAATAGATAAATAGATAATAGATGATAGATAGATGGATGGATAGGTGGATAGATAATAGATAGATAGTTAAGAGAAAGAAAAGAAAGAAACATTTATGAAAAGGTTTCCTATGTTTTATGTCTTGTACTAAGTGCTGAGAATACAAATACAAACAAGCTCAATAGTCCTTATCCGCAATGTACTTATATTCTAATGGGGGAAGACAGCTATAAAGGTGAAGGGGAAAGGGGTAATTCTAGTGGGGTGATATGATATAGAAATAACCAGGAAGTTTCATGGAAAATGAAAACACTCTTTTAGGGGAAGACTCTAGCTAGGGTAAGCTGCAAGGTTGGTCTAGTGGGGTGGGAGAGGAGAAGGAGATAACATCCAGACCATTGGCACAATAGTGAAAGAATGGTTTGGCCAAGAATAAATCATTCAAATAATCAATTTATATTTATTAAGTATAACTTTGTGTAAATCATTCTGGTAGGTGCTTGGGGTACAAGTGCAAGTGTGTGATAAACTTCATTCACAGGAAGCTGATATTCTAACTATGGAATTAGCAGGCATTTATAAAAATATGCCCAACATTAATATAAATTTAATTAATGCTAATATTTACATATTACAAGGTGTTAAATACAGTTTAGTTAAATGGAAGGTAGAACTCTTATGAGGTAAAGATAAGGAGAATGGCCATTCTAGACACTTTGGACTAGAGATACATTTTCCTGTGTGAGGAAGAGAGAATAGGCTGGTTTTCCTAGTTTTATTAATGTAAGAGGGAGAGTAATGTCCCATGAGGTGGAAAGATGTGTTGTTGGAGCTAGATTATATAAATTTAAAAAGAAACTAAACAGAGGTTGTATTTTATCCAGAGGTAATAGAAAGAGAAGAGAGTTTTTTTTTTTTTTTAATTGGGGAATCCTGTGGTCATACTAGAGAAGTAGAGTAGAGGCTGCCTTCTGTGTATGATAAGGGTATAATCCAATATTGGGAGATAAGTATGATGATAGTGGCCAGAGCATAAGGAGTATGGTGAAGAGACAGTCACAAAATTTGTTAAACTGAAGCGCATTAATTTAAATTCATTTATGTAAGAGATATTACATAGAATAATATGTGGTCGGTAATATGGGTTATCATGAACACCTGAGTTCAAGTCCAACCTCTAAAATATCAGGAACACCTTATTCATAGCTTATGTTCTTTAGTTCAGAGGTGTGGATAAGACTTCTCTTTCCCAAGAAAGGCATACTCTTTACAAAAACCTTAAGCTTCCACACAAAGCAACAACATTTGGCTATTAAGATTGTTAAAGCTTTAAACAGGAAAACAACAAAAATGGGTACATTAATGTACATATTGGTTGACTTACTAACTGTCCCAACCATTCTGGAAAACAATTTGGAACTATGACCAACATGTTATAAAACTGTGTAAATCCTTTGACTCAGCAATATCACTACTAGGTCTGTCTCCCAAGGATATATTAAAAAAGGGAAAAGTATTTGTACAAAACTATTGATAGCAGTTTTTGTGGTGGCAAAGGATTGAAAATGGACGGAAAGTCCATAAATTGGGGAATGACTGAAAAAGTTATGCTATATGATTGTGATGGAATACTGTTGTGCTATAAGAAATGATGAGCAGGATGGTTTCAGAAAAAAAAATCGTAAGATTTACATGAACTGATGCAAAGTGATGTGGGCAGAACCAGGAAAACATTGTACACAATGATGGCCGTGTTGTGAGTATGATCATCTTTGAAAGCCTTAGCTGCTCTGATCAAGGCAATGATCCAATTTAATTCCAAAGGACCCATAATGAAAAATACTGTCTACCTCCAGAGAGAGAACTAAGGAACTCAGAGTAGAGATTGAAGGATGCTTTTAAAAACTTTCATTATTCTCCTTGTATTTCTGTTTGTTTTTCTTTTTCTTTTGCAACATGGCTAATATGGAAATACATTTTTGCATGACCTCATATATATAATCAGAATCAAAGTGCTTGCTTTCTCAAGGAGTGATGAAATTTGTAGGGAGGGAGAGTATTCCGGATTCAATTTATTAAAATGACCATTAAAATGCATATATTGGGAAATATTTATTGAATTATATTTTTTTAAAAAGAACATATTTGACCAAAGGTCAATCACCTAATTACATTGCTGTCTGTATGTGATTCCTTTAGAAACCAAGGGCATTTCATTTTTCAAAGCATTTTCCTGAGTTTGTCATCTGAATATATTAGAAACATGCAGGATGTTAAAGTGTAGCTACTGGATGCCAAGATTATGTAAGTTATGATGAAAGGATCAGATTTTGATATACAGCAAGATCTATGTGGGAAAAGGGCCATTTTAATCAAATTCAGATTATCTAATATAAGTGATGTTTTAATAATTGGATATCTCAAAAGGTGTCTTATTGGCAACCTGTTTTAGTCTGACTCATTTTAGTAGATGTTGAATTTCTGAAGAGTTACAATGAGTCAGTAAATGACATACCACAAATTTTGTAATTGTATATCACACAAGAATGGAATAGAAAATAGGCACATGATTTTATTAGTGTAGAGAGCACTACCAGTACTGCCCAAAAACTTGTCTTCAATCTATAGTCCTAGAGTTGCATAGAGAAGAGAGAAATTACATACTTTCCCTAAAGACTCTTAAGCGGCATAAATAAGACTTGTCTTTAGGTCTTCCTGGCACTGAGGACAGATTTCTAGTCATCGTACCCCATTGCCTCTTTATAGTATATCAACTAGCTAAAATTATATATTTCAATTTTTTAAAAGCATATATTAGACATCACTGTACATAGCTCTGTGATGGGGATAAAAAGAAATAAACAAAGCACTCTCTGCCTCGAGGAGCTTATAGACTTTGAGAGGGCATGCATAGAGTATGAGGCACACTTGGCCCACATTCTGTTCACCGTCTTTACTACTGGTAAACATAGGTGATAAAGAAACGTGTATATAATAATATTAATTATTATCAATAATAAACAAGTAATTAATAACTTGTGATATGTAATAATCAGCATGTACATATATACTTAATAAAAGATGTATCCAAAATAATACAAGGTAATTTAGGAATAGTGTAATATTTATTGAAACCACCATTAGAATATAAGGTCTTTGAGGGCAAAAAGTGTCTTAATTTACACACACACATACAAATACACGTACACACATGCATACATACATGTATACACACACACACATATATATATATATATATATATATATATACACACACATATATCTCTAGCATTCAGCTTCTAGTATGTAGTAAGTGGTTAATGGATACTCTGTCTAATTATGTTCTGTTTGGTCATATAGTTTTGTAAGTAAGTTTTATGTTTGTCAAATTGTAAGTTCAATGAAGTTAAGAACTATGGCTGTTCATCTCCGCATCTTCTATATTAGCTAGTACAGTGCTGTGCACACTGTGTGTGTACACTATGTGCATGTACACATACACATATGTATAGCTAGTGAATGGCTGAATCAAAGTTTACAATAAAATCATTTTGAACCAAATTTGATCAGTTATACCTATTAGTACTTAACGAAATGCAGTATTTACATGATCAGTTAGAATGTTTGAAATTACATTAATAGCATGACAGAATGAGGGGAAAAAACATTTAACTGGAGTCAGAAGCTTATTAGAGGCCTGGTTTTACAATTCACTAGCCAATGACTTTTTTTGTTTGTTTGTTTGTTTGTTTTGCAGGCAGTGGGGGTTAAGTGACTTGCCCAGGGTCACACAGCTAGTAAGTGTCAAGTGTCTGAGGCTGGATTTGAACTCAGGAACTCCTGAATCCAGGGCCAGTGCTTTATCCACTGCGCCACCTAGCTACCCCCTAGCCAATGACTCTTATCTTTTGCTCTCTTAGGTATTAAATATGGATATTAGTGTAATTGATCTCTAATGCCTAGATCAATCAATCAGTAAACATTTTTAAGCTCCTAGGAATCCAGCATTCTGGGAATTTGTTCTATGAATTTACTACTGTGATATCCTAAAATATTAAATTAAATTATAGCTTTCACTTTCTAATTGTAGCTAAATATTTCCATAAGAAAACAAAACCAAAAGACTTTTATTTTTGTTTTAGCCATTGAAAGGAGAGTTGACGTTTTTTTCTTTGGATCTTCTAACATGAATTGAAGGGTATTTTGTTTTGTTTTGTTTTGTTTTGCTTTTGTTTTTTTTGTTTTTTTTTTTTTGTTTTTTTTGTGAGGCAATTGGGGTAAAGTGACTTGCCCAGGGTCACATAGCTAATTGTTAAGTGTCTGAGTCCAGATTTGAACTCAGGTCCTCCTGACTCCAGGACCAGTGCTCTATCCACTGCACCATCTAGCTGCCCCTGGGTGGGTATTTTTTTATGCAAAGAAAGGTGATTTTAGAAGTACACATATACCTGCACACACATCCACATCCATCACTTTGCAAGAATTTGTCTCTACTTTTCTAGTTCTTCAGGAATAAACACAACCTCCAAACTATTATATGGGGAAAACCTCCTCCAAAGTAATGACATGGGAAAATTCCACAATTATATTTAACTACTAAGGAGGTCAATATCTCATCTGAAAATAAACCTAGGGATTTTTTTCCTGACTATTTATTTATATCATTTTAGCACCCCATCTTTAATAATATAGTATTCTAATCTTTAATACAGGAGAACAAGCTCATTATCCTTCTGCTATATCTTCCTCTGTCTGATCTCAGACATTTTACTTTAATTCCTTTAAAATATTCCCATGTCAAATAATAAAAGGACTCTATAAGACCCGGGATCTGTAAAGGACTCTAAGATTCTGAAAGAAACTGATAAAAAACCCTACAATATAATAGAATTAAATATGGATTTCTGTAGGATAAATTTGAAAGCCCTCATATTTCCATTTGATTTTCCCTTAGGCATTGCTGTGGACTTTTATTGTTCTGTCAAGTGTTTAGTTTTACATCCTGTGGAATCATTCCCTTATTCTTTGGTTTATCTGTGTCAGTAAGAGTGCATTCAGATAGCAAAGTATTCCCACTCTTTGTCCTGGGAGTAGTTGATTTAACCTCTTAGTAGGCTAATTCTTCTCTGGAAGTTTACATATATTTTGTTTTTTGATACCTTCAATGAAATCAGAAGGAACATAAAACCAGTCCATTAGACTATTTGGATGAAAAGTAAGTAAAACACTATGTGTTATTTTTCTCAGAGTCAAATAAAAAGATTGTGGGATAATTGAAAGTATCATTATAAAGAAACAAAATATTATACATCCTATTTCATAACTGACTCAATAACTTCATAGAGGCATATTTATAGTTAGTTTTTTTATACCTTTATTCTTATTCTAATAGTTAAGAGAATGAACACTGTGTTCTCATTAAGAACAATTTATTGTTTGGGAAATTAGCTGGTTGACATGAGTTTTAGCATTAAGTTCCACAGCAAGCTTATGAATGAGAGGGATGTGGGATCAGAAAGTCCTCTGCAAAATTTGAGCTCCCCAAGGGCATGGACTATATCCTTCCTCTCTATCCCCAGCCTTGTATTTCCAGCATTTAGTGCAGTGGAACAAAGATAGAAGGACAAACATGAAACAGTTCCTGCCCATTCTAATAGAGGGTGATTCAGTATGTGCACAAGTAAATGCAAAGCAATTTTCACAGTAAAAAGGGGCTAATAACTGGAGGGATCAGGAAGAGCCACATACAGAAAAAAAGTCTTTCCTATCTTGAAGATCTTAGTTCACCATGAGTTGTGTGTCTCATAGAATCACCCAGTTGAAAGGCAACAAAGCAGGCAATAATCCCATTGCATATCTAAACAGGATTCCTTAACAAGTGTTCATCTAGCCTTGAAGACCTCTAAGGGGAAAGAACCTATGACTTCCTGACACTTTCTGCTCCATTTTTGAATGACTGATGCTTGGCAAGTATTTTTTCCCCTAACATCAATATTAAATCTTTCTCTCTAAATTTCATTCATTTTTCCAAGTTTTGGTTGGTCATAGGCAATCAGAACAAGTATCTTCCCTTGTCTGGCTGACAGCAATTCAAATACTTAAACATTGCCTCTCCCTACCTTGTGAACATTCTCTTTTCTAGCTAAACATCTCAATTTCGTTCTAATACATCTCATAGGTCATGATCATGAATTTCTTTGCATCCTTGAATCACCATCTTCTTCATAGCTTCCTTCCTAAAATTGGTATCTAGAAACAGTTCAGAAAAATTGCTTGATCCAGAAGAAAAGCTCTTTTCCATTCCACTCTTTGAGACTGCACATAGCTGAGGATGAAGGGTAAATTGTAGCCAAATCATAAATGGAATTCATTATTTTAGGAGAGTATTTTTACTAATTTACATTTATAGGAGCCATTTTTATGAAGAGCTTGAAAATTCTACCAACTAGAAGAGTCTCCAAAGTGCTTCAAGTTGCTAATGATGAATTTGCTGCAATTCATTCTTACGTATGGGAACTGCAATGTTCTCATTTCTTATTTTGTTAAAAAAATTAAATTAATAACAAAGAATCTGCTTGCCATTTTCTAACAAACAGAAATCACTTTATATTTCCTTTCACTTTTATCTTCTCATTTAGTTCACATTATATGTCACTGTCATAAACCATGTCTAGTCACCTTCCCAACACTACATTCATTTTCACTATAAAAACTGGCAAAGGAAAAAAAAATAAACTTTTTTGGAGAGTAGAATCATTAGCATTATTGACTAAATATACAATCATAATAAAAGTTTAACCTGAAAGACTTCTGGGTTTTTTGTTTTACTTTAAATTAAATAAGCATTCTGACTTTGGAAAAAATAGAAGGGCAACAGTGTACATCTAGAATTTTTTAAGTTTCTTCTTCCTGAAAATGACATCCAGATCAGTCAACCACTGTATTCAGACAACTATGAATTCATGTAATTGTCCAGTTAGGCATGAATCAAATAGTTTGATGTGGGAATTCAATGATGCTCAGAGATTTACCAAATGGACAAATTAGTCTTCAATGACTACTTTCAACAATGAGAGTATGGCCTTTAAATGGTAATGACTTGGGTTGAATTCAAGCCAGTGACCTAGAAGTGAAAGGTCCCAAAGCCCATTACTAAAATTTGCTGAGCCATCTAATTGTGCCCAGGGAATCCTTCTAGAATTGCTGACTTTAGAATGTCAGAAACTAGTCAGAGATGACAGTGTTACCAGTGAGTACAAAATGTGTTTTTCAGGTTCCTGGAGATAATGGGCACATTTATGTTTCTCATCTCTAGTTACTGTCATCTCAGCAGTCTTATCTAGTCTTCTGCATTCCCTGTTGTCTTGTAGAAATGCTTTTCCTGTCAGAGTTTGCTCTTTCATACAATAAACATTTACATAGAGACCTGTCACAGTAGCAGGCATTTAAAATGCATTTAGTAAATTCACCTTCATGTTGCATTGGACTTTTTTTTCCAACATAAAAACTCCAGAAGGGATAATGCTGTCAGTTGATTTCTTAAATACTGACTTTCTTTTACACATAGCCAGTTGACCCTTTCAAAAGTTACATAAACATCTAATTAATATTATCTAATTGCAAGTGCTTTCTTTCTAAAATGACAAATGGTCCTCCAATTAGGAAACAGAAGACACAAATAATTTTAACCTCTTGGTGAGAAAAGGGGGAAAAAGAGGTGAGACTGAAAAAGACCATATTTTTTTTGAGTAATGGGTGACTGTTCAGTAAGAACTGGATTGCATCTTAATCATAAAACCATTGAGTTGGACAAGACTTCAGAATCTATTTGTCTGGTCTATAGCTGAATAAAAATCCCCTTTCTACATAATAAACAAATGGTCATCATTACTTAAGAATCTCAGGTGTAAGAAGAATTTGTTGTTTTTTCTGGAACCTGTTTCAATATAGGACAGCAATATTTGTTTTCCTTACATTAAGCTTCAGTGCCTCTTTGCACTCCTGTTCTTCATTTTAATTCCACTCTACAGGTCCAACCAAAGTGAATTTAACTTCTTCCATAAGAAAGTTCTTCAGATAACTAGAGTCATCATTTCCTTCCCACATCTTTACTTCTCCAGGCTAACTAATGTCTTATATTCCTCAGTACTCATGAATAGTATGATTTCAAAGCCCTCTTTTTTTTTTTTTTTTTACAACTTATCAGTGTCCTCCTTTATCTAGCCAAATAAACTGGTTCTCTTTCATTCATTCAGTTCCCATCAATTATCCGGCTCACCCCTACCAATCCCATCTTTCCTTAACACTGTACCCTAGCAAATAAATTCAGGAATAAATTACTTGCTCTGTGACACAGCATGCATGAAAGAATTTTAAAAATTATTAACAAGAAATTTTATTATTTGTAAAGCTCTGTGCTATTTATGAAAGGAAATACACATGTTTTTTTCTAAGAAATATCCTTGCCCTCTTGAAACTTAGAGGATACTAAAGGGATAAGAGATAGTCACAAATAACTATGAAGGCATTGAGGTATGATAGATAATGAGTTCGTTTTGGAATTAGGAAGATTTGGATTCAAATCCTGTCTTTGAAACCTATTGACTGGCTGACCTGTAGCTTCTCATTGTCCTAAGTCACTGTCTAAGATAGTCATCTGTGGGCACAGTACCATTCTGATTTGGTTGAAAGACTTTGCTCACTTCAGAGATTCCTTTACTTTTGAAGTCATAGGACCAATTCTTATCCCTTTCTCTGTTACATGATAAGTACTTTTAAGGAAGAGTTACTCACTGTCCTTATCAAGGAAACCTTCACTGTTTGACAGAATTATGGACTTTTGTAGCTGGAGAAACCTGAGAATAAAACTAAAGCCAGTCATTTTCCAGATGAGGAAATTGATGACCAAAGTAGTAACTGGCCAGGGAAAGAATTTGCTGATTTGCTAAGGAGATGGCTTTGTGGTGGGCATTATAGAGAACGAAAAAAAAAAATCAACATGTGCAGTGGGTTTGAAGAATGTGGGCCATTTCAGGCATTTGAATGACCTTGCAAGTGACTAGAACAGTTTTGTTGTTATGTTTGTAGAACCAGTTGCTAGCACAGTTTCTGTACCTAAAAGGTCCTTAATAATTTCTTTTGTTAAATTAAATTTGAAGTGGCGTATTGTAATAGAGTTCTGGACTTGGAATTAGTACTGAACTTAGAGCCAGGAAGACAAAGGTTTGGATTCTGACTTAGACACATAGTAGATGTGTGACACTAGGCATGTCATGGAACCTTTCTAATAATTATTTTCCTCATGGTGCAAATGTAAGGTTTGGAGTCAGTGACAACCTTGCCAGTTCTAAATCTGTAATTCTTTAAAGAACATTTAAGGTTGATTGGTAGTAGATTGTGGCAGAAACCCTTGAATAATAATAATAATAATTAATGATAATATATAAAATTTTTCCCAGTGGGTTTTTAAAAAGCAAGCAAACATTTTTGAGCAGAGTTGTGGTGATATCAGATATATCCAAGAGTTTATAATCTGAGAATTATACAGGTGGTACAGCCTTGAATGTTAGAAGTGGACCAGGAATGATTTGTAGATTTTCCTCATCTCTACATTAAATAGCTCCTAGTTCAAGCAGAATGTAGAAAAAAGGAAACTTTGGGAATATACTACATCTTTCTGTGTTGTTTATAGAGCAATAACTAATTTTGCAAATATATTTTTTCTATGCCTTTTATATTGTCAGTAAAAGATCATTTTAGAACTGTTGACTTTTCTGAGGAAAGGCTAGCAATTCTTTAGTGAGATAATTGTGGATTTCACCCAGAGGAAGCAGGGTCAGTATCTGATTTTTTTTTTTTCTCCTCCAATGTCTTGTTAAGCTAATGTTGCCTCACAACTTCTTCTTTTGGTCCAGTGTGTTAGTCTGCATGTTAAATGCTATTTCAGAAGAGGTATGAGGAGAATATGAATCAGTCATGCAATCTGAACATGCAAGATCATCAGACTTTGGAATTTTATTTTGTTCTTTTTGTTAGGATTAAAGATTTAAATATTAATGTTGCTCGTACCCTGTATTTTCTTCAATGAAAGAAATAGAGAAAAAAATCTCACTTGTATTACTGGTATGGTCATCTTCCAGTAAAGAATTTGTAGCAAGCCTTTCACAAATTTGCTTTAAAAACTCACCAATAAATAATTTTACTCTTGGTGATGTCTATGCCATTTTAGATTGTCAATGTTACATTACCTCTGAAGGTTGTTCAAGGAAGTATTCTGGATTAAAATAAAATCAATCCTTGCACTAGAACCTGAGCCCCCTTGCCTTAACTAAACGGGTGCCTTCATAATGAACACATAATAATCAGTGATATTATATTAAGGGTATTTTTTAAAGTGATAGCAATTAGTTCCCCCCCTCTGACAATATTTGCAGAATATAAGGAGGAGACAATTTCTATGTGGGATGAGTAATAAGAATAGTGAAAAAAATCACATGATCCTAACCCCTACAATTTAAAAGAGGTATCTCGGAGAAATGTTTGCATTGTATTGTAAAGTCCTTTCTGCTAGTTGGACTGAAGAAAATTCTCATTCCAGTTTTAAGGAGTGACCTGAGGTAAGCAAAGTAGTGACATTGCTGAGGTCAAATTGTTTGCATTTCAAAGTCCCTATGAATTTCAAAATGGAAAGAATTAATGAAGTGTGTTATTAAATAGTAAACATTAAAATAATAACAATGTATAAAATAAAAATAATAATACCAAAAGTCCTGTATGATATTTGTTTTTTTGTTTGTTTTGTTTTTTTGTTTTGTTTTGTTTTTGCGGGGCAATGGGGGTTAAGTGACTTGCCCAGGGTCACACAGCTAGTAAGTGTCAAGTGTCTGAGGCCAGATTTGAACTCAGGTCCTCCTGGATCCAGGGCCGGTGCTTTATCCACTGCGCCACCTAGCCGCCCCCTTCTGTATGATATTTGGAAGCTACTGGCTGTACCTTTCATATAATAGAGTATAAATATGGTTTCAATTTTTATTTCCCAAGTAATGTGAACATTTAAGAGCATGTATGAGAAGAAGCCACAATATTCAATGCAGAGGTTTAAAATTGGTCCCTTTTTAATTTAAATAATGCAGTCTACTGTCAAGACAGCTGGCTTTGGATTCAAACAGAACTGAGTTCAACCTTTGCCCCTGACACTTTCCATCTATGGATCCTTGTGAAGTCACAACCTTTCAGGCCCTCAGTTTCTTCTGAGGGGTAATAATAATAAAAGTACTTACATCATATGGTTTTTGTGAGGATCAAATTATATAATGTCATGTATTATACTTTAAAAGTAGTTTATAAATATTTGCAATTATGATTATTTTTAAACATGAAATAAATTCCCTCCTTTTTCTTGAAAAAAATGTATGTATATGTGTATACACATATGTATATAAATATATACTTCTATAGTTCCTTAAAGAATCATACATTCAGAAATATTTCTGGTGAATTGGATGTAGACTTCCCAACTCCAACTGACCATCCTGGCACAAAAGTTAAAGGCAAAGTTGTTTACAATCAGGAAGTTTCCATGAGATGTCTTCCCTCTCAATGTTAACAAACCATCTTCCATCCCATAGTAGTCTGTCTCTGTCATGATGATAATGGTCCTGTTGGTAGTAATAGCAACTCACATTTACATATCATATATGATTTAAAATGCATTTCTGTCCATTATCTCATGATAACCTTATGAATGGGTACCATTATAACGTATCCATGTTGTAAGGAAAGTGAGCCTCTTAAAGTTCAGTAACTTGCACAATGTGACCTGGTTAGTAAGCATCTATATTCCCCTTCTGGTATCATTTATATATCTGTTATCATCTTTCTATTTGTGCATTCAATGAAACTTATAGCCCAGAAGAAAACACCCATTATCCATCACTGGTGCCTCAACTGTTGATAAGACAGTTCTCATTTAACTGTTACTTCAAATATCCTGTTCAAGACACACAATACAGGGACATCAGCAATTGGGTAGAATTTAAAAGGGGTTTTCCTTCTTTGTTGGTACCTGAAGTTATTTTGGCTTAATATATTAGATAGAGCAATGAACTTGGAATCAGAAAGACCTAAGTTCAAATGTTGCCTCAGATGGTTACTAGCTATGTGATCTTCAGCAAGTTACTTAGCACTCAGTTCCACTCAGTCTCCATTGGCTCCTCTGACAGTAGCAAGTAGTATCTACCTCAGAGAGTTATTTTAAGTTTCAAATGAGTCCCTCCTCCCCTGTCCCCTCCCATTCAATACCCTCCCTTCCCCTCCTTTTCTTGTGTGTATATATATATATATATATATATATATATGTAATATGTATGTATACGTTTACCTAATGTGTATGACTGTAGATGTATAATGTTTTGCAAATCTTAAAACTCTACATAAAATTAGCAATAATTATCTATTAGCTTCCTATCCTCAACAATAAAGTTGATAAAACATTTGGCATATCCAGTTACAAACTTCTCCAGGTCCAGGCCCCTTCTACTGCTGAGATTGAGGTCAGAGTCTACTATATCATCACAATTTGGTGGTAAGTACAATTTGTCCATCCAAGTAATTTAGGGTTAAGCCATTCTATAGGATGTTACCAGTTCTGCAAGTATATAGGAATATAGACAATATTCACATTATATTGTTTTGCTTGAACCACTGCACAACATGGATGATGGTAGAAACAAAGTTTTCTATATTTGAATATTATTCACATGACTCTCCATGCCCATTTGACTTTTTTTTACTTATTCTTTCATTGATTACTAGGTCTCTAGAGCAGGAACAAGGATGTTCATGTCATTGGAATAGCTTTTATTAAAAATATTTTTTTAACTAAGCTGGATTTATACAACATCTAACCTTCTAGGAAACTTTTGAGAAATCAGAGTCATTTCCAAGAATGATTTTACATTAGAAAAATCAAACTCTATGGCACATTCCTGGAAAGGTTCTGTACAACATCTCATTAGCCATCCTGTTGCAAGTGAAATTATAAGCATAATTTCAGGTCAACAATTAAGTACTTGAGGGTGCAGCTAGGTGGCACAGTGGATAAAGCACTGGCCCTGGATTCAGGAGGACCTGAGTTCAAATCTGGATTCAGACACTTGATACTTACCGGGTGTGTGACCCTGGCAAGTCACTTAACCCTCATTGCCCCACAAGAAACAAACAAAAACACAAAAAAAGAAAAAGAAAAAAGAACAAGGAGGTACTTGTACTATAATTTATTTTTAAAAACATTTCAACACACTTGTTATGTATAACCCATGCTACCATTTAAAGACAAAATCAAAAATATACTTGAATCAAGGAGCTTCCATTCTTGTAATTATATGATATGTAAATTGCAGATAATGTTATCAATTTTGAAAACTGTAAGAAGGGGCAGTCATGTGGCGCAGTGGACAGAGCACTGGCCCTGGATTCAGGAGGACCTGAGTTCGACCTCAGACACTTAACAATTACTACCTGTATAACCCTGGGCAAGTCACTTAACCCCAGTTGCCTCACAAAAAACCATAAAAAGATGCTAATAACAACCAGAAAGAAGTTTGGCGGGTGAGATAACCAAATGGGAGATGGCCATTTTAACTTTGAATTCAATAGCTATTTTTTGGAGAAAGTCATTTGTGAGCTCATGTACGAATGATATAACCTCCATTCCATTCTTATAAACAAAGAAGAAAGACTAAACCATATGCTGAAAGTAGAAAATTTTTGAGCAAATTCTAGGGCATTTGCTTAAATGAGTACCCATTGATTCTTTATTCCATAACATTCTCCTATACATTTACAAGAAAATTCAGTAAGTTGTACCCATAAAGATAATCCTGAATCATCAAGGAAATTGAATTATTAAATTGGCTTCTATATATTGCATTAAATATTATTGATGAGATGTTCATATGGTATTTTAAAATGTGCAAAACTGCATTATGTAATCACCTTTAAGCTTTACTCCAACTGTGCTTGATAAATACTTGTATTATCAGTATGTTAAAGATTAGGGAACTTGGAAAGCACAGATAACTTGCCTAGATTCTTCCAGTTAGGAAGCATAAGAAGTGGTATTTTGAACCCAACTGGGTCTTCCAAACTGCGAGTCCAAGGACTAGAGGATGATTATTTTAGACGATTTCAATTTAAAATAGTTAAAAAATAAAACAATTCTAGTTTTACTAGATAAATTTTAATTTCCTAGAAAACTAACTTATCCAGAACTTCTCATTTATGATTGTTTCCTAGTAATTGAGGCACTCCCAAACCAGCTTTATTAGAAATTATTTTTTAAAATTCTAAAATATCAATTTAGCATACTTACTAAAAATAACCTTCAAATTAAAAGAAAACTTTCTCTACAGATAGCATTTAACATTTTAAATTGAAAAGCTAATTTAACTCTGTTCAAATAGTACATATATCTCATAGGATCATTAATACCATTATTGAAAAGCTGTCACTATTCAATGTATATTATTGATACTCTCTTGTTTTGCTATGAAATAGAATCCATTAGAGATCTTTATTTTTTATCCTCATGAAACAAGTCATACTTCCAATAAATTCTAAGCTCATTATAGTTACAGAAGAGGATCCAACATCAGCAGATGTATCTGAGCTTGTAAGATATGCTGGACCTATTGTGAACTAACATTTAGTCAATTAATAGAAGCCTTGATAACACTGCTTATTTTCTCTTATGCTGACAAATCAATATCCTGAACAGAAGGAAGTCACAAAGTCTCAACATGTGGAAAGAAATGTATTAACTGTTTCTTTGAAGATAGCTATATGATGTCTGGTCAAGCATGATAACCTAGTGGAAAGGCTGTTTTATTGGACAATGGTTGATAAGAGGACACAAATAAAACTGTAGAATGTTTTCAGAGCCAATAAAACAAAATAAGGGAGGTATACTCTGAACATAACTTTCTTTTTGATCAATGCTTTTCTTTTTGAGATCCACAAAAGGACTCATGTCATGTTTAGGGTACGCAATTATCATTTTAAAATTTCATAATTCTCCTTCCTTTCTTTTATTTCTTCTCTGTTTTCTCTTTCTTCCATCCCTTCCCTCTCTCTTCTGTTTTCCCTTGTCCTTTTCCATCTTTTACCTTTTATTCTTTTTTAAACTGCCTCCCTTATGCTTCCACATTTAATCTCTCTTCCTCTCAAGTAAATTAATTCTACAGCCTGCCTGTTCACTCAGATGTGAATATTAGACATGGCACATTTTTATATCTGACTAAAAAAATAAATTAATACATTAAATGTGATTCTGAAGGGAAGGAAGAAAAATTACGAACAATCTTTAAATGAAAGCTATGACCTCACAATTTTATAGAGAAGGAAAAAAAAATAGTTTTCCTTGGATGACCATGGAAAATTTTAGATTTCTAAGTCGGACCCATTGTAAAAAAAAGTATTATTACCCTATCATTTGTCAGTATACAGCACCCTAGGGGCTGATTTCAGTGTCAGGTTCAGGAAAATATTATATTTAATAAGTAGGATTTTTAAAAATTATCAGAGGCAACATATCCTAGTACCAAAACTAGGGCAATAGATTGCCTACATCGAGTCACTGATTTGTGTATAGCCTTGGGCTTTCTTATTTTTCTAAAACAATACCAAAAAAATTCTACTCTAAAAGTTCTCACAATGATTATTCAGTACTTCAAAAGATTTGAGGGATTTTAAAAATGTTTTTTACAGTGAAAGTACTGTTAGGGAATACATTTTTCCATGCTGTAGTAGATAATCCACATAAATGAATGTGGTCCAGGGGGCAGCTTGGTTGCACCTTTGGATAAAGCACCAGCCCTGGATTCAGGAGATTCTGAGTTCAAATCTGATCTCAGGCACTTGAAACGTACTAGCTGAGTGACCCTGGGCAAGTCACTTAACCCTCATTACCCCACAAGAAAACAAACAATGACAAAAAATAAATAAATGAACATGGTCCCAAATAATCACTACTATCCAACAATATTTATAATAATCTTAATCATAATAAATAATTCATAAAATCATGGAATCAAAGTGCTGGAACAGGTCATCTCTTCCATCACTGAATAATTCCTTTCCTCCTAAAACATTCTCAGGAAGTAGCGATTCAGACTAATCTTGTACATTTCTTTTGAGAGGAAACCTGCCACTCAAAAAGTTCATTCCAATTTTGGGCTATGCTCATTGTTAGTCATATTATCTTTTAATAAATCCTATGTTTTGCCACTGTGTACATTCTACCCATTGACTTTAGTAATCAAAAGAAGAAGAATCTAATGCCTCATGCATGTTTTGTTGGTGGTGGTGGTGGTGGTGGTTTTGTTTTTTGGGTGAGGCAATTGGGGTTAAGTGACTTGCCCAGGGTCACACACCTAATAAGTATCTGAGGCCAGATTTGAACTCAGGTCCTCCTGATTTCAGGGCTGGTGCTTTATCCACTATGACACCTAACTGCCCCCTCATGCATGTTTTAACTCTTAAAATACATAAAAATTATATATTGACCTTCATTTTTCTGTTTCTGCCATTTACTTTAGTTAATTGCGTTGCACAGCATGGCCTCACGATTTTTACTATCTTAATTGCTCTCATTTGGATGATCTTAACAATGATGATCATGATACATAGACATTTTGATTATAAACAACTCAATTATCTATTATAAGGGAAACAATCTAATATAATCAAAAATACATTGGAATTTGGGAAGTTTTATTTTTATATTTGAATATGAACATTCCTATTCTCTTGGTAGTCTCTCACCTTTTAGAGAAAAAAATCAAATAGAATTATATCATAAAGACCTATGGCATGGAAATTGACAAATCTTCTAGTTTCCCTAACCCACTTCCTTCCTCAGAGTTCTTCCCTTCTCCCTAGTCTATGCTAGGAATAGACAATTCCACTAGACAAGCAGGCATTATCCTACCCTCTCTGAACTAGCTAATTTTGTGGTAAATGCATTTCATGACCTGGAGTTGATCATTAAATAAATTGTTTTGGAAGTTCTGATGATTTCTAAGATGGAAGGATTTTCAAAATGAGCAAGAGCTTATATGGCATGACAATAATAGATTTATTAACTTTATTAATTATGTTAATATTATCTCAGAAGTGGGATTTGTATGAAAAACTGACAGTGTGCAATCTGAGAATTTATCACACAAATATATTGAAGAATAGGTGTTTTCTGAAATCATTAAGAAAAAGTACGCTTTGTTGTCTATCATTGCAGATTGGCATGGGAAGTTGTTACCCTATCATGATGTCTTACTGTAACAGGGACTTTCTTCTGCCTTTTCCAAATTTCTCAAGGACTCCAGTGATGTTTGCTTTTCACCTGATTTAGGCCAGAGGTTTTTATGTCATGTGTATGCCATGAGCCCCCTTGGAAGACTTGAACCCTATACACCCCTTCTAAGGATGTTTTTAAATGTATAAAAGAAAATATGTAGGATTCCAAGGAAAGCAAATATATTGGTTATCATAATATTAAAAACCAGTTCATGGATCCCAAGATAAAAACCCCTTTTAGGTGGATAGCATTGTACTTCCTGTGAATAACCTCAGCATACCTATCTGCTGTTGCTTCTCTTCAGTCTTAATACAACTGCACAGAAGGAATGACTTATTCCATTACCAAATTACTCTCTGACCGTCTCACTTGCTGGTGTCACTAGTACCAGTGACTAATGTGGCACTAGTGGTAGTTCTTATCTTCCTGGCTCAGGACAAACAAACCCAGCCACGCGAGACATCAAACCAAATTATTCCAACTTCTCAATCCCTTCCACTTCTCCTTTCACATATACTTATTAAGTATCTACTATGTATAAGGCTGAGGGGAGGAGGTACAGAAAGTTAAAGCAAACAAAAGAGAAGCAGGCTCCATTTTTAAGGAGTTTACTTCCTGGGGCTTTATTCCAATGGTGTCTGTATATCCAATTCAGCAATGTAGTTTCAAAGCTGTTAGTTTATATGCTACTGGAAAGAACCCTGTATTGGCTGGGATCCTGATTGATATCTTTAATTATTTTTCACATGACAAGTTTGCATATCTCTCTGGGATCGTGTCCTCATCTGTGAAAGAAAAGGATCAAAATTGATATCTAATGTCCTTTCCAGATATAAATTATTTTATTTTCTTATTATTAACAAGGATTCCTATGTAGGATTTTGGTCATTTTTGAGACTTTTTTGTTTGTTTTGGAAAGGAAAGTGCATACTAACAATCCTTTAAGAGTTAACCTTTAAGTAAAACTTAAATCTTGATTAGTGAGGGAGAAATATGAAGGGTAGAAGCAAAGATTTTCTTCATGCTCAAAGCAGGTAACACAAAGCGACATGTTTGATTATGTATGCATCAGCAGCTATGATTTATGGCACCTGTTTGCATCTGTTACATGATTGATGGGTTTGCAAGCCAAAAATAAAGCTAGTCACTTCACACCTGAGGTCTTATAAGTGATAGTTTTGTAGGAAAGCTAGGAAATGAAAAACACTAAATATACCCCTTTTGCTATATGAAGAGTTTGAGAGCAAACTAAAACCAATCTGACATTTTGATATGTTATAATTAATTGATGCATTTTGATATGATGTAATTAATTTAATTTCCTTTGCCATACAATGTCTATGGGTATGTATGTTTATATACACACATATACATACACATACACACACACACATATATATATACAAAAATACACACACATATGTGATATTTAATAATTTCAATTCAGGAAACATTTTAAAAGCAAAAAAAGCCAGAAATGGCACAACAATTTTCAAGGGGAGAGGGATTAAATTCATTAGAATAATGCCAATCTTTAAATTAGTTACTAAATTCTAGAGAGCTGCCTAAATCACACAGAAGCTAATTGTATCTCCCAGAATCACATGGCTATTAACCGTCAAAGATAGACTATGAACCCAGGTCTTCCTGGATGCCAGCTGATCCATCTGAAATGCTATACTGCTTTGATTAGTGTAAAATAAATTATTAATATTAATAATAAAAATAAGAATTCCTCATCTTATGTAGTTTTATGCTTTAGGAAGCACTTTTTCTTCAGAAGAAGCTGGTGATTTGGTTGATTAAATATTAATTATTACTCTTTACACATAATGGAATGGAGTTGATGAAGAGTTAAGGAAGTTTTTCAAGATCTTACAAGTAACAGTTGACTCTACAGACACTGGAGTTACATTTTCCATTTATGTTTAGTATTCTTTCCATGGTACCATAGTGCCTCTGCAAATGTTGGTTTGGGCAACACAAGTTCAAATTTGTAGACAAAAGTAGACAATCTTAGCTTCAGCAGACCCATAGTATTAAACTTTTAAGGAAGTTTGAGCTTTCTGCTTCCTTATATTTTTTTTCTGCATACTTTTATGATATCACTGTTTAAAAAAAAGGGAAGCAGATTGAATTGAAATTCTGGAAAGTCTGTGTTTGTGTATCAGCATGCAATTATTTTTGTGTATATTTAGGATACTTGTATTGGCAACACAGTTTAGAAAAAACAATTAAATTTCAGAACCTTAGTAGTATGGCTCATTTAGTTCACCAATGGCATGCATACAATCTTCTAAGACAACTGTTCTGGAAAGATTAGCTTCTACACATGAGCTGCTGAAGGTTGTCTCTGTAATAAGATATAATTATTCCTTCATCCATAAAGCCACATTGAACAATAGGCAAGTCATCCAGTACATTCTGCAACACTGTTATTTGGCTTGAAAGATTTCACTTATGTCCAATATCCCCTGTCAATAGCGCATACAATGAATAGGAATTATGAAGTGGATGCTGGTTATGGACTCATCTTATGACTTAAGCTCTTTTTATTTGCTGGCCCCCATCTGTTGCTTCTAGAATATATACTCAGGATGACTAGAAAGGTAAGGCAGGAGATACCAGCAACTATACTGATTTGATGCTAATCTGAGACTGCCTTAGTGTAAGTGCTTCTAATATGTTCCCTGAGCAGAAATATCACTGGGACCCCACAGAGTGTGGATAGGGTCCAGCAGACAGTGGAGTATGAAAGCCTGAGGCAGGACACAAGGCTATTGCCAACACTTCCCATGATTCTGATTTAAAAAGAAAAACAAATGTTAGTTTTCTAAAATGTTCTTCTCCCTTTTCCCCCCTTCCCTTCCTTATAGTTTCCACAAAAGCTATGAAATTAGCTATTAGAGCTCATAGTCTCAGTAGGTCATTAATAACAATTACACACATGCAACAATTCTCTCTCACCTTGAGAATTTTTCAAGCATTAATAGAATAGGGAAGGGCCAGACAATCCCTTGTCTCATGCATATAAAGCCACTACAAGATATTTATTACAATTATTTGGAGTTCCTTACTATTCCCTAAATGGGGAATACCTATACTTCTTCTTTTTGTCATTCTTTTCCTTTTTCCTTCCTTATCAACTCTTTTACCTTCAGGTACTGCTTGACCTCACTAATGGTACTTCGAGCTAGAGAGGTTAATAATTCTGACCAGCAGCTTCTTGCTGTCACTCAAAACTATGTCAGAAGGATTACACCCTCAACTCATCTAGATGCCTCTGCAAGAGGGATTTCATCTTCATGTCTGCTGAGATAAAGCAGATCTGTTGACACTTGGCAGCTGTCAATCAAATAAGAAGCTCTCTAGTTGGCCAATTAGAAAGCACGCATAGAGAGAAGGATAAGCATTCAAAGGTTGAACTGCTTTGTCTGACTCCATTACCCATTAATTAGCCAATTGAGCTGGAGACTTAGACCTACTTTTCTACATGGGAATGGACTCATTTTTATTGCAAGCATCTCACTGAAATGTTTGCTAAGAAAGGACTGTTTTCATCCATATGCACCAATTAGTTCTTCTGTGAACAAAAGAAACACAGTTTTGGTATAGCTTTTGTTTTTTACCTTCTCCAGCTGAATTAAATAAAAAATATTTAATCTCCTGAATGCCACTTTATTCCAGATGCTCCCAATTTAGAGTTTATCAAAATTTCTTCTTTTCTTCTTTCCTTATAGCATTGATCACAGAAAATTCATCTTTCACCTCACATACTACTTGACTGTTAGTATTTATTACTTCATGTTTTCTTTCTTTTTCAATTAAGCTTAAAGTATTCACTCTATCATAACCATATGTTTGACATGAAAGTCAGAAAGTACTTTTTTACTGTCTTATTTTCTTACTGATTGAGTTTTCTTTTTTCCCTAACAAATATGTTTTCTCCTATCTTGATGTTGACCTGTGTCCCTCCCTTCAAAGATGTTGCCACAAGTGAGATGCCCTCAATAACCTTCACCTTGTGGTTTGCTCAGTTATTTCTCTGATGTGTTTCATCTTGCTCTCCGGAGTAAGATTTGTCTGCTGAGAAATCCTGTACTGCTTATGATCCCAACCATCTACACTTTAATGATACAAACAAACTGCATTAAGATACAGTACCAAATATAGCACTAACAGGATAAGAAAGGGAAGCAATATGTTTACATCAAACAGAGCTTTGAACATTCAAACCAAAGAAGGTGAGTAGAAGAAATCTATAAGATAGCCAAAATAGCCCTGCTTCCCAGCAGTTGCATTTATTAATTAGAGTTCCATCATTTACATTAAATGGCCAATCAATACCTTTGCTTCTTTGACTGCCATTTTCTTTATAGTCTGATAATTTGAAGTGATTCAACTTGCCTTGCATTATTGTTTTCCTTGTAATTAAGTCCATCACTGCTAGATTGGAGGAAGGCCTAGATCCAGGAAATATTGAGAAGAAACACAGTTTGTCATTAATGTCTTCTCTCTTCTTTGACATATCTCTTCTTCAATTTGGTGCAGTTCACTCCATTTTCAGTGACTATATACCTGCTTGTGGTATTCAAGCTGCCTGTGCTTGTTTCCAAATTTGGATCTGGTGTCCCATTATCCCACTCTCATCTCTGACACTATACTTTATCCATTTCCTAAATAAAGCAAGTCTGTCTTGAATAGAATTCATTCAAGAATTTGACAAAAAATGATACATTAATCTTATAAATCCATGCACATTTAGTTATGACTCACCTTTGATGGCTTGAAAATTTATGCAGTGTAGAACATAACACTGTAACTATAAGAGGTGTTATTTAATAGTAAAATTCCAGAAACAGTGGTAGATTAGTTAGATAATATAAACCAGAGATGTTCCCCCTCAAAATCTGTGTACCAGGTCTGTGTATGCAGCAAGTTACTCTAGTTGGCTAACCTTGATCAAATTATTTCACCTCAAAAACTTCATATAAACACAGTTCATCAACCCCAAGACTAGTCCTTATTATATCTTTAAGATTTACACAGCACTTAATATATATAACAAAGAACTAAGTACATACAGGCACATGTACAGGAATAGGAATGGTCATAAATAATTGCAAAGGAGGTCATATTAATAATATGTAATAATAATGAATCTACATATAGACACCGAGCTTTCCAAGGACAGAAAGTTTACCTTAACTGTACTTTAAAAGAAAAAAAAAATTGGTCGTATCATAACATTGTTAACCCAGTAAGCACTTAAAATGTATTTGTTGAATTAATGTTTAAAAACATAATTTAACCATTGAAGTTTTAAACAGTTGTGACTAGACAATGCTGAAGAATTACATGATAATGTCTTAATATATAATTTATTTTTAATAACATTCCTTCAATAATGGTGGCAATATAGATAGAACAAAACATTTTATTTGAAAATTAATTTTTAAGGAAATAAATATTTTAATGAAATAATGATCGAATAAAATATAAATGTAATTCAAAAATGTTGAGCCAAAAATCAAACAACCAGGTCACTGGAGGAAAAAAAAAGAATGAAACCAGGATTCATCCTTTTTCTTATGACATTTTTACTCTACTAACACTAATCATAATTTCCTGGATTAAGGATTCTAGACCTGTAGTTGTTTTATTTTGGATTTGCTGATGATTTAAGCAGGCCAAAATTCCTGGGTAGAGACAGCTAGATGGTGATCTGGATAGAGGAGTGAGCTAGGCGTGACGTATACCTGTTTTCAGATTTGGATTCAGATACTCAATAGCTCGGTGACCCTGAGCAAGTCATTTAACCTCAATCTGTCTCATTTTCCTTAATGATGAAATGGAGAAAATAGTATCTACCTCCCTGGCTTTCCGTGAAGAACAAATGAGATAATATTTATAGGCATTGTGTAGATGCTTAATAAATGTGTTTATTTCCTCTCTACTAAACACTGAACTTTGCAGAAATGTCTGATGTAATGAAAAGCTTTCCAACAGTTAGAGCTATGTAAAAATGTAAGAATCTGGAAGGAATAGAACGAAGAAAAATGGGTTGCCTCACCTTTAATTTAAGTCTTTATACTAAGCTTCATTTACTATGTACTAGGAATGTTATAGAGGGCATGCTTATTAATCTACATGTTTATGTAATTTATCTTTGAGGTTCCTTTATAATTCTCTAGTTCTCTGATTAAGTTCATGTACTGTTTAGGGTATAGGCATGGTTTAGATTTTGAGAATTACTGCTTTGTAAGTTGGATTCAAAAAGCAACGTGGTATATGGATGAAAGGCTATTCTTAGATATAGGAAGGCCTGAGGTATAGTTCTTGTTTTTTAAATCAGTTGACTATCTATGAGACCAGGGACAAGCCATTCAGCCTCTCAAATCTTTATATAACCACAAATTGGAAATAAGTGGATAATAAGCATTGTTAGAGAGTTTCCACAATTTAGCAGTAGTATTAGCTTCTTTTCACAGACTGACAGACAGACAGACACACACCTTTTAAAAAACTAAACTGGCATTAGTACATTTTAAAATCAAGGCATTGAACCTTTGGAGACACTTAATACATTAATTATTTACTTGTCTATGACAACCTAAGCCATAATTTTGAAAGGGGTAGTGTGCACATGCCTTTACTACCATTCATGAAAGAACAGACTGGTAGGTAACAATTAATAAGTACTGTGTACTTCTACTGTGGAGGCAGAGACAAAGAACACTAGTGAACCAAAGGTTAATGTTCAAGGAATCTCAAGCTAGAGTAAAGGACCCTTACACAACTCTGGTGGAAAATAAAGTTATTCTGAAATGTTAAGAAACCCATATGTGGATTTAGTTTAGCCCTGGCCTCTAGAGATCCAGAGGAATGGACTAAGCTCTGTCAAAGTATCCTCTAGGTCAACTAACAAGAGCTGCTGTTGAAGTCAACAAATACAATGAAGTCATTTAAAGTATGTATCTTATGTGACTATTTTGAAATCTGAAAAGTGTTAGATACATATTAAACCCATGAAACTTAAATTAACTCTGAAAAGTAGTCAAAAGATGAAAATAAAATTAGCTAGAGAAGGGAGCATATGCCAGGATATGATACTTAAAGTTTAAGTGCATTAGAAATTTATGAAATTATAATCCTTGTATCTTAAAAATAGACTCATTGGTGTAGTTTGAGGCACTTAAATTTGTAGTTATAGAATTCTCTTAGATAAGTGCCTTTGGGTGGATCCCAATCATTTGATTAATAAACATTTATTAAGCATCGAATGTGTGCTAGGTGCTGAGGATACAAAAAGAGGCAAAAGACAGTCCCTGCTATTAAAGAGCTTTCAATCTAATGGGGGAGACAACATTCAGATTAATATATACAAAGCAAGTTATATCCAGGATAAATAGGAGATAACAGAGCAAAGGTGTTAGAATTAGGAGAGGTGGAAAACAAAACTAAAACAAACAAACAAAACAAAACATTTAATTAGAATCTCTTTAGAATTTCAGGGTTTTTCCCTTACCCTTTTCTTCCCTGCCCTTTTTAAAAGACTAGAGTGGCACAAGCATTCTATATTTGTTCAGGTCAGCCTTTTTTTTTTTTTTAATTTCTAAAAACACTCTGGGTTTAAGAGTTGATATCAATCACATTCTGTTGTTATCCATAGAAGTAGACCTGGGGGATCTTACAAGGCTATCAAACCAAACCTAGGAAACTCTACCTAAAGAGATTGTGACTTTCCCAAGGTCACAAAGGTATAAACTTCAGTAGCACAATTTGATCTCAGGTCTTCTGACTCTAGAATATTTTTGCTTTCTATTCTAACACACTATTTTAAAATCTAGCAGTTTGTTTTCCTATTCTACTTTGGATTTTCTAATCATTTATTCATATACTCATTCATTAACCATTTATTTAGCACCAACTCTGGGCCAGGAACTGTGCAGGACACAGTATATAAAAGATAAATATGGACACTTCCTTTAAGAGTCTTCTGTCTACCTATTCTATATAGTCTGTGAGTGCATGTTAGAAAGTTAAGTAACTTGTTGCAGACATTTCCCAAATGTTCATCTGCATTTTTCATGAGTTATTGGGATCAGGAATTCAAGTTCTAGGTAGCAACTTGAGACACTTCTGCACGATTACAACCAAACTTGTAGTTCTAGGCAACAGTTTCATGTATTAATATTCTATATGCTAGTTCATTTTTAACATATTCATAGCCTTAAACAATAGATGCTATATTGTTTGTTTGTTTTTGTGGGGCAGTGAGGGATAAGTGACTTGCCCAAGGTCACACAGCTAGTGTCAAGTGTCTGAGGCTGGATTTGAACTCAGGTCCTCCTGAATCCAGGGCCCATGCTTTATCCACTGCGCCACCTAGCTGCCCCCCTATGCTGTATTGTTAATCCAAATTTATATTTATACATGGTCACTTATCGTAAAAATTTCACTTGAATGAATCCAGGAAACAAAGATCAACATGTCACCATATCAGCATTTTAACTACTAATCTAGCCAATAAATAGACTTGTCTCTTTTCTTTAATAAGTGTTAGGCCCCCTGTCTCTCCATCAGTGATGAGCATATCAAGACTGACTATAAAAAGTTAAAAAAAAACTGTGGGTTGTTTGAAGTTTCACATATCTAAATAATATCTTTTCCCTGGTTTTTAGCCCAGAATAGCTAGTGCATAAATGTCAGTTGTCAGTTTGCCTTTTTATAGAAGAGTTATTTTCTGCGTAGTTGACCTGCAAGTCTAGATTGGCAGGGTCTATGGATATTTGCAACTTCAATTGATTTAAGAACAAAGTGGAAGATGAAGTTCCAAGCTAGAGTGTTGTGGGGATGGAGAGGGGGCTCTTCCCTTCATAGTTTTCTCTTTAAATACAGTGAAGAATTCCAATTTTTTATGCTACCTGTGGTATCATGAAATTATGGAAAATAGCAAGTTTTAATTTTACAACCTAGAAATAATAAATAATTCTCTGTCCCTGGATGCCACTGTCTGTTACTGTTCAACAAAGTAATTGTGGCCGCTTGGCTAAGAATAAATGCATTTCTGAATTTCTTTCTCCTCAGCATTGGTTTTATTGTTTGATAGTTAATTACCTGCTAACAGGATTCCCCAGAGGAATCATAAATAGTGAATAAATCAATTAAATAATGGACTCTATTTCCACAGTCTGCTACTTTTTTCTCAAGACTTTGCTTTTCGTTAGTTGCTCATTTAAGAGGACTCTTCTTGGTCTTGATAATAAGTCAAAGGTGACTACTCACCTTCTATTTCCTTCCTATTTCCTACTGGAAAACAGTATGTTCTGTCCTCTCTTTAAAAATTGGTATTTATTTCATTAATTGAAACTGACAGCTGCCTCCTTATGAGCCATTTTAAATCCAGAGTAAGTTTACCATTTACTAGTTCTAAGCAAAAAAAAGGGTAATTTTGTTATGAGGAATCTGCTTCCTTGTCATGAAAAGGAATGAGCCCAGGTTTGCTGTCTTGTTCTCAATGTAGAGGAAGAAGGATTTGTTCTTGGCCATCTCCAGTGTTCCAGTACTTCTATCTACTCACACCCTGCAGGGCATATAAGGGAACTTCACATCTGATCTAAAATGTCATTTCAGGGCACTAGCCTTCTTTTTTTTTTTAAATGCTGTTTTTCAGCATCTGCTTCCTTCTGATCCTTTAGCCCAAACAGCCAAATTTGCTGATACAGTGAAGAAATTCAACACCACCATTGGCTTTTCCCAGCAATTTAGCATGAAAGAGAAAAGCTGAGCTGGAAGTTTCACAATGCCTTATGACTGCTGATCAGAGAAAATGCAATTTTTGCAAGTTCTAATTTATGCCCTGATACAGTTGTAAGTTAAAAAAATAATAATAAATTCAGAAGGTATAGGAAATATAGGAGAGTAGAAAATCAGTGTTGCCTCCAATGGTACTTTTGACTCCTTTTCTTTTTTTTTTCAATTTGACACTTCCTCTCACTCCCACCAGAATGCTCTTTTGGAAATATTAATTTCTGCTCATGGGCAGACATAGATTGCCAATTGCCTAGAAATTTTAGCAATTTCTGATGAATCCTTCCTTGTTCCCATTCACTGCCCCATCCCCCATTGTTAGAGTTGGTTATGGTGGTGTGTATTGCATTGTCTTATGGGGTACCTGTCTATAATTTCCTTTTGGGGACAATATCAGTAATTCTGACCACACATATGTTTTAATAACCAGTATTTCCATAATATTTAGGGTCCTTTGTAAAATGAGTTTAGAATTGAAACAACAACGTTTGAGTTTCAGATTTTATACTTAGTATCAATGTCAAAATGATCACGTAGGTCAAGTGAGTCAATTCTCTCTGACACTGAGTTTCCTCATCTCTAAATCTGACGAGGTGATTCTATGGTCCTTAAGGTCTCTTCTAGAGCTAGTATTCTTTGAAATCTGTGTTCTAGTTCACTTGTCTCATTTTAAAGATGAAGAAATAGACAGCCTAAGTGGTTAAATGATTTGTCCAAGGACAAAGAAAATGGTATCTCAAGAATTAGAACCCATTTCTTCAGACTCCCAGTTTAGCATTCATTTTGATACTTTTTAAAAGAAATCCTAATGATCCCAACACAAAGGATATTTTTTAAGTTTACCTTTTTAAGTAAAATATTTATTTAAAATATTAATTATAGAAAATTAGCTCCACAGAATGTAAAGTCCTTTAGGACAGCAAATAGTTTTCATTTTTTCATTAGATCACCAGCACAGTATCTTGCATTTAACTTGGAATAAATGTTTATTTTTGTGGTTGTTGTTTTGTTTTAGTTGTATCATCTCCCATTGATAAGAAGAAGCTTGACTGTTTTTATATTCCCTGAAAATAGTGAAAATATTCCTGACTAGCTTCTGTGGTAATTCCCCTATATTTTTTCAGTAAAGTCGCTGCTTTTTCTAAGGGTACCCATTTGTAACACGTGAAGAAATAGGGGCAGGGAGTGATATAGTGCTTAATATCCCAAACAACCACCTTTCTTACAATATCTTCCCATAGGAGATTGTAGGAATTAGCCACCAGGCTAACACGGAATGGAGAGTAGGGCAACCCAAAGGTGAAAAGAGATTCCGCTGAACTCAATGTGGCATGTTCTTTCTTAGTGACCCTAGCCAGCTTCCTTTTCCCTTCTGATCAACAGCTATGGGTCTAATCCTCAATCAAGAAATGAAGAGTTGTATTTCAAGAGTTTCTTTTTCTGTGACATGCATAAAAAAAATCTAGTTTTCTCAACAAGAGAGAAAGGAGGATATTTGGTTTTCTCTGACTCAGTACATGTTTCTGATTTTAGTCACTTTTTTCCCTATTGTCTATTCCAAAATGCTGTCAGCACAGTTTCTCAAGTTCCATTTATCATCCTGTAGACTAGCACCTCTTTACTCACTCACTTTATAATACCTGAGTTTGCTAATGCTGCAGCTTTCCACATTATAAAAGACCCTGGTGGGCTCCCTCGAGAAGGCAATTATCTATTATGCTTAGGGGACACAAAAAACCAGCTCACATGGGGAATTGCCTACATACTCTTCTCATCCTGTGCCTGACCCAAACCAATTTACAGTGCCAACAAACACAAATTGAGTTCTGGATGTAAGGTGAAATAAGTAATTGAAAACCTACAGATCTTGTATTAGAGAAGCCTCCTTGTAGTATAACTACAAGTTCCTAAAGAATTTTTCAGAGTAGTTATTCAATGGCAGTCAAATCAATGTTCTTAAGAAATGAAAATTGTACTTAATTTTGGCGGGTTTCATATTTCTTCTTTGTTTACATATAATATGGATATTAATATATACATGTATATGTAGGCATATATAAATGCATATATGCAAACATAATATGTGACATATAATGTTTAAAATTAATTTGAATATGGTATTATTTGTCTTTTTTAGTTAGAAATGTATGTTATTCAGCATGGTGAATTGTATTACAGAAGATATCTCATTGGTGTACTGGTGGAGTGGGGAATTGCTCAATTATAGGAATGCCTAGGTTCCACTGAGAAACCTTTCTTTTTCGTTCCTAGTTGTTATTTACATTTTGTATGCTATGTAGCAGGTTGCAATGAGGAGACCTGAGGTCAAATCCCTGCTCCTCATCAATTAGCTATGTGAACATCAACAAATCACTTGAATTTCTCAGAATCTCAGTTGGCTCACTTATAAAATGCGTGTGAAAAAACATTTATTATCTGCTTCAATGGATGATTATGAGGATCAAATGGAAAATATATGTAGAGGATATTTAAAAACTTAATACCGGGGCGGCTAGGTGGCGCAGTGGATAAAGCACTGGCCCTGGATTCAGGAGTTCCTGAGTTCAAATCCGGCCTCAGACACTTGACACTTACTAGCTGTGTGACCTTGGGCAAGTCACTTAACCCCCATTGCCCCAGGAAAAAAAAAAAGTAAAAACTTAATACCTATAAAAGAGTACTAACTCCAGTGAGAGGACATGGGTTGAAATCCTATGCATCACTTACTATTCTTGTGACATTGGGGAAGTCACTTCATTTCTCTGGGCCTTACTTTCCTCATTTGAACAATGATGGCATTGGACTAGTATCCTCTAGAGTCCTTTATGGCTTCAGAGAATTGGTCTTATATAAAGATCACTTTTTATTGTCTAATTCCTGATTTGTATGATATTCCTGAATATTAGCATTACATAATATTTATATGGAACAATTTGCTTTCATGTTCCTGGCACCTAGCACAATTTCTGGCATATAGCAAGTAAACATTTATTGAATGAATGAACAATTCAACATTTGTTAAGTCCCTCTTCTGTAGAGAGCATTCAACAAAGCCAGTGTGAGGTACTAAGTGTAGTGATGTTCTTGCACTCATGGGGGTTTAGTGGCCAGTGAAGATGATGTCCGATCACAAATATGTGGTACAAAATATGGTAATGAGATCCAATAATGTGAAATGACTAGTAATAAAATATATAATAGAATCTAAAGTTACATGATAATCACTAAAAGAAAGAGTCTTAGATATGGAGTTGAATAATAGGTTTAGATACTAGCTCTTCTACTTACTGTGTGATTGTGAGCAAATCACTTAATCTTTCTGTACCTCAGTTTCCTAAACTGTAAAATGAGAAGTTTGAATTCAGTCGCAAATGTTGCCTGTAGTTATAGATGTATTATCCTAGTAAGATTGTTTATAAGCTTGATGGTTATTGGGAGGATGAAAATATATATTGCTTCCTTGAACTCTCTGGATAGTAATTGAATTAATAACTGGCATATCAGAAATAGGTGAGAATACAAAACTTCAAATTAACATCAAGGTAAAGAGAAATGGGGAATATGTAAAAGAAAAAAAAAACTCTGATATTTTGATTGTCCTAGGGAGTTTAAAACTGGCATTGTGTTAAATAAAAAAAAGCACAGACTTATAATGGCATAGGGTGATGGAGAGATAGTAGAATAGACAGAAGCAGAAAAAAGTATTGGTCATAAAACAAAACTGAATATTACAAAAAGTAGTACTCATTTGTATGTAACAGCAGAAGCTGAATGGAAAAATCCTAAATTGATTATGGTGATTCTCATTTTATTTTATTAAGGGGTAACCTTTCTATAACTTTCATTTGATATTTAACCTATCTAATCATTCTAGAAAGGGTAGCTAATAGTGCAGTGGATAGAATGTTAGGCCTAAAGTCTGGAAGACCTAAGTCCAAATATGGTCCCAGATACTTACTAGCTTTGTGACCTTGGGCAAGTCACTTTACCCTGTTCGCCTCAATTTTCTCATTTGTAAAATGAGCTGAAGGAGGAAATAGCAAACCACTCTAGTATCTTTGTGAAGAAAACCCCAACTGGGTCATTAAGAGTTGGATACTACTGAAAAATGAACAACATCTTTCTAAGAACCAGTATTTCCATGATACTTTGACCTAGAAATACTTTGACCTAGCAATAGTTTGGCATTTGAAAATCATGTACCTCATAATATAATATCCTGTTAATGCAGTTAACAATTATTTTACTCTTGATTCTTTTATTTAATAATAAACATTTTATCGAAATTATTGAGTTCCAAATTCTAACCCTGTTTCTTTCCTCCTTACCCTCCCACTAAAGCAATATGCAGTCATATATAGGTTATACATGTGCAATTATGTAAAACACTACCATATTAGTCATTTTGTAGAAAAAACTCAAATAAAAGAAAAAATAAAAAAAGAGTGGAAAATAGCATGCTTCAGTCTGTGTTCAATCATCACCAGTTCTTTCTCTGGAGGTTTCATCATTAGTCATTTTGGATTGTCTTGGATTGTTGTATTGCTGAGAATAGTTAAGTTATTCACAGTTCTTCATCAAACAGTGTTGCTGTCACTGTACACAGTGTTTTCCTGGTTCTGCTCACTTCACCATACGTTAGTTCATATAAGTCTTTCCAGGCCTTTCTGAAACAATCCAGCTTATCATTTCTTATATCACAATAATATTCCATGACTATAATATATCATCATATCAACTTGTTTAGCCATTCCCCAATTGATGGGCATTCCAATTCTTAACCAATACAAAAAAAAGAGCTGGTATAAATAATTTTGTACAAATAGGTCTTTTTTCTCTTTGGGGATTTCTTTGAGATATATACCTAGCAGTGGTATTGCTTGACCAAAGGGTATGCACAATTTGATAGCCTTTTGGGCATAGTTCCAAATTGTGCCCCAGAATGGTTAGATCAGTTCACAACTCCACTGACAGTGGATTAGCACCCCAGTTTTCCCATATCCCCATCAATGTCCAATATTTTCCTTATTTTGTTATATTTGCCACTCTAATAGGTGTGAGGTGATACCTGAGTTGTATTAATTTATATTTCTTTGATCAATAGTAATCTAGAGCATTTTTTCATATGACAATAGATAGCTTTGATTTCTTTGAAAGCTGCCTGTTCATATCTTTGATATATTTTATTTATCAAATTATCATTGGGGAATGACTTGTATTTTTTTTTATAAATTTGACTCAGTTCTCTATATAATTGAGCAATGAGGCCTTTTTATCAGGGATACTTGTTTCACAAATGCTTTCCCAGTTTTCTACTTTGCCTATAATTTTGGTTGCATTGGTTTTGTTTGTGCAAAAGCTTTTTAATTTTATATAATCAAAATTATTTATTCTACATTTTGTCTTGCTTTCTATATCTTCTTTGATCCTAAATTCATCATCTTTGCAATATCCACAATGGTATAAAAAAGAGTTGAAGAGAAATTAAGAACATGGCCACCATAAAGCAAAGAAAGGGGGCAATGGCAGATGGATTCGATGAGTGATGGAGGTATAAGGAAACCAATATCTTTACCCTGAGCAAAATATCACATGATTTTAAACCAGCTTTTCTGCCCAATTCATCAGATGTGCATTACTGTACCTTAAGCTAGACTACTTGGGTCACTGGAATGAGATTCCTCACCCCACTGATAATGAAGTTGGCTAAAACTAAGGATAAACATCCCTTCCTAGGAAGGGAATCTTGAAAAAAAATTAACAGCAGAGCAATGGGGAAGGGTCAGAAAAATCCCTTTTTGTTTTCAAAACTCCACTTAAGAACCTTCACCACTACTTATCAGCTCAGTATTTCTTATGCTTTTTTCTTTTTTGTTTTCTGCTGGGCATTGAGGGTTAAGTGACTTGCCCAGGGTCACACAGCTAGTAAGTGTCACGTGTCTGAAACCAGATTTTAACTCAGGTCCTTATGAATCCACTTTTATCCACTGCACCACCTAGCTGCACCTCAGGTCAGTATTTCTTATAAATTTTCAATGCTCAGGACATCAGTGGTTTGTTATTTATGCTAAGGAGAAAGGAGGGAACCAAATGATGAGTCAGGCTGTGGCAGAATTGAGATTATGAAGAACATGAACTTGAAATGAGAGACCTATATATCAGAAATGAGCAATAACCATTACAAGAACAAGATGACACTTGGTGAGTGCAGGAGAAGTCAAGCTCAGGAACCAGTGTCACAAGTAAAAGTGAGGAAGACTTAAAATTTAAAACAAGGTAGCTACATATGAACATATTAGCTTCAGTGTTATTCATCATGCATAAAGCAAGTTAATCCTTTTTCTCACCTTTGGGAGAAAATAATAAATTATCCAAATGGAAAACAGAAAAAAAAATAATTTTTCTTTTCTCCATGTTCTTGGCCTTCAGATATCCAGTTGTATCTGTATTGACATTTCCTTCAATTCTATTGATTTTTTGTTTATTCATTCTATATTTGTTATGCATCCACTGAAGATGCCTTATAAATCTTTCAAAGATTAGCTTATTCCTACCCAAAAAGCAGCAAATGAGAACAGTTTTCTTAAAGAGGTATATCATAGACAATGCTACCAAAAGGAGGAAAAAAAGACCTATCTGTTTTGTTTTGTTTTTTGTTTGTTTTGTGGGGCATTGAGGGTTAAGTGACTTGCCCAAGGTCACACAACTAGTAAGTGTCAAGTGTCTGAGGCCACATTTGAACTCAGGTCCTTCTGAATCCAGGGTCATTGTTTTATCCACTACGCCTCCTAGGTGCCCCTTGTTATTTCTTTAAATACATTGAATAGAATGTTGGATTTGGAATCAGAAAGATCTAAGAAGAAAATCTAGGTCCAGATATTAACTGGTTCTAACCCTGGGAAAGTCATTTATCCTATATTTGGTTTCTTCTTCTGAATAATGGAGGTAATAATAGTGCCTACCTCCCAAGATTTTTATAAGAATAAAATTAGTTAATAATTGTAAAGTGCTTTGGAAACCTTGAAATCTTATATAAATGCTAGCTACTTTTGATATTATTGTTGTGGTAGTTATGGTTATGGTTATCCACCTGACATTTTTTTTTCTTCCTCTACCCATCCATCTTCAACATAAACCTGCACAGATCTAAGCTGAAGCATCCAATTATTAATATTAAAGCATGCATCTTTCTGTTTTGTTAGGCCTGATTTTGGAATGATTTAAGAAGGACAGTCATTGAATCATAAATCACAGAGCTTAAACATATCTAAGATGCTATCTAGTCCAATTATCTCATTTTATAGATGAGGAGAAAAGTTCCAGTGGTAAGGTGACTTGGCCAAAGTCAAAGTCAAAATGGAAATAACTGGTGAAGCTGGGATCCTAATATGGATCATCTCACTCGAAATGGATCACAATTTACCTTGTGTCATGTTTTTGTTTTGTCCTTTGTCTTTTGGTTATTTGACGTTTTGGACTTTTCCCCCTTGTTTTAAATTTTAGTAACATTTTTTTTTATAGATACCCAAGAAATACCTGAGTCACTTCTGTATTTGAAAAGCCCTAACTTTCCCATTACCGTCCTTTATAATGGATATTGAGACAATATTCACACCCATTTATGTTTCAACCAATAAGCCTTTATCGAGTGCCTTTAATGCTTCAGATGCCTAGCTAAGTCCAGGGAATATAAAGACAGAGATGAATATGTCTCTTTCATCAAGAAGCTTACATTCTGTAAGATAGACCAACACCCACATGTGTTAATATACATAAAATAAAGTCAAGGCAATTTGGGTGGGGTAGACACTATAAAGGGGAAATAGGAAAGGCCACATGTAGAACATGTTAGAGCTTAACTTTGATATGAAAGTAGTGTTTTGAAGAGAGAAGTGTAAGTTTTTGAGGCAATAACTTGCTCAAATGTAGAGAGTATTTGATATCAGAATAAAACTGCACATACTAATAGAGCTAATTTAATTGTCCTTAAAGTAGAATCAAAGTCAATGATTTACTATGGTGAAAAGAATTTCTGCTTACTGTACAGGCTACTTACCAAAAGAAGGCTGTAAGGATCAGACACTTTGTGATCTCTGTCCATGAAGTAAGAGATGGTGCTTAATTACTATATTCATAAAAACATTTACTTTGTCATATATATACCCAAACCCAAATCAAGTTACCTACATGTTTTATCTATGTGTTGTCAAACACTTGGGTATATCAGAAATATCCAGGTGCTTGGTATCATTTTGAATAAATTTATGTGTTTTCATACTTCATCCAGATATAGGCCTAACTTAAACTTCATAGTAACAGAACACAAATGTTCAATTCAGAAAACATTTATGAAGCATAACAATAGACAGAATAATCAATAGAAAGTACATTCATAGGAGTACAAATTTAAGAGGGAGAAATCACACATTGTTAGGGGAGCAAGGAAATATCTGATGTAGGAATTGGTATTTGAGGTGTGATTTGGAGGGATTCTGGGAGTGTGAGATAAAGAAGAGGTGAATGAAACCTGGATATGGATGAACACCTGTGTAAAACCATGGAGGTGGTAGATGTAATATTTTGGAATGTACATAAATGTTCAAGAAATAAAACCTGACTGGGGTTTGACCAATCAGATGACTCCATTTATTAACCAATCAGATTGCAGCCTTAGTTCCCAACCCTATGCTGGAGTAAGTATGTCCCCATTCCCCACTAAAGCAGTGATTGTGTAAACATACCCTTTCAAAATAAAACTAAACTCAAGTCCGCCCCGAATCACATGGGGATCACCTCAGGTGCCTCAGGGCAAACTAACAGCCTAGTCCAACTCCTACAAAACCCAGGCCACTCTTCAGGCCCTGCTGGGGCCTAAGGCCCAAGAGCCTTGACTCCTCAGAATCTTCTGTGCTGGACAGCCCCGTCCTGGGAGGTTTGGGCAACAAAGCTGGAGGACCTGAAACCAGACACTCTCTGCCTTTAGGGCTCTGAGAAGAGTCCAAATATAGTCTTTTCCTCTCAGGAATAATAAAGCTAATATATGTATATTTATTTATACATTTTATTGATGTACTGCTGTGATACTCCCTCTGGCTAATGCCACAAAATAGAGAAGAGTGCACCTCCACCAATGAGCACCCACTGTAGCCTAGTGGTTATCTTTTGAGAAGATGATGGACATTCTAAAAATAGGAGAGAGACAATGCCCCCATCCCTAGTGGTACCTAAGTAATTGCTGCTGTGGGTATCCTGGTATTCAGTTAGACTTGCTAGGGGAGGCTAGGTGGCGCAGTGGATAAAGCACCGGCCCTGGATTCAGGAGGTCCTGAGTTCAAATCTGGCCTCAGACACTTGACACTTACTAGCTGTGTGACCTTGGGTGAGTCACTTAAGCCCCATTGCCCTGCCAAAACAAACAAACAAACAAAAAAGAATTGCTCTGGGACTCCTATGGGTGAATGCAGAGGCTTGCCCAGCAGTGGGGTGGGCAGTGGAATGTGGGAAGCAGGAAATAATGGATAAATAATAGAATATGGGTGATTGTGTTGCAGACAAGGCCCAAGATTAGCTATTTCCAGGAGGGTTAGATTCATACCATTTTTCTATCTTTGCATTGGTTGACTACAAACCTCTTGAGCTCATGCCACAGTTTCCTTGGATCATACATAACATGGCTACACAGGCACAGTATTATGTGACTTCTTAAAGTAAAAACCTTACTGGAAATGTAGGGGAAATGAATTATTATGGAAGCACACATATGTCCTCCTGCATAGTTAAATTAAGAGATTTAATTGTTCTTTCTTTTCTCTTTCTTCTTCTTTCCCTACCTTCCTTCCTTCCTTTCTTTCATCAAACTTAATGTCAGACACATGGTGAAATGCTGTTAATGGATGAATTAGCAACCCCATATTTACTAAAGAGGAAATGTGAGCCTAATGAGGAAGTGTGCTCTTCCATGTAGTTAACTCCAGGCTTGTTTCCAGAAATTCAGTCCAAGTTTCAGCATTTCCACTAATGTCCTCTGAAGTTTTATTGTGCTTGCTTAGCTATGCTTTCACTTGACCTTCTCTCTACATTTATTCTTTGAAACAAGGGTAAAATGACTCTCAGAAATACCGTGAAAGATTTATAACTGGGATGGAATTTGAAATCATAGAACTCATTATACATATCAACCAGAGTACTAATACATGGTGACTAGTGTATAGCATGTCAAGCTAATTTAAAACATTTACTGTTCTCTTGTTAATTAATCTTAACACCTGAATGATTAATAGCTAGATAGTTATCAATATGTCAGTTAGCAAGTATAACTTGGATGCTTTTTATCAGTATTATATTAATTGTAAGAAGGAAAACATTCGGCTCTTTCCCATTGATTCTGTGTAGCTAGCAAAAATCTCCAGTGCTTAGGTAGCCTTAAAAATAGTAATTTTCTTAGTATTATATTTTTCTCTTTGATTTTAATTATTTTTTTTCCCAACCAACTAATAGAACAACTGAATGTTTCAAGCTTGAAGAAAGTTTTGAGATCATCAAGTACACCTCCCTCATTTTTGAAATGAGGAAACTGAAGTCCATTGACCTTAAATTGTCTAAGTCCACAAAACTGGCTAGTAGATAAATCTGGTACCAAAACCTCATTTTTCTCATTTCTGATCTAATGCTTTCCTCTCTTTACGATGCTATGCAACCTCTAAGTTAAAAAAACACCACTTCTAACCTATGGAAAATGAAGAGGGCTATCACTATTCCTAACACCTTTGGAAATAATTTTAAAGAAGTCATCAAAGATGCAAATATTGCCGTTCTGCCATAATAGCATATTTCTCTTAATGCTCAGAATGAGCTGTGGTTTATTTGGTCTGGTGTCTCCCTTCACTGAACCTGATAACAATCATTCCATATCTTTTCATCCATTGGGACTTGTATAGGTTCTAAGTCTTTGTTCAGATGGCTTCTCTGAGGATCACCTAGCCCAAACACTGGAATCTTCTTCCGTGTTCTTTTTAAAATAGGAAGATATCAATATGTTATTTCTGTCCCAAAGACCTTTCTTGCTATAGAGATAGCTTACCTACTTTCTTTATCATATATGTTCTCAATAATGTCTTTTATTCTACTGTCTACATGTAAATCATTATTGGTAATATGCTAAACCTCATGCCTACCATTGTCCTTCATGGTGTGTGTGTGTGTGTGTGTGTGTGTGTGTGTGTGTGTGTGTGTGTGTGTGTTTGTAATTTTTTTCAGTTGCATCCAACTCCTTGTGACCCTATTTGGGTTTTTTCCATGAAAGTATTATTTTCCAGTTACATGTAGAGATAGTTTTCAACATTTGTTTTTATAAGATTTCTAGTTTCAAATTTTGCTAACTCCCTCCCTTCCCTCCATTCTTCCCAAGACAGCAAGTAATCTGATATAGCTTCTATATGTACTATCACATTAAACATATTTCTGCATTAGTCAACTTGTGAAAGAAGAATCAGAGCATAAAGGAAAAACAACAAAAAAGAAAAACAACAACAAAAATAATAGAAATTGCATGGCTCAATCTGCATCTAGATACCACAGTTCTTTTTTTTTTCTTTCTGGATTTGGAGAGCATTTTCCATCATGAGTCCTTGGTAACTATCTTGGACCATTGTATTGCTGAGAAGAATCAAGTCTATCACAGTTTATCAACACATAATGTTGGTGATACTGTGTACAATGTTCTCCTGGTTCTGCTCATCTTACTCAGCATCAGTTCATGTAAGTCCTTCCAGGTTTCTCTGAAATCCGCCTGCACATGGTTTCTTACATCACAATAGTATTCCAATACTTTCATATACCACAACTAGTTTAGCCATAGCCCAATTGATGGGCAGCCCCTCAATTTCCAATTCCTTGCCACCACAAAAAGAGTAGCTATAAATATTTTTCCCTTTTAATAATCTCTTTGGGAAAAAGACCTAATAGTGATATTGCTGGGTCAAAGGGTATGTACAGCTTCACAGCCCTTTGGGCATGGTTCCAAACTGCTCTCCAGAATGGTTGGATCAGTTCACAGATCCACCAACAATGCATTAGTGTTCCATTTTTTCCACAGCTTCTCCAACATTTATTATTTTACTTTTTTGTTGTATTAGCCAATCTGATAGGTATCAGGTGGTACCTCAGAGTTGTTTTAATTTGCATCTCTCTAATCAATGGTGATTTAAAGCATTTTTTCATATGGCAATAGATAGCTTTGATTCCTTCATCAGAAAACTGCCTGTTCGTATCCTTTGACCATTTCTCAATTGGGGAATGACTTGGTTTCTTATAAATTTGATTTACTTCCTGATATATTTTAGAAGTTAGGCCTTTATCAGAAATACTACCTATAAAAATTGTTTCCTAGCTGTCTTTCTCCCTTCTAATTTTGGATGCATTGCTTCTGTTTGTTCAAAAACTTTTTAATTTAATGTAATCAAAATCATCCATTTTGCATTTCATAATATTCTCTATCTCTTGTTTGGTCATAAACTGTTCTCCTTTCCAAAGATCTGAGAAGTTAACTATTCCTTCTTCTCCTAATTTACCTATGGTATCACCATTTATGTTCAAATCATGTACCCATTTTGACCTTTAGTATAAGGTATAAGATGTTGATTTATGCCTAGTTTCTGCCATACTATCTTCCAGTTTTCCCAGCAGTTTTTGTCAAATACTGAATTCCTATCCCAGAAGCTGGAATCTTTGAATTTATCAAACAGTACATTACTAAAGTCATTTACTACTGTGTCTCCTGTGCCTAACCTATTCCATTAATCCTCCACTCTATTTCTTAGCTAGTTCCAAATAGTTTTGATGACTGCTGCTTTATAGTAAAGCTTCAGATTTGATACAGTTAGCTGACATTGCTGTGCATTTTTTTCATTTTTTCCCTTGATATTCTTGACCTTTTGTTTTTCCAGATGAATTTGGTTATTATTTTTTCAAGCTCTATAAAATAATTTTTAGGTAGTCTGATTGGTATGGCACTGAATAAGTAAATTAATTTAGGTAGAATTGTCATTTTTATTATATTAGCTCAGCCTGTCCATGAGCAATTTATATTTTTCCTGTTTGTAATTTTAATTAAGCTATGAGAGCTTGACCAGTGATTGGTATCAAATCCTATCTCTTCTATTCATTATCTGTTTCCTTAGATAAGTTATTTAATTCCTCTTGACCTTTGACCCTAGGAATCTAAGCTGAGGAAACTGGGCATTTTATCCTAGGGACATAATTAAGCTATAGAAGATTTTTGAGCGAACTTATGAACTTCTATTTCTATCTTAGAGTTACTAAGAACCATGAAACAGAATAGGTCTTTGGAATTTATTAAGAGTTGTTAAACTGAAAATGATTTCTGCATTTCAATAGACCTATAGTGTTTAGTGCGTGATTCCTCTCAGTCAATATGGCATTGAAATTCCTTTTTATTAAAATAATAAATATTTTTATTTATAATCTTGAATTCCAAATTTCATCCCTCCTTCCCTCCCTTCTCTCCTCCCTCCCTGAGGCAGTAAGAAATCAGATATAGGTTATGCATGTGCGATTATGTAAATCATTACCTTATTCATCATTTTGTACAAGAAAACTTGAATAAAAGAAAAATGAGAGAAAGAAAGTGAAAAACAACCGTCAGTGTTCAATCGATATAATTTCTTTCTTTGGGCAGGGTTAGTATGTTTTATCATTAGTCTTTTGGGATTGTCTTGGTTTGTAGTATTGCTGAGAATACTTAATCATTCACAAGTTCTTCATCCAATAATACTGCTGTTACTATGCACAGTGTTCTCCAGGTTCTGCTCACTTCACTATACATCAGTTCATACATGTCTTTCTAGGCCCTTCAAAATCATCCTTCTTGTCATTTCTTCTAGCACAATAATATTCCATTACCATCATATACCACAGCTGAAATTAATTTTAAAAGTTGATTTATGGGGGTGGCTAGGTGGCACAGTGGATAAAGCACCAGCCCTGGATTCAGGAGTACCTGAGTTCAAATCTGGCATCAGACACTTGACACTTACTAGCTGTGTGACCCTGGGCAAGTCACTTAACCCCCATTGCCTCGCAAAAAAAAAAAAAAGTTGATTTATAATAGTTGTACTTTAATTCCTCACTAAGCTCGTAATGGTTGTTGAGTGGGAAGGAGCAGTTTGAACTATATGCTTCTTGCTTAAATGAATCCTGATTGTGGAAGACTATGCTGATCTAATCCTACATGAATTCATGTGGGGAAGTAAAGTTGGTGCTAGAGAGGCAGGCAGGCAAGAAGGATTTCCTGTGTGCTATTCACTGTACCAAATGCTTTATATTTATTATCTCATTTGATTCTTACAACAACTCTGGGATATAGATGCTATTATTATCCCTGTCTTACAGATGAGGAAATTGAGGCAGCCAAATATTAACTAATGTGCCCACGTTACCATAGCTAATAGTTGTCTAAGTTCTGATTTGAACTTAAATCTTTCTGATTTCAGATGCAGTGCTTTATTAACTGTACCACTTGGCTGTCTCTGAATGGAGAGACATTATTCATTACTTGAAGAGAGAGGCATATGTGGTTCTAGAATCTGTCCAGGATCAACATGGGATACATGTTGAGGAGTTGGCTTCTCATATATGATTGATTTCATTAGTTGGTGAGAGAGAGATGGAGATAAGGAGAGGGAAAGTGAGGAGGGAGGATGGGTGAGGGTATGGAGGGAGGAAGGTAGAAGAATTAATTTAGCAGGTGGCATACTACCACCTTGGGGTATTTGGAGTTACAAACATATACAATAAGAGTTAAAATGAAAACTCTATATTCATATTCCTAAAAGATATTTTCACAACTTTGACTAGATTAGTATGACTTCACTTTTACTGTCTGATTTAAACCTAAGATTTATCATTTGTTCTTCACAGTAACCCATTGTTGGTGAAGAAAATACCTTATGTCACTTATGTAGTCAAGCACATTTTTCTTTCTAGAAAGGTCTTATCAGAAATACAGCACTGCTTTTTTCCTATGTGACATTGTTGAGCTATAATGAGAAAGATAACTTCAGAGTATTCATAATTTGAGAGAATTTTTTTCTTTCCCCTTTCAACAGACTGTGATAATGAATAAATGTATGGAATGATATATAGAAAAGATAAATTTAGTCCCTAAAACCAAGAATTGGAATTTTGGAAAGGAAAAGAGAAACTATGTTTTCAAAAGTTAATATATTTGAATTTACTAACTGATATGTAAGTAGGCAAACATGGAAAGAATTTATTGTGGAGTGAGATTCTGTGACTGAAAAATGTTTCCTTCAGATGCCCTAATGGACAGAGTCAAATAATTTGGCAAATTCCACTTAGTCTGTGGCTAAGTGTTTACGTGCTATGAAGACTCATTTATCCTAACCACCAGACATTTTTTTGAATGGGTAGTCATTCCAAAAGATATTGAGCTAAATTTGTCTTTGAACTGTGGATTGATGATTTCCTAAGTAAATTTATGTAGCAAACTGTTTCAGAAACAATATTTAAACTCTTTTAGTGAGGAAAGAAAGAAAAAAAATATTTTAAGCACTTAGGAAGCACCCATTTGACATGAAATTAATAAGTGAACCATATCCCTTTCTTGTAATTTTCCCTAAAAACTCAAAACTATTTTTGATGGAATTCCATAGCAATATATTGTGCAGCCAGTTCAGGGCATTTGTTGTATGTACCAAATAATAATGTGTTCGTAAAAGCTCTTCAATTCATGTTTTTCATTATAATTGTCTAGACTCTGCTTAATTTAATGAAGTTTGACTCTACTTCCACCAAATCCTTGAACTCTTTTCTTTCTGACATCTGATATATAAACTTTAGCCTTAGCTCTCCTATAATAACACCTTTGCGTTGCTTCCTGACCATATTCTCATAATGTTGCCTGAACTTTGTTCATTATTTTATTTGGTCTCTGTGCCTGACTTCTCTTCACACTTCAAACTTTCTTTCACATTGTTGCCAAAACATATTTCCAAAGCACAAATCTGAGTATACTATACTCCTTCTCAATGAACTCCAGTGGCTTTCTCTTGTCTCTAGGATCAAATACAAGCTTCTCTGTCATTCAAAGTGCTATGCTACCTTGTTACTACCCACATTATTTTGAGTATTATTATTTATTACTCCAAATTGGGCTGCTTAATGTTTTTCACAGAGCTTATTCATTCTCCTGTATTTGTGTCTTTATATAGGCTATGTCATATATGTAAAATTCATTCCAGCCACATATTCACCTCTTTGAATCTCTAGTTTCCTTCAGGTTTAGCATAAAAACAATCTCCTACATTAGAGTATTTCACCCCATCTTAAATACTAGAATCACAACCACCTAAATTTACAACTTGTATATTTTCAATGCACCTACCTCAGAGAGCTGTCCAAAGATCCGAATGATGTATGTAATGTGTAAAACACGTTGCAAACCTTTAAATTAGTATATAAATACTAGCTATCATCAGCATCGCCATTATTATTGCTTGTAAGTACATATATTGTCTACATGTCTGTAAGTTATCCTTCTTGAGATATTTTATAAAGCAAATGATCAACTTTTGCATATTAATAGAACCTATTGACTCCTTAAGGTCATTGCCAAGCAAGTTAGATTATAAATGTCAAAACTCATTGCTTCATGTCCACAAGGTAAAATCTCAAGAATTCCAAGGGAAACGTGACCTTTATTTTAAAAAAATTGAAGTTGATTGAAAGGCTTTACAAATACTATTGTTAGTGCTATACATGGTAGCTACTTAATAAATATTAATTTAATTTATGTTTACTTGGTTTATACATTCATCTTTTTCTCTCCAATTTGATCTTGAGATGATGGGAAGAAATGGGAAGAGTTTTCTACATCAGATAAATGGTTCAAACTAATCAAAAGACCTTTTTCTTTTTTTTTTAATTTATAGAATATCTAATTTCATTAGTATAAGGAACTCCCAGTGAAGAAACTTCTTCTACTAATGCAAATCACCTGCACAATTTTTCAATTTACACTTTTACAGAAACACCAGGGTTACCGAGAGGTTAAATGACTTGCCCACTATTAAATGACCAGTAGGTGTCAAAGAAGGACTTGAACTAAAGTGTCTCAGGGTATAGAGTAGGTCTTACTAATTATTTTTTTTGATCAATAGATACTTAGCATTTGGTCACCCAGAGTCTCCTGGGAGGCTTTTAAAGGAGGACAATCCATTGAACCTTAAGGTAGTCTATTCCATTTTTGAACAGGTCTAATTGTTAGGATTTATTTAGTTTTCTTTCATCAAAACTAGATTTCCTCTTTGCCTTTTCTTCCCAACGTTCCTGGTTCTTCCCTCTGGGGCTAAAAATAATCAGATGTAAACTTTCCTTTAAATGACTGTTGTTTTTTTCATGTATTTGACAGGAACTGTTATGTTCTCCCCTGAATTCTCTATTCTTCATGATAAAATTCCAGGGTTTCTTTATCTGGTCCTCATATTACATGTACTGGAAGCTCTTCATCTGTCTAGTTACTTTCCTCTGAATATTTTCCCACTTTTCATTATCTTTAAATTGTGCTGCCCAGAAATGGAGCACAAGAAAGGAAGTCCCAAATACCCTCTTTTAATATGAATGTTGAAAATGGCAAGATTAATACCATACTAAGAAAATAGTAGTAGCTATATTTGTAGACTGAATGTTTTTATAGAGACTAAAGTCACCAAGACAGGACACCCAAGAATTTCATATTTAGGCAGCCAAGTGCCTACTTGCAATAAAGGAGGGCTGAGAGAAAAGCCAATGCAGGCAAATAAGGAAGAAATTTCCAAGTGTGAACAGAGGTAAGTCAGAGATACCTATAGGATAGGAGGATCTCTATCAGGAGTCTGCAAGAGTGGAAGGATCACACAACAAAATCTCAGGGTATTTGGAATATCAAAATTTGTATTATGATAGTGAGTCGGAGTAGCAGCACTAAGGACAAGACACCCAATTCAGGGCATTATAAGGTCCTTAGCAACCTATCCAGAACTGATATAATGGGCCCTGAAAATCCAGTCCTCTAAACCTCATAGATTCAATGGCTCCTAAGACCTAATTGTGCTTTTAGTATAAATTACCCCCTGGAGGTTAACACAGCAACCCAAGTCTCTCATGAAGATCCAAAAGGGCTGACCATAAAAAGAGTAAGGAACAGAGCCTTACCCTGCTCCAACAGTCCAATTCAAGAACTAAGACTTGATAAGTTGTAATGATTGGAATGATGCCACTTGCTGGAGACACTGTAGCAAATCTCCACCATGAGGAGAAGGTGTCTGATGGCAAGACATCCAGCTCTTTGGTGTCAGGAAGAGACATTTGCTTGTCAGAGGAAGAGGGGGGGAGAGGCTGGCACTCTCACTCTCTTTCATCAGGACTCTGGTGGAGAGTGGAGCTAGAAATGAGCTCTCCCTTTGATAGATAGGTGAATCTAGACCTTTCTCTTTCTCTTCACCAAATTCTTATTCTCCTTAATAAATGCTTAAAAGTCTAACTCTTGCTAAAGCTTATAATTTATTGGCGACCACCCATTACATATTTTAGACAGACTAGCTAGAATTTTATCCCCTTACAGATGGCAACCATGAAGGGACCCCCCCCTTACAAAGTTAATTAACAGAAAAAAGAAACCAACCACTATTTTGCCTTATTTATCTAATTAATGATGCCATGAGACAATAAGAACATTCAGAACATTTTTTAAAGATTGAAAAATGAAAGAAAATGTAAATTACTGACTGAAAAATTGCTAACCTAGAAAACAGATCAAGGAGAGATAATTAAAGAAAAATTATACTAATTGAAATCCATGATAAAAAAATCTGGATACTATAATTCAAGAAATTATAAATGAAAACTGCTTGAATTTATTATAATTACGGGGTCAAGTGAAGATAGAAAGATTTCATTAAATGTCTTCTGGAAAAAATAAATTAACAGTCAAATACATGTTGTTTCACCTTCCTTCTTGAAGAAGACTATGACATTGAGAGGTGATGTAATGACTTGCACTGAATTGAATTTAAGTGAGGGAGGGCTGTGCAAGTTCACCAACCTTACTCTCTCCTCTAGAGCTGGCTAGGTCCAGTGGCAAATTATATATCAGGACAACTGGAGATGGCCCTGGATGTTTAAGGTTAAGTGACTTGCCCAGAGTCACACAGCTATTAAGTGTCAGAGGGGAGATTTGAAATCAAGTCCTTTCAACTTCAGGGCCAGTGCACCATTCACTGTGAAATGTAGCTGCTGCAATAGATAGATGAATGAATAAATGAAACATCAAAAGCATAAACCAGAGTAATGTTTTAGCCAAAATTCAAAGCTTCTAGGTCAAATAAAAAATTTCTGCAATCAACCATAAAGCATATTCAAGTACAGAGGAACTTCATTGAGGATCACCTAAGATATATCAGATTCTGTAACAAATGAAAGGAGATATTGAAATTCAAAAAGGCAAAAGATAGAATGCTACAACCAAAAATAATAGTTTGGAATGTTGAATATAATCTTTCATTTAAAAAAGTAGAATTGAGGACTTAAAATTGATGATTAAAAGAAAAGGCATGAGTAGAAAATCTGAAATTTAAACATGTCAAGAGAAATCTCAAAATGTTAATTTACTTGTGCAATTGGAAGAGCTATAGATGATGAAATACAAAAGTTGTCATAGAGGGAGAAGAAACAACTGTCCATTCAGAAATTTATTATCTTCAAAGGGCATTTAGGTAGTTAAATATAAATTAAACAGAGGTTCTAGGAGTTTATTGTTTCTGTTCCTATGATTTTAAGAGGGGAAAGTAAAGGAAGGTAAAAGTTATATACTAGTACAGAAAGAAACAAGGAGGAGCTGAAACTTATTTCTTACCTGTGGAGTGCATTAAAATCAGAGCATAAAAAGGAGGAAGCAATGGGGAGAGTGAATATCAGATGAACCTAACAATTATATGTTGAAAACACACACTGAAGGGAAAGGAAATAAACGTTTGTTAATGACCTATTATGTGTTAAGATTACCATACTAAACTCTTATAAATATTTTTATTTGATCCCCATAACCATGTGAAATAAATACTATTCATAATCCTCATTTTAAGGTTGAGAAAACTGAGGCAGGGGTAGTAAGACACTTGCCCAAGATCACATAGCTAGTTAAATTCTGAAACTGGATTGACTCCAGGCCCAATACTCAATCCAATGTTGTGGAAACTGATTGTTTCTAAGTATTTCCTGTAGAAATTCATCAAATTAAACAGCGAAAGAATTGAGTACAGAGAGATTATAGTATCACCTGGGGATGTTAATATAATGTAATATTAATGTGTCATAAGAATTACGGAAAAGGCATTTTCAGAGAATATTAGGAAAACTTATAGAATCTGATTTAGACCAACCTGGGTAGAACCAGGGGAATAATTTATCCAGTGATAACATTATAAAGAAAAAAACAACTTTGAAATATTTTAGAACTCTGATCATAGCAATGGTGAACTCTTGCCATGGAGGAGTTATGATGAAAGATTTTTTTCCTCACCTTCTGACAGAGAAGTGTCTTACTTAAGGTACAGAAAGGGGCATACATTTTTAGACATAGCAAATGTGTTTTTACTTTACTATGCTTATTTTTTACAAGGGCGAATTTATATGTATGGATGTGTTTAATACAATAGGTGCATGTAATAAGTACTTAATACATGTTGGTTGATTGATATTTCAAGGTAAGGAGGTAATGTAGCATGTTATAGTAGTGGGCAAAAGCTGGAGGAGCTAGCCTTCATTCAGTTATGACTCTTAAATTCTCTGGGTTTCACTTGTCTTACCTATACAATAGCTACCCTACCTAAGTCATTGAAAGATGTTTGTAGGGGGCAGCTAGGTGCCACAGTGGATAAAGCGCCAGCCCTGGAGTCAGGAGGACCTGAGTTCAAATTTGACTTCAGACGCTTACGAGCTGTGTGACCCTGGGCAAATCACTTAACCCTCCTTGCCCTCCCAAACAAACAAACAAAAACCAAAACAAAACAAAACAAAAGAATTCTGTGAGGAGTAATACTTGCTAATACACTGGATTGCTGCCGACTATAATGACAGCACAATTCTTACAGTCTTATAGTCTGAAGACAGTAATAAAGGCAAGGTCTGAAATTTGCAGCACCATGAATTTGAAAACTGCCCTCCTCCCTCCATTCCATTTGTCCACTGGAAACTTAGAACAATTCCAGTATCATATGAGGTGATCTATAAGGAAAACAAAACAAAACACACAACAATAACTATGTATGGTCCATAAAGAACATTTTGTAGTATTAAATATAGGGATATTTTTAAAGCTATATTAAAAAGTGTATTTCTCTATCATGTCACATCCTGGTCAGCTGCCTACTTTTTTATACTATTGGTCCCACGCTCCACATGTTTTGGTGTGACTGTCATCCTGAATGAATGTCTTTCAAGTTCTTCCTCTTCTGAAATCGTTATTTCATGTAAAGATCTTACAATTAGAACAGGCCTTATCTCAAGGGATCTAAACAAGCAACAATCAAAACCCCTTAATTTGGGGTGCTCTTATTATCTACAATTCTTTGTTTCCCACAAAATCTATTTTTATTTTCTGAAGGAGTAGGGGGTGTGTATATTAAATGCAGCTAAATGGACCGAGAAAGAAACCCAGCTGTTTAACCACAAAATCTAAATTTGTAGCAGTCTTTTGGAAATATGTTGGAGTACTTCCCAAATACCAGGAAGATCCAATAAAATTGTTATTCAAAGGACCTTCATTATCAGAAATAATAACCACGATGAGTTTATTTGAAAAGGATTATTATCACATCATTTTAAAAAATTGAACCATTTAAACTTATGTTTATGCATTTTCTATGCCTTGTTGAAAAACCATTCTTAGAATATCTTTATTAGACTACATTAGCAAGTTTAATATGTAAAACATTTGAAAGGAAGAGTTCATTCAACTCAAATACAAAAGGTTAAAGATTAAACAGATAACAAAATGGAGGACCTATTGGGGAGCCTGAGAGCCAGAAGATGGGTTGTGAGGCTATTAAGCTTAGTTCAATTTCATCATAATAATAGATCAGAAGTAAAGTAGTAGCAGAAGGAGAAATGAATGAATCGATGTACATAAAAAATATATTAAGGGATTACCATGTACCATAGGGTGTGCTGTTATGAGTATATAAATAAACAAAAGAGTTCCTCTCCTAAAGGGGCTTTCTTATCCTAACAAGGGGAGACAACACCTAAAAGTGATGGGTAGCCAGAGAAGAACATTTTGTTGGCTTCTGTCACATGAACATGAACAGTAGTGTAGGGTAACAGAATGATGAAGCATTTTTAGTAGAAGCAGTGGTAGTATTCATTCAGTTACTCTTTCCAGGCCAAGAGGTAGAAAGATAAGGGATGGGAAGATACATACAGAGAAACAGGGTGGATAGCAAGAAACTGTATTGAGTCAGCTACATTATCATGAACTCTCTCACCATGGGCTGGACTGGTACAAGGTACAAGTTTTAAAAGTGAATGACTTAGGGACAGCTAGATGGCGCAGTGGATAGAGCACCAGCCCTGGATTCAGGAGGACCTGAGTTCAAATCCGGCCTCAGATACTTAACACTTACTACCTGTGTGACTCTGGGCAAGTCACTTAACCCCAATTGCCTCACTAAAAAAAAAAAAAAAGTGAATGATTTGGCTGTCTGAGACAAGACCTCTTGAATTACTTTTTTGGAAGGTCCATTATTGTCAGGTAGATAGCAAAGGTATGCTTAGGAAATAGACACTAATTGCTGGTAGATTAAAGGGATATTATTGATGCCAACCTTAGGAATTTATGAAGAGGAATGAGTTTCTGTGGGAAGGTGACAAATATCACATGTGCTATGTTAGACCCTTACATAGTTACATAGTATCTTAAACCGGTTTTAATTGAGAGTGAGTTGAAGTAAATGGGACCATTTAGCTTAGAGAGAGACATGATAATTTCTTCATGATACAATGAAAAGGGTTCTAGAATTGAAATCGGGAATTTCCAGATTTAAATCTTCTGCTTCTCAAAACTGGTTTGTTCCTGACAATGCCCAGACCCAGATTACTTAATCTTGCCAAGTCTTAGTTTTATTATCTATAAAGTGAGAACAGTGGTCCCTGTCTTCAAAGGTATTATGATTAAGGGTACAGGAGGATGGATAAGTGAATTATGTTTCTGGATATGCTGAAAGTTTTGAATTAATGACATTTTAAGCAATGTACTTTGTATAAAGTTGTTTTACTTTTCTTGACCAATGTTAAATGAAACCAGTGGGGGGAGCTTTTAATCATATATTTGTATTTCTTTGAGAAGAGTGAACCAAAGAATTATGTGACCTTTTGTGAAAGGCTGAATAAAATGGTTTCAGTAAAACTGATAATTAATTATTCATATGTCTCTTCTAGGTCATCATCTTTATAAATTTGTGTTTTTGATTCTTAAAAGCAATCAACTAACAGGCATTTGGGTGCTTGTTACTAATGGGTACATCATAGACTTGGAATAGGGACTGAATCTGTTATTTCATGGGTGTGCATATTCCGCTTCAGGTGAGAAATGTCCTTGATAGTTACCAATGTAGGCTGGCTCTTTCTTCACAACTTATGGTCATGAAAATGTGTCTGGATCACCATCAAGTTAAAGGATTTGGTCAGGGTCACACAGCTGATATTATCAGTGGCAGGAGAGAATGGCTTCCTGGATACTGTACCATTTCTGTAGCTCCATGCTGCCTCAGGTACTCAATACCCATAAGAAAATATCCTTGACAAGAAAGAGCTCACAGTCAAGTTGGAAGGGCAAGGCAGGGTAACAGAAAACAAAAGTAGAATGATTTGATGGCATGATAACTGTGCTAGACTATATGATATCATCATTGTATATAAAAGGAGTTGGAGAAGAAACATGCAAGGTGAGCCAAGGTTTTTTGAGACTTTAAGTATACTTGGAAGGACAAATAGGGAGTGGTGCTGATTGAAAATACAAAGTCTTCCTGGTGGAGGAAAGAGTTCGAAGGAGTGAACTTATTATATCAAGAAATAGTGAGGGGGCAGCTACGTGGCACAGTGGATAGAGCACTGGCCCTGGATTCAGGAAGACCTGAGTTCAAATGTGGCCTCAGACACTTGATACTTACTAACTGTGTTACCCTGGGCAAATCACTTAACCCTCATTGTCCTGAAAAAAAAAAAAAGAAAGAAAGAAAAGCAAAGAAATCATGAGAGCAGCCTCCTAGCATCTCAATTCAGAGGAACAATATAAGGGAGGCCTATGTGGAGTATGGAGAAATATAGATGGATAGGTGGGTGGCTTCAGACTACTAAAGTTCTAGAGAACTAGGTGGGAAGATCTGGCTTTATCCAGTAGAGAGTAGGAAGCTGAAATAGTATTTTAAGCAGAAAACTGACATAATTATAATGGTATTTTGGGAATATTAGGCAGCAGTGATATTCATGATGAAGTGGAGGAGGGGAAATTTTAAGAATTCTAGTAAGGAAATGTTGCATTCATCCAGTCATGAGAAGATTAACTGAACTACATGTATTGGCCTGGTTTTCAAAATGTATAACAAACTCTATATTACTGAATAATAGTTTCAGAGTGCAGTAATAATAATAACAAGGATAATAAAAAAGAGTTTCCATTCATTTTTCTCTCTTCCTAGTCTGATTTTCCCCCTTGTTGTTTTAAATAAGCTGCCATTGGCAAGACTCCAGTAAGCCAGTTTGTGGATATTTTGTCCATCTGCTTTTACTTTCATGTCTTGCTGAATCCTTATTTTGTATAGTCTTTGCTCTTGTGTAATTTATTTATTTGTCTTTGAACAAAACATTGTTCCTTCTCTAAAGCAGCCAAATATAATGTAGATTTCATTCTCCCAAATTCTCCATGTAGCTGAGCTGCTGTAGGCCAAGGACTTGACACACTCTTTATTGAAGTATTTCTCTATTCTCTCAGGTGAGGGGAAGGAGAAAAAGGGGAAAGAAGAGAGGGAGAGGAACAGATACCAGAGTCAGAAGACCCTCGTTTGAATCAAAAGTCTTTATATCCAATCATCATCATCATAACAGAAACAACATTTATAGTATGCCTAATATGTGGAATGCATTATACAAAATATTTAGCAAATTTTATCTCATTTTACTTACAAAATCCTTAGTAGAAATGTGCTATTATTATTATATCCATTTTGCAATTGAGGAAACTGAGGCAAACAGGTGCCCAATGTCACAAAGCTAATAAATGTTGAAGGCTAGATTTGAATTTAGGTCTTCCTGACTTACAGGGTCAGCATTATCTCTACTATTTACTACCAATTACCCTAAATTAGTTATTTCCCCTCACTGGCCACTAGAACAAAGGCTTGGAACTCATGATCTACAAGATCCCTTCTAGGTCAGGAGTTCTTAACCTGGGGTAAGTGAACTTGTTGGTTTTTAAATATACATTTTTTGAAAACTATATTTCACTATTTCTTTCCTCTGTCATCCTATGCATTTTGTTTTGTGCATACGTAAGCATTCTTCTGAGAAAGGGTCCATAGACTTTACCCCACTGGCACAAGGATGTGTAACTCAACAAACAAGGTTAAAATCCCTGCTCATGCATCTAAATTGAATATCATAGATCAAGATGACTCAGGAATGGCTTTCATATCAGAGAGAGCCAAATAAGATATACTGGGGATAGACGGGGAGGAGAGGAGAAGGGGAGGAAGGAATGAGACATTTTTGTACAATTATGAATGAACAGACTGGCTGAAATACAGGGTACAGGAAAGGGAAGTAAGTAGTTGGACAAAAGTTGGAAAAGTTGATTGAAGCCACAGTGTGGGGGACATTTTTAGTGGTTATGAGGTACGGCAGGAAGCATTAGATTCAATTAAATTAATTGATTCACCAAACATTTCTAAAGGCCACCTAAGTTTAAGGTCTATACTAGGCATTGATGATACAAAGGCATAAATTATGCAGCCAAAGGACAATAGATTCTCAGATAGAAGGAGCTTAAAGGATCACCTTGTCCAACCCTTTCATTTCACATAGAGACAAGAGTCACTAGGGCTTGTGACGTGTTCCCTTCCAGAGAACAGAGCCGTGACTCAATCCCAGATCCTCTGACTCTTAATTCAGCACCCTTTTTTGACTCATCCGTATTGCTGTAGGTCTTATTCTCTTAAGGCTTACCTTTGACTAGAGAGGGTACAACATGTATAATAGTAAATAAGTGCATTATATGTACACACATATATACACTTATAGATGTATACATATATACAGAAAATTCACATACATGCACATATGTGTATACACATATACATACATATGTGTATTGTATATACACATATACATATATGTATGTATATGTGTAATTTTATATACATATACATGTATGTATGTATATATGTATTTGTGTGTGTGTGTGTGTGTATATATATATATATATATATATATATATATATATATATATATATATATATATATGCATGCAGTGATTCCCAGAGTGGTAGGTGGCAGCACCCAAATTATGCTTTGATTTGGAATCAGAGTATCTGACTTTTCTAACTTTTCACATGTATGACCTTGGGCAATTCAAAAATCATCAGCAATTGCTCTGAGTTTCAGTTTCATCTTCTGTGAAATGTTAAATTTGGGCCATAATATCCAAGGTCCCTCTTGATGAATCAATCAGAATTTATTAAATACCTAGTTAAGTGCCAGATATTATGCTAAGTTCTGGGGGTTACCAAAAGAAGTCAAAAGAAGTCCCTGCCTTCAAGGAACTTACAGTCCAAAGGGGGAGATATCATGTAAACAAATATAAACAAAGCTATATGCAGTATAAATAGGAAATAATTAACAAAGGGAACATTCTGGTATTAGGAGGGGTTGGGGAAGGCTTCCTGTAGAAAATGGTATGGACTTTAATTGCGACTTGAAAGAAGTTACAGAGGGCAGTATTTAAGTATTTAGAGTGGGGAGAGCATTCTAAGAATGAGAGATACCCAGAGAAAATACTTGGTGCAGAGAGGTAGAATATCTTTTTAGTGTAAAATCCAGGAAGCCACTGTCACTCTATTGAAGAGTAGGTGTCTGGGACTAAGGTGTAAGAAAACTAGAAGGTAGGAGAGGCCCAGTGATGAAGCCTTTGCATGACAAACAGAATTGTTGGGTTTTTTTTTTCATTTGATCCTGCAGACAATAGGAAACCACTAAAGTTTTTTGAGTAGAGGGGAGTAAAGTGATCAACCATTGCTATAGGAAAATCACTGTAGTAGCTGCATGGAGAATGGCTTAGAGAAGAGACTGGAATCAGGCAGATCCCAATAGTACAACTGTAAGATGTACTGGAGTGTTGGTAATTGTCAGAGCAGATGGATATGGATTCCAGAGATGTTACAAAAATGGAATTGAAAAGAATTTAACAGATTAGATATTGGGAGGGAGAGAGAATGAGGAAGTTTTGAATCTGGAGAACTAAGAGTATGGCATTTCCCTTTCCATTAATAGGGAAGGTAGGATTTAGAGAGGGTTTTGAGGGGAAGATAATGAGTTCTGTTTTTGATATACTGAGTTTAGGATAACTTACTGGACATCGAATTTGAGGTGTCTGCTAGGCAGTTGGAGATGAGAGATAAGCAGAGAACGTTGGGGAAGGATGGGTAGAGAATGATAAGCATAGAAATGCTGATGAAATCCCTGGGAGCTGGTGACATTACAAAGTGAAGTCTAGATGCAGAAGGAAAGAGAGCCCAGGGCAGAGCCCTGAGGGACACCTATGGTTTAGAGGGTGTGATCTGGAAGAGGATCCAGCAAAAGAGACAGAGAAGTGGTCAGATAGACAGAAGGAGAACTAGGAGAAGATGGTATCATCAAAACCGAGAGAGAGAGAGAGAGAGAGAGAGAGAGAGAGAGAGAGAGAGAGAGAGAGAGAGAATGTATCTGAAAGGAGAGAATGATCAATAGTGTTAATGGTTGGCACAGAGGTCAAGAAGAATGAGAATTGAGATGTCTAAATTCTGTGACATTCTGTATGTGAAAGGAGTTTATGCCTTAGATAATGGGGAACCATTGAAGTTTCTGAGGAGAAAAGTGACAAATGGCCAAAGCCCTAAACTGGAGTGGTGGCAGATGTTGTGGAAGATAGTTAAAGGAGAGAGGCAAGCAAGTAAAAATTGACAGGATTTGGCAATTGACTGGATATTTAATTAGGTCAGGGCTCAGTTTGGGGCAGGGGCTAAGGAAGAAGGAAGACTCAAAGCTATCCTCATGGTTGTGAGACTGACTGAGAAAATGTTACTTTAGTTACTAATAGCTAAAATGGGAAATTCAAGAAAAGGGTGATAATTTTTCAAGAGAAGATGAGAAATAAAGATTAAGAAATGTTGAATCTGAGTGGTCATTAGGTTACTCTGTGCTGGTATGAATGAAACACCTACATTTTAAATGTATTTTGATTGTTTTTAAAATCTGTACAATTATTTACCATATAAACAAATGAGATCCAAACACAACATAATGTAGTACTTGGTCTTCATGTAAATAGAGTGGTAATTAGAAACGATTTTCATGGTGGATGAGGAATGAACTAAAAACAGAGACTATTTTCTTCCCACCAGCCCATGCATTGAAATGCTGATAGCTATTTCAAGTCACTTGTTTTTGTAATCTGAGGTCCAGAATTAAGTCTGTGCATCAGTCAATATGCTATCAACTCTGACATAGTGAAATTGATTAGTTAAGAACAATGCTTGTGAATTAGAATTGAAATTTCCCTCTACTGATTATCACAGGTAATATAGGTCAGAGTGCAGGAGAGGGATACAAGCAGGTAAGAAAAGATGAGATACTTCAAAGTATTGCACTTTTTAACTCTTTTCAAATTTGAAACTCAGAAGACCTAACATTTTGCAGTAAATTCCTCATCTCAGAAGTTTACCCGGTGAACTTATCATCAAGGAATCCTTGTATTCTCAAATTTGTTCTGAAATGAGTTTTGGCTAGCTGTGATGACTAAATGAATTTTTGATTTCATTATTTATTTACTCTCTTTAGTCAAAAAAAGTGTGGTATTTGTGTCTCTGTGTGTAATGTTTTATCTACATATTCCTGGAGCTGCATGGTATTTAATCCATTTGGGAAGGGAAATTTAGGGGTACAGGCTTTAAAAGGGGCTTGTTTACATTTTTGTAACTAATTCATAAGCAATCAGTATTCTTATAGCTTAGGTGTTCGTGTAGAATGAAAGTTCTTAAGTGTTTGCTCCACAAGCCTTAGAATGATTTTATGGGAATAAAATCACTATACAATACATAAAATGGTATCAGTGGCATTAATGAACAGTAACAGTAAGAAGTAGATGAAGTATGTCATATTGCATAGAGTTCTGGGCTTGGAGTCAGGAAGTACTGAGTCCAAGTGTCTCTTCTGACCCAAGCAAGGTGCTGATGATCAAGTCATTTAGCCTTTGTGTGCTTCAGAGAACTCTCTTGGGTTTAATACTAAGTCATAGTCACACTGTCTGCTTAGGGAAGGAAGATTCAACATGAATCCTATAATTCTGGGACCCTCGTATTGAACTGGGACAGTTTCCCTATGGGAGTTGTCTGTGCTGAGGAATCACATATCCTTTCAAATGCATCTGTCTATATAAGCTGTAGCTTTGTTTATATCTGGCAACACACATCTACATGTCATGCATACAGCTACATACCTATACATATATATGTGTGTGTGTGTATGCATCTGTGCATGCATGCTTGCATGTGTATATATGTGTGAATGGATCCATAAGCAGACCTTTCAATCTTAAATATACCATTATCTGGGAAAGCAGCCAAAAGAAACAAGTGACCAACCCATATCAGAATCCACTTTTTATAAAACATGGAATCCACATAAGACTGGACTGGAAAGATCATCAAGAACTCTCCATCTTAAGATATATTTGTGGGGGCAGCTAGGTGGTGCAGTGGATAAAGCACTGGCCCTGTATTCAGGAGGACCTGAGTTCAAATCCAGCCTCAGACACTTGACACTTAACTAGCTGTGTGACCCTGGGCAAGTCACTTAACCCTCATTCCCCCTCAAAAAAAAAAGGTATACTTGCTTAGAAGTAGCTTTTTAGTGAATAAAAAACACTTCTAAAATATGGCTAAATAGCTAAACATAGGACCTTTGTCAATGGTCCACTAAAAATCAGTAAAGTGAATATTAACAATGAGGCTGTCAAAGCTTTTCCATCTTAAGCTGTTTATTCCTTTCTACAGCTCCCATCAGAGATTTGGCAGTCAAGGAGCATAGTAATTCTAGCCTACTAACTCTCACATCACTTATTCAACCAATCAATCAGCAACTATTTATTGACCACCTCCTATGTGTTCAGCATTATATTGGATTTGTTCTTCAATTGTTTTTCAGTCATGTTAAAGTCTTTGTGACCCCTTTTCAGAGTTTTCTTGGAAAAAATGCTGGAGTGGTTGGCCATTTCCTTCTCCAGCTCATTTGCAGAGGAGGAAACTGAGGCAAACAATATTAAGTGACTTACCCAAGGTCACACAGTTAATATGTGTTTGAGGCTGAATTTGAACTCAGGTCTTTCTGACTCTAGGTCTAGTACTTTATCCACGGCACCACCCATCTGTCCCATTATATTGGATACCATGTAACAAAGATGCACTCACTCTGACTTTATTATCATAGGGAACAACCAGTATTGTAATTCCCTTCCTCCACTAGTGCTCACAAAAGCTATCTGTTATTCAGTTTTTTATCTCTAGGGATCATCAGATCTTAGGTGGAGATCTGGAAAGGGACTTGGAAGCCACCTAATTTCAAACCCTTCATTTTCCAAATGAGGAAGTTGAGGTTCAAAGAAATTAAGTGACTTTCCTATAATCTTAAATAGATATATAGACGGGCAGGCAGGCAAGCAGATAGACAGATAGATTTATAGAAAAATGAAATCAGCAGAACTACCTTGAAGAAGCTATTAAGTATCAGAGGCAGATTTTGTCTTTCTAACTCCAAAGTTAAAATTTTAACCATTATTCCATGCTCTTTTCTGTTACTTAGGCATTTAAGGCTAAATACATTTCATAGGTTTATGCAGCTAGCAAACCTCAGGGGCAGGATTTGAACACAGGATCTCCTGACTCCATATACTTCACTCTTCAAAATGCTTCCTCTCTAGATGATGACATTAACAATTTAATATATAATAATACTACACAACAGATTTGTAAACCTCATTTTCTCCTTTCTAGCCATAACTTAATTTCAAGTAAATTCAGCTTAATCCATAAACTGATATGAATTTCTTTCATGTGTTATTAGAACCTCCTCAATGCCTCCATTTTCTCTGTTAGAATATTTTGTTATACTGAAAGCATACTTGAATTGTGTACCCTTTTTGGTTAATGGGCATTGCAAATGTGTCCCCTAGATCATAAATTCTGACAAGTATAGTTTTGATTGTATCTGGGCATTTTGCTTGTAAAGTCCTAGGAATGTATAAACATTACCCTCCGGTATACCAAGCTCAAGTATTCTTATAATCCAGGTATACATTTCCACATGATGGTTTCTACTGTTTGGCCTATTAATCAATCACATTTCTCCTGAAACAGGTTAGGGATTTGAAGTTGGCTGGTCATAAAGCAATGCAAAGGAATAGAGCCAAGAGAATGGAATAGTATAACATGAATTCATGCAAAGAAACATTCACTTTTTTTAAAAAAACAAAAGATTAAAGTCCACCATATAACTCTGCCCCCTGATATCTAGAGTTGAGATAAAAATGGTTAGAGGAGATTCTATGACATTGCAAAATGACACAAGTCTGTGTGTGTGTAACACTTTGCCAAATTTAACATCTGTTGAGGATTCACCAAAAGTATATCATTTGCCATCTCTGGGTATGGTTTCTGCTCAGTAAAAAAGGTCTGGACCAATAAATAAGGAAGCCCAGGGCACGTAGATGCATATACTGCCAACTGAATAGTAGGGACATGCATAGATCTTGGAAGAGACTGGCTAATCAAGCAGATGTGGTTTCAGTAATTATGAAATATGCTCATTAAAGTGAAGTAGTGTCATTAGAATATCTTCTCCAATCTTTTGGCTATGATCAAGTAGAGAAAATATCTTCTCATTAAGATAATAGGGCTCAATAAAATGATATTCCATCATTCCCCATAAAGGAGAAAAAGGGATTTTTGTGAACTATATTCACTTCATGATTCATTTTATCTTTTTCAGATCTTGCTCATTCATTAGGATACATGGATAATCCTTCATGCATTCAATTGCAAGCTTGACAAAACTCAATGGTCATAAAACTTAACTTTGTAAAAGAAATTAAGGGCAATTTAAAATAATAATGTGAATATAATGAATAAAAATGAGAGAATACTTTTAGTATTGCCAAAATTGCTAACTTAGAAAACAATTAGGTGATAATTTGTATGTTTTAATTAATCCACTTGAGAATACAGGTGAGCATTATTTTGACATAATATATTTTCATTTGACTTATTAAAGTAAACAAAATGGTTGGAAAGAAAACATATTGAAAACATCTGTGCTCTACATTTTTTCTAATAATAGGTTGTTTTTAAAGAAAAAATTCTTGAAAAAGCAGTTAAAATAATATTCATATCTTGCATTTTGTAGCTATATTTTTTAAAAATGCTTTATATGCATTATCTCATTTGTGCCTTACCTTACAATATCCCTGTGAGGGGGTTTAGGGTGGTCCACGTGTAATGATTGCCATTTTGCAGATGAGCAAATTGAAATCCAAGGAGGCTATGACTTGTTGATGGTTACCTAGATATTCCATAAGTGTATTAGTATTAACACCCAAAGCCTTTCCCATATATGGGTATAGCTGTAAGTATTAGAAGCTAAGTTTTCTGATCCACAGTATATAATGGTTCTAGTCATCATACATATATGCACATTCACATACATATTTATGTGTGGGTATGCAGAGAGAGACAGAGACAGAAACAGGGACAGAGAAGGAGAAAAAGAGAGAGACAGGTAAAAAAAGAAAGAGACTGGCTATACTGGGACTGGTCTTATATGAAGCTGAAGTATCCTGAAGAGAATTCAAGGTTACCTGGCCTACTTGCTTGATTGTTGACTGATATCAACTACGCATGTCTGCATGCATCCATCCATATAATACACATACATATACACACATGTACACACATATACATTTCTATATGCAGAATACATTGATTTATCTCTGTTTTATATACAGTTTATTGCTATTAACCATGACAAGAATCATGGTATGCTAGGAATATATGCATATACATGTACTAGGAATATATACATATATGTATGTGTTCCTGTGCATATACGCACATACAGAAATGCCTCATGTTATATATACACATGTATATGCATATATTATTTGTTCATGCACATATGTTTATGCACATGTGCAAAAAAAAAAGTATGTCTATACCCATTTTTTTGTTTTTGTTTTTTTTTAGTGAGGCAATTGGGGTTAAGTGACTTGCCCAGGGTCACACAGCTAAGTATTAAGTGTCTGAGGCCGGATTTGAACTCAGGTACTCCTGACTCCAGGGCCGGTGCTCTATCCACTGCGCCATCTAGCTGCCCCTTGTCTATACACATTTAAAACAGGTAAAGCTTTTCATCCCATGAACAATAAAAAAATCTTAGCATTCTTTAATAATGATTATTTAATTCGATCTTAATATTATAATCACCCATATTTCTAAATATTTAAAAATATATACAGTGCAAAAAAGATGAAAGTTTAGAAAATCAATAACTTTTGTGGGTTTTTTTTAAATTTATGAACTATTATTTATTTAATGAGAAAAAAACACGAGTGATTGTATTTTCACGACTAGACTTAAATTTAATTATCTAAGGATTGAAAACTACCAGGACATGGAATATTAGGACTACAAATCCATTTACAATTCTAATAAAAGCTATGACTTTGATTTAGTAAAAGAGAACTGGATCAAATGACAAGAAAAACCAAAGTAATATGATTAGAATAGTTAGCATAATAACTGGCAAGGAAGGTAGTCTGACGTTGTGGTTAGGGTATCAAACTTAGAGTGATAAAGAATGAGGTTCAAGTCCTGCTTCTGACATATTATCTATATGCACATGGAAACTCCCTTAGCCTCTAGTGCCCACTGAAAACTACTTAAGACTATGTCAAACATTTTGAAATCTCCATCAATTGAGCAAGTTTTTGTAATGGGACTTTTGTAATGGACTTACTTTTATAATGGAAAATTATAAGGGGAAGTGATAAGTCCACATCAAAAAAACAATCAATCACTTACATCAAAACAATAAAAAAATATACTGGCATTGTTCTTATATGCATTGAGGCTACTGTCACCTCAACGGAATTCTAGGTTAACTGGTCCACTGGCCTCATTGTTCGCTGAAATCAGAGAGATTGCCAAGAAGAAGGATGTAGAGGGAAGGTTAAAACAGAATCTGAGGGACAACAACATAAAGAGAATGAGAAGCTAGTCAAGAAGACAGAGAAGAAATGGTTTGAGAAATAAGAGAACCAAGAGCGTTAAGGGATAGGCCATTAAAATGATGAAAAAACGTTTACATTATCAAATCAATGAGGAATAGCAATGAAAAATGGCCATTTAAATGGGTGATTCTGAGCTCTTTGGTGACATGTGAGATAAGTTTTAGTAGAATAATTGTATGAAAGCTCATGGCAAAGGCTTAAAAAAATTTGAGGTAGCGGGGGAAATGAGTATAAGCAACAGGGAAAAGTGACTCGTGAAACACAGGAACTCATAATGTTCTGGAGGAGGCCAGAGAAATCAGATTTAGGCCACAGGGAGAAGAGTGAACCTAGGGTAGAGATTTTTGCAATTCTGTCACCAGAGGCATAGAGAAGGGCTTGATAATGCTATTAAATTCTGAAGAATAAAGGAAGGAACTGAGGAAACTCACATCAGATGGTTTCAATCCCCTCAGTGAAGTAGGGTATTAGGTGTGATGCTTAAAATGTTTGGGAGACATAATTTCTAGGTAATTAATTATTTTATAATAATGCTGGAATTTTATTAATAAAAGAATGGTATTCTGGAATACCAAAGACTCCTCAAGGTGTGGTGGACTCAAAATTTATATGCTCGTGGTAGAGTGGATATTCTTGAAAATGGCAATCAACTCTGATTGGTCAACAATGAGAGAATGAATATTACAATGAGAAATGAGTTCATTTCAATGATGGGTTGAGAGAGTGACATCCTGTCCCACTTTTACAAAGAGCCTATTTCTGCATCCTGACCACTCTCAGCTTTGGGCAATCTAATCAGTAGTTTATCCCCACCCAGAAATGAGTAGAACACAATCAGTTTCCTCACCTTAGATTAAATTCATATAAGGTTGGTTCGGGTCTGACCAAGATTGAGGAGAGTTAATTAAGTCTCATTATCAGTAATGTTCTTCAAGAGACTTTACTTTGAATTGAGGACTATAGAAAAAGAGGAAGCTCTGGATCTCCTCAAATCATTGGTTATTAACAGTCATTTCTCTTATAGGTCATTAGTTGTAATATGAGGGGTTGGGGTATAATTGCATAATGAGAAACAAGGAAAACAAGGGTTTTGAAACAGAAGTTGAGGAATGTGATTAGCAAATCTATAAAGGTAGATTAGAATGATTTTCAGAGCTCAATGTAGATCTTTTCAAGTTTCACATGCTTCTAGTCTCCATCCTGTCTTCCATTTATTGCACTAATCACCCTAAGATAATATTTTCATGTTTCTCTCCTGCTCAAGAATTTACATTGTCCTCTGTTGCCTATTGCATGTGTTTAAATCCTTCTGCTTGATTCCACTTTACCTGTTAAGCTTTATCTTTTCTCTACAGATTAATAGGTGCCTTGTTCTCTAAGTAGATTAGTGTTTGGCCCATCTTTTGCAAAAATGCACACACTCATTCATCCATTCATTCTCATTCATTCATTCTCTCTTTCTCTCATCTATCTATTTCTATTTATCATCTATCTAATGGGTGGGTGCATTTTGTATACATACTATACATATATATATATATATATACATATATATATATACATATACATATACACATACACATATGCATAGTATAATATTATGCATTCTACTGTCTGTAAGAAGCTTCAAGAAGCCTTTCCAACAGTAATCTTGGTAGATAGATAGGCAGGTAGTGTAATGGCTAGCATGTTGGACCTGGAGTCAGAAAACTATAAGTTTAAATCCCACCCCAGATGTTAGCTTTGTGACTCTGGGTAAGTTTCCTCATGTGTATAATGGGGATTATACTATTACCTACAGAGAAGATGGAACGAAATAATATTTGCAAAGAGCTTTTCGAACCTTAAAGTGCTATATAAATGCAAAACATTAGTAGTTAGTAAGCATTTAAACTATTATTTTATCATATTTGTATTGAGGGAAGTTCCTTTTTTCATGAAAATCAAAGAACTGGGTAAAAAAAGAAAAACAAGCAACCCAATTTCTTAGACCTACAGGTATAATATTTTAGATTGAAAAAGATTAATGCGTGCGCGCGTGTGTGTGTGTGTGTGTGTGTGTGTGTGTGTGTGTGTGTGTGTGTGTATGTATTCAGAAACAAGAATGTTGTGGTTGGAAGCCATCTAGTTCAACACACACCTGGGTCAAAAGATGCTCACCTAGCTACTCCCTTAGTTCAACTATCTTCACCTATTATCTTAATAATTTCAATAACCTTCTGACTGATCTCTATGCCTCAAATTTTTATCCACTTCTGAACATCCTCCACATTACTACTAGTTATTTTCTTAAAGTACAAGTCTAACCTTGAGACTCCATTAATAAAGTAACTCTAATGTGTTCCTGTTTCCTGTAGGATTAAAAACAAATAATAAAAGTCAACTGTTTAGCTTTTATAACCCTTCAAATTCTTATCCCAGAATAACTTTCAGCATTCATTTTAAATTACTCTTTCTCCTACACTCTGTGCTCTAGCCATACTGCCCTCTCTGTTCCTCTTGTCTATAATCATCTCTCTCCTCCATGTCTTTGCACTGGATGTCCCTCATATTCAGAAAGCACTCATTCCTTCTTCTTTGCCTCTTGGAATCCCTCTCTTCCTCAAACTGGTAGATCATGAATCATCATTTCCTATCATGATTTTTTTGAGTCGCTCAAGTTTAAGTACCCTTCCTCTCAACTATCTTCTATTTACTACTGTTGTTGTTTTTTTTTAAAATGTAATCTCTTTAAACATACTTTTGTACGTTATTGTTGTATCCCTCCTATTAGAATATAAATTCCTTACAGATAGGGATTGTTTCATTGGCTTTCTCTATTATGTAGTGTAATGATTGGAATGACGCCACCTGCTGGATACTTACTGTAGAAGAGTTCTGCCCATGAAGGGAAGGTCTTTGAGGGCAAGATCAGGAGTCAGGAAGTGACGCGGGCTAGTGGGAGGAGGAAGGAAGAGACTGGCGCTCAGTCTCGCTCTCTTTCCTCTGGACTCTGGTGGAGAGCGGAGCTAGAAATGTGCTCTCCCTTTAATAGATAGGAATCTAGGCCTTTCTCTCTCTCTTTACCAAATTCTTATTCTCCTTAATAAATGCTTAAAAGTCTAACTCTTGCTAAAGCTTATAATTTATTGGCGACCACTCATTAGATATTTTAGACAGTTTAGCTGGAATTTTAGCCCTTAACAGTAGCAAAGTATCCTGAACATTATAGCCCCTTAAAAAGTGCTTGTTATTGTTGTTGCTAGTGCTACTATTTGCTGCTGCTGCTATCTTTACACCAACCCAGAGAAGTTGTCATCCTTCCTTTTCTTAAAGACTTCCAATAAGGGTGAATTCATTGCTAATTTAGGAAGTAAATTTCATTATTGAACTAATAATTGTTAAGTTTCTCCTTAATTCAAGCCTAAGTATTCCCCTTGAGAACTTTTTACTTCTTGGTCCTAGTTCTTTCCCCTGGAGACAAGCATATCAAATCCCATCTCTCTTCCTTAAAATAGCCCTTCATAAGGGGGCAGCTAGGTGGCACAGTGTATAAGGCACCGGCCCTGGATTCAGGAGGACCCGAGTTCAAATGTAGCCTCAGACACTTGACACTTACTTAGCTATGTGACGCTGGGCAAATCACTTAACCCCGATTGCCCGCAAAAAAACAAAACAAAACAAAACAAAATAGCCCTTCACATTTTCTTAAAACAGATATCATGTTTCTCCATCCCCATTCCTTATTCTTCTATGCTAAAAATCTCCAGTTTCTTTAATTTCTCTTTAAGTGGCGTAATATTAAGGTCTTTCACTCTCCTGGTTACTTTTCCCTGAATTTGTTCTAACCTTATCAATATTCTTTCTTGGATGTGGCTCCCAAGGGTAGGCAAAATATTCCAAGTGTGGATGATCAGGGCAGAATACTCTGGAGTCATTGCCTCAAAGATACTAGATTCTATGTATCTCCCAAAGCAACCTAAGCAAAGAAAAAACAAACAAATAAACAAAACCTCTCTCCTATCTCAGCTTCCTAGATACCTAAACTTCTTCCTTCAAGTCTTAACTGAAGTTCCATCTTCTGTAAGAAGCCATTCTCAGTCTTCTTTAATCTTAATCTCTTCTCTCTGAGATGACAGCCACTCTATCCTGTGTGTGTAAATTTTTGCATGTTGTCTCCTCCATTTGACTCTCACCTCCTTGAGAAAATAGCTTATTTTTGGTTGTTGGAGTTGTTATTTGGGGGGGGGGGGATTTTTGTTGTTGTTGTTGTACATATAGTTTATTGTTTATGCCTTTCTTTGTATTCCTGTCACAGTCCCTAGAACTCATTAAACCCTTTATAAATGATAGTTGATTGACTAACTGAAATGGATATTTTAGAGTTGGGTTGGATGTCTTTAATTTTTTAAGGAAACCATAAAAGAAAATAAATTCTGGGGTGGGTGTGTGTGTGTGTGAGTTTTGTAGTTTCTCAGAGGAATTTGCATAGAGGAACTTTTCCTGTTGACTGTGGAAAATGGACCAAACAAGGAATCAATAGGGTTGTTGTACCTCTTTCCTTTTGTCTCCATCTTAGAAGTGACTCATACAGCATTCTGGATCAGAGTACCCTATTTATTTTTTTAAAAAAACAGAATGATTAGGGGCAGCTAGGTGGCACAGTGGATAGAGCACCAGATCTGGAGTCAGGAGGACCTGAGTTCAAATCCGACCTCAGACACTTAACACTTAGTAGCTGTGTGACCCTAGGCAAGTAAGTCACTTAACCCCAATTGCCTCACTAAAAAAATAAAAAATAAATAAAAAATAAAAACAGAATGATTACTTTTCAATGAAATGCTCAATATTACACACTGATTAATAGCTTAAAACACTTCCATTCCCTGTGACATGCTAACAGCACTGATAAATCGCTAAATGGGATAAAATCAAATGCTTCTACTTATTCATTTTTTTAAAAGAACATATTTCTTAATAGATATAAGAAGTAAAACATCTCCTATATATTCCATTAGAGGAAAACCTACCATAATTTAATAATAATATTGATAATGATAGAAAAGAACATGACATGGGGCTTAGGACAGGACAGACACATCAAGGAGTCAGGAGACTATTCCCAACTAGATATCAGGACAGACCCACCTAAGAAGTAAAGGGAGATAAAATTCTATAGAAGGAAAGTCAGTTAGCATGGCTACTACCTGAGCTAGGAGACAGAGATAACTCCAGAGGTCTGGACTAATCATTCAAAAAAAAGAAAAAATCCACCTGAATCTCAGGAATCTTTCCCCACCCTACCCCCTAAAGGAACTTTCCATTTTCTCTTGGTGTCCCCACCTATCCTTTATAAAAGATTTTACCTTCCTTTGGTTCTAAGAGGAAGATGTGTCGAAGCCATCTCCCCTCCTTGAGGCTAAGTCTTCTATTTCCCTCTGGGTCACTTTCTCTAGTGCCCAACAAAGGACCATTTTAATCCTAATTAGACTGTGTGTAAGAGTGTAATTCTTTACAGAGGAATACCTAAGGACCCCCATCACCATTTCCCCACTGACAGAACATGTGAGTTGTTCAGGCAAAATTGCCTAAAGGAATTTTAATAGTTCAAGGAAATTATTTTGCCCAGAACTATTACTGAGGATGAAAATAAAAAAATCTGGATTTTGATAAATTTCTCTGACAAAAATACATATTCATATAAACACATTGATAAAGAATTTTTTTTGCTATTACCACAGCAAATAACTCCTGAATATTTTAAGCTGTCCTAATGTTTTTGATAAAAAAAAATTAAAAATGTGATTTTAGCCATCATTTACTTTCTGCATGCCTCAGTTTCTCAATTTTAAAATATAATTTGCCTTGGCTGCTCTCTAAAATCCATTTAGCTGAAGATTATCTGATTTTAGTTTGTAAAAGTTCATTCATCAGACTTCGCAAAGTTCAAGAAAGATATTTAATAATCTTTTGCAGAGACATGTTGAAACCTCCATTTAACAGCAGCATATTCTTTGTTTCCAGTTCACTGAAAGAAGCAAGTTCCCTAAAGCATGGATCTGAACTATGATGAACAGATGTTTGCAGGAAGCAAAGGACTACATCCCTTGTCCTTCCTAAAAAGCAATGTCATGATACCCAAACTAATTGCTCTACTCCTTTTCTTTGCTGCTTCTTCTCCTTCTCCTCCCCCTCCCCCTCCCCCTGCCTTTTCCCCTTCCCCTTCTCCTCCTTATTCTTCCTTCTTCTCCTCTTTCTTCTCCTTTCAAAGTCATTTTCTTTGAAGAACATCCTTTCTGCTCTATTAAAAGAGATTCATCAGAAACAGTAATGCTTTTCTCTTTCAATCAAAAAGCATTTATTAACCAATTTCTACATACTATGAACTGTGATTAGTATTGGGGATGTCAAAAAAAGAAAATAGCACAAAGGAACTCTCACTTTGTATAATGCTGGAGGCTGATATTATTGTAAACATCATAAGGTCTGTAATGCATTTTACATATATTATTTAATTTAATTTTCACAACTAACCTTTGAGTCAATTCAGCAAGCTTTCTTTAAGCTCTTACTTTGTGCCAAGGGATACAAAGAAAAACAAACAAAACAGCAACAAATAAAAAAACAAACAAACAAGAAAAACCCAAAACCAAATCTTCCTTGCACCAGAAGAGCTCAAGATGTAAAAGGAGAAAAAAAAATATATTGAAAGATTTGTGTACAAAAATGATGTATGCAGGATGAATAGGAAAATAAAGGCATTCACATTATGTGGGCCTGGGAAAGGTTTCTTGTTCTAAAGTTATATTTTTGCTGAGATTGGAATGAAACTATGAGAAAGGAAATGCCACATATAAGTATTCCTTTTGTACAGTTCAGGGAAGTGAGGCTGAGAAAGATCAGGTGCCGAACACCTTCTCATACCTAGCTAGTGTTAAGATCTGGATTCAAACCAAGCTCTCCACTCACTGCAAGTTTAAACATGATTTTTACTACATCTTTGCTGCCTAGCATTTTCTCAAAGGTTTGTATATGTTTGAAGAAGACAGAAGGAATGGAGGGGTGAAGAGAGGCTGGTCCAAATGCTTATAAACTACAGTTTTAATTTTTTACAGACAAAACTGTCTCCCCCTCCCCCTGCCCCTCCCCCTCCCCTACCTTCCCTTCCCCCTCCTTCCCCCTCCTTCCCCTTCTTCCCCTCCCTCTCCTCCCCCCATTGCCCCCTTTTCTTTTCCTCTTCTTCTTCCTCCTCCTTAGTCCCAGCACTTAGTTCAGTGCCTGGCTAGCACATAGTAGGTGGTTAAATAAATGCATTTTTACTATTTGAAACTCCCTGTTCCCTTCAAGACTCAGCTCTTGTTCCATTTCCTGTATGAGTCCTATTTTGCTTTTCAAAGTTTCTAGCTACCCTTCTCCAAAATTACTTTCTAATTTTAGTATATATTTTGCATTACATTTGTACTTTTTATCCAGTCCCTCATCCTTCCCCCTAAACCCCTAAAAGAATGTAAACTGCAGGGACTATTTCTTTCTTTGTATTTATGTTCCCAGGTCCTAGTCAGGTGTTTTAAGACCTCCTAGGGAAATAGTAACTCCTCAGAAGCAAAAACATCTCTGACAGACATTTTCCTATAAATAGAGCCACCATATTTGTGTGTTTTAAGATATCATTTTGCAAACAGATTTTAGATTTTGTCCCCGTGCCCTCAGACTCTTATTTTTTCCATGTTGTTTTCTAGCAAAAGTAACAAATGAATGAATATATACTCATATAAACAAATAAATGCATAAATAAATAAGAATTGCTGTTCTGACTGTGAGTTGACAGGGCAAGAGTAGTCCCAGTGCTTTAACAAAGCATTTTACATATGTAACGATTGGAATAACGCCACCTGCTGGATACTAACTGTAGAAGAGTTCTGCCCATGAAGCGAAGGTCTTTGAGGGCAAGACCAGGAGTCTTTGGTATCAGGAAGTGACGCGGACTAGTGGGAGGAGGAAGGAGGAGACGGAGGCGCTCTTCCTTTTAGACTCTGGCGGAGAGCGGAGCTAGAAATGTGCTCTCCCTTTAATAGATAGGAATCTAGGCCTTTCCTTTTCTTTACCAAATTCTTATTCTCCTTAATAAATGCTTAAAAGCCTAACTCTTGCTAAAGCTTATAATTTATTGGCGACCACTCATTAAATAGTTTAGACAGTTTAGCTAGAATTTTAGCCCTTAACACATATATTGTTTTATTTAGTTCTCACCACAACTCTTTGAGGTAGGTGGTGCTATTATTTCCCTTTTATAGAGGAGGAAACTGAAGTGAGAAAGGTTAAGTGTTTTGACGGAGACCTCACAGCAAGTGAGTGTCTGGGATGGAATTATAACCCTGATTTTCCTAATTTCAATTCCAGAGTTTGTACTAATATGTTTGTTGAAAAAACAAAACTATACTTGAATGAATGAATTCTCTTGAGAGGGATCCGACATTTATACCAATAATGAGATACTACCTCTCTATGGTTATTGTCCACCTGCTCTCTCCTTTTCCTGTATGGAACTATTTATATACATGCTTTCTTCCCTATTAGAATGCAAGCTTGTTGAAGACAGGGTCTCTTTTAGTCTTTCCTTTTCTATTTAATTACAGAACTGAGTACTGTGCTTGTCATACAGCAAACACTTAATAAATACTTGTAGAATGATTGCTTGATTGTTAACAAATCAATAGGGGTGGCGAAATCTTTCTTAGATTAATGCTTTTGCCTTGGAAAAATGAATTCTAGCCATAAATTAGCCCTGAAAGGAAATAGAAAAAGAAAAAAAGAAAAAACAAACTTCTTGTCTTCTGTAACCTAGTTCTTTTCCAACTTAAATAAACAAGTGCTAGGCATATCTTATGTTGCAGAGTGCTATGTCACCTCGAGGGTAATTTACCAAGCTCATTACTATATTATATTTCACATAAGCCAGCTACCAAAATGGATAATAAAGAAATGTGCAAACTTGCATATTTGGATCCACTAAGAAGTAAACTTGAAACTATGACATTACACAAAGTCAGAGCATCAATCTTTCATTATTTATTTGGACAGGGTATGAAGGTAAATTAGGAAAACTTGTTAAAGGATATGAATAGAATTTTTTTCTCAAAATATATGTAAAAACAAAATTTTAACATCAATTTTTTTAAAACATTGTCTTCCAATTTCTCTTTCCCCCTCCATTCCCACGCCCCACCCACAAGAACACAACATTTCAAATTAAGTTATAAATGAGTAGTCATGGAAAAAATCCCATATTAGCTAGTTGTGAGAGAAAGCAGTCAAAAAACCCCAAACTTCAGATTAAGGAATTGTCAAAGAGGAAAAGAAAAAAAAATTTTGAAAATGTGTTTCCATCTGTTTTCAGATACTATCAGTTCTTTCTCTGCAGATGGGCTGCAATCTTCATAAGTCCTTCAGGTTTATATTGGATCATTGCCTTGCTGAAAATAACCACATGCTTCCCAACAGATCATCCCCCACTATTGCTGTTATTTTGTATATAGTACATTTCATTCTGCTTCAGTTCATGTAGATCTTTCCAAGTTTTTCTGATAGTATCCTGTTCATTATAACCTGTATATAGTAACTTAAGCTTGACAGAGAATTTTCTTCTTAAAAGCCCAGCAAAGTAGGTACCCTACGTTTTGCCATTATAATCAATCCATCATAACTATTTCCCTCCATCCCACTCCCTTCCCATGACATTTACTCTATCTTCTTTTTACCTATTCCTCCTCAAAAGTGTTTTACTTCTGACTATCCTCTCCCTTGCTCTGCACTCCCTTTTTTCACCCTTCCTTATCCTCTTCCACTCCTACTTTCCTGCAGGGTTAAATAGATTACTCCTCCCAATTGGGTATGAAATCTATTCCCTCCATGAGCCCACTCCAATGAGATCAGGGTCCCTGAGCTAATTCTGTGTTTTACATTTTTCTTCCTCCATCCCTCCTCAACCCTCCCTATGAGATCAAGCAATTCAATATGTCATGCTGGTGCAGTAATGCAGAACATCTTCATCTTCCTTGAAAATGTTTTGCTTTTTACTGCTCTCTCCTCCAATCTGCCCTTTGCTCCTTCCCTTCTTCCCCCCTCCCCTTTTCTCCCTTTCCTCCCTCAGGGCAAAAATATATTACTATACCTACTTGAGTATGTATGTTAGTCCTTCTTTGAGTCAATTCTGATGATATTAAGGTTCACTCACTCCCCAACTCCTTCCCCCTCTTCTACTCTCCTCCATAAGCTTTTTTTCTTGTTTCCTTCATGTGAACTTCCTCTCCCCAGACCATCTCTCCCCTTCTCCCTCCCCCAGTTTATTCCTCCTACACCTCAATGCTATTTTAATGATGTCATCATGGATTAGGTGACACAGTGGACAAAGAACCAGCCCTGGACCCAGGAGGTCCCAAGCCCAAATCCAGCTCCAGAAATGATACCCCACCCTGTCTTCCCCACAAAGAACAAAACATAAATGCTTTACAGATATCATCCCTTCATATTCAGTTCAGACCTGTGTCTTCTGTGAGTTTCTTACTGAGATAGTTCTTATGATTTTGAAGTATTATCTTTACATGTAGGAATGTAAACGGTTTGATCTTTTAATATCCCTCATAAAGTCTTTTTCCTGTTTGCCTTGTATGAAAAAAATGAACAAAATGTAGAATCAGTCCATAAATGGATTTTTATTTATTTTTATTATTCATTTAAAAAAAGTTGAGTTCCAAATTCTCTCCCTTCCTTTTGCCCCTCCTTTACACATTGAGAAAGCAATATGTGTGTATATGTGTATGTATGTGTGTGTGTGTGTGTGTGTGTGTGTGTGTGTGTGTGTGTATATATATATATAATCTCACATATCATGTAAAACATATTTCCATATTAGCCCCACTGGGAAAACAAACATAGAAATCAAGAGCAAAACAAACAAAAAGTAAAAAAAAACATACATTGCAGTTTGTACTCAGAGGTCATCAGTTCTCTTTCTAGAGGTGGATGGCATTTTTCATCATGCATATGTAATAAGGACAAAAATTGAAACTTTTTTTTAAACTTAATATTACTGTAAACCCTCCTGTGGAGAATAAATTGAGAAGTAATATAAAAGTTGTCAAATTAATTTCAATTATAATAACTTCTAGCAAAAGTGGATTCTCAAGTTACTTGCAAGAGAGTCCATAAGTTATACTGCCATAACTGTTCCTGCAACTACATCTCATATGGGAACTCCCAAAACTAATAGGATAAATAAGCCTTCAACCTCTATGACTACTGCTCAAAAAAGAAAGACTTGAAGAATTTTAGGAATGTGGACAGTAATCTTGATAATCTTATTATGAATGAAATTTTTGACAAAGGAACAGCAGTAAAATTTGATGACATAGCTCGGCAAGAGTTAGCAAAGCAAGCATTACAAGAGGTTGCTATTCTTCCTGCCCTTATACCTGAGTTATTCACAGAGCTCAGAGCTCCAGTTGGGGGATTGTTGCTATTTGGCCCACCTGGAAATGGAAAAACTATCTTGGCCAAAGCAGTAGCTGCAGAATACAATGCAACTTTCTTTAATATAAGTGCTGCAAGTTTAACCTCAAAATATGTAGGTGAAGGAGAGATACTTGTAAGAGCTCTTTTTGCTGTGGCTAGAGAACTTCAGCCTTCTATAATTTTCGTAGATGAAGTTGATTGTCTTTTATGTGAAAGAAAAGGAGAACATGATGATAGTAGATGTTTAAAAACTGAATTTTTAATAAAGGGCTTCTTTAATACAGGGCTAAGACAATTGTGATATTAATTAAGAAAAGGATTTATATACTGGTTACATCACTTTTTGCATCATCTGCCTAATTATCCTCGAGCCATAAAGAAAAATTAAAGAATCTAATATAACTGGTAACAGATGCCAAGGCCAAATCCAACATTGTATCCATTATGACATCTGAGATAATTATAGGGTTACCATAAAATAACAATTTTTCATGTGACATAGCTTTAATTTATTTTTCTGAAAACTGCCTGTTTATATCCTCTGACCATTTATTAACTGGGGAAATGGCTCTTTTATATATTGGATTCAGTTCCCCATGTCTTTAAGAAAAGAGGCCTATTTGAGAGAAATTTGCCATAAATTTTTTTCTGAGTTTCCTGTTTTCCATTTAGTTTTGGCTACATTAGTTTTGTTTGTGCAAAAAGCTTTCTAATTTTATGCATTTAAAGTTACCTCTTTTACTTCCTATGATCTTATCTCTTGATTGGTCATAAACTCTTCCCTTATTCATAAATCTGACAGTTATATTTTTCTATGGTGCCCTAATTTACTTATGATATCACCCTTTATGTCTAAATCATTTACCCTTTTTGACCCAATTAAGTATACAGTGTGAGGTGTTGCCCTATGTGTTTTTTTGCAAATCTGCTTTCCAGGTTCTGCAGAATTTTTGTCAAATAGGGAGTTCTTAAATCAAAAGCGTGGATCTTCGAGTTTATCAAATACTAGAAAATGATGGTCATTTACTGCTGTATATTGTGGACCTAATCTATTCCACTGACCCACCACTGTATTTGTTAGCTAAGATCATATTTTTTTGATGATTACTACTTGGTAATATATTTTGAAATTTGATACTGCTAGGCATCTTCCCCTCACATTTTTTTTTCATCGAATCTCTTGATATTCTTGACCTTTTGTTCTTCCAAATGAATTTTCTTATTATTTTTTCTAACTCTATAATGTAAACTGATTTCTTAAAGCCAACAAATATTGTGCTTTCTTCATAGGAAATTGTCATGGTTGTTTCAGTTATTGTTTCATGCGGTTGTGTTCTGCCATGGTCAAATAATATAATTTCACTTTCCTTATGATGGTACAATTCCAGAAGCCACATAAGAATAAGGAGCATGTGAGTATTTATCTGAATAGAATAGAAATAACAATTTCAGGCAGGAGTCGGTCCAAACGAAATTTTTAAGTTAAAATTAGACTACTTGAGGTCAGGGATTAATTTCCCTTTGTGCTTTGGCATCCTGGGTAAGTGGCATAGTGCCAGGCACATACTACCTGTTTAAGAAATGCTTATTATATTAAACTCAAATAATTTGAAAGGGGCATAATTTCTATCTTGTTGATGAATTAAATTCATTTAAAAATTTTATTTTTAGAACTTAAAAGCTAAGAATTGATTTTCTGGTCAAAGGCACCAAAAGAGGAAGAAAAAGAATGGAAGGATCATTGTGTAAACTATAAAAAATGTCTTCCTGAGTCCAGGTCTATGGCTATACCTGCTCTACTATATAGTTGCCTCTATCATAAAATAACAAATTAACAAGATTGTCAGGCAGTAGGTGCTGGCTAGTATACTCCTATATTCTCATGTTTTCTTTACATTGATAAACATGAGAAGTTACATGTTTTAAAACTTGAGAAGATATTCTAATAATGAAAAAAGGAAGAGTATCAGTTATTTTGAGTATCTTTCTCTGGGAAGGGTGGTATCAGATTCCTTTAGGACTCTTTGCTAAGTTAAAGGCTTACAAGTGCTATACTCTTGGCTATTCTGAATCCAGCCACAATTTGCCTTTGTCTTTCAGAAACTTACAGAATAAAACATTTGCAGAAGCCTAACACAGCTTCCCTATCAAAATTCTGAAGTGCAGAGTGCTTTAATGTAAGCACTTGGAGCCTGTAATTCATAAGCCTTAGAATAAATATGCCATATGAAAAGGAAAAACTGATGGGAAAACTAGACAGTGAACTGCTTACCAGGGTAGGGCAGAAGGACAAAATATTAGGAAAGTAAATGGTTGCAAATTACTTTTAAAAGCTGACTGTGTTTCAGGTAGTAAGACTCAATGTTATGACTAGTCATGTTATTAAAACATCATTAACTATTATTCATTTTAATTCATAGAGTGCAGGATAAGTGCCTAGAGCTTGTGAAAGGGCTTTAGAAAAATAGGAAGGTAATGGGAATTTTGCTTCTATAGTTTGCTATATTTCAAGAAAGGGGTGGGGGAGTAGAGGAGAAGAAGGAAGAAGAATAAAGAAAAGGAGAGGAAGGAATATTATATTTATAGTTTTCTTAAAACAGTAATTCTTTCTAATGTGCAAATAAAAAATAATTCACAATGTTGCTTTTCAATAGATGGTAGAAAAAGAGTTTAAAAACACTTGCAAAGGAACATTTTTTTCTTCACATTTTGCATATTCATGCAAAAACTTTCACACCACAATACTCCAACAAATCTGTCATATCCTAGATTTCTATGCCTCCTTCATGAGTTCACGAAGCACCTGGTCCTAGCTTGGTCCTAGCTCTGGACACTTAATGTTACCACTCCAGACCTCAATTTTCTCATACGAAAAATGAAGGGGTTGAATTAAAGGAGGCCTCAAATCTCCATTCCAGCTCAAAATCTATTATGTTCTATTCTTATGATATCTTTCTGTAATTCTATATAATTCTTATCCACATGATTCCAAAGTCTGCCACAAGGATTCCAGCCCATGCACTGCAGTTTCTTTTTATTCTTTTCCTACTCATTGTTCTTCCTTCATTTTGAAGAGGGCCACTGACATAATAATGACTTGTGTTTGAGTTGGATTTAAGTGAGGCAGAGTTACATGAAGTCATCAACCTCACTCTCTCTTCCAAAGTCATCAGAAATCCAGTGGCTGGACCAAAGTCAAGATGACTGGTGATAGCCCAGGATACAAGGGATAATCTTGTCATTTTTGATGTCTGACCAAGCTCTAAGTGCTCCACAGTCTCTTCTTGGCTACCTTCATGGCTGTTGGAATGAATTGTTCTCATCTTCCTTTTTTATCTGGGGGATATGCTTGGATAGACATCCCCCTAAGTAACCAATGGATTTGAGGCCAATTGGTTACTCTCAATCTGATTTAGCTCATCTGCCTAAACTGTGACTTTTGCACATGTTATAGTTCCTCGGAGCTATAGATGAGAGTTAGGTGAAGGTGGATACCAAAGGTAGGTGAACAGCTTTGAAAAGGATTTGGTAGCCCTCACACCAGAGATGCTAATTCTGCCTGAACACCCCATACATAATATTGCATAGATAACAATGCATTAGATGGCTATTCATCAATTATACCTCATTTTACCAACATAACTAGCTCATCTTCTGCTCCTCCCCATCATTAATTTCTCAGATGATATTCCTTACACAATTTCTTCAGTATAATCCCTTATTTATATTTCACAACCTTTCTAAACCTACTTTATGCCTCTTCATTGCTCATCCTTAACTTCAGTCCTTGAGAGGCTGTTGTAATCCATGACTTTCAGGGATACAAGTGTGGTACCTGGTATAACCAGAAGAATACTAGTGTTAAAAAAAATAAAGAAGAAGAAAATCTTGTGACATAAAATGATCTATATTAGCTGACATCAACAAATTGCCTTATAGTTTACAAATTAAATTAGTAAATTCATAATAATCATTTATTAAACATCTATTTTGTGCCAGGCACTATGACTGAGAGCCAGGGACACAAAAGAAATCAAAATACAGTTGTTGCACTTGGATGTTTACAGTAGAATGGGGGAGACAAAATATAAACAAATATATGTAGACAAATTGTATACAGGATAAGTAGAAGTAATAACTCAAGTAAGGCAGAACAAATCATGCATACTGGAGCCCATAGCTCCAGTCCAGTGTTTGTTCAGTGGGATTTTCCTTATCTGTCCATTGTACTATGATAGTAGTCTTCACATTGTGCTGTTGAACTGTGAATATGATTCACATATTTTTCAACTCACTAAACATTTCAAGTGTCTACTTCCTACAAATTACTGTGCCCTGTTACAGTCTCATCTCAGTTCTACTGTCATAGAACTCCCTGTCCCCATTCACTGTTAAACTCAAAAGGTTATTTCCAACACTTGATTCTGTCTAATCACCACTAAATCCTTCTCTAAATCTTGGAATATGGTTTCTACCCTGACCACTGTACTATTCTGAAGGTCACCTCCTGAGTACCAAGACCAATTGCCTTTTTTTTTTTTAATTAGTCATATTCTTTTACCTACCTTCAGCCTATCATACTTCTGAATGGTATTGCCTGCGAGATAATCTATTTTCCCTCAGTTCTAAAGCTCTTTCTCCTATTTGACCTTTACTTTCTAACCATTCCTTTTTTATTTCTTTAACTGAGGCCTTCCCTATATTTTGTTATGTATAATTGATGAGATTTTCTCTTTGACCCACTTTAACTTTCATTCCTGTGCTTTTTCTCTTGGTAGTGTCCTTCACTCTCATACTTCTGGTCTCTACTACCATCACTATGCAGATGATTCCCAAATATATCTGTCTCTAGTAATAAATTCTTTTCTGAGCTCCAGTCCTAGGTCTGTAATTGCTTACAATGTGCTTTTCATCAACATGTCCCACCAGCTTTTCAAATTTAGTAAGCCAAACGTGATCTTAATATTATTTTCTAAATTTGATTCTTCTCCTAACTTTACTGTTTCTATAAGTAGCAACACGATTTACCTAGTTTCCAGTGTATCATTCATATTTACTTTTTTCTTTCTCTCTCTTTTCTTTTTTTTAATATTGACTTTAATGAGGAAATCGAACTTTCTTTAGGAAATTAAGAAATATCACAAGGGACCAAAGCTTTGTCAATTCTCCTTTTTGTTCTGATCAGAGATAAAATTTCACATGTATTCTTATATTCCATAATGACCATGTCAGTCTTCAAAGTGATTTATTATTTTTCTTTTATTTATTTGTTTTTAATTTTTGCAGGGCAATGAGGGTTAAGTGACTTGCCCAGGGTCACACAGCTAGTGTCAAGTGTCTGAGGCCGGATTTGAACTCAGGTACTCCTGAATCCAGAGCCGGTGCTTTATCCACTACACCACCTGGCTGCCCCATAAGCGATGGATTTATTAATGTGTACTTAGAGGAATACTTTAGAATTGATTTTTGAATAATATTTTATTTTTCCAATAACATATAAAACATTTTTTAACAATCTTTAAAAAAAAATGAATGCCAAATTTTCTCCCTCTTTCTACTGTCTATTCCCTAAAATTGCAAGGGACTTGATATAGATTTTATCTGTGTAACCATGCAAAACATATTTCCATCTTGGTCATGTTGTGAAGGAAATCAGGAGAGAGAGAGAGTCAGAGAGACAGAGAGAGAGAGACAGAGAGAGAAAAACCCAGACCAAACCCCCCCCCCCAAAATAAAGAAAAGAAAAATAGTATTCTTTGATCTGCATTCAGACTCTATCAGTTCTTTCCCTGGAAGGGAATAACATTTTTCATTATGAGTCCTTCAGAATTATCTAGAATCACTGTATTGCTGAAAATAGCTAAGTCACCTACAATTAATCTTATGCTGTGCATTGTTCTCCTGGTCCTGTCTGCTTTGCTCTGCATCAGTTCATATAAGTATTTCTAGGTTTTTTTTTAATTGATTTATAAATTACAACTTCATATTCACTTCTTCCTCTTCAAGAATTTAGATCATATTTCCCAACCTTACTTTTTTCCTTTTCCAAAGAACTTTAAAAACAATGTTTTAAAAAACTTTACAAAGTCTCACAAGGGGTCTAACATTGCCCACCATTATTATTATTTTTTTTTATGTTTTCCCTTGAAATATATAGACTCAACTGAGAGAGAGGGAAAACATGTTTAACCTTTTTTTCTGGTCAGGAAGCCAAAAATCTATTTCTTTGCTAACATCTTCTGTTTGAGGACAACATTTAAAATTGATTCATCTGTTATACCTTCTGCTATAAACATCTTACAGATGCTTAATGCCCAGCAAGCATTGAAATAAAAGTCCTGAAATAATTTACCATTGATATATGTAGAGAAGTCACTTTCCTTTTTGGTTCACAGTGATCCTTAAAAAAAAGTAATCTGAAATCCAAGCCACTCCTATTTTCATATGTCCCAAAGTCAACAAACAGCTAATAAGATAAAGAAAATTATGAAAATTCAGAGTGACCATGGGCAGCAGAGGAGAAGGGGGAGAATATTTAACACAACTGCTCCTTTAATTATATATCTTTCATTATGTGTTTTCTGAAGGATAAGGGAAAGCTCTCTGTAAGACTTCCATAGAAAATATGCCAGGGACAAATGAAATATCTTTGAAGATCACTTGAAAATCACTTTCCCCAAATGAAACACTCAGAGTTTGCATGACTAACCAAGTATGACTTTCTTATCCCAAGGAGACTTTTTAAGTTTTGTATCACAGTGGACTACTAAGCATTAAATGGAAGCAAGAGAAGTTGGATTTGGGGATTTTCACTCTGCTATGGAACAATAGATCTCTGAAAGAAGCCCACTGATATTCCAAAGAAATGTTCCTGAAAGGAAATGATGTCTGATATTCAAAAAAGAAGGGGTTGGTGGGGTGTGGTATAAAGTTTCTTTATTCTTTTAGCCTGTCAATACACAAAACTAAATATAACACAGTATATAATGAAAATGAATATTGTTTGTCTTGTTCTTTTGGAAGGATTATTGGCTTGGTATTTTGAAACAGTATTAACATGTTAAAGAGACTCAATGCACATTTGTTAAATGACTAATTCATTGATTATTTCAGAGGCATCTCTGCAGTTAGTTGTTTCAGTGGGATTTGAAGAAACTCAGTCTTGTTAAGATGGGTAATCTCTTCATCATTGCAAATGAAAACCTTTGAGATTATGTAGGTATTGGAAATATATATTTTTTGTTGTTCAGTTGTTGCAGTAGGGTCCAAGTCTTTGTGTTCACATCTGGGCTTTCTTGGCAGAGATACTGAAGTGGTTTGTATTTTCCTTCTCCAGCTCATTTTACTGATGAGGAACTGAGACAAATAGGATTAAATGTCTTGCCCAGGGTCACACAGCTTGCAAGTTTCTGCAAATGGATATGAATTCATGAAGTTGAGTAGTGGAAATATACATATGGCTCCCGAAGGCTCAGTCTTAAACATGGGGATTGTAGGCAGTGGGGTGGACCAGATAATCTTTTTATGCCCATACTACTGTAAGATATATATCTCTACTAATCCTCACTTATAGAACAGAAAACTGATTTTGAGAAATCTGCCTGGCATCCCCCATAAATTTAGTGGCAGTCAGAGCTCAAATCCAAGATCTATTGTATCATGTTCAGTCCTTATTATACTATATCATTTTGGAGTCCACTATAGTCTTTCTATGACTACACATTGGGATCTGTGTTATGGACTAGAAAAATAATTTTAAAAAGTGAATGGACCTACCTCCAATGCATAGGTGAACATGACCCAGCAAAAAAGCAAAAATCAATGAGAGGAAAATGGTACACTTTGGTCCCATTTGTTTCGTGAGACTTGCATTGTTTTACTTCATTAACTTCCACTGCTTGTTCAGCTTAGTCTCCCTGTTCAGTTGAATTGCCATCTACTCCCTTTTTCCCCCCATTCAGATACCCAAATATCCTCTACATCATTGCTTTTCTTTCTGTGCATTATTTGCATTTCCTCTAAATGTCATCTTCCTACAAAGAGCCCCATGGAGGTTAATAGAAGTAGGTTCCTACTATGCCTATTATGAACAGAAACCTCTATTTTTTAATTTAGTTTTTAATTCAAATATAAACACCGAATAAAATGATAATTTCTTTATACAGATAGAAGGGAAAACTGTAAAGCTATGAACCCCTTTTAGATATAGCTTGTTTTTTCATTTAAACATATAAATCCAATTTGTCACTTTTAAAAATGTCTTACTTAGACTATCTTTTAATTTATTATTATATATTCTGCATTATTACGGATGATCTTCATCCTCTTCTATCTCTCATGTACAACTCAGGTTGACCCCAGTTAAAGCATATGGATACATGCCCTTGAAATAGCCAGAAGCAACAGGGTGCAGATGGGATTTTCAAAGTACAACAGAGAGGCTAGAATGAGAATCAATAAAGATAAAGCGCAATGAATAAGAATGGAAAGAAAAAATGTATAGAAATGAAAGGTGAGAAATCTTTGGGAATACATTTGGAATGAGAACAATGCATAAAAGAAAATGTGCCTGTAGACTCCGTACAAGAAGATTTGGAAAAATGGTTCACAGGATGAGAAGACAGATCTATTAGGATCTGCTCCACAGGAAGGAGTAACTGTTGCCTTGATGACCTTTATTCTCCCCTCTCCAATCCATCTTTCATACAGCTGTCACAGCAATACTCCTAAAGCAGAGGCCTGACCCCACCATTCCTCAGTTCTATAAACTCCATTGGTTTATTCTTATCAACTACAGACTCTTCTGTTTGGCCTTTAAAGACCTTCAAAAGGGAGGGTGGAAGAAAAATTTGGAACTAAAAATCCTGTGAAAACAAATATTGAAAACTTTACTTACATGTAACTGGAAAAGAATAAAATACTTTTATTTTTAAAAAAATAAAGCCCTTCAAAAGCTCCCCTCCCCCACTTCTGTCTGACCTCATCTTTTTTGGTCTAGTTGAACAGGCCTTCTTGCTGTTCCTCAAACATGATTCACTATTCATCTGTGTCTTTATGGAAACTGTATCTCATGACTAGCACAATCTTTCCTTAGGTATGACTTTAATAATCTCTAGTTTCCTTCAAAATTCAATTTAAGCGTCATCTCTCCATGAGACATTTTCTGATTCACCTATTAGTTATTTTATTGTGGTCACTTAGTTTCAGCGATGTCTCACTCTTCATTGCCCTGTTTGGGGTTTTCTTGGCAAGTACCATCAAACATCAATTTGTCATTTCCTTCTCTAGTTCATTGTTTTAGATGAAAACCTGAGGCCAACAGGGTTAAGTGACTGCCCGATGTCACACACCATGTAAGTGGCTTAAGTTGAATTTGAAATCAAGTTTTTCTGTTTCTAGGTCTGGTGCTCTATCCACTGTGCCTGACACCTGACTGCTCTGTCTTTGAATGCTTCCTTCCAAAAATTACTTTGCATTTTATACATAATTACACTTATATGTATACATATTTCCTCCCAATATGTGATTGAAAGCTCCTGGATGGCAGGAAATAGATTTTTTTTGTTGTTTTTTGTTTTTTATTTTTTCCCTTTTTATGACTTTGGCTTAGCAATGTGCCTGGTGTATGAGATGTACTTAATAAATGTTTTATCAATTGATGCATTAACATTTTAAAGGCAAGAAAGTAAAAGGGTAGAAGATTTTGGTTAAGCATTTTCTGGCATGAACTATTCAGAATATGAGTTATATGTGGTTCCCCCCAATAGCATATGCAGTGGTGTAAATGAAAAATGAAAAAAATTAATCCTATAGAATAAAAGTCAACTTACATATCTGTTACTAAAGGACAGAAAGCTATGCATGCTCTGTACATAATGGTTTATCATTTTGTTATTTTATTGTGTCAGTGATAAGGGATGTCTTGACAGTTTGTAGGAAGCTTCAAGTCTGGTTACCTATACAGAAATGCTGGATGGAAGGGACTATTTTAGAAAAGGGAAAAACTTTAGTATGTGGAATAAGGCATGATTTAAAAAAAAAAGATGAATGAGATGGTTAGTGTCATCACATCAGTAAACAGTTATTACCCACTTACCTAATGCTTGATACAAAGAAAGGAAAAAATAGTGCTTGTCTTCAGGGAATTCACAATCTAAAGGCTATATGTGTGTATATACACATATACATACACATATATATGTATTTGAGTATGTCGCTATACCCACATGCATACATATGTGTATATGCACACACATGTATGTATGTGTGTGTATATATATATGTAATGTGTGTGTGAATGCATATGAGGTAGGCAAAGGAATAATTGGAGTTTGCAGAGGGAAGGCACTACCCTTAAGGGGGACCAGGAACACTTTCTTGTGAAGGTACGATTTTAGCTGAAACCCAAAGGAAGCCAGAGAAATCATGTATCTGGCAGAGGGAGAGAGAATTCCAGGAATGGGGATAGCCAGAGAAAATGAACAAAGTTGGAAGGTGCAGTATTGTGTGTGTGAAGAATAACAAGGAAACTAATATTACTTATTCACTGATGATGTGAAAGGAAGTAAGGGTGTAAAACAAATGGCAAGGCAGAAAGGGGGCAGGTTACCAAGGGTTTATAAAATACAACAGACAACTTTAGATTTGACCCTGAAAGTGAAAGGGAGTCACAGGAGTTATCAGATTAGAGGGTGATGTGACCATGCCTGTTATTTAGGATCAATTCCATTGCTGAATGGAGGTTAGACTGGAGTAGTGAGAGATGGTGCGGGGGAATCGACCTATTACAAATATTACAAATAGGCCATGCATGAGGTGGTGATGTCATTCACCAAGGCAGTGGTTGCGTCAAAGGAAGAAGGGGGAATGTGTGGGAAATATTTAGAAGAGAGTATCAATAAAAACTGGCAACAGAGTGGATATTGGTCGGGGGCAGTGAATCAGTGGCAAGCACTGGACTTCACAAAGGAACTTAAAAATTAAGAAAAAAGAACAGATATCACATGGAATCCTGTGTATAACTGACTTCAAGTTAATCCTTTGTACACTGACAAGAGAGAAAAACCTATCTAAGAAACAGGAATGAGGGAAAGACATAATAGTACTTAGTTTTAGATGGTAAAAAACTCTTAGAACTAAGTGGTTACATTTAGGGAGGGGTAATATTACAAGGAAAAGAGAAAATAAGAAATAAAGAATGAAGATTTGGGGAATCAAGACTCCTTCAAGCAGTAGAATTAGTAAAGCCTCTATCAGCATGTCAGAGAGTAAGGCAGAGGTAAATTATAGAAATGAGAAAAAAAGAGGGAAATTAATGATTGAATATAATGTGTTCATAAGGAAAATCGTGTGTGTGTGTGTGTGTGTGTGTGTGTGTACTTTTGTTGGTTTGTTTTTTGGTTGGAAGTCTAAAATATGAATTATCTTAAACTCTGTGGTACAGATAGCAACAAGACAAGACTGGTCATGACCTGAATTTTATTTCTGCCAAAAGTGTGGGGCTAATACTTCAGGTAAAAGGAGTCATGGGACATCTGCTAACTTAGGTGATAGGAACAATCAGTTAATGACATTTAAGTATATAAGCAAGATCCAGAGTCATGGAAGTGAGAGAGTCAGTAATGATGACATATTTATGCAAATTTTCATTTTGATCTTACTCTGCAAATTAGTCCAAATCATAGCTTAAGCAATCTTGGCCAAGGGTAACTCTAGATAGAGTAAAATCATCCTGTTTTTCATGGATAATTTCTGTAAAACAATAGTTTCTATGTAGAAAGTAAGCAAATCTTCCAAAGTCTACAGTTTCAACTTAATTAAGACCCTTTCAGAACTGAAAGCACTTTCTCAAATTATTCTACTATTAAAGGTATAGCAGCAGATTTTGTCCCATATTGGTTGAAAAAGCTTTTCCCCTGATTTGTAGTACTATCTGTGTCATGAAGACTACCATCTTCTCCAAAGGTGCCTGTGAAATAGTGACCTGGTGGTTGAAGTTGGGGCCACTAGTATCAAAGAAGAGCCCCATCCAATTAGGGACAGCTTTCTGTATACAGCCTTGAGGTATCTACACAGGTATGAAAAAGTAGGCAATACTAATTGATTAACCTATGAAACTTCTCAGGAATTCCATGAAAACTCTTAAGCTATCACAATTGACCGGTTTCAGAGTCAGGCACTAAAGTTAGCTCTTGGATGTGGGTTGTGAGGATACCATTTGTTTTAAATAGAAAAGGATCCCAATCCAAGGTGGTCACATAAGACAGGGAGGTGCAAGAAGATACTCTAGGTTTGTACAAATAGAGAGCACTCCATATATCAGCAAAAGAGCAAAGCTGAAGTTGCATCCTAGGACAGAAACCTTTTTTCTTCCTCTCATAATTAATTGCCATCTAGGTATTAGCAATCTTGGACTTACTGATTATGATCAAAACAGGCTAGCTGATAGGTCTTAGGTAAATATATCCCCCAAATGAATGAGGGATAGAGATGGTAGAATAAACTTAGACATATATAAATATCTTCCATAATTTTTAAACTATAAGAATCAGATAATATATTCAAAAGCCCACTCAAGAGAATAAAGCAACCTAAAATGAGATGTTATTACTGTTATTGTTTTAATACTTATTTTTGAATTTAAAAATGTACCAAAATATGAAATTCAATGTGACTATATACATCAAAGATGTAAAAAGTTATTTTCTTTTATACTAAATATTTTACATTTCATGTCAAGTGTAGACATACTGGGCATTGAAAAAATTCAGTTTGTAGGTAAAACGAAGAAGAGAGCCAGGAAGAAATAAAAGCTGTAGACAGATTTGATGGATTGTCTTTGGTAGACTTTCATGATCTTTGGGAGACTCCATCATTAGCCTTTCATTGAACTTTAAGACTGAGGGACAATTTTTTTAAACTATCACTATTCACAGACAGTTAGATGTAACAAAATGACTGACTGTCTCTTTAGAATTCAAAAGCAAGAATATAGATTAAATGTGTCATTTTAAAAATTGAATTTTATAGGAAAAAAACCTAAAATATAGTGTACAACACAATTATGATGCAAAATTGGCAATTTTCTGAATGAATTAGGACTATTTGGAGACTATGGGTTGATTGCTTTGGTGTTCTAATTGCTTCATGTGACTTGTTTCTTTAACTAGACTATAAACTCCTTAAGAGCAAGAAGCCATTTATCATATGACTTCCAGAGCTAGCAACACAGTGCACCAAGAAGCTCTCAAATCAATATTGATTAATTTAATCTACCAGGAAAACCCTATTTTGTAATTATTCAACTACACTCTAGCAATAGGCAACATTGCTGAATTAATGGTAGAGGAATTAGACTTGGAGTTTCATTGCGGTAGGAAAAAGTTTGCTGAGGCTAGTTGAAACGTGCTTGTGAAAGCCAGTTGCTAAATTTTCAATGTGAGCATTTACCCTCAGAAATTGTAAAATACTACATAGTAGGGTTTGATTTAATGTTTTGTTGATTGTATAGAAGTATGAAAGTGATAGGGAAACTATTATTATTTGGTAATTTTTCAGTCATGTCTAACTCTTAGTGACCCCATTTGGACTTCTCTTAGCAAAAATACAGGAGTGGTTTGCCATTTCCTTTGCCAGCTCATTTTATAGATGAGGAACTGGGGCAGCTAGATGGTGCAATGGATAAAGCACCAGCCCTGAAGCCTCCTGGATTCAGGAGGACCTGAGTTCAAATTCGGCTTAGACACTTGACACTTACTAGCTTTGTGACCCTGGGCAAGTCAGTTAACCCTCATTGCCCACAAAAAGAAAAAAGAAAAAACAAAAAGATAAGGAACTGAGGCAAACAGGATTAAGTGACTTGCCCAGGGTCACACAGCTAATAAGTATCTGAGGTCAGGTTTGTACTCATGAAGATGGATTTTTCTGACTCCAGGTCACTTAGCTGCCTGAAAATATTAATAATGTAGTTTCACTTGAAGGGTATGTTGTGCATATGTGGTTTTTTGTCCCCCCTGGAGAGCTGATTGTTAAATATAGTCCACTACCTGCATAACCATCTGGGAACTCTCAAAAGAGGAAATCCCTTCTTCCAATTCAGCTGGACTCCTTTCTTACAATTTATAGTATTAAGAAGTTGTTTAGGTAGCTGAAAGTTTCGGTGATTTGCCTAGGATCACACAACTATTCTGTGTCAGAGGTAGGGCTTGAACTAAGGCTGTCCTGACTCCAAGGCTGGCCCTTGCTACAGTACACAAAGAACAATCATACCTATGTTTGTTTGTTTGTTTTTAATGTATATTTAAGAATTCCATATGACCTCTAAACAATTCCATATTTTCTCGTTCTGGGGTATCCCTAGCACCCAAACCCTCAAAATATTTGTGTTCTCAAGTACAGATTATCTTTTAAATGGTTTCAACTCACTGTACACTGGCTTTATTTTTTTTTTGACATTTCACATAATAGAAAAAAGAGAAATTATACTTTTATTTGTTTCAGCATGGAAGGAATTTACTGTGTCTTTTTTGCAAAACCCACATGGCTCTTCTAAGAAAAACTGCAGATATTTAGTCAGATGGATTCATAATTTCTTCATTGTAGATATCCACAAAATCCTATTTTAATGGTCTCTTATGGATTGGAGTTGACTCTTGGCCCTTGAGAGCTATGCTTATGGAGTATGAGCTCTGGTGGGTCCTATACAGCAGGAAAGATCTACTCAGATGTACTCAGGAAAGATGTACTCATTCATATGTACTCAGAGATGGACTTGATTCTTGGTGTTTGAGGACCTGCCTAGCAAATTTCATTATCAGGAAGTGTTCTCTCCCCACCCCAGCCCTAACAACTCACAAATACCCTATGTGATTAAATAATGCACCTTTGAAATATTGACATCATACAAAAGTGATGATATGAACCTTAAGTACATCTATAAATTCTTAGATAAAGGTACACATAGTGGAGTCAAAAAGATGGACAAGCACAGCTTTCATAATAATTTGAACACATTTGTCATACAGTCACATCATATAGTGTGCTTTAAAACTTAATGTGGAATCGTTTCCTTTACATGTGTTTTTTATAAGTTCATAGTTTTACTTTAAAGTCATCTTCTCATTTTTTAATATTTACTTTCCTACCTTCAGTAGCACTTGCTATAAAACTCAGAAAATTAAAAAAGATAATATGATTTGATGAATTGGTTCAGTTTTAATACTAATGATGTCCCAGTACCAGGAACATTACATTGTACATAGTAGGTGCTTGATGTTTGTTAAATGAGTGAAAGATTGAATGTTAAACTGATATAAATTACACTTAATATATCCTATATTGTTGGGAAATCGACTCTGTATATGAATATCCAAGACAGCTAAAACTTACCTCCTTAGGTGTATAAAAATGTTTTATTTTAACCATCTTTTTGGAAATCTTTCTAAAAGGTACTATACTTCTATGCCTGATTAAGCAGGGACTACAAAACATAACTTTTTCTTGAATATTCAAAATCTTTATTATAAATATCAACAGTTCTATTCTACTCTGAAATATATCTCAAAGGTTATTGAGGTTTGTAGGGTTTAACCATTTCTTTTACTGAATTCTACCAGACTGTTATGCTTTTTCTGATGGATATTATTTATATATTTTCTCTCAGTGGAAGCTATAACTTCTTAATTGTTCTGCTAGCACTATCCCTTCCCTGTTATCTTATCTCCCTCATTTCACCACCCCAAATTCTTGGTTCTAAACTTTGTTTTAATCTTGTATGGATACATAAGTGATGGCTAGTGTAAATAACATACCAAAACCTGAGAATTTTCTGTGGAAACGTGATAAGGCAAGATAATTAATCAGTAACAGTTCTGTGAAGAATTCTAGTCAGTGGAAAATGAACTACATTCTGTCCTCTCAATAGGGTGAATGACTTTGTAGCAGAGAGAAGAGTTGTTTGGCTGGCTGGCTGGCTAGCTGGCTGGCTGGCTTCCTTCCTTCCTTCCTCCCTCTCTCCCTTCCTCCCTCTCTCCCTTTCTCCTTGCCTCGCTCCTTTCTTTTCTTCCTTCTTCCCCAGCCCCCCTTTTTTTTTGGAGGATAGTGTGCCATGCCTTAAATCAGGAAGACTTAAGTTCAAATTTGACCTCAGACACTTACTAGCTGTGTGACTCTGGATGATTCACTTAACCTCTTTATGCCTCAGTTTCCTTATATGTAAAATTACAATAACAGTAGCATCGATCTCCTGGGTTGTTTTGTGAGGATCAAATGATATAGTAATTATAAAGCACTTAGCACATTACCTGGCACATAGTAAGTGATATATAAATGTTGTTATTATTTTCCTCCTCCTCCTTCTCCCCCTCCTGTTCCTTATCCTTCCCCCTCTTCTCCTCTCCTCCTCCTTTGTCTTCATTGTTATTATAAATAATACAGTGAAGTACTCAGTTATGGGTTGAGGATAACCAGAAGCAGCTATAGTTATCAAAAGGAATTAATAAAACTTATTATTAAACAAAGAATTTTGATGTCTGGTATAGTGACCAACAAAACAATGTATATTATAATAGCTGGGGTTTTTCTTGCTGCTCAGAAACAATTTTCATTCATTTTCAGATTCTTAGGCATGTTTGCCTTGATTTAGTTTGTAAGAATCTAACCAATAGATAAGTGGGGTTTCACTCTATTTCGATCTAACTGTTCTCTTGTCATTATAATACACATTAACTTTTAAAACACTGATTAATGCCCCCTAGTTATGTAATTTTATTGATATCTTTTTCAGAAAAATGTGATGAGCAACTTGTCTCTGCATTGCCCCATCTTGTCTTCAGCTGTTCATCTTCCATGTCCAACAGCTATTCTCCAGGCTATGCCAAGCTCAATAAAAGAGGCGGTAAGTGTTTGTCCAGCCTGTTTAGTACCTATGTTCTTTAAGTTGAATAAGGTCTTTGTATGAGCTGGTGTCTGCAACTATCTGTCTACAAGCAGACAAAATACACTAAAAGCCACCTAAATACCTTCTCTTACTGGAGATCACATCCAGAGACACTAGATGCTCTCTGACAGGTAGTCTTTTAGCAAACATATAATTAATATGCTTAGCTTAAGTTGGAAGTACAAGGACTTTCTGGAGGAAGTGTCATAAAATAATGAATTAGAAATGCCAAAGAAGGTACATTTATAATTTGGATAGTAACTCAATGACAGGAGTTGAAGTCCCTGAACATGATCAGTCAAGGAACTATGTAGAGGCTTATTGACACACTTGACATGATGGTGCAAACAGCTGGGTCCACAATAATAAAAAGTGTGCAAAATCAGAATATTATTTCTACTCGGTGTTATATTGAATTATCTATACAGATTTCATTTCATTAAGGAATTAGCATAAAAGCATCTGGGAACTGTTTGAGGGCACCTCCACAACACAGGATTTAGCAATAACCTTATGAGATACATCCTCCTTTGCCTCATCTATGCCCCACCCACAATATTTGGGTGTGTTCTAGGCTTTGTTCTGTGCCTTCTCCCTAATTTTACACCCTCTCATTTAATACACTTATCACCTCTCCTAGGTTCAGCTTACTTCTCTTTGCAATCAATGGCATCTCAATCTACATGTCGATCCCTCATCTATTCCCTGAGCTCCCATATTGAATCACTAATGGCCAACCAAGACATTAGACAACCTTCTTTGATGTCTTGTAGACCTCTCAAATTCTAACAATCCTTTGAAGAAGGTGCTTTTATTATCTCTGTTTTACACTTGAAGAAACTGAGGGAAACAGGTTAAGTGCATTACAGGGGTCACACAGCTAGTAGGCATGTAAAGCACGTAAAGCAGAGGTCAAAACGATGTCTTCCTGACACTGAGTCCAGTGTTCTATCTCTGTACCTTGTCTTCTTTCAGAAAAACCCATTGAGTTTGCTGTAGAAATAACTGATCATCAATGAAGGTGTGGATAAATAAGAACTTTTAGGTCACAGGGATGTTTTTTTCTTGTTTCACATACCTTCAGTATCTAAAGATAAATGACATTATTTTTGTTATTTGCCAACAAAAACTGGTTTCTGCTATTACGAAGTTCTACTTTTCTTTTTATTTAGCCCTGCACTCCCTACCCCTTACCTGACTGCCCTGTAGTAATCAAAGAAGTACTAACCAGTCCTCTAGGGTATAATATCATCATCATCACCATCACCATCACCACCACCATCATTATCACCATCACCACCACCACCATCATCATCAATAATAGCTAGCATTTGTAAATTATTTCAAGACTTTCAAAACACTAATTTCTCAGTATTGTTTTTCCCATGTTTACAGATGAGGAAACTGAGAGATTGTATGGCTTGTTCCAGTTCACATAGCTAGCAAGAAAACTATGCAACACCCAAATGAACCCCATAGAACCTCTATACCCCTACTAGATATCCAGTCTACAAGTGATAAGGTCACACTAGAAAACCAAGGTTTAAATTAGACCTCAAACACTAGTTGTATGTCCTTGAGAATGTCATTTCAACTCTGTGTGCCTGAGTTTCCTCATCTATAAAATGGACATATACTGCATGGTTTTTGTGAAGCTCGAATGAGACAATATTTGTGAAGTGCTTAGCATCATGCCTGACACATAGCAAGCACTTAATGGTTGTTCCCTTCTTCCTTCTGGTATTTTGTTTGCCAGTTGGTGTGCCTGCTACTGTCAACTGGGTTACGGAATTTCTTCAGAACTTATTACTCCTTCCTTGCCTATTTCTTTACTTAGTGATACTTGTTTTCCTTTTCTGCTGTCCCTCTTTCTCTTCTTTAACTAATGGAAAGTAGTCAGAGTTAACCACAGCCATAGCCACAGCTGGATATATTGTGAGCATGAGAGACCCTACCATTCTCCTTTGTGTTAGGGGCTTTTCACTGTTTATAGTGGTGTGATTCACAGCAGATGCCAGCAGCTCTACCTCTCCATAGGAGCTCTGCAACAGTCTGTAGTCTATAAACCTTTACTCAGTTACTTATGGCTTATTGATGGTTGCCAGCTGTCAGGCAATATCCAGGCTGTTTGCTGAGAATGTGGGCCAGCAAATGAGTTCAATTCCCAGATTAGGCAGCATTTACACTTTTTGACTAGAAAGCTTCCCTCCCTATTGCAGAATGGTAGGATCAGCCCTAGCAGAATTGTGGGCAGTTAATCTGTCACCAGGACCCATTTCTCCTTTCTTCATCATCCTTTTTCTTCTGTTTAGCTGTCTTGTTCTACCTCAGGTACACAGTAACTTTATTTTATCCCTTCCTTCCAAATAGGATCAAAGCAAATCTAAAAAGTGACTTACATCCTAGTGTGAATCAAAACATTTGAAAGGAGAGGAATCCAAAGAAATAATTTGATATCCAGGTTTTATGACAGGGGGGATGAGAAAGATATTTTTGAATAGCCACATCTTGCCTACAGGCCTTTCATCAGGAAGGGCCTTTATTGCTTATGAGCCTAGGCCCAAAGAACAGATTAGAACACTTTCAAGTACATACAGAACTGGTGCATTGTATCATTTAACTTTTCTTCTTCCCTTTAAAAACTGATTAACCAAATGTTTGTGTACTGGTTATTTTATTTTTTTTTTTAGTGAGGCAATTGGGGTTAAGTGACCTGCCCAGGGTCACACAGCTAGTAAGTGTCAAGTGTCTGAGGCCGGATTTGAACTCAGGTACTCCTGACTCCAGGGCCGATGCTCTATCCACTTCGCCACCTAGCTGCCCCCAATTTTTTTTTTTTTTTTGTACTGGTTAATTTTGAAAACTAAACTTTCATTTGTTGTTCTTGTTGGCAAGGTAAGGGAACCATAGAGAGAGAATGACAAAGTCTTGTGAAAAATATTTTAATAACTGAGGGATTAATGGCCTACAATTTGTATTTGGGATCATGTTAACTTTATTTTCCCCCAGTTATTGCTGGGTCTCTTTTTTTCCAAGTAGGGTGGGGGAACCTGGGCTGAAAGATAAATATGCTCCTATCACGGAGATAAAGATTGATTATAGGGAAAGGTGTTGAGGGAGGAAGGGGACATGCAGCTCTGCTGCCATTGGGTAAAAAACTCAACTTCCCTCATAAAAATAGTTCAAAAGCAGAGGGAAAGAATTTCTAGTTTCTAGAAGGCCTGACCTTCAGTATGGTGAGCAAGATAGTTATGTTGACAGAAACAGACTAATTGAAGGCCAAGGCAGAAAACAACCACCACCACCACCACCACCACCACAAGAATAATAACGGAGGTAGCCATAAAGGAAATTAGCTTTTGTAGCCAAGGATTCAAAGATAGTTTCTGCCCATTGGTAATATGAATGAACAGAGAAGTCTGATAGAAAAAAAAAAAGAATATCTGGCAAGGACAAAGACTTTTTTTTTAATCTTGTGGCTAAAAGTATTTGTATGCAGAGGTACCAAGATCTTTTTCTCCTATGAAGACTAGAAACTAATGCACATTCTATGAAATGTGTTAGAAAAGGATTGTAGTATTATAGGTTTAGGGCTAGAATGTACAATAGAGGTTACCAAATCCAATGGTTTTGTTTTATTTTTGAGGAAACTGAGGACACATAAATGTTAAGTGGTTTACCCAAGTGATGTAGCTGACAGTTATGTAAGTTGAGAATTGATCTCAGGTCTTCTTCACTCCAAATTTTCACACTGTCTACTATGTACCTAGGAGCCCCGGGCTGTGATTTTTCTGGGTCATCTCTTAATTTTCTACATTGTCCCAGTAAGCTCATTGTTGGGAAACTCCATAATCGGCCTTGGTTCTCTACCTCATCACTAACCTCTTCCTCTTTGAATGAAGTATAGAGCTTTGGACCCACAAACATTCATTTAACGAGGGAAATCAGCTTAGACCATTTACTCATTTCTCACTTGGCAGCACTACACTGGAGAGTCTCTGATTCTCTACCATGCCCCTACATGGCATACCTTCTTCAACACCTACCCTCTCCCCTTTTGTGTATTGACTTTTCCTCCATTAGATTACAAGCTCCTTGAGGGTAAGGACTGTCATTTTCTATAGTATCCCCATCACTTAGACAATGCCTGCCACTGTTTATTAGCTATTGGATCTTGTTCTTATGAATGAATAAGGGTGGTTTTCAGCTCTTTTCCTTACTAGTTATTCCCTCCATCCTATAAAAGATCCAAAAGGAGCCAGTTTGTTGAAATCAGTTAAAACAAATAAGCAAAATAAACACCCCTTCATTCTTTTTTTTTAATTCAGTAAGATACTTGTAATCACAGAGAATCTGGACAATTGATTTGAATTCTATAGGAATATTGCCCTACCTAAAATAACTACAATAGAAAAAAATTCAGAATTATTCAATAGGAAGAATAGTGAAGATGTCTAATGTGATCAGCTCAGAAAATATTTATAATGACCATGATATAGGCTGAATAAGATCTTTTTTTTTAAAAAGTACATTTATAAAACATAAGTGTTTTGTTTTTTATTGTGTTTCTTTTCAAGGTGATGAGCCTTAGAGTTGGCCTTTTATATTGAAGAGAACATATCACTATTCTTACTTTTTATTTTAAAAAAATTTATAAGAATTTATCTTTCCTTCCATGCTGCTAGTTGAAGGGTGTTTTTTTTTTGTTTTTAAAGGAAAAGGGAACACTTATAACTGATATCCAGCAAAACAAATTCTTACATTGGCCATGTCTGAATATGGATGTTTTATTCTGCCTTTTAAGTCTGTCACTTCTCTGGCAGGACACAAGTGGTGTATTTCATCTTTATTCCTCCAGATTCATTGTTTATCATTTCATTGATCAGAATTTCAAAGTCTTTGCAGGACTTTAAATACTGTAATGTTTTTTCATTGTATAGATTTTCTCCCCAAGTTCTGCTTACGTAATTGCATGAATTCACAGATATCTTTCCAGTTACCTCTAAAAGTAAACAGTTTGCATGGTATAATAATACTTCATTACATTCGTATATCAGTGTTTAAAATATATATTTCAAGGGGTGGAGCCAAGATGGCAGAAGAAAGGCTGTGACTTTCCCAGCTCCAGAAAACCTGTCCATATACCTCCAAAAATAATGTGATAAGACACTTTTGGAGCAGGATAACCCACATAAGAACAGAGTAAGACTCTTTTACATCAAAAGATGACTTAATTAGGTGACAGGGATCACCTGCTATTTGGACTGAGAGAGGAGCACAGCACATGGAACAGGACCAGCTTCACAGTACCTCCAAAGCCTCAGAATCTTCAGCTGCTTCTTTGAAAACTCGGCTCACGGACTGGTGAGGGGGTCCAGTGGTTGAAGCGAATAGCTACAGTCTCTGCTGGAACTGGGGCAGGGAGCCCATACTCTGAAACAGCAATCAAAGTTGAAGGACAGTCACCTAATGGGGGAGGGGCCCAGGCACACCAAGCTTCTGACCATAGAGAATCAGATTTCAATCAGACTTCTGTTTCCCGGTCAAAGAGAAAGTGAGCCATGATTACTCACAGGCCAGGCAGGTTGAGAAAAACCCTAATCACCCCCTGGGCCAAGCTGTAGCTCATAACAATGTACCCTGAAAGCAACACTACACTTTTAGAAGGAGTTAAAAGCCAAGAACTAGGGGATCAAGATGAGTAAGCAGAAAAAACAGCAGACCAACAAGAGCTTCTTTGGGAGCAAGCTAGACTAGAATATACCCTCAGAAGATAATAACAAAGTTAAAGCTCCTGTATCCAAAGCTTCCAAAAATATGAATTGGTCTCTGGCCTTGGAAGCACTCAAAGGGCACTTTGAAGAGAAAGTAGAAGAGATAGAAAGAAGATTTAGATAGGTAGAGGAAAGAATAGAAAGAGAAATGAGAGTGATGCAGGGAAGTCATGAGAAAAAAGTCAACAGCTTGAAAAGCCAAATGTAAAAGGAGTTACAAAAGCTCTCTGAAGAACATAATTGGCTAAGAATTAGGATTGAACAAATGGAAGCTAGTGACTTTATGAGAAACCAAGACATAATAAGGCAAATCCAAATGAATAAAAATATAGAGGGCAATATGAAATATCTCCTTGGAAAAACAGCTGACCTGGAAAATAGATCGAGGAGAGAGAATTTGAAAATCATTGGACTACCTGAAAACCACCATGATCAAGGAAAGAGCTTAGACATCATCTTCCAAGAACTTGTCAGGGAAAGTTGCCCTGATATTCTAGAAGCAGAAGGTAAAATAGAAATTGAAAGAATCTACCAATCACCTCCAGAAAGAGATCCCAAAAGGAAAACTTCCAGGAATATTATAGCCAAATTTCAGAGATCCCAGGTCAATGAGAAAATATTGCAAGCAGCTAGAAAGAAGGAATTCAAATACTGTGGAACCACAGTCAGGGTAACACAAGATCTAGAAGCTTCTACATTAAACGACCAGAGGGCATGGAATATGATGTTCCAAAGGGAAAAAAAAAACTGGGACTAAAACCTAAAATCACTTGCCCAGCAAAACTGTGTGTATAATTTTTCAAGGGAAAAATGGGACTTCAATGAAAAAGAGGACTTTCAGGCATTTGTGATAAAAAGACCTGAACTAAATAGAAAATTTGACTTTCAAATACAAGACCCTATAGAAGCATAAAAAGGTAAACAGGAAAAAGAAATCATGAGGGACATTCAAAGGACAAACTGTTTACATTCTTTTTTTTATATATCTTTTTTTTTTTTTTTTTTTTTTTTTTGCAGGGCAATGGGGATTAAGTGACTTGCCCAAGGTCACAAAGCTAGTAAGTGTTAAGTGTCTGAGGCCGGATTTGAACTCAGGTACTCCTGAATCCAGGGCCGGTGCTTTAACCACTGCGCCATCTAGCTGCCCCCAACTGTTTACATTCTTACATGAGAAGATAATACTTCCAACTCATAAGAACTTTCTCAGTTTTAGGGGAGCAGAAAAGAATATACTTAGAGGGCACAGGTGTGAATTGAATATGAAGGGATTATATATGTAAAATATCTATCCTTTTTTTGTGGGGCATGCAGGGTGGGTGGCTTGTGTCTGGGTCTGGATTTGGGCTTGGGGCCTCCTGGGTCAAGGGTTGGTGCTTTGTCCACTGTGTAACATAGCTGACCCATGATTACATCTACAAAAAAAAGTTGTGGGGTAAAAGGAATGCACTGAAAGAAAGGGAAAGGGAGAGGTGGAAGGGTGTAAAGTAACTCAAACAAAAGAAACAAGAAAAAGCTTATGCAGTGGAAGGGAAAACGGGGAAGTGAGTGAGCATTACTTTCATCATAATTGGCTCAAACAGGGAAGAACATAAACACTCAAGTGGGTATATTAATATATTTTGCCCTGAGGTAACATGAGGGGGGAAGGGGAAAAGGTGGGGGAGAGGTGAAGGAAGGGAGTGCAGATTGGGGTAGGGGGCAGTTAAAAGCAAAACACTTTTGAGGAGGGATAGGGTGAAAGAAGATAAAAATAGAGTAAATATCAAGGGGAGGGAATAGGATGAAGGGTAATATGGTTAGCAATAGTAACTGTGAAAGACGTGATAAGCAGGATGCTATCAGAAGGATGTGTGAAAAATGCAAACCATCAACAGAGAAAGAACTGATGGTATTTGAATACAGATTGAAGTATAATTTTATTTGTTAGTTCCTCTTGCTAAAGTTATTCTGTCTATTTTCTTTTACAACTTGAGCAATGTGAAGATGCTTGGCATAATTGCACAAGCATGACTTATATTGAATTGCTTTATTCCATAGGGAGGGTTGAGGAGAGAGGGAGGAATAAAATTTACAACACAAAGTTTTTTTTTAAAAATCAATGTGAAGAAATGATGAGCAGATGGATTTCATAGAAACCTGGAAGGACTTACATGAATTGATGCTGAGTGAGATGAGCAGAACCAGGAGAACATTGTACAAAATATCAACGATATTGTGTGTTGATCAATTGTGATAGACTTGACTCTTCTCAGCAACACAATGGTCCAAGATAGTTTTAAAGGACTCATGAGGGAAAATGCTCTCCAAACCCAGAAAAAAAAAGAAATGTGGAATCTAGATGCAGATTGCACCATACTATTTCTACTTTTTTTTGTTTTCCTTTTATTAGGTTTTTCCCTTTTGCTCTGATTCTTTTTTTTGTTTTCCTTTTATTAGGTTTTTCCCTTTTGCTCTGATTCTTCTTTCATAGCATGACTAATTCAGAAATATGTTTAATGTGATTGTACAAGTATAACCAATATCAGATTGCTTGCTTTCTTGGAAAGGGAGGTGGGAGGGGAAGGAGGGAGAAAATTTGAAACTCGAAATCTTGTAGAAACAAATGTTGAAAACCATCTCTACATGTAACTAGAAAATAATAAAATACTATATAAATGCTAAATAAAATAAAATACATATTTCCCCAATATATTTATAACTCCCTACCCCCTTAGATTATAATTTGTGCCTACTAAGAAAAGAATTGATAGAAATATTTTTGTACACATAGGTCTTTTTCCTCTTCCTTTTGGATCTAGTAGTGATATAGCTGAGTCAAATGGTATAATTAAGGGGGCATAATTTCATGTTACTTTCCAGAGTATTAGCTATGTTTTAGAATGAAAAACAAAAACAAAAACAAAACAAACAAAATACACACAAAGGTATGAATGTGGTGTTTATTTAATTTTTCAAGGCGAATGATGCATGATATAGATGCAAAAACCTGTCTGTAACAGGTTGTCTTTGAACATTTAAATATTTTGTCTTATTTTGGTTTTAAGATTTTGATTTTAAGCTGATATATTTATATCAGCTGATATACTTAGCAGCTTTTCTATCAATAGTAGACTCAAACTCATATTATTGCTTTTAGTATAAAGCTCTTCTGGATTTTGGTCAAGGGATTCTTGCTCATTTGATGAGCAAGTGGAGATGCTAACCCAAAGCTTATTCCTATTTCATAGAAGTCCCATATTTACTCTGCCAATTAAGCCACTCCTGCAGCCTGAGTGGAAATGCGAGCAACATTCTTGGCTTTCTGTAGTTCTCAAAGAATGGATAACCTTCTTGCTATACTATCTAAAATCTAATAAGTGGTTGCCAATAAATCATAAGCTTTAGCAAGAGTATTTAGATGTTTAAATATTTATTAAAGAGCATTAGGATCAGAAAGAAAGGTAAAAATCTAACTATTTCTAAGAGACCTTATCATCCGACCCACCATGGCGAGGTCAGGAAACAAAAAGAGAGAGAACCCCTTCACCCACGTCTGCTTCCTACTTCATGTCCTCCTTCCAGAAATGGGAGGCTTCTCAAGTTGATTGGTTGGTAGCCTTGATAGACAGTACCCACAAGCAAATGTTACTTCCTGACACTAAGGACCTTGATTGCATGGCTTGCTCTCAAAGGCCTTCTCCTCATGGTAGAGCTTTTCTACAGTAAATCTCCAGCAGGTGGCGTCATTCCAATTGTTACAGCCCTGCTTTTCTTTTGTGATGTATGACTGTTCACTTATATAAGGGTTTATGGTTACTGTTGATTTACCCAATCAGAATTAGTGCTCAAGCTCCTATTCTCTTGGCAAAATTTTATCTCTTCCCTGAATTTGAAAGAATTACATGAACATCTGTCACAAGACCTGTCATAATGCTCTTTATTTCCATTGGAATAGACAGAAATGTTTTGAAACTATATATGGTTATTTATTCTTTTTTTTGCATGGAATCAATTGAAAACAATACTCATAATTTATGTGACACATGGCAGTAAGGTCAGTGCATTTTTAGGTAGAAATAATAGCTGGCATCCTCATACTTTGTAGGATACTTGAAATTCAGGAGTACTAGGAAAGATCCTAGATGGTTTATATACTCCCCCATTAGTGGGCAAATGCTCACACATAACACAAGTATCTTTTGATTTTCAATTCATATTTCCAGTAAGGCCAGTCTTTAAATGAAGACTTAGGAAATGAGGATCTAAGACTCATTGGCAAAGGTATAGACTTGGGATTTAGTGCATACCAGAACTCCCAACAGTGATTTTCCATTCATCCTTTTTTCAAAATTCTGCCTCTGCCATTGCTAGATTATCCCCGTAGATAAGGGTTATAGGCAAGGGTAGACAAAACACAGATGAAAATTCTTTCTATCTTTCTCACCATTTTTCTTCATCTCTGATCTTAAGACCTTCAACTTCATTTCTAGTAGACATGAAGTATGCCACATCACCTTTGTCCATCTAAATCCAATGACTTTGTTTGCCATATATCTGTTTGTGGGCATTTCTGCTTACTTCCTCATGCCCTTCTTATTTATTCTTACTACACAGCCAGTATCCAAAGTAGTAAGAGAAGTGGAAGGAGCAGAGATTGTAGAAGGAAAGTTTCATGGGAACCTGTCTGATATGATGTAAAGAGTAGATGATTAGGAATAAAAAGAACTGAGCTCTGTCCCTGCCCTGGCACTAATTAGATAGGTGGCTTTGGGGAAGAGACTTCCATTTTCTGGGCTTGAATTTCCTCATTGGTGAACTGAAGGGGTTGGCCTTAATGATCTCTATTACCCACAAACCCAGTATCTTCCATTCTATAAATGTATGATTTGATATATTAAGTGTATGATGTATGATATAATATGATTTGATATATCAAGTTTATAATGTATGATTTGATATATTATTAAGTTTGTATATTAGTATTTAAGAAGAGAGGTTAATAAAAAATAATATCCTGAGTAAGAAAAGGAGGGAAATGAAAAATCATTTTTGTTTTGTTTTATTTTGTTTTCCTCATTAATCAGTCCTGGTGATTAAAACAACATGGAAGTTTACTGCTAGATTGATTTCTTGGGGGTCTTTTAATTATATGCTTCTCTTTGGTATTCCATATACTAATATTGTGAGCTTTAGCACATTTTTATCTTTTGATCCTGATATATAAAGCAATAATCCTTATTATTCTAATAATAGATGACATTTCCATTGCATATGATGGTTTGCAAAGTGCTTTGCATATCTTATCTCTTTTGATCCTGTTATAAATTCTGTGAGATAGGTGAGATATTATTCTTACCCCTATTTTACAGATGAGGGAACCAACACTTTGAGATGTTAAGGAAATTTAGTAAAAATCAGATGTTAGCAAATGAGAGAGTTGGGGATGAAACCCACATCATCTGTGCAGGACAGTACTAAGGAACAGAAAAACTCTCCTTCTACTATTTCAGCTTACATTATACTGATGGGATGAAACTCAAGAGACAAGAGAAATGCAACAAATAAATATAAGAAGGACAATGAGAGGGATCAGGAAAAAAAAAAGGTTTCCCTTAGAAGGAAATGTATCAAATAAGCTCTGAATTAAGCTAATAATAAGAGGTCCAAGTATTGAAAGTATTCTTTAAGGCATTGAGCAAGAGATATAATACTGACTAGAAGGAACAGAAAGCTGACCTTTTGAGTTGGAATGGAGAGTATGGAGTGCAATAATTTGAAATAAGTATTTAAAGTTAAGCTGATAACCCATTCAGATTGTAAATGGGTTTTAATGATGAATTGCAGAGTTGGTATTCTATCCTAGAGGCTTTAGGAAATGACTAAAGCTTCCTGAATGTGGAATGATTTGGTCACACTTGAGCATTAGGAAGATTATTTTGACTGCTATGTGGAGGGTGAATTGGAGAGAGGATGGACTGGAGGCAGAGAAATCAATTAGGAACTGTGGGGAAGAACCTATTACAGTAGTTACCAAAGCCCTAATAACTAAGGAAGTTGTGAAAGAGTTGGTTGCTAGAATGATATTGAATGTTCATTGGATATAATGGAGAGGTGGGCAGAGTGAGGGAGACAAAAGATTTAAGAATGGCTTTGAGGTTGTGACCTGATTTCTAGAAAGATACTTTTCCTATCAGTGGAAATTAGGAATATTTTGATGCCTGTCAAAGATTCTTATCACTCCTTAACCTTTATTTAGAGACATATCATACCATGAGATTGCCAAATAAATACTTTCTCTGAATTGTTACTCAGATTATCTTATTGGGTATACCTTTTCCAATGAATAATTTAAGCTCCTGTGTATCTTCCTTAGATCCTAACTTTGTATTGTGTTGGCTTTTGAATACTAACTTCAGAATGATCATGTATTTAACATTGCTTTAGAGACTTGTATTGGACTGTGTACATGAAAGTCTATCAAGCCATCTTGAATGGTCCTATAAAATCCGGATGTGGACTAATATTTAGCTTATATGTTGGTGACGATTATAATAATCAGTTTATTTCTGGAAGAGACTTTAGGGTTTGTAATCCTGTGGCTAAAAGAGATGAATGTCTTGCCCAGAGCTCAAAGAGGTAATAAGCAGATAGGATTTGAGCTCACGTCATCTGAATCCACAACTCTTTCTTACACCAAGAAAACTCTTTCTGTTTTCTTACTACTAGGATTATAAAAAGCCTTAGCTAGATATAGAAAAATGAAAACAATTTAAATAGTTCTTCTGTTTAGGCAATAATTCATTTAAGGGAGAAGTTTTTAGGTTCTCACTTTCTAGATATGGAAATTTACTTTGAGAATACTTGCTTTGAAGCTCCTGTTTTGGATATGAATATCTTGATTTATACAAAAAAGTTATTGCCATTTGGCCCATTATGTGATGGAATAGGGCTTTATCATTCCTTGTCCACAAAAATGCTTATTGATTGATTCCTAATTGATACCCTGTTTTCCTCTTAACAGTAATAGCTGATTTCCTAAAGCAGATAAAAATTAGAAAAGATCTAAGGGTTAAAAACCTATCATTTGATACTTTTCTATGTGAAAAGGAAATTTCATATATCATAACATGGATATGAAGATGATAATAATAGTGAGCATTGGTACAGTGTTTGAAAAATACTTTGTGAATTTTAACTCATTTGATCCTCATGACAACTCTGGGTTGTAGGTGCTATAATTATCAGAGTTTTTCACACAAAGGAAATTGGAAACTGACAAAAATTAAGTGACTAACCCAGAGTCACACAGCTAGTATGTGTCTAAGTAGTATTTGAACTCATATGTTCATATTTTTTCTATATACTAAGAAGATGCATGACTAAATGTCTCCTTATAGAGTTATGCCATTTTGTTGTAATAGTATCTTTTTGTCATTCATTCTTCATTTTTGAAAAGGACCAGTGACATCATGGGGTAATATTTTGGCTTCTGTGTAAACTGGATTTAAGTGAGGTAAAGTTGCACAAAGTTGTCAGCCTTACTCTGTAGCAATTGGAATGATGCCACCTGCTGGAGACTTACTGTAGGAAAGCTCCAACATGAGGACAGGGCTTCTGAGGGCAGGACCATGCGGCTTTCTTTGGGGTCAGGAAGCTATGTGGGCTGGTGGGGAGGAAGAAGGGGGAGGCTGGCGCTCTGATTCACGCTCTTTCCTGTGGACTCTGGTGGAGAGCAGAGCTAGGAATGCTCTCTCCCTTTAATAGATGAATCTAGACCTTTATCTCTCTCTTTACCAAATTCTTATTCTCCTTAATAAATACTTAAAAGTCTAACTCTTGCTGAAGCTTATAATTTATTGGCAACCATTCATTAGATATTTTAGACAGACTAGCTAGAGTTTTAGCCCCTTACAATTCTCTCTTCCAGAGTCATTGATGTCCAATTGATAAGACAAAAGTCAAGATGACAGGCAGTGGCTTAAAATGAGGTGGATGACCTTGATATCTTCAATGTCTGACTAAGCTCTAAATACTCCACAGCACCTACTTCAGCTGCTTTCATGGCTCCTGGATCAAATTGTTGTCATCCAACCATTCTGCTGGGGGAAGTCTTTACATGTTTGTGGAGACACCCCCCTAACGCAAAAAAAGGTTGGAGTTCTGTTGTTTACTTTCAACCCATTTTTGCTGGATGAGTCCACTTAATGTGTTACAGCTCCTAGAACTCAAAGGTGAGAGTGGGATAGTATCACTGCTATTAGGAAAGCATCTCTAATAATTACTATACACACACACACACACACACACACACATAATCTTTGTTCATCACAGTCCATGAAGACAAAATATGGTCATTCATGACATGATGGTCAGAATTACAGTAGTTCAGAGCTGTAAGATAGCTCTGAAATCAAATCATCAAGCCCCTCTTAGAATTATCATCGGCAACATCACTGATGCTGCAAATTGATCACAATATTTAAAACTAGAAGGATCTTAGAAATCACACCTGGATTATTTTATAGACAAGAAAACTGAGGAACAAAGAGGTTAGATACACCATCATACTTATTGATACATGGCAGGTCCTGGTTTTAAACTTTACTTCTCTGACTCCAAATCCAGGGCTCATTCCATACAACTATGTTCCTTTAGAATAGATGAGTTTAACTCAAAGTAAACTTGTGTACTTGAAGCTGATTAAAAGATTCTTCAATTAACTGGACCATTTCAAAACACCTCATGAAGCACATTTTAAGCTAAACTTCCATTATTTTTCCATATTAGAAAGTGGGGCACAATGTTATTAATAAGACAGTTATGCAATTAATCTTCTTGTATGAGAAGAGTATAAAAAGACAGGATCTATTATCCTCAGTTTTTCAAGAGGTTATGGTAGAGAATGTATGTAAATGAATTTTACCCCCTTATGGATAATCTTAAAATAGAATTCTTTGCTCATATGTAATATCCTAAATGCAAGTATTAGATTGCTTGGTAAGCACCTAATTTTCTAACTCTTTTCAGATCAAGTGACCGTTAAATTGTCATGGTAACTTGTCTCAAGTCATAAAAGCATCTTTTAGAATCTCTTCCCTTATAACTATCAGTAGCTTCCCTAGGCAATCTCTTCAGCAAAGTCACCATTTTTTGTTTGTTTGTTTGTTTTTGGAGGGACGGTGGTGATGATGAAATGTTGCCATAACATTAGTAAAAGTCAGGACATAATAAGTGTGCACTTTTACAAAGGAACAAGAAGTATAATTGGTTCTTCAGAAATTTTCATGGAATTAAAAACTGAATATTCAGAGAGTGGCATTAATGATCTTTGTCAAAAATGAAGCAAGTGGGGGCAGCTGGTAGCACAGTGGATAAAAGCACTGACCCTGGATTCAGGAAGACCTAAGTTCAAATCCAGGCTCAGACACTTGACACTTACTACCTGTGTGATCCTGGGCAAGTCACCTCATCGCCCCACCAAAAAACAAAAACCAAAACCAAACAAACAAAAAATGCAGGAAGCATATTATTAATTCCTTAGTCTCTACCAGTAAGGGATTGACAAAGTGGCTCCCTACCTTCTGGTGGCCCAAAGAGACTGCATGGCTAATTTTCCAGGTTGTATCCCTTTTTGATAGGAGGTAGGTCATTATACATCAATCAAATCTAATTGGTTCATGTAATTAAAGGTGGATTACATCAGATCAGAAGGACAATATCTCTATATATGGTAATTAATCCAAAGATTCAGACCCCATCCAGACTGATCCAGCAAGCTAGTTACTATCTGGGTATGGTCCTGAGGAGGTCAGTGCATCTGGCTGAAAAGTAACAAAAAGGGGAATCTGAAGTTCCCCATATAATGCTCATTGATAATTATTTTTTCACAATACCATAGCAGAGAAAAAGATTAGTGGAACCAGGTGTTCTGTTATGAAAAAATAACAAAGATAGCCAAGTCTTAATATCATATCTCCCTTCCAGATGCTATATGTAACTTAGGAGGGCTAGAAGAGAATGAATGCAAGTACATATTAATTAAAAGAATCTTAAAATCAATTAGAGGCAGCTAGGTGGCACAGTGGATAGAGTACCGGCACTGGATTCAGGAGGACCTGAGTTCAAATTCAGCCTCAGACACTTGACACTTTCTAGCTGTGTGACTCTGGGCAAGTCACTTAACCCCCATTTCCCCTGCCCCCCCCCCAAAAACCACACACACCAATATTTTTTTTTTTTTTTTTGCGGGGCAATGGGGGTTAAGTGACTTGCCCAGGGTCACACAGCTAGTAAGTGTTAAGTGTCTGAGGCTGGATTTGAACTCAGGTATTCCTGAATCCAGGGCCAACGCTTTAACCACTTCGCCATCTAGCTGCCCCCCCACATCAATATTTTTTAATCAATAGGGAATAAGAAGTTGTCAATTTCTAGACTTCTCCAGTGAAAATGAAAGAAGGTAAAGGAATAGAATGCTAAACATGCATGATAATAAATAATAATATTAGATTAAATTTACATGATATGTTTTTCACAAATACTTTTGTATTTGTGTATAAATGTACAGTGATGGATTTGAAATAGAATACCAGGCTTTCATTCTTGACTCTGCTACTTATTATTAGTGTTACTTTGAGCAAATCATTTTAACTCTTTGGTTCTCCCTTTCCTTACTAATCAGAGTTTTAGCTAGATCATTTCTAAAGTTGTTTTTTTTTTTTAATAACTCAAACATACTATTATTCCATTTCATTGTATCCTTTGAACATCCGTAGGAGATAGGTAGTGCTAAGCTGATATTCTACTTTGTTATTGTTGAGAATGGCACCATTTTTGAAATCACTTAGGATTTGATCATACACTTTTGAATTATATTCTGTTTTTCACTCTTACTCTTTCTCCACTTCCATATCCATTTAGTTTTCAAAGTCTAGTCTATTCTACCTCCAAAACACCTCTATCTCCATTTCCTTATCTCTACCCACACAGTTATTGCCCTAAGGAATGATCTCAGGATCTCTCACTTGGACTTTTATAATTGACTCCTAATTGATTTCCCTGCTTTCACCTTACCCCTCAGGTCTAGCCACACATTGCTGAAATAATCATTCTAAAGAACAAATCTGACCATGCCACTACCACCATCAAAAATATGCCATGGTTTTCTAATGCCTCTAGAAAAAAAAAATGTTCCCAGCCTAGCATTAAAAGCTCTTTGTAATTTGGCTTCATTATACATTAATGGATATATTTTATATCATTCACCTTTGCACACTCTATATTCCAGCTAAACTGGACTGCTAGCTCTTCCCCATTCTTGACATTTTATCTCTTATAGCTGTGATTTTGGATCAATTATGCTGAATATTTGGGATGTGATCCCTCCTCCCTTTGCCCTTAGTTTCATTTAAAGACTAAGGTGTCATCTCTAACTGGAAGACTTTTCTGATCTCCCTAGTTATAAGGGTTTTCTGGTGAAATTATCTTAAATGTGTTTGCCTGTTTTACCCTCTCCCTGCCACACAAACACACACACACACACACACACACAGCCCAGGAACATGTTAAGTTCCTCAAGGACTATTGTTCAGCTCTTGAGGAAATGCTTTTTCACTGTCGCTGTAGCTACAGCACCCAGGACAAAGTAGGTGCTTAAAAAATGTTTGCTGAATTGAATCAAACTATTCCCATTTCTTGGGAAAATGGAGAGCAGACAGTTTAACACTTTGACTATAGACAAGTTTCTTAAAGCTGAGACTAAAGTTACATTCTCCTGACATCTCAGGAAGCATTGACATCACACTTGCCCCATCATTGAATGAAAGAGATAGAAAAAGGAGAACGAGGGCACAATTTCTTAAGATTCTTGGAATCTTAGTATCTCCTTAGGACACTACCAGTATCACCATCAACAAACATTTATTGTCTCTTATGTATCACTGCCATAAAATTTCTCCCTTTAAGGTTGTCAGAGATCTCTTTACTGCTACATCTGATGACCTTTTTTCTGTCCTTATCTTTCTTTACTTCTCCACCCTTTGACACAGTTCTTCTCATTATATATGCCCCCTTTCCCAAAAGTGGCTGTCCTCAAGACTGCCACATCTTTGCTAGCCACATAATCTTTCCTGACATTATAATCCACACCCTTCCCATTTGCCTCAATTTTCTTCAACCTCTATAGCTACACATGCCCAATTCAGGTAAATGGCCATGTCAAAGAACAACTATGTTAGCAGAGTCAGTTCTAGTGGTTGCAAAGTGGCTGCCATCCCAGTGATCCGAAGATGCTGTTGAAACATCTGAAAAGACATTTCACTTTGCATATCACTGCTGAGTTTTGCTTTTGGGAAATGAGTGAATATCCTGTGAAAATATGAACAAGGAGGGTTTGCCAAGGACTTAATGGCCCAGTGGGAAAAACTAGTTTCTGTTGCTAAGGAGGTAGAATAGATATATTAATTCTACAATGCAAGGCTTAGAAAGTCTCTCCAGAAAACATCCCAGAAGTATATTTAGTCCTACAAAAGGAAGAAATGGCATAGGACTACTGGTAAGGCTAGAAAGCTTCTTTAAGCCAACCATCCCATCCCAGTTTTAGAAAGAAAAACAAAACAAAACAAAACAAAACACCGAAGGCACTCAGAACTTACAAGGACTCCCAAAATCTCCCATGGAGTTGAAACAAAAGAAGAAAGGAATGGAGGGAAAAGCATTTTATCATAGCATTTGTTACACTCTTTATGCTCAATCACATACTTGGCAAGTATATGTAGACTCTTCTGGACCTCACAACAAATTGCAGTTTGTGCCATAAAAAAAGCTTGGAAATGGCTATGGTAATATCCTGTAGGATAGAGTTGTGTACCACCAGGGATTACCCATAGCTTACATGGTGAGCCTTTAGAGAGCACTTGCACTTCTCAGCAAAGCCATCATTCTTTATTCCAATAGCAGTCTATTTATTTTTGCTAGTTAGCCAGAAGACATACTTAGTTCACAACAAAGACAGTCAATGAAAGAACATAGTAAAAAAAAAATAGTGCTAAACATTGCCCTTTTATGCCTGGGGTATACTTTTGCAGAAAAATATACACCATCAGGAATATACAGAGAGAACATTGTGGATGGGCACAAATATAGGAAACATATCTGGTCAAGAAAAAAGAATAATTGGTTGACTCATGTCTCTTCATTCAAGACTGCCATCCCCCCCACCCCCCTGTATGTCATCTTCCTGCTTCCTCTAGACATTTTATCCCCCATGTTTTATTATATGTTGTCCAATGGCTAACAGGCATGTGGTCTTTGCCAGATGTGAATTTTTTTGAGGATGTGTAGTCTCTACTGAGTATATGGCAATGTCATTGATTTTTGGGGTGAGTGGACATTGTTTTTTGCTTATCTAAGACAGCTGAGGTTTTTTGTTTGTTTGCTTTTTGTTTTTGTTTGTTTTTTTATATTCTGCTAGTCTTGTGCAGTCACTTTCAGGTGAGGTTTTCCTTGACATAATATTGTGGATATTATATATTCTTATGTTTTTTTGGATTCAGTCACAGTCATCAGCTAAATTGCTTAAGAGGAAGAATGAGTTCTGTAGCCCACCCTCCAGACACACATTTTTAGCATTGCAGAAATATTTTTTAAATGACTAGCCTAATTTGGGGGGACTAATCTATGGATGACTAATTTGAGGACTTTTGACTGTTTGGCTATCTGACTGCTACTAATTTAATGTGGGCCATTTATAAAGTTCCACCACACTGCTCCACTCCCAAATTGATAAGCAAAATATTAAGAAGCCTCTTAACTAAATAATCAAAGCAGAGTTTATTTGTGAGATACTATTTAAAATTAAGAATACAGGGAAATAAAATGAACAACCTGACTGCATTGCCTTGTGTCTCTTTCCACTGGGTCTCTTTCCCACCTGCTGTGCCTCGAACTTTTTTAATACAATAAGGGTCTTAGCAGCCTCCTCCTTCAGGGCACGTTACACTTTCCCTGCTCAGCTCTTTTCTTCTAACTCCTCTTAATCTTCACTTTCTCCAACTTGTACCCTTTCACTTTGTAAATCCCCTGGCTTCTAACTTTCCTCTCCTTACTGCCACTGCTGAACCCCTGTGTTTCTCTCTCACTGACCTGTCTGTTCCGTCAGTCTGCCCTCTGCCTCTCTTTTCTCTGCTCCTAGTCCTTCTCATCTTCTCCTCCGTCCTTGTAGCCCTGTCTGTAGTCTGCTGCCCTCCAACCTCTCTAATCTTGTCAGCCGCCCCCAGCAACCCAAACCCGCCCCCCCCCACCACTGAGTCTCACTCTCAGATCTATATATACCTTTTCTTCTCTTCCCTCAAATCTCGGGGCTTCCTGTGCCCCCACAGACCAAGCTAATCCGCCAGCCAGGGCTGCAGCTGGTGTAGGGGGTGGGGTGCTCAAGCCTCACATGCCTCAGCACAGGATATGCCAGAGCCAAGCATCTCTGAGATACCTCTGCTCAGGCTGGAGGGAGCTGGGGGCTTTTTTCCCCCTAGCTGTCTGATGTGAAGTCTTGTATAGCCCACAGGGCTTTTGGGCTCAGCTGAAGCAGAGGGGGAGGGGCACCAGCCCCTCCCACACAGAAGAGACCCTGAGGGCCTAAGGCTTTCTAATCTCAGCCTAAAGGTAGGGTCCCCAAATCAAAATAAATTTCCACAGCATAAAAACAAAAAGGTGTTTTTAGCTAAAGGTATCTTGGAAGGGTAGAAATATCATGTAACTAGTCATTAGACTAAGGAGAAAATATCTTTGACTCTACAAATGGATGGAAGTCTCTTTACTTAGAGTCTTGGCTAACATGGCTACTTCCTCTCAAAAGGAGATTCCTCAACCCAAGCACCAAAGTTTCTATAATATAGAGTAGACCTAAAAAACATGTACCTTTAGGCTGGAGTCAGATTTTTTGCCCCTACACGTTGTTGTCATCAAGTCATCTGTCTCTGTCAAAAGTCTGATGTGGACAAAGGGTTAGAAATTCCTTTGTCTGCTTAATTTCTGAATGTTTACCTAAAACATATCTCAATTTGCATGAATTTAGAAGCTCTATTTCTATTAAATTGCTAAGGGCTCTTAGGATTTGTGGCCCTACAGTTTCTCAACCCTAAGGAAGGGAATAGATAAGGAATAAGATATATGTAGTTTACTAAGATCTGCATAAACACTCACCATATCACTTAATTACAAAACAGCTTGTATGGTTCAAATTGTTTACACAGCTAGCCTGATAATAGTTATCTCAATAAGATGTATTGCTGCTGAATGTAAGACAATCCATATTCAGGTACTTAATCCACAACATTAATATTAATGTTGCATACAGCTGGTCATGATACATTCAATAAATATAGCACAATGAACATATGTGAATATCTGTACATCTAAACATATGTTCAGAGCATACACAAAAACCTTGAATTATAAAACAAAAATCAAAAAATATTCTGAAATACAAGTCATAGCACATGTAATATAATTGTATATAAGTGCAGAGAAGTGACATGCTCATATAACCATATTACATGCACAAAACTCACTATTATGATACATATAAAACATTTAAAGAACACATGTATATTATTTCACACAGTATACATATAACACCAAAGTACATGTGCATATATATGTAAATATACAAATAAGCATAATAAAACATTAACACAAATTGAAAAAAGGTAGCATATAAAAGATACATACAAAGCAGATAGTATATGTGTTCTAACAATATGCTTGTCTCCCTGCATATGTAACTACTTCTATTTATCATGAAGTATCGTGAGTAACTTTGTTCACTGCTGCAAAGGCCTGGCATTTCTCCCATGGTCTTCTGACCTTATTTGTGGCACAGGGTAAGACTGCTATCTACAGACATGCTGGTCTGTGATCCCGTTATTTAAATTGAGAATGACCCAATCTATTATTGGGGGTTTTTTCTAGTCATCTAAGATTTTGATTGTTCTTTTTTCATGTTCTGCCAAAGCTTTTCAAAAGATGAGTTCTTTCAAGCATTCCATTTCTTCCATACAGCACATTTCCAACTATATTCTCCACTTTTCACAAGTTTTATTGAAAGTTGGTTGATGCTCCTGAGATAGCTTAGGGCATGCATACACACCAATTGGTATGATCCAGCTGGGTAGATGAAGATGATTTTCTCATTGTCTTTCTCTCCTACAGGAAACTGAAAATATCCAAAAAGGAAACCCATTGACTGTCTAGAAAAGAGACTGGTCATCTTGAACACTAAGAAAAGGACTTTGGAAATAAGATTGTAGAGATACTCTTGGTTTCCTGCTTCTGGTTTCAGCCTCTTCAACTGAGGCGGTGGGGTGGGTACCACTTTATCAAAAGAGGAAGAGTGCTCTCAACAATAACATACCCATGTTGTTTTGCTTCAGCTCTTCTAAAACTCAGAATATTACATCCTCAGTCACTGAACCAGAGAAAATTTTCCATGCTTCACATGTGTTGAGTGAGGAAGTTTACTTATTTCACAAAGCTTTTCCTAGAATGGACATTTCCATCTCCTGTAGGAGATTACTTACCTGTACTCTGGGAAGCAAAATCCTTGAAATAAAAAACAAACCCAGCTCAGTATGCCTTTATGCTTCTGTTAATTTTTTAATCTAGAGTTCTTGATCACTAGATGCTGTCTCTGTCTGAGGTCTTACTCTGACTTAGGGTCAGAAATGTCTTGTGATTTTATTTTTAATTTCAGATTTCTAAATGTAGAGGCTCAGCATAAACAGAGACTTCCCTTCTAGCAAACTGTAATGGGTTTTCTTGGTTCTCACTCTACTCTGTCCTACTTAACACACCCTTTCTAGTTTCTCACCCTTAAGACTGTTTCTCATGAAAGCAGATGAGGGGGAGGAAACTTAAAGATAACTAAAATAAAAATTAAAAAAAAAATAACTAAAATCTTTAGTCAGTGGTCTTCCACTTGCCTAGCTTCATTCTTGCATTTTATATATATATATATATATATATACCAACACATTACATATAAATTGACCTAAATATGTACATTTGCATACCCATGTATATACATGAGTATGCACATATATAATGTGTGTATGACTGACTATAAGCTTCCTAATGTAGATGGAATCCAAGAGAGAGATCCCATGATAATGTTTCTTAAGTCAGAAAAAACAACACAAGTCCTCCCATATGAAAAGTCTCATTATCAGTGGCACTCACATATGAGGGGCACATTTGGGTAGAGTGTTTTTTGTAAAAGGAATGACATTCAGTGAATATGAGTGGCCTGAGCACTCTCATGATAGGATAGCTCACACTTCTCCCATACCCAAACGTTTCACTTCTCCTGAAGTCGCTGTGTGGCTCTCTCCTATTTCTTCTCCTTGGCAATTTCTGCTGACCTTTGTCTTTATTTCCCTCTGAAGTCTTCCTTCTTGCCAGGCATCAGTTCTCAATTCCAATTGTCATCAACTCTGATTAGTTTCAGACTAACATACTGCCCAGCTTCTAATAGAGATGCTGTATTTATCATTTTGACTTTTTTTTTTTAACCAGCTCTTCCAACCCATTGTACCATCCTTTGGAGTGCTGTGATTAATTACTGTTTCTTTTTATTGCTTTCTTCACAGAAACTACTTCTAAATACTTTTTGTCCATAACATTTGCAATTGGGAAGGCCTTACTATACTTGTTGCCTTCCAGAAAGCCTCTCCCGGTATCCTACTATATGCCTTCTGTTAATCTAAACTCAGTTACCCAAGCTCTGACGTCTCCATTCCCTTTCTCTTAGGTAGGTTCTAATGTAATCCTCTCCACTCCACAAGGAAAAAAAAGGCTTTAGCTATCCTGAGTCAGCATTCTCAATCAGTAGCAACAAAATGGAACTTTCTTTAGCTCTTCTCAAAGGCTAAAAATCTCTCCTCCACAACAGATTTACACCAGGTGATATGGGCAGGCAGGCTAAGATGAATTCTACCCTTCTACTTCTTAGAATGCTCCTGTTAACTGTGCTAACTGCTGAGTGGCTTTTTTGTTCTTATTTTTCCTGGGTCACTCAGTGTAACCATCACTTAACATGATCAGAAAAACATTTTAATTTTTGGATTTGTCATATTCCTTAGGATGAGGCAAATCTCCCTGGGGCCCTACTTCTTAAATTTTAATTAAAAAAAAAAAGGTTGAGAGATAATGTGGTAAGAATACCATTTTAATGTTTCCCTATCAGTCCTTGTATTTTATGAAAATAAGAACTGGTTGTGATGATGCAAGAAGGCTCAAATCCTATTGACCTTTGAATTACTTTCCTCAGCATCACATCACAGGTCTCCTTACATATCCAACAATCTTTTCTATGCAGATGATTCCCAGACCTATGTTTCCAGTTTTAAATTTTCTTTCGGATTCGAATCCCACACCACCAAATGCTTGTTGGATTTCATGAACTAGATGTATTAAAGACATCTTAAAATATCTCCAAACTTTAAGAGAATAGGATCTGGCTTTTCTAAACACATTTTTGTCTTGAGTTTTCTTTTTCTGTTGAGATCTTCAATTTACACAGCTTCATAGTCTCTGAGTAATCTTTGACTGTTCTCCTTCCCTTAATTCACACGTCTTATCAGTTGCCAAGTCATTTGAATTCAACCTCAACATCTCTCACATATGATATTTCTCTTTGATCCCTTGTCATTTCTTGCTTGGGAGACACAGGAGGACATAGCATCCTAAGTAGTAGTTCTCTCACTGGCAGTCTCTCCCCTCTCTAATACACCCTCTGCACTGTCTCCTAACTGGATTTCTCACTTGTAGACTGTCATTTCTCCAATTCATCTTCCACACAACTGCCAAAATTCTCTTCATGAAGCCCAACTATTCCATGACTTTGCTCTAGGATCTTTAGTGGCCAACTATAGGATAAAATATATATTTCTCTGACTGACATTGAAATATCTTCCTGATCTGTTTCTTTCCTAACTTTCTATTATCATCAATGAATCCCTTTAATTAATGTATATTCCAGTTAATCTGAATCACTTGCTCTTTCCTAAATTTGGATTTCCTCGAATTTTCCTGTCTCCAACCTAAAGCCTTTGTAAAGGTATGGAGTACACTTATTTATGTGTGTTTCAAATCCCTAGATTCTCTCAAGATTAATTTCATGTGCTTTCTTCTACTGGATACCTTTCCTGTTCTATTTAGTTATTGATGCTCTCTTCCAGATATTTTCACATTATTTGCTAACATTTACGTTTTGTGTTCTCTTCAGTAGAATGTAAATTCCTATATTTCAGCAATTGTATCTTGTTTTGTCTCCAGGTTCTAAAATAATATCTTGCATATGTTATGTGTTTTTTAAAGGTTTAAAGTTTTACAATGCTCTTTCCTTACAAAAAACAAAACAAAACTGGAATGGAAGCACTGCAAGTATTATTATCCCCATTTTAAAGATGAGGAAACTGAGGCTTATAAAGTGTAAATAACTTCTTAGGATCCACAGTTTATAAGTTCAAAGCTGGGACTTTAATCCAGGCTTTTACATCTACATCCATTGCTTTTACCATTATAAAAAGCTACTTCTTAAAATATATTTACAAAACATGTAATGCTTTTATTTTCTATTTCTTCAAATCTTACATTCCCAAGTCTTTATACAATGACCATTTGTATTTTCTTTATCTCTGTTCATATTTCAACTCCATTGGCATTGGAAGGACTTCATGCACCTTTGACTTACCTGCTCTCTAGGCTTTCTGGCCCTTCTAAGAAATAGAACAATGAGAACGAAGCAGGAAAGACATAAGCACAGAAGATATCAGAATACAAAGGGAAACTTTAGATTATAAACTCCTTTAGGGTAAGGACTGTCGATTGTCTCTTTTTGGATTCCTAAGGTAGCACAGTTCCTGGCACAGAGCAAATACTTAATATTTATTGATTGGTTGATTATCTATTGAGGTTTATCTTGTTTTACCTTTCCACTTCTCTTTGAGACTTAACTTCTATGCTCATAGACTATATTCAATCATAAACTAAGATTTGGAAAGTACATTAGAGGTCACCTTCTGCAACCTCAGAGGTTAAAATACTTGACCAGTGTCCCACAATTACCAACAGGACAAGGATTTAAACTCAGATCTTGTTGACCCTTTTTATTTTATTTATTGATTTGGGGGGGGCAGGGCAATGAGGGTTAAGTGACTTGTCCAGGGTCACACAGCTAGTGTCATATGTCTGAGGCTGGATTTAAACTCAGGTCGTCTTGAATCTAGAGCCAGTGCTTTATCTACTGCACCACCTAGCTCCTCCTGATCTTGAACTTTATATCCATCATGCCTTCTGTTCTCTGGCACTCCTTGGGAGTGGGAAGGTGGCAAGGCTTTATTTATTTAGCTAAATGAATTGGATAACACACAGAATACTCTGACCCAAGACAGAATCCAATTATTCAATGAAATTTCACCTTGATGCTACTTTAGAATCTTACTTCTTCTCTTCCATATGGTTAGCTCAACAATTAGCATGTATATATTTGGAAACATCTAGATAATATAATTCTTTTTACACTTTTTATACAGAAACATAGATTGGATGAACACTATCTTATGGGTTCTGTAATGAATTCCTGCGAAGTATTAGTGATTCATCAAGAGTTTGGTACTATTCCCTTGTCCCTTCTAAGGAGTTAGAGAGGGAGATGGTTTGTAAAGGAGTTGCCTCTGTGACCTACATAGCATCATTGTACAATATTCTTAGCTTTTCTGGATTCTTAACCTTTTTTCTTTCACATCAAGAAAGGAATAGAGAAGCAATAGCTGTTTTTCTTTCTTTGGGGGATTCTTTTATCAGACAGCATCTGATTAGAAGCATCTCTAATGCCAGCACTTACTTAGTTCATGTTCACTGTCAGGAAGTACCCCCCCCCCAAGTTTTACTTTGTCTGATCATAGTGAGAATACACAGGAAGAAGAATGTGGTGCTTAACTTTTAAGGACATGACCTCCATTATTTTATGTGGAAATGTATCTAGTCATCAGCACAAGTACAGTGAACAGTATAGTGACTCTTGTGGTCATGGGTTGAATGTCCATGGTAGGGGTTTTATATGCCTTTAGATGACTAAGAAACTTCATGGGGGTCATGGTGGGGGAAGATGTAGCCAATCATGGCATGGGAATCTGCTGTTACATTTTTGAGAAAGTCCATCCCTATCAAAGGAGGGAAGGAAGACACACTAGGCCTATTCTGTATGTGGGTTGGGGGAAAGAATCTACACTAATAACCATTAATCTTATTAAACCATCAAAATATGCATTCATTTTGACCATAGGTTGTGGGTGGGGCAGCTAGGAGGCACATTGGATAGATCACTGGCCCTGGAGTCAAGAGGACCTGGTTTCAAATCTCATTTCAGACACTTACTAGGTGTGTAACCCTGGGCAAGTCACTTAACTCCAATTGCCTTAAACATCCAGGATCATCTCCAGTTATCCTGATATAATCTTGCCACTGGACCCAGATGTCTCTAGAGGAGAGAGTGAGACTGGTGACCATGCATAGCCCTCCCTCACTTAAATCCAATTCAGTGTAAGTCATGACATCACCCTGATGTCATGGTCCTCTTCAAGAATGAAGGACAAACAAGTTCTGGCTTAAACTTTTCCCACTTTTACTTCAGAGCATAAGGTAATAAACATATTTATTTAAGGAAATGATTATGTTTTACAAATAGTGACAGTACACATCTACAGCTGGAATATTTTATATGTAGAAACAGCAGAGATCAGAACAAAACAATGATAAGCACATTCCATCTACTGAAAAAGAATTGGAAAAAAAGGGGGGGGGACAACCCTTATATAATGGCCCTTGACCGAAGCTCTATTTTTGTTCAAAGGTGCCAACATTCTTACCATTCATAACACAAGCAACACAAAGGCAGTGAGTCAGCAGTAAGTGAGAGGGAATGGATAAGAGGTATACAACACCACCACAGAAGAAAAAGTTGCTGAGATTCAGGAGATACCCACAAGCTCAACATGTATAGATGAGGAAAGATGTCCTAGTTCAGAACAAAAAACATCATAATCATTAAGTTTGTGCCACTTTCCCTGTGTAGTTAGCCACAGAAACAGTTCAGAACCATTATACTTTGTAGTTTCTCCAGTATTGCTTAGAAGAATTAACACAGCTCTCTAGAAACAACACCATCAAGGGAGTAGATTTAGCTCTTTTATCCTTCTGAATACCAGATATTTGAATATGGAAGGAATGCAATTTCTAGGCCAACTCTTTCAAATGGGAGATGTTACTGAAATACTGATACATTTTTGTCTTTTAAGGAAGAGAATTTGAGTCAAACCAAAAAAAAATAGTGTCTTCCCTTGTGATTTTAGTTGGAAAGGGTAGTGATCTTGGAGTTAGGAGACCAGCATGTTGCTTCTGGTGGTGCTACTGAGGTATAATTATCATCATCAGCAGCAACATTTATATAGCACATTAAGTTGGACAGAGTGCTTTGAAAATAGTATCTCAGGGCAGCTAGGTAGGCAGTGGATAGAGCACCAGTCCTGGAGTTGGGAGGACCTGAGTTTCAAATATGGCCTCAGATACTTAACACTTACTGGCTGTGTGACCCTGGGCAAGTCACTTAACCCCAATTGCCTCACCAAAAAAAAAAAAAAAGAAAATAGTATCTCATTTGATGCTCATAGGAACTCTTGGGAGGTGTTGCTATTTGTATCCCTATTTTACCAATGAGGAAACTGAGGCTGGCAGGTCAATTGACTTGCCTAGGATTGCACAGCTAAGTAAATGTCCGGAGGAAGATCTGAGCTTAGATCTTTCTGACCCCAGTTCTAGCCCTCCATTCAATATGCTGTCTAGAGACTTTGACTTTATTCTTAAATTGAATCCCAGAGTGAGATCACTCTCTCTAATACTAAAGGTCAGCATTTTCTTTCTAATTTATAGAATTTGGGAGTTACTTAAAGTATTGAGGGGCTGGTAGGTGGTACAGTAGATAAAGTGCCCAGCCTCAAGTCAGGAGACCTGAAATCAAATCAAGCCTCAAACACTTACTAGTTCTGTGACCATGAACAATTTGCTTAACTCTGCCTCAAGTTCTTCATCTGTAAAATGAGCTGGATAAGAAACTGGCAAACCACTAGAGTATCTCTTCCACAAAGGGGTTCACAAAGAGTCTGATGACTTAATACATGTCTAAACAACAACAAGTACTGAGCAACTCAGTGACTTGTCCAGAGTCATGCAGCCAGTATGGGTTAGAGGCTGAACTTGAACTGAGTCCTTCCTGGCTTCGCATTGGCTCTCTGGCCACTGCACCACTCTGCTTCTCATGACTGCCACTTTCCCCTTTAAAAGGGTAAGGAAAAGGCTTCAAATACAATTTTTTTCAGCATGATGATTTTTCACAGCTACTAGTAACCTTGACTGAAATGAAATTGAAGATGGATGCTGGCGCTGCTATGCACATCTATCCTTTGAAGCAAAACTCCTCCTCAAAGCTTCATTCACCTACCCTGTACAAGTAGGTACTCCTCTGCAGAAATGGGATCAGTGCGTATTTCCATGTTTGTCCTTCCTTCTGTGCCATTGCCTAGGGAGGTTCCCATTCAGTTCCGTAAGGCAGCAGCCTCAGACTGGAGAGAAGATAAGGACTAGTAGAAATGCTTCTCACTTGCCACTAGACTGTTACTGTACCATCATCATCATCAATCATTATAATGTTCTTATATTGCTTAAAGCATTATGGAGAATTTTGCATATTTCGTCTCATTTGCTTCTAATCACACTAACTTCCTTTACACAGTGTTCTCCCATCTTTGAGGGCTGGTGGCAAACACCTAGGTGAGGCCAAAGTAGAAATAGGAATTCAAGCCATGTGAGATTATATCCAGAAAAAAGCATTAACTTCCCTCCAGCTGCCTTTATCCTAGTGATCACAGTCATATATGAAAAGGACTTTTCCCCCTTCCTCTGGTGGTCAGTGCTTTCATACTTCACATTGTGGTATTTTTCTGGAAATCAATGCTCTCTGGTAATCTGCCTCAGATTCTTGTCCATATGTGTAGTAGCCCTTTATTGGCTGTCTTATTGTGAAAAAAAAAAGGAAGAGATCATATTTCTCTTGTTTTCACGTCACCCAGAATTTAGATTTATTTGATTCCCAATTCAAAAAGGTTACAGCCCTCTGAACTTTATTTCTGTCTTTTTTCCTTTGGATGTATATTAGAGGTGGGAGGAGCTAGTAAATAGACTGATATCTTCTAAGCTCTCTAAAGTATGATCTGTGTCAATTCATACTTAATAGTAAGGATTGCATAGTACAGAACCTGGGGAATGAGAATTCTGCAGCAGCATAAGAACACAGCTTCTCCCTGAAGAGTACTATTATTCATATTTTAGGCACCTCAATTAGACATTCATTATTCATGAGTACTTATGCAACTCTGAGTTATTCAGAAAGGGAGAGAACATTAACACTTTTTTTCTTTACTTCTTTATTGCTGAAATATCTTGTAAAAAAAAAAAAGAGGTTGGGGAGAGATGCTTTTGCCACATCTAAATCTAAAGTTATATTTTTAAGGTAGAGACAACCAGATCTTGGTAATGACAGACCTATCGAATTTGGCTCCCCCTGGTCAGGCAAATGTGCCACAGGCAACCCATCCTTATGAGCCTGAAATTGGAATTAAAATAACCAAACTGAACAATTCATTCATGTCACTCTCCAGCTGTTCAGATGCTGCTAGGTGGACTTGTTTTCTATTTCTTAGCTTTATAGTGTTTTATAGAAGCATGTTCACATCTTCACTTATGCTTAATTTGATTATGTTCAAAGGGATTGAAAAAGTGAATGTGACAGGGTAACAGTTTAATAAATATAAGGTCATTCATTCTTTAATAAGGAAAATACAACTAATAAAAAATCATTTTCCAATTTTAAGGCATTAATTTAATAAAGACCACTTTCCAGATTAGTGCATAAGAGAAGAATGGAAGATTCAGCATAGGGACTATTGTTTGAAAAGACAGGAGAGGAGCAGGTAGGTGGCATAGTGGATAAATCACTGGCCCTGGATTTGGGAGAACTTGAGTTCAAATCCAGCCTCAGACACTTGTCACTTACTAGCTGTGTGACCCTGAGCAAGTCACTTAACCCTTATTGTCCTCCAAAAAAAAAAAAGGACAGGAGGGAATATACTTATAATTTACATAAATATATTACAGTAGAATAGAAAAAGTATAAAATTCCATAGATTCTGTTCAGAAAAGAAAAAAGAAAAATATTGGTACCCAGGATAAATTGGTTAAAAAATGTCACCAAAGGCAAAAAAAACCCCAAATCTTTGGTTTTGTTAAACATAGAATTAGAATTTTTGAAATGGAAGGAAGAAACTTCAGACAAATACAGCCTTTCTATATAGCAAGCTAGTATATTAAGAGCTAAGGAAGTAAAACAACTTGTCCAAAGCTGAATAACTAGTTAGTAATTGAGCCAAACTTCAAAACTGGATGAAGAATTTAAGTTCATTCTTTGGCAGGGCTTCATAACAATTTAAGCTGTCCAGAAAGACCTTCTGGGGAAAAAAAATTAAATTCTCAGTCCACACGTAACCTAAATGATGATGATGAGTTTTTATAATTATCATTAACCTTCATTTAAAAATTTTTGAGTTCTAAATTATCTCCCTCTCAAGCATCCCTCCCCCAATCATTTAGAAAGTAAGCAAAATGATATCAGTTATATATATATATATGAAGTCATGGAAAACATATTTCCATATTAGCCATGTTGCAAAAACCAAACCAAACCAACAGTGTGAAACATAAAGTGAAAAAAAATTCTTCCACCTATGCTCAGAGTTCATCAGTTCTCTGTCTGTTGGAATTGTCTTCAATCATTGTCTTAATCAGAGTAGCTTAGTCTTTAACAGTAAATTAATATATTCCTGTTACTTTGTACAATGTTCTCCTGGTTCTGGTCACTTCACTTCGCATCTGTTGATATGTTTTCCCAGGTTTTTAAAAACCATCCTGCTCAGCATTTCCTATAGCACAATAATATTCCATGATAATGCATCCAGGTGGCACAGTGGATAGAAACTGGGATCAGGGTAGCTCATTTTCATGAGTTCAAATTCATCTCTAAGATGAGCTTGAGAAGGAAATGAAAAACCACTTCAGCATCTTTGACAAGAAAATCACAAAGTAGATTCTTGGAGAGCTTGACACAACTTAGATGCCTGAACAGCAACATTCTATTATTTTCATGTACCACAACTTGTTAAGTTATACCCCATTTGAAGGGCTTGCCCTCTCTTTTTAATTCTTTGCCAGCATAAAAAGACACCCATAAGTATGTATGTATATGTGTGTATTCTTTTCCGTTTTATCTCTTTGGAATACATACAGTGGGCATAGTTCCAAATTATTCTCCAGAATGGTTGGACCAATTCGCAACTCCACCAATAGTACATTAATGTACCTGTTTTTTTTTTCTATATCCTCTCCAGCATTTATCATTTTCCTTTTCTTTCATGTTAGCTAATGTGATAGATATGAAGTAGTACCTCAGAGTTGTTTTAATTGAATTTCTCTAATAGTGATTTAGAAAATTTTTTCTTGTTACTATTGATGGCTTTGATTTCATCTGAAAACCAGTTCTTTATGTCCTTCAACCATTTATCAATTGGGAAATGATTCATTTTATAAATTTGGCTCAGTTACCTATATAATTTAGAAATGAGACCTTTATCAGAGAAACATGCTGAAATTTCCCCCACTCTGTTTCCTACTTTACTTCCAATTTTGGCTGTTTTGGTTTTGTTTGTGCAAAGCACTTTTTATTTCATGTAAACCGTTTTATTTTCTGTGATTCTCTTTTATTTAGTCATAAACTCTTCCCTTACCTTTACATACAATAAGTGCTTTTTTCTGTATTGCTTTAATTTATTTAGTGTATTATCCTTTATATAAAAAACATTTGCCCATTTTGACCTCATTTTGTTATACAGTGTGAGATTCTGGCTTAAGTCTAATTTCTGCCAAACTGGTTTTCCAGGTCTTCCAGTTAGGTAGCAAGGTAGAATTTGAACTCAAGTTCCCAGATTCCAAATCCAGTGCTACTGTAAGTTGTATTAATTTGTTCAACAATTCCCTACTGTGTAGTGTTAATTTCAGTAGACATAGGAAAAAAAATTAGATCCTACTTTTTGAAAGTTTACAATAAAAGCCTTCTAAATTGTGAAGAAAGTCTTGCTATAACTAATATGCATAGTGTTTTCTCTTATAACAGTATGCTTTCCTCAAAACAAACCTATAAGGAATAATAATAATAATAGAATTTATGTAATGCCTTGAAGTTTGAATAATAGATGATTTTATAGGCCTAACAACCCTGAGAACTGGGTGCCATAATTATCTCCAGTTTAGAGATTTGGAGACTGAGGCAGATAGAAGTTAAATGACTTGCCCAGTATTATTCAGGTAGAAAGTATCTTATATAGAATTTCAATTTACATATTTTGACTCCAGGTCCAGTACGCTATCCAGTGTGCTTCAATTGTCATTCTATTATATATATGTACGGAAACAAACTCAGAGAGATGAAATAATTTCTTCACAGATATATTGTTGATATCAACCATGGTCTTTTGACCTTAAGTCCAGTTGTCATGCACCCGCTTACATTTACTCACTACTTAGAATTATGTACCAACCTTAATCCATTTACGTTGCCCCTGGATACTTTATGTTCATGTCTGGATACTACTATAAATTAAAAACCAAACAAATAAACAAAAAACAACATCTATACAATATACCATATGTGATGGGCCTCTTTCATCACCATCCCTAAAATACTGAAAGCATTCTCTGAGGAGGATACTAGAGTGAACAATCACTCCATCTTTCTGTCTCACCAAATGACTGTGAAGATTGTATCACCTATTTACATGCTGCATTCTACCAAAACAAGGTTGACCATAAGGTCAAAGCAAACCCACTGGGTATCCCCATCTAGATTTGCCCATAAACTATCAGAGATCCACAACTGAAGACACCCAAATCCAGATTACAAATCCAGGGTTGTTTTCAAAGTTGTTTTGTGGTTTTTGTGGGGCAATGAGGGTTAAGTGACATGCCCAGGGTCAAGCAGCTAATGAGTGTCAAGTGTCTGAGGCTGGATTTCAACTCAGGTACTCCTGAATCCAGGGCCAATGCTTTATCCACTTTGACACCTAGCTGCCATTTTCAAAGTTTTAAGAGGCTTATTCATAATTGTCTGAAAATGGAATGGGCTACTTCCTGAGCTTATAGTTTCCCAATAAGTAGAGATGTTAAGTCAGTGGCTGAGATATTTTAAAATACATTTATGCATCAGAATTGGAACAGATGGCCTTCAAGGTCCCTCTTGAGAATTGTAGAATTCTGATTCTATAATTCTAATTAAATCCAGAATATATTTTCTTACCAAAAAAAAAAAGAATACCTTAGTCAATTATTCTTTTATCCAATGTATGTTGAATTGAGTGACCACTTCTAATCAATAAATATTAAATGCTTGCTTTCTGTTGTGTGGGGAATAACAGAAATAAGACAATTTCCTTGCCTTTAAGAAGTTTACACATAGGTATGATCATATGTAATTATGCCAGCCAATCAATTAAGTGCACAAAAGATTCAGATAAAATGCTGTGACAATTCAGAAGAAAAATCCATTCTAAAATTTTAGCAATGGGAAAAATACATGAGAAAATAAATTAAGATCAGAAGTTTTAAAAGTAAAAAAGAGGTAAGAGCAGAGATAGGTAAAATGCACTTAATCTCATTAGACAGCAGTAGCTTGGTCAATTACACTCCCGTTAGCTGCCAAGGTGACTGGATATTCTCATGATGAGTGAGTACCCTTTTCTTTTGATAGGTTATATGGAGCTCCTCTTTTTCAGTATTTCAGGCTTCAGTCTTCTGTGTGATAACATCTTTTTTTCCCTCACAACTCATTACCTTTATAATTATAAAACACTAAATTTTAGAGATTGCATTTTAAATGCCAGTACTTGATTACTACCAGGACCAACTGTAGTAAAGACTCCGTGTGTATATGTGTGTGTTGTACATTGATTTTGAAAGACAAGATAGAGTAAAAAACATTCCATTTTGTATTTGACTAACCATCTTTCACAATTGTGTACTTTTTGTCTATACTCACCACCCCTATCTAAATGTCAGAATTAGGACTATTGTGGCGTTCAGAGTAGTTGTATCAGATTTTTCCTCCTCATGTGGTCTAAGCTTTCCATGAATATACTATGTCATTATCCCATTGTGACTTGGGAGCAACACTGAGCTTTCTGAGATTTTGCCTCCAGATTTCAAGCTGCAGTTGATCCTAAAGAGCTAGAATGTTGAGACCAGGCAACAAATTTAAAATTGCCTAAGGACCAACTAGCCAAGTTTGGAAAGCTTCCTTACCAGCAGGTTGTTTGTCATTCAATAAAAAGTTTTTTGAACATAACTCTCAAAGTTCCAGTGAGGATGTGTCGTTTAAGAAATCAAGGACCATCTAAATTAAGTTCAAGTGACTCAAGGTCCTATGCAGTCTACACGCTGAACTCCGTTCTGTCATTATTAGATAATGCAAATGAAAATGTTTTTACATACGTAGGCTGCCAATAATTTTGGGAGACACTAATGACTGCTGATAGTACACATACAATGCTGTAGCAGAACCTGTTATTGTAGATAGTCTCTTTTGTTAGTTGATTATCAATTAGATGATTCTTTACTCTGGGTATTCCTCAAGGTTCTTTCATGGGACTTCTATCTTTGCACTCTTTGCTAACTCTATCAGCTTCCTAGGGTTCAGTTAACTTTTATATGCAGATATTCACAGCTCTATATATCAGGTCCTTTCCTAAACTTCAGTTCTACAGTGCCTACAACCTACAGGACTTAGGGTGCCCACAGTCATCATATACTCAGAATATCTAAAATAGAAGTCATAATCTTTCCCTCCAAACATATCCTATTACCAAACTTCGTTACTTTTAGTTGAAGACACCACGATTTTTTTTTCCAGTTTTCTCTGTTTATAATCTTGGTGTTATCCCTAACTTCATACTCTCCTATCAATTGTCAAAGTCTTCTGTTTCTGCCTTCAAAACATCTTTCATACCTGACCCCTTTTTACCGCTCATGCAGTCATAATCTTAGTCTAGGTCCTCATTTCATTTCATTTGCATTGAACTCCCTAATACAAGTCTCTCTTTTCTCCAACTCATATTCCACTTATCTGCCAAAGCAATTTTCTTTAGGTATAGATTTGACCATGTTATTCCCTTGCTCAATAAACTTCAGTGTCTCCCTATTAACTACAGAATAAAATATAAACTCCTTTCTTTGATTTCTATATGTCTTCACAGGCTGGTCCTAAGCTATCTTTTTAGTCACATTATACATGGTTGTCATCCTTCACTTCTCAGTCTACCAGAAATGGATTTCTTTCTCTTGTTCACATGGTAACCCATCTCTCCTGCCCTCTGCTGGTCCTCTGTCTTTAAGATACAGCTGGAGCATCACCTTCTTCTATACAATGCCTTTCTTGATCATTCGAATGGGAGTATTCTCCTTCCCTAAGTACCATGAATCAATTTTGAATTTATTTTATATATATGCATGTTCTTACTTATGTTTTCTCCCCTAATTGAATTGTTAGGGTCCCAGTGCCTGATACCTGGTAAGCTCTTAATAAATGCTTATTGATTGACATACAAAATAAATGCAGGTTATATTTGTTGTATTTATTTAGATAGATACATACATAAACACACACACATACACACACATATATATGTACACATATATACATACATATGTGTGGTTTTTTTTTGTTTTGTGTTTTTTTGGAGAGGGAGCATTAGCACCTAGAAGAACCAATAAAGGCTTCATGGAGAATGACATACTTGAACTGAGTTTTAAAGGAAAACAAAGATAGACATGAGAAGAGAGTTTATGTTAGGAATGTGAGGTGGCCAGTATAAAGGAACAGAGATAAGATATGGAGCATCATATGTAAGGAACAGCAAGAATTTCACTTTGAATGAATGGTGTGTAGAGTGAGGAAGATAGAGTGATATTTAGGAAATTGGGAAGGTAGATTGAAAATAAGTTGAAAACAGCTTTAAATACCAAAAAAGGGGGTAAATTTTGAACATAGAACAATAGAAAATGACTAAATTTCATTAAATAGAAATGTGACATTGTCAAAACCTAGACTTTCAAAGAATCAATTTGGAACCAATGGTAAAAATCATTGTATTAAAAAGTAATTTTACACATAAAAATTTAAGTTGTGTCTACTATAACTGACCTTCCTTTAACTTGAAACAAAATATATTTTAAAAATAAAAATTTAATCAAATTTTGTTTTAAATACATTCTGCTTTATGTTAACAGGTTATGATTTAAAATGTCCTATTGGTTTCTAATCTATCTCACTATTTTTTAAAGTGTGAGTTCATAGTCATTTGGCATTTGTAAGAATTCCAGAACAAGTAATAAACAAAATATATTCTTTTTTTAAAGTTACAATTTATAGAAAATTCCACTCAACATATCTTTACGTATCCAGAGAAGGGGTTGAATATTTGATTGCTTATCTAAGGATCCCTAGTTAAAATTCAGGTGCCTCCAACTACCTCCCGTCCCTTTTTAGACACAAAAGGACAAGACAAACATAAACAGGGAGTAAAATTGAAAGTAAAATCATAGAAAGAGAGAGAACTCAGTTACCTTTAGTAGGTTCAGGTATCCAGCCCTGGTTGTACTAAATATCAAAGCACTGAAAGTCCTGCCAGACATAATTCCTCTGTCACTGTTGGTGACCCTATCACAGATTTTAGAGAAGAGAAGACATGCTTTAGAACTGAAGAAGGGAAGAGAATTTAAAAGCCATAGGAAGGTGAGCCTGACTTTGATTCCTGGGAAAAATTCCAGGACACATTAAAACAGTTCTTAACCTAGAGGTCATGATTTTTTTTTAATATTGTGATAACAGGATTTCAGTATAATTGGTTTCTTTTGTAATCCCTCGTAAATTATAGTAGGTATTTTAAAAAAAAATTCTGGAAATAGATCCATAGGTTTCACCAGATTGCGAAAGTGTTCCAGTGTGTGTGTGTGTGTGTGTGTGTGTTGCACACACATAGACACACACACACATTAAAGACCTATGTAAGCATTTTAAAAAGGAAGCAGTGATTACAGTGAAAGACTATGCCTTCATCATGAGAGTCTTGCCTAGTCTACTGCTTCAACATATCTCTCATTTGGTGCCCTTCTCCCTACTCATGTGTCTACTCTTCTAGTTCACATCCTCATCACCTTCTGCCTGAACTATTTTGCAACTCAGCCTCCTAATTGATTTCCCAGCCTCCAGGCTCTCTCCTCATCAATCCATGCTCTGAATAGCTACAAAATTAATATTCTGAAAATACAAGTTTGGACACGCCACTCCCCTGCTGAAAAAACCTCATGTGGCACTTTCTTGCCTGAAGATAAAATGCAGACTTCTGCATGTGGCATTTAAAGTCCTTCTCTGTTTGGGTCCAGCTACTCTTTCCAGGCTTGTTGCACATACCCCTCTTTCATGCACTCTGGTTCTGACCAGTATAACCTACTTGCCATTTTTCATACATGACATTTTATCTTCTCTTTTTGTGCCTTTGCATAAATTTCCCCCTGTTACTGGGATGTCCTGTAAGATTATATCTAATCTTACAGAATTTCCAGCATTCTTTGAAGCTATCTCAAGTGGCACCTGTATTGATTCCTACCCTGGTAGCTAAAGTCCTTCCCCTGGTTACTATTGTGTAATATTCATTTATCTGTAATGTAAAACACGTGCCATGTTATCATTGGAATATAATATAGTAATATTCTATGCAATAGTCTATAATATTAAAACTTTAAACTGCACTAATACTTTTGGGACACCACATACATACATATACATATGTGTATATAAAAAGAGTATATAGATATGTGCATATCAGGTGTATATATGTATGTTTATAAATATGTTGTGTAATTTAAGATTCTAAATGTGGATTCTAATCTGTTCCCCCAGTTTTGGGGGAAACTGACTAAAATCTCTGATAAAACGAGTTTAGGTTTTTAAGGGTTTATTGGAAAATAGAAAGAAAAAGATTGAGAACAGAATTCCAACAGCCTGGCATTCCTATCTTTCCTCAAATTTTCTGTGAAGTTTTCTGCTGCCACTACCACCAAGTCAGGAACCCAAAAGCCCAAGCGCTCTCTGCGCAGGCTCCCTTTCCTCCTTCCTGTCTCCTCCCAGAAAATAGGAGGCTCCACAAGTTGATTGGCTGGTAGCCTTGATAGACAGCACCCATGAGCAAACGTCATTTCCTGACGCCAAGGAAAAGCCACAATGTCTCTGAGGCATTTTCCTCATGGTGGAGCTTTCCCACAGCAAGTCTCCAGTAGGTGGCATCATTCCAATCATTCCAATGTGTAACATATAAATTTATTTTTCTCGGTACATGTTTTTTGATATATGACTGTGAAAATATAAGAAATACTAGTTCCTACATGTTATTGTTTTGATCTTATTTTTCAGCCTGTTAGCCCTCTGAGTGAATGCCTAGAGATTTAAAAGGGAAAAAAAGTAATTTTCCTACTTTACATCTTAGTTTCTGTTTCTCCAAACTTATAGGAGTAGGTGATGTAACCAGGGTTGCTGCCACAATCTACTCCATGTCTTTGGAAGACCCTGACATCTTTTTGCCTCTCTGTATATTTGCTCTTCCCTTCTTTCTAGAAAGTTTTCAAAGTCCCAACTTGGAGGAAGCCTGATCTCATGTGAGCTTTCTCTCTTCTTACTGGAGAACGAGCCACAACTCCAAGGAACTTTAGAGACTTAGGCCCTTTGCAAGACAAAGACTTCTGTATCATATAAAACACTGGCTGTCCTCTGTGCCTGAAATTTATACCTAATCACATATATTTCTTGGAATCCCCAGTTTCCTTTAAAACACAACTCAAGAATCACCTTTTGTATTTGGTCTTGCCATGTTTGCTTCGTTGCTAGTGTCTAATAATGTATATAAGCATGGATGTTCATGTATATTATCTATATGTGTATATATACATAATGTATATAAGAATTGTGTGTATATTATGTAATGCATATATGATGTATATATGTGTATATCATGTAGCTGTGTATATACAAAATGTATATAAATGTGTATGCATGTGTATGTTACATATGTGCATAAATAATGTATATAAACATGTATGTGTGTAGGTGTGTGTATATATACATAATGTATATAAGCATATATTAATGTGGGTATTATGAATATTAATGAATATGAATATATATGCATATATGTGTATATATGAGAGCCTCTTGATTGTTTGTTGTTGTGATAAATATTAAATAGGATTGAGCTGTGAGTGACTATGTAATAAGAAACCTATCTTTTTATTCTAGGGGTGTCATGATTATGAAGTTGTTGAAAGAGAAAAAGGAGACGTGTTCATATTAGTGTCAGACCTGTTGACTGAATTAAAGCCTGCCTCTATATATACAGATATGGCAAGGAGATTTTTAACAGTGCCCCACATGCTTTGTTGGATTCCATAATGGAGAAGCTTACAAAGGATAGCAGTTGAGTGTTCTCCCTCTGAGACAAATCTGTTCAGAGCAGGATGTTTTCCTTGGTCTCTCATTGTTTAGCTTATAGTTTCAGAGCCATTTAAATCTTCCTTCCCCTACTCTCCACACTCATTTTTCTCTCCTACCAAGAAGAATTCATCTTTATAAACGTGTCACAAAGTGTCTCTTCTTTTACCGGCAGTTCCATTATAACAGTGTGTCAAAAGTTAGAATACTTACTGATTGAAAATGATTTTATAATCAGGCATTTATGATAATGAGGCTTATGTGAAATTCAGATTTTTAATAAATTTTCATTTTAGAATTGAAGGCAAAGGTGATTGAGTTTAAAGCACGTGCACTCTCTGCATGAATACTTGAAACAATTCTAGGGGAAGCCTATAATGCAAATGAATGAAGGATGTCCATTCAAGTAAATTGAATTATTTAACACTTTATATAGCATCTTAGTATAGGTAAAACAAGTTAAAAATGAAAGAAATCAGTTCCTTGGGTTGGACTTTGACACAGTTATTAACTTTATTATACTTACTAATTCACATTTCAAAAGTATTATCATGGTAATATGCCAGAATGGGTAAAGTTTGGGGCTTGGAATCAGAGGGACCTGGTTTTTTTGTTTGTTTGTTTTTTGTTTTGTTTTTGTTTTTGCAGGGCTATGAGGGTTAAGTGACTTGCCCCAGGTCATACAGCTAGTAAGTGTCAAGTGTCTGAGACCAGACCTGAACTCAGGTCCTCCTGAATCCAGGGCTGGTGCTTTATCCATTGTGCCACCTAGCTGCCCCGAGATCTGGTTTTAAATTTTGTCTTTTCAACTTACTAGCTATGTGACTTTTGGCAGGTGAGTCATTTAACCTTTAAGTGTCCCAGGAAAACACATAGGACTTCTCTACTGGACATATAGAGAGGTTTAAATCACTATTGGTGGAAGTCCTTATGATGGGAGTTTTCTATACTATATATTCATAGATTCTTCTTGTATTTCTCTGTATAGCTTTTTATCATCGACACAAATTATTCCTCTCAAAATCCCAATAAAACAAAAATGAAAATATTGTTAATATTTCATGTAATGAAACAGAGGCTAAGAAGTATTTTAAAAAAATGATCCAAGGTAATACAGCAAGTTATTGTTGCTTGTCCTTCATTCTCAAAGAGGACCAAGATATCTGGATGATGTCATGGCTTGCACTGAATTGGATTTAAGTGAGGGAGGGCTGTGCAAGGTCACCAACTTCACTCTCTCCTCCAGAGCCATCTGGGCCCAGTAGCAAGATATAGATCAAGACAACTGGAGATGGCCCTGGATGTTTAAGGCAATTGGAGTTAAGTGAATTGACCAGGACCACACAGCTAGTATGTGTCTGAGGTCAAATTTAAACTTAGGTCCTCCCAACTTCAGGGCCAGTGCCTTATTACTGTGCCATTTAGCTGCCCCAGAGCACTTAACCCCTATTGCCTTAAACATCCAGGACCATCTCCAGTTGTCCTTGCCACTTGTCTTGCCACTGAACCCAGATGGCTATGGAGGAGATAATAAGATGGGTGAACTTGCACAGCCCTCCCTCACTTAAATCCAATTTAGTGCAAGTCATGACATCCCCCCAATGTCATGATCCTCTGTGAGAACGAAGGACAAACAACAACATTAACAAAGGGGGTTTTCATGCCAAGAATTCTGTATATTAATGCAATCACAGCTCCCGACCTAAAAACAAAATATACTATGCTAGGTCTTATTACTTGTGACCATTAGTAGCATAAACATTCTTCTGGAGCTTACTAACCGAGATAAACCACCTCCTTTTCCTCCACAATGATTTGAAAATAATAAAGAAAAGCAGTTTCTTATTTAAGAATATCTGCTAGCTTAACCTCATAAATTTAAACTGCATCATATGACTAGTAATTATTAATTGCTTCACTTAGAAAAGCACAGCTTGAGGGAAAAATGAAATATTTGTAAAAAGCTTAGATTATCTCATCTACACTGTTTATATGAATGAATTATGTAAAAGCTATTAAATAGTCAATAAAATAAAGATTATATCTTTATCATCTCCTTATGTTATAATTTTGAATTCAGTATCTTTAACTCTGATTCATTCATAATCAGGAAGATAAACAAATGAGGATACTTAGCTTTTATAGTTTATGCCCATTAAAATAAGCAAATATGCTAATTATTCAATTGAAGCTGGTAGATACTTGTGATTTAGGATTAGAGGAATATATTCATAGGATAGACAGGATCCCCAAAACTGTGACCACAGGTTCCTGGTTTATATGATCCTCTTGAGAAGTTCACCAAGTTTCTCATTGACAACTTTTCCCCTGGGGAGTAGAGAGGAAACCAAAAAACAAACAAACTAGATGACTGGAAGCATAGTTTTTTGAATACCGTACTATCTTGAGTAAGGACCTAGCTATAACTGATAGATCATCCATCCAGGGTACATGGTGATTCCACTAGAATTATAAATATAATAAAACCTTACCTTTTCTGAATAATGAGGAGAGGGTCTTAATTAGGGAAATTGTTATTACTGGAATTTTTTCAAAGTCTACATTTTTTATTTTTTTATGTTTTTAAAGTCTTTTTTGTCTGTAGCTTTCCTGAATATTCAAAAAATAGAAGTAATTTAACAAAAAATTTATATTAAAGATCATTAAGACAAGCATTTTGATCAATAATTGATGTGTACAAGAGTAAAGTTAGAAGAGCTGATCAAGGCCATGAGTGGTAGGGTTAATATTTCTGACTAAGGGAAGGGAAAGAGCTTGGTAAAAGTGCGGGAACCCTTCTTCACTAAGAAAAGAAGAATAAGGATATAGTTACCTTGAGGTAGATAAGAGGTATATTGAAGAAGGTTAGCCTTGATGGTCTTAGAAATGTAGGAGGAAGGAGTACCAGAGAGAGAAGGGTGTCTGTGATGAGGTTGAGGTTGAAGGATGTGAGAGGAGTGCAAAATATTTAAAGCAGCTTCTCTGAGGGATATGATAAGGAGTCAACTAGATCTCAGTGGATTTGTTTGGATTTTCCAGGTACTGTGCTAAGTACTGGGGATCAAAGGAAAAGCAAAAACAAAACCAAAAACCTAACACCTCTGTCCTCAAGGAGCTTATATTCTGCTGAAAGAGATAAAATATATGATGCTGACCATAAAGAAATAATTACAGAGTAGAGGGAAGCTGATCTAAAGTAATGGCACTGTGGATTGTACCTATATAAGCTATGTCAAATTGGTTGCTGTCTTGTGGAGGGGGGAGGAAAGGGAAGGAGGAAGAAAAATTTGGAACTCTAAATCTTATGAAAATGAATGTTGAAAACTACCTGTACAAATAACTGCAAAAAATAAATGGAATATTTGAAAACAAAACAAAAATAAATTTTTAAAAAAGTAATGGCACTAGCAAGAGAGATTGGGGTGGGGAGGGGGCAAAGAAGTCCCCCTGGAGTAAATAGCTCTTGAATTGAGTCATAAATCAATGAAAGGACTGTGAAGCATCATACTATATAATTGGAAAGGACCCTCAGAGTTTACGTAGTCTGATCCCCTCATTTTACAGATGAGGAAAAAGCAGTTGAAAGCAGTAAAGTGACTAGCTCAAAGTTACACAGTTCTAAAAGTGTTTTCACAAAACATCTCATTTATTCATGTAGCAATCCTTTGAGATAAGTAGGAGAGGCACTTTTATTCTCATTTCAGAAGAGGAAACTGAGTCTCACAGAGGATATTTTCCCCTCAAGTTTACATGGCTAAAAAGATAGAGTTGGATCTTGGACCCTGATTTTATAGTTCCAAATCCTGTACTCTTCCCTTAGCCACATTTTTTTTAATGTTTTATTGGGCTGTAGTGGATATAACAGAAGAATTTTATGTGAAATAGATTAATCTTTTCTGAAAATATATGTATATAATTTTAAAGGTATAATCATGAAATATTAAAAGAATTGTAAAAATGGCAGAATGAATAATTTAGAACAGTGGCCCACCATGCATGATACAATATTCAGTGAGGTGTTAAAATGTATGCTCCAAGGAAAGACTTAGTATGATTTCCTGTCAATTGCATATATCCAAATAATGCTAGGGTATAATGTCGAATTTGAAAATGCTCTCATCTAGTTTCACTGTCTCCCTACAGTACTCTCTTTCAGTTCAAAACGGATTTCATTCATAGTATGGAAAATAGATGATGAGGAAGCTGTATCTTTTCAGGCTAAGGTTAGAATCAGGATTTTCAATTTATAGATAAAAATTCTCCCTTTGCATCCAGGCTTTGTTCAGTCTTACTTTTAATAAGGCCATTAGAATCAGTCTTCTCCTATCTGCATCTTTGGATCATACATATTTAGACATAGGTTTGAAAATGGCATGGCAGAGAAGGAAAAGAAATATAAAGAAAGGTGTAGGAGATAAGATACTTTGCTCATCTGTAAAAGAGATACATCTGTTATACATGTTTGCAGAAACTGGAGGTAAAAACTGAGAAGACCCATTCTTGACTTTCTTAGTGATTGTCTAGGTAAACTATCTTCTTCAGGGTGATTCTGCCTATATAACTTTACTCGATCATTTTTAATACCATATGGTTCAACAGAAATGTCAGTTTTATTATATCAAAGTGACTGAACACTCGAATCACCCATATTTTTGCTATTACCTGATATCTAGGTACTGGTGATGTCTTTCAATCAAAATGGGATGTCTCTCCAAATTTCCTTTGCATTCTCTCTGCAACTCCAAACTATCTATAGGTGACTCATCATCCTGCCAAATTCCATGATGCTCCTTCCTTCCCCAGAAGAATCCCTCCTAGCTGCTCTGTCCATTCTGCCTCACTATCAGCTATGTTGCTTTCCAGGAAGTCTCATTGCCTTACTTTGTCCTGACCTTCCCAAAGCAGCCCTTTGCCTTCAAGATCCCTTTCCACTTCCATTAAGGAACATCATCAATAGTTTATTGGTTCCATATTCTTACCTATTTGGTCCTTCCTTCCAGAAATACACAGTGAGATTTTCCTTTTGTCCTATGGAATTTTAGATTATAATATATCATAACCCTTCCATATGGAATCTCTTTAATATGCTAGAGTTCATCCTTTAGATTTAAAATGAGATATCAGGTAGCTTAGATTCCTGAAGGAAATACAAACAAGAGATTAAATGTGAAAGTAAAACTGAGGTGGACAACCAATACTCAATATATATTCGTTTGTTTGTTTTGGTTATTCAGCCATGTCTTACTCTGCATGACCCAATTTGGGGTATTCTTGGCAAATATACTAGAGTTCTTTGTCAGTTCCTTCTCCAGCTCATTTTACAGATGAGGAACTGAGGGAAACTGGGTTAAGTGACTAGGGTCACACAGCTAGTTATGTATCTGGGGCCAGATTTGAACTAAGAAAGATGGGTCAGGGTAGCTAGGTGGCACAGTGGATAGAGCACTGGCCCTGGAGTCAGGAGAACCTGAGTTCAAATCCAGCCTCAGACACTTGACAATTACTAGCTGTGTGATGCTGGGCAAGTCACTTAGCCCCCATTGCCTCACCAAAAAAAAAAATAATAATAATAATAATAATAAAATTAAAAATTAAAAAAAAAGAAAGATGAGTCTTCCTGACTTCAGATCCAGAACTCTATCAATTGCACCACCTGGCTGCCCCAATATTTACTTTATTTGCATAGATACATGTATTTGTGCAAGTGCAGAAGTGCATGTGCATTTACACACACACACACACACACACACACACACACACACACACGCACACACACACACCTCTATTCTCCCTAATCTTTCACCACAAATTTTATAAATACCAAAATCTTTGGCTCATTGAAAGCCAAAGTCAATTTCATTTCATACTTGGTCATTTTCTAACACAGTTAGTCCAACCTCCCAGCATGCATCATAATCTTATCTGGATTCACAATAGAAAGGAGAATCTAGTTGGTATGAGTAAAGTCAGTTCTAAAGAGCCCACTCTCTCTACTACTGTCATACTTCTTGCTAAGGGATTTATTTTCCCTTCACTTCTCTTAAAGAGAAATCAAAGCTTCCCATGACCAAAAAAAAAGTAGCCTTATTTCAGAAAGTTTATAAGCTATGCTTTAGCATAAGAACAAAGAAAATGTCTCTATTAGAGAGACAATGCTAATAACATAATGTTTAAAATCAACCTTTAAATGTTTATTTGAACAATCATTATGTATTTATCCCATGATTATTATTAGCAAATTATAACTAGATGGAAATATTGGAGAATGATAAAAATGGATAAAAGGACAAATTTAAATACAAAAGTGACTGTTTTACTTGATTAAATAAGTTAAATTATTCCTATTTTGAGAATCTGACAAATAAGGAATCAATTCATTGTATATACATTACAAATTAATCTCATTCGGCATAATTTCATTATAAATTAATTAGTTGAATCCTTGCAAGCCCTTTTAGTCCTTTGCTTTTATGAATGCCTGTAAGGCATTTTAATGGAAATTAATAAAGCAATCATTACTGTAGCTCATTGAAAGAAATTATATCACTCTATTTAATGCCTGTTACATATATTTTTCTGTTGAAATGTAAAAAATAAAAATTAGTTACCCATCTGTCAGAAGTAGCTTATATGAGCTTCATAAACTATTCACCAGTGGCACCTTAGATTACCACTTCTTTATCTCCATCCTGTTGAGTGCTGGTAGGTAAACTGATTTGTTGATTAAACCAAACATTTGGACCACTTGGCTATATCTTTGGTTTACCATAGATATGTCTCATAAAATGATTTTATTTTCCCATATAAGCTACTATGTTTTCACCATTCAGAGAACTTCCTCTGTGGAAGAGTATATCATTAATTGATAATTACTTCATTGTGCCATTATGCTTTATTTTAAGGATAATAACTAAAGTCAACAATAAGCTATTATAGTTTTCTTTAACCAGTATTCTCCTGAAAACCTATTGAACATTTCTCTACAGTTTGCTTGATTTCTCTGTCCCTCTTGATCTTTCTCTGTCTTAGCTATATCCTTAGCTATGTGACATCATCCCTTTTTAAAAAAAAATCTTATTCTATTTTTCTCTTCCTCTCTATATCTTTAACTCCTCACTAGCTTTTATCTCTATTCAGCTTCCATTCCAACCTCCCACAGTATTTACTTCCTTCAACTTTCTGACATACAGCAAAATATTAAACATAGATGGGGGTTTTATTAAAAATACCTCATTTTACTATTGAAAAATCACTTTATTGCATAAAGCTTTATGTTTCATGTGCTTAATTTCAAAATAAAATGCAATAAAAGTTTAAATTTTTCTAGGATAACAAAACATAAATGAGATTTATTTAAAATTGTTATTCTCTTTTTTTATTCTCCTTAGATCAAGAACTATAACAATATTTACATCATGTCAATTATCTCTTTGATATTAATATATATCAATGTTTTTCTTTCATAAATTGACACTTCTTGATAGCCACCTCAAAATAGAACCCTCTCTTGTAACAAAGTTGTGGTTTAGTAAAACAAACCAATTGCATGCCTGACAATGCATGCCCTATTTAACAACCATTTCCCTCTACTTCTCTCTAAAGGAGGAGGGTAGAATTCATTTTTATTTGTCTCTATTACAGATTATTAATTCCATTCCTCTTTAGTTTTGCTGTTATATAGTCTTGATTTTATTTACATTGTGATAATTTTGTGTGTTGTGTATATGCATATATGTACATATACATATATACATACAATATACACATATACACAATTTGCATATATTTTGTGTATATTTGTATACACAACACTTTGAAACCATTTATATAAAAAAATCTTCTTGCTTATTAGGGTTTATTATCTGTAATTTTAATGGTATAATCATGTTCTACTATATTAGTATACTACTATTCTTTGGGCTGTTTCATTCAACAGCAGGGTAATCTATTATTTTTCTTATTTTTTATTTATTCTAAAAAGTGCTTATGTTCATATTTTGGAATTGGAGGACCTATCCATTTGTCAGTGACCTCAGGCTATATGCTCAGCAGTTTGATCACTGGTCCAAAGTTAGTGACTTTTCTAGAGCAGTTCTAAATTATTTGCTAGGTTATATAGTCCAGTTGAATATTTGACAATGTATTTTTCCCTCATTGTCATATAATTTCCTTCAAAAATATTACTTTATTTCTCATACAAAATGACAAATGTGGTGATGTTTTACATAATCATACATGTATAACCAGTATCTCAATGTTTGCCACCTCAGGGAGGGTGGAGAGGAGGGAGGAAAAGAAGGATAAAAATTAGAACCCCAAACTATAAATAAAAATGTTTATTATTATAAAAAATACTTTAGAAATCTAGGGTTTAAATAAATAATAAAGACACAATACTTAAACATATTTCATTTCTGATAAAGAATGCCTATAATGAACAGTATGTTCTAATGTACTGTATCCAAATAAATGTTACCTTTTACCTACTGAAGACTTGAAAAATCCTGACAATGAGTAGAGTAAAATGCTAGGGTTTTTTTCACCTGAATTTCATAATCAAGAAGCTCTCTGAATTCTAGACCTACATTTCTTTGTCAGACATGGTCTGATCAGAAAAAGAAGTACCAAATGTCATTTTCGTTTTTGACTTTTCTTCTTTAAATGTGGAGAAATAATAAGCATTGTCACTGAAAATAACAAAATATTGATTTGATAATGTTGCAGCAGTCTACAGTAAAGTTTGTTACTTTTCACTGGAGACCTAGTTTGTTTCATAAGCAATCTGTCTTGTATTCTTTGGTAGTTCCTTTCAAGTACTTTCCTTAATATAATTTATTCATTGAGCCATATGACTGTTTCTGCCTCAGGGATTTGTTTTAATCTCTTTTCATTGTGTAAAGTTAAGCCCCAAAGATATTGGTGTTATCTCTTTTAAATAATTTTGCTATGCACATTTTTATTTATATTTTTGTGATTTTAAAAAATAATAGATTGAGTGTAAATCGATTGAGAATTTTGCATAGACTTAACTATTCTCAGCAATTCAGTGATCCAAGATGATCCCAAAAGACCAATGATGAAGCATACTATCCACCTCTAAAGAAAGAACTGATATTGATTGAACACAGACAAAAGCATATTATTTTCACAATATATATTTTCTTTTATTCAAGGTTTCTTATACAGAATAACTAATATGGTAATGTTCTACATAATTGCACATCTATAACCTATATCTGAATCTTAGCACTTTCGGGAGGGATGTGGGGAGGGAGGGAAGGAAGGATAAAATTTAGAACTCAGAATTTTAAATAAAAATGTTTATTATTTAAATAAAACAAAATAACCAATATTAAAGAATTTTGCATCAGGTACTGAATGTAGCTATTTGTCAACATTGATTTTTAAATATTATTTTTATTTATTTCATTAAATATTTCCCAATCACATGGAAAAAATTAAAAATCTTTTAGTTTTGAATTTTGAGTTCCAAATTCTCTGCACCCCCAGAACAAGGTAAGAAGTCTGATGTTAATTATACATATAAAGTCATGCAAACCATATTTCCATATTGCAAAAGAAAACACAAACAAAATAAAACAATAAGAATAAAGTAAAAATAAAAGTATGCACCGATTTATTTTCAGAATTCATTAGTTCTCTCTCTGGAATTGGATGGCATTTTTCATCATGATAGCTTTGGAATTGTGTTGGATCATTATCTTGATGAGAGTAGCTAAGCCTTTCACAGTTGATCATCCTTAACAATACTTCTCTTTGTACAATGCTTTCCTGGTTCTGCTCATTTTGCTTTTCATCACTTTCTATGTCTTCCCAGATTTTTTTTTTCTGAAACCATGTTGCTTGTTATTTCATATAACACAATAATATCCCACCACAAATTTATACCAAAAATTTTTTAACCATTCCCTAGTTAAAGAGCATTCCCTTTGTTGGCAATTTTTTGCCAGCACACAAAAAAGCACTGCTACAAATGTTTTTGTACAAGTAGGTCTTTTCTCTTTTCTTTGATTTCCTTGGGCATACAGACCCAGTGGTGGTATTGCTTAATCAAAGGGTATAGACAGTTTTATAACCCTTTGGGCATATTTTTTTATTCTACATTTATTATTTTTTCAAGTAATAAACATTTTTATTTATAGTTTTGAGCTCCAGTTTTTATCCCTCTTTCTCTCCCTTCCCGCACCCCTCCCTGAGACATCAAACAATTAGATATGGGTTATACATGTATGATTATGTAAAACATTACCATATTAGTCATTTTGTACAAGAAAACTTGAATGAAAGAAAAAAAATGAAAGTGAAAAATAGTATGATTCAGTCTGTATTCCATCAATATCAGTTCTTTCTTTGGAGATGGATAGTATATTTCATCAATAGTCCCTTGGGATTGTCTTAGATCATTGTACTGTTTCATAGTTCTTCATCAAACAATATTGCTGTCTCTGTGCACAATGTTCTCCTGGTTCTGCTCGCTTCACTATACATATAAAGACTTCATACAAGTCTTTCCAGGCCTTTCTGAAATAATCCTGCTTGTCATTTCTTAGAGCACAATAATATTCCATTACCATCATATACCACAGCTTGTTTAGCCATTCCCCAATTGATGGGTATTGCATTGATTTCGAATTCTTAGCCTCCACAAAAGAGCTGCTATAAATATTTTTGTAAATATAAGTCTTTTGCTCTTTTTGGGATATATTTATAAATTGTTCACAAGAATGGTCAGACTAGTTTACCCAATTCCAAAAACAATGTATGTGTCACTTCTTTTTTTTACATCACCTCCAGGATTTATCATTTTTCTTTTCTTCCTTCACTTATTGGTCCATAACAGGCACCAGACCAAGCCTTAATTGTTCATTGTTTGGGTTTTGATGGCTCAGAGTGATTTTAAATAGCAGTTGTTTCTAATCTCATCAGATTTTACCCTCCCATATTGATTCTTCTTTGAAGGCAAATTTTCACTTCAGTTCTTACTTAGATTTATTTACTGAATGAGCATTACCTAAGATAAACTGAGACCTGGAAAACCTTAGCTTAAAGAGGCCAAATTCTCCCTCTGCATTTGGGGCCATTTACAGTTGTCTTGCCACTGGACTCTGATGATCCTTGAGGAAAGAGTGAGGCAGATGACTGCATAGTTCTGCCTCACTTGAATCCAATTCACTTGCAAGTCAAGATATCACCCTTCTAATACCATTGGTCCTCTTTGAGAGCAAAGGACAAACAACAATCTGTTAGCCAATCTGATAAGTGTGAAGTAGTATCTCTAAGTTGTTTGAATTTACATGTCTCTAATCAGTAGGGATTAGACCTTTTTATGTGATTATTGATAGCTCTTGACTTCTGAAAACTCCCTGTTTCTGTCCTTTGGCCATTTTTTTTTCTCTTTTTCTCTTTTTTTCTTTTCCTTTCTTTCTTTCTTTCTTTCTTTCTTTCTTTCTTTCTTTCTTTCTTTCTTTCTCTCTTTCTCTCTTTCTTTCTTTCTTTCTTTCTTTCTTTCTCTCTTTCTCTCTTTCTCTCTCTTTCTTTTTTTACGGGGCAATGAGGGTTAAGTGACTTGCCCAAGGTCACACAGCTAGTAAGTGTCAATTGTCTCAGGTCATATTTGAACTCAGGTCCTCCCAAATGCAGAGCCAACACTTTATCCACTGTGCCACCTACCTGCTACCCCCCACACACCTTTGGCCATTTTTTAAGTGGGGAATGGCTCTTATTTTTCTATATATTAGATGCAGTCCCCCATATATTTAAGAAATAAAAATTTTATTAGAGAAATTTGGTATAAATTCCTTCTTCCTCCATCCCCATTTCCTGTTTTACTTAGAAATTTGGCTGTATTCATTTTGTTTGTGCAGAAGGTTGGTCTTTTTTTGTTTGTTTTGATCACATGAAATTAAAACAATCTGTTTTACTTGCCATAATCCTCTATATTTCTTGTTTGGTCATAAATTCTTCCCTAATGCATAGATGTGATAGGCACACTTTTCCATGCTTCACTAATTTACTCATGATACCACCCAGTATGTCTAAATCATTTGGTCATTTTGACCTAATCTTCACATCTGATGCCTAGTTTCTGCCAAACTGCTTTGTTTTCCAAACAATTTTTATTAAATGTTGACTTCTTATTCCAAAAGCTTGGGTCTTTGGGTTTATCTAACATTAGATTAGTATAGACATTTACTACTATATATTATCCTTATCTATTCAATGATTCCCTATTCTATTTCTTAGTTAGTAGCAGTTTTCTAATATGGTTTGAAATCTGAAACTGCTAGGCCACCTTCCTTAACTTTTTTTTTTTCATTGATTCCTTTAATGTTCTTTACCTTTTATTCTTCCAGGAGAATTTTGTTACTATTTTTTTCTCAATTTGTAAAATAATTCTTTGGTGGTTTGATTATGTCACTGAATATGTAAGTTAACTTAGGCAATATTATCATTTTTATTATTTGGGCTTGCCTTACCTGTGAGCAATTAATATTTCTCCAGTTGTTTCCATCTGTCTTTATTTGTGTGAAAAATGTTTTGTGATTGTGTTCATTTAAACCCTGGATTTATCTTGACACATAAACTCCCAACATTTTTATATTTTCTAAAGTTATTTTGAGGGGACGTTCTCTTTCTAATATTTGCTGCTGAGTTGTGTTTTTGTATACAGAAATGCTGGTGGAATGTGGTTTTATTTTATTTCCTTCAACTTTGGTGAAGTTGTTAATTGTTTCAGCTAGTTTTATAGGTGATTCTCCATGGCTTTCTAAGCTCCATGGCTCTCCATTATATCATTTTCAAAGGATGATAGTTTTGTTTACCCATTACTTATTTTCATTCTTTCAATTTCCTTTTCTGGTCTTATTACTATACAGCTAGGAATTCTAATAAAGTATTACATAATAGTGGTGATAATAGACATCTTTGCTTCACTACTAATTTTTTTGGGAAGGCTTCAAGTTCATTGTGTTATAGATAATGTTAACTCTTGGACTTAGATAGATTATGGTTATTATTTTAAGAAAGGCTTCAATGATTCCTATGTTTTCTAGTGTTTTAATAGGAATGGGTGTTGGGCGTTCTATTTTGTCAAAGGCTTTTTCTGCATCTATTGATCAAATCACATATATTTTTGTTGCTTTTGTTATTGATATGGCTAGATGTGTTGATAGTTTTCCCAATATTGAATCAGCCTTATATTTTTGGTATAAATCCCACATGATTATAGTATATGATCTTTATGATATATTGCAATAATCTCCTTACTAATATTTTATTTACTTTTTTATATCAGTATTCATTAAGAAAATTGGTCTTAATTTTCTTTATCTTTTTGCTTTCCCTGGTTTAAGTATCAAATTCATATTTGTGTTATAAAAGGGATTAGGTAGGACTCCTTTACACATATTTTTCAATTACTTTATATAAAATTAGAATTATTTTTTTTACTTGTAAATATATCTAGTCCTGGGGATTTTTTCTTATGTAATTCATTAATGGCTTGTTTAATGTATTTTTCTAAAATAGGTCTATTTCTGTATTCTCTCTCCTCTTTTGTTATTCTGGTCAGTTCATATTTATGGTAAATATTCATCCATTTCACTTAGATTGTCAGTTTTACTAGAAGGTAATTAGGCAAAATAGCCCCTAATAATTGGTTTAATTTTTTCTTCTTTGGTGATTCAGTCACCTTTTTCATTTTTGATGCTAGTAATTTGTTTTTCTTCTTTTTTAAAAAAATCAAATTAACCAATATTTTATCTATTAAGTTTTTTAAAAAATAAAACTAGCTTTTACTTTTATTTTTAGTTCACTGATTTTTTTTAACTTTTAATTTTATTAATTTTGCCTTTGGTATTCAATATTTCCATTTTGGCATTTAACTAGGGATTTTTTTTCTTTTTATAATTTTTAAAAGTTTCATTTTCAATTCATTGATCAACACATTCTCTTTATTATTGATATAAACATTTAGAGATATAAAATTTCCCCTAAGTAATGATTTTTCTGCATCCCCCAAATTTTGGAATCTTGTCTTTAATGAAATTGTTCATTGTTTTTGTGCTTTGTTCGTAGACCCTCTCATTCTTTAGGATTAGATTATTTAGTTTCCAATTAGCTTTTAATTTGAGCTTCAATGTCACTTTATTGAATGTAATTTTTAGTTGCATAATGGTCTGAAACTGATGGTCTTTAAATTTATGGTCTGTAAAATGGTCTTTAATATTTCTGCTTTTCTGTATTTGTGAGGCACCATGTACAGACAAGAAATTGTATACTCCTTTCTTTTCCATTCAGTTTTTTGCCAAGGTCTGTCATACATAACTTTTCTCCTCTATTCATCTCCATGACTTCTTTCTTATTTATTTTATGTTTAGATTTTTCTAGCTCTGAGAAGGGAAATTTGAGATTCCCGACTAGTATAGTTTTACTATTTTCTTGAATAATTCATTTAACTTCTCCTTTAAGAATTTGGATTTCATGCCATTTGGTGCATATATGTTTAATACTGATATTATTTCATTATTTTTAGTTCTCCTCATTAGATATATTATATATTAGATATAGTATAGCTAGAATTTTATCCTTTACAAGTACTAGCCATAAAAATTGTTTCCCAGCTTTCTGCCTCTCTTCTAATTTTGGATGCATTGCTCCTCTTTGTACAAAAACCTTTTAATTTAATGCATGTACTATCTTCTCATGTAGAAACAAAAGTGGTTTATCCTTATTGAGTCCCTTATGATTTATTTGGCATGTTTATTTATGCTTCTCTTGAGTCTTATATTTGAAAGTCTAAATTTCTATTCATTTTTGGTGCTTTTTCCAAGAATGCTTGAAAGTTCTCTATCTCACTAAATATCAATTTTTTCCCCCTTGAAGGATTATACTCAGGTTTGCTGGCTACCTTATTCTCAATTGTAATCCCAGCTATTTTACCTTTCAGAATATTATATTCCAAACCTTCTGCTCCTTTAAAGTTGGAGCTGCTAAATCTTATGTGATCCTGACTATGACTCTATAATATTTAAGTGGTTTCTGTCTATTTGAAGTATTTTCTTGAAGTATTTCAAAATGTTATTTTCTTCAGTCTTTTTTTGTGCCTTTTTATCAATATGATGTTTTTCCTTTGCTTTCAGTTCTTTACCTATTTTTTATCTACCTCTCTTATTTTATTTAAAAAAAAAAACTTCAGGTAATTCTTGTTGTGTTTCTGTCTAATTAACATTTTTCTCTGAGGCTTTGCTTATAGCTTTTTTCACTTTTGACTTGTATTTTAATCTTAACTGTGAGCAGAAAAACTTTCTATGCTCATGTTCTTGTTTGATCTTTTTTCTCCCACCCTATTTCTTGATTTCACATGTATCTTAATGTCAGGCTCCATTTTCAGTGTTTGTGTGTTGGGGGGGGGGGGAGGGCAGGCAAGGGAGGCAGAGTACATTGTTACAAGATTCAGGCTTTACTTTTTTGCCATAATGTTTTCAGAGTTTGTTTTGGGAGTGTAAATTCAGTGCCTCAGAGGTGGTGTGATCTGGGGAAAGGTGTTGTAACTGCTCTCTTGGTCTACACTCTTGTCCTTACCAAGGAAGGGACTCTTATTCCTTGGGATTGCAATTGATATTGCTCCACAGGGCTCCTTCCCTCCTTGGAACCAGAGAGGATACTGTTTCTCAGGTTCCCTGATCCCTTTGAGCTGAAGGTAATACTTCCCTTCAGGGCTCCTACTTCCTCTTGAAATAAAGTGCTCTTCTCTGCCCTTGAACTTTGACCCAGAAAAGGGTGTAGGCATTGGAGTTGCCAAACATTTGTCCCTCACGGTATCTACTTGCTCTAGTCTGAAAGTGCTCTCTCTGTCCTTGAACTTTGACCCAGAAGTAGTTATATTCAGTAGAATTACAAACAGCATTTGATCCTAAATACAGGGCTAGCAGAAGGCTATCTTCTAATCTCTTTTTTGACCAGTTTCCAGATACCTTCACCATCTCTGGCTAATGTTCCTAGTTCTGTCCCTGATGTTTCATCCACATGAGCTCTAAGCTAGCCTCTTCCCCCATGTCACAAATCTCTCTTTTTGATCTCTTAAGTTTTCTTTGGCTGGAAGAATATCTCACTCTGACATTTCATTGGATCTGCCAATATGGAATTCTATATGAGAAGTTATTTTAAAGTGGTGTGTGGTGGGGGGCGGGGCGGGGTTGGGGGAAAGGGCATTGGGAGAGCTTAGCTGAGTACTTTCTCTATTGTACCATATTGGCTCTGCTCCCAGAAGTCCCCTAGTAGCAGTAATCTTAGGACAAAGTTTATGATCTTTGCCATGAACATTTCAAGAGGGAAACTGATTTTTTTTTTCAGAAGGCAGCATTGGGAAATTTTGACAACAGGGGCATTCCAACGTCATTTACTTAACTCCCTTTTGTTTGTTAATGTCTTTGGCTTAGCAAGCCATAACTGACTGTTAGTTTCCTTTTCTGAATGACAGTTGTGCAGGCAGAACCAAAAGGCATTCATATGAGAAAATGAATTGGGTATCCTAGATCATGACAGGCTTTCCCTACTTCCAAATGCATTCTTTGTTTCTCACCCCTGTCTCACAATATCAATTCTTTCTGTGTTTGGGTACTACTGTATTTTGTAATGCCTCCTTCCCTTAAATATATTTCCTAATTACAGCTATTATAGAGGAGATATTGTACTGAAAAGCTGGGAATTGCCAGCCGACTAAGATACAAGGCACAGGAAGGAGAGAAGTATTCAAAAAAAAAAAATCTGGAGATAAGGCCGTAAAAACAAAACTGAGTCGTTTAATGTTCAGACTCTATGTTAGAGGCTTGTCCAGTTTGACTTTGTGTAGACTGGCCTCATATAACCATTTTCTCTAGTTAAATGTGTCCATTTGCAAACTAGGAATAATAAGAAATATATATATATATATATATTTTATGAAGCTTTTTATGAACAATTAAGATTGCATGGAATGGAGAAACACTCAGAAAGCATCAGTCCATGCATGATCAGTAATTGGATGAAAATCCATTTCTATGAAATTTTCTGTGTAATTTTTTATAATGAAGAAAAATTAGTTGTATAGGATAAGTACCTTGAATATTTGAAACAATATTCTGACAAATGTAAGGGTTATTTTTCATCATTTCTATCTGAATATGAACTCAAAATTCACTGATTTCTTATGAAGTAAAATATAGGTCATGTGTTTTGATTTTCCTCAAGCTAAGTCAAGTGAAACAGTTCTAATTTTCTCAGAAAAAAATGTTTTATCTTTGTTCCATCATATCAATCCTGTCAAACTCTTCATGACCCTCATTTGTTGTTTTCTTAGCAAAGATACTGCAGTGGTTTGCCATTTCCTTCTCCAGCTCATTTTACAGATGAGGAACTGTGGTAAATGGGCTTAAGTGACTTACTCAGGGTCACACAACTAGTAAGTGTCTGAGGCTGGACTTGAACTTACAAAAATGAGTCTTTCTGACTTCGTGATGCCCGGCACTCTATCCACTGTGACACCTAGCTACACTGAAAGATAAAATGTTTAAAAGATAAGAAATACTTCTCAACCCAAACCAATGATGTACCCTGTATTCTTGTCTTGATTGTTATTTTAGTGATTTAGTTGCAGAAAAAAAAAAGTTATGAATGGTTATAAAGTGGCAGCATTGGGGAGAATTCAGTAGGAAATATGATTAATTGGACTATAAATGCCTTTAATCTAAAATAAGTCATTTACAATATTTTTAAGCAATCCTTTTTCATTGTATTGAGTATTTAACCCCTCTCCCCCAACACACACACACACACACACACACACACACACACACAAATTAAGGGAGCAGAATATGGGATCTGATCCCTACTTTGACCATTAATTAATTATTATTATTATTATGTCTATTTTTTTCCTCTTTTTAGGCCTAGATTTCCTCATTTATAAAATAAAATATTTATCTCAATTGTTTGTGTCTTTCTAGTTTACTATTTGATTATGCCCAACGTTGAAATCATATTGAAGTGTTTAAAGAGTTGTTGTTTGTCCTTCTCAAAGAGGATCACAACATCAGGAGGTGATGTCATGATATGCAGTGAATTGGATTTAAGTGAGGGAGGGCTGTGCAAAGTTACTTGCCTCACTCTCTCCTCCAGAGCCTTCTTGGTTCAGTGGCAAGACATTAGGATGACTGGAAATGGCTCAAGATGTTTGAGGCAATGGAGATTAAGTAACTTGCCCAGGGACACACAGCTAGTAGTGTCAAGCATTTGAAGCTGGATTTGAACTTATGTCCTTTTGACTTTAGGCCCAGTGCCCTATCCATTGCACCACCTAACTGCCCCTACATGTAGCTAGTTGGCACAGTAGATAGAGCACTGGGCTTGGAATCAGAAAAATTCATCTTCCTGAGTTCAAATCCAGCCTCAGATTGTTTGTCCCAGTTTCTTCATTTGTAAAATGATCTTGAGAGGGAAATGACAAATCACTATGGTATCTTTCCAAAGAAAACCACAAATGGGGAAACAAACAGTCAGACACTTTAACAACTCAATAAAATGTGTCATGCACTGTGCTAAAATGTTTAAGGACAAAGTAAATAAAGAGCAGGGCTTATTCTAAATGTCATCCTACTTTCTCAAACAATTGGGTTCCCTCCTGTTCCCTCATCACCTCAGATGGTCAGGCTGGAAAAAACAAAACAAAACAAAAAACAATGCTCCAAATACTGTGGAAGGAACTATTTTTCTCTAACTTCTGACTCCCTTTTATCAGAATTTTAAAGAATCTATCAAATCAGTGGGTACTTTATTAATGAAGACCAAAGATTGATATATCTATAACCCCCAAATTAGATATTATCAGGAATCTTTCTTACTAATGGACCATGATGCTTTTAGCCTTTATTTCTATATTAAACTAGTGATACTTCATTAATTTTAAAGAGCATTTCATTTGCCTATTAGGTAGCTCCAAGAATTTCCTTACTTTTGCTTAACTTATGAAAAAGGTCAACTTATTTTGCATTCTCTAGTTACTATTAATTTTCCATTTCTCTATTAAATATGATCAAATGTGGGAAAACTTCGACCTGTTTTCAAGAAGCTTAAACTGTTTATAATCATCATCGTATCATTCTCTTGATCTAGTTTGCTGGAATTCAGATAGAGATAGTACTGGGACAAGTCATTATCCTATTATTTTTGATATTTTATGGACTATTTCACAAGTAGGAAAAATAACAGCTTTTTAGGAGTTTAAGAAAAGTATTGGGTTATAACTTAACTTCTGAAGGTTTACTGAAAGCTTCCTTAGTAGCAGACAGGATGACAGTTGTCATAAAAGTAATTCATCATTGTTTGGTTTCCCTTCCCATTCCAGGTTGTTCTGTTAAAAAGATTTTTAAAATTTAGCTTAAAGATTACAAGTATTTAGTATGATGACATCTATTGAAAGCATCAATCTAAATGTTTTAGGATTTTTTTGCATAGCTAACAATGTTCAGCATTTCATCTTTGATAATGGTCTTATTCTAGACAATAAAAAAATGGAGCAGCTAGGTGGCACAGTGGTTAGAATACTGGCCCTAAATCAAGAGGACCTAAGTTCAAATCCGACGTCAGGCACGGAGTAGCTATGTGACTCTGAGCAAGTCACTTAATCCCAATTGCCTTGAAACATCCTGGGCCACCTCTACTCATCCTGATGTATTTCTTGCCACTGTACCCAGAGTGCTCTACAGAAAAGAGTGAGGGTGGTGACCTTGCACAGCCTTCCCTAGTTTGACACCTGATGTCATGGTCCTCTTTGAGAACGAAGGACAAGGACAAACAACAACAGACCATAAAATATAATTTATATATACATATATGTGTGTGTATATATTTGGAGGGGTTAGTAGTAATTTTATCTTTTGGTAGTAGATACATAACACCTTTTCTGAAAGGTGTAATTAAGGTTGAACTGAGCCTGTGAGAAAGCTGGTAAAATGCTTCAGTAGTAATTTACACACATTTATGAACCATTTGGTCCAATATTTATAGATTTTGCATGATTTACTAGTTACCAGTTTTACAGAGAAGTTTGAGTTGCAGTCTCCACCTTTGATGTAATTGTGCTTTCATTCATTTTATCACTGGTGTGTAGCCTTCTCTTTCTTATTTCGACACAAGTTGTTTTATTGTTATGTTAGACTTGACAGCCAGACTTTTAAAATTCACTTTCAGGGCTTCTTGTTCTTTCCTGTTTTTTATTTTTTGGTTGTTTGTTTATTTGTTTTGTTTTGTTGTCGTTGTTGTTGTTGTTTTTAACATTCAGTCTCCCAATCTTTCTTACAATAGAAGTACAACTGATACTTGGGGATCCATTGCCACTGTTGACAAACACAGGAGATTTGACAACCACCTTTACAAACTTGGGTTGGTTTGCCCCTCCTTAGAAAGCCACCTGGCCTTCTACTTTCAAGGGCTTACAATACCTATGTCTAACTTAATATTAATAACTTATTGGGTTTTGCCTAACTGCAGCTCAAACTTCTTAGTTCAGGTGATCCAACAGCCTCAGCCTCCTGGGTATTAGGGATTCTAGATATGGGACACAATTCCCATTTGTCCTCTGATTCCTTTGCTGCATGTTTGCATCATTGGTCTGTTCTTCTTATTTGTGCCATTACATTAAAAAATAACTTCATAATTCTAGACTAAATATGCCTCTTTTTTCCAATATAATGAGATCTTTGTGTCATTTTTGTCAACCCTTTCACTATTAGATTTTCTGATGTTGGCAATAAGTGAAGATATTGAATGAGCTCAGGTTCTTTTTTTTTTTTTTTTTTTTTTTTTTTTTAATTTTTTTTTTTTTTCTTGAAGGGCAATGGGGGTTAAGTGACTTGCCCAAAGTCACACAGCTAGTAAGTGTCAAGTGTCTGAGGCTGGATTTGAACTCAGGTACTCCTGACTCCAGGGCTGGTGCTTTATCCACTGCACCACCTAGCTGCCCCCCAGGTTCTTTTTTAATAACATTTTTATTTATGGTTTTGGGTTCCAAATTTTCTCTCTCCTTTCCTCCCTCTCCTCTTTCCTCCCTGAGGCTGCAAGTAATCATATATAGGTTATATATGTACAAATATGTAAAATATTAACATGTCAGTCATCTTATATATAAAAACGTGAATAAAAGAAAAAATGAAATAAAGTGAAAAATAGAATTGTATTGGATCAGTGTATTGTTGAAAATAGTTAAGTCTTTCACAGTTCTTCATCATACAGTATTGCTGTCTTTGTGCATAATGTTTTTTGGTTCTGCTCTTTTCACTATACATCAGTTCAAATAAGTCTTTCCAGGCCTTTCTGAAATTATCCTGCTTGCCATTTCTTCTAGCAGAATAATATTCCATCATTATCACATACCACAGCTTGTTTAGTCATTCCTCAATTAATGGGCATTCCTTTGATTTCCAAATCTTAGCCACTACAAAGAGCTGCTATAAATATTTTTGGACAAATAGGACTTTTTCTCTTTTTGGGGATGTCTTTGGGATATAAACCTAGCAGTGGTATTGCTGGATCAAAGGGTATGCACAATTCTATAGCCCTTTGGGCATAGTGCCAAATTGCTTTCCAGAATGGTTGGAACTTTTCACAACTCTACCAACAGTGGATTAGCATCCCAGCTTTTCCACATCCCTTCCAACATCCAACATTTTCCTTTTTTGTTATGTTTGCCACTCTGATAGGTGTGAGGTGATACCTCAGAATTGTTTTAATTTGCATTTCTTTGGTCAGTTGTGATCTAGAGAATTCTTCCATATGATTATAGATAGCATTCATTTCTTTGACTAAAAACTGCCTGTTCATATCCTTTGACAATTTATCAATTTGGGATTGACTTGTATTTTTATAAATTTGACTCAATTATTTATATATTTGAGAAATGCGGCCTTTATCAAAGATATTTGTTTCAAAAATCCTTTCCCAGTTTTCTGCTTCCCTTGTAATGTTGGTTAAAGAAGTTTTGTTTGTGCAAAAACTTTTAAATTTTATATAATCAAAATTATTTGTTTTACATTTTGTTTTATTCTCTATATCTTCTTTGATCCTAAATTCTTCCTCTATCCATAAATCTGACAGATAAATGACTCCATACTCTCTTAATTTGCTTATGGTATTCTCCTTTATGTGTAAATCATGTACCTATTTTGATCTTATTTCAGTATATGGTGTGAGATGTTGGTATATACCTAGTTCCAGCCATACTGTTTTCCAGTTTTCCCAGAAGTTTTTTTGTCAAATAATGAGGTTTTGTTCCAAGAGCTTGGATCTTTGGGTTTATCATATACTAGATTCCTATAGTCATTTACTGTAGTGTAATTTGTACCTCCTCTATTCCACTGATCCATCTTTCTATCTCTTGGCTAATACCAGATTGTTTTGATAATTACCACTTTATAAAACAGTTTGAGATCTGGCACTGCTTGACCACCTTCTTTTGTATTTTTTTTTATTGATCCCCATGATATCCTTGAACCTTTTTTCCCATGAATCCTATGACCTTTGTTACTATTTTTTCTAGATCTATAAAATACTTTTGATAGTTTTATTATTATAGCACTAAATAAATAAATAAGCTTAGGTAGGATTTTCATTTTTATTACATTGGCTGAGATAAGGTTCTTTAACTATTCCTTCATTAGAATTTTGTAGCCCCTCACTTTTATGTTTATCTGTCTTTTAATCTAGGTTTAGGAATGACCTTGTTTCTTCAGATTATTTGAAACTTCTTGAATCTGAGTATACTCCTGGGGAATGGGAACACCGTGGGAAGCCCTTGCCTATAACTGTTAACATTTGTATCCAGTTTTAAGGTTTAATACTTGAGTATCATGAAAGTATTCATCTATTTCATACCCACCTGTTGTTTTCCTGCTTCAGTTGTCTGTGCCAGCTGCCCTGAGATATTTTGATACTGCTGATTTGTTCTGATCTTTCTTGCCTTCTTGTGGGACCAGATCACAAATAAGTTTCCCTCCTATGCTCATGCTCCCTCGCTGGTCCCTCTTCTCCCTCTTAGTTATTTCATCTGGAGCTTACATTGGCTCCTATGAATGGATTATCATTTCTTTGCAGATGAATCTCAGATCTATATCGCCCTTTCTCATATTTCCAACTCTTTGTGGGACATATCTAGCTGAAGGTCCTGTGCGTATATTCATTTTATCATGGCCAAAAGTGAACTCATCACCTTTTCTCCAAACCTTCCCTTCTTCTTAACTACCCTATTCCTCCCAGTTATGTAGGCTCATAACTTAATTTATCAAGCTTGATGGCTCATTCTCTCATCTTTCACCTCAAAGCCAATCTAAGTCCTATGTACTCATAACCTCTTTCCTGACACAACCACTTTGCTATTGTTTTGACCTTCATTCCCAAAAAGTAGCATGACATCCAGATGATGTCATGACTTGCAGTGAATTAAATTTAAATGAGAGAGGGCTGTGCAAGGTCACCAACCTCACTCTTTCCTCTGGAGCCATCTGAGTGCAGTGGCAAAATATATATCATCAAGAGGACTTGGAGATAGCCCCAGATGTTGGCAGTTAGGGTAAAGTGACTTGCCCAGGTTCACACAGCTAGTAAATGTCTGAGGTGAAATTTGGACTCAGGTCCTCCCAACTTCAGGACCAGTACTCTATCTGTTTCACTGCCCCTTCTACTTTGCTAGTGCAGGCCCATATAACCTCCTACATGGAGGCTATTGTAAAATCCTTTGGTTAGTCTTGCCTCAAGGATCTCTTCATTTTACTTTATTCTCCACTCAGCTATCAAAGTGATCATTCTGAAGTATGTCTGACTGTCTTAGTCCCCATTCGATGAACTTCAGTGTGTTCCCTTTATACCTGGTTTTTACATAGCTTTTTCCTCCTACCATGGTAGCTTATAAGTTTCTTTAGATCAATTATTGTTGTTGTTGTTGTTTTATTCCCCTTTGTTTCATCAATACTTATTACAGTCTCTGACACATTGTAAGTGCTTAATAAATGCTTGCTTACTTGAGTGTGTATCACGAGGGTGATAATCTACTTGTTGCTATCACAAAAATTCAGCCTTTCAGAGTTCTTGCTGGGACTACATATATACTGTATTTGTCTCAGGACAAAAGCCATATTGTACATCCTTGTATTAGCCTTGCTGGCATCCCATTATTTACCCTGCTACCCCTTTTGGCATAGCATAAATGATGTGTTCAACTTTGAAGGTCTTGTGATTGTCACCGTTATCATAATCATATCACAATAATTATTGCCAATGTTAATAATAATAATAATAATAATTGAGAGGTTGCATGGCATAGTAGATTAGGCTGGCCTTGAAGTCAGGAAGTCAACTTCAAATTCTGCCCTGTACAGTACAAGTGTGTCAATTTTAAGTGTTGTAGGCAATTTTCTAAGGTTAAAGTTACAGAGTGTTTCCATGAAGATACTTCCTTACAAAGTTAAAATCACAGGTCTTAACAAATAGGATGATTTTAACAATAATAACTTCAATTATTATTGTAATTTAGAGTTCTCAAAGAAATTTCTTGAAAGTTTCACTTAAAAAGTTTCTTCTATGCACCCATGGTTATAAAACTGTGCATGCCCCTTAATCTAGATCTATATCCCAAAGACATCCCACCAAATGAGAAAAATACCTATTTGTACAAAAATATTTATAGCAGCTCTTTTGGGGTAGCTGAAAATAGGAAATTAAAGGGATGATCATCAATTGAGGAATAGCTGATCGAATTGTGGTATTTGATTGTTATGGAATATTACTATAACAAGCAGGATGATTTCAAAAAGGCCTAGAATTGACATATGAACTGATGCATAGTGAAGTGAACAGAACCAGGAGAACAGTGTACACAGTAACAACAATATTGGTCAGTGAAGAACTGTGAGTGACTTAGCTATCCTCAGTAGTACAGTGATCCAGGACAATCCCAAAGGAACACATGATGAAGCATACTATCCATCTCCAAAGAAATTACTGATATTAATTTAATAATGACTGAAGCATGCTATTTTCACTTTCCTTCATTTCTTTCATTTCCTTTTATTCATTTCTTCTTATATGAAATGACAAATATGGAAATGTTTTACATATTTGAACATGTATAACCTATATCTGATTGGTTACTACCTCAGGGAAGGGGGAGAGAAAGGAGAAAGAAAGGGATAAAATTCGGAATTCAAAACTTTAAATTTAAATATTTAAAAAAATAAAATAACACTAGACAGTATAAAAGACCTGGTACTACAGTTGCCAAAACAAACCCTGGAACTATATAAACAAAATGTTTTATTAAAAAAAACCACACCTTTTTATTCAGATAAAATCAGATTTTTAAAAAAAAGTTTCCTTCTCATATTTTTTTTATTCTTTTTCACAGTAGCTTTGATGATATTTCAAACAATTTCAGTCAGTTAGGATACTTTGAGTACTACCAAGTAAGCCTTCAATTAAACATATGAGAAAACACCTGTTAGTATTGAAAGTCCTGGGGGAAGATGTAACTGAAGACTTAGCTTTCCTCCACCTGTCCACAATTGTTAATTAATCCTTGTGTACTAGAAGGGTGTCAAGGAATTCTCCTGATACTAGTGTTCTGTGGAGTAGAGGTGAATGAAATATAGCCCCAGGATGTTTCTGACAGTGGAGTTGAAAGCTGTGGAACAGAGAAAGTAGAAGATGGAATATTATGAAGATTTATGATGGTGTTGGAGGCAAAGAAGTAACTATTGTGAACAAGTTCTTCAGTGTTTGTATTTACTTGAGCATTCCCAGGCAATCTGAAGGTAGGAATTTCTCACAGTTGGTGAATTATTTATTTGTGAATATGTAGACACCTGGTAGGACCTAAGAGTCTCTGCTAAAGAGAAGTCTTGTTTGGGGGCCATAGAGAATGAGTTTAGGCCAAGGCCACCTTGAGAAATTGATTGTGTTGTGTTGTGTTGTAAATCTCCCTAAAGTTCAGACTTATCATTATGGTGGTAACAGGTATATTATATCTACATGACATAGTTCTGAGCTCCCAGGAGTTTGTAGAGAGAAAGGGAGCACCCCTAAAAAAGTGAAAGATCTGTGGACCTTAAATCACAATCTTAGCCACCTTGCCTCAACTAAAGTTTATAACTCAAAGGTATGAATGAGATAAACTGACCTCCATGTCATCTTTATTTAAAATTTATTGAGATTCTTCATGCCACTCTTTTGGCTGAACTTGGTCTCTGCAAATAGGAGATACTGATATATTAATATTAATATTAAAATTCATTAATATTAAAATATGTTTGTTAGATGAATTAATATAGTTAGTTACCTGGTGGCCAATAAAATGTTTAAAACTTTTTTTACTAAAATAGGGAAAAACAGCCATTTTAATACTTATATAGCACTGAAAGTTATTTCAGGACCCAGTCTTTCAACCTTGGCTTATACATATAATAGTCGGGTAGAACATACTGTATTTATTCAGTTAACTGCTTGTTTGCATAGTCAGGAAGAAGTGTCTTTGGCTTTATGTAGATTTCAGGAAAAGACCACCTATAACTTGAATATCAACTCAGATAGAAAATGTGAATAGAAAATAGAAAAAAATGTGCCAGTGATATTTTTTCCTGTAATGTTTTGATGCTAATGGCAATATAGATTTTTTAAAGCTACTTTCAACTCAAATGTTTGAGAAAATGGCTTGATATGGACAGTTTAATGAGGCAGTATGATTTTTATGGAAAGAAGGTCTATAGTGAGTGTCGGGCAAAGAGGAATAGAGGTCTCAGTGTGTGTCAGACTGTAGGTTAGGAACCTCTGGACTAGAATAACTCTAAGGTTCTTTCCAACTGAAAAATTTTACATGTATACTATATTTGACAGCCCTGTTAAAGAGAATAATCCCAATTCTTTCTACATAAAGAAAGTAAATGGGATAGCATATCTCATAGACCTTTTTTCTTTACCCTAAAATTTTCTTTTTTTTTTCTTTCAACAAGCATTTATTTTATTTTCCATTTACATGAAAGGGTAGCTTTCAACATTCATTTTCATAAGACTTAGAGTTCTAAATTTTTCTCCCTCCCTCCCTCCCTCCCTCCCTTTCCTCCAACCTCCACAAGATCGCAATCAGGTTATATATGTACAATCCACAAGTATTCTTTTTATCAATTCTTTCTAGAGGGGTGCATAGTAAGCTTCCTCATTAGTTCCTTGGGATTGTCTTGGATCATTGCACTGCTAAGAGTAGTTGTCATTCGCAGTTACTCATTGAACAATACTGCTGTCACTATGCACAATGACCTCTCAGCTTTGCTCACTTCACTATACATCGGTGTTCATTAGTCTTTCCAGGTTTTTTGGGGATCATCCTGTTTGCCATTTCCTGTAGCACAAGTCCATTCCACTACAATCATATAACACAGCTTTTTCCATCATTCCTCAATTGATGGACATTCCCTTGATTCTCAATTCTTAGCCTCCACCAAGAGTTGCTATAAATATTTTTTGTACAATTTTTCCCCCTTTTCTCTTTTTCATGATTACTATTGTTAACTGTTTCCTTTCCATCCTATTCCCTTCCCCATGATATTTATTCTATTATCCATCTTCTTTCATCCTATCCCTCTTCAAAAGGAATTTGCTTCTGTCTGTCCCCTCCCCCACTCTGCCCTTCCTTCTTTTGCCCCTCTCTCCTTATCCCTTTCCCCTCCCATTTTCCAGCAGGGGTATAGAGATTACTCCACTCAATTGAGTGTGTACATTATTCCCTCCTTGAGCCAATTCTAATGAGATTGAGGTCTTCCAGTCAATTTTGATGAGTGTTAGGCTCATTTACTGCCCAGTTTAAATAGATTACTCCACCCAGTTGGGTGTGTCTATTAGTCCCTCCATGAGGCAGCTCTGATGAGTTTAAGATCTTTGAGCCTTTTCTGATGAGTGTAAAATTCATTTACTGCCCTGCTCCTCTCCCATCTCTTCCCCCACTCCATAAGCCTTTTCCTGTTACTTTCATGTAGGATTCCACTCCTGCCCTTCCCCCTCCCCCAATGAATTCCCTTCACCCCTCAATTTAACCCTAAAGATGTTATCATCTAGCTAAGTGACACAGTGGACAAATCATCACCCCTGGATGCAGGGGGATCCCAGCCAAAACATGGCCTCAGACACAAGACAGTCGCCCACTGTACTACCCCAGGTATGTCCCCCAGCTCCAATTTTTTTTTTTATGGTTCTCTAGGGCCTTGTATTTCAAAGTCAAATTTGCCATTCAGTTCAGGTCTTTTCATCACAAATATCTGAAAGTCTTCTTTTTCATTAAAGTCCCATGTTTTCCACTGAAAGATAATGCTGAGTTTTGCTGGGCAGGTGATTCTTGGTTATAATCCCATTTCCTTTGCCCTCTGGAATATCATATTCCATGTCCTACACTCCTTTAATGTAGAAGCTGCTAGATCTTATGCTATCCTGACTGGGGTTCCACAGTACTTGAATTCTTTCTTTTTGGCAGCTTGCAATATTTTCTCCTTGACCTGAGAGCTCTGGAATTTGGCTATAATATTCCTAGGAGTTTTCTTTTTGGGATCGCTTTCTGGAGGTGATCAGTGGATTCTTTCAATTTCTATTTTAGCTGCTTCTTCTAGAATTTCAGGGCAATTTTCCCTGAGAATACCTTGGAAGATGGTTTCTAAGCTCTTTCCTTGATCATGGTTTTCAGGTAGACCAATAATTTTCAAATTATCTCTCCTGGACCTATTTTCCAGGTTGGCAGTTTTTCCCAGAAGATATTTCACATCACCCTCTATGTTTTTATTCATTTGGATTTGCTTTATTGTGTCTTGGTTTCTCATAAAGTCACTCATTTCTATTTGTTCAATACTAACTCTTAGGCAATTATTTTCATCAGAGAGCTTTTGTACCTCCTTTTCCATTTGACTTTTCAAGCTGTTGACTTATTTCTCTTGTCTTTCCTGCATCACCCCCATTTCTCTTTCCATTTTCCCCTCTACCTCTCTAACTTTATCTTCAAAGTCCTTTTTGAGCACCTCTATGACCTGAGACCAATTCATATTTTTCTTGGAAGCTTTAGATATAGGGGCCCTGATGTTGACATCTTCCTCTGAGGGTGCCCCTTGGTCTTCCTTGTTACTGAAGAAACTTTCTATGGTCCTCACCTTTATCTGTCAGCTTGTGGTAAAATATGAAAGTTTTTAACAGTCGGTTAGGATAAGTGAAAGACGCCAGTTTTTCAGGGACCACCCTTTTGGGGAGGAGATGAGCGGTCTGCCTGCTGCGCATGTCGGACTGCCTGCCGGGTGCAGTGCGCCTGCTGCGCATGTCAGACTGCCTGCCGGGTTTTTTTTGACTTCCGGGGTGGAGAGAACGGTAGTAGCCTTTTTTTTGCCGGCTTGGCGGGACTCCGGGCGGCGCGGCACAGACGGTCTGACTCACTCCAAAGGTGGCCTAAATCGGTTTGGTGAGTTTTTATAAGGAATATAGACAGCCTAGATTTAAGACGATTTGTACTGTATTTCTGTTTTCCTATCCTTCTAATCAACAACACCTTATATACAATAAAGGCTCTATCTAGAAAACCAGAAGCTTCTTCCATTTACTAGTCTGGGAGATGAATTAAGGGAAGGGTTAAGTAGGGGAGATTTATGATCTAATATCCAATTTTAAATCTCACAGTTTGGCGACCCCGAAGGGACCTTAAGGACCCTCCCACCCTCCCTAGTTTGGCCATAAGCCGGCTAATTCGGTGGATTTTCCAAATACCCCCCCCCCCCCCCCCCCCCCCCGCGGACTTTCCCTTTGTCTAATCTCCCTTAAAGACTTTAAGCCTCTAAAAGTCTTGCTTTAAACAGAAAAGCCAGCCCAGTTTAAAGGGCAAGATGCTCGAATATTCTACCATCCCTTTGATTTTTCTCATCGGAATGTATTGGGACAGCATAACATCCCGACTTAGAGGAATAGTTTATTCAATGGTCCTTCATAACATTATTGGTTTTTTCCTCATTCAGGCAGCAAAAAGTTTTTTGTATAATAGTATACGTGAGAATCTTTGGGAAAATACGTTTAATATAAGTAGAAATTTTATGCCTGCAATTGAAATACCTTTTAATACCACATCCATAGTTCATACGACTAAGGATTTTATTTTTTTTTGTTGTTTTTTTTTTGTTTTTGTTATTATCATTGTTTTTGTTATTATCATTGTTATGATGTGGGGGAAACTCTCACATATGGAGAGAGACCTCAAAATGGCTGTTTCTACTAGAGATGATCCAAGTTCAGAATCAGATCAGCAGAAACTACTCCCTCTGCAGGAAGCTATAGAACATAGTAAGAAGGGAGTGCCAATTCAAGTCAGAAAATATAGCCCCTTTAGACCAAGTGACTTGAGCGCATGGAAATCAATCATCCCTAGTTTTGAGAAAAATCCAAACACTGTAATTTCACAGTTAAGGACTATATTTAATGCATATCAACCCAGTTGGGCTGATGTTACTTGCCTTTTGGAAACTTTACTGTCCCCAACTGAGATTACAGATATTATCTCAGCAGGAAATGCCCTTGTTGCGAAAGGTAAGGCCGATGTGGAATGGCCTCTAAAGGATCCAGAGTGGAATTATAATGATGATAGGGATTTCCAAAGATTAAAAGATGCTAGAGAAACACTTCTGAAGGGAATGGAATCTTGCTCTAGAAAACCGGAAAACTGGCAGAAATTTTTAAGCCTACCTCAGGAGGCTAATGAAAGACCAAACAGATTTTATGATAGACTTTGTGAGGCCGCTAGACAGTACACCAGATTGGATCCAGTAGATTTAAGAGATTCCTGTATCATTCTCAACACATTTGTTTATAATTCACTGCCAGAAATACGCAGATACTTTCTGAAACAATGTCCAGACTGGAGAAATCTCTCAGTAGATAGAATTAAGGAACTTGCAAATTATGTCTTTGACTCACGTGAGGAAGATCCAGATCACCCTAAACAGAGCATTCTGGCACCAGCGATTCCTAGTCAGCCATGTGGACACCGGAACAAGGACACTAAGGTGTGTTGTTACTGTCGTAAGGAGGGGCATGAATTGAGAGAACCATGAGTTCTAATGAGTTTTGTTTTATTTATTTATTTTTCTCCTTTCTCTTGTATGTTGTTCTGTTTAACTAAAAAGTACCAGAAATTGCTTGATACCTCACTGAAAACATTGAATATTGAATCTTGCTAATTGAAGTCTTATTTCTTTTTGATGAATTAATCACCACTTTAAGTATCTGCTACTGTTATACCAGAGAATTCATGTATAAGATGATGTGGTCTACTTGCTAAAAGAAGATTATGTAATAATGTCTAAAAGAAGATTATGTAACAATGTCTAATATAATCAGCTATTTACATTCGTTTATTATTTATATGTCATTATACTCTGGGTATGGTTTGGAATTATTGTATATATCACTAATATATTCTCAGTTATGCAGCATAGCACACATTTTTACCATCATATTGTCTTTGGTGAAATTAATGAGATTTCAGAAATATGGAAACTTATCATTTCAGAGACTAACTTGCTGTGAACTCTGACGCAGGCCCTGGAGAGAATATATGTGCAACAAAAGGAGAGACAGGTATGCGTAAGTCCATGGTTTGCTTATGATGGTGACTATGTAGAGCACAATTACTAGGCACAGTCCAGTATTCATCCTCTCTCCCTCCTAATTTAACCTAATTTAACTGAACTTATTTATCTTTTTATCTCACTCAGTTGAATTCACCTGTGGCCTAGCACAATCACTGGCTGTCTCAGAACCATGAGATATGGTATGATAACCTTTCCATAACATTTTCAGGTGTCATGAACACATACTAAATTTGGCTTTGATCCAGACACATGGTGGTAAAAAGTGTTACACATTGCATAACTACCTCAACCCTCTATTACAAGTCTAACCATATAAAGGAGGGAATGTAATGGAATTTATTAATTTGATCATTGACAATGCTATGCTAAGGTTTTAAAAATACAGCAATTCAAACAGTTAAAGAAGATAATCCAGCTTTCCAGACCAGAGTCCAGAATCCAGTTTTCCAGACCAGAATCCAGTTTCCTCCTGATGACATCTTACCACTTCAAGAAGACAAGAGAACTCAGAGACTTTATATGAACTGTTTTGCTTTATTAGCTTTTACTATCTCCTTTCTGTTATATACTATCTGTGGCATGTACTCTCTGCAGAGGCTCTCCCTTTGCAAGACTAATGTCAAAGCGTCGGTTCATGAGGAAAAAAAAAAAAATCGCCCCTCTGGACAAAACTTTCCTCTCTTCCTTTTCTGTATTGTTGTTCGCATATTATTAGTCAGCAAAAGTTATTATATTCTTTTTACTGTTCCATCAAGGAAACATTCCGTTTCTTGGGGAAGCAAAGGGGGGAAATGTGGTAAAATATGAAAGTTTTTAACAGTCGGTTAGGATAAGTGAAAGACGCCAGTTTTTCAGGGACCACCCTTTTGGGGAGGAGATGAGCGGTCTGCCTGCTGCGCATGTCGGACTGCCTGCCGGGTGCAGTGCGCCTGCTGCGCATGTCAGACTGCCTGCCGGGTTTTTTTTGACTTCCGGGGTGGAGAGAACGGTAGTAGCCTTTTTTTTGCCGGCTTGGCGGGACTCCGGGCGGCGCGGCACAGACGGTCTGACTCACTCCAAAGGTGGCCTAAATCGGTTTGGTGAGTTTTTATAAGGAATATAGACAGCCTAGATTTAAGACGATTTGTACTGTATTTCTGTTTTCCTATCCTTCTAATCAACAACACCTTATATACAATAAAGGCTCTATCTAGAAAACCAGAAGCTTCTTCCATTTACTAGTCTGGGAGATGAATTAAGGGAAGGGTTAAGTAGGGGAGATTTATGATCTAATATCCAATTTTAAATCTCACAAGCTCATCTTGCTTTTCATTTACTAGACTTTTAGCTCCTTAAAGTGGGACACTGTTTCCAGGCTTCAGTATCCCAAGCTTAAGAAGTCCCAGGTGGTATGATTTAAGGAGAATCAGGTTCTTCCCTCACCCAGCCCGTTTCCTGGTCCTAGATGACCCCAGACCAACTTGCCAATCAACCAGCTTTGTGTGTTGTGGTTGTTAGCTCCAACGAGCCTGTGCCCGTCCCCCACCTGGGCCACTTCTACTGGAGCCTACCTCCTTGTTCTCAGCTGGGGTGTAAAATCCAAGTTCTGCCTTAGCACCAGCATAGACCCCTGTAGTCTCTCCCCTGCCCAGGGCTCAGCCCACTCACCAGACTGAGCTTAGTTCCAGACGACACTGGTGCTGCAGCTGATTCAGAGGCTCTGGGGGTCTCCTTCTCTGGTGAGGACTTCCTGAAACTGGATCTGTGTCAGGGTGACTGTGGGGTTGGGCTTGACTCCTGTATCAGCACAGCAGCTCCCTCCTTCTGACCTTCCAAGCCTTTCTTGGTTAGAAGATGATTTCAGCACATTCTTCTGTGAGTTTTGCTGCTCCGGGCATTTTCCTATGACCTTATTTGAATGTTTTTTGGAGCGATCATGTCTTGAGTTCAGGAGCTCACTACCTTTCCTCCGCCATCTTGTCTCTGCCCCCGGAAGTCCCCTACAATTTTCTTAAAACATGTTTAATTGCATATATCATTAATTTTTAGGTTGTGTCCATAACATAATCTGAAATGGAGAATTATGTTATATTTTATGTATTTCAATTTAGAAGTCAATTCTGTCTGAATCAATAGAATATTTTAATTTTAAGTGGTTATGGCCAGTATTTTCCAAATAAGTTCCTTATTTCTCCTCATATATTTTATAACTTTAATAGATACTAAGAATTATGGCAAGTAAAATAATTTTAAATTCTAAGAATTATAATGCATATATACATGGAAAATACATACATGCACATACATATATGCACATACACCCACATATATGCATATATACATATTCACATATTCACATGCCATCTGATGATGGTTCCCAGTTACTGAGGCCACAAGCTCTAGTGGGATACTATTCTTTCTCACCCTGGAACTGCCAACGAAGACTCCAATTATGGGGAAAGCAACAGAGTGTTGCCTCCAGTGCCAGCAAAGAGACCCTGATAATCTCCTTCTGATCAGCTATTAAATCTCCTGATTGTCTGTGGGCTATGAGCTTCAGAAACAGCTACTGGTTCTGCTGATTCAGTTACTCCCAAGTCCTTTTCCTGGTTTGCTCGGGCCCAGTGTGTGCTAGCAAGGCCCACACTGAATTATGTTCTACTCTCACCCAGGTGTGACAGACCTTTCCTGCTGAGCTTCTAAGTTATCTGTGGCTAGAGAATTATTTCATACCTTTATTTTGTGGGTTTTGCTGCTCCAGAATTTGTTTTAGGGCATTATTTAAAGGTTTTTGGGGGATTTGGGGGAGAACTCGGGCAAGTTCCTGCCTTTTCTCTGCAATCTTGGCTCTGTGACCCTTACATGGTACCTTCTCAAAAATTGACTATTCGTTAGAGCAAAGAACTCACAACTAAATTCAGAAAAGTAGAAATGTTAAATGTATCCTTTTTAAAAACATAATACAATAAAAATAACTTTTAATAAAGGGCTGTGGAAGCCTAGATTAAAAACTAATTGGAAAATAATCTACTCCTAAAAAATGAGTGGATCGGGAGAAGCTAGGTGGCATAGTGGATAAAGCACCGACCCTGTATTCAGAAGTAGCTGAGTTCAAATCCGGCCTCAGACACTTGACACTTACTAGCTGTGTGACCTTGGGCAAGTCACTTAACCCCCATTGCCCCACAAAAAAAATAAATAAATAAAATTGAGTGGATCAAAGAACAAATCTTTGAAATGATCAATAATTTCATTAAATGGAAGACAGCAGTGAGATAAGACAGCATTAAAAATTTGTGGGTTACAGACAAAATAGCATTAAGAAGAAAAAAATTGTATCTCTAAATGTTTACATCAATAAAATGGAAAAAAGGGCAGATCAATTAATTGGACATACAACTAAAAAAAATGCAAAAAAAATTTCAGTTGTTTTCAAGTCGTGTCTTACTCTTTGTAACTCCATTTGATATTTTCTTGGCAAAGATACTGGAATGGTTTGCCATTTCTTTCTCCAGCCCTCTTTCCAGATGAGGAAAATGAGGCAAACAGTGAAGTGGCTTGCCCAGTGTCACACAAGTAGTAAGTGTCTGGGTCCAGATTTGAACTCAGGTCTTCCTGACTCCAGTTCTGCCACTCTATTCACTGTACCACCTAATCAATGAATGTCAAAAAATCTTTTGACAAATATAACACCCATTCCAATTAAAAACATCAGAAAGCATAGTATTAAATGGAGTCTTTCGGCCTTCCTTCTGTTGTAGCTGCTGTTGGAGGCTACAATCGTTCTGCAGCCATAGCCATCTGCTACCCCATGGCCGTAGACCTTTGTTGAGGCAACAAGTGCCACAGTTACCCAGAACATTTCAAAACTGCAATGCTGCTGCTGCCGTGGGCACCTGCCCAATCACACCACGTTTGTGAGAGAGATGATCGGGAAGGTGTGTGTGGGTTTGCCCCTTATGAGAAGCGGGCCATGGAATTGTTAAAGGTCTGCAAGGATAAGGGAGCCCTAAAGTTCATCAAAAAAAAAAGGTGGGAACTCCCATCCTAGCCAAGAGGAAGAGAGAGGAGTTCAGCAACATCCTGGCTGCTCTGAGGAAGGCTGCTGCTAAGAAGGATTAAATTGGACTCTGCCTGCCTTTTCCCAATTACCCAATAAAGATTTGACAAACAGAAAAAGAAACTTAAAAAAACCCCAAATGGAACCTTTCTTAAAATGATGATTAGTATTTATCTAAAATAAAAAGCATGGGGCAGCTAGGTGGTGCAGGGGATAGAACACCAGCCCTGGATTCAGGAGGACCTGAGTTCAAATCTGGCCTCAGACACTTGACGCTTACTAGCAGTGTGACCCTGGGCAAGTCACTTAACCCCAATTGCCTCACCAAAATTAAATAAATAATAAAAAGCAATCATTACCTGCAATATGAAACCTTGACAATCAGAACAGAGGTGAAGCAAGTATATCTATTATCACCACCATTATTTATATTGTACTAAAAATGTGAGCTATAGCTGTAAGACAAGAAAAAAGAAATTGACAGAATAAAAATAGGCAACAAAGAAACAAATATCATTTTATGCATATGATATGATGGGATTCTTAGAGAATCCTAAAGAATCAATGAAAAAAATCTCATTGAAACAATTAAATTCAGCAAATAAACCCCACATAAATCATCAGCATTTCTATATACCATCGACAAAACCGAGCAGCAACATATAGAAGGAGAAATTTCATTTGAAATAACTGCAGGCAATATAAAATACTAGGGAGTTTATCTTCCAAGGGAAACCCTGGTACTTTATAAGCACAATTACAAAACACTTTTCACACAAATAAAGACAGACCTAACTAAATGGAGAAATATTGATTGCTCATGGGTAGGCAATAAAATGACTTAATAAAAATAACAATTCTACCCACATTAATTTACATATTCAGTGCCATACCAGTCAAACTACCAGAGACTTATTTTGTAGAGGTAGAAAAATAAAATAATAACAAAATAGATTTTGTAGAACAAAAGTTTAAAAATATCAAGGGAATCAATGGAATGAAGGGAAGGAAAGTGGCCTAGTATTTCCACATTTCATGTTAGAACATCCTGATTATCAAAACAATCTGGTACTGGCCAAGAAATAGAATGGTGGATCTGCATAATGGCTTAGCTACACAAAATACAGTAATGAATGACAGTAGTAATCTAGTGCTTAATAAACCAAAGATCTAAGAGTTGGGGGTAAGAACTTAACATTTAACAAAAATTGTTGGGAAAACTGGAAATCAATTCGTGAGAAATTAGGCATAGACCAACATCTTACACTGAACATGAAGATAAGGTCAGAATAGATAATGATTTAACATAAAGGGTGATATCATAAGTAAATTAGGAGAACATGGAAAAATGTACTTGTTAGATCTATAGATTAGACAAGTTTATAACTAAACATGAGATAGTAGCACAAGAAGTAAAATGATCGTTTTGATGACATGAAATTAAAAAGCTATTGCACATATAAAACTAATGCAGCCTAAATTAGGAGGAAAACAGAAAACTAAGAAAAAAATTACATTTCTCAACTATATAGGTAAATGAGCCAAATTTATAAAAAAAAAATACAAGTCGTTCCCTAATACATAAATGGTCAAAGGATATGGACATACAGTTTTCAGAAGAAGAAACCAAATCTATCAGTAGTCATGTGAAAAATGTTCTACGTCACAAGTGATTCGAGAAATGCAAATTAAAACAACTCTGAGATAACACCTTTCAAGTTGGCTAACATGATAGAAAATGAAGATGACAAATGCTGGAAGGGATATGGGGGAGAAGGAGACAGTATTGCACTGTTGGTGGAGTTGTGAAGTAGTCTTTTCTGCAGAACAATTTCATACCCAGAGCACTATAAAACTTTGCATACAATTTGACCCAGCAACAAAACTCCTACCTCTGTATGCCCCCAAAAACTCAAAGAAAAGAGAAGGGGACCTATTGGTACAAAACATATTTATAGCAGCTTGTTTGGTGATGACAAAGATTTAGCAATAGAAGAAATATCTATTAACTGTGGAATGGCTGAACGTGTTGTGGTACATGATTGTGATGGAATAATATTGTGCTTATAAGAACTGACATGCAAGATGGTTTCAGAAAAACCTGTGAAGACTAATATGAATTGATGACAACTGAAGTGAGCAGAAACAGGAGAAAACAGTACACAGTAACAGCAATATTGTAAGAAATATCAGTTGTGAAAGACTTAGCTAATCTGATCAAAAGTGATACAAGACAGTTCCATAGGAACCATGATGAAAATGCTATTCAGTTCTAGAAAGAGAACTTGTGAATTCTGAATGCCAGTTGAAGCATACTTATTTTACTCTATTATGAACTTGAATTCAGATTGAAGCATACTTAGGTTAGGGTCTGATATCTGTGATATGTAAAAAACTTGCAGAAATATATGACAAAAAGCCATCCTTCAATAAGTAAGTGATAAAAGTACAGTCAATTCTGTTATAATGAGACATATGTGTTCCTAAGAATCAGTGCAATGTGTAAAATTATGCAGTAAAAAACAGGGCTTAAGGGGGCTTGGGGTATAACACTCAACCACATTAAAAAAACAGAAACTAATTAAAATATTAGCACAGTTCTAGTCATGTTAAATGGTTATGGAATACATAAATATTACAATAAATACACAACTAGGTAACAACACCGAGCTTGTAGTCAGGAAGATCTGAATTCAAATTTGGCCTCAGACACTTAAAAACTGTATGACCTTCAGCAAGTTACTTAACATCTGTTTGTCTCAGTTACCTCACTTGTAAAATGAGAATAATAGCTCATCCTCCTAGAATTGTTGCAAGGATTAAATGAGATATTATTTGTAACGGACTTAACACATTACTTGTCACATAATAGGCAATATATAAATGCTATTATTATTATTACTTGCATTATTATTACCATTACATAATGACTGTATCCATTGCCTTGGGCTGTTGCTCAGCCTGCACCCTGATTTTCATAGGGCTCTGGGCTAGTAATGTATATTGCTTCAGGGGATATGGCAGATATAACAGGCCATGACTCAGGGTACCTCTCTGGTGGGGAAATATAGCAGGAAATACTGATGATGTAAAAGCAAAAGAGCAACTCTCCCAGGGTAGAGAGATAAGGACTGGACCTTTATGGGATCATTGATATAAGGATCTCCCAGATAGCTCTGTCTCCCTTTATCAATGCAGGCCACTATATTTTCTGACATTTGCAGTTTTAGAGAGTTTCCTAGAATACCCGAGAAGTTAATTGACTGTGCCAGGGTCACATAGCCATTGTGTGTCATAGGTTGGGATTTCTTCTAGGTCTTTCTGGTTCTTGGGCCATTTGTCTCTTCGCTTTTTTTATATTGTTTGACCCCTAGTAAGTCCTTTATAAGTACTCATTGTAGTTGTTGTTCTCTTGAACAAGTAATAAGTATTTATTGATTGATACCTGTGTGTAAGACATTGGTTTTAGGAATTTGCTCAAGGCCAAACAATATACTTCAAGCTAAAATGAACCAGAACTTGATTAGAATTATATTCAGACTAGTATATTCCATCCTTAATCTCTCCCAGAATTTGTTTCCTAATCTAATATCCAAGTGTTCTCTTGGAGCTTTCTCATTCTAGCACTGGAATATATTTTCTCACATTCTATTAAACTAGCTCACTAGCCTGTCAATGCTCACGTAGCATCTTAGTTCATCTCCTCTTAGTTCATCTCCTCTTTATAGCTTTCTTGGTCTTCTTGGGTCTTTCTCTGAACTTTAGCTATTGGAAGAAGAAGGCACTTTATTGTCTTATTCTGAAGGATTCTCTCCTGAGATTCAGGCTCATTCTTATTTACTGAACTTGCAGACATATCCCCTAGCTCCACCCTAAATTTTCTTTAACTTTAGGCCTCTGAGAGACATTTATTTGGCCTTGTCCATTTTCTCTCCTGTCCAACTTTTCTTGAAATATACTAGTTATTAGGAGTGATTCATTCATCTTTGATAGTCTACTCAAACTAGGTTCAGTTTAAAAAAAAAATTTCTGTTACTATTCAACACCCTTGGCTAGAAGTTTTTTTAATATATTTAAGGCTTTCAGAATAGCATTTTCTTTCTTAAAAAGCTGGAAGATTCCCCTGCTTTTCCTATATCAAGCTACTGCTTCTTTTTGGGCCATCTGTTAAGTTGTGTATTCTTGTATTAGGAAATTATACATATATATGAATATATTATATATATATTCTTATATGTATATGTGTATGTGCATATAGATATATTTCTTTATTCATTTATTGATTGATTGATTGATACATTCATTCATTTATTTAGAATGAATAAATAGTCCTGCCTCCCAAGTAGCCTATGTTCCTTCTGATGATTCTAGTAGTGCCATGAAGTGTTCTTCAGAAACCTTATCATTATAGTTTTACAATACTTTAAACTGTGACTTTAAATAGAAATAAAAGGAACATGTTCATTCCCTCCAATTGAACAGGTAGTAGGATATTGTTGAGAAAATGGCAAATTTAGAGTCAGAGGAATGGGTATGAATACAGGCTCTACCTTTTTGCTACCTGTGTGACCTTAGGCTAAACCCCTAACCTAGCTGAGCCTGTTACCTTACTTGTAAAATGAGGGGATTGAACTAAAATGCCTCCAAAGTCCTTTCTAGCACTTAATCTATGGTCCTAGGATCCCATAATTAAAGGACATTCTTATATAAATATACACTCTGGAAGTCACTGAAAACAATCTAAGAACATATATATTTATTGGATTTAGATTTCTAGATGAAAAAATAATTCTTTGCTCATTCTGGAAACTGAGAGCTAATATTTCTCTCCTTTGATCATATTTAGGGAAGCTCAACCGAATGTCATCCTACACCCATGGCCTATGATGGCTGACTTTTCTGATCCACTACAAATATATTACGGAACTATTTCTTCCTCTCCCACTTTTTTTTAAAACATTTCCTCCATATATTTTGAGATGAAAGAAGAATCATCCTAAATCCTTGGATCAATAGAGGATCAACATTTCAAAAGCCAAATGAACAAAGTAATCAAATTACACTGCTTGATAGATCAAAGAATAACAGGAAACTTTTCATTGATTTTTCCAGCAAGTTCCTGTTGAAGATCTGACATCTGCCCTCCTTTTGTGCCTAATCACCATTCCTTCCACATAGTTTCAGCTGAGGAAGAAATTTAGCAGAACCGTGAATGTGACTCATTTGCATTGTGGATTTTCAAATACTTCAAAATTTGCAAAACCATCTCTGTAGTAACTGAAATACATTTTGAAAGTAATAAATAGGTAATAATTTATTGAGTGATTTAAATTCAATATATATTACATAATATGTAAAAAAGTTCTTCTTGGAAAATATTTAATAACAAAAAACAAACAAAAAAGTGATTTATAAAGTATTCTCAGTTTGCTAAAACACTTTGTGTATCTAATGAAAGTGAGTAAAAACATCATCTCTGATCTGCATTCATACACAATTAGAGTACCTGTTGGCTAACATAACAGAAGAGAATATTCTCTACACACATTTCATGGGCTGACCCCCACAGGACCAACCAGTATAGGAGAGTTCTTTTTATATATAGCGCTCCTCTACTTGATGGACCTGTGGGGGTGGGTGGGGGTCATCCCATGACGTGTAAGGAATGTCCTCTTCTGTGCGTGTATGTGTGTATGTATACATATACACATCACATATGTAATTGAAGAGGAAATGTATAGACATATATGTGTATGTGTATATGTATGTGTATACATATATTATATTTTGATTATGTAATATATAGTCATACACATACAAGTATTATATAATATTATTAAATTTTATTATTTACTTATTTTATACACACACACACACACACATAGTTTTATTTAATCCTTGTAATAGCCCTTTCAGGTAATTTTACAGATATTACTCCCATTTCATAGATAACTTCCTCATGGTTACATATTTAGTGAGCGTTTGAAAAGGAATTTGCACTCATAGCTTCTTCACTTAAAGGCCAGTGCTCTATGAACTATATCAGTAATTTAACCAATTTACCAGGTTGTGTGATTTCCCATCATCCATTCTATAAATGAATTTTAAGTTTGATATCATAGAGGAAAAATCTATATAGAATGCTCTGTATCAAGCTCAGATTTTAAAGGTCGTGAGCAAATTAAAAATGGAGCTGTAAATAAAAATGAATGGCATGGAAATGTCACAATAATGTCAGGAAGGCCACAATCACAGATGACCTTCAGCTTGGAAAAAGTGCTAAGGATAATGTAAGAGTATTTTAAATTATGTTCCAAGTATTCAAATAGTAAATCTGTTGTAAGCATTTATTAAATGCTTGCTGTATTTGAGGGCTACAAAGACCAAAATGAAATGCTTCCTGTCCTCGAGAATATTTTGCCTTGCTTTCCTTTTTCTGGGCACATATTATGTATACCTATGAATAAATACAAAATAAACAAAAAGAAGAGCTGTGAAGGAAGAGGTCAACAACTTGGGGTAACTGGTATATTTTTAACCTATGACAGAGAGAAAACAATATTCCTCAACTTATATTTTGCTTCTGCCTTCTACATCAAGGCAATGATTTTCATACTGAGAGGACTAGAATTAATACATTTAAAGGCTAATTTTAGCCAAAAATAATTAAGATGATAGTAAGATAATACATATTTCTTGTGTGTTCAAGTGTCCTGGCATGGAATATCATAGAATATTGAAAATATTTGCATATGAGTTTGTTGAGTCACAACTAGCAATCTTTGAGAAATCCAGAAACTTTGTGTTATGTTGGAAAAATGAGGATGAGACAATTTTATCCTTATTTTCAAAAAGGGAGAAAAAAGTTGGATCCTGGAAATTTTATCTTGATGTTTAATTCTGGGAAAATTCTAGAACAGATTATTATGTGGTTTGTATGCACTTGGGGGATTGATGATTGTTAGGAATTAGAATAGTTTGACTAAAAACAAGTCCCACAAAATTTGTACCCAAGCCTTAGAAGGCAATATTTCCAGAAAAGCTAATCCATATTGGAGGCACTCTTGTAATATAGTCAATCAACAAGCTAATATTATTTGACAGGCACTGTGTTAAGCATTGGAGATAAATAGAAAGATACAAAAATTCACTTTCCTGAATCTCACATTCATAAAAGGGGCTGAGAAGTGGTCAGGTAAGAAGAGCACCAAAAAATGTTCACAAGCCCTCACTGATGTGTCTACTCTTATTGGTCAGTTAGAGGACATCATTATTTCAAAGCAAAACTATTTTATGAAAAAGTATAAGAAAAAAAAGTGATAAAGTATTTTCCCTTCAAAGTTGAGGAACATCTTCCAACTCACATTATCAGTGCAAAGAATACACAGCTAGGTAAACACATGTGTGAGGGAACAATTATAGGAGATAACTGTTATGGTAAACACGTAAGGAACACGTGTAGCCAGCATATTCATGCAAAAAGGTAAACATATGTATTGCTGGCAATACGCATCCAGATTTTGAATTGCCCTACCTATATTTGGATTGGATGAAATCTTTCATAGTATTCTTGCAGATAAAATGAAGAAAAACATATTTAAGGGTAGCTAGGTGGTACAGTAGATACATTGTGAGCCCTGAAATCAAGAAGACTCATCTCCCAGAGTTCAAATCTGACCTCAGCCATTTATTACCTCTGTGACGCTTGACCAGTCACTTAAACCTTTTGCCTCAGTTTCCTTATCTGTAAAATTAATTGGAAAAAGAAATGACAAACCACTCCAGTATCTTTGCCAAGACAATCAGATATGACTAAACAACTAAATAACAACAAAAAATAGTTAGGTACCATAGTGTTGTAGTGCTTTGAGAAACTGGATCCAAAGTATATTGATTTATGGTTCACTAAAAACTTGGAGAAAGGTCTCCAGTGGTGTTTGCATACCTCTATCTTTAAAATTGTTTTCTTTTCAACAGTGAATATATGTGAATGAGATCAAGTTGGCATGCTTACAACAAATGCTGATTAGATAGAAGTAGGAATGATAGATATTATGATATATAATAAGACCAAAATCCAAAAAAAAAGATCCTGACAGGCTGGAATAATGAGCCCAATCTGATGGAATTAAATTTGTTTTATTTTTTAAAAAACATTCACAGAATTATTGGAAGATGGAGACGTAAAAACAAGCACTTTATGTGGAAGAGGCTTAGGGCTATTAGTTTATTTCAAGCTTAGCAACAGACTCCACCTCTCAACTTTGGAAATTTTTAGTGCCTGTCACATGTTCATAATGTTCTCCCTCTTCATCTCTGGTTGCTGACCTTCCTGGCTTCTAAGTTCTAGAAGAAATTCCACTTGCAACAGGAAGTCTTTCACAGTTCCTCTTATTTATAATTCCTTGTCTCTATTAATTACTTCCTCTTGATTTTTGTTTTGTACATTGTTTATATGTCATCTCATTAGGCTGAGGGTGAGGATTGTCTTTTGCTCTGCTTTTTAACCACATCACTTAATACAGTGACTGTCACATGTTAAGTGGTTAATAAATGCTTTTAACCTAATTGATTGATTGTTAATATTGCAATGCTGGGCTACATAAATAGATCTTCACTGCATCCCAAAAGTTTTAGTTCAGGTTTAAACCATACAAAACTTTTGGGATTATGCTTTATACAATCCTTAAAAAAAAAAAAAAAAGTAACCAATAGTTCTGTGCTCCATGGCAGCCAGATAGCACGTGGAATTTACTATTGAATTCTGAGGACCACATTTTAAGAGATAAAATGACAAACTGGAGTTTTGTTTAGAAGAGTTCATCTGCAATGGTGAAGACAGTTATTTGGTTTACTCATGAGAGAGAACAGATTTTTGGCTCAGCAGAAGGAATAAAGTAAAAATATAACTCTCTACCTTGTGAGGAAGCAAGTTTCCCCTTTCCCTGGAGATATTTAAGAAGAAGCTAGATTTACTTATTGGACATGTTGTAGGAAGGAATACCTGAATTGTAGGACATTAAACTTGATCACTTTTAAAGCTTTTCTACAATTTTAAGGCTACATTTTCCTTAGAAATTTATCATTTAACAGCAACATCCATGAAATCATGACTTTGTGAAAACAGAGTACCATAAATACAAGTACCCAGTTACACAGTTTTAGCATACTGAAACACAATGAGAATGAAGAGGTGACAAGGAGAAACAGGTCTTATGCCACTGGGTAAACCAGGTTCCCAGAATTCTATGGAGATGTTTAGCATTATTGTATTTTAGGTATTTGGTAGTTAAGAATGTACTATGGCAATAGTGAAAGGGGAAAAAAGGCAAAAAAACCCCCAAAATGACCTAGGAAGACTTAAGAAGAGTTAAAGGTGAAAGTAAGTTCTATGGCAAGGGAGAAAATAGGTCACTTAATCTATGTAGATTTTGGGTTTTTGTTGTTGTTTTCATTCATCCTGTGAAGGGAGAGTTACAGGGAGGCATTAATGGAGTCCATAAGTACTTCAGGACAGGAAATAAGATTAACCTAAAAGGGAAAAAGAAAAAAAAAAAGGAGTAGTGAAGATCAGATATCAAAGGAATTGTTGTTATTGTTTGTCCTAACTTCTTGAAGAGGACCATGATATCTTGAGGTGGTGTCATGACTTGTACTGAATTGGATTTAAGTGAGGGAGTGCTGTGCAAGGTCACCAACCTCATTCTTTCCTCCAGAGCTCTCTGGGTCCAGTGTCAAGATATTCTCTCTCTCTTCATATATAGATAAAAAGATATATGTACACATTTGTGATATGTGGATGCTACACATGTATAATATTGTGGCCCTAAATTATAACAACTTTAATTATGATATGTTGAAATAAAATCTCCATAGTAATTATAATCTCTTAAAGACTTTTGATGAGCATTATGTTGAATAGCTTATTGAATTTTTTTAATATTTGTTTTTCACATAAATAACTGAAATGACAATGCTCAATGATATTACCTTTTTAGCACTCACATAATCTCAGTATCTTTTTATAATCTGAAGGACAACTAACTGCTGCTATTTACTTATTATGTTGTCCTTGGGTATAATAAAAACACCTTTAGTCTTGTTTCATTATTATAGCATATTAAGGAGTGTTCAACATCATTGAGTTTCAGAAAGAACGCTGCATGAAATATTGATATCAAATAATTTCATTGTCCCATAAAAGGTGACAATCCATTTATGAAGTACCAGTTAATTATGCTTCTTGACAACTCATATACATTGGGCAATGCAAGTAACCATTCTTCAAAAATTCGAATTCCTTCTCTTCTTTGCTTCACTAATATTCTTTGTAATCTTGTTTTTCTTTGACAATATCCCAGATAAGAAGAGATAAATTTTAGAACTGTAGCTATAGTTTTCTCACATTTAATTTGAATTTGTAATTTTCAATGAGAAACTCCTCTTAAAGGCAAAAAGATTTTGTAGATTATCCTATACTTTCACCATATCAATGATCATAACAGAAAAATTCATGGTAACTTGGTAAACCCTCAGTCAATTAGAACTTGACATATACTAATAAGACCTAATTAAGGAATAGGAAGACATTTGCTCATTAGGAAGGAAGCTCATTACAGTGGATAATTATATCATAAAGAGGTTAAAGTAACAGTGTAATCCAACTGGAAGAGTATTATTTCAGTTCCCAAAAGCATACATAAAGGGCATTTTATAATATATGTTGTGAATATAACATTGTCAAAGCCAATTAAGAGATTTAAGAATGATATCCTCAATTTAAAAGGTCTGATGTTCAAAGATCCTACTGTTTCTATATATCTCTCTCCTTACAGGAGCTGGGGGATGGTCTCCATCAGACAGTGATCATTACCAATGGCTGCAAGTTGATTTTGGCAATAGGAAGCAGATCAGTGCCATTGCTACCCAAGGCAGATATAGCAGCTCTGACTGGGTGACCCAGTACCGAATGCTCTACAGTGATACAGGAAGAAACTGGAAACCATACCATCAAGATGGGAATATCTGGGTGAGTCATTGCCATAAAGACTAGACTCTAAATTTTACTGGTCTCTCTGAAAGCATTATCATTTATTAAAAATAGCATATGAGATGAAATCCATCTAGAGTTGCTGTATTTCTGTACTGAATATGTAGTCATTATTTAATGCATGTGTTTGTTGAGTAAAGGGTTAATAAGGTGGTATCCTTAGGCTGTGTATAGAAACTACTCTAGTTATTTGGAGGATAAGGAATTCTTATTCAACTATTGTAGAGACAGTATAATATTTTGGGGTAAACAATGAGAAGAAATGGATTCTAGCTTGAACTCAGCCCCTTTATGAACTCTCTGACACATCTTGGTATTTGGTTACAGGGTTTTATATCTGATGTGATATTTACCAACTCTGTGACTTCAATCTTGATATCTTGTTGGAGACTCTTTTACTCTAATGTGATATTCATTGGATTTCAGTATAATATATTGAGCAATAGAGCATAATGGGGCTCAGAGTAAGGAGATCTGGGCTCTAGACTGGAGTTTTAATCTAAAAGTTGTGAGACATATCTTAATATCTTGTTAGAAGATATGAACTGCAAAGTGATAAATATTTGCATAATAATCATGAAGCTTATCTGTCCAAGACATTGAAAAATATTCTATCACAAACTATCATCAGATCACAGTCATTCCTGGAAACAAGTGTGATAATTCTTTCCTGTTTTTGCACAGTAGTCATCTTCCTAGACTTATGTGATGCAGGAAATCTCAAACAGAACCATTTATAATTTTAGATGACAGTCCAAGTAAAACAAAACAAAACACCTGCATATATGAGGATTAGCACAAATTTCTAGTAGAAAAGCTTAGATAGGCAAAATAGGAAATGCTTAGGTAATAAACTCAAATAAGACAGTAACCATAAATGTGAGACTTGCTATAAACAACATGTAGCCTGGGGTTAAATCATCTTTCCTACCTCTTAAGGGGAAATCTTCCTCCAAGTTCTGTTCATTCTCTCTCTCTCTCATACACACATATAAACACATAAACACACACATATATGTATATATTGAGAAATGATATTTAATATCAACTATTTTGGGGAGATTCCGTTTTCCCCCTTCTTCAAAAGTCCTGACTCCCCTCCCTCTACTTCTGCAGTTTTTTTTGTTTGTTTATTTGTTTTTTCCCTTCTTGATGAGGTCACATTAATTGCTTATCTTTGTCAGCCTATCTCAGCCTTTTAAGGAATTTAAAGTGGTAAAGATCACTGTGGGCATAGGTGGAAACAGATCCTTTTGAGTAGACAACTGAAGTCTGATGGTGGTTTAAATAGAGATAATTTATCTATCCAGGGGTCACTCTCATTGAAAGGAGTATACATTCTTTGAGTTCATAGCCTAAACCTATATGTGGTCTGGTATAGAGATACTTGGTCCTTCTTTTTGATACAGCCCACCTTTTCCTCCAAATTCCTTACCTGACTTTATTTAAACTATATATAAACCCCTGCATTCATACTACTCAGAAACAGGCTTGGTAGTACCCATGTACATGTTTTCTTCCCTGCTTAATAAAACCTTTCTTTAATTTAACAGGCATTGTCTTTTTCTGTTTTCCTTACCATTTAGGATAAAGAGGATTTAAATCTCAAGAAGTGACCTTTGGGTTCCCTGATTCTAAGGTCTTTTCCTTTGCGCAGAGATCTAAATTCCCTCAAAAGAGCATTTGCCTCAATTTACTTTCTTTCTCTTTCTCTCTCTCTTTTTCTTTTTATTTCTCTCCCCTTTTCTTTCTCTCTCTCTTTTTCTCTCTTTCTCTTTGTGTGTGTGTGTGTGTATATGCCATTACATACATATGCATATGCATGTGCACAGGCCACTACAAAAATATTTGGAGTGAGGAGTCTTTTCTTCTGTCTGATCAAAAATCTTCAGATCTTTGTTGCTTCCCAAATACATCTCAAACTCCTTTGCTTTGCATTTGCATAAATTTTTCTGTACTTGTCACACATGTTCAATACACATATGTACACATACACATGCACACACGCACATAAGCATATACATAAATACACACACTTTTCCTGGGAAAACTCATTCATCCTCAGATCCTCAACTATAAACTCTACCAAGTTAATCCCCCAAACTACACCTCTAATATTCATTCCTCTTCTGAGCTTTAGATTTAACACCTCCAGATATTTTTGGGACATTTTTATCTTTGTACTGAATGGACAAGAGCAAAGCTGCTTAAACTGTGTATTGTGACTCTATATGGGTTCTTGTAACTAAATGTGGGGGTCAAGTAAAATTTGGCATATTGTCACCAAAGGTTGTTACACATACCTATTTTATATACTATACACTTATATACCTGGGGTCATGTAAAAATTTCTTGGAAAAAAGGGGTCATGAGTGGAAAAAGTTTAAGAAGCCCTGGACTAGAGGAATTGACATTAGGAAGACCTGGGTTCAAATTCTGCCTCTTCAATTCATTATCTTTACAGTGAGTGGTTGTCAAATCACTTGGACTGTCTAAACCACAGGGCTGTTTTGAGTCAGGTAAGATTAAATAATTAAAGTGTGTTACAAAAGTTAAAGCTGTAATCAGCTACTTATTTTCAATAATGTTAGTGTGAAATCTATTACTGTAAACTTAACATGCCTAAAAGTGGCTTCTTATATTTCTCCTCAAAATTTTCTCCTTCTTCTGATTTCACCATTTGTCTATGAAACCAACATCTTCTTCCTGCCTCTGTCTCTATCTCCGTCTCTCTCCCTCTCCCTCTCCTTCCCTACCCCTTATGGTAAACCTTTATCTGTTTCTGACAACTCCAGCTCTATAGCAGTTTCCCTCTTTTGTACCCTCACTATCACCAGACCCTTTTCAACATCATGGATATAATAGCCTGGAAAGAAATTTCCTGCCATTGTTCTATTTTCTTATTTATCTTTTATGCCACTGCAAAAAATATTTGGGGTGGGTGGGGAGTCTTTTCTCCCTTATGATCAAAAGTCTTCAGTAGGTCTCTGTTACTTTCCAAGTACAACTCAAACTTCTTTGCTTTGCATTCAAGGACCACCATAATGTCTTTATGACTTTATCTATCACTTCCTTCAAGATACAGCTCAAGCATCATCTTCCAAATGAAGCCTTCCCTGATTCCATCACTTGCTAGTACAATCTCTCTCTAATGACCATGTATCTAACTTAATAAATGCTAGTTGATTGATTTTATTTATTTTGTATATGTTCTTTATACTTTTATATTTGTCCATATGGTCTTCTCCAAGACAATGTAAGCTCCTTTAGAGTAGAAATTGTTTTATTTAGAAAAAAATACATCCACAATGCATAACAAAGTACCTGTCTTACAGGAGGCTATTAATAAATTGATATTGTTATTGTTATCCTAAAAACTTTTTTCCATGTTACACATTCTGAAGTCAAACAAGGCTACTTTTTGATGGCCACAAATACACTGTTCTTTCTTACCTTATATGTTTTTTGGTGAGGCAGTTGGAGTTGTGACTTGCCCAGGGTCACACAGCTAGTAAATGTTAAGTGTCTGAACCCGGATTTGAACTCAGGTCCTTCTGAATCCAGGGCTGGTGCTCTATCCACTGTGCCACCTAGCTGCCCCAAGGTTGAATATATTTTTGATGAAAAAAATAATAATATAGAGAGAGACTTAAACATATTAATGTTTAAAATCACATTAATTTTTCCCTTCTTTTACCTATCATGATTTTGTGAAGTATATGAGATCAGAAAAACCTAAGGTTATATAATTTTTATTATTTATAATGGGGAGAGGGTAATCGACAATGAATTATCAAGTGGGAATGGTCAGATTATGTATTCCAAGTCAAATTCCAGAAAGATATCTGTTGAGATGCTTTTGAACTGGTATGTCTTGTCCTAGGTCTTGAAGAAGTTGTGAGAGTTGTCCTTTGGTTTGGATAGTGTTTTTCCAGGAGAATAAATCCACTATTCACTGATTCATTCATTCATCAAACATTAAGTGCTCACTATGTTCAAAGTAATATGCTAGGTACTAGCTGCTAGGGATAAAAATATGAATAAATATAGTTATAGATCTCTTTTTTCCTGTGTGTGTGTATGTATATACACATACATAGATATATATTTGTGTGTATATATATATGTATAATCCTTGTACTCAGAGTTTAAAGTGTGAGTGAATAACCCTATAATTTAATAGACTGGTCAGTTAAAAAGAGAATAAAGATAATTTGTTAGATTGTCTGAATAAAAATCAAATAATTCACCTTATGAATGATAATTTAGGGTTGTTTCATAAGATGCCAACTTCACAACATGGACAAAAATGAACTGAGACTCCCAAATTAAACTCTCGGAAGTGGTCCAGATATTTCACACTCAAAGCTTTGCATAGCTGAAACTACTTTAGTGTTTTAAATTCCCTTTATTTCTATAACAATAGTAAGATTAAACTTCATCTAAACTTCCCCTGTTCATCTTCTCCAGATATTCTTCTCAGATGTAGAAATAAAATAAATGAAGATTGGCCAAATAGCCCAAAGAGATCATCCAAGTTATAGTTCCAGTATACTAAATGGAAGATTCTTTGAGTAAATTGATTCTTTAACAGTAAACCCAAGTATTCTATTATGACATATTCAGAAAAAGGAAATATTCTATATAAGCATTCCATTAGTGAGAATCCATTAAGCACTACATTTCAAGAGAATTCTGATAGCATTTTTCTTAGTTACTGCTTTTACCTTTACTGAGGGAATTCAATTGCATTTTGAACATAGATATTTGGAATGAAAATATGAGATTAGAGGATTAGTATAAGATATCATTCTTATACTGTAACTTTATTGTGCACTGGCAGAAAAGAATACAATTACCTCTAGTAGGAGTATTGTTTTTCAAGAATTTCAGCTAAATTGCTAGTAAAGAAAAAAAAACAAAGCAACCCTCCAACATTACAATTGAGTAGCACTACTTTGACTTTGGGGGCTCTAAACTCTCCTTATTGTGCTAAACAATAAACTGGAGACATATATTCTATTCAGTGAGGAGGAGGATGACAACGATGATAATGATGAGATATATATACACATACATACACACACAAATATGTATATTCAGATATAGATTGAGGTTCATGGGAACTTATAGAACCATAGCTCCTATATTATTAGGTTAAGCAAATGGCATCATACATAAAGTTCTGTCAGTTTTCAACAAATTTGGACTCACATATCTTGGCAGCATATCTACTCATTAGCATAATAATTTGTGAACCTTTTGACTTTTAAAATATTGAGAAAATATCCAGAATAACAGCTACTTTCAGATACTGCTCTCTAGCACCCAGTCCAAATAATAATAGAGTACTCGCTGTCCACAGAGTTAGAGTTGAATAGTTATCCTAAGTATAATCTAAAGGTTGCTTCTTTTGGGTGTGCATCAGTTGTTCACTTTTTTCTTTCTAAGTATTTCTTCCCAGCTCTAGTTTACACCTACCTGATTAATGTCTAGTTTATTATTTGTATTTTAAAGTTCCAACAAGTAACTGAAGGTAGACAAATATGAGATATGCCAAATCATGGAGGATTAGTGACCAAATCACGGAGCATGTCTTTGTTTACTAGTCACACGTATCATAGTGGTGCTAACCATAAAAATTTCATAATAATCAAAATGATAACATACCAAATAAGCCAAATTGCCTAATCTTTCCATTTCCAGTGGACTCACTAAATGATCCAGGTAACCAAAAGCCTATGTCAGTGAAAAATTCTTGATACCTAGTCCTAGATTTCACAATTCATTAAGACCAGTTCTATTAATAGACTTGGCTCTTCTCAGCAGTGCAATGATTCAAGACAGTTCCAAAGAACTCATGATAGAAAATGTTCTCCACATCCAGAAAAAAGAACAGTGTATTCTGAATGCAGATTGAATCATACTGTTTCTACTTTTTGGCTGTTTTACCCCCCCTTCTTTATGGGTTTTCCCTTGTGTTCTGATTCTGCTTTCACAAAATGACTAATGCAGAAATATGTTTAATGTGATTGTACATACATAACCTATATCAGACTGCTTTCTGTCTTTGGGAGGGGGGAAGGAAGGGAGGAAGGTAGGGAGAAAGATTCGGAACTAAAAATATTATGAAAACAAATGTTGAAAACTATCTTTATATGTAACTGGAAAGTAATAAAATACTTTTATGATTAAAAAACATGTATATATACAAATAAAAAAAGACCAGTTTTACTAAATAATACAGCTTGTTTTATTTTTTATGAAATAAAGGTATGGTCCCATTTCTGATGTTTCCTTTTTAATTTCTTATCTGACATAGCTTCTTCTAGTTCAGTGTGGAATCTAACACAATTATTCTCACTAATCTGAATTTTTGTGCTACTATTTTATACAAATAGTCACTGCCCTTTCAAAGATCATGAGTAAAGGTGAGAGAGAAGTAGATTAAAAACAAATACTACTGGTGTCTCATTAATAATTAAGTCAAATTATCAATATGTGAATTCAGTGTATTTTATCAAGGGCTTCAGATATGTGTTCTATGATTGCCTCCTAGGAAATGGGGAGGGGAGGTCATTGCTAAATCATATAGAGGAAAAGCTATTTTCAAGGTGAATTCCAAATAAGCTTCCTATTTCTGTGAAATAGATTTTCTGTTTCTGCCCCTCTTGGGCTGTGTGATATTTTTAAAGTCTCATGAATTTTAATAAGTTGAGTGGACGTTGCATATCCTTTCCTGTATAGTCTAATACCTAGACTAGTGAATTTTGATCACCATTCCTAAATGCACATCTGTATTTAGAGATTCTCATTTTAAGAGGTCATAAGTTTTCTCTACATGTCAGTCTGGTGAGTTACTCAATATTCTATATACACACAGCCATTCAAACACAGTATGATTATGTGTTTAATATTTTCTCCTTTTCCCCAAAAAATGGTTGATAAAAGAGGATGCTATTAATCATCTTGACTATAATGTAGACATGTACTGTTGGGGTAAAGCAAAATATGACCTTGTGTGATTGGATTTTTCCAGACAGTGAAGTAGTACTATGCTAGTCTTTATATTCTTTAGTGTCTTTTCTTTTTTTGGGTGTACATAAGGGTCTGTTTAATTTTTTTAATTTGTAAAATTGAGCACTAACTTGAAGAGATCCTTCAATTTCTATGTTCGCTTGTCAGCATAATTATGATGCTTCATTCTATTTTCTTCTTCATCAGTCTCAGACAATGAGGTTGCTCTTTTTTTTTGACTAGCTGAGCAATTGTGACTCTGGTTTAGATGAGTCTAAATGTCTAAAGGTGAATCCAACTATATAAATCAAATTGGTGAATGAGGAGAGACATCAGTTGTTGTAAAGATAGTCCTGCTTTTAAGGCGATTCCTGCATTCAATATTGAGGCATGTAGATCATGATGTAGGTGCTGTAGTGGATAGGATTCAGAATTTGGAGTCAGGATGATCTGAGTTTGAATTCTGCCTTAGAAATTTACTAGGTCTGTTACCCTAGGCAAATCACCTAATCTCCCTGGACTTCAGTTTTCTCATATGTAAAATGAAAAAACTTTTTTGTTAATGACTTCTAAGTTTCCTTCCAGCTCTGAATATATGATCCTCTGGTCTGTCTAAATTGATGGTTTTACTTTGAAAATATTTCAAGAAAAAATAATTTAATTATGTATTTTAACACAGCAGCATACCTTTGGATATTTAAGATGAATTTTGCAGTTAATAAGCCATCTTTTTAGATGTGAATATGTAGCATAAAGACATTAATTTAGATGACTGCCATATACATTTCTGAGGTACTTTATACTATCATCTGTCATTGGAAATTCAAACTATCCAAGAATTTCATCTTCCTTGGAGTATCGATCATATGTAGAGTATTGCACCTACGCTTCTTTTTCTGCAATGCCCATGCCATTAGTTTCAAGTGTAATTCAGTGTGCTAATTTTGATTTTGATTATCTTAATCATGGTTGCCTTAGAGGCTTCACTGAGCACTGTACCTTTTCATAAACACTGGAATAAGTTAGATATTGTATCTGTGACATTGTCTATGTGGATTTTAGGCAGGGGTTTGCTGAATTCAGCTTAAAGTACCTGCCAAGATCTGGTTACTAAATTACCAGTGTGAGCATTTGTCTCAAATAAGCAAACACTAAAAAATCAGTGCTTGATTGATTACTTTTTGACTGTCTATACTTGAAAAACTGGTGGAGAAAATGTTCATAATATTTAGCTTAAAAGTTTGCCACATACATACATATACATACACATATGTGTATGTATGTTTGTATATATATGTGTATATATGTATATATTTGAAAGCCAGTTTTTCATCATGTGCCAGCATACCACCGACTTTAGGGAATAAAAAAATTTCATTGGAGCAGGAAATTTTGGTTTTATGTCTGCTTTAATATTTTACATAATTAATGAGTTTTCAGAATAAAGAGTTTAAAGTCACATTTATGACTATTCTGTTTTTCTACCATTTCTTATGCAAATTGAGAAATTTCTATGAAGGCCTTCAAAAAGCTTGGGCAAATCATTTGGTCTTTCAGCAATCCAAGTAACTCCCTAACTAAGACTATCAAGTTACAAATGAACTGCTGATCTTCACTAGAGGTAGTTCTTCACACAGACGAAATCACAGATAGAAAGCAAAAAAAAAAAAGTATAAGTAATTCTGTATTAGTTACCCCCTTACCCCCACCCCATAAACAAAAGAACAGTAGTTATAGGCCTCTTATGAAACATTCTAGATTAGACTAAATGCATATAGTTAAAAAATGGGTTATTGTCAAGTGAAGGGCTAGAGTATCTTGGCTGTGGAAACACAAAGACAGAAATGAAATTGTTCTTGACTTAGGTTGTTGGGGTAGGTATAACATATGTAGATAAATGCATATAAGGTAAATTGAGGAGAGAAAGAACACTACCAGCCACTGAAGTGAAAGGGCAGTTTCATTTAGCAGATGGCATCTGAGCAGAATCTTGCAAAAACAAAACAAAAACAAAAACAAACAAACAAACAAGAACAGGGGCTTAGAAGAGATCATAGTGGATTCCAGGCTTGAGAGTTAACCTAGATAAAGGCCATGAGGACTGCAGAATGCTGAATTCAGGTTAATTTGATTAGAATATGGAATATATGAAGAAGTGTTTTATGAAATAAAGCTGGAAAGATAAAAAGGGTGTAGATCATGGAAGGTTTAAATGCCTTCCTGGGGCCTTTATGTTTTGTCATTGTATGTAATAAGGACCTGTTATGTGCTAAGTGCTTCACAAATATTGTCTCAAAGGGTAATTGGAAGCTTCTTAAGGTTTTTAAGAAACCAACTGGTGATCACATTTATGCCTCAGGAAGATTATTTCTTTGTTGTCTATTTTAAGGGTGCTTTGGAGAGGTGAGAGACTGGAAACATGCCAATTAGAGCAATAACAGATGATTAATAGAAATCCATTTGAGCAATTAAAATGAGAATTGAGGAAGACCTGTTCACAAGAGGTATTATAGATTTAGAATTGATGAGACTTGACTATTGACTGGATACAGAAAGTGAGGATAAGTGAAGAATCAAGATGAACCTAAAGTTGTAAAATGGGATGCCTATAAGGATAATTAATGATTAAGATGATGATAATGTTTGAAAGAAGGTTATATTTAGGGAGAAAGATAATAAATTCCATATTTTGGAAATATTTTTTAAGATAGCATTTGGACACCCTTCGGGCAGAAGTTGATAATATAAAACTAGAGCTTGATATATTGATATGAAAGTCATCTCTTCAGGAAAAACTGAATTCATTATACTACATACATACATACCCCCCCCAAAAAAAAAAAATCAGATGATGATCCAGAAGAAAGAACAGAGGAAAACCAGGAAGGCTTCATGTTAGAGAAGCTATTTGAAGACAGATTATGTAGGAGAAAGGGATCAACAGTCAGTCATTAATTTTTCGTTAAGTGACTACTATAAACAGGGTGCTGTGCTAAGTGCTGAGGATACAAAGAGGTAAAAGATGCTACACTCAAGGAGATCTAATGGGAAAACAACAAAAAGAACAGCTATGTACAAATTACATACAGGATAAATGGAACATATTCAGCAGAGGGAAAGCAGAAAAATTGTGTTAGATAAGGAAAGGCTTTGTAGGAAACCAGGAGGTGAAATGAGGAGAGACAGTATTCCAAGCACAGCAGACAGACAACCAATAAAAATACTCAATCTGGAGATGGTGTTTCTTGTTTGAGAAACAGAAAGGAAGTCAGTGTCACTGGATTTCAGAGTATATAGTTGGGGGGAGGCGGAAGGCATAAGATATAAAAGAAAGGAAAAATTTGTGTGTATGGGAGGAGTGCTCCATCAACTGCAGAGATAAGTAGATTGCAGATGGAGAGAAAGATATGGGATTTATCTATAAAGAAATATTTGGTTTTAGAGAAGACAATTCCTGGAAAGTGGTGGGATTGATAACTCAGATTGCAAACACCTAGAAAGGCAGTAGAGAGTGGAGTGAGGAAAAATAACTATTTCTAGGTTTTTGACAATGATAAAGAAAGAAATAAGATAATTGTTTAAAAGATTGGCAAAGCTAAGTGAAAGTTTGTTTTGTTTTAATAGGAAAGATCCTTTTGCATTTTACTCTGAACAATAAGGGTATGTTAGAGGCAGGTAGGTGACGCATTAGATAGATCCCTGGTCCTGGACTCTGAAAGCTTTTAATTTAAATTGACTTCAGGCACTTTAGCTGTCTGACCCAGGACAAGTCACTTAACTCTTTTGTTTCAGTTTCCTCAAATGTAAAATGACAATCCTGAGTTATCTTAAGGATCAACTAAGGTAGTGCTTAGCACAGTGTATATAGCACATAATAGATGTTATAGAAATGCTTATTCCCTTCACTTCCTTTTGCTTCTCTTCCCACTTCATCTCTAATGTTTTATTGCTCATTATTTCTGTCTTCTTTTTTGTTTGTGTAACATTTAAAAAAGGTAGAGAGGCATAATTTCTGGGTAGTAATTTCTGCTAGAATTTTAATAAAAGAGTTCAGTGGTATGGTTTTCTTGAAAAAAACCATCATGGTGGTGGGCTCGAGGCTTATATGTCCTTGGAAAAGTGGGTGTTGCAATCAATTCTGATTGGTTAAGGAGTAATGAAAGAGAGAGAGACAGAGAAAATGAACATATTCTAATGAACTTTGATTTTGTCATTTACTTCTAAATTACTTCCAGCCTTGGGCAATCTAATCAAAGAATATATCCCAACCCAAACCTAAATTGAATAAAATAAAATTAAATGATTTGTAAAGTTGGGTGGGGTCTGATCAAGATTGAAGAGAGTTAATTTAATCTCATTACCAGTAATCTTCAAGAGACTGAACTTTGAAATGAGGACTATAGAAAAAAGGGGGTACTCTGGATCAACCCAAATTATTGATTATCAATAATCATTTCTCTCAAATGGTTGAAATTTTTTCAAGGTATACAATGAGATATTGACTGGTATACACTGTAATGTTACATTTTCAAATAAAAACTTCACAGGGTCAAAAAAGCTAGACATTGCTAAACCATCATAATTTTTTACATCCTAGAGATGAGTGCAGTGTTAAAGAGACTGAGTTTCATTTAATGATCAGTACCAGTTTCATTTAATGTTCAGCAATTAAGGATAAAAGCTTGATTAAAGCATATTTCATACTTGAAATATTATAAGATGAAATAGCACAAAGAATAATATGGTCAGTTCTTTCTTACGCTGTTGGAAACCATATGATTTCTCTTTTTGATTTCAGTGGTATTTTCCTCTAAAGCAGGGATGGCTATTATACGTGTGACCTTGAAAATTTCACCTTCAAAGAGGAACAGCTTCACTACTTTTTCTGAACTTCAGAGAATTTTAGATTCTAACAGGGATCTTAAAGATCATCTATTTCAAATCTAGCATTCATTTTAAAGGAAACTAGGACCTTGAGATGTGAAATGACTTTCCCAAAGTCACTCAGCTAGCTAGTTACAAAACCCAAAGGTTCAGTTTTTCTTAGCCTTTTGCTACTATGTTAATTTCTCTAGCCTTATTTCCAGAAGCTGTTTCATCTCTGAAGTATGGCCACTTGTTTTCTTCGGTTAGTTATAAGGAACGTTCCTTCATAAGTAACATAGCTTTTTTCCAGGTTTAACTCAGTTAACACTTCCAGTAGTTATCATTTCACACTGAAGTGCTCATTTGTTTTCTCTCTAGAATGTAAACTCCTTGAGAATGGGAACTGAAGGGGTGGAGTGGGACTTGAAACAAAAACAAGACAGCTCCAAGGTGCCTTGGAAACAGTAAATGCTTAAGAAATGTGTATTGAATTGAATTGAATTGAAATTTTTAGCTCAGTGTCTATAAAGCTATGACAGCCTTATCTTAAAGTGCTAGCATTTTGATAGATGAATTATACAGACACTTACAAAAACACCCAGTTTCTAATCCAGTGAATAGTCCCCATACTATAGAGCAGAGTACTCCCTCTGCCAACTGTGCATACTCTTTTCCTAACAGGTTAGAGCAAATCCATGTTGATTTTGAGAACCAGGAATCAGAATACTAAAAGGTCTTGGCAAATATTTTTTCTTTGCTGTAGCTAATCTAGCTTTATTCTAATCTCCAGTGCAATTATCACCTTAGCTACACCTCCAAGAAGAGTGTTGATGGGCTGTCTTGACAATTTAAACAGTTGCAACAGTGCATCCTTCAGTAACCAGAATGAAGAAAAGTGAACTATGAAATGTGTGCTGTTAATAAAAAATGTGAGCCTCCTTTTTCTATTGTTATTGTGTAGGTAGAAAAAAAGGTATATTTTGAAGTTATTTAAATGGCCTTTTAAAAACAAGAATGTGATACACTAAATGGTTGAAATATATCATTTAAATCACAATGTTCACTTGCTGTTACTGACATAAAAAAACAACATTTGGTTGTTTAAATAGTCACTTGAATGGCTTAAAAAGATCCTGCTGTCAGTGGACCTCAGTTTCTTCAAAAACTTTTTTCTGTAATGTGAGTGAATAAGCTCTAAGATTTTTTAGTTTGTAAATTCCTGTAAACACTGTGTGTGTGTGTGTGTGTGTGTGAGAGAGAGAGAGAGAGAGAGAGAGACAGAGAGAGACAGAGACAGAGACAGAGAGACTTTAGAAATCTGAATGATGTATACCTACCAGTTGGCAAAAGAGTTCAGTGAACTCTGTGTTTTGTTCACTCAGTAGAATTGCTACTTTGCCAATCTTTTCCAGTGATTCCCATTCTATATTACGCCTTGTCACACGTTCTCTGGCAAAAAAATTAAATAAATAAAACAGCCTACATGTTATTTTCTGAGCACCACATTTCATCTTCCACTTCTGTGACCTTGCACAACCTTTCTCCCATGCCCAGAATACATATTTTCTAGGGACTTTTGCTTTTCATTTGTTTTTGAATCTTTAACTTTGTTCAGCCAAAGTGCCAACAAAGTAATCTCTACTTATTAGTATTCTCTCTCTCAAATCATCATGCGTATTTTACATTTTTTTCAAATATTATCCCTCAGCTAATAATATAAGCTTCTTGAGGTCAAGTGTTTTTTTGTTTGTTTTTTCATTTTGCTGTTATATTCCAGGTCCTAAAAAAGTAATTTGTGCATAGAAGCAGACTCATGATAAACACTTGAATTAAATATATTAATTTCTTTCAGAAGTTAAGCAAATGAGTTCTGGAAGCTTATAGTAATGGAGGAGGCTAAAATGTATTACAAATAACCTATCAACTGTAGCTAAAGGATGTTAACAGACAACCTACAATTTGAGTTATCAATAGTAGCTAAATGGGTTACCAGAGAAACTAAGACCTGAGTAACCAGAGGGTTACTATTGTCAAAAATTAAATTATAGGGTTTTTTTGCCTGTCTCCTACAAAAAAATAATAAACAGATCAGAGAAATTAATTTTATAATATCTCCTAAAATTTGTTTCCATACCTATCCTCCTGCCAAAAAAACAGATCAGAGAACATAATGTCCTACAAGTACCAGTTTATTTGTCCTGAGAAGAAACAGCATGAATCATGCAGAGACCCCTTCCTAATGTTATGGGGGAAATTGATGGGAGTTTAGGGTAGGGGTCCTTAGAAATCCCTCTTTAAAGAATTACACCTGCTTGCACACAAATCCAATTAGAATAAAATAATATTTTATTTAAGTACTAGGGAAAGGAAACCAAGAGAGAAATCTTTGGACTTCTTTTCATTGGGAGAAGGCATAGCATAGAAGTGTAACTCTCTGAGATATGTATCTCTTCAAGCAGGAGAAAAGCAAATCCTTTTATAGAGGACCAGTGGGGTGATCATCCCCCCACTGGTGATGGCTGGGGGAAGTTGGATGAGAGGCAGCTCTGATCTCTCAAGCCACCTCTGTACCCTTCATCCCACAAAGGCAGCACCCACACCTAATCTTATCTTCCTGAGGAGTAGGGGAGACTGGAATGAAAGGTGGTAGTCCTGGAGTTATCTCAGTTCAGATCCCATGCTTCTCATCTCTTTAGGTGTCTGTCCTTTGGTTTAGTTTCTCAAGGAGAAGGGTCCTTGGTTTCCCCCAGAAAACTGCTGAGGTAACCCAGGCCCATAACACTAAGAAGCAGCTCAGAGACTCCCTCTTTCTGAGGGTATATAAGGGTTTTTTTTGTTGTTCACTAGTTACAGGGTGTGGTCAGTTTCATTAGCATGATACAAATCAACCTAAAAGCAAATACTATAACAAGAATGGATGTAATGCAAAGCAATTTTAGCAATTTCAGTTATAACAAGTATGGAGGAAATATAGACCCTCACTATCAACAGAAGCTTAGGGAAGGTATTAACCATTAATAGTCATTAATATTCCTACATGACAGGAAATAGAAACCGTTCCTAGAAATCAGATCTTAAAGTAAAATGATATCATAAACAGAGAGACCCTTGGGCTCTGACAAGTTTATGCATGTCTTTATGAACATGTGCAGAAAGACCAAATGTGTCCTTAAATTCACTTTTTGATGATTAAACCCCAAAAACATACCCTTAGGGCAAAAGGTACCTGCCTTGGAGGATGTTTTAGGACCCCAAGAATTCCAAAATAGGATGTGAACCTCCCAGAAAGAGGAGATTAAGATAATGAGGAGACAATCTACTTTATCTCACTATAAGTATAACCATTTCCATCTCCCTGTTTGATACATCTATCTCCTTTGAGTGCTTCTCGCTGTGGCCATCAGTCTTCTAATAAAACTTTGGAAACTGAGTCATTGAGTGTTTTAACTTTGGGATTCCTCAAAATCAATTTAATCAAGGAAATCCATCCCTACATCATTCTCCCACACATCCAATCAATCCCAACATCAATATTTTTGTAACACCTGGCAAGGAGCCTTTATCACAACCACCCTGTGATGTAGGGAGTACAGATGTTAACTTCTAAAGGATAAGGAAACCATGGTTCAAACCAAAGCATTGTCCTTTTTACTTTGCCAAAATATGATTATGTTGTTCCATATATCCCCAAACTTCCAAATAGTTAATGATTAGGCTTCTCTTTCTTATTTCTCTGAAAAGCATAGCCTTACTTCTCTACATTTCATTTATTACTTTTAGATTCTAGCAAAATACAAGTGTGTGTACATATACACGAATAAGCAATATCTGCTCCCCTTTTTTGTCAATATTGCATGCAATAACATAGGAGAAGTATGTTGGTTTGGTGGTGAGAATAATAAAAAAAACCCAACAAAATATTATATGCACTTTGTAAGCACCTTGAGGAATATTTCTTCACTTCTAAGAATTCTTAAGATTCTTAAGATTTACACAAAAACCATTTCTCCAGGATGGGAAGTCATTTTAGTCTCTGGCAGTAGTAGTAGTAGTGATGTTGGAGGCAAAAAAGGGTTAATAGAAAAACCTAAGACCCAAGCTCTAATACAGATCTTAGCTCTAAAAGGGAGTCAGATCCCAGTTAATGGATAACTTATGTTAGGTTCTCATATCCATAGTGATCAACATCCGTAACCAGAATGGATCAGGTCAAAATAACAATAAAGGAAAAAGATAACCTATAGAAATTCTGATGAAAAATGATTCTATTTTGAAACTAGCCATGGAAATCAGAAAGAGACATGCGCAGAAAAGGCCTAATTTGTCCCCAGATTCACCTTATGACTTGTAAACCCCCAAAACACACCTCCACTAAAAAAGGTACCCACCTCGGGGGTTGGCTTAGGACCCCAAGGAACTCCAAATTAGGATAAGCCCTCCCCTGTACCTCCCCAGGGTGGAGATTATTATAATGAGACTGATAATCAGTTTATCCATTCTATAAATATAACCATCTTTCCTTTCCTTATTTGAGAGATACCTTTCCAATATTCTGGTTCTCTCCCTGTGGTCACCCACAGCATTGCAATAAAACTTGGGAAACTGAGTCACTGAGTCTTGTAATTCTTTTGGGACAACTCACGATCAATTGGACCCCAAATTCTAGCCCACGTCAGTAGTAGTAGTAGTAGTAGTGGTGGTGGTGGTGGTGGTGGTGGTGGTGGTGGTGGTGGTGGTGTGTTTGGGGTGGGGGGAGCTTTAGATCTGAATGGGGGGGGGCCTAGTTTACCCAAAGAATTGGAAGCTCACCACAAATCTTGTAAAATGAAAAGAGATTTTTCAGGAGAGAGGAATATAGGAATATGTCCAGGGAATAGATCACCATGGTGACTGTCCCACTGAAGTATGAGAAGACCTGGTCTTTTGTATCTTTATAAAACAAAGGGGGGGGGAGGGAAGGGCATTACAGAGCAGTGGGAGAGAAATGCAAATAACAGGGAGGGGATTTTGGAATAATGGATTATCAGTAAGATATGCAGCATCCATCCATATCCTGCATATCATCTTGCAGACCTTGATATTGCTTATCAGCATACCAGTGTCATGCTTGGCCACACCTTATTCCTGAGTTGCTTTTCCCTTGGAAAAGTTTTAAGGATTCCTTGGGGGTTAGGCTCTTTGGGTTTCTTGGGTTCCCACTGTATTCCAGTAGTAGTAGTGATGTGTGATGGAATTTAGGGTCAAATTGATTGTCCCAAAAGAATTACAAGACTCAGTAACTCAGTCTCCCAAGTTTTATTGCAATACTATGAGTGATCACAGGGAGAGAACCAAAAAAAGTAGAAAGGTATCTCTCAAATAGTAAAAGGAAAGATAGTTTTATTTATAGTATGGATAAATTGATTATCAGTCTCATTATAATATTCTCCACCTTGGGGTGTTTCAGAAAAGGCCTTATCCTAATTTGGAGTTCCTGGGGTCCTAAGCCAACCCCCGAGGCTGGTACCTTTTTCAGTGGAGGTGTGTTTTGGGGGTTTACATGTAATAAGGTGAATCTGGGGACAAATTTGGCCTTTTCTGCACATGTCTCTTTCTGATTCCCATGGCTAGTTTCAAATTATCTCCATTTGTCATTAGAATTTCTATACCCTTGTCATTTCCTTTATTGTAGTCAGGTCTCCTCAGGCTAGGTCTCTCTGTTCCCATTATGGGTACTGATCACTGTGGGTACAGTAACCTAGCATAAGTTATCCATTACCTGGGGTCTAACTCCCTTTTAGAGCCAATACCTAAATTAGAGCTTGGATCTTACATTTTTCTATTAACCCCTTTTTGCCTCCTGCATCAGTAGTAGTAGTAGTAGTAGTGGTGGTGGTGGTAGTACTGGTATTGTAGTCATGGTAGTAGTAGAAGAAGAAGAAGAATGAATGAATGAGTGAGTGAATGAATGAATGTATGAATGAATATGTGAATATGTTAATATTACATCAAGGCCTGTGAAATGCTTTTGTTAGTGAGATCACTAATCCATTAGGTTGAGGCCACATATTTGTGTGTTAAAATAGGGCCTTTCTCTCCTGATTCAACAATTTGTTAAAATACTAATTTTTAGTATGGAACAGCCTAAATTAACTGAATTGTATGAATAACTACCATTGGTATAATTAATCAAAGACAACGATTCTGAGGAATGTATATTCCAGGAATATATATTCCAGTCATTGCTCTGAATCCTCTCTTTCTCCATTGTCATCACCTAAGGAAGAAAAAAAAAAAAGCTGTCATGTGTAAACCCAGCCATTTTGAGTGAACTCAAATTGAGTGGCAGTCTCCAAATCTAATTTAGCAAATGTAATTGCTAATTCTATTGACCATTTTCTGTCTGGAACGTTGATCAGAAAACAAGTTGATAGTGTTAGGTTTGAAAACAACTAGTTTCATTAGTTATTCTTCTCAGTGGCCCTTGGAGAGAAGTTTGGAGCTGTTTTCCTACATTTCGGATGAAAAAAGAGATTTGTCCAGTGTTACATTACAACTCCCTAAACTACTGTTATACAGAAGCTTGGTGAAAGCCCAATTGTGTATTCCGTACACTCAGTGACTGTCCGGGTTTTGTGTTTTTCAGCTTTGTTACAGTATACAAATTGGAAAATAGAGCTGTTTATGATATCCTCAAGCTGCTGGAAGAGATTTTAAATCTATCACAAAGTTATCCAGGCTGTTTACATCCAACCTGGCAAAAATAAATATTTTATAATAGATCCAAATAAAACAAAGGGGAAAAAATCTTTTTCCCTTATTGATATTATATTATGCTCACTTAAAAATCCTTAAACTTATTCTAGATATAAACAAATATTTTACTAGTAGATTTACACAAGACTTTTATTATCAAAAAAGGTCAGCATTTCATACAAACTCTTCAATCTGACATTTTTGCCCTTTGAAGGTTAATGGCTATTGATATAGTGTTATGGCTCAGCATTGAGTAAAAGAGGTGACACCAACAAAACCAGATTCTAATTCTAAAACCAAATGGGCAAAAGCAATCATTTAGAATATTTTATTAGTGAAATTTAGGGTTACTAATAGTCTCACTCAATTAAGAGCTATAGTGATCAGTTTTAATAGCAATGTGAAATAAAGGATTTATTTTGCAGTTAGACAATGAAACCACTTCATTTCAATGTGTTCTTAGACAGGCTTCTTCTTTGAGGAGGGAATAAAAGCTCAGAAGCTTAAGATAATAGGATCATAGATTCCAAACTGGAAAGAATTCTAGGGAGCATCTAGTCTTATGCCCTCATTTTACATAAGACACTAAGGCTCCTAGAGTTGGAGTGACGTGAATAATATCAATGAAGAGTAAATAACAAGTCAAGGATTTGAATGCAGTTCTCCTGATTGAAAGTCCAGTATTCTCATTACTTTCCTGAAATTTTTTCCTCAAGTAGATGATTCCCTTTTCTTTAATTTACATTACTTTAAAACAGTAGGTACTTGCCTAGCTTATAAACCCTTGTTTTTATGATAATTTGTGGCATTTATTAGACTACTGAACTTCTTCCCTTTTCCCACCCCAGACTTACAGAGTCAGAATTTCTTAGGATACATTAAATCGAAGTGGTTCATGGTAGAAAATATGTGATAGCTTAAAAAAATGAAGAAGTAAAATCTTCCAAATAAAGAACATGAAACAAGTTTAGGAAAGCAGAAGTCAGTCAACTGAGTGGACTAATAGCAAGAACTCAGTGGAGCAAGTTGAAAAAAGAAAACAAAACAAAAACAAAAGCACAGGGATCCAAGGGAACAGTGCATGTCAAAAAGCTCACTCTTTTGGATGTTGTAGGCATCAGTTTGCCTGGAATCAGTAGGTTGGATCACATTCAGCATTCATTAAGAACAGCTCACCCTCCAAGCATTAATTTGTTACCGCATTCCACAGTGTCCTGTTCTAATGTCTCATCATGATGTAAAGATGCCTTTATGGTCTAAAAGTCTATGCCAGCAGAGTATGAGCGCCGGCACAGTTTGTTTGTTTTTACTAAACTGGAGAGACTTTATGTGCTCCTGTCATTGGAGGAAAGAACAAGCAAAATTAGGATACTTGTTACCAGGTTGCATCTAGAAATTTTATAATATGAAATTTAAAGGTTTACAAGAAGATCAAAATCACTTCCCTATTTTACTAAGAAAACTCAGGCCCAGGAAGATTAAGTGAAAGGAAGACAAGGGGAAAAGACTTCCCTGGCTCTATTCTCTTAGGAAAGATCCCAGTAATTTGTAATAATGATTTTTCTATACATTGAATATATTAGAATTGGCAAAATAATTTCACATTACATTTTGTTTAGATCCCTATTAAAACATTGAGAAAGGCATCTAGGTGGAAAAAAGGATAGAATATTAGTCCTGGAGTCAGGAAGATCTCAGTTAAAATATGACATTAGAAAGCAGAAACCATGGGACACTGAGCAAGTCACTCAACTTTGATCTGCCTTAGTTTCTGTCAAATGGGGGTAATAAAATCATCTACTTTCCAGGGTCCTGATGAGAATGAAATGATAGAGCATTTGTAAAGTCATTGTCATAGTTCATAGCATGTCATAGGTGCTTAATGAATGCTTCTTACTTTGCTTCCTACATTCCTAATTTCTTTCCTGTGAGGTAGGTAAAGCAATTGAGCCACTTGTCCAGAGTTATACAGCAATATAAGTGAAAAAGCTGGGCTTTTAACCCATTATCTTTCGACTTAACCTTCATTTTTTCTACTATATTTTCATCATATCAAAGGTTGCTTTCACAACAAATTTTATCTGTTGTATGTCCCCTTCCATCTATAATGATGGAAAGTAATCTAATAAACTAATGTCCACTGAAGTTTTATACCTTCCTTGAGGAAGAAACTTGTTCATCTAGATGTCTTGGGAACCAGAGCTTTAAGTCAAAGGTATAAATCTCGAATGATACAATTTCATGAGTAGAAAAGAAAAGTTAGGATGAGAAGGGATGCTTCTCCAATCTATTAAAATTATAGTAATTTATGAACCATCTTTTCCATTTCAACTCTATGTAAATTTAGCCCAGCTTTCCTATTGTAACCTTCCAGAAGGGCTCTGAAGGAATCTGGAGAAAGCTGCTTTGGCAACGGCCATGGAAGCAAAAAGGTAGCTTAAGAATAGAATTGAGGGTAAGTAGATAGATGGAGGATCCTTTTAAGAAGAAGGGTAAGTGGCCATTTCCTTCAAATCAGAAGTAGAAAATCAGACTCAATGCATTTTAATCAGTTCCATTCTAATCCACAACTCTTAAATTCATTTTTCAGGTCTCTGAGACCATCCTTTGATAAATTCAAAAGATTAATTTTCTATACTTTTATCTTAGTCCTTAAAATATAAAAATGGCTCTTTCAATCTTAGCCAGGTATTTTGCTTTGAATTTCTGGATTCTTTGCCTACCTAGGATCAGTAAAAGAATACGAAAATAATTATCTAAGTAGTTCCCTGCATGTTTGTTAAAACTGGGACAAATGTAAAACTATCCACATTTTAAAAAATAATGATGCCTTTATTGCCAAAACAATAATATTATTTTAAAAAATTGAATCCATTATTTAGTGTAACTTAAATACCTTGATTTCAGCATGGCACAGTGCAATTCTGCTTCTTTTGGAGTCCAGGGACCGAGGTACAATCCTAGTTCTGCTCTTTACTTCCTGTATGACCTTGAGCAGCTGTCTCAGTCTCTCTGGGGTCCTTCCCAGGTCTAAGTTTATTTCCTCTTTATCTCCACTACTGATTTACCAATTTATTAAGAGGAGGTATGTCCTTCTCTGTTAATCTTTACAAAAAAATGTATAATGGTCAGGGACTAGTGATAACTTAATGAATATTTTTTTGTGTTTTTAAAAAATTAGACACATTTATGACTTGGAAGATACATAAAAGACTGAATATCTCTCTATATGTGTATATATAGGTATATACGCACACATATATAAAATACAATTATATAGAAAGAAAACATATTGAAGGACTAGACTAAAAAAAATAGAAATTACAATTAGACCTTGTACTTGAAAGACGCCACTGTAATGCCTCTGAAAATCAAGTCCCAGAAGTAGGATTTTTTTTTCTCCTTGATGCAGCAGCTCTTACTGTTTCCTGGAGATAGGGTTGTCAGGCAAATACCATTTATAGATCCTCTGTCCTCATTTATTTTGTCAAGATATTAAAAAAGATATCTTCCGTGAGGAAGGTGAACTATTTTTTTTTAAAAATCCCAGCTATGAATAACAACTTCTATTTCATCTGAAGGAAGTACCTTTGCATGACTTTACACAGATCTCCACTTCAGATTTTAAATGTTCTCTTATGTCACTTTGAGTTAACTTTCTAATATCCCTTTTCTACACACAGAGTTTGTTTTACATAGTTTATTTGGGACCTGCTCTGTTGTAGAGATCAGCATAAATGCTTTCCCTTTGACCCAGATTCCTCCTGAAACATAAGTAAGAAGCAAACATTGGTGGGTAACCTGAAGGAGGGAGAGTGAAAAGGGGGAAAAGAAAGGCAATAAATTTAATATGTGCTCAAGCTGGAAGACTGCTCTTTTAAAGCTACATAGGCTTTATACTTATATATCAGACATATCCCAAAGCTCCTGAGGAGAGGCCAAAGTGCTGACATGACACTTTGGCTGAGCTCCTATAAGTGAAATGAGTTTAAAAGCAATTGAGACTGTAGCATAAAGGCAAGCCCGCGAGGCAGTTCGTAGGTGATTACATTACACTTTCAGACTTCCTTTTTACTCTGGATGTAGGTCTGGGAGAGACTGGGGAATTGTTTCCAATTTAGTCAATAATGAACCAGTCAAACTCCAAGGAAAGGGAAGGTAAGGCCTAGGCTAGCCTGTCTTATGGACCATCACTGAGGTAGAGAAATAGCATCGTGTCAGCAATCTCTCCTCTCTGCAATAGCTGAGCATTCTGGTAATGTCAAATAAGCACATATCATAATACCTTCACTTCTTCATGCATAACCCAACTGATGCTGAAGGAGAACCACCCTCTGAAGAGCAGACATTGGTATCAGTAACTAAAATACTCCTGACTTCAGGAGACCTGCAAGATTCAGTATTGGAATTTAGATGGTCTAGATTCAGACCTTATCGCAGAAGAAAAGGCAGTGACATAATCTCAGAGAAGTCCATGATCATTGACTTGTGAGTGAATCTTACCAAACTTGACTAACCACGATATACAGCAAAGAGTTTAGATAAAGATAAAAATAAACAATAACAACAACAAAGCTTAATTCAGTCACTGTAAGTTACAGAAGTAGCATTCTGGGTTTTTTTGGTTTTGTTTTTTTTTTGGAGCATTTGTCATGGCTGAATCAGTCTTTCCTCAAGAGTAAGCTTGCTTGACATAAGGTACATTTGAGGTTCAATAATACAACATGATATTATTGGCTCTATGATAAACACTGAAATTTCAAAACATGCACTTGAAAACAGTCAATGACATGATCTCACTTGAACTTTTCCTTAAGCCTCTATTTATTATATATTCTTTTTGTTGAAGTTAAATTTCGGGATTTACTTAAGATCATAATAAATAAGTGTAACTAATACTACCTAAGATTTTATGGTCCACAACCTGTGACACATTTTTCTAAAGCCTTAATTTTTACATTTAAATAAATGCAGAGGTCAGAAAATATGCATACTTTCAAAATAACTTGAGACCCAATCTTCATTTTCTCTGAGTTTGTTGAAGTTAAGATGACACTGATCACAGTGAGCCTTTTTATTTTTATGAAAAATTGAGCAAAATATGGAAAGAACTGATGCAAAATGAAATGATCAGAACCAAGAGAGAAATGTAAATTATGACTACGATATAAATGAAAAGTTCACTAGAAGGAAATTGAACTTTGAAAATGGAAAAACTGGCAACAACCAATGAAAATCCTATATTAGAAATTAAAGAATATATGTCGTCTTCATGACAGATTACTTTATAGAGTGTCGAAAAAACCCCAATTTCTGTATCATATACTCTTTTTCACAAAAGAGGATTTAGTGTGGATAAAGGTCATAAAAATGGCTGATATAAAGACCAAGTTATCAAAATAGCTTTTTGAGTGATAATAACCCTTTCCTTTGATTAGAAAGGACACTGGTAGCATGTCCTTTCAATCTGAAAGGGGAAGAAAAAGTTTGTCCTTAAACACCTGTATAGGGGGCAGCTAGGTGGCACAGTGGATAAAGCACCAGCTCTGGAGTCAAGAGAACCTGAGTTCAATTCCAGCCTCAGACACTTGACACTTACTAGCTGTGTGACTCTGGGCAAGTCACTTAACACTTATTGCCCCAGAAAACACAAAACAAAACAAATAAACAAACAACAACAACACACACACACACACACACACACACACACACACACACAAAACCACAGCCATAGAAGTGGAGCAGGATTATCTTTTTTTAAAGTAAATTTTTAAATATTATAGTCTTCTTTTAATGATGACTGAATTTGAGAGATTATAAATAAATGATAAGGAGCCACAGAGTTACTTTAGGGAAAGAGGAAAAATTTATATAAAGACTATGTGTTATAGTATATACCTGGACCTGATCCTTTTGACTATCTATTTGTTAAAAGGATAATAGTATATCTGCTGCCTCCCTTAGGCATATATCTAGCATGTATTATATAACCTTCGAATGCCTATAAAACAAAAGGACTCTGACCCCTTTTTTTTTTTTTTTTTTGAGGCAATTGGGATTAAGCAACTTGCCCAGGGTCACACAGCTAGTAAGTGTAAGTGTCAAGGGTCTGAGGCCAGATTTGAACTCAGGTTCTCCTGAATCCAGGGCCGGTAGTCCATCCACTGTGCCATCTAGCTGCCCCCCCACCCCCCATCCCTTTCTCATAATTCATTCATTTCTTCTTTTTTTAATGCTTTAATTTCACTTTTATTTGCATACTAATGTCACATTTATTCCCATGCCATAAGCTTTTGTTTCTTCAGTTTCTTTTGGGATATATTTTTCTTTTGATCAACCTTCTCTTCTTGTTTAGGAATAATTTCTTCCTTTTCAATGAGTATTGTCTCAATATGGCAAGGGGAACTCTTGTATGGGTTGATTCAACCATGAGCCCTGTAAATACACCATTGTATTTTGGGGGCCTCGTTAACCTGGATATGCTTAATGAAAAGAGAATCCACATCCAAACCCTTCATTTCAGTGTTACTTTCTGCATTTTTAAGCAGATGCAGCAAAAACTCAGCACTCTTTTTGGGCCAACCACCCTGTGTCCAACCCCATTGCTTAGCCTGGGCACAGCTGCCAACTCCACCATGGTACTGACAGAACAGAACACATTGTTTTAGATGCCATATTTTAGATTTTACAAACCCCAAATTCTAACTGTGATGTCTAAAAATCTAATGAGTGGTCTCCTTGAATTAGAAACTTATAGCACCAATCTTTGGGCATTAAGTATTTATTAAAGTATATTAGGGGTTAGTAAAGAGAACTCGTGGAGAAAGAAAGAAAAGAAACCTTGCTCATTGTACCTGCTGCTGCTCCTCTCACCATCTCCCATGGAAAAGAAAAGACCATTCTCCTGAGCAGAAGCCCTCTGGGAGCCCACCCAGGTGGGGTCCCTACACAGACAGTTCCAAGCTACTTGGCTGATAGCATTGATAGACAAGACTTACAGGCAGTAACTTCCAGATGCCAGACAGCTTCCCAATGCTTACTCACATGTTTTCTTTACAGGGGAGTGCTCTGATTCTCACAATGTTCCTCTCAGCAGGATGGTGGTGCTCTGATTCTCACACATCTTTCAATTACTTGGTAGATTTTCAGATATGCATGCCCTTGATAGCTTGGGCTGTTTTACAGGTATTCTTGAAGTGGACCTGGAAATTTGAACCCCTTGACTTGCATGATTTTGTGGGGTGCTCTGGATCAAGAGAGTACCTCACCATTTTAAATGATTACCTAGGATGGCTCAAGGGAAGATGAAACATAATTCATTCATTTCAAATGGTACTTCCAGGAGGATTAAGAAAGTATTACTAAAGGCAGAGAGATGATAGATCAATAGATTGATAAGTAGGTAGATAGGTTTATTAAACACTTTTTACATGTAAACTAGGCACAAATATCCATCCATATTGAAGGAAACAAGATAGCCATTCCCCTCAAGAATCTTATATTCTAATAGGGAAGAACTACCTAAAGGGTTTCTAGAAAGCAAAGAAGGAGTTTCTAGAAAGGGTAAAAGAAAAATGAAGGTATATAAGGAAGAGAATGCAGGATGTGGCATGGGGACCTGGTTCCCAGATAAATAAGATAAAAGTTTCACCTATCAGAGTGGAAGATGTTGGAGGAGTTAAGAAGATCTATGAAGGGAGCCAGAAATATAGTCCAGAATTCTAGTGGGGTTTAGGTAGTCAATGACTAAGGTGTATCAGAGAATACATTTAGATATGATATAATATGAAGTCTTGGTCAAGATAGTGAAAACCTACAGAGGACAGATGTTTTTTTTCATAACTGTTGTTGATTGAAGATAAGGGCTATAAAATAGAGAGGCAGATTTGGTAAGGGAATAGTTGATTCAGAGCACAATATTTTGATATCAGGACCACACTGTAAAATATGAAATGACAGCCCTCTGACCAGGGATGAAGTATATATAACAAAACCTCTATTGAAAATGTTTACATCTAAGTGATGATTATAAGTTCAAGTTAATGTTAAAGAAGCATGGGACTTTTAAATGAAAATTAAAATATTGCATTTTATATGGGTATATTTGTATTTGGATGGTAATGTATATGTATGGGATTTAGTGTACCCCTTTCTTCTAAAAAAATTCTAGGGGCACATAAATATATCAAAATTACCTAGTTTTAGAGGAGAAATGATATGTGACACAGAACAAGTAACACATTTTAAGCTAAATTTTTAGAAGTAAATAACCCACACAAAACCTGGATCCCATGTAAAACTACTTTGCTAGATGTTTAGGCGATATAAATGTGTACTAAAAATCAAGGTGATTGGGGAAGAGGATCAACAGTTCTATATAGATAACCAAAAAAGTCAAAAACAATAATCAAGAGGAAAAGGTGACTTTTTTTTTTTTAATCAAGATATTCCCCAAACAGGGAGAGTGAGCTCCTCAATTGACAGGAAACTCGATGCAAAGTATTAGTTAGATACACCTGACTTCCATTTTTGTAAAACAAGTTCTTTGAATACAATAAAATCACCTGAAGTTTCAAAGGGACAAACTGATTATAGTTTAAAAAATGCTTTTGACTTAAGAGATTGTAGAGAAAGTGATGAATGGTGATAAATCTCTAGAAACTTTTCCAATGTTATGGGAAAAATAAGATGATTTTTCAGATGTCTCTGAGGTTGTCCAAATTGAAAATTTTTTAAAAAATTATTTTTCTGCCTGTTTAAATGTGAATTAGTAGGGCGCAGCTAGGTGGTGCCATGGGTAAAGCACCGACCGGCCCTGGATTCAGGAAGAGTTCAAATTCGGCCTCAGACACTTGACACTTACTAGCTGTGTGACCCTGGGCAAGTCACTTAACCCTCATTGCCCCACAAAAAAAAGTGAATTAGTAGAGAGATTCTAATGTAAATATTGTGAATATAATAAAACATTTTTTTATTATACCACACTACCTTTGTTGCTTACTAGCAGCTTGACCATAGATAAGTGACTTCCCCTCTACTGCAGTTTCCTTATCTAAAGTATTTTATAATACCCTTAAATCTGTACCACTTCTCGGGGAAGAATGAATTAGATAAGAATATGTAAAGCATGTAAACCTGCAGGCACTCAATAAGTATAAGTAGTGCTGCTATCTTTGATGAATGGGACCTAGGAATCCTCTTGTTGTTCCAAGAAGACATTGTTTTGTTGAGTTAATAAGTTCCAAAATCATCAATATTATCATAATGTATATAGTACAAAGTCATAAAAGTAAATTCTTCCTCATCACAGTGACAAATTATGTGTATTCACCTGAATAATTTTGTGCATTTCTGACTGAAATAGCTCATGAAAGATATGCTGAATTTAGAGAAAGTCCACAGAAGGGTAACTAAAACAAATAGATAGAATCATGGAATTGAAGTAGAAAGGGGATTGAATAGTTTATTAAAAACATGAATTACATTTCCAAGAGGAACTCTGAATTTAACAAAGCCTATAATACTTGAATTTATCCCTTGAAGCTCGGATAAGATCAATAAAGGACAAACAATGGTCCTACTTTATTGAGTGAATGGGAAACTTCTAATTCATGTTAAGAGGACTTGATAGAGGTCTTGTACTGTCACTGAAAGAGATAGAAGTTCTCAGTCACATATTTCAGAGTCTGTTTTTTGGGGGGGCAAAATAATATTTTTCTATTTGTCTTAATTTTATTATACATATATTTTATTTAAATTGTATGGATAATTGGTCCTCACTGCAGCAAGACAATCCTATTTCTTCCTAATTGATTCTCTATTTCACTCATCACAGAATGTATTCTAATTTTTCCCTTTACTCCTCAAGCCACCCACAGCTTTCACTTCCTCTACCTTTTAAGTTGAGGATTTTGTCTCATACTTCACCAAAATAATTGGTTCCTCTGAGGAAGTAAGCTGTGAGCTCTCTCTTCCCATTTTATCCTTATCTCACATCCTTGTGACACTGTCCCTCACTATTTCCTCTTTTCCTCTGGTCTCTGATGAAGAGGCAGTCTTTTTCTTTACCAAGATCAGTTCCTCAACATGAACCCTTGATTCCCTTCCCTCCTGTCTTCTCTATCAGATTACTTCAACTATTATCCCAGTCTGTATCTCTAATCTTTAAAAAAACAACAAAAAAAAACATTTTTATTTAAAATTTTGAGTCCTAAATTCCTTCCCTCCTTCTTTCCCCCTTCCCTGAGGTAGTAAGCAATCAGATATAGGTTATAAATGTGCAATCATGTAAAACATTTCCATATTAGGCATTTTGTATAAGAAGGCTTCAATAAAAGAAGAAAAAATAAAAGTGAAAAATAGCATGCTTTAGTCTGTATTCAATGTCAGTTCTTCCTCTTAAGGTGGATAGTATGCTTTTTTATTAGTCCTTTAGGATTTTCTTGGATCATTATATTGCCAAGAATAGCTAAGCCATACACAGTTTTTCATTAAAAAAATTACTGTTATTGTATACAATAGTTGCCTGCTTGTTCACTTCATTATCCATCAGCTCATGTAAGTCTTTTCAAGTTTTTCTGAAATATCCTGATTGTCATTTCTCATAACACATATTCTCATATACATAATAATACCCATTGTAGTCATATAAGACAGCTTGTTTAGCCATTCCCTAATCGATGTGCATCCCTTTGATTTCCAATTCTTAGCCACCATAAAAAGAGCTGCTATAAATATTTTTGTACAGATACGTCCTCCCTCCCCTTTTTATTTGGATGCCTTTGCAATATAAACCTAGTAGTGATATTGCTGAATTGAAGGCTATGCACAGTTTTATAGCTCTTTGGGCATAGTTCCAAATTGCTCCAGGATCATTAGATCAGGTCACAATTCCACCTACAGTGAACTGTTCTCTCAGTTTTCCCACATCCCCTCCAACATCCAACATTTTCCATTTTTGTTATATTTGCCACTCTGAAAGGTGTGAGGCAATACCTCAGAGTTGTTTTAATTTGTGTTTCTCTAATAAATAGTGATTTACAGCATTTTTTCTTTGTCTGAAACCTATCTGTTCATATCCTTTGGCCATTTATCAATTGGGTAATGACTTTTTTTTTTTGTAAATTTCACTCAGTTCTCTATGTATTTGAGAAATGAAGCCTTTATCAAAATATACTTGTTGCAAAAATCCTTTCCACTTCTCTTCTTTCCTTATAATTTTGGTTGCATTAGTTTTGTTGGTGCAAAAGCTTTTATATTATTTTATCATCAAAATAATATATTTTTTTCCATTTTATAATGCTCTCTAAATATTCTTTGGTCCTAAATTCTTCCCCTGTCCATACATTTAACAAATAAACTATTTAATGCTTTCTTAATTTGCTTATGGGATCACCCTTTATATGTAAATGAGAAACATATTTTGACCTTATTTTTGTATATGGTATAAGATGTTGGTCTATATTTAGTTTCTGCCAATAGATGTTTTCTGATTAATATATACAATTTGAGATAATCACTACTGGTCAAATCTGTTTAGTAACAGAACATATTAACAGTGATTTCCATAAGGAATAGGTGTCTCAATGTATTCATTTAGATGTCACAATATATTCAGAGTTTTGGACTTGCATTCAGGAAGATATGAGTTTGAGTCCTGCCTCAAACACTTACTCATTATATGAACCTGGAGAAATTAATTATGCTTTTTCAACGTAAGTTTCCTCATTTGTAAAAGGGGAACAATCATAGCACTTAGATAATAGGATTTTGAGTATTAAATGAGATATCATGCAAAGTGTTTTAAATACCTTAAGGTTCTATATAAATGATACTTTTAGTTGTTGTTGTTGGCTGTTTTTTGGTATACTAAAAGAGATTTCTGTTCTATGTGATCATTTCAAAAAAATAAATTGAATCCATAACAACATATTTGTGAACTTACAAACAATAGTAAATGAGATGCAAAGTTAAAGGAAGATTTTATTTAAAATAGAGAAATTGCTCATTTCACCTCACATGAGGCAGAATGATTCTCTTGAAAAAGTTAGTGCTGGAGTAGCAGAAGGAGGACCTGAATTCAATCCCAAAGCAACTACATACTGCTTGTTTGAGTTTTAGTAATTTGCTTAAACTCTAAAGCTCCAGTTCCTCTTCTGTAAAGTCAAGTAGAGTACATGATATTTATGGCCTCTCCCAGTTTTAAATCTATGAATGACCTACATAAAACATCAGTGTTTTCATATATTGCTAACAAAGTCCAACATCAAGAGACAGAAGTTCCATTTAAAATAACTGTAGACAATATAAAATACCTTGAGGTCTATTTATCAAGACAAACTCAGGAATTATATGAACACAGTTACAAAACACTTTATGTAAATAAGGTCAGAGCTAAAAAATTGGAAAATATCACTTTCTTATGGGTAGGCCAAACCAATATAATAAAAATGGAAATTCTGACTAAAATAAACTATTTATTTAGTGTCATAGCAATCAAATTACCAAAACCCACACTATTTTATCATTAGAAAAATAATTAAATCAATCTGGAAGAACAAAAACTCAAGGATAGCAAGGGAATCAATGGGAAAAATAAAGGAAGGTAGTCTAGCCATACCAGATTTCAAACTGTGTTATAAAGTGGTAATTATCAAAACAATCTGGCATTGGCTAAGAAATAGAGTGGTGAATCAGTGGCATAGATAAGGTACATAAGATATTATAGTAAATGACCATAGGGCAGCTGAGTGGCACAGTAGATAGAGCACCGGCCCTGGAGTCAGGAGTACTTGAGTTAAAATCCGGCCTCAGACACTTAACACTTACTAGCTCTGTGACCCTGGGCAAGTCACTTAACCCCAATTGCCTCACCAAATAAATAAATAAATGACCGTAGTAATCTGATATATAATAAACCCAGAGATCCAAGCTTTTGGAACAAAAACTCATTATCTGACAAAAAACTGTTGGGGAAACAGGAAAGCAGTATGGCAAGGAAAGAGCTGCACATCAACATCTCACAACATTTACCAAGTTAAGGTCAAAATGTGTACATGGTTTTACATAAAGGGCAATACCATAAACATATTAGGAGAACATGGGATAGTTTATCTGTCAGATCATTGGATAAGCAAAGAATTTAGGAATAAACAAGTGTTAGAGAGCATTGCAAAAATGTAAAATAGATAATTTTGTAAAATAGATAATTTAAATACAATTAAAAAGGGTTTTCTTTGGACAAAAAAAGTAACCAAAATTGGAAGGAAAACAGAAAACTGGGTAAAATATTGCAAAAAGTATTTCTGATAAAGTCCTCATTTCTGAAATATATTGAGAACTGAGTTAAATTTACAGGAATAAAATTGTATTCCTCAGTTGATAAATGGTCAAAGGATAAGAACAGGCTGTTTTCAAACAAAGAAATCCAAGCTATCTAATATTTCTTAAATAAAGAAATACAAATTAAAACAACTCTGACATACCACCTCACATCTATCAGATTGGTTGATATAACAAAAAGGTAAATGACAAATACTGGAGGGGATGTGGAAAAATAGGGACATTAATGCACTGTTGGTGAAGTTGTAAACTGATTCAAGCATTTTGGAGAGGTGTTTGGAACTATGCCCAAAGGTCTATGAAACTATGCAAGCCCTTTCATCCAATACCACTGCTAGGTCTATATACCAAAGATTTAAAAAAAATTTTTTTGCAGGGGCAATGAGGGTTAAGTGACTTGCCCAGGGTCACACAGCTAGTGTCAAGTGTCTGAGGCCAGATTTGAACTCGGGTCCTCCTGAATCCATGGCCAGTGTATTATCCACTGTGCCACCTAACTGCCCCCCAAAGATATTTTTAAAAGGTGTGGGGGGAGGGGAAGGACTTATATCTACAAAAAATATTTATAGCAGCTCTTTCTGTGATAAATAAAAATTGGACATCAATGGGTTTCCATCAATTGAGGGATGGCTGAACAACATGTGGTATATGATTGTGAGGAAAAATTATTGTTCTATATTGATTTCGGAAAAAAAAAATGAAAAGACACATGGATGCAAAGTGAAGGAAAAAGAACCAGGAGAGCAGTATAAACAGTATCAGCAATATTATATGATGAAGAACTATGAATGATTTAGCTATGCTTGGCAATATAATGATCCAAGACAATCCTGAAGGACTCATTATAGAGCATGCTATTAGCCTCTAGATAAAGAACTGATATTGTCTGAATACAGACTGAAGGATACTATTTTTTTTCTTTTTTTCCTTCCTTCCTTCCTTCCTTCCTTCCTTCCTTCCTTCCTTCCTTCCTTCCTTCCTTCCTTCCTTCCTTCCTTCCTTCGTTCCCTCCCTCCCTCCCTCCCTCTTTCCTTTCTAACTTTTGGTTTGTTTCTGTTTCTTTATTTTTTTTCTTATTCCCCTTCCTTCCTTCCTTTCTTTCTCAAAATGACTAATATGAAAATGGTTGCATATGTATAACATATCAGATTGCTTACCACCTCATTGAAGGGGGATGGGATGGATGGGTGGATGAAGGGATAAAATTTGGGACTCAAAACTTTAAAAAATGATAAAAAAGTTTAAACATGTAATTAGGGAAAAATAAAATTATTTTTAAAAAATCTATGAGCCTGTGCATGTGTGTGTCTGACCTGATCTGGTCAGGTATTTCTAGTACAGAGCCAAGATGGCAGAGAAAAGCACTAAGCTCTTTGGACTCGACATGATCACTCCAACAAACCTCCAAATAATGCCATAGGACAATTCATAGAGCAATAGAACCCACAGAAGAATGGGCTGAGATAATTTTCCAGCCAAAGTCAGCTTAAAGGATCAGCAGGAGAAGGTTGCTGTGACAGGGCAGGAGTGGAGCCCAACCCCACAGTCACACTGACACAGATCTAGTACCAGGCAGGCTAAGCCAGACAAAGTGAGCCCTGGAGCCACAGAATAAGGTTCAGCACCAGTGTCATATGGAACTAAGCTCATGGTTTGGTGAGAGGGCTGAGTGCTTCGCCAGGGGGAGGTTACAGGGGTCCCTGATGATGCTGAAGAAGAACTTGAGTGTTTCACCCCTGTTGGGAACTAGGAAGTATTCTTGAGTAGTGGTGGCCCAGGTGGGTGAGGGGTGCAGGCTTGTTGGAGCTAACACCCACAGCACACAAAGTTTTTCTGCCTAGTTAATTAGCAAGTTGGCCTGGGGTTATCTACAGACAAGAGAACAGACCAGGCAAGTGAAGAACCTGCCCCTCCTTAAATGGTACCATCTTAGACCCTCTGAAGCTTGGGACAGTATATCCTGGAAGCAGTGCCCCACTTTAAGGAGAAGTTAAAAGTCAATTAAAAGATAGGTACTTTTGAGGAGGAATAGGTTAAAACAAGATAGAAAATACAGTAAATATCATGGGAAGGGAATAGGATGGAGAGAAATAGTTATGCTGATTGATTATAATGGCAAAACATATGGTACCTACTTTGCTAGGCTAATATGAAGAAATTCTTTGTCAAGTTTAAGGTACTTTATTCAGGTTATGATGAACAGGATACTATCAGAAAAACCTGGAAAGACCTACATGAACTGAAGCAGAGTGAAATGTACTGTATACAAAATAACAGAAATAGTATAAGGTGATCTGCTGGGAAACATGTGGTTATTTTCAGAAAGGCAATGATCCAATATAAACCCTGAAGGACTTATGAAAATGGCAACCCATCTACAGAGAAAGAAGTGATAGTATCTCAAAATAGATGGAAACACATTTAAAATTTTTTTTTCCTCCTTGACAATTCCTCAATCTGAAGTTTTGTTTTGTTTTGTTTTTTTACTATTTTTTCTCACAACGTAGCTAATGTGGGAATGTTTTCCATGACTATTCATGTATAACTTATTTTGAAATGCTTAAGTTCTAGTGGGTGGGAGTGGGAATGGAGGAGGAAGACAAGTTGTAACACAATTTTTTTTTAAATTGATGTTAAAATTTGTTTTTAACATATATTTTGGAAAATAAAATTCTATTCAATAAAACAAAAAGATTGGAACAATGAGCAGCAGGGAAAGATGAGGACCATAGACAATTTCTTTAGTGACAAAGAAGACTGAGGTGCGCCCTCAGAAAATAACTTTGAAAGGACTTTGATGATAAAGTAAGAGAGGTAGAGGGAAAAGTAAGAGAAGTAGAGGAAAAAATGGAAATAGAAATGAGAGTTATGAAGGAGGGTCATGAAAAAAAAAAGTCAACAGCTTGAAAAGCCAGATTGGCCAAATGGAAAAAGAGGTACAAAAGCTCTCTGAAGAAAATCATTGCTTAAAAATTAGGACTGAGTAAATAGAAGCTAATGACTTTATGATAAATCAAGACACAATAAAGCAAATCTAAATTAATTTTTTAAAAATAGAGGGCAATGTGAAATATCTCCTTGGAAAAATACCTGACCTGAAAAATAGATCCAGTAGAGATAATTTGAAAATTATTGGACTAGCTGAAAACCATGTTCAAGGAAAGAGCTTAGATATTACCTTCCAGGAAATTGTCAGGGAAAATTGCCATCATATTCTAGAAGCAGAAGGTAAAATAGAAATTGAAAGAATCCACTGATCACCTCCTGAAAGAAATCCCCAAAGGAAAACTCCCAGGAATATTATAGCCAAATTCTAGAGCTCCCAGGTCAAGGAGAACATATTGCAAGCTGACAAAAAGAAAGAATTCAATTACTGTGGAGCCATAGTCAGGATAACAGAAGACCTAGCAGCTTCTATATTAAGGATTGGAAGGCATGGGATTTTATATTCCAGAGGGGAAAGGAATTGGGATTACAACCAAAAATCACCTACCCAGCAAAACCATACATAATCTTTCAGTGGAAAAAATGAGACTTCAATGAAAAAGAGGACTTTCAGGTATTTGTGATGAAAAGACCTGAGTCAAATAGAAAATTTGACTTTAAAATACAAGATCCTGGAGTAGCATAAAAAGGTAAACAGAAAACAGAAATTAAGAGGGATTTTAAAACATTAAACTGCTTGTATTCCTACATGGGAAGATGATACATCTAACTCAAAAGAAATTTCTCAATATTAGGGCAGATGATAGAAATAAATTTAGAAAGAGGGCACAGGTGGTAATTGATTATGAAGGGATGATGATATCTGTAATGCATTTATTTTTTTGTTTATATTTTTTTTTGGGGGGGGAGGTCGGAGTTGGGCTGACGTGCCCAGGGTTGAGCAGTGGGTGAATGTCTTGTGACTGGGGCCAGATTTGGGCTCAGGTCCTTCTGGGTCCAGGGTGGGTGCTTTGTCCACTGTATCACCTAGCAGCCCCATGATGACACCTGCAGGGTAAAATTGAGGGGTGTGAGGATTGCACTGGTGGAGTGGGAAGGGGAGAGGTAGAATAGGGTGAAATCCCATATGAAAGAAACAGGAAAGGGCTTATGGAGTGGGGGGAGAGATGGGGGAGGAGCAGGGAACTGATTGAGCCTTACACTCATCAGAATTGGCTCAAAGACCTTTATCTCATCAGAGTTGGCTCAAGGAGAAATTAACATACACACTCAATTGGATGAGGTAATCTATCTATCCATGAAGGAAAGTAGGAGGGAGGAATGAAAGAAGGAAGGGCAGATTGGGGGAGGCGGCAGTCAGAAACAAATCTCTTTTTTTTTTTTTGAGGAGTGATAGGGTGAAAGAAGATAGATAATAGAGTAAATATCATGGGGAAGGGAATAAGATGGAGGGAAACGGTTAACAATAGTAACTATGAAAAAGAAAAAAGGAAAAAAAATGTACCAGAAAAAGTATTTATATCCACTTTTTGTGGCTCAGTATTGTTGTTGAAGGTTTTGAATTAATTGTTACACCTCAACGCAACACTTAGGGAAATGATTATTATTATGGTGGGAAGAAAGAAGAATATTCACTCTTCAAAATCTCTTCCTTAAGCCAGGAGGGCATGTTATAACTTGGCATTTAACTCTTCCTCTTCACTGCCCTCTATTGTACTTATGCATATGTATTTTAGCTTTATCAAAAAGGACATGAACATGAGCATAAAGGATTGGTCAGTATTACATATGCATCACATCAACTATATATCCCCCAGTACATAAATTCTCAGAACAAGCTCATAGTATTATAATACCATTGCAGTAGAATGTTAGAGATGTAACTAATCTTACAGTTCAACCCACTTATTTTACAGAGAAGGAAACTGAAACCTAGAAGGGTGAAGTGGTTTGTTACTGCATCACATTGTCATTTTTAGGAATAAGTCTAGACCTTATGTCAATTTTGTCAAAATAGCAGGTTACCAGTTACTACCCTCTGCCTCTTTTTTTTTAATAGGGCATTGTTTTTCAAAGGCTATGGACTACAGGCAGTCATTGCTTTTTAAAAACTCAAATTCTTATTTCATTTACACAGTTCATATATTTTGAATCATGTAATCATTTTACAAAACTTTTGCATAAAACATTTAGGGAATTCATAAACCACCTCCATTCTAAAGAGATAAAGTCACTTTATTTCCCTCACAGCTTTTTCTGGACATTGAGGAGACAATAGTTATTCACATCTGCAGATGGATAAAAAAGGCATAGAGAGGTTAAAGCTACAGGATGTGATGGGACAAATATATATGTGTGTGTGTGTGTGGAGGGGGAGGGCATGAGGGAGGGGGCGCATAACCACATTTTCAGTTGAATTGACAGGCTGTTTAAATCGAGTGCCAAACAGTTTTGGTTTGGTGGACCTAAATTATCACTCAAGATTCTTTCGACTAGTTATCTAGAGGGTTTTTTTTTTTTTGTTCATTTGTTTTTAATCAGAAATCAGGTAATAAAGATGAGGCCTCTTTTATAAGCAGCATGTACCGCAAAATTCCTATCAACTCCAGCCTAGGGCTTTTCTAGTGCTAGTGACATACTTTCCTGTGTTACAACTTTTGAGGAGAAATTTGACCCTCAATTTCAGAATCATTTAATGTAATTTAAAATTTTTATGCTATGTTAGACAAAATCAAGAACTCTATCTATATCTAAAATATATTATGAACACTACTTGAGTAGATTGTTGTTAAAGGAATTTGTAGTTGGATGCATTAAAAAATTTATGAAGAATAATTTCTTACTTTAAGGTTTCTTTTGATCTCACTATTTCTTTAGACTCTGCTTGTCATCTTTCATCCACTGTTAAGAAAGTAAAATTGAGTATTACATCTAGGTTGGTGCCCATCTAAAATGATTCAGGTCTACCTGATCAGATTTTGACAGGCTCCCACGAAGAAATGTGTTCAAATGAAATATCATGTGAAAAAGAAGAAATGGATATTCTCTTTCAAAAATTTATAATGTTTGATTATAGAATTATTTCTATAATTTTATCTAAAAGGGACATCTTTCTTTAAAAATATCTGGATTTCTAAGTATTTAAGTTTGTATTAAATGACACATTTGTAAAGTGGTTAACATAGTAGGTAATATATAAATATTTATACCTTTCATTTTCCCCTTGTAAGTATAGACACATAGTTTAGAGATTGATCGAAATTATATATATTTGCCCATTAGTCTAAACTTATGTTTATATATAGATACGTTTTTTAAAAAATAATTTAAGTACCTAAAACACTGTAAAAATGGATGGGTTGGGTTATAAAAACAATAATTACCAAGCTGGTTTATCTGACACATGTAACCTGGTATGTATGTAAGTATATATGTAAGTATATGTGTGTATGTGTGTATGCATGCATGTATGTATACAAGTGTGCATTCATACAGACACACACATATATAATGGGAGGATATCATTATTGTTCTTGGCATAAACTCTAATAATTTAGAATTTATTTACCAAATTGCTTAATTTCCCTTAGCAATCCATTGTGGCTTAGTCATCCATGATCTCTAAATCTTTTAAGTAAAGTCTCTTTTTTAGCCTAACAAAATCAGATGTCTGTAAGAAAAATAAAATACTTTAATCATTATGGAAAATATAAACTGTGAATTTTGTATATGTTAAAAGTAATTCTTTTGTCAATCAATTTGGCTTAACTTTTGTTTGTTGTCAAGAAAGGCTCAGTGGGGATTCAGAGATTGGTGAGTAGGTATGGAGAGATTAATCTGATTTTGTTTAAAAGGGAGCAGAAGCATTTTTTTCAAATAAAGTAAAATATAGCCATGACCTAAAGACAGTCACTACCTTGGGGTTCAGTTAAAACCATCACATGTGCTATTGGTAAAACTCTGATAGGCAACTAAATCTACTGTAGACTGACATTTGTTTAATCCATATAAGCAGGATATTTAATTTATTTAATTTCACCTTCCCATCTTAATCTTACTATTCATCCTTTCTATCTTTTCCTTTTCTTTAAATAGCACTTGGGTACTATAAAATTTTGTGACTCACTTAAACATATGAAATCATGTATAGGAAAACATGTTGAAAATTAGAAGTTAGTATACAAATGCAATGTACCATAATTATTAAGATATAATCATAATGGTAGCAACAACAATGTACTTGTAATTTATAATTCCCACATTTTGAAATTATGGATCTATTCTACTAGTAAATATAGAAATCATATTGATTCACAAAATGTAGGCAGTTAAGCACTAGACTTTTAGATTATTTTCCAAACATGGAACAACAATGCAAAAGTTATTGAAAAATTACAGGCTGAATAGTGATGTGTGAAGAGATAGATTAAAAAATATATTATTAAAGAACACTGTGGAACCTTATGAGATACTGCACAATTTCCCTAATTCAGTCCAGCCTGTTCCATCTTTTTACTTCTGGGTCTCACTCATTGTTAGTCAGCCGGATCAGATGTAGATACATACATACATACACCTATGTTTACATAGGTGTGTGTATGCATGCATGCATACATACATCTGTATATATAAGTATATAAGTAATAATACAAGCTATTAGTAATAATATTTTAGCTTTGTTAGATATTTTATTGTTACATAATAATTCAGTGGACCAATTATCCAAATTAATTTTTTAGAACAAATCAGATTTTCTTTCCTTCTTTTTTCTTCCTTCTTTCCTTCCTCTCTCCCTTTACTTCTTGTATAAATATATACATGAATGTATTGTTAGGCTAATCTCTTGAGAAATCCTGGATCTCTTTGAGGACAGGTCATGATGCAACCTGTTTGATGTGATTCATAACCAGTAACATCTAGAAGACTAAAATTTCCACACTTGTCCTATAGGACTTTGCAATAAATTTCCTCTTTAACCGTGGCCAAAACCTGGACCAGTCAGTTAGATACTGGACATTAATTTCAGTAAGCTGGCTTTATGCCAGACACTATGCTCAGTGGTTGGAATAAAAACGAAGTCCAGTTTTCCACATTCAAATAGTCTGATAGACTTGATGAGGAGAAAAATGAGAAAAAAATGAGAAAAAAAGAGAAAAAAATGAGGATTAGGGAAAAATTAAGAGGAGGGAAAGAAAAAGAATGAGGAAGAGGAGAAAAAGATGAAGTATAGAAAGATAAGCTTCCAGTTTTATGCTTTGCCCAATCTTTTTTTCTCCCAATCTTAATAGTATTTTATTTTTTCCTGTTATATGTAAAGATAGTTTTCAGCATTTGTTTCTATAAGATTTTGAGTTACAAATTTTCCTCCCTTCCCTCCCCCTCCCCAAGACAGAAAGCAATCTAATATTGGTTATACATATACAATCACATTAAACATATTTCTGCATTAGTCATGGGAAAAAAGAAACAGAACAAAAGGGGAAAACCTCAAAAAAAAGAAAAAAAAAGTAGAAATGGTATGGTTCAATCTGTATTTAGATTCCACAGTTCTTTTTCTGGATGTGGAGACCATTTTCTTTTTTTTTTTTTTTTTTAATTTTTTTTTTTTTTTAGTGAGGCAATTGGGGTTAAGTGACTTGCCCAGGGTCACACAGCTAGTAAGTGTTAAGTGTCTGAGGCTGGATTTGAACTCAGGTACTCCTGAATCCAAGGCCAGTGCTCTATCCACTGTGCCACCTAGCTGCCCCTATGGAGACCATTTTCAATCATGAGTCCTTTTAATTGTCTCAGATCATTATATTACTGAGAAGAGCTAGGTCTATAACTGTTGATCATTGCACAATGTTGCTGTTACTATGTGCAGTGTTCTCCTGGTTCTGCTAACTTCACTCAGCATCAATCCACTTAAGTCTTTCCAGGTTTTTCTGAAATCTGCCTGCTCAACATTTCTTATAGCAAAATAATATTCCATTACATTCATATATCACAACTTGTTCAGCCAGTCCCCAGTTGATAGGCATCCCCTTGATTTCCACCTCTTTGTCACCATAAAGAGAGCTGATATAAATATCTTTGTACATGTGGGTCCCTTCCCCTTTTTTATGATCTCTTTAGGATACAGACCTAGTAGTGGTATTACTGGGTTAAAGGTATGTGCAGCCCCATAGCCCTTTGTTCATAATTCCAAATTACTCTCCAGTATGCTTGTCTAAACTTAATAAACAGAACTTCACAGAAAAGTATTATCTTTCTGATTGCATTTCTCAGGGTGTCTTATCTGATCTTAATTTAAGCATGAAGAGCTCTTGTTCAGGAAAAATAAAGTTAAGCTTTGTTCTGAGTCAAACACTTTTTTATAATTAACAACACTATATATTTATATATAATTACATATCATATAATTAATATATAATTAACAAAAATAATAGCAGAACCTTGCATTCTTTGTATATTTCAATCAACTATGTGACTGAAAAGACATAGTCTGCTGTCGACAGCCACTTTTAAAGCTAGTCTGTTCCCTTTTCATATTTTTATCTGATTACCTTATACTCAGAATTTTTAGAGGCATAAAACTGTCGTCAAGGAGTGTGTGTCACTTTGTAAAAGTTATTATACTCTGCCAAGCCTTGGGGGCCAGGACTACTTGGGGCAATAAAAATAAAAGACAAAAGTAAATACAAGCTTTTGAAGTAAGGAAGACAAACACATTTCCCAACAATTAAAGCTGTGTAAAACTGAAATGGGGGGGCGGCTAGGTGGCACAGTGGATAAAGCACCGGCCCTGAATTCAGGAGTACCTGAGTTCAAATCTAGTCTCAGATACTTGACACTTACTAGCTGTGTGACCCTGGGCAAGTCGCTTAACCCTCATTGCCCCACCCCACCCCCCAAAATAAAATGAAATGGGCTGTCTTAGAATATGGTAGATTTTGCCTCACAGGTCTCAAAATATAGGCTGGAAGACTGTTTGTCAGATATGTTGTTGAAGGGATCCCTGTTAAGTAAAAGGATGAACCAGATGGCTCTTGAACCTAAGATTTTATGATTTTACTCTGCTTGTATAAATCATTCCAATAAAGATGATTAATCTGCATTTGTGTTCCTCCTTAAAAGTCTAAAAACTCAACCCAAATATATACTTATTAATTAATATAATTTTTGCAGATATGGACATTTTAAAAATAAGCTGCTAGTTTATTTATTTATTTATTTATTTATTTATTTATTTATTTATTTATTTATTTATTTATTTATTTTTATACCTCTCACAAATAATTAAAAGGCCAATGAATTGATGAATCCAGTACACGTGATAATCTCAACATATTGGGTAACTTATTTAGCCTTCCTTTGCTTCAGGTTCTCTGAGAGGGGAATAATGGGCATTAGTACCTAATATTTGTAGAGGCACCTTGCAATATCCCTGTTAGATTAAATGCTAATACCCTTATCTTATAAATGAATTGGAGGAAAGAAAAATAATGACTTCTCAAAGATCACAGAAGAAGTCAGTGAAACCATTAGGACTTAGAAACAAGGGTTCTCTATACCTCTGACTGTTACTTAGGGCATCTGTCCAAAAGAATACCATCATTGTTTTCATGTCACCTTTCATGTTTTGAGAATTAAGGGCTTTGGCACCTGTAATGCTCTTTGATTTCTTTCTCTAAAAGATGTTAAATAAATTCTGAATATTACTTATGTATGTTGATACATCAAAAGGGTCATCTGGTTTTCTCCTGAAAGCAATGAGATTTAAAATGTTTTATATTTAGGGAATGTGAATTCATTGTTGAGTAACTGAAAAGTCAGAAAAAAACAGTGATGGATCATTTCTTATCATGCTTCCTCGAAATCTAAATATTCTCCAACCCTTTAGACAACCTGGGAAGCTCTTACAAAATAAGGACATGCATAATGCTGTGAAGACTTACTTCTGAATAAAGCCTAATATGGGATTTATTTCTACAAATTTATTTATACTAATTTTATCTGTGCCTGGATGATACCTGAATGCAGCTGGACTATCAAAGATGTTTGAGAAAGTCTTCAAAACGTACAGGATGTCACTGGATGTTGCTTGTAAAATTGTGTAATAAACTTTTTTGTCTATACTGTCTTCAAACATTCAAAGTTAAGCTACTAGACTCCAAAGCTAAAATAAAGTTTTTTTTTTAAAGCCTTGTATGCACACATGAATAAGCATACTAGAAACACTATTATATATAATATATGTTATATATATATATAATATACACATATACACACAGAGAGATCAAGATAGAAATAGAGAAATAGAATTCTAGATATAGCTACATATAGATATAAATATGGATATAAGATATAATTACCATTATCTTAAAGCCATCTTTTCTGTGATTGCTGAGGTCAGGAAAGTTTTCTAAGAATTAGAGCTGCCCAAAAGTAGAATGGGTTACTTCTGCCTTTAAAAATTGTTCAGCTGCAAGGCAACTAGGTGGCACAGTGGATCAAGCACCAGCCCTGGATTCAGGAGAACCTGAGTTGAAATCTGGTCTCAGACACTTGACACTTACTAGCTGTGTGACCCTGGGTAAGTCAATTAACTCTCATTGCACCCCCCCAAAAAAAAAGGAAAAAGAAAAAAAGGAAAGATGGTCGGATGCATTTTTTCAAAAGTTTTCAAGCTGAAGATAGCTAACAATTTGTGACATTTACTATGCTTGGTTTTCCTTTTGTGTATGGATTGCAGCAGATAACTATTGTGGTCTCTTCCAAATCTACAATACTATGATTCTGAACTATATTAAGATGCCATATTACACAAAGGCTTTATTTCCAAAATGGAAATTCCCATGCACAAGGGGTCCAAGATAGGCCCCTGTTATGCAAACCTTGTATTGGGCTACTTGCAGGTTATAATATATAAATATTTTCACTTGATTACATGTTTATAAATGTATAATGAGCTTTTAAGTGACCTTAAACCTGGAAGAGTTTTGTTTAATTTGAGATCATATACTGAAAATAATTTGTTCATCTTAATAAGATGCTCTTCATTATGGTAATCTGAAACTGAAATCATCATTAGGTTGGGTTCCTCCTAAGTAATGAATTGCTTGTGAAATTCATCCAACCATTCTTTTGCAAGTAGATAGTATAGTATTTTTCAGATCGTTTTTAATTACTCAATGGAAAAGACTGTTAGCTCAAATAAAGGAATAGCTTTGTCAGGCCTAAAAGCAGAGCACATAGACTCAAATCATGGCTTTTTCATGTTTTGACACGTCATTTTGAAGGTCACTTAAACTCCTTGTTTCCTCATCTATTAAAGTTGGTGGTGGTGACTTTGAAGATTTAAGTCCCCATATATTTACTATGGTAATAATCACTGCCATAGACATGAATACAATTTACCTGATTACCTCTCACATAAAATTCACACATTATATGGAGATGTCAGATGCATATATACATAATGACTGTATGTAATGACTATGCAGCATAAAAGAATAATTAGTAATTCATTAATTATGCCTTTTATAGCTTGACTGTGGAAGATTTAATTAAAAACACTCATAACATAACCTATTGCTTGCAAAGTACTATGTTAATTCTTGGAGATAGATGATAGATAGATAGATAGATAGATAGATAGATAGATAGATAGATAGATAGATAGATAGATAGATGGATGGATGGGTGGATAGATGATAAGACAGACATACAGACATGCATCCATCCATCAATCCATTCATTTGTACAGAATGCTCATTAATAATAGCCAGCAATTAAAGTACTTTGAGAGTTACATATTTCTTTACAATTATTACATTTTATCCTCACAAAAATCCTGGGAAGTTGGTACTCTTGTTATTATAATTTTACAGATGAGGAAAATGAGGCAGATAGAGGTTAAGTGACTTGTCTAGGGTCATATAGATAGTAGGTGTTTAATGCTAGATTGGAACCTGGGGCTTCCTGATTCTACATATTTGTTTATCTTTGTCTACTGAGTCATATATGCCTGTTACTATATGAAGTACTGATAATACAATTATAACCAAGCAGCCCTTGTCCTCAAAGAGTTTAGATTCAAATGGTGAAAGACAATGTATAAATAGATGGTGAAGATGAGGGGAACGGATACTTATGAGGCATCATGTTGTAGATAATGTCAGGAAGTTACATGAAAGGTCTGGGTCCCAGAAAGACAGGGGAAAAGCAAATCTATCAAAGCCAGGGGAAGGGAGGGGACAGAAAAAAAGGAAATGGGGGATACCACATTTTTTGGTAGAAGGATGGTGGACTGGATTTGGGGTCTGAGAAAACTAAGCTTGAAACCTAGTTCTGCTACTTAATATCTATGTGATTTAAAATAATTCACTTAAGCTTACTAAGCCCCAGTTTCCTTATGTGTCAAATGAGGTTGTTTTCCTGCATGATCTCAGTGGTTTCTTTCAGCTCTTTATCCTAAGGTCTATGTTTTCATAATAATTTGGTTATAAGAATTGGAAAGTGTAAGTAGCAGATGAATGACAAACCAGCAAAAATTAACTAACTAGGTAAAATAAATATTATTGCCACCAGATAATAAATAAGGAGCATAAAACAATCCCTTTAGGCAGGTACAGAAGTCTAGCTTGCTTGTGAAATCCATATATATTATAAGATATAGAATAAGAACTTGTCTTAAAGGTCATCTTGTCCAAATGCCTCCTTGGCCAGTTGAGGAAACTGTTTTAGAAATATAAATTGATTTCACCAAAGTCATGTACTATAGGTAGTAAAAGTCAAAGCCAGGATTCAAATTTTGGTGTTTAGATTCCATAGCCAGTGTTTATTACACTACATTCTACTGAATATTATTAACCAAAAGCTCCTAAAGATTACTATAAAAGAAACATGGAGATGAGCAGAATTATTGATCTAAATTTTAATAATGAGAATAATAAACAGCATTTCCACAGTGATTTGGGGTCTGCAAACAACTTTTTCAAAATTGTTTTGTCTTATCATCAAAATAACCATGGTGCTAATAGAATCCCAATTTTATAGAGGCTAAAACTGGGGCAGATATGAAGTCTTGCCTAGCACATACAAACTTAGCACATTTTCATGTGGAAATCTCCCTGGGATATCCCTCTCCACCATACAAGAAGCAACAGATGAATACAAAGATAAAAAGCTCTTTGACAGACTGAACAAATTCTAAAAAGTTGCTTAAGGAACATATCATAAAGGTTAAATTACTTCCCCAGGATCACAAAGCTATTAATCATTTAAGGCATCATTTGAACTCAGGTCTTTAGAAGCCAAGACCAACATTCTTTCTGCTGTGCTATAGTAATAAAAGAAAATAAGCTGTTACTAATGTAAATATTCAGGTTCTCTTCCATCATTGGCTTCCACATAACTCTGTGACACATACTACAGAAATCACTGCCCAGACACTGAAGCTTGTTTGCTTAGCAAAAGAGAGTAGTACTACATAAAATTTAGGACAGGAAAAAAATAGACTTTTGCGAAACAACAGAGAAATTTTGTCGGTCAAATATACTATTTCATTTGGATTTTTGAATTTAAGAATTAACCCTGTAATTTATCTCATAGTAATTCAAGGTGTTTTAGGACTTAGAATAACCATATTTTGATTGCGGTTTGACTGTATAAGCCACTGATAGAAAGAAGACCTACAACAATGAAATCCATGAAGCATTCAGACAGCCAGAGTCATATTTCTCATCCCAGAGATAATTTCTGAAAATAATACCAAAGCATAATACCAAAGTTTAGTACTTTCTAACACCATCCTGAGGTGCTATTTCAGCATTATAAGAGTTTTACTTACTGAAACATTAGTTCCATTTCCTATAGAATATGAGTGTTTTTTCCCCCAGTGGGTTTCTCATTTACACACTGATCATCCTTTATTCTGTTCAGTTTCCCAGTGCTGAAAAAGTAGAATGGCTCCAGGCCACTAAATTACCTAATTATGTGCATGAGTGCAAGAAAAAGCTAAGATTAAAAGTAAAATCTTTCATTTCCAGTTGAAGATTTCCAAATTTAAGTGATTAGAAATTCCATTTGGGTCCCAGTAATTTCATAAAACTTCCTTAGATGACTTCCAAAAGAAATTTCATTTTAAATTAGTGAAATTACTTTTTTTGTGTGTTTCAATGCATATCAACTACTCCAGGTACAGTATTTGATAAATCATAAAGGTAGATGTACTTAGGTTAATCCTTGCATAGAGAGAGGAGATACTAATTCCTTAAGCTTTAAACACCCCACTTACAGCACCAAACAGGAAAACAAAAAGAATAAATAAAGATGGGGCAGCTAGGTGGCTCAGTGGATAGAGCACAGGCCCTGGATTCAGGAGGACCTGAGTTCAAATCTGGCCTCAGAATTTAACACTTACTAGCTGTGTGACCCTGAGCAAGTCACTTAACCCCAATTGCCTCACACACACACACACACACACACACACACACACACACACACACACACACAAAAGAATTAATAAAGATATTATCACTGCAATTGTCAGAGTAGAGGGGCAATTTTTATCCTGAATTGTCAGGCTGTTATAAAAAATGGGGCATGCTTTGCTTCTCTATTAACTCAAAAATTCAAATAGGATCAGTCTATTACTTCCCAGACCACCCCCAAAATACTGCCTTGTGAAAATACTATTGTGATTATTATGGTTTTATCCATATTGAAATCATAACCTGAAAAGTTACCAGTATTTCCTTCTGAGATTTTTTTCTTTAAGATTAAGTAAAGTGGGGCAGCTAGGTGGCTCAGTGGATAGAGCACTGGCCTTGGATTCAGGAGGATCTGAGTTCAAATCCAGCCTCAGACACATAACATTTACTAGCTGTGTGACCCTGGGCAAGTCACTTAATCCCAATTGCCTCACCAAAAAAAAAAAAGATTAAAGTACATAGGAACTGTATCAGAATGCCTTGTAAACCATATCTGAAAAAAAAATGCAGGGGGCAGCTAGGTGGCACAGTGGATAAAGCACTGGCCCTGAATTCAGAAGGACCTGAGTTCAAATCCATCCTTAGACACTTGACATTTACTAGCTGCGGGACCCTGGGCAAGTCACTTAACCCTCATTGCCCTGCAAAAAAAAAAAAAAAACAAAATTCATTCATTCCTATTATATGTGATTGTGATAGACATATAACACATCCAAACTATTTAAACAGGAAAAAATATGAAATATTAGAGGCACATCGTAAGAGCTCAATATATTCACTGAATTAAGTAAGTTGTAGAAAGTGTTTTATTTTTCTCCTGAGAAGTAATGGTACAAAGAAAAGCTTGATGACAGATTATCTGATTTGATAGAACTTTGTTTTAGAATATGCAGTTAGACTACTTTCATTTAGACATGAACATTAAACTTCTTTCCAAATCAAGTCCGTCATTTCCTGTGTAACAAGGTCTATCAGATACATTTTTTCCTCAGAATTTAGGTCGGGTCAAGGGCCTTTTCATTAAGTTGGAAGGGGGGGGGTCCTTTTGGCAGGGACTTCTCCCAACACTGAAAATATGGCTTATGGATTCTGATTTATTGAGGTCACTTTTTAAATTCTGAATTGAGCTCTGAAGTCAAAAGAAGAAGTGAACGGAAGAAGAAGAGGAAAAGAAATGTCACTTGGTGTGAGGCAGAGGAAGGGAAAAGACTTTCTTCTTTCGATGAGGGAGCACTTTTCTGAGGTATGGCGCTCAAGGACCATCACCTTAACCCTTCCCTATTCCTGTATGTGTCACCCTATCATCATTATGACATTTTCAATAAGGTGACAGCTAGGTCCAAGTTAGGAAAACTCATAATTAAATCTGACACAAATAGTAAATTTTGTGTATTTTCCTAACTCCCTTGGTTTAGGAAGGCCATGGATCATTAGGGAGTTTCCTTTTAACTCTTCATATTAGCATTAGCTTGCTTATATATGCTAATAGAATTGAAAAATAACATGCAGAGCCTTAAGCAGCTCATTCACATTGCTTTTTCCTTTTCCTTGTAATGTGTTATATTCTATGGGTTTTTTTCCTCCAAAAAGATGTTTTACTAATTGTGTTTTGCTGAAGACAATATGGAAGTTCATCAAAGTCATGTTCAAAGAGGTGAGTTAAGGGCATTGATGAGTAATAGGAAGAAGTAGATCTAGTAAGGAAAAAAATGCGTTTTGTTTAATTTACAATAGAAATAATTTTCAGTAAGTGTAGTGTTGAGTTCCTTAAATTGCAGCTATTTCTACAAACCAGTTTCATAATTTGCTTTGAAGTTAGTTTGAAGAGGGCAGTTGTGTTAGCTACTTCAGGAGGCTAGAACAAATCAAATTAAGTAAATAGAGGAATTAACTGATTCTCTGAAAAGAAGAAACGAGTAAGATTCAGAAAACAATTAAGAGCTGGAGGGGACTTTAGTGATCATCTAGTAAAAATTCATTTTATAGATGAGAAAATAGAAACTTAGTGGGTTTAAATGAGCTTCCCAAGATAACACAGTTAACAAAGGCAGAGCTTAAGATTCGTTGTTGTTTTTCTCACTCATTTTTCTCCCCCCTCTTATTCCATTCTGTCCATCTACAGTATTATTTTGAGTGTATTTCCAAAGGTTTATCTGATACGAAAAATGTCTGGTTATTCTTCTCATACTATTACCTTTAAAGAACCATAAAAAGGGGCAGGGAGGTGGCACAGTGGATAAAGCACCGGCCCTGGATTCCAGAGGACCTGAGTTCAAATCTGGCCTCAGACACTGGACACTTACTAGCTGAGTGACCTTGGGCAAGTCACTTAATCCTCATTGCCCTAGGGAAAAAAAAAAGAAACATAAAAAGAAGCTTTATAGAACTAAGATGTTTTATGTGGAGTCTCTCAGCCATTAATTAGATTATTATTATTTTTTTTTTTGGTGAGGCAATTGGGGTTAAGTGACTTGCCCAGGGTCACACAGCTAGTAACTGTGAAGGGTCTGAGGTCGGATTTGAACTCGGGTCCTCCTGAATCCAGGGCCGCTGCTCTATCCACTGTGCCACCTAGCTGTCCCCCATTAATTAGATTATTGGTCAAACCATATACAATGTACATTGATGGTAGAAACGTCTTGTCAAAACTAGGCAACCTTCACTTTTCCTTCAGCCTACCACCATAAAAATACATGCAAACAACAATAACAATGCAATTGTATATGTTCTGTCGAAATGTAAGCTTTTTGTTGTGACCTGAATATGAACATTGGGCCTGAGAAAAGAGTTGATGACACTTAGGCTTTGCCCGAAGACTTAGACAATCTGATAGTCTATGCTTACTATTTTGTTTTCTTGTTAGAAATACTGCAGGGCTCTGGCTCCCATGCAACTTAATTATAAGTGTCGACTGAGAGACCTACAAAGACCCTGTCATTTATTGAGCTTCTTATCAAAACAGTAATGTGCTACTGCTGTTGTACTAATAATGAAGTTTTAATTAGCTCTCAAAAATACTGAGAGCTTATTTAAGGCCTCTAAATTGGATAGAATTGGATAGTGCATGCTTAGCTGGGAGGCATAAATGAATCTCAAACATAAAACAAAACAAAACAAACAAACCAAAAAAACCTGTCACATATACTGCACACATATTGAGACAGCCCCTGTACGTTTTAAAGTCCATTGTAAGAATACTGTCTATAGGAAGGGCTCATAACAGTTCTTTTCAATACTTTTTATTATATTTCTTTTGAATATTTCATCTTTTTGTACATTTTAGGAATCAAGATAGCTACTCAAATATTTGTGTTCTTGTTTATGTGAGGTGAATGAGGAAACCAGATTTTAACCAAAATAAATTACATAGGAATAACTATTGAAAACCTTGGTTATCTTTTTTTTTTTAGTTGTGAAAATGCTGCCTTCCTATCTTTTCCAGGAGAATATAGATTCTCTTCCCTCATTTATAAACAAGTAGATGATAAATCACTAGTCCTAGTTCCCAGAATCCTCTCCCAAGAGGTTCTATTTAGATCAGACAATGGGTCAGAGCCTACCTTCCTAAATATATTTTCTCCCTATGGGCAGCTCACAGATGCTAACATATAACAGGTTGGGACTTTATGCTAACTGTATCAAAGAGCTCCTAGTCTCTTGTTGATATGGGATTGAGGCTCAGGCCACAGTTTGGATGCTTGTTACTATGCTCTTGGAGCAATAGAGATTGAAGTCCAAAATGAATGAATCAATGAATCAATAATCATTTGATAGGGGCATGGGGGAGACGGTAGCTTAATACAAGGCTTTTCAAACGTTTTCCACTCATGACCCCTTTTGGTCTGTGAAATTTTTACATGACCCCCAGTATATAAAATAGGTCTACTTAACCTTTTACAGTTGCCAAATTTTTCTCAGTCACCACTTTCAGTTTAACAACCCTATGTGGGGTTGCAAACTACAGTTTAAGCAACTTTGGCTTAATGTTCTAATAATGTTTGCTTTTAACTCAATAATTTTGGGTTGTTGGAGGTAAGATAGGAAGGAGATAAAGAAAACTTATGAACTCTTCGTTTTGACATTCAAGAGCTACAGTCTGGCTCCAAACTCCCTTTCCGGCTTTGTTTCATTTCCCTTCAGGTAGTTTACATTCCAGCCAAATTGGACAGTGTAGTGTCCCCTAAATTCATCCTGATCTCTTTTTTCCTCCTTGTTTGTGTTCATCCTGACCTTCATGAAAATACACTTCTCACCTGCCATTTTTATTTGATGAGATACTTTTTCTTTCCTTTAAGTTTATACCTCAGGTTGTCTTTACTCCAGGAAGCAACTCACATTCCATATTTTTTTTTCCTCACCTTATTTCTCTTGGCATTTCACCTAGGACTACTTGCTTGCATTTAACTTTTAACATATAAATTAAGGTTTTTATCTTTATTTTTATAGTTATTTCTGTATATATCATTCTTCCTTGTTAGGCTATTTACTGTTTGAGACTGATAACTGTTTATGTTTATCTCCTCTATGTTCCTAAGAGTTTTATAGTATTATTTTACTAATAGGAATCACTTAATAAATGTTTGGTGAATGAGTGAGTGAATGCTTATTTGTGATATTCCTAATGAGAACTTAACCAATAATAATTACATCCTGAAGACTACCCAGAATAAAATAATGCACCAAAATCTAAGAGCCTCAGCTAAATTCCTATCCTTAATTCCATTGCCATTGTTTAAATTACATACAGTGGAATCTTTCTTGAATCCCTGTCTGAGATCTTAGTTTTGAACTTCACTCTTGGTTATTTACCTTCTAAACTGTGGATTTATCTCAATCATCAAATGCCTAGCCTTTTAGAATGCAAGATACACTTTACTGGAGTAAAAATCTTGGAATGCAAGTACTTATGGGTAGGAAAATGACAACAATAAAGCATCATTACAGAAACTACCTGTGGTTAGTGTCACATAAAATGAGTGGTCTCCTAAAGTTTAACCCTGTTTCATTCCCAGACCATCTAAACTCTAATTTAGTCCCTGTTCCTTAATAAAGTAATCTCATCTCTGGCAGGTGCTAGACTAATCAGTACACAGGTGATCAGGAGTAATTTGTCAGATGATATTAAAAGTCATTTTTTGACATGTTATTAATAAGTGATCCATGTCCCTTGCATGTTCCCTTTAGGCTATAGCCAAATAACTCTTGATAATTGTTTTAATTTTATCCTTATTGATCATGCATATATCCTTTTCATTTTGATCTTGGTAATTTGGTTTTCTTTTTTTAAATCAAAATAGTCAATGTGTTTTCTGTTTTATTTGTTTTTTTCATAAAACAAGCTCCTAGTTTTATTAGTTCAAAGTTGTTGTTTTTTTTAAACTTTCAATTTCATTAATCTCTCCATCGATTTTTAGGATTTTCATTTTGGTATTGAATTGGGAATTTTAAATTTGTTTATTTTTCTAGTTTATTTTTTAAGTTTCATGCCCAATTAAATACATGATCCGTTCTTTCTTTTACTTCCTGATGTATGCTTTTAGAAATATAACTTTTCCCCTACATACTACTTTGGCTGCATCACACAAATTTGAAATATTGTCTCATTTTTTGTTAACCTCTTAAATGAAAAATAAAATTATTGTTTCTATCCTTTATTCCTTGGCTCACTAATTCTTTAGCTTTAGATTGTTTAGTTTCCAATTAATTTTTTTTTTTTTTTTAGTGAGGCAAATTGGGGTTAAGTGACTTGCCCAGGGTCACACAGCTAGTAAGTGTTAAGTGTCTGAGGCCAGATTTGAACTCAGGTAATCCTGACTTCAGGGCCAGTGCTCTATCCACTGTGCCACCTAGCTACCTAGCTGCCCCCCAATTAACTTTTTTTTTGGGGGGGGGGCAATGAGGGTTAAGTGACTTGCCCATGGTCACACAGCTAGTGTCAAGTGTCTGAGGCTGGATTTGAACTCAGGTCCTCCTGAATCCAAGGCCAGTGCTTTATCCACTGTGCCACCTAGCTGCCCCCCCAATTAACTTTTAATCTCTCTTTTTGCAGTCCTTTATTAAATGTAATTTTTATTGCCTTATAATTTGAAAATGATGCATTCAATACTTCTACTTTTCTGCATTTAGTTGTGGTGTTCTTATGCCCTAAAATATGGTTAGTTTTTTTTGTTTTTTTCTTTCTTTTTTTTTTTTTTTGTTAACCATGTACCACTGAGTAAAACATATTCATTTTTATTCCTACTCAGTTTTCTCCAGAGGTCTATCATTTCTAACTTTTCTAAAATTCTATTCATCTCTTTGACTTCTCTTATTTATTTTAGGTTAAATTTATCTAGCTTTGAGAGGGGGAAATTGAGGTATGCTACTAGTATAATTTTAATGTCTATTTCCTCCTATAATTAATTTAACTTTTTCTTTAAAAAAGTGGATACTATATCATCTGGTGCATATATGTTTAGTATTGATATTACTTCAATGTCTATGGTTCCTTTTATCGAGATGTAGATTTCTTGTTTATTCATTTTAATTAGGCTCACTTTTGCTTTTTGTAAGATCATGACTTCTACCCCTGCCTTTTTCACTTCAGCCAAAACATATTAGATTCTTCTGCAGTTCCTTATTTTAGCTCTGTCTCTCTATTTTTTTATTTTTTAAACGGGGCAATGAGGGTTAAGTGACTTGCCCAGGGTCACATAGCTAGTAAGTGTCAAGTGTCTGAGGTAACATTTGAACTCAGATTCTCCTGAATCCAGGGCTAATGCTTTATCTACTGTGCCAGCTAGCTCACCCTGGATATTAATTTTTTTTAAAGGTCATTAAAAACCATGCCAGAATGGGAGTGGAGCTGTGATGACAGGAGAGAAGCACTCAGCCTGAGCTCTCTCAACATTCCCCTCGAAGTAACTTTAAAATAATTCCCCAAATAGAATTCTGGAGTAGCATAGCCAACAAAAGGTCAAAGTGAGAAATTCTTCCAGCCCAAGACAACTTATGAGGTAGAAAAAGAGAGATCAGTGACATGGGGTGAAAGCCTGGAACCCATATCAATGAAACATAAGTGATGGGACAAGATAGTAGTGACAGAAGAAGCAACAGCAGCTTCAAGGGCTCTCAGGCAGCGACATTAAGGGGGCATGCACCAGGCCTGGATTCAGGAGAATCTGAGTTCAAATGTTACCTCAGACACTTGACACTTACTAGCTGTGTGACCCTAGGCAAGTCACTTAACCCTCATTGCCCCACAAAAAACCAAACAAACAAAAAACAAAAACAAAAACAAAAAAGTTATATCCCTAAAAAATTAGTTTAAAAATTTTTTGAATTTAAAATGTTAAACTTCATCAAGCACAGGAAGTCAAATATAACCTGTTTTAAAGCAAAGTAGGCAGGATCAGGAAAACAATATGCATGATAATAACAATATATAGAAAAAATAAACTGAAAACTGTGTAACAATAATGTTAAAATGTGGCTTTGAAAAAAAAATGAGAAAATGCACTTTCCTGTCTGTGTAGAGAGGTGAAAACTTTGAGAATGGAATCCTGAATACAATAGCAGTTAATGTGTTGGTCAATGTTTTTTTTTTTAAAGTTCTTTGTTACCCTGTCTATATGTAGCATTGATGGGAAAAGGGAAATTGAAAATTAAATTATATTTAAGCAAAAACTCTGAAATAAAAAATTAAAATTAGAGAAATGATTGTTGTAAATGAAAATCTTAAGGAAAGCCATATTTCCCATATTTAATAAATCAGGAATGTGTTTTAAAAAAGAAAAGACTCTTAGAAACTTTTGAGATTTTATCAGAATAATAAAGAAAAGAAGGAATTTTGTGTGTCATATTTTAGCAAAAGTTTGCCTTTAGAAGAAATTAGTGTTAATGAGCCTGAAAAGAAAGCTGATCTCTTTAAATAAACTGGGATAAAATGATGACAATCATCCTCATCACTAACACTTAAGTAACACTTTATAACTCTTTCGAAGCATTTTATCTATGTTATATAATGATCTTCAAAATATCTGTGTTGGACAGGTACATCAGATATAATGATCCTGATTTTATAAATGAAGAAAAAACAAACAAATAATTAACAAGCCCCTAAGTGACAGAGGTAGAATTTGAACCCAACTTGCTTTTATTAATCAATATACTATTTTATTTACTCAACAATTTTTTAAGCAATATAATACCCATATTTTTAATTGGAAGGGTAAAGGGTGGGGAAGGATTCATGGTGTCTGGCCTATAATTTTTCCTAGATATGGATGTTCCCATGTGAAAACTCCCTTTATTGTACATTGCTTGTAACTAATGAATGGATGAAACACTCACTTCCCCACAGCCATACTGTTTAGTACTGAATATGCCCATAGGTAAGAAATGCACTCATATTATTCAAACTCCAAGACTGATTTTTAAAAATTATAACATCCTGCTTCTCAGGATGTCCAATGACGTTGTGAAATTAATATAACAACTCTTCCCTTTTCATGAATTGTACTCTAGCTTTGATTAGAGTTAAACATATATCATCCCAACCATAAGTGTTAAGCTGCAGTGACAGAAATCATGAGTATTTAAATAGAAAAAAAAAAGTGTATTTTTTTGTTTTTGTTTTCGTTTTTCTTTTTGCCATTTTCTTGACCAACGAGCATATAAGGTGGCAAAAATTGCTAGTGGGATTTGCATTTCCTGGTTTTTTTCCCCATATTTGCACACTGAATATAAGGGGGGAAAAGCTTCTTAGATATTGTTAAAACTTTACTACCTACAGTACATCTTGCCTTTTTTATGGAGAGATTTTTTTTTTGGATGGTATCTATCAAAGAACCATGGGGCATTAATTTTATGCTTATCACATCATTATCATTGTCAGCAATTTCTTTAGAGAACTGTTTGCAAAACTCTGACCTTGAGGTTTGCATGAAAAATCAACCATATTGAACTTCTCCTTCCTTTATCTGTGGAACCTGTGGTGCTGGAACAAGGGAAATTTATAAGTGATGTTCAAAAGGAAGTTGACAAGATGTTTTTCTTAAGAAACTGATTACCCAGGAAGGTGTGTGTTGCTAGGGTTTAAATACCTTATTGTTATTTTATCTTATTTTCCTCATTGCCTGCTAGAAGAGTTAGAAAGCTTTTATTGTTAGTGGAGTAAAATATAAATTCCCTTGCATTTGTTGGTCTTCCCTTTTAAGTATGACTACTCTTTTCCCTCACTTCCTGAAAACATCTTTTTTATTTTTTAATCTTTTGTAAGATAGCAGTATTCAGTGTTCTCACAGGAGACTTCTTCAAGCCTTCACAAACTAGCTCCAAAGAATATTTCTACATTGATTTCATATTACGCTTTCTTACATGAATTCTGACCAAACTGATGTATCTGATGTTCCTCATACATGACCTTACAGCTTTCACCTCTACTTCTTTCCATCTCCCCATCATACCATGAATGTTCTTCTTCCTTCCTTCCCTAGAAATTCTTCATTACCTTCAGGACCCTGACTAAGTGCAATCTTTCCTGGATCTTACGTTTTTCCTCATGCTGACCACATTAGTAGGTATTTGTTTTGCATTTGTCACAAAATAGGTGCTTTATAAATGATTGTTGAATTAAACTGAATTAAAAAGAAAACATTTTATAGATGTGGCAGTTATGGTTCAAGAGAGATAAATGACTTGTCCAAGGTCATAGAGCTAGTACGTGGCAGAGGTAAGACTTGAATATATTTTTTTCTTATTCTAAGTCAATCAATTGGTCAGTATGCATTTATTGAGTGTTTATGTGGTATAGGTTCTGTGCTCATCACTGGGAATACAAAGACAGTAAAAAAAAAAGGTTCACACCTTTGAGGATTATACAATGTATGATGGAAAATAACCTGTGAATAACTAGGTACATACAGAGAGAAAGAGAGAGAGAGAGAGAGAGAGAGAGAGAGAGAGAAAGAGAATGGAAGAATAGAAGGCAATATGAAACAGCTGGTAGAACCAGGAAAGGCCTTCTAAAAGTGGAACTTGACATGCATATTAATGAAGACTATGGTGATGCTTTTGGGCCTAGTATTCCAGGACTGGGGAACAGCCAATACAAACTCAAAGAAGTAAGAGATGTGGTGTCCCATTCAGGGAGCTTCAAGAAGGCCAGTATTGCTAGATATATGCCTTGGATAGAGAGGGGTCAAGTATATGAAAACTGCATAGGTAAGAAAGACCAAGTTATTAAAGAGCTTTAAATACCAAACTGAGAATTTTGTATTTGATCAACAGTGCATAAATGTACTTTTTTTTTGTATCTCCTCTTGTATTTGCCATTTTCCTTTTCTGTTATTTATGTTGGACAATCTAATAGGTATGTGGGGGTACCTCCTAGTTCTTTAAATTTTCATGATTAAATTGACATGTCATTTCATTAAAACATCATTAAATTTTCATTTACTTATCAGAGATTTAGAGTATTTATATATGAATTGATAGCTTTGATTTCTTCTGAAAATTTCCCCTTCTTATTCCTTGACTATCAATGGATGAATGGTTCTTATTTTTTTTAATGTGAAATTTATCAGAGAATGAATACTTTTTGAATAAATGAATGAATCTTTATAATGTTTATGTAAGTGAAATCTATTTCAGTTGATGCTCTTTATAACAGGCCCAATTTTCAAGCCTTATAACTATAGAGCAGGAGGTAACAATTTTCCCAGATTCAAAATTTAAAGGCTTCTCCCAAATGTAACATTGATCATTTTTGTCCAAATTTAAATTCAAGTTTCCTCTGTTATTTTTTTTACATTTATCATTAGTTGTATCTTCATTTTCCTTCTCAGTTCTTTCTAATAATAGAAGATACAGTATTTTTCTAGTTTTCTTTTCTAAGTTGTAATTACCATGTTTTTTGAGTGATCGTGCCTCCAGGTTTTCTTCACATTGTATAGATACTTATAGTTCATCTGTATTCTTATAATTTAAGAAATCATGTACGTGAAGATACATTTTTAGTATAGCTTAATGATAATAAATTGTAATGATAACAAGTAGCATTTATAAAGCAATTTAAGGTTTGCTAAGTGCTTTATGTTTTCTCTTCACAACAACTCTGGGAGGTAGGTGCTTTTAATATTCCCATTTTAAAGATGAGCAAATTGAGATAGAGGTAAAGTGACTTGGCAAGAGATATACAACTAGTGACTATCTGAGGCTAGATTAGAACTAAGAACTTCTTGGCTGCTCCAGAGCTAGGAATCTATAACATGTACCAAGTAATTTGTTGCAATCGAAGAATCCTGCCTTGTTTTATCATACTCATAATTTTACTATAAAAAGTGAGAGTAGAGTATCCACAACCAATGGCTCTAGGCATTTTAAAGATCAAAATCCTTATTTGTATATTTTTAAATAACTTTGCTATCTCCTCTTATAAGTCTTATGAAACTTAATATTTATTTAGAGTATTTTGGTACTCACCTTTTTTTGCCATTACACAGATGGTCTGTCAACATATTATGGAAACACCTACTATGAGAAATAATTAGAAATGAAAGTCATTCAGATTTTCTCACTTAAGAAAATATTTAAATGATATGCTAATTTTGAGCAAAGAAAAAAAACATTCCAGTAATATACAAGGCCTAGTAGACAATGTGATATTTGCTGTTTTGAGCTATTTCTCAAAAAATAGGAAGTCTTAAATTATGCATAATCTTCATTGCTTGTTATTTGAATCTCCAGCATATGAATAGGGCATTAGAAGTTTGAAGAATTCATCTGATCCATAACTAACAACTTCAGCAATAACTTAACTCAAGGCAATGTTTCTTCCAATTGGCCAATTATTCTTATCATGTCAGATTATAAATATTAGGGGAAATTAAGCAATCAGTACTTTATTCAAGTTACTCCCATGAGATATTTCTCCATTTGGAAAAGCCTCTACTCACTTCCTGTACCTCCCTCCCTTTATTTTCTTCCTGTCTCACACCCAGTCAGAGAGAAAGCAGAAAACATGTACGTAAGTAGTTATTTTCTTTAACATATAGATGTCCTGATTTTTGGCACCACAGATTCCTTTTGAGAGGATGAGCTGGACTATTTTATTTGAAAGAGATGTATGTGATGTGGTATGCAAACTTCCTTAATTTTTTAAAATTTGTTTTTTATACAAATGATTATTTTAATCCTGGTAGCCTAGGCTGCCCGGACACAAAGGGTTAGTGTAAACTTTAAATGCCTCCATATTTTTACCTAGGTAGAATCTGGAAACTTTTGGTATCTGATACCCCCTCCCCCTACCCAAAGGGTAGCCACCAGTTTTCCTTTCTTCAGCGTTCCATATCAAAATATCTAGCATATTAATACTTCAGTATATGCAGAATCTCATTAGCATGTACACATTGGCATGGCAGAAATCAGAAGTCATCTATGCCTTCATGTTCTATGCAACTCTTATTCATCTCCTCCTATAAGCCTTGACTTCTCCCCTCAGTGTACTCTACCCAGTGTGCTTTTAGGGTCTTCTTTTACATCAAGGGTTTACAAATTATGACTGATGGACCAAATCATACCAGTTCCATTTTTCTATGCTAATGAAATAAGAATATTTTTTATGTATATTCAAATATGATAAAACTTTATTTTAAAATGTAAAAAAATACCCCAAACCCCAAAAACAGTTCTTAGCTTGCTAACAGGCCTTAGAAAAAGAACAGGTAGATATGCTATTGTTTCCTGATCTAGGCTCTAGATCAATGAGGATGAAGTAGGAACCAGTAAAGCATATGGGTTATCAATTTGTTACCCTATTAATATAACTGCCCAACCTTCTTTTTCTGATAATTTATCTTTTTTGATATTTTATGCTATTTTGTCTACTTAATTAATTGATCAAAATGTGTGGTACATTATTTGTTCTCTCTACCCCTCTCTCTATTGATCTCTGAATGACTTTCAATCTCAATTCTTCTGAGATAGTGGTATTTCGTGATTCACAGGCATATGGCATTACCAAAATAATATTTTTTTTAAATGTAAAAAACATGGTACATCATATTATTAATCATGTTGTATACCAAAATTGATAAAAATAGATAGCATCAAAAAGATGCATAGCTTGAAAAAGAAGTGATCTAATAATGTGGGAATAGTGAGCATCAACAGTTGGACACCCTATCTAACACACAGGTACACATGCAATGTCAAGAGAACTAGAAAAAAGGTACAGAGTAGATCCCTTGAGGAGATATATTGGAATACAAGTACAATAACTGCACAAGATGATGCATGGATGAGTTGTCAACATCCATTGCAGGGAATTCAAAGGGCATTAAAAGAAAAATTAGATAAGACAATAAAAGCTAAAATCAACAGACCATTTGGTCTTGAGGGATTCCTGAAAACAGAAGGCCACAAAGCTTAGCTGATTATGTCCAAAGGAGTAGGAGACAGAGAAAATAAGAGGATGGTATTTTGACACATATAAGCTGTGGTTATCAGAGTGCCTAGGTAACATGTCTTAAGTTTCAAGAAACCTTTATCAGAATTAAAAAACAAACAATGTATATGCTTATGGAACTTTAGATTTGCAAATATTCTTGTACATATCTTATTTGAAATGACAGTAATTAATAGTAATATCACATTTCAGATATGATATAATCATGATTAGAAATATTTTTAAAAGTTCTGTGCATCCCTTTTCTTACTCTCCATTCCTAGCCTCATCCTTATTACCAGACAACAAATCTACAAGGATAACTTTAAAAACATATATTTATTGAAGGGGGCCAGAGCAGAAATCACTCCCAAATCTTCTTTTTAAAAGAAAAGTGGTTTGCTGAGAATATGCATAGTTACAGATTAAAATATCTGTTTAAATTATTGTAGGATTCTTCGAATTTTATACACACACATATATACATATCTGTCTATCTATAGAGAGAGATCATTTCAGGTGGGAAGTATAATAAAATAGTTCATGATAATTTGTCATCTATATAAGGCCTAGAAGGTAGTAGTAGTAGTAGTAGTAGTAGTAGTAGTAGTAGTAGTAGTAGTAGTAGTAGTAGTAGTAGTAGTAATAGTAGTAATAACATGAAAAGGGGATGGAACCCAAAAAGAGGCATAGGGGCCAAAGAAAATCTCTCAATAATGGAAAAGAAAAAGAATGAAAAAAAAAATAAAAAGGGAAAAGCTAAGTTTAAGACCAACAATTTATGTAACTAATAGATCTGTATGTAAACATAGTACCATTTCCTTTTTAGTGAGAAATCAGATTTTAAAAGAATTCTAATTGGACCTCACAAGTGTTAAAGCTAGATAAAATATTTGGTAAGTTATGTTGGCAGCAGTCAATGGGTTACCTGATTAAGTATGAGTGTTATTTTTTCCCTTAGTCTACTTAATAAGATTAGAGTAAAATTGAGTGTTTAAGCAATAGTCAAGAGACAAGAAAAAAAGTGGATGAATCAACTTGATACTGTGTTATTGCCTTTCCATCCATTTTTTCTAAGTACAAAAAAACAAGATTTAATTTTTAATGTGTGTCAAGCATATCATGGAATCTGGCAAGAAAGGAAGTAGGGATTAGGGTCTTCCCTAAGGGGCCCAGAATGTTTTCTGTATATAGAGCTGCTGCCAAAATTTCATTCAGTTGTGAACAGGAGATGGAGAAAAATATCAATCATCTGTTGGTAATTTCACATGATTAAAATGGGGAAGGAGGAAGACTTATTCTGTAAATCTATATTCAATATTTTTAAAGCTTCCTTGATTTTGCTGTTATTTTTAGTTTGCATTTAATTCCATGAGGAGGTATAGATAAAAGTCTATTACACTTGTAGATTAAATAAAGGTGGAAGTGATAACCTCTTAGATGAGAGACCCCAATTTAAAAAAAAAGGGTTTTTAGAAGTGAGAACAGATCAAATGTAATGGGGTGAAAGTTAATAGGGATAAATGCAAAGTCCTGCTTCAGTTTTCAAGAGAACATTTGTTATAATACTAGTTATCTTTCACAAAGAGTTTATCTATTAAGGGCCTAGGAATTGTTGTGGAGTGAAAGAAAGATGGGGTGGAGGGCTGGTAATATTGGAACTTTACTTTTATCTGGGTTGAAGAGGAAACAATATATGTCTGAAGAGATTTAGAAGTCTTCTGAACTTAAAGAGAGGTGGAAAAACTGGAGGATAGAATGGGGAAGAGACTTTCAAAAGCTTATATTGATTAAGATGAGGAGGGTAGGGTAAGTAGATAAGGGAGGGACTTTTAGAAGGGAGGGAGAAATAAGGAATACAAGGGTATGAAGAAAAGACAAGATAACTGGTGAGGCAATTAGGGTTAAATGACTTGCCCAGGGTCATACAGCTAGTAAGTGTCAAGTGTCTGAGGCCAGATTTGAAATCAGGTCCATCTGACTCTAGGGCTGGTGCTAGCTGCCCCTGAGAAAGGAATATTTTACCTGTCAGATCTGTGGAGAGAGGAAGAATTTATGACCAAAGATAAGACAGAGAGCATTATGAAATGCAAAATGGATCATTTTTATTACATTAAATTAAAAAGGTTTTGCATAAAGAAAACCAATAGAACCAAGATTAGAAGGAAAACAGAAAGCTGGGAAACAATTTTTTCAGTCAGTGTTTCTGATAAAGGCCTAATTTCTAAAATAAATAACTGAATCAAATTTGTAAGAATGCAAGTAATTCCCCAATTGAGAAATTGTCAAAGCATATGAATAGGAAGTTTTCAGATGAAGAAAGCTATCTACAGCCATATGAAAACATGTTTCTAATCACTATTGATTACAGAAATACAGCCATATAAAAAAATGCTTGCAATCACTATTGATTACAGAAATGCAAACTAAAATAACTCTGAGGTACCTCCTCATACCTATTAGAGTGGCTAATATGACAGAAAGGGAAAATGATAAATGTTAGAGAAGATGTGGGGAAATTGGAACATTAATGCATTGTTGGTAGAGTTGTGAAATGATTCAACCATTCTGGAAAGCAATTTAGAACTATGCCCAAAAGGCTATAAAACTATGCATACCCTTTGACTCAGCAATACCACCACTAGGTCTGTGTCATAAAGAGATAATAAAAAAGGAAAAGAACCCACATGCACAAAAATAATTATAGCTGTTCTTTTGTGATGACAAAGAAGTGGAAATTGAGGGAATACCCATTAATTAATAGGTGAATGGCTGAACAAGTTGTAGTATATGAACACAATGGAATACTACTGTGCTTTAAGAAATTATGAACATGCAGATTTCAGAAAAACCTGGCAAGACTTACATGAACTGATGCGGAGTGAAGTGAACAAAACTGAGAGAACATTATACACAGCAACAGCAACATTATGTGATGATCTGCTATGATGGATTTATCTCTTCTCACTAATACAGTGATCCAAGACAATTCCAAAAGACTCATGATGAAAAATGTGTTCCACATACAGAAAAAGAACTATGGAGTCTGAATGAAGATCAGAGCATACTAGTTTCACTTTTTTTGTTGTTTTTCATTTCTTTGCTTGTTTCTTCTATCTTATTATTTTTCCTCAAAACATGATTAATGTTGACATGTTTTTAACATGATTATACATATATAACGTATACCACATTGATTATTGTCTTGGGGAGGTGAGAGGGAGAAAAATTTGGAATTCAAAGTCTTACAAAACTGAATTTTGAAAACTATCTTCACATGTAATTGGAAAAACAAAATAAAATAATATTAAAGACAATTAATAAAAGATAAGGTAACTGGGATAGGGTGAAAAGAGAATCGGAAAAAGGAATAGAGTGATGAAAAATAAGATGGAGGAAAATTTATAAATAGCAACTACAACTTTGAATGTCAATGAGAAATGGATTGGGGAATGGCTGAACAAGTTGTATTGTATGATTGTGATTGAGTACTACCATGCTATAAGAAATGATGAGCACAATGATTTTAGAAAAACATGGAAAGACTTGCATGAAATAATGGAGAAAGAAATGAGCAGAATGAAGAGAACATTGCTTATAGTAACAGCAATATTGTTTTAAGAATGAGTTTGAGTTTAAAAAAATTATGTTTTCTATTACAAATACCCAAGTTAACTATAAAGGGAGAGGTGGTAAAAACTAATTGGATTTAAATCCTTCAATAACATCTACATGACACAAGTTAAATATAAATATTGATATATTTATACACAGAACATGGAATCAACTTTTTTTGGTTTCTTGAACTCCATTGATAGTATGGTGAAGCCTTTGGACCCTTTTTCAGAATGTGTGTTTTACATTCGTAAGTGAAAGAAATGCTAAATTTTAGTTAGAGGTTTGTAAAAATAAACATGTGATTTTTTTCTCATGAAGGTTTACAGCCTGCCAAAAATCTATCCAAAGACCACTTGGGGTATGCTGTGTTAAGGGTTAAGGGGATCCCATGTTAAGAATTTATGATATAAACAACATTGTTCTTTTTAGTCTTTACTTATATTTTTAGCAGGCTTTCAAGCATATCTATAAACAAATTTTATTTGAGAATGTCTGAATATATTCCTATTCTCATTTTGTTAATTATATTTTCTACTTTTCAATTGATGAGCATGGATTTTTATTTGTCTTTTATGACATAATTTTCCTGTCACTGCCAAGAACTTGATCTTGCTATTTTGACAATACCTATGAATTATTATTTTTGACATCAAAGAAAATTTAAATGTACTGATTGGTTGAAAATATGGATCCTTTAGAAGAAGGCTTCTTGTGACCCCCTTTATTTATTTATTTATTTTGGTGAGGCAATTGGTGTTAAGTAACTTGCCCAGGGTCACACAGCTAGTAAGTGTCATGTGTCTGAGGCTGGATTTGAACTCAGGTCCTCCTGAATGCAGGACCAGTGCTTTATCCACTGTGCCACCTAGCTGCCCCGTGACCCCTTTTTGCCTGAGAAAATTTTACACAACCCTGCATATAAATGGTGTATAAAATAGGTATACAAATCAAACATTTGCTTCCAAATTTTTCATGACCTCCACATTCAGTTATGCAACCCAATAGGGTGTTGAAACCCACAGTTTTAGAAGCTTTGCTTTAGAATAACAGAAGTTGACAAATGGCAATTTACTCATACAAGATACACAGAATTCTCAAGGTAGCTGCAATACCAAAAACTTTTGATGCATTCTTCCAATAAGCAGTAACATTTAATGGTGTGGTTTTATTTTTTTTTCCTTGTGAAATGTGTTCTGACTATGACAGCCATTAGTAGTGGGGTATATACATTTATGATGCATTTGCCAAACTGAATACAATATAGTAAATCAATAAAAAGTATATTAAATTCTGTTTCTAACAAAACAAGGTATAATTTCTAACTGAATAACATTGAAATGTCCATATTCTTCTCTGCCCCACATTTAACTTAAGAATTTTTTCTTTCTCTGTAGTTAAAAGAAAGGACTAACACTAAAATAATGTCTTTTATTATGTCTAAATGACACAGCTTTAGAAGTATTTTTTGCATTTAGTATTTTATTTTTCATCCAATTACATGTAAAAACGATTTTTAACATTTCTTTTTAAAACTTTTGAGTTCCAAGTTCTGTCCCTTCCTTCCTAACCATCCCACCCCAATGAGAAGACAAGCAATTCACTATAGGTTATACAAGTGTAGTCATGCAAAATTTTCTTATTAGTCATGCTGTAAAGAAAATATAGGCCAAAAAAAAACCCCTCAAGAAAAATGAAGAAAATTTTTAAAAGGTATGCTTCAATCTGTATTCAGATACCATCAGTTCTTTCTCTACGGATTGACAGCATTTTTCATTATAAGTCCTTCAGAGTTCTCTTTGCTTTGTTTTTGTTTTTGTTTTTGTTTTTGCAGGGCATTGAGGGTTAAGCGACTTGTTGAGGGTCACACAGCTAGTAAGTGTCAAGTGTCTGAGACCAAATTTGAATTCAGGTCCTCCTGAATCCAAGGCTGGTGCTTTATCCACTGTGCCACCTAGCTGCCCCCCTTCAGAGTTCTCTTAGACTGTTATATTGCTGAAAATAGCTAAGTCACTCATAACTGATCATTTTACAATGTTGCTGTTATTTTGTAAACATTCCATTAACTTTGCATCAACTCACGTCTTTCCATATTTTCTGAGAGCATCTTGCTCACCATTTCTTATAGCACAAGAGAATTCCATCATAATATTCACATACCACAGTTTATTCAGCCATTGCCAAATTTGACACCCAAAAAGAGCTTCTATAAATATTTTTGCACATATAGGTCCTTTTCTTTTTTGTTATTTATCCCTTTCTGAATATATACGTAGTGGTGATATTCCTAAGTCAAAGAGGAAGCATGGTTTTATAGCCCTTTGGGCATAGTTCCAAATTGTTCTACTGAATGGTTCAATCAGGTTACAATTCCAACAATATTATGTTAACGTAGCATTTTTCCCACACCACTCCAATATTTGGCATTTTCCTCTTCTGTTCTATTATCCAGTCTAATTGGTATGAGGTAGTACCTCAGAGTTTTGATTTGCATCCCTCCAATCAAGAGTGTGTTAGAGCATTTATTTTCCATATGGCTATACATAGTTTTGATTACTTCATCTAAAAACTGTTCATATCTTTTGATCATTTATCAACTGGGAAATGGCTCTTTTTTTTTTTTTAATTTGGCTCAGTTGTCTATAAGTTTAAGAAATGAGGCCTTTATCAGAGAAACTTGCTTCATTTTTTTTCCACACTTTTGCTAACTGTATGTCCCTCCATCTCTGTTTATTCAATTCTCTCTCTCTCCTTTCTCCCTGTCCCCCCCCCTTTGTTTTGCAGGGCAAAGAGGGTTAAGTGACTTTCCCAGGGTCACACAGCTAGTAAGTGCCAAGTGTCTGAGGCTGGATTTGAACTCAGGTCCTCCTGAATCCAGGGCTGGTACTTTATACACTGTGTCACCTAGCTGCGCCATCCCTTTCCCTTTTCAAAAGTGTTTTGCTTCTGATCACCCTCTCCAAGCTGCCCTCCCTTCTATCATCTACCGCACTGACTCTTATCATCTTCCCCTCCTACTTTCCTGCAGGATGAGGTAGATTTCTTTAATGAATTGAGTGTGTATGTTATTCCTTCTTTGAGCCAATTCTGATGAGAGTAAGGTTTACTCATTCCCTCTTATCACCCACATTTTCATCTCCGTTGTAAAAGTTTTTTCTTACCTCTTTTACTTGAGATATTTTACCCCATTCCACCTCTCAATTTCCCTTTCTCCCAGTGCATTTCTCTACCACCCCTTAATTATATATATATATATATATATATATATATATATATATATTGTGTGTGTGTGTATGTGTGTGTGTGTGTGTGAGGCAATTAGGGTTAAGTGACTTGCCCAGGGTCACACAGCTAGTAAGTGTTAAGTGTCTGAGGCCAGATTTGAACTCAGGTACTCCTGACTCCAGGGCCGGTGCTCTATCCACTGTGCCACATCTTTTGTTATTCTGATCATGTCTCCAAGATATTTGAATTCTTTCTGTCTGCCTGCTTAAATATTGTCTCCTTCACCTGAAAGCTCTTGAAGTTGGCTATAATATTCCTAGGAGTTTTCATGTTGGGATCTTTTTTAGAGGCTGATAAGTAGATTCTTTCAATTTCTCTTTTAACCCCTGGTTCTAGAACATCAGGGGAATTTTTCCTGATAATTTCTTGAAAGGTGATGTCTAGGATTTTTTTTTGATCATGTCTTTCAAGTAGTCTAATAATTTTTAAAGTACCTCTCCTGGATCTATCTTCTAGGTAAGTTGTGTTTCCAATGAGATATTTCACATTATCTTTTTTTTTTCATTCTTTTAGTTTTCTTTATTGTTTCTTGGTGTCTAAGGTTAGATTTTTTTTTGTTGTTTATTTGTTTTGGTTTTTTTGAGTGGGGCAATGATGGTTAAGTGGCTTGCCCAGGGTCACACAGCTAGTAAGTGTCAAGTGTCTGAGGCTGGATTTGAACTCAGGTCCTCCTGAATCCAGGGCTGGTGCTTTATCCACTGCACCATCTAGCTGCCCTCTGTTTCTGGGTTTCTCACAAAGTCATTAGCTTCCATATGCTTGATTCTAATTTTTAAGGAATTGTTTTCTTCAGTGAATTTTTGTACCTCTTTTTAAAAAAAATTTGGCTAATTCTACTTAAATTTTTTTTTCTTTTTCATTGAATTTTTGTGCCTCTCTTTTTTCATTTGGCCTATCATGCTTTTCAATGCATTCTTCTCCTCTTTGGCTTTTCATACCTCTTTTACCATTTGCCTTATTCTCTTTCCTAAGGTGCTATTTCTTCAGTATTTCTGAGTGTGTGTGTGTGTGTGTGTGTGTGTGTGTGTGTTTTTCTGTCTGTCTGTCTCCTTTACTAAACTGTTGACTCTTTTTTCTTAACTTTATTGCATCACTCTCATTTCTCTTCCAAATTTTTTTTCTATTTCTCTTAATTGATTTTCAAAGTCCTTTTTGATCCCTTCCATGGCCTGAGACCAATTCATATTTTTCTTGGAAGCTCTGAAAGTAGGAGCTTTGACTTTGTTATCTTCCCAGTATATCTTTTGATCTTACTTGACACCATAGTAATTTTCTATGGTGAGAATTTTTTTCCTGTTGTTTGCTTATTTTTCTTGCCTATTCTTTGACTTTTAACTCTTTGTTAAAATGGGGGTCTGCTTGCAGGGTGGAGGTAGCTCTGTCCCAAGGTTCAGGGTTTTTGTGGGACTTGTAAGTTTTTAGTTCTTCCAAGTTGGTGTGATCTGACAAGAGCTGAGATTCTTATTCTCCTGGATTGTGCTGTAGTCTGTGAACTACCACAAGTACTCTTTTCTGTCTGGAATTGTGAGGAGAGTCTATGCTCTATTGTAGCCTCAAGCTCTGTTTTGCTAGTGCTTCTCTTCACCCTGGGACTGCCACAGAGTCCTGACTCGGTGTTAGCAAAGAGACCCCTATAATCTCCTTCTGACCAGTTGTTCAACCCCCCTTACCATCTATGGGCTGAAAGCTCTGGAAGCCGCTGCTGCCACTGAAAATTCAGCGGCTCTGAAGGCTTGCTTCTGGTTTCCTGAATTGGTCTCTGCTGGCACAGCCTGTGCTGGACTGTGCTCCACTCCCACCCAGGTGCAACATTCCATTCCTACTCACCTTCTAAAGTTGTTTTTGGCTGGGAAATTATTTCAGCCTGTCCTTTTGTAGGTTCTGCTGTGGAAAACTCAGGCAAGTCCCTGCCCTTTCTCCCCCACCTCGGTTATGCCTAGCCCGGATTTAGAAGTATTAAGTGACTTTAAGTATTTTCTACTTTATCTTTAAACACACACTGTCTCTTTTGAACAGTCTTGGATGATGTTATGATGGAATCCGATTTCTGTTCAGTGTGATTTTTTGTCTTGGAATCAATGATTGAAATATTGTCCAACATGTGAAATTTGTAGGGAAACATGCTGATTTCCTTTGAAGTAGTTTAACCATTTTTAGAATAAAAACCTGGTGATAATGTGAGTGGGATTGTTTTTAAAAAATGGAACTACAGAATCTAAGAAATGAAAAACACTTTAGAAGTAACGATCAAGAATATCTCCACATTATCCCTAATAGGTGATAACCCAATCTATCTGTAAGAAGTTTGTTTAATTGAAAAAGAAAAAAGAAAAAAATGGTTTCTCAGCAGTTACTCCCCATTGCTTTGAGTTATGTCTTGTAATACAAGTCTTGTCCTGGTTCATACCATTCAACCACGTTCCCAACTCCATTCACTAATCACCATTGACTGCCTATCACCTCCAGGAACAAGTTATAAATCTTTTGTTCATAGAATGCTACATTCCCCCACATGCCTAACCACCTTTTCAGGTCCTTACACCTTACACCTTATGCCCCTACCACCTGTTTAGCAATCCAGTGACATTGGCTTATTTTCTGTTCCCCTTTCAAGACAGTCCATCTTCTGACATGGGGAATTTTCACTGGCTGTTCACCATGCCTGGAATGTTTTCCTTCCTTTTCTCCACTTCTTTGATTCCCTTCAAGTCCCAATGTAAAGCTCACCTTCTAAAGGAAGTTTTTCTTAACCCCCCTTAATTCTAATATCTTCCCTCTGTTAAATATTTCCATTCAATCTTATATGTAGGTTTTTTTTTATAAAAGTGGTTTGCATGTTGTCTTCCCCATTATACTATGAACACCTTGTCTTTCTATGTATCTTGAATATTTGGCCCTCTCACAATGCTGGGTGTCCAATTTGTTAGTATCTTTCCTAAAATACTGTGTCAAGTATGAGAGCAGAATATACATCAATCATCTCCCTTTAGCTTTGCACTCTCTCTGCCTCTAAATGCCATCTAGGATAACATTAGCTTATTTGACTAATGTCAAATAAAAATCCACAGGAATCTTTCATCTGAACAATGTATAGCTGGCCTTTCCTATTTAAACTTCCATAGTTGAAATTTTTGACCTAATTGTATGTGCATCCATAATAATTTTCATCTCATTTGATTCAGCCCTATAACTTATGCATATTGAAAGCTCCTTGGTTGCAGATTTTCTTGACCAGCATCCTACATAGATCTCTGAATTTTCTATCCTTTACATTTGATATGGATGGAATCTATGTCTTCAACCATTCTGTGCAGAATAGGTACATTTTTTTATTGCAGAAAAAAGCTCTTGTACTGGAGAGACCTAGTATTTTGCTGCTAATTCTCTTTGTTGTCTTGGCTTCTCTGGATTTCACTCAGTGTTGGAGTAGTAGATCGCTAAGATACTTCTGAATTCTAATCCTCTGTAGATAGTTAAGATTAGTCCTTAACTTTTTGAAAAGTATCATTAATACTGTGATGCTGTTAAAATTTTTTCAGGAGTATGAAATTCCCAGCCAGAATGAATAGGTAGCAACCTAAGACACAAAACACATGAGGCACTGAGGATCACTTTGAAAAATGTATCTTCATTTGTAATGTCATACAACTCTGCTCTCCATAATACACACACACACACACACACACACACACACATATATATATATATATATATATATATAATCTTGTGATAAGCAGTAATTGAAGTTACATGTATCATTTAAGTCTTAAAGCATCTCATAAATAGGGGCATAATTGTCAAAAATGCTTGAATTTTCTTGATGAATTCTGGATCTCATTTATGTACATACACCTTCTCAATGCAAATTGCAACCTTGTTATGTCTTTTTCTCCTAGGATATTCTTGTTCATATATTTACGTTAAGTCCTATATATAGAAGTAAGTCACTATGCTAGAGATAAGTTTCTGGTTGAGACATGATTTTTTGAATGCTATCACAGCTGTCCATCTGTTGTCCTTTACTCTCATCCCTTGACCAGGACACTTTTTCCAGTCTTGCATATATATATATATATATTAATATTTTCTCAAACACATAAAGACCTAGTTGGTATTCTTCACATAGAAATGACCTGTCCTACTCCCAGTGACAGTTGGGACTCCTTTGAGGAAGATGTAATAAAAGTTTCTCGATTGATTAAGCTGAGTTTATGGACCAAATAAAAACCTCAGAATTTTTCAAATTTATTAAGTGCATATAGGAGGATAAGAAATGGACCTGTGATTTCTGTGCTATGGAGAAGTCCCAGAGAAGGAAATGCTTTTTACTAATATAGATCATCATGTATTCTTCAACTTATAGTTTTAGAGGAATTCCAGAACACAGATATTAAACACACAGTCCATGCACAACACTAAATATGTTCCAAATCAGATTAAAATGCAATTTTAAATAGTTAAAAAAACAAATAAAATATAATAAACATAAGTAATATTATGTTTTAAAATGAAGTCAATATGTAGTCTTTAAGGATAGTTATATATGGTTTATTAGACCTGGTTTCTAGTTGAGTTTGGTACCATTGCTATAAACGCTGAAATATAAAGTTATTTTCCCAAGGTCACACAGTCAGACCCTACCTTCCTTCCTTCCTTTCTCTCTCTCTCTCTTTGTTTCTTCAATCCTTCCTTCCTTCCTTTCTCTCTCTCTCTCTTTCTCTCTTTTTATATCATCTATCAACTCTTTTTTAAAAATAAGTAATCAATTATATTATGTCATATTATTTAAACAATAATAGTTTCTTATTTGTTGAAAAGAGTATTCAGTTATAGTTCTTTCAAACTCTTGATGACCAATTTATACATTACCTCAAATTCCCATAAGTATTTAGTAATTAGTACCAAAATTTGGGTATTTTTCTTTTTTTTTTTTTTGTCAATTGATTCAGACCTGAGGAGTGAAATAAAAATTTTTAGCTGAGTTCTTGAAAGCCTTGCAAAGAAGTACCTCAAAAATATTGTGACACATGATGACATCTTTAGGGTAAAATTGAGGGGTGAGAGGAATGCACTGGGGGAGGGGGAAAGAAAGAGGTAGCATGGGGTGAAATCCCACATGAAAAAAATAGGAAAGGGTTTATGGAGTGGGGGAAGAGATGGGGGAGGAGCAGGGCAGTAAATGAATTTTACACTCATCAGAATAGGCTCAAAGACCTTAATCTCATCAGAGTTGCCTCAAGGAGGGATTAACATACACACCCAGTTGGGTGGAGTAATCTACCTAACCCTGCAGGAAAATAGAGGGGAAGGGGATAAAGAGAGAGGGGCAGAAGAAGGGAGGGCAGATTAGGGGAGGGAATAGGTAGAAGCAAATGCCTTTAGAAGAGGGATGGGGTGAAAGAAGATAGATAATAGAGTCAATATCATGGGGAAGGGAATAGGATGGAGGGAAACAGTTAACAATAGTAATCATGAGAAAGAGAAAAGGGGGGGGGTTGTACAAAAAATATTTATAGCAACTCTTTTTGGTGGCTAAGAATTGGGAATCAAGGGAATGTCCATCAATTGAGGAATGGCTGAAGAAGCTGTGGTATATGATTGTAGTGGAATGGTATTGTGCTATAAGAAATGACAAACAGGAGGATACCAGGAAAACCTGGAAAGACTCTCATGAACTGATGTATAGTGAAGTGAGCAGAACTGGGAGGACATTGTGTATAGTGACAGCAGTATTGTTTGATGAGCAATTGTGAATGACTTAACTACTCTCAGCAATGCAGTGATCCAAGATGATGCCAAGGGACTAATGATGAAGCATGCTATCTACCCCCATAGAAAGAACTGATAAAAAGAACACTTGTGGAATGTACATATATCACCTATATACCAGATTGGTTGCTGTCTTGTGGAGGGGGGAGGAAAGGGAGAGAGGGAGAAAAATTTGGAACTCTGAATCTTATGAAAATGAATGTTGAATACTACTCTTGCATATAACTAGAAAAAATAAAATAAATGTTTGTTGCACTGAAAAAAAATATTGTGACAGGTGACATTGCATTGGCTAGTATATAGCCAAATGCATGAGTATAAAAAAAGATCAATCCATGGCTGTTATATTAGTTCTGAAAATAGGAATGAAAATAAGGATCATCAGTGTTTTTATACAGCTACCAATGTAGTATGTTGCCATCTCCCACCAGTTCTAGTTTAACTTCTTATTAACCTTAACTTTTGATACCCCTTTTTATAGGACCAAAAATAATTCGTTGAATATAATCACTTGTATTAAGCAATGACTATGAGAGAATTGTCTCAGGAAAGCTACTTTTCCTAGATCCGAATCTTCTGGAGCCAGGATGATATCATTTATCTTCCTATCTCCAGTACCTAGAATAGTTTTAGTAGTTGATCACTGGATATTATTTCTTTCTTTCTTTCTTTCTTTCTTTTTTCTTTCTTTTTTCTTTCTTCTTTCTTTCTTTCTTTCTTTCTTTCTTTCTTTCTTTCTTTCTTTCTTTCTTTCTTTCTTTCTTTCTTTCTTTCTTTCTTTCTTTCTTTCTTTCTTTCTTTCTTTCTTTCTTTCTTTCTTTCTTTCTTTCTTTCTTTCTTTCTTTCTTTCTTCTTCTTCTCCTTCTTCTTCTTCTTCCTTCTTCTTCCTTTCTTCCTTCCTTCCTTCCTTCCTTCCTTCCTTCCTTCCTTCCTTTCTGTATATTTATCTCTCTATCCATCCATCCATTCATCCATCCATCCATCCATCCATCCATCCATCCATCCATCCATCCATCCATCCATCCATCATATTTTTGCATAAAGATACTATTTTTGAGAGGACTAGAAAAGATAAACTTCTCTTCTTTCCTTCTAGCTATCAGTAATGATAGGAATGGATAACATAGTTATGATCATGAGTCTAGGCAGATGGAATGTATTTTCAAGAACACAGTGAAAATAGATCTAGGATCCAGGGAATTGAGAGAGTTTGAGTTGAGATGTATGACTACTTCTAATTGTCAATAGGCCATTTTCATTGGGTTAATCTTACTTTCCTGGTAAAAAGCAGCTAACCATATCCATATGCAAACATTTCTTAAGAGGAAATTTTCTGACACATATACATATATATATATATATATATATATATATATATATATATGCAATATGTATGTATTCAAAGATTTGCTCAATAAATATATTCCTAACACTTGTATAAGTGTACTCTTTGTCTATTAAATCAGATTACTTCTTTTTTTAATCATAAAGTATTTTATTATTTTCTAGTTCCATGTAAAGATAGTTTTCAACATTTGTTTTCATAAGATTTTTAGTTCCAAATTTTTCTCCCGTCCTCCCTTCCCTCCCCCCTCCCCAAGACAGAAAGCAATCTGTTATAGGTTATATATGTATAATCACACTAAACATATTTCTGCATTAGTCATATTGTGAGAGAAGAATCAGAACAAAAGGGAAAAACCTCAAAAAAAAAAAAGCTTAAACAGTATGATTCAATCTGCATTCAGAATTCACAATTCTTTTTTCTGAATGTAGAGAACATTTTCCATCATGAGTTCTTTGCAATTGTCTTGGATCATTGTATTGCTGAGAAGAGCTAAGTCTATCACAGTTGATCATCGCACAGTGTTGCTGTTACTGTGTACAGTGTTCTCCTGGTTTTGCTCACTTAGTGTCAGTCCACTTAAGTCTTTCCAGGTTTTTCTGAAATCTGCTTGCTCATCATTTCTTTTTCATTTGTTTGTTTTTGTTTTGGGGGCAATTGGGGTTAAGTGATTTGCCCAGGGTCACACAGCTAGTAAGTGTCAAGTGTCTGAGGTCAGATCTGAACTCAGGTCCTCCTGAATCCAGGGCCAGTGCCTTATCCACTGTGCCACCTAGCTTCCCCCTTGCTCATAACATATCACGACTTGTTCAAACATTCCCCAATTGATGGGCATTCCCTCAATTTCTAATTGTTTTAATTTGCATTTCTCTAATCAATAGTGTAAATCAGATTTCCATGTACTAAGTGACCTTGTTATCTAAGATCACTTTTACTTAAGAATTTGTTTCTGCATGTACTTTGGGCTCCCTGTCTTTAGAAGCACATTGATAAAACTATACAGAAAATAATGAAAAGTTTAGAAAATAATGTTACTATGCTTTGAATTCATTTCATTATCACAAACAAGTCAAGGACTCCATCTAAAACTACAAAGTATAGCTCCCTGAATTCTATTCAAACCTGATTCCAAAAATACAAATATTTACACCCACTATTTTATTCTCTTCAGGCAGTTACAAATCTTTAGAAAGACAAATGTCTACCTAGGTGTTGACAGGTTATTGATTTGCTAATTTATAGTTGAACACATTTTAATTTGGATTACACACCTAATGTTATTTTATTTATTTATTTATTTATTTTGGTGAGGCAATTGGGGTTAAGTGACTTGCCCAGGGTTACACAGCTAGTAAGTGTTAAGTGTCTGAGGCCCGATTTGAACTCAGGTAGTCCTGACTCCAGGGCCAGTGCTTTATCCACTGTGCCACCTAGCTGCCCCCCTAATGTTATTTTTAGTGAAATCAACTTTAGAGGAAAAAAAATGTCAAATCTGATTGAGACTAGGGGAGTTGACTATCTTCAGGCCTTGGCCAAAAATCATCTGTCAGTCAATCAGTCCACTAATATCAATTGAAAGTTAGACACCTACAGGTTAAATGCAAATAATCAACAAAGGGAATGCACTAGCTGTCCTATCCAGTCCTTTTTTAAAAAAAAAAAAGTATGGTGGGGGGCAACTAGGTGGTGCAGTGGATAAAGCACTGGCCCTGGATTCAGGAGGACCTGAGTTCAAATCTGGCCTCAGACACTTGACACTTACTAGCTGTGTGACCCTGGGCAAGTCACTTAACCCTCACTGCCCTGCAAAAAAAAAAAAGTACAATAATATCTATTTAATAGAACAGTTCATTTCTTTGCCATTGGAATTTTCTGAAAGCATGGGATGAGATGCAGATATTCCTAAAGTTGCAAAAGTTCAATATAAAATTTGTTCAAAAGTCTGAAGGCCTAAATATCAAATTAAATTATTAATAATATTCTTACTTAACAATACATAATTTTCTTGATGAAAAATTTGTTATATTTTGGTTAAAATTTGTGCTTTGTTTTTAAGGAATTTGAAAAAGGGCAATTTGAAACTTTCTTGAACCTTCAAGTCATTTTTTATGTTATATTTTAGTGCTATATACACCTATAAGTATATGTGAATATATGCACTTTAATATATACCCTCTAGAAAATGGAAAGTTCACATTTATTTTAGTATGAAAAGTACTCTGTCATGGAATAACAGCTACCCCTTGTGTTACTCTCAGATATTGCCACCAAAGACTTGTGAAGTCCATTAACATTTTGTTAAACTGAGTTAATTCAGCCCTATACCCACCACCCACCACATCCCCATATCCAGTACCACCACCATTCTCTGAATATTTATGCTAGGGAGGAATTGCGAGAATAGAACTTTATGGCCAAGTACTTAGTAGACATAGCTAGTTGGGAGCCATATATGGTGAGAATCTCTAGGAAGAGATTTCTATGACCAGTATCTCCATTTCCATCCTATAATAATCAAATTTACAGTAACTGCCTGCTTTGGCCCTGTGCTCCACAGTTAACATTGTCTTGGATTTGGAAACTTCTTTTATCTGTTAAGTCTTCCCATAATCTTATGCCCATCCAATTCACATCTTGATTTGTACAGCCTCTTTAACCTTCCTATTCCAATGTGCCATTTAGAATACCAGTTCAGTTGTACAATCTCTCCATCTTTATTAGCTTATAGTGCTATAGGGAAGGCCAAGAAGGTAAAAATGTTGGTGCTAAGTGTGTAAGTGACCAAGGAAGTTGTTCATAGAGTAGTTAGAGGGCATCATTCCAAATACTCTTTGTTTAGGAGCAGAATTTCCAAAAAGTATCTGTGAAAAATTTGCTCTACATAGCAAGCTCAATAGCCTGACAGAATTTTAGGTCAGATTTTTTATACACAATATATGGACAATAATTAGCATGTAGGTAATTTATAAAAATATGTTGATCACCAAAACTTAAATATGTATCTTCTAGACTATTTTTACTTAGTTATTTTGTTTGTATTTTATGATTTTTAATTCTAATTTTGTGTTACTTTGATGAAAACTATTCCTGTTTATCAGACTTCCATTTTACACCCTATATTCCAAGACATGATAGTCCTTAGTGCTATAATTTGCTTTTGAAGAAGATATAAGGGAACACACCTTATATTAAAGAAAGTCTCAAAAAATTGGAATTACAAGACAATAAGATAAAATGCAAGTATGTGCGTATGCTTCTTTTCTTTGTACTGTATCTTAACAGAATGCCCTTGGCAGGAAGACATTATATTGCTTGAAATCAGTTTTAGTGATAGTTGTAAAGTATAGGAAATGATATTTTCTAAATGATCACGAGATAATATTAATTTTAATAGCCTTTGTACCTAACTGTATTCCAGGGAAATGAGGTAAAAACTAGTGTAGTAATGATAAATAGTTTCTTGTTTTATCAATAATTTTAACTGTTGCTTATAAATGAGATTTGAAAATTATATTATCTTCCTCTTGCCCTCAGGAATCTGAAAATATTGTTTTCACTAATTGTATATTGCTGTTATATCAATGATGATTGTAGTGAGATGCAAATTAGGAAACATTTTTTTTTTAATCTTAGAGAATGTTGTCATTTGGCATAAGATAAGGAGACTGGCTCTAGAAATTCAATAACACATCAGGAAAAGACTCATTAGTCAATTTTGAAATGCAATAGTCAGTGAGTAACTGGGAGAAGAATGGTAGTTCACCCTGCTATGTAGTTCCCATGGTACCTTCTTTCCTGATATCTCTCTGACTTGCACATCATGCAAACACTTAATGTTTAATTTATGCCCACATCATTTTTATCTGTATCTGTACTAAAAGTTAGTGATGATATTTTACTAACAATGTGTTCCTTGTAGAGGTAAGCATTTTCATAAATACTCAGATGTTTCTGTGATCTCATTTATTCACGAGTTCCCTCCTAGAATACAGATCACAACTCATCCATGCCTGCCCACCCTGTACCATATCTTTCTGTGACCTTGACCTGAAAGGCTGTGAAAGGGAGTTCCCTGACTGTGATGCCAGCCTACCTTTTTCTTTTTCTTGACATTGTAAAAAGACCACTGGAGTGCTCTGTCTATCTGACCAGCATACATTTCCCTCTCTTACCATGTGATAGCTCTTTTGTCTTTTCATAATCACTTGATATTGTCTTTTTCTTTTTTTTTCTTTGTGGTTTCTTCTCAGTATATTTTACAACCTGTTCACAACCACCATGTCTCAATTCATTCTGTGTACTACTCATTTTTCATTTTTCTGAGGCAGGAGTCTCATGTCTTACTGTCATATTGCAACATGGGTAGAATGTTGTGAGATTTAAAATTGGATATAAGAGCATACAACTCCCCTTTAACCTTTCCCTTATATATATCCCAGACCAGTAAGAGAAAGAAACCTCTGAGCTTTAGTTAGAAATGGATTACTTAGCTTTTATTGTTTGGGAATTAATTAGCCAACAAACAAGGTGATGCTGATTAGAGAAATAGGAAAGTAGAAATACAAATAAATAGTCTTAGATCTAAGCTTAGTCTGTATTCCATATAGAACTCACCAAAAACCCAAGGCCACTTCTGAGGCTGAGAACTGCATCAAGCACGTGCTATTACGGCGGACCAGGCTGATCACTAAGGTCCACGCTGTGGAACCTGAGTCAGCGTGTGTGTGTGTGTGTGTGTCTGTGTGTGTGTGTGTGTCTGTGTGTCTGTGTGTGTGTATGTGCGCAGAGCGAGTGAGCGGGCAAGGAGAGAAAAAGGTCCCACTTCCGTTCTCTCCTTGCCTTTAAGCTCCTACCCCGGAAGTGGAGTGCTTAGCAGACTCACGGCTGTTCGTCAAGGTCTCCTCCCCGAAAGGGTGGTCCTTCAAAAACTGGCATCCTTCAGTTATCTCTAACCTACTCTAAAAGCTTTTACTTTTTACCACAATGTTAATATTTAAAAGATGGACTTCTTATTTGATGGGAAGATTGAGTCAGAAAAGAGATTTTCAAGTCTCTGTAAGCAATCTATTCCAGTCTCCTGTATGCCTCTGGGACAGATGTGTCCACCTATACTTCCTCTTCCAGTAATGTACACTAGTGGACAAATGCTTTAAGGTGTCTATCCAAAGGTATGTTGAAATCTGAGGAATAGGCATTTTTCATCTACATGGTCTTTTCTCTGTTGATGCACATGCTAAAATAATTTGCCACCTTAAAGATCTCTTCTAGGAGTTTTCTGTAATGTCCTGGTGTTGATAAACTTATAATAATGTTGACCAAAAAGGAACAAATGGAGAATCTAACAATTCTCAGTGAATCTCCTTTGAGTCTGGATGTTGTACTAAATATTCCTGATCACAGTGATAAATAAATTTAGTGAGAAAGCATTGCCCTACTGTATGTCTCACCTGATGTTAATCATAAAAGGATCCATCAAACACATTTATGTCTGTTGCTATATCTTGCAAAGGTTTTTGAGTTATCTCAGGTATGGGAGAAATGTTATTTTAACAGAACCTGCAAGTTGGTATTTTTTTATTACTACCAAATCATATGCTTTTTCACAATTAAACACGAAAGGATCTTAGATTTTTTTTACATCTTTTAAGTTAATTGTGAAAGGATAAAGCTTCTACCCATTGATCAATATTATTTGTAAACATCTTCATTTCATGCTTATACACTTACTGAAGATTTCCTATACAAACACATGTAAATATTTTATATATACACACATATATGTGTAAAGATATGTGTATATATAAAGATATATATATATACACACACATACACATGTGTGTATGTCTCTATGTATATATATACATATACATATATACATAGAGAGAGAGAGAGAGAGAGACAGAGATATATAGAGATATATAGAGATAAACACATTTCTGTTTTTTGTGTGAAGCAGTTAGGGTTAAGTGACTTATCCAGGGTAACACAGCTAAGTAAGTTTGGAGAGTTTATCCACCACCTTGCTATCATCTCATTTTCCTGTATATCATACACATACATGACTTAACACAATTCACAATATCTTCGTAATTGTATTATCTCTAACATAGACATCTCCTATGTGCACATGCTCAAATTTGGCTCCTTTTCCTTATTTATTCTATTTTTGTGCTCTTTCCTTCTTTCTAAGCACCTTAGGAATTGTGATGTTAGGACACAACTATGATTCCACTACCCTTAATGGGGAAAAGAGTTTATTAAATTTGTTTGCATATGTTTTCCATATTTATTCTGTTTGTAGTCCTACTTCCATTTTCACCCTTTGATTTCCTCTTTAATAGATGACTAAGCAAAGTCATCCCAAGGGCATTCAGAGATGAATCACTTTAATATGTGTTTTTAATGATGATCCACTGTAGAGATTCTTATATGCCTTTTAAAACACTGTGTGACCCCATTGACATTTTGGAACATTTTATTTCTTTCTCTCTGTGCATGCATGCATGCATACATTTGTGTATACATGTATACATACATACATATATTGGAAAGGGAAATTTAATATTTAATTCTTTCTAGTATTAGGACTGCAGACGAGCACAGAAAGAAGGTAAGAAAGTTATTTTGTACATGTTTTATAAGGCTCATCAGTGCTGAAGAGGAAGACACTAAATATAAGATGTCCAAAGCCCCTAATTTCGTCGGATAATCTCTTCCTTCTCCCTTATCAAGGGAAACTTCTTGAAAGAGCAGTATAAGTACTAAGGATAAAGTCTCCTTGAGGTGAACAAATGATTCTGGTGTTTCTGGTATTGGGGTTATTTTGGAAGTAAAAACTAGATGTTTGTGGAGGTGAATTTGAGACAGACCTGGCCAGCAATTGGATGTAAGAGATGAGGTAGATCAAAGAGCCAAAGATAAGTCTAAGATTCTAAATATGAGAGGCTTAGACAATAGTATTGCCACATGGAATCAGGTCACAGAGAGTAGCAAATTTTGTTGGGAAAGTTAAAGGCATTTTAATTACAAGGGACATATATATATATATATATATATATATATATATATATATGGAAATTCCCTGTAAAAAGACAGAGGTGGGTGTGAACTGCAGAGGAGTATTTAAGACTGAAAACAAGCGTGTGTATTTAACATATACTAGTAATAATATTATTACTTGTGAGAATTGGAATGACCCCCCCTGCTGGGAAAGATATTTTAGGGAAGCTCCGCCATGAGGAGAAAGCATGTGACTTGGAAACCATTTAACTTTAGCATCAGGAAGTTACATCTATAGAACCACCCATGGGACCTGTCAATCAGAGCTACCACTACCTACCAATTAGTTTGGAGCTCTGTGTGTGTGGACAGCCCTATTTCCAGTTTCACAAGGGGGATTCTGGGAGAAGCCCCTGAGGAGGGGTCTTTTGGGTTTCTGACCTTGGCTTGGTGGGTTGGATGTGGGGGTCTTTTAGATAGTTAGAGGAACTTTGCCTTTTACCTCTCTCTCTCCCCTCACCAACTTCTGATGCACTTTAATAAATACTTAAAAGTCTAAACTCTTGCTAAAGCTTCTAATTTAAGGTGACCACTCATTAGATTTTAGACATCATAGCTAGAATTTTAGCCCCTTACATACTACAACTTTTAAAAAGCTATCATTTATATAGTTATTTAAGGCTTGCAAAATTTGTTCCTCATAGCATCCTATTAAGCAGATGTTATCATTATTCCTGTTTTTCAGATGACGAAACTGAGTCAGACAGAGGTTAAGTGATGAGAGGTATTGGAAATGATGGGAAAAATTCTAGCAAATATTCCTGGAATCCTATGTTTAAGATGGTGATGAAAAACAGTAGAGGATTCCAACATTTATAGAACGCTAACAGTAAGGGATTAGAAAGACTTTGAAGAAACTGTAAAGAAGGCAAAGGATGTGATTATGCAGGATGAGAAAGTATTATTTGTGTTATTTTGGATACAGTGGTTTTTAACATTATCAAAAGTTGCAGAGATCAGAGAAGATGATTAATGAGAAAATATCTTGAGATTTGTAACTTGGGGGTGGGTCCTCAGTTTCAGATAAAGAATAGTCTCAGTAGAATGATTTAAACGGCATTTCAATGGCAATAGAATGAATAGAGAGTGGGTAGCTAGGGAATAGAAAAGTGGATGGATAAGGAACATTTTCAATACATTTAGCAGTGTAAGGGAGGACGGAGATTACACAGTAGCTGGATGAATTAGAAAGGTCAAAACAGAAGTGTTGTTCTTAGCATTGGGAATAGTTGAAAGTGTTTGTAGACAGATGCAAAGAGTTGGTGATGGACATTGAAGATACATGAAGTGAAAAGAGTTATGGTTGAAGCTAGGCCCTAAAACAGCACACCAAGACTGGAGATCAAGAGCATTCCTCCTACTGAATAATAAATATGTTTCTTCTTTTGTAACAAGAACATATACTCAGGTATTCTGAGTAATAGAGGTAGGGCAGCTGATGGGATTACATTTAGATGGCCTCAAACTTTTCTGTTATATGAGAACCTAGATCTTTGGTTATAATTGTGGAGTAGGGGACTAGCTGAGAAGGAAAAAAGAAAAGTTGTGGAACAGTTCCTTTGGGGAATGAAATAAAGATCAGATAAGGAGAGGGGAGGATTGTCAAGCAATAGTAAGGTTCTAGCTGATATTATATGTCAATGATTTGTAGTGGATAAAACTAACCTGATTTTTACCATCATATAGCAGTAGACAGAAGCCCTGGAGCAGGAGTTTTAGAGATTGGCCAGTGTAGATTCTCTCTCCAGAGAAGAGAATTCACAAGACAACACCATGGACAAAGGATTCTGCAGTATTAGATAGAAATTAAAGTGACAGATCCTGAGATCAAGGTTGATAATGTAAGCAAGTGAAATCCTGAATGGGGGATGTGAAACAGGAAAATAGAGATTTGTCAAAGTGTTTGAAGTAATAATAACTATGTAGAGGAGTTTTAGTGTGAGATAGGAAAAGAAGTGGAAGGATTGAAGATTACTCTTAGCTTTTAAAACTCTCTGGTCCCAACCTATTTTTCCAGCTCCATTGTCTTTAGTCCCTGTTCTGTATCCTGTGATCCAGCCAACTTGACTTTCTCTGTGTATATTCACACAAAACAATTCATCTCCTGACTTTCTGTTTTTAATTGGCTCTCTCCCATGTGTGGAATGCATTTTCTTCTTACTCTGTCTTATAAAATTCCTTTCTTTCTTTAAGAATTAGTTCAAGCACTTTATACTGAATGAAACCTTTTTCCATTATCCCAAAGGTTATCATTCTCCTTCTCAAAATGCCTTGAATTGAATTATTTTGTATATATTCACATCTATTGACATTTTTGTTTATGTTGTTTATATTATTGTTGCCTCTCTCATTTCAATGTAAATTATTTGAGAGCAGATTTTTTTCCCATTCTTCTCATCTCCTAGCACAGTGCCTTTCACATAGTAGGTACTTATCAAGTGCTGGATGATTTGTTGATTAATCAAATCGCAAGGACAAAATTGTGGTTTTCATAGATGATACATTTCTGAAAGGATAGTGAGCTTTAATGTATAAATATATCACCATTGGAATGAAGTAGACGGGAGGAGTGTGGTAGAAATAAGGAGTTTGAGGAATCATGTGGTCAGGGCCTTAGATGGCCCTTTGATGTGTATACTTATATTCCCAAGGGTAATGGTGAAGCAATGGGATAGAAAGGCAGGCACTCAACTAAATGTAAAAAGAAAGGAGAATAACCTTGTAGTCAATATATAACATCAATGAGGAGTTGGAACTTTGTAAGAGATCTTCATGAATTCTGAAAAAAAGATTCAATATTTTTGAGGGATAGTGGTAGAAGGGTGCTTTGGAAGTAGCAATGAAGAATGAACAGTGTGCCCTCCAGACCTTAGAATATAAGGGAGTCAGAGAAGGATTGTTTCTTCGTGGAGATTGTTGCATAGAAGTTTAAGTAATGTTGGTTCATAATCTCAGAGGTTTGTGGAGGGTTGGTGAATAGTAGGGTTAGAATTATAAAAGGCACAGTGAAACGATTCAGGCAATAGGTGAATGAAGTTAGAGTGGGGCTTGGAAGAAGTAAGGAAGAATACATTAGGGTTTAGGGTTCTTCAGTAGATAAGGTGGGGCATTGTACTTGTCTTTTTGTTGGTGAAATGAATAATTGAGACTGAGAAACCAGAAAAAAAGAGGGAGAATACTGTGGGATTCACATTTAGAAAACATTACTGATAGATAATGTACAGTTAATGCACTGTAGAGTTTGATATAGAGTGTAGAACACTGCTGTTTTTATATCCCTCCATGAAATTTCCCTTCCATGAGTTGTTATCTTAATGAAATAAGTCAGACTTCCTTTAGTGTCTAGATTTATTTTCTATTAATTTAGCACATGCATCTACATGGACTTTGTCTTTACATACATCTTTCATAAACTATATTGAGTATATACTCAATGTATAGAAAAGATCCCTCTCATTTTTCACTTTCCCTCGAATACCATATAATATTCCATCTGAATCTGTTATCTCACTTTATCACTATATAACAAACCCACTGCCTTGACTAATGATAAATAAAAATATGTTTCCTGGCACTCTTCCTGTACAGATAAGTATTGGCAACATGCAGCAGCCTACCTTCACCCACAATTAATCATTTTATTGCCCTTTAAGTTAGTAGCAATTTTGATTTTCTCTGAGATTATGGTGTTATGTGATACATAACCATGTGACTTGTAATTGTTAGAACTCAAAGAGTCTTTAATGGCATAATTCTTAATCTAAGGTCTCTGAATTCCTTTTATATTGCTTGATGGATAAAAAGATAAAATGTATTTAAATATAATTATTTTGTCTAATAGTCCTATATATTTTATATTATCCATTCGAAAATATTACTCTGATAAAAGGGACATATATTTCATTAGATCAGCAAAGTGGACTGTGACACAAAAAATGTTTCAGAATCCATTCTTGGAGATTACCTGGTATTTCTCTCCAATTTATAACTATGGAAAGTAAGACCCAAAGAGTTTATGACTTGCCCATATATTATGACCTGGAGAGTACTGGTATTAAAGTGTTGCACTTTTGTGGCAGTGACCAATTAGGAAGTCATTGGAAACACTGAGCAATTTCTCAGAATGACTCAGAATGGTTTTGGTTCAGAATGATCTCTCTCTCCTCCTCAGTTCTTTGCCTAGTTCATTTTTCATCCATCTAAACTATACATACTGGTGGACTCAGTAAGCTTTATCAGTAAGTCAACTGATCATCACCTAATATAGATCAGATACTTTGCTTTATGCTGGGATGCTGGGGATACAATGATAGAAGTGAAGTAATCCCTCAAGGAGTTTACATTCTAACAGGGAAGAGAGTATATACACATATAAATTTATTTACATAATGAATGTATAGTACTTAAGGGAGATCAGAAAAGTTTTCCTTTCGAAGATGGTTCTTAGGTTAATTCCCAAAGGAAAGCAATGATTCTTAGAGACTTAGGTGAGGAGAACATCCATTTAAGACCCAAAGAACAGCCAGTCCCAAGGTATAGAGGAGGGAGATGACATTTTATGTCAGATCAGCATGTATTTTTCATGTATTTGTTTAGTATGAATATATTTCTTTTGTATTCCTTAGCTTTGCGCTGAGGTTTTGAATTTTTCACCTCCTTTCTGTTGCTGCAGTCATATTCAGAACTAGGAGGAACATTGAGTAAAGCTGGGCATCAGTAGAAAATATCTTTGTTTGGATTCTACCCAAGACATCTTCCCATGACTCTAATGAAGGGATTTATTTATTCAATATAATATGATAAACAAAATCATGCCAAAGGAAAAAATTAAAATCAACTTTAAAAATAAGAAATGAAATCAAAATGTATCCTTTTGTTGCAATGATTATAATAAACTCTTTGCTGTCCTTTATCTCATCCTATTTTCTAATTTGAATTACCACCAAAATCAAAGTTAAAACATTTTACACAAAACTGTTATGCACCAATGAATTCAAACTTTAATCATAATTTCATACATACAATGTAGTCAATTTGCATAAATTATATTTTCTTAAAGTGCTTTCTGTTTTTTGCCTGCAGTTTTGATATGAAATTTTGGTAAGGGCTTGCTAAAATCATTGTCTCATTTCTTTGTCCTTAGGGAAGAGGGAAAGATTTTAGAGAGCTACGCTATAAGCATTTTTAAAATTTGTTAGAGTGGCTGAAGAAAATGTTTTATCTGAAAGTTCTCTGAGTGCTGATTCAAGCAGTTTGTTCATAAGGTAGTCTTGGATCTTCAGGGAAGCATATTTGATGTAGAGCTTAGGCAAAATTAATTCCTTGTAATGTATGGCAGTGGTCTCCAAAGTGCCGCACTTCCCTGTGTATGACCCCAAGAGATGCCTGATAAACCAATCAGAGTGTGGGAAGATGAGCCACATCCCTCCCTCTCTGAGAACACAAGTGATGAAGATTGTCTCAAACACAAAACAGTTTTCCTCATCCCTCATTGCCCACCTATTTCCTTCACTTCATAAGTTTTCTGCTTCTTTGGTTTTGCTCTCACAGTCTGGCAAGGTTGCCTAGTGAATCAAAGCACTGGGCCTTGATTTAAGGAAATCTGAATTCAAATCCAGCCTCAGACACTTGCTAGCTATGTGACTATGGGAAAGTCACTTAATCCTGTTTGCCTCAGTTTTCTCATCTGTAAAATGAGCTTAAAAAGTGATCTTGAGAAAGAAATGGCAAAGTATTCCAGTATCTTTGCCAAGAAAAAACAAAAAAAACCAAATGCCTTCACAAACAATTGGACACAACTGAAACTACTGAACAACTTCAGTAGAATTTAGTTCACAGGAATGTTATGAGGACCAGATGAGATATATAATTTAGGGTGTAACATCCTTTCTACATGCAAAAGGATTCACATTTAGTGTCGGAAGACCGAAGTTGAATATTTGTTTTACTATAACTTGTGTTACCTCAAATATAACTTTTCTGGGACTCTGTTTACTCATCTGAAACATTAGTAAGATGGAACAGATAGCTTCTAAGAACCCTTACAATTATAAATTTTTGATTCTATGATATCAAAACACTATACAAAATATTCAAAAAGTTAATACAATTTTAAGCTTTACAAACTACAATGATTTTTGAAACACTGTGTAAACATTGCCTGTTTGTTATAATCATGAATATTGTTTTTGTCTTCTCCCTTCTTAAACTATTGGCACAATATTAACTGAAAATCCAGAAGAAAGCAATTTTATTAGCTTTGTGAAGTTATTCAAGGGATATAAAAGTTTTTAGTGATTAAATTTGTAAAACATTCACACAATTTTTATGTAACTTGTTAGTATGTATACAAGTTGTTTTCACTGGAGAAATTAAACATCTAATTTAATGTATAATTTTCAACTGTTAAAGCCAAACTTCAGAAAATACACATTTGGTAGATTCCATTTATTTATAAAAATCTTTTTCTTTTCTTTTTCTTTTTTGTTGTTGTTGTTGTTGTTGGTTGTTTGGGGTTTTTTGCAGGGCAATGAGAGTTAATTGACTTGCCCAGGGTCACACAGCTACTAAGTGTCAAGTGTCTGAGGTCATATTTGAACTCAGGTGCTCCTGAAACCAGGGCTGGTGCTTTATCCACTGTGTCACCTAGCTGCCCCAATCCTTTGCTTTTCAACAAACATCAAGTGAGACATAGGGACATCCTTTAGTCAAAAAAAAAATAAAAAGAACCCTTAATGTAGTCAATGGATTCTGTACTTCAAATGCATTTAGGCTTGAGAATGTCAAAGGAATGTTTACTGGATACAAACAATAGCTCCGTAGGGCTTTCCTGCATATTAAAATAGTGTATGATAAAAAAATAGAAATTTTACCAATCACTAGTCTTTGTGAGTAAACAATTTCTAACAATAAAACTAAGTGAATTATCTTCTTCAGTCCTAACAACAGCTCTTGGGTCAAAAATGTGCAACCCAGAGAAATTTGACATAGGAAACAAACAAACAATCAAAGAAAAACCAATCTAAATTATTTCCAAGGTTTTCACATGAACAGATCTTTTACATTGTCCACAGTTGTTTTCAAACAATACATTGAAAAACAAAGCTTTTGCTAAATAAGTTATCACTCTCATAAAATTATGTATCCTTCAAATTATATAAAAACCTTGAAATTTGAAAGGAAACTAAGCTGCAAATTGCTACATATCCAAATGTTTCCTACAGAATCCTTCCTTCAGTTTGGTATAAAGGGAACTTTACTTGTTTCTCATTAGAAAATGACACTCTTTTTTTTTAGTTTTGTTTTTTCCATTTACATTGTTTAAGTAATTGTTCTGCCTTCTAATTAGCTATGTACCTTCTCATTTAAGTCTTCTTGAGTTTCTCCAAACATCCAGCATTTCTTATGGTGAAATAATATTCCATTACATTCACATAACACAATTTGTTTATCCACTCCCTAATAGAATGTGACTACAAAAAATATTTGGGACACATTGGACTTTGCTCTCTTTGCCCTCCTTTTTTTGCATGGTTTTATAGTAGAACCTCTCAGTCAAAGGGTATGGGCATTTTAGTCATTTTCTTTTAGCATAATTACAAATTGCTTTCCAGAATGTTTGGACAAATTCCTAGTTTAACTAGCAGTGTATTAGTATGACCTTATTTCCATAATTCCTCTAAAAATGACTGTTCTCTTCATTTGCTATCTTTGTCATTTGCCCAGGTGTGATGTAAAATCTCTGAGTTATATTGATTTTGATTCCTTTCCTTTCCTTTCCTTTCCTTTCCTTTCCTTTCCTTTCCTTTCCTTTCCTTTCCTTTCCTTTCCTTTCCTTTCCTTTCCTTTCCTTTCCTTTCCTTTCCTTTCCTTTCCTTTCCTTTCCTTTCCTTTCCTTTCCTTTCCTTTCCTTTCCTTTCCTTTCCTTTCCTTTCCTTTCCTTTCCTTTCCTTTCCTTTCCTTTCCTTTCCTTTCCTTTCCTTTCCTTTCCTTTCCTTTCCTTTCCTTTCCTTTCCTTTCCTTTCCTTTCCTTTCCTTTCCTTTCCTTTCCTTTCCTTTCCTTTCCTTTCCTTTCCTTTCCTTTCCTTTCCTTTCCTTTCCTTTCCTTTCCTTTCCTTTCCTTTCCTTTCCTTTCCTTTCCTTTCCTTTCCTTTCCTTTCCTTTCCTTTCCTTTCCTTTCCTTTCCTTTCCTTTCCTTTCCTTTCCTTTCCTTTCCTTTCCTTTCCTTTCCTTTCCTTTCCTTTCCTTTCCTTTCCTTTCCTTTCCTTTCCTTTCCTTTCCTTTCCTTTCCTTTCCTTTCCTTTCCTTTCCTTTCCTTTCCTTTCCTTTCCTTTCCTTTCCTTTCCTTTCCTTTCCTTTCCTTTCCTTTCCTTTCCTTTCCTTTCCTTTCCTTTCCTTTCCTTTCCTTTCCTTTCCTTTCCTTTCCTTTCCTTTCCTTTCCTTTCCTTTCCTTTCCTTTCCTTTCCTTTCCTTTCCTTTCTTCATCACCATGGACATTTGTATGTTGGGAAGTTACCTTAATTTACTAAATGATGGAAATAAAAATAAGTGTGTTGTCTAAAATCTAAATTGTGGGTTCTAATCTGCCCCCCCACACACACACACCCAGTCTTGCAGGGAAGCTGGCTAAAATCACTGATACATTCAGCAAGAGTTTAGGCTTTTAAAGATTTATTAAAATATATATTATAAGATTGAAGAAAGAGAGAGATTGAGAACAGATTATTTATAGCGTGGAAATCCTAGTTTAGATCTAATTTGGTATAGCCAAAGAGAAAGAAAGCAATTTCCTTTCTTAGCAGCCCACATGAAATCTCTCATCATCACACTGGTGTCTGGATGACTAAGAACCAGCCCCTTCTACATCTGCCACCGCGCTTGTTTCCCGGATGAAAAGAGGCTGATCCTCAAAGGCTTCTCCTGGAAGCCATCTGTGTAACAGGAAGCAGGGCTATCCATACACACAGCTCTAAGCTAATTGGCTGGTAGCTCTGATTGACATGACTACAGGCGATGTCACATGCTTTCTCCTCAGGGCAGAGCTCTGATTCTCATATAAGACTAGAGGCATCTAATTCTTTGAAGAATCTCTGTGCTCTAGCTAAAAGTGGGGCTACTCTAGGATTGCAGTATAGAGTATTATGATGCTGTTTTTGATATGTAACCCCATTCTTAGCAAAAGAATCATCTCTGGGTGGGAGAAAGGGACTCAAGCTGTTGTTGTAGTTGTAGTTTTAATTTTGGGGGATTAATTTGGGGGGGGTATTAAGTCATAGCTACATAACACTGTGCAGCATTAGTTAGATGTTAAAATTAATTCTTATTCTATCAATATTTTATCCTGGTCCAGTAGTACAACTTTTATTGTTTTCTCAGTAATAGTCCTCTGTCCCCCAAATTTCTAATTTCTAAATATGTATTAGCTCCCTGAATTACTGTAAATAACCATATAATTAAAAAAAATTCTCTATTCTCTGCCTGTGCTCTTTTTTTCCCATTTTGTAAGATATTATTACAAGATCACAGATTATTGGAAGGTACTATTTGATATATTTTATTTTATCTCTCATGGTTATTTAGTGACATTGCACCTTAAACTTAAATGTAATATATTATATTAATATTATGTACTACCCCTTCAAAAAACAGCCATTACTAGTAAGTGATATGCCCACAAATGCAAAACAAAATTGAGATTTGGAATTAACATGCTTTTCCAAAGAGAACAAATAAATATTCAAGATAAGTCACGCCAAAACATTCATTGTGGAGTTTGAGTTGTTCAAATTAACATCTGGTGCTCAGGACAAGAGAAGCTTTGAAATGTGCCTGATGCTCAAGGCTCATTCTCAGGGGGAACATCTTGTAGGTGAATTTGTATACTTTGCTATGCAATATGGATTTAATGATAATAGGGTCGGCCTTGGATGGCGACCAAGACAATAACTGCTTATATGGCATTTTGTAATTTATTGTTTAGGATTTTGTACATATTATCCTACATGATCTCATGAGAATGACGAGACAAGTTTGTAAAATAAAATTTGGTGATAACTACATAAGTAGTTAGTTGTATACTAGGGATTAGATTACTGGGCTTTTTGATGCTCAGGCGTCATTCCACTAAACCATTCTTCTTCATCATAGGAAACCTGCCTCCAGAAAGGAGTTAAATGACAACTTTTAAATAATTTTTATCTTAACTCTAGTACCTTTAGAAATAGAATCTCCCATTCCATGTGTTCCTTTGTGCTCCAAGTGCTATAAGACCTCATGAGTTTCATGCACAAAAGGTATTACTCAGTGGGAAGATACGCTGTAGTTGCCATCCTGGATTTCTCTCGATTAAAAGTCATTTTCATTATATACATCGTGCTAAACTCCATGAGTAACAGTACATTTTATAGGCTATGAAGCTTCCACTTCATCTCTCCTTTGGAGAAACCTGTGTGGTCTCTGAATTCATGGTACTCTGACTTTGCTTCATTTGTTGGAGATACATATCCTTTGATGGGATGCAAATGTTTGGAGTGCAGCTTTGTGTGAGACAATTGGGTGATGATTTCAACTTCCTTAAAACATTCTATTAAAATTCAGCTGTGCTTAATGACAGATGAAGCTGGAAGCATGCAAAAGGGAGAAATTTTACAATAAAGGAAAAGTTTATGCTCTTATTTGTTAACTACATTTATAACTTGAATGATTATTTCTAGTTCCTTTCTCTATTGGGCAGATCTACTTCCAAGGGTCAAAATAGGTACCTATTACAGGTTCCCTTTTAAACTTTACTTAAATAACCAAATGTGTGGTCTCAACAGTGAGTATGTGAATTACTTTGTAGGATTCAGACAATCATTCTACAGGCATGAAGCAATTATTATTGTTGTTTTTAACAGTAATTAGTATGTGCCAGGCACTGCGGTAAGTGCTTAGCACCCAAAGAAAGATAAACTAACAATTGCTCTCAAAAAGCTTACATTTATATGAGAGAAACAATATGCATATCATTATGTGCATATGATACATACACAGAGTAGATGACAAGGCAGGTCTCCAGGTGAAATTTGGATCAAGTCTTGAAGGAAGCCAGGGAACTTATTAAACAGAGGTAAAGAGGGCAAATATTTTAAGAATGGGGGACAATCATTCAACAAAGTTTTTGTTGTGTTTATATGTTTTGGACACTGTATTAAGTGCTAAATATACAATGAATGGCAGAGAAACAAATACTGACCTCAAGGAGCCCTTATTCTAGTGGGGAAGATTATATGCAAACAACAATTTATATACACAATATATGTGGAGAAAATTGGAAGTAATCTCAGAGTAAAAAGCATTTGAGGACCAGAAGAAGAGCTGAGAAAGTCTTTGTCTTAAATGATTCAGGAGGCAGAGCATTCCAGGCAGGGGAGACATAGACTAGAGATGAATTCATGCTTCAAAACTCCAAGTAGCCTAGAGTGGGTGGATCATAGACTCTTGTGCATATGGGGGTAGGGGAGAACAGGGAGGAAAGTATAAGAAAACTGGAAAGACCCGAAATAGCCAGGTAATTTTGCATGTAAAAGAAGTTTATTTTGCATAGTTAAGGTAAGAGAAAATCACTTGAGCTTATGATACAGGAGGTGATAGAAAGCCACTGTGTGATTGGAAAGCAGAGGGTATTTATAAGAAATATTATTTAAGCTAACATTGTGAGATTTGACAAAGAATTAGGTGTATCAGATGAATGAAACTGGGAAGTTGGGAATCATATTACAGTAGTGAACCATTGAGACTGGGGAGATAGTGGTGCTCTAGATAAAAACAGGGAAGTGTGGAAGAGGGGAGTTTTTGTTAAAAATGAAAATGCTATGAGACATCATTGGGACATCCAGGTTGAGATGTCCAAAAAGGACTTGGAAATATATGCCTATATTTTAGGAGGAAAAATATGGATGGATAAAGCTTAGACTTATTTGCATAGAGATGACAATGTAATCCTTGAGTGCTAAAGAGATTACCAAGTGGCATAACATAGATAGAAAAGAGAAGAGGAATTAGGAAAAAGAGTGAGTGTCATAATGGTGAAGAACCAGCAAAGAAGATTGAGAAGCAGTTGGATAGGGACAAGAATAATGAGAAAGCAGCATTATGAAAACCTGAAGGAGAACTTGCAAGAGGAAAAGCTTAGAAACAATATTAAACATTGCAAAGAGGTCCTGCGGACATTCTGGAGGCCTTTCTTATTTACTCTTGAAATTATATATTGCAGTCCATCACGTTAATCAGTTATCCTCCTTTTGCCATGATATCAGTGTTCCAGCTTTTCCTTCCGTGTAATGCTTTGATAACATTTTTTACCCTTGTACCCATTTTTGTATCCTATTCATTTCTTGTTTTTAAGGTATCACAAAACATATGCAGTCTACACCCCACCATCTGACTCCAACTATACACCTTTACATTGCCTTCAGGATCATGCTAATTTTCAGTTCTTTGGAGAAAGTAGTATAGTATGGCTCATAGGCATGCAACAACTGTGGCATGATATTGTTATGAAGAACATGGCCCCCTATTTCTGGGGAAAGTTAGGGATTGAAAATAGAGGGAAGGGGAAAGGAGAGTGACTACATGGAATAGCTACACAGGATATACTGCGTAAAAACTATTCATCTAGTTGAGTATTTTCGATATTATGTAAAGTAGTAGAGGTAGTAGTAGTTATAGTCATCTTTGTCATCATCATCATCATTATAGCAGTAGAAATAATATTGTATTAATAGCAATAATATTTATGAAATACTTTAGAGTTTGCAAAGTATATTATGCATATCTGCTCACAACATATCTGAAATACAGGTGCATTATTATTTGAAGTTTATAGATAACAAAACTGAGGCAGAAAGAGGTTCAGCAACTTTTCCAGAGTCTTGTAGCTAGTAATTTTGTGGGGCACTATTTGGACTGAGCTTTTCCTGACACAACATCCATTGTTCCATCAACCTACTACCTGACTTTTTTTGCTCTTTCTAATTATTGCTATTTCTTTCTAAATTACATTAATTTCTCCTGTTATGTAAGCAAGAGATATGAAATCTGGGTCCATGGCTCTTCATTGAAACAGTACAAAATTCTGGGTAAGAGGACATGAATTTTGATCAGAACCTTTTACAAGGTTGTAGCAGGTGGTTGTGATGCTCAAACAAGATCATGTTCTTAATTTAGCTATGACAGCAGCATCATTAATACCTGAGAAGATCTTTGATCTCATTGATGTTGGTACTCCTTCTTTCAATGAAAATACCAACCATATCTAATTTGATCCGTTTGGCAGCTCTTTAATTACTCCTACTCATCATAATTTCCCTCTCCAATTCTTTAGTTCTCTTATATCCTTTCATTTTAACCTCAGAACTTCAGTATTTCAGTAGATCTCAGTGGTCTCAGTGTTTAACAATATATTCATTGGAACAGATCTCATTCCATATATATATATATATATATATTTTTTTTTTTTACTTTTACATGACTCTTGTCCATGCCTTCACATAAATCCTCCACTGGGATTGGGGTTGGGGGATAGGTACCCAACAAACATTCTAAGGACCTTTTTATAAATATCTTAATATTATACTTTGTTGTTGTTTTTGGTTTTGATTTTTGGGACAATGAGGGTTAAGTGACTTTCCCAGGGTCACACAACTAGTAAGTGTCAAGTGTCTAAGGCTGGATTTGAACTCTGGTCCTCCTGAATCCAGGGCCAGTGCTTTATCTACTTCACCACCTAGCTGCCCCCATATCTTAATATTATAACATTATGTATATATCAGTGAAGTTGCATGGACTGCCTCTTATCTCTTTCTTTCTCATTAAATTTGAATCTTTCTAATGGTGTGGACTTTTGCATACCTTCTTCCCTTCTATTCTGGCTACTTCAAATATATTTTTATGTTTCATATTATTATTTATTTCCTGCCAGTTATAATGAAAATGTCTCTAATGATTCATTCATTTTTCTTTTTTTCTGGGACACATTACATAATTTCTTCTGTGGCTGATATCATTCTTATTAACCAAACTACAGAATATAAGAAAATCTTATATTTTATATTCTCATTTTGAACAGTAGTAAGTGAATTCACATTTTCTGGCCTTTCTAATTAATTTTCCTATGAATAGTCTATCTAGAATGAGCATATTTTCATTCCTAATGCTTTAAAATAGCCTAGTCATTTTTCTTTCTACTTTATGCATCTGTTTTCAAAAACGTAGCATCTTCTCTTTCTGGAACCATAGGAGCTGGGCCTCTTTGACACAGCTGTTATCTTCTTGGACTGCTTTCATTTGGCCAGGAAAGTGCTCATTTAGTTTCCCTTCTAGTGATGAAGAGGCTCATAGGCTATGAATGAGAGTTCCAGGCTCTCATCCATGTATGCCTAGGGAAAAGAGATCCACCAAGTATCCATTAGTGGATTTGCCTAGTACTTCACCAGCTGGCAAATTCTCACTTCCATGGGAAAAAAAAAATCATATATATATTTTTTTATTTTCAAAAGACTCATAAGCAGATATCTCTTAGGAATTAAAGTTTTTATTTATCCACAAAGTAAACATTGTTCTGAAATGTATTTTTCCCTTTTCCATTTTTGATAATATTTTTTGCCAAAAAGAAACATTTCATAAATAGTAATGTACTTTCTCTGAATATTACGGTTAGTAATTATTGTACTTAATAAATTTATTTTAACCTTGTCTGTTTTCTTCATAATGATGTTGATGTGCTGATATGGGATATAATTTTTTGTTATGATTAACCTAAAGAATATTGTTAATCCCTCATGTATTGCTTTCAGTATTGGTGTTCTTAGGCTATTTCCTCCCATTTCTGTGTGGGTCAGCTGACTGTAAGACTAATATATAAGGACCACAAATGAAAGCCAGTATAAATTAATTGAGCTCATACTGCAGCAGTATCCCGTGGAATTCCTAATTCCACCTACTTATGGAGTAGAGGAAGAGATGGGGGAGGAGTGGAGCAGTAAATGAGCCTTACACTCATCAGAATTGGATCAAAGACATTACTCTCATCAGTTAGCTCAAGGAGGGAATAACATACACACTCAATTGGGTGGAGTAGTCTATCTAACCCTGAAGGAAAGTAGGAGGGGAAGGAGATAAGGAGAGATGGGTGAAAGAAGGGAGGGAAGATTGGGGAAGAGGGCAGTCAGAAGCAAATCACTTTTGAGGAGGGATAGGGTGAAAGAAGATAGAAAATAGAGTAAATATCATATATAGATATATAAACAATAAATATAAATGATATATAAATATAAATATATATTTATTTCTAAATATTTTTATTTCCTAAATATCAACAAAAATTTTCAAGCTTCCATTGATAGCACAGCTAGGTGGTGCACCGGTTAGGATAAAGCACCGGCCTTGGATTCAGGAAGACCTGAGTTCAAATCCAGCCTCAGACATTTGACACTTACTAGCTGTATGACCCTGGGCAAGTCACTTAACCCTTATTGCCATGCAAAAAACCAAAACAAAACAAACAAAACAAAAACAAAACAAAATCTTGCATTGATAAACAATGAGCATTACCTATTCAGACATAATAATAAAGTTCAGTATAAATACAACCAGCCCTCAATACTTCAAATGATCAGCAGTTTAATTAGTATAGGCATTTTATATATCAATGCAAATTACAATCTTTCCATGTCATAATAGATCTTTTCATGAACTAGTGCAGACAAAAATGGCACTATCTGTTGGATGGTTTTCCAAATATGGTCCTTCTCAAACTTATTTAGATTAGTCCATGTATTACTGACTACTGGCTTATTATTGGATTCAAAATAGAAAGAGATTCCATCTTGGCAAGACATGTTACAGCTTGAGTGCCACTTGTATTACTAAGTGACCAAAGGATGGTGCCTGGGTTATTTATGAGGAGGAGGTAGAGGTGATGGTTAGAGTAGATAAGACATGGCATGGATGTGATCCTCCATGTCTTTTCCAAGATCAATAACAATTAGAGTTGAATTAGGGCAGAAATTGGGTAATGGGACTAAATGTTGGAATAGGGAAGGGAAGGAGGGAGAAAAATTTGAACCTAAAAATCTTATTAAAACAAATGTTAAAAAGTATCTTTCCATGTAAATGGAAAGAATAAAATACACAGAAAACAATATTTTTTCTTTTGGTGGGGCAATGAGGGTTAAGTGACTTGCCCAGGGTCACACAGCTATTAAGTGTCAAGTGTCTGAGACAGGATTTGAACTCAGGTCCTCTTGAATCCAGGGCCGGCGCTTTATCCACTATGCCACCTAGCTGCCCATAGAAAACAATCTGATATAGGTTATATATGTACAATCATATTAAACATATTTCTCCATTAGTCATATTGTAAAAAAAAAATAATAATCAGGACAAAAGGAAAAAAACCTCAAAAAAGAAAAAAGAAAAACAGCCAAAAAGTAGAAACAGTATGGTTCAATCTGCATTCAGAACCCACTGTTCTTTTTTCTGGGTGTGGAGAACATTTTATATCATGAGTTCTTTGAAATTGTCTTAGATCTTTGCATTGCTGAGAAGATCCAAGTCTCTCACCTTTGATCCTCATACAATGTTGCTGTTACTATGTACAATGTTCTCCTAGCTCTGCTCCTCTCAATCAGCATCAGTTCATGTAAGTCCTTCCAGGTTTCCCTGAAATCCTCCTGCTCATCGTTTCTTACAGCACAATAGTATTCCATTGTATTCATATACCACAACTTGTTTAGCCATTCCCCAATTTCCAATTCTTTTTCCCCACAAAGAGAGATGCTATAAATATTTTTGTAGGTGTGGGTTCTTTCCCCTTTTCTATGATCTCTTTGGGATACAGACTTAGTAGTGGTATTACTGGGTCAAATGGTATGTCCCATAGCCCTTTGGGCATAGTTCCAAATTGCTCTCCAGAATGGTTGGATCAATTCACAGCTCTACCTACAATGCATTAGTGTTCCAATTTTTCCACAGTTTCTCTAACATTTATTATTTTCCTTTTTTGTCATATTAGCCAATCTAATAAGTGTGAGGTGGTACATCAGAGTCATCAAAAGTATTTTTAATCCTGAATATCATTCTATCCTCAAAGTGTTTATCATCCATATCAAAAAACTGCCCAAAGATGATTCATTGTTATGAGAAAAGTTCCTAGTAATGTCCGTCAATCAATAAACATCTATTAAGAATCTTCGGGGCAGCTAGGTGGATCAGTGCATAAAACACCGGCCCTGGATTCAGGAGAACCTGAGTTCAAATCCAGCCTTGGACACTTGACACTTACTAGCTGTGTGACCCTGGGCAAGTCACTTAACCCACATTGCCCTGCTCAAAAAAACAAAAACAAAAAAAGAATCTACCAACTGCAAGGCATTGTGCTAAGCACTAGAGATACAAAAAGAGGCAAAAGACAGTTCCTGCCCTCAAAGGGCTTAACATGTAATTTTAAAATCATTTCTGCCTCTAACAGTCACTGTTTTACTGCCTCTCAAATAGAGATACAATTATTATCTAGTGCAATGTATATGTCTTTATACTGATCACCATGGAAAGTAAGATGAGGATAAAGAGAAAGAGCTAGTTAGCACAGTGGAGAGTAATGGACTTTGAGTCATAAAACCTGAGTTCAAATCTTGCCTCAGACATTTACTACCTGTGTCACCCAAGACAAGTTACTTAAACTTTGCAGATCTTAGGTTTTCTGGGATTTTTGTTTGTTTGTTTTTTTCAATGTAAAATGAATGGTTTGGATTTGATGATGTTTGAGGCTCCTTCCATCTGTAAAACTATGATCCTATGATTCTACTCCTTATTTGAGGGAAGGGGAAACATCACCATTTCTGAGTATTTTCTCTTCTGTAGATGATGGATTTGCATGATTGCCTTTGAGAAGAATAAAGTTTTCAGTTTATTCATCAAAGTGCTGCTTGTATTTAGCAATTCCTACTACAGAAATTTTAATCAAATACCTTCAACTATATCTATATCTATATATATGAATAGAGACATTTATACATATATATTTTCCTTCATACTCTAGGTACCTGTAAGCAAAATTATGGAATACGATATTCCATTTTTAGCTCAGAAGGTCTTGACACAGAAACTCTGGAAGTCACAAGTTTCCTCTGCCCATTCACTCAAAACCTAGCCAGTCAAAAAGGGGGCCTTCCAAAAACTCTAAGTATAACCCTTCACCATCTAAAGAATCTCCCAAAGTACTGGCCTGACCTAAGCATCATATTTTTCTAGTTAATACTCTTGGTTGCTTTAGTATCCCTGAATACACATGGGTATAAGACCCCTAACTCTCCTAATTTCTTAGTTTTTTATGTCCTCCCAATCTCCAGCTACCATAGTTATGGTTAAAAGCATCTAGGGCTACTTAGATGTTTCCTGGTATAAACATGTGGCATAGTTTTGTATCATCTATCAATCTATCTATCTATGTGTGTGTCTGTCTGTCTATCTGCCCCCCCCCCACACACAAACACATACACAGAGACAGTCATTTACCAGTTAGGTAATTAGATAATTCTAATCTGGATGAATATGAAATTGAATACCACTGCCCAGCAGTCTTTATCCTGTTCTCATGTTATTAAATGTTTACTATTTACAAGGCTGATAGTTATGTTTTATGAAAATTTTAGAATAAAATATTAATAGGGTATGGCCCCTGCCTTCATGGAACTTATAGTCTAGTAAGGAAAGAACAATATCTATGGAAAACAATTGTCACTCATACAAATGCTCATAGTCTGCTGAGGGGAAAATATTAGTGTAAAATATCCTATACTATAAAAAGCATTATATATCTAATACATAAGAGAGATGGGTCATTATGGAAAAAAATAAAGTTTTCAAAGACGACCAATGAATTTAGTCTACATTATACTTTATGTCAAAATTTCACTAAATTTCTAGTGAAGCAAAGAAATAATTGCATAAAAAAGCTGTTAAATTTCAGAACAAAATGAATCTGGTAAGGAATGCTAAGTACAAAAAGAAGGGAGAGGGCACTTAATATATTTCATGCAATATGAGAAGAAAAATGAAAATAAAAGAAAGTGTAGAACTGCTGCTCAGGATGAATGGCTCAAAGCTAATAAATAACAATGAGAAGACAGAAGTACTATTTTTCTGTCAAGAAGAATATTTGAACTAAAAAGGATAAGACAAGTATAGCTAATAGGCAATTGAAATCCAAATTAGTAAGGAAATGCTAACCCCCCCCCCAAAAAAAAACAAAACAAAACAGAACTTAGATACACTTAACCAGGCCAACAAAGATTTTGATGACTCTTGATGCTTTGGTTGGAGCTTTAATGTATTTCCCTGTCCCCATGTGATCCACCATGAGATCTTCAATTTCTTACATGTGTTTTTATCTCTAAAACATCCAGACATATTAGAAGGATGTATTATAGCAGTCACTTAGCTGGATTATACTTCAAGTGTTGGAGAGTTTCTGAAATTCTTATTGTTGGAATTGAGTTTTGCCATTTATTTTTATATCTTTACCAGTGCCTAGCAATTAAAAGTATTGACTGTATAGGATGTTGGGATCAAAGATTTAGAGCTGGAAAGGAATTTAGAGTTCACTTGATCCAGCCCCATCTCATTTTACAATTGAAGAAATTTAGGCAAAGATTTATTGAGTGATTGAAAGATAGATTAAATGATTGAATGAGCATTTAAATAGTAAGTTACACAAACAGAATTTGAACTAAGGTTCTCTTACTTGCAACTAGCATACTTTCCATTGTATTACAATGACTCTCCTAATAGCCACTTCTAGTAATTAATAGTAGCATTACCTATTTGGGGAAAAAAATACCATATAAACCTTAACAAACAATATAAATGTGGACTCATTTCTTAATACATGATAATAAATAAATAAATTAGAAAAGGAATGAAGACTGGAAAAATTGCTTAATAGCTGCCAAGATATTACATGGTACAAAAGATATCTTAGTAAATTGGTTCAAAATTAGCCATTCCCTTCTCCCTATTCATTAAACTTGTATGAAGCTGAGTAAAGTCTATAATTGGGTTAATTTGTCAATATATACATAAATACATGCTCATATATTTACATAGTCCACACATATACCTACACAAGTTTATATATATATATATATATGTAAATTATTGTGTATGTATGTGTGTGTGTGTGTGTGTATGTCTGTGTGTCCTTTCAAAGAGGACTAATTGTATAGATCTGGTCTATATTTGAGGGAAGCCTATATTCTGATATAGGGCACATTTAGAATATTGTTGTCTGGCCCAAACTGAAACTTTCTATTAATTCTAATTATAGCCCCACATTAGGAGAGGGAATCCTAATAGAACCAATTGCCAAAATCACCAGGCACCCTGTAACCATTTAAATTACTCTAGGATTAAGGGGAGCAGGCACATTAATCTATTTAGATATAAAGGCTTAGTTTCTTTCTTTTTTTTTTTACTGAAAAAAAGATAGTGAATTAATAGGCAAGTAGACAAAGGAATGAATCTTCTCTGTAAATTTAGTAGTAGATAGGGAAATAGGGTTCCTATTTCTACCCTTGACAGAGATTATAATGCCCCTAAATGGTGTAAGGGGCTAAAATTCTAGCTAAACTATCTAAAATATCTAATGAGTGGTCGCCAATAAATTATAAGCTTTATCAAGAGTTAGACTTTTAAGCATTTATTAAGGAGAATAAGAATTTGGTAAAGAGAAAGAAAAAGGCCTAGATTCCTCTCTCTATTAAAGGGAGAGAGCATTCCTAGCTCCGCTCACTGCCAGAGTCCACAGGAAAAAGAAGTGAGCCAGAGCGCCAGGCTCCCGCTTCTTCCTCCCACAAGCAAACGTCACTTCCTGATGCCAAAGAAAAGATGCATGGTTTGTGTATAAATTGAAGATTCTTTATGCATTTATATGATCAGTGTTGTGGGAATGTTTTAGTGCCAATGTTTTTCCAACTCAATCTTGGATTTCTTTATTCTTAGGGCTTGTGGTGGTGCTGTGGTTTTAACAAAGCATTCCCCTCACAACTACAGTTAAGTGGCTCCTCTGCAGCTTATGGTTTTAAAAAGTCATCTCAGGGCAGTAAGAGTTTAAGAGACTTCTTTTTGGCAATAATCCTGGTATAGGTAAGATTTGAAGTGAAGCATTTTTGTGCCTCTGAGAGCAGTCCTTTCCTATGTCATGCTGTATTTTGGTTTCTTAATTTTTTCTGCATAATTATATATTTATTATGAATACTAATATATCAATCCAGTCTCATACTGTATATGTGTATGTTTGATATTAGATTAATAAGATCATTCTTATTTCACAAATACAGACATTGTTCCCTGCTTAGGCTTCCCCCACTGAAGATCATGTTGTCTTTGGAGGCTGAAAATTATGAGTGTGGTGCTATTATGGAAGGAGGAAGAATCTAGATTTACTGGATAAAGAGAGGATGATGTTTTAATTATCTTCAAAAAACAATAGTAAATACTCTTACTTCTATGGCTCAGTAGACATGTAATTAAAGAAGTGTACTGGCTAAAATATATTACCAGTAACATGATGATGAGTCCCCAATATCAGCTATACTTTACTTTGCCTATATTCTAAATAGAAAAAAGTAGATCCTGTCAGAAATTAAGAATCTATTATAGGGGGCAGCTGGATGGTGCAGTGGATAAAGCACCAGCCCTAGATTCAGGAGGACCTGAGTTCAAATCCGGCGTCAGACACTTGACACTTACTAGCTGTGTGGCCCTGGGCAGGTCACTTAACCCTCAATGCCCCACCAAAAAAAAAAAAAAAAGAATCTATTATAGAAAGAAATGTATGTGTTCTGAAGGTCCTGTTTCAGCTCCATTTGGAGCTTTGGGACTTTGGAAATTGTGGTGATTTGTTATCTTAGGTTCAAATCTTTGAACGCAAAATAAGTTTTACTTGCTTTTCTTTTTCTCCCAAGGATAAAAAAAAAAACATAATAATTCTACTTTGAAAGCTATTAAAGATAATTTAATGAATGATGAACAGTGTTAAATGGAGAAATAAAAAATAATGCATCCCCTTTAATGTTAGCCAGTCGATGTTTTAAGTTATATGGGATCCATTTAGGCAATTAGTGATTTAAGCAGAATAAAAGCATCAAAGCTAGTATACCCTGAAAAAAATCTATAAATCCACTTAACTTGTGGAAGAAAAAACATGGAAACACAATCCAATCATTCACTTATATCAGTTGAACGGGGTGATTTGTGTGTGCACATTTGCATGTGTATAAATGCATACATATATACATGCATCTGTTTAATTTCTTGCTTCTCTATGTCTGTCAACGTAGAAATCAGATTTGGAGGCTATTACCTAAGCCACTTGGAAACTTCTTTCTCTCAGCCACTTCAAAACAAATACAAATGCAAGCTTTTAGGAAAGGCACTGTATTTTCACAGCTAACATTAGCTCCAACCCAGCCAGTCATCCATGACATCTTCCCATATACCCTATTGCTACTCCTGACACACTTTCCCAGGGGAGTTAAATCACTGATGTTTGGAACTCTACCCTGGGGCTGTGCTATCCTTATTGGTTAGTAAGTGAGCGAATGAGAGAAAATTCACCTGGTCTATAATATCTAAATGTTCCTGGAGTATGTTTCACATGTCATCCAGTCATCTTCCTCTGAGCATTTTACCATTTTTCCTTGCCCTTCATACAAACCCAAACACTTCCTTATTTTCACTCTCTGTATATGGGAGCAATAATCAGTTCAGGAATATGATGAATTCTGCAAAGAGCATGACAATAAAATTCCCAATTAGCTTCATAGTGGCTCTTCAAATCAAAATCCACTTTCCCAGCTGTTACTACTCAGTATGTGCTTTTTCTCAGTATGTGCTGTCTTATTTTAGAATTTAAGCTCCTTTAGGGCAAGGCTGTCTCACTTTTGTATTTGTATACCTAGAATCAAGATCAGTGCCTATAGGAGGTGCTTAATTATGTTATGATTAATAATAATAACAGGAGAAATGCATAGCTGTCATTTATAAGAGTCAATGCCTAAGGTAAAATTTAAAATGCAGGCATTATATATCTGAGAAGAAGTATGGCTAAGGAAATAAAAGACTAACCTTGGAATCAGAAAGACCTGGATTGCTGTCTTGCCTCTGACATAAATTCGATGTATATTCTAGGAAAGTAACTTAACCTCCCACTGGGGTCGAGCACTTTCTAAGATTATGCTACCAGTAACTTGCCTGCATCAGTAGAGTGAGTTTTCATACCAGGCATTCCCCTATACTTATGATATCTCAGGTCTGCATCAGAAAACCAAACATGTATGTGTGTGTGTGTGTGTATATATACACACACATATACATACATATATACATACATACACACACACACATATATACACATATATACACACACACATATATATACACATATATACATACACACACACACACACACACACACATATATATATATATATATATATATATATATATATATATATATATATATATATATATATATATATATATATATATATAAGACTTATCCATTATCATGTATCTGAATATGTAGCACCTATAGCTCCTATGATAGAGTTTTGGCAATTGAACATGCTTCATATTTTTAATGTAAATAAGTATCTTCTAGTCACATTTTATTCCTATTCCAAAGACGTATGATGCAGAATATTGCACACTGTGGGGTTTGGTAAAAGGCTGTTCGCAACTATTACTCCAAGTCCTCTTCACAGTAATAAATCACCTTTAAACATATATATATATATATATATATATATATATATATATATATATATATATATATATATATATATAATCACTTTTTTTGTTTTTTGTTTTTTTTGTTTTTAGTGAGGCAATTGGGGTTAAGTGACTTGCCCAGGGTCACACAGCTAGTAAGTGTTAAGTGTCTGAGGCCGGATTTGAACCCAGGTACTCCTGACTCCAGGGCCGGTACTCTATCCACTGCGCCACCTAGCTGCCCCTATAATCACTTTTATACGTCATTCCCCTTCCACTGTCTTTGCCACAGTTTCTGTTCTACACTCCTCAAAGAGTTTTGTCTATAGCATCTCAGTCTTTCCAGCTTTGCTCCTGTAAGAGGGTTACTATTATCTCAGCTGCCAATGTTTCCTCTTTTTACCTTTGGGGACCAGAATTCTTCTAGGCAATGTGAAACTTGCTGTTCCTTTAGACATATCTCTGTCTTTTGGGTTATATGAGGTGTTTAGGGAGGACTAGCATTTCTGATATGAGGGATTGCTGAGCTTCTGCTCATTCACCTTTGATGTCCACTTTTCACCCAACAATAACCTCAAGATGGGTTAAAGCAGGGTAAGGGTAACTGACAGGCCTCAAACCCATTGGTGAGTTAGGGCTATGTCTTCCTCAAGCATGTGAAGACTTGTCCTAGAAGAATGGGTGAATGAGAACAACAATTTTTTCCAGTGGCCATGAAGGCAAAGGAAGCAGGCAATATGAAATGCTTAGAGCCTTGTCAAACATCAAAGATGCCAAGGTCATCCCTTGCAATCAGATCATCACCAGTCATCTTGACTTTTGTTCTTCCACTGAACTTCATTTGACTCTGGAAGACAGCTTGAGGCTGATGATTTTGTAATATTCTGACTCACTTAAATCTCAATTACATTCTAATCAAGATGGCAACCTTTGATATCATTGGTCCTCTTCAAAAATGAAAGAAAAACAACAGCTCATTTCCACTCAAGAACTTTGGGTAAGTCACTTCTCTTTTTGGGCCTCAGTTTCTTCATCTATTAAATTGGGAAGGGATGGATTAAATTACCCTCTAAGTTCCTTTTAGATTTAGGTCCTTAGTCCTGTGATCTGGTGACCCCATCTGTGTGTGAAAAGCATTGCCTTTGGTACTTCCTACTCACTCTAGTAGGAGAGATTAGGGTATATCCATTCATTTATCTCTCTTAGTACCCTGAGAAAATAATTACTATTTAGCATTCTTCAGATGTTTTTGTATTTTTTTCCTTCTTAAAAATTTAGTCGTATTTTTAATTTTATCTTAGTCATATTTCTTCCATTTCCTATTTTCCTCTCCAATCCAAATTACTAGAAGCCCTAGTCAAATTGAACCCAGGCTGCTTCTAAAAGAAGCTTCTCTCCTTTTCCTCCCCAACCCCTCTTATTTTATAGATGAGGAATTAATGAAAGTAAACCTTTTACCCAATGCTACACTGTGTGACAACGTAGAGTCAGACTTAGAACCTATACTTCTTGAGTCCTCATTCATTGCTTTTTCCATTGCACCATAAGAATTAAGTAATTTACTTTCTAGTTAACCTTGAGAAATACCAAATAGAATAGTTTCAAAAGAAAAAGAAAAATGTGAAATATTAAATGGTCTCATTGGCTATTGAATTTGCTCAGTGAGCCTCGCAGGATATGTCAGAACTTGTTCCCAAATACATTGTGTGAGGACTCTGCTAAACCTTCTTCCCTGATGTCCATCTACATGGTATTATTTTTCGTTGTGGATATACCTTTTTTCTTCAGATAAAGGTACCTTTGCCTGCCCATTCCAAAAGATATTCATTCTGACTTTTCAATTGCCATTCCATCTGACTGAATGAAATTAATCAACCTCTCCTCAAAATGAAGACACATTCTCCCACTGCCTAAATAAATGTCTCTTAAAGAAGCAGAACCATTTTTTTCACCTTTTCTAACTTTTAAACTTTATAAAATTAAGCAGGATGTATTTTCAAAAATTAAATTTAAGTCTAAACATCCTTGCCCTTTTAATTTTTATTTTTAAACGGCCTCTAAGACTGTGGTTCTTGAATCACATACTAAAACATAGTTCAATTTTTGTTTTCAAATTGTTAAACCAAATGAAATTGTACCTTATGAGCATATACTCTGACCATTTAAAGTGTACTATAAAATTACAATTTGAATGTAATCTTTAAAAAGCTGAATCATAGAAACATAGAACTGAAATGGATAGTTCTGAAAACTAAAAAACAAAACAAAAAACAACACCACCACAATAAGACCATAAACCTTGCTAAGCTAAGTTGGAATATATCATTAAGAGGTGATTACATTGAAAAATAGTGTATGTTCTTGTTTGGACAATACATCACTTTGATGCTATACTTAAATCATTCTAGCCATTGTCTTACTTCATATATTTATAACTGCCTCTGGAACATCTTTTTCCTGAAATTCTGTTTTATTCAGTGAAAAAAAAATGTGTAGGGTTCGTACACTCAGCTAATATCTAGAGAAAATGCAAAATTTGAATGAGTGTCCATACCTTCAAGGAGATTACAGTCTTTTAGTGGGAGGTAAAATACATATAGATAACTATAATACAGAATAATATGTGATATTTACAATGATTACTATTGGTTTTCCTTTTCCTGCTTTATGGACACCTTAAATATATGTCTAGTTCAGATCCTTTGACATTAATGCTTAGTTGTAATGTTCAGACTTAGAATGAAAGTGAAGGCAGAGTTGATGGCTCAGGTGTCTAAGCTTACAGGACTGCTCTATATTGTTCACAGATAAATCCTAAATACCTATTATTTGATCATTATGACAGATGCCATTTCTTAGCAGTTGAAAAAAATATATACCTAAAATAAAGTAATTGCTATGCCACAAAATGCAGTAAAATGTAGTACTCTGCACATAGCAAATATGTAGGAAATGGTAATAATGAACAGAAAGCCACATTAAGATTGTGTCAAATGTAATGTACATTCCTGGAGCTCTTTCACACTTGTGCTAGCTCTAGCAGAAGCAGCAGCAGCTGGATCCACTGGGGAGAAAAACCAAACCAACAACAACTGGATTTAGGTAAAAATCTGAGAAAGGAGATTTGCCAGATACTACTTTTGGGTAAAATGAATTGTTCTAAGAATATTGCTTATTTTTCATCATATGAGGTGCCTAAATCTGTGTATATATAATTTGCATTCTTTGATCTTAATTCTGCCTACTGGGTCCAATAAGAATAAGTCTTATCTGTTTGCCACATCTCAATGTGCAGTGGAAAGAGAAGATGGGTCATAGGTCCTGCTTTTGAATCCCAGCTCTGCTCTTTTTGTTGTTGTTGTTGTTGTTGTTGTTGTTGTTGTTGTTGTTGTTGTTGTTGTTGTTGTTGTTGTTTTAGTGAGGCAATTGGAGTTAAGTGACTTGCCCGGGGTCATACAGCTAGTAAGTGTTAAGTGTCTAAGGTCGGATTTGAACTTGGGTACTCCTGAATCCAGGGCCGGTATTCTGTCCACTGTGTCACCTAGCTGCCCCCTCCAGCTCTGCTCTTAATAGTGAATTAAGAATAAGTGGATTAATGTCTGTTATAGCTCCCTTGTGTGTAAAATGAGGATATTAGGCCAGATGACCTTTGAGGTAGCTTCCAGTTTTAGAGTTATAAAGAAATTTCTCTGGAATGATAAAATCGTACAGGACTCCTCTTACACATGATTGTTTCACAGGTAGTCAAGTGACATAGCAGATAGAGTGGCAGATTACAATGAGGAAGACCTGAGTTCAGGTCTTGCCTCAGATATAGTTACCTGTATGATGCCAGGAAATTGATTTAATCCTTTTATGTCAGTTTGCTCACCTATAATATTGGGGCAGTTAGATGATGCAGTGGATAGAGTTACTGAGGCTGGAAGTCAAGAAGACCTAAATGAAAATGCAACCTTAAAAACTTGCTAGCTGTGTGACTCTGGGCAAGTCACTTAACCACAGTTTGCCTAGTTTTCCTCAATTTCTTCATTTGTAAAATTGGAATAATAATAGTAATTACGTCCCAGAAATGTTGTGAGGGTCAAATGAGATCATATTTGTAACAGACTTAGCACAGTACCCGGCACATCATAGGTACCACATAAATGCTAATTGTCATTTTAATATTATTATTCTTAAAATTGAGATAATGATAACACATCTCAGAGATGTTGTGAGGATAAAATGTGATAATATATGTAACGGTTTTGAAACATAAAAGTACTATACAAGTAAAGCTATTATTATTATAGGTGTGTATATTTTATGTACATATAGAGTATCAAATACATATGTTCATATGTGTAAGAGATTAAAATATGTCACATATGTTATAGGATGGATAATTAAATTACAGATAAAATAATAAAAATATTATATGACATTGCATGACTTTTATTTCTTGAATAAGGATATCATTGTGTGGACCAGGTACTGATCTTTCATCTTATTCCATGTTTGAGAATACAGATCAGACATTTACGACAGGAGATTCTTTTGAATACTTCAGTGTAACTAATTTTCCTCTTAGGAAATCCATTCCTCATCTATTTGTCTACATTTATAAGTAACAATCTATTCCTGGAAAGGATAATGAATTTAATATTGCATATTTGTCCACTCTATATTTCAGATTACATCTCATCCATTTGTGAACAATCCATAAGTTAGGGAAGAGACATTTAGAAAGTTCATTCTTCCTAGCTCTTTCATTCATCATCCAAACTGGATTAAGTGCTTCAAGATCACCCTAGTTTTATATTTGTGAAGATCAAATCAAGGAGAAAATGTTACTGAAACCAGTACTAGTGTCTTCTGTGCCTGGAGAAAAATTAAATCAATTGAGAATGGGGAAAAATTATGAGAAGAATCTAAATAAATTACATCATGTGTTCCTTGGGATGTGGAACTTCATTATTAAGGGGACCTTGGATGAATCTTAAGTTTTAGAAATTTAGTTTTTAAGTCCTTCAGATTCATAATGGTAATCATAACTTTTGCTAAAGTCTCAAAGGATTGGCAACTGTGGCAGTGCATTGAAATACAGTCAAGTTAAACCTGAGCTCTCATTTTCCATTACTCAACAGAGAAATATTTGGTGAGCTTGATAATTACCTACTTATAATTCAGAGAAGCATATCAGAGCTCACCACCACCTTCATTTTCTACAGAGAGTTTAGTGAGATATTTTATTATGTAGGGTCCATTGATTTATAAATATATATCGTTTCCCTTTCATGGGTCCTATGCTATAACAACTTTGAGCTGAGAAAAACATTGATGATATTGAACATTTTTTATCTTTAAAAACCAAATATTAACTCATTGTATTTACACAATTATTCATTAAAATTTTATTTTGCTATCATTTTTTTTCCATTTTCACACTCAGACTTCTGTCTGACACACACAAAATGGTGTCCATGAGCAAAGCTTCTTAAACTGTGGGTCGGGAGCCCCTATGGGGTCACTTAATTGAATGTGGGAGTTGCAAACAATTTGGCAATAGTAAAAGGTTATTTATACCTATTTTACATACCTATGTACCCATGTTTATGAAAAAATGCCTTGAATAAGAAGGTGTCATGAGTGGGTGAAGTGTAAGAAGCCCTTACTTAGTTTCCACTAAGTTTCCTCTTCGGTGAGTGGTGTAAAACCCATATGATACTCACATCACTTGAGGATCAGTTTTAGGATATGGGCAAACATTGTACAGGAGAAGAAATTAAGATTTGCAACTTTCATCATTTGTTGTGGTTGTTATTCAGTCATTCAGTCATGTCTGACTCTTCATGACCCCATGTCCTATATATATAACATCCCAGACCCTTTTATTCTCCACCATCTTTTGAAATTTATCCAAGTTTGTCTTCATTGTTTCCAATGACACTACTTATCCACCTCATCCTTTGCTATCCTCTTTTCCTTTTGTTTTCAATCTTTCCTAACATCAGAGTCTTTTCCAATGAACCCTATCATCTAATTATGTGGCAAAAGTATTTAACATTTAGCTTCACTATTTGATCTTCCAGTAAATAGCTTGAATTAATGGCTTTAAGTAGTTATTGATTTGATCTCTTTGCTGTCCAAGGAGTCGAAAGTCTTCTCCAGTACCACAATTCAAAAGTTTCAGTTCTGCCAGTCTCAGTTTTCCTTATAGTCCAACTCTAACAGCCACATATTGCTACTGGGAAAAAAACAAACAAACGACCTGCCCCAAACATGGCTTTGATATATGGACCTTGGCAGTGTCAAAGAGACCCAAATTTGCCATAGCTTTCCTTCCAGTGAGCAAATATCTTTTAATTTCATTGCTTCACTTGACATTTTCTGGGATCTTTGAGCCCCAAAATATAAAATCTAGCACTACTTCCATTTCTTATCTTTATTTACCAGGAAGTAAAAGGGGTTAAGTGATTTGTCCAGGGTCACACAGCTAATGAAGTATCTGAGATTGGTCTTAGACTCAGATTTTCCTGATTTCAAGCCCAGTGCTCTATTCACTGTACCACCTAGCTGCCCTCAAATATTCATCACCCCAATTAATGATGACAGAGTTCTTCTGAAACAATGTGTTAATTTTCTAGTGTCTGATGTGTAGACCACTGTAACTAGGTCAGTGATTTGCAAAGGTTCCAGCAGTAGGCATTAGCAAGGAGGAAGCCAAGACAGGTGGTTGAACTGGGCAAAGAATATGGCAACAGGTAATGAGTAGTTTTCTTTTTGATTGTGACATTTTCAAACCTATCAAAATACAAAGCCTGTAGGTGTAGTTTAAGTGACTTCTGATTAAATTGGGGGGAGGGGCAAGGTGACAAATTGGTTGTTGCAGACCAGATCCCCAGATTTTATTCAACTGTTTACTTTTCTTATTGATTTGTTTTGTTCTATTTTTATTATATGGATTTTATACTTGACCACCCACCCACAATATTTTCACATTAGATCAATTCCACCCTATTGAAGCCTATCTCTATCCCAGAATTAGGTGCAGATTCAATTTGGAATAAAACCCCATGTATACATTTGTTGAATTGGTCCAAAGATACTGATGGGATATATTTTTTTCTTTTCTTTTTGTCCTAAATTGTATTATAATTATATGGTCAATTCTTTCTTCTTCTTCTTCTTTTTTTTTTTTACATTTTTGTCTCCTCTCTCCTCAACTATATTACCATTTCCCTGAGGCTAGAGACATGCCTTATCCATTCTTTGTTGCATTGTCCAGAGTATTATAAGTGTAGAAAAGATTGACAATATGTCTGTTGATTTGATTTTATATAACTCTAAGTTTTCTAGTTTGGATGACTCAGAAAACAGTTGTACCATTAATAGTTAAGTCTGGGTGTGGGGAGTAATTTATCATCCTCTGTTCCCAATTAAGCTCCTCAGTGGTTTTATACACACACACACACACACACACACACATATATACACATACACACATACATATATATACACATATATAATATATATATATTTTTTTCCTTTGAAGTACTCTTTATATGAGAATGGCTGTGTTCTCTTTTGCATTCTACTTTCCTGGGATTTAGAAAGTTGCTTTTGCATCACCCTGTTCCTTGATTTCTTTCATTCCTGTATTTTTCTGAGAAATAATTTTCCTTAAGCTATTTTAGTGATGCACTTTCTCTTGTCCCTGGATCAGGCTACAAAAATGTCCTGCTATGTTGCCTTTATGAGTAACCAACTTTTCAAAGTTTATAGATTTAAAAAGTACGTGTAAAGGGAAAAGGCATGACCATAAATGTGTAGTCTCCATTTGATTTTTGAATGAGTTCAGAGTGGCAATTGAGTCAATGGTTTAAAAGAGATGAATATAACCTTAAAGGATTTCTTTATCAGAAGTGAAACAAGTCCGATCTCTTTTCTCCCCATTGGCATCACAATTTATTACTTTGATTCAGTTTTTGTGAAAGCCCTGTTTGCACTCTTTAATATTCAAAAGTTTGCATTCTTTAATATTCAAAAGTTTTTTTTTAAAATTTGCTTTGTTTTATTTTTAATCCCACATGGAATTCAGAGTCAAGAAAGACCTGATAGACAGAAAATTTTTATGCCTTTTCTCTTTATTTCCCTTTAATTAGTTTTCTACAAATAATTGTATCGTCAGAAGCAGAAGAGGTCTTAGACCTTTGCCAATAGAAGTTCTAGATAATATTCTTAACTGTCTAAAGCAAAGCTTGGTTAATTAACATGTCCTATAAAAACTAAACTTCATTCAAAAATATCAACCAAATTTTCAAAGTGTGTTTTGTTACTTTGTTGTCATTGATTTAATGCATATGTCAACTGCATTTGTGGTGGATAGATACCTGGGAGAAATGACCAAACAATTAGCAGACCTAATTCTCTAGGTCATCTTGAACCATTTATGTGAAAAAGCTGTATTTTTCAGTCACTAATGTTGCCATGCAGATGATTTGTGGTCAATATGACCAAAAGTCTTTTGACTTGTGAGACATTTGAAAGCAAAGAGAAACCTGACTTTATAGTCCTCTATGTTAAACAATAGCATAGCTATTATGGATTTCTGTGTGTGTGGCTTCATATTCACTGAGAAAAGTATGATACAATATGGAGGCACCACAATTTTATGATGTGAGTTTAAAATATGTGGCTTTGTGTTAGTGGAATGTTGTATTCTCTATTCTGGAAAACATCAGAATTTTCTGGAAAGTAATTAATTATAATTATATTTGATTATTTTGTATCATCTGAATATGTATTTTCAATATTTAGAGCACAAAGAATCATACAAATTAGAGTTTGGGGGACCTTAGAGAACATCTAATCCAATCTCTTTAATTTGTGTTTTAAATAACTGAAGTCTAGAAAGCTAAAGGTCATACAGCTGTATAGGGACAGGAGGAATAGAACTTATGCCACTGAACTCCTGCCTGTAACAATTTTTTGGATGGGTGGGACCTACATGGTCCAACCATACCTCCCACCAATTCCTCTCATAGTATCCAATTTAATTCAAATTTTATATATATATGTGTGTGTGTGTGTGTGTGTGTGTGTGTGTGTGTGTGTGTGTGTGTGTGTGTGTGTGTGAGGTTGATCTCAGAGGGAGAGGCATTAGCAGCTAGGGGACAAGGAAAGAAGGTTTTCTTTAGAAGGGGAGTAAGTATTAAAGTTAGTGCAAAAGCACAGAGATATAAGATGGAGTATTATGAAATAAAATAGGCAGTAGAAAGCTGGGAGAGGGGATAAAGCATAAGACAACAAAAACGGTGACAAGAGTTTGGATTAAGAAGATCTCTAGAGGGGCGGCTAGGTGGCACAGTGGATAAAGCACCGGCCATGGATTCAGGAGTACCTGAGTTCAAATCCGGCCTCAGACACTTGACACTCACTAGCTGTGTGACCCTGGGCAAGTCACTTAACCCCAATTGCTTCACCAAAAAAAAAAAAAAAAGATCTTTAGAAAAAGAACTGGTAGCTGAATAAAACATGGTTTGGAGGAGAGAGAAATGAGTCAGGGAGAACAGTTAGAGGATATTATAATAATCTATGCAAGAGCTGATGCCTGGACACAGTGTGTAAGCATATCATCAATAAAACAATTTTCTAAGCGACTATTAATAGAGATTTTTAGGTTATAAATTTTAGCTTTATTCATATGAGTCCTGAGTGCTAATGGCCACTACTTTCTTTGGGTGGGTGGGGAGACTAATCTGGGTACCAGACAGAGATTTCCTTCAACTACCTGGAATCTTCAGTTACCTTTCAGTGCTAAAATCATGACAAAGTGGCTTTTGACTCAGGCCCAAGAGCTGCTTACTATCTCTTCTCCATAACTTAATGAGAACAGCAAATTTTGTTATTGACTTTATCCTTTTTTAATGGATGTAAGGGAATTAAATTTCAAATTACATTAACATGGGATATCAGGTATTGACCAGATTTTAGGAATTTGAGGCAAATTCTAAATATTTGCATTAAAAAGTCACTTATTTTCCTATGGTTCAAAGCTCTATTCTATTCAATAAACACTTACAAGATATCTGAAATATGCAGACTTGAGCTGAATAAGACAGTTGAGAGGAGTTATGGTTAGGATACTGATTGACAAAAACCAGTAATTCAACATTAGGATGAGTTTTAACTGAAGGAATTGTAAAAAGAGAGTAAAAAAGAAAGCACATGAATTTTTGTTTTTTTTGGTGAGGCAATTGGGGTTAAGTGACTTGCCTAGGGTCACACAGTCACACAGCTAGTTAAGTGTTAAATGTCTGAGGTCGCATTTGAACTCAGGTCCTCCTGAATCCAGGGCCAGTGCTCTATCCACTGCGCCACCTAGCTGCCCCATGAATTTTTTTTAATCAAAATTAAATTGGGGGAATCTTCTTGTGAATGCATTTGAAATATAAATAAACCTTTTGTCATAACAATAAACTTCTTCTAAGGTTTGTTTTGTAAACTTATATTTTCTTATGTGAATCTTATTTCTGTCAAGAAACACCTGTGTGGTACTTAGAACTGTCGTGGATAGTTTTTTTTTTTGGCCAACAACAGCTGTGATACTCCCAGTAATCTCTCTTTTAGTTATTCTTTGCTTGCTAATTTGTTTGTTTGTTTAAGAAATCCCAAAAAAGGATTTCTTTTTACAAGTGGATATTCTTATGTTTGTTACAGAAATGTTTTAGAAATAAAGTATTTTCATTGAAAGCCTATGATAAAAGCTTCCATTTGACATCTAACTAATATTTAACAAAGTGATAACTAGGCTATTTTACTCTAAAATTATGTTGTAACATTAAATTGACCCATGCTGGATATATTTTATGTTTTGGAACATACATGCTATTAGACTCCAGTTAATTTTGTCATTGTAAGAGAAATAATACAGTATAAATAACTTGTTAACCTGAGAAAAAATACATGAAGTTGTGAGGTTGCAATTTTCATTTCCTTTCTAGTGACTGGAAAAAGCAGAGAAAATAAATGTAGCACTTAAAGGTACTGTTGCAAAACAGGGGTGAAAAGCATAGATAGCATTCCTTCTACTCAAATATTCTTACACATAGGAGAAAATTGTTTCATCAATCAAGAACTTGACAGGAAGATTCCAACCACTGGAGAGGATAATTTTGTTTTTTGTGTGTTTAGGGACTGGTCTTGTTTTTGATGAAGTCGGCAATCTTGGCTAGAGTAGGTAGTTGCATCTGGTGTTATTTGAAAGAGACCACAATCCTAGGTCTGTCCTGCCTCCAAATTATCAAATGCATATTCATTCCCTGAAGGTAAAAAGTCAATACTCTATCTTTGCCTATGGGATAAAATACAAAATTTCCCAATTTAGAATTTAACATTATCAACAGTTTATTTCTGATTTACTTTTCTATTCTTATTTTACATCTATAAGAAGCTATCAATCAATGATATTTACCAAATGCCTAATATGTGGCAGGTACTATGCTACACAATGAGCATATAAGAATAATGAAAGTCTTTTCTTATAATGACATATTCAAATAGAGAAGTATAGGAGCCAAATTTTAATTGGGGAGTGTTAGCTAGGCAGCTCACTGCAATATTGGGGCAAGGAAGGAGACCAACAGCCTCCCTCAAAAACAGAACAACTTTTATTAACAAGAACAAACTTAAAAACACAAGCAAGATCAGTGGAATGAGGGAAAGGAAAAAAAAATGGGGGAAGGGAAAGGATACAACCTGAATAACACCACTACACAGGGATCAGCTGAGAACAGACAGCTGTGTCCCGTCACTTTCCAGCTTCAAGCTAGAATGATGAAACTCCTCCCTTCTCCTTCCCAGTAGATCCCAGGCTGACCACACACAGCCCCAAGCCAATTGGCTGGCAGCCCTGACTGACTGTCACATGACTGCCCTCACTGGGCTTCCAGTCGTTATAATTTTGCCAGGCCCATGGCAAAGGCTACAACCAGTGGGTGGAGCAGCGTGCTGTTGTGGAGGCACAGTCCCTGAGCCCCAGGCCAGTGCACGCACAGGTTTAAATTCTAGCCAAAAGATGGGGTCATAAAAACCTCAAATAACAATTCTTTACAGAAGACATACACACATATGTGTATGTATATATGTATACATATATACATACATACTATGTACTTACATATAATGACTATTCTACCTACAGTTAATAAGTAGAAGTATGCATTAAGTTAAGCTATTTTGGGAGAGAGAGCATTAACAATTGGGCAGAGGAGGCAGAGTCAGGAAAAGTCACATGTAGAAGATAGTGTTTAAGCTGCATCTTAAAGAGAAAGAGGAATTCTGAGGCAGAAGTAAAAATGAAGTATATTCAAAGTGTGGGGGATAGTCAGTGGAAAAGCATGGCTATGGGAAATAAAGTGTCATGTGTGAAGAAGACAAAGAAGGCCAGTTTGGGTGAATTGCAGGGTGGGGAGAGGAGTAATGTCCAATGAAGTTACAAAGAAGTTTGGAGCTGGGCTATATAGAACAAAAAATGAAAGTATACACATTTATACTTTATCCTAGAGGCAATAGGAAACTACTAGTCTTTGTTTATCAGTAGAATCAGATTTGTATTTTAAAAAAAAAATTCTTTGACTCCAGTGTTTAGGGTTATCTGGAATTGTAAGAAATTTAAGGCAGGAAGACCAACTGGAGGGGATATGAGGGGTTAAATAAAGAGAGTAGTTCCATGAGTGAAGAGAAGAAATCAGATGTGAGAGGCTTTGGTATGGTAGAAATATCAAGATTTGGGGCAGCTAGGTGGTGCAGTGGATAGAGCAGTGACCCTGGAGTCAGAAGGGCGTGAGTTCAAACCCGGCCTCAGTCACTTAACACTAGCTGTGTGACCCTGGGCAAGTCACTTAACCCCAATTGCCACACCAAAAAATAAAATGTCAAGATTTAGCAGCTGATTGGATATGTGGAGTAAAGGAGAATGAGAAATCCAAGACAGTGCCAAAATTGTAACCCAGAATCGCTAGAAAGATGGTAATACCTTTAATAGAAAAAATAAAGCTTAGAAGAAGGAAAGATTTGGTTGGAAACAAACCAAATTTGGTTTTGGAGATGTTAAATTTCAAAAATCTCTGATTTGATTTGGACCTAAAACTCAGGGAAGAGGGTGAAAATAAGTAAATAGCTCTGAAAGTCATCTACATAAAGTTGATAGTTAGATAATCCTGGGAATTGAGGCAAGATGGCAGAATAGAGAAGCACTCAGCCAAGCTCTCCCAACATTCTTCTCCAAACAACATTAAAATAATGCCTCAAATTGAATTTGGGAGTGGAAGAACCAAAATAAGGTCAAGGTGAGTTATTCTTTCAGTTTAAGAGAACAGTGGAGCTCAGAACAAGAGACCTGTGATAAGGGAGAGGAGGCAAGCCTGGAGTCCACATGGATGAAACACCAGGAGGAAGAGAATATGATAAATTCAACGTTGATAGATGGATAGATAGATAGATATATGATAGATAGATAGGTGATAGATAGATATCTATCTATATGTCTCTATATCTATCTATCTATTTAAAGATGATAGTTAAACTTATAGAAGTGGAGTGACTATCTAGGTTGAGGTGACTCAAGGAGGTAACTGAAAAGTGTATTATTTTATTTAACAATATCTCAAAGCAATATGATTCAACAAGAATCACTATTTCAGTTGCTGGGAAACTTATTTAGAAGAGTCCAGGCTCTAAGAATCTGTCCCTGAGATGAAAGGATGGAAACATCTGATATACTTCCTAGATTTTGATAAATTTCTTTTGTTTTCAAATCATTTAAGGAAATTACACATCTTAAATAATATAAAAGAAGTCAACCCAAAGTTTTTGGGAAACTTTCAAGAATGAAATTACAAATGAATATTGTAGGGGGAAAATATGCCCAAAAAGCACATATGAGTTTATCCCCATATATGAATAAGAAAGCCATCAACAATTTAGATCAAAAGGAAATGTGTGGAAGATAGAAACAAGGGTAGATAATAAAGGATGAATGCAAAAGTGCATCGTGGTCATGTAAAAATAGAATCAGGGAAATTAAAGTTTAAAACAGGCTGAGGCTGACAAAAATGACTTTTTTTTTTTACTTTTGGTGACAGTGAGAAAGGAGAATTATTCAAGTACTATTTTGCATATGTTTTCTCTGACAAAGAAAAACAATCTTCAGATTGAGAGGATAGGAAAAATATTAAAGAGAGTAGAAAATTAAAATAAGGAAATAAATGGTGAAAAGAAACTCATTGAAATCAGCTTCAATGAGTTAATTCACCAGACTTTCACAAAATAAAATTGAGAGTCATGCATCAAGGATCTGCTGATTCATTTTCAGTGACTGTTGAAAAATATTGCAGAGAAGCTGTATCAGAAGAAAGGGGAAGAGACAGTGTCCTGAGTTTCAAAATGTTTTCTTCAACTATAGACAATTAATAGCAAAATTTGAGAATGCAAAATTAATATGCATTGGTAGTGATCAGCAAGACTTCATATCTTTCTCAAGAACAAGTCATATCAGGCTAACTTTATGTACTTTATATTGTTGTTGTTGTTGCCTTGACATGCTTGTTAGAAAAAGAGAATGCCATAGATGAAATAAACCTGTATTTTAGCAACAGGCCTTAGCCTTCTTTCCATCTTTTCTAGACATGTTGATTTGCAACTGATTGACCCCATCCCAAAGAAATGTTATTAATGCATTAAAGACAAATTAGTGGTAAATATTTATCATGAACCATACCTGGCCATATGCTATTCTGCTATTCAACATTTTTATTAGTGATTTAGATGAAAGTAGTTAATTCATGTCATAAAATCTGGAGAAAAAAAAGAAGCTAAGAGGGATACAAACAACTTGACAGTCAGCTTCACATCTATAGGATGGCAAGAAAGTGACTGGATAGTGGTTGATTGAAAATAAAAACACAAGCCTGAAGATTTCAGTGAACTTCAAGCTTAACATAAGTCAATATTAGCATATAAAAGCTCAAAACAAATAATGCTAACATAGACAGTAATAAGAAAAACAATGTCAAAAATAGATATTAGTTTCAGTATAACTCTGCCTTGATTAAACTGTAATGGATCAGAGGATAATAGATTTGAAACTAATTAAAACCTTAGAAATTATCATTCCATTCCTCCAGTCTTACAGAAGAAGAAACTGATGTCCAGAAAGATTAAATTACCTATATAAGTTTACAAAGATAATATATAGTAGGGTTTGAGCTTTAAGCTCAGATCTTTTCGTTCCAGATAACATATCCTGTCCACTATATTTTCTGGTGAATTATATTCAGTTCTAGAGGTCATTGTTTGAGAGGAACATTGACAAGTTGGAATATATCCAGAAAAATGGAGGCAGGGTGTTGAGATTACTGTATTTTCTGCTGTATAAGGATCATTGGAGACAATGAAGATGTTCAACTAGTAGAAGATTTCAGGCAATGCAGAGTGAGGAGAGTAACATTGATTAATGACTTCAAATACATGCACAAGTGTCCTGTGTAAGAGGGAATGGATGGCCTTTGTCTCTAATGGATAAAACTAGGAATGAGTTGTAGAAAACACATAAAGATAGATTTCAGTTTAGTAGGATGAAAAATGTCCTTATAATTAGATATGCCACATAATGAAATATGTTATTTTAGAGTAGAGAGTTACTCATCAATCAGAGAGCTTCAACCAGACTCCATGAACACCTATAAGATTTTTTTTTGAGGGGCAATGAGGGTTAAGTGACTTGTCCAGGGTCACACAGCTAGTAAGTGTCAAGGGTCTGAGGCTAGATTTGAACTCAGGTCTTCCTGAATCCAGAGCCAGTGCTTTATCCACTGCACCAATTAGCTGCTCCCTAAGATCTTTAATACATAGTATTTCTATTCAGATATGACATGAAATAAAATGTCTGCTGCTCCTTCCAATCCTTATATGAAGTTGTTTTGGAAAGGGTAATGGATGGTGTCAACATCTGTGTAACATAGGACAGTTCCTGAACTCTGGGAAGCTTTTGGAGTATTTGAGTGGGGCAAATAAAGGGCTAGTGTCAGGATTTAGGTGAGTATGAAAGACAAATTTATTTAATTTCACAATTTACACTTATTTCTAACTTGCTTGGATCTAAATAGAAAAGGGCATTGGCTGATTCAACTTCTTCCTCCCCCATAATAAATAAAATTTTGTCCCTTTAATATAACCTATAAATAATGAGGATTTTTATTATAAAATTGCTCTCTGTGTGTCTGAGTACATAGGAGAATTTAAAATTAGGAATTCAAAATGAATTTAAAAATTTATTAGCAAATACGCCTTACACAAATTAAACTGAGAGATTCACTTCCAGTGAAATTCCACATGGTATAATACAAACTACTAGGCCTTCTAGCTCTAAAGTTCTGTTATTTCTTTTTTTTTTCTTTTATTTTAGGCAATGGGGGTTAAGTGACTTGCCCATGGTCACACAGCTAGTAAGTGTCAAGTGTCTGAGGCCGGATTTGAACTCAGGTACTCCTGAATTCAGGGCCGGTGCTTTAACCACTGCGCCATCTAGCTGCCCCAAGTTCTGTTATTTCTTTTTCTTTTTTTTTTTTCTTTTTTCTTTTTTGTGGGGCAGTTCTGTTATTTCTTAAGGGGCTTTGCATAGCTACATATATGTTTTAGTTTTACCCAAGAAGTCATGATCATCTTAGGTTGGTTATGAAATTATATTTCAAAACATAGACTTGATATTATTGTACCAAAATCACACCAACTTTGAAGTACCAAAAATTCCCCAAGCCCCAGAACTAGATCAGAAAACAGCAGTGTGGAAAACACTGAAACTTAAGACAGAACTCCGCCTACCCCCAGGGCAGCAGCAGAGCCCAACATTAACATAAAGTACTAAATCAAGAAAATGAAGGATTGCTAATCAATTGGAAAATGACAGAACAAGTTTTGGTATATGATAGTGATGGAGTATTATTGTGTTCTAACAAATGATGAACAGAGGGGCAGCTAGGTGATGTAGTGGATAAAGCATGGACCCTGGATTCAGAAGGACCTGAGTTCAGATCTGGCCTCAGACACTTGATATTTACTAGCTGTGTACCCCACAAAAAAAGAAAGAAAGAAAGAAAGAAAAGAAAAGAAAGGAACAAAAAAAGGAGTTAACGAGCTGAATAGGTTTAGGAGGAAAAAAAAAACCTGCGAAGACTTATATGATCTCAGGTAAAGTGCACAGAAACAGGAGAACACTGTACATAGCAACCCAATATTGTTTTGTTGTTGTTGTTGTTGTTGTTTGTTTGTTTGTTTTTTACAGGGCAGTGAGGGTTAAGTAAAGTGCCCAAGGTCACACAGCTAGTAAGTGTCAAGTGGCTGAGGCTGGATTTGAACTCAGGTCTTCCTGAATCCAGGGCCAGTGCTTTATCTACCACACCACCTAACTTCCCCCAACAACCCAATATTGTAGTAATGATCAATATGAATGAATTAGCTAACTCTGATCAAGACAATGATCCAAATCAATTCCATCAAGGAACTAATTAATGAAGAATAAATAATGTTTTTCTTAATTTATTTTTTACTGTTTTATTTGTGTTTTTTTAGCAACATAGCTAACATAGAAATATGTTTTGCATGACTTCACATGTATAATTGACATCAAATTGTTTACTTTCTCAAAGAGGGGGGCAGAGTGTGATGGAGAGAGAGAGAATTTGGAATTCAAAATTTTAAAAAAATGAATGTTAAAAATTTTCTATGCATTTTGGAAACATTTAACAAACTAAAAAAATAAAATGAAAATTATTAATATTTTTTTAAGAATCACCTTCATTTTCCAGTATATATTTCTTAAAGCAGAGAGCCTTAAAATTAGTGGGGGGAGTAGTAGTTTAGCAAAAATACTTGGCATATGAATCAAGTCCAACCATCTACTCAATATTTTGAATCTGTACTCCCTCACTTCTATAACAAATGGAGGAAATCTATTTCTCTTATGTCTTCTCTGAGGTCAAGCATGGTCATTGTCATTGCAAAATGTTTAGCTCATATTGTGTTGTTGCATTTCTTTGGATATATATTATAGAAGTGTATATCATTTTCCTGGTTCTGATTATTTCAATTTATATTATTTGATCTATCTTCCCACTCTTTACTCTTCATGTTTATCTTTTCTTAGAGCATATTAATATTCCATCTCTTTTACCACAATTTATTTAGCCATTCAACCAGTGAGCAGCTACTTTATTATCAGTTTCACTTTGGACATGTTGAATTTGAGGAGCTAACAGCAAATCCAACAGGTTATGTCCAATAGATCATTCACAACCTTAAACTGTAGTCAGAGAAAGAGTTTAGAACTGGCAGTGTAGATTTGGGAGCTATCTACATATAAATGATGCTTAGTGGGGGGGGTCAAAGGAAAGACAATAGAGTGAAGAGATAAGGAAAAATCAGGTCATTATTATTTTTTTTAGGTGGGGAGTGGCAGTATATATTATTGGAGCTAGAAGATAGATGGCTGATCCAGCAAAATACAATGAAGAAAAGCAGTTAGTAAAGAGAATTAGAGGAGAGCAATGTTATAGAACCCAGCATAGGAGAGAATGTATAGGCAGTTAAGATGGTCAAAAGTACCAAAAACAGCTAAGACTACCAAGAGGATAGGGATTAAATTGACAGAGAATATTTTTCAGTCTGAAAATGTTGTTAGTGTTTTATTTTCAGGGGCAAGGAGAGTCAACAAAAGATCTGTAAAATATAAGCATCAGTCCAATAAATAGAAAATACTCTGTGGAGTAAACACATTTGTAGCAAATAGGCATATGTGATTGTATTTCCACTTGGACAAACCATTGCTGATTATTTAGAATATATTTAACAGTAATTCAGCCTTACCCATGTACTCGAATGAAGTGAGGCTGAGTCATGAGTGTAGTTGAGTTTCTTAAAGAGCATGTATCAGCATTCTGGGTTTTGTGTTTTAGCCTTGGCTTTAGCAATCCAATTCTCCTTTTAGACCATCTGAGTGAATGAAAATGGCAGCATGTTGATATGAACCATAAACTTCTAGAAGGCCTCATCCCAATCCAATCACGAAGTATTTGGGAATCTTTTACTGTTAAAACTGCATGCTCTTAGAGTTGAAAAGTGTTTTGTGGTACAAATAAGACTGAAACCCATAAGATTTCATAACTTTCAATGTACCTCTATAATATATAGATTATAGCTCTGCTGAAATCAAAGAAGACTATCTGAGCCCCAGAGAACTTTAAGCAATATTGTTCCTATACTTGATCTATAAGCACTGCAAACATTTCCCCCTTACTGTATGCTTTCAACTCATTGTGAACCTCATATGGATTCCCAAACATGCTAAAATGAGACTTTACAAACCTACAAGTACAAACAGTTTTTATCTAGTGGAAAAGGCACCAGAAATCATCAGAATTCTAATCTAGTTTTGGCAACAAAATGACACTTTGACCTTGGGCAAGTCCTTTAGCTTCTCTGGACCTCAATTTGTTTGTCTTTAAAATGGGAAAAGTGAAAGTAAGTCATTTTCAAGTTGTATTTCCAGCTATTTATGACTTTGAGTGTTGACCAGATATTAAGTGTTACCTGGTATAAAGAAGACGGAGATAAAGGAGAGATGATTGCAGCTCTTTGTTTATAGATTATTGGTGAAAAAAAAAGAGTCAATTAATCATCTAAAGCAACATGCCAAAGGCAGCTGTATAATATATAATTAGCATATTGTACGACTTATCCAATACTTTAAATTGGAAAGAAATTGAGTCATTATATGATAATGCTTCAGTTATTGGTCATGGTTTAGGGAATGAAATGTTTTGGATAATGTGATTTTTCCAAATAACCAAATCTTTTCATTTAAATACTTTGTGATAAGTCCTTCTAAAGTAAAGTACACAATTTTCTATCTTGGTAAGCAAAATATGCTGAATGTACTTCAACATTTTGTTGATTACTCAAACTCATCATTGTTATCAGTTATTGTACCATGCTGTTGATGTAACTGTTTGGGGATAATTGGGCTGTGTCTGTACTTATGTCACTATATGCCCTGGATGGACCTCATTTTCAGGAATAAATCTTTTGTCAGTTAGATACTTTGTCATTTATCTCTTTATTCATAAGAATCGAGTGCAGCATGATAACTACAAGAGCAGACATCAGTGGATGAGTTTTTGTAAAATGCATGATCAAATCAAAGACTTTGAAACTGCTTTAAAATTTTAATACAATCATTATACACCACTGCCTTTATTGGGAACTCTTGCCTTGTCTGGCATGTTCTAAAACAGTACTTCTTTTTTAAAATAGCATTTTTATTTTTTTCCAATCACATGTAAAGATAGTTTTCAATATTTATTTTTGTAAGATTATGAATCCCAAATTTTTCTCCCCAACCCTTTCCTCCTCCTTCACAAAGCCTGAAAGCAATCTGATAGAGGTAATACATTGCAATCATGTTAAATATGATTTCACATTTGTCTTGTTGTGAGAGAGGAATCAGAATAAAAGGGAAACACAATAAAATAGAAACAAAAAAGAAAAAAGTGAAATAATATTCTTTTATCTTCATTCATACTCTATAGTTCCTTTTTCTGCATGTGGAAAGCATTTTCCATCATGAGTCTTTTGGAATTGTCTTGGATCATTGCATTGCTGAAAAGAGCTAAGTATCACAGTTGATCATCACACAATTTTGTTGTTACTGTGTACAACATTCTCTTGGCTCTGCTCACTTCACTCAGCATTAGTTCACATAAGTCTTTCCAGGTTTTTCTGAAATCAATGGTATATATTATATACTATGTCAATAGCACAATAGTATTCCATTACATTCATATACTACAAATTTTTCAGCCTTTCCCAAATTGATGGGTATCCCCTCAGTTTCCAATTTAAAATATGGCTTCAGAACCAGGAGAACATTGTACATGGTAACAGCAACATAGTGTGGTGATCAACTATGATAGACAGCTTTTCTCACCAAGACAATTCCAAAGGACTAATGATGAAAAATGTCCTCTATATCCAGAAAAAAGAACTGTGAAATTTGAATGTAGATTGAACCATACTGTGTCTACTTTGTTTTTTGTTTTTTGAGGTTTTTCCCTTGTCTTCTGATTCTTTCACAACATGACTAATCCAGAAATAGGTTCAGTGTGATTGTACTTATATAACCTATATCAGATTGCTTTCTGTTGTGTGGAGGGGTAGGGAAGGGAGGGAGAAAAATTTGGAACTAAAAATCATATAAAAATAAATGTCGAAAACTATCTTTACATATAACTAGAAAATGATAAAATATTTTTAAGATTTAAAAAAAATAAATAAAACAGGGCTTCTTATTTTTTTTTTACTCATGACCCCTTTTCATCTGAGAAATTTTTACATGACCTTGGCTATATGGGTATATAATATAAGTATACAAATCAAATATTTACTGCCAAAATTTTTATTACCACCACATTCAGTTACATGACTCCATATGGAATTGCAACACAAAGTTTAAAAAGTTTTGTTCTAAAGAGCCCTTCAGATTTCAACACCAGAAACACAGTCAATCCAATGGTCAGCATTGGTTCATTTATTAGCTCAGTTACAGTATTGTTGGAAAATATTACTCTCTTTATACTTTTACATTTGTATACATCATTGCCTACTCTAGCTTCTATTTTTATATTCCTAGAAATAAATTTAACTTATATTTGTGTCTTCATTTATAGTTGAGTTCCCCAGGTTACTAAGTACTTAAGGTACTTGGATACTGTTGTGCTGAATAATTGAGGTGAATAGTCTCAAAACTTAACTACATTAAGATGGTTTCTTTTGTTCTTCAAGGTTCTCATCAGTTAAAGACTTCATATGTTAAGTAAGCAAACATCTACCTATCATGAAAATTCATTTTAATTCAAAAAGCTTTTATTAAGTGCCTACTGTAAGATACTAAAAAGACAAATTGAAAAAATCTATGTGATCCCAAGGAGCTTAATTACTAGAGTGGCAAAATGTGTAAATTGTTGTTTTGTCCTTCATTCTTGAAGAGGAACATAACATTGGGAGGTGATATACTGATTTGTAGTGAATTGGATTTAAGTGAGGGAGGGTCTTGCAAAGTTATCAGCCTTACTCTCTCATCCACAATCATATGGGTCCAGTGGTAAGATATACATAAAATGACTGGAGATAGCCCTGGATGTTTGAGGCAATCAGTTAAGTGACTTGCAAAGAGTCATACAGCTCATAACTGTCAAGTGTCTGAGTCCATGTTTAAACTCAGGTCCTCCTGACTCCAGAGTCAATGCTCTATGCTCTGTCCACTGAGCCACCTAGCTACACAAAACATAGATAGATATAGAGATATAGATATAGATATAGATATAGATATAGATATAGATATAGATATAGATATAGATATAGATATAGATATAGATATAGATATAGATATAGATATAGATATAGATATAGATATAGATGTAATTTGAGGAGGGAGATAATGCTAACATCAGGAAAGATTTCCCACAGAAAGTGTTACTTAAATTGAGCCAGGGAGGAACTAAAGGATGCTGAAAGATAGAGATGACAAGGGAGTACCTTAAGAACAAGTGGGAAGACAGAAGAATGTATCAGAAAACTGAATCTCAGGAAAAGTACTGCTCATGTACACCGCACTCCCTCCATATCCCACTTCCATTCTTCCTCTCTGTTTACCAGGGAGAATAGAACCAAATTTTGTGAAATATAAATAGAACATCCTAGGAAAATTAAAATTTAAAAAAACCTTTACTATGCAATATTAAGGATATACATACATACACATATAATATGTGTGTACATATGCATATGTACATGTGTGCATGTGTAAATATCCCTTTACATATATAAACTTATATCCATCCATACATGTGTATATATACACATATATTTACATATGTGTGTATATGGGCATATATCCATATCTTTATATGTTTTGTCATTTGAAATTATATAGGGGTGCCTATTTCTGTCCCATGTTTTAGGGAACTTAATATATTGTTACTTAGAAATTAGAGGCTAGAGTTTGGGGCATTAAGCGCAATTTTCTTGACTCTAAGCTGGCCTTAAAAGAGGTCAGACAAGTCTCCCTGGTTATGTTAGACCCTCTAGTGAGGGGCCTCTGGGCATCCCAAAACCCATTATTTTCGCACAATGTATATGTGTATATGCACATATACACACATACATGCATGCACGAATACATAGTTGCATGCATACAGACAAATATATCTTTTTTTTGGAGGGGGGAAATGAGGGTTAAGTGACTTGCCCAGGGTCACACAGTTAGTAACTGTCAAGTGTCAAGCAACAAACTAAACTATACAATGCTCTAGGAGAATTCCGATATAAATGTGTTCTCATTTCTATGTTGACCCCATGTATATGGAGGTCCTTTTTTCAGGTTGAGTGCTAAGGCAATGAACAGATACTCTTGTACCAAGCCTTGAAGCATCAATACTCTAACGTGTGCATCATTCCTACATATGTCTTTGATAGTTGTTTCCTCCTCTTAAAGGTCAAGTCAAGATGAGGATTGGCTATAGAATTAGACTCATTCATCATGCCACAAAATGTTATGAGATGAAAAGTAATCTCCGGGGTGGGGGGGGAGTGGGGTTAAGTGGAAGGGGTAGAATTAATCCTGCCCTTTCAGTTATCTCAGAAAGGTTAAGTGATTTTAACTAAAATGTGGAAACTGAGATTATACCAATGTGGTTTTAAATGTGTTATTGTGCTACTGGGGCCATAGATTAAGGATTTTAGGGAATTTATATCATAAAAGCATAGAGTTAAAGATGAAAGGGCCCTGGACAACATTTAGTTAAATCCCCTTATGTTATATATGAGCAAACTCATATAGAGGCTCCTTAGGTCTATAGAGAATAAATGACTTGTGTAGGGCCATACAGACGAGATCAAATTGAGTTTCAAACCCAGGTTCTTTGTCTAACTCTCATTTTATAGATGAAAAAAGTGAGGCACAGCAAAATTAAATGTTATAATTGACCTTGTAATAGATTCATTTGGAGAATACATATTAAGTTGTAAGCACATTGATAAAATGGAGTTAATAACTAATGGAATTATTTAAATTAAGCTAAAAAGAAAACTAGTAAAATCAGCTGGACTTTTAATTTATATCTGGTAATTTTAGGTGAAGGCAATAATTCCTTTCCTTTCCCCCTGGGGTGGAGAGGAGAATTGGCTTATATAATTTTTGTGCACTAGACAATTTTGATCTGGGGAATGGAATGTATCTTAATGCTTAGTTGACTGATATGAACGTTGAGGATTTTTTTTTTAATTGAGGAGAATGACTTTTACAATGAAAAAAAATTGGTACCAATATGGGACATCTGTGAAATAAATTAGAGCATTGAGAATCTCTTACTTAAACACAGCAACCTTTTTTCACATATTTCATTTGTACTATCCCTTCTGTTAAACTAATATGAAGATACACTTAAAATTTATTTAAAGAAATACTGAAGCATGTTTTTAGAAAAAATGCAGAGATCATTTCCCTCTAATCTCTATTGGATTTCTAAGGAAGTATATTATTCTCCTCAGGTATTCAAGTTGGAAAAGCTTTTTACCCCCAATAGCAGTTCTATGGCATCAAAAAATACAGTTTTGTTTTTCTTCTATTAACTCAGATTCATACAGCATGGGATGCAGGATGTTATTTTGTTTGCAATTCATCATCATAGCCTCTGGCTGTTAACATGGATACTGAATATTAAATATATTAGTCATCAGAGTTAATAGACAGTAGTCAATAGGAAGGTAATAAGCATATTGTGGAGCAGGGGTACTGATTGGTGTATTTCTATCCTATTCTCCTCTAATTGCATAACTTCTTCCCCACACTAAACAAGTAAAATAAAACAGAAATCTATTATTATTTTGATGTACTAACCCAAATCAGTATAGAAAAAGTAGAGATTCAAGAAGCAGTCAGAATTATGGTATAGGTAAGTCATGCTAGAGTGAATTCTAGTATAGTTAATATGTGGCTGGAACTGTAATTATTGATTTTATGTTTGTTGGAACTCTTATGGGTATGCTGGAAGTTTCAGACATAGGTAGTTCTTTGTGCCAATGGCTCCCTGTGGCAGTTGAGTCCTCTGGATAGCTTTTCATAGGATTACAGAATTGTAGGAGGGATCAAGTCCAACGCCTTTTTTTTTTTTTTTTTTTTTTTACAGATTAGGAAACTGAGCCACAGTGAGGTTCATTGATGTGTCTAAAATTGTGGCAATAAGTATCAGGAGAAGAATTGAAATTCAGTTTGTCCTAGCAGGTTGTCCTTAGTTGTCCCACTCTACTCAATGAAACACCTAGCTACCTATATTCTTCACCCCAGATGAGGCTCAAGCCGATAGTCTCTGGCTCAGGAGACAAATGCCTTATCCATTAGGCTTCTAGGATTTCTTTTACTCTTGTCCCCCTTTAGGAGCCTGTATAGCCAGGGGCATTCATAGGGTTATGGAATGTTAAAACAGAAAGGACCAAAGAGATCTAATCAAAACTCTTGATTTTACTGATGAGGAAATGGAAGCTCAGAGATATTAACTTACTTGTCCAAGGTCACACAAATTCATGAGTGGAATAGTTAAAATTTAAACCCAGCACTCCTGACTTCCCATTATGTCTGCCCAAACAAAATAATTTGCTAAACAAACAAAAAAAAAAGGTAGAGGAAATAATTTATACCATGTTTTTGTTATTTTATGTTTTATATACTTTACATCAGTTCATGTAAGTGTTCCGATGTTTTTCTGAAACATTCTGTTTATTATTATTATTTTTTAAAGCACCGTGGTATTCCATCCCAATTATATACCTTCAGTTCTTTAGCCATTTCCAAATTAATGGAATCCCCTCAATTTCCAATTCTTTGCCACTACAAAAAGACCATCTACAAATATTTTATATACATAGGTCCTTTTCCCTTTTCCTTGATCTTTTTGGGATACAGGTTTAGTGATGCAATTACTGAGTCAAAAAGTATGAACAAAAAAAATTTTTTTTTAAAGTACGAACAGTTTTATAGCCCTCTTGACATAGTTCCAAACTGTTCTTCAGAATCATTGGGCCAGTTCACATCTCTATCACCAGTGCAGTAGTTTCTCTGTTGTTGTTGTTTTTTTTTTCATATCCCTTTCAGAATTTATCATTTATTTTCTTTTCTGTTATCTTAGCTAATCTGATGGGTGTGATGTACCACCTTGGAGTTGTTTTAATTTAAATTTCTCTTATTAATAGTGATTTTAAACTTTTTTTTCCTATGTGACTATAGATAGCTTTGATTTCTCTTCATAACCTTTAACAATTAATTGTTCAATTAGGAAAAGGCTCATATGTCTATAAATTGAACTCAGTCCCATACATTTTCTTTTTTTTTTTTTACATATAAGGTATTTTATTTTTTCCGTTACATGTAAAGATAGTTCTCAACTTTTGTTTATACAAGCTTTACAATTTCAGATTTGTCTCCCTCCCTCCCCTCCCTTCCCCCTCCCCTAGACAGCAGGTAATCTGATATAGGTTATATCTATATACCTATATACATATACATAAAGATGTGTGTGTGTGTGTGTGTGTATATATATATATATATACACACACACACACACATATATATATATATACCCATAATAACATTAATCCTATTTCTGCATTAATTCTGTTATAAAAGAAAAAATCAGAGCAGTAATGCAAAACCTCAAAATAGAAAAAAAAAAAAACAACAGCACCCAAAACAAAAGAAATAGTATGGTTCAATCAGCATCTATACTCCACAGTTCTTTTTTTTTTTTTTAGTCCCATACATTTTCAAGAAAGGAAGCTTTTCTCAGAGAAATTTGCTGTAAATCCTCCCCTCCCCTCTGCTGCAGTTTCCTGTTTTCCTTCTAATTTTTGTAGCATTGTTGTTGTTGTTTTCAATTTTAAAAATTTCATGGCTTCCATATTATTCATTTAATTCCTAGCGATTTTCTCTATCTCTTATCTGGTCACAAACTCTTAGATCTGATAGGTAAAATCTTCATGATCCCCTAATTTTTTATGATACCCCCTCTTTATGTTTAAATTATGTACCCATTTTATCCTTATTTTGATATAGAGTGTGAGATATTGGTCTATGCCAAGTTCCTGCTAAACTGTTCTCCATTACATGTAATGATTGCTATTTGCTTTAAATGCATACTACTTACCAGTTTAAGAAAGGCTTCCTTTGCCCCTATGCTTTCTAGTGTTCTCAATTGTGATGGATAGGGGCAGCTAGGTGGCACAGTGGATAAAAGCGCCCACCCTGGATTCAGGAGAACCTGAGTTCAAATCCAGCCTCAGACACTTGACACTAGCTGTGTGACCATGGGCAAGTCACTGAACCCTTATTGACCTGCATAAAAAAAAAAAAGAATCAACTAATAGAAATGGATATTGTATTTTGTCAAAAAAATTAAAAATCTATTTCATAAAATCATGATTTTTATTGTTTTGTTACTAATTTGGTCATTTGTGCTTATAGTTTTCTAATACCGAGCCACTTCTGTAATCCTGATATAAATCCCACCTGGTCATAGTGAATGATTTTTGTGATATATGGCTGCCTTCCCCTTGCTAGTATATTATTTAAAACTTTTGTGTCAGTTTACATCAGAGAAATTGGCCTATAGTATTATTTCTCTGTTTTTTGCTTTCTCTGATTTTTGTATCAAAACTATATTTGAGACATATATAATTTGGTAGAACTTTTTATTTATTTTAGTTGGAATTTATTGTTCCTCAAACATTTGAATTCACTTGTAAATCCATGTAGGCCTGGGGATTTTTACTTAGGGAGCTCATTTATGTTTTGTTCCATTTCTTTTTCTAAGATATGTCTATTTAAGTATACTATTCTCTGTTAATCCAGGTAATTTTTATTTTTGTAAATATTCATATATTTCACTTAGATTTTCAATGCTACTGGCATATAATTGGACAAAATAACTCCTAATAATTACATTAATTTTATCTTCATGAGTGGTATATGCACCTTTTTTTGATACTTGCAATTTGGTTTTCTCCTTGTTTAAATCAAATCAACCAATTATTTTTTCATAAAAATATCAGCTAGATTTATCTTCTAGTTCATTTTTTAACTTCCAATTTTATTAATCTTTTCTTTGATTTTAAGGATTTCCATTTTTATATTTAATTGAAGATTTTAATAAGTTCCTTTTCTAGTTTATTTAGTTCTACACGTAATTCACCTATCTACTCTTCCTATCGTTGATATTCACATTTAGAAATGTAAATTTTACCCTAAGTACTACTATCTCTACTTCCTACAACTATTATTGTTGTATTATAAAATATTATATTGTTGTATTATAAAATATTATTGTCTCATTGTCATTTTCTTTAATGAAATTAATAATTGTTCTGTAATTGTTCTTTAACCCACTCATTCTTTAGGACTTATTTTGTTTCCAATTAATTGTTAATCTATGTTTCCACAGCACTTTATTCAATATAATTTTTCAAGGCATCATAATATGAAAAGGGTACTTTTAATATTTTTGCTTTTCTTCATTTGATTGTAAGATGTTTATGCCCTGATAAACTGTCTGGTTTTTGGAGGTGCCATGTACAGTTGAGGGAAAGGTATAGTCCTTAGTATTTACATGAAATTTTCTCTAAGGGTCCATCAAATCTAATTTTCCTAAAATCTCTTAATCTCCTAACTTCTTTCTTTTTTATTTTATGGCTAGAATCATCTAGCTATGAGAAGTTAGGTCCTCCAGCAGTACAGTTTTGCTGTCTTTCCCTCACATCCCTCTAATTCATTTAGCTTTTACATTAAGAATTTGGATGTTGGGGCAGCTAGGTGGCGCAGTGGATAGAGCACCGGCTCTGGAGTCAGGAGTACCTGAGTTCAAATCCGGCCTCAGACACTTAACACTTACTAGCTGTGTGGCCCTGGGCAAGTCACTTAACCCCAATTGCCTCGCTAAAAAAAAAAAAAAAAAAAGAATTTGGATGTTATGCCATTTGTTGCATTATGCTTATTGATATTACTGCATTATCTATGCTGTCTTTTAGCAAACTGTAATTTCCTTCCTGATCTCTTAACTAGGTCTATTTTTGCTTTTGCTTTTGCTTTTGCTTTGTCTAAGAACATGATTGCCACACCTGCTTTTTTATAAAATTTCAGTTCAAGCATGTTTTTTTTTCTTCAGCCATGAATTTAACTCTATTTTTGTGTTTTTCTGTTTCATGTTTGTTTCTTGTAAACAACATACTGATGAATTCAGATTTCTAATTCATTCTGCTAGCTGCTTCCATTTTGATTGAATTTGACTCATTCATACTCACTTTTTATGATTACTTACTATGATTTCTCTCCATCCTGTTTTCTTATGTTTATCCTTCTTTCTCTATTTTACTCCATCTCTCCTCAAAAATATTACCTATTTGAACAAATTCAGATTAGGGTGAGGTTCAAATATTGGCTACTCTCCCACTATTTTCCCCTCTAATGTACATTTTTTTCTTGTGTGAGATAATTTTTTTCATTTCTCACATATATACACATGTATACATACATACATGCATGTACATGCATACATATATGTGTATATCTCTATATATTTCTATCTCTAATCTATCTATCATCTGTCTATCTATCCATCTATCTATCTATCTATCTATCTATCTATCTATCTATCTATCTATCTATCCATCTATCTATCTATCTATCTATCCACGCAACTGATAATTAGTATTGCTGGGTCATCTTGAGAAGAGTGGGATTCATTTAGCCATTTCTTCTTCACTGCTAGTTCTCAGACAAAGACTGCGTGGCTACTTGCTAGCTTTCTTGTAGGAGAGATTCCTGTTCACGTTTGAGTTGGACTGGACAATTTCTTAGGTCCTTTCCAAATTTCAAATGGTTTTTAATCCAATTGTAAAAAAAAAACCAAACTGTGATTTATTTCAAAAGATCATATGTGGGTGAAATGGACATTGTAATTCTCCTTGAGGTATTTACTGACCTTTTCACATCACGAGACAAAATTCCTAGTAATGATTAGCTTTGTGTTAAAATAGCCTTTCCCACTGATTTCAAAACAGGGATTCCAATGTTGTCTTGTTGAATTTATATTCTCATTTAAATGGACAGCTCTTACCTACTCATTCACTCAGTGTTGAGTATAGTAATGATCACTTGAATAGTTACATTTATCATGGAAAATAGCCTTACAAATAATCAATTTTACCTACTCTTTCTATCCACAGGAAGCCAGGTGGCATTCATTTTCAAAGTGACATAAAATAACCTGCAAATTCATTTCAGTTCAAATTCCATTGCTCATATAGTAATAAGCCAAAGTTTCAAGCTTACTCTACTTATAATAACTGCTACACAATGATACACAGTGCTCTAGATCACATCAGCCTTTTGATCATGGATTATGATGAGTATACATTGTGTTACCTTTGAACCCAGCTAGGACTAGAGAGAAAACTTTCCTAGATGGACAGAAGCTTAAAGGCAGGTGTTGGCAGCCTATGAGACATGCAGCAAAGGTGGCACACACAGTGATTTGGGGTAGCATAGTTAAGCCATCCCTAAGCAAAATTGTCAGTACCTTGGATTTTTCACAGCTGACAAAATAGGCAACTCCATAACAGACACCTTAGGGCTGAGAATGCAGTCACAGGCCAGGATGTAAATAGGTCAGAATGCGCTAGACTGAAACTAAACCCATCAGGCAACAGCTGTCAGGGGCTTTACCCATTGAGGCTGAGATGCTCAGGGGAAGCAAAGATTTGGCTGGGAAAGGCTGAAAACAGTTTTGCATGTGTTATATTTGCTGGTCAGTCACTGCTTCTGCTCAGAAACAGTTTGATTGGGTCTACAGCAATAGGCTATAGGGAGGAATCTGACAGTCATGATTTCATCAGCACACCCTCTTTCCTTTTCCTCCCTTAATATTGCCTTTCCCTTTTCTAGATTACTGTATGTGTGTGTGTGTTTTTACACAGGTTGTATGCTGTGTAATTCTGCAGGTAATATGCTCATATAGTACAAAAATCTTTGACCCAGAGGACCTGGGATTTATTTATCTATCGGCTCTTTGTGAGAATTTGTATTTACCTCTATGTCAGACACTCGGGTTCTGGGATAAGAAAATGACTTTGCTCTAGTGCTTTCAAGTGAATGAAGATGCTTGTGGGACAAGATGTAGAGCAGGGGGTCAAGTCAACATCTATCCCTACTGGGGTAGGAAGGAGTCAAGGGATTGACCTGAATCCCATTTCTACTCACACACCTCCACACATTATCAAGAAAAGACAGATAGCTAAGAAAATAGCCTTTCACTTATGAAATATAGTTTGTCTTTGTATCTCCTTACTTTTCCTTTTAGGTTCCCATTTCTCCCTCATAGCACTCCACTTAGGACTTCCCAATCCCTTAAGTGGTTATTGTGTTTCCCATTCTTGATATCCAATGGATTCCAAAAGATTCCAAAATAAAAATGTAATAATCAAAACATCTCCCCTTACTTTCCCATACCAATGGGGTCATGATATGAATAAGTAGTCAACAATGCCCTTGCATGGTTCTTAATCTAGATTCTGAATTCTTAGACAAATTTAATAAATGTCTATTTTCATATAAATGGCTTCCTTTGAATCCAATTTGTTTTATTTACTTAAAAAAAAAAACATAATTCTTAGAGGACCACCAAACTGCTAAGGAGGTACATGAAGTATAAAAGGTTAAGAAATAAATTTACATTTCATAGGAATAAGATCTTAATTTGACTACATATTTCTTTAATTCCAAAGAATAACTGAATGGGCGAGGCCTAGGAATTACAATTTTTCTTTAGCATTTTTTTTCAACTTGGTACTTCATGCTCCATGAAGTGTTGCCATATTCCCACAGTTTTAAGAGTTCTGTCTCTTCAAAATACCTTCTATATTTATTTGCTTACATGTTATATTCCCCTAAAAGTATTTAAGCTTTCTGATGACAGGCACTATTTTGTTTCTGACATTCTGTCATCAGGACCAAAATAGTGACTTTTATAAAGCAGATACTTAATAAAAGTCTGTTAAATTGCAATAAGTTTATATTTGTCCATAATCAATACATGTATATCTATATGAATATCAATACCAAAGATGATAAAGCACTTGTAGGATAAAGTACTAGCTTTATCTCTAAAATGGAAAAGAGGAAGAGAGATTGGGAAATTAAACTATATGACAGTTTAAATTACTGGTAGATATAAAATTTCATAACTTAGCCCAGCAGAGTCATTTTAGAAAGAAATCTGGCACTATGAAGTACAGGTATTTAGTTAACAAATTCAAATTATTTTAAAGATATTATAACACATAACTTACTTCCATTAATAGCACTGTAATCTGAGATTTTCATCCAAAACAACAAAAAAATCAATCCATTCAGAAATTTTCATAGTGGTATTATTTGTGATTACAAGAAAGTTAGAAGCAATCTAAAGTCTAACAATAGGAATATAGTTAAATACAATTGAATAAGTTAATGTCTGAAATAATATATATATAGGATTACATTGTCAAATATGAAGAAAATAAAAGATATCTGCAGAAACATTCTTCAGTTGTGTAACGGGGGTAATGCAGTATCAGAAGAACAAAGTACATAATATGACCATATAAGAGTAAAAAACCAAATGGGAATTAATGGAGAAACAAAGAATATTAAAGGAAACTGAGATGGAATTTCTGAAAAGTTTTTATAACATTCTGTGTCAATATTAATTTTTTATGCATAAACAGTTATAATGTAAGTTTATTTGTTGTGCTATTTCATATTGTTCATTTAAATCATACTAAGGATAGGATTTTAAGATTCTAAGCAGAGATTTTTTACATGTATCCAGAATAAGTTGTCATGCTTTACATGGGTATATGAAGAAACACACTTACACATACACACACACACACAAAAAAAAAACCTTTGCTTATATTCCAAATGGTCTTAAAAAAAAGAATATTTTACAAAATACCAAACAATTAGCAACTCAACTTTTATTTTAGGTCCTTTTGGGAAGAGTATACTACTACATCCTGTGACAATTCTTTATACTTTGGGGAGGCAATAATTTTTATAAAGTTGTTGTTGTTTGATTCCCTCTAATTATGGGACTGAATATATAGTATCATAACTTCTACCAATAGTTCTAAATTCTATTTCTCGAGTTCAAGCTGTGAAAGTCTGATTTTTCCTTATGACAGCTCCAAAAATACTTGGATGGATTCATCATGTCTCTTATCCTGCATCCGTTCCTTTCTGTAGTCTGTTTTGATACTTCAACTAATTTTCACATGCTATGATACTGAGCTCCTATAAGATCCTAATAGCTCATTTTGGAATTTATTTCAAGTGCTCAGAAATTTACACAATATTTTAAATTTTACTGGATCCTTTCTGAGTACAGTAATCCTTTCTGGTCCCTAGTCCTAGATATCATGACTTTTAAATATCGACAAGGATCAGTCACTCACTCAGGAAACTAAAGTATTGCATTTGTGCTAGCCACTAATAAAGAGACAAAAAATATTAAACAATAGCTAATCTCTTTTTCCCAGTAAACACTCCTTTATTTAAAGTTTTGAGTTCCAAATTTTATCCCTCCTTCCTTCCCACCCCCCTCGCTGATGCAGTAAGCAATCAGATATAGGTTATACATGTACAATTATGTAAAATTTTACCATGTTAGTCATTGTGTATACAGAAAACTTGAATAAAAGAAAACAATGAAAGTGAAAAATAACATTTGTGTTCAATCAATATCAGTTTTTTCTTTGGAGGTGGATAGTATGCTTCATTATTCATTGGGATTGTCTTGGATCACTATAAAAATAGCTCATCTCAAGGAAGTTACATTATGAAAGAAGTATATACAAAATAAATTCGAATATAATAAATATGGATAAGTACAGGATATTTATATATAAGGCACTTAGGAAAACCAGAGCATCTAGGTGGTACAGTAGATAGAATGTTTGTCCTGGGGTCAGGAAGACTTATCTTCCTGAGTTCACATCCAGCCTCAGATATGTGCCCTGATAATAACATGCTTCAACCTGCCTGCTTTATCTAGAATGTATATTCTTTCAGGGGTGTACTGGTAAATTTTTAACAACTAACTCTGAGAAAATGCATGCCTATGTTTATATTTAATCTATATTATCAGTATTTCCAAATAGGCTTTTCTAAAGCTTATACAATCATCAAAACAATAATCAAGCACTGATTTGTACTCTGTGGTGATTTCTGAGGTGTAAATGCTCACAATGAAAATTCATGTCTGAGCTGCCCCCACCCAGTACACTCCTGTATCCTCTCACCTCCAACTCAGAAAATTCTTCACTTTCTTCAAGAAGAAACTCAACCATAATTTTCTACACAAAGCTTGTTCTGACACTTCATTCCTACTACCCCAACTGCTACATTCTCTTTCCTAACTTCTTGTTGTTGTTCAGTCCTTTTGGTCATGTCCAACTCTTTGTGACTACATTTGGGATTGTCTTAGCAAAGATACTGGCATGGTTTGCCATTTCCTTCTCAAGTTCATTTTACAAATGAAGAAACTGAGGCAAACAGGGTTAAGTGACTTGCCCAAGGTCACACAGCTAGTAAGTGTCAAGTGCCTGATGCTGAATTTGAACTCAGGTCCTCCTGAATCTGGGGCTGGTGCTTTATCCACTGCACCACCTAGATGCCCCCAACATAGTCTTAAAGAGAGCATACATTCATGTCTCTGAGCTGATGACTCATTGGTATCTGGTTTTAGCGGAGAATATAACATTTCTCAATGTAAATTGGTGTCTTTTTATGCTTATTTTACATTTATATACTTTTGTTCCTTGGAGATTATGAGTAAGAAAGTTCAGGACCATAAGCATATTGGAATGTTTGAGGGCATTTTTCTCTATAGACATGTCTATTCTCTCTGTGTCATATTTCATTTTCTTTTGTTTTGGTTTTTGGTTTTTTGTGTTCTTTTTTGTGTGGGGGGTTCTTTTGTTTTGTTTTGTTTTTTTTGTGGGGCAATGGGGTTTAAGTGACTTGCCCAGGGTCACGCAGCTAGTAAGTATTAAGTGTCTGAGGTTGGATTTGAACTCAGGTACTCCTGAATCCAGGGCCAGTGCTTTATCCACTGCGCCATCTAGCTGCCCCACAGAAAACAATCTGATATAGGTTATATATGTATACATTAAACATAGTTCTCTATTAGTCATATTACAGTACATTTTGCTGTGCCTCATTCATATTTGGAAAAGTACAACGTAGAATTACTATTGGTCATCGTGGTGAAGTGTTATGAATGTACTCATAAATTTGTGGATCAAAAACTTTTGAAAAAAACGTCAAGGACCAGAATAAGAAACATATATTCAGGCATAATTTATCCCATGCAATAAGGGAGATGACCCAAAGGACAGACAGAGGACAAGCAAGCCATCATAAATTCATCAAACTGGAAGTACTTTCAGAGACTATCTAGTCCGGTGCCTCATCCAACTCTTATGATATTTCAGCATGATATTGAAAGCAATCAGATAATCTAAAGAAAGGTAATTCCTCAGGTTAAATAGCCCAAGTGGTGAGTATGGCATTATTTTATTGGTGTTAGTCAGCAACCATTGAAGAATAGATATGTTTTTAAGGACACAAAACTTGAACAATTTAGAAATAACTCATAAGAGCTGTAAAGAAATTCTAGTTCTAGCATTGTCTAAAGGATGCTATAAGGTAAAATGTTAATTAAGGGGTAGCTAGATGATCCAGTACCAGCTCTGGAGTCAGGAGGATCAAAGTTCAAATCTGGCCTCAAACACTTGACATTTACTAGTTGTGTGACCCTGGGCAAGGCACTTAACCTTGATTGCCTTGCCAAAAAATAAAGTTAATTGAAGTCCTCATTTTGGCATTTTTGACATGTGTTTTCTAAATAACTAATCTTTTATGATAAATTCAAGAAAGTAATAGCTAACCCCTGAAATGGAATTAGTAGTTTTCTGAAATAGGCATATGTCTTATATTTTTCATTCCAAACAGTAAACAATTATAACACATTTAGATTTTTTCAGTACAAAGCAAACATTATTTCCCCTAAATATCATTTATGTGTTATTTCTACCTTGGATGGCAGTCCTGTTATATCAGAAAACTTTAAGTTAGTCATTACCCCAAATTCTTCATTAATTCTTGTCATAGGTTGAGGGGGAAGGAAGTTTCCATAAGCATTTCTAATTTATTTGGATTTTTTTTCTCTTCTTCAAGTTCAGCTCTTAAGATTCTGTTTGAAGTACTATTTCAAACAGCTCCCCTCCCCCCATGTTCTTTTGTAATGGTTTGGAATTTCTCTTCCTTTTAACCAAAATATGCAGAGAATGAGATATGACTTTTTTTGGTAAATTTATGCAGAAATTCAGCAAGGTTTTTTTTAAAAAAAAATTATTTTAGCAAGCATAGTGCATGCTACATAAATAACACCAGTCAGATTTTCAATAGAATAGGTTAAAAATGAACATTAGATAGAATGTCATATTGTTAAAAAATTGATTTGGTGGTTAATATTTTATTGGAGGTTTTAAAAATGCTTTCATATTGTCCTGAGGCGTCTCCAAGCAATTAAAACAGTGCTGTCTCTGAGTCGTTGCCTTGGCTATTGCTATAGTTTATGAAAATTGAATGCCTCAACACAGTAGGATTCTGATTTGCAATGGAATAATCAAAAATCTCATCTTCCCAGTCAGGGAGACCTTGGTTTATTTATTTCAGCATATTAGGGTAGACAAGATGATGATCTGTGTTGAACAGTTTGCCTGTCTGAAAATTAGAAAATCTTGAAGAAGGAGCATGGGAACAACTAGCCATCATGTTGCATTGATCACTAGTGGTCGGGGCTGCAAATGAGAGAAAATGAAATTCATGGAATGATTAAGGTCCCATGTGAAACTGGAATAAGGATTAGAAGCTATCCTCACAACACCAATCCCTCATTCCTGAATCAGAATCACCCTTTTAAAAGAGTACCATTTTTATTTTTTGGTAGTAGTAGCAGCTCTGTCAGGGAACAGGGTTTTCATGGAATCATTCTAAAGAATGTAACTTCATGTGAGAATATTAATAAGCATTTCTTATCATAGTCACATTTTTTCTTTTTTTTCTTTTCTTTCATAGTCACTTTAAATATATATATATATATATATATATATATTTGCCATTGTAAAAGAATAATACACATAAAGGTGGGAAGAGGATCAGATTTTATTGCATTTCTTTGAAAATATACATTACATTGTAATTCCCCAGGGCCTTTAAAGACTATAAAACAAATTTCAATGTAAATGCAAGTGTTTGTGCAGCTTTTAAACACTGAACTCACAACATTTTACTGGTATAAAAGTTACTGTTGGCATTGTCCTGCAGAGAGGTAGAAATGTCAATTCTCATTACTGGTTTCTAATCTTTTTTGAAGTAAGGACAATACCATATTTAATTTCTTTATCTCACCCAGGAAGAAGCTTGTAGATAGTAGGTGCTAAATGATGTTTTTAATTGATTTTTAAAAACTCATCAGAATTATACATAGTAGTTGATCCCTTGAGTTCTCTCCAAGTGCTGTGAATTTTTAGAAATTGTAGTGATAATTTTGAGAGAGTTTTCCTTTCTGAAAGCATGGATACATCAAAGGAAAATGCATGGATTTATTCATTCATCATTTTTAAAAAAGGGCATTGTTGTGTGCTTATAATGCCCATAGCATGATGGCCAATTGGTTTGCTGATTCTAAAGTTATACAAGAGCTTATGGTTAAATAAGACACATGCATAGCTACCTAGCAAGTAAAGCATCATGTGCTAGCTTTCATATTCACAGTCCAAACTAAATATAGTAGAAAAGCAAAGGTAAAAAAGGATCATTGTCCACAGGAATGATCAGAAAGCCTGTGTAAAGGTAAGATTGAAAATGGTAGAGAAGTAGATGACTTTGAGATGGAAGTAGAAAATTAGAAGAATTAGATGGATGATGCTTTCTATAAATGGGCAGGGAATGCTGAAATAATGCATTCAGAGATGTGGCTATAAAAATGTAGGGGGTCCACACAATACATGGTCATGATCTCCATGTAGTAAAATAGAGTAGGTGCAGGACTAAAGTAGTCTTATTCTACATGCTATCATTATACACAATTATACTGAATCACCAAAATTTTCAGCAAGCAAAATTACCTCATTTTTTTAAAGTTAATGATCATATTTATTCTCTTGTCCAATAAGCCTTTATTATAGGCCAATGGTATAATGTCATACAATGAATGGAATAGCCAAAAATACCCTCTCTGTCTAAAGTAATCTTATTAATTGTTAAATACGTTGAAATATTAAATAAGGAAAATATAAAGGGAAGTGTTTCATCATTGTTATAGTTAAAATAAAATCCATATTTTTGTTTAGCTGATATACCAAAGGTCATTTCCATTACTTAGTTTTGTTCCTTTTGTCCAGGACTCTGATTTCATCTATGCAGTGTACTCTCTCTCTCTCTTTTTTTTTTTTTTTTTGCAGGGCAATGAAGGTTAAGTGACTTGCCCAGGGTTACACAGCTAGTGTCAAGTATCTGAGGCTGGATTTGAATTCAGGTCCTCCAGAATCCAAGGCCAGTGAACCACCTAGCTGCCCCCGGGGGGGGGGTTGTTTTGTTTTGTTTTTGGTTTTTGTGCAGTGTACTCTAGCCATGCAGATTCCTTCTAAGAGTGCAGATAGGTGATTTTTTTTTTTGTGACTCACTCTAAGTGAGGGCTTTGAAGCAATGAAGGGTTAAGTGACTTTCCCATAGCCTTATAGCTAATATATCTCAGATACAGGCCTTGAACCCAATTTTTACTAAGAGAAAGAGAGAAATAGGAGGAGAAAGGAAGGAAAGGCATGATATATCTGTGTATTTTTCTCACTCTTTCTCTGTCTCTGTTTCTTTCTGTCTCTCTTAATAGTCTTATAGTAAAGATAATAGACATTTTACAAAACTTCCCATAATCTCCTTCCTTGTGGATAAATTGTAGAACCGTGAGCTATATTATACTATAGTTAAGTATTTTAAGAACTGTTTGGCCTAAAAAGGGAAACCCAGTGAATTTATGTCAGTGTGCACAGAGAGTTCTAGCAGAGCATCTTGGGGTTCAGTCACCCGACCTGTTATATTACTTTTTTATTAAATCAGAGAAGGCCTAATGGTGTGCTTTTCAAATTTGTTCAGGATGTGTACCTGGAAAGGGAGCTAATTCATTGGTTGATCAAGTCAGAATGAAACAAGGCTAGAAAAAGGAGCAAATATTATAAATAATTTTAGTAGTTATAAATGGAAACTACTCTACTTGATTTAAAAAAGCAGTATCACAAATATAATATGATAGGACTATGGATGGAGAATATTTCATTTGAAAAACCCTTGGAAGTTGTAATGCATTGCTAATTCAATAGCAATCATCCTTGTCACAGAACCAAAAAAGCTAATGTGATTAATTGGGGGAAAAAAACATCCAGACTATTGCATATTTATAATCCTCCATTATGATCTGGTAAAATGACATTTGGAATTTCATTTTCAGTTCTAGTTTTTTTTGGGGGGGAGGGGGAAGAGGGTGGGGAGCAGGGTGTAGGCAATGAGTAAGCTAGACCATAAACAAAGGATGGTGGTCTGTATAGTAAAAGCGTTTGAAACTGTGGGACATGAGAATTAGTTGAAGAAACTGGTCAAGTGTGAGCTAAAGAAAAAAAGATGTGAGGACATTTGATGGCTTTTCCTCATATATTTGAGTGACTGCCTCATAACAAAGGTATTGGACTTCCCCTTATAAAATAAACAGGGGTACGTGGATAGAATTAAGAGAGAGATAAATTTTGCATGGACATGAGGAGACTGGTTTGTATAATCATTGAAGGGCATTGAAGAAGAATAGGAATTGTGTGATAAGAAGTAAAGATGGAGGGTCAGCTAGGTGGTGCAGTGGATAAAGCACCAGCCCTGGATTCAAGAGGACCTGAGTTCAAATATGGCCTCAGACACTTGACACTTACTAGCTGTGTGACCCTGGGCAAGTCACTTAACCCTCATTGCTCCACCAAAAATAAAAATAGAAGTAAAGATGGGCTGGTTATGTGGTGAGGGTGAGAGTTGATATGTGGATAGCTTCAGTATTCAACTAGTACCCTCCAGTGTTAGGAAAATGTGAGGAAGGCCACTAAAACACAGGGTGTAATTTCAGTGGTGAACCTATAGAAGGGAAAGGACAAGAGTAGAACACAAGAGAAATAGACAGAGGGGCAGATGTGAAGGCTTAGATATATATTGATGGAGCAAACGTTCAGATAAATCAGATCACATTTGAAGAAAAAGGGAAACATAAGTATGATTATTGAATTGTTTTTAAATTCTCCCTTTATAAGTATTATCATGAAATTCCTGACTCTAGAGGGGTTTTTTTTCCAGATAGAGCATTTTCAAAGTACTTACCATATCTTAGGCATTGTACTGAGCACTTGGGATACAAACATGAAGAAAGAGAATGAAATAGTCCCTACTTTCACAAAGCTTACATTCTAATTGGTGAAGATGGGGATAAAGGGGACATAGAAAGCAGGAGGAGGGGGGAGGAGAGAAAGAGAGGATGCTAGTCAGAAGACAAAGCAGCCCGTGTTGAGTGGGAGCAGACAGAAGAGTGAGTGGAAGTGAAGAGAGCCATGTGTCAGCAGTACCAGGAAGGTTCTCCCTAACCAGTGAGCTCAGTATTCTAGATGATTATTTTAAGCAGGATATTGTAGAAGGGATACTCATATCTAGCTTGAAGTAGATGACCTGTGAGGATCTATCCAATTACATATGTTTTGATTTTATTAAAACCTAAAAAAAAAAAAGAGAGTCCAAATGCATTTGAATTCAGCAAAGTTGAATATTATGGTTTAATAGAAAGGACATTGAAGTAGGAATCATTGGGACCAAATTCAATTCCCATTCATTGTTGTTCAATCATTTCAGTTTTCAGGCTCTTTCTGACACCATTTGGAGTTTTCTTGGCATAGATGCTGGAGTGGTTTGTCATTTCCTTCTGTACCTCATTTTATGGATGAGAAGCTGGAACAAACAGGATTAAGTGACTTGTCCAGGGTCACACAGCTAGTAAGTGTTGAGGCCAGATTTGAACTCAGGAAAATCAGTCTTCCTGCCTCCAGGCTGAGAACTCTATTAATTTTGACACCTACCTGCCCTCCTCAATTCCCATTCTTGACACCTATGTTACCTTGGGCAAATCACTTAATCTCTGTTTACCTTAATTACCTCATTTATAAAATGTGAGTTTAGAATGAAAAGACTTCCAAAATACCTTTCATTTCTAGATATATGACTTGTGATAATTTCCTAGTAATGTAGTAGGCATATAAAATTCTGTGCTCCCCCCAAAAAAAAACCTACTCATTATGACTCTCTAAATATATACCCCTCCTCCAGGCTTCCTTAACTTTTGTGAGGGTGCCATAATACTTTTAGTATTATTATTATTTTTGGGGGGGGCAGGGCAATGAGGGTTAAGTGACTTGCCCAGGGTCACCCACCTAGTAAGTATCAAGTGTCTGAGGCCAGATTTGAATTCTGGTCCTCCTGAATCCAGGACCAGTGCTTTATCCACTGTACCACCTAGCTGCTTCCCTCCATAATCCTTTTAGTATACCTGTTTTATTACCCTGGAGTCATCCTTAAAACTTTCTTCCTTCTCATCAGCTCCCCTCCCTGCCTCCATTCAAATACATGCTAAATCTTGCTGCTTCAAAATCTCCAATACTTCTCATATTTATTTGCTTTCCCCTCATATTTTTTACACCCTTTTCATTTCTCCCTGGACTATTATAATAGCCTCCTAACTGGTGTCCTTACTGCCAATCTCATCCCTCTCATTCAGTCTAAATAATCTAGATGAATCCTTGATCCTAAGATCCCATATACAGTTCTGGAAAGGGAAAAAGAGGCTATCTAGTCCATTTTTCTCTTTTTACAGATGAAGTAACTGAAGTTCTGATAAAATGACTTGTCCAAGGTCACATAGGCAATGAATGGTAAAACTGCATTTAGAACCTAGGCAATTTTGACTGCATAGCTAGTGACCTTTGCACTATTCCAATTTGCCTTTTTTTCTAAACCTGTTCTAGAAATGTAATAATACCAGTCTCATATTCAGAGAGATTCAATGGCTTTCCATTGCTTCTAAAGGAATAAAAAATACTGCTGGTCCTTCATGATGCTGTCCTATCCTACGTTATCATCTTTTAAATGATGTTATGTTCCAGCCAAACTGAGTTCCCTAGAAGCCAGGGTATATATTGGATGGCCTTGCATCCCCACAGGCTATGCCTGAAATTTACCCACCCACCCACACGAGCACTCAATCTCTTATTTCCAGCCTTCAGAATATATATCTTCCTCTAAGGCTCAACTCAAGGACAACCTCCACCAAAATTTTCCCTGTTTCTCTTAGTTCTTAGGGCTTGCCCTTTCCTTGAACTACTTTGCTTTGTGTTTCTTTGTCCACAGTAGAACATAAATTCTTTGCGGGTATGCCAGTTTTGTTTTGGTCTTAACTTCTCAATGCCTGGAAGCATGCTTTGTGCACAGTAGGTAGTTATCACATATATTGCTCTTTTCACCAAAATCCAGATGCTTCAGAAAGATACAATTAATACTGAAGTCTCCTTTGTTAGCTAAAAAATGAAAAAAGAAAAGCATTGTTAGTCTCATAAAAATGTGACATTCACTTCATTTGGATTTCCAAAATTTTAATTATCATTTTTCATTTCCAAGTTATATTTATGAAAATGGCAATTAGTGTTATTTATCTTAGAATGGACCAAGCCTGAACAGTATGGAAGACACTATTAATACTGGCAATATAAATTATTAGTTCATACAGGGCAATTATAGGGAGAAGGAACCTTGTCATAATTCAGCCTCTCCATATAATAACATGGCCCTGGAGTTTTATCCACTACTGCTTTGGCAAGTGATTCATGCCTCTAGCCTCTGTTCATTTTTTAGCTGTTGTGAATCTTACAGATTAGTATTTGTAAGTTAGAAGGGTAAATGTGCTTCCTATGTTAAGCAGTCTTTTTTTTTAAGCGATTTCCTTGAAAAAGGTTTTAATTTTTTAAAACCTTTTACAGAAGTGTTTGACGATAGTCGTGCTGAACATGGGACATTGTAAACTCTGGTTTAGTTGGCTTCTTTTCAGCCACACTATTAGAAAGGAGTGCAATGACAAGTCTTGTAATCTACTGCACTAGCAAGTTGAGAATGCCAATTTAGGAGAAAAATTGGCAAGACAGAACATGTAATGCCAAGTTTATTCCAATAACAAAACAAGATCTTAGAAAGTCATACTGTTGTTGTTGTTTTTTTCTTAATTGGTTAATTGTTATTAAAAATACTTATCAAGCACCTATTGAGTGTATCTGGTTTAATAATAGCCTTGTTTACTCAAGATCTACCACTGGCTATTCTGTGAAAAAAAGAGACTTCACATGAATTCCTAACCATATCTATAAGTATACTCCTACCACTAGGATATATGTCAATCCAACCATACTCTCTCAACCTGTGATTCTTATCTATATTCTAAAAATCTTTTCTAAAAAATTTATTCCTAGTACCATAGACCTTTCTAGTACCTTTTCATATTTCATTGATATCAATGCAACTGTTGGGCTATCCATCTGTTATCCCCATTCTTACTAAGTGATCACCCTATCTCTATTTCTATTCATTCATATCTTTGAAAATTTGCTTCAACACAATTGAAACAAATACCGATGACAGAATTTTATATATGTGTATATGTACTTTACATACATTATACATAATATATGTTACATCATTAATACCAATATGTTAAAACTTCTTATGAAAACTGGCCGACAGATCCAATCAGAGAGAAGTTAGTTTCTGACCACAATGTGTCCATCCTTGTGTGAAGAGAAAAAAAACACCCAGTTTTGAAAACTAGGCTAATGAAATTAAAAAAAAAAAACGTTTTGCCAAAAAACCTCTGAGTTGGCCAGCAATTAAATTATTAAAACCACTTAAAATTTATTTATTTTTGCAGGGCAATGAAGGTTAAATGACTTGCTCAGGGTCACACAGCTAGTAAGTGTCAAGTGTCTGAGGTTGGATTTGAATTCAGGTCCTCCTAAATCCAGGGCTGGTGCTTTATCCACTGCGCCACCTAGCTGCCCCCAAAATGACTTAAAATTTAAAAATAAAATAAACCCCATCATCATTATCTCCTCCAAAATATTATAAAGCAAATGTTAATTTAATAAAGGGACATTTGTTACCGTATTTTCAAAATAATATCTTAAAAACTCCTGTATGCACGTATATAATTTTTAAACTAGAGATCTTTTTTGTTAACTGGAATAATTTTTAAACCTCAAAATCAAACATTTTCCTATACTTTGTACATGTCATTTCCATTGATAATGTAAATAATCATAACAGTTTACAAAGTGAATGATCATACCACTCACTAACAATTCTTTTATTTCAATGTTTTATACCAATGGTGTTAAACTCAAATAGAAATGGATCCATGTGGGCCTTATGCCTCAAAGTAACATTATCTTTGTGGTACTGTGTTTTATTTATTTGATGAAATATTTCTCAATTACATGATGCATATCTCCAGGAAAATTTGTTGGTTTTTGTTCATGAAGGATAAACAGCAGATAGCAAATTTTCCTGGAGATATGTACCATGTCATCACATACACCCCACACATACATGTACGCGTGCACACATGCATTCATACTTGTAAAACACATGCTTATTGAATATTTCATGCATATGCATATTTATATATACCTATATGTGCATATACACACATACATGCATGCGTATATACTTACACACACAGAGTGCTATCAAGAAAGTGGATACTAAAAACGGGGAAGGGCATAAATTGTACAGCATAGGAAAAAGATCTTAAAAGAGAAGGTTATTTACTAGGTTTTAAACTAAGATCTTCTGGGTTATGATTACAGGAGCCATCTTCTTCTTCTTCTTCTTCTTCTTCTTCTTCTTCTTCCTCTTCCTCTTCCTCTTCCTCTTCCTCTTCCTCTTCCTCTTCTTCTTCCTCTTCCTCTTGGAAAAACAGAAATATGTAGTGGATAAACTCTATTATCTATCAGGGAAATGTGATGGTTAGGCAGGATTACCTCTCAAGTCTGTGTCAATGCTAATTCTTATCCTTTTCCTTAATGTCCTACAAAATGTCAAGCAGATAGAGAAAGCACACATTTTCAGAAAAAATAAAAGGGGAAGAAGTAGAACAAAAGAAGAAGAAGCAAAGCTCATTAAACACTACTTTTACCACATGGAACTTTCTAATTAGTCTCATTTTCTCAGCTATTACTGCCAAAGGTTCCCGCTTCTTCATTTTCATCACCTTGCCTAGATTGAAATAGACTTCTCTTTTCTTTTATGTATTACTTTAATTCTTGTTGGGATATGTGCATTTCCAAAGTAGGCCAATTTCTGTGAGCTGCAGATGTGAGGATCTGTTACATGTGAGAAACAGAGAAACAGGAGGCTAGGTGGAACCATTTTTCTAGGTTGTCACCATTTTTCCAGGTGACAACCATTTTTCTTTCTTGTCTGTTTGACAGGATCCTAGCCTATATTCCTGAACCAAACACCTGAAGATATTCTATAACCTGTAACATTTGAAAGTGCCTTTCTAACATCCAATCAAAAATCTATCAATTGTTACTTCAGTAGATCTGTGGTTTCCTTGGTATGGGAGCTTGCTGCAAAGATAAAGGTTGGAAGGAAAGGCAGATTGGTATGTTAGCAGGCCACAGGTTGCCAATTTTAAATTTTTCTGTGATATGAAGGAGGATCCTAGATGCTCTTATATATGAGAGAATGCCTATATGTTCTGTTAAAAACACTTTCATTATAGAATGCCATGAGATTATTAATGTGGTGGTAGTAAAGAGGATGGTTAAACCTGTGATGTCAGTATTCACACATCTATTATGTCTGAGGTATATTTCACAACTCCTGTTGGCCTAGGCTCAATAACAATGAAAATATTCAATGGATTGCAGACTAAAGGGCTATTTTACTTGTGTCATCAAGGGTTGACTCATTGTCTAAAACTGCTTGCTTAAACCTGTCTGTATTTTACTAAACACTATTAAAAATAAGGCATATTCTCAATTTCGATACCTTCCATCAAAATAAGGAGTTATTTATTTGATTTCTCTTCTGTTTCATTTTCTGATTTCTCTTCTTTCTCAAACAAAAGTATAATGTTAAATGGTTCCCTTTTTATTACATTATGTATGTTTTGTTTTGTTTCTTTAAAGAGTAATAAATTAACCACCATTAAAAGGCCCTAACACAAAACCACAAAATTTAGGGAAAGGAAGAAATTGAACAGCTTTGGTAAAATGAATGGCCCTTAAATAATAGTATGAGATAGGGGCAGGTAGATGGCACAGTGGATAGAGCACCAGCCCTGGAGTCAGGAGTACCTGAGTTCAAATGCAGCCTCAGACACTTAACACTTACTAGCTGTGTGACCCTGGGCAAGTCACTTAACCTCAATTGCCTTACTAAAATAATTATAATAATAATAGTATAAGGCTAATATTTTCAAAAACAATGAAAATTTTGTAGAATGTATTGATATTCATGATTTATTTTTTGTATGTGAATGTATATATATGTGTGTGTGTGTGTGTGTGTGTGTGTGTGTACATATATATCTGCGTGTATATGTCTATGGTTCTACCTTTCTCCTGGCTTTCTGAAAAAACAAACAAAAACAACAGGGTAGAAAAGAAGACTGGGAATACCAGACTCCTTAAAGGTTCATGTTTAGCCTTATAGAATCTACAAGTGCCCACCTTCCCCTTCTTTATTAAAACCTTCACAAAAGCCTTGTTCCACTTTCTCACTATGACAAAATGATGACCATGGCATAATAAAGAAAATGCCAATAGAATGCAAGTTGTGGCAGGTTCTAGCAAGCCAGAAAGTCTTTAACATAAACGTGGCAAAAGATCATGTCTATTGTTTATCTAAGGACCAGATTAGCTAAGTGTGGGAAAAATATATTAGCAGCAAAATGAACCGTAGCTGAGGAATTATTTGGCCAAGATATTCATAAAGCAGAAGACCAACTAATTAATTTACTAATAGAGAAATTAAATGCATCTAAATTTACAATCTTGATATTCATGAAAAGCAGAAAAACATTATAGATGGATGAATAGATGAGATGGCTTCTACGTTTTCCTAGAGAGCTGAATAATGAGGTTCATAGAATAGGTATACTTTCTTTCCCAATGGTGGGTAAAGCATGAATTTGACTGGTATAGTTGTTGGGAGCCTGAGTCACATCCCGGCCATAAGTTGTTAGAGTATGGTGGAGTTACAAAGGCAACAAGGAAAATAATTTCATACTCACTTGATTACTTTTCCTTGCAGTACTGAATAGAAATATCATTAGTCAAAGAACCTCTATTAAGACATTTATGGCATATGTATCAACCTCTGTGGTAGACAATAAAAAAGGAGAAAAAAATTGTCAAGAACTTGTTGAGGTCTTCAAAACAATATACTTATATTGTTCAGTATGTGGTGATTTCAGTGCTAAGGTATATATAGTAAGAGAGATAAAAAGTATAGTTCCAGGTCAAAAAGTAAAAGAGACCAAATTAGCTGTAGACAACTCAGAAGCCCATGCAATGAGTTTAATTTCTTAGAGAAGAGTATTTAAAGGCACTGGCAATGGTAAGCACAGACAATATCCTCCTCACTACCACTGCCATTCCCCCATCACACATTCATGTTAAATGAAATTGATTCTGTATTAAACACACACACACACACACACACACAACAGCTGGTAATGTACCTCAAAGTTATTTTGGATTTATCTATTTAAAAAAATCAGGTAATCAACTCAGAGACAAATTCAAAACCAGCAACAACTAAGAAGAAAGCATAATAATGAGAATATGCTGACAACATCCCTGTTTCTTTTTTTAATTTAATTTTATTGTTTTCCAGTTATATATTACATATAAGCATAGTTTTCAACATTTGTTTTCACAGGATTTTTAGTTCCAATTTTTTTTTTCCCATGCTACCTTCCTTCCCTCCTCCCCAAGATGGAAAGCAGTCTGATATAGGTTGTATATATACAATCACATTAAACATAGTGCTACATTAGTCGTCTTGTGAAAGAAGAATCAGAGCACAAAGGAAAAATCTCAAACAACAAGGGGAAAAAAAACAGTCCAAAAGTAGAAACAGTATGATTCAATCTGCATTCATAATTCACAGTTCTTTTTTCTGGATGCTGGGAACATTTTCTATCACGAGTTCTTTGAATCTGTTTTGGATTGTTGAGATACTTGAAAAAGACTTGGAAAAATAAAAAAAAAGGTGATTGAAATAACATGAGTAACATATCCTTGGATGGCTACTTTTATACTTTGATTCCACACAAATACGCTGTCTTGAAGGATTTCCAGCCCAGAAGTCTTCTCGAAGAGTATTTCATTAGAGATTCCTTCAAGGAATTTGGTGAAGAAACTCCATGGGAAACTTAAGAGTCTTTGAATCACTCATTTCACTTTTTTTGTAACTTTACTTTTGGAAAATTTTCTTCATTTCCCAACCTCTTCCCTGGTCTATTCCTTTTGAACCATAAGAGCCCAATAATTCTTCTAATATTAGAAGACCTGTATTCCTCCTAAGTCTTTTTTTTTTCCTTCAAGGCTGAACAAGCCTAGTTGATCAACTCTGCTCTCAAATGGCTTGGTTCCAATCCTCTGTCTGTTCTGGTCACTCTGTTCCTAACTTGCTCCAGTTTGTCAATGTAACATCCACACTGTATTCCAACCTCTAAACCCACCTGAGCTTCTGGAGTAACCAAGGTCACTTGTTGGAATAAATTGAATTAGGCCAAGTAGATGGCAAAAGCTAGATATTTCAATCAATGGCCTATCCATATTATATGTAAATATAATTCAGAATACTATGGCCTAACCTCTTAGGATTCCAAAGACATTTTAAATTTTGCACAGTATAGGGAGTATTTGAAATATCACCCCCCTATAACTTCACTATTTTTTTTTTTTGCTGTGTAAAAACACAATGACCTTTGAAGTATTCCAGATGAGTCTAGATAATCAGTGTTCAAAGAGAATTGGGTGGTGCCAATTGACAACTGACCTCCTTTCCCACTCTTAGTTTGTATTATCCAGTGTTCTTCAACAGCACCATGTATTATCAATGATTCTATTAGACAAATATGAAGGACTTTTAGTATATTAACAAAAAGAGGCTTGAAATTCAGGGTTAAATTGTTCTCTCATTTTGTGTAACATTTTCCTACATTCTAATATGTAAAAGGTATAGTGATCCTTTCCCTTTAACTGGAATGTTTTTTAAAAAATATTTTTAAACAAGCTGCTTTTATTATTATGATTTTTCTTATTTTTTGGTGGTCAGGAGAAACCTTTAACTGTCAGTGTTTTAAAGTGAAATGCCTTCAGGCTGGACAGAACCTTAGATCTTCAAAGCTTAAATGAAGAATATTATCATATTGTGTAGGTTGATATGAACTGGAGATAAGTAAATAAAACTCCAGTAAAAAGATTTTTTGTGGTACCACACTCTGTGTGTGTGTGTGTGTGTGTGTGTGTGTATGTGTGTATATATGTTTAAGGAGATTGGACACAGTGTAAAGAAATTGAATTTTTTAAAAAAAGATAAGATAGGAGTAAATATAGAAAAGGACTAAAATGACTCCAGGCAGTGGAGCAAAAAGAACATAATTCTCTTTGGTGCTTTTTCCTTGTAGAATGACACCCTAGACCAGGTGCTAAAGCTTGGATAGAATCATTCCTTAGTTCACCAACTGTTACTCTCTACTTTTTTTTTTCAGCTAAGTAATTTTACTAGATTTCCTTTTAGAATTTCAAAGCATCTCATGACCATGATCTTTAGAATATAAATGAGCAAGGGAATGTTTAGGTGGATAAACATCTTTTTATTACTGTTATAAAAGTCATTCAAAAATGAGTCAGAGGTGGCTAATACACCCATCACTGGGGCTTTTGCCATGACCTGAATCCCCTGAACCTGTGCTAGCCTGGAACTTTCGGAAAAGTTACCAACTTGATCTAAGCCCTGACCTCTCACCTATACTTTTGCAATAGCCTTCTAATTGGATTATCTTTCTCAAGTCTCTGCTGCTCCAATTTGTCCTTTATACAGCTGCCAAATAGATTTTCCCAAAGAACAGATGTGGCTATGCCCCTTGCCCCTTTTCACTTACTTAGTAAACACTGGTATCCTTTTACTCCTAGAGTCAAATTATATATATATATATATATATATATATATATATATATATGTATATATGTATATACACACATACATATACATACATATATTTATATATATGTATATACAGGTATATGTATGTATGTAGACCTCTTCAGAATCAAACTCCTCCATTTCATTCTGTTTTTTTGAAAATATTTCCTTTCATATAATATTTAGTTAAATTACAGTGACTTACTTGTTGCTCCTCACACAGTACTCAATCTCTCTTTTCTCTGCTTTTCCAATAGCTGTCACTTATCTCTATGTGAAATATCTTCCTTTTTCTAATACTTAGAACTTCTGGCTTCTTTTAATACTGAGATCAAGAACCATGTATTCAAGGAAGAGTAGTTGGTCCTCTGCTGAACTCTTCCATCTCAAAATATATGATTTTAAAGTCTGATACAACATGATTTAGATAGATGGAGAGTTAAAGTAGCAAAGGTGTATGTGGAGGTGGTGCTGAATGTCCACCCACATTGTAGGCTGTAGCCGCTTCATACAGCAAACTATATCTATGGACACCTACCTTCTGTCTAGGCTAGATTTATCTCTCCTGCTCTTATTTTGGTAACCCTGCATTTCCAAAAAAGGACCACCACCACCACTACAGAGTTTGAGTCATATTCTTCTAGTTTCCTATAATTAACAAGGTTGAGGGATACACTCTTACTACTCACCACTAAAGCTTTGAAATTCCTATTAATGTACTTCTATCAGCACCAATAAGCCACTCATAATAAAATTAAATCTTAAATATAATAATATAATATATACAATATGTAATATAATTATATGCATAATTATAGATATATATTATAATAATAGTATAAAACATATCTTAAATATAAGCGTTTATGTAGTGACAAAGCAAAAGAAATATAATCACTAGAACCCATTTATAAAGCAGATGCACAATATTAATGTAATTTAGATGACATTTTACCTATTATGCTCTCAGTATTTGTGGGAGATAATGAATTCATATTTAAATGAAATTTGTAGTGGGGAGGTGGAACTAAGTTTGCAGAGTAAGGTAGAGGCACCTAAAACTCCCAAATTACACTCCAAACAATATAGAAATAACACCTAAAATTCTGAAGTGGGAGAAACTACAAAGAACAAAGTAAAACATTTCTCAAGACCAGGAAAACTTAGAAGGTCAATAGGAAAAGTCTATCTCAGTGAGGTGGTGGTCAGACCTGGAGTTTAGTACAGACCACATGGGCTGTGGCAGCAGCAGCAAGCCACAGAAGAAATTTATCAGTGGCAGCTGTCTTTAGGAGCTCTTAAGCCACAGACAAAAAGGGGATCATACAGTTTAGTCATAAGGAGATTACAGGATACACTTTGGAATGCCCATATGCAGTTTTGTTTCAGTCTCAGACCTAAAAGGATTACTAGCTCACTAATGCTTGTGGGCCAAGAAGAGTCGGGACCAGAGTGACAGTTCTAGGGTAGAAAAGAGTGTATCTGGTTGCTTATAGAGCACAGGTAAGGAAAGCAGTAACCACACCTTTCTTTACATCATACCACCTTGGAAGACTTGGAAATATGCACATCTCCAAAGTTAGCTCTGAAAATATCAGCAAGAGAGGCCTAAAGTTTAGTATAGTGCCCTCTTAAACCCTCAGAATGGAGCCCAATTTTAACATAGTTCTAAGTCAAGAAATAGATGGGAAAAATGAACAACCAAGAAAAGAAGAATCTGACCATGGAAAGTTAATATGATGATAAGATTAAAACATAAATCTGGAAAAAAGACAATGAAGTCAAAATAGCTACATGCATAGCTTCAAAGAAAAAAAAATGTTAAGTTGGTCAAAGGACTCCAAAAAAGGATTTTTGAAAAATCTCAGATGTGATTTTTTCTTTTTTTGTTGTTTTTTTTCCAAAACACTTATTTATTTAGAATTTTTCTCCAAATTACGTGTATAAAGAAATTTTCACATTGATTTTTAAAACTTTGTGTTCCAAATTCTCTTCCTCCCCTCAACACCACCCCCCTTAAGAACTCAAGCAATTCAATTTAAGTTATACATGTGCATTCATACAAAACATTTTCACATTAGTCAGGTTGTGAAAGAAAACAGACAAAAAACTTTAGAAAGAGGAACTAACAAAAATTATACTTCAATCTGTATTCAGGTACCATCAGTTCTTTCTCTGTAGGTGGATGACATTTTTTGTAAGTACTTCTGATAGTATCCTGCTAATCATTTCTTACAGAATAATAATGTTCCATTCTAATCTCATCCCACAAGTTATTCAGCCTTTACCCAATTGATGGGCATCACCCCAACTTCAGATTCTACTTTTTAAAATCTCTTTTGGGGCACCAACCTAGTAGAGGTATTACTAGGTCAAAGAGTATGCATAGTTTTATAGCCCTTTGGCCATAGTTCCAAATTTCTCTACAGAATATTTAAATCAGTTTACAACTTTACCAAGAGTGCATTAATGTCTCAGATGTGATTTAAAATAAATAAGAGAGGGAGAGGAAAAAATAGGAAAATAAAAGAGAGTGATGCAAGAAAATTATGAAGAGAGTCAACAGCTTGGTAAAGGAGGCATATGAAATACTGAAGAAAATAATACCTTAAAAAACAGAATTGACCAAATGTAAAAGGAGGGACAAAAGCTTACTGAAGAAAATAATTCATTAAAATTTTAGACTTGGGCAAGTAGAAGCTAATGAATCCATGAAGCATCAAGAAATAATAAAATTCTTCTTATAGAAGAAAATGGGAAGTATTTTATTGGAAAAAACAACCAACCTTAAAAAGCAATTGAAGAGACCTGATTAAAAAATTATTGGACTGCCTAAAATCCATGATAGGTACTACATTTCAAGAAATTATATAAAAAAAACTACCTTGCCCTGATATCCTAGAACTAGAGGGGTAAAATAGAAATTAAAAGAATATACTAATCACCTCCTGAAAGAGATTCCAAAATGAAAAATCCCAGGAATATTATAGCCAAATTCCAGAGATCCCAGGTGAAGGAGAAAATATTACAAGTTACCAGGAAGAAACAATTCAAATGTCATGGAGGCATAAACAGGATAATACAAAATTTATCAGGTTCTACATTAAATGATTGGAGGACTTGGAACATGATATCCTATAAGACAAAGGGGCTAGGATTATAATCAAGTATCACCTACCCATTAAAACTGAATATAATTCTTCAGGGGAAAAGATGTACATTTAATGAAATAGAGGATGTAAAAACATTCCTGATGAAAAGTCCAGAGGTGAATAGAAAATTGGACTTTCAAATTCAAGACTCAAGAAAAATACAAAAAGGTAAACATGAGATATCATAAGGAAATCAATAAGGTTATATATTCCTACATGGGGATATGATAATAATAACTCCTAAGAAAATTATCATTATTAGGACATTTAGAAGGAGTATACATAGACAAAGGACATAAGTGTGAGTTTACCATAATGTGATGATTTAAAAACAAATACAATTAAGGGAGGAGAAAATCCAATGCACTAGAAGAGGCAACAGAGAGGTACAATGGGGGGTAAATTATCTCAAATAAAAGAGCCATGCAAGAAAGAGCTTTTACAGTAAAGGGAAGATAGTTGAATGGCAGGTAAGCTTGCACCTTAATCTTGTCATTGACTCAAAGAGAGGAAGTATAATGAAAGAAGGATAAGAGAGGGGGCTAATAAAAGGAGGAGTGGGGAATGTGGAGGTGAGAGTAAAAACAGACTTTTGAAGAGGGGCAGGATAAAAAGAGAGAAAAGGAGAAGCAGGATGGGAGAATAGGATAGAGGGAAATAGTAATTATAACTGCATGTGAATAAGATGAGCTCACACATAAGACAGTAGTGAATAGTAGAGTGAAATAAAAAATAAACAGAATCTGACATTATGTTTTTTAGAAGACATATGCTTGAAACAGAGAGAGAGTAAAAATAAGGATCTAGATCAGCATCTATTATCCTTGAATTGATATTAAAAAAATCAGAAGCAACAGTCATGATCTTAGACAAAGCAAAAGCAAAAATAAATTTAATTAAAAGAGACAAACAGGGAAACTACATTTTGTTAAAATGCTAAAAGGTACCATAGAAAATAGGGTAATATGAGTTCTAGACATACATGTACCAAATGGTATCACATCTAAATTTTTTTTAAAGTTGAATAAATTACAGAAGGAAATAGTAAAACTATACTATTGGGGACCTCAGGTTGTTCCTTTAAGAACTAAGTAAATCTAACAAAAAAACAAACTAGAAAAAGTTAAGGAGATGAATAGAATTTTAGAAAAATTAGCTATGATAAACCTCTAGAGAAAACTGAATGAGAATTAAAAGGAAAATACATTTTATCAGTGGTACATGACACCTACACAAAAATTGACTACATATTAGGGCATAACCTCACAACCAGGTGTAAAAGAGCAGAAATAATAAATACATCCTTTTCAGATTATAATGGAATAACAATCCCATTCAATGAAGGAGTGCATAAACATAGGTTTAATTAGAAATTAAATAACCCTAAAAAGTGAATGGGTCCAAGAAAAAATCATAGAAACAAACAATACTTTATTAAACAAAATTAAAACAATGAGATAATATATTAAAATTTGTGGGATGGGATGCAGCCAAAGCAATACTTAGAGAAAAATTATATTTCTAAGCATGTCAACAAAATAGAGCAAATCAATGAACTGGGCATGCAAAACAAACAAATAAAAAAAGAACTAATTAAAAATCTCCAATTAAACATCAAATTGGAAATCCTGAAAATCAAATAGCAGATTAATAGAACTGAAAGTAAGAAAACCTTTGAAGTAATCATTAAAACTCAGAACGAAAAGAAAAAAATAAAATAGATAAGTCATTGATTAATTTGGCTTAAAAAAAGAAAGAGGCAAACCTCACTACTGAAAAGTGTGTGTGCACCTTCATAGTATATGAACAAGTAAGTAGTTTTCAAAAGAAATCAAAGCTATTTATGGTCATATGAAAAATTCTCTAAATCAGTATTAATTAGAGAAATACAAATTAAAATACTTTTAAGGTACTACCTCATACTCTCTCAGATTTGCAAATTTGACAGAAACGGAAATTACAAATGTCAGATACGGTATGGAAAAATTAGAACATTAATGCATGATTGGTAGACTTGTGAACTGACCCAATCATTCTGGAGAGCAATTTGGAACTATGCCCAAAGGGTTTATAAATTGTGTTATATCTTCTGACCCAGCAACACCACTACCAGGTCTCTATCCCAAGGAAATCAAAGAAAAAGGGAAAGGACTTACATGCACAAAAATATTTATGCCAGTTCTTTTTGTGCTGCCAAAGAACTAGAAATTGAGGAGATACTCATAGGTTGTATAATGGCTGAACAAGTTGTGGTAGATGATTGTGATGGAATACCATTGTATGCTATAAGAAGTCACAAGCAGGATTCTTTCAGAAACCCCTGGAAAGACATTAATGAACTAATGCTGAGGGAAGTGAGCAAAACCAGGAGAACATTGTACACAGTAACAGCAATATTTTATAATGATCATTTTTGAATGAATTGGCTATTCTCAGCAACGCAGTGATCCAAGGTGGTTCCAAAGGTCTTATGATGAAAAATGCTAACCACCTCCAGAAAAGGAACTGACAAAATCTAAAAGCAAATTGATTCATGTTTAATTTTTTTCTTTATTTTGTCATTTTTATATATTTTTTCACAACATGGCTAATATGAAAATATGTTTTGTTTGCACATACATAACATGTAAAATTGCTTTCCATCTCAGGGAGGAAGGAAGAAAAAGTGGAAGGAAGATAATCTGGACTCAAAATTTAAAAAAAAAAGCTTAACTAATGCATTGTTGGTGGAGTTGTGAACTGATCCAACCATTTCAGAGACCAATTTGGAACTATGGCCAAAGGACTATGGGGGCTATATGTACCCTTTGACCTAGCAATACCACTACTAGGTCTGTATACCAAAGAGGTCATAAAAAAGGGAAAAGGACCCACATGTACAAAAATATTTCTATCAGCTCTCTTTGTGGTGTTACAGAATTGAAAACTGAGGGGATGTTCATCAGTTGGCAAGTAGCTGAACAAGTTGTGGTATATGAATGTAATGGAATACTATTATGCTGTAAGAAATGATGAGCAGACAGATTTCAAAAAAACCCTAGGAAGACTTAGATGGACTGATGCTGAGTAAAGTGAGCAGAGCCAGGAGAACATTGTATACAGTAACCACAACATTCTGTGATGATTGACTGTGCTAAACCTCAGTCTTCTCAATAATACAGTGATCCAACATAATTCCATGGGACTTATGATGGGAAAATGCTCTCCACATCCAGAAAAAGAACTGTGGATTCAGAATGCAGATTAAACCATACTGTTTTTATTTTTGTTGTTGGGTTTTTCCCCCTTTTGAGGTTTCCCCCTTTTGTTCTGATTCTTCTTTCACAAAATGACTAATGTGGAAATGTGTTTAATGTGATTATACATACCTTTATCAGATTGCTTGCCATCTTGGGGAGGCTGGAGGGAAGGAAGGGAGGAAGAAAAATTTGGAACTCAAAATCTTATAAAAGTGAATGTTGAAAACTATCATTACATGTACCTAGAAAAAATAAAATACTATTAAGTTAGAAAAAAAATGAAGGAATACAAAAGAAAAATATAAATTGTTGTCATATGTAACTAGAAAAAAATATTAAGGAAATAAAAAATAATGAAAATTGGCTGGAAAATATGTGAGGAAAGCCTACGTGGTGTGGGTGTGTGTGTGTGTATGTGATTCACAATCCATCCATTCAGGAACTTTTTCCCTACAAGAAACCCTTCTTTGATAAATGTATGTCTGTTGATGCTCACAGCTCTCCATCTCCACACATCTTTTTCAATTAACAACATTTTTTAAAACTTAAAGAGAGCCATTAAAACCTTTAGAAAGTATTACCCCTTGATTTGAATAGCAGTTTCCTTTAAACCCAAGAGCTGGAAACCTTATCATGCTGGTTACTATACATGAGCCCAGTCATCCCTTTCCTCACCAGGATTTTGTATTACTCAATTTAAACAGCACTCACAGCAAACATCTCAGCTTAACACTCCATGGACAAACCTTTGGCAGCTCTTCTTATTAAGTAAAACATCTGGAATGCCTGCTTTTTTTTCCCTTTTTTTTTTCTTTCCAAAATTGGGGGTGGGGGAGCAACAAAAAGCATTCTGTATTTCTAAGAGCCTTTGCCTCTCATTAGCTGGGAAACTAATAGCTAAAATTGCTATCTCTGTCAAGCTAATAAGGAGCTATTGGCCAAAGCTTTCCTCACATGACTGATCCTGTTGATCATCTTTTCGAGATCCCCTACCAGCTTCTTTTGGACCTCTCATTTTTCTTTGCTTTTTTTTTTTAGGCTCTTTAATTCCCTTACCACAATGACCTTGGCCTCCTTTTTCTTGTATCTCCTACACATTTTTTCAGTAGCTTAAATTGGAACCTCCTTGCTCTCAGTAACTCACCTTTAACATAAAAGGTATCAACTCTCTAAATTTCACCTATGAAATCAATAATGATTTTTTTTCAAATCATACTTTAGCTTGCTTATATTCACGATAGTCATTTTTAAAGCTTTGCCCTCCTAAATAAGAAAGCAGTTGTATTCGCATCACCTGCGGTACCCTAATGTCTTGGAAATCTAAGTCAATGAGTCTGTAAGCATTTAAGTGCCTGTCAGGTTTCAGGAACTGTGATAATAACTGAGGTTACAAAGAAAGGGAAAAGAAATTTAGTTTCTTCCTTCAAAGGGCTGGCAATCTAAAGGGGAAGAAAACATGCAAACAACAACTATGTACAAAGAAGATATATACAGGATAAATAGGAAGTATGTAACAGAGGTATGACAATAGCACTAAGACGGTTGGGTAAGGCTTGCTAAAGATGTCATTTGAGCTGGGACTTGAAGCAGAGATAAGAAAGGACAGTATTATAGGCATCAAGGGTATCTAATGAAAATGTCCACCACTGAGAAATAAAGTGTTTTGTTCTAGGAAGGGCAATGATGGCTTTCTTATGAAAAGGCCTTGAATGTCAAGTGGAGAATTTATATTATGATCCTAGTGGTAACAAAGAGGCCACTGGAGTTTATTGAGTAGTCACCATGGTACAACATCTCATTTTGTTTCTTTGAAACTGTTGGTGTTCAGATTTTTCTTGATAAATAGATAAAAATTCTTTTCCATCTTTAAACCATCAATCTGCTTACATATAATAATTGCATCATCTTATATTTTTCATATAATAATTTGTATTTCTATTTGTGCCACAATTCATTTTCTGTCCAAATAGTCTGTTTGATCATAGAGCTATATATCTTCATACATATGTATTAGCAATATTTATTAAACCATAGTTATTTCCCTACTTTATTTGGGCACAAATATGTTTATTTGCAACAGTGATAGTACCCTTCATTCTTTAACATTTTATTTATATATCTTTGCTTAGACAAAAAAGACTTTTTCTACCCCATTCAATATTGAAGTTCTCCATATTAAAAGGCCTTTATAATATAATACATTATAATAGTAGTGTCAAACTCAAATATAAATGGGGATCCCTAAGATACATATGGACTTTGAAAACCACATATTAATATAATATATATTTTATAGTATTTTTACTTATTTTAAATATTTCCAAAATGATTTTATTCTGGTTGACAACACTCAGAAATTTGGCCTGTGGTAGTATATCTGACAAATCTTCTTAAAACAAAAACTTAATTGGGTGTGAGAAGAGAAGGAAGTATTAGGAAAGGCTTCCTATCAGAAATGTCCAGAAAAAGGTAGAAAAAGGAACTCCCTGCTACCTAGAATTATCACAGAAAATATCGTACTTTTCCATGATATAAAATTAGGAATACATAACTAATAGTTTGGAGGGGACTCATTCGTTGAGGTGACAAAACCAGCCTGATTTCTTGGGTCTTCATCATACCAAACCATCCCACTACAGGAGCAAGGTTGACTTTATATTTGGGCAGAACATATAACTTCAAATATGATATGATTTGATATAATTCTTTTTGTACTTTTGCTCCAAAGTATCTCTCTATCACGATCATACCATAGGTACTTGCAATTTTTACAATTTTCTCACTTTAGGGTAAAGCATTCCTAACAGATCTTATGATCCAGAAACTGAAGAGATATTAAAAGTCATCAAATTTCATTTTATAGGTGAGGAAACTGAGGAACAGAAAAGTTAATTGACTTGCACAGGTTATCATAGTTAGTAAGTGTATTGAATTCAGGTCCTTCACCCCAGCCACTAAGCTATGCTGGTATTGACCTTTCAAGTATGTATCTTATTTAGGAGTCATAACACATCATCTGCCACTAACAGCTCAAATTTTTTTTTATCAGTTTAGTCATGTTACTTTATTTATTTATGTATTTATTTTGGCGGGGCAATGGGGTTTAAGTGACTTGCCCAGGGTCACACAGCCAGTAAGTGTCTAGGGCCGGATTTGAACTTAGGAACTCCTGAATCCACTGTGCCCCAGTCATGTTACTTTAAATCTCACTTTTAAATCTCATTAAATTTCTTTTTCAAATGATTTTTTTAAAAATAGGCTCCTCTAATTTAGACATATAAAAGTTGCAAGATGCCAAGAAGTGACTAAGATACTTTTTCCCCCCTCTAACAAAAGTTTTTATTCAAACAGGAATAGGGAAGCCAAAACTACTCAAAAGTAGGGGTGGGCGTAGAGAAGTATTTAGCCATTTGAAACCCATATTGGATGAGGAAATATTAATTATCAGGACTTCTGTGTTAGTACTGAGACATAGTTCATTATTTCATTGACTAATTCTGCTGTCTGGTCATGGGAGATGTTTTTTTTCCAAAGGCTAAATCTTTTCTCTCCCCTTCTTCCTGTCCATATGAACAGTTTCTCCTTCAAGTTGAATGTGAGAGAATGAGAAGATAAATAATCATGTATCCTAGGAACTATTAGCTAAGGAAAGATACAAAACAATCTAGTGGGAGTCCCGAGCTTCTCACTTGGGAATCTAGGGTCAGTAGTTGAGAGAATCCTTGAAAGCAAATTAATATGAAAATGTCCTGAAATTTTAGAATCATGAACAAACTGCAGGAGTAACCTGACCCTAAGACAGATTTTAGAAGGAGTTAGAGTTAGAAAAGAACCTTTTGATCAGATCTGAGGATATGAATAGGCGTAAAATAAGATGTAACAGCAAGGGTTAAGAGGTGAAATATACATTTAATTTTAACAAGAAGATGTTTTTTTTTTTTTAGAAAAAATTCTCCATAAGACAACTTACTCATACTTTATCTATTTTAATTTTAAAAATCACCAAATTAAAAATCACGAGAAAGATCTAAAACATTTATGGTTGTAATAGCTATCATAGCTTAACCATGACTTTATTTCAAGCCAAGCAATTCCAATTATGTAACTAAGGCTCCTACCACCACCAGGTGGCAACATACCCTAATTGCATATTCACTTCCAGAAAGAAGTAAATAAACTTTTTGAAATTAGAATTTACAAAACTGAACTCATACTTATAGCAAAGTGGCTATATACCAGATTAAGCAGGAAGTCACTTAGCAAACCCAGAGGGAATGGGATATGGGTCATATTTTGCCTTGATGGGATAAAGGAAAGAGGAAAAAGTTGGCAAGGGAGGTTATCTGAAGTTGCCTACCCTCTTGGCTAACTAGGAGCCAAGGTGAAGGCAATAGCCAAAAGAGATATTTGCCGAGGGAGGGGAATGGATTATTAAAAGATATTAGACCAATGTCCCACAAAAAAAAAAAAAAGAAAAAGAAAAGAAGATATTAGAGGATGGGGGGGTGCTCGGTGGCGCAGTGGATAGAGCACCAGCCCAGGATTCAGGAGGACCTGAATTCATATATGGCCTCAGACTTGACACTTAGTAGCTGTGTGACCCTGGACAAGTCACTTAACCCTCATTGCCCACAAAAAAAGAAAAAGAAAATAAATAAACAAGCAAAAACAAATGAATAAATAAATTAATTAATGAAGATAGATAGATACATAGATAGATATTAGAGGATCATTGAAACAACCAGACCTTCTTGGAATTCCCTCTATCAGTGGAGTAATCCAAGAGCTCACTTTACCAAAGTATCTTCCCTAGAATAGCCTTGATTAATACAGATGCTGCAAATAATTTTTTGCCACCAAAATGATCCAGATTGCAAATATTTATGGCACAAATAATGGAAGGTTCAGTATGTATCTGGGAAACACAAATAAGAGGTCTTTATTTTTTTCAGCCCCTTTATCCTCCTTACCATTCTCCCTGACTAGAATTAGTTTATTCTCTGATAGTTTAAAAAATTAACCATGTTTAATGTCCAATATGATAAATATAGAACTTTTTAAGGCTCCATTGAAGTTTTTAAAGAGGCATTCTAGAAGCTTAGTCAATGTAACAGTTAAAAACATAACAAATGTATCAGAAGAAAATTCTTGACTGTGAGAATTGATTCTGGGATGTTCCTTTGACATTTATTTGAAATCCTTGTCATCAATAGCCAGAAGTTAATTATCTTGTTGTGTAAGATCATAAAAAGTTAAAGATCACCTAGACCTATTCTTTTGTTTTAGAGGGGACAGTGACCCCAAGAGAATTTTAAGTGACTTACCCATCGTTGTTCTGCTAGTAAGTGACAGAGCTGAGGACTCAAATCCAAATAATCGGCCTTCTATACAGTATTCTTCTCACTCTGTTATGTTGCCTGACTACTGAGACAAGGGGATAAAGATAGTTTTTCCCAGAAAGATGGTGTTGCACAATGGAAAGGACACAGGTTTCTAACTAGGAGACTTGAGTTGGAATTTGCACTCTATTATTTATTACATAGGTGGCCTTGAACAAGTTATGTGATCTCCTTGTGCCTTGGTTTCCCCATCTTTAAAACAGAGGGTCTATTCTATTTGTATTTTCTTTTGCAACATGGCAGTTAAGGAAATATCTTTTGCATGATTACACATGTATAATTGGTATAAAATTGCCTTCTCAAAGAGAGGAAAGGGACAGGAAGGAGAGAATTTGGAACTCTTTTTAAAATGTGTTAATTTTTTTTTAAAAAGTAATTGGGAAACATTAAACAAAATAAATCATTTTTTTAAATGAAGGATTTAGATTAGATTATATATCTCTGAATTATCTCCAACATTAAGACCAATTATCCTTTCTGTTCTCTAGACTCTAGCTTTTTAAAAGCTTTCATGACCCCAACAGTTTATCCAAAGAAAAATTGCCCCCAAGTCTTTGGGCAAATTTTAGACAGGAAAGTAAGCTCAATTTTACAGTTTACTAAACCAGAGGAAGAAAAAAAATCAATACTCTTCTGCAATTGTAGCCAAAAGTCTGCTTTCTTCAGGCAGAAAAGCAATAATCCTATTCTGGGCAAGTTTAGTGAGGCTTCTCCCTGGAGATATTTGTTCACTTGGGAAACTTTTCTAAATTTTCTATCGATTGATCTACACATATACACAATACACACATGCATACATGCATACACATATACACATGGATACACATACACATAAACAAAAACATTTTACATACTCACACATGCTATATAAACACAAATACCACAGGGAAGAATATGTAAAACTAGCACACACAGTTTATATGCAATCATGCTTCTTGATATCTCCTGCATCTATTTGCAAATAAATAATAATATTAATAATAAATAACATTTTTTGTTTTTGTGTTGGTTTGTTTTGTTGCAGGGCAACGAGGGTTAAGTGACTTGCCCAGGGTCACACAGCTAGTAAGTGTCAAGTGTCTACGGCCGGATTTGAACTCAGGTCCTCCTGAATCCAGGGCCGATGCTTTATCCACTGTGCCACCTAGCTGCCCCAATAATAAATAACATTTTATAGTGCTTATTCTGTGCTAAACACTGTTCTCTGTGCTATACAATTATCTCATTTGATGCCCATGACAATCCTGAGATGTAAGTAGAAAATTAGATATAACTTAGCTCTTTACAAAATCTAGTTATCTAAAATCCTTCATTTCCTCCTGATCTTCCTTCACATTGACTTATTCATTCATTCATTGAACACTAAATATTCCATGTGTATATACACATATGCACATATACACATACATGTATACACACCCAACACATACATGTATGCATATATGTGTATATTAATACACATATGCTAGATATGCACTGCATATACCACAAACACACTATATGATATACATGTATATGCACACATATGTGTATACACATATATAATATATAGTCACTATATATACATAAACAATACATATATATGTACATTGTATACACACATTCATATGTGCACACATGTATGTGTGTTTGTATATGCACATGCAATGCATATACACATACATATGTGGTTATGGTGGTCCTTTGTTCTCAAAGAGGAGCAATGATATCAGGAAGACGATGTCTTGACTTTCCAGTGAATTGGATTTAAGGGAGTCAGGGCTATACAAAATCATCTTCTTTCCTCCAGGGTCCCTTAAGTCCAGTGACAAGATACAGATCAGGACAACTGGAGATGAAAGCAGATGCGGTGGGAGACCTTGGCCTTTTTAAGACCTTTTTAAGGTCTCAGTTTGTCTGAGGTAACAACCTTTCCGTGATTTAAAGCTAAGTAAGAAATGAGGTAAAAGATGGCCTAGTCAGAAACAATCACCACCAAACTTGGAGGGGATGACCTTTGGGGTTTCTGTATAATATAAAAGACAGACAGATAGAGCCATCTAATATATGGGTGCTTATAGAAACTCATGCATAAGTTTATACAGATATAAGTAAACATCTCTGTCCATAAATATGTTGGCATGTTTATATACATACACATACACATACACATACATGCATATGTTTTGCTATATTTATATGCACACATACATATAGAGATATGGATATAAATATAGATGTATATACGTCTATATCTATATATATGTGTGTGTGGTACACAAATATGTATAAACAGATATAACCCCACCTACATACAAAAATAAACATATATATATATATACACATTGATGTACATTTATATACATGCAGATGTATAGATATGTGAATCATTTAGATATTTCCATCTATCCATCCGTCCATCCATCCACCTATCTACCTGTCTACCTATCTACCTATCCATCATCAATGAAGCATTTGGAAGTCTCATGTTTGAAAAATAATACTAAGATAATATTTATACCTACAGGGAAAGTATTGCAATTTAATCAGTCTTTAATTCTATCTGATTCCATCTAGTATTTGTGTTCCATATCACCTCTTCCATTTCAAAGTTTCCTAAAAGGGTGTGTCAATTTTGAATATCCAAATAAATATCTCTCATGTTTTATTATTCTTTTTATTAGTATAGTAATATGCATGGGGCTTTCAATCTCTGAGCACCTATTTATGAAGATGTTTTCCTGCAAATTCAGATTAAGGAACAAGTATTTGTTAGATACCTAGATAGTTAAGACATGATCCCTGTACTCAAAGAACTTATGCTCTAATAGAGTAGCTTATATTCATACATGTCTTCTCATTGAAACTGAATCAATCTTGTTTTGTTCATTGATAGAAAATGATAAGATCATAGATTTCGAGCTAGAAGAAACTCTAAAGGTCAGTCAGTTCCAGTCGTTTAATTTTTACAGATGAGAGGTTCTGACTTGTTCAGGATCTGAGTGGTAATAAGTGCAAGCATGAGGTTTGAACTCAGATCATTCTCACTACAAATTACACTCTACTTCCTTTACAAAGTACCTAAAATAGATCAAATTGGACATTTTGGTGGTGCATACAGGCTTGAAAGAATTTGTGTACTTCTTGAACTGCCTAAATGGCTTTTCATGAGTCTTTCTCATCCTCCCCATCTTACTTGCATGATAAAAACGATGTTATTTATTTGCTGTTTTCTCACTGCCTGGCATTCTGGAGCCAGAGGAAGGTACAGCTGTGTCTCTTATTTCTTTGACTGTGATCAAAGTTATACTCTGTGGAACATATGAAGATAACCCCGGTGTCTAGGGGTTTATAATGCCTTTGCACAGATTTCTCTTGGAGAAAATGAACTCTAAACATGAGTTAGAATACTTGAGATAGAGTGAAAAGAATGCTGAATTGAGAGTCAGCAGAGACTTGGATGCAAATTCTGACTCTCATTTTTAATCGCTGAGCTTGTTGCATCATTGCGAAAATCGGGATAATTATCTTTTGGAGCATCAAATTGGATACAACATGTAAATTTATTTGTAAACCATAGAGACACAGTGTGATTTTATTGTTATGGAGTCATTTTAGTCATATCTGATTTTCTGTGACCCTCTGGGTTTTTCTGGGGTTTTTTGGCAGTTATTGGAGTAGTTTGCCATTTTCTTCTCCAGCTCATTTTAGACTTGAAGAAACAGGAAAATAGGGTTAAAGTGACTTGCCCAGGATCACACAGCTAGTAAATGTCTGAGAATGGATTTGATCTTGGATCTTCCTGACTGTAGGCCCAGTGTGCTATACACTGTACCACCTAGCTGCCCTTTCCTTTTACAAATGAGTAAAAAAAAAGAAAAGGAAAAAAAAGAGAGAATTGTCTATCTTATTAGATATGGTGAGGGGGAAAGAAACATGCATTTATTAAGCACCTACTATATTCTAGGCACTGGAGTTAACACTTTATAAATTATCTCACATGACCCTCACAAGAGCCATGTGGGACAGGTGCCATTATTATCTCCACTTTTACAATTGAGTTAACTGAGACAGAGAGAAGCTAAGTGACTTGCCCAGATGCCAGTGCTTCTGACATTGCTTTAGGTCATCAGTTAGATAGAATTGCTATTTGGGTAGCCATGAAGGGCCAGGCTGTAACTAGATATTACCTTGGTCTCTTATTTCCACCCATATAATATTGGGTTTGCCTAAATGCAGATATAGGGAGGTTGCTTGGCTAAGAAGCCTGAAACATTAGTCTTTTTGCTGCTTGGAATTGATTCCTGATTTCTTCCCTTTTATATACTATGAGGATTGTCTGTGTACTCCTGGCTTAGACTTCTAGCCTACAACTGATGACTCTTTACTTGAAGGGAATAAGTCACATTGCCTGTAGAGGTTGATAGCACTTAAGATCTCTTTTTACTCTGCTAGATGAGGAAAACTAGTTCTAGGAGAGTTTCATTGAAGAATGATTAAAAAATATATATTACTGGGAGTAGCTAGGTGGCCCAGTGGATAAAGCACCAGTCCCGGATTCAGGAGGACCTGAGTTCAAATCCGGCCTTAAACACTTGATATTTACTAGCTGAGTGACCCTGGGCAAGTCACTTAACCCTCATTGCCCCACAAAATATATATAAAACTAGAGAAGTATTTCTGATCCATGAGAAAGTGTGTGTGTGTGTGTGTGTGTGTGTGTGTGTGTGTGAAGATATGTAAAGAAAACATCTTTGAAAGTGAAGAGTAAGAAAGGGATGTTTTTCTTCTTGTCTGTTTAATGCAAGACTTCTCCATCTGGAGACAAAGACTGTAGTAATGGTCTTTGAAGAATACTTTACACTATGAAATTTGCTACTACTGATTCCCATGCTGCTGAAAGAATAGTGTTCCACAAAAATACAACTGTCTTTGGCAAAATTTGAGATTTGGGATATAGTGACTGGGACTGGAGTGTTGACTCTGAGAAGTTGGTTCAGAATCTGTGATTTGCAGTTACATGCTAGTCTTCTACCTAAATGCCCAGGGTCCTATTTTTAAAAGGAAACTTGATTTGCCTGAGGTCACTATCCACCTTATAGTTCATGGGAACCTGGAGAATTTTACCTTATGTCCATCATCTGCTTCCAAGAAAGGGTTAGTAGGAATATATAAATAAAAGAATGGCAGTGGTAGGTGTTAGGAAATGACCTTACTAGTAAGAAATTTATTTTACTTTCAATTCCTCCCTTCTCACTGTATTTCTGATGCCTAAAACTTTCATACTTCCTACCTCCTAATAGATCAAATACTAATCTTCTATTAAGAATTGATAAGTTTCCGAATCAAGCCTAGAAGTGCTGGAGGCTATTAACAGAATTTAGAGTATGTGAAGCCTGAGAAGTGGCTGAACTTTGTATTATATATTTGCAGTAGAGTTGTTTTCTACTAGATTTCTCTTCAAAAGGTTAATATTTCGGCTACATCCTTGAAAAATTGCCTTTGTAGTCGACACCAAAAGCCTAAACATTTTTACTGGTTAAAAAAAAAGGTAGACTAGTTCCAATCTACCTGATTAAAATAAATTTTGAAATATAACATATTTATTGTTGCCAGTAAATTATGAGAATTCATATTTACCAACATTACCAGATATAATTACCAGATACAACTTGACTGAAGAGGAATTGGTATATAGTAGTTTGGGAAATGTGGAAATTTATTTTGATTTGGGGACCCTACCTTTAGGCTGAGATTAGAAAGCCTTAGGCCCTCAGGGTCTCTCCCCCTCCTCCTTAGCTTCAGCTGAGCGGAAAAAACCCCGTGGGCTATACAAGACGCCGGGGCAGACAGCTGGGGGGACAAAAAGCCCCCAGCTCCATCCAACCTGAGCAGAGCTATCTGAAGGATGGCCTGTGCTGAGGCATGAGGCTTGAGAGCACCCCCCCCCCCCAGCTGCAGCTCTGGCTGGCGGATTAGCTTGGTCTGTGGGGGCGAAGGAAGCCCCGAGATTTGAGTGGAGAGAAGAAAAGGTGTATATATAGACCTGGGAGTTACAGGAGGGGGGCGGACTAGAGGAAGATGGACTAGATAGACAAGAAAGAGGGTGTGACTAGAGGGGAGCACGGACAAGGAAGGCGGAGAGTTCGGTTAGGAAAAGGAGAGACTGGGCGGACAATGTTACATGCCTTAATACAAACCAGGGAAAGTGTAACGTGCCCTGAGGCTGGAGGTGGCTAAGGCCCTTATTGTATTCAAGAAGTTCGAAGCTCAGCAGGTGGGAAAGAGACTCAGTGGAAAGAGACCACAGGAAAGCAGTCAGGTTGTACACTTTATTTTCCTGTATTCTTAATTTTCAACAGTATCTCATAAATAAACTCTGCTTGGATTATTTAGTTAAGAGGCTTCTTAATCCTGTGCTTATCAATTTGGGAGTGGAGCAGTGTGGTGGAACTTTATAAACGGCCCATATTAAATTAATGAACTCAGATACAAACAGTCAAAAGCCCCAGAATTAGTACCCCAGTCAGCTCAGCCCCCAAATTAGCCTGATCATAAAAATATTTTCACAGAAAGTACATACATATATATACACACATTTATATATATGTATAATATAATACATTATTAGTATGTTATATAGTATATTATGTATTAGATTACATATATTACACATTATATAATATATTTTTATATATTATATATGATATTAAAGCTATCCTAGTTAATAGTGATAACTATGTCAATATAGTATAAATTGTAATTCTTGAGTCATTTTTCAGATGCATCCAACTCTTCATGATGCCATTTGTAGGTTTCTTGGCAAACATATAGGAATGGCTTGCCATTTCCTTCTCCAGTTCATTTTACAGATGAGGAAACTGAGGCAAACAGGGCTCACAGCAGTCTGCTCCCAGAAGCTCACCAGCAGGAAAGACGAGCTCCCTCAACTAGTGTTTCCTTTTCTACTTTTACTCTCCCTCCCCTAAAAGGGAGGTCCTTCAAGCTGGATGTGGAGAGCGGTTCCCCTGCTGACCTCAGCAGCATCCATCACTCAGTACAGACCAGGTGTGGCCCATATCCAATCATCCCTAACCGCTTTCTCAAACAGTATGATCATTCAGGTGGGACCCCTACGAGTCTGCCAAATTCCATTATTTTATCACAACATGAACTGAGGAAGATTAGTTTTCATGACTCTAAGTCCAGCAGTTTATCCATTGAGCCACCTTGCTTCCTTCATAAAGTATGGTAGGTCCTTACAAAGTCCAAAGGTTTTCATTCCATTATTACATTAACTGACCTCTAAGAACCAACTTTCCTAGATTATACAAGGGTCACGAAAGAGTTGATTCTAGATAATGATTTGGGCAAAGCGAGCAGCATTTCGTGCTGCCTCCTACATGAAGTGGTTGTAGTCTGTATCAAGAGAAGGAATCTCTATCTCTGTCTCTCTGTCTATCTATCTGAAACCACAAATTTTTCAGATTCTTAAAGTAAGCTTGGTAGCAATTGAAAGTATTGTAGGACATTTTACACTGTTAATTAATACCACTCTTGGGGCAGCTAGATGGCACAGTGATAAAGCACCGGCCCTGGATTCAGGAGTACCTGAGTTCAAATCCGGCCTCAGACACTTGACACTAGCTGTGGGACCCTGGGCAAGTCACTTAACCCCCATTGCCCAGCAAAAAAAAAAAAAAAATTAATACCACCCCCCCTTCCCCCAAATATATAAATATATATTATCTATCTATCTATCTATCTATCTATCTATCTATCTATCTATCTATATCTTTATCTATATCTCTATCTATCTATATCCCTTAACACAGAGAAATAGCTACCTACTACCCTTTGGAGATGGGTATGTATTTATTTTTTTCTAAAATGTGTACATGTATGTGAAACTTCTCTCTTTTCTGTCACTCTGATACTGCTGGCTCAATCATCGTGGGCAATGGAGCATGGGATACTTATGTATCTTCTGCTTGGCTTACTGCTTGATGCTTGTGATCAGACAGCATTTCATTTCCAATATCACAGATGACAGAATAAAATGCAGAACGAGTTACTGTACATGTCAAAAGGTTCAGGGGAGGAAGGAAGGGTCGATCATACTTCTGCATTTGGATTAGTGGCAGAAATAAATGCCCCTTGGTAAATTTCCAGGTATCTTTAAATATTATACTTGACACATACTAGAAGCTCAATAAATGCTTATTCAATATCTGTTCATTGTTTTCTTTGCTTGTTTGGGGAATATTTCCCAAAAATGCAAAATGAAAGTTTTTGGGATAATTATATAAATGCATAGTCCCATTATTGAACTTTAATATTTTAATAGAGGTTATTAAAACAATGGGCATATTTAATGTACTTTGTGAGTTTTAATCCTTGAAATAATTGCCCTGCATTTAGGAATAAACAATTGTATCAGAAATAATAGGGATTTAAATATATTGTGTTTGTATGTACGTATGTCTGTCTGTCTGTATGTATGTATGTGAGGGTGTTTTCTTCTCCTTCGAGTCCCAGTTAAAAGCTCAACTTCTCCAGGAAACCTTTCCATTCCCCCTTAATTCTAGTACCTTCTCTCTGTTGGTGATTTCTAACTTATCACATATATACTTTGTTTGTTCAAAGTTTACATGTTTTCTTTCCCATAAGACTGTGAGCTCCTTGAGAGCAGGAACTATTTTTTGCCTTTCTTTTTGTCCCCAGTGCTCAGAACAGTTCCTGGCACATAGGCATTTAATAAATCTTTATTGACTGACAAAGTGACCCACTGTGTATGTATATGTATTTATGAATATCCAAGTAACTTAAAGATTTAATAGCTTGAATTGTTGGTATTGTTATTTAATTACTTATTAGTTATGGCTCATTCCCTCAAGATATCTGGAAGGAAAAGCCTTAGGCAGGAGCCAGGGAGAGAAATCAAAACAGGAAGGCTCCTCCTCCATCATCTGCCAGTACTCAAGACCTGTTCAAAGTCAGTCTCGGCAAACAGGTTATATGTGAACAGGAGATCTACATTTTAATAGAAATCAAAAACAGGATTTGAAGGCAGGAGTTCCACCCCTTAGCTACATTCAGTTATCTCCTCTGGATTTCATAAATTAGGCAAAAGAATGGTCTATGTTGTGGGGTGGCAGGGGGGAGGAGGGATAAGGGAGTGGCCTTATGTCAGAGATAATTGCTTGAAGATTTGTCTTCTTCCTTTGGGCAAATTGACCTCATATGGCATTGCGGCTTCCTCAGCCTACATTAAGGTTTTACAGGAGTGCCTACCTATAAAGTATAGTTGAGCCTTTCAAGTTTCCTCCAGCAGCTCTGTTGTTAACCAGCAAGAACTGCTGGGAAAAGACCACATTTAATTTCCATCAGCTGCTGGAACAATGTAACTGTAAAAATAGATCAATTTTTAAAAAGTTCATCCTGGAAACATATGAGTATCTAGTTATCTGGGCCTTCTCCATTTAATTTTGTATTTTATATGGAATAATTTATATGTTTTAAATAGTTTTATGAGAAATCACAACTTAAGGATTCCCAGCTACCTGTTGTGCCTCCTGTCTGATTATCTGTATTCTTGCTCTTTCTTTGCTTTTCTTTCTTTTTCCTTCCTCTTCTTTCTTTCCTTTTTTCTTGTTTCTCATTCTGTCTCTCTTATCTCTTACCCCTTCAGGCTATACTTATTTGTTCATATTCATTCTCTCTCTCTCTCTCTCTCTCTCTCTCTCTCTCTCTCTCTCCCTCCCTCCCTCCCCCCCCCTCTCTCTCTCTCTCTCTCTACCCCCTCTGACCTATTCTTCCTCTTACTTCATTCTTCTCTTTGGTTTGTAGTTTCTTGAGAAGGCTGAAAAACACAGCTCTGTCATACTTCTGGTTCCTTGCTTGAGAAAGAAGAGTAGCTGAGTCTCTTTGGGTATAACTCTGTTCATCTCCCTTTGGTGTGGTGCACTAAAGCAGCTATACAACCACATTAAATTTGTTTTATAAGATTCCCATTCTCCATCATTCTTCTTCACAAAAATATCATGTTTCTGTGTAATCTCTCTGCTTTTCCCATCTTTCCCAACAGTTGATGGCAGCAGAAATCTTATAAATCAGTGTTGCATTCGGACAATTTTGCTTTCTATCAGCAGAATGTAGTGCTTTTGAAAAACACAAGCACAATTCTTTTTAAGTAGGTATTTAATTTTAGTGGAATTTGCATTTGACAGTTCCAATTCATGTGTTTCAACATCTGAGTGAAATAGACTTCTTTGAGCTGTAATGGATGAAATAAAGTCAAATTAACCTTTTGCCATTAAAAACACATGCACGCCATCCTATGAAAAAGCATTTAATTTTTTTTTTAGAATTAGAGACTGTGCAGCTATAATAAAGTGAATGTTGCTAATTTAATGCAAAGAATATTGAAAGCAGATATTAGAACAGGATACAAATATCAGTGCATCCTTAATTTTTCTGAAGTGTCAATGAGGTATAATTCATTAATATGTATTACATTTCATTCTAAAAGGTTTTTTATGTACTAGTGATGATATACCAGATATACATGAAGTCATATATAACGGCCTGGTTGGGGTGTTTTGAGATTCTAAATTTGTGACTCCTGACTCAGTTTATATATTAATCTTTATCTTTCATTAGAGATGGTCTTCTTTCTAAAAGAGAATAGCTTTATACTCATTTGCATGGCATTTGTTTACCATCATATTTGATGTTTCTTTGACAAGGAAATGCAGAGATAAAGGCTTAGTTTTCATTTTATGTAAATTTATTCAGGAACTGGAAAGGGATGGAGGATTCTTACACAGTATCATGGTGGCCAGTAAAGACATGGTTAGGATATTAAAAGATGTGTTGATAAGCTACGTCTAGCTGTAGAAGGTGAATGAGAATCTATCAAAGGAAAGGAAAGTTGTTTTCTTCTTCTTCTTCCTTCTTCCTTCTTCCTTCTTCTTCCTTCTTCCTTCTTCCTTCTTCTTCCTTCTTCCTTCTTCTTCCTTCTTCCTTCTTCCTTCTTCCTTCTTTCTTCTTCTGTCAATGGGTGTTAAGTGACTTGCTCAGGGTCACACAGCTAGTAAGTGTCAAGTGTCTGAAGCCAGATTTGAACTTAGGTACTCCTAAATCCAGGGCCAGTGCTTTATCCGCTTCACCACCTAGCTGCCCCCAGGAGAGTACTTCTGAGGATGGAAGTGGCCATGTGCATTTGCAAGCAAAAAAGAGTAATTTATCTCATAAAAGATTAAGTACCTGCCAAGATTGTGACAGCAACTGCCCATGAAAGAGCAGTTTTCCTTATTATCTTCTCTCCAAGGCATCTTTTTGAATGAAATCAGTATGAATTTCTATTGACATACTTCATTTAATTTTATTTAAAAGATTGTTTTCAGATATGAATAGGAAGTTTTCAAATGAAGAAATGAAAACTATATATCTAGTCATGAAAAAAAAATTCTTAATCACTATTTATTAGAGAAATTAAAGTTAAAACACTTCTGAAGTACCATCTCATACCTATCAGATTGGTTAATATTACAGAAAAGGAAATTCATACATGTCGGAGAAGATGTGGGAAAATTGGGATACTAAAGCATTGTTGGTGAAGTTGTGAACTGATACAACCATTCTTTAGAAAAATCAAGAACTATGCTCAAAGGACAATCAAACTGTGCTTACACTTTGACCCAGAAATGACACTACTAGATGTGCATAACAAAGAGGCAATAAAATGGGGAAAGAAAGTACATGTACAAAAATTTTTTAATAGCAGCTCTTTTTGTGTTAGCAAAGAATTAGAAATTAAGGGAATGCCAATCAATTGGGAAGTGGATGAATAAGTTATGTTATGTAAAGGTAAGGCAATACTATTGTGCTATATGATGAACAGGCAGATTTTTTTTTAAAAAACTGGAAAGACATGAACTGCTGCTGTGTGAATTGAGCAGAAATAGGAAAACATTGTACCCAGTAACAGGAACATTTTGTGATAATCACCTATAATAGGCTTAGCTCTTCTGAGCAATACAGTGATCCAAGACAATTCCAAGAGACTCATGATAAAACATTCTATCCACATCCAGAGAAAGAACTATGGAGTTCGAATGTAGATTGAGGCATGTTATTTTCACTTTTTTTTGTTTGTTTTTTCTTTGTCATGGTTTTCTCCTTTTGTTTTGATGCTTCTTTCACAACATGACTAATGTAGGAATATGTTTAACATGATTCCACATGTATAAACTATATCAGATTGCTTGCTATCTTGGGCAGAGGGAGGGGAGGGAAGGAGGGAGAAAACAATGAAACTCAAAATCTTACACAAATGAATGTTGGAAACTATCTACATGTAATTGAAAAAGATATTATTTACAAAAAAATGTTTTCTCTTTAAGAGGTACAGGAAAAGTTTCTATAGAAACTTTTGTAACTATATATTTGCAGCCTCTAATCAGTAATAGTAGCACTTGTCAGTAAGTAAAACAAACACTTGGAAAAAAATGTTTTTTCATAAGGTGATGTTAGTGAGTTGTCATTTACCTTAACATGAGAAGCCATTCTGTAGTTGTGCTGGTGAGAATTCACTCTTCCTTTGAAGAACCATGATTTTCTTCCCCAACTTCACCATTTTTGGTGAGTGGAACTTCCATGACAATCCACTCCCATTTAGGGATGTTGCTTTCTTTTTTAAAATATTTTATTTTATTTTATTTGGGGGACAGGGCAATGAGGGTTAAGTGTCATGTCTGAGGCTGGATTTGAACTCAGGTCTTCCTGAATCCAGGGCCAGTGCTTTATCCACTGAGCTACCTAGCTGCCCCGATATTGCTTTCTTTTGAAACTAGATTACCAAAATGGTTGCTCACTCAATGCTTACCCAAACTGGTGTCTTATACTGGCCCAATTTTTACAGGGGGTCTTTCATTGGGAAAATTAGTAAATTAATAAAATCTGCCTCTTGAACTCCTAGGAAATCACATTTGCACAGTCTACATAATAACAGGACTTAATAATTTAGTACTCCTCTCTTCCTAGTTTTCCTCTCCTATCTCTTCACAGGAATTGAAATAAATTTCAAACTTGGTATTTATATAATTTAATACATTTTCAAAAGTTTGAAAAGGAATACAAAATTAAAAATTTTCTTCAAACAATAATAATTCATAATAGTCTAACAATTTTTTAAATGTTTTCTGGCTATTAGTTGTTTTATCATTTTGTCGTAAGGAAGATTATTATTTGTTTTTATCCTGAACCTAACCAACATTAAACAAAATGAGCATTATTTGCAGTAGAACAGAGAAGACTGTACATGAAACTATAAATCTGCAATGTAAATCTTGCTTCTCTTTTCAAGTATATAAATGCAATTTGTTGTTTAGAACTGTCCTATTTGTAGTTGCTTCTGTGCATTTCAACAATGTGTTTCACTGACCCTCTCCTTTATTTTCATCAGTACATCCCTAGCTCCCTTCTCACTCACTGTCAAAACTCAGTTCAAAACTGAAAAAAAAGAAAAAGCAAACCTCTCACAAATATTCACTTCAGCAAAAGAAATCCTCACAATGGTTATCTTAAAAAAGTGTTTTACTAGCCTGTATGTTTGTTACTAGGGAATTCTTTTTGTTTTTCTAATTGAGGACAAAGGTGGAAAGGATTTTTTTTAAGTGAGGCAATTGGGGTTAAGTGACTTGCCCAGGGTCACACAGCTAGTTAAGTGTTAAGTGTCTGAGGCCAGATTTGAAATCAGGTACTTCTGACTCCAGGGCCCATGCTCTATCCACTGCGCCACCTAGCTGCCCCAAGTTTTTTTTTGTTTTGTTTTTGCAGGGCAATGGGGGTTAAGTGACCTGCCCAGGGTCATATAGCTAGTAAGTGTCAAGTGTCTGAGGCCGGATTTGAACTCAGGTACTCCTGAATCCAGGGCCAGTGCTTTATCTACTGCACCACCTAGCCACCCTGGAAAGGAATTTTTAATGATTGATAATAGAATTGATATTACAAAAAAATTAAGCTAACAAAAATAAACTATATTTCTAATTCAGTCCTTTGAGTTTATCACTTCTCTGTCAATAGTATGCATCATCTACAGTCCTCTAGAATTGTGGTTGTTTATTGCATTGATCAGAGCTTTTAAATTTTTCAAAGGCTTTTGTCTTTATGATGTATATTTTAGTTAAGTAAAAATATATATTTTAGGGGAAGTTACATGGCACAGTGGATGAAGCATTGGTCCTGGATTCAGGAGGACCTGAGGTCAAATCTGGCCTCAAAACATGTGACACTTGCTGTGTGACCCTGGGCAAGTCACTTAACTCTCATTGCCCCACAAAAACAAAGCAAAAAAACCCCATATATTTTAGTTAAGTAAAAAGTAAAACAAAAATTATGCTTTATTATAGTACAATTTTTTTCTATTTTTTGTCTCCTCATTTCATTATGATTTAGTTCACAAAAATAATGTTTAGAATTCTCTGAAATACTCTTTTTTGGTTACTTTTTGTGGAATAATATCCCATTTTATCCACACACAATTATTTTTTCAGCCATTGCTCAATCAATGAATATTCTTTATCTTCCTTGTACTTGTTATACAGAAAACTGCTATAAATATTTTTATACATATGGTTCTTATCAACTCTTTTTGGTGTTATCTGTAGATACAGGCATAAGTACTGGTATCACTGGGTTGAAAAGTATGCAATTTAGTGACTTTTTAAACATGGTCCTATTATTTTTTTTCCAAAAACGGCTCACCATTTAACAACCCCAAAACTAGTACACTGCAATGCTTTTTTTCCCCACAGCCCGTCAAATATCCAGCAATTTTGTTTCTTCCCTTAATGCCAGTTTGATTCATATGGGTGCAATCACAGAGTTGTTTTTATTTTAATTTATCTAATTACTAGCAATTTGAGGCATTTCTTTTATTATTGTCATGTATATATAGATTGATACATAGTTATATAGATATGTTTGTAAACACATACATACATAGATATGTATGTACATGTAGATGTGTATACAAACATAAATGTATATATAAACATAAGTATATGTTTATGTATATTAGATATTTTCCTTTAAAAACTCTGTATGCAAATACATTGATCATTTGTCTATCAGGGATGGATCTTGTTCTTATATATTTGGATATGTTCTTTATGTGTTTTGAAAATGACTTTTATCACAGAAACTTTCTGCAAAGACTTTCCCCCTTTGTTTCCCTTCTAATATTAATTCAGTTGATATAATTTCTATAAAAGTTAAGTTTATATTATCACAATTTTCCACTTTGTCAGATGTAATCATCTCTATCACCTATCTGGTGATAACCTCTTTCCCTGGCTCTTGTACAAATAGATATTTTCTATATTGCTCCTCTGGTTTCTTTGTGATGTAATCTTTTATATTTAAATTTTGTATCCATTTGGAGAATATCTTGGTATATTATATAAGATATTTATATGTACCTAATTTATTCTTGATTGTTTTTTTATATTTTCAGATTTTTTTAAAATTAAATAATTAGAATTTATCGCAGATGACTTTGGATTTATGGGGTACTGTGCTCCCATGCTAATTGGCTTCTTCTATTTCTGGCATTGATTGATGTATATTTTTGACTAGGACCACATCATTTTAATAATTATTACCCAGTAGTAGAGTTTGAATTCAGTTCCTTCTGTTTTTTTTTTCCCTGTTGAGATCTTTGAATTTGGAAATCTTCAAATAAATATAATTTTCTTTTTTTTCTATCTTTGTAATTTTTTATAGTTTTGATCATAATATTTTAGCAGATCTGGTCAATTTGCAGTATTGGTTCTTTCTACCTATCCATAGGTATTTAATATTTCTTCATTTTTTCATATATTTCATTTCTGTAAAGAGTATTTTGTCGTTCCTTACATGTTTTGTTAGGCTCCCAGATATGCTGTAGATTCTCTACTTACTCTGACTAGGGTTTCTCACTGGCCTCTTCCTGTTGGATTTAGCTGTTAATATATGTAAATCCTGATGATTTGTATGTACATTTTATCCAACAACTTTGCTAAAAGTATTTTGAATATTATTTGTTTGTTTTTTAATCTTAAAGATAGGCCATCATTGTTGTTTTTCAGTCATTTCAGTCATGCCTGACTGTTTATAACCCCATTTGAGGTTTTCTTGACAAAGATACAAGAGAGATTTGCCATTTCCTTCTCCATCGTATTTTACAGATGAGAAAACTGAGTCAAAAAAGGTTAAGTGACTTACCCAGGGTCACACAGTAAGTGTCTGTGGCTAGATTTGAATCCAGAAAGATGAATTTTTCCAACTCTAGACCCAGTACTCTAGCCATTGAACCACCTAGCTGCCACTATAGGCCATCATATGATCTAGAAAAAGCAGTTTTTTGTTGCCATTTTTTTCTATGCTTATTCCCTGGATGTCTTTTTCTTCTCATATTGCTATAGCTAGCATTTGTAGAATAATATCAAGTAAGACTGGTGATAAAGGTAAATCTTCTTTTAGCCCAGAACTTATTTGAAAGGCCACTTCAATTAGTGTTAGTTCTTGCTTTTACGCAGCCACAACTTAACACATTAAGAAAAGATACATTTATTACTATGCTTGCTAGTAGAATAGTTAAAAACAGCAATATATTTTGGATTATCTTAGAAATTGTTGTTGAATCCATTAATACAGTAATTTTAAAAACATATTAACATGATCTATTAAGTTTGTAGTTTTCCTTGTCTTGAACCTACTCTAGAGTCCCAGTATAAGATGTACCTGATCATAATGCATAATATGTGATATATGACATAGGCAATTTGCTAACATTTCTTCCTGGTTTTTGCCTCATTCCTTTTAATCAGCCAAACTTTTAAAATATTATTGATTGTTTAGGATACCCTTATTTTTAGCCCTGATCTTATTTGAAAGGCCATTATGAATAATGTTAGATTGTGATTTAGATAGATATCACTTACCATAATAAGAAAGAGTTGCATTAAAAAGTTTTTGTGTAAATAAAACAAAAGTAGGCAAAATCAGAAGTAAATCAGAAAATCGGGGGTAGATTTTATAGACAGTTTATCAGATAAAGGTCTCATATCAAAAATATATAAAGTATTTTGTTTAATCTATAAGAATGAGTAGGGGCAGCTAGGTGGCACAGTGGATAGAGCACTGGATTCAGGAGGACCTGAGTTCACATTCGGCCTCAGGCACTTGACCCTTACTAGCTGTGTGACCCTGGGCAAGTCAATTAACCCCAATGGCCTCACTAAAAAAAAAAAGAAAGAAAGAAAGAAAAAAGAATGAGTAATTCCCCAATTGATAAATGGTTAAAGGATATGAACAGGTAATTTTCCAGTGAAGAAATAAAAATAATTTAAATTCATATAAAATGCTCTAAATCATTATTGATTAGAAAAAATGAAAATTAAAGCACCTTTGAAATACCTACAAGATTGGCTAAAATGATAGAAGGGGAAAGTAACAAATGTTAGAGGACATGGAAAAATTGGGACACTAATTCATTGTTGGTGGAATTGTGAACTAATCCAACCATTTTGGAGAACAAAATATAATTATGCCCCAAAAGTTATTAAGTTACCTATACCTAGCAATACCACTGCTTGATCCATTCCCAAAGATGATTAGGAAAAAGGAAGAGAACCTATATGTTCTAAAATGTTTATGGCAGCTCTCTTTGTAGTGGCAAAGAAATGGAAATTTCAGGGTTGTCCATTCAATTGGGAAATGGCTTAACAAGTTGTGGTATGTGATTGTGATAGAATACTACCTTAATGATTTTAGAAAAGAACACCATGGAAAGACTTGTATAAAATAATGAAAAGTTAAATGAGTAGAACCAAAAGAACATTGTATACAACAGCAGCAATATTTTTTTTAAATGTCTTTGAGCGAATAAGTTATTTTGACTATTATAAATACCCAAATTAACCTAAAAGGACATATGAAGAAAGATGCTATTTGCATCTAGAGAAAAAAAAAACTGATGAAAGTATGTATAGAACAATTTTCCACACATATTTGTGCCTAATGGTAGCCATGGGTGGGGAGGAGGGAAGAAAAACAGGGAAAAAAGAAATGCACAAGATAATATTGTTGCATATTGGAAAGGAATAGCAAGTTGTGTATAGTAAATTTGCAGTTTTATTTGCAATCATATTTTTTATTGTACTGTTATAGAAATACTTGTTTTATTCCATAGGTTAAATTTTTTTAAAGGGTACAATTATTACTCAGTTCTAATTACATTAAAAAATAGAAATAATTTTTTTTTATTTTCTTAGAACCTTTTGTCAAAGAATCTGTTAATATGTTTATTTATTTTTCAATTCACTGTGTATTTTTATTTCCATTTTATTAGTCACATTTAATTTTTTATGATTTCATTTTGACATTTTTTTAATGTACTGTTAATTTTTAAGTTGTATTCTAATTCATTGGGCTTCTCTTTCTCAATTTTATTGATGAATACATACACAAACAACTTTTATCTAGTTTGGGCTTTACTTGAGCGTGTTCTGGGCTGCATATAGCTCTGGGTTATAGAATAGGCCACAGAAATAAAATGATGATATACCAAATGTTTTGTTACGTAGATCGATCAATCTATCTCTCTGTCTGTCTGTTTGTCTATCTGTCTCTGTCTATTTATCTATTTGCAGCTATGTGATGTTTCTGTGATTTATTCTCTAAACCCATGCAGCCTACACTTTCAAATGCAGCCCAAACCAAATAAAATATAATTATATAGTATCTAACAAAATAAATAAAATTAAAATAGAACCTAGATAATATTTTATTTTAAAACTGGATTGTAACGATTGGAATGACGCCACCTGCTAGAGACTTACTGTAGAATAGTTCCGCCCATGAAATGAAGGTCTTTGAGGGCAAGACCAGGAGTCTTTTCTTTGGCATCAGGAAGTGACGTTGGGTAGTGGGAGGAAGAAGGAAGAGACTAGCGCTCTGTCTGGCTCTTTTTCCTTTGGACTCTGGTGGAGAGTGGAGCTAGAAATGTGCTCTCCCTTTAATAGATAGGAATCTAGGCCTTTCTCTCTCTTTACCAAAATTCTTATTCTCCTTAATAAATGCTTAAAAGTCTAACTCTTGCTAAAGCTTATAATTTATTGGCGACCACTCATTGGATATTTTAGACAGACTAGCTAGAATTTTAGCCCTTAACAGATGAATATGTGGCCTTCAGGGAAACATTTGTATGAAGTAGTATTTCTATTTGAGTATAAAACCATTACTCTAACCTACCAGTTCTATAAGATTAAATAATTTCTCTAATTTTAATTCATTCTTCAAAGTCCCTTTGTTAAATATATACCTTTTATTTGAAGCATGCTAAATATACTTTTTATTTCATTATTTTAGGAAACAGATTAATATTTCTGATTTCTTGAAATTAATTTTGAAATTTTCATGCCTACCTAGAAAATCTCCACATGTCCTTCATTTCTAACTTTTCTAAAATTGTATTAGTAGTCTTGTTTAGTTTCCTCATTTATCTTTTCATTAGATTTGTCTGTCTGAAAGGGCTTTATTGTGATATCAGATGTTAAAATTTTATTATTTATTTCTTTCTGTAGCTTATTTTTCTTCCTTTAAGTATTTTTTCTTTTTTTATTTTTTAGTGAGGCAACTGGGGTTAAGTGACTTGCCTAGGGTGACACAGCTAGTAAGTGTTAAGTGTCTGAGGCCAGATTTGAACTCAGGTACTCCTGACCCCAGGGCCAGTGCTCTATCCACTGCACCACCTAGCTGCCCCTTTAAGTATTTAAATGTTATGCCATTCAGTAATTTATTATTATTTAAAGATAATATAACTTTCCACTCATCTCTTATAGTTACTATTTTTTTTTCATTTTGGTTTGTTTGAAATTGTCTTCTTTGCTGCTCCTCTTTTGAGTTCACTTAAAGTTAAATAGATTTGCTATTGCTCCTTATTTTTACTTTGTGGAAATATTTAAAGTTCAACTTTCTTGTAAACAATTTATATTTTTGTTCTTCCATCTCTTCCATTTTATGAGTAAGTTAATTACATTTACATTAATAGTTAAGATCGTCAATTGTGTACATCTTATCGTGTTATGTATTTTGTCTACCTTTCCCTCATTATTTTCTTTTTTTAATGGAATTAAGTTTACTTTTTAATTTAATTTTATTGTATTTAACAATATTTTTCCAATCATATGTAAAGATAGAATTCCACATTTTTCTCTCACCCTCCCTTCCCTCTATCCTCCCAAAGCCAGCAAGCAATCTCATGTTATACATTAGAGTCATGTTCAACATATTCCTACATTAGTTATGCTGTAGGAGAAAAATCAGAACAAAAGGGGGAAAAATGCCTCAAGGAAGAATAAAAAAAAAAAACCAACAAAAGTGGAAATAGTGTTCTTCAAACTGTATTCAGATTCCATAATTCTTTTTCTTGGATGTGGAGAACATTTTCCATCATGAGTTCTTTGGCATTGTCTTGGATCATTGTATTGCTGAGAAGAGTTAAGTCTATCATGGTTGATCATCACACATTGTTATTGATACTGTGTACAATGTTCTTTTAGTTCTGCTAATTTAACTCAGCATCAGTTTATGTAAATCTTTCCAGTTTTTTCCCCTGAAATTCCTCTGCTTATCATTTCTTACAGCCCAATAGTATTCCATTACATTGACGTACCACAATTTGTTTAACCATTTCCCAGTTGATGGTCATCCCCTCAATTTCCAATACTTTGACAACAAAGAGCAGCTATAAATATTTTTGTACATGTGGGTCCTTTTCCCTTTTCTATGATCTCTTTGGGATATTGACCTTTGCAGTGGTATCACTGTATCAAAAGATATAACCTTTTGGGCCTTGTTCCAGATTGCTCTCTAGAATGAACCTTCATTATTTTCTTTTCCTAAAAGAATGTGGAGGGGGGCAGCTAGATGGTGCAGTGGTTAAAAGCACCGGCCCTGGAGTCAGGAGTACCTGAGTTCAAATCCGGCCTCAGACACTTAACACTTACTAGCTGTGTGACCCTGGGCAAGTCACTTAACCCCCATTGCCCCGCAAAACAAAAAAAAACAAAAAACAAAAACAAAAAAAAAAAAGAATGTGGAGAAAAAGAATCAATATTCAATAGGAATTAAAGCATATTGAGTACTTATTTTGGGCTAGGCACTGGGATAAGCAAAGAAAATACCCACAATTCAGTGGGGGTAGAATGGCACACAAAATAGGCTGAACAGTAGGTGGCAGGGAAGGAACATGATCATTATCTGGCTCAGAAGCATGATGAAGTTCTACTTCTGGGATTGCGAAATGATCTGAGCAATTGTAAGTTTTAGAGTTCATTTCAATATACAGAAACATGAGTTTCTGGAAATCATGAAATCCGGAAAGTAGACAGGTAGAAAATACAGGTATTAGACACTAGTTCTCTCTAGTAGAAATGATGTAATTCCCTCTTCTCTTCCATTTACCTTATAACAAATCAGAAATTTCTGTCTTTCCCTTTGCCCTTCTTCTTTAGTTAGGCGTCACTTTGTGATACCTAATTTTGAGTCATTAAAGTAACTCTTGTTTGTGATGACTGTCTCATATATCTTGATCTTAAACCTCAGTTCCCTCTCTATTTTTTCTATTTATTTATTAAATAAAATACATGTCTACACAAAACTGTACTTAGGTGAAATTGTGGTTGAGAGTGTTTTCAGCCTTCATTTGTTCTGTTCATTTGAAAATTATTTTCATAGGATAACTATTCCCTTCTCCACTTCCTCCATGTTTTTCTATTCTTTATCTCATGAATCTTTATTATGTGAGATAATGTGTTCTTTTCTCTGCTCTCATCCTGGTATATTCTCATTTATTTTCTATTTCTTCTTATAGACCATCAAAGCATAGTTTAACAATCCCCATGCCCTCAAACTCTTTTATTTAACCATCCTAGGATCTTTATAATATTAGTTTTTCTGGGAGGCACTTATTTCTTCTACACAATCAGAATATAAATGATTCATCATGGTCTAGTCTCTTTCAATTGATAAGTAAAATGAAGGAATGGAACTACTCTTTTTAAGTTCACTTCTGACTCTAAATGTAGTAGGCATGAGTGCATATTGTAGTTGAGAGCAAAGAGGATTTGTATTTGTCTCATGTCAAACACAAATTGACTGTATGATTTGGGGCAAAGTACTTTAAACCCTTAGTACCACAAGAGACTTTCCATTAGTTGCAGGGAAAGTACCCATCTTCTTAGATTTCTGGGCATTGTGGGTAGATTAAATTCAAAATGTATTAGAACTTTAGAAAAATATTAGCTTGTTGTTGCTGTTGTTTTTGACAAATATATAAATCTTTTTCAGGAGTTGACAATAAACATCAAAGAGTGCTAACATGGATCTCAATATAATTATCTTTGTTTGAAAAACAAAGCCAGAAATTATATTGTCTTTACTGTTTTAATTGACTTGAACTATAGCTATATAATATGTAGCCTCTGGTAAAAAATTCCTTCCACAAACACAGGTCATGAATTGTATATAATATAGAATCTTTTTTTTTGTCTCTCTGCTGATCTTTATTTTTACCTAGCAATTGAAAAATTTATAAAACTTATAAACATGTTTATTTAATGTTTTGAGTTTCAAATATTATCCTTCCTTCTGTCCCTTCTCTTCCCCCATATCCCTGAAGTAGTAAGCAATCACAGATAGGTTATACATATGCAATTATGTAAAACATTAGCATATTAGTAATTTTGTATAAAAAAACCTTTAATAAAGGAAAAATGAAAGTGAAAAATAGCATCCTTTAGTCTATGTTCAATCAATATCAGTTCTTTTTTTGTAGGTGGATAATTTGCTTCATCATTAGTCCTTTGGGATTTTCTTGGATCATTGTCTTTCTGAGAATGGTTGTCCTTCACAGTTCTTTATCAAACAATATTGCTGTATCTGTGCACAACATTCTCTTGGTTCTGCCCACTTCATTATATGTCAGTTTGTAGAAGACTCTCCAGGCTTTTTTGAAATCATCCTGCTTGTCATTTCTTATAGCATAAAAATATTCCACTAGCATCATATACCACAGCTTGTTTAGCCATTCCCCAATTGGTGGCCATTGCTTTGATTTCAAGTTGTCAGCCACAACCCAAAGAGATGCTATAAATTTTTTTGTACAAATAGTTCTTTTTTCTCTTTTAGAGGACATCTTTGTGATATAAACCTAGCAGTGGTATTGCTGGATCAAAGGGTATGCACAATTTGATAGCCCTCTGGGCATAGTTTGAAATTGGTCTCCAGAATGGTTGAATCCATTTACAACTTCACCAAGAGTGAGTTAGCCTTTAAGTTTTCCCATATCCCCTCCAACATCAAATATTTCCCTTTTTTACATTATGTAAAGTCTTAAAGGGTCAGTTCAGATGCACAAGTGTTAAATGACTTACCCAAGAAGATGTACTAGTTAATATGAGAGGTTGTATTCTTCAACCAAAGTTGAACTCAATGCTCTATACCATATTACTCAAATATTAAAATTTATTCATGATTTCATTGAAAATTTTGTTTCCTTCAAAGATACACATCATAACCCATCTATGTTTTCTCATTACACATAGCTATTATCCATATTTTCCATAAGTTCACCTCAAGGATTTCATGCAATAGATTTTGTTTCTCACTAGAGTTCTCTTCACACTGTAAGGATATCAGTGAATAATGTGTTCTAGCCATTTACTTTCCCTCCCTCTAACTGCATGACCAGCCTACCACATTTTTTCCTTTATTTATCAATGTTTTGTGAACATTATCACCACCTTTTCTCCTTCATAAATATGATGTCCAAGCTCTTTTTCTGATCATGTCTTTCTGGTAGTCCAATGATTCATCTCTTCTCTATTTGATTTCTGGGTCAGTTGTTTTTCCAATTAGTTTTTACATTGGATTTTATTGTTTCATTCTTTTAATTTTGTTTTGTTGTTGCTATTATTTCTTGATATCTCATAGAATCCTAGTTTCCACTTGTCCAATTCTAATTTTTAAGAAATTGTTTTCCTCAGTTTGTTTTTGTATCTCTTTTTCATTTGGTCAATTCTGCTTTTTAAAGAGTTTTCTTTTTTAAGTGAATTCCTGTGCCTCTTTTTTACCATTTGGTCAGTATTTTCCTTGGCATTTTTTGGTGCTTCTTTTAACAAGCTGTTGATTCACTTTTCATAATTTTTCTTCATCACTCACATTTATTTTCCAATTTTTCTTCTCTACAACTCTTTCTCTTTAGCTCTTCCAGGAATTCTTTTTGGACTTGTGTCCAATTTGAATTTTTTAAACTTTAAGACTTTGCTTGTACCTGTGTTCACTTTTTGTCTTCTTCTAAGTTTGTGTCTTGATCGTCTCTATCATCATAGCAGCTTTTTATGATAACGTTCTTATTGTTTGCTCATTTTTTTTTCTAGCCTATTTCTTGAATTTTGAACTTAATGTTAAATTTAGGCTTTGTTCCCAGAGCAGGAGGTTCGCACTTTCCCAAGATTCAGGCTTTTTCCACATTGTTGTTTTCAGAGCCAGTTCTCACAGTCTATAAGTTTTAGTGCTTCCATTGTGGTATGATCCTGGGAGAGGTGTTGGCAATGGTCTCTCAGATTCTTCTCTGGTCTCTACTTAGGAAGAAGCTCAGCATCCCTGCACTTTCAAGCCCTAATTCTCCTCTTGGCTCTAGAATTGCAACCAGGATCTTCCTCTCCTATAGCCATAAGAACAAGGGCTCTTCTGAACCACAGAATTGTGATCAGGCTACCTACTCCCCCTATGGCCATGGGCACCATTGTTCCTCTCCACCCTGAAGCTGTGGTGTGAAACTATGTATGGACAATGCAACAATGTCCTGAACCCAGTGCCAGCTCAGGGTCCCTTTCAATCTTTTTCTCACCTTTGACTCCCTTATCTTCAGACTGAATGACCCTGAAGTTACTATCATTGCTATTGCAGTTTCCTCCAAGGACTGGTGCTGCTGCTAGAGCTGCATGCACCTTTACCCAGTCCCATATTACCCCAATGTCACAGATTTCTCCTACTGATCTATGTTGTGTTGGCATGTAAACATCCCTTACCATCATCTTGTGTTGTCTCTGCTGTTCCAAAGTTCAATTTGATATGTTATTTTAGTTATTTAGAGGAGAATGTTGGGAAAATTTGGCTGGGTTGCTACCTTTACTGCAACATCTTGGATCTACCTAGATTATCGACATCTTGCACTTTGCAATGTGGAATTTATTTTATTTTATCAGGAAGGTAATAAATTGAAATTGATTTGTGATTCATTATTTAATTGACTATCTTTATACAGTCACACTGCTGATTTGTTAAAACAAAGATAAAAATTAATACATATTTAGAAGAAAGACTAATAAACAAAAAATATATATACTATGTAATTATAAACTACCCCATACAAACCAATTTACACATTTTAAGGCTAAAAAAATGGAAATAACTGGAATTAAACATACATGAACACATATTACATACTGGCTTGAACCTTAAATTCTTTCACACAGTGATATCAATAGACATTTTATGGAAGATGATAATGATCATCCTCTTAGGTGGTGTTTTCAATGTTAGGGATGTATCCTCCTCCCACATTCCAAACTTGATGCTGTATCCTCCATTCAACACCACATGAAATACAGAGATCTGCCATTCCAAGGAGGATCTAAGCTATATAATTCTGGACAACTTGGAAACATGCATCATCAACTTAAAGTAATTTTCTTCCTTCCTTCCTTCCTTCCTTCCTTCCTTCCTTCCTTCCTTCCTTCCTTCCTTCCTTCCTTCCTTCCTTCCTTCCTTCCTTCCTTCCTTTCTTCCTTCCTTTCTTCCTTCCTTTCCCTTGTTTTCTACCTCTTGTTCTGAGAACAATAAGAGAATCAACATTGTCTCTAGAAAGGCCCTCTTAATGAACTTCATAGCTATGTGACTAGACTGGCCAAATCATCTGATCTAACACAGCAATCAAAAGTAAACATTATAAGCATGTAATTAATGATTTTTCATTCATAACCCAAACTGTTGGAAGGAAATTTCATTTTTTTCTGTTCTCTTTTAAGGCCCAGATTTAACTTACTCTCATCATTCATGATTTTAAACCCTTCAGTATTAATTGCTCTGAATATTTAAATATACTTATGATGAATTTAAAACATGAAGGCTTTCTATTATGATATTTCAAAAAAAGAATCAGAGTAAAGGAGATTGAAGGTCATTTTAGTTTGATTACCTTTATCTAGAGACCTTCAGTTCTAATATCTGTTAAGCAAATTAATATAGTCCTTCATTTATGGATATGCTTTTATTTTATACAAAGTTTGACATGTTAAGAAAATTTACTTACATTTTCATACAAAATAGAAGGGGAATACTCCTTAAAATGGTTCTTACTGGAAGCACATTTCACATATCTGTAGCATATAAAGAACAATCTTAGCTTTAAATATATTCTGTAAAAGCAGTGCCTATAATTGCTTTTCTGAAAGTTAGGCAGATCCTCGATTAGTTCTTCAAAAAGGTCAAAACATTTTCATTGTAATATTAGGCTATATGGTTCCTTTTAGTGGCCATTTATTGAACATCTTAAAATCATGCTTATCTAACTAAATTGACTGATTTGAATTTCCTATATTCTTCTTTGACAATAAAGCTACCAGGTGTCTGAATGATATTTCTGATTTATTTGGCTGTGATAGAAAAATATCCCAGTGTCATTTATTCTCTCAAAGTCAATAGTTCCCAATGTCCATATCATGAAGTCTTCTTATAGAAAGGGATGCATAAATATGAGAAATTAGCATTAATTGTAGCATAAAAATGATTGAGTCTTTAATAGGGAGGATAAAATTAGATTTATTTCAAATAACTAGAATAAAATACCTGATGGTGGGATATTATGCTGTATGTCTTTAAAATAAAAGTAACCAGAGCTTTATTTCTATATAGGAAATCGGGATATGTTTTCAATCTTATTTTCAGATCAGATCTACAGATGGTTTATATTCAGCTCTATGTGGGCAGAAGGAAAATAGATGATTAATCCCTAGAGGTCAGTTTCAGTCCTGTTATTCTAATATCCTTTGGAAAGTTAGAAATCTTTATCACTTAAGATATAGAGATCCAAAAAATTCTGCATTGTCCCTAACTCAAATGATTTAGAACAAGTATGAAAAGGTGGTGTTTCTTATCTCATTGTAGGCTTTGAAAAAGAAATAGTTATTGTATCTCAGAGCAGATGAAATGGTTTAACATTGCTCCAAACTTGTCAAAGATGCTAATCTAAATCCTAGGGAAAACCATTTGGCCAGATTACTAATACACAAACTGAAGAGAATTTAGTTAAAAAGAAACCTTATCAGCCATCACAAAACAGATTTTAGGCTACTTGGATTCCCTAACAGCATAGCATAAGACATAGTAACAGAACTGTTCAAAACACTTCAACACAACACTTTCCCTATGAGGATGACTGGAAAATCTGTATTTCTAGCCCTGATTTATCTAGTCCAGCATTTCCATTTGCTCTCTGGACACTCATACTTGGGTGTTCCACCCACACCTCACAAATATCTAGGAAAATGTCTCCCAAGACAGATGATCAAAGCTTCTCCTTTGTTTTAGGAACTAGGTGATATATAAAAAAATCCAAATAATACATAACTCTTGTTCTCAGAGTGCTAGAAGAATAGTTTAAAAGGGGAGTTAAATAAAAAGGATAGTAATCATATGCAGTATAAGTCCATTAGAGAATTATAAAACAGCACAGTATGTGAGGCCTGAGGAGAAATCCCAAATGGTAGAGTTATAGAAGTCTAAACAGAGCAGGTAGAATTTGGAGATGATTTTAGATATGGTTAAGAGTTCAATGGGTGGATATAAAGAAGAAAAAGAGACGTAGTGAATACGCTGAGTGAAGAAATGAACATGTGACAAGTCAGTGTTTTTTCAAGGTCTTTGTTGTTTTAGGGGCTGCTAGGTGGTATGGTCGATAGACCACTGGACCTGGAAACAGGCAGACTCTTCCTGAGTTCAAAAACTACTCTTTAGACACTTACTAGTTCTGTGACCCTGGACAAGTCACTTAACCCTATTTGCCTCAGCTTCCTCATCTCTAAAATGAAATCCAGGAGGAAATGTCAAAGCCCTCCAGTATTTTTGCCAAGGAAGAGAGATACAGCGAACATACTAAGCAAAGAAATAGTGATGTGATAAGACATTGTTTTTTGAGGTTATAGAGAATGGTTTAATTCAGCTAGATTGTAGAATGTATTTTGAAAAAAAATATTTTAAATAAAACTGGAAAGATAGGCAGGGGAGAGAGCTAGGTTGTAGAAGACAATGAACGGTATTGAATGGTAGACACTGGAGTTTGAACTTTGTTGAGGTTAAAGATGCTCGTTTGAGGTCACATGTGTTAAGTGGAGAAGAATTGATTTGAACTCAACTTATTTGATTTCATTTCCAGTGCTTTTTCTGTGGACCTTATAGTACCTGCTTAAGTCTTACTTCCCTGTCTCATTGTGATTTCAAGGTGACCATGAACTCCTGGAGTACTCTACAGTTGGTCCTACACAGGCTTCCAGCATGGGCCTGATACTGCACTGTTTGTTGTCTGTTCCCTGAGGACCAGTTTAAGGTCAGAAGTGGTCAACCTAAAGGTGGCAATTTTTCCATTTTCTGCTACAGCCACTCAAAAAAGACTTCCTACTAAGCCATGGAGTGGTCATGATCTTTATTGGGACAGGCAGCACCCACATTTCTGAAATAATCCGTGTGTGTGTGTGTGTGTGTGTGTGTATACACTTGAAGTACTGAAATAACGATGAATTAAGGGAGAGTTATGGGCAAGATTTTGTTTTTTATCATCATGTTCATATATTTGAACCATGCTTGTCTGAAACTCATAACAGACAATTCACTAAGTTTTGTTTTGTTTTGTTTTGTTTTAGTGAGGCAATTGGGGTTAAGTGACTTGCCCAGGGTCACACAGCTAGTAGGTGTCAATGTTCTGAGGCCAGATTTGAACTCAGGTACTCCTGATTGCAGGGCCCGTGCTTTATTCACTGCGCCATCTAGCTGCCCCTAATTCACTAAGTTTTAAGGCTACCTAAGTTTTTCCAACCCCCAGAGGGCCAGAAAACTTATTTTAAAATGAGAAGAAACCCAACAAAAATAGTGAAGAGCTTTCAATTTACCTTTTCTGTTCATAAGAACAACAATCCTACATTTATATTGAATCAAGAAAAGCGCTGAGATGGTGGAACAAAAGCCCCGATGTGATCGTATTTCTTCATTTTCCATGTTGTTACAGTGATTTGTGTATTCAGACTCTAACAATGTGAATGACATGAAGTATAAGTGATTACACATTGCTGAATGCCTCTATGAGAGTTCACCATGAAGAAATTACTGCTTTAGCAGAAATGTATTGTTACTGCTTGAATGATGATAGCCTCATGCTTGTCCTTCTCTCTCCCCACCACCCCCCACTCGGCACACACGTTACTCTCTTTAGAGGCCTGGTAGCACACCAGGAAAAAGACAGTGCCAGAAAAATGATGCTATTATATACAATCAAATGCCATCCATACTAAAGCATTTCTCCTGAGCTACACCATTATAAAATGAGCATGCTGGAAAAGCACATTAGGGGGCATTTTGGATAAATATATTTATGAGGTATAAATATAAAATATAAATGTATTTATCTCTGCACCATAATGTGTTCACAGTAAATACAGATCGAGGATCTAAGCAGTTTGATTAGTGCTTTCTGTGGTCTAATGGAACACCCAATCTTGTTACTATTATCCTTCATCCTAAAGCAATCCCTTCTTTGCAGAAAGCTTTTGTAAAATATGTGACAAATAGTAATCATCTTATATTACATGTATTTCCCATTATCAGCCCCAAGTGACTAAAATTATAATGGTGTTGGGAAATTACACTCATTCTAAGATGTTCAGCTGTGATCATTTGTTTTAATATGAATGCCAACAATTAAAAGACATAATTATAGAATTGATGTATCAGTTGGGCATTTTGCTTTTTGTGTGAATTCTTTGAATAATCCTAAAATATGAAATCTTCAGAGAAGCTACATGGTGTGGTAGCCTAGCTTTGGCATCTAGATTAATGGTCATAAATGATAGAGATCAGTTTGTCCATTTATCAAGCAATATTTGGGAAAGAAAAAATGGGAGACAAAATGGTAGGGTAGATAGAGAGCTGACCTTCTAAATCAGAAAGACCTGCTCCTTGCTTCTGACATATTCTAACTATGTGTCCTCTCGCCAAGTCTCTTAACCATGAAATGTCAAATGCAGTTCTCAATAACTATAATTTACAGATGGGGAGGAAATCTGCATGGAAGGGAGGTAATTGTTAAACCAGAAATTCCCCAATACAGTAAAATCATAGAAATGTGCAAAAGCTGGAAGAGAAACTTAAAATGGGAGGAGATTTTTTTTTCATTTTTTTTAATGAAGTCTACCTTTGAATTCAGGGGGACTTTCAAATGATCAGTATTATTTAAGGTGTCTATAAGCCTAAGAACTTAATGCATAGTATCAAAAATGTACTTTAAGAAACAGCCTTTCCCCCAGGACCAGGCTCTTAGGTGGACAGCTAGGTGGTGCAGTGGATGGAGTACTGGCCCTTAAGTTGGGAGAATCTGAGTTCAAATCTCACCTCAGACACTTACTAGTTGTGGGACCCTGGCCAAATTACTTTACCAGAATTGCCTTAAACATCCATGGGCTTCTTCAGTTGTCCTGATATATGTATATCTTGCATCTAGAACGAAATGGCTCTGGAGGAGAGAAAGAGGTTCATTTGATATCATGACCCTCTTTGAGAGTGAAGGACAAAAGACAACACTGACTCTTAGGTATAGAGCTGGAAATTGTCTCATAGATCACATACTTCAACTTTATAGATGAAAAAACTGAGGCTGAAGAGGCTAAGGCAAATGCCCAAGGACACACATTCAGCAAGCTTAAGAGGTGGGATTTGAAGTCAGCTCCTCTAACTCCTGAGATAGTGCTGGGTTTTGTTTTTTTGTTTGTTTGTTTTTTCTCTTTCAACAAACATTTATTTTATTTTCCAGTTACATGTATGGGTAGTTTTCAACATTCATTTTCATAAGATTTAGAGTTCCAAATTTTTCTCCCTCCTTCCCTCCCTTTCCTCCCCCCTCCACAAGATCGCAATCAGGTTATATATGTACAATGCACAAGTGTTCTTTTTATCAGTTTTTTCTATAGGGGTGCATAGTAAGCTTCCTCATTAGTTCCTTGGGATTGTCTTGGATCATTGCAGTGCTGAGAGTAGTTAAGTCATTCACAATTGCTCATTGAACAATACTGCTGTCACTATGCACAATGTCCTCCCAGCTCTGCTCACTTCACTATACATCGATGTTCATTAGTCTTTCCAGGTTTTTCGGGGATCATCCTGTTTGTCATTTCCTGTAGCACAAGTCCATTCCACTACAATCATATAACACAGCTTTTTTCATCATTCCTCAATTGATGAACATTCCCTTGATTCTCAATTCTTAGCCTCCACCAAGAGTTGCTTTAAATATTTTTTGTACAATTTTTCCCCCTTTTCTCTTTTTCATGATTACTATTGTTAACTGTTTCCCTTCCATCCTATTCCCTTCCTCATGATATTTATTCTATTATCCATCTTCTTTCATCCTATCACTCTTCAAAAGGGATTTGCTTCTGTCTGTCCCCTCCCCCCACTCTGCCCTTCCTTATTTTGCCCCTCTCTCTTTATCCCTTTCCCCTCCTATTTTCCAGCAGGGTTAGAGAGATTACTCCACCCAATTGAGTGTGTATATTATTCCCTCCTTGAGCCAATTCTAATGAGATTGAGGTCTTCCAGTCAATTTTGATGAGTGTTAGGCTCATTTACTGCCCAGTTTAAATAGATTACTCCACCCAGTTGGGTGTGTCTATTAGTCCCTCCCTGAGGCAGCTCTGATGAGTTTGAGATCTTTGAGCCTTTTCTGATGAGTGTAAAATTCATTTACTGCCCTGCTCCTCTCCCATCTCTTCCCCCACTCCATAAGCCTTTTCCTGTTACTTTCATGTAGGATTTCACTCCTGCCCTTCCCCCTCCCCCAATGAATTCCCTTCACCCCTCAATTTAACCCTAAAGATGTTATCATCTAGCTAAGTGACACAGTGGACAAATCATCACCCCTGGATGCAGGGGGATCCCAGCCAAAACCTGGCCTCAGACACAAGACATTCGCCCACTGTATGACCCCAGGTATGTCCCCCAGCTCCAATTTGTTTTTTATGGTTCTCTAGGGTCTCGTATTTGAAAGTGAAATTTGCCATTCAGTTCAGGTCTTTTCATCACAAATATCTGAAAGTCTTCTTTTTCATTAAAGTCCCATTTTTTCCACTGAAAGATAATGCTGAGTTTTGCTGGGTAGGTGATTCTTGGTTGTAATCCCATTTCCTTTGCCCTTTGGAATATCATATTCCATGCCCTACACTCCTTTAATGTAGAAGCTGCTAGATCTTGTGCTATCCTGACTGGGGCTCCACAGTACTTGAATTCTTTCTTTTTGGCAGCTTGCAATATATTCTCCTTGACCTGAGAGATCTGGAATTTGGCTATAATATTCCTAGGAGTTTTCCTTTTGGGATCTCTTTCTGGAGGTGATCGGTGGATTCTTTCAATTTCTATTTTATCTTTTTCTTCTAGAATTTCAGGGCAATTTTCCCTGAGAATATCTTGGAAGATGGTGTCTAAGCTCTTTCCTTGATCATGGTTTTCAGGTAGATCAATGATTTTCAAATGATCTCTCCTGGACCTATTTTCCAGGTCAGCAGTTTTTCCCCAGAAGATATTTCACATTGCCCTCTATTTTTTTATTCATTTGGATTTGCTTTATTGTGTCTTAGTTTCTCATAAAGTCACTGGCTTCCATTTGTTCAATCCTCATTCTTAGGCAATTATTTTCATCAGAGAGCTTTTGTACCTCCTTTTCCATTTGACTTTTCAAGCTGTTGACGTTTTTCTCATATCTTTCCTGCATCACCCTCATTTATCTTTCCATTTTTCCCTCTACCTCTTTAATTGTATCTTGAAAGTCCTTTTTGAGCATCTCTATGGCCTGAGACCAATTCATATTTTTCTTGGAAGCTTTAGATATAGGGGCCCTGATGTTGACATCTTCCTCTGAGGGTGCCCCTTGGTCTTCCTTGTTATTGAAGAAACTTTCTATGGTCCTCATCTTTCTCTGTCAGCTCATCTTGCCTTTCTTTTACTAGACTTTTAGCTCCTTAAAGTGGGACACTGTTTCCAGGCTTCAGTATCCCAAGCTTAAGAAGTCCCAGGTGGTATGATTTAAGGAGAATCAGGTTCTTCCCTCTCCCAGCCTGTTTCCTGGTCCTAGATGACCCCAGACCAACTTGCCAATCAACCAGCTTTGTGTGTTGTGGTTGTTAGCTCCAACGAGCCTGTGCCCCTCCCCCACCTGGGCCACTTCTACTTGAGCCTACCTCCTGGTTCTCAGCAGGGGTGTAAAATCCAAGTTCTGCCTTAGCACCAGCATAGACCCCTGTAGTCTCTCCCCTGCCCAGGGCTCAGCCCACTCACCAGACTGTGAGCTTAATTCCAGACGACACTGGTGCTTTAGCTGATTCAGAGGCTCTGGGGGTCTCCTTCTCTGGTGAGGACTTCCTGAGACTGGATCTGTGTCAGGGTGACTGTGGGGTTGGGCCTGACTCCTGTATCAGCACAGCAGCTCCCTCCTTCTGATCTTCCAAGCCCTTCTTGGTTAGAAGATGATTTCAGCACGTTCTTCTGTGAGTTTTGCTGCTCCAGGCATTTTCCTATGACTTTATTTGGATGTTTTTTGGATCGATTGTGTCATGAGTTCAGGAGCTCACTACGTTTCCTCTGACATCTTGGCTCCACCCTGGAAGTCCGATAGTGCTGTTTTTCTTGATGCCATGCTTTTTTTCTCCCAAAACTTCTGAAATATAAGGAACTGAAGACTCCACCCAATACCCACAGTCTTGTTCCACGTAATGTTCCCTGTTAGAAGTTCTAACATCCTTTAAGGTCTATCCTGTTTTTGAAATTTTGTAAGCAGTTAATATCAGATAACCACTAACAATTTCCAATTAGAAAGCAGCTGATGGCAGAGTGGATAGAACACTAGGACTGGAGTCATGAAATTCTGAGTTCAAATCCAACCTCTGACACTTAGAAGCTCTGTAGTAGATCCTGGATAAGCAATTTAGCTTCTTTGTGCCTCAGTTTCCTCAGCTATAAAGTGAGGATTAGCACCTACTTTGTGGGATTGTTGAAAGTATTGAATAAGATAATATTTATAAAAGTACTTAGCACAATATCTGCTCATTGTAAGCACTATATAAATGTTTATTCCCCTCCCTTCCTGAGTCTATCATATTTTTTCAGTTCTTTCTTCACTCCTAATAACTCATTAATTTGGGAATCTACTGATTGATATTAGACAATTACTAGAAAATGGTGAACCTTGGCAAAATTAAGGCCAGACTATATTCATTAACAAATGCCAAATATTTAAAATTTCAGTATATGAGACACCATCTCTTCTTGTTCCAGAAGATTGCCACCAGTTCAACAGGTATGCCAGATGAAAATGTTTATGATTTGTAAAATGTTATATTCAAGGAGTAAGAGTACCTCCTTACCCTGCCCCCAAAGGAAAAATAAAAGTTAAATAAAGACTTGTATGTAAAGTTAGAGTGTATTTCATAGTAGATAAAAAAGGCAGGGGACTCAGAATTAGGAAGACCTGTGTTTAAGGTTTGCCTTTAGCACATAGTAACTGTGTACTTTTTTGTTTTGTTTTATTTTATTTTTTTTTATTGAGGCAATTGGGGGTTAAGTGACTTGCCCAGGGTCACAAACTTAGTAAGTGTCAAGTGTCTGAGGTCGGATTTGAACTCAGGTACTCCTGACTCCAGAGTCGGTGCTCTGTGCCATCTATCTGTCCCTATAACAGTGTACTCTGGACAAGTCACTTAAGCTCTTAATAGTCTGGATAACTCTCACAAGTGTTCTTATTTTAGAATCCTGGAGTTTGCTTCTTAATTTCCTTTCTAAACTGTAGTATACATAATAGAACAAAGTACTCCAGGTGTGACTATAGTAGGGAACAGTGAATATATCTTAGTTTAGCTGCTTTTGAATGATGCTTTCATTTACATTTTAGTTCTTGTATATGTTTTTCTTCCCCTTCCCAACCCGATCCCACCCTAGGTTCTGTTTATTTGGCTCTGTAGCAGTTCATATATGTTTTTTCCATCTTTTTTCCCTGAATATCCCTTGTTGTTTATTTCTTAACACAGTGATATCCCATTGTATTGGCATGCCACAGTTTCTTCAACCATTTTCCAATACATGTGGAACCATATGCACATTCTTTTTTTTTCTCTTCTAGAAATTGTAATATACATGATTTGGTGTGTTTATAATAACTTTACTTCTGTCTTGACCTCTTTGTGAATATGCCTGGTAGTAAAATTGCTGGGTCAAAGCAAATGAAAAAGGTAGTCTCTCTTTTTCTCATAATTTCAGGTCATTTTCCAGAATGATTTGACTAATTAATTTCTCTACCAACAGTGTATGTACCCCTACTGCTTTGACTCTTCTTTTTTTTTTATTTTGCCAATTTTATGGGAATGATGTGTTCTGGGTTTTTTTCCCTAATTTATTTTAAAAGTATTTTATTGGTATTTTGTTGTTTTCACATCACCAACATTTCCCAAAATATCTTCCTCTTCCTACTTATGGAATCATTTCATATAATAATTAATAAAACAGGGAGGAACAGAAACAGTACAGAAAAACAACAACAATAATTTGAAAAAATCTATCATATTTGGTAACCAACTCTCAAATTCTTCTATTATTGCAAAGAAGAAGGGCAGGAAATACCTTTTCATACATATCTCTTTTGTAGGACCAATCTTGATCATTAAAATTTCAAAGTATTTAGTATTATTTTCCTTTGCATGTACATTGTCATGACCATGCTTTATATTTTTTTCCTGGATCTGTTGAAATCAATTTGCATCAGTTTATATGTTCCCATCATATTTTCTGTATTGAGTGAGTGAATGAATAAATGAATCAACGGAACAGGCATTAAGAACTTTCTGTGTGAAAAGCACTATACTAAGTGTTGGGGATGCAAATAAAAAATGAAACCATTTCTTTGGACTAGAAGCAAGGCTCATGATTTGGGGGAGATAATTAAATCTTTGTATTGTCTTGGCCATCTCTCTCTCTCTCTCTCTCTCTCTCTCTCTCTCTCTCTCTCTCTCTCTCTCTCTCTCTCTCACACACACACACACACACATTAATTATAACAGTAACTTTTGAAAAAAAATGTTTTCTTCACTATTCTTCCAAATTATGTAAAGAAGATGAACTATACTGGAATTCTTAGCAATCCCCAACTGCCACCCCTGCCCTAAAATATAATTGCTTTCTGAGGATTATTAGGGTGTTTTATAACATCTATTTTTCCTTTTGACCACAATACTCCTTGTACTTTGGGGTGTCACCATGTTTCATCATGTATTTGAATGATCTTTCTGATTTTTTTTAAACTTTCAAAGTAAAATAAAAAAATCTGCTTCAGTGTCTCTAATAGTCATTGAAGTGTTCTCTAAGTCATATATCTTTTATGTATTTCCTTAGGGTAATCTGCATTCTTATAAACCATGGATTAATGACCCTCCAACTTCAGCTGTGATTCTGAGTCCCTACAAGGGAGTTTACTATTTCTCCCACTCAGGCTTCTAGTTTTACCATAGAATTTCACCAAGGTTTTCTAGTATAATCACTCAAATGTCCATTTGGTGTGTTCTCCATATGTTATCAGCCAGTACCTTTAATTATTTCTTTTTAAAGGGCATTTGCTGAACTGGCATAGTAAAAACAGTGGCACATAGTAAACATCCCAAAAGTCATCTAATTTAATCCAGTGATAAAAATGCTTTACTCTGCTCAAACTAAGGAATTGACATGTTTGTACTTAGTTTACATTTTTGATCTGGTGATTCAATAGAGATGCCAAGCCTTTTATAATAATTGAGATGGGAGTGTGGAACATTTGTATTGCATTTCTATAGCACAGAATATAACAATAGACTGACAGAGGGAAAAAAAAGTTGAATCCAATTTCATCTGGTCATGGTCACATGTTCTGAGTTAGCCTAGTGTCATTCAAACCACACATGGATGAACAGTGCTATGAAAAATGAAATCATTTCAAAATTGTTCATCCCTCAAAATTCCCATAGCTATGTGGTAATTTTGTTTAAATTGTATTTAAATTTTTACTTCAATAAACATCAGTAAAGTTCCTCTCTAATACTCCTTAACCCTATCTAACTTGAGTTATAGTAACATTTATATCCAATGACTGGAGTTTGGTAGTTTCTTCTTTCTTAATTTTCAATTCTTTACTCCAGTTGAGTTTATTTCCTGGGTTTGTCAATTTTATCTTCATAACACTTCTCAGTATGTCTCCTCTACTCTGACACTTCTATTGCCTTAATGCCTGTTTTAACAACCTCCTACCCCTGGATTGTTTAACAGCCTTCTATGTGGTCTGCTTGACACAAGTCTCACTCCCTTCCAGTTCTTTGTCCACTCAGCTTTCAAAGTAATTTCTTTAAAGCTTATGTCTGACCATATCTTCCAAATTCTATCCTTAGTAAATACCAGTGTCTTGTTACCACCTCCATGATGAAATATAAAATCTATATTTCCTATATATTACTTGTTTATATATATTAACTCATCTGTTAGATTGTGAGTTCTTTGAGAACAGGGGCTCTCTTTTGCCTTTACATTCCTAGCACACAGTAGAGACCTAATAACTATTTTTGTTTAACTGGCGTGCCTTTTAATTAATTTGTCAGCTCTGCTAGAATTCACTTATAATACGTCTGTTTGGGTCAGGGATTTTTATCCCTTGGTAGTTCATTTTAGAATAGCTTGATTCCTCTTTTAGCAGTTTCACTCCCTTTCTTTTAAAAAAAGACATATTTGAGTATTTATTATTTTCTAGCTAATCTCTTCCTTTTAGTATTTATTTTTGCTTATATACAAGTACATAAGGTGGTTTTGATGTTTCTTGATTCCTTTTTGTTCTCTCTTCCTTTTCTAATATGATATATTAGAATCTTCAGCACAATAAATTTCAATCAGATACAATTCTTTAAGTTGTAAAATATGCATTGCAGCAAAAATGTGCAGCAATTATCCCATTGCAATACTGAATACAGCCACTCTACACATTACATATTCAGGAAGTGTTTTTTACTTAAAAAGAGCATTTTGGAAGGAGAGAAGGGAGAGGAAGGACAAGAAGGAGGAAGGGGAGGAGACATAAGAGAAGAAGAGAGGGAGGGAAAGGGAGAATACCTTAATTACTCTGGGCTTTAGAAATTACAGTTAAAAATCTATTGTGGGGGCAGCTAGATGGCTCAGTGGATAGAGCACCGGCCCTGGAGTCAGGAGTACCTGAGTTCAAATCCAGCCTCAGACACTTAACACTTACTAGCTGTGTGACCCTGGGCAAGTCACTTAACCCCCATTGCCTCACACACACAAAAAAATCTGTTGTGATTAATTTCCATCCTTTATTCACTGAATTGATTGAAAAGGGACTGGACATGTGTTCTGATAAATTGAGTTTTGGCTATTTCCTTTTCCTACTATACAATGTCATGTGATAATAGTTTCATTTGATCATTTTCCTGTATGAGAAAGATTAAAATCAACAGCATCCAGTAAAGAAATAAAAATATGCATATGCTCTCAACCTTTTATTGTATCATATAATTATTAACAATAAATCTATAAAAAATATCGTGAAACCTGGATTCTACTTGTAGAACTGTGACATATATGTTGTATGGCCTTGAGGAAATCACTTTCCTTCTGTGTCTCAATTTCCCCGTCTTTGAAATGAAGAAATTGAGTAAGATATCACTAAAGAAGTCTTGCTCTAAAATTGTATGTATTTTTGATGCTTCATAATTCAGATGCCCCACTATTTCCTCAGGCATTTTATGGAATGTCAGAATTTAGGGATAGAGGTCAAAAATATCTAATGAAAGTAGGTGTATGTTAGTATTTGAGAAGAATTCAGATAGTTTACCAACAGTTGAAATGTAAGGTATTTTTTTTTCCCACTCATTCTAAGAAAGACAACTAGAAAATGGAGCAAAAATTATGTTTCATTCTTGGGGCTGATTAAAATACAAATGGGGTGATATGATGTATGTTATCTTAGTTTAGAGTGTGCAAAGACAGATGTTTTGGAAAGCTTCAAAGGATAGATGTGGTTGCTTATCCTGAAGAACTTTATTAGTGTTAGGTCTGAGATTGTACTCAAAAACCTTTGAGAAAGAATGCATGAATATTTATAAGGAATCTTACACATAAGATTTCATTTTGTAAGACTTATTCAACAAACTATTGAATACCAGATGATGCCACTCAGCATGATTTTGATCCCATTCATTGGGAAATGATTAGATTTTATGTGCATCCCACATTCATGCTAGTTGCTATATCATTTCATCCTCACTTGAGTGTAAGTACTGGAGAGATGAATGGTTTATTCTGATTTTCTTAGAATGGATGACCTTCTACTCATTTACTTCTCTTTGGAAGGGAACTTTGGGAGTTTGTTTCCTCAACATCTTCAAAATTGAAATCGCTATCTTTCCCCCACATGTTCTTCCCTCTTCCTAATGTTATTATGACTGTCAATGGCTCTATCATTCTAGTCATTCAGCATCATACCAAAAAAATAACATCCTTAACTCCTCTTATCCCATTCCCCTCATAGTCAATTTGTTGCAAGATCATGTTGATTCTACTTTTGCAAACACCTCTCATATACCACCTTCTTTTCACTGACATTGCTGGTGTAAGTCTTCATCACCTTACACCTTGCCCTATTGGTATAGATTTTATTGGTATCCATGCCTTAAACCTTCTTACAGCCCATCTCTTACTGTATCATCATATTGGTCTTCCTAAAGAGCAGGTATTACCATATCACACACTCCCTGCCATCAGTTAGTCTCAGTGATTCCTATAACCTTCAGAATCAACTATTGAATCTTCAAGGTGGTTTTTAAAGCCCTTCATAAAATAGTCTCTTCCTACCTTTCCATTTTTTCTTATAAGTGACTGTCCTCCATGTATTCAGCAATCCAATGCCCCTGCCTTCTTGCTCTTCCTTGAATGTGATACTACATCCTATCTCCTGACTCTGTGTTTTTGCTGACCTTTTCCCCATACTTAGAATCATTTTATCTCCCACCTTCCTTGAATTCATTCAAACTCCTGGTAAAAATCCACCAGTAACAAGAAGCCTTTCCTGATTCCTCCTCAAAGTTAGTGATTTCCTGTGATTATTATCAATTTATCACGCACATATGTGTATGTATACATATATACATATACATATTGTATAATGTTTTTACACAGTGGTTTTGTATGTTGTTTCTCCCTTTAGACAGTCAATGAGTTCCTTCTGAACAGAATCCTTTTTTGCCTATGTATCCTCAATCTTTCCTATAATACATGCTTACTAAATGCTAACTATTGTTATTGTTATATTCTAAGAGTGTGTGGACTTTGTTTACTTGCCTTACATCAAAAATCAGCACTGTCACATTTTATTGAAAATTCCATGACATAACTGAATCAAATTCCCGTAAAAACAATCAGTCATGCTTAGAAACTGTATGCAGAATTTTAATATTAGAATACACTCAGGTAAAGATAAGTTATCTCTGTCTCTATGTACAATATAAGATATTATAACACAATCTATATGATAGAATATAATATAAATAAAACAATGTTATTAATATAATATAGTAAAAATAATGTAATATTACAAAAATAATATATTACAAAACACATGCTCTTCTGCATGACAGCATGTAACCTTTCCCATATGCAACACATTTTCTAGATAGTACATGAGGCACACTGATCCCAGAAATTTTGGTAAGTCTGTTTTGCTCCTGGCCTTTCTCTGTGTGACTAAGTAAAGGAGTATAGATAATATCATATAGTTCACTTTTGCTGCCCCTATTATTATATGACATGGCCACATAACCAATGCTTGTATTCTGGTATGCTATCTCTGGCAGGGATCTCTGGCTTTATTTTCCAGATATGTCATTGCTCATGAAATAGATGGAGTGGACTCAAGAGTAGGGCCCAACAAATATAGACTTTGACCCTTTCACTCTGGCATCTCTCTGACCTTGAGAACTTTAGTTCTCATTCCTGGTGACTAGAATATATGTTCTATCCTCTTTATTCTTTTAAGTCCAATTTTCCATGGCACTTCCCCTGCTAACTTGTCTTATTATTTTGGCTTGCACGATTTCACCATCTCTCCCTAAATAACATTGAAGTTCTGGCATTTACTGTAGTGGCCAAGGTTCTGGGGGCAAAAGAGAGAGGAAAACTGTATCTATTTAAAATACTGAGGAAGACAGTGATTGATTATGCCACTTGTTCTATTTCATCCACGCCTCTAAAGCTCAATTCAAGTGTCAATTCTTCCATGAAGTTTTTCATGATCCCTAAAGTCAACAATGACCTTCCCCCTCAGCTCTTAGTTTTTGTTTTGTTTCATTGTTTGTTTGTTTGTTTTTTAGGGAGAGAACTAGAATAGTAGAATGGTTCATAAAGTCCCATTCATTTAATTCGATCTAATATCCTCAAATTAAAGGGAATAGAGAAGAAAAAGTATGCTGTTTCTAAAAGCTAAAGTTGTTGGACTTAAAGTGGATAAATAATTATGTTAGGATCTTGAATGTAATGATATGTATTTTGTAACTTCTGTTATTACAAAAAGAGGAAGAATAGCAAAGTGAATAGAATGTTGACCTTAGTAACAAGAAGACCTGCACATGACTTTCCCACTTTAAACATTTACCAACTATGTGACTTTAGGCAAGTTAGTTTACCTGTTTTTGATTAAGTTTTCTCATCTGAATAGAAATAATAAGAATGTATATTTTACAAGGATGTTAGGGGGTTAAAGTAAGATTATGTTTGCAAAGTCCCATGAAAGTTGTAAAGATACCTACATATATGTTCATACATGAGTTAAAATCTGTATTTAAGAGGATTTAGTAGGTACTAAAGAAATGTTGAATTTTTAAAATGCCAATGTTTCTCTTTTCAGAAGTTTTTTATTTTCATTATATACATTAAAATATAGCGTAGTTATTTTTTCATTGCCCTATTTTTAAAATGAAAAATATACAATTATATTTTCAAGGTCTACCCATATAAGGAGGAGAAAAACCTATCCAGGAATAATCAGAGCTAGATCCAAGGAATATATAGTATTCTTTAAATTTAATAGAGTGAAACGTATGAAAATTACTTCAAATCTTCTTGCCTTAAGCAGCTGAAGAGATGTGTTCAAGTGTTAAAACACTTCTTGCTAAAGTTTAAATTGCCAACAAAGAAAATATTTCTACTTATCACAGGGACTGACTGTTCATTTATGAAAGCATTTTTATATTCTCTCTGTAAATGGGGATTGGGAATTCATCTGGGGAGGTTTAGAGCCAAGTTCATCTGCTAGTCTTGGTTTGCAGTGAGCTAAAAAAGAAAGACAAACAAGGTCAACCAAATGTAGAAATGTTTTGTTGAAAGATGTTCTTTGGGGAGAAAGTAAGCCAAGTAAATAAACAAATCACATGAGGGCAAAATCAGGCTGAAAAGTATTCATTTACAAACAAATTCATGGAAGAATTTATTCTCTAGCTATTGTTTTTTCTTCTTGGATCACAGAAGGAGGAGTGGAGGTCAGTGGGAGTGAGAGGAAGAGTTGAGCAAAGTTTAAAGAAGCATTAATGATCCTGAAATAGTATAGAAAAATCATTTTACATGCTCACTCAGTCACTCTCAAAGTTGTGAATGAGAACCATACAAATTCTTTCATGTGACTAAAGCTATAGTAGAAGACAGCAATAACAGCCCACTTTTACATAGTGCTGTATTGATGATAAAGCAAGTCCTTCTAGATAATCTACTATAGAATGCAAGTAAATGTTTTGTAAGGCATTCTAGTTGAATTCATAAAACTGTAAGGACTTTCCAGTCCAACCTCCTTGTTATATAGATAAAGAAACTGAGGTCTTGAGAGGTTAAATTACATACAGCTGAAGTCATACAACTAGTTTATGGTATATCTGATACATGAACCAAGTTCTCTTCTTTTCCAGTTCACTGTTTGTTTTTACTATATCATTCTCCTCTCACATCTACAGTGCTTCCAAATCACAAAATTTACTAAAGAATAAAAAATCATTTTAACATTTTGCTCATCAGTAAAATGTGTTCCTAAAATACCCATATTAAGCCCAGTGAAATCTGAATTTCTTTCCCACCCTTTATCATTTTTTTTGGTGAGGCAATTGGGGTTAAGTGACTTGCCCAGGGTCACACAGATAGTAAGTGGTAAGTGTCTGAGGCCAGATTTGAACTCAGTTCCTCTTTTATCCAGGGCCTGTGCTCTATCCACTGCACCACCTAGCTGCCCCTCTCTATCATTTTTAAGAGATGTACTTAAAAAGAAAATGATCAGCTATTCTTATAATAGAAGAACAGAATAAGACTTCTGAATAATCTACAGGTAATCTACAAAGTAAGCCACATGTATTGTTTTTACACCATTGAAAATATCCAGTACCTTAGTTATTAGTCTTTTTAAGTCTTTTGAAGTAGTCAATTCAGTGAAAACTTTCCTAGGAAAGTTGAACAGTAAAGAACATTCTTTAGTCATTACTTGAATATAAACATCTTATGAATCATCATTTATGTCATCTTTACATCTTTTTAGATGTTGAGATCGTCCAAATACTTCTATTTTTGAATTTCATACAATTCAAGATGATTACATGAAATCATGGAGCAATGTGCAATTTCCTAAATGATTTAGATAGTTACTCAAAAGAGATGTTTAACTTTATCAACACAGGGGAAAAACTAGACCTATTATTAAATGTTAGGTAGATGAATAGAGGTATGAAATGAGTGGATAGGGCAGCTAGGTGGCGCAGTGGATCTGAGTTCAAATCCAGCCTCAGACACTTGACACTTACTAGCTGTGTGGCCCTGGGTAAATCACTTAACCCTCATTGCCCACCAAAAAAAAAAAAAGTGTTTTCCCCCATCTCTACAATGAATGGATAAGTGAAAAAGAATTAAAGAGACAGAAAAGAACTGCCCAGAATGCTTTGGGAAAATTGCTAAGTTATTTCAATGACCTTAAGTTCCTCCCTTTAAAAAAGGTCTATTTTTATTGGTAATTTTCTGTTGATTCTGTGTGGTTATGAGTCTGGTTTCCAAAGAAGTAAAATTAAAACTGAAGATCATGCAACTAGCAATAGAAATGTACAAAGTATCACAAATAAGGCATTTTATAGGAAAAGCATATAATCAGATACATGTATGACAAGGGAAAACAGTATAGTCAAATATATAATGAGAATGAGAATAAAGGAATATACATTTTGCTTGTACTATTAGTATCTTTACAAACTCAAGGAAATAAGGAGAAACACTCCTTCCCTATCTATTGGGTGTCCATCTGTGGCAAAATTGTGAGATACCATGAATGAGAGTTCTACAGGCTGGGAAATCATGCAATATACCTTATTAGATAGCTATATTACGTAGCTTTGGCCACTTTCAGACCTGTTGAAAAGGGGAGGGACAATAAACAAATATGAGACAATGCTGACAAAACAGTTGCAGAAAAAAATGCTTTTACCTTGGGCAAAAGCCTACATCATTTGCATATGAAATATTGGAAAACTGAGGAGTTGATGCTTGGGGAACTCTTCAACCTAGAGTTTGTTATGATTATTGCAGAAATGTAGCTTGTCTAATTGTGGTTCAGCTAGCAGAGATTAGATTTGGATTACTTATAAACTGAAATGATGTTTCTAAAGGAGAGAATAAATATATTTCTGAAGAAGGCAGAGTAAGAGATTAAAAGAGGTTTTAGAGACAACAAAGTAGTTCTGTGAACTGAAAGCAGAGAAGAGACCTCAGATTGCCACCTTTTGTTGAGGAGGTAGCAAATAACCTCAAAGTCAAGCTGAGAAGAACATGAGGAAGAATATGGCATCATAAAGTAATACCAGCAGAGTGATGCGGCGTATTAACAGTCATCTGAAAGTTGCTAATTTCTTATAGCTTTAGAACTGTGAGTTGTTGTAGCTACTCATCACCAGAGTGGGTACAGATTGAAAGGAAATAGGCTTATGGACAGAGTAAGAACCCAGATAAGGGAAAGTAGTATTTATTAAGCACCTACTATGTACCAGATACTGTGCTAAACCCTTTGCAAATATTGGTTCCCTTAGTTTCCCCATTTTATAGTTCAGGAAACTGATAGGGATTAAGTGGCTTGCACAGGGTCACACATCAAGTAAGCATCTGAGGCCATATTAGAACTGTCTTCCTCCCTCTAGGCTCATGTCTCTACCCACTGAGGGACCTAGTTAAGTCATACTCTCACAAGAAGGGAGGATAGCCTCACTGTTAGAGATAGTTGGCATTCTGGAGAGCAATTTGAAATTATACCTAAAGGGCTATGGGACCATGCGTACCCTTTGACCCAGTAATGTAATGGAATACTATTGTGCTGTAAGAAAAAATGAGCATGCAGATTTTAGAAAAACCTGGAAAGACTTAAGTGGACTGATGCTGAGTGAAGTGAACAGAACCAGGAGAATACTGTACATGGTAATAGCAACATTGTGTGATGATTGACTGTGATAGATTTGGCTCTTCTCAGCAGTGCAATGATCCAAGACAATTCCAAAGAACTTATGATGGAAAATGTTCTCTACATCCAGAAAAAAGAACTGTGGATTCTGAATGCAGAGTGAACCAAACTGTTTCTACTTGTTGTTGTTTTTTTCCTTTATGAGGTTTTCCTCATGTGTTCTGATTCTTCATTCACAACATGACTAATTCAAAAATATGTTTAATGTGATTGTACATATATACGCTATATCAAATTGCTTTCTGTCTTGGGGAGGGGGGAGGAAAGAGAGGGAGAACAATTTGAAACTAAAATTCTTATGAAAACAAATGTTGAAAACTATCTTTAAGTGTAACTGGAAAATAGTAAAATACTTTTATGCTAAAAAATAAAAATAAATTAAAAGAGATTGTTGGGAAGTCCATTTTAAGACCCAGAACAAATTTGAGCAAATTCAGAGAACACATTTTTGATATACTAATTTCCAACTTCTGGAGCATAACATTACAGGTTCATTTATAAAAATCTCATGTTTACCTGTAACAAACATATATTAAATTCTAACTGTGCAAGACACTGAAGATACAAATACAAAAACACAACAATCCTTGTTATCATTGATCTTATATTGTCCATGCCTTTGGTTGTTTCAAATACAGCATCTTTATAGTAACAAAGTTTTCAGTGTTTTGGGTGCATGTGTGTAGGTGTATAACTTTTATTTTTCTATAAGAGTTAATCCTTGGAATATAGTTGCAAAATGCTGTCTCTAAATAGTCACTCATGGAATGAGAATTATCCTGTTTCTGAGTCTTTTGTTTTTCTATATGACTGACCCTGGTGAAGCACCTGACACATTGCCTAGGAATTAATCACCCTTTGAAACAGTGCAATGAGTCTCACAGCTATCGCCAAAGCCTGAATCTTAAATTATTATTTTTAAAGCACTTACCTGTTTTTCACTGTTACTACACCAGTCTCATCCCCTGGGAAGAGTGGGACTGAGTAATTTACTCTTTAAGCTCTAGAAGACTGAAAGCTTTGAGCCTTTTCAAAAACTTTCTGACATATCAGTGCTAATTTCAGTGGCACCTGGCAAGTTCTCACAATAGATGAAAACAAGGAAAACGAGTGAGTGGTGACAGTCTTGTAATCTACTGTCTGATTGCTTGTCTCTGTGTCGCTGGTGAAAGGCACCTATCTCCTTTCTGTAGTGGAGTGCAAACCTGATGGGTTCCTCTAATTTGGTTTAGTTCAGAAACTTTGGCAGCAAAGAATTAAAGTCTCTTTTGAATCCCATAAGTCTGTGTGTATAAAGATTTTTCTCAAATCAAGTACTTTTCACCACTACTTCCATTTCCCTTTCATCCATTGTATAATCTCCTAGAGACAGTTCTGAAAATAGCAAAATTCTTTCTAATGAATAGTGCTATATGACTCTTAAAGAAACACAATATTTATTAATGACTGACAGAGTCACAAATTCAAAAAAGGAATGTGTTAAACATATTATTCACCCTTTTAGTTGAGAGATGAGACTTTACAATGATAGATGATTTGTTTTAAAATCATAGTTAGTTATGTTAATTTCTTAATGAGAGTTTGTTCTATGGTTAGAATAGGAACCTACCTGTGAGATGTGGTATGAGGGTGCTCTTTCAGACTCAAATTAACCCCTTTCTGGATATTCATACAATAAATTCCCATGATACATTATCTTCAACTACCTAGAAATATCTTTCAACTCTTACACTTGACATGCTATTGTAGGCTATAATATCTTATGCCATGTTTGTATATGTATACATATGCATATATATGCACACATACATAGACATACTTAAATACACATACTTACATACACTCACAATGAAGCACCCAAGTAGAGCTTTTATGAGAGCATTGGACCTGAAGTCAGGAAGACCAAAGTTCATATGTGACATCAGACACTTAGTACCTGAGCAAATCACAAACACTGTCTGTCTAGGTTTTTCTACCTGTTCAATAAAGATAATAATGTCTCCTATCTCCCTGGATGTTCTGAGGATAAAATAAGATAATGTTTTTAATGCATTTTGCAAACTTTTTTTTTTTACTTTCCTTACTTTGAAGGAAGCATAATCCTCTTGCAGTAAGCAAAGAATGCATTGGTTAATAATCTTTATTATTTGAAAATATAGAATTAATTCAGAAGCTAAACCATAGTAGCTAATGACAAGATTTACTAATTCCCATAGTTTGTAAGTTACTACAAGGAAGACAGTAAAACCTATCTTTTTAAATAAAAGAGATGAAGTGTATAAAAATAACTTTTGGAAAGTAAGATTATTTTTTTGCTTACTACTTAAATAAAAGTGTCACCATTATGTATATAAAAATAAACACATGCACACATATAATTAGTACTAGAGGAATTCCAGTCCTTATTGTGCTACTTCTTAGCTTTGTGACCCGGAAAATTCATTAAAATTCTATAATCCTCAGCTTCTTTATTTGTATAATGGATGTAATGTTGGTCTTATATGCCTCAAAGGAAATTTGTGAGGATCAAATGAAATAACAATGTTATACAATCATAAAATCTGAGTTAGGAATCTTTATCTTCCAGTGCAGGTGGGCACCTTCAGTGCAATTTGTAGAATTTGGGAGCTACCTGGTGACAGTGAGAAATTTGCTTGCCCAGAGTCACATAGCTGGTATATATTAGATGATGAACTTAGACTTGGGTCTTGTTGACTCTGAGGGTACTTCTTTATTTGCTTATTAGCTATTTTTTGGCTTATTTACTATTACATTTGCAATATAGATATAAGATGATGGGATATCTGCCCTGATACATTTGGGAAGGAAAATTACCAAGTATCTAACTCTTTTGACTATTTTAAAATGGTAGACTAGGTAGACAATATTATCACAGTGGCCTCATTTACTCAGCAGTCTTAAAGAACTTCCTTAGGCACTAATTATAGGTCTCACATTAGTTTTCTGGGTATTACTTGGCAACTCATAAAATATTTCTGCCCTTTCAAAGTAGAATTTATAAGCAATAATCAATAAACTTTTATTAAATCCTGCTATGTGCAATGGACTATGCATATACAATCAGGTTAGCAGTTGCAAAAGATGATGTCTGAGAGCCTTTCTAACAGAATCTGAGCTGCTTGTATGCAAAAACTTTTTTTTAGTCCCTTTAGCATTTTTCCATCTAAAGTAGGTTGCAAACTCATTGAAGGAAGATACTGTTTCACTTTTCTTTCTATCCCCTTACCCCATAGTGTCTAACACACAGTAGATATGTAATGTAGATTTGTTAACTGGTTGCGTTTCCAGTTCCTTAAGGGTAAAAATCATTAAGAAATGTTTTTAGTCAAATTAAATCCTATTTCAAGCTATGATTCTATGATTTATTGCAGTGCCTGAAAATCCCATCTTTTGATTGACCTCTCATAATTAGACTTCGTGTTTACAAAATTCTCTTGTTAATGAAAGGAGCAACACATCAACATAACCTAGACTAGTTTATCAGATAATGTAGCTGTTACCCAAGTGAAGATAGGACACTGATGGGATGAGTACACAATAGAAGATATTAATAATAAAGAGTTTTCTAGGAATAATACTGTTCATGGGCTTTGTTCTCTGTGCAAGCAGGCCTAGTGCGGGAAAAAATGAGGACTTTGAATTGTGAGGACCTATGTGCAAATATTTTTTCTGATAATGAGTAATTCTGTGACCTTGGATAATTCATCTTGTAGGTATGCATTTCGTCATCTGTAAAGAGGCTTAGATTACATTTCCTCTGAGGCCCTTTCCAGCTCTAGACCTATGGTCCTAAGGAAAGAGTATTATTACAAAGAGGGGCTCTGGGCAAGAGACAAAGAAACCCATATACAAGGGGCTAAATACAAACAAATTTTGGGAAACTAGGTTCAGTGCTAGAAAACCTGGGCTTGTGTTCTTCTTCTATAGCTATGGGATTTAAGACAAGTCATGCCACTAGGCCTTGGGCTTCTTTTTAAATTAGAAAGGGAAATGATAATATTTTCCTTGCCTATTTTATAAGGCTGCTATGGGTATCAAATGAGAAAATATAGGTAGAACATTTTGTAGACCATAGGCCACCGTTTAAATATCAGTCAGACATGTTTTTTCAATATATTGCCAAAGACAAATTCTGTTTTGAAATGACTAGATGGCTTAACCTGAGATTAAGAAAAAAGAAACTAACAAATTAAAACAAATAAACTACTTTCTATTTAAGGTTTTCCAAGCCCTCTTTATTCTGATTAAAATAAACTTCATATTTAAAGTTACTTTTCCCTTTCTTCTATTTGTTTTTCTTCTCAGCCACTATTTCTACTCTTTCTTCTACATTTCAGTCTCAGGCAAATTGTCAGTTCTTCTTAAAATACCCTATGTGTTCACTTCACAGAACTTGAAGTTTTCCTACTTCAGTCATTTCTTACAGCAGAATTTTATTTGAAACTGCTTTGTCTTCACAGCAGCCTTCTTGGATCTGGTTCTCCTTTTGGTGAAGCTTGTTGTTATTAATAATGGCAGAGCCCTAGTATGAAAATAGACTTTCTGGAGTGATGGATCTGGAGAAAGGTCAATCAAGGAAGGAAAAAGGATGTGGGACTTATTCCTTGGGCAAATCTCCTCCTACCTCTTCCATATTCTTTTCCAAAGTGTTGAAGTAATAGAAGAAAATAACTTGCATATGTCTTGTTATACCTGAAGTTTTTAATCTTCATCTGAGAAAATGATAAGTAATAAGCAGTAAAATGGCTTATTTTCACTAACTGATTGTATGTGTCTTATCAGTAAAGGATAGCTGACCACATAGCCCAGGAAAAGGACTACATTCACTCCTTGAGTTTACGGTGATGAAACTGACTGATGAACATACCAGAAAGATAGATGAGGTAGAAGAATTCTCTCAGTTGCCATTTCTGAAGAAGTCGTTTGTTCTGTTTTCAGTCTTATTTTCTGACTCCTAGAATCCCTAGCTTCCTTCATGATTCAGTTTAAACACCACCTTCTTTGGAAAGTCTCTCCTGGTCTCTGGTTTACATGTTCTCTCACCCATTAGAATGGAAGTTTTTTGAGGGCAAGAACAGCTTTTCTTTTCTTTGCACCTTCAATATTTCATTCATTCCCTGGAATATTGTAAGCATTTAAAGATATTCTTTTTATTGGCACATTTATTCACCTCTACTTGAAAGACTAAACTGATCCATAGGAAATGTGTATGGCTGCTACCATAATAATTTCTGAGGGTTCTGAAAAGATTCCCTAACTCCAAATATCTGTCTTCTTGTGATGTTATACTGAAAGACCCACCAATCATCCCTTTTATGGATACAGACTTTGAAGAAACTTTTTCAAACATCTGGTAGCACAAACATACTGACATCAAACATTAATACTTTAGAAGGAATTAATTTCTCAAATTGGCCAATCTGTTATAAAGCCAGAGTTGCTGTTTGTCCATCATTCCCAAGGAGGACCATGATATTGGGTGATGTTATGATTTGCACTGAATTGGAATTTTAAGCGAGGGAGGACTGTGCAAGATCACCAACCTTGCTCTCTCCTCCAGAGCCATCTGGGTCTAGTGGCAAGATAAATATCAGGACACCATGGCCCCAGATGTTTAAGACAATTGGGGTTAAATGACTTGCACTGGGTCACATAGCTAGTATATGTCCGAGGTGAGATTTGACCTCAGATCCTCCCAACTTCAGGTCCTCCCAGTGCTCTATCCACTGCATCATCTAGTTGCCCCACAAAGCCAGAGTATAAGAACGTGAAAATCAAAGCTGATACATTCTATGTATTGTAAAGAGGTACCCAAAGGAAAGACCTGGGGTAGTTAACACTTATCGTGAGGTTACTGGACTTTAGGAGAGAGAAAACAAAATAATAAGAATAAGATAGAAGCATCGGACGATGAAAGGACATTACATTTTTCCTGCTTTCAGATTTTGGCTAAGTGCTATTCTAAGTGATCTAATCCTAGACTCTTAAAATTTGGAACTAGAAAGTTAACTGATCCAACATTATCTTTCATCTATCTATCTACCTATCTTCCTACCTATCTACCTACCTACCTCCCTACCTACCTATCCATCCATCCATCCATCCATCCATCCATCTATCTATCTATAATCTATCAATGTGGAAACTGAGGTTTACAGGATTTAAATGGATTATCCAATTTCAACAAATTAATGAATAGGATATATGGTTATAGAATCATAATTTTTTATCTGGAAGAGACCTTAGATATCATTTAGTTTAAACCCTTCATTTGGCAAATGAGGATACCAAATCCTGTGGTGATGGAATTCCTTGTCCAAGGTCAAATGAGTAATATATAACAGAATAATGATTCAAGCTCAGGTATCTGTCTCCAAATCTAGGTATCATTCCAGAATGCATATATCCTCTACTAGAAAGACTAAGTTTCAAGCCCAGGTCTAACTACACAGCTTCATTTCCAATTGTACTAGAATACTCTCAAGTTTGGAAGTGCAGTCACTTTCTGGGATCACTTTTCAAGGGATCAATTCCAAGTGTTCTGTCATCCTTAATGTGCTAAAAAGTATATGGGCTGTTGCTATTGTTAATGTTGTTATTTTTATAGGAAGTAATTGAAGCACTTATAGCAAGTGAACCTTTTCATTATGCCATAAAGTAGAACTTAAAATAGTACCTCGTCTAGAGCAATCTCAATTTTCCATAGTTTGCCCTGATGTTTTTTGGAGGCTGTCACCTTGGGGTGGACCAGAAGCTGGTCTTTTATTTCAGATTTGATCCTGGAATGAAATGAGGTTCTCATAGTTCATTGAACAGTTTACAAAAAGGGGTTTACTTGCAGCATAGAAAGATGTTAGCAAGAATATATTATCACTTTGCTTCAGAGGCTTTCCTTATAGACACATATTTGGTCAGCAGTGAAGGGTATGGTCTCTTGACATCCACAGAATCAGAGAAGTCCCAGAAGCCACATTATAGCCAGAAGCTATCAGAGAGATGGGTCAAACTAGATAGACGCGGAGGCCAATCAAGTAGATAATAGTCCTTTTGCAACCTGCTTAAAAAGAGCCTAGTATCATCCTAGTGTCCCATATCCCAAGTTTACCAAGTAATTTATACTTCCTCTAAGTCAAGGATGCATAATATTGGAAAATTTAACCCCCGAGGGAAAATAAGAATGTGAAAGTGTTCTTATTTGAGACTAGTAACCTTTATACTTTCAAGCCATCAATGGGAATTTCATTCTTAATTGAAAATGTATAGTTAAAGCCTTACACTGCACTTTGAAAGTATACCCTTAAGGATGTAATCTTTGTCTCTGGCATACAGCCATGTATGTCTGAGTGTAAAAAATTAGTTCTGAACTAGTCTTGCTTTTTTGTTGTGGTGCTAATTCCTTGGGTCCAGAGTCTGACTTAGAAAGTAGCATCCTTTATCTCATTTATAGTTAAGATATAAATTTGACTTTCTAACATGTTGTGTGACTTTCTAGAGCAAAACTAATGCATGCAGTAAGTAGTCTGTGCCTAAATGTACTTGGATGGCAGTATTTGTGGAAGACCCTGATCTGTAGAATATCTTTCACAAGCTGAAAGACTTACTCAGCTTCTCAGAGACATGTATATACACACATACATACAAAAAAATACATACAGACACATATACATATAGACGTATATCCATGTATTATACCACCATCTTTTTTTGCTAATAGCAGATTAAATGTCATAAGACAAAATAAAGAAATTAGAGCAATAGGCATAGACAAAAACAAGGCAAAATGATCTGTATTTGCATATGACAGTTTAGTTAAAAAACAAAAAAACTCAATAAAAATTACCTGAAATAAGAATTTGAAAAAAATAACAGAATACAAAGTAAGTTAACAACCATTATCAACATTTTTGTGCTTTAATAAGATGCTTATTTTTTTAAATAGAATTTGAAGGGGATGTCAAAACATTTTTATTCCCATTTATTTATTTATTTTCATTATCTCACTTTAGACTTAATATTCTGTTCTACCACATGATTTAAATTTTGTACGTTTCTAAAGTACATTTTAGGTAGTTTGATTAGTACTCCATTAAATCTGTAAATTAATCAAGGTGATATAATCATTTTTGTTTTATTGTCACATAGACAGTTACTGTCTTTATAATTGTTTCAATATTTTCTGTAAAGGACACTTTTTCGTTATACTTTTGTATCTTGAATATGTCTTTGAAAGGTTGAAACCTATATATTTTATAAATTTTATTGTTATTTTGGAATTTCTCTTTATGTTTCTCGTATTTCCTGCCTTATTGGTAAAGTCAGTATACATAACATGTTGTCAAGTAATAATGGACACTATTGTTTTCACTTGATCTTCTTGGGAAAATGTCTGTTATTCCTTCACCAAATAATGTTAACTTTTGTGTACTTTAAAAAATTTTATTCATGATTTGTTTTTACATCACCTTCTCGTCTGAATGCATTCCTTCTCTCTTATTCCCACTCTACCTCTCAAGCTATACTTTGTATCTTTGCAAAACTAATCCACACAACATTTGAATCTGAAATTATAAGCAGTAATCCATTTCCACAGTCATCTGTGAAAATAAGGGATGAAGGTACATTTTCTCCTCTTCTTTGAGCTTTCATTTACCGTTTTTGTAGTTCTTTCTCCTTGCATTTTTGTAATCATTACTTATATTGTTTTCTGTGTTCTACTTACTTCCCACTTTCTTTTTAAATTTAAATGAAATGTTATTTATTTTAATATTTTTTAAAATTTTGAATTACAAATCTCTTCCTCTATCCTACCCCTCCCCCATTTATTGAGAAGGTAAGAAATTTGAGAGCAATTATAAATATGAAATCATGCCAAACTTATTTTCATATTAGATGCAAGAAAGTAATAAAAATGAAATTAGAAAACAATACTTCAATTTGGCTTCAGAGCTCATCAGTTCTCTCTGTGAAGGTGATTAGAATTATTTATCATGAGTTCTTTGGAATTGTCTTCAATCATTATATGGATAAGAGTGGCTTAGTTTTCTGCAGTTTATCATCCTTATAGTATTTCTGTTACTGTGTACAATGATCTGTCTCTGCTCATTTCCCTTTACATCAGTTCACATAGTTCTTCCCATGTTTTTTTTTTCTAAAACAATCCCTTTGTCATTTCTTATGATACAATAGTATACCATCACAATCACATGCCACAACTTCAGCAATTCTCCAGTTGATGGACATATCTTCAATTTCCAATCCTTTGCCACCACAAAAAGTTGCTGTGTATATTTTTGTACATCTAGGTCTTTGTCCTTTACCTCTGATCTCTTTGGAGTACATTTAATAGTGGTATTGTTGGGTCAAATGCTATGCAGAGTTTTATACCCCTTTGTTCATAATTCTAAATTGTTCTCTCAAATGTTTAGACTAGTTTAAAATTCCAATGACTGTTCATTTATTTACCTATTTCTCTCCCCCCATTCCTTTAAATATTTGTCATTTGTGATAGGTGTGAGGTGGTATGTCAGAATCATTTTAATTCGCCTTTCTCCATCCAATAATGATGTAGAGCATTCTTTCATGTGATTATACATGACTTTGCTTTCTTCTGAAAGCTGTTCATATCCCTTGACAATTTGTCAATTAAGGAATGGCTCTTATTTTTATAAATTTGTATCAATTCTCAATATATTTGAGAAAATAGGCCTCTATTAAAGGAACCCATTGTACTTTTTTTTGGCTATTACTTCAGTCTATGTTACCTTTTTGTAAAATGCAGTTTCCCTGATTCTCTCTTTATTTATTTTTATTTCTGCTTTTGTTTTGTCTGAAATTATGATTGCTTCCTCTACCTTTTTTTTTAACTTCAGCTGAAGCACAATGTATTCTATTCTATCACCTTATTTTAACTGTATTTTTGTCTGTTTCTGAGGTGTCTCTTGTAAAGATCACATTGTTGGAATCTGGTTTCTAATCCATTCTGTTATTCCCTTCTTTCTTTTTATTGGCGAACTCATCACATTCATAGTTGTGATTCCTAATGGTGTATTTCCCTCCTCTGTTTTCTTCCATTTATCCTTGTTTCTCTCTTTTACCCTGCCTTTAGTCAAGTTTATTTTACTACAGAACACTGCCTGGCTGAATCTGCCCTCCCTTTTACGATTACCCCCTTTTTTCTTATCACCTATACCTCATATTTCCCTGTTGGATAAGATAGATCTCTACACTCAGTGAGTGTGTATATACACATGTATGTTATATATAGCTGTATATAATATAACTATGTATGTTATACATATATGTATAAATATAACTAATTTTCATGAGAGTGAATGTCAAGCCTTGATGCCACTCCCCATGTTCCCCTTCATTATACAAACTTTTCTTTGTTCACAATCATGCCCCCTGTCAATATGTACTGCTTCTAATTGCCCTAGCAATGATAAAATACTTAGGAATTACATATTTCATCTTCCCATATAGAAATATCAAAAGTATAACTTTATTGAGTTCCTCATAATTTTCCTATCATATTTACCTTTTTTGATTTTCTTGAATCTTGTGTTTGAATGTCAAATTTTCTATTCATCTCTGGTCTTTTCATCAGGAATGCATGAAAGTATTTTATTTCATTAATTATCTACTTTCTCCTCATAGGATTTTAGTTAGTTATGCTGGATAGGTTATTATTAGTTGTAATCTTAGCTTCTTGGCTTTCCAGAATATCATATTACAAGACCTCTCCTTCTTCAGCATGGTAGCTGCTAAATCTTGTGTTATCCGGACTGTGGTTTTATCATACTTGCAATATTTATTTCCTTCACATGGGAGCTCTGAATTTTGGATCTAATATTCTCAGGTGTTGACATTTTAGGATTTCTTTCAGGAAGTGATCAGTTGATTCTTTAAATTTCTGTTTTACCTTCTAGATCTAAGATGTTGGGGCAATTTTCCTTTATTATTTCTTGAAATGTGTTTAGGTTCTTCTTTACTATGGCTTTCAGGTAGTCTCATTCTGAATTATCTCTCCTTGATCTATTCTCCAGGTCAGTTGACTTTCCATTGTAATATGATATTCTGGAAAGCCAAGAAGCTAAGATTACAACTAATAATAACCTATCCAGCATAACTAACTAAAATCCTATGAGGAGAAAGTAGATAATTAATGAAATAAAATTTTTTCACATTTTCTTCTATTTTTCATTCTTTTGACTTTCTTTTATTTTTTCTTAATGTCCATATAGTTTTGGGGATTGGGGCAGGGCAATGAGGGTTAAGTGACTTGCCCAGGGTCACACAGCTAGTAAGTATGAAGTGTTTGAGGTCAGATTTGAACTCAGGTCCTCCTGAATCCAGTGCCGGTGCTTTATCCACTGCGTCACCTAGCTGCCCCCTGTCCGTACAATCTTTAGCTTCTACTTGTCCAACTTTAATTTTTAAGGGATTATTTTTTTTTGGTGAGATTTTGTGCCACATTTTCTATTTTGCCAATTTTGGGTTTTTTAGGATTTCTTTTCTTCAGTGAATTCTTGTACCTATTCTTTCATTTGGCATATTTTTGGAGGGTTTTTTTTTTGTTTGTTTGTTTGTTTTGTCCATTGGAGCATTTTATTTGTATGTATGTTTTACACCCTTAGAAAAAGAATCCCAGGATTTTTCCTCCTGTGTGTTTTCACCTTGCTTCCTCATAGTCCATGATGCCAGCTGAGGATGTAAGCACAATGAACCCAAACTGATGCAATGGTAGCAGATTATTCTGCCACTTTTCCAGATCTTTCCATTGAACACCACACTTGTTTAATCTGCTTGTGAGGTTCACAACAATTTTTCCTGCTCTGTAATCATTAATGATCTCAAATTCGCAAATGTAACCATGCTTCATCCTCACAGTTAAGAACCTGACGATTACTTTAGAGCATGGCCTAATGAGAACCTGGCATTTTACTCATTTTTCTGCATTATTGATGCTTTTTAGAGCATCTGCCAGGACATTCATGCACACCATGGTGGTGGCACTGCAAGATGGTGGAAAAAGCTTTGGGAGTTTTTTGTTTTCTTTTAATGTAGTTCTTTTTTTCTTTTTTGGTTGCTGAATCTATTTATTTTCTGAGAAAATTATTTTATTTTTTTCCAGTTACATGTAAAGACAGTTCTCAACACTTGTTTATACAAGCTTTCCAATTCCAGATTTTTCTCCCTCCCTCCCCTCCCTCCACCCTCCCCCAGACAGCAGGTAATCTGATACAGGTTTTATATATATATATATATATATATATATATATATATATATATATATATATATATATATATATATATATATAATTATTATTATATATTAATTATAATTATATTGTATATTATATATAATAATATATTATATATATTATATATATATATAATAACATTAAACATATTTCTGCATTAGTCATGTTATAAGAGAAGAATCAGAGCAATGAGGAAAAACCTCAACATAGAAAAACAACAGCACCAATAGAAATAGTATGGTTCAATCAGCATCTATACTCCACAGTTCTTTTTTTTTTCTGGATTTGGAAATCCCCTTCCATCATGAGTCCCCTGGAACTCTCCTGTACCCTTGCATTGATGAGAAGAATCTAGTCCATCACAGTTGATCAACACACAATGTTGATGATACTGTGTACAATGTTCTTCTGGTTCTGCTCATCTCACTCATCATCAGTTCATGCAAGTCCTTTCAGGTTTCTCTGAACTCCTCCTGCTCATCGTTTCTTACAGCACAATAGAATTCCATTACATTCATATACCAAAACTTGTTCAGCTATTCCCCAATTGATGGGCAACCCCTCAATTACCAATTCCTTGCCACCACAAAAAGAGCAGATATAAATATTTTTGTACACGTGGGTCCTTTTCCCTTTTCTATGGTCTCTTTGGAAAAAAAAGGACGCAAAAGTGATTTTGCTGGGTCAAAGTTTATGCACAGCTTTATAGCCCTTTGGGCATATTTCCAGATTGCTCTCCAGAATGGTTGAATGAGTTCACAGCTCCACCAACAATGCATTAGCATTCCACTTTTCCCACAGCTTCTCTGATATTTATTATTTTCCTTTTTTGTCATATTAGCCAATCTGATAGGTGTCAGGTGGTACCTCAGAGTTGTTTTAATTTGCATCTCTCTAATCAATAGTGATTTAGAGCATTTTTCATATGGAAATAGATAGCTTTGACTTCTTCATCAGAAAACTGCTTGTTCATATCCTTTGACTATTTCTCAATTGGGGAATGACTTGGATTCATATAAATTTGATTTAGTTCCCTATATATTTTAGAAATTAGACCTTTATCAGAAGTACTGGGGGCGGCTAGGTGGCGCAGTGGATAAAGCACCGGCCCTGGATTCAGGAGTACCTGAGTTCAAATCCGGCCTCAGACACTTGACACTTACTAGCTGTGTGACCCTGGGCAAGTCACTTAACCCCCATTGCCCCGCAAAAAAAAAAAAAAAAAAAAAAGAAGTACTGGCCATAAAATTTGTTTCCCAGCTTTCTGCCTCCCTTTTAATTTTGGATGCATTGCTTCTGTTTGTACAAAACCTTTTTAATTTAATGTAATCAAAATCATCCATTTTGCATTTCATAATATTCTCTATCTCTTGTTTAGTCATAAACTGTTCTCCTTTCCAAAGATCTGAAAGGTAGACTATTCTTTCCTCTCCTAATTTACCTATGGTATCACCTCTTATGTCTAAATCATGTACCAATTTTGACCTTATTTTAGTATAAGGTGTAAGATGTTGGTCTATGCCTAATTTCTGCCATACTATCTTCCAGTTTTCCCAGCAGTTTTTTGTCAAATACTGAGTTCCTATCCCAGGAGCTGGAGTCTTTGTGTTTATCAAACACTCTATTACTAATGTCATTTACTACTGTGTCTCCTGTGCCTAGCCTATTCCATTGATCCTCCACTCTATTTCTTAGCCAGTACCAGATAGTTTTGATGACTGCCACTTTATAGTGAAGCTCCACATTTGGTACAGCTAATCCACCTTCCTGTGCATTGTTTTTCATTATTTTCCTTAATATTCTTGAAATGTAGTTCTTTATATCAGTGCATTTTTGTGTTTCTTTTTCCATTAGGCCAATTCTATTTTTAAGTTATTTTCTTCAGTATTTTTGTGCCTCTTTTCTAAGTTGTTGCTTTTGTTTTCATAATTTTTTTGCCTCACTTTTACCCTCCCCCCCAGACTTCTCTACTACCACTTTTATCTTTGTCTTTTTCTCTTCCAGGAATTCTTATTGGGTTTGTGTATAGTTAACATCTTTTCTTTGAGGCTTTGATTAAAGCTGTTTTCACATTGTGGTCTTCTGAGTTTGTGTTTCAGTCTTCCCTGCTTCAATAGTAGCATTTTATGGTCAAGGTCCTCATTTTTTCTTCCTCATTTTTGTAATCCATTTCTTGACATTGAACTTTATAGTCTCTGTGCACTTCAGGGTGTGGAAGAACTCTCCTAGGCTTTAGATGTTATCATGCAATTGTTTTCAGAGTTAGTTCTGTAGTCTGCAAGTTTTTAATGCTTCCAAGATGATCTGGAAAACAGGCGTGGTTCGCTGATGATCTTTTGCTCCTAGCCCTGGTCTTTCCTCAAGTAGGGCTTCTGTTCCTGGTAGCTGGAAGTGGTAGCACACTTCTCTGCCTTGGAACTATCAACTGAGTTCTCTACTCCCTTGTGGTTAATCACAAATGCTACTTTCTTCCCTTGTACTGGGATCCTGAACTGTGTATGAGCAGTAGAGCTGCCAATCAGAGCCAGTTGCACCCAGTTCAAGGAAAGGGTACTCTGCAATCTATTTCTTACCTCTTGTCCATTCCTTTTACCACTTCTGGGCTGAGACCTCCCAAAGATGATCTTGCCACTGTTGTAACTACTTCCAAGGCCTGCTAGTGGTGCTGCTCCCACATACACCCTGGTGTAGCCCTCATGTGTCATAGACACCTTCAGCTGACCTCCTAAGTTTTTTAGGATGAAAAATTTTCTCAACATGACCTATTTTGTCTTTGTAGCTCCAAAATTTAATTTGAGGCATTACTTTAAAGTTGTTTGGAGGGGAATGTTGAAAAAGTTAGCGGTGTTACCTCTTTTACTTCACCATCATGACTCCCCTGTCATCTTCAATTCTTATGATATAATAATATTCCCTTATATCTATGTACCACAGTTTTAGTCACCCCCTAATCCATGAGAACCATTTTGATTTATATTTTTCTCACCCACTCCAAAAAATCCTGATTTGATTGTATAGGTGGACAAAACACAAATTTTTCTATCTTTAACCTAAAGTCAATTCTACTCTCTGATTAAAAAAAAAATGCTGTCAAATTTTGTGCCCTCCTAATTATGCAAATATTTAAAGAGCATTGATTCAACCCATATCCTTCTGAAAGAGAATGAAAACCATCAACAACTCATGTTACAGAGTGCCTTGGCATGAGAGTCTAAGTGGAGGAGGAGTAGAAATTATACTGGTCTTGGAGTCAGGAGACATGAGTCATCTTTATAATCTAGTTGTATGACTATATAAACAAGTAATCTAAGATTCAGAAATATTAAATGAATTTTCCAAAGAAAAGTATGTAGCAAGCATTAAATCCAAGATTTGAAAATCAGTCATGGAGATGTTATATTTCTTTAGTTCCTCTGAGAACCCCCTCCCCTGTTTCCTCTCTGTGCTTTCTTTCATCTTATTATTTTAAAAAAGTTTGTGATCAAAGATCAAATAGCTTTCTGCTGCCTCTTTCCAGTTCATATATAGAAGTCCATGGATTTTCCTGTGATTATATAATGCGCCAGAGCAGTTGATGAGAAACCAGGAAGCTAACCACCAGCCTCTTTCTCTAATTCCTACTTAAATATGTTCTCTCAATGGTTTGGCTATTACACACACATCACAAAACACTAATTTAGCATATCAGATGGAATATTTTGAGGTTTAATTAATGCTCATGAAGTTCTTTTAGATCTCCAGATGAAAGATGGTAGAGAGAAGGCAAGTTTTATTTGTTTTTAATTATAGCTTCCTTGATTTAGTGTTATGTTAATGAAAAACGACAGTGTGATGTAATGAATTTTCTTTCTTTTTTTGAAAACCGGAGTTACTCAGAATGGTAAACATATCCTGGAACAGTTTTTGCTTTTTATGAAACACACAGTTTTCAGCCCAGTTTTTAATCCCTCCCCTTCATGCCCATGATGTAGCCTCTTTTCTATCATTATCAGTAGTTGATGTATATGAGTATATCTCTGTTGTTTACTTTCCTGCAGCAGAATGGCTTTTTGCCACTGAAAGAAATTTCCTCATGCTTCTAATGGCCCTCTTTCCTGGATGTAATTATCCTACAGAGAACTTTTACTTTTTTTCCCTTTAAAAATAACATAATAGGAACCCAGTCCAACTTTTTTGCATCTTATTGATACCAACATTACATCTGAAATTATGAAAAATTAAATTTTACCAATTATCATGAAAGCTTCTTGACCTACAAATCTTACATACATTTCAGCATAGCTGAAAACCAAATAAACACATAGAGAAGAATTGAGTGGATGAAAGCTTAAGTTAGTCTTTTGTTGCCTCTTAAGAGATTTGGGATTACAAAAACTCTTTTTTTTGCCTCTTGGACTTAAACATTCTGCTATTCAAAAGACACAAGGTGTTATCAAATGAACGGTTGTGCCTGGCTGATGGTTACATGGGCCAAACGGCAAATCTTTTGCTAAGTGTTGATAGCAGACTCAAAGAAAAGTTTGTATGTTTTTTCCCCTAAGAACAAACTGATAGAATTAATTTTCTTTCTTTTGAGTTTTCCAATTGTATAGCAATTATGCATTGAAAGTATAAAGACAAATTTACTGATGACATTTTCATAGGAACTTAGAGAAATCCAAACATCTGTGTACAATTTAAAACATTCACATATTACAGTACTTCAAATACTACCAGCCTCTGCTTATGTATCCACGATATTTGCCAGATATAATCAAATCTTTTTGAGCCTCTTCTTGAAGTTCCAAATACTTCTATAAAAGATGTTGCCATCATTCTATACCACTAAACTTTTCAAGATACCTTTGTCAACCCTTTAATGGATACATGGTATTATTTGTATGTTTATTTTATTTATAAATCTCATTGCATCCATGCCTTTGATTGTATGATTTTTTTTCCTTGTCCTTCATCCTTTGAAGACCTACCTAATGTATCCTCATTCATCTCTCTCTTTTTCCCTCCCTCCCTCCCTCCCTATTTCTTGACTCCAGCTGCTAGGGGGAAAGATTATATATAATATATGATACATCATTTATAAATATTTTTTGAACTGGAACTATATATGTGCATATCCCCAGTGTTCCTAATGACTTTCCTTTTATGATCTGGAAAGAGTCGTACAGTCACAGATCTTGAGAGTGGGTTATCTTAGTGTTCTTGCATCCCATTTCATAAATTAAAAGAATCACAGTTTTATCATTTTTGACAAGTGGTCTTCATGTGTTTTCTTAAAGACCACCAAGGTGGTAGACTCTATTATTCCATAAGCCCATTACACTTTTGGAAAGCTCTAATTGTTAGGAAGTTTTATTACCAACAAAAACCCTACATATTTTCTCCTTTGAAACTTCTTTCTTTTGCTTCTGGTTTTGTTTCCTAGTCCCAAAAGGAACAAGTTTTATCTCTCTTCCACATAACAGCCTTTCATATGCTCAAAGATAGCAATAATGTGTACCTTTAGTTCTCTAGCCTAAATATGTTCCTTAAACTGTTTCTCATGTCGACTCAGTGTCCTGCACCATCCTAGTTGCCCTCCTCTGAACAATTTCCAGCTTATCAATGTCTTTCATAAATTCTGGCACCCAGAACTAAAGAAAATACTCTGTATGAGTTCTTGACTTCCAAAGACTATAGAGAATCATTGCATTATTACCTCACTCGTCCTACAAGCTGTATACATTTGTTAATGCAACCCAATGTTGTATTAATGTTTTAGTCTGCTACTTTACAATGTTGACTCTTATTGAGCACCTAGACCATTAAACTCCATGAATCATTTTTAGTGTAATTGTTGTCTATCGATACTTGTGAAGCTTTTTATTTTTTACCCAAGTGCATGACTTTTCATTTATCCACCTTGAATTTTGTCTTATTAGAATCAGTCCAAATGTTCTAGACCATCAAAATTCTTGTGTATGCTAACTCAACTATTCGCTACCTCTCATATCTCTCCATCATTTGTAGGTTTTATGACTCTTTTTTTCAAGTCACTAATTAAAATATTAAATTGTTCAGGGCAACACACAAACCTCCTGCCACACTGACTTCAAAGAGTTAACAGCCACTTTTTGAGTCATTTTCTTCAACTTGCCTTTCCTCATGCCCTATATCCCCCATACCACCATACCCAAATTTTTAAATCAAGGTTGTAGTAAAACCTTTCTTAAATAAAATGTGTATAATGACTTAATAATCACATTGGCAATACCCAGGACCTTTTATATTTACTTCTTAAAAAGGAATGCCTTTTCTTCATGACTTACATTTAATCAAAAAAGCTTTTTAAACAGTGATCACAATTGTTTACTTTCACAGGTTGACACGAAAATTTCTTTCTTCTCAGCTTGGGACTAGTACCAATGTCCTCCCTGAGTACTCTCAAATATTGTTCATTATATAATCAAGGAACTGAAGTCTATTCAGTCTATCTGTGCATGCAAATTCCCAAGTGGCCAGTACACTGTTATTGCCTCAATATGTGAAACTGCCTTGTACTGTTAAAATGTGCAAAAATGTAGGCCGGACATTTGGTTCAAAGCAGCAGTTTCTTTATTCAAATCTTCTTTAACAACTGCCAATGAGAATTCTATCCCTCTATAACTGGTACAATGTATTTCTTTGATATAAGGACAACAATGAGTTTACTAATTATATAGATAAAATGTTTGTGGAAGGGGGAGTCATTAGGATTTCTCTCCAAAAGAGATACAGTTGCTATTTAGACCCACTCTGAGCCATCAAGAGGCCAAACAATGGCAAAATAAGTCCTAGACTAGGAACTATTGTTGGCCAATCATTGAAGGCCTGTTGGTCTGAGGGCCAGAGTCATTTAGGTTTAAGGAGATATCTTGCAGGTAAACTCCAAGAAATCTTGGGAGATTTCTGCAGAAAGATTTGTATTACTTTGGGCAGAGTGCTTGCAGGAGGTAAAGGTATTATTACATATATGGAAAGAAGGAGAGAAAGAAGGAAGGGGCTTTGTTGTCCAACTGTTGCTGTCTAATTTGCCTTTGGTCTCACACTTTATGTATAAATAATGTACCCATTTATATATGTATATATATACATATACATACATACACACATATACATACATATACATGTGTGTGTATATCTATATATCTATATCTATATATCTATATCTAGATAGATAGATAGATAGGTAGATAGATAGATCTGTCCTGTGAAATGTTGGTCTCTGCCTAGTTTCTGCCACACTATTTTCCTAGGAGTTTTGTTAAATGGTGAGTTCTTATCCCAGAACCTGGAGTCTTTGGGTTGATCTCTCAGTAGATTTCTAAATTCATTAATTAGTGTGTCTTGTGTACTGAATCCGTCATGCTTACACAGCTCTCTATTTCTTAACCAGTACGAAATAGTTTTTACACTTGATACTTTATAATATTGTTTTAGGTCTGGTTTTAGATCTAGACCACCTTCCTTTTCATTTTTATTTCATTAACTCCTTTGATAGTCTTCTTCTTCATCTTCTTCTTTTCCTGCTGCTCCTGATCCTCCTCTTCTTTCTTTTTTAGAAGCAAAACATTTTATTTTGGAAACTACAGGTACTTACAATAGCCTTAAAACAATTAGCAGGAGCTGACTGCTGAGATACTGGGTCATGGTAGCAGTGGTAGGAAAGAAGCAGTAGAAGTATTCTCAAGTTTGAAAAAGCTTTTGTCCTGTTCTAACTACTGTTTCAGAGTTTTGTCCTTGGAGTTGAGTTTCAAGGTCATCTCTACGTCTTGGTTTGGATTCATGGTGAAGGAACCAAACATGCTTGCCAGGGTCCTGTATCCCTGGAAAGCCAAGATTCTCATAATTCTCTGGTGGAGTCTTGGCATCTCATACAGTTTTTCTGTGACTGAGTGCTTGCAGGTGCTAAGCCGAATGTTTCAACCCACATACCCTACTGGGGACTTCAGGAAGCTGAGCACCACAGGACCAAGGTCAGCCACTGACATTCCAACCATCATGATGTCACTAATGGGCAGATTACTCAAGTAGCCATTTCCCTCAGGGGTTTTCCAGGGTAGGAAGTAGGTGAGAAGGTTTTCAAAGTTTCAGGGCATCCAGAAACTAATCATTGATATACTCAAAGCCTGGAAATATTCCTCAACCTCCCCTTTGCCATCAAAGTGCCTGACTATCTACCAGACACCTGTCAATTTCTTCACTTTTTCTAGTCCACTGTAGACCACATAACTCAAGCCCAGGCATTTGGACATATCAGGCAGGAGTTTACCCTATTTAATGTCTTGCTCATGTTTGAGATTCTCCTAGTAGTTTTTCACAAGGAAAGCCAAGTATGCCCCTGCCAGAGCTGGCTCCAGGCTCTTAGCCTGATCCCCTTTCACCACCTCTGTGCCTTGATGCCTCAGATGTTCTGTAATTTTCTTCTGGGGATTTTGAGTTACCACATGAACTCTGAAGGTCACATCTTCCAGGAGTGTCTTGGCAACAGAACCACCCTTGGGCACTTGTTGCTCAAAAGCCACTACCAGTATCTGGTCAGCCATGAAGAGTCCCAGAACAGGAATGAACAGGAGGTCAAGTTAAGAAGGTATCTTCACTGTTCCAGGGAAAGAGCTTTTAAAGCAGTCAGACTTCAGGATAGAGATCTCCCTTGATATTCTTGACCTAGTAATATGTCTTTTAAGGTTCTGATATTTGGTTTCAAGAGGTACTTGCAAGAATAAGAAAAAATAAATAGCATCCAGCCATAGTGATGCATAACTCTAATCCCTGTTATTGGGCTGGGAGACTGAGGCTCGAAGGATTGCTTCATTTTTGGAGCTCTGAGTTTCAGTACAGTTAAAGCCAATTAGGTATGCATTAAGTCCAGAAGAAGTATCTTGAGCCTTCACAAGTGGAAGAATACAGGTTGCTTAAGCAAAAGAAAAGGGGAGGGGCAGCTAGGTGGCGCAGTGGATAAAGCACCGGCACTGGATTCAGAAGTACCTGAGTTCAAATCCTGCCTCAGACACTTAATACTTACTAACTGTGTGACTCTGGGCAAGTCACTTAATCCCCATTGCCCCACAAAAAAAAAAGAAAGAAAAAGCGGTCATGTAGTAAAAAGAAAGTAGATAAAAGCTTCTATGTTGACATTTATCATGACAAGCCTATGAGTGACTTCTATGCTTCTAACCTGGATAAAATAGGGGTAACCAGTTTCAATAAATTTTCAACAACTGAAGTCAGGATACTTGTGACCATGGGAAGAACAATGCATACACTCTCACCCACACCCCCCCCATATATATATATATATATATATATATATATATATATATATATATATATATATATATATATATATATATATACACACACACACACATACATATATACATATACACACACATATATATTTAAGTTTTTGATAAATGGCTACACACAATCACCATGGTTTTTAGAAAAATATTTTGTTATGAAAAGAACATTAACTGACTAAAGGTTAAATGAATTATCTTCTTTTTGAAGAAATGTTAACAGTAGAATCTGTCCCCAGGGGAATAGTCCTGGAACCAATATTGCTTAGAAAGATCTCAAAGAAGAGTTCCAGAGTAAAATATAAAACAATTGAAGATGATATGAGTTTCTTTTGAAGAGCAACATGCCAAAGTAGTAGGGCTAAATGGAAGTTTTGGCTGCATGAGTGAATAGAAAAGCTACAAGTTTGCTTCATTTTACAGTGATAAATTAGTGCCTTTAGTCACAAAATCGTCAGCATCCTTATCATCATCCTCATGCTCATCCTCATCTGATGAGCTTTACTTATGGGTTAATGACTCTGAATGCCTAATAATAGAATATGCACAGTTATGTGCCACGCTAAGGATCCAGAAATCATTGTATATGTACCTTAATTATATATATATATATATATATAATTTGCATACAATTTATATTCATATCTGTTTATATATAATTATATATACATACAAACATATTTTTATATACATAAGTTATAGACACACATGTATGTGTGTCTGTATTCTCTTACCATTTTCTACAAGCAAAAGAAAAAATGTTGAGTACTACTAGACATTATCAAGAAAGAGTTTGAGGAAGCAAAGAAATGCCACGAGTTATTCAACCTTTGTACAAACCCACTTTCTTTTCTATTTGTAACTCTATAACTTCAAGACAGATATAAACAAATAGAGACATGTTATTTTTCATTTTGGAAAGATAAACGCTAAGACAAGTAAATGAAGTACAGAGAGATTATACTGCCTTATTTGGCAGTCAGAAAAAAAAAGTATTGATTAAAGGATCAGTGTCATATGTGACAACTATTTCATAAAGTATCAAAGGGCTTTTCCCTTGGTACTGAGGTACTCCTGATTTTTTATTATTGTTGTTATTAATAACAGGCATTTATATTGCACTTTAAGGTTTGCAAAGAGTTTTCTATAGCTCTTCTAATTGGATCACTTCAAAAAACCTTGTGAGATAAATATTATAGAAATTATTGTCTTGACTTTGTGGAGTGATATGTACATGGTCACATAAGTATTAAGTATCTGAGGTAAAATTTGAGTCTAGAATCTGAGTCATCATTCCAAGTCTGGCAGTCTTTCTTCTATGCATGGAATGCGTCTGTTATATCTGAAGATGAGACAAAGTTGGGATAATTACCACATAATCAATATTAAAAATCAGCACACTAGACTTGTGGCTTAAAACCAAACAAATTAATTTTAAAGGGTTGAATGTAAAGACACCTATTGAAATTTCAGTGTAAAAAATGTAGGATTTGAGATTGACATAAATTCACCTAAAATATTTTAATTGATTACAAAGGCAGTGTGTATCAAAAGTAGGACATAGATTCATTAACCAAGAAAACAAAATATAGTATGAGAATCTAGTTTGCATTGGGAAATAACCAGTGTTGATAACAAAGAATAATAACAATTTCACTTTCTTATTTCTTGGTCAGACTATATTTTGAGTATTATATTGAATGCTGAGGGCCATGTTTCAGGAGCTGAGATTGACAAACTAAAGAGAATCCAGGAAAGGGTGACCAGGTTGATGACAGATCCAAAAAACCTGTCATTTAGGGGATGACTGAAGAAGTCCGTCCTATAAAAGAAAAAACTTGGTGGAAGGGCAAATGGGTAGGGAGAAGAGTACCTCTTTTAAAGCAATTTATAGTCTGTCATGTGGAACTAGACAACTAGACTTTATTTTTCTTGTTTAGGTGAACAGAACTAGGATTGTAGGAATGAGAATACTAAGAGGGATATTTTTGTTCAATTATAGATTGCCACATATTGGAAATGTCCAAGCACAGACTAGATTATCGACTCTTTCAGATGTTATGAAAGAGGCTTCTTTATTTGGTAGGAGATTGGATTTGATGACCTTCAAGATATCTTCCAATTCTAATATCATATTCATAAAATTAAAGTCTAGAAAACCATATAGGATATAAATAAGATCATTTACCATATGCTAGAACTAAGTAGTAGCCCTTGAAATTTATTGAGACATTTGCAACCTCAGTCACTTGATCAACAGCCATTTAGTTAGTTCAAAGCATGTGACAGGTACTCTGGCTTTGGAACTAAGTGTTATTCCCTGTAGTTTCTATTAAAGCGCATTAAACAGTTCAGGGTAATGTATAGAGAGGTATAGGCACACATACTTATATGTTATAACCTTGACATCCTGATCAGTTTATATGATTTGTCCTGTAACAACCTTGAATCACCTATGAATCTAAGTTTTTTGAGGTCGGGGATGGTTTTTCAACCTTTGTATTCCCAGTGCCTTATATATAGTAGGAAATAAATATTCTTATTTGATTCTATTCTATTTGATTTAGATTAGATGTTCACTTAATGATAGATACCTCTATGGTAGGTAATAAATACTAGGAGTGTTTCAAATGACATATCCCTATATTTTGGAAGCTGCTCCTTTCACAAAAAGATTTATGGTATGGCTACATTAGTTAATCAGATGAACTACCATCAACAAAGTATCCATACTTAAGATCAAAAGAGTTAGAGCTAGAAAGACCCTTTTGGGAAAGATAGAGTACAATATACTCAATTTATAGGTGAGATAGGTAAGGCAGAGAAAGATCAACTGGGCTTATTTATGATAACTCAGAAAACAGGTGATTCAGAATTTGAACTTAGGCCTTTTGACAACAAATCTAGTCTTCTTGCTACCATAAAAGGCTATTAGTAAAATCTAAGACAGACATATGGGAAATGGAAGGGAAATGAAAGGGTCAGACTATAGAGGGGCAGAGAAGTTTCCACAGTTTATATGTGTGTGTGTGTGTATATATATATATATATATATATATATATATATATATATATATATATATATATATATATATATATATATATATATATATATATAATGGATATCTGGAAGGTAGCTTAATGGTCCTGGGAGGAGGCACACTGCACTTAGAATGGAGCAACTACCAAACCCACATTTTCTATTTGACACATTTGCACAAACACAATTGCTTTTGCTGTGAAATGTTATTTGAGTAACCTGGAACATTGAGATTTTTTTAAATAATGAAAATCTCAATGCTATTTCTGTCTATTACATACTTTGTAATTATAGTCCAGGAAGCCTCTCATTTATAATGAGATAATCACAGACTCATAGATTCAATGTTGGAAAGGACATTAGAGTTAGCCTGATTCAGTCCTCATTAAAAAACAAAAAGGAAGGAAGGAAGGAAGAGTAATAAAGGGGCAAGGACACTAGGAGAAGTTATGAAACTTGGTACTCATTCAATCAGCAAGAAAGTTAATGAGCATTTATTGAGAGGCTACTATGTCCCAGGCACCATGCTAAAGATACAAAGAAAGAGGTAAAAAAAGCAGTTCTTGCTCTTAAGGAGCTCTCAGTGTAATAAAGGAGACAACAAATGGACAACTATGTACAAACAAGGAATCTCTATATTTAGATATGACAGAGAGAGACACAGAGAGAGACAGAGAGAAAGAAAGAGGCAGAGAGACAGAGACAGAGATAGAAACAAAGAGAAGAGGGGAGGGAAGGAGAAAGAAAGAGACAGAGAGACAGAGAAAGAAACAGAGACCAAGATGGAGAGAGACAGAGACAGAAACAGAAGTAAGGAGGGAGGGAGAAAAGAAGGAAGGAAGGAAGGGTGGGAAAGAGGGAGGGAGGGAGAGAGAGAGAGAGAGAGAGAGAGAGAGAGAGAGAGAGAAGACGGATTGAGATTTAGAGGGAATGAGCTAAGATTAAGGAGAAATGGAAAAGATTCTTATAAAATGTTGAACTTTCAAAAAGAAGCTAGGCAAGCCAGGAGGCAAATATGAGGTGAAAAAAAGAGTTCTAGACATGAGAGAAAGCAAGTAAAAATGCAGTCAGGGGCTGGAGTATCTTGTGCAAGAAACAACAAGGAGGCCATTGTCACTGTTTTGCAGTTACTTGGAAGGAACTATGGTATAAGACTGTGAATGTGTATGTTATGAAGTGCTCTAAAATCCAAAAAGAAGATTTTATATTTAATTCTGAAGTTAATACGGAACCAGTGGATATAATTGATTTGTGGAGAAAGAATGTGACATGGTTAGACCTGTACTATAGAAAGATACATTTGACAGCTGGGTTGAGGGATGTGTTGGAGTGGGGAGAGACTTGAGGCTGAGAGATCAACCAGCAGACTTTTGGTAGTAGCCCAAGTATGAGCTAATAAGGACCTACATTAGGATGGTGGTAGTGTCAGAAGAGAAAAGGTAGCTAATATCTCTATCTTTAAGAGATATTATGAAAGTACAAAAGGACTTGACAACTCATTGGATATGCCAGGAGTGAAAGAGAGTGAGGGGTCAAGAATGACATAAAAAAAAGAAGAAAAGAATGACATCTAAGCTGCAACCCTGGGTAAGTGGAAAGGATGGTGGTGCCCTCAATAGTAATAGGATGATTAGGAAGAGGAAAGACTTTGATGGAAAGGTTTTGAGTCTAGTTTGGGACATGTTTTAAACATCTACAGAACATCTAGTTTGTGATGTCTAATCTGTACCTGGTAGTTCAAGACTAGATGTCAGGAGAAAGCTGAGAGTTAGAAAAGTAATTATAACCATATATAGAGAAATGATAATTGAATTGCTGGGAATTGATATGACAACAAAACAGATAGTATAGAGATCTTAGGGCAGAAACTTGGCGGTTACACACAATTAGCAGATATGGCCTGGGTGAATATCCAGCAAAAGTTACTGAGAAGAAGCAGAAAGGTAGGACAAAAACCAGGAGAAAATAGTTTCACGATAAACTAGAGGGAAGAGATTATCAAGGACAGGAGGGCAATATACAGAATCAGAGACTTCACAGAAAATAAAAAGAGATTGGGGATTGAGAAAAAGCCATTAGATCTGGCAATTAAGAGATTGTCAGTAAATTAAGTAAAAGTGGTTTTGATTGAATGATGAGGTCATATGTCAAACTATAGAGTTAAGGGAATGATAGGAAAGGAAGTGGAGTACCGATTTTAATCTTCTCAAGGAATTTAATTGTAGAAGGAAGGGAAAAGATAGGCTAATAGTTGGCAGTCTTGGATAGGTCAAGGGAGGACTTTTTGAGGATGGGGGAGATATGGGCATATTTGTACAGTAGAGAAGCAGCCAGGAGACAAAGAAAGCTTGAAGATAAGTAAGAAAGTGAAAATAGAGGGTACAATACCATTGGCTAGTTTAGATGACAGAAGTGATTTACCAAAACCAGCACCACTCCCTTTTCCCCACCAAAGCTTCCACCTAACTTGTGCTGGAAGGGAACTTAGAGGATTTTATCTCAACCTTTTATTTTATAATTGAGGAATCTGAGGACTAGGGAGATGAAGGGACTTTTCCATGATAATAGAGATAGTAATTGTATAGAAGGAAGATCTGAACCCCAACCCTCTGTCTCCAAAGCTAGTGCTCTTTCTCTTCTACCACAAAATCTTCACACCCTCTTGTTCAGTTTTCCTAGTGTAATACTCTCTTATACCCCATATCTATCCTCTATAGTCTACTCCCTATTCTACCCTCAACATCCACAGGGAACTGGTTAGTAATCTCTCTTTCCTCATCATGCAGCCTTTACCACTGATATTTAGAACAAGAGGATGATATCAAATATAATTCTTTCCCAATATGATGAATATAAATATACAAATCAGTTGCAGAGAAATAAATAGCTTCGTTCAACCATAATAGTAGAGTGATCTATTTCCCTCCCAGTGCCAGTACACAGTCTTAATGCCATTCTATTAGTACACAACAGTAAATATTATCATTTTCACTTTTGATATGATAAAACTGAGCAGAAAACAAAACTGAATTATTTTTTTGTTTGTTTTTTGGATTTCTTAAAGTCTATAATGATGATCAAGGCCAGAAAATTCAGATGTTTGGATTCCAATCCAGTCATTTTATTTTATTTTATTTTTGGTTTTTTTGTGGGGTTATGAGGGTTAAGTGACTTTCCCAAGGTCACACAGCTAGTAAGTGTCGAGCGTCTGAGGCCAGATTTGAACTCAGGTCCTACTGACTACAGGGCCAGTGCTCTATCCACTGCACCACCTAGCTTCCCCACCTAAATCATTTTAAATGCCTGAATTTGAATACAGCACACATGTTCCAACTCCTAACAAAGATGTGTGTTTGAAAGTCTTGAGGGGCAGCTAGGTGAGCCAGGGGCCAGTAGGTGGTACAGTAGATAAAGCAGCAGCCCTGGATTCAGGAGGACCTAAGTTCAAATATGACCTCAGCCATTTGAAACTTATTAGCTGTGTGACCCTGAGCAAGTCACTTAACCCTCATTGCCCCCCCCAAAGTCTTGGACTTTTTACTTTCATTCTTTCACAGGCAATTATTCACTGTTATATAACTGAAATCCTAGATGAGTCTGGTACCATTTACAAGGTAACAGTTGGTTAACAAAAAACAAAACAAAACAAAACAAATTTGTCAAACATGTTTCTCCACTTTGAAGTGGATTTGTTTCAGTTTCTTTTCATTTCTTGCCTGGATGCCATCACATTAAGTGCATTTCCCCTGGCTGGTTACATCAGAGATTGTTCCAAAGACAAGTTGAATAGAATAGACTTGAAAGGAATGCTTTTAGTCTTGAAGTAGCTGAGTAACTATTACAGCTAATTTTCTGACACTTAAAAAGGGGGATTCTAAATCTGCTCTCTAAATTTTTTAATCCCCAGAATCTCTGATTATGTTTAATTGACCAACAAGGAACACAATCCATTTTAGAATTCTTTTTAACTCTGATGAACAGGAGAAAAAGATCTGTAAAATGGCATCATTCATGCATTTATAATACCTGAATTCTAGAAAGTGAGGTGTTATGGGAAGGTTCTACAGATACCATTTTTTTACATCCATAATTTTAATATATTGAACTTATTATCGGTGTCTTGCATTTCATTATTGTTGTTGTTATAATTGGCAGTATTATTACTTTACATAGGCAATGGGTTCAAGGGATAATGGTCATTGTCACGTCTTTGAAGGTGTCTGACTACAGTAGAAAAAATGTGGCCTTTGGAATCATGAGTTTGAATCCTGGTTTTAAATCTATGTAACACTGGAGATGTCTCTTAAAATCCCCGAGTGTCAGTTTCTTATAAAATGAGGATAAGAAATTTATTGTTTATTTTTCATGGATTTTATAAGAACTATGTAATGCTTTATAATGTGAGGTATACTTTTGAGATTGAAGTTATCAAATTCCAAAATCAAATAAGATGCCCCTCAGTCATTAAGAATGTGATGTTTCTAGGGGCAGCTAGGTGGCACAGTGGATAAAGCACTGACCCTGGATTCAGGAGTAACTGAGTTCAAATCTGGCCTCAGACACTTGACATTTACAAGCTGTGTTACCCTGGGCAAGTCACTTAACCTACATTGCCCAGCAAAAACACAAAAACAAAACATTTGGGGCAGCTAGGTGGCACAGTGGATGGAGCACAGGCCCTGGAGTCAGGAGTACCTGAGTTCAATCCTGCCTCAGACACTTAACACTTACTAGCTGTGTGACCCTGGGCAAGTTACTTAACCCCAATTGCCTCACTAAAAAAAAAAATGTGATGTTTCTAAAAATAGCACTTTACAGCATTATTGAAAGGATTTTACACAACCGGACAGGGCAAAAGACTGAGAGGTGGATTTGGTGTTAGCAGTTCAATTCCTGTGTCAGACACTTACTATATGTGTGGTCCTAGACAAACCACATGTTTTTTCAGCCTCAGTTTCTTTATCCATTATGAGTCAGGAAGAACCATAGCACCTACCTCCCAGGGTTGTCACAGGCACCAAAAGAGATGATTTTGTGGAGATCTTTGCAAACCATAATCCTTTACATAGATGCTAGTAAGTCACTGTTGTGATGGCTATTTGCTCATTAAATATAATATTGCAAAATTAGGAATTAAAATGGAAGAGTTTTGTTGTTTTTTTTTTAACGAAGACCAACTCATTACCATCTCATAAACTTTAAAAGTAGAGCAGTATCGCTGCTGTTACTGTAATACAACAAAATAATTGGTTAGTTTAGTCAGTTTGACTCTTGAATAACTTCATTTGTTTTTACAAAATGCCATGCAACTAGCAATATTTATAAGTTGGCATCCTGTAAACTACAGTAAATAAACATGTAATAGTGCACTCTACCTTCTTCCATCATTTATTTTTCAGAGATATTTCTTTTCTTGCATCCTTTTCCGTTCCCTTTTCTAATTGCCATGGCTCTCTCTCTCATCTTCACCATCTTCTGCACCACCTCCAGGGAGACCAAAGCCATGCAAATTATCCTTAGGCTTTAAAAAGACTGCAAATGGCACTAGAGTGTGCCTACAATACTGCCTTTACAGGCAGTGGTAAGAGTAGAGAAGAAAGGGTATGGTAACAGTAGTTTACATTTACTTAAGATTTAGAGCATTCTAAGTAGGCCAGACAAATGGATGAAGAACTAGAAGTAGAAAGCACGAGATGTTCAAAAATCACCAAATAGGGTAGTCTGGCTTGAATGGAAGGTGCATAGAGGGGAGCAATAATGTGATAAGACTGAGCAGGTAAGTGAGGGCTGGCATGTGAAAGCCTTTAAAGACCAAGGTAAGGGACTTAAACTCTAATTGTATCACAATAGTAGTATTAAACATATGTGTAGTGTTGTATAAGGTTTTCAGAGTGTTTTATATACATTATTTCAACTGATCCTTGCAGGCCAATGATTATCAACTATCAGAAGTCTTTTGCAAGATCAATAAGCCTTACTGTTCAAAACTGCATGCTGTTTATCACTGCCATCATTTTTTGCCTCTGAAGTTTGCCAAATAGAAGTTTTACATGTTGTGCTACACACAATTTCAAATGTAGCATGAGAGAGAGATAAGAGCTAGACCTAAATACCTGGGAGTTATCCTCACCCAGAAGACAGTGTATTCATGGAAGCAGATAATATCTCTGAGGAAGAGATTATAAAGAAAAGAAGTAGAAAGATGAAGGCTCATCCCTATGTAACCTACATTTAAGAAAAAGGAGTTTAAAAATGCAGGAATACTTCAAGTCATAAGAAAACTGTTAGGAAGTTGAAGGAGGAAAAATTTTCAAAAAGGAGTTGGTGTTTTTACACATCTTGTTACATTAATCAGGAAGTCATTGTGGCACAGGCTTTGAAGAGATCAAAAATAATAAAGATGCAGAACAAGTGATTAGATTTGATAATTTGGAGGCCATTGGTGAACTGCAAGAATACTGATTCACTGTAGTGGAAAAGATCAGAGGTTAACTAGATAAAGAAGTTACTATGTGATGATGAGTATCTGAATCTTGGCTTCATTCAGGCAAATCTTTTTAGAATCGAGAGAACAGCTATCTGGGGGAAAATGGCTTTAACCTGTTTTCTGAGCTTTGAATTTTGTGTCTTTTCCTCAAGCTCCCTCAAATCAAAACATTTATAGATGTCCAATGTAATTCTTCCCTTAGACGAGGACAGAAGAGATCTGGCAAGAAGAAAGCTGCAACAATGGTTTATTGCTCTGAAAATAGTTTAAGGGAGTTGCATGTTGCATAGGAAAATATTTTTATATAATTTTTTAAAAACTGTTGCTTTTGTTGTATTAGGTTCTTCATTAGCAAATATATTAGGTACTTTCCCCCACCCCCAGGAAAATGGCATAAAGCTGTTTGGAAGAGGGGTGGGAGTAATATGCAAAATGTGAAAAATAACAGGAAGGACCATGTTAAGTAAGAATATCCAATTTAAGTTTAGTGAAGCCAATTCATGAAAAAACATTTAAGAGAGTCCTGAGAGAAAAAAAAACAGAGACAGTGGGAAAGTCAAATAAACTAAGATAGGAACCTAGTCAACCCATCTGGGTATTCTGTAATATACTTCAAGACAATATCACTGACATTTCTCCCTTTCTTGGTCATGGGCTAAGATTTGACAGGGTCTAATTCTGTCATTGCTAGATTTGGTAACTTTGGTATGTTTTCTTAATATACTATTCTGTCCAATTGTCCCTTTACTTTATTCTATATCATTTTAATTTATTGTCTTATTTTCATAGAAAAATTTCAGCCTCAATTAATATTCTTACGAAGATGAGATTTGGGGGAACTTGAATTTATATTCTTCTTTTAGGATCTCAGGGTTCAAATTATAATCCAGACTTTATTTCCATAGTCACCTATGGATTTCATTGTGGTCTATTATTCATTGTTTTCTCCTATGTATCTTCTGTCTGATTCTGTCTGTCTCTGTATCTATCTGTCTTTGTCTCTGTCTGTCTCTTTCTTTGTCTCTCTCTGTCTCTATCTTCCTCTGTCTCTCTCTCTGTCTCCCTCTGTCTCTCTGTGTTTCTCTGTCGCTTTCTATCTCTCTGTGTCTCTCTCTTTCTCTGTATCACAGTCTCCCTCTGTCTCTGTCTCTCTCTATATACTTCCATCTCTCTATCTCTCTCTGTGTGTCTCTCTGTCTCTTTCTATGTGTCTTATTGTTGATGAACATGCTATTCAATATGATAACTATCTTGGCAGAGAAGTTGAGACCGTTTTATGACTTTCATTTTCTGTAACTCTATCAATCATATTTGGAAGATCCCAAGAAAACATACAGTTACCAATCTTTATTAGGTTTATGGTCAATCAGTCAATAAACATTTATTAACCACTTACAGTTTATCAAGAATCATGCTGTTTAAGAGTCCAGAATTACTATAATTAACCATAGTCCAGAAATTCAAATTCTATTATCAGAGAACCTATTCTAAACTCTTTGTCTACTTAAGAGATACATCCTTCAGTTCTGAAGTTTTTATCTTCATTTCAGTAGCAGTGGGGGAGGAAAAAATAGACACTGCCTGTCTTCATATTACCAACCTGTTTCTTGAGCTCTAACTCTATACTTCCAACTAGCTGTTGTCTATTTCCGCCTGGATAAACAGCCATCTAATTCTTCCACTCTATCAACCATAAAAACTCAAGGTAATCTTTGACTCTTCCTTCCTGGCTCCTAAATATCCTATAATTCTCCAAGTTCTATTCATTCTTTCTTTTAAGTGGTTCTCAAATTCATCCCTTTCTTGTCATCTCCACTGCTTCTACCCTAGTTCAAGTGCTTAGCACCTTGAATTTACTGTGTTGGGATTATGATGATATCTTACCAGCTTCTGTTCTCTCTTCTTCATCCCCTTTAATGCATCAATTATAGTGTTGCCAGGTTAAAAATTAACCTTTGATGGTTTGGTTGCTTAGTCTGCGAAGGTTAGAAGTTGAAATTCTGTATAATCTAGAGGATCTAATTGCCATCAGTGGGGCAAGAACATAAATTGTTGGGAAATAACTCCCTCCGCAATTTGAGAATAACTGTTAGAAAATCTATAAAGTGTCCTTTGTCATATACCACAATATGCTTATAATAAATATTTGACCTGAATTTGAAAACAGGAAAGGGGTGCTCTTTTTCATAGCTATGGTTTGTATAGGTGAGAATACATGAACCAACAAGGAGAAGAGGAGATCATAAAATACAAAAATAATTTAGATTACATTTTTAAATGTTTTTATGTGACCAGATAATGAATGGCAATGTGACTTAAGTATAAAGCACTATTCAAATGAAAGGTGTGGTAAAAATTATTTGTGGTAAAAATTATTATTGGAGTTTTAGCTGGGAGGGGCCACACCTGGCCCACCCTGAAGTTACCTATGCTACCAAGGTCAGAAGAATTCTCTATAGGCAGTTCTTGAAGGACCTCCCCTTTTGGGGGAGGAAAGATTGAACATGTTTCCTCATGAGCACAAAAGGGTACTTAGCAAAACTTTTGCTTTTTTTGTTTTTGTTTTTGGTCTTGTTTTGTTTTTGACTTTTGTGTCTTTTGCTTTCTTTTTAACTCAATTTTGTAATCTAAGTGAATTTCTTATTGGCCTGGGAGAAATATTTAAAAAGGAGATTCAGAGGGGAGGGTGAACCTAAAGGTCCCTCATATTTCCAGGACCCCAATATTCTGGCGAGTCACCCAATTAATGCTCCGTATATCAAATTTTGGCCCTCACAAAGATAACAGTTTTATTTTCATTTGCATTTTTGTTCAGTTCTTCCTAAAGGTCCCTAACTCTTATCAGTTCTTTAAATCCTCTTTCAAACTTCTCCAATATCTTCTCCAAGTGATGTCTCTTTCTTCTAAATACCTATGGTAATTAATATCTGTGAAATTCATTTTATGGCTAATGACAAAATCTGATATTTCTTTGAATCTTCCTCAATTTCTAGTATAAGGGCATATGTATGAGGTTCTTAAATATTCAGTGTGTTATACACCAATGCACTTATATAAAGTTGTGTCACAACATTTGTAGACACCAATTTTCCTATCTATAAAGTAAACAGTGTGAATGAAATAGATGCCCTAAATCCCTCACAACTCTAAATTCTATAATAATAATTCACATATAATCTGATTATTTTGAAGTTCATAAGCCACTTGCTTCAAAATGATCCTATAGGTTAAACCTTGCATGGATTATTTGATCCATTTCACCAGAAAAGCAAATTAACTTATTTGGCTTTCACAGAGCTAGTAAATGAAAGACCTTGGGGGCAGTAGGTGTCAGAGTAGATAAAGGGCTAGGCCTAGACCTGGAACATTTAAGTTAAAATCCAGCCTCAGACACCAGTTGTGTCACCTCAGGAAAGTCACTTAACCTATGTTTACTTCAGTTTAGTCAATGGTAAAATGGTGATAATAATGTCTTCTTTCCAAGGTTGTTTTAAGGATCAAATGACATTTGCCAAGCACTAAACATATGCCTGACACATGGTAGGTATTATGTAAGTGCTTATTTCCTTCCCCTTCCTCTTTTCTTGAACATAGATTCCAGAGTTTAGGATCATTCCATTTTTCCCCTGCTCCAAGTTAACACTGTGACTGCTGGACGATTTTTTTCCTGGATATGTTTTACAGAAATAGACCCAAGCTTTTAAACTTCCTTTGAGTTTTTTTAAGTTTGCTGTTTAAAATTTCATTATATGTTTGTACAATTAAAATATTACATTTCATTGTTTTATGCATCATTAAAATTAGTTTAATCTTATAACCAAGAATACTTTTAACTATTTTCTTTATCAATGAAAATGGATTCATTTTAAATACCTATATTCTTCTCTACTGAACTCTATTATGCTATCTATACTACATTCTATCTTACCATACCATATTATATTATACCATATTGTACTATGCTATACTTTTCTTATTATGTTGTATTATATTATTAATTAGTAAGAAGTAGCCTGCCATAGGCAGATTTCAGAAAAAAAAAAACCTGTTAAGACTTACATGAACTGATGCTGGGTGAACTGAGCAGAACCACAAAAACATTGTACACAGTAACAGCAACATGATGCAATGATCAACTGTGATACACTTAGCTCTTCTCAGCAATAAAATGATCCAAGATAATTCCAAAAGACTCATGCTAGAAAATGTTCTCCATAGCCAAAAAAAGAACAATGCTGTCTAAATGCAGATTGAAACATATTATTTTCACTTTCTTTGTTATTATTTTTGTTGATGTTTCCTTTAATGTGGCCTTTCCTTTTTTGTGCTGATTCTTTCACAACATGATTAATGTGGAAATGTTTAACATGATTGTACATATATAACCTGTATCAGATTGCTTGCTGTCTTGGGAAGGGAAGGGAAGGGAGGAGAAAAATTTGTAACTCAGAATCTTACAAAAATGAACGATGAAAACTACCTTTACATGTAATTGGAAAAAAATATATAAAATACTATTAAGGAAAAACAATAAATAGCCTGCCATAGAAGATAGTGAACTTCATTTGGAGTTAAGGAAACTTTGGTATCCTTCTGATATTTACAAGCTATGACATGCTAAATGAGTCACTTAACTTCTCCATTTCTTAGGCAATATCTAGGATATATATTTGAAGTCACAGATTGAATATCTTCTTGTTATACATTGGGGATCCCAGTTAGGAACTCCTTTACATCAACTCATTGATGCTAAAAAAATCACAGGTCCTTTTCATATGTTCATATATCTCTGCAGTAGTCTTGAGAGTAATCTTTAAATGGAATACTCCTCTTATGGCATGGAATTCATATGTTTGAATTTTTATTAATTTCTTGTACAACAAACATGGTTATCACTAGCTAGATTCAAGTTCACCAACTGATGTACATTTTTTCACTTCTTTCTGCAGATACAATGCTGTAGTTATTTCTGGTAATGATCCATGAAACTGAAAACTAAGCAAAATTCCTACAGTTCCTTCCTTGTTTTACCCCCACCCCAGATTAGATTACTTACTTTATGTATAAAGTATTATAATTATTACCTTTTATAACTTCCCCAGAGCAGAATAAAACCAGTACTCTTTTGATGGGAAAACTTGGGTTGTTTTTACCAGTGATCACTAATGTTATAGCCATCAATGAAATATTTAACTCGGTTTACTGAACAGCTATGTAAATTGCTTTGCCCCCCATGTGTTCTCATCTATATATAATGGCTCTTCTCATTTACTCTGTTTTTATGTATGTGTTGTTTTTCTCATTTTAGGATGAAAGCTTTTTTTTATTATTGTCAAATTTGATATGTGATGGCAACGTTTGAAGAGACAGCCCTTAATTTTAAAATAAAATTCCCTACCAGCAACCCTAACTGTTTGAATAAGTAGATTTATATTTTAAATCAAGAGCTGACTACACACCTGGGAATATAAATAATTTAGTTTTAGAAGAGATAGAAGAAAGAAGAGGCAAGTTTTGCTATTTGGAGATAGACCTTTGAATTGCCATGAGGTCAAATATTCAAAGTTTAAATACTTCTGAATTTGGATAATGGCTATTTTTGAAGAAATATATTTATTCTTAGCAATTCAATCTTATGTTGTAGATAGAAATGGAAATTTCATGTATTTTACAGAAAAGATAAAAGTATCTGCACACAAGCCTACCAAAACTGGTGGAAATCAGAACTATTTCTCAAGGAAGCTTAATAATCTTATAAGAACAAAAAATAACTGTTCTCTTTTAGGGAAACTTCCTTATATCCTAAACCTTATTCTGACATCTTTGCTTCATCATTTTGCCTGACTAAAATCTACAACTCTTTTAAAATTATTAATTCCCTGAAGGAGCCTTCTTCTTCTCTCATTGGTCCCTTTGAGAAGAGAAATATAAAAGGGACCCACTTTCTTCCTGTTGCCTCTGATGGCTCCTTCTGACCAAGCTTAAATTGACCAGCTATATTGTGGGCCTAATAATTCTAATCTGTCACTAAGGTAATGATGTTTCCTTATTATAAAATTCTAGGATCTAGGATTGGAAAGTCTCCAGGAGATCATCTACTCCAGTTCTCTCATTTTATATTTGAAGAAGCTGACATCTAAAAAATTTAAGTGAATTGACCGACATCTCACAGGTAGAAAAATAGCACAATTAGAAGTCATGTGTGCCAATTATTCACTTTAAACACAACAATACTGGTAATTTAACTTTTTTATAAAATAATTCCTTTCCTAAACATTAGCAAAAATGTAAATAAACTTCTGTGGAATGGATATAATAAATGAGATAATTTAAACGAAAGAATAAAAATATGTATGAATCAGTATTTTAGCCTTTGCTCTGCTACAAATCTTCCCCCCACCACCAATTTGATACTTGTCATAATTTTACCATTTCTTAGAATTAGAAAACTTTGGTTTTCCAAGGAAAATGGGGTTAATCAACTCTTATAGTTATTAGCAGTTATAGCCTTTGTTGGTCTCAACTTATTTTGGCTTAGATGTTGCCAGCACTATTTCCTTTCTCCCCTACCTACCCCCATAGTTTCTAAGCATTCTGGGGTGGAGGAGAAGCACCTGTATTTTACTCATGTTTTCCCAGTAAGCATTATCTTTAATTAGGTGTTTTTTTATAGAATACTCTTTATAGGAACTTTTAACTTTTGTTAATTCAGGTAAGGCTTAAATTTATCTAGTTTGTGGTGTTTCCCTGCTAATTCATTTTTCTTAATCTTCATTCCAAGATAGAATAGAAAAACTAAATTGGAGAAATGCAAGGTCTCCTTTATTTAACAATGGTCATTGTAAGGATCATTCCTTCTCAGCAGTATTTTTCTTCCAGTGACAGAATGGTTATGAGGATAGAAAGAAGAAATGTCTAAGGGGGTGCAAACTTATGGGGCAGCTAGGTGGCATAGAGAGGCAGGCCTGGAGTAAGGAAGACTTCACCAGTTCAAATCCAGCTTCAGTCACTTAATAGCTGTATGGCCCTCGATAATTCACTTAACCCTGTTTGCCCCAGTTTCCTCATCTATAAAATGAGCTGGAGAAGGAAATGTCAAGCCACTTTAGCATCTCTGCCAAGAAAACCCCAAATGGTGTCATGAAGAATCAGACCCAACCAAAATGACTGAACAATAACGACAAAATTGGTCATAGATGATAAAACCAGAATAGAGCTGTGATTCAGTAGTAAGAAGGGGCTTATACTATCTGAATGTCTTTTGTGAGATCCTCTCTGGAAAAAGAACAGCTGATAAATTCTTAACTTAATGATAATTTAATTCCTCATTAATTAGAGGTACCATTGGGAGCATTTGATATTCAGGGCCTGATTCTGACCAGTAAAAAAGAAAAGGTTACAATGATAGGAACACTGGGAGGAAGCAAATTAATATTAAAAAGTGAAAAGGAAGGCACCTCGAATTTGAAAATAATATGCTTCGGTGTTTAGATAAGGTATTTGTAGAATCCTGTTACCTCAACATTTAAAGGACAAGTTATAAAAGAGTGATAGGAGGGGCAGCTAGGTGGTGCAGTGGATAGAGCACTGGCCCTGGATTCAGGAGGACCTGAGTTCAAATCCAGCCTCAGACCCTGGACACTTACTAGTTGTGTGACCCTGGGAAAGTCACTTAACTCCAATTGCCACACACACACACACACACACACAAAGAGTGATAGGAAGTACTCCAGAATGAAACATCAATGTCACAGACACAGATTTTTTCCAAAAGGAAGAATAAAAGAAGTTTTCTGAAGAAATTAGGTACTAAAGGGGATATACAGAAAATAATCAAAACACTAAGTCTTTAATAAGACTAGTACAGAAGCAAGAACTGGTAATAGAACATGAATAGGAAAGAGTGGCTTTCCTTTAAGTTCTGTAAGAATGTTGTCAAAAACACTAACGCTCCAAATAACCAATGTGATAAGGACTGCTAACAACAAACAAAATCAGCTTTTTCAGCTACATTTAGGTCAAGGAGAATGTAAAGGAGTATGACTGTTTTTTATTTATTTATTTATTTATTTTTTGTTTTGTTTTGTTTTTGCAGGCAATGGGGGTTAAATGACTTGCCCAGGGTCACACAGCTAGTAAGTGTCAAGTGTCTGAGGCCGGATTTGAACTCAGGTACTTCTGAATCCAGGGCCAGTGCTTTAACCACTGTGCCATCCAGCTGCCCCCAGGAGTATGATTGTTACTCAAAGTCTGTAAGATGGTAACCAATGTTAGAGAGAAGGAAGGATTATTTAATTTCAATTTGTTTCTAGCTTCTCTACTAAGGAGAATATGCCTCAAACTGAAGTAGGTAGAGCCATAACTAGGTATCCTGAAACCTGAGTCAAATTTAGTTGAGGGGTGTGTGTGTGTGTGTATACATCTGTGTCTGTCTTTACAGGGAAGTGCAAGTTGTGAAGGCAATACACTGTGATCATTGGAGACACAATCTCCAGAATACTGTGTGAGGAGAGAATATTCCCCTACCCTGATTTGGGCAGTTGGGAAAAATTGATTTCCCATCCTAGTTATGATTTTATAAATGGTAAAAAAAAGTGTTTAACAAAAAGTTGAAGTCTAAGATAAGCAAGATGATAAGATGATATAGCACCTAGTTACCTTTAGTGAATTTTATTTGCTAGACTTAGAAGAAGTAAATGTCAAGGTTCTACAAAGGACTGAAGTGTGGCTTTTGAGCCTTTGTGAATGACCTTTGAGAAATTGGTAAGGATAGAAGAGAAAAAATTATGAAGGATGCTATGTGAAAAAAAATTCCATTTTGCTTCTCAATAAAGGGAAGATTTGGGCTCTTTTAATTATAAACTGATGATCTTGACTTGAGTACCTGAGCAAATTTAAGAATTTACCATTAAAAATATGGATTGTGACCATTTGAAAAGTAAGCATTGGTTAAAGGGCAAACATGAAACATAACAATCAAGAATAATTGGTGAGAGGGGCAGCTAGATGGCACAGTGGATAGAGCACCGGCCCTGGAGTCAGGAGGACCTGAGTTCAAATCCGGCCTCAGACAACTTAACACTTACTAGCTGTGTGACCCTGGGCAAGTCACTTGACCCCAGTTGCCTCACTAAAAAAAAAAAAAAAAAAAAAAAAAAAAAAAAAAAAAAAAAAAAAGAACAATTGGTGATAGGAAACTTAATTCACTAATCTCCATTTTTTTTTTCTTTGCAAGATTGCTGAACTATACTGGTAGATCAGGGGAATACCACAGTCAAAATATAAATGGATTTTGTCAAAGCATTTAGCAAACACTCTTATACATTGTGGAAAATGTGGAAATAGGAAAAATAAACTATAGAATAGTATAGTAGATTCAGAACCTGCTGAATAAGTTAATGTAAAAAGTAGTCATTATCTGAAATGTGTCTCTGTGCACAATGTTCTCTAGGATCTGCTCATTTCACTATACATCAGTTCATACAAGTCTTTCCAGGCCTTTCTGAAATCATCCTTCTTGTCATTTCTTATAGACTTTGAAATGAGCAGAACCTAGAGAATATTGTGCACAGAGACAGCAATATTATTTGATGAAGAACTGTGAAAGACTTAACTATTTTCAACAATACAATAATCCGACAATCCCAAAGAACTACTGATGAAACAAACTATCCACCTCCAATGAAAAAAACTGATATTGATGGAACACAGACTGAAGCATGCTATTTTTCACTTTCATTTTTTTCTTTTATTCATTTTCTTTTTTTTTTTAAGGAAAAAATGCCACCTAGATTCTTTATTCAAATGGGTATTTGTATGTTGAGAGAAATCACAGTTCAATTCAACACCAAAAGACTATTTCCTTTGGAAATGCACCAAGTCGTGGCTCCACCCTCAGGGTCCTCTGTGGAGAGCTGAGACCCTTATGGTGGGGCTGATGAACTAGAAGGGGAACCTGGCCCAACAGCCCCATTACAGGCCTTGGGAGGAAGAAATGAGGGGTAGTTTTTGGCCAACAGGCCCAAAGGCTACCCAAAGACCAAAGATGGGCAGCCAACCCCAGATCCCCAGCTCTGGACTCCTCCAGAAGCAATGACCAGTTCGCATTACGTGGCCTTCGGCTTTATCTGATCCTAACCAAGACCCCTCCGGGGTGTGGGGATATGGGGAAGTGGGCCAGGGTGGGGAGAGGGTCCCCCCAATACAACCACCTCCAGGCTCACAGGCCCAGCTCCATCCTCCTCACCCCTGGGCCCCCTCTCTGAGTGGTCAGTACATCTGCCGGCTGGGCAAGATGACTTCTTTGATGAAGGAGAAGACAAGGAAGATTCCAGAACGTTTGAGTCATTTGCCTTTGGTGAAGTACTTGGAGACCAGTCATCTCCAGGTTGCACAGTGGAGGGCAGGCCATTCTCCCCAGCAGACAGAAACACAAAGGATGCAAATAGGATTAACCAGAGGCAGAATGTGAAATAGGCCAGGACCTCTGAGAAGGGGCCTCCTTGGACCGGGACACAGAGCCGTCTTTGCCTCAGCAGCTCAGTCCCCCTTGTTCAAGTTTTCTTGTACAAAATTACTAATAGAGTAATGTTTTACATAATCTTACATGTATAACCCATATCTGATTGCTTACCACCTCAGGGAGGGGCAAGGGGAAGACGGGAAGGAGGGATAAAAATTGGAACTCAAAACTATAAGTAAAAATGTGTATTTTAAAAAAGAATAAAGTTCATTAGAGTTGACTGGGCAGAAAGCAGACTGCATGTGGTTAAAGAAAAAAAAAGTACTGGTGGAGTTCTGGCAAAAGCAGTAGCTATAGATTCTCTATTCATGAAATACTACTAGAATGTCCCAAGGGATTAATTCAGTTTAATACATCTGCCAGTGATTTGGATGTGGTTGTAGAATTTTTAAAAGTAGGACATTAACTATAGGTAACATAGGTTCTTATTAAATAATGTGTGTTTGTGTCTATTTTGTAACAGATGAGGCCAGTGAAAATTGGAAAATGGTTCCTTTAGATATAGGCTATAGGTTGCTAATTTTAGTTATAATTTTTACTGCAGTTTTCAAGGGAACCTTGGTGAATTTTGGTTTTGCCAAAATTACCAAAAGGTAAGTAATAAGAAGAAACTTTAAAATATTAAGAGTTAGAATACCCCAGTGTCATATTGATTCTGAGATACTGGGGTTTATTAGTAATGTTCAAATAGTTGGATGCATTCAGTATTAACATTTAAGTCCATCCCAAGGCACAAAGTGTTCAGATCAAGAACTTCACAGTTTGTAAAGACACAATTTAAAGGTGCTATTTTACTTTACCATTTCTGATGCTTACTCAGAATAAAATTCAATAATGCCATGCTCAGTTATAAGAACATTTGGACATGCCCTATAAGCTTGAGGAAATTGGGCTTTTATATAAGCTTATACTTCAGACCATATTATTTAATTCTCTGACTAGAATAAAAACCTGTAGTAATCCAGTGTTTATATTTTGTTAAAGGAACTTATGACACCTTTGACTTACCTCAAAATTGCCCACATTGAGCATAAACATCGTGTATGGAAATCATTTCATTGATTCAAAAAAGTAGAGTCTAATGAATTAATCTTTCAAAACCAAGTGGTTATTGCATCTTCTTTAGAAAAGTATTGTGGGGGAAACAGTATCATATGACTAAAACTAGGAAAGAATATAAGAGATGACATATTCCAACCCCTTACTTTAAGTTGAGGAAATTGAAGAACAGAAAAGGAAAGTGAATATTGCTTCCAGAGTTTCTTTTTATCATGAACTCAAACCAAACTTTTTCTCTATTTCAAGAAATCAAAGTACTGACTTTGGCATCAAAACACCTGAGTTCAGCTTCATCATCTGCAAAATGAGAAGTTTAAATTAAAGGGATTCTAAGTTCCTTTTACTCTTTAGGCAGAAAGATGAATGATATGCTGAACTTGGAGTCAGAAATACGTGAGTTTGAATTCTGCCATGATACCTTACTATCTGTGTAACCCTGGGCGATTCACTTGTACTAGTAGCATAAGACATTATTAATGAATAAACTCTATCCTCTAGAGCCTTTGAGATATTCAAAAGCTGTTCTTGATGCATTTTGATTGGGGCAGAACCAGAGCTATGATTTCCCTACTCTATGCATAAATGAAATATGATCACATGATATGATACAGAGACTTGAAACTAGTGCAGAGCAAAGATATAGCTGGGCATGTACTAAAGAAAAAGTAAGAATAGCCATTATAATTATTTAGGGTAACTGTCATCTCCCTGGGGCTACAACTCTGACAATATTTTCTCTCTGGTACCCCTTTAATATCACTTGAGACATTTATCTAGAGATTCTTAGGACCCATGAAATTGTATCCACTGATTGGGTAGAGAAAGCTAGTAAAAGGATAGCCATAATGACCTACAAATCTCATTTTTTTGTTTGTTTGTTTGTTTTGTGATAGCAAGGGGAAAAATTGAAATATGGTATTTCCCCACTTGCGAGTACAGCTATTACCAGCCAGGAGCTAACAGTACTTTGCCCTGTGATGGGAAATAAAAAGAAGAGAAAAAAATGGACATTCTTCAGTGCAAAGCAGTATGGAATAGCACAAAGAAAGATGACCATGAGTCAGAGAGACCTGAGTTCAAGTCCTATTTCTGACACATACTTAATGAGTCATGTTAGGTCCCTGTACCTCTTAGTACCCTATACGGTTCTGTAGGATTGTAAATTGAGAATAAATTATTAATATACATGGGCAAAATACGTTTTCTAGCTAAGAGTTCTATACCAATGAAATCACAGGTCTGATAAAAAGACAGGAAAAAAATTACTTTAGCAAAGTACAAGGGCACAATAGGAACACTCAGAGTGTGGCTGAGGAGCACTGAAGAGAGGCTTGGATTCCTAGGCACTGTGGAGGCAGTGAACTATAGTCTATTCATCCTTTAGGTTTCTTACTCCTCATAAACAAAAGTCCATCTTTTCCCTCTTCATTTATCCCTGCCATGGTTCTCCCTCCTTTCCAAGTAGACCAGTCTCTTTTCCCAACCCCCTCCATGTCACCTTAAAAAAGTCTTACTGAGGCCAATTTTGAACTCAGGTCCTCCTGAATCCAGGGCCAGTGCTCTATCCACTGCACCACCTAGCTACCCCCACATGTTATTTTTATATGGTGTGCATGTATATAATAGGGTTGTGTAATGTAAGGTGAATATCCTAACCCAGGCCTCTTATATACAATAGAAACACCATTGGAAAATAAATCTTGTGGGTTGTAGTAGAAAACCACTGAGATCCTTTCCAATATTGAATGAGTTAAGTCACTATGGTAATTAATTTTCTCTCCCATTTAAAGAAATCTGTCTTAATTGTTCATGTTATTCCTATATGGTGAATTACAAAGTTAATTTGATGGTTCATTCCATTTGATGGTTATACGATTTGGTATAAAAATTATCCCTAATATCATATTGATAGTTATAGTTATTATCTGGGAATATACCTAGCTAATCTTAGGAAATGTGTTGTAGGTGTACTGAAGGGGACCTGAGAGAATAGTCTAATTCCTTCCTTTTCAGGGAGAAATCTACTTCTGTATGCACATCTGCTTAAAAAAAAAAAAAAGAACTTCACTAAAAGTAAAAGTAGAATGCACATGTATCCTACTGGTCACTAGTTTTGTTATAGCTCTTAATCAGATTGCTCAGTTTTAATTTCTTTTTCAATATGAACTTTCATTTGTTTGTTTTTGGGTGAAGCAATTGGGGTTAAGTGACTTGCCCAGGGTCACACAGCTAGTAATTGTTAAGTGTCTGAGGCCAGATTTGAACTCAGGTCCTCCTGAATCTAGGGCCAGTGCTCTATTCCCTGTGCCACCTAGCTGCCCCCTCAATAGGAACTTTCAGTGGAAAAGACACTATCTCTGGAATTAGGATGGGAATACTATTAACTGATACACAAATAACTATTTGTCATAATTCCCAGCTCAAGGCAAGAAAAGACTTCAGCCATTAAGCAAGACACTGGGGCTTGTACATATTTGCTGTCCTGGCTATGGGGGTCTTTTGTTTGGTCTTAAAAAAATTATTGATTGCATGGAAAGCTTAAAGTGACTAGAATACTTCCTCATTTAGTAAAAACCATATATATATATATATATATATATATATACACACACACACATATACATTTATATGTGTGTTTATATATGTTTATATATAATCTTACAGTTCACTACAACTATACTGAAAATCTAATATAGAAAGATAGAAATAAAATGCATAGAGCCAATTGCCATATACTGCAGGATGATTTGGTTTTATTTTTTAGATATAATGCTCCTCTGTATCCTGAATGACAATCTTCTACAGGTGCCAACTTCCTTTCCCTATATTTTCCTAAGCTCATTGTAGAAGGGTTAGACCATGTGCAGCCCCTGAGGGATCTTTCTGTTATGTCTATACCAAGTTATGACTTGTTAAGGGGGATACATTTGAGGAATGGGATCAATAAAAGATAGGGCTGGTTTCATTTTAGGTAATTGATCAAGTATCTACTATGTCCTGAGACATGGGAGATTTAAAGTATAGACAAGGTATGATCACTGCATTAATGATATTTTAAAACAAAATTAAACTTTAATGAAACAAAAAAATAAATGTTTAACTAAGAAGAACATATACATGTAGATCTTCATAAAAATAATGTTTTATATAGTCCCTGAAAGTTGTCAAAGTGTTTTGCACACATGATAACATATAAGCTTATAGTGAAATCTTGAGACCCTCCATCTAAAAGAGACTTCAGAGACCATCCAGTCCAACCCTCACCTTTTTAATTTAAGGCAACTCAGGCCCAGGCAGCTTAAGTGATTTGCCAAAGTTCACAAAAGCAGTAAGCTTCAAAGTCAAGATTGGAACACTGGTTCTCTGATTCCTGAACTAATACCTTTCCCCCAGGACGAGGAAGCCTCCACTCAGAAAAAGTCTTGCGGAGTAGCAGATGGGGAAACTGAAGGTCCAAGAAGATGAAGGATTTTTCTATTGTCACAGGTTATATAGAATTTGAACTTAGCTCTTGCTGATTCAAAATTCAGTAATATATTAAGTTCATTCTATTGTCTTCTCATAATACAGAATAGTACACAATGAGAACATTAGAGAGGTAAAATTTTTTTAAAAATAAATGTTATCTGAAGAGGAAGGCCATTACTGACAGGAGGGTTCAGGGAAGCCATCATGGAAAAAGAAATATTTGCTTTGGGCTTTAGGGAGCTTGTGGTAATTTGGCAGTCAGAGAAAAGGCTTGATGACATTCCGCATACAAGAAATGATCTGAGCAAGTGTATATTCAAGGGAACTAAAAGATTCCAGTTCGGCTGAAGCATAGAGTACATGGAGGCAGGGTGAGGGATAGGGGATCAATGTGAGATGAGTCCAGAAAGAGAGATAAGTACAAATCCTTGAAGAATTACAATGATAGTGATGTTACTGCTTCTCTTTTTTATATCTTTTAAAACTTAATGTTTTTTATCAAATTACATTTAGAGATAGATTTCAATATTCATTTTTATAAGATTTTGAGTTCCAAATCTTTCCCTCCCTCTCTTCCCATCCTACTCCCTAAGACTGCAAGCAATCTGATGTAAGCTAAATATGGATAATCATGTTAAACAAATTTCCGTATTAGTCATGTTGTAAAAGAAAAATCAGAACAAAAGGGAAAAACCACAAGAAAGAAAAAAAAGTGCAAATAGTATGCTTCAGTCTCTATCATGAGTCTTTTGGAATTGTCTTGAATCATTGTATTGCTGAGAACAGCTAGGTCATAGCTGATCATTGCACAATGCTGCTGTTACTATGTATAGTGTTCTACTGGTTCTGCTCACTTCACTCAGTCAGTTCATAGAAGTCTTTCGCTTTTATTTTTCTGAAATCCAACTGCACATTATTTCTTATAACATGATAGTATTCTATTACATTCATATTTCTATAACTTGTTCAGTCATACTCCATTTGATGGCCATTCCTTCAATTTCTAACTCTGTCCCCACAAAAATTTTGATATGAATATTTTTGTATATGTAGATCATTTTCTTTTTTTATGATCTTTTTGGGGTAAAGACATAGTAGTGGTATTGTTGGTTTAAATGATATGCATAGTTTTATAGTCCTTTGGGCATAGTTCTAACTTGTTTTCCTGAATGGTGGCATCAGTTCATAACTCAACCAACAACACATTATTGTTCTCATTTTTCCATATTTTCTGCAACAATTATCATTTTCTTTTTCTGTAATATTAGCTAATCTTACAGGCATGAGAGATAACTCAATTGTTTTTATTTGCATTTCTCTAATAAATAGTGATTTAGAGCATTTTTTACTATAAATATCTTTAATTTCTTCATCTGAAAATTGTTCATACCCTTTGGCCATTTATCAATTGGGAAATAACTTGTATTCTTATAACTTTGATTCAATTCTGTATATATTTGAGAAATGAAGCCTTTATCAGAAACACTGGCTGTAGAAATTCTTTACCTGCTTTCTTCTTTCCCTCTAATGTTGGATCTGTTTTATTTAATGTAATCAAAATTATCCATTGTGTATTTCATAATGTTCTCTATATCTTGTTTGGTCATAAATTCTTCCCTTCTCCATATATCTGAAAGATAAACTATTCCTTGTTCTCCTAATTTCCCTATGATACCACCTTTCATGTCTAAATAATATACCCACTCTGACCTTATCTTGGCATATGGTATGAAATGTTGGCCGTTCACTACTTTCTGTCATACTATTTTCCAGTTTTTCCAGCAGTTTTTGTCACATAGTGAGTTCTTATCACAGATGCTAGAGTCTTTGGGTTTATCAAACAGTAGGTTACTATAGGCATTTACTACTGTGTCTTATAAAGCTAACCTATTCCACTTATCCACCACTCTGTTTCTTAGCCAGTACCAAATAATTTAAGTGATTACTGTTTTATAACAGTTTTTGATATGGTATGGCTTGACCACCTTACTTTGATTTTTTAATAAATTAATTCTCTTGATATTCTTGATCTTTTGCTCTTCCAGATAAATTTTGACATTTTTTCTAGCTCTATAAAATTTTTGGTAACTTGATTGGTATGGAATTGAATAAATAAATTAATTTAGGTAGAATTGTCAATGTTATTATAGTACGTCAGCCTGTCAATGAGCAATTGATATTTTTCCAGTTATTTACATCTGAGTTTTTGTGTGTGAAAAGTATTTTGTAATTGTGTTCATATAGTTCCTAGGTTTGTCCAGTTCATTGATTTGCTCTTTCCCTATTTTATTCATGTAAGCATTCTGAGATATGTTTCCCCTAATAAATGCTTTGGGGACAGCTAGGTGGCACAGTGGATAGAACACTGGCCCAGGAGACAGGAGGACGTGAGTTCAAATCCGGCCTCAGACACTTGACACTTACTAGCTGTGTGATCCTGGGCAAGTCACTTAACCCCAATTGCCTCAAACCCGCCCCCCCCCCAAAAAAAAAGAAATGCTTTGGCTGCATCCCATAAATTTTGGTTTATTTTCTTATTACTGTCATTCTATTTGATAAAATTATTTATTGTTTCTATGATTTGTTTTTAACCTAGTCATTCTTCAGAATGAGATTATTTAGTTTTAAATTAATTTCTGATCTTTCCATATCCCTTTATTATACATAATTTTTATTTCATTGTGATCTGAAAAGGATGCAGGTGATATAATGATAATCTTTTTGTTTTATTTTATATAATTGTGAGGGTTTTATTCCCTGATACATCCAGTTTTTGTGTAGGCACCATGTACCACTGAGTAAGAAGGTATATTCCTTTCTATCCCTTTTCAGTTTTCTCCAGAGATCTATCATATCTAACTTTCTAAAAATTCCATTCATCTCCTTAACTTATTTCTTGTTTGAGGTTAGATTTATCTAGTTCTGAGAGGGGGAGTTTGAGGCCCTCCTTTAGTATAGTTTTATTGTCTCTTTCTTCCTGTCACTTAACTTCTCTTAAGAATTTGGATTCTAGGGACAACAAGGTGGTACAGTGGATAAAGCAATGGCCCTGGATTCAGAAGGATCTGAGTTGAAATCTGGTCTCAGACACTTGACACTTACTAGCTGTGTGACCCTGGGCAAGTCAATTAACCCTCATCGCCCTTCAAAAAAAAAAGTGAGACAGACCTTTCCTGAAGTCTTTCTGAGTTATCTTAAACTGGAAAAATGTTTTACTCTATCTTTTTATAGGTTCTGTAACTCTAGAATTCATTTAGAAGTTTGAATTAATGTTGTTTCCAAGGGAAAATGAGGAGAGCTCAGGAAACTTATTGGCTTTTTCTGCCATCTTGGCTATACTTCCTCTGCTTGACTTGTTGAGACAATAGGGAGCAAAAGAAAATGGTTGAGCCGAGCAGTGGAATAACAAGTTCCATAAAAATGAACATTAACCGTTTTTGTTTGTCCTTTATTCTCAAAGAGAACTAATGACATCATTAGAGTGATGTTTTTGACTTGGAAGTGAAATGGATTTGAATAAGGCAGAGCTGTTCAAAGTCACCAGACTCACTTTTTCCTCTAGAGTCATCAGAGTCCAGTAGCAAGACAGATCAAGATGATTGGAGATGGGGGGGCAGCTAGGTGGCCCAGTGGATAGAGCACTGGCCCTGGAGTCAGGATTACCTGAGTTCAAATCTGGCCTCAGACACTCAACACTTACTAGCTGTGTGACCCTGGGCAAGTCACTTAACCCCAATTGCCTCACTAAAAACAAACAAACAAACAAACAAACAAACAAAAAACATGATTTGAGATGGCCCTGCATATAGATGGATACAATGACTTTTTTTTTTTTTTTAGTGAGGCAATTGGGGTTAAGTGACTTGCCTAGGGTCACACAGCTAGTAAGTGTTAAGTGTCTGAGGCCGGATTTGAACTCAGGTCCTCCTGACTCCAGGGCCGGTGCTCTATCCACTGTGCCATCTAGCTGCCCCTACAATGACTTTTTTAAGCTAGATTGTTCCAAAATCTCAGTTTGTCTAAAGCAACACCCATTCAGCAATTAAAGACTAAGTAAGAATGGAGGCTAAAGATGGCCTAGTTTGTGTTCACATAAGGATAAGTCCACGAGGGGAAGACCCTCAGAGTTGCTGGCCAAAATAAACATTTATTCTATCATTAAAAATAAAAAACTGGGACAGTTAACTCTTTTGTATCATGTAGTTCTCATTAATTATTTCTTGAAAATTAGCTCTGGAAAACCAGGCTTATTTAAAGCCCACTGGGATTCAAATGGAGCTACTTGACTATCTTTAAACCCAAGTCACTTTGGCTTTCACTGATTGGCTAATCTTAGGTCCCAGATTAAATCTCATTTACTCATTGTTTGGGTTTTGATGTGTCAGAAAGAGTGAACAATAAACAGGCAGTTTTATAAAGGCTTTATTGGAAAGAGTAGAGAGAATTTAGGCAAGAGCAACAACAACAACAATAATAATATATAATACTTATGTTTATAAGGCACTTTACACAAATTATCTCGATCTTCACAGCAACCCTATGATATAGGTGCTATTCCTATCCCTATTTAACAAATGCGGAAACTGAGGTAAAGGAAGGTTAACTGATTCACCTAGGGTGATTCAGCTACTAAGTGTTTGATTTGATTTAAGTTTTCCTGATTTCTAATTGCACAGTGAATCCTCTGTTTCAGTCCATTGGCTCCAGAAAACATGGTAGAAGTATCCTGCCTATATTCTGATAGAAGTTAATGATGATATGGTCCAACACTGGAGCCCTTGTGGGTGTAGTGATAAAAAAGTAGATAAACTCTTGAAAGGTGTTGCAAGTATTAAATTTGGTTCCTGAAAACATTTTGATCTATTATTAGAAGACTGTTGTGCCATGGGGTGATCCCAGATTGTTGAAGGCTATGCCTATGTTTTTCAGATAAGTATCATTTGGTGAACCATGTGTGCTTTGTCTGCAGATTGCCATTGCCAAATTTTGAGAGAATTGCTGCCAGACTGGCTGCTGAGTGATATTGTTTTAGCCATAGCAAAAGATAAATATTATCTACATCTGTGACTTCCTACCTGTGTAGGAACTCTCTGGACCTAAGTTTCCTCTTCTATAAAATTAGGGTTGTAAGCTAAATGGCATTTGATGTTCCTTGCACTCAATATTTGGCACATATTAGGCGCTTAATAAATACTAGTTGACGGACCAATTGGTATATGAATCTCTGAGGGTTTGAGACCTTTGATGAAGGAAGGAGAACCCTCAGAAAGGAAATAACAAATTCTTGTATCATTGATATATATGAGATTGATAAATGGTTTCTTGCTCATAGAAGAACATTTTTAGGCACTTAATACAGAACTGGAAGATTTTCAAGTTTCTCCAAGTTCAGCACTTTGGGGATGACTTACATTGTACTAGAGGAATTATCTCCTAAGAAAGACTTTTAGTTCTTCACTGCTCATTGGTAAAATACACAGGGCATTTACTCTATAGTTTGCAACCTAGGGGCAAATGTTGGAGCTTCCTCTGTTGTGTGCTAACTTTAGTAAACATGAGGCTTTGCGAATTGTATAAATAGCATTTTAATCAAAACCTGTCTTTCTAAGCTCATATACAAATCTCAGCTGGAGAAGGAGATTTAACGGCAACAGCACATAATTCACAAGCGCCTGTAAATTGATTTTTCAGTCTTACCATGATGGATTTGGGCTGAATGTTTGCATTATCCACAAAGCATGTATTACTGTACTACATTTATCTAAATGAAGGCTGCATTTAAAAGGATATTGTTCTATTCAAGAATGAAGCAAATGTATTTTAATTATTGGAGAAATCGATGAGCCTCCCATAATTTCCCATTTTGTGATGCAAAATTCTTAATCTTAAGGGATTTGTTAACAATAAGCCATATTTACTAGTATAATCTTCTACCCACTTTAGCAGATGTTGCTCCTCTAAGAGGATATGGAAAGAGATGGAATTGTGTGGGCAAATTGCTCTAGGCTTCAGCTGTAGAAAGCTTAGGTTGAAAGTTAGCTGCTGTGATACTACATACTTCTTTAGAACATCTTCAAAGATGTCAGTAGTATTGAGATGACCTCTTCTGCAGTCACATCTAGTTAATGCGGATAGGGTGTTAGAATGGGAAGCAAGAAGACCTGGGTCTGAATCCTATTTCTGACACTTTATTGTTGTATGACATGGGTAGGTGACATCCTCTCTGAGCCTCAACTTCCTCATTTCTTAAGTGCAATAGCGTTCCATTCCATTTGTCGACCATGGTTTATTTAACCATTCACTTTGCAATTGATAGCAAAAGTAGATTTCATTTTCAGTTCTTCGCAAGTACAGAAAGCATTGATAACACGAGTGATTTTTTTAAAATTTTACTCTTAAATTCTCTCTTCTTTATCCAATAACTTCCATTTCTATTAAAATTAAAGTTAGAAGAATTTAAATGTGTATAAGTATTTAACTTATTATTTTTATGCCTTCTATCTGCTTTTGAAAAAATAAGAGCTGACCAGGAAGAATATATCTAGAAAAAGTGGAAAGATCTATTTTTAACTCCTGTTCTTGGTCAAATACTATTAATCCTTATGCTAGAAGGCAGTTCCATTTAAATGGAGCAGTTGACTTGTTGATTTAATTAAACCTAGAAATGTTAAAATGTATTAAAATAATTTTGTTCTCTGGCTTAACATTTCTTCATAATTGAGAGAAAGGGGGAAGCTGGGTGGTACAGTGGATAGAGCACCGGCCCTGGATTCAGGAGGATCTGAGTTCAAATCCAGCCTCAGACCCTTGACACTTACTAGCTGTGTGACCCTGGGCAAGTCACTTAACCCCAATTGCCTCACCCCCAAAAAATAAATAATTGAGAGAAAGGAGAATTTTACTATTATCATCTGAAGACATTTATTAAACACCTGTTTACACATGTTATTGTGTTAAGTGCTGATGAGAGAACCAAGGAAATCCCCAAAGGGAAGCATCATCAGTAAATAGTATCACACATTTCTCAACATCTAATTGTATATTTTGTATGATAAGGATTGCTTAGTATGGAGGTTGAATACTTTTCTTTGATTTAGAATTACTCAAGGCTAGAGAAAGTAGGTTAATTCTTGCAGCAAAATTGTAAGCTGTTCTCTGCCTTGACATCTGAACTTAATGTTGCTCAATTTATGATGTGAAAGAAAATCTGAGCAATTCAGAAAAAAAGAAGTGGTATGCCTTTTGCTAGTACTACTTCAGAGAAGGTGAGTGATGCTCAAAAGTCTCTACCATTGAAGACTGTTGTTTCAGAGCTTATATGAAATTAGAAAAGGCCTTCAGTTCAATATCTAGTCCATGGGATTTGACATAAAACCTGCCACTTCTCTTGCTTTGTTTATTAGTGGTCTGGAAAGGAAAAGAAATAATAGCACCCAAAAAAGTGTGGCAAAGTGCAGAAGGGAATGATGAGAGGAAAGACTGAACTTTCTGTTATGTATAAAGTTGAACTCTTCAGGTTAAGATTCCAATAACATGGGATGTTAGACAGTAATGATCTGAACTCTGTGTCTTCTTAGATAGAAAGGTCTTCAATTTCTTAGAGTCAAAACAACTTTCTTTTGCTTAAGAGGCAAATCAAACATCAAAATAAAACCTACATAAAGAGGTTGATGTTGGGTTAGAATTTGATATCTCCCAAATGAATACCACTAAAGTTCATTTGATATTTGTTATTTTTACTGGGAAAATTGTGGAACCTAAGTGTCATTTTGTATTTTTAGAATAGCTGAAGTGAAAAAAGTATGTTTCTTATTTATTAAAGTTTTATCTTGGGGCTTGTTATCATAGAATAATTCCTTCTTACCAAGGAATATTAAAATGACTACTTGGCACTTGTGTTAGGAAAATAAATAGTATTGTGCTTTGTTTTCTGAGGACAGACCTTTGCTTCACATTTTTTTAAAGCAGTGTACTATAGAAAATGCTCCATAATATTTAAATTCTGGTTGTAGTTGAGTGTAGATGTCATTTTAATTAAACAAAAGTGAATCTATCCTATAGTACCCACTTCAGATGTGCACATTTCACTGGACACAATTAAACAGGTGACAAACTTACTCTGACCTTTGTTCTGTCTTTCATTAAATTACTTTACTTTTCTGATCCTCAGTCTCTTCATTTGTTTAATGTAATAAAGAATATAAGGGGGCAGCTAGGTGGCACAGTGGATAGAGCACTGGCCCTGGAGTCAGGAGTACATGAGTTAAAATCTGGCCTCAGACACTTGACACTTACTAGCTGTGTGACCCTAGGCAAGTCACTTAACCCCCATTGCCCCGCAAAAAAAAAAAAAAAAGAATATATACATCATCTGTTTCTTAAGGTGATGAATAAAGTGTCCTATAAACATCAAAGTACTTATTGTAAGTCAATAATAATAATGATGACACAACATCCACAACAACAGCAACACTGTTCAATTCTGTCTTTAGTATCTTCAAGAGAACATTTGAAATATGGAAAGTTACATGTAAGAATTTCATAAAAATATTATCTAACTCAGATCCCTTATGTTTTTGTGGTAAAATGGGAAGGTCCTACTTAGAGCATCTTGAATTTAAAATGGCTGTGTATTTTTGTTTTAGGACTAGACACGTGATTTCATTGGTGCAGAGAAATTCCAGTAAGGAAATTCCTTCTACCAATGAAGATCAGCAGAGGACTGCAAACTTACAATTTCTTGTCTTAAAGAACAGCCTGAGGTACTGTGCTGTTAAATGCCATGCCCTGGATCATTTAGCCTGTTTGTATCAATATGTCTTCTACCTTGCACTGCCAGAAATATATATTAATAAATGCCAAGGTTTTAGTAATTTGGAGTTCGAATAAAGTTTATTACTTTGGATATTTTAAGGGTATCCTCATTTGTTTCTTATTTTCTCCTTTCAGGCTTTTCCAGGAAATATAAACTCTGATGGTGTAGTCCGCCACGATTTGCAGCATCCAGTCATTGCCCGATATGTGCGCATAGTGCCCTTAGACTGGAATGAAGAAGGTCGGATTGGACTGAGAATTGAAGTCTATGGCTGTTCTTATTGTGAGTAGTACAAATTTGAAGTCTGTCATAGTGTCTTTTTTTTTCAGTGTCAGTAGAATGTATATTTCATTTATTATTTCATTTATTATCAGACTTTGCTTTCTAAGTCCCAATAAACTACCTTCTGCATATAGATATATGTATAAAAACAATAGTACATTAAACCAAGACTTTAAACATGATTTTAATAGAAGAATATAACTAAAACATAGAAATTGTTACCTTAATGTCTTAGGAAATATTCAGAGTAGAGGAAACCTAATTGCTTTATTGATAGCTTTTCCTTGCAAGTAATTGCTTATAGGTCCAGAAATATTTTGTTTTGAAATGATTCTTTTGGCTGCTCATGAAGGTATTACTGTAAAGGAATGTAGCTGTGCCTATATTCTCATAGACACATCAGACCGAGACATAAATATCTTTTAAAATTGATTTTCCATAAATAATATAATCAGTCTAATAAGCAAGAATAGTGTGCTTAGGTTCCTGCCATTCTGGATAACCACAAAGGCTTAGGAGTATTTTTTTCAGTCTAATCCCATTACTTTGTGTAGGTGAAGTTTATGAAAGAGATTATTTGGCTCTCTCAGTTTAAATACAGTAACTTACACAAAAGAATAATTCAAAATCCATGGTGAACATTCTACTTCTATTTTGAATATGTTGATTTTCAGAAACCTGATGGATATCTAGGCAGATCTGTTTAGGTAGCAGTTAGACATACAAATCTATGATAAGACATAATAAAATATTTACCACCAACAATTTGCTTTTTACAAACAAGCAAAAGAAAAAAGAAAAGAAAACATATTTGTGCAGCAAGGTACAGAACATTAGAACGTATGTCTTTAAGTGATTTATCAATGTCATTATCCTTTTCACTGTTACATATTGAAACTCCATCATACCTTACTAGATCGCTTCATGCATTGATTACAAATAGAAAAAATCACCATCAACTTGTGGCAAGGATATTTTTGTTTGTTTGTTCTTTGTTTTTTTTTTTTCTGATTAGCTTCTTCAAACTCTGCCAGCCTGAGCCTAGGGTAATAGCCCTTCACTTAATTTACAAACAGCTTATTTCTCTGTTTAGGCCTATACTTGTCTCTTAGATTTTATGCTCTACTTGAAAAAATTCCAAGAGTTTCAGGACACTATCACATTGTCATATAGCACTGAAAGATTGAAGGCAAAAGGGAAAGGAGATGGCAGAGTATGAGATGGTTAAGTATTAACATAGCAGCAATGAATATCACCTTGGACAGACTTCAAGATATTGTGGGGGAGAGGAGCTTCTGGCTTGCTATGGTCCATAAAGTCATGACGTCTCAGACATGACCGAATGACTGAACAACAACAAAATGATAGTAAAATGTCAGTGGATCAAAAAATATGGTACACTAATGACAAAATAATTTTAAGCATATGATGCAAAGCTACTCTCTTGAGTACCGGCACTGAAAGAAGAAAAACATCTATCAGGAAAATAAATGTATAAAGATATACAACAAATAAGTACAAAGTTAGGCTAGGAGACCTTTAAGGTCTCTTCCATTTTTGTGAATTAGTGGAAGGAACTGTTTCATAAGAAATGGTTCAATGGTAGAAAATATGAAGGAATTATAGTGTAACAAACACCATGATTCAAATCCTGCTTCTATCACTTACTAGTTGTGTTTCTCTGAGAAAGTCACTGGAACTTTCTGAGCCAGTTTCCTCATCTTTAAAATGAGGATGATAACACATGTATCACTCAGCCTTGTTTGAACACATAACTGATATCATACATGTTAAGTGTTGGGAAAGCATTAAAGGTGGTTTTATCTCCTAAAAATCAAATATTTTGAGTGACTAGCCTCCTTTGTTTACAGAGGTCAGTTCTATAGTATGGTGGTTTCTACATTGTCAAGGAATTCCTTAACCTAGAGAAGACTAATTGGTGTTCAATTATTTCAGTTGTGTCTAAAACCTTGTTTGGGGTTTTCTTAGCAAAGATACTGAAGTGGTTTGCCATTTCCTTCTCCAGCTCATTTTATAGATGAGGAAACTGAGGCAAACAGGATTAAATGATTTGTCAAGGGTCATATAATTAATAAGTATCTGAAGCTGGATATGAATTCAAGAAGATAAGCCTCCTGGATTCCAAGCCCAGTGTTCTCCCACTGTGGCATCTAGTTACCTAGAATATTACTGGAAAGTGATTTCTCCCACCATGGTCAGTTTATTTCCTCAGTAGTTACTCACATCAAACCATTTAATTTGGACAGAAGGACTCTAATACAACAGTGTTAATCGCTACAGAGCAGTTGGTTAGGTTCTTGGGGGGAAACTGAAGATTTAGATAAGCGACAGTCTTTGCTCTCAAAGAATATACAGTTTTATGAAGCACATGAAAAGGTAAAATATATCACATATCATAAATATGTTAGAAGGCTCAAAACAATCTACTCTCTGAGGTCTGAGAGGGAAGATTAATACTGATTAGGGGATCAAGGAATGTTTCATGGAATATAGGAAATCTGAATTGGTCTTCAAAACATAACAAGTAAATTAACATGGGAAGAAGAAAATGGAGGTCATTCTAGTAATAGGAAAAATTGTGAGCAAAAGAAAGAAGGATGAGAGTCCATTGTGAGTTTTGGAGGAAGAAGGAAGTCCTGTTGGGCTGGAATAATATAAGCTAAGGCTGGAAATGTATAGTAGTAGAATGTAGAGAGCTTTGAAGGCCTGGTTAAGGAGTCTCAACTAAGCAGTAGGGAGCTGGTAAAGATTTTTGAGCAGAGATATTACTTCAATCGCTTTGAATATTTGTTGTCTTGATTAATTGTGCATCTAGCAGTTGTATGAAGGATGGATTATTGGGGAAAGGATGGAGAATAGAGAACAAGAAATGTACAAGTAGTTTATTTTAATAAACTGGCTAGCAGTAGCTAGCTTTGGGCATCAGACATAGAGAAAAGGGGATAAATGAAAGAGATGTGATGAAATAGAATTGATAGAAATATAGCTTACTTCTATAGCCACAAATATTCTAAAAGAAATTCTGCTGAAAAAACAAAATGACTTACATAGCTGAATATGAGAGAAAATAGCTCAATGTGAGGAGTCCATCACAGTCTGTTTCCAAAAGTAGGAGATATAAATCTACTCAATTCTATTACTTGCATCCTGCAGCTGCTTAGCTGAGATTGTAAGATGTCTCATATCAAAATGTATCATTAGAGATGGTGTCAGGGAGAGGAAAAGGGTTTAAATTGTGTCTGCAAGTTTTGTTTTTTTTAATATAAATTAAACAAAGTGGATAAATAAGAATATCATAAAGTAAGGGTAACCTTGGCATCACAGATTGATAGCTGGCCTCAAAGCCAGAAAGACTTGAGAACAAACTCTGTCACATCTTAGCTACCGACCCTGGGCAAAATGACTTAATCTTGAAGAATTCTAAGCAACTCCTCAAGACCCTAAGTTAGGAACCAGCATTGATAGGAGTTTCCTCATTTGTCAGTTCCCTATACCAGTGACATCACAGTAAATATATTTATTATAAAGTAATTTAGCTTCCCTCAAGAAATGTTCATGAAAGGAAAAGCTATATTAATCTAAACTACTTAGAATTTGGGGGATACTGTTCAAAGATATTTTATTATTTCTCAGCACTCCATTTTGCCTATGTGAAAAAGTCATACTATTTATTTCAGTAAGGTTGTCCACATTCCTCCACTACTTTTGGTTAAGAGTTATTGAAACTGGGGCAGCTAGGTGGGACAGTGGATAAAGCACTAGCCTTGGATTCAGGAGGGCCTGAATTCAAATCCAGCATCAGACACTTGATACTTACTAGCTGTGTGACCCTAGGTAAATCAATTAACCCCCATTGCCCTGAAAAAAAGGGGGATTACTGAAACCTTCATTAGAACGCAATGTTATATTGTGGCAAAATATTATCTATTACTGAAAAGGGAGAATTAAGCATAGCATCTGGACCCCTACCTTTTACTAGAATTGTTTATATATTAATGACACTCTGGGAGATAGAAGGGGAGAAATACTAGGTGAAATTTTGGTAATGTTAAAAAAATTAACAAAAATGTATTTTAAAAGTTACTTATGTTCAATGTCTACTTCCTTACCAACTATTTTCTCCTTAACCCTTTCTAATTTGCCTTTTCCCTCCAAAGAACTTTTTGAAATGATTCTCTTTTTTTAGAATTTTATTTTTCCAAATTACGTGTAATAACAAATTTTGACATCAATTAAAACCTTTGTGTTCCAACTTCTCTTCCTTTCCCCCACCCCGCCAAAAACTCAAGCAATTAAATCTAAGTTATACATGAGTAGTCATGCCAAACATCTCCACATTAGCATGGTTGTGAAAGAAAACAGACAAAAACAAAATTTCAGATTAAGGAAGTGTCAAAAAATTATGCTTCAATCTGTTTTCAGACACCATCAGTTCTTTCTCTGTAAATGGCAGTTTTCATAAGTCTTCCAGAGTTTTCTTGTGAAATGATTCTTTCAGAGCTCATGAATAACCTATTAATTACCAAACCCAATGCCTCTTTTGTTATCTACAGACTTCTTAACCTTTCTGTAGTATCTGACACTGCTGACTGCCTCCTCTAACCAGATACTTTCTCTTCCCTCCATTTTAGAAATGGCATTCCCCTGGCTCTCCTATTCCTTTTCTAGCCACTTCTACCCTTTTAACAGCTTCTTATCATTTTCCTCAAAGATTCTGCATTTGATTTTCTTCTCTTTGTTTTTCCTTTTTGCTAATTTCTTTTTTGAAAATCTAATTCTTTCCCATCGCTTCACTTAATCACTTTTTTTGTAGTGACTCAGAAATCTATATCTACAACCTCTCATAAAATCCACACTATTATGTCCAGGTACCATCTCCCCATGTTTGCCACCAGAACTTCACACACAGTGTGTCCAGTTTTATGAAAGACAGAATATTACCTGCTTTATCAATGGCTTAAAGAATGACAGGGTATCTTTAGAGGATAGAATTTTAAGATCTGTATATGTGTGGTCAAAATCTTTCTCATCAAGCCACATTTTAACAATTAGGAGATAGGAAAAGAAGATGACTGAAAAAAAAGAGAGAATGATTCTTGAAAACTATAAGCTATTCCTCAAGAATGAGTAGCTTTGGGCAGCTAGATGGCGCAGTGGTTAAAGCACCAGCCCTGAATTCAGGAGTACCTGAGTTCAAATCCGGCCTCAGACACTTGACACTTGCTAGCTGTGTGACCCTGGGCAAGTCACTTAATCCCCATTGCCTGCAAAAAAACAAAACAAAAAAAATAAAAAGAATGAGTAGCTTTGGGAAACCAAATTCACTATTTGGGGAAGTCTAAAACAATGATGTTTCACCCAACCAAATGACAAATTTTAATCTAAAATAGGTAATGTGAATTCTAAAGGCTCTTCTTAAATTCCAGAGAGACTTCTGTGCACTAAGAGACTGGGTCTTGACAAGTGTATCTGCATATAGCTTTATCTAAGAAATGACAATAACCAGTCAGTTTGGTCAACAGAAGAATGAGACAAATTAGTCAGAGCCATAGAAGCAAATCAGTGAACATAGTGAACAAAACCATTTCTCATGCAACAGTGTCGATCTCTTCTGTGGATTCTATTTTGAGATTGCCCTATTTGAGATTTAAGTGATCCTAGAAAAAAGATGTCCTTGTTCTCTTTCACCTGGGAGAAATATTTTGGGTTTCAGTGGTACTCCAATGTAGTCAGTGGGCAAGTTATATAGCTTCTGAATATGGCTAGGGAAAATGATCTAGTAAGGAGTTTCCAACTGTAATTGGATGTCCAAAGAATACTCTAAATAGCCACAGATTGCTTTTGTTCAAAAGTAAATCATATTACCTGAAGCCTACAGATTCAAGTCAACAGATTTACACTTATTTATCTAAAATATGTTTCTGTTTTCCATAAATAGAAAAATCATCACATTAAAATGTATTTAGGAACTGGGGGAAATACTACACAGAGGCATTCCTGAAGGAATCAAAGGTATTATTTCTCTTCTGTTTCCTCAAGCCATTCCTTTAATGTCACAAATAACCTTTAGAAATATATTCTTACAAAATTGTTCAGTTTCTGGAATTATTTTCATTATCATCATCATTTTAAATACTCTCTGCCAGGACACATGGTGTATTTGACTCTGTTTTTAAAAGTAAATCACATATTTGTTTCCTTTCTCAAAGGAAATGTGCACACACACATATATAATATGGCTCCTCCAAAAAGCATATATCTTTAGTATGGGCTATTTCCTAACATTTGTAAATAATTATAACAGGGATTCAAATTATTTTGGGATCTAAGCAAGGAAGAATATTTTGCCTATATATTTTGAGTGTCCAGTGAAATGTGAAACCTGATTTTTTTATTTGTTTATTTTCTCCTTGAGAGATTGTTTTCACTGTCTTTGAGTGTGGAAGAGATTATCCCTCTTCCTCCTTTGATTTTGTAGTGGATAGCACTCTGGGATTTTGTAGTGAACAACACTGTGTCTCCCTTACTTAAGGCAAGGAGAAAAATCTTTTCTTGACTATTTTAATGATGGTAGGAAAGGAAATGAGAAAGGGGAACCTTGAATGTGAAAAAGAGATGCATATCCTTATCACTGCATAAATCCACAGTGAGTAACAAAAGTCTGACCTTATACTTACAGGTGAGAGAGTAGGGCTGTATATCCTGTACTTCAGTGTCTGCCAGAGGTGTGTGTGTGTGTGTGTGTGTGTGTGAGAGAGAGAGAGACAGACAGACAGACAGACAGACAGACAGACAGAGACAGACAAAGAGACAGAGAGTGAGAAACACAGTGAAAAAGAGACAGAGCAAGAGGAAGGAAGGGAGGAGGACAAGGATGAGGACAAGGAGAGAGAGAGAGAGGGAAAGGGAGGGAGGGAGGCAAAGAGAGAGAGAGAGAGAGAGAGAGAGAGAGAGAGAGAGAGAGAGAGAGTTGAAATCTCCATCTGAACATTGCTCATGTTTGACTAAATGTCTGTCATGATTTCCCTTGTGTCTATCATCTGTTCCTTAAGCAATGACTGACCTGTTCCTCTATGATGATTTTGTCATCTGAGAAATTAGGTGTTTCTCAAGGCTAAAATTGAAAAGTTCACCACATTTCAGGTTGTGAAGTTTGGTTCCATGCCACTGATTTAGAGCTTTTAGGGCTTCTGCTATTTTTATTTCTGGACTTGTCTGGAATATAATATGAATTACAATTTCAGTGACTTCCAAGCTCATTTGAAATTATTTGAATACCTTTCCATTAGATTTCTCCCTTAAGTTTGGTGGAACAAGTGTGTTATTTTTTTTTTCTTTGCAATATGTCCCATGGCTTGTGACTACCTAAACTACTTCCACAGCAATCTTCTTGTCATAGACCAAAGGTGTATAAAAGTCAGAAGGTAGATGAGTTAGTCAAAGGATTTTTTAAAAGATCACTTGTGGCTGGAATACACAAATATTCATTTCTCCAAAGATAAACACAGGTTATTGATTGCAGTAGCTAGCATTTTAATCATAAACTAAATAAATATTAAGCCAGATTCTTCTTAGGACTAGGTTAGACACCTTAGGAAGTTCCATAAACTCTTTCAGACCTCCAGGTTCTAATAGAACAGCGTAATTCATATAGATGACTTCTCTTGGATGACAGATTTTAAAAAAGCAGGACTATGTCTAGCAGAAAGCCCATTGAGACACTGTTTAGTATACATTTGGGTTTTTCTGCACCTTTTTGTACAGGAGAAAACATTGGACATAGGATACATGCTTTCCAAAGGAACCAGGGGTAGGCTTCATTGGTGAAATGTTGTTGCTATAGATGGCCTCTGTATTTCCCATGGAGAGTATATTTTAGTATGGCCACTGAATTATTATCATTACTCTCTCAGACTCTTGGTCTCTAGAGAATAGTCATGGGACCAATACTTAATGGTTTAGTTATCTGGCATCAAGCTATTCTGATTTCACCTTGAATATTATAGTTTGACCCGCAGTTCCATTTTGCATTTTATATGTGCTAGTCATAGGACTGGACCTGTGATTTCATCAATAGAAGTAACTCCTCAATAAAGAAACACCCTCTACCAATGAAGGTCAGCACCTTCTCTGAAAATTATTATACATTTGTCTAGAAAAGAGATAGTAAACATTCTGTGGCATGCCATGTTAGCCTGTGTTGTGATGTAGGAATGTTAAAGAATGCTGGATGTTTCTCTCCTTTGATGATTCAACCTAAGAACAAAGTCCTCAGTAATATTTTGAGGATGTTATATCAAAAACAGGGGATCAACAGAAAGTATGTATAAGTACTTCTTCTTTTCCTTGGTATTATTTTCATGTGATACTTAAATGGGGTAGAGAAACTACTAAATGGGATAGGGCTTGCAAATGCATCCATGTGATTATAATCATGGAATAAAGATTCTAATGCACAACTAAGTGGAAACATGGTATAGTGACAAGGGCATAGCTCCTGAAGTGAGGAGACTTAGGCTTGGATGCTGGTACAGTGCAGCCATGGACAACTCAGATGACTTCTTTACTTCAGTTTCTCATCTCATCCATAAAATGAGCATGATAATACAAGTCCTTCCTACCTCATGGGGCTATTATGAGAAAATCACTCTTTAATACTTAAGGTGTTTTATAAATATGTGATCTATTATTTGGACATCCCATACTTGACCTGATCCATGTTAATCTGGTTAGATGCAACCATCCCACCCACTCTTTTTTTTTCCCACCCACTCTTTATTTGTACAAGGTAATGCACCAGCACTAAGTTACCCTAAATTAGGTGTTCATTAGTCTCTTCCTGAAAAATGAACCCATGGTTTTCCTGTACAGAAATGATTTATCAAGCCAATCAATAGCAACCAAATGAGCAATGAATTTATACACAGAGGAATTGCTTTCAAGACTCAGCCCTGTTAACACTAACTATATGACTACAGAAAAGTATTTAATATCTCTTAGATTCAAATTGCTTATCTACAAAATGAAGGGTTTGTAACTGATGATTGTCAAGTCCTTTCCAGCTCTAAACTTTATGATCTTTTAGGTTGAATGGTATTAAAAATAAAATATATAAAACAAATATTTAATTAAATGCATTTTTCAAACACAATGTGCTCATTCAATACATTTTTTCAGTGCAAGTTATGTAGAAGACATGGTGAATTATAATGTATCTGCTATAATAATTATGGCAAAACTATGCAAACAGCTAGTTTAACTGCACATGTACTTGTTTGCAGCTATGTATCATAATGGGGAAAGCACCAAACCTGGAGTCTGGAAGACCTGAATTCTATATATACTTACTTGATTTTTGACACTGTACTAGTTAGTTAACCTGTTTGCCTTACTTTCCTCAACTGTAAAATGGACAATAATAACAACACCTATGTCACATGTTGGTTTTGAAGACTAAATAAAATAATGTTTGTAAAGCACTTAGCATTTGTGCCTGTTACATATTAGGCACTATATAAACATGCATGCCTTTCTCTTTACTTCCTCCTTTTACCTTCCTCCTTATTTTCCTAGGAGTATATAGTGTTATTAAAACGTGAAGTACGGAGAAAAATCAGTTTGTTCTATGGAAACATTCGTGAATATTTAGAAAAATTCTCTATCACATAGGTAGTTGAGGCTGTACAGAGTTCCCTTATCAATTTCATACCTAACACAATCCTGAAAGTAGATCTAAATAGAAGGTCTCACCATTATAATTTAATGTCATCTACTTTCTTCAGACCTCACTTCTTTAAAAACATAGCATAGTACCTTATACACAGTTGGCTCTCAGCTATTAGTAGAATTAATTGAATATCCTTTTCCATGGAATAGGAAACTCTAACCAAATTTCTAGAACCCATTGAAACATTTTGAGTGTCAGCATTTAAACCTCAGAAAAAGGCAATCCTACAATTAAGGGAGTGCTTTATTGGGGTTTTTATTTTGTAGACTTAAGATAGTATTCATAATTCAGATTAAACTTAAAGGTGTGGATGCATGTTTTTGTTTTCTTTCTGGCAACCCTAGTTGTTAAACGTCTATCAGAATACCCACCTATTTTATTATAAACATTGTTTGATCTCAGCAGTTCAATATATGTCTCTGGGAATGAAGCCATCTGTAGAATGGAGGACTGGTGATAGTAAGCTAACAACAACCATAATTAGCATTTTATTGCACTTTAAGGTTTGCAAAGAGTTTTCTATCTAATATCTCATATGAACCTTACAATACCCTTGAAAATAGGCAAAGTCAGCTTTGTCTAAGAAATTCTCCCAGTGCATATCATTCCTTATTAGTAAGCCTTGTACACTTCATAAATTATTTTAGTCCTGTGGTTGATGTTTTATAATAAACTACTTGCTTATATTGAAAAAAATCACTAGTGAACAAAAATATATTGAAAGAATTGCCACTCTGGATTACATTCCTGGATTTTTCATTAGCACTCTTTCACATATGTGTTTTTAATAAAGATAATAGTAGAATAAAGAATGAGGGTTCTTTTTTAAAAAAATATCACCATTGTGGTACACTGGGATTCTACTGAGAATCTTTTATTCAAATATAATTGTCACTGTGTTATTTTTAAATAATTGTTCTCTGCCCTGATTTTATGTGAATTCTATGTAATGATTTGCAAATTACTCATCAAACAGATAACACACATACATTACCCCTATTTGAGTTCAGTTCAGTTACACATTTAGGGTCCCCATGGAAATAAAAATAAATCAATAGAAAATAACAGATTTAATCTCTACCAATGTAAAGTTACACATAGTAATGAGGCAATTAGAGATGTTATGATCATCTCTTGAATATGCTGTACATGTTATCTTATTCAGATTGCATGTGAAAAGATAGAAATTAAATGTGTTGTGGGATTTGGGGTCTTCATACAGAAGCCTGAAATTTTCTTTTGCTTAAAAAATGAAACAATCATTATCATGACCATAAGAAATCTATATATGATGGAAATTAAATTTTGTCAGTATGAGAGTAAGAGAAGTAGCTCATCAATTTTTATCCTTTTTACCAGGTTGAGAAAACTCTAACCTGATTCCCTCTATACCTTGTGGAGAATTATGTACCATTGTCGGCACTACATTGTAGGAATGTCATCAACAAGATAGAGTGTCAAGGGGAAAGGCAGCTAGAGTGATAAAAGGCTTTAAAATAATTTAATCTCAGTCAGTCCTAGGAGTTGGGGGTAGTTAGCCTGAGTATTTGTGTTGGGGAGGATAATTATAGCCCTCTTTTAGTAGGCAAAACAAAGCCCCATGGAAGAGATGTTCAATTTATTCTTCTTGTGTCCAAAAACTAGAACTAAGAACAATAGATATACACTACAGAGAAGCAGTTTTTGGCTTGTTCTAAGGGAAAAAAAATTCCTGACCATTAGAACTATCCAAAGGTAGAATTGGCTGCTATCAGACAGTGAATTATCCCTCTCTTCAAGCAAATACGGATAGTTTTTGGCCCACTTTGTTGGAAAGGGAATGTGTGTTCAGGTACAGTTTGGCTGAGCTGGCTTCTGTGAAACAAGTTCATATTGATTTCAGCATTATCTACTTCATGTGAGTGAATAGCTGGCTCTCTAAAGCAGAGAAGGAATATTTCTTGGATTAGAATTAGTCTTTTCCATATATAAAGAGTTTGTTTTAAATAGTAATCCCTGTTCAGAATCTTCCTTCAGTCTTCTCCATAGTTGTGTTTGTTTTTTTTGTTTTTGTTGTTGTTGTTGTGTGTTTTTTTTTGGGGGGGGGTATGTTTTTTGTTTTTGTTTTTGTTTTTGTTTTTCCTTCTTGATGTTACTTTTACTCTAGATCACAACCCAATTTCTTATCTACATGACCTTTTTTTTTTTTCCCTCCTGCGGCTCCTTTTGTGTTGGCCAGAATTATTATTAATGCTTTTCACAAGTTCTAACCACGTCTTATTTTTGATGTAGCATTGGCTTTATTCCAATACATCTTGGGTATCTTGCCAACCCAGCTGCTCTTCCCTCCTTAGTGGAGAGAATATGAATCTTCTAAAATGGGTCATAAGTAGATTTTAAATAGTAACTGAGGTGGAGAAAAACAATAGCAAATATACAATTTAGAAAAAAATCTGTTGATTAAAAAGGTAGTGCATGTATAATTGCTTAGAAACAAAATAGTTTATACTCCTTACTTAGGAAAAAATAGCTATGTCTCTAATTCAGAGTTGTGTATCCATTGTGATATTTGTTGGACCTTTAAGTACCTTAAAAATAAGATTTTTAAACTTAAGTTTTCATGTTCAATCAATGCTTTTTTTATTAAAAATCTGATTAAAATTACTCAAAGTGGCCTACCTTCTCTGGGTCAATGGTCTTGAATAAGGCTATGTAGTAACTAAACTGTAGATTTTGTTGGAAGTATAATACTTAGCATATTTGAATTCATGCTAGCTTTCTTTTCAGAAGATTTTCTAAGATACATGTTTGAGATAGAAAAGCACATCTTCTAATCATTAAAACCTAATGTTTTATTGGAGTAGTATAAGAATAAATAAATAAAAAAACTTCAACCTTAAAAAATGCTTGTTAATGGTATGTTTTGATGAATAGAAAGCATTATGTGTGCATGTATATTTGTGTTATATTTTTGCATATACAATAGAAGCTAGAAATTTGCTTATAATATCAGAAGCTAGAAATTTGCTTATAATATATAGTCTTAAAGAATTACCTAGAGAAAAGGTTAAATAATTTTCCTATGGTCACACAGCAACATGTTGTCAGAATCAAGATTTGGGCCTCATTCCTGTTGACTCCAAGATTGGCCCTCTATCCACTATGACCTTCTGACTCTATGAAAATCATACATATTATCATGTTCCTAGCAAATGAAACATTAACTTACCAAGAAGTTTTAATATTTAACAAATCCCCCTGGATAAATTATCTATTTTGGACCTCACCACAACCTGCATTCGTAGGACATAACTCAGTTTTATAGATGTAGAAACTGGAGCTCATTTAAGTTAGAGTGACTTGCCTAGGAGATCAGATATTAAGTTTAAGTGGCATGATTCAAATTCAGGTCCTTCTGACTTCGTGTCCAAACCTCAAGCCACCCTGCTACTACCATACTAAGAATAATTTGATCTTTTTTGAAGTGATTCAAATATATTTTCCCTATCTTCTAGGATGATTTAGCGATATGCAAGATCACATTGTCCCAGTTCACCCCAGAATCATCTCGTCCAACTTCTTTAGCCATATTTTATTCATCTCACAAAAGAGTAAAAATCGATGAACTCCTCCTTTTACCCTCACGCTTATGAAATGTGCACATTTCATACAACAGATACTGAACTTCTCCTTATTATCCTCTGAGATAACCAGTGGGGAGGACAGTCAAGCTGGCAGATATCTACCGTCATTCTCTTAGCTTATCAACATCTCTATCTATACTCCTGGCAGTTAGTTGCTTCTTAGGGAAAGCTTGGAAACTCTTTTCTTAGCCAGACATTAAAGGTCTTCTACCTAGATGGTCTTTTTATTCTTATATCTCATATTGGTCTTAAAAGAACTTTTAATCCAAGTCTATAGAATCAGATATTTCTCACATATTCCTAACTATAGCTTGTGAGTTACCTATATCTGCACTTTTCTGTGTTTATATTTGCCCATCCCCCAACTAAAAGGACTTTCTTCCCCTTGCATCTCTGCCAATTTCAACCTCCTCTCTCTCTCTCTCCCTCCTCTCTCTCTCTCTCTCCCTCCTCTCTCTCTCTCTCCCTCCTCTCTCTCCCCCCGCCTCCATCTCCCTTTCCTTCTCCTTTCCCTCTCCCTCTGCTCTCCCCCACCCCATGACTTCCTGCCCTTCCCAGTTCCAATGGAAAATAGAAAGCACTGAGGAATTTCCACAGCTTCTCACTGTAGAGGGTTCCAGCCCAACAATAGATTTCATTTCAGTAACAGAGGACTCCAATATGGGTCAAGCAGTGATAGTTGGGAGGGGGGAATTCTCCCTTGCTCTTTTCCATCACTTCCAATAAACACTACTATTATCAGAGAGAAAGGACCAGTAGGAGATAAGGCACCTGGCCAAGAATAAAGAGTTTCATTAAGGGCAAACATAGGTATAAATGAGTATCAGTTGATAGCTACCCAAACGAGACAGAAGTTTCAGGGATAATGACAGCCAAAATGAAGACAGTACTCATTATTAATTCTAGAAAAGCACTGAAATTTAGTAGTCATCAAAAAATTACAACCAATGAAGTTTTCCAAAAAGGAGAAAAAGATAAATCCATTGCCTGAACTTTTGAAAAACCCTTTATCATTTGTGTTCCCTATTCATGTGCCTCACTACATATCTACTTTAAGATTGTGATCACCTTCTGAAGGGCCTTAGAGTGCAAAGGGAGAATATTCTAATGGCTTTCTTTATTAGTCCTAATAGAGTTAAAGAAATGTTTGCTTTTGATTACTGGTGGAGGTAGAGCCAAGATGGCAGAGGAAAGGCAGTGACTTCCTAGAGTTTTCCCCAAAGAACCCTTTAAATACCTTCAAATAACTCCATAAGACAATTCCTGGAGCAGCAGAACCCATAAAAGGATGGGGTGAGATCATTTTCCATCCAAAGATGGCTTAGAAGGTTGGCAGCAAAGATCAGTTGTAGCAAGGTGAGATTGGAGGAACCTCAGAACTGGCTGTGGTCATGACTGCTTCTGAGACTCACCTCATGGATGGTGAGAAGGTTGAACAGTTGTCCACGGGGAGATTACAAGGGTCTCTGCTGATGCTGAGGTGGGACTCTGTTGTTTTGCCTGAGCTAGGATCCAGGTCATAGTCTTGAGTAGGGGCCCAGGTGGGGGAGGGGCACCAGAGCTTGAAGTTACAGTAGAACAGGATTCTCTTCTAGGTCAGAGGGCAAGCAGGCCTTTGGTTGCTTGCAGACCAGAGCACAGGTCAGGGCAAGAGTGAATGTTCCTCTCCTTAAATTGTACTACTCAGGGCCCCTGAAGCTTAGGAGAGTATACCCTGGAAGCAGTGCCAAACTTTAAGAAGGAGTTAAAAGTCAAGAAAGAGACTGGCAAAATGAGCAAATAGAAAAAATGCTGACTCTATAAAGTTTCTTTGTTGACAAGGAAGATCAAAATACACCCTAAGAAAAAGATAATCAAGTCAAAGCTCCTACATCCAAAGTTTCTAAGAAAAATATGAATTGGTCTTAGGCCATAGAAGCACTCAAAAGGGACTTTGAAGATAAGGAAAGAGAGGTAGAGGAAAAATGGAAAGATAAGTGATAGTTATACAGGAGGGTCATGAAAAAAGTTTCAACAGCTTGAAAAGCCAAATTGGCCAAATGGGAAAGGAGGCTCAACAATTCTCTAAAGAAAATAATTTCTTAAAAATTAGGATTGAGTAAATGGAAGCTAATGACTTTATGAGAAATCAAGACACAATAAAACAAAACTAAAAGAATGAAAAAATAGAGGGCAGTGTCAAATATTTTCTTGGAAAAACTGATGACCCGGAAAATAGATCCAGGAGAGATAATTTGAAAATTATTGGACTGCCTGAAAACCATGATCAAAAAAAAAGAGCTTAGACATCATCTTTCAAGAAATGGTCAGGGAAAACTTTTCTGATATTATAGGAACAGAAGGTAAGATAGAAATTGAAAATATCCACTGATCACCTCCTGAAAGAGATCCCAAAATGAAAACCTCTAGGAATATTAAAGCCAAATTCCAGAATTCCTAGATCAAGGAGAAAATATTGCAAGGAGCCAGATAGAAGTAATTTAAGTACTGTGGAGCCACAGTCAGGATAACACAAGATCTAATGGCTTCTACATTAAAGGATTTGAGGGTATGGAATACAATATTCCAGCAGGCAAAGGAACTTGGATTATAACCAAGAATTACCTACCCAGCAAAACTGTGTATAATCATTCTTGGGGAAAAATGGGAATTCAATGAAAGAGAGGACTTTCAATCATTTGCGAGGAAAAGACATGAGCTGAATAGAAAATTTGACTTTCAAATACAAGACCCTAGAGAAGCAAAAAGCAAGGTAAACAGGAAAAAAATCATAAGGGCTATTAAAAGGTTAAACTATTTATATTTCTACATGGGAGTATGATACTTATAACTCATGAGAACTTTCTCATTATTAGGGTAGCTGAATGGAGTGTGACAGAGGTCACAAGTGTGAATTGAATATGAAGGAATGATATCTTTAAAAAAATAAAATTAAGAGGTAAGAGGAATGCATTGGGAGAAAGGAAAGGGGGAGGTAGAATCGGGTAAAATAACATATAAAAGAAACAATAAACAGCTTATGGAGTGAAGGGGAAGATGGGGGAGGTGCAGGGGAGTGAGTGAGCCTTACTCTCACCAGAATTGGCTCAAAGAGGGAATAACATACAAACTCAATTTGGTATAGTAATCTGTCTTAACCTGAAGGAAAGTAGGAGTGCAAGGGCATAAGGGAGTGTGTCAATGAAGGGAGGGCAGATTGGGGGAAGGGACAGTCAGAAGCAAAACACTTTTGAAGAGGGAAATGGTGAAAAAAGATAGAAAATATAGTAAATATCTTAGGGAAGGGAATATGATGGAGGGAAACACAGTTAGCAATAGTAACTGAAAAAAATTGAAGCAGAGACATGAACAATGTAAGATGACAAGGATGAGGATGAAGATGATGAAAAAACATATGGTACTTTGCTGGGCTATTGTGAAAAATATTATTTGTCAGGTATAAGGTACTAGATAGATGTTATCTATTATTGTTTGTGCAATAATCAACATCATGGGTTTATTTTAAGGAAATCTCTCCTTACAGTACTATATAAATGTAGTTTACTATTAAAAAATTATGAGCAGGATGCTATCAGAAAAACCTGGAAAGACTTACATGTGGTGATGCAAAGTGAAATGTACTATATGCAAAATAATTGAAATATTGTAAGATGATCTGCGGTGAATGACTTAGTTATTTTCAGCAATTCAGTGATCCAACAGAACTCTGAAGGACTTATGAAAAATTAAATCCATCTATAAAGAAAGAACTGATGGTATTTGAATACAGATTGAAGCGTTTTGTTGGTTCCTTTTTATAAAGTTTTTTGTCTGTTTTCTTTACAACCTGAATAATGTGGAAATGCTTTGCATGTCTATACATGTATAACTTTTTGTTGTTGTTGTTGGGCAATGAGGGTTAAGTTACTTGCCCAGGGTCACATAGCTAGTAAGTGTCAAGTGTCTGAGGCCAGGTTTGAACTCAGGTCTTTCTGAATTCAGGGCTGGTGCTTTATCCACTGCACCACCTAGCTGCTCTCTGTATAACTTATATTGAATTGCTTGAGTGCTTAAGCAGGAGTGGGGAGGGAGGGAGGGAGGAAGAGAATTTGGAATACAAAGTTTTAAAAATAGATGTTAAAATTTGTTTTTACATGTAATTTGGGTAAAAAATAAAATTCTAAACAAAAAAAAAAGAAATTTTAGTTTCTTTTCTTTTTTTTTTTCTTTCAACAGTCAGTTCTATGCCTTACATATTTTCCAAAGGTCCCTCAGCTTTTCTCCATGACCAGAATATCCTATCACCAACATTGTAGCTATGGCTCCATCCTCTATTTAAGGACAAATGATTTCAGTGGTCATCTGTGGGATCATTATAAAAGTAGGTCCTAGTCCTTTCAGAGACCTTTTCATATCCCTGTTTAACTTCACCCTAAGGGTGATTTGAGTTACAGCAAAAAGGAGGAGCTCTTGAAAGGTATTGCATTTTCCATAATCCATTAGTGGAATCTTAGTGACTGTTCATCTGTCAAGGAATACATTTAAATACACTCTATAAATAAACCTTACTCAAGCTTTTATCATTGCTGCAGAGAGAAAGTTTATCAACCCAGGCTAGCACCTACCCTTAGGTTATCTGACTCCTGAGAGATTTTAACTACCTTTCCCATGTACTTGAAGCTTTATTTATGTTAGGGAGTACTAAAGTGATATTAAAGTCAATGTTACAGTTGTAGGCTCCTTCAGTATTTCATTCATAATCCTTACCTCAATGTGAGAGGAGCAAGGGGCATATGAGCCATTTGAAGTATGTGCCTTAAAATCTTATCTTCTGTCTTTCAAAATATAGCTCAAGTTCTACCTCTTGCCCCATGACTTTTTGCAGCCCATTTGGTTTTAAATATTTTCTCCACCTTGAAATGATTTTGTATAACTTTTCATTATTTTGTATATACTTTTTATATTCTTATCCATATGTGTTTTCTCTCTCTTTTCCCCTCTAACCCCCAAGTAAAATGTAAGTCATTTGAAGGGAAGGACTGTTTAATTGTTATCTTCTTATACCCAACATTAAGCAGAGTTTCATGCACATAGGAAGTGCTTAATAAATATTTGCTGAATTAAATTCCTACATCCCTTTGGATATTCATTTCCATGCTGGGGTAGATAACCTGCAGCTATTTAAATAAGCTCAGTTAAAGAATTATAAAATGTCTTAATTAACACTCTCATGCTTTAAGAGTAATTGTTTAATAAAAAGCAGAAACAGTTCCTGGTTGTGGTTGGGTTTTTTTGTTTTTTTTTACCAGGTGATAGCTTATTAAAATATTTGGATATTTAATTTTGAAAATTAGCAGCTGAATAGTTTTCAGATATTTTCTGCAGATTTGAATTGTCCTTAATCTTCCATATTAAGATCAGAAAAGTGTTTTCTTTCATTTTTATTAGGAATGGGTTTTTTTTAGCTTTTTTATTCCTTAATTGCTTCAGTCTGAAACATTGTGAATATTTTCTGAAGCTCAATATGTTTTCATATTTAAAGCCTATCAGTTTTTCTTATACTAACAATAATGTTGCCTTATCAAATATGCAAATTAGTAAGCTCTCTGCTTTTATGTGTCATAGGGTGTTTGATTATGTGTTGAGATATTCAAATGAGTTTATTGTGTAAATTCACAAAATCATGTAGTTGTAAGCCTGGGACTGACCTTAAAATCATCTAAAATAAAGGAAAACTTAAATAGCTGAAAAATATTCAATAATCATGACTTGACTGAGCCAACGAAATAAAAACAGTACTACCAGAGTTTATTTATCTATTTAATGGTTTACCAACCAAATTGCTTTACAGAGGTAGATCAAATAGCAGCATATAAAAGCAGAGAGCTTTTTACTTCACATATTTGATATTGCAAAATTGTTGTTAATATAAGAAAAACTGATAGGCTTTAAGCTTACTGGAAATAGTTTTCTTAGAGTAAAGAAATTTAAATACCATATGTTCCAACAACTTCATTTTGCACATGAGAAAATGGAGGACCCAAAGAGGAGAAAGGTGTTATGTGTATAGAAATTACATTCACATAGAGATTACAAGCTTCTTGAAGGCCGAGGTTTTTGTTTTTGTTTTTGTCTCTAAATCTCAAACATTTAACACAGTCTCAGACACAGAACAGTCATGTTAAATACTTATTTGATTAATTTATTGATTTGCAGAAGATTGAAAATGAAATATGTCAAAAGTAAATGTTATATCATATAGCTCACATGCATTTAGGAAGCATTGGCTTGGAGTTCTAGACTCATCATGATCTCATGATGTAGCTATCCCATATGATTTCCCCCATTTGACAGATCAGAAAACTAAGACTCCTAGAAGTTAAATGACTTGTGGTTCATAAAGTAACAGAACCAAACATGGGACCTAGGACTTATGACTCTAAGACCAGTGCTCTTGGATCTGGAGGATGACCTTAAAGAGCTCTTTTAAAAATGACACTCACATTAATTTTACTTTTTGAAACAATAGAACACTTTCTTTATAAATATAAATAGGTTTTTTTGAAAAAGAAGAAAAGAGTGAGCCTCCTAAAAAGAATATCATCCCACCTTTCTGATATTTAACTTGTTAAAAATGAGTTGGAAAAGAATCATTCCTGCCTTAAAGCTAATTCTCTTGCTTAGATCCCTCCAACAACCTTGTAATAGTAACTTATGCTGCCCATATTTACTCTTGCCCACTTGCACTCAACCACCTTCAGAACTGCTTCTGGTCCAGCTACATTGACTTGAAGATTTTAAAAAGCTTCTCTCACAGAATCTATTAAATGTTCATTCAGTCCCTTCTTGCCAACAAAAAGTACGGCTCAGGGGGCGGCTAGGTGGCGCAGTGGATAAAGCACCGGCCCTGGATTCAGGAGTTCCTGAGTTCAAATCCGGCCTCAGACACTTGACACTTTACTAGCTCTGTGACCCTGGGCAAGTCACTTAACCCCCATTGCCCCACAAAAACAAACAAACAAAAATTCAAAAACAACAACAACAACAAAAAGCATGGCTCATTCACACAATTGTCAATCATAAAAATGCACGTTCGTTAACCGTTGCAATTAATATTTTTTAAAGCTCCACTAAATATAGACTTTTTAGAATAATATAGCTGTACCACCCAAATTGTCCACTCAAGTGTCTCCTTTTTTTCCCCCCGACAATCTATAGCATTTAGAGTCTATTTGTATTTTTTTAAATTGTTTCATGTGTCTTTATCCTAAATTTCAACAAAAGTTCCTTGAGAACGGAGGTTATGTCCCATGATTCTCTTGTGTGTACTGAAGTTTCTAGCAGGGTAATGGGCTTATAAAAACTTATCAATAATATTTCTCCATCCCTTTCTCCTTGACCTGACCTATGATTTTGTTGATGAAGGGAATTTCTGTGTATGAAATTCCCTCTTCTGATTTACCTTAGTACCTGCTCTACAATTCATAATTGTAGAGAGCTGCCAGGGAAATTGAGAATAAGAGCCTTTCCCAGGATCACTTAGTTATCATGTGTCAGGACCAGATCTTGAACCCAGATAATCTTAAATCTTTGATTGACTCTGTGGCATGTGAAGAAAAAATGAGGCACAGAGAGGGGAAGCACATCAAGTATATGTCATGATACACATAATATTAACTCTAGATTTGGAAGTAAATGTAGAGCAACATGTATCCCACCTCTTTCAATTAATAGATAAGACCAAAGCACTAAGACCCAAAAATTTTGAGGGATTCCCAAGCTCTTTCTATATAGGCTGGCTCTCTATATATTAGACCATACTACCTCCCAAAATATGTTCTCAATTATAATAATTCATATTTCCATTTTACAAAATGCTTTCTTGATGTGAGGTTCTGCCCCTTTCACATGTAAGTAGTTTGGTGCCCAAAAATGTACTTATGTAAAAGAAATGAGCAAATCAACCTAAGAAATGAGTAAATCAAGCTATCAAGGATAAAAAAAAAAAACAAATATTCCTTTTATATCTAAAAGATTGGCTTCTTAAAAGAGTAAAAAAATAAAACCCAAATTCTTCTCTTCATAGAAAAAGTGATAAAATACTTTTGCAAATAAACAAACTTTTCCATTGAAATATGAAGATAGAGTTTGTTTGGAGTGCTCTTCAGAGAACTGAGTTGGCCTGTCTGAGGCCAAAAGAAATATTGGGCTTGTAGAGTGCTATGCTCCTTCATCCATTGATCTGTGACTGTTTTTTTAAAGATAAATTTAGAACAAAACCAGAAAAGTGGCAAATCAAATAACCCTTTGGAGACTCTGAGAAGATTATATCAGAAGGGATCAATTCATAAAGGACTAAAAGTTGTCTTTTGTGAGTTTTTCCAATGAAGGCACTAAAGAAACCAGGGGGAGAGAAATTCAGAAAAGAGCAGAAGAGTTTAAAAGATGCTAGCAGAAGCAGTCAGCTGCCAGGAAGATTTTTATCATGTCACCTTGGAAGCTTGAAGAATAGACTAGAAACATCAATGCAGATCAGGTGCAGAAAAGACTTAGAGCCATCTAGCAGGAGAACTATACTCTGCTGGCATTTTATATATTTCTCTTCAGCACCATCCATAAACTAAAAGAAGCAAAGCCTTGTTGAGGTTTTTGATTTCCTTTTTTTTTTTATTGTCTTTGCTTTGAGAATGAAAAACACAGAAAAAGACAGATTTTGCAACTTTTTGCTATGTAAGCCTTGGACACTGTGAGAGCTGATTGGACAGTTCAGCATCCCACTGAGTAAAGAGCTAGCTGGTCTGGTTTGCATTTTCCAGAGTGCCTACCTGATAAGCTTTTTATTTCTCTGTTTTAATGGAACTGTGTGTCACTATAACAGTTCAACACTTTATCAGCTTCCTTATGAGGCTAATTGTAGATTAAGAGATCTTGTCACTGCTTGATCACTTTGAGAGTCAAAAGAGATTGGGTGTGTCATTCAAGAGAGTGATGAAGACAAGAAGGAAAGTAATGAAAAGAAAAGCAGCTTTTTATGGTTCATATTTTTCTTGAAACAAACAAGGAAATCAAGGTCTTCATTTCAGAACTGGGAGTGGCACTGAGAACATAGGTTGTACTTAAACTATGAATGTGTACCCATCATTCTTCACAGACACTTCATGCTTTGAACCAGCAGGATCCCTGTTATGGGATTAAAGCTTTTCATGGGAACACAAGGGGCCAAAGACAAGTCAAAAATAGGTATCTTCCAAGGAAAAATAGATATAGGTCAAGGCCAACACTTATATTGGCCACCAAGAAAAAGATCTAGAAGCCAGGAATTGTGACAGGTACTCCTATCTACAATGGTAATAACAGATGACCAAGGCTACAGAGGACACTAGCAAATAGGGCCTGCATAATCCATTTAAAAACATCGTGATGCCGATGCAAAGTCCCAGTACAGAAAACATAGGCTGGGGATGTGACTAAATAGAAATAATTCCAAACACAATTTAAAAATATTGTGATCTAAGACAGTAGCACCAAATTCAAATAGAAATGGGAGGGGCAGCTAGGTGGATAAAGCACTGGTTCTGGTTTCAGGAGGACCTGTGTTCAAATCCAACCTCAGACACTTGACCCTTACTAGCTGTGTGACCCTGGTCAAGTCACTTAACCCTCATTGCCCTGAAAAAAGAAAAAAAGAAGTGGGAGCCACTAAACTTCATATAAGTATTCCATGGGCTGCATACTGACTTAGAAAAACACATATTAACATAGACATTAACACTGTTTTTTATTTCTATTTATTATGTTTAATATTTTGCAATTATATTTTCATCTGGTTTTGGCTACACTCAGGAGTATTGTAGGCAGTATTTTTAATGGAAAGGATCAGAGAAAAGGGACAGGGATATTTAAGAATATCCCTATATTTGTGAGAAGAGTAGTTACAAATAAAATAATCTTCAACTTTGGGGGGGCATACAAAGAAAAAAAAGTCAAATAGTCTTTACCTTGAAGGAGCTCATTTTTTTTTTGGAAGAGACAACCTGTACCCACATAACTACATACCACATATTTAGGAAAAGCTTCATATAGGAGATTATTTGAGTCGAATATTGCAGCAAAATAGGGATTTTAAAAGGCCTTGTGAGACTGATCTAGTCATTCTAACTTACATGCAAACATTCCTTTATTAATACATTTATGTAAAAAGGCAAGAGAAGACACATCCCTCTGAAGAATTTTCACAATTTATTTGCAGTTTTTGTTTTATAACTCAAGGCCATTCAATACTTCCTCTTTTGACATAGCTCACTACCCTTTTATAGTTTAATAGATGGTCTGTGAGTTTCTGTAGTTGAAAAAGACTCTTTCTGTGGCCAAAATGGTGATAAGGAGCTCTGCATTTAGTGAAGTTGCTTTTCAGAACAGAGGTATATAATATTCACCATAACTTAAAACTTTTCTAGCTTAGTAGAACATGGCAGATCTTATACTCACCTGTCAAAGATTTTGTGAATCTGAGGTCACCTATAACCGATGATGTGATATAGGAATAGTCCTTGTGTCTTGTTATATGTAATTTTTCAAATAAATGTTAAAATATTTTTAACTTTCATAAATGCTAGTTGACTGTATTTCACCATAATTTTATTAGTTACTTCTTAAACAGCTAGAACTAACTGAATTGTTTCATAACTATAATCAGTTGAGATCAAACTAGAGCCTTGTCACAGGATGTTCTATATGAAGAAAGATGAATCTGGATTCTGACTTACTGACTTTAAAATGCCTACTCTATTCATTGTGACATCTCCTTTTCTAGACCCTCAACCTTCCCTCCTTCTCTACCCATTCATTTACTTCATTTACTACTCATTCTCTCCGTTCACAGGCTTAAACTATTTTATATTTATATTTTCCTAAGTCATTTCATGGTTGATCTCAAATGTCTCCCCAGATTGGTCTTTCCCTCTGGCCATGTCCATTTGACAACTCATCATTCTTAGATTATGACCTTAATAATAGTATTCCTAATTTTATCAAGCCATAGACTCAACATTCAGTAGGCATAAACTGTACCCACCTGACATAGAAATTTTATATGTGGCATCTGGTCACTTTTGAAGATGTGATTTGAGGGCCATTTATTTTTATAGTTTTCAATCAACTTAATATTGACAATTTCCACCATTCAAATAAACTATAATAATAAATACAGCAAACATTTAGCAAGCACCCACTATTTGGTAGTTACAATGATAGGTAATGTGATTACCTAGAAAAAATTAAAATAATTGCTGCCCTCAACAACTTTCCATTCTTCTGAGGGATCATACAAAATTTAAGAAGAAAAGCTAATATAAAGCAATTTGAGGATAGGAAAAGCACCAGTGCATAAAGATATCCGAGAAGATTTCTTCTAGAATGTGGCACCTGTGTCAAAACTTTTATAAAGAAATTCTAGTTCTAATAGGCAGAGGTGTGGAGGTAAAATTTTCTGATGATGTAGGATGATTCGTCTAATGGCAAAGAAATAGGAGAAGTATTAAATTTGAGTAACAGAAAGTAGGACAATTTGTTTAAACATGCAGGGCATAGAAAGGAGTAATGAAGAATATAACAACAAATGTTTGTATATTATTTACACTATTCCAGACACTGTGCTACAGAGCACTATATAATTATTATTTCCTTTGGTCCTCACAACAACCCAGAAAAGTAAGTGCCATTATTACCCCCATTTTACAAAGGAGGAGACCGAGGCCAGAAAAAATAAAGATTCAGTGACTTAAATCTAATGTCTAATAACTGTTTGAGTCCAGGTTTAAACCAAGATGTTCCTGATTTAAGACTCAGTACTCTAGGTACTCCACCACCTAGCTACTACAAGTGGATTGGAGCCTGATTGAGAAGTTCTTTAATCTTCAAAGAGACATGAGGTTTAATATTAGGACACTTATATGGCTATTAGTAAACTGATTTCTGTTCTTGACTTTATTCTTCTCTTTTTGGAACACATTTCATTGCATCTGAAAAATATTGACCGCAAATGATCCCTTCCGGTTAACATTTAAGCAATTATTACAGAAAAAAAAAATACAAGAGAAATGCCATTCCTGCTCTTTCTCTTTTACCTTGTAGAAACCACTGTAACTCCTAAGAGAAACAAATAGTGCTTGTTTGGGAGTTGTTTTTATTTTCAAGTCATTATAGTTCTATTTCTAACTGTAATATTCAGGACAAGTCATTTAATGCCCCTGTGCTTAAGTTTGTTGGTAACTTTAATGCTAATATTTACCTCTCCCTATTCCATAGAAAAAAAGATAAAATGATAAAAACAAAATGGTGCAGATGAAATCTCTTAAAATTCTTAGCTGGAAAAAACCATGATGTTATTTTAGTACATATTAAGGAATCCTATATGAAAAGGGAACGGGAACCAAACCAAACCAAACAAAAACAAAACAAAAACTGTAGGCAAAGGGAACTGTGTTCACATTGAGCTAAGATACTAAAGATTTAGGCTAATTCATTGGTTAAGTAAAAAAAAAAACAACAACACATCTTAAGTTGTTTTATTTTTTAAATTAAATTGACTCATTGATTGAATTTACTAACATAGTGAGTTATTTTTATTATTGGTTATGGTCTTACTGTTGCTTAATCCAGTTACATAATAATTAACACATTGATATTCCCTACTCCAGGGGATGAGATTTATTTATTTCAAGGTTGAGTGGGGAAACATAGCTATTAGTTTTAAAATCTTTTTCAATTCAGTTCGTTCAGCATTTGGGGAATTGGGTTTTTTTTTTTATTGTTGTTGGTTTTTGTTGTTTGTTTGTTTTGATTTTTTTGATGGGGCAATGAGGGTTAAGTGACTTTCCCAGGGTCACACAGCTAGTAAGTGTCAAGTGTCTGAGACTGGATTTGAACTCAGGTCCTCCTGAATACAGGGCTAGTGCTTTATTCACTTTACCACCAAGCTGCCCCCTCCTTCAGCATTTATTAAATTCCTACATAGTTCAGCACCATGCCACCAATTGAGTACTTCCCCAGATCCATCCCCAAATTCAACTCCTTTGTGTGTTTTGTCTTCCCTCATTTCAATGTAAGTTCCTTGAGGACAGGGACATTCATCTTGCTTGTATTTGTATCCATTGTGCTTAGCACAGTGGCAGACACATATCAAGTCTTAATAAATTCTTATTACCTTACCTTAATTATTCAGGTGCTAAGAGTTCCTACTAAGTTTAGATAATGCGTGGTCTTTTCCTATATTTACAAAATGCATACTATGTGCTAGGCAAAGCACAAAGTATTGGGATTACAAAAAAGGTAAAAGTCAGACTTTCCTAAAACTCCCATGCACGTGTGAGAAATAGACACAGTAAAGTGAAGATCAATGACAGAGGGGAGACACTGATATTGAGGGGAATCAGGAAAAGCTTATTGTAGAAAGTGAGATTTCACAAGGGATTTGAAAGAATTCAAGGAAGCCAGGAATAAGGTGGAAGAAACTTTCAGGCTATGGAAATGCAGGAGTCTGGAAGTACAGTGTCTTGTTCAAGGAATAGAAAGGAGACTAGTGTCAATGGATTGCTGAGAATGTTAAGGGTAGTAAGGTGTTAGAAAACTACAAAGGTAGGAAGGAACCAGATTATGAAGGTCTTTGAACAAAATCTAGTATAAAACTATATATTTGCTTTTCATCCCTATTAAAATGTATATGCCTTCACTCTATATTTCATTTTTAGGGAGTAGGAAAGATTTTAGAAATCATTTCACACAACTTTACTACATTTACTATAGCTTTACAGTTATATAAATGAAAAAGAGGCCAAAAGAATAAAATAATGTTGTTCCTGTTTATTGATTTAAAATAATCCCTTGACTTGGTAGAGCAAAATGCAATCTTGAAGTCTCCCTTCAAACAAGGTGTATCACACTAGGAATTATTTTTCTTTTCTTTTCCTTTTCTTTCTTTTCTCTCTCTTCTATCTCTCTCTCTTTTTTCTTTCCTTCCTTTCCTTTCTTTTTCTTTTTTTTTTCTTTCTATCACTACTAGAATTTTATTGATATAGGGGAATCCCAGAGAAGGAACTTCTATGAAGTAGATTGCCACCACAAAGTCTTAGAGAGCTGCCTCTCTCCCACAAGTGCATTCAAGAGTAGATATGTCTATGGATTTAGCTATATTCATTCATTAATGGATCTTTGTCATCAAATGAGGTATAAAATGTGGAGATGAATTTTCACCACTGTGATGTTATTTGTCTGAAATGAAGTACAACTATAAGAAAGTATCCCTATTTAGAATGAGGTTCTCAGAATTTTTTTTCATATACAATATCACACTAACTGCATGAAGGCCACAGCATTAAAAATACTTCTTAATGTAATACACAGAATTGCAGAAGAAATTGACCTAACCATCCACATTAAAAGGAAGGAAGGAAGGAAGGGAGGAAGGGAGGAAGGAAGGAAACAAAAATTTTATTCAGCTATTGTTATGATATGTATCCTAATGGATATAATCTTCAATTAATCAATAAACACATTGGTTGTAGACAGAAGCTACTACTTTCCAACCAAAGATGGCTTAGAAGGTTGGTAGGAGAGGGTTGTGTGCCAGTGTCGGAGTGGGGCCCAACCCTGTGGCCTTGACAAAACAGATCCAGCTCCAGGGAGCCCTGCCAGACACGGGTTGCACTGACACAGATTCAGACCCAGGAAGCAATGCAATGATCCAAGACAATCCCAAGGAACTAATGAGGAAGCTTGCTATGCACCCCCATAGAAAGAACTGATAAAAATAACACTTGTGGATTGTACATATATAACCTGGTTGTGGTCTTGTGGAGGGGGGATAGTAAAGAGATGGAGGGAGGGAATGAGAAAAATTTGGAACTCTAAATCTTATGAAAATGAATGTTGAAAACTACCCTTACATGTAACTGGAAAAAAGTCAACAGCTTGAAAAGCTAAATAGAAAAGCTCTCTGAAGAAAACAGTTGCCTAAGAATTAGGATCGAACAAAGAGAAGCTAGTGACTTAATGAAAAACAAAGACACAACAAAGCAAATCCAGATGAATAAAAAATAGAGAACAATGTGAAATATCTTCTTGGAAAAACAGCTGGCCTAGAAAATAGATCCAGGAGAGATAATTTGAAAATTATTGGACTACCTGAAAACCATGACCAAAAAAAGAGCTTAGACATCATCTTCCAAGAGATTGTCAGGGAAAATTGCCTTGATATTCTAGAAACAGAAGGTAAAGTAGAAGTAGAAAGAATTTGACTTTCAAATGCAAGACCCTTGAGAAGTATAAAAAAGTAAACAGGAAAAAAATCATGAGGGATGTTAAAAAGTTAAACTGTTTACATTTTGACATGGGAAGATGATATGTCTAACTCATAAGAACTTTCTTGGTATTAAGTCAGGTGATAGGAATAAATTTTGACAGAGGGCACAGGTGGGAATTGATTATGAAGGGATGATATTTGTAAAGCATTTATTTTTTGTTTATCTTTTTTTGTGTGGTGGTCAGAGTTGGATGGCACGACTGGTGTCAAGGAATTGGTGAGTGTCTTGTGTCTGAGGCCAGATTTTGGCTTGGGTACTCCTGGGTCCAGGGTGGGTGCTTTGTCCACTGTGTCACCTAGCTACCCCATGATGACATATGTATGGCAAAATTGAGGGGGGAGGGGATATGTAGAATGGGGTGAAATTTCACATGAAAGAAGCAGGAAAGGGCTTATGGAATGGGGGAAGAGATGGGGGGAAGAGTGGGGCAGTGAATAAGCCTTATACTTACCAGAATTGGCTCAAAGACCTTACTCTCATCAGAGTTTGCTCAAGGAGGGAACAATATACACACTCAATTGGGTGGAGTAATCTATCTAACCCTGCAGGAAAGTAGTAGGGGAAAGGGGGATAAGGAGGGAGGGATGAAAGAAGGGAGGGCAGATTGGGGGAGGGGCTAGTGAGAAGCAAAACACTTTTGAGGAGGGATAGGATGAAATAAGATAGAAAATAGGGTATATCATAGGGAAGGAATAGGATAGAGAGAAACAGTTAACAGTAACTGAAAAAATTTGAAGCAGAGGAAAGAGTAATGTAAGATGATGATTGATTGATGGATTGATGATGATTTGATGAAGATAAGGATAGGCTGATGAGAACTGATTGATGAGGAGGAGTGATTGATGATGATGAGAATTGATGGGTGATGAGTGATTGATGATTTATGATGATGAAAAAACTTATGGTACTTTGCTGGCTATTGTGAAGAAAATTCTTTGTCAGGTATAAGGTACTATATAAATGTTATTTATTACCATTTTTGCAATAGTAGACCTCATTCATTTATTGTAAGGAAGTCTCTCTTTAAAATACTATATAAATGTAGTTTACTAAATGATGAGCAGGATGCTATCAGAAAATCTTGGAAAGACGTACATGAGCTGATGCAAAGTTAAATGTACTATATACAAAATAACAGCAATATTGTAAGATGATCTTCTGTGAATGACTTGGTTATTTTTCAGCAGTGCAATGATCAAAGACAACTCTGAAGGTCTTATGAAAAATGCAATCCATCTACAGAGAGAGTATCTGAATACAGATTGAACCATAATTTTTTGCTAGTTCCTTTGCTGAAGTTTTGCTTTTGTCTTTTTCCTTTCACAACCTGGCTAATGTGGAAATGTTTCGCATGACTACTCATGTATAGCTTGTATTGAATTGCTTGAGTTCTTGGTGGGGAGAGGGAGGGAGGAAGAGAATTTAGAACAATAAGTTTTTTTTAATTATGTCAAAATTTGTATTTTACATATAATTTGGGAAAATAAAATTCTAAATATTGAAAATAAAGAAGCTATGAAACACCAAAAAAGGAAAGGAAAGGAAAAGAAAGGAAATGAAAGAAAATGAAATGAAAAACAAAACAAAACAAAATGAAATGAAAGAAACATTAGGTATAGAATTAAGTAGTAAAAGAAAATTGGACTGAATCCCATTTGGATAATTCATAGGATCATATATTTATAATAGGAAGGAATATTAGAGACCATCTAGTTGATTGAGTAATGTCAACACAGATTCCTATGTACTGCATATTGCATTAGAAAAACACAAATTAATATTATAATGTTACATTGCATTTTTACTTTAAAAGAAGCATTTTAATAACATTTTAATCAGGAGTTTTGTGGGCAAAATGTAAGCAAGTTGGCCAGAGTTTGGAAAATAGATTAGATTCTAGTCCAGCTCCCTCATTTTATAGGTAAGGAAACTGAGACCCAGAGAGGTTAAGTGAAAAGTCAAAGGTTAGGCATAAAGTAAGTAACAAAGCCAAGGTCTGAACTTTAGTCCTGTTATTCCAAATCTAGCATACTTTCTACTATATCATGCTTTCTTCCATTTTTCTAGTGCTCTCTTAGATCTCAAACAGGTTGCTGCCACAAAAGTTTGCCTTTCTAACACTATTACCTTCTATTCCTCATCTGTAAAATGAGCTATTATATAAGATTTCCTTATCAGCCCCTTCCATTTTTAACCTATGTATATTTTTTTCAGTAATTCAACATAGCTGAAAATCATGAAATGCCATCTCAAAAGAACTTAAAGTATAAATAGCACAAGGGCAAAAAAAAAAGACTATGCATTATAAGTAGGCTCTAGAGAATTGTCATGGATGCCTTGTTTTGAGAAAGTGACTTAAAAGTCATTATCACAAATATGGAAAGGAATGTCAAATAGATCTAGGCTCATATGGGAAAATAATCCAAGGAGAAAAATAACATATGATAGGAAAGAGTTTTGTTGGGGTTAGTGATCACTGAAAGGGCCACCCATGTCAATGAAAACACAGGTATGCCAAAGTATCGATAAACTATAGTATAACAAAGAAGTATGAGAAAAGCTAGGTAAATCTCTTCTGCAGAAAGAATAAAGGAGAGACAATTTTTATTTTTGAATTTTTAACTATAGTAGTATTTTGAGGAATAAATTCAATGTGATAGGTATAGGAATAGGGACAAAACCTATGATTTCATCAAGAAAGATCACTACCTCTACCAGTGAAGGTAAATTCTTTCCCCATCCACAGTGTATACGTTTAAAGAGTTTCATTGTGTTATCTACTTCCATTGCATTGGTAGATAAAATAAATTAACTTCTGTGTACAGTTGGAGCATGAACTTAAAGCACTAGGAATAACTGAATCTTATTTGACATCTTTTTGTTTTCAGTCAATGAAATGAAGCCTTAAGGAAAAAATATAGATTGATGATTGATACATGGTTATATGTATATAAATATATGGGAGTTGGGGGTGTACATGCACACACAGACATATATGTATATATACACATATAAATACACGCACACACACACACACACACACACACACACATATATATACACATATATATTCTCCTGAAGGGATTAAAAAGCAGAAATATGTTTTAAAGTAAATCCCATTATATTAATATTACACTATAAACTTTGAAAAGAAATTAATTTCCAAAGAAGATAGTATAAAATTTCATCAACCTCAAATAATCTGAAAATATACAGAATGATTTCTTCTTAGTGATACTCAGAAATCTATTGCTAATTTTTTTCTTTAATCTTTTTTTTCAGTGTTTGGACAAGTAACACATTTACTGCAAATATAAATGACAACTCTAACTCCAGAGTACTGTGTAATTCAAACATATTTGCACTGAGAATTTTTCCCCTTTCTGGACTCAAACAACCTTTGTGATTCTCACAGTCTTCCATAGGTCCCAGGAAAGGTACTTCACACATTGATTAAGTGTCACTTTTATGGTAGAGAACAAGGATGACTGTATGTAAACATAGTCCCTATATTATGGGAGTAAAAACAAAATCAATATGTAATTTTTAAGAGGAATAAATCAGACCTAGGAAATGTGATTGACTTAAAAAGAGGGCAGAAGATATGACTAATTCTAAAACTATTTTACATTCACTCATTCAACAAGTCTCATTTGACTATTATGTGCATGATACCATACTAGGTACTGAACAGTGAAAAGGATTAATTATCATTGAACCTGTTTTCTTTTCTCACACTCAAATTTTGCATAACTCAGAATAAAAGATAAGTGAGAAAGAATCTGGGGAAAGCATGGGATCATCAGACAAAAAAGGCCCTTTAATTCTATTCAGGAAATGCTCAATGATTCCTTTTTATACCCATTGAGACCCTTTGACACCCTAAAGTATCAGGTGCTGTATTTTCAGCTGCCTGAATAGGGAAAAAGAATATTCCTAGCCCACTACCATGCATACAGCAGAGGACTAAACCCAATGAGCCAGAAATCATTGGTGCCTAAGTTATCTTTTGATGATATTAACCTTAGGAAAACCATCAGCCACTAATTAGTTTGATTTTGGTTCAAATGCTTCTAAAATAGTTTCCAAAGGTGTTTTAATTATTTAGAATGAGAAGCTTGGATGATTTCCTTTATTGATACAAGGGAATACAGTAGAGTTACACAGTAGGGAAATATGTGGATGGGCATGTTGTCTTTTTCTTTCCACAGAATTCTCATATCAATGTGATCATGGAACTACTGAAATATGAAGCCTTAATATGGAATGCTTTCCATAACTTCATATGCTTAACTCATGGTTCAGAGTATAAAGAGATAACACTTCAGTTCCTTAAAAATTCCATTGCTGGGATTCTCATTTTCTATTATGTGATGTACAAACCACCATGGGGGACATGCATGGTACACTGTAAAGAACATTGATTTTAGTGGTAAAGCATTTGGATTCAAGCCCTACTTCTGATGCTTAGTACCTATATGACCTTGGACAAATCAAGAACATCCCTGCATCCAGGGAAGATCTGTTTTCTCCCTTGCACATGAGGGGGGTGGACCAGATTGTCTTTAAAGTCCTTTGTAGCTTTACATCTGTGTTATTATCATCCTGGACTCCCCCTGCACCAATCTGAACTAGTGTGAACTTCAGATTGGGAAATTCAGTTAAAGCATTTTACTAAGAAATCTACTTAAAGATTTTCCCAGTTTGGCAAGGCCTGCTATAGGATCTGTTACATCAATATTACCCAAAGAAACTTCTCTGGCACTAAGGACTTTAGTATAGAAGGAAGATAGAAATCTGGTCAATAGTTGAGATTTTTGAAGGAAGAGAAAAATAAGAAAGAAACAAGAAAAGAGCAACTGAAAAGTTTCTAATGGTAATTCATTTAGAATAGTAAATCTAGACCCAGAAAATAACATTTCAAAGCCATCTCATTCAAAGATTGTTCATTAGGGATCTTATCACATGAAACAATGTATAAAATAGAATTAAGACTCTTTGGGGAAAATTGCTAACAATATTGACTCTTTTCTTTTAGCCAATCATGTTACTTTTTCATATGACAGTCTTTAATAATGTGGTTTTGAGAAGAAAATAATGAGATTATTAAAATTCCATTGTCAACTGAATTAATGTATCAGAATTCTCCTAATGAAAAAGCTACACAAAACTGTTACACGTTGTGTAAAAGAAATAACTACCTAGCAAAATCCCTATTGCACCTAAAAAAAAAAAACTGTCCACCTTCTAACAAGAGGCCATGTGCTATTTGCTAAAAGGGTAGCAACTCACCTGCTAAATGATGTGGAAGAAATACTAAGCCTGACCAATACAGTTTCGTTTACATTTGACATTTTCACTGTGATCTCAGGCAGTGGTATTCACATAAGATGAGCATTGCTTGGTTTCTCTTGAATGCACATGTCCAGTTTCTCTGCTTTCTTCTCAATGTTCTATATAGTCTTTCACTCCTATTAAAATAGCCAGTTGATTAGAAAGAAGTACATAAAATGTCAATAACTTTCATTTTAAAATTAGGGAAAATACTCAGGAGAAAGGAGAAAAATGATCAAGGGGGAAAAAACTGAGGAGAGTGTAAAAATGCTCTTTCCCTGTTCTGTATTCATCTGTATTTAAAATTTCCAAGTACAAATCTTCAGAAATATACAGGGCTCTACATTTCCCTGCTCATAGAAAAGAAGAGTGGGTAACTTTTTTCTTCCTATATCCTATTTTTTAAATCAAGTATAACAGCACTCATCTATTAGTGAATGTATGTAAAAATAGAGTACATTTTTTATGAGGGAAGATAATTTTAAGTGAATTATAAACAATAAAAATGCATACGGCAAATTTTGCTTAATTAATCAACATTTTTATAATTTTTACATATTAAGGAAAAGCTGCATTAAGTAGTGGTATATAAGTTGTGAATTATAAGTAATTTGTGTGAAAAAAAATTATGATGAGAACAAAAAAGATTGAGAAATTTTGCTTCACTACAGTGAAAAGAGTATATAGGAGATAGTAGGAATGGTTTAATATTTTGCAGTAGGTAGGAAAGATAAGACTATAATCTAAGTATGAGCTATTTAATTGAACAAAATAAATAGCTTCCATGAACTCCTATTAATATAATTACCCCCCCATCGCTCATTTGACATTCAGCATTTGTTTATAAAGTACTTATAGATATTTGGAATCCAAAGGCCCTTGGGATGAAATCATGGCTCCCCCTTTTAATAGCTGTGTGACTATGAACAAAACCCATCAGTTCTTTTTCTGTACCTGTAAAACAAGAGGTTTGGGTTAGAAGATCTCCTTTCTGACTCTACCATAATGTGATTAAACATTAAATTTTCATCTAAAGTAATGCAAAAGACAAATTCATCAAAATTTGAAGTCATTTTTATTTCATTCCACAATTTCCCATTTCTCTATTCTCTTGGGCCCTGGTAATGAGAGCCAAATATTTTACAAAGAAAAAGAATAACAAGTGAATTCCCAATTCGAAGAGCCATCATTTGACATCTGCAGCTACAACTTAGTATAAAAATGTTGAAATGCAACAAAGGTCCCATTAGCCTACTACGTCAGCAAAGGGGGGAAAAATGTCTTCTCAGTGATCCATAACAATCCTTTGAGTTGGATTAGAAATGTCTGCCAAATGTAACTTTTGGTGTATCTTTTCCAATTCTAAGGTCATTTCATTCAGCTCTGTTATAAGCTCAGGCAAAAGGATTAGAGAACCCAAAACCTTGTACCTACCTTGCCATAATTGGGGCAAGAACAACGGCAGAGTGTTTCCTCTCATTGCCAAAAGTAAACTGAAATTATCCTAAAAACAGTTTTCAGTTCTTTTAAAACTGTGTTCATCATGACTGAGAAGAAGATTTTTGTGCTTTGATTTTTACAGGTAATAAATCTTAGTATGTAGGACTTTTTAATTAGATTTCAAATTATGATGCATATTCAAGGTTTACAAGAATTTTTGACAATATTTGGCACAAATTAAACATCAGTAAGCTAGAGAACTTTCATTTTTTTGTACATATTCAAATTATTTTTACTCATGAGGGACTAGGAATTTGAACTCCAAAATTTTAGGTATTTTGTGGGATGTGAAGAAAAAATGAGGCACAGAGAGGGGAAGCTCATCAAATATATGTCATGGTTCATATAATATTATAGATTGTTTTTTTCTGGGAAATGAGGGTTAAGTAACTTGCCCAGGGTCACACAGCTAGTAAGTGTCAAGTGTCTGAGGCCGGATCTGAACTCAGGTACTCCTGAATCCAGGGCCAGTGCTTTATCCACTGCACCACCTAGTTGCCCCATATAATATTAATTCTAGATATGATAATAGATTTGGAAGTGACTTTAGAGGTCACATAACCCATCCCCCTCAATTAACAAATGAGGATGCTGAGACCCAAAAAGTTTAAGGGATTTGACCAAGCTCAGATGATATGTAATAAACATAAGATGACTTGAACTCAGGTCCTATCTCTCCAAAGTCGGCTCTAGTTCTACTACCTTTTGTCTTTTCAAGAAACAAAATCCACATGAAAGAGGTAGAAGAAAAATGCAAAACATGTTTAAATGTATACTCTCATAATTTAAGGCTCCACATTGATATGGGAACTTCTTCCAAAGATTGTTATAGTGAACAATTCCAATAAGGTTTGGAAGGCAGCATTCACAAGCTTTTGTAATAATGTTAATACATTGAAATAATACTTTTTGGTATTGAGCCTTTGGGAAAAGAAATAATTTTATCCTAGAGTGACAGACAAATAATGAAAGCTTGGTGGGCCCTGCCAAACCATGAATTCTGCTGGCATAGTTCTTGAGAAACAAATTCACAGTTTTAGCACCCAAGGAGCAATTTAGTTGATTATTTATTATAATGTATAATGAATTAGATCCAACCACTGTCCCAATGACAGCTATAGAATAAAATAAAGTATCTGGTTTCATCACTTCTTGGTAAATATTATCGTTTTTATTGGCCATGATTTTTGGAAAATCTCCCCAAATTTGGGAGATCATACATGAGGTATTCTACAAGATGGTAAAAGTACCACAATTCTTAGAAAGTCAATCATTATTGTTGCTGTTTTGTTTCATATGTAGGTACAAATGAAAAAAAAATTAATTTAAGAATACCATAATTTCAGTGTATTCCATTAATAAGAAATATTTTCATTTTTTGAATAACATTTTACGGAAAACTCCATGATACAAAAAATGCAGTATGAAATTTGTTTTCAGGAGACAGCATTTCATAGTGGACAAAGCTCTGGACTTGGAGTTATGAAACCAAATTCTTATTCTGACTAAAATAATAACCTTTTAATCATGAGTTAATCACTTAGACTTTCAAACCTTTGTTTATGGAGATAATAAAATGAACATATTAAGAAGAAATCCTTTCAAAACCTATAGACATACATTTTATAATTATTTAGAAATTAAGGTAATATTTTTAAATGAAATTTAGGAGAATTTCCCTATACTCCTTGAGGTACCTAGTGGCATTCTGGGAGGGAAAGACTAGACAGCACTGAATGAGTATGAGGTAGGTTGGGATGGTCAGAGTACATCCAGAAAAAATTGGGATATAAAAACAAAAAGTATCTCTAAAACTCAAAAATTTTAAATAATACTAAGCAGCAAATATGAAAACACTTTTAAAAAATGGTGCCAGACAATGAATTTTTTAAAAGGCAAAGCATTTGTCAAAGAAGTATTTATTGTCCATACACCTTAAATAAGATTTTTTTTGAAAGGAGAAAAAATTGTAGGCACATATTTATTAAAGTTACTTAGGTAAACTTACATAGTAAAATATAACTGCTCTCCTTTGGAAAAAAACATTTCTTTCTATTCAAATGAATATTTTATTCCTTGCTGCATTAATGTTCTCATTGTCTTTATCACTTATGTTCATTTTGTCTTCTTCCTTGTCTTTTGAAAATATGTCATTTTCACTGTTATCCATTGCATTGAAAAGGCAGCATTTGTTGAAGTTATAGGTGATAAATTGAAGAGATTCTTTTTCCCACCCACTAAGAAGGTCTCATTTTAAATGCAGGCTTCACTATGATTTTAAATGATAACAGACTACAATCAGATATTTTTTCTGTTCTTTTTTTTCCCATCACCACTACCCAAGTACAGACTCTTTATTACTCAGTCTCTACTATTACAATAATCCCTTAATAGGTCTCCCACCCTCTCTTTTCAATTAACTTCAAACCATGCTCCACACTGCTGCCAGTCTTCACTTCCTTTTTTCATAGATATGGTCAAGTCTTCCTCTGTTCAAAATCCTTTAATTGCTTCTTATTGCCAGCTGAGTAGATTTGATATTCCTTTGCCTTACCACAAAGACCTTCTTTTCCTAGTGATATTTAATCATTTTTGTCCTCAACATGCTCTCTCTTTCAGCCAAACTGGACTGGTTTCCTTGAATATTTTCATATCTCAGTCACATAGTTGGCACCTAATAAATGTATGTAGATTGATTCTACACATGAATGGCCAGAACTCATTGATATTTTGGCAAACATCCCAGGAGAGAAAAGGATAATCAACTTCTGGGCAGAGGTAGAGAAGTCCAAGCTGAGAGTAAAGTATACATAAACTAAAAACCTTGAGTTGACACATAGAGCATCTTAAAGTAAACAACATTCAATTAAGGGGAAGGATTTTGTTATAAGGGTAGAGAACCACCAGTACAGGGATCCAAGGCTGAGAAAATGAAGCATAATATAGGTAATACATAAGTACTACTCTTTATATGACTCATTCTGTCTTCCCAGGGCTTTGATTTCTTTAGAGAGGTAACAAACATGTCAATGTAATCATTTATGGGACCTGCCATTCTCTCTTTTCACTTACCCATATCTTTCTGGTCCTATGTAGGCTGCTGGTATTTTCTCTCCTTATGTGTAATTTTGATATGCCTAGAAAGCCCTCCAGTTCTTCTTCCTGTTCTTTAATGGTGATCTTCAATGCCATTTGTCTCCACATAGGTTTCTCCCATCAAGCTTTATGTAGTAATTTCCGCTTCAGTTCTCACTATCATAATAAAGACCATGGAGGTCATCTTTTCTAACCTCTGTTCATGTTACATATAAGAAAAATGAGACCCCAAATCTTCAGTAACTTTCTCAAGGTGACAGCTAGTGATCATGTATCATTTTCTCTTAAAGTAATCTGTGTTCTCCTTTATTAGACTATAGGATTCTCAAGGGCAGGGTCTGAATTTGACTAAGTTTTGAATCTTGCCGTATAGCTAGCTCTCCACACATGAGGTGCTTAACAAATGTTGAATCATATTGCTGAATAGAATTCAACATTTCATTGTTGAAGATAATCTATATTTGGGGAAAGCTGATCCCATATTGAAACTAAAATGTTATTTTATAGTATTTTTTAACTCTGGATTTTGCATTTTCATGTGAAAAAAATATTTGCATTCATTGTTATCCAATGTGACTTTGCCTTTTGTTAATTATATAGCTTGAAATTTTCACACGATTCCCCAGTATTATTGCCCTTTTCCCTCAATTCAATTTCACATATTCTAAAAAGAATAAATTGTATTTCTAGCATACTTAATCATCAATTATGTAATAAATTCTAGTTATATACCTATTATAACATCTAAATAAGCTCCTATGGAAAAATTAGTGTAGAGTAGCACATATGAAGGGGGCTAAAATGTGTTGTGACTAAGTGGTTTTAAGTAATTTAGCCAAAATTCATGCAAGGGAATATTGCCTCTTTCAAATTTGTCCTATGTGGAGGCTGTACACTTAATCCTCAAGTGGTACAATTACCCAAACATTTTTGGAAAGTGCATTCTTAGCCCTTGTCTGATATTCCAAGGTTGTTTTGTAGGGTATGAAGGCTCTACCTCTTACTCATAGGAGTGTGAGAATATGTACCTTATTTTATTTTATTTTACTTTATTTTATTTTTGTGGGGTCAATGAGGTTTAAGTGACTTGCCCAGGGTTATACAGCTAGTAAGTGTCAAGTGTCTGAGGCCAGATTTGAACTCAGGTCCTTCTGAATCCAGGGCTCATGCTTTATCCACTGTGCCACTTGGCTGTCCAGAGAATATGTGTCTTGAAAGGAGGGTTGTGACTTGTAAAGTAGTCCTAAGGACAAAAATTGTCTGAGAAGCAAGTATCATGGATCCAAATCAAAAATAGCATTCATGATGACAGATATAATCAGAGGTCAAAGAAATTGGAAATAAGGAACTAAACTAGCAACTCAAGGTTAGAGCTTAGAATATGAATATGGTGCATAGCCAAGTTCATACTTCAGGCCAAAAGGTATGCTAAAAGTAAGCAAGTAACTTTTCAGATGATCAAAAGGAAAATCTGTAGCCCTTAACACACATGATTGTTGTGAGGGTGTGTTATTGTATGAACATGTTATACAAACTCTACAACATTAGATAAATATTAGCTATTACCTACAACATGAAGATCATGATTTTGTAGGAACTAAGAGGCATCCAGGTGACTTAGTGGATAGAGCACTTGGACTAAAGTCAGGAAGACCTGAATACACATTTACTAGCTGTGTGACCCTGACGAATTCACTTAACCTGTTTGCCTTAATCCACTGGAGAAGTAATTGGTAAACCACTCCCAATATCCTTGCCAAGAAAATCCCATGTCCATTATGGTTCACAGGTAAGGAAGAGTCCTACAAGACTAAATGATGATAAGGCAGCAACAAAAAGACAATGAACCTATAAAGAAAAAGAATGGGAAGTTGGAGGGAGGTAGGAATCCAAAGTGGCAACTGTCTTGAAGTGTTTCAAAGATTGGAATGTGGAAGAGGAATTTGAATTGTTTTGTTTGGCCCCAGAGGTCAGGAGGAGGATTCATAGGTGGAGTTTGCAGATAAGTAGATTTAGCCTTACTGTAAAGGGGGGAAATAATTTTTACAAAACCTCTCATCATTAGTAATATCCAAAAGTGGAATTGTCTGCCTCAGGATGTAATGACTTTTTAATTATGTCTAAAAGGATTCTTTTTCAGGTATGGGTTGGACTTGTGATTTGGTGACTTATTTGAGAATATGAATGAGTCAAAAAGAACCTAGTAACCTGTTTTATACATGTTTGAACATTTTTTATTATATTAAATCATTGTTTTCAGGGGGTATATTTGAATTTTTGGACTGAAAGTGATTCTGAGATTTCAGTTGTTATGGATAAATGTCAATGATCAAGCTGGTATGCATGTAAAATCTGAATGCTTTTTCATATGGCTTGAAAATTCATTTTTAAACCAGGGTGCTTTTTCCAATATTTTGATAATTATTTTTCAGCATAATTGCCTTTAGAAACATTATGTCAAGAATAGGTTCATACCCTTCACTAGATTGCCAAAGAGATCCATGACACACAAAAAAGGTGAACCCTTTCTCTAAACTATAGCTGAATTGCATGAAAACCATCTTGTCCATTACTTAACACATCAGGCACAAAGAGACATTTTATAAGTGCTTATAGTAGTCATTAGTGACAGCTTTGCCCTAGACATTCACATGTTCCTGAATTTACACAGCTTTGGAAATATGAGAGATTGACCTTCTTGTATATGCATTCTTTAAAAAATATTCCTCACATATCATAATTTAAGAAAAATAGTATCATAGATTAAAGGCTAAGGTTGACCTTGGAGGTGATGAAATTCATCCTCCTTATTTTGCAGATTAGAAAACTAAATCCCAAAGGCAAGTAAGAATAAATGTATGGGGGGCAGCTAGGTGGTGCAGTGGATAAAGCACTGGCCTTGGATTCAGGAGGACCTGAGTTCAGATCTGACCTCAGACACTTGACACTGACTAGCTGTGTGACCCTGGGCAAGTCACTTAACCCTCATTGCCCCGCAAAAATGAACAAAACCAAACCAAAAACAAAAATGAATAAATGTATGGAAGAAGAGAAAGAAAAAGGAAAACAGGGAAATGGGGATAGACAAAGAGAAGAGGCAAGAGCAAAGAAGAATTATAGTATTGTAACAAGGAATTTATGACCCTAAATCTGTTGACATGGAATTTAGAGTATTATTTTTATATTTTATGATTTTATATTGGAGCATTAGATTTTAATAATTACGCCCCATTTGGTGCATTTCATACCATTGTACACATCCTGTTTGCAGAACCACATACAGGGTCCAAAAATGTGCAGTGGCAGTTCCCCAAAGCAATGTTTCTAAGTGAATCATTCTGTGTGTCCTGTTTTGTTGTTTCTGGAGAATCCCATCTGCTCCTCCATTTGTCATTTGCTTGATGTTCTTGGATGCTGTACTTGGTTGCCCTTACACTCAGTCATCATTCTTTGGGTTTAAATAGGCATATAACAATGTTCTCATTTCCCACTTACCAAGTATTCGGATTGTGTAGCTACATAAAAATGTTTGATCATTTTCCCTTTCTGCATATGGCACTGTCACCAACCAATCTGTTGCTTTTATTCCCCCCTCGCCTCCATCGAGATGCTCCCTCATTTTCTTTTTTAAGGTAGTTAAGCAGTTGAGATTTATAGAACAAGAAAAACTTGAGACCAACTCACATACAAGATTGTACTTTTTACCCACTCAAATTGAATGTGTTGATATTTTTAAAACCTCAGCAAAAATGGAGAATGTGACATTGTTTTCATCTTTCCTTTTCACTCAAAAAAATTGGATAGTACTCACAAGTAGGAATTTGCCATTGGGACAAGAAGCATAACTACAAATTAAACTGAGGAAGAAGAATCAGAAAATTGGCAATTTAAAGCTGAAAGCAATCTTCTATGTTATGTAGTCCAACCCCCTTGAATTTTTTAGCTTATGAAAATGAGGCCAAGAGAAACTAATTGATTAGTCTAAGATTACACAGGTAGTAAGTGACAGAACAGGGATTTGAACCTAAATTGTTGATACCTGCTTCAACCACTATAGCACTCTGCCTCCCATAAGGGCTGGTTACATGTTTGAAATAATTAATTTTACATTCAGTATTTAAGTCTTTTTATCTGTATTTGTAAAACCATAAAATGACCCCACATGGTTATTAAAATCAAAATTGGCATATAATCCCAGAAAATAGAGAATCTGATATTCATAAAAAATTTCGTAGGAATATGTAATTTTATAAGAAAAAGATAGGATTTTAAAAAATGTTTGGGCTAGAAGTTTGGACCCCACTGGTAGTTCTGTGAAGTCTATGGATGCATTCTCAGAATAAAGCTTTTAATAATTGAAGAAATATTAAATTTTTGTTAGTGAAAATAAAGGTGATTTTTTTTTCTCCCATAAAAGCTTGCAGAACCCTTAAGGTCTCTCTATCCATAGACCTCAGGTTAAATATCTCTAGTTGACTATATTTATATTCCCCAAATTTTAATAGTGTTGCCACATTTTAAAAGCTTAAAACACACATAATACATACATACCCCACATATGAGGTATCTATATATTCCTCTTATTTTCAGAGAAAGAGTATGGTTTGGGGCCTGTGATTTTATTTCATCCATATGGGAAACTTTCTGTATGTTAACTCCCTTCAGCAATGCAGATCATGAATTCATCTGCACTTTAAGGTGATTTTTTAAAAGTTTCTTAAAGTATTGAGAGATTGTGTGAATTGGTTACACAATTTACATGCATGGTTACACACTTAGAATGTGTCAGAGGGAGAATTTGAACCTAGGTCTGTCTGACTTGAAGTTGACTCTTCTGCCCATTGAGCCACTATATCTCTATACAGTATTTTAAAATGTTCAAAAGTCTTTTTTCACAACTACCTTGAAAGGTAGGTATTATAAGTAATGTTGTTGTTGACTTGTGTCTTACTCATCGTGACCTGATTTTAGGTTGTCTTGGCAAAGACAATGGAATGGTTTGGCATTTCCTTCTCCAGCTTACTTTACAGATGAGGAAACTGAGACAAACCAGCTTAAGTGACTTGTCCAAGATCACATAGCTAGTGTCTGAAACCAGATTCGAACTCAGCCCTTTCTCACTCCAGGCCTGGCATTCTATACATTTCATGACCTAGGTGCCTGGTAGTAAGTAATATCGTCCCTTACATACAAACAAAGGAACTGATTCTCCTTGCAGTAGTCTTATGAAGTTTTTTTTTTTGTTAGCATTACAATTCCTTAATAACCATCACACTGCTTACTACAGTTATTGCAAGTTCTCTTATAAGCTCAAGCTCAGCTCCATCCCTCCCACAGTCTCAGATGATGAGCTTCTAGCATATATCATGTGACTGAGTGGTAAAATATAGCTACATGCATGAAGCAATTCATTCATACTATGGTTAATCTTTTGTGCCTATATTTGTGAGACCAGTGTTATAAAACAGGACTTTATAAGTAATAGTTCAAATAGACTAAAAACATCTGTGAACTACTACCTAGTTTCTCTACTTCTCTAAACTGCTCTGTGTCCTTATCCATCCTTTCTTTCTTTCCTCTAGTTTCACATTAAGAAGTGATCCTACTCCTTGCTAATGCCTTCCCCTCTTCTTTATCACATTTCATCATATCTCCTTAATATTGTTCCTTCAGTCTTTTCCTCTCTCCTATGATATATTTTCTTCTCCCTCTTTTTGAAGTTTTGTTGATGCCTTTTTAAAAAGCAGATTCATTGCTGAATATATCCCTCTTCACTCTGTAATCTAGTGAGCCTACGCTTGGACCAAAGATGAAAAGGAAAAGCAAAGAGATTATCAGCCAAACTAGTTGCTGTATTAGCTACATTGGGCAGCATATGTAACATTCCATGACCATATTCCCCCACTTATGCATGTAGCTAAGTGATTCTTGAGTTTAGATTCTGATGTATTTAGAGCTTAAAGGGACCTTAGAAGCCATCTAATATAATACCCTCATTTTACATATTAATAAACTGAGTCAAAAAGGTGAAGTGACTTGTACAAAGTCACAAAAATAGACAAGATTCTATGCTACCTTCTATATTTATCAGGTAGGCTGTCCACTCTGTGGACCCAAACAACCCATCACAAACCCATTAAAGACTCAGATCCAAGTTTTTAATAAATAAAACAAAACCTTTTCCAAAGTTAGTATGAAAAATTTTAGATTTGCTAAACTCAGACAACTGATACAGCTTTTAGCCAAAGATGTGGGATTCTCTTGCTCATATCATTACTTAAACTAGATATACCCCAGTATTTCCATTTGTCAAGTTAAAAATCTCAGTTTTATCAATAAAGATAAGCAGAAGCCTTTGGCCCACAACTTTACAAGGACTGACATCCAACAACTTTAAGTTTTCTATTACTTATCCTACTAGTGATTGTTTTATATATCATACTTTATAACCAATAATTCATATCCTTTCTTACCTTTCCTCTAAATATTAAGAAAATGATGGGAATAGATTGACAATCTGGGAGGAGATTGACAGCGCTTTCCTGGGTGGAGCCAAGATGATGGAGGACAGACAGTGACTTCTCGGAGTTCTCCCCCAAATCCCTTCAAATAATGCCAGAAGACAATACCTGTAGCAGCAGAACCCACAAAAGGATGGGGTGAGATTATTTTCCAGCCAAAAACAGCTTAGAAGGTTGGCAGGAAGGGTCTGCTGTGCTGGGGGGGAGTGGAACCCAAACCCGAGGTCGAGCTGACACAGATGTAGCCTCACACAGGCTGCATCAGAGAAAGGGACCTCTGGATCCTCTGAATTGACTGAAGCACCAACATCTTCTGGAAATAAGCTCACGGTCTAGTGAGAGGATTGAGCGGTTGAACGGGGGAGATTACAGAGGTCTCTACTGGCCCTGAGGCAGTACTCAGTTGTTTTACCCCTGCTGGCAACCAGGAAGCAACATTAAGTGGCAGCAGCCTGGGTAGGAGAGGGGTGCAGGCTCGGCAGAGCTATCACCCTAACAAAACAGAAATTTTGCTTTCCGGTTGAAGAGCAAGTAGGCATGGTTTTTTTTTTTTAAAAACAGAGCAAAAAAAGCCACAAACACAAAACACAAACACACACACACACACACACACACACACAAAGACCACAGCACAGGCTGGGGGAGTGAAGAACCTGCCCCTCCTTGAATCATACCCCCTTGGACCCCCTGAAGCTTGGGACAGTGCATCCTGGAAGCAGTACCCCACTTTAAGAAGAAATTAAAAGTCAATAAATAAGAGGCCAAAATGACCAGACAGAGAAAAATGCAGACCACAGAAAGTTTTTTTTAGTGACAAGGAAGATTGAGGTGCACCCTTTAGAAAAGGATAGCAATGTTGGGGCTCCTACATACAAAGTGTCCAAGAGAAATATGAAGTGGTCTCAGGCCATAGAAGTGCTCAAAAAGGCCTTTGAAGATAAAGTAAGAGAGGTTGAGGAAGAAATGAGAGTGATGCAGGAAAGTCATGCAAAAAGTCAACAGCTTGAAAAGTTAAATGGAAAAACTCTCTGAAGAAAACAATTGCCTAAAAATTAGTATTGAACAAAGGGAAGCTAGTGACTTAATGAGAAACCAAGACACAATAAAGCAAATACAAATGAATAAAAAAAATAGAGAGCAATGTTAAATATTTTCTTCGAAAAATACCTGACCTAGAAAATAGATCCAGGAGAGACAATTTGAAAATTATTGGACTACCTGAAAATCATGACCAAAAATAGAGCTTAGATATCATCTTCCAAGAAATTGTCAGAGAATATTGCCATGATATTCTAGAAACAGAAGGTAAAATAGAAACTGAATGAATCCTCCCTTCACCTCCTGAAAGAGATCCCAAACTTCCAGGAATATTATAGCCAAATTCCAGAGCTCCCAGGTCAAGGAGAAAATATTGCATGCAGCTAGAAAGAAACAATTCAAATACTGTGGAGCCACAGTCAGGATAGCACAAGACCTAGCAGCTTCTACATTAAAGGACTAGAGGGCATGGGATATGATATTCCAGAGTGCAATGGAATCAGAATTACAACCAAGAATCACCTACCCAGCAAAACTGTGTATAATTTTTCAGGGGTGGGGGAATGGGATTTCAGTGAAAAAGAGGATTTTCAGGTATTCCTGATGAAAAGACCTAAACTGAATAGAAAATGTGACTTACAAATACAAGACCCTAGAGGAGCATAAAAGGTAAACAGGAAAAAGAAATCATGAGGGACGTTAAAATATTAAACTGTTTACATTCCTACATAGGAAGATGATACATATAATTCATAAGAAATTTCTAAGTATTAGGGCAGATGATAGGAATAAACTTAGACAGAGGGCACAGGTGGGAATTGATTATGAAGTGATGACATCTGTAAAACATTTATTTTTTGTTTATCTTTTTTGTTGGGGGGCATGCGTGGTGTCAAGGAGTTGGTGAGTGTCTTATGTCTGAGGCCAGATTTGGCTCAGGTACTCCTGGGTTCAGGGTGTGTGCTTTATCCACTGTGTCACCTAGCTGACCCATGATGATATTTGTAGGGTAAAATTGAGGGGGGAGAGGATTGCACTGGTGTATGGGGAAGGGGATATGTAGAATGGGGTGAAATTCCACATGAAAGAAGCAGGAATGGGCTTATGGAGTGGGGGGAGGAACGGGGGAGGAGCAGGGCAGTGAATGAGCCTTACACTCATCAGAATTGGTGTAAAGAACTTAATCTCATCAGAGTTGGCTCAAGGAGGAAATAACATACACTCAATTACATGTAATTTGGGAAAAATAAAATCTAAATAAAGAGTTGGAGTAACTAAAAAAAAGTGACTCAGATTGTGATTATAACGTCCCCCCAAAAAAACTAACAATAATCATTTTAAAGATTCTCACTACATAACCTTTAAATTGGTTATTGTTGCAACATATACATTTCCCAAGGAATTTTTCTATCACTTTTAATACTTTTCTAACCTCTGTGTCTGATAAATTTTAGTAGTAAGATGTTTATTATAATAAAGAAAATCACAAGTCCATTCAAAGATTTTGAGTTTTTTTATTACTTTTCCCAGTTGATAAACCTATTTCATTAGTAGTATGAAGGTTAGGTCTTTGAACCACATACAATAAATTAGTTTGCTGGTGTTTTCAATTTTAATAGAATTTAATATAGGCAAGTCTTTTATAGTATAAATAAATAAATGAATGAATAAATGAAAATTTAAAAAAAACTTAACTAAAATAGCAGCACAAAGGGCAACCTTACTTTTCTCATTTTAAAATATTTGTTTTCAAGCTGCAGTTGCTTTGAATAAGACATCCCCAAACAGTTATAAGAAATGAATGTATTGTACATTGAATTAATTGTTGATGAAAACAAGTCCATATTCAACTTTTCATCTATGCTTAGGATGTTTGGTGAATTAATTGATCTAAAAACATATTTTTGTTTACTAATTAACAACTTGATTAAAACAGACTGCTGGGGGCAGCCAGGTGGTACAGTGGATAAAGTACCAGCCCTGGATTCAGGAGCACCTGAGTTCAAATCTGGCCTCAGACACTTAACACTTAACTACCTGTGTGACCCTGGGCAAGTCACTTAACCCTCATTGCCCTGCAAAAAAAAAATCTAAAAAAAAATAAACAAAACAACAGCTTTCAGTTGACTTTGTTGGGGGCGGGCAAGATTTAACTTCTCTTTAAATATAAAATCTGTTAAATCTTAAGTGTACCTCAACAATTGCTACTAGATCCAGGTTTTTAATTATGGGTGGGCTTAATCACTTTTCTATTAGAGAATGAAGGAAATGGTCACAGATGCAATTTTTGTATTTGCTATATTTTTCAGGGAAAAGAGGACTTGTGTATGATAAATATCTCGCCTTATATTTCACAATTTAAAAAGTTGTTCTTTTATTCTTTCTATTATATTTAAGTTAGGGTTGCGACACACTCATTGCATAGCAAAAATGAAGCCCCCCTACACTAAAAAATCTAGTCTAAATGGGATGGAATCCATGTAGAAACCCCATTAGCTCCTAAATTCTGGCCAAAATGGAAGGGACCCAAATGGGAACTGACATATTTATTGAATGTTTGCCTAGATGGGAGGTAGTACAAAAGAGGACTCCATTTCTCCTGGATCTTAGCCTAAATGAGAGAGACTATTTCAGCTCTCTAGCTAAGATCATATGAATTTACTTCATATCCCTAGTATATACACATTTTCTCTATATTCTTTTTTCATCTTGATCCTCTATGTTTAAGCATGTCAATATAGGCACATAAATTTATGGAATCACAGAATAATAGCTGGAAGGGACCTTGGAGGTCATCTAATTAAACGCCCCTATTTTATAGAGCTAATAAGTATCAAAACTGACATTTGCATCCATTTTTTCCATAAATGGAACACACACACACACACACACACACGTGTGCACACACTTTCACATCTTTCCTCTTTTTGATCTACTTTACCTCCTAAGCATTCCTGTCACCTTCTAAGAGGAAGTTTGTAAACATTCCATATTTTGTTCCTTCATATTTTCCCTACCCAGATATATCCATAAGTTGCAGAGTGCATGGGCTGATCATAGGCATCAGTAGACCCAGTCTATGCACAGTGCAAGGCTACAGAAATGCCCTTAGCCATCTTTCTTTTCTTCATGGGTCTGTTGTAAATTTTAAAATAAGTATTTTGCATATAGCACTCGTTTGCCTTGAGCAATGTATGCTATATAATTTTGTAAATTGACACATACATTATCACATCAATGCAGAGGGGATAACTTACATTCCTTCATAGATTTCACCTCCACTGCAGAGTAGAGTCAGGGGAATCACATGCCTAAGGAAAAGAAAATACCACCATCACCAGTTACCAGACAAATCAATGACCTCTGCCTCCCTATGAAAGAGTTAAGCAGTGTACTTGATCAAAAATTCAGTTACTCATTAATTAAAGTAGAACATTCAATATTTTTTATTCAGCAGATTAACCAAAAACTACAATGTTTGCAATTTATATTCATCCTGTAAACTGCCTATGCATTAAACATTTCCATCTGGAGTCCTGATGATTGTTTCTCTCCTCTTCTTATGCTTGATAAGCTATGGCTGATTAGACAGGGAATTCTGAAGCTGTTGAAAGCACAGGCTTTAAAGATGTAGCACCTTGGTGGGCACTGCTTCTTAACTGATCCTTGGCAGCAGCAGAATTCCATTTTGGCAGTGATTCAAGCTGGGACGACAAGTCCCATGGACATAGTGGTACAAGGCAGAGAGCCTCTATGCATTGGGTACTCTGCTTCTCTAATGTCAGTTTGGCTGAAAGCCAAAATAAGCAATATTTTTTCTAATGTGCCAATGATACAGACAGGGATAAATCTAAGCCACAACTAAGTCCTGCTTTTCCCTCTGCCATTTAAGGGAAATACTATTCTTCCTTCTACCCCCACTCACCCACCACACTTCCCTCTTGTCATCCAAGTGAAGAATTAGACCAACAACTGGCTTCTTGTTGTTGTTTATCCTTCATTTCTGAAGAGGACCAGTGATATCATGATGTTGGGGTCAAGGTATAGTGTGTTTGGCTGTGGCTGATCAGTCCAGTATGAGGTTGGAAGGCTTTACCACACTTCAGGCACAAGTAGCCCATTGCAATTTTTTAAAAAAGGGAAAGAATATTTTTATTTTTATTTATTTACTTTTTTAAGTGAGGCAGTTGGGGCTAAGTGACCTGCAAAGGGCCGCACAGCCAGTAAGTGTCAAGTGTCTGAGACCGGACCTGAACTCAGGTACTCCTGATTCCAGGGTCAGCGCTCCATCCACTGTGCCACCCAGCTGCCCCAAGTCCATTGCAATTTGAGATGGAGATGTCTGTGGATTTGTGCAGCTCACATTTCTTTTGTGCTACTGTGATTCTGCTTTGCTCATGGAGTACATACAGTACCTTCTTTAATGAGGGCAAGCCATGCTGGGCAGTCCTCTGCCAGGGTCTCCCATGTCTCACACTAGCTTAATTCCCTCTGCAACAACCCTTTGAAAACTGTGAGCTTCTCTATTCATCTATCCCCCACTATTATCATAGCAGCTTCTCCTACTTCCCTGCTTTTACCAGTATCTTATAAATCATTGACCATTTAGGAGCAAAATTTTCCTTCATCCCTTACTTCCATCTTCTCATTTCCTTCACCTTCAGCTCTAAGTAATTCACATTCCACTCCAATCCTGCCTATCCTATTCATTGTGCCCTCTAGAAAATTCTATTTGATTGTGAACAAACTCTACTTCATCCTGAACCTCATTCTCTCATATTCCTTGCATATTTTATCATTTACTTAATCCTGGTTTCCCTCTAATTATACTACATCCTTTATTTTCTTCTTTAGCACTAAATGTACTTTCTCGCCTACCTCCTACAATACTGGAGAAGTAGTTGGAATACAATTTTCTATCCACTGTCACTTCCAAACTCTTCATTTGTAACTGTTAATTGCTAAATTCAGGTACACTTCTTTATACACACACAGTCACACACAGATATATGCATATATATGCATCTACACACATACACTCACACACTTAGGCATATACCTGTATACCTAGTTTTAGTTGATGCCCACAATACCCCAGGGAGGTTGGTGCTATCATTATCTCCATTTTACAGGTGAGGCAATCAGAGCACTGAGAAGTGAAGAGAATTATCCATGGTAAGGTCTTTAATATGTTGTGTAATCAGGATTTGAACCAATACTGTTTGACTCCAAGGTTCATGCTCTTTCCATTACTGTTATTTATCCTCCACTGGGATGGGTTATTTGACATTTCTATTTGCCTCATTGAATCACAGAAAATAGCAAATTTCTCCTGGATACTTAATAGTTAATAACTATGTGTCATCCTCCATATATTAAGATAGTCTTTCTATTAACCATTTGATTACTATTGGAGTCGGAACCTGAATACCTAACTATATATAATATATGATTGCTCAAAGAAGATATATATAAAAATAGAATATAAGGTCAGAGGAATAAAAGATAATTACAAAATGAGATGTGTGGGGGTGAAAAGAATTAGAAATAGTGTTTTGAGTAAGTAATATTTGAGTTCTATTATAAAGGATACATAGAAATTCAACATGCAGAGACAGAACCAATCCAGAATATAATTAAATCACTTAAGGATAGAAGTATATGAGCACTATAGACATAATACCTGTATCTTCTACTTCCTTGGAAATAATCTAGATTCATTCATATTGCTGGAAGAATAAACAGATGAATGAATGAATAAATGAATGAATGAATGATGTTTACCATATCATGCAGTTTTGGTTGATAGAGATGCAAACAAAAATGAGATGTGTGGAGATGAAGAGAATTACAAAAAATTATTTTTGAGGAAGTGATATTTTATGTCTGTTATAAAGAATGTATAGAAATTCACCATGTATAGAGAGCCAATCCAAAATATAATTAAATCACTTTAGGATATAAGTATATAAGCACTATAGACCTAACAGCTATGTCCACTACTTCCTTAGAAATAATCTAGATACATTCATATTGCTGGAAGAATAAATAGATGAATGAATGAATGAATGAGTAACGAATGAATAACATTTACCATGTCATGCAGTTTGGGTTGATAAATGACATAGGATCTGTTGGGCAGTCAGATAACAAGCATTTATTAAGCACTTAATTGGGTGCCAGACATTATGAAGGCCTAAATATATAATGAAAGACAAAAACATGGAACCTCTTGTAATGAGGGAGACAGTATGCATTCAAGATATAGATAGAGATAGATGGATACACAAAATCAATTGAAAGTTATCTTAGAAGGAAGCTACTAAGCTATGTCTTTGTGTTTGTGTGGTGTGTGTACATGTGTATGTGAAGTGGGGGGAACAGAGACAGAAGTCCATCTGCAAAATAGGGAATTTGAATTGAATCTTGAAAGAAGCCAGGAAATTGTTAAGGGCTAAAATTCTAGCTATTCTGTCTAAAATATCTAATGAGTGGTTGCCAATAAATTATAAGCTTCAGCAAGAGTTAGGCTTTTAAGCATTTATTAAGGAGAATAAGAATTTGGTAAAGAGAGAGAAAGGCCTACATTCATTTATCTATTAAAGGGAGAGCGCATTTCTAGCTCCCTTCTCCACCGCAGTCTTCAGGAAAGAGAGTGAGACAGAGTGCTAGTCTCATCCTTCTTCCTCCCACTAGCCTACGTCACTTCCTCATGCCAAAGAAAAGACTCCTGGTCTTGTCCTCAAAGACCTTCCCTTCATGGGTGGAACTCTTCTACAGTAAGTCTCCAGCAGGTGGCATCATTCCAATGGTTACAAAATGTAGAAGCCAGAGGTGAGGAGGGAAGACATGCCCTGCACTAGAGAAAGATAACACAAATGCATAGAGTATCAAGAACAATAAGCTTACAGTCTAGGGAAAGATAGATCCAGGAGAGCAGTAGCCAGAGAAGGGTTTTGTCTGCTGAATCATCTGAAGAGTAATTGGAGACATAAATTTTAAAAAATTCTTCAAAATTCACAAAAATAGGTAGAAAAGAAATATAAATATAAATTTTTATAATTCCAAAGAATGGGGTTTTGGAGTAAGTTTTTGCATTTATATTGCTGAACTAATTAAAGGTTAAAACGACACTAAAACTTTGGGGATATGTCATGTGTGGACATACATATATACATATACCTATGTATATGTGTTTAGGTATGTATATACACATACACAATGCAAAGTGAAGAATATCAAACATCAAACTGGGTTTTTCCACTGGGCACTTATTCAATTCTCTTTTTCAGGAGAGAAGGACAGGAGGTATACATTTTCTCTCTGTAGGCCAATAGTCTTCACTTCCTCAGGGTCGCATCACTGTATTCCTCTTATATTAATACCAACCATCTCTGTCATCCCTTGTGGGTGTTGGTCAGACTCTTATGAGCAGTACAACTCTTTCTCCTGGCTGAAGCTATCCTTTTGCCTGATAACTAACTGGTTCTCCATTTAAATTGTCTTCCAATATCAAGAAAGTCTAGTTATAACTCCATTCTCCCACATACTGTTTCACTCATAAGGGACTAAGTTGTCACAATCTGTGTGTGACAGAAGGAGGAATGGAAATGGAGTAGAAACTGCTTTACAAAATCCTAGTAATAAACATAACAGTTGCTGATAATACTAATCATCATAGTTAAAGCTATTTGTATGCCTTTACTTAATGTGTTAGATGAAATTGATTTGTTGTATTGGAATAAGTTCAGTATCAAGACACTTGCATTTCATCCATTCCAGTCTCTTGCATCCAGAAAGTAGCTAATAAATACTAATTAACGATAATTTCCTATGAAAATTTTGTTTGAGATATTCTGGAACTTGAATTTGTTTTGCCTTAATGGTTTCTGAAAATAAAAAAATAATGACAAGCAGAATGAAAATCTTTATGTTCCTCTTAAGGGACATTTAATTTAAAGCTGTGTGGGGATTATCCCCAGCCATGAGCACCAAAATCAGCAAATTCTGGCTCAAAGGGACTGAAAACAAAAAGTTGACAGACGTTGTTGTTCAACAAGGCAGAGAAAAATCCTGTTGTACTCTTTGCTTTTCTGAATTGAGTGGCTACTGTTGAAATGATGTGTTATCTTTAGACTCTGATCCTTTGGAGAATGTAGAAATATCAAAACATTTTTTTTTCTCAGACAGGAAAGAAATATAGCACTATCTTAATATTCAAAAAATTAATAGGCTTACTGCACAAATAGCATCCTGAGCAGCATATTGAGTTCAGAATCATAACAGCTGGATCCAATTCCTATCTCTGACCATTATTAGCTATGGTATGACAGGCAGGTCAGTAAACTCAGACACACAACTACCCCAGCTGTAGCATGGGCATAATACCTGTGATAGCTAACTTAAAGAGTTTTATGCTAATCTGAGACTATGTAGGTAGTGCCTATGAATGAAAAAGCATTAATTATATGTCAGTTATTTGTGTTGAAAATTATATTCTTAGTTTATTAGTTATGGCTATGATATAGTAAAAAATATATTGTATTATAACATATTATGACTGAAATAGTGAATATATTATATTCTTCTTGTAGTATTTTATTAGTTATGCTGTGACTTTGTTATAGTGAGAATATATTATACCTTTTATAGCGTATCTCTTCTTTATTCTTGAAATACCATACTGCAGTAATCCCTTCTTTGACATATATGTATATATAATACATATATAAACTTTTATGGGACATGTGAAACAAGGAGAAACTCTAACATTTCATATATGCTTTATATCACCATGTCCAGGGTTTCATTTCATTTTTTTTCCTTCTGCTTATGCTTGTTTAAGTTCTTTGGGGATAGGAGCCGTGTACTTTGGGGGGGTGGGGCAATGAGGGTTAAGTGACTTGCCCAGAGTCACACAGCTAGTGAGTGTATCTGAGGCCAGATTTGAACTTAGGTCCTCCTGAATCCAGGGCCAGTGCTTTATCTAGCTGCCCACTCTGCATACTTTTTTATCTTTTTTTTATTATTACCTGCAGTGTCTAGAAAAATATCATCATGCCCGTTAGTAGGGATATGAATTGCGGTTTTGAAAGGATCATTGTAGTTTAGTGGAAAATTACTAGTGAGTTTAGAGAAATACCCACCCCCAAAAACACTTGTTAAAAATTCTCCATTCAACTATTTTTTACATGCTCAAGTCACTTAGGTTTAGAAACTTCAGGTTTATATGTTTAAAATGAAGGTATCCCTGAGGTCCTTTCCAGTCCTGAATATCACTCTATAAATTAAATGGAATCCATTTTCATCACTTCACACCAATTGTGTTCTCCTTCACAAGTTGCCCTGTGATCTAATGTCCCAAGAATCTATTTATTATGAAGAAAATACTATCCTTTCTAGTTCCAATATAATTCTATTCAAGAAGCATATATTAAGTGTTGGACACATCCATGTTATTCTCTACTGACATACACACACACACACATGTAAATATATGTATACACACATTTGGGCCCAGCCAGCCAGGTGGAACAATGGATAGAATACTAGACCTGGAGTCCACAGGACCTGAGTACAAATAATGGCCTCAAACATTGACTAGCTGTGTTGCCCTTGGCGATTGAACTGAAGCCTATTTACCTCAGTTTTGTCATCTGTAGGATGAACTAGAGAAGTCAATGGCAAACTACTCCAATATCTTTGCCAAGAAAGTCCCTTGTGGGATGATGAAGAGACACAATTGATCAAACAATGTGACCTATTTGTGTGTTCATGTATGTATGCATATATGCACACGCATATACATGCATACATATTTACGTTTGTGAAGAAATAGGGACATGTTCATTAGCCTTCATTGCCCCGGGGGCTCCCTGTAAGATGGACTGCTCATTTGTGTCTTATCATGAGGCAGGTCACCAAAATTTATTTCTTACTGCCAGAATGAAAACTGTACCCTTTTTCTACTCAGTGATGTAAACCAGGAAGCCACAATGCAAAACCATGATAAATTTCAACGTGAGCATAACTAAAATGTTCAGTAAGATTGGAAAGATTGGAAAACAGCGAACATGTTAAGGGAAAAAATCTAGTTCTGGTATAATGTGAGCCAGAGATTGCGTGTCAGGGATAACAAAGGAAGGTCAATAAGCCAAGAGAAGAAGAAAGAAAAAAAATGAAGGACAATGAGTAGAGGTGGGAAAATGAGATGTTAAGGGAGAATAAAATAGAAAATACACATTATGTGCTTGTCTTTCTTTATCAAGTCATTCAAATAAGTGAGCAAGTTTTAGGCAATTCCCATGTCCCAGGAACTGTGATAGGCCCCAGGAAGGCAAGAGCAGCTGGAGATATCAGGAAAGGGCTAGTATGGAAGACAACACTTGATTTCAGTCTTAAAGAAAATGGTGAACTCTGAGAGGCAGAATTGAAAAGGAAATCCATCATAGGCAATGGGCATAGCCATTGCAAGAGCACAAAGATGGCAGCAAGAAAACATTTTATTTTCTTTGGAGATTGTTTTCAGGGTGCTACCCATCCTACAAGCAACCCCAGCATTTAGCAGAGTGCTTATCCTAGAGTTCCTAATATAAGCTATAGCATTCATTCACTTCTATTGCTTCCTTTCAATTGATACTGACCCAAGACACATTCTTTTTTTTTGGGGGGGGGAGGGGTCTGTGATTTAATTGGCATTTAGAACTTCCTGTATAGAAGCTGTATCACCTGATCAATATCAGCTAAACTCTATAATTTATAATAGTTACTCCAGTCCTACAGCATGAGGACCCTGAAAGGTTGAGACTTACCTATCATCACCTAGCTGATATCTATGCATCAATGGTAGATCTTGAGCCTGGATTTTCCTGAGTGTCCTTCTATCCAATACACCATGCTTCATCTCCTTTTATTTTTAGTCTGGAGAAAATTACTAAGAATTTACATATGATCTAAAAATCAATATGTATTCTAAAGCCATTACATGATGATTTGGGATTGTACATGGCCTTACTGGCCTCTCTTAAAATGAAAAAGAAGTAAAGGCATAACAAAGTGCATAATTACTCAGGGGTGCACTTGCAATGCATATGGGGGCTACAGGAATGAGATATTTTAGATAATCACTTAGGCCACCAGTACTCCAATCCCTCCCCCTTCCTCAAAACTATTTATTCCAAGTTACTTTTTCTAATATCTAGAAGTTCTGCCAGTATAGTTTATCTCTTTGAATTAAAATCGTGTGGCCTATTAACATACTAACACTGATTAATAGGAGGGTATCAAACCCTTATAGGATAAAGGAATGGTTATTAGTCTTTAATCAGAAAACCTGAGTTCCAGTCTTGGTTATGATAATGCTAGTTGTATGACCCTGGGCAAGACACTGTACTTAGATCCAATCTCTTAACCTTTAACGTAATTATACTGTATGAATGTTTTAATGAGTTTACAAGGTTATTTGAATAAATCACTGAGTTAAATTTAAAAGTTTGGTCAGCTATTCCTATTGTCAGTTGTTTAGACCTTTGAAAAATGTCTTGATTAAATTCCCCCTTTCTATGAAGTCTTCCCTATTCTAAAAAGATCCTCTCCACATTTTTCTTAACATTTATTTTGAGCAATTACTTTGTGTTTATAGTATGATCTGTGCAATTGCCTTAGTTTTCTTGTTAAATTATAAGCTTCTTGAGGGCAGGACCTGTCTTATTTTTTTTTTTCTTTTTCATATCCTGCAGAACTATTAGCATAGGCTTTTATAAATAGTACCTAGTTAAGAAAAGTTTCTTTAACTGATTTGAATCCTTTCAGGATGCCTGAGTTCATATTTTACCTCTCTTTACCTCTTTTTCTTTGGGAAAGACATTTAACATCCCTGATCTTTGGTGACTAGACTCTTAAGGTTATGTTAAGCTCTACTTATATGTTCCTAAGTTTCTTTCAACTGTGTTAGCTATCTAAGAGTAGGAAACAGAACATAGAATTTACTGAGGGTGAATCTATTCCTCTAGCTTATATTACAAAGTAAATATCAGATGCCAGTCCATTGACATTGTATTCCTCAAACAAATACATGTGTTATAAATGGATGTTCCAGAACCTACATTAATTTTTTCACTTCCTGCAAAGCAATTCCTAGCAAAGTACAGAAGGCCTCTGGGAAAAGAGATTGTGGGTTATTTTGCAGAAAAAGACCATTTGATGGAACCTGATCATCCATTTCTATTGAACAGAAATGCTTATCCTAGTATCATTGATCATAAGCAGGCTATGTCCTGTGTACCAGAGATGAAACCTGCTTTGCATTTATGAAATCTCTTTTTACTCCTGGTCAAAAACTGTTTTCTTTTCTTGCCCCCACTATATCCTTATTTTGAAATTGTTACTGTGCCATTTTAATTTCTAAGGAAAAGAACTATGTCAAACAAATATCATCTATTGGTTATTTTGGATGGTAGGGGAAGGGTTTTCACACACACAGTCTGATACTTTGGTAAGGGAAATGTAACCCAATGGAGCACTGAATGTCACTTCTAACAAGTAAAGACAAGATTTCTTATGTAAATGGGATATTATAGCTCCCGAGAGTTAAATTCTAAAACTTCTAGTTTCATAAAAATGTAGTTTCTAATGTTTTTATAGATCCTCTTTTCCTGCTAGGGCAGAGGTTTTCTAAATTTTGAAGCCACACCCAAAACTTCACACTTTTTAAGCACTGACTCTTACATTGCTTTATTTAATTTGATTCTTTAAACAAATGTTTATCACAAATTTTAGATTTTACATTCCCAACCCTAGGGCAAGCATTGCAACTTGCTAGCTAAAACTATTTTCCCCTTTTATCTTGAACTCTGGTGAATATTACCAATTTTATTTATATCATATAAAGAACTGAAAGGAGATTTTATTGTGAATGTTAAGACATGAAAAATCATTATTATGTAATGGATATTATAACTAAACCAGTTACTATTATAATAGGAAAATGTATGCTTTTGAAAATTATTAGTTTTATAGTGATAGATTTTATGAAGAGTATGACTGAAGCACATACTATTGAATGGTATAGAAGCCAGTGGACCTGGAGATAGGGATACCTGTATTCTAGTCTGTGATAAACCCCCCAACTCCTATTTGAGTTTGAAACCACTGGGCCAGATGACCTTTAAGATCCAGCTGCAAAATTCGGTTCATTTTCACTACAGTGTATATTACATACATAAATAAATTTATCTATCTCGAGTTTTCTCTTCATCCCTCTCTCTCTTTTCACCCTCCCTCTACTAACCCCAATCAGCCTCCTCTAATAGAAATCAACACAGGCATTATTTGTGAAATTTGTCCATACAAAGCGGGAGTAACTGGGAAACAAAAACACAGAGCCTGGAAATGAGTTTCCATATTTACCAAGGATGCTGTCTTATGCAACTCTAACATCTTTGCCTTTTTTTTTTTTTTTGGTGGGGCAGTGAGAGTTAAGTGACTTGCCCAGGGTCACACAGCTAGTAAGTGTCAGGTGTCTGAGGCCAGATTTGAACTCAAGTCCTCCTGAATCCAGGGCCAGTGCTTTATACACTGCACCACCTAGCTGCCCCTACACCATTGCTTTTTGCAGAAGTTGTAATGTCAATTTCTTAGGGACCAGAGTCAGAAAAGTGGGTTAATAGTAGAGTAGAATCTTTGAATGCTAGAACTAGAAGGTACCTCAATGATTAGTCCAGCTTTTTCATGTTACAGACAAGGAAACTGAGGCTCAAACAGATGAAATATACTTTCCCACTCAACATAAGAACTAAGTGATCTTGACTAGTTTTTGTTTTTGTTTTGGGGGTTTGGGGGTTTTTCCCCCATTGATTGACACTGTCTCATTTGGCTTGTCATGCTGTTGTTCATTTAAGTAACCATATATTACCTGAGACCTGCAGTAGCTTTAGTCACTGTAATTTTCTGATAAAATTCCTCTTAGAAAATTTCCCTCATTCTCCACATAATGAAAGCATTCGTTCTGCTTCCAGGTCTGCATTTAGAGAAACTCAATCATGGAGATATTTCAGGGCTCACCTGCTCTACTATAAATAGCTCTTGTTAAAGAACAACATTTGTTGTGCCTTTGGCAGTGCATAAAATGGGAAGCCTCACCTGAAAAGAAAGAGAATGGCAATTTAGAAAAAGTTCCTAAAGGTTGGAGAAGACTAATTTTTAAAAAAAGTGAACATAATTCTTGAATTTAGTCCCTTTCCCAACTCCTTTAAAATTTTTACTATCCTGAGAGTACTTTGCCCACCTTTCTATGATGTATTTTTAAATTCTCCATTTATCATTTCCTTGAACCTGTCAAATAATTATTTTTGATAAGATGAATTTCTAAGAATTTGTATAGTTAATGCTTTTAGTTAGAAGGAAATTTCATTTCCTCAGTACCTAGTTTTAAGTAAGAACTAAAAAATAAAAGGTTAACATTATATAAAGTAAATAATAAAGATCCCAATTCATGAAAAAGTAGATTGGGGTTCATTTCTAGCCATATATATAAGTCATTCTGGAGCTATCATGAAGAAGGATTTATTTTGTGGTTCTGGGGGAATTGGGTAAATTTAATCCTTATTCTGTAGCTTCTAAACTAAGTATTCTCTCTCTTCTTAAAAATTAGTGGGCCGGCTAGATGGCACAGTGGATAAAGCACTGGCCCTGGAGTCAGGAGTACCTGAATTCAAATCTGACCTCAGTCACTTAACACTTACTAGCTGTGTGACCCTGGGCAAGTCACTTAACCCCAATTGCCTCAACAACAACAACAAAAAATTAGTGAGCAGGGTTCAAATGCTCATATGAATAGAAAAGAGGTTTCTAAATTCTTTCAGAATTCCCCCCTTGAGGAACAAAGGTAATATAGAGAGTAAAGCAAAATATAAAATAGATCATTTTGATTATATAAAATTAAAAAGGTTTTGCACAAACAAAACTAATGTAACCAATATTACAAAGTAAACAGAAAACTGAAAAAGAACTTTTGACACAAATATCTCTAATAAAGGCCTCATTTCTCAATTATATAGAGAACCGAGTCAAATTTATAAAAATACAAGTCATTCCCAATTGATAAATGGTCAAAGATTATGAACAGGCAGTTTTCAGACAAAGAAATCAAAACTATCTATAATCATATGAAAAAATGTTCTAGATCACTATTGATCAGAGAAATGTGAATTAAAACAACTCTGAGGTATCACCTCATACCTATCAGAGTGGCAAATATAACAAAAATGGAAAATATTTGATGTTGGAGGGGATGTGGGAAAGCTGGGATGCCAATCTACTGTGAAGCTGTGAAAATATCCAACCGTTCTGGAAAACAATTTGTGACTATGCACAAAGGGATATAGAACTGTACATACCCTTTGACCCAGCAATATTAATGCTAGGTTTATATCCCAAAAACATGTTCAAAAAAGACAACCTATATGTACAAACATATTTAAAGCGGCTCTTTTTGTGATGGCTAAGAATTGGAAATCAAAGAAATGCCCATTAATTGGGGAATGGCTAAACAAACTGTAGTATATGATGGTGATGGAATACTATTGTGCTATAAGAAATGACAAGCAGGATGATTTCAGAAAGGCCTGGAAAGACTTGCATAAACTGATGTATAGTGAAGTGAGCAGAACCAAGGGAACGTTGTACACAGAGACAGAAATATTTTTTGATAAAGAACTGTGAATAACTTAACTCTTGTTGAGAACAATACAATGATCTAAGACAATCCCAAAGGACTATTGATGAAACATACTTTCCACCTCCAAAGAAAGAACTGATATTGATTGAAAACAGACTGAAACATGCTCTTTTTCACTTTCTTTCATTTTTATTCACATTTTCTTGTACAAAATGAATAACATGGTAATCTTTTACATAATTGTAAAAAAATAATAATTTTCTCCAAGTTTTGCCCCAGAGAAGGCAAAAATGAAAGGAGATGGCTGGCATTCCTTGGTACTTGAAGGATTTTTAGAACTTTATAAATACTATATTTCTTTTACTGGAGTTAGCCTTATTTCCTATTCAAAAGTTATTATTAGTTAACTAGATATGTAGTTGATACACTCAAAGAGTAATAAGAGTAAAAGTCTATATCTGTGGCCAGATGATAGAAGCTTATATATTAGATTAGCAAGTCACTAACCCTCTCTGGGCGTCCTAGTTGCTCATCTATAAAATCAATATTTAAAGATAGACATGACCTTCAGGACAATCTGTTCTAATTCTCTAATTAACAAATGAGGAAAGTAAAATCAGAGGGGGTTAGTAACTTGCCCAGGTTCACAACAGTAATGAGTGAAATCTTAAATGTAGAGCTGGAAGGGAACTTAGAGTAGAGATCATCATGTTGAAATGCCCTATCCTTATATTACAAATGATGAAACCGAGACACACAGTGATTAAGTGTCTTGTAAATGGTTAATAACTAACTGGTATCTGAAGTAGTGTCTGAATCCAGATTCTTGAATTTTCAAAGTACTGTACTCTTTAATGTCACAGGGCTTCTGGAAACTGAGGAAGAGATTAAGTGTCTTGTAAATGGTTAATAACTAACTAGTATCCGAAGTAGTGTCTGAATCCAGATTCTTGAATTTTCAAAGTACTGTACTCTTTAATGTCACAGGGCTTCTGGAAACTGAGGAAGAGATTAAGTGTCTTGTAAATGGTTAATAACTAACTAGTATCTGAAGTAGTGTCTGAATCCAGATTCTTGAATTTTCAAAGTACTGTACTCTTTAATGTCACAGGGCTTTTGGAAACTGAGGAAGAGATTAAGTGTCTTGCCCATTCAGATTAATAGTTAATGGGCATTTAAAGGGAGATCTTTCTGACTCCAAATAGGTAGAATTGATAAAGCTTGTCAAGGTTTACAAAGCATTTCATAAATATTATTTAAGCTGCATTAAAACCCTGAGAGGCACTGCAATTTTCTCGCACTTTAAAGATGAGGAAACAGACTCAGAAGAAGGTTAAGTGACTTGCACAGGGTCACACACATAGATAGTAAAGGTTTGAAGTTGTACTTGAATTACAGCTTCCTGGCTTTTGGTCCAATACTCTGTCCTTGGTTCCACCTAACCACCTCAATCAACTACTCTTTTAACCATACCATATAACTTCTTCTGGCATTTGCCCTGAGAAAATGGTCTAAAATAATCAAAGGACATCCAAGTTGGAAAGGACTCTGCAGTCCACCTAATCTCATGTGTCCCTGAGCAAGAATCCCCCCCAGCCGTGTAACACTTTAGACACATTATATAACCTATGCATGAATACCTTGGTGCTTGGGAACCTATGCCCTTCTGAGAAAGCTCTTTTTTCATAGTACTCATTGGTAGGAAAAGGAGACGAAATTTGCTTTTTAAGAGCTATGAAGAATATCAGAGGTTCAGTCCAAAAAATTTTCATCTTATGGCTTTGGGCAAATCATTTAATCAGTTTGACTCAAGTTCCTCATCTGTAAAATGGGGATGATAATAGTAACCACTTTACAGGTTTGTTGTGAAGATCAAATGAGATAATATTTGTAAAGTGATTAGCAACTGTGCTAATGGCACCTGGTAGGCTCTATAAAAATGATACATACAATTATTATGTGAGTCTGATGTTCTAAAAGGGAACCTTAGGGATCATGTAATCCCAATTCCAGCCAAATGCAGGAACTCTCCATATGGCATACTTAACAGTGGTCACTAAGCTCCTGCTTAAAGAACTCCTTTTACAGATGTGTAATATGAGGCCCATAAAGGACAACTTTCTCTCCCAATGTCACATTGAGGCAAACCTGGGACTTGATTTCAAGTCTGGTATCTTCAAATCTAGTCTTTTTTCCATGACATCATACTGGTTGAATCTGGTTGATATAGTTAAATTTACAGACAATAGAAAAAAAATATTCAGTATAAAAATTGTTTTCTTCTGTAGGTATAGTTTGGGGAATAAATTATTCTTTATATTGAAGAGGGATTCAGGTTTGTTTTAAAGTGTTCCCCACATATTGCTTTCAAATGATACTTCATTCCAAAGCAAGATGGTGAATACAGTTTAATTCTCTGCTCACAAACTCTTTATTTCCTTCCAAAAAAATGTATATCTATATCTCCTAGCCACAACATCCAAAAATAAATATTGTATCTATTCATTTTCTTCTGAGCTGCTGAAATTACTTCATAAACAGATCTCAATGCCCAATCTCATTTTAAAAACATGTTTCCCATTCCAAGTCTACCCAGTGACTGAAAAGCCTAGCAGGGAACATAACTGCAGGCCATGGTTTTCTCCTCAGAACCTCTTCCCCATGCCTTTTGACTTTATTTATTTCATATGCAAACACTGTCCATTCTCTGAATAACTCAGTTTTTCCAATTTTAAATGTGGGGAGATGACCCTTTGTGAGGATTTCTTTTTTTCCCCACCAGAAGGGGAAAAAGTCTTTAGGCTTTGGGCTGGAGGAAGATCAATAATCCATGGATCCTGATACAAAATCAGGGATCCCTGAGTGTCAAAGGGTGTGAAAGGTTTTGTTTGTTTGTTTGTTTGTTTGTTTAGGGTTTTGTGTGTTTTGTTTTTTTTTTTTTTTGGCAAAAACTTTGATAGTTTCTTAGACAGTGAAGGTTTCTGCAAAACCTTCCCATTTTTTTTTTCTGGGTTGACCCCAAATTGAAAAAAGGAAAAAAAAAACAATTATTCTATAATGATATGGCATTTACCAAGTAAACAACCAACTCTGTATGGAAATTGCCTTGACATTCACCAGTAGGCCAAAAGCCATAAAGGCCTGGAAATCACCCCTGCTGATATACACTCTGTAATTACCCTTAACGTAATTACCATGTAATGTGTGAGAAAATTTAATTCCAAGTTTCATTGGTACATCTAAGCCTCCTACTTTGGTGGGAGGCTTGTAAAGTGTAACAGTTTATGTAAAGTCTTATTTCAGAAAGAGGAAGCCCTTTTTATTTTTATTTTTTAAAATTAAACCTGGTTTTCCCACAAAGAATAAGTAAATTGCTCCTTTTTTAAAGATATGGATTAATTCTTTGGGGTCTATAGGTTGTCATCATTGAATGTGCTGGTAGTAAGTAGATAATTCCCACCTTCCCTTGAAACCAGATCCTCTCCAGTACCTGAATCACTTCAGCTCAGGGCCTATCAGGCCGCATTATATTACCTTGTATATTATGACTGCACTGCCAAATAGTAAGTACCCTAGTGGCTTCATGGAGAAGAAAAAACTTATTCTCTCACCGCTTAGGACCACTCAGAGTGTTATTAGCCCTGTTTTATGGATGAGGTAAAAGACTCACCCAAAGGGACATGAAGTCAAACCAGGAATGGAACTCAGGCATAATGAATGATATCCTAATGTTACAGTCACTAGATATACATATTCAAAATATGCTGAACATATTTTATGTCTCCTCTAAGTGTGAACTCACTCTTCCTGCCAAAATGGTACTTGAGGTAGCAAAATAGGATACACATATCAAAATGAATGAATTCCATCTTCTTTCTACAAGTCAACGATGTTTATTAAGTACCTACTATGTGCTGGGCAGTGTCCTAAGTGCTAGAGATACAAAGAAAGGCAAAAACCAAAAGAACAGTCCTTTTTTTCTCTTAAAGATTTCATAGTCTAATGAAGCAGATACCACACAAAGAACAGTGTTAAAAACAAGACAGAGCAAAAAGAATAATTGAGATCATCTCAGAGGGAAGGGGGTATTAAGATAAAAGAAGACAAGGAAAGGTTTCTTTCAGAAGTTGGACCTTTAGCTGAGACTAGAAAGAAGCCAGACAGATGGAGACATGGAGAGAGAGGGTCAGGCAGGACAGTCAGTGGAAATACCCAGTCGGGAGATGGAGTGGCTTTTTAAAGCAACATTGAGGAGGGGGTCAATGTCACCAGAATGGAGAGTTAAGTAGGGGGTATAATTCAGCTGATAACCGCTATTTGTCAAGCTTATGAACTGCTCAAGAACACCAATTCTACTTTAATTTAGTTAAACAATGTTGAATTTTAGGTGAATTTGAGTGGCAGGTAATACAAGATTTTAGAAACCAATATAGATAAAGCTTTCTTCTCAGGTTGCTTAGAAAGGTGAACACAGATACTTAAAACATGAGAAAATGTGGTTTGTATTCACTTTTTTTTCTTCTCTTATGGGTATCAGTTTGCTAGAGTAGTTAAAGACAGCTTTTCTTTTCTTTTTTTTTTTCCTTTTCTTTTTTTTGGTAGTAGAATCTATTGTGCATAAGAGAAAGGTATTAGCGTAAATGTTCATCTGAATTTCTTCAATAACCAAGGGGAAAAAATAAGTTTTCTCCAAAATTCCAGGTGTCAAACATTTGCCACATCAATGATTAGGATTGTTTCCGAAGTCCAAAGTGATCACTTACCTTCTTGGCATGTGTATCTTCAATCTCATAAAATAATAGATAAGCTTATTAAGGGGAAGGTATTTCTCTTTGTGTTTCAATAGAAAGAATGCTTTCCTTGTTGAAAATGGTCAGAACTTTTAGTTCATTCATAGTAATGAATGTCTGATATCTTCCCCTAAGAGATGTTTGTGTATCTTTTTGGGGGGATGAGTTCTGACATTAAAGGTTTGCCCAGTGTTGTAACAAACAATGACACTCAGTCTCCTTTCACTAAGGTTCACTGAGTGATTAATGCCAAGATTTTTAAGTCTTTTTGTTGTTTTGTTGGAACTTTTAAGCATATTCCTCAATTATATGTTAATTTATCAATTATATGTAAAGTTGGCAGTGACCATTTTCTATTCAAATCAGATGGGTTAACAGGTTTCAGAGAAATAGTAGTAAGCTACCTAGGATAAATGCCACGGATATTTTGAACTATGAACATTCGGGGAAAGTTTACTGCCTTTTTGCCTAACTTCATCTATGTGACATTTACTTAGGATCTGTATTTCTACTAATCTTTCCCTCTGCAGAAGCTGGCTTTAGTGATGTCAAGGCTGGTAGAGGTTTTTTAGGGGAACAAAATTGTTCACAGAGTATCTGAGAGTCTAAATTGTTTGCCTTTTTGCTGCAAAGAAATAAATAAAAGTAGCTTCCACATGGATTTTCTAGAAATAGATTTTATGCTAATTTTCAGAAATTGCTTATTATCCTGGCGTTTTCAGCAGTATTGGAGCTATAGTTCTGCTAAGAAATGCATTGGTCTGATCTTCTGGTGTGTGTGTGTGTGTGTGTGTGTGTGTGTGTGTGTGTGTGTGTGTGAATGAAAGCAGCTGTAGTTATCACAAACCACTTGGCTATGTAATGACTTTTATTTTTTGCATCCAGTTCAGCCTTTCTTGAGGTTTAATAGAAATATAATATTATGTATTGCTCAAAGTACATTATAACACGTTTGTTTGACCTTGTAGAGTTTCAAGTGTGTTTTATCACAATAACCAATTACAGTTTTGTATTCATTCATATATTTAGAATTCAGATCAAACAGTCCAGCCCGTTCTTACTAACCAACGTATGTACATCTCTTATTAATTCGAAAATTGCTCTGTAAATAATGAAGAATAGCTTAGCAGGAATTTCAATCCTTTTTTTCTCAATAAAGCATACAATAAGCACTTATTACTATGTAGCAGACACTGTAGTAGAGAGCTGAGATACAAAGATAAAAATGAAGTCATTTCTGCACTCAAGGAGCTTGCATTCTATCAAGGGATACAACATGGGCATATGTAAGAAAAAGTGACTGATCCTGAATACTTGAGAACCCTACTTTAATGCTACCAGGTCAAATACCTTGCCCAGGATCACACAGGAAGACTTTGCTGGAGGTGAGACAAACCTGCATGGTCCTGGCTCCATCATGTGGCATTACCTCTTACTCATTTATAAATATATGCATCTATAAGTATAGACAAATTAGCTCTTCTGGGCTGCATCTGGGATTTTATGAGAATAAGGAACCCAAGCAGACATTTACTAAGCACTTAGTATATGACCAGCATTGTGTTAGGCATTGGAAATAGAAAGGAAAATTAAACAAAGAGCCATGACATGAATAAATAATAAACAGTCTACAAGTTGTCAGTCCTAGTGTAACTTCAGTGCCCAACTAAGGTGAATTTAGCATGACCAACAAATGCTCTAGAACCTTTCAATCAGGGAGCAAAAATGTAGTGTTTACTTTCTGTTCACATTCAGAAATCTACCACAGCTGCCCCAGTATTTGCATAGATGTTTATCAGTATATGCAGTACAGCTGATACTGTAAATGAGGTAAATGTAGGGAGATCTGATTCAAGTCAGTAAACCAATCAGCATTTATTAAGTGCTTATTGCATGCCAAGGACTGTGTGTTTTATGGTGTGATAACATTTTTTTTTATGTTTTCTCCCTATGGATATGCCCTGAAGTATGTTTTTGCTCCAGCTTTAGCTCTTCTTCCATTTCCACTAATGACAACCCTGTAGACAGACTCTCATCCCATCAATTATCCCTTTCCCTAATCATCATTACTTTTTGTAGATAAAAGAGTAACTAGAACCCATTGTCTATTGTAAATTCTAGCAGTAAACTGAGTGTTGGGTTAAATTATGCTCTTTGATAGGTAAAAACAATTGAATATTTTATTATTTGTCTCATTCAATAAATTCACCAGTGGTGCTCAAAATCCTATATTCATTCCTTATTGGTCTTATCTCTTACTAGGTTTGATGTTTTATTTTGTTTGTTGTTTTTGTTTGTTTTCCCCTCAAAGATTTTATTTTTAATAAACATTATTATTTATAGTTTGGGGTTCCAATTTTTATCCTTCTTTGCCTCCCTTCTCGCCCCCCTCCCTGAGGTGGTAAACAATCAGATATGGGTTGTACCTGTATGGTTATATAAAACATTACCACATTTGTCATTTTGTATAAGAAAACTTGATTAAAAGAAAACAAATGAAAGAAGTGAAAAATAGTATGCTTCAGCCTGTTCCATCAGTATCAGGTTGTTTTTTTTTTTTCCTTTGAAGATGGATACTGTGTCCCTTTTATTTTAGGAAATGTCTCATAGTGCAATCTGTTTTTACAATTAGCTTTAGTACACTGAAACCGTTATTAAAGTGGAAGCTAGAATAGTGCTGAAAATGGATGGGGCTGATGTTTAAGGTACACTAATCCAGAGGCTAGGATTGAAGTCCAGGATATTAAGTTGGATGTGCTTCATTTAGATTTGGCTCTTGTTTTAGGAATTTCTTGCCCCACCAACAATTAAAAGAATTTCTTTTGGGCCCCTAAAAACTGGCATAAGAGGCTGTGCAATATAGTCAAAAGAGAGTATAGCCACAGAGTCAGAAACAATTGAATTTAAGTCCACCCAGCACATACTTGGTATGTGATTTTGGGGCAAGTTACTTAAACTCCAAGTGCCCTGGAAAACTTTCCTAACACTGTAAAGTTGAAGAAAAATAATTGTTCTGCATTGGTAAAAAGAAGTTTCTTACGAGAAGTTCACTATACCAGAGAAATCTTAAGTCTGCCCCCCCCCCCAAAAAAAAAGTAGCACCAACTCTGTCCTCTTCTGACTTAATACTGGACACATTGCTGAATAGAGGCCAGAAGATTGATTAGATTAATTCTCAATATGAAATTAGATTAATTCTCAAATATGAAAATTCCAAACTCTGATTTTTTAAAAGCTGGTATTAATATAACTTAATACATACACATATAGTTTGTTTTAGAAACCAAAGTCATGCATATTAATAGGTGACTTGTGTGATATATTACCTTTTAAAGCATTGTAACTACCAGGCTACTTTCTATTTGAAAAATAAGTTCAAATAAGTTAAAAAATCATTCCTCAGATGGAATAATATCTACTTTTTGATAAATTCTTAACATTATTTTCAGAGATAAATTATATTTTCAGCAACCAGGGGTCTATTAAAATTCACAGTTTTATTTATATAAGAATCATATTATTAGGAACTATACCTGACTGCCTTTATAAATAAGTAGAGTTATTAGCTATATGATTTGAGGGCTTCCTAGAAGGCTCCACTACCCAAGAAATAACTCCCCCATTGAATTGGTACCTGGGATTATACTATGACATGTTTATTCCTTTAGCCAGAGGAGAAAGAATTCATCTCAACATTTATTGAGTGCTTACAATGTTTAAAAAAATGTGGTTGGGCCACTGTAGAGTATGCCAAGATTAAAAAGGAATGGTCCATAACCTTTTAAGCTGCTATCATCAGTCATTTACTCTTCAGTATGACTGAAAGCATTAGAAGGAATATGACTCTTGACAAGGGCATGGATAAGTGAGAGTATGATGGCTCTGAGACCTGGGAATGGAAGGAACATTATTACCAAGAGAGGAGCTTTGCAAGGAAAAGTGGAAAAGAGACTTATACTAACTCCTTTGGCTTCACATTATTTCAGAGGCCCATACCTTGGCCTTACAAGAGAAATGTATAGTCTTCAATCTCTCTCTAAATGATAACAAGCCAAGCGTAGCTTTGACTGATATTAAGCAAATGACATTCTCATTTAGGAACTAACATCATATTCATGCCAACAATTCAATAGCTTTTTAAAAAATGACTAAAGTTAGAGGGAAATAATTAGAGTTCATTTCAATTTATTTATTTGCTTTGGATTAGAATCTTCACAGATGGTTAATGATCAGTGACCTTCTCATCTTTCCAGGATTGTTAAGTACCTCCCTTTCATCTTTGAAGTGAAAAGAGCAATTCACAGTTTCTATCTTAGTTCACCCTGCAAAGAGTCTAAGATCTATTCCATTCTTCTTCAATAATGTATCCTCCAGATTTAAGACCATGATAAATATTAATTAACTAATATCCAAAATTCTCCCTCCATGACAGCAATTGTATATGCCCAAGAAATCAGACTAGAAACTTGTACATTTTGCCTTAGGCCAAGTCATATGCTACTCAATTCTATTAAAATGGTCACAGTGTCTTAGCAGCATTCAATGGTAAGCACCTAGGGACATAGGTCCAATATAGCATTTATGTGCATTTGGGGGGATTTTTATAGGATTACTAAAAACTTCATGGGTGATTCAGAGGCTGTTTTGCACTGATATAACCAGGTATTTGGTTCTACCAAGGAATTCTTAACCTGGGATCTATGAATTATTTGGTTAAAAAAATAGATAAATGGATCAGTAATTATTTCAGTATAATTAGCTTGCTTTGTAAACCTAAATATCTTACGCATTTTGAAATATTATTCTGAAAAGGAGTCCATGAGCTTCATTAGACTCCCAAAGAAGTCTAGGACAAGAAAATGATTAAAATCCATTGTCCTAGACTGATCCAGTATGATTACATTGAACTAGTATAGAGAGACAAAAGTTTAACCAGGAAAATGCATTCTGAATTAAACATGTATTTTTTTGGGGGGAAGTATTATTATATTATTTTCTACAGAAGATTTAAAAATACATTATGGAAAAAACACTAAGAGTTTGCTAAATATTAACTACAGTGATTAATCTTTTCTGAGAACAGATTGTGCACCTTAGCAGTTTCTGCCTTATCTTTTACCTGCACATTTTTTGTGTATGTTCCTTTCTTTCTGCTCACAAAGCCACCATTTTAGTTCAAGCATTCATTTCCTCTTGCCTGGGCTTTTGCATTAGCTTTCTAACTGGCCTGCTTCCCTCAAGCCTCTCACCACCCCATACCATCCTCTACTCTGCTTCTAAGGTGATATTTCAAAAGTATAGGTCAGGGGCAGCTAGGTGGCGCAGTGGATAGAGCACCAGCCCTGGAGTCAGGAGGACCTGAGTTCAAATCCGGCCTCAGACACTTAAAACTTACTAGCTGTGTGACCCTGGGCAAGTCACTTAACCCGAATTGTATCACTAAAAAATAAAAGAAAGAAAGAAAGAAAAGTATAGGTCAGACTAGATCACCTTCTCTCCCAACAAACGTTGCCTTCTTGTTGATTCTAGTATATGGAGTTCTTCATAATCTAGCTCTTTCCTCCTTTTCCTGTCTTCTTATACTTTACTCCCTTTCACTTCCACTATAAACTAGTAATTCTGTAACTCCCTGCAGTTACTTAAATGCAAGGAACCATCTCCATTTTCTGTGCCTTTGTACCTGCTGTCCCACATTATCTTGGAATTCACTGTCATTCACTTCTTTTGTTTCTTTGTTTGTTTTGGTTTGGTTTTTTTGGGGGGGGCAAGGAGGGTTAAGTGACTTGCCCAGGGTCACACAGCCAGTAAGTGTCAAGTGTCTGAGCCTGGATTTGAACTCAGGTCCTCCTGAATCCAGAGCTGGTGCTCTATCCACTGTGCCACCTAGCTGCCCCCAGCTGCCTTTAAGTTTCAGTGGCTTCCTTCAAGACTTAGCTCAATCTTCCTTTCTGCAGGAGGTCTTTCCCAGTCTCTTCAGTGGCTAATGCCTTCCCTTCTAAGATTACCTTCCATTTATTTTATGTATAGATTGTATGTACCTAGTATTTTTAACATACACGAGGACAAGGACTGTTTTTATTTTTGTTTGTTTCCTTTTGCTTTATTATTCACTTTTGTTTTATGCCCAGTTGTTAGTGTAGAGTCTGGCGCCATAGGAGGTACTTAATAAATGCTTGCTACATGTTTCCCTATTTTAAGTAAAGAAGTAAGTGTCATAGGGAAATAGGGTTGGGGGTTTGGGGTAAGGGTCCTTAGGAATTCCTTTTTAAAGAATTACACCGTCTTGCACACAAAACCAATAGGATAAGATAATAGTTTATTTAGGGGCTGGGGAAGAGAAACCAAGAGAGAAATCCTTGAACTTCTTCTCATGGGGAGAAAGGCATGGCACAGAGCGTGGCTCTGAAGTACCAATCTCCTCAATCAGGAGACAGATAGATACTTTTATAGAGATACTTTTATGGGGGGTGATCATCTGACTGTGGAAAGTTCCCTTAGTGAGGGAGGACCATCCCCCACTGGTGGTGGCTGGAGGAGTTGGGTGAGGGGTGGCTGAGGCTCTCTCTGCTCCTTCGGTCACAAAGGCAGCAGCCACACCTAATCTTATCTCCCAAGGGGTGAGGGAGACAAGAATAAAGGGTGATGGTCCTGGAGCTAGCTCCTTCACAATCCTCTTCCACTTATCTCTTTAGGTGTTTCTGTCCTTTGGTTTAGTTTCTCAAGGAGAAGGTTCTTTGATCTACCCCAGAGAACTTCTGAGGTGCTCTGGGCCCATAACATAAGTGTAGACTACTGGTATGGAATATTGTATATAATAGTTAATTCAGTGAATTTGTTGGTTAGTTTTGCTTAAAGATCTTTTTGTTACAAGAGAGAACTTGCTGGGTGTGGAGCATCAAATTAGAAACAAAATCTATAGGATTAAAAAAATGCATCAGTATTTTAAAAATTATGATTAACTATTGAATACTCAATTCTATTTCCTTACTTTGAGGGTGAAGATGGGGGAATGAAAGTGATACTTTGGAGAGTAAGAACTAATAATGAAAGCATAACAAAACTTTCTTCCTTCTTCCATGATGACTTGATGACTTACTTGGGCACACAACCAAAACTCAAAGATATATTTAGAAACAAATGTAGTGGGAACACTATGATTTTTCACATTCATTTCTCAACTAGCCATTATTGTTGTTCAGATTGCTTAAACAATTCATCCATACATATTTAATCACTGCTTGGAAACTTAATTCTAGGGAATGATAAGCAATCAGTGTAAAAGATAAAAGGTGTCCCCCCCCCCAAAAAAAAAATAAGTACAGCTTATTATTAGATGGCAATTGATATATTTTTGTCTCTTTGGTAACAGGAAAGCTAAAAGCTGAAGATTGTAATATGCATCATTTCAGAATGTTCTAGAAACTTAGATATATTTTTTTTGCCCTAGGCTTGTTCCTAGAAATTTCAGGGTGTATAAAGGTGACTTTCCAATCAACAGCAGATAGTTGAGGAAGGCGATTAACCACTTCTCAGCCCTGGCTATGGGAACTATCTCTGACCAGTTCTCAATTATAGACGTTAAACTAGCAAAGGACTTGGGGAACTTTTCCCCCAGAATGCTATTATGATTGGCCCCAGTGGATGTCCCCTATGTTTTATTTCAGCATTCAGCTATCATCTGTACCTCCTGCACCTGAACCCAGACTGTTATTCAGAGGGTCAAGTTATAAACTTTACCTACTACCTTCCAACTGTCACAAAGGTATTGAAATCAATACACCAAGGAATGGACTGTCCCTTTGTCCAAGCACAACAGTATTTGATGGTCAAACTGTTCACTTCCCTGTCTCTGTCATTCTAACTAATTAACGAATTTATTCCATCAGTAATTATTCCAAGTTATAGCTTTGATTAACCTGGTTAGGCTTGATTATCTTGCTTCTCTCAGTGGAAATAAGCCAGGCCTACATAGAAGTTTTTTGTACTCAGACCTTCTGATTTGCATAAAGCTGTGAGCACTATGTGTTATTTTCAACATGGTAGAAATAAGTTTTATAGGTTTTCTTTGTAGGATCTCTTTCATGTGGTAATCAGTAGATTCTTTCTGTTTCTACGTTACCTTCTTGTTCTATAATTTGAGGGCAATTTTCCTTGATAATTTCCTGTGATATTATATCCATATTCATTTTATTATAAATTTCAAGGTAGTTTGACTATTCTTATTGTTAAGGGCTAAAATTCTAGCTAAACTGTCTAAAATATCTAATGAGTGGTCGCCAATAAATTATAAGCTTTAGCAAGAGTTAGACTTTTAAGCATTTATTAAGGAGAATAAGAATTTGGTAAAGAGAGAGAAAGGCCTAGATTCCTATCTATTAAAGGGAGAGCACATTTCTAGCTCCGCTCTCCACCAGAGTCCAGAGGAAAGAGCCCCAGAGCAAGCACCAGTCTCTTCCTTCCTCCTCCCACTAGCCCGCGTCACTTCCTGACGCCAAAGAAAAGACTCCTGGTCTTGCCCTCAAAGACCTTCGCTTCATGGGTGGAACTCTTCTACAGTAAGTCTCCAGCAGGTGTCATCATTCCAATCATTACATTATATTGTCAGTCCTCAATCTGTTCTCCAGATCAGTCGTTTCTCTAATGAAATGTTTCAGATTCTATTATTTTTTTTCTATTTTATTATACCATGGTGTCATATAACACCATTTGATTTCGCTTGCCCAATTCTAGTTTTCAAGTTATTTTCTTAAGATTTTGTTTCTCTTTTTCCAATTGGTTAACTATCATAATTTTCTTGAATTGTATCCAGGTCCAGGGCTTTATACACTGCGCCACCTAGCTATCCCCTTGAATTGCTTTTTAAAAAATGTTCTTGTTCTCCCTTATTTGATTTTTAAATTCCTTTTTAAGTTCTTCCAAGATTTCTTTTTGGATTTGTGACTATTTGACCTTACTTTTCAGGGTCAAAGTGGTTTTATTTTATCTCACCATCTTCCACTGAAAATGAACCCACCAGATCAATGCACCAAATCAATGATTAGGTTCTTTTTCCTTTGCTTACTTAATTTTATTTTTATTTGTCATTTTATTTTTAGCATCTTAATTTAGAGCTTGATTATTATCATCAAATACTGCACTGACTAGATGTAAACTCACTCTTCCTCTCCCACAGCCAAAGCCCAGGATCATGTCTGGTCAGCACCACTAGGCCTGATTTCAGGAAACTTCAGGGGGTCTTTCAGTCTTCTCTCACTCATTGTGTGCTGTTGTTTAGATAAAAATTTGTGAGGTAAAAATTCCTCATGTGAAATTTCTTGTGGTCTAGTCTGCTTCCCTCTGGGCCTACTGTTTGCTGTTTCAATAGAGTTGGCCTAGAGATGTTTACACTTCACTCAGCCCAAAACTCAGCCCCTGGAGTCTTCTCTGAGGTCCTCTGCTTTACCCCTTTATTTTTGCTGCTCTATATTCATTTCACAATGATTTTCTGTTTGTGGAGGAAATCTGGAGAACCTGAGAATTTCTGACTTACTCCCCCATTTTCCCAGAATTCATCTCTCCAGTCTCTAAACATTGAATAAGATCAGATGTAATGGTGCACACCTGTAATATCTTCTACCATGGAGTCTATTAGTGGCTTTTGAGTTTAGGAGTTCTGGGTTACAGTAAGGCTAAAGATCCTATTAGCTGAGGTATCCTTATTAAGCCTAGCACAAGTATGCTGAGCCCTAGGAGCTGCAGTCTGGCTCAGTTAAGAAGGAGAACATTATCAGAATACCCGTGCCAATTAGTAGTATTCCAGGGCCTTTGGGTGGCCCTGCATTTCCATCCTAGGCAAAACAGGGAGCAAGCAAGCCAACAAAAACATTGACTATGCACTTCCCCCCCCCACTGCCTCTAAATTTGAACAAAGTAGGATCAGGGCTTGTGACCTCTCTTACACCGTCACCATTCCACTCCCATTAGCCAATTTTAAATTTGGATTTAGAAAAATATGGAAGGGCTTCTTTGGTAAATTTCTGAGAATATAGTGTCTCTGATAAAGCATTGTAATTTTTGTGCTCATTAACATAAAAGAAAAAATTATATAATGGCATTATTCAGTCTTCAATTATATAGCAATGATTATAGACATGACTCTATATTCTAAATCTTTCTCCTCTCAGGGACTTTCATATGCTCACTTCCATCTGCTAGATTAAAAAACTCTACCTGATATCTAGAAATCAAATTTCATATACTCTGCCCCCCTTTTTTCTTTTTATCACAGGTAATAAAGACTTTGCAATTGGAATTTCACTGAGACAGGATTTTTGATGAAGTCAAAAATTCACATCCTGGATTGGCTTTTCAATCCTAGCTAAAGGCAAAATTTAGTGGCTGATTTTCCTCTTTAAAGATCTGTGGATTCAGGAGTCCCTTTATGGGGAGGTATAAAATTATGATAAGGAGAAGTGAAATGGAAAGCTTAAAGTAGTCTTTTCATTGCTGTTTTAGATTTTATTTTCCTCATTTACTTGTGTTGATGGGATGTTGCATATCCTATAGCCTCATATAAGAAAAAGAAAAAGGAAAAACCAAACACTGTAAACATTTGTATGTTTGAAATACTGTTAACGATAAAAGGTGCTGAGGCCAATGAATTCCCTGAGTAAGTACAGGGAAAACTCATCTCAAGTAATGCTTTGGGAAGTGGGGAGAAAGATATATTTGAGGTCCTATTTGCCATTTAAAAGACAAGATAGTGAAAGTGAAAACGTTCATCAACAATCTCTTTTTATGTAATAAGCAAAAATATTGGTGTGTCATAAAGCATAAGGCAGGCCTTTGCTCATGATGCAGTCACCAAATAGAGTTGAAAGAGATGTTTGTGTAGCTTGCCTAAAAAACTAACATAAATATGTTGCTATTAACAAAAATCATCTAGAATCAGAACCTAGAAAGGGACATTTGAACATCTTTCCCTGGTGACTTTCTTTTTTTTTCCTTTTTTATTTTCCTGGTGACTTTCAAAGAAAGTAGTGTGAACTGTTCCCTAATTCAGCCTTGGTTAGTATAAATGTAGTCATGCCTGAAGACAGAGAGATGACCTTAAATGCTGCTATGTTATGACATGATTCTCAAATGACAGAAATTGTTCATTTTACTAGGGTTGAAAGGTAAAATAAAAGCCAAATAGAATATTATATAAAAATAAAATATTGTCTTGAATTAATTTTTAATAAATTACTAATATCTAGTAATAGTAAATAAATGACTAGGTCACAGGACTGAAGGAATTCTTCTCTAGTAGAATTTAAGTTTCTTGAAGGCAAGAACTTTTTTAAAAAATTTTTTTCTCTATATACCCAGGCCCTAGCAGAATACATTGTACTTAGTGGGCATTTCATTAAGGCTTGTCAAATAGTCTCATAGATTTTTCTCTGGGTAGGATTTCAGATATCATTTTGGCTAGTTCTCTGATTTTACACATAAGGAAACTGAGGCTCAGAGATCATGCAGGTAATAAGCCGCAAAGCTATGATTCACAGCTATACCTCCTCACTCCAAATTCTACCAAATAAATATCAAGGAAATTTTTGTTTGTTTGTTTTTGATCTTGACTTACTGTAACAGTTCAATTTAAATCAATTCAACAAACACAGAACTCTCTCATTATATTAGGGAAAAATAAAGCAATTCCTTGTCTCAAACAATTTAAATTCCACTGTTGGGAAACAATATACACACAGATAATTTAATGAGTACATGCAAAGTAATGTGTAAGTAGTAGGGTGAAAACTAAAGTTTAGGGTGAAGGATTTTTCAGGATAATCCTTTTATAGGAAAAGATACATGCAGTGAGATTGAAAAAACTGGGAAATCTGAGAACTGTAAGAAGTGGAGGTCAGGAATGAGAGTGTTGTAGGCTAGGCTCACAAACACTAGCATCATAAGACTTTGCCTATTTTTTATGGTCCTAGTGTGATTCATCATTAGTTTTATGATGAAAATTTTAATTGAATGGTTTTGAACTGGTAGCAAACCTTTAAAAAGTTTTAGAAATTATCTATCCTTCCCCTTTTCCTCTGTTTTAGGAAAGATTATAAAATAATCTTCATTTTCAAATCCTCTAACAACAACAATAATAATAATAATACTCATTTACATGGCACATAGCACAAAATGGTTACACTGCTTAATTAAAAAATTTAAACTATGAGTTTTTTGCCACCCTTACATATATTGATGCACATATGCTTCTTAATTTGGTAAGTAAAAATTTTTTTGTTTAATGTAGGAGGAAAGATTGCAGCCTGATTCCTCATCCAGAATGCAGAGAGCTAACAATGGTTTGGGGACAGATATGATACCCAGGGGCAAACGTTAAGATGGTTCCCAAATTTTTATTAGTCATTAAAGTAAGATGATGGTGGAAGGGTATTTGAAAGATGAATGGAGGAGAAAACCCATCAGGAAAAATCACTCTATCATTTAATAATATTTACTAAGCCCTATTACTCCTCCTTTGCTCAGGAAAAGTAAATCAGTAGAGAAAAATTTCTTATGAAAATGATTAAGAATTATCCTCATCCATGGCAAAAATAAAAAAAAAATGTAAAAACAATTCCCCCATAAGGGTCAACCATTTCATTTTTTTCTCCATTAAGCTACAAACTAAAAAAGACATTTGAAATATGTGTCATATCAATTGGATATGTGTCATTAATATTAAAATTGATATAGCTTTTTTTTATTTGTGGAGCTTTTATATTCATGTTTTAATAACTACTCCTCATAAAAACTCTATGAGGTGACGTTGTCCAGTGTCGATATTAGAAAGAACTGAAACCCAGATTTAAAAATTTACCCATGATTTTAATAGCAGATATTTAGAGGACACAGAATTAGAACTGTTATAGCTACAACCCATTGGAGTTGTGTTTGCTGGAGACTGAAAGCCTATATACAATGACTCAGCAACAGTGTTATTTACTTCTTTCCTCAGGGGCGGATGTTATCAATTTTGATGGCCATGTTGTGTTACCGTACAGATTCAAGAATAAGAAGATGAAAACTCTGAAAGATGTCATTGCTTTGAAATTTAAAACCTCTGAAAGTGAAGGGGTAATCTTCCATGGAGAAGGGCAGCAAGGAGATTATATTACCTTGGAATTGAAAAAAGCCAAACTGGTTCTCAACTTAAACCTAGGTAGGCTCAACCCCCTCATTCCTTTTATTTTATTTTCATGTTTTAAATTCATAATGTGAATGAATTGACTTTTGTTGGATTCCTATATCTTCTTTGGAAAGGTAAGTTAGAGAAACACCTCATGAAAGCTTAAAGAGTTTGGGTAGCTTGCCCATCATAACACAACTGGTAGTTGCCAGAGGCAAAATTTGAAACCAGGTCTTCCTGACTCCCACTTCAGCAAACTATTCACTTAACTAAGTTATCTCTTCAAGCTACTTGGAGTGGGGGTGGGAGGCAGGCTGGAGAGGGTTATAATTTATTGGGGAATGATTGATATGTCAAAATTATGTTAACAACGAGACATTGTTCCTGTGATGTTGGTGTTTTAACCCATTCTCATAAGCAGAAGATAAAATTGAAAACCCTAGCCAAAACAGACATTGATATTCAAAATTATAATTTAGGCAAAGCAGGCTAGTGTATTTCTATATACATATATCAATTCCTATCTATCTAAACACATATGTACATACATATATATATATGTAGGAAGTATATATTACAATCAAAGATGAAATATTACTATTTCAATTGTAGAACAGAATCCTTCCTATACTTTACTTCGTTAATTGTCTCCACCACTATGAGGTTACATTTATATAACACCGTGCAGTTTACAAAGCACTTTCATTTCAATAGCTCTGTGATGCAAATATTATTCTCATTATTTTTGTATAAGTGTAAGCAAAATCTTAGGAGGAGGAGGAGGATGAAAAACGTTTATATACTGCTTACTGTGTGTCAGGCACAATGCTAATTGCTTTATAATTATTGCTTTGATCCTTACAAGAACCATGGAAAGTAGGTGCTATTATCATCCCCATTTTAAGGATGAGGAAACCAAGACAAATACAAGTTAAGTAACTTGCCTAAAGCTGCGCAATATGAGTATCTTAGGTCATATTTAATCTCAGGTATTCCTGACTCCAGGCCTGGTATTCTATGCAATATGCTGTAATTTTCTTAAAGACACAGAGAAAATTCATATAACTTACACCTTTGTTCTGAATTAGTCATGTAGGACTGGGCTTTCCCTGTATAGGGTCATTTTTGAAGGGGAGGCTGGAGGTTTTTGATTTGATTCATGGTATGATTAAGTTGATAAAGACATTCTCCATATCAAAAACATCCTTATATGGATTCAACCTGATGTTGCACCAAAAAAAAAAAACAAACAAAAACAAAAACAAAAAAACCCCAAAAAGCAAAAAATAAAAACCCCCAAATAAAACAAAAACAAATTAAAAAACCCAACCAAAACCATAACAGCTTAACAACAACAAAAATTATCATAACAAAATTCTTCTGTACACATTTTCATTTTGTTATTGCTTTTAATTTGAAAATAGGTAATCTCCCTACCCTCTTCCAAATAAGGCAGATATACCTAAATATACAGATGATAGATAATTTGAATGGCATAATAGTAATTTTCTCTCTTTTTAAAAAGCTTTGTGTAGCTATCAAACTTGAAATTTAATTGTTAAATTATGTATATTGACTTTAACATAAATCAGAAAACCATGATGATTTAATCTTCTTATTCAGTGAGATAGACTTTATTACTTACTCCCCTCTTTCCCCAATATGGCAATAGTCACAGAAGCAATCTCCTATAATTATATAGCATAATTCTAAAAAGGAAATGACAAAACAATCTTTACCCATTGAATTTGAAGATCTGCATTATGATAGTCAATGAGGCTATCTCTAGTTACTGAATCTTTAATCCAGGCTCACCAAAATGAACTAGGAGAGCATACATTATTATGCTGTTTTAGAAAAGCACTGAATTTGGTGAAATGATTTTGTAAGGGTCATACATACATACATATATACATACATATATATATATATATATATATATATATATATATATATATATGAATAGTGCTGCAGATACTTTAATGGCTGAATGATATAACTGTAGGATTTTATAATATTTTAGTGGTAGCTAGCCATAATATTTATATACTAGTTTTAGTATCTGTTCGGGGAAAGTTATATATGCAGAATATTCCCAATTGATATTAAAAAAATAAGAACAAATCCTTTCGTTTACATCAGGAAAATTTTGAGTGTGCGTGTTTGTGATTCTGTGGTTGTATTCTATATATAGTCACAGATCATTGTTTCTTCATTGCTACTTGCCTCTAAAGCATTTAGTAAAACAGAATGAGGGAAAATATAAATACATTACCCACTCCAGCAAGGCATATCTGTGTGAACCTTCTTAGCTTATTGTCACTACCTGCTTATGTAACTAAACAGAACAATTCAAAGTTAATGTACATGGGGATTTATTTTTTTTTCTTAAAAACAGTCAAACCAAAAACTATTCATTTCCCTTCCATGTGTTTCTTGTCCATTATGTGTGCAGTATTATTATCTGAGGGAAAGAGACTCACCAACTGTTATTGTGAACAAAGTTCATTCCCTCCTCCTAGGGGAACACTTTTTCCAGAGGGAAATTGGTACACCTTGAATTGGGGATTCAAATGGAAACTCATTTAATAAAAGGTCTGAAAGCTTAGCATTCTAGTGGCACTCTTTAATTTCATGCCTATATTTTAGACTCTTCAGTCAGGCTTCTGCTATCCCTTCTAGCCTAAAAAATTATGAAAACAATATTTCATAGATGTTAGTACTGAGGCTATAGTGTTTTTCCCTCTTCCATATTCTCATTTTGATTTCTTTCTTCTGCTAGCATTTGGCTCCTTGCATTTATTTTATAGACACGGAAAATTGTAAAAATGCTGTTAAGATGGGAAAATCATAGGAACTATAATATGTAGATATCATTATTATTTTAAATATGATTCAAAAACCCTGTTAACTGTTTTTTCTTATAATTTTATATATTTACATCCCTATTTCTAATATATTAATTGCAAATTAATCAATTGAAAACTTTTATGTATACTTTTTTTAAAAAGGGGATGATTGATACATAAGGGAACATCAACCTTACTTATAAATATTATCTGTATTGTTCTATGTTTCATTAGCATTTTATCTCCCAATCATGCTTCTTTAGATACCTATTTCTAACACTATATCTCTCTCTCTCTCTCTCTCTCCATCTCTGCAAACTGCATACAAATAAATAGATGGGCCATATGCAATTATGAATAATGACCTGGATTCAAGTCCTACCTTTATATAGATTACCTACATAACTCTGATTATGTCACTTAACTTCTCATTGCTGTGACAATTATCTACTATGACAAGATTCAGAGATACACAGGGTAGCTAGGTAGCACAGTAGATAAAGCACTAGCCCTGGATTCAGGAGGACCTCAGTTCAAATCTGGCCTTAGACATTTGAAACTTACTAGCTGTCTGACCCTGGGCAAATCACTTTACCCTTATTGCCCTGGAAAAAAAATAGCAAACAAGATGCAGAGATACTGAGTGACAAATTTATTTTGAGAGAAGAAATTTATCTATGAAAGGCATCATACAGTCATGAAAATATAGACCCCATTAATTTATTTGTATGTGAATATACATACATCATTAAAATACCATAAATTTTATCAATATTATATATATCCTAAAACAATAGTGTAAATATTCCTATGCCTTCTGATTATTGCCCTTTCCAAAGGCAATTCAAGTGTTGAGTGTAGAGCTAGCTAAAAATAAATTTTAAAATTCGAGCTCATATCTGGGAACATCAATAGCGATCATTACTTTTAATGTGCTAATTTAAATACTTCCTGTTGAAATATGAAAGATGTTAATCTCTATGTAATAACATTATAATTGACTTTTGTTACAATTTAAGGAGAGTGCTTTTATTTAGGATCATAGGATCACAAATTCAGTTTCAGGAAATTTTCAAATCCCCTAGTCTATTGCTATCAAACTCAAATAGGAATAAGGGCTATTTACTGTACATAGGAATCCCTGCAGGCCATATATTCACTTAGGAAACTTCAACCTAACATTATCAATGTTTTCCTGTATTTTTTTCTATTTTATCACATATTTCTTAATTTCATTTTCATGTGTTTGGACCCATTGCCATGAGTAGATTGTTTGATACCTCTGCTCTAATCTAACATCTTTATGTTAAAGGGGAGGAGCCTCAGAGAGGTGAGATGATTTTTTTTCCCCATAGTCACACAAATATTGAATCATGGAGTTGAAACTAGAATCCGGATTTCTTGACTTATTTTCAAGGGCCTTTCCCCATTATACTGTGCTGCACCACACATTAAGAAAGTTTTTTGTCATTAGAGGCCCCATGTGTCATTCACTTCCTATCAACCATCTGGAGCTTTGGTGTTGAAAGCAACTATGCCTTTTCCCCTTAAAAGTCATAGATGGTGGACTTTTTTCTCTTTCTTCATCATTCATTTTTTGTTAAATAATTGGTCTTAGAAAAGGCTATCTCCTTCCCCCATTTCAATGTTCCTTGATATTCCTTTTTTAAAATAAATGTTTTTTCTCTATTTGTTTCTTGGATTTTCCTTTATGTTTTCATATCATGAAAAGAAAAGTGAAGGAAACCCCAAGCATTTTCTCATTCTGCATTCTTTGTAAATAGTATGATGTTCTTTTCAATTATCAAGGGAGACTCCACAATTCCTAGCCACTTCATTCCCCTTCTCCTTTGAAACTAAAGGGTATTTTGCTTTGGCAGCTATATTACACATAAACTATTAGTATTTCCCATACATACATTTGGGGTCTGCAAAGTGTTTTCCTCATAATATTCCTTTGAGTCAGATAATAAGAGATCCCCATTTCATAAGTAAGGAAAAGGTTCATAGAAGGTTCAAAGAAGTTACCTGGCCTACCAGTAGTCATACAAGTAGTTAGTAATAGAAGCTAGACTTTAAAAGAGATCTCTTTACTCTAAAATCAGTATATTTTTCCTCTACATCAGTTAAACTCTTTGACTTTGGGGACTTTTAGAACATGGTTTTTGCTAACAGATACAGCTGAAATTTTGTTAGTTTCTTTCCTCTTATGATTTTTTTTAAAAAGGGCCAGGTTCTTTCCTTTGTGGAGAATGTTAAATACACTTCAAACCAAATCATCTTTAAGTACAATTACATTAAATTTTCTATGTTAACTTCACTGAGAATCAGCATTGGGAGTTAGAGGACATTGTATGTGAAATGAACTCCTCCTCAGTGAGTCTGCCATTCATTCATTTCCTTGGTCTTTTCACATCAATCAGGGAGCAACCAATTTGGTTCCATATATGGCCATACATCTGTGATGACAGGAAGTTTGCTAGATGATCACCACTGGCATTCTGTTATCATTGAACGCCATGGACGGAACATCAACCTGACTCTGGATAGGCATTTGCAACATTTTCGGACGAATGGAGAATTTGATTATCTGGACTTGGATTATGAGGTAATGAAATAGATGTAAATAATGATAAAATGGGCTGACTATATTGAACAACACCATTTGATGGAAGCCAGGCATGCTTTTTTCTTCACATTTTGTTTTCTCATTGCCATTTGCTACCTAATCTTTCTCATGACTGTAAGAAAGAAACTTTCACATTTAAAAGTCATTTGGCATGTACACATAAATGTCACTTTTTCCCCAATAATGATCAAATATGCACATATGGTGAGTTTATCTAATTTTTATACATATTACTTGAGGTCTTTTGGAAAGCATCAATTAACTGAACTCCATAATCTTTCAATATCATTCTAATTCAGGAATTATTCATGGTGTTATTATGACTGTCCAGTAGCTTAAAAAAAATCTCTTGAGGAATTCTGAAGGTTTCACTCTAATATTTTCATTGTGATGTGTGCAGGTGTTTATATATATATATATATATATGCATAAACATATATATATCTAAATGCATATACTGTATACCAATGTGTATATGCATATATTTACACGTGTATTTGTGTGTGTATATACACACAGAGGGATATATAGTGGTTATAATGCACACTGGGTGGAGCTCAAGGATTGAGGGGGTGATATAGAATTATAAATTCCAGCTTGTGGTAAGATGTTTAAAATGCAATGAGTTTATGGAGGTTATTTAAGCATTTCCATTCAATGTGCATTTTTTTTCATTGATTATCAAAACAGTATTTCACTTGAAGTATCCTTTGTATTCTTAAGAATTGTCTATGTAGCCACCTCTATGAAATTCTAACACTATGTAGGACTTTGGTGGTTAAAAACAAACACAACATATGTAGTCATATGGTAGCACAAACACACACACATGTGTATATATATAATATATATTATATATGAGGAGAGAGTGAGAGCAGGAGTGAGAGTGTAATTGAATCTTTTGGTTACTACTGTATTCACATTAGTGGTGTGCATTTTTTGTCTTTTAAAAAAGAAGATCATAGAATGTTTCTTTTTAAAAAAAAGAATACTTTAGGGGCAGCTAGGTGGTGCAGTGGATAGAGCACCGGCCCTGGAGTCAGGAATACCTGAGTTCAAATCCAGCCTCAGACACTTAACACTTACTAGCTGTGTGACCCTGGGCAAGTCACTTAACCCCAATTGCCTCACTAAAAAAACAAAAAACAAAAACAAACAAACAAACAAAAAGAATACTTTAAAGTCACCTAGATCAACTATTTTATTTCATTGAAGAGCAAAACGAGTCCCAGTTCAGTTAAGAATCTCTCTGTATCTCTCACTGTCCCTTTCCATTTCTATTTCCCTATCTGTCTTTGTCTCTGTTTCTGTTCCTGTCCCTCTTTCTCTGTGTCTGTGTCTGTATCTGTGTCTCTCTCCTTTTATATTTGTCTGTGCATCTTTCTTTTTCTTTGTCTTGTTTCTCTCTCTCTCTTTCCATCACACACACACACACACACACACACACACACACACACACAGATTAAAAATGCAGTTTTACTTAAATGTATGTACATGAGTTCTACCTTTGTTCTCTTCATTACTATTTCTGATCTGTAAATAGATCCAAGTCAGTGGTAGTGGAATTTATGTGATTAACTTGATGGTGTTTAAAAAAATATATAAAATATTTCCAGATCCTTTCCATTTTTCTTCCATTTTTTCTGCCTTCTATTTCTATTCACATATATCTTTGGAAAGCTTTTGCTCACTTGGTTCTCTTCTAAAACTTCATTTCACCTGTTTTTACCCTCTACTATTTCTCTTTTTCATGAGTTGATACAATTAAAAATCTCTCATTTTATATATATATATATATATATATATATATATATGTGTGTGTGTGTGAGGCAATTGGGGTTAAGTGACTTGCTTAGGGTCACACAGCTAGTAAGTGTTAAGTGCCTGAGGCCAGATTTGAACTCAGGTTCTCCAGAATCCAGGTCTGGTGCTCTATCCACTGCGCCACCTAGCTGCCCCATTCTATATATTTTACTATGGAATTCATACTTAGAATTGGTATTTCTTTTCACTATCATTTTTTCTTCATTTGTGAAATAAAACAAATGTTTACCAAGTAAGGCACTGTTAATCTATTTTGGTCTTCTTATGGTATTATATATTAAATGCAATCATTGTAGTTTGTGTCTTTTCCTTCTCTCTGTCCTCCTAATTTAATCATTAATAACTTATTGAAATAAAATACTATAACTTTGTAAAATAAGATTTTAATTGTGTACTACATCTCTCATCTTTAGTATGTCTTATAGCTCCACACTAATTTATATATTTTCCCTAACAACTCAGTGGCCTGATGATACATACCCAATTCATTAAGGAAAGATTCCTAGATCAGAACCAACTTAATTTCTGACTTTGACAAGAGAAGCAATTTCATTTTTTTTCCTATACTGTACTCACTAAATCTAGTGCTCACTATATCCAGTGCTCTTCAGGTCTTTTCTTCAATATAACTGGAGGTGTCTTTGGAGGCCATTTACTTCCATCACTTTATTTTACAGATGATGAAAATAAGGCCCACAAAGAATAAAGGGGTCCTTGATATATGTGTGAAGCTTGAGTATGGTCTCCAAGGCTTAGGCTCTCTCATTCCTTGTTTCTGGACCTTATTTACAAATGCATTTCTTTCTGTCTTCAGCTATTTCCACTGATGCACTACAGTAAACAAGTTTCAATATATATGCTGTCTATGTTTAAAGGGTGTAGAATTTCCTTAGAATTTCTTTTACTTGTTCATTTTCTGCAACAGATGTTGGTATATAAGCTGTAATTATTTACAAAGTGCTCTTTTGCAAATGCACTGTAATAAAAGATTGAACACATAGCCCATGAAATTCTATTCCTGATTGCCTTTGGGTACATTACAAAAAACAACAACAAAAAGTCAGCAAAACCAGATACTTTATTTGGCTTTCTTGGGAGAATCTTCAGTCTATCCTTCCATATAGCCAACAGCTTGCTTGTTCCTATCTGTTTCAATGATCACAAGTGTGTCAAAATGGGTATGAGGCAGTTCCTCTAGTTATACATATATTTTGTCATTGAATGAAGAACTCAAATTTTGATAAACAACTAAATTAACTAAATTAAAGTTCATACATAGAATGAAATCTCTGTGATTCTTAGTTTTTTCTTTCACCTTTTCTGCCATTTCCCCTGAAAAGTAGAAAGGAACTGTGTGGGACTGAGGATCATTTTTAATTTGTTTCTTTATTTCATGGGCCACTATACCTGAAGAATTCAATATTAAATGTCTACCCTAGTGGTTGGGGATGAAGTTCTCTGTATTTAGGTATCCAGGCAGTCAGGAAGTAGTCTCAATGTCTTGCCATGACTGCACTCAACATGTTTCTTGGAAAATAGAAACTTTTTTGAATATTCTGTTTTGATTCTTCATCATATACTATAGTAACTCTGGATTTTGTAATAAGCACATATGATAGCTCGAAAATTTGTAAAAGAAATCTCAGATATCTAGAAAGCCACAAATTAAATCACTTATTTAAGTTACAAAATAAAATCCATCAACTACAAAATTCTGATATTTTATGTTGTTAAGCAGTATAACCCAAATTACTATTTGCTGAGCTAGTCTGGTTTAAGGCTAACCAACCATTCTATGAATATGAATGTTTCTCACTAAGTCAGGGTTAGTTGTATATTCATATTTGCATAGCATTTTACCCTTTTCAAATCAATTTCACAAAAATCATTATCCTGGATTTTAGTAGCAGCCTTATAAGTTAGCCAGTCAGCTATTTTTTTCTTTTATTTTAAAAGATGAGGGAAAAGCTCAAAAAGATTGTTACTGCCCAAAGTTATAGAATCAGATTTTAAAATTGAAGGGATTTCATAGATTGCAGGGCTAGTAAACATCCAAAGCAGAGCTAAAACTCAGGTCTTCTGATGCTGTCTCTGATCCGATACCACATTGCCTTACTAAAAAAAGGAATCATTAAAGATCAGTTTTGTGAAGGATCTTAGAGATTATTTAATCCTAATCAATTCAAAAAAATTTAAATAAAACTCAGAGGTGTTAAATGACTTTCTAAAGTTCAAATACTAGCTAATAAACTCTAGGAAGATCCAATATACATCTACTTCCTCTATCTATCAAAAGGAAATATAGGGGATAAAGTACAGTAGAACTTAGAGTGATCAATAGAATATAAATACATGGGGAAAGGAATAATATCAATTAAAATAATAGTTGTTCTCAAATGCTGGTATTATTCAAAGAATGTGTTGTGATTAAATGAGGTAACATGTAAATTGCATAGCAAACCTAAAATGCTATGTAAAAGCTATCTGTTATTACTCTTATTATTGTACTATTGAGTATAGAGCAAGTATTTCCTCATTTTTTTTGAGGAAATAGGAGAAAAAAAAAAAGAGAACCATGGAAAGGAAATCAGCTTGAATTTGCTCTATTTGTTCTCCAATAGCTTCAATTCCATCTAACTTCATGTTCTTTTCCAAACATGACTGTTATTTTCTACTTTTCCCATCTTTTTTTCTCTTTCCATTAACTGTGCTCAATAGTGGAAAAGCCACTGTCTCTGGCATCAAATGACTTGATCTCAAATTCCAACTTCAAACTTTACTACTGTCCATGTGACCTTAGGCAAGTCACTTGCCCCCTCAGTTTCTCAGTTTCTTCATCTATAAAATGAGTAGGTTGGACTACATGGTCTCCTAGATCTCTTCCACTTCTAAATCTGTTCCCTTATTAGAAAACTCATTTTATTCATAATTTATGAATCTCTTATTTTCTTTCTGCTATTTTTCCCACTAGTTGATGCATGGTATTATCTAAACATGTATACAGGTGCATAGCTTATCATTAGATGCAGCATTTCTTTACATTTCAAATGTCTTCTCTTTCTTTTCTCTATTTCCCCACTCCAAACTCTGTTCATTTGAGTTTCATGAAACTAATGAGGTACTTAAAAATACTGTGACACTCAGTAGTGGTACATAATTTGTTCATGTGTTCTCTGAGACTCAAAGGTCTTTACCTTGTGTTTAAAAAATGAAGCCTTGACATTTTAAATTTAATTTTTATTTTTAAATATTCTAATAGAAATGAGAGGAAATAGAATAAGAATTAGCTTTAAATAAAACTCCTGTAATAAGATTGCTTGCCTTCTTAATGATTGGGGGAAGGGAAAGAAGGAGAAAGATAATTTGAAACTGAAAGGAAACATCTAACAAAAAAACCCAAAGAAATAAATAGAACTGTGAATTTTTAAATGTATTAGTATTATTTAGCTTGTTGTGTGTGTTTTATTGGTATTATTAATAATAATAATAATAGAAATGAGAATATTTGATTCCCTTTATCCATCCATCCATCCATCCATCCATCCATCCATCCATCCATCTTTTCATTCATTTATTTTACAAAGCAGCTGGTGGAGAGTAAAAAAGTAGGACCCATTCCTTGTCCCCTAGGTCCTTGGAGCTGGTGGTGATTCTAAGCTAAATTAGACCCTATAAGATAGCTATCCCCAATAATAAACACCCTCAGAGTTTCCAGAGCTAAATTAGTCTTTAAATGTAAATGTTAAGAGAGTACTAGACCACTTTGGACAATTCAGGGACATAATCTGAGTATTCAACTTACCTTATGATATTTTTCCAAAGCAGAGCTAGAAATAACTCCTGACTTTAGAACAGTATAACATATGAGAAGATTGTTCATGCTGTGAATTCCACAAATCAAATCATCATCATTACTTTTTAACAAATGGCACTACCATTTTTTTTGTATTGCAAGATGAGAGGAAAAGAAGATTGGACTGAACATCAATAGCAGTAAAGTTCAAATTTATAAAGACTTGTTCATCCAAAAGTTTCATTTACTACCTATCCCCCAGATACAAACTTTTATAGCTACAAACTTAGAGAATATAAAATTGCAAAGGTCCTCTAGTTTGTCCTTATCATCTTTCATGTGAAATATCTGAGGCCCAGTGATGTCAAATGATTGCCTACAGTTGACATTGGTGTTAAAGACAGAAGTAGTATTGGATGCCTCTCTTTCAAATGAAATTTGGGAGGGTAGCCTAATCCCAAGAGAACAAATTTCACCAACTAGAGCTCATGATTTTAATCATAGCCTCAATGGATTTTAATCCTTTCATGCAATTGGGAAGATTTAAAAGTCGAGCATCTCGTATTTTTCATATGAACAGTCAAATATTTTTTGCTGCTGCTGTTGTTTTTCTGGTTTGTTTTTGCTTGTCAAGGTACTGGAACAAAATTTCACTCCATTGTCTTGTAAATACAACACCGCATTTAAAAAAAAAAGCCTATTTAGTAACTCCCCATACATCTCCATATATTAAGTGTTCCCCTTGGGACATTCTTTCAATCATTCATACCCAGTCACATATTCTTCTGTAGTTTCTTAGAATAAAATAATCTTAGAATAACGAGGTTATCTCAGAGGTCATCTTGTCTAATCTAGACTTAAACAAGAGTCCTATTTATTTCACAGAAGAAAAATAGTTCTACCTTGTTAAAGAAAAGTAAATGATAAAAGTACTTCTTCCATGTTTTAGCCTTTCAAAAATTTGAAGGCAGATTTAAGCATTTAAACTATTGTTATTGGAGATATCTGTCAATCAAGGTAGCTATAAATATATGTATATAAGTATGCATATAACTATAATGTTATATATATGTATATGTATATGCAATTATATTATATTAATGTTATATTACATTATATTTGCAAACACATATGAACACATACGCACATTTGTACATATTTCACAATGTCAAATTTATACACACATATGTGGAGGGGGACAATATACATATGTTTATATGTGTGTATTCTATAGTGTCAAATTCATATATGTGCATGACTCATGTGCAGGTGTGTATATGCACACATGAACATATATGCATCTATGTATGCACACATTTATTGTTAGTATATATGTGTATTCAACAATGTCAAATCCATAAATGGAAAATATACATATATATATATGTGTGTGTGTGTGTGTGTGTGATGCATATATGTGTGCATTGTATTATGTGTATTGCATGTTTACATATGCATATATGCACATTGCATGCATATATTTGTGTATACATATATGTTTTTATATGTGTATATTCTGCTATGTCAAATTCATATGTATGATATATGCATATATATGTCTATATATGTGTTGTATGTCTTTGTGTGTATGTATATTTGTGTATGCATATAGATGAAGGCATATATAACACAAACATGTGCGTTCATACATACATGAATACATACATACACACATATAATCATTGTCCTTTTCATGATCTACTAAAGCAGTGATTTACTTCTTTGTTATTAAAGTCTTACTCTAGTTCCCTTATTAGATTCAATGTTTGCCTATCATAATATCATGATATTATGAATACTTTATATAATTAAAGAGAATACTGCCACCCATGATCAGCTAGTCTATATGGTAGAAGTACTTAGACTTTTTTACCTTGTTCATCAATTCTAAGAAAACACTTTCAGTTGAAGCTGTAAAAAAACAACAGCAGCAAGTACAGGACAGCACCACCCAATTATATGATACTGGTAGGGACTTGATTCTTTTTGAAATTAGATCACCCTAAGTAATATTTCCTTTAGGGAAGGTTTGTTTTAATGTATAAAGAGGGGTATTTTGACGTTGTTTTCACCATGAAGAGGATTTGTCCGTATTTTATTCTATGAGTAACCTCCATCACTGGGTAATGTAGCCATGTTTTCCTGGTTCTATTTTAAAATTGTATTTATATTGGATTCTGTACATCTTCATCTTTCTCATAGATAACCTTTGGAGGTCTGCCTTTTTCTGGGAAGCCAAGTTCCAACAGTAGAAAGAATTTCAAAGGATGCATGGAAAGCATTAATTACAATGGAAATAATATCACTGATCTTGCCAAGAGGAAGAAGTTAGAGCCTTCCAATGTGGTAAGCCTTGTCCATTCAATGTATTTTAGTCCATGGATAAATGAGACAGTCACTTGCCTAAAACAGGCATTTGTCACAAATGGAAGAAAGGAGGATTGGTGATATTGGAGCTGAAATTACTAGGAATCATTAGACTCATTTAGCAAGTACTTTAAGCTTTTTGAATTTTAAGGTTTTCAAGGGACCTTTGAGACAATCAGCTAGATCTATTTGTGAAAAAGAATCCTCAGTAAACTACAATATATTCAGTAAGAGGTCACTTCGGGTGCTGTTTGACAATTTTTTTGTGTGTTGAAAGATTTTTAATGAAATTCAAGGACTACTACTCCTGAAAGAACCCACATTACTTTGGGGTCATAAGATGGTGCTTAGACTCCTGATATGTCTCAGGTCTAGGTGACTGTAGCTGAATTAGGCTAAAGACATATGAGTAGATTTCATTAATGTAGGGTAAAAAGAAGTATTTTCAAGTGCTTCTATAAAGAGTAAAAATACATCAAACACAGGGTATAACTAGGACAGTATATTCCATGATCAACTAGTCCTATTGCAATTTTATAAACCGGTCCCTATTTGTAAATACATTTTAAATGACATTATATTTTAAAATGTTTTATGAAATACAATATATGAAAATAGTTGAAAGTAAAAACACAGTTCTCTTATTTTCATGCACTATGAGAAGAGAAGTTTTATTAGGAAAAATAAACAATTTATATTTTAAAAGAGAACAACTTAAAATATCATTTAAACCTGAGTTAATAGTAGCATCACCAGAGCAACCTTCTCCAACAAAACAATCTGGGGGGTGTTGCCTGAACCATTTCCCTATCTCTAACTTTGGTTTGAATTCCCTAAACTAGGACCAGGCCTTATTCAAAAGTGAATCCTTTTAATCCCTATATTTTGTGGGAAATATAGGGCCTATTATAGTTATGTCAATAGGAAAGTGTAGAATTTAAACATTTTAGAAATTTAACAATAAGGTGGACCTTTGGGCTTTTATGAATAAAAAGTGTCTGCTCTCCCAGCTCTGACTCCTGAGATAAACATAAAAATAGAAGGAAACTTGAAGGCTCTTAGGGCAGAAATAGCGGTCTGTTCAGGGCTCAAATATGACTGATTTTACTACAATATTTATGTGTAAAAGTCACTAACTTTTCATGATGAGAAAAAAATTCCAACCTTTAAAAACAAAATAATGTTGAACATTATGTGTTCAAGTTAATTTTTTTAAATTTATGTTAAAATAATTTAAATGTAAGATTGTTTTGTACGAAGATAAAATAGTTGAATTCAACTAGATAGCAGAGTGGATAGATTACTAAACTTTGAATCAAAAAGCCTTGAGTTGTGCTGTTTCCTCAGCCACTTCTAAGCTGCTTGACAATGAGCAAGTCACTGAATCCCTCTTTATTTCAATATCCTCATCTGTGAAATGGGGATAAAATTATACCTAACTCATAGGGTTTTTGTTTTTTGGGTGGTTTTTTTTCAGGGCAATGAAGGTTAAGTGACTTGCCCAGGGTCACACAGCAGCTAGTACATGTCAAGTGCCTGAGTCCAGATTTGAACTCAGGTCCTCTTGAATCCCGGGCTGGTACTTTATCCACGGTGCCACATAGCTGCCCATAGAGTTGTTCTGAAGATTAAATGAGATAACTGATGTAAATTACTTTGTAAACCTTCAATTCCTATATAAAGTCTAGCTATAAATATTAATAATGATTCTCATTTTTAGCTCTGGAGAACAAATGTGGTAGTATGGGCAATCCATTTTAATTCCCCATTTATGCAAAAAAAATTGTTTAGTCACTTTACATGAATTTATTAAGCATCTGCTTTGTTCTTAGAACTCTATAAGCCACTGAGCAAAAAAAAGGGACAAAAAAAGAAATTGTTCTTATCTTCAGTTATTACTTAAAATTTTCTAAACAGAGCAAGAATCCATAAATGAAATGTTTGTTTCAAAATATTTTTTTTCTGTCATGTTTCATTGAGTTTTCTGGATGAGTCAGTATATAAACATTTATTAAACACCTTATGACTCCTTCTCATTGGTTCCTCAACCACTTTCACTTGATTCACAAATTTATTTAAAGTGTGAAGTCCATGCAAAAGACTTCACATGATATATGTAAGTGTTCCTGCATAGCTGAGTGAAGTATAAAAGGAAGTGAAAATACTCTCCAATTATATCCCCTTTAAAATACACATTGACAAATATACACACTTAGGGAAGTACACACACACACACACACACACACACACACACACACACACACACACACACACCCCACTTCATTCCCAGCAATAGAATGAAATTCAGAGCCAGAATTTCAATTGATTCTGAAAGCTCTAGGCAAAACAAAGAGAAGTGGGGATTATATAGAAAGAACTTCTAGACAAGAGCAAATATTTGTGCATGAGACTTGCTTTCAAAGATGCCAGAGGCTGACATTTCAGTGAAAGATTGATGCCCCAAACCTACTGCCACTTTCCCTCATTATATCCAGGCTGCAGAATTTGCCACTGATCACTCAAGAAAAACGTTTTACTTGGCCATAGAGACAGTTCTCATGGCTCACGTATGTGGTCAGCTCCAGAAGCCCTGATAATTTGCAGAGACAGTCCTGTTCATCAATAAAAGGAAATATTTTAAATAATCATCTGTGAAGGTGTAAAGGAAATTTAATTTGAATATTAATTCAAAGAGACATTCAGACTTAAATCTGATCACTAACTTGCTGAGATTTTGCACAGGCGTAGAAGACCCATGGCATTTCAGGGTATGCACGTGTTTGGAAGGAAAAACAAATCTGAAGGATTAGATGAAAATGTCATCTTTACAGACTGTCTACACATTAAAAATGAATGGGAGCCAAGGCAATTTATCCAAATAATTTCAGAAAAGATTGTACTTTTCCCTCAAGCTATCAAAATCTCTCTTAGCAAAGATCATTGGTTTAATTGCTTCTTTCACTATTTTATGTGTAGACCCTGAATTTGTGAGTTATTATCAGCCTGTCTGAACATAATCCCATTTTCTAGGCCATATATATTATTCAAATTAGCAGGGCAGCATACATATAGCTGTGGCATATATGGGAACAGTGCTAAAATATTGCTGCCTCAAAAGCAAGATTTGGAATGAAATTAAACCACCCAATTGCCTCATCTATGCAAGATTATTTATTGAGACACCAAAAAAGCATTGTTATCAAAACCTTAACTTCTAATTCTTATACTTTGGGCAAATGCAATCATAGAAATCAGCTGATGTGTCATGGAAGATAATCTGTCCAGGTGAAGTCATATATGAAAAGGGGTATCTCATCTCCCCAGAGATCCCAATCCATACCCCAAGGACATAGTAACTGGTCATCAACTCCTCAACCATAAGGAGAAAGTTGAAGGAAAGTAGTGAGGAAAACCAGGCTATGAGAGTAGTACTGTGATTAGGGGACCTACTATGAAGAAATGTTCTACAGTGAGGAAACAGTCCATGAAGTATAATAATAGCAAAATACATGACCACTATAATATATAGCTGCTTCCATTCATTTATCAGTGCACTGTGGCAATGTTCTGTTCCTCCGCACCCTAGTTACAGTTCTAACTGATATAACATAGGGTCTTCTATAAATTTGTCTTGTTGCATGAATAACAAACACAATGTTATAGAATAAAACTTTAGTGTAATTGAATCTTTATATTTCAGTCCAACAGGGATTTGAATAATTCTCTTCCCGATCCTTTAGTAATCTGAGTGAGTTAATAAATCTCCCTGATGACCTATTTACCACAGTAAGAAATTCTCTTTAAAAAACAAACAAACAAACAAAAAACCTCCTTAGTTTATGGCTAAGTAGAGTGAGGCTTGGGACTTTTTTAGAATAATGACTTGTAGTTTTATCAGGTTAAAAATAAGTTTTTAAAACCTTAGCAATAAGAAGAGAACAATAAAAGTGATTAGGAAACTTGGGTTCTCCTGTGGCATCTGCCAAGTCACTGAACTCCATTTCTATCACTTGCCAAATGAGGGAATAGGACTAGGTCTCCAAATATTTGTTTTTTCCTCAAATTCTCTTTTTTTTAAAGTCTCAAATTCTCTTCAATTTAAATTCTTATAATTAAATACTCCAAATTATTTTTTCATCATACTGAATCATTATGTAGAATAAAAGGAAAGTTGACAGCTTACAGACAGATGAAGTGGCTAAACTAAATTCACACAGGTCATGAGTTTCAGAGCTTGAATTTACACCCATGACATCTGGTTCAAAATCCAGTTTTCTCCTACACCACAGTTCCAGTATCACAATTCTTTATTGCTTTTGAAACTACCACTATGAACCCGGGAAAAGAGTTAGGGGGTATAGCTTTAACAATGATGATCAGTGTCAAAGGAAGACCTCATACATCTTGGTTCTAAAAGTGAAACAAGAATTCTTGCTCTAAAATGTCAGCTTTCCACACAGTGAAACAAAAGTGCTGTTCTTTCTGTTCATCAGAAAGCGGTAAATGATGTATTAATGAGCATATCTGTTATAATCCAGCTAATGGTCAATAGAGGGCAATGACATTCATTCTTCCACACTGGGTTTATTAATCATGCTGTCACCATGGAAAGACTTATCAAGAATCAGAAATGAAGATTCCAGTTGTATATCTGATATCTTCCCTCCAACAGAATGACAACTGTATGCCCACACATACACATCCGCACACACACACACACACACACACACACACACACACACACACACACTACACACACAGAGTCATCAAAGGTATACAGATCATACTTGTCATGCTAATGCATTACATGCTCTCTTCTCTCCCTGTCCTACAAGTAATGGGGCTATGTTGTATGGCTTGGCTTGATAGCCTTCTAAATGGGATATGGATAACATAGAATGTAAATCCATGAAGAATATTCAATAATCCATCTTCATGCCGTGGTCTCAATTATATAAGTGGGTGTTTAGAATAAGTTCATGCTGGGGCAGCTAGGTGGTGCAGTGAATAAAGCACCATTCTTGGATTCAGGAGGACCTGAGTTCAAATCCAACCTTCAGACACTTGACACTTACTAGTTGTGTGACCCTGGGCAAGTCACTTAACCCTCATTGCCCCACAAAACAAAAACAAAATAAAAAAACAGAATAAGTTCATGCTTTGGTTTAAAATTGGGGATTCACAAGTATACCACTGGATTGTGAGAACTGGTTATCTTCAGTAGGTACATAGGTTTTGTTTTGTTTTGTAGGGGAATTTAAGTTTTTCTTGTGTGGAGCCACATACAGTTCCTGTGTTCTTCAATGCCACAAGTTACCTGGAGGTACTGGGTCGCCCCAACCAGGACCTATTTTCAGTCAGTTTTCAGTTCAGGACATGGAATCCCAGTGGCCTTCTGCTCTTCAGCAACTTTGCAGATGGTTTAGGGAATGTGGAGATTGACCTCACCGAGAGCAAAGTTGGTGTCCGTATCAACATCACGTTAAACAAAAAGAATCAAATTGACATTTCCTCAGGTAAGTGAAAACATATTTGCTGTCAAAATTGTCCATGTGAAGTTTGTAGAAGTACCATTAGTGGTCACTGTTGCTGTAGGTATAACCCTGTATTAATGGAGGGTTTGAGGATAACTATTTCTATTGAATAGTAAGTTGAAAGAACAAGATACATTTTTTAAATTGCTCTTGGTGTTCTTCGAGAAAAGATCATCTCATTGTGATCATATATTCTTCTTTCTGTATTTCAATCTATCTGAGTAAATATTTTGCTAACAGGTATAGATATTTATGTCAAGTAAGATAAAAAGGTGTCTGGTCACGTGATATAAAAGTTGACTCAATGCTCCTGGACAAGGACATATTTCCAACTTTTAATAACAGTATGCTATTTGAATTAGGACAGAAATATAGATATAGATATAGTGCGTCTATTGATCTATCTGTCTATCTATCTATCTATCTATCTATCTATCTGTCTTTGTAGGTTGTATCTGATGCTAGTCAGTGAAGAATAAAGAAATTGACTAAAATTCAATATTGTCAAATTAGAGAAGTAGGTACTCCAAAAGAAAGGAAGGAAGGAAGGAAGGAAGGAAGGAAGGAAGGAAGAAAGGAAGGAAGGAAGGAAGGAAGGAAGGAAGGAAGGAAGGAAGGAAGGAAGGAAGGAAGGAAGGAAGGAAGGAAGGAAGGAAGGAAGGAAGGAAGGAAGGAAGGAAGGAAGGAAGGAAGTCAGCATGGAAAATGTGTATAAGGAAAAACAAATGACTTCTGAGATACAGATTATAGAATCATTATTTAGGCAAAGTAGGATAGGAAAAATGTTGGTGTCACCCTGTACAGTTGAATGCCCAGGACATTGTTTTTCTTAAAAAGAAGCAATAAATGAGATGATGTTCTTATTTCCACTAAATGTAGTTAAAAGGGAAATTACTTTCAACTGTAACAAGTGGCTCTCTCTAGAAACAAGGAAAGTTTAAGCAAGGTACTGAATTGTTTAACCCTGAAATTGGTTATCGATCTTTCCCTGAACAAGTTTTCAGGAGACAACCAACCATGTGCTTTCAGTGATTTAAGTGAAGGCAAATTTAGAAATGAAAGGCTGGACCAGATGATTTTATTGCTGTTGCCTCTGGATTTCTGATTCTCTAATTCTAGGTTACACTAATGGAAAGGTTCCTCTTTGCAGTTAAGGTTTGGGAGAGGAGGGTCTATCTTGTTAGTGTCATATGTAATGTTTATGTAACTTGACTAAGAATGTCATTGGATAAAAGCAAATCACTCAGTAGATTAAACAAAGTCTTATTTCTTTAATACTAAAATATGAAAAAATTACAAGCGTAAATTCTTTCTATTGTGTAAAATCTAGAGAAATGGGTTGTTGTTTTTTTTTTTTTTTGCTAAATCCCTGAGGACAACTTGAAAGACCAGAATGACCACTAATCTACAGAATGAAAATTAATCAGAATGGAAATTTATATTAGGTAAATAGGAAATTTTTTCTTATTTCTCTTTCCATCTCTTAAATATACCTATTAATAATTGTGAGTAGAAGAAGATTATATAGCTGTAAGGGCTGAAATAAACAAAAAAATATAAAGTCATTGTTTCATTTATTTTTTCTCTAATATATTTGCCATGTATTGTTCCTGTAATAAAATTATCTATGTATCCTATTCTCTTACCAGAATATAATGTATATGAAGCCAGATGATGTCTTATCCAAACTTCTTCCATTAACTAGCACTGTGTTTTACAGTTGACACTCAGTATGCATTGGGGAAATTATATTGAACTACTCATATGTGATTTTTGAGGCCAAAAACTTTGAACTCTGAAATTTTTCTCTCTAACTACTGCATTGTTTCTTTCTATATTTCCAATAACCTTACTTTTTCTGAACCTAATCTTTGGATTCATCTTGATTTCATGTTCCTGTTCACTTAATCTATTACCTACATTCTGGATTTGCTTTATGCCTTTCAAAGTCTTGATAGTATGATCAGACATTTCAGTGATGTACTTTGTCTCCTGTTTGAATTCCATGACACCTTGACTTTTGACTTTTCTTTCCGTGATGATCATTTACCTTAGATTCTCCATCTATCTTTTCCACTCGTTATTTTTAGAGGAAATTCTAAAATCCTAATAACTAGGTCCTCTTCAAATTCATTCCCTTTTACCTCATTTGAGATGTCACTGCTGCACAATCATAATTTGATTCATTTCCTAACTCCCTATCACATTTCCCAAAAAAATCTATTTAAAACCTCAACTATCCTCAAATCTTTAACTCTATTCTTCACTGTCTAGACAGATGACCTTGTCTCCCATTTTTTTTTTATGAGAAGACTGAGTCATTCTCCCAGGAGCTCTATCAACTCCTCTTATCCATATTATATCTCTTTATGTCCTCATCTATCTTCTCTTGTTTCTTTCTTGAATCCTAGAATGAGGTTGCCAATTTTCTTGTCAAAGCAAATCCCTCCACCTCTGCCAACCTTCTATTCCCTCTTGTCACCTCTTGTTTAGTCACCTTAGTCACCCAGTTGATCTCCATATAGCAAAGCTGATACATGTGCATTGGAACTCTCATTCTTTGGATAATCTTAAGCCCGGGATTCCACATTCAATCCTTTCAGTCAATAAGCAGCAAATATGATTTTTTTACAAAGTTCAGAAATTGACTAGAGTGATGTGTATAGCATCTGATACTGGTTATGTTGAATCATATTAAGAAAATATTTATTTTGGGGGGCGTCTAGGTCGAACAATGGATAAAGCACTGGCCCTGGATTCAGGAGGACCTGCATTCACATCTGGCCTCAGACGCTTGACACTTGCTAGCTGTGTGATCCTGGGCAAGTCACTTAAACCTCATTGTCCCCCCCAAAACAAAACAAAACAAAACAAAAACAAAAACATAAAAACAAAGAGATAATACCAGACTGTTTCCCTTTTTTAAAAAAAGAAAATATTGATTTTTTTTAAAAGTAAGTAATGTTTCAAATGTTATTTTTTTATTTGTGGCATTTATGCTTATAAACTTCTTAAAGCTCAAAACTGTGCTAAAAATTTTGAGACATCTTGTATAAATACATCTACCACCACCCATTTGGCTTACTTGTCTCCAACTCCTTCACAAATATAGTATGAGAAACTTTGTGATAATGTGTTGAAATTAGGGCATGATATACTTCTGGCATTGCTCTGACTTACCTGTCATAAACTTTGAAAAACATAAATATATTTAAGGACAAAAATGTCCTTTCAGAATCAAAAAAGTTGAGCTAAGCCAATTCAGGTTTTAAGTACAGAAGCTATATTTTCTCAGAGCTCCATGAAAGACTAAAACTATAAAATTCTGAGCTTCTCTTCCAAATTATGCATGTGAGCACCCTCATCATTCTACCCAGAGATATGGAGAATGGTTCCCCTTTCCAGGTAAAGGATGAAAAGAATTTGGCACAAATATGGCACCAGTGGACCAACTCAAGAAAAATGGCCAGTGCCAAAGTAAAACCTCTTTTCCCATCTTTAAGGTGGAAAAGATTATCAAACACAAGACAGGTGTGGAGAACCACAGGATGAAAAATGTCTTTGAAAACAAAAGTATTTTCTCAGAGCTGTCAGAGACTAAGGGAATAGCTTTGTCCAATGTTATCCACAGAGGCTGTTAGAAATACCAGAAGATGATATTGATTCTGTAGTGGTTCTAGGCTTGTGGCTTATGTAACACAGAGATCAATTCATTGTTAATCATCCATTTATTTATATCACCAAGCACAGCAAAACAGGTAATTTTTTTTTCAGAAAAATTTTATTTTCCTTTAAAACAATTCACAATCAATTCTATCTGACTTTTCTGCAGGTCCAGGTTTCCATAAAATTTGCATCCAGAGAACCTTCTTGTAACTATGAAATATTGTTATTTTTGGTGGTGATGGTGGTAATGATTGGCCTTTATTTTTGAAGTAGATCAATGACATCAAAGAGTGATGACTTGTGCTGGAATCAGATTTAAGTAAGGCAGAATTGCACAAAGTAGTCAGCCTCACTCTCTTTCAGGGTCATTGAAGGCAGATGGTAAGACAGAAGTCAAGACTACTGATAATGGTCCTAAATACTGGATGACCTTGCCATCTTTGATGTCTGACAAAGATCTAAGAACTCCCACAGTTCCTGCTCCAACTGCTTTCTTGGCTGTTGGAACAAATTGTTTTCATCTGCTCCTTCTGCTGGAGGAAGTCTTCACATACTTGGGGTAGTCATTCCCTTAACTCTTGGATGGGTTTGAGACTTGTTGATTAGCCTCAACCTGGTTTATCCTGTCTGCAGAGACAATTTACCAGGATGTGGCTTCCGTGCCTGCTACAGCTTCTTGGAGCCAAAGGTGAGAGTTTATGAGTAGCCCTGAAAAGGTCTCAGCAAGTTCTCCTTCCAGAGGTGCTAGTCCTCCTTGAATACCCCATATACCTTATTACATATTGTTAAAATTAGCATGAAACATTATTGTTTAAGCCATACTGGATCTTTGTAATTACTTCTTTTATTTCTAAATGTTGACAAGACAATCCTTTTAATAATACCTTCTAGAGTTTTGCTAGAAATAAAAGTCAAGTATAGCAAGTTTTCATTTGAAAGACTCTATCCTATAATAAAAATGGGATTTTTCTCCAGTTTGAGATAATTCTCTCCTTCATAAATTTTCAGAGGCTAATCTTTCCAATTTTTACTTTAAAACTGCTTTTGAATTGTGGTGCTGTAGAAGACTTTTAAGAGTCCCTGGAAATCATATCAGTCAGCACTTTAAGAAATTCAGAAAAAGAAAAGAAAAGAATATACGGGGCAGCTAGGTGGCGCAGTGGATAAAGCACTGGCCTTGGATTCAGGAGGACCTGAGTTCAAATTCAGCCTCAGACACTTAACACTTACTAGCTGTGTGACCCTGGGCAAGTCACTTAACCCCCATTGCCCTGAAAAAAAGAAAGAAAGAGAGAGAGAGAGAGAGAGAGAGAGAGAGAGAGGAAAGGAAGGAAGGAAGGAAGGAAGGAAGGAAGGAAGGAAGGAAGGAAGGAAGGAAGGAAGGAAGGAAGGAAGGAAGGAAGGAAGGAAGGGAGGAAGGGAGGGAAAGAAAGAGAAAGAAAGAAAGGAAGAAATCCAGGCTACTCATTAGAAGAACAAATACTGAAGTTGAAACTTAAATTGTTCAGCCATGTGATGAGAATATATGACTCATTGGAAAATACTCTGATGTTGGGAAATATTGAAGGCAAAAGGTGAAGGGAGTAGCTAAGGATGAGATGGATAGTTTCATGAAAACGATGAACGTGATCTTCCACAGACTTTATAAGATAGTATAGGACAGAAGGGTCTGGGGTGCTATGATCCATGAGATAATGAAGGGTCCAACACAACTGAACAAATGAACAACAAATGTTTAGAACTCACCCACCATGCTTTGTTTCTGTGTCCTCCTGACAAAGGGAACTGACTGACTTCTGAGGTTTATTTCTCATTTGGCCTTTTAATAGTGATTAGAATCCCTAGGACTCCGTTTCTGGATATGTAAAATGAGAAGGTTGGATGTTTTAACCTTTGAGGTTCCTTCCAAGTCTAGATCTGAATCTATGATCCATAAGCTAAGGCACTTTTGCTCCCACAAAGATAAATATTTTTATAATGGATTTCAAAATTGAAAAAGTCAATTATTTTACAGAATGCACCCTCTGCTTCTGCACTTCACATCACATCTTTGTATATATTGTAGTAGTTTGCTTCACAATGTCAACATAGAAATAGTCCCAGTGCGACAATAATTAGGGTTATAAATAAGTATTATTTGTCATTTATTGATGTAGAAATTCTTGTTCTGACAGTAAAGAGACATTGTCACCCTTTACATATCTCAATATAACGAAGGCCAGCTAGCATATTCTTCCTCTAACTTATTGTACTATTAACTTCACTGCATTTTTTGTGCATGTCTCCTGATGTCAAGGACAAATGGCATGTCATTCTTTCTGAAAGTGGCATTGTCTTTGGGAGAGCTCTTGATGCCTGAGGGAAGAAATATTTCCTCTATCTTCATCACAGAGGTGTGGAGAATTGTCTCCACTTTGACAAGTCCTGGTATTCATTAGCTTTGGCATCATCCCTCTAGTGTGGGTAGCAAACAAAAGAATTAATCTCAAATGAATAATTGTAGTTCTCAGCATCTGTTTAGGATTCAAATTAGGATTTATCCATAATAATGAAGGTAGTCACATGGAGTTTAGAAGTGACTATTTATCCCAAAATAAATGACTGAGATTCTTAGTGCTTTGGTTTTCTCTCTTTCCCCTTCCAAATAATTTCATTGTATACATAGCCATGGTAAAACCAAGGCATCTGTTTATATATCTAATTCAGTTCAAATAAAATCAACAGACATGAATTTATCCCTTTCCCTAAGAAAAGAATGGTAAACCCATAGTTATATTTAGTTAGGAAGATATTCATTCAAATTCCACCTCAGACACTTAATAATAGCTGTGTAATGCTAGGCAAGTCATTTAACCTCTCTTAGACTCACTATCTTTGTAAACAATGTAGCAATTAACATTCATGTAATATTTTAAGTATTGCAAAACACTTCAAATATGCTCTGGAGAAGGAAATGGCAAACTATTCCAATATCTGTCAAGGAAACTTTAAATGGGGTCACAAAGTGTCAGACACTACTGAAGAAAAATTATTGAGCACCTGAACAACTCAAATATGTGATCTCTCTTCAGTCTCACAAAAACCTTGGAAGTGAGGTTTAATAAATATTTCCATTTTGGAGAAGAGTAAACTGAGGCTGAGATTTAAGTGACTTGCCCAGGATTTACACAATTAATAAGTGGCAATAGCGGCAGCTAGGTGGCGCAATGGATAGAGCGCCAGCCCTGGAGTCAGGAGAACCTGAGTTCAAATCCAGCCTCAGACACTTAACCTGTACTAGCTGTGTGACCCTGGGCAAGTCACTTAACCCCAGTTGCCTCACTGAAAAAAAAAAAGTGGCAATATTTAAACTCAGGTCTTCCTCACTCCAAGTCCAACAGTCTACCCAGTTTCTCTAAGCACAGGATTTATTTCATAAAACATCTGTAAAGGGGCAGCTAGGTGGTGCAATGGATAGAGCACCGGTCCTGGATTCAGGAGGACCTGAGTTCAAATCTGACCTCAGACACTTGATACTTACTAGCTGTGTGACCTGGGCAAGTCACTTAACCCCAATTGCCTCACCAAAAAAAAAAATTAATTAATTAATTATTTTTTAAAAGTCTATAAGGAAACAATAAGATAATTAATGTCATGTGTTCTGTTACCCCTAAAGTGTCAGAAAATGGAAATTATTATGATTTACATGAAAAACACTGTACTTCCCATGGATGTGACTGTGGGAAGTATCTAACAACAGAATAAACTAAATTATTGAACCTGATTATTTTTAAATGGAGCCAGAAATGGAATTACTGGCTTATTCAGGGGTTTAAAAAATGTCTTCCTCAAAAAAAAAAGTCTTCCTGTTTCCCATTAATTGGTGTTTTCATAAGCTTGAGACTGGGTTGGCAGGGCACATTTTCACAAGGTCATAGAGATATTGCAACTTAGACAATTATGGAAAAAATGTTACACAGCAACAACTAATGTTCTTGGTGAATTGAGTGACAAATTCCCAGGTCCAGTCACTTAAGATCTCGATGTAGGCAGAAATTGGTGAAGGGGCTGGTGGTGAATCTTTCTCATCCACATTGTAACATGATAATAGTTGTGCTTAACTTGTTAAAGTTGAAAAGAAAAAAAAAAGTGGAATCTCAATACATATAGGGATATATAAACAGTAATTCTAATGATGCACAGCAACCAGAAATAAGAGGAAGATGAGGGATAATAGGATTGACCAAGGTAGCAAAGACCAAATTTCCGGAGCCAGTTTTACATTGCCTCTACTGTCTTCCCTCTCGCTGTAAGCCCTATGTCTTCTTAACTTCCTAGACTGTAGAACTAGTCAAATATCCACTCTATTCCCAATCTGTACTGTGAACAGCTTCTTCTCTTGATAAATGCATAACCAACTTAAAGGATATAAAGACAAGTATTACCAAGAAACTAAGGTTATTAAAAAGCAACCAAGTTTTTTTTTAATGTTTCAATTGAAAAGAAGGAAACCAAACTCTCCTGAAAAGACTTGGCTATTAGACACAGATATTTAAACTTTTGCTTTAAAGTAGGTTTGGGCTGGTGCCATTTTCATGACTGTGAGGATCTAAAGTCATCAGAAAGTCATTATTTCATTCTCATCTTCAGTGAGGGCCCTTGTGGCAATGAAAGATGAAATGACTGAGTAAACACAGGTTTGAGCTTCCAAATATATCTATTTATGAAGCAATGCATACCAATTGCTGAACACCCCAGGACCAGATGTCTTCAACATTAGCTTTGGACCTCAAATGTAGGAGATAGATTTTTATACATTAAAAACAATTATACAAATAGGGCCAATTATTTAAAAGAAAACAGAAAATCAGGATATAAAATTAGAAAATACGATATCTATTTGGAGAAAAGATTAGGGACTTTCTAAGTTGGGAAGAAGAGAAGTGTAATTCCCTGAAATCACAGAAAGAGGTATCTCACTTTCCCCAAGTGTCTATATTCAATCAAAGACACTTGAGGAAAAAATAACTCATTGATCAATATGGGGCCAGTTTTCAGATAAGACATGGGTTGCTTGAGATGTATAATTGTGAAAAAACTCCTTACCTCAGTCTTTAGACTAGGTTTCTAGTCAGCATAATCTAAATCATCATTTAGGGATCTCTAGGTAATAATGAGGTGGTCCATTTTCTCAGTCATTCAGGGTTAAGATCAAACAATGCAATCAAGTTTTCTCACAAGACAGAAATTGGACAATACCCTTGAGAGAATAAAAAAGTAGCTGAGCTGCTGCAGAATTGAGTCACAAGATGGAGTCTGTGCTGTTCATTCAATTCCCACTACCACTTGCTTTTCCAATCCCCTCAATCCCTTCGTTATCCTGTCATCCACCTGTGTCACCACACTTGTGTTCTTTTTCTGACACAGGCTCTGAAGGGGCAATGCAATTTTTGTAGCAGAACTCATGTAATCCCAGTCTTTAGGTCATCCTACAATGACTTTTTTATTGCCCATTTGGACTTTGTCCTAAAGCAGTGGTCTGCAAAGTGCTCTACACCTGGCCTGACCCCAAGAAATGCATAATCAACCATTCAGAGACTGAATACCTTCACCATGCTCATCAGTGTCTCCAAAACAAACTCTCCTTCCTCTTCACCCATTATAGCTCAACACTACTGTCTCCTGCTTTTTTCTGCAACTGGTCTCTGGGGGCTTCCCTAATGAAGTTACAAAGAACTGATTGCTCTGTGGATCATTCTGAGTGGATGAGATCCCTCTCATGAATTGTTTTTAAAAATTCTAGTAGCTAGAAAGAAGTAGCATGAGATGAATATGGATGGATTGTTATATGGAACAGATTTCCTCATTACATTATGTTGTTGTTTGCCAAACCCACCCCTCTTGTGAACCTCAGCATTCCTGTACAGAACAGCACCATTATTCCAATCTCTTAAGATTTTGGTCCTCTTATTCTTTTTGACTTCTCACTCCCCTGAAACGTCTCTTTCCTAAATTAACAATGTTCTCTTAATCACCAGATCTGATGATCTTTTCTCAGTCTTTATCTTTTTTTTCCTGTTTGTTACATTTGACAATATTTATCCCCCCTTTCTTCCTGAATACTTATTCTCTCCAAGGTCTGGAAAATGATGTGTATTGTTCCAACTTTAAAAATTCTCATTTCTGCACACTTAAAGCACTAATAAATAAATTTTCTCTGATGTGTTTAAAAAAAATCTTCCAAATTACTTGCATAAACTGATGATGAGTGAGATGAGCAGAACCTGAAGAATATTGTACACAGTATCATCAACATTATGTGTTGATCAACTGTGATAGACTAGATTCTTCTCACCAATCCAAAAGTACAAGAAAGTTTCAAAGGACACAGGATGGAAAAGGTTCTCCAAATAAAGGAACTGTGGATACGGATGCTGATTGGATCATACTATTTCTTTTGTTCTTGGTGCTGTTGTTTTTCTTTTTTGAGGTTATATACATACATACGTACATACGTACATACATACATACATACATATATATATACATACACACACACACACACACACATATATATATATATATATATATAACCTGTATCAGATTACCTTCTGTCTAGGGGAGGGGGGAAGGGAGAAAAAATTGAAATTGGAAATATTATATAAATAAATGTTGAAAGCTATCTCTACATGTAACTGGAAAATGATAAAATACTTTTATTTTTAAAAGTCTTCCAAATTAAGCGTTTCCACTGGTTTTGGATTAATTTGCTAATATGCAACAACAACTTCAAACTGGCTTGTAAGAACAATTATAAGGGAAGATAGAAATATACTAGCTATATTTCATAATTGCAATATCATTTATATAATTGGTGAATAAAACTCTGTATCATGGTTTAGTAAGTATATCCAACAATGTATTTCTTTCCTTTGGATACATATACATAATGGGATTATATGCTTATTTTTTGTTTGTTTTTTGTTTATTTGTTTGTTTGTTTTACAGATAGTGGAATGGTATTTTTAAAGTTTGGAAACCATTTTCCTAGAGCAGGTGTTCTTATCTGTGGATAGATTTTGCAGGCTTATGAGCTTGGATGGGGGAAAAGTGACTTTTTTTTTTCAGTAACCTCTAACTGAAATTTAGCAGATCCTTCAATTATGAATGTAGGCAACAAACCATGGTAGTGTTAGGCTTCAGCAGATTGTCAAAGGATTCTCTGGCACTAAGTCCTTGGATGTGTTGCTGTCCTTGCTATTTCTTGATGATTTATTTGGTTTGTCTGAAGGAGTCAGGCCCACCATTAACAGGAATGTCCATCCCTCTCATTTCATGGATGAGGAAATTGAGGCTCAAAGAGAATTTAATTTTCTCAAGGTAACACAGCTAGTAAGTTTCAGAAGCAAGATTTGAGACCAGGTCTTCCTGACTCTAAGTTTAATACTCTTTCCATTATGACATTTTCTTGTCCTTCTACCTTTCCAGCCTTATCTCTTACCCCTCTCCTCCACATAATTAATCTTCCAGTCAAAATATATACCGGCTCCCATACACACTCTGGACTTCTGTGCATGTCTTCCTTGGTTCACGCTCTTTCTTATGTCTGGAAGAGAATCCCTCCTCTGCCTTTTGAATTGTAAACAGGCTTCAAAGCCAAGCTAAGTGTGCCTCCCTCTGCAAAGCCTTCTGTGATACTTCCTTTCATTTATAACCTCTCCCCCACACCCCAGAATTCATACTGTACTTTGTTCATACTTCTCTCATAACCTTATAATGTATTATTTTGTATTCTAAGTCATTCGTCTATGGGCCATGAAGTTAGGGACATGTATTTTTATCTCAACTTTTGATCTCCCCCAATCCCTATTTCAGTATTCTGTAAACAAGAATCTTCTAATAAATTCCAGTTTTCTCCTATATTAATCACTTGAAAACATAGAAGTATCCGTAAATAATATTCCTTTAGACAAAGGCCACATAGTTTCCTAATCAGAAAAAGAGACTGAGGCTTCAAGTCACCTATAAACAACTTGAGGTGACCTTATCTCTTCCCACTTTTCTTCCACTCATATCTAAGTATTATTAATTTGACTTTTTTTTGTATTTTGTTAATTCCCTTTTTCTCTACTCAAATAACCTCCCTCCTATATTACACCATTATAACTTTTTGGGGGGATTTTTGTAATAGTCTCCTAATTATTCTCCCATTCTCCCTTCCAATTAATTCTTCACACAGTGGACATACTAATATTCCTAAAGTATGAGTCTTGTCACCTCCCTTACCTACTCAGAAAATCTTCAATGGCTCCTTATTGCCTCCAGGGTAAAAAATGAATTTCTCCATTTGGCCTGTAATACTCTCCATAGTCTTGCTCAGATTTCTATTTCCAAACATATCTCACTCATTTCACATTTTCTCAAATGGTTTTTGTTTATTCCCACTAGACCAGTTTACTTGCTATTCCCCATGCAGAGCATCCCCTTGTCCAACATGTAATGCATAACAGGAATGGTTCCTCTCCTCATCTGGACCCCTTGAAATCCTAATCACTCTCAGGATTCACCTCAAGTACCACTTCTAGTAAAAGGCTTTACCATTTACTAGAGCTCTCCCCATCCCACCTAAATTACTATTTCTGAAATTTACATGTTGTATATTTTATATTTACCTATCTATGTACATTTTATTTTCTACAAATAGAATGTAAAAGCTTTGAGGGCAAGAACTGTTATTCCCAGACCCAAGCAAAGTGCTTAAAATATTTAATGTGATTGATACATGTTTTTTTTATTTTATTTTTAATTTATGTAATAAAACAAGCATTCCTGTAACATATTAAACTTTAAAAAAGATGATTGCATATGAAAGTATAAATCTGCTATGTAGAAGTTGCTATTCCTTTCTAATATATAACAAAATAATCAAACCAAATTACCATTTGATATTGGTAGTCATTTTAGGTCATAAGTATCACTGTCCTGTGGAGATCACATTCATAGACCATTGCCTCTAAGTTCACTTTGTGAATAGTAGTCAGAATTGTTCTTTTTTTTAAAAGCACAAGTAAAAATCTATAAACTTTGAAACTCAAAAAAATAATGATGAAAATTTTAGTTATCAATCTGTTCAAGATTGTACAGTTTGGGGATTAAGTCAAAATTAGAATCAAAACTGTTTCTGCTTGAAATTTAACAAAATTAATTGAAAACTAATTTATTCATGCATTCATCTGGTTGGTTTTGGTTGTTTTAGGAAGTAGGATAGTTGCGGTGACAGGAAGTAATTTAACCTGTGTTTGTATTGATTTTTAATGCTTTGGCTCTAGATAAATGGAATATTAAATCTTTCTTCTATAATGGGTTGAGTGGCCACAAGGTCCCCTTTTCCCACTATAATTATAGCTATGCTATACAGCTATATTTCTATCTATAGTTCTATCATCACTTTTCACAGTACTTATATTATTATATCAGAAGCTTATGAAAAATAAGCCATTCCAAGCTTTGAGCAGACTATAGTCCTAAATGTGTTTGGGAATGCTTTTTAGGAGAATGTGTCATAAATGATGCTTAGGTTTCAGGTCTAGCCCCAAAGAAACCTAATTAAACCACCATATAGCTAATGTATAGAAATATTATTTCAGTGATTCTTAGCTACCATGTCTCAAGATTATTTTCTTTTTTTGGAGCATTCTAGATTTATGGATTTATTTATCTATTTGTTTAGCATTTTCCCCACTTTACATGGAGAAACAAGTTTAACATCGATTTTATAACTTTGTGTTCCAAATTCTCTTCCTCCGTCCCTACCCCTCCCAAGAATTCAAGCAATTCAACATGTTATACATGTGCAGTTGTGCAAAACATATCAGACAAAAAAAAACCTTTAGAGTCTCAAGGTGATTTTCATGGAGAAATGCATTTAGAATTCTACCTCAGCAAAACATGAAGGAGATGCAGCATGGTGCAATGGATGGAACACTGGAATTGGAGATGGAATCTAAAATCGTGTTTCTGACACTTGTAAATTATGTAATCTTGGACAAGTTCTTTAACTGTTCTAAAATCCAAGCAAATGTTTATGATTATTTTTTAGTTATAGATGGTCAGACTGACCTTTTTTGGAATCAGTTCCCATACTACCTTGTTATGTATTACAATTCCCCCACCCCCACCCCCACCCCACCCCCCACACACACACTGCTGTGGAAGTTGTTCTGCCAACAGAGGCCTTAGGGGAAAAGGATATACAAATGTTTTGGTCACCTGTAATGCTCCAGACATGTACTTTAATAGATACCTCTCTAAATTCATCATTCCCTAGGTGTTCTGAATTGGGACAACAGAAGGCAACTGTTCCAGGCATTAATGGGATTCTGGATTTAAAATATACAAGTATATATTCATTTTACATATATATAGATATATATATCTATATATATCTATCAGCTGTTCTTTTATATGATTCATTTGTAAAATCAAAGTTCTCAATTTGGGCACAGTATTCAAGTCCCAAAATTAATTGTCTTTCATTATACATTTACATTGCTTGGTCAATGAACAAAGAAGCAGGCTCAGCACGAAGAAGAAGTAGATTCAAGTTCCCTCTCTAAAATATATTGGCTAAGTGGCCTAAGGCAAATACCTTAACATTTCTGTAATAATAGACAACTCTGACCTAGTGTTGTCAAACTCAAACAGAAAACTATCTCTGCGGGCCACATATTGACTTAGAAAACCACAAATTCGCATTGTCTGTGTTGAATCTTATTTTTATTTATTCAGTTAAACATTTCTCAATAGCATTTTAATCTGATTCCAGCCAATCAGAATTTTGCTGGCTGCTTGCTGCGTATAGGTCTTGAGTTTAACCCCTTTCCTCTGCATTCTTTAAGAAGTTTTTTCCTCTGGGAATTGCTACTGTTCATGGTATTAGAGGTCCAATTTCTATCCCTATAGCATATATAGTCTACATTTCTTTCATTTTCTTTTAATGTGGAAAGGTTAATATAGTTATGTTTCACTAAAAACAAAAATGGCCTGACCTGTTATTTCCCATTATAACCAATCCTTGTGAAACCTAATCTTAATGAGGTTTGAGACACAAACCATAACTATATTTGGTGCTAGGGTTTTGTCCCAACGCTGTCAGTTGTCCCCTCACCACCCCTAGAGCAAGTCTGTTTATTATTGCCATGTTATTTATTGTGTATGCATAAGTTCTGTAGTGTAGCCTAACTTTTGTGTTTTTGTAAAACCAATAAATGGCTTTGGGCAAAATATTCCTATTCTTTATTTTAATGGTTTTCAGAAGGAAAAGATACCACATATACATATATGTGGATATATACATGTATAAAATAATATTCAATGTTACACCAAACCATTGCTTTTTCAATACTATCTTAATGTTTCCAAAGAATGTAAAGATCTTTATAAAGAACTTAGGAACTGTGAGGGCAAGGAAAGAGGGAAGCCGTATGCTGAGTCCTCTCTGATGCTTTTTTATGAGATTTAGTTTGAATTTTATAAATTAGTTGGAATCTATCTATGCAGTGAGCATCTCTTTTCTCTCTCATAAATATTCGAAAAATCAGCAAGTAGACCAGTGTTTCTCCCAATGAATGAATTTATACCAATTACCAGTATTCAGTGACAGCTTCTTCTCTCTTTACTTTCTGAGTCCCTTCTTTAACCTGTTTTCCTAAAACAGGAATATGGGGGGGGGGAGACAAAAAAAGCTTCCTCTCTGAAACTATTTATATTTTAGGTCTTTATTGGTGAATAAATAACTTTTAGTACCAAAATATACATAATTTTTGTGATGCTATGATACTTTCTAAACAAATCAATTCTATATAAATTAATGGCATAATTTATCATGGGCAATACTTTATATTTTAGGTGATTTCCTTTTTCGTGCTTCTCAATAAGTGGCATCAAAGAATTAGTAGCAATACTGAACATTTGAATTATGACCTTATTTGGCTTAGATGGTGCACTAGGCCTGGAATCATAATGCCTTCAAAGACTATCTTATCTCGGCGATCCTGGGCAAGTCACTTAACTCCTGTTTGCCTTACTTTCCCCATCTGTCAGCTATGGATTATAATAGGACATACCTCCCAGGATTGTTGTGAGGATAAAATAATATAGTAATTGTGCAGTGCTTTGCACAGCACCTGGAACATAGTGAGGTTTGTATAAATATTAACTAGTAACTGTTAAACGGGAACAATAACATCACTTGCCAAGATTGTTGTGAGGAGAAAATGGAATACTATTTATAATGTTCTTTGAAAATCACTATATAAATGTAGTCATTGCTATGTTATTTTAGGACAACATAATTTTCCAGAAGAAAATGACATGATCATGACTTTAAGTCCATAGAACATTGTAGAAATAAGATTTTGTGTCACTTTTAATGACTATATCCATGTTCACATTTTCATTCTTTTTTTTTTTTTTTTTGGTGAGACAATTGGGTTAAGTGACTTGACCAGTGTCACACGGCAAGTAACTGTCAAGTGTCTGAGGCCGGATTTGAACTCAGGTCCTCCTGACTCCAGGGCCAGTGCTCTATCCACTGCACCACCTAGCTGCTCCCCACATTTTTATCCTTACAGATAGATGGTATCCATTCAGGGGTGTGCTTTAGCCAATTCTGATGGGCTTGAAAAACCCAGTTGCTATTTGTATGTATGTGTGTGTGTGTGTATGTGTATGTGTGTGTGTGTGTGTGAGCACTTATAGGAAAATTGGTAAATGTTACAAATTCATGTTTAATATTATTTTGTTGATTGTTTAGACTTAAAAATGTCATGAAGAAAATATTGTTCATGTAGCTTAAATTTTAAAGTTTTTCATGTCTACTTTGTTTTGTTTTTGTTTTTGTTTTTTTATTCTGGAGATCTGCTTGTTAACATTTACCAGCTCATCCCTGTAAATCACCAATACCTGTACTTTTTCCTTATGTGGAGGTAGTTTTGATTAACTAAGTAAATAGTGACCATGGTAAATTTTATCTTATTTGTAGTTTGCTCCCAGTCCACTCTTTTAAACTGCATAAATGTCATACAAGGAGTCTTATTTTCAAATGCATTAGTTTAGATTTTGCATTCATGAATCTGTAGTTCAGGGTACATGGAAAGACCTCATCTTAAACTTAGATAAGGGAAAAATCTTAATTATTTATTTCCAAAAATGGCCCACTAATTTAAGCATTCCCTTAATAGCATACATACATACCTACATATATGTGCGTGTGTATACAGATAACTGAGGTAGTATCAATAACCTTCTACAGACTAATGTCCTGTGATGTAAAGAAAGTTGAAGATTTCTTTTGGGAAGGGCTTCTTCCAACTTCCCCCCCACCAAAAAAAAAATAAACAAACAAACAAACAAAAAACAACAACAGGCTTGCTATCAGAACAATACTACTCATTTGCCACTGTTGACATATTGATGGGAACACCTTTGTATCTCTCTCTGTTTCCTGTACCTTGTTCTATATTCTTGGATTTGTTTTATGGACTGATTACTTTTTAAGGGCTCACTTGTCCTCTTCATATCTCTTCCGGAAAAAAAACTGCTTATTTATCAACTGTCAAATAGTAAAAAAAAAAAAAATTTAATTCAGAACACATTTAGGTTTTTTTAAAATATAAGCATTTGTTTGCATGAAATTTACAGTACCACATTCCAAAAAAAATGAAAATGAGTATAGGCATACTTGATTTGGGGGTAGAAAAAAACTTTCAGAAAAAAAATGAAGGCTTAGCCATCTGGGACAGAAGTATTTTCTTTGACTTTATAATGCCAAGAGTGAATCAGCTTTAATACTTTTATTTCCAAATACATGGAATGTATGGTTAGCCACAGAAGAAAGTACAAAGACTTTTTTTTCATCCTGGTTTGAATTGGTTCTTTTGAAGGGCTAATGTAGCTACCTGCTAACTGTACTGGCTATAGTTTAAGAATGTCGTGTGTGGGATGCAAAAGACAAAATAAAGTAGAAATCAAAATTCTCTGGGGATAACAGCATGATAAATTGCTTACTTGTATTGTAGCATCCATTTTCACTTGTGTTCACTGTAGGAGCCAAGAAATGTGCTGGTGCAATTTACATTCTCTTATTTATCACAAACAATAGTTAGTATTTTACACCTCTTAGAAATTTCTATAAGAGTATTTCTCTGGTTCCATTCCTAGTAATCCAAAAAGAGGCTATCTGTAAAAGCCACATGGCACCAAATAAAAGGGATTTGGGGAACAGTGTGGTGTTCTTGGCAAACTTCACTTAAATGACTTTCTATTCCAATTTCCGTGGAGTTTATACTATTACAATATATCCTAAGAAAGACCCTACCCTTAATTATACTTACATGCTGATTGCATTTTAAAATATATATGCAAACCAGCAGGAGTGTTAAATCCCAGCACAAATGAAAGTATTAGAATAGAAAGGAAGATTGTAAGATTAAGTGTTGACATTTTGGGGGGAATGAAAGTAAGCACATTGATTTATAGTTAGATCTCATGAACCATTTTGCCTCCAGATTCTGCAAGATTTCTTTATCCCATGGGATTTGTTTTTATTCTCCTTCAATACAAAGACTTATAAATAATGACTATAGATAACAAAAAAAATGATCATAGAGATATGATCCCATTTAAATGAACATGGCTAATAGACAAAAGGGTAAAAAATTCCAAGCTGGACATATTTTAGGGGTTTCTATCTATTCTAGATAAAAGCATAAAGTGAATAAAACATCGACTGAGCATAGGAAAAAGTGAAAGATGAATAAATCATGGGATAGTATTTCTGGAGAAAACACACACACAGGATTATTACAAGGGCCATATGAGTTCAGAAGAGAACCCCTTAATCCTTTATTTGGAAGGAAATCCAGCAAGACTTTTGACATGAATAACAGAGGTTTTCACCAGCAGAAGGATGTATCTCATTTGATTTATCTACTGCAGAGGGTAAATTATTGGAAGGGATTAGCCCCCAGCTGCAAGAAGAGATGTTTAAGTATTATGTCAAGTATTGTTTACATCAAATTTCCAATTAATATTTATTTCCAAATGAAAATTTGGAAGTCAAGGCTTTCTGACTTTGTTAATCACCCTGTTTACTATGTTAGATTAGCAAGGAAGCCAGTAATATAGTTGTGATAAGGATCTGATCTAGATGGTAATAGTGTGAGTAGAGTGGAGGGGGGATAGATGTGAGAGGCATTTTGGAATTATGTTGAAAGAACTTGGCAACTGTTATGTTATGATGAGCAAGGGAGAGGAAGGGGTCAAAGATGAGTCTTAGTTTTAGAGCCTGGGTGCCTGAAAGCATAATGGTGCCATGAACACAAACACATAAGAAAGAAGATTTAGTCTGTGGAGCTTTGGGGGATTTTGTTTACAAGTGTGAGGTATCCATAAGATATACTGAATTGGTGGAGCTGTCCAACAGGTCATTCGAAAATGAGACTAGAGCTTTGTGGAGAGGGTCAAAATTGAAATAGATAGTCAAAGCTGAATATATAGATGATATATAAAGCTATGAGTGGATGAGATTACCTAAGGAGAAAATGTATAAAGAGAGTGAATCAATGAACAAGCATTATTAAGCCCTTTCTGTGTGTGCTAAGCACTGTACTAAGCAGGGAGATAGACAGAAAATGGAAAAATTTGCCCTGCCCCAAAGAAAGGTACCTTTCAGTGGGAGATGCAACATGTACATTGTAGGTATATTCAAGATACATACAGAATAGATAGAAGGTAACCTTAGGCGCCTGTTAGTGTAGTGGATAGAGTGCAGGGTTTGGAATCAGGATGTCCTTACTTCAAATCCAGCCGCGAATACCTACTAGCCATGTGAGTTGGTCAAGTCACTTGCTTACTCTTTGCCTCAGTGTCTTCAGCTTTAAAATTGGGATAATAATAGGACCTACTTCACAGGGTTATTGGGAGGATCAAATGAGATAATATTTATAAAAACACACACAATACTTGGCACATAGTAGGTAAAATATAATTGTTTATTCCTATATCCCCTTCTGTTAGAGAAGAAGGCTCTAGTATCTTGGTGAATTAGAAAGGCCTTCTGCAGAAGATGACATTTTAGCTTTCTTGAAGAAAGCATGTTTTTTTTAAAAGGTTGGACATAATATACATTTACTGTGCGATTTGAAATTTTATAGGGGTGCCTATCTGTCCCAAGTTTAGGGAATTTGGCTAGACTTTCTAATGTATTGCTACTTATAAATTAGAGGCTTTGGCATCAGTTTTGGGGCATTAAGCATTTATTAAAGCATATTAAATATTAGTAAAGAGAGAGAGCAAGGCATGTAACTGCTTCTTCCAGTGTTCCCAGCCAAAAGAGCGCTTGAGAGAGTATAAGCTCCCTGCAGGTCCAACGGAGAGGCAGCCCTTCCACACTGCTCAAAGCTAATTGGCTAGCATCATTCAAATCTATTGGTTTACTGGACTTGAGGGTTGTCATGGGCAGTACGTGCTGAGGTCAGAGTCTGGAGGATAGACCCTCTGAAGGGAAAGGCTTTTGGGTAGGTGTGCTTTTAATCTCTAGTCTTTATTCCGAGTTTTAGGTTCAACTTTACTGACTCTGCTGGCCTTAAAAAAAGTCAGGCAAAGCTCTGGAGTTAGGCCCTCGAGTGGGAAGCCTCTGGGAGCCCGAAAACCCATTATTTTCTCACAGGAAGATTGTAAAGAAGAGAGAGAAGTGTAATCACCCCAAAATAGTTTAGTGTCAGAGGAAGGAAGAGGAGGAGGAGGAGGGGAGAGAGAGTGAGAGAGAAAGAGAGAGAGAGAGAGAGAGAGAGAGAGAGAGAGAGAGAGAGAGAGAGAGAGAATGAGAGAATGAAGGGGCTCCTCAGCAACCTCAAATATTAGAAAATACTTAATCAATACTTGAATTGATTTGGCTTGTCTATCCAATTACATTTCAATGGGAATTACAAAGGCTTTATCTATATCACACTAAACCTCTCATAAAAAATAGAATGTTCAGTCAATTATGTAGATGTTTTCAAGCCTCCGGGTGTTTGTTGTCTTTTATATAGAATTTCCAGATGGTTAACAGTCTATCACTTTTCCTCAAGTTATATTAATATGGTCAAAGTATATTTTTCTTCCATTGTGGAGTTGTTCCAAATGGGAAGAGGTGTCTTTGGTTAGAACAGTAGCAGATGCTTTTGTCCCCTTCCAGCTTGCTAATAAGAAAGTTATGCCAATTCAGGCAAAGTGAAGCACAGAATTGAGACAACTGTCAACATAATGAAATGAAACTTAGAATCTCAAAATGAGTTAGTCAAGCATTTATCTTTGGGGTGTGAGACTAAATTCATCTAAATCACTCGAACTCATCATTGTACTTTCCCCTTTGTAGACATTGTGTACAAAAGGTTTATAGCTGTAATTTTAATAATTTCTCCTTCTAGACATGGCTTTGTAAAGGTTTCCCAGCAGCACAGTGAATCTAGAATTCTGGAATTCTAAGAAACTCTAAGGAACATCTAGCCCACCTCTCCAGTCAATAGATGATGAACCGTCTTGGACACAATGTCAGTTAGCTTCTGCTTAAACACTTAAAGTAATGAGGAACTTACTACTCACAAGAAAGCTTTTTTTTCCATTTTTAGACAGTTCTAAGTGTGTGTGGTGTGGGTTAGGATGAGGAAGCTGTTCTTTATTTTTAACCAAAGTCTTTCAAGTAACTTCCACATGCTGGTTATAGTTCTTTCCTTGGGAGCCAAGGAGATTATAATACATCTGGGCAGTTCATTTCCAGGGCAACTTTCAGAGAGGAATATGCTCCATGCAAGAAACATTCTTTGTTTGTTTATTAGGAGATTAGTGACCAAGGCAATTGGGAGCCTAGTAAAATATGGATATTGCAGACTGAATTTCATTGCATTTATTCAGCTGCCTGCTGATTTACTTTGGTTTGATGGGTTGTGTTTATACAGATTTGGAAAGTAATGAAATGTTTCTTCTTCTTTGTGATCTCTATTACTTTGGGGATGCATATAAGTTTCTGACTTAAATTAAATAATAAACAACCTTGAGTCACTGAAAAAGAATGTGATTACTCCATCACAAGGAAAATGTGTTTCTACTTATTGTCATCCAGATCTTGCTTCCTGACAGGAGAGCCCTTGAGGAACAAGAATCTCTTAGCTTCCAATCTAGCACTTTCTTCAAAGAATATGAAATATACTCTACTTTGCCAGGAAAGAATCAGTCTGGGATTGTTCAGTATTACCTCATGAATCAGCCTGCAAGGTCCTGAACAATAGCACTGACTGTAGTTCACCAGGGCTGGGAATATTCTTCCAAGAAGAATATTTACTTCTTTTCCCTAACCATCCATCAGGTCCCCTCATCTCAGTCCCAAGGAGGTTAGTTCCAGCCTCATTGCCATGCAAAACCTTTTCATCTTTCACATTCCACTGAACATAAGACTCAACCAGTGATACAATACTGTTTTCCTATATTTCAAAATTTTAAAAGGCTAATTGAGCAAGATCGTCCAAGGACAGACTGCTTTGGAAAGTTATTGCTGGGGTGTAACAGCAGGTGAAGTGATAAGAAGGGAAGAGAGGATTAGAAAGAATAAAGAATATGCTACCAATAAGTGTGAAACTTGTATAAAATAAGAGGAAAACAGAAGCGAACCGTGCACAAGCATGAAACATTTCTTTCCTTTTGGCTCTCAGGGCATAGCATTTCCCTACTAGAGCTAGTGGCAAAGGAGAAAAAATTATCTTTGTTGTGTCTGTATGTAATCATTTTTACATACAAGTAACCCTGCCTAAATGACCAGAAAATTTCTACCCACAGTAAGATAGTAGCCAAACCTCTGAATTGTGGATATGAGAATCAAGGGGAGAAATTTGGGATTTTCATATTATAATGCTGATTTCAAGGGTGCTGGATTAGAGTTACACTTAAACTATGTGGGAGGGAAATGTGTGGTTTTGATGTTGAAATGGGTATGAATTTAAATTGTCCATGGATTTCATCATTAGAGATCATCTATGTAATCTATAAACCCCTTGCTAATGAGAACTATTTTTTATCCATTCTAAAAAAAATCCTTATGATGCCGTGCACTGTTTTTTTGTTTCATTTTATTCCAACAAATAATTATTTAATCCTTGGTTCCATAGAGATTTAGGACAATGATAAAGGATTGCCTCTCTAGGAAAATAAATCCAAAGCAAACTCAGAAATAATAATATAACAAAAACTGACCCACAGACATAATTCCATTCCCTCCATGACCCCCTCACTCACCCAGGTGGTCTCAATTCCTATAGTGCAAAATTGTCTATATAGTATGGACTAAGTATATGATGCTGGTGACGGTGACCTGGCATGAGCTTTCTCTTTTACTTTTGCTTAGGTCTCAGTTGCTTGATTGATTTTTTTTAAATCTGTAACTTGATAATGCTAGTGCCTATATTAAATTTTGTAAAGAAAAATTGTGAATTGAGAATAAACCAGGTTGTCAGAGGAAATTATTGCTTATTGTGGAAGATAAATGTGTGAAAGTGGTTCGGTTCCAGATTTTGGCTATTTTTATAGTTAGAAGGTTTCCTTTCTTAGATACTACCAATAGACTTATGTAGTTTAGTGTCAATGAATAAAAATTTTCTAAAATATATTTGTGTGCATAAAAAAATGTGTTTTCAGGAAAATGACAGGAAGTAAAACTTTGAAATGAGTTAGCTTTCCTTTGTCTTTATTTCAGTAAAAATGAAAATAGAGAAATGTGTATGATTTAAAATAATTTAGCTCCCTTCAGCTCGGAGTTTGATGGATAATATCTTTCCTGGGGATTCAGTAGAACCTGTAACCTCTCTACCTTCACTTAGTATAGTACTTAGGAGGAGAGAGAAATGTGAGGACAACTACAACACTCTATATATTCACCTGCTGAGCTAAAGTTAACAATACTCGTTTGGCTAGCCCTAACTTCTTCTGCTGCTCAGACTACTGACTAGGGGACATGGCATTCTGAATTCAATTACTTATGGGACCCTCTGGAGGTTGCATTGCTTCTTCATAATAAAGTTATTTATATAGTCCTCCCAGGAAATGATCTCATTTGAACCTTACATTAAGCTTACAGGCTATTAATATCCTCATTTTACAAATGAAGAAACTGAGGCTTTGAGGTTTGAAGGTACTTGCCCATTCAGCTAGTAATTTCAGTGGCAGGATTTGAACTCAAATGTTCCTCGATCCTAGTCCATCACTCTATTCACTATTCACACTGCCTTTGAAAAGGACCTATGTAGAAGAAGCCTTCTTCCCTCTTGCCTGCCAATCATATGATCAATAAACATTTAGGAAGAGCCTAATAAATGTGCCAGGTACTGTGCTAAGAGTTGAAAATAGAAGAAGAGTCAAAAGTCAGTCCATGCCCTTAAGGATTTTAGTCTAATGGAGGAAACAACATACACATAAATATATACAGAGAAAGTTACTTGAAGAAATTGGAATTAATTAACAGAGAGAGGGCACTAGAATGATGAGATTGGGGAAGACTACCAGTAAAAGGATTTTAGTTGGGTCTTTGACAAACCAATATTTCCCACCCAAATACATATTCACTCTTTTGGAAATATAAGGTATGTAGTATATTCTTATTGCACTTAATTCTGCTCTGTGTAGGACTAATGAATTCACTACCATTTCTATATGTTTTATAATGCAGCAGTATAAATCAAAGTTTGAAATGTGCACCATACCTGTAGATCCATTGGCAGCTACATTCATAACCCCTTCAGATAGCTACTGTATACTATTGCATGTAATATAATCATTGCCATAGACATACATAACAAATGGCTTGTTCATAAAAAGCTTGATGAGGGAAATAAAACCCTTGATAGTCTCTATAAGAAATATTTCCCCCTGGAAATTGAAGGAGGAAAAAAGTGAGCTCTATATCTTTACACATTGTATGACTGCCTAGAGCCATTCTATAATATAAAATGAGATTTATTATACAGAATTGCCAGCAGGCATCTCTTTTTGTAAAAGCCAAAGAGAGTGAGAAATATTATTCTGATTGAAGTGTACCCCTCAGCTACTTTCTGGGGTATGAGTTCTTTGAAACATAAGAAAAAAAATACTTATAGTAGCCTCTAATGCAGTGCAAACTTTGAAATTTCCTATTGTTTTTTCTAATTGTATCCTATGGTAAACTATTTTGAATTTGTATTATAGAAAGAAGTAGACAGTTTTATTTCAATTCGACACATATTTCTTTACCCCTACTTATGTGTTAGATACTGTACCATACCTATCATATCATCTATTTATAGAAATACTTTTAATAAGAGAATGTAATAAAAGAAAAGTGCTTAGGAGAAGTGATGAGGGAAGAAAAATAATTATTCTAGGGGAAATCAGAAAAGACTTCAAGTATAAAATAGCACCTGTATGTTGGGTCTCAAAGGATAGAAGAGATTTCAACAGATTTGGAAAGTGAAGGATTTTGTCCATTTCAGGCAAGGAAGATTATGTGAGCCAAGGCAGGAGAACAGAAGAGCACATAACAGGGGACACTGTTCTGTGAGAACAGAAGTAGTGTATGAATGACATGCGATTAGAAAAGAAACACCAGAGATGGAAGAGACACTAAAGGTTCCCTAGTCTAATCCATTCCGTTTAGAAATGAGGAAACTTAAGCCCTGAGAAGTAGGGGAAAGTGACTTAAAACTTGTATAACTGATGAGTAGCAGGCACAACAGTAAGACATACTTCTGACAGTACAGATAGCAAGGTCAGGATTTTTCCACTCCTCTTCCTGGTTGGAACCATATTAAGAAGGATTTTAAATAAATGTCAACATAAACAATCTACACTGTATTTAGGGAACAACTGAAGTTATATTTACTTTTTGTTTGTTTACGAAACAAGAAAGAAAAGTGGTAAAACTGTGGTGGTTCTTAAAGAAGATTAAAAATTCCTTTAAGTCTTAGTTTAGGTTCTATGAACTCTGTGAAGCCTTCTGTGACTCTCTTGACAGAAAGGTTTTATTGTTGTAGTTTGTTTAAATAATGTTAAATTGTGTTTATTAGGCTATCGGGTTACCTGTCTTTGGCCTGAAATGTAATTGTACCTCTTCTAATTACTTGCCATATTATCCCTTTAACATATTTTTTCCCTTTCTGCATGAATTTACCCTATTTAATATCAAAAGCCTTAAGAATATGTTCTTTATGGTGCCAGCCTCTCTTAATATCCCGTGATTGAAGCCCATTTTGTTGTACTACCCAGTTCATAGTAGACAGTTTTGGAACTGAAGTGAAGTGAATTTATTATTGACTGTCTTAACCTTTATCTTTGTCTATTTATTTGCCCATTATCAGAAAATCTAATCTATCATTTGTTAGAAGTGGTGTTGTTCATTTATTTTTAAGTTGTATCTGACTCTTCATGACCTATTGGGGTTTTCTTGCCAAAGATACTGAAGTGGTTTGCCATTTCTTTTTCCAGCTCATTTCACAGATGAGGAAACTGAGGCAAACCAAGTTAAATGACTCGCCCAGGGTCACATAGCTAGTAAGTATATGAGGCCAGATTTGAATTCATGAAGAGGAATCTTCCTGACTCCAGGCCCAGTACTCTACCCATTGTGCAACCTAGCTGCCCTGTCAGGAGTAATGATTTTATTTGTGAATATTAAAGTTAATCTAGCTGCTTAAATGGATGGTATAATGATTTTAAAGACCATAGACTCTTTGATAGTTTTCAATGTCTAGTGTAAGAACTTGCCCAAAGTAGATATTTCAGAAATATTTGACTTGAATTTTGGAGTACAGAAGCAAAGTGGTCAAAGCTATTTGTTACAAAACTTTAAATGTACTTGATAAGTTATATGGGATAAACGGAAGAGAGAAAGGAAGCAGAAAGGAGCCAGTTGTGAGTTCTATATAAGACTAACAATAACTAACTCAGAAGAAGTTTGAGGCATGGTTGGAAGGCCATTAGAAATGGAAGGAAGGGGCAAGTATTAAGGAGGTATTAAACTGTGACTCAATGAGTCAAACAGCATTTATTAAGTATGTACCAGACTTTGTGTTCAGTTCTGGGGATAAAAATAATAAAAACAATTCCTGCTCTTAAATATTAGGGAACACAATACATGCATAGATAAATGTATATAGAATAAATATAAAGAAAAAACTGAAAAATTCAAAGTGATTAAATACAAGATAGTTTGAGAGGTCCACATCTAGTAGTTTGGATAATCAGAAAAGGCTTCAAGTAGAAGATGATGCTTGAAGGATCTTGGTGAGAAAGAGAGATTCTTTGAGACAGTCAAGGAGTGTCAGTTAAGGAAAACTACTAAGAAAGAATAGTGGTGGGAGATGGAATTTTAGTAGTCCTTGAACCTGATCAGATGTGGAGGGCAAAGGTAGTAAGAGAGGAATGTCATTGATAAAGTTTGGTTTTCAAGTCTGAGATGACTGAGAAATACTTCAGTGAATCTCTAAGCTTATTGACATGGACAATGGTTGCTCATTCCTTATTGTATAAAATGTACAATCACGTCAAACATTTCCATATTAGTCATTTTGTACAATAAGACAAGGAAGGAAGGGAGGGAGGGAGAGAAGGAAGGAAGGAAGGAAAGAAAGAAGAGTCATGGGGGAAATAGGTGGTTGGGGGTTGTTAGGTATTCCTCTTTAATTATATACCCTTTTGCACACAATTCAATTGGAATAAAATAGTCTTTTATTTAGGCACTAGAGAAAGGGACCAAGAGAGGAGTCAAAGGCTTCCCTTAAGGGGAGATGGTTCAGGGACATGATTCTTTGAGAAACCTATCTCCTCAAACACAAGAAAGGCAGAAGCTTTTACAGAGGACAGATGGTGGGGCAATGGATGGGGTGACCACCTGACTATGGAAAATTCTCTTTGGGAGTAGGGAAAGCTTGAATGGGGGTGGTAGTCCTGATTGCTGGAGGTCTCTTTCCCCTGGTGCAGATCAGGCAGCAGCCATGCCTAATGGGCTTATCTCCCTTCCTTCTCAAAGTACCTCCTTTAGCTAGTAGGCCAGTTTAAACTTTAATCATCCTAGCCCCCATGTCAGAAGGAAGGAAAGAAAAAATAGTATGCTTTAGTCTGTTTTCAGGCGGTATCTGTTCTTTCTCTGGACGCAGATAGCATGTTTCATCATGAGTCCTTTGAGATTTTTTTAGATCATTGTATTGCTGAGAATAACTAAGTCATTCACGGTTTTCCATCATTATTAGTTCTACACTTGGGGTTGGAGTTTGAGTGGAAAGACTAGAAATGTTCAAAGATGAAATAAGATATGGACATTATGATAATACAAGTTAAGTTTTGATGAAAGGATTACATTTATCATAATAGATTCAAGGAAAGAGGGCTCCTATTCTACTGTAAACACAATAGATGGAAATTATATGGAGATAGATTTCAGCAGCTATAAGGAAAAACAACAAACTTTTCTAGTAGAAGAGAGGAGGCCAAAATGGATAACTAAAAATTTTCCTTCTTTACATGTGCGTAGATGTCTTTGAGTGTGTTTAAGGTTCCCAGAAGGAAAGTTTTCAATGGCATGCCCTCTGGCACATAACTAGACAGATTACTAGAAAAGAATTGAATTAAAGAATCACAGAGTGTTAGAGATGGAAGAAACTATAAAGGTCATGTAGTTCAACACACTCATTTCACAGATGAGAAAATTGTGGTCTAGGGAGACCAAGCTTACACAGCTAATCAATGTCACTATTTGGAGTAGAGTTTAGGACTTGCCTCTAAGTCTGGAGCTTTCTCTAAGATTTTCGTTTCTATATTCAGATAGCAACCATCAAAATCAAGGTAGTTACTGATATATATTTATACACATAAAGTGAGGCAACTATTATGCAAAATAAATAGTAGTCATTTACTTTATAACACTCATTATTTGACCATAATTTATCAAGATGGAAATATGACATTCGATTACTACAGAGCCCTTTCAGTTTAACTAAAATAAAATAGATTAATTTTTAAAAATCATTAAGCACTTGCTACATGCATAACAAGTCAAGGAGAGAGGTACAATCTTCTTAAAGTATGTGGTTCCAGACCTCATAGAGCTATCTTTTAGGAGAACAGGGCAAATTCACAGATAAAGATGCCTCAATTCAACAGAAATTATTTTAATTTAATTTTTTTTTTGGTGAGGCAATTGGGGTTAAGTGACTTTCCCAGGGTCACACAGCTAGTAAGTGTTAAGTGTCTGAGACCAGATTTGAACTCAGGTACTCCTGAATCCAGGGCCAGTGCTTTATCCACTGCACCATCTAGCTGCCCCCTCAACAGAAATTATTGATACTGCTATATTCAAGGGAAGGGCTAGACACTGAGGCAAAAAGAAATATAAACAAGACAGGCAGAGTGGTGTAGTGGATAAGGTACTAGATAGAGTCAGAAAGACTTAGTTTAAATCTTTCCTAAGACATTGGATAGTCTTGTGAACTCTGAGAATTCATTAGTAGGGAAGGACAATATAAAATTAAATTTTAAAATATATAATCCATTTATAATACCAGTTACAACATCATAAATGTTATGTGATTTACATACACTGTAATTTCCAAGGAATCAAAATTCCATGTTGCCTGAAGGACAATGGAATTATGGATAGCTGAAGCACATTTTTATAAGTCATCCCTCTACATCTCTCTGATGACTCCAAATCTGACCTCTCTTCTTTCTGCTACGAATTATAGGGATTTTCCAAGTATTACTTCCTAAGCCTTGAACAATTGTCTCTACAATTTATTTGTTCTATGTTCTTTCTTTTTCTCTATACCTCCTTCACTATCATAGTTTCAGTGATTACTTCTGGTGCCAGTGGTCCTAGTGCTTATAACAGTAATTGCATTCTGGCCAATTTCTATTGTCTTCAATAATACTATTAGGTGATAACTTTGCTACTTCCTCCTATAGCTGAAGATACTATGACTCTAAGAAGTGAAGAGAATTAACCAAGGTCATATAGCTCATAAGTGGTTGAGGGAACACTAAAATCCAGTTTTTTGACTCCCATTTCTCTGCACTGTCCATTAGTCTTAGCCAGCCTTCAAATTTCTAGCTGACATCCCACTCCTTCCACAATACCTTCTGACTGCCATCTTTTACTGGTTTTCTCCCTTTTCCAGTATCCCAGTACCCTATATTGTGTACTCCATATAATCAGCTTCAGAGTCACATTCTACTTTACACTCTTATTTGACTACCATATAAATACCTCATATTCTTATGGGCCAGCTAGTTGGTGCAATGAATAGAGTGCTGGTCCTAGAGTCAGAGAGTCTTGCGTTCAAATTCATCATCAGACATTTATTAGCTATATGACCCTGGGAAAGTTACTTGACCCATGTTTTCTTCAGTTTCCTCATCTATAAAATGAAAATAACAGTACCCACCTATGAGGGATAGTGGTTGGGTCAAATTAGATAATATTTGTAAAGCACTTAGTACACTGTCTGGCATGTGCTAGAAATTATAAAACTGTTAGCCATTTTTATTAGTTGATCTGAGTTCTTGCTGTTGTATTCCAGGCAATAGTCTATGGGACTATTCATACCCTTTGACTCAGTGGTACACTGCTAGGCCTGTATCCCAAAGAGACCATAGAAAAGGGAAAAGGACCCACATGTACAAAAATATTTAGAGCGGCTCTCTTTGTGATGGCAAAGAATTGGAAATTGAGGGAATGTCCATCAATAGGGGAATAGCTAAACAAGTTGTGGCATATGAATGTAATGAAATACTATTGTTCTGTAAGAAACGATGAGCAGGAGGAATTCAGAGAAACCTTGAAGGACTTACATGAAGTGATACTGACTGTGAGGAGCAGAACCAGGAGAACATTGTACACAGTAACAGCAACATTGTGTGATGAACGATGGGGGTAGACTTGGCTCTTCTCAGCAGTGCAATGATCCAAAACAGTTTCAAAGAACTCATGATAGAAAATGATCTCAACATCCAGAAAAAAGAATTGTAAATGATGAATGCAGATTGAACCACACTATTTCTACTTTTAGACTGTTTATTTCCTTCTTTCTTGAGGTTTTTCCCTTGTGCTCTGATTCTTCCTTCACAAGATGACTAATGGAGAAATATGTTTAATGTGACTGTACATATACAACCTATATCAGACTGCTTTCTGCCTTGGAGAGGAGGAAGGGAAGGGAGGGTGGGAGAAAAAAATTGGAACTAAAAATCCTGTGAAAAAATGTTTAAAACTATCCTTATATGTAACTGAAAATAATAAAAATACTTTTAAAATAATCTCACTATTGAGACTCTTACACTCAAGCATGAATGCTTGAATGATACAAAAGCAGTCTTTAATAACAAAGAGTCACTGAAGTTTGAGGCCCAGGCATAAAGAGACAATTAGCCTACAAAGAAAGCCTGGGATGCCTGATTGTAGAAAGGCATACTGTCCTAGAATCAAAGTGCTCCATTATCTGATATGAAGCATGTGTACATTCTATAACTGGTTCCATTTGACTAACCATATGAAGGGGGGCTTTTTTATTTAAGTCAGAACTGGGTTGCATTTAAACTGTACTATCGAGCCATGTTAAATCTCTTGACTTTTGGTTTTTTTCCAGCTTGATTGCTATTTGTTCTTGGGTTAGGGGGAGCCCATCAACTATCTCTCCCCCCAAAGAAGTCATGAATCCATGAGAGCAGAGCTTTGCAGTTGTTTAACCTCTGTTAAGTTTATTCATTACTGCTTTTAGAAAAAAAAGAGAAAATGAGACTAGAGATAGCTATAGTTTTGTGAGGAGAGCCCCTAGAAGTCTGGGATCAGAAGTCCAAACAGTGGGGGATGAAGTCTCAATTAACCTGCTGGTCTAATTTAGCAGCAGGAGAGAGGAAATCATGCTGTAATTGGCCATGCCACATTTGGAAGTGAACTTGCTGAGATGTAGCAAATTCTTAAAGTTTAAGCCCATTCTCTTCAGAAACCAAAAAGGTAAAGGGGAAAGTATACCTCTTATGTGTTGGGAGGGGAATGTTTATATTTCTGTTCTTGATGGATCTTCCCAGTAAATATTCATTCATAAAGATAATTGGAGTTAACTGGTTAAATGAAACTTGGATCCTAATTACTGATGCATTGTAGAGCAGATATGGCCCTAGATTCTTCAGTCAATGAACATCAATCAATAAACATTTAAGTACCTTCTATGTATAAGGAATGGTGGCAAGTTTTGGCAGTACCTACCCAACTGGACAAACCTGTAAAAGCCTAGTAAAAATTGTTTCAGTAATCTTAAAGCAACCTAAATCCACAGAGGCTAATTACCTAAAGAATTGTGGCCAGATCTGTAAGCTGAATCAGTAGAAATTATACCTCTATGGAGGGAATTGTCCATTTTTAAAAATCTTATAGTCAGTGTTATAATGGATAAAGTTTGGACTTAGAAGAGACCTAAATTCAATTTCCACCTCTTATACATTGGCATATCACTTAATAAGATCAAGCCTCAGTTTCTGAAAGTCAATTTCTGACATCTGAAAAATGTCAACAATGCCTTTTTCATAAGGCTGTTTGTTGTAAAATTCAAATAAGATGCATATAAAAGGCCTTCCCAACTCTGAAACTCTACACAAATATGTTAGCTGTTTTTAAGAGAAAATTTAAAGAGAATCTTGCATTCCAGTTAGAGCATGAACTAGTTGCTTCTGTGTTTTCCAACCTGAAAATGTTCTCTATCAGAAATTCTTCAATCACAAGCAAATTAAATAGCATTTTACTTCCTTTGATCTGAGCGTCTAGACTTTCAGATAAAGCCTCAAGCCTGGCTTAGGACACCTAGAGAATGTTATGAGAGAGAGAGAGACAATGCTCCAAATATGAACTGACCCTTCAATTTATGTCGCTGGTGGTTCTAGGATACCCTTGTCAGTTTTCAATCATTGTGAAAAGAGCTATATTATATTAAGCACTTCTTCAGCATGGCTAAAACCTTTCTTAGGGACATAGAGATAATAAATACACATTCACTAGTATCATGTTATGATAGACCTATCTGGTCCCTGATTCAACTCCATCTAGGTTTGTGATGCTATCTTTGGTCTCAAGATAAGGACTCATAACCCAGAACTTTCAACTCTGTGTATGCGTGTGTATGCATACACACATACATATATACATATATGTATATGTGTGTATATATATACATATATATGTGTGTGTATATATATATATATATACACACACACACACTTGTAGGTATATATGTATATTGTAAGGGGCTAAAATTCTAGCTAGACTGTCTAAAAATCTAATGAGTGGTAACCATCAATTAGAAGCTTTAGCAAAAGTTTAGACTTTTAAGACTTTATTAAAGAGCAATCAGAGGTGGGTGAGGAGAGAGAGAAAGGTAATAGATCTAACTATTTATAAGAGACCCCATCATCTGACCTCTCCAAACTGAGGTCAAGAACCCAAAAAGACCCAACACTTCCTTCCTCCTCCCAGAAGCCTCCTGCAAAACCAGAAACAGGGCTGTCCACACACACAGCCCCAAGCTAATTGGCTGGCAACTTTGATTGACAAGTCTAACAGGCGGCTCTACAGATGCAGGTTCTGGGACACTAAAGTCACATGTCTTCCAAATCACATGCTCTCCCTTCATGGCGGAGCCCCCCCAATATCCCTCCAGCAGGGAGCGCCACTCCAATTCCGACTATATATGTATGTGTTTAAGTATAGTGGTTTGTTTGTATGTATATATAGAAGTAGTTCCACATATTTGTACATGTATCTACATTTAAAAAGCATGGTGGGAAATGATTCAGAAATAGTGCTCTTCCAAAGAGATATTCTAATGATATTCTAAGATGAATTAAAAATGTTTGTTTTCATATCTTAAGGTCAAACATAAAGCTGTGTTTAAATATAGACTGAAATAGGAATTTTATTTCACCATAAATATCACGTTTTCCTCCAATAAATATATTTGACTTTGAAATGCTTAAGGTTATTTGAGTATGTATCCTTCTAGAACACTAAATGCTCTTCAGGCTGAAAAGAATAAAAAAGCTATACCACTTTACAAAAGAAAATTGTGTTTCTATTGAGAAGCCCAAATTACAAAGAATTCTGTTTAATTTCCATTTTAAATTAGAATTACTCTCCCTTGTTAAATGCATTTACTGATTTCCTTGGCCAGTGGTTCACAAAGGACCTCAAGCATTTCTTTCTGGTTTCTGAGTATTCATTGGGAAAAAAAAAAATCACTTTCATATATAGTGAAGGACTATCCCATGAAGTCCTTTATTTTTTTAATATCAAAAAGCTAATATCTGCTATTGTGTATAGAGTGAATTGTGGCGAATAGTAGAAACTTGGGTATTGTCCATTAACATCTATCCTTTCTTAGTCAATTAGTTTGCTTGAAGGGCATAGTCAAGTAATTCAATATTTGTGTTATTCCATCATCTAACCAAATAAGCAAATACTCTGTACTTAATTAGCAGTAGACAGAGATAGCAAAGACACAGATAGCGTCTCAAGGATCTTAATATCTTGTCATGGAGGGGAGGTAATAATAATGATGATGATGATAATAATAGCTAAGATTTATGAAGCTCTTGCTATGCTCCATGCACTATATTAAGGACTTTATAATTAGGTATATAATTAGATAGGTGCAAGTATTATCCCCATTTTACAAATGAGGAAACTGAGGCAAACAGCCTCACAGCTACTGAGTGTCAGAGGCTGGATTTGAATTCAGATCCTCTTTACTCACTTTCCTGAACTCTATCCTTTATGCCACTGAGCTATCCCATGTTATGATACTATCCATCCCTTAAAACAGTTTCATACATTCAGGGTAAGGTTCATTTATTTTTTGTCTTCTATGTTTTATCTTTGTAGATTTCACATAAATAAAATATAGAAGTGTTACAAATATCTTATTAGTACAAAACAAAAACTCTCCCAAATTGTATTTGCTTCAATCATCTAAATATTTCAAGTAAAAAGCAAGACCATTTCTGAATAAGTTATTTCATTTACTTCAGAATTCCATTTTATATTTACTTGTGTAAACATGGTTTCCTCTCAATCACTACAACTACCACTAATAATTCGGGGAGGGGGGACTTCCTAAAGGAAAAGGCATCCCACAGAATGCAGTGTTGTGCACATTTCTGGCAGTCCACTTCATTTGCCTTTCCAAATGACTGTAGCTCCTTCACATTATTTAGAGGCTACTGCAATGTGTCTCTGGTTTTGCTGATCAGGCTGTATCGACCAGCTGAAGGATACAGCTGGGTTGTCTCCTTGGCTTGGTGAGCTTAGCTCAGAATGAAATGGTCAGGGAAGTTTCACCCATTAATTCTGTACCTTTAATGTATTTAGACATTCAGACTGGCTTTCCCTCATGTAGCTCTGTAAAAGCTGTGTGCCCTCCTGTACTTTGCCAACAAGAAGACTAAAAACCAGAATTTCTGATATTCCCCAAATATAAAGTGAAATCTACTAACCAGAGGATCGATTTAGAAGTAACAAAGTAACCAGAATAAAGAATTTCTAGAAATGAGTTTACCTCTGTGAATACATAGGCTAATCCCGTCATGTCTGAAGTGTAAAATTAAGTTTACAGTGATCCTAGCTGGCCCTGTGCCCAACAGAGTGGTATAGTGGAATACTCTAAGAAGAGATTCATAGGCATTACCAGACTAACAAAGGATCCATAACACAAAACCAGTTCAGAATCCCGGCTCTAAATGTATTACAATACCTTTTTAATTTTGAAGCTGCGGTCCCACATTAAATTTAAGGTGAAATAGTATAATTCAATGGAAAAAAAAATGAAGTAGGTGATAAATGCTACCAGACACCTAAAATGGAACCATTACTGGGCACTAAATAAAATTTCCTAACACTTGTCAAAATTAGAAACACATTGGATTACCTAATTTTCATTGTCTTACTGAAGAAAGAACACATTTGTTTGGTGAGGAGAAGCAGTTATCATAGTTCTAGAACACCAGCCAGGTAGAGCAATGCTTCTCTTAACCTTGCCAGACATTCACACAATATCAACAACACCCTACAGCACAATGGGACATAAATATTTCTGTACAACAATGCTCCCTTAAAGATATCCATCCAGGCATGCAGAGGAGAAACCAGCATACCCCATAAATGGCTTCTCTTCATAGAATCGCATGATTCTGGTTCAATAGACAGTAAAATTAGTTTATTTCTATATAACAAAGTGATCATACTGTCTACTTCACAATAAATGAAGATTACTAAATAACTTGATTATATTAGCCTAAAGGGGTTTTTATGGTTTTTTTTTTTAATTTGAGTGACCACAAAAAACAATTTTGTTGAAAATTGGATTTAAGTTTATACTTTGAACATTGTAGTGCTGGGTGCATGTGTATTTTGTTCTTTCATTCTATTATAAAAGAATTTTGATGTATTGCTGAAACTGTCAGGAAAGAAGGTAGAAACACAGATATATGTGAGTGTGCACATACTCAGGAAAAGAATTCTATGAAAAGATTGCCGTCTGAGTTTATTATGAAATTGATGGAACAAGTAAATGAACTATAACCTATTGCAGTTGGTGTTTTCATTGAACATAAAAAACATGAAAACTCAGGTTTTTATATCAGTTCTGCAAATGTAAAATGCATGTAGATAATACCAGGCATTTTTTATGGAGTGATGGGTGTGTGATGTGACCTGATTGATGGGCAAGAGTGTGTTTGTAATGGTTAGCTTTTACATTTTCTGTCCCAGGCAATTCTCTTCATTTTTCAGGTTATATGAGTTCTGCTCTCTAGAATATCATGGGGGGTCACGACTCTGAAAGTACATGCAAATCACTGCAAAGAACTATTTTCTAGCATCTCCGACCTCATTTAGTTTATTTTGTTTGCCAATTTGAAGTTTTATTGTGAAATAAGCAAAATTTGTTGCTGGTTTCTCTATTCTCCTCTCTGGCAAAATGTGCATTTTAACAGCGGCCTTTTGGAAATAGAGTCCTCGAAACTGACCTAAGCAAAACTTTTTTCCCTTTCCACAGTGTGTTCACTTAAATTTATCCCATTTGATTTTTACAGTAAATATATGGTGTGAATGAGGAAGGTATTGTTTTTCTGATTAGACAATGAGGAATATCATCTCAAATGTTAATATGTGAAAAAAGGTAAAATCTATCATGCTCTCATTTCCTGTACTCCACACCTAAGATATCATTCCATGATAACTCAATACCTTCTCCTTTACTCATGTCTCTTAAAAGAGGCCATTAAGTCTAATAAATATGTCTGTCTTTTCTATTGATCCAACATCACCAGGAGATTTCTTCATCTATTATTTTCTTTCCATTTCCTTGGCCCAGCCTCTCTTTAATCAGTCAGTCAGTCAACTAGCATTTATTGCCTACTGTGTGCCAGGCATAAAGCTCTCTTCTATCTGCATTATATGACTGAAACTGCTCTCTTCAATGGCCCCCACAATTTAAAAAATTGGTAACCTACCCTTCATTCCAACCTTCCCTTTTTCATGGAAGCTACCAGCATCTTTCCAAGTGCTAAACCTTGTAACTTCTGATTCCTCACTGATTTCCTTCTCCCTCAGTCTCAATTGCCACATCTTGGCTGTTCTGCTCTCTCCATTATCCCTCACACTTCATCCACACAGGTACTAACCTCATTGTAACTCTCACCCCTTCTTGCTTGAACTATTTCAATAGTGTCCTAAGTGGCTCAAGTGCTTCTTTGTTCTATACTCTCTAAACCATCTTCTATATACATGCCTATGAAAATAATATTCCTTTGGTGCAGATCACGCCATGTCAGCCCCTTACTTATTCACCAAATATTTATTAAGCACTTCCTATGATGTTGCCAAAAAAGCAAACAACAACAACAAAAACAAACAAACTGTGCTAGGCATTGGTAATAGAAAACCAAAACTGAAATGGTACTTTCCATCTAGCAGGTACCATTTTAGGTTAAAAACAGGTAAACATGAAAGTACATGTAAAACAGTAATTTCAAAAAAGAGAAAACTAACATCTGGAATAGAGGATCAAGATAGGCATCTTAGGGGGAAGCTAGGTGGCTCAGTGGATAAAGTACCAGTCCTGGATTCAGGAGGACCTGAGTTCAAATACAGTCTTAGACACTTGACACTTACTAGCTGTGTGACACTGGGCAAGTCTCTTAACTGTCATTGCCCCACCAAAAAAAAAAACAAAAACAAAAAAACAAAGATTGGCATCTTATAGGAGGCTGCATTTGGGTCAAAGTTAGAAGGAAGCTAGGCATTCCATAAGGTGAGAAGGAAGTGACATGTTGTCAAAAAAGATTGCGTTGTCAGAATTTTCACATAAGAAGTCACATATGGGAACTAAAACACAGGCTCATTTGTTTGGAATATGGCATGCATGGAGGGGAGTAATGAGGAATAAGCAAGGAAAATTTCCCTAGAGTCAGATTTTTAAGGGCCTAAATGTCAAGAAGAACAAATAGGAGAGTTTTGAAAGAGTTTAGGTTGGAAGGAATGAGGATCTAAATAAGGATAGAGTAGCCATTCTAGGGGAGAGAAAGAGGTAGAAGCAAGAGATGTTATTGAATTAGAATTAACAAGACTTTACAACTGATTGGATATAGGAGTTGAGATAAAATGAAGAATCAAGTATGATTCAGACAACAAAGCCACCCAAATGAAGGATGATAGTCTCATGGAAAGAAATAGATGAGTTGAAAAGAAGAGTGTATTCCAGGAGAAGCAAAATCAGTTTTGTTTTGTACATGTTGAGTTTAAGATGCCCATGGGACATCTACTTGGAGATGTGCAAAAAGCCATTGTGGTTTCACAAAACCAATAGAATAAATTACAAACTTATCAGGCTGTTATTTAAGCTCTTCCATAACTTATTTGTAACAATAATTAATTAAAAGAGGAAGCTAGATTGAGGTGATTGTGTCTCCTACCCTGTCTAAACTGATTCCTATCCCTACCACAGCTACCGTAGTATTGGTCTGCTCTTTTTCTAACTTTCTATAACCTTCACCAAGATATACTTTATACTACTTGCCATCAGTATGGTTTGTGGTACTTTCTCAGGGATCAAAAATTCCTCATTTCAGATACACAGGGTAATTTGGTTATTTGGGCATCTATGTAGTACAATGGATAGTGTTGAGCTTGTAGTCAGGAAAACTCATCTTCATGAGTTCAAATCTTACCTCAGATACTTACTAGCTATATGACCCTAGGCAAGTCATTCAACCATATTTGTCTCAGTTTCCTCATCTGTAAAATGAACTAGAGAAGGAAATGGGAAACCACTCCAATATCTTTGCCAAGAAAACTCCAAATGGGATCATAAAACATTAGACACAACTAAATAACAACAATTTGGTAATCACTCCCCCTCCTTGAGTTGGACCACATAACTTCTGTAACTCCTGTAACACCAGAGGACTGTGTTACAGAAAACCTTTTTATTTGCTCCCTGAGGATGTTTAGAAGAGAGCTCAGAGGTCACCTAACCCAATCCATATAAAAACATGAATCTCTCTACAAGATTAATTTCAACTAAAACTTATTAAGCACCTACTGTAGGCAAGACAGTGGACTAGATGCTAAATAACAAGATGAAAATGAAACAATCTTGCTTTGAAGGAGTTTATATTCTATTGGGAAACACAAATGTGTACGGATAAGTATAGCAAGGTAAGGAGAATGGAATGTGCACCTGCTACATGTTAGATGCTGCAAGGTAGGTTATGTTATCCTCATCTTACAGAAGAGGAAACTGAGGCAAACACAGTTTAAGTGACTTGCCCATGGTTACCTAGCATTAAGTGTCTGAAGCTAGATTTGACTTTAGGTCTTCCTGAAACCAAGCCCAGCCCTTTATACGTTGGACCACAGGTGAAAGTTCATGTTAAAAGCTTGGAGTATCAGAGATGGGAGTAACATTCTGGATAAAACTCCAGAGGAGCCTGCAAAATACTCTGAAGCTGTTAGAGGATGCTGTCTAGGCTATTTTCTTAATGAGTCTCATAAAACCTCTCTTTAGTATCCTGCTAGTTATGCAAGAAAGAGGCAGCTACAAGACCCAATAAATAATAGTGACCTTAGAGGTAGGATGAAAAAGCAGAGAGGATAACTGGCTGTGTAGAATTATTTTAGAGATATTATGGCCCCAGTTCTTGCCACCAACTTCACAGACACAAGTGCTGCCAAATCTTCCATAATTTGGAACTAATTTCAGACAAATAGTTTTTGTGTCTTGTAAAAAGACAAATGTCCTTCCTAGTAGTTTAACTTTAATTATAATTAATTTGACATGAATTTATTTTTTTTGGGGGGGGTGAGGCAGTTGGGGTTAAGTGACTTGCCCAGGGTCACGCAGCTAGTAAATGTCAAGTGTCCGAGGCCGGATTTGAACTCAGGGCCTCCTGAATCCAGGGCCAGCGCTCTATCCACTGCGCTATCTAGCTGCCCCTGACATGAATTTATTTTTACAGATATTTACCTAAGAATCAGTTTATTTACAAATAAGAGCAAAAGTGAGAGAATGAAAAGAGAGATTTAAGAAAAAAGGAGCCATTTTGTTACATTAGAGGAACTTTAAGAATTGGGGGTCAGATAAAATGCATTCTGGTCCCAAGTCATTGGTTAATTTTCTTTAAGATTGAAAACAATTTCACCTACCTGAGTCCCTCTGCTTCTTCTGTAAAGTAAGAGCGTTACATATGATTACCTCTGAATAATCTTAGCTCCAAAGTTCCAAAGAATAGATTGTTGTCAAAAATTTCACAATTTTATTGAGGGCCAACTTATTCAATGAATGTATTCCATTAATATATTTCATTAGTTTTATCTCCCATTCATTATTCATAAATTAGGAGGAATTTCCCCTCACATTCCTTTCAAATACAAGTACCTGAATATTAGCTGGTATTGTAAAACATACAATGACTTCAAACTTTAGAGCTAAATTGTAAATTAAATATTGACATTTTCATTATCAACATTCAATTTAGTAGCACACAGAAGAAAATAATACAGGCTTTTTTAAAAGTCCTTTAATAATTACAGATTAATTCAGTAATTATAAAACAACTGTTTTGAATCTTTCTCCCCATTACTGTAATATAGCAATCAAATACTGCACAGGTGAAAGGCAATTTAAGACTTACAACTATCATTTGCTAATCTTTCATTTCTTTGTCCCCATCTTTTACACTAGCAGCAATTCATATTAAAAGACTGCCTTATCCCTTCCCCTAATTACTTTACAATTTTTGTATCAACGTGAAAGAAATAATTAAAATATCAAAATAAATTGCTCTGCATTTTCACTTTTAAAGTAAATTCAAATATTTTGGACCGTTTGGAAATACTGTCATGGAAATGTCCTATAATAAATACCTTGGCTCTTACTAGAACAAGTTCCTTTCCCTCATTCCTCAGGCTTGAGATAACTTCTAATGCTTTTGTTAATCCATTTTCACTGATAAGCTGAATAAAAATAAATTTGGTGCTTGCCTAAAATTCCTATTCATGGGGCAGCTAGGTGGTACAGTGGTTAGAGCACTGGCCCTGGAGTCAGGAGGATCTGAGTTCAAATCTGGCCTCAGACACTTTACACTTACTAGCTCTGTGACCTTGGGCAAGTCACTTAACCCTCATTACCCTGCAAAAAAAAATCCTATTCATGATAATAAGGTTTCAAACATTTCATTATTTTTTGTTCACAACATTTACAACAAACTATGCTCAGTATGAAAAGAGAATGCTTTTCATGTGGTTGAGTTGTTGCCCATTTTATTTTGTCAACAAACCTCTATTAAGTGACTATTATGTACTAAGCAGTGAAATAACGTGTGGTATGATTAACCTGTTTTTAATAAAAGGAAAATAAATCAATGACAAGGTATAGTCTTGTCAGAAAATAAAATATATTGGTATATGAATTTTCTGGGTTGGTTTTTTTTTTTTCTGCAGTATTAAGAAGTTCAAGACAGGAGCTGATTTAGTAGCAAAAGCAAAAATAAACAAATAGATCAGTGATTCATAGTACTTTTCTCATCCTTTCCCAATCATCCCTCAAAAGAGCCTTGCTCTTATTTATATATGGAGGTTTGAAATGGCTGGGGTGAAAAGCTTTGGACAACTTCATGGTCCTTTGGTCCATTAAGTGGTAAGTGGGAATAGAAAGAATGATCTAACCACTCATGCGATCATGATCACAAGCCATAGTGCATCAACTCAAACATATCTTTTAGTAGAGTCTTATTACTTATACACGGGATTTATGGGACTGTGTCTCACTTTTACTTGCCCAGGATTTTATTGTTCTTCATAACAGAGCCCCAATTTGCAATCTTTGCCTTTGAGAAAATGAACAGCATAGAGGACTTCAAATCAACTTGGTGATGCATAATTTGAAAATAATGAGATACTGATAAGATAATTTTAGACTCAGCAATACCACTACTAATTCTGTACCTCAAACGTATCAAAGGAAAAGTACCAATATGTAGAAAAATAGCCACTCTCTTTGTGGTGACAACGAATTGGAAATCTAAGGGATGTCCATCAATTGGGGAATGGCTGAGCAAGTTGTGATATATGATTGTGATGGATGCAGTTGTATTGTAAGAAATGAAGAAGGGAATGGATTCAAAAAATTTGAGGAAAATTCTGTGAACTGATGCAAAATGAAGGGAGTAGAACAGGGAGAACATTGTACACAGAAATAGTAATATTGTAACAATAACCAACTGGGAAAGTATTAGCTATTATGATCAATAAAATGATCCATGATAATTCCAAATGACTTTTGTTGGAAAAGGATAATCACCTCCAGAGAAAGAACTGATGGACTACCAATGCAGATTGAAGCATATTTTTTCTTGTCTTTTTTTTTTCTATATGGACAATGTTTAAATATTTTTCACGACTTCATATATATTATGGGCATCATTTTTCTTTCTTTTTCAGGTGGTGGTGAGAGAGTAGAGGGAATGAGATAATTTTGAAGTAATTTTTAAAATATGTATACACGTATATATTGTATATAAATATAAACTGCATATTCTTTATAAATATCTACATGAGTAGCAGGAAGAATTAGTTACCATTATAGATTTGCTGCTGAAAAGTATGTAGGGTTAAAGTTTTTGCAGGGGTCACTCCAACCTAGTTATGGCTCTGTTTCATTATCTTTCTAACCTCTCATCTTAAATCAATTAAAATATACAGTAATGTAATAAAATAAACTATTTTGAATAATGCTTGAACATCCAAGGTTCAAAATTTTAAAACCCAGAAGCAAAAACATATTGTTCACAGAAGATCTCAACAACTCTTCCCTCTATGAAATAATTAATGTAGAGCAGCACTCATTAAGTGTTGTATAAATTTTACTTTGTGGGTAATGTGAATCTATCTTTAGGTGAGCCAAGAAAAAGAGAAAGGTTCATTCCTTTGAGCCTCTGTTAGATTTCTCAGGAAGTACATGATACCAATTGCTATTGTCAGGCTTTACAATAGAAAATGCTTCTTTCAGCACTCTTGGTATTATCAAATTAAACAAAAAACAACAAAAAGAAAAAGGGAAACTCTCCTAACCTCAGCAGCTGAAACTAGGTCAGTACCTTAGGGGCATAGCTTGACCTTTAAAAAAAAAAAACCAATTCTGTTTCACTGGTCTGAGTTCATTGTGGTATACTTAGAATTTCAACAAATCAGAAAATATTCAGAATTTGTGACTGCCTTTAGTTCTGATCTGCATATTATGACAGATTAATCAAACTAATGATGCTATAGTAAGAAATGGGGGAAATGACAAATGGCAGATGGTCTTTAGAGGAAGCAAATGATAAATAACTACAAGTTGAAAAGAAATTTCTTTTACCATTCTATCCCTATACATAAAAGGGGTCAAGGGGTCAGCTAGGTGGTGCAGTGGATAAAGCACTAGCCCTAGATTCAGGAGGACCTGAGTCTGGCCTCAGACACTTAACACTTACTAGCTGTGTGACCCTGGGCAAGTCACTTAACCCTCATTGCCCTGAAAAGGGGGGGGGTGTCAAACACAGGTCTAGAGTACTCCTAAATTCAGCCTGAACAGAATAAAATGTAATGAGGATAAAAATATGATATTAACACAAACAATATTACTCTGTGGTTTACTAATTCTTTATGTGGTCTCTAGGGATCCTTATATATATTTTACTGATTTAATGCTATAGCAGTGATGTCAAACTCAAATATAAACAGTTCCTAGAGGGTAGCATAGTGACTTGAAAAACCACAAATTAGCATTATCTATGTTGTATTGCATTTTCATTTATTTTGTTAAATATTTCCCCAAAACATTTGATTTTAGTTCTGCCCCCAGTGGGGAATTTTTTAGGCCCAGGCCAGAAGTTTCACACCTCTTCTCTGCAGTTTAGTCACAGTGAAACTGTAGGATAGAGCATAGTGATACTCTTTTAAAGAGATAAGTGAAAGATCCAAGCTGGACCTGGTAGGCTAATGCACGCATAACCAAGAGTTGAGACAGCTTGGGAGCTCTGAATGCAGAACTTGGGGATTCAGAGAGGACTTTGAGAATTTAGGATGATGATCTATAGTGGAAGGGATACAGCAATCAGCCTATCTGGGTTTGGGATTGGCGAGGAAGAAGGATGTGGAATAGAAAAGAGGAAAGAAAGGAAATCCTATATATTCTAATGGAATCGTGCAGCTCATATTAATGAAGCTAAAGGAATCACTAACCACCCATATCAATAGACTAGGTAGCCAGTGAATTCCTTTGGGAGGAGATCAATGTCTCCTAGTCATGATGGCTAATGAAAGCATTTAGACCTGAAGCAAAAGAGAGATAGACCTGGGACCTAGACAGAAAAATGTTTCACTTCACCAGGAATACAGGCTGATGGAAAAACAAATTTAACATAATTCTTAGCATCTAAATCCAAGGGTTTGGTCTGGATAATAAGTTGACATTTATACAGAGCTTTTAAGGTTTGCAAAATATTTAACTATGCTATCTAATTTTACCCAGCCAACCTTATGAAGTACAATAGTTATCACAGTTGTTACTATACCCATTTTGCAGATTAGGATATTGAAGCTCAAAAAGGTTAAATTATTTGGCCACAGTAACTTACCTGTCAAATACAAAAGAGATGATTTGAACACATCTCTTCCAAACTTCATGGAATGGATCATAATATTCTCAAAACCTGACCAAGCTGATTCAGCAGTGCAAGGTTAGATAGCAATAATTTGGATACATAATAGTGTGTATGTGCTTCAAGCTTTTATCAAACTATGATAAAGATTTTTAGGGCATCCAAAAGATTCTGGGAGTGCTGTGCTACAGCAGACATAATGAAGGTGAAGTGTTACCAATGACGAGAAAATATAGAAGGTTTGTGTATCTAGAGGTAAGTTCTTTGGAGGAGAAATCCCCAAAAGCAGTGATAAAATTAGTTTTAAAAGGCATGGGGATATAGGAAGATGGGTATTTTGCCTGTAATTTAAAGAAAACAGCTTGGTGCTAAAAATATTCGCGAAAAAGTATATAATTTATCACCTCGGCATCATATGTTAATCCACTGAACAGTTATCCAGTCTAAAAGAGAAGGAAGAAATTCTCTTTCCACTCTTTATCCCACCCCCCAAAAAAAAAATAAAAGAAAAATAAAAGAAGAAAGAAATTCTCAGAATTTCAAGGAATCTAGTGAAGGTTTATGTGCCCTGTGGGTGAGATGCTGATTCTGCTTCTGAGTCACGGTGAGAGGGAAAAGAAGACATCTGAAAGCTGTGAATATTGGCAGCGCAAACTAATGACTTCTCTCTGGCGATATCAAAGGCAGCCAGAAAAATACTCATTAGTAGAACCTCCTTCCTATTCCATAGCCTTCTCCAACTGAAGATAACAGCCCAGAAACATCCCACGTGAAAAAACCATACAAAATCTTTGTAAAGTTTTGACTCCCATTCAAGAAAAGGGAAGTTAGAAATTTTCTAAAAAGTATCTTTTGAGAGGGGCAGCTAGGTGGCACAGTGGGTAAAGCACTGGCTCTGGATTCAAGAGGACCTGAGTTCAAATCCAGCCTCAGACACTTGACACTTAGTAGCTGTGTGACCCTGGGCAAGTCACTTAACCCTCACTGCCCCACAAAAAAAAAAGTATCTTTTGATATCATTGTTAAATTGCCTTAAAAAAAAAGTTTGAATTAGTGAATATGATATGTGAAAGTATCTTAAACTTTGCACATAGTAGGCAACTACAATGTACATTTTGAAAAACCTATAGGTATTTTAACTTTTTTTAAAGTTTTATGCCTCAACACATTATATTCACAATTACTTATTTAATTTTTCTTAAAATTAGTTATTGTAAGAGTCAGTACTGCATAGTGAATAGAGAAGTAGAGTTAGGTGTGGTAAGGCCTGGGTTCCCATAAAGCTTTGGAGTCATTGCATAGTCTTTAAAAACAAAAATCAAAGAGAACAGAGGGCATGTTAGAAAAAAAGCACAGATAAGCAGGACAGCTTTAAAAGCAACCAGTCGAGTTTAGGGTATACTTAATAGAAATGAAAACTGTACATCTCAGAGATGTATAGTTCATGCCCACTTTTTTTTATTCTATTGTACACATGGAGATAGTCATATTCTTTACTGATTGTTGAGTTCAGAATAAAGTGGTTAGATTTCATGGAGAGAGCATGTCATAGTAAGTGACAATGATGTATAAAACATAGATAAAACTTGTAGTTAAGTTTTATAAAAATCACATCTTTGATACTTAGTAGCTTAAGACCATGAGTAAATCATGTATCCTCTCTGATTTCCATTTACTCACCTATAAAATGGGAATAATTACAATTAGTAATAATAACAATAGTATCTGTAGTCACTATTTAGTATATTCACTGTAAATCTCAAATGATATAATCTATAGAAAGTGTTCTATATTTACATATTAGTTTTTATTGTTTTAAGAAATCAGGAGAGAGTATATACCAATTATAACCATATGAAAGGAAACATGGGTAGGATGGATGAATAATTCTAATGGGGATTTAGAAGTAGTGACTGCAAAGTTGTTTAAAACAACATTTGAGTGTGACCCTGGGCAAGTCACTTAACCCACATTGCCCCGCAAAACCAAAACAAAACAAAGCAAAGCAAAACCCCACATTTGATGTATTAGAATTCATTTCTTTAAATTGTGGTTATAGAGGAAGTATACTTATGCTCAGTGTTGGGTTCATAATCATTTAATAAGCAAACAAAAAGGAAAGTGACATGGTCTACACCAAGGACAAAGAAGGCATTTATCAATTTCTTGTCTATTTTTTTTTTACATTTATATAAAATAACTCCTCCCACCTTTCCAAATTAAAGTTCAGGAAAGATGATGCTATGACAAGAATGCTGGAGTGGCAGTTATTATCCAGTCATTTTTAGTTGTATCTAACTCTTCGTGACATTATTTGGGATTTTCTTGGCAAAGATACTGGAGAGGTTGTTCTTTTTTTTCTTCAGCTCTCTTTACAGATGAAGGAACCAAGGTAAACAGAGTTAAATGACTTGTCCAGGGTCACACGGCAAGTAAATTTCTGAGGCCAGATTTGAAGTCAGAAAGAAGGGTCTTCCTGACTGCAGACCCAGTACGCTATTCACTATGCCACCTAGCTGACCGAGGAGACAGTCTGCCACTCTCTGTGTGACTTTGGTTAAGTTGTCTCTCTAGGCCTTTCCTATAAAATGAAAGAATTGGTCTACATCAGAAGTGTCAAATACTCAGCTCAAATTTGGCAGAACTGGATCAAAAGGCACTTGGGGGCGCAGCTAGGTGGCACAGTGGATAGGGCACCGGCCCTGGATTCAGGAGTACCTGAGTTCAAATTCGGCCTCAGACACTTGACACTTACTGGCTGTGTGACCCTGGGCAAGTCGCTTAACTCCCATTGCCCTGCAAAAACAAAACAAAACAAAACAAAACAAAAAAACAAACAAAAAACAAAAACAAAAGGCAATTGGGAAATATTTGCCAAAATAAATAAAAATATGAAAAAACACAGTTAATGTTAATTTATGCTTTTTAATATTAACATATGGCCAAGCATATTGACCTCATGTTCAAACTCTGTTTGAGTTTGACTGTACTATCCTGGATGATTTTTCAGACTCCTTCTTAGATAAAGACTGTATGGCCAAGATGCCATTAAATGCCCAGTCTTTTTTCACTGGAGGACAGTGTCCCCCAGAACAGAGATTACGTTTTATACACATGCCCTCCACAAACTCTTGCACATCAATATGTGATTGTCAAAGAAGCATTCATCTAGATTGAACCACTTAGACACATGTATATGTCTTGATATCACTATATTCTATATCTATATTACTGTACTCTACATTGTCATATTACTGTGCTAGGGGCAGCTAGATGTCTCAGTAGAGTGCTGGGTCTAGACTCAGGAAGACCTGAGTTCAAATCCATCCTGAGACACTTTCTAGCTGTATGAACCTGAACAAGTGGGTTACTTCTGTTTGCCTAGGAGACAGTTAGGTGGCTCAGTGGATAGAGTGCTGGGCCTGGAGTCAGGAAGGACTGAGTTCAAATGTGGCCTCATATAATTACTAGTTGTGTGAAGCTGGACAAGTCACTTAATTTTGCTGTAATCCACTCAAGCAGGGAATGGCAAACTGCTTCAGTATCTTTGCCAAGAAAACCCCATGGACAGGATGGTGTCATAAGAAATTGGACAGTACCAAACAACTAAACAATATTACTGCCTTGCATTGATTTCATTTACAAAATGGGTATAGAACTCATTTTTTTCATGTTTATATTATTATAAATATTCAATCTAATTTTTAAAACTTAATTTTCTGCTCATGAACTAATCATTGTTCTTGCTTCTGATGTATTAATAATTAACCAATCCATCACAAATGGCTTATGCAATCTAATATCACTCACTATGATTCACAAGTTTTCTTAGTACATGTTGATGTAGACAGGTAAAACAACAATGGGAAATGCATCCTATGGATTTAAAGATGCAGGAAATCTTTTAGTTTTAACAACTCTTTGAGTGTAGTATGTTATCCATTGTGTTTTTCTGGGCTTCCACCCCATTAGTTAGGGTTCATAGCATAGGGATTGATACTATGTCACTGTTAGGAGCACAGCCAGCAATCCAGAGCAACCATAAATCATTATGTACTTTGATGAAGTTAGTAAAAAGAATACAGGAATAGGAGTCCCAAAGTTCTTATTTCTAGTTGGGTGCCATTGCTGACTATTGGTATGATATTGGATATATTCAGTCAGATGAAAGCAGTAGACTTGGTAATTTCTAAGAGACTTCTCCAAGTCCAAAATGTTATTAATTAAATGAAACTTGCCAAATCTATCAGACACCGGCTAATAACAGGTAAGTCTGTGTAATGATAATACCTAATTACTTTTCAGGAAGAAATAAAAAAATTATTTGTCCTTTATGAGTTAGATATTGGCCCTACTGATGAAGGAAGTAGAACCTGACAACTTTATACAGTTTCTTCCAGTTTTCATATTCTTTGACCTATTCATTATGTAGCAGATATTTATTAAATTCCTACTTTGCACAAGGTATCTACCATGGCAAGCTCTGTGATAGAAAAGAAAAATAACACATAGTCCCTTCCCCAGAGGGCCTTATATTTTACTGGTCAAGTGAATGGTACAATTTTCAACACCTTCCCTCTCCCTATGAGGAAAATGATACACATGTCCTCTTGGCTTACAACAGGGCCTGGAACATAGTAAATGCTTAATAAATGATTGTTGATTAATGAATTTGATCAGAAAATGAGAAGCAATTTTCATTTTCTAATATCTACTGTACCATTCTACAAATGTCTGTTTTTACTTAAATATTTTGTTTACTTTCCCTTACTGTAATGTTACTTATCTATAAAACCATATTTTACATAATTTTAATAAGCAAGAACTTTGAGAGTTCTAAAAATATATTGAAAAAAATAGTCAAAAAGGAGAGAACAGTCTCCCTTCTTAAATAACCCTGTCTCTTGTAATTGTCTACAAATTCCTATTACACAATTAGCTAAGAGGCTCTCCCTTTGCCTCCTGTAATCTCTGGTGCCATGTATCTCTTTTCCCTTCTACTCTTCATCACCTGGCAGACAGTCTGACAGAAAGGAGAGGAAAGGGCATACTCCCTCATTCCTGACTCAAGTCTGCTACAATTTTTAACACTTGCAATTCATACACTGTTGAATTTATTAAAGAAAAAATGCTTTCTGAGTGGCAAAATGAAGGAAGCAGAAGTAATTGAGAAGTGTGTTTTCCTATCCTTAAATCCATCCTAAACCAATTAATATATATATATATAAATATCCATGCGTGTATACATAGATACATACATACAAACAGATAGATAGATAGATAGATAGATAGATAGATAGATAGATAGATAGATAGATAGATAGATAGATAGATAGATAGATAGATTTGTAACAAGTTAACTTGACTATTAGCCAAATCTCACCTGATAGGCTTAATATGTTTCAGTCATTTCATTTAAAAAACAAAATGCTTTAACTGCCAGTAATGGCAACATTCAAGCAAACATAACATTAAAAAATATTTTCTTTAGGTTATATAAAATAGGATAGAGTAGTAGTTATCATTCTTCCTTTCATTATTTTAAGGCCATTTGTAAATCATTTAATAAAACTGAATTCAGAATAAGAACTGGAAGGGACTTTTGAGGGCATATCTGAGGTAGAATTTGAACTCAGATTTTCCTGACTTCTAATCATATATTCTGTCTACTGTGCCATGCTCCCTCATAAAAGTTATTTATTAAGGGCAGCTAGGTGGCACAGTGGATAGAGCACCGGCCCTGCATTCGGGAGGACCTGAGTTCAAATCCGGCCTCAGATGCTTAACACTTACTGGCTGTGTGACCCTGGGCAAGTCACTTAACCCCAATTGCCCTGCAAAAAAAAATAAATAAATAAATAAAAAATAAAAGTTATTTATTTCCTCTCAGATTTTATGCCTACACTTATGATAGAATTAGAGGTAGCTAGATGACACAATGGAAAGACCTGAGGTCAAACCCAGTCTCAAGCAGTGATTAGTCATCTTGAACAAATTATATAACCTTTGTCTCAGTTTCTTCATCTATAAAATGGGATAATAAAATCAGTGGGAATAATGATAACCTGAGGCCACATTTGATCTAATAACTCCGGGTGCTATATTGCAGAGCTTCTTAAACTTTTTCTACTTGTGACCCCTTTTTGCCTGAACAATTTTTACACAACCCTGGGGATATCGGCATATAAAATAGGTATATGTAACCTTTCACTGTTGTCAAATTTTTCACAACCCCCACATTCAGTTATTTGACCCCATTTGGGGTTGCAACCCATAGTTTAAGAAGTATTGCTGTATACTACTACCTAACTGTTCTCCCATTCAAAAACTCCTTACCCATCCCTCAAAAAAACAAAACCTAGACAGAAGTACTTATAGTGTGCCCTTCAGAACAGATTAAGTAAGGGAGTAACACGGTATTTTCTTTGTTTAAGGAAAATCACTTTTGTAGTAGCAAGGTAGTTGAGGTAGAAAGAATAATTAGAAGACAGTTGCAGTAATCTAGATGAGATATAATCAGGGCCTGAATGAAGGTGGTAGCTATTTGTGTGGAGAAATGGAGTCAGGCACGGAAGATAGGATAGAAGTAGGCGCACCAAGACCTGACTAGTGAATAGATGTGTGCAGTGAGGGAGAGTGAGGAGTCTTGCTTGACTGGATGATGCCATGATTATTAACCTGAGAAACAAAAAGGATCCTGCTTAGAGAGAATTTCAGAAAGGATGATTTTTAAGAAAAAGGTAATGAATTTTGCTACCACTAAATTGTTAGGAAAATATTCCCCTTTCAAAGAATTACTCGCACACATGTTCCAATCAGAATTTAAGTAAAAGTCTTTTTATTATTTGGCTCACAGAGGTATGGGCAGGAGAAGAAGTCTAAACTTCAACCCCGAGGGAAGAACAGGTTTATGGCATGTTCCTTAATCCGTCAGCACATAGAGCTATGGCTGGGAGAAGAAGTCTAAACTTCAACTCCTGGAACAAAGGAGATGACAGTTTTATAGAGGAGAGAAGGGGTTGGGGAAAGATACTTAGGACTGAAAAGTTACAACAGTTTGGAAAATGATGCTGCTAGCTATTTTGATACATAAATAATAAAGATTCCACATTTGTAACTTGAGATTATTGTCCCTACCTGGTCCTCTATCACATAGCAAACACGACTGACTCCCAACTAAGCTCATGTTGTAAATTCAAGGAGCCCAGCTTTCTGGGTGGCTGTTGACCAACCACTGTCTGGTTAATGGACTACTTTGCTTTTCCAAGGGAAGAGTAATCTCCAACTAACCCCAGCAAGTTGATCAACCATATTTCTCCATGGTCAGAGTGTCCCTCTCGGGACTAGAGCATCCCTAACTGGACCCAGGCCTACCAGGCTGGTACTCCAAATTTCATTTTGGACAATTTGGGTCTCTGGAATATACAGTAACAAATGTCCTTTGGTGGGTGATGAAGGACTGAAGCTCAGGACCTGTGTATACAGGTCATCTGCATAGACATGATTATTAAACCCATAGCAACTGATGATTTTTTTTTTGAGGTGGAGGAAGAGAAGTACTTGGACAAAAGCACTGACAGTTAGGGGGCATGATACTGATGAGCAAGCAAAGGAGATGGAGGAGTGGTCAAATAGATAAAACTGAACCAGAGATAGAAACCTTACAGAAAGCCAAAAAAGGAGAGATTATTTAAGAATGAGGGAGTGGCAAACAGTACAAATGAAGAAAAGTCAAGAACAATGAGGACTGACAAAACAAACAACATTTGATTCGACAATTAAAAGATCAGTGGTAATTTTGGAGAGAACAGAGTAGTGAGATTGGAAGCTATATTTCACATATTTCCTTATGTACAAAAAGGAAGGGGGTTGGACTTGATCCTTGAAGCCTCTTCCTGGAGTTCTAGTTTTGGAGTTAGAAAGATCTGTGTTTAAAATCCTGCCTCTGAAATTTAATAGCTATGTGTTTTTGGACAAGTCACATAACCTCTATCATGTCTCATTGAAGTCCTAGGATTTATCACTTAATTTTTAGGTGGGGAAAAAGAAAAGAAAAGAAAAGAAAAGAAATTTAAATTTAGTTGGGTTTCAAGCTGTATGGGTGAAGTGAATTCCAGCACTAGGAATTTCCAATGCTGATAAAATAGAGATACTTTTTTTTTATTTTTTAAAATTAAACAGACCCTGAATTAAACATGTCTTACTAACTCATTGTTAAAAGTGTCTTTATAAGTGTGCAGTGAGGACAGTTTTTTATCTGTTGAATAGCCAGGCAGAATAGGTGAAGTAAGCAGAATTTGATGAAAACAGTTCCTGTGAGAAAGCTGTCCTTAGATTTCTAAACCTGCTTGAAATGGGATCTCTTTTTGGACAAGGTAGAATTTGCCATTGTAAAGGTCACTTAAATATCCAGATACAACCAATATAAGATGTTTCAGTCTAACTAAAGGTGCCAAGTCATGCCACTGTAGGCCTGAGACTTTCTCACTTCAGCAATCTCTAAAAATGAGCACCCAGTTCACACCAAATATTTCAAAGAACAGTTTACAGCAAAATGACTGTGTTTCACATCTGCATTTATATTTAAGAGAAGCCAAATCAAGAAAAATCTAATAATTGATAACTTTTAACACCCCAAGTCCATATGCACATTCAAATAAAAAAGGAATGTGTAGCAATTTAGCAGGTAGAAGAAACAAAATTCTGTTTCTGGAAATTTGGAGGATATGGATTAATACTCCCCTCATTATAGAATAGCATGCTATTTGGTAATTGGGTACCCCAAGGTATCCAAATTAGAACCTAAGTTCTCTAAATTCTAGTACTATTATTTAAAATGTACAGGGTGGAACAGTGAAGATGTTACTCTCATTATATATCATAGATACCCTGAAACAAAATTAAAACAAAATCTGATTGAGAAAGAAGTGGAAAAAATCTTGATAATAAAATGGTCACTTGATTTAATTGATATTATGTTAGGGAATTTGTGTGGAAGGAATGAAAGAAAGGAAGGGAAGGGAAGGAAGAAAGGAAGGAATGAACGAACCAACGAACGAACCATTTATTAAGTGCCTAGTATGTACCAGGCTCTGTGTTAAATGCTTTTACAAATATTATATCATTTGATCCTCACAACAACCCTGTCATGTAGGTACTCTTACAATCCCTGTTTTACAGTTGAGGAAACTGAGGCAGAGTACATGACTTGCCAAAGGTCACACAACAATTGCCTAAGGCTATACTTGAATGCCGGTCTTCCACTTTACAGGTCCAGCACTTTATCTGCTGAATGACATAGCTGCCTTTAGTCATTTTGGATATTGTTGCTTTGGCAACTATTTTTTAACTGATTGATGTAGGTAGGAATAACAAAATTTACTAATTAATGAGTAACACTACTGCTTCTTATATTATAGCTGGTTCTGTACTTATCATATAATGAAGATTAAAGTTGATTTAGTTTCAAGGAACAATAGGATATACAAAGAAATAGAATTAATTAAACTAAATTAATAATTAACTACACTTCTATAAATTGGCTTTATGTTCACATTAGAACTGTATTTTGAATATTGCTAGATGATTAGTATATTATGCAAGAAAGTTTTATGTAATTCTAGGTGCTCAGGCAATATTAAGAAATAAATAATAAACTACTTTTAGAAAGCTTTGTTTACCTAATTACAAATGCAAATTAATATTTTGCTGGGTGTACCAATTTTCAGTATAAAGAATGATAAGTAAAAATCACTAAGATATAAGCAATGAATCACTGCCATTGTTTGTCACTTCCTCCATAAATGGAATTTATTTTGATTTTGGTAAGGAACAAGCAAAAGATAGCCTAGAAGTTAAAACCATAAAATTACAAGATCTCAATAATCTCTATATTCTCTGTAGAACATATGCATTTTATACAGAATACATCTAGATGCCAAATGAAAAACTGGAAGAAGACAATGGAACAATGGCACTTGACTACAGAATGCTAAAGATGCCTCTTATTTGCAGTAGACTTCTACTTAAAATGATACCATCCACGATGACTACATTGTCACCTCAAAATAAGATTTCATAAAAGTGAATAGTCTCTTCATACTTCAATGGGTTTTCCCCTATTTTGAATATCTAGATACCTAAAACATAACCTAAATGTTTGTGGGGAAGAGTTTCGAGCAATTATTTTGTCAAAGATGCAGTCTTTTCCTTTTTAGGCTGTATCATCTCCTGTACAAGAAGACTGTACCACCACCAGCCCCTCAAGTCCCCAACAGGTGATTAAGTAGAGTCTTAGCAGAAAAAAGAGAGAACATACCTACCCAAAATATAACCTCTTTGGCAATACATACACTTCAGTGTGACCCTGGATTATGACAATAGCTCATACAAAATGTCATGTTATTGTCATACAAGTAGTAACAGGGAACATGCACCTGTTTATTAGTCCATGTACATGTTAGCTTAAAGATTTCATCCCAGATGGTTGTTTCCTTTCATTCTACATACCTACAACAAAACAAATGAGCTAACATAAATAAGTGTATGGTGGGGTGGGGAAATCTGTGCCTGTGTGTGTGTATGCTTCTTTTGAAATACTGAAATGTGTGTATGATATTTTTCTCAAATCATGTTCCCTTGCTCTTTGAAGCTTTACTTCATAAAACAATCAAGCAGATCCAGAGAGGATAAGCCCAGATGTTTCAAAAGGGAAACCAAGAGTAAATAAATCAACAGTTTCAAAAATCAACCAAGCAAAACCAGAGTTAAGCTGCCTATAAGGGGAAAGAACCTGTCTATCAGTCAAGTTAGGCATGAGTCAAATCAGTTCTAAAATTTTAATGGACTCTTATTGGCAAAACTGAAACTACCCTCTGATTCATTAAACATTTTTTAATTTGAGACAAAAACAAAAATGGTGCTTTAGTCTGTGATATCATAGAAAATCTATTTAATTATCTTTGTCCACTATTTACTTATGACCATATATTGACATTTTCTGGAGAAAGAAAAATGTAACCATACAAGAAACAGATGAAATATTTTCAGGATTATTCTTAAATTATTTCAATTGAGGTAGGTAGTATATAACCCTCCATTTTACAGTTGAGGAATCTGACACAGAATTTAAATGAATTGATGAGGTTACACAGTCATGACGTGGCATAGCTGGCTGGGCTTTGTAATTACTTTTTGTTTTTGTTTTTAACTCAGTCTGGTGGTATTTGTGCCATACCACTCTGCCACCTTCATTCAGCCTTGAGTACCTAGTGTGTTCAGTACTGTTTCCCATAAGGTGTGTTGAAGGCTGACATGTAAAACACTGCCTTCATTGTGTTTTATCCTAAGTGTATCATTTGTGTCTACTTTATTTTGATATCTATGTTTGTAATCTTCATTTTTTAATCTTTCTCAGGTTATCATTTTGAAGATGAGCAAATCTTGCCAAAGATTTTCTAATGTCTCCTATTTGCAGAGCCATGTCCTTTATTAGTATTTGTCTTTGTGAAAAAGGACAAAGGCTTATGCTTTCTTTGACATTTTAACATTCTTTGCACCTGTAACTACATGAAAGGATGGTTAAATCCAGTTCATTACAAATAGATATGGATGATATTTAACATGAAAAATGTCACTAGAAGGATGGGTTTTTCTACAGGGCAACAAACAACTGACAAATTGAATTATAATGAGAACAGATGAATTATTCATCTTGTATTCCTTTTTAAACATTGTCTAATATTTGTATTGATAAGGACAATATGCTCATTATTAAGACTTCCTAAACTGAGTGCTTGTAATGCACATATCTTTTTTACCTGACCTTTACATTTATTACTTCTCCCAAATCTTTCATTTCTGTCCCTTTTTTTCAAATTTCCAGAAGTACATAATATTTAAAATGATTCTCTAAACTCCCTTCCTTTCTACAAAATCCAACTCCAATGAAAATTCCTTCATGAATCCTCCTTTTCTTGGGTTGGCATTTAAATTCCTTCAGAAAATGACTCCAACCATCCTTCTCAGACTATCTCACACACACACACACACACACATACACACACACACACACACACACACACACACACACAATATTCCCTTTTGTGTATTCTACATTTTAGACAAACTGACTTACTCTACATTCCAAAAAATCAACATTACTTTTACCTTTTTGGTACTTTTGCACAAGCTATGTGGCAAGAATGAAGCACTCTCTCCTCTCTCACCTTGAAACACTGGCTCCCTTCAAAGCCCAGCTAATATACCACCTTCAACAGGAAGCTCTTCTTCATACCCTTAACCATTAGTACTCTCTGCTTTCACAACTCACAGATTATACAATTTCCTGTTTATGTATTGTTTTCTCTTAGTCAAATGTAAGCTTCTTGAGGGCAGGGACTGTTTAATTGTTTGTATCCATTGCTCATTGTAGACTGTTAATAATTACTGTTGCTTCCTTTCTGGGGGATACAGTGATAATTGAGTCTAAATCACTTTACAAATACTCTTGCCTTCAGTTTCTTACTCCTCTGGTTCATTGTTTCTCAGCAAACCATCTTTATGAACACAGTTCCACAATCCTCTACTCAATATTTTCATCATTCATGCTTTCAAACTAATCAATATAACCTGATGAGCACCTAGGGCTACATTTTATTTTAGTGCACAGTAATATCTTACAAGTTGCAGGTTAGGTAATAATATACCTGGTTTACATAGATAAGAGGTGAATATATTTCTCCTCATACAAATGGGATAGGGGCAACTTTCCACATGGTTGTTCTGTACTGTATAGCACATTACCACAAACATTATAGAATCAGGAATCCTTGTCTAAAAATGATTGTAAATTATGAATTTGGAAATGAGTATTTCATTCATTCCTGACTCTGGGCTGACTGTAAGAAAGGTCAATCCAGGCTCTCTCAGCGGGTGGAGGGGGGGAACTGGAAGTCCCCAAACCCCTATTATTAATAATTTTCTCACAGATCTTTTGATCATTTTGAAGAGATAAAATATATACACATAACTGTGAAGTAAAATTAAATAAATGGATAGGATAGAGATGAGTGAAGTGCTAAATGGCAGATAACACTGCTGGTTGGTGAAAATCAGGCAATATTAATAGGCTTTACAAATGAAATTCCTGCTGTGCCTTTAAGTACATACTTTTCCTTTAAGTTTAAAATTAAACATCAATTAAAGAACATATATCACAACAATTTTAGGTAACTCTTTTGACCAAATTGTGGTAAGAGGTGTTTATTTTGCATACCACTGTATGTATATAATGAACAAACCAATTTTTTTTTCATTTTTTTGGGGGGGGCAATGAGGGTTAAGTGACTTGCTCAGGGTCACACAGCTATTAAGTGTCAAGTGTCTGAGGCCACATTTGAACTCAGGTCCTCCTGACTCCAGGGCCAGGGCTTTATACACCACTCCAAACCAATTCCTTTTAACATAAGGCAGGAGCACATATATCATTAATTTGAGTTGTGAGATGTGATATTCTGTTGTACACATCATATATTTATTTGAAGCTCAATTTTATTTCAGAATGTTATGAAGTACCGTGATATGAAGTTAAATATTATGTAGTATAAAATCATAATGAAAAGGGTTTTTTTAATTCCCTACCTTCTAACTTATTTTGTTACCTGATCTAAAAAATGTTTGCTTTTAAATTTTCCCCTTTCTTTTATTAGTGTACTTATAAACTTGTTTGTTGTTTGTTTCTTAAAGCCTTAACTCTGTCAAATGTGGGATTATGGTTGTCTCATGTTGACCCAGTTTAATTTTCTTGTCAGTTAGAAAGATGCCAATCATTCACTACAGGTTTTCATGACGCACTCTTCATTCTCTTATGTGCTTTATGTATTTCATTCCCTGTTTCTCCTCTTAAAATGGGAACTTTTCCTTGCAGGTAGTATGCTTTGACAAGTATGGGAAGCCTTAACACTTAATCCATATCATTTTTCACTATCCATCCTTAATTTTTTTTGTTTGTTTTGGTTTGGTTTTGGGGGTTTTTGTGAGGCAATTGGGATTAAGTGACTTGCCCATGGTCACATAGCCAGTAAGTGTCAAGTGTCTGAAGCCATATTTGAACTCAGGTCTTCCTGAATCCAGGGCCAGTGCTCTATCCATTGCGCCACCTAGCTGCCCCCCCATCCTTTATTTTTTTTTAATTTCTTTTTTTTTGGTGAGACAATTGGGGTTAAGTGACTTGCCCAGGGTCACACAGCTAGTAAGTGTCAAGTGTCTGAGGCCAGATTTGAACTCAGGTCCTCATGAATCTAGGGCTGGTGCTTTATCTACTGTGCCACCTAGCTGCCCATATCTGCTTCTTTTTGCTTTTTGCTTTTTCTTTCTTTCTTTTTTTTGTGGGCAATGAGGGTTAAGTGACTTGCCCAGGATCACACAGCTAGTAAGTGTCAAGTGTCTGAGGCCGGATTTCAACTCAGGAACTCCTGAATCCAGGGCCAGTGCTTTATCTACTGGGCCACCTAGCTGCCCCTCCCCATCCTTTATTTTTGAATAAAGTTGTATTCCTTATTATGATTTTAATTTTTTCTTTATAAAATTAAACCATCCCCATTTCTTTCTCAAGTTCAGATATTATTAAATTTATTCTTGACAGAGTTGGAATTTTAAAGATATTTTAAAATTGTTTCATAAAAATTCAAAAGAAAAACAGATCATAAAACTTTCACAGCTTTGGCTAGGCATTGAATTCTTCATCAAACAAAAATTATAAATAATTTCAAGACAAAAACTGATCATTTTGATTATGTAAAATTGAAAAGTCTATGCATTAACAAAATTAGTGCAGCCAGGATTGGAAGAGAAGTGGCAAGTCAGAAAAATATCTTTTCTCCAAATATCTTTATAGATAAGTGTTTAAAATCCCAGGTAAAGAGCTAACAGAAAGATGTTAGATCACCAGTTATTCCCCAGATAAATTAAAAGATCAAAGGAGCTGAACATGAAGCTCTCAGAAGAACAAATAATAACTATATAAAAATGTCCAAGATCACTAATAATAAGAAAAATACAAATCAAACTCTGAGGTTTCACAAGTAAAATTGGAAAAGATGAAAAAAAATGGGAAGAACCAGTTTGAAAGGGGTTACGAAAACACAGGAATGGAATTCTTTATTGATAGAGCTATGGAATCCTACAATGATTCTGGGGGTGAGGGGATAGAGAAGGAATGAAATGATGAAAAAATTTAAAAGTGACTAAAATTCCCATTCCTTTGACACAGTGATACCATCATTAGGCATAAACTCACAGCAAGGAACTGACAAAAGGAAGTGCCTCATATATGCCAAAAGTTTTAGAGCATCCCTTTTCTGGCTTTTAGAACAAAACAAATAAGCAGATGCTCATTGATGGCTAAACAAATTGTGGTTATAGAAATATTTTGTCTGACCATGCTACTTTGTTAGCAGCTAGGTAGTTCAGTTATAGAGTGTTGGGCCTCTATGTATAATTAGGAAGACCTGTATTCAGTGCAACCTCAGGTACATGTTAGCTGCGTGACCCTGGGCAAGTGACTTAACTGCTTTTTTCTTCCATTTTCACACCATAAAAATGGGGATAATAAATAGCACATCCTTCTCAGGGTTGTTGTGAGGATAAAATTAGATAATAATGGTAAAGCACTTAACACAGTGCTGTCATGTAATAAGTGCTATATAAATGTTGGCTTATTTTAAAGGAGAATGTTTATTTTTGGAGGGAGAGTAATCAGGAAAAGAATAGGCAGTGAAAGTGATTTTAAAAAAGAGAAAAATAAAAGAGAAAAAAATTGAAAAGAACATCATTGAAATATCTATAAAATACAGAGAAGAAAACAGAGGGAAGTCCATAAAGGCACACAATGAAAAAAGACAGTATTGGTACCATACTTAAAATTTATACATTCACACATACATACATATGTGTGTACACATATACACATGTATATACATATATACAAATATATTCATATACATTTATGCATGCATATACATTAATACACATACACAGATGGTGATAGATTGTATGTATGTATGCATACATACAGGTATATATGTATGTAACAGAGAGATAGAGCTTCTGAACTAAAGTCAGAATAGACCTGAGTTCAAATCCTGCTTCAGACACTTACTAGCTCTTTGACCAAGAACAAGTCACTTGATCTGGTGTGCCTCAGTTTCCTCATCTGCATAATGAGCTGGAGAAGGAAATGGCAAAGCTGCTTCAGTGCTTTTGCCAAAAAACCTCACAATAGGATCACAAAGAGTGAGACACACCTTAAAACAGCTAAATAACAACAAATTAATGAAATCGCTATAAAATATGTAAAAGAAAACAGAAGGGGAAGTTCCTAAAGGGGCACAAACTAGCAAGTCAATATTGGTACTATAATGAAATTGTTGTGTGTGCATGTATGTATATGTATCCCCACACACATATGTATTTATGTGTATGTTATGTATGTACAAGTTGTACATAACAAACTTTTTATAAAATTTTCTAGGGGCAGCTAGGTTGCACAGTAGATAAAGCACCGACCCTGGATTCAGGAAGACCTGAGTTCAAAATCAACCTCAGACACTTGACACTTACTAGCTGTGTGACCCTGGGCAAGTCACTTAACACTCATTGCCCTGAAAAAACAAAAACAAAAAAACAAAACAAAAGAATTTCTATATTCCTTCTATACAAGTCCTTTTTCTAGCCTTTGTAAGTGGCCACGGAAATTTTTATGACGTTCTTGTTATTTTGTTGTTGTTTTTTTTCTTATGCTGTTTTGGTAAAGTGATATCAGAAAATGCCTCTCCCATTCATTGACGGAGGTGGGGATTTGAAGTGTGGGATGCTGTATGAAATGTCAGATTTTTTGGTATATTCATTGGTTTTTTTGAACTATTTTTTCCTCTTTTTTTATTCCTTATTGTGGGAAATGGCTTTTGGAGAGTAGGGAGTAGTGGAGAGATCCATTGGGAAATATGATGTAACAAAAGATATACTTTTTTAAGAGGAAAAGAAGAGAAAGGATGAAAGAATATGCTTGTTCTTTCTTATTGGTTTGTGAATAATATTCTGAATAACCAAATTGAATAGTATTTATCATAGCTTGGAGATGCTGTGGGTTTCATTTTCTACCCCACTGTAAATCAAAGGGTATCCTAGAAAACTTAAAGGTTAGATAATAGAAAGAAGTGGAGAATGATATGACACTTTAGAGATGAAGAATTGTGATTAGAAAGATGGCAGAAATGTTACTTAGTGAATAGCACTCCAACCTAACTTCATTAAATGAAAGAAATATATGTACCAAATTATCATAATTGCATTGTGAGGTGGGGTTTAGTATCAAACCCCTGATCAATGGTGTTTCCCCAGTCTTCTGAGGTATTTCAACTTGACTTGGTTCATCAGGATTTTCTCTAGACTCCTTTCTGTCCTTGTCCTGAATTTTTTAAATCTCTATGCTCAAACTCAGTTTCTATTTTCACGGTTCTTCAATATTAACCCAGAATTTCACAAGCAATGAAATCAATTACCTCTCCTTACCTCCTATTCAACCTCTCTTCTCTTTGTCTTTTTCAAGCACTGATGCAAGCTATCTTAATGGAACCATTCTCCCAGGACTCTGACATCCTGGATATACTCCTAGGAATAACAGCATCCCTGTCTCCTAATTGTGGATAACTGAAGCATCACTAGAGTTTTTCTACCACATTAGTTATTATAGTATGTCAATATTTTGAGGACCCATTATTCCATTTGGTTTTGGTAGTCTATCTTCTGACACAAATCACCATTTTATAACTCAGTAGTTGGTTTTCAGGAGTTGATGTAGCAAAGAAAATATTTATTAATGTAAACTACCTTTACATATTTCTTTCTCCCTGCTATTCAACAAACACATCTTGGTTATAGGATCTTCCCCACCTCAAAACACACACACACACACACACACACACACACACACACACACACACACACTCACACACACACACACACACACACAAACACACCTTGTCTGAAAGTGAAAAAAAGTGTGAACCCCAGACCAAAAGTTCATATCTCTGTGGTACAGTACTAGTTCTACCACTTGGGTGATCTTAGACAAGCCACAAACTTTCTATGTACCTCAGTTTCCTCATACAGGCAGCAATGTGATGAAGTGAAATGAACAGTCACTGTGAGGACCTGGGTTCAGATTCAAATTCTGATATTTTCTATTTGGGTGGCCTTGAGCAAATCATTTACCCACTCTGGGCCTTAGTTTGTAAAATCAGAGGGTTGAACTGGATTGTTTTTGAGGTTCCTTCTGAATCTATATCTGTGGTACTGTGACTGGAATGATCTCCAAGATCTCTCCTAGTTCTAAAATTCTGCAGATCTAAAATTATGAACAAATGAAATAACAGGAATTTAATGAATTCTAGGATATGCCATTCATCTGGCTAACTATAAAGTAGCAATGCTATTATATATGAAGAGAAAAAAATATATCCCTTGTTCTGTGCTGTTTTAAATATCTTATCTTAGACAAGAACAGAGCCTAAGTCTTATTCTCTTACTTTCTTATTCAAGTAGTTGATCTGTTATAAATTCCATTTTTCCTTCTCTGTAGTGGCATTTATGTCATTGCTCTGAATCACTTCCTCCTCCAAAACAGAAAAAAAAAAAAAACCCAACCTCTTTTATATCACTCAAAAAGTAATAACAAACTCCATTTTTGGCCCACTTCAGAAATTCCTTTTTTGGGGTTTAAAAGAAGTGATTGCTTTCATTTCTTACCCGTACTATACTTTTATACATGCTAAGAAACTTTTTTCCTCTATACCATTCTAAATGAAAGATTATAGAAGTTTTCATTGTTTTTATGACCTGACTTTTTTAAGGACTGATAGAAAATCAAACTCTTATAAGTTGACCATTTCTTTTTCCTGGAAATCATTCCAGTTATTTGGACAATACTTTGAATGCTGCTACAATTTGAATTTATTGCTTCTGGTTGTTAGATGAAAATAAAAAGAAAATTCCTCTGAGTCTTATTATAACCCTTTCTCCCTTTCCCCCAGTGTTTTCTAATCCTTAGTACATATCTGATAATTGGTTATTTTTGTACAAAGAAACAAGTTTAACTTCTCCAAATCCTAAGAAAATTATATCATTTTTAAAAAGTTTTATATTGGCTTTTACCTCATTACTTACTATATTTCTGAGTATGCTAAATTAAAGACAGTTTGGAATAATTTTAATTCCATTGAAAGGAATACATTTGCCTTTATTAATTATATAGTAATGTTGTTTAATCATCTAGAAAGTTTCAGGAAAAGTTATACATAAGTTTCATTTGTTTGGTTTTTTTCCTGTAGAATGTAAATGAATTAATTAGGAACAACTCTTCCACTGGAATATGTTCTACTGTGATAGACACATTTATTTGACCATCTCATTTAAAATATCCTCTGTTTTTATAAGCAGATCTGGGTTTCATTCTTTTTCCAGTTTTGAATGACTGTCAGTGTTTCCCACTTATACTTTTTTGAACAGTGACTTTTTATTACAACCTTCTCTGTTGGCATCTACTTCTGACATAGATTGCTTCAGCTGGTTCTGACAGTGTTTTATGTTTCTCACTTAGAGTCTAGCATTCATAACATGATGTCACATCCATTCTCTCCATGCTTTCCAGTTCTCCCTCTGAGAACAGTAAACAACTCAACATTCCTATTCCTGAGAAGGACATGGCAGTCAATTTCCCTATGACTGACATTTCCTCTCTAACTTCCCAACTCAATATACTCTTTGTTGGCTGCTACTTCCTCACATGTATAGTCTTCATTTAATAGGATATAGACTTCTTGAGGGAAAGGACTGTCTTGTTTGCTTATTACTCATATATAGTAAGCACTTAATACATGTTAAATTACTCAATTTTCTATTCATTAATGGGTGCTTGAAGGTATAGGTAGAACACCTATCAGATGTAGTAGAAAAAGCTCTGGACCTAGAATCAGTAGGAACCTGAGTTCAGGTCCTGGATCTAATATTTACTGATTGCATGATTATGAGCAAATCACACTATATATCTCAGTTTCTTTACCTCCAGAAGAAGGAGAGTAATATTTGCCCTACCTGCTCAATGGGGTTGTGGTAAGAAAAAGGCTTTGTAAACATTAAAAAAACTATATAGGGCAGCTAGGTGGCACAGTGGATAGAGCACTGGCCCTGGAGTCAGGAGGACCTGAGTTCAAAGCCAGCCTCAGACACTTAACACTTACTAGCTGTGTGACCCTGGGCAAGTCACTTAACCCCAATTGCCTCACTAAAAAAAAAAAAAGAATTAAAAAAAATATATATAAAACGGACTATGACACCTCACTGGAGCTTATAATCTCATCCATTATGACTCTTGCCCATGTCCTTTTATTATTATTTATTTATTTATTTTTAGTGAGGCAATTGAGGTTAAGGGACTTTCCCAGGGTCACACAGCTAGTAAGTGTTAAGTGTCTGAGGCCGGATTTGAACTCAGGTACTCCTGACTCCAGGGCCAGTGCTCTATCCACTGCGCCACCTGGCTGCCCTGCCCATGTCCTTTTACCATAAATTCTCTGTTTAGTGTCCACATACTATAGTAGCTGTATTCCTCTTGATTTTCGATATCCTGTCTGCCACAGTGGATCACATAAGTTCTTCAGTGATTATTTGTTTTCCTATTTCTTATTACATGGATACCTTACTTCTTTTTCTAGTTCTATAATTTTCTGAAACAATATATTTCATGCCATCTCTTTTGCAAAATTCTTATTTTGTATCATCCCATAGCTTTTTTTATACTATATACCTATCATTTTCCTTTGGGTTATCTGCAAATGTAATTCTTCAGGGGCTATGCCATTCTGTGGTTTTTAAGCCTAAAATATATAATTCTTCTTATGAAAACACAGTATTTAGGGGCAGCTAGGTGGCACAGTGGATAGAGTACCAGCCCTGGATTCAGGATGACCTGAGTTCAAATCTCACCTCAGACACTTGACACTAGCTGTGTGACCCTGGGCAAGTCACTTAACCCCAACTGCCTCACACTCACAAAAAAAGAAAGAAAACACAGTATTTGTGTTGTCTGCCAAAAGATATGTTCAAATTAATGATATATTTAATTACATCTCTCTAAATATCCCAACATTCTTACATGATTTGAACTCATCTAGAATACCTGTCCTACTTATTTTTTCTAGTTCATCATAGTTCACTAATTTATTTTCTAGTTTTAAAAGTATGACAAAGGAAAAAAATAATAAGTCAATTAAAATTAACCCTCCAAATTTTTTGTTATTTTTGGATACCTTTCTTTCATTGCATTTTTAAATAACTAGCAATATTCCTTTATTACACAAGACTACTACATCAGCTTTGGAAAATTATTGCTCTCAAATTCTGATGACTTCAAGGTCTAATTTTGCTTTAATCTATTCTATAAACTATTTATTAAGAACTTTCTATGTACCAGACACTTGTGTAGAAACTGTAGACACTAAAAGAAAAATGAAATCATCCCTGTAATCAAGGAAGTGATATTCCACTAAAGAAATATAACATGTAAACATTTGGATATAGACAAGATAATAGGTTGAATTTAAAGTCATTTTAGAATGATGACATAAAAGTGGAAGGAAGAGCATTGTTAGTTATCATTTTTCACTTTTTTATAGTTTATTCACAAATTCCACATCCAGATTTTCTTATGCCAATAATTTGCAGTGCTAAAAATATTAGACATATGTACTCCATGGACAATTGACATTTAAGATGAGTGGCAGAGTATGTGATGAAATATAGTTAGGAAAATTACTCACAATATACCTGTCTACAAAATATACTTCTTTTGGGTTGATATGTAGAGAACAACCTTCATAAAAATATTCAACTCCTTCTGTATTTGACACTATATTTTTATGCTGTTTCCATGGCTTTAACTCGAAATTTCAGTGAAAGTTTCATGGTGAAGTCAGAGTCATTAATTAAACATTATGAATAAGAACATCCATTTTTTTAATCTGAACCACAAACAATAATTTTATATGACAAACAAAGAAACAGAATCTCATTTTTCTCATTCCTGTGGATTTAAATTGCAGAATTAGAAAATCTCAGAGACAGAAAAGACCTTGGAGATCATCCAGTTTAATCCATAAGCAAGTAAAATCCTCTTTATATATCCTTGATCATTGATCTTCTGATCTGCAAATGAAGATTTACAATAATGGGAAAACTACCATATTCAGAAGCATCTCATTCCATTTTGGAGTAATTCTGGTTTTAAAATTATTATTATTATTATTATTATTATTATTATTATTATATCAATCTTATAGCTCCAGATCCACAATTTCTGTCAATTTAAATCAGTTTAAACCATTGCTCTCAAGAGTTAAAAAATAAGGGAGGGTCCCTAAAGTTACTATTTATGCAACTCTAAATATTCATCATCATCTATAAAAATGATATTGTGTAATGAGTACTTCATTTTGAGAGAAAGAAATATCAAAGGTTTGAATCTTTGTTTAGCTCCTTAAAACCTATATATCTTTCTTAAGTTGTTTAACTTCCCTGGGCCTCAATTTCTACATATGTAAAATGAGAAAGTTGAACTAGTTGACTTCTGAGATCATTTCTAGTTCTTTGATCTATAAAAATATTTTAGGTAAATGCTAGATAGGGGACTGGAGACTAGTTATAAGGGTGAGAGAAAACTTATTACTTCACGAATTAATTTTCCCAATATTGCATGAATCAATTTCCCCAGCACTGCATAAACTTTCTTTGAAATCATTTGTTCCAGTGGATACTTTATAATATATGTTTTCTACACAATGATATACTGCTAATTCTGTCATAGATTTCATCAGAAATTAAAGTATCTGCCACAATCATGTTCTATTATTAATGCCAACACAGAGGAAACCAAGTAGAAACCTCCTTGTTTTCATCCCTTGAAAATTACTATGCCCAAAGGGCTATAAAACTGTGCATACCCTTTGATATAGCAATACCGCTGCTAGGTTTATATCCCAAAGATATCCTCAAAAAGAGAAAAAGACCCATTTGTACAAAAATATTTATAGCAGCTCTTTTTGTGGTGCCTAAGAATTGGAAATCAGAGGAATGCACATCAATTGGGGAATGGCTAAACAAGTTGTGGTATATGATGGTGATGCAATATTATTGTGCTATAAGAAATGACAAGCAGGATGACTTTAGAAAGGCCTAGAAAAACATGTATAAAATGATGGAAAGTGAAGTGGGCAGAACCAAGAGAACATTATGCACAGAAACAGCAATAGTTTTTGATGAAGAACTGTGAATTAATTGACTATTCTCAACAATACAGTGATCCAAGACAATCCCAAAGGGTTATTGATAAAATATATTATCTTCCTCCAAAGAAAGATCTGATGTTGATGGAACAGATATATGCATGCTATTTTTCACTTTTCATTTTTTTTCCTTTTAATCAAATTTTCTTGAACAAAATGGCAAATATGGTCATGTGTTCCATAATCATACATGTATAACCCATATATGATTGTTTGCTGCCTCAGGGAGGGGGGAGGGGACAGAGGGGAGGAGGGATAAAATTTGGAACTCAAAACTATAAATAAAAATGTTTATTACATTAAAAAAAAAAAACAAGGGGCAGCTAGATGGCGCAGTGGTAAAGCACCGGCCCTAGATTCAGGAGTACCTGAGTTCAAATCCGGCCTCAGACACTTGACACTTACTAGCTGTGTGACCCTGGGCAAGTCACTTAACCCTCATTGCCCTGCAAAAAAAAAACAAAAAACAAAAAACAAGACCTCACCCTAGGGACTCCATCCCCTGCCCAAGGTATCAGAGAGGACTTGATTCACTACTGAACAGTAATGGAGATTTGCCCAGAGGCTGGCCAACAGGGAAATTCATTCCCTGGGACTGACCAGAAGACTCTGTTTCCCTAACAACTCAGCAAGAAGGGCCCCCAAACCTTAGTATATTTGCAATATAATTACTCCTCCAGGGACTGCTAGTAGAGAGACCCAGATATCGTAGCAACCCAGCAGCAAAGCCCTGTCCCTGGAGCAAGCAAACAGTTAACCCCACATCCAAGAGAAGACAAGAGGGAGGATCTACACTCCAGTATAAGCCATAAGGGAAGCTTACCCTATAAGAGAGAGCAAGTAGCTGAGCTTTAAAGCCCAATGAAAGTCAGTAGTAAGACCCAGAGCCCCAGAACAAAAACTTGTAACAGTGAAAAAGCCCAACTCTCTACCAAGTAACAAAAACAGCATAAAAATGAGAAAATCATCATCAACAACAAATGCTTATCTATAGAAAGCCAAAAGGATAATAGGGAGGATAAAGGCATAAACTTAGAAGAGGACAATAGTGCCAAAATTGCTACATGTGAAGCTTCAAAGAAAAATGTAATTTGGTCTTAGGAGCAAAAAGTATTCCTGGAAGAGCACAAAAAAGCAATTTAGAGTTGTGGTATATGAATACAATGCAATACTATTGTGCTGTAAGAAATGATGAGCAGGAAGAGTTCAGAGAAACCTGGAGGGTCTTACGTGAGCTGATGATTAGTGAGATGAGCAGAACCAGAAGAACATTGTACACAGTATCATCAACATTGAGTGTTGACCTACTGTGATGGACTATATTCTTCTCACCAATGCAATGGTACAGAAGAGTTCCAGGGAACTCATGATAGAAGAGGATCTCCAAATCCAAGAAAAAAAAAAAGAAAGAAAGAACTGTGGAGTATAGATGCTGATTGAACCATATTATTTCTTTTGTTTTGGGTGCTGTGTTTTTTTTTCTATTTTGAGGTTTTGCATCACTGCTCTGATTTTTTCTCTTGTAACAGGATTAATGCAGAAATAGGATTAATGTTATTATGTGTATATATGTGTGTGTATATATATCTATATCTATATCTATATGTATAGAGATATATAGATATAATCTATATCAGATTACCTGCTGTCTAGGGGAGGGGGGAGGGAGGGAGAAAAATCTGAAATTGTAAAACTTGTATAAACAAAAGTTGAGAACTATCTTTACATGTAACGGAAAAAATAAAATACCTTATACATTAAAAAAAAGCAATTTAGAGAAATAGAAGAAAAATTTAAGAAGGAAATGAGAATAATGCAAGAAAATCATGAAAAAGGAATTAAAGTTATGGGAAAAGATATACAAAAAATTTCTGAGGAAAATGTCCCTCTAAAACCAGAATTAGCCAAATGTAAAAGGAAGTAGAAAAGTTTACTGAAGAAATTAATTCCTTTAAAATTAGAATAGAACACGTTGAAACTAATGACTCTATCAGACATTGGGATATGATAAAACAAAAAAGTAAAATATAAATATAAGAAAATTAGAAAGGTCTCATTGGAAAAGGAACTAACTTAGAAAATAGATCCAGGAAGGATATGATTTATGGGAATGCAAAAGAGTTAGATTTACAACAAAGAATCACCTACCCAGCAAAATTGAATATAATCTTTCAGGAGGGAAATGGATATTTAATGAACTAGAGGACTTTTAAGCATTTCTGAATAAAAGATTAGAGCTAAATAAAAAATTTAACCTCCAAGTACAATACTCAACGGAAACATCAAAAGCAAAAAAAGAAACAGGCAAGAAAAAAATATAAGAAATTCAATAAGGTTAAACTGTTTAAATTGTATCTGGAAAGAATATTTTTCATTCTTAACAACTTTATTACTTATAACAGCAATTAGAATGAGTATATGTAGACAAAGGCTGTAATATAAGGTGACATTGATGGGATATTACCACAGAAAGCAAAATAAAAGGGTGAGAAAGAAATTTCACTGGAAGGAAGGGGGAGATATGTGGTAAATTATCCCACATAAAGGAGATACAAAAAAGCCATTACAATGGAGGGAAAGATGGGGCATGGGGGGTGGGGTAGGGACACAGGAAAAACTTAAACCTTACTCTAATCAAAATTGGCTCAAAGAGGGAATAACATACGCATTAAATTGGATATAGAAATCCATATTACCCTATAAAGAAGTAAAAAAGAGAAAAGGATAATAGAAGTAGGAATGAGGACTGATAAAAGGGAGGGTATTTTGGAGAAGGTGGTGATCAAAAGTAAAACACTTGTGAAGAGGGAAAGGGTGAGGGTAAAAGAGAGAGAGGGGGGTAAAAAAGCAAAAATACTCATAGATTGAAATACAAAGTTAGTTATCGTAACTATAAATGAAAATGTGATATGCTCACCCATTAATTGGAAGCAGACAGCAGAATGGATTAAAAACCCAAATCTTGCAATATATTGTTTAAAAGGAACACATTTGAGGGGCAGCTAGGTGGTGCAGTGGATAGAGCACCGACCCTGGAGTCAGGAGTACCTGAGTTCAAATCCAGCCTCAGACACTTAACACTTACTAGCTGTGTGACCCTGGGTAAGTCACTTAACCCCAATTGCCTCACTAAAAAAGAAAGAAAGAAAGAAAGAAAGAAAGAAAGAAAGAAAGAAAGAAAGAAAGAAAGAAAGAAAAACACATTTGAAGCAGAGATATATATATATAGGGTAAAGGTAAGGAACTAGAAGAGAATCTCTTATGCTTCAGATGAAGCAAAGAAAGCAGAGATAGCAATGATGATTTCTGACAAAGGAAAAGCAAAAATAGATCCAATTAAAAGAGATAAAGACAGAAACTAGATCTTGTTGGTTATCATAGACAGTGAAATCATATCAGTCCTTTACATATATTCACCAAATGGTATAGCATCTAAATTTTTCAATGAAAAGTTGAATGAGTTACTAAAGAACTTAAAGTTACTTAGTTTTATGGGGGTTGGGGGGAACCTTAAATTTCCACTCTCAGAACAGGATAAATCTAACCAAAAATAAGAAAGAAGTTAAAGAAATGAATAAAATTCTGGAAAGGTTAGATATGATTGACCTTTGGAAAAAATTATATGGGAATAGAATGGAATATACCTTTTTCTTTGAAGTATATGGGGGGCAGCTAGGTGACGCAGTAGATAAAGCACCGGCCCTGGTTTCAGGAGGACCTGAGTTCAAATCCGCCCTCAGACACTTGACACTTACTAGCTGTGTGACCCTGGGCAAGTCAACCCTCATTGCCCCGAAAAAAAAATTAAAATTAAAAAAGAAGAAGAAGAAGTATATGGCATAGGGGCAGCTAGGTGGTGCAGTGGATAGAGCACTGGCCCTGGAGTCAGGAGTACCTGAGTTCAAATCCAGCCTCAGACACTTAACACTTACCAGCTGTGTAACCCTGAGCAAGTCACTTAACCCCAATTGCCTCATTAAAAAAAAAGAAGTAGTACATGGCATATAGGCAATAATTGACTATATATTGGGACATAAAAACCTCACAACCAAATGCACAAAAGCAAAAATAGTAGACACCTTTTTCAGATCATAATGCAATAAAATTATATTTAATAATGGAAAATGGAAAGAGATTAAAATTAATGTGAAAATATATAATATAATCCTAAAAAATATGGGTCAAATAATTATATAATCTAATCTTAAAAAAGCAAGTAGGGCAAAGAACAAATCATATAAACAATTGATAATTTCATTAAAGAAAATGACAATGATGAAACAATGTGTCAAAATTTATGGCATTCAGCCAAAGCATTTTTTAGGGAACAATTAAATCTCTAATTGCTTACATCAATAAAATAGAGAAAAAGCAGATTAATGAATTGGGCAGACAATTTAAAAAAAACACCTAGAAAAACAACAAATTACAAATCCCTAATTAAACAACAAAATGGAAATCCTGGAAATCAAAGGAGAGTTTAATCTAACTGAAAACAAGACAACCATTGAGCTAATAAATAAAACTAGAAACTGGTTTTATGAAAAAAAAAAGATAGATAAACCATTGGTTGATTGGGGTTTTTTTTTGGTTATTTTTTAGTGAGGCAATTGGGGTTAAGTGACTTGCCCAGGGTCACACAGCTAGTAAGTGTTAAGTGTCTGAGGCTGGATTTGAACTCAGGTACTCCTGACTCCAGGGCCAGTGCTCTATCCACTGCGCCACCTAGCTGCCCCCCATTGGTTGATTTTAAAAAGGAAAGAAGAAAACCAGATTACTAGCATCAAAAATGAAAGGGGTGAACACAATGAAGAGGAAATTAAGACAGTTGTTAGAGCTATTTTGCCCAATTATGTGCCAATTAATCTGACAATCTAAATGAAATGTATAAAACATCTACAAAAATGTAAAATATGCAGATAAACAGAAGAATTTTTTAAAAATGTTAACCCAATCTTAGAAAAAGAAATTGAACAAGCCATCAAGGAAATTCCTAAGAAAAGAACTCCAGGACTAGATGAATTTACAAGTAAATTATACCAAACAGTTGAGTAACAATTAATCCCAATACTGTATAAACTACTTGGGAAAATACTCAAAGAAAGAGTCTTACCAAATTCCTTTAATGAGACAAATATGGTGCTGATACCCAAATCAAAAAGAGCAAAAATATAGAAAGAAAATTATAGACTGATTTCCCTAATGAATATCAATGCAAAAAAATTTAAATAAAATAGCAAAGAGATTACAGCAATGTATCACCATGACCGGGTGGGATTTATAGCAGGAATGCAGCTGTAAGGGCCTAAAATTCTAGCTAGTCTGTCTAAAATATCTAATGAGTGGTCACCAATAAATTATAAGCTTTAACAAGAGTTTAGACTTTTAAGCATTTATTAAGGAGAATAAGAATTTGGTGAAGAGAAAGAAGCCTAGATGCCTACATCTATCTGTCTCAAGGAGTGGGTATTTTAGCTCCACTCTCCATGATAGTCCTCACGAAAAAGCATGAGCTACACCTCCTTCATCCCACAAGCCTCCTGTGAAACTGGGAACATCCCATCCACTCACATACACAGCTCCAAGCTAATTGGCTGGTAGACTTGACTGACAGTACCCACAAGCAAACATCACTTCCTGATGCCAAGGAAAGCCTCATGGCTTGCCCTCAGATGCCTTCTCCTCATGGAGAAGCTTTCCTACAGTAACTCTCCAGCAGGTGGCATCATTCCAGTCATTACACAGTGCTGGTTCAATATTAGGAGAACTCTCAGTATAATTGACCATATCAATAACAAAACCAAGAGAAATCACATGATTATCTCAGTAGATGCAGAAGAAAGCTTGTGACAAAATACAGCACCCATTCCTCTCAAAAACCCTAGAGAGCATAGGAATAAATGGATCTTCCCTTAAAATGATAAGTAATATTTTTTTTTATTTATTATTTTTTTTAGTGAGGCAATGGGGGTTAAGTGACTTGCCCAGGGTCACACAGCTAGTAAGTGTCAAGTGTCTGAGGCCGGATTTGAACTCAGGTACTCCTGACTCCAGGGCCGGTGCTCTATCCACTGTGCCACCTAGCTGCCCCCAAATGATAAGTAATATTTATCCAAAACCATCAAACATTATCAGTAATGGCATAATCTAGAAGCCTTCCCAATATAACCAGGGGGTGAAGAAAAGATGCCCATTATCACCTTTATTATTTAATATCCTACTACAAATCTTAGCTATAGCTATAGGAAGAAAAAAGAAATTAAAGGAATTAGTATAGACAATGAGGAAACAAAACTATCACTTTGTAGACAATAAGACATTATAGAAAACCATAGAGAGTCAATTAAAAAAACTATTTGACATTATTAACAACTTTAGCATAGTAGCAGGATTCAAAATTAACCCACATAAACCATCAGCATTTCTATATAATACCAACAAAGTCCAACAGGAACAGATAGAAAAAGAAATTACATTTAAATACATGTAGACAATATAAAAAACTTGGGAGTCTACCTGCCAAGACAAACCCAGGAACTATATGAATACAGCTATAATGCACTTCTCACACAAATAAAGTAATATCTAAACAATTGGAAAAATATCAATTGCTCATGGATAGGCTGAGACATAATACAAATGACAACCCTACATAAATTAATCTGTTCATTGAATGCCATATCAAACTACCAAAATGCATTTTTTATATCTAGAATAAAAATTACAAAATTCATTTGGAAGAATAAAAGCTCAAGGATATCAAGGGAATCACTAGAAATAAATGCCATAAAAAGGTAGTCTAGCCATACCCAATCTCAATCTGTGTTAAAAAGTGGTAATTATCAAACCAGTCTTGTACTAGCTAAGAAATAGAGTGCAATAGATCAGTGCAATAGAATATGTATGAATAACACTACAGTAAATAACTAAAGTAAAGTAGAATATGAAAAACCCAACGATCCAAGCTTTTGGGAACAAAACTCTTTATTTGACAAAAACTGCTGGTAAAACTAGTAAAACTATACAATATAATAAGTTCCAAATGGGTAAATGATTTCCACATAAATGGTGGAAAAATAGAAAACAATGCAACCAAAATCATAAGGAAAGCAGAAAACTTCTCAGGAAGTTTTGCAACAAGTATCTCCAATAAAGTCCTAAATTCTCAAATATATAGAGAACTGAGTCAAATGTTTAGTAATACAAGTCTTTGCCCAAGTGAGAAATTGTCAAAGGATATGAACAGACCATTTTCAGACAAAGAAATCAAAGCTATCTCTAGTCATATAAAAAAATGCTCTAAATCATTAATTATCAAAGAAATGCAAATTACAATGACTCTGAGGTACCACCTCACACTGATCAGAGTGGCTAATATGGCAAAAAGGGAGAAATGTTGGATGTTGGAGGGGATGTGGGAAAACTGGGACCCTATCCATTGTTGGTGGAGTTGTGAACTCATCCAACCATTCTAAAGAACTATTTGGAACTATGCCCAAAGGACTATAAAAATGTGCATACATTTTGATCTCTCAGTACCATTTCTAGGCTTATATCATAAAGACATCAAGAAAGTGAGAGACAGAGGCAGAGGCAGAGACAGAGAGAGACAGAGATACAGAGAGAGAGCGAAAAGGATCTATTTGTACAAACATATTTGTAACAGCTTTTTGTGTTGGCTAAGAATTGGAAATTAAAAGGATACCCATCAACTGAGGAATGGCTAAATAAGCTGTGGTATATATTGTAATTGAATATTATTGTGCTATAAGAAATTACAAACGGGAACATTTCAGAAAAAAAAAATCTTGGAAAGACTTACATGAACTTATGTGTAGTGAAGTGAAAAGAACCAAAAGAATATTGTACACAGTGACAGCAGTATTGTAAGATGAATTGTAAATGACTTAGATCTTTTCTGCTATACAGTGAACCAAGATAATCACAAAGAACTAATGAGGAAGCATACTATCCATCTTCAGAGAAAAAACTGATATTGATTGAACACAGGATGAAGCATGCTATTTTTCACTTTATTTCTTTCATTTTTTGTCTTTTATTTAAGTCTTCTTATACAAAATGACTAATATGGAAATGTTTTACATAATTGCACATATAAAACCCAAATCTGCTTACCACCTCAGGAAGGGGGAAGGGAGAAAGGGACAGAGGAAGGTGTAGAATTTGGAATTCAAAACTTTAAATAAAAATGTTTATTTTTTAAAAATAAGTCAATTAATAATTTGCTTCAGTTTCATCATCTGTAAAATCAGAGAAAGAAATGGCAAACCACTCTATTATCTTTGTCAAAAACAAGAAAAATAGATGATAGATAGATAGATAGATAGAGTCATGAAGCTTCAAACACAACTGAAGCTACTGAACAATAGTCCTGCTACACTGTAGCCTAATCAGACCATATCTGGAATACTATTTTTTATTCTGGGTGACCAAGATGTTTTATGGGCTTAAAACCTTGAAACCATATCATACAAAGACTCTGAAGAAACTGAGACTATTTTGTGAAAGGGGTATTATGTACAAAAGGTACTCGATTTATTTTCTTTAACTTTACTGGACAGAATTGAGATCAATAAGGAGAAATCAGAGGAAGGTATACTTCAGTTTTATATAAGGGAAAACTTTCTGACAACCAGAGTTCTCATACAGGATGAAGTGATCAGAATCAGGAGAAACATTTCTATTATAATGACAATATTACAAAAAACAAATACCTTTGAAAGACATAAGAATGCTGATCACCTCAGTGACCCATCATAATTCTGGAGGAAAGAAGATTAAAGAGTGCTCCTTGCCTCCTTCCTGACTAAGAGGTGGACTACAGCAGAATGAGACACATTTATCATAATAACCAATATGGGGCTTGTTTTGCTTCACTCTACAAATGTGTTACAAAGTGTATTTTCTCAGAGCAGGGGATAAATAAGAAGGAGAAAAAAATAAATGCATTCTAATTGAAAATAAGATAAAAATTAATTTAAAAAAGAAATGGGGGCAGCTAGGTGGCACAGTGGATTCAGGAGGACATGAGTTCCGGAGGATAGGGTTAAATAACTTGCCCAGGATGACAAAAGTAGTAAGATGAATCTTCCAGGACCAGCATTCCATGCACTGTGACACATGGCTGCCCATTACTTTTAGATTTTTGCTGTTGTCTTTCAGGTGTTTCAGGTGTGTTCAAGTCTACATAATCCCATTTGGGGTTTTCTTGGCAAAGATACTGGAGCGCTTTGCCATTTTCTTCTCCAGTACTTTTGTTAGGTACATTGTATTTTGCTAAGTAGATGGGAAATTCTTTGAAAGTTGGCGGGGCGGGTGGGGGTGGGGCAGCTAGGATGCCCAGTGGATAAAGCACTGGCCCTGGATTCAAGGAGGACCTGAGTTCAAATCCGGCCTCAGATAGTTGACACTTAATAGTTGGGTGACCCTGGACAAGTCACTTAACCCTCGGTGCCCCACAAAAGAAAAAAAAAACTGCTTTAAAATGCAATGGTTTCTTTCATACACACATAAACAACCAAACTGACTAATGTTGGGAGGTTTTCTAGTGGAGGCTGATGTGAACACTTGTGTCAAGTATGTTAGAGTGAAGATCCAGGCTCTGTGTAGTTAAAAGACCAAATGACCTCTGATTTTTTTCCCAATTATAATATTCTGTAATCTTTATATAGGATTTATGGGACCACCACACTGGGATAATCTAAGACACATTTTATAGCTCTCTCTATGCTTCTGTAGAGGACAATCTCTGTGAAGGAATGTATGTCCAAGGAGAATGAGTCATTCTTAGATTGCTGTTGTATACATGATCAATTAACTCTTGTCTTCATCTTAACATTAACATAAGCTGGAATAAGGGAGAGAGAGAGGCCAATTGGGAGACAGGGCAATATACAATGTACTTTCTTCTCTGTACATGGGCAGATCGTCAATGCTGCTCTTTCTCCCCACCAGTTTCTCCTTTAGGGAAGCAAGCTCAGCTGATGATACAATTTAAAAATGCAATTTGAGCCTCAATCAAATCATTCTTAAAAGTACCAAACCTTACTTTTGCATTGTCAATGTAGGGAAGCCAAACATTTCCACAGAACATCCCATTGATATGACAATACAAAGAAAGGTGATCCAAACCAAAACTGGGACTCTCTGTCTGCTGGTCTCAGCCTTCCTCATTTTGCTTCCCCATCTTGACTTAAGTCCTCATTCCAGGTAAAGTACTGCTCACCATAGTCATCTTCCCTCCACCATCATGCTTTATCAGTCCCAGTACAAATGTGGGCTTTAATCTTCCACTTCATTATGCACAGAGCTTCTTCCTACATACTCGCACCTGTCAAAACCCATGTAGAATTAGAGATTAGAACTCCCTTCCCTAACTGCTCCCACCTGGGTGAATGAAAGGGTTCAGAGGAAACCTTCCTATACCTCACAGAAGACCTTTTCCCTGCCCACTGCTCTTCTTCTTCCAGGGTCTATGGAGTCAGAGCTCTGTACCCCTTCACTTCTGGGAACCCAGGTAAAGGAGAGGGTGGAACTGAAAGGAAATGAGTATGGGTTGATGTAAAAGAGTTCAGCCTATCTGCAGGAAGTGACCGTTACTGGTTTATTTGACAAAACTTCTACCAGCAATAACAGGTACACTTTTATAGAGCAAGTGTGTAGAGTTCATGGAGAGCTTGCCTTTGAGTTAAGAAGATGTAAATTCAAGACCTGCCTCGGGCAAATTTTGTTGTGTGACCCTGGACAAGTCACTTAATATTAAGTTTCTCAGTGCTCTAGGCCATCTCTTGGTTCTCTTTGTAGTCGAAGGACCCCTTCACCCTCTTAAAAATTATTGAGGAACTCTGTCCAAAGTGCTTCTTTTACATGGATTATATCTATTGATATTTACTTTATTAGAAATTAAAATACCTTAATATTATTACAAAACTATTTTGACCTCATTGGTAAACTAAAAAAATATCTCAGGGACCCCCAGGAGTCCTGGGACCATATTTTGAAGACCCTATTCTAGGCAGCTTTTTTAGAATATGTTTTGGAGCAGGTACTAATCTTATGTAACTTTATAGAGGTGGAATTCCTTCATCATAGGAAATGGCATTTTTGATCCCAAGACTAGAGCTTTTCAGGTTTGCAAAATACTTTTGGTGTATTATTTTACTTGATCCTTATGACAAAACTGTGAAATAGATTTTTATCCTCAGCTGCAGTTGATTTTAATCCCCATTTTTATAGAGGAGAAAATTGTTCAGAGAAATTAAGTGACTTGTCCCTGGTGATGTGGCCTATAAGTGTCAGAGGTGGGATTTCAACCTAGGTCTTCCTGACTCAAAGTCTAGGAATCTGTCCAGTACTCACTAGGGCACTTTTTTCTATGCATAATTTTTGTTGCATATATTAACATAATGTTTTTAGTTGTCAGGGGACTTTTTCATAAAGAGAGGCCAATTTGGCTGAATTGAAGAGTGCTGAAGGGGAAGTAGTGTCTTACAATGCTGTAAAGATAGGTCAGATAGAAGAGAGTATATTTCTTCATAGGAAGTAGCTCCATATGTATGAAGGCAGAGGTGTACTGAAAATCACTGTTTAACTATACTATGAAATATGTAGGTCTTGCCTGTATGCATGACAGTTTGCTTCAGTGCTAATAAATTTATTTTGGATATTTCATCCAACCAGAAGAGTGGGAAGGTGAATGACAGCCCCAAAGCATATACTTGTCAAAATGAAAACAAAATGCTTTATTTCATCATGGTGGTGAATCTCTAGGGTTGTGTTCTCATTAACATTTTTATAACTCACGCATGCTTTCAGTGTTCTTGGCCTCAGCCTGAAGTGGCAATAGGGAAAGGATGAATCTAAAAGTCCTCCATGATAAAGGTTAAAAGTTCACAGGCTGGAGTGTGATCAGACAATATCTCTGGAAGGAAGGGGCCACACATAGCAGGTGGGTTGTATATAAGTCCGAGTTTGTAAATTGGGAGCTAGGAAAACAGAGACAAAAAGTGGTGTTTGCATCAGAAATAGTTTCCATATCCAAACACAAATTGGGAGATGAACTTAGAAATGTGTGTGTATTGGAAGGATCTACTTTTCACAAAGTATTCAAAGGGTTTACGATGCTCATTTTCTCACAGGTATATTTATGGTTAGATGCCTATTTAGGTTTGGTTAGTTGTTGTTCAGTCATTCAATGGTATCCAACTATTTTGTGACCCTGTGGATCAGAGCATACCAATACTGTCCAAGGAGTTTTCTTGGCAAAGATAATGGAATAATTTGCCATTTTCTACTCCAGTGGAGTAAGGTAAACTGACGTTAAGTGATCTGATCAGGTTCACACAACTAGTAAATGTGTAAGACCAGATATGAACTTAGGTCTTCCTGAATCCAAGCACTCAGACCATTGAGCCTTCTAGCTGCTTCATATAATCACAGGTAAACTGTATCCCTATAAAAACCTAAAGATTTATTTTCACTGAAACTTTTAAAAAATAGTTTAAAAAAGAGTAATGCTATTGATAAATATGCCGAATGGGTAGGTATTGTAGGAGAGTTATCTCTTAATGATATATATTTTTTTAATGATAAGGAACAGGCAATGAGGAGATATTAGGAAACTTATCAGGTTTTGTTTGTTTCATTGAAAGAAATTAATCATCGCACATGCTATACAATCCAGCATATAAGGGTCCACGATAGCTTTTATTATCTATTTTTTTCAAAAGCTGTTCCAAAAATATTCCAAAATATGTTCTATAGGAAGCTTTAGTATTATTTAGTATTGCTGCAAACAAATTTAGTAAAATTGCAAATCAAAATGACCTTTTCATTATCATTTACTGAAACAGCAGGACTATCTCATTAACATTCACATTAATAGGAATGAGATATATATCAGAAGTATTTTGGCTAAGTAAAGTATGTTGGGCCAGTAATTAGCCAGTGAAAAATCAATATTAAACATTTCTTTTTTCTTTGCAAATATTATTGGAGATTTTTCAAGACTTAAAGTTTTTTAATCACTAATTTTAATAATTATCATCAAAGAGCCATTAGATTACATGGGGTTTTATTCAAGAAATGAATATAGCAATATTATTATTTTCCACAGATAAAGAATTAACATTTCTACTTTTATTGCTCTTAATGCAAATACATTTCCCTTGCTGAACTTCTTTTTCCCTCAAGCATTTGATCTCCTTGGATTTTCCCACATTAATTCCTTTTGGTCTCTCTTTAAACTTAATCAGTTTGGTGATTCAGCGGTTAGAATGCTGGACAAGGTGTCATGAAGACCTGAGTTCAAAAGCCCCAAATGCTTACTAGCTATGTGACTCTAAGCCAAGTAACTTAACTCTGTTTGTCTCAGTTCCTCATCTGTCACACGATTTGGAGAAAGAAATGGCAAACCACTCCAGTATCTTTGCTGAGAAAACCCCAAATTTAGGGTTCAATATCACTGAAAAATGACTTAACAACAAATTCTACCAGTGATGTCATCTCAAGAGTCTAAGTGAATTCTCTTCTGTGGCTTTGAATTAAATGTGTTTGTTTCTTAATCTATACTTTATCATTGCTTATATGAAGGTTATTCTTCCTTTGATTTGCTTAGTTGTACTCACTTATAACCAATTCTAAAATATTGTAGTTTAATAGCAGGTCTCAGCCTATTCTTTTGTGAATATTTTCTACATTCTTAAGTCAAAATTTAGTAAAGTACATGGATACTTTGAGTGTGGTCCTTAATATGTGGGGTCAAGAGTGATTAAATCTATAATTTAGTAAAAAAAAAAGTTCAAATTATTAATCCATAGACATGTGTAAAATGTTCATGCAATATCCATTGCCTTCTGCTAATTGCCAAATGCTGAGTATGACAGAGTTGTGAAGCACAAAATGAGAAATTTTCAGTTCACAGGGCAATGAGGTTCTTAATAAGAAAGTGTTTCTGTTCTCTTTAAGGATCTGTATGGCAAATAATGTTTAGGAAAGGGTATTAGACCTGAGCATTTACTGATATTGGGAACTCTCTAGTGAGGAAACTCTTCACCATGCCTCAAGTCTCTCTCTACTCCAGTCTATCCTTCATTCAGCCAGCAAAGTGATTTGGGGATATAGATCAAACCAAGTCACTTTCCTACTCAATTAACTCCAGTGGCTCCTTATCACCTCCATATTCAAATACAGAATAATCTGACATTCAAAGCCCTTCATAAGATAAGCCCCTCCTACCTTTCCAGTGTTTTTACATTTTATCCAGCACAAACTCTTTTATACTTCAGTCCAGTAACGCTGTCATCCTGACTGCACTATGAACATGGTACCCCATCTCTTAACTCTAGACATTTTCTCTCACTGTCCCCCTGCCTGTAATGCTCTCTTTCTTCAACTGTGCCCATTGACTTCCCTGGCTTCTTTTATATCCCCTCTAAAATCCCTTTGTTTATAAGAAGCCTTTCAAAAGCTTTCTAACTTTTAACACCTTCCCTCTATTAATTATTGCCTATTTATCATGTATATATTTGTTTGCATGTTATTTCCCCCATTAGAATATAAGCTCTTTGAGGGTCAGGACTGTGTGCTGTCATTTTTTGTATCCCCAACACTTTGTATAGTGCCTGGCACATAATAAGTACATGGCCAATGTCTGTTTATTGAGTGATTGATCTAGGCACCTACTCTGCATCCTATAGTCCTAGAGATCCAGGTCCAAGTAAGCTTAGGTCTAAGGCTCTCTATTCACTCGGTCACAATGTTCCTCCTCCCCTGCTCCCACCCCCCAAAATAGCTGAAAATAAACTAGAGCAAATGGAAGCAAATCTAAAAATGACCTTTGACTAGCTATAGGTAGAATGGTCATGTTGTGTTCATAAGTATTTGTAACTCCTCTAACAAAGAAAAGTGTGTGAAACTATGTGGAAACTTGACTTTATCATAATTTAAATGACAAAGAATATAATTTGTCTAGTTATTCTTCTTTTAAATCCCTATTCTCCTTGTAATATTGCACAGTGTGTAATTAAAAAGTTGGTCTGTCTAATTTATGCTGTATTGGTCAAACTAAATAGGTGTCTTTATTTTTAGAGATTATTAATGATTACTAAATATATGTTACTACATTCCTCGCTTTTTCATCACTGAAGTAGTCCTGTTGTGATTGTGCTATGCTGAACACATCATCTTTTGGCAGATATGAAACATGACAAAACAGGTTATTTAAGACACTGGTATCCTCAGTAGCTGAGGTGGGAGTATTATTATATCAGAAATCCTTCTTGTCTAGTCATCACTTCTGTTAAGCCTTTATGTCAGTGAACATACTTTCCAAAATACTGAATATCCATGACGTAAAATAGGAATGAAGAAAAATGGAGACCAAGAAATGATCAATGCAAATGCTATCTCTGACACGGACCAGCTCAGTGATCCTGGACATGTTATTTAACCTCTCTCAGCCTCAGTTTCCCTAGCTATAAAATGGGATAAATAATTCCTACCTCACAAGGTTGCTATGATGATCAAATGAGCTAATTTGTTAAGTGCTTTCCAAACTCTAAAGAGCTATTTGTATAATAGTCATTAAATGGTCAGATATCTCTAAAAAGTTGCTCTTAAACCAGGACTTTGAAAAGGTACTCATTGAAGAGCCCTAAAATATTTGTAAGTATTTAGTAAAAGATTATTGGATATATTACAAATTAGAATCCCTGGATATATAGTACAATTTCTTTTCAGGAATATATTAGACAAACATGGTTCCAAAGTCTCTTCCATATCTAATTACTGATATTTCATGATTATGGTGAATCAACTGCAGATAAATTGAATAATTTTTTAAACTATTAGGAACTCTATCGACCCTCATTTCAAATACAAAACCATTTTCTTTCCAACTGAATTACATGTACTACTCATACCTTACTTTGCCTTAGCTGATGAAGAATAATTAAGAACATGGAAATCTATCTCTCTCCACTGTGCATCTGGACTCTGCTTAGTTTCAACTCCAAAGAACAAGATGCTTTTCCCAGAATCATCTGATCAAACTGCTGACTTAAGCTTTTATTGACCCTACCTCCCTTTGGCTTAACTCCTCCCAAAGCTTTCCTTCATAGAGGGCAGTAATTGGTCTTCCAGCTCACTCCACTTGTCATCTGTGGGACTGTTTAGTTTCAACTCCACAGAAAAAAATGCCCCTTCAATATCCACTTCAAAGGTATCCCCATGTTCATCCCATCTCTTTCCTTATCCTTTCCTGCCTCCTTTTGTGTGTTGTCTCCCCCCATTAAATTATAAGCTCCTTGAAGGCAGGGATTAGTCTTTCTTTTTTTTACTTTTTTCTCCAGAACTTAGCACAGTAACTAGTACATAGAAGCCACTTAATAAATATTTATGTGCATGAAATAGAAAATCTAAGAAAAAATATGGAATAATGGTACATATTCTAGACATAGCAACTGAGAGATAAAATGGAACAAATAGATTATAAAGGTATCAAACTAATAATAAAAGGAACAAGTGTAGGGAAAGTAGTAAAGAACGTGGGGGTCATTTGAAAAAAAGGCCTTGGACTTAAGACCACGAAGTATCCTTTTAACATGGGATTCCATGGTTTCACAAGATTTTAACAGAAGTAGTGATATGATAAATAAAATTAATGTAGAGAACTGATTAATCCATTGTGCTATTCCACATATTTAAGCATTTATATATACATATGCGCACAATATACAAACATATAGATATGTATCTATAGTGTGTACATCCATGTGTATATATACACACATATTCTGTATAGTCATATGTATATATACACTTATTATATATTTGTGTATGTGTATGTGTGTATCAGATAATCATTTCACATAAACAAGCTACAGGCAGAATTACATATATAGACCAGAACAGGTTGGATTGTATTTGGCAAACTGGGCAAAATTTTCAGTGATAATAAGTTTCTCTTTCAACACAATTATAACTGCTTAGTACTAGTGTTCTTCCAGTAATGCTATTAATCCCAAAAGTCATTTACTACCATTCTCCAAAGAATTAAAATTGAGGATGACAGGGCAAGGAAGAGAGACATATGTCAAAGATGGCTGCAACACGTTTCTGTGATTTGAATATAAAAATCCATATAAATTATATTCAGGAAACTTAAGGAAAGGAAGTGGTTTGTCTCTGTAGCTAAGAGCAAGGGATGACACATGGGTAACTTAACTGGTACAGAACATGAAAAAAATATAGTTGAAGTCCTCCACAATGCTAGAGAGGCCTTGAAAATATGCTATGCAAGTACTGCTTAAAGCATCTGGCATTGTTTACCATAGAAAATAAGAAGTACAAGTGACATGGTAGTTTTTTTTCAAATATTTAAGAAGCAGTTACATGTAAGAAGGATTCAACCTGATCTGTCCTCAGAGGGTAGAATTAGGGGAAAGAGAGATTGACTGATTGATTTTCCCTACTTATTAGGGTTCTCAGCTAATGGGTTCCTCCTCAATAAGCGCCTCCAAGCAAAGGCTAGATGACTACTTGTTGGGATTATTACGGTGAAAGAGATTCTTGGTCAGACAGAGAAGTTAAACAAGATGGCCCTTAAGTTCTGTTCTGTTCTTAGCTTTTGTGAAGGGGCTCTGAATGTAATGAAAAAGGCCTACATAGAGAAATTGGGCTTTGTCTATGGGAATAGAAAGGCAGTGGTGAACAAGTGAGGGGGCAGTGATTTTAAAATGACTTGAATTCTATTGATGGTTTCCACAAAGAAGGCATTGTTAGTGAGGCAATATTCGCTCATGAGACTACCTGAAAACACATGAAACATGTCAAAGAAACCATTACTCCTATTAATTGTATGAGGAGAGAGATGAACTACTTTTCTGTGAAATCTTAGGGCTATCCAAAAAATAAGTGATTTATATAACAATATTTGGATTTTAAGAGTCAAGAGGGCATCAAGTACAAGGCATAGAGTACTTCCCTCTTTTATACCCCCAAACAACTATCTATTTCTACCTGTCTTCAAAACTTTCAGTGAAGGAGAACCCAGTACTTTTAGGAACTGAAGCTGAGAGGGATGATTGAAAAGAAAAAAATGACAGGAGAGGAATAAACAAAATGAGACCAAGATCAGATTGTCAGACCTGTTTTAAGAGACCAGAATCAAGAGAATCAATCTATACAGCTTGGGAAAAAAGACTTCAGATATTAGTTCCTTATTGGATAAAGATTTCACTTACAATTATTGCCTACAATACCATCTAAAGTTTAAGAGGTGAAGTGCCTCAGAAGAGGCTCATCCCTTTCTGGTTTGAGAGGGAAAATTATAAAGGGAAAATACAAGTATTACTTCTGCTTTACATTGTAAGAAGAGATAAGTAGACTGTTTTTCTTTTCCACAGTATCAACTCAAACTGTTTTCTGTGAGCTCTGTTTTTCGTCAACATCATGACAGACAAAGTGCTTGCTGGTCTGATCTGGAGAGTTCAGAAATAGCCCATCTAATGAATTTTGCAATTCTCTAAGCTTACACAGAATTGCTCTTCAGATTAAGAGCTAGCATTTTCTAAATATCCTTTTAAGAATAGTGTAATTGTACCCATTGACCCAGCAATACCACTACTAGTCTGTTTCCAAAGATGATTAGGGAAAAAGGAAAAGAACCTGTATGTTCCAATATACTTATAATGGTTCTCTTTGTGGTGGCAAAGATGTAGAAATCATGGGGATGGATGCCCATCCATTGGGGAATATCTGAATAAGTTGTGGTATGTGATAGTAATATAATACTACTGTGTTATTAGAAATGGGGAGCTTGATGATCTTAGAAAAACCTGGATAGACTTGCATGAAATAATAAAGATCAAAATGAAAAGAACCAAGAGAACATTGTATATAGTAACAGCAAGACTATTTTAAGAAAATCTTTGAGCCAGTAAGTCATTTTGACTATCATATATAACCAAATTAACTACAAAGGACATATGAAAGAAGATGATTTCTGAATCCAGAGAAAGAACTGATAAATAGAAGTATATATGGAAAGATTTTACATACATATACACACACATATTTGTGTCTAATGGTAGTCATTTCTAAAGTGGGGAAGGACAAATGAAGAAAAAAGGGAAATATATAATAACTTGATTATATATTTAAAAGGAATAAGGTTGTACATAGTAGACTTGAAGTTTCATGTACAATCATCTTTTTGTTATACTATGCTATGGAAATAACTTGTTGGTTATAAAAATGCTTATTCCATAAAATAAGAATATTTTTTTAAAAAGATTAATAGGATTTTAAGTTGAATGAGCTTTTGCATGGTGTGTTAAAGAAAAGAAGATAACGTTTCTAGCTGGATAGTGTAAAATGGACAAGCAGTACATAAAGAAGTGTCTTCTTGGAATGCAGGTGTTTCTGAATGAATTTATCACAAGGAAGCCTGTAGTCTAAAATTGTAAGTTATCTCCAACTACATGGATTTTCTTACCTCTTGTCCTCCCCTTTACTGGATTTCTGTAAGAGCATACATAGTCTCCCACAGATACTTAGTGCATTAACAGCAGAGTGTGACTCAAGTTTGTATCACTTGTATTTTACTGTTTATGCATGTGCTTAATATATGAGCAAGTATGATATTAATATAATTTATTTTACTTTATTAATAAAGTGTTATTTTATGAGGTTAAAATATCATACTTGTAATTGGCAAGTTGTATTAATGTTTTGATGGGGGATTAATAGTTGAGGAAATTAATTTTTTTTCAAAAGGGTTATTGGAGGACCTTGAGAGAAGGTTCATGTAATGGTATGATGGTGGCCTTATCTCTGGGCATTTTAGACCTTCCAGAATAAGAACATGTTAGAATAAATTAATTGATTCAGGTAGTAACTAGGTTTCCATATATCTTTTTGTGTGTGTGTGAGGTAATTGGGGTTAAGTGACTTGCCAAGGGTCACACAGCTAGTTAAGTGTTAAGTGTCTGAGGTCGGATTTGAACTCAGGTCCTCCTGACTCCATGGTCAGTGCTCTATCCACTGCGCTACCTAGCTGCCTCACCATATATCTCACATGAAGGGCTTAATCATGAGAGATCCATGTCAGGGGTCACTTAGGTACACCCCAGACACCACCACATATAAAACACTTTAATAACGTTGCATTTATACAAAGGAATGCAGTTACAAAGTATATCTACATCCATTATCTCACTTGACCATTACTTCTACCCTGAAAATTTTATTCTGTTGCCTCATGATGAGATTAAAGTGACTATTAGTATTTCAAGTCTATGACCAAAAAAAAAAATAGTTCTGGCACGTTTTACCAAGTAAGAAAATCTTTTACTTCTAGCTTCATTGACATGTCTACAGTACAAAGACCATCCTAGTCAGGTTCATATTGTCTCATTACAACAAAGATGGCTAGCAGGTGCTGACCCCATTATCTCACAAAGTCAATATGCTAATATATATATAGGAATTCAGTATGTGTGCAAGTTTGTATGGATAACCACTGTGATGTTTAAAATCTAAATTGTGGGGGCAGCTAGATGGCGCAGTGGATAAAGCACCGGCCCTGGAGTCAGGAGTACCTGAGTTCAAATCCGGCCTCAGACACTTAACACTTACTAGCTGTGTGACCCTGGGCAAGTCACTTAACCCCAATTGCCTCACTTAAAAAAAAAAATCTAAATTGTGGTCCAAGGCTATGTGTGAGACAGCTGGGATACTATTTCTTCCACAACATGGTATCTTTATGACACAACAGAACGTAATGGGCTTAATTAGCAGTCAATCACTCTCACTTGATTCAATCAGTATAGATTAATCTCCAGGTGGGTCTTTGAGTATCTGCTAAATCCCATTATTTCATCACATTCCCCCCTTTGTTTCTTCTAGGAACAGGTGTTCCTAGATGAAACAGTAAAAAAATAATTAAGTCTTCGGAAGTCTTTTCTCAGTTCTCTTGTCTTCTTGGAGTGGTAAGATGTCATCAGGAGGAAGCTGGATTCTGGTCTGGAAAGCTGGATTCTTCTTCTTTAACTGAATTGCTGGATTTTTAATTAAACCTTAGCATAGCGTTGTCAATGATCAAATTCAGTACATTCCATTACATTCCCTCCTTTATATAATAGAGGGTTGAGGTAGTTATGCAATCTATAACACTTCTTACCACCATGTGTCTGGATCAAAGCCAAATTTAGTAATGTGTTCATGACACCTGAAAATATTATGGAAAGGTTATCATACCACATCTCATGGTTTCAAGACATCCAGTAATTGTTCTAGGCCACAGGTGGACGGATTCTGACTATGCCATCAGACTTCTGGGCCTGTGCTCTGATCTGCAAGCAACCACTAGCTGCCCCAAGGGCCAGTGCTTTATGCACTATGCCACCTAGCTGCCCCTACTTTATTTTCAAAGTCCTTTTTGAGAGCTTCTATGGCTTGAGACCAATTCATATTTTTCTTGGAAACTTTGTATGTAGACGCTTTGATTTTATCTTCTTCTGAGAGTATATTTTGATCTTCATTATCACCATGATAACTTTCTAAAGTCAGAATTTTTTTTCTGTTTTCTCATTTCCCCAGCCTATTTCTTGACTTTTAACTCTTTATTAAAGTAGGGCACTGTTTCCAGGGTGGAAGGTGCATGACATGTCCAAAGCCTTAGAGGGTTTGTGCAGCTATTTTTAGGGATTTGTAAGTTTTTAGTTCTTCCAAGGTGGTATGATCCTCCCCCACCTTTCCCAAGCAAACCCTTTTGTTTTTCTAATGGGCCTAGTCCACTAAATATTGTATGCATTTTAAAGTGTATGTATTCACCTTCCCCAAAAAATCTGTAAGCTCCTTGAGCATGGGGATCACATATTTAAATTAATTTCCACTCTATACATCCTCAGGTGGTTATCAAGAACATAGTATAAGCCTAATAAAAACTTTTCCATTCATGATTTGATTTCTATAGAAAGAAATCAGGGTCATACATAATATATTCAATGAGTGTTTATTACTCTAACCTTTTTTCTCACAGATTTATGGGTTTAGAAATCAGAGGTCATTAAATCCAATCCCTTATTTTTGTAAATCAGGAAACTTATTCTCAGAAAGGTTACATGACCTAACTGTTGTTGTTTTTCCTTCATTCCCAAAGAGGACCATGCCACTGGGGTGTTAACATGACTTTCACTGATTTGAATTTAAGTGAGGAAGGGTTGTGTAAGGTCACCAACCTCATTCTTCCAGAGTCATCTGGGTCCAGTGCAAGATATATATCCGGAAGTCTAGAGATGGCCCTGAATCTTTAAGGCACTTGGGGTTAAGTGACTTGCCCAGGGTCATATAGCTAGTAAGCGTCTAAGTTGAGATTTGAACTCAGGTCCTCATACTTCAAGGTCAGTGTTCTATCCACTGCACCACTTAGCTGCCCATGTGACCTTACTATGGATATAATGGTTTAAGCAGCGTAATTAGGATTGAAATCCAAGTCCTCATTCCAAATCCAGTTCCCATTCACTGATACCTCCTATAGTTCCCAGGAAGTGAAAAGTATATACACCTATATTACAATGTTCAGTGCAGATGATTTCACATTGTGAATTCTCCATATGGATACATGTGTAAATTGAATGCACATATTTTAAACAACCATAAATCTAAAGCTGTAAGAAAACAAATGCATATATTATATATTATGCATATATCATATATGTGCATAAGGGCATATGCCAATAAACAAATGTATAACAAGGCAATTTCCATATAGTATTCTTTAAGTATTTTATAGTTCTAAATTAAATATTAAAGTTAAACAGTGCTCTTTAGTTTACTGAGTCTTGTAATAAGAATGAAAAATAATAATAACCAGGATTTTTTTGTACTTTAAAATTTGCAAAGTACTTTTCATATTTTATTTCATTTGATCTTTCATGATTTTCTCATCCCACTACATATCATTGAACTGCTGTGTTTCCTTGAAAACAAATTCTGTGTTCTGAAGTTAGCACAATTTAGCACTAGGCATGTCAGTGTTAAAAACACCAGACACATAACTCCTTCAGAGCCCTAGGTACTGGGAAAGAATCTCCCATCATGTTTATAATCTCCAGTGCTTGTAGGGCTCAGCACATAGCTAGCAGTGGGGAAAAAATTCAAACAGTCAACGAATCTACAGAGATAAACTAGTACATGTGCAATCTTATTTGCATATGCGTTTCCCTAAACATGTATTCTTGAAAAGCTCACATTGCCAGCATCCACATTTTTTTTTCTTGATCTGTCGCTCAAGCCAAATATGAATCTCCTTAATGTTGCCTCACATCTCACATGTTAATAGAACCATGTCACAGCAAGAGTGAATGAACCTCAAGGAATACTGTGTATTACAATATTCTTACCATAAGAATGTCAAAGTAAGAAATTTTTATTGATTTTTCTTGGGGTCATCATCACGTATCATCTGCATATTATTACTCTAACCAATGAAAACTAAATGTGACATTAGCACAGCAGTAGTAAAAAGCCTAAGGGCTGAAGACACCCTGATATACATTCTGGGCATGAAGTGTCCTAAAGAAAGGAATTTAATTATAATCCTTCTGCATAAATCACCATGAGCAATGATATACCAATCACCTTGTCAGTTAGTTTGCTGCATTCAGTTGGTTGGCAAACCAGAGAATTTATGAAGCATTAAAGTATGTCACTGTTAGCCAGATTAAACTCACTGTAACATTATACTCACATAAAGTGCTTTGTGCAGGAGATATGAAAAATGTTAACTGAACCAATCTCAGAAGACTGAACAATGAATGTGATATAATGCTAGGGCTGGAAATTGCCACTCTTTTGGTGTAAGCCCATTAAGACAACTAAAGGACTAAATTTAAATGATAAGGGGGAAATAAAGTAGACTTCTAAATGCTAAGAGTTTGCACACCAGGTGCAGTGTTCCTGATGGAGAAAAAGGAAAGACTTATCTTACCTAGCACTCTAACATTTAGACTTAATTCTGGATAATAATTTTCTTGGTTAGAAATAGAGAAGACTGTGGTGGTCCATTTGCATAAAATGCATTAGAGTTCTATTTGCATAAAAAATAGAAAATCAACTAGATTGTTGTGCATAACTAAGATGGCAGCACTGTGAGGGAAAAGTTTGGTGGTTGGTTGAAGCAGATGTCTTGGGTTCTAAAGACAATATATAGTATCTTTGATCAAAGCCCCCAAAACAGTGTAATGCTTACATTTCCTTGTGAATTAACTTACAGTGTTGGAGGAGGGTTCGTAAGTTCATGGATTCACAACAATTGAAAGGGACCCTAGAGACCACCTAATTTAGTCCCTTTATTTTATAGATGAGGAAGCTTACAGGGAATCAATGACTTGTGCAAAGTCATACTTGCACTATAAATCAAAAACAAAATTTAAACCCAGGTCCCTCACATTAGAGTCAGTGCTCTTTCCATAGAGGTTTGTACATCTGATCCTTGCATATGATCAATTAAGCAAGCATGCAAAAATTTGCAAAACAATTACAATGCATCAGGGACTGTGAGGTGCTAGGGATACAAATATGGAAGAAAAAAAAAGTCCCTGCCCCTTGGTTGCTTTGAAGGAAGTCATATTGCTATCCCTTATTTTTATTTAGTGCATTTCTTCCTTCCATATTAGACATCTCTTCTAAATTAATCTCTGAGTGTTTCCATAATTGTGTCAGCTATAGCCTGGATTTTGTCTTTGAATTTTTGTCGTGCCTAACCATTCTTTTGGTCATTTCCTTAAGTATCATTTACTCTTGGAGATATGAGATGTAGAAGAGATGCTTCTAGTTTCATAAAATCACAGAATTTTAGTGTTGGAAGAGACCTCAATAACTATGTAGTCCAACTCATACATGAAAAATAATTCCTTCGGGGCAGCTAGGTGGCGCAGTGGTTAAAGCACCGGCCCTGGATTCAGGAGTACCTGAGTTCAAATCCGGCCTCAGACACTTGACACTTACTAGCTGTGTGACCCTGGGCAAGTCACTTGACCCCCATTGCCTGCAAAAAAAACCAAAAAAACAAAACAAAACAAAAAAATAATAATTCCTTTGATCACATACCTGAAAAATTCAAATGAAGAGGAAACTGCTGTGTTCTGAGGTAGCCCAAAGAATGTTGAGATTGCTTAGTTAGAAATTTGTCATTATACTAGGCTGAAATTTTATTTTGTTCCTTCTAGAAATTGTTCCTGGTTCTGCCCTCTGGGACCACTCAGTGCAGGTCTATCTAATCTTGACAAAGATGAGAATAAATCTTTATAGAAATGTTGCTAAATCTAGTCTATTTTATATAGATTTTTTTCCTACTAGATTCACCTAAAAATGCTCTTGGGATAATCTATCGCAGTTGTATCATGAGCCAACCTTTCAAACTCATTTATACATTTTTTTCCTTTTTATGAGACAGCAGTGCTCAAATTCTCTGTAATGTTTTCTAAATAAGCTTGTACTCCAAACCAGTTTTGTCCAAAACTGCCATATCTGTGTTCCGCAAGATCAAGTGTTTCCTGGCTGGTATGGTTTTCAGACACTTTTGTCCTCTGAAGATTTCTGACACCAAAAAAAGTGGTGAGGTAGAATTTGACCTCAGGTCCTCCTGACTCCAGGGCTGGTGCTCTATCCACTGTGCCACCTAGCTGCCCCCACAGTATACATCTTTCAAGCATAGGTTAATGTATAACCACATCTCAGGGATGTTGCAGAAGCATTTCATTCATTAGATGGGGGTGCTTTTGATACCAGGATCCTAAGGTTCTATGTAACATCCCACTTGGCTCTTAATAACTTTATTTTCATTTTCAAATGTATACACAAACCGGTTCTCTGAAGATCGCACTCCCATGTGCACATACACACACACATGCACACACCATATTGATAAAAGTACAAACCAGCACAGATTATCACTATTTCCTAGGGGAAATCATTTGATAGGTAAATTAGTCACCCCAACTATGAGCTTTAAAAATGTCACAGGCATCAAATGCTTGATGATCACTTTGACAAGTTGATACCTGACAAGAAAAGGTATTTCTCTAATGGCCTGAGGGCATAAGTAATATCCTTCAGTACTTCCAAAAGTCCATGAATTTTCACATTTGGATGGTCCTTCCACCAATTAATATTCCGACTCCTCTATAATTAAGTAAGTAATATTATGAACTGTGTTGTCCAGAAAGAACTCACAACTTTGTGGTGAGCTTTCTGGTGATGAGTCTTGCCAAACTTAGTATCTTCCATCCTCCCATACTCATAGAGTGACATCCCATTAAGCTGTTAACAAATGCATTTCCTTTGCAAGTATAGACACCAAGCAAATGTAACTTCACAGTAGGGATGAGCTTAAAGCCTTCTTAGATGACACACAGTCACTGACCTGATTCATGCCTCCTGTCTTTACAAGTTTGTAGAATCTGCTAGACATTGGACGTTCCCTGAAACAATTTGAGAATCCAGTGTTACCTGTACACCATGAGGAAGAAAGGGAGAAAGATTTGTGTAGATATATAGAATGATAGCATAATGTCAGAAGAAAAAAGTAAGGATGGTCTAATACAAAATTTAAGGCATCATTGTGAAGGAATAATATATGACCAAATTTATATAGACTATCTCACTGAGCATGGTCAATGACATGGAAATTCACCTTAAACCCCAGAATACTTGCATGCAAATTCTGCTTAAGACACAGCCCGACTTTCTCTCTAAACAAGTCATTTTAACCTCTTAGTGCCCCAAGAAAACTCTCTAGGACTATTGCACTATTGGGCCAGCCATGATGTTTTAAATAGTGGAGTCTCCTAACCTAGAGTTCCCCATATCAAACGTCTGAGAATCTGCATCTCTGATGGGAAATTTTCTTCATGAGGAATACAAATGTAAAATTTTAGAAAGTAGAGATACATCTCTGGTTGAAAAGACAGATTTAAGCTAAATCTCTGCTGCTTCTGCACAGTTGGGAAATGCACCCCTGCCAGATTAAAGAATGAAGAAAATTTTCCTTTCCCACTCCCCATGGTTTCCCATGCCCACTTGAGAGTCACTTATCTAGAAGGTGGCAGCTCAGGCAAATGAGACTACCAGTGAATTGAGTTTCCTCTGTCACTTTCACTTGAGTTTGGAAAAGAAGTACTCAATATAGATGGAGCTGTCCTTGCCTGACCCAGAGAATACTCTGCTGAGTGTTCTACTCAGGAAACACAAAGGACCAACTCCAACAAATCCCTTATTTTTGCAGGCACCTTTACAAATGTGACAGAGGGAGGGAAGGCAGTCCCCTAGCTTTCTACATAAATGTGAAGAATTGCCCAGAAAGATTTATAACAACCAGCTCTGTACCGCAGGAGGTAGAAAATTGGGCTCATTATAAATGGTTTTTGTGCTGTTTTTGTCTACCTAATGATTCTAATATTTAAACATATTTTGACATTTATTTGTTGTAGAGTCACACCTTTGTCTAGTCCTTATTTTTAAAACCAGTAAAAGCTATCTAGTGTGTGTTAGGCTCATTTGCTAAAGTTGTTGAGATAATGTCTCAGCCAGGTTTCTTACTCAATTGCTTTCTTAGAAGCAAGTTCTTAACCTTTAAGTTGGTAGCTGGTTTTAAGCTTTACACCCTTAACAACAACAAAAAAAAAAAAAAACTTTCCTGAATGCCACATCATAAAAATGAACAATAAATATTGTCCTATGTCTAAATCCTTATAAGTGAAGCAAATATTGTGTGCACCTGAAAGAAATTAGTTTATTTGTTTAAGTTGTTTAATAAAATTCTAATTATTATAATTGTATCATATAGGACAATACCTTATTTCTAGCTGTATTGAAATTACCTGAATCCCAATTAAACTGGATCCTTTTTTGCTTGATTTTTGGAAGCAATTCATCTTAGACTATATTTTTAGGAAAAAGAGGCAAATCACAAGAAAAGATGCATATGTCGCATTTTGTTTTTAAATATAGAGAGATACCTGTAGTATTTCTGAAATGTATATAGCCACAAAAACTGTTTAATAGGTAGCAGAGTTGTACTAAATCCAGAAGCATTCTGGGAGCTGTAGTCCAGAGAAAGTCAAGTTTTGCTATCATAGGGATTACCTCACTTTAAGAGCAGGTTGTATTCAAATGAAAAAAAAAATCACAGTGGAAAACTGCAGAGTGGAGTCACAAGCTAAAACAGGATATAGCAGGTATCAAGGAGTCATGCACCAGGGTAGGACTGGAACTGGCAAATGCATTTTCTCAGCATTTCAGAAAAGGTTTGTCTTTACAGACAATAAATAGGGCTATTGCCAATAGGGCCAATACCCAGTGCGGAGGTGGATGGATGTGACATTTATGTAGAGGCTGACTCTCTGACCTCATGAAGGTATAATGAGCCAGCTGGATGCTTCAAATGATAAGTCAATGGGATTTACAGCATTCTCTATTACAAATGAAATAATAAACTTCCCCAAGTCAGAAAGGGACTGTTGCCCTTTAGTAATATTTTCCAAAAGAACCATGGGGGAGGGGGTTGAGGAGGGAGGGAGGGAGGAAGGAAGAGAGAAAGGGAGGGAGGGAGATTCTGGTTAGTTATGAGTTAACGAGAATTAAATTCTCCAGAGAAATAGCATTCTGGATAATTAATCAAAGCTTAACTGTAGTACTTCATGGTAAAACCTCAAGCGAGCTTCATAAATATTGTGAAAGATTAGCAGTGGTCTGGTTTTGGGGTAGTAATTTAGTAGTAGCTGTATGACAATTTTGAGGAATTCAAGATGGGAGCCATTAAATCTTTATAATTAAGAATATTAAAACCGTCAGCACAGCAATCTCATGAAAATAAACTGAAAATGAACTGTAGACATTAAGGAATAAAAAAACCCTGCATTTGCAGGTGATACTCAATGAGAGATAAAAGGGTGTACAATAGAGTCAAACTCATTTGTTAATTATTCAGCACATTACTATCTCCTGCTGATTTCTAAACAGATAATTTCTCTGTAATGGCTTTACTACAATTAGGGCAATTTCCAGGACTATTTTAAATAGAGCACATTTTTGAATCCTGGGTTTTGTATTTACTGTCACTTAAATGAGTCCCATGGAGATGGTTGATGAATATTGAAATTCCTTACAGTAATGAGTTTTGTCTGTTAGGCTAGTGATTTTTGAGGGATGTATAGAAAATGCAGAATTGTATAGAAATGGCTAAACTTTTAGAGTAATAAAGTAATCATTTTAGTAGCCAGTTTCCATTTCTATACAGTTGATTCCTGCTACCTTTGACATCTGGTATTAGAGAATTAAGATTCACAACTGAGTTATTCTTTTAGGTTGAGGAAGCAAAATTTGCAGATGATTTATGGATATAACTAGCTCCTGAAACTTATTTCATCATATTCGAAGCTGTTCCCTGAACAAGGATCTCACAGAGAGGATAACATGTTTTCCTCACCTCAGCTTTTTAGAATTTTTTCATTTCCTCAAAGCTTAGTTACCACCTCCAACAGGAAGTCTTTCCTGATCACCACTCCACACCCAATTTATCTGTTTTTTCAATCTCCTTAAATTATCGTATATTTATCCATCAATGTACAGTGTATGTGGTGGTCTTATCCCTGTTCCCCCTAGCTGCCCAAGTAAAAGAATTGTTTTATTAATTTTTTTCTACACCTAGCAAAATGTCCCTCAAAGATTTTCACCGTTGTTGTTCATCATTATGATTTTTTTAGTTTAAATTTTCTCAATATGGAAATTCCCTCTATTACAACAAATTGACAATCCATCTGCAGCCTATATTCTTAGATACCTAAGACACTAAAAAGTTAAATGCCTTACCCAGGGCATCAAGGTGCACATGAGGGACTTGACCCCATTCTTATTGACTCTGAAGTCTACTCTAATATACCATGCCATACTGCTACTTGCTTTACACATACCTAATGAGTATGCTCAGTTTGAACTTATTTGAAATGAATTTGCCTAGAGGGCAGTGAGTAAACAATGAGTAAAAAGGCCTAACTATTGAAAGTATGCAAATTGACAATAGAATGCTGAGAACTCAGCTAATTTCTAAATTTGTCTCCCTTATCTTGTCCCTTTCCTGTCTCCTCATCCCTTTTCCATGACATTTGGACACCTCATGTTCTTTCTCTACATACTCTTAGGAAATGACCTGAAAAATTAAAATACTTTGAGAGGAAGGTTAATTGGGGAATAATGGTCCATCCCATCCCTCCTGGAATCACATCTGGCAGCAGGCAGTGGCATACTCTGTCTAAACAAGGTCCAAAGTAACAGTCCCCCAGCCACCTTCCTTTATTTATAAGAAATGCCTGTTGGATCATCACAGTGTTACCATTTACATTTTCATAACAGGGTATATGAAAAGGGGGGAATGATGTAGGAGACAAAAAGGAGTTATCCTGTTGCCTCTTAGTCTGTTTGTAAATCATTTGTGTTTTGTGTTGTGGTTCTTGCATTTGTAACACTAGTTCCTACATCTCCCTCAATTCATAAACCCCCTGTGGGCCCCAACTTTGTCCCCACTCAGGAGGAAGCAGTAACAGAAGAGATGATCTTCATCCTTTTTCCCAGGGTATATGAAAAGGGAGGAATGATGTAGGAGGCAAAAAGAGGTTAATAGAAAAACCTAAGATCCAAGCTTTAATTCAGATATTAGCTCTAAAAGGGAGTTGGACCCCAGTTAATGGATAACTTATGCTAGGTTATCGTACCCATAATGGGAACAGAGGGACTTAGGCCGAGGAGACCTGACTACAATAAAGGAAATGACAAGGGTATAGAAATTCTAATGAAAAATGGAGATATTTTGAAACTAGCTATGGGAATCAGAAAGAGACATGCACAGAAAAGGCCAAATTTGTCCCCAGATTCACCTTATGATGTGTAAACCCCAAAAACACACCTCCACAGAAAAAGGTACCCACCTCAGGGGTTGGCTTAGGACCCCAGGAACTCCAAATTAGGATAAACCCTCCCCTGTAACACCCCTAGGTGGAGAATATTATAATGAGAAGGACAGGCCCTGCCCTGTACCTCCCCAAGATGGAGATTATTATAGTGAGATTGATAATCAATTTATCCATACTATAAATATAATTGTCTTTCCTTTCCTTATTCGAGAGATATCTTTCCACTGTTCTGTTTCTCTCCCTGTGGTCACTCACAGTATTGCAATAAAACTTGGGAAACTGAGTCACTGAGTCTTGTAATTCTTTTGGGATGATTCATGATCAATTTGACCCCTAATTCCATCCCACATCAGTAAGGAGTCTAAGTCTAAGTAAGGAGCCTTGCCTTAAACCCCTTTTCAGTACATTTGAGTTAAAAAAAAAAAAAAGCTACTAAGCTGACTAAAAACAAAAATTAAAAGTGGAGTCAAAGTAGGCATGGGGAGCCATAAACATTTAAATAGCACCTACTATGTGCCAGGCATTATGCCAAATGCTTTTTTTATTTGTTTTTTAATTTCATTTGATACTCACAATAATTCTGGGAGATAAGTGCTACTATTATTCCCATTTTCCAGTTGACAAAGCTAAGACAGTTAAGTCAAATAAAGGTTAAATGACTTGCCTGGGGTCACACAGCTATTAAGTGTTTGAGATCAGATTTGAGCTTCTGTCTTCCTGACTCTAGACCCAGCATTCTATCCACTACACCATCAGAAGCATTTGGTTTAAAATAAATGAAAAGTAAGTCTCCCCCTCCTTTCCCTGCCCCCGCATTTTGCATCCAAAAGAGTATCTTACTATATCATCTACTTCAGATAAAGAAGAAAACTAAGCTAAATTATTTGACATGAACTTGTTCAGTGTGACAGCGGACTGAACTTGAATAGCAGACTGATTGCCTGCATTTTGACAGCAACAAAAAAATTAAAAAGCTACTTTACATCATTTAATTTGATCCTTCTGACAACCCTAAAAGCAACTGGGTAGCACAGTAGTTAGAGTGACAGGCCTGGAGTCAAGAAGACTCATATTCCTGAGTGTCTGACCCTGGGCAAGCTACTTAATCCCGCTTGCCTCAGTTTCCTCATTTGTAGAATCAACTGGAAAAGAAAATGGTAAATCACTCTAGTATCTTTGCCATGAAAATGTCAAAGGGGTCACAAAAAGCTGAGTACAACTGAAGAAATGCTAAATAGCAAAAGCAACAATAATAACCAAAGCAAAAATGGTCCTGGGAGGCAAGCACTATTACTATCCCCATTTTACAGCTGAATAAACTGAGGGTTTTTCAAATACCAACTGTGTGGCCTTGGGTAAATCCAGATTCTATGCCATCATGATGATAGCTCACAGTAAGGTCCTGACAACAAACCATGGCCAGACTCTAAGTATAGGATCTTATCACCAGTGGTCTGGTCTAGGTTGATAAATCCCTTCACTATGGGAGCTTAGGAAATAAAAGAATGAAATGGTATGCTATCCTGTGTGAAATCCTCTTTGTCTTCCATGATGACAGTGGCAGAATAGAAGAATTGTTGTCAGAGTATGCTGACTCATAAAATCTTGAGATTGTCTATGAACAATGACTTAACTTTTGGCATAATATTATGTCCAGTAACTAGTGAATTGCTGTATTATAGTAGAAGGTGAATCACATCATATTTGACATTCTCCCTATAATGAAATCACATGATGAAAGCAAAACAGAAGGATGGATCCCAAGTTCTCCTTGAAGAAGCAAACAAGAGTTAACAGAATTAATTTTACCAAATATACAGAGATAATAAACATTATTTCATATGTTATTTGGTCATCTGAAATGTTGTAGTTTGCTTTTGGCTACCTGTACCTTATAGACAAAAATTACCTTTAAATCCCCAATTTTTTTTTGATTCATTATTCTATTTTGTAGTATAATCTTGCATTTTAAATACAGAGATACATAATACAAAAGAGATATTCGACATTCCATTCCATATATTGGGCTATGATAATATGCTTAAAAATTCTTAGGGGAAGCTTAGTGAACATTGCTCTATAATGCTTCAGGCCTTCACAGCCTATTAAGCTGCTGTTGCTACTACTAGCATCATCCTTGTTTGATTATTGCGCACATGCACACACACACACACACACACACACACGTGTGTGTGTGTGTGTGTGTGTGTGTGTGTGTGTGTGTGAAAATAAAAAGCCTCCTCCCTTCTAAGTAAAGAAACATTTTTTGTCCAGGGCTAGGCCTTTTAATCCTGTAGCACTACCATGAATTGATTATTTAGGCATATCATTGCCTAACACTGACATTTACAGTAAGAGTGTTATCTCTCAATTCCACAAAAAAAAAGGACAAGGGTTTATTTCTCTGGAACATGCTACCTAAAATGGAGATTGGTGTTCAAGGCACATGGTCTTTTATCTTAGCTTTTATCATCAAGGTGACTGTAATGATGTAGGTTTCAGCTGGAAGGAAAGAAGCCATGATAAGCAATCTGTGGCATCCATTTTTTATCATCTAAACACATTGCTAATACTTATATTGTGTTTTATATATGTGTGTGTGCATGTGTATAGACACATTCGTGCATAAATGCATGCATATGAATATATATGTGTGTGTGTGTATGTATGAAGGCACACATCAGTTTTTAAAGTATTTCACTGGAATTGAAATATTTACTAATGTTAGGCTAAGAAATCTGAGATCCTCCTTTTTATCTGTGTGCAGGCACTGATCCATGGGATTTTTCTCTCTTTAGTGTCCTCACTTAATAATTCCTCAGTCATTTATTGTACCTTAATTTCTAACTTATATGACTGTTAAATCATTGGTCATGGTTTTGTTCCAGTTTAGTTTCCAGACTGTTTCAGATTGAACTTTCTTGTAGGTTTTATTCAGCTCTAAGGAATCCTACTTACCCACTTCCTTTCCCTGACCCTAAAAATGATAAGAACACTTAAAGGTCAGAGAAAATTTTCCTGACTTTTTAGTCTCATGGATAAGGAACCCCTATGGCAAAAATATAGCATCTAATAGAAAATTATATGTAGAAAAACTTTATAATTACATTATTAACTTAATCCCCATTTTTATCTGACTCCAATCCATAAAGATAAAGTGGCAAAAAAGGTTAAAGTCTTAAATATTTTTGACTGGGATTAAAATGACCTAGGCTTTTATTTTTTTATCTGTATATCTCTTATTGGTTCTTTCTTTTTCTTCCCAGCAGTTAGCACAGTGCCTGGCACAAAGTAAATGCATAGTAAATGCTTATTTAGTAACTGAATGGGATTTCAAAACTTTTTTTTGTCTTTCCTGTTGCATAGCTAGCCATCAGAATTTATCTGAGATTCAACTGAGGCAAAAGAAAAAAGAAAATATTGTGGGGGGCTGGAAGGAAAAATCACTCAAGTGTACCATAAGACTATTATAATAATTTCCAAGGTAATAAACAACCCTCCCAATTGAATTGGTGAAATTGGTTGCCTTTTGAAAATAATGAAATCTATGTTCATCTGACTTATCGTACAAATCTTATGTCTAACAAAATTCATTGAGTACTGACTGCTAAGTTATACCTCTCTTGGGGAGAGTGGGAAGAGGGATACAGTAGGAAATATACATGATATACAGTAAAGCAATATCAGCAAAATGGCAAGATGTCTTAGTAGTTAGTTAGAAAGCTGTCCTTTAAAGCATGGAAAACCTAGATTTCAGTCCCACTCTGATACATACTGATTGAGTGATACTAGAAAAGTTACCTAACTTTTCAGGACAGGAGAAAACTCTAAGAGTATAAATTGGGAATTTTTCCATGACTACTCATGTATAACTTATTTTGAATTACTTGAGTTCTTGGCGGGGAGTGGGGGGGGTGGAGGGGGGAAGAGAAGTTGGAACACAAAGATTTTTAAAAATTGATGTTAAAATTTTGTTTTTACATTTATTTTGGAAAATAAAATTCTATTCAGAATTTAAAAAAGAGTATAAATTGAAGAGGAGATAACTTCCTGTATTGGGAGGAGTTCCTTCTTATGGGATTTTCCTATATCATTGAAATCATAGGAATATTCACTATAGCCCTAGCCCTATCCAGTCAAATCTGTGTTATACACACACACACACACACACACACACACACACACACACACACACACACGAGCATATATTTTAAAAAACAAAGTCTGGAAAAATGCAGAATAATTGTTACAATATTTAATCCCTTATGTTAGCCATCTTCAAGTTTATTAAAAATGAGCTATTCCCTTTTGGCCATTATTTCTTGTGCTGCTGAGCTACCAAAGTTCCTTGAATTGAAATGAAAGCAGAATGTTGATGGCCCTGAATTTCATGTTTATGAACTGTGAAAACATTGCATAAATGCTTAGAGATATAAAATGTAGAGGAGTTACTCAATTTTCCATTATACTTTTGGTGAGGTTTTTTTTTTTTCTTCCATGACAGAGTATTATAATGGATGATCTCCCTGAGTACCATCAGGATTCCTTGAATCTGGGGAAATCTTTGCAAATCAGTTTAATGTTATTATGCCTTGAATTGCATTTAGAGTTCTATTGGTAAAGCATTCTGTTACTCACATTAAACTCCCCACCCCCAAGCTATATGCCTTCATGGTCCAACTGTGGTAATTGCTTTTCACTTTGAAACTTTGAATCATTTGCACTTGCCCTTGTCAGCATAGAAAATTCATGCAGATGAACTTGAAAATAGTAACATCTTTCATCATTCTACTTCTCCAACTGTATTCTTAAGTCTATGATGCATTTATTTCTATGTGGTGGTGTTTGTTTTTTGCCAGGGGGGTAGGTGTGTGGTGGTGGTATGATAACTTTTTTTTTAGTCATTCATTAGATATTTATTCATTTCTCGTTACTTGAGAAGTGTGGTGCTAGGGTAGGCACTCTGGTTACAAATAAAAGTAAAACATATCCCATAGCTTCATTGATCTTATTGCAGTCTGATATAATGTAAATCATCCTCACCTAAGCTATGCATGGAAACTGAGTATCTCATATAAATTTCTCAAGAATTTATACAATATTTTCACAATTTGTACAGGAGTGTTTCACAAATAACTATTAGATAAAATAAAACATAAAAGTGCAGTAACAGAAAATATAAATGCTATTAGTGCAGAGAATGGAGAGATCATTGCTAAATGTGGAGAACAGGGAGGGTTAGTGGAATATATAACATTTTGAGTTGCAAAGATAGGTAAAAATTAGTCAAAAGGGCCGGTGGGAAAGGGCACATGAAAAAAGACTGTGAGCAAAGTATGGAGATTAGAGTTCACAGGGCATATTTGAGAAAAACAATTAAGTTTTAGATCAAGCAAAGAATGAGATATGAGGTTGTTAAACCAGATTAGCATCTAAGAGAAAAGAGACTTCTAGATCAGATAGAAAAGTTGTTTTTTATTAAGTGGCTAATAGGTAGTTATTGACCATTTTTGAAAAGCATGATCAGAGATGGGTATTTTCTGGAAGTCAATTTCTTCACAGCTATGGTAATAGTTGTGCTTTCTTTGACATTTTTGATATATCCTCTCATTTGTCTTAGAAACATATTAATTGTGTCAAATCATAAAAACAAAGTAAACTTTAAAATATTCTTGAATTATATTACTTTTAAAAATCAAATAGTAAAAATAATTTTGTGAGATTCAGTGTTTTTTGCATCTATATTTGTAATTTTCAGCTACAAGTGTTTTCTTTGCTTCTCCACCAAATATCAGGAACGGAAATTATATCTCAAAGTTAGTTTCTATCATCCAAATTACATTCACATTAGCCAGTTTTCCATTTAATTCCATGGTATTTTATGAAAGTTATATGAATGGGAATATGGAAAGAATCTACGTTTTATTCAGCTCCTGGTATATCTGCAGAGTATATAGAGCTGTAAACTTGGAATCAGAAATACTTGAGTTAAAATTCATTGAATCGGGGGCAGCTAGGTGGCGCAGTGGATAGAGCACCGGCCCTGAAGTCAGGAGTGCCTGAGTTCAAATCCGGCCTCAGACACTTAAAACTTACTAGCTGTGTGACCCTGGGCAAGTCACTTAACCCCAATTGCCTCACTAAAAAAAAAACAAAAAAACAAACAAACAAAAAAATTCATTGAATCGGGGCAGCCGCGTGGTGCAGGGGATAAAGCACGGGCCTTGGATTCAGGAAGACCTGGGTTCAAATGTGGCCTCAGACACTTGACACTTACTAGCTGTGTGACCCTGGGCAAGTCACTTAACCCTCATTGCCCTACAAAACAAAACAAAAACACATAAAATTCATTCAATCTCAGAAACTTAGGAGGTTTGTGACTTTAGGTAGGTCATGTAACTTTCCTCAGCCTCATTTTCTCAGCTGCATAATGAATATAATAATAACATAATATGCAGGGAAGTTGTTATAGCAAAATGATAGTCTTGATAAAGTACTTTGTCAACCAGAAAACTGGCTAGCCAGCAAATTAGCAAGCTAACTACATAGACATAGAAATATACAATTGATGATGGTGGTGGTGGTGGTGGTGGTGGTGACAATGATGATGAATATTATAACCCATTTAACTAACTTATCAAAGTCTCTGGGAGTTTCTCGAGAAACAAAGTGTTTTGACAATTCAAATAAGTAACAAGTCACAGACACAGAATTTGAATTCAAGTTTTTCTGACTCTGAGGCCAGCAGTCTTATCTATTCACTAACTTTAGCTGCATCTACCATTTAAGGAAACTATAGTTATAGATACTGACATTACAGTATTTGAGGATGGATTTGAACTAGGGCAGGAGGGCACCAGTACAATACAGTAGAATGAATAAAGGCTGTGAATTCAGAGGGTATGATTTTAAATCCACTTTAACAACTTACCACATGTTTAACCTTGGGCAAATCATTTAATCTTTCCATGACTCAGCTTCTTGGGCTGTAAAATAAGGGGTTCAGACCGAATTACCCATAAGATCTCTTCCAATTCATCCTATTCATTTGTGTTTATGGCCTATATGTTTATGCTGTATTAATTAGTATTGTTCATTTTTATTCCATATCATAGATATTTTACATGCCTGGTTTTTAGCCTTGTTCACACTCTCTTACTACCTGTCTAACCCTTGTTCAAATTCTTTAATTTTTCTGAGCCTCAGTTCCCTTATTTGTTAAATTCAGGCAAATAACTAGATGGCCTTCTTTCCTGCTCTGAGTCTATAATTTGATAAATCTATAAATCAATTCTAATAGTTATACTTGTAATTTTGAGTATGAAAATACCCTTTTAACTAGAAAAATTAATCTATCAATGAGTACTACTAGCATCCAGTAATACATCATGACAAAGTTACTATGAACTCATTACTGTTTTGAATTTGTTGTTGTTGTTGTTGTCCATTCATTTCAATTGTGTCTGAATCTGACTCCATTTGGGATTTTCTTGGAAAACTGGAATAGTTTGCTATTTTCTTCTCTAGCTCATTTTGCAAATGAGGAAACTGAGGCAAATGAAAGTAAATGATATTCCAAGGGTCAAATAGCTAGTAAGTATTTGAGAATGGATTTGAACTTGGGTCTTCCTGACTCTAGTCCCAGCCCTTGATCTACTGTGCCACCTACCTGCCTCCATTGAATTAATTACTACTTTTATTTGATCAATCATCTCCATGTACATAAACTTGAAAATAGAAGTATGTATGCAATTTATTGCTCCTTAGGTGCCTTAAAAGTGTTTGCTTATTTATTTTATTAATATGAAACGCAAAACATCTACTTGGCTACCTGCTTCACTGGTTGAACTAGGTTTTTTGTTTTGTTTTGTTTTGGGCAGGGCAATGAGGCTTAAGTGACTTGCCCAGGGTCACACAGCTATTAAGTGTCAAGTATCTGAGACCTGATTTGAACTCAGGTCTTCCTGAATCCAGGGCCGGTGTTTTATCCACTGTGCCACTTAACTGACCCCATGAAGTAGGCCTTTTTAAATTTGTTTTGTGTTTCTTTGTTTGTTCTTACAGCCTAGCTACAAAGGCTAAGCTACATTTTTCTAAAGTCCTATTCAAAGCATGTTAAGCTTCCTGGTGGCCTGAGTGCAAATGAGGAGGCTGGAGCTCCATGCCTGAAATTTAGCCATGTTTCTAATGAGTGTAACACCACATTAAATAAGAAATCAGAAAGGTTATAGCCAACAGAATCAAAAATGTTTCTTTCCTAAGTAGAAGCATTCATTGCTACATGAACATTTGTTCATTCTTTTATGGTCCATGAGATTCTCCCCTGTACCCTTTCTAAATCTGAACCAGCAGATTACCTGATGTCAGGTTTTGGTAACAAAATTTGGTAGTGGTTGGTTGATTTATATCACAATTGTCTCATTTAAGTGAAAGAAGGATAATGCATAAATAGGTACATATATCATCTCTTTCTTTTACTCAATTCTTAGATATACTGAGAGTCATGAGATGCAGAACAAGGGAAATAATAGTTCCACTATTCAAAACCCTGGTTAGAACAAATACAAATTTTTTTAGTCCATACTGTGCATTTCATTTTAGGGAGGACATTGAAATAATGGAGACTATCCAGAGGAAGGTAAACAATATGGTTGAACATATTTCATTTAATAATCAGTTCAGGAGGGGGGCAACTAGGTGACACAGTGGATAGAGCACCAGCCCTGGATTCAGGAGGACCTGAGTTCAAATTCGGCCTCAGACACATGATACTAGCTATGTGACCCTGGGCAAGTCACTTAATCTCCATTGCCCCACAAATAATAATAATAATAATAATAATAATAATAATAATAATAATAATAATAATAATAATAATAATGATGATGATGATGATAATAATATATGAAGAAAGAAGAAAGAAAAGAAAGAATCAGTTAGTTAAGGGGGCAGCTAGGTGGCACAGTGGATAAAGCAGGAGGACCTAAATTCAAATCCAGCCTCAGACACTTGACAATTACTAGCTGTGTGACCCTGGGTAAGTCACTTAACCCTCATTGCCCCACCCCCCAAAAAATAATCAGTTAAAAGGAACTCAAAACTCTAAATAAACATGTTTATTATAAAAACAAAAGAATCGGTTAAAGGAATTAAGAGTGCTTTGAATGAAGAAAAAACTTTGAGTAGACATGATAACCATCTTCAGGTTTTGGTAGCAGAAAAGAAGGATTTGTTCTAGTTATATCCAAATGGCAAAAATAGAAGGTAAGGAAATGAGTTGAAGAGAGAGAAATTTGAAAAGATAAGCTTCCTTAAAATTACAGATGTCCAAAATTGGGATTAATTTACTTAGGAAGGAGTATCACTGAAGAATTTATAATAGAGGCTAGATGATCACCTGATGACAAAAGGGAATTCTTTTTTTTTTTCAGGGCAATGAGGGTTAAGTGACTTGCCCAGAGTCACAGAGCTATTAAGTGTCAAGTGTCTGAGTCTGGATTTGAACTCAGGTCTTCCTAAATCCTAGGCTGGTGCTTTATCCGCTGTGCCACCAGCTGCCCCCCAAAGGGAATTCTTAGTCACAAATGGGTTGGCTTTAATGTCCTCATATCTTTTGTCATTCAAACATTCTGTATTTTTTTTTCTTTTTTCCCTGCCTAAAAGTTGCACCTATCTAAAGTTATCTCTTCCCAAAGCAACCCTGTTCAACCAAAGTAGAACCAGGATCCATTTCTATGATTAATAATAATTAAAAATTAGTCACTTTGAAAATGGAAAAGTTTCTCCACATGTGGAGAAAAGTTTTGTTTGTTTGTTTTCTTTTTCTTTTATTTTTATCTCCTTTAGCAAATCCCCTTGTCATTTGAGATAGATATTTGGACATATTTGCATATGGGCTGGTCTACAAAATACTGTTTACACAGTGTCACTAAAATAATATAATTTCTAGGAAGTGCCCATACCTAATAGATAAAATTCGTATTATTCTCTTATTCCAAAAATTCATCCTTTGGGGATTGGTACCCTGTGTATTTTATAGTACTAAATTTATCATTTGCATTTGTGGAGGCTATTTTATACAATCTTAAAGAAGCTTAAATGTGGAAATCTATTTCCTAATTGTAGAACATCTGTATATTTAAAATGTCTTTTTTATAAGAAAGTGAGCTACCATATGTTCTTATTCAGAGCTCATTATTTATGTCTATGATCTCTGTTGATATGCATATTCCCAAGTAGAATTTGTACTCTCAGTATGATAAAGAAGTAAAAATAAATGCTATTTAAAGATGAAAGAAAATCATGGAGAATCTAGCCCTTTTCTTGGGAAAAAAAATGAAAAAAAGCCCTGCCTTGTTTCATCATGTAGTTCAAAAACATTCCCCTGAATATTAAAGATAAATCTTGCTGAAATGATCAAGGAGTTTTCATGGTGACTTCCCATCCCTCACAAGACAATTACTAAGCTTTTATGTGAGAATACAGTGCCTAGAAAGTGGTTTGTAAAGATAAAAAGGAATTTTCTAGCATTGACATGTGATTGGATAAATGATTCCATTGATTCGCTTATTCACCAAGTGGCAAATGAAGAACATATTCCTTGAGCAAATCTGACATGCTTCTTCTTTTACCAAATTCATTTTATATCCTTCAATATCAACAACAATGTTAGATTCAACTCTCCTTTAAGTCTCTGAAGAATAAATACTCAACTATGACAAGTTTTATGAAACTAGACAGGGCATCCATTTGCTGCACAATTACTGGCTCATCAAGTGCATGGCCATTGATCATACCTAGTATAGTGATTGAAAAATGTTGGAAATAACAGGTTCTGGATTCAAATGTTGTTCCTGCTACCTCCTTAGATGATGGGCACTTCACTTCTCTGGGCCTTAATTTCTTCACATTTCAAAGGAAAAAGAACTAGATCATCTTGAATACCCTTACAAGGTCTAGATCTGTTATCTCAAGGGGAAAAAAATTGGAATTTAAAAAATGATTGTTCTGATGTTGTCAGCCAAATAGGGTGTCAATTCAGTTATTTCTTGCTGTAGGAGCACCTCAAAAGGTCATTCACAAAACACATTTAAGATATCACCTTCAATATAAGGATACATCAACTTTATACAATCCTTTCCATCTTAAATTACTACATCTAATACATGAGAACAGCTTTATTTCTTTTTGAGCCTTGGCATATATACTAATTGCAGACTATAAGCAGGTAAACACTAGAATCTTCTTCACTTAGTGATGAAGTAGATAAAATAGTATTGTAAGTACAGAAGTCATGCATTTTGAATCTCATAAATGATAATGCATGACTTTTATATAGTATTTTAAAGTTTGTGAGGGGGGGCTTCACATACTTTGTCATATGATCTTCACAACAACTTTCTGAAGAAGGCGCTGAAAGTGTAATTGTCCCCGTTTTACAGAAAAGCTCTAGGATGTTAAAAGACTTTCCATTCTCATACAATTCATGACTTAGAGGTAGGATCTGAGAAAAAGTCTTTCTGGTTCCAGGCATAGCATTATTTTATAAATATTACCAAACATAAAAGAGAGACACTTTTTACAGTTGAAGAAGTGTTCAAAGACGCAGGGCATATTGTTAAGTAGTTACAATAAATTGATCTTAAAAATATGTGCTTGTTGACTAGTAGTCTAGAAGGCTTGGAAAAAGAAATGTATCTAATATGAATGTCTTTGCTGTTCAGAATAGTCTTGAGTAAATAATTTTGCCAGTTTTCCCATATTATCATTATCCTTCAAATATCTGTTTCCATACCTAAATCTCTAATATCTATAGATTTTGTAGATAGATGAGATAAAATGTAGTATACTGTATATTTATGATCACAAATGTGTATTGGTTCAGTCTGTCTAATGGCATAAGCAGATACCATACATAAAATCTTAATAGTTCTACCCTTGTTTCAAGAAAAAAAATGATTAAAGAATAATTATAAAGGACCCACTGTTAATCTGTAGAGGCACCATCATTAACCACTCCTGAGATAAGTACTAGATCAATTTAATTTAATATTTGTATTAGCAACTTGAATAATGAAGTTGAAAGCATATTTTTGTTGGTTTGGGGAAGATATGTTTTTAAAAGGATGAGGCTAAAGATAAAGAATTAAGAGCAGCCACCATGGGGGAAGGGAGAGAGGTGTGGGGGGGGGAGGGAGGGAGGAAGAGAATTTGGAACACAAAATTTAAAAAAATAATTTGATGCCAAAATTTGTATTTACATGTAATTTGGGAAAATAAAACTTAATAGGAGAAAAAAATTAAAAAAAAAAAAGAGTGGCCACCAAAAAAAAAAAGTCATCTGATACTTTACTAAAAAGCTAGAAAAGGTAAAGTAAATAATAATTTTCATAAATTACTGCAGGTTGATATATTAAAATGTGGAATGTCTATTTGAAGAACAAATGCAGAGAAGGACATCTAGGGACATTGATGATTACTTTTCTTAGCATGGTAGAGTAGAAAGAATTTGTGATTTAGATCAAGAGCCCTGAGTTAATGCTGTGGCTGCCTACTGACACGTCATGACTGACATGAAGACGTGATCTAAATATTTTGGGCCTCATTGTCTTCATCTGTAAAATAATAGGGTTATATTTAATGTCCTATTAGATCCTGTCTAGATCTGTCTCTGTGATCTCATGATCTTGTTGAGAAGGTAGCATTGTTTTCTGGATAGAGCAATGGAATTGAAGTAAAAGAGACCTATATTCTTATCCCACCTACTATCTGTATGTAACCATTTACCCAGTCTGATCTTTAGAAAAAAGGAGATGATACATTACATGTATCATATTAGAAAATATATGCAAAAACTAATAAACAAGAACTATTGATGCTACTATTATTCAATGAAAAACTAATCACCTATGTATAAAGAACTATAGTAGATAATAGAGGAGAGGCAAAGAATAGATAAACATGTGACCTATAACTTAACTGATTTTACTGTTGAATAAGACAGATATATTTCATACCTAAAGGATAAGGTATCCAAGACATAGAAATCAGCATGATCAATATTAGCATCAGAAAAGGACCCTTACCAAAAAAATGACAATTAGCCACAATTGACTTGAATGTAAACAGATTGAAGTAATATGCAATAAGGCTGGAAAAGTATGGAGTCACATGATTGTGATGGGCCCTGAAAAGCAAGCCAGTGAGTTTGAATTTTATAGGAAAATGAGAGGCATTGAATTATTTTGAGAAGGAGTAACAAGGGTGGATCTATGCAAAAGAAATACAATTTTAGTTACTCTAAATGAGGGATGGTTGGGAAGTTCATATGAACAAGTTGTAGAAGTATATTATTACATACTTATTCATGGTAAAAAGATGCATAGTGAATAATTTAGTAATTAAAATGAATGGAGACAAGGTTTCTGTTAAGATAGCATTGGGAATAGAGAAAAGAAAATGATTTGTAAACATGATGGAATTAAAAGGCATAGGACTAGGGGCAGCTAGGTGGCGCAGTGGAGCACCGGCCCTGGAGTCAGGAGTACCTGAGTTCAAATCCGGTCTCAGACACTTAACACTTACTAGCTGTGTGACCCTGGGCAAGTCACTTAACCCCAATTGCCTCACTAAAAACAAACAAACAAACAAACAAAAAAAGGCATAGGACTAGATAGCTGATTGGATAGGAGAAGTGAAAGAAAAGGAAGAGTTAAAGACAAAACCAAAATCTGAACATTGTTCCATTTATTGCTTCTACTTTCTTACCATTGATGCAATCCTTAATACTTTGCAAATTTGTTTCCTTCCCTAACTTTGTACTAAAAGTAGCTTTATAAGGTCACTAATTTCCTTATCATTAATTCCAGTGGGATTTTTTTTTCTCTCCACATACCTTCTATTGCATATGACCATTTTTTACTTCTGGTATCATTCCCTTTCATGCATATTCATTGAATCTCCACACCTCTACTCCTGTATTTCTATCTGGTTGCTTGCTGTATTTATCTATCTGAATCATCCAGAGATCTTAAACTCAGAATTTTAAAAGCTAAATTTATTTCCTTTCTCTTTAAACTTTCCCTCTTTCTCTTGTCACTTCTTTTTTTTTTCTTTATGGTATAATATTTCCCCAATCATGCTAAAAACACTAAATCACATTTTATTATTCTTCAGTGAAGGTGAGGACTTGGATATATAGGACTTTCATTCAAATCTTGGTTCTCTTACTTATTCTTAGTTAAGATTGTAAATGAACAGAACCATGGGCAGTACCCATATTGAGGGTGGGAAGAAAATGAAAAACCAATTACTAAAGAGAACAAGAAGGAATAATTTGACAAATGGGAAGAAAATCAGAAATGAGTGGTATCTCCAAAATGAAAGGAAGAGAGAGTATTATTCTGTGACCAGCAATATGATATCCTTCCAAAGTGATCTTAGAAGATAAAGACTATGTTGGGGGGGGGAGGCCATTGAATTTGGTATTTAGAAATTTTTTGGTAACCTCTGAGAGAATAGTTTTATGAGTGAAATAAGCAAAAACACATTGTATAAAAGAATTTTTCTTCAAAAGGATTTAACAAACAAGTTAACCAAAAATATATGAGAGATAAAGACAGAGATACAAATAGATGAAAGATGTCAAATAAGTGTTCATATTTTCAATTTTTTAACATATTAAACATCTAGGAACTTCAGTGTTATAAATTAATGTACAATACATTTATATTTACATTGGAGTAAATGCTACCCATAAATGGAGGTAGCATAAAATAAAATATGGAAACATATGCCAAACATGAGTTTGATTTTTTTCCCCATATGTTAGAATATTAATTTTTCATTTTACTTTCTTAAGTGACTTGGCCAGGGTCACACAGCTAGTATGTTGTCAAGTGTCTGAGGTCATATTTGAACTCAGGTCCTCCTGAATCCAGGGCCAGTGCTTTATCCACTGTACCACCTAGCTGCTCCATTTACTTTATATTTTTAAATATTCATTTTCATGTCTTTAAAAATCACGTTGGAGGTACAAAAATATTTTTAGTAACACTTAAGTTAATCAGAACAATATCTGAGATTATGTGTAAAACTACCAATAACCCATTATGCAATATGCTTTAAATAATGCCTTGAATTATATCAAATGTATCTTTATGAGTAAAAGTGACTTCACTTAAAAGTATATCAGCATTTATTCTTTTCTCTAACTGTAGGGGAATATTTCTTGTGAAATAAACTTTCTGTTAAAAAAAAATCACACTCTCTGTTGAAATGGACTTCAGAAAGACTAATTCAGTGCCCACCTTCATTATAAAGCCTTCTTAAAATATTTATTTAAAATTCATTCAGAATACATTTGTTAAGCACCTATGGTGTACATGTAACTGTGTTTAAAGATACTAAGTTTATACATGAACTGATGTGCAATGAAGTAAACAGAACCGTACATAGTAACAGCAATATTGTTTGATGTAGAACTGTAAATAACTTATCTATTCTCAGCAATACAATGATCCAAGACAATCCCAAAGGACTAATGATAAAGCATACTATCCACCTCCAGAGAAAGAACTGATATTGATTGAACATGAACTAAAGCTTGCTATATTTAACTTTCTTTCATTTTTTTTCTTTTATTGGAGTTTTCTTAGACAAAATGACTAATATGGAAATGTTTTACATAATTAGACACATTTTCTGATTGCTTCCCATCTTGGAGGGAAGAAACAAGGAAGGATTGAGGGATGGAATTTGGAACTCAAAACTAAAAATTTTTATTAAAAATCCTTTATAATGATGCCAAGTTTAGATGACAGGAAGGTTTTGCCTTCATGTGGCATACTATCCAGACATAGAATATGATTAAATATCTGGCATTAGGGATGATACCAACTGTCCATGGCCTCAACTGTCCTGTCAGCCTCATCCTCACAATACCATTTCTCTTCCTGGAGGAGATTATCTGCATTAAGCTTTTAAAATTTTCTTTTAATCACCCAACTTTATAATATTGAAGAGAAGAAACAGTTGGTCAAACTTCAGCAATATTATGCTTACTTAGAATTGGACTTAGTACCAAGAAGAGACACCAGATAGATCATTTGGGGAAATGAAATAAAAGAAATAGGGAAATGAAATCATGTTGAATAAAATCAGCCATCCCTACTACTGGTTAGTGAAACAAATAATGGTAATAGTAAGTTAAAACTGATTTCTAAATGATACTTTAAGCTGCTTGGAAATGATCAAGGTCTGAGAGTGGAGCAGTGCAAGGATTATATCGAGAAAGAAGAATTCTGAAATCTCACTTTGGAATCAGTAGAGGAGCAGAGGTAGGGTGATTACCTATCTTCAAATGTATAAATTAAGACTGGCTTGTTGGAAGATGAGAGGACTATTATCCACGTTTAATAAGAAGTGTGGTGGTGGAAGTAACTTCGAATACATACAGTTACACTTAATGTGATTGAATATTACTAGTACTAACAACAACAATAAAAGCAACAACGAAAACCCTTGTATTATGACCAGGAAGCAGAATGAATATATAGGATTTAAAAGAGGAAAAAACAATTTTAATTTTACCCTTGAATCTTAATGGCCTAAATATAGCCATGAAAAGGAGGCAAATTATGAAATAGATTAGAAAGCAAACTCCAAAAATTTGATACTTAGAAGACATATGGGTAAAGTATAACCACAGTTGAGGCTGTCAACTACCTACCTGACTATGGGCAAGTTGCTTACCTTTTGTGGGCCTCAGTTTTGCTGTCTGTAAATAGATGGGATTGGTCTATATGGCCTCTGGGATCCCCTATAGTTCTTAATCTAAGATCTTATTATCCTAGATTTAAAATAAGGGGCTTAAACAAAATGCATTATGCTTTCTCTAAATCAGAAGTAACAAGAGTCACAATCATTTGGTATAAAGTAATTGAAAAACATCGGTATCATTAACAGAGACAAGCAGGGAAACTGTGTTATGATTAAAGACATCATAGATAATGAAACAATAAAATTAGATATTTATTATTGAATTGCATGTGAATGAAATTATTAACAGAAAGAGATGAGTTTTAGATATGAGGTTATGATGAAAGTCATGAATACAGCTCCAGACAACCCAAAATCCAAGAGTTTCAATTAAGAAATGGACAACTGACTATTAGTAATCTGTCACTCCTTAAATTACATATTACAAAGTAGAGGAATGAATGCTGACCTTGAAGTCAGAAGAGGTCCAATTTTGAATCCTGCCTGTGACTCTTACATGCTATTGTCAAATCACTTAACTTTTCTGAGCCTCAGTTTCCACATGTGCAAAATGAAAATAGTAATAACTCCCAGGGTTGTTGTAATTCTCAAATGACAATGTATATAAAATGCTTTGAAAATATAAAGCCTATAGAAAATTAGAGACTTGAATATTCTTACAACAGAAAACCAAGCAAGAAAATTCTTGCCCTCAAAAATTTACGTTTTCATGGGGGAGGACAGCATGGAAGAAAAGTCTTGAAGAGGAGAAGGGTATATCTGGTATCATTGTGTAGAGATAGCCAGGAAATGGTGATGTGGAATTCTGCTTCTAAGAAAGATAAGACTAAAGCTTGCCAATCAGAGGCCAGGATCTTATAGGAAAAATCCAAGTAGGGAGGTGATGTGAGGTGAGGATAATAGCCTAAATGGAAGCAGCATATGAGGATGTTTAGGAAGTGAAATAGAATCTTAACTTTTATGTTGGTAGATGTTCTTTTTAAACATTTTTATCCAACAATGTATAGCAAAGTGTTTTCAATTTAATTTTATAAGAATTTATGAAATGCCTCCTATCCTTAAGGTACTGAGAATACAAAAATCTAAACGAAAAATCCCTGTCCTTGAGAGACAAATCTACTGTGAGGATATGGCAAAGAATAAGGAAAATCAAAAATGGAGAAAATACTAAAGTTCAAGGTAATCAGGAAGGCTTCTAAAGGAGATAGTACCTGAACTGAACCTTGGAAAATTCTGGAAGGTAGAGAAGAGATGATAATGTATTCAGGAGATGAGGATTATGTTAATTTACATTTTACTGACTGATGGAGCATTGAATTCAAGGAACAATAAATCTCTTTTGATTGGAAGTTAGTCTTCATGAAGTATATTAGAGTTAAATTAGGCCAGAAAGGTGCTTTATGAATAGACATTCAAATAAATTATTTTTAATTAAATCAGATTGAATTGAACTACTTCCCTGCATGAATAACTGCCTATCAAAGTGGATGTCCAAAAAAGTCTTAAAATCAACATCTTCCTTTTTTACCCAATTTTATTGAAATTATCAGGGAAACACTGTGCTCTCAGTAACTGAGGTTGGCAAACGTCATTCACAACTCCTCACTTGCCCCACATATCCAATCAGTAGCTGAAGCTTTTCATTCTGCTTACTGAATATTATTCATATATGTCCACTTTTCTTCTTCTTACATAGCTGTCACCCTAGTTCAGGACCTTACCTCCTCTTCTCTAGATAATTTCAATAGCTTCCTAATTGTGTTACCCACCACAAGTTTCTTCACTGCCCCAGTCAATCTTCCACGTAAATGCCAAAATTATTTTCATAAATTATGTCTGTCACTTCACTACTCAACAAATTCCATTAGTTCCTTTTTTTTTTTTTTTTTTTTTTTTTTAGTGAGGCAATTGGGGTTAGGTGACTTGCCCAGGGTCACACAGCTAGTAAGTGTTAAGTGTCTGAGGCTGGATTTGAACTCATGTACTCCTGACTCCAGGGCCAGTGCTCTATCCACTGCGCCACCTAGCTGCCCCAGTTCCTTTTTAAAAAACGTATTATTATTCTTTTTTTACCTCAAGGATCAAATGCACAGTAATTTATTTGACATTTAAATCTCTTCACAACATGACTCTTCCCTACCTTTCCAGTATTCTTACCCTCACTCCCTTCTTGTTCGTCAGTCATTTTTCAAACCAGTGGAGTGGTTTTCCATTCCTTTCTCCTTATTGCATTCTATAGATACTTAACTACTATCCAGCTAGATTGACCCATTTGTCTGTACTACCATCGTAATTCCATCTCCCCTCTCCATATTTTTCACAAACTGTCACCAATGTTCCTCCTTCTCACCCTTTTGGTTTAGAATCCTTGGATTCTTTCAAGACTTAGCTTAAACATGTTGTGCAAGAGACAGTTCCTGGTCTACCCAGGAGCAAGATAGTACTTTATCCTCTACTCTTCTATTACCTTTTTTGGGGGGATGGGGCAATGAGGGTTAAGTGATTTGCCCAGGGTCACACAGCTAATAAGTGTCAAGTGTCTGAGGCCACATTTGAGCTCAGGTCCTCCTGAATCCAGGGCCAGTGCTTTATCCACTGCACCACTTAGCTGCCCCTCTATTAATTCTTTATCTTGTATTTATAACTTAAGCTATCTGTGGGCAGGGATTCTCTGCCTTTCTTTGTTTTTCTGACACCACAATGACTGGCAATTAATAAATATTTGTTGACTGATTAACTCCACAGTATTAGCTAGACTCACTAGGCTCCTTTTCTAAGGGATTTCAGAAAAATGGCATCATTCACTTATCCCCATATTATATGTCACATTATATAAGGATGTATAAGATTTATACTAATATTTCTTAAGTTGTGTCCATGGAATTTTCAAATTAATTTATTTTTTGTTATTTTTTTTTTTAGTTTTGGGTACTCTCCCTTATTCCCCACCGTAAACTAGAGAAGGCTACCATTTGATACAATCATATAATAGATATAATACATCTATTTATTATTTTTTTTCTGTAGAGGTATGCCTTCCTTCATATGTCCTTCATAGTTGATTTGAATATTTATAATACTTGGAATAACATGATCACAGTTGTTCTATGAACAATATTGTTGTTATTGTATATAATGTTCTTTTGGTTCTGTTACCATGGCATTTTGTGTGTGTGTATGTTGTATGCATGTATGTATGTATGTATGTATTTCAATACAGCTAGTTTGCTTTTTTTTTTAAGTGAGGCAATTGGGGTTAAGTGACTTGCCCAGGGTCACACAGCTAGTAAGTGTCAAGTGTCTGAGGCCAGATTTTGAACTCAGGTACTCTTGACTCCAGAGCCAGTGCTCTATCCACTGCGCCACCTAGCTGCCCCTTAGTTTGCTTTTTAATTCTACATATTTTATTTTATGCATTTGAAAACATTTTTAGAAGGGATCCAGAGGCTTTACCAGACTATCAAAGAGGTCTATTATATGTACATACACACATGCTTTCACGCAAGCGTGGTTGAAAATCTCTGGTGTAGGTAGATTTAAAAAAACATTCTTGAGGGATTGATATGAAGTATGGTTTAAGCAAAGCGTCAATTGTAGGAATGAAAATGGTATGTTCTGGGGATGATGAGGAGATTAGGCAAGATGAAGCATAGGATTTGTGCTAGGAAAGTGTAAGGGAGTCTCATTATTAAGAGCATTGAAAACATGATAGAGCATTTCAAATTTATGTCTTTCGGTGATAAGAAGTCATTCAGGGTTGTAAAGTAAGTGATATTATGGAAATGTTGCCTTAGGAAGATTAATCCAGTAATGAAGAATGTAATAGAAGATAATAGAATCCACTAGAATCATGAGGCCTCTCCCTGTTAAATTCATCTGAAATTAATTTATTCATTAAACAAACAAGTATTAAGCACTTTTCATGTGCAGAATGTTGTGCCAGAATGAAAAATTTCAGAAGATAGAAAAATCTGACAGTACAAAGTCCCTTGCACTGAAAGAATTTGCAGACCTAAGGAGGAGTAAGATATAAATGTATATAACTATGATAGCATACAACATTACATGATGAATTCACCAGCAAGCTGTGAAAAATAATGGTCCTTATGAGCTCCCCTACAAGTGGTCATCCAGCTTCTCTTTAAAACCCTTTAATCATTTACAGTTGGAACTTTTCAAGTTAGCACATTTCATTGTTAGTAATTTGTCCTTGTATTTGCTGAAGTATGAGTCCATTTAACTACTTTCCACTGTTCTTGGTTCTCTCCACCTCCAACTCACAAAAGATAAAATAGATCTCCCTATCCAGTTCCAACTTAACATGGGAATGACATTGGTTTATGATTCCCTACATGTTGCAACCATCCCTGTGTTTTCTCAATGGGCAGAAACTGATATCAGTCTTAGTTTTCTTATTCCCACATAACATCCAACTCATAGAACCAAAAACTTTTTTTTTTTAATTAATGAATGAATGGATACTGACTGTTCCAAATTCCCAGCCTTAAGTTTGGACATCTTGAATTCCTTTATCAGGTTACCTTTTTCATAACATTAGGGCTTTACCCTGCAGGAGACTCCTTATGTTCAATAGTTTCTGTCCAGAATGTGGGATGGATCCTAACTGCTGTTCATTTGGCTGGCAGCAAAGCATTGACATTGTGTTTCTTGTATTACCATTCCCTTGTTTATTTATATATATGCCAGAGAAAACAAATGCAGACTGTAGCTATTTAAATTTCTGGGTGGAAATACATTAGTCCCACAACATCATTTATGTCACTTCAATACATAGATCATTTGGTAACAAAAGTCTCTTTGTTGCTTTCTTTTTTTGTACTTTTCTCTGTATTGTGTTTTATATGAGCTCATGTATGTAAAGCTTTGCAAAGTCTGGAAACACTTCATGAATGTCAGTTATTATTAAAGCTTACAAATTGAAGATTTTTATATACATATTCACATCATCTTAGTTTCCCCATCTGTAAAATGATGGGATTGGTCTAGACAACCTCTGGAATGTCCTCTAGCTCTAAATCTAGGATTCTATGATCCTAGATTTAAAATTAAGAAGTCTCATTCCAAATCTACTATATCTTGCCCTTTGCAATAGCATCTGAAAATATATATATATATAGTTTGACCTGTGGCTTTCTTTCACATCCTGTTATAAATTTTCTCTCAGCTTTCTTCCCTAACTTGTTCACCACATTTTTCTACTATTGTAACTATTACATAAAATATTATTATAGTTATTCTAGTTGCCAATTTTTCTGAATCTTAACTTTTCTTACCAGCCGGGGACTCTCCATCAATGTTCCTCTAAGGGAAGAAATCATACTTATTTACTTCTTAATACCTTTAGTAAATAACATAGTAGGTGTTCAGTGAAAGTTCATCATTGATAATCTCAGTGATAAGAGAAAATCATCAGGTCACAAGTTTTAATCTTGATTCTGCTCATGATTCATTGTCTGTCTCTGGGGAGGGGCGGGGGGTGGGATTTAACTTTCTGCTACCTTTTTTTGTTGAGTTAATGATTTTTCCAGAAATCAATATTCAATCACAGTTATAGTAGTTGCCAAAAAAGCCCCATACAGAATCACAAAAAAAACAGACAAGACTTAATGAATGAACAAAAACCAACATAGCCACCAAGCAGTAGAACTCAGATTCATTCTATTACCTGGTCCATTGACAAGTAATAGGTTTTATTCTTTTTTTGTATCATATGTTACCCTCTATCCTGCTTTTCTCACACTAATGGAAGAGGGAAAGCAATATAATAATATGAATATTTTCCATGTTTTACACATTGTATCCAATGAGATAACATGTATATGTATATGTGTATGTATACATGTATGTATTCATCCATCCATCCATCCATCTATCCATCCATGCATTCATCCATCGGTATGTCTATTCAGTCTTCTAAAAACTTTCATCTCTATTATAAGGTGGATGTCATGTTTCATCTTACTTCCTCTGGAATTACAGTTGGTCATTGTGTTAATCAGTTATGTTAATTCTTTCAGAGTCATTTGCCTCTGAAAGTTGATTGTCATTGTTTAAAATTTTCTCTTGTTTGTGTTCACTTCACTCTGCATCCATTCATATCAGTTTTCTGAGTATCTCTGAAACTATCCCCTTCTTTAATTCTTATAGCACCATATATTATTCAGCCATTCCTTAGTACCCTATTAAATTCTCATTCTTCTCTACTTTGAAAATAACTGTAAATAGTTTGGTTCATCTTTGGTTGGAGCTTATTTTGTTTAGGACTAACCCCTTTCTTAACATACTTAGCATATAATTTTATCTTCTTCATTCTCCCCTTTCTCTGTTTCCCTGTTGAGTGAAATTTATTTATGTACTCGGCAGTATTTATATGTTTATATTCTTCTCTCCACTCACCATATCATATAAGAGTGAGGTTCAAGTGTGGGCCACTCCCTTCCCTGCCTCTTCCTTGTTAACATAAACATGTACTTGCAAAACAAACAAACAAACAAACCAAAAACCTTCCATGCTGTAATTATGAAATATATTCCCCTAACTTTCATTTTCCTTAACCCTTTAATGCATCCCCTCTTCCCCTCTCTTTCCTTTCTTCTCAAGATTATCAAGGTATAACAAAAGCATTAAAAGGTCTTATCTATTTAGACTACTGCTGTGATCTCTTCTGATGGTTGGTTTCAGAGGGCAATGCTTTATCATCTTCTCATATTACAACAGAAACAAAAAAGTTTATTCTTTTTTGTTTGTGTCAGTGTTTGTTTCTGTTTACCTTTTTATATTTCTCTTAACTCATGTGATTGAACTTGAAAAGTTCTACTTAGCTTTGGCATTTTCTTGAGGAATTTTTGGAAGTTATTTCACTAATTTAAAAAAAAATATACTTTGATGGATTTTACTGTTTTGCTTGGTAAATTATTATTGTCTTGCCTTGTGAAAAATCATATTTCAAGCTTTCTCTTCCTTTAGAGTTATTGAATCATGTATAAGTCTGACTAGGGTTTTTCAGTTCTTGAATTATGTAAAGTTGCTATCTGTAATATGGCTAAAATTTTAGCTAGTCTGTCTAAAAAAATCTAATGAGTGGTTGCCAATAAATTAGAAGCTTTAGCAGAGTTTAGACTTTTAAGCATTTATTAGGGAGCATAGGAGGAAAGAGAAAGAGGCCTAGATGCCTTCATCTATCTATCTCAGGGAGCCAGCGTTTTTGCTCCACTCCACATGAGGTCCTGACGAAAGAGCGAGAGAGCGAGAGAGCGAGAGAGCGAGAGAGCGAGAGAGCGAGAGAGCGAGAGAGCGAGAGAGCGAGAGAGAGAGAGAGAGAGAGCGCGAGAGAGAGCGAGCGAGAGAGAGAGAGAGAGAGAGAGAGAGAGAGAGAGCGAGTGAGAGAGAGCGCGCCTCGCCCCTTTTATGTCCCATAAGTCTCCTGTGAAAACTGGAAACATCCCTTCTACATGCACACACAGCTCCAAGCTAATTGGCTGGTAGCTTTGATAGACAGTATCCACGAGCAAACATCACTTCCTATTGCCAAGGTACTGACCTTCCAAGCCACATAGCTTGCTCTCAGATGCCTTCTCCTCATGGAGGAGATTTCCTATAGTAACTCTCCAGCAGGTGCTGTAACTCCAATTGTCACAATTCTATCTACTTGTGACATTTTTTTTTCTTTTGGCCTGGAAGCTCTGGATTTAGGGTTTATCATTGTTGGGAATTTTCACTTTGATGTTGCATGAGGAGAACAATGACCACTCTGTCCTCTCAGTCTAAGAAATCTAGTCAGCTTTCTTTTAAGATTTCTTGAAATATTATATTTATGGTTTTTTTATTATCTCTATTAGGCATCCCAAAGATTATTTTTTTATCTTTGATCTATTTTTTTGGTCAGTCATTTTCCTTTTTTTTTTTTTTGGTGAGACAATTGGGGTTAAGTGACTTGCCCAGGGTCACACAGCTAGTAAGTGTTAAGTGTCTGAGGCCGGATTTCAACTCAGGTCCTTCTGAATCCAGGGCTGGTGCTCTATCCACTATGCCACCTAGCTGCATCCCCTGGTCAATTATTTTTTATGTGTTTATATTTTCTTTTATAAAAACATTTTAACTCTTTTTTCTTACTTTTGCTTCTCTTCTAGGAATTCTTATTGAATTTGCTTTCAAGCTATGTATTTCTTTCAGAGTTTGCTTGTAGATATTTGCACATCATTCTCTCCTATTTTGTTTTGTTTTTGCCTTAAACATCTCTCTCACAAAAATAGATTTTTTTTTATGATAGGATTTTTTTTTTCTCCTTCTTCCATCCTACTTTCTCCCTCCCCCAGATTTTCTGTACTTCTGGAAGGAAGGGCTGGGCTGGTATTGTTACAGTTTTATCAGAGGATTAATTATTGTGTTATTCCAAGGTCCCAGGGATGTTTCAGGCTAGGGAACTATAAGCTTTCACTGTTCAAAAATGGTCTTGTCAATAGCAAAGTCTGATTACTGCTCCCTTGTTCTGTTCTTGACTTGGGTTTAGATCTGAACAACAGTAGATTACTGTTGAATTTAATCACTGTCATTATCAACTAGCAAGAAAAGTCACCTGAGAGAACTCTAGGCATCCTTTTGTTCTGGGATTTATGGTCTGGTTATTCCACTGTGGGCTTCAGATCAAGCTAGAAACTGAAAATGAGACCCAGTTGTGCTGCTGACATCTCAGTCACAAAAGTATTGCTTGCTTCTGAACACATGCCTTTTCTGCACAGCAGTAGACTTGGGTCACTTTCTTACCTAATACTTTTGGGTGGAGGTACCCTCCGCAGTCTTTCCTGGATCTGTGACATAAAACTGGTTGTTGTCGTTCAGTCATTTTTCAGCTGTGTCTGATTCTTTGTGACCCCTTTTGGTATTTTCTTGGCAAAGATACTGCAGTAGTTTGTAATTTCCTTCTGCAGTTCATTTTAAAGAAGGAAAGTGAGGCAAACAGGGTTAAGTGACTTGCCCAAAGTCACACAGCTATTAAGTGTCTGAAGCAAGATTTGGACTCTGCAATATGAGTCCTCCTGAGTCCTGACCTAGCACTCTATCTGTTGCACCACCTAGCTACCCCTAACATAACTAGTTATAAAGTATTAATAATAAGAGTAAATAATAATAAAGTGGTCAGTTTTCACATTTTGCCACAGATATCTATGGTGGTAGATGAGAAAGGGTTTAATGAAGTTGTCACCCTGAGAATATCAGATACCCTATTTGTGTGTTTTGCTAACAGAGAGACAGGTATATGAATATATATGTATTGTAACGATCGGAATGACACCACCTGCTGGAGACTTACTGTAGAAGAGTTCTGCCCATGAAGCGAAGGTCTCTGAGGGCAAGACTAGGAGTCTTTTCTTTGGTGTCAGGAAGTGACACGGGCTAGTGGGAGGAGGAAGGAAGAGACTGGCGCTTAGTCTCACTCTCTTTCCTGAGGACGCTGGTGGAGAAGGGAACTAGAAATGCACTCTCCCTTTAATAGATAGGAATCTAGGCCTTTCTCTCTTTACCAAATTCTTATTCTCCTTAATAAACGCTTAAAAGTCTAACTCTTGCTAAAGCTTATAATTTATTGGCGACCACTCATTAGATATTTTAGACAGACTAGCTAGAATTTTAGCCCTTAACAGAATGTATATATATATATATATATATATATATATATATATATATATATATACCATACCATATAGAAACATGTCTTTTTCCATGTGTATGCCTACTCCACAGAGGTGTCTTGATCACCTGTATTCCCTACACAACTATTTTCCCTTTATTCTTATGTCCTTTCCATGAGTTTTCTCCATATATTCCCTCTCTCACATTAAGTAATCACATAGAGGAGAGTAAATATCTGCTCATGAAAGGAAAGGTTTTCCTTGTTGTTTGTTTTTATGCTATATAATTAGCGATAGCATAGTATAGTAAAGAGAGACCCAGCCTTACAATCAGAAAGAGCTGGGTTCAGGTTCTGCCGATGACACATAGTGGCTCCAGGGAAGTCACTTCAATTATCAGTGTTCTAGGCAGCTCTCTAGGACTATAATTTTCAAGAAAAAACAATGCCGACCTTCATTGATAGGGTTTTCTTACCTGGAAGCTCCTAATACTAATGAAATCATAGACCCTGTCCCTACCATGTTCTAGTATAATTAAGTGACTTGTACTTTGGAAAAAAGAAAAAGGTAATGGGAACATTTTTTTTTCTGCTTTTAGATGTTCATATCCTCAAACACCCTGAGTCCAGCCTAGTGTTTATTTGTTTTGACCATATAACATAAAAGCCCTATGCTTCTGTTAAATAACAGTAAGAATGAGAAATAACCATAGCCCAGCTAGTTCTCTTACCTCATAGTGGAAAAACAGATCTCAGTTTCTATCTTGAAGCCAATTCATTGGGGGTATTACCAAGTCTCAGGTCAGCAAATTATGAAATAAATATGGCACATGACCTGTAAAAACAGGTATGGTCTTTCAAGTTAAGAATGTTTTTTTCACATTTTTAAATAATATTTTATTGTATTTAAAAATGAAAAAAAAATAGCTTCCTTCTAGTATATGGCCTAAGCCTATAAGTTTGCTGGCCCCTGACCTAATCCTTTAGATAAAAGATAAGGACATCAGAAGGTCTTCATTTAATATAAAGGACAATTTAGTAAGGGTTGCTATTGTGCCTTAAATAATGCCTTCAGGGGGGCAGCTAGGTGGTGCAGTAGATAAACCACTAGCCCAGGATTCAGGAGGACCTGAGTTCAAATACAGCCTTAGACACTTGACACCTACTAGCTGTGTGACCCTGGGCAAGTCACTTAAACTCCATTGCCCCACCAAAAACAAAACAAAATAATGCCATCAGTCACAAATGTACTAACAGCTCTCTTCTAGTTCATAGGTAACTAATTCTAGAAAGAATGAATTAAAAGATAGGAAACTATAAAAGATTATTCATATTTTTAACACTAATACTTTTATGGTATATTTAATGTTATGCCAATGTTTATTCAATAAAGGGGAAACGCTTTCTATGTTCCATAAGGTGCATTTGTTAGGATTTTAAAAATCCATTCATTTACAAATATCTCAAGGAAGAATCTTCCTTTTTTTTCTTAGAATGTAATCCCAGTCTCTTTCCTGGCATCATTACTTAGATATTTTGATAGATATGTGGTGAGTTCAATATGGACACATGTCAGTGTAGCAGATCCAACTCCACCCCCTTCCCTGCATATCCATCTTTTGTGATTGTGTTCCATTTTTTTTTTTCCTGAAACGTCTTTTAAAGGGCTCCATCCATTGTGTAGGAGACCTTTCTCATTGATCTCTTGACATTATGTGAACACCAGTGCAATTCTTATGCTATATCTTTTTTTTAATGGCATCCTTCTTCCAAAAACTGCTTTGTTGACTGTAACTTCTCCCAGAATCATTAAAATCAGTGATTTTTACAGGATGAAATAGGTTACCTGATCAAGAAGACAAAGATAGGGCAAAACTCATTGTTTGACTTGACTTAGCAAAATTTGTAATATCTTCTCTCATAAGACCATCTCATTCAACCATGCTGATTAAGAGGTCCTTAAACAGAAGCTTGTGAAGATGAGAAGTGATATTAATGTTATTAAAACATCATGTTATCTGTGATCTTTACCTCAGATTATGAAAAATGTGTTTTTAGCTTGAAAAATTTATAGGGTCCATTTTCTACTCTCCTCAAGGGACTTGAACTGCTGTTGCTATTCCTCAGAGATTAAGGGGGGAAAGAGTGATTGTATTGCTGCCACAAAGTGAGGAGAAAATGCCCTTGAATCAGAGTTCATGCTGTAGATATTATTAGAGAATTTATGTATTGGACTTTGAAAAAGTTGTTTTGTCATCTTTGATTTATGAAATGCTATTCCTTAGTGTGATACTGAGTCCCATAGACAAATGAAAAAATCTGGAAACACTTTATGAAGACAGAATCCCTTAAGTAAATTATTTGGGTTGAGAAGGTGTTCTAAATCATAGATAATACTATATTTTAAAGAAATATTGAGTGCAATTGGTGCCCCAAGATGAAAATATTAGATTTTCTTAACAATGGATAGCTTCCCCTGGCAGACATAAGGCCCATCAGTGACTAATCCATAGTCAATAGACAATATTGCATGTAAGGAACAAAGAAAAAAGGTTGAGGGGCAGCTAGGTGGCACAGTGGATAAAGCATTTACCCTGGATTCAGGAGGACCTGAGTTCAAATCCAGCCTCAGACACTTGACACTTACTAGCTGTGTGACTCTGGACAACTCACTTAACCCCTGTTGCTGTTCAGAAAAAGAAAAAGAAAAAGAAAAGAAAAGAACAAAAGAAAAAGGAAAAAAAAAGGTTGAAAAGGGGAAACTGTGGAATTATTATATTTCTGTTCTTACTGTTGTTCAGTTGTTTCAGTCATGTCTGACCCTTCCTGGCCCCATTTAGGGTTTTCTTGGCAGATAGTAGAGTAGTTTGCTATTTCCTTCTCCAGCTCACTTTAGAAGATGAGGAAACTGAGGTAAGTAGGTTTAAGGGGCTTACTCAGGTTCACAGAGATACTAAATGTCTGAGGCTTGATTTAAACTAAGGTTTTCCTGACCCCAGGCCTGGTGCTCTATTCACTGAGCCCAGAATAATTATATATAACATTCCAAATAAAATCCTAGTAAAAGATGTAATCAAGGCTTAAGAAAAAAAGACAATATGAGTCTACTGCTGAACAGAAGACGTATCCGTTTTTAACCTGCTTCATTCAATTTGGTTCCTCTTACTGAGCATTTACTTTAGTAACAATCAGGAGCCAGTACCATGGAGAGATACAAAGGATTTAGGAGAGTTTTCTTCCTCTCAATCTGTAATTACATTGAGATGTCTTACAAAAATACTATCTTGTTATAAAATGTTAGATTTTTAAAAACTCAATCTCAGTGGAATTATTTGTATTTATGTTAAAATTGTCTCCATAAGAATTATTTTATTTGTTACAGGATAGGTTTTTAAATGTTTTGGGGCAGGGGGGGGAGAATAGGAGAACTAGTAAGAATGGTGCTAAAGAAAGGAGAAAAGAGAGGAGCATCTATGAAACATTTTTTTTAAAGTACAAAAAAGAGAACAAGGGAAATTCAAAGGTAGATGCAGATGATCAGGAAAAACACTGGATGGGGGAAGTTGGGTGGCTCATTGGATAAAGCACCAGGCCTAGATTCAGGAGGCCCTGAGTTTAAATCCAACCTCAGACACTTGACATTTACTGGCTGTGTGACCCTGGGCAAGTCACTTAACCTCCATTGCTCTGCAAAAAACAAAAAAAAGGAAGAAACACGGGAATTCAGAGGTTGTATTTATTACAAACATATATATGATTCAGTGTTTCATATATTGTCCTCTTTTTTCTTATTTTGGTTTATAGAAATGTTGAAGTTTGTGTTTAAGTTCAGAATAACAAAAAATTATTTAAAAGACATTTTATTCATGTCTAAATGAATAAGGCTACTTCCCATTAATTCCACTATACACAGGTTTCTGGTTGGTATGTCTAGAGCAGAATTTTATATTCCAATGTATCCATTGTCTGTCTTTCAACTCTAACACTTAGTTATTTGTGGCTTCATATAAATATGGCCTTTCTATGGCTGACCAGCTATTACTAAGTAGTAGTTGTTGTCATCATTGTAATCCATTTCACAACATGATTTTCTGCAGTGTAGTTTTGATATATTGTGAGTAGACATAAGAAATTAAGTGGGAATTTGGGGGGAGGGGAGAATTGAGGAAGCCATAGGTGATGTGTGAAGGCCAGCAGATAATACAACTCAGAAATCCGTAAACTGTATGTATAGTATATAATATCAACATATTTTAAGTTTCTTCATTTGGAAGATGCTTGCACTGTCTAGTTCATAGGAATTCTTTGAGGAAAGTGCTTTGTAAATGATTAAGAGTGATGAGCTATTGCTACTGTTTTTAGTATTTATGATATATGAGATGGATAAGAATATATCTCTTCCCTCAGTAGATAGTCCCAGACTCTGAATAGAAGTAGGAACCTAATTAATGATAACTAAATGTTTGATATTATATAAATAAAAGAAGTGACAGTGATATGTAAAAGACAGTTAATACTACGTGTCCCATGGGAATTTGTATTTTGAAAGAAGAGCTTGTTAATCCATGTTAATAGATTATGGGGGGATTTTTTAGAGGGTGTTCAGAATTCTTAACTCCAAACCCATACAGTCTTTTACCTATTCTATGACATTTAAGGATCAGCTACCAGCTTTTGTAAATGATTGTTTACCAGTCCTGAAAATCTTAAACAAAATCATGGAAGAAGTATAGGAAGAAAAGAACAGGGAGAGGGAAAAGAGAGAGAGGGGGGAGGAGGGAGGGAGGGAGGAAAGAGGAAGAAGAGGAGGAGAAGGAGATGAGGAGAAAATGAGGAAATATATGGATTGGTACCTAGGACTGAGAACACTCAAACTGTGAATCTGGGTGGTGGAATGCTTCTATACATGCTAAAAATTATATAAAACACAGAAACAGCATGCTGTCAGCATCACCGAGACTGGGACAAATGATCCCAAATTTCATCAAGCTCAAAAAAGATTTTGTTTCCATTATAGGATCCATGCAATGACTTGAGACCAGAAGACAAGGCTAGGGTTTGATTGATTTGATCAATCTAGAATGACTTTAAAAGCAGTTCTACTCCTGCTTTATTTTATATGTAGGGGATGGAAAGTAATGTTGAAAACAGCACTGTATTTAGATGCAGATGACATGAATTCAGATCTTCATATGTTCTCTTATTATGTGTATATTTCTGAGGAAGACATCTAACATCTTTCTTAGTCTTAGTTTCTTTATAAAACAAGGAGATTGGATTTGTAATCATTCATGGTCATTCCAGATTTAAAATTATGATCCAGTGATTCCAGTGAATCTTTGAAGACCAGTTCAGTGTCAGATTTAGAATTGGGTCCCTACTTAGTTTTATTTTACTCAAGATTTCTGCTTCATATGGCATATATCTTTCTAGAGAGACCCAAAACTCCCTAGCATCTTAAATCAATTTAGTTAAGTGAACATTTATTGAGCATTAACTGTATTGAAGATGCTTAGCACAACAAAAAGATGAACATAACAATGAGACATCTACACAAATAATAATGAAATAAAAAGTAAAATTTAATTCTGTTTACACCAAGTTAGCAAACTGTAAAGGCAAGCAGGAAGAAGTCTTTGTAGAATGAGGAGAATTTTGCCTCTAGAAATGTGTAGGAAGGTTATTCTCTTACAAGCAGGGAATGGCATGCACAACTATCATAAAGCATTGGACAGTGTTCAAGTGACCTTAAATATTACGATATAGTTAGAAAATTGGTAGTTTAAAGTGGGGGTATGTGAAATAAAATTAGAAATATAAATAAGTTGAACTTAGATTTTAGAAGTCTAAGAATTCCAAGCTAAGGGGTTTGGCTTTTAAGCTGTAGCCAATGGGGTATAATTGTTATAGTTGATGTACAGAGGGAATTTTGGTCAGACTTGTGCTTTAGGAAAACTAACTTGACAGTACCACATAGGTTGATTGGTTAAGAAAGAATAAAAGTAGAGAGAGGCAGAGCCAAGATGGTGGAGGAAAGGCAGTAACTTGCCTGAGCTCTCCCCAAGACCCCTCAAAATACCTTCAAATAATGACATAAGACAATTCCTGGAGCAGCAGAACCCATAAAAGGACAGGGTGAAATCATTTTCCAGCCAAAGACAAATTAGAAGGTTGGCAGGTAAGGTCTGTTGTACTGGGGTGAAAGTGGAGCACAGTACAGCACAGGCCACACCACTGCAGATCCAATGTCAGTGCAGACCCAAGTACAGTGAACCTTCAAGAGCAGGCCTCAAGAGCCTCTGAATAAGCAGCGGCAAGAACTTTGTCTGGAGCTCAGCCTACAGACAGTAAGGGGGTCAAATAATGGGCTAGAAGGAGATTACAGGGATCCCTTTGCTAGCACTGAGGCAGGACTATGTAGTTTTGCCCATACTCAGATGCAGGTCACAGTGTTGGGTGGTGATTCCAGGTGGGGGAGGAGCATAAGCACACAAGATCTTGCAGCCACAGTGGAACAGGATTCTGTTCATAGTTCCAGGGCAAAAAAAGCGCAGGCCTTTGGTTGTTTGCAGATCAAAGCACAGGCCAGGAGAGTAGTAAACATACATCTCCTTAAAGCATAACACCTTGGAAGAACTTAGGACTTACAAATTCCGAGAAGTATCTCTGAAAACAGCTACTCAAACCCCCTGAAGCTTGGGACAGTCAAATGTAAAAGGAGGTACAAAAGCTCTCTGAAGAAAATTACTCCTTAAAAATTAGGATTGAGCAAATGGAAGCTAATGACTATAAGAAATCAAGAAACAATAAAGCAAAATAAAAAGAATGAAAAATAGAAGGCAATGTGAAATATCTCATTGTAAAAACAACAGGCTTGGAAAATAGATTCAGGACAGATAATCTGAAAATTATTAAGGGGCAACTAGGTGGCACAGTGGATAGAGCATGGGCCCTGGATTCAAGTGGACCTGAGTTCAAATCTGGCCTCAGACACTTGACACTTATTAGCTATGTGACCCTGGGCCAATCACTTAACCCACATTGCCTCACCAAAAAATAAAATAAAATAAAATAAAAAATAAAATGAAAATGAAAATTATTGTACTACCTGAAAACCATGACATCATCTTCCAAGAAATTATCAGGGAAAATTTGCTCTGATATTATAGAAGCAGAAGTTAGAATAGAAATTGAAAGAACCCACCTATCACCTCCTGAAAAAAGATCCCAAAATGAAAACTTCTGGGAACATTATAGCCAAATTCCAGACCTCTCAGGTCAAGGAGAAAATAATGCAATTAGCCAGAAAGAAATAATTCAAGTTCTGTGGAGCCACAGTCAGGATAACCTAAGATCTACCAGCTTCTACATTAAAGGATCAGAGGGCTTGGAATATGAACCAAGAATCATCTATCCAGGAAAACTGGGTATAACTCTTCAGAGGAAAGAATTGGAGTTCTTGATGAAAATACCTGAGCTGAATAGAAAATTTTTCTTTCAAATATAAGACCCTAGAGAAGCAAAAAAAGGTAAACAGGAAAAAGAAATTAGAAGGGATATTAAAAGGTTAAATTGTTTATATTCCTACATGGGAAGATGATACAGAAAATGTTTTAGGGGATATGGGGAAAATGAGACATTAATGCATTCTTGGTGAAATTATAAACGGAGTAGCACAATTTGCAACAATGGCCAAAGGGCTAATAAAACCAAACGTACTCGGGTAGGGAGTGGCGGCTACTGCGCAGGCGCAATTCAGGCGATTACGCCATCAGGATCCAGATCCAGGCGACTGCGCCTGTGCGATCCATCTTCTTTCTGGCTGCTGGGCGAGAGGAGGAAGGAGCTGGTCGCTGGAGCTGGTGGCTAGAGGAGCTAGAAATGAGAGCTGGATGGAGTACCCAGGCCGTGATGCGTTGGAAATTCCGCTGGAAGGTGCGCTGGAAGGTGAGCTCCCGGGGACCCGAAGTGGCTCTGTTCATCCCCACCGCGTCCCGCATCTCTTCACCCCACCCCCGTGGGCCACCCCCTCGAGTGTCTCCTAGGGGGTGGCACAGAGCAGGTGCCAAATGCCAAGGTCAGTGCAACCGTTGGGGGAAAGGGGCCCGCGCCTGGCGTTGCGGAGCCAAGTGCGACCATCGAGCTCGAGGGCGTGCCGCCGCCGCCGCCGCAGTCGCCGCCGCCGCCGCCGCTGCCGCAGTGGAGGGGGATGGGAGCAGCTATGGGTGCTGCCCATAAAGCAGTGAACTTGACCTTGCTTCTGCCTCGGAGCAGACGAATCGGTTCGGCCCGCTTGCTCCCCACCCAGAATGGAGGAGCAGGCTCCCGGCCGCCTCTGCATCCGGGCTTCTGGATCTGGCCGCCCGCCCCAGCTTTTGTTCCGTGACCAGCTCGTCGGCTTCATCCCCCCCCCGCTTGGATGTAGTGGTGACGCATCCCCTCCTCCCCCCCTGCCAACGCCTCCCCAGCTCGGGCGGCCTTCTTCCACTCTGTATATAGAGCGTATATAGATTGTTCGTGTTTAATAGCGAAATAGATGTGGCGTATTGCATTTGTGTATTTTAATGGTTATCTCCCTGAGGCCGCTTGGCGGCCCCACCCCTGGAAACTGACGCATTGGCCAAACCAGGGCGTGGGCACCCCACGGCCTCCACCCTTTCCCTAGGGGAGTGTCCACTGAAAAAATGTGAAGACACCCCCTCCCTTCAGCAAAATGGGCGCACGAAAAGAATCTGTTCCTACCCTGGTGAAAGCTGCCGAAACAGGGCCGAGGGCATCCACGGCATCCTGGGCCATCACCGATTGTCTTTTGTTCTACCACTGGACTTTGATGACGCTACCGGACGGTGAGACTGATGGCTTTGTGCAAGGCTGCCTGACTTCTATCCATTTCAGGCATGAGTCTGGACATCCCCCTTGATGTCGCAGGTCTAATTGGAAAGATGAAGGACGGTTAACAACATTCCATCTTCTATGTATGAGCTCATTGAATACAGTGGCCGTGTGTGAGTGGGTGTGAGTGGGTGTGTTCAGTTTTTTGTAACCCTGGCCTTCATCTACTATGTCTTTATTTTTTAATTAGCAGTTTACCCCTTATCACCTCCATTGCAGTGTAAAGTCATTGAGGCCAGAGGCTTTGTGCTTTTTTTTTTTTGATAATCCTACTCTATGTATCTCTAATATGCAGAGCTATTTAAACCCTCTCTCCCTCAAGGACAATATAAGGTCATTGCTGTGGTTTTTTTGTATGTGCGCGTGCGTGCGTGAGTGTGTGTGTGTGTTCCCCTCCTCTCCTTTGTAACCCTGGCTGGGTAGCACTGTACCTGGCTCTGTAAAATAAAACATGTATAAAACCATATTTACTCTTTGATGTAGTAATAACACTATTAGGTCACTATGTAAAAAGATTAAAAAAAAATTGGAATTTAGATTCCAATCAGTTGGGGAATGAATGAACAAATTGTAATGAGATTATAATGAAACACAATTGTGCTATAAGAAATGATGAATAGGATGCTATCAGAAAAACCTGGACAGACTTACATAAGCTGATGCAAAGTGAAATGTATTGTGTAGGAAATAACAGCAGTTTTGTAAGATGATCACCCGTGAATGACTCAGTTATTTTCAGCAATGCAGTGATCCAAGACAGCTCTGAAGGACTTATGAACAATGCAATCCATCTGCAGAGAAAGAACTGATGGTGTCTCAATACAGATTGAAGCATAATTGTGTTTTAGTTCCTTTTTCTTAAATTTGTTTTTGGTCTGTTTTCTTTTGCAACCTGACTAATGTGGAAATGTTTTGCATGACTAAACATGTATAACTTATATTGAATTGCTTGTGATCTTAAAGGGGGGTGGGGAGGGAGGGAGAAAGAGAATTTGGAACACGAAGTTTTAAAAATTGACGTTAAAATTGTTTTTTCATGTAATTTGGGGAAAATAACATTTTAAATAGAAGAAAAGGGGAATAAAGTAAAATATGTTGTCTGGGGAAAAAAATAAAATATTTAAAGGCCAATGAAGTTGTCTGTTTGAAATATAATGAGAGACTGAACTGCCTTGATGTCAATGGGATTAACGAAGAGGGGGCACATTTAAAATAAACACAAAAGTCTGCCTTCATTCCATAAGAATAGAATCAAGAATATCACCATAGTGTAGAATGAACTGATATTAGAAAAGAAAAAATAAAGACACAGGAATATGCATTTTTATTATTATTTTTCATTTCTTTTACAAAAGGAGAGAATCCATGAAGAGATAGGACTGTTGCTTATGATAGATATGAGTGGGCTGTGAAAATCTCAAACTCTTTGGCTCTTTTGCATTTCTGTTTTCTTTATGAAGGAGAATGATTTCAGACTAGAAAGAATAGCAAAATGATGTCTAATTAAAGAGATGTTTCCCAAGATAAATGGAGAGAGAATAAAAGTATACCTGTCTGCCCTTCATGAGGTGTCACTAAGTTCAGCTTAGCTTCCTACTAATGTGTGGAAAGAACAGTCAGTGGTCAGTAAACATTTATTTAATTGCTTTCTTTGTCTTATACACTGTGCTAGGGTCTAGAGATATAAATAAGAAAAAGACATCCCCTATCCTTAAGGAGCTTACAATATAATGGAGAAAGTGTTTAGTCATTTTCAGTTGTGTCTGACTCTAAATGACCCCTTGTGGGGTTTTCTTGGTAAAGACACTTGAGTGGTTTGCCATTTCCTTCTCCAGCTCCTTTTACAGATGAGGAAGGTCAGGGCAACAGAGTTAAGTGATTTGTCCAGGGTCATGCAGCTATTAAGTGTCTGAGGCCAGATTTGAACCTGAGAAGATGTCTTCCTGACTTTACTCATTCCACAAAAAGAAACTGAAAAATCAGTTGAAAGGGTGTGTCAAAAAGGGCTATGGATTCCCAGGTTGGGGGGGGGGAGAAGGTGTGATGGTTGTGGAGTTGAAAGCAGGCAAAGCTGTTGATAGACTATGAAATCACCTGAAAATTTCAGAGAACTTAATAAAGGAAAGCTTTGGGAGGAGTTCATTGTTCCTCCCTCCACCCCCATCATCTGGGGCAACTGGGGATGCCAAGAAGGTAATGAATATCAAAATCAAGTTAGTTGGTATGTGGATGGGATTTCAAGTGATGAATTTATCCTGGGGGAGACATGATGTTTATGGAGTTGAAACCAAACAAGAACCACTGGTAAAAAATGATGGAGCTGGCTAATATGAATGCTAAGCTGTTATCACTGATGTTAAAAAGTTAAGAGAATAGGAGAGGTACTTCAGAAATGGATAAGGGGAATTTTCCCCCAATTTCACAGAATTATAGAATATGAGAATTAGGGACCTCATGGTTATTCAATTCCAACTGATATACAGACCATCCTGTTTGAAGTCTTCCAAGAATGGTACAGGTACATCCCTCATCTCTTGAAACATCCCATTCTGGGGCAGCAGGGTTGCACAGTGGATAAAGCACTGCCCTTGGATTCAGGAGGACCTGAGTTTGAATCCGGCCTAAGGCACTAGTTGTGTGACCTTGGGCATGTCATTTAACCCTCATTGCCCTACCCCAACAATAGTATATAAAAAAAATATATAAAAGAAAAAAAAAGAAACACCCCATTCCATTTTTTGGTATATCAGATTATGAAGATTTTTCTGAAATCATGGTTAATTTAGCCTCTTTAGAACTTCCACCCATTACTGCCAATCCTTCTCTCTAGGGCCAAATGGATCAAACCTAATCACTTCTGCACAACAGCCCGGCAAAAACTTGAAGACAGCTATGTCATGTTCTCCCTGAGTCTTTTCTACTTTTAGGATTTTATCTATTGATTTATCTGATTACATTCTTCTTGTACCCTTGATGAGTGTTCTTTAAACCGTCAGTGTCTCAACCTTTTTTTTTCCCCCCATTTTATTTCCCCATCATTCACTTTCTGATTCCTCCCCATTTTCTTATAAATAGACACTGGGTAGGACTGCAAAGCTGCCTCAGTCTACTGCCAAGTTGAATAAACTCAGCTAAGCTCATCATTCTGAATTTGATGTGAGGGGGAGGAATTTGGGGTTGGGGCACATGATTAGTGCATTTGTGTTTTAGTTACCATTCCTTCACAAATAAATACTTGTCCCCTTCAAGAGTTGCTTTCATGAACCCTCTACTTTCTTTCTGGGCCAGTGAAGAATCGGCATCTGCTGGTGTTTTTGTTTTTGTTTTGTTTCCCTTTGTGGAGGGAGGTTTTATCAGGCAGTCTATGCAGCCTTGGGATTTTCGAACATGAAAACCACCAAAGACTAAAGGCAGCAAGCTTCCTCTTTCTCCAACCCACAGGAAGAATTAAAGTCTGTCCCCTTGGGGTCAGTGGATGGGAAGATGTGTGGTAAAGGGTACTGGCAAAGATTTTGCAGCAGGAGTGGGTGTTAGTTTGGCCCTCAGTCATAGGACCATAGTTTAGTCTTTATATTCCTGCTGAGAAAATCTTGGCTGTTGCTGAGGAGAAGGGGAGCTGAGTGAACACTTTAAGGATGAGTGTTCTCCATCACTAATTCATAGTTATACCATATCCAGATTTCCTTTTTTGTCCTATGAATTCAGATATAATTGTTCTATAGCTGATGCACATTCTTGGGTCAGTGTATAGTCTGTCATCTTATTCATCCCATGGCCCTGAAGACCTCCCCTCCCCTCCCCCCCCATCTTTCCCTCTTCCTTAAAAGGATCTATTGTGTAAATTCCATCAGGATAGTAAGAGGAAAGGAGATAAATTCAATTATAATGGCACCTCCATATGAAAATGTCTTGAGGCCTTCACTCACTTTAGGTGAGACCACTTTGAATTTATTGTATTTATGTAATTAATCTCCTTTTTGATGGGAATGAGACTATGGATAGAATTTCTAGATTTGAATTAAGGAAGACAGGAATTTATATCCTGCCTCTAACACTTGCTTACTCTGTGCCTATGGGCAAATCATTTAACTTGTAGTGCCTAGTCTGTAGAAATTCAGGTCATACCTTCTTGATGGCTCTGAGTGAAAATAGGAATTGTTTCCATTTTGGCCAGAAACCTAGAGGCTTTTCCCCTCCCAGATTTATTTGTTTGTTTGTTTGTTTGACTAGGTAAAATATAGGCCATTCTTTGCTTTTTTTTCTTACCTAGTCTTAATCCCTGAATGGGTGTTGCCTCAGGAAAACTCAGATTTCGAAAGACTTTGGTTTAAAAAGCCCAAAGTCTCCTGCTATAACTGGGCCATTTCCCTTGCTTTTTATTCTATCTTGTCACTGCATCCAAATGGCTGTACAGGAGAAAGTGAGGCTGGTGATGTTGCACAGCCTTGCCTCACTTAAATCCAATTCACTTCAAGTATGTGATGGTCTTCTTTGAGAAGGAAGGACAAACAACAAACAACATTCTATGAGTAACAGCTGTTCCACTGGGGACCCAACTGGCAAGCTCCAGTTGGGTAACACAGCTCCTTCCTTCCTCTCTCATTCCCTTCATTCTTCTTCCTTCCTCCTCCTTCTGCTTTTCTCCTCTTTCTCCTTCCCTTCCCTTCCCTTCCGTTTCCCTTCCCCTTTCCCTTTTCTTTTCTTTTCCTCCTTCTCTTCGTGCCTCCTCTTCCTCTGTCCATATAGGGAATAATACCTTTTACCTGTGGGTGCTCTTCCCAAAGGGATAAAAGTTTTGATTGCTGAAACCTCACAAGATGTCTTGGGGTTTACAGGTGAGACTTCTTTAAGGACTGTGTCTTAAACCCAAATCACTCTGACTCTCACACTGGGAAGATGCATCAAGAAGAAAAGTACAAACATCCCCCTCCTAAAGCCTAAAGATCATGCTCTCCCCTTGACCACTTTGGTCACTGGAGAGAATGGTGTCAAGCTTTAATTATTTGCAACATAGCACTTACCCTACCTAGCAAGTTCACTTCCAAATGTGACATGGCCAATGGTGGGATGATTCCCTTTCTCCTGCTGCTAAATTAGACCAGCAGATTAATTGGGACTTTGCCCCTCACTGTTTGGACTTCTGATCCCAGACTCCATGGGGCTCTGCTCACCTTTAGAAGCTCACAAAACTGTAACCACATCCAATGCCTCTTACCCTAATCTATTCAAACATCACAGAGACAGAAGCAACAACTCTGCTCTCATGACTTCTCTTGGAGGAGAAAGTATTGATGGGCTCTCACCTACCCAAGAGACCTCAATATCAGCCAGGTGGAAAAAGCCAAAGCCAAGAGTCACCCTGGCTGGCTAGTGCAGTCTGAATGCACCCCAGTTCTGGCTTAGATGAAAAAGCCTTCTCTTCCCCATATGGTTAGTGGAGAGGAACCAATTACAGAATGTCTGCACATACTCCACATCAGATGGGAGGTTCTGATCCAGGTTTTTCCACTTGCAGGTTTTGCAGCCATTTCACAAAGTGATCGTCTCTACTCTGGGACCTCAAACTTCAGTTACTCTAATTTATTAAAGACTTTTAATATCATTCCAGCGTTCTTATTGGAGTCATTGTCTCGACGATGAAACTCTCACCTGGTATACTTAGATCAGTTCATTAAAATACCTAACCTTTATGTAATGCCTACTGTGTCCCTGGCACTGTCCTAAGCAATTTACTAATATTGTTTCATTTGATCCTCACAACAACCCTGTTAGGTAAATGTTACTATTATCCACATTTTACATATGAGGAAACTGAGGCAAAAAAAAGTTAAATGAATTGCTCAGGGTTATACAACAAGGAAGTGTTTGAGACTGGATTTGAATTTGGGTCTTCTTGACTCCAAGCCCAGCACTCTATTTTTCCACCTAGGTTCCTGATTATGTTTCCTTCAAATGAACAAGTATAGATATATCCAGTTTGATAAATAAATGTTGGATTGACTTAACCTACTTCTAAATGGACTGCCAAATACTGGTGACTTGGTAAATACAAATCTCTGAAACAGAGTAAGACAGGATTTACCTCATGCATAGACAAGTTAGGTAGTTTCATACATAATATGAGATGCTGAAGGAAGGACCCTTGTAAAAAAGCTAACAGAAACTTCCCAATAATGAACTTATTAATTAAAGGCTTTATTAGCTTACCTCTTGCCCATATCTGCCATTTCCCTGAAGTTCCCTGCTAAGATGGAGTTGTACAAGATAACTTACATTGTCCCTAAATAAGTTAGTGGAAAGGAATTTATCATACCCTTTCCTTCCTCATTACCCCAAAGAGAGGGAGTGGATTCCATCTACTTCAAGGTGAGGACAGTGAAACTCCCAACTCATCCTAGGGTCATTGCTTCCCAGAGTCTAAACCCTTCTGGTACATGGATCCACACCATACAAGTGGCCCTGAAATTTAGAGAAATTTCTAGAAAACACTGGTAACATCACAAGGGCTAAGGAAAAGTAACTTCTGCCATTACACCTGCTTCAGTGTCTTGGTATGTAGGCATAGTGATTAATGTTTACAGTTCCTACGTCACTTAGATTGTTGTGAAGAAAGTACTTTGTACATTCTGAGACACTTTATGCCATGAACAATTCTGTTATTATAATTCCTCATTCACCCTAAAGTCCTTGACAGCTTAGTCTGTGGGGAGAGAAAAATTTTTGCATTTCTCTGAGAGATTACTATCATACATTTATTCAGCACTTATTTCACAAGGACTCAGATGGGTTAGTTATACTACAAAGAAAGTGAGTGATCCTGTTCTTTTCAAGAGAAAGTTGGCCTTAGGTACCTTGTCCTCAGTGAAACAATCAACCACTGAGGTCAGGCATAAGGGTCTTACAAACAGAGATCCCTAAAACCTGAGTGTATCTGCTTTAATTTAGCCAAGAGCCACCTCAGACATCTTGTTTAAGGCCTCTCTCTCCAACTGTTCCGGTACTTTAAGAACAATGCTACTCTGAAGACAGCCTGATTAAGATATTCTTATAATATGCTACAAATGCTGCTTTTGTAATAAATGGACTATATATCCCACCTCTCTAGTGTTCCATTCACTAAGAAATTTGTTCTTTAATAAAAAAAGAGTAAAACCCTTTCTATTATAGCAGTGCATAAAACAGAGGTTTTGACCTATTATTGGATTTAAGCATTATTTTATGGCAAACGTAGGGGGAGAGAAGTAGTTATAACCATTGGGTTTTTCCCATCTTTTATTAAAACATTTATCATGAATAAAATATAGTTTTAAAACCTCATCTCTGTTTTAGTTTCTAATATATTTTCTCTTACACATTGCTTGTTCTTATTTAAAGGTTCTTCTAAAGAGAAGGCAAAAAGATACAGCTAGATCTGAGTTTGTGACTTTAGGCAATTCCTTAACCTATCTTTGCCTTAGTTTCCTCATCTGTAAAATGAAATGGTTGAACTAGAGAGCTTTCATGGTCCTTTCCAGTTCTAAATCTATGATCCTTTGAAAGAGTATACTTCTGTCTTTCATCTTTGCCTGGAGTTACTCAGTACCCCAGCAATCACTAAATGACAACAGTAAGGGGGTGATTTGGAGTTAAAGGTACTTAACAGTGAGGATAGATGTGTGCAGAGATCAAACATGTCAGACTTGGCTACAGTCACCTTTCTTATTCCAGGAAGAAATCCCTTGCAGTCTCTTTGCTCCCCTCCTTGGCTCTACCCCAGGCTCCCTTCCAGATCAACAGGCCAATTTGGGAGGGACCCAGGCTTAATCCTCTTCCAAAATGAACAATTTTTAATTTATTCTCACTGGCCCTCATCACTGCAGATCACTGAAAGGTGACTCTCTTTCATCTGTTCTTATATATTTCTATCCTATTTCCTTGCAAAGACCTTGGATTGAGAAAGCTCAGTCTCAAGTCATAAATTAAAGCTCTTATAGTCTGACTTCCCAAATAACTATAGATGTTTAGATGTGATCACATATTGACATTAGGATGTTTTCTTGTATCTTTTCCTCCCATACCCTGTTTATTCCAGTAACCTAAATTTCTCAGTATTATTGTCACACAGTCCTTGACTTTTTTGAAGTATTTGACTCTGTTGACCCATTCTGCCTTCTTGAAATTTGGCAACCTTAGATTCTGTGGCTCTCTGCACGGCTGTACTTAAATGTGATTCTTCTCTACAGTTAGTTAATCCTTGGCTCTCTGTTCTTCTTTCTACACTCACACCAATCAAGTATTATTTGTTAAGCATCTTTTTCCCCCTCCTTCCTTTCTGACTTAAAGTGAGCATTTTTTTTCTTTTTAAATTTTCTTTTCTGTTATGACTGTAACTATTATCAGCAAAACCTTTCAATATACCTAGGAGAATGAGAATTATAAGAACCTATAAACGTCTATTAGGTAAAGTTTTCTTTTGTTTTTAAGGCATACAGCAACCAGCAGACCTTTTTAGAAGGGTGACACATTTTTCAGTTTTTTACAATATTTTGCATCTTCTAGGCTCAAGGTCTTGGAGCCATCATTTAGCTCCCTCTTCTATACCCGCACATTCAGGTACCTACCAAATCTTGTCAATTAACATTAACTGGGGGCAGCTAGGTAATGAAGTGGATAAAGCACCCGCCCTGGATTCAGGAGGACTTGAGTTCAAAGCCAGCCTCAGACACTTGACACTTACTAGTTGTGTGACTCTGGGCAAGTCACTTAACCCTCATTGCCCTGCAAAAAACAAACAAACAAACAAAAAACAATTAAAGATTAACTCATTTTCTTACTGTTTCCCACCTCCAGTTGTCTCTTTTCCCTCATAATGTGTATATTTCTTTTTATGATTTTTTTAACCTTTTGATGATTCTTCTAAAATATATCCATTTATGATTTTCTTACCTCAGTGTGTAGAAATGAGCATTCCAGAATTATCACCAACAAGAATAGGAACATTTATAGTGCACTACAGAGACCATATGGTATAGTGGATGGAGAATTGGCCTGAGAGTCAGGAAAATTCCGGTTTACACCCGCCTCTGCTACTGATCTGGTAACTGTGTGATCCTGGACAAGTCATCACTTTATATCCCACTGTTTCAGGCACCTCTGTAAAATTAGTTGTTTTAGTAGTTTGGTTTATCAGAATTGAAGGAGGGAACTTCCACACCTGGCATTTGCTACATCACAGGTCAATACTATAAGCAAACATCAAGTACCAATCTGAGGACGTGATAAAAGGCTAGGTAAGCAAATAATGGTTATTGATTTAATGATGGTTCCAAGCTCTTATTGACGTTTCTTGAGAGGCAGCAATGTGAACTCAATACTAGACTTGTACTATGCAAGACCCATGTCCAAATCCCTTTTCTAAAACATACTGGTGGGGGTAGCTAGGTGGCACAGTGGATAAAGAACCAGCCCTGGATTCAGGAGGACCTGAGTTCAAATCTGGCCTCAGACACTTGACATTTATTAGCTGTGTGACCCTGGGTAAGTTACTTAACCCTCATTACCCTGAAAAAAAAAAAAAACCCAAACTAATAATAAAATAAAATACTGACTTTGGCACCATGGACAAGTTGTTTGACTTCTCTGGTCCTCCTTTTCTTCATAATGAAAATGGAGGTAATTAGATTGTACCACAAGACATGGTGAAGCTCACTTGAAATAGATAAGAAATGCTTTGCAAACTCGAAAACCGTATAAAAATATCAGTTATGATTATTGAGGGCATTGGGCTCCTGAGGAAGGTGATAGAAAAAAAGAAGAGAAAGGGGCCTGCTTACAGAGAAATCAAAATAATAGCAAAGACAAACTTTCTTAATTTCCCATTTTTGCCTAAGGATATCCTTGCCTCTAGAGGTTTAGATGGTAAGAAATAAAATTAGCACAAGGGCAATACTGAACCCCAGAAATTTATATAGCCATAAATCAGTGATTTCAAAGCTTTGTATTCTGTTAACTATTGGTGATTGGTTGTTGTTTTTTTTTTGTTTTGGAAAAGAAAAAAATAATACATCATTGTCATGTGTCATGTTTACTGTTAACTGATTCTCTTGATACTTATACATTATTTTGGTCAAATGACTCTAATGTTCACATACCTGACACTTATCAACAGGTCATATGGATTCTTGAGAGAGCTGGTTTATATTATACGGTCATACCACTGCATGATAATTTCAAAGCATAGGGCACATGCTTATCAGGAAATGTTCAGAATATGGGGTAGCCAGGTCTTTAATAACAGTTTTGCAATGTTGCTATAAGGTATAGCATCTGGACTATACTTTCACAAGGGGAATAGTTAGAATAGCAGAGTTTTGGAGACTTGCATCCACTCAGTACCATAGCTCATTACCTCTCATTGAGGTATATACTTTCTAGTTGGATATAGGACATAATTAGATCGAAATAAAAACATTTATTAAAATACTTAAGTAAGAAAAGTTAGAGTTGAATAATTCTCCCATTATATCTGGGACATATACAAATACTTACTGGAGGGAATAGTGGGCATACATAGGGTTCAAGCATGAGATACAACCCAGGTGGGACAACTCAGACATACCTTCAGTGTGTCATACCAAAGACTTCTTTTTATATCATCAAGGTCTTATCTCTGGGCCTGAATCTTTTCCTGCATTTGGGCATCCCATCATGCCTTAATTTCTCCTTGTCTCTCCCTCCTTTCTCTGAACTCTGGTGCACCACTCCCGTAAACTTTCCTTGATAAAGGCAAGTTTAAAGCTCTTTAAATCATTGCCAGAACATATTTAGATACTGCTAATACAAAAAGTACACTGAGTGCTCCTCAAGCTGGTATAGCATTTTTTTTTCTTTTTCTATTTACATATAGGGCTGAGAAAAAACAAAAGAAAAGAAACAATAACCACAGAACTTCCTCTATATCAGACAACTACCAAACTTAGGGATAGACATTCCCAAGATCCTTTTTACCTTAATATTCAAATGAATTTGATCAAGAGCAAAAGTAAAGCAAAACAAACAAAAAAGACAAAATCATTGTTTTCTACTCACTGAGTCCATGTTCCTTCCTATAGCTATCTACCTATCTACCTTTCTATCATCTATCTATCATATATATGTATATATATATATATATATGCATACATGCATGCATACATATTATTGAAACAAGTTTTTCTGATAAAGGCCTCATTTCTCAAATATATAGAAAACGGAGTTAAATTTATAAAAATACAAGTCATTCCCCAATTGATAAATGGTCAAAGGATATGAACAGGCAGTTTTCAAGGAAATCAAAGCTTTCTATAGTGCTCTAGATCACTACTAATTGGAGAAATGCAAATGAAAACACCTATCACAATGGGAGATATAACAAAAAAGGAAAATTTTGGATATTGAAGGGGATGTGGGAAAACTGGGATGCCAATCCACTCTTGGAGTTGTGAACAGATCCAGAGAGCAATTTGCAGCTATGCTCAGAGGGCAAACTGTGTATAGCCTGCCTTCAATCCAGCAGTACCACTGCTAGGTTTGTATCCAGAAGACATCCCAAAAAAGAGAAAAAGATGTATTTGTATCTCTTTGCACTCTTAAAAATTGTTGATGATTGGGGACAGCTAGGTGGCGCAGTGGATAAAACACTGGTCCTGGATTCAAGAGGACCTGAGTTCAAATCCAGCCTCAGACACTTGACACTAGCTGTGTGACCCTGAGCAAATCACTTAACCCTCATTGCCCCCCCACACACACAAAAAATGAAAATAAAAAATTGTTGATGATCCCCCAAAGCTTTTGTTTATGTGGGATACATATATACATACATACATACATACATGCATACATTGCTGGCTTAGAAATTAAAATGCATTAGCATTGTTATGAAAATGGTTTTGATGTAGCAGAACACCTAAGAGGTCCCCTCCAAGGGACCCTGGGCAATACTTTGAATCAGTGCTCCAGGAACCATAAAAACCTTAAGTTACAAAGGAATGGGGTGGTGGTGGTGGGGAGATATACTGTGGTGTACTGGATAAAGAACTAGACTTGGAGTTAGCCAGAGCAGGGTTTGAGTTCTTTCAGGAACTGTGTGTCTTTGGACAGGTTAAGTAACTCTCTGAGATTACATTTGGAATATGTGAAAGGAAGGTCTTGGAATCATTAACCTTTAAACAGCCATTATAGCTCTAAGAATTTGATGGACGATTCTTTTATAGCCCTGAATCAGTGTAGGGAGTTTCCATGTCTGAACTTTTCCTTCATTCAGTTCAGTTCAGTAAGCATTTCTTAAGTGCCTACTAATGTACTAGGCACTATACTAAGCAGATCTAAACGTCAGTATCATCTCCACCACCATCACCATCATCTTCTGCACATACAGAATAGAAATTAAAGAAATAAATAACTAGTGCAATTGGATTCTTTCTCACTAATCCTTAATTAGGATTAATTCACTAATTTGCTATCTGTTTATTCTAACCTAATCACAGATTTCAGATGGAATATCCTTTTTACCACCTGCCCTGTTTTCTTGAATGGGTTTTGAAAGCCCTTCCTGGAGCACAGTTACAGTGGGTTCTAGGGCCTCAGCCATCCTGGACTTAAAATCCTTTCCAAAAAGCTTTTTTTCCTCTACCTACCAGAATAAACTTCTTATTAAGTTAGCAGCTGGATCAAGGTACTCCCAAAGAAGCCATCTGAGATCTGAGGAGGAGGGATTAGGAAAATTCACCAGTGGGTATGGAATTCTGGTTTTCAAAGATGCATTTTAAGAAAGTTTCATCTGCCCTACCACACAATCCCTCATTCATTTATGCATCCCCATACAGGTCCTATTTCTCATTATCTAGTGCTCTCATGCAGAAGGGGCAAGACCTTCCCTATATCACAGAAAAGCAGTGCTATTGTGTTTTTTGTTTTTTGTTTTTTTCAAGGGAGTGAGTGCCTTTGGGAAAGCTCATTTTCCTTATACAGTCAAAGACATAGGCTGTGTTGGTAAGAGGTCATCCTGTGTTACAGTTTCCTGTATCTTCTCATCAGTGTGGTGCGGCTGAACTTGGATCCAGCTGGCTTAGGTTTACCTCTGGGTACCTGATTTGTTTACCAGCCCAGTTCTTGGAGATGCCGTAACCCTCCAAGGAATTTACTTGGCAGCTGATCCAAGTCTCCTCAGGAGCTCTGTTTCACATTCACAAATTATCAGCTCCTCCATACCGTCTACAAAACTTCCATACAGAGAAAAAACACAGGATGAGTGTGTGTGTGTGTGTGTGTGTATACGTGTGTGTGCATGCTTTGTAGCACTTGTCCAGATTCTTGCTCATCTCAATAACAGCAAATCTGATTTTAACTTGCTTTTCCACTTTCTTGATTGATCCTGTAAAATGACATCAATTTTAGCTTACTATTACAGTTGCTATCAGCCTATAGTCATAATTATTGATTAATCAGTTACCAGTTCATAGTATCCCACATCTGAGTGCGCCCACTTAATCAGAGGGGATATCTTGAATTACCTTTCTATTGGTTTTCCTTCAGAAACCAAAAAAGAGAGAGATTACACTTCCAGAATCATGGCTATATGCGTTTAACATGAGCCCTGATGACTTTTTCCCAATCATATATAGGTTTTGGGAGTACTTTATTGTGTTCTCTCCATTATGACCTATCTCCACACCCTCTCATTTCTGCCATGTATTAAACTGATGTTTCCATGGAGGTGTTTTCTTCCTTATTTTAGCAAGAGGCAATGTTGTATATGTGAAAAAGGTGTTGGACTTGGAGCCAGAAACCAGGATTCAAATGGTGCCTCTGATACTTAATAATTATGTGGCCAGTGGGCAAACCTCACTTTCCTCATCTCGAAAATGGGCATCATAATATCTTTAGTATTTGCCTCACAGGTTTATTGTGAGGATTAAATGAGACAATTCAAAACATTCATGAAGTGTCCACTCTGAGCACTAGGAGAAGTACCCTTCCTGAAACAGTGGATGCAGGGCCTACTTACACACAGGAATTCTTGAGATCAAGTTCAAGTGCTTCTTCTTACTCATTTCACCTAACTGACTATAGGCAAGTCAGTGTCTCTGTCAGTTCTCTAGTACTATTTGATTGACAGATAGATTTCCAGTCAGAATTAGGGGATGGAGCAATATTCTGTACACATTAGCCTTCACACTGTTCACTTCTAGAAGAAACTATTCTAATTGATAATCATTGTTAGATAATTGCATTTTGAAGTCTCACAAGGAAAATTTAACAAGATTTTCCAGTGGAGAATTGAAGGAGTTTTCTGACAATAAAAACATGTCTGACTAAACAAGGCTATTACTTGTTCTTGCTGGGTTACTAGGTTACCAATTCTTGCATTCACATATTCACTTGGAAAACACAAAAAAATTGCAGGTTTTTATTTTTGTGACTGGCTCGTTTTTAAAACCTATTGGTTGAATTAAGTAATGATTTTAGAAAATGCAGAATTCAGATGATGTTGTTAGCAGTGTTAATTTGTAAAAAGTACAGTCTTTTAAGTTAAGGCTTCTTTACTGGAATTCCTTGTTGCCTTTCTCATCCTGCTTTGCAGGTTGTACCTGAGGGGTCTCCTTTGATAAACTTAGGTCAGCTATACTGTCTTATTCTTAAAGGTTTCCTCTCTCTTTTGGCTATGTGCTACAAAATGTTCAATAAATCAGTAAGTATTTATTAAGGAACTTGTATGTGTCAGGCACTAAGAGGTACTGGGGATACAAAAGTAGGTAAAAGATAGCCCTAGCCCTCAAGAAAGTCACAATCTAATAGGAAAGTCAACAAGCAAACACCTGTGTAGAAACAAGTTATATTCAGGAAAAATAGGAAACAAAAAAAAAAAAAAGAAAAAAGACATTAGAATTAAGTGGGCATCAATAAGGCTTCCTATAGAAAATAGGATTTCATTTGGGATTTGAAGAAAGTCAGGGAACAAGAGAACAAGACATTGTGTTTAAGGGTTTATTTTCCCCCTTTAGTTTTCAAAGGAGGGGAAATAGATATAATTGAATGAGCAACCATTGGCCACAAATATATAGTTAAATACCACGGTCACTGATCTTTGGATCAGTCATATATTTATTGCTAGAAAGGATCTTAAATACTATGCAGAGTTTGGTCAACAAGTTCAGGGCTAGGAGTTTAAAAATTTAATAAGAAAAGATAATTATGACTTGGGTAACTAAGAACAAACAGCAGAATGTAAACTGCTTATACTTTCTTGGTTGCTCCAGCTTCTAATGGCTTCCCCTCTCAGAATACCTTCCACATTTCTTCCTCTTCCTCTCCATTTCTCACTCGAAATAACCTTCCATTCACTACATATCTATATCTATGCTTATGGATAAACATAAACAGATGGATATATAATTTATTGGGCATGACCCATAAGAATAAAATTTGAGCTTCTTGAGATATGTGGGGACCAATTTTTTAATTGGGGAGTGTTAGCTAAGCGGCTCACCGCAATATTGGGGCAAGGAAGGAGACCAGCAGCCTCCCTCAAAACAGAATAGGATTTATTTTAACAAGAACGAACTTAAAAAAAACACAAACAGGATCAGTAGGATCAAGGGAAAGGAAATAAAATGGGGAAAGGGAAATTATACAACCTGCAAAAACACCACCGCCCAGGAATCAGGTGAGAATACACCACAGCCTCTTCCAGCGCCTTCCAGCTTCCAGCTAGAATGCCAGGAAAAACAAAACAAAACAAAACCTCCCTTCTCCCAGCACCACCACACAGTCCCCAGCCAATTAGCTGGCTGCTCTAACGGTCACATGACTGCCCTTACTAGGCTTCCAATCATTATAATTTTGCCAGGCCCATGTAGGCGTCAGGGAGTGGTGATGACATGAGGTGCCAGTGCCATGGCAATGGCTACAACCAGTGGGTGGAATACCATGTGGTTTGCGGAGCCCCAGGCCAGTGCACACCAAGGCATAAAAACCTCAAATAACAATCAGTTCTTTACAGGGAAGGTATTATTTTTGGCTTTCTTTGTATCCGCAGTGCCTGAACTATCATCATCACCACCACCACCACCACTACCACCATCACCACCACCACCATCATCCTATCCCTAGCACTTTGCATAGTTTCTGGCACAAAGTAGATTATTAATAGGTACTTGTTGGATTAACTTAAGCACAAAAACCTTTGGACATATCCTATAGCATCTCTAGACTTGACTGACTCACAAATTTCCAAACATTGGAGGCTTTGCATAGTGCCCTGCGCATTTGAATCCTTAATTCAGTCAACAAGAATTTTATCAACATTTCCTCTGTGCCAGTTATTATACTAAGTTATGGGGATACAAAGAAAGGCAAAAAAAAATTTCCTTTTTTTCAAGGAGCATACATTCTAATGGAGGGGGTTGGCAACATATAAATATATAATTATAGACTAGATATAAAGAGTATATAGGGCAGCTAGGCGGCACAGTGAGTAAAGCACTGGCCCTGGATTCAGGAGGACCTGAGTTCAAATCTGACCTCAGCCACTTGACACTTACTAGCTCTGTGACACTGGGCAAGTCACTTAACACTCATTACCCTGCAAAAAAAATAAAAACAAAAGAGGAGACAGCTTAAGAGACATCTTCCTCCCAAAACAGAAGGAAGGCAAAAACTTTTATACAGGATAGGTGGGGTAACCACCTGAAAATGGAAAGTTCCTTTTTTTGGGGGGGTGGGGGATGTTGGGCTTGGATGCTTGTCATTCCTGACAGTTGAGGAGGATTATCTTTTTTTTGTAATGATAGTCCTGACCTTGGGAGTTATCTCTGTATCTTAGCTCAGGTAGTAGCCATGCCTAGTTGACTTTCTTGATATAGAATTTTATCTCCCTTTACTGCTTAGGTTTGTCCCTCCTAATATCTAGTTGGTCAAACTAAACTTAAATAGTCCCTTAATTCCTCCATACGCCTGTACTGCTGATCTGATCACCTTTGGTTTTTACTTCTCAAAGGAGAAACTTCTTCTGAGTTATCCTAATGTCCAAATTTAGCCTAATATCCTAATTTATCCTCATGTCAACTGCAACTGATTAGATCAGCAAGTGAGATTGCAGAGAATGAAAAAGAGAAGGGGGAAAGACAAAGCACTGGGGGTCTCAGGGTTATAAGTTTTGACATCAATAAAGACAACTGAAAATGAAAAGCAGACAGGAAAAGCAAAGAAAACAGTTTTTATGGAAAAAGTATAGAAAAGAGTATCTAGAAAAATAAGGTCATCCACAATGTCAAATGTACTAGAGTTCTTGCACATACATAATCATAAGGTAGGGACTTGTATACTCTTTTTTTGTTGTTGTTTTTGGTGAGGCAATTGGAGTTAAGTGACTTGCCCAGGGTCACACAGCTAGTGTCAAGTGACTGAGGCTGGATTTGAACTCATGTCCTTCTGACTGCAGGGCTACTGCTCTATCCACTGCACCACCTAGCTGGCACTTGTATACTCTAAAAAACAAGTGAACTTGAGACTCAGAAGACCTGGGTTCCAGTTTTCAAATCCTTTGCTTATAATTTCTGTTACATTTATCAAGCACCATAAAATTTTTAAACCTTAGTTTCCTTTTCTAAAAAATGCAGAAAATGGGCTAACTGATCTAGGAAACTCCATTAAGCTTTAATAACTCAATTATCTAATTTATTAATTAAATCAGTAAGTTTTTTTTTCTTTAAAACTTGTTTCTTGTTAAAAACTACTGCTCATTTTAGATAAATACTGATTCTTCTGATGGCCTAAAAGTACTAGTAATTTTCAAGGCCATCATTTGGTTCTCAGTCTGGGCATCAGTATAATGTTGCTCTTGCAGGTTCAACTTTATTCTAGGTCCTGGTGTGCCAGAAGTGCAATTTGATAATGTAGCAAGATGACAGTTGATCAAAACATTACTGTTTGGAGGAACATGTAGTCTTCATACTGTTCTCCTCCTGAAAGAGATAACGGTGTTAATGACTGTCTGATTTCCTGTACCAACGCATTTTTACATAAGCACTTGTACTTTAAAAGAAATTGTATTTTCAAATGCTGTGGACAAATGACAAAACAAGTAAATGAAGCACAGATGCCATGCATGAGAACAGAATCCATAATGGATTTTGGGCCCATGGGCTTCCTGAGAATAGCCCACTTCTTCCCTTATGATGGCCACAGTTGTCAGCACTGACAGCATTACTGTGGGAAATGAAAACTAAGTTGTGTTCACATTAGTTTACTGACAGTGTCAGAATGCCTGGAGGGATAAAAATGCAAGTGATGTATTACAATTCATCTCATGATTTTCTTGGTTCAATAATTTATCTTCATAATGTACCAATGACAGCCAGTATTCTGCTGCTACTGTGGGCAAGATATTATACCCTGACAATATGTTTGGGGGATTTACTAACTATGGCTGTGTACAGTTAATTTGTAATCAGGCTCTTGCATGAGTAACTGGCATATAAACAAGAATATAAGTATCTCTCTTAAAATAGCATTAAACAAAAATTAATTAAAGTTAAACTTAAGCCTTCTTTGTACCCCACTTGGGATTTTCTTGACAAAGATTTTGGAGTGGTTTACCATTTCCTTCTCCAGTTCATTTTACAAAGGAGGAAACTGAGACAAACAGGGTTAAGTGACTTACCCAGGTTCACACAGCTATTAAATGTCAGAGGCCAGATTTGAACTTAGGTCTTCCTGACTACAGGCCTGGTGCTCTATCCACCGTGTCACCTAGCTACCCCCAATAACAACAAGATTGGGGATGTATTAAAAAATCAACATAATTAATTTAAAATAATAATAACATATAGAATATAGGTAAGTTTTCATGAAAAAATCATAACAAAGACATCAAAGTAAGAATCAAGAACTCCTGCATTCTAATTCCTATTGAACCTGCTAATGGGTCATGGGGTTAGGAGGTAGATAGCATCTTAAATATAACAGAATCATAGATCTGGAGCTAGAAGCCCATTGCAGCCAATCCTTTCATTTTACTATGAAGGAACTGAGGATGGGTGAGGTTAAATTATTTGCCAAGGGTAACACAATTTTTAACTGCCTGGGGCTAGATTTGATCTTCTTGACTCCAAGTCCATGGAACTGTTCACAGTACCGCCTATCTATTGGTATTTGCATAGATAAGGAAACTAAGAACCAGTGATATTAAAGTGATTTAGTCCATAATAAATGATAGTTCAAACAAACAAACAAAAATAACCTGATTTGAATACCGACCTGACTCTCCCCACAGCACTTTGATGTATCTTGGTGATGATGGTGCTTTGCTTAGACTACCACCCCCCCCTCTTTTCTCTCCCCTGCCCCCATATCTGATACTGCCACCACCACAGTTCAGACCATCACTAGTGGATCACTATAATGGGCTGCTGCTTGATTTTACTGCCATCCCCCCAGGTTATCACAACTTCATTCTCCACTCAACTGTCAGAGATGATCTGACCAAAGGCTAACCATGTCACCCACTACTCAAAAAATTCCAGTGGCTCCCAATCACTTCCAGGATGAAATAAAAAATCCTTCATTTGACATTCGAAGTCCTCTATGAACCTTCCCCCATATACATTTCTCCACAGCCTCCTTGCTCTTCCTTGAACCAGATACTCCATCTTCCAATGGTAGGGATTTTCACAAGTTCCTCCTACACACATACCAACCCCCATCTCTTCCTCATGCCTTTCCTAAATTCCTTCTATTAGCAAAGAAAACCTCACCTTTTGAACATTGCCTGTCCTGATCCTCCTTAATTCTAGTGCCTTCTTTCTGCTATTTCCATATTTTTTTTTCTGAATATAAATTGTACATAGTTGTTGTGAAAACAAAAACTCTTTAACAGACTTTAAATGCCCAGTTCTTAGAAGAGTGTCTGACGCATAATAGGCACTTAATAAATGTTTATTGAATGACTGATTTCTTTTATGTCCCACAGGGAAGAAAATAAATTGTTTAGGATATTAAGAAATGGCTGATTGTGTCTAGGCTTTCCTCAAATAATATAGTATATGTGTATTATAAAATTCTTGACCTCTTGGAATTTGAATAATATATTCACAGCCCAATTCTTTAGTCATGGTGTTTTGATGAGAAAGATGAGAAGAGGTAGGGAAAGGATTGTGTTTCAAAATTCTTTCCTCTTCCTCACTCCACTTTTTCCTGACACAGTGTAAGATAATAAACAGTTTTTACCTGCAGGGCAGCCTGCTGGGTTCTAGAGATAAAATGCAGAAACAAAACTGTCCCCACCTTTAAAGAGCTTACATTCTCCTAGGGGATTTATGATTTTATACAAATAAATTTTTAGTATATACAAAGTAATTTTTGTAGGTGGGGAAGAAATCTAACAAATGATGGAAAAAAAGGAAAGACTTCCTATTAGAGGCAGCCCTAAACTTAGTGTTCTTGAGGGAGCTTAGGGATATTAAGAGGCCAATGTGGAGAAGGAGATCATTCCAGCCACGGGGGTCAGCCAGGGAAAAGCAAAATTAGTAAGGGATGAAATGGAATTCACTGAGTATAGTAAGTATACCAGCTTGTCTAGGATGTAGAATATGTGAAAGATTATAGGGCCAAGTCAGTCTAGAAAGATAAACTGGAGTCAGAGAAAGAAAGTGGGGAGAACAAGTAGTTATTTCCTAATCCCTCCTGTGGGTGTGTTATTGAATCTTATAAACACAGAAATAAGTTAATTTTGGTGAATGTTTTGACAGCCTATATGCTGCCCTTCCATATAAATGCTGTTGTTTTTTAATTTTGCAAAGGTAAAATGCAATCTTTAACCGAAGATTAAAAATAAACATGAATAAGAACATAATTGTCCCCTCCACCATATATCTATTAAACTATAAAATTCACTCAAAAGTGAGTATATTTCCCATGATAAATTCTTTATAACTATTTTTGTCTGTCTTTTCATAGTTAAATGATAAAAGTGGACTAATAACTCTACAAAATTTTATCCTTTTAGTAGAAATTTTAAAAAGGTTTTTAAACAAGTGAAAGTTGTAACTTTGTGACCACAGGATAATTTTATAATTTTGCATTTGTACCTTTCAAACACCCAAATCGTTACTCCTAAATTTTGATTAAGGCAAAGGGGTGCCTATCCTGAAATATAGATTCCATTCTAGAGATCTGTGTAATTATATCCAAAAATATAAATATGCCTACCTAGACACAAAATTCATGATAATAGTTATCTGGCAAATAACTGAGAAGTTACCAATAATAGCGTAAGCCTATTATTTAGAAACTGTATGACATGGAGAGTGGAATCTTTGTTTTTGAAGTGGAAGACATAGGTTAATGTCTTAACTCTGACACCTATTAGCCATTTAAGTAAGTCCAATCCACCTACATTCTCTGAGCCTCAGTTTCTTCTGATCATGGGATGATAATATTTGCACTGTCTGGCTGAGTTGGAAGGAAAGCACTTCATAAAACAAAGCTAAATTTCACCTAACTTACTTTGGATGTTGTGTTTTCTTGTCTAAATGTCAAGAAGAATAAATAATAGTTAATGAATCAACCCAATATTTATCTTTAACCCCAAGGGGAATCAAGGGGCTTAATTATTGCACTAATCTGGCACTACCTCAGTGGAGCACATCCTTCCCCTTGTCCTAGGAGAGCCCAGAAGCTTCCATTAGCTTTTTAGTGTAATGAGCCTTGCCCTGGGATTGAGGAGCCCAGGCTTCAAATCCTGTCTCTGTGTCTTATTCATCATGTGACTCTGAGCAAGTAGCAGTCTCTTCCTACTTGTATTGCCTTGTCTATAAAATCTCAGAGCTGGATTAAATCATTTCCATTTTCCCTTCTAGCTCTACCATTCTGATTCTTTGAGATAAGTGACATTGTTCTGTGAACTTTGTTGTATGAAAAGGATCAGGGGTGTTGCAAGTAGATTGGAATATTCTCAGTAGCAGGATATGTACTACAGCCGCAGTTCCAAGGAAGATGTGTGAGCTATTAATGGCTTCCCAGAACAGAATGACAGTATTTAAATTGATTTTTTTTTTTGGATGAGGTAATTGGGGTTTAGTGACTTGCCCAGGGTCACACAGCTAGTAATTGTTAAGGGTCTAAGGTCATATTTGAACTCAGGTCTTCCTGAATACAGGGCCGGTGCTCTATCCACTGCACCACCTAGCTGCCCCCCAAATTGATTTTAATGATAAATAATAAAATTGTTTTGACATGTGATTGTGGAGGAAAAATATTATTTTAAAAAAAAAGAAAGTGTGCATGTCAAATTTATTATATTTAGATTTATAATTATAGTTATATATAATTTATATTTTAAAAAGAAAAATGAGCTTCACATAATACAGTTGCATAGTCCTCTTTTTCTGTTCTAGTATGTGTATGGAAATGCCCATTTTATTTGGTATATGCTCAGTTCACAAGAAAAAATTAGAGGAAAAAATAATATAAACCACTTTTTACCAAATGAACATGATCAAGTAACTTTTCTTCCCTAGGTCTTTGTTTATTTGTAAAACAAGGCAGGTTGGACTTTGCTTTTAATTATTTATTTAGTGTTTTTCCCCAATTACATGTAGAAACAATTTTTAACATTCATTTTTTAGTTTGATTCATTTTTATTCTGAACTTAAGAAATAAAATAAGCATTCCCATAACATAAAAAGATGATTATACATGAAACTGCAGATCTATTATGTACAACTTTCTATTTCTTTTAAATATATAATAGTTATCATATAATATAATATATATACATATATAATAGTTATTATATAAATTTATTTTTTTCTTCCCTACTCCCTACTTCCCACCTTTGAGATGCCTACCATTAGATACACATGTATACCCCCCACACCCCCTCACATACCTCTTCACCTCCCCCAAACCACCCTACATATACATACATACATACACACACACACACACACACACACACACACACATATGTGTGTGTGTGTGTGTGTAAAGAGATTCTATACATACTTATATTTATCAGTTTTTTTCTCTGGACATAGATAGCATCTTATTTCTTATGTCAAAATGACTTAGTATTTTTCTTTTTCTTTCTTTTTTTAATTTTTGCAGGGCAATGAGTGTTAAGTGACTTGCCCAGGGTCACAGAGCTAGTAAGTGTCAAATGTCTGAGGTCACATTTGAACTCAGGTCTTGCAGAATCCAGGGCTGGTGCTTTATCCACTGCTCCACCTACCTGCCCCGTAGTGTTTTTCTTAAAACAATATTATTGTTACTGTATACAACGTTCTCTTGATTCTTCTCATTTCACTCTTCATTATTTTGTTTGTCTATCCATATTTTTCTAAGATCTTTGAGTTTATCATTTCTTATAATAAAGTAGTATTCTATCATAAACCTATATACTAGGGGCAGCTAGGTGGCGCAGTGGATAAAGCACCGGCCCTGGATTCAGGAGTACCTGAGTTCAAATCCAGCCTCAGACACTTGACACTTACTAGCTGTGTGACCCTGGGCAAGTCACTTAACCCCCATTGCCCCGCAAAACAAAACAAAACAAACAAACAAAAAATAAACCTATATACTTGTTCAGCCTTTTCCCCAATTGACAGGCATCTCTACAATTTTCAGTTATTTTCCACTACAAAGAGAACTGCTATAAATATTTTATAACAGATAGGTTCTTTTCCTTTTTCCCCTAGTCATCTTGGGGAACAGACCTAGTGCTAGTATTGCTGGGTCAAAGGGTATAGGCAATTTAATAACTCTTTGGGCAGAATTCCAGTGCATTCCTCTTTCTCACCCCTTATTTTTGTTTTTTGTTTTCTAGATATCAATCCATTAACTCACACCTCTTTCTAACTGCCCTAATAATGAGAAATTTCTAGTGAATTACAAGTGTCATCTTCTCATGTATTGAGTCCCTTATGATTTCCCTTCTAGTCTTGTATTTGAAACACATTTTCTATTCAGCTCTGGTCTTGTCATCAGGAATGTTTGAAAATCCTCTATTTCACTGAATATCCATTTTTTCACCATGAAGAGTTATAGCCAGTTTTGCTCAGTAGTAATCTTACTTAGCTCCTTTTCATCTGCAGCAGCAAGCTCTGGTGTGCCAGTGCTCCTCTTCTCTCCAGAACTGCTAAGACTGTGATCCAGCTCCAAGTAGGAGCAATGCAACAGAGTCCTACCCCCAGTGCCAGCAAAGAGGTTCCTCTAATATGCTTCTAACAAGTTGTCAGAACCCCCTTAAACTCAGTGGGCTGAGAGCTCCCAGGAGCAGTGCTGCCACTGCTGATTTAGTTGCTCCCCTGGCCTGCTCCAGGTTTGCTAGAGCCAGGTCTGCATTGGTGTGGCCTGCACTGGACTGTGCTCCACTCTCACCCCAGTACAACAGTCCTTTCCTGCTAACCTTATAAGTTATCTTGGGAGGGAAAATTGTTTTACCATTTCCTTTTGTAGGTTCAGCCACTCTAGGGTTTGTTTTGAGGCATTATTTAAGTTTATTTCAAGGGAATTTGGGAGAACTCAGGGAAATCCCTGCCTTTTCTCTTCTGTCTTACCTTTGCCATCCTCCCCCCACAACCTTGAATATGGCAGGTTGGACTGGTCACTAGTAGCTTGATGAAGTAGAAAGATTCCTAGTTTTAGAATAAGAGGGAGCCTGGGTTCAAATCCCAATTAGGCTAAACCATTTTAGGCTTCAGTTTTCTTATCTATAAAATCAGAGAGTTGTACTAGACTACTTCTGAAGTCTCTTCCAACTCTGAATCTATAAGCCTTTGAGTCTGTGAGACTCTGGATCTCTAAGATTCCTTCTAGCTCTAAAACTGTTATCTTATATGTGAAATCAACTAATTAATCCATTTTGAGAGTAATGACCACAGTGTCAGTATTGACAAGAAAATTTATATTTATGATCTTTTTTTTTCTTTTTTTTTTTTTGGTGAGGCAATTGGAGTTAAGTGACTTGCCCAGGGTCACACAGCTACTAAGTGTTAAGTGTCTGAGGCCAGATTTGAACTCAAGTCCTCCTGAATCCTATGCTGACGCTCTATCCACTGTGCCACCTAGCTGCCCCTATTTATGATCATTTTAAAGGTACACTAGTCAGTGGCATTCGAGGTCATGCTCTGAGTGGCTACTGGGACCAAACTGATACTATGTATGTAGACACAGCCAAATAAAGTGGACAAACTGATTTCTGTGCCCAAATTCTTCAACATAGTACTATGCTCTAATTTAATTGTTTTCCCAACAACATTTTTGCTGTCATGTAAACATAGCCTTAGAAAGTATAATGTTCTTTTTCTGGGCCTACTTACACAAATGAGGGTAGATTTTTAGTGCTGTTGTTGAAACATATAGAACTAATTGCAAGTTGTTTTGTTTTTATTTTTTATTTTTTACTTTCCTACCTCTTCATTATTTCTTTTTGTGCCAAGGAAATACTATAGTATCACTGAACCTCATATGGATCTCACAGGCCCTCTAGTCCAACCCATATCTGAACAAGAATCTCCTCTACAATACGACCAGTAAGTGGTCATCCAGCCTCTAAGACATTTAGTGAGGCAATACCCACTACATGTATTCAGTTAAAAGATCTTTGTTCCAAATGCCTAAAGTGAAAATAGAAGCTAAGTTTGCTGCTTCTGTAAGTGTCTCTTCTTGAGAGCCAGTGGGGGAATAAACAGAGTAAACATCTAAGGTATGCACTGGAAACCAGCAGAGGGCTTTTTTTTTTTCCTTCTTTTTGGTCTTAGTGCAATTGGGAGACAAAAGCCAAGGTCATACATCCTCCAGCAGTTCTGCTTTATATTCTTGCAACTCTTCCACAATCCACAAAAAAATGCCTTGTAAGAACAATGCTCAATAAAATGCAGAACGGTACACCCAAGGCCAACATTTTTGTTTGGTTTCAGTGGGTTTCTAGAAGAATAATAATGTTTCTCTGATTTGTTTTTGTTATTGTTTATTTGTGGTGTCCTTTGGGAAAGAAGGTTTTTTCTTTTAAAAGCCATATGAAGGGGCAGCTAGGTGGCACACTGGATAAAGCACTGGCCCTGCATTCAGGAGGACCTGAGTTCAAATCCGACCTCAGACACTTGACACTTACCAGCTGTGTGATCTGGGGCAAGTCACTTAACCCTTATTGCCCTGCTTAAAAAAAAAAAAAAGCCTTATGAAACTTAACTCCACATATACTTTCAGTTCCCATGAAGCTAACAAATAAGACTCAAATATTGTTGATTAATTAAAAAAAAAAGAATCAAAACAACTAGTAGAAATATGTTAACCATATTTCTGTTTTGGTACAGTTTTATAGTATCTAGTTCTTCAACCATACACCTTGACATCTCTAATACTTAATACTGTCCTTTCTGAGAAAGATAAGTTTTTGGGAATACAAGCTAGAGTTTCGTTGGGATTTTTTTCTGTTTTTTGTTTTTTTTAATTGTTGGAGTTGATAACTAATAGTCAATCCACTTACTATAATAGCAAGCATGGACAAGTTGAGAAATTATCATACTATTTTTCAGATGCCTAATTATTTAAATACTTTCTTTAAAAGAAGGGACAGTTGGGGCAGCTAGGTGGCTCAGTGGATAGAGCACCGGCCCTGGAGTCAGGAGGACCTGAGTTCAAATCCAGCCTCAGACACCTAACACTTACTAGCTGTGTGACCCTGGGCAAGTCACTTAACCCCAATTGCCTCACTTAAAAACAAAAACAAAAACAAAAAAAGAAGGTACAGTTTTCATTCTCTGCAATAACAGTTTCTTAAGTCAATATTATATAATATGTTTATATAGCCCAAAGGAATGTAACAAAATTAATGACTCCCTCCTCATTCAGAATTTAATCACTCTCTAGCACTCTCTTGTGCGATCTATCTCTCTTGCTCTCTCAAGCTCTCTAAGAGCAAGAGAGAGTGAAAGTGAGCAAGAGTGAGAGAGAGGGAGGTGAGAGGTGAGAGGTGAGAGGTGAGTGGTGAGTGGCCAGTGGTGAGTGGCCAGTGGTGAGTGTTTGGTAAAATGGCTGGAATGGGGATTAAGGTGGGTACATAGGTCAGCTGTGTTGCATTTGTTAGAGAGGAAGCACACCCACACCAAGATAGAGATTTCTAAACTTTGGTGTTTTTTTTTGGTGAGGCAATTGTGGTTAAGTGACTTGGCCAGGGTCACAGAGCTAGTAAGTGTTAAGTGTCTGAGGCCGGATTTTAACTCGGGTCCTCCTGAATCCAGGGCCTGGTCCTCTATCCACTGCACCACCTAGCTGCCCCTGAGATTTCTCAACTTTAAAATTAGGGGGAAGAGGTTGTATTAGTTGACTTCTAAAGTCTCTTCCAGGGCTAAATAAATTATCTAATGCTCCTATGACAATGGAAGGTTTTTACACTGTGGAAAGGTGAGAACTGTGCTGATGAAGATGTGAGAAGATGATGTAAGATAGTAGTGCACATGATGGAGGGAAGAAGTGCACTAAGGAAGCCCTAAGTTTTCTTAGCTGGTATACAACTGACTGCTACTGGGCAACTGGTCTGAGAGTCATGGATTTCGGGATTGGTGATGGGTTAGGGGGAGCGTGTTGCTCTTTCTGACATAAAAAGTTAAAAAGATATAGTTCATGGGTAATTAATCATTTTATTAATCATACTAGTAATAAATAATAAAAGGGATCAGTGGCACTCTCAAATGCCAGTGACCTCTCATGGAACCCACTTATATGCCCTTGGAAGGATAGATGTTCCTGAGGGTGGCAATCAGCTCTGGTTAACAAGCAATGAAAAGGGGGCAGCTAGGTGGCACAGTGGATAGAGCACCGGCCCTGGAGTCAGGAGTACCTGAGTTCAAATCCGGCCTCAGACACTTAACACTTACTAGCTGTGTGACCCTGAGCAAGTCACTTAACCCCAATTGCCTCACTAAAAAAAAAAAAAAAAGAAAAGAAAAAAAAACAAGCAATGAAAGAATGAATGTTATAATGAAAGGTGGGTTTATTCTTTTTTTGGGGGTTTATTCTATTCACTGTGCCACCTAGCTGCCCAGGTGGGTTTATTCTAAAGAGGGTCTGGAGGATATGACTCTTTCAGTCTCAGTCAAAGAGGTATTTCTTATCTAGACTAGGGCAATCTAGACAAAAGGGGCCCCACCTCTGCTCACACATGATTAAGTAGAATACAATGGGGTTGTATTCACCTTAGATTAAATTCTTTATGAGGTTCTCTACTTGGGTGTGGCAACAATTCCCACCCAGGATCTAAAGGCATATACCACAGGGATTTGGGCAATCTCATCCATCAACAATGTCCTTCAGATGCTGACTTGGCCTAGTAGAGAATGAGGATCTAGGAAGAGAAAAAACAAACAAAAAACCCCAACAACCTGGATCCCCTCCAAAATTTGTTATTTAATAATAATTTTTCTCACCTTTCAATATGTTATCTGCGCAAAGTCCAAAACATAGTACCTTAATTACAACCTATTGTGATCTTTTGTTTCGTTTTTATTTTTTGTTAATTAAAAATCCCAATTCCCATCTAGCTCTAAATCCTAAGATGGGCAAATGTTTCATTTTATAGATAAGACAACTGGTGCTAAGAGAAAATATTTAATAAATAACAGAGCTGAGATACAAACCAATATTCTCTGATTTCTAAGGTTTATAAGAACACCACACTAATCCAACTCTCATATATAAAGGTAAGAAAATCAAGGTCTGACAAGGTGAAAGGACTTGGCTAATGCCAAATATATAGCCAAAAACTTTAAAAAAAGAAAGAAAGGAAAAAGAGAAAGCAAAGAACAGATCCAAGATTTGCTCTAATAATCTATTGTCTTTGCCTTGGTTTCCTTAATGAATAATCTTCACTATAAATTTATTTTGTTTGTTTTCACATTTAATCATTCCAACCAGTATTCCCCAGTAATAAAGAATATTTCCACAAATAAGCCAAATCCGTAGTACAATCACTTATGTTGGTAATTATGCTATAGTAAGTTTATCCATATCACTCAGCAAGAAACCTAAATTTCACAGCTATCTGACTTGTTTTCCCTTAAGTACAAATCTCTAAATCAGTCAGAGATTGGCCTTCTGTTTCTGATGATATTTTTCCTGAACAATTTAGGGTATAGAGGTTTGATAAGAGAAGACATGATTTCTGTCTTCATATATTGAAGGGTTGTCATGTGAGAGATTACACTTGTTCTGCTTTGTCCCAGAGGGCCACAAACCAATTGGTAGACATTGCATGGAGAAAGACTGATGTTCAATAGAAGGAAATGTGGCCTAATCCATAAATGAAATCAGTTTCCTTGAGGGCTAGTGAGTATCCTGTCACAGGAAGTATTTAATTCAAGGCTGAATGACCACTTTTATTTTATGGTTATGATTAATGGTCTAGGGGCAGCTATGTGGCTCAGTGGATAGAGCACTGACCCTGGATTCAGGAGGACCTGAGTTCAATCAGACACTTGACACTTACTAGCTTTGTGGCCCTGGGTAAGTCACTTTACCCTCATTTCCCCACAAAAAAAAAACAAAAAAAGTTGAAGTGTGATTAATGTTCTGGGTCAGGTTATACTTAATGACTTTTAAGGTTTCTTCTAACCCTGTGTGTGTGATTCCCAATCTCTGCCTTGTCTACTTTAGCTCCTACATGTCTGTTTGGCTATTATGTTTTCTCTCTGACTAGCCTTTGGGCTTCACCATTTACAGTTATCCCATTGTTCAATTTTTCCTCTTTCCTTATATGAGTTGAAAGGATTCTTGCCTCAAGTTTAGAATTGCAGGACTACCCCCTAATTATAGAGTCAGAGTCTCCTCCTCTCCCCACTGTTTGCCTTCTTGGGATCCATGGAATTTAATTTCATTTTTAGAGTATCAGTTTAGAGCTGGGCAGTGTGGCATAGCGGACAGAGAGCTGGTCTGGAGGTCCAGGGGACCTAAGCTCAAACCCTGCCTCTGGGCTATAGGCCCATACCAACTGACTGGTTCCTGGTTAGTACAGATGAGCCTATAACAATCTTGGACAAAGTTTGGGGCCAGGCTGATTATCAGGAGTAATCTATGGACAGAGCTCTTGCTTTCAAGTCCTTGCTGTAACCTCCAGTCCATAAATATTGCAAGGACCCAGGAGTCCAAGTCCTTACTTAACCTGAAGAGCTTTGCCATCTAGAACTTCCAGAGTCCTGAATCCAGACTCACTGAGTCTAAGCAAAGACACTTCCTGACCAAGGGCCACCCCTTAGCCATTATCTACAGAATAAGAAGAGTTTCTTAAAGAGTCAGAGAGAAACACACAGAGAGACAGACATGTTAAAAGACTGAAGAAAGATTATAAAATTGTGCTTTGAGTTTGAAGATCTATAGCTTATAGGTTCTAAGACAGAAGGGAGGCTTAAGGAAAACATTGCTAATCCACCTCATTTTACAAATGGGAAAACTGAGGTCTCAGAAAATGACTTGCCCAAGGTTATATAAGCACTAAATAGCCAAGTCAGGATTCATATCTAGGGAAGTTATGGTACCCTTGTATTCTCTCCTGTTCAGACTTCCTACAGAGCACTGTGTACAGTACACATGTCACATATTAGGAAAGATGTTAATAAACAGGAGTTTGTGCACAGGAAGATGACAAGGATAGCAAAGGACCTCAAATTCACATCTTTTAAGAATTGGCTGAAGGATCCCAGTGTGTTTAGCAGGAGGAAGACTTAAGGAGACTGTGATAGCTTTGTTCAGGTCTTTGAAGAGCTTTCACATTAAACTCATTCTGTCAGAGGACAGAATGAGGAGCTGCGAGTGGAAGTTTAAAAAAAAGAAGAAGAAGAATTTAGGCTTGAGGGAGAGAAAAGCTAAACTTGAAATCTATCCATCCAACAATGAAATAGGCTGCTTTAGGAGAGAGCAGCACTGGCCTGCATATCTAAATACAAACGCACACACACACACCCACACCCACCCACACATCTTTCAAGTAAGAGGTAGAAGACCACTTCAGAAACAAGCCATAGGAATGATACTTGATCAGGTATGAGTTGGGTGAGGTGGCCACTGAGGGATTTTTTTTTTTTCTGAAATTCTTTGTGATTTTAAACTATATATTCACTGTACCAGAAACTGTATTACCTCCCGAATGACAGATGCATGGATTCCTTCCATCCATTGGTGGAACTAATCATGGCTAATAAGTTTCAATTTATTAAGGAAGAGGAAGGAAAGCTACAAGTTTTGAAGTGGAATTATGTTTAATTAAGAAGCAGTCTTGTTGACCTCTAAAGTCCTTACAACTCCCCTTCAGAACCAGCTCAGAAGGCTTCATCCTCCTCTAATTAAAACCACTTCTCATGCATCAGAATTGAAGATGTTTTGAAGCCATATTCCTTAACCCTTTGAGTTATTTTGTTTTGTATGATTGCTAATATTGCTATAGAAGCTACTATTCTCAATTTTAATAGTATTTACATATGCTTTCTATGTTAAATATGTTTATAGTGTTTAAAAGGAAAAGGTGACGACCCCATTTTCTCTTCCACTGTCCCTACTCTAGCCCCAAACACAGTATTTTACCCATATAATGTATTTAAAAGAATTGAGGAAAAGCAAAAGATGCTAACTTAGTGAATTAACTCTAAGTGCTTTAAGAAAGATTTGTTTTATTTTGTACTTTATTTCCCTGGAGGTTGTTGTTATTTTTAAATGGGGATAGTAATACTAGCACTTACTTCACCTGGTAGTTGTAAGGTAAAATGAGACAGTTTTTGTAAAGTATTTAGCACATTGCCTGGCACATAGTAGGTACTCTATAAATGTGTACATACATCATAGTTGGCATTTACATGGTGCTTTTAGATTCACAAAATATTTTTTAAATGTTAAGTACTTTGACCCTTACAATAATCCAGTCACATAGGTACTATTTCACAGATGAGAAAATTGACTAAAAAAGAGGTTAAGTGACTTGCCCACCATTCCACATGCAAGAGAGTCCTTCTGTGGTAAGATTTGAATTGGGGTCTTCCCTACTTCAGTGGAGTAATGGTGGCGGTAGTGGTGGTGGAGGCAGAGGCAGGGGTGGTATTGGTTGTGGTAGTGGTTGTATTGGTTGTGTTTTTTGTTGTTTGGAACAGCCAGAGGCATAGTGGATTGAGCATTGGGCTTGGAATCAGGAAAACTCATCTTCATGAGTTCAAATCCAGCCTCAGACACATCCTAGCTATGTGATCCTGGGCAAGTCACTTACCCTGTTTGCCTTAGGTTTCTCATCTGTAAAATGAGCTAAAGGAGAGAAGACCTCAGGTGGGGCCATGAAGAGTTGGACACAACTGAAAGAACTCAACAAAAAACAATGATATTCAAAGTTTTCATAATGGATCTCAATTTCTGTATCTTTAAAATGAGAGAGTTGGATTATATGAATTCTGAAGTACTTTCTATGTCTATAATGAATGCTTTCTGCTTGCTAGTCTCATTGTCTGCTTCAATCAAGCAAGATAGCTAACTCTTCCCCAAACACAACTTTTGTTCTTCTGTCCTTGTTTCTGCTCATGCTTTGGTTTCCATAACACATTAGTGTTTTCCTCCTCTATTTTGTTAACTAAATCCACCTCTTCCTTCAAATCTCAGATTAGACTATCTTTCCTTCAGGATCTTCCCTCATCACTGCAGTCTCAAGTGTTCTTTTTCTCTGTACTCATTTGTATCACTCATTCCACAATTTGTCACATGGTACCTCATGAGCACTCTTCTGTTCAGTCTTGAACTCTTATTTAAATGTTGTAATTTTACTTAAAACTTCACATATTTATGTGATCAAATTATATAAAGCAAATAATGTGCTTTTAAATCTAAAAGTACTATGTAATATCAATATTGCTTTTATGTAGGGGTGGGGTGGAGATGTGATTTCATTGATGTAGACGTGGGAGTTCCTGACTTGGTAGAAGGGAGAGGGTGAACTTAAAATTATATTTTAATAAGGTTATTTTAGTATAACTGGTTTATTTTTAATCCTATGTATTTTCATTTTTATATTTAAAAACATGATGCTGAGATAGGGGTCCATAGGTTTCACTTCCCTATAAAAGGGATACATGGTTTCCAAAGTTCTTGGAGGAGAAACTGCCTCTACTAAGGCAGATGTATTCTTGTCCTACAACTTAGTTCTAAAGTGTTGTCTGAGAGAGCCAAGAGATTAAGTGACTTTCCTTAGAGTCACAGAGCTAGTATGTGTGATAGGCAAGGTTTGAACTCAGGTCTCCAGGATTCTGAGATTATCCCTCCACCCACTTCTCCACATCTTCACATTAGGGAGGTAGTGTAATATATGGTAAAGACCTGTGATTCTGGAGTCATAAGTCCTTGGTTCATATCTCAGAGCTGATACTGCCTTTATGAGCTAGAACAAGTCACAACTTCTTCAAACTACAATTTCTTCATCTGAAAAAAAGAGAGGATTGGACCAGATGTCTTTCATCTCTACTTCTATGATCCTTTTATTCTATATCCTTTTATTTTTATATATCCTGTCACCCTAGTTACATATCATTTCTTTTTTCTTTTTTTTTTCTTTTTTTTTGGTGAGGCAATTGGGGCTAAGTGACTTGCCCAGGGTCATACAGCTAGTAAGTGTCAAGTGTCTGAGGCCGGATTTAAACTCAGCTCCTTTTGACTCCAGGACCAGTGCTCTATCCACTGTGCCACCTAGCTGCCCCAACATATCGTTTCTTGTACGCACAAGAAATTATGCTTTATAATTCTGGGTATCCCCAACAGCACCTTGTGGAACCTTGCTATTAGGAGGAATACACTGTAATTATTTCTTTTTTGATTTGATTAGTTCTTGTTCCTATAGATAAATCCAGCCAATCCATAGTCACTTAGAGGCCACAGAAATTTATAAGTCAAATGTCTATATTTCCAAGTGCTAAGGTAACATCAGTAATTATAATAATTGGCATTTATAGAGTCCTCTCAAGTTTGCAAAAGTCATCTACTCACTTGATCCTAACAACAACAACAACAAAATATGAGTTAGACAGTAAAGGTATTGCTATTCCCATTTTATAGATGAAGAAATGAAGAGGTGAAATGAATTATTTTTGTGAAAATAAAACTATTAGGGGATGGAGGCAAGATTCAAAGTTGAGTCTTCTCAAAACTTGAGTCTTGCCAGTATACTAGGCAGCCTCCAAAGATTTAATTCTAGACCTAATCTAGTATACAGGCTTTGGCCTCCTTATTGAATGCAGGGACCAACAAGGATCTCTGGCACATAACAAATGCTTAATAAAGGTCTGTCAGTTAGTCATAACTTAATGAGAGAGGTCAGGAACATATCCACCAAACTCATTAGAGTAAGAACAGTATGTTACATATTTTTTGTTTGACCCAGAGAACTCTGAAGATTAGCCTTATATCATTTTTTCCCCTCTAAATGGGGCTTGCAACATACCTCACTTCTCTGTACTTTTTGCCTGTCCAGTTGTCTCTATTTTTAATTGTCTCTTCCTTCACTTTACCATTAGTGAAAGCTAGAGACTTAATGAGGTGGCATGGGAGTAGAGGGAGAAATAGTAGTAGTTTATCTGTCCTAAGCAAGTATGTTAAATACTTATTCAGAGCCAATATTCATTTTCTTTTGTTAAACATACTAGACACCACTGAGAGAGGCATTTTTGGGGGGTGGGGGGCAAATTAGCTTTCTTGCTTCTCCACTCTAAATTGACTCTTTGCAATACTACCCCCACCTTCTTACTCAGTAGCTTTTGGGGTGTACAGAGTGTTTCAGGAGGACTAGCACCTTTGGTGTGAGTGCTTATTAAGCCTTTTTCAGGGCTCCTTATCCAACTTTGGTATCCACCTTTCACCCAACTCTCATCCATGGCTCCAAAAAGCTGTAGCATATGTAGTGGCTACACTCCAGTAAAAGTGATTTGGCAGATGGATTAAAACAAGTTGAGGGGAACCAACAGGCCTCAGAATTGTTGGTGTTAGGGGGATGTCGATCCCAAGTATGTGGAAACTTCACTCAGCATAATGGATAGTTGAGAACAATTTATTCCAATGGCCACGAAGGCAGCTGAAGGAGGTTCTGTGGAACACTTAGTGCTTGATCAGAGATCCATTGCAGCAAAGGCCATCACCACTTGTCTTGACTTTTGTTCTGCTACTGGGGTTTGGTGACTCTGGAAGAGAGAGTGGGGCTGATGACTTTGTGCAACTCTGGTTCATTGACATCCAGTTCACACAGGAATCAAGACAATGATTGACTTCCTTGGTCCTCTTTAAAAAGAAGGACAAAGAAGAGATTTTCTGATCATACACATTCCACCATTCCAACTGACCTACTCTCTGGAAGGCCCTTGTTTTCCAGATCATACCTTTTCCTCTTCCTTGCCCCACTCTTAAACCAGTATTTATCTGTACTATATCTCATTTCCTCAGAGCCCTGTTCATGCATATATAAACAAACACAATGGCAATATGTACTAAAATCAGCATTGGACTGGGAGTAAGGAGATTTGGGTTTTAGTGCTTCCTCTGTAACTAACTCGAAATGTTACTTTAGTAAAGTCACCCCATTTGTCTTGACCTCAGTTTTCTCATCTGTAAGATGAAGAAGTTAGGCTATATAATTTGTATGGTCTCTTTCAATAATAATCATCCATGACTATAATAACAAATTGAAAGGGTTGCACTGCTAGCTATGACCTTGGGGAAAATGTAGGGGTAAAAGCAATATAGTATATTCTTTCAAGGTAATAGTCCTATCCAGTCAACATTTAGATTTGTTCATATCCATCTTTTGCTTTCTACTTTGACTTCCATCATGTTGGTACAAGGTAAAGATACTTCTCACCTGGAATATTATAATACTCTTCCAAATGGTATACTTAACTCCATCTTCTTGTAAAGGGCTAAAATTCTAGCTATACTGTCTAAAATATCTAATGAATGGTTGCCAATAAATTATAAGCTTTAGCAAGAGTTAGACTTTTTTTTTTTTTTAGTGAGGCAATTGGGGTTAAGTGACTTGCCCAGTGTCACATAGCTAGTAAGTGTTAAGTGTCTGAGGCCGGATTTGAACTCAGGTACTCCTGGCTCCAGGGCCGGTGCTCTATCCACTGCGCCACCTAGCTGCCCAAGAGTTAGACTTTTAAGCATTTATTAAGGAGAATAAGAATTTTGTAAAGAGAGAGAGAAAGGCCTAGATTCCTCATTCCTAGCTCCACTCTCCGCCAGAGTCCATAGGAAAAAGAGAGCGAGTCAGTGCGCCAGCCTCCCCCTTCTTCCTCCCACCAGCAAACGTCACTTCCTGATGCCAAAGAAAAGACTGCATGGTTCTGCCCTCAGAGGCCCACTCCTCATGTTGGAGCTTTCCTACAGTAAGTCTCCAGCAGGTGGCGTCATTCCAATTGTTACATTCTCCATTTGCTACTCTACTCTTCTGACTACTGCCAGAATGATCATGAGCTTTGCTTTTTCAAAAACCTTCATTTACTCTTTATTACTTAGCAAATTAAATGAAAAATTTTAAGCCTTTCATTCTAGACTCCCTGCATATTACTCTCCTTTACATAGTCAACAAGCATTTAGTAAGTGCCTGCTTTATGCCAGATACACATACCCTATATACCAGTAAACCTGAGTTACTCCCTCTTCCTTTTCTGATGGTCTCATCCTGCTCTTTTCTGTGTCTTTACAAACCAATCCCCCTTAATTAGAATAGCTTTACCTAAGCACCTCTATCTTTTGAAAGCAAGTCAGTTTTTAGAAGTCCAGGGGACAGTATCACATAGAGAATAATAAATTGTTCTTGGAGCCAAGAACACCTGGGTTCAAGTATTATCTCTGACACATTCTACCTATAGGGCCACTCACAACCTTTTGGTGCTTTAGGCACTGAAAATCAACAGGTTTTGAAGTCAGTATTTGCAGAGAATGTGCCAACTAGAATTGGTAGAGGGAACTTCCTAGGCCAGTGAAATCAAAGATCCATTCCCTTTCCCAGTCCTTCACTGTCCGATTCATATACTTCCTCTTCAAGAATCACCCTTTTATCACCTCAGTGATAAGTAATCTTTCCCCATTCGATATCTCATATCACCTGAGAAAATTCCACTGATCAGCTGGTACAAAAACCTGGAAGACAAAGCGAGTAGACAAACTGAAGGGAGCTTTGGATGCTTTGGATGCCTGCTCACTGGTAATGGCTGTGACTTCTCAGCTTCTTTGTATATAGCTTTTTCAGACCTGCTTAAAACACATAGGCATTTCTCAATACTCTATGATAGTTGAATGGACAAATTGGATCCATTCTCTATAAGGTAACTGGGACTAGACTGTTTAGCATTTTGAATGCAACATTTTAGGATCATGCACAATATGTATTTCACCAATTGCATTAGGATTTTATGTATTCAACCTATATCGGGAATCTCAGGTAGCTCAATTAAGTTTTGTATATTCATTCTACAGCAGAATGAGGTCATTCAATCAAACAGCACATTGCAATAGAAACAATTTTTTTTTCTTTTCTACCTGCAGTGATGTAGACCACAACCCATCCATGACTGTCCACTCATTCAGACTATTGTTCATGTCCAACCATGAGTTCACTGCTGGGGTCCATCTAATGTTCTGGAAGCCCTCTTCAATTACTGGAATTTTTTCTAAATATCTATGGATATTTGTTGGATTTCAAAGCCTCTTCTTCCTTGTTAACAGAAACAGTAGGCCTAAAGATATTTAATATTTTTAATATTTAAAATCTCTACTACCCTTTAAGGCCAGATACTAATTTGGCCTTCTCCTTATCCATTTATGACCACCAGCCAGTTAATTTTTAGGGTCTGCCTTGGTTTCTGAATAGAAGAAGCATAAGATAGAATTTGAGGACCTTAAGTGGAATATAAAACAAAAGAAACTTAGGGGAAGCAGGGCAAACTGAAGAGGGAGGTTAAAGGGAACAATATGGAGAAAAAAATGTTCAGGAGGCCTTGATAACAATGAAAATGAACGTTTCAGGTGGTAGCTGAAGTCAACCTTCCCTTATAGCTCCTCCTCAAATTTTATTAAAAATAATACTATAAATTAGATCAGATGAGAACATAGAAATTATCTAAGCCAGATAATTAACATTTTTTTATGATTTCAATTTGCTTGTATAGAGTGACAAGTATGGTGATGTTTTACATGATCATACATACATATATGGCCCATATCAGATTGTTTGCTGTTTGGGGGAGGGGAAAGGGAAGTGATTATTCTTTAATACTATTCTATTGTATTATGAAAATGTTTGTTTCATTTAAGTTCAGAATAAAATAAATACTTTTTAAAAAGAAAATTAAATCTATAAACTAATAATCAGATCATTAAATGTGTCAAGCACCAGACCAACAACCCTTCAGAGGGTGGCCCAGTAGGATTAAAATGTAATTGGGAAATATTTAACAAAAGAAATAAAAATACAGTAGAACACACTGTTAATATGTAGTTTTCTCAGTCATCATACTGCCTGTGGGTATCCTTGTGTGTCTATTTGAGTTTGACTCTACTGATCTAAATCCTACCACCTCTTAAGAGGTGTAAAGAGTTAAAGAGCTGGAAATTGGGTCCATATTCCTTGACCAAAAAATCTAGTGTTCTTTCAATTACACTAAAGATCACCTTTCTATTGTACTTTTCTGTTTCTTTTTTTCCCCTACTTTGCTATAGCATCTTTCTATCTTTTCTTTCCCTTTCTCCTTAGTGGTTTGTCTTTATTTTCCTGAAGTAGCTATAATATACTGTACTATATACTGGGCATTAGAGGAGATACCAGCTTTATAGAAGATATCTCCCCTGTATTCATAGAATGTTATCCTAGTTCTGTTGCCCATACTTTCTCTTTATGGCACATGGAGTTTCTGAGTATTCAATTGTACAGGCTCATACTCAGTTGTCACTGTTTGGGATTCTCCATGGCACAGCTCCCTTTAATAGTGAAAATCTTTGAGTTTGCTCCATCTCTGTGCCCATGTATATTCAGGCTATAACCTCGATTTCCAGATAATTGCCTTTAGGACTTCAAATCCCTAGTCAGAACACAAGGAGAATTCCTGTACCTAATGTGCTTATTTCTTGAAGGAAGTTACTAAAACAGACATACTATTTGGAAACAGGGACAAAGCCAGGTAAAATAGCCTGGGGGTGAAGCAACTAAAAATGTCTTCTATACTGAAAGGGAAAAAAAAGTCAAGGAAGGAAGAAGGAATGGGAGAAGGAGAGGGAGAAGGAAAGGAAGATAGAGAAAGACAGAAAGAGGGAGGGGAGGAAATGAAGGAAGGAAAGGAAGACGGGGAAAAGATGGGGAGGGAGGGAGGGAAGGAAGGAAGGAAAGGAGAAAGGAGGAGGAGAAGAGAGAGTCTTCCTGGTAAATATTAAGACAGTTACTTTAGAAGCATTGCTATAGAACTGGAAGGGATCTTAGTGGTTTATCCACTCTAACTCTCTTATAGCTGTGAAAGCTATAGCCCTAGAGAGGAAAAGTGGCTTGTTTAGAATTACTTCATAGCTAGGAAGAAGAAGAGATTCAAATGCAGGTCCTCTGATTCCAAATGCAGTGATCTTTATACTACTGTGTGTGTGTGTGGGGGGGCGGTATATGAGTTCAAATGTGTGCACACATTAGGGAGGTATGCAAAGCTGACAGACTTTGTTTGTGGGACTTAGGCGTGAGCCATGTAGTAGAGTGAAAATAGCAATGTATTTGGAAGATTTAGCCTTGAATCCCTCCTCTGCTACAAAGTAGTATCTGTGTAAACTTATGTAAGTCTTCTCTGGACCACAATTGTCTCATCTATAAAATGAGGGAGTTATATTAGAAGAAAGGTATGTGCAGGGGATCAGTTTATATATTGGTTTATCTTATATCACGTATTAATATATGCTATACTTTATATACTAAGTTTTCCAAAAGTCTTGGTATAATTTTAAACACTTAGGAAGTCTGCAAACTTACCCCAAATTATTTGGAATTTCATTTAAATTTCTTGATTTATTTCTATGAATTTTGAATGATAATTTTGAATTTTATTCTGTGGAATGTTTAGAGTTTGGTTAGGCATCCAAGACACCCAGGTCATCCACTTCATGCTGGGCCATCACCAATTATCTTGACTTTTATCCCGCCACTGGACCTCAGTAAGTTAGGAAGAGAGAATGATGCTGATGACTTTGCAGAACTTTGCCCTCACTTAAACCCAATTCACACACACAAGTCAAGATATCACCAGTAATGTCATCGATCCTTTTTGAAAATAAAGGACAAATGGGGCAGCTAGGTGGCGCAGTGGATAAAGCACCAGCTGTGGATTCAGGAGGACCTGAGCTCAAATACGACCTGACACTTGGCACTTACTAGCTGTGTGACCCTGGGCAAGTCACTTAACCCTATTGCCCTGCAAAAAAAAAAGAAAAGAAAGGACAAACAATGACAACATGTATGCACACACATACATAGTCCACCCCATTGAAATTACAGAATAGGCAACTAAACCAAAGAAAGCCAGAGAATCTAACCTAACATCACAGAGAGAAGTTGTGGTTGTGAAAATGAGATATTGCCTCTGCATGGTAGGAATTATGGGAGTAAAAAGAAAGCTAAGAAATAGTGTATGTGTGTGTAATGTTGATTTGATTTTTAAAAAGCACACACAATAATTAAGAAGTGAATTCGTATATAAAATTGAAATATGACAAAGAACTTGAATATTTTATTTCTCTTTCTTGTTCTTGATTCTTGATGCCATTAGATGGCACAGTATATCGAATTTTGTACATGTGGATGGGCTAGGGAAAATTTATGGACCAAATATTATTTTAACCTTCATACAAAGTTTTAATGTTTTCTCATTTTTATATCATTTTAAAAAAATTCTTGTTAATTTTCTATAGAATATATGTTGTATAAGTAAGGCCTATATCTTTTACATATCATGTCAGTTCCATTGTTGTTGCATAATTTATTCACTCTTTTTTCCCCTTCCCTCCCCAGAGCAGGACTCCTCTTCCTTCCATTATAATGTATCTAGTGGCAGTGTAGAAGCAAAAGAATATTTTGTTAAAGTGCAGTAATGGAGAATCTCTTGAAATGAGCAAGCACTGTTTGATTACGCCTTTTATGAAGGCAGTTTAAAAATTATGGTTTCCATTTAAATGATCTAGTATTGTAACTGAAGATAATATTTTGGGTTGTCTCTTCTTGATGCTTAAAATGTGATCGTGTTCATTCTGTGATGAAACTTTTCCACATTCTCAGTCTCCTGCTAGTTGGACTGTTTTGCTAGGCTATTGGTATACCTCCCTTACTTGAGTTATCCAAGATGCATGTAATAAAATGTCTATTTTTGTCTAGGCCATTTATATTCCTAGTTCAATACACTTATTATGAAACCAGTGTTTTGCATAGAATTAAGAAAAATGAAGCCAGTTGCATGATACATGCTGATTTAAAGAAAGCCAGTCTTTAGTTCATGACATTTGTTAATTGTGGGTTTTAATCTCAACTATCATAGTTTATAGAAATGTTTTAAAAAAATGGATTTGAGAACATGCCCAGGCCAAATTGTCATTGCTGTCTTCTTTAAAAATCTTCCCTTGTGTTTGCTTTTTTTTTTTTCAGAGTGCACATATTTCTCTAAATTATATTGCTTTGACCAAGCATCTTCTGAGAGAATCTTGTTGTTCTATTCTTCCTTTTTCTTGAAGGAGTGAAAAAGCTATGTGCCTTTCTCAACACTTGGAGATAATGAATTGCCCTATGATCTCTTCAGCAGAAGCATTCTCATCTCTAATCAGTACTACATTGTAGTGGGAGGTGGGGGAAAGGAGAATACTAGAATTGTGACAGTGCCTTTTATTATAACAATTTTAGCTTTTACAATCAGGAAAGGCCTAAGTTTCACACTGACCCTTGTCACCATTTCCACATTGCCCTTGTAGTATAATTATTAGATGTCAGAGTCATTGAATCCATGTTCTGCATTCTTTCTTTCTGAATCAAGGCTTCTTTTTACTTAACTGGAAGCATAAGAAGCCAGTAAGTGCTATAGAGAAGTTGTCTCCAAGTGGACACTAAGGAATAACCTCAAAGGATCTGTTATCAAGCAGAGGATAGGAAGTTGGGTCATTTCCCAACCTTCCTCACATGCTCTGTTCTTTTCCATACACATACATTCTATTCTTGTTTCCATGAACATACATTACCTTCAGAGTTTCACCACCCCTCCTTTTTTTGTTTTGTTTTGTTTTGTTTTGTTTTGTTGTTGTTGTTGGGTTTTTTTGTGAGGCAATTGGGGTTAAGTGACTTGCCCAGGGTCACACAGCTAGTAAGTGTAAAGTGTCTGAGGCTGGATTTGAACTCAGGTCCTCCTGAATCCAGGGCCAGTGCTCTATCCACTGCGCCACCTAGCTGCCCCCATTCCTCCCTTTTTGATCCTCTTCTACCAGAGGGGCATGGATCCCTGAGGGAGGCTGTCACATAGCCCTACTTAGGTACTCTCAACAGCCTGGTGGGCAAAATCTCCTCACTTGTATCCCTTCCCTTCTTGTTACTCTACTTTCTGTCTGCCAATCACCAGAGCAGTGGGTCAGTAGGCTCTTGACACAGGACAATAGCCATCAGTCTCCATTCCCTGTAAAGCACAATTTTTCATTTTTCAATGGGAAAGAGAAAATGCCATAGACAGATTGTGATTATACTTCCTTCCCCCTCAAACCCACCCACAAGGCCTTGACACATAAACACTTAATAAAAACTTTTTCATTTAGTCATTCATTCCTCTAACCTCCTAAGTTCTCCTACTTTTCATTACTTCTGATTCCTCATTCAAGTAAAACTTATCTTCCTAGTTACCAGTGATCTCTTCCTTATTGTATCTGATGATCTTTTCTCAATCCTCACCTTGATTTCTCTTTGATATTTGACATTGTTAACTTCCATTTTGTCCTGGACACTCCTCCTCCTCTTCTTGCTACTCTTTCTCCTCCTCTTTCTCCTTTTTCTCCTCCTGCTCATCATCACTATCATCCTTGTTCTCTTTATCTTCTTCCTTTTCTTCCATCTCTGTATTTGACTTATTACATTCCATATTTCATTTCTAGATTTTCACCAATGACGTCACTTGGGGCTATACACCCAGATTTATCCAGGCCATTCCCCCCCTCTCATTGTATACTTTCTTTTTTTTTTTTTTTTTTTTTAGTGAGGCAATTGGGGTTAAGTGACTTGCCCAGGGCCACACAGCTAGTAAGTGTTAAGTATCTGAGGCCAGATTTGAACTCAGGTCCTCCTGACTCCAGGGCCAGTGCTCTATCCACCGCACCACCTAGCTGCCCCTCATTGTATACTTTCTAACTTTTATAGCTAAATTCATCAGGTCCCATGGTTTTGATTACCATAATCCTAATCCCTCCTTTGAACCTCAGTCCTACACTAACTTCCTACTGGATACATCAAACTTGGTGTCCCATAGGCATCTGAAACTCAGGATGACCCAAAATAGAATTCTTTATCCTTCTCCTAAAACCCACCCATTTTATGAACTTTCTTATTTCTTCTGAGGGCACTTCTGTCCTTATAATCAACTAAATTTACAAACTCCTCACTTTATTTTACCTCACTTATTTGATCAGTGCCAAATCTCCTTGTTTCTACCTCCACAATATCTTTCCAAAAATTTTCCCTCTCATTCACAACTCCACTTTAGGACTTCATTCCATTTTACCTAGATTATTACCATAGTTCCCTAATTATTCCCCTATCTCAACTCTCCCCTCTTTCTAGTCCATCCTATGCATGGCTACTCCAGTGATTTTCTTAAAGTGTATGTTTGATTATGCCACTCCTATAATCAATAAGTTCTGGTAGATCCTTGCTAATTCTAGGTTCAAATATTATTTTATGTTTATCTCATGTAAAAAATTTCTACATTTGTAAATTTAACAGCATGCATTTTGATTAGCAGAGTACTTGAATATATCTGTTAAATAAATATTTGGAGTATGTGCTCAAAAAAAATGTTTGCTGATAGGAATACACTATCAAAAATACTTAGAGACCACTGCCACAGAGGAATGTTATATTATACTGTAAAAGATGGGGAAAAAATCAGATTCTCCCATCTCCCTAAATATGCATGTACATGCTTTGCAGTCTCTTTGGACAACTTACCCTTTTTCACAAATAAAGAATGTGGCTAAATACATTCATTGAAAAGAAAAATTTAACTTTTTCAAGATTTGCTGGGGCAACTAGGTGGCTAAGTGGATAAAGCACCGGCCCTGAATCCAGGAGGACCTGAGTTCAAATGCGGCCTCAGACACTTGACACTTACTAGCTGTGTGACCCTGGGCAAGTCACTAAACCCCCATTGCCCCACAAAAAAAAAAAAAAAAAGATTTGCTGAGACATATTGAGAATGACCATAAAAGGATATATAAATTATGATCAATATTAAGTCAAAGGAAACATATGAATGTTAACAGTGAGGGCATAGTTTGTTCACCTGAGAATAGTTTCACAGTTTCTTGTGGGTGTCACATTTTAGAAGGGGACACTAGTCACTTCTACCCACTTGTAAAGCGCATATAAAGTGATGAGGATGGTGAGGGTACTTTAAATCTTGTTATATAAAAAATTATTGGAGGAACTGTATGTGTTGAAGAGTAGATTTGGAGGATGAGAAGATGGGTGTCCTTAGCTATTCAAAAGACAAACCTTACCATAGTACGTAGCATGTATTAGGAAATGAAGGAATTCTAATTGATTGATCAACTGACTAATGTGAAAGAGGGATTCGACTTATCCTGTTCAATTTCTGAGGCCAGATTGGTGAATAAAAGTTATAGATAAGCAGGTTTCAGACTAGCATCAAGGTGAACTACATAATTAATAATGATATTCACAATGGAGATATTGTTTTTTGTTCATTAAGTTCCCTGAAACAAAGGGTCATTTTTCAATTCCAATATTTTTTTATTAGCATATGTCTGTTGGTATCCATGAAATGTCATGATGCAAAAACTGTCATATCATGTTATGGAGATGGAAATGGTAAACCACTCTGCTATCTTTGCCAAGAAAAAACTATGGATAATATGGCCCATGAAGTCATAAAGAATCAGATGTTACTTACCAACTGAACAATAACAAACTATGTTAAAGATTACAAAGTGCTTCACATCCATTATATTATTTGTGCCTTACAACAATTCTGTGTGGTAGGTGATATGTAGCTATTATTTTCATGTGTAAAGAGGAACTTTGTTAAGTGACTTATCCAAAGTCACAAAGCTAATATTAGCCATTAGATATGAGACTTGGACTTCTTGAATATATTCCAAAACTGTAATCTTTATGCAAGGATGCTATCAGATCTAGAAGAAAGACCTCAATATGTTAGGTGAAGAATCTCCATAAGGAAATATATGTGAGTCATGAACAATGTATAGGGTGTGTCAGGTTGGGGGAATCTGTAAAACTGAAAGGATCATATTTATCATGAGGGCAGCTAGGTGACATAGTAGATAGAGCACTGTCCCTGCTGTCAAGAGGACCTGAGTTCAAATTTCACCTTAGACCTTACTAGCTGTGTGACCCTAGGCAAGTTATTTAACCGCAACCATCTCCAGTAATCTTGGTATATATCTTGCCACTGGACCCAGATGGCTCTGATGTGGGATGGAATTTGGGGTCCAATTAATTGTAAGTCGTCCCAAAAGAATTACAAGACTCAGTGACTCAGTTTCCCAAGTTTTATTACAATGCTGTGAGTGATCACAGGGAGAGTACCAGAAAAGTGGAAAGGTATCTCTCAAATAAGGAAAGGAAAGACAGTTGTATTTATAGTATGGATAAATTGATTATCAGTCCCATTATAATAATCTCTACCTTGGGGAGGTACAGGGGAGGGCCTGTCCTACTCATTATAATATTCTCCACCTAGGGGTGTTACAAGGGAGGGCTTATCCTAATTTGGAGTTCCTGGGGTCCTAAGCCAACCCCTGAGGCGGGTACCTTTTTCAGTGGAGGTGTGTTTTGGGGGTTTAGACGTCATAAGGTGAACCTGGGGACAAATTTGGCCTTTTCTGTGCATGTCTCTTTCTGATTCCCATGGCTAGTTTCAAAACATCTCCATTTTTCATTAGAATTTCTATAGGTTGTCTTTTTCCTTTATTGTTATTTTGACCTGACTCATTCTGGTCCGTTATGGATGTTGATCACTATGGGTATGAGAACCTAACATAAGTTATCCATTAATTGAGATCTGACTCCCTTTTAGAGCTAATATCTGTACCAGAGCTTGGGTCTTAGATTTTTTATTAACTGTTTTTTGCCTCGTACATCAGCTCTGGAGGGGAAAGAGACGTTGATGACCTTCCACAACTCTCCCTGACTTAAATCCAGTTCAGTGAAAGTTATGACAGATGGCATGGTTCCCTTCAAGAATGAAAGACAAGGGATAGCTAGGTGGCGCAGCGGATAAAGCACTGGCCCTGGATTCAGGAGTACCTGAGTTCAAATCCAGCCCCAGACACTTGACACTTACTAGCTGTGTGAACCTGTGCAAGTCACTTAATCCCCATTGTTCTGCAAAAAAAAAAAGAAAAGAAAAGAAAAAGAAAAAGAAAGAAAGAAAAGAAAAAAAAGAATGAAAGACAAACATCAGAACAGATTTATCATGAAGGGCACACCTCTGTTGAAATATAGTAAGAGTCTAGATTAGAATGCTTTTATTCTTTCTTAGGGAAAATGATCACAGCCCCCTTTTATATGTGAAAAACTGATGGAGCCCTTTGAAGGTTTTCTTGGAGCTTTTTTTTTTCCTTCCTTTGGGAAAATATCCATGCAATCTCTGATAAGAAATCTACATACACACAATATAAGTTTTAGCATATAAATTGATCTTTCAAGTTCAAAAGTTTGTTTATTTTCCCAATTCAGGGTCAACATGTTCCTTGAGACCACTTTCAGCTCCTATTTTTTGTCTGTTGTTCTGAGTCCTCATGCCCTATTTCACATATTCACCTAATCTGCCAGTTGAAGAGAATTTAGAAGCCCTGTAATTGAACTCATTATTGACTGGGAATCCCCTATATCACATACTTAACAATTGTTCATTTTATCTCCCCTTTACGGACTTCAATGAAAGGGAAACTCCTACCCCTCACCCCACTTTCAGACACCTCAGATTATGAATAAACATTTCCTTATCACAAGCTTAAATCTGATTTATTTTTGCCTTCCACACATTAATCCTATGGGACCAAATATAATAAGTATAATGTTTCTCCTTTATGCTTGAAGATTCCCATCTGTTCTTCCTAGGTCTCTTCTCCAAGAGAAAGAACCGCAGCCCCTTCTATCAATCTTCTTACTTCCAGTTTTCTAGCTCTCTTAGAAACCTTTTCACTCTTTTTTTAGATGCAGCCCTACTTTGTGTGTCCTTCCTGCAATGTGGCATGGAAGACTGAACAGAGTAGACAGATGCATTCTGACCAGGATAGAATTTAGCAGAAGGATAACCTCCATTAATCTGGTTATTGTGCCTCTGAATACATCCTAGGGTCTATATGTTTATCCTATTACTTTACTCATTCTCATGTTGAGATGTTACTCCACTAAATCCTTCAAATCCTTTGAACACAAATATTAAGTCTAGCCATGCCTACCTCATCCTATACTTGTGAAGTTGTTTTTCAAACCTTTGTAGAACTTCACATTTGTCTCTATTAGATTTATTCCTTTGATTCAACCTATCATTGTAGCCTGCTATGATATTTTTGAGTCAATCCTGAATCCTCTATCCAATTTGTTTGCTGGATTTCCTAGCTAAATGTCATCTATAAATTTAATGAACATGCTTTCTGAAGCATCAGATGCCTTTCTAAGGCATCTGTAGAAATATTTAATTGCACAAGGTGAGGAAAGGATGACTATACCTCTTTATTTCCTAATAGTACCTCTCCCTCCTGCCCCAGCTGAGGGATGAGGGCAATAATTAATTTACTGTAATATAATAATTTAATGGGGAAACAAAATTAAGTTCAGACTAGTTATACTTATAAAGCTTGAATAATTTGAAACATAAGTAGTTATTGAATAAACCACATGACTACTTTTGAATCCTTGTTCTGAAATTTTACAATCAGAGCATTGAAACTTCTGACATTTTTTGGTTTTTTGTTTTGTTTTTTTGTTTTTTTTTTTTTTTGGTGAGGCAATTGGGGTTAAGTGACTTGCCCAGGGTCACACAGCTAGTAAGTGTTAAGTGTCTGAGGCCAGATTTGAACTCAGGTACTCCTGACTCCAGGGCCGGTGCTCTATCCACTGCGCCATCTAGCTGCCCCTTCTGACATTTTTAATTCTGACATTTTTAATATAATTTTAGGTCTAGAAAAGTAACATATAACTTTACTCTGAAGAAAGATAGTTTAATCATTTTATCATTAGCTCATATTGGACTTCACTGTAGATTAGGGATAAAGGAAATGCTGTTGAAATCATACCCTACTGAAGAACAGTCATAATTATAAAGCAGTTCTGTGTTAAAATTAATCACTGAACAGAATAAAATTAAATCTGATCATTTCCCTTAATAATATACTTACCAATATCACTTCCAGATTATTGGTATGCATATATGTATGGACACAGCATGTATAAGAGAGTATTTTTTACATTTTACTAAATATCATTTTAATTGACAATTTATGAAAAGTGTCATGAGCACATCAATTACAAAACTTTAATTAACTGCCTTGCGATGGATCCATATTCAGATTTCTTCTCTCCTAAGACTGGATGTTAAGCAGAAGACTTGAGGCTCTAGCCACTGTAATTTTATTTGAAGAGCTTGCCTAGCAGATGTTATATCTCTGCTTCCAACTATATTTTAAATACTTGCATTTTTCAATATTCATTAAACCAATCTTTCCTTCATGTCCCTAATAACAGAAACATCTGTTTCTTCTTGTTCAATCAAAGCAACTACCTCAAGAGTCCTACTTTTAAAATAATACCGTTAAGAAAAACGTTTAGATAGAATATGCTTCATTAACATTCCAAATTCGCATAGGAAACAAGTTTTACTAACAATTATAAGTGAAGGAAATAGGAGAAAAAATATTCTAGAAGCAATAATTTCATTTTCCTACTGGAAGATAAGAACAGAATGAAGGAAAAAAACCCAAAACATTATTATAGTATGACTTCAAATACATTGATGTTATTTTTTTTTTAAATTGTGGGAGTCATTAATTTTCATCCACATTTTTTTTGTTTGCCTTTGTTCTCCTATGTTGAGTCATGTATAAAAGAGAATTTTTAAATCTGTTCAAACAATCTATATATGATACATACCTATGAAGTTTTATTATATAGCAATAACATTGTTTTTAAAATGAATCCTTTTCATATCTAAATGAATGTTTTTTACCTTTAAAATTTCACCTACCAGAGGCCATATCCATCCATATTGCCATAATGTCAGAACGCTTTTGGAACTCCTCTTAAGTAATTGCTTCTAGATCTTGTAACATAGGTTTTGCACCCTCAAGGGGAATCCAATTCTGGCTTTTGAAGGTCAGTATGATTTTTGGAAATAACCTAGTCATTCAGAAGTAAGAATGATGAAAAGATGAGTGAACAAGCTGGATGATAATGAGTTTCAAAATAAAGTGACTACAAATAAATGAGACTGATCTTCATAGGTACCTGACACATTGGAACTGGTAATTGCCCACCCCGCTGCCTTCCCCAATTTGGTTCTCACAAGAGGATCCCCACGTCTTTACTCTTTCTGTGGTATTCTAATCAACTCTCTTCCCTTGCAGTGTTTATCCAGGTCAGGTGACTCAGCTGGACTCTTTGGGCCTTCAGCTTTCTGTAGGTCAGCCTAACTTCCAATATGAGACACTGTGGGCTTCTTTTCTGATGGACGTGGCCTCTTGTATTGGTCAAGTCACTCTGCTACACCATTCTCTTGCTGAGGGGGTCAGAGTAGGGAGAAATCCTCTCCATCTGTTATCTTTGTTGAACAGTTCTAGAAAATGGTTTTAAGAACTACCTACATTGACTGCTGCTTTGCAGTGTCTTGCTATTCAAAAATATACAGAGGGGGCAGCTAGGTGGTGCAATGGATAAAGCACTGGCCTTGGATTCAGGAGGACCTGAGTTCAAATCCAGCCTCAGACACTTGACACTTAACTAGCTGTGTGACCCTGGGCAAGTCACTTAACCCTCATTGCCCTGCCAAAAATCAAAACAAAACAAAGATATACAGAGATATGGCTGAACCTTTAATTAACTAGTGTCTAACCCCCCCCAAATTTTAACAAGAAGTTGATTCCACATGTTCGTGAATTCAAGTTTATGCATACAATCAAGTTCACGGTATTCAAAGTTATAATTATGTAAAATATGATAACTGGTTCTAGCTCAATGGAATTATTTTGGGTGAATTCCAATAATTGTACCACTTCATGCGATTCATTATTTGCATTGATAGGGAAGGACCTAAGTATACTTCACTTCTCCTAAAAGAGTAACAAGGTATAAAAGCATGTTTACATTTTAAGACCTTAATTTTTTACTTTAACCTATCCCTAACTTCCTGTAATTTCACCAAGTACATTGAGGGGTAAATCAATTAATCAGGGTTCCCAAATCTGTCCCCTACACACACTATTCAGTAGTGACTCAATAAAAATTATATGACTATTATGTACCAGACATTGCACTAAACTCCAGGGATGCAAAAAGTAGCAAAAAATAGTCCCTACCCTCAAGGAGCTCAGGATCTAGTGGGAAGATAATAAGAAAACAAACATTTGCAAACAAAATATAAATAGGACAAATGGGAAATAATTAGGAGGAAAGGCACTAGAATTAATAGGGGTTGGCAAATGCTTCTTATAGAAAATAAAATTTTAGTTGGGATTTGAAGGAATCCAAGGAAGCTAGTAGGCAAAGATGAGAAAGAGAGAGCATTACAGATATGGGGGACCACCAAAAAAAGTGCTTGGAGCTCAGACACAGAATTTTTTGTTAGAAGACAGGAGACCAGTGTCACTTTATCAGAGTGCATAATGGGAAGTAAGATGTAAGATAGCTGTCGTGAAGGAGTTGTTATGAAGGGCTTTGAACACTAAACCCAAGATTTTCTTATGATTCTGGAGGTGATAGGGAGCTACTGCAGTTAATTGAGTAGGGGTGTGTGACATGGTCAGGACTGTGTTTTAGGAAAATCTATTTGCTGGGTGAATGGAGGATGGATTGGAGTGAAGATAATTTTGAGGGAGGCAGACCCTCCAATAGTTTTAGAGTGTGCTGATGAAGGTCTGAATCATGCCTTTTTCATCAAGGGAGACCAGTGTCTCAGGGTTTTCTCACCACATACTTTTCTCATTCATCTTGCCTCTTTTAATTTTTCTAACTCCTGTCTGTTCAACCACTAACCTAGATCTCTTTATCTCTGGGATTACTGCACAGAGACATCCCTTAATTTAAAACCAAGTTCTCTGAGGACTCCCAAGAAACATTTCCTCTATTTTAGGATTAAATAATGAATAGCACTCCCACCAATGGAAAATGTATTTGGAATAAAACTTACTGGAATAGATTGGAACATTCTATCCCAGGGTCTCTTTTAGTAATCTAGAGTAGCTTGATAGCCAGAGATACAAACCTGATTAAAGTAGTTTGAAAGTCTTTCTCTCTTTTTATATTAGAAGCTTCTGGAATAGAGAAGGTTCCCTCACTATCTAATCCCCCACCAGCCTTTCCTCCTTGCATCCCTCTGTTTTTACTCCCTTCCTAGTACCCCTCCCAACCATTCACCCTTAATCCCAGATCTATAAACACAACCTCTCAGCTCCTCATTTCTTTCCATATTTTTTTCATTCCTGCCTATTTCCTAGCTCCAAGCACCAACCTATTGTGGTTGGTCTTGGGGGGGGGGTTTCAACCCCCTTGATTTATTAAAAAGAAACTGAGGCACAGATGTGTTAAATGATTTGCCCAGGGTCACACAGCTATTAATTGTGTGAAGCAGATTTGAATTCAGTTGTTTATGACTCCAAGTCCAGCACTCTAACCATGATAACATGACATCTTGGATTCTCAAAATTGTCTTATGGAGCTAGCTCCTCACTCCACAGAAGCACTGAGGATAAGTGGGAGCAAACCTCTGCTATATCACTGAGCAGCATCTCTTCCTCCTTAACGAAGCCTTTCTTTACCCTCTGAATTCTCATGACATGAAATTTTCTCCCCATGAAATACCCTATCTCATATAACAGTTGTCTACTCATCTTACCTTTCTCTATCCCACTGCAAGCTCATTGAAATTTCAAGCTTCTTTGAATTTCTCATGCTATCTGGCAAAAGACCCCATACAAGGTAGGCATTTGATTTTGAATTTTTACTGAATCAATGAACAAAATACTTTCCTTTCAAGTGCCACCTTTAATACAGCCTGGGTGATTCTGGGCAAATCACTTAAACTCTCAGTGACTCATGCAACACTAAATTGGAGAGCAAGTACAGATCTACGTTGATGGGGAAGTTTCCTCACGGGGAGTTCTCTAGACTGGGGAAATCACAGTTCCGAATCAGAAAAGTCTCCATTAACTTAGTCTTAACCTCTGATCTCTTACTGGCACAGACAGAGTCATTTGTTTTGAATGAAAAGAGTAATTTAGGATTTCTCCTTCACTTGGAACTCAAAGCTCTTACTGTCTGGTCATCGAATCATCCCTCTGTGATCACACAATTTTAGAGCTAGACCAAACAAAAGAGATCATCTTCCTCATCTGATAATGAGAATCAAACCAACACCTTACGTCATACTGGAAGTTAGTGGCAAAAGTAGAAATACAAACCAAGCTTTCTGACTCTGAGGAGACTGCTCCCTCCATTATACTAAGTAAGCTGTTTGGCCCCATAGGAGTGAGTTTCAGTCTTTCAAGCCCTCGGTGAAGGCCAAAGTGGCACAGCAAACAGGAGCTAAATAGTTCAAATCAGGCCTCAGGCACTGAAAAGCTGTGTGACCCTGGGCAAGTCAGTTAACTTCTCTGAGCTTCAGTTTCTTCATCTGAAAAAATAGAAATAATATTAGCACCTGCTTTACTGGTTTACTGTGAGACTCAAAGCAATATATGTGTGTGTATGTGTCTATACACATATTTATATATGTATGTATGTTTTATTTAATATATATAAATATAAAATGTGCTTTACAAAATTTATATTAGTTAAGTGATGATGATGATGATTGGACAAAAGGGAAAGTCATATTTTTCCCATGAACACTATTGATTCATTCTTATTCCTGCAAAACTAAACCACTAGGGGGCAGCTAGGAGGCACAGTGGATAAAGTACAGGCCCTGGATTCAGGAGGACCTGAGTTCAAATGTGGCCTCAAACACTTGGCACTTACTAGCTATGTGACCTCGGGCAAGTTACTTAACCCACATTGCCCTGCAAAAAACCCGAACAAACCAAACAGCAACAACAAACAAAACCAAACAAAAAACCTAAACCATTAAATGGTCCCTGAATTCAGTTTATTTCCTCCTGCCTTAGTGTATTCACACAGGTATTGAATTCTAATACATGATTTGTTTCCCCTTCTTTCACTCTGCCTTTCAGAATCATTCTCTTTCTTTAAGATGTCGTTTACAGGATAATACATTCAGAGATGGAAAAGACCTCAGAAGTTATCTAGTCCAACACCTTCATTTTATGTAAGAGAAAACTGAGGCCTACACAGGTAAATTGACTGGTCTTAGGAAACATAAGTAAAAAGTCAGGATTGAAAATCAGGTTTTCTAACTCCAAATTGACTCCTGGTTCAGACTTGTTCCCTTGTACTACAGTAAAAAATAGTTCCACTCTGAACTTTTCAGGGTTGGCTGCTCAGTGGTTATCTCTTCCAAGTAGGTTTCCCTGATCTGCCCACACAACCCAGTTGAAAGTGTTTGCTCTTCCTTCGGATTTTTCCAGAGTACTTTGGCTGAATTTCTCCTTTGTACTATCACTCCCTATTGTATTGATCTATATCCATATTAGGCCACAAACTCCAGGGGAAGGCCCCATCTTATCTTTATTTGTCCTGCTCATAGAAAAGTGCCTTTCACATATAGAGGCCAAATAAACATTTAGTGAATTATAAAGAGAGGAAAAGCAAGAGGCTGAATCCTATAACCACAGCAAAGTCACATTGCTGGTCTTTGATATGAGGGAGCTGATAAAGAGTAGGAAGAGAAGAACAAATAATATCTTTGAGAGAATTTCTTAGCCCTTTATTAGACCAAGAGCTTTTATTCTCTCCTTATGAACAGAGCTCACCTTACAGTACAGGAGGCCTGGCCCACTCTACACACTCTTCCCTGTTAAGGCCCTGGCCTCAGGAAGATAGAGGAAGGAGAAAGAATCTGTACTTCAAGAAGAAGTAGAAAGGAGAAGCATTGCTTTCCTCCTCACCAGGGTTGTACTCTCGGTTATTTATGACACAAAACATCTTGTAAGATTTAAGATGCCTCCATCCTCCTTTTCAGGACAAGTGTATTAGTATATTTTATGCACATAAATAATATAGAATTGATCTCCACTGGTGGTTTCAAGTGAAGCTAATCTCAGAGGCCAAGCAAATCCCATTCAACATTCTGCAGTTCATGGACCAAAACCTTCCAGATTTCAGTAATGCTGTTTTGTATGGATTTTATTTTAAATTTAACATTTCTGGTACACTTTACTTTTATAAAATGTCTCAGAGTGGTTAATCTTTACAGCATCTTTGAAGGAGAAAACCAATCTACTCTGCTGGCTCCATGTAACAGATGGCTAGGGAAATGACACACAGAGAATAAATGCTTAAGCAGTGGAGAGAGACACTGTAGCTCATACTACCCATTAAGTGTGTGTGTGTGTTTTTCCTTTTTCTGGGTGAGATGCTCAGTTCCTTCCTTCCTACCTCATGGAGGCACAGTGGGAAAGGAACTTTCTTTGTTCTCTATTATGTTCTCGCCATACAATAAGCTGGATGCTCCATCCAAAAAATGAGCCCTTTAAACCTGAAAGAGCATTGGCCCAGAGTTAAATAGCCCATACAGCTTATTCTCTTTCTGTGTCTCTCTATTGCTATGTCTGCTTCTCTGTCTCTCTGTCTCGTTCTCTCTCATTTAGCCGCATTTATTAAGTTTTGACTCTTTTCTAGGCAGTAAAAATACAAAGATAAAAACAAATACACAAGAGCCATGCCTACCCTCAGGCTACTATTTCAAAGCAGGAATTTGCTAGTTATATGATAATGGACAACTAGTTCATTTAGCCCCTCTATGACTTTTTCCCCCCAATCTATGAAATGAGAAGATTGGATTGGATGATCCAGGTTTAAAATGTCTGTGATTCTATGGTTTCTCTTCTCTGTGTGGTAGAAATCTGAAAGATATTCCAATCATTTTGCTTTTGCTCCAAGTAACTCTTTAAGATTATAAATTGTAGGGGGCAGCTAGGTGGCACAGTAGATTGAGCACCAGCCCTGGATTCAGGAAGACCTGAGTTCAAATCCGGCCTCAGACACTTGACACTTACTAGCTGTGTGACCCTGAGCAAGTCACTTAACCCTCATTGCCCCACAAAAAAAAAATAAAGATTATAAATTGTAGAACAATTGATGATCTGTCATTGTGGAGGGAGTTTCTATACAGGGGGTATCCTATATCAGTGGAATCACAGAACCAGATCCCTTCCTCCCCACCTCCAAAAAAAAATTCCAATAATAGTGTCACAGGGAAAATAGGTGGTTTGGGGGTCTTTAGGTATTCCTCTGTAAAGAATTACAACTCTTGCATATAATCCATTTAGAATGAAATAGTCATATTTGAGTGCTGGAGAAAGTGACCAAGAGGGAAGTCAAAGACTTTGCCTCAAGGGGAGAAGATGTCTTAGAGATATCTTTCTCCTAGAGCAGAAGAAAGGCAAAAGCTTTTATAAAGAATAGGAGAGAAATTGGAACACAAAGTTTTAAAAAAAATTGATATTAAAATTTTGTTTTTATATATATTTTAGAAAATAAAATTCTTTCAAATAATAAAAAAAAAAAACCAAAGAACAGATGGGGTGACCACCTGACAAGGGAAAGTTCCTTTTGGGGGATGGGGTGGGTGAAACCTGAATGAGGAGAGGTGGTCCTAACTTGTAGAGTTATTTCTGTCTCCTGGCTCTTCTCAGGCAGCAGCCAGGGCTGATGGGATTATCTTCCAGGGGGATAGGAGAGACTTGAATGAGGGGTGGTGGTCCTGACTTCTGGAGTTATCTTAGTCCCAACCAGGCACTGCTTTTCTCTCTTGCTTCTTAAGTGTGTATGTTTTTTAGTTTAGATTCTCAAGGAAAAAGTTTTCCTCAGAAAACTCCAGAGGTACCCCAGACCCATATCAATAGTAATAAAACTATTCACAGTTCTATAGCAATTTCAGGTAATTCCTCTGACACATATTAGCTATATGATACTCAATAAATCACTGACTTTCTTAGAGTTATAGGAAAAATCTCTAAGAGTGTAAGTTTCAGGAAAATAAATGCTTTCACTGGTAGAAGAATTATTCACAGTCAAGAGTCAGTCAATATTTATTAAAGACCTACTATGTGCTGGGCACTGTGCTGAGTGCTGAGTACATAAAGAAAGTCAAAGAACAGTCCTTCCTTTCAAGGAACTCAGTCTAATGGCAGAGAAGAAATGTAAGTAACAATGTAAAAACAAGTTATGTTCGGGAAAATATGGAAATAGTCCATTGAGGGAAGTCACTAGAATCAATAGGGATTAGGTAAGGTTTAGGGATCAGGTAAAGCTTCTAGTAGAAGCTAAATTTTTTGCCAGGGACTTGAAGCCAGGAATATCTGGAGAGATGAAAAGTGAAAGCATCCTAGGCATGTGTGACAGACAGTGAAAATGTCCAGAGTTAGGGGAAGCTAGGTGGCTCAGTGGATAAAGCACTGGCCCTGGATTCAGGAGGAACTGAGTTTAAATCGGGCCTTAGACAGTTGACACTTACTAGCTGTGTGTGACCCTGGGCAAGTCACTTAACCCTCACTGCCCCGCCTCCCCCCCAAATAATAAAAGAAAAAGAAAAAAAAAGAACTCAGAGGGGCAGCTAGGTGGCACAGTGGAGGATTCAGGAGGACCTGAGTTCAAATCCAGCCTCAGACACTTGACACTAGCTGTGTGACCCTGGGCAAGTCACTTAACCCTCATTGCCCCACAAAAGAAAAAAAAAGAAAAAGAAAGAAAAAAGAGGTGTTAGAGATGTAAAAAGACTGGAAAGGTGAAGGGGGCCAGATTTGGAATGACTTTGAATGCCAGAAGATTTTATATTTGATCCCAGAGCTGCTGGAATTTATTGAATGGTGGAAGAGTAGTGGAATAGTCAAACCTGCACTTAGGAAAAATCACTTTTTCATATAAGTAAAGGATAGTCAAGGGTAAGGAGAGATTTTTATCAGGGAAACCAACCATCAGACTATTGGTGTAGTCCAGGCATTAGGTGATGAATGCCTATACCATGTAGGCAGTAGAAGGGCCTTGACATTAAATTAGATATGGGGGTAGAGGGTGAGAATAAGGAGCTGAAGATAATACTGAAGATGTAAACCTGTCTAAGTGGGAAGATGGTGATATACTCAACAGTAATACGGAGGTTAGAAAGAAAGGAGGTTTTTTTTTGGGGGGGGGGCAGATAGAGTTCATTTTTGAACATCTTAAGATGTGTACATGACATCCAGTTTGAGATACCTAACAGGCAGCTGGAGATGCAAGATTAGAGGTCAGCCAGAAGTTTAGGGCTGGCTCCATAGATTTGTGAATCCTCAGCATAGAGATGGTCATTGGATTCATGGAAGCTCATGAGATCACCAAGTGAAATAGCATAGAGGGAGAAGAGAAAGGACACATGACAGAGCTCTCTAATCCATGAAATCACAGGTCCAGACTGCATAACTAGCCTTTCAGCTTTGTGAGAAACATATTCATAAGAGCCATTTGAGGCATGTATACAATTAAAATTGGATGAGATAAACACTGTGCAGTCCTTTAAAGCACTCTATAAATGTGAGCTGTTATTATTTTACTAAAAGCAACTTCCCTAGTTATACATTCCCTAACCAGACGAGGACCTTCTTCTCTCAAATTCCAGCAATCTTTGCTTTGTACCATGCTGCCTTTTCATCTATTTCCTGACTAAAGGAGAATTATGCCAACTGACATGGCCCAGAAATCATGAATATAGAATACCCCTAAATGATGTGTCCTTTTCTATTATAATAAAGTCATTGGCTTAGAAACAACACCTGAAAGAAATAGATTTTGAAGCTGCTAAAGTGGTTTTTAAAACAGTTGGATAATTCTTTTTACTTCAATTCATTAACTTTTGACTCCCATTGCTCTACCTGGCTCACTGACTTCAAAGTTTTGATAAGATCTTAGATATAGAGCTAAACCAAAACTTTAAAATCATGTAGTCTACTCTCCTTCATTTTACAGATAAGGAAACTGAGGGCCAGGAAAAATTAGTTTCTTTGAGATCACCCAGGTAGTAAACTAAAAAGACCAGATTCATCACTAGGGTCTCTAACTCTAAATGGAGTTCCTGATTAACTTTAAAATATCAAAATAAAACTGGCATATAAACTGGAATATTTCCAAATATAAAGTATGATACAATAGTAGTACATATAATATAGAAATTGTCTTATACCTGTTTTAAAGATGTAACAGCTGAAATGGAGTTTTAGTAATTTATTCATGTTTACACAGCTAGAAAGTGGTTTTATTGTTGTTCAGTCATGTCTAACTCATCTGACTCCATTTGGGGTTTCTTGGGAACAATACTGCAGTCGTTTGCCATTTTGTTCTTCAGCTCATTTTACAGATGAAGAAACTGAGACAAACAAGGCTAAGTGACTTGCCCAAGGTCATATAGTTAATAAATATCTGAGGCTGGATTTGAACTTTCTTACTCCAGGCTGTGTGTTCTATCTACTGGACCACCTTGCTGCCCTAGAAAGTGTTAGTGTTGTGATGTATACCTGTCTTCTGATTCTCAGTATAATGTCTCACTATATCATATTTCAGTTATATCAGCTAATTCATTTTTATCTGATTACTTTCTTTTTTTTTTAAAGATTTTTTCTTTTCTTTCTTTCTTTCTTTTTTGTTGTTGTTGTTGTTAAGGCAATTGGGGTTAAGTGACTTGCCCAGGGTCACGGAGCTAATAAGTGTCAAGTGTCCAAGGCCAGATTTGAACTCAGATCCTCCTGACTCCAGGGCCAGTGTTCTATCCAGTGCGCCACCTAGCAGCCCCTATCTGATTACTTTCTGCTTAACTTATCTCATTACTAAGCTACTTGAAATAAAAGTGAAATGAGGGGCAGCTGGGTGGTGCAGTGGATAGAGCAATGGCCCTGGATTCAGGAGGACCTGAGTTCAAATCCAGCCTCAGACACTTAATACTAGATGTGTGACCATGGGCAAGTCACTTAGTTCCAATTGCCTCAAAAAAAAAAAAACAGAAATAAAAGTGAAATAAGTTTTATCCTTTTTTTCTTAGAGAAACAGACCTTTTTGTTCGGAAGAATATAATATTCTGAATTTAATTTAATTTTGTTACAAATAATAGTTTTTAAAAGATTTTCAGTATTTTTTTTTCTTTTAACAAATATTTAAGATGGATTCCAACTGTTGGAGATGAGTTAAAAGACCCTGCCAGTGTCATTATATAATATTATATGGATATTAAAGTTTAGGACTGGAATTTCATTTTAATATGATGCTTGGAGCCTTCTCTACAGGGAAGTTTTGTTTTTGTTTTGTTTTTTTGTAAGTAGTCTTGTCCAATAATTTTGGGATTTTTTTGTTTTTGTTTTTTTTAATTTTTCTTTCTCAATAACAAACATTTATTTTTTTATTTTCCATTTACATGTAAGAGTAGTTTTCAACATTCATTTTCATAAGATTTAGAGTTCCAAATTTTTCTCCCTCCTTCCCTCCCTTTCCTCCCCCCTCCACAAGATCGCAATCAGGTTATATATGTACAATCCACAAGTGTTCTTTTTATCAGTTCTTTCTACAGGGGTGCATAGTAAGCTTCCTCATTAGTTCCTTGGGATTGTCTTGGATCATTGCACTGCTGAGAGTAGTTAAGTCATTCTCAATTACTCATTGAATAATACTGCTGTCACTATGCACAATGTCCTCTCAGCTCACTTCACCATACATCGATGTTCATTAGTCTTTCAAGGTTTTTCAGGGATCATCCTGTTTGTCATTTCCTGTAGCACAAGTCCATTCCACTACAATCATATAACACAGCTTTTTTCATCATTCCTCAATTGATGGACATTCCCTTGATTCTCAATTCTTAGCCTCTACCAAGAGTTGCTATAAATATTTTTTGTACAATTTTCCCCCTTTTCTCTTTTTCATGATTACTATTGTTAACTGTTTCCCTTCCATCCTATTCCCTTCCCCATGATATTTATTCTATTATCCATCTTCTTTGATCCTATCACTCTTCAAAAGGAATTTGCTTCTGTCTGTCCCCTCCCCCACTCTGCCCTTCCTTCTTTTGCCCCTCTCTCTTTATCCCTTTCCCCTCCTATTTTCCAGCAGGGTTAGAGAGATTACTCCACCCAATTGAGTGTGTACATTATTCCCTCCTTGATCCAATTCTAATGAGATTGAGGTCTTTGAGCCAATTTTGATGAGTGTTAGGCTCATTTACTGCCCATATTAAATAGATTACTCCACCCAGTTGGGTGTGTCTGTTAATCCCTCCTTCAGGCAGCTCTGATGAGTTTAAGATCTTTAAGCCTTTTCTGATGAGTGTAAAATTAATTTACTGCCCTGCTCCTCTGCCATCTCTTCCCCTACTCCATAAGCCTTTTCCTGTTACTTTCATGTAGGATTTCACTTCTGCCCTTCCCCCTCCCCCAATGAATTCCCTTCACCCCTCAATTTAACCCTAAAGATGTTATCATCTAGCTAAGTGACACAGTGGACAAAGCATCACCCTTGGACCCAGGGGGATCCCAGCCAAAACCTGGCCTCAAACACAAGACAGTGGCCCACTGTATGACCCCAGGTATGTCCCCCAGCTCCATTTTTTTTTTAATGGTTCTCTAGGGTCCTGTATTTGAAAGTCAAATTTGCCATTCAGTTCAGGTCTTTTCATCACAAATATTTGAAAGTCTTCTTTTTCATTAAAGTCCCATTTTTTTCTGCTGAAAGACAATGATGAGTTTTGCTGGGCAGGTGATTCTTGGTTATAATCCCATTTCTTTTGCCCTTTGGAATATCATATTCCATGCCCTCTGGGCCTTTAATGTAGAAGCTGCTAGATCTTGTGCTATCCTTACTGGGGATCCACAGTACTTGAATTCTTTCTTTTTGGCAGCTTGCAATATTTTCTCCTTGACCTGAGAGATCTGGAATTTGGCTATAATATTCTTAGGAGTTTTCCTTTTGGGATCTCTTCCTGGAGGTGATCAGTGGATTCTTTCACTTTCTATTTTAGCTTCTCCTTCTAGTATTTCAGGGCAATTTTCCTTGAAATTATTTTGGAAGATGATGTCTAAGCTCTTTCCTTGATCATGGTTTTCAGGTAGACCAATAATTTTCAAATGATCTCTCCTGGACCTATTTTCCAGGTTGGCAGTTTTTCCCAGAAGATATTTCACATTGCCCTCTATTTTTTTTATTCATTTGGATTTGCTTTACTGTGTCTTGGCTTCTCATAAAGTCACTGGCTTCCATTTGTTCAATCCTCATTCTTAGGCAATTATTTTCATCAGAGAGCTTTTGTACCTCCTTTTCCATTTGACTTTTCAAGCTGTTGACTTTTTTCTCATGTCTTTCCTGCATCACCCTCATTTCTCTTTCCATTTTTTCCTCTACTTCTCTAATTTTATCTTCAAAGTCCTTTTTGAGCACCTCTATGGCCTGAGACCAATTCGTATTTTTTTTTTTTGGAAGCTTTAGATATAGGGGCCCTGATGTTGACATCTTCCTCTGAGGGTGCCCCTTGGTCTTCCTTGTTACTGAAGAAACTTTCTATGATCCTCCCCTTTCTCTGTCGGCTCATTATGCCTTTCTTTAGTAGACTTTAGCTCCTTAAAGTGGGGCACTGTTTCCAGGCAGCAGTACCCCAAGCTGAAGAAGTCCCAGGTGGTATGATTTAAGGAGAATCAGGTTCTTCCCTCACCCAGCCCGTTTCCTGGTCCTAGATGACCCCAGACCAACTTGCCAATCAACCAGCTTTGTGTGTTGTGGTTGTTAGCTTCAACGAGCCTGTGCCCCTCCCCCACCTGGGCCACTTCTACTTGAGCCTACCTCCTGGTTCTCAGCAGGGGTGTAAAATCCAAGTTCTGCCTTAGCACCAGCATAGACCCCTGTAGTCTCTCCCCTGCCCAGGGCTCAGCCCACTCACCAGACTGTGAGCTTAATTCCAGACGACACTGGTGCTTTAGCTGATTCAGAGGCTCTGGGGGTCTCCTTCTCTGGTGAGGACTTCCTGAGACTGGATCTGTGTCTGGGTGACTGTGGGGTTGGGCCCAACTCCTGTATCAGCACAGCAGCTCCCTCCTTCTGATCTTCCAAGCCCTTCTTGGTTAGAAGATGATTTCAGCACGTTCTTCTGTGAGTTTTGCTGCTCCAGGCATTTTCCTATGACTTTATTTGGATGTTTTTTGGATCGATTGTGTCATGAGTTCAGGAGCTCACTACGTTTCCTCTGACATCTTGGCTCCACCCTGGAAGTCCGATAGTGCTGTTTTTCTTGATGCCATGCTTTTTTTCTCCCAAAACTTCTGAAATATAAGGAACTGAAGACTCCACCCAATACCCACAGTCTTGTTCCACGTAATGTTCCCTGTTAGAAGTTCTAACATCCTTTAAGGTCTATCCTGTTTTTGAAATTTTGTAAGCAGTTAATATCAGATAACCACTAACAATTTCCAATTAGAAAGCAGCTGATGGCAGAGTGGATAGAACACTAGGACTGGAGTCATGAAATTCTGAGTTCAAATCCAACCTCTGACACTTAGAAGCTCTGTAGTAGATTCTGGATAAGCAATTTAGCTTATCCACTTCTACTGGAGCCTACCTCCTTGTTCTCAGCTGGGGTGTAAAATCCAAGTTCTGCCTTAGCACCAGCATAGACCCCTGTAGTCTCTCCCCTGCCCAGGGCTCAGCCCACTCACCAGACTGTGAGCTTAGTTCTAGATGACACTGGTGCTTTAGCTGATTCAGAGGCTGGTGAGGCCTTCCTGAGACTAGATCTGTGTCAGGGTGACTGTGGGGTTGGGCCTGACTCCTGTATCAGCACAGCAGCTCCCTCCTTCTGACCTTCCAAGCCCTTCTTGGTTAAAAGATGATTTCAGCACATTCTTCTGTGATTTTTGCTGCTCTGGGAATTTTCCTATGACCTTATTTGCAGGTTTTTTGGAGCGATCATGTCATGAGTTTGGAAGCTCACTGCCTTTCCTCTGCCATCTTCCAATAATTTTGTTTTAAAGAATGATGTTTTAGGATCTGACCTTTCTGAGAAGGTCGTGTGACTTAATACAAGGTAGAATTTTATGTCCTTTCAGGGGCCCAAAATTAAATCCCACTTTATTCTAAAGGAAAAAGGAAGTTTCAATTTCCTTTATAGTTTAAAATTTAAAGCCTTTAGAATTCTGCCCTTTCTTAAACAAAAGTGGTTTCCTAAATAACCTGAGGCTATTGTGGTGATATACAAGTTTAAAACTAATCCATAAAGATTATCACGGAAGCTCACTTAGAATTCTTTGCCTGTTAAAAGACTTAATAAAAGATTCCAGGTGCAGGTTTTTGCACTATATCATAGCTCCTCATAGTTTGGGGATCAGAATTTGTGGATTTGAGTTCCAAATCCAATATTTTCTGGCCATTGTAATGATTGGAATGACGCCACCTGCTGGAGACTTACTGTAGAAAAGTTCTGCCATGAAAGGAAGGTCTTTGAGGGCAAGAACATGCATCTTTTCTTTGGCGTCAGGAAGTGACATTTGCTTGTGGGAGGAAGAAGGGGGAGCTTGGTGCTCTGACTGGGGCTTTTTCCTGAGGATGCTGGTGGAGAAGGGAGCTAGAAATGTGCTCTCCCTTTAATAGATAGATGAATGTAGGCATTTTCTTCTCTCTTTACCAAATTCTTATTCTCCTTAAAAAATGCTTAAAAGTCTAACTCTTGCTAAAGCTTATAATTTATTGGCGACCACTCATTAGATATTTTAGACAGACTAGCTAGAATTTTAGCCTTAACACCATGTGACCTTGGACAATTCAAATAACCTCCCTTGCCCTCAGATTTAGCAGATGTAAATTTGAGATAATACTACTTGTTCAGTCTTGGGTTTGTTTTGTTTTGTTTTGTTTTTGTTTGTTTTTGCTTTTCTTTATATGTCCAGTGCTTAGCACTGAGTCTGGTGTAGAGTAAACTCTTGTTCATTGACTGATTAAAATACTTTAAATATTGTAAAGCTCTTATAATTTAAAAAGTAAACTATTATTATTCTTTGAATTTATTTTATCCATTGTCAACTTTTTACTCATGAAACATACTCTTTTCCCTCACTGGTATTTCCTACCATTCTACCCCTTTCACTTCAGTAAGCCCTCCTGGCAACAACTGATAATTTCTTAGAAGGAAGATAGAGTCATGTATGCATAGTCCCCCCCAAAACTTATTTCATCTTGATTTTTGTTGGGTTCCCACTGCCATTTGGCACATGCTTTATTGATCTCTTATTGATCACCATCCATGTTTTCCTCAGTAGTTATTACAAACAAACACATCATGCTTCTACCTGTTTTTGTGATTTTGTTCATACTTTCCCCCTCTATCTAAATGTCTCTCTAGTTATTCGATTTTTAAAATTTATATTACACAGAATTTGGGTTCTTAAAAATGTAACTTATTATAAAAATAATCTAGATAGTTTCTTTAAGCTAGTAGTTTGAGCATATTTTAGTTCTCTCTCACTCCCTCCCATGTCCCTTCCACAAATGGCAAGCAATCTGATATGTTATAATGCATGATCATGTTAAACGTACTTCCATATTAGTCATATTGTGAAAAAAGAGGGAACAAGATAGAAAAGCCATGAAAAACAAACAAAAAAAAAGTGAAAATAGTATGGTTTCATCTGCATTCAGACTCCAGAGTTCTTTCTCTGGATGTGGATAACATTTTCTTTCATTAGTCTTTTGGAATTGTCTTGGATCATTATATTGCTGAAAAGAGCTAAGTCAATAATAGTTGATCATTGCACAATGTTGCTGTTACTGTATACAATGTTCTCCTAGTTCTGCTCAGTTCACTCAGCATCAGTTCATTTGTCTTTTCAGAGTTGTTTTTTTTTCCTGAAATTGCCGGCTCATCATTTCTTATAGCACAGTAGTATTCAATTATATTCATATACTACAGCTCTTTTAGCCATTCCCCAATCAATTTCCAATTCTATGACACCCCCAAAAGAGCTGCTGTAAATATTTTTGTACATGTAAGTCCTTTTTCCTTTTTTAATGATCTCTTTAAGATATATACCTAGTAGTTGTATTATTGGATTAAAGGGTATGCACAGTTTAATTGCCCTTTGGGCATAATTACAAATTGCTCTCCAGAATGATTATACCAGCTCACAATTCCACCAATAATGCATCAGTGTCTGAATTTTCCTACATCTTCAACATTTATGAGAAAAAAATAGGAATTAAATATATACTTTAAAAATAGTAACTGAAAAATGTGTTTTCTTACCAAAATATCTTAAAATGTAAATTTTCTTTTTCTTTCTTTCTGCTGCTAGGTTCTGGGCTAAATGATGGACAATGGCATGAAGTTCGTTTTCTAGCCAAGGAAAATTTTGCTGTTCTCACCATTGATGGAGATGAAGCATCAGCAGTACGAACAAATAGTCCTCTTCAAGTTAAAACTGGGGAGAAGTATTTCTTTGGAGGTAAAATAAAATAATTTAATTTACTATTATCTAATTCTTTAACCCATTGCCAAATGCAACATTTCATTGGATCATCAAGGAGTTATTTCAATGGTATTTCATCATGTTATCTGTTAACCAGGTGGTAATAAGGAACAGAGTTTTTCTTTAAAATGTCATATAGATGAAAAGTTTAATAAATTTAAAATACCTATATTCTTTGATAGTGGACTGATTTTGAGATTTCTCATAACTAATTTAAAAGACATTGTAGGTCATTCTGGACAGAATAGAATTTTGCTCTCTTCAAGTTGTTAAATACTTTGTTACATTCTTATATGTCATTCCAACTAATAATAAGGCTTTTGTTGTATCTTGTACTGACAGAATTACCTTATACCAAATTTTATGAAGTCTAATTTCCTAGAGCCAGATTTTGGCATATTTTCCATTTTGGAAAGCTAATCCTTTCAGGACCTGCGTTACACCTAAGGAAATCTTTCATTAGATATTTGCAAATGCCCATCTTTCATTAGGCCATTAAATGTCTCTGACACTCTTCACATAATTTGGGTTCAAAACATGAAGAATCAAGAAAAAATTAACATTGTATACATTTAGGAGAAAGATAGATTTTTCTGCTTAAATAGGAGAGAAATAAGCATTTCTATTTCTATCATAGCTGACAGTTACTTCATTCCCCAGTGAAAATAGTAGATCTGGTATGATTATACTCTTGCATTATTATACTTATTGCAGGAGTATTGGTCATCAAACTAAGTAAAATTAGCTTTATTACTGAGACACCATAAGGGTAGTGTAAAATTACATGAAATATTAATATTTTATCAGAATGAAAGTTGTATGTTAAAAACATTTGGCTCTTACTTAGATTACTATCTCAAAAACTATTGTGCTTTCTTTTTGGTGGCAAGAAACATCCAGTCAGAATTAAAATATTCTTTGCAATTCATTAAGATTCCTCTATATATAGGAGAGCTTGGTCTTAGCTAGATAGGGAAGCAGTAGGGAATTTCTGTTGTTGTTGTTGTTTTTTTTTTTAGTGAGGCAATTGAGGTTAAGTGACTTTCCCAGGGTCACACAGCTAGTAAGTGTCAAGTGTCTGAGGCCAGATTTGAACTCAGATCCTCCTGAATCCAGGACCAGTGCTCTATCCACTGTGCCACCTAGCTGCCCCAGCAGTAGGGAATTTCTAAAAATGGACCTTCCAATTATTGCTGATTTGATGATGTACTTATTTATATACATAGCTGTTCGCATATGTTTGAATCAAGACTGAGAGTCTAACAACACTTTTTTTGTTTTGTTTTGTTTTTGTTTTTGTTTTTGTTTTTTGTTTTTGTTTTTGTTTTTGTTTTTGTTTTTGTTGGAGGGGCAATGAGGGTTAAGTGCCTTGCTCAGGGTCACACAGCTAGTAACTGTCAAGTGTCTGAGGCTGGATTTGAACTCAGGTCCTCCTGAATCCAAGGCCAGTGCTTTATCCACTGCACCACCTGGCTGCCCCCCTAACAGCACTTTTGATAATGGTCAGGTCTCATTCTCATTTTTAAATATTTGTAGTTCTATTTCATTCACTGAATGTGAGTCAGTTAAGAGGGAGGAGTGATTCTGACCAAATGGGAATCCCATACTGTCATTCCTTCACCATCTTTATTTTAGTTAATATGAATGCCAAGCTAATTCAACTCAGCTACTAATGATGAGAGATTGCCAGATTATGAGGAGAGATATTATTATTTTCCCTGGAACTACTGTAGCTTTTCTGAAGCTCTTTCCCTGTGGATTAAACTCTTTAGCCCTTAGAAACTCCCAGACTTTTCTGAACCTATAAATTTTGACAAACCCACAGACAGACTTAAAGTCTGTCTTTACCTAAGACTTGATCCTATATTACATGTGATATTCTTACTTGTTATAGCTATGTGTATAAAATGCCTAAATTAAACCAGAACCACTGAGTCAATGGTCAAATGTTGACATGCTCCACGCAGAACAGGGAAATGACTTTCATTGAAACAGCTTCACACTCATTTTCTATAACCCTATATTGGTTGTTTCCACTATCTTGTCATTTCTAGGGAACAAAATCCTAATACTAAACAGACCAGCTATCTCTATCCCTTGCTACTACTGTGAATTCAGAATTGCCTACACTATATCTATAGAATTGCAAAGAAACAGCTCAGAAGAAATTAGCTCATGCCTATATATTTCTTAATATAGTATAAAGATGCTCTTTCTGAAGTGTTTCATAAAAACATTTATTCCTGCCATCTGGAGGAAAAGATCCTGGCCGAGACTATCTTAGAGTTATGATTAGCTATTGTTAATCCACATAATATTTATATTTTTATGGCAATTTTACCATACACACACACACATACATATACACACACACACTGATAACCTCATTATATCTCCCCATCAACAAGAGAGATGTTAGCTTGCCATTCTACAATGAACAAAGAGTAGTTTAGTATCAAGAGCTCTGCATGTGGAGCTCAGAGGGACCTTATACACTTACTAAATATGACCTTAAGCAAGTCACTTGATTTCAGTTTCCTCATCTATAAAAACTGGAATAATCACACCTGGATTAGCTCTCTCACAAGATTGTTGTAAGATCCAATAGTCTTTTGTTGTTTTTTTCAAAGATATGTATGAGATTTTAGCATACTGTAAATAAGTTCAGTAGATCATCCATGTGAATGGCAGCCAAGAAAGCTAATTTTATCTTAGCATTGAGAGGCATGGTTTCTAGCATTGTAGAAGATATACTCCCACTGTATTCCATCTTAGTGTGTTCTGCTCTCTATGTCATGTGGTAGAAAAGATGATGATAATAAGCTGGAAGGAACCCAAAGGAATACAAGCAGAATGGCAAAAAGCCTCAAGATCCTGTCACGAGAAGTACTTAAAGGAAATGAGGCTATTTAGCCTGACAAATTAAAGACTCTGGGAGGGTGGGGGCAGGTAGGGGTATGATGTGTCTGTAAGTATTTGAGAAGTTGCCCCATGGAGGAAAAATTATATTTGTTTTACTGGTTCCAAGCTTTAACAAAGGAATTAGAGCTACACTAGTGTGGAATAGACTGTCTTAAGAGGTGATACTTTGTCATTACTGGAGTTCTTCTAGAAAAAGCTGAATAATGATTTCTTAAATGTGTCAAAAAAGGGATTTTACACAGGTTTGGATTGGACCCTATGGCCTTTCTAAATTGTAGATCTTTCTAAATATAAATCATGTCTCTTCTAAATCTGAGATTTCATCATCTTCTAGATCATATCTTTTTTGCCACTTATTGTTTGTATACTCTCATAAGTTATATTCTGCAATTTATTTTTGGCAACCATACATCTCTCCAATGTCCTGTGGATTAACTACAATTTTGATTCATCACAACTTGTGATCTTTTGTCATTTTCAATCATGTAGCATCATTGATATTTTATGGCTGATTAAAAAGATGTATTTTGTTTCATAAATATTTGGGATTATTGAAAGCAATTCCCAATATTCCAAATGCAATTCATTAGACTTTTTTCCCCCTTATACAACTTGGCATACATATCACTGTCTTTCTTTAGTATCTGAAAGAAATGATTGAACAAGTTTAAGAGGCTGACCATTCAATTGTGCATCCTATCCCGGACAATAGATACTCATTTATTCACTTTTTTGTTGTTGTTTTGTTTTGTTTTGTTTATTTGTTTTTCCTGTGTTGATTGTTAGGCCTAACTCTTGTGTGATTGCGAATCTCAAATAGAAGGCTCTGAGTTTTGAAGCAATCATTATTACAAACAAAACAAAACAAAACAAAAACCCAACTAGATATAATTTGATCTCTTTCTCACGCGTTTTTGGCAATTATTATTTATTACTTACTCTACCTCTAGTTTACTCCAGGGTTAGAAAAAAGTCCATTTTATTTTTATTTCTAATGTTTTTAGAGTCATCTTACAATAATCCCCTCACAGGATGACTGAAAGTTCATAAGAGATTAGCATCCCAAGTATTTCCCTTCTTCTCCTGTACTTCATTATGCAGTTTTTCTCTAAGTCTGCTGTAAGTATGCTATTTACCGACAAGCTTATAGTTATCAATAAAAGCACAGCCTTAGTTTCCTTTGTCTTTTCTTCTTTCATTTAAATCATTTTGTATTCAACCCCTCCAGATTTCTCAATAACTTGGCTGTGGCTTCCTTTATAGATATATTTGCCTTAACTTACATCAGACCTACTGGTTATATAACTCTTCCCAGGAAGAATGTCTATGTACTGCTAATTTCTGCTATGCTCGGACTTTTGCTTGCCTTTTCATATCATCTTCCCTTATGTCTGAATTGTATTTTTTCTACTTTGATAGAATCCAAAATGGGAAGATCACAACCTCATAATCAGGCCCTTCCACCATAGTGTTAACCAAGACTTCTTAGCTTCCTTCTAGTAATAACAAGTTTCCCTTTTTAGAACTGTTTAGCATTTACAACACACTTTTTAAACAACAAATCATGAGGTAGATTGCGCAAATAATACTATCCCCCTTTGATAAATAGGAAAAGTGAATCTCTGAGAGGTTACAAGACTTATCCAGTCACTTAGAAAATTAGTATCAGAAATGGCATTCAAACCCAGTTTTTTGATTCTGAGGTCAGACCAGCAAAGCCTCATCTAGATATCATCTTCCCAACAGAAACTGCCCACTGTTGGGCTTTTCATTATTGACTTATAGGTTTTGTCTAGAGTAAACCCCATTCAGCGCACATTGGTGCTGGGACCCTTTATGTACCATATGTGATATCCTTTTATGGGGAGAGCTATATCTCAGACCTTCTAATGGGCCAAATGTTCTAGCTCAGTGCTGAATGATTTGGCACTTTTCCAATGAGGAAGGAATCTACTTTTTGGCCACCAAGGGAGAATAATCAGCCTACTACATTACATTAAAAAGAGGTGATTCCCTTGTGCTTCTTCCTTTCTCCAAATGTGTAGCATATAGCTCCTTTTCTGGGCCTTCCCAACTATGACCCTTACACGAATTTATTAAAAGAAAAATAAATGTAATTATTATTATGGTCAATCAGTAACCACTCCTCTTCATCTATAACTTGATTCAAATTAGGGTAAAAAGGACAAGTATGAATAAAATAATTTGACCCTACATTGGCCCAAATAGTGATAACTCCTCAGCAAAGATAAAATTTAGTCTATTCTGCCTTTTGTGACACCCTTCTTGACTTTATAACAGAATCCAACAACATAGGGGAGCTTGTGAACATTTTCCTTACAAAGATATAGCTTAAAGGTTGATTAGGCAAATAATGAGGAAGCATTTTCAAATATTGTACTATTATTTTAAGCTATATTGCATTTAATGGGTAAAATTTCATTAAGATATAAACTGAAACAACAACAATAAGGAAACAGAAGGCAAAGTGTGTTTATTTCAGGTTGCATGTAATTATAAAGGTACTGTCCTCTATGAAGGACAAGACATATTCATTGTTAGAAAAGATAATAAAAATTAATTTTATGCACCAGCAGAATTGTAGGCTGTTAAGTTGTTAAAAATGTGACATAAGTGAGATCTCTTTAAGCATAAAAGAAAGATCATTGAACTTGGTAAATGAATATTTTTATTTCATTGCAAAAACAATTTGAAAATTTTCCTAACTGGTAAAATATGTAGAAGTTGAAATATGTTCATATTCCAAAAAATTTAAAGATACTCCTATGATTTAAAAAGGAATAAGATACCAAAGTATTAGAATGGGACCATACCAGTACATAAGAATTTATACACACACAAGTGTATAAACAGACATATATATGTGTGTGTATATATATATATATATATATATATACACACACATACATATATGTTTGTCTATATGTATATACACACATACTTTTTTCCTTTTATATCTCTTAGTTATTTTAATTTCTGGAGGTAATGGGCATTAAAAATGACAAAAAGAGTTGTTCATATTCTGTCCCCCTTGAAATCACTTTGTGTTATTTGTTTTGTACCTTCAGTTTATTGTTAAATGCGTTATTTCCCCAGTGCATTGTAAGCTCCTTAAGGGTAGGGACTATTTAGTTTTTGTCTTTGCATCCCCAGTACCAAGTATGGTGTATTACACTGTAGTTATTGTAGCATCTTCTATAATTGTCATTAAATACAATTTTGTTAAATTGAATACAAATTCACTAATGCAAGTTTTCAAAATTATCTGAATATTTTGATTATACTAACAGGGGCTTTAAGATTTTCAAAGGTTTCATCTCTCCACTACACTACATTGCCTCTCATTTTGTGCTAATAATCAGCTTTCGTATGTGCATAAACATAATCATGAAAACTGTAGTGGCTTGCACATAAAAAAACCCAACAACAGTTTTACTTGTTTAATTGTACATGCTTTTCAACAGAGTTTTCTTTGTTCTACACCTTTGTTAAAATGTTCTTCCCTGGACTACCTCACTCTCCTTATCTCACTTTCTTTATCTTTTCATGATTTTTAACCCTCTCTCTCTATTTCTCTCAAGTAGTACCACTCAAAATTTCCCATGTATATTAATTTCATTATCAAGTCAACTATTGCTAAAGTGATTCCATAAAATGGTATTTTTTTCCTGTAGTACTCCAAGAAACTGAAACATGTTTCTGGATCCTGCCCAACTCTAAAAGTTTAGAATCTGACATGGAAATGACCTAAACATTAATTATTCAATAGAGAACAAATCCACTACAGAAAAAATAAATGTGTTGGAAGTGTGGTCAAGCCTCCCTGGCTGCAGCCCTAGTGCAGCCAGCGGATTAGTTTGGCATGCGCAAGGGCGCATGGAGACCCGAGGTTTGAGTGGAGAGAAAGAAGATATATACTGGGGAGTTAGACAGTAAGGAGGGGGTGGAGTGATGGAGCAGACAGAACAGGAGACAGTACAGGAGGTTGGAGAAAGCAAGGAAGGGCTACGATACAGAGAAGGTAGGGACACTGGGGGTGACAGTATGGTAGTGAGAGAAGTTAAAGAGTGAAGCAGGGGATTATTCAGCAGCTGAGCAGTGAAAGCACAGGGAAGCTGGAGTGAAGGAAAAAAAAAAAACAACTGAGAAAACTGGAGCATACCCTAAGGCAAGAGGTGGCAATGGCCCATATTGTATTAAAAGCAGACAGGTTGTATAATTTGCATTTCTTAACCCTTATCGTTGACTCTGATTTTTATAAATCAATTCTGCTTTGATTATTTAGGGAAGAGGCTTCTTAATCTTTTGCTTATCAATTCGGGAGCTGTGTGGAGAAATTTTTAAAAGGCCCATACTAAGTTAATAGCAGTCAGATAGCCAGTGAGTCAAAAGGCCACAGATTAGCCCTCCAGTCAGATTAGTCTGCCCAAATTAGCCCTAGCCAGTTAAAATATTTTTACACAGGAAATAAAATTGAAGCCTGAATCCATGCAAGCAAAAGTATTTGTACTAAATGGTCTCCAGATTGTAATGTTCCTGTGTAGGTCTAAATTGAAGAGATTCAAGCTCCTTTCTTTTTAACCATTCCCAATCTCCCCCTCATTTTCTTCCCATTACCATTTTTCCTCTCCTGCCTTAGTGCAGTAGTTTCTCTTAGTAAGTAAGAGTGAGGTATAGAAATTTGTTGTCTATGATTTATTTCCATTTGCACATAGAAAATGGAGCCACAATCCAATCTCAGGATATTCTTAGAAATTCAGACCTCACCAAGTCAAAAAGTGGTGGGATGTTAGTCAGGAGACTAGGATTCCACTCTTCCATAAATCAGCCATCACTAAGTGGACTAATCACTTAATATCTGTTTCCTTTTCCATGTAATTCATATGGTCCCTTGCAGCTATAATTTCTTTTTTAGTAGCTTCTACTCTTCTATCTCTCTACCAAAGTAGTCATTCTTCCTTTTAACTATTGTCTGCACGGGGAAAAGCAGTGATAGTCACCCTGTGAAATGACAATAATAACTCAGATATACAGAGAATTTTAATATTGACTAAGAATTACTGCTAGCAGTTTCAAATCACGAAATGTTAGATCGGGCAGGAAGGTTGGGATCACAGAATTCAGAAATGAAAGTGGCTTATGAAACACCATGGAAAGAGAACAATAAAGGTCACATAATTTTCATATCCCCAGCACTTAGCACAGTGTCTGGCACTTTGTAGTCACTTACTAAAGTTTTACTGATAAATTGATAACTCCAATCCCTTATTTCCTGGAAATGGGCTTAAAGCTCAAGGAGATAAAGGGACTTGCTAACGACTGCACAGCTAGTAAAAGTGTGCCATCATTCTTGTTCTTTTTCTTTGTGAGTGCTTTCCTAATACAATTTTCAGCATTAAGACAGATTTCAAACCTGGGTCCTCTGACTCCAAAGCTGGCATTCATTCTATTCCATTACAATGCATCTCTCCCAAGTTTTCTTCATTTTATAGGTTAAGAAAGTGAATCCCAAAGAGTGGCCAGACTAGGATAAGGATTTGTGTTTCCTGACCCATTAGCTGTGTTCCCAGAGACATTTTCAGTATACCAAGTGCAGTAGTGAAATAAAAATCAGAAATCATGTCTGCAACCAACGAACATTTCTAAACTAGACATGACTAAATAGAGGCCATATGGAAATCTAGGGCAAGAAAGTAGCTGAGCTTGAACTGGAACAGGACACAGTCACAAATTCTACAATTTCTTTTTTTATCATTTTAAAATAGTAGTTGAGATGTTCATAATAAAAGAATTGTGACTTTAAATCCTCAGAGGTTTTCCTTATACCCATAAGACTGGCAAAAATAACAAGACAAAAATTGTAAAGTTTCAAAGACTTTCAGATAACAAGTACATTAGTTGACTCTTGGCGCAGTTGTGAATAGCCCAGTCATTATATAAAATTGATTTAGAATTATGTTAATAATCACAAAGTGTATCTTACCTTTTAATCCAACAATGTCATTATTATTATTACCAGGCATATAAAAGATTTCAAAGAAATTAAAGACTGATGAAAAGGTCCAAAATATTTCTTGCATTCATTTTTTGGTCATATCAAAGAACCATGATGAGTCTGGATACCTATTGGTTGAAGAATGGCTAAACAAAATTTGTTGTGCGGAACAAAGTTCAATAAGAAATGACAAATATGAAGAAGTCGAGTAATCTTGTGAAGTTATGTATGAACTGAAGTAGCATGAAATCAGCAAAGTCATGAAATTAGTTTACATGATGATCTCAGTTATATAAAAGAAAACATTGGGGCAGCTAGGTGGCACAGTGGATAGAGCACTGGCCCTGGAGTCAGGAGTACCTGAGTTCAAATCCGGCCTCAGACACTTAACACTTACTAGCTGTGTGACCCTGGGCAAGTCACTTAACCCCAGTTGCCTCACTTAAAAAAAAAACAAAACAACAAAAAACTATTAACACACTGCAGAACTCTGATTAATGCAGCATCTAATCATAACATCAGAAGATGTTATGAGGAAAAATCCCTACCTTAGTATTGGTGTAGAATGAGACTTACATATTCAGACATTGCCAGTCTGTTCATTTGTTGTTTTTTATTTTTTTCCTTTTCTGTTAATTGTTACAAAGTGGGGGTTGGAGGCAGCAGAGGAGTTTATGGTGAAGGGAGTCTTTCTGAAGTGAGAGTAACGAACAATAAAAGGAAATAGTGTTAGGAAAACAAAAAGAACAAGAAAAAGAATGATGATAAAGTGTAAATACCTCCTGCATCTTAGTCAAAAAGTTGAGGACTACAAGTGGAGATAAAGATATATAGGCTCAGATATGTCCATTTCTAGATCTTACATATTTGCTATAAGGAAGAGTTCTTGGGGTCAGGAAGGGGAAAGGTAGCTTAGTATGGAGCATATCCATAAAGATAAGGAAAAAAGAGCACAAATAAAACATTTTTAAAGATTCACCAAAAATGTTGGAGACAAAAACAAAGCATTTTTTAAAATTCTTTATTAAACTCTCTCTCTATTTTTAATCCAGCAACTGTGTAACAGAAGTTCATCATTTATTGCCAATAGATGTTGGGTGCAGTGGGTAGAATGTTGGGTGTGGGGTCTAGAAGACCTGAGTTCAAATCCTTTCTCAAGATTTGTTAGCTGTGGGAAAGCCTCTCTGTCTCTGTTTGCTCATTTTTAAAAAAAGGGATAATAATAGCAACTACCTCACAGAGCTGTTGTGTGAATTAAATAAGATGTCATAAATGAAGTACTTTGTACCCCTTAAAGTACCATAAAAGTTCCAGCAACTGTTATTGGCTATGAATATTATTTTTATAAATAGGGTTTTCTTTCTTGTTCTTCATTGTATTTTGAAGCGATTATGTCCATTGATTTTTATTAAGTTCAAAAAGATCATCAACTAAAATACAAAAAGAACCAAGAAAAAGGAAAAATATTTGTGGAGGGGGGACATGCTTATGTTTTTTTTAGATACTCTGTAAGCATAAGAACATGTCCTCATTAATTTTTTTTACTCCTAATCTTTGTTCAAGCTATATTTGATATAATCTTCCCAAAGTGTCTAGGTAAAAGAATAGACTCTGTTTATAAAATTTACAAGTGGGGATAATGAATGTGAAAATTAACAAATTAGATTTCAGATTTACATAAGTGCTGAATAGAATTTATTTACATTGGAACACCTGGTTACCTAGGTCCCACTTTGATGTTGTGCTTCTGTAAATTACTAATTTAGTGCTAATAGCTGTCTCAGCTTCTGTTTCACCAATGGAATATAAATTTATTTAATGATCATTTGAGAAAAAGGGATAAGTATACATGAAAATGTTTGGGAATTTCTGTAAAACATTGGTAAGTTTTTTTTAAAAAGTGCATTGGTCAATTACCATTAAGTTGTAATTGACTTCCCATCTCTTCAAAAGCAAAATCCTCTTTTTGCCCTTTTTAATATGATCAGCTTTTGGTTGTGGTTATAAATGTTTCAGGCCATTTCACTGGAAATTTTTTAAGAAACAGGAAAAAAAAGTCCCATGTAAATAATTATGTGTGTATGTGTGTGTGTGTGTGTGTGTGTGTGTGTGTATATAAAATGTATACATAATATATATGTATACACATACATTTATTTATTCATTTATTTGCATAGAATGTGTGTATATAAATAAAATACAATTTATGCCTACCCTAGACATTAGGTCAGTCTTGGCTATCCTTAGTAAATTTCTGTGCCCCGCCCCTCCCCCCAATCCCACTTTTCTCCTATTTGTTTTGATCACATAAACTTTTTAAATTGAGTAGAGTTTTTCCTTTTTGAAATAATCCCTGAAGAACCTTGCTCTTTTTTTGTTTTCCAATTATATGTATAATAGAAAAGGGCAGAGAAGAGGAAGTGAATTGTTCAATGAAAATGAATCCATTAACCTCAACAGAAAGTGTTTGCCTGTTTAGAGATAAGAAAGCATTCATTATGAAGCTTAAACTTTGAAAGACTTTTTATAGTTCCCAAAGGAAAAATTTGAATGAGGCTATCATTAGGACTAATTAAAATAAGTGTGAAATATTTGAATCCTTGGAATTTTTTTTCTGGATTTGTATAATTGAGTTGTGTTGAGGAAATTGGATTTTAGGATATCATTAAAAAAAAAAGCCTTGTATATTTTTTCTTTTGACTCATAAAAGTTATATTTTCCCATTTTCTTATGATATCCAGTAGCTTTCTCCTCTTTTCTTGATTTGAGAAATAATGTAATTTCTTCAGAAATACAGAAATCAAATCTGAATTATGTATACCTCTGTAATTCTGGAATTGTCATTTTTTTCCATGCATTAAATGTGTAGGTACGTGTCATGTAAACTCATATATGCAATATGGCAGTATTGTTGTAGTGGTGTATATGGGGGGTTTGGGGGGCAGAACTTGAACTAATTCCCAAAGTTCTTTATCTATCTTGAATTTATATGTCTGTGTAAATTATCCATGAAAATTTGCATGCTGTTTTTAGTGACCTAGTGATGTTGTTGGAACTAAATCATTGAAGATGTTTTTGGTGAAATTATTTACTGACCTAAGTTTTGAACCATGAGGACATATCAGCTTGTTTCCCTGGAATAGCTTTGTCTTTTTAAATTGTTCATTCCATGTGATAAAGATAGACAAAGAGGGTGCTAATGTTTGAATAGTCTGTATTTGAAAAGAAAAGAAAAGAACTATTTTAGAGCAGAATTAATCTCAGTGCTGCAAGATACTTTGGCTACAATGATGAAAAAGGCATTAACATGGTCCCTGCCCTCAAAAAGTTTACAGTCAAGTAAATTATGTAAATCTTCTTTTTTTCCTAATTCTTTCCTCAAGGTATTACTTCATAGGATCATGGGTTTCAAACTAATAGGTAACTTTCAGCTTACTTCACCCAATGTCATAATTTTATAGAAGATAAAATACAGCCAGCCAACAGAGATGAGGTCCAATATGTCACCAGTAGTTAATTGTAGAATTGGATTAAAAGCCAGATATTTGATGCCAAATCCAGTGGTTTTTGCTCTTGGCTAAAATGTTTGTGATTATTTTCCTTATTCTCTTTTAGATCCCCAAATGAAGCTCATTAAACAAGTTTTTATGGAGTTCTGTTATTTTAAATAAATCATTTGTCCTAATTAAAGGCCAAAGTCAGTGAGCTACTTTTCCTTACAAGTGCAGTCTTGTGAAAGAGTTGCATTTGTCTTTGGATCCTTTCCTTGCCTCATCCCTTTCTGAATCCCCTCTTCCTTCTTTGTTTTATCTTCCCCTTCAACATCCTCTCTTGACCTGCTTCAGTTTATTGTATAAATGTCACAACTGAGATAAGTTCCAAGGATTAGCTTTCAGCTATATAGATATATAGATGAATAGATGCTGTTATTCAGCAGTTCATCTGTGCCTTCTTCTCCACCAAGCCTGGATGTCCTCAAATGGATTATAAACTCCTTCAGAGCTGTTATTTTTTTGTATTCTAACTTTCAAGATCTAGCCAGGGTTTCTGGTATTGATTTAAATTGAATTCCTTACAGTAAAGCTTTAGCTACCTTTTAAGGAAATTTACATCATAATAGCACAATTATTATAAGTAGGAAGCTAAAATATTTTCATTTCAATGTTTTTAATTGAATTAGCAACTTCAAAGATTTTTTAAAAAGCCTTTTTTAGAGCCAAGGTAATTATTGGTGAAAGAAGAAAATTGAGGAAGTATGAACAGCATGACATATAAAACAAATCATCTTTTAATTGTGTATTTAGCAATCATCAACAAGGACAAACATTTCAATATACAAAGGAGAAAAAGAAAGAGGATTATATAAGAAACTGATTTTCTGTTCATTTTTTAAAATAAAAATATATGCTTGGGCATAGGGACTGGAATTTTTTTTTTTCAGATGTTTAGGCAACTCCTTGGTGAGGAAAATCCTAGCAGTATAGATTATCTGCTTCTTTGCTACATACGGTCTTTTTTTTTTTTTTAAGTATTTTATTATTTTCCAGTTACATATAAGGATAGTTTTCAACATTTGTTTTCACAGGATTTTTAGTTCCAAATTTTTTTCTCCCACCCTCCCTTCCTTCTCTCCTCCCCAAGATGGAAAGCAGTCTGATATAAGTTGTATATGTACAATCACATGAAACATATTTTTACATTAGTCATCTTGTGAAAGAAGAATCAGAGCACAAGGGGGAAACCTCAAAAAAGAAGGAAAAAAAAACAGTCCAAAAGTAGAAACAGTGCTACATACAGTCTTAGAGAATTGCCTAGATCATTGAGTGGTTAAGTGACATATAGGTTCTAACAAGCACATCTGTGTTAGAGGTGGACATTGACCCTAGATCTTCCTGAGTTATATATCAGTATCTTAGGTCCAGCTTTTCTTGTTGCCAAGTACAGTATTCTACATCCTATACCACGCTCTTAAAATTACATTTGTAGGGGCAGCTAGATGGTGCAGTGGATAGAGCACCGGCCCTGGGGTCAGGAGTACCTGAGTTCAAATCCGGCCTCAGACACTTGACACTTACTAGCTGTGTGACCTTGGGCAAGTCACTTAACCCCAAATGCCTCACCAAAAAAAAAAAAGAAAAAAAAATTACATTTGTAGGGGGCAGTTAGATGGTGCAGTAGATAGAGCACTGGCTCTGGATTCAGGAGGACCTGAGTTCAAATCTGGCCTCAGACACTTGACACTTATTAGTTGTGTGACCCTGGGCAAGTCACTTAACCCTCATTGCCCTACAAACACAAAAAACAAACAAACAAAAACCAAAGGAAAGCCAAAAAAAAAATTACATTTGTAAAGGTCAGTAAAGGAGCCTACTGAAAGTCTGTATGAACCTACTGTAAACGAAAGATAGCTGGCACATAATCATTGTGCATATTATATAGAAGCGAATGAGATGTAACTGCTCTCTTTTGAGAAAGTTTCATAAAAGAAGGGGGAGTCCAGTTATGATCCTAAAAGTTGAAAGGAAGATTGAATGGTTGATAGAATGAATATGGAAGTGTGTTTCATGTAGTTGGGAAATGGCAGACAATACTTGGCTTGACTATAAGTATATATTTAGATTTGATTCAGAGTGCACAAAATAAAGATTTACAAAACAAGTGGGACAGAATTAGCAAAAATTAGAAAGGAAATTATTATGCCTTTTTCCAATTTTACTATAGCCAAAGTTCATGCAAATGAATTATTCATTTGAACAGGAAAAAAAGAAAAAGAAAATGTGTTTGGGTACCCCTGATAAAGCTGAAATGAGAGCAGTGGACATTTGAGATATGGACAAGATTAAAAAGGGGCGGGGGATGGGGAAAGATAGTTCTGAATTTGAGAGATTGTCTATGTTTTATAATAATGAAAAAAATGATGATGATGTGTTGGGGCAAGAATTAACTTTTGGAGATCAAATTAATGAGTTTTAGAGGTAGTGCTCTCCTTATCGGAAATATTTTTATCTTTAAATATCTTTTTTCCATTGCTTTTTGAATTTTTGAAGCAAAATAAAATTCTTTCCTTCAAGACATTCATTATCTTTAGTATATTTTAAGAAGTTACATCAAAAACGAGGTATTTATTATCCAAGTTTTGTAACTTGTAAGGTATTTTGTATGTTTGGGCAGCTAGGTGCTACAGTAGATAAAGCACCAGGCCTGGAGTCAGGAAGACATGAGTTCAAATATTGTTGTTGAGTTGTTTCAGTGTGTCTGACTCTTTGCGACCCCATTTGGAATTTTCTAGGCAAAGATACTTGGGTGGTTTACCATTTCCTTCTCCAGCTCATTTTACAGAAGAGGAATTGAGGCAAATAGGGTTAAATGACTTGTCCAGGATCACAAAGCTAGAAAGTGTCTGAGGCCAGATTTGAAATCAAGAAGATGTCTTCCCAACTCCAGGCCCAGTGCCCCATTCACTGTGCCACCTACCTGCCCCCTCAGACACAATCTGTGCAACCCTGGGCAAGTCACTTAACCTGTTTTCTTCAGTTTCCTCATCTGTAAAATGAGCTGGGAAGGAAATCACAAATCACTCCATTGTCTTTGCCAAGAATACCCCAAATGGGGTTACAAGTCGGACACTACTGAAAACAACTGAACAACAATATTTGTAACTATACCAGGTATATATATAAAGGAGAATCAAGGGAAATATGCCATGATCTAGGTCTTTGAGGTGTTTACAGATTAGCTGTAAAAAAAATAAAACTAACACACATGAAACAAAAAAGAGATCCATAGCGTGCTATCATTGCACAATAATATTAGAAACAAAGGAGAGATCAGCGATTCTGGAGAAACTGAGGAAGTGAATGTTAGACTGAATCTTCCTAAAAACAAGAAAGAGATGACCAAGATGACAGAAAAAGGAAAAACAAGATCAGGAGGGAGTTAGGAATTGACAAAGTAGCAGTGATCATTGGGCCCCCTCAAAGGACAACATAGTTTGATTTTATACATGAGGCAGTGTGATAGTGTGATAAGAGGCTCTACAGGCAAAGGATCTGGGTTCAAAACTTCCCACAACTCTCTCCACCTTTGTGTCCTGGGACATGACTTAGGTTTTTTTGTGCCTCGTTTTCCTCATCTGTAAAATGATGGAATGTGTCTAGATGCCCTCTGAAACAGCTTCTAGCTCTAAAACTGTGAGCTAGTAAGATTTTTACGTACATGATGATTCTGCAACTATTTTAAAAATGAGAAAGTTTTAATATAAATAATATATCAAGTTATGATTTTTAAAAATATATTGCATATTTGATCTATATAATGATATGGTAATTTGCTATTACTTAGAAATTAGAAGAAAAATTCTTACCCCAGAAAATTGTTTCTTTTTTCACCTGTGGGCAAAGTAGAAACTAGAAGAGGGAGTGTGTAGGAAAGACACAGTTTGTGAGGCTAATTTTTTTTTCCAGAGGGTAAAAATAGATGAGTTGAAAACACTTTAACATAACACCTGCATTTTAAATATGTTTTTATTCTTTTAGAACCTGCAATGATTTACTCATACAACTAAAGGTCTTATTTGCACATTGATGGACAGATGGTGCTTTCTGGCAAAGGGCCTACCGAAATATGGTGCCATATGCACTAGACAGGTTTAATGAAAGGAGGAAGAATTTTGTTGCAGAGAATTTCAAAATTATTCAGTCAGTCACATTTCTCTTTGAAATTTACTTTTCAAAAGATTTCTACCAGTAAATAGGTTTCTTCTGATAATTTGTGCTGATGCAGAAAAAAATGTAAAATTTAACCTAGTTCATTAAAAAGTATAAGAAAGTTAAATATTAAATTTATTAATTAAAAAAATATATCTATTATACATATGCTTTGCATTGTTCCTCTCCACTGGCCTGCTACTATTTTTTGATAGAGACAGAAATTGATCCAATCTCTTTCTGATTTCAAGGCCAGCCATCTATCCTCTATTCCTCACTTTCCCCCCCTCCAACCCCTAAGCTTCCTCTTAGAAATCTCTAAGGCTACGAATTATTGAGGCATAAGAGGAGAGACTTTTTATAGTACTGGTTCCCAATACTAATGAAATCATAGAACCAAATAATAAATATATTTCTTATTCTTTGTTCTGGTAGATATAGAAAGATATATATTTTTAAAGACAACAAAAATCTTGGTGGAATTGTACAAAATAGGCAGCATGTCAGAGTGAGTGGGGCACAGGATTGTAAATAAGGTAGAACTGGGTTCAAATTTTACCTCTGATGCTACCTTGATGGGAGACCATGACAAGCTGCTTAGCTCCGTAGAGTTCAGGCAATTCCCTGGGATTCATTTATATTAAGTTACAGACATGGAAGATCTAAAGTAGGAAGAAAATCAGCAACTGCAATGACCATCTCTGAATATAAATGATGAAAATAAACCAAAGAAATCAGTATAGTATATCTAATTACATGCATATTATTTTTATTTTGTTAATCATAAATCACAACAGAATGGGCAATGTTTGTCATACTAATAGGAGAAAATGATCCTCCAAAAAATGCCTATATTTACCTCTTAAATTTAACTTGTCTTTCTTTTCACTCAATGAATCTGTTTAATTTTTTCCTACCTAAATCCAAATGTTTATGTGTACAGATACATGTGTCAATATATATGTTTATACATATTTTAGGAGCTCATTTTGCATATATAAGATGAATCATAATACAAGCTGCTAATCCCATGTTATGGTAACAGATGTGTATAATATAGAACAGAAGGGAAAAATAACCATTTATCAAGTGATGTTTACATTAGAAAAATATCCCAAAAGAAAAGCATAGTCTTGTGAGAATGGCATAAAGTTCACAGAGAAGAAAACTGAACTTCTGTAAGGTTTTTTGTTTGTTTGTTTTGTTTGTTTGTTGTGTGTGTGGGGGGGAGGGGGTGGTTCTCTTCCCAGCTCAGGTTCTTATCATTTGGGTGATTTTGGGCAAGTCCACCTGAGTGTTAGCTTCCTCATCTGTGAATGAGGGGTTTGGACTAGATGTTTTCTTGGCCTCCTTCTGGTTTATATCAATGATCCTAAATTGTGCTAGATGCCTTAATTAACTAATTGAATACTACCCAGATCAGTTGGGCTACAAATACCTAGAAGTTAGAACTTGGAAGATAATTCTTAAAGGCTAATTGTCATACCTGGACACAAGCAGTCTTAGCTGACTGTGATTTGTCCTGAGTCCTGTTTCATTTTTTGTTTTTATGAATGACCTGAATTATGACCTCTAGATTTTAAAACATATGGATTGCATGTTGTAAGTATAGCAGCAGATTCCAGAATAACTTCTACCTACAAAAGAATATCCTCAGTCAGTCACCATTTGCTAAAAGCTTGCCATGTTCCAGACACTTTGCTGAGCACTAGAGATAGGAATAAAGGCAAAAACAATTCTTGTTCCTTGAGGAGCTTGCATTGTAATAGAGGAGATAACATGTGAATAACTGTATACATACAAAATATGCACAGAGTAGATGGAAGGTGATCTTAGAGGGGAAGACATTAGCATCTAGGAAAGATCTCCTGAGGGTAGGATTTCAAATGAGTCTTAAAGGAAGATGGGAAAAGCAATGTGAGAGGTCAAAGAATTCCAGCCATGCAGAACAGCCAGTGCAAAAGCTTGGCATCAGAAAAAAGTTCCCAGGCTTAGCCCTCCCATTTACAATATCATCCTTTGCCCAAAGGATGGGCAAATTATAAGAAAAGCTAGTTGTTCAGTGTGACTCATTTGTATAGTGCATTGTGAGGAGCAAAGTGTAAGAAGAGTAGCAAGAAAAAAAAAATGAACCAGGTTTCAAAGAATTTTAAATGCAGAACAAACGACATAATATTTAATCCTGAAGGCAACAGGGAGCCAGCGACATCTATTGGATAGCAGGGAAAATATCAGAATTGTACTGTAGGAATATCACTCTGGAAGCTGAGTAAAGAATGAACTGCAGTAGGAAGAGACTTGAAGCAGCAGGGAGACCCACCAGGAGACTATTTCAGTAGTGGCAGCATAAGGTGATAAGAGCCTGTATGAGAATGGCAGCTATGTGAATGAAGGGAAGGGCTCACATACTATATAGAAAGTGTGAAAGTAGAAACGGTAAGACTTGGCAACCTACTGGATAGGTAGGATAACTTAGAGTGAGGAATTGATAATGACACTGGATCAATGTTACCTAGCCTGAGTGACTGGAAGGCTGACAATACCCTCAATAGTAATATAAAAGTTAGAGAAAGAGGAGGGTTTGGAGGGAAAGATGAGTTCTGTTGTAGATAGGTTGAGTTTGAGATGCCTGTGAGACAGAGTCCAAAATGTCTCTTAGGTAAGTGGTGATACAAGATGAGTTCAAAAGAATTAGTAAAACGTGAAAAAAAAAATTGAGAATAATCTCCTTAGAGATTATAGTTGAATTCATGAAAGGTGATGAGATGAGTAACTGAAAAAATGTAGCACAGAGTCAAAAGGAAAAACATTTGTGCAATAATGATGGTTGGTGGGCCTAATCTGTAAGAAGACTTACAAAGTTGACTAAGAAAAAATGAGACAGCTAGAAAGAGAGCAGTTTCATAAAAATATAGATGAGAGAATATGCAGAGGAAGAAGGTGATCAAGAATGTGAAAGGCTGGAGCCATTTCTGTTGAATGATAAAGCAGGAAGGAAGACATTAGAGGGTTTAGAAGAGAACTTGAGAAGAATAAGTTAAGGCACTGATTGTACCTAGCATTCTCAAGGTGTTTAGCAACAAAATCTTAGAGAGGGATATATACGATAGATGTTTGGAGCATATAAGGGTTTTGGGTTTTTTTTTTGGGGGGGGTCTTTTTTTTGTGGGGCAATGAGGGTTAAGTGACTTGCCCAGGGTCACACAGCTATTAAGTGTCAAGTGTCTGAGGTCACATTTGAACTCAGGTCCTCCTGAATTCAGGGCCAGTGCTTTATCCACTGTGCCACCTAGCTGCCTGCATGTGAGGGTTTTTTAATGGTGGAGAAGATGTGTTTTATATTTCTAGTCTGAGATTCTAGAGAGATTAAAAATTAATGGGAAAGTTATAGGGAGAAATCTTTTAGAAAAAAAATGGGATGGAATGCAATCAAGAATACTTTTAGAAATTTTGTTTTGAGAAAGAGAAGGATACCTACTTCAGGTGAAACAGATATAGGTTGAGATCATGGTGAGTGATATCTGAGCCATGTAACATGAAAAAGAGAGGGAAAGTGAATGAATGGCCTATTTTTTTGAGGGAGGAAGAATAAGTCAGGGTGCTCAGCTGAAAGAGGAATGGAGGGATACCATAGGAGATTTGATGAGGGATAAAAATATTTTGTGAGTGGGAAAGTGACTTTATTTGTAAGGTGTAAAATAATACCTTGGTTTAGAGGGCCCAGATGAAATGATGTAGCATACATTTGTTATAGATCCAGTAAGTATGGTTTTGTGATGTTTCCTCTAACTTCATTCAGCAGCATGTGAATTAGAGTGAATTAGAAGATGTTAGGAGTAATCCAAGGTTGGTTCTTGGGAAGTCATCATCAGCCATAGAATAAGGGGACAAAGGACTCAAATGTAGAGAAAATTGACTAAGACTTGAGATAAGGAAGAAGAATAAATCCAGTGCAAGGAAGATGACCTAGAAAAGGCCAGAATGGAGAAAATAGAGATCATAGTGAAGATGAAAATCATATTGACAAAATTGACCAAAAAAGGAAAATTACAGATTGTAGAGAGGCTACCATAAAATAGGCACATGAATATACTCTTACTTGAACTGGGAATTGGACAAATATTTCTGGAATGTTAATTTGGAATTGTAGATCCAGAATCTATAAAATATGTCAGTGGATTCAAGTTCAGAGTTCTTCCTTCTCACTATCCATCAACTGGATAATGAATGGAGAAATAATAGTATGGCAAATGGAATATCATTTTGTCATAAGAAGTTGTGAAGTCGATAGTTTCAGAGAAACGTATGGGGTTGTAGGAAGTGATACAGAGTGAAATAAGCAGAATCAGGGGAGACAGTTATACAATGACAACAACAAAAAATGTGCTGTATTTGGTGGTAATGGGAAAGTGTAAAGGAAACAATGAGGTATGAAGAGTATTGACTTCCCCAATAGAACCAACGAGAGTGTGGGGTGTGGATGGGGGTGGGGAGCAGGGAAAGTACTGAGAGAAAATTTAGCCAGTACTGTAATGTATGGTTAAGTGGGACATTACTTTCAGGAAAGAGATATGTTATCCAAAAATACTTTGAAGTTCAATGTTTTCTTACAAAGAAGTCTAAGAGTCAGCTATGTGGCATAGAGGATGGAGCAATGGGCCTGCAGTCAGGAATACCTGGGTTTACATTTGACTTCAAATACTTATTAGCTCTGTGATCCTAGGCAAGTCACTTAAACTCTCTGCCTTTGTTTCTTCGTTTCTAAGAGGAAGATTTTAATAACACCTGTCTTAGTGGGTTGCTATGAGGATCAAATGAGATATTTGTGAATTGTCTAGTACAATGCCTGTGATCTAGGAAGTGCTTGATAGATGCTTTTTTTTTTCTTCCTTACTTTAAGATAATGTACCTAAATTAAAAAAAAAATAAACACAAAATAAAATATTAATAGAAAATACAACATATTGGACAAAATGAATGGAGCAGATGATAATTTTCTATAGGAAGGGAGAGAGCATTGTGAATTAGAAGGCTTAGATGATTTATGGAGGAAGTCAGAGTTGTTCTGGGCTAGGAAAGATGACTAGAATTGAACAAAATAGTGATAGGGGAGACTATTCTAAATAGAGGGAATAACATGATTCTAGACATAGTGGCAGGATTTATTGAAGCACACACTAGAGACAGTGAATAAATTAACATGACTGAGGGAGAATGTGTATATGTTTTATCTCTCTTAAATAAACTATAAGTTCTTTAAGAGTAAGGACAATGTTCTGTATTCTATGTACCTCACCAGGAATCATATATGCTCAACATACATGTGTGTAACATATAATACCCATGTATATATGCACTATATATGTATATACAATATATTTGTATATATAAAACATATGATATGTATCTATATACACATATATATCATATAACTGGATGCTCAATAATTTTGAATGTATGAATGAACAAATAATTAAGTTACATATTTTTAGAATTGTAAAGGACTACAGATGACTCATCATGTCATCCATACCTAATCCCCTCCATAACATGTCTGACAAGTGGTCATTCAGCCTTTGTTTCAAGATATCCATTAATAATAAACTCTCTAGCTCCCAAAGCAGCCCATTTCACTTTTGGACACTTGTAATTATTAGGAAATTTTAGCTCTTATGATAAGACTAAAAAATATCCCTTTACATTGTGCTAGTGAGCAAGACCTCATGCCCTGGGGAGGATGTCTCTAAACAAGAGCCCATGGTGTGTTATCTTATCATGATGATTGGATGACGCATTAGACTGATGAAGGGCTCTTTGACAACTATACACCTATACATTTGTACATACATAGGTACATACATACATATACACTTACTTAAATCAGCCCTAAATTATTTTTCTTCTTTGCAATTTCCACACACTATTCCTAGTTCTGATACATGTGGTCAAACAGAATAATTCTAATCTATCTTCCACGTTACAATATCAAATGCTGGAAAACAAATTGAATGCATAAATATAAACCAATAATTATGTAATGGGTATTTATAGTTTCTGGATTCATAAGAAAAGAAACCATGTAGGACAATAGGAAAATCCACTGAATTTGTAATCAGGAAGGATTTGTATTATAATTTGTCCTCTAACACTTGTTAGATGAGTAATAATGGCTAAGTCTCCTTAAACTCTCTCAACCTTTCTTTTTCCACTTGTTAAATGGCATTAGTAATATCTATAACACTTACCTTACAATATTATTGTCAGTCTTAAAGCAGTAAAGCATTTAAAGCACTTTGCATACCTTAAAGGACTATTTAAATATCTCTTCTTATTAAGGACCCAGGAAAAGCAGCAAAATTGGTTTGAAGTTGGAAAATATTACTTGTTAAGAAAGATTAGAGGGATTGGTGTTGCCTGTTTTCAAATGAATGAAGTTGAAGTCTGCCTTGCTCATAGGAATTTTTCAAACAATGAAAAGAAGCATTCCAAGATTTGGGTCTGTCCATCGCCCTATATTGAATCAAAACCGTGGAGTCTGATTTCAAGCAATAGCCAGACTTTTCACCATCAAACTTTCATAAAGCTTTAACTCCCAACACACAGAATTCTGGCACTTGAGTCTCCTAAAACAGAGCAGTTAAAGAGTAGGGCTAATAACTTCCCAACTAGAATATGTCAGTTTCATCCTATCCTTATGCACCTGTACCTTAGGAGATAAATGATGCTAACAAAGCTTTCTAAAGAAATGTTTTCTTCAGACATTCTAGTCATAAAATTCTAGGGAACCAGTCCTGATTTTTAAGAGGTTTTCATCATTAGGATGACTGTAGTTTGAGAAATTTTGCAACCACCAAAACTCTTGAAGACAACCTTCTCAGTCATTGAGGGGTTCTGTGAACAGCTTTGATGGACGTTATACCCACACTGACAAAATGGTGCGTCCTGTAGAATCTCTGTTAGGTTCCTAATTGTTTCTTTTATGTCCTTTTATCTGCAGCTCCTCACACTGTTTTTTCATACATTTTTAAAAAATTTTGTCAATTAGTTATGCCCTACTCTTCATGACCCCATTTAGGGTTTTCTTTGCAGAGATACTAGATTAGTTTGCCATTTCCTTGTCCAGCTCAATTAGGAAACTGAAGCAAATAAGATTAAGTGATTTGGCCAGGGTAACTCAGTATGTGTATGAGACTAGATTTGACTTCATGAAGTTGAGTGTTCCTGACTTAAGGCCCAGCATTCTATCCACTGTGCCACCTAGCTGTCTTTCCTTATGTATATAGTAGGCCGTTAATAAATGCTTGTTTAATTGAATTGAGTCCTTGATATACTGAATGAGAAGGTGGTTATAGATATTTTTGTTAGGTGATTTTGGACAATGTATGTTGTTTTGGTAAGTAAGGAATAAAGTCAATCTGTCAGATTAAAATTCTTAGATGTGTGCTTACAGTCTTTTTACCTAAGGACATTGGGTTTGGGGAGTTAATTTAAATTTTCTCTTCCTAGTTTTCAATTACTCACAATCCTAGCCTCAGGCGATTTTATTTTTAGATTTAGAAGTGTAAAAATGAAATAGTTTTATGAAGTCAGTAAAGAAACCCTCTAGCAATACAGTTAAACCTTTCTATTATTCCCAATCACATTTTTATCCCCCAAAATGTCTAATTAAACAAATGTGTCTTGTTCTGTGTCATAAAGACAAACATTTTTGCCACTTCCCCAAAACTCTAGGGTTTGCCAGAACCAATTCAGACATTTTCTAAGTTCAACATAAAACATTATTTCCTTTAACTAAAAATTCCAATGATTTCTACATGTCCTTAGTTACAATGTGGCAGAAATATAAGGTAAAGTTCAAAATTATTGTGATTATTTACTTTCAGAAGAGGAAATAAAGAAAAAGAATGGTGACAGTTATTATACAAGAGGAGGGTGATAAACTGTTTCTTCCTCAATTAAATAACTCACAAGAGGATGTGAATTTAGGTTTTAACAATTGAGATTTTGGGTTAGATTTCAGGTGGTATTTCTTAGTGACACTTGTGACCATGGTGAAATCCTTTAGTGTCTCTGACCCTCTTGTAAATTGTAGAATGCAGAGTTGGAAGGGGACTTGGAGATCACATGAACCAAGCCCCTCATTCTATAGATGAAAAAAAACAAACAGAAAATAATTCGTTTGCCCAAGGTCACATGTTGTACCCAAGTCCTGTGACTCCAAACAAAGGACTTTTTCTATAATAGGCTGTTTTCTTATCTGTAAAATGGGATGGTATTACACATCTATCTGATATCCATTAATCATAATTAATCATAATGGTATGTATCTTAAAGCATCTTGATTTTCCCTTTATAATCCATTATATTTTTCCATGCATGAGTTACTCCAAAAGTTTATTTAATTGATTAAAATGTTTTCAGCTTGTCAATCTGTATTCAATTCTGTATTCAAACTGCAATTATTTATAAGTCTTTTTAAAACCAGTATTATTTTATTTTTCCTAAAACTATTTCATAAAAAATTGAAGCCAAAATATACCTTATTGTAGTCTAATCCAAGACCTTCATTTTCCAGATGAGAACGCTAAGGGCTAAAAAGAGCAAGTTATTATTTCCATTCAAATAGCTAGTGAATTGCAGAACTGGGACTGGACCTGAGGTCTTTCAGATTTCAAGGTCTGCCAATTAGTTTGAAGACACATTCACTTTATTAATTCATGCTGTCTCTGAACAACTATTCTGCTAATGAAGGATAGGTACATATTTTTTAAAGAAAGACCAACTTTAGTTTGTACCTGTCTAAATCATTAAAAAATTCAAATCAGTTAATTATATATGTATGTATGTGTGTATATATACATATACATACACATACATACATACACACATACACACATACACATTGGTTCAGTGCACACTGTGTGCAGAGTGCTAGGTAAAGACCAAAAATAGTAATACCTCTTGCCTTTCTCCCAGAACTAGGAAGCCTGGTAGTTCAAGTCTTGCTTCTGACACATACTAGGTTTTTTTCACTGGGAAAGTCACTTAATTCCTTAGTGCCTCAAGTGACTCTCCAAGACTCTATACATTGTAGAGCTACATTTCCCAAGAGTTTCCTCACCATCAGCTCCCTATAATAATCAAATCACAGGTTTAAGTCAGGTTATGAAAAAACATAGTACAAGATAGGATATAATAAAGTCAAAGAGGAGTCCAGAAAATTGAGGCGGGGGGGGGGGGGGGGGGGGGTGGGGGGGGTGGGCAGGAGATCACTTTCCAAGGCTAGGATTAAGTTAACTGTCATAAAGGAGGTGACTTAAATAGGTGAATATGTGGAGGAAGAATAAGAAGTCCAAAATAGCAAGCTATAATGTAAAGGCAAATGTTGGTAGTTTTTACTTAATTTATTCCCCTCATTTTAGTTGTTAGACATGAGTACTCCATTTGAGTAACTGAAGGAGGATTGCATCAGGAAAATATGATATAAAAATTATATATATTTTATGTTTCCTATATATATGCATATACATATGTATATATATATGAATAGAAATGTTTCATAAATGCATATATGTATATGTATATACATATATACATATATACAGGAAACAGATATACACATGTATGTACATATATATACACACATATACAGGAAACATAAAACAAAACTTCACAAAATTAGAAACGAGGTGAAAAATGAAACAGAGGGGGTGGTATTCAAATTCTTAAGTTTCCCCCATAAATGAAGGCATATTATTTTAAAGTAGAGGACGAATCTATGTAGTGAGTTGTCAGCCAACCTCTTATTCTATGCCTCTCATGCATAGAAATTGAGCTAGAGACCCTGAATAAGACATTTAGATTCCCATTACTATACTCAAGTCTCCAAGACTATACATTTCAGAGCATCTGTCCCCCCACTATCATTTACCTGTTGCAGTGTGATCACAGGCTCCATCTGTATTTTAAAAGAAATTTTTACCTATATTTAGAAAGAACCCCCTAATATAGCAAAATTTCATCTCATTTTATGAGTCAACATGGGTAATTGAGTCACTGTGACTACTTGGGAGTACAAAACCAATCTGAAACCTAGTTTGGGGAGAAAGTTATGGATGACTGAAAATGCCAGCTTTTCAGACTATCAAAGTAATAGAAATGTTTTCCAATGTAAACATTCATAAATAGTATGCACAAACACACATATGAACCCTTATGGTTCCTTCACCTGTTAAATGAGTGAGTTGGATCGAGGGAACAAAGGGAAGGGAACAGATATATATTAAGTACCTACCGTGTATGCTTTACAACTATTATCTTACTTGAAGCTTATTAGGTGCCTTTATTATCCTGATATACAGTTAGGGAAACTGAGGTAGGTAGAGACTCTGTGGCCTACCTAGGATCCCACAGCTAGGAAGTCTCTGAGCTCAAGTATTTGAACTCAGGTTTTCCTGACTCCAAGGCTCAGTGATCTATCCATTACATTATATAGCTCCCCTTATGTAAGGTGCCTCCTAGTTCTAAAGCCTACAAATTTAAATCCTATGCAGAACTAAAAATTACAGCCTTCTGGTTGGTACATCTGACTGAATATTGATGAACAAATCAGGTTATCATCCTTATAGCCTATTATGAAGTAGCTACAATGCAACCTCCCTGTCATTGCAGGTTCTGGCCTGAATAGAAATAGATACATGCCACTGTCCTTCAAGAGGTCAGAAGTTTAGGAACAAAGGCTTCCTGCTGCTCCTTCTATCTTCTGGTTGGCTTACTTACTACTGTGGTCCATTTTTCTTGAAGTCCCACAGGAAAAATATTTTGGCTTCAGTCTTAAATTGTACATGGCAATAGCTTTGCTGCATAACTCTTTAGGATTCTAGTAACTAATAGTAAGCCACTTGGTTCTCTCTCTCTCCTTGTTTTGATTTTTTTTTTACATGTTAAATTCTAATCCCTATTATAACTCTTTCCAAAAGTAATCTCAAAATACAACCCCATTGAATCTATAGGGAAGACCGGTAGTATCAGCATCAATTCTGGCAAAAGTCTAGAATAAATTTTTTTAAAGTCTAGAATAGATTTTTTTTTATTGAACCATAGATTTAGATCTGGAATGGATGGCAAATCATCTTGCCCAACTTCCTTATTTTACATGTAAGGATAAGGAGGCCTGAAGTTCAAGTTTTTGCCCAAGATCACACATGTGGTACTATACTTGATATAGCTGAATTTTGAATCTAGGATGCATGATGACAAGTCCTGTGCTCTTTCCACTGGGGTGCTGTACAGTGGTGTCAGGCAACTAGGTGGCTCAGTAGATAGAGCAATCAGCCTGAAAACTCATCTTCCTGAATTCAAATCTAGTCTCAGACATTTTCTAGCTGTATGAGCCTGGGTAAGTCACTTCAGCCTTTTGCCTCAGTTTCCTCATTTGTAAAATGAGCTGGAGAAGGACATGGCAAACCATTCCAGTATCTCTACCATGAAAACCCCAACTGGACTCATGAAGAGTTGGACATGATTACGATGACTTAACAACACCACTAGGGTCAAATTCAAATAGAAACAGATCTCTGTAGTTTGCATATTGAGTTAGATAACTCTAGAGTAACTATAATCTGAATCCCAAAGCCTGTTGGTATGGGTCTCTCTCTTCATTGGTGGAGGTCATTGTACTGTACGTATAGGAGGCAGGGGTGGAGTTGATGAGAACCACAGAGGAGAACTACAGTCTCTTGACTCTGTATTGTCTAGTATGTATAGTCTCTGTATTGTCTCCTATGTATAGTCTCTCTGATTTCTCTTTTGTAATTTACTTGGATAAGTAGATTTCTTTGCTAATTATTTTATGCATTAGTTATGGAACTGGTGTTCAGTAGAAAGGGCTTGAATTGTAAAGATTTGGATTTAAAGCTTGGGTCCCCCTTTCCCCATTAATGAATTGTGATCAGAAATTTATCCTGAACCTTAAAACTATATCCTCTAGACTAATAATATTTAAGAGAGCAGATCGATAAAATTCTAACTAGTATTCTTTCTCTATGAGGAGAGGAGAGGAGAGGAGAATGATTAGCCTCTCTCCTTAACCTCCTCCTCCCCTTCCTGGAAGAAATTAAAGTCTCCCTTGGAGAAGAGTGAGGGAGGAAGAGACAAATTTCTATTCTGCCTCTCTTTGAGCAAGAAAATGACATTTCAGTTCTACATGTGGTGGACAGACTTTGCTATGTAACATTAGGTTTTATTTTTAGTGTTTTGTTAAACATTTACCAAGTATATTTTAATCTGATTTAGGCTGCACTTGGGAATTTTGCATGGTATTTCCAGGCTCTGGATCTTGAGTTTGGCACTTCTGGACTTATGCTTCTCAAATGTGTTTTTGCATTATATTTCTTGAGTGTGTTTGCAAAGAAATAACTCACTAAGCTTTATGTTACTACAAAACTGGGAGGTATTATTTCTGTATCACAATATTTCAGCATCCTTCAATAATACAGAAGGAACCCTCTCCATCTCTCAGTAAACAGGTCTTTGTGAATTCTGCGGCCAAACTTCTGACAGTGAACTTCAAATTTAACTAGGCTGGTCTTTAGAGACATACATAATATTATTGCTAGACCATCCTTGAAACTGTTCTAGCTTGGCAGTGCCTGCCTTAGCTTTTATTACAATGGCATAATGCTATATGATTGCAGGCTCACTCCCACAGTAAAATGAGACATCAGAGTTGGACTTCATTGTGAATACTTAGAGAAAATATGATCACTAAGATGCAGGATGGGTTTACTAAGAAAAATATGATCCCCAAATAATCTCATTTCCTTTTGGGGAAAGTTTATTAGAGTAGTAGAGCAGGAAGGTGCTGCAGACACATATGGGCTCCATAAATCGTTCCAGGATTCCATCTGAAATGAAACACCAATGAAATCCAGTGAAACTAGACTCTCATAATATACTTGTGGTTAAGGTAAAGAAATGTGAGGTGAGTTATTAGAGAACAAGCACTTGTGTAGTACCTACTATGGACCAGGCACTGGGCTAAATGTTTTTATAAACAATGTCATCACCTTAGATATTCACAATAGCCCTGGGAGATAGGTGCTATTATTATCTCAGTACAATTGAGGAAACTGAGGCAAACAGAGATGAAAGTGACTTGCCCACATAGCTAGGAAGTATATGAGACTGGATTTGAATTTAGGTCTTCCATCCAGGGATAGTGTTCTTTCTTTCCACTGTACCACCTAGTTAATAGGTTGAACCACCTCTCCAGAAAGTTAGTAGATCAGTATTCACCTAAAGAGGAAGCTCCAGTAATATGCTACTGCACCCTTTAACATTTTTTTGTCAGTGATCTGGAGAAAGGCATAGTAGTAATCATTAAGTTTTCAGGGGGCATAAACTAGAGGAGGTATCTTATCTGAATGCAAAAGATAACAGAATTTTTTGAAATGTTATCTCACTAGAAAAATCAATCGTAATTTTATACAAATTTAAATGTAATGTTATAAACTTAAATTGTTTTTTTTTAAATCACCTCTGTGTAAGATAAAAGCCTTCTGAAAAAATGCTCCTCATGGTTTTAATTATTGAAAGGTAAGTGCCACAGGTGTGTTAGTAGCAGCTCATACTGGTTAAGTTTTCACTGTAAAAAAATTTACACTTCAAAAATCAGTGAAGGCTATAAATCAAGCTTGATTTATTGTTCTGTTGAATGCCTAGAGGGTAATGAAGAAAATATTAATTCAATTTGAACTTAAACATGTGTAGTGATATCAGAGAGCTGGTTGTTAAATATTTACCAATATAACCTTACATCTCAATACCAGTGTGGCTACTAATAAAATTGATGTAATTCTTTACTAAATGATTATAATTATAGCATCAGGAAAATAAACAATAATAATTCTATTGCCTCCTGTTGAAATCAGATTATTTCACATCTTGACAACACTTTTCAACAAACTCATTATCAAACCGGAGCTAATATGGAAGTTAGTCAAGAAGGTAAAGGGTCTCAAGAAGGTAAATTGTGTCTCATGAAGAATAAGGGTTGTATAAAAGATGAGACCTAGAAAACATGATAGACCTGTTTAAATATGGAATAAACATGGAAGGGGGGAAGCCTCCTTATTTTTGGTTTCTCCTAATGTTAGAAATTGGGCCAGAGATTGAAGTCACAGAGAATCTTTCTTTCTTTCTTTCTTTCTTTCTTTCTTTCTTTCTTTCTTTCTTTCTTTCTTTCTTTCTTTCTTTCTTTCTTTCTTTCTTTCTTTCTTTCTTTCTTTCTTTCTTTCTTTCTTTCTTTCTTTCTTTCTTTCTTTCTTTCTTTCTTTCTTTCTTCCTTTCTTCCTTTCTTCCTTTCTTCCTTTCTTCCTTTCTTCCTTTCTTCCTTTCTTCCTCCCTTCCTCCCTTCCTCCCTTCCTCCCTTCCTCCCTTCCTCCCTTCCTCCCTTCCTCCCTTCCTCCCTTCCTCCCTTCCTCCCTTCCTCCCTTCCTCCCTTCCTCCCTTCCTCCCTTCTTCCCTTCCTCCCTTCCTTCCATGAAGCAATTGGGCTTAAGTGACTTGCCAAGGTCACATAGCTATTAAGTGTCAAGCGTCTGAGGCTGGATTTGAACTAAGGTCCTCCTGACTCCAGGGCCAGTGCTCTATCCATTGTGCCACTTAGCTGCCCCCACAGAGAATATTTCTAACCATTTTATCTATCTATAAAAGGAATAGATTGTCTTGGGAAATTAAATATTTTGTTCCCAGAAGCAAATTCTTCTAAAGTAACCTCTTGGGGAACTGAGGTTTGTGTATGTGTGTTTTTAAGTTCTTTTGAGATGAGATAGCAAAAACCATAGATGACACCATTTTATAGGTTTGTTTGTGTTTGTGAACAGCAAAATACTTACAGTTTTCTCACATTGATTTTTCTAATTTGTGACAGAAATAGTCATAAATAAATGGGCCAGTTAGATGTGTCTGTGCTTTGATTAGTGGGGCAACACAAAAGGATGTCCTGCCCAAAGCTTACCCTTTATTGTGCCTAAAATATTATCAGAAGTTTTTATATTTCTTAGCACTGTGGGTTAAGACATTGAAAACAACTATTAAAATGCACGTGTTACTTGGGAGCTATTATCAGCCACCCACACCTTAGCTGGAAGTTATTTATCAGAAAAAAAATGTCCTGAGGGAATTAACTGAAAGAATAGTGGTGGAAAAGTTAAAGCCCAGAATAAATTTATAGTCCCCTACCCCCTCAAAAAAAATAATCCTAAAAGAAACAAGAAGGGCTTTTAAAGCTATGTTTGAAACAAAAGTAAGGATTAGGAAGAAAAATGTAGGGTGACTATTTGGGAGATGATATAATGTTAATGGGAGTAAGAGGTACTCAGAGGTCCTTAAATACTATTTGACTTCCATTTTCTCCAGTGAGGAAGATGCTTTCCAAACATAGTCTGCTCTTTTTGATCACGAAGAGGGAATTATAGCCCATGGTAAATATGGAGGTAACAAAAGAACATCTAGCTCCTTCACATGGGTTCAGGATTCTATGCCTGATTTTTATTTGCCACATCTCTGAAAGAACTTTGAAATGCAACCTCAGAAAAACAGACTAAAATTTTCAAGGAATTAAGAGGGGAGGTTCCAGAATAGTGAGGTCAAGTAAATGTTGCTCCGATTTTCAAAAAGACAGAAAAGGGTATATTTCAGAGGCTCCAGAATGGTAAGGTTGAAAACAATCTGTGGTAAAAATCATGAAATTATTTGTGAACATTTCAAAAATATTTGTCACTCAGTAGGAGTCAACATGGGTTCAGTAAGGACAAGTCATTCCAAAACAGCTTTATTTGTTTTTGTTTTTGTTTTTTTGGTCAAGATTAGAGTGACATGAATATAAACATCTGTTTATTTCTGGAAGTCTTATTTTACTACTTGTAGTAAAGATAGGGAAATTCTCAATGAGTGATGCTTCAGTAAGTTATTAGTTGATTAGACAAACCCCCAAGAATTACTTGATGTCAACCTAGTGGGATGGTTCTAGTTAAGTGTTGCAGGTTCCTGTCCTTGGACCTGTATCATTCAACAATTTAATCATTCAATTGGATGAAGACTTAGAAACATGAAGCATGTCACCTTTACAGATGACCCTTGCTAGAAAGGACTGTTTTGATCTTTGTGGTCTAGTAGAAAAAGTGAATCAAGAGTCAAGATCCCTTGCTTCTAACCTTGGCTATCCTACTCATTTGACATATGACTTTGGGTAATGCACTTAATTTGTATCAGCTTTATTTATATTGATTGTCAAAAAGAGTTATCTCCAAAGTAATTCCTACTTCTAAAATTTTGTAATTTAAAGATAATCTTAATAGTTTGAAACCCTGCATCAAAACCAACAGAATTAAATTTATATAGTCAGTTGTTTTCCTTTGTAGTCACAGGGGACCAAAATGGCATCACTATATTGGTGACAATGTACATTGTGTCCTACTGTGACTGATGAGACTGGTACAAGCTTGGAATGATATAACATAGGTCAGGACACAAATAGTCCACGTAAACATTTGTAATGGAGATGTCTCTAAATTTGCTCATCTCTGTTTCTTTTGAACTACTGCAATTCTGCTTTGCTCATAAAGCACAGAACGTTCTTTGATGCAGGCATGCCATGTTAGGTGGTCCTATGCCAATGTCTTTCTTATGTCTCCCAGTTGATTCCAAAGTTCTTCAGAGAGACCTTGAAAATGTCCTTGTAATACTTCTGACCTTCATGGTGAGTTCTTACCTTGTGTGAGTTCTCCTCTTTAAAATAGTACGCTTGGCATTTGAATGGCATGACCAGCCCGCTGGAGTTGTACTCCCTGCAGTAAGGTTTGAATGCTTAAGCTCAAGAAAGGACCTCAGTGTCTTTAAACTTATATAGGTTTGAATATAAAATCCTATGCCTCAGTTCTGAAAAAATAATTTGATACAAACATGATAAAAGAGCCCTAGCAATAATTAAGGTGAAAGAGATTTAGGGATTTTAGTTGACTAAAATCCTATTCCGAACTGAAATTTCTGTATGGCTGCTTTAAGAATTACTGCATTAATAATTTTACATGGAGCACACCTTCCTCAACACCACCAATACCACCACCACCACCCACTGCCAACAGGCAGTTAAGTACCAAATCCCTGAGATTGTCAGTCCTACCTTCCCAAAGCACTAGTCCAGGCTGATTACTATGGAGATGGAACCCCACAAGATGCCATGAGTCTGTTACCCAGATTACTTGCCAATGCCCAGCAAGTCACACTACCAATATCACCTTGACCCAGTCTCCAGTTAGACCCTGATGGAAAGTCTGGAATCTTGAACTGAAGAGCCTTGAGAAAAGCAACATTCATGAAACCTGCTTCCAACCCAATACCTACAACCGTAATGGAGGGGAGAAATCATCAAGGAGAAGGAGGCCCACCTTCCTCATCACCACCAACAATTATTGACCAACTGCCACCAACAGACAGGTCAGCATAAAAGCTCCCCCAACTTTTCCCTAGATCACCAATCCAAATGACAATTCAGCCTTCCTGTTTATCAATGGTAGAAGGAGCTCTTTAGGAGAAGGGACCAGCCATTTTTACCAATTGCCACATACAGAACATTCAAGCCAGCCTAGTTGAAGTACCTTGAGGTAGAAACAGGAGTTAGTGTGTCCAGCAAGCTAAACCACTCCCACCATTGTCTCCCCTGCTACTGTGATGGAGAAAGGCCAGGACCCCAAATTCAAATGCCTTGAGAATAATAATGCTTCTAGCCCAGTGTCTGCAACTATCACCTTGGGTAGTAAGCTGTGGAGAGATGCAACCTAACAAATGTTCCTATAGGTACTACAGCCACAGCTACTGACAACCTAGAAAAGAAGGTTGTTGTCATCAAAGCCCTTGCCACTGTCAAGAGGTGCAATATCGGGAACTGACATGATTTTATCAAGGAAAATGGCATTAAAGAGTCATTAACAAGGGGCAGAGCCAAGATGGTGGAAGAAAGGCTGTGACTCTCTGAGTTCCTGACAAATCTGTCCACATACCTCCAAAAAATGCCATAAGACAACTGCAGCAAAACCCACGAAAGAACAGTGAGACTATTTTCCAACCAAAGACATCTTAAATAGTTGGCAGGGATTGTCTGCTGTACAGGGTGAGAGAGGAGTTCAGCGCATAGCACAGTTCTAGTCCCCAGCAGGCTGCGCCTCTGGAGCCTCATAATCTTACTTAGGGCAGCCGAAAGGAATATACTTAGAGGGCACAGGTGTGAATTGAATATGAAGGGATGATATCTGTAAAGCATTTATTTTTTTTTATCCTTGTTTCTTGTGGGGCAGGCAGGGTGGGGACCACATTTGGACTTGGGGTCTCCTGGGTCCAGGGCTGGTGATTTGTCTGCTGTATCACCTAGCTGACCCATGATGACATCTTTAAGATAAAGTTAAGGGGTAAGAGGAATGCACTGGGAGAAAGGGAAAGGGGGAGGTGGAATGTGGTTAAGTAGCTCACATAAAAGAAACAAGAAAAAGCTTATGGAGTGGAGGGGAAGATGAGGAAGGAGCAGGAGAGTGAGTGAGCCTTATTCTCATCAAAATTGGCTCAAAGAGGGAATAACATGCACACTCAAGTGGGTCTAGAAATATATTGTGCCATGTGCAGCTAGGTGGCCCAATGGATAAAGCACCGGCCCTGGATTCAGGAGTACCTGAGTTCAAATCTGGTCTCAGACACTTGACACTTACTAGCTGTGTGATCCTGGGCAAGTCACTTAATCCTCATTGCTCCACTAAAAAAAAGAAAAAAGAAATCTATTGTGCCATGAGGGAAAGTAGAAGGGGAAGGGTTTACAGAGGGAGATGTGAAGGGAGGGCAGATTGGGGTAGGGGTCAGCAAAAAGCAAAACACTTTTGAGGGGGGATATGGTGAAAAGATATAAAATAGTGTAAATATCAAGGGGAGGAAATAGGATGGAGGGTAATACAGTTAGCAGTGGTAACTGTGAAAGAAATGATGAGCAGGGTGCTATGAGAAGGATGTATGAGAAATGCAGACCATCAACAGAGAAAGAGCTGATGGTATCAGAATACAGATTGAAGTATAATTTTATTTTTTAATTCCACTTTCTAAAGTTATTTTGTCTATTTTCTTTCACAACCTGACTAATGTGAAGATGTTTTGCATGACTACACATGTATACCTTATATTGAATTGCTTGATTTCTTGGGGAGGGGTGAGGAAGGAGGGAAGAATAAAATTTGGAACACAAAGTTTTTTTTTTTTTTTTTACACGGGGCAAATGGGGTTAAGTGACTTGCCCAGGGTCACACAGCTAGTAAGTGTCAAGTGTCTGAGGCTGGATTTGAACTCAGGAACTCCCGAATCCAGGGCCGGTGCTTTATCCACTGTGCCACCTAGTCGCCCCTTGGAACACAAAGTTTTAAAAAATAATGTGAAAAATTTTGTTTTTTTTTTTTTTACATGTAACTTGGGGAAAATTCTAAACAAACAAACAAACAAATAAATAAAGTCATTACCAGCTGTTTTGCCCTTGTGTTCTGAGGACTATGGAACCTTCCATTTGAACTGCAGCTTGAAACCTTCCCTGTGACCTTTTTGTTGCATTACTATGGGATCTCCTTAAGAGCTGGGACTCTTTCTTTTTTGTTTGTACTATCACCAGCACCTAGCAGAGTGTTTTGCGCAAACTAAGTTCTTAATAAATGCTTTATTTGTTCCTCAAAATTTTTAAAAATATAAGTATATTTAAGTATATAAACATAAGTATGTTATATAGAACTAAGACATTTATTAGCTATGTGATCCTGAGCAAGTCACTTAACCCTGTTTGCTGAGGTTTCTTATCTGTAAAATGAGCTGGACAAGGAAATGGCATACCACTCCAGTGCTTTGCCAAGAAAACCACAAATGGGGTCATGAAGAGTTGAACAGGACTGAATAACCAGAAGAAATATAGAGCATAATAGTAGTCCATTTGTATTCTGTATTGGTCAAATCCTACATCTAGTATTTTCTTTATTTCTTGGTGTCACATTTTAAGGACACAAACATAGTGAGTGATTGTTTAGGGCAGCATGGCTAAGATGGAGAGATGCTCTGGAAGTCATGGATTCCATGAAATATGAGGGAAATTGTAGCAGTGGCAGTTATCAGAAATAGTAGGTTACCAAAGCTCTTTCCTCCACCTCTAAAAGTGTAGGTGCTCCCACAGACTATCAGTTGAGTGCCCGTTTGGCACCTCCTAAATCTGATAGCTTTTTTACAGTTCTCTTCCTTCCTGACCACTTTGCAGTTACTGTTACGATCTACTCTTTCATCCATTTTACTGACTCCTGCCCCAGCTTTTGTGAAGGGGCATTGTCCTGGACTCCTTTCTGTCTTTCTGACTGCTCCTTCTTATCCTCATTTACTATACCATCTACCACACTACTAGTTAATCACAGTGTCCTCCAGGTCTCTGTCCTGAGACCTGTCCTTTCCGCATTAATTAGAGCTAGGAAAAAAAAACCAATACAAACAAAAAGCACTAAGGCAACTTTATGTAACTTTTAACTGATGATGTGTGGATATCAAGTTCATTATGAAATATCATGAACAAGGGGCAGCTAGATGGCATAGTGAATAAAGCACTGGTCCTGGATTCAGGAATACCTGAGTTCAAATCCGACCTCAGACACTTGACACTTACTAGCTTTGTGACCCTGGGCAAGTCACTTAACCCCCATTGCCCACCAGAAAAAAAAAAAAAGAAAAAAGAAATATCATGAACAGGCCATCACATGTAGTTAAAAGTTTGCTTGATTGGCTTTGATTTTATTAATTTGATTTGACAAAGAAAATGGTTCAGAATACATTCTAACAGTATTTGTCCTTGGCTTTATTTTATGTTGTTAGCACTCTAAAAAATTCTGGTAGATCATAGGATCATAGACATAAGGCTAGAAAAAAAAATCAGAAGTCATCTTGTTCAACACTCCCATTTCATAGCTGAGAAAACTGAGGCCTCAGAAAATGCCAACTGTGTGACTCTTAGCCTCAGTTGGTCTCAGGTTCTTCATCTATAAAGTGGGAATAATCATAGCATCTACCTCAAAGGGTTTTTGTGAAGATCAAATGAGATAATATACTTAAATCACTTTGCAAAAACTGAACCACTATGTAAATGTTAGCTATTGTTATATAATATTTCAAGAGTATGATATTTCTTTTGTTTTGATCAAAACAGTATCACTAACAGGGATTAAATTAGACAATGAAATGTATCAAATAGAACTGTTCCACTGACAGAAATATCACTGAGTAGAATATGCCTAATATACACGAGTGTATATATTCTGCATACTCATTGGAGTCTCTATTACAATGCAATAAAATCACTAAAAACCCTTGAGGCTAGAAAAATAAAGGAATTTAATGCAGAGTGTGATGATTAAGATAACATTTTCATTCTGTAGTACAAATATATCATCTCTTGTCTTTGACGGCACCACCATAACCCCCAGTCCCTCAGGCTCAGAGATTTCTGAGCTATCTTTGTCTAACTCTCCTTTATTCCTCCTATCTAATCCATTGCTAAGACATTATGTTTTTTGTAAACATCCATATAATACTATGTGCCAGGCACTGTGCTAAGTGCTTTACAATTATTATCACCTGTCTGCTGCTATAATTAATAATTAATAATAATAATAGCAGCATTTATATAAAGCTTTCAGGTTTGCAAAGCACTTTGCATATGTTATCTCATTTTGTCCTCAAAACAACCTTGTTGTTTAGGTGTAATTATTATTCCCATTTATTTTGCAGCTAAGGAAATGAAGTCATAGCGAAGTTGAGAGCCTTACCTTACCTTACACAAATTGTAATAGTATGTGTCTGATGCATAATTCAAACTCGGGTCTTCCTGACTCCATATCTTACATTCCACTTGTTCTACATCACAGCTGCCCCTCTAATTATTACTTTCCATTTCACTCAGAGAGGCACTCAAGCCTGGGGTCAAGAAGACCTGAATTCTAAACTGGCCACAAACACTTATTAGTTGTGTGATCTTGAACAAGTAACTTCACCTGTCTTTGTCTCAATTTCCATATATTCGAAATGGGGAAATGTGCCTAGGGCACAGACTTGCCCCTGGCCCTCTTCCTCCTCCATTCAAAAACCTTCTCTAGCTTTTTGGTTCCTGTAGAATAAACTATGAACTCTTTGGCTTAAAACCCTTCACGAACCTACTGGGTTCCTCCTTTTCAGTCTTATTTAACTGTATTGCACTTTTATGTGAGTTATATTCAGCCATAATTGACAACCAATTATTTCTTCTTGTCATCTTGCCTTACTCTGTGTCAAACCCCCAAAATAAATGACCAAAGAGCCACAGAGGTTATCAATTGCTGTTAAGCTCTGAAAAATAAAAGAAAAGAAAACCAAAGAGGTAACAGTGGTTATAATAAAAAAGAATTCTTTATTCTTTTGGAGGAGGGAAATTAAATAAGCATGCCAGGGTCTGCTCTAGGACCAAGCAAACCCAAAGCAGTAAGGCTAAGTCTTGATACATATGGTGGTGGCTAGACAAAGAGCCAAGGAGTGGCGTGTGGCAATTGCAATGAGGGGAAAACAGCAATAATGAGACATTTGCCAAGTGGAAAAAAAGTCTATTCATAGCCAGGCTTCATGACTGGACCGTGGTTCTTACAAGTGCTTGTCTGAGCTCAGGGATCAGCTGGAGCTGACTTGAGCCAATTCTGTGATTTAGCTGCAGCGGAGTTCATACAGAACATTGTTGTTGTGCCAAGCTTACGGTATGACTTGCTTGCTGGGTCTTAGTTCTGTGAAACAGGGTGTCTCCTACAGGTAAAAAGAGAAGAGTGACAAGAGAGAGGTGGTCTTGGTATGGGGGATCCTGACACCAGACTGGCCATTCATGCTGATTATACCACACTCTAGGAATATATTATTACCCTTCTTTCCCTGCCTGTATAACTGTTATTTTTATGCAAATGTTTTCCTGATTTGTCCACTCCAAAAGTGGCAATGACTGATATTTCTTCATATTCCCGAGATCCCTTCTATGTCCCTATCAATTTCTGTGCTTGATCATATTTTCATGTGTACTTTCTTTATTCCTCTATTAGAACACAAGTTCCGGGGCAGCTAGGTGGCACAGTGGATAAAGCACTAGCCCTGGATTCAGGAGGACCTGAGTTCAATTCCAGCCTCAGACACTTGACATTAGCTGTGTGACCCTGGGCAAGTCACTTAACCCCCATTGTCCCGCCAAAAAAAAAAAAGAAAAGAACACAAGTTCCTTGACAACAGTATTCCTATCAGAGGTACCTCATACCTGGAAGATATTTATTAAATATGTTTTTAAATTATTGACTTAGACGTACTTTGTACTATATATGTACATATATATATATATATATATTTAGTATATTATAACTCTAATTGGCAAAATGGAATACATATCTCTACCTGAATATTTCCACCTTCAACATATATATATATATATATATATATATATATATGTGTGTGTGTGTGTGTGTGTGTGTGTGTGTGTGTATCTCACATGACAAAAACCAAGCTCAATGATCTCTCCCATTTAAGTAGTCTATATATAACTCAGTAGGGCAGCTAGGTTACACAGTGGATAAAGTACTAACCCTGTATTTGGGAGAACCTGAGTTCAAATCTCACCTCAGACACTTATTAATAACCCCAATTGCCTTGAACATACAAGGCCATCTGCAGTTGTCCTGATATATATTTTTGCCACTGGATCAAGATGGCTCTGGAGGAGAGAGTTAGGTTGGTGACCTTGCACAGCCCTCTCTCACTTGAAGTCAATTTACTGTAAGTCATGGCATCACCCAATGTCACAATCTTCTTTGGGAATGAAGGACAAACAACAACAACAACAACAACAACAACAACAACAACAACAACAACAACAACAACATAACTCAATGATGCCATTTTCTTGCTAGGAATCCAAGTTTGATATTTTGGAGTCATCATTAATAAAACTCATAGAACTAGTTCACAACCCTCCTTGTTTCCCCATCCTGCTTCCACCATATGACTAATCACTTATCAGCCCATACTCAGAATATTTCAAGAATCTCTTGGTTGGCTTTCCCAATTTTAGTTATCTTTACCAATACTTAATATCAGGCTCTCACAACTACTGATTCTCTTGAATTGTGATATAGGAGCTAAAAGTTGAGTCTTTAGAAGGTGTTATCAAGAACCTAGATATGACTGACACTGTGACCTCAGAACACATATTGTCATCTCTCAGTTCTATAATATATTCTATGCCTAAAACTTTAAATTACTTTTGATATACACCAGAATTGTTGTTCAGTCATATATGAATCTTCATAACCCCATTTGGGGATTTATTGGTGAGGATACTAAAGTGATTTTCCATTTCCTTCTCTAACTTATTTTATAGATAAGGAAACTGATGCATAGTTAGATGACTTGTTCAGGGTCACATAGGTACTAAGTTTCTGAGGCTGAATTTGAACTCAGGTCTTCCTGACTCCAGGCCCAGGGCTTTATCTGCTGTGCCAACTACTGCTCCTTCAGTACACAAGACTTTTCACAGGGATGAATGCAGTGTCTGAGAATTCTCTCTACCAAGAGGAATGGTATCTCTTTGGAAAGACATATCTGCCTGTAGGAGTAGGATGACTGTATGAAAAGATAGGAGGCCAAACCAAAACCAACAAGATTTATTAGCCTGCTAAAGAATGATCTCTCACTCACAGCAGATTCAGCTTCCTAAGGTACAGATTTGTTTTTTATAACCTGTCAGGCCCATTTGGAATATAAAACTAATCAACAACATTCTGCAGCAACTTAGGATGGATAAATAACTCCTTTTACCACAGAGAGAGGGGGTAGAGAAAGGTAGAATTGTGCTAGGGAGAAAAAGGTAGTATTTAAAATGAAACTACCAGGATTTAGCATAAGAAAAAAAATTGCTGTTCAACGGTAAGAGACAAATACTTTTGTGAAATTCCTTTAGACAAAACTGCAACATCTCATTCAAAATAGAAGTAGATGTAGGATGGAATGTCTACTTTATCACATCATTGCATACTTTCTTTTGTTTTATATCCCCTTCAGTAGCAGTTGGTGAACTTTGATCTGTTAGGCTTCTGGGGACTAATGGATTTGTCCCTCAAAATTTTGTTGATTGATTGTAGTTCCTTTTTTTTCCCCAAAGCAGCAAAGGAAAACAATACTAATATTTAAGGAAGGCCACCTAGGTAACCAAATTATCTAGTGACATACTTCTGTCCCCTCCTCCCCCAATTAGGAATACTGGCTCTGCAATTTGGTATCTCTTTGGATTTTTTGTTTGTTTTTATTTTCCTTTTAAAACATTTATTATTTATTCTTTTTAAAATTATAAAAGTATTTTATTATTTTCCAGTTACATGTAGAGATAGTTTTCAACATCTGTTTTTATAAGATTTCTAGTTTCAAATTTTTCTCCCTCCCTCCCCTCCCTCCTCCCTCCCCAAAACAGCAGGTAATCTGATATAGGTTATATATGTACAATCATATTAAATATATTTCTTCATTAGTCTTGCTGTGAAAGAAGCATCAGAGCAAAAAGCAAAAAAAAAAAAAAAAAAACCTCAAAAAAGAAAAACAACAACACCCAAAATAAAGAAATAGTATGGTTCAATCTGCATCAATACTCCACAATTATTTTTTTTCTGGATTTGGAGAGCATTTTCCATCATGAGTCCTTTGGAACTATCTTGTACTGTTGTATTGCTGAAAAGAATCAAGTCTATCACAGTTGATCAATACATAATGTTGATGATACTATGTACAGTGTTGTCCTGGTTCTGCTCATCTCACTCATCATCAATTCATGCAAGTCCTTCCAGGTTTCTCTGAAATCCAGCTGCTCATCATTTCTTATAGCGCAATAATATTCCATTATATTCATATACCACAACTTGTTCAGCCATTCCCCAACTGATGGGCATCCCCTCAATGTCCAATTCCTTGCCACCACAAAAGAGCAGCTATACATATTTTTGTACATGTGGGTTCTTTTCCCTTTTTTATAATTTCTTTGGGAAAAAGATACAAAAATGGTATTGTTGGGTCAAAGGGTATGCTAATTCCAAATTACCCTCCTGAATGGTTGGATCAGTTCACAGCTCCACCAACAATGCATTAGTGTTCCAATTTTTCCACAGCTTCTCCAATATATATCATTTTCCTTTTTTTGTCATATTAGCCAATCTGATAGGTGTCAAGTGGTACCTCAGAGTTGTTTTAAATTTGCATTTCTCTAATCAAGAGTGATTTATAGCATTTTTTTATATGGCAATAGATACCTTTTATTTCTGAATCAGAAAACTGTCTATTCATATCCTTGGACCATTTCTCAATTGGGGAATGACTTGGATTCTTATAAATTTGATTTAGTTCTCAATATATTTTAGAAATGAGGCCTTTATCAGAAGTACTGGCTATATCTCTTTGCTTTTATGGCAATGGTGGTAGTTGTCATTATTGTTACCTACAGCAGACCACCTTTCTGCCCTGATAGCTCATTTGCCCTAATTGTGGTGACAAAGAGTTACCAAATAAATCTCTCTTAATTGTTTTCATGATATCACACTGTCCTGTTTAGAAACCTTCAGTGGTCTTCCATTGCTTGTGGAATAAATTCCTAATTCCTCATCCTTATTAGTAAGATTCTGCATAACATGTTCATATGCTAAACTCATCTCACAGAGAGCTTAAATAAAGGAATAGGACTGTCCCTGTGCCTTTTAATAATTAACTTTTAGCAAAAAAAGAAGCACGAGTGCTTAAATTCTGTTAGAAAAATACCAGAATTGTCTATTATATTTAATACAGGTGTTATTGAAATTTGATGTTAATTAATTATGAACATTATATACTCTGTTCTTTTGCCTTTGCTTTCTTCCTTTGGTAATATGCTATACAAATTTTCACATGTTTTCTTGAATACTTTATAGTCATAGTTCTTCATGGCTCAGTAATAGTTTTTTACATTCATTTGTCATGGCACGATTTTTGTGTTGTATCTTTTGTATTACAAATAATGGTACTATATATGTGTGGGCGTATATATATCGTATATATATATATATATCTTCATAATCTTTTCAATGTCAACATTTTTCCTTGAAATGTGATTCCAGTTGTTTAAACTATGGGTCAAAGATGTATTAAGAAGTTTAGTAATTTTTCAATGTGTAATTTCAATTTATTCTCCAGAATGATTGGAATAATTTACCGAGAAGTCAACAATTAATTTGCTATTACACCTATTTTTCTACAGTCCTGTGGATGATGCTTTCTTCTTTTATTTTTTTCCTCAACCATCTTTTTTAGTTTAATGCATTGAGATAGTACTTTAAGTTGCTTTAGTTTGAATTTCTCTGATTTTTGGTTATTTTTAGCAGTTAAAGCAATGGCCATTGGTACTTTTGTTGTTTAGCAATAATTTTTATCTATATCCTTTGACCATTAGGAAATGACTTTTATGTTATAGATTAGATTCAATCCCCTAGAGATTTCATTTTTCAGAAGGGTTTCACAGATATTTAAGGCAAAGTCTTTTTCATCCCCACCTTATACATTTCATCTTTTGGGGCATGCTATTAATTCTATGTAATCATGCTTATTTTTTATCTCTTCTCTCCTTTATCTGGTTATAAATACCCAATTCAGAGGTTGGACAATTATAGCCTCTTGTCTTTTATTTTTTAAAAAAAATTAGTTTTTTCACTTTTTTCTAATTGATTGAGTCATGTGGTAAAAGATGTTCATCTAAGTTGAACTTATCTCAAAAAAATTTCTGAGCTTTTCTAAAAGTTCTTTTTTCAGTTACTTCAGTGATTTCTATTTTTGTATGTTTCTAGGTCTAACCTTTTAATGTATTATACTAAACAACATTTCTCTTTCATTTTTCTGTATTATTTGGCAAAAGATAATTTTGATAATTACTTCATGATATAGATTGAAATCCTATGCTAAGTATCCCTTACATAAAAACATACACACACTCTATTTTTATTTGTGTTTCCCTTGATAGACATAATACTTTATTGATCCAAATGAATTTTTTAAAGTTTTGCATAATTTCATAACATATTCCTTTTGCAGTTTGATGTAATATCAAATATGTAGAAATTGCCATAGATTAGTCATGAACATGGAATTCTTTCCAATTATGTATCTTCCTTTGTTTCTGTAAAAAAAAAAGTTCATATAAGTTCTAGCTTTTGGTAGGCTAACACACACACACACACACACACACACACACACACACACACACACACACACACACACACACACACATATATATATATTAGAATTGACCTTCCTCTCTTCTTCCTAGAATTTGATAGTAATATAAAATGATTTCTGTGTATTTATTTTGCATCTTGAATCTTGTATCTTATGTCTTGCATCAACTAAAGTTAATTCTTCACAGTTCTTTAACTAAACTTCATGGCATCTGAAAATAGAGATAATATTGCCTCTTCTATATCTTTGATTCTTCAATTTTTCTTGTTTTTTTGCTATAACTAGCATTTCTAGCATATTACATTATGAAATAATAATGGAAATAAAGGGTTTTGTTGTTTTGTTTTCCTGTATTATTTATTTGATCATTTTACATTTTCATAAAAACTTATTTCATTAAAGTTGTCACTTTTATCCACATATAACCTTGTAATTTCTGATAATTTTCTTTATATCCTTTCCATTTGTCATAAATTCCCTAATCTCATTTTTGTTCATGATAATTTACTTTCTCCAAATTTCTAAGTCTTTTAAGAGTCTAGTTATCAAATGTTTTGTTGATTGTGTTGGTCTTCTAAAAAACAGCTGCTTTATCAGCTCATCTTTTAAATTTTAAGTTTTATTATTCCTCTGGTTTTCAGAACTTTATGTTTTTGTGGTTATTTCGGGATCATAAATTTATTGATTTTTCTGTTTTTTATCATTTTCAAGGCATTATTTTTTGCTCTGCTAATAGACATTAAAAGATACATATATTCCACTGAGAACTCTCTTTAAATCCCATAAAGCCTATTATGCTGCTGCATTCTTATATTATTTATATATTCCTCTTAAAGGTGCCTTCTTTTTGCTTTAAATTTGTTTTGTGTGTATCTATAAATGTCACATATGTGTGTTTATGTGGATTCCCCGCTAATGTGCAAGCTCCTTGAGAGTAGAGCTTATTTCACTTTTGTCTTATTTCTGGTATCAGACAATGCCAGTAATATAGTAATTGATTTTAAGAAAATGTTTTACTTAGGAGATAGATAATAAAACTATCCAAGTGGGGGACCTTAACCTTCCCCTCACAGAACTGGATAAATATAACCAAAAATTAAACAAAAAAGAAGTTAAGGAAATGAATAAAGTTCTTGAAAAGTTAGATATGGGGGGTGGCTAGGTGGCACAGTGGATAAAGCACCGGCCCTGGATTCAGGAGTACCTGAGTTCAAATCCGGCCTCAGACACTTGACACTTACCAGCTGTGTGACCCTGGGCAAGTCACTTAACCTCCATTGCCCCGCAAAAAAAAAAAAAAGTTAGATATGATAGATCTCTGGAAAAAATTGAAATTTGAATGGGAATATAAAGGAATATACCCACTTCTCAACAGTACATGGAGGCAGGTAGGTGGCACAGTGGATAAAGCACCAGGCCTGGATTCAGGAGGACCTGAGTTCAAATGCAGCCTCAGACACTTACTTACTAGCTGTGTGACCCTGGGCAAGTAACTTAACCCTCATTGCTCTGCAAAAATAGCATATAAACAAAAAATTGTATGATATCTTTGTCATAGTAAACAATTTTCATGTAAAAACAAAACAAAACAAAAAACAGTACATGGGACCTACACAAAAATTAACCATGTATTAGGGTATAAAAACCTTACCAGATATAGAAAAGCAGAACAGTAAACATATCCTTTTCAGATCTCAAAGCAATAAAAATTAAATTCAATTGAAAGATTAAAAACCAATTGGAAATTAAATAATCTGATCCTAAAAAACAAATGTGTCAAAGAACAAATCATAGAAACAATTGATGATTTCATTAAACAAAATGACAGTGATGAGACAACATATCAAAATTTATGAGATATACTAACTGCCTACATCAATAAAATAGAGAAAAATCAGATCAGTGATTTGGTCATGCAACTAAAAAAACCCCAGAAAATGAACAAATGAACAAATTAAAAATCCCCAACTAAACACCAAATTGGAAATCCTGAAAATAAAAGGAGAGATTAATAAAATTGAAAGTAAGAAAACCATTGAATTAATAAATAAAACTAGAAGCTGGTTTTATGAAAAAATGATAAAACAGATAAACCATTGGTTAATTTAATTAACAAAAAAGGAAAGAAGAAAACCAAATTACTAGTATAAAAAATGAAAGGGGTTAACTCACCACCAATGAGGAGGAAATTAAGACAGTTATTAGGAATTATTCTGCCCAATTATATGCCTATAAATTTGAAAATCTAAATGAAATGGTTGAATATCTACAAAATTATAAATTAGGGGCAGCTAGGTTGTGCAGTGGATAGAACACCAGCCCTGGATTCAGGAAGTCCTGAGTTCAAATCCAGTCTCAGACACTTGACACTTACTAGCTTTGTGACCCTAGGCAAGTCACTTAACCCCAATTGCCTCACCATATATATATATATATATATATATATATCCCAGATTATTAGAAGAAATAAAATGTTTAAATAATGTAATTTTTAGAAAGAAATTGAACAAGTCATCAATGAACTTCCTAAAAAAAGTACCCAAGACCACATGAATTCTACCAAACATTTAAAGCACAATTAATTCCAATAATATATAAATTATTTGAGAAAATAAGTGGAGTCCTACCAAATTCCTTTTATGAAACAAATATAGTGCTTATACCCACACCAGGAAGAGCCAAAACAGAGAAAGAAAATTATAGACCAATCTTGCTAATGAATATTGATGCAAAAATTTTAAATAAAATACTAGCAAAAAGATTGCAGTAATATATCACAAGGATCACACACTATAACCAGGTGGGATTTTTACCAGGAATGCAGGGCTGGTTCAATATTCGGAAAACTATTAGCATAAATGACCATTTAAATTAAAAAATCAAAAGAAATCATATGATTATCCCAATAGATGCAGAAAAAACCTTTGACAAAATACAGCTCCCATTCCTATTAAAAATGCTAGAGGGGCAGCTAGGTGGCGCAGTGGATAGAGCACCGGCCCTGGAGTCAGGAGTACCTGAGTTCAAATCCGGCCTCAGACACTTAATACTTACTAGCTGTGTGACCCTGGGCAAGTCACTTAACCCCAATTGCCTCACTAAAAAAAAAAAAAAATCCTAGAGAGCATAGGAATAAAAGGAACTTACCTTAAAATGATAAGTACTATTTATCTAAAACAATAGCAAATATTATCTTCAATGGAGATAACCTGAAAGCCTTCCCAATACAATGAGGGGTGAAACAAGGATTCCCATTATCACCTCTATTATTTAATATTGTGTTAGAAACGATAGCTATCACAATAAGAAAAGAAAAAAATTAAAGAAATTACAAGAGTTAATGAGGAAACAAAACTATCACTCTTTGCAGATGATATGATGTTATACTTAGAAAATCCTAGAGAATCAATTAAAAAGCTTCTTGAAATTATTAACAACTTTAGCAAAGTTGCTGGATACAAAATAAACTCACATAAATCATCAGTATTTCTATATATTACCAATAAAGTCTTTTTGTTTTTTCATGTCTCATGGAGTAGTCACTACCTTTCATTTTACTAGTTATGCTCTTTGAGGAGTTGTTTTATTCCGTATTTTTATGTTGCTCTTTTACTATTTGGGCCAATTCTGATTTTTAAGGATATATTTTCTTCAATATTTTCATGCCCCTTTAACAAACTATTAATTCTCTTTTCATTATTTTCTTACATTGCTTTCGTTTCTATTTCCAACTTTTCCTCTATCATTCTTATTTCATTTTGAAAGTAATTGCTTTAAAAAAATCTTTCTTTAGTTTTTTTTGTTGTTGTTTTTGATTTTTTAGGACTTTTTATTGGGTTTATGTCTAATTCACATTTTTTTCTTTGAGGCTTTGCTTGTAGGTGTTTGCAAATCATTTTCTTCTTTTTTAGTTTTTAACTTGAACTTCCTTGTCATCATAGTGGATTTGCAGAAGGGGGGTGGGGTGGATTTTTTTTTTTTTTTGCTCAATTTTGAGCCTCTTTCTTGATTTTGGATTTTATATTAGAATTGGGCTCTGCTCACCTTCAGGAAAGATGACTGGCTAGAACTTTTTGTCTTTTATGTCCTGCTTTCACAGCTCCATCTGGAAACCTATAGGTTTTTGGTGCTTACAAAGTGATGTGATCCAGGGAGATTTATGGTCAATACCCTGGTGTGTATTCTGTTCCTTACTCAGCTAGGACCCCTGCTTACTCCTGACTGGGAACACTTCTCTCCCCCTTGGAACTGAAACCTGAAAATGTACGATGAGCAATAGAGCTGCCAAAAAGCACCCAATCATATCTAACGCTACACAAGGGTACCCTGATATCTCTTTCTAACCAGATGTTCACTACCCTTATGACCCATGACTTCTACTCCTGGTACCACCACTGCTGCCTCCCCACAGCCCACAGTTGGTCCTGTTTTTCTTTCTTTTGCCTCACTATGCTCTTGGCCACTTCCCAACCTAGTGTCTATAGAGCTTTCTTTCCGTCTTCCTAAATTCTCCTATGCTGGAGAAATTATTCACTTTTTTCCCCAGTGCTCTCACTTAGAATTCTGTTTGGTGTTTTCCATAGTCATTTTGTATGACAGGTTTGGAAGAGGTTTGGGATTCATGGCATTTCACTCCAGCATTTTAACTCCTCCCTTAGCTCCCATTTTGGACAACTATATTCCTTGGTGTAGAGTATGTCCATAATAAATGAAAACATTCTGAATCATATAGTGAGTTATTGTTAGAAAATGCTTGCACATGCTATATCAGCTGATCTTCAGCATAGCTCTAAAAAGTAGGTAGGAAGAAAATGAACATCCTATAATCTCCATTTCACAGATAAGGAAACTGAAGTATAGAGATATCATAAACTTAAGTCGCAGAATCATATGTTTTTGTCTCTAAGTGCATCATCTTTCCACTTTGCTCCTCTTATTTATTCATTTGCCTATTTCTCCTGTCTTTGGAGACCAGCCATGGTTCCCATTGAGTGTTCACTTTTACTGTGGTTGCTCTCACCGACATTTAATTAACAATAAAAATTTTGTCTGAGCCTGACAAGGAAGGGAGGAAGGAAGGAAGGGAGGGAGAGAGGAAGGAAGGAAGTAAAGGAGGGAGAGAGAAAAAGAAAGAAAGAAAGAAAGAAAATGGCTTTTCTGCTTTGGGGTAATTCAAGCTTTTCTTTGGTTTCACCAAATAGAACTGATGAGAGAGGTATCTAGATGGCACAGGAGGTGTAAAGAATGACGTAGACTCAGCTTCGAGTTTGAATACAGTCTCAGACTTTTACAAGCTATATGGCCTTAGGCAAGTTACTTAAATATTGTCTTCGTTATTTTTAGGATTGTTGTGAAGGTAAAATGAGGTCACATATGTAAAGGGCTTTGCAAACTTTAAAACATTATATATATATATAATAGCTATTATAACTCTTATGAAAAATGAGGTTAATACTCTAAAAAGCAATCTTCTAGGGCTGTTCTGCAAAATCACTTTGTAATACTTACAATGTTACATAGAAATGAAAATCAGAAATCTCTTTTTTGTCTTGTCTCTACCTCCCCCCCAATTCTTTTTTTATATATAATCAATTTTATTCCACAGATAAGATGAGCAACTTGGTATAGTACCAAATTTGAAGTTAGAGTATGTGTGCTCAAAACCTGGCTCTTGAATTTACTACCCAAGTGAACTCAGACAAGTCAGTATAATACCCTACCAGGCCTCAATTTCCTCAAAATCTGTAAAATAAAGCAATTGAAGAAAATGATAGCTAAGGTCCCTTCAAATTCTAAATGCTATAATCCATGATTTCACCTTCCCACTTTCTCATTAAATTTAATAACTGAAGAGTCAGTCAGTAAATATTTATTAAGCAGCTTTTATGTTTGGTACTAAGTGCCAAAGATACAAAGAAATGGAAAAGACACTCCCTGTTCTCAAGAAACTCACAATCTAATGAGGAAAGATAATTTAGAAAAAGCAAGTTGGAATAGTGTGGGAAGAAGAGTAGTTGGGGCCAGAGAGGAGGTTGTTTACGTTCTGAAGCCAGTTGAAAAATGATGAGAAGCCTGTCCTAAGCACCTCACAAGAGCTCTCCTTGTCCACCCTCTCCACTCAGACAGAGGGAAAGGCCCCAGGGGCAGGTGATAATGAGAGTTGTGAGTTTCAGAGTTTATGTGTGCTTGCAGGAAGATGAATTTCTAGAGTCTATGATGAAATCCAGTTTTTCATCCAGCAACTCCATGGGAACTAGTACAAAATAAATCTTAAAGTGACTTCATCATTTTTCCACTAGACTAAATTAAAATGCTTTCCCTACCCAAGTAGACCATTGAATCTCAGAGAATACTGGGCTAAAACAGAGATATGTAGTTATAGATCTAAAATCTTGATATAAAGGAGGATCCACATCATCACTAGAAAAATAAAAATTCATTTTTTTCCCCAAATGAAGTTTTATATCATCTAATACTTTGGAAGATGTTGTGAACACAATTACTACTTAATAAGCATTTTTTAAATTCAAGTAAATGACAAAAATGAACATGATTAAGAAAAAGAGACTAAAGATGCAGTCATAAGCTATATTTAACAAAATAATTTTATTCAGATTAGAATAATACATTGACATTATTGCATAAATGTTCTATATTAAGAGACATTTGGCCTTATAAGAGGGTTTTGTCATGATCCATTCTCAACCATGATTTTTCAGATACAATATAAATTGTTAGAGACAACTAGGTTGTATCATGGATAGAGCACTGGTCTGTAGTCAGGAAGAACTGAGTTAAAATATGAGCTCAGACAAATTCTAGCTGTGTGATGCTGGATAAATCACTTAGCCTCTTTTTGCTTCAGTTCCCTCAACTATGAAATAGATATAATAATAGCACTTGCAGTGAGTCAGTTGAGAGCAGGGTGAATCAAATGACATACTTTAAGAAGAACTTATTACACACCATGCCTGGCATATAATAGGCACCAAATAAATGCTTATTCCCTTCTCTTCTCTTAATTCCACCACTGCCGGTACCTTCCCCATGGAGGTCACCTTGTATATACCCTTTATTTAGCTCATACATACTTATTTATACTTGTTGCATTCCCCATTAGAATATATTCTTGTTGAGGGCAAGCACTATTTTTGAATTTTCTTTGTTACTCTGGCAGCATGGCATATAGTAATATTCTTGTTGGCCAAACACTTAGTTTTTTAATAGAGGAGACCCACACTTTATATAAATGTTGCCCCTTTCCAAGCTCCAGGTATAATATTCTACACATAGTAGATGCCTAATGAATGTTTATTGAATGAATGAATGAATGAATATTTTTGCTAATCATCTTCATAGCCAGATCTTCCAGATGCTGTATATCTGAGTTGGCATTCCCTCTGACTAGGTGCTCTGTGTTTTTCTTCTGATCTCCACTTTTCAGAGAGCTGATGACAATGTCTGCACTCCTACTCAATAGTCACTTATCTAGGCTCTAATTCCACTGCTTTATCTCTCAACAAATACCCTCTGTCTAGTTGTTCAAGGCAACATGTATGCATTTAAACCTGGCCTTTGGCAATCAAGGCCCTTTCTTTGTTGTCCAACTTATTACTAATTCACATGCTGTGGATTTCAGGTCAAACAAGAAAAAAAAGTATTCCCAGGTATGTGAATGGGACTGGGGAGAATTCTTTTTACCTGTGAGAGGTACGTTGCATATCCCTCAAATGTTGTCATATAAGAGATCACCTGCTCCATTTATGTATAATTTGGAATATCTTTCATGGTTAGTAATTATACCTAGCAAGCCCTCTGAGCCTTCACTTTTTTGAACTCTCTCATAGCCTCAGTCATTTGCTTATCCTTCTAACCACTAGATATTTTTTGGATGTAAACACTAAGTAATGCATGAGGAAAGATTCATGCTGGGTTAGATCTTTTAATCAAAAATATAGAGATCTATTATGTCTTTGTAATGCTACAATAACAGTGGTAAGGACTTGGTTTGAATTTTATTTTCTTTCATTTATGCTACAAATAAGGAGAATTGCCTTGGGAAAGTGATTTAGCTGCTATTTGATCTTTGTGAAGAAATTAAACATAATTAACTTATTTCATTTTTAGTAAGTTTCTAATTAGGTGATTCATTGAGATTCTAAAGGATTAATCTTTTGGCTTCCAGCATGAAGTGAGGAAAAAAAAAAGAATCCACCCTCATAAAAAAGACAAACTCCTTGGGAATTCCCTGGCCCTGGAAGAAAATAAATGATTGAACAAAAGAATAGCAAGGAGACTTTAATCTCACAGTATTTAAAGTGAAACAAAGATGGACAAGATGGGGGTGCAAAGTAAAAAAGGATGAAAGCTCTTTTCAGTAAAAACTGAGCTTATTTATTTCTCTGAGAGTATATTTTCCTTAAGGTAAGGGAAGTGTCAAAGTCAAAGGCCTGTTCAATCTGGAGTAGGAGGATTTGCATTTGAATCTTGCCTCTGCTATTTATTTCTGATGTGTTGTGGGCAAATTGTCTCTTCTTATTTGATGTCACTTTCCTCATTGTAAAATCAGGGGGCTTGAACTAGATGACTTCTGTACGTTGGGCTGCAGTGTTAAAAAGGAAAACAAAAAAATGAAAACAATAAAAAAACAAACAAACAACAACCAAACAAATGGCCCCAACCATGGAGTCAGGAATACCTGAGTTCAAATCAAGTCTAGCTGTGAGATCCTGTGCAAGTCATTTAAACTTGGTTGCTTAAAAAACAAAAATAAACAAACAACAACAAACATTAACTAAGGAGCATGGGACTTTCATAGCCTTGGTCTGATAATTAATGTCCAATTGATCTTAGGGATTTACAAATGTAGTATGCTTGGCCTCATGTTTCCCATTTATAAAATAAGGATGTTGAACTTTAAAAATGGACTTTGAAGTTGGTTGTAGTTGTAAATGTATAATTCTTCATTTTCTTTATAATTATTAATTTTCTTCAAAACCTACATCTTTATCATTCCATGTGTGAACTCTCTCTTACTTTGGGTTTCACAAATGGATGGAATTTTTCCAGTATTGTCGAAACAAACCCATTTATTCTCATACTATAGCTTACTTTTAAGTATTTCATGGTCTTTACCATATAAGTTCAATCTGAAAAAAGAAAATGTGAATTTTTGCATCAGACGGGACTAGTCTAGTAGGAGGAAAGGAAAGAAATCTAATGAACAGTAGATGGCTAAGTAGGGGAAGATAGTACATAGAAGTAAATATACATGTATGCATACATACATAGATATTTGTGTCTAATGATAGTCATCCCTAGGAAAGGGAGTATGAAAGAAGAAAGTTTGGGGAAATAAATTTACATAATAACTTTATTATATTTTTTGTTTTGTTTTGTTTTTGTTTTTGTTTTTGTTTTTTTTTTGCGGGGCAATGGGGGTTAAGTAACTTGCCCAGGGTCACACAGCTAGTAAGTGTTAAGTGTCTGAGGCCGGATTTGAACTCAGGTACTCCTGAATCCAGGGCCGGTGCTTTAACCACTGTGCCATCTAGCTGCCCCTATATTTTAAGACAAATAGTAATTTGTACACAATAGATTTGTGGTTACATGTGTAATCATCTTTTTAAAAATTATACTGTAATGGAAATGTTTGCTTTATTCCATAAATTAAAAATAAAATAAATAAACATTTTAAAAAGAACAAAAGAACTAGGGAAGAAAGCAGGAATGGGGCTAAGAGGGAAGCAGCACAGTACAGATCTATCACTACTACCTGACTACTTTTGTGACTTTAATAACCTCTCTAGGTCTTACTATCCTTATCTATTAAATAGGAGGGCTAGAATACATGTTCTCTCCAGCTCTGAATCTAAAATCCTGTTAATGTAACATATGGGAAAATTTATCAGTGTCTTGTCCCATTGTTTGCTAATCCTGATCCTTTTATTACTTTGCTCACTTATCTCATTATTGCATGGCAGTAAATGTGAAAATTAAACTTAAAAAAATAGACTCTGGGCAATAGTGTATTAATTGTACTCATAATTTAACACATGAGGGAAAAGCATCCTAGAATAGGGGATCTAAAACTGGAAGGGGCATTCAAAGACTCCTAATTTAACCCCATCATTTTCCTGCTGAGGAAATTGAGGTCCAGACAAGTCACATGGCTTTGCTATGGTCACAGGTAGCAACTGAAGAAGGCAGAATTTGAATTGTAACAGGTGACTCCAAATTTAGTACTTTTTCCATTGCATTACTTCTTTTTAAGAGATTGTTAATTGGGAATTTAACCATCTTTACCAGAGGGGCAGCATTAAAAAATAATATGCATAATTTCCCAAGGAATCCACTTGTCTACTGATTGGCTTGAGGTCAGATTTTTAGTACCTAGTATAACCCTTGTTTTAAAGGTATGAACCAAAATTATTCCTCAGTTCCTTATTAGAGTTTAAAAGTCAGCTGTGAGTTCTTGAAGGCTATGGAGACCATGTTGATGGGAGTGGTCCTGCCCAATAGTAGCAGGACTGACTGTTCCTCTCTATTTGAAAAGACTTTGAGTGTAGTCCTGGCAGTAATCTGTATGGCTATTGTCCAAGGACCAGCATAAATAGATGATTTTAGGGAGGTAATGAAAAATAAGAGGGCTGGACTAGAAAGCTTTGAAGATCTTTTCTAATTCCAAATCTATGAAGCTATCCTAAGTATTGGAGTAGAAATTTTTTAAAAAAAGGAAATGTGTGTATTATCTAGATTTTAGTACATCATTTAGTTTCTCTGGCTTAGAACCTGAAATTACATATGTCAATCTTAGAATTAGGGTGTGTTAGGGATTTGACTAGAAATTTCTTGTATAGTCTATAGTTGAAAGAGGGTGATAATGAATGTAATCCCATCTGTGACCTTCAAAAATATACCTACCTATAATCCTAACCTTATTTGTTTATCTGTTAACTTGTAAAAGCAAGGACATTCCAAAATCCACATTTCTGGCCAAAGAGACAAAATGGTATAGAGGATAGAGACAGAAATACTGGCCTCTATTTCCTTCCCTTATACTATATGATCATAGGCAAGTCATTTAACTTCTGGGAGTTTGTTTTCTCTGAAATATGAAACCATTATACTCATATTGTATACTTCACAGAATTATTGTATCATCCTGTAAACTCAAAACAATCTATCTCAAGGGTTTTGAAAACTGGGGAAAATTTTTGAAACAAGTATTTCTGATAAAGGCCTCATTTCTAAAATATATAGAGAACTGAGTCAAATTTATAAAGAAAATGTCATTCTCCAGTTGATAAATGGTCAAAGAATATGAACAGATAGATGTCAGATAAAGAAATCAAAGCTAGCTATAGTCATGTGAAAAAATGCTCTAAATCACTATTAATCAGAGAAATGCAACTTTAAAGGCTGTGATATGTGATTATTATGGAATATTATTGTGCTATAAGAAATAACAAACAGGACAATTTCAAAAAGGCCTGGAAAGACTTATATGAACTGAGGATGTATTCTGAAGTGACCAGAAGCAAGAGAATGTTGTGTACAGTGACAGCAATATTGGTCGATGAACAACTGTAAACGACTTAACTATTCTCAGCAATACAATGATCCAAGACAATCCCAAAGGACTAATGAGAAAGCAAACTGTCCACCTCCAAAGAAAAAACTGATATTGATTCAACAAAGACTGAAGCATGATATTTTTCACTTTACTTTTTCTTTTATTCATTTTATTAAACACAATGGCTAATATGGTAATGTTTTACATAATTGCATATGTATAACCTATATCTGATTGCTTACCACCTCTGGGAGGGGAGATGGGAGAGAGTGTAATAGGGATAGAATTTGGAACTCAGAACTTTATATTATTATTATTTTTTTTTTAGTGAGGCAATTGGGGTTAATTGACTTGCCCAGGGTCACACAGCTAGTAAGTGTTAAGTGTCTGAGGCTGGATTTGAACTCAGATACTCCCGACTCCAAGGCCAGTGCTCTATCCACTGTGCCACCTAGCTGCCCCGGAGCTCAGAACTTTAAATAAAAATGTTTATTATTATTTTTTAAAATAATTGCTGTTTTGTATAAAAGAGATCCCTTTATATTGTATTATTAGGTGAACTCCCCTGTATTAGATGGTAGGTCAGAGAGAATACTGGTAGATTTATTTGCACAGCTAAGTTTGAAAAGTAGAATATTAAACCTATGTAAACTAACTTATTCTCATTCAATTTTGATAGTAATGGAAGTTCTTTATCATTAATAATCAAAGCTATATATTAAAATAAGTTATAGATAAACTAAAGCTATTTCAATTCCAAATATAATCATAATGTTGCCCCATCAGTACCATTGCATCATATCATTGTTGAACTCACCCTAAACCCACCTGCAGAGATGTTGTAATGTCCTTCATTAATCTCCCAGACCAGATCACCATAGCCCAGTTCTAGTCCCATTTGTTTTTATATTTGACTCATCAATCTCAACTTTAAATATCATAGAGATTTCAAGGATGAGATAGAAACAGTTTAATAACAGCTGCATTCACATACATGCAGAGGTATCATGCTTCTTGCCTTACCTAGCAATCTCTAAAACACAAAAGGGAGAAAAGAAAAATAATGAAGTTTGTGAAACTTTTAGTCCTACTTTTGCAAAGTTTGAAGTCAGTGTTCCATTGATTGCCTGACTCCTCTATTCTCTTGAAGAAATGTGGCTGTAGAGATTTAGTCCCTGTACCCCCAGGCTCCTGCCTTAATCAATTCCCCTTTTTGTTCCATATTTTGCACTAGAGCTCAGCATTTTCCATTCATCTCTGAGTAAATGAAATGGATTGGATCTTCCCCAGCTGTGAACAAAAGGTTTTTTGGCACTTAGAAGAAGTCTAAGGAAAGGGGAGTATTTCCAGATTTTAGCTGAGAGCCAACATCTCTGGCTATGTCTTGAACTTAGAGTTTAGGGAAATCCTGAAGATGAAAGAGAAGACCAATTTTCTTACTTCCCTTGTAGAATGTTTTTGAATTCTTTATTTCCTGGAGTCTTTGCCAAATAGCTTCTCTGTCTCCATGAGAGCTGTGATTCATGTCTCTGTGCCACTTACACCTACCTTCCCAGTGCATTGCATATCAAATTACTCATTGCTTGATTTCTCTACATCGTCCTCTGGTATGCAAGTATCCATATACATTTTTTATTTATATCCACTGACTCCTGACTAGCCACAAAATCCAATAAATAACTCGAGATACTAGGTTTGTGGATCTTGAGTCTTTTGTCCATCTAAGTCACCTCATCCATTCCAACTTAGTATGTTTGCTATACTTTTTTGTATTATAATCTCAAAACTCTATTTAAAAAGGAATGTAAAGTTTTTAGAGTTAAAATTTTGGATGTCCAAGGAAGTATCTTCCATTTATAATATTAGTACTATGTGAAGTTAACAGAAGAAACATTTTGTCTTCTAGGAGGTAATTAGTGATATTCAGTGGGGTATGCCTGCACTTTGAAGTTTGCATTGGATATTAAAGAAAGATATTTAGTTAGGGTTAGTCTTCAGGGGAAGAAAGCATCCTGTCTTCCTTTTCACTGATTTTTAAAAAATATTTTATGATTATTGATGGATTAAACATTAAAACCTATTAGTAAGACAATGCATATGTGTATATGTGTGTATGTATTTATATAATCAACTATATGTTAAACTTTAATTAGAATATAACATTTTCTTCTCTCCCTTTGTAGTGTAGATAAAAAGCCAACTTTAAGGACAAATAGAGGGTACAGAGTGAAAATGGTAAAGGCAGGAATTCACCAAAATTCCCCTCCAAATCAACTTTAATATAATGCCTCAAATCAAATTTTGGAATGTCAGAATAAACAAAAGATAAAATAATTTACTAACTCAAGACAACTTAGGTCAGCAGGAAAAGTCTGTATCATCAGGGTGGTGGTTGGCCTAGAATGCTGTTTAAGTCAGAAACAGACCTTGAGGAAACTACATAGGTAGTGGCAGCTTAGGAGCAATCAGCCCACAGATTATAAGGAAATCATACAAATAGTCAGAAGATTACAAGGGGACTCTTTGCTAGCACTGTGTGCAGAACCCTGTTGCAATGCCCATATGAACTACCTGGTCACAATATCAGGGCAAGGAGGAACTCTGGTGCACTAACATTTGTGCTACCAGTTGGGAACCTTGCTCATAGTTCCAGGGGAGAAAAGAGGGTTGTGTTTGCTCATGGGGGGAGCATAGAACCTAGTCTCAGGTCCAAAGCAAAAGGGAGCACCAAAGCTTGCAACCCCAGGAGAGAAGGAGTCCAAATCACAATTCTAAGTTCATAAGGAGTGGAAGTACTTATGGCCACAGGGGAGCAGGGACCCTGGCCACAGTTCCAGTGTGAAAAGGAGGGCTTGTGCTTACTCATAGAACAGAGCACAGGCTGGGAGAACAGTGACCACACCTCTCCTTAGATCTTAAAAACTGAAAGCTTATAGATGCCCAGAACTTGCTCTGAAAACATCAACATGGAAAACCTTAAACTTGGAAGAGTTCCCCCTGCACCCCATGAGAAGAATCCAAATTTAAGATAAAGGTAAAAGTAAAAAAAAAAAAATAGGCAGGAAAATGAGCAAATAATGACAACAAAAAAGAACTTCACCACAAAGATCAAGACACAAAATCAGAAGACAACTACATAGCTACAGCTACATGAAAAGATTTAAAGAAAAATGTGATTTTGTCACAGGCACCAAAAGAATTCCTTCAAAGAGTTTAAAAAGGATTTTAAAAATTAAATGATACATAAAGGGGAAAATTTAGAAAGAAATGAGTGATGCAAAAAGGTAATAAAAAAGTCAATAGCTTGGTAAAAAAAAAGACATAAAATACTAAAAAAACTTTTAAAAATCCATAGAATTGGCAAAATGGTAAGAGGTACAAAAATGCACTGAAGAAAGGAACTCCTTAAAAAGCAAAATTGACCAAATGGAAAAGGAGGGACAAAATTTCCTTGAAGAGAATAATTCCTTAAAAATTAGAATTGGGCAAGTGTAAGCTAATGACTCAATGAGACATTAAGAAAAAATAAAATAATTTGTAGAAATAAAAAAAATAGAAGAAAAGATGAAATATCTAATTGGGGAAAAAAACTAACCTGGAAAATAGATTCAGAAGAGTTTAAGATTTATTAGACTATCTGAAAGCCATGATCTTGAAATCATATTTCAAGAAGTTATCAAGGAAAGCTGCCCTAACATCCTAGAATAATAGGGTAAAATGAAAATTGAAAGAATCCATTGATCACTTCCCAAAAGAGATCCCAAAATGAAAACTCTCAGTAATTTTATAGCCAGATTACAGAAGTTCCAGATCAAGAAGAAAATATTGCACATAGCCAGAAAGAAACAATTCGCATATCATGGAATCATGGTCAGGATAACATGAGATTAATATTAATAATAATAATAAGGGGCGGCTAGGTGGCACAGTGGATAGAGCACCGGCCCTGGATTCAGGAGGACCTGAGTTCAAATCTGTCCTCAGACACTTGACACTTACTAGCTGTGTGACCCTGGGCAAGTTACTTAACCCCAATTGCCTCATCAATAATAATAATAATAATAAGCATTTTTATTTAAAGTTTTTAGTTCAAAATTCTATTTCTCCTTCCCTCCCATTCCCTCTTACTGAGGTGGTAAGCAATTATATATGGGTTGTATATGTGCAATTATATAAAACATTACCATAGTAGTTATTCTGTATAAGAAACCTTGAATAAAAGAAAAGAACAAAAGTGAAAAATAGCATGCTATAGTCAATTTCAGTTCTTTCTTTGGAAGTAGTTAATATGTTTTATTATCAGTCACTTGGGATTATCTTGGATCATTGTATTGCTGAGAATAGGCAAGTCATTCGCAGTTTTTTTATCAAACAGTATTGCTGTCACAGTGCATAACATTATCCTACTTCTGTCCACTTCAGAATACATCATCTGTTCATATAAGTATTTCTAGGCTTTCTGAAATTGTCCAGTTTGTCATTTCTTATAGCACAATAATGTTCCATCATAATCACATGTCTCAGCTTGTTTATTCATTCCCTATTTGATGGTCATTTCTTTGATTTCCAATTCTTAGCCTGATCAGAAGGGGCTACTCTAAATATTTTTGTACAAATAGGTATTTTTCTCTTTTTTTGGATGTCTTTGTTATATAAACCTAGCAGTGGTATTGTTGGATCAAAGGGTATGCAAAGTTTCATAGCACTTTGAGCACAGTTTTTGCTTTCTCTCCAGAATGGTTGGATCTGTTCACAACTCCACCAACAATGGATTAGCATCACAGTTTTTCACACATCCCCTCCAACGTTCAATATTTTTCTTTTTTGTCATATTTGCCACTATGATAGGTGATAACACAGAATTTAATAGGTTCTAAGTTACAGCATCAAAAGGCTTAGAATATGGTGTTCTATAGGACAGAAGAGAGAATTATGATCAAGAATAACCTACTGAGAAAAACAGCATAATGCTTTAAGGGGGGAATGGCTATTTAATGAAGTTGAGGATGCTCAAGCATTCATGATGAAGAGATCAGAACTGAATTGGGGAGGGAGGTGATAGAAGAGAGGTTGGAGTGGGTAAGGCATTGGTCAGAAGAAAAACAGACTTTTGAGAAGGGGCAGGGCAAAAGGAGGGAGAAAGAGAAGGATAAATGAGATAGAGGGAGATACAGTTAGTAATCATTACTGTGTATGTGAATGGGATTAACTCACCCATAAAACAGAAGTGGATAATGGAGTGAATTAAAAAGAAGAAACTGAATCTGTTTACAAGAATCACACTTAAAGCTGAGAATTACACACAGAGTAAAGATAAAGGGCTGGAGCATAATCTATTATGCTTCAGCTGAAGTAAAAAGAAAAAAACAAGGGTAGCAATCATGATCTCAGACTACACAAATGCAAAAAACAAAATAGATCTAATTAAAAAAGAAGCAGGGAAACTACATTTTGTTAAAAAGGTACCTAGACCATCTAGTAATATCAATAGTAAACAAGTTTGCATCAAATGGTATAGCTTCCAACTTCTTAAAAGGAAAGTTAAATGAATTGCAAGAGGAAACAGAAAGTAAAACCATACTGTTTTAGGGGCCAAATTTAATATGGGGAGAGTTAATTGGGTGGCTCGCCAAATATTAGGGTTCAGAAAATAACGAGGGACCTCTAGGTCCAAAACCACCTCCCCTCCAAACTGCCTTTTTTAGTTATTTCTCCCAGGCTAATAAGAAAGGAGATTAACAGCCTCTTTTCCACAAACAAATCAGGTTTTATTAATGGTAATAAAATACACAGCAAAGGTGAAATTAATAAGGACAAGGACAAGCGAATAGGGAAAGAGGAAGATGGATAATCTTCCTGGCTTAACAAAGGCTGTCTCAAACCCAAACTCACTTTCAGCTCAGCTAATTCAAAGAGCTAGATTTTATTAACTCACCACCAGGGGTCCATAATTTCTATGGGAGTCAGCTGTTCAGCCTGTCTCCAGTCCGCTCTGACAGCTCCTCCAAGGTGCACGCGTGTGTGAGAGAGAGAGAGACAGAGAGACAGAGAGATAGACACACGGAGAGAGGGAGAGAGCTACTTTCTGTTGGGGTCCCTTTTTCTACCTTTTTGTCCCTCTCCCAAAGGGGAGGTCCTTCAAGTTATGTAGCTGAAACTGGTTCCCTGTTGATAATGCAGTCCACAGCCTCTGAGGGCACTCCTTCTCAGGCTTGGCCAAGTTTAGACTGGGTTTAACAGGGAGGGTCAAGTGTGGCTCAAAATCTAATCCTCTTAAGTGGGTACTTAGTAGTTTCTCATTCACACCCAATTCAAACACTACTAGATCAATCAAGTCAGACCCCTGGGAGTCTGCCAAATTCCATTATTTTACCACATACTAATGGACCTCAACTTTTGCCTTTCATAATTAGTTAAATCTAACAAAAAAATAATCAAAGAAAAGAAAGGAATTGAAACCCTTTATCACTCTTTGCTGATGATATGATGATGTAATTAGAGTATCCTAGAAAAGAAAGTAAAAACTGGTATAAATAATTAACAACTTTAGCAAAGTTGCAGGATAGAAAATAAACTCACATAAATCACCAGCATTACTATATATTACCATCAAAGTTCAGCAACAATAGATAAAAAGAAAATTCCACTTAAAATAACTTTAAACAATATAAAATACTTGGGAGTCTATCTGCCAAGACAAACCCAGGAAAAATATGAACACAATTATAAAACATTTTTCACACAGATAAAGTCAGTTAAATTAAAAAAATAATAATTCTACCTAAATTAGCTTACTTACTCAGTGCCATACCAATCAAGCTACCAAAAATCATTTTATAGAGTTAGAAGAAATAACAAAATTCATACGGAAGAATAAAAGGTCAAGGATATCAATGGAATTAATGGGGGAAAACCTGAAGGAAGGTGATTAACATTATTAGACCTCAAACTGTATTACAAAGAATAAACATCAAGACAATCTGGTACTGACTAAGAAATAAACCAATGGATCAGTGAAATAAATTAGGTACAGAATATACAGTAGGAAATGACCACAATAATTTTGTGTTTAATAAACACAAAGATCCAAACTTTTGGGTCAAGAACTTACTATTTGACAAAACTTCCTGGAAAAACTGGAAAGCAGTTTGGCAGAAATTAGGTATAGATCAACATTCATACCATATTTGAAGGTAAGGTACAAATGGGTACAAGATTTATACATAAATAGTGATATCATAAGCAACATAGGGTAGCATAGAATATTTTATTTGACAGAACTATGGTCATGGGAACAATTTATAACCAAATTAGATAGAATGCACTAAGAGATTATAAAATGAATAATTTTGATTACAGTAAATTTAAAATGGCTTGCACAAAAACCAGTGTAGCCAAGATGAGAATGAAAGCAGAAACTGTTTATGAGTAAGCAGGGGAATTTGCAGGAAATTTCTGTGATAAAGGCCTTATTTCAAAAATATGTAGAGAAATTCACGTATGCATTGCCATAGCAATTAAAGTACCAAAAATTATTTTATAAAGCTAGGACAAATAATGCAATTCATCTGGAAGAACAAAAGGGCAAGAATATCAAGGGAATTAATGAAAAAAACAACCCACAAATGAAGAGGGCCTAGCAATAACAAATTTCAAACTATACTGTAAAACAGCAATAAACAAAACTCTCTGATACTGGCTAAGAAATAGAGTTGTGTATCAGTGGAACAGATTAGGTACACAAGACACTGTAGCAAATGACCATAGTAACCTAGTATTTGAAAAACCCAAAGACCCTAGCCTTTGGGATAAGAATTCATTATTTGACAAAAACTGCTGGGAAAAGTGGAAAACAGTAGGACACAAACATGTAATTGGAAAAAAAATTATATGAAAAAATACAAGTAGGCTTATGTTCAAGTAATTCCCCTGGTAAACACTGGCTTTGTGACCCTTGTCTATTTATTTAAGTCATCAATTCTCTAGACAGTTGTTTAAGACAGAAAATTGCATAAAAAATACTAATCTTCATTAGTACATAGACTCTTCTCACTTGCAAGATGCCTATACCACTGAAATCTCCTTTTCAGTTCCATTCAGTATAATTTCCCTTCACAAGGGAAATTTTAGGCACTGATGACCTGCTTGCATGGACCCCCTTGCAGTAGCCTTCTAATTGGTCTTTAGGCTTAGATTCTCTCTATTCCATTCCTACATAGCTTGAAAAGTGAAATTCCTTCAGCATTATGTTACTCCCTTGCTCAAAATAGATTTAGTGACACCTTTTTCTACCACATGGATGACATTCAGTCACTCCTCTCCATACTTTTGAACTGGCTGTTCCCCATGCCAGAAATAATATCTCTCCCCAACCCTGCTCTTGGATTTCCTGTCTATGCTATAACCTCACAGGGTTGTTTAGAGGATCAAATATGCATGATACTGAGAAGTATCCTAATACTGATAGTATTTTCCAAACCTTAAAACAGTAGATAATGGTAGTTTTTATTACATTTATTATCTCATCAGTTACTAGCATTTTCCCACACCTCCCCACTCATATTAGTTCCAGTTCATTTTGTATATATTCATTGCCTACTATCTAGGGGAGGGGGGAGGGAGGGAGGGAGGCAGAAAAATTTGAAATTGGAAATCTTATGTAAGCAAATGTTGAAAACTGTCTTTACATGTAACTGGAAAATAATAAAATGCTTTTATTTAAAAAAAGAAAAAATTATATAGGAGGCAGGCATTATCTTTGATGTTTGTGCACGTGTGTGTGTGTGTGTGTGTGTGTGTGTGTGTGTGTGTGTGTGTGTATACTTTGAATGGATAATTTATTTCAGTGCCCTAAATGGGCTATTGACATATGTGGCTCTGGGTTTGGACATTAAAACATAACATTCATATCTGTAGATAAAACTTAAGAAGTTCATGCCTAAAAACTATTATAATTTCTGCAAGGTCAAAGGTTCACTTTGAAATTCATTAAGTTTGATATGGTGGACTAATTTGGGACTTAGTTAACGAACTTCTAAATGTATAAAAATGGAAAGTAATGGGCCAGATTAATGTATTTTGATTTGCAAATGTTATTCATGTCACTTGTTCTTTAGATTAGGCTCCAAAAAGACTTTTGGAAAAGTTACATTTAAGGGAATTGTGTTTACAGAATTTTCTCTATCCTTTTTGTTCAGCTATACTATGTTGTAAAAATGGCATTTTTTGACAGTTAATATTCTGAGACTGATAAGCTCAACAGTGACTGAGTGTGCAGACAAGTTTCGGGTTCTTTTTCCACCTGTTCCCATCATCATTTCAAAGAATCTATTTCTATAGGGTCATTTACCAAAGAAATGATCTCTGAAGATTAGCTGTCACTTAATTAGGGTCCTTTCACTTTATTTTGTAAGTTTCCCACACAGATTGGGAAAGATGACATATCTCATGATCTTGTGAATCTTTAAGTAGAGATCTGAAAGGCCTCTTCTTATGATTGCTTACTTCCCTTTAATCACATCCTGTGTGTTTATACCTTCCTTAAGGTTCCTCAACATACTGTGACTTCTGACTTGATCTCTACATGTATTGTCAGATATGCTTCTCTGAAGTTTGTTTGTTTAAAATTTTTAGTAACATATTATTCCCTAAGTTGTGATTACTCACGGGACATTCATTTACTTCAGTGAGACAAATCAGTAAAAACCCAGAGTGATTTCCATTGGACTCATCCAAGGACAAAATTAGCTTTTAGTATTTAACCAGGCCAGTATCACAAAATATAAATAAGTTGTTTACTTGAAAAACAAATTAGACAGTGGAATGATATTTGGGGGGGGGAGGTAGAAAATAGTCTTTTTACAACAGTGAAGCCCAGTATTGAAATTAACAGGAATGGTCCATAGTAGTTGAAATTCACAGACCAGAAGCAGATCCAAGCCTTTTCACCTTTGTGATTCCCTCCAGTGTTTTTCAGTGAATTCTCAACAAAGAATCTACACGACCCAATGAACATAATTCGTTGTTTTAATAACTTTTTCAGTATAATTATGGCGTTAAGACTATCCAGATGTTTTCACATGCTTTCACTAAATGACTAGCCTACCTCCTCTTAAAATAAAAAATTGTTATTCAATCAGTGAGCATTTAAGTGCTTACCCTGTGTCATGTAGTATGTAAGACACTGAAGAAATAAACAGTAAAAGTGAAACATTCCCTTTTATCGGGAAGTTTACATGTTTCAGATATTTTATCACACTCCAAGGTCATTGTTGGTTAGATGTTACATCCTCCCCAAACAAACATACCACTTATTTTTTTTTTATTGTGTACTTTTTTCCCTTGTGGAAAAATAATAAAGTTTCCCATTCCCTCTTTAGACAAAGTAGTACAAAGTGTGAGATTTAAAATTGGATATTAGATCATAAATCTCCCCTACTTAACCCTTCCCTTAATTCATCTCCCAGACTAGTAAATGGAAGAAGCTTCTGGTTTTCTAGATAGAGCCTTTATTGTATATAAGGTGTTGTTGATTAGAAGGATAGGAAAACAGAAATACAGTACAAATCGTCTTAAATCTAGGCTGTCTATATTCCTTATAAAAACTCACCAAACCGATTTAGGCCACCTTTGGAGTGAGTCAGACCGTCTGTGCCGCGCCGCCCGGAGTCCCGCCAAGCCGGCAAAAAAAGCTACTCCCGTTCTCTCCACCCCGGAAGTCAAAAAAACCCGGCAGGCAGTCTGACATGCGCAGCAGGCGCACTGTACCTGGCAGGCAGTCTGACATGCGCAGCAGGCAGACTGTTCATCTCCTCCCCAAAAGGGTGGTCCTTGAAAAACTGGCGTCTTTCACTTATCCTAACCGACTGTTAAAAACTTTCATATTTTACCACATTTCCCCCCTTTGCTTCCTCAAGAAACGGAATGTTTCCTTGATGGAACAGTAAAAAGAATATAATAACTTTTGCTGACTAATAATATGCGAACAACAATACAGAAAAGGAAGAGAGGAAAGTTTTGTCCAGAGGGGCGATTTTTTTTTTTCCTCATGAACCGACGCTTTGACATTAGTCTTGCAAAGGGAGAGCCTCTGCAGAGAGTACATGTTACAGATAGTATATAACAGAAAGGAGATAGTAAAAGCTAATAAAGCAAAACAGTTCATATAAAGTCTCTGAGTTCTCTTGTCTTCTTGAAGTGGTAAGATGTCATCAGGAGGAAACTGGATTCTGGTCTGGAAAACTGGATTCTGGACTCTGGTCTGGAAAGCTGGATTATCTTCTTTAACTGTTTGAATTGCTGTATTTTTAAAACCTTAGCATAGCATTGTCAATGATCAAATTAATAAATTCCATTACATTCCCTCCTTTATATGGTTAGACTTGTAATAGAGGGTTGAGGTAGTTATGCAATGTGTAACACTTTTTACCACCATGTGTCTGGATCAAAGCCAAATTTAGTATGTGTTCATGACACCTGAAAATGTTATGGAAAGGTTATCATACCATATCTCATGGTTCTGAGACAGCCAGTGATTGTGCTAGGCCACAGGTGAATTCAACTGAGTGAGATAAAAAGATAAATAAGTTCAGTTAAATTAGGTTAAATTAGGAGGGAGAGAGGATGAATACTGGACTGTGCCTAGTAATTGTGCTCTACATAGTCACCATCATAAGCAAACCATGGACTTACGTATACCTGTCTCTCCTTTTGTTGCACATATATTCTCTCCAGGGCCTGCGTCAGAGTTCACAGCAAGTTAGTCTCTGAAATGATAAGTTTCCATATTTCTGAAATCTCATTAATTTCACCAAAGACAATATGATGGTAAAAATGTGTGCTATGCTGCATAACTGAGAATATATTAGTGATATATACAATAATTCCAAACCATACCCAGAGTATAATGACATATAAATAATAAACGAATGTAAATAGCTGATTATATTAGACATTGTTACATAATCTTCTTTTAGACATTATTACATAATCTTCTTTTAGCAAGTAGACCACATCATCTTATACATGAATTCTCTGGTATAACAGTAGCAGATACTTAAAGTGGTGATTAATTCATCAAAAAGAAATAAGACTTCAATTAGCAAGATTCAATATTCAATGTTTTCAGTGAGGTATCAGGCAATTTCTGGTACTTTTTAGTTAAACAGAACAACATACAAGAGAAAGGAGAAAAATAAATAAATAAAACAAAACTCATTAGAACTCATGGTTCTCTCAAAAAGAAAGAGTAAATAAAAAAAAAGAAGAATTCTGGTAGCTTCTGAGGCCCGATAGCCTCACCCACAGCATATACTTAAAATGTCTTTGAATAATCACTTAGTTTACAAAATTTAGTTTTAAAGAAAAGCAAAAGAAACAAAAGTAAAAAAAAAAACCAAAGCAAAACCAAAAATAAAAAATAAAAAGCAAAAGATTCGCTAAGCACCCTTTTGTGCTCTTAAAGAACTTAAAGGTGCAGTCAATTCCAGGTCTTTTCAGTGCCTTTCAAAAGTCAAAACAAAAACAAAAAAAACCCAAAAATTAATAAAAAAAAAAAATAGTTGAGGTAGGCCAGAAAACTAGGCCATGTACTTCAGTGCTTTTGCCTGTAGAAGGAAATGCTTGTTAAATTATAAGGTATTTAAGCTGCTAGAGTTTGGGGTATGCCACATTGTTTTAACTGGTTCCCCAATTCTCTGCATGCCAAAGTGGCAGGGGTTTCTGAATTGTCATTGATCTTTCTAATGCTGTCATAATGTTCTTTATGGTAGAAAATGTGGAGTTCTGTAGCATCAGTTTTGTCTGTGCCACTGATTTTCAATAAAGGCTGATTTAATTGATGAACCACAACATTCAGCTGATGCTGCTTAGCAAATGCTACAATTGTATCATTTCCTCCCCACTTTCCAAATTTCTTTAATTCATCAACATATTCTTCAAAAGGGGAGTCATTTACTATAAAAGACTCAAACTCTTGTCTATGGTTAATCATATAAGAAGCAGCTTCTTGTCTGTGTCTGAGATGATTTCTACAGTGACCTTCTAGCTGGTCTGCTAAAGCCCTAAAAAGGCAATTTCCGTCTCCTGATACTTTACGAAGACTGAGTCCCAAAGCATTTAACTGATCAGTGGGATTCTTAAATGGGAACTTCCTGTTTCCTCTGAACTTTCTTTGCTCTTTAACAGTTGCTATCGTTAGGGTTTTTACCTCTTTAGCGTCTACCTCAGGTCTATCTGAAATCTCTTCACCTATGAATGGTGCAGGCTTTATATGAGAGCAATGAATCCATGAGTCTTTTTCACCAATTTTAATGGCGGTAGGAGTTGTCAATAATACCTGAAAAGGTCCTTCCCAGGCAGGTTGAGTTCCACTGGTTCTCTGAAAATTCTTTACATATATTTTATCTCCTGGGTTGAAGTTATGCAATGAAAAGTCTAATGGTCCTGCCTGGACCACAGCTCCTGCCTCATGGAGTTCACGTAGCCTGGTCTGTAATTCCTGTATATAGGAAGCAACAGAAGTATCACCTCCCACCAGTGATGTATAAACTGGGGAAAAAGTTTTAGCTTGGATAGGAGGGTGACCAAAAAGCATTTCATAAGGAGATATATGAAGTTCTCCTCTTGGTCTACTTCGTAGATAGAATAATGCCAATGGTAGAACATCAGGCCATTTCAAATGGGTTTCAGTACATAATTTGCCAATCATACTCTTAAGCTCTTTATTCATACGTTCGACTTGGCCTGAACTTTGTGGATGGTAGGGCGTGTGGAATTTTGGAGTCACTCCCAAGAAAGAGTAGATTTGGGATAAAATCGAATCAGTGAAATGTGTGCCTTTGTCAGAATCGATGCGGGCTGGTGGGCCAAAACGAGGTACTATCTCTTTAAGAAGAATTTTGGCAACAAAGGCAGCTGTGGCTCGGGGGCTGGGAAAGGCCTCCACCCACCGAGTGAGCTGATCAACTATAACAAGGCAAAATTTATAATGTCCTGCTTTTGGCATAGTAATATAATCAATTTGTAAGTGCTCAAAAGGTGTATATGCTAGAGGACGCCCTCCATAAGCTTTGACCTTAAAAGCATACTGATTATAAGACTGACATGTGGAGCAGCCCGAGCAGATTCGAGATGCTGTATTAGTCACACCTGGTGCTATCCAGGTTCTCTTAATAGAGTCTACAATGCCTTGTGTACCAAAATGGCCTTTTCTGTGAACAGAGAGGCATACCTGGTGGTAGAATTTCCGGGGAAGAAATGGCTTACCTTCCGGAGACACCCAGATGCCATTGATCTGTTTCGCCTTAAATTTCTTTTTCCACTTTTCTACTTCAGAATCGTCATAGGTTAGGTTGGAAGGAATATCCTCAGAAGGTGAAAGGTTAAATACATGTTCAGGAGCTTCTAATGCAGCAAGCTTGGCTGCAGAATCGGCTCGTGCATTTCCCTTTGAAACAGGATCACTATTCCCTGTGTGGGCAGGGCAATGTACAACGGCTAGGGAAGAAGGCAGTTTTAGGGCATCTAAGAGGTCCTTGATAAGGTCCCCATTGGCAATAGCCTTGCCCGAGGATGTTAGAAAGCCTCGTTGATGCCAAATCATACCAATAAAGTGGCATATGCCAAAGCCATATTTCGAGTCAGTAAAAATGGTGGCACTCTTATCTTTAGCTATATTACAGGCCTGTGTAAGAGCCACAAGTTCAGCAGCCTGTGCACTAAAATGGGAAGGCAGAGAAGCTGCCCAGAGGGTGTCATAATCAGAAACTACAGCAGCTCCAGTAAAACGGGTTCCCTCTCTCATAAATGAGGAACCATCTGTATAGAGGACAAGATCAGGATTTTCTAAAGGTGTATCAAAAAGATCATCACGGGGTTTTTCAGCCATATCAACTAAAGAAGCACAGTCATGCAACGGTTCCCCCGAGAATGGTAAGTTAGGGAGTAATGTTGCTGGATTAAGAACTGTGCAGCGTTTTAAAGTGATATTCTCATTACCTAACAGGGTTATTTCATACTTAGCCAGCCTTTGATCTGAAAAGGCTTGTGTCCTGTGACGTAGTAAGAGAGCCTCCACTTCGTGAGGGCATTGCACAGTTAGAGGGTTACCTAGGACCAAATCAGAGGCTTTTTCTACCAAAAGCGCTGTGGCCGCCACTGCTCTAAGGCAAGGTGGCGCTCCAGCCGCTACAGGGTCCAGCTGAATTGAATAGTAGGCTATAGGACGTTGGTTAGGCCCCAGTGACTGAGTCAGGACTCCAGAAGCCACCCCCCTTTGTTCATGCACAAAGAGAGTGAAAGGCTTACTATAATCTGGCAGTCCTAGGGCAGGTGCTGATAACAAGGCCCGTTTTAATTCTTTTATGGCTGAGAGATGCTGGGGATCCAACTGTAAACTGTCTGGAACAGAACTTTTTGTAAGAGCTATGAGGGGTTTAGTAATTTCACCAAAAGAGGGTATCCATTGTCTACAGTACCCAGCTGCTCCCAGAATGGCTCTCAACTGCCTCTTAGTAGTGGGGGCAGAGAGTTGTTGAATGGCCTGGACTCTCTTAGAAGAGACAGAGCGAGTTCCAGCAGCCAAAATAAATCCTAAATATTCTACCTGGGGCAAACACCATTGTACCTTTGTCTTGGAAACCTTGTGTCCTCTCTTGTGCAGCTCCAGCAGTAAGTGACGGCTATCTTCCTGACAAATTTCAGCATTAGGAGAGGCCAAAAGTAAGTCATCTACATATTGTACTAGTGTGGAGCCCTTAAAGGTAATAGAGGCCAGATCCTGCTGTAAAATTTGGGAAAATAATGTGGGACTGTCTACAAATCCCTGTGGGAGTCTAGTCCAGGTCCACTGTCTATTTTTCCAGGTAAAAGCAAATAAATATTGGAAGTCCTCATGTACTGGTATGGAGAAAAAGGCAGAGCAAAGGTCTACCACTGTGAAACATGTAGATTCATAGGGAATTGAGGAAATTATCATAGCCAGATTTGCGACTATAGAATGTCTAGGAATAACATAATTATTAATCGCTCTAAGATCTTGCACAAAGCGATAAACAGGTTTACCATCTGGCCCAGGCTTGGGTTTTTTAACTGGCAAAATGGGAGTATTGCATGGAGAGTGATGACATGGAATAATAATACCCTGGCTTTTCAAAGCCTCAATTATAGGGGTGATCCCTTCTATTGCTTCCCTAGACAATGGATACTGTGGAATGGAGGGGGGTGGTCCCCCCTTAACTTTAAAGGTAACAGGCATGGCAGACTTAAGGAGCCCCACCTCATTAGGGGATGAGGCCCATAAAGACTCAGGAATGTCAGAGGGGATTTTGGATACCTCCCCTGCTGTTCCTTGAGCTTCTGTAAGTAAAATTGGTAATAAATGAACAGTATCCTCTGGCAATTGTAAGGAGACAGCCCCATCTGGAGCACAAGATATGGTTGCTCTAAGCTTGCAAAGGAGATCACGACCTAATAAATTTACAGGGGCATCAGGCATGAGTAAAAATGAATGTTCCACTGTTAAGGGCCCCATAGATACCATGCGAGGATTCAATTTTGCCACTCTCTGGCTCTTTCCTGAGACTCCCACTACATTCAAAAATCCTACAGGTCTACACCCAGCATCTGGTTTGCTTACTAATACTGATTTAGAGGCTCCTGTGTCTAGCAGACAATCATAATAAGTCTCCCCCACTTTTAAGGTGACATGTGGTTCATTACTCTGGGGAGGTGAATGGACTGGCACAAGTGCATTCAAAAAATCTGGATCTGGGAATATATGGCTTTCATTATCTATGTTCCATTCCTCCCCAAGACACCATCATTCCTGTGTCCTCTTCTGAGGGGGGTCTTGGTTACCATTATTCTGGTACTGCCTTTCTGTATTCCTCCAAAAAGATCTATTTCTATTTTGATTTCGCCTGTAATTAGAATTAGAATTTCTTCTCCAAGTTCTACATTCTCTCAATTCATGCCCCTCCTTACGACAGTAACAACACACCTTAGTGTCCTTGTTCCGGTGTCCACATGGCTGACTAGGAATCGCTGGTGCCAGAATGCTCTGTTTAGGGTGATCTGGATCTTCCTCACGTGAGTCAAAGACATAATTTGCAAGTTCCTTAATTCTATCTACTGAGAGATTTCTCCAGTCTGGACATTGTTTCAGAAAGTATCTACGTATTTCTGGCAGTGAATTATAAACAAATGTGTTGAGAATGATACAGGAATCTCTTAAATCTACTGGATCCAATCTGGTGTACTGTCTAGCGGCCTCACAAAGTCTATCATAAAATCTGTTTGGTCTTTCATTAGCCTCCTGAGGTAGGCTTAAAAATTTCTGCCAGTTTTCCGGTTTTCTAGAGCAAGATTCCATTCCCTTCAGAAGTGTTTCTCTAGCATCTTTTAATCTTTGGAAATCCCTATCATCATTATAATTCCACTCTGGATCCTTTAGAGGCCATTCCACATCGGCCTTACCTTTCGCAACAAGGGCATTTCCTGCTGAGATAATATCTGTAATCTCAGTTGGGGACAGTAAAGTTTCCAAAAGGCAAGTAACATCAGCCCAACTGGGTTGATATGCATTAAATATAGTCCTTAACTGTGAAATTACAGTGTTTGGATTTTTCTCAAAACTAGGGATGATTGATTTCCATGCGCTCAAGTCACTTGGTCTAAAGGGGCTATATTTTCTGACTTGAATTGGCACTCCCTTCTTACTATGTTCTATAGCTTCCTGCAGAGGGAGTAGTTTCTGCTGATCTGATTCTGAACTTGGATCATCTCTAGTAGAAACAGCCATTTTGAGGTCTCTCTCCATATGTGAGAGTTTCCCCCACATCATAACAATGATAATAACAAAAACAATGATAATAACAAAAACAAAAAAAAAACAACAAAAAAAAAATAAAATCCTTAGTCGTATGAACTATGGATGTGGTATTAAAAGGTATTTCAATTGCAGGCATAAAATTTCTACTTATATTAAACGTATTTTCCCAAAGATTCTCACGTATACTATTATACAAAAAACTTTTTGCTGCCTGAATGAGGAAAAAACCAATAATGTTATGAAGGACCATTGAATAAACTATTCCTCTAAGTCGGGATGTTATGCTGTCCCAATACATTCCGATGAGAAAAATCAAAGGGATGGTAGAATATTCGAGCATCTTGCCCTTTAAACTGGGCTGGCTTTTCTGTTTAAAGCAAGACTTTTAGAGGCTTAAAGTCTTTAAGGGAGATTAGACAAAGGGAAAGTCCGCGGGGGGGGGGGGGGGGGGGGGGGGTATTTGGAAAATCCACCGAATTAGCCGGCTTATGGCCAAACTAGGGAGGGTGGGAGGGTCCTTAAGGTCCCTTCGGGGTCGCCAAACTGTGAGATTTAAAATTGGATATTAGATCATAAATCTCCCCTACTTAACCCTTCCCTTAATTCATCTCCCAGACTAGTAAATGGAAGAAGCTTCTGGTTTTCTAGATAGAGCCTTTATTGTATATAAGGTGTTGTTGATTAGAAGGATAGGAAAACAGAAATACAGTACAAATCGTCTTAAATCTAGGCTGTCTATATTCCTTATAAAAACTCACCAAACCGATTTAGGCCACCTTTGGAGTGAGTCAGACCGTCTGTGCCGCGCCGCCCGGAGTCCCGCCAAGCCGGCAAAAAAAGCTACTCCCGTTCTCTCCACCCCGGAAGTCAAAAAAACCCGGCAGGCAGTCTGACATGCGCAGCAGGCGCACTGTACCTGGCAGGCAGTCTGACATGCGCAGCAGGCAGACTGTTCATCTCCTCCCCAAAAGGGTGGTCCTTGAAAAACTGGCGTCTTTCACTTATCCTAACCGACTGTTAAAAACTTTCATATTTTACCACAAAAGTTATATTAGGACATTACTTTAATCTAAAGTCCTTGGGGAAAAAAAAATCTAAAGTCCTTGGTCTAATCTGAATGAGAAATTTTATCAGTCTTTCTTAAATATAAATGTAGGTGTGGTTTACTTTTTTTTTTTTTTGGCCGGGCAAAAAGGGTTAAGTGACTTGCCCAGGGTCACACAACTAGTAAGTGTCAAGTGTCTGAGGCTGGATTTGAACTCAGGTCCTCTTGAATCCAGGGCCAGCGCTTTATCTACTGTGCCACCTAGCTACCCCCATTTCACCAATCTTGGCCTCAGTTGCCTCATGCCTAAGATAGGAGTACTGAACGAGATGACTTTGAGATCCTTCCCATGTCTAAACCCATTTTGTCCAAAATAGATGGATGAGATCATTGGCCTGCCCAAGTACATTCATAATCTAGATCATATATATTCTCCATCCAATGGGAGAGTGGAAGGATAAATAAGCAACAACATAAAATAGAAACCAGGGAGAAGGATTTCTAAAATAAGAAATTGGATGGGCAATCAGAGGTCAAATTATGCTAACCACAAGTCCAAATATGTATTTGTTTAAAAGAAATGTAGTCATCCTTGAAGACAAATCAAATCAATTCACTTCCTTTTGTTCTTTAAATAATAGTTAAATGTTGTCTTGGACAGTTTTTTCAAACAGGAAAAAATAGTCATTTTGGAGATATTTATTTTGCTCATAACAAATATGTTATTATATGACATTATTATGATGAGTAGCAATTTAAAGGAAAATCTTAGCTCTGTTAGTAAGTTGGTCTTTCCCTAATTCCCACCCTTCATAAGGCTCTCTGTGTCTTCCTCAGGCAATAGAAGACAGCTTTGCAAGTGGAACATTTGGATAAAAAGACAAATTGTCTACTATCTCTGAGCCTTATTTTAATATTTAATTTTACTTTGGGCAATTTCTTATGCTCTTGAGAAAGCTTTTATTTACTTTTATTTCATGGCATTTATTTTGTTGCTCTGAAATATACGAAGTGCTTCACTTTAAGTGTTAAATTATTTCTAACTCTGAAATGCAAGTTCTTTTTTTTTCCTTTTATTAATGTTTTTCCACTTCTAAAGTCAGTGGGGAGGAGAAGCAAAGGAGGAGGGGATGGGGAACACATAGGAAAATCTGTTCAAGCCTCTTAGAGGATAGTTGAGAGACCCAGAAAGCAACCTCATGCAAATCTACATACACCAGTTTGCTGTTTCTTTCCATTCTCCCATATTAGGTCATACATAACTCTGTGTTTTGTAGAATATCATTAGGGCCCAAACTAATTTTATATGGCCTTGCTTAACTCCCTTTAGTTACAAGGAGAAACGATCTCGTGAAATAGTTTGCAGAAGTATATTAGACATCCACAAAGGTGGAACAGCATTACGGACTCTAGCCGGCAAAGCCTCCCCACTCTTCCTTCCCCTGCTTACTGGCTTCTACTTAAAATTCTGTTGTGAACAATCAATTATTTTATCGATCTCTCGTCATCGATTCTTAGAAAAAGGAAAGTTTCTGTACAAGAGAAAATATTTATTTTGTTCTCAGTCATTTATCTTTTAGTGTGAATGAAGGACCCTTTCACCCTCCCCCCAAATACCACCAAATTAATACAAAGGCAAAATAAAAATAATTTCCATGGGGCCTTAAGGAAAAACACTAGATACCCAATATCAGAAGTGGCATTTCCAAGGGAAGAAAAAGATAAAAGAGAGCATTCTGGCATCTCTGTAGGTAAACTCAATCCTGTCTCTCCTAGTTTTGCCTAGGCATTGAAATTGTATTACCAGGGAGGAAACACTGGGACATAGAATAAGACATCAGTAGGGTATTTTATCCAACACAGTAACATTCTGTTGAGTGTAAGCAGGGCAGCGAGGTGGCACAGTGGATAGAGCACTGACCCTGGATTCAGGAGGATCTGAGTTCAAATGCGGCCTCAGACACTTGACACTTACTAGCTGTGTAATCCTGGGCAAGTCACTTAACCCCAATTGCCTCACCAAAAAAATTAAATAAATAAATTTTAAAAAATGAAAAGGAAAGAAAAGAAAGAAAAAAGAGAAAAGTACAAACTGTCCTTCTAGCCATATATTATTTTTAAAGTAAACTTAAAATTCTCCTTAATTTTTCAATCTTAATAGTATTTTTCTAGTTACATGTAGATAGTTTTCAACACTCATTTTTATAAGATTTTGAGTTCCAAATATTTCTCCCTCCCCCATCCCCAAGACAGCAAGCAGTCTGATATAGGTTATATATGTACAATCACATTAAACATATTTCTGCATTAGTCATGTTGTGAAAGAAGAATCGGAACAAAAGTGAAAGAACCTCAAAAAAGAAAAAAACCAACAAAAGTAAAAAATAATGTGGTTCAATCTGCATTCAAATTCCACAGTTCTATATTTGGATGTGGAGAGCATTTTCCATCATGAATCCTTTGGAATTGTCTTGAATAGTTGTATTGCTGAGAAGAGCAAAGTCTATTATTGCTTAGCATCATACAATGTCATGGTTACTGTGTCAAATTTTCTTCTGGTTCTGCTCACCTCACTCAGCATCAGTCCACATAAATCTTTCCAAGGTTTGTTTTTTTTTTTTGAAATGTGCCTGATCATCATTTCTTATAGTAAAATAGTATTCCATTACATTCATATACTACAACTTGTTCAGCCACTCCTCAATTGATGGGTGTCCCCTCGATTTCAAATTCTTTGCCACCACAAAGAGAGCTACTATAATTTTTTTTGTACATGTGGTTCCTTATCCCTTTTTTGGTGATCTCTGTTGAATACATACCTAGCTGGGTCAAAGGATATGCATAGCCCCATAGTCCTTTGGCCATAATTCCAAATTGCTCTATAAAATGGTTGGATCTGTTCACAAATCTACCAATAATGCATTAGTGTTCCAACCTTTCCAAATCTCCACAAACATTTATTATTTTCCTTTTTTGTCATATTAGTCAATCTGATAGGTGTGAGGTGGTACCTCAGAGTTGTTAAATATTCATTTCTCTAATCAATAATGATTTATAACATTTATTTTTTCATTTGGCAATAGATAGCTCTGATTTCTTCATCTGAAAACTACCTGTTCATATCCTTTGACAATTTCTCAGTTGGGGCATGACTTGTATTTTTATAAATTTGATTCAATTTTCCATGGATTTTAGAAATGAGACCTTTATCAGAAATGTAAAAATTGTTTCCCAGCTTTCTGCTTTCCTTCTAATCTTGGATGCGTTGCTTCTGTTTGTACAAAACCTTTTAAATTTAATGTAATCAATAATTTCATAATATTCTCTATCTCTTGTTTAGTCAAAAATTCTTCTCTTCTCCATTAATCTGATAGGTAAACTATTCCTTTCTCTCCTAATTTGCCTATGGTACATTAAGCTTTGTTTTAATCATGTACTCATTTTGACCTTATTTTGTTATACTATATAAGATGTCAGTCTATGCCTAGTTTCTTCCATACTATCTTCCAGTTTTCCCAGCAGTTTTTGTCAAATACTGAAATTTTATCCCAGAAACTGTCGTCTTTGGGTTTATCAAACATTAGATTACTTTCATCACTTACTGCTGTGACTCTTGGACCTAACCTCCTCCACTGATCCATCACTCTGTTTCTCAGCCAGTCCCAAATAATTTTGAGACTGCTGCTTTGTTTATTTATTTATTTATTTATTTTTTAGTTAGACAAAGATGGTAGTTTATTTAGGGACAAGGGAAGGGAAGAGGCGGGGAAGGGAAACCATGAAAGAAATCCTTGAACTTCTCATGGGGAGATAGACACAAAGCACGAGGCTCAGAGGTACCAATCTCCTTATTTTTATTTTTTATTTTATTTTATTTTTTTTGCAGGGCAATGAGGGTTAAGTGACTTGCTCAGGGTCACACAGGTAGTAAGTGTTAAGTGTCTGAGACCAGATTTGAACTCAGGTCCTCCTGAATCCAGGGCTGGTGCTTTATCCACTGTGCCACCTAGCCGTCCCAACTGCTGCTTTATAATATAGTTTTAGATTTGGTACAGCTAGCCCACTTTCCTTTGCATCTTTGTATTTTTTTAATTAGTTCCCTTGATATTCTTGACCTTTTGTTCTTCCAGATGAATTTTTTTATTATTTTTTCTACCTCTATAAAATAATATTAGGTAGTTTGGTATGGCACTGAATTAAGTAAATTAATTTAGGTAAAATTATCATTTTTCATTATATTAGCTTGGTCTGTCATGAGCAATTGATATTTTTCCAATTGTTTAGATCTGATTGTATATGCGTGAAAATTGTTTTGTAATTGTATTCATGTGGTTCCTTGGCAAGTAGACTCCCAAATATTTTATATTGTCTAGAGGTTTGTTTTTTGTTTTTATGTGTGTTTCTTTTTTTGCAGGGCAATGGGGCTTACGTGACTTGCCCAAGGTCACACAGCTAGTAAGTGTCAAGTGTCTGAGGCCAGATTTGAACTCAGGAACTCCTGAATCCAGGGCCGGTGCTTTATCCACTGCGCCACCTAGCCGCCCCTCTAGAGGTTTTTAAAATGGAATTTATCTTTCTAACTCCTGTTGCTCCGATTTGTTTATCATATATAGAGATGTTTATTATGTATGGGGATTCATTTTATATTCTGCAAACTTGCTAAAGTTGTTGTCTCAAATAGTTTTGTAGTCGATTCTCTAGGATTCTCTAAGTATACCATCATATCATCTGCCAAGAGTGATAGATTTTTTTCCTCCTTGCCTATTCTAATTTCTTCAATTTCTTTTTCCTCTCTTATTGCTAAACCTAACATTTCTAGTACAATATTAAATAATAGATGTGATAATGGAAATATTCTCAGAAGTGATTTTGCCCAGCCCAGAGTTTAATAACATATCCCTTCCATAACATATCCAAGAAGATTTTGTAGTTTTTCTTCATGAAGACCTTTGGTGATCAAGAACATACTCTCTCTTGAGGCAGTCCATTATGCTTTGATTTTTAGGAAAGTTTTTTCTTTTCTTTATATAACGTCTCAATTAGTCTTTCTTCAACTTCCATCCCTTCTTCTACTTCTGTCTTCTCAGGTCAAACTGAATAAGTCATTTTTTCCCCTTATCCATGACAATTCTACATTTTGTTTTCTTCAATTTGAACTCCAACCCATCATTTCCCAAATTCTCTGTAGTTATTTCACCTTCCTGGTCACCCTACTCTGGACAGGCTCCAGGTCATTTCAAAGAAAATATGTGTTGTAAGTTTTTTTTACACTTTTATAAATCTTCTGGATATGTCTCATTAATCTTTTGAGAAACCAAAATACATCACTTTATTTTATCAATTATAATAATTTTCCCTTAAATATTTTAAAGATTAAATATCTGATTGGAAGCTTCTTTTACCAATTTGGATAACAGCTAAGTGGCACAGTGGATAAAGCACCAGCCCTGGATTCAGGAGGACCTGAGTTCAAATTTGACCTCAGACACTTGACACTTACTAGCTGTTTGACCCTGGGCAAATCATTTAACCCTCACTGACCTGCAAACACACACAGACAAACACACACACACACACACACACACACACACACACACACACACACACACAAACAAAACAAAAACAAAAAACCCAAGCCCTGGGGCAGCTAGGTGGCGCAGTGGATAGAGCACCGGCCCTGGAGTCAAGAGTACCTGAGTTCAAATCCAGCCTCAGACACTTAACACTTACTAGCTGTGTGACCCTGGGCAAGTCACTTAACCCCAATTGCCTCACTAAAAAAACAAAAAAACAAAAAACAAAAAACCCAAGCCCTATTCCTTTTAGTAGGTTGCCTTCATAAATTCTTATGGCAAAAAACCCCAAACAAACAAACAACAAAATCCATCCACCAGCATTTTTGAGATGCCCTTCCCTCCTCAAAACTCAGTTAGGCTGATGCTTTGAAAATAAATATGTATCCTATTGCGAGACCCTGTATTTTCAAAATTTTTCCTATTTTGGAGAACCTGCCAAATTAATTATTTTATCTCCTTTTTATTTATGAACCCAGGGTCACTTCCATACTATCATAAGGTACTAGTGTAGGAATATATTGTAGAATTTTAACAATAGAATATTTTTAAAGGCTCACATTTATATAGAACCTTAAGTTTTACAAAAAGCTTTTCACATAACATCTCCATTCCTTCAGACAATTCTTTGAGACTATAAGTTGCAGAACAACTGCTGTTATATGTTAATGCCACAAATTTTCTCCCTTGGTATTCCCTGCTCCAATAGAACCACAGAAGAGATCTCAGCAAAGTATAATAATAAAACTACTATGAGATTGGGAGTTGGTTGGGGGTGATTAATGAGCAGTTTCATAAAGTAAATGAATGACATCTGAGTTGGGCCTCAAAGGAAGGAAAGGAGACAACACATGATATTGGGCAGTAGGGGAGTACATTCAAAATTTGAAGAATAATATGAACAAAGAGATAGCCATGGTGAAAAACAGGATATAAACAACAAATGTAGTCATTGAGTTTAGACCCTATATAGAAGACATGAATAGGAATAATATGAAATAAAACTGGAAAAAGTAAATTGAATCCAGATTGTAAAGAACTTTGAAGATCCATACAAAAGAGCTGATAGGTTGGGACCCAGAAAATGGAGACACATTGGTAAGCTTTAAATATGACAGTGATATAATCAGAGTCATAGTTTAGGAATATGATTAGGACTGTGGTAGAAAGGGTGGCTTGAAAACACAATAAACCCAAGTTTTAATAAGGAGGCTCTTTGTGGTTGGGGAAAATTAAAAAAAAAGTTTCATTAGAATTCTGGAGATAAAAGCCAGTTTTCAAGGGGTTGAGGGAAAGTACAAGTAGAAGTAGTAAATGAAAGCTACTCATTTTGAAATGTGAGCTATGAAGATCTGGAGAGTAGCAAGACAAAAAATAGGTGGAGGGAATAGTGGAGTGAGGGAATGGTGTTTTCAGAAGGTGCTTTTTTGGCACAAATTAACCATTTCTCCAGTTGTTCCTTACAGTAACCCCTCAACTAATGTTTTTTTCTCTGTCAGTAATTTTTTTCTCAAGCTGTATAGTTTATTGGGAGGTATTCCTTATTTGAAGTTAGGAGAATTAAGTTCACTTGGTTTTATTAGTTGTGTCATAATAGGGAAGACAGTTTGGCCAACTCTGTGGCTTAGTTTCTTTATCCGTAGTGAGGAAAATAATACTTGTAATATCCTCCCTGGATAGTTATTTTGCCTTAGAGGCCTAGGTTATTGTTAAATTTAAAACTCAGAAATTCTGACATCTCCCACCTTTTTTATTTTCATGACTTTATACTAATGACAAAGTTTATCTCTGATATATGACAGTATAAGTTAGAGATCCATGAGTCAGTATTTGTAATGCATTTTGAAACTTTCCATTGAAATGTTCTACATATGGCACCATTGATTTTACATTGTAATAGTTTTTGAAGCTGATATGATCACAGTAAAAAAAGGTATAGTCACTATGAATTTATATCAGATTCTCTCAAGAATAGCCCATTTGTATAAATTTCTTTTAACAAAACACTTTTAAAATTGGATAACTTCATATTTAATCTATATTACTTTCCTTTGTAGCTAACTGACTGAAAATTGAATTCTTAAGTCACACATTAGCAACTGAGGAATGAGTGTTCCTATATTACCATTTTTGCTTCTTTTCCCCCCTTAAGTAAAAACTTAAAAAAAAATCATATACAGATTAAAAAAAATAGAACTTATAAGTAAGACATTATAGATGCAGTTAAATGTTATTCAGAGCATGGTCAATTTTCACCAAAATCCAAAGTTTATTATATTTATTTATACACTTAGGAAAACATGTTTTCTGAAAATAAGGAACTGATTCAAAAACTACTGTTCATAAAAAGGTAGTGTGATGAGTCTGTTTCATTGAAAACAATATAACCTATCATTCTTAGTTTGCTTTTTTTTCTTTTCCCTCTAACCAAATTAGACACACATTTGCATTATTTTTTTTACCTTCTTTGTATATACTTTCTACCACTCACATATGTAATAGAGCTTTGACACATGTCCAGAACATGTAAGATAGAGGCAAATATTTTCGAGACACCAGGGACCGGATTCTGGGAGAAGACATTCTGTGTTGGCCTTCTACATGGGTGGGAGCAGCCTCTTTCCATTTGCTATATAGCAAGTACTGACAACATCATTCATTCTCCTTGACTGAAGCATTGTCATTTCCTCATTCCATTGATCTCCAGAAGTACAGGGTGGGCCAAAATCCATGAAGGGGTTTCAGTATTTAATAACTCCTTTTTTTGTTGTTTTAAATTTACAATACCATAGCAGCAAATACATTATATGTAGTAAATAAATTTATATTAAGTGTGAAAAATCAAATCTCACAAGTGGTAAAAATAAAGAAAAAATCATTTTCAAAAAGTTATTAAAAATTTGTGACTTTTGACCCATCCTATATGAGTCTCAGGTACTTGTAGTAGAGATATTATTAACCTGATAAGAAGGCTTTTATATATTAGAAGATATTTCTAAGATAAGGGTTGTTAAAAATGGAGATATGTGAATTTTTCAAAGAGAAAAATCAGTTTATTTTGCATTTTATTTTATACATTTAAAAATATTACTCCAAGAAAGGATTCATAGGCTTCACCTAGTCTGACGAAGGTATCAATGACACACACAAAAATTAAGACCCCCTTGTTCTAAGATATTTAACTTTTAGAGCTCATTGTGGAAAGTACTCATAGGTGCAAAAATATTTATAGCAGCTTTTTTGTGGTGGCAAAGAATTGGAAACTGAGGGTATGGCCATCTATTGGGTAAGCAAATTATGGTATCTAAATGTGATGGAATACTATTTTGCTGTAAGAAATTATGAAAGGAATGGTTTCAGAAAGGCCTTAGAAGACTTATATGAGGGGCAGCTAGATGGCGCAGTGGATAGAGCACCGGCCCTGGAGTCAGGAGTACCTGAGTTCAAATCCGGCCTCACACACTTAACACTTACTAGCTGTGTGACCCTGGGCAAGTCACTTAACCCCAATTGCCTCACTAAAAAAATAAATAAATAAATAAAAATAATAAAAAAAGAAGACTTATATGAACTGTTGAAAAGTGAACTGAGCAGAACCAGGAGCACAATGTACATAGTGACAGAAGTATTATAAAGATAATCAACTGTGAAAGACTTAGTAACTGAACAATACAATGATCCACCACAGTTCCAAAGGACTCATGATAAAAAATGCTATTCACATCAAAATAGATAATTTATGGAATCAGACAGAATGCAGATTGAAGCATTTTTTTTCTTTAATTATCTTGCTATTTTTCCCCATAACATTGCATAGGGAGCAGTAGAAGGAAGAAGATAATTTGGAACTGATAATAAAAAGAAAATTAAACAACAGCAAAACTTTTTATGTTAAGTCACAAAAGTATCGTCACATCAGATACTATAATAGATTCAGTTCCCACTTTAAAAAGTACATATCTGAAATCAGAACTAATGACTTATTTCCCCCTTGAATAATCCTAAATCTTTAATCATATTTGTGGTGTATGTTTCTCAAAGTGAGCCCATATTTGGCTACCCCATACCATTAGAGTGAGTAGTGTTAAAATGTGTTCAATTGAGATTTCTTTCAACTTTAATTTAACAAACATAAATCGCCTGCTGTGATACATGCTGTGTGCAGAGAACTAGATATTGGGATTATTATAGAATTTAGTAACTACATAATCCCTGCCTTTATGAAAGTTACAATTTATTAGGGAGCTAAAATGAAAATATAGATAATAGAATACATACCATCACATGATAAGTTTACTGTAGAGTTCAAAAACAAAATGTTATATGAGGCCCAAGGAAAAGGAATTATTGAAGAGATGAGAGGAAAAGGACTGGCAGCCTGGGGGCCTGGGGAAAAATTCTTGAACAATGTGATATTTGACTTCAGTTTTAAAATAAAGGTATGAGGGGGGCAACTAGGTGGTGCAGTCAATAAAGCACTGGCCTTGGATTCAGGAGGACCTGAGTTCAAATCCAATCTCAGACACTTGACACTTACTAGCTGTGTGACCCTGGGCAAGTCACTTAACCCTCATTGCCCCACAAAAAAAAAAAGAAAGGTAGATGAACATCTAATCCCCTTAATGCTATTGCTTTCCCTCTATTGATTATATCCAATTTATTCTGTAAATTGGATATAATCAATCTTGTTTGTACATAATTGTTTGCATTTTGTTCCTCTATACTGTAAGCTCTGTGGAAACAGATATTTTTTGCCCTTTTTTGTATCCCTAGCCCTTAGCACAGTGCCTAGCATGAAGTAAGTGCTTAATACACATTTATTGAACTCACCTGACAAGGATATAAATGAAAATAACACAGCCAGATATCTGGGAACATGTGTAGTTGCTGTAGTGCAGGACTTTCAAAAATTTTTTCCACTCACAAGCCCAGGGTAAAGAGGTATATAAAATAGGTATACATAACCTTTTTCTGTTCCCAAATTTTTCATGACCCCCCTCCCCCACATTCAGTTATATAACCCTATATGGGGTCGCAACCCACAGTTTAAGAAGCTTTGCTGTAGTGCTAGAAAGGACATGGAAAAAATGTCTAACAACACATTTCCTTTTCCCAGTTTTCCTCTTGATCCATTGGTCTAAAATGACTCAGTTTCCAAATGGTTTCCCTCTCTTTTTTGGTCCATGAATAAGGCAAGAGGTTCCTTGGTAATATGTTCCTTTTGTTTGCTAATATTGATATGTTACATAGATATAAATTAATATACATCATAAATTATTATATATTAAGATATATAAATTAAAATAGAAATGTGGAGTATAATTACTATTTTTCTTATGGCAGTGCCTTATTCCTTAATCCTCATGTAGGACTTTCCCTTTAGTTCTTTTTCCCTGTCTGGTTTCTTGACCAGAGAAGAGAATTGGCAGCTATTTAGGCTCCAAGAACAGGCCTGATGGGCAGAAAGAACAAGCAGAGACAGTGGAAAAAGAAATTTATTTTTATAACTCCTCTCTTATTCCTAGCCCATCACCACCATGGCCCATAATTCTTTGGGTCTGTGTGTGGCATCCTCATTTGCTTCCTTATTAGTGGAATTCTTGACTTTCCTTTTAAAGCTCAACTCAAATATTATGCCATCCAGGAATCCTTCCCTAATTAGAATAAGAAAATGCTGACAATGTAGACTAGATAATCCTAAGAATTTAAAGATTTCAGAAATCAAATCATAATTTGCTCATTTACTGATAATTTTATTCAAGGCAGAATATCTTAGATGAAAACAAAAAATCATATTTGACTATCCCCCATTTATGTGCAGAAACCTACTTTAGCTGTGATCTATGTACATACCCCTTCTTGCAGTATATAATTTCCTTCAATGTGTCCCTTTTCCTCAGAGTCTTTAAATTATGTATATTATTCCTAGATTGAACTCAGCATACATATGTTTCTCACAAAGAATCACAAAGAACCTAGTAATTGCCTAAGTAATATTAAGAATTGGATTGGATGAAATTTCCTTTCTTAGCCCTTATCTTTTCCTTATCACACAAATTTTCACAAATAATACAGAACCACTGCAACAGTGAAGCCAGAAGGTAAGAACAGCTCCCCACAAGGGAAAATACAGAAATGAACTTGGTATAGTGCATATTCTTAGGGGTGAAACACAAAGAAGAAGAGTTACCTCCAGATCAGAGAAGGCAGAGAGAGCTTTGAACTCATTTTTAAGATCTTGCAGAGAATTATGGTGGAAATGATGAGCATTATTGCTTCAAAACAGAGAGAAATGGTAGAAAGGAAAACCAGTCTAAAGAAAGCTGGCAAGACATAAAGATGTGGTTCTCAAGGATTCTTAAAAATGAAGTAGGAAGGCAAATATCCAATACACTGAAGATGGAAAATATATCTGTACAGACAATTAAATTTTTTCACCACCAAGGACAGTGGAACCTTCAAATACAGACTCTGACATCACGATCCTTTATGTTTTTATGAAGGATGTAGAAATGACAAAAAGAGAATAATGGTATGAAAAGCAGCTAAAGTAGATCAAGTAGAAGTAGAAGAGAGGTATGATGAAGTTTCCACATTTTGGAGAGTATTGAAGGATTGTTTCCTAATGAATCTGAAAAAAGGAAAGTTCCAGAAGAAGGAGGGAGAATTTCTAAAATTATAAATAGTGAGGGACGAAGGGGGCAGCTAGGTGGCACAGTGGATAGAGCACCAGCCTTGGATTCAGGAGGACCTGAGTTCAAATCCTTCCTCAGACACTTGACACTAGCTATGTGACCTTGGGCAAGTCACTTAACAACCTCATTGCCCAACCAAAAAACAAAAAACAAAACAAAAATGTAGTGAGGGAAGAAGATCAACTTGAGAGACCATCATTTTCTATGGACCTTTATAGCTAATTTCCCATTTGTTTACATTTTTATGTAAATAGTGTATACAGATACAGATACCAAGGGTATACTTTATTAGGGTATTAGTAAAAAAACAGGTATTTACAAATGATATCTCACATTGTATGGCAGCTTTATCATCTCAGAGACTCTGAAAAGATACAGAGAGATCCCACCATTCTCATTGTTTGTTATTTCTTTTTAGAAATGACTTGGTAGAGCAAAATGCTACTTTCCAAGGTTTTTTCCATAAAATTATTTAGTATTCTTTAAAATATGTAGCAATAAATTCATGTTCCTCTCTGATTATTACAATCAAATGAACCATAAAATGGAGATGTGTGTTCATGATGACCAGGGATTGCAAATAATTGGTCAGGTTTTCCACATGCTCTGATTGCTTTAATTCAACCAAGCTGATTGCAGCAAGACATGAGTTTGAATCCCACCTGTGACACTTGCCACCTGTGTACCATTCAGCAAATCACTTCACCTCTTTGGAGTTGTTTCCTCATATGTAAAATGAAGGAGTTTGAATAAATGTTCTTCTATTCCTAAAGTCATAAGCCTGTAATTTTAAGGTCTGAAATATTGTCCGGTTCTTTTTTTTTGCCTAGAAAAAATATTTTATATAAAAAGCTAAATAAGAAATCTTATTCACCATAACCATTGCAAACAAATGATGGCAAGTTCTCTTTTGTTTCATTGCCATTCTGTTGGTTGTTTTTTTTTCTATAAGGCATGGGAAATTTCAAATAGCTTTTTTCTGCCTTTCCTCTAGTTCTTCCTTTTGTATGTTTTGCTTACATTATCATCCTTAAGTCCTGAAATGATCTTTTGATATTGTTCTATGAGGATTTGAGAAATATGGAAAAACAGCATAGTTAAATGATCATTTCTTAAGTGGCAGCGTGAAAAATAACCATTTACATACATTTATTTGATTTATATAGTATCTTAGCTACAGAAAAACAGAAGTGCTGGTAGACAAAAAGGAAAGCAATAGAGAAAAAATAGCAGTCTCTGCCATTTAGAAGTCTCAATAACAAAAGTCTTAAAATTGAAAGTAAGTGTTCTCAATTTACATAATCCAGAGAAATACAAAGCTTTTGCTATTTTTTAAATGGCATATTAAAAAAGCAGTATTGTTCCTACCTTTTAGGGTATGTTTGCCAGCTCTAAAACTCAGTGATCCATTGAATTGTATTTTTCTCTTCAGAAAGTACAATAGTTTGAGTCAGAAAAACCAGGTTTTAGTTTAAGGTCTACCATTTATTCACTAGCTAATGTTAAAACTCACGAGAGTATCTTAGTAAATCTTTGCTGAGTTATATTCTTTAATGTAACACAACTTTTTAATTTTATGGATGAGGAAACTGAGACCCAGAGAAATGTAACTTTCATAATACCTCAACTAGAACTCAGGTCTCTTAACTCATTGGCTGTTATTCAGAGTCTCTAAATTGAAAGATGTTATTTTGTTTTTTTTCAGGGCAATGGGGGTTAAGTGACTTGCCCAGAGTCACACAGCTAGTAAGTGTCAAGTGTAAGTGTCTGAGGCTGAATTTGAACTCAGGTACTTCTGAATCCAGGGCGAGTGCTTTATCCACTGCGCCACCTAGTGACCCTGAAAGATGTTATCTTAACCAATTTTCAGTTATACAGTTGTAGAAATTGAAATTAAGAGCATTTAATTGACCTGCCCACATTCCACAGCTATCAAATGGAAGATCCAGGACTCAAAACTCAGTCTTCTTTCTACTCTCCAACAAGTAGTACTGCCTCTATTTTGCTGCAATATAAATATCTCTTCTTTGTATAGCCTAAGTTACCAAGCAAATCCACCTTTATTCAGCAGTTTCTAAACTCCTGTTTTGCCTTTCCGTTTATAAATCAATTAATCAGCCATTTGCATTGATGCCATAACCTTCAGGCAAACACCTCAGAGTCTTCTATCATGATGAATTATTAATCGGAAATCACCAAAGCTAAATCTTCAGCTGAGACTATAAAGCAGATAAGGACTCTGTAAATCTGATTCCAGAAGACAAGTGGTTCTATAAATTAGGACCAAATGGGCAAGAGATTAGGCATCAAGTGATTTAAGGCTAAATTTCTCTTTCAGTGTTCATGGATAAATCCTATTAAAAGGAGTTACATCCATGCACTAAGGAAAAGACCCATTCATATGCAGCTAATGACAAAAGATTTGGTTTTGAATCAATCAACAATACTGGTTGAATGAGTGACATTGGTAAAGCTCATCTAAGCTTCCTTGTCTCTTTTGCCACTGTTTCTCACAGTCACTAGCTATCAGACCTATTCCAATTTAGAAGGTTTACAGCTAGAACAGACTTTAGAGATCATTGACTCATGTGATTTATAGCTGCAAGGGACCTGAGAGACTTCCCATTCCCACCTACTCAGTTTTTATAGACATGAAAATGGAGGCCAACAGAAGGGAAGTGATTTGTGAAAATCACAGCTAAATAGTGCCAGGATTTGAAATCAGATCTTATGAATCCCCCAATCCTCTGATCTCGCCAGATGACACATTGCTTCCTGCTAACCATTTCATTTTTCAACCAAGCACCTCAGTTTTTACAGAGGAAGAAAATAAGTCCCAGAGGAGTTACTGTCTTGTTCATGACTACATCATTGGAGGCAGAACCTAGACTAATATCCAGGACCTACCTAACTCCTAGTTCAGTGTTCTTTCCACTACACAAAGCCATAACTAAATATTCTTTTTTAACTTGGATATAAGCAGGGAAAGATCACTGAAGAGAAGCAGAGGACCATGAAGTATGAGGAGCTAAGGAAAGTAGGGCGAGGAGAGGGGTATCACAGTTATAGGAAACAGCATGGGTGACAACATGGGCTGGTTAAAGATATCAAGACACAGAACCTGGGGATGTAGGAAGGGGGAGGAGATGAGAAAGTGCCCCCTACAATCTGGATTTTGGCATCCTGAAACAAAACTCCATTTATGCCTGTACTACTGATGTACCTGTTGGGAATCTCAGGATTGATTTGGGAAGGAAGGAAGGAAGGAAGGACGGAAGGAAGGAAGGACGGACGGATGGATGGATGAACAGACAGTTATATGCTACAGACTGGATATTGCTTTCTGCAAAGGCATTTCGGCCATTGTGGTGCCTACTAGAGCTACGTGTAGAATAAATGGAAATAATTTATTATACTGTTCTATGTGTCAAGTATACTTACACACATTGCAGATACAGTGAGGGGGTTATGTTGCTCCCTGAGGACTAATAATGTCTGTTTCATCTAACTTGTAATTTTAATTAACTATCCTTGTTAAGGCCATTTGTCCTCCTCTAAACCTAATCACAGTTGGTATTTTAAACTCTGTAATAAATGGATGGTATTCGAGTTTTATTTCAGTGTCAAGTCAAAGGTCTTTGCTTTATGAAATCTGTCAGCCAGGACTACAGTGCTTGGAGGAAGCGGCTGGGGACTTGTATGCAATATCTGCAAAGTGAATAATGAATGGGTGCTGATGATTGGCTATTGACACTTTCACAGAGTTTCATCAATTCAGGGCAATTTCCTTTGGTTAAAAACATGAGACCAAAGGCTGTGGCTGTATTCCCATTGTTAATTTATATGTAGGAATAGATAAACCATTTCAATTGTTAGTATATAATTCTATAGAAGGAACAGCACATTTTCTCTGTCAGGGCCAATTTTATTTCTAGGTCACCCTAACAGCACAATAGAAATATAAGTAACTGGAAGTGTTGGTCATTGATATTTTAAATAATAGTATAGAATAAATAGCAAGTTTGCTTTGCACAGGAAATTATACCAATAACAAAAATGTATAGATAACTTAGACACTTGTGGAATGCAGTAGAGTAGAATACAGCACAAAACCCCTAAAGTGAGATTCCTCAGTCCTTGTTCTGGCTCTAGCTTCGCATCCTTACTGTGTGCCCTGTAGCAGAACACTTCCTTTCTTTGGGCTTCAGCTTCTGCATATATAGAAAAAGGATGGTTGAAGCAAATGGCCAGACAGGTCTCTTCTAGGTATGGCATTCCATGGTTCTGTTTAGATGCTTCTTTGGATGGACTCCTGTACTGCCCCCTAATCAACGGATCCATGATCTGTCATCTGAATATTCCCTACCTGGGTACAAATCACATGCCCATTACACTCTCTTCTAAACCTTTATGACCTTGTCTTTCCATAAATTCTTTACTGAGGATCTAATCCCTGAATTTATACGCACTAACTCTGTTTCTCTGAAGATGTTGTGAATGCCAACGAAACACCTAGGATGTCCATGCCGTATCTATTCCCACCTCTCACTGCATGACCAGCATCCATGTTTTGCCTATTGTATGTCCTTTTAAAAATGTATTTTGCTACATTTCCTCCCTGTTGACACAGTGGATAGTTAACTGGGCCTAGAGTTAAGAAGTCCTGATTTCAAATTTGACTCTACACATTGAGTAGCTGTGTGACCCTGAGTGAGTCACAACTTTTGTTCTTGTCAATTTCTGCATATGTAAAATGGGAATGATGATAATAGCACCTACCTCCCAAGGTTCCTGTGAGGATAAAGTGAAATGACATTTCTCAAGTGATGCACAAAATCTCGTGTCTTTCTTTTCTCTGGATATTGCAAAGATCCTAAGTAGAACACGCAGACTGTCATTCTGTTAAACCCTGCCCTTGCCATATGTCCAGCTCTTCTTGTCTTTCTCTCATTCAGTTCTTTGATGACATTGCTTTTCTTTCCTAAACCCTTATCTGCAGTCTGTTGTTGCCTACTCACACTCACTAAGTAGCTTTCTTTTGTCTTTTGGATGATGCTTACATTCAGGTTTTAAGAGAATTATTTAAGCACCATACAGTTTCTTAAATGTGACCAAACCAGTCTTTGTATTTTACTCAAAAACTAGATCATTATTCATCTGCAAAACCTGTGCAAGATGTGTGACCCTATGAACCTATCCAATGAGTTGCCCATCAAACAATATGTAATAATGTGGTCATCATGCCTTCTTCATTTTGTTTGTCTAACTTGGATATTTTAGATCAATTCCTTCTAGGATAGGATTTCATTTAACAGGTATTTATTAAACACCTGTTATGTGCCACACACTGTTCTAGGTGCTAGAGATAAAAGTATAAAAGAATAAAACAAACTCTATTATCAATAATCTTACATTTTCCTGGGAAAATCAAGACATACATATAAGCATATACACATATAACATAAATATAAAAGAATAACTATATAAACAAAATTATTAAATAACTGGGACTTTAGGAAGGAGTATACTAGTGGTTTGGGAAACATTAAGCTAATCATCATGCAAAGGATGGTTCTTGAATTACACCTCAAAGGAAGAAGACTTTATAGGGGGCAGCTAGGTGGTGCAGTGGATAAAACACTGGCCCTGGATTCAGGAGGACCTGAGTTCAAATGTGGCTTCAGACACTTGACAATTACTAGCTGTGTGACCCTGGGCAAGTCACTTAACCCTCATTGCTCTGTGCAAAAAAAAAAAAAAAGACTTTATAAAGACAGGGTAAAAAGGAAATATATTCCATTTATGTGGGATATCCATTAATTACTACCTGAATTTTTTTTCCAGGCTAAATAGAACCAACATTATAACCTTTTGTAAATAAGTCTGGCTGGAGATGCATTCACACTATATCATATCGCTTTATATATCTTGGCCTCGTGTCAAATATTGTCTCTACTACTTAATACCTATATAAACAAAGCATTTTATTTAACCTCTCAAGGCGTCAGTTTGCTTGTCTATAAATTGAGGTGGGCAAACTAGAAGTCAAAGTATATTCCAGCACTAACTCTTTGAGACTATGCTCATCTTATCTTTATCTTTTCTTCTAATTTGCCTTTGATTTTGTCCTTTACTCTAATGATGTGATGATTTTTACTACATAGAGACAACTTATTTTGGTAGAACTCTTGCACTATGATTGGTGATACTGTTTGTATTGAAATGGACTAAATTTCTCATATATAGATATATAATAACTTTTTACCATTATTATTACTGTTATTTTGGAGTTTATTATCTTTCATGTTTGATGCCTTCAGTTGTTTTTCTTTAAGGAACTATTAAGAAAGTATAGGCCAGAGACTTGCATATTCTACATATGTCTACAATCTTCTATTTCTTGTTTTTCTCTCAATGGGATTGCTTTCCCAGTCAGGCTAAATATGTCATCATTGTCCAAATTATTTTATTTATGTCAAATATTAGAATAATTCTCAACTGTGTTGGCAGGACTCTGTGGTGATTATGGGTTAACCTATCTATCAAGAAGAAATGTACCAACTAAATATAATAGTGTACTCAAATCTTGATATTTTTTTTCTTTGTTGGTGATATGTATGGTTTTCCTTGTGATAGTTTCCTTCATATTCCACCCTATGCTACTCCTCTCCTTAAAGGCCAAATCCCATTTTCATCTTTAGTCTACAGAGACCTCTTTTCAATTTCTGATTACTCCTTCTGCTTGGCATTTTGTTGTTGTTCTTAACCCTAGAATAAATCCTGATCCAGATTAACATTATAACTAACAGAATGAAGAACTAGAATTACTTATCCACAACAAATCTGAGTTCTCTTGTTGTTGCCAGAAGTGTGAATGTTTTAAAAAAGCTCTTCGTAAACACTACATTCAATTATTTTTCTTTTGTATAGAGTTTAAACAGTGACATATTGTACCTTTCTTCATACTGAGAAGACCTTCCATTTTATTTCCATTAAGATAGTTCCACATAAATCAGATAATTAAAAGTGAGCATTTGACTGAGAATTAGTGAAACTGGTTCTTGTTTCAGCTTTCACACTAAGGCATTATAAAACATTGGAAAAATAATTTTCCATGTAAGAGCTTCTGTGTTCTTATTTGTAAAATGAAGGTGATGTGTTTGATGACCTATGGAAGGCTCCTTTCAGATCTATGCACCTATAAATGTTTTGGTCTACTATGGTGGACCGTGCTTTAGAGAGTTGTAGTCATTTTCTAATTTTTATTTGTCCTCTACCCTTAGAGTTCTGTGTAAAACAAGTACCCTGTTTTCCCTTAATTAGGAATTACTGACCAACTCTCTCGATAATCTTTTACTATATCCTTATCTTAATTTTTGTTTTCTGGCACAAATCCTGCCTGATATGTCTTTCCTAGCAGCTTCCCCTTCACACTTTCCCTCTTCTCAATGTACATCCTGTTGTTGTTACCATATAGGTTCCTTCACCTATAGCCACCCACTATTTAGTACTTGCTGACTTCTAGGATACATTTCTCTGTCAGAACAGTAGGAAATGAGTTAATGAAGCTTCTACTTTCAGTTTAAAGACTTCTGAGATATACTTAACTAGTTACCTACTGTGAGAGTGTTATTGGGAATGAAAAAAAGGAAAGTAGATTTATAGCTGCGGATATGTTTGCCAGCAAGCCAAGCTTTGTGCACAGGTTTATTATTATACGACTGAGAAATAATGCTTTGGACTTTAATGGCTATTTTTATAAGAATGAGGTTAACTTTATGTTTTATACAAATATTAATGGATTAGACATAAGGAAAGTTATTCTGCTTAACAAATGAGAAAACTGAGGTGCCAAGAGAAGACATAGGCTGAACTCATTTTTAAAGGTGATTTTTGTTTCCCAGTTGTAAGTAAATCTATCTCAGGGACAGTACATGTATATACTACTTTAGAGTTTTAAAACTTCCTATTCATTATTTAATACATATGTAGTTAGGAAAGTAGTACAAATATTATCATTTAAAGCCAGATAACAGAAGTCTTATATCATGGTGGTATATGATGTAGTCATATGGGTAGACATATTTAAAAAATTCAACTGACTCTTTTGCCAAGTCCTAATTCACATTACCTTCTATTTTGAAATATTTTTTAATACTTAAGGATAATTTTCTATACTGACAATGTATTTCAAACCAGCAATATGTTTATTTCCTCTGGATCATAATTTCCAATTTATATTAATAAAAAAGTTGTTAAGCACTCACCCACCATATGCAAAACACTCTATGAGTAATGATGATACGAATAGGAGAATAAGACAGTCACTGCTCACAGTGTGCTTATAATCTACCAAGGGAATACAACACATTTTGGAGGCTTCAGCTAGAAGTCAGGTGGAAAGCTTGAGTGCTCTTTGGGATACACTGGCAAAGCAGATGGTAATACATCTTCTTTTATGTCATTTCCACTAATTAAACTCTATATATGATGTTGAGCCATTTGATTGTTCTAAGAACTTTGGTGTCACACATTTTCTTCTCTTGGTCTTCAGTAGCACTTGATCCCAGGGGTAGAGGGGAAGATGACTGATTGCTTCCCTGGTTTGATTCCTAGCACAGTGACTTTAAGGACCAGGATGATGGTAGTGTTAGTGGTCTAGGGACATTACTGTTCTTGAGTTAATATATTTAAATACCTGTAGATGGTTATTAGCCGACAGTATTCAGGATAGGAAGAAGGGTGGCACCCTTTTCCACAAGGATTTCTGCCCTTTATGATGTCTGTGGGAATTAGACTGGAAGAAGGACCACAGGTGTGGGGAAAACTCCAATTTCTAGGGCTCTTAGGTTCTAAGTTCTAGGATATATCTACCATTACCTGAGGAGAGATTGGTGTTACCACTTGGTGACAATGATGTAATCCATCTGGCACATGTGCTTCCTGTCTCTCATTTTAAAAATTTTGGTATTTCATTTAGGTTTTCTTGCCTCATATTATATGTCTGAATCCCACCTATCCTTGGTTTTTTATCTAAAATCTGCATATTTTTGGTTTGGCATGATTATTCTTATTTTTTCTTGATTGAATATGTTCCATAGAACTACAGTCACATTAGAAATATAATCACTTTAGCCAATGATTTCATTGTCCTCATGCCAACGAATTATATTCTTTCTGAAAAAAAAATATATATATATATCTGAAGCATAATCTTTTGTATTTGGACCATGCTAGCTCCCTCCCTAAAACACTTCTTAGTCAGACCTTTTGATTAAAGGGCTATTCCTGACTACTATCATCCTGTTTAAATGACTTTTTTCCCCACATTAATTGGAACTGACTTATGTGATGGACCTAGAAATACTTCCTTATTTTCCCTTGGTGTCTTATTTAGGATGGATATATTTCATTGAAGACTCTTTCTCAGAGCAGCTCTTACCAGAGTACCAGAAACATTTTGATATTTAACACTTAACTCTTCCAATTATCAGTAGCTATTCTATACTCTTCCCTGTTTATTATAAATAGTTTAATAATATGTAATGAAAGAAGGAGATCAATATCAAATGGCTTATTGTGTTGGTCCTATGAATTCAGATACATTCTTAAGATTTAGATCTGGGAGAAACCTTGAATATCATTTAATTCAATTCTTTCATTTTATAGATTAGGATATTAGCATCAAGAGAAGGAAGGAGATTTAATTGTGGTTACACATGTAGGAAGTACCAAAGTTGAAGTTCCAACCTAAATCATTATATCTTTTGACTATATCACATTGTCTGTGCTGTGGCATGCAAATTTGTTCTTATTTTGGCAAAAGAATCTTATGATTTGATCTTGTCTTATTTTCCTACCTGAGTCAAATAAGTCTGCTAGTGATCTTTGGGTATTTGTGTTCTGCATAAATTTCCTTGGTATGGGCCAATATATTTTGTCCATCACTTCCTCTCATCACAAATTACTCCATTTGGCTATGATTTTGTATTTATAATCTGAGAAGGAACCATTACATATATTTTTCTCTTCTTTATTCCTTGGATTATTAGTAACTTGTATTTATATGTGGATTAAATTGACCAATATTCTGCTTTGTGATCTGTAGAAGAAAGAGCCGTCAAATGTAATGAGTTATTACATCTTTACCTTGGTCATCAGTGATATTTTCCCTTTGTGGTAGCTGGCCCAGAACCACCATTTTTTTGCCTCTTTTGTGTTATTTCAAAGACATTTTCACTACCCAGTTTTTGCCCAATAGATATAATTCCTGTCTTCTTTCAATTACCCAAATGTTGATTTTGACAAATACTTTCATGACATGTTCCTTTTGTACCCACATTGTTTTAGAGAGATTCATTTTCAATCAAATTGCATATTTTTCTTATGGTTATTATATTTTGTTTTATAGATGAATACGATCTTTGGGGAAAACTGTCATTATTTGAAAATATATTGTGTTGGCTGTTCTCTATTTTGTATACCATGCTAATAATCTGGAAAGTGTTTCTATTACTAGTGTAAACAGTTTCAGGAGATTTGTGTCACCTTGGCATGCATATTCTTTCATGACATAGATGTTTGAACATAGTATTTCTGTTGCATGATCTTTGTTGATTTCTGCCAAGAGATCAGTGTATAATGGGTTGCTTCCAACATTTTTCAACACTTTTAGCCCTACTTTGAAGCAAAGACTTGATAACTAAAAAATGCATTAATGTTTCATGTTTTTATATCTCTTAGTTATTAGACCATATAAAGATGACCCATTGTCAACAAATCTGAATAGTAGTGTGCATATGTTTTTGCTTATCTCTTTTTGTTATTCAGTTCAACAAGAACTTATTAAGTATCTAATATGTGCCAGGCACCCAACTAGGTGCTAAGAAAAAACAACCAACTTCAAAAACAGATTGAGGAAAGATAATGGAAGAATTATTGCATTATCTGAAAGCCATGATAAAAGAAAGAGCTTAGACATCATGTATTGTCAAGGAAAACAGCCAGATATTTTTGAACAAGAAGATAAAAAAGAAATTGAAAGAATGAAACATTCATCACCTGTAAGATTCCAAAATGTAAAATCCCAGGAATAGAAGAACCAAATTTCTGAGCTTCCAGGTCAGAGAGAAAATATGTCAAGCAGCTAGAAAGACACTTTACTTTCTGACCCCTAGCAAGTCACTTCACCTTTGTGAGCTTCCATCTCTTCATCTGTAAAAATAATTTGGTAGGACTAGATTATTCCTAATGTTCCTGAAAGATCTTAACCTCATCATCATATTCCTTATAGAATATAATTGTTCATGAGCTCTAAGGAGAATTTTTGAAATAAAATACAAAAGAGTTCTCCCCAGTCATAGATTTATTCAGTTTGTTTGTCAGGTGTTCATCAATTAGAAACTGCCTATAATATAGAGATAATCTTTTAGTATCAACTTAGTCTGATGTATTATTGTGCAGTACAGTTGATTTTTATCTGCTGCTTTTGAACCTTTTGCTATTTCTTGTAAATAATCTGCAGTCAATTTACCACAGCAAATTCTCCCCTTGTCATCCTCATTCATTTCCTCTCCTACTGCCAGATTTCCTCATGGAAGATTCCTGAACATCCATTTTCTACCAACAATACAACTTTTTCCTTTGACTCTTCAGGCAAGAACAGTTTTTCATCATCTTGGACCTTTTTTTTTTTAATGACCTCTTCTGGATGCAATTGGCTTTAGATATAGATCATTGTAATTTTATGTGCATGAGGTTTATAATGATACACAAACTGTCCTTGAATAATGAGGGGGAAAACTATTTCCATATTCAGCAAAAGGCACTAATTTCATTTTAAACATCACACAATCTTTGTCTTTTATTTTTTTTTCTCCCCTCCAAAGAAGGAGTCATGCTAATGCTTCCTAGAGTTCCTGTTTTCTTACACTTGAATTTTTCTTCCTTATCAGTGATCAGTTAATTATTCTCAACTCTGTAAAGATGGGTGTCTATTTGTGAATTGCTATATAGAATTGTCACATTATTCAGTGCATTTTGGGGGTCAAAATTTGAGTTATGTCTTTTACTGTCTCAAATTGTGGATATTTTTCAAACTAGTATAGGTACCTGTATTCATTTGGTTGGTAACTATTTCTGACCAAAATACAGTCTCCTACATAATCATAATGTGTAGTCAGACAGAAATCAAAAGACCAAGGACAGAAAAATATATATGCTGTTGGGAATTATCAGACTGAGAAAGTACCTAACTCTTAGCTGGGATACAGCAGAATAAATATGTATTACCCTGAGGCAACCAAACCAAAAGGAATTGAACTATAGGGCAACAGGTCTTGTAAACTGAATGTACTACTACAATATTTATGTGATAGAAATATTAGTTAGAAATAACAAAAAAGGGTTAATGCATTTTCTCTAAGCGTCCAAAATAGAAACATAAAAAATGAGTCACATTTTATTAACTATTCTGAATTCGACCATGGATTGAATCTATTCTTTCTTTTCCATTCTGGAACTGATACCTTCTCAGCAAAATAAAGTCAGCTCTTAGATTTAACTAGGGAATCATTCTCTGAAAATATATTCAAATAGCCTAGGTTTTTGACTGAGGATGAATTATATATCACATCTTCATTTTTTATATAAAACATATATTTCAAGGAGTTTTAAGTACTTTTTTCTGTGTCAATCCATAAATCAATCATTTAGCATTCATTAAGTACCTTCTGTAAACTATGGGCTAGGGATGCAAAGAATATGAAAAAAACAGTCTCTGACCTCAAGGAACTTACCTTCTAATGGTGAAGCTGTGCAGTGGTAAGGAGCAGACCTAGCACTCATGCTTAGGTCACCTGATTCCAAAATCAGTATTTTTTTCACTACATCCTTTTAACTCATTGTCATTGAAATCATTGGAATACAGATGGTTTACCTAAGAATCTGGTACTCCAAAGGAACTAGAGTAAATCTTACAATTTCCCCTTCTGAGATCACCATGTCTTTGGGATTCATAATATTTGCTTTATTTATCCAATATCTTGTTAATCTACTTTTAGGAAGATTAAAGGGGAAAAAAGGTTTAACCTACAATGAAGTCCCTTTGAAGAGATAGAGTTTTAGAGCCAAAACATTCGCTTTGGAAACTTTATGGCATATATACCTAACCCAGGAACTCTGTGAGGTAAAAAGATAAATGTACTGTTGATGAGGTTATCAGAGGATTGTGTTTTTTAATGTGATTTTTGCCACATAGTTTCTTTGTGATCATGGATTAATAACATCATTTCTGTGGCTCAATATCTTCATTTATAAAATGAAAGAATCAGATTATATATCTCTTAAATCGCTCTGTATATATATATATATGTGTGTGTGTGTATGTGTGTGTTTGTGTATATATACACACAATCTGTATATATATATATATGTATATATATATATATATACAATCTGTATATGTCATGAAGAGTCAGAAATGACTGAAAATGACTAAATAGCAAAAAAAAATATGAACAGGCAGTTTTTGGAAGAACAAACTAAAGCTATTTGTAGTCTCATGGAAAAATGCCCTAAATCACTATTATTTAGAGAAATACAAATTAAAATAGCTTAGATATTCCCTCATATCTGTTGGAAATGACAAATGCTAAAGGGATACAAGAAAATAGGGAGGCTAATATACTATTAATAAAGTTGTGAACCAGTTCAATAATTCTGGAAATTAATAATGAACTATGCCCAAAGAGCTTTTAAACTTTCCATACCCTTTATTTATTTTGTTTTTGTTTTTAGACTTTTATTTTCCAAATTATAAGTAAAAGCAAATTTTGACATCTATTTCAAAAAAAACTTTGTGTTCCAACTTCTCTTCCTCCCTCCCTTCCCATCCCCACCCCAAGAACTCAAACAATTCAATATAAATTATACATGAGTAGTCATGGAAAACAATTCTAAATTATCTAGGTTGTGAGAGAAAACAGATAAAAACAAAACTTCAGATTAAGGAATTGTCAAAAAAATGTGTTTCAGTCTGTTTTCAGATGGACTGCAATTTTCTTAAGTTCTTCAGAGTTATATTGGATCATTGCCTTGCTGAAAATAACCACATGCTTCCCAGCAGATCATCTTACACTAATGCTGTTATTTTGTATACAGTACATTTCTCTCTGCTTCAGTTCATGTGGGTCTTTCCAGGTTTTTCTGATAACATCCTGTTCATCATAATTTTTATATAGTACCTTAAACTTGACAGAGAATTTTCTTCACAATAGCCCAGAAGAGTAGGTACCATGTGTTTTCACATTGTAGTCAATCATCATAACTATTTCCTTCCATCCTATTCCCTTCTAATGATGTTTACTCTATTGTCTATCTTATTTTGCCCTAATCCTCCTCAAAAGTGTTTTGCTACTGACTGCCCCCTCCCCTGATCTACCCTCCCTTCATTCACCCTTCCCTCCTTATCCTCTTCCCCTCCTACTTTCATGTAGGGTTAAATATATTACTCTCCCCCATTGGGTATGTGTGTTATTCCCTCTTGAGCCCACTCAGATGAGGTTAAGGTCTTTGAGCTAATTCTGTTGTCTAAATTTTTCTTCCTCTCTCCCTCCTCAACTCTCCCTATGAAAGCACGCAATTCAATATATGTCATACATGTGGTATTCTGCAGAACATCTTCAACTTCCTCGAAAGTGTTTTGCTTTTTACACATCCATCCCCCCAAATTCCCTTCTCTCCTTCCCCTCTTTTCCCTACCCCCATCTCCTTCTCCTCCCACTTTTCCTCAGGGCAAAAAATATATTACTATACCCACTTGATTATGTATGTTATTCCCTCTTTGAGCCAATTCTGATGATAGGGAGGTTCACTCACTCCCCCTCTCCTTTCCCCTCTTCCACTCCCCATCCGTAGGCTTTTTTCTTATTTCCTTCATGTGAGCTACCTCTCCCCATTCCACCTCTCCCCTCCCCCCTCAACCAGTCTATTCCTCCTACCCTCACCACTATTTTAAAGATGTCATCATGGGTTAGCACAGTGGACAAAGCACTAGTCCTGGGCCCAGGAGGCCAAGAGCCCAAATCTGGCCCCAGACACCAGACAGCCCACCCTGTTTGCTCCACAAAGGACAAGGATACACAAAAAATAAATGCTTTACAGATACCATCCCTTCATATGCAGTTCAAACCTGTGTCCTCTGTGTATTCCTTACTGAAAAAGTTCTTATGAGTTAGAAGTATTACTTTTTCATGTATGACTGTAAACAGTTTAACCCTTTAATGTCCCTCATGATTTCTTTTCCCTGTTTACCTTTTTTATGATTCTCCAGGGTCTTGTATTTGAAAATCAAATTTTTCTATTCAGTTCAGGTCTTTTCATCACAAATGCCTGAAAATTCTTTTTCATTGAAGTCCCATTTTTTTTTCTTCTGAAAGATTATACACAGTTTTGCTAGTTACATGATTTTTGGCTGTAGTCCCAGTTCCTTTGCCCTCTGGAATAACATATTCCATGCCCTCTGGTCCTTTAATGCAGAAGCTGCTAGATCTTGCTTTATCCTTATTGGAGCTCCACAGTATTTGAATTCCTTTTTTCTACGTGCTTACGATATTTTCTCCTTGACCTGGGAGTTCTGGAATTTGGCTATAATATTCCTGGAGGTTTTCCTTTTGGTAACTCTTTGAGGAGGCGACCAGTGGATTCTTTCAATTTCTATTTTAGATTCTGTTTCTAGAATATCAGGGCAATTTTCCCTCACTATTTCTTGGAGGATGGTGTCTAAGCTCTTGTTTTGGTCATGGTTTTCAGGTAGTCCATTGATTTTCAAATTATCTCTTCTGGATTTATTTTCCAGGTCAGCTGTTTCTCCAAAGAGATAGTTCACATTGCCCTCTATTTTTTCATTCAGTTGGATTTGCTTTACTGTGTCTTGGTTTCTAATAACATCACTAGCTTCCATTTGTTCAATTCTAATTCATAGGCAATTATTTTCGACAGACATATTTTTAATCTCCTTTTCCATTTAGCTTTTTAAACTGTTGACTTTTTTATCATGACTCTGCTGCATCGCTCTCATTTATCTTTCCATTATTTCCTCCCTCTCTCTACATTGTCCTTCTATCTCTCCTGCTTTCTTGTCAAAATCCCTTTTGAGAGCTTCTGTGGCCTGAGACCAGTTCATATTTTTCTTGGAAGCTTTGGATGTAGGTGCCCTGTGGTTGATTTCCTCATCTCAGGGTGCACCTCAATCTTCCTTGTTGCTGAAGAAACTTTCTATATTTCTGAACTTTCTTTGCTTTCTCATCTTTTACTTGACTTTAAACTCACCACTGGGGGGCCCTGCTTTTTGGCTCCACTACTGTTCCCAGCTTCAGAGGGTCCCAGGTGTTTTGGTTTGAGGGAGGACAGGTTTTACTCTAACCCGGCCTGTTCTCTGGTCCGAAGATAACCTCAAGCCTGCTTACTAAACAACCAACCAGCAAAGCTTTCTGTGGTGTGGTTCTTAGCTTCTATGAGCCTGCACCTCTCCCCTACCTGGGCCTCTTGTCTCTCAGGATTTCTTCCTGGTTCCCTGCTGGGGTGGGACAGCCAAATGCCTCCCTACATCCCACTGATACCCCTGAACTTTCCCCCCAGCCAACCATTCAGTCTTCTCACCAGACTACATGCTCAGTTCTAGAAGATGCTGGTGCTGTGGCTGATTCAGAGGCTCTGAGGTAAATTCCTCTGGCGGCATGCTTGGGATCTTTATTGGTGTGATCATGGGATTAGATTTTACTCATAGCCCAGCACGACCCCCTGCAATCTATCTATAGCTGGAAAATAATCTCAGCCCATATTTTTGTGTGTTTTTCTGCTCCAGGGGTTCTTTTATTGCTTTTTTGGGGGTAATTGTATCAGGAGCTCTGTGCGTTTAATGTCTTTCATCCGCCATCTTGGCTCTGCTCCTCCTGCCCATACCCTTTAACCCAACAATACTACTACTAGGTCTATAGCCCAAAGAGATCAAAGAAAGAGGATGTATATGTACGAAAATTTTTATAATAACTCTTTTTGTGCTAGAAAAGAATGGAAATTGAGGGGATGTTCATCATTTGGGGAATGGCTGAACAAATTGTAGCAGATAATTGTAATGGAGTACTATTGTACTATAAGAAATGACAGAGGGATTGGTTTAAGAGAAGAAAAAACACCTGGAAACAACTATATGAACTAATGCAAAGAGAAGTGAAAACTAGGAATTGTGCAGAAGAACAGCAATGTTTTAATGATGATCAGCCATGATTTAGCTATTCTGATTAATATAATGATCCAGGGACTTAAAAAAACCAAACAGCTACCCAACTCCTGAGAGAAAACTGATGAACTCTGAGTGCAAATTGAAGTATACTTTTTCTCACTTTATTTTTCTTGCTTATATGGAATTATGTTTTATGTGATTTCACATGTGAAATAATAGTTGGGCAAATATAGCTGAAATGCTATAAATTGCTAACAAACATGACATTTACATTTAAGAATATTACTTTAGAACAGTACGACTGTGCATGCCCTTTGATCCAGCAATACCACTGCTAGGTTTGTATGCCAAAAAAGAGAAAAAGACCTATTTGTACAAATATTTATAGCAGCTCTTTTTGTGGTTGCTAAGAATTGGAAATCAATTGAATGTCCATCAATTGGTTAATGGCTAAACAAGCTGTGGTATATGATGGTGATGGAATATTATTGTGCCATAAGAAATGACAAGCAGGATGATTTCAGAAAGGCCTGGAAGGACTTGTATGAACCAATATATAGTGAAGTGAGAAGAACCAGGAGAATATTGTGCGCAGTGACAGCAATATTGTTCAATGGAGAACTGTGAATGACTCAACTATTCTCAGCAATACAGTGTTCTAAAACAATACCAAAGCACTAACGATAAAGCATATTATCCACCTCCAAAAAAAGAACTGATATTGATTGAACACAAATTAAAGCATGCTACTTTTCACTTTCTTTCATTTTTTGTTTTAAGCTTTCTTATACAAAATTATTAATATAGTAATTTTTGTTGTTGTTGTTGTTTTTTGGTGAGGCAATTGGGGTTAAGTGACTTGCCCAGGGTCACAAAGCTAGTAAGAGTCAAGGGTCTGAGGCTGGATTTAAACTCAAGTCCTCCTGAAACCAGGTCCAGTGCTCTATCCACTATGGCACCCAGCTGCCCCAGTAATGTTTTATATAACTGCACATGCATAACCTATATCTGATTGCTTAACACCTCAGTGAGGGGGACTTAGGGATAAAATTTGGAATTCAAAACTTTTAATTAAAATGTTTATTATTTTAAAAAAAGAACAGTATGAATTCTTCAGATTTCTGCAGTTCTGATAGCTTTAAAGTGAACCTGGCTGTATTCATGCAAATGCTTATTTAATATAGCTTCTGGCACCCCTGGAGAATTATCATTTTCTTTGTCTAATTCTTCCCTCTCCACCAGGGAAATATTTGCAAGGTTTTCTGCCTGTTTTTCATAATCTTGCAACAAACGTGGCGAGTAATGTTCTTTATTTATTTTAATAAAAGTATTTTATTATTTTCCAGTTACATGTAGAGATAGTTTTCAATATTTGTTTTTATAAGATTTCAAATTTCAATTTTTTCTTCCCCTTCTCCAAGACAGCAGGTAGTCTGATATAGGTTATACATGTACAAAAACATTAAACATATTTCTTCATTAGTCATGTTATAAGAGAAGAATCAGAGAAACAAGGAAAAACCTCAACAAAGAAAAACAACAGCACCAAAATCAAAAGAAACAATATGGTTCAATCAGCATCCATATTCCACAGTTCTTTTTTTTCTTTTTTCTGGATTTGGAGAGTCTTTTCCATCATGAGTCCTTTGGAACTTTCTTGTACTGTTGGATTGGTGAGAAGAATCTAGTCTATCACAGTTGATCAACACATAATGTTTCTGACACTGTGTACAATGTTCTTCTGGTTCTGCTCATCTCACTCATCTTCACTTCCTACAAGTCCTTCCAGATTTCTCTGAACTCCTCCTGCTCATTGTTTCTTATAGAACAATAGAATTCCATTACATTCATATAACACAACTTGTTCATCCATTGTCCAATTGATGGGCAGCCCCTCAATTTCCAATTCCTTGCCACCATAAAAAGTGCATGTGGGTCCTTTTCCCTTTTTTATGATCTCTTTGGGAAAAAGACCCAAAAGTGGTATTGCTTTATAGCTCTTTGGGCATAATTCCAAATTGCTCTCCAGAATGGTTGGATCAGTTCACAGTTCCACTAACAATGCATTAATGTTCCAATTTTTCCACAGATTCTCCAACATTTCTTATTTTCCTTTTTTGTCATATTAGCCAGTTTGATAGGTGTCAGGTCCTCAGAGTTGTTTTAATTTGCATTGAACTTGACCCTACTGGCCATCACTCAACAGTAGTCCTTTCTTGATCAGTAAACACTTATTAAGTGCGTACTATTTGCCCAACACCATTCTAAATGCTGCGGGTAGAAAAAGATGTAAAGACTGCATTGTGTTGTCCCCTGAAAATGATTTTGGTGTCAGAGAACTAATTAATGTAGCCACCATTCTTTTTGAAGGCCCCTAAGTGAATTTTAAATGAATATTTGCAGTTCTATTAAGAATGACAGTTTTTCAAGGGTCACTGCATGTTTTTGTTTGGAGATTGCTAGCCCCTTCACTTTCTCATTAACCTGGCCTGTATATAGGATTATGGAGTTCATAGATTAAGAGGCAGAAGTGACATCAGAAGCCTTCTAGTCCAGCCTCATGTTTTGTTTTGTTTTGTTTTTACAGTTGAGGAAACTGAAGCACTCATGAGTTAATAGTCTTGTCTAAGGTCACACAGCAAATGTCAGAGGTTGGATTTGAATCTAGCCTTCTGACCTAGGCTTCTCTGAAGCCACTGATTGTCTCCTTGTGCTATACAACTTTCTTGAAGCTTTTAAAACAGTAAAACCTGACAAATTTTGTTAATATTGTACCAGTCTTTGAGAATACAGACCGCCTCATGCTAGGTATAATAACTCATATGAGGTATCGTAGTAGGTTCTCATTGAAATGCATATATAAATGTGTGTGTGTGTGTGTGTGTGTGTGTATAATTTTTGTGTGTATGTGTTACAATCCCCTTACTAGATTATACCCTGTAAGGCAGGTACCTGGTGCTGTGTTCTACCTAAGATCAATGAAGAGGAAATGAAGTGGGAGGATATTGCACACAACTTTAGAGATCTAAATTGACAGGTAGTGTTTTGTAAATATTATCTCCAGCTTAGTACAATGTCATGCACACACGAAGTTCTCAGTAAGTATTTGTTTAATTGAATTGTTGTTGAGTCAAACTACTTCACAAAGCTTCCTCTGCTTTCGAAAGTTAAACTGATCTGAAGTGATTTCTTTAGAGAAGATCAAACAATAGATAGAAGATACCCAATGCTGTTAAATTATCAAAATGTTCAAGACTAATGGGAATGTAGTACAAGATACTCAAATTTGAGAGAAATGCCTGTGAAAAATAAGCCTGAAGATAGTCAAAGCATCCTTTGATACAGGGACAGAGACAGCAGGGAATAATTAAGAATGGCACACTGATATATTAAAAGAAGGAGAATCTTTTCTGCCACCAAGCCCATACTCCCAAAAGTCCCTTCACAGTCAGGTGCACCTGGATACCCATAGCTCCTAGAGTCTGAAAACTGCTAATATCACTTCTCCCACCAAACCCACCTCAGGACTACCTGTTCATGCCTATGATAATGACATCAGCATGGCCTGTCACTTGGATTCTAAGTGTATGAACAAGGAAGTTATTACTTACCTTGACACTCTTAGTTAGGAGAGAGACTTCTATAACCTGTCTTGAGTTGAGGAAATCACAAGGGATTGAAATTTGGCCAGGCATCTGGAAATCCCTTCTCCAGAGTGTTCCATCAATCAAGTTGCATTATAATCACTCCTCTAAAGACTTCTTCTGGCCAAAATTACCTTTAAAAAGCTAATGTTAGGGGGCAGCTAGGTGGCACAGTGGATAAAGCACCAGCTGTGGATTCAGGAGGACCTGAGTTCAAATGTGGCCTCAGATATTTGACACTTACTGTGTGACCCTGGGCAAGTCACTTAACCATCATTGACCCCCCACCCACCCACACACAAAGCTAATGTTAGAAATAAAACTTTCCCCAGAGGAATGCATAAAATTCGTAACTAAATAGAAAAAAAATGGTGGGAAGGAGGGCTGAAGAATGACATCATTTGGAATCAAAATAGGAAAATTGAAGTGACTTCATTAGTTTTTCTGTAAAGTGACAACAGAGGAAACTAAGAGAAAAACTAATAAAATTCTTGAAAGATCAAATAATGAGATTATTGAATATGAATATATGATGTTTATTTACTTTTCTGAGTCTTGGCATTTTATTTTGCATTAGCAAAGTTTGTTTGTCTCATATGTCCAGTCTTTGTTCTTATCCCTTTCATGTTAGAAATATGTATGAGTATGGAAACAGTAAGGTGTAAGGTGTTATTGCTGTAATATGCTTATTGGCCCCCAGATATACCTGTGTTTTAGCAGAACAGAGGTTTCCTAAGGTGACAAAGCACAGATTAATCTGTTACTGTTTCTGTGTTCTCCATGTAGAAAAGATAGAAAGCCCTGAAAGTGAAAACATTTATTTTTTTTCTTTTCTTTCTTTCTTTCTTTCTTTCTTTCTTTCTTTCTTTCTTTCTTTCTTTCTTTCTTTCTTTCTTTCTTTCTTTCTTTCTTTCTTTCTTTCTTTCTTTCTTTCTTTCTTTCTTCCTTCCTTCCTTCCTTCCTTCCTTCCTTCCTTCCTTCCTTCCTTCCTTCCTTCCTTCCTTCCTTCCTTCCTTCCTTCCTTCCTTCCTTCCTTCCTTCCTTCCTTCCTTCCTTCCTTCCTTCCTTCCTTCCTTCCTTCCTTCCTTCCTTCCTTCCTTCCTTCCTTTCTTTCTTTCTTTCTTTCTTTCTTTTTTTTTTTACCTAAGGTCTTATTTGTTTTGTGGCCTTATTAGTTACAAGATGGGGAAAGGGAGAGTACAACCATACTGGTAGTTGTAATCTACCATGAGTTGAAACTCAGAATTTAAGAAATTTTTCCTCTCCAGAACCAGGGATGGTGATTGAAGATAAGAAATGATTAAAATTCCTAGAGGTCTTCTCCTAGCAGGAGGTAGTTCACAATCAACGGACAAAATAATATGAAATCAGCAGGCCACAGAGAGGGGTACTTCCATGCTGTGACTATTCCTTTGATCACCTCAGTGGAGAGGGTGCCAGTAGCATTCTATATAATCAAAGAGAACGTTAAACTTCTTTGGGGCATAACCTGGATGAAACAAGATCAGTCTCAGAACAATATTGTGAAGCCTATGTATTGTTGCTTTCAATAGTTGGTTATCCTCCTGAGCCCAGTTGATATAATCTTAGAAGGGGCAAAGCTAATGAGGTATCACTGTGGCAAATGAGAAAAAAGAGCTTCTCAGACTTGAGTGAAGAAGTTTTCTAGAATGGCAGTTTACCCTTGGCTAATGTAAGATTGACCATATCCTTGGTTAACTTTGAAAAGCTAAGCTCATCAGTCATGGAGGCAGGAAGTATCTTTGTGAAGTATGGTTCCTCTAATTCTACCAGAGAGCAATAGAGAGTACAATTAGAGGATTTCTCTTCAACCCCACCCCATTATTGCCCAAAGAGTCTTATAGTACTATCTGATAAGAGATAGTACACCCAGCTCTGGAGAGATAGGCAGGGCACAAAGCAACACCAAGAAGCTTATGCTTGGCAGCTGAAAAGACCGTCACCTATGGCTTCAAGAGAGAGTTATCTCTGGTAATCAGACTAAAGCAGGAGAGAGGAGAAGGTTCAGGGGGCTAAGGTATGTGAACTGATCAACAGTATAGCCAGTGGGGACCAACATGAGGATTACCCAAAAAGGAAGTAGAAATTGATGCCCATTAGTACCAAAGGCCTTAGTGGCCTTCACACGTGTTTCCTCTGTGTTTCACAACCAATATACATTTAGTTTGTGCCCAGCCTTCCCACTGGCACTGTGTGTATTTTTAGGAGAGTGGGATTTTGGGGTGTGTGGTGGGGCAGGAAAGGAGGGGTGTTTTATAGCTACTATTCTTGATACGCTATCTTATAAATTCCTTTGCTTTGAATTGATTGTGTCTACTGGCTGACTATTAAAGATAAAAACACTGGTGGTTGCTGGAGACCTGAAATTTGGGAGAGTGGACCTACAAATTACCCTTAATCCTTGCAGTAGAATTCCCTCTCTCTAAGGTAACTTGTCTACAAACTGTGAGTGTCAAATTGGGAAAGTAGCCCAGATGGAGTGCTACACACATGATATGATCAGATGAATAACCCCAAAATTTTTACTTTTGTTTTAGGAGTATTTTTGAGTATTTCCATTTAAATAGCAGTGTCTAACATACTAAAAATTTATAACATTCAATTCAATTTGAAAAGCAATTACTGAATGTCTTCTGTGTACAAAGATCTGTAACAAATATTGGAAACACAAAGACAAGAACAATACCTCCAGCTGTCAAGAAGCTAATTACGGAGAAGAAATAATGGGTACATAGAAAAGTAGGTAAAACATATATGCAAAATAAAGAATAGATATAGTTGTATATCTTTTTGAATAAATGCAGCTATCTGTCCATCTATCTGTTCTTTAGATAGATATTCTGGATAGATGCAGATATATATCTATATGTGTTGCTTTTATATACATCTAGATAATCTTATATATGTGTATATGTATAATATATATTCTTTATTTTGTATTATTTTTCATCTCCTCTTTGCATCCATTTCCCCGCAGTAATTAACTTATTGAATGCTGGAACTGTATGACTTCATCTTTGTGCTACCTCAGAGTTGTATAATTATACAGATATGGTTATTTATGCACACACATGCATACATGTGTATATATATTCTGAGAGAGATAATACATATAGTATACCAATATACTGATGCATATGTGTGTATCTATATATGTTTATGAATCATTAACAACTGGAGGATTCCTATAAGAGAGGACACATAGATTGACACTCAAAGGGAACTAAGGCTTCCTGAAGATAGAGGTGAGAAGGGATACCATTCTATCTATCAAAACAAGCCTGTGCAAACACATGAACATAGAGGATAGATGTGGAGAATATCAAGTAGTGCAGTTTAGCCAGAACAGGGAATGTGAGCAAGAGATGAATGTGTAATTGGCATGAAAAGACAAATGGGAGCCAGATCATAAAAGGATTTAAATTAGAAAGCAGTGTGATTTATCACGGTGGCATCAGAAAGACAGTGAAGCTTCTTGCCTAACATTCCCAAATAAATGATAAGAAGCACCATGATGTAGGGGAAGGGAGATGATAGACTTCGTGTTGAGGACCCAATTTCAAATCCTGCATCTTGACACTTACTTGTACTCTGGCCGAGTCAGCTGACCTCTTCAATTCTGACTTTCCTCATCTATAAAATGGTGATCATAATTGGGTAACTGGGAGGATCAAATGAGAGTACATATAAATTACTTTGCAATAAATAACTAAGAGCACCTTATAAATGCTAGATCTTGCTATTATTAAATAGTAAAGCAATATATTGTACAGCCAAAAAGGTGCCCACATTCTCATTCTGGCCTCCCATACCTTTCCATTACAAATCTTCCCTGCCTTCCATGTTAAAGATGAACAGCATCACTACTCAGAATCCACCACCAGCTTAATAAAAAATCCTGTATTCTCTAAAAAGGGCGCATTGGCTTTGTAAGATCACTGACCTGCTTTGAAATGCTTTTAGGACATGGGCCACAAAAAAAGGAGTGGAGAAAATTAATAAATTGCAAAGATTCAAACTTAGTTGGCTCATTTATTTTGTTTAACTTGAAAGCAAAATTTGCTGTGGATAATTGTTTGCTATGCTTTCGTAGGCTTTTCATGTTATGATTTTATTTATTTATTTTTAACTTCAGGGAATCTCTGGCATAATTTGCATTCTACTAGCTAGAACATTTGTTTTATGGATATAACATTTTTCTACCCTTAGTTGCTTTTTGAAATAAAAAGCACTGTTTCTTTGTAGCCACCTTTATGACAGTTTTCTAATTGGATCCGATTCACACATTCAGTTAGAGCAGGTAAACCTCTTAAGGCAGGGTTATAGAGTTGAGGACTGAAGTACTAATCCTTTTATGGGTGTTAAGATGATTTCTGAAAATCAGAGAAAACTAGATCTGTTTATTTCATGTCATTTAGTTAGAGCAGCTATATTTTTAAGTAAAATATTGAGATACCTGATTTTGAAAAGTCTTATTAAAATCACTTTTTTCTTTTCTTTACTGGGAGACTTTATAAGAAAATCCCAATTGCATTTAAATCACAACCATCTAATCCCTGAGTTGGAGGGAAAGGAAAAGAATTAAGCATTTATTGAGTGTCTTTACAGATATGATCTCATTTAATACTCAGTGGAACCCTGAGAGGCAAGTGCTATTGTTATGTATGCTTTACAAATGAGTAAACTGAGACAAACAGAGATTAAGTGACTTGACCAGGGTCATGTAGTTAAAATTTTTCTGAGGGTGGTCTTGAATTTGGTTCTTCCTGAGTCCTAGGCCAGCACACTATCCACCCTGTCATCAGCTGTGTTAGAGGGACCTCAGCTCATACAATGAAAGAAAGAAAGAAGGAAGGAAGGAAGAAAGGAAGGAGAGAAGAAAGAAGCAAAGAAAGAAAGAGGAAGAAAGATTTTTTTCATACTTCCCTGGTCAAGGGAAGTTAGATGAAAGAATATAAGATTTAGAGTCATAGAATTTGGATTTGAATCCTGATGACTCTGCCCCTTATTGCTTTTATGCAACCTTGGGCAAATCATTTAACCTTTCTCTGCTTCAGGTTCCTGATCTTTAAGAATATTGTCAGTATCTGAAAATATAATGCTAAGGCCCAAACATAGCACTCTAAATGTGCCCTGAGAAGGTTAGAGTACAGTAAGGTTATGCCCTCTCTCGTCCTGGGTACTATACTTTACTTCATGCAGTCTAGGTTCACGATAGTTGTGTTGTCTTGATTTGCTTATAAAGCATGTATGATTTGCTTATAATCAGCTTGCAGTCTGCCTGGCCAAGAATCTCCCCCCTCCATCTTGTTCCTGTCAACGTGGGCAAGTAGCTCTCCTCTGAACCTCAGTGTCAGCAAAATCAGGAGTTGATCTCTAATTCTCTTCTCATTCAAAGGCTCTTTGCTCCCCTAGGATCTCTCACAGGATTATTATTGCACTCATCTCTTAATTGATCTCCGTATTTCTAACTTTTCCCCACTTCAGTCCATCTTCCACACTGATCTCAAGCACAGATATGACTGTATCAATCCCCTACTTAGTAAACTACATTGGTCCCTCCTAAATTTCTCTTTTTAACTTTTAAAGCCCTTTTCAACCTGACCTCAGGTTTATATTTCTAACTTCTTCTACCTCCTTCCTCACTGTCATCCAGTCTGCTCCACATGTTCAGCACTCTATCTCCCTTCTCTGTGTTTTCACGATGGCCAGCCTCTGTGCCTGAAATTCCCTCATTAAGTACCTCTCTTCCTTTAAGTCCCATCTCAAGCATGACCTTCTACACAAAGCCATTACTGAACTCCGTAGCTTCTCCTATTCTCTCTCACTGCCTTGTATTTAACTAACTTGCAATTAATTTATTCTAAATAAGGAAATTAATTACATTGAAATAAGTCATCAAAACATTTAAAAATATTTATGGACCCCCAATTAAGAACTCCTGATTTATAGGTTGTATTTGGGTTCCTGGCCTGGGCATGTCTAGCCTGAAAATAAAATACAAATTGTCTCAAATGATAAAGAATTGCTAGGTGTTTATTGCAGGAATGGAAAAGCAGTAAATAAGTAGCTTTGTATGTTTTAAATATTTATTCTTTATATCCATATATATGTATATATGTGTATGTGTATAAATAAATGTATGTAAATATAAATATCTATGTATGTGTATATATATATATTGTATGTATGTGTGTGTATGCTTGTCTACTCACTAGAATATAACATTATTGAAGGTAAACATATATTTTTATACACAGCACTTACAATTCCTGGGGTTGAGTAGTTGCTTAGTAAATCCTGGGGTTGTAATAGTAGTAGTAGTAGTAGTAGTAGTAGTAGTAGTAGTAGTAGTAGTAGTTGCTTTCACTATACAGTGTTTCAGAGTTTACACCATCCTTTCACACTTGTCTAATTTCATATTCCCAGTGACCTTAAGCTACTTTTGAAATTAGCTCCTGTTATATACTAGTTGTGTGACCCTGGACAAGTCACTTAACCTCTGCCTGCCTCAATTTTCTTAATTTTAAAATGAGGATAATAATAAAGTCTACCTCTCAGGGCTATTGTGAAGATTAAATGAGATGATTGTAATATACTTACCACAATTCCTAGCATGTGCTAAGCACTTAATAAATGCTTATTTCCTTCCTAGGAGGTTAATAACTATTATTTATATTTTTAAAATTTATGATACTTATGTTATTTATAATCCCTATAGGTTCTTAGCCTAAGTGAATCTAAATCTTCTAACTACAAATTTAATTTTGTAGGTCTAAGGATATTAGTTTTTATTATTTATGTTCTTTTCATTTTATTTGTATTCTTGTTAAATTATGACAGATGCAGGTAGTACAGTTATAAAAAGGTCTCACAGTAACATAGAAGTCATTTCATGCTCTGTCTCTGACACTAAATGCATGATCCTGATGAAATCTCTCACCCTCTTAATTCTCTAACCATCTCTAAAAGACTCTAATATGCAGAAAAGATATCTACCTGAATTAGTAGAGAGAATTTTTCTCCAAGGGAAGCCTTTAGGAATGGAATCAGGTTCACTCCCCATCTCTCAGTTTTGACATTTGTCAGATGTCTTGTCTGCTCACATCATTTATAATAGGGGATATTAACCTTTGTTGTATCATGGACCCCTTTTGCAAAAGACCTGTTAAAATCTATATGAACTACTCAAAATACTATTTTTTAAATACATGAAATGAAATACACAGGTTTATATAGGAAACTAATTACAGTGAAATCTAGTTACCATTTTTTTTTTTTAGGCAATGGGGGTTAAGTGACTTGCCCAGGGTCACACAGCTAGTAAGTGTCAAGTGTCTGAGGCCGGATTTGAACTCAGGTACTCCTGAATCCAGGGCTGGTGCTTTAACCACTGTGCCATCTAGCTGCCCTCTAGTTACCAGTTTTTAAAAAAATTATGGACTACAGATTGAGTCCCTTATTTATATGATATATTTGGGTTACTATTCATCCTATTTGTAGAATGACTGTTTATCCTGAAAACTAAAAATAAATTGTTTTAAATGGTAAATAAATACTATATAATAACTTCAATAATAGAATAGCAGCAAATAGCTTGGGAGCGAGAGCCTTTAAACCTGGACAGTGAACTTCTTTTGTAGATTTCACTTGTCAGGTACCTTTGTAATTCAGACTTCACAGTAGTATGGGTGCTGCTTTTGAAATCCAGATAATTTCCAGATCCTCTAGGACTAGTTGAAAACATTTAAATCCAGAAGTGTCTGTCTTACTAGAATATCTACAGAGTAATGAATCTGCTGTTACCTGTGGCCTACAAACTTCCAATTCATTAGGTGATCTATTTTGGAATGTCTTTAATGGGGCTGGATTTGACCAACCACTAGGGTTTTGTGCTAATAAAATCCCAAGAATAAGCCTCCAGTTTCATTTCTCAAGGAACAACACTGTTTTTTTTTAAGTTGGTTTTGTGCATGGTTATTAACTTTTCTTCCACTTTTATAATATATATTGCATGGTGCATAGTGTAGTGAATAATAAAAGTCATTATTATATTTACATTAAGTGTTAGCCCTCTCTTTTCCTCTGCAGAAAGGAACCTTTAACTTCTCTGTGCTTTGAATTTCATGAAAATCGACATTTTGCCTGACTATTTATTATTCCCCTTTCATATGCCTTTCCTCTTGACTGAATTCAGTCTTTTGTAGTATTTTTGATGTTATAGATTTCAAAAGTCTGCAAAATTCTTAGAAAAGATGATTAAGGCCACAGGGAGCACAGCCAGTGATGAGGGGAAGGAAGGGAAATAGCAAAGTGACTAGTGAACATTCTCAGATATAAATTAGAAATGGATGTCCTTCTAAATTAATGACACATTACACTGTAGTTACACATTATATTAATACAACACATGTGACTGAAATAATTTGACCACTTGACCAAGAGTTGACGTTTACTATCTTTAGGGGACAATGCAGATGTTGGCACTCGATTCAGTTATGGAAGATGAAATCAGGCCTGAAAAATTGTCTGATTGTCATGATCAGTAATGTAAGGCTGGTTTAACATCCATGAATAATAACATAGCTAAAGATTTTGTCCTACTACATCAGAAAGTAAATTTGGCTCAGAAGAGAAAAAAAAATACCTATCCTAGTTCTATATTTTCAATGGTTAAGCATAGAACACAGCCAGTAGAGTTGCATCCCTGAAATATCATATTTAAGACAAAGCTATCACTTACCTAGCCACTGAGTTTCATGGTTACCCTAAGGAAGCAAGTATGTTTCTTGGTACCTATTTCATTGATCATAAAATGATAAGACTTGGGAGAACCTAAGTATTCTTGATGATATACTGTCTTTGCCTTAACTATGCCTCCTCCTCCCTTGTGCCACTGCTCTTCTCTAGAACTTAACCAATCCCTATACTCAAAGCTTCTACAAGATGGGAACAAATGCTTATCATGGCTACAAGAATCCAGGATCACCTTCACATGACAATGAGGCATCGCACCTTCGCGTAGTAGAAAGAGCACTAAAGAGTTCACATTCTAAATATTTTTTAGCTATGTAATTCAATTCAGTAGACATTTGTCATGCACCTACTCTCTACAGGGCTTTGTGCTATGTGGTAGTGATTAAAGAAAAGAAAAAGACAAAAATATCCCCTTTCTTCAAGTAACTTACATTCAGATTGGGGGAGGTCATATGTACATAGGTAAGTAATACAACATAAATCAATTTCAAAAGGCAAAGTTTGAAAATAACTCTGAGGTGTAGAAGAGATCAGAGAACCTTTATAGAGGAGGTGACACCTTGAGTTATGCCCTATACTAAGGTTAGGGATTTTGGCAGAGAAACTAAGGAAGGAAGGAATTCCTATCAAGGGAAATGACTTCTGCAAAAAGATGAAGACAGGAAATGGAATATCACATATAAGGAGCACCCAGCAGACTAATATGACTTAATCCTTTCCAAGGCATGAAACCTCTCTGAACCTCAGTTTCCTCATTGTGAAGAAGAAGAAGAGGGAGGAGAAGAAAGGAAGGAAGGAATGAGAGAATGAGAGAGATAAGGAAGGAAAGAAAGAAAGGAGAAACTGACAGTCATAATAATAATATTTGAGCTATCACCAGGTAAAAGTTGGAAAAAAGATCACATCTTAAGGGCAAACTAGGTAAAATATTAATCTAATTGTTTAAAGATATCTTAAACACCAACGAATGGTATGCACATTATTTTTTCACTTATACTGCTATTAACACATCTCTATCTTTCTGACACATTGATTGCTTTTCTGTCTCTTCCTACCTTTGCTCATACTGTGAGCTCCCTGTCCCCAATCTCCAGCTGTTGAAATCCTAACCATCCTTTGAATATGAAAAGCTACCAACTTTATGAAGTTTTCCATGACTTCCAGAAGGCAAAATTAAGGGCAGCTAGGTGGCGCAGTGGATAGAGCACCAGCCCTGGAGTCAGGAGTACCTGAGTTCAAATCCAGCCTCAGACACTTAACACTAGCTGGGTGACCCTGGGCAAGTCACTTAACCCCAATTGCCTCACTAAAAAAAAAAAAAAAAAAAAGGTAAAATTATTCTTTTCTTCCAGTGAACTTTAATAGTCTCTTCTACTTAATGCTATTACAGACATACATATGTGCTATTTTATGGTATATTTGTTCTGGGTATGCATTCCCCCCTATTATATTATAATATTCTTGACACTAAAGGCTGTGTCTTATTTATATAGTGACATCTGCTCCATTGCCAAGCTCTCGCATGATAAAAAGTCAAGACCAAATCTTTCATTTAAGTTCCCCTACAATCTAGTTTCCACTATTTTCCCACATTATTCCCATTCACACACTCTCTATGCCTTTCAAACTGATCTATTATACAAAATAGTCCATCCCTTCCCTTTTGGTCTCTGTATACACAATCTCTTCACCACTCATATTTTCAATCCTTTCCCTCCTTATATTCTCCTTCATAGAATCCCTACTTTGTATCAAAATAATAATCAGGTCCCACATGAGACTTTTCTAGACTACCCTTGCCTTTACAATTTCTCCAATTTGAAATTGTGTTTTTTTTTAATTTTTGAATATACAGTATTCCATATTTATCCAGGTACATGTTTGAATCCCCCCCAATAACATGTAAGGCCCTTGAAAACAGAAGTCATTTTACTTTTTCTTTGTGTACTTGTGGCTTGCCATGTAGGAGGTCTAGTAGGTGACAAACTCTAAGAAAAATTTGTTAAATGAATTGAATGTTGAATAAATGAGAGATCTGGAATGTTTGCTGAAATTAAGTTTTTTTATGATCAGTGTAAATCTCAGCAGTCAAATTAGGGAGCATTTCACTTTCATTAATCCATGAGATTCACAATAATAAAGATTACCATTATCATGTCATGGTTCATTTTTCTTCCTGTTTAAGGAGTTATTTTCCTTCAGTAGGTGGAATTTCTGCTTGTTGAAAAATGAGGAAGATGATTTTCTTTAAATAGAGATTGCCAAAATTTTCAGTGCCTTGTTTCTTAGAAAGAGGATTTGGGGACCCATAGATCTTTTAGGGGAAGGAGACAGAACCTGAAATTCATTCTTTTTAAATGTATCCATAAATAGTGGTTGGGATTGTGCCTAAATAACAGAAAACACTAATATAAAATTTTATTTTTCATTTTCCAAAGATTAATCTCAAATATCCCACTAGAATTGTGATCACCTTGGACACTGGGAGTGAAATAAATGAAGGGGACAAAGAAAACATGCACTTACTAAATACAAAGCACTGTGCCAATTGCTGGGAATACAAATAAATAGAAAAGTAAGACAGTCCCTGTTCTCAAAGAGCTCATATTCTAATGAGGGAGACAACACATGTACTATAAGGGCCCTTTACTACATGGCTAATAGAAAGGTCCGGTGGTGTTCTGGATATAGTGGAAGAATAAAGGTTATGTATATCTTCTTTAACATTTCCTTTGATAAAACCATATCCATTTCTAATGTTGAACAATTCGAGTACCAAAGACTTTAGAGGCAATAGTTTCTTTTGACCATTTTCTGTGGCTCTGGCTGCAAATTGCCAGGGTGCACATTCACGAGGTCCAGCCCCTGGATAATAGCTTTTGGGATCTGTCTGGAATCTGGTCCATTGGTCTAGTGGGCACTGCTATTTCTTGGGTTCTTTGGCTTCCTTCTGTGTTTGTAGATGTCAGTCTACTTCATAAGAATTATTCCCTTCAATGATGGCCGAAGTCTTTGAATGTCCTGCCTAACAATGGGAGCTTTTTAGTGGTTGATGTTGGTCTTGGTAGGAATGGGGCAACCCTTTTCCTCAGCAATCGATCCTTTGCATAATGGCTTGGGGGGGCAGTCAGAAATAAGGAATGGTAATATTTGGGGTGTACTACACACTTTCGTATGCCAAATAACAATTTGCCATTTTCAATCATTTAAATGCATGTGTGCTTTATTCTTTTTTTTCTGTAAGAGTATAATGGTGGTGGGGCAAGAAATCACTTCTGTTATAACATTCCTGTTAAGGGGTCCATTTTATAGAATTGTAACCAAAAGGGACCTTGGAGATCATCTTTTCCAATCCCCTTATTTTGACAAATGAAGATAATAAAGGCCAGAGAGTTTAAGTGAATTGTCTAACACCACACAAGGGGCAGAAGCAAGATTTTAATCCTTGTCATTTAACGCTGTATCTAGTATTCCTTAGATCTGGTTTAGAGGTTTCAAACATGCAGCCCACAGTACTCTTGAGTGATGTTGGAACAAGATGAAAATGTAATTGGGAAATTTTTAGCAAAATAGATAAAGATAAAACTTAAATAATATTACATTTTAATACAAATAAATATGAGACCTGCAGGGATCTTTGTGTATAGATTAGCGGCCCCCTTTTCTATTTGCATTTGACATCACTCATCTAAATGTCTACTTTGCTGTCATTGAACACTACTGTAAGTATGTGTATGTATGTATACTATACATATATAATATTTCTATAAGTATAAATTTAATATGTCAATAGATATTTGTCCCTTTAACACTTGGATCTAGCCTCTATAACTTTTGAATATATCTTCATTTCTTTCAAATTTGTCTTTAGGACATTCTGCCTTTTGTGTTTGTATGTTACTCTGAAGGTGACTATGGTAGTCAACTAGAATCTTTGTTGTGATTATATCTCTTTAGCTATCTTTCTGGGTGGCAGTGAGAGAGGGTTCTATGATGCTGAAGCAGGACATATGAAGAGATCCTGATTCTTTCCAAAAATCTGAGAATGACTAAATTCTTATAACTAGAGACATATTTCAAGTCAGAGATGTGATTTAGAAATCTATACCTCCCTTCCCCTGAACCTTCTAAGACCACTTGGGTTTGTGCAAGTCTAATCACTGTCCTGAACTTAGTTCAAAAATAAACCCATTGATTATCTATTATAGTCAATAATATTGCTTGGTTGAGGAAAATTTTGTTTGTCACATTTATTGGCAACCCTACCTGACCTTTATTTAAGTGCCTCATCTTTTGACTTCACATTCCATTAATATACACTTTACTTAATTGTTTTACCTCTTGGTATTTATTTTTTTTCCTATTTTTTTTTGAAGTTCAGTATTCTTTTAAAAACCATGAGCTTAGCTATATCCAGTTTGAGAGGGAAAGGCTGAGAAACTATCTCACCAAAAAATTTTGTATCTCACCAAAAAAAAAAAAAAATCAAGAGGTCAGAGCCCTAATGGGGATTTTATGCACTTCAGGTACAATTTTGGGAGAAGGGCTTTGCTAATGCTCAGTATAATAGGAGAGGTAATGACCCTTCCATCCTCAGAGTTCAATCCCAGTGGACACTAATATCTAATTCTAAAATGGAAATTCTTAACATGCTTTTTTTGTGTGTCATGGATCTCTTTGGCAATCTGGTGAAGACTGTGGACCCCTCCTCATAACAAAAATGTTATATACGTAAAGTAAAATAAAATTCATAGGTGTACAAAGGAAAATGATTTATTAAAATGTAGTTATTGAATTTTTTTAATTCACAGAAAAAAGGTTAAGAACCTCTTTCCTAAGAGGAGGCAGGTAAGAGACATGATATAAAGGAAAAACAAGCACTAGAATAGGAGCAGAACTATCAGGTATTGAACCTAAAGAATTACATGATTCAAAGATGGAAGCCCTGTTGACTTATCCTTGCCCATTAGTTTTGACTACGAGAATAGGAAAAAAAATAATAGCCTATATTTATATACTACCTCCCTATTTCCAAAGTGATTTACAGATGTTATTTTATTTTATCCTTTCAACAACTTTGTGAGATGTGAAGTCTAAATAATAGTATCTCTACTGATGAATTTGAACCATTTCAATAAATGCTTATTGAGATCCTTCTATGTTGCAATCCCTGTGTTATATAATAATAATTAAAAAACAACAACATAGGGCTCAGAAAAGTCACATGGTCATTTAATGGCTATATTTCAAGGGCGATCTTCCAGTTTGGGAACTGAAATGAGTAGCAATTTATGATGTACAGAGGAAATCATTAATTTGACCAACTAAAGCTGGTGCTGAAAATCTTTGGCTACTTCCAGAAATCCATTTCAGCCACTAAAGGAAAGAGAAGTGTCATAATTGGTATCATTCAAAAGAATGCCATTCCAGGAAATTTTAAAAATGAGTTAAATAAAAGCATTCTTGGAATTAGGGTACAGCCACTTATTTTTAACTTAGATTTTCTGGGTGGGGGTGGGGAAAGGATGTACTGGCAAATACTAAAGCCATAAAAGTCATATACTCTAATTAGTTTTCTAAGTATAAATATATAATAGTTGGAACAGAAGAACTGTAAAGTTCCCAATCAACAATAGCAATTGGAGATAAATGCACTACCCTACAAAAGCATTTAATCAATATTAACTGATCTCCTACTGTATACAAGATACTGTGAGGAATACAAATTACAATAACATTTCCAAGGTTTCGAATAGAGATATATATTGACCTTTATATGTGAGTGGCTAAAGAGTTGGAGAAAAAAAAAACTTGCATACTTTTCCATTTAAATTACAGAATCAGAGCTCCTTTCTTATGGCAACTAAATCTTTTAAAAGACTGAGTTAAAACTTTTCATGAAAAGAGGGTTAAGACTATGTCTATCCTTATGGCAGTTTAAGAAAATAATGAGCTTTGCCAACTCCCAAAGGCCCCAGCTGGGATTGATTTGGACTGATTGGATTGACTTGAGAATGACTGACTTCACTGATTAACTTACTTGAAGTTGACTTGATTGAAACCACACCTGCCTGACTCTGAAGAGGGTGTGTTCTCAGAGACTGTGGACTTTAACCTCAACATGGGATCACCCTCAAGTCCACTGAATCAATGGACTTGAATGCTACCAGCCAGCCAATGAGCTTGGAGCAGTGTGTAGGCACCGCCTCTCTTCCCGGACTGGCAGGTAGCTTCCACTCTGACAGGCACAAGAACTTCCTCTTTTTGGCCTGAGATTCATAGGTGAAGGTGGCTCTTTTTCTCTTCTCTCTCCCACAGATCCTAGCTAGGCTTTCCTATCTTTCTGACCCAGGTGTTCTCTTTTTACTAATACCTGGTATGCTTTAATAAATGTTTAATGCCCAAAACTGGTGGTAAAGCTTCTAATTTATAAGTAAACCCTAGCTAATTTTCCCTACACTTGGGACAGGAGTAAGGCAACCACACATTAGATTTTAAATTTCACAATGCATTGGATTTCTCAGTCTGGTCCAATCATTTACTGTCAAATTCAATAAAGTCATAATACTATTTAGTAGAAAAATTAAAGTGATAAATTTAGGAAAATCGGACATGTATTAAGCACCTTCTATGCATAAAGTCCATCCTAAGTAACAGGATACAAAGCCACAATTTAAATAGCCAATTTAAGGCAGTATTACTATTGTTACTATGATTTGTAATTATCTGAAGCTCATTATAGGGAAGATTAAAAGTTATATGTTTATAGTTCTTAAACTTTAGAAGAGTTTGAGAAACAAAATAAATTTTCAAAGATTAATTCTGTAAGTTGACCTAATTTCAGATAAATATAAAAAAGTTAAATGGTTTGTAAACATTTAGGTATAGTGTAGCAGTAAGTTGCTTTTGTTGTTATTTTAAATGTTAATAAAATTTGATTTAGTTATAAGAATGAAAGGGAATTATTTTCCAATTTTCCACTAAGAAAATAGAGAAGAAACATCAAAAAACACAAAAACCCCAACTTTTGCAGGTTATAATGTCACCAAATCTGAGAGTAGAGAACTCTACCTAATCAAAGAAACATATTTTCTATAGATATATATGATTACATACTCCAGAGACACTGTATTATTTAACATTGTTCACCTCACAGTCACCACTTCCAGAGAAGGATCAGACATTTTATTTATTTAGCTGTTTTTTCTCTTATATCATAGAATACAATTATACATTGTCAAAATTTATATCCTCCACACGCATAAAATTGGGGCTCAATAAGTATAAGGTTTAGTAATGTACCTTATGTTGAATGTAAGATCATCTCAGATCATTTAACCAGCTTTGCTTGAATGGTACAGTGGAAAGAATATTGCATTTGAAATTAGAGGAAATGAGTTCAAATTTTAGTTCTTCAATTTATTTATTGCCTTAATAATCTTAGGGAAATACCTTTGTCTCTAGCCTCAGGTTGTTGTTTTTTTTTCCATCTGTAAAATGATAGACTAAGATAAGATCAAATGCTAGGTCCCTTCTAATTCTAAATCTGTCTTCTTATGATCCTTCATTTTACACATCAGGAAAAAGAGGTGCAGAGACTTTTAAATGGCTTATCCAGATACATATCAAGTAGGTGGTGAAATGGGTCTAGAACTCAGCACTGGTTCTTGCAGTTCATTGATTTTTTTTGTTCTTATTGTTTGCCCCATTAATTTATTTAGCTTAAAGAATTTGCCAACATAATAGTTTTTAAAAAGTGTTTTCACTGGAATATACTACCTGGCTATATAAACAACATAGCTATGCTTTTTTTTTCCTTGATGGTTTAGGTTTTTTTAGGAAAAAAAATATGAAAATACAGATACTTAAATCAGCACTGTTATTCACTTGAATTACTCTGCAATTCCTTTTATTAAGGTAGCCCGAGGCAGCTGTGGATTCTCTTGCTATTGTACACATTGATTTTTCAATTGATAACTAGTCTTACTCATCTAGATAGCTAGTCTCAGCATTTGATTTCCTTTTTCTCTATAAGTGCAATTCCCTCTGTTTTCTATTAAAAGACACACATGGGAAGTGAGGGAAGGGACAACTGTACATTTCAGTTTCACGTTGGTTTTAAGTTCTACAAGTATGCGTTTTGTTATGACTGTTCTTTATAGCAGAGAGGGATAGAAAATGGTAGGAAAGGGCAGAGGGGGAAGAGTAGCTCATTAAGACCTTGTTTAACTGATATGCATGTTATGCTTATTGATAGTTTCTATATTATTTGAAGGAGATTTGGATTTTCCAGATGCCAAGGGTTCAATAAAAGTCATAAAAAATCAGTGAATTTCATTCATACCTCAAAGTTTCTGTGGTCTTACATATAACCTTCATGCATTTTGCATCATTCACATGTAAATGTGAAGCACACATCATTCATATTTAGTAGGAAAAGTGAGGCTAGCCTTCATAGAAACTTGTAACAGCTTCTTTTCTACCTGCCTTTTTTTTTTCTTTTTCTGTTAGGTTGAAGTCATTTTTTTCTTAAGACTATCTCTTCCCTACTCATACACTGCCTGCCCACCTCCTCTTATGTGCCAATCCAACACCCAAAATTTGTTCTTTCTCTTTGAACAATATCTAATATCTCTAGGGCTTTCCTGATGTAGGCTGATTTCTTCGTCTTCAATCCATCATTCATTCCGCTGTCAGATTAGTCTTTACAAAATAGTATTTTTTTGCTTTCATTCACCAGTTCAAGAACTTTCAGTCACATACTAGATAAGTTCAGAACTCCAAGTCTCAAGGCACCCTATCATGTGTTCCTATACTTCCTAATCAATTCTTTGCTATTAATTTTTGAACATGCACTATCTATTGCATCCGGGCCCCATGCCTATTCCCACAGTCACACCTTTGATAATGCTATTCCCTTTGCCTGAATACCACCTAGCTTCCTCTTCTGCTATCCAAATCCTCCCCATCCCTTAAAATCCACCTTAACATGAGACTTCTTTCATAAAACCTATCATTATTTAAGCAGCCCATAGTGACCTTTCCCTCCTGAAAACTCCCATGGTATTTATTCCTCTTTTCCTTATTATTTCAGTAAAGAAGTCTGGAAGAGTAAAAGACAAAAAGAAAACAACTAAACAATGTTTAGAGTCAGAATGTCTGATTTGAGATCAAAGATCTATCACTAGGAGGCTGGACAACTGAATTATTCATCATGAGTCTCAGTTTCATGTACAAAATGACAGTAACTTTTTTTTTTTTTGGTGGGGCAATAAGTCCTTCAGAGTTGTCTTACATCACTGCATTGCTGAAAATAACTAAGTCATTCACAGTAGATCATCTTACAATATTGCTGTTATTTTGTATACAGTACATTTCACTTTACATCAGCTCATGTATGTCTCTCCAGGCTTTTCGGATAGCATCCTGCTCATCATTTCTTACAGCTGTATTTAAAAATCTAGATGTGGGTTCTAATCTGTCCCCCCCACCCAGTTTTGGGGGAAAACTGGCTAAAATCACTGATGAATTCACCAAGAGTTTAGGCTTTTAAGGGTTTATTAAAAGATATAAGTTAGTGAAGAGAGAAAGATTGAGAACAGATTCCTTATAGCATGGAAAGCCTAGCTTTCCTAACAGCCTACATGAAGTCCTGCCACCAAGCTGATGTCTCGACCAAAAGAGCAAGATCCCGTCTTCCAGCCTCAGCTTCCTATTTTCTGTCCTCCTCCCAGAAATGGGAGGTTCCTCAAGTTGATTGGCTGAGAGCAGTCTCCTGTTGATGTTGCAATCCATAGCCTCTGAGAACATACTGTCCTCAGGGTTGCCCAGTGTGATGTCAATTTAATCAACTTTAACTAGGTTCAATTTCTGAGAACAACACCCTACTCAGGGCCAGCCAGGTGTGGCCCCAGTTTAATCATCACAAGTAGGTACTTAGTCTCTCAGTCTCACCCAATTCAATCAATTCCAATTCAATCAATTCCAAATCAAACTTCAGGTGGGGGCTCCTGGGTGTCTGCCAAGTCCCATTATTTTATCACACAGCACAATGGTATTCCATTTTAAACAGCTTTCTTGACATCTTGAAATCTTAGGAAGATATGGAGGGAAAAATAAGTAATGATACATGAGAAATACATAAATTATGACAAGGAATGGAACTTCTACTTAATATTCACATTTATATCATTGAGCATGAACTGAGGTTTGATTTGTACTTGCTATTAAAATGAACTTGTGTAAGAGAGGTATTATTATACATTTTGTAATAATATCAAGAAAAATGTCAAGACATTTTTACTTCTGTCAGGGTTTTTCTTAAAGGTTTAAAATGTACATTATAGTAGATGTTGATTTTTTTATAACTTTACTTAAACACATCAATTAATAATATGCGAGTTAGCTGAAAAATATCTATGATGGTAACTAATATATATGGATGAGAGTATTGGGCCTCTTTAGAATTCGAGTATTTGCCCAAGGCCACACAGCTATTAAATGGCATAGACAGAATTCATGCCTAATTCTTCTTTCTCTAAGGACAGTTTTATTATCAGTAAATGAAAAAGCATTTAGTAAGTACTTGCCATGTGCTAAGCAGCTGTGCTAAACCCAGGAACTGCAACAACAAAGAAAAAAATAGGCCCCGTCTTCAAAACTCTTACTGTAAATTGAAGTAGAGCCAAGCAAACAATCAGCACAATGATGACAACAATGGAAATGGAAACGATGGTAACCACAAAATAAAAGGGAATTAATTTTGTAGAATTACAAAGAATCAGCTTGATCCCAAAGAAGAGATATAAGATGGCATTGCCATCCCTTTCTTTGCTAGAAGTGGGAAGTGCTCAAGCATATATTTTCACACTTTTTGACACACTGATAGGATGTGGTAATTTTTTTCTCTTTCTTTTTCTTAAAAAAAAAAGACAATGGCTCTTTGGGAGCTGGAGGGAAGGGGATGCTGGGATAAATTCTTATGATGTATAAAAAGATATGAATAATTTTTTTTTAAGTCTTATGTTTGGGTGTAGTCAACAATTCTTTTTACGTGCATCTAAGGTGATCCAAAAGTTTTAGTGCATCTTTAATAATTTAAAACTGAATTGAGTCTTTTGGGACAAATAGTATACATAGAGAGATACATTATGTTTGTGTTGCATGCAGATTTGTGTCCCAAAAGGGAAAGTTCAAATGGGAAGGTAGGTTGAGGTGGAGGTTTTGGGCAGGGTAGACCAGCAAAAACTTCATGAAGAAGCTAGCATTTGAGCTCAATGTTGAAGGGATTCTAAGAGGTGGAAGTGAGGAGTAAAAGCATTCCAGGCATGAGGGATGTCCAAAGAAAAGGCACAGAAATGGGAGATGGAAAAAGATGGATTTCAGCAAGGGTAGGAAGGGCTTTAAAAGCCAAACTGAGGAATTTTGCTTTATTCCAAAGGTGTAGAAGCATGCTAAAAGGGTTTTTTCCTTTTTATTTTTTTCTAAGAAATATTAACCCTTCTCAGAATTGTCCTCTTAAGAAGGTATACAGTAGGTAGAGGACAAAAGACCTTTCTTAAGGAAACTGATGAAAACCAAATTTAGGACAAAATTAACCTTTTCCTGGTTTGATTATTGCTTTACCCATCCCCAAAAGTAATTAGTCTATGACCTGTCAAAAGGAAGTACCCTCTTTCCCATTGAGAAAGAATTAAGATATTTATCCAAAGAGAGATCTTTCCTTAAAGTAAGTCATCTGAGAAAAAATGAGTAATTTTAATTGAAAATTAAATACTAGGGTTAGTGACATTTGTTTTGTAATATTAAACCTGAAACTATGTGTGTGTGTGTATATATATATATATACATATATATATATATATATATATTTTAAGCTTCCTGTAAGTGTAACTGCAAACTTTTTGGAGTAAAAACATGTAGAAAAGTATGGGGGTGGGGGCAGCTAGGTGGTGCAGTGAATAAAGCATCGGCCCTGGATTTAGGAGGACCTGAGTTCAAATCCAGCCTAACTAGCTGCGTGAACCTGGGCAAGTCATTTAACCCTCATTGCCCTGCAAATTTAAAAAAAAATGAAAGAAAGAAAGAAAAACATGGGGGTGACTACACCATTTTGGACATTTCTTTATATATGCTTAGATCTAAAACAATGTTAAATTCATTTTAAAGGTATTTCTGAAGGACTTATGCCTAAATTGCAAAGTGTAGTTTACTATATTTTACTATGTGGAGTTATTGCTACAGTTTAATGAGTATGAAAGTGACATGGTCACTCCTTCACTTCAGGAAAAATAATTCTGAAGCTCTGTGAAATATCAATTAGAGTAGGAAGATTTATGACAGGGAGATGTTAAGAGTCTCTTAAAGGAATCTGTGCTTGGAGGTGAGACCTTGATTGTATGCAGAGTATTAGTAGGCATAGTCAAAACATTTTTATATATTTTCAAGTGGATTTTTATCATTTTGGATTGGTGACTCTGTTATGCTACCCAGAGTAACATATGCATGATATATCTCTTCCCGATCCTGTAATATAACAGAAAATTGGCAGTATCATTTGTAACAGGACAGCTAGGTGGCACCTGTAGAGGATAGTATACCCAAGTTAGATCTGAGTTCAAACCTACTACTTAGGTTACTGTGACCAAGACACTCACCCTTAACCTTGATCAATCTCAGTTTCCTCATCTGTAAAAAGGGAATAATAATAGCACCTTCCTCACAGGGTTGTTTTAAGGATCAAATGAAATAACATATATAAATGGCTATGTAAATGCCAATTTAAAGTCTTGAAGATGAACAAAAACAACGGGGAAAATGTCCTTATGTATGTACTTATCTTTTGTTTTGTTTTGTTTTTTGGCGATAATTAAATTCATTCAGAATATCACCCATGGGGGCAGCTAGGTGGCGCAGTGGATAAGGCACCAGCCCTGGAGTCAGGAGGACCTGAGTTCGAATCCAGCCTCAGACACTTGACACTTACTGACTGTGTGACCCTGGGCAAGTCACTTAACCCTAATTGCCTCACCAAAAATAAATAAAAATAAAAAAATTAATATGTCCTAGACATTAAAAAAAAAGAATATCACCCATGTAGAAAAATAAGAGGACCTGATAAAGGCAAACTCCAAAATTAATCAATGCTTACCAGGAACATTGTCATGAGTGACTGATGAAGGACTGTTTTATGAACTTAATTATACCCAATCTCTTCTGATGTGTGTTTATGCAGCTGCTGCCTCAATAAGGGTCTTATTCACCCAAATAGATTGTCTCTTTTTTTTGTAATGGTTCTTTGAGGCAAAATGTGGGTATTTGGAGACTGAACATCCAAAAAGAAAAAAAGAAAAAAAAAACTAATGACAGTCTTTTTAAGAGTATTCAATAAAGCTGCAGCTGGATGTTAACTCACTGCTAGTTTTAGACCACTGCCTCCATTCAATTGTACCTTGATTAAGCTGATTTGAAAACCATTCTGATGCATGCAGGGGTCTCAGCAGGCACCTTTTCAAAGAATCAGCATTCTTTGATTGGGCTGATTCTATGCAAATAGAGATACTTCCTGGCTTGAAGAATTCTTGTTTTACTTTAGCCACCAGAGGGCACTGGAGAAGATCAAGATTTGAAATACTCTCACAGACATTTTTTTTTTTAAATAAGAAACATTTTAAAGTTTTGAGTTCTAAATTATATCCCTCCTTCCCTTCCCCCTCTCTGAGGTGGTAAGCAATGAGGTATAGGTTATACATGTGCAATTATTACATTGACCTTTTAAAAAAGAATATCAATCTATCTATCTATATCTATATATCTATATCTATATCTATATATATTTGCAACAAAACCCCCTATATATATTGTTTTAATAAAAAATCTAAAGATATAAATGAACATGGCTGGCAAAGGAACTTAGTAGTACATGCCACAAAGTAGTGACTTAATAAGTATGTAGTGAATTGTGTGAATGATACTTCTTTTATACAGTACTTGAACTTTTCTTTATTAATTTGTCAATTGAGAGGAAAAAGAATTCTGAAGTTTTTATTCCCTGTCATTCAGATAAACTGTGATACACTGCACAAAGTTGTTCCTATAAATTTTAAAATTTCATTATCATAATAAAATTGGATTTTTTTATGCAATGATCTCAGTTCCTATCTATTCTATAGAAAGTAAATTATTATCATAATAATGTTAAGATAAAATACATTTGCGAGTAACTAATTAAAAATCTGCTGGGTCTTATCTTCTGGTTTACTAATACACTCTACCATGTGCAAACAATTTACCCTAAGCTCTGCTAGGCCTTGTTATCCTCCCTGCAGCTAGCTAAGGTGGTTCCTTCTTTCCACTTTGCTACAGAGCCCTGTTATATATGTTGTCAGCCTCACTTAGAATGTGAAATTCTTCAGAGCAAGGATGATCTCGCTTTTCTGTTCGATTTCCCAGTATCTAATATGATGCTTAACACTCAGTAGGCTCTTAATTAATGGTTTTTCACTTTTCTATTTATTTATTCAAGTAAGTAGAAGAGCACTGTTTTATATTCCTTCTTGGAAAAGAAAAATCCTAGAATATTTAAACTTTACACATTCTATACGACTATATAGTTGGGCAATAATATACAATTAAGATAAACTTCTTACTCATAAAAATATTAATGCATTCAGTCTTTATACGATATATGTTCATTATTCTGTTCTTTTAAACATATTGAACAATAAAACTCAAAATGTCTATTACAATTTGCCTTCTATATTTTAGATATCTGAGAAGAGCTACTGCATTCACTTTTCATTTTAGACTCATCCATTAGCATTTTGAGCCCTAACAATATATGTGCATAATATGTAAGTTATATCTAAAGTGTCATGAAAAAATAAGCCTTACTGTAAACTAGTACTATATTAAGTCATAAAGTTGCTGTTAAAATGAAAATATCATACCTGTGAGATAATAAACTGGATTAGCAGATCATTTTAGATAGCTGCCTGCAGAGAGCAGAGTTTCTAGGGAAAGAGGCACAGAGAGCTAAATTGTAATGGCTATAGAATTTTAAGGTCAGAAGCCTAGCTCTTTTCCCTCCCTTCCTCACACTTAAAAAAAAAAAAAAGAAAAAGACTCAGGTGTGTCTTGGAGGAAGGAGATCAAATCAGGCAATAGTTAGCCAGGAAAACAGGGGAAGATGCCAATTTGAAAAAAAAAAAGTGACAAGAGTGGGAGTTATGGGGTTTTTTGTTGTTTGTTTTTTTACCACCTACTCTTCTGATATTAAAAGCATCAGCTTGTCCATATCGATGAGCACAGTCCATCTCTCTAAGGATTTCTTTTTGTAGAAGGGGAACTGTCATCAATATTAAGATGTCACTTAAGTAATATGCATTAAATAATGGGATTTGAACTGAGGTCTTCTGACTCCAGAGCCAGTACTCTCTCCACTGTATCATCCTGCCATATCTGATGGAAGAGTTCTGGATTCTGAAGTGTAGAACTGTGGCAATGTGCACATCTCATTGGTTTAAAAGCTTGAACAAGTCTTCTCTGGTCCTGGCTTTCCTTATTTGGAAAATGAGTGATTCATCTTGAATGTTTCCAGTGTCTATACCAGACCTGAGATTCTATGATTTGAAAAGAAGGTATTATTTGGAGACGATGGTTATAATTAGGACAGCTACCTGTTGGCTTTTTAGTACAGCCTGTCACAAGCAGAACTCAGTATTTCTTTCTTCCATTTCACAGGTTTTCTTACACAGATGAATACCTCAGATCACTCTGTACTTCAGGCATCATTCCAAGGGTGTATGCAGCTCATCCAAGTGGATGATCAGCTGGTCAATTTACATGAAATAGAACAAAGAAAGCCGGGTAGCTTTGCTAATGTCAGTATTGACATGTGTGCCATTATAGACAGGTAAGTGGTTATTTTACTCTTATTATGAGCTGTTTAAACATGCCAACTTCCTTTTTACACACTAAGGTACAATATGTGAAATTTCACAAAAACTGTTCTTTTTCTTTTTTTTTTTCTTTTTTAGTGAGGCAATTGGGGTTAAGTGACTTGTCCAGGGTTACACAGCTAGTAATTGTTAAGTGTCTTATTTTTTTCTTTTTCTTTTTCTTTTTTTTTTTTTAGACAAAAACTGTTTAACTGTTGTTAAATTAGAATGGTCATTCAGTGAATAAAATAGTAGAACTATTATTTATTGCTAGGAATTATAACCAAATTAATGAAAACCAGTTTATACCAATAGTTACCAACGTGTGCATAGAGTTTATAGGATGATTTGAATTAACTCAGACTCCTGTCCACAGTCTGCCCTTAGGTTTGAGAAATTGTCATGGGTTTTTTTGTTTGTTTATTTGTTTTGCTTTTTGTTTTTCACCCTAGCAAATTTAAGTTTTATAGAAGAGAAATGGGCTGTACCTCACCTCCCACAATTCTTTTCCTCTTGGTACCAGTAAGCAGCGATTCCCCTTCAAAAGTTGCATCATTCCACAGATAATAACCCTATTAGATAAAGTACATCTACTATACAGAGTCAGTTTGTCTCCTTTTTGTTGTCTTCCAAAATTGTACTTAATTAGATATTCTCACCATTAATATTTTGGTCTATAAAATCAGAATTTGTCTCAGCATTAATAAAAACTGAAATGATATCCTTGCTTGATTTTCTAATCAGTTCTTAAAATATCCATTGGATGTTTAATAGCCTCTAAGAGACTCTTTTTTATTTCATATTTTAACCTTTTTAAAGTTCATTTCATTTTTGACAAGTTTGTTTAGGTTTTTTAATAAAAACATATGACTAACAGTTTTGTTCCACTTAGGAGTATGTATTTACTAACTAAATGTAATATTTAGAAGTATTCTGATGGAACTATGATGTCAGCTTGGCACTTTCTCTAATCTTGCAACTTCATTCACCAGTGATTTCACATCCTGTGAGGTTGGAATCCATGTTCTTCTATAAGTCTTCCTCAGAGAATCAACTCAACATTCTAGAGATCTTTTTTGTGTCCTATAACATTCCATAGATATAGCCATAACACTCAAATTGTTGTTCTGTTATGCATCATTTTTGCTAAGTGACCATCCTTCTTTCACGCATGTCATGGCTAATATTTTTTTAATGTTCCTGTGTGAGTCATTTTTACTAATATGTTTCAATCTACCTACACTCACCATATATCTATCCATTGTCCAATTGTGGTTTTAATTTTAGAGAGGTTATCATATTCCATTCTTTCAGATCTATAGCATCAATGGGAGTCCTATGGCTTCATCTATAATCCTTGTGACTTCTTAGTCACAAATCCCTAGCTACCAACCCCTTGTGTGTTGTCTTGTGAAATATGTCTCCTTGAATACAGGAGGGTTTATCTTATATATTTGTAACCCCTGTGTTTACCACAGAACCTGCTACTTAACAAATAACTTTCCATTCATTCATTCATTCATTCATTCATTTTCTCATTCACTGGAAGAATACTAATTTTTAAAAGATGGTTTCTGTCATGAAGGAGAGGTCTGTTACCATAAAAAGTACTGAATAATGATGTGCTCCATTCTTTTCTCTTTGTCATTTTTTGACCCAAGTTATCCAGCTAAATTGTCATTTTTAAATAATACTGTCTCTTATATGTATTTAGGAGAGATATCAAAAAGTCTCACATGATCTTATAATATGCATGTGAAACAATTTATTGAAAAAGAGACTTTTAGACTGTGTTTTACCCTTTTGTATTAAAAGCTTTAAAAAGATAATTAATGAACAACAGACACAGAAGCCATTTTCCTTATAATTTTTTAAAAACATTTCTGTGAGCATGAGGATTTGGTCTATTATAGAAAATTGTGTTAAAAATCACCTGTTGGGAACATATAGGTGGCACAGTGTATAAAGCACCAGCCCTGGATTCGGGAGGACTTGAGTTCAAATCCAGGCTCAGATACTTGACAGTGACTAGCTGTGTGACCCTGGGCAAGTCACTTAACCCTCCTTGCCCCACCAAAAAAAAAAGTCTCCTGTTCTATCATTGTATTTTATTTGTTTTTGGTTTTGTTTTTGCAGGACAAAACTTAAGTGACTTACCCAGGGTCACACAGCTTGCAAGTGTCAAGTGTCTGAGGCCAGATTTGAACTCAGGTACTCCTGAATCCATGGCCAGTGCTTTATCCACTGTACCATCTAGCTGCCTCATATCATTGTATTTTAATGAAAATTATTCTATGTGTCCACCATTCTCAAAGGTTTCATAAATGTTAAAGAGTAAATATATGGATTATTAGTTATTGATAGCTTCTTGGTCACCTTTTGGGGTACTTAATATTAATTAATGTGTAATTCTTTTGAGATATTCCCCTCTTTGACATAATACAAAACCTGATTGCTGAGTATCTTTCTAATTAGGTTGCTGCTTATATATTTTCTCTGTATACATTTTGTCATTTCCAGACATATTTTCTGATTTTATTTTCTTGATTCCCAATTTGACTTCCTCTGTAGAACATTAGCTTCTCTGAAATGCTAGGTTCCAAATATATTGGTTCTATTGTTCTGTTTAAGCTCAAAAAAGGAGCTTAAAATGATAGGATAGAGACAGAAGAAAAATTGGGAAAAGAAATGAGAGTGATGCAAGAGCACTATGATAAAAAGTCAACAGCTTGGAAAAAGAAAACAATTGTTAAAAAGTAGAATTGGCAGGGCAGCTAGGTGGTGCAGTGGATAGAGCACTGGTACTGGATTCAGGAGGGCCTGAGTTCAAATCCAGCCTCAGACTCTTGACACTAGCTGTGTGACCCCTGGGCAAGTCACTTAAGCCCAATTGCCTCACCCCCCCCCAAAGAAAAAATTAAAGTAGAATTGGCCAAATGGAAAAGGAGATGCAAACATTTCCTCAAGAAAACAACTCCTTAAAAAGTATAATTGGTTAAATGGAAAAGAAAGTACAAAAGTTAATTGAGGAAAACAACTCATTAAAAGTTAAAATTGGGCAATTAGAAGCTAATGAGACATCAAGAATCAAATTCAAACAGATAAAAAAAAATAGAAGTAAATGTAAAATGACCACATGGGAAAAACTATTGACCTGGGAAATAGATCCAGGAGAGACAATGTCAGAATCATTAAACTGTCTGAAATCCATAATAAAAAGGAAGACTTGAACAACTTTTTTCAAGAAAATAATTTCAAGAAATTATCAAAGAAAACTTCCCTGATATCTTGGAACCACAAAGCAAAATAGGCATCTAAAGAGCCCACTTATCACCTCAGGAAATAGATCCCAAAAGAAAAACTTTAAGGAATGTTATAGCCAAAATTTAAAACTATCAGGTCACAGAAAATATACTACAAGTGGCCAGAAAGAAAAAAAAAAAAGCAATCATCAGGGAACCACACTCAGGATTACTCAGGATTTAGTAGCTGAAACCTTAAAAGAACAGAGGTCATGGAACATGATATTCTGGGAGAAAAGGAACTAGGACTACAACCAAGAAGCACTTACCAGGCAAAATTAAGCATACTACATAAAGGGGAGAAATGGTCATTCAATGAAATAGGAGGATTTCAAGTCTTTCAAGGCCAGAATTAAAGCAAAAATTCGATCTCTCCAAAATCAAGACCCAAGATAATCAGAAACAGTTAACAGAAAACATAAGGGATTCAAGAGAGCTATACTGTTTACATTCTAACATGGGAAGATGATACATGTAATTCTTAAAAATTGTATCACTAGTAGTATAGCTACAAAGAATATAGATAGATAGATAGAAGGTAAGCATATAAGTTGAATCTGAGGAAATGAAATTTTTAAAAATTAGGGATGATAAAAATGAGTACACTGGGTACAGAAGGAAGGGAGCAGTAGAATAACATAAATTATTTTACATGAAGAGGTATAGAAAGGGAAGAGGGAAAAGTAGGCAATAGGCATCATTTGAATCTTACACTCTCAGTATTAGCTCAAAGACAGAATCACACAGTCCATTGAATAGAGAACTCTATCTTAACTGGCAAGGAAGTAGGAGGAAAGTAGATTAAGTAACAGGGGAGGATGAGGCTGACAGATGGGAGAGTGGTTTGGGGGAGTGGGTAGACAGAAGGAAAACATTGTTAAAGGGTGAAAGGAGAAAAAAAGAGATAGAGGAAAATAGGATAGAGAGAAAAACATAGTTGGAAATCATAACTGTGAATGTCAATGGTATGAATTCTTCTAAAAAATGGAAGCAAATAGTGCAGTGAATCAAAAAGCAGAAACCCACAATATGTTAACTATAAGAAACACACTTGAAACAGAGAGACAGACAAAGAGTAAAAGGTAAGGGGTTGGATCAGAATCTATTATGTTTGAGGTAAAAAATAAACAAACAAACAAAAAAAAAACCCCAGGGGTATCAATCCTGATCTCAGACAAAGTAAAAGCAAAATATACCTAATAGAGATAAGTCTATTACAGTTGATCACCACACAGTGTTGCTGTTATTGTGTACAGTTTTCTTCTGGTTCTGCTCACTTCACTCAACATCAGTTCACTTAAGTCTTTCCAGGTTTTTCTGAAATCTGCATACTCATCATTTCTTACAGAACAATAGTATTTCATTACATTCATATACCACAACTTATTCAGCCATTCCCCAATTGGTGGGCATTCCCTCAATTTCCAATTCTTTGCCACCAAAAAAAGAGACCTGCTAAAAATATTTTTGTATGTGTGGCCTGTTTATGTCCCTTGACCATTTCTCAATTGGGGAATGACTTGCATTTTTATAAATTTGATTTAGTTCCCTATGCATTTTAGAAATGAGGTCTTTATCAGGAACAATGACCGTAAAAATTAGTTCCCAACTTTCTGCTTCCCTTATAATTTTGCCTGCATTGCTTCTGTTTGTACAAAAACTTTTTAATTTAATGTAATCAGAATCATTCATTTTGCATTTCATAATATTCTCTAGCTCTTGTTTGTTCATAAATTGCTCTCCTTTCCATAGCTCTGAGAGGTAAACTATTCCCCTCCTAATTTACCTATGGTATCACCCTTTATGTCTAAATCATGTACCCATTTTGGCCTTATTTTGGTATATGGTATAGGATGTTGATCTATGCCTCATTTCTGCCATGCTATCTTCTAGTTTACCCAGCAGTTTTTGTCAAATATTGAGTTCCTATCCCAGAAGCTGGGGTCTTTGGGTTTATCAAATAGTAGATTACTATGGTCATTTACTACTGTGTCTCCTATGCCTAACCTATTCCATTGATCGACCATGCTATTTCTTAGCCAGTAACAAATAGTTTTCATGACTACTGCTTTATAGTATAGCTTCAGATTAGGTATGGATATCCCACCTTCCTGTGCATTTTTTCCCATTAGTTACCTTGATATTCTTGACCTTCTGTTCTTCCAGATGAATTTTGTTATTATTTTTTCTAGCTCTGTAAAATAATTTTTAGGTAGACTGGTATGGCACTGAATAAGTAAATTAATTTAGGTAGAATTGTCATTTTTATTATATTAGCTTGGCTTATCCTTGAGGAATTGATATTTTCCTAATCATTTAGATCTGATTTTATTTGTGTGAAAAGGGTTTTGTAATTATATTCACAGAGTTCCTGAGTTTGTCTTGGCAGGTAGACTTTCAAGTATTTTACATTGTCTACAGTTGCTTTAAATGGAATTTCTCTTTCTATCTCTTGTTGCTGAGCTTTGTTGGTCATGTATAGAAATGCTGATGACTTATGTGGATTTATTTTATATCCTGCAACTTTGCTAATGTTGTTAATTTTTTCAGGTAGTTTTTTAGTTGATTCTCTAGGAGTCTCAATGTATACCATTATATCATCTGCAGAAAGTGATAGTTTTATTTCCTCCTTGCCTATTCTAATTCCTTTCATTCCTTTTCCTTCTCTTATTGCTAAAGGTAACATTTCTAGTACAGTATTAAAAAATAAAGGTGATAATGGATATCCCTCTTTCATCCATGATCTCATTAGGAATGCTTCTAACGTCCCCATTACATATAATATTTGTTGGGAATATGCGTTTTTCTCAGCAGCGTATGTCACCTACACAAAGGCAAAAATATTAAATTAATTCTTTTCAGATCATAATGCAATAAAATTATATTCAGCAAAGGGGCAGTAGGATAGCTTAAAAATTAATCCTAAAAAACAAGTGGGTCAAAGAACAAGCCATTGAACCAGTCAGTTTCGTTAAAGAGAATGACAACAATGAGAACAAATATCAAAATTTATGGGATACAGGGAAAGCAGTACTTAGGAGAAATTTTATTTTTCTAAAGTCTTACATCAACAAAATAGAAAAAGAATAGATCAATTAATTAATTAATAGATCATTTAACGCAATAAAAAACTCAAAGAAGAAAAAATTGAAGGTGAAATGAATAATATTTAAAGTAAAAAACTAATGAGCTAATAGAGAAATCTAAGACCTGGTTTTATGGAGGGAGGGGGGGAAATGCAATAAGACAGATAAGCCATGATTAATTTGAGTTTAAAAAAAAGAAGAAAAATCAAATATCCAGTATCCAAATTGAAAAGGGTAAAATCACCATCAATGAAGAAATTACAACAATCATTAGGAAATATTTTACCAATTATATTCCAATAAATCTGACAATATGAGCAAAATCAATGAATATGTACAAAAATACAAATTATACACATTAACAGATTAGGAAGTAGAATGCCTAAATAACCACATCTTAGAAAAAAGAAATTGAATGAGCCATTAATGAGCTCCCTAAGAACAAATACCCAGGACCAGATGGGTTCACTAATGAATTTCCACCAAGCATTCAAAGAACTATTAATTCCAGTAATATATTTGGAAAAATAGGTGAAGAAGGAATCCTACCAAACCATTTTATGACACAAATAATGTGTTGATACCTAAACCAGAAAGAGGTAAAATTGAGAAGGAAAATTATAGAACAATTTCAATAATGAATATTGATGCAAAAATGTGAGCAAAATACTAGCAAGGCAAATACAGCAATATATTCCCAGGATTATATACACTATGACCAACTGGGATTTATACCAGGAATGCAGGGTTGGTTCAATATTAGAGAACCAATCAAATTATCTCTTTTTTGGGGGGGGGGCAGGGCAATGGGGGTTAAGTGACTTGCCCAAGGTCACACAGCTACTAAGTGTCAAGTGTCTGATGCTGGATTTGAACTCAGGAACTCCTGAATCCAGGGCTGGTGCTTTATCCACTGTGCCACCTAGCTGCCCCCTGAGAACCAATCAAGTTAATTGACCATAGCAATAACAAAACTAACAGAAAATATTGATTATCTCAATAGATGCTGAAAAAGTTTTTGACAAAATACACACCAAATTGCTATTGAAAACACTAGAGAATATAGGAATAAAGGGAATGTTTCTTAAAATGATAAGCAGTATCTATCTAAAACATCAGCAAGCATTATCTATAATGGGGATAAGCTAAAAGTCTTCCCAATAAGATAAAAGATGAAGCTAGCATGCCCATTATCAACATTATTGTTCAGTATAGTACTAGAAATGTTAGCTATAGCAATAAGAGAAGAAAAAGAAATCAGAGGGATGAGAATAGGCTATGAGGAAACAAAACTTCACTCCAAATAATATAATGGAATGTTTAGAGAACCCTAGAAAATTATCTAAAATACTACTTCAAATAATTAACAACTTTGGCAAAGTGGTAGGATGTAAGATAAATCCACATAAATCATTAGCCATCTGAAGAAGTGTTCTAAATCACTTTTTATTAGAGAAATGCAAATTAAAATAGTTCTGAGGTACCACCTCATACTTGTCATATTAGCTAATATGACAAAAAAAAGGAAAATTATAAATGTTGGAGAGGATGCAGGAAAATTAGGACACTAATGCACTATTGGTGGAGTTGTGAGCTGAGCCAAACATTCTGGAGAGCAGTTTGCAGCTATGCCCAGAAGACGACCAAACTGTGCATACCCTTTTATCTAGCAATACCCCTAATTAGCTCTAAATCCCAAAGAGATCATAAAAAGGCAAAAGGACCTACATATGCAAAAATACTTATAGTGGCCCTTTTTGTGGTGGCAAAAGATTGGAAACTGAGACTACGCCCATTTGATTGGATAAGGGCTGAACACACTGTTATACATGAATGTAATAGAATGCTATTGTGCAATAAGAAATGGTGAACAGGCAGATTTCAGGGGAAAAAAACACCCGGAAAGACATACAATCTGATGGAAAGTAAAATGAGCAGAACCAGGAAAAAATGTATACAATATCAGCGACATTGTGTCCTGATCAACTATTAATGACTTAGCTCCTCTCAGCAACACAATGATCCAAGACAAGTACAAAAGACTCATGAAGGAAAATGTTATTCCTATCCAGATAAAGAACTGATGGGCTCTGAAAGCAGATCAAAGAATATTTTTTTCACTTCATGTTTTTTTTTCCTTTTGATCTGTTTCTTCTTCCATAACTGTGACTAATTAAGAAATGTTTTACATGATAGTCCATGTGTAACCAATATCAAATTACCTACTATTTTCAGAAGAGGGGAAGGAGAGAGGGAGAAAAATTTGGAACTCAAAATCTTGTAAAAATGAGTGCTAAAAATTATCATTACATGTAATTGGGAAAAAATAAAATGCTATTAAAAATAAAATATAAAAAAGAAAAAAATTGCAGCAGTATATACCTAGATTGTACCTAAAATATAAAATGTGTAGATGAAAGTAGGTGTATATGATTGTGTTCATCTATATGCCTAATAAAAGGTATTCATGTATAGAAAATGGGGAAAATTCTCCTAAGATACAGCATATTTGTTAGTGTATCACATTTTAATTATATGCAGACATATGTGTATACACTGATCATATTGTTTAGAATTTGCTCAGCATGTCCACATATGTCATGACACTAATCACACTGAGTTAGCAATTCGAGTATAAAGTGGACAATAAATAATTTTGGCCAGAAGAATTTGTATGCATTTGATTTTATAAAAAAGAACACAAAAAATCCACCTTGCATCTGGCATCATTTGTGCCAAAATAATAGTCATAACCAGAAAGGCCAGGAGCTGAAAGTTTAAAGTTATTTGTTCTTATACTAGCTAGCTTATCTACATATTATATTAGCAACCCATTGAAAAAGATTTTCCTCCCTAGTAATACATATATTGTATGTCATAAAATTTTAGTGCTTGGTTCATTTTCCATTTCAGTGACTTTAGTGGCGGGACAAATTCTGTCAATGATGCCAAATTTAATTCACTCAATCTTTGTGAACAGGATAGATTTTGGAATGATAGTAATGTTTCAGTATATGAAGGTTTACATGTTTTATAGTTCTATCATTTGCTCACAAGAAATTATAATATTAAGGTACTAATTTTGTTCTATAACATTTAATTTTTGTAATGCATATGCTGTAGAATTTCATTGTAAAAACACAAATAAATCTCTATATAAAGACTGAACTGGCTAACAGGTCTACAGGAGTAAAGAACACTGAATAAATATATAAATCATGGTTCTCTTTGCACTTCTATTGCCAAGGTAATTGTTTCTTAATTTTAATTAGATGTCCTACTTGGAGTAAAGCCATCAAGGCCTGAGGAAATGATAATGCATTAAACTTTTTATATTACTGGTATTTCATAGTAAGGAATTCTAATCAGTAGGAAAATGGATTCATTTCATATTAATATTTGTTAATGTTTGAAAAGTAGACAACTAAAAGAAAAGCAAGGAAAGAAATTAGTGCCACTATATTTTCTTCAGTTGAACCTAAATAAATTTAAATATTTCATGAAGATTGACTTCTGTTATTTAAATGGAATTAAAGAAAAATTCCATGTTGGTACCATGGGAGGAAGTATATAGATGATCTCATTTAAAAAGAATGGATCTATGTTAGTTGTTTAACATGATGAAACATTGGAGAAAAAGGCAATTTCTTTCTTCTGATAAATGAAGTGCTACTCAATTCATGTCATGTAGATAAACAGCTTGGTAGAACTTCAGTGAAATAGGAATGAAGTGAAACACAATACATTTAGAGAACATTATATGCAAAGCACATTAAAGCATATTAATAGCATTGAAAACATATTAATAGCACTTGGAAAATACTTACTTCTGCCTGAGTGTAAACATACACAGTCAATGATCTCGAAACTTCTGAGCTTTTTATATTTTCCAACATATGAGAGTAAGAGTACCATTACATTATCAAATAATGAGTTTTTCTTCCAAAAGCTTGGATCTTTGGGTTTATCATAAACTAGGTTCCTATAGTAATTTACTATACTGCAAATCATACCTATTCTATTCCACTGATCTACCACTCTATTTCTTAGCCAGTACCAGATTGTTTTGATAAATACCACTTTATAATAAACTTTGAGATCACCTTCTTTGATGTGTTTTTCATCGATTCCTTTGATAAACTTGAGCTTTTGTTCTTCCACATGAATTTTGTTATTATTTTTGCTAGCTCTATAAAATATTTTTTGGTAGTTTAGTATGCTACTAAATAAATAGATTGATTTAGGTATGATTGTCATTTTTATTGTATTGACTCAATCTGTCTATGAACAATTAATATTTTTAGTTGTTTAGATCTGACTTTATTTGTGTGAAAAGTGTTTTATTGTTGTGTTCATATAGCTACTAGGTTTGTAGACTCCCAAGTATTTTATGTGGTCTACAGTTATTTTAAATGGAATTTCTCTTTCTCTTTCTATCTTTTGCTGCTAGATTTTCTTGGTAATATAGAAAAATTCTGATGATTTATGTGAGTTTATTTTGTATCCTATCCTCCCATCTTAGTGCATAGGCTGCTGAACTTGTGGGTCTCACACATGCCTATCACCTAGCCAGAGTTCCTATGTGTGTGTGGTGGGGGGAGGGGTCTGAGTCTCCAAAACCCCATTATTTTCTCACAAAATACGAGTCCTGTGTAGTATCAGTGGTGAGAAATGAATCTGCTATTATCTCAGTTTTAGTTCCATGTATTTCTCATACTGTGAGTACCTTCTCTTGCTGTGTGATTTTTATCCTCTCTTTTTTTCAAAATACCCATTCTATTCATTTTGTTTATATTGGTAACCCTAATGAGAGATCCAACATAATTTGGTCTCCCTAGCATTACTGGTCAACTATAATTCCCTCACTGTGTTATTTTGGACTTTTCTGTGTCCTCTACCTTATGGTAAAACTGTTAGAGAAAAAAGTTGGGTGGTGGTGTTTGTACCCCCTAATAAAATCATGCTTATGCCTGAAACCATTTTAAGAGTATTTCTCTCAATCATCAGTCTTCCTACTATCCATGTGTGAAATGTATATATGCATATGGATATGTAGGCTGTAGGTTATGTATATATATAAATGTATGTGTAAATATAGTAAATGGAATGGCAGGTACTCCCAGAGGGAAGGCTTTAGTATTGGGGAAGACCAGGAAATGCTTCTTATATAAAGTGGGATTTAAGATGATTCTTGTAGGAAGCCAAGGAAATCAGAGGTTAGAGGTAAGGAGGAAAAGCATTTCAGGTACAGAGAACCACATAGTCAGGAAATGGTAATAATTTTTACTATATAAGTTTCCTTGGACATTGGTTTTAGAACTTAACTCTTGTGTGACAAGTGATTCCACTATAACACTTATAAAGGGCTTCTCAAATTTTAAATTGTGATAACATTGTCAGCTGTTATCATTATCATGTTTTGCTCTCCTTTATATATTCTACATCCCAGCCAAACCATGTTACTTTTTTTGCTTTTGTTTTTGTTTTTGTGGAGTGTTTTGTTGTTACTGTTTCTTTTCTTTTTTTCTTTTTTTGGTGAGGCAGTTGGGGTTAAGTGACTTGTCCAGGGTCACACAGCTAATAAGTGTTAAGTGTCTGAGGCTGGATTTGAACTCAGGTCCTCCCGACTCCAGGGCCGGTGCTCTATCCACTGTGCCACTTAGCTGCCCCCTCTTTTGGTTGTTTTTTTTTTTTTTTTGATGCAGGGCAATGAGGTTTGAGTGACTTGCCCAGGGTCACACAGCTAGTAAGTGTTGAGTGTCTGAGGACTGATTTGAACTAAGGTCCTCCTGAATTCAGTGCCGGTGTTTATCCACTGTGTCACCTAGCTGCCCCCAAACCATCTTACTACTTTTTCCTTCTATCTCCTACTTTTTTTCATGCTCCTCATGCATTTACTTATACCATTCCTGTACTTTAAAGGATTTCTTGCCTCCTCTTTGCCTATAAAATTTCTACCTACCCTCTTAATAGCCTAACACAGCATCATTTGTTAATACTTAAACTCATCCTCCATTCATGGCTTCCCGCTACTTTATCCTTTTGTGGTCATAGGGTAATATAAGAACTGAGGTCTTAATTGTATATCAAAAGAAGTTTTATTGCCTGTGCATCAGTATGATATATCTGAGGCAAGCAACTTGTAGAGTACTGTAAAATCCTCCACTTTGGAATGGAGAACATTCTCTTACTAACATGTAAACTTAATTGGGGCAAGCAAAGTCCTAAGTTATTTGCCTCTGCTTCAATTTAACATGATACTCAGTATATAACAAGACCTTAAGACATGCTTCCTTGTTCAGTGAATCACTAAATGAAATTATAACAGTAATAAATTATCAGGCTAGTTATTGTGAGTATAATAAAGTATTTTACTATGACTAAAGTAGAAATTACAGGTACATATAATAAATTTCGGCATAGGTAAGGGTACTGAGATCCCTGAGTTTGATATCTCCATCAAGCTCTATTCTTGCTACCAGCCCTATCATCTTTTGACTTCTTTTCCTTTTCAGTCTCTCCTGTCCAGCCCATTCTTAGCCTAAAGTGTCATTTCTTAAGAACTCTTTTATCCCTGTCTGACTCCAGGTTAGATTAACACTACCCTGATTGTTTAAGAAATCTGTCAAATGATTAGTGACACCTAACATAAAACCTTTTCCTCTTTCTATAACATTTTTCTGCCTCCCTTAGGTTTTCTTGAATGTTACTCCTCTCATCCCCTCAACTCCTTAGCTATTTGATCTCTTTCTGATAAGCCTTGTTTGTTTACCACAAAAAATTAAGCTGTGATAACAATACATGCAGATATATGATCTGGCCAAATTATCCCATTTGTTTTTTCCCAAACTATTAACTCTTGGCCTAGCATGATAGGTATGAATTTCCTCCTTCCCTCCACCTTTTATATTCCCTAGCTTTCTTCAAGGCTTGACTCATTTATTCCCTCTTTATTTTTTCCAGGGCAATGAGGGTTAAGTGACTTGCCCAGGGTCACACATTAAGTGTCAAGTGTCTGAGGCTGGATTTGAACTCAGCTCCTCCTGAATTCAGGGCTTTATCCACTGTACCACCTAGCTGCCCCTATTCCCTCTTTATAAAGCCTTTCCTGATTTCCTTAAATAGTAGTGCTTTTTATTTCCACTTCAAATTATCAAATATGTCTTTGTTTATTTATTGTGACTCCTTCCTCTCCCCACCTCAAAAGTAAATATTTATGTGTGTCCTCAGTGCTACTTACAGGATTTTAAACCTAGTAACTGATTAATAAATACTTGTTAGTTTAGATCAGTAGACACAAGAAAAGTCTGCTTAATAACACCAAAGACTTCACACCTACAGGAAAGTAAGTTTGCAGTTTGCCACAGTAACCTCACAATCCTTCTATGCAATTAGCACCTTCTTGGACTTTGATAAACGAACAGTGATTTTTAATTGACTTATGTTTGGATCATTTCCCAATCTGAGATTCTGAAAAGGGTGTCATTTGTATCTGTCTTTAAAGTACAAAGAGAACCACATACTTTCAGAAAAAATGTACTGCTCCTTTTATTAATAGCAAAATACCCTGGGAAATAGTGTTCAGTGAAAGAAAAAAAAGGTAAATTAGTCACTTTTAAAGACTCAAAGAAAGTCCCACTCCTCCTTGTGGCATGTAAGGTTGTTTCCCTTGTACTGGGACAAAAGAAAAATTGTATTTGCTTCTGGGCTGGAATATCTCTATGCTTTGACATTCAAATCCCAAGGAATGTTTAGTGTAACCATGTAAAAGCAGAAAACCAAGCTAAGTATTTTAAGGTTAGTGGAACAGATAAAGATAAATAAAACCACACTGTTCTTTAAAACAAAACAAAACTATAGGGTTTGTTTTTTTTTAAGAAGTTGTTGAGTTTTATTTATTATTCTTACTTTTAGATTATCTGAAAAATTCAAAAATCAATTGCAAATAAAAAGAGAAATTCCCATTTCCCCAACAAATAAGATTAATTATTAATAAGTTCAACTTAATAAACACACACACAACACTTAATATGTTTTCTCACTTAAGGTAATTGCTTTTGTTAGGCCTCTGGGAAATATTGTTAAAATATTCATCGTACTATAAATCTGAGAGAGGGATACTAGATGATATGCACTTTTTCTTTCTGTATTTTAGAACCAATAAAGTTTGCATTGTTTATACAATAGAAAAAAATGGTGAGTTGTGGGAAAAGTATGTCATTGAAAACTGTCTACTTTAAATTCCATCTTTATTAGATCTCTCAGTTCAGGTAATTTTACTTGCTCATTATTAAAATGATGAAACTGGGAACAAATATTAAAGAATTGCAGAAATTTTTGTTGTTTTAAAATATATGTGGATCTGTATGAGTGGAATATTTTTGTTTTTAGTGTGCCTGAAGTTTTGCTTTGTATTTGAATATTTGTATAGCTTTCTTAGAAAATAAAGTCAAGATGTCCAAAACAAAATGTTTTACATCTCTTCCATTGATCTCTCCACTGATCTCTGTTCTTCCTTCTCCTCTTCCTCTTCTCTTCCTTCTTTTCTTCTTCCTTTTTCTTCCAGCTGCTTATCTTCTTTCTCCTTTGTGAAATTCAGTGGGTTCTATTACTCTTTGATGGGATTGTTTCAGTATTATATGTGTTCCTTGAATGCTGAACTTAATAATTTGTACTTTGTGACCAATGAGAAACCATTTAAGGTTCAGAAAGTTGGTGATGATTATTCCACCCTCGAACTCTGTAATCAGGAAAAATTTGAAGCCCAGAATCCATTTTCTCTAAACCTCCAAAAGACATTTTTGGTGCACTTTATAGAGACCTGCCTTGGTATTCTTCCAAAAAACTTATAACCACCATCAACAACAACAGTGACAAGGAATAAGAAACCATGCAACACTACCCTGCCAGGGGTTTTCTTCTTGTTATGGGGAACACGTAGGTGACCTAGTATATAGAGTACTGTGCTTTATTCAGTTCTTATTTCAAATTCAGCCTGAAATTTTTGCTTGCTGTATGGCTCCATACTAGTCATTTAACCTCTTTTAGCCTCATTTTCCTTATCTGTAAAATGGCGATACGATAGTACTTTCTTCACTGGGTCATTCTGAGACTCATATAAGATAATATGCAAAATGCTTTGTAAACTTTAACATGCAATAAGTATGCAGGTGTGTGCAGGACTCTGTTCCAGAAATTAATGAGAAAAATCTAAAAAATTAAACTAAATCATCTGCCTATGAGAAACAATTATTTAATTAAGATAAAATAGAACCTAAATTTCTCATAAATAGCTTTTTGGTTCTCATCCATGAATATACTATTATTATGCAAATCTTCCTGATTTCTATTTTGAAGACATCAAGAATTACACATTTTGTTTTAGGTTATAGCAGGAAATCTAAAAATAAATGAATAAATAAATTGATAAATGGGATCTTACACTCTGAGTTGTGGTGCATTTCACTAGGGAGTTGAAAGATGGTGATATGACATGGTTTGGGGGAGAAGGGAATAGGGACCATAAATTGTAGTCTTGCCTCTGATGCTAATAAGCTGTGTGACCTTAGTCTAATCACTTAAACTACTCTGGTTTTACTTTTTCATTTGAAAAATAAGAGGTTTAGGGGGCAGCTAGATGACACAGTGGATAAAGCACTGGCCTTGGATTCAGGAAGACCTGAGTTCAAATCCAGCCTCAGACACTTGACACTTAACTAGCTGTGTGACCCTAGGCAAGTCACTTTACCCTTATTGCCCTGCAAAAAAAAAAAAAAAAAAAAAAGGTTTGGACCAGTGATTTCTGGTGTCAAGTAACTAAGGCCGGATTTGAACTCAGGTACTCCTGACTCCAGGGCTGGTGCTCTATCCACTGTGCCACCTAGCTGCCTCTGGACCAGTGATTTCTAAAGTTCTTCTAAGCCTAAAATTGAATGTGATGTCAATAGTAAGGAAAGTATCTGTGACAGCCTGTTGTATTCCCAAGTAAATTGGTAAGTTGGTCATTTTTTCCTCCTATTCCAGTTTATTCCTAAGAATCTTTAACATTGTTTGGTAAATGATATTACATGAGCAAATCTTATAGACCTAAAATGATTTGAATCCTAGTGGTGGTGAAAGAGTAAAAAGTATTTCATACCGTTTACATCTAAAAATGGGTATTATGTTTTCCAGTGGAATATATGCACAGTATTCAGCATTTTTTTCTCCCTCATGACCCAGGCCCTGCTTTGTTGATAAATCTTAGAATTTGGGGGTCTCAAAGGAACCTTCAATGAATTAAATTTTTTTACAAAGCTTTTTTGGCAAGATAGATTTCCAACAGTAGGTCTTCTTATTTATGGCAGAGAATGTGGGTCGGAATCTTAGCTTTGCTACTTTCTCCACTTAGGAGAGGTGAAGATGGTCTTGTTTTCACTGATCCATTCACTCCATTCCTGTATGTTGGGGTAGATGACAGGAAGTGCTTGGCAAATCTTTTTTTGGGGGGGGGGCGGGGGGCAATGAGAGTTAAGTGACTTGCCCAGGGTCACACAGCTAGTCAGTGTCAAATGTCTGAAGTTGGATTTGAACTCAGGTCCTCCTGAATCCAGGGCCAGTGCTCTATCCACTGAGCCATCTAGCTGCCCCCTACAAATCTTGAAGCACTATGTGAACATGAGGTTTTACTGAGATCAGGGGATCATGTGAAGCATTACTATAACTATTTGAATAGTGTTTTTGCTATTTCATAGGTAGCCCAATTGGCCACTTCATCATGAGACACAGAAGCAAAGTGATTAGTACTGCTACCTCTTGTAGAATGAGAAGGCTTCTAAACAGGACAGGATTTGTGGCATTTGGCTTTGTGGGTTTTATTAGTGATTTGAAAAGCAATAATGGGCTTCCATTGAAAAAATCTCTGTTGCCAAATGCATGCTATTAAGGAATATGTTCAATCTGTTTGATTAAAACAGAGTAATCATATCTGAAGTATTGACCTATAATAATAATAATGTATCAGTATAATAATCTGTAAGACACAGAACCTCACTACTTTAACTTTATTCTGACACTCAGGCCATGTAAAATGCAATGCCCAGATCAAGCTATTGACTACCTGAAGGGCATTAGTTAATTGCATGAGCCTAATTAAAGTGTGAAATGTCAGGAAGAACAGTTTGACCAAACTGTGCTACCTCCTTGAAATGGGAAGATGGAAAACATCATCATCTTCCCTATTTTAAATTTTGTTTATACTAGTAAAAAAAAAAGTACATAAGAGGGGGGCAGCTAAGTGGCACAGTGGATAAAGCACCAGCCCTGGATTCAGGAGGACCTGATTTCAAATCTGGCCTCAGACACTTGACACTTACTAGCTGTGTGACCCTGGGCAAGTCACTTAACCCCCATTGCCTTGCCCCCCCAAAAAAACAAAAGTATATAAGAACTATATTGCTTAAGATATGTAGTAATTCACTATATTACTGGAAACTAACTAAAAGTTAGTAATGATGATGCTGCTGATGATGGTAAAGTTAAACTTTAGCACCTTCTATGCACCAGATTCTGTCTTAAAAGTTTTACAAATATTATCTCATTTGATCCTTATAACAACTCCAGGGAGACAGATCGTCATTTTACAGAAGAGCAAGGTGAAGCAAATCAAGGTTAAATTACTTGTCCAAGGTCATGCAGCTAGTGTCTCAATTTTATTTATTCTGCATATAAGAGACCCTATTCTATTGTTCATGAATTTATGAGCCTGAGGCTATGTTACTGATTGATCATCCTCTAGGAATTTTGTTACCCCAATAACCAAAGAGAATTTGTTAAACTAACCTGTCTGTCCTTGTTTTTACATGGCTGGCACATAATTGTACAATTGTTGTTTATTAAAGTTATTATTCACCTCTTTATATGATGTAATTTACCCCATTCCACCTCCCCTTTCCTCTCCTCCCCTTAGAATCCCTTTTTAGGCCCTTAATTTTCTTTGTATCATCACATCAAAGACAATTTATATTTATACCTTCTGTGTAAAGTCCTCTCTGCCCAAATACATTTACAATTCTTAAGAGTTATGAGTATTACCTTCCTGTGTAGGGATGTAAACAGTTTAACCTAATTGAGTAACTTTTTTTTCCCCTCTGTTTACCTTTTTAAACTTCTCTTGAGTCTTGTATGTTAAGATCGAATTTTCTATTCAGTTTTGGTCTTTTCATCAGGAAACATTGGAAGTCCCCAACGTCATTGAATGCCCATCTTTTCCTCTTAAAGAGAATGATCAGTTTTGCTGGGTAATAGATTCTTGGCTGCAATCCAAGCTCCTTTGCCTTCTGGAATATCATATTCCAAGCCTTGCGGTCCTTTCATGTTGAAGCTGCCAGGTTCTGAGCAATCCTGACTGTGGCTCCATGATATTTAAATTGCTTCTTTCTGGCTGCTTGGAGTATTTTCTCCTTCACCTGATAATTCTGGAATTTGGCTACAATATTCCTTGGGGTTTTCCTTTTGGGGTCTCTTTGAGTAGGTGATCAGTGGATTCTTTCAATGATGATTTTATCCTCTGATTCTATAATATCAGGGCAGTTCTCCTTAATAATTTCCTGAAATATGGTGTCTAGATTCTTTTTCTGATCATGGTTTTCAGGCAGTCCAATGATTCTCAAATTGTCTCTCTTGGATCTGTTTTCCAGATCAGTTGTCTTTCCAATGAGGTATTTCACATTTTCTTCTCTTTTTTCATTCTTTTGATTCTGCTTGAATGATTGCTGGTGTCTCATAGATTCCTTATCTTCCAACTGTCCAATTCTAATTTTTAAGGCATTGTTTTCTTCAATGAGATTATGCACCTTTTTGTCCATTTGGCCAAATGAATTTTTTAAGGCATTGTTTTCTTCAGTGAAATTAATCACCTTTTTTTCCATTTGGCCAGATTTTAAGGAGTTGTTTTCTGCAGTCAATCTTTGTGCTTCCTTTTCCAAGCTGCTGATTCTTTTTTCATAGTTTTCTTGTTTTGCTTTCATTTCTCTCCCCATTTTATCTTCTAACTCTCTCAATTGATTTTTATAATCCTTTTTGAGCTCTTCCAGGAAGGCTTTTTGTTCTTGAGACCAATTCACCTTCCCTCATGAGGCGTCACATGTAGGCAATTTGAGGGTATTGTCCTCATCTGAGTTTGTGTTTGCCTCTTCCCTGTTCATAGAGAAGCTCTCAATGGAGAGGTCTCTTCTTTGCTTCTTACTCATTATTCCAGTTTATTTATTTATTTTTTAAGTTGAGGTCTGCTCTGGGGGCACCAGGGTCCCTGTTTTGAGCTTCTTGTGCTGGAGTATTGCTGCTCTGTCACCAGCTTTTTACACATGGAGGCCTTTATGGTGTGTACAGTTCTCCCGCCCTGTACTTCCTGTCTGAGTGCACTAGGATCAGTGGGCCTAGTCACGCCTATCCTGTTTGTGGCTCTCCAGCTGGCAACTTGCCCTCTTGGCTGGTGCAGGTAGGTTTTTCCACTGTCCTGCTGGGCCACCAGATTTTTGACCCAGGATTCAGAGGCCTCAGTTGTTCAGCTGTGGCCCACAGCTTCCTGCTGACTTGCCCTGACCCCCTCGGCGCTGGGCTGCTGCCCTGCGCTGTGCCTCCCTTTTGCCCAAGTCAGACCGACCTTTCGTGAAGTCTTCTAAATTATCTCTGGTTATAAGACTGTGTCTCTCTGTCTCTTTGCAGGTTCTGTAGTTTCAGAATCTGTCCAAAGGCTTGATTTAATGTTCTTTTTGAGGGAACAGAAGGAGAGCTCATGCAGCTTGCTGATTCCTCTCCACCATCTTGGCCCCGCCCCCTATTAAAGTTATTATTAAAAAGACAAGCACTAGTCATGGGGGAACTTTCCTCTGGTTTCTGAATATCTGTGTATCCTTTCTCCCCTTTAAAGTATGATGGAGGGGAAGCTAGATGGCACAGTGCTTAAAACACAGGCCCTGGATTCAGGAGTACCTGAGTTCAAATCTGGCCTCAGACACTTGACACTTACTAGCTGTGTGACCCTGGGCAAGTCACTTAACCCCCATTGCCCTGCAAAAACAAACAAACAAACAAATAAAGTATGATGGAAGGGAGCATGATATAATCTAAAGGTGGTGGATATGGAGTCTGAGAGCCTGGGTACATAGGTTGTGTCTTCATGTTATTATTTGATTAACAACAAGAACTTTGAACTCTTTTGGGCCTTAGTTTTTTCATTGACCATGAAGATCCCTTTAACTTCCAAAGTCATGATTCTGTGCTTTTGTGGGCTAATGGTATTTCTTTCATTAAATTTAATGGTAGGTTTTTTTTAATACAATCATATTGGGATGATTTAAAAAAATAAAATTAATGGGAGAGAAAGAGTGATGGACTGGGAGACAGAGTGATGCACTGAGAAAGAGATAGAATAGAGTAAATTACCTCATATAAAAGATGCACAAAAGAGCTTTTACAGCAGAAGGAAAAATAGGAAAAGGGGGGGGGGACAGGGCTTGAACCTTACTCTTAATGGAATTGGCTCAAAGAGGGAGTAACATACACTCATTTGGGTATAGATATCTTCTTTACCCTACAGGAAAGTTAGAGGTGAAGGAGATAAGAGGAGGATGAGTATAATAGGAGGAGGCAGAGAGAGAGACAGAGAGACAGAGAATCAGAGAATCAGAGACAGAGAGAGAAGGAGGAAAAGGAGGAGGATGGAATTGGGGGGTTAGAATGGAGGGAAACAAATACACAGTAATGATAATTGTAAAAAAATTATACTGTTTCTTTGATAAAGGCATAATTTCTCAAATACATAGAGAACTTAGTCAAATATATAAAAATAAGAGCCATTTGCCAATTGATAAATGGTCAAAGGGTATGAACAGGCAGTTTTCCGGAAAAGTAATCAAAGCTATCTATACTCATATAAAAAATGCTCTGAATCACTACGATTAGAGAAATATAAATTAAAACAACTCTGTGGTACCACCTCACAGCTATCATATTGGCTAATATGACAGAAAAAAGAAATGACAAATATTAAGGGGATGTTTGAAAATGCACTGTTCATAGACTTGAGAACTCTTTCAACCATTCTGGAGAGCAATCTGGAACCATACTGACAGGGTTTCAAATCATGTATATCCTTTGGTCCAGCAATAGCAGTACTAGGTTTGTATCCCAAAGAAATACTAAAAAAAGGAAAAGGACCTATATATACAAAAATATTAATAGCAACTCTTTAGTAATGGCAAGGAATTGGAAATTGAGGAAATGCCCATTAATGGGGGAATGGCTGAACAAGTTATGGTATATGATTTTGATTTAATACTATTGTACTATAAGAAATAATGAGCATGATGCTCTCAGAAAAACCTTGAAAGGATTGTATGAATTTGTGCAAAGTGAAATGAGCAGAGCCAGGTGAACATTGTACCCAGTAACAGCAATATTGTATGATAATCAACTGTGAATGACTTATTCTCAGCAATACAGTGCCCAAAGACAATTCCAAAACACTCATCATGAAAAATACTATCTGCCTACAGAGAAAGAACTGATAGAGTCTGAATATAGATAGAAGTATACTTTTTCACTTTGTTTTTCTTGTTGTTTTTTTTGTCTGTGTTAACTTTCACAACATGACCAATGTGGAAATAAGTTTTGCATGACTTCACGTTTATAATTTATGTACAGTTTCTCACCTTATTAATGAAGGAGGGAGGGAAAAAGAAAATTTGAAACTCAATTATTTTTTAAATGGGGGGCACCTAGGTTGTGCAGTGGATAAAACACTGGACCTGGATTCAGGAGGACCTGAGTTCAAATATGACCTCAGACGCTTGACACTTACTAGCTGTGTGACCCTGGGCAAGTCACTTAACCCTCATTGCCCCGCCCCTCCCCCCCAAAAAAAAGAATGCTTTCAACTGCTTTAGGGGGAAATCAAATATTGAATAAAAAACAAGAACTGTAACCAAATTATAATTTTGAGACTTAGAGAGATCATTGAGGCATAGGGAGGTTAAATCATTTTTCCTTGGTCCCAGAGCTAATTAAGTTCCAAAGGTAGAATATAAACTTTCATCTTCCTGATTGCAAGTTCAACACAATCTCCTCTGCTTCTCAGGATCAAAAAGGAAAATGGAAAGCCAACAATGATTATGGTCCTGCCTTGGGACAGAATTTTTGTGAACCTGCTTTACTTATTTCAAGTGCATTGTGTGTGTGTGTGTGTGTGTGTGTGTGTAAGAGAGACAGAGACAGAGACAGAGAGATAGAGATTGATTTGTTGGTCACAGACTACAAGATGACATTAAATCAGGGAAATGAAGAGAAGGAAAGTATAAAAATCCAGGAGTTGTAAAAAATGCTAGGATATTAGAAGAAACTAATGGTCTTAGAACTTTTCATATTAGAATGATAAAGGCTCCAAGAACATACCTAGTGTGTATGTATGTGTATGTACGCACACATATATGAAATATATGCCATATATACACACATATGTGAAATATGATATATGTATATATGATACACATTATGTACACATACATATATGTATATACATGCACACATATAAGTGAAAAAATCATGAAAGGCTCAGGATAAGGAGATGTAGGATTTTTTGTTTGTTTGTTTTTGTGGGGCAATGAGGGTTAAGTGACTTGCCCAGGGTCACACAGCTAGTAAGTGTCAAGTGTCTGAGATCAGATTTGAACTCAGGTCCTCCTGAAGCCAAGGCTGGCGCTTTCTCCACCTCACCACCCAGCTGCCCCCCGATGTAGTTTTAAAATTGTAGTAATAAAATACTATGCTGCTCTGAATATTTTTGTTGTGTTATGGGACCTTTCTTTCATTCTATGATCCCCTGGGTGGTATATGCTAGCAGTAGGATCTCTACATCAAAGTTTCCATACATTTTAGGCATTTAAAAATTGTTCCACATTGCATTTATAAATGTGAAAATTCACAGATTCACAGTGTATCAGAGTGTGTCTCTTCACAATTCCCCCCCAACCATGACTATTTCTGTCCATTGTCATCTTTGGCAGTTGGGCAAATCAGAGATGTTTTGGTTTGTATTGCTCTATTATTAGTGGCTTGGAACCACCTTTTTATGATTATTATTGATTGTGGAATGATTTTTGGTCTTATATATTTGTTAATTTCAAATGTTTTAGATATTAAGCTTCTAGCAGAGTAATCTGATACAGAGGTATGTTTTCCCCCATGATCGATAGTTTCCCTTATTCTACCTATATCAGCCTTATTTGTATAAAAATTCACAATTTTGTGTAATCAGAATAATTTTTTTATCTTTTAAATAACCCCTATTCTTTGATTAAAAATTCTCCCCCTGCTCATAGTTACCTCACTTTCTTTTCTGATGTCTTTGTGCTGTGACCTTTTATATTTAGGTCATGTATCCATTTTGATCATTGGTATAAATATAGTGTATACTATAGTTCAGGAAACCTTATTTTTTGGGTTTTAAAAAAAATTATGAGGATCCCATTCATTTTATAATTATAGGAATAAGTATAAGTAGGTAGTGAGAGAGGGATTAAGAAATATAGCTGTGGAATAACCTCCTTTTACATGAGTAAATTTTTAGAAAAATTAAAATCCATACTTTGTAATAACTATAATCACAATAATTCAGGGTAATAGTGCTTTAGGATTTAGAAATATCTTTAGAGGTTTCTAGGGTCATAAATTTAGAGCTGGAAAAGTTGTTGGAGTCAGATGAGGCTAACCCTTCATTTTATAGATGACGCACTGCAAAGTTAAATGACTTGCCCCAAAGGATCACACAACAAGTGTCTGACATTTGAATCTGGGTCTCCCTGGTTCCTAGTCCATTGCCCTCTTCACTATGCTTTGTTGCCTTTCAATAGACATGTGAGGTTTATAGTTCAATTATTTGTTTTCCCTCTTTTAAAAATGAAGAAACAGGGCAGCTAGGTGGCATGGTGGATAAAAGCACCAGCCCTGGATTCAGGAAGACCTGAATTCAAATCTGACCTCAGACACTTGACACTAGCTGTGTGACCCTGGGCAAGTCACTTAACTGTCATTGCCCCACAAAAAAAAGAAAAAGAAGAAGAAGAAACTATTTTAGTTTTAATAAAATAATTGTATTTATACTATGAAGTTTATATTTATTTCTGGATTCCTGTCTACATTTTGAAAGTTTGTGGTTGTTGGAAATTAGTTTAATTCCTAATACAATCAATATAGTTAAAACCCACATAAACAAAAGCTCATGGGTGCAAAAGGGATTTGATTATTTTTAAGAGTATAAAGGAATCCAAAGACCAAAAAGGAACCTCTATTCCACACAATCAGGTTCCTCAGCTCCAGAATATTCTGCATCAGTGCTGCTTCAAACTTGTTGACAGACTCACTTAATTCCTATGCCCTTTTCCTTGTCCTTCTAACAGCTGGTTGGCTTTTTATCTAATACCAATAAGAACTAATTCACAGCCTGTGAGAGAATTAAGCATCCTGACTCATACCTTAAGTTTGGGGAGCATTCTATACATGGAAAAAAGTTTGCTCTGGATTTTATCAAATGATATATAACTTATTTTCAATTCTTGCCCCTCTCTTCGTTTTTTGTTCTTTTCATTTGCTATGTAATTGCTGTTATATTAACCCAAATCTGATGATGGTGAATTGAAAGTGGAGCCTGATTATTACTCCTTAAAAGCTATGCCAGAAATTTGTAAGATACAGTGAATACTAATTAAAGTTCAAGGAGCCCTAGGCAGAAATAAAGATAAGCTGTTGGCTAAGTTATGCAAAAATGTATTCACCATTCCATATTAATTAAATTTGAGGAAGAGTTTTTTTAAAAGGCCGTCTATGGAAAACTTGCATAGTAATATAATGCAATTATATTGAAATCTTTATCATCAAGTGTACTGGGGAAATAATGGCCCCGATTAATTTTTTAAAAATCTGATTAAATAAGGGTTAATTTATAGTGTTCCAGGTGGCATCCCTCTTTCTCCTTTTCTTCCTTTTTCACTTATCTGCCACAGAGGGAAATCACATGTAAATCACTTTTGTTTACCAAAGCCCCAAAAGACAGAAAACTAACTTCCTTACTTATCCCTCAAAAAGAAGAGAGTAAATAAAAATCTTCTCACAACTAGAACTTATTGAGATCTGCTTAACACTGCAGTTACAATGTTGAACAACTCTATTAGGGGAAATAGGAAAAGTTTGATTCTGCAGGGATGTTTGGAGAAATGGTTTAATTTCACAGAAAGACAACAATTCCTGAATGCTCCAGATATCAAAGACCCTCCTCTAGCAATAGGTATAGGTTTGCCTCTTGAGCCAACAGCATCCATTCTCATGGGAACCACACCTTGGAAGCGATTAACCTTGAAAGAGAGAGTTGTGATAAAAGTTAGGGAGAGACTTAAACTCAAGAAGATTCACCTTGCCCCATTGACAAAACTTTATATATCCAGCCAAAGTTAAAAAATAAGATCATTCTTTTCAGAAATGAAGCAGTTAATAGAAAATGTGTTCTGATTTTATTGAAGCGATATTTTCTGAGTTATAGTTAAACTAGCAGGCTAGTTCCAGTTGAATGTAACCTTCTAGAGAAAGAGAGTGGCAGCACTGTCTTTGTACCTAATCCTTGGTGTAGTGAGTTTCTGTCAAGTAGTAGGCACTTGATAAGTATTTGTTTACTTAAAATGAATTTAGGATTGGGTTTGTTAAATAGTCTTTATGTGTCTTTGGTGAACTCCCTACTCACATCCCCCACCACACACACTCCTCTCTCTCTTATTTTTTTTAACCTCTGCTCTTTCTTCTCCTTCTACTCTTTAGTAAAAATAATACCAAAAAAGCTTATTTAGAACATTACAGAATACTTACATGGAATTTAGAGTATTACAGAGCAAGAGCACCTTACATATATTATCTCACTAGATTCTCACAACAACCCTGTCATGTAGGTGCTATTATTATCATTTTACAGATGAATAAACTGCATCTATCAGAGGCTAAATGATTTTCTCAGGTCACCTAGCTCCTAAGTGTCTGTGAGGGATTCAAATTCTGGTATTCCTGACCCCAAGACCATGTCTCTGTCTAAAGTTCTGAATTGCTTCTACTAGCCTAAATTGACCTGGTTTTTCAAAGTTTTCTACTATGTTATCTGCCATTGCCCTTCCATGAAGGATCTGACATTGCAAAACCGTATGGCAACCCTTCTGTTACCAATCTAATCTATGTAAGAATGGAGTTCCATTGACGATTCCCCCTCACTTAAAATTAATTGCCCCTCCAACCCTTCAGAGCAAATCCCTAAACCTGGAGGTCAAGGTAGGGATCTTGTGGTTATGCTTCAAAATTTTATTTTCTATATAGGCTGGAAGCTAGTAAGATTGACTTATTAAAGTAATCCACACCAGGGTATAACTCAGTGATCTCCTCTTCTCTTTACCTTTTTCAGGTGTATTTGTTAGTCAGTCCATGAAAAAAAGTTTTTATTTAGTGCCAAGATTTTCTTGTTGACTAACTGGGGATGTAAGTACAAAAGTGGGCACTCCCTTCCTTCTGAGAGCTTACATTCTCCTCAGGATATGCAACATACACACAGATAAGGAAATGGAGAATTGATGTTTGGATGGAACTGATTATTTCATTTATATAGATAATTTCATTGTTATAAGTAACTCTTTGGATCAGGAAATTCTCTCTACTAGGGCAGATAGCAGCTTCCCAGCAACTTAACCTCTCAGGGCTCCCAAGTAACACTCTGAGATTATAGGTGACTTTTCCAGTATGTGTCAAGGCTGGAGCTTCCCCAAGGTTTTTTGTACCCTGGGGCCAGTTCTCTATTTATTATCCTAGTTTGGGGTGTGTGTGTGTGTGTATGTCTGTTTGTGTGATATAATATATATAACATATGTGTATATACATATATATACACACATAGACAGCCTAGATATAGATGTGTATATAATTCATATACTGTATGTATATCATCTCTCTCTCCATATATCTATATCTATATCTATATCTATCTATCTATAGATAGATATGATATAGTGTGTGTGTGTGCCTTTGTGTCTCTTTGTGTATCCACAGGGACTCATTGAGAGTAGGGCGTGCTTTTTGCTTTTTTGTATATCACCAGAACTTATTACAGTGCCTATCATTTGGTAGGTACATAATAAATGCTTATTCACTGACTGACAAACATACACGATGATGGGGGAGGGGTACTAACAACTGGGGGGAATTAGGTAGTGGGTAAGGTGGGTCTTAAAGGAAACAGGGATTCCAAAAGACAAAGGTGAGGAAGGGAAACACTATAGTTATGGGAAGTCACCCCCTACAAAGGTACAAAGTCAGGAGAGGGAACGTCCTGTACAGAGAACACAAGTAGATCATATTGTCTGGAGAGTGGAGCATTGACAGGGGAGTAGAATTTATTAATTCACCTCTACTAATTAATCTGTGGAATTTCAACACAAAAATTTGTTGAACCGAAGCTTTCCCTTAGGGTAGCTGACTCAGAATACTCTGTCTATGTGGAAATACAGCCCTTCTAGGAAGAAAAGTATTCCTGACATGAAGCCACCTCCCTCCACTGTGGAAGGGGATAATGGTATTCTATAGGAAACTAATCAAAGAAGAAAGGTGAAAAATCTGTGAAACTTCTCTGATAAGACCTGGATCCATAACCCTTGTGTCTCCCACCAGCTCCCAATGTTGGGAGTTATATTTAATTACAATACTATATATTCTGTGTGCATATAATAACTCTTCCTAGTATGTTATTCAAGCAGAAAATATCTGCAATTAAAAAAAAAAAAACCAGAACAACTACCTGGGGTACAACCCTGCTTTGCTCCTTGCTCCTATTTTCTTTTGATGTCGAACTCGGATATCAGTATTTAATTTTGAACATGAATTTATGTTCTCTTTTCTGTCTGTCCCCCAAAATGTGTGTTTCCAGAGGAATTTGTCATTACATAGAGCTCTTGGTCAAAAGATCTATAAATCAACTGTGGAGGGAGAAGAAACATTCCATTTTAGAAACATTGTGTGAACAAAATGACAACTCTGTTCTTTTCACAAGTGGATGTTTTTTGAACACAATAATAGTTGGCCTGAGCAAGCAGGTTAATGCAACAAGTTTTTGAGTCGCCTATTATGAGAAATCCAGTAATTAGCTTTCCTTGTATGCTGAATGATAATCCATTGGCTCACTTAAATGCTGAAGAATGTTTATTAGCTGTCTATTCCAAGTGAGTCTGGGAAAAAGAGAGGGGGGTGGGAGGATTAGATATAGAGATAGATAAATATATACAGATACATACATACATACACATACATACACACACATACATACATACATACATACACACACACGCAAAATATTTGTACTAAGAAATGGGAGAGGTGGGAGCTGTTGACAGTGAGCAGTCTTGCTTAGCTACTCATTTTTTTGACCTCTAGTCTTCTGGTCCTGCAGAGGGGTAAGACTCTCCCTGGGTTTCCTGTGAACCCCAACACAACTGATGTCCTGAAGAGTAAGAGAGAAGCTTTTGTTAGATTAATAAGAGATGCAGTGCAGTACTCTGGAAAGAGTGCTGGCTTTGGAGTTAGATGACCTGGGTAGGAATCCTAACTCTGCCATTTTTATTTGTTTATCTCTGGACAAATTATGAAACCACTCAGGGCTTTTATTTCTCATCTATGAAGTGAGGAGATTGGAATAAATCAGTGGTTTCATACTCAAAAAGAAATAGGGCCAGTATTCTTTTTGTTTTTTTGGTTTTTTGCGCTGAGCAATGGGGGTTAAGTGACTTGCCCAGGGTCACACAGCTAGAAAGTGTCAAGTGTCTGAGGCCGGATTTGAACTCAGGTACTCCTGAATCCAGGGCCGGTGCTTTATCTACTGTGCCACCTAGCTGCCCCCAGGGCCAATATCCTATGCATAAGGATCTCTGCTTATCACATGTTGACCTAGAAAACCACATAATAACATTGCCTATATTCTATTGTAATTTCTCCCGCTTTGTTAGATATTTCCCAATTACTTCCATCTGGTTTGGACATTCCCAGTGTTGAAGGCACCATTCAGTATCCTGGATGTATGCCTGACATTTCTGTTATGGATGACCTTCCCATTCTAATCCATAACTTTATGAGTCTATGAATTATAATCACATACCAATGAATAAGAAACAATGGTAGTAATGTTATAAAAACTGAAAATTAAAGTCCACAAGCTTTATAAATTATATTGGATCCTTCATTAGCTGTTGGTGGATATATGGAAACATCAGTGTTTATAAATCTGCATAGACCTGTGATTTCAGAAATTCCTTCTGCCAAAGTATTTCAGTAGCTTCTCTTCAATTTAGTTTTTTAAAAATACATTTTATTGATATCTCTTGTTTTTACATGAACAAAATTTTTCCTAGAATCCTTCCCTCTTACCCCTCCCTGAGAGTTATACCTTATAACAAGTAGTATTTTTATAGGAGAAAAAAGAAAATGGAAGGAGGGAATATCAGTAAAATTTGACAAAGCATTGGAAAAATCTGAAAATATATGAAATGTTTCATATGCATAGATTTCCCACTTCTACAATGGAGTGAAGTGGGAGTCATGATTGTTATTTGTAGCTTTGCAAAATTTTCTTTTGATTTTTTTTAGTGATTTTTATTCTTTCTATTCATATTTGCACCTAAAGTCTTTAAAGAAATAGAGCATGAAGAGGTTAGGTGACTCATCTGGGATTACACAGACAGTAGGCATCTGAAGTAGGCCTTGAACACAAATGTTCCTGGGTTTGAGGCTTGTTCTATATTCACATAGGCTAAAGCAAAATAACATGGCCAGTAACATGGAGATTTTTTTTTTTAATAGACCAAAGGATGAAATTTCCTGGAATCAGCTCCAAATTTTACTCTTGCCTTTTCTGTGCATACCCATTAGAACTGCCAGGTGAAGCTTGTCCTCCTTGTATGGGCCTACTGAGAGACAAACTGTCCAATCAAAACATATCCAGAGAGGATCAGTTGATAGTTATATAGAGGGAACCCTAAGTAAGTCAGTTTGATTGGAACATAAAGTGTTTAAAGGAGAGTCACAAGAATAAGCCTGAAAATGTGGGCTGAAACCAAATTTTGAAGGATTTAAATGTCAAGTTCAGGGATTTGTATTTTATCTCAGACAACAGGGAGCTGCTGAATGTTCTTGAACAGGGAAATTTCAGCGTCAAACCTACAGTTTAGGAAGATTATTTTGTTAGCTGTGTGGACATATTGAGGAAGAGAGAGGGGGAAAAAGAATAAAACCAATTAGGAGGGTATTGCAATAGTTTGATTCTGTTAACTACACTAATTAGAGGAACTGCTACAGATAGAATTCGGTCCTGCCCCATCTCTCTTTCATATGCAAACCATCTCAAAATGAAGGACAGTTCAGAGTTTCTCTGGCAATGAATCTATGACCTCTCATCTACCCCTCCTTCATGTTGTTTTGTTTCTTAAAAAGAGTAACGGTCATATGTCATATCTGTAGATCTACGAGAAATAAATTCAACAAGCAAAACAAACAGAATGATAGACATCAAGAGTAATCAGTCAACAAGCATTTGTTACATGCCTACTACATGCAGGCACTGTGCTCAGCACTAGGGATACAAAAGCAAAAGTCAGACAGCCCCTGCCCTCAAAGAGCTTCTGTTTTATTGATGAAAACCACATGTGTATATGTAATTATATTAAGAATCTAACAACAATGAATTCTAGGTAATTTGTGGAGAAGTACATTAGGATCTAGGGAAAGGAGGAGAGTCTTCCTGAATGAGATTTTTGCCTCTATAACTCCCTTGCTCACTATGTATAAAATTTCTGATGATAGTATTCAGCTGAACTTTTTTGGAACACTGTCCTTTGTTAGACATATTTACACACACCATGATTTTAAAAAAAAGTCCCCAGAAGGAGAAATATTAATGCCTACATTGAATTAAAATCTGAGATAACATAATTAATCTAAAAGGAAGTCCTATCAACTGCTAGTAGTAGGAAAGGGTTACAAAACATCTCATACAAGTCATATGAAAGAAATTGCAAGTAGGTAAGTATGCATTTCCCCTCAAACTCTAAGTAAATGCTTCTTTTTCATAGAGGACAGTTCCCGCACATCCACTGTCACTCTACCCCCTGCTCTCCCTGCCATCTTCCAGGCTGTAGGAAGCCACCTTATAGCTCCTTTTCCCGCTGATTTGAGTAGCACTCATGCAGTAGAGCTTTGCATGCCTCCTTCTCCCATCAAATCAAGAAAGCTTTCACCAGTGCTTCTGGCCATAAACTTAGCTTTCTCTGCTCTACTTCCTGCCACACTGAAACTGACAAATCAATGTCTAGGCTTGTGGGAATAGAAATCTACCTCATTAGGAGCTAGGATATGGAAAACCAAAACAAACAAAAAAAAACCAACTTCAACTCTCAGATACAACTACTTACTCAATAGGTGTCTTTTGACTGTTGACTTAAAACTTCAGGACCTGGCAGTCAACTTAACCTTAGTTGGGAAAACAAAATTACCAAGAATTCCAGCTGTGTTCTACAAGTTAGAGAGTGGGTAAGCATGCGTAAGGAATTGTTTTTTTGTATAACCAACTCAGACATGTCACAAGGAATGCTCAAGATGTTATGAACAGAATTTCTACCAGATAAACTAAAAATTACCTCCCAGGGGAAGAGTTTCCAATTTAACTGTGGGTACAAGAAAAAAATCATAAATTGACTACCAGTATTTCTAAACATGTAAAATGAGTCACAGAGTATATGTTTAGGCATTCAAGGATAATTTCAAAGGAATATAATTCTCTAAGGGATGAAAGCTAAGGCAGCTAGCATATAGAGGTTTTATGAAAAAAAAAAAATCCAAGGCAACCTAACATTTGAACGTGAGATTTTGAAAAATCTAGCTCTTTTCCCACTCCGTCATGTAATCAAATTATATAGTAAATACTATTGTGGTTTTCAGGCAAGAGAGAAATGCATTCCTTTCTGTCTCTTAATGCTCTCTAGAAGCAAAACATATGTGAGTCATGAGTTTCTTCTCTATATTTATTACTAATTCTCAGGTAACCACTTTACCTCCATGACATTTCTAGCCTTAATTTTTTTATCTCCAAAGATTTCAAATAGTGCTTTTAAAAAACATTTTATTGGTGTATTTTGTTTTCATATGATGAAAATTTACAAATTGGTCCTGCTTCATCTCATTCTGCATCCTAAATCCTTCACCTCTCAGTAATGGAGAGTATGTTTCTTCAGTTCCCTGGAATTATGAATAGTCATTGTAGTGATATAGTTCTTACAGTTTTCACAGTTTATTTTTCAGAGTGTCATTATTGTATAAATTGTTTTCCTGTTTCTGCTCATTTCATTCTTCATCACTTTGCAAAAGTCCAAAAAATTGTTCACTCTTGTAATACCGATGTTACAATACAAATTGTTGTTCTTACTCCACTCAGCAGCAGTTCATATAAGTCTTTCTGGTGACTTTCTTTGAAATCAACTATTCATTTCTTATAGCATAATAATGCTCCTTCATGTTCATATACCACAACTTATTCAGCCATTTCTCAAATGGTGGACATCTCCATAGTTTACACTGTATTTCCATCATGAAAAGAGCTACTATGAATATGTTTGTACATATAGGACTTTTTCCTGTTTCTTTGATCACTATTGGCCTAGCAATAGCATACCTGGGTCAAAGGGCATGTACTGTTTATTAACTTTCTGTGTATAATTCCAAATATTTTTCCAGACCAATTGTACCTGCTCATAAGTCCAACAACAATTCACCAGTTTGCCTATTTTCCCTTAAACTTTGAAGTAGTCATCATTTTAAAAAAAAATTAATACGCAACTTTAAAATGGTGCTAAAATATAATTAAAAAAAATTAACAGTAAAGGGTCCTGACAGTTTGATAAATACCTTGTACATTTCCCAACCTTGAGCAAAGGTTCTGGTAGGATCCCCCTCACGAGTGTTCTTCAAGCAGTGACTGAAAGAATACTTGTCCAGTACACTGAGAAGACTCCTTGTTTAAAGATGAATTGGATGTGAAAGTGTCTGAGGTACATTCCATCTCTAAAAATTCTGTGTGATTTTGCATTGGTGCATCAATTGTGATAATTTCTGGCAGTTCAAAAAGGAAACCCTCCTCTGAAACCCCAATAACCCTACTGTTGAGAGAATATTAATTATTGTGAGATTTTTCAATAGTTGTAGCCTAGTCTTCAAAGAATAAAACATTCATGTTAAAGAATGAGCTTGGAAACTATTTTCTTGGGGTTATTCATGAATAGAGTATCAGAATCAAATGATCATGCTAAAATCCATGCAATGTGAGTTGCACAAACAAGCAGTTCCTGGGAGTACAATTGTGTTCTTAAGAGAAAACATCTACTGAATCTCTGCAAAGAGTCTGGTTTTGACCTTTATGAATTATATATTACTATCCCACTGGATTAAACTATTACTGCCCCATTGTTGGTTTAGCAGCTGATAAAAGAGGAAAAAGCAATGTTTAACACCATTTTAAATGAGATTTTTAAAGTTCATTTCCATGAGCCTTCTCCCCCTCTTGCCTTAGCAAAGTCATAACGAAATTCAAAACAAATGTAAAGTGAGTGAAATGTATGCCTGATGTATAATTTGGCAGAGAAAATAATGCATAGAAAACTCAAGATTAGGAGTTTTAAAATAATACTCTCCATAGAAATGAGAATGAAGCAGAATCAAAATTCTGTTTAAGACAATAGCTATTTTGCTTGTTATTTAAAGACACAATTCATTATCTTATATATATATATATATATATGTAAATATATAGGCATAAATTTTCATATGCACATACTGTCAGCAAATATACATTTGGAATTAGATGTCATGTTAGAGTCTCAGACTCATCACATGCAAAGGAAAATTCATTATCTTTTGTACAAAACCTACTCTTCTCCTGAACTTCCTTATTTCTGTTAAGGACCCCACTTTTATCACTACTCAGTTAGCCACTACTCTAGACCAGGTGTACCTTGCCTAAACTATTTCAATAACCTGCTAACCACTCTCCCTGCCTCCAGTTTCTGCCTTCTAATATTTCTCTTCCACAGTCACAATATCGGTTTTCCTAAAACACAGATCTACCAATCATTGACTTTCCCAAGAAGCTCCAGTGATTTCCTCTTGCCTTTAGGGTAAAAGAGAAAGTCTTTTGTTTAGTTTAAAATCCTACATGTTACCTCCCTTTCAAGGTTTAGTGTACCTTATAACTCATACCACTGACACTGCAGATCATCCAATGTCCCATGTTGATATCATCAAACTGTAGCTTCATATCACCTCTGCTAAATGGAATAATGTCTTGGATCTTTACTGGTCTTGGGTTACCTGAACAGTTTTCTACTACCTTCTACTAGGTATAAAATGGATATTCTTTTTTCTCAGACTAGTAAAAGTTCCTTGATATACACGTGAAGTAGCTATTAGGCTCTCACTACCTCACCAGACTTTTTTTTTTTTTTTTGGTGAGGCAGTTGGGGTTAAGTGACTTGCCCAGGGTCACACAGCTAGTAAATTTCAAATGTCTGGGGCCAAATTTGAACTCAGGTCCTCCTGAATCCAGGGCCGGTACTCTATCCACTGCGCCACCTAGCTGCCCTGACTTTTTTTTTTTAATTCTAGGAAAATGCTCTAGGCCAATATTGTTTATTCTCTTGAAGCCTTTTCCTGCTTATTCCTACCTGATATCTCAGGTCAAGCAATGATCTGCCTTGGTTTTGGAAATTTACTTTCAGTTCTTATTAAATCTCTAATTGTCATCCTATATGCCAGAATATGTTACTTGGAGCTCACCTGATAAAGCCCCACAGGAGGTGGATGGGAAATGGATCAATGATGCTTCCTTCATTTCTCATAAAGCTCCCTGATTGGCATGCAAACAAATATGGGGGGGTAGATAAAGGTCTATGGTTTTGCTTTTGTTTTATATCCCAGCCTTTATTGTGCTTCTTGCCATCAGGAAAATTTCTTGTATTCCAACATTTCTTTTAGGACAAAAGAATTACTCTGACTACAGACTTAAATCACAGTCCCCTCTGAGTGAGGCTGGCAAATTGACATTTTTTTTTAATGAGGCAATTGGGGTTAAGTGACTTGCCCAGGGTCACACAGCTAGTAAGTGTTAAGTGTCTGAGGTCGGATTTGAACTCAGGTACTCCTGAATCCAGGGCCGGTGCTCTATCCACTGCGCTATCTAGCTGCCCTGGAAAAACTATAATTCTTGTCAGCTATCATAATCGTTTTTTTTCCCCTAAAAGACATCCCACTATAAGAAAAATGAATTTGTTACATTTAAGGTATTAGGACTTACCCCTCCCCTGACAAAGTAACTTTTGTATGTGAAAGGGATAGCTCTCCTCTCTAATCTCAGTTAAATGTGGGTCAGCCTCTGAGCATCCTTGTCCTTAAAACAATGGCCTCTTTTTTCCACCTTGACCCAGTTCCTTGATGCAACCAATGTTTTCAAACAACTGATATTATTTTGTAATAAGTCCTTGATTGTCTAGAACTGATTTTATAGCTTTCTGAACATTATATCCTCAATGTTACCTAAGCTTATATACAAATTCTGAATAATTTAAATGGTAAGAATTGCAATAATTATATAAAAGCTTTAGGTATCCTGGATTAGCACTAGAAGAACTAAGTGTGTGAATTGATGAAAAAATCTTATTATGATTTTACTTTGAAATAAAAATTTCTATCCTATCTCTCTTTTACTTTTATATGTACAAAAAAATGTCCTTCATCAATTGATGCATTTTGGTCCTTCACAGTATTCTTAAATTCCAATCCTTCTATTAAGATTTTATCATCATAGGCTTTCTCTCCAGGGATAACTATTTGAAGCAAAGAGAAAAGTATCTGGTCAAAATCTGTTGTGTTATGTTGTTAAATATTAGTCTGAGAGCATTAGAGAGGCATATTATACATTTTTCTAGCTTAAGATTTATATTATTGACCATTTAGTGAAATGAAAAGTGTCTTGTGTTTGAATTATGAGATTTGGGCAAGTCCCAACTTCCTTGGGACTTTTCTTCATCTATAACATAATGAGGTGGGGGTGGGGGGAAACTAAATGATCTCTAAAGTCCCTTCCAGCTCTGACTATATGATTCATATGACTCTAATCATCCCTTTGGCTCAACACATGCCAGTTGCCACATCATCCTCTTTTAGAGACATTTTAATATTTTTATGTCATTTGTTTTCTGAACAAGAATCTGAATGAAATACTTTAAAAGCTAAAGTGTTCACATATCATACAGGCAGTAGAGCATCATTAGAGTGGCAGGTTCGTGAAGCTATGAATAATGCTCTAGGCTTGGAGTCGGGAAAATTTGAATTCAAATCAGTCCTTAGCCACTTACTGGCTGTGTGACCCTGGGCAAGTCACCTAATCTCTACTTGATTCAATTGCCCTCTTGTGTACAATGGTGGTAATAGTAATACCGACCTCCACTTGTTATTGTAAGATAAAATTAATGAATATTTGTAAAATACTTTGTAAACCTTAATGCACTATATTAGCTCTAGTTACTGTTATTAACAATAGAAGCTCACATTTGTATACCTCTTAATCCTTGGTAAAATACTTCTACATTGGGTTGTCTCACTTGAACCTCATGACCCTGGGAGAAAAAGTAATTTTATTTAAGACACATTAGCAAAGTGGTTGGAGTTCATTGGCACACAGGATCATTGGGATTAGGGGAATAGGGGAAAGAGTAATATATACTTGTCTTCTGGAAGACCTGAATTTCTATTGTGTCTTGGAAACAGTTTTTGTATAAGTTTTTTTGAAGTGACTTAAGCTCTCTTAGCTTCACTTTGCTCTTCTTTCTGTAAAAGGAAGATATGAATAGCACCTAGTTCATAAAGTTATCATGAAGATCAAATAAAAAATATGTAAAATCTTTGAAAACTAGTGTTATATAAACTCTATCTCATCTAATCCCTTCACTTTTCATATGATAAACTGAGGCTCTCAAAGGTTACATGAGTTCTCCAAGGTCATGTACATAGCAAGTGGCAGAGCTGGCTCAGTGAATAAAGCACTGCCCTGTATTCAGGAGGACCTAAGTTCAAATCCAGCCTCAGAAACTTAACACTTACTAGCTCTGTGACTCTGGGCAAGACACTTAACCCCAATTACCTCACCCAAATATATGCATATATACATATACATATATATATATATATATATATATGGATGACATATTTTTAAGTTAAAGCTACATTTTTAACATTTTATCCATCACTTTCTTGAGTCCAAACAGTCAACAAAACAATAAATAAAACTGTGATTGCTAACATTTGCAGATTTCCAAGGTGAAAGAAATGCTTACAATGAAATTTTAGCAAATGGCTAGGCAACCTGTCTGAGATGGCTCTGACAAACCTCTGCTTCTAATGCTGTTTTTTTAGGCCTATTTGAAATAAAAATAAGGATGATATGGATGGTGAGGCATTGGAACTAGTTTGAAGGATAAGTTATGTATGGATCCCTTTGTCTGGGAATTTTTTTTTTTTAAAGTTTGGAGAATATAGCAAGTTTGGGGGTAGTAGGTAGCCATAACAGAGAAAAAGGAAAAGAATAAATGACTTTCCAATGTCATTGTCACCTTTATGACAAAAGTAATTGCATTTTCCCATTCAATTTAATTCTTGCTATTTGTACTTTGAATACATATATGTATATGTATATATATATGTATATGCATATGCACATACACACAAGAAAAATTCTGTTCTCCCAATGCAGTCAGTACATTTTTTTTTATTCTAAGAACAATTGATCAGTCATTTAACACTAAATTTTCCAACAATTAAAGTCTTTATAAGTTATAGTTCTGGCCAGTTGCCTTATGGCTAATTACTCTCTTTCTTTCACTAAACAGAAGTGCCTGAATAGCTTTGTAGGATTGCATTGGATGACCTTCATAAAAACAATAAATCAGTAAATAAAATTAGGTCTTCTCCAAAGTTACCAAGTAACAGAGGTCATTCACTTCTCCTTTATCCTCCCTCTCAGTCCTTAGTTTGACTAAAATGAGAATATTTTTCCTGAGTAACCCAAAGAAAAAGGGACACAGACACATAAAAAAGGAATTTATAATTAATTTCATCCTAAATAGTGGTATTTGTGGCTTTAAAAAAAATTGCTTTGGCATGTATTTAACAAATTCAACTTTTATATATATATATGTGTGTGTGTGTGTGTGTGTGTATATATATATGTATATACACACACACACACACACATATATATATATATATATATGTATATATATGTTGGGTTTTTTTGGTGAGGCTGTTGGGTTAAGTGACTTGCCCAGGGTCACACAGCTAGTAAGTGTCAAGTGTCTGAGGCTGGATTTGAACTCAGATCCTCCTGAATCCAGGGACACTGCTCTATCTACTGCGCCACCTAGCTGTCCCCCAACTAATATATTTTAAATAAGAAGAATTGGGAAATAAAATGTAAACATCAAATGCAATAAATGATCCAAAATATAATTCAATTCTATATTATGGTCACTTAAATCAGAGGCATAAAAAATGTAAAGAGACTAGAAATAAAAGGAAGAGAGTATTTTAAAATATTTGGAGAAAAGGTAGAGAGTAATAAAAAGAAAAGAGAAAGAAAAGGAGCCAAATGCCAGCCTCTTAGCTCTCCCTTCCGTCATTCCCACGTATCTACAATAACTCTATTTCTCGGCTTGGGCCCACCAAGTTTTCATCCTATCACATATGAACTAACAGTAAAGGAGTCTTAGCTGATTACCCCACCTTATCCTAATGTCATTCAACCATACCAGCTTCCTTTCCATGCAGTCACAGATTGCCACATCCATTTACTTTGTTTTGTTTCTCTGTTTATCCAAAATTTCCTTCCTAATTCCACTACAATAAAATGGTGAGATACTTATCTGTCGGTGCAAACAATCATACAAAATTAAATACAAAATAATAATAGCATGATAATGACTTCAGGATGTTTTCTATTTAAAACACATTTAAGATGATGAAAAGAATGTGATATTAACAAACATCACTTTCAAGTAAAAAAAAGAGTTGATCACTTCTTGTACATGAATTATTTTTTATATTGGTTCTATTATTGTAAAGCAGATTAAATAGCTTTTAAATTTTTGGTTACCTTCTCCAGTGATATAAAAATATAATTTGTACTTATTAGGTATAAGATTCTTCTTATGTGCCAAATTAAAATAAAAAAGCTGAAAGTTTTGATCTAGAATTCAAAGATCAAGATGAACCAATTAGTGTAACTGATATTTATAAATAATCTGTTCTCCTTTAGGAAAGGCCCAGCAAGCATAAAACCCTCAAGAAAAAAGGAAAGGCTTAGACTGTTAAGAGACCAACTAGCATCTCAGAATCATAGCTTAACAGGATGGACACATTTAGAACAATTAGCATGTATTTTTTTAATCTATAGTTTGGAACATAAAAATAGACAACAGTGGCTTGAGAAGGTATTTAAACAATCCCATTCAATATTAACAAAATATGGGGCTCATCACTGTAAGAAACCTTCAGAAAGATTAACTTTTCCATATCAGAAAGTAAGAATTATATTGATTGGGGCAGCTAGGTGGTGCAGTGAAAAAAGCACCAGCCCTGGATTCAATAGTACCTGAGTTCAAATATGGCCTCAGACACTTGACACTTACTAGCTGTGTGGCCCTGGGCAAGTCACTTAACCCTCATTGCCCCACAAAAAAAAAAAGTAAAAAAAAAAAGAATTATATGGGTAGATAACTTCAGAATAAACTATGAAAAGTTGAAAATTTAACAGAGATATTTTGGGAGGAAAAAGACCTTATAGTAGAAAACAATGGTAAATGGTGACAGTAGTTTTATTCTCATGAATTTGTTGAGTACAAATTAAAGGGTTTTATCTCTGGATGTATCCATGAAAGGACTAAGATCCAAAAATAGAATAAAAAAATCCTTCATGATTCATATCCAGATGAACTTAACCAAGGTATATTGAGAAAAAAAATCATAGAACAAATCCTTAACTCATATAAATTTGTTATAGAAATGGAGGAGTTTTATAATAGTGATTCAGAATCATATCACTATGACTAGTAATTACAGAAAAGTTATCATTAAGGATGCCTTTATTGGAAAATGGAATGACGTTTTTACAGCAGGTTTCTGTGATAAAGCTTTCATTTCTCAAATATGTAGCAACTGAGCTAAACTTATAAAAAAAATGATCATTTTTTTGTAGTCAAAGGACATGAACAGGCATTTTCAGACAAAGAAATCAAAGCTATCAAAAGTCACGTAAAAATTCTCTAATTCATTATTGATTTTAGAAATGCAAATGAAAACAACTCTGAAGGACCACCTCCAACCTATCACATTGGCCAATATTGCAGAAAAGGAAAGGGACAAATGCAGTAGCGGGTGTGGAAAGATATGTACAATAATTCACTGTTGGAAGAGTTGTAAACTGGTCCAACCATTCTGGAGAACAATTTAGAACTAAGCCCAAAGGGCTAGAAAACTATTCATACCCTTTGACCCAGCAATACCACTAGATCTGTATCCCAAAGAGATCAAAGGAAAAGGAACAGGACTTGAACAAACAAAAAAAGTTTATATCAGATCTTTTTGTAGTGGCAAAGAATTGGAAATTGAGGGGATGCCCATCCATTAGGCAATCACTGAAAAAGTTGTGGTTATGATTGTGATGGAATACCATTGTGCTTTAAGAAATAAGCATAATGCATTCAGAAAAACCTGGAAAGACTTACATGAACTAATACAAAGTGAAATGAGCAGAACCAAGAGAAAATTGGACATAATAACAGCAATATTGTTAATAATGATAACTATGAAATACAACTATTCTAAACAAGATAGTGATCCAAGACAGTTACAAAGGACCCTTGATGAAAAATGCTATCCAACTCCAGAGAACTGATAAACTCTGAGGATGAATTGAAGCATACTTTTTTTTCTTTCTCTGTATATTTGTTTTGCATGACTTCACATGTACAATTGCTATGATAACACTTATCTTCTCAATGGGTAGGGGAAAGGCTGGAGGGAAGAAGAGAATTTGGAACTCAAAATGTAAAAAAAAAAAACAACAACAAAAAAGAATGTTAAAAATAAACATTTTTATAACTCTGCATTATTGATTGATGCAGATTATAGTCATATGTGTATCTAGCTAGCTAGCTATGTAGCTATCTGTCTGTGTAGGTATGTCTATTTGGAATTGCAATGCATTCTTTCAGCTTTCAAAAAATTTGGCATCTACCAGATACCCTGAAAGACATGATCAGGCAGCTAAAATTATATATCAGAAACACATTTAAGAAATTAACATGATAAATTCTGGTACTAGAAATGAAACCCTACAAATATCCTTGAGAACCCAGCAAATCAATTTGACTAGACCTGGAGAAGCATTAAAAATATACTGTGTTACCTACAACTACCTGGACATAATGTTAATCCATCAAAGGTTTGGTACAGAATTTTAAAAAGTTGTCACACCAAACTATTATCTCGAAACATCAGTTGTTATTGTTATTGATGTTGACTCATTATTATCTTTTTTTTTAAATTAAAGTTAGATAATAATCTGAGAACTAACCTCTATTCTATTATAGTTCTTTTATATTTAGTACTTTGTAGTATACTATTCAAGTGGCCAAAATGACTGCTTTTGTAACTGTGAGATGGGATGTAAGCTCATCTTTTCTAATTTAACTGAAAGCTTTTTCAGGACAGTATGTAAAGAAATTTTTCATCCTCTTCCCACATGGTTTTAGTTTCTTCTGCAAGGTAGAGAGAATATTGTACATTAGAAAACTAAAACTTCCTGCATTGGAATGTCTTATGTAAAGTCAGGCAGCTAACGTGTGGCAGAGCCAGGATTAAAACCTGTAGCAGATGGGTGAAACCTGGTTGAGGATAACCAACAGACCTCAAACCTGCTGTTGAGTTAGGGGGGCTGTCTACCCAAGCATGTGAAGACTTTCCATGGCAGAACTGGCAGATGAGAACAATTGGTTCCCATGGCCGTGAAGGTGGCTGAAGCAGGCACTGTGGAACACTTAGAGTTTGGTCAGTCATCAAAGACACCAAGGTCTTCCCCTTCACAGGAGCCATCTCCAGTCATGTCCTGACTTTTTTCTTGCCACTAGATTTCAGTGACCCTGGAAGAGTTTTATGGCTTTGTGCAACTCTCTCACTCAAATCCAATTTACATTGAAATCAAGTATCTTTGGTCCTCTTTGAAAACAAAGGACAACCAACAGCTTGGATCTGGAGTTGAATTCTAGTACTCTGGGATTTCTCTTTTGACCTTTGATTTCCAGATAAAATTCCCTCCGTAATGCAAGTCCACACATTTTCCTCAAACTTTTAGTCTTAAAGTTTTTCTGGGCCACCTTCTCTTCTCCCTCTTGCTATTTTGTAATCTATTCAGTTCCCAAGGATTTAATTACCATCTCAGTGTTGACTTTCAGATATACCTATCTTGCCCCAATCTGTCCTTTGACCTCCAATGTGTGATTTTCAACTGTTCTTCAGATACCTCAGACTTAATGTCCAGTTGACATCTTAAACTCATTATGTCCAAAAAAGGATCTCACCTTTCCCCTTTACACTCCCCACCACTAGGACTACTTTCTACCTTCCCTATTGCTATAGTGGGTAACAGTATCATCCTAGATCCTCAGGTTCAAATCCTAGGTGTCATCCTGTATCCCTCACTTTCTTTCACCTCTCATATCCAAACTGTTGCCAACGTCTGTCAATTTCAACTTTTCAACAACTCTGGTATGTGTCTCTTTCTACTCGGACACTACAGCCTTCTAGCATAAACCCTCATCACCCCAGGCCTGGATTGTGGTGAGAACCTGCCAGTGGGTCTTCCTGCCTCAAGTCTTTCCCTACTCCAATCTATCTTCCATTTAGCCTCTAAAGTAATTTTCCTAAACCTCTAGTCTAATCATGTCAGTCCCCCATCCTCCACTCAGTAAACTCCATTGACTTCCTATTTCCTATAGATGAAGTACAAAATGCTCTATTTGACATTCAAAGCCCTTCATAATCTGGCCGTCTTCTATTTTTCCAGTCTTCTTAAGCTCTACCCCCCCAAGATATACCCTTCTATCCTGCCATTCTTGAGGTACCATGAACAAGATACTACATCTCACTGTTCCGGGGAATTTTATATGATTGTCCCCCATACTGGGAATGCTCCCCCTCTTCCTTTCCAATGACTGATCACATTGTTTTGTTTTTTTTAACTCCCAACAAAAAATGTTTCCTTTGTTTAGAAAGCCTTCCACAACCCATTTTAATTTCAATGCATTCTCTGTTTATCTCCTATTTATATAGCTTCTGTATTTAGCTTGCTTTGTATTTGTTTGCATATTGTCTCCCCCATTAGATTGTAAGTTCCTTGAAGTCAGGGACTTCCTTTTGCCTCTTTTTGTATCCTCATCAGTTAGCACAGTGCCTGGAACATAGTAGGAACTTAATAGTCTGTTTTGCTTAGATAAGCATGATGGTATTTGCTAATTTTAATGTGAGGAGACAAATAGGAGCCGCTAATAGAACTCCATTTAAGAAACTTGTCCCAGCCTAGATGAAATTAATTCAAGGGCTCATTCCTGACCTCCATACATATTCAACTTTATATCCATTAAATTTAAATTTCTCATCAGAATGACTACGGAATGGATGTTCTCTGTGTATTTTGATTTTTTAATTATTTGATTTTATCCTGGATCTCAGAAACTAATAGAGTTGTTCAGATAATGTTTCCTTTTCCTTTCCATTTGGTTTACCCCAAGATCAAGCATAATTTTACAGTTCAGTGACTTCATTCTGGCCTATTTCAGCTCCAGTATATAAACCATTGCTAATCTAGAAATCATCAAAGAAATAATATATAGCTTTGTGACATTTGCTGTCACTTTATAGGTCAGGGGTTGCAAAGCTAACATTACTGAAACAGCTTAGTTCTTTTTATGTCTCCTGTCTCCCACTCAGAGGGAATAGCCTCATGGTAGAAGTATGGTTAGAGGGCTGGGCTTTCTTCAGGCATGGGTGCCTAAGTCATTACAGTTCTTCTTCCTCTTCCTCTTCTTCCTCCTACTGCTACAGATACTACTACTACTACTACTACTACTACTACTACTACTACTACTACTACTACTACTCCTCCTACTCCTACTCCTACTCCTACTCCTACTCCTACTCCTACTTATTATTATTATTATTATTATTGTGACTGATTTAAAATACCAAAAATTGACTAAATCTCTACTCTTCAGTTGCTGCTATCTACTACTACTACTACTAATTATTGCTATTATTATGATTTAAGATATCATAATATTAACTAAATATTATATCTCTTCTCTTATTTTCCCAAGATAATATTTTGTGTGTGTGTGTGTGTGAGGCAATTGGGGTTAAGTGACTTGCCCAAGGTCACACAGCTAATAAGTGTTAAGTGTCTGAGGTCGGATTTGAACTCAGGTACTCCTGACTCCAGGGCTGGTGCTCTATCCTTTGTGCCACCTAGCTGCCCTGATAATCTATTTTAACTTTCCATATTTCTAAAGAAAAAGATTCCATGTTCTGTAAGGCAAGAAGCAGATATTAAATATCTACTATGTGCTAAGCTCTTAAATCAAATGAGATATTTATAAAGTGCTTAGCAAAGTGTTTGACACATAGGAGGTGCTTAATAAAAGTTATTCCCCTTTACCTTCTATCTTACATGTGTTTGAGGTGTTGAAAAGTCAGCACATACACATAATACCTCAAAGGTAGGAGGCACTTTGGAAATATTTTTCTGAGAGAATGTTATTGAATAAATGTCAGGGTTGTGGTCTTTTAACAACTTACCAGAGGCTCATCACATTTGTACTTCACAGCAGCTCTGATTTCAAAAGTATTTTTATTTTTTGTTTGGTTTTTGGTTTTGTTTTTGATTTTTTTTTGTGAGGCAATTGGGGTTAAGTGACTTGCCCAGGGTCACACAGCCAGCAAGTGTTAAGTGTCTGAGGCTGGATTTAAACTCAGGTCTTCCTGACTCCAGGGCCGGTGCTCTATCCACTGATCCACCTAGCTGCCTCTCAAAAGTATTTTTAAATAGTGTTTTAGCCTTTCTTACATGAGAATTTATTTATTTTCCTCAGTTCTCCTAATTAGTTCAGTAAGATTCCTAACATTCTAGTCCATCCTTCTTGCTCCTTTTCCCCACAATGACTTGCTATTTCTTGACACTTGACTTCATGACACCCTCAGGTGTTTCATCAATCCAAGCAAGACAAGATAGGAAATGTAGCTTTTTTTCCCCATTTTTAAAAAAAAAATTCTCTTTCTTCCTTCTACCCTATTTCTTTCGTGATCTCATCAGGCTCCCATGTATTTAACTATTGCCTCTGTGCAGAAAACTTCTATGGGTCTATGTTTAATTCCTTTTCTGAACGCCAGTTCTGTATCACCAACTAATTGTGGGACAAATCTACCTCGAGGTCTCCTAGACTATCAAATTCAACATGTCAAAACAGACATGTCATCATTCCACATACCCCAAAACTCGTCTCTCCTCCCAATTCCCTTTTCTTTAGTAGTGCTGGAACCCCTTTCTGATCTTCAAGTTTCTAATTTGGGGATCACTTTTGACTCTTGTCTGTCCCTCGATATCTATATCTAGTCAAATGCAGCAGGATTGTTGAATCTCTCTAACATTTAACTCTTTCTCTCTTTTTTGGCGGTTCCTGTCCTAGTTCATGGTCTACTTAATTCTCAACTGGAATACTGCATTAGTCTCCTAATTGGTCTCCCTGCTTTCAGTTTCCGCCCTCTCACATTGTTTGTCAGACTACCAATGTGATATTCCTGAGGCACATATCTCATCTTGTCATTCACTCCACACTTGAAAACCTCCAGTGCTTCCCTTTGATGTCAAGGATAAAATATAGTCATCAGTCTGGCTTTTAAAGCCATTCATGATGTGCCTATCACTTCTTTACCTAGTCTTACTGCATGCTACATCCCTCCATGCCCTCTTCTTTTCTGTCATGCTAAAATGTTAACTATTCTCTGTGCAAGGTATTTCAAGTCCATTTCTATATCTATGCAAATTTGTCCCCCATTTCTGTAGGATGTTTGCATTCCTTCTCAGTTCTGCTCCATAGACTCCTTAGATTCATCTAAAGCTCAGCTTAGTCGCCACCTCCTACACAAGACCTCTCCAGATCTTTCCAGTTATTAGCATACTTTCTCCCTCTTAAAAATACTGCACATGAACTTCATTTCCTTCCTATGGGGAATTTATGATTTATAAGTGTTTTATATGTTTTATTTATCTCTTTATGTACTCATACGAATCCTGTGAAGCATCTTTATTTTCTGTGCACCGAAATAAATGCTATTCTATATCTGATATCCATATGTTATTCTGAGTGACTGCACAGGAACTGGCATATTGTAACCCCATACTTGTGGAAATCAACATGTGAACATATTTAGAAATTTCCTGGGGTAGAGGAGTCAAAGAGAAATAAATTGGTGAGAAAAAACATTCTTTGTATAAACTCAGTCCATTTGAGCCTGGAGATTGGGGGCCTGTTGGGCCGCTGGTTTCTATTTACTTATTTATGTATATGTTGCATCCTCCCATTAGAATATGAATTTCTTGAGAGTGAAGACTGTTTTGTTTTTATATTTGTATAGCCATTGCCCAGAATCATGCCTTTCATATGAAGGCACTTAATGTTTTGTTTTGTTTTTTCATTGATCAAATTGACTATCTCATTAGAACACTGAGACCTTAGAGAAATAATGATTATGCATATATATCCCCACATCTCTGGGATAGGTTGATAGATATGTTTTGATTTTTGTATTCAAAAGACAGCTCTCTTGATGCCCCCATTAGATTATAAACTCCTTTAAGACAGGAATGGAGTCCTTCAGTTTTTCTTTTGATAGTTTTATATTTATAGCCCTGTGAGAGACAATATGGCATAACTAGAGATCCAGCCTTAAAGTCAGGAAGAAATGGCTCCAAGTTTTGCCTCTGATATGGAATTGAAGTGGAATTCTGGTAAAGTCACTTTACATTGTAGTATTCTAGGTGACTCTTGCACATGATTACAAGTTGTGGACGAAGTGCTGACTTTACTTGATACAATTAGTTACTTACTATACCAATTTCACATTGCATAGCAGTTCTATTTTACCTTATCCCCCCCTTTCTTTGTATCCCCAGTACTTAGCAGAATACCTGGTGCTCAATAAATGCTGGTGCTCTTGACTTGAATTAATGTAACAGTGAATGAAAAAAAAAACACTTATTAAGTACTGACTATATGACAGGCATTGTGTGAAACACTGAGGATACAAAAAAAGGGGTGAGGGGGTAAAAATAAGCCCCTGCCCTCTAGGAGGGTCTCAAATAGCTTTGTTTTTGGGTTGCCTGTGTTTCTAAATTCACATATTATTTAATGTCAGGATGTAGTCACTGGGGTTCTTTATAATTACCCTTACATTGAAATGTATTTGGGTCAAGCAAAAATGGGGTTAAGGATGTGAAATCATGTTTGACTTCAGGGTAACACTAGAATAGAGAACAAGGTAATCTGAAAGATCATGGATTCAGACCTGGAAGAAAATCTAATTACCCTTTTAGTTCAACCATCTCATTTTACAATACACAGCTAGAAGGTGCAGTGTTGATCCTGGCATCAGGAAGACTCATCTTCCTAAGTTTAAATCTGGCCTCAGATACTTATTAGCTGTGTGACTTTGAGCAAGTCACTTCACCCTAATTGCCTTGGTTTCCTCTTGTGTAAAATCAGCTGGAGAAGAAAATGACAAACCACTCCAGTATCTTTTGCCAATGAAACCACATAAAGGGGTGATGAAGAGTCAGACATGCCTGAACAACAATTCATTTTAAACTAGGGACTGAGGCCCTGAAAAGTGAACTCACTTGTAAAATAGAACAAGTAGCAGAACCAACATTTGAACCCAGTCTCCAAATCCAGTATCCACTTCAAGCAGCTGTTGCCAGTATTTGTAAGATAAGTGAAGAACTATATTTAACAGAAGGGGAGTAGTTAACAAATTTGTTAAGTTTGTGTTTTAAAAAATAAGATTAGGGAAGGGTATAGAGAATGGACCTATGATTTCCCTGAGTTAAGTGACTTGTGGACAAAGAAGTTCCCTCTACCACTGTGGATCAGGACCTTCCACAGTCTGTTTTATTCTTAGTTCCCTAGGGCACTGAGAAATAAAATAACTAGCCTAGGATCACACAGCCAGAGTATTAGAGATAGAACTTGTATCCTGGGTCTTCCTTGTTTTGAGAGCAGCTCTCTAGTAACTGCAACACTTGTTGGCAATTGAGGATAAGTGTATGATTCCTATTGAACTTTTCCCAACATTGTTCATTTGCCTCTGGAAGATATTGTGATAAATTCTTGACCATTTATGTATAGTAACTGTATAATTTTATTCCACCTTTAATTTGCATAATTAGTCATTCGGGTTAGCTTCCCACAATCTCAAATCAGTTTCAGACTTTAAATTCCCCATTCTTTTATTGCTATGTATTTCCTTATCAATTAGATTTGATAACAATAAAAACACACAGAAAACATATATCAGGTAAGAAACTTATAAATATCACCTATTTATTAATTTTGTGGCTGTTATACCACCTCTGAATAGGAACATGATATTTTTAGAAAGTACAACATAGAAAAGAGGATTTGTTCATTTAATAGGCATTTACAGGGGGCAGCCAGGTGGCACAGTGGATAGAACACTGACCCTGGATTCAGGGGGACCTGAGTTCAAATCTGGCCTCAGACACTTGACACTTACAAGCTATGTGACCCTGGGCAAGTCAATTAACCTTCATTGCCCTGCAAAACAAAAATCAAACAAACAAAAAACCAACAACAGGCATTTACTGAACATCTGCCATGTGAAGGTGGTGTGTTGGAGGGTATTCAGAATGTCCCTAACTTTATTGTCCTTACAATCTTATAAAGAAAATAACATATGCAAAAATCAGTATAATACAAAGCAGGATGTGATGAGTGTTGTAGATGTGCTATAAAGCACTATGGGTATTCAGGGGAAAGCAGTAGGTCAGTTCTTGCTATGGGGAATCATAAAAGGCTTCATGAAAGAAGAATTCGAGTTGAAGCTTAGAGGATAGGTAGGAATCCAGTAGGGAGGGGTAACAGCATGAGACTGTAAGGGGCTAAAATTCTAGCTAGAATGTCTAAAATCTAATGAGTAGTTGCCTTAAATTAGAAGCTTTAGCAAGAGTTTAAACTTTTAAGCATTTATTAAGGTGCATTAGAATCTAGTGATCAGAGAGAAAGAGGCCAAGATTCCTTCATCTATCTTTCTAAGGGAGCCAGCATCAATTCTCCAGCCAAGCCGAGGTCCCAGGTGAAAAAGGCCTCACTCTTCCTTCCATTTCCCGGAAGTCTCCTGTCCAACAGGAAATAGGGCCTTCCACACACACACAGCTCCAAGCCAATTGGCTGGTAGCTCTGCTTGACAAATCCCACAGGTGGTTCTATAGATGTAACTTCTGGACCCCGGGCAACTTCTGACTGCTGGTTAACTTCCGGATGCTAAAGTCACATGGTATCCAAATCACATGCTTTCTCCTCATGGCAGATCCTTCCTACAATACCCTTACCAGCAGTGGGTGCCATTCCAATTCTCACAAGATAAAGTATGGGGAAGAACACCATGAACACCATTGCTAACAGTGACTAGGGAAGTTTCAGTGTAATGTAACTTATAAATGGAGAATTATTAGAAGATAATATTGGGAAAGTATTATTAAGAATTCTAGCACTTAAAAGCTTAGAGGAGATCTTGGAGACCACCTAGTTTTTCTCCTTTTCTCTAGTTCAAGAAACTAAGGCCCATATACCCTTTGACCCAACAATGCCACTACTAATTCTGTATCCCAAAGAGATCATAAAAAGGGGGAAAGGAACCGCATGTACAAAAATATTTAAACCTGATCTCTTTGTGGTGGCAAGGAATTGGAAATCAAGGGAATGCCCATCAATTGTGGAATGGCTGAACAAGTTTGGGTATATGAATATAATAGAATTCTACTGTGCTATAAGAAACGATGAGCAGGCATATTTCAGAAAAACCTGGAAAGACTTAAGTGGACTGATGCTGAGTGAAGTGAGCAGAACCAGGAGAACATTGAACACAGTAACAGCAACATTGTGTGATGATCAGATGTAGATAGACTTAACTCTGCTCAGTAATACAATGATCCAAGACAATTCCTAAGGACTCATGATGGAAAATGCTCTCCACATCCAGAAAAAAGAACTTTGGAATCTGGATGAAGATTGAAACATACTGTTTCTACTTGGTTTTCTTTTTGAGGTTTTTTCCCTTTTGTTCTGATTCTTCTTTCACAACATGACTAATGCATAAATATGTTTAGTGTGATTGTACATATATAACCTATATCAGATTCCTTGCTGTCTTTGGGGAGAGAAGAGGGGAGAGAAGGAAGGGAAGGAGAAAGATTTCGAACTCAAAATCTTATAAAAACAAATGTTGGAAACTATCTTTACATGTAACTGGAAAAAAATAAAATACTTTTATGATTTTTAAAAAAAAATAAAATTTTAAAAGTAGAAAGAAAGAAACTGAGGCCCAGAATAGTTAAATAGTTATGAGACTTGACCAAGGTCACACAGGCAGGAAGGAGCAGACCAGGAATTTGAAATCCTATCTCTCAACTTTAGACTATACTCTTTTTCTACTCTATCACTAAAATGTATGGGGACAGCTAGGTGGATTAAGCACCAGCCCTGGATTCAGGAAGACCTGAATTCAAATGCAGCCTCAGACACTTGACACTGACTAGCTGTGTGACTCTAGGCAAGTCACTTAACCTTCCTTGCTGTACCAAAAAGAAGAAAAAAAAGAAGAAAGAAAGAAAAAAATAAAATGGAACATTAGGTTGAGGCTGGATGATAGAAGGCATGAAATATTAGACTAAGTAGCATGATAGACAGTGGAGAGGAAATAAGGGGAGATATGATATTCCTATTGTACATTCATGTCGCAGTATTACATGATAGCCATAAAAATATATGAGAAGATACATTAATGAAATACAAAAATCTTTCTAGGATACTTTGACTATTCATGCCTTCAGGCACATACACATTCTCTGACTTTGAGGCATTTTCCTGGAGGGCTCCAGGCAACTGGGCCTTTATCTTCATCCCTGGCTTCAGGGAGAAGACAAGGTTAGAGCTGAATCTAAATGGGAGAATTAAACCAATTGTTTTGTATGTCCAGATTCCTGCTTTTTAAAATGTAAATTAGAACCCAAAATTCTTTGAAGAGAAAGGCAAAAGAGACCATATGAGAACGGGGGATGTATGGGATATCCTACAGTTTCAGATAAAGGGATGAGCAGCAGGTCTGAGATAAAGTTGGAAATAGATGGAAAATGGGGATCTTCCTTTTGTCAGAGAGCCAGCTTTAAACATTATTTCTTCTCATTCATTAGTGTATATGTATATGTGTATATATATGTATATTTATATATTTAAACAAATAGTCATTAATAGGTCAAGACCTACATTTAAGTCCCTGATCTGTCCAAGTTTGATATCGTTGGACAAATCACTTCACTCTTTGAGTCTCTATTTCCTCATCAGTAAAATGTATTGGGTGATTATTATGCATGAAGCAGTGGAAAATACAAGGAATTCCAGGAAACTTAGAAACAATTTTTTAATGTCTATTACAGTGCAAAATATATTCCCTGATGTCAGTGAGCTCACAGTCAATCCATAGCAGTGGGAAAGGATGAAGAATATTGTATATACGCTCAGATATAATAAGATCATAGTGTCAAGCGATCTCAGCGGCAGTCTAGAACAAAATCCTCCTTTTGCAGAGGAAGAAACTGAGGCCTTGAGAAATGAAGTAGTTTTCTCATGATCACACAGGTAGTAATTGATAGAGACAATTTTTGAACTCAGGTCCTCTTCATTACAAAGGACACATTCTATCTACTATAAGCTGTTGCCTCTTCGTTTATTTTTGCTTAATTATTTTTCTTTATCAGAAGGTAGGGTTCTAGTTGCATGGGACAGTGTTTAAATGGTTGGGACATATAAACAAAAAGTATCAGTAGAACATTTTAAAATGAAAATCACATAAAATGTATGCAGTTCAGAGGGGGATTAAATCCTTCCATTTCTAACATTCTATAATTCCATGATTCTAATTAGCACATCATCTGGGTATGTGCTAGGTTATTATTTGGCTCTGCTTTTTACAAAAAGACCCTTATCTAAATGTTATCTCATTTGACCCTTACAATTAATCAATAGACAGTACTATCCCAGGTCAACTGAGCACATTGATGGTCTAAGAGGTTAAATAGTTTAACCCAAGGACCACATAACTAATAAATGACAAGGGGAAGACTAAAACACAGACCACATAAGCCACTATATTTGCTTCAAAGCTTTTGTACCTTTCTTCATAAAATAAATTCCCAGCCACTATTGGAAGCTGACTATGCTTACTTAATCTATCCTTTCATTGATGCTATCATTTCCTTCTTGAAAAGTGTTTTGTGTTGAAAAAGAATAAGATGATAAAATGACTATGCTCAGAGTTAGGAGACCTAGATTCTATTACCATCTCCTACATGCAGCACCCATGGAATCTCAACCAGTGATGTGCAGCCTAGAGCAAATCACTTTGTTTCTTCATCTAGAAAATGGGACCATTACTTGCACTAGCTACCTTCCAGGTTTTCAGTGCAGAAAGTGCTTTGTAAATCCTAACAGCATTTGTATTTATCCTACTAATAATAAAGCTAAACTGTATTTCTTTTCACTTCATTAACTCAGAAAACTAAAGCAATCAAGATTAAGCGGTTTTCCCAAAAGGATAAAGCTTGTCAAGAATCAGTTTCAAAGGTACTGGTCAGTTTACGTAATGAAGGAATCTTTAGTTTGTAGAAAAAGTGGATTCTGTTAATCCATTTACTCTTTATCTCTCTCTTTTAAAATCATCACCAACCAACATTTATTTAAGTGCCTATTGTGTTAAAGAGAATATGAAAAAGATAGAGTTGATGGATCCTGCATGACAAACTTATGGTAGAGCACCATGAGAATAACATAGAAAAAGAAAGAATGGATGGCTTGCTATATGAAGTTCTGAAGGGCAGCTATTGGAGTATCAGAGTGTGTGCAGGGTACTATGCTGAGAACTGGGAATTTAAAAATGTACAAACCAGAAAAATCGCACTCATGACTTTTTAAAAAATAACAAAGATCCTTATTATGCTTAAGAGGAAAGAAGGAAAAAAGAATAATAAAATTTGATGTTAAATTTTAAAATGCAATGAATATATATGCAGTGAAACTCTATAATTCTGTCCTTTACCACATCCATTTCACACAGCATGTCTCTGGGGGAAAGGAGTGGCAAAGTGAAAAGAGGACTAGTTCAGGAACCAGAACTATTGGGATCTAATCTTAGCTCTGCTACTTCATATCTGTGAGAGCTCTGGTGTCAGTTTACTTCTTAGGGCCTTAGGTTCCTCATCTGTAAAATAAAAGAATTGGACCAGATGATATCTGTTTATTTTCCAGTTCTAAATCTTATTATCTCCAAGGTCTCTTCTAGCTCTAAAGCCTAAGAAAAAGGAAAGTAAACTGTTCTCAAAAATGGATTCACTTTTCTATACATGTTCCTATTTCTTTCTAAACGGCTTTCTTGGGAGCATGTGTTTGTTGGAAAATCGAATCATATTGTTGATTTATCAGTAGTCAACAGGCATTTATTAAATGTTTAATATGTGTCAGGCATTGTACTAAGTACTGGGGATTGAAAAAGAATAGAATAAACACACACCCTCAGGAAGTATATATTCTAATAAAGAAGATAATATGTACATAACTAGTCACATACAAAATACATACATAGTGTATGAAGGTATTCTGAAAGGAGAAGTCTTCTGTGGAAGGTAGAATTTTACCCAAGTCTTGAAAGAAGACAGGGAAGCTAAGAGGTAAGGAGTGAGAGGGCAGAGAAATGAAGAAATGGAAGACAGCTAATGCATAAGAGACAGGAAATTGAATGTCATATTTGAAGAAATATATGTAGAGTAGCAAATGTGGATAATAGAGTACATGGAAGGGAGTGAGGGGTAGGAAGACTAGAAATATAGGAAGTAGCCAGGTTAGGCTATAAAGAGGTTTAGTTATAAAATACTTTATATTTAATTCCGGAGCTAAAAGGGAGCCACAGGTGCTCCCTCAAGGTAGTAGGGGAGGGGATGAGGTCATCAGACCTATACTTTTTAAAAATCACCTTGGCAAACAAATGGAAGCTATATTAGAGTGGGGTGGCATGCATGTGTGTGTGTGTGGGGGGGGTATGGGTGTGGGTGTAATTAAGGCAAGGAGACCAGTTAGAAGGGTATTTCAATAGTCAGATCTATATGTTATGTATTGGATTCATTGGCCTGATGGCCTTACTGTGTCTTCTGAAAGACCCCAGAAGACACTTCTGTCCAAGTGTTACCAATCTGTCATGGGGCCTCAAGTAAGCACCACGATGGGATAGCCCAAATGGACAGAGGATGCTGGCCCTTAATCATGGGACCTCTTCAGGAGTTCTGCTTAGCTCTGCTGCAGGATCATAGTGAAAGGACAATGGAAGGTCAGAGACAGCAAACTGTGTTCAAAACACATTTGGTGTTTGTGATCATTGTGCTTAGTCTCTTTGGACCTCATTTTTCATGTTTGAAAAGTAGCGGAATTGAACCACCCAATGTTTAAAATTCCACCTAGCTAGGGCTTCTAGAAATATGAAATTCCGGTAGTCTACTTCAGTCTTTTGCCAAGGGCCAGACCTGTGTGCTGCAGGAAGATGTTTATACTTGCTTTGACTAGTAATAAGGGGCATAAGAAAAAGCAATAGAAAATAGAGATAATCAAGAGAGATAAAAATGTAGACGGGTCAGTGAAAATCATGTGGACCTAATGATTTTCAAATGGCCTGCCAAATTATTTACTTTTTCTTTTCTGGTCCTAAGTTTAATTTTTTGTTCCAGATATGACAAATAGCAATAAGCATGAATATTTCAATGTACAAAAATGAGAAAAAGAGAATTATAAATGAAATTATGAAACAAAATAATTGTCCAAATGTGGCTTTCAGTGGGGTGTAAATAAATATATCTGAAACTTCATCCATCCCTTTTCAGGAAAACTTTGATTTTTGCCAGGAGGGGAGCACAAGTTTGGGGCCACAAGGCTTCCTCCTCTTTCCCCCTCCAAGGAGAATCACTAGACTATAATTGCATCTGTCTGCCCTTGTAAATACTATGACTTTAGGGGAAAAATGATTTTTATATTCAAGAAGCTTTTCTGGTTGCTATTCCTTAATCAGAAAAGAGTGTCCCATGCCTTATCTGAAGGCTTGGCTCTCTCCCCTCCAAATGCTAGTTATAAAGACCATCACAAATACTGAAGAGTAAACATACCCATTTATGCAAACTTTTAGCAAACAGATCTCAAAGAAATTATATGGATTAGAATAAAGCAGACAGTACACAAACTGAATGAGCTCTTCTTCTGGGAGTGAAACAAGAGACCGATAGACAGCCAAGCATACCCCAGGATTAGCCAGTCTCACTTGAGAGAAAATTCCCCTAAAACTGTACGTGGCAAGCTAAAATGGGGATGTGCTTGAAGTGTCAGCTCTACATGTCAACATTCTCCCACAGTTTTTCTGCCCCTTAAGGGACTTTTCCGTAAAGGGAACCAGGAATTGTGTGTGTTCTCTCTTCAGAACCAAAATCAGAACTCTTCTAAGCTCTTGCCAACTCCATTCCTCACCCAGAAAGGGTGTAGTAGTGAACAATGATTCTCTCCACCAATGAGAAAGGTATTAGGGAAATGACCCAGCTTGCATGCTGAGAGGCATGGACATGTATTTTTTTTAAGGTACATAATAAATTCATCAAGATAATTCCAAAGCTGTACTGCTTTCCTCTCTCTTTCTCCCCGTCCATTAAAAACAAATGCTTTGGTGGTGTTCTTTCTTTATTACCTTTTTGTGGAGAGGAGGAGTGATAACTATCTTTAGCCTCTGAATCCTTAAGATTCCCCCTTACAAATAAAAATTCTCCTTTGTAACAAGGTAAGTCAAGGAAAAATAAATCCATACTTGGTCCTGTGTAATTTAAAATTCTAAATGTGGGTCCTAATCTGTTCCCCCAGTTTTGGGGGAAACTAACTAAAATCACTGATAAAACAAGTTTAGGTTTTTAAGGGTTTATTGAAAGATAATAAAAGAAGGGAAAGATTGAGAACAGAATTTCTACAACCTGGCAATCCTATCTTTCCTCAACTTCTCTGTTGTCCTCTGCCGCCACCACAGTGAAATCAGGAACCCAAAGAGACAATGCTCTCTGAGCAGGCTCTCCTTCCTCCTTCCTGTCCCCTCCCAGAAATGGGAGGTTCTTCAAGCTGGTTGGTTGACTGGGTTGGAAGTTCAAAGTTTTTTTAGATTCTGAGAACCATGCTTTCTTAAGTACTCTCAAGTACCAGCCAGATGTGCTTAGAATCTAGTCAACTACTAATCCAGTCAAATCAGCCAGTAATCCACTCAGGTGGGCTCCTGAGTATCTGCCAAATCTCATCTATCACATTCCATTATCTTGACAGTCCATACCTAAAAATACATGTCTGGGGGGCAGCTAGGTGGCTCAGTGGATAAAGCACTGGCCTCGGATTCAGGAGGACCTGAGTTCAAATCCAGCCTTAGACACTTGACGCTAGCTGTGTGACCCTGGGCAAGTCACTTAGACCTTGTACCCCCGCAAAAACAAACAAAACAAAACAAAACAAAAAATAAATAAAAATACATGTCTGGTTCTGTACCTCTAGTTAATCACCTCTTTTCCAAAACTTGGGGAGCGTGCTTTTTCATCAATCGTCGAGTCATTGATGGTCATTAAATTGATCTGAATTCTTAAGATTTGCTTTTATTTACCATATTACAATCATTTTATAAATTGTTTACCTGATTCTGTTCACTCCACTCTGTGTCAGTTCATATCAGTCAAGTTTCTTTGAATCATTTCCTGTACTTTAATATTTAATCACATTCTTAAGCCATAGTTTGAATAACCATTTTCCAATTAAAGGGCATATATTTTGCTTCAACTGCTTTGCTACAATAAAAAAAAAAAGCTGCTATGAATATTTTTGTATATTTGGGTCTTTTCCATCTTTCTTTGATCTCTTTGGTAGTATATGCCTCATGGTAACATTGCTGGGTCAAAGAGCATACAGCATATAAAGCATTGTCAAAAATTCTTCCCATATCCATAGTTGTAAAAAGTATCTCCCTTTTCTGTTCTCTGACTTTGTTTATAATATGACCTTTTATAGTTGGGTTATATATTTCCTTAAACTTATCTTGTTATAAGGTGTTAAGTATTTCTCTTACCCTAATTTCTCTGATAAATTTATTTCATAGATAAGGTGAAAATGTAGTTACTTCTCATAGTGACCACTTTTAGGTTAGAGGAGATGCTCATCCTTTATAGTGGTAGTTTACTATATTGCACCTCTGTGTCCATTTTGTGTCCACATTTTTCAATGAGAAGAGGAAGTCCACATTTAAGTCCTAGTCAAGCTCATTAAGATTTCTGTGGTGAGATTTGCGCCATACCGGCTGAACAATTTGTCCTGCTAGACAAAATAACTTCCTTAGGTGTGTCCTTTCTATCCTATTGAAATGTGCTGAATAATAGTAGACTGTGTTTTCCTAGTAACCTAGAAAATATTCTTTATCTCACTCCTCCTAACATAAAACTTAATCCTTCCCTTCTCAAGCTCAGGGTTTTTCCTCTTTATTCTTCCTACTGAAAAACATTCCATGGCCTTCTCCCATTACTTGTACCTTTGGCAGTGTGTCCTTGATGCTCCCCCAAGACACATCCATCCAGGAAGGTACGGGACTGATTAGTATAGAGTTTTTGTATATAGCAAGAACTCACACATTACTCCCTCAGTTAAACTAGCCTGAGGTTATGGCCAACTAAGTTTTCTGCTTTAATGGGTTCTATGATTAAATGAGAGTTAACTGATTTGTGCAGAGAAACTGCCTGAGGTGAAAGAGCCCCTGTATCTGGGACTCTTAGATGTTCATAAATTGAATACATTGATCTCTCAACTGGGTATTTTTAGAAATATAGCTTCTCACCAAGGCCAGATTTTGCGTCTAGGAACCTAATCATCAACTACAATATCAAATGCCTTTTCTGGGGGCTTTTATCAGAAGTTATAGTTTATTTGTTAACATGTTTATTCAGAAATATTTATTTAATACCTGCTACTCATAAGGCATTGTAGTAAGTGCTATGGAAAAATGCAAGATGAATAAGGCACAGCATCTGCCCTCAAACAGCTTATCATCTAGTGAGATAGATTGGACATGTTAAAGAATAGAGGATGATATATGATAAAGCAAAGAAAATGTGATAGAAGGAAAGGTCACTTCTGAAAAACCTTACTGGAGAAAGGCAAAGTAGAATTAAGTCTTAAAGAAGTTCGCCAGGTAGAGAGGAGTGACTGAGAAAGCCGTTCAGACATAGAAAATGACATAAGTAATCAGGAAAATTCAAGAGTTCTTTGAAACACCGTAAACCTTCCATTTTAACTGTATTATGGGAATTTTTTTGGATTAGAAGTGTGATTTCATTGGTATGGCAAAGTCTAGTGAGGGCACTCCCTCTCTAATTTATAGTAAGCACCTCTTCAGCAATTTAGAGTCTTAGAGAGTTACCTAGGACATCAAGATATTAAGCACCTTGGGGGTAGCTAGGTGTCAGGTGGCGCAGTGGATAAAACACTGGCCTTGGATTCAAGAGGACCTGAGTTCAAATCTGGCCTCAGACACTTGACACTTACTAGCTCTGTGACCCTGGGAAAGTCACTTAACCCTCATTGCCCTGCCAAAATCAAAACAAAACAAAACAAAACAAAAAATCCTTCTACTAAAAAAGATATTAAGCACCTTACCTAGGGTAACACACACAGCCAGTGTGTTTCAGAAGCAAAAGTCATACCAAGGTCTTCTTCACTCTAAAGCAGACTATCTGTACTCTTTGTCATGATGTCTCTCATAGTATCAAAACACCATTGTATAAAGAGAAACACGATTCTAGCTAAAAAGTGGGACGTGATAATGGAAAGGTTGATCAAAGGTATATTGTGAAAAGCCTTAAGTACCAAAGGAATTTGGGTTTTATTTTTCAATAAACAAGGTCACTGTAAGATTTTAAGTAAGGGCCTGACTGTGTAAAAGTCAGTGTTTTAGAAAATTAATATGTAAGTGTTATGCAGGATGGACTAGAGGTGGGAGAGAGGGCCTAGAGGTAGGAGAGGGGAACTGGCAACAGAGACTAGTAAGAAAGGCATTGCAATGGTCTAAATTGAATAGAAGGGATAGATGAGGGAGAGAAACTGTTTTGTACTTAGTATAGAAAAAATAAACTTAGAAAGTTCTCCGAAATTTCAAATGGTGAAAACAAAGTTTTAGAAGTCCATGAAAAATGACAGAATAAACATATGATATAAGTAGGTAATTACCATTTCTTAGGGATCATTGAGACTTGTTGGAGTGAAATTCATGACTAGTATGATATTGGAAATAAATATTTTATTCAAAAGAAATTTAAGGGTGAACATGAAAGTTAATGGATCATTAAATGTGGATCCTCAAAATCCATCATGACTTAAGCAAGAATCTAGGAAAAGACTCATTAGGCATAATTTTCCATCTTAGGCCACTGAACTGCTAGAAACTTGACCTGGACTAAGTACTAGTCCTTCTAGTCCCTCAAAAACATATAAAGAGAAGTGAAGAATTAGTAAAACTTCACTCTTTTAGAACATGGAGAATATGACATATCTTAGCTCTACCTAGAAGCACAGCTCTGTTAAAATAAAAAAGCAAACAAGCAAGCAAGGAAACAAACAAACAAACAAAAACCCTGGTCTTATTATCATCCAAGGCCTTGTGTGGTATTCTATAAATCTCCCTTTTCACTCTTATTTCCCCAAATATTCCTTTTTATACATCATTCATTTTAGCCATATTGAACTACTTGGGTGACTAAACTGATAGTATGTGAGCATTTAAGGGAAAAAATAGTGTGCTCATGAAGAAATTGAGGTTCAAAGAACAAATTGTGTCAAACTGATCTTATTTCATTTTCCTATCTATGCTGGCTTTCTGTATGACCTAGGATGTACCTGGTATAACTCAAATCTATTAAACAGTATGTTTCTCTTCCTTCATTCTTCCCTTCTTCCCTAGCTCTCTCCCTCCCTTCCTTCCTCCCTTCCTTCCTCCCTTCCTTCCTTCTGCCCCTGATTGTCTATGGGTCATCCCCCTTCTCTTCCATTTTTTTTACATCCCTTTTTCTTTTGTTTTCCCAAACAAACTATATTTCACATATAATGTTTCCTATAGAATACATTTCATATGTAAGAGTTCATAAAGATGATCTAAAAGGGTTGGCCATTCATCCTCTTTCTTTACCCTCTGTAAGGGGCTAAAATTCTAGCTAGTCTGTCTAAAATATCTAATGAGTTGTCGCCAATAAATTATAAGCTTTAACAAGAGTTTAGACTTTTAAGCATTTATTGAGGAGAATAAGAATTTGGTGAAGATAGAGAAAGAGGCCTAGATGCCTACATCTATCTATCTCAGAGAGTGCGCATTTTAGCTCCTCTCTCTACAAGAGTCCTCACAAAAGAGAGTGAGCTATACCTCCTTCATCCCACAAGCCTCTTGTGAAACTGGGAACATCCATCCATTCCCACACACATCTCCAAGCTAATTGGCTGGTAGCCTTGATTGACAGTACCCACGAGCAAACGTCCTTCCTGACACCAAGGAAAGCCGCATGGCTTGCCCTCAGATGCCTTCTCCTCATGGCGGAGCTTTCCTACAGTAACTCTCCAGCAGGTGACATCATTCCAATCGTTACACCTCTCAACCACAATTTATTATTGACTCTTAATAGCAATCTGAAACTTCAAATGATCTATTTTAAAATCCCCTTGTTCACTCTTTTCTCTTCTCTGAAAGACATGTAATCTGCATATTTGTTCCAAATTCTTTGATTTTTGCAACATTTTATAGGAGAGGACTGTGATCCTAAGGCTTTGTATCCTAGAAATTCTTCCTTAGTGATGAATATAAAGTAATTTCTTTGCTTTATTGATCCATATAAAGCACAGATAATGATGATGATAATAGCTAGTATTTATATAGTACTTCAAGGTTTTGCAAAGTGCTTTAAAAATATTATTTTATCCCCGCAACAATTTTAGGAGGTAGATGCTATTATTATCTTCATTTTACAGATGAGGAAAATGAAACAGATAAAGGTTAAGTGACTTGCCAAAGGCCACACAGCTATTAAGTGTCTGAGGCTGGATTTAATCTCCAGTCTTCCTGACTCCAGGTCTAGTACTATCTATATTACACCGTCTTCTAGGCCAAATGAAAGGAGAGGATTTTTGATGTTTCCAATATGAAAAAAAGTCACTAATAGCCACTTATGGTGATATTTATAAGCTTTTTAAAAAAATTAATTATTGTAATGTCCAACCTAGAAAAGCACTTTCAAATGATCTAGCCATTTATTTCATTTTGTAGGAGGGGTGACTAAGACTCACAAAAGGTCATTCAGCAAATGATCTGCAGATTTCAAAGCTAGAACCCAGGTCTCCCTTTTGAATTTAATACTTTAAATGTCCTACTTCTATCCAGTTTTCAGCCATATTGTGGCATTTCCACAAAATCGCATCAATTAATATTTATTGAGCACCTGTTTTCTCCTTCATGCCCTACAAACTGGAATAAATCACTGTGCCTCTGGGTCTTTTCAAACTGCCTGTGGGTAGACAATAGCTATGTTCATATCCACAACTCTCTGAAAGTCTAATAGGAAAATGAGACAACAGAATTCTAAAAGTATCTTATTCTCTGTGATCTCTTTTCCTCATTACTTTGACCTAGGTTCAATTATCAGTTAAGCCTATTTAAAATAAATATTTGAAAATGGTATCTTAGGTGATGCATGACAATGATAATGATGAAGGCATCTGATATCTTTAAGTTGGCAAAATATCAGTTACTTTGATAATAGCAATAATGATGACTGTCATTTGTATAGCACTTTAAAATTTGATTTACGTGTATTATCTCATTTGAGTCTCAGCATGGACCTGTGAGGTGGAAGCAACAAATTATTATTGACCTGATTTTACAGATGAGGAAACTAAAGTTCAAAGAATTTAAATAACTTACCCATGGAAACATAGGTAATAAATGCCAAAGGTTAAGATTTATGCCCAGGTCTCTCTGATTCACATCTCACACTCTATCCAATATGTCTCACATCCTCTCAGCAACTTAAAGAACAAAACCAATATTATATTGTTATAGAGTATGTTTCACATTGGAACTTCCCAATAACCAAAAGATCCCCCAGATGGTAAGAAATATTACTGAGAAAGAGGGAGAGAGACTTCACTTGATTCACTGAACAGGATGCTAAATTGGGAGTGGAGATATATCCTAGATGACTGTTTAGCAGAGTTCTCCTTCCAAAGTTAGGTTCTCTCTACACTTGTCAATGGAATAATAGCACATATGCTATGTTATCAGAATCATAATACCTTAAGCTTATAAATACACATATAATCCAAAAGTTTTCATATTAGGTTTTTATATGTTAATTTAAATAGCTGTGTGAAAATGGAATTCCTCATATGACCCCTAGAAATATAAGCCTGTTTTCTCGACAGCTCCAGTACTAAAATTGGGTATGCTTTAGAGCTGCTCTAAGGTTATCTCTAAATGGAATTAAATGATGCCTCCTGAGCCATTCCAACACACTGTGTAATTTGTCTTAATACTTGAACTGTAAATATGGTACCCTCTAATTCCAAGAGCTATAACTTGGACAATCATTTTTAAAACTATTAGGTTTCCCAATGGGAAACTTAAACTAAGTGTAGTCTGATATAAATATTATTAAAGGCATCTATCCTTTCCACTTCCACAGGAATAATTTAAAATGTACAATCACTACATATATTTATAACTATACATATGTAGTAAATATACATTGTAAATTCTACACAGACAATTCTTACTAATGACTTATTGACTAGAGTCCATGGTAATCTGTACTCCTATTTTTATCATACAGTTGTCACCTTTTTTTTATGCTTCCGCATATACTTCATATTTTGATATTACTGTGTTCTAGTAGATTAATGATAATTCAATAGATATAGCTAAAGCTTATATAGCCCTTTAAAGTTTTCAAAGGGATTTACAGCTACAAAATATTTGGATCCTTACAAAGGAAGGAAGACTTCTAGATTGGTACTCAGGAGATGGATGTTCAAGATTTATCACTGATACTAACTGTACAACCTTGGGAGTTGTTTCTCCTCTCTTTACCTGCTTCTTCATCTCTTGAAATGAGCGGATAGACCTATGTGACCTCTGTTCAAATGTTCCGAAACCTCTAGCCTGGAGATGATGAGGCACTAAGTTACAGATAGGTTTTGAACATAGTTTGGATAATGAAAATAATTCATATTTGTCTTTAGAATTCATTTTTTTGTAGTTACAGTTGAATCAAATGTACCTACTATTTTGGGGATTTTCAATTAACAAAAAGGCATGTGATCTCATTAGTTTGGGACTTTTCTCCATTGAAGCTGATCACAATCTGTCTCTGCCTAACTCTTGTGAATCCTTTGTTCATGTTCTCCCAAAAGTTTGCCATAAGAAGTCTTCCCAATGTACTGGAGGCCTTCTCTTATTCCACAGTGCCATGAGTATACCAGTGGAACCCTTTGGTGTCCACCTGTCATCCCTTTTCTTCCAGGTCTATCTCTTCCAGTCATACAGTTCTTTGATGACATCCTTTATTCTTCTTCAAAGTTCCTCACTGAGGGGGCAGCTAGGTACTACAGTGGATAAAGCACTGGCCCTGGATTCAGGGGGACCTGAGTTCAAATCCCACCTCAGGCACTTGACACTTACTAGCAGTGTGACCCTGGGCAAGTCACTTAACCCTCATTGCCCCCCCCCACACACACACACACAAAGAAGACAAAAGTCCCTCACTGGCTGTGAGTTGGAGCCTGTTTACACCTGACTTGGGCATTACATTTCCATCTACATAACTCTTATCTTTAGTTCTTCAAAGGAAGTAGTGTTCCTAGGTTTTGTTGTCAAAAAGCAACATAAGTAAAATGTTAGCATAAAGACAGGCCTTTGTTCTCCTGGGAAACATAGTCAGTAAAAGGGTTTACCAATTTTTCCCACACTTGTTCAGGCTTCTCTTATTCTTCTTGGGTCCAATTCACTCTTCTTCTGTATTGTCTGTCCCCATTATACATGTTGTTAGACAGTCTATATAATCTGACCTCAAATTTCACTAGTTGTGTGACCCTGGGAAATCATCTAACTTCTGTTCGTTCAACTGTAAAGTGAGGATTAGTAATAGCACTTACCTCCCAGGATTGTTGTATATTTCTGAACTGCTTAGCACAGTGTCTGGCACATAGTAGGTGCTTTATAAATGTTTATAGTCTTCCTTTCTCATGGTCTCCAAGTTATATGGAACAAATAACTTCTAAGTTATAAACCAAAAGAAATGAAAGCATCAATAATGCTATAAAAATAATGCTTACTTTGGGTGACAAGCTGAGCTAAGTGACCTATAAGTTCCCTTCCATTTCTAAGACTGAGAGATCTGTGACATTTGGGAAATTTCTCTGTAAATAGTTAATTCATATATAGAGGGGAGATTCTTCTAAGTCTCATGAAATGATCAACATTCTAAGCCTATTTCATCTACTCCTTTATTTCTTAGTGTCATTCCTATTGTCCATCAAACTTTTTCCTCTCTACCCATCAGGGGAAATAGAACCTAGCTCACTACTGTGGTCTCCAGTCAAAAGAAGTTGCTTCTAAGTAGGTTATCACCTTAGTTTGTTTAAAAGACTATGGGGACAGTTATAGAAAATATTCAACAAGAAAAAAATGACAGATAAGGTTGATATAAATAGTTGCCACCTCCATTTGAAAGCAGCTTTAAAAAAAAACATTGTAGGGGGCATCTAGGTGGCACAGTGAATAAGGCACCAGCCCTAGATTCAGGAGGACATGAGTTCAAATCCAGCCTCAGACACTTGACACTTACTAGCCATGTGACCCTGGGCAAGTCACTTAACCCTCATTGCCCCACAAAAAAAAAAAAATGTAGTTTTTATCAAAATCGCTTTACTTAGAACTATAGCACCAACTTCATTTGTTTTATTATACAAGTTACAAAAATGCTTTGTTATTTGTTCCATTAAAATATGTGTTGTCCTTGAAATTCTTTAATATAACATATTTGGCATGTACATGGTGATTTTCAGCCTTGTGTGGTAAGTAGACTGTGACCTTTGGAAATAGAGAAGATGGAGATATAACAGAAGGATTTCCTGAGGAAAGTCACATTGATGATTGGGATTATTTTAGATTCAAAGATACTGGGGGGGAGGGTGAAGGAATTTTAGAGATTATCTAATTCCAAATCTTTGTATTAATGATGAGAAAACTGAGAATAAAAGAGTCTAAGCATCTGAGGAAACTGAAGCATAGAAAGGTTAAGTGACCTGCCTAAAGTCACATAGTGAGTTAGTGACAGAGCTGGAACTCATCCTCTTTGATTTTTCAAATCATTGTCCTTTTAATTTTTTTTATATTTAATAGTTTTTCAAATCATTGTTCTCTTTACATCATGCTGCCTCTATTGACTTGAAACAGACTGATGTGAAGATAGTAGGGGGAATCACAAGTGGGCTCCTGGCTTTTGCTAATTCTCTGACCCTTTGGTTATATGTCTTGTGCTTGGGATGATACACAGTGGTGGTCTCAAGCAGGGGCAATCTTCTCTTAAGGATCCTGGACCTACCTAGTCTGATCACTTCTGTTATAGGTAATTTCTGTTCTTTCTCAGTCTGGGAGCTTCTGCAATTCTTTTCCACAATGACATGAGTTTTGGGCTGTCATATGTTTCCCAAAGTCATAGATTCCCTGATATTAGTGGAGAGAGAGAGAATCAAAAAGATCATCTCTTAAATCTCTCAAGGAATCTTATATATTTTTAATATAAACCTGGATGGAACACTGTTCCTCCTATCCATTGTTATCTACCAAAGAATTCAGATTATACTGTGCTACCTTCACTGAAATTTTGATATTAGAAGATCACTTATAACTCCTAATTCAAGTCAGTCAATAGTTGGTCAGCAAACATTTGTTAAATACTTACTATGCACCAAGAACTGGGAATACCAGTGAAATTGTTGTTGTTTGTCCTTCATTCTCTCTCTCTCTCTCTCTCTCTTTTTTTTTTTTTGATGGGGCAATGAGGGTTAAGTGATTTGCCCAGGGTCACACAGCTAGTAAGTGTCAAGTACCTGAGGCCAGATTTGAACTCAGGTCCTCCTGAATCCAGGACTAGTGCTTTATCCACTGCATCACCTAGCTGCCCTGTCCTTCATTCTCGAAAAGGACCATGACATCAGGGTGATGTTATGACTTACAGTGAATTGAATTTAAGTGAGGGAGGGCTGTGGAAGGCCACCGATGTCTCACTCTCTCCTCTGGAGCCTTCTGAGACGAGTGGTAAGATATATATTAGGATCACAAGATGGCCTCAGATGTTGAAGGCAATTGGGGTTAAGTGATTTGCCCAGGTAGTAAGTGTCTGAGGTGAGATTTGAACTCAGGTCCTCCCAACTTCAGGACCAGTGCTCTATCCACTGTGCTACCTCATTGCCCCATACCAATGAAATACAAGCAGAAAGAAAAAAAAGATATAGGCATCCTTACCCTCAAGATGCCTGTTTTATAATGGGTAATGATAATACATAAAAGGAATATGAAAAGGGAATAGAGGAAGACAAAAGTACCTGGTGTAAAGTCATGAGCAAGGAAGCCTAGATTACAGCTGGGGGAGAAAATTGGATATGACTGGTCTCAGCACCGAACTGAAATGGAGATTCTAGAAGCCGTGTAATCAGAGACAAATTCCATCATTAATGTAGGACTGTAGATTTACATCTAGTGGAAAACTTACTGGATTTGAGGTTTTGAGACTGGACATCAATTTCTGCTTCTGCTATTTACTAGCTATGTAACCTTGGACAAATCATAATCTTTGAGCTTTAGTTTCTTTATCTGAAAAAATGAGGATATTGGAAGATGTGATCCCTGAGGTCTCTTCTAGCTCTAGCATTCTGTGCAGTTTTGAAATGCCCCGTGGAAAAATTGCCTAAGGAATTCAAGTCATTCACAAATCATGAATATGATTTGTTTGTCCATAATGGATGCCTTTTATGAGGAAATTGCATTGTTATTGCAGAATGGATTCATCACTATGTATTGGTCATGATACATGCATTGCATTTGGGAATTGTTGTTAGGAAAACACTGTCCAGAAGCTATGTCTAGTGGTCTGGAATTGATTTTGTCATTGAAAAGACTATAACAGTATGTAACACCTTCTAAGCTACATGACACAACCTGCCAAAGACATCTATTTTTATGGGTAGCAACATAGAAACCTTGATGAAAATTATTGTTTTGTATAATGGTACTCGTGGGCAAGAACTTCTCGATTATGTCTAACTCATATCAAAATATCTTGCAAGTGGTCCTAATGCCATCTCTGACCTCTGCTGAAAAAATCCTGACTGTGTATAGTTATTTATATCTCAGGATTGTCAAATGTGATTGTTTCTAACTTTGGATGTCTATCAGAATTTGCCTCAGTTAAATTTAAGGAGTTCACAGAAAGGAATCTTATTCAAGTGATTATCATTATACCTTATCACCCACCTCTCTGAAAATGATTCCCCTGAATGTACTGTTGTCTTATTACATGTTTCTCATTGCTCACCTCAGTGAAAATACTCACTGTGCGGCAACTCCTCAATATGTTATGTGACCATCTCCATCCAGACTTATATAAGGATTTATGGAGCAGGGGAGGGGAAGTGTTATTTTCAGTGCTGCTCTGACATTCATTTTTTACCACAACAGACTTTGTCAGAGAACTATAGAGCATTAGAAAAGGGTTATTTCCTCTACATTTCAGCCTACATAGAGACTATGCTATGCAAGGTCCACAAGTGTGGAAGACCCATAGGGCATTGTTTTAAATATGAACTATGAAAGACATTCTTCCAAGAATGACTTGATAACACAGAAATATTAGAAATTGACTCTTTGGTGGCATTTGATATTTAATAAATGCAGTATGTAGGATGCGGGACTTGGAGTCAGTAAAACCTGAGTATAAATTCCAAATTAGACACTGAGAGGCTTTCTATGAGCCAGTCACTTTAACTCTCTCTCAGTTTCCTCATCTGTAAATGGAGACAGTAATTGAGAACTTGCTTCACAGGGTTGTTGTGAAGATCAAATCCGCTACTATTTCTAAAAATAATGACAAGCTAGGCAACATGATACAAGAGTTGATGGTCTATTCCAGTTACTGACTTTTACTTACCATCATGGTGATTTGCCCGTAGGTCATTGCTCTGGGATTGTTCAATTTAGTAGGAGAATTGTTAGGTTCCTCTCTCTAGAGAAAGTTGATACTTATCATGTTTCTAGTTATACAAATTACTATGGGCTCAAATATAAGGGTTCTCCATAGAAAGGGGGGCTAGGGTAAGTAAAGAAGGTCCCCAATGTACAAACATGAATCAGGTATCGTTGCATGTGGAAGACAAAATGACTGAGGAGACAGATTTGAGGTTCTGGGCATATCAGTTTATTAAGTAATGCATGCCAATTGGATAAGAAATTGGGACCAGAGCTCCTCGGTTTCAGGCTGGACCCTGAATACAGGAGGAGACAGACATTTATGCATTAAAAACAATTACTCAAATAAAACCAATTAATTAAACAAAAACAATTAACAAGGATAACAAATGAGGTCATCTGATTTCTAATTGGAGAATTATCAGGGACTTTCCAAGTTGGGAGCAGGGAGACAGGTATAATTTCCTGAAATCAGGAAAAGAAGGGTCGTACTCTCCCAAATGTTTTTATCCAGCATACAAAGGAACATGGCAACGGTAACTATTTGACTAGTATGGGCCCAGTTTTCAGATAAGATGTGGGTTGCTTGAGCTGTATGATTGTGAGAAAACTCCTTGCATCCATCTTTGGATCTGACTTGATTTCTGGTCAGCATAACCTATGCACTCAATTAATGGTATCTAAGGAGCAGGTAGTGTGGTCCAGTTTCCTAGCAGGGCTAAATACAAACAATGGAAGAAAGTTTTCTTACAATTCCCACAATTGAATAAAGTTTTCTCACAAGAAAGAAATTGTATTAGACCCATAATTGAGTAAAAAGGGAACTGAACTAGCTTCAGAATTGAATCACAAAATGGAGTCAGTGTGGTTCACTCAATTCTCACTACCACTTGCTGTTCTAATTCTCTCAGTATAAAATTGGTAGTTTATTCCCACACAGAAAAAAAGGAATACTTGGTAATAAGTGGTCACAGAGTGACTAGAACAGAATCTAGTAACTCATCACTGCTAGTATTATTACTTAGGAGGCTAGTAATTAAGCCTCATACTGTGTTTTCAGAGCTGCCCATGAGTCATTTTATGTTTCAAGTGTACATTGACACCATTCATTCCTTCAAAGGACTTGCCCATCAAATGCTGATACTTTCTGTATCCTAAGTCTGATTACACTACTGCTACTCTATGCAAAACCACACCATTAGAAGCTTGCTGCCATTGTTTAGTCTTTCTAGGATCTTTTTTTGATGTTCACAGGGCTGATGTTAAAGAAAAATCAGCACAAAACAAAATCAAAGGTAGCCACGGACCTCTGGTATGTGCCTACCTAGTTCAGTAGGGGTATATTGCCCTGTCATTATGCTCCCCTCCCTTCTTGTACTCCATAAGTGGAGTCATGTTATGTCTTCTCAAAAGCTACTTTCAAGAACCTCACGAGCTGAAAGCCTCCTCTTCTACCAAGGAGACACCTTCATCAACTTCTCCAGCTCAGCAAAGAATCAGAGGATTCCACTCAGTGATGAATCATACATAGTTAGATACTGTCAGACAATACCTGAAAGTGCTCCAGGGTCTAAGACAGTCCCCCAAGGCCAGGAAAAGAATATCTGAATCTTCTCTAAGGTGGGTGGGTAGGTGGGTAGAGGCCCTTCATATCTATGAATTGTTCTGCAAACCTCAATGTTGTTTGTTGTTCAGTTCTTTCAGTCTGGTTTGCCCTTCCAGACCCCATTTGAAGTTTTCTTGACAAAGACTGGAGTGATTTGCCATTTCTGTCTCCAGCTCATTTTACAGATGAGGGAATTAAAGGAAACATGGTTAAGTGACTTGCCCAGGGTCACACAGCCAGTAAATATCTGAGGTCGTATTTGAACTCAGGATTTCCTGAATCTTTCCATCATGCCACCTAGCTGCTCCTGCAAACTTTAAAGTACCCTACAAATATTGGATGCTTTTGTTGATGATGATGAGTAGTTAGACATCCTAAGGATAAATGAGAACTAGTAAGTATAGGAAACAGTAATTCTCCGGTGCCTGCCGTGGTTGAATGGAAATTGTCTGATATTTCTATGTAGTCTGGGCCAGCCTCATGAAATGTTATGCCCTTGCTTGTTAAATAATGATGTGAATTAGAGGATGAGAACTATTATGCATCTTTGCCCAGAGATGTCATGGTACATCTTAGTAACTGCCTTCCTGCAGTGTTTTGTGCCTTGGGAGTCTCTATAATCAGAGCTTGACAAAAGGAAAAGTGCAGTGGTTCTGGCTTCAGAGAACCTAGATTCAAAGGCTTCCTCCTACTCATTGTAAGAGTTTTCCTGGGTAGATTAATCTCTCTGGGCCTCAGTTTCCTCATTTCTGAAATGAGAGGGTTCGAGTGGATATCCTTTAAGGCTCCTTGCGCTGTAGCAATTGTTGAATGATTTTTGTAGCAATTAAGACACAGTAATGCTGAAGGTCTGTGCATCCCTTGCTCTTACTAATACCCAGCAGGACTCACAGGGACAGGCTTATGGACCCACATCTCCCTAGACTCTTTCCTTAATACACATTTAGGTAGGTTTTCAAGTCCCTTAGTGAAACTTTACAGGGCTATCAGTCCTTTAAATTTCAAGAACCTGATCCAAAGGGATCTTTCAAATAAATATTGGGATGTTTGTTATCAAAATGCCAGGTTAGCCTTCTCTACCAAGATTAGCTCCTCCAGGAAGGGGCCTCTTGCCAGTTGTATTGGTTTGCACATTGCTCTTAATTGTGATTCATTTGCATCCTTCTTTGTCTATGGATCCCCCACCCCTCCACTATTCACATTTTCTATTGCTGTGAAAAAGGCTTTTTGTGTGGTTTTTGGTTTGGCTCCCATCTGACACATAAAAGGAAAATATACCCAAAGGCAAGGGCATCAGTCACCTTTTTGAAGGTCCCTAGCAAATTATTATTTATGTGTCTGCTGTGGATCTGTTCCACACTTTAAAGGGCAATGCTACTAGATTAGGAAACACGGTTAGGAAAACATAATATCCGTTAAGCTTATCAGTTTTCACAACTAGAAAATAGCACCATGGACTGGCTGAAGCCATTGGTAATTTGACAGTGTTTTTTTTTGTTTTGTTTGTTTTTTTAAAGTACCTCTTAAACACTACAAAAGGGCAGTCAAGGTTGTGGCTCCCTATTTAAAAATGCTTTCTGTAAATAATTCTCCTATGTAAAAATAATCTTTAAAAACTATTCAAAGTGAATAACAGACTGCTCAAGAAATTCCAAAGCTCCTCAGCATATTCCTGAGTGTATTTGATAGAGGAAAGTAATTACAAAAAAGAGACTGATTTTTCTGTTGAGTTGAATTTTTTAGTTGAATTTTTCTCATTTTTAGTGAAGTCATTACCTTTGACCTACGTGAAAAAGGAAAGGAGGGTGCCCCACATATTATGAGCTTATTTGTTAAGCTTACCTAATGACTGTTTTCTCAAAAAACTGTAAATGATATGTACAGACCTTCCAAACACTACATATGTTTTAAACCACACAAGCAGAAATGGAGTTGGGAAAAGTTAGAAATGTACCCAAGCGAACTAGCAAGGGAATCTCATGTCATTGAAAGTAACAAAGGAGGCTAGAAGGGCTGACAGATAACCTACCAACTGTAGCTAAAAAGGAATTAACAGATAACCTAAAATCAATAGTACCTAAAAGGGTTAACAGAGAAACTAAGGTTTGTGTTCTTACAGTAACCAAGAAGGTTGGAGTCCCTATCAACCCTCACCATCAAAAGACATTAACCAGGGACCATTAACCATTAATAGCCATTAATATTCCTGCATGACACTGCGTTTTGGGGGGTAGCTAGAAGGTGCAGTGGATAAAGCACCAGCCCTGGATTCAGAAGGACCTGAGTTCAAATCTGGCCTCAAACACTTGACACTTACCAGCTGTGTGACCCTGAGCAAGTCACTTAACCCTCATTGCCTTTTGTGGGGAGGGGGATATTCCTAGATGAGAGGACACCTAGAAACCAGATCTTAAGTAAAGAGATACCTTTCCCATTTTTCTGGTATTCTCCCTGTGGTCATCACAGTCTTTCAATAAAACTTAGGAAACTGAGTCCCTGAGTCTTGTAATTCTTTTGGGATGCTTCCCAATCAGTCTGATCAACTATTTACCATCCTATGTCAAAAGGACCAGTATGGGAAGTAGGACCAGGCAAGACAGTAATAAATGTCCATCTGCATGACAACTTTCTGAGTAGAATGTAAGCTCCTTGAAATCAGACACTTTCATTCTTGTCTTAGCATTTCTAATACATTGTTCCTGGCTTAAAATAGATACTTACAGGGGCAGCTAGGTGGCACAGTGGATAGAGCACCGGCCCTGGATTCAGGATTGAGTTCAAATCCGGCCTCAGACCCTTAACACTTACTAGCTGTGTGACCCTGGGCAAGTCACTTAAACCCAATTGCCTCACCAAAAAAAAAAAAAAAAGATACTTACTAAATGTTTCTTTATTGATAAGTTGTTGTCAGCAGGAAAGCTTTTCTAAGTTCAGAAAGCTGATTTTTCCATTTCCATTATAATCATTGTATGTATTGTTCTTTTGATTCTACTCATTTCACTATAATTTCATACAAATCTTCATGGGTTTTTTTCCCTGAATTCCTCATATTCTTCATTTATCACTGCATAGTAATATTTCATTATGTTAATATATAATAGTTTGGTTTTTTTCCCCACCTGTGATAGGCATTAATTTTGTTTCCGATTTTCTGTTACTAAAGGATGCTTCTGTAGATATTTTGGTACATGGTGGACCTTTGTCTTTGGCTTTATTACAGAGGATTTGCTGAGTCAAGAACTTAGTCATTTCTCTTACATTTTCCCCAAATGATATCTAGTAGAGTTGGGCCACTTCACAGCTGCACCAACAGTATATTAATATGCCTGTCTTTCCAACAGGGGTAGAATTGTACAAGTTGAACAGTTTTGTTTTACATTTCTTTTATTATTAGTGATTTGGAACATGTAGTCTTGATGAGACTTATGAAATAACCACATACTCTACTTTCTGTAATGCTAATTTAAAATATTCTGATTATAGAAAAGATAAACATTTGTAAAACAGGATAAAGAATGACCCATTGAAACTTCATTTTTTTTTCCTACAAATTCAGGAAGTGCTTTCAAGTACAAAAGAGTTACAAAAAAACCAAATCATTATAGTTCAGGCTATCCAGATTTGACTGTGACTAATACGCTTTTCAGAAAAGAAACGCAAATTTATTCATTGCTAAAGATGGAGTATTTAATTAAATGTGGCCTTAGCCACTCAATAACATTATAATTCGACTATATAACTGATTTATGATTAAATTAATTCTCATGACCTGTAGATGGCATTTGTTATTCTATACAGGACCTGGATTTCTTCATCTTCCTTCTGCTATAGAACATGCAAATGATCTCTCAGTTGCTTGACCAGTTATTTGAAAATCTGCTGCATTAAATCCACATTGTGCTTTCTCATTGCCATTGTTACTTTGTTCTTACAATAGTAAGGGATTTAAGAGCTTTTTTTCAGGACTTTGGATGGATTTAGATGAGAATAATTGACTTTTGAGATTGTCATCAAAACCTAGTTAACAGCAAATAAAACTGAAATGGGATTTTTTAGTTCCATTTTTTTTTAATTAAAATTTTCAGGAAGATTTTTTAAAAATCAGCTAAAATGCATCACATACAGGATTTTTTGCATTGTACAGTTGAAAATCAAGTTGTTCCTGCACCCATAGTCCTGGCAATTATTATTGTTTCCATTCTTCCATAGCAGTGTGAGCTTCTTGACAGAATCCACCCCTTTTCTATCAAATATGGAAACCTCTTAGTTACTTAGTTCCAACTACCTAATAGCAAGGCCAGCATTTATGGTAGCCCTGGAAGCCCACTATACCAACTTTCTTGAGGGGGAGGGGTCTGGGGCCTAGTAAGTGAGCTGCTAAGATCTGGGGGAATCTAAGGGGACCCATTGTAAGTCATACCTCAGTGACTGCCTCATTTCCTAAGTGGATATTTTGTGGAGCCTGGAGATGAGAAACTCAAACTGGAAGGGAAAATCTGGGAGAATATGCATAAGAAAAGATCTTAAACCAGAGACGAGGAACACTGTTTCATGATGATGGGGGACACTGTTTCAAGAGCAGACTCAGATATTGCAGACTCAGTGAACAATGCTACAGTTGTCCCAGAGATTGATAACGCCCATCGGGCTGCTGCTAACTTGAAATTCAAGTATGAGGCTGCTTATGTGACAATCTATGGAAAGTGATAACCGTGGCCTCTGGAAGGTGACTGATGACATGAACATGAACACTATACAGTCAGAGAAACAGATCGAGACTTTGAAGGAAGACTTACTCTTCATGATAAAGAAGAATGAAGAAATTAATTCCCTACAAATCCAGGTTGCAGACTCCAGTATGACTGGAGGTGAATTTTCCTAAATCTCAGAACCTAAGCAAGGTTATAACTAATATTCAGCATCATTATTATCCTCCAGTTTAGAAGAACAGAGAAGAGCTTGCTAAATGCTGGTTCTACCAGTTTAAGATGAGCACTATAATATGTAAAGACTGTTATTCCATCCTTAGAATGGAAAAATACCACATGCACATAAAAAGTAAACTTAGGGTGGTGGCTAGGTGGTGCAGTAGATAAAGCACTGGCCCTAGATTCAGGAGTACCTGAGTTCAAATCCGGCCTCAGACACTTGACACTTACTAGCTGTGTGACCCCGGGGCGAGTCACTTAACCCCCATTGCCCTGCCAAAAAAAAAAAAAAGTAAACTTAGAGGGTTGTGAGTGGCAAGTGATGAAAGGGACCAACACCAAGGTTCTAATGCATTAAGGTCACCATCTGAGTATGTGAACTGTGGCAAAAAAATAACAAAGGCTCTATGGTTAATAAAAAACAAAAATAAAAATACAAGAGAAGACAGGAAAAAAAAAAGAAAACACTACTTCTAGAGCCAGAAGACTATAGTTCAAATTCTTCCTATGATGCTAAATACCAATATAATCTTGACAAGCCAATTACCTTCCCTAGGCCCAAGTTTCCTTGCTTGCAAAATGATGGAGTTGGATCAGAATGTCTTCTTTCAGCCCTAACATGATATTATGATCTTTAATTATAATATGACACAAGGGTATTCTACCTTCTTCTTCTTTTTTTTTTTTGTGAGGCAATTGGGGTTAAGTGACTTGCCCAGGGTCACACAGCTAGTAAGTATTAAGTGTCTGAGGCTGGATTTGAACTCAGGTCCTCCTGAATCCAGGGCCGGTACTCTATCCACTGCGCCATCTAGCTGCCCCTACCTTCTTTCATAAAAGAACCACTATGAATATCTGAATTAAACCAAAGATCTATTTTTATGTGTATTTATTATTTTTCCATTCTAATTACCAATGTTTCTTTGTTATTCTTGTGGTCGCATACTGTTATCTTCCCAATTTTCTTTTTTTGTTCACTTCACTCTGCCTCATTTCACAGTTTCCATATGTCAAGGCATAAAAATATTAAATTACATTCACATACCATAATTTATTTAGTCATTTCCCAATTGAGAGGTTGTCCCTTAATTTCTAGTTCTTTTTATTAACTAACAATGAGTCCAGAGGACTGGGAATGGGGAATTCTTTCCCCATTCCAAAAGGTAATGGACTCAGAATTTAGAAAGAGACATAGTTTTATTTTGGGTAAGATGAATGTAGTAATTTATTTTCCTTGGCCATTGTTAACCTGTGAATTAAGGAAACAATTGACATAGGAGAAAATAAGGTCTTTAACTGGGGCAGAGGAACTATAGTTAGTGGCATCACAAAATAAGAAGCTAGGAATACCAGAGGATGGGAACTGAGAACAGGGTTTTTATGGGATAACAAAACAAAAGGGAACCAAAAGACTGCTAGGGAGTCAGTACAGAAACTACTTAACTACTTAATGTAAATGAACCTTTAACAAAAGAAACTTAACTCCTGAGTTAAGTATAGACACTACTTAACTCTAAATAGAAACCACTTTATGTAGTTGGATCTTTTTACTTAATAACAAGAAGTCCAGGGAGTAAAGTGGGGATTCATTGGGAGGGGATATTTTCTTAGGGGAGATCCATAAGTCAATCTGGAATTGACAAAGATTGGCGAGCCCCAGGCAATTCATTGGCCTGGGAAGGGGGAGTAGGTGGGGATCAGTCTGTTCTCAGTAAATTTGTGGTTATCACCCTGAATATTAGTTACATGGATTTGTTTTTCTCTCTCTTTAATGGGGAAAGAGAGGCAGGAAGTAAAGTAAATAAATGCCTATTAATTAAAAAAAATTAAAAATTCAACTGGAGGAACAATACTTCAAGAATATGAAGGGAATCATTTAAGAAAAAAAAAAACCCAGGATGAAAAGGGAATAGCAATGCCACATGTCAAACTATCATACAAAGCTATAATCATCACAACATTTTGGTACTGGGTAAGAAAAAGCACCTGGGTTCAAATCCCAACTCTGCTACTTCTTCGCTCTGTGTACAAGTCACTGACCCTCCCCTGAGCCTCAGGACACTCATCTATATGTTCTAGATTGTACATATGATTGCTTCTAGCTCTGTATCCTGTGACACTGTCATCTTTATCACTTTCTTGTAGTTTAAACTTTTAGATTTGTTTTAACTACCTCCTTTGACAGCTAGTTACTAGTAAGTATGTCTTCCATTATTTAGAAAGGATGGAGCTCACATCCAGTGTCTAAAGTGAAAAATAATGACAATGCACTTTCAGAGTATCATCAACTTTGGAAAATGTTATGGGGGAGGGGGGTTGGGATAGGGGTTCTTAGGTATTCCTCTTTAAAGAATTATACCCTCTTGCACACAAATCCAATTAGAATAAAATAATAGTTTATTTAGGTGCTAGGGAAAGGAAACCAGGAGAGAAATCCTTGGGCTTTTTCTCATGGGGAGAAGGCATTGCACAGAGGTGTGGCTCTCTGAGATACCTATCTCCTGGAGCAGAAGACAGGCAGAAACTTTTATAGAGAACCTACAGTGGTCAGATGAGGTGATCCTCTATGGAAAGTTCCCCCACTGGTGGTGGCTAGGGGAAGTTGCGTGAGGGGCAGCTCCAGTCTCTCAAGCTATTTCTCTCCCCCAGAAGCCACAAAGGCAGCAGCCACACCTAATCTTATCTACCCAGGGATGGGGGAGACTGGAATGAAGGGTAGTAGTCTTGGAGATAACTTAGTCCCAATACACTGCTACTTATCTCTTTAGATGTGTGTGTGTCCTTTGGTTTAGTTTCTCAAGGAGAAGGTTCTTAGGAAACTAGAGCTGAATATTAATAAACTAATATTCCTCTAATTCATCATATCCACTTCTTTAAAATGATCATCCTTTAGTTTTTAGGAGTAGAAAATATTAATGGACAAGCAAGATAAATAATTTAATGTGTGAAAATATCCTTATAACTAGTGAAATGGATGGCAAGACATAGGTTATCATATACTATCTGTCTGTCATCTACAAGAGGAAATGTGAAAGAAGGATAAATGATTTTGTGCTAATCTTACATTTTTTCTTCATCTCTCTACCCGATACTTCTACATAAAAAAATGTCAACTTAACATTCCATAATACTACAGGATATCAAGGGAAATATTTACATGTATACTTTAACTAAAGAGATTCTAGGTCAGACTAATAACTTCAACATTTTATTTATCATATTCTTCTACCATGTAAGAAAAATGAATTATGCCAAAAGTCAGTTAGTCAGTCAACAAACATTATTATGTGCCTACTATAATAAAAGGCTGGTTGGATCTGAGACTCTGCAGCTTACTAGATAAAACAAACAAACAAGAAAACCCCAAAACTCTCCCCACCTAGTAGTGAGACACAAGACAGCTTCTAGCATGGCATAGTCCAAATAAGCTTTTTAGTTATTCATTTATCTCAGTATTCCACTTTTTCTGCCTTGTCACCTCTGCCTGCTTTCTTCAGCATCAGGAAGCTTTTCTGCTGCACTCCAGTTGTTAGAGCACTTTTTGAATTTATATATACACACACGCACGTATATAGACAGATAGATAGATAGTTCATTCTGGAATATATAATGTATTGCTATTGTTCTCTAAGAAGACCAATGACATCACAAGGAAGATGTCTCAACTTGTATGTGAATTGGATTTAAGTGAGCCAGGGAGGCATAAATTTGTAAGTCTCACTCTGTCCTCCAGTCACAGAAATCTACTAGTGAGACAAGTCAAGATAATTGGTGATGGCCCAGGATGCAGGAGGTCTTTCTAAATCAATATTTTTCACAGGTCTCAGTTTATCTGAGGCAATGCCCATTCAATGGCTAAAGACTAGGTAAGAATTGAGACAAAAGATGGCCCAATTTGCCATCACAAAAATGTCCATCTGGGAGGGAAAAAAAATCCAGAAGTTCTAGCCAGACCCTTCCAAAGTTAAGTAAACAATTGCTTTTTTCACTCATTTTAATATATTTGTAATTACCTTGTTGTTTTTGTTTTGTCCTTCATTCTTTTTTTTTTTTTTTAGTGAGGCAATGGGGGTTAAGTGACTTGCCCAGGGTCACACAGCTAGTAAGTGTTAAGTGTCTGAGGCCAGATTTGAACTCAGGTACTCCTGACTCCAGGGCCGGTGCTCTATCCACTGCACCACCTAGCTGCCCCTGTCCTTCATTCTTGAAGAGGACCATGACATCCTGAGGTGATGTTATGACTTGCATTGTATTGGACTTAAGTGAGGGAGGTCTGTGCAAAGTCACAAGCCTCACTCTCTCCTCCAAAGCCATCTGGGTCTGGTGGATGTTTGAGGTAATTGGGGTTAAGTGACTGGCCCAGGGTCACACAGTATTAAGTGTCAAGTGTCTAAAGTTGGATTTGAACTCATATCCTCCTGACTCCAGGACCAGTGCTCTATCCACTGTGCCACCTAGCTGCCCCTTGTAATGACCTAGTTTCATAACCTTGGAATGATTCTTTATTTCTCTCCCTCCTCTCAACCTCTGCCTCTCTGTCTCCCTCTCCCTTTTTTCCCTTTCCCTTAGTCCCAGACCTGGTGTCACTCATAGTAACATCCCTATATGATCTCTCTGCCTCACACTCTCGCTATTCCAATTCAACCTGGTCACCACTCACAGATTAATTTTACGAAAGCATCATGACACTTCATTCAGAAATCTTCAAGGATACCTATAAACACTCATTCCTTATTCACAGCATTTTTCATAAATTCTTTTGCAATGACATTCACTTAGGGAAGCATATGAGACAGTTATTTTACTTTTTGTTTTTGTTCTATTGTCCTATTTCACAATTTCAGTTATGTTCCTTGCTTGGCCTGTTAGCATGAGGAAAACTGAATTTAGTTAACCTTAGAAGTTCCCAGTGAAACAGAGGGGACGCAGAGTCAGCCATAGACTAGTGATTTACCAGCTGAGTTAAATTATAATCATTTAAAATTCTCTCACATATGAGCCCTAATCCGCATATATCCAAAGACAAATAACACACTACCTATCTTTCAGTGCCCCTCTAAAAAGTCCCACCTCTTCCATGAAATCATTCATGATCCCTCTAGGAGCTCCAATAAATCGAAGTTCCTTTCTGTACCACTCACTATGATACTTAATCAAATACTCTAGGGTATTGTTATTTTCAACCATCACATGCCTTGGTGTTTCATTTTCCTGATGAAACTGCAGCTTCTTTGTTTTTACAATTCCCCATCTACTGCCACTTTTTCTAGTTATACCCACATCTTGGCCAGAAAGGAGAAATAGGAAAGTGGGCACCCCTGGCATGGTTTGCTCACTCATAACTTAAGTCATTCCTCTGTCTGAAGGTAGAGGCTTTGTCTAGATAGTTTCTGAGATGCTTTCACCCCATGTCTAAGAATTCAGTTATACTGTTTTCAGTAAAGCCCATCCTGATGCTTATGTTCTTAACCTTCTTCTTCTACAATAGTTTCAGCAAAATTGCTATGATATTATATTTGGCATCAAACACCAGCACAGGTTCCCTGAGGTTCTATAGTGCTCCTGTTCCAACTGTCATTCCTTAGGGGGCTCCTATTATCACAACTATTGATTGAAATTATCTGGAAGTGGGAGCCATAAAAGTGGACCCTTTTCCCAGGCTGACTCTAGAACAGGAGTTCTTGGATAAGGCTGCATTACCACCCATGTGGCTAGACTGAGAAGAGGCTGCTTCATGTGGTGACTAGGCAGGACCTCTTTGATTTAAAACTGGCCTACTGCTTAAAAAGGTGTTGAACCCATCAAACAGAATTTGTCACTAATAGATATGGCATAGAACTTAGAAGAAAAAATGTATTATTGTATTTCTAAACCTCCGCATAATCGGATGAAGAGAGTGCAGAGTTGCTGGAGGAAGAGAGGAGAATAATTTTGAATAACTTGACTAAGATCGGTGACCCGATGAGATCAGCTATAGCAAAAATTCACAAAAACAAAACAACAACAAAAATATCATATACATACAAGAAAAGAACACATTCCTCTGAATCTGGCTCCTTGCCTGGATGGCTATGTATAGTATCTCTTTCTCTTGATTGTTCTCTCCCATGTGGGTCCTATGTCTATTACCCATCTTCCTCTTCTTTTCCTACTTCTGTTCACCTCCTCTCCATTACTCCTTTCCTCCCTCTCTCTACTCCATTTCTCTTTCTGCCTGCCACTCCTCAGGAGATAGCACCCTCAGCTCATCTCTATTAAAGGCAGATCAGTGTTTCATGCCTCTCTGCAGTCTCTTTCTTTGTCAGTCCATCACTTGTAATGGCCAAACCAACCTGTGAACCAAGCTACAGCCTAATCTTGTTCTTTTCATTTAACCCTTCCCCCACTTTCTTTTCCTTCTTGTGTTCATTTTGCATCTAATAGTCTAGAATCACAACATCTCAGACCGGTAAGGGGACTCAGATGCCATATAGTCCAACTCATTTCTCAACCATGGCAATAACAACAACAATAATAGCATTTATACATCACAGAATATTTTACAGATATGGATAAAAATATAAAAATATTATCCTATCAACAAAATAGGGAGGGAGGTGCAATTACTATTTTCATTTTACAGAGGGGTAAACTGAGGCTAAGAGAAGTTAAGTGGCTTGCTGAAGGTAATATACCTGGTAAATGTCTGGGGCCATATCTGAAGACAGATCATGATTGCAGGTCCAGCTCCCTATCCATTGCAGCCCTAGTGAGGTTTTCATCATTAAAAACACTGCACATGACCATGATAATAGGACTGGTAAAGTTACCAGTCTACTGTCAATGAAAAAAAATATATTATAAAAGTAACACCCAGTACTGGAGGGAGTAGAACTTATGGTCAAAAGTCATGCTATGGAAAAACAAATGGCATGGATGTGATACCCCATGATTATTGGGCTATTCAGACAGTGTAGGTCAGATTGGAAGAGAGGGTGGGTTACCTATCAAGCAGCCTAAAGGCTTTTTCTCTTCCAGAGAAAGTCCAAATATCAAAATGCTACTAAGGTATCTCACTAGGGTCTCTAGGAGCTACCATGTTGACCAACCCCAAATTTATTTTCCTTCTGGAGAAAGTCCAGAGAGATGAGTAGAGCCACCAGTCTACAGTGCTTTAGTCTCTAAAAGGGAAAATTCAGTGAAAAAGAAAAAGATTTGTGTTTATTATTTGTCAACTATTGTCAATCCTTTCTTTGGCTTTTTTTCTTCATTTTCTTCATCTTAGGTTATTCAAAGGATTATTATTATTATTATTATTATTATTATTCAAAGGATTCTTTTGTGAATCCTTTATGTGTCTACATATTTGGTAGGGTAGAATACAGATTCTTCTGTGCTTGATAGTTACTTTATTGCTTTTGTTGCTGTTATTGGATGTGAGGGACCCTTTTACTCATGCCTGAGGAAATCTAGACAATAAGCGAAATTCAGGGATTTAACCACAGTTATCCCTAGGTAGAGGCAATATAAGTCAGTGTGATTTTGGTGACAACAATAAATTTTGTTGTTATTGTTGTTGTTGAACACAAATATATTGGATACAGTTTGTGTATATTCCTAGAGCTTGAAGCATTAGTCTGTAGGAATTATAATTCTAATATGTAAAAAAACATTTATCCTCATTTTTAAATGAGGAAATTCAAGTTTAGCAAATATGATATTACTTCAAAGTCACATAAATACTAAGTATGAGGACCTAGGTACTGATATAATTTAGTGTGTGTCTATACCTTTATCTTTATAGTTATTGTTACAATTGTAATATCAATTTATAGAAAATATGTAATTGTTAAATTTAACCATTCTATATCTTGGAGTTTGCCATATAGGGTTTAGGTTTTGTTTGGTTGCTTTTTTTTTTCTGGAGGTATTCTTTGAACTCTTTTGATTGGCACTTTGTTTTCTGAGTTCAGAAGTTCTGAGAAGTTTTCTTATTTCTTTCATTATGGTGTTCAAGTTTTATAGACACTACTTGCCTCCAGGACCAAATATAAAATACTCTATTTGACTTTTGATCGTCTTTAACCAGTTTCTTTCCTACACTTCAAGTCTTTACACTTTATACTCTCCCCTCCAACCCCCCACATTCCCCGTGATCCAGTGACATTGGCTTCCTTGTTGTTCCCACCCCATAGCACTCCATCCCCAAACTCCAAACATTTATCTGGTTGTCTCCCCATGACTTTAGCTCTCTCCCTTATCTAAGCCCTGGAGCTTCCTTGGCTTCCTTTCAAATCTAAGCTAACATCCCATCCTCTACATGAAGCCTTTTTAATCCTCCTTAATGCTAGTGGGGTTTTTTTATTGTTGATCATCTCCATTTTATTCTATATTGATCTTGTTTGTACAGACTTCTTTTCATGTTGTCTTCACTATTAGATGATAAGCTCCTTGTGAACAGGGACTGTTTTTTGCCTATCTTTGCATCTCTCTGCTTAGTGCAGTGCCTGGCACATAGTAGATAGCCCTTAAATACTAGTTGACCGATATGACAATAGAGTATTCCTCCCTATCATTTGAAGTGCTGAGCTTTCCATATGTAGCAGCTGTAGGACTACAATGGGCTAAAATGACTGCTTTAGTCAAGGTGAATTTGCAGAGATTATTCAAGAGTAAGTGAAATACAGTTTAAAATTGTGTAGTGCAAGAACATCTCCAAAGCAGCAGTGGAAGAGAAGTGATTTGGAAGGCCCATGTGGTAAAGAGGTACAGTCATTGTTGGATCTTGCAAAATTCAGCCCCTGCTGCTAACCAGAAATGATATTAAACATAACCTCTGTACAGCAAGGGCACATTTTGGCCCTTTCATGGAAATGGATAGACACACTAATAATGCCATCAGATTGTCATCTTTGAACGAAATGGATGATGTTATGATCAATAATGAAGGTCCCAGCTTAGTGTCAGAGCTGATAAGGAGAAATCTCATTAAGTGATCTGAAATACAGATTATAACTTATTAGGGAGCCCTAAGATTCATTTTGTTGGGAACACTGCAGAATCAGTCTGAGGGCTGAAGGGAAGGGGTCAGAGAGGCACATTATTTTTGCTAAGATAACAATTTGTAAAGGAATTTCTCCTTATTGAATCTCAAATAAAACACAGCTTATTTTATTTTTTCGTGCTTTGATAGTGCTTTCAGTGAGGTACTAATTAGAGTTTAGTCCACATGAGATTATAAAATGACATAAAAAATGTATGGGTGTTGTGGGAAGCCTTGGCCAAAAAAAAAAAAAAGAAAGAAAGAAAAGAAAAGAAAAACAACTAGTTTTGGTGTTTAAATTTCACTATCTTAAAATTCCTTCTCCAATTTCAATAGGGTATGGTTACATGTTTCCTATCCTACCCTGAATTATTAAAATATCACTCTACTCTGAAACATTCATATTTTCACCCTGGAGGTGTCTGAATTCAAAGAGCAGGGGAAATCATGTCCTCATTTGTTTTGTTAAAGAACTCAGCAGCCTTCTGGATGGAAGTTGCAATAGAAATATAGTTATCTTTACAAGTTTGCTTTGGGTAAAAGAAGGAGAAAAGGAATGGGGAGACAGGGATATTTCCATGTTCTCTATTTCTCCTTTGTATATTTATTTCACATCACTAGACTGAGAAGGGCAGCTAGGTAGTGCAGTGGATAGAGTGCTGGCCCTGAAGTCAAGAGGACCTGAGTTCAAATTTCACCTCATAAACTTACTAGACTGTGTGACTTTGGGCAAGTCACTTAACCCCAATTGCTTTAAAACATCTGGGGCCATCTACAGTCATCCTGATGTATATCTTGTCACTGGACCCAGATAGATCTGGAGGAGAGAATGCAGTTGGTGACCTTGTACAACCCTCTCTCACTTAAATCCAATTCAGTGCAAATCATGACATCACCCCAATGTCATGGTCCTCTTCAAGAATGAAGGACAAACAACAGCAACTAGTGAGGAGGAAAATGCCACTATCCAAGGTAACTGGGTGAATATTGTTTGAGTCAATCCAACAAATTTTAGGGAAAGCTTTATTCTGTTTTGTATCTCTAACATCTAGCACAGTGCCTGGGAAGAATAGCTTTATAAACACATTAATTGATTGATTGGTTTATTTTTGTCTACTATGAACAAGGAACAGTGCAAGGCACTAAGGATATAAAGAATATAGTAGGCCAGGTCAGCTAGGTGGCGCAGTGGATAAAGCACCAGCCCTGGATTCAGGAGGACCTGAGTTCAAATCCGGCCTCAGACACTTGACACTTACTAGCTGTGTGACCCTGGGCAAGTCACTTAACCCCCATTTCCCCCACACACACAAAAAAATATATATTTTATATATACTATATATACACATATAAACATATAAACATATACATACATATACATACATACATATACATACATACATATACATACATACATACATACATACATACATACATACATATATATATATATATATATATATAGTAGTCCAGTCTCTCAAAGATTGGGCTCGTCTCTCATAGATATACACAGATAATACAAGTTCTACCATTGATGCTAAAGAGAGCACTAATAGCTGATCTAGGGGTTCTTAGACTTTTGGTTTGTCCCTGATCCCTTCGGCAGACTGCTGAAGCCTATGGAATCATCTTCAGGAAGTGTCTAAGTACATAAAACAAAATACATATGGTTACAAAGGAAAGAAATTATGTTGAAATATAATATAGTGAAGGTTTGCTTAGCTCCTCCCTCCCCATATATTATGTGGGGTTTTGTTGTGTGTCTCAAAGGGAATTGGAATAGACATCTAATAGCCTCTTCTCCCCACCACCCTTCTCCAAGGGAGACTATATCCTTCCAGGAAAGAAAGCAGGAGGTTGGGGCCCGAAAGCTTGGCTACTCTACTCTCCTCACAGAAAGGTCATACCAAGCTATAATTGCTCCCATAAATATTCTTAGCCAAAGGGATATAGTTTTCAATTCAAGGTAAACTTCTGATTCCTGGTCATTAATGAAGGAAGGGGGATCCCAAGCTCTATCTCTAACACACGACCTTCTCTCCACATCAAATCGTAGTTTCTGCGATGAATAAACATGGAGTACACAGTAAAGAAATCTATTTATCCAGTTCAGTAGCAAAGCAAACATCGGAGAAAGTATACTTAGGAGATTATATATATCTCAGATATTATAGAATAAAAGACTTCTCCCATTGGGAACAGGGTATCTCAGTTCGGCTGAGAAGGAGAGTGCTAGATATCACCAGAGGGAGAGGCTTGAAGTGTCTAGTTTTGCAACAGGATGGAGACTGCCAACTCTTCTCTCGTCAGCTTCTTCTGAGAGTCTTTTCTCCCATCATCAATTTGAAGTGGGGTTGGCATCATCTATTTTTCCTCTTGAAGCTGGAAGTCAGAAGCACCTGAAGAGACAGCAGATCCCAAGGAAGGCTGAAGAGACTCTCAAGCTTGAAGAAACTGAACTTCTGTCACCTCTCTGTAACTATTGTCATCTCCACCCCATCCTTCATGTAGGCAAGGAGGCTTGAGCTCCACCAATGAGGAGAGAAATCTTATACAAATGGGTTTGGGGACTTAGATTTGGACACACACGCACACACACGCACACACACACACACACACACACACACACACACACACACACATACACACACACACACGCGTGCGCGCGTGTACATCACAGACCCCAAGTAAAAAATTGTGAAATAGAGAGATCAAAAAAGGCCTGTTGTATAGGAGGTAATAGATGAGCTATGTTTTAAAGGAATTTAGACAACAGCAGATTCATAGAATTTTAGAGTTGGAGAGAACCTTGGAATTCATATAGGCCATTCCTCTTTTTTTATAGAGGGTAAGCCAAGGCCAGAAGAGCATGAACGACTTATCTAAGGTCACATTATTACTGATGTTCTATGACAGTGAGTTGGCTTTACTTGGAATGATTTAGAATCCAGGAAAAATATCTTGTAGCTTTCTTTGTCTTCCTAATAGGAACATACTTATGTGGAAATATAATTCATAGGGTAGAAAACTACTTCTTTATGTTCTCTGTCTTGATAACATCCCTCCTCAGTAATAGATATGATAAACTTTGTCTCTATGTCATAGATTTCAGCTCCAAACTGGAAAACTGGATATTTTTCTTTTATGTTTAAGGTTATTCCAAACTTTAAGTTTTATGAATCCCCTTTGTCAACTGAGTTTCTAGAATGAATTATTATTTGTGTTTAAGCAGAGAGCACATATCTGAGATCTACCAGTTTTTTTTATACTATGTTCCCTCCCTCATTGACTTTGGTGGTAGTTTTCTAGTGCTTCTCATTACACTGGTTAATTTGGTTTGTAGCATGCTTTCTGGACCCTCCCTCCCTCCAAAAATGGTTATCAATGAATGTTGCAAAATTGTGATATTCTTTCTGGTCTTGTTACTTGAGATATTTCTTTCCCCAAGCTGTGACTTCTGTGTTTGCCCTCCAACATCAAGAACCCAATGAAATATAATTTAAAGATTTAAGAATACAAGCTGGATTGATCCTGCTTCTACCAGGGGTCCATGCGATGATTTGTGAATTTAACATGACCATGTCTGGAGGATGGTTTCCTCTCTGAGTCCATTAACCTTAAAAAAAAGAAAGAAAGAAAGAAAAGAAAAGAAAAAGAAGATGAAGCCTCAGTCTTTCTTTTCTGTCATAAGTAAAGTGTCCAGGATTTTAATAAAAGTCCTGAGGAAATAAAGGAAGCAGATATACCTGAAAGGTCAAGGCTAGGTGATGAAGCTGCCAGCACTACATCTTTAAGAAAACAGATTATGAGGCCTTTTAATAACTCTTGGTCTGCCACTGTTCATTGTTAAGGAGCTGGATTTTAAAATCCCATTTGAGAGGCAGGCTTTCACATTTGACAGGATCATACTCCTTAATCTTTTTAGTGTGAGAGGGCAGCCTGTATACATCTTATATACAACCATTTTGTATGATTCTGCAAGCATCTGAAAATAATGTTCTGGGGTTATAGATATAATGTCCCATCCATTATTTGAGCTTTGTGATCATTCATTTCATTATGACCAAGTGCCCTGGATTTTCCTGAAATAGGAAACAATTTCATATCTTTGAGAGGTGACATTGCTTCCCTAAAGTTTCTATTTTGTTCTTTTTTTTCATTTTTGCCCCATAATCCTTCTTAATCCTCTTGTAGATTCAGTCCTTCTGAAATCGCGAATGCCTGTGCACATGTGTGTGTGTGTGTGTGTGTGTGTGTGTGTGTTAGTGGTAGAGTATTTTCTATAGACATGTGTATGGCAGTAGAATACAAAGGAAAAAATATTGGAAATGTTCAATGCTTGTAGGATTTAAGAATGTTCACCAAGAAAAGGAAGGAGACCCTAGTGCACAAATCTATAAACCTGGCATCAGTGATAAAGAACTAAGACAGAGGTGTTCAGAGCAGGAAACAGAACCAGAATGGTCTCCAAGGCTTGAGGGGGTTAACACAGGCCAAGATCAAAGCCAAGATCAAACATGAATAGAATTAATCCCTTTCAGTCAGTCAAGTTAAAATCTGAATTCTGATTCTAGATATCAGTGTCAGATTCATAGATAAATTATCATCTCAATTGTAATCTCAATTTAAACCCAGGGTCACAAGCCAGAGGGAGAGTCAAAATAAGAGAGATAAACAATTAGCTTGTTCTTGTCCAGACAGCTCAGAGTGGTTTTGAACTAATACCATTTAAAGACTTTTGGTATCGTTTTATGAGAAGCATCAAATCAACCTCCTTGGAAGGAGGGGGCACTGTGGCCTGGAACATCAAGTCATAGAAGATAGGATCATAGGCTTAAAGATCATAGAATAGGACTTAGAGGTTATCTTATCCAGCTCCTCATTGGCCCACACTGAGACCCATGGAGGGTAAATGACTTGTTTCAAGATCAGATAGGTGATATAAGTGACAGAATCCAGATCTGAATCTGATTTCAGGCTCCAAAGCCAGGGTATTTTCCACTTCCAAGCTAAGAGGGATCTGGGGATTCGTCTGATACAACCATTTGTTTTACAGATGAGAAACTGTGCCCCAGATAGTTAAAATAGCTTTCTCAAGTAAGTAGCAGAAATAGGAAATGAACCTAGATCCACAATGGACCGTAAATCCAGTATCCCTTTGACTGTATCCTGCTTCCTTCACAGAGATATGAAGAAGGTCAAAAGTCCTCACGTGTTTTCTGGGCATTCATTCCAAATAACTTGAGGCGCAAAAAGGCTTTGGCAGTCCAGTCACCAATGAAAAGAGGAAGGCATAAAACCCTGAATGAATTCATAGTGTTATAGAATTTCAAGTCTGATGGGATTGGAGAGGTCTTTCAGCTAGGGCTCATGGTGCAAATGAAAGACAAAAACATGTATCCTACCTTCAGGGAGCTTACATTCTAAAGTGTAGCCTGTGGGTTGGGAAATTTCTCTCCTTCTCTCTAATTCCCCACCCACAGCACAACTTGCTTAGTAGGTAATGCTACAGAGATGAGAGCAAAGTTAGATAGTTGATCGAGGAGAGGAAGAGTCCCAGCGAGCCAACTGGAGCCATAAACATATCCAAAAGAGGCTGCGCCCAATGGGAAAGAATAAATATGCCATAAGAAAAGAAAAAGTAAAACAAAATACAATAAAACACAAATGTCCTGCCGTGCTCTGATGCCATTATAAAAATGTTAATTTACTTAGTCATATGTTTTCCTATCCACGTACCATTCTACTGGTATACTTCATGTTTATATCTACTCTGCCCACTAATGTTCTATGTTTTTGTGGGAGAGTACAGCACAGGTTCATGGCAAAAAGTTTTTTTTTTAAATTACTAATATCCATGCCATGTCATTTTAGTATATAACTTCTATGAACTAAGTGATTTAATTGGTTGACTGTCAAAAGTGAATACAATAGTTGGAGCTCATGAGTTTTAGATTATAGACCAATAGATTGCCTTTAATGTGGGGTAGTTGTCTACTGGGGACCAAAGCTCTAAGCATGAGTTCGAAGGCTAGCACCAAATGAGAAACTATGTTTCACAAGCACTGATTGTTTCCCTCCTTGACAAAAATCATTTTTAGTCTTAGTTGACTAACACATTCTCTCTCATCTTCCCACAGCCCACCTGGTACTACTACTAAGGGAAAATAATATTTTCCTCTTATAAATGTATTCTGATTTTCAAAATTCCTTCCACACATTCAGGGGCTAGTTTCAACCACTGTTTCTCTCAGGAAAACCAGCCAATAAAAATATCTCCTGTTGCAAATAAACCCAGAGCATCATTGTCAGCTACAGGCAATTATGTCCCCCTACTACCTCTCATACCAGTGTTCTCTCTTTATTACCATTTTCAGTCTTTCACACATGTCATGAAGAGTAATTTTAAATTCAGTTAAACTAGTTTAACATTTACAATCACTGCTGAGCTGGGACACTTTACCCTCTGTTCCTCCACTAAGGAGCCCACCTAATCTGGACTGGGTTAGATACAGGGGACTAAATTCAATGCTAAGTAAGCTAAGCCACCTTAAGAAGGGGTCAGACTCATTTTTGCACATGATTTGGCTCATTGCACTCCTACTCTGGTGCTCTGGGGAAAAAAAGATATTTAAAGCTTAATTTTGTTACGTGTCTAGGATATCCTCAAGTAGATCTGTGTGGGAGAAAGGGACTCTATGTAGAATGTAAACCAAGTATACAACAGACATTTATTTCCTTCAGACAAAAGAAATAAACACAAAGATGCTCAGAAGTGCATATTGACAAAACGAACAAACAAAACACTTAAACAGCAGTATTAACTACCTTTATATTACCTTGGGAGACAGAAAATTAAGCATCTTAGTGATAAGTAATTTATGGATCTGCAAGAGTAGGTATTTTACATTTCACTATACTCTGTACAGCCTACCTGAGGGAAGATATCTTCTGGCAAACCATGCCCTGGACTGGGTTTATACTCTGGCCAGAGGCCTTTATTTTTTTCCTCCTAGAAACAAAACCCTGCCCCCTTTCTGCCAGTCATTTCCAGCAAAGGGACCCAGCATCTCTAATGTCTTGAGCTCATAAGGTTGACTCTGAAATTGGATGTGTCCATGTCCATTCTTCTCCAGATCACTGTTCGGTCACCTGTACAGCATTCAGAGATACCAAAGAGGAGAAGCCAGCCACTATCCCAGGCTCAAACTTCTGTAGCTGAGTTCCCCTTGCTGCAGGATGCAGCTAAGGAAACCTCCGCTGCCCACTTTTAATGACACAGACTGGGATAATCCTAATAACTAGGTGGTGCAGTAGAAAGGGTACTGGGTTTGAAGTCAAGAAAACTCAGTTCCCTCAATTCAAATCCTCCCTCAGACTCTAACTATATAACTCTGGGCAAGCCATTTCACCCTGTTTGCCTCAGTTTCCTCCTTTGTAAAATGAGCTGGAGAAGGAAATGGTGAACCACTCCAGTATCTCTGCCAAGAAAACCTCAAATGAGGTCATGAAGAATCATACATAACTGAAATTACTGAAGAATTTCTGATAACGTTCTGTAGCTGGGAAGAGATGAGAAGGAGCAATGGTGGATCACTCATTTTAAATATCTGCTCTTTTACAAGCTCTTGCTGCTCAGTAGCTGATATGGAGGTTAATTTGTCATCTCAAAGTTCCACCTACTTTTCAGTGCTGAGCCAGTATATGTGGTGGCAGGGCAATGCTACAGATATTCCCTATTACTTAAATGTTTATATTTATTATTATTAATTTTGACACTGGGAGACATAAAAAATAAGGGCACAGCACAATACAGTGGGAAGTATGATTCTACAGTCAGATAAATTAAGTGTAACTCCTACCTCTAATAACTTGTATTTGTGTGATATCTACAGGTCTTCTCCTCATAGGATATGGGCCTTTTTTCTCATTTGTAAATGAAGGGGACTTGGGGAGACTAGATAGGAACTCAGCTCCCTCCCAGCTCCAGATCTTTGATTTTGTAATCCAAAGTAGAAGGTAGACTTTTCCATAAAGAAGCTTACAGTTTGATCAAGAGGACAAGATCTACAAATTAGAATCATTTTGCCAATAGAACAAGATCATATATAATTCACTATTAAGTGCTATAGGAGTTTAGGAAAGGGAGATATTAATTCTGGCTAAATTAGTTGGAGCAGCTAGGCGGTACAATGGATAGAGTGCTGGGCCTGAAGTCAGCAAGACTTCTCTTCCTGAGTTCAAATCTGGCCTTGATACTTACTAGCTGTGTGACCCTGGGCAAATTTCTTAACACTGTTTGAATCTATTTTCTAATCTATAAAATGAGCTTGGAAAGGAAATGACAAAACACTCCAGTATCTCTGCCAATAAAACTCCAAATATAGCCAGAAAGACTCATACACAACTAAAACGAATGAACAGCAACAAATTAATTAGGGAACCATTCGTGGAAGAAGGGCAGGCTCTGTTTCCCCTAACACTGTATGATAGGATAGTACAGATTTGAAAAGGCTTTGAGTCCTTGAAGACCTGAAGATAAGGCTAAGTGACTGAGTAATCAGAATCCATTTTCTATCCCAGGAAAAACAGAGACTGTGAAGAGAAGAAGTAAGAGGTATAGCTCTTAGCCAGGAGAAAATAATCAGCAACAAGTCAGCAGGGAGCAGGTTGAATCAATAGTTGGACACTAAGAGAATGTCAACAATAGTCAAACAGATCAGGGGAAGAGATTTCAGGCTTAAGCACAAAATTGCTCACAATTAATCACATCTCTAACTAGAGGTCTTATGGGCTTTTACATCAGGTGCACAAACCAGTACCACTCTACTTTGTTCTTCCAGTTGAATCACAGATAGCTGTAGCCTCCTCCCCCCTCCCCCCCACTCCCTCTGGAATAAGAGTCAGATGATCAAGGATCCTGGTATATAATAGGGTGCTAAGATGGGTCCTAAAGGTTAGGTCAAATATATCTAAGGAAAGAAATGTAGGATAGTTATTCCAGATGAGAAAGAGAGAGAGAGCGAGAGAGAATGAATGAACAGAGGCAAGAATGAGTTTTATGTATACAAGTGACATTAAAGAAAATGAACTGGCCAGAGTAAAAGGTTTACATCAAGGAGAAGTAGACTATGCAGAGTGTTTGGAAGGGAAGAAAGAAACAAAATGTTACAGAGGTCCTTAAATATCCACTGGAAGAGTTTGAGGTCCTGCACAATAGAAAGTCTCTAAAGATTTCTGATCAAAGAAGGGACTAAAATGAAAGTAATGCTTTAGAAGAATGAATCTTATAACAATCCAGGCATAAGAAAAAATGAAAGTCTGAATTAGTGTTGTGATATTTTGAATAGAAAAAAAAAGATATAGTAATGAGAGATTTTTGAAAGAAGACTAAATAGTAGATGATTGACTGGAGTCACTGAAGGGGTCTAGGAAATGCCCTCACTGAGGATTCTTCAAGGAGAGACTAGATAACTATCAGTTTTCAGTGATGTTTTAGATGGAGCTCTTGGTCAGATACAAGTTGGACTAGATGACCTTTGACGTCCCTTGGAACTCTGGTGTTGTCTGCTTCTGTTTAAGGGAAGAGACAAAGATGACTCCTAGGTTTTGAGCTTTAGTGACAAGGAGAATGTCCATCTCATTGATAAAACCTGGAAATCAAGAAGGAAAGAAAAGGTTTTCTTGATTTAATGCTGTTGTTATTTAAGTGTAGGAGTAGAAGAAAGTCAAATTCAGAAATTGCTGTTTCTATAATATGTTGTATACTATGTTCTATAATATGTTTTGTTTAAGTTTCATATCATAAAGACCTAGGATTTCAAAGTAATTTTTGATCTAATGTAATCTATGCCCTCAATCACTCTGGAAAGATTACTGGATTTAGAGTCAAAGAATCTGGGTTCATATTCTGGTCACACTACTTAGTATCTCTATGTCCTCAAGCAAGTTATTTTACCTATATGTCTTTCAGTTTCTGAACTGAAAATAAAGGTTAGTCTAGATAATCTGCAAGGTTTTTTCTACCAACAAATTTACGATCTTATGGTATACATTTCTGAACCCTTTTGCTGAGTTGGACATGAATTGCAAAATGGTTATTGTTGAGGTGAAGAATAAAAAAGGAAAAATAATATGTGAGAAATAATTATCTACAATCAATGTCTTGGGGAGATTCAGAGTACCCCGCCTTCTTCCCAAGGCTTTCTCTCCAAGTCCAATTTCTCTTTGATAATAATGTTTCATATAACTCTCTTCATCTTGGTCAAACCCCACCCAACCACCCAAGGAATTTAATCCAGGGCAGGAAGCTCATTGTGTTCTACTCAAGCTTGGGTGGAGACAGATCTTTCTGTCTAGGCAGGAAGGCCTCTCATTCCAAGGAGGAGTCCCTTGCCCCCTCTCCCCATTGAAGAGGGAAGATTTCCTTTGAATTGATAGCCAAAGCTGGAGATAATATCTCTGTTCAGGCCTTTCTTCTGGCACCATTGATCACCAGCTGTTTTTCAAGAACATATAAACTGTGAGTCCATTCACCATAAATACCTTTGGTCTAACAGAGATGGCCAAATGACCATGCTTTTATTAAAAACTTTCTGGTCTTATTAATAAAATGATTAAGTGACCCAGAAGCTGTCTATTTTTTTTTTTTTTTGGTAAGGCAATTGGGGTCAAGTGACTTGCCCAGGGTGACCCAGCTAGTAAGTGTCAAGTGTTTTGAGGCCAGATTTGAACTCAGGTCCTCCTGAATCCAGGACCAGTGCTTTATTCATTGTGCCACCTAGCTGCCCCTGTCTCTAATTTTTAATCATTGCAAATAGTAGTCTTCCTCTGCCCTTGCTTTCATCTCTTCCTCCTTTACTGAACCTACCACACTACACATGACCTGATACCAATGCCATATCTCAAAGAGGAAAGAAAGACAAAAGCCCACAAAAGATGAGATAAAAATGGAACAGTGATGGTATTCTATATGGGTTTATACCAACTCTGAAGATGTGACTGCTGTGAAACTAAGGCTCTTCCCTAAAATAACCATAATGTTATTTTACCTGACCCCATTCTATTTTCAGCTCTAGGCATATTTCAGAGTTCTTGGAAGCACTTCTTTCTCATCTTCAAGGATTTTCAGTATCTGATTCCCTTCTTAAGATGCCTATAGATAAAAGGAGAAAAAACCATATATATTTATTTATGTATTTATTTTCATTTCCCCCTTTAAAACATTGTAACGTGACCTAGTTTCTGTGTATCTTGTAGGTCAGAGGTCTGAAATAAACTGTCTGGGTGTATATGCTTCTCAGATGTTCTGTTTGGTCTGATGTTTTTGATTGATGCACACAGCTATCTGCAATGAACATTGGTGATCATTTTTAGAAGCTGTTTTTTGGATGATGAATCACTCTATTTTAATTGGCAAGAATTCAGATGTTTAGTTCAAACTGACCTGCAACACAAGAACTCCACTGGGTTTCCACCTTTGGGGAACAGAGACATAAAAGAATATATCACAAGAAATGTTTAAAGATCTTGTTTTGATGTTGGCTTCTTCTTTGGCTGGCAGCCAGGTAGTCCCACTGGCTTATGCACAAAACAATTATTTATTCTTAGGCTATATGAAAAGGCCATTGATTTTTTTCAAGCTTTTGAGTTCATGAACATAAAATAAAACACTATTAACCCCTGAACAATATCTGGCACACACACAAAAGGAGAAGAGAAAAATTAATGAGACAGAGACTGTGCTCATCTTTCTTGCCTCATTGAAATGACTGAACTCATTCTGTGGGAAGTATCCCCCCAAAATGTCCTCAATGAAAATTTTCTTTTCTCTTCTCCCTTTCTTACCTCACCTCATCCTAATATTTATATATTCATACAAGACTGAAGTTTTTCATGGGTACAATCTTTTAAGTTTTTCAAAGTTGTTAATTACATACAGCATGGAAATCAAATAGACCACCTGTATTATTTTTTTTGGGGGGGGAGGAGGAAATATAGAGGTGTCTATTCAAATAGAAGTTGTATTAGATGGTCTCCTTGATACCCTTCTCAGTTTTTTTCACTAGATCCTCATCCACATTGCACTCTAACTGTAGGTGCCCTATGCCCTCTTGTGCTTTTTTGCTGATCTCATAAGTTCCTATAGATTTCATTTCCATTTGTTTGTTAATGACTCTCAAATCTACCTTTCTAGTCTCACACTCTCTGCTTACCCCTCATCTCAAACTGCTTTTTAGACATCTAAGACTGGATGTCTGAGACATAGCTTCCTTGCTCTTCCACTCCATCTTTTCACTCTGGGTATTTTCTCTGGTTGTTTCCCATGCCTTAGAATGTTGTCCTTCATTATCTCTGCTTCCTCATTTCTCTGGCTCCCTTTGTCTCATAAAATCCCATCTTCTACAGGAAGCCTTGCCAAGCCCCTCTTAATTCTAGCGCTTACCTGCTTTTAATTTAGTCCCTATTTTCCTGTTAATAGATTCCTTTGTTTTCTCCCTTTATTAAAATGGGAGCTCCTTGAGGGCAGGGACTTTCTTTTGTGTCTTTTTGTATCCACAATACTTAGCACAGTGCCTTAGATATAGTAGATTCTTAACAAGAATTTTTGATTGACTCAGCGTTTTTGCTTCTGGCTCAATGTCTGATTTATTATATTTGTAGAAAGTGATCACTGAAATAGTTAAGAAAATCAATTTGATTTAAGTGGTGTAGGTATTCCCTATAAAAATCCACATCATAATTTGTCCAAGCTTACATGTTCATACATAGTTTTACCCTAGGATATCCACCAAATATATTGGAGTTTTCCTCAATTTCTTTTGACTTTATGAGAATACCAGTGGAGCCTTTGGATTGTCCATCAATTACCATCACTCTTACCCCATGACCAGGCAGCTAATTCTTTTGGTCCGTCATACTTTTTTGATGAGAATTTGTTTCCCCTCTGTAATTCCCTCTGGTATAATCTGCTCATATCCACATTTCCATTCTCTGTGGATGATCCTCGATGTCACTTCCTTTGAGACTGGTATTCTATAAGTGATAGCTATGTTCCATACCTAGAAGAATATTGTTATTGAAAAGTCAGGCCTTTGCTTCAGGGATTAGCTACGCAGGAAGGCATGAGTCAAAATCCTGACTCAGATATTTACTGAGTGACCCTTGGTAAATTACATACCCTCTCTCTGCCTCAGATAACAAAAGTACTTCACAGAGTGGTTCTAAGGATAAAATATGTTTTATGAAGTTTGATGAACCACATAAATTTAGCTATTATTATTAATACTATTATTAATAATAAATTAAGGTAGTGTCTACCTGCCACCCTACTCTCACCTGTAGCTCTGAGAAGTTGTAGTATGTGCAGTGGCCACAGCTCGGTAAAAAATTTCTCAACAGATGGGTGAATCCAGGTTGAGGGTAATCAGCAGGCCTCAAAGCCGTCAGTGAGTTAGATGGGTGTCTATCCGAAGCATATGAAGACTTCCTGTGGTGGAATGGAAGGATAAGAACAATTTGTTCCAACAGCCATGAAAGCAACTGAAGCGGGTGCTATGGAGTGCTTAGAGCTTGATCAGTTATCAGATACCAAAGTCATCCACTGCATCCCCTGCCATCACTGGTTGTCTTGACTTTTATTTTGCCATTGGATTTCAGTAACTTTAGAAGAGAGGGGGTGGGGCAGCTAGGTGGAGCAGTAGATAAAGCACCAGACCTGGATTCAGGAGTTCCTGAGTTCAAATCCGGCCTCAGACACTTGACACTTACTAGCTGTGTGACCTTGGGCAAGTCACTTAACCCCCACTGCCCCGCAAAAAAAAAGAGGGGGAGCCTGACAACCTTGTGCAAGTCTATCTCAATTAAATCCAATTCATGTGCAAGTCAAGACCACTCCATGATGTCATTGATTCTCGTCAAAAGTGAAGGATGAACAACAATAATAAAATCATTTTACAATATTCTAAAGGCAATGTATATTATTTATCAGTTCAAGTGTGGACCTAGTTCCTTGGTCAATTTGAATATATCTTGAACATGTATATATTGGTCAATGTACAAAATGCCCACCCTATAATATATCAGAGCCTCAGGAGCAGTCATTTTTCACCTACTTTTTTTTCCTAGTAGATATCCATCAATAAATTAATTGATGAGCATTTTTGAGTACTTACTGTTTTCAAAACATTATGCTAAGCACTTTGAATTCAAAAAAAGAAAAAAAGTCCTTGCCCTCAAGGAGGTATAATCTAATGGATAATTAGTACTACATGCCACACACTGTCCTAAGAACTTAAAAATATTGTCTCATTTGATCCTTTCAACAAACCTGGGAGGTAGGTGCTATTGTTATCCTCATTTACAGTTGAAGAAACTGAGACATGTAGGTTAAGTGTCTTGTCCAAATAGCTAGTAAGTGTCTGAACCTGGGTCAGGCTCAGGTCTTCCTGATTCCAATCTCAATGATCTATCTATCCACTGTGCCACACAGCTGCCTACTATTTATTCCATATATTTATGCCTGATCTTTATGCCAAACTTTTTAGAATGATAATCTAGTTCATCTAATATAATATTCCTGGCTTGAGGTAATTGACACAATTTCATCCATAAATAGAAATGTCTGAGTAACCTTTTGTTTATTGGGAATCCTTTTTGGCTTGGACTGTATTGAATACTGTCCATAACATTGACAAAAAACTTTTGGTAAGTCTTCCTGTATTAATGATCAAGAATTGAAAATGTTATCTATTTTATATCTTTCCAGCAATTTTTGAAAATAATCTTGACAGAAGCATATGAAAAATCCCACTGGTAGACTGCCTCATTCACAGAGTTTTGTTCTAATGAATCAAATATTTTTTTTAAATAATCAACAAAAAATATAGTGATAAATTGTTTTCTCCATCTTTAAGTCTTTATATGTCTTTATATGATAATAAAAATTTGGTCTCCTGTGGAATATTGCTTGCTAAATCTTTCCTGTTATCTTCTAGTAACATAAATAATATGATTAATATCACATATTAAACTAATATAATAGATACCCTTAGTGTATGCATGCTGACATAAATTTTACATATATGGAAAAATTCTCAAAGAGATCATTATTTATTAATGTATTCTCAATCATATGTTTTGAGGAATAAATTTGTGAAGTGGTTGTTGTTTTTCTAAACAGCGTATTGGTAATAGATAATTTCATACTGGGGAAAAAAGACAAAGCTTTAAACTTTTGTCTGAGTTAGAAGATACCTCAGACATTATGTAGTCCAATCACTCATGCCTAGTCCTCCAGCCCCTGCTTCCAGTGATATGTGGTAACTCATGGCCTTTTGAAATAGCTCATTCTAATTTTGGACAAATTTTGTTGTTAGAAATATTTCTTTTTTGTAGAGCTTGAATGTATTTTTTTGGCAGCTACTCAACTGAGAATTAAATTTATTTAAAAATAACAAAACAAGAAACTAAAGAGAAGAATGTGGCTATGCACAAAAAAATTATTTACTAGAATAAATATTAAAAAGACATGTACAGATGAAAGCAAGGGCAGCTAGTTAAGAATGCATAACTAAAAATAGAACATTCATCTTTGAGATAAAACAATAATATTTTTCAGAGTTTTTAATAAATGATCAATCAAGTTAATCCTATTCACTTTTCATTAAATATTATTTTTGGTAAAGAGGTTCTATTAACATTTTGTCCCAGCATCAACATCTGAAGACGTATTAGGTTCATCTATATGAAGCCCATATAAAGGAATCATTTTCTATTTGACATGCCCAAAGTACATTATCATAAGATGATGTGGTCCATTTTCTAAGAAACCCCAGGACAGTGATACAGTGAGATTCTAGTATCTAAACAACAAATATTCCAGCAATTTTTTTTTTACCCATTGGTCAAGTTTTTGCCTAGTACCTAGCATAACATACAGAACACCAAGATAATGTTATTTCCTTTTTTTTGCTAAACAGGGAGAAGGTAATGTATAATAGAGTTCAAATAACCTTTAGTCACATCAAGTTAGATTTAAATAGTATATAGTTAGTAAGAATTCTGAACAAAATAACAAGCTTTTTTTATTAGTGGTAGACCTGAAGTCAGGAAGACCTGAATTCAAGTCCTGTGTCAAATACAAACTGATTGCCCCTGAGAAATAAATTAAACTTTTGCTTGCCTCAGTTTCTTCATTTGCAAAATGGGAATAATAATAGCATCTACCTCACAGGATTGTTGTGAGGATCAAATTAGATAATAATTATAAAACACTTAGCACATAGTAAGTACTATATAAATATTAGCTATGATGATGATGAGATGTTCTACTACTAATAGTCTTGGAAACTCCTCTATTTTTTTCTAATGAACGATTATCTCCCCTCATAAAAGAAAGACTCACTCGATAACTATTAATACAGCTAAAGTGGGTAATTAAGACATTGCTTCCATTTAATAATATCATTGAGAACTTTTATTTATCCATCTCAAATATGTTGCAAACTATTTTAGTCCTTAATTAATTGTCTAATAGTATTAATTATATGTAATTGTATTATTATTTTTTTTATTAAGCACCAAGAAAATTCAAGGCCCAGTTCTAGGCAGTGGGGATAACCTCACTGAACTTACAATCTAATTAAGGATATTTAACAGGAATCTTTTTAAATAAAGGCTTTATGACTTGTAACAAATGCATAATTATTCTCTTTTGTTCCTCAAAACATCTATGTTAGGTGGTAGTATAGATATCATTGCCTCCATTTTTATTATAAAAAAGCAAAAACTAAGACTAGGTAACTTGTCCATTGTTACATAGCCAGAAAGAATAAGATTCAAACCCAAGTCTTCACGGACTCCTGAGCCAACTCTCTTTCCCCTGTACCAGTCTGCCTTTAATGCATATGCAACAGTAAGTACAAGATTTCTTTGCTACAGCTGGAGTGTGATCAGTATGGGGATGCTCTGTAAGAAAGTAGCCATCGTTCCTGTAAGTGACTATGACAAAATAAAGAAATCATCACCTCTGGTGTCACCTTCTGGTGATGAAACTCTCCAAACTTAGTCAAGTGACCGGTTAGCTAAAAGGTTCTTCCACTTAGTAGGACCTGCCAGACTTCATGTTTCCCTGTTAAAACTTTCAAGAACCCAGACTCTAGTCCACACTGCAAGTAGACATAAAAAACAACTTTAAAGTAGGCATCTGACTGAAACAGTTAAGACCTGGGAGTATTTCAGAACCAACCTTAACATTCAAAGAAAGAATCCCTTTCTTTGCCATGATCTTGTTTCACATATCTTTATATGAGGACCACACTTGAATCAGTATGCACAGATATCTGTCTAAAGTAGCAAAGTAGTTACAAATAGCAAATATTTTTGTAGGCACCAAATTATCCCACCCTCTCAATTTGGTATTAAAAAGTTTCTAGAAAAAGAAACAAAAAAAGTATCTCCCTACCTTTATCTTTCAGTTTGTACTTGATAAAATAAAAGCAAATAGCAAAAGTAGCCCAGCAACAGAGCTATCCATACCAAATAATATGACGCAGGATATGAAAACTTAAGCATAAAAGGAAACAAAAGGGAAAATAAAAATGAAGAAAGGATGCAAGATTTATATTTTTAAAGATCTGTAGTATTTTCAGGTCCTCCTGTATCCAGGGCTGGTGCTTTATCCACTGTGCCACCTAGCTGCCCCCTTTCCTATAGTTTCTTGACATTCCATAGGTTTGGGTTTGTGTATGTGTACATGTGTGTGCATGAATATGCACACATATATGTATATATACACATATAGAGAGAGGTAGATTTATCTATGTACGTTTAATAGTAGAATTAATACTTTTGGAATTCAAAATATTGGGGGTATTGCAGGGTATTATTTTATTTTCTAAGAGAAAAGTTGATGTTTTTTTTAATGCCTTCTGCTTTTAATACTGGTCACTTTCATAAATTTATATCTCCCTGTATTCTCTACCTCCAACCGATGAACTAATTTCACAAGTGTTTGTCACTGCTTAGTTTTATTTATTAAGTTAAAAATGCAGGTGAGGTGTCATAGCAAAGTGGGTAGGGTACTAGACTTGACTCTTACCTCTGACACTTACTAGTTATTCCACCACGAAAAAGTCCCTTGATCTTTCTGAGCATCATTTTCCTCACAATGGTATGGTTACTGATCTAGAGCCAGACATCTGGAGAAGTGGAAGGAAGTAGACCTTAGGAAACATTGCTAACAATAAGGCTAGTGGAGGTGGTAGAATTATAGCTGAGCTATTAAAAAACCCTAAAAGATGATGCTATTAAAGTGCTATACTCAATATGACAGCAAAACTAGAAAACCCAACATTGGCCACTGGATTGGAAAAGATCAGTTTATGTCTCAATCCTAAAGAAGGGTAATGTCTAGGAATGTTCAAATTACCAAACGATTGCACTCATTTCATACACCAGCAAGGTTATGCTTAAGATTCTGCAAGCTAAAATTCAGCAATAGGTGAATCGAGAATTACCAGAAGAACAGGCTGGTTTTCAGAGGCAATGAAACTAGAAACCAGTCATCAGCATTCACTGGATTATGGAGAAAGCAAGGATGTTCCAGAAAAAAAAAATCTACTTCTGCTTCATTGACTACACTAAAGCCTTTCACTGTGTGGATCACAACAAAATGTGGCAAGTCCTCAAAGAGATGGGAGAAACAGATAATCTTATCTGTCTGCTTAGGGAACTGCAGTCCAAGAAATAAGTTAGAATGAAACATGGAACAACTGATTGGTTTAAGATTGGAAAAGGAGTACAAGGATGAATATTGTCACTTTATTTATTTAACTTATATGCAGAGTATGTCATACAAAATGTCAGGCTGGATGAATCAAAAGCCAGAATTAAGGTTGCCAAGGAAAAATATCAAGAATCTCAATTATGTAGAAAATACTACTCTGATAGCAGAAAGTGAAGACAATTTTTTTTTTTTTGGTGAGGCAATTGGGGTTAAGTGACTTGCCCAGGGTCACACATCTAGTACATGTTAAGTGTCTGAGGCCAGATTTGAACTCAGGTCCTCTTGACTCCAGGGTCAGTGCTCTATCCACTGCGCCACCTAGCTGTCCCAGTGAAGACAAATTTAAGAAGCCTTTTGATGAGGGTGAAAGAAGAGCATATAAAAGCTGGCTTTAAACTTAACAAAAAAACAAAAAACAAACAACTTAAATCTTAGTAAATGGCCCCATCAGTTCCTGGCAAATTGAGGGAGAAGAAATGGAAGCAATGTCAGGTTTTATATTCTGTTGCATTTAAATAATTGCTGTAGATGGGTAAGCATGTATTAATTTATTAATATTGTAACAGTCAAGGATTGACAACGTCTCCCTAATTTCTCATGGTCACAGGCCATGTGGGAGAGAAGACAGGGAGAGAGAAAGCTTCAGCACGCCAGTTAGTGTGAGGAGGAGAAAAGCCCCCAAAAGACCCATGCAGTCTCCCAGAGAGACACCATATGGTCTCAGGGAGATGAGAGAGAGAGAAACAGAGACAGAGATCATGTGGTCTCAGAGAACCAAGAGAGACCCAGAAGACAACTGATAAGCCCCCATGTAGTGTTTTCCAAGGGTTTTTATCTTTTTTTTTTTTAACTGAGCCAGTTGGGGTTAAGTGACTTGCCCAGGGTCACACAGCTAGTAAGTGTTAAGTCTCTGAGGCCGGATTTGAACTCAGGTACTCCTGAGTCCAGGGCCGGTGCTCTATCCACTGCACCACCTAGCTGCCCCCTTTATCCTCTTTTGATAGAAGTGCATCATTATACATTGATTAAAGGTAATTGGGTAATACATCAAACAAATCTAATTGGTTAGCATCATTAAACTCTATTGGTTGACGTGACTTGAAAATGGTCTACATTAAAATGAACTCTAGGGATGATCAGGGAAAAGAATAGGAAAAAAAAAAACCCTCACTCAAGTTGCTCAAGGCTAATCCATTATCTAGGAGTAGTTTAATCCCATCAGTCTTTGAGCAATCTAGAAAAAAGAATCCATTTCCATTCCTTTTGTTCTCTTGAGTTTGTCCCAGATGAGATTTGTTGAAGTTTCTCAAGAAGAACTTGACATTTTTTAGGGGGAGGAGGGAAGAAAGGACTGATCCCATCACCTCTCAAGAAATCAATTAATGATTATTTTCTCACAGTTCTTAGGCTCAAAGATCACTGCAGATGACGATTACAGCCTTGAAATTAAAAGACATTTGCTCCTTGGAAGGAAAACTATGGCAAATCTGGACATCATAGTAAAAAGCAAAGAGATCACCTTGCCAACAAAGTTCCATATAGTCAAACCTATGGTTTTTCCGGTAGCAATGTATGGCAGTAAGAGTTATACTACAAGGAAAGCTTAGGGCCCCCAAATCAGTGCTTCCAAACTGTAGTACTGGAGAATCCTTTGGAGAGTCCTTTGGACAGCAAGAAGATCAGATTAGTCAATACTTAAAAGAAATTTATTCAGGCTAATCACTGGAAGGTCAAATACTGAACCTGAAGCTTATAAACTTTGGCAACATAATGAGAAGACAGGACTCATTGGAAACGACCCTGATGTTGGGAAAGATTGAAGACAAAAGGACAAAAGGGGATGGCAGAGGATGAGACAGAGAGAGAGTATCATTGAAACAATAAACATGAACTTGGACAGACTTTGAGAGATAATGGAGGATAAAAAGGCCTGGTTTGCCATGGCCCAAGGGGTCATGAAGAGTCAGAAAAAGCCAAAAAGCGGGGCAGCTAGGCAGCACAATGGATAAAGCACCGGCCCTGGATTCAAGAGGACTTGAGTTCAAATCCGGCCTCAGACACTTGACACTTACTAGCTGTGTGACCCTGGGCAAGTCACTTAACCCTCATTGCCCCGCCAAAAATATGAAAAAAGAAAAGGCCAAAAAGCTAAATGCTAATGGAGATCCTAAAGCCTGTAGAACCTTCCTCACAGCGATACTGTCAATCTCACATGAGCTAATGTAGTTAAAGTCATTGGCAAATCTTAAAGTGTTACAAGAATGACAGACCTTGTTATCATTTAGCATATCCAAACAGAGAGGAACCATGGTATAATGTATAGAGGGTCATCCTTGTAATCGAGAAGTCCTAGGTTCAAGTGCTACTCCAACAGATTCTAGCTATGTGACAAGATATCAGTTACTCTATTTCACAATATACTGAGTAACACTCCTAAAAGTTCTTTGTTTTCATCAGTGAAGAAAGTTTTCATACCAGGAATCTCCAGCATGGATTAAATCATACATTCAGAACTACCCACCAGCTCCCTAACCCTATGTTGTAATCATAACTTATTGTGTGAAATACCCCAGATACTACATTATATGTGATCAGATTCCTCTTTTCTGAAATATCTGTGCTTAGGCCAATGGCTCAAGAACTATAATACTGTGCTGCTCCAAGTTCACAGAGGCAGCTAGGTAATTCAGTGGATAGTGTGCCAGGCATGGAATCAGGAGGAACTGAATTCAAAACCCCAAAAGAGTTAGACACAACTGAAACAACTGAACAGCAACAACAAATTCACATCTATTTTGTCTAAAATAGGACTTCAGAAATGAAATGATATAATGAAAATCATTATATGGAAAATTATGATCACACCTTTTTTGTCTGTGCTGTTGCTATGTCTACATTCATTCGTTTGTTCATATAACAAATGTGTCAATTGCCTATTATGTGACAAGAACTAGGAAAAAGATACAATAAGAATTAAAAACAGTCCCAGCCCTCTGAAAGCATGTAATTAGCAGAGATGATAGGTCATTTATAGAGTTATACAATGCTAGACAAAGATGACAGTTTAAAATGCAATGGAATACAAAAAGACAGGTGTACAATACTATGAGAAGTCAGAGGGAGAAGAGATCCTTTCCAACTAGGAAGGTCAATAAAGTCTTCAGGGAGGAGATGATATTTAAGTTGACTTTAAAGGAGGTGTAGGATTTCCAAAGGCAGAGATGAGTGATTGAGATAGACAAGGTCTTCAAAACACATGGAGTTACGGTGAGGAGTTGTCTTGGCTTAGGGCCAACCCCAGCTCTGATCTCATCACTATAGAGGTATGCCTGCATTCTTAAAGGCTAAGCCAAAAGAGTGGGAACGGAACTGTACATAATGTCCACTGACTGAAGTTTAAATTAACCATGTGTGAAGAAGGGAAGTCAACAAATTGAAAGTAGGATAATGAATTGCTTGGCTGCAACAACTCCTGAGCACCCTATACTAAGTGAGAAGAAGTTGAGGTCTAGGTCAGTGGAAGGAGTATCTACACTGATGAAATTATAAATCCTTTAAATAATCGTAGAATGTATGTAGAGAATAGTATTGAGAAAGAAGTGTCAAAAGTCAGGAAGTGGGGCAGCTAGATGGCGCAGTGGATAAAGCACCAGCCCTGGATTCAGGAGTACCTGAGTTCAGATCCGGCCTCAGACACTTGACACTTACTAGCTGAGTGACCCTGGGCAAGTCACTTAACCCTCATTGTCCAGCCCCCCCCCCCAAAAAAAAAAATTTAAAAGAGTCAGGAAGTTCCAAATTATAAAGAACCTTGAATGAAAAATAGGCAGTTTGATCACCATTCATTAAGCAATGGGAAGATATTCAATTTATGCTGGTCTGGTTAAATGAACATACAAAGTAGTTCACAACATACTGTCATTTTATGCCATATCAATGTAAAGTTAAATTCCCAAGAGTAATCAAAGCAAAGTTGAATAAACAATAGAAAATTCCTCATTTCTTAAATTCACCCAGTAATTGCCTCACCATCTATTTTGACCATGCAGACCTAGAAAAGGTGAATATATGCATAGGTTTCCTCAAGCAGCATTTATTTCTAAAAACACTGAAAAATATAAACCATTCTAAAAATAATAATAATAATTACAAGGTTTTTGCAAAGCCCTGCCAAATTGCTTTCCCGGGTTGTCTCCAAATGCTGATGTACTCATAATCCAGTATATATCCAAGATACATTAAGCTCACCAGCAACTCTGTGGGTCACATCAGTATTTATTATTAGCATACACTTTTTAAAAAATGATTTCAACAGGGAAGTTTATAAGTAAGAATACTTTCCTGTCTATTGTGCCCAAGTAAACCCTCACATAAAATAATAATTCCATTTATTTTCTTAATACACAGAATGAGGTTTTATAGGATGCTGAAAATGCAATTGTATATATTTAGGAGCTTGGAATGTATAGGGCAGCTAGGTGGCACAGTGGATAGAACACTGGGGTTGGAAACAGGGAGACATATTCATAAGTTCAAATATGGCCTCAGACATTTACTAGTTTTGGGACCCCAGGCATGTCACTTAACCCCCCTTTTCCTCAATTTCCTCATCTATAAAATGAGTTGGATAAGGAAATGGTAAACCACTCCAGTATCTTTACCAAGAAAGCCCCAAATAGGATCCTGAAGAATCATACATTTATAATCAGGATTTATAATTAGAAGGGATCTTAGTCTAACTTTCCACCTTATTCATTTTCTTGGTAAACTGTGGCCCAAAAAACTGCTCAACATAGCAAGTGAAAAAGTTGGTCTTTACATTGTACCACACTGTTTGTCTAAAGATTCTGTATTGTGTTTTGTGACACTTGAGCAATGATTAAATAAGGTGGTTTTTGTTTCCTTGTTTGTTTTTTGTCCTTCATTCCCGAAGAGGACCATGACATCAGGCGATGTCACGACTTTCTCTGAATTGGATTTAAGTGAGGGAGGGCTGTACGAGGTCACCAACCTCACTCTCTGTCAGAGTCATCTGGGTCCAGTGTCAAGATCAGGACAACTGGAGATTGCCCAGGGTGTTTAAGGCAATTAAGGCTAAGTGATTTTCCCAGGGTCACACAGCTAGTAAGTGTCTGATGTGATATTTGAACTCAGGTCCTCCCAACTTCAGGGTCAGTGTTCTATCCACCTAGCTGCTCCAATTAAAAAAGTATTCATTTGTAGGGCATCTAGGTGGCGCAGTGGATAAAGCACTGGCCCTGGATTCAGGAGTACCTGAGTTCAAATCCGGCTTCAGACACTTAACACTTACTAGCTGTGTGACCCTGGGCAAGTCACTTAACCCCCATTGCCCCGCAAAAAAAAGAAAAAGAAAAAGAAAGCTATACATCAGGACAAAAAAGTATTCATTTGTTCAACAAACTTATATTAAATACCTCATATGTATAGTTGGGGAATGCGATAAGCAGTTGGGGAAATGCTTCATTACTATAATCTCATTGATGTGTACAGTCTCTTTGAAGGAGCAGGTCATAACCCCTTTTTGCCTTTTCATCCTGTTCAACTCCTGTATGTTTTCTTCCATAAATATTTCTCAAGACCTAGACATGGAAAGGACCACTTGTGATGTTCATAATTTATTTTTTTGGGTCACATATTTCATTGATAATGTATTTTATGCCCTTTCAATTTAGCGAACACTTGTTAAATGCCTCCCTTTTGAGAGGGCCTACATCAGGTGTTAGAGACAAAATGGGGAGGGAAATTCTCTATCTTTGAGGAACTCACTTTCCACTGGGAATATGCAATATTTTAAAAGATCAGTTAATAAAATCTATTACAAGGGGAAAGAGAGTTCTAACAATTTCTGCACATTTTTTTTTGCTAGAAATAAAAATAAATATGTACTAGAAAGTGCTGAAGTCCAGATTCTCCTTCATTGCTTTACATCTTTGCATTGTCATATTCTCCTTAATTTTATTAACTATGAGTAGACAATTACTCTATATATGCACAGATTATGAAGGTGAAATCTATATAATCATAGTTTATTGTGATAATTAAAAATAACATAAAATTGATCTATTTGTTAATATCTATCATTGTTATTGTGCGTAAAGGTAATTTTGGAGCATGGATCATTTATGGGGAAGAAAAGATTCCTAAAATAAAGGACTTTGGGCAAACAGAGAGTAGCATGAAATCACTAGAGGCCTCAGAAAAAGTAAAATGCATATCGTGATCCAAATATATTTGTCATTTAATTTATCATATCTCCTTTACATCTCCACTGTATTGTGAGAAACGGGGAACTTATTTACCTTGTCCCAGAAGGGATCTTTTTACATTCCCATTACCTTCTATATACTTAATTTAAGACACTAGTGTTTGACCCCTCTACTCACCTGATCTCGTTAGAAACCACCCCCCCAAAAAAAAAATCTTTGTGAAACTGCCATTTTACGATCCATGTGTATCCATAAGCAGTTGTTATAAAATATTACCTGAATTTCTCCAGTTACATGCAGTTTATACTTTGGGGGCAGCTAGGTGGATAAAGCACTGGCCCTGGATTCAGGAAGAACTGAGTTCAAATTTGACCTCAAACACTTGACACTTACTAGCTGTGTGACCCTGGGCAAGTTACTTACTCCTCACTGCCCTGTAAAAAACAAACAAACAACAACAACAACAAAAACCCTCCCCTACCCATTACTTCTATAACTCCATTTTGTGCTATAGGCTACCTCTTTGTGGAAATACACAGAATGGTATTTCCCAGGTTTGGGTCTGTGTTCAGTAGTCTGTGTACTCTATTATTTCATTTTGAATATGTTTTAATGGATATCTTTTTGGTTTTGGGTTTTTTTTGTTTGTTTGTTTGTTTTGTTTTGTTTTTTAGGCAATGGGGGTTAAGTGACTTGCCCAGGGTCACACAGCTAGTAAGTGTCAAGTGTCTGAGGCCGGATTTGAACTCAGGTACTCCTGAATCCAGGGCCGGTGCTTTAACCATTGCGCCATCTAGCTGCCCCGGATGTCTTTTTAATATCACTATAATTTTACCACCACTACCTCCAGTGTACTACACTTTCCTCCTTAGATAGGCATCTCTGACTTTCATAGAGTTATATGAAAATAGTATTTTTAAGAAAACATTAAAAAGAAAACTGAGGAGAGAATCAGTATAAATGATAAGTACAAAACAGTTTGAAGTGCAATATAAAACATGTGTAGACCTTTTTCCCATGTGTTCTAATCAGGAGACGTTACAGAGATATCTACCAATGGGGTGATAGCAAATGGATTCTAGCAATAGGACCTTTGGTTCTTTGGTACTGAGATTTCCTTTTTATAAGAAAAGGAGGATTTACTATGTGATAGCTAACTTGTCTTTTGGCTATAATCTTATTTAGCATTTTTAACATTATGCTACTAATAATAGCTTATCAGCTATTCTCTTCCAACAAAAAGAACTTTGATATAATTCAGGAGACTTTTCATTAACTCTTGATCATTTCTGGGAGAAGTTTCACATCTGATCATTAAGAAGAACCATCCACTCTTTTTATAATCAATCAACCCCCAAATCTTCCAAAACTTAGAGAAGTATTATCAACACAAGAAAGAACACAGGACTTACATCAAAGACCATGGAGAGCTAAGTAAGTCCTCCTGATTTGGGGATCTTTTTTTTTTTTTTTTGGTGGGGCAATTGGGGTTAAGTGACTTGCCCAGGGTCACACAGCCAGTGAGTGTCAAGTGTCTGAGGCCGGATTTGAACTCAGGTACTCCTGAATCCAGGGCCGGAGCTTTATCCACTACGCCACCTAGCTGCCCCTGATTTGGGGATCTTAACCCATCCATTGCAAATCATGGCTTGAAATTCTTTTCTTTCCTCAATTAAGGCAGTAAAGTTGAAGTTTACTCCCTTATTTTGGTGTTCATCCCCACTACTATGACTCTACTTCAATACTTCTTTCAGTTCATTTGTCCAATAATAGATAATGGTCATCATCTACTTTCCAAATGACCATTTCTAAAGTAACTGGCCTATGGAAAGAATTTCAGTGTTACTGTTCTTTCCTTCCTCTAGCCTACTGAAAACGTTTTAATACATACATACACAAATATGCATATATGTACATATATAGAGAGAGACATACACACATATATCTATATATGTCTATATATGTACATATATACATACATACTCCTAGCCTTCATACAGATGGTAGCTTTGTTTATTACTTGAAGAAGTTCCTGCTTTGGGGTATGGATTGGCATATGGTGTTTCCATACTATTTGCCTTTTCCTTGCCTCAGTACTTTGTTCCTCTGACTCACATCTCCAGAGATGAGTAAGAATATCAGAGGAACATTCCTACAGTTCCTTCGGGGCTAGCCTATGCAAATTACCTGAACTGCTTTGTAAAGAGATTTGCAAAAGAGGAGTGGATAAAGGAAGCCAGAAATACTTAAAAGCTGCTCCTAGAACTTGAGACATGTTGGGGCAATCCTGAATAAAGTGCATAGATTTGTGATTTTGGTTCTTTTTAGAAAGTCATACATTCACTATGATTATCTTAGAAATCTACATTTTTCTCTAATCTTTATGCCATATAATTTGAATGGACAAAAAGGGTAATTGTCCCCCTTCCCCAACACCCTTTCATTTCAATTTCTATACTCTAATTGGAAAGGATAAACCTTTTATTTCAAGATTAATCATACTGAAATTCTATTTATAATACATGGGAATTTGCCTTACCAAGAAAATGAGGTATATTCATCTCCCCACTTAAGAGTTCCTTTTCAGCTGAATTTATTTATATTGTCATTATATCAAAGGGGAAATTGATTATTTGAAAGACATTCTCTTTACTGTGCTTTTGTATTAACCTTCAAATTCTGCCTGATTTATTTAAAACTGTCCCTATATCTACATATGGCTTTCTAGTTTTAATGAATTAATAAACAACTGATCAAGTTAGCTACACACCATATCCTCCCACCTCCCAAAAAAATTAATGGATTTTTTTAACCAACCATTTGGAGGTAGGGAGAGTTTTATTGCATATCATGTATGGTTTTAAAATAAGATTGAGTTCCTCTACATGCACATAAGAAAAATCTTTTTGTTCATTTAAAAATTAAAAAAAACACCTCAGAGAATTACACATAAACTGTGCTCTTTTTCAAAAGGAGGATCTCAGTAGCTGAGACCAAATATGTTATACTATACTTTTAATTGTAGGTAGCTTTTTTGATGATTATTTTTGAGAGAGAAAAGAAAACAAACAAAAAAACCATTCTTGTCTATTTGGCTTATGCTTTCCATACTGAGATTCTCGAATGAATTTTTACCACTGAGGCATAAACCCCTGGGACCCATGGTTTATTAATTAACTGAAGCACTAAGAGAGCCTAAGCCATAACAGCCTAAATGGTAATGCTGTAATAACTTGAAAAGCATAAAAGTAGGATCAGGAACCTCTATCCAGAAGCAAATTATAGCCTATCAATTTTTCTATAGGGCAATCATAAGGCATTTGAGTTAGATAATAAATCCACAGAAATGGGCTGTTTGTAATTAAAATTAAGCATGCTGAGATTGTTTCATGGCCATTTTTAAAGCCAAGTGCCTGTTAATAAAAGAGTTATGTTTTCATTGTTACTACTTTCTTTGAAATAACTTCAGTTGGATATGAATTATTTTCCTCTACTCTGACTTTGGGGTATCTGGGAGTTAATTATTCTAAGCTTCAAAGTAGAAGATGTAAGAGGCATCTTCTCTTTTCATTTCTGCCCTTTCCCAAAATGTGTGCCTATCAGGGAATGAGCCTTTCTGTTCCAAAGCAATTAGTTGAAAAAGTCATAGGTGACAAATCATTTGTTTGTGACTTATATCCTTATTGGTTTTTGGTGAACTGCACATTAGTTGAATGATAAATTCTGAGGGACAGATGTGTGTGTGTGGAGGTGAGGGGTATCATAGAACAGGGGCTATAGAGCATTTTTGTTGGTACTTAGGGAGGGGGCACTCTTACTTTTAAGACACATGACAAATTGGAAATACGAGCTACTCGAAAAGCATGTGGGAATGAAAACAGGGTGTTATAGATATAAACTTAAGTTAAAGAATGTCAATAAGGTAACATCTGAGTAACACTCAACAGTATGCTTACTAATCATGGTGAAAGGAAACAAAAGAGTTCTCTCCCTCCAAAAGCAAGAACAGCAGGGGCAGATGTCCTGCCTATCTTCTCATCAATAAAACCTAGTGACAGCCTCATAAAAAGGGAGGATGTGTTTCATTTTCCAGGCTCATCCAGTCTTGGTCTCTGCAGTAATGCTGTCAATTTGTTCTTCTAATGGGGAGCCATTCTTTTAATAGCAGCAGTGATACTATCCATTTGTTGATGCTAGTCCAAAAGTAAATGGAATTAGGTTTCAGATACTACTGTCCAGGCAAGGTCAGATGCAAACTAGTGTGGTAGCAATTCTGTATGCCATGCTATCAAATCTGTTGTCAAGTTCCTAAATGGTTATCAATGTTAAATGTTGGGTCTCTGTGTAGTTGTTTCTCCTTTAGTTCCATTCTAACCTATTTTGCAGATAATGGTGAGTTACCTACCTATGACTTTGTTCCTGCCCAAAATGTCTAGAAAAAAAAAAAACAAAACTGACAGTGGAACAAATACTGCATATATACCCAGTTGCTAACTTCCCCCTTCCTCTTTCCCTTTCCTCCCACTCTCTCTCACTCTCTCTCAATTTTTTTTTCTCTCTCTCAAATTTTATTTGCGTATTTAATGGACTCTCTTCTATCTACATCCTCTGCCTTGATTAGTTTATGAGGTACCCCTGGTTTAATTATAATTTCCTTGGATAGAAGAATCAGACATGACTGAAAAATGACCGAACCACAAAAGCAGATTCAGAGATCTAATTATTGTCCTTTTTTCTCCCTTTCCTAAGCTCCAGTGCAATATCAACACCAATAGCATATTAGGTATTTCATACTGGATTCCCTAGGCATTTCTCAAATATGACATGTCTAAAACAGAACTCATCTTCAAAACCTACCCTTTTCTGAATTTTCTTATTTCTTTTTATTTTATTTTTTTGGGGGGGGGGTGAGTCAATTGGGGTTAAATGACTTGCCCAGGGTCACACAGCTGGTAAGTGTCAAGTGTCTGAGGCCAGATTTGAACTCAGGTCCTCCTGAATCCAGTAGTGGTGCTTTATCCTCTGTGCCACCTAGCTGCCCTGAATTTTCTTATTTCTGTTAAGGTGTCTCCATCCTTTGAGTTACCCAGGTTCAACTCCTCATTCTCTCTCCTTCTCCATAGTCAATCAGTTGTTAAAATCTTATTTTTTCTTACCTCAATAACAGTTCTTCAATCCATTCAGGAATATGCTGGTAAATGTTTAACTAGAAGTTCTTCAAAAACAAACAAAACCCCACATTAACCATGTACATATAACCCACTTTTAAGTATAATCTGCATTATTAGCATTTTCCCAGTCATTTTCTTCTACACAGCTAACAAAATAGTACTGATTTCAAGTATTTCCCAATGTTTTCTTTCTTTTTTTTCTTCCTTTTTATTTACTTTTACATTAATTTTATTAAATTTTGATTTCCAAAATCTTTCTCTATACCACCTCCTGTTTGCCTGAGAAGGCAAACAATATTATACATGTAAAATCATGCAAAGCATATTTCCATATTAAACATATAAAAAGCCTGAAAGATCAATAAAGTAAATGAAAACATTGTTTCAATCTGCACTCAGTTCATGAGATCTCTGTCTCTGCCTTTGTCTCCCTGTCTCTGTGTGTGTCTCTGTCTCTCTCTGAAGGTGAATAGCAATTTTCATCATAAGTCTTTTGGAATTGTCTTGGATCATTATATTGATTAGCATAGCTAAGTCTTTCACAGTTGTTCATCATCACAATATTGTTGTTACTAAGTACAGTATTCTCCCTGTTTTCTTCACTTACTTAGTTCCAGTTTGTATATGTCTTCCAAGGTTTTTCTGAAACAATTCCCACCATCATTCCTTATAGCACAATAGTATTTCATCACAATCATAGACCACAACTTGTTCAGTAATTCTCCAATTGATAGGGCATCCCCTCAACTTCCAATTCTTTGCTGCCACAAGAGAAAGCTGCTATAAACATTTTTGTACATATAGTCCTTTTCTTTTTTTTTTAATCTTTTTGGGATACATACCTACTAGTATTGTTGTTGGGTGAAAGGGTATGCTCAGTTTTATACCATTTGGGGAATAGATTCAAATTATCCTTGGTATGGTCGGACCATTTCCCAACGCCATCAGCACTATGAGTACCTATTTTTTCACATGTCCTCCAATACTTGTCATTTTCCTTTTCTGCCTTGTTAGCCAATCTGATAGATGTGAGTTGGTATTTCAGAGTTATTTTAATTTGCATTTCCCAAATCAAAAGTAATTTAGAGCATTTTTCATAAGACTATTGATAGCTTTTATTTCTTCTTCTGAAAATTCTTTTTCATATCTTTTGACTATTAATCAGTTTTGGAATGGTCCTTATTTTTTAAAAATTGGCCCATTTTCTTACATATTTGAAAAGTATGACCTTTATCAGAGAAATGCTGTGATTTGTTATCCCCCCATGTTTTCTATTTTTCTTCTAATTTTAGCTGCATTCGTTTTGTTTGTACAAAACCCTTTTAATTTCATATAATAAATATTCATTTTGCTTCCTATGATCCTCCCTATCTCTTATCTAGTCATAAAATCTTCCCTAGTTTGCTTTTAATCACATCAAAAATTTAACAATTGACTCTCAGGAGTCACTTAGAGTTGGCTCCAAAACTCACCTGCTCCCAACCCTCTGAAAAGGCACCATAATATAATATGGTTTAGTGTGAAGAGCCTTTGTATTGAGAATCATGAAGCCTGAATTCATTTTATAGTTTTTCCACTAATAAGTTATATGATCATGGACAAGTCACTTAACCTACATAGAGCACTATTTCTTCATCTGTCAAATGGAAAGGTTAAATAGAAAATCATTAATGTCTCTTCCAATTCTAATGACCAATAATTTTATTTCTATGACTTCTTTTTGCTAAGAAAGAATATTTATCTTAGAGATGTAATTCTTGAACATGTTACTATCAACATGGAAAAATCTTACATGGACTTTTTTTTTTTTTAAGTGAGGCAATTGGGGTTAAGTGACTTGCCCAGGGTCACACAGCTAGTAAGTGTTAAGTGTCTGAGGGCGGACTTGAACTCAGGTACTCCTGACTCCAGGGCTGGTGCTCTATCCACTGCACCACCTAGCTGCCCTCCCATGGACTTTTTTAGCAGCTAGTTGAAATGCCTAACCAGAGCTTTCCTAATTCCATTGGTGTTATTTACTTCATTGCTATGTTTTGTTTTGTTTTGTGTTGTGTTGCTTTTTTAATTCTGTAAACTTCTGAATTTCCTTTAGTTTAGCTAGCTCAAGGAACTAATTGCAAAAGTGTAAGAGAAAAGCTGTATCTCTTTTGTAGTTCTCTGCTCTTGGGTTTCCTACTTCTCCTTCCATAGACAAAGAAACTGGGAAATTACACACATAGTAAGCAGCAAGAAATCTTTTGGCTAACCAGAAGTCTTCAGGCCAGTTTATTTTCTTAATTAAGAAAGATATCATCCTTCCCTTATATTTAATACTTGGATTTCCTTAGCTGGTTATTAATGCTTGTTCCCAGTGTTTCTTTAGCAAGCAGTGACATTTCAAACTTTCTTCTCCTTTGTAGACAAAAAAATCAGGATATAGTAGAAGTATTTTTTAAATGTTCTTTCATATCTTCTAGAGAAAACTCTTTAAAACAAACATTTACAAATCATTTCATTGTTTTTCAAAGAGATTTAAAGTGACTTCATGACAAGGAATTACCTCAAAAATATTATTTTCATTGTATTTTTTCCATTGTAGACGTAGTCGATTCCTATATAAGGAGAACATGACTGTCATTCTTTCCCTTATATTCTTTATAGAGTAGCCAACAATAATATTTCTTAGTGTTTAAAAAGTGCTGAAGCAAGAATGACAAAAATTGGATTCTAGACCCGGTCAGTTATTTAATTTCTCTCAGCCTCTGTTTCCTGAAAAATAAGGGTGTTGAATGATATGATCTCTTATGGTCTCCTAGACCTAAACATCTTTGATTCTATGACTCTATTTCAGCCTCAAAAAATTTCTTTAAGACACATTAATATAGATATAAGTGAATATATGTGATTTTCAACATGTGCCTCAAATGACATATTACTTAATCTGTTTGCCAGTTCTAACACACAAAAAAATGTATTGACTGCTTAATATTTGCTCTAATTGAGTGCTCTTTAACAATTATCATTAAGATGACTGGAGAGTCTAGTTAGGTAAGAAGTTTTCTGTTTTTAATGTCCTACTGATGGATAGATGCCAGGAGAAATTTTCAAGTCAGGGTCAATAAAATGAGGCTTTTACAAAGCTGCTTAAATCTGAAAACTTTCTATTAGCTTACTTCCTGGTCACTGCCTGTTTGAGAGAGAGAAATAGAATTGAGATGCCGATCTCTAGCCCTACATTTAACGGCCACTGTAAACAATCATTTATGTCTGAGTTCCATGGATTTGCTGTGGCTACTGTTTATGGGAAACCAGTTTCATGCTGATGCCTGGAAAACAAGGATATATTTATTCTCCATTTCTGCCTTGTGAGGATTATTTTTGTCTTTATGCTAATGCTCCCTGCAAGTGATAAGGTCTCTAGAAGTCATTTGTGTCTCCCTATTTGTTCATAAGCCAGTTTCTCCATTATTTATCCTTTTAAACATAGACATGTTAAAAATTACTCCATGTTGAGGAAGGGGTGGTACTTCTCAGAGGAGATGCTAGAATATTCATTCACTGCTAGAGGGACTTTGGTGTAGGAACCCATTTTAGAAGGATGGTTTTCTGTCTTTCACTTCTGTTATCTTAACTTCAGTTTTCCCTTGTCATAAATTCATAACCAGATCTTATGAGCCTACAGATAACTTTTCAGAAAGTTCTGTAAGCACCAACTCTAGTTTTGTCACTTTGTCACTATATATTTACCCAGTAAATTCATTCAGTGAATCATATCCTTTAAAAATATTGAATGAGCCTAATGAGGCAAAAGAAAATAAGACATGAGTTTCCAGTAGAGGTCCTGTTTGACTCTTCTCATAAACCAATAGTCATTGATAGCAAGTTACATTTATGCAGCTCTTTTTGAATGTTTGTAAATTGTTTCCCTTATAACAAACATCTTTATCAGTTAGTAAAAGCATTATGATCAGCTGTTTTATAGGTGAAGAAACTGAGGCACAGAGAGAGGTGAAGCAACATGCCCATGGTCATAGCTCATTATTCTCAAAGCTAGAGCATGAACCCTGGGTTTTGATGTCAGGGACTCTTTTGTTAGTCTAGAACCCTTGTTCTAGTCTTAGCATCTCTTTGGCATGTCCTGAAGAGGTATGGTGTTTCAAGGTAATGTAGAGACCAGAATTTTAAATTTTGCCCCAACAAAGCCAAGGGGAACAGGCCATGGGATGCTACAAGGCCCACTTTATTGAATAGTACTCTGGAAGGGTTATGAATTACCTCCTTTCCCTGTTATCCTTACAGTGTTTGTCAAGATCTTCTCCTTGCACTTTCTTCCACCAACTCACAACTACATGTCTTTGTAATGAATACTCTTCTCTCTAGTAACTCTGTCCTTTTGGTAATTTTATCAGCTACCCTGAATTTAATGACCATCTTTATGCAAATGATTCTCAGGTCTCTGTATACAACCTGATCTCTCTCATGAATTCCAGTCTCATAATTCCTACTGCCTTCATTACACCAATTCCAAAATGTCCCATAAACATGCCAAACTCCATCTTTTCCTAATAGACCTCACTGTATTTCCAAGACCTGTCCATCTTCCAAACTTCCACATCTCTATTGAGGTCATTACCATTCTTCCAGGACATCAGCCAGGTATGTAGCTGTGTAGTCATTCTTTCCTCTCCCTTAAACTTCATATCTGGTCATTTTCCAAGTCTTATCAGTGTTACCTTCACATCATTTTTATTCATTCATCCTCTTCTCTCTATATGATATCAGATGGAATCCTGACACCAACAATGCTACTTCAACAAACTATGGGAGAATACTGGTATTATAGAGATGGATTTTTTTCATAGCAGCAGCCATCTTGAGATTTTGAAAGCACAGTTATTGTTCAATCTTTCAGTCATGTCCCGCTCTTCATGACCCCATGGACCATATCACATCAGCACTATCTATGGGGTTTCCTTGGTAAAATGACTGGAATGGTTTTCCATTTCCTTCATCAGTGGAGTAAGGCTAGCAGATGTTATATGATTTGTTCAGGGTCACATAACTAGTAAGTGCCTGAGGCTGAATTTGAACTCAGTTCTTCCTGAAACCAGGCCTAGTGCTCTGTTCCCTGAACCACCTATCTGCCTCCATGAAACCAAAGTAGAAGTTTCTAAATGCATTTGAACCTAACCCTTTCACATAAATATTTCCCTTGATTTATGCATACTCCTATGTTGGAATGCTACTATGTCAGGGTTACATTTTTTAAAAGAAAAAAAAATCTGTACCCAAGTAAATATTCAGTAATTGCTAAATATTAAATAATTTGCTAAAATTTTAGTAGAAATTAATAATGAGGATTGATGTATATTTGATTCCAGGGTTATTATGAAACATGGATGTATAGTAAAGTAAACACTAACTCTAGAGGATTGCGTAGAAATCCTGGTTCATATCATCGCTAATTGATTGATGCTGAAGCCAGCTAACCTGTGAGAGTCAGTTGTTAAATCTCCACTGTGAGAAACCTTGGAAATCAGCAAATGCAACAAATTAGGACTTGATTTATCGGTTTGTTGATAGTCTAGGCCAGGTGTCAAATTCAAATAGAAATGGGCCCTTAATCAGTACATAAGGATCCCTGCTGCTACATATTAACGGTTTTAAAATGCAATGTTTTCTATGTTTTACTGCATTTTATTTATTTTATTAAATATTTCCTAATTATGTTTTAATCAGGTTGGGTCCTCCTTCAGGAGTGTTAGGGACCAGAAGCAGTGCCTGAAAATGGTGTTTGATACGTATGGCCTAGCCCTAAGAAAGTGATGGAGAAAATATCACTAATGCAGCTTAAACTTTAAAATGGGCCTTTGTATACATTTTTGTTTCTAGGAGAGCTAGTTAATTAACTTTTACTACCACACTCCTGCTTAGTGTCCATGTACTAATTATTTAATCTCTCTCTGCCTCAGTTTCCTCATCTACAAAAAGAGGATAATCATAGTTATTTTGCATCATTCTCTGAATCAATGTAAGGAAAGTTCCTTCTGAAATGTAATGGGCTATAGAAATGAGAACTATTATTATTACCGTGGAAAGAGATTCCTGATAGTAAGGAAATGGCATTCAAATAGCCTTTCAAATGAATTGCTTATTTCAGTGAGCAAAAAGAAATGAGGAAGCTGGGACAAAAGCAAACTCCATATATTTTAGGCTGTGAATTATACTGAGATGACCACTTAAATTTCACATTGAATAACCAAATAGGACTTTACAGATATTTCATCAGTTCCTTAAAAGGATGTTTTCCTTTATAATGAGGCAGATACCACCTTGGATATTTTCTGTGTATCTAAGGATCTGCCATTAATCAAAAGGCAATTCAGAGATAGTTGGCACTTATTTCTGTGGGCCACACAGAGAAATGGAGGAAAAACTGGATGTTTGGTCCTGAGATGACAGTCATTCAACCTTAGGGTAAAATGAACCTGCCACTATATATTTGCATAGTTATAGTTGCTGCTCTGTGATCAAGTCCTATGAAGCACCACACTCAGGCTACAATCCGATTAAGAAGAGAAATCATTTTGTAAAATGAAATTTCACAAATCCTTTCAACTTTTAGTTACCTTAAACTCTACTAAGAGATACAAGGACACTGTTACATAGGATTCTAATTATATGATATAAGACATAATATCTGCTCAGAGTGAGCTTTAGGTAATCCATTGAAAAGAGGGGCCCAGATTCAAGGCCAACCCAATCTTCTCCTTGCTTTCTCCCCCTTTCCTTTCAGAGCTCTTTTCTTGCATACCTGCCCATTCCTTTGGGACTCAGTTTTCTCAGTGACACATTCTTTCTGTTTAGCGTTTTGCTCTCTATGGATGTTAGTGTCAGAACAGATCTTAATGCTTTTATTCCTTTTGAGTTACCATTACTATTGTTATATTCATTCCAGATTCTCGTAGCTCTATGCACCTGTGAATTATAGTGAATTATGCTGTGAAGTTTTTATGTTAATAACATTTAACCATGATGAAAGCCTGGATTTCCCTGTCCTGTTTAACTGAAAACTAGCAATAGGCCCTAAAGTTTGGTGTTATATGTATTATTCTGACCTCTCTGGGAAGTATACCTTAGTCAGAGCATTTTGTTCTTCTCAAACCATTCTATCTCATTCTCTTTTTGTACTTGCACTTCAGTGATAGCTTGCTAGACAAATGGATTTTTCCTGATTTGTTAGTTGGTGCTAGTTGGCTAATATGTTAGTAATATTCTACTTTTCCCAGATCTTCTAGAGATAGGATGCTTTAATTTTTAAATTTTTAATTTTTTTTTTATTTTGGTGAGGCAACTGGGGTTAAGTGACTTGCCCAGGGTCACACAGCTAGTAAGTGTTAAGTGTCTGAGGCCAGGTTTGAACTCAGGTCCTCCTGAATCCAGGGCCAGTGCTCTATGCACTGCGCCACCTAGCTGCCCCAGGATGCCTTAATTTTAAAGAATGAATGTAATGATATGATATGCTGGTGCTGGAGAACACTAACAAGAGAGCTTTTTCAAGAAAAGAGGTTCCTTTGGAATGCCTCAAATGTTACCACACATATGAATGGATACCTATGAATCCTGTGAATAAAACCAGTCCTGGTCAAGTCACTGCGATCCATCAGTGACATTTGGGTTAAGAGTTCAAGATGAGGGGCAGCTAGGTGGCGCAGTGCATAGAGCACCAGCCCTGGAGTTAGGAGGACCTGAGTTCAAACCTGGCCTCAGACACTTAACACTTACTAGCTGTGTGACTCTGGGCAAGTCACTTAACTCCAATTGCCTCACAAAAAAACCCAAAAACAAAGTGTTCAAGATGAATTATGAATCAAATGAGAGTTTTTCTGGAACCAGGACTTTTTGTAAGAGTACTGTACATGTGGAAAATGGGAACTCAGAAATAGTTGCCGGAGAATATAAGAACATAAGCAGCTGGTGAGGGGAGAGGTGAGAGAGAGGGGCTTCCATCTGTGGACACTGCTCCCAAATGGCCCAGTGTGGTGAAGCACTTGATTGTGCTCTGCTCATCCATAGATTTACTAGAAGCTATGTTTTGACTTTGAGAAGGAAAATGCAGCATTGAATCTCAAATCATTTGGGAACATGATCTATATTTCTTACAGTAAAACAAGGTTTTCTTCTAAGGGGACTTCAATTTATTTGGTGTGATTTCCCACTCTTGTACTAACATGACAGAGAGGGTTCTTTTGTGCCTGTAAGGCATATGACTGTTCAGAGTAAGTTTAATTTGTATTTTATTTTCTGAAATCATTTTAATTTGGTTGGTAGGAGGTCCTAATCTTTTTTTAATATGAAGATACAAAATCAGGGGTTGTAAATTGCATTTTGAGCCCAGTTGATTTGAAAGCAAAATGTATTTTACCATTAATGAGAGAGAGCTAGTGCTGAGCAGAAGGATAATGGTAATTAGAAAGAGAAAACATTTTAAGAAAAAGGAGTGGAGCATTTGCAAGTAAAATGTGAAAATTCACATTCAGATTTTCACATTTAGAGAAATCTTTGAAATTCTGTAAACCAGTTATACCAATGTCTCAAATACTGCATAATATCACTAATTCATACTTGTGTGGTTTTTTAAGGTTTACAATGGGTTTTCTTCCCAGAAGCATGGGGGGGGTAGATAATGTAAAGTATATTAGAAAGTACCCCATTATTTTTCTTTTAAAAATATGTGTTATATGGGATGGTTTTCTGGGCAGGGATAGGTTAAAGGATGAAGGGGATAATCCTAATGCTATTAAAAAAGATTAAATGTTTTGAAAAGAAAACATCTTCATCACCCTCACTTGATGATTATGTATGCCCCAAGTTGTTTGATTTTAATACAGAATGTAAAAGGCCAGTACTATACAGTAACTAGACATCTGGCCTCAGAACTAAGACGACTTGGGCTGATGTCCCATCTTTCATACATACTAGCCCTGTGACTCTGGGAAAATCCCTTAATCTCTAAGGACTCTAGGCCCTAGCTTCTGAAACTATTGGTCGTGACCCCATATAGGGTCACATAACTGAAGGTGGGTGTTGCGAGAAATTTGGCAACCGTCCAAAGTTATGTCTACCTATTTTATATACCTATATACCAGAGGTCGCATACAATTTTCTCAGGGGGAAAAGGGATCGTGAGTGGAAAAAGTTTAAGAAGCCCTGCTCTAGATAGCTCTCAACAGCCATGAATTATAGAGCTAGTGCCAACCTGGTTAACAAAGGAAGCATCCTCACTAGGAATTCCTTATTACTTTGAAATTACAGGCATAGTCCAAAAAAAATACATACATAATTTGTACATTCTTGATTATAGAATATGTGTGGTTATTCTGTGCGTTTTCTTTGGTGCATTCCAGTTCCCTTTGATTTTATAGGTGGAAGGGTTTGGCTATGTGGAAATTTCCTCTATTGTTGCAGATCGGTATTTCATCTGTAACTTAGAGAGGTTCCTGAGGCTGATTAGGTGACTTGCACAGGTTCACACAACCTTTAGGTGACAAAAGCAGCACTCGAATCAAGGCTTTCTGACTCTAAGTCTGGTGTTCTTTCCTTTCTATATTTCTTTGTCTCTCACCCTGATCTTAAGCTGGGTTCCTTGGGGTTAGCTGAATTTAGCTTCCTAAATCAAGAAGAGAAAATTGTTATTTTTAAAAAATACATAAAGCATTCAAAAGACATCCTTTTTGTTTTGTTTTTCAAGAATCTGTACCAGAGCTTACATTAATGAATATGGAGCATCAAAAGCTCTAGTGAAGTGATTCTAACCCATGGAGATCTGGGCTAGGACTACCTAAAATAAATTAGTCACGCTTTTGTTTATCCTAAAGGCCTAAATGCTTACCTGCTCTGCCTTTGTCGCAGTAAACAAAAGGCAAGCTGTTGCCTACCTTAGCTGCCTTGGGACAGGACTATGGCTCATTCTCAAACCTGTTCCTAGCAAGATAGATCTCACCTGTGAGACTCCTGTTTTTCTATCCTAGTGTCAGTTTGATATAGCCTTACAACTGCTTTTAGTTCAACTCTCTGACTCCCTACAAATGCCACAAGACATATGTAATGACTAGCAGGATATTAATCAGTGAACATATATTAAGTACCTACTATGTGCCAGACATAATAAGCGCTGGGTAATACAAAAGACAAAAACCAGTTCTTATACTCAAGGAGCTTGTGAGGCAATAGAATCACTGATCTACTCAATTAGGAGCGAAAGGAGATGGATTCTAATCCTGACTCTCCCACTTACTATTTGTGGGGTCTTAGACAAATCACTTCACCATTGTGTGCTTCCTTTCTCATCTCTCTTATTTCAAGTTACTCCCCTTCACTCATAAACTAGCCTGTCAGCACTACTCCTCCTCGTATGTCCTGCTTTTGCTTTGGCACAGATAGCCCTTCACTTCTGTAATGCATTCTCTACACATTCTTCACCCCTGTGCATTTCCCAGCTTCCTTCAAAGCAAAACTGAGGCACCATCTGCCACACATGTGTTTACTGCTCATTCCACCTTCTCCCACTTGTTAGTGTTCTCGACCTCTGGAAAGTACTTTATCTTTTGCTCTGCACCCATTCTCTATTTTTGTACATATTAAACCATATCATTAATCTTTGGGGGCAGAACCTTTAATGTTATCTGTTGTATCCTCCATGCATGGTATATTATATGTAAAGCATCACAAAGATATGCCCTTTTTTTTCTTTTTAGAATCTGCATTATAGCATATCTAATGTTTATTCCTGAACAGAATTGAAAATCAAAGGATCTTGAAGGTCCTTTCCATTTCTAAATTTTGTTGTGTCTGTTGCTCTACAAACACAGCTCTGGCTCTATCTCTTGTGTACCTTTACTTATGCATTTATTTCCTTGTGCCCAGAATACTGCCTCTTCAATCTCATTACCTGGTTTGGTCTTGCTTTTCTTTCAAATATCTGACCAAATGCCACTGGTTTCAGAAAGCTTTCTGTGACCTGCCAACCCTGTGTGATGTGTCCCTTCCATGAATTCCTTTGACACCTTGTATCCATCTTAGGCTTATTCCATATTCTGCTTTATTGATATTATAGTGAGATAGATGATATCTCATCTTGCCTGCTTGGGTGGAGGAGACAGAGACAGACAGAGAGAGAGAGGGGGAGGGAGGAAGGGAGAGAGAGAGAGAATGAATTTGAATGAATATTTGTTAAATTACTACTCTGTGCCAGGTAATGTGTTAAGTGCATTACTTATAGTCTATTGTTTGATCTTGTTCAATATGGGACTGTATATTGCAACTCTCTCAACGTAATGTTTAATGCATTTGTAAACATGAAAGAGGTCTTTGATTTCCAGCGGATCTGAAGCAGTTTGTGACGTAGTATTTAAGTCCTGGACAGTAGACTGTATCACATAGGTTATAAGGGATTTGCCCAGCATCACATGGACAGCAAGGCTTAAAGGTAGGATATGAATCCAAGTCTTCCTGACTCTAAGCCCAGTTCTCTATTCTGATGCTCTGCTTTTACACAGAGCTAGTTCTTAGTAAATATTAATAATTAATAAATATTTGTTGAATTTGTTGCACGTTTAAATTAATGAATACATTCACTCTAATGTTTATGGGTAAATATCCTTCCCCTGTCACCATCTTTGTTGAATGAATTCAAAAGATGAAGGACAGGGGCAGCTAGGTGGTGCAGTAGATAAAGCACTAGCCCTGGATTCAGGAGGACCTGAGTTCAAATCCAGTCTCAGACACATGATACTTACTAGCTGTGTGACCTTGGGCAAGTCGCTTAACCCTCATTGCCCCCCCCTAATATAAAGGACTACAAAAGAAGAAAGGGGTGGTATAAAAGAAGATGGATTTATCAAAAATAAGTTACAGCTTCCACACAGTTTTGCCAAGGGGTGTCTGGCATATGATATCACTCCAAGAACTTCCACTGGTAGACTTGCTTCTTGTGGCTTCTATTAACTAATAGGTTTATAATGGCTTTAGTAAGGTGAGAATGGTATCAACCCTCTTGATACAGCCTGTGTTACAGAAACTTGACTTGCTATGACTAGCTTAGTCTTACTCTAGAACATACCATAGACATGCAAGGCAGCTTATCTCCATCTTCCTCCCAGGAGAATGACAGAACAAGTATTTTCCTTTGTGTAAAGATAAGAATAAATTTCGACCTCTCTTATGCAAATTCATCTCCCAACAGTTTGTTAATTTCTGCTGTTTGCTCAAAATTGGGAAACATCAGACCTGTGATACATCATCTTTTGTACAGTTGGCACCTTCCATCATGAATCATATTAATCTGCTTAAACTAACAAGGATTAATTGCTCCAGTAAGGCAAACTGGCATTGAAATGATATATTGCCCAGGCAGCTTGGAAGTTGGCCATTCATAAATCTTGTTTGTTGGTGAGTTCATTTTTGTTTGTCTCTTGTTCTGACAGATGTGTGCCCAATCACTGTGAGCATGGTGGTAAATGCTCCCAAACCTGGGACAGCTTCAAGTGCACTTGTGATGGGACAGGATACAGCGGGGCCACCTGCCATAACTGTAAGTGCCAATTTATCTCACTTTACATTTGTAATTACATGAGAATCCCTTGTTTTTTGTTTGTTTGTTTGCTTGCTTTTACCACTGTTATAAAGCCTGGAAACCCGAGTCTGAATAATCCACAAACTGGAAAATTAGTCACTGAATGAAGGATTTTGCTGTAGGTCTTACATGAAGTAATATTTGAGTTTTCAAAACACACTTGCAAAGCTGAATGACAGAGGGACGGAGACAAAATAATCCCCGCATTTAATGAATGCATTGTTTAGATTGCACTGGTTTTGGAAGAAGTACTTGATATTGAGAATAATTGGCAATATTAACCTTATTCAGAGTTTGGACACTGGTGGAAACAGTATCATGGGCATGATGTGACCAGTAATTCTTAAGTGTAAATCTCTAGAGGTTCAGAAACTCATTGTGTGTGTGTTTAGTGCAGTGTCCCAGGATATTAAAGGCACACAATAAAGTTAAAAAACAACAAACAGAAAGTTACTTCCCCTAATATAGGTCATATAACAAATATTTTTTTTTTTTTTAGTGAGGCAATTGGGGTTAAGTGACTTGCTCAGGGTCATACAGCTAGTAAGTGTTATGTGTCCGAGGTCGGATTTGAACTCAGATCCTCCTGACTCCAGGGCCAGTGCTCTATCCACTGTGCCACCTACCTGCCCCTATATAACAAATTTTTTAAAGTCTATTAAGTTATCATGCCAAGCCCAGATCTCTCTCTACCTCTCTTTCTCTACCTCTGTGTAAGGCATGATATGATATTACATATCTCGCTATCTCTGTGTATACCATGGGTAAGTGGTATTTTGGATATTGAATTGAAGGTTCAATAAGTGTTTTGTCGGGATGGTTCCCTTTCCTGAAGTAGAGTAATAGGAAAATGTGCATTTCAATGAATATAACAGGCAGAATAGTAGAGTTATGTTGAGATGAACTGTAAAAATGAACCAATTTTACCTAGGAAGTCTGCTGAGTAGACCAGGGGGAGCTTTAATGGTAGCCAAGAGAAAAGATCTCAACTGCTGAGTATTCATTTTTCTATCTTTCCGGCACTCAGAAAAGCAAAATTATATTTTAAGGCAGTAGAAACTGATCTTTGTGAGCTTTATTCAGCACCTTCTGGTAATGTGACATTAGTTATAAAAGATACATATGGATATGGGAGATCAAAGAAAAAGAGCAGTTAGGAAGGACTTGGGTTTGCTTGTTTTTAAGTTATACTTTTGTCTTGGATTTGGTTTTAGATGAGAATTAAAATTTCTTTGGTGTAGGGAAGTTCAAAGTGAGGAAATTCCTTTAACCCATTTAACACACACTGTAATTTCTAGTCTTTGAGAGTTGCTAGAGAACTTGGAAGTGAAGCATGTTGTCTACAGTCACACAGCCAATATATGTCAGAGGCTGAGCATGAGCTCAAGTCATCCTGACTCTGGGTCTAGCTCAGGGGACTGAGTCTGGCTGACAAGACTGTGAATAACTGATGTCCCCTTATCATCCTTGATGAAATTACAGAATAAAGAGAAAGTGAGAGAGAACATAAAGTGCTGTTTAAATTTTTTAAATGTACAGAGAAGCTCACAGGCTCAGTAAAGTATTTCGATCTTGCAATATAGGGAAGTGTTTAGACCCCATTAAACCTTCATAAGGGTCCTTGAGTCAGACTGGATAGAGTTATAGGATGGTTGGTCATTGGCTGGCCAAAATACCAGCTTTGTCCCTGATGGTCTTTAAAAACCAAGATAGTCTCCAGAGAGTGGATAGAGGCAGGAAATAGCTCTGCAAAGCAAGAGCTCTTGTACCTAAGAAGAGAGAGAGCTTTAGAAGTAGAACCTGGGACTTAGGACTTGGAGCACAGGAAATTTCTCTGCAGTTTTCTCTCATTGGCAGCGGCATCTTGAAGCAAAACTATTCACCCACAAGGAGACACTCACCCAGGGAAGTCCCAGGACAGTACAGCTGCATACATAATTAAGAAAGAATAGATCCAAGATCTTCAAAACAAGATTCTGAGAAGGGAAGACACAGGGAATCCAGGTGAGCAAAATGCTCAGTAGAGATTTTGTGTCCCAGGAGGAGTAGCATGAGGATTTCACAAGAAGGGAAATAGCATTGAGGCCCTGCCTCATCAGAGATATGGTTTCCCTTAGCCATGCCTGTTCCCAATATGTGTATTTCTCTTCTAGTATACCCTATATATATTCTAACTCTTCCTACTGATGTTGTATGCATTTTTGGGGGAGTATGCCTCAGGTTTATGGGATATATGCCTTATAGCTGGTCTTAAAGTGCCATCTCAGTAAATATCTTTTCTTTGACCTAACTATCCCCTGGATGGCTTTTAAAGGTAAATTCACCCATGGGAGTTCACGAACTATAATTTTTGAGTGTGGGCCCACCAAGTACTTTGAACTTGGGATACTTGTCCTCCAGGGCATGTAGCCTGTGCATAAAAATCAGAAGTAGCCCAGTGGGGATACTACATATAAAATCTTGATGTCTGTAAAAATATTTTTCCCAGGGAGTAATTTAGGCATGAGGAGAAATGAAAATGTTTTTGTCTGTCTATAAAGTATGATACAATGATTATCTACAAATGAAAAATAGTGCTAGGGGAAGCTAGGTGGCGCAGTGGATAAAACAGGCCCTAGATTCAGAAGAACCTGAGTTCAAATGTGACCTCAGACACTTGACACCAGCTGTGTGACCCTGGGCAAGTCACTTAACCCTCATTGCTCTGCAAAAAAAAAAAAAGAAAAAAAAAGAAAAGAAAATAGGTGCTATTAGTGACAAGAGAGTCACTAATAGCACCTGCGAATAGTTTGAGATAGATGATAGATAGATACATACATACATAGATACATACATACATGAAAGATGACTATATTAATGAATAATTTTAACAGTTTGGCTCCTGGAATGATGAAGCAGAAAAAACACTTGAGTGGGAATTTGAGGAAAGATTTGCTTTTTAGTCCTAAATCTGGCAATAATTTTCTCTTGTGACTTTGAGCATGTCAATTCACCTCTCTGGCTCCCAACTTAATTACCTAGAAAATGAAGCCATTCAAATGAGATGATGTATAAAGTTCCTCCACATTTTCAAATTCTTTAATCCTTTTAGTTAAAAAATACCTATTTAATATGCTCTGCTGTGGTCTGTGTCTGTAGTCATCTACATATAATCACAGCAGGCAAGCCAGAAAAGAATGATCCCTTTGAAAGTCCGAATCCAAGTATCACTTTATTGAGAAATACTGAAGATATGAGAGAAATGCATGTGCATGAAATAACAAAGGATCCTTTAGGACAATGAGAGGGTGATGAGTTTGTAAGTTTCTGGAAACTTGGAAAGTGTTTTTCACCCTGATTCCTAAGTTTCAGGTGCCATGGTACAATAGCAAGATCACTGGATGAGAGTTTAGAAGATCTTTGGTCAAATGCTTCCTTACTAACTGTGTGATCTTAGGCCAGTCACCTCAGCCATCTCTGCCACACTTTTCTCCTCTGAGAAGTTAAGGTCTTTAATGAGATGTCTCTTCTGCCTCCAAAGCCAGTTTAGGTCTGACTGTGACTCCTCTATATTGAGGGGATGTCCCTGTTACCTCCAGGATCAAATAGAAAAACATGTTTAACTTTTTAAAGCCAATGACAACCTTTGCCCCTTCTTACTTCTTTAATCTTCTTACACTTTGAACCTCTCCCTGTATTGTTATCAGAGACACTGGAGTTCTTACTGTTCCTCACTTGCAGCATTCCTATCTCCTGATGCCATCCATTTCCATTGACTGTCCCCTATGTTTAGAATGTTCTCTGTGCTCACCTTTACCTTTTGCCTTACCTGAATTCTTTCCTTCCTCAACTCCTACTTTCTTCAAGAAATGTTTTCAAGCCCCTCTACCCTCACCTCCTAATGCCTTCCCTGTGTTATCTCCTTCTATCTGCTCTGTATGTATGTTGAATGTTGCTTTTTATATTGAAAATATGAACTCCTTGGAGCCAGGGATTTTTTTGTGTGTGCCTTTCTTTGTGTCCTTGGCACTTAGCACAATAGCTGGCACATAATAAATACTTAATAAACGTTTGTTGATCTGATATGATTGGGTGATATATATGAATTAAGGTCAAGCTAAGGAAAAGCAGATCAGCCCTTATGGGTCCAGATGATCTACTCAGCTTTGATTAATTTGCTTTGCCTATATTTTCTCTTATATTGCGTGCCTTCTTATAAATGCCCTTCTCATCTTCTCTTGTACTCTGATCTCTATCTGATTACTTAACCTTGCTTCCTATATACTGCCTCTCTTTCAATACCAATCCTGACCTCTATGTTTCTCACTACAACTAGGTAATCCTACTATAGTGTGTCTTGCTTGCCCCCTAAGCTTAGTGTTTGAAGTAGGAGTTAAACTCAGGTTTCTAACTCTGTGACTCTGGGCAAGTCACTTACCTTCTGTCAGCCTCAGTTCCTTCATCTGTAAAATAGGGATAATAATAGAATACAATAGATGACATGAGATAATATTTATAAAATGTTTTGTAAACCATCAAGCACTATCTAAATGCTAGATATTACTGTTGTTACTACTAATAAGAACTGTAGGAACCAGGGGAGATTTCACAAATGAGGTGGCACCTGAGCTAAACCTCAAAGGAAGACTTGTGAAAAACGGAGAAAATATATTTCTAGCTATAGGAATTCTTAAGTTAAATGCACAGAAGCAAGAGAATAAATGGTGGGTTTGGGGAAGAACAATAGTCTAGTTTGGTTGGAATACTGAATATAGGAATGAACTTGAGAAAAATAGACTGGAGGCAAGGAAAAAACATTTTTAAAATTTCAACAACATTGTGAAGACAAATAGCTTTAAAAGATTTGTGATCTATGTACAATGAAGGGACCAACCACCATTAGAATGTCTATGTCCTTGTCTGAGATTTGCTTCCTGTGTGACCTTGAGCCTATGGGACTGATAATCAATCATGATACCCACTTTGTAAAAGAGAGGGCATGTACTCAAGTTGCAGAATGACAAATATATTTTTGACATGCTCAGTGGTAATGTGGGGAATTTCTCTTGATTGACTGTATATCACAAATTCCTTTTTTTTAATTGGGGAAGGGAACTGAAAGGGAAAGAAAACAAATGTACATTGATTGAAAAAATAATTTTTAATTTCTAAAGAAACAAAAGTAGGTTATGGCAAGAATGCAACAGGCCCCTAAATGTCAAGCTAAGAAATTTTATATTTTACTCTAGTGATAATTTGGAACTACTTGAGATTTTTGATCAAGGAAATAACATGGTCAGACCTATGACTTCGGAATTTTTTTGGTGGATTAGTATAAATGATGGATTGGAATGGGAAGAGATTGGCAGCTGAGATCCTAAATGGGTCACGTCAAGTTGGAGAGCTTGATGAATTAGGAGGCCAGGCTGGCCAGAGGACATTGGATGCACATAGAAATCCCCAAATTTGAGGGCAAGAGTAGGAGTGAAAAGAAAGAGAATTAGCCAGGGACTTAGTTCTATGGGAAAGGAATTAATGTATCCTGGATGTTGGTTCTTATCACCTGTGTGATTTTGGACTAGTGACATAACCTTTGTGGGCCTTAGTCTTTCCATCTGTAAAATGACATGATTGAACTTAGTGATATGTAAGGTCCCTTCCAAAACTAAGAAAATAATAAGTAGCAATAATAATTTGAGCACTGCTTTATATACTTTATATCCTTTGAACCCTCCCAACATTACCATTGGGCAAGTACTACGCATATTCTATTCTGCAGGAAAGAGTCTCAGAGAAGTTAAATGACTTATCAATGTTTATACAGCAAATGGTATCAGAAGACATATTTGAATCCAGGTCTTCATGATTGGCAAAATAAGTATGCTTTGACTGTACCACTCTGGGTTTTTTACCCCTGAGATCTACCTTCCTGTGGTTCCTTTAACCTTATCTCAGAGTCATATACCTTGGTCCTTCAATGTAAGAGTATAATGCTCTGCCAGGAGATAGAGAGGACTCAGGGATGGTGTAGGAGTAGAGCCTCTATAATAGATAAATTCTGAACCTAGGGAAAAAAACCTCAGCATTTTAAGTAGTCAATAGTTTTAAGGCTTGTGAGAGTCAAATGATATATCTGTAAACTGCTCAGCATGGTGCCTGGCATCGGGTAGGCACTATTTCATTCCCCTCCCATGGTTCCTTAGGTGAGCCAGGTGAGTAGGAATAATCTATAGAATGGTTGGTTTCTCATTGATTGACTGTGTTCCTGAACCCCAAGCGAGAAGAGTTTCCTGGTAAATGATTGAATGATACTTGAAAGAAGATGAGGTGCTACAGAGCTCTTATCTAGGCTGGCCAGGCCAGTAAGGGCTCAAAGGCTACAGGCCTGGGGTGCGCAGTCCTGCTGACTCTTACTGGTCATAGGTTTTTAAATCAGCAATAAAGTTTGAAAGAAACTCATAAAACATCAGTGTTCAGAAAGGAGTGAAAAAGGCTTGTCCCTCTGCTTTAATCAATGGTACTTGTAATGTCCATAAACCTTAGCGATGTAGGTCACTGATGGTCCAGGTTGATTTCTCGTGGGTATTGGAATCCTTTATGAGACTTTCAGAAAGGATTTTAATGTCCACATGTTCAGTTATGGAATAGTGCTAAGTAATGAGAAGTAGTTCACTTGATCATTTAGGCAGCCCCCAAACCAGGAAAGTGTGTCTATCAAACTGTGAACTCAAGATCAAGGGCGGGGTTTGGGGGTGGATTCAGAAGAAAGGAAAGGTGGGAAGAAAACAGGAAGGAAGGAAGGAGGAGATAGAATCTGCCTCCTAGAAAGTAGTTTTAAATCAAATTGTTATAGTATTATTTATTATTAAGAAGGAGCCTTCCCACTGGTTAAAACCTAATTCTAATATAACATAGTAGACTTCTAATATTTTGCCATTCAATTTTAAAACACTTGAACACTTTTTTTAAGCAGTAGATTAACTTGATCAGCCAGGGTGAGACAAGGCACTGTTGAAGCATAGGATTTTACAGCTGGGACAGAATTAGAGATCATCTGCTCCTGTCTAGTGATTTAACAGAGGAGAAAAAATTTGAAGCTCAATATATTTTTTTCCTTGTGACTTGTAATAGTTTACAGCCTGGAGCCAGAACTAGAATATAAATCTCATATATGTGTATGTGTTTACATACACGTGTCCACACATGTATGTATGGATATATACACATAGCATTTGTATGTGTGTATATGTGTATAAATACATTTACATTCAAATGAAGATATACATTTATATAAGACAACCAGCTATATGTGTACTATATACATATATACATGCATACATCATATATACACATACGATATTTGCTTATGGCATGTATATTATGTGTATATGCCCATATATACACGTATGTATGTATATATGTACATCTATGTGTATATTTGTGGTACTGTTTCTCCCTTGCCCAGTGGAGTTTTGCTCAACTTTTAGGGAATTAATTTACATAATATGCTCCAGTGCCTCATGACAGTAAACTAAGGGATATTTGAATTTGTCTAAAAGGATGGTCCACAAAGTCTTTGGTCACACTTCTATCAGGGGAAAAAACAATTAAGTCCCCCCTCTTCCCCTTCCCCTTCCCCCCACTCCTGTATGTGTATGTACTTGTTTACAAATAATATACTAGTGGTAGCCTGGCCTCTTAGAATGCTGGCCTTGGCACCAGCAAGACCTGGATTGAAGTCTTGCTTCTGACAGATGCTACCTCTGTGACTCTGGGCAAGTTCTTTCATCTCCCAATACTCTAAACAACTTGAAGACAAGTTGTGAAAAAAGATACATCCCTGGATTTGTAGAGGGAGCTTTTTCTTTTTTTTCTTTTCTTTTTTTTTTTTTTTTTAGTGAGGTAATTGGGGTTAAGTGACTTGCCCAGGGTCACACAACTAGTAAGTGTTAAGTGTCTGAGGCCAGATTTGAACTCAGGTACTCCTGACTCCAGGGCCGGTGCTCTATCCACTGTGCCACCTAGCTGCCCCAGAGGGAGCTTTTTCATCACAGGATCTCATATACCAGTGAAATCATTGATCCATATACCACTCTCCACACATATATAAGTTCATATACGCATATGTGTATATAATAAAACATAAATAATAGAAAATAAAAGGTATGAGATGAAATAATGGTGAAATGATATTTCATCCCAGAGCCAAAAGACAGACATTAAATTTATAAAATAGCAGAGTGTCAGACTTGCGCTTCAGGAAAGTCACTGGCAATGGGGTGGAGGACATATATTGCAAAGGGGTGAGATGTGAGATCTGGAGGCCAATTTGGGGGCTTTTGCAATGAATCACTTAAGAGGTGATGAGGTCCTGACCTTGGCTGGTAACTAAGTGAGTAGAGCCATGGGAACATATATAAGTGAAGCAAAGTTAACAGAAAGGATATGTGGAATGAGTAAGAGGGAGGAATAAATATGACAATGAGATTGTGAACTTGGGTGACTTGGCAGATGGTGTTACCCTCAGAAGAAATAGGAAGTTCAGAAGTGGGGAGGCATTTGGAGGCAAAGGTAATGAATTCTGGTTTAATTATAGTGGATTTAAGATACCTATGGAACATCAGTTAAGAAATGTGCAATGGCTAGTTGGTGAGTTGGGACTGGAGTTAAAGAATACGTTTGGGGTTGTATAGATATATGAGGGATTCATATGCCTACACTTTACAATTAAATCCATGGGAGTTGATTAAGACACAGAGTGAGAGAATGTAGAGAGAGGGAAGAAGAGGGACCTGAAGAGAGACTTAGGGTCTACTCCTACATTAGCCTTAGAGGGTATGGTATAGATAATGACCCAACAAAGAAAACTGCAGAACAGCCAAACAGAGAGCAAGGGAACTGAGAGGGAATGTTATGATAACCCAAAAAGAAAGATCAAGCATCCACGAGAAGTCACCAGTGTCACTTTGTACATAGAGGTGAAGAAGTGTAAGGAATGAGAAAAGATCATCACATTTGGCCTTTGACATCACAAGGAGCTATAAAGAAGACAGTTTCAAATTGTTGAGGGAAGAATGAGGACAATGAGAACCTGGGAGGCAAGAAGGATGATGGTTCCTTGCACAGAAACAAGGTAGTTCAAAAGATGGGTAGGTTGCAGTCTACTCATTCTTGCTTTTCCTGTGCCAATCACTCTTCCCCACCAAAAAAAAAAATAAAAATGAAAAGTTGTGGTGTGGAGCGTGGAGCTTGCCCTTGTGCTGATTCAGGGACCGGATGTCAGGATTCATGGTCATGAATTTTGCCAACACAGCTGCTGTGGGTGACGGGGGCTGGTTTGGCTTTCACCTCACTGAGAGGCTTACTCCCCTGATACGGTACAAGTTTTTATACTTGTTCTGTTCCTTATCCTGTGTGCTTCATCTTGCTCCTGCAAGGGTGATAGCCATGGTAGTAACTACATCAGTTAGGAGAACAGCTAGTGGGACAGTCTTTGGAACTGAATGTGCTTATATGAAACTTTGAGGTGGTACTTACTGTTAGAAAAGGTCATGGTGAGAAAACTCCCAAGATCTTTTCATTACAAGCTCTCTGGATGGAATAAAGAAGACACTGAGACCCAGAATTAAGTACTTCCATCTGCAGATAGCTGATGAACAAAAAGGAGCAGTTCATGCCAGCAGTGGGTTCTGTGGCTGATGTGCAGGATATCTGGCAAAAGATCAAACTCTTGAAATGTCCAAAATGTCCCAAACTTTGGGGACTTTGGAGCAGTAGGCTTTGAAACTGTAGTTATTAACACCAGATGGAATTATTTATTTACTGTTAAGAAAAGTTTCTTTTTCGGTGCCTTGGGTCCAATAAGAGGGCTTGCAAATTGGAGAAACATTGTACTCTCTAGTGGAGTATATTTCCTATGATTCTGGAAGGAAGAACAAGTCACATCACATATGCAATACCTTCTTCAAAGGAAACCTGGATTCCTAACAAAAGCAAGTTTTATTTTTCCTCAAAAAAACCCTAAAAACAAAAAACAAACAAAAAATACCACATTACTGTTGCTTCCCAGTAAATTCCCTCTCTCAACTTCATGGTAGCACCAAAACAGAAACCTCCCATATAACAAACATTGGTCATGATGGATAACATATGCCTTATTTTGTGATTATAGTTCCTGATTTTTCTGATAGAAGTGGGAAGACATAGTTCACTATTCCACCTCTGAAGTAACATTTTTTTACCTCATTTTTGCCATCACATTATTGTGGGTTACTTGGGTTCTTAGTGCTACTAATGCCCTTTTGACATTTGCTGGTACCTAAGGTAAGGGCAAGGATCATATCTTTTATGTCTCCAGCCTCTACAGAAATTCACTTATTAAGCTCATAGTATAAATTCAATAAATATACTCATTGATTATTCAAATAATGCTTTAGTCTGGACCTCATAATTTATGGCTACTTTTCTATATTCAAGAACTTGGCTTCTATGTAGGCATCTATAGGTATTCAGGAACTAGTAAAGAAAAAGCTGATTCTGGAAAGGAATGGTGAAAGGGATGGCTTCAGAGAAACGAAGGAAGATGTATGTATATATGTGTATGTACATATACACACATATGTATGTATGAACAAATGGAGAGTACAGTAAGCAACATTAACAACATTTATGTAAAAGCAACAACATTGAAATGACAAACACCTTTCAAAGCCTTAAAAACTCTGGTCAACCACAGTTCCAGAGGAACAGTGATGAATAAGGCTACTTGGAAGAGAGGGACTTAGGTACAGAATGACACTTTTTTTTGACCAATGTGAGAATTTGTTTTGCTTGAGTAGACATGTTTTATGGGAATTTTGTGTTTTTTTCCTATTTCCCCTCAATGGGAAGTAGAAAAAATACATTTTAATAATTGAAAAAATAATAATTTTAAAGATAAAAGCAGAGAATAAGAGGTAACTGGTTTGTGGTCTCTCAACTCATAGACTATTATGTACCCCAAAATGCTATTTTAAAATTTGTAATAGGGAACTGACTTTTCCAAAGGCCAAACCTTTATATTACCTACTCATAAATACTCTTGAAACTCTAAAAATCATTTGATCATTTACTGAAGACAAATGTGAAAGGGGTAGTTTTCTTATATCTTTCCTAGAGTGAGATTAAGACTTGATTTGGGGTGGGGGGAGGATATCTCTAATAGTTACAGAATCTTCACTTCTTTTACTGAGGGAGATTGTGCTCCATGCTCAAGTTGACAGACAAAAGGACAGAATCTCATCTGATCTGGGTGTTTCAGTTGTAGTTCTGCCTGAAGCCTGTGTAGGAGAATGAAGAAAATGACCTTTCAAGGTCTTCTCCAGTATAATGATTATATGAATAGCCTGAAATTTGAGAATGAAAAAAAACACTTACAGAGCAGTACCAATGCAGAAATCAGTTCTTCATAAGCCTCTATAAATTGATATTTGAAGAGGAAACAATCCTACTTTGTGAAATCTTTAGTTGTAGGAACATAAATTTGCAAACTGTAAATAATAGTGCATCTCATTACTGCACACATGAAAGCTACAGTGGATCTTCAATAACTCATTTTATATTACTTATAATCCATTACACCTATAGATAATTTAATATAAAGCACAATAAAAAAGAAATTAATCATACCTGCTGATAGCCACAGAAGTCTACTAATGTAATATCTGGTTTACCAGCAATCAGAATTCTGGTGCTCCCAAATATCCTAAATCACAAGCATCAAAGTCAGTGAAAAAGATGTAGAAGGGTTGCCTTCCTGAAAGGAAATGAAGACACAGTTTGCTGGCTTGGCTGGCTATCATTATAAAAGCCAAGCCCCATAGGCTCCAAAGTAGAGAAGTGAGAGAAAAATGAAGAGGAAGCAAAGAAAGCATGGAGGAGATAGCATAGCGAGATCGAACAGATGGCACTGGGGACAGCATGAAACACTAACAGGAAAAAAGCTTAGATGGTTATGACAAGTAAGATACTCTACTGTATAGAGACAAACAATTAGAGAATTGGTTCACAGTAACCTGTCAGAGCGTTTATTTAGAAAAGAGATGAGACAAACTGTAATAGAATACTATAGTAAAATATATAAAATATATATGACAATATATATTCATGAAATATATGTTAATAGGGTATACAGTATATGCTTACTTATAAATTGATTATGTATATCTAGTGAAAGAGAAATAGAAATTGTGTTGTTATTAAGAGGAGCTTGAATTTTGTGGTTCACAGAGGTCATAGATTCAGAGCTAGAAGAGACCATAGAGTTCAAGTCCCATCTCCTCTTTCACATAAAAGGAAAAGGGTCTCAGAGAGGTGATAATTTACTGACAGTCACATAATGGAAGAATTGGATTTCATGCCCAGCCCTCAGATTCTAAATCCAGTGCTCTCTCTCCTATACTGTGATGGCTCTTCAAAAGGGAAATGTTGATGAATCATGATAGTGCAGTGTTAATTAGGTCTACAGTTTCAAAGAAAAGAGTCAATGCCTAAAACTCCAATAGATTATTTATGAATATCTGTATATATACATAGAGATACATAGATACGTATCTTTGTGTGTGAATATGTTGAGACGGAGAGATTATTTCAAACATATAAACCAATAGTTGGACATACCCATACAACATTAATCAAGAAGATAAGGGCATTTCATGTTTCTGACACTGGTCTCTGTCTTTGAGTCTGGGAAATGAAGTTCATATGTAATTACTTCTAGAAAGGTAGCTTTTTCCTTAAATAACCAGACTTTGTTTAGTCCTTGGCCATTAGGGTCTATGGAGGTTTATTCTGAGTTAGATAAAGAGAATTAGAACATTTTATAAAAGCATAAATCTATAGTAAACAAATCTTAGGTACTTTTAAATACATGCATCATGAGTATTGATTTCATTTTCAACAGTTTATCATGAACTCATTCACTTCAAATGCAATAAAGACCAATTTGCAGTTGAATAAATTTTTGAAAAGTTTAACAAAATGAATTATACAAAGATTTTTTGATTTGTACTTTGGAAGTTTTGACAAAATGAACCCTTTAAATTGTTGTTGTTGTTGTTTGTCCTTCATCCTCAAAGAGGACCATGTGATATCATGACTTGCAATGAATTAAGTGATGAAGGGCTATGCAAGGTCATGAACCTTACTCATTCTTCCAGAGCCATCTGGGCCCAGTAGCAAGATATATATTAGGATGACTGGAAATGGCTCCAGATGTTTAAGCCAACTGGATAGCAAGTGTCTGAGATGAGATTTGAACTCAGGTCCTCCCAACTTCAAGGGCAGTGGCCCTATGAATTTTGAGAAGTTAAACACTAAAGCCAAGTGCTGTCATTCATTCCTTCAGTGCTTCATCTAACATAAATTCCTCTAAAATTTGAGAATGCAACTAAAATGTTCAGAAATTCCTGCTTATGTGTGTTTATTTTTCTTATCTGAGAAAGACTTCCTTCCTTATGTAATGATTGGAATGACGCCACCTGCTGGAGACTTACTGTAGAAGAGCTCTGCCCATGAGGTGAAGGTCTTTGAGGGCAAGACCATGCATCTTTTCTTTGGCATCAGGAAGTGATTTTTGCTTGTGGGAGGAAGAGGGGGGAGCCTGGCGCTCTGACTCTGGCTCTTTCCTGTGGACTCTGGTGGAGAGCAGAACTAGAAATGCAGTCTCCCTTTAATAGATAGATGAATGTAGGCCTTTCTCTCTCTCTTTACCAAATTCTTATTCTCCTTAATAAATGCTTAAAAACCTAACTCCTGTTAAAGCTTATAATTTATTGGTGACCACTCATTAGATATTTTAGACTAGGTAGAATTTTAGCCTTAACACTTATGATAGTTGGAACTTTGGGGCAAAGCCAGAAAAAAATGCCAAGTATCAATTCCTGAAAACATATTTATTATAAAGGAAAACAATAACTCCAAATTTTCTTTTAGTTGTGTTTTTCATTTGATATAAATAGATAAAACACAATCCAAGGAAATGGAAAACTGTTACCTGCTCAGAAGCATTAGAAAAGGGATTTAAAGTCTGTTGTCATATCTTTTAGCTACAATAGAACTAAATCATATTGGATTAATATAGTGCAGGACATTTGGAGACAAAACTCAAAGACCTTTAAATTTCTAAGCCAACTAAAGTTAACATATTAATCCTTTTCTTCGTGAATTGCTTTGGAAAGATGACTAAGTTAAGAATGGAAAGAAAAGGTTTAATTTCAGTTTTAGAACTATCCTTCTCTTACTTTCAGTAGTATTTCTTTCTCTTTGACCAAAGCTCTTTTTAAAAAAGTTGATCTGCCAATGCACATGAAAAAGGAGAAGGCTGTAGAGAAAAATAGTGATCAGTTGATCATCAGAGCTTCTCAAAGGCCACTGAACACCAAAGTCAGGTCTTTAGTTGTTATCATTCTTCCTTTCACCCCTTTATCATCTGGGCTCTCGGGGACTGTCTCATCAGGGATCATGGTTGACAAACAGTGGAATGGAAACTCTGGATCTCCCAATCATCTTGCGATTCCTTGGGCTATGGGGAAAAAATAAGGAAAAGGGAAGATGTGAAAGGAAAAGAAAGAAGTGAGTTGAGATGAAGAGAGAAAATGAAAAAAGGAGTGGTACTCTAAAGTGACTAATTCTTGCTCATAAGCAATGGAAACTGTCCTGCTTGTAAAAAAGGAAAAGCTTAGTGGAGGGAAGGGTGAGCAGTGGTACAGTATATGCATGAGAATGGATTGTATACCATGGTAGGGAAAGATGCAAACTGATCCCCAGGCAACACTACCAGTCAAATCTGAATTCCCAAGGAAAACATTTTTTTTTCTCTATTTTCTTTGATTCATTTCAGCAAACATTTATTAAGCATCTATCTCCTATAGAATGTTATAGTAGGTATTAGAATTATGTAGATGAAAAATCACACAGGTTCAATCTTCAAGAAATCTCTAATCTGCTAAGGGATAAATTGCATGTTCACCAGTAAATATGGATAACATGGACTGTGACATGAGCAAATGAGTGATCCAGATGATGTAAGGAAAGATAACTTAATCTTAGCTAGTAGGTATTATCCTTGAACCTTCCTTATCAAATACTTTGATGTGACACTCTGTTCCTTTTCTGGACAGATGTACCAGCATATTATGACCTGTAGAATTATCCCCACCTTAGTTTGATAAGTCATTGCTAAAAATAAATAAATAAATAAATAAAAGATAAGACATTGCTTATGCCAGTTTATAACATATGTGAAATCAGTAATTGAAGGAATAATTGGAATAATCTTTCACCTAAACCTTACTCTTGATTCCTACCTTAAACACTGCCCTTAACACTGCTAATTGAGATCATTCACTATGGTCCTATTATTTAGGCTTTAAATTTAAACATTTGGAGCAAAGGGTATCTACTGTGTGGATTTAAAAGTATAAAAGGCAACAGATGCCTTCAAGGGTTTAGTTTAGTTTGGGAGCTAGAATTTAATCTCACAAAGCAGTTTACTGTCAATACAAGAGAGATATTAATCCAAAATGTTGGAGTGAAGAGATCAAGAGACAAAAGGTTCCTTATATGCCCCCCACAAAAAAGGGAAGAAAAATGACCTAAAACTCAAGAAAATTAAATAAAAAAGAGACAAAGAATATACTGGAAAAAACTAGAAATTATTGATTCAGATGGAAAAAAGAAATTATACAAGGCTTCTTCAGAGATATCCTCAAAGGGATAAATAGCATATTCAAGGATATGAGGCAAGAATCAGAAATTATACAAAAATCACAAAACCAAAATAATATTTTAAATAAAGTTAAAATCATAAAGAAATCAATTGATAATTAAGATGTAAAAAAGAGGAGGGGTGAATAATGAAAGAAATAACCAGTGTGAAAAATATCACAGAATATTTAAGAAAAAAACTCACACAAATGATCCAAACTAGACATACTATATTCAGAAAATAGAATGACACACAATGTGAAATACCTGGGAATACAAGCTCGGAACCTTTAATGAATTATTCACACTATTAGAAAATAGGCAAAACTAAGTGCTGGACCCAAGGTCTAGAATGAGACCCAACAATCTAAAGGTTCTTTACATCCCAAAAAATGAAGGAAAAAGAGGGTGCTAGATACTATATTGAGGAAACTGTCAAAGAACTTTTTTTTTCCATAAAACTACTTAAAACAACTGGCAAGAATACAAATTATCAGTAGTCTGATGAGGAAGAACAGAAGACAAAACAGTAAAACTATAACACTGCAGTTATAAAGAAAACATACTACAGACTATCAAAATAAGTATAAAGATCACTTACCAAGAAAGAATAATTAGGATCACTATGGATTTTTAAAATTTATTTGTTTAAATTTAAATTTAATTTTTAATTACGTTTTTAAAATTATTTTTTTATTTTTTATTTATGGAATAAAACATTTCCATAACAAAGTACAATTTAAAAAAAGATGACTGCACATGAAACTGCAAATCTATTGTGTACGACTCACTGTTCCATTTAAATACATTACAAAATTATCATGTTTTTTTTTCCTCCCTCCCCCTACCCCCAACTGGCTTCCATTAGACACAAGTTTGTGTGTGTATAAACACACATGCATATATGTATATGCATATATGTAAAATCATTCTATACATATTTCTGTTTATCAGTTCTTTCTCTAGATGCAGATAGCCTCTTCCTTCACATGTCCTTTATAGTAAATTTGGATATTTATTATAGTGAAAATTACTTAGTTGTTCAAAGTTGTTCATAAAACAATATAGCTGGTAAAATGTTCTCTTGGTTCTATTCATTTTGCTCTTCATTATTTCATGCAAGTTTATCCATGTTTTTTTCCCCCTAAAATCAACCAGCTCATCATTTCTTACAACACAGTATTATTCAATCACAATCATATACAATTTGTTCATCCATTCCCAATTGACAGGCATCCCCACAATTTCCCATTCTTTGCTGCCATAAATATTTTAGAATATATAGGTTCTTTTTCTTTTCTCTAATCATCTTTGGAAATAGACCTAGTATTGGTATTGCTGAGTCAAAGTTTAATAAGTCTTTGGGCATAATTCCAGGTTGCTCTCCAAAATTGTTGACTTCATGCACAATTACACCAACAGTGAATTAACATCCCAATTTTTCCACAGCCCCTCCAATATTTTTCACTTTCCCCTTCAGTCATTTTGGTCAGTCTGATAGGTGTAAAATGATATCTCAAAGTTGTTGTAAATTGCATTTCTCTAATCAATAATAAGCCAGAACATTTTATATTACGATAAACTGTTTTGATTTCTTTATCTTAAAAAATGCCCGTTCATATCCCTTAACTAGCTATCAATTGGGGAATGACACATATTCTTATAGATTTAACAAAGTTCTTTATATTTGAGATATGAAACTTTAATTTGAGAAACTATCTATAAAAATCCCCCCCCCCATTTTTGCCTTTCTTTCTTATTCTGGCTATGTTTGTTTTATTTATACAAAAAAACTTCTTATGTAATCATAATTTTTCATTTTACACCTCACTCTGCTATCTCTCATTTATTCATAAATTGTTTGCCTATCCATAAGTCTGATAAGAAATATGTCTCATGTTCTTCAATTTTTGTTATAACATCACTCTTTATATCTAGGTCTTGTATCCATTTTGACCTTGTATTGGTAAATGCTGTAAGATATTGGTTTATATCCAGTTTGGGCCACATGGCTTTCCAGTTTTCCCAATAACTTTTTTTAACCAAATAATGAATTCTTATCCCAAAATCTTAAGTTGTTACACTTGTCAAATATAAGAAGTCTATATTTATTTGCTGCTATAAATTGTCTGATCTGTTCCGTTGTTCTATCTTTCTATTTCTTAACCAATACCAGAAAATTAAACTTTTAGTTTAAGATCTGGTATGGCTAAACCTCCTTCCTTTGTATTTTTATTTTGATTAAGTTCCTTTGATATCTTGCCTTTCTGTTCTTCCAAATAAATTTTGTTATTATTTTTTAATTCATTAAAAAACTGGTAATTATTTGTGATGGCATTGAATATATAAATTAGCTTAGATAAAATTGTCATTTGTATTCTATTGGCCCTGCCTACCCATGAACAATTAATATTTCTCCAATTATTTAAATGTTTTTATTTGTATAAAATTTTATACAGACATACACAATACATACATAGTTTATATATTTCCTGGGCTTGTTTTGGCAGGTATATGCCCAGGCATTTTATACTGACTTATTTTATATTGAGAGTTACATTTTATATTGAGAGTTATTTTGTATGGGGTATCTCTTACTATCTTTTCGTGCAGATTTTTCTTTGCTGATATATAGTAATGTTGATGATTTATATGGCTTTACTTTACATCCTACTATTTTGCCAAAATTATTGTTTGAAATAACTTTTTAGCTGAATCTTTGAGATTTTCCAAGTATATCATGATATCATCTGCAAGAAAAAAAAAGGTAGATTTATTTCCTTATTCCTTTTTCTTATTCCTTCGATTTTCTTCTTTTATTGCTATTGCTAGGATTTCCAATACAATGTTGAATAACACTGTTTACAGTGAGTATCATTGTTTCACACCTGATCTTACTGGGAAGGCTTTTTAGCTTAGCCCATTTTCAAATAATGCTTGCTGATGGTTTTAGATAAGTTCTTTTAATCATTTTAAGGAAAAATCCATTTATACTTATATTTTCAAGTGTTTTTAAAAGAAATTGGTGTTGTATTTTATCAAAATGTTTTTCTGCATCTATTGATATAATTGTATGTTTTTTCCTTTTATTATTGATATAATCAATTAATTTGATAAATCTCCTTATATTAAGCCATCATTGTATCCTTGGTATAAAGCCCATTTGGTCAAAATGTATAATTTTTGTAATATATTGTCATAATATTTTAGCTATTATTTTATTTAGGATTTTGCATCTCTATTCATTAATGAAATTGGTCTATAATTTTCTTTCTCTGTTTTAGGTATCAGAAACATCCCTTCTTTGTCTATTATTTAAAATAATTGATTTAATATTGGAATTAATTGATCTTTAAATGTGTGCTAGAATTCACTTGAAAATCTGACTGGTCCTAGTGCTTTCTTTTCAGGAAGCTCATTTATGGCCTGTTATTTTTTTTCCCTAAAACAGGTCTACTTAGATATTTTATTTCTTTGTCTGTTAATCTAGACAGTTTCTATTTTTGTAAATATTCTTCCATTTCAGATTAATTTTTTAATTTCTTGGCATACAATTGGGCACACAGTGGATTTTCAAGGAGGACACATAAAGATTATAGAAATTGGAGTACACCATTGACAAAATTAAGAATCCTGAACTATGACTAAAAATTATCTGGTTTTGTTATTTTTGCAGGGAGAGGGCAGTGAGGGTTAAGTGACTTGCCCAGGGTCACACAGCTAGTAAGTGTCAAGTGTCTGAGACTGGATTTGAACTCAGGTCCTCCTGAATCCAGGGCCGGCACTTTATCCACTACACCACCTAGTTGCCCCCTCTAGTTTTATTTTCTATATAGCTATATAATCTTTCTTTATGTTTTTGCTGAATCATGGTGATTTTCCTCAAGTGTTTGGGTCTATTAAATATACCAACACCAAATACTCATACACACAGAAACACATACATATATAACATATTTAACATTAACTGTACCAATGCATGCACAAACATGTGTGCACATGTGCATGTATATACATGTACATACAGGCATCTATACATATGTGTATGTATATGATAATGTATTTGATAAACACATGCCCACATATATATGTGCGTATTTATGTATGTACATATACATATATTCAAGGTGGACGTATAATATATAACTTACAAAAAGTCGGTTGTTCAGCCCCAGCATCTTAAATTTATTACCGCGTCACTTATTTTCATCCTTTTCTCCGTAAGTCTCAAAATTATTTATATTGTTAAATGCTGGTTCATGTTGAGATTTAAGAAAAAGGGGATTATTCATTTTACAGTGAGAGTGCAAACAAGGTGTCCCAAAAAGAGGTTATAGGCCACTGGCATGTGATTCTTTCTTATTGACAAAAGTTTCAAGACCCTAGGGGAATGTGCCAAAGATTTCTGACTTATTGATTTCTTCCTCTAGAGATTATATCTTTAACTAAGAGAGAAAGAAGTGATTTTTGTTCCTTCCCCATCTGTTTCTCTCTCTTTTTCTTCTTCTGTTTCTCTTTGTCTCTCACTCTGTCTCTTTCTCTCTTTATCTGTTTCTTAATCTGTCTGTCTCTGTAGCTCTCCATATCTCATATCTTATCTCAGACCTTTTAGCATATATTTTAGGCCAGGGCATCAGCTGGTTACTTACTATTAACTCTATATTGGGATGTGAAACTGATTTGGGGAAACACAAATGTATTTTGTAATTGGTAATATAAGTGTCTGGCAGAATGAGAAACTGCCTAATTTCAAAGCCTTCTCCAGCTGTTACCCAGCTGTGCCAAAATTTTGCCACAGTTAAAAAAAAAAGTGGACAACTAAGTATTTTGTTGTTGTTGTTGTTGTTGTTGTTGTTGTTTTGTGGAGCAGTGAGGGTTAAGTGACTTGCCCAAGGTCACACAGCTAGTAAATGTCAAATGTCAAGTGTCTGAGACCGGATTTGAACTCAGGTCCTCCTGAATCCAGGGCCGGTGGTTTATCCAGTACGCCACCTAGCTGCCCCCAGCAACTGAGTATTCATGCTGGGAAACCAGGGAGAAAATGCCAGCTCTGGAATCGAACTTCTGAGCTTTCTCCTTTCAGCTTTACATTGTGGTGAGAACCTAGAGAATGAATCCCTTCTGCCCCAAATTTTGGGTTGTGGCTATTGTAAAAACTATAGTGAGTAAATCTATTTGGGTTCACCTTAAGCTGCTTCTTCCCTTCTCCATCCCCCACCCCATCTTTATCATACACATATGTATTCCCCAAGAGCAGAGAAACTCTGAGAAAAGTATAATTCATATTTTGGTGATTTGTCCTGAAAGTGACCATGAATTTCAGTGCTATTCCTGTAAATGCCTGATGAAAGAGAATGAAAGCATGAGAGAAAAATAGCTCACAAAGGAAGTATAGCAGTTTTTAAGGAAGCTAGACTCCTCCTGCCATTCCAACAATAACATTTTATCATTTAAGTAAAAATCTCTTGGAGATAATCCTTTAATTTTTTTAAATGGTAAAGGAATGGAGATTTTTTTTTTGTACCCATGTTTTCATCACCTTTAAGGTACCTCCTTTAATGCAGGTCATCAGCTCTTAAGCAATTTATAGCCAAAAAAACTCCAAACATATTCTTTCAGACAGTCTGTGAACTTGGAAGGCAACACAGTTACATCTTTATTTTTACTAATGTGTAAGCCAAATATGGTATCTCCTTCAGTTATTTTTGTTTTCAGAAAGTATTATTAGAGGGGTCCTTAGGCTTTACTAGGCCACCATAGGGGCCAAGAATACAAAGTAGGTTAAGAATTCCTGTACCAGAGTTACCTGAGGCCCTGGGAGGTGAAGCTATCTGCTCACATTTATACAGTGCAGATGTTTCGGGGCAGGATTTGAACCTAGGTTTTCTTCATTCTCAGGTGGTTCCTCTATCCACTAGGCAGTGATTCCTTTCAAAGACTAAATGTGAAACACAACAGGAATTCACATTAGCTTTGGTGAAGAGAATGAGTTTATTTCTTCTTTCAAGTGGGTGGACAATATAATTTACCACATGTTCAGATCCTTCTATAATCACTCCTCAATAAATACCTCAGTGTTATAGCCATAGTGGCTGATATTGATCCACATCTGTGCCCAGCTGTTCCTCTGGCCTTTGAAAGGTTTCTCTTGCTCTTGCGGATGTTACACATGTCACAAACCACCAGGATGTGTTTGGCCCATACAAAATAGCTGTCATTTTGCCTCAATAGTCTGCCGCACATTGCCCAGATCAGTCTCTCTGGCAGCGTGTAAACCCCTCTGAGACAGCAATTAAAGCATACCTTACTTGGCAGGGTTTCTGGGACCAACTATCATTATACTAGGAGCCCAGAGAAAGTAGGATTCAGTTGCTCTGAACAAAGCAACACCCCCTGACAGTTTGGCTGTGGCAAAGGTAGGGCATGCCATAATTATTTTCACCATAGAAGGCAGGGCTCAGTTAAAATCCATCTGTGCTTCTTTCCTGGAGATTCACCATATGGATATCTGCCACTGAATGGCCCCTTTTAATGATAATAATCCATCATCTTATTGAAAACTTATTCTAACTCAAAAAATGTCAACAAATTCAGAATCCTTTGTGGTTTCTGTGATGTGGTTATAGGAAAAGAACATTTTAGAATTTGAAGGAAACATATAGATTAGAACAACTTGGTGTTCCTTTTATTTTACATATTATGACACTGAGGATTTGTTCATATGGTGTGTCAATGTTCAGACCAGAATAAGAGTACTTTTCCCTACTTTCATTCCAGTGCTTCTTCCAGTAGAGGCAGTTAGGTGGTCCAGAGGATAAAGTTCTGAACCTAGAGTCAGACAAGCATTAGTTCAAATCTTACCTCAGGCCCTAGCTGTATGACCCTGGGCAAGACACTTAATCTTTCCTATACTATTTTCTCAACTCTAAAATGAGAATAATAATAGCAACTACCTGGGGTAATTGTGAGGATAAAATGAAATTATTTCAAAAAGTACATTGCAAACCTCTCTATAAACATAGTATTACTGTTATTATGCTTATTATATCATTATGTTTCTTATAAAGCATCTGAATTACTAAGACTTGAACTTCAGTAGACCAGGATGTCTTAAAAGAGCTCAAACTTGGCAGATGATATATATAGCATGCTACTTAGGAAATAGCACAGATTTTTTAAAATGGTGGTCAGAGGACCAAGGTTCAGAATCCATTTCTGCAATTTACTGTGTAATCTTGGGCAAATCAGTTATCTTTTCTGGTCCTCAATTTATTTGACTATAAAATAAGGAAGTTGCGCCAAATGGCTTTTGACATCCCCTCATGCTCCAAGTCTATCATTTATGAGTTATATTCTGTTAACTGATAAAGTCCATGAGGAAAGCTCCTGTTTTTTGGGTGATGTTAGACTAAGAGTCAGGCTGATCTTGGTCTACATGAGAATTTGATTTCTGTATCAGAAGTTCTGGGAACTTTTCTTGTATTTCCTACAATATGCTATTTAATGACATCAATGTTCCTTCATTTATCTCTGTAAACTCTGGCTTTGAGATTGGTTGCTTTTGCCTGTAAAGATCATTTTCTCTTAACATTATTGCCTTTTGCTTCTTCCAAAATGTCCTTTGCTTCACTATTTTTGTGTTTTATATAAATTATTTTTACTTTTCCTTCTTTGAAGAAATTCATCACCAAGGCTTCATTGTTTTTCTAATCTGAAAATTATTTCTGCTGTGAAAGTTAAGTTTTGTCATTAGTTCACTTCAGCCTGTAAAACTGCCTCACCTTTCTCTACTATTGGTAGATTGACTCTTCTCCAGTGTCTGCCTCTACCCTTAACAACTACTATGTAGACAGGACTAGCTTGAGTTGGATTTCAGTCCCATTTCCTTCAGGCCTGGCACAGCCTTCTGCCCCACTTCCTTCTTTGGCATTTGTTTTTCTGGACTGAACCAACTATTACTGTTTTATTTTTTGTTTGGTTTGTTTGTTGCAGGGTTGGGGGACAGTGGAATGAGTGTTCTGATCTGAATCTCTCCAGTGTAAATGTCGCCTAACATAGAGCCCAACCCCAAAAGAAAGAAACCTAGTCCCTTGAATCAGAGTTGATTGGTTTTTGCTTCAGTAGGGTGGGATATAGGGTGTGGTGAGTAAAACTATATGTGGTTGCTTTATTTCTGTCCCAAGTTTGGGGAAAATTAGCTGGGGTTTCTAATATATCACTACTTATAAATTAGAAGCTTTAGCTCCAGTTTGGGGGCATTAAACATTTATTAAAGTATATTAGGTATTAGTAAAGATAGAGTACATTGTCTTGAAAGTTAGGAAAGTCTCACTAGGATCTAGGGAAGAAGAGAGAAAAAGGCATCTTCACCTACATGTCTTAGGCCAAAAAAGGAAGTCTCTCTGCCTATGTGACGGAAAGCTTCCTGCAGGTCCCAATGAGAGGCAGTCCTTACACACTGCTTCAAGCATCACCCAAATCCATTGGTTTACTGGACGTGAGGGCAGTCCATGAACAGAATGAGCAGAGTTCAGAGAACACACCCCCTGAGGGCCAGGCTGTCAGGTAGGTGTGGTTTCAATCAACTCAACTTTAAGTGAGTTAATCAGCAAAGTCAATCCAATCAATCCCAATATTATCCCCTGGAGCAGGGCCTCTGGGTATCCCAAAACCCATTATTTTCTCACAAGGGAGAAGGTAGAATGTGCTGTAAAAATATCTATGACCTGAAAGGTCCTATGTGAGTCCCAGATACAAGCCTATAGGTCAGTTTGTGGGTCTCGGGGGAAGAATAGAAGCCAAAGCCAGTTTGGGAAACAGTATTATTTGAGCATATTAAAGATGAACAATTTCTGCTGTTCTTTCATTAGGCTTTTGATTTGTCTTTTTCTTGCTTTCTGGTTCTATTGATTCAGCTGTCATTTACTTGTGCACCATTCCTCTTTGGTGATCTTTGGGAGTTAATGGGAACTAGAAGACATCTATTCCACCATCTTGTTGATCATGAGGGAAAGAAAATTAAAAACAATGACTCTGATATGCTCAACAGGCTGTCTTTGCCATCTTGTAAAACAGATGAGGGGGCAGCTAGATGGCACAGTGGATAGAGCACCGTCCCTGGAGTCAGGAGTACCTGAGTTCAAATCTGGTCTCAGACACTTAACACTTACTAGCTGTGTGACCTTGGGCAAGTCACTTAACCCCAATTGCCTCACTAAAACAAAAAACCAAAAAAAACCCAAGAAAACCAAAACAACAGATGAGATAGTAGCAGTGACGATACACGTTTGGCTAGGCAGTGTGTTGTGATACAAAGAGTATCAGACGATCCTCACAAGGCTTAGATTTCAGTTCTGGTTCTGATATCTGCTAATGGGTTTGTAACAGAGCAAGCAACATCTCCATGAGCCCCGGGCTTACTGCCAGTAAGTAAGATGCCTATTCATCCGACCCCCCTGGAATGGTGCGAGGACAGTGTTTGGTAATATGTCACATAAATGTGAATTACTACTTTTCCATTTTCCTGGTATGGGGCAAGGATGAAGGAACAGTATAAAGATACTACACCTTCTCCAGGGTAGAAGCTGTAATTGCAAGTTCCTGGTGATCTATTATTTTGACACAGAACTTTTGGCCAATTCCCTGCAAAGCCATTAAGCCAAAGGAAGTCAGAATGTGATGAGAAACAAGAGATTTAGAGGGATCAAAGTAATCCCTCTGCTCCATTCCCCCTTCCCTTTTATCTATTCCACTGACCCACTCACCCACAATCAATTCACTTCTACTTCCATGATTTATTTTGATCAGATTAAATATAAATCTTTATATTGATCAGTCTCCCTTTTTTAGTTGAAATTCAGGCCTAGAGACATGTATACACTTCTAGAATCAGAAATGGGTATATAAAACAGTAATAATTCATAGGACAAAAAAAAGTAGGAAATGAAATAAATGAGAAATGTTCAAATAGGTTACTAATGGGCAGAGAAGAGAGTTTATTAATAGAGGAGTTTTTCCCATATTCTCCATACATTTATATTAGATTCTGAATGCCCTCACATATTGAAAAGGCATAGTGATTTAAAGTTCAATTAGTTTGGTGTGTTTAAAAAGAACTATAGCACAATAAATTAGGATTTCATTTTGAATGCAAACCATATTATTTCCTCCTCTACTTTCCCCTTCTCCCTCCCATTTACCAATCACCCTAAGACCTTAACTAGAATGAAATGAGAAAGAGACCATATAGCCTACCACATGTGGTTACTTATCTGGGGAATGGGCTCACTTTGACACTTGACTAACATCGTTCTCACATGCTATAATCACAAAAACAAATTTAATCTGCACAAACCATAATTTTCATGCTGAGACCATTTAGATTCCAGCAGTCTCTTTATGGATTGGTTTGAGAAAACTGTGTTCCATTGTGTTTGGCAATTAGACAGTCCATTGAAAAATCATACTTAAATCTTGGTGAACTTTTTGTTCTTCTAGATGCCAGTGGGCAGCCCAGTAAAAGTGGGCAAGATCAACCTGCTATATTGCAGAAGGGTTTTGGTTTTGGTTTTGGTCTGAGCTTGTGATTTCTTAGGTTTAGGGAGCTTTTTAGGAAGGGTTGCCAACTGGTTTTCAAATTTATAGTCTGAGAGAGTTGCCTGGGACACTGAGAGGTTAAATGACTTACCAAGGATCCCACTGCCAGTGGGGTGTGAGAAATGGAGACTTGCAATAAGGTCTTCCTGACTCCATCCTGCCTCTCATAGAACTTTTAAAAGAAAATAAAACCACAGCTATTTGGTTATATTTTTGCAGTGACTATTTGGGATTAATAGGATTATAGATTTAGAACTGGAAGGGTCTTTAGACACCGCTGCGTCTAACCACCTCATTTTACAAATGAAGAAACTAAGCTTGCTCAGAGCTAGAAAGCTGCTAAATTTCTAAGGAAAAATTTAAGTTCAGATTCCTAATTACAAGTCCATTGTCCTAGGTGGCATGCTTATGAAGTCATTACCTGAGGCTAAAGGACAGTCATAAATAAGCTTTTTTAGCAGCCTTACCCAATTGGATAGTTCTCAGTCAAGGTTGTGTTCTGTTCCCTGATATCCCATGATGTTGGTGTAGGGGATAAGGTTTACAGATTAACTAACTTCTGGTTGCTGTTCATTATTGGAGAAAATCAAGACCCCAAGTTTTATATCTAAGGCTTTTCCCCCTTCCCACCAGATGCCAGCTCCTCAATAAACCCACATAGCAATTAATAGAGAATTAGGGGGGGGAAATTATCCTAATAAGTAGCAAATCAGAAATCAGAGAAGGTATACATAGAAGAACATATAACATCTAGTATAGAGATGGAGTTCTCCCATTGGGAGCAAGATAACTCACCTCAAACAAGACAGAGTCCTAGACTTCACCCAATAGTAAACTCTCCAGTCTCTAATGTAACAAGCTGGGGATAGGGACACAATGGAGAGTCCCAGTTCCTCATATGTCTTGCCAGAGTCTTCTCTCTCCTTTAGCAACCTGAAGTGGGATTGTCCTCTTCCTTCTCTCCTCTCAAACCTGGAAGCCAAAAGTGAGTATAGGGCCCAAAACAACTTGAACCTTGAAGAAAACTGGAAACGATTCAAGAAAAAACTGAAGAGATCATTTCTCTCCTGTTCTTTCCAGCTCCACCCCATCCCTCACGCAGAGCAGGAAATTCTTCTCTACCACTGAAGAAAGGTCCACATTTATATGCTTTGGGACTAGGATTCCAATAGTAAACTATGTTCTTGATGATGACTCTGAAGCAATGGACTATTTCAGAGTAGTTGTGTCAAATTTAAGAACAAACAAAGTCGGTAAACTGTTCATAAGCATCTACATGGGCTGCGTGTTGTGTTTTTAAAAATTAATTGCTATTGCTATTGATGCCAATTCTGGGTAAGCATAATATTTATTTATCAATATTGTACCAGTAAAGGATTCAACATGTGTCTCCCTAACTTCTTATGGTCTCAGGCTATGTGGTAGAGAAAGCAGGGAGAAAACTTCAACATGCCAGTTAATGTGAGCAGGACAGAAGTCCCAAAAGATTCACACTGTCCAGGAGACCAAAGAGAGACAGCAAGAGAGACAGACTGTGTGGTTTCAGAGAACCAAGAGAAGCTCACAAGATGTCCTAGAATCCCCAGAATATACAGAAGACCTCTTATGGTATCTTCTAAGGGCATTTTTATCCTCTTTTGATAGAGGCAGGTCGTTATACATTAAGCAAAGATAATTGGTTAGCATCATTCAATTCCACTGGCTAATATAACTTGAAGGTGGTTTACATTAAAATGAACTCTACAGGTGATATGGGGGAAAGAATTCAAAAGACCCACACTCAATTTGCTTAAGGCAAAGTCAGGGTATGGTTTAATCCTATCAGTCCTTCAGTGATCTAGACAAAATAATCTGTCTCCATTCCTTTTGTTACCTTGGGTTTGAACCAGATGAGATTTGATGGTTTCTCAAGGAGAAATGGACTTTCTGGAGTGGGAGAAAGGACTGAGAAAGTGATCTCTGAGTCCCCCCCAAAATCAATCATTAATAATTGTTTTCTCACAGTATTGACCTAAATTTGAAATATAATATCTGTATTTTATTGTACTTTTGTTTATTTTGTTAAGTATTTTCCAGTTACATTTTTAGTCTGGTAAGGCCCACTCTGGAATGTTACTGGCTGGGGGGCTCTAATGCCGCCCTTGACTTTCATGGTTGACACCTACAGCACTCCTTAGCAAACTATAGTCACAGGAGCAAATCTTGCCCAGCTCCTTTTTTTACTTGGTCCCCATTAGGTAAGATTTTTTTTTCTTTTTTGTATTTTTACATATAATTAAACTTTATTTAACAACATAAAAACCACTTTGGACCTTGGGTTATACAAAAACAGGGCAGTAGTTTGCCCCCTGCTAGCTATAATTTTCCAACCCTTTTCCAAAAGCATATTCTTTATTTTTATTTATTTATTTTTTAATATTCTTTATTTTTAAAGAAATGTTGTGTTGATCAAGGTGCTGGCCTCAAAGACATGGTGGTCTGATTCTTTATGGGTCCCCACACAGGCATATTTGAACAGTGTGTTTGTGTGATAACTCTCGGTGTCTACATATAATAACTATAACTTAAACAGGGGTTAGCAGCAACTAAGATACGACTTTCTCTAAGCATTCTATAAACTGTTGTACTTCTTTACAGCCATGATCAACTTACGGTTTGTTGAAAGGCTTCACCCTTGCAGGCAAAAGTCAGCTAACAACCAGGAGAGTTGCTGCTTAGAGAAGATCCATTGATGTTTCAGTATGTCTGTGATAGTATTAATATCCCTGTCAGTAATACAGTTCAAAAGCCATTCATATATGCCCATTCTTTTCCATGTTTTCCTATAAATTCTCTGTATTTGTGTGTTCTGAGTTGGCCTGGACTCTGGTCAGTCCCCTGGAAGTATAAATTTGATATTTAAACAAAATGAGACACTTGTAGGTCGTTCAGTAATTAACAAAATAAGATTTACTTAAGTATAGAATATTATTCAAGAAGGATAGGTATTGAGAAACACTGAGTTGGTCAATTCAGCCAAATGGTCAAGAGCCCCTTCAGATCCTCCTGCTTACCTTATGCTCAAGCTGTGAGGGAGTGAGAACAACATTCTGAGTCAACCAAATGTCAAGGAATGTTTCAATGACTTTTTTGGGTTTTTTTGCAAAAAACATTTATTTCATTTTTGCTAGTTACATGTAAGGTAGTTTTCAACATTCATTTTCATAAGATTTAGAGTTCCAATTTTTTCTCCTTCCCTCCTTTTCCTCCCGCCTCCAAAAAATTACAACCAGGTTATATATGTACAATCCACAAGTGTTCTTTTTATCAGTTCTTTCTATGGGGGTGGATAGTAAGCTTCCTCATTAGTCCCTTAGGATTATCTTGGATCATTGCATTGCTGAGAGTAGTTAAGTCATTCACATTTGCTCATTGAACAATACTGCTGTCACTATGCACGATGTTCTTCCAACTCTGTTCACTTCACTATACATCAGTTCATGAGTCTTTCCAGGTTTTTCTGGGATCATCCTCTTTGTCATTTCCTATAGCACAAGACTATTCCACCATAATCATATAGCACAACTTCTTCCATCATTCCTCAGTTGATGGACATTCCCTTGATTCTCAATTCTTAGCCACCACAAAGAATTGCTATAAATATTTTTTGTACAATTTTCCCCCCTTTTCTCTTTTTCATGATTACTATTGTTAACTGTTTCCCTTCCATCCTATTCCCTTCCCCATGATATTTATTCTATTATCCATTTTCTTTCATCCTATACCTCTTCAAGACGGATTTGCTTCTGTCTGTCCCCTCCCCCACTCTGCCCTTACTTCTTTTGCCCCTCTCTCTTTATCCCCTTCACCTCCTATTGTCATGCAGGGTTAGAGAGATTACTCCACCCAATTGAGTGTGTACATTATTCCCTCCTTGAGCCAATTCTAATGAGATTGAGGTCTTTGAGCCAATTCTGATGAGCGTTAGGGCTCATTTACTAGCCAGATTAAATAGATTACTCCACCCAGTTGGGTGTGTGTGTTAGTCCCTCCTTGAGGCAGCTCTGATGAGTTTAAGACCTTTGAGCCTTTTCTGATAAGTGTAAAATTCATTTACTGCCCTGCTCCTCTCCCATCTCTTCCCCCACTCCATAATCCTTTTACTTGTTTCTTTCATGTAGGATTTCACCTCTGCCCTTCCCCCTCCCCCAGTGCATTCCCCTCACCCCTCATTTTAACCCTAAAGATGTCATCATGGGGCAACCAGGTGACACAGTAGACAAAGCATCACCCCTGGACCCAGGGGAATCCCAGCCCAATCCTGTACTCAGACACAAGACAGTCACCCTCTGCATGACCCCAGGTATGTCCCCCAACTCCAATTTTGTATGGTTCTCTAGGGTCTTGTATTTGAAAGTCAAATTTGCCATTCAGTTCAGGTCTTTTCATTACAAATACCTGAAAGTCCTCTTTTTCATTAATGTTCCATTTTTTCCTTTGGTAGATTATGCTCAGTTTTGCTGGGTAGGTGATTCTTGGTTGTAATCCTATTTCCTTTGCCCTTTGGAATATCATATTCCATGCTCTACAGTCCTTTAATGTATAAGCTGCTAGATATTGTGCTATCCTTACTGGGGATCCACAGTACTTGAATTCTTTCTTTTTGGCAGCTTGCAATATTTTCTCTTTGACCTGAGAGCTCTGGAATTTGGCTATAATATTCTTAGGAGTTTTCCTTTTGGGATCTCTTTCTGGAGGTGATCAGTGGATTCTTTCACTTTCTATTTTAGCTTCTCCTTCTAGTATTTCAGGGCAATTTTCCTTGAAATTATTTTGGAAGATGATGTCTAAGCTCTTTCCTTGATCATGGTTTTCAGGTAGACCAATAATTTTCAAATTATCTCTCCTGGACCTGTTTTCCAGGTCAGCAGGTTTTTCCCAGAAGATATTTCACATTGCCCTCTATTTTTTTTTATTCATTTGGATTTGCTTTATTGTGTCTTCGTTTCTCATAAAGTCACTGACTTCCATTTGTTCAATCCTAATTCTTAGGCAATTATTTTCACTAGAGAGCTTTTCCATTTGGCTTTTCAATCTGTTGACTTTTTTCTCATGTCTTTCCTGCATCATCCTCATTTCTCTTTCCATTTTTTCCTCTACCTCTCTAACTTTATCTTCAAAGTCCTTTTTGAGTGCCTTTGTGGCCTGAGACCAATTCATATTTTTTTTGGAAGCTTTAGATATAGGGGCCCTGACATTGACATCTTCTCCTGAGGGTGTACTTCGATCTTCCTTGTCACTAAAGAAACTTTCTATGGTCCTCACCTTTCTCTGTCGGCTCATCTTGCCTTTCTTTAACTTGACTTTTAGCTCCTTAAAGTGGGGCACTGTTTCCAGGCTGCAGTATCCCAATCTTTAGAAGGTCCCAGGTGGTATGATTTAAGGAGGATCAGATTCTTCACTCACCTGGCCTGTTCTCTGGTCCATAGATGACTCCAGACCAACTTGCTAATCAACCAGCTTTGTGTGTTGTGGTTGTCAGCTCTTATGAGCCTGTGCCCCTCCCCTACTTGGGCTACTGCTACTCAAGCCTACTTCCTGGTTCTCAGCAGGGGTGATAAACCCAAGTTCGGCTTCAGCACCAGCATAGACCCCTGTAGTCTCCCCTGCCAAGGACTCAGCCCTCTCACCAGACTGTGAGTTTAGTTCCAGACAAGACTGGCGCTTCAGCTGATTCAGAGGCTCAGGGATTTCCTTTTCTGGTGAGGCCTTCCTGAGACTGGATCTGTGTCAGGGTGACTGTGGGGTTGGGCTCCACTCCTGTATCAGCACATCAGCTCCCTCCTTCTGACCTTCCAAGGTGTTCTTGGTTAGAAGATGATCTCAGCACATTCTTCTGTGGGTTTTGCTGTTCCAGGTGTTGTCCTATGGCATTATTTGGATGTTTTTTGGAGGGATCATGTCATGAGTTTGAGAGTTCACTGCCTTTTTCCTTGTTTCAATAACTTTTAAGGAAAACCAACATAACTTGGATGTGGAAGGGGGAGGGGAGGAGAGAAGGAGGGAAGGATATTGCTTCTGCCAAAGGGTTCCACCTGACAGTTTTGGGATTGTAGGATCATAGATTTAGAAAGGAAAAGCATTTCTAAGATTATCTAATCTAAATCCCTCATTTTGTGGAAACTGAGACCCAGAGTTATTAAGTAACTTGTTCAAGGTCAAAGAAGTAATAGGTGGAAGAGAGATGATTTGTACCCAGTTTCTCTGACTTTAAATCCAGCTCCACAGTACCATGTTGGGCCTTCCTCTAGTACATGGATGCCTAGATACCAATAAAGTAGATCTTTTGGATTATGTATTATCTACTATGTATGTAGTCCTCTAATTTTCTGGTCATACGTATCTCCAATGAGATCCTTTATTTTGCTTCTCTTGACAGTTCATTGGTTATAAGTTGCAGCCTGCTGACACCCACCAGAGCCCTTTGTGTGATCCTCAAATTTAATTAGCTGGATAACTATTTCATATAAGAAGAGGCATAACCCCCACATATGCAGAACCTCTTCATTTAAAATGATAAAGATCCAACTTATAAAAAGCCTACACTGGATTTCTGACCTAAGAATAGTTTGCTCACAGACCACTGAACATTATTAATGGCCCTTATGTACAGACCCTGAATGAAATAGAATTAAAAACCAAAGTTAATTTCAAGCTCCATTAGAAATTAAAGGTGTCAGTAGAAAAATCAATATTTGCCAGTGCAAAATAACTACATTCAAAGCAAATCTAGTATTTTTAACTTGTGAAGATTAAGGAGGCCTGGCAAACTATCTATGAAGTGTTGCTTAACACCCACACCCACACACCCACTATGAGGAATTGAGACTAGGTTCCATAAGCTACTTATAAAGAATTGTTATGTTATATAACATACCCCCTAAAAACTGGGATAGGGTTTGAAACTGTGATTTCATTAATATAGGGAACTCCCAGGTGAGGAAACTCCCTCCACCAATTTAAACTGCCACCTTATTTGTAATTTATAATCTCCATGTGACTAAAGCCATGAGGGCTTACTTGCCTCAGGGTCATGTAGCCAGTTTGTCACAGGTAAGACTGGAATCCAGACCTTCCTGGCTTTGAGGATATCTCTTTATTTACTACAGCATATTTCCACTGTCTACAAAAATATGTACCACAAAAAAACCTGGTGTTCCAAGATAACTGCTCCTTTCCAAACATTTCCATCACTCAATTCCAAATCCCAAAAAAGATAAAAGATGCTGCAGAATTTAAGTGGAGGGGAGCTCTGCCTCTCTCTGTCTTTCTTTAGATGGGTAGATAGCTATAGATATGTAATATATATATATATATATATACACACACACACACACACACACACACATATACATACCTATATAGGTATTAATGTATATGTATATCTTGATAGATAAATAGATTTCACATATATACACATTATATACACATTTTCTTTTGATTATCCTTCTTTTTTTTTTTTTTTTTTTTTAGTGAGGCAATTGGGGTTAAGTGACTTGCCCAGGGTCACACAGCTAGTAAGTGTTAAGGGTCTGAGGCCAGATTTGAACTCAGGTACTCCTGAATCCAGGGCCAGTGCTCTATCCACTGTGCCACCTAACTACCCCTTTATTATCCTTCTTGCCATATTTTTTGTAGTTTATGCCTGTGCATTATAGCTATGAAGGGCCTTAGCAGCATCAGGCTCAGCCTAAGTGAGAAATGTAGCAACCTGGATATGTTACGAAAGATACAAAAATAAAAATTACAAAAATCTTCTGTGTCATTACTGTCAGATCTCTTGTTCTGAAATATCTCTTGGGGAACGCATGAGAAAGTGGATTAATATTTTGCAGGTCTAAAAAGATCAGAGTCAGATTGGCCTGGACTGGACCTTCTAATGAGAGTATCTCGCTTGCCTCCTTCACCTGTCAAGATTAAGTCTTATGAGAGTTAGCAAAAATGTCAAATTTCATACTAGGTCTTAAGCAAAGAAGAACAATTTTCTAAAATAAAATATGTTCCAGACCATTTCTTGCATGAGAAACAACAGAAATTCATATTAAATTTTTACCTTATAGGTATGTGAATATGTAATATGATTAAGAGCTAGAGCAGCTAATGGAATCCCTGGAGGGAATGGATTCACTTTAGTTCTGTCAGTAGAAGGCAGCAAAGGAATAGCTAGGTCATAGACCTTTTCTGAGAGCAGCCATAGTTTGCTACACATTTCTTAGGGTATGACCGAGATATTTGGACCTTCAAAAATGACATTTCCATTAGATAAGATCACCAAGAATGTTCAAACTCCCCTTAATGAAGCTGAAAAATACATGACAGAAGTTCTAGCAAACATTAACGTGGATTCCATTGGCCTGAATGCCAGCCATACCAAACCCTGATTTTATAATTATATAATAAAAGCCAGCTAGGTAGCTGAGTGGATAGGGTGCTGGTCCTGGAGTCCACTCAAGACTGTGACCTGGATCTCAGTATAGGCAAAACAACAGAGTCCTGCCTTAGTACTAGCAACAAAATCCCTATAATCTCTTTCTGGCCAATTGTTCGACCCCCTTACTGTCTGTGGGTTGCTTTCTAGGAGTTGCTACTGCTCCTGGTTTGCTGTGTCTAGGGCTGGTTCTGCACTGGGGTTGGGTCTGCACTGGTGCAGCCTGCACTGGAATGTATTCCACTCTCATCCTGGTACAACAGACTCTAGGTCTTTGATTGGACAGTTTATGTTCTTCTTTCATTTTCCCTACTTATAAAGTCAGTTCTGAAAGTCAGCCAAATTTAGATCTTTTAGAGCACTCATAGGGTAGGATCTTATGATTGAGATGTGAACTACTTCAATCTCCTCATTTTGTAGTGGAGGAAAATGTTGTCCAGAGAAGTCACGTGACTTGTTCATCAGAAGGAAGAGAGTGCAGTTGTTTAGGGAGAATGCACTGGTAACCATTTGGACATATGAAGGCCTCTTCCCATAAATTTCTGGGGACAGAAGAAAAAGTTTTTTTGTTTTTTTTTTTTAGTGAGGCAATGGGGGTTAAGTGACTTGCCCAGGGTCATACAGCTAATAAGTGTCAAGTGCCTGAGGCCGGATTTGAACTCGGGTGCTCCTGAATCCAGGGCCGGCGCTTTATCCACTGCACCACCTAGCTGCCCCCAGAAAAAGGTTTTAATGGTCACTATTTGAAGTTATAACTTTAAATGTGCAGCACACTTTGTTTGGACACAGATCTGTAGGCTCACATTTTCCCTTTAGGATATTCACATTTCATTCCCTTTCTTTCTCCTGTATAGGATGATATATTTATCCTCCTTCTAAATTAAGACTTCCAGACACTATGAATTTAAGTCATCCTTATTGTGATTCTTGCCTCTACCCCAAGTCTCCCCAATCACATTGCAAAGTAATTGATGCTGTCCTCATATAGGTTGAATAGATATCCATAGCATCAAGGCTCAAAATTCATATCATTCTCCATGGAATGCCATAGGACCAGAGATGAAGAACAGAGAGCAACTGATTATGCTGCTGAAGGACCCCTTAATTTGTGAACATGGAGAAGCACATAGTGCTATTTTGGTGTTAGGGGGTTGAAGGAGTGGGTAGGCCAGAAATCTAGAAGGGAGAAGAAACCATAGACATTGAAGATTGCTTGTTGGGTTTTTAACAACCAACATTTGTGGAGTTTTTGTTTGTTTTTTTTTTAATGTATTTTGTCTGTATAAAATACTATTATTACCATTCGTGTGACTTGCCTTCCATTTTTTCCTAAATCCCATGTGTGAAATAATACTTTTTGCTTTGGACATGACCTATGATCTCACTGGCAAAGGGCAGTGGTTCATCAAGTGTTTCCTTGGGAATCTCCTTAGGATCATCATTCAGCAATCCCACAAGATAGACACTATTTTGATAATAAAACTGAGATATTCTAATTTTTAATATGGTAAATACCAATAGATTATAACCCGCATAAACAAAAGCTTTAGGGGAAAGGTTAGTCCTCAATTTTTAAGAGAGTAAGGAACCCTTATCAGATTGGCTAATATGACAAAAAAGGAAAATAATAAATGTTGGAGAAGCTGTGAAAAAATTGGAACACTGATGCATTGTTAGTGGAGTTGTGATCTGATCCAACCGTTCTGAAGAGCAATTTGGAACTATGCCCAAAGGGAGATAAAACTGTGCATACCCTTTGACCCAGCAATACCACTTTTAGGTCTTTTTCCCAAAGAGATCATAAAAAAGGGAAAAGGTACCACATGTACAACAATATTTATAGCTACTCTTACTATGGTGGCAAGGAATTGGAAATTGAGGGGCTGCCCATCAGTTGGGGAATGGCTGAGCAAGTTGTGGTATATGAATGTAATGGAATATTATTGTGCTGTAAGAAGTGATGAGCAGGCAGATTTCAGAGAAACCTGGAAGGACTTACATGAACTGATGCTAAGTGAGATGAGCAGAACCAGGAGAACATTGTACACAGTATTGACAACATTGTGTGTTGATCAACTTTAATAGACTTGACTCTTCTCAGCAATAGTTCCAAATGACTCATAATGGAAAATGCTCTCCAAATCTAGAAAAAAGAACTCTGGAATCTAGATGCAGATTGAACCATACTATTTCTATTGTTTTTGTTTTTGTTTTTTGAGGTTTTTCCCTCTTGCTCTGATTCTTCTTTTACAGCATGACTGATGCAGAAATATGTTTAATGTGATTGTACATATATAACCTATATCAGATAGCTTGCTGACTTGGGAGGGGGCAGGGAGGGGAGGAAGGGAGAAAAATTTGGAACTAGAAATCTTATAAAGACAAATGAAAACTATCTCTACATGTAACTGGAAAGAAATAAAATATGTTTATGAAAAAAAAAAGAGAGAGTAAGGAATCCTGAGACCAAGATGTTTGACATCCCTTTTTGGCACAGGTTGTGATTCCTGGTGAGGGTAATTCCAATTACTAATGAAAATCTATCCCTGGCTGAGGCATTAAGAACAAAAGTGACGAGTTGTGGGTGACAAAACCAGTGTGTAGCAGAGACTACACTTGAAAGTCATATCTTTCTATCTCAAAATCAGGCTCTTTGTCTTATCCTACAGGTTGCCTATAGAAATGATACCAGGTGCCATTAAGTTTGCTTCAGATTAAAAGTGTAAAGTGTTATTTGATTACAACACTAGACTGTTCACCTTTCCTTAGTTTTCATATTTGGTTGCTCATGAATCATTAAAAAATACACAGAACACTTCAGTTACCACTGAAATCCCACTGGATAAAGAGCCAACTGATCTGCTTCTGCTTACTCAGATCCAAACATGTTTGTGTTTTTTCTCCTCTTCCATTTTCTTGGGTGTTAGGGCACAGAGTGGGTGCTCTTGGAACAGTGTTGTATTATTCTGACAGACCATTTGATTTGTCTTTAGGCTTTTGAATAACACAGTGCTAGAAATAAGAAAAACCTATGGTTATAAGGCTTGAGTTCTTCATTAAAATCATACAGGATCAGGTGGTCAGCAGCCCTACTGTCCATGCTCTGTAGTTCTCAAGTGGCAGCACCCATGCACGGGACACAATTGATCTTGTGTCCCAACTTCTTGAAATCCAGGGGCCACACTAATCAAAACTGCCTAGCAACAAGGAGGACATTGAACAAATGCTGAGCCATCTCTATACTACCTCTGCACACCTGAGAAATTCCCATGGCCCAAAATATAGCAGTATGGAAAAGAATAATCAGTGCCTTCCTGATGACTACTTTGTCTCTTTAGTCTTGTGTAAGGGACCTCAAGGAGTGGCAAAGGCTAGAAGAAACTTGTGACTCTTAGATCTCTAACAGGAGCTAAGTATGAATGAATGTACTTCCTACACCAGAGGTTATAGACTCAGACCTTTTGAGCCCTTTTTCTGAGTAGCAACAAGTTGTTAATCTTCTTACCACTCCCCACACTCTACCAGGTGGGCAACTATGTCTACTTTCTGCCTATTTGTTTTACCCTCTCCTCTTTCACAATGCCCATATGAAACCACTTTGCTATAGCATTTTTTTTTTTACATTATGAGATATTTTATTTTTTCCGTTACATGTAAAGATAGTTCTCAACTTTTGTTTATACATGCTTTACAATTTCAGATTTTTCTCCCTCCCTCCCTCCCCTCCCTCCCCCCTCCCCTAGACAGCAGGTAATCTGATATAGGTTATATCTATATATATCTATACATATACATATAGATATATATATACACACACATATATATACACATAATAACATTAATCCTATTTCTGCATTAATCCTGTTACAAGAGAAAGAATCAGAGCAGTGATGCAAAACCTCAAAATAGAAAAAAAAAAAACAACAGCACCCAAAACAAAAGAAATAATATGGTTCAATCAGCATCTATACTCCACAGTTCTTTCTTTCTTTTTTTTTCTTGGATTTGGAGATCCTCTTCTATCATGAGTTCCCTGGAACTCTTCTGTACCATTGCATTGGTGAGAAGAATATAGTCCATCACAGTAGGTCAACACTCAATGTTGATGATACTGTGTACAATGTTCTTCTGGTTCTGCTCATCTCACTCATCATCAGCTCACGTAAGACCCTCCAGGTTTCTCTGAACTCTTCCTGCTCATCATTTCTTACAGCACAATAGTATTCCATTGTATTCATATACCACAACTTGTCCAGCCATTCCCCAATTGATGGGCACCCCCTCAACTTCCAATTCCTTGCTACCACGTAAAGAGCAGCTATAAATATTTTTGTACATGTGGGTCCCTTTCCCCCTTCCATGATTTCTTTGGGCAAAAGACCTAAAAGTGGGATTGCTGGGTCAAAGGGTATGCACAGCTGCTATAGCATTTTATATAGGGACCCAAGTCCTGAGGGGTCACTAGCTAAATTTAATCCAACTATTCTAAAATTGGACTACTTTTTTTTTTTTTTCAAGCTGGTTGTTTTTTTTTTTTAAATGAAAAACTAATTATCCTTTACAATAGCATGCTTTCCATCTGTTATAAAAGTACGAAGTAATTTAGTAACTTTCTAATTCTAAGTTAATGAGTTTTTATCCAAAAGTTAGTACCATGTGGTTCATATTTTTTATGCCTGCAAAATGTTCTTAAACTAAGCATGGTGGATTTTTTTGGGGAGGGCGACTTTGATCAATTAAGGGTGGGGAAGGCTGGGCAGGAGAGGTAATAAAAGAATCAGAGCTATCTAGTGTGCTGACCATGAGTACTCAGGAGACAGCTAGGTGGCATAGTGAACGAGCTAGGTGACGCAGTGGATAGAGCACCTATCCTGGAATCAGGAGGACCTGAGTTCAAATCCAACTTCAGACACTTGACACTTACTATCTGTGTCACCCAGGGGAAGTCCCAACCCAACTGCCTCAAACATCCAGGGCCATCTCCAGTCATGCTGATGTATATAATGCCACTGGACCCAGATGACTCTGGAGGAAAGAGTGAAGCTGGTGACTTTGCACAGCCCTCCCTTACTTAAATCCAGTTCACTGCAAGTCATGACATCAACCCTCAAATATCACAGTCCTCTTTGAACAAGAATAAAGGACAAACAAGGTGTCATAGTAAAAAGAGTGACTTAGATTCAGGAAGACCTAAGTGCAAATGTGGCCCCAAACTCTTACTAGTCCTCATCAAGTCAACTAACTTCTCTAAGTTTTCTTATCTCCAATATGAAGATAATGATAGAACCTACGTCAATAGGATTTTGGAGAAAATGAAATGAAAAAATAAAACATCAAAAGTGCTTTGCAAAACACAAAGTGCTATCAGTATGCTGGTTACTACTATTACCACTAGTACTGCTTACTCACTAGTATTGCTTAATGCTTTTCAGTAGGTATAGTGAAAGTCATTGAATTGGGCAATTCTGGGAATTTCTGAAAATGAAACTTGGCCGAAACAGAGCAAGTGCTTCTGTCATTCCCAAGGACTATGAGGGTGGGGGTGGTAGAGCCATGGATGGATAGCCCCTAATATGAGGACCAGTAACACATGAGAGCTTAACTCCTTTGGGTCTATTTGGGGAAACACTGTGAACCCAGTTGCCTTTGGCATAAAGTGTTCTCCTCTGCTTGCTTGTGTTGTGATTGAATTGTTTTGCTTACCATAAAAACAGTGTTGCATGGGTTCTAATAGAATGTCAGCTTCTTGAAGAAGAGATTTCTCTTTTCCTTTTTCTTCATATCCTCAGCACTTAGTACAATGCTTTATGCTTAGTAAGAGCTAAGTAAATGCTAACTGAATATAGGAGAAGAAGAAAAAAAAACTAACAAAAAGGAGCTTGGACAGTGTGATTGAGTTTCACTCCCCAAACTGCCTCATTTACCCTACATAGATATTGGATGTATGCAGTTGTTTGCATGTTGTCTACCCCATTTGAATGTGAAGGATGCGGACTATTTTTTCCTCTTGTTTTGTAGCCCCACACTTAGCATAGTTCCTGGAACATGTAAAACATTTAATACATGCTTGTGGATGGCTAATATGGAAACATGTTTTTGCATGATTTCAAATGCATAATGGGTATCATATTTCTTGCCTTCTCAATGAGCAGGGAAAAGGGTAGAGGGAGGTAGCAAATTCAGAATTAATTTATTTTTAAAATTTAATTAAGAAAGGAAATCCAGACACATATACCCTTTTTATACCTAAAGTATCAGATTGTTGAATGTGTTCTGGTGGGTTAATTTAAACAGGTCATATAAGGTTTTAGCAACTGTTTATCTCATCAATTTGTGAAACTTAGAAATCCATAACATAAAGTAAGTCTCCTTAACCATCTTTCACCCCAAACACAATTATGTTCATAATTATCATATTTGTAATATGTCTTCAGATATGTTCTTGTTGTGGAGGGAGGAACCAGTCATATATAAAGAATCCCAATTTGAACATTTCTCATAAATGTTGATGCAAATAGAGATCTGTCACTATTATTCTACTTCATGTCCATAATGAGTTTTATTTACTCACCTCTGCTATTAGAGGAGTAGGGGAAATTGTGCCTCAGGTGGTTTGTTCTGGCCTCCAAATAAGGGCAATTCACTATAGGGAGTAGAATGAGAGTTCCCTGAGAGCAAGTAATTTAAAAATTAGTGACAGACTTGGTCAGTTTTTTCTATCTGTTTTAATTCATTTGGTGGCAATGCCTCAGGCTTCAGCACTATGGAGGACAAAGGAAACTCATGGGTGTCTTAATTGTCCTAAGGAGAAAATTTAAAGGACTTATTTTGCAGTTGCCTAAAGATAGGAGTAGAATGTGGTTTGGCCCCTTGCCCCAAAACTGAATCCAAATTGAGGTAATGGTATTGTCAATTTTTGTTTTTATGGCATCAGTATATTGTTCTTCAATGTCTCTTTTAAGTCTTCCTTTTGAAATCATCTATTTCCTACTCTCTCACAAAACATGAATATTCCATCAAATTCAAATATCGAAATTTATTCAGCCATTTTTCAGTTGATGGGCTTCTCTTTAGTTCCCAGTCTGTTTTTGTTTCTTCTATGCTCTTGCGCTCTCTCTCTCTCTCTCTCTCTCTCTCTCTCTCTCTCTCTCTCTCTCTCTCTCTCTCTCCCTCCCTCCCTCCCTCCCTCCCTCCCTGTCTCTCTCTCTCTCTCACACACACACACACACACACACACACACACACACACACACACACACACAAACCCCTGCTAAAAATGTTTTTTGTACATATTGGATTTTTTCCTCTCGATTACTTTTGAGTATAGAGTTAGCAGTAGTATAGCTGGGTCAAAGGATATATACTCAGTATTATTTTGTGTATAATTGCAATTTACTTTCCAGAATCATTGCCCCTGTGCACACATCCACCAACAGTGTATCACCATACCTGTTTTTCCATATTCCCCCATTTAGCTTTTTTGTCATATTGGCCAATCTGATTGGTGTGAGGAGGAATCTCAGAATTGCTTTAATTAGAAGTTCTCTAATAAGTAGAGAAATCACTTTTCTTCTCTATAAAATAAGGGAGATTGAGAAAATGGTTTCTGAGTTTCCCTTTAGTTTTTGATTTGTGGTCATGTGTGCCCTCTGTCATTCACCATCTTCCTCTGCCCTCTCTCATACAACCTCTGTCACCTGCCTCTGTTATGGTAAAATAAAAAGATATTCAGATTGAAAGTTATAAGATCTGAGCTTAAATTTCTCTACTTCTTAACCTTATGAACTTGGATGCATCCCTTAATTTCTCTAATCTTCCTAGAGTGGGTTGTGGCAAGACAGTAACTTGGAATATGGCTAAAAGAGAAGACAAGGGAACTGGATGAGAAGAAGCACACTTTCCCAAGATGTCAACATCTGGGGTACAATGACTATTCAGAGTCTGAAATAATTACTCAAATTATCTGTGGAAAATAAGGATCCCCCTTCTATTAGAGTAATTACATTTAAGTGAATAAATTGCTGTACTTTTTACAAACATCTAGATGCACTGATAAAAGGTGGAACATTCTTTCAAATGCTAGAGAAACATTTAATAAAGTCCTTGTAATATGCTTATGAAAAAATGCACAAATATTTTCAGGGGCTGATAAAAATTATCTATTCCTAATTATGTGGTTTGTGCTTTAAAAAAAGTTACTCATGTGTAGAACAAAAAAATAGACAGAATTAATCATAGCCTCAGAATGATTTAGTGTGTACAGTTTATGAATTAATTAACTTTCTCTTAATCTTTTCAATTAAAAAAGTGTTAGTTTATTGCTTACTTTAGTGTTAAAATGCTGGTTAATTGCAAAACACTATTAGGGACTAATATTAAAATTCCACCAACAAAAATCAGGGAAGCAAAACACATTTAAGTTGATTTGCAAATCTTACTTTCCAAAGCTTGTAGAAAGGGCTGAGTTACTGAAATATGAGGCTGTAAAAATATAAACTGACTTTAAACAATGAGTTTTTGGATCTGAGAGTTTTCTTTTTCATATTCATATGTACATATTTCTAAACTCTAATAGATTGATTCACATTTGCCTGGAGGAAAAAAATAGAAAGGAAGGAAATATCAACAAATTGCTTGGTGTTTTCTTTTCACCAGGACTCTAGTTCGGTCCTGTAGATTTCTTCCCATCCACCATTTTCCATTCTATTTATCTTGTAGTTTAGAAGAGATGCCATCCTCCTAACATATTTCTATAATGATGTTATTTGAGACTGAGAATATTCTCCCATAAAAAATTCATCTGGAATGTGATGAAGAGGCTGTTCCCAAATAGTAGTTGTGAATGCCTCAGTGAATGCCTGGGAACCATCCGATTGAGTATCTCATGTTAAAAACGCTTGGCACTATTTGAAATTTTCAAGGGAGTCAAGAATCAATGGATGGACTTTGTCTATGACTAAAAATTAAGAGGTTATGACCAGTACTTTAGAAAAAGAGGTTCAGTTTCAAATGGTCAGGAAAAGCTGTAGTTGTGGGGAATTGGAAATAACTGGATGTTCAGGTAGAACAAGGAAACACCAGTTGAAGAAAAATAATTTCCCCAAATATATGCTAAGTGGGAATTCACAACACACAAGTAAAACAGAATTAAGAAGGACTAATTATAATGGAGCAAAAGTATCATTTAACATGAAAATGGAATGCTGCATGAACTGGGTTTTGTTTTTTGTGACTAAGACAAGCAAAAACCCAACCTAGACTGTAACTGTCACTGGGCAAGTGATTTTTACTCTCTAGACCATAGCTTTTAAAATTGTAAATCCAAGGGACTTGGATTAGATAACATCATAGACCTGTTTCTGGCATGAATCATCGTGGTGAATATATTTACTTTTTTTTAAATCTTTTTTTTTTTTGTGGGGGGAGGAGGCAATGAGGGTTACTTGCCCAGGGTCACATAGCTAGTGTCAAGTATCTGAGGCCGGACTTGAACTCAGGACCTCCTGAATCCAGGGCCAGTGCTTTATCCACTGCGTCACCTAGCTGCCCCTGGTGAATCTATTTTAAAAAACGTATGATTATAGAATACAAGATCAATTAGGCAATAATCTTATTGTATTCATTTTGTTTTTGTTTTTAATTTTTATTTTCTTGGCATATTTTGTTTTGATGGGAAAGGCCCTTTCCATGGCTTCCAGTGACCTCCCACCTCCTTACCAATAACAGTCAACAACAACAGCCAGTTAACTAAAACAGCTTGACTGGTTTCACATTCCCTTTCAATAGCCTTCCATTTGTTAAGAGAAATAATGTGTGTTTTAACTTTAATAATTAGGAGTCAACATTGCTCATCATGTTTAACATGAGTTTTGTAGAATTTTAGTGTTGTCTATTTTGTTGAAGTTGTTTTGTGTACTTTTATTTTGGCTTTGTTTTCCTCATTATATTTCATTTCATATATAACTTTGTTAGCTTTTTCTGAGTTTTTCATAACTACCATGCCTTATGGTGCAATAATATTCTGTTATGTTCACATATCACAATATGTAAAATGATTCTCCAGGTTTAGGACCCTTACAGTAATTAGTCTCTAGTTGTTTTGCACTAAAAATAGTGCTACTAAGAATATTTTCATGCAGATGGGTTTTATTGACTTCCTAGGGGTATAGAGCCAGCAGTGGGATCACTATATCAAATGAACAGTTCAGTAAAAATTCTCACAAGATTCTAAATTGTTTATAATATCTCTTATCTGGTGGTCCACAAAATAATGAAATTTTCTGTGTTTTACCATCTTTGTCAATTTATTAGGTGTAATGTCATAACTCAACATAGCTTTAATTTCCATTTCTCAAATTATTTGTGATTTTAACAGGTTTTCAGACGACGGTTGATAGTTTGCAATTTTTTTCTTTTTAAAAGTGTTAATTTGGGGCAGCTAGGTGGCACAGTGGATAGAGCACCGGCCCTGGAGTCAGGAGTACCTAAGTTCAAATCCGGCCTCAGACACTTAACACTTACTAGCTGTGTGACCCTAGGCAAGTCACTTAACCCCAATTGCCTCACTAAAAAAAAAATAATAATAATTTAAAAAAAAAACCTGTTAATTTATTCCTTTTGACCACTCATTTATTGGGAAGGCTTCCATTGTTTTTCCATTACGAATAATGTTAATCCTGGGTTCTCGTGTAATAATTTTGATGATATTAATGAAATATCTCCCTCTACTTAAACATTTTTAAGATAAATCAGTAGGGCAGCTAGGTGGTGCAGTGGATAGAGCACCGGCCCTGGATTCAGGAGGACCTGAGTTCAAATTTGGCCTCAGACACTTAACACTTACTAGCTGTGTGACCCTGGGCAAGTCACTTAACCCCAATTGCCTCACCAAAAAAAAAAAAAAAAAGGAAGATAAATGAGTGTTGTATGTCACTTTTATGTATTAATTGATAAAATTACATGGTTTGTTATTAATACCTAGATATTATGTGTTCCTTTCAAGTTGAACCATCCTTGTATGCCTTGCAAAAACTCAACTTGCTCATAATGAATAATTTTCTTTCTGTAGTTCCTTTGCTAATATTTATTTCACAATTATTTTTATGTTCAGCAATATTAGTCCCTAGGCTTCTTTGTTTTATCCCTCTCCTTTGGATATCAGGACAATAATAGGCTCATAAAAACAGTCTCATAAAGTATGTCCTTTATCTGATCTTAATATGTCTATGTAGTCTGTGAATTAAGTGATCATTACATGTTTCACAGACTTCACTTATTAATCAATCTAGTCCAGGATTTTTTTTTCCTCCTTTGGCAGTTGATTTCTAACTTACTGGTTGTTTGTTTGTTTCTGGATATTGAGTTGTAGAGAATATGTAGTTTCTATTATGTTGAAGTAGGTACTTTATATTTTTTTTTGTAGATAACTATTTCATTTAAATTCTAAGTTTAGTTGAGATAAGGTTAACCAGGTTTCTGAGAATTTTCTTCATTTTTTCATCATTTATTATGAATTTCCTTTTCTGTTTTAAAATTATTTTGGCAATTTCCTGGTGTTCTTTCTCTGTGTCTTTTCACCTCTCTTTCTCTCAGTCTCTATCTCTCTTCTTCTCTATCTCCCCCTCTCCTCCTCTCCAGATCAAGCTAACTAAATGTGTAATTGTTTTTGGTTCATTTTAAAAACTTTATTTTATATATTAATGATCTTTTGTTTTTAAAGTTATTCTTTCTTTGATTTTCAAAATAGCTTGTATAAGACTTGTTTGTGGATCATTTCTTGATTTCTAGGTTTTTCTTTAAATTGCATGCTTCATTTTATAGGTTAATTCATTTCATTCAAAAGTTATGATTTTTAATACCCCTCAATTATGTACCTATTATAATATTTACTTCATTTTAATAGAGAAATCAGTACCAAGCATCACTAGTTTGTATTTCTTTAAACAAACCACTCAGTATATTCTTTTTCACCTCTCCTCCCAGTCCAAACTCAAATAATTGGATATTTTCTTTTTCCCCCTTTTTTCAAATGGCTTTCAGTGGTAGTGATTTGTTTTGCTTTGGCCAGTCGCCTCCAGGACTCCATCTCCCACTCCCCTACAATTCTCCTGTTTAAATTTCAATCTTCCTTTCTTTAGTTAGATAAAGGTGAGATCCCTTCTCCTAAAAATTGATTCGTCTACCTTTATTTCCAAATGACCTTCAAATGTGTTCAAGAACTATTAATTTCTTTCCTTCCCCTTATTTCTATTTCCATAGAATACTTTTTTTCTGAACATGCACAAATATTCAGAGTTTATTTCTCTTCATTTCCTCAGCTACACTTAGATAAGGTGGAACTCATAAGAGCTTATATTCTTGTGTTGCCTTTCAACATGCAAACTTTGAATCAACTGGTCCTATTCAGATTAATTTATCTAGTAATTCAAAGGTATCATCACCAACTCAGTTCTGTATTCAAGGTACAAAGAAGGAATAACTCCCTAATGTTGCCCCTTTCCTCCTTTTTATCTTTAGTCTTATCTGGGGGCAGCTAGGTGGATAGAGCACAGGCCCTGGAGTCAGGAGGATCTGGGTTCAAATCCATCCTCAGATACTTGACACTTACTAGCTGTGTGACCCTGGGCAAGTCACTTAACCCCAATTGCCTCACCAAAAAAGAAAAAAAAAGAAAAAGAAAAGAAAAAAAGTAGTCTTATCTGTTATATTTGCACTAATTTCTACTTTTATTTGCTATTAAATGTTGATGAACTTATTATTTGAATGCATGTATTATTTTAATTTTTTATATTCCACATGTACATTCCCTTTAATCTTTTGCTGGATCATTTATTCTAACTCTTTGCTTTCCTCTATAATATTACCTTCAAAATTCCAACTAATGCTTTTGGGGCAAAATATAAGGCAGATGAAAGGAAAGAAGAAAAGAACTTGGTTCATTTTCCCATGAATTTCAATGCCCTGACATATAATCACAGAGAAAGATATATTTAGAATATCAGTGTCATTTCACAACACATCAGATCAAGGGTTTGGAAGAACCTTAATTGCAAAAGAAAATTAGACATGTTCCCCAGAACAACTTGGATTATGGTCCTCTCTATAACTCTAAATCATGAGTTGTCACCTACTTCATCTTCTCTTTCTCAGAAAAAAAAAGAAATTGTTTTATTTATTGTTAACACCATTTAAACACAGAACTTTGGGGAGGACATAATACACCAATATGCGGCATCTCTAAGGTACCAATCTAGCTTGGAATGAATTTTGCAGCTCATCCATTATCTGAATGAGATGTAAAAGTGATTTCCTGTAAGTTGCCAGGAGATAGTCAGTCACACTTGACTGCCAGTGAGGAAGAATTTTAGAATGAAATAAGATACAGACATTGGGTTTCTTGTTTCTATCTACTTACAGGAGACAGAATGTAAAGACAAGAAGGTACAAAATTTTTTTCACAGTGTATGATGAAATAATTTACCCACAATTCATAAATTGAGACATGATAATAGCACCTTAATTAAGGAGAAAACTAATTTTTTTCTTCTCATAATTCTGTCATCAGCTTTGATGTGCATATAAAATGTGTGCATTTATAATTTGGTTCTATAAACACATTATATAAATGATATAATTATTAACAGGAAAATCATCATCAATGCCCTTTATCATCATACTTGTGAGAAAATAGTTATTCATGGCCAGTAGAGAGGGAAAATCAGATTCCCCTTTCTGTTACATGCTATCAGCTAGACCTGCTTTCTCCCTCACTAACACACCCAGATAGTAGCCATAATCCTGGTTCAGTCTGAGTGTAGTCCAAATCCTTTGGATTGATTACAATATATAGAAATATTGTCCAGAATCAAGGGGCTGTTCAGTCTTTCTGACCTGATGTAATCGAGCTTTTTAATTATGTGAGCCAATTAGATTTGATTGATCTATAATGAACCACCTCTTATTGAAAAGGGATAAAAACCTCAAAAAGTAGGCATGGTCTCTCTTTGGACCACAAGGAATGAGGGAGTTGTTGTGTCAATGTAATTGTACATATATAACCTATATCAGATTGCTTGCCATCTTGGGGAGGAGGGGTGGGAAGGGAGGGAGAGAGAAAGATTTGGAACTCAAAATCTTATAAAAATGAATGTTGAAAACTATCTTTACATATAATTGGAAAAACAAAATACTTCTCAGATTAAAAAAGAAATATTTTTTTCTTATTTTATACGTAAGAAAACTGAGGCTAAGAGAGGTTAAGTGACTTGGCCACAGTCACTCAGTAATTGGTAGAACCAAAACATGAAATCACCTGACTCCAAATCCATAGCCCTCAGGATTAGACTATACTGTCCTTCTCTATAGAACATTCTAATGAATGCTCCCATGTGCCATATTTAAAAATTTAGAGGTCATTTGTCAAGATTTAAAATTTTTAGTTTTCCTTTAATTTGGGAACCCATCTAGTTTGACCTGAGTAACATGATTTATTGTATTTTTTTTTTTACAATTTTTGTTATGTTGACTTTGAAATACTAGTATATGTTGGGGGATGGCTGTCTAGGAGGACCCTGGAAATCTAGGACTAGAGCTTGGAGGATTGCACAGAGATGAAGATATAAAATTTATGAACCATTTATGACCAATATGACCCAGGTAGAAAGGGAAAAATGGACTTCCCTTTAAAGCTGGCTTGTTCATTCCAAAGAAGGAGGTAATCAAGGAAATGTTTGATTCTTCCTCTTTTTTTTTTTAAATGAGACAACCTAAAAGGCTGTCACAACAGTTTTCCTTACTTGAAAATTCTATTTGTCTATGGATGCACAGAATTGAAGTAGACTAATTATTCCATATACTTCTTCAAAAAAGAATTTTAATAAAACTGCAGTTTTTGGCTGAAGCTTGTATCTGAACCATGTTCATACTATGTATCCACACGAGGGTTTTATGAGGAAAGAGCTTTACAAGACTTAACATGATATGTAAATTAGGTAATTATTAGTACTATTGTGATTATTGTTACCTCACAGCATTTTACTATTTTTGTCAGCAAAATGAAATTTCTGGTGCTTATTAGAACAGTAATGTATGCTAAATTAACACTTTCTTGACCTTTTCCTTTGTAAAGTTTTTATCTTAATTGGTATTAGAGTCAACATCTTTTTTTTCTATTTGAAAATGTTGACATCAAGTGTGCCAGCACAGTTTTCTAAGTATGCTGAAGAAATGTTTTATCATCTTCAACATTATATTAGGATTTCTCCTCTAAATTTTTACCTTCATATCCAATTTTCTCCAGGAAACCCCCAGTATTCTGACATTTTCTTGTATTTGTATATAATCCTAAGGTTATTAGTTATTTTTCTTTTTCGATTTGATGGAAAAATTATAAATTCACAACAGAAAAATGCTTTAAAATAGTAAACAAGATTTTTTAATACTATAACCAGCATGGCATTAATAGTGGATAGAAAGAGAACTATCTCTGTAGTTAGAGAATCTTGATTTAAATCCTGTTTCTCACACTTGCAAACTGTGTGACCTTGGGTAAGGCACATCACCTGGCTGGACCTCAGCTTCCTTAAATCCCTTTAAGGGATTTTAAGCAGGTAATCTCTAAGATTACGTTTAGCTCTGGATCTATATCCTATGTCTATCGAAAGAGTGTCAACCTGTAAAAAAGAAGACTGTCCAAACAGTGAAAACTAGGGTCTTTTAATCCAGGCAAGAGAATTGCAACTTGGGACACATTCACAGCACCACATACTGAAGTCCCCAGGGGGTAATGGGGGACAGGGTTTAAATAACAACTGGGAGGGAGTCTCAGGGAAGAAACAGCCTTGAGAATCTATCATACAGCAGAAATTATTTTGCTTAAAAACTGAAAGTCCATTTAGAAGTCTTGGGAAGGCTAGGGGAAAGAGGTGATATCTGGTCAGAACATCAAGCTCACATTACAGGTACAGCAATAGTTTGGATATGCTCCAATCATTGTGTCAGTTGAGATCAAAGTCAGGTAGCTCCTTTTGATGTTTGTAATTGACATGAGGAAAGCTCTTATGTTAAATAATATGTTTTTTAAAAAATATTTCCCCAAATAAGTTAAATAAAGCCTTTCATGTTATTTTTCCAATATCATTATTTAAAATATTTTGATGTATATTTACCCAAACAAGTTAAATATATCCAGTCATATTATTTTATCTCTATTATTGCCTACTATAATTTCTAAAGACCAAATATTGTACAGCTTATGAAAAAAAATCTGCTCACTTTTTTCTTCGTGGAAGAAACTCATATTGACATAGTATTAATCATATGTCATTTAGAAGTGTTATGAATCACTTCTGGTATTACTACTTTCTTCCATCTCTTTAGCTCCCCCCTAAAGGAAGGCATGCATGGCCAAAAGAATAACTTTCTCTAACTGCATTTATTCATTCATCAGACATTAATCAACCATTCATCAGCCAACAAGTACATGTTATACATGTTCGGACCTACTTCCTGTATTTCTTTGCTGTACTTTTAAAAATAAGTTGCAATGGATTTTCAAAGCCATGCCAAGCTGACTTTCTCTCCTTTGCCTGGTTTTAGACATTAGAGAAGTATAATCAGTTCCCTTTTACTATTCCTTCTTTGGCTCATTTTATCACTTCTCTTCTTCTTTTGGCCCCCTTACTGTTTGTATTCCTTAAAGACCAGAACTCTGTATTCTTAATTTCTCCTTCAGTATTCTTACTCTTAATAATGTAATTAGCTCTCAAGACTCCAACTGTCACGCCTACATGAAGAAACCTTACTTCTGTATTCCTAGTTCTCATCTTTCTCCTGAGGTCCAGATGCACAGAATCAAAACTTAAATTCCTTTGGGCAGAGGACCCACGGGTAAGGGTATGATTCCCTATATGCACAGAGGAAGGAGAGGGAGGGATAGAGAGAGGGAGGCAATTGCATTGCCCAACTGAAGCTTGAAAGTTGGTTCCCCAGTGAGGCAGCTCTTACTCACAGCATGTTGGTATTTGTCCTTCATTCTTGGAGATGAGATAGAAAGAATTAAAGGTATTGGGGATAACCAGTGATGATATTTAGGCAGGAAATGTTCTTTTATGTTCAGGAAACAGGAAGGAAGTCAGTGTCACTTGATCAAAGAGTAGGAAGTGTGGAATAAGGGTGGAGTCAAATAGAAGGTTATAAAGGTAGGAGGGGTTAGGGAGGTTATGAAGGGCTTTAAAAGCCAAACAGAGGAGTAGTCTCATCCCACACAAAGTTTCCACTGAATGTCATATTGCTTGGTCTTCCTTCACTCTATTTTTTTTCCCTTTCTGTCCTCCCCTCCTCAACATGGATGATAAGTGGACTTGGGTGGGAGGCTGGGAGGGGGGATGGGATTTGATTAATGAAGAGGATGATCATGATGCAGCTTTTATCAGGCTCTGAGGAGAATCGTCATGTGTCACCGCACTGTCCTTTGTACAAATGTAAGTCATCTCATCCTCACTTGCTTATAATAAAAGCCTACATGAAAAGTATTTGGCATGTTTTTGGCTCTCCATCTGGGCTAAACTGTAAGATTAGTGGGCCTACAGGACAAGATTAAGGTGCAGTGGTGGAGCTTCTTAAGAGAATCAGCCAGAGGCCTGACTGAATATGCATGGAGAGCTTGAAGTAGTCACTCACTCTCCGGAGGATTAAATACAGTGACAAATGACATGTTTAAGAAAAATACATAATAGGTTTGAACACTATAATGATGGCTTAGTCCTTGTGGCTTGAAGGAACGATTTGAACAAGGTCATGATTTTAAAAGCTAATGTTCACTTTTGACTCAGCCGTAAGTAAAAACTGGAACCTGGAGTGTACAGGTCAATATATTATGAGATGTAGTTCAGGTGTGTGTGTGTGTGTGTGTGTGTGTGTGTGTGTGTGTGTGTGTGTGTGCACCAAATCAATTAAGAACTTTAAAAATGAAAGTGGAAACCACTTTAAAGCTTCAGGCATGGTGGATAAAATTAGTCTGACTTCCTTGTTAAGATTAGTCATAACTATATATTTCTTCAGTGTCCTATCACCATCACACCTGAGAAATAAGGAATAGAATGCTGGTACTTCTAAATGGGATGTTTAATGCATAATACATGAATAGGCAGCTCAGTTGTCCCCATGACTCCCTTAGAATATATGTCAGGTTCAAGAACTATGATCAGCAGGGAGACCAGTCATAATTCCAAGGGGACCTGTGAGGAATCACAATACCCTTTCCTGATAGAGAGGTCATAGACATAGGGTCCACAAGGAGGCATATATTTTTTGAACGTGGCCAACACATGAATTTGTTTTGCTCAATTACAAATGTTTATTACAAGGGTTTTGTCTTTTTCTCCCCACAGCTTTGGAGAAGGAAGTAGGAAGAAGACAAAATTGTTTTCTGTTCAATGAAAAACAATTAATCAAGCAAAAGTAATATGTTTCGGTGCCCCCCCCCCCCTTAATGGGAGATTGAAATAGACATATAGACATATGCATATACGTATGTCTACGGATGCATGTAAATTTATGTGTGTGCACACATATGTCTAGGCTTACATACCTATATATATGTGTATTGTGTATAAGAGTTTGCTCTAAGTTTCCCCTCAATTCTTGATTTCAAATCCAGGTATAAATAACCTATCAATTAAGCAGGTCATAGATATGCAGAAAAGGTCTCTTTCATGTGCTATCTTGAGAACTAGGGGCTTTCAATGTCTCTAGGATGATAAGCTGAGGTCTCATTCTAATCTTTGCTTACAGTAACCCATATCCCCTGGTATCATTTAATCTGTATGAAAACTAGCAGAGGCAAGCAGACCTCTTTGGGGTCCCCATGGTCACTTCCCTAGTTTCAGGCCTCCTCACTTTTCATTTGATTCACTGAAATGCCACCCCCACTTCCCAACCCAAATTTGCCTCTCTAACTTCTCCTTTCTCTGTCCTCATCTCTGGTGCATAGCACTGACCAACCAACCAGTCTTCCTAAAAGAATATTTTCATTAGGTCAATATACTACCCTAGAAGCAACAGTGACTTGATTGCTGCTTGAAGTTTAAACTCTGTTGCCTAAATGTCAAGGTATTCCATAAACTGATCTGACTCCAATTGCTCTTTCTTCCCAATCTCTGTTCTTAATCTGTTTTGGTCTTTTCAGCACCCTGGGAGCATGATTCATTCATTCATTCCTACTTTCATCCTCTTACTCTTTCCTGGAATGGCCATTCCAATTCATTCATTATCTGTTTCTCCCCAAATCCTATCACAAAATCCAGCCCTTCCTTTAAGGCTTAGTTCAAATCCCATAGTAACTTTTTGATTCCTTGGCTAATAAGTTCCTTAAAGAAAGATACCATATACTTTTTTTTAAACAAAGAGATTTTAACTATGAAAATATAACATGAACAGAAATTGCAAACATTTATTTCCCCTCTCCTCTCTGCCAATATTTGCTGGCACATCCCCTGTCCCCTTACTACCCTAGTTATTAAGGAGAGTAAGCTCAAACATTCAAACCAAAAGTAATTATTACAAAATATTTGCACCTACCACATTCACTTATGAAGGTGATGTAGCCAATAAATGATCCTTGGCTGCTTTTGATCTACTGCTATACTCTTTCAAGAAGACCAGTTTGGGGGGGGGGGTGAAGCTAGGTGGCACAGTGGATAAAGCACCGGCCCTGGATTCAGGAGGACCTGAGTTCAAATCTGACCTCAGACACTTGACACTTACTAGCTGTGTGACCTTGGACAAGTCACTTAACCCTCCCTCATTGCCCTACGAAGAAAAAAAAAGAAGACCAGTTAGGGCTTTCTTACTCAAAAGGGTGGGCTGCTTACAAATTCTGACATAGACTCCAATTTCTGAGTTTCTCTCTCTCTCTCTCTCTCTCTCTCTCTCTCTCTCTCTCTCTCTCTCTCTCTCTCTCTCTCTCACACACACACACACACACACACACACACTCCAGTGAGCAGGGGGGGAGGAGAGGACTTAGAGAATATGCATTTATTGAATACCTATTAGGTGCTGGGAATGCAAATAATACATCCCTTATCAAAGAAGGTTATATTCTATATTCAAGAAACATATTCTAATGAATGATGGTGACACATAAAAAGGTCACTAGAAATCAGTGGAGGTTGTTCGGAAGAAGATGGAAAAGTCCAGGAGAGTCAGAAAGGGATTCTAGAATTAAATTGAGCATGGCTAGCCTGGGCATCTCATGAAATGCTGGTTTGGTCTGTGTCTCAGCAATTGGAGACCAGGGCCACAGGGGTGGAGCTATCTGCTGGGTAAGAAGACTGCTGGCAAAGAGTAGACATAGTGCAGTAGAAGCACCTGGGCAGGCAAGAGACACTTAGGTACTGTTTATGTCTGCAGTTTCTTCAAGCCTCCAACAGTATTTTGTCCATAGATGGGATTTAAAATATGATTAGAAAATCTTGACTGAGTGAAGCCTTCATTATTTAGGACTCCACTGGTTTCTACCTTCACTAATCTTTTTTATTGAGCTTATAACCAGTTTAACATTTGAAAACTTTACATTCTATGTTATATCCTCTCAGCAACATCTTAGGCCGTGCAGTAGCTCTACTCATAGATGCCTCCAAGGAGATAAAATCTCTGAGGATTCTCAGAGATATATTTCTTCTAATAAAGAAGAAAAGACTTATCTAGCATTGGGAGTTTGAAAATGCTCTATGGAGGGATGGAAGGAGAGTTGGAGAGGGAGTGCTGGGATGGCAGTGGTAGAAGAATGACTCTTCCTTGGAGACTTAGAAGCCTCTTAGTAACTGTGTACTTTTTTCCCCCTTTCCGAACAAGGCTTTTTCTTTTAAAGGCACCTTAAAATGCAAACTAAATTCATAAGATACTTAGAGCCCCCAAGTAGAGATTGCCCTACCAGGATATTGAGTGCCCAGCCAGCTGAATTTATTCAAATAAATTATCCATAATATTTACACACTTTTTCTCAATTTTATATTGGAAAACACAAATTGTGGAAGCCACTAAAATAATTTTTATGGAATTATTGTTTTTTAAAGTAAATAACTAGAATTGCAAATATTTAAATATCAAAGTGACTGTCAGTAATTAACCTCATCATCTGCTGTTCTAGGCAACCAAACAAAGATTCCCCATTCTTCTAAACTTTCTCCTAGAGGCCAGAATCTTGTCACTCTCTAGTGATCCCCTTAATAAGCTAATCTGGGAGCCAGAGAAAGGAAAAAACTTCAGCTACAACAGTGAGTCTGTAAGGCTCCTGGGAAGTTTTCCACCTGCCAGCCCCACCCCAGCACTCTTTTCATCTCTCTCTTTCCTCTTCAGGGAGATTATTTTTTTTAAACTCTCAGTGTAGCAGAAGGCCAGCCCTCCATAAATGATTTGAAGATAAGTGTCATCAGTTCTCACCTGAAAGAAATACAACTCCCTGGATCCTTTAGAATCTTATCTATCCCCTAAGAGATGGTTCAGCCTTGCCAGGAGAGCTTTTGTAAGTACGAGAGGATAGGGACCATATATTGTGCTTTTGACTACTCCACAGTGCCAAACTCTGTGCTGCTGTTTGTATTACTGCTAATGATACTTAAGAATCATTCCACGGGGGCTATTCAGAGATCTCTAGCAATGTGCTAGACAAGTAACTCAAAAAATCATTCCTTGCTTCCACTTTTCTTGACAAATACTTATATTTGCTATGTGAATGTTAGCTGGACCTTCCAACAATGCCTCAAAATTATCCTTGTAAAATACAACCAGGAAAAGGGTAAGCATTATTTAGTTGGAAAAAAATGGTTAAGTAAAGTTACTTGAAGACAGGTTGATGTTTTAGGCTGATGGCTGGAGGGACCATGGTGTAAATGGTCGGTTCCCACTCTTTTGCTATGGTTGTTGTTCTAAGAATGTCTTTCATAATCATCATTGTCGTTGTCATCATCACCACCAACAACAACCATTAGTATCACACTAGGATAATTTAATTTATTACTAATAATATTCTGCAGTTATTTACTGCTTAAGCATCATTTTAAAGAATTTTGTGTGTAACACTGGACCAAAGTCACTAGTCTAGAGGAACAAATACTGGTCTTCAAGTAAGACCAGTATTTGAATCCTCTCTCTATCGTTGGCCGTGTGAATCTCCAAACTTCAGTTCCCCCTCTTAAGACACAGGGACCATGCCATTTGCATTACTTGTCTTGTAGGGTTGTGAGAAAATGCTTTTCAAACTAGAAAATTTGCACTTATGTGAATTTACATTTAAAAAAAATAAAAGGCAGTACAGTAAAATGGAGAAAGCTTTGATCTTCGAGTCAGGATATTTGGGTGTCAGTGTTAGCTCTGACACTTACCATCTGTGTAATTCGACTTTTCTTCCATGTCCATATCTGTAGGCTGTGCATAAAAATACTAGCAAAATGTTATCTCAGCATTGTTGTAAGGAAAGTGTTTGATGAACGGGAGAAATGTAAACAAGCTCTCATAAGGTGAACCTTTTTACTATGCTCATACTATTACTGTAATTAGATTTTTTTTTTATTATTGCTGTAAGTGACCAGCAGCTCACTTAACTTCTCCGAACCTCAGTTTCTTTATTTATAAAATGGGAGAGTTGAACTGGATGATATCTAAGGTCCCTTCTCATTCTAACATTCTATGATTCTATGAGTCTTAGATTCTTTTATTCACATTTTACTTAAAAGAACACTTTTTTTAAAGACCAGTACAACAGTCACCTTCTGATGCTACCAACCATGTAACAGTCCTAGAGGAAACAAGGATTACCTACCTACCTTTGAAATTTTGTACGGAAAAATCTTTATTTTCAGCTGCCTTGAGGGGAGAAATAGAGTAAAAAAATACATATGAATCTTTAATCAAAAGACCTGATGTCAGGTTTATTTCTGTTCCTCCCTGGGTAGATTCAAATTCTCTCCCTACTTTTGTCACTGAAAAAAACTTCAGTGGACAAACCAGCAAGTGGTTTTATCTCCCACTTGAATACACATGTGCACATACACACATATTTATGTGTATATACAAATAATATGTATATTTTTAAATCCTTGTATCCTTTTTCCATTTATGAAAGGATGGTAAACTCTGGCAATAAGAAATGACACCAATTTATTCCTCTCATTTGGAAAAATTCATTTCATTATTTTTTCTCACACTCTGTTGATCCTGTGAGAAGCTGAATTTGAGAAACAAATCCAATTTCATATACTTGTGTAGTATAGAGAATCCTTTCCCACCTTCCTTCCCCCTAAACAAACAGACTTACCCAGCCACCATTGGGGAATTAGTGAACAAGAGTCCTTTCCCTGAATCTCAGGATTGGCAGTACATTAAACATTCTTAGCCTGTGGCAGAATGGATAGAAACTTGGCCTACCTCTGTCATTTCCTTGTTGTGTGACCCTGGGCAAAATATGGAACATTCAGTGTTCTAGAAAATTCTCTGAATAATAAATTTCAGAGAATTTGCCAGCTTCTATTTGTGGAGGGAATTTGTTCACCCAGGAATTTCCTATATCAATGAAAAACACACCAAATTCTTATATTACTGCAGTCATTATTTCCATCATTACTTTGTTATGTGAATTGGAGTTGAGAGCCAGGTAATCAGGTAATTTGAATTTTATTGGAGTTTGTAGAAGATGAAGGAGGAATTGTGTAGCCAAATCTCTACCAGAGAAGGACAACTTCAACTACATCTCTGTAATTCCTCTGAGATTAACTGGAGGACACTGAATTCTTGAGGGGGGTTTTCCTTAAGGTCGAATCTGCTTCCATGTAAATAATCAAAAGTTCCAAGACCTTTCTTATGTAAGTAAGAGGTTAACCTTGGTCTGATTTCCAGGAAGGATGAGTATGTAGGCTCTGTTGTTTATTACTTGGGTAAATTCAGACAGTACCTCTCTGGACCATACTTACTTCCTCTGTAAAATGAGGGAGTTAGACAAGGTAATATCTAAAGTCCATATCACATGTAGATCCTATGATCCTATGTGTGTAGAGGAAATCATATCATATGGAAAGAAGGGTTAGGTTTATTTCTTGCTGTTTCTTAGAGGAGAGCTAGGACCAATAGATGAAAATTACTAGGCTGTGGAAGAAAGTAGATTTTGACTCAAGGAAGTGATGCCATAGCCCTACCCCATTGTCTTTCCCACTCTTCAGAGTTACTTAGCTTGGAAGGATGAAAGCTCTAGCTTCAGAAACCTTATAAACACATGGCCCACCCTGGTGGTACCTACTGTGCATCCTGTCACTATAGTCTCTGTCATTCCCACCTAATGAGACAGTACCTTTAATTCTTCATTACCATCAAAGGCCCAGTTGGTGGGAGCTGCTTCTTTGAGGAGAGAGGATACACTGTGACCATTACCACTGACACAGCTCTTGCAAAATGTAAGCTCCTTGAAGTCAGGGACTATTTCATTTTTTATTTGTATTCTTAACACAATATCCTGCACACAGTATACCTTTCATTATCTTTTTCACTGAATTAAACTGTACACCTCAACAATCTGATCTTTCTAAATAAAAAATGGTTTATCTTGTGAATTGTTTTGCTCTCTGTCTTGATGAGGTTCTTCCCAGTGCTGAAACTCTAGATCTCTTTAATGACATAAACTCTGAATGAGGGTCTTTTTTTTTTCCTTTGTGAATAAAATGCACGTATCCATGGAGCCTTTGGTCTCTCTTTTGGCTTCTCAGTGGCTTTTCATACTTCATTCATACTTTTAATCTGCTTTGCAGGTATTACTAACCTCCACCTAGATAACTGAATTGTACTGTTCTGTCCTGGGCCCAAGACCATTTTTTGGTGATTTATCTTCAATTATGGACCAAAATGAGATAATCATAGGTCACATCACAGCTAATAATCAGATAATAAGCATGTATTAAGCATTTACTATGTTCTAGGGGCTGTATTAAGTGCTATGGATACAAAGATAGGCAAAAGACAACCCTGCTCTCAAGGATTTCAGAGTCTATTTGGAGCAGACAACATGAAAATAAGAGATTTACTTGGTCAAAGCAGAAGATATTCTACCAGGCTAGCATCGAATTACCTCAAAGAGATTCAACTAACAAACCTACCTTTCCTGAATTATCCATCATGATCCACCAACAAAACAACAGAGAAGATGCCTGCAACCATTCATGGATCATTTGTACTCAGGTACCCACGAAGTGATGTCAACAGTCTAAGATTTTAGACTGCTTAAACAAGCAAATCACAAGGATGGTCATGATGCCACTCAAGGAAAAATTAACCTAACTTGCATGAGGGAAGAGTTAAAATATTTCTCCTCTTGAAAATGGGATGAAGATTAACAAGGTATAGATAAGAGTTGGAGAGAAGAATGTAAGACAGTGCATGCTTAATATAGCAAAGAATGTGAAGTGAAGAAAGTGAAGTCAGAGCACTGATAATGATGGAATGACAGAATTGAGAAAGATGGAATGTCATGGTGAGAACTCACCATGGGCTTGCTGGGTGTTCAATAAATAGAACAAGAGGTTGAAGTAGATGCTTTCTGTGGTCCCTTTAATTTCTGAGATATTGAGTGAGAATTAGAACTGATAATCTTCAGTAATGAAGGAACAGTTTAGACAATACCGAAATATTTTTATTTGACTTTGTAATACGTGGTATAAATTTTTTCTACCACATCTTGCTAATCCTATTTATTTCTCAGACAACCATTAAAATCACATTTCATTTTCTCTATCCCACACCAAGCAATGAAAAATGAGGTAAAGGCAACATAGGAGGTCTGTCTGTGTGAGTCCCCTTGCAATACTTTTTTAAGGAGAGAAAGTACCCTGAAAAAACAGCCATTTCCTATGCAATGCATTTGCTGTAACTTCCTTTGAGCTGATGTCTTCCCAGCCCTTGAATTTTGTTTCTCGGTGGCTTCTGGGTTGATCAGGCCAAGAAAGCATGCAAGGTTCCTGTTGTTGTTTACTTCCTAATATGACTTAGTGCCTCCCCTTCTTGACCCAGGAGAATTCTATTCCCCTGGTTTTCTTAATAGCCCCTATTAGAATTTGACAGTCCCCATCACCCCAGGAAGAATGGCACTGGCCTAGAAGTTTGGATAGGAGACTGAAATCAGGCAGTATTGAACATTTGACACAAAGGAAGCACTCAGTTGATTGAAAGTCTCTTGTATACCATTTCTCTTCCCAAAGCTGTGGAGAAATGCAATTAATTTTTGTCTATAATGTCCTAGAAGTGATAGCTCTCATTTTTCATTCAGGATTGCTGTTATCATTGTATAAATTCTTTGTTTACTTCAGGCAGGAACTTCTTCTTTCCCGTTTTTCTTGCTTTACTTTTTTTTTTTTCATTTCTTCAGTAAAGGAAAGGTATGAAGTGGGAATCAAGTATATTGGTGTATAATCATGAATAAGAAAACCTTAGAAAGCCCTGTGGACAGCATGTATCTATTTCCATATTCAAAAATACACAGGCCAGGCCATAAGCTATACTACCTCGATTTATCTTGTTTTTTTTTTTTTTGTTTTGTTTTTTTTGTAGTGTGTGTGTGTGTTTTGCGGAGCAATGAGGATTAAGTGACTTTCTTAGGGTCACACAGTTAGTAAGTGTCAAGTGTCTGAGTCTGGATTTGAACTCAGGTCTTCCTGAATCCAGGGCTGGTGCTTTATCTACTGCCCCACCTAGCTGCCGCTATCTTTGTATTCTTTCATCCATCTTCCTTTACATTCCTGCCCTCCCTCTTTAATAATTACTTAGCATGAGCCTCAGATTGAAGAAACAAGACCATGGAGAGTAAGTTTTACCAGTGACTAGTGGAGACTCTGAAAGGACCAGATGATTGCCAAAGGCAATAACTATCTCTTTGTTTTATGCCATCCCAGATGCCCAGTGCCCCATCATAACTTTCTATGATTCTCTTCCCCCAACAAAACTTATCCTTCCTCGGTCCCATTCCCTCTGGCCCTCCTAAATGAGTACTGCATTTATTTGTTAAACCATATTAAGTTAAGGCCTTGAGTTTCATAATGACTGAAATAGTATTTCCAGAAAGAAAAAGAAAAGACTCCTTCAATCTAAAGGAATAAGTAACGCCAAAATAAATAGTTCCCTGGGTACCTATGGAAGATATTTCAAAAAATCCAAGTATAGAATGTGAATGAAAAGACAAAGACTTTTATGCACATGCTTCTTGTAAAACAGCCTATAAGGCCTGAAAGGAGCTAAGTTTCAATAAAAGTAGTTTGGACCTTCATGGAGTTTACATAATGCTAGGATATAATGCATAAAAAGTCACGAAAAGCACAAAAGGCATATTAAAAAGTGGAATGTGTTTTGGGGAAGACTTTTTGTAGGAGGTGGCATATTAGTTGCATTTTTAAAAAGATGGAAAAAATTCATTTTACAATGAAGAGGGCAGGGGTTGAAGAGGAGATGGGAAAAACATTCTAAAGTTAAAGAGTAAGAGGAACAAAGGTGTGGAGATCAGAAAGCTCAGGATCTTAAAAGATGGCGATATTTGAGGATGCATGTTGGCACACTTCAAATCACATCATCTAACTGTCTATATAACCAGACCCAAGCATGAAAATATCTGCTGAGAAAATGCATGCTTGATCCCACTTCCATAGCAATCATCTTCCTCACAACTTTTCATCTCTACTCCAAATTGTCTCTCAGATTAGTAGACATTGTTACTGTCTTCTTCTAATCTCAACTCTTAACTATTACCCAAATTTTTAACTATATGGTTTAAAATAATAAGTAAGCACATACTGCATTTCCCCCTAAAACCTGAGACTCAGGAATGTTTTCTTTTCAATATTTGTTAGTTTCAAATTCCTTTCAAATTTTGTGATAGAAATAATAAATCTAATAGTACAACAACAGCTGGAAACTCCCAAGGAATCATTGGTTCACAAAGGTAAAGGTAAACTGGTTGTATCCATCAGAAGTAAATTTGTTGGAAACCAAGAGGCAGTGTGGCATAATATGATGGATTTAATAGTGTGTCCCAATGTCTTATTGCCCCTTTAAGCTTCAATAGATTTCAGCAGTATTTAAAAAATATTTAAATATTTAATTTTTTCTAATTACATGTAAAAAACAATTTTCATTTTCATTTTTTTTACAATTTTTAGTTCCAAGTTCTCTCCTACCCTCCTTACCTTTTCCTCTCATTTAGAAGGCAAACAATTTAATATAGGTTAAAAATGTGTAGTCATGTGAAACATTTCCAAATTAGTCATGTTGTGAAAGAAAACACAGATAAAAAACCCAAGAAAAATAAAGTAAAAGAAAAAAATCATATGGTTCAATCTGCATTCAGATTCCATCAGTTGTTTCTCTGGAGGTGGATAGCATTTTTCATTGTAGGTACTTCAGAAGTGACTTGGATATTTGTATTGTGGAAAATAGCCAAATCATTCACAGTTAATCATTGTATAGTATTATTGTTACTGTATACACTGTTCTGGTTCTTCTAAGTCATTCCAGGTTTTTCTGAAACCTTCATGGTCATCATTTCTTTTTTTTGTTTTGTTTTTGTTTTTGTTTTTTTAGTGAGGCAATTGGGGTTAAGTGACTTGCCCAGTGTCACACAGCTAGTAAGTGTTAAATGTCTGAGGCCAGATTTGAACTCAGGTACTCCTGACTCCAGGGCCAGTGCTCTATCCACTGCGCCACCTAGCTGCCCCATGGTCATCATTTCTTATAACATAGTAGTATTCCATCATAATCACATAACCACAATTTGTTCAACCATTCACCAATTGATGAGCATCCCACAAAAAGAACTGGTATAAATATTTTTGTAGATGTAGGCCCTATTCCTTTTTCTTTTATCTCTTTGGGATAAAGGCCTAGTAGTGGTATTGTTGGAGCAAAGGCTATGTACAGTTTTATACCCCTTTGAGCATAGTTTTAAATTACCCTCCAGAATGGTTGCATCAGTTCACAACTCCAACAGTGCATTAGTGTCCCCATTTTCCCATGTCCCCTCCAACATTTGTCATTTTCCCTTTCTGTAATATCAGCAAGTCTGATATTTTTTTTCCTATGCCTATAGAGAGCTTTTCTGCATTATGGTTTTCCTCATCTTAAAACTCTTCATTTAAAGCATCTAAAAACTGCTTATTTATATTTTCTATTATTTATCAATTTGGGAATGACTTGTATTATAAATTTAACTCAGTTTTCTATATATTTGAGAGATGAGGCTTTTATCAGAGAAACTTGTAAAAAAATAATTCCCTAGATTTCTGCTTTCTTCCTATTATTGGCTATATTGGTTTTGTTTGTGTAAAACCTTTTTTTTCATTAAATATAATCAAAATTATTCATTTTTCTATAATGCTCTCTATCCCTTGCTTAGTACTGAATTTTTCCTCTGGCCACATTTCTGACAGGTAAATTATTCCAAACTCCCCAAATTTGCTTATGGTATCACCCTTTATGTCTAAATCATGTACCCATTTTGACCTTATCTTGGTATAAGATGTGAATTGTTGGTCTATACATAGTTTCTGTCAAACTCCTTTCCAGTTTTCACTGCAGTTTTTGTCACATAGTGAATTCTTGTCCCAAAAGTGTGTATCTTTTCCCTATCAAACACAAGATTACTGTGGTTGTCTCCTACCATGTATTGTGTACCTGATCTATTTCACTGATATACCACTTTATTTCTTAGACAGTATCAGATTGTCTTGATAATTATTGCTTTATAGGCAAACCCAGACCAGAACTATAACATACTTTTCACACAAATAAAGTCAGATCTAACCAACTGGAAAAATACTAATTGCTTATGGGTAGGCTGAGCCAACATAATAAAAATGACAATCCTACCTAAGTTAATTTATTTACTTAGTGCTATACCAATCAAACTATCAAAAATATTTTATAGATCTAGAAAAAATAATAAAATTCATCTGGAAAACCAAAAGCTCAAGCATATCACAGGAATCAGTGAAAAACATGCTGAATTTTAAAAAGAAATATAAATATTTTTAAAATCAAATAATTACCTTTGTTTGATTTGTAAATTTATAGCCTTTCTACTTGTTACTAATAGATAAAATTGCATTAAGACTTTGTGGAGACTCTCTACTATTAATTGTGGAACCCAGAATCTTCTAATCCTGGCTTAGTCACTAATACATCATGTAAATTTAGGCAATTCACTTATTTGCTTTACATCTTTGTTTTCTTTTCATTCAAAAGATAGAGTTAGACTTGATGATCCCCAACTTCCCTTCTGATTCTAAAATTATAAAATCTGTTTAAAATAGTATTTATAATTTCTGATGGGAAGCTGAATTCATGCCTTGTGAAACAAAAAATAAATAAATATTTAAATGGATGTTAGTGTGGTATAATAGGAAGAACATAGAAATCAGATTCAAACCCATAAAGCTGAAATGGATATGAGAGAACATCTAGTCTAATGAACTCTATTTTACAGATGAAAGTTACAGTGACTTAAAGAACATTGGGTTTAAGATAAAAAAGAACTACATTCTACTTTTGCTTCTTCCACTTAACTATATGGTCTTGGAAAAGTCATTCAACTTTGTGTTTTATTTCCCTTCACGAAATTGAGTAACAGTTATCCTATTTTCCCTTTAGATTTATTGGGAAGAATTAGGCAATTATATCAAAGTAATAACTGTAGTGTTCTTTGCAACCGAGAGTGCTAATCTTTAAGATGTTGAATATGACATCATCTACATAGGCATGTTGAAATTTTTGTTTGAATTGTTCTATTTTTTATCTTTGAAATATTTTTTATTGGGGTCAAGCTATGGATTCCAGATAAGGAAAATTACTAGACACCTGAAAAAAAAAGATCTAGATGCCTCTCAAACAAGCATGTGGTTGTAATCTACTTTGGAATAACATATCAAAGAGAATTTTTATAGCTCATTGTCTTAGCATCAAAGGAAAATAGGCACCTTCAACTAGGAGTCAAGTGAACTCCTAGAGTCATAGAAAGAGGGAACAAATTTTGGGGGGAAGAAAACTTTGATTCACTGAGTCAATAACCATCTAGTCAACTCTCTTCACAGATAAGGAAACTGAGGCTCAGGGAGGGTCACTGACTTTGCCAAGGTGATACTACAGCCTATTAGTATCAAAGCCAAGTCATGAATTAATGTTCCCTTAGTTCCAGGAAACTGATGTTTCTCACATTCTCACATTTCTTAGGTTTATGATTTTTAGAAATAAGCATTTTATCATTTGTGTGTTGTTCTCTGAAGTGACTGTTTTAAAATGAGGTAACCTCTCTGTAGCATTAACTTATGTAATAAACCTCTTTTATTTGTTCAGTGTATGAGTAGCACCTCTTGAAGCATTTTGTAGGTTTTCAGTTCTTAGAATCATTCAAGGAACTATTTATTTTTCCAGTCTTCCAGGAGTAGATTTAAGTGAAAGGGCATAAAATCGATTTCCCAAGAAAAATGTGACATATGAAAGTCAGGACCAGAAATAAAGCTGTTCTTTCTGTTTTATCATTACATTAATCTATTTTTTTAAATAAGGAGGGAAGGTCAGTTACATAATGTGCCATCAATAATTCATAAAACAGTTCCCAATTATCAATTCAAATTGATGTCATTTTTTCTTCTCCACCAACACTCTCCTCTTCTCCAGCACTATATATCCCATCGTCTAAGCAAATAGACAAGAATCCCGAATAGTATTTATTTGTTTGTATTGATGATCTCTTTCAACAGCAAACTATTAAGGGTGATCTAGAAATGATTGTTTGGAAAGAAAGAAAAATCCACTTCTAAGAGGAATTCTCCTTTGGGAAATAAAATTTCACAATAAGTATTACACATTTTGATTCTATCCACTTTTTTTGTTTCTCTTAACCCACATTTTCATCATGTAGTTATCTCAGTGGTGAAGAAACTCTCTCTACCAAAGATCATAGACAGTAATTTAATTGTTCAGTCTTGTTGTCAGAGAGCTAACTGTCTTGTGTACTGACTTGCCCAAGATCTAAGAATTGGTTTGTGTCAGAGTTAGGACTTAAAAGTCAGGTTTTTCTAACTCTTAGGCTAGCTAATCCAAGTTGTCTCTGCCTTTTATTATTTCTACAAAAACAAGAAACATGTTATTGGTTTCATGGGTTAGGACCTTCTTCCCTAAACCTCATATAGCACTTAGCTTGACAACTTTTTAATGCATTTTCTCACTTGATATAATGATATCTGACATTTGTATAGCTTTTAAGATTTACAGAAGGTTTTCCTTATATATCGTATTTGATACAACAACCCTGTGAGTTAGGTACTATTATTATCTCCATTTTGTAAATGTTAAAACCGAGTCTCTGAAAGGCTAGGAACTTCCTTGGGGTCACAAAAGACTGTATCTTCCTGAGTCGCTGTCGAAGGTGTCTTAATAACTTTCTGCTATAGTATTGTACACTGATATAGGTATTTGTGCAGTTGTCTTTCTCTTTATTAGATTATCAGCTCCTTAAGGTAAGGTAAAACCTTATCTTACCTAAACTTTATATCTCCCCAGAGCCTATTGACACCTAATAGGTTTAATATATGTTTTTTGGCTTGACTTGAATGAGCAAGAATGGACATTTGCTCTTTTCTATTTCCCAGAAACAAATCATAAATTGATGTATTGGGGCATCTAGGTGGTGCAGTGGATAAAACACCAGCCCTAGATTGAGGAGGACCTGAGTTCAAATTCGACCTCAGACACTTGACACTTACTAGCTGTGTGACCCTGGACACGTCACTTAACCCTCATTGCCCTGAAAAAAAAATGGATGTGTTAACCCTCATCTTCCAGTTTTTTGTGGTCTATCAAGAAACTAACAAAAGAAAAAAAAAACATGGATTAGGAGACTTGATTTGTCAATGTCTAGTTGTGATCAATTTTTATTCACTTTGATTATATATCAAAGTTGAAATATATTATTTGGTTTTTCTTTTTTATTTATTTTCGCTTGAATTATCTTGTCTAAGTTTATCATAAGCCCTGCTAAGCAGCTGTACCACAGAAAAATAAAAAGGTTGAGGGGTTGGGGAAAAGGAGGAGAGAATCTGGCTGTGCACAGCAGCCATTCTGGTCTAATCTACTTTGCCATCAGCAACTAAGAAAGGGCAATATCATTACCATCCACACTTTGGCAAAGCTTCCTTCTGAAATCACCCTAAGCTCATGATAATGAAAATGGATCCCAAATCACTGATCCCTTAACATGGAAATAATGAAGCAAAGAACAGGTTCAGTAAAAACACATAGAAGCCAGATTTACAATAAAACCATAAAATGAAAGCTCCTTGAATTTATGTTGTTGGGAAAGTGAGCTGCCCTGCTTTTGTAGTTGATAAATGATGCCTCATTGTAGCAATGGAAGTTAATCTGAATATACCAAGGCTATGCAGTTGGAGCACAGCCTGTAGAGGTATTAACAATCTGTAAAGGCTTGGAAGATGGTTTAGGTGTGGATTTTGTGTCAGTCTTCGGAGGCCGGTATGGTAAATGAAGAGAGGGTCATTCCCAGCAACAGCACCTCCAAGCCATGATGAAATATCAGAAAAAACTTATGTGGGCAAATTGTGTACATTAAAACAGCTTTATGGGTGTTAAACTAATAAGAAGAAATACAAATTGAAAGGGAAAATTACTGCATTTGGGGTTAGAAGAGAAGAGTTCAAGTTCTGCTTGCATTGCCTAGTTGCTGTTTTATCATCCCTCCTCAATGGTAAAATGGGGGCTAAAATTATTATCAGAAATCATCAAGTTCAACCACCTTATTATACAAAAGAAGAAACTGAGGCCCCAAAAAGTTATTGAATGATTTGCCCAAGATCATGAAGATAGTAAGTGATAGAGTCAAAATTCTGGTTCCAAATTCACTACTGTTTATACTGTAGCATTCTGCTAGAAATACTTTGGGGAAATTGGCCCCAAGTTAGTGGTTTTCTCAACTGATCTGGACCAGAAGAGAGAAATAGATGGTTTGATGGATGGATAGATTGATAGATATAGCATTTTTTAAGTACTTGCTCAGTTCAGATTACTTAGAGATAGCTAGGAGGCACAATGGATAAAGCACTAAATCTGAAATCAGGAAGACTTGAAGCCAAATGTGTCAACAAACATTTACTTGATCTCTGACCAGGGCTAAGAAAAAAAAAATGCAATAATATTTGTAAAACACTATATAAATGCCAACTATTGTTGGCAGCTAGGTGGTCCAATTGCTAAAGTGCTAGACCTGGAGTCAAGAAGACTTGAATTCAAATCCAGCATTAGACACTAACTGTATGACCTTAGGCAAATCACTTATGCTTTGTTTTCTTTCAGTTTCCTCATCTGAAAAAATGGGGATAAAAACTATGCCTTCCTCCCAGGGTTATTACGAAGATTAAATGAGACAATATTTGTAAAATTCATAGCACAGTGCCTAGTATAGAGTAAGTGCTATATAAACTCGTATTTTTATTGTCCTTATTGGTTTTCAAGAAAATTACTTTATACTGATTTTATTTTTATATATCTGTGTACTTGTTATTTCTCCACAGTAGAATATAAGCTTTTTGAGGGCAGGGCTCATTTCCTTTTTCTATCAGTGTCCCCAGCAGCTAGCTAGATCAATACCTAGGAGATAGTTCACTTGAATGAACAGAACTTATAAGGCCCAAGTCCATATATTTCCCTGTCTTCAGACCCTCCCTTCTTTTTTTCCTAAAATTATAAGTTTTCTGACTTTCCTCTATGTTCTACATTAACACTCCCCTGAGGGTTGATGGTGCAATGGGAGCCAGTGAGAGAGAGAGAGACAGAGACAGAGGCAGACACGCAGAGACACAGACACAGAGAGAGAGAGACAGAAAGAGACCGAAAGAGATAGAGACAGAGAGAGTAAGGAAAGAATTGAGGAAAAGGGGAAAAGACCAAGAGGAACTTGGCCAATTCTAAGGAAATAAGAAGTATAGTGTTCTTGTCATTCCCTTCTATTTACTTAGGGGAAAGTGTCGATATCTATCAGTGTCATTTTAAATGGTGATTATAACTAATTCATTCTCTCCCTACTTAAAAAACAAAAAAAAAAAACAAAACAAACTATTTCTGTCCCAGGAAAATAAATTTTATCTGATTTTTAATATAGATATTTGAGGTTCATTCTTAACTAAAGGTTGTTAGGTTTTTTGTTTTGCTTTGTTTTGTTTTTTACTGTAGGATCAGAAAGTCTTAGCTAGGTTATGAAAAGATGGTTTAGGAAATGGAAAGTCCACTTAACTTTTGAAACCAGTCTGATTGCCTTAGCTTTTGTTGGTTGAGAGATTAGGGGAAGTTATTTCATTGTTCTGAGTGGCTTATTTTTTTCTAATAAATTTCAGAGTTTTGAGTGAATTGGGTAACTATGGTGATAATATATGATGGAAAATCCCCACTTCCCACAGGAAGAATTTAAAAAAAAAACCCTACACCTACTAAACAGCTGAAAAGATCTTAGTAATAATCACAAGCTTTCTAATGCTCTTACTTGAGCCTGCAGAAGCTCCGAATGGGCTAACCTCCACCCCCCTCTCCCACCAGAGGGGTAAGGATTGTGCTCTGGGATACAGGATTAAAGAAGCACTATCTCAGCATGTTTTGCTAAGGGCTAAATTAAATTAGGCGGTGGGACTCTAGTAAGGGCTTCACACTCACTATAGAGTTCTCCAGCCATCTTTCTGCCATGCCCTCTTCCTACACCCAAACACTTTGCACTTTTTGCTCTAGGAACAGTAATCATTTTGAGATTAACATTCTGGGAAAACGGATTCAATCAATTGCTATAAGACTGCATTCATTGGATATCCCCGTAACTTCATAAATCAATCACCGCTTCTTGGACACCAATCCCATTGGCGTTTTGCTTTCCGTTTAGAATATAAAAAGGCAGTTAACTGCCTTGTATATTTGCATCCACAGTCTTTAGCAGAAAGCCAAGTTTATAAAATGTTTAATAATAAATGCTTTTCATTCATTTATTCAGTTTGTCAATAATTGGGTGTAGTATAGTGTAATATCTCTGAGTTTAAAGTCATGGGCCTGGGTTTGAGCAGTCACTTTACAAAATAGGCCTCAGTCTGTGTGGTAGCATATAAGGGACCTCCCAATTCTAAGTCCTGTGATTGTATAACAGGTAATTTTAGCATCTAAGGCTCTCAACTTTTGTCAGAAGGTTACACTTGGGGAGAATTTTCATTTTTTTATTACTCCTTACCTCCACCCAGAAAATAAAACAATGTGGGTCTATAGGAATTCTTACAAATTATACTACCAGCCAATAAGTAACCCTCCCAGGTGTCCCTTAGAGCCCTCGTCTATTACAGTCATGCCCTCCATATGCTCCCAATCAAAGGGATCTGTAGCGTGACTCCCCTTTTCTCGACTTTTACTGAGAATTGAGCTCCTTCTTCACAAATATTTCTTTTTACCATTACACTGGCCATCTGGATCTCATTCCTCCATCCTCTATTTATAGTTTTCTGCCCCTACCAACACATTACAGTGGGTCAGCACTTCTCATTACAGTTCTTCCCCTATCCTGAGCAACTTCATTTTCCCACCATGTTTCATTGATCTTTTACTATTTTAACTGGTTGTCTCCTGGTCAAAGGCTAATCCTATAGCTAAAGGAAATATTCCAATGTCCCCTTCTCCTGGGAGAAATGCTTGGTTTCCCTGAATCTAATTCTTAACCAAGATCATTAGAGCTAAATCCCAATTATGTTTTAAGACATATATTTTGGAATAATAATTACAGAAATTATTGTCTTCTTCTAGTTTTCCCCCATTTATTTAAAATTTTATTTTTCCCCAGTTACATGTAAAAACAATTTTAATGTCCATTTTTAAAACTTTGTGTTCCAAATTCTCTTCTGCCCTCCCTCCCCATCCCTCCTTAAGAGCTCAATTAATTCAATATAAGTTACACATGTGCAATGCAAAACATTTCCATATTTTTCAGGTTGTGAAAGAAAACAGACAAAAATACTTAAAAAAGAAACTAAAAAAATTATGCTTCAGTCTATATTCAGACATTATCAGTTCTTTCTCTGGAGATGGATCACATTTTTCTTAAGTCTTTCAGAATTGTCTTGGATAATTGTGTTGCTGAGAATAGCTAAGTCATTCATAGCTGGTCATCTTACAATATTGCTGTTACTTTGTATAAAGTACATTATACTTTGCATCAGCTCATGTAAGTCCAGATATTCTGAGAACAACCTGCTCATCATTGCTTATAGCACAATAGTGTTCCATCATAATCTCATCCCACAATTTGTTTAGCTATTGCCCAATTGATGGGCATCTCCTCAATTTCAAATTCTTTATACCAGAAAAGAGCTGCCATAAATAATTGTTGTAAATATAGGTCTTTTTGGTTTTTTATCTCATTTTGGATAGAGACCTAGTAGTGGTATTACTAGGTCAAAGAGTATGCATGGTAACTGCTCTACAGAATGTTTGAATCAGTTTACAATGCCACCAACTGTGCATTAATGTATCATTTTCCCCATATCCCCTACAACAGTTGTCATTTTCTTCTGCTGTCCTATTATCCAATCCAATAGGTATGAGGTAGTACCACAGAATTGTTTTGACTTGCATCATTCTAATCAACAGAGAGTGAGCATCTTTTTTATATGGCTATAGATAGCTCTGATTATTTCATCTGAAACCTCTTCATATCTTTTGATCATTTATCAATTATGGATTGGCTCTTATTTTAATAAATTTAACTCAGTTCTCTCTGTGTTTGAGAAATGATGCCTTTGTCAGAATAATTTGTTTCAAAATTTTTTCACAGTTACTATTGCTAACTGTATTTCTCTCCATACTATTCCCTACCTATAACATTTACTCTATTCTCTATCTCCTTTTACCCTGTCCCTCCTCAAAAGTGTTTTACTTCTGATTGCCCCTCCCCAAATCTGCCCTCCCTTCTACCCCCCATACCCTTCCCCTCCTATTTTCCTGCAGGGTAAGATAGATCACTATACCTATTTGAGTGTGTATCTTATTCCCTCTTTGAGCCAATTCTGATGCAAGTAAGGTTCACTCACTCCCCAGTACCTCCCCCATCTTCCCCTCCACTCCCTAAGCTTTTTCTTGCTTTTTTGTGAGTTGCTTTACTCCATCCCACATCTCCCTTTCCCTTTCTCTCAATCCATTCCTCTCTCACCCCTTAATTTTATTTTTTAAGATATCCATTCATATTCAACTCACACCTGTGTCCTCTGTCTAAATATACTCCATTCAGTTGCCCTAACAATGAGAAAGTTCTTGAGTTATAAGTATCATCTTCCTATGTAGGAATGTAAACAGTCTAACTTTTTAAGATCCCTTATTATTTCATTTTCCTATTTACCTTTTTACGCTTCTCTAGAGTCTTGTATTTGATAGTCTATTCAGCTCAAGTCTTTTCATCAAGAGTATCTGAAAGTCCTCTTTCAGTGAATTCCCATCTCTGCCCCCCCCCCAAAGTATTATACTCAGTTTTGCTGGTAGGTTATTCTTGGTTGTAATCCCAGTTCCTTTGCCATCCTTAATAACATATTCCAAGCCCTTCCATCCTTTAATGTAGAAACTGCTAGATCTTGTGTTATCCTGACTGTGGCTCCACCTTGCTTGAATTGTTTCTTTCTGGCTGCTTGCAATATTTTCTCATTGACCTGGGAGCTCTGGAATTTGGCTCTAATATTCTTGGGAGTTTTCATTTAGGATCTCTTTCAGGGATCAGTGGATTCTTTCTATTTCTATTTTAACTTCTGGTTCTAGAATATTAGGGTGATTTTTCCTGACAATTTCTTGGAAGATGATGTCTAGGCTCTTTTTTTTGATCATGGCTTTCAGGTAGTCCAATAATTTTCAAATGATCTCTCCTAGATTTATTTTCCAAGTCAGTTGTTTTTCCAATGAGATATTTCACATTGCCTTCTATTTTTTCATTTTCTTTTGGTTTTGCTTTATTATTTCTTGATTACTCATAAAGTCATTAGCTTCCATTTCCATGTTTGATATACCCTCCTTCTTTAATTCTATCTCATAGCATCCCTAATTTCCTTCAAAAAACAACTCATACTACCTTCTACACAAAGCATTTGCAAATACCAAGCTCCCTTCCTCCCAGTTTTTAACACTCTTCCGTTTGAAATTTACAGCGTCTCCTACTGACTCCGGGACCTTTTGTCTCCTCCCAGTAGAATATAAGTTCCTTGAAAGCAGTAACGGTTTTATTTTTGTCCTCGTGTCCTCTGTGTAACTCAGTAACTTGCACACACTAGGCACTTAAATAAAAGCTTATTCAATTAAATTGCTAAAGAATGGGTCTCACTATGGAATTCTCCCTTCAGTTATAAGTTTGTTCATCCCTGGACTCCTAGAAGACCTCCAAATATTACACATTTCTCCTTAATACCACCTAGCAGATATCCATCCTCAATATTGGTTTATGTCAGAATTACTTAGTTTCATGGCTTTTCTTCCCCAACACCCAGATGGTCAACCTCCCACCCAAGATCAATGTCTCCCAAATTTCTAGAGACTCGGCATAGATTCTAAATATGTCTATTTTCGTACTGTCTTTTCCATCCCTGGGGATACTCCTGGGGCAAAAGGGGCAGCAATTTTCAAATTAGCCAAGGCTACTTTCCAGATCATTCAGAATCAGAGTGTTGTTGATAGGGAAGAGGAAGGGGGAGGTAACAAGAGAACTTACTCCAATTTAGCACACAGGCTGGAGTGGATAAAATTTTACTGTCCTTGCTACAAACACAATTCAGAGTTCTAGCTTCCATGAAATGAACTAGCACTAATCACTTCTCGAAGAAAAACAAAGACGTTGTGATTACTTGAGGTAAAAATTTGCCCTCATTAGAAAACACAAGGGAGAAGTAATCATTACTTATTAGATGGGAGAAGGGAGAAAGGTAGTAAATTGCAGAGGAGGAAAAGAGGAGAAAAATATTCATACATTCAGTGTAAAAAAATGGAATGGTCTGTAAAGGAAACTTTCTTCTTGAGATATTTCCTGAAACATGTGGTATTATAAAGAGTGGGGTAGTGCTGAAGTAACAAAAATCTCAACCTGCAGGTTTTTAACTCAGAATGTTGTTTCATGAGTCATGACTACTCAGTCACCTGCAATGGAATCAATATGGATTGAGATCCTGTCAGTGTTAACAAAAGCAGCTACCCCGCTACCACTGTTCCCCTCAGCAAGGAAGAATTTTACATTGTGAATTTGAGGACAAAATGAGATTATCCTGTAAAGTTCAGGGACTTAAATCTATAGAACTATAGAACTTCTGTTTGCCTCAGTTTTATCAACTGTAAAATGGGAATAATATCAGCATCTAACTCCCAGGGCTCTTTCAAAGATCACTTGAGATAATCTGTAAAGCCTGACACTTAGTAATCACCATATAAATGCTAATTATTATTTTATTATTATTATTATTATTATTATTATTGTTGTTGTTGTTGTTATGATCATCTTGGAGCTAGAAATCTCCACGCCTAGGAGTTTTAAACCTTTTTTATGTCATGACCATTTTAATAGACTAATGAAACCTTTGGACCCATTTCCAGAATAATATTTGTAAATGTCTTAACAATAATCACTCACATTTTTACAGAACTTTAAGTTTACAAAGTACTTAACTTATTTGATCCTCACAACAATCTTGTGAGGTAGGTGCTCTTATTATATTCGTTTTGCATATTGGGAAAGTGAATAGAGAGGGTTATATAACTTGCTTAGAGTCTCACAGTTAGTGAGTGTCCAAGGCAGGATTTGAACTCATCTTCCCAAGTCCAAATACAACACTCCATCCACTGGACCACTTAGCTGCTTTAATATAAAAATAAAATACCAAAGATTATAAAGGAAACCAATTATATTGAAATAGTTATCAATTTTTTTAAAGTTCACTGATCTCAAGTTAAGAACCAACCCAATTCAACACTATTCAATCCAATTAACATTCATTTAAGTGCCCACTGTGTTCTGGTGACTATCCTCAGTTAAGTGTTAACCTCTGATCTAGAATGAGGAAAGTGATGTCACATTCCCTGGGTCAGTAAGTAAGGGAACCAGGTATAGAACCAAAGTTTCACACCCAAAGTCTAGCATTCTAGTCACCACACTGCATGACAATTTATTTTTTTTGCAGGGCAATGAGGGTTAAGTGACTTGCCCAGGGTCACACAGCTAGTAAGTGTCAAGTGTCTGAGGCCAGATTTAAACTCAGGTCCTTCTGAATCCAGGCCCGGTGCTTTATCCACTGCACTACCTAGCTGCTCCTACTGCATGACAATTTAAAGAAAGATGAAACAAGTTATCATAGTATAAAGAAAAGAGCAGTAGATCTTGAGCCACAGTATAGAGGTTTGCATTCTAGCTTTGCTAATTAAAACCAATATGACTGGGACAAATAATTTCCTTTCACTGGTCCCGAGTTTCTTCATGTATTAAATTGGATGGTTAGCCTGTGAGCTCTTTAAGATGCTATATAGCTCACAATCTTATGATCTTGTGGAAAGGAAAGAGAGAGTACCAAATTAGAGGAAGAAGGGAGAGAGGTAATTTATCACTTTTGTCAGCAAATTAGTATATAAACATATACAGTAAATATCAGGACAGTTAGGTGGCACAGTGGATAGAGCATGAGGCTTGGAAATCATGAAGACTCCTCTTCCTGAGTTCACATCTGGCCTCAGCCATTTACTAGCTATGTGACCCTGGACAAGTTGCTTTAACTTATTTGCCTCACTTTCCTTATCTATAAAATGAGCTGGAGGAGGAAGTGGCAAACCACTTCAGAATATTTGCCAAGAAAATCCCAAATGGGAAAAATCAGATGCAACTGAAGCAATAAAACAAACACAGTAGATAGTATTTTCATTGAGTTTTGCAAGCTGAGAGAATAGTTGACACAGTGATTACCAGATTCAGGATCCAAAAGGAGTATTGGGGTAATTCTAGGAGAATGAAATTCTTTAAGAATCATTGTAAAACTAATGCCTTGTTATTAGAGTTGTGAACTGATCTAACCATTCTGGAGAGCAATTTGGAACTATGCTTAAAAGGTATAAAACTGCATACCCTTTGACCCAGCAATTCTACTATATGGTCTGTATCCCAAGGAGATCATAAAAAAGGGCAAAGGACCCACATATACAAAATATTTATAGCTGCTCTTTTGGTGATGGCAAAGAATTGGACAATGAGGGGATGCCCCTCAATTGGGGAATGGCTAAACAAGTTGTAGTATATGAAGGCAATAGAATATTATTGTGCTGTAAGAAACAATAAACAGGTGGATTTCAGAAAAACCTGGAGAGACTTACAAGAATTGATGCTGAATGAAATGAGCAGAACCAGGAGAACATTGTACATAGTATCGACAACATTATGAGATGATCAACTGTGATAGACTTCACTTCACTCTTCTCAGCAATACAGTGATCCAAGATCCAAAGGACTCATGATGGAAAATGCTCTCTACATTCAGAAGAAAGAACTGTGCAATCATGATACCGATTGAAACTATACTGTTTGTACTTTTTTTTTTCTTTTCTGAGGTTTTTCCCTTTTTTTCTGATTCTTCTTTCACAACATGACTAATACAGAAATATGTTTAATGTGATTATATAACCTATACCAGATTACTTTCTGTCTTGAGGAGGGGAGAGGTAAGGAAGGGAAGGAGAAAAATTTGAAACTAGAAATCTTATAAAAGCAAATGTTGAAAACTGCCTTCACATGTAACTGGAAAATGCTAAAATATTTTTATGATTTAAAAAAAAGAATCAGTATCAAATCTCTCACTTGGGAACAAAAGAATCTATTTCACCAGTGTAAGATGGAGGAAGCATAGACAGATAGCACTTCTTGGGGAGAAAATTATCTGGGGTGGGGGTGGTGGTCTGTAAGTTTAGTATGAGTCAGCACTGACAGCACAAAAAGCTGATCTGATTTTGGGCTGCATTAAGAAGCACATAATCTTCCAGGTGATAATCCTCCTGTGTCCGCTCCTCTTCACAACTCATCTGAATATATTGTATTTAGTTCTAGGGACCATCATTTAAAAAAAATATTATTAATAAGCTGCAGACTGTCCAGAAAAGAAATCAGGATGGCAAAAGTCCTTGAATCCATGACATATGGAGGGTATATGTATGTTAGCATGGAGAAAAGAAGCCTGGTTGGGGTGGCGAGGGTGGGGGGGTTGGCATAATAGCTCCTTTCAAATTTCTGAAGAGCTGTTATGTGAGTCATTAGTCTTATTCTGTTTGCCCTCAGAGGGCAGAACGAGGAACAATGGGTGGAGGCTGCACAGGGGCAATTTTATATTCGGTGTCAGGAAAAGCTTAATAACAATTAGAGTTGTCCCCAAGTGGAATGGCCTACCTCAGGAAGCAATAGGTCTTCAGAGGTCAGGTGACACTTTGTCACACATGTTTTAGTAGAGAATTCTCTTATGTATGGGACAGATTAGATGTCCACTGTGGTCACTTCTTCTTCTCAACTTCAGTGATCATGTGAAAGCAGCCAGTGTCCAGATTTCAGGAATTATGTCTGCTGAAGAGCTTGTCACATACAAAGAATTCAAAACTTTTGCCTTCCTAGGAAGAATTTAGACTGCCTTTCTTTCCCTTCTCCTGAATGAGTGGTCCTCTTGAGTTGGGGGGGGGGTAACAACCCATCGTAGGGCTATAATTAATAATATTTCACAAAGGAATAATTGTTATTAAGAGAGCATAGCACAGGGTAATCCCACACACCAGGCTGAAGAATACCTGATTAAACAAACTACAGCATTTTCTTTGTGCCCATAATGATACAACTATTCTTGGGGGAGATCCTGCAATTTACTCAGGGCATGCATTCAAGCTTTGCCCCCACCACAAGAAAATCCCCAAAGAGGTAGAGAATAGATGAGGTTAATATTTAAGTGCTAATGAGGACACAGCTATTATACACTTTGCATTGTGCTAATGAACAAAATAATTGCAATGTTGTAGTTGAGAAGTGCTTGGGGAAGAGAGATGGGGCTCTCTGGGGCACTGATGACTCTCTTACCTGTAAAGTCTCATCTTTTAGCTCTGCTCTTGTGGAACCATAGTGGTCAGTTTAACCACGTGTAGTCAGTTCCTGGGAAAACTAGCTCAAGACCTTGACCTCATATTGATTGGTATCAGAAAGGCAATATAATAATTTCATATGGAACCTCTGTCTCTTTGTAATAGCAAAATCTATTTGAGAAACCAGGTTAATACCAGAAGTTAGCTTGGTCATAATAATGGATTCAGTTAATAAGAGAATTGACTCGCCCCAGGAAAACTGGGCACATCCAAGCACTGCTATTTTTCCTTTTGATATAAATTTAAAGGGTCTCTGTTTCTGGAAAAAACTCTCATGTTTTACTCAACTTAATATAAGGTAGCTTAGTCCCAGTCAAGGAAGGTACAGATGATAGAAGTTAATCTTTCATCATTGTAGCCCATATATCAAACCCTTTCTCTTGCTAAAAGATGCCTGATTTAGGGACCTTCCATACCTTCTTTGGCTCATCTACCAACAAAGGAGATACATGAAAGTATTGATATCCATTGTTATTTGGGAGTTTCAGTCATGTCTGACTCTTCATGACCCCATTTGGAGTATTCTTGCCAAAGATACTGGAGTGGGTTGCCATTCCCTTCTCTAGATCATTTTACAAATGAGGAAACTGAAGCAAATGAGGGCTAAGTGACTTATCCAGCGTCACACAGCTAGTCCGTGTCTAAGTCCGGATTTGAGCTTAGGTACATGAGTCTTCCTGATTCCAAACCTGGTGTTCTATCCATTGTGCCATGTAATGGTCCTTATTCATCTCCATATTTCCTCAAAAGATGACCATCAACAAACTTTACAAACATTTAGCATAAAACTAACCTTGTCTAAACACTGAACAAGGCAGGAAAACTCACACTTGAGTTCATAGAAAATCAAGAGTCCCTTTCTCCTTCACTTGATATTTCTAGTTACTCATATTACCTTGGATGTAATTTTATTGAGGGTCTTCAAGGTTGGCTCCCGTGATTCCATCTTTCTTTCACTGGCATTTACTTCTAGCCAGCATCATGGTCCTCAGTGATGCTGTGTCATTTCCCTGACACTTCCTACCATCCATACCTCCTTTCCCTGATACCCTCCACCACTTATGTCTGTTCTTTAGGAGATTGTAACAGCAAGATATTTTATATAGAGCTCTGATCTAAGCTTTGGGGGAGATTAAAAGATTAGGTAAAATGAGATCTCTTATGAAACTTACTAAACCAACTTACTAAACTCTGTAAACCAATGTGAAACAAATAATTATAAAATAAAATGATAGAAAAGAGCATTAGAGTAGATATATGTGGTCTTCCTCCATATATGAAAAGCAAGAATGTGAGTGAGTATGTAGATCAACCAATGATAATTCAACAATAAGGGTAAAATATCATATTATGATTTTATTGTACTTTTCATAATTCCCTCTCTTTTCAGTTCTATATTAAACCATTTGAAATAAAACTCTTCGTTTCCTAAGTATATAGTTTTTCTTTCTTTTTTTTTTTAGTAAATTCATAGAGTTTACAAAGTTCCAGAGATATGAACTATTTGTGCATTTATTTCTGGCTTCTGGCTGCTATTACTTTGTCCTGCTCTGTCCATCTTGTGATTTTCTGTGGCAGTGGATGTGATATTCTTAGGCATAAAACAGAATTTCCTTTCTTATGCATGGAGTTAGTAGTATCTTGAAATGGCTTGTATTAGTAATCCATCCTGGAACCATTTGAATGACTTTTGGGGGTCTTTATCACTGGATTCCATAACACTAAAGAGTTAGAATCAGGCTTGTTTTTGTTTATTTTTTTAAAATGTCAACTAACCCACTCATTTTACAAATGGGAAAACTGGGACTCAGAGAGCTGAAATAATTTTCTCAGGAACACACAGCTGGTTAGTGGTGGAGCCAGGATGAGAGTAAGGGATAAAGGCTCTATAACTGAAAGAGACCTGGGGATGAGAGGGGATGAGGGAGATGCAGGAGTAACTAATCATGGATGGTTCCTTCCTATCTCCAACTGTGTGGGAACAGCTCCAAGGGGACAGTCAGTGTCTTGGGGGAGGAGCTATTCGGGAAAACCAGGAAATCATCTGGGGGACTGACATATATATTGATTGATATTTGGGACACAGGAATAGGGGCTATTAGCATTACAGCAGGAAGGAATCAGCAAATTGGGAAAGCATTTCTGGGTATGCTGTCCAATGAGATCAGAGAGGAGACGGTCCCTGTGGGGTGAAATTAGAGTGAGTAATTGGGTTGGTATTATAAAAATGGTGTTTACGAGGTATCTTAATGCATTAGGACTTGTTTTCAGGCGGAAGGCATGAAGATAGAGACCATGTTGGGCAGGGCTGTGGCCTGATGTCTAATATGCTCCCTCTCCTTATGTTTGGTTTCTCTGCCCACTCCTCCATCACCACATGAACAGTGTATAATAGCAAAGGATGAACTTCGGTATAAAGTGTCTGCCTCTTATATAACATCTGCATAGTTTGCTATTGATCTCTTGGTTTCTGTGCCCATTGGATGACAAAGGCATCACCTCCCCATCACCTTAGTTAGGTTGGTGCAGTCATATAGAGGTCAAAGGGAGCTATAGAAAGTCAAAGATTCATAGCTCTAGACAAGGAAGGAATCTGAAAGATGATGTAGTAAAATATCATCATTTAATTTTATTTTATATTTAAGTTAAATGTTTGTTTAAAGACCGATTCTCTCTATTTTGTCCAGCCTGGAATCATAGGAGCCACTCACAGGCCCTTATCCTACTGAGATCAGGACAAGAATTCTGACCTATTCTACATCATCCTCCATGCCTGTTTAACCCACCAGAAGGCTCACATTTGAATGCTGAATTAATACAAAGAGCCTGTTTAGCTTACTGCTGCACACAATAGCTAGACTTATGAGATCGATCAGCTACTCAAATAGCTGGAATCAACAGGTGGTGTCACTAATGATGCCCATAATTTTTATTTTAAAAATTCTTTTTTCATATTAATTATCATAAAACAAAAAAAATTATGATTTGAAGAATAGAAATATTAGCATATGAAGAAATTGTTGAAGTCCTCAATAGAAACTTTTAAAAGAAGTATAGGGTCATATGAAATTTAAGAAGATAATGACAAAAGTGCTCTTTTTTCTCTCTCCTTGTATACTTTTTTGGTGAATTTAAATAAATGTCTTATTGAAACTCTTAATTTGGAACTTATATACTCCTAATTTTATAAGTGAGGAAACTGAGGCTCAGAAAGAGTACATGACTTGATCAAGATTACACACAAGATATGGTCTTGGACCTCTTTATAGCTCTTGGCATAAGATTGCCCTGGATAGGATACATCCCAACATTGACAGTCATTGAAAACAGAAGAAGACAGAAACCTTTTTGGATCAGCACCGTGCAGTTATTAGGATTCACAATTTCAGTGAAACAGATCTGGGAACTCACTCTAATTGAAAAAGTGGGAAGAGTTATCCTAGATGGTACAGTGTCCTTGATTAACAACAATAGCCTTAAAACAATTCTAGGTGATATTTGGGGGAAATGAGTGATGTGTTATCATTGGGTGATATAGCTTCAATGTTTTCAGCATTAAGGTGCAAGGGCTCTGCTGAAATGTGTGAATGAGTCATCACTTGAGAACCAGGTTGGACTAGGAAGCGGTAGTTTGAGTGGAAATTATAATTCGATTAATGAACTCCAAGACACTCTAGCAAGAGAACCTTGCCCCAGACAACCTGGGATAGTTGATGGACATGTTTTTCCAACTAGGTGGTAGATGGAAGCTTCAAAAGTGGGAGGAGGCACATGGTAGATATTTAATAAATATGTAAAGAATGTATCCTCATGCTTTATGATTCCCATGGCACCAAATTCAGTGATGAGGAGGAGGAGAAAGAGGAGGATATACAGAATACATGGGGTTTTCTTGACTTTCATATCTCAATTTTTAACAGGATTTGAACCTCATTGCCACCGCTCCAAGTATTAGTTTTGAACTACTTGTACTTCTTTTCAGAAAGGTAGAATAATTTAAGGTATTTTATCTGGGACTGGAAGTCCCAAAAGAGAAAAATTACTTTGCCAATAATCAATGGCCTTGATGGGTCTATTTACTTTACCCTCAGTCCAATTACTTTGCCAATATTCAAGAGTTGATTAATCAACTCTTTAGTATTCGTGTTTTAGATCATTCAGGTTTTTCAACAGCCATCTCTTGAGCCACCTGCAGTCTCCAGATTCCACCTCTAGTTTTATGAATGCTTTTCAGATCTGATGTTCATTAATTATATAGGGGAGTTGGGATAGCATTGTTTGTACTTTTAACTGTTAATAAACTCACGGCATGCATAATAATTTTAAGCATAACATTTCCCCCAAAATCTTTGTATGCTTCCAGAAGAATATTCTGCTAAAATATTTTCCATTGTTTAAAATTTGATTTTTCTTCCTTTGGAGTGAGTGGTCCTCAGTGATTCATTCATTCAATTTAAACAAACAACAAAAAGCACCTACCTACCTATCATGTCAGGAAACGAGGCTCCATTCTACACAGAGTTTACATTATATTGAGAGGAGATGCAATATACACAGGTAACAATGATACAAAATAGTATCTAAGTATATAAGGAAGTATAAAATACTTTGAGAGATCATTGGAAGGATGGACTACTTTTGTCATGGGTTAGGGTTAGGATCAGAGAAGGATTTAAGGGGATGACATTTTAAGCAGGCCTCTAAGGACTGGCTTGTAAGGTTTTTACAAGCAGAGGAAGGAGGAGCTGGGAAGGAAGGCTATTTCAGCATCAACAAATGAAAGGAAAGGGGGAAAACTCAGGGCTTAATAAGTCATTTAATTTATTGTTTTATTTTATCTATCTATGTATTTTTTTTTTGGTGAGGCAATTGGGGTTAAGTGACTTGCCCAGGGTCACACAGCTAGTAAGTGTCAACTGTCTAAGGCTGAATTTGAACTTGGATCCTCCTGACTCCAGGGACAATGCTCTATGTACTGTGCCACCTATCTGCCCCATAAGTCATCTAATTTAAATGGAGCTGCATAGTTAGTAAAGGAGGAAGGAAATGGAGAAGGTTGGAAAAAAACCAGATTGGAGTATATTCTGTTTACATGTCCTACATGCCTTGTGATGAAATGTTCTTAGATTTTTTTACAAAGCTATTTTTAAAAGGCTAAATCAACTTTTCAAAATGTTATACCTTTTAGAAACTAAAGTACATTAAAATGACATGTTATTCAAGATGATAATTGCACTAACTAGAGATATTCCCATGAATACAGAAGGAAGGACAGAGCATATATGATTTGGGAGGCTCCAAGTGGATAATTTTGTCTCCAAATAACCCCCCAGCTACATAATAAGGCATCCAAAAAAATCTCAAATTCAGCAATTAACAAATAATTCTTTGGTTTTTACTATGTAAAAGGTAATAATATTTTTAAACAAATGAGGTTGGCTCCTCCTCAAGGAGTTTCCATTCTATTGGTTGGAATTGATATCTAAACAGACAAAGATAATGCAAGATAATTTGAGGAGAGAGAAAGCACTGACGACAAAGGACAATCAGTGAAAATTACCCACAATAGGTGGTACCTAAATGGAGCTATGAAAGAAGAATTCTGGCAGCAGAGATGAAGGAAAAGTAAGTTTTAAACACTGAGAGGAACTTCTATAGCTTAAAAAAAGGATGAGATGGGATCAGTTCAGAGGGGTGGGGAAGAGGAATATTAGTAGTTTGTCTGTAACATAGAGTGCAGGGAAATGGTGGAATAAGACTAGAGAGGTAGGTTGGAACTAAATTGTGAAGTCTTATCAGTTCCAGGATCACATATAACATCCTCTATTTGGCTTTCAAAGTGCTTCATAATTTGACTCCTCCTTACATTTCCAGTCTTCTTATATGTCACACTCCTTCAAATTGCTTTGACCAATAATACTGGCATCTTCACTGTTTCTTGTGTAAGATACTTCATAACCAGACTCTGGGCATTTTGATTGTCCCCTTCTCTGGAATGCTCTCCCTCCTCAGCCTTTACCTCCTGGTCTCCCTGGTCTTTCTTCAAGTCCTAGGTAATGTCCCACCTTCTACTGGAATCTTTTTCTGATCATCTTCTATGCCATCGACTTACTTCTTTTAATGAGCTCCAATATGTACTGAAATTTTAATTATTCTGGTATCTCTGGTATGTTCTCCAATTTATTATTTGTTCTAGATTGTTTTTATTTCATATCCCCCATTAGCCTGTCAACTTTTTGAAGGCAGGGACCATTTTTTTGCCTTTTTATGTACCCCCTCCACTTAGCACAATGCCTGGGAAAAAGTAGGCACTTGATAAATGTTTATTGATGGCCAGGTTAGTGTGCATCTTATCCTACAAGCAAAAGGGAGGCCCTGACGGTTTATGAGAAGGTGTATGTGTTAGGAAGATCATGTTATTAGCTGTCTGCTTGTGAACTCTTTAAGTGAGTTACTGATAAGGAAAATAGGTAATGGATAGCAAAAAATATACAGATATTACTTATACCTTGATACTGAAGTTTAACCAGTGTTAACCAATTGCTCTAAAAGGGTAAACCAAAGGAGCCTAAAAAGAACCTTGATAATAAAACACTAAAATGCCAAGCAAAGATATGACTTCCAGATAAAACAGTGGTTTAAAATAGATGATCTTAAATAAAATCTTTTGAAGAAGCATAATGGTTACTCATGAGTGGTGTTACCTCATTACAGAGAAAAGGAGTGAAGGGTAAAATAAGTATCAAATGAGCTGAACAAAAAATAAGACTCATCAAACTTGTCCAGATGTAACTTAAGAATAAAAATGGAAAGAGGACAACAAATGTGAACAATGAAATAGATCTTCAAGAATTTTTCATACTGACCTTTTTTCACCGCCAATAATCACCATACTTGGACTCCGACTTGACCATTTTTAGTACACTTATAGAGGAGGTGATAGAAATGTTACTAATGGGAGCAAAAAGGGGAGATGCACTCACATGTAAAATGGAAATGATCAAGTATATAGAGAACCAAGTATACATAGAAGAGATCTGTGCTGTATAGATGACAGTTCTAGGAGTGTTAAGGAATCAATTTGCAAAGTATGTGAAGGAATGAAAAGTCCCAGAGCTGTGGGGCAAAAGAAATCTTGATTATTAATTCCAAAAAAAGAGAGCTATCATTAAGAATGTGGGTATCTAACAGCATATAGGCCTACTTACTCATATGATCCCTACATTCTTTAAAGACATTGTATGTGATGATATTAGCAGGGGATAGGCAGGGTTTTGCAAGTGATATCCTATAATGAACTACATCTTGTCTTTCACAAATGACTGAAAGATAAGGAGAATATAAAATCCCTTTGTGCTCAATTATTTATTATTTAAAAGCATGTAATTTGGTGGAACAAAACAGTACATCAAAGTAGGGATTCTTAACCTGGGGTCCATGAAATTGGATTGGAAAAACATTTTGATAACTGTATTTCAGTTGACCTCTCTCTGTACCACTATGTATTTCATTTTATGTATTTAAGAAGATTGTTCCCAGGATGGGTCCATGGCTTTTATCATACTACTAAAAGTCTTGATCACGCAAAAAAAGCTTAATCCCTGCCTTAAAGGTTCTCTTCTATCAGTGTATCTACAATTTGTACACCATAAGCATTCAAAATTGTTTGGAAAACATAATAACATAAATTAAAATATTTAACCAATTCCTGATCAGAAATATCAAGCAAGGCACAAAACAAGGAGACAGATAATTATGACATGTTTCACAGAATCTAAGTTGGAGAGAAATTCTTTGTGTTTGTGGCCCTCCATGTGCTCTTGTTTGGGAATAAAGGCATACTATATCAAGTCCAGTAATCTCCAGAATTAAGAACTGTAATCACTCAAGAATTTGGCCTGACCGCTGAGGTAGGAAAGACCATGTGGTCAAAGACTATCCATCACTAAGTTTATGACATGCAGAGAAAGTTTGAAAAATACATTCATTTTCTTTAAAATATCAGCAAGTGTAGATCACTCATTCAAGAAATTTTATCATGAAAGAAGAAAAGATGGCATGAGAGCTGTAAAGGATAGAAATAACCTTCCAAAGATTTTTTGAGATATCAGAAAACTGAAAATTTTAAAGTATAATTAAAGGTTTTTTTAAAAAATAAAGATAAAATGGTGGAGGGGGCATAGAGGGATAGAATTTTAGTAACTAGATGCTACCCACAAGGATTTATGTGGGTGAGTATCAATACAGGGTAGTGGTGAGGCAAAGAAAACAGGATAAACACCAGGCTCCATAAAGAAAGAGGAAAGATAGAAACCAAAAAGAAAAAAATATATATATTATTCATCAAATTCCATCTCTTTCTATTTCACAGGGGCCATAATAACACTCTTTAAGTGCATTTTTCAGTTATTATTACAGTGAATGGACTAGAATCTTTTTTGCCAGAAAGACTCAGAGTGTGCATATGTGAATTTTAGAAATAAGTTTATTTGCCATTAAAATGCCAATCCAGAGCTGTTAAAAAGTTTTCTTTATAGAATTCTAAAAGAACTTCCATCAGGAAGAAATATAAATGGCCACCTTATATTTCTGGAAAACAGGTGCAGTCCCCTTGAAAAAAAAAATACGTCCACCTCAGCATGGGAACAAGAAGGAAAACAACTAAAAAGAACATATAATTTAATTACACTAGTGTCTCCTTTCTGTGAAAGAGAGATTTGATGCAATTAAAGCACCTGTAACAAATAAAATTTTCCAGAGGATATTTTCTTTACACTTTTTTTCCTGGATAAAGGGGGAGTTAGGATTTACATTATCTGTGCCAATATACTTAGGTTACTTTAGTCTCTTTTTTCCATTCCCTTAGTATCTGGCTGATATCCCGTAACAATGGATTCCCATCCTTCACTGATTATCTGTAACTCAGTGGGGCCTCCCATCCTTATGGATTTTTTAAAATCAAGCCAAGCAGAGAAAGGAGATAATTTATTTTAAAAAAAAGACATGGGGGTGGGGACAGCAATGAGGTAAGATTTAGAATGGAGATGAATGATATCAAACACAAACATTTCATTTGTTTAGTAATTGATCAATTGATAGATTGACTCTAAACTGCAAAGCTGCACCATCTGGTATTATGACAATAGAGAGAAATTAGAAACATCCAATGATTTGCTTGGTATAATTTCCAGATTTGCCCAGAAAAAAATGTTAGCTTTGCAAGAATATTTCATGGTCATTCAAGTGGAATTATCTCCCTCTGGGCTTTTAGGGTAGAACTGTATGCAAATATGATACATTGGCCAAGCCATTGAACTTAATATGGGGAGGGGGCAGGTTGAGAGTAGTGGGAAGAATTATAAGTGAAGAAGGACATTATCTTAAGCAATGTTTTAACAGACTCTAATGCATCATTTTTTGTGTAAATATGAAATGAAACAAAAATAAAAGAAATTTTGGAATCATGGCTTTCATTGTACTTAGGTCAATTTTGGTTTGTTTGTTTGCAGCTATCTATGAACTCTCCTGTGAAGCTTATAAACACCTAGGGAAAACTTCAAATTTTTACTGGATTGATCCTGATGGCAGTGGGGCTCTGGGACCTCTGAAAGTTTACTGCAACATGACGGGTAACTATGTCATATTCATGTTTTATAAAGACAATTTAATGATATGTCAAGAATAAAAGGTTCCAACGAAGTTTAGTTTTGGGTTTTGCTGCATTTTTTATTCCAGCATTTTGACAATTAAAAATTATAAAATGTTGTGATAACCACACAGATGAAATCACAGCTCTACCAAAACCACAAACTAGTTATCAGAGATGTGAAATTGTTCCTGGAAGTATAAAACCCTAGAACATTACAATAAGAAACGTTGTGTTCCAATTTAAGCAATCAATGATATGCATTTAAAAAGTCAATACAAAGAAAAAAAGACCCCAAAGGTAAATATTCTAATACTCTAGTCAATTTAGTGACTGGAGAAAGTGACTGTTGAGGCAATATCCACAGTTCACAGTGCTAGGGATATGGCTGAGGGCTGTGTGATTGGCTTACACAGGCATTTTAATTTTAATCACAGAACCAGCAATTCCTTGTTAAAGTGTGCTATAATCTCATTTTTATTGTCATTCATATTTAAAATTTTTATTTTGGTAATGCAACACAGAGAATGAGAGGTAATATGATAATAGTGGACTGAGAATGGCCAAGACCTGGGTTCAAGTACTACTACCTCTAACAGACTACCTCTGTAACCATCAGAATTGTTAAATCTTATCTTTAGTATCCTGTGACTAAGCTGTCTAAGATAGAGGCATTCAACATGAAGTCCATAAGCCACATTTAGTCCCTAACAATCCTGAACCAGATTTAAATGTGATTAGGCAATATTTAACATAATAAAAGAAATAGAGCAGATTTCATTACATTTTTTATGTTTTTTATTTCATTATATTTTGAAAATAAGTCAATTTGCAGCCTGCAGGGATCCTTATATACAGCCTTTTTGTTTTTGTTGAGTTGTTTCAATCACTTTTGTGGCCTCACTTGGGTTTGCTTTTTTTTGGGGTGGGGGGAGCAGGTACTGAAGTGGTTTGCTATTTCCTTCTCTAATTCATTTTACAGATGAGTAACTAAGGCAAACATGGTTAAGTGACTGGCCCAGGGTCACCCAGCTTGTAAATAAATGTCTAAGGCCAGATTTGAAGTCAGGAGTCCTCCTGACTTCAGGCCCAGTGCTCTCTCTCCACCATACCACTTAGTTATCCCATATACAGATTATTGATATCTTTTCTATTTTATTTTGACACTATTTCTCTAAGACTTTGAATTTGAATCACACTCTTATTTAGAAGAAAGAGTTTTGAAGTTGTAGTGCTAGCTTGTAGTCTTGGGATGGATACGGGAAATCCCAGATCTGCCACTTTGTATATGTGTGACATTGGATGAATCACTTAACCTCTATGGCCCTCAGTGTTGGACCAGATGACCTCTAAAGGTCTCTTCCAGCTCTCATTCTATGATCATATGAGACAGATTGCTAACACTTTCTGTATGAGTAGATGGAATTTAAACAGTGAGAGATCTCTACACAAAGAGAATCAGTGATCTATACCAGTCAACAAACAAAAACCCTGGAAGCATCCTTAGCTCCTACACCATTAGCTTCTTAGGGAAAATCTTAGCTCTTCTTTTTGTCCATCCAGAATTAAGGGAACTTATACATAAACCCTGAAAAAAAATCAGACAACAACAAATATCACTGATTCCCCACAAAAGATAGTTGGGATTTCTCACTTGGGGAACACAAGTGAAGGTTCTCCCAGATCATTCTCATTGCAATATAGGGCTAGAGAATAAGATTCTATTCCTTTACAAAGGCATGGACTTTAAAGGTCCAAGTGTAATTCTGATTCTTTTTTTTTTTCAGAGCAGAATGCAGATTTTTCTATACAGGACCTTCAAAAAGTCTTACTGTGGCTTTAAATTATTAGAATTTATTTATTAAAGCTATTAAACCATGAAACTACATTAAATTTTTTTGGAACACACTATTACATTGGCCCTTGAAAGCTGTTTTCTTTCATCATGCCTGAGTAAGTCAAGTCAACAAGCATTTATTAAGTGCCCCCTATGAATTAGGCACTGTGGATAACTTTACCCTTAGCAGTTGTGGAAACATGTCATCAAGTGTGATCCTCTGGGGCAGCCAGGTGGCTCAGTGGATAGAGCACTGGCCCTGGATTCAGGAGGACCTGAGTTTAAATCCGGCCTCAGACACAACACTTATTAGCTGTGTGACCCTCTGCAACTCACTTAATCCCAATTGACTCACCAAAAATCAAACAAACAAACAAAAAAAGAGTAATCAGCTGACTTTGAGGTTCTGCATCACCTCTATCAAATGGACAAAGATGACAAAAGAAGAAAATTATATATTGGAGGCACTGCAGGAAAACAGGAACACTGGGACTCTATTAGTAAAGCTGTGAATGCAAGCTTTTTTGGAAGGCAATTGGAATAATGCCCCCAAAGTTACTAAGGTGTGCATTACCTTTGATTGGTAGCCCTTTACTCCATACTGAACAAAGGAAAAGGAAAAGTCCCCTCCCCCTCTATATATGTATATGTATACATGTGTGTATGTATGTAATATACATATGTGTGTGTATATATACATATACATATATCTAGAGATAGAGAAATATATATAGCTTTATATGTGTGTATGTATATATATATGTACACACACACACATATATATACATAAATATATATACACACACACACACACACACACACACACACACACACACACAAATACTGTACCAGCCTTTTTTCATAGTATCCAAAAACTTCAAACTAAGGGAGTGTCCCCCTTTTGGACACTGGCTGAACAAATTATGGCATTTGACTGCAATGTAATTTTGTCGAGCCATTAAGAAATGACAAAATGGACAGTTTCAGAGGAAATGGGGGAAGTCTTTTCTTTTTTTTTTTTTTTAGTGTGAGGCAATTGGGGTTAAGTGACTTGCCCAGGGTCACACAGCTAGTAAGTGTTAAGTGTCTGAGGCTGGATTTGAACTCAGGTCCTCCTGACTCCAGGGCCAGTGCTCTATCCACTGTGCCACCTAACTACCCCGGAAGTCTTTTTTCAACCAATGTACATCAAAATAGAATTTCCTTTGTATAACTTTCAAATTAAAGTCTCATTTGCAGTTTGGGATTTCATAGCACTCTGGAGTCCATCTGATTGTTTTCTCTAAGGCTCTTTTGTTTAAAATTACTAACAGTTTCTCACTTTCATGTTCTGATTGAAAAATCAGGGTTCAGCATGGCTTACATGTGGAATTTCCTTAGGTGTACTAGCTTACATTTTTAGTATGCCCCATGTGACCTTCTGTCTTTCTTGTCACTCTGCATTTTCTCTTTATTCTTCCCTCTTTCTTTCATCCCTCCCATTTTCTTCTTGTTTCCTACCTCTACTTCTTGGTTCCTTCCCCTTCTCCCTCATATACTTTTGTTTTGGGTTGATTTTTCTCCCCCAGCCTTTCAAACATAATGTTTTACTTCTGCTCTTCTGATGGTCCTGTCAACATCTCAGGAGTGAGCTTGAACTTCCATTGGTTTATGTCACCTATTTATATGGGCCACTTCCTCTCTCTAAGTCAATAATAGTGCTATGATATTAACAACATGTATATGTACATAATGTAGATATGTGTATTATGAATGTATACATATAATCATAATCTACATATCTATGTATATCTAGTATATATATATACACATTAAGGATCTGAGATTTCATCTCAGTTGGAATACAAACAGCTGACATTTCTTTTATGCTTCATGTTTAAAAGTCTGTTTACATATATTATCTCATTTTATATTCATACATTGTAGAGTTGGTAGTTTGGTTATTCTTACATTTGTGTTACAGATGTGGGAATTGAAAGCCAAAGAGGGTAAGGGACTCTTTCCAGCACACTATATGAATGATGTTTATAAAAAAGATAGTTGGAAGGTCAGAAAAAAGTCATTCATAAGAGGCAGAAAAAAAAGCAGACTTACACGATCTTGTAACTCCTAGGCTGGTATTCATTTCACTACACCATGCTGTTTTTAGATTATTAGTAAGTAATAACAGGGACTAAAACTACACTCAGCAATATGCCTGAACCTCAGGTTAAGACCCTCTGAATTCTAAGCATTGTCATTTGTTTGTGTTTGCTGTCCCCACTCTCCTGTGCAGACACTGCGACTGTGTTCACATTCTGGAAATTTCATTTCGTTTTACAAGCCAAGTAAAAAACATTTTGTGCTCTGGATTATGAAGTGTGAAGCCCAAAGATAGAACACCTACTGGGTTTCTTCTTGCACTAATTTTGTAGTTTTATCAAAAAAGCTATTGAGTTTGTTTACATGATTTGTGTTTTATAAAGCCCTGGGGCCTAGCTGATCAAATTCTATTATCATCCATAACAGTATGAACTGTTTTTTCCTCTTTATTCTAATATTTAGAAGGAGCTGATTACTGTAATCCCTAAACACATTACATAGAATATGCTCAGAACTTTGAGAGAGAGACTTGCTAGAAAAGGGATAACAATTCATTACTGCACGAATTTGACTAGTTCATGGTGCGAAGGCCAATAACTCAACTGTTGTCCCGTCCATGCTACTAGTAGTCTCCATGCAGTATTAAAATTTTTAGAGTTATTATAAGATTATAGAATCAGGACCTAGAGTTATAAGGGAATTTAAGAGTCATTTAATCCAACCACTTCATTCTTCACATAAGATAAATGAGAACTCAAGAGGTAAAATGAGTTACTCAAGGGCAGTGAGCCTCATGGATAATTTCAATTTCTGATGTGTCCCCCCTACTTTATGATAGGAAAAAATAAAACAAAGCAGAACCTGAGGATTTGCATTTTTCTATGCTCAAGGTTATGTAAATTTCTACGAGTTAAGAGACAATGACTCTAAGAACCAATTAGGTATAGTCAGTTCAAATCCTATCTTAGAAAGTAATTATGTGACCTTGAGTATAGCCTCTTTATACTTCAGTTTCCTCCTCTATAAAATGAGAGGAGTAGACCTTATGACTTCTAAGAGCCTTCCTATCTCTTGAAATCAATTCTTCTGTGATCTATAATCCTATGCCTATGAGATATAGTCCACCAGTCTTATTCCTACAACCTGAGTCCAATGCTTGACTTATTCCTTTCCTAAATTTGACAGGTAAAGGAAGACATGGATCTGGATAGCAAAACCATAGTTAAATATCTGGTATAGCAGAGGTACATTAGACTGGGATCTAGAAGAGCTGAATTGAACCTTAATTCTTTTAGCTGACTAGGTCCCATTGGACAATTCACTTTGCCTCACTTTCCTCATCTTCAAAATAAGAGTAATAATACTTTCATTACTTATCTCACAGGGTGGTTATGAGAACCAAATGAGTGAACATATCTAAAGTGCTCTGAAAATAAAGTGCTATGTAAATATTGATGAAATCAGTGTTAACAACTAAGGAACATTGCAAATCTTGCTTATTTGAAATGCTAATTATTGCTATAATGATATTATGTGGAAAGAAGAAGCTAGGAACTTTAAGGATACAGGCAATTTCCCCATATCCTACTTTTTCAAAAGGACTTTCCTGAGCCTCCAATTGAAGTTTTATGTATAAGTGATGACCATTATATTAAATTGTTGAGATCTTCTTCTAGTCTTTGGACCTATTCTTTTGAACCTGAGAGACCATATACAGCTCCTAGTGTTGTGTACTTCAGCCGTGATGTACTATTGTTCTTTAACTAATATTCCAAATTTGGTTCCAGATCATATTTATTACTCTTCTTATACCATAAGTAACACATTTAGCTTATTGTCCTCCTTTACCCATTTTTCGAACTACAGTACTGTAATTATGCAGTATATATTATAGACCTCATTCAGATCCTTTATTCTTGTACATGATAAGTTTACTAGCACTCCCTTAACTCATTATTTATCATTTGGTCAATAGCAACTTCTGCCAAATATTTGTTATCCGCTAATTGTTCAACTAATGCATTTTACTAAGGATATTTTGAAAAATCAAATTGATAGCTAAGTAATTAAAGGATCTGCATTAATTTTAGGTCCTGCTTCAACTATGAGTTTTTTCCCTAATGGAATATTTCCTCTTTCTTTATAGTCTAATTTCTTTCATTCTTTTTTTTTTTTTTTTTTGGTGAGGCCCTTGGGGTTAAGTGACTTGCCCAGGGTCACACAGCCAATAAGTGTCAAATTTCTGAAGCCGGATTTAAACTCAGGTCCTCCTGAATCCGGGCCAGTGCTCTATCTACTACCACCTAGCTGCCCCTATAGTCTAATTTCTAAGAAGCTATGGGAGAAGGGGTTTCTTCTCTATTTACCTCGATTTCTTTGTTTGGGTTGTCTGACTTTGTGGGTCAAGAAATTATCTGTTTAATGATATAGAGAATTCCATCTCGAATTGTCTATAACAACACTACAGAAAATGTGGCTTAAGAATGTTTCAGATAGAAACATTGTGTCACTTAGTGTGTAGCTTATGTGTTTTCAGTACTTCTGTATCCTTTTGGCTTCCCAGTTTTCAATTTAGCCATGCACAGCTTTCTTCATCTGAATTTAAGGACACAGCTTCTTCTTTACTCTGAAGCAAACTCCTTTCGCTATAGACATATCTTAGAGGAAGGTTTTATTATCACAAAAGGTTCATTGACTGACTGATAAAATCCTTTAATCATAGTTTTGGGGCAGGAATTAAAATGGGAAACAGGGAACAAGTGATTTTCACTGAGTCATATATGTAGTAAGAAGGGGAAGTACAATTTGGATTGTGAGTTCCTTTTGGGAAGGGACTGGTTTTGTTGTTTGTTTGGTTTTGGTTTGGTTTGGCCTTTCTTTATATCCCCAGGGCTTAACACAGTGCCTCTCACATAGTAGGTCCTTTATAAATCCTTTGTTGACTGGCTGACTTATACTTTGATATCTTGGTTAGCCTATAGTTACTGTTTTCTGTTCTTTATGAAGCATTTCACTAGACTTGTTCTCTTTCTCATTGTAGGGAATAGTTCTCTCTCTCTCTCTCTCTGTGTCTGTCTCTCTCTGTCTCTCTCTCTGTCTCTCTCTGTGTCTGTGTGTGTGTGTGTCTCTCTCTCCCTCCCTCTCTCTCTCTCTGTCTCCCTCCCTCTCTGTCTCTCTCTCCATCCTCATATTGTTTTCTTGCTCAACTGTTCCCTCCTATCCTAGATAACTCTCCTTTGTTTGAGACCTCTTACACTCAGCCTCATGCCTTTGGTAGCCTCTCACTAGCTACTAGCTGTCTCTGTTATAAAGCTTTCCAATCACTCAGACCCTCCTGCTGGAGTGTGCAGCATTTCAGTTCATCACCATCAGTATAAATCTTTGAATTCAATCCAGTCGTTAAAGCCTCAATTGAAAATCCTAAAACTCACAGATCAAACCAAGTCTTTTAAGTACTCCCTCCCCTTTGTAAGTGATTGCCCACTCAGTGAAGATTCCCCTTTGGATTCTCATTCCACTGATGGTCTCTGACCACCTGTCTTTCTTGTAAACTTCTTTACTCTCTTTCAGCCTTAGTAATAGTGAAATACTGCCACAAAATTCAATGGTATCATCAGTTAAGTAGGTTGAAAGGAAGATATAGCCAACCACAGAGAACTAACTACAAAGTAGTGCCAGGAATTTGAGTCCAAAGCTGGGAGTAAAAAGGTAGGCACAGAAAAAAGATGCTAATTGATATTAAGATATTTCATACACATGAGATTTAGTATAACAGATGCCTCTAACACCATCCTTCCTGAGCATTTCCCACCCTACCTCAACAATCCACCTGTACAATATTAAAAGATAAATCTTCCTAGAAAATTGCTTTTATACTGTCCATCATCATATCATAAAAATCTCAGATGAAGGAGATATCTTGGAGTTTATCAAGTTGAGTCCCTCTCGGTTGAGGTCTGATGAAGTTGAGCAATGAGTCATATTGTAGGTCAATGGCAGACATGGGATCAGAACACGGATCTTCTTAATTCTAGTCTTGTGCTTTTTTTCCATTTTATCCAAGAATCTATAATTGCATAGGGCACTAAGCCATGGTTTCATGGACTGTTATTATAGCAACCTTCATGCTGATCCAAATCATTATTTCCCCTTTTCCGTGCTTCACGGATTCAAAGTGAAGCCTCAAAAATTTAAGAATAAGAGTGGTCATAATGCTATGAACAAACGTCAACAAATCGACTGACTTAGAGACAGTAGAAATAGGTGGGAGGAGATGAACAGAATATTGTTGAATATTGTTTGTTTTGCTTATTGTTCTATGCATTGAGGTTCTATGAAAGGTTGGATAATTTTGGCAGTCTGTGCAACTATCTTCTAGAGGGACTGGTTAATACTTTTGTCAATTAATAATATTTAAGAGCACTCTTTCGTTCTACTTTCTCATTACTTTTCTTTCCTCCAACCCTTGGACTTCAAATAACACTGTTTAATACCTTTCTAATTCCCTTATCATTTTAGTTATTTTTTTTCCTCCCTGTTGGTGTGTAATCTCCAGGACCACATGGGACATATCTAAATAGTTATCTTACCCAATCCATTCCCCAGTGTTCAGTATTCAGTAGGTATGTAATACACATTTACTGGATCAGATTGAACTGTAGTGAGCAAAATTTTAAAGTTGAAAGAGATAGTGTAGGTATGCTTACCTAAAGAGTCTAAAAATTGTTAAGGATGACTATCATAAAAACTGTTTCTACATGAGAATAAGTCTTGAGTGTCATTGTACTGTGCCTTTTTTATTATCTAAATATATATTTTTTACTTTTTCATGGGTTAGAATATCCCAATATACAACTAGATGGTATTTTTGTCACTTTTTTAATAGCCAGAATTCTGTGTATTTGAACACCAGAGAGGAAGCTTAGAAAATATTTAGAGGCAGAACCCAAAGCAAGGTATAAAGTTTTCATGTAGACAAAATAAGTATGTTTGCATCATTCCTGTTGTAGGGGCCAAATTTAAAATGGGGAGAGTTAATTGGGGGGTTCACTGTAATGTTGGGGTTTAGAAAATAATGAGGGACCTCTAGGTCCAAAGTTTCCTCCCCTCCAAACTGCCTTTTTTAGTTATTTCTCCCAGGCCAATAAGAAGATTAACAGCCTCTTTTCCACAAACAAATCAGGTTTTATTAATGGGAATAAAATACACAGCAAAGGTGAAATTAATTAAGCCAATGACAAGGGAATAGGGAAAGACGAAAATAGATATAAGCTCCCTGGCTCTAGCAAAGGCTAACACAATCCCCAAACTTGCTTCTAACTCAGCCAAATCAAAGAGCTGTACTCGGTTTTTATTAACTCACCAACTGGGAGGTCTGTAGTGTCAATAGGAAACAGCTATGAGGCCTCTCAGCAGTTTGCTCCAGGAAGCTCACAATTTCCTTTTCTACTTTTACTCTTCCTCCCCCAAAAGGGAGGTCCTTCAAGCTGGGTGTGGAGAGTGGTTCCCCTGCTGATATCAGCAGCATATGTCACTCAGGGCAGGCCAGGTATGGCCCATATCCAATCAACCCTAGCCAGTTTCCCAAATAGTACTAGATCATTCAGGTGAGACCCCTGGGCACCTGCCAAATTCCATTATTTTATCACATTCCCCCCTTTGTTTCTTCGAGGAACACAGAGTGTTTCCTTGATGAAACACTGTGTTGGTTTATGCTAAATTGCTTGATATCTGTTGTCAAATATGATTCTGGGTTTAGTTCAGTAATCATCTAGATCGTTCTTTGCTCAGCAGGAGAAGTAATAGTAATAAAACAACTATAGGAATTATGGAAGGCTAGAATAGATTTATTCTTTTTCTTACCTTTACCTCTAGTTTATCTCTTTATTCCATTTTATTCCCTAACCACCTTCCTCCAGTGGTCTCAGGAAAACTGACACATTAGGCCATGTTCAAGTATTGATTTTTTCTAATATACTAATATACTCCATTAGGAGGTTTACTTTTCAGAGGGCTATAGGGGGATTGACTTAAAGATATGCCTCCCTAGTGGTGAAATTTTAAATACAGTGTTCCCTACTTTTGGGTAATTGGTCTTCCTTTCTATTTCACATATTACCTCTATGAAGTTTCACACTCTGCCTAGATGTAAGATGACTCTATAGTGGTGTCACTAAAAATCTAATAAATGTCTTATGAGATTTTCTTTTTCAATTCTTCTTTCTGAAAAGATTGTAGTTGTCTCTGCCACATATGCTGGTCTACATTTGCTTCAATTTAATTCAATGAACAAAAAAACAAACATAAAGCATTTGTTGAGTGCTTCCCATGGGCAAAGCACTATGGGAACATTGGGCAAAAAAGATAGGAACAAGTTACCAAGATGAATAAGATACAGCCCTTACTTTCAAGGTAAAATCAGTTTTGAGTTAGAGGAGACTTTAGAGGTCATCTAGACTTACCTAAATCCCTCACAGTCTTGGAAATATAAGTCACATACACATATAACTGCAAAAGTAGATTGCAACCTCTTTGAGGTCAAAAGCTGTCTTTTGTCTTTGTATCCCTCCCATTTAGCATAGTGCTTGGTACATAGTAGACACTCAATAAATGCTCATTGAGGGACAAAATAGAACGTGAGAAATGCTAAAGACACTAGAAAGAAGAGGAAAGGTTATATGAGCAAGTGGCATTTGATTTAGTTCTTAAAAGATGGATGAAATTTCAATAAACTTCTTTGAATACCATCTATGTAAGGTCATAAACCAAGCCAGACATGGATAAAAAGAGTATAAATATGAATACTCTACCATCCTTGACTGGAGACAACTACAAGTGGGAAGGATTTCACCCACCTTATTTTTCTAATGGTCTACAAATATTTCAGTTGGTAGAGTTAAAATAGCATTAGAGTAAGAATCAAGACTTGTCATTAAGCTCTACTGTTTTCTAATTTCATTATTTTCAGCAAGTCATTATAGTGCCTTCCTTTTTACTTCCTAATCAGTTAAATGAAGAAGGTGGTAATATTTTCAATACTTGCCTCAGAGTTGGGAAATTTCTTGTTTGAATCATCTTAAATCATTCTTCTTTCTTTGTGTTTTAGACTTTATTAGAACAATCCTTACCATAATTTTGGAATACATTTATCAACTTCAGTTTGTTGGGAATCCAACCTCATTAGTCTCACTTCTAGAATATCATTAAAATAGATTATTTGACTCTAGTTCAATTTGCCTTTTGCCCTCTATGCATATTGATTGTCTCACCTTCCTTGGTAGTAAAATAAAGGAATTAAACAATGCAAAGTGCAAAGAAATTGTCAATATTTGAAGGTATCATTTTTTTTCAATATTTCTAGGGGGTATTGATTTAATACCCTGAAAGTACTAGGTTAAAGATCTTTGCCACTCATAGATTTTTTTTAAATCTTTCTTCAAGAGACATAATAATTTCCTAGATTAAAATGCAAGTTAAACATAAAGAATAAAGTCTCCCTAAAATTTCAAATGCTTAAAAGATATATCAGCCAGTTAACTTCGGTGGTTCATTTAAGGAAATTAGAAAGGAATTTCCTTCATTAAAGCAATTGTAAGATGACATTTTCAATAACTATAGGCCAGAAGATTCAAATATTATCTTCTTTGAAAATGTGAACACTTGGACTAGAGGAAGAAAATTGTCCTTGATAAGTTTAAAGACCATTCAGAACTTGGGAATCTTACCCTCTTGGATTTTACAATACTTTCCAGCTTGGCAAATCAATTGTAAGAGGAAAAATTGGTAAGAGTATTTCTAGAATATCAGATATTCCAAATAAAGTAGTCACAAATCTAACTGTAAATGGTACAGAAGAAAATACATCCATGTGTTTATATTCATGTGAGTTTTCATCAGGGGTATTCCAGTGGTACCTTGAAATCCTGATAAGCTGATCATTAAATTATTAATGTAAGCAATTACACCTCAAAATTAGCACATGCTATACATCAGGGTTATTTTTTTTTTGCTTTATTAATTATCTACACTTAAGAAACCAATGGACACAATGTTAATAATGTAGATTAAACTTAAAAGTGTGTCATGCATACTTTCTTTTCAGAGAGCTGGTGGTTAAACATTTGCTAACACAATCCTTGGTCTCACTCATGCTTACCCATTCCTTTGGTGCCCCATTCTTCTTTATGACCACCCTTCAAACAACTCAAAATTTTCCATCCTGCATTATTGGTGACATAAGGGAATAAAAAATAATTTTAATTGGATTGCACTTTAGATGTCATCTAATCTAACCCCTCTGTGGCCTAGAGTGGTTGAGTAATTTATCCAAAGCTATATATTAGGATTAGCGCTAATTGCAAATTCAGTGTTCTTTCCACTAATTGTAATTAGAAACTTGGAAATGGTACCTTAACACAAATAAATTACTTTTATGATGGGAATTACTGGCCCATGGGAGAAAGAATATATTTTTAATTTATATCAAATCAAAGAATCTGCATTCTCTTCTTATATTTAAAGCCAACACTATTTGCTTTAGTCTAATTTCTCTCTGAATTGTCCCCAGAGAATTATACATTCTTAGAAATAAAAAGGATCTCGGGGAAACTCATCCAAACCATAGTCATTTAAGAATTTCTTCTACATCATGCTAGCCAAGATGTCTTCTAGATTTTGCTTGGAGGCATCTTCTACGAAAGCTCATTTTTCTTTATATCAAGCCTAAATTTGTCTCTGGAATTTCTACCTAGAGCTCCTATTTTTGCCCCCTGGGAACAAACAGAATATATGAAAACCCTCCATGTGAAAGGCCTTCGGATATATGAAAACAGTTACCCATGTTTCTTTGCCATACCTCTACCAACATGAAGTCTACTATTTTCAAAATATGCCCTATAGTTCCTTCAATGAAGGAACCTCAAATAAAATTATCCCAAGGCACTTCACCATCTTAGTTGCCCTCCTCTTGGTCATACGATTTTAGATTCAGAGACAAGAGTCGTCAGACTTCTAGTCTAGAAGTCCTAGTCTTCTAGTCTAATCTTTTCATTTTAAAGAAATTTGAAAAGGCAAAATTACTTTCCAAAGTTATGTAGTTAGTTAATGGGAAAGCTCTGAATTCAAACCCAGATGTTTTGACTCCTTATGCCCTGAAATTTCTCCTGTATGATACAGCTTTCACTTGGTCCTTCCAAAAATGTGTTACCAAAAAACAAATGCAGTATTCCATATATGGTTTGAAAAGAGAGTTCAGAGGTACTATCACTTTCTAGTTCCAGGCACTGTGCTTTATTTATGTCCTTTTGGCTGCCATCTCTGATTGTTGAATTTTTCCCAGAAATAACATTTTGAGAAAATACCCAAGTTAGCCAAGCTTAATCCTTCACTCTTGTCCTAGTTCCATTCCCAACTCTCCAAACTTCTCCATGATTTCTCATTGTGAATACCTTCTCCCACTCTCACTCCACTAGCTCTCTTTTATGACTTATTCCAATAGATTGTAAGATTAAATACAGGAACTATCTTATATCTTCCTTACATTTCTTTCCCAGTGCTTAGCACAGTTCCTGGTACATACTAGGTACTTAATAAATGTTCTTTCTATAGTAGATTGATCAGTAGATTGATGGACTGATCTCTTTATTTTATTTGTTTGTTTGTTTTTTGCGGGGCAATGGGGGTTAAGTGATTTGCCCAGGGTCACACAGCTAGTGTCAAGTGTCTGAGGCCGGATTTGAACTCGGGTACTCCTGAATCCGGGGCCAGTGCTTTATTCACTGCACCACCTAGCCGCCCCGATCTCTCTATTTTAATGCAGTCTATCACTTTTCTAGTTACTATGTCACAGCACTGATATTTTTCTTGTAAACCAAAAATAATCTACAGATCTTTTTCAGATTAGTTTAAATTTAATCATATTTCCCCTATCTTATACTTTGAATTTGAGTGTTTGAACCTGTGCAAGACTTTGCCCATATTGAATTTCATCTGATCAAATTCAGCCCAACATTCTAGCTTGCTAAGATGTGTTGTGGATCCTAATACTCATCCACTATGTTAATGACTACACCTACTCATGTGTCTTCTTCAAGTTTGATTATCCCACTATCTATGGCTTTTTGCCAAATCACTGATGAAAATGTTAAACAGCACAGGCAGAGTCAGATAGATCTAGGACATACCACTAGTACTTCTTTCCAAGTTGAAATCCAATCATAAGTGACTGTGACCATTCATTCAGTTTCAAATGCACTCAATAGTACTAACATTCCCTTTCCCATCTCAGTTTATTCTGAACTTTAGTGATCCTGACACTATGCTTTTGTTTTCACCTTCTGTTTGAAACCAGATGATTTTACTGTCTGTCGGAGTTCACTGTATCAAATAAACTTTTTTTGGTGTCCTTCATACTTGGACGGTTATCTTCTCTTCAGATATCTTCCCTTCTTCTTCACCTCTACTTCATCACTTTTTCTGAAGTCGAGGGGAGTGTTTGCACTACTTGGGAAAAACCATTGAAAGAAGCAAATTTGTTTTAGGTAACTTTCTTCCTAAAAGTGATTCTCCTTGCTTGACAAGCCTGTTTATACTATTTAAACCTACTTACTCATACTCACAGCTTAGGATTTATGATTGGTCTCAATTCTCATGGTTTAATCTTATTATGCAATTAAGTAGCTTACAGGAATTATTAACAAATCAAAACCACAAGTTTTTCTCTAATGTGATTCTAGTCTTCAGGAAGGAGAAAGTCTGGAACTTTGTGGGTCAAGGTTGAACCCTAGACTTTTCTGCATCTCTCATACCATCATCAAACACTGACTGATCAACCCTGCTTCAATTTCACTTTTGGCAAATTAGGAAATACACAGCTCAAGATTAATTTAGATTGACCTTTTATATTAAATGGATTGGCTTTAATACTAATAAAGCAGCAAGTAAACAACTTTAATGAATTGAAAGCTCTGGATTTAAATATTTATCCTTTCAGATGGAGGGAAAAGAAGTAAAGGAAAAGTTAAACTTTGACCAGTAATTTGAGGCCTTGGTTAGCACAAATTAGACATACCTAATACTCTTGACTCCTATTTTAAGGAAACACAATACCAGTAAATGACTTTGTTCTAAAGTGAGGAAGTTGGCAGATATCTACAGATTATAGAGGATTTTGACTAGCTAGATAAGAAATTTCAATAATTTTATGAGCACTGAAAAATCCTCCTGGATTTTTGTATTTAGGTAACCAGAAAGGAACACCAACTACCTTTTTAGTCCCCTGAGCCATTTATATTTTTTTGTTTGTTCGTTTGGGTTTTTTTGCAGGGCAATGAGGATTAAGTGACTTGCCCAGGGTCACATAGCTAGTAAGTGTCAAGTTTCTTAACCCAGATTTGAACTCAGGTCCTCCTGAATCTAGGGCCAGTGCTTTATCTACTGTGCTACCCACCTTCCCTGAGCCATTTATATCTTAAAAACAATTTTAATACTTTTTCAGAAGTACAAGCTCATTGCACATCAAGGAAACCTGGTAGTTCTTTGATGAGAGGCAACTATTTCTTAATATTATGTAATTTTAAAAGTCAACACAGCATATATGTTACCATATGCCTGTATGTAGTGTTTAGGTAGTTAAATTCTCAATAAATATTGATTGATTAATTATAGAAAAGGTGATAATGCTTGGCTCTCTTTTTCAGGCAAATGTAAACATAAGAAATATGAGAATTTTAAAGTAGGCATCTCCCACAACAGCTCAGTAGATAATTTATTTCATTGGGGAAAAAAAACAGCATCCTAAGGAAATTTGTAACTTATTTGGAAACTGGAGACATATTTATTTATTTATTCATTTATTTATTTTAATGTACAATTTGGTTTATTTTTTTAAAGCAGGATGTTCACCAATTATTTTCTCATGCACACTACAAAAAAGATTTAACCCTTGGCATGAATTATAGTAGTTTGCCCTAATGTATGTAGGTCAATCACCACACACACATCAGGCAAACAAAAGATAGTTTATTAACTTAGGAATTACATCTACATTGTCATCTGTGCCATACTATGCTGGGCAGATCAGTGGACTAGATGTCTGCTAGACAAATAATTTATTTCTTTTCTATAAATTTTTACAGATGTTGGCAATTCTTCATCTTCAAAATAAAAACAGTTTTAAGTAATGCAACATTTAGTGCAATCAGTAAGGGAACCCTCTCTATGATGATCATTAAGTGCAGGAAGAGTTACCCCTTCTTTTTTGTTGTTGTTTTTTGTTTTTTGGTGAGGCAATTGGGGTTAAGTGACTTGCCCAAGGTCACACAGCTAGTAAGTGTTAAGTGCCGGAGGCTGGATTTGAACTCAGGTCCTCCTGAATCCAGGGCTGGTGCTCTATCCACTGCGCCCACCTAGCTGCCCCCAGAGTTAACCCTTCTTAGAGATGTTAGTGTGAGAATTCCTTTTGGGTAGGATTTGGACTGGAATGATGGCTCATAAGGTATTTTCCAACTCAGAGGTTCTGTGAGTCCGTACCTTTCAGCTTAAGGGGCTTCCATCCCTTCTAATGTCAACAAGAATCCCTTGCTGTTTCAAAGTAATAATGCAAAAATAGCACTTATCATCACACTGTGAAGGTTATTTCATTAGTAGAAGCTCTGTGGAATTATGGAATACCTTCAAGTTTCAAACAGCCCACTAAAGGTGGTTTCATTTCTGTGAATGTTTTTATTTGACAACCAGTTGTCACCATGAGCATTAGAATACTGAGATTTAACTGTATATGCCAGTTTCTTTTCCTGAGTTTTCTCTTGAACTGATACTCATAGACATGTCCTGGTACTGGTGATACTGACTGACAACACGGAGCCCAGATTCAGCATAGCTTGTACAGATGACTTTACTTCACATATAATCTCTCTTTTCACAGAAGTGATTCTATCCATCTCTTGAGTTTTAATACTGATGACATAGAGGAGCCAAAAAAAAATAAAAAGGGTAGAGTCCATCTAATTGTCAGATCCATATTCCTTTCCTGTTTCTTCCTTACTCCATTGTGTTGTCGTGTGAACCAGATTTATGTGTGTGTGTGTGTGTGTGTGTGTGTATATGAAAATGCTTTTTAAAGTTTCATGTCCTGCACATGCTAAGTTTTGTTTCATTTATCATATATTCACTGAGCATCTATTATGTGAAAAGTATAAGTTAGTCATTGCTGGGGATGGAGTGCTATGCTCTGAGGCCATGCAGTCCAACTATATGAGATATTAACGAATACTTTTAACTGATCACAGGTTTGGTTCTGATTTTACCCCCAAAATTTAGAATGTGTGACCTTGAAAAAGTTACTGAACTTCTCTGGGCTTCCATGTAAAATTAAGACCATACTAGATGATCTCTGAATCCTTTCCAGCTTCAGAATTCTTGGTTCTAAGACCTCAGGCAAAGAACGTATTTATATTATAACAGGACTTTTCATTTTCATACTTCTATGTACTTTATTTTGGTGAGGGAATTGGGGTTAAGTGACTTGCCCAGGGTCACACAGCTAGTATGTGTTAAGTGTCTGAGGACAGATTTGAACTCGAGTCCTCCTGACTCTAGGACCAGTGATCTATCCACTGTACCACCTAGCTGCCCCTTATGTACTTTTTTAGAATGATATCGTCCCTTAAAGCAGGGGTTGGCAACCTTTCAAAGATGGCTTTGTCTTCATTTATCCACTCCATGATTTGTATAACACCACTACCACCACCACCACCACCCTCTTCAAGTAAGTTGTTGGCAGAGACATATATACTGGGACAATTCAAATGTGTGCTTTTTCTAGGCTCAGCAGTAGCATGAACAGATGGTTGAAAGGAACATGTGGGGTGAGCTCTGTCTACCAGGCTGCACTAATGCTTTAGCAGGTTCTCTTTAGTTCCCAGCAACCAACTGGTCTTAATGAATCCCCTATTAAGATGTAAATTTCCCTGAAATGTCAACATTAAGCCATTATCCATGAACACCTTAAATTTTAGTTAGCTGTCATTCTTGCAAGTATTATTATCTCTACTTAATAGATGAGGAAACTGATTAAGATCTTCTGTCTCCAAGTCATGTTCTTTCTCCTCCTTAATGGTATTTAAGCAAATATTGATTGGAATCCAGTTAAGAGGGAAAATGGAACTGGGATAAGGTAGACAGAGATGTAGAAGCAAGTTCCCAGGGCCTGAAAGGAGAGAGGCAATGCTTATAGGAGAAGTTACTAAAGACAGTCTCTTTTTCACTTCATAACTTTTCCCAGGATTTCCTCCATCCCTGCTATTCCAAGTCATCTGATGCTCCACTTTCTGCTCCTCTGGCATTGGGTGCTTAGTCCCTCCTTTGAAAAATAATAGGATTCAGTTTTTGCCATTCCTTGTATCCCCAGTGCTTAGCATAGTGCTTGGCAGATAATAAGTGTTTAATAAATTCATGTTGGCCAAATGATTCTTAATTTGGAAAGTCACATTCACATATGGTCACATTTTCAATTGGAATTTTTAATCAGGATTCCAGGTTTATAAGTGCATAATCCTTTAAGCACTGGGCCTATTGGCTATTTGTTCCTGATGAAAAGTGTTTCCAACACTGACTCCTGAATAGGAATGCCTCCAAAGGCAAGGGTGTTCTTGGTGTTTTTTTTTTCTTTTCTTTTCCTTTTTAATAATAAACATTTTTATTTATAGTTTTGAGTTTTAAATTTTATCCCTGCTCTCCCTCCCCTCCCCCTTCCTTGTGGTGGTAAGCAATCAGATATGGGTTATACATTGTTAAGGGCTAAAATTCTAGCTAAACTGTCTAAAATATCTAATGAGTGGTCGCCAATAAATTATAAGCTTTAGCAAGAGTTAGACTTTTAAGCATTTATTAAGGAGAATAAGAATTTGGTAAAGAGAGAGAAAAAGGCCTAGATTTCTATCTATTAAAGGGAGAGCACATTTCTAGCTCCCTTCTCCACCAGAGTCCAGAGGAAAAGAGAGTGAGACTGAGCGCCAGTCTCTTCCTTCCTCCTCCCACTAGCCCGCGTCACTTCCTGACTCCTGGTCTTGCCCTCAAAGACCTTCCCTTCATGGGCAGAACTCTTCTACAGTAAGTATCCAGCAGGTGGCGTTATTCCAATCGTTACAGTCCCCCCTGTTGTTCCTCAAGAAACAAAATGTTTCCTTGACGGAACAGTAAAAAGAATATAATAACTATTGCTAACTAATAATATGTGAACAACAATATAGAAAAGGAAGAGAGGAAAGTTTTGTCCAGAGGGGCGATTTTTTTTTTTGTCCTCATGAACCGACGCTTTGACATTAGTCTTGCAAAGGGAGGGCCTCTGCAGAGAATACATGTTACAGATGGTGTATATTATAACAGAAAGAGAAAAAAAACAACAAAAACAACAAATCAAAACTGTTCATTTAAAGTCTCTGAAAGTCTTTTCTCAGATGTCCTCTAGGTGTAGTCGTGGAATGGAAGTCTTTTCAGGGGTTGATGTGTGGATGCTGGTAATCAGCCAGGAAAATTTCCTACAACATTGAGCTTAACACAACTTTAAAATAGCTTTGTCAATAATCAAATCAAACAATGAAAGTTCTCAATAACATGTCTAAGGGAATTCATAATCTTAGTTGTTACACATGAAACATATAATAAAACAAAAATTGAACCATTCTTTAAAATTATAATATTACTATAGTCCCCCCCTTATGGAGGGTAATTGAGAAGACAATTGCTGCAATATTAATTAATAAAAATAATTTTTATCTTTGTTTTATCACTTTTTGCATCATCTGCCTAATTATCCTCATGCCATTATGAGAAATTTAAAATCTAATATAATTAGTAACAGATGTCAAGGCCAAATTCAACACTGTTATTTATCATGACACCTGAGATAATTATGGGGGTTACCATAAAAGAACAGAGAAATGATGGGATATGAGCATTCCCACACTTGAGCAATATGTACTGCCCATACAGTATGCCAGGCTTAAAATAGGTGGATGGAATATACGTCCATGCCACCGAACATATTGGAGGAAACTGAGTCAGACTTAATCAGATGCATGGGATTGAGATGTCCATGGCATCAGGCATATAGGAGGGAGCATAGAAGCCAGGTGTAGAAGTGAGATGGGTGGGATGAATACTTCCAGCCATCTGTACAATATTGTGGGGAAAAATAAAATAAAATATTAAACCAAGAGAATCCAACCTCAACATTAGTCAAAAGCCGTTCCCTCGGCCATACCTTGACTTCATGCATGTCTCCCCTCATGTGACAGTTCAGTGTCTGCTCTTGCATGTATTCCTCTTGTGATTGGATGGCATCTGATAACTCAGAATAAAGGCAATTAGTGTCTTAAATGATAAGTTCCCATAATCCAAGTCTCATATGGATTTAAAAATTGAGGATAATAAATGATTGCAAAAAATGTGAATACATCTTGACTCAGAATATAATATATAATTATGCAACAATTTCAAATAATACCTTTTTTTACTTAGTATACAATTACTTTTGTGAAAAATCTGAACATATTTAAATATAAGTAAAAGCACAACAGAATCTCAAAGAAAACTTTTTTTTTGAAAAAAAGAAAACTTTTACAAATGTTCCCCTCTTTTTTTTTTTGAATATGCTTATCAAAAATAATACTTCTAGAATCAATTTATACTTGCCATGGCAACCAATTTGCCAGGGAAATGCTTTAAAGAGTTTGATCAAATAATCAGTTGAGAAAAAATAACAAAAACAAACAACTCAGAATATGGGAGCACAATACTCCTAGAATTAACATTGTATTATGAAATCAAAACCATGTTTCAAAATTAGATAGATGAATGAATAGAAGAAGATACACGTGGAACAATAAAAGACAATGAAATTCAAACTAGGGAAATCTAAATGAATATGAACTTAATATCAATAAGAGTATTATAAAATATAAACTGGACCACATGACTATAAAAAGCTTTTACAAATATTCTCTTTGTTTTAGAAACTAAGTATAAAACACAATCTCAAATGCATGAAAATCTCTACGAAAATAAACCCATACCATTAATTTCAAAATGTATATATAATAGCATAGAAATCCTATGTAACCTCTGAACTGATACTATTACTCTGAGTGAATTCAGAACACTTTTGATTCCGATATCTAAAATCCCCAATACTCATATCAATACCTTGCTGCTTACTTCTACATTTCTGTAAAATATATACCCTTCCATGGCAAAAGAATCGGAGTCTTGAACTATGTTGATGATTGTCATTCTTATTCGGCTTAAGTTTTTCTTCTTTAACCCCTCTATATTGTCTGTCAGCCTTTTCACCATACAAATGCTTTATAAGATTACTAATTAAAGACAAAAGCAGGTTAGCAAAATTAAGAACAAAACAAGCATATCTGGAATTTAAAGGGTTTTCTAAGGTTGTTTCAGAAGCACAGCCAGGCTGGGGAAGGGTTGAGCCTGAAGCGGCAAATGTAGTTAGAGAAAGTTGAGCATGCGCATTAGATCTTTGGACTTCCTGGGGGAAGCAATGGGCTTGGCCATGGGAGGAGTAGAGGGTGGGGTCTGGAGAGGAGGGGAGGGACCAGCGCAATTTGAATCAGACTTGATTTTGAACTCAGGCCTGGATTCCTCTTCCCCCACTTTGCCTCCAGGTGCTAGGGGATTAAAAGCTTCTAGAGGGTGGGTCATTGCCTCCAGGCATGCAAAATTAAAGCAACAATTACTGTTAGAACTGGGAAAAGCTGCGGGAATCTCTTCAGGTTTCTCTGAAAAAGCATGGTTGGGAGAGGGAGAGATATTTCCTTGTGTGAGTAAGTTGCTGGCTCTTTTAACAAAAATAAAAAGAAAAATAGAAAATCCACAAAAACAAAGCATTAACATGATCTTATCTCCCATTTGTCTGGTTAAACAGACTAAAATAAAAAATAGGATAATTAGGGAGTTTAAAAGGTCCATTTGAAAAAATTTAAAGGAAAACACAGCCAGTACACTAGTACTTAGCAGTTAAAGGGAGAGGGAGGGGAAATTTCTTACCCAACCAGAAGATCAGAAGACTGAGGGTTAGCTTTCCTCTTCGTGGTCAGCCATCTGTTAAGGGCTAAAATTCTAGCTAAACTGTCTAAAATATCTAATGAGTGGTCGCCAATAAATTATAAGCTTTAGCAAGAGTTAGACTTTTAAGCATTTATTAAGGAGAATAAGAATTTGGTAAAGAGAGAGAAAAAGGCCTAGATTTCTATCTATTAAAGGGAGAGCACATTTCTAGCTCCCTTCTCCACCAGAGTCCAGAGGAAAAGAGAGCGAGACTGAGCGCCAGTCTCTTCCTTCCTCCTCCCACTAGCCCGCGTCACTTCCTGACTCCTGGTCTTGCCCTCAAAGACCTTCCCTTCATGGGCAGAACTCTTCTACAGTAAGTATCCAGCAGGTGGCGTTATTCCAATCGTTACAACATGTGCAATTATGTAAAACATTACCATATTAGTCATTTTGTACAAAAAAACTTGAATAAAAGAAAAAAATGAAAGAAAGTGAAAAATAGCATGCTTCAGTCTGTGTTCAGTCAAAAGCACTTCTTTCTTTGGAAATGGATAGTATATTTCATCAGTGGTCCTATGGGATTGTCTTGGATCATTGTATTGTTGGGAATAGTTAAGTCATTCACAGTTCTTCATCTGTCTCTGTGCACAGTGTTCTCTTGGTTCTACTCACATTGGCAAGGAGTAGCTGAAAAAAATTTTGAACCACTGAGAATATAAGCGAAAAGCTTAGTTATACAACCTTCACTTTTATGTCCAATTGTACCTAGAACTTTGCTTTTGTTTAAAATCCACATTTTCTGCCATGATTATGAAACTTTTATGGGGCAGATTTAAATGAAATGTAGAGTTTCACTAGGGCAATCCTTTCCCAAATTGTATGTGGAAAATTAAAAAAATATACATGAACAAGGTAATGATAAACATCAGTGTTGTTAGCTCATAAATGCAGAGAGTGTGTGTGGTTGGTTTGTGAAGAGAGTACAAGATGCTTTAAACCAAGGGGAAAAGTTAAAAACTAAACTCACTGTTTTGTATTCCATATGCAGGCTGTAGGGCTGAGGATCTTAACTTTCAATCTGTAAATGGATTTCCTTAGGAGAGTGGGTTGGCATCACTGCCACTATTTACATGAAAAATTCAGGTCTGCTTGTGTCTTCTTGTTTGCTCTGGCAGATGCTCTTGGGAAAGAAATGAGTCAGCTTTTGAGGAGCTGCAGCAGACATCCATCTTCCTGTACACACAAGCTGCTCTACTGAGAAGGTTCCCTATGGCTGAAACTAAAACAGACTCCTCCCAAAGACTCATTCCCCAAATGCTCCACTTATGTACTTGGTGCCCAGGTCAAAGGTTATGTGCCCATGAGAAAAAAGAGTTATTTGTTGGTATTAACATCTTGAAGATGCTAAAAAGCCAACTAAATTCCCTTTCTGTAGGGGGTCCATGGACAGGAGTGAGTGTGATAAAGTGGATAGAGCATTGTTTGAAGTCAGGGACGTGGCCTGGACATCCTCTGTTCCAGTAAAATTATAGGCCCACTTTCTAACCCTGTCCCTCATTAAAGACCGTGAGGACAAGATGGAGACGACCCTAGTCATGGTACATCAATGATCAGTAAATGTACCTTCCCCAGCATTTTTTTTCATAAGTATTATTGTCAGTGTCATTGAGGACATATTTCATTCTTCAAGTTTCTATCTTCCCCCCAAGATATTGCCAGAAGCAGTCATAAATGTGCTAAATGGCTCCTTCATGGAGAAGCTTTTTATTATTGCTTTTCCAAGGCACTATTCCATCTGGGACTGGCCCATAATTTTAGCATACACTCCATTCTCTATAATCCATTCATTTCTTTTAGGAGGTTCAGGATCAGTTATTTTAGTGATGAACTGAATTGGGACTTTACATTAATGTAAACTATCAAAACCCATGCAACTTAGAAGTGACATTATGAGGACAGAGAAAGCGTCCTGGGTTCATGCAGTGAACAATTTCACTTCCCTACATGGGAAAGGATTTATTTGTCCTTTTGCTCATGTATTTTTGTAGCTGGAAGACAGTGATATTTCCTGCAAAACTCATTACAGGGATACCACCAGGCTGTTGGCAAAAAGACATAACAGCTACCATTCCTGACTGCTCTTTGCTGCCCATTCCCAGAACTCAGTGTATTTTGAAATTTTGAGCTTCATTTATTGAACTGTAGATGATCTGGAGGATAACAGGCCTAAAAATGACCTAACTTCTTTAATAGCAGGAGATGACATCCATGAGCTGAACTGATTGAGTTGGAAATAGCGAATTATACCACCTTTGTTCAAAACTCAGCAGTTTAAGTTGAGATAGAGTTTGTTAAAAACAAAACAAAACAAAAAAACAAAACAAAACAAAAAAACCACCTGCCTTTTTGTTCCTTTAGTAAAGATAAACTGCCTTGGAAAGGAGAGCAGAAAATTCATACTCATATCTCCTATTGCAACCTTTCAGGAAAGAAGGATAATAATCTCTAAAAATTTGAAAAGAGCTTAAACTCTGTTGCTTATTATTGTTCCATTGTCCTTTTTTATATTCCATACACATCATTGCCTAATTAGAGCAGCATGAGACCAGTGGGAATAGCACTGGACTGAAGGCAAGAAAATTTTAACATTTATTGGACCAAACATTTCAAACTGAAAGAGACCTCAGCAGTCATTTACTCTGATCCCTAATTCTATAGATGAAGAAATTGATGGTCAGAGAAGTGAAAAGACTTGTCTATGGCTTCACAGATAATGAGTGACTGAGGCAAGGTTTGAATGGTTATCTTCTGACTCTACTTCCAGTGCTCTGACATCCCGGCTCTGTTCTCTACTCACCATCAACTAGATGTGGGAATTTGGGGGAAATCATGAACTCTTCTGAACTATAGCTCTTTCATTTATAAAATGAAGAGATTTGTATGGATGACATCTAAGGTCCTTCAAAGTTATAGATTAAGTAGGTGTATCTCTACATCTTGGGGTATAGGAGAGAGGAAAGAGAAGAAAAGAGGGAGGGAGAGGGAGAAAGGAAAGGGAAAGCGGAAAGAGGGAAGAGAAGAGGGAGGGGGAAAGGAAGGGGAAATGAGAGAAGGAGAGAAAGAGGAGGAATGGGTGAGCAAAGAGAGAGGAGAATGGGAGAGTAAAGGGAAGGGAAGAGGGAGAGAATAAGGGGAAAATAGGGAGAGGAGATTGGGGAGACAGATGGGATAAGGAAGTGAGAGAGGGAGAAAAGGAGGAGGAATGTGAGAAGAGGGAAAGGGAGAGAGGGATTGAGAGAGGAGAGGAGGGAAGAGGGCAACCTAGCTTGGTGGATAGCGTTGACCTTGGAGTCAGAAAGAACCCTTGTCACTTAACCTCTCAGTGCCCCCAAAGAACTCTGTAAGACTATAAATTGTAGGTACTGATTAAAATTGATAGAGGGAGTTTCTTATGTGGAACTGTGAGTTCCTTATACATATATACACATATAAACTTTTATACACACACATCTATCTTTATCAATTGTGATCACATATATAACTCTGTATACATATGCATGTATATTGTGGTGGTGTTTTGTCAAACTCTCCATAATCTCATTTGGGGTTTTCTTGGCAAAGATAGTGGAGTGGCTTGCCATTTCTTTTTCAAGCTCATTTTAGAAATGATGAAACTGAGGCAAACAGGATTAAGTGACTTGCCCAGGGTCATATAGCTAGTAAGCATCTAAGACCCGGTTTGAATTCTGGTCCCCCTGACTCTATTCTCAGCCTTCTATACACTGAGCCACCTAGTTCTCCATGTATATCTATATATGTATATATAGATATACATATTTCTATTTCTATTCAGAAACTGAAGGATAGCTTATGAGTTTTCTTCATTCAGAATGTGGGGAGATATAGTCTCTGTTTTATTTCTTCATTGTTTCATTATTAGAAGATATTTTTGATTAGTTTGTGAACAAAGTGAGGCTGAGGTGTTCCCCATTCCACATCACATCTGCAGCCCTGAAATCCTGCAGCTAGACATATGAGAAAGCCTGTGAAGATGCTTTCCCCTAGGCTGAGTTTAATAGTCAAGTGTATTTAGCTGGACTCCATTCCTGACTGTCAGAGATAATAATCACTGTCTGAAAGTAACTTTCTTCTCAATATTGATATAGTAATTAGCACCAAGCTAATCAAATGTGCCCATTACTTTTTTTCACTCACATCATCGAACAAGGCTGTAATGGAGAGACAGCTGGGCCAGCCGAATGCTGGGGGAGAGTCATTCAGAGCCTCTTCAGGCAACTGACATTTATGGGAGCTATGGTATGGCATCTATAAATCACCCAGTGCCACAACGAGTGCTGGCAAGCATCTGGTGTATAGACAGGGGCCTCATCACTTATTCATGGTTGAGACATTTACATTCATTCATCACCTTTTTTTTAAAGCTTCTTTAGAGTTTGTTTCATTGCAGAAGCTACAAGAAATATACAGCAGCTTACAATGAAAATCAGAGTAAGACTGCACAGTTCTGCCTATTGGAATAGAGATCTAGAGCAAAGAGCCATTCCTGCCTCCTCCTTGAGAATTCATCTCTGAGAATGGTAGCTGAGGAAGCAAAGAGAGACATGTTGGAAAGCCATTAGGCCTGACGTCCCTTAGCATATGCCTAGCTATACTCCTGCCTAAAGGGTTGGCCAAATCACCTCCCACTGTAGCAATACCTCCTTTGAGAGGAGGAGTAACTAGGGATGGGTGAATGCTGCCAACTTCTTCCTGCCCCCCATGCCCCTGCTGTCACAGAAATGGATAAAAGGAGACTTGGCATACCAGGCCTGCAAGGTTGCCAATTACTGGTGTAGGAGATTAGGATGAATCTGTAACAGACCCAGACCTTATCCTAGGTGTCTTTTTGGAAGGAATTTCTATGATTGGTCTCTTTTTCTTGTGTGCTAATTCTTTTCACAGAAACAGAGAAGGAAAGGGGAGAAATATAGCACTCTCTTTAGTTTGTTGGACAAAGTTCATGTTCATTCCTTAATAAAAGTATAATATCTCCAATCCCAACATCTGTCTGCCTACCACAGGATAGAGCTGAGTGTCCACCATGCTGTAGACTAAGTCTTTTTAAGCCAGGGATTGGAGAAAGATGTTGGCTAAAAGAGATAGCCCGGAAGTCTGGAGTTGGTGATTTGGGGCTAGGGCTTGGTAACTGTAGGTACTAGAAGCCAAACTTATGGTCCAGAGGCAGGTACTGGATCAGGGATGTGAATCAATGAGAGAGGAGAAAAGGAATTTAAGAATTTAGTGAATGAACAATATGGTCTAGGTTCAGGTAGAAGTTTCAGAGACCAGGGGAATGAAGAAGATGAAAGTTTAACATATTTATTTGGGGGGGGGTGTTTATCATAAAAGTATTTTATTATTTTAAGTTTAACACATTTAGAAACAACTCACTATACTGGACATTCCCCAGGAGGATCGTATCTGTTTTCATGCTTCACCTGTGAAGCTGGCATATATAAAGAGTCAGTGGGCTCTGGTTGGAATCTTGGCTCTGCTAGGCTTTGTTAATTGCAGTTGCCCACTTTAACTAGGTCAATATGAGGCAGCTGTGTGAAGTAATGGATAGAGTTGGACCTGGTATCAGGAAGACTTGAGGTCAAAGCTAGCCTGTGTACCCTCAGACAAGTCACTTACCTTCCCTTGGCTTCATCTGTAAGATAAAAGATGATATTCTATGGGCCTTTACAGCACTGGTGTCAAACAAAAAAAACCTATGTAAGGATCCCTGCAGAGGCACATGTTGATTTAGAAAAAAAATACATATTAACTATAAGTGTGTTCTCTTGTATTTTTATATTTATTTTATCAAATATTTCCTAATTATATTTTTATTTAACTCAAGCCTCACTTGGGAGTTTTGCACCCAGACAACACATTTGCCCTCTCTGCTTTACAGTTCTTGAATAAATTCTAATGACCTTCTGACTTCCCTTCTATGTGATTTCTACTGCCAATTCAGTTCAGTCCAGCAGAAACAGATTGAGCATTTACTGTGTACATGGAGTAGTTCTCCTAGATGTTATTATTCAGACATTTCAGTTGTGTCTGTCTCTTCACAACTCAGTTTGGGGTTTTCTTGGCAAAGATACTAGAATATTTTGCCATTTCCTTCTTCAGTTGATTTTACAGATGAGGAAACTGAGACAAACAGAAGTTAACTAATTTGCCCAGAGTCACACATCTAGTGTCTAAGGCCAGATTTGAGCTCATGAAGAAAATCCTCTTGAGTAAAGGCTCAACACTATCTACACTTGACACTGTATCCATTGGGCCACCTATCTTCTGGAGGCTGGAGTTCAAAGTAAAAACCTAAGGTAGTTTCTTCCTTTAAGCAGCTTATGTTGTGCTGGAAGAATCCAATATAAGCACAAATAAGCTAAACATAAGGTAGTTTGAGGAGGAAGGGGAAAAGATTGAAAGAAGGACAGGGATTTAGGAAGGATTCATAAAAGAAGGCATAACTAAGCTAATCCTCAAAGGTAGACAAGCATTCTGAGAAGAGGAGAGAGAGAGACAATGAATTCCAGAAATGAGGGACAGCCTGTGTTAGTGCAGAGTTGGGATAGTTAATTTTAGGGAAATTTCACCTGAGAGATAGGAGGAAAGATGTGAGCTGAGAGATGTGAAGGAAAGAAGTTTGAAAGAAATCTGCAAGGCTAGGTTAAATCCAGAGAGCCTTAAAAAGAAGCTACATTGAAGACCACTAGCTGCCAGCAACACAACTTTCGGGAGGAAAAAAATAGCCAAATCCCAGCAGTGGAAGGAAGACTCTCAGCACCCAAGCATGCAAAGGGGGTTAAGTTCTCTGTCAGAGACCATGAGCACAGTCGGGTCTGTTTGCAATGTACTAGTCTTCTCCAGTAGATCTCATTTCTTCCACTTTATCCATTGTAGTAAAATATAAGTAGGGGAGGTTGGGGAGAAAAGCGGGGAAGGTTAGGCAAAAGACACTAGTTAAGACCTTCTATGTGCTAGCCCCTGTGTTAAGCACTTTGCAAATATCTCATCTAATGTTTTACACGGGTCTCTTCCTCCAGTGCCCACACTACAGCATGGTGCTAATGTTATGGTCCTGTGTTTAATCTAATTCCCGATTTCTATTTGTTCATTAAAATTCTGATTTCACTTATATTGGTTACTGCACCATCCATTTCTAATCCTTTATACTTACATATTCATTTATTGATCATTTATTAAGTCCACCTAATTTGTGTAAAGCACAATATTGGTTATAGGGGAGATAGAAAAATGCTCAAGACAAGCAGCTGGTAGAGCCCCAGCAGAGCTTTCCATTATTTTAATTGAAAATGGGTGGGGCATGGGAAGATTATGATATATTATGCAAATAAGAAAATCTGTACTATCAAAATATCACAATTATAACGGAGACAGGGATATAGTAAGGTTAGAAGACCTTTCTCACATGTATCAGGAGGTTTAGAGATTATGATAATAGTATATATAGCAAAAGTCATTTCTCCAAAGATCCAGAATTCTAGGAATACCAATCAAACAGCAAAGATAAAGCAGGGAAGGACTGAATTATTTTTCCAGCCCATTTCACAATTTCCATTTAGTTTACCCTTATTTCTCTCAGGCCTTGGCCCTGAGGACAAATGAAGAGGCTAATCTTTGATCAAAGTTTACTTCAAGCTAAAATTATCTACAATTAGAGAGAAGCTCATCCAACTGGGGATGTCCTGCCGAGGGCAAGGTGAGAGCTTGCCCAACAATTCAGCCATTACATAGCTGGTGGCAGAGGCAGAAACTCGTAGGGGAAAGATTAAAATACACCGAACAGAAGATTCCACTAAAATCAGAGAGGCATTACCTAAGCCTTGAGTTTATATGCTTGTAATTTCTGCAAAGCCTATCATTATAATATTACCCTACTAAAGCCTTGCATAGTAACTTTGACCTAAGAAAATTGCAAAGTGGAAAAGTAATTCAAGTGATTCAATTCAAGGGTCATGGGATATGATTGTTATTGTAGGGGCCAGTCTGAGTGTCCTCATTTTATTTCCTTTGTGATTAATTCCATGGGTAGGGTGTGATAGTGACAATGAAAATGATGACGATGACAATGATGACAACTGTGACACATTCGTATAAAACTTTATGCATCCTAAGTTACCTTCTTCACAGCATTCCTGTAAAGTAAGTACTATAATTATTATTTTGCCCATTTTACAAACAAGGAAACTGAGTCATGGGGAGATTAAATGATTACTAAAATCATATAGCTAGGAAATATCAAAGTTGGACAATTAACCCAAACCTCAAGATTCCAAGTCCAGGATTATTTCCACCATGCTATATTATCAATGTAAAGAGACCTTAGCGCTCACTTGATTTCATCATCTCATTTTATATGAAGAAGATATAAAGAATAAGGAAGCTGAGGCACAGAAGAGGCGGTCAGTTGCTTCTTCCTATTTTTTTTTTTTTTACTTAACGCTTCTTCTTCTGGAAACACTCTCAGGCAAAATATTTCATTAGTTTCTTGTTCTTGTCATGATTTGCCTCAATGATTTTCTAAGCATTCCACGGGATCATTTGTGTGTTTGTATATGTGCCTGTGTGTCTGCAAATGTCAGTGTAACTAAGCTTGCCCCCCTTTTTGTTGCAGCATGTTGGAAACTCTTCTATAAGCTAAACTATTGCAGCATAAATGTGTTGTTTTTTCAAACAGAAATACTGTTTTAAAATGATATTTGTTCCTAAGCAGGACACTGAATCAAGCAAATCTTAGTTATGACCATAAATGTCATGAAAGTAAATATAGAACAACCATACATTTCTGTAATCATTTAAAGTAACAAGAAACTCTCAATTTCTATAGCACTTTATGCTTTCCAGAGTGCTTTCCCATACATTATCTCATTGGAGCCTTGTAACAACCCTTTGGGTCTTTCAGATATTCACATCATGTGCCAGTCTGCAAACTGCTCTTTCTTGCCACCTTTGTAAACATAAAGGAAGGTATATTTGGAAATAATGGTTGGCTAGAGTGTATCGCTGAGTAAGTTTCTTTTGTCATATTGGTGAAGATAGAATATAGACTTTAATTCAAAAAGATTTAAGTGCCCAGCACTAGGCAGTGCCCTTTAGGCACAGTAGGAATTCCATAGGCATTATTGCCTGGGGAGAGAAGACACAGAAAGAAAAGAAAAGAAAAGAAAAGAAAAGAAAAGAAAAGAAAAGAAAAGAAAAGAAAAGAAAAGAAAAGAAAAGAAAAGAAAAGAAAAGAAAAGAAAAGAAAAGAAAAGAAAAGAAAAGAAGTCCCTATCCTTAGGGGTCCGTTCTTTCTTTCTTTCTTTCTTTCTTTCTTTCTTTCTTTCTTTCTTTCTTTCTTTCTTTCTTTCTTTCTTTCTTTCTTTCTTTCTTTCTTTCTTTCTTTCTTTCTTTCTTTCTTTCTTTCTTTCTTTCTTTCTTTCTTTCTTTCTTTCTTTCTTTCTTTCTTTCTTTCTTTCTTTCTTTCTTTCTTTCTTTTTTGGTGAGGCAATTAGGGTTAAGTGACTTGCCCAAGGTCACACAGCTAGTAAGTGTTAAGTGTCTGAGGCCGGATTTGAACTCAGGTACTCCTGACTCCAGGGCCGGTGCTCTATCCACTGCGCCACCTAGCTGCCCCTCTTTCTTTCTTTTTAGGAAACAACATTGATCTTCTTCAGGCAAGTCTTTCTCCCTTTCCAATCAATTTCCCCCACAGCTGCCAAATTAATTTTCCAAAAGCTCTGGTCTGACGATGTCCTTCCCTTTGTAAAGAACCTCCATTAATTTCCTATTGCCTAAAATAAACTAAAAACTCTTTTGTTTGGCATTTAAAGCCCTTCCCAGCTGCCTTCAGCTTGCCTTTCCAACATTACTGCATGTTAAGTCTCCTTTGTGCACTATATGTTCTACATAAACCTACTTGCTGTTTACTGTGGATGATATGCCATCTCCCACATTCATACTTTTGTACATACTTCGTAATGTTCTTCCCCCTGTCCCCTAACCTCTACCTTGTAGAACTCAGAGTTTCCGGAGCAGCTAGGTGGCACAGTAGATAAAGCACCAGGCCTGGATTCAGGAGGACTTGAGTTCAAATCTAGCCTCAGACACTTGACACTTACTAGCTGTGTGACCCTGGGCAAGTCACTTAACCCCCATTGCCTTGGGGGGGGGGGAAGAACTCAAGAGTTTCTTCAAGGGTTTGGATAATACCTCCTAAAAAGTGCCTAACCTGATCTTCATATCCAACCCCAGTTGCAAAGGCTCTGTCCATGGGAAATATCTTTGCTTAGATTTCATAGTTAAATATTTAATTATTAGTTTAATTTAATTACCAACTAGTCTCAAAAAACCCCACTTAGCTAATATATCTCAAGTTGGGTTTGAACTTTCAGTCTGAAGGTATTCCCAGGTTTTCATGGTCATTGTGGTTAAGAATAAGTCATTTGTCAAGGCTTCTCAAGATGATGTCTCTGTATTTCACATATAGCTTTGACTACAGGTAGGTTTTTCCTTCCATATGGAGTATGGACTTTGGTTACTTATCAGAAATAATTAGAGTGCTGTGATAAGAGCATGGATAGGGAAGCATGGCTTATGAGATGATGGCCTTCATGGAGATCTGCCTCTAGTCTAATAGTTTAGGGACTCTAGATACATCAAAATGGGTCTGAGATAAAATAGTACTTGGGATTCTAGTGAAACCCCTTCAATATTGTTGGGGTTTGTTGTTGTTGTTGTTTGTTTTTGTGGGGTAATGAGGGTTAAGTGACTTGCCCAGGTTCACACAGCTAGTAGGTGCCAAGTGTCTGAGGCTGGATTTGAACTCAGTTCCTCCTGATTCCAGGGCCTGTGCTCTACCCACTGTACAACCTAGCTGTAGGGTAGTAGCATAAAAATTCTGTATAACTTGAGAGTATAAAAAGAGGACCCAGACTTTCCTAGTTTTATAGGGAACAGCAGCACCCAATGATTCAGTTCAACCCTCAATACTGAAAAGATTCCTCCAGGTATTCAAAGGGCATTGCACTTTAGCCCTATCTTGATCTAGATCTACTTGAGATCTCATAAAAAATTCAAAATAAGATTCAGAAACAAAAAGACAGTATGGTATAGTAAAAAGAATGCTGGGTCTTGAGCCAGATAACCCGTGTACAAATTCTAGCTCCCTGGATAAGTCACTTAACTTCTTTGTTTCCCAGTTCTCTCATGTGTACAATGAGGGGGTTGGACTTGAGGGCTTCTAAGACAGTTCTTACTCTGTATATGTGATCCCATCAGAGTAAACAAACAATAAGTTGGCAGCCATTTCTTAAGTGCATTTTAGATGCCAGGCATTGTGCATGACCCTTAGGATATAAAGAAAAAATGAAAATGGTTCCTGTTCTCAAGGAATTTACATTCAGACACTTGGGAAGTGGTCCCCAGGGAGGTCCAATTGGGTTTGGAATGTTGCCCTCAGTGATGAGTGGAGTCATTGGGGATTGGATTGGTAGACCTTTTCTGAGGAAAAGGTCAAAGCTGATTTCATTATGCTTCCAGAACTGGAATTGAAGAGAGGATGGGTATACCTACAGCAGCTTGCTGGCTTACCAGGGGATAGCCACGTAGTAAAGTAAAATATGGCTATAGCCAGCCCTGCATTTAGGGATATAGATGGCTGAAGCAACCCACAATCAGGTCAGGAATTTCAGATGATAGGTAACCTTGAGATCAGAAAAGCGAACTTGTGGCCTTCACAAGTACCACCCAGGTTATAGATACCCGCCTATGAAGACTTAGGAATCCCTTGCACTGTAATCCAAGGCTTTTTAGAGCAATTTTGGAATGATTTGCTGTTCCATCCATTTCCCCTTCACATCTCTCCAAAGCTGATCCCAAGAAATATTTGTTTTGACTTTATACAAAGTAATTACTGTCATTTCCACGAACTGCTTACCACTTACGGCTAATTGCTATAAAGCATGACAATGATTGTTTATATCATTAAATGTCATTTAAAGTTTTATTTGATTACTAAATTGTTCAAAAAGGCTCAGCCTTCTGCTTAAAAAAATCATGTCATGAAGTCTTTATAGCTACACAATTTGATTAGTCTAACAAATAAGGACGATGCATCCATATTTTGTGATTTGGGATATGGAAAAGAATTTGGGGAATAATTTCTAATCCTGTAAATTCTTTAACTAATTTTTACTACAACATTTATTCAGTGTATATCTACCTGGCTCTGCATTCATTGGTTTCCAGGAACCCTTCCAAGATTAACCTCACTCCAGTTTAAGTAGTCTTTCACTCCATATCCTTTCATTGCTATGTACTGTGTGAACAACAAAGAGCCCCTGACTTACACATGGGTTTTATTCCAAAAGCTCATTTGTAAATCATTCTTTGGCATGTGGACTGTACTTTCTCATAGAAAAACATGATATAAATAGTAGTTCAGCTTCCAAGGTAGTGCACAAAAGCCTATTTATTCCATTATGTATCAGAAGTCCTGTGTAATGGCAAATAGAAAAAAAAAATTAAAAACACTATTACAATAAGAGCTTCAGTTACATTATAGATTAAACAGGTTTGGGGGATGGGGTGCAACCTGGGAACCTAGCCACTATGAATAGTATTATTTTGGGGGGAATATCATGGTGGATGAGAGTATAGATCTGGACAGGATCGGTTAGGAATGGGAATTCAGCTCTGTTGGAGGGATCTAACAGATGGATAGGCTAGTTGCCTTGGCATGTACTTAGACAGATCAGAAATATCACAAATATAAGCTGGTAATTAATCAAGTCTGGGGAGCTAATGGAGGAAGAAGCAAGTCTAACTTTGAAGGTAATGTGCAAAGTCTAGGAAGATCATAGAGTTGGCATTAGAAGCATTAGACTGGACTGTAATCCTAGGACAGAGACCATTTGAGTTTCTGTTCTTCTTTGATGGAATAACATAAAATTAGGAGTCATCAGAGGCCATTTAATCTAGCCCACACCCAAACAGAAAACCTTTTCTGGTATCTCTGAGAAGTTATCCAGATTCTGCCTATCCTTGTTCATCACCATTTAGAAATTACTGTGGTTGTTAGAACTGCTGCTAGTTCACATGGGATCCCAGTCTTCCTATCCAAAGACTGTATTTTGACATAACTGGCTTCCTCTGTAAACTTACGTATGTTATTTTATGTGTTTAAAAACATTACTCAAAGAAAAGGCTCTGTAGAGTCCACCAGACTGCCAGAAATATCCAAGGCACAGAAACAGGTTAAGAACCTCTGTTTTGAATATATTAATTTGTTAACGTCCTTCCTTAAAAGCAAAGTCCTGAATGGAACAGAGTATTCTACATGTGGTATGACCAAATGAATATAGGACTAGCATTGCCCTAGCTCTGGAAGTTAATAGCTGTATTATGCTTGATTAAAGATCAAGTTGGCTTCCCCATCACACCATTGGTTTATATGGAATTTACTGTCTACTAGACTCTCCAGACTACTTCTATATATTTGCCTCCTTCTTGTTACTTATACAGCTGATTTTAAAAAAACAAACTTTTGGACTATATATATAGAGGGAGAATGAGAGAGAGATAAAGATATAGATATACATGTATATATATATATATATGTCTGTATGTATATAGACATATATATACGTGTTAAATTTAATTTTCATAGTTTTGGTCAGTCATTCTAGCTCTTAAAGTTATTTTTTGGATGATGACTTTTATTCTTCAATGTGTTAGCATTCCTTCCCAGTTTTGTGATATCTGCACAAATACTTCAAGAACTATAGGAACTTGCCATTGTTTTTGTATCCATTCTCTTTCACCTGGCTTCACACATTCCTTCTATACATCTTTTATTTTTATTATTTTTTAATATTAAATTTTATCTTAATCTCATTTAAAACCATTTTTGCACTCTCACATCTTGATGCTTCTCATTGAGAAAGCAAGAAAAAGAAAACCTCATTCACTAAAATAAACATGTCTTGTAAAAATCTAAGTTGGTCACCTATTTTCCTAAATATCTACAATAATCCCTTTGTCAACTTCTGTTTTTATTATTTTTTTTGGTTTGTTTGTTTTGTTTTTGTGGGGAAATGAGGGTTAAGTCACTTGCCTAGGGTCACACAGATAGTAAGTGTCAAATGTCTGAGGCTAGATTTTAACTCAGGTCCTCCTGAATTCAGGGCCAGTGCTTTATCCATTGTGCCACCTAGCTGCCCCCAACTTCTATTTTTATGATGTCAGAATTGTTTACAGTTGTATTTTGCATTATTCATTGAGTGTGAAATATTGTGTCTTTGAGTACTCTGACTTTTACTGTTTCCATTTTACAGAGGAGAAAATTGAGGTTCAGAAAAGTTAATTAACTTGCCTGTGATCATATAGCTAAGTAAATTTCAGATGTGGGGTTTGAACTCAGTTCTTCCTGCTTCAAATCCCACATTGCTATACCATGTTACTTCTTAATATAATACTAACTCTCAGTTTAAGCCTCAAGATTCTGGCAGTATACAGCATCAACCCAGCAAAAAGGGAATCCTCTTCCACTTTCCATTCTAACCATCAACCACTCAGGAATCCAGAGAGTCTGTAAATATGAAAATATCATGTACCCACCATATGATCAAGCCCTTTGATAGTTCCTGATTATACAAAGAGAAAAGAAGGGGTCATGGCCTCAAGGCCTCAAGGGGAGCCTGGAGTTTAGTGAGGGTCACAACATATACAACAAATATGTAAATAGAAGCTAATAGAAGGAAAGAGAGTGGTGATGATGAGGGGTATTGGGAAAGGATTGGATGGGAAGTGGCATCTAGCTGAGCCTTGAAGAAAGTTCAGGATTTTAAGAGACAGAGGGGAGGAGAGGGTGAATTCCAGGTATGGTAGAAAGCTTGTACATGGGGAGAGAGGTAGAAATATGAATCCAGAGTCAGATCATTCTGGGTGGAACAAGATAGGGTCTTGAAACAGGACTGAAAAGGATGCACAAAGAAGAAGTCCTTTAAATCTTTCGTATCATTGTTGCCATCCTTCCCATAGCCTCCTACTTCTAAATAATACAATCTGTCTTATACATAAGGGACTCAATTAACATTATCACTATATGGCACTATAATAATGCTGGTCCCTTGGTAGTGTAACTCACATACCTCTGCTATCTATCCCGCACCTGAACATGGGAATAAAGAGCTCATAAATTTCCCTATAAAGCTCTGATTCTTAACATGTCACCTCATTGACTATTCCACAACAGCTGTATAGTCAATAAACATTTATAGTCTTTCTTCTTAACTTTAAGAATCATTGGTCTAGATTTAGTTACCAAGAATTACATTTACCATCTGCTAACCTGGGCACTCAAGTGAGTCACCTTCTACACGTGACTGTGTCATCCTTCCTTATTTTGGATTTCTGAATGATGCATCATATTGAAAGATTCATGTAGATCCATGGGTTTAATGGAGATGTAAGTAGTATTCTACTTAGCATCCAACCACTACCTGACATATGGCAAAGTTCCCTGTGCTCTTCCTCTCCTGTTTTAAAAGCTTGTAATTTGAAAAACAAAGCGGTTTAAGTTTTGCTCATTTTCCTGATGTAGGTTAATGAGCAAACGTAGATTAAATTTGAGTTCCAAGTCTCTAGTCCAATAATAAGTATATTAAGCCATGCAATCTTTTTTAATAACAACAGTAGAAACAAGTGTCATTTTTATACAGCATTTTAAAGTTCACAAAGCATTTACCTCATAACAGCTCTGTCAAGTAAATAGTATAAATGTTAGCATCGTTCTTCCCCACTCTCTGCCCTTTTTTTTGTTCAAATGGATTTATCATTTCATCAATCTGGAAGTTTCTTCCAGTGACAGAGGTCATAACACATCTATGAGTATCTTTCCTCTTCATCACAAACCTATGACCTCCCATAAATTCAGCAGAGGGGGTTCACCTACTGTGATGGAGGCTTTCATCACTTTTTCTTGGAATTATGAGGTTACTGTACACCTTGTCCCCATGATCTGTCTTTGTCTTCCTATCATGCAATTACTTGACGCTATCTTCTTTTTTTTGGTGGGGCAATGAGGGTTAAGTGACTTGCCCAGGGTCACACAGCTAGTAAGTGTCAAGTGTCTGAGGGTGGATTTGAACTCAGGTCGTACTGAATCTAAGGTGGGTGTTTTATCCACTGTGCCACCTAGCTGCCCCATATACTATCTTTTACTCTTGTTCTTCTTTGGAGATTTTGGATATATAGCAAATAGAACTTGCCCCTCAGTATGTGTATCTGGGACAGACAGTACAGGTGGAAAGTGAGTTGGAAAATTAAACAGGAGAAGAATAGGTTGACCTGCCTTTGAGAAATTGCAAAACTTATTTGATTACCTCCAATATTTCCTTGAAAACAAAGGCCTTTTTTTTCTTTAATGCCAATTTTCGTCTGGTTTTATTGTATGAAACCAAGATATGGAATACAGACACTTCTGAAGAATTAAAAATGAATATCCCACAGAGGGCACTGGAGGGACAAATGGCGGGTGTGAGTAGGCTTCAGCCCATGACTTATTTTAAAGAAAAGAAAACCTGAGGCTGAGAGACGTTCAGAGAGTTACTCCTGGTCTTCCAGTGCTAGTCAGAGATAGTATTTGAATCTCATTTTACTGACTCCAAAGTTTATCTTCTTTATACTGTATCTTACTTCCCTTTTGCTATTTTTTATATGCTTCCTCTTTTGAATGTGGACAAGTTAACAGCACAGCACTGGAAAAAAATTATTTGTTCAAAACACATGAGTGATAGTGGATTTAATAACATCCTCCTCCCTATATGGCCATTTTAATAGCACTAATGGATAAATAATGTTTCTATCTGCTTAATGTTTTACATTTGTGCTTCTTTTGGGTCTTCAAAAAAAACACCCTAGACTTGTTAAATTAATGGACTGGTGACTTTCAAGATAAGAAAGATAGGAAAGAAATGTGATATAATGGAAAGTGTTATATAGTGGGACCCCTGTGTTCTAGACCTGCATTTCCAGTAGTTGCCTAAATGACTTTGTGCAAATCATTTAGTTCTTTTGTTCTTCAGTTTCATCATCCTTGAAATGGATGCATTGAAAACCTAGAGTCCTAGGATCTCTTAAGTCCTTCCCGGCTTTGATGTTCAGCATCTTTGTCTGATAGTTGAATTCAGATCTCCAGTTGATTTTTCAAGTGATTGAAAATATTTTTGTGAGAATGGGAGGTTGAGATGGGAAGATCTTTGGAGAAATGCAATATGAATGTGAATTATATGTGAAAATTTCCTAGTCCTATCATCAATTCCCTTAGATACCATTTCAAAATATCTTTCAACGTCATACAGAATTTTTTAAATAAATATAATGTCTAGGGGCAGCTTGGTGGCACAGCGGATAAAGCACTGGCCCTGGATTCAGGAGGACCTGAGTTCAAATGCGGCCTCAGACTCTTGACACTTACTAGCTATGTGACCCTGGGCAAGTCACTTAACCCCCATTGCCCCACAAAAAATTTAAAAAATAAAAATAAATAAATAAATATAATGTCTAGCTGTGCTTTCATGTTTTTCATAGAAGCCAATAGAATAAAATGAATTTGTTGTTTTTTGTCTCTCTGCAGAGAAATCCATCTCTAAAAACCAGCATTACCCTTTTAAAAATATTTTAACCCTGTGTAGACCACATCTTTATTTCAGAGCCATAAATAATATAACTATTAGGAGGCAAATGGTCCTTTGTCCTGGGGCACCAGTTGTCTGCTTCCTCTCTGTAGTGATCAGTTTTCCAGCCTGTTCTAATGTTATCCTCACTGTTAACCCTCCAATCATACCCACTAAACTCCTATTGCATGATAACTCTTATATAAATCCCACTTGCACCAGAGGTATCAATGTCAGAAGAGACCCCTTACTGGAGGCACAGGAAGGATCTACACCTGTTATCAAACTGTCTTGTGCACTGCTACCACATTAAGTGTTTTTGCTCTACATGAAGGTTTATTTTTTTTTTGAGTTATGACCTTTCTTTATTGCATACAGTGGATTGAGAGACACATGGGATGTAAGATGTTGTTTTATATATTGTTTAATCTTTATAAGATGTATGACCAGTAAAAAATAGCCTTGAAGGTTCTTTTCAAGGAAGGTATCTCTCACACACATGTTAATATAATATATGACTATGATAAATGCAACCACAGAGATAAATGGGTTCAGTCAATTACTTTTATTTCACATCATAGCAAAGTATTATAAGGGGAGATATATCCTTATTAAGAGTGTTTACTAGTATCATGAAAGATTCCTATGAAGATAGCACAAAAAGAAAGGAATTCCCTTTTAATAGTGAGATTCTCCAAATGTTCCTATTCTTACCAATTATATTAGAGAGATAGCTATGCAGCATGATGGATAGAGTGTTTGGCCTATAGTCAGGTAGACAGACAGCTTCTTGAGTTCAAATCTAGTTTCAGACATTTACTAGCTATGTTACATTGGGCAAATCACTTAAACCTGTTGCTTCTGTTTCTTCACCTGTAAAATGAGCTGGAGGAAATTCCAAACCACTCTAGTATGTCTGCCAAGAACACCCTACATGAGGTCATGAAGAGCTGGATATGACTGTAAGGCAACTGAATGTAGCCTCAGACATTTATTAACCATGTGACCCCAGGCGAGTTATTTAACTCTGTTGCCTCAGTTTTCTTATCTGTAAAATGAGCTGGAGAAAGAATTGGCAAACCACGTGCAGTATCTTTGTTAAGAAAATCCCCCCAAAAGAGGCCGTGAAGAGTTAAACACAACTGAAATAACTAAACAACAAATGAACTCATATAATACAATATATATACATATAACATATTCTAAAAGTCATATTGTCTTATGTTATTATATAACATATTCCAAAAGGGTAGGTTTTAAGCTAATAAAGCTTTTTTTAAAAATGTATGTATGTATGTATGTATATATACATACACATATATATACACACATGCATATATATACACATACACACATGTATATATGTATATGGAAGGCCTATATGTATACATACATAATCTCACACAGAGACACAGAAGGCAAAGCATATGTACAAGTTAGCTGAGCCTATTGTTGAGTAGGAAGAAGAGATTGAGTTGGGTCCCATTTGGGAGATCGTATTCTTTCAATTATGACAAATTAAACACTACCACAAAGGCCTCTCTCTTTATTCAAGATTTCCCTGAAGATGCCATATACTTGTGAACCTTGGATTACCACAGTCTTAGAAGAAATAAAATGATAAGGAACCCAAGTAAAATGGAAAAACACTTTGTGGCTCTAAGTTGTCTTCATGTTCTTAGCATGCACCAAGAAGTAGTAGCCTGAAAGACATTCTTGAAGATGGATATGAGTTGAAAAGGATGATAGAATCATAAAATGGATAAACTTTCCTTCATAGTTTTAAAGATTGAAAGTGAGAGGGGTCTTCAGAGGCTATTTAGTCTAATCCCCTTATTTTATTTTATTCTTTTTTTAGTGAGGCAATTGGGGTTAAGTGACTTGCCCTGGGTCACACAGCTAATAAGTGTTAAGTGTCTGAGGCTGGATTTGAACTCAGGTACTCCTGACTCCACGGCTGGTGCTCTATCCACTGCGCCATCTAGCTGCCCCTAATCCCCTTATTTTAGTTGAGATGTAACAAAAAGGAAAGACAGCAGATAAAGAGTGCCAATGATACCCCAAGATGTTTTCTGAAAAAAAAAAAGATAATGGAGCCTCTATTGAACTTTTTTAGAAAAATTGAGAATAATTACCTAATATAAGAAGACATGGAGGACTGCAGTTTGCATTTGTGGAAGGTGTAAAATATACATTTGCAGTAAGATATTTAGTTCTTGGGTAATATTTGTATCTTCATAATACCTCTAAACTGCCTCAACATACTTAAGAAATTCCCTCCTTTAGACTCTCATTTTTAGATCCAAAATACCTCAGAATTTTTTTGGTGTTGTAATATCACTATGTGTACAAAAGGAAAGACTAAATAAATCCTGTGTTTTTTGTACAAAGTGCCAAAAGAACTAAAATAATTTTCTTAACTACTACCACTAGAGAATATGCCTTCTTTTAAGTCTCCAGTGAATATATATATATATAGAGAGAGAGAGAGAGAGAGAGAGAGAGAATCACATAAACAATGAAAGTCTCTATGTCTCAATTTTTAAAACAAATGTTGTCAGTATATCAACTGACTTAAAGATAACCAATATGTTCATGATTTTGAGTAAATGTGTGTATGTACACTTCTGTGGGTTTTTTATTCTAGTGAAAAATACATATCTATATGTATGTGTGATGTTTAAAATCTAAATGTGTGGTTGCCTTAAATTAGAAGCTTTAGCACCAGTCTTTGGGCATTAAGCATTTATTAAAGCATGCCAGATATTCATGTGGAGTTAAGAAAGTTAAGAAAAGTCCTATCTAGCCTAGAGTTCCAGCCTGGTTTGGTTCTTCCTCAAGTCCGCTGCCACAAGCCTGTTTCAACCACAAACTCTCTTCAAACTGAGTGTGGAAGCTTTTTATAGGTCTGGAGCAGAGGTGGTCCCTACACACTGCTTCAAGCTGATTGGTAGGTGTCATCCAAATCCATTGGTTCACTGGACTTGAAGCTGGTCTCAAGTTAAGTTCAAAGTCCTTAGCTTCTGAGAACAATACCCTCTTAAGGGCTAGCCAAGTGTGGTTACAATCTAGTTAACTTGAAGTAAGCTAATCAGCAGTCAATCATTCTCACTTAATTCAATCAATTTAGATTAATCTCCAGGTGAGCCTTTGAGTATCTGCCAAATCCCATTATTTTCTCACGCATGTGCATATATATATATATATATATACATATACATATATATATGTATCTATGTGTGTATATGTATATAACACACACATATATATATACACATGTATGAAATGGATATGTGCACATACATATATATGGAATTTATGTTATTTAATATATATTTCATTCTACCAGGAATAAAATCTATTTTTTTACTTCCCCCATATCTTCATAAAAAGAATGAGTATTATATTTATATATGAGTTGAAATTGAGACAGGCTTATGGAATTTTAGTTCCTTTGGATTTATTAATTTTGATCTCTAGAGGGTTTCTTTTCCTAAAAAGTTATTTCTAGATAATTATTATCACTATGGAACTTAATCTGTCAGACTGTCTTGCTAATATTCTTCACAATGGGGGCTGCTTCAGCAAAGAGAAACTAAGTTAATCAGAAAAATTAAGTACTGGGAGAGGTTGATTATTTGGGGATTTTTTTTTTCAGGATGATAAAATGTTCTCTCTTTCATGGGCAAAAAAAATCATCTATTTAGCATACAGGAAAAAAATAGGGCTCAGTTTGGGAAAATTTTAGCAGTGGGTCCCCATTCTCAATGCACTCAAGGAAGTAAATCGCTGCTGTTCACTGAATCTTTTTAAGTGGAGGGGGCTGACAGTAAAGTACATGAGGGTCAACATGAAAGGAATGACCATTACACATGCATCTCTCTAGCTAATATAGAATCTAGCTGTTATTTTCAATTGGGTATTTTCTGTTACATCAAAGCTTTTCATATAGAAATGGTTGGTCAATACCAGAAAGGCTCTCATCTCTCAGATTGTTTTGTTAAAACTTGTAGTTAAACTCATTTGAGGTTGCTGATTAAAAAACAAACAAACAAACTAACAAAAAGACCTCAGTAATAGGGGTGGAGTAGGGTAAAGATACATAAAGCTGATTATGAGAAAATTTTAAGCATTTTATCTGACTTTGAATTTACAGTAGTTTCCAAGGGAAATTAGTTGTTTTTTTTTTAATAGGATATTTATCTTTAACACATGAAATAATGGGTGTTAAAATGATTATTCTTTTCTGGCATGTCATTGAAAAGACTTGTAACCTCCATGATTTTTGGCCAGGCTCCCCTTCTCCCATGCAGTGAGAATGTTTTCACGTATCAAAAGGGTTTTGGTTTTTTTCTCATAAAATAATTATCATTTCACACTACAAACACCTGGCAGAAGACATAATAATAGTGATTTCTATAAACACCTTGTGATTTATAGCCTAGAATCTGGCCAGTTACATTTCTTCCCAATTCTAAGCTGAATTTCCTATCCAGCAGTCCTTGGAATCATTCATTTTGTTTTTATTATGCTCTTTTTCAGCTCTTACATTTTGCTATTTAAAAAATATTTCCTAAGTAAGGAGTTCTAAGTAAGTCTATCATTCTCAACAATCTCTTATGATTGCCTTTCTTGCAAAGCATTTCTAAGCATAAACCAAATTTTATGAAGCTTCAGTCCATAGAGTTGTCTGGTGGGATATAACTCAGAGGACTGCAGTTCATATAAATGTTATATGTGGGTGCTTAAATCCTTTTGGTGGTGATGATAGAGATATTGATGTGGAAAGGGTTCAAGGAGGGAATGTGGTGTCAAGGCAATCCTTAGAACTAATAGGACAGATTATTTTAATCAAAAATGTGTTTAATAAAAACTGATAGGGGCAGCTAGATGGCGCAGTGGATAGAGCACCGGCCCTGGAGTCAGGAGTACCTGAGTTCAAATCCGGCCTCAGATACTTAACACTTACTAGCTGTGTGACCCTGGGCAAGTCACTTAACCCCAATTGCCTCACTAAAAAAAAAAAAAAAGAATATGAAATAAAAACTGATAATTCTATAATTAAGATGGTTATGGAGCCAAAAAATGGCCACTATGATAGTCAAATTTAGATACCTTCAGATTTCAATTAGTTTCTAATTTCTGTCCAAAATAGGAACTGAGTCAACTCTCTTTTGTAATGAATAACAAGTCTTTATGTTATTGAGATAAACTGTAAGCCATCTGATATACAGAAAATATGTATTTTTCATTGTGAGGGGGAAAGAAAAAAGATTATCTTGTGATAATATTTAAACACAATTTACCAACCTCACAATGGAATGAAATATGAACAAATATGTTGTTTTTTTCTTTCTAGAAAAAAAAAAGCTACCATATCTTTAGAAAAAAATAAATCCCACATTATTTTAGAGGTGGATGAGCTCCCATTGTTTATAGTTTCTTGTTCATAGTGCTTGATTTGTCATCCATCTTTGGGCTGGAATGGGGAACATAAAAATAATAAACACTTTCTACCACCTGCAGAACATCATCTGAATTTTTACTTCATTTCCTTAGCTTCTTGTGTTCCCTGCAGAGGATCCATCTGCTTCACATGCCTTATTTCTCTACATGTGATTACAGCCACTTATACCACCTGAGTTGCATACATAGATGGTATTATGGAGTACCTGGAGACTTAAACAGCCTGACAGAGTGAAATAGAAGCACAGAGCCATTCTAATGTCAGGGTCGGGGCAACCTAGAGATGTTCCTGGTAGGTTTATTTTGAATGCAAGAAGCTGGTAACAAACAGCTAACAAATTAAATCCTGTCTGGAACATCATGAAGTATTGAAATGAGTTAAAAATAACAAAACAAAAAAATCCCTATGTTATAAATACATATGCTTAATTTAGAAAAGACATTTGAATATTTTTGGCATATTTACAAATAATGTTTCAAAGGTACATTTTTCTTTATACAATGACTATGTTCCTAAAAGGACAGCTAGGTGGCACAGTGGATACAGTGCCAAACTTGGAGTCAGGAAGACCTGAGTTCAGATCTGTCCTTAGACACTAACTGGCTATGTGAACCAGAGCCAGCCACTTCACCCTGTTTACCTCAGTTTCCTCATCTGTAAAATGAACTGGAGAAGGAAATGGGAAATCACTCTACTACTGCTGCCAAGAAAACCCTGAAAACAAGTCAGGAAGAGTCAGACACAACTGAAATGACTGAATGATAACAAAAATATTCCTAAAAATTACATTTAAAACTAATTTTAGGAAATCAAATCACGTTTTGAAAGTACCGGAGAAACTTACTGTTTTAAAGTACTTAAGCCAGACTCACCTATCTACTATTTTTTCATACATGACATTCAGTTCCCTATTTCTGTTCCTTCCCACAAGCTTTCTTCTCTCACCTAGAATACTCTCTCTTATCCCTTCCACCTATTAGATTTTTTTCTAATTTTCCCTTAATGCTTAATTGAAGTTCTATGCCCTGCATGAAGCCCTTTCTGATTCCACAGTTGCTAGTGGCCTGTGTACCTTCCTGAAAATCCCTTTTATATACTATATATATATATTTTTTTCTCTCTGTGCATGTTGTTTTGCCTAACAATAATAATCCAGAGGGAAAGGACTCTTATGTTTTTCTCTTTGTATATCCTCAGCTTCTATCAAGATGCCTGGTACATGTCAGATGCTCAATAAACTTGTGTTAAAAGTAAAAGAGTAGGGGCAGCTAGGTGGCGAAATGGATAAAGCACCAGCCCTGGATTCAGGAGGACCTAAGTTCAAATCCAGCCTCAGACACTTGACGCTTACTAGCTGTGTGACCCTGGGAAAATCACTTAACCCACATTTACCTGCAAAAAAAAAAAAAGAAAAGAAAAGAAAAAGAAAAGTAAATGAGTGGGGGCAGGTAGGTGGAGCAGTGGATAAAATATTGGCTCTGGATTCAGGAAAACCTGAGTTCAAATCTGGCCTCATACACTTGGCACTTACTAGCTGTGTGACCCTGGGCAAGTCATTTAACCCTCATTGCACTGCCAAAAAATAAATAAGCAAATAAATGAGTGAATGAAAATGATTCCTTTAGTAAAACAAATAATTCACTTGCAAGATCAACTTTTATAAAGGTCGGTTTCATTGCTCAGATTTGCTTATAGTGAAGTTCATTTTGGGTAACTTCCAGGGTGAGTCTATGAAGCATGAATCAAGGTCAACCAATTATCAGTCATTTCTTATCATAGTGATCTGCCCTATCATGAAGGATCCTGGGCTATTAAGGGTTAACTGAAGTAAAAGATTCTGCCTATCCAGGCAGGTCAGAGAAATGCAGGACCAGGAAGGGAAAGTAGAAAGCTAAGGACAGAGAATATTACTCTATGGATGCTCTTTCACTATTTTTATTTTCCACAGCCTATAACACTGTCAGAATCCCATAGTAGGAATAAATAGAGCAAGCAGAGTTAGGGGGTCAGGCATTTTCTCAAGAGTCATGGAGATCAAGTCATGAGTTGGCAGAAAAAGAAGAGAGGTTCATGGAGAAAGGGATTTCAGTGTCTGAAATTCAATAAGGCCAGAAACAATTGAAACTGGCAGATTTATTTTTATAAAGTTTGGAAGTTTTGTATAAACACATAAGGCCGAGTGGCTGGATCTCAGAATAACTCAGAACTATGACTTTGCTAATACTCCTTTTTAAATCCTAGAATTTGGGGCTAACTTCATTAACTTTTGTCCCCTTTAATCTTCTGAACACATTTAAACTGTGGATAATTCCTTATTGCTTTCTTGCCCCAGGGGAAGTAACTGAGATTCTGCACATTATCTCACCTTGATAGATTGTAAACTTTTTGAAGGCAGGAAATGCATTTCATTCATCTTTATCTCCATTGTGATGAGTGCCTAGCACCATCATTTGCACATGATAGGTGCTCAATAAAGAATTATTGAATTAGATTAGTTTCTTAAAGGACTCATCATTCTAGAATGGTCCCTTAGGACCATTATCCACAGCCATCCCTGGCCAGAGCTCTAGCCATTCAAAGATCTTGACTTACTGAAAAACAGACTAACCAAAGGATCCTAAGTATGTTGAGCCTTTAGGGCCCTCAGTGGTGAGAGTCAGAGGGTCCTCAGAAGTTCCACAGATGCTGGCCTCAATGGAGAAAAGATAAGGGATCTCAAAGCCTAGGGTTGATTGCTGAGGATATGGAATTTTCCATATCATCTTCCACCTTTGTCCTAAAGGTCCCTTAAAATACCACATTGTACAAGGAAAAACAAGGACTTGGGGGAAAAATATAATATTGTACATTTTACATACATGATTTCTAGATTAGATAGATGCTAAAAATAGAACACTTTTGTACTCCTAAAGAACATATAGTTTTTATATAACATAGTAATCCAAAGAATACATCAAATTTACTGGTTTACCAAATTCTTTCTAAGAAATATGCAGTGGAAAATGTCAGATTTTTTTTTCATGCATTTTACATTATGTGTATACATATACATATAAATCTCACACATTGAATGTCTTTATTATATGATCCCACTACTGTTATAAGGATAAAGACCTTAATTTTTACATTTTGTGATAAGACTAAAGGAAAACTTATCCCACATCCCCCCTTCCTTCTTTTAGATACAAGATACTCTCATAACTGTTAATACACATTTGCCATCTAAGGTTTAATGGCACCCAAGGAGTCACTAAAATGGGATATAAGCAAATATTAAAATCAAATTAAAAATACATGTAGAATAAATTTTATTTGTTTGATTTTTGTTTTTTTTAACCAACACAATCAAATATATGTATTCTATTTTGTATGAATGTCCAAATACCATTGAACAGATCTTAAAGAACCAACAGACTGTTGTGAATGTGTATTAAAAATAATTGAAGAAATGGCTAAATCTTATCTAACCCATGTGGTGCAATGAAAAGAATACTCCGTCTACTGTCAAAGGACCTGGTTCAAATCTTCATCTAGCAATTACTACCTGTGTGACCTTGGGCAAGACATCAACTCCCTGAACCTCAGTTTCTTCTTCTATAAAATGACAGGGTTGCACTAGATAGCCTCTGAGCTCCCTTCCAACTCTATACCTGTGATATTATTCCTATATGGTACAAAGAATAGACAATGGGACTTAAAGTCAGGAAGATCTGAGTTTGAAACCTGCCTCAAACACTTACTAGCTATGTGACCCTAGGGAAATAATTTTCCTCATTTGTAAAATGGAGAAAATAATAGCACTTAGTTCCTAGGGTTGTTGTGAAGATAAAATTAAGTATTTGTATAGTGCTTTGCAAGCCTTAAAGTACTGTATAAATGCTAGAAGTCATCATTATTAGAAGCAAAGAATTTTACATGAAAAGGAAAATTATAGATGTTCACACATTGTTGCTCATTCTTCATTTTCAAGGAAGACCAGTGACATCACAGGGTGATGTCTTGACTCAGGCATGAATTGATTTAAGTGAGGCAGAGTTGCATAAAATCATCAGCCTCACTCTTTCTAAGTCCACTGGCAAGAGACACCTTATAAAGAAAATATAAAGAAAGTTAGTTTTCTGATTGAATGATGAAATGTGCATGTGGTGATGCTAAGGAAGATTTCATCTCAGGATCATTAATGAATTATTTTCATTAAAGTTCTGGGTGATTTCAGTAAGGTCCTTGAGGTAGAACCAGGAATAAATCACAAGTTTTTAATGTGATTATGTTTGCTTAAATTTAAAAGTTTAAATATGCATAATCATGTTATTAAATAGATAAATATATATATGCACATATATGCATATACACACATATCTATATCTATAGATGCATGGATGGGTGGGTGGATGGATGGATGGATGGTTGGATAGATAGATCACTTTAAGGAAGTTTTTAGTTCATAAAGCTACTATATAGTGTAGAATTGAACAAATATTTTGATGGAAACTAAGACAGATGGAAGAGTCTATGAGGTAAAAATCTGCAATGTCATTCAGAGGATAGAAAATTGTGGGCTGGAAGCTATTTCTAACAGGAAGGAAATAGAGTTGGCCTTTGTAAGTTAATGGAACCTTAATTCATCCAAAAGCAAACCTCAATGTTAGAGTACAGATGACAGTGCCATTACTGTCAGAATTCTGTCAGAAGAGAAGAGAGTTAAGTAATACAGCTGCTAGTTTCTTTATATGGCCCAGGAAGCCAAGGGTAACTCAAGTTGACTTAAGAGGAAATGCAAGATGCCACCAGAAATAGCATAAAAGTGGTGCTATTGCTAATAAGGGACTGTCTCTATTTCCTTGAGTACTTAGAGGCTTTGCACAAAGAACTAGACAGGTCTTTATAATGGCATGTTTAGCTCATACTAGGGGAGGGTCCAAGGCTAAAAATGAAGCCCATAGAGTTGAGGGGAAAGAGAGAAGAAGAGTTTGAGACAAAGGATTTCTCTCAGTCTTAGTTACAAGCAGTGCATACAACTGGGTATCAGTTGCTGAGGAGGCCTGCTACAACTGGATCTGTCACCAGTAGAGTCAGTCCCCAGGGCCTTGGCTCTGACGATCTTCAGACTATGACTGGAAGAAAAGGGGGGGAGGCAGAAATGAGTCTTAAGAAAGGCTACCCTAGGACTGGGCATACCTCGTTACGTAAAGCTTTCCATCTTTCCTCAGGATCATAGATAGACCAAGAACTGGAAGAGACCTCAAAGGACATCTCATTCAAACTTTTCATCATCACCCCACCCCACATCACAATTTTACATTTGAGGAAACTTGAGGTCCAGAGAACTAAGTATTTTATCCCAGGTCGTATATGCAATAAGGTCCGTAGGCAACTAGGCAAGAGTGGATTTATCTACTGGGCCTGCAGTAGGAAGATCTGAGTTCACTTTTGGCCTAAGACTCTTACATTAGATGTGTGAGCCAGAGAGCCCTTTCTCCTACTGCATATGTTTTCTTCCTAGTCATTGATTCAGATGTTTGAATTCTTGTCACTTCTTCAAGAAAGAAATGTATCCTTTTGTATACTAGTTATAACTTTTCACCCCTCGAGGGGGTAACATCAGAAAAGTTTGACTTAAAAGGTGCTTAAACAGGAATATGAAGTTAAGAAAGTAGATTGGAAAAAAGGATAAGTATATAGCAGCAGTTGGTGTTTGTTCTGTGGCCAAAGCCACAGGCTGCTTCAAAGACAACAATGTTAATACAGAGTGATTTTCTAGTATTTTTCTATATTTTACTTTGGTAAATATTTCTCTCTCATTTTATGTATTAATTAGCATTGCAGATGTCTGGCAGTTCATTTATTTTTTCTTGTTATTTATTTATTACTTTCTATCACATATGATGACACGTTTACAAACACCTTCTGTTTTGCTTATAAAGGAGAGTATTGAATCTTTAATTTAGGAAATCTGTATATTTGTTTCACCTTAATCATGAAGTGACCAGGCGTAATCTGCTCATTTCCAGCTACCCAAACTACTGGTACTTCCTAACACCTGGTGGCAGTGAAAACAAGGAGGCATAATAAAATTCAGAGCCTGGTTTATAGAAGAAGCTCAGATGAGAATTATGACAAAATTTGAAGGAAATAAAAAAGTGATGGTTATGATGTTGCTACTGATGTTGATGATGGACAACAAAACTATGAAAATGATAACATAGATTTGAAGGAATAATCTAATGCATGGTTAATATTACATATGTATGTATGTATGTGTACATGGATGTATAATGACGTGTTGGAATGTGAGTCAGAAAGACTCACAAATTCCTTCTTAGGTTTTTAATATCTATATAACCTTGGGCAAGTCACTTAAATTCTCTTAGCCTCAGTTTCTTCATCTGTAATTTGGGGATAATGGCACCAATCTGTTAAGTATTTCTTAAGCATTGCCCAGGTGCTCTGTTAGGCTACGAGGATAAAAAGATAAAAATAAAAGTTTTTGCCTTCTAGGATCTTAGTAACTGAATAAGTGTTTCTTAATCATCAATTTTGTTCCAGGTATACCTTTAAGTGCTAAGAATATGAATAAAGACAAAAGACAGTCCCTGCCTTCAAGGAACTCACTGGCTAATGGGGAAAACAGTATGCAAGCTATGTATAAACAAGCTATGGAGGAGATAACTTGGAAATAATCAGCAGAGGCAAGGCACTAGAATGCAGAGATACTGGGAAAGGCTTCCTACAGAAGGTGGGATTTTAGCTAGAACTTGAAAGAAACAAGGAGGTGATGAGGAAAAAGGTAAAGAAAAAGGCAACAATCTAGCGGTGGAGTGTCTTATTCAGGGAACCTCAAGGAAGCCAGTGTCACTGAATTGGAGAATATTTGGTGGTGTGTGAGGTGCAGAGAATACTGGAAAGGTGTGAAGGCAACAGGTTATAAAGGGTCTTGAATTCTAGAAGCTTTTTTGTTTGACTCTAGATGACCAGAGCCACCAGAGTTTTTTGAATAAAAGAATGATACGGTTGGACTGACCCTTCCGGAAGATCAAATTGGTGGCTGAGTGGACAGTACCCATTCTATTAAGGGAGATAACTTATAAATGGATTACAGTATACAAAATAAATATGAGATAATTTGGGGGGGGGGGGAGAGCACTAGTAGCCAGGGGATCAGCAAACCCCTTTCTGTGGAAGGTACTGATTGAACTGGGTTTGAAACAGAAAAAAAAAAAAAAAGGAAGAAGAAACTAAAACATAGGAGTGTGTTTCAGACATTCTAGGGAATCACTTGTACAAAGACATGGATATGAGGCGTGAGTGTTACCTGTGAAGAAGAGCAAAAAGCCCAGTCTATCTGTATCATAGTATGGGAAGGAGAAAAATACCAAATAAGGCTAGAAAGGTAGGTTGGTCTCAGGTTTAAAGGACTTTGAAGGCAAACAGGAGTTTCTTTCAGATCGTAAAGGCAGTAGGGAGTATACTAAAAGATATGAAGTGATATGCTCAAATCTGTACTTTAAGGAAAGACAATTGTATTCTTTTTAAAAAAATTTTGCCCAGGACGTTATACCCATTATACTATGTTATGAAAATGCTTAATGCTTGTTTTATCCCATAAATTAAAAATTAGATTAAATTTTTGAAAAAAGGAAATCCCTAAGAATTACTATCATATAAACAAGGATCAGTGAGTGGGCAGAGTCGGACTTTGATATAGGAAGAAACTCCCTAACAAAATTGCCTAAAAGTAGGTTGTATTGTAAGCTACATGCCCATTTGTTGGGGATCAGATCAGATCAAATTATCTTTTTATGCTCATGACCACACATAAAGCAAAGCTGTGTAGTGGCTGAAAAAGTGCCCTCAAAGCCAAGAATATTTAGGTTCTAGTTTTACCTCTGCTACATATTTGTTTTTTGTTTGTGGGCTTTTTGTGGGTTGTGTGTGTGTGTGTGTGTGTGTGTGTGTGTGTGTGTGTGTGTGTGTGTGAGGCAGTTGGGGTTGTGACTTGCCCAGGGTCACACAGCTAGTAAGTGTCAAGTGTCTGAGGCCAGATTTGAACTCGGGTCCTCCTGAATCCAGGGCCAGTGCTCCATCCACTGCACCACCTAGCTGCCCCCTCTGCTATATATTAACCCTGAGCAAGTCCATTAATTTCTCACTGCTCTAGACAACTCTCCAAGACTTAAGTTTTGGTGAAGTTGCCAACTTGTTTTGGTTCATGGAGTTTCCTATACAAGAATTCCCTATCATAGGTACAATCTCCCCCTGTATTTGAGTAGGATCATAGATCTAGACCTAGAAGGGACCATTAAGGTCCACATTTTTGCAGAGGAGGAAATTGCCTGGCCCAGGGATGTTAGATCACTAATTCAGGAACACAGAGTAATTCATAAACATCAGCGACAAGAATAGAACCTGGTTCTCCTGAATCTAGACTTAGTGCTTTTCCAGATGTGCCAAGATGTTATAGAAGAGATTATTTCTAGGACACAAGTTAGAGTACATGACATCTGATGTTGTTTTAAACTCAAATTCTTTGATTCTTTGAAAATCCAGGAAGGAATTCAGAAGTGGCCATAAGTCATTATCCTCTTAAATCTTGACCACTAGTGACACTATACACTTGAATATCCTCTTCCAGAACAAGTCACTTAAAAATCTTGGATTTTATGTCATTTGTACTCTTTAGGTTTACTTAATGCTTATTTTCAAATCAGTCGATAGCAGGAATTTATAGCTAACCACTTAACTTGTTTTCAGCAGGTCCTAGTGACAACTGGGAAATGCCCTGAAACTCCAGAGTGCAAGTATCCAGTGGGGAATAAACTAATACACACTGGGCTAGAGTCATGTCCATTAAACAGTTAGTCATTGGTTCAAGGAGTATCAATGAGGTAGAGGTACCTAAGGCACTAGCAGATGAAGTTGTACCAACAACCTTATGGGCAACTCTCAGCTCATTTGCTTCCCATTTCTATAGTTATTTCCCTCCCTGAAACCTTTAGCTCCAAATACTTGTAATTTTTTAAACTCCCAATTGATCTCCAACCTCCCACTGTTTCCCACTCTCAACTTCCTCCTCCACATTGTTTTCTGAACTAGAAATAGGACTATCACTTCAAGGAAAAAGAAGTGTCCCATTAGATCCTAATGGTATGTCTCTCCCTCTACACACTAGGGTCTCTCTGTGTTATTACCTCCCTGGTATTGACACCAGAGGAATTTTATAGGGAACCTTAGCAAAATCAGTTAATATGACAAATATTGTATTCTCACAGTGCCTATTGTGTATGCTTTGCACATGAGGAACTTTGTTCAATGAGCAAATGAATGAAGTGAATCTCAAGTATGCCTAGTTTAACAAGGGCTAGAAGCCCAACCTTAATTTACTCCATTGTTTTACTCCAGATAGACCATTGAGCAAACCCAGGTCAGAGATTATGCAGCATCCCATCTGTGAACTATAAGATAAATTTATGCTCCTTAGAAACACACTGTCAGTCTGCGTCACATATGCTTTGGCAGCCAAATGCTCTAACAGCTTCTTGGCATTGGTCTCACAAATGCTTGCTTCCTTTGCATTTTACTCGATAATTGTTTTTCTTAGATGCCACAAAACAAAGATCTTTTTGTTGCAAACCCATCAGATATCATTAAGTTCTATAGATCATTCTGGAATTGTTTTATATATTGCTAATTACAGTTCAGAAGTGGGGCACATCTTTAAAGGAGATTGAGGAATTTTTGAGGACAGTTTAAGAAATAGACTGAAAAATAGTATATGACTTATTTATGTGAGTCTGTGTACATAGATAATAAATTCTCAGATAGACACACATACATGTATATTCTCATTGCATACAATATATATGCAACATTTATACAGATATATAATATGTAACATTATTACATGTGAAGAAATAAAGGAGGAGAATGTAGCAAGGCATAATGGATAGAGATCTGGCCTTGGAGCTCCTGACATATGCTAACTGTGTGACCCTGGGCAAATAATTCAAAATTTCAGTGATCTGGGCAAATCTCAAAGACTTTAAATCACAGGTAAAGTGCCAACCTTTATTGGTAGATGGAGTTTCCTTACCTGGGAATTAGTGTGATAAGAGACTGGAAAGGTAAAGTCTGGTCCAGTGGTTGAAAACTTTGAATATCAGACTAAGAAATCTTAACAGTAGTCACAAGGAAACACATAAGGGTTCTATTAAATTATTGGAAGTGGCCTGGCACAGTGCTGGACTTCAGAGAATGACCTCCACATTTTTAGGGTCAAGGTAGTTTCCATTCTGAAATATTTCATTCTTTTTTTGGGGGGGGGGCAATGAGGGTTAAGTGACTTGCCCAGGGTCACACAGCTAGTAATTGTCAAGTGTCTGAGGTCGGATTTGAACTCAGGTCCTCCTGAATCCAGGTCTGATGCTTTATCCACTGCGCCACCTAGCTGCTCCCTGTAATATGTCATTCTTTAAGGCATGCATATATATGGCAATAGGATGAGAACATTTTATCACCTTAGCAGATACCATAAACTTTGCCCTACATATCATTTGAGGACAGAACTTATACCCTAAGGGGGAAAAGGACAATCAAGCAAGGACCGTATTAAATTCCTCTTCTCTACCCAACATAGTTCTTTTCTCTCAAATGTATATAGACTAATAGATTTAGCCCTTCAGTGTGATGCTGATGATTTATTTCATGAATTAAAGAAAAGAAAATGATGGAGCTATCTCAAATCATACTTTGATACTTTGACATTTCAAACTATCTATTATTTCATCCATAAGTGTACTCACTTCCATCAGCGCTGACTACAATCCCTCTATGCCTTAATAGGCAGTCTTCGTGACTTTTGGCTAAAATATTTTTAAAAATCCACTGTCTCACTTTTGTGAGAAGGCATTATGGACTTAGGCTCATTCTTGGATGACAGGCACACAGTATGTCACTGGAGTCCTATATCTACGCAAGCTTACTTGCTTCTGGTCATCTTCAGTTCCAAAGTCACCTTCTTTCCACAATGAAGCATTAGATTAGGATTTTAATAAATGATTCTTATTCATATGCACTTAAAATTTGACCAAAATTTAAGACCCAATGAAAATTTTCAACTTAAAGAAGATAAAAAGAAAGAATAGTGAGAGATGTTGTTGTTGTTGTTGTTTTGCCAATTATTGGACTTGTTCCTTTTTAAAAACTGTCATAAAACTTAAAGCAAAAGCAAATGGATATGTAACCTACAAATTTAGATCCATAGCACTTCTCAAAGCATAATATAATAGATGGTTACAGTTTATAGATCTTCTACCCCAAAGCATCTTTTGGTAGAAAACGACTATATTAGGTTGATCATCCCCCAGATTACTCAAATGGCTTTACCTGTCTAAAGATCCATTTTTTTTTAAAGGGATTTGCTTCTGTCTGTCCCCTCCCCCAATCTGCCCTTCCTTCTTTTGCCCCTCCCTGCCCCCCCTGTCTCTTTTTTTTTTTTTTCGGTGAGGCAATTGGGGTTATGTGACTTGCCCGGGGTCACACAGCTAGTAAGTGTCAAGGGTCTGAGGCTGGATTTGAACTCAGGTCCTCCTGAATCCAGGGCCGGTACTCTATCCACTGTACCACCTAGCTGCCCTGATCCATTTTTTCTAATACATCTTTCCTTGGAGATTCAGAATTTTACATCAACAGAAACATGCCTTATTGCTGCTTTTCTCTAGAGAGAATGGTCCAGAGGTTAGGGAAATAGAGAAACTGAGATGCTAGATTTGGGAGTGAAAATAGAGAAGTTAAATGACTTGGACAAGGTCATACAGGTGATTGTAGGATCCAACCTGGGTTGTCTGATATCTAATTAGTTTTCTCTGCATGATATCGCACTGGAGGATAGCTTGATTAAAAAGCACATTTAGGAAATAATAATGAGAAATTACCCAACAAAGAGGCAGGGAATCTTCCTCCAAGGTAGACATCCTTAAAATGAATCTCTGGAAGCAAAATTGGTTTCTTCAAGCTGGAGTATCCACTGGGTCACATATTAATCCAATTTGGTCTTTTGAGCATTTCTCTATTATTATTATTCCTCTTCTGCCTGAATGATCTGGTGTTTTAAGGTCTAGATTACTTATTCTTCCATCTTCTCCCACATTAATCTTCCTTCCCCTGACTAGTTCACTTTTTCCCTTTTCATTCTCTTAAGAAGAATTGTGGGGATCACTCAAGCCCCGTATATAATTTCATATATACTATATTATATTACATATAGTTATATACATGTAAAATTTTGCTTATTTTCAGTATCTTAATTTTTCATATCTGGGGGATTTTTTTTTTCTTTTAGGTCGCTACCACTTTAAAGACAAGCATGACCCGACATTCAGAGGCTTTAGTGTAGCAATTTCCCATTTCATCTCAGTGGAAACTCATGTCATTCCCTTGCTACCAGAATGCCTTCCCTCCCACTCCATGTCTTCCTACAAAACTCCTTGATATCTTTTAAGTATGACTTTAACCCACCTCATCAGTGATATATTACTTGAGAACTTTAGTACAATGTATTCCCTCCTCTTCTAAATTCACAGTCCACTGAATATAGTACCTGACTGCCCTCAGTCTTAACAATTCAAATGGAATTTGGAGCTGGAAAGGCATGGTAGAGCATAGAAGGGATGGTAGAGAATCCAGTGTCCTCATTTCTCCTAAGAAAAAATGATGTCCAAAGGATGGCTGAACAACTTGCTGACAGTCACACAGATAGTAAATGGCAAAGCCGGGACTCAAGCCCACGTCCTCTCCATCTAAAGCTCTTTACTCGCCTACCAAAATGACAGCTCCTTAAGGGCTGAGAACTAGCCGCATACATCTTTATATCCATTCCTCCCCTGTATTAAGCACAGTACCTTACACATAGTATACACTCAATAAACTTTTGTGGAATTAATTGAATTTTTTCAATGAATTTATTGAATGAAATGCCAGTTGCCTTGTTCTACCACTCATTTCCTCTAGCAAGATGGGAATCATCAGCCATGGGTGTAGCCTAGTTCCTCTGATAATGTGGGTGCCAAACCCCATTTCTGCTTGAAATACTTTAAATTGCTTCCTGTTTACTGGACCCACACATTTGGATGGTCATCTCCACTCCCCTTCTTGTAGAGATCCAACTGAAAAGCCGAAAGTTTAGTTATGTTTGATTCTTGTTAGCCTAACCTCAGCTAACGAAACTGTTCCAACTAGCTGATCCTTTTTCCCTGACATTTGAGGAATTATATGAATTCTAATAACCCATTGTCTGTCATTTTCTGCCCCTACAGAAGACAAAGTGTGGTCAACTGTAAATCATGACTTGCAGAAGCAGACTCCGGTGGTTGGCTACGGCCCAGAAAAATACTCAGTGTTACAGCTCAATTACAGTGCCTCCATGGATCAGATCACGGCCATCACCAGCAGTGCAGAGTATTGTGAGCAGTTTGTCTCCTATTCTTGCAAGATGTCAAGGTTGTTGAACACCCCAGGTAGGCTGAGAATGGAATGTCACTTTTAATTACTCTCTCAGCTGGTGTCTGGAATTACCTAAACAATTCAACAGGTGCAGGTGCCTAGTTCATCCTTCCAGAGGCTAGGCTTAGATGCACAGGCAGCAGTAAATGAATGAAATAAAATCTCTTGTTTTTCCAGGGAATTAGACAAAGACTACATGATTCTTGATTTGATGGATTTGCATTATTCATAGGTTTATTTTCTTTTGTTTGAATTATTTTCTGAGGCTTTTTTGTTAGAAGAGCCTCTGGCTAAAGATGTACTGGGCTTATTATAAACTTAGAGATAAGTTAGTTAAACCTGTAAGTTTTGCTTCTTTTGATAAAAGAAAAATAATTTGAATTCTGGGGCTACTCGTGTTCTAAGCCTCTGGAAATTTGTCATTATCCACACCTGCTCTGATGTATTGGCAGGTATGCTATTACTCCCATCACCATCCCAAGGTATATCTGGGAATTCTAATGCCTACAGCAGATTCGCTTTTGGTAAGAGATCATCTGAGATATAAGAAGGCCTCATTTCCTTTTGCCTAGAAAGTCTCCAGCAGGAGTTTGATGCATTTATAGTGAAGAAAACAATCTGCTTTGGGTAGGTCTAGTTGTGCATGGAACTGGGGTAGTAACTCCAACAGAGGAACTAGCCTACACCCATGGCTGATGATTCCCATCTTGCTAGAGGAAATCAGTAGTGGAACAAGGCAACTGGCATGAGGTATGGTAGTAAAGGGAAGGCAGGTCCTAGGGGGCATGATGGAAATAAGCCTCTTGGCATGGTAGACCGTGGCCATACAAAGGAGTAGGGACAGTGGCCATAGTTTCAGAGGCATTGGAAAACTATGAAACATGGAATTGACAGACCAGAAAAGAGTATTCTGCCTCTCCCTTAGGTGTTGGTAAGCTGGCACAAAGTCCCAGTACACTAATTGTAATTTTGGTCATTGCACTGATATATTCTATGTATATTGGTTAAATGTCTATGATGTACTTCTTTGGGAAGAAATGATTCTAATGGGATACAGCACACAGCACTGGGGTTAAAACAATGTGATAAAATAGATTTGGCATATTTGGGCATATGGTTAGATAGAGAAAAAAAACTACTGTGAGTGTGTATATTTGCTATTTTTTTTTGTATTGGCTGTTTTTCATGAGATGTGTGGATCCAGATAAGCTTTGTATATAGATTGCTTGAGAGGAGATTAGAACAGCAAGTGGTTAATTGGGGGAATTGAGTGAACCACACTGACTCCATCTTGTGACTCATTTCTCCTTCTTATTTTTTTTCTTTGTGACTCATTTCTGAAACTAACTCAGTTCCCTTCCTATTCAGTTATGGGTCTAGTCCAATTTCTATCTTGTGAGAAAACTTTATTCAACTGTGGAAGTTGGGGAGGGGGGAAATATTGCATTATTTAAACCTAGCTATGCATGACTGGGAAGCTGGAACACCTCTACCCATTTCTTAGAGACCCTTCAGTAAGGTCATAGGTTATGCTGACCAGAAACTAAGTCAGACCTGAAGACTGATGCAAGGAGTTTTCTCACAATTATACGTCTTAACCAACCTATCTGTCTGATTTGATTGAATACAAGCACTTGGAGGGAGGGAGTGTAGCCCCTCTTTTTCAGAGAATTTCGGGGAAGTGGAGCTGTTTGCTCTCGCTTTCCCAACTTGGAAAGTCCTTAATCTTTCCTCCAATTAGAAATCAGATTATCTGAGGCAGCTAGGTGGCAAAGTGGATAGAGCACCGGCCCTGGAGTCAGGAGTACCTGAGTTCAAATCTGACCTCAGACACTTAACACTTACTAGCTGTGTGACACTGGGCAAGTCACTTAACCCCAACTGCCTCACTAAAAAAAAAAAAAAAAAAGAAATCAGATTATCTAATTTTGTAAGCTGGTTAATTGTTTTCTTTCAATTAATTGGCCTTATTTGATTAATTGATTTTCATGCACCAAAATCTGTCTCCTCCTGTATTTGAAGTCTAGTACCAAAGCTGAGGGGGTTTAGTCTCAATTTGTTAGGTGATTGGCATGCATTCCTTCAGAAATCGATATGCTCAGTAGCTGAGGTCTTTGTTTCCTTGGTCATTTCATCTTTCACCCACCACGTTTGTATCTTTACTTATATTGGGATAAAAACTGAACTTAGCTAAAGAAAAAAAATTTAATTCAGCAAACATTTAATAATTCTTGCTATATGCAAGATAGAGAGTTTAAGTGCATAGAAGTTTCAGAAGAGCAAAGGAGGAAATTGTTACTTACTATACCACACACTGGTTTAAACAGTCATCAATGTGGAGCAGAATTATGTGGTGGGTGGAGAACTGCATTTGGAGATCAGGAATATATCAAATCCTACCTCAGACATTTACTAAATAGGTGACCTTGGGCAAGTCATTTAAATTCTTGATGCCTGTAAAATGAGGGTATTCAGCTCTGTGACCTCCAAGGTCTTTTCTGCCTCTAAATCTGTGATTCTATGATATCATAGTCTCACTTTTCAGTTCTCTGAATTAATATAAAAGGTAGTCAAATTTAGAAGGAGTCAGAAGGAAAATACATAGTTCTCAGGGTATACCAGATACTAGGTGTGAATGTGATCAATATTAATCATCTAGCAGACATTCATAGACATCTATCTATGTGGAACATTCAAAGAAAAATAGAATGCCATCCCTTTAGGATTGTGTCCATAAAAAGTAGAGAATTTTACCCCAATTGTTAGATCCAAGGAATGTTTTCTATTTCCTGATAATAGAAATAAAACTGGGACTGGGATCAATAATACACTTTGTAGAGATCTATATAGATATTGATGTCAATATCAATATACACATCAATGTACGCATACGTATGTGAACACATATATGGAAGGAGGGAGAGAGAGAAAGAGATATTAACAATACAACTCATTGTGTGATGAGCCATACATGGGTATTATCCTGGCTTCTAAGGGAATACTTCTTTTGTCCTTGTCCCACTTGTCTTTGCGTGTAAACTGACAGAAAACAGGCTACAAGGTTATGCCTCTCAGGTATAACAAAAATTAGAACATTAAGCTAAAGGGATGAAGCTCTGAGTTGCCATATTTTATATCAGCTGGCTGGTGTGTTTGGGGGGAGGTTTTGAATGGGTCTCTTAGGAACTCTAAAATCACAAACCATAGGTGATAGTTTATTCTACTTAAATATAGGGTGTCCCTGAATTTATCCTTTCTAGTCTAAGCAAGGCGTATACTTCATGTACAAGTTATTTAACCCTGTTTTTGTGAGCCCCCCATCTTCATGTTAAGGGACCATGCACTTTTGCTTTGTTTGGTTTTTCTTTTTAGTCTGTCTAACCCCCCTCAGTAGCTCTTTGAAAGGAAAAGTATTGGTTGTCACAGAAAGTTTCCTTATACTTTAGTATTATGGATGTGTCAAAATAAAGAATACATTTAATAAAAATATGTAATTTGCCATTTTAAAGAGGTAATAGATGTCATAATTTTTTTTCCCCCTTTCCTTCTTGGTAACACTCAATTCTAAGTATCCATTTACTTGTACTTAACTAAGACTGAATTATACTGCAACTTCGGCAGAAGTACATGTGACATCTGTTTGAATATAAAATGAATTCATCATAATCATTGAAATTAAAATGAATCTCAAATGAGCTTGTATTATCAATGCATTTCAAATGTTATTCTTTATTTTGAGTCTCACCCTCATGAGTTCATTTGGTGCCATACAGTTTCTAATGATATTTGCTTGGTATTTGTATCTATCTCACTTCAGTTTTGATGAATGTTCCATTGTAATTTGCCATTAATTAAACACAGAAGTCTTCATTACTGCTGTTCTTCAACTTTTTCCAATATTGTGATGTGTAGTTTGCCATCCTATTGTGAAACATTTCCATGGTTGTTTTTCCTTGAGTAATGTAGTAAGGAGTCTGATTTGCGAAGGTTTAACAATCTGGAACTGCATTCCATTAAAGGTTTGTCAGCACTTGTTTTGCAAATTAGGAAACTGAGATCCAGAAAGAATGAACTATTTTTCCAAGGATACAACACTGAGTAGGTATTTTATTAAAGGGTTACTTAATCCATTCCATTAAGCTACCTGTTGAATATGTTAGACACTTCTTTGTTTAACTCTTGATGATGTAAGGGGCTAAAATTCTAGCTATACTATCTAAAATCTAATGAGTGGCTGCCAATAAATTATAAGCTTTAGCAAGAGTATTTAAATGTTTATTTATTAAAGAGCATTAGGATCAGAGAGAAAGGTAAAAATCTAACTATTTCTAAGAGACCCTATCGTCCAACCCACCATGGCAAGGTCAGGAACCAAAAAGAGACAGAACCCCTACACCAGCATCCACTTCCTACTTCGTGTCCTCCTCCCAGAAATGGGAGGCTCCTCAAGTTGATTGGCTGGTAGCCTTGATATACAGTGCCCACGAGCAAACATCACTTCCTGACGCCAACGACCTTGCCCGCGTGGCTTGCCCTCAGAGGCCTTCTCCTCATGGCGGAGCTTTTCTATAGTAAGTCTCCAGCAGGTGGCGTCATTCCAATCGTTACAATGAATACTTACGTAGGTCTTCATACTGAACTTTCCTGCTTAAATTATAAAAGTTATACAGAATTTGAAACAAACAAAAAAAAAACCTGTCAGTTGCAGGTGATGTTTTTATGTTCTATGACCAGTATATGAGATTAACTAGATGGCCACTCATAAAAATTGAAATGTCTGCACGTTTGTTTTCGTTGTCCAGTCATTTCAGTTGTGTCTGATTCTTCATGACCCCCTGGAACTTTGTTGAGGGTGGGATTTTGGCAAAGGTACCAGAGTAATTTGCCATTTCCTTCTCCAGGGGCAATTAGAGGTTATGTGACTTGCCCAATGTCACAATGTCACACTGCCAGGGAGTTTCTGAGGCTGGATTTGAACTCAGGTCCTCCTGATTCTAATCCCAGCTTTCTATCCACTAAGCTACCTAGCTGCTCCTGTCAACACACTTTGGGGGAGGTTAATTAAGACTACAAATTTAAAGTTATCTGAATTTGAAAAATGCACAGTACACAATAAATTAATGAATATATATACTGGTGAGACACTTTCATTTATCCCTTGTCTTTGATTACTTAGAAAGTCAGAAAAAGATCCTATCACTAGGTCTGATAAGGGTCTTTGTCAGGCATCTACGCATTTCACAATAATCCTGAGAGGTGAGTTGAGTTGTCATAGTGGTTTGACTAAGAGAACTCCACTTGGATTATTTTAGAGGCTGATAGGTGGCACAGCAGGTAAGGCCAGTAGACTTGGGATTAATAAAACTGTAGTTCAAATTCCAACTCAGATACCTAAAAGCTATGTAACCCTGGGCAAAGTCACTTCATTCCTTTCACCTTCACTTTTTTCATCTGTAAAATGGGAACAGTACTTATATCACAGGGTTTTTCTGAGGATTCAGTGAGATAACATGTAGAATGCTTTACAAACCTTAAATCTCAATCTATATAAATGATAGCTAGTAGTAGTGGTGGTGGTGTGGTGGTACTTGTTGTCACTGGTGGTGGTGTTATAGTAGAGTAGGAATAGGAGGAGGAAGAATAGGAGTAGTAAAAGAGGAAGAAAAGAAGGAGAGTGGAAGGAGAGAAGGTATAGGAGGAGGAGGAGGAACCGCATGAACTTGACTGCGGGCCACTAGACTTTTCAGAGCGTTGGGGTTTTCTTATTTTTATAGAAATGGAGATAAACATATTTGAACTTAGCAATGTTATTTAAAAAGCATTCTGGAAACCTAAAAGTGTTATATAAATATAAGTTGTTACTATTATTGTTATTATTATCTTGCCAGAATAAATTAGCCATTTCATGTTTTTTTCTACAAATGACACAAAGTAGATTTGTTTTAATTTACATTTTTTTCTTAGATACTTTTCTGCCATGTATCTTTTTTTTTTTAGAAATACACCTAACACTTTATGTTTAGGAATTCTACTTTTGATTCCTTAGATATGAAGGATCCAATTTTGCTTATTTTTATTTAATTGTGGGAATAGAAAATTGATATTAATTGCTCACTGTTTTGACAGTATGAGTACAATTTTAGTCTCCAGGGTTGTTTTGTTCCTCCTGGCTTTTCAATATAGTGTAACTCGTGAGTAATTCTTTGATTGCTTAAAGGCCAGTAGAGATGAATTTTGCTAGGGAAAGGCAATATAAATTATCAATTTTTCTATTCAGGTTAGCTAGAAGTTTAGACCTTGTGTTGAAAGGAAATTATGCACAAACACTTCTTCCTTTATAGTGAAGTTGTGTGAAATTCAATATAGGTCGAGAATGCTGAACTGTGATTTAGAAGCAATCTAAAGGAAAGAAAGCATTAGCAGGGCTTTGTAACTACTACTGTCCTGCTTGTTGGAAAGGTTATAACCCATTTCAAGCAAATATTGCCTGGCATTTGTGTTGTCATTGAAAGAGCACATTTACAAATCTGCATGCCATGTATCATTATTGATTCTCTCTAAGAATATTTACTGTTACAGGAAAGATTCATCATGTTTTTCAAGAAACAGCACTGAGACCATCACTAGGCCATTGCAGCAAAAGAGTAATATTGAAAGTAAACAAGATTAAACTGCGTGACTGAGGTGGACCACTAGTTAAGTGATCAATGAATTAACCTATTGAACTGGAAGAGATATGGGAATCAGGGTACATGGTTCCTGTTGGTCTTGCCCTCTGTAAGGAGGTCTGCTAGATATTCCACAAAGCCTTTGGATGCTCAAGGACAAAAGTCCCAACAGTAATTAACATCTGGATAACAGTTATTCCCTTCAAAGGACATATGTACTCAGGAAGCCCTGCCTACATGCAGATTCCCAAGGTAGAGTCCCCATGGTCAATTTAATGGAGGTGTCAGCAATAATCTCCACTTTGTCCCTCCAGTCCCTGTCACAAGAACCTAAGAGTATCCAAAGAAAGCTCATCTGCCAAAAGGCACAAGGTTCTCTCCCCTGGTACTGGGGAAAGAGTTCCAGTTCTGGAGCCAGAGAAGACCTCATTTCAAATCCTGATTTTGTTGTTTACTGCCTGGGTGACATTGTGCAAGTCATTTAATTTGGCTGGCCTTAATTTTATCATCAATAAAATGAAGAAGTTGGGCTATGTGAACTTTGAGATCCATATAGCTTTCTAATATTAGTTAAAATCATAGTACCAATCCCTATGATTACTCCCTTTCCTATAACCCACAGCAATAAACCTTCCCTTCTGTGCAGAAACTACTGATCAGTGCTAAATTACAATCCCCTGAAACTCTTAGTGTTATAAGTAACACTTAGATGAATCTATTCATCAGTATAAATGCTCCCTGGACTGGTGCAGATCGCAACCCATCTGTGTGTGCCTTCTCACTCTGTGTAAAGCATCACATCATGTCATGAATCCACCACAGAGGACCCAAGCAATACAATGGATATCTTCTTGGTCTCTTAATACTCTAAGTCCAATCCTTGGCTATCCATCTCTCATGAAGGAATCTGAAAGTTGGAAGGGGCCTCATCTGCATCTTGTCCAACCCAGATAGAAAGGAGCTCCTATTCTAACATAGTTGATAAGTGGTCATCTAGCCTTTTTTAAAAAACTTCCAAGGAAGAGTAATCACCATTCTGGAAGCATTCTTTTCCACTTTTGAATATCTTAGTTGTTAGAAAAAAATTTCTTCCTGATATTAAGCCTAAATTTGTCCCTTTGCAACATCTACCCTTTGCTACTATTTTGATTTTCTGTGGCCAAACAGACAAGTCTAATGCCTCCTCCACTTGACTGCTCTTCAAATAGTTAAAGACAACCATCATATCTTTTCCCATGTCCCCTGAGTCTTCCTTTCCCCAGGCTAAACATGTCTGATTCCTTCAGCTACTCTTCACACATCATCAGCTCAAGGCTGATCACAATCTTTGCTGCCCTTTTCTGGGCCATCTCCAGTTTATCAATGTCACTTTATCTCTCTCTCTTGTTCCATAACAGGATCCATCCATAACAGGGATGTCTCTTAGAGTGTTCATTATGCACAGTGAAAATGGCAGTGTGTTATGGCCTTCTTTGGTCATTTGCATCCTTGGTATCTCTTGTATTTTGTATTCTTTAGAAATGATGATGTTTCATGATTCACAAAAATATGGCATCAGTAGGAGAAGATGTGTTAAAAGAACAGGTTTGGTCACTAGTGATCAGCTGGGAATTATTGAAAGCATGATAATAATGATGTTTAATGGATACAGTATACCCCTTACTCTTCATCTCCTGTGGAACAGGACTGAACCCCCTCTAAATCTCATGTGCCTCTTTTTATCCTTTCAAAATAGCATTTTATAGTAAAATATCAAATAAACATGTAACAAATATGGTCATGTACAAAGTTTAATTCCTACTGGGTTCTATTTAAATGATTACAATGATTTATTTAGAATAAAATAAATAATATTAAACATGAATAATACTGCAATTATTCATTACTAATTATTAATAGGTTCCATGCTAGCCTATGCATAGGGCTATATTATCTTCTGATAGCAACAATTTTGCCAATGACCACCAACACCCTTTAAGACTTCTAATCAAGACACCAAGCAAAACAATGAATCCTTCATCTCCATAGCCCTGTTTTTCCAAAAGCATTTTCAGGTTAATGTGACCTTAGAGTCTACCCAGATTTCCTTATTACTTTCTCTCCTTCTCTTATCATTATCAACCCCCTTGACTGACTTGTTTTGTTACGTTTTGTTTTTCCCCCAGACATGCGGCCTACAGCATATTCCATTGTCAGTGCATTGCCCAGGAAACAAATGCAGGTCAGCTTCTTAGAAGGCAGTTCTGAACATGAGTATACTATACTGGGCCCATGGAAATTTTCAAGATAATTGGAATTTATAGTACATGTATACCAAGTATCTACCATCTCCAATGCATGCAGTTAGTACAATGGAGGGATACAATGATACTAGACCTTAGCACACCACGAAAAGAGCAAAAGTTTTTCTAATGACATAATAATGTACCAGTAAACCCACACTTAAGCATCTAGAACCTTCATAGTCCTCCTAAAAACTCTTTAGGGGCTGCTAGGTGGCACAGTAGATAGAACATTGGCCCTGAAGTTGGGAGAACCTGGATTCAAATGTGACCTCAGACACTTACTAGCTGTGTGACCCTGGAGAAGTCACAACCCCAATTGCTTCAAACATTTGGGGCCATCTGAAGTCATCCTGATGTATATCTTGTCTCTGGACACAGATGATTCTGGAGGAGAGAGTGAGGTTGGTGACTTTGCAAACCCCTCCCTCAAATCCAATTCACTGTAAATCATGGCATCACTCTGATGTCATAGTCGTCTTTGAGAACAAAGGACAAACAACAACAACAACAAAATCCTTCAGGGTGTGTCATGTAAAAATTGGGCATTTGCCCCATTACCTATGACTGTCTAAGGGCATGAAGTCAAAAGCTACATTTCTGAAGCCTTCAGACAAAGACTTATAAAGTCACCTGGAATTTAATAAATGTTAAATGCAGCCCTCAAGGATTGGCATTTAGGAACCTGAAACCTTTCTTGCAGGGAAGTGCTGATTAGTACAACAAAGAATTTTATTCAGTAATGCACTACCATATCATACATAGATTAGCATGGTACAATTGCAAAGTTCATCTTGAAATAATCAGGTCTAGAGAATGCCTGATCAGAATGCAAATCTGAAGTTGCTTTTGGATTGCTCTGTTAGGGGTTGGGAAAGCAGAACTTAATTTCTTAGTTGTTTTCCAAAAAATTTCTGAAGCATTCTCTTTTGTACCCGCCTTTTTTCAACCTATAACAATGAGATTTCTAATTTAAGGCACAAAATTGGTTTAGGCTCCATTCCGGGTTCATTCTCCTATGAACTCTGGAGGCAACTTCAGATTTATATTTTAATTTTGGCCTCTTTAAATCTAATTGCTTTGGTGAGCACCTTCCAATTCCACCACTGTGTTACAGAATTACCTCATATTTCTAATCAAACTATTTGAAATATGTCACGTTTCATAGAATTCTAAAGTTTTAAGCTTTCTGTTTTTTAGCTCTCTAAAGGACTTACTTCTCCCAGTATTTATTCTGCCAAGTTCAAGTCACCAAGGACAACTTGAACTTTGTGGAGTTGGTCTTTCATTTTTTTGAAAGCCATTTCAAAATCATTGCTCTTTCTGCTTTCTGTAATCCTGCAATTTGACAGGACCTTGGATATCATCTCTCCCAATCCTCTTATTATGCAGATGGGAAAACTGAGGCCTAGTGATGTTATGTAACTTTCTGGATTTCCCTCAGAAAGTCAGTGGTCGAGCTGAGACAGAGCAGAACCCAGATATTTCCACTCGCAGTTCTGTGCTTTTTCTTTGACACTATGGCTCCTCTACCAGACTGGGGCATGGTCATTAAAGTCTTCAGCAGTCAAAGTGAGTCAAAGCAAAGTGATTTTTGCCTGAAGATTTAGACTGTATCAATATAGTTTTTGGCAAACTACATCTCCTAACAATATGACAAATCCACTATGTCCCATTTTTGTAAGGAGCGTGTCAATGCTCACCTAGAATAGGACCTTACTCTTTTGGCAAGAACAAAGGAAGAATAATTTATGTGCCATGGAGATAATTTCAACAAAGTTATAATTACCTTCGTTAAACTTGCTCTTGGCCCTAAGATGAATATTGCTGTCTTTAAAAATCACCAGTGATTTTTAGAACCATAAGCTTTATATTTCACTGGAAAAAGATTACTTCCAGAAATGCACTTACCTCTAAAACCACATGGGGTATTGATTAGCCCAGGATTTATTCAGAGGAAATAGTATTTCTCACACAGTCCCCAAAACATTTCTCTGTGGAATTGCCAAATGTATCTTCAAATTATTAGGTCTGATCTTTTTTTTTTTCCTTTTTGGGGTTCCTTTTGCAGCTGAGAAATTCAGTGATTTTTGTGATAATCCAATTCCTATTAATGTCTTATGTTATACAAGTAAATGCACATTTACTTAATGTGTTATGTTATACAAGTAAAATGTATATTTTAAGGTAGGATTTCTGGGAGAGGATGCCTAATGTCAAAGGAGTAATTTTAATTTAAAATATATAGGACACTGGGGTAGCTAGGTGGCACAGTGGATAGAGCACTGGCCCTGGAGTCAGGAGAACCTGAGTTCAAATCCAGCCTCAGACACTTAACACTTACTAGCTGTGTGACCCTGGGCAAGTCATTACTCTATACCTTATGTGGGCTTATGCAGCTCTGCTTGTGTGCAGAACTGTCCCAGGTTGTGTTCTCAGGAAATGTTTCTTGTTTATCCATAGAATAAAGTGTTTGTTTTTGCATTTCTGGGAACCCAGTAAAGTTTACCACATTTCACTTCTACAACATTTTAAATTGAGGGTTAGTGAGTAAGTAAATAGAATGTTATATTAATCATTTTAACATGTCTTAAAGATCACACCATTAGGTCATTCACTGTAAAAATGGAATTAATGTGCTTTAGAGGGCCTTTTATCTCTCTTCCTCAAAGTGGGCTCTAAATGAACAAAAGACCACTCTTTCCCTCTCTCCTGTGCTGTCAGTCCTCCACATCCTTCCATTCTGCCTGAAGTGTTTTCTTTGAAGCACAGAGTGTGCTAGGAGATGTATATAAAAATGGAATTCAATGTCATTTGGTTACTAAAATGAACACAGTCGTTTGATTAAAAGCAGAGCAGCACAAGCCTATCATTTTTTAGAATGCTTTATCTTTTGGTTCCTGCTCCTGTGGTATTCTTTATTCAAGGTTGTTCTCTCCTCCTCCCATACATGTAGGTCTTTCTTATAATTTTTTTAACACGGTTTCTTTTGAAACCATGATTAGAGTTTTACCTTTTCTCTCCATCTTTCAATAATTAATAAGCCAATAAATGCTTATTGGATCCCTACTGCCTTCCAGGCACTGCGCTAAGCCTTGAGGATACATTGATAAAAAGATAGACCTTGCTCTCAAGGAGCTTACAATATGAAACAGAAGACAATACAAAGAAGGAGGTAAGAATACAGAAAATGGTTAGGGGATAGGGGTGAGGAAGGAAGGCTGACCAGGGTATAATTAGCAGGACATCAGTGCAAAGTGAAGTGAGCTGAGTCCCTTTTCTGTCTTCTTATAAAGCAAGGCATTAGGAGGAGAGTTTGGTACTCTACCCTTCAGCCCTCCAATCAGAGGAGAGAGGAGGCTGTGGGAGCTAATATCAATCAAGGCTTGAGTTAGCACTTTGCTGTGAGTTTAGAAGTAATGATCTTATCCTGAAGGGAGCTCCTTACTCCATGAAGATGAAACCAGGGATGGCAGTGGATGGAAACTGTCTTTAAAAACAAAAGGAATGTAATCAAAGCCTTCCATCTTGTATTTCATAATATTCTCTATCTCTTGTTTGGACATAAATTGTTTTCCTCTCCATAGATCTGAGAGGTAAACTATTCCTTCCTCTCCTAATTTATCTATGGTATCACCCTGTATGTCTAAATCTTGAACCCATTTTGACCTTATTTTGGTATAAGGTGTAAGATGTTGGTCTATGCCTAGTTTCTGCCATACTATCTTCCAGTTTTCCCAGCAGTTTTTGTCAAATACTGAGTTCCTATCCCAGAAGCCGGACTCTTTGGGTTTATCAAACAGTAGATTACTATAGTCATTTACTACTGTGTCTCCTGTGCCTAACCTATTCCATTGATCCACCACTCTATTTCTTTAGCCAGTATCACATAGGTTTTTTTTTTTTTTAGTACCACACAGTTTTGATGACTGTTGCTTTATAGCATAGCTTCAAATTTGGTACAACTAGCCCACCTTCCTGTGCATTTTTTCATTAGTTCCCTTGATATTCTTGACTTTTTGTTTTTCCAGATGAATTTTGTTATTATTTTTTCTAATGCTATAAAATTTTTTTGGTAATTTGATTGGTATGACACTGAATAGATAAATTAATTTAGGTATAATTGTCATTTTTGTTATATTAGGTCAGCTTATCTAGGAGCAATTGATATTTTTCCAATTACATACATCAGATTTTATTTGTGTGAAAAATGTTTTATAATTGTGTTCATAGAGTTTCTGGGTTTGTCTTGGCAGGTAGACGCCCAAGTATTTTATATTATCTACTGTTACTTTAAATAGAATTTCTCTTTCTGTCTCTTGCTGCTGAGCTTTGTTGGTCATGTATAGAAATGCTGATGATTTATGTGGATTTATTTTATATCCTCCAACTTTGCTAAAGTTGTTAATTGTTTCAAGCACTTTTTTAGTTGATTCTTTAGGATTATCTAAGTATACCATCATATCATCTGCAAAGAATGAAAGTTTTGTTTCCTCCTTGCCTATTATAATTCTTTTAATTCATTTTTCTTCTCTTATTGCTATAGCTAACATCTCTAGTACAATATTAAATAATAGAAGTGATAATAGACATCCCTGTCTCACCCCTGATCTTATTGGGAATGCCTCTAACTTATCCCTGTTACATATAATGTTTGCTGATGGTTTTAGGTAGATACTGCTTATTATTTTAAGGAAAGCTCCACCTATTCATATGCTCTCTAGTGTTTTTAATAGGAATGAGTGTTGTATTTTGTCAAATGCTTTCTCTGCATCTGTTGAGATAATCATATGATTTTGTTTAGTTTTGTTATTGAGGTGGTTGATTATATTAATAGTTTTTCTAATGTTAACCATCTTTGCATTCCTGGTATAAATCCCACCTAGTCATAGTGTATTATCCTGGTTATCACTTGCTGTAATCTCTTCGCAAATATTTTATTTAAGATTTTTGCATCACTATTCATTAGAGAAGTTGGTCTGTAATTTTCTTTCTCTGTTTTGGCTCTGCCTGGTTTAGGTATCAACACCATATTTGTGTCATAAAAGGAATTTGGTTGAACTCCTTCTTCACCTATTTTTCCAAATAGTTTGCATAGTATTATATTTGTATGGTATTCGTATACTATTGTATTTGTGTAGTATTGAACAGTTTTTGTACAAAAAGAAGCAATGGAGCCAAAATTAGAAGGAAGGCAGAAAACTGGGAATCAATTTTTACAGCCAGCATTTTTGATAAAGGCCTCATTTCTAAAATATATTGGGAACTGATTCAAATTTATAAGAATCCAGGGGCAGCTAGGTGACACAGTGGATAAAGCACTGGGCCTGGATACAGGAGTACCTGAGTTCAAATCCGGCCTCAGACACTTGACACTAGCTGTGTGACCCTGGGCAAGTCATTTAACCCTCATTGCCCTGAAAAAAAAAAAGAAGAAAAAATATATAAGAATCCAAGTCATTCCCCAATTGTGAAATGGTCAAAGAATATGAACAGGCAGTTTTCTGATGAAGAAGTCAAAGCTATCTATTGCCATATGAAAAAATGTTCCAAATCACTATTGATCAGAGAAATGCAAATTAAACCAGCTCTGAGGTACCACCTTACCCCTATCAGATTGGCTAATATGACAAAAAAGGAAAATAATAAATGTTGGAAAAGCTGTGGAAAAAGTGGAACACTAATCAATTGTTGGTGGAGCTGTGAAATGATCCAACCATTCTGGAGAGCAATTTGGAACTATGCCCAAAGGGCTATGGAACTATTCATACCCTTTTACCACTGCTAGGTCTGTATCCCAAAGAGACAATGGAAAAGCAAAAGGACCCACATGTACAAAAATATTTATAGCAGCTCTCTTTAGGGGTGACAAAGAATTAGAAATCAAGGGAATGCCCATTAATAGTAATGGAATACTGTTTTTGCTATAAGTAACGGGCAGGAAGAGGTTGGAGAAAACTGGAAGGACTTACATGAAGTGATGCTGACTGAGAGGAGAGAACCAGGAGAACATTGTACACAGTAACAGCAACATTGTGTGATGAACAATGGGGATAGACTTGGCTCTTCTCAGCAGTGCAACAATCCAAAACAGTTTCAAAGAACTCATGATAGAAAATGTTCTCAACATCCAGAAAAAAAAGAACTGTGCATTATGAATGCATATTGAACCCAAATGTTTCTACTTTTGGACTGTTTTTTTTTCCTTCTTTTTTGAGGTTTTTTCCTTGTGCTCTGATTCTTCTTTCACAAGATGACTAATGTAGAAATATGCTTAATGTGAATGTACATATACAACCTAAAAAAAGGAAAAAAATCATAGAGTAATATTAATAACAGTGACTAACACATTTGGAAATTTAAGGCCTTCAAAAGGTTTTACTTATATCATTCCTTTTGACCCTCCCAAGATCCAAGTTAAGTGTTTTTATTATCTCCATTTTATGAGAAACTGAGATTAAGAGGTTAAATAATTTACCAAGGGTAAATAGCCAATATACGTATGAAGTGGGATTCAAACTCTTATGGACTATGAGACCACTGCTCTTTCTACTACTCCAAGCTACATCTTGACCCAGTTCTCCTGCCTCCTGGTTCAGAACTTAGTTGCCTAAGTGAGGTTACTATTCTTTTTCTACTCAGAATAATCCTCACTGAAGAGGGAGTCAGAGATAACCTCCTTCCATTGGATGTCATGCCATCCTTGGGACAGGGGAATAGGGTCAAGCAAGGAGAGACTTTTGATTGCTTCTTTGGGAGGACATAGGGTGAAAGTCACCCTCAGCTGCTTAGGCCACTTATGTATTTCAAAAGTTATTGATTGAGTGCCTACTTTGTGCCAGGATATCATCACTTTTCTCTTCCATAATCATCACTTTTCTATTTAGGAATCTACAAATACAATAGGAAGCTAAAAAAAGAAAGAGGTCATTGTAGGCTGGAGGAGCCACCATAGAAAGAAAGGAAATTGGGACTAGGGGACACAGCTGCTATTGCTGACATCCCCAGTGACTAAAGACTGCTGCCTGATTAAGATGGCATTTGCACCAGTCAGGACGATCACCATGGTAAAGTGGAAAAGCACTGGCTTTGGAACCAGATGATCTGGTTTCCATTCTAGCTCTGCAGTTTAGTACTTGTGTGACCCTGAGTAAATCACACTTTTCTGGATGTCATTTTCCTTACATGTAAAAATGTGAGGAATGGAGTAGATGACCATTAACATTCCGTTTAGCTCTAAATCTATGATCCTCTTATCATTCTTCCTGCTTCCACAGCCAACTTCATAGTATTAGAAAATCTTAGACTGCATTTTGCAACAAGGAGTTAGAAAATTTTTTAAAAAGTAAGCATAGAATATGTACTACTCGTTGTGAGGGGGACCTAGCAGAAATGTCAATCAAATTCAAATCTCAGGTAGCACAGAAAAGTGTGGATACCAGTAGCAAATTCATGTATCTACTTCCCTTTACACATGTCAACATCAATATATCACTTTGTTTAATTAAGACCATGTGCTTTGCTCAGATCTGCTCACACATGAAAGTAGTTTAGTGTGCCTGGCTTCCTGTTGTAAAGATACAGTCCCTGTGATTGAAATATACTTGCTGGGGCAGCTAGGTGGTGCAGTGGATAGAGCACTGGCCCTGGATTCAGGAGGACCTGAGTTCAAATCTGGCCTCAGACACTTAACACTTACTAGCCATGTGACCCTGGGCAAGTCACTTAACCCCAACTGCCCCAGGCAAAAAAAAAAAAAAGAAAGAAAGAAATATACTTGCTAAGCTACAAATAAATTCTTATTTACAAGTGACCAAAATCAAGACAGAAGATATTTATTTAAGTGATTGGCTTTGGGATTGAAATATAAAACAGAAACACTAGTCATGACTTTGATAATTGTTCTTCCCTTGTTGGGACATAATTTGGCATTCAGTATTTGCTTGTTTCACATACAAAGCAGAAAAAAAAATATTTCAAAGACCAGACATAGGAGAGGCAAAAATGGAATGTTTCCCTACAGAGATAGAGGGTATCTTCTGACATAATTTATGTTTGTCCTTTCTGGAAATAACGCTCCTGGTAAATGCATACAGCTGAGGTAGAAAATGACATCTATCTACATAGTGAACTTACCTAATGTCTGGTTTACCATCCTTTCTATTGCCAAGAAAACATTCCCTTTTCTGGGAAATGTTATCTTAAAATCACCAAATTTCAATTTTATGGAGAATCTTGAATACTTACTCTGTCTAACATTTTCATTCACACCAGGTGGTAGCAAAGAGTCCTTGTGTTCTAAGCTAACACTGATATATAGCAGAAAACTTTGTTTTGGTGTCTAGATATGTTACTGGTAAGAAATTATCTGTCAGGAATAAGCAAATCCAGTGCTATCTATGGAAAACCTTCTAACATCTTAGGGTAGTACTGATACACGTGTCTCTTCAGGGTTGAAGATGATCTCTTCCTCCATATTTTCCAGTCTTTTGGTCAGTGTCTATCCCATCAGTGATTCCTTGTAATTCACAGGCTGAAATAATCAGGAATAATTTTTAGATAGTTTCTTTGGTGGGGAAGGGTTTTGGGGAGAGTGCAGCTAGGAGCTGCTGTTTGCTTTCAGGATAAAGCGAGAAATGAGAAAGCTGAAGATGATTTTCTTGAGCCCCTGAAAGGGCTGATCCCTGACAGTGTTATTACAGCAGGTGGTAACTCTGAAAGTAGGGAGGTCGAGGCAAGTTCAGACTGTCTCTGAGGCAGTCACACTGAATGTCAGTTGTATGTGGCCGAAGAGCTACTTTCTATCTTTATCTCTGATTGAATTCAAGGAAGAGTTCATATATGTCCTGTTTTTTTAATGTTCAGAAAGTTTTGGTCTTGTCCTTGTCCTCCTTTCATACAGCCTGGACTACATCCCTTTGCTTGTAAAATATACAGCATCCCAGAAAAAAAAAAAGAATACTTGAAAATGTTATAAAATGAACAAAATAGTATTGGCTCGAAGGTCAGGAAATCTGGGTTCTACTCCCAAATCTATACATAATTAACTATAACAGATAAATCAGCAAATGGGAAATAATTTAAAACTTGTCTCCTAGTGAGGTATATAATGAGGAAATTTGCCATATCTTGGAAAATGGGCCCAAATCCTTCAAACTCATGAGTTTTCCTGTCACTTGTATTCTTTCCTGAAATTCATAAAATTTAATTTTTCCTGGATGATTTTGGGGATTATAAAGAATTTCAGGGGGAAATAAACCTTTTGTGTTTTATTCCTGTGTGATATTTACATGTTTTCTTTGTTATCCCTTTTTAATAACTTCATATATTTTGACTAACCATCATGAATCTATGGAAACTTGCATGGTTTTCTATCTCCAGCCTCAGCACCTTGTCACTGGTTGCTCCCAAAGTCTGGAATATATACCCTTCTCCTTTTCACTTTTGCAAGTAAGTCACTTTCTTTGTTGGAAGCCCAGTTCTATGCCACTTCAAAGTGAGGTCTTTCTCTAATCCTCCAGATGTTAATATTCTCTGTAATTCAATGATCACATTCTTTAATTTTTAAAAGATTTTATTTATTTGTGTATCTCGACCCCAAATTAGATATGAATTCCATGATGACACAGATTGTTATTTCAATTTAGTGTCTCTAACACCAAAAGTATTGAAATAGAACTATACACAATTGGGAAAATAAACAAACCACTAAAACTGTATATGTAAAAATAGATAAATTGTTAAATAATTTAATCATAATAAAAGTAGTTCTACTGTGAACATACTAACTTTTTTATTTTTTTTAAAAGCTCCTTTTGTTCATATAACATGATTAGTGGGTTTTTAAAAATTATTTACAATGATTTGATTTGCCAGTATTTGAGTTTTATCAAAACATAAAGGACACTGTTTCAGAGAGAGTCCTCCGTTCCGGACATAACAGAGAAAGAGTATTTTTAAAGTGTTGATACTCTTGTTTCCTTGTTATTTATGTTCCATTCTTCTTCTTTTTGGTCTCTCTAAATATGTAATGTGTAATTAAAAAGTTGTTTCCTAGACAGACAGCTCTGGAACACCAAAGTATTTTTTTTTTATTAGATGGGACAGACTAAAGACCTCAAAGCTGAATATCCAAAATATAATGGAATGCCATTATAATCTAGCTCATTAATACACAAAATTAGCTATCTCATGAGTTAAATTATTTTTCCCTAAATAGCATTCTTTACAGAGAAAGTCTGAGACAACTGACTTGATCATCAGAGTGAACAGGGACAGCCTTATACCAAAGTGCTTTAAACGTGACAGTGTGGTGTGACTTTGAATGACCAAAGGCCTTCCTCTTAAAAAATGTTTTCCCGGGGCAGCTAGGTGGCACAGTAGATATAGCATAGACCCTGGAGTCAAGAGTACCTGAGTTCAAATCTGGCCTCAGACACTTACTAGTTGTGTGACCCTGGGCAAGTCACTTAACCCCAATTGCCTCACTAAAAAAATAAAAAAAATTAAAAAAAAATGTTTTCCCTCTGGGCCTACTACCATAGCTATAATTCTCACATAAGCCTTTTTTTTTGGCTGGGTTAAGGCATTGGATGCCCTTGCAAAAATAAAAATGTTACTTTGTAGGATAATCCATTACCTCTAGTTAGTACCTTTACATGAATCAGTTCAATTCAATAAATTTAGTTTTTTAGTTGTTTTTTTTTTTAATATCCTTCTATCACATGCTGACTATGATGTAAGACACTTGGAGAGATACCAAGGTTGCTGCTTTTTTCAGGAATATTAGAAACTATAAGTGCTATATAAATGTTAGCTATTATTGTTATTACCAAATGCCATAATTTTGTGGATGACTTATTAGTGCCTGGCACATAGTAGGACCTACATAAATGCTTACATACTTTCATCCTAATCAATTTACCCCAATTTTCAAAGTCAGTGGTAATCTATGAAAAGAATCATACATTTCTGTCAATCCTATGCAATGGATGCCTCTGTACAATACCTACCAAATTTTTCATAATGCTAGTAACATGCTACCTTTAAAATTTTTGAAACTCCTTAGGAAAAAAACATTCTCATACATCAGAAGGCAGGAAAGAGTTGACTTTGGAATCAGGAGTGACCTGGGTTTCAGTGCAGATACTTAATAACTGTGTAACTATAAGCTGATTTCTGAGCCTTGGTTTCCTGATTTGTAAAAGAGATGTAATACTAGTAGAACTTATATTAAATAGTTATTTTGAGGTTCAAGAGATATTCTATATGAAAAGCATCCCATAACGATAGCTTTTATTTTGCAAAGGAGCTATAGTATTTCTACTTATGTAATTAGCTTTTTTTCTTGCTTTGGCATTTCTGTCTTGTTTAGCATATACTTCCAGCAGGTTCTTTGATTTTACAGCAGACTAGAAGTTAAGCGAAAGTACTGTGGTTTTTCTTTCCTTTAACAAATTGTTCTTTCACTGGTTTAAAATGAGCACTAGAAACAAACCCTTGTCCTTCAATAAAAGCAGCACAAGTAGCAGCATCTTACAGAGGATGCAATTTTAGGGAAAAGGAGTGTCTTTAAAAGCTGTAGTTAGTAAGGCTGATCTTTGTTTCAAGATTAACATTAGGAAGGTAAACCATTTGAGAATGATTTCAAAAGCTCAAGGACAAAGCATTATAATGGAGAAATAAAAAATAAAAGTAGATAATAACTTTCATACATTTTCCCTTTTATTTCTTTTTCCTTTCATATAGAAAACAAAATATTTATTTGAACCTGATATGACAAAACTAACACATTAAAGGATACTCTAACCACAAAGAAACAACAACACAGTATACTTACATAGTCTACCAACAGCATGACTATGTAACTTTCCACCTTCATTTATCTGTTTTATTGCCAAAAAATAATAAAGCAGTTACAAAGAAATGCACTCATAAAATAAGTAGAAAGTTATTATCTAAAGTGAAACTAAAGTGTAAGCAGTGTTCTGAACTATTTAAAGATAATTTTTTCACTACTGTGTCAGACTTCACTGTCAAAACCAATAGACTCATGCATCTTTCTTTTTCCCTTTCTCGTTTCCTCCATCTCCTTGCATCCACTAACATTCAGATCCCTTCTGATGACATGCTCACACTTTCCAGCACTGATTGTACTTTTATTCATAAATCCAACTTGCTCTTCCTGGTGAGGTAATAGGAATACCCCTTGGCACTTGTAATCTCTCCAACTACCATCATCACTAACTTCTCCTATGAGATTCATTCAATCTACCTTTATTGTCCAATAAAATTTCTAGTAGCTGTTATCTACTAAATTCCATCTCTATCCCTTCTTTAAGAAGTTCGTCTCTTAGGTCACAGTCTTTCTCTCTTCCCCAACTTCTACCCTTATACTTACTCGCTCAAATGCCCTAACCCCATAGTTCTTCAACATACTAATTTCCCTTGATCTATTCTTCTACTACACTTACATACTGATATGGTTATACCTGTGATCTTGTCATCACTAAAAAGTGAGGCTATCACCATTTCCCTGTACATGAATGATGAAATTCCCTTTTCTGATCATAATGTTATTCTACCCCTGCAACTACCTTGCAGCCCTAACCTTGTTTTCATCCTCACTGTGATCTCTCGTCCCTTTACCTTTCCTTTCTTCTACTGTCCATCACCTGTGCACTTACTACACTCTTATTTCTTTATCTTAAGCCCTTGTTGAACCAGGTAAACACTACATTAGCCTTCACAATCAAGTCCTTTGTCTCTTCATCCCTTCTCAAACCACCCATGACACTGATCTCCCTATGCTCTCAGCTGAGAACCTTACCTCTGACTTCACTAAAGAAATTCATTCATAGGGAGCTCTCTCTTCTCCCTTTCTCACATCACGAAGACGTATTCCTCTCCTATCTCCTCTTTGACCCTTGAATTACATGATGAGGTGGCCTTTCCTCTAGGAGGAAGCAAATCACCTGTACCTCTGAACCAATTTCATCCTATTTTCTCCAGCAGATTACTTCCTTTTTCATTTCCACTCACTCACTTATCATCATTATCTCCCAGTCTTCTAGCTGCTTTCCTGCTGCCTGTAAATACCTTTATGTTCAAAGTCCCCATCCTTAAAAATCCTTCACTTGATCTGACTGCTCATGTTAACTATTATCCTATATTTCTCTTCCTTCTCATGGCTAAACTCAAGAAAACCTCCTACAGTTGTTTTCTCCACCTTCTTTCTTCTCTTTTCTTATTCAGTCATTTGAATCATGTCTGACTCTTCATGACCCTATGGACCACTCTCTATGGGATTTTTTTAGAAAAGAGACTGGAATAGTTTGACATTTTCTTCATGTCACAGACAGAGCTTAAGTGACTTGCCCACAGTCACACACCTTACTTCTTCTCTCACTCTCTTCTAAACTCTTTGCAGTGTGGTTTTTGTCATCGTCGTTCAACTAAAATTTCCCTTTTCAGAGTTACCAAAAATATCTTAATTGCCAAATCTAATAGCTATTTTTTCTCATTCCTCCTTTTTTATCTCACCACAAATTATCTAGCTAGCTAGCTATCAGCTATCTAGCTGTTTGTTTGCTTATTATTTATTCATTTTGCAGGGCAATGAGGGTTAAGTGACTTGCTCATGGTCACACAGCTAGTAAGTATCAAGTGTCTGAGTCCAGATTTGAACTCAGGTCCTCCTGAATCTAGGGCCAGTGCTTTATCCACCGCACCACCTAGCTGTCCCCTCTCCATAGATTTTAATACCACTGATCTTCTCTTCTGGATAATCTGTCCTCTCTAGGTTCTCATAACTGTTTTCTCCTAGTTCTACAAATCTGATTTCTCTTTCCTCTTATCCTTATCTGGACCTCCATCCAGGTCAAACTACGTAACTTTCAGTGTCTTCCAAGTTCTTAGGTAGGAGCTGGCACTTAATATAAATATATTATTTATATTAATAATATATAAATGCTAACTATAATTATTATACTAGCTATTCAATCCCCTCATTTTACAAATGAGAAAAAAGCCCTGAGAGTGATTTGTCCAAAGTAACTGGGTGCTATCATCTTTTCTGAGTGCTGTTTCTTGGTAGACACAGGAATAGTATTAGAACAACACTGTCACATATATAAATCTTGGTAGCTTAGTATAGGAATATCTCCCATTAGTACCATCTCTCTGACCATCTCAAGCCAATTTCTTAATTGTTTCAATTTAAAGGTGGTTATAATCTATTCCCACATCATTGCTGGGGCCCTAGCTCCACTCGGAACATACAGATACATAAGCCTCTTTTGAGACCTAAAACCTGTGTTCCAGAGACATGCACACAGACTTAACTACAAGACCAACTATGGATAGTATTCCAGATTCCTAAAGGGCATCATTCTTGGGAATGAAAGCTGTCTTAGGAATTCTCAAGCTATGGTATCAAAGAAGGTTCTTACTGTACAATGATATTTTGATAAACTGAGAAAAATGAAAGCTTATATCAACAGTTTTGTACAAGTTCCTAGCACTGGTATGGATGTGTGTGTGCATGTATGTGTATATGTATATGTATGTATGTATATATATACACATACACAAACTAAGTGCCTCTAGTAGGGCGGAGTAACTAATGAAGAATATTGCTTCATTAGAGTCATTGTGTTTAGATTTTCCATACCCTGTACATGTTTCCTTAGCCATTACAAATGTCTTGTGACTTGTGTGCATTGACTATAGCTAAATGAATACCGAAATGAATAATTGGGGAAGGTTATTTATTATATATCAGACACTGAGACTGGTGTGAATCAGAAAGGGGGAGTGGTTTTCCCAATCAACACATAATGAATGGCAGAATTAGAATACAAACTGAAGTTTTTTGATTTCAAATGTTTATATCATGCCAGTGTTGTTGAATTCAAATAGAATGAGATTCTGGCATCTGCATATTGACTTAAAATCACTAATTAACATTCCATATGTCTTGTTGTATTTTATTTTATTTTTTTGTGGGACAATGAGCAGTAAGTGACTTGCCCAGGATCACACAGCTAGTAAGTGTCACATGTCTGAGGCCAGATTTGAACTCAGGTTCTCCTGAATCCAGGGCTGGTACTTTATCCAATGTGCCACCTAGCTGCCCCTGTATTTTTTTTCCTTAGTATTTCCCAAATACATTTTAATGCATACATTTGATACCTTTGCATTACACCATACTGTCTTGTTATCCCATCATGGTAAGATGGAAGGAATAATGGAATAGAGGGGAAGGGAGAGTAAAAGGAAATAAAAAAAAGAAAGAAGAGAGAGAGCAAGAGTGAGAGCGAGAGAGAGAGAGAGAGAGAGAGAGGGAGAGAGAGAGAGAAAATAATAACAACAACAAAAAGATCCTCATGACCTGTTTCACCCAAGATGAATTGTCCTAACCTTGTATTAATGAACACTTTTCTGGACCTCTGCCCTCAGGGAATAGTTCTAAACATTCAAAATTTAATAGATAGGTAGGCCAAGTTTTAGGAGAAATTCAGTGTAGCTAAAACCCTGTTATATCATTATTATGTAGAGCTGATATACTTTCCCATTTTAGTAGTGTTTCATTGCTATACAAGACAAATAAAAACGAAGCTCAGAAAAAAATCCAAGATTTCCTAACTACAGGCATGCTTATGGAAGAATTGACATATAAACGTTTTTCTAGGGACTATTGTTTTCAAAAGATTTTTTTTTCTTCCACAAGTAGAGGGTGGAATTTCTCTGAAATAGGAAGTCACCCATAAGTCACCTAGATTCTATTTACCTACAATTTACCATGACTCCAGTGACTGGGGATATAGCTTTTATTGTCATAGTGAATAGTGTTTTGGAATGATAGGTAAACAAGCATTGCCAAACAATTCCCCTTGTATACTATGAGTCCCCTTTAAAATTATAAAGGTAGGACATTAAGAATAGTTCTCATTATCAAGAGAGTGTATTGAGATGTAGACAATTTCTAACCAGGTAGTCAACTAAGATTTAGAAAAAAGAAGGGCATTTGGTTGGAAAAAGTATTGTGAGGACAAGTTATTCCATAGCACAAGGGTACAGGGTAGAAATGCTGAAGTGTGTCAGTTAAATGGCAAACCTTGAAAAATGGGAGACCATTGAACATAGCTTCTGTTTAAAATTCACATTCAGATTCTCAGAAGTTCACTCATTCTCCATATTGGGAAGGGGGGGGGTTAAATTTTATGTGTTAGTTTTTTAAAGATTTTTGAAGAGAATTTACCTAGAATGATGTTGAAAAATATTTGATGTGAAAGAAAAAGAAAATCAAACACCTCGTTTTCTGTATTTCAGTTGGCATTCATTGTTGTTAATACTGTGATATTTCAAATAGAATCTGTGAATTATGTTTTGATGAAATTGAAAAATGCTAGAAAAGGTTTCTAGACATTGGATATGAAAGCTAGGTGTTGATGTATTACTGGTCTTTTAAGAGACTGCATGGCTCATATATTAGTCCAAATTGATGAAATAACCAGCTCCTGGGGGTTATTTTTATTTGTTTCATTTTCATCCACTTAAGGAATAGCATCCTCATCCAAAAGAATAAACTCTAAATCTCTAATGGTTAAATTTGAACAGCATGGTGGCTGGTGGCCAAGAGGCTCAGGAAGCACATAAAATCATATCATATAGGCACTGACCACTCAGTCCTGCTGAGATTGGTATTCTGTACTTCATTCAATTCAATTAACAAAACACTTATAAATGTCTTCTAGGGGCAGTGGATAGAGCACCGGCCCTGGAGTCAGGAGTACCTGAGTTCAAATCCGGCCTCAGACACTTAATACTTACTAGCTGTGTGACCCTGGGCAAGTCACTTAACCCCCATTGCCTCACTAAAAAATAAAAAAAATAATAAAGAAAGAAAGAAAGAAAGAAAGAAAGAAAGAAAGTCCAATATTCATTCATTCATTTTTCTGTTTATTCCTTCCTTCCTTTGTTTACTTATAGGGAAGAGTTTCTTTCTTCAAGGAGTCTGTTTTAATGAGTATTGGTCTACATTCTTAATGCAGCTCAGAGAAGCCAGGTCAGGAATACCAAAAGCCCATGTCCATAGAGTTGACTATATTAAGTTATCATGCTTTCAACTTGGGATATAGTTTAGTTGTTTTGATAAGAAAAGAAGCAGAGGAATAAGAGAGTAGAAAGACAAGCCTAGGCAACATGAAAACACCAGGCACCCGAAGGAGATTAGAGTAAAATCCTACATGAAAGAGAGAGGCAAGTTATTAAAAACATTTTGTTTTATGGTTTTAGCATTACAGAATAGGAGCACAGTGATACTCAAACTTGATTACTAATATAATTAAAATAGGTTTGTTTAGAGCACGTACAAATATTCTCTTCCTCTGCTGACCAGCTAGGAACTCTAGGGAAAAGACTTGGACTGTGTCTAAATTATTGCTGAGTGTTGGAGCTGGTGGTTCATCTTTCTACCTGGAGAATAACAGCATAGAGCATCAGTCAGAAAACATCTCTTCTTTTAATGGTCCCTTGAGTTAATCAGTTTTTCTGGCTCTTGAGGCAGCAGTGATTTATTGTTGTTCGTCCTTCATTCTTGAAGAGAGATTTTATATCCAACACCGCTGGTCAACGTAGGCAGAGAATATTTTAATTGCATGGCTAATCAAGTTTGAGTGTTATTGTGTATATCCAAGTTGCCTAGTCAATACCTATTCTGCTCAATAAATTGTTTTGCTGATATCTCAAAATTATTTCATTTTTTTTGAATTTCATGAAACTTGCAAATGAATATCTTAGTATAATGGTACACCTATTCCACATTTAATGTTTAACCTTGAATATTTGATAAATGCAAATTCTGTCAAAATTCTGTAACTTCCCTGGCTTTGGGGCTCATGAAAAATGTCTCCTTCAACAGTGCTGTTGTTGTTCAGTTATTTCAGTCATGTCCAACTCTTCATAACTCCACTTGGGGTTCTCTTGGCAAAGATACTGGAATGGTTTGCCATTTCCTTCTCCAGTTCATTTTACAGATGAGAAAATTGAAGCAAACAGGGTTAAGTGACTTACTCAGGGTCACACAGCTAGTAAGTGTCTGAGGCCAGATTTGAACTCAGGAAGATAAGTTTTCCTGACTCCCAGTCAAGTGCTCTAACTTCTGCACCACCTCACTGCCCTTACCACCCTCACCAAAGCTATTCTCCCTTAAAATTTCTTTGAAAATTGAAGTGGAAGCTTTTGTATATTTTAATGTCAAGAAGGGTGGGGGTGCATCCCTTTTCATTTGCAAGTTTCATGAAATTAAGAAATAACAATTTTGACATGTCAGCAAAGCAAATTAATGAGCAGAATAGGTGCTCACTAGCCAACTTGGATATACAGTGTATACCAAAAAACCCCAGTGCAGTTTTATGATTTAATAACTTTAATAATTTAAAAGTATAGGAATCCCTTTGGGATGCCCTGTATAGCCAGGTAAAGCATTTATAAATATTTACTATTTATTAGGCACTTTGTTAAGCACAAGAAATATAAATACAAGTAAAAAAGGTAGTCCCTTCCATTAAGAATTGGTAATGACTGGGGGCAGCTAGGTGGAACAGTGGATAAAGCACCGGCTATGGATTCAGAAGAACCTGAGTTCAAATCCGGCCTCAGACACTTGACACTTACTAGCTATGTGACCTTGGGCAAGTCACTTAACCCTCATTGCCACCCCCCCCAAAAAAGAATTGGGAATGATACCACATTAAAAGGAGGTGGAAAGTGGGGAGAGAGGAGCGAGGAGGGCAAGGTTGTTAGAGAGGGGGTGAAAAACCACATAGAGGCAAAAGCAGAGCCAGGAGTGAATAGTATGGAAGAGCTGTGTTGGGGGCAGAAACTCATCAGTTAATGGAGAAGTAGAGGAGGCATCTTGGAAGCATGATTAGAGGACTTGAGTTAAAATTCAAAGTTGACTGTGTATTCATTAAATTTGTTAACAAAAATCTTCCCCTGGATGAAGACAAGATTACAATGTACAGCATTTTGACAAGTTACAGAAGCAGAAAAAATTAAACATGGAAATATAGGATACTTTACACAGAAAGGATAAATTAACTACTATAAGGAGATGAAAGATGAATTTGATAGAAAATTTGGCTAAAATCATGTAGGTTACCATAAAAACAAATGTATGCAGCTTTTTGCAGTTTAACTATTATATTTCCTGGTTCAAGCTCTGTGGGAGGCAATGGAATTATTCCTACCCCCATACTGTAGATGAGGAAACAGTCTCAGAGAAATGACTTTTTTCATTTCTATTGTTCAGTTGTTTCTGACTCTTCATAACCTCATTTGGAGTTTTCTTGGCAAAGATACTAAAGTGCTTTGCCATTTCTGTCTCCAGTTCGTTGTTACAAATGAGGAAACTAAGGCAAACAGGGTTAAGTCACTTACCCATGATCACACAGCTAGTAAGTAACTGTCTGAGGCCATATTTGAACTCAGAAAGATGACTCTTCCTGACTCCAGGTCCAGTGCTCTAGCCACTGCACCATCTAGCTGCCCCAATTTCCTCATACTCACACTCACACCGCAAATAAGTAGAGGAATTTTGACTGCAATTCCATCTCCTGACTACAAGCCCTGTCCTTCAACTACAGCTCACTACCTGTACAATAAAACCAAGACCCCAGGAGTGTGTTGGGGCTAGCCTGAATTGACTGGTAAAAATAAAAATATTCATTGAAAGCATTACATCTTGGAAATCAGCAAATGCCGCAAATCAAGGGCTTGACTATTTTGTTGATTATCTTGAGGTAAGAAAGTGATGAAGAAAATGTTAATGATGGAGATTAAATTTAAAGTGTGTTGTTTGTATTTTTTTTTTCTGGAAGCTATTTGTTAAACATTTGTGTGTACACACCAGAAATCTTCCAGTTCTTGATGCCACTCCTCAGGTACAGAATGCAGCTTTGTGTTCAGATGAACATGTCTTTGTGAAAAGAAATAAAGATTTGGTTAGTGGAAGATCAAAGAGGTGAAGACTAGAAACTTAATGATGAAATTTGTGTCAGACCACTGTCTTAGGGGACAACAAGATAAATATAAGTAATATAGTTGGAGAAATCAAAGATATTGCTTTGGGAAAGTGAAACAAGTCCAAGCCACAAAGCTTATAATATTCAGAATCAATAATATCTTGGAGCATTATATGTCATATGTAGAGTATCATATAATATATAATCATATCATATATGCACACATAAATACATACACATAGTTGCTGATATATCTTATTGTTGATATATCTTTATGACTAAAGAGGCAGCATAACTTTAGTGGATGAATAGTTTATCTGAAAGTCAGGAAGACCTGGGTTCAAATTCTGCCTCTGACCCATATTTACTATGGAACCCTGGGCAAGTCACTTAACCTTCTCAGTACTCTAGGCCTCTAAGACTGCAAGCTGCAAAAATAAATAAATGGTTGGTTGGTAGGTAGGTAGGCAGATAGATAGATAGATAGACAGACAGACAGATAGATTAAAAGGCCTCTGACCTAAATTGTTTGGGGCAGTTTCCTCACCCATGAGTTCCCAGTGTCAGTAAAATCACAGATCCCATTTCTGTTCCCTTGTTCTTATCCCTCTGATGAAGTTAGGCGCTCTCCAACCCAAGTGAAGTATGTTTCACTTGTGTAGACAGCTCATGGAGGAAGAAGTCTAAGTGATTTGCACAAGACCCATTTCAGTGAACTAAAAAAGTTGAAAAAAGCGTCTGAAGAGAGTAAAGGCAATGAGGTTATATGTTCACGAGACTGGGATAAGAAGAGCTTAAGTTGTGATGGAAATGCAATGCTTACTATTTCCATAGAAAGCAGAAGGGGAAATTGGGTTTCGGTAACAGTATAAAGGATTTAGGTGAGATTATATCTGAAGATTTTGAAGAATAAGTCAAATAGTTCTCCAGGTTACTGTCCACAGAGTCTTTTCCCCATGCATAGGAAAATGGAGATGACTTCCTAAAGTCCCTTCCAATCCTATACAATGAAAAAATATATAAAATATTATATTATCTAACACAGAAAATTGAATTTCTAAAGCCTTTGAAGAAACAGGATTCTCTTCAAAGCTAGAGAAGAAAAAAATGTGTAACTTTAGAAAACACAGCCTCCAGTTATATTACCGAATCTCCAACCTTTTCTCCAGTTATATGAAGTACAGGGATGGTGACAAAGATTCTCGTTATATTGTCTCAAGAAACTTGCCCCCACAGGAATCTAAGGTGATGATGTTTCAACTTGTCCAGGCATCATCATCTTTATTAGAATGACCTTTGTATTTTCTCCATATTAATGTTTCTCATTTGATTTGGAAATGACTTGGAAACCGAGAAAACCACTATTCAGCAAAACTTCTATGGACTATTAAACAAGTTACACTCAGAAAGCTTTCAGATGAGAACAGATACCAATGTCATGAAGGAAACCATTCAGATAAATAAATGTATTATTATCATCAATATGGTATTGCCACAAACAATAGAAGCATGCTGCCTGTTTATGGCACAGAACTTTATCCTACAGATGATTTTAAAGAGATTAATGTCACTCTTTAAAGTAAGGTGATATGACAGGAATGGTATAAATGAAAATGACTAGCGAGTAAGGCAATTAACTCGAAAACACTTGTACTAAATTTGCTTTAGATTGACAATAGATCTCTTCTTGGGAAGGGGAAGGAGAGAAGAGATAAGGATTTTTTTTAAGAACTCATGGGACATAGTGGGATGGTGCCTAATGACGTGATATAATATAAAGCATCACTCGGTGCTAAACTAAATTTGCATAATGCCTTTTTTCCCTAAGAGATTGCTTTATAAGATCAACACAGGGACGGAAATGAAGTGGAAAAATAAAATCACCAAAAGCAAATATTTTCCCAGTGTCTGCAAATATTAATAATAATGCTCAGTTCTCTATATCATTAGCTCTGCTGAGCACCCACCTAGATGCCCATAAAAAGTACAAGGCTAGTGTATCCTCTGGGGATGAAACTCCTCTAAAAGAAAGTTGGATGGGTTTTTCAAACCAGTCCTCATAAATCATGCAAAGTAGAGTTGGGGTTAGCCCTAGGGCGCAGAGGTAATGTACCTGCTTAGCCATGTGCAGCTGTGGGGGACAAAGATACCTCTAAGAGTACAATCCAAGTAAATAATAAAGACTCTGGTCATAACAATGAAGTCAGTTAAGTTTGTTTTCTGAGCCTTCTTCCTTCCTTGGTTGAGATTGCCTCTTTCCTTTCATATTCCTGTTCTCTGACTTCAACCAACTACTCCAATATTGTTACCCAATAAGGTAACAATTCCTGCTGTAAAGAAACATCTAATTGACTTACTCCAATACCTGGAACTAACCCCACCCTCCATACTCTTGCCCTGCCTCTCTTCCATGATATATTAGATAAAATACTGCACTTGGGAAGTCAGTAAGCTCTAGGTTCAAATTCTACCTCAGATAATAATGATATAAGCCTGAGAATGTCATTTATCCTTTCTCAGTCTCAGTTTCCTAATGTCTAAAATGTAACATCATCAAACCTTTAGGATTTAGGTTATAGGATTGTTGTCAGCACTAGTTAATCATGTGTGTAAACTATTTCACAAATCTGAAAAGTACTCTATAACTGGCAGTTATCATTAATGATGAGGATAAACCATTCTTGCCTTTAATCCCAGGTGCTACTCTGTCCCTTCCTTCTCTCCCTTAACCATTGTTCTTTGTAATTTGTTTTACCTTAAAACACAGTTTCTAGTTTTGTTAGTATTTAATGATGCCAGTCATTAAAAAGTATTTGTTAAGTACCTGCTATGTGTCAGGAACACAGGATACTATACCAGAACCAAAATAATCACTACTCTCAGGGAGCTTACATTCTATCATGAATGTTCCTACTGGGTTCCTACTGGGACCTCCACCAACCAATACATGCCTTCTAGGTTATTTCTTGTTTGGCAACATAGACTATGCAAACAAAATCTATTTTTGGAACACATATATAAGTTGTGGTGGTAGAAATTTTCTACCCATAAGTGATCCTGAAGCTATAAAAACAGACTAATATTGATCAGAAATTATGCTGAAATTAATTTCCCTTGGATGGTACTAAGAACCTCATTTCTAGGGAGGCATGGCTGATAATTTTTTTTTTTAATAAGGGGGAAAAAGCACAACTCCACCTGCTTAAAGCACATACTTATCACTTTACATTTGAGGCTGTTCATAGAATGCAAATTATTAGAAGACTAGAGCTCTTCAGTGTATTCATAGGAAAGTTGTAGTTTAGATTAGATTAAACTCAGGAGGCCACCATGGCTATTCATTTTGCTCCCAGAATTGAGTAGTACATTCAATTTAAGCCACTTGTGTTACATACCACTGAAAAACTCTGTGTACCTAGGAGATAGGGCACTAAAGAAGTATTTTAAAAGATGTGTGGGTGTGGGTATGCGCAGCACAAACTTATGATTTCACCAAAGTCAAGAATTTGCCTATGTGTTGTAAAGCCTAACATTCGAGCTGTGATGTTTAAAATCTAATGTGTGGTGGCCTGACCTGACCCCAGTGTGGGGGAGAAACTAGCTAAGATTTACTGATCAATTCAGCAAGAGTTTAGGCTTTAAGTATTTATTAAAGTGTATTAGAAGTTAGTGAAGAGAGAGAGAGAGATTGAGAACAGATTTCTTATAGAATGGAAAACCGTAGCTTAGATCTCTTCGGGATAGCCAGAGATAAAATCTTGCCTTTCCCTAACAGCCCACATGAAGTTCTCTGTCTGCCACAAAACCAAAGTCCTGAATGAAAACAACCAGATCCTAGCCACATCTCCCAGAAGCCCCTTGTGAAACAGGAAGCAGGGCCATCCTCACACACAGCTCCAAGCTAATTGGCTGGTAGCACTGATTGACATGACCCACAGGCAGTAGACACAACTTCTGGACACCAATGCTACTTTTGAAACTCCAGAAAGGTCACCTCATGCTTTCTCCTCTGGGCAGAGCTTCCCTGCAATGTCTTTCTCAGCAGGGTAGTGGAGCTCCAATTCTCACAGTTTAAACTTTCTAACGATGCTGATAACACTTCTGTAACTTATGGTTTTAGAGTATTGTTTTTGATACAAAGAGTTTGTATGACTTGCTGGTAGACACACAGATGGTATATTTCAGATGCAGAACTCCATCCCAATTCTTCCTGTCTCTAAGACTGAACCCATAGAAAGAATTACAGTTTTTGAAGTCATATGATATCTGTTCAGATTCTCTTTTTTTTCTACCAAAGAATTCTTTTCTGCTCTAGGCAACTTTTAATGTCCTTAAATTTATGGTAGGAGGGTGTCAGATCTACCTATGTGATATCAGAATATCCTAATGATTTAGAGATGTTTATAAATAACTTCATGCTTATAAATAACCTCTTTCCCAGAGATCCACCTCACATTCACATATACTGTGATAAGCAAGGGAGAGGGTTCCAGTTTATAGTCTCTGTTGAAATTTAGTCTGGCAAAAGCAACTAAATATATCCACACCCTCTGACCCCAGAGATTCCATGGTAGGCATATAACTTAACGAAGCCAAAAAGAAATATTCTATATATTCCACAATATGCATAGAATCACTTTTCATGGTAATGAAGAGCTGGAAATATTTTTTACATGTATGATTATATAATATTTGTAATTTTGTACAAGAAAACTTGATTTAAAAAATGAAAGTAAGTGAAAAATAGCATGTTTCAGTCTGTTCTTTGGTGGTGGATAGTATGTTTTGTCAATAGTCCTTTGGGATTGTCTTGGATCATTGTATTGTTGAGAATAGTCAAGTCATTCACAGTTCTTCATCAAGCAGTATTAGTGACTCAATACACAATATTCTCTTTGTTCTCACTTCCCTATACATCCTTTCATACATGTCTTTCCAGGCCCTTCTGAAGTCATCCTGCTTGTCACTTCTTATAGTACAATATTCCATCACTATCATATACCACAGTTTGTTTAGCCATTCCCCAATTGATGGGCATTCCCTTGATTTCCAATTCTTAGCCACCATAAAAAGAACAGCTATAAATATTTTTGTACAAATAGGTCTTTTTCTCCTTTTTGGGATGTCTCTGGGTTATAAACCTAAGAGCTAGAAATAGATGTACCTACTTGACTAAAATGGGGTTAACCAAAAAAAAAAATTATTAATAAGAAATACACAGATGAACGGGAAAATGTATGTGAGATGCAAAGTGAAGGAAGCTGTATTTAGTGACTTCAATATAAATTAAAGAAAAAAAATAAAAAATGTGCTACTTAATTATAATAACCACCTATGACCCCAGAGAAGATTTGAAAGAATATATTTTGGTCTATTCCTTGCAGAGGTAGAAGATAATAGAAGCAGAATAGTTGCATGAAATGTCAGACATTTTTGAAATGTGGGTTGGTTTTGCCAACTTCCTTCCCCCTGCCTTCTTTTTAAGTCTCTGATACAAGGAATGGTTTACTGGATTGAGAAGAGGGGAGAGATATATTTGTTAATGTTTTTTAGAAATTAAAGCTATCAATAAAATAAGGGGGAAAAAGAATACCTAGCATTTATCTAGCCTTTTAATGTTTCCAGTACACTTTCTTTTTAGATACTCACTACAACCCAGTGAGATAGGTACTATTTTCCCCAAATTAAAGATGAGGAGATTGAGGCACAGAAAAGTAAGTGACTTGCCCAGGAGCACACAACTGGTATGAGGCAGGCTTTGAACTTAGATGGTGTGCCCATAAGCACCAAGTCTTTAGCCATTCTTTGACTGTAGCTTCTGAAGGGTACTCTGTAGCAATGTCCTTGTCCATCGCTTGAGTGGCAAATAGTAAATCAATTTATAATAGTTTATTAATTGCTAATTATATACCAAATAATGGTGATACAAAGGCAAAAAGAAGACATCCCCTGCTTTCAGGGAGCTTTTAGTTTTATAGGTGAAAAAACATGTAAATAATATAAGCTTATATAAGTTGTCCTGGTTGCAATTACATAAAGTACTTTGGGGACATATATAAATTAAATTGGAAGAAAAATTTTGGATATACCTAAGGTAAATATGCAAATTAAATTCTAGTAATGACCCTGGGTTTATATCTACACACATGTATATTTTGTATATGTTTATATAGATATAGATATGTATATATACACACACAGGTATGTATGCACATATATTTCCTGGGCCAGGAAGATCACCACTAGCCAATGTTAAATTCATCTGTGCCATAAATCTAGGAACATTGATGGCCTACCAACAAAAGCCTTTTACACAAACCTTGAACATAAAGTCTACCAGATACCACTAGTTCTCACCACCAAGCAGAGAAGTATCCAAATAGAGCTCTAACCTTCTGCATGTATAAAGTCATAGAATATTAGAGTAGCATTGTAAAGGCCTTCTGATGCCTTATAGCCTAACCCAAACTTACCCCCCAAAAATGTTCCACTATAATATACCCACTAAGTAGGAGAAATGTAAATGGTAAACTCCTTGCCCACCCTGCCTGCAAAACTTCCTAGTATAGCAAGAATCAGATTAAAATGTAATTAGGGGGCAAGGCAGCTAGGTGGCATAGTGGATAGAGCACCAGCCCTGGATTCAGGAGGACCTGAGTTCAAATCCGGCCTCAGACACTTGACACTTACTAGCTGTGTGACCCTGGGCAAGTCAGTTAACCACAATTGCCTCACCCCCCCCCCCCAAAAAAAAAGGAAAAAAGAAAAAATGTAATTGGGAAATGTTTAACAAAATAAATGAAAATACAATACAACATATATAATGTCTATCTATGATATTCTAAGTCAATGTGTAGCCCACAGGGATCCATTGTTTTGTTGTTTTGGGTTTTTTTAATTTCAGTTTGGCACCACTGTTGTATAAAATCAAATACTCCATCTCTTCCAAGATAACTCATGTTCATGTCAAGTACAAGGCTGAGCCATTTCTTTCATTCTTTGTTTGTCTGTTTCTCACACTGTACCACACAATCTAGCAGTGTCATCTGATGAAGTTCCCTGCACTGAATTCTCTTGTGGGATATTCATACATATTTCTTCAAGGAATGATTGGCAGATTCTAGAGAATAGTTCTTTGTACTGACCTTACATGTCAAGATTCCAAATTTAGCATTACCCTCCTGGTTTACTTGTAAGCTAATCCTTGTCAAAAGCTGTGCTGTAGTTTATCAGTGTTTGGCAAAGCCACATTTCAGTCCATTAATGTATGTAATCATCACAAAAGATCAAAGACCTCTTTTTCTGAAAGCTCCAACATGCACCTATTCTGCCACCTACCTCAGAAAGTTCAAACAGTTCTGTTCTCTTTTATAGCTGGTCATGTGATCCCATTTTTCCCTTGCTGGGGGTGGGGATGGGGGTGGGGGTGAGGATTTCATCTTCCTTTTCCATTTCCAGTAGCTCCTCCTTTATTTTCTGTAATATCTCAAGGGCATACATGTAAATGAAATGCAAAACAAACAAACAAAAAGCCAAATTTATATATGCAAATACATTATCAAGACATTTTCTGAAGGAAAAAAAAGTGTCTTTTGCCCAGAAGGACTTTAAAAATTATGTTCCAGATTTTGTATCTCTGTTATCAGCCTGAAGGATGAAGTCCTTGTATTTTCAGGAGTCATTTAACCAACTGATGGCATTGTTCCTACATTTGCTTCCAAATCAAGAAGTTGTTTACAGTGTTTGTAGCTCCCAGCAAGCTCCCAACAAGAGGTGGTGCAGAAGATAAAATTAAGGTAGAGATATTAAGGAGGAAATGTAGCTAAAACTGCCTGGGAAATTTAGCTAAACAAGATAAAATTATCTTGATTATAATTAGACCCAAACATCAGGTCGGCCATCCCTAGGGAGCTCCCTGTGCAGACACTATTGACATCATAACAACCAATAACAAATGATATTCTTTGTATGGGTGCTGGTTAGCAATGAATCTTTCTTACCTTAAAAGCAGCCCTTTCAGAAGTTGATTGCCAGAGTTTCTATAACTCTAACAGCTAATTAGACAGTACAGTTTTCTTTGCTTTTTATTTCTTTTGATTAGCCCTTTAACAACAATAACAACATCATTATAATTAATACTAATCCATCTATAAACCAGCTAACAGATAACACAAGCACAAAAGCAGTCCATCAGTCCATGTCTAGGCTCTTACTTCCTAAAGCTGAGATCAAATAAGTAAATTGAACTAAGGGACACCAGTCATAGTTTATGAAACTTCCCTGCTCAAAAACCCCTAGTGGCTCCCTATTGCTTTATAGAATGACCTAGAAACCTTACCATCTTATTTAAGACCTTTCACAGACTTGTTCCAGCCTTTATTCTGAGCTTCATTTTCACTACCCACCCACTTTCATGTAAGTCATGTTCCTGCCATACAGACTACCAGATGTTCCTCGATCTTGTAATGTGCAGTGTGTCACTTGTGCCTGAAATGTGTGTCCTCTTCAACTGTTGACAGCTGAGATCCTATTCTTTCTTCTAAGTCCAGCTCCGTGCTTTCTCTTCCATGAAGCCTTTCCTGATTCACACCTGAAGCAGTCTCTTCCTCCTTCAGGTTTTCTCAGAGAATTTTGTCTTGATGTGTTCTTTGCCCCTGAAGCATTGGATCTTGGAATGAACATCAGTGTTCGTATATCCTTTGCATAAACACAAGCCAAATTATACCCTCTATAGAGGCAAGGACTGTCATTTCTCATACTATTAATTCCAGTGAAAGCTGCAGCCTTGATATTATGAGTTAGGAATGAAATTCTGTAGGTCTGGGTTCAGTTCCTCACTGTGCTTCATACCGGCTGGGGAACACTGGGGTAATCACTTAGTCAGTGGGCAAGTAACTCTCTGGACCTCTGAATTGAAGAAAAGTTACTGATTTGCATTGATTGTCATTCTGTTGTAGGGGGGCTTTCAATCTGATTGGGGGGGGGGCTAGTTCACCCAAAGAATTGGAGGCTCACCATGAATCTTGTAAAATAAGAAGAGATTTATTAGGAAAGGAATACATGGCAGGGAAACAGATCACCTTGTATCTATCTTGTAAAGAATGGTCTTTTGTATTTTTACCAGACAAAAGGGAGAGAAGCGCATTACAAAGAACTGGGAGGGAAACATAACAACAAGGAGGGGGTTTTGAAATAATGGGGCATCAGTAAGCTATGCAGCACCCATCCATATCTTGCATATCAGTGTACCAGGGTTGTACTGTATTAGGCAACACCCATTCCTGAGGTGGGAAGAAGAGCTGCCCCTCCCCTGAGAGAGTTCAAGTATTCCTTGAAGGGGTTGAGGTCTTTAGGTTTCTTGGGGTCCCACTGTATTCCCATAACAATTCCTTACCAACTTTATATATCTATGAAACCATAGGTCTGGCCAAAATAATAAGAAATTACAAGGGTACTAACCATATTAATCTGATCATAGTATTATAATAATAATAACATCAAACACATTTCTATAGTGCTTACTATGTGCAAGGCATTGTGCTAAGCACTTCATAATTATTACCTCATTTGATCCTCACAACAACCCTGGGAAGTAGGTACTATTATTATCCCCATTTTAAAGCATAGTGAGTATATGAGACTGCATATTGGCTCAGGTTTACCTGACTCTAGGTCTTATGCTCCTTTTAGGGCATCATCTAAGAGGCACTTATATGTTTGTTGAAAGAAAGGATGGAAGAGAAATTTGATCACACTTTTTACTGGGCTTCATTGGTCTTCATACTAGCAAGGTTCAAGTTTTGGACTGTCATTTTTATTTCATAGAGACTTTATGAAAGTCTTTTTTCATGAAATAATTCTATCTTGTAAAGCTGTAACAAAAAGGAAATAAGGGACATAGGCAGAGATTAAAGATTAGAGAATAATTGAATAGTAGTTGAACAATCTACGGTAGTTGAATTTAATGATTCCTGTATTGTAAGGAACAACAAATGTGAGAACTTCACAGATATTAAGCTGAGTTAAAAGAATGATATACTTAAGAGCCACATAAATAAAGCAAACATTGAGATGTAATGAAACTGATCAAAGACAGTGGTCAGTATTCATATGGTAAATATTAAATTTAAAGAACACAGACTTCCTTTCTTTGTTGATTCACTCTTTTTGGTAACTATGCTTTGTAAGGGGAGGTTAGTTTTAGTATTTGTGGGAAGTGTTTCTTGTGTCAAAAAAAAATGCATCAAGAACTTAAAATAGAGGTTGTTGATTACACAGAAAATTGAGGTAAAGATTCCAAGACATTAGACTATTTCTGCCAGCTTTGTAGCAGAACTATAATCCAAGTACTCCCTGTGTCCAGGTAGAACTGAAGACAAGGTAGCCTAGACTTTCTTGCAAAGGTCAAGAATTTATATCAGTTACAATTCTCTAGATAAAGTGATAGCCTGAAGGTATTAATCTCTTTGTATTCTTTCCTTGTCTGCTATCATAGGCATACAAAGGAAATAGGGAAATCACCCTTAGTCAAGACAGTCTTGTAAATTGGGTGAATTAAAAATTCCAGTTATATTTGCAAGTCAAAGTACAAAATATTGAAATTATTTAGTGTTCATTGACTTTATTAAATCTTTTGTATAAAAGATATCTTATTAAATATCATTTACCATTATTATTTTGTGAAAAGTAACAAATACAACTTTTTCATCCTTAAAATGATTCAGAAAAATGTCTAATGTATTATCCAATCCAGAAAAAATAATTTATTTCCTCCTCAAACTCAGGGACAAATTAATAAACATTTTTGAAAGGCACCCTGAATTTTGAAGGAAGAAAAGTGAATGGATGATGACATAGGGAAATTGATATGGAATAATATTGTAGCATCAAATTAGAAAGTAAAAAGATCACCAGAATAGCCAAACTTTATCTTAAGAGAATTAGTTAATTCTCTACAGTGAATTCACTTATGTTTTGTTTTGAATTTTCTATGAAACAATTCATTTTTATCCCTTAAAAGTTTGTCAAAATTATTCCATGGACCCTCTTAGAATGAGTCACAGTTGAAAAATTGATTAACTCTTAAGGAGATTATGGGACTCATAAGTGATAGTAAACTTTATCCTGGTAAACGTTTTATGTATCATTTTTCGGTACTGAGTGATATTAAAGAAAAAAGAGCAAAAGAAAGTTCACCAATACAATGTCCTTTTTTCTAATTTAGGAATGGTTGAGATTTAAGAATAGTTTTGCCTCTTCCACTGTGGTACTATGATACTAACCCTTAGCCCCATGCAAATTAAGCTATTAAAGAATTCAAACCATCCTTGAGGCTTAATTGGATCAAACTATTGACATTAATTCCTTTGACAGCAAGGTGATCCACTGGATAGAATACTGGGCCTGGACTCAGGAATATCTGAGTTCAAATGTGGCTTCCACATTTGACCTTTAACAACTATGTTAAGGCCACAGCCTTGAACAAGTCACTTAACCTCTTCTTGCCTTAGTTTCCTTATATGTAAATTAAGGTTAATAATTGCATCTCCCAGGTTTGTTATAAGTATTGAATAAGATAATATTTGTAAATTTCTTAACACAGTGCCTGTCACATTTAGTAGGCACTATGTAAATGCTAATTCTGATTATTATAATTATTATTAATCTGACTACAAAGCAACTCCAGGAGCTCCATTACCATTTGGATGCTTGACCAGTGGACCACAATGGGCAAACTAGCAGACAAGGAACCTTTGCTGAGCTGAATCAGATCAAGGTGTCATCAATGCATATTTTAATGAGTATCTTTCCCCTACTATGAATTAATGGGTATCCTTTCATTAAAAGTTTAATGGTGTGTAAGTGCCTTATTTTCACTTACTATCAGGAGAATAACCAGAGTTAGGCCCCTCCCAGGATACATGGGATCATAGATTTTGAGAAAGAAGAAAACTTTCCTCCCTCATGTTATAGATGAAGAAAAAACATCTCAGAAGGAAGTGATTTCCAACAGAACAGTAGTTAATATGTGGTTAAGCTGGGGTTTGAATTTAGGTTTTCTGATCCCAAATTCAAATAATTTTCTACTATGTGCTCACTCACTCTTCTTACCACTAGATGAGTTCTTGAAAACATTCCTCTTTCAAAGAATTACTCCCCCACACAATTCAATCAAAATTTAAGTAAAAGTTTTTATTATTTGGCACACAGAGGCATGACTGGGAGAAAAAGCCTAACTTCAACTCCCCTAACAAAGGAGAAGATCACAATCATATAGAGGTGTGTGTGTGGGGTGGAGATACCAAAGACCGAAAAGTTATGATGATATTAGCCATTTGGATATATGAATAATAATAATTCCACATTTCTAACTTGAGATTATTGTCATTACCTGGTCCTAATCACATAGCAAACACGACTGGCTCCAAACTAAGCTCATGTTGTAAATTCAAAAAGTGCCCAGCTTTCTGGGTGGCTGTTTTATTATCTGTTTGATCAGCCACTATCTGGTTAATTAACTACTTTGATTCTCCAAGGAAAGAGTAATCTCTAACTGGCCCCAACAAGCTGATCAACTGCATTTCTCCATGATCATAGTGTCCCCCTCAGGGCCAGAGCATCCCTAACTGGACACAGGCCCACCAGGCTGCTACTACACTCTGAAATGCAGATTTTTTTTTTATATCAGCTTGCTGAAGTTACACTTATATACACAGCTAGGTTGCCCATGATTAAGACATGGAGGGATCCTGTGGAGATTTTTGTGAATATTCTCTTTATAATGAATTATTCATCCCCATTATGGAACTTTTATCACTAAAGCCTCTTCATTCATGATAGAATTCATGAAATTTAGAGTTGGAAAGAAGCATCAAGATCATCTAGTTCAATACATTCATTTTATAGATGAGTTAACTGAGGACTAAAGAGCCAAAGTGACTTAAACTTCAAGATCACCAAACAGTAAGAACTGGAATAGGAACTTGAACCCAATTCCTATTATGATAAATGCACAGCTCTATGCTCCTTTCCCAGACTGGCCTGAAAAGGGAAGATTTTTGTTATCATTCAGATTGAGCCTGTAAACCTGTGCCACTGAGAATGTAGGCCAAAAAAAAAAATGCATTTTCATTGAGCATTATCAATGAAGAGAAGCTAATAATAGGCAATTTCAGCAGTGCTGAAAGTGAATTCAAGTGAATACATGGCAGCTAGCTTCATTTACTGACCCCTGAGTATTCCTTGAAGTCTAGCAATGGCATTTAGAGGAAAGATGTGTGACTGTCAGGGCCTCAACCCTTTCCACATTTTCCACAGACTGACTACTGAAGACACTGTCAAAGATGAATTATTAGAAATTGAAATAATGTTTATGAAGTCAAGTTCACTTTAGAAAACTTTTAATTTGGGGGCAGCTAGGTGGCGCAGTGGATAGAGCACCAGCCCTGGAGTCAGGAGTACCAGAGTTCAAATCCGGCCTCAGACACTTAACACTTACTAGCTGTGTGACCCTGGGCAAGTCACTTAACCCCATTGCCTCACTAAAAAAAGAGAAAAGAAAGAAAGAAAACTTTTAATTTTAAGATTGAAAAGACAGTTATGATAAGTGCTGAAAATTTTCAAACAACTTACTTTGTTTTCACATGAATATACAATTGAAAGGAAGTGTTAATTAAACAAATTCTGCATCAGATCAGTCCTAGTCACTTGGGCATGTTTCATTGTCATCTTTCATGCATATACATATGTATGTGTGTATGTGTATATATATGTGTGTGTATGTATATGTGTATATTTATATATACAGAGACAGAAAGAGAGAGAGTACATAAATTTAAAAATCTTGGGGATTGTGGCCAACTGGTCCAACCCCTTCATTTTGCTGATAAGAAAACCGAAGTCTAAGGAGTTTAGGTTATTTGTTCATCATCACACAGAGAGTAGTGACTCTGAAGTTATTTGAATTTAAATTCTTTTGGCTCTTAAAGCTATTTCTCTTTCCACTACATCAGTCTGATTCTTATTGTGGTCATGTCTGACTTTTCATGACTCCCTTTGGTGTTTTCTCAGAATCGATGGCCATTTCCATCTCCATCTCATTTTATAGATGAAGAAATTGAGGCAAATAGTATTAAGTGACTTGCCCAGGGTCACAGAGCTAGTAAGTTTCTGAGGACAGCTTTGAACTCAAGAAGATGAGACTTCCTGACTCTGGGCCAGGCTCTCTATCTACTGCCCCACCTAACTGCTGCCTGATTTTTATAGTCTTGACTCTTTCTGCTTAGGGGAACATTCTCAGTAGACTCATATGTTGTTGCATCCAGATTTGTCGATATATCTTTGTTACAGTGTTTCAATTCTGGACATAGGGGTCTATGTTCTTTAAAAATGTTTTATTAATGTTTTTTGGAGATTAAAAAAAAATATCTCTGACTTGCTAATACTTTCTCCTTGTATAGAAACCTACTATATAACCAAAAAAAGTACAGTTAAGCAAAACAAACTGCATGTTGATCATGTCTAACAGTGTATGCCTCATTTCTCACCTATAGTCCTCTCTTTGGAGATAAGGTAGATATATTCGAGCATCATTTTGCTGTAGTCAGTGTGGATTATTTTATTGGTGTGAATTTTGATGTGTTTCAGCATTGTTTTTATAGGAACAAAGGAAACACGTATTAAGCATCTACTGGTAAGTCATGGTGCTAAAGCTTTTTTAAAATATCTCATTTGGTTCTCACAACAACCCTGGAAGGTAGATACTATCATTATCCCCATGATGAGGAAACTGAAGCAGACACAGGTAAGTGATTTGCCCAAGGTTATACAACTAATAAATGTCTGAGGCCAAATTTGAATTCATACCTTCTTAACTATAGGATCAGCCCTCTATGCAATCCTCCACCTAGCTACCATAGGTTCATATGATCATAAATTAAGAGCTAGCTGGGAACTCATACACATACTAATCCAGCCCCACATTTTCCAATGAGAAAACTGTCACCCAAAGAAGGAGAAGTGAATTACCCAAGGTCATACATATAGTAAGTGTCAGCATCGAGGAATAAATCAGGGTGTCCTGACTCCCAATAGAATGCTTTTTTCCTACAATACCATGGTCCCTTTCATTATCATGCTCAATATGTACATTGCCTTCTAAGTATTCCCTACTTTACTTTATATCAGTGAAGATATATTTTCTAAGCATCTCTGCATTTTCTGTATTTAACTTTTGCTATTGTGCATAATATGTACCAGACTTTGTGGTAACACTCTACACATATTCACATACCATATAATTTGTTCACTCATTCCCCATCAACAGATAATCACCTTTTATTGAGGTATTTTAAAAAATTGGGTCATCACATTACAGCACATTTTTTGAGTTTAGACATATAATGTAGCACTGTATAGTCATACAATTGAATCCTTTTTGTATTTATTTACATTCTTATTTTCAATGTCCTATCTAATCTCAGATTCAACAAGTTAATGCTTTTTTCTCCTTCTCCCATTTAGGAACTATTTTCCCCTAGTATTTTTGTTTAAGTTCTTTATTTATTTGTTTTGCTTTTTCATTTGGTACTTTTCACAGTTCAAATATTTCAATTTCAGTCCTTGACACTGTTAGACCCCATTTCTTCCAGATGATGCTTCCAACTGAGAGTCACCAACACAGAGCATATTATTTCCATTACAGGAGCGTCTGGCCCAAGGGAAAAAATGTTAAGTGAATTTGGAGTTTCTAACAGCACAACTTAATAAACATGAAAGAAGAGAAAATAATGCTTACAAATATTTGTGAATAGGTAGTTTTCAGACTTCTGTCTCTGGTTAATATGAAAAAAGGTAGACCTAGAGAAAAAACATATCTCCACTAAAGTTGCAATGTACTTTTACTTGCTTAAAGTACCGATAGAATTTAAGCCCTTTGAGGACAATGATTTTTTTTTTCCTTTTTGAAAGTGAATCTCCCTATCTCAACTAGTCTGCAAGTACAACTGCTGCTCATGGAGTCAATCCTGCTGCTGATCAACAATAAAGCTTTGATCTATTCCACTTCAAAACTAGAACAGTTCATTGCTCTTAAGACATTGTGATAGTTCCCCCGCCCCTCACTTTCAGGGGCTTACCATATCTGTGCCTGACTTACTGCAGACAAGAGATGGGTTTTAGCCCCATTGCAGATGAAAACTCCCAACTGTAAACAATCCTCCAGCCTCAGCCTTGCAAAGTAGCTGGGATTACACACTTATGCAACCATGCCTGGTGATTTTACCCTTTTTGTCTTAGTGCAACCAGCAGTGCCTTACTCATAGTAGGTGCTTATCAAATTGTATTACCTTTTGGGTCTATCTGTTCTCAAACAATGAATGCCTCTTCATCATGCATCTTCTTCAGGTTTGATTGAATGATGAATTTCTAGATTACCATCCATCCTCTTTCTTTTCTGAGCCTCTGAGTGGTATGATGTTTAATGTGGCACCTAAAAGGCAATATTCTGAATGTTTTCTCCACTTTTTAAATGTACATCTTGCAGTGATTCTTTTACTTCAACATTTTCATGTATCTGGCTCAATGGTATCAGGATAAAGGCTTTTGATGTTCACAGTAGATTCAAATCCAACTCCTTCGAACTTGCTGCATAGAAATACAGTTTACAATGACCTTCATTTCTGAGCAAGGCTTCATAAATCAAAGAAAGCAAGCCCTAATATCCAAGGCAAGACTATTGCTGGCTATAGTAGTTGTCTAAACTACCGATGGCAAAAGTAGAGTGCTTTCTGCTCCATTAGCCAGGTCATGTATAGGACTTAGAAGCAAGTCTGATGAATAAAGTTTACTTCTGGTATTTGACATTATGAGAAGCAACTTGACATAGTAGATAGAGAGCTGGCCTTGAAGCCAGGGAGATGTGGGTTTAAATCTTGCTCCTGACACATAACTGGCAGTGTGACTCTAGGCAAGTCACTTAATTTCACAGTGCTCTAGACAACTCTCTAAGATTAGAAGTTGAAGAAAAGGTGCTAACCTCTATTGGTCTAGGGAATTTTCTTTCCAAAGAGTTACCAGTGAAATCACAATGACAGTCCTCATCCCTTTCCATACCGTGCCCTTCCCCTTCAGTAGCCTTTTTTTTTTCAGTAGCCTTTTAATGACTCCCAAATAAAGTCAAAGATTCTAGGTCTGGCAATCAAGCCATTTCTCAATGTAGTCAAACCAAGCTGTTAGGATGGCTAGGTCCAAAGCTTGTATGACAGGGGGATTTCTAAGATACTACTATGGGACTCATCTCAGCTCCCTGAAAGGCACAGGAGTTAGGGAGCCTACTGAGAACAGGGATTAGCTGCTATAGTAATCAATCTGGCTGAAATAGTGAGTTCCCGAAACTTGAAAATAATTGAGTTTGGGGGCCTTCTGACAGCAGGGGTAGTGAATGGAATCTCATATTTCTTTTCATTTTCTTTCAACCTCAGTTCCCCTCTGCTCCCTTCCCTGCTATAGCCTTTCTGTTTTCTTTTCCTGATGAGTGTTGCCATCTCCCTTCACTTGCAGTGTTTTTTTTTCTACTCCTTTTCCTTTTATTTCCTTTCTTCCTTCTTTTCTCACCTTTACTTTTCCTCCTGTAGTTTATACAGTAGAGAGACAACATGGATAGAAATACACTTTAGGAAAGTTACTTTGGAAGTTGAGTGGAGAATGGATTGGAATGGGGAGAAATTTGAAGCAGGGAGACTGATTAGAAGGCTATAGGTATTGTGTTTTTGTTTTTGTTTTTTTAGTGAGGAAATTGGGGTTAAGTGACTTGCCCAGGGTCACACAGCTAGTAAGTGTTAAGTGTCTGAGGCCGGATTTGAACTCAGGTCCTCCTGAATCCAGGGCGGGTGCTCTATCCACTGCACCACCTAGCTGCCCCAAGGCTATAGTTATAAACCAGGAAAAGACTGATGAGGGCCTGCAAGCTTTGTGAGAGAAAGAGATGCATTGCAAAGATGTAAATAATATTTGACATCAGATTGGAAATGTGGGATGGGTGCAAGTAAGAAGCTGGAGATGATTGCAAGGTCATGAGCCTAGATGGCTGGGAGGATAGTGGTGCCTAGAATAGTCATTGAGGAGTTGTGAAGGGATGAGGGTTTAGGGGGAAAGAAGAGACGTTGTTTTGGACACGTTAAGTTTGAGATACCCATGGGATATACAGTTTCAGATGGATAGTTCATTGAGCAGGAAAACAGGAATGGAATCCAAAACAAGATTTAGGCTAGAGATACAGATCTGGGGGTGATCGGTATCGAGATAATAACTGAATCCATGGGAGATAATGAGATAACAAAGTGAGGGAAGATAGAGGGAAGAGAGAAGACACCACAGAACAGATCCCTAGGGAACACTGATAGCAGGTGTGACCTGGATGAAAATTCAGCAAAGGAAGAAGGAATGGGTCACATAGCTAGGAGAGAACAGTCACAAAAATCCAGACAGAAGATGCAATCAAAGAGGAAATGGTGATGAATAGTGACAACAGCTACAAGGAGGATAAGAATTGAGAAAATGTCATTAGATTTGGCAATTAGAAGGTCATTGATAATGTTGGAGAGGGTAGTTTCAGTTGAATGATGGGATCAGAAGTCAGACAGCAGAGTCACATAGTCAGATAGTAAGCACATGGTGGTACCTACTGTAGATAAGATAGTCATTCTACCTTTAAAGTGAGAGGAGGGGTGATTGGGACCAAACAGGGCCTCATTCTATAGATCAAAGGAAAAGCTGGAAAGCCATTTCAAAAGCCCAAACATGAAAACAACAAGAGTTGTAAGGCAAGAAAACTTACTCTAACTTTGGAAGATGAGTTACAATAAAGGAAGATGCACTAGAGCAGAGGTGTCAAAGAAATCACCCACATGAGGCCCACCACACTCTGGAGGATAATGAGACCAGACTAAAATGTAATTGGAAAATATTTAATAAAATAAATAAAAAGGTATCAAGGCATAGATAGCATTAACTTGTGGCTTTCTAAATCAATCTGCACCCACTAGGACATATGGTTTAGTTGCTCCTGTTTCTATTTGGTTTTGGTATCACTGCCTTAATGCAGTGTCAGGAGATGAATATGGACAGAGGATCAAGGACAGAAGATGTTTCTTTTTTTATTAGAAGCAATTACAACAATTATTATTATTTTTTTTTTTTTTGCAGGGCAGTGAGGGTTAAGTGACTTGCCCGGAGTCACACAGCTAGTTAATGTCAAGTATCTGAGGCTGGATTTGAACTCAGGTTCTCTGGAATCCAAGGCTAGTGCTTTATCCACTGCACCACCTAGCTGCCCAGAAGATGTTTCTTAAAGCATGAGAGAAGCAGCCTATGGCATCATTATGTCATCTTGGGGTCAGTTTAGACATATGGGCGCGCGCACACACACACACACACACACACACACACACACACACACTTCAGTCTTTCTTGGTCAGTAACATCTTGTTCCATGAACATGCATATATCCATACTCAGCTAAGATAATGAATAGGAGAATTTTCCCACAGAAACAATAGCACATTAGTAGGGAATGTTTAGGGCAGCTGGTGGCACAGTGGAAAGAGAGCCAGGCCTGAAGTCAGGAAGACTCATCTTCCTAAGTTCAAATCTGGCTTCAGACACTTACTAGCTGTGTGACTCTGGACAAGTAACTTAACCGTGTTTGTCTCAGTTTCTTCACCTGGAGAAGGAAAATGGAAAGCATTCTAGTATCTTTTCCAAGAAAACCCCAAATGGGGTCATGAAGAGGCAGATACAACTAAAATGACTCAACAACCAAAGGAGATGGCTTTCCTAAACAAGGAGCTAAATATTCATCTTTTTAAATCAGCACACCCAAACACTGTGCTGATACAGTCTGGCGGAACCAGCAGGGTTGGTGACTGAGGCTCTGAACCACTGAGAAGAAACCTTACAGCACATACAATAGAAGCAGTCTCCATTTGTCTGTTGCCAACCAATCTCAAGGGTCATAAGTCAGTTGCCTTAGTGTGATTGCATAAATTGCCTGAAAGTCAAAGGCTCAGAGGCCAAGGAATGCCCATATCACTTTATCACTTTCGGAGGAGAAATTTGTTTAGTTTTCCTTGTTTAACAGCATAGATCTGCGTTCGTGTGAGTGTGTGTGTGTGTGTGTGTGTGTGTGTGTGTGTGTTTAAGGCCCTTTCCCCTGCCTTTTAAAAGTGCCTGACTTCTTTGTAGCAAGATAAAACAATCAAATTTGTGTAAACAGTCCTTTGAAGAGTGGATTGTGAGCAGCGCTAGATTTAATTTTAAGAGCTTTAATACACAAATACATTTTTGGTAACTATGCCTATTTACTCTTTCCTTTTCCTATTTGTGAAGGCATTTCTGAACTGTGAGCTTTGCAGAGGACCAGAGAAAATAAGTCATGCAGCTAAATGATTGGTCTGAGCTCCCGGGTGGTTGTAGGCAAATAATATAAAGGAACAGATTTTTGCTATTTACTGTTGCTTGGGAGAGATGTAGGTGTAGCTTTGGAGGAAAGTAGGGTTTTTTTTGTTTTGTTTTGGGGGGTTTTTTTGAAAGCAGACCCAGCAGTATCTGAATACCAAGTAGAAGCCTTTACAGTTTCATCTCTCCTCTGAGAGCATTTTTGTTGTTGTTGTTTTCTTTGGCAGAAAATTGCAGTTTAAGATTTACAAACCACTTCATTTGCAAACTGCTATTACTATAGTTTGTGTCTGAAAATGTTTAAGCCTTCAGGCAATGAAAAGATATGGTATTAGAGGGTTGTTTTTTTTTTTTATAAAGAAACCTTTTATTCTCTTGGTAAAAAATGGATGGTGAGTAATACAGCAGTATTTGTATCCAGTAGTTCATATAAATTGAATTTCAATGTGTTGTACACATTTTTAAAATGCTAGATATAAAAGTTAGGAAACAGAAACACAGAGAATTCACACTGTATTTTAAATGTGATGAAAAGTCATCTATGTCTTCTTTCTCTCAGGATCTAGTGCTTGGCACATAGTAGATGATTAATAATTGGTTGTTGACTGATTGACTCCCTAACACTAGTGCTATGCGTAGAGTAGATTTTTTTTTTAATTGCTTGTTGAGTTTAATTGAACTGGCCCAGAGAAATTAATATTGGTGCCTTAGATATCTGCATGACAAATCATTACTTGTCCCATCTTGTTATTTTTGCCAAGGAAATTAATAATAATAGTGATAATAATAACTTGTTCATTTGTGTTTGACTCTTTATGACCCCATGGACCTTATCACTTCAGTACTGGCCATGGGGTTTTCTTGGCAAGGATACTGTAGTGGTTTGCCATTTTCTTCTCCAGAGGCTAATCAAGGTTAAGTGACTTGCCCAGGGTCACATAACTAGGTAGAATTTAAACACAGATCTTCCTGACTCCAGGTCCAGTGCTCCATTGATTAAGCTACCTAACTGCCTAGAATTTTTTTTCCCTTCTTCAGCCTGAAAAAACTTTCCTTGATTTCAGTAGGAAAATATAGTCTTCTTTATAACACACGCTTTTTTTTCTAAACATTTTTTCTGAATTCTGGTTATTTTTAATGATTTTTTAAAAATTCAATTGACTCAGATTCTTGGAGCTAGAAAGAACCTTAAAATGTCTAATCCTTATCCATTTTACAAATGAGGAAATTGAGTCCCACAGAGGTTAGGTGACTTCTTCGAGGTCACATAGGTTACTACATAAGTTACAGAGCAAGCATTTGTAGCTATGACTTCTATTTCCAAATCCAGGTGTTTTTATTTTGTTTTGTTTCTCTCACTATACTCTTTCTCAACCCTGAAGTCCCACTGTGTCAATAACAAATACTGATATCATGTTATGTCATGAAGGTGACCGATGTTTCTTAAATGTTGCACCTTTGGCATTTACAGAGCATTTAAGGTTTGTTCATAACAACCCTGTGATGTGGGTACTATTATATCTCCATTTTACACTTGAGGAAACTGGGGCTCAGAGAGTTTAAGGGCCTTTCCAGAATCACCCAGCAAGTAAGTGTCTAAGACAATGTCTCTGTCCTCTTGGTTGCAAGTCTACTGCACTATCTACTATACTACACTGTCTCCAAGTGAAATTCCAGATATTTTCAAATAAATAAAAATAATTCTCATATTTTCCCTATAATTTTTCTTTACCTTTCAGGTATTTGCTTGCAGATATCACTACTGAAAAATAGTATTAAGAATAATAACATTAATAAAAATCAAGGCATTATAGTGGATAACAAATTGAAATTGGAGTTAGGAAAGCCTAACTCCTTCCTCAGACCCTTCCTTACTCACTTAATATCTGTGTGCCTTAGTTTCCTTATCTTGACAATGAGTCAATTGCATTTAATGTTAATAACTACCAAAGTATTTCAAGAAACAAGATTATGTTTGAAATGCATACTTTAAATATTATATAGTAATTGTCAGTAACAATTTAAAGGCATTTTGAAGAACACTTTCTGGAAGTTTCATTTTATGAGTTGTTTGTAAAAGTTGCAGGTTATCAGAGATGATAGGGCTTAAATGTACCTTTTAAGGTTAGAAAGATAAATACATCATTTCCCAGGTAAAGAAACTGGCAGAGTTTGAGTAACTTCCTCAAGAATTCACAGATAATATGGCAGCATTAGAATTTAAGCCTAGGGTGGACCCAAGATGGCGGGGGAGAGGCTGTGACTCCCACAAGCTCCAGAAAAACCTGTCCATTCACGCCCAAATAATGTGGTAAAAATCAAAACCCAGAGCAGCCTAATGCACATAAGAACAGAGTGAGACTATTTCTCTGCAAAAGAGGGCAATTCTGATCACCTACTAATCAGGCTGAACAGCTCAGTGTGCGATCTGGACCCAGCCAGGGACACTGCTTCCAGTGCACATCAGAGTCTTCAGCACCTGCAGCTTCTGAGGCTTCAATCACAGACTGGTGAGGGGGTTCTGCAGTAGGCCGGGGTGAAGTGGAGGCAGCATCTACTGGAGTTGGGACAAAGCGCCCTGGGTCTGAACCAGTGGACTGAATCGAGTGAGTGGTGGTAGCCCAGTGGGGAAGGGGTAAAAGCACGCCAAGTTTCTGACCATAGAGAATCAGAGTTCAATCAGACTTCTGTTTCCGGGTCAAAGAGAAAGCAGCTGTGATTACTCACAAGCAAGGCAGGCTGAGAAGAAGCCCAATCACCCCCTGGGCCACGCTGTAGCATGAACAGTGTGTCCTGGTAGGGTCAAAGTTCCAACATCCAAAGCTTCCAAGAAAAATATGAACTGGTCTCAGGCCATGGAAGCTCTCAAAAGGGACTTTGAAGAGAAAGTAGGAGAGATAGAAAGAAGATGTAGAGAAAGAGAAGAAGGAATGGAAAGAGAAATGAGAGTGATGCAGGAGAGTCATGAGAAAAAAGTCAACAGTTTGAAAAGCCAAATGGAAAAGAAGATTAAAAAACTGTCTGCTGAAAATAATTGCCTAAGAATTAGGATTGAACAAATGGAAGCTAGTGACCTTTTGAGAAACCAAGACAGAGTAAAACAAATCCAATTGAATGAAAAAATAGAGGGCAATGTGAAATATCTCCTTGGAAAAACAGCTGACCTAGAAAATAAATCTAGGAGAGATAATTTGAAAATCATTGGATTACCTGAAAGCCATGACCAAAACAAGAGCTTAGACACCATCCTTGGAGAGATTGTGAGGGAAAATTGCCCGGATATTCTAGAAGCAGAAGCTAAAATAGAAATTGAAAGAATCCACCGATCACCTCCTGAAAGAGATCCCAAGAGGAAAACCTCCAGGAATATTATAGCCAAATTCCAGAACTCCCAGGTCAAGGAGAAAATATTGCAAGCAGCTAGAAAAAAGGAATTTAAATACTGTGGAGCTCCAATAAGGATAAAGCAAGATCTAGCAGCTTCTACAGTAAAGGACCAGAGGGCATGGAATATGATGTTCTAGAGGGCAAAGGAACTGGGACTACAGCCAAAAATCACGTACCCAGCAAAACTAAGCATCATATTTCAGAGGCAAACATGGAATTTCAAGGAGAAAGAAGACTTTCAGGCATTTGTTATGAAAAAACCTGAACTGAATAGAAAATTTGACTTTCAAATACAAGATCCTGGAGAAGCATAAAAAGATAAACAGGAAAAAGACTTCATGAGGGATATTAAAAGATCAAACTATTTATATTCCTACATGGGAAGATAATACTTCAAACTCATAAGAACTATCTCAGTAAAACTGCTGGGAAAACTGGAAGATAATATGGCAGAAATTAGGCATAGACCAACATCTTACACCTTATACTAAAATAAGGTCAAAATGGATACATGATTTAGACATAAGAGGTGATACCATAGGTAAATTAGGAGAGAAAGGAATAGTGTACCTATCAGATCTTTGGAAAGGAAAACAGTTTTTGACCAAACAAGAGATAGAGTATGTTATAAAATGCAAAATGGATGATTTTGATTATATTAAATTAAAAAATTTTTGTACAAACAGAAGCAATGCATCCAAAATTGGAAGGGAGGCAGAAAGCTGGGAAACAATTTTTGAGGCCAGTGCTTCTGATAAAGGCCTCATCTCTAAAATATATAGGGAATTAAATCAAATTTATAAGAATCCAAGTCATTCCCCAATTGAGAAATGGTCAAAGGATATGAACAGGCAGTTTTCTGATGAAGAAACCAAAGCTATCTATTCCCATATGAAAAAATGCTCTAAATCTCTAATGATTAGAGAGATGCAAATTAAAACAACTCTAAGGTACCACCTGACACCTATCAGATTGGCTAAAATGACAAAAAAGGAAGATAATAAATGTTGGAGAGGCTGTGGGAAAATTGGAACACTAATGCATTGTTGGTGGAGCTGTGAGCTGATCCAACCATTCTGGAGAGCAATTTGGAATTATGTCCAAAGGGCGATAAAGCTGTGCATACCCTTTGACCCAGCAATCCCACTTTTAGGTCTTTTGCCCAAAGAAATCATGGAAGGGGGAAAGGGACCCACATGTACAAAAATATTTATAGCTGTTCTTTACGTGGTAGCAAGGAATTGGAAGTTGAGGGGTGCCCATCAATTGGGGAATGGCTGGACAAGTTGTGGTATATGAATACAATGGAATACTATTGTGCTGTAAGAAATGATGAGCAGGAAGAGTTCAGAGAAACCTGGAGGGTCTTACGTGAGCTGATGATGAGTGAGATGAGCAGAACCAGAAGAACATTGTACACAGTATCATCAACATTGAGTGCTGACCTACTGTGATGGACTATATTCTTCTCACCAATGCAATGGTACAGAAGAGTTCCAGGGAACTCATGATAGAAGAGGATCTCCAAATCCAAGAAAAAAAAAGAAAGAAAGAACTGTGGAGTATAGATGCTGATTGAACCATATTATTTCTTTTGTTTTGGGTGCTGTTGTTTTTTTTTTTTTTCTATTTTGAGGTTTTGCATCACTGCTCTGATTCTTTCTCTTGTAACAGGATTAATGCAGAAATAGGATTAATGTTATTATGTGTATATATATGTGTGTATATATATATCTATATGTATATGTATAGAGATATATAGATATAACCTATATCAGATTACCTGCTGTCTAGGGGAGGGGGGAGGGAGGGGAGGGAGGGAGAAAAATCTGAAATTGTAAAGCATGTATAAACAAAAGTTGAGAACTATCTTTACATGTAACGGAAAAAATAAAATACCTCATACATTAAAAAAAAAAAAAAGAACTATCTCAGTAAGGATTTAACAGAGGACACAGGTCTGAACTGAATAGGAAGGGATGTTATGTTTAATTCTTTGTGGGGTGTCTTATGTCTGGGGCTGGATTTGGGCTTGGGGCCTCCTGGGTCCAGGGCTGGTGCATTGTCCACTGTGCCACCTAACTAACCCATAATGACATCCTTAAAAATAGGGTTGAGGTGTAGGAGAAATAGACTGGGGGAGGGGGAAGGGGAGAGATGGTCTGGGGAGAGTTATTTCACATGAAGGAAACAAGAAAAAAGCTTATGGAGGGGAGGGGAAGAGGGGGAAGGAATTGGGGAGTGAGTGAACGTTAATATCATCAGAATTGACTCCAGGAAGGACTAACATACATACTCAAGTGGGCATAGTAATATATTTTTGCCCTCAGGGAGGGGAGGGAGATAAGGGGGGGAGAGAGGGGAAGGAGGGAAGGGCAGATTCGGGGAGAGAGTAGTAAAAAGCAAAATACTTTCAAGGAAGGTAAAGATGTTCTGCATAACAGCACAAGTATGACATATTGAATTGCTTGATTTCATAAGGAGGGTTGAGGAGAGAGGGAGGAAGAAAATTTGGAACACAGAATTAGCTCAAAGACCTTAAACTCATCAGAGTTGGCTCATGGAGGGAATAACATTCACACCCAGTTGGGAGGAGTAATCTATTTAACCCTACAGGAAAGTATGAAGGGAAGAGGATAAGGAAGGAAGGATGAAAAAAAAAGGGAGTGCAGAGTAGGGGAGGGGACAGTCAGAAGTAAAACACTTTTGAGGAGGAATAGTTTAAAAAAAAGATAGAAAATAGAGTAAATATCATGGGAATGGAATAGGATGGAGGGAAATAGTTATGATGATTGAAAATAATGGCAAAACATATGGTACCTACTTTGCTGGGCTAATATGAAGAAAATTCTTTGTCAAGTTTAAGGTACTTTATTTAGGTTATGATGAATAGGATACTATCAGAAAAACCTGGAAAGACCTACATGAACTGAAGCAGAGTGAAATGTACTGTATACAAAATAACAGCAACAGTGTCAGATGATCTGCTGGGAAGCATGTGGTTATTTTCAGCAAGGCAATGTTCCAATATAACCCTGAAGGACTTATGAAAATGGCAACCCATCTACAGAGAAAGAAGTGATAGTATCTGAAAACACATGGAAACACATTTTTTTTTCTTTTCTTTTTTTTTTTTTTCTGGTGAGGCAATTGGGGTTGGGTGCCTTGCCCGGGTTCACACAGCTGGTGGGTGTTGGGTGTCTGAGGCCGGATTTGGGCTTGGGTGCTCCTGGTTCCAGGGCCGGTGCTCTGTCCACTGCGCCACCTAGCTGTGCCTGGAAACACATTTAAAAAAATTTTTTTTTTCTCTTTGACAATTCCTCAGTCTGAAGTTTTGGGAGTTTTTTTGACTGTTTTCTCTCGCAACCTAGCTAATGTAGGAATGTTTTCCATGACTACTCATGTATAACTTATTTTGAAATGCTCGAGTTCTAGTGGGTGGGGGGTGGGAATGGAGGAGGAAGAGAAGTTGGACCACAATTTTTTTAAAAAAATGATGTTAAAATTTGTTTATACATATATTTTGGAAAATAAAATTCTATTCAATTAAAAAAAAAAGAATTTAAGCCTAAATGATCTGATTCCAAAGTTAGCCTTCTTATCACTGTTAGGAAGGAGAGCTACATTTCAATTTCAAATCATTACAGAATCATGGATTCACTCTGAATCTCAGAGTTGGAACAAAACTTAGTAGACATCCAGTTCAGGACCCCTCTCTGCTATTTACCCAAAAGTGATTATCTAGATACCATATGGAGATCTTTGATGTTGATAAGCCCACTTCCTGCTGAGGCAGCTTATTTCCTTTTATTGAATCCCATTTGTCATGGTTACCATATTCCAATTCTATTACCATCTTGGACATAGATTATGGATCATATGAAGAAGCAGCTTATGATTTTGAGAGTTGAAAGGTATCTTTAAAATAATTTAGTCTAGTTCCTGCATTTTACATGGAGGGAAACATACCCAGGAAGGTCAAGCAACTTTCTCATAATTACCCAACTACTTAAGTAGCAGAGTTGGGTTTTGAATCCACATCTTTTGACTAAAAACTAAATGTTCTTAATAATTTATAATGATACCTTTGGTTTTAACACATCAAGTTACTATGATTAAAAAATAAAAACCTTTCACAGAGTAACTTCCCATAAAATTACACAAAGAACCACTACAACAGAGTAAAGTACCCAGTTGAGTAACTGTGAATAATGGGATATGCCATTTTCCATTTTTGTAATTTGTCTTTTGTTTTCAAAAAGAAAGAGTATATGTTTATTTGGATCTTGTGTTTTATTTTGACTGTGAGCTTAGCTTTACCACCTTTTATTTTTTTAATTTACATTGTTGTAATCATTAATCATAACGGTCATGTTCAGTGCTCTACATGCAACATCATGGTTGCCCTTATTTGAACACACTTCAGTGTATCATTGTCCTTCCTATTTTATATCTTGAAGTGAATTTAACAATCTCAGTGTTGTCTGACCAAGGCAGAAGGAGTATAACCAGTCTCATTCCTGATGTTATGTCTCTATTAAAGCAAACTAAGGTTTAAGTTGAAAGACAGAACAGAATCTGGGTAGAGTACATTCCAAGAGTCAGTACATCATGGGTTGTTGGGTTTGTGCTTCTGATAAATATTGGCTGTGTGACTAGGTACAAATCACTTAACTTCTCAGTTCTCTAAGAAACTTTCAAAGGCTCTTCATTATGCAATTGTATCACTAGAAGGTGTTTTCATGCTGAGAATTCTCTCTACACTGATGAAATAATAAATCTAGATGAAAAGAGGAAGAAAAGCTGAAAGTTAACTCATATTGAAGTTAATTCAATATTCCAATAATTCTGTGATATCAGGGACGTTGTGGTTACTCTGCCCAGCAGTGCTCAAAAAAACCCATACATTTAGTTTTATCTTGTAAGATTCTTTTCCCATATCTTCTCATAAATGCTCAATAGGGTGGCTGTCCATTCACCATGCTACAAGTCTTTCTTTAGGCATATTTGCAATATGTGTGTACCAATGCACTTTGAAAGTATCATTCACTTTTACTACATTATAAGTTCCTTTTTTTCTCAATGAAGTATATATTTTTGTGACATTTCTTGTATGTGGTTCTTTTGAAAGATGAAAAACCCATACTTTTGATTCTTTTGAGAATGACATTCTGTGACTTATAGCCACATTGTATCCTTGAAAGATGCAGCACAGATAACTTTGCCTGACTCCCTGATTATTAATAACATATGACACACAAAACAGAGAAACATGCTCACCAGTGTTTGTCACTTTCATGGAAGAGAACTACTAGTGCAGAGTCAAAATGGAACAGGGATACAGATAATGAGATACTCTAAGTGTTTTGATTTGTGAGTGATATTCTTTTTTTTTTTTTTTTTTGGTCAGGGCAACGAGGGTTAAGTGAGTTGCCCAGGGCCACACAGCTAGTAAGTGTCAAGTGTCTGAGGCCGGATTTGAACTCAGGTCCTCCTGAATCCAGGGCCAGTGCTTTATCCACTGCTCCACCTAGCTGCCCCCTTGTGAATGATATTCTGATTGTATCATGCCTCAGAACAACACATAGCATTCTCAAATTGGGGATCCATTAAGATTTTACAGTATACTAATATTCCCAAGTCATTAGCTCTTTTGCCCACAGTGTTGATTTCTATTGAGCTTACATTTCAAAGAAACTCTCAGGTTTTCCCCCCACATTAACTATTGCTTTATCAAACTTCCCCATCTAATACTTACATAGCTATTAAAAAACAAACCTGAAAGACTTCATAATTTGTACATGATATTAAATATCATGTCATTGGATTAAACCCACCACAACATATTGATACAATTTCTGGATCCTGATACTGCTATCTAGCATATTCTATTTTTTCTAGGTCTGCCATTTACAATATTAAAATATCTGTGTATGTGTGTGTCCCTATACATACATATATATATATATATCCACACAAATATACATACCCACACACACTTATATAATACCTTCATCCAGTTCATTGATAAAAATACTGCATGATATAGGTTTGTCACTCTCTTACTCCACAATCTCCACTGTGTTCTTTTTTTTTTTTTTTTTACGGGGCAATGGGATTAAGTGACTTGCCCAGGGTCACAAAGCCAGTAAGTGTCAAGTGTCAGAGGCCGGATTTGAACTCAAGAACTCCTGAATCCAGGGCCGGTGCTTTATCCACTGTGCCACCTAGCCGCCCCTCCACTGTGTTCTTATCACCTCTAGTACTGAGTATAAATTCCTCTGCCTGACATTAAAGTTCATCACAGCTTTGCTCTTCCTAATTTTCTCCTCCATGTGCTCTGCAGTCCAGCCATAGTGGTATGCTGTTCTTCACAAAAGACATTCCATTCCATCTCTCTTATTTTGCCAGATATATCTTTAATGATCTCCCTCCCCACATACTAGTCATATACTAGCCACCAGAAATATATTACTCCAATAGAGAATTTAGTGGAAGTTTAAAAAAAAGAGTATTATGAATAAAGTTTGTGGGTAAAATCATGCTTATATTAAACTATGATTGTTTAGAACTGAAGATTAGCTAGAAAGTTGAGAATAATGTGAAAATTTCTAAGTCCGATGAAGAAAAGAAACAGCAAAGTCTCCAAGCCGTAGAAAGATATGTTTATTGAGAGAGGGTACCAGTCTCACAATAAAGCTGGCCTCCTGACAGGGGTAAGCCTTCCGAAAGGCCCTGAGCTTAGGGATCTGGTGGCTTTTATACCCCAGCAAGCCTTAAATGCTTATATACCCTGCTAATTTTAGACACAACTCTAGCCATATTCTCTTCTTGGCCTATTTCCAATGGTACAGAATATGTGCATTTACAAAAGGTCATCATCTAAAAAATTATAAACATGAGCTTATGGGTGACCCATCATGGCTGGCAGTCAGCCAAATGTACAAAAGTAGGGGTGATTCAGGACAATTCACTAAACAACCTTCAATGCTGATTGGTTCCTCCAGCTTAGAGGTATTATTTTAGTACATCATTGATCATTTAATGATATTGCAAATGGACATGTTGTGTTGACCAAGGGACAAGTTCACAATACATAAGAACCTATTATATAATATCTATTCCTATTTGTTATATTACTATTAATTTCAGCTACTAAAGAAATAGATAAAGCACTTTAAATCCCATTCTTTTAGTCAAAGAACTGACTTATAGGTTAAATGCTGATTATAACCATAGTTAATTCACTTATCTTTAAGGGTAAGGGAAAATCTCACAATTAGCTACAAAGAAACAAAACTATACTCAGGTGTTACTTTTTAAAGTTTTCTTTATAGGAATTACCATATAATATGCATATAAATAAATATTTACTCCCCCAAAATAAAATAATATATTTCATTTTAGTACAATGAACCTATTAAATTGACTTACTCTTGTGTGTGTCATCTGGTGCCAGAACTTCATAAGCATAATTCCAGAAGATTTTCTAACCTAAATCATCAAGGGTTTGGGAAGGTTTGGAGGGGAAAGAGTAGGAAGAGTAGACTTAATGTATCTGCTGTCCTACTTCAAGTTAAAGTTTAGGTCTTTTCATGAAAAATATTTTAAGAGTAACTATTCATTGCTTACTCTAAGGCAAAATGGCTCTATGGCATAAGCCTAATTGTTTATACCCAAAGGCCATGATAAAAGCCCCTGCTACCACTGGGTGGTAGCATACACCTGTTTCTTCCAGTTCTGTTTTTTTTTTTTAATTTAATACACAGACCTAAAAAATACAATATAATGGCAGTTGTGTCTAAGAAATAGTAAGCACTTAATATATGTTTATTGCTTGATTGACCAACAGCAGATTTTATTTCAATTAGTTCAATTAGTACTGACTTGAATATCTTGGTTCTAGGAAATGATTCATCCTTTACCTTTTCATGATTGTTTATTTCCTCTCTCCCTGAACCTCAGTGTGAGACTATAATAAATGGCAGTTGTGTTTTGCTAATATCACTAAATCTTACTTAATCTAATAAAACTAATCTCCCTGAATATAGAACGACACCATAGATTTGACATCATTTACTTTGTGTCTTTTTATTAACATTCTGTAATAGATCCATAGCATAGGAATGGTTCTGTCTACAGACCTATTGACTAAAAATGGGGATCCAAAATGATTACTTTATTTTTTTCTTCACACATTTCCATTGCACAGGTGTTCAACACCAATAAAGTAGCATTTACACATAAGAACTTGGTGGCTAAAATTAAGTACATAGCAGGGAGTGTATGTTTTTACAAATATCTATGTCATAGTACTTCAATTGTGAGTACTCTTGCAATAGTGAGTGTTTGTTGAATCAAACTGTCAAATACTTTTAGACATTAGTCAAGCACTAATCACAAGATTTCAAGATTTTGGACGTGTGTGTGTATGCACACATAAACAGACACATATATGTAAATGCATATATATCACAGACAGTATCCTCTAATCTTCATAAGAACTGAACAAAAATACTCCCAGCTAGTATGGAATTCAACATCTATGTGAAGACCTTTGGTGATGGGAAATCCACTGTCTCCAAAGGCTATTTGACATTTAGATAGCTCTATTTGTAGAGAATACTTCCTTTACTTTGAACCAAATTCTGGCATTTAATTAAATCAGTAACTACTTTCTTAAAGGAATTAAACAATTGAAAATATTATGTTGAAATAACCTTCAGGTTTTCAGTAGAATGTTAGCTATTCGAGTTATGAGTGTCGATTTTATCTGTGTATTCCTGTTACCATAAAAGGTACTTATAAATGTTTACTGAAGTTGTCGAAGCATCAGAATGCTAGACAAATGTTATTTCCTCTTACTTTCTATAAAAAAATGACAGATGGTTTTAGTAATTGAATAGATGGTCAATAAAGCATTGTGTCCCTCAGTTGTTTCTAGACATTACTGTATAAAGTCAGTTTCCAGGTGATACTTTCCTGACCAAAAGAGATTACTTGACCTTGTAAAGGATTTAATAGACACCAGTTTATATAGCAATGACTAAACTACTCATATAATAATTGAATTATTAAATAATCAAAGACATGTTAGCTCCTGTGGGGAATATTAAGAAGAAAATGATAAGAATTCCTTGTCATGTGGGAATCTATAATCAAGTAGAAACTATTCTTTAATAGATGTATAAAAATATAATTTCTGTCCTCGAACTGTGCATATCCAGCAATACCCCTGCAATCTTTATATCCCAAAGACATCCCCAAAAGAGAAAAATACTTATTTGTACAAAAATATTCATAGCAGATCTCTTTTGTGGTGGCTAAAAATTGGGAATCAAAGGAATGCCCATCAGTTGGGGAACAGCTATAAAAGCTGTGGTATAGATTGTGATGGAATATTATTTTGCTATAAGAAATGAGAAGAAGGATGATTTCAGAAAGGCTTAGAAAGATTTGTATGAACTGATATATAGTGAAGTGAGCAGAACCAGGAGAACATTGTGCAGTGACAGCAATACTGTTTGATGAAAGACTGGGAATGACTTAAATATTCTCAGCAATACAATGATCCAAGACACTCCCACAGAACCAGTGATAAAGCATACTATCCATCTCCAAAGAAAGAATGGATATTCATTCAACACAAACTGCAGTATGCTATTTATAATTTTCTTTCATTTTTTTCCTTTTGTCCAAGTTTTCTTGTACAAAATGACCTATGTGGTAATGTTTGACATAATTGCATGCATATAACTTATATCAGATTGCTTATTGCTACAGGAACCGGAGAGGGGAAGGATGCAAGGAGGGATAGGATTTGGAATTCAAGACTTTAAATAAAAATAGTTATTATTATTTTTCCCCAGAATATTAACTTTATTCTTCTCATTCTATCCCAACTTCTTGCAAATGGCTTTCCATCATCAGTGTTCTACTGAAATGCTACTTCTAACATCACCAATCATGTCCTAATTTTTAAAACTTTTTTTTACATTTTTCTGTAATAAATATTTTTATTTATAGGTTGGGGTTCCAATTTTTATCCCTTCTTCCCTCCCTCCCCCACCCCTTCCCCAAGGCAGCAAACAATCAGATATGAGCTATACATGTATGATAACATTACCATATCTGTCATTTTGCACAAGAAAACTTGATTAAAAGAAAAAAGTGAAAGAAAATGAAAAATAGCATACTTCTGTCTGTTCCATCAATATCAGTTCTTTCTTTGGAGGTGTATAGTATGTTTCATCAATAGTTCTTTGGGATTGTCTTGGATCATTGTATTGTAAGTGCTTAACAAAATACTTGAAACATAAAAAACCCAAATTATGAACATTTTTAAACCAAGAAGAATGAAACCTAGAGGACTTTGGACAAATCATTTCCTCTCTCTCTGTTTTATGCTCAAAGTGAATAGCACTAGTTAATCATAGTATTATAGTTTTATACCTGGAAGGGACTATAGGTGGCCATCTTCATCTTTAAGATTCTTCCCAGGTCTAAGGTATGATCTAGTGATGAATAAGTACAGGCTAGCACCTGATCTATCTTTTCTTCATCAAGAATAATCCCTTCAGGGGCAGCTAGGTGACACAGTGGATATAGCACCGGCCCTGGATTCAGGAGGACCTGAGTTCAAATCCGGCCTCAGACACTTAACACTTAACTAACTGTGTGACCCTAGGCAAGTCACTTAACCCCAATTGCCTCACCAAAAAAAAAAAAAAGAATAATCCCTACAGCGAGTCAGTCAATAATTTTTACGTGCCTACTATATGCCAGGCACCCTTACAAGTACAAAGGATGCAAAGAAAAGTAAAACAAATAAAAAGCAAATAAAAAAGCCAGTTCCCTTCTCAAGGATCTCACAGCCTAATGGGAAAGACCACATGTAAGAAGTTATATACAAACATTATATATGCACATTAAATTGGAGATAGCAGAGGGAAGGCACTATCATGAATATGGTTTAGGAACTTGCTTCCTGTAGAAGGTGGGATTTTACATGAAACTTAAAAGAAGCCAGGGAAGCCAGGAGGCAGAGATAATAAGGAGGGAGAGAATTCCAGTTATTTACATGAGTCAGAGAGAAATGAAATGACTTGCCTGGAGTCCACAAAGCTGGTAAGAATCTGAAGAAGAATTTTAACTCTCTTCTTCTTGACTCCGAGATTGAGAAGCAATCCACTACACCAGGTTCTGTTTCCTTCTACTGTCCCCAAATTAGAATCTTCATTCAGTTTCTTAAAAAGATTTTTGTGAGTTTGCTAGAGCAGCACCCTTTTTTCTTATCACTACTATATCTATCAACCTATCTGTCTGTCTGTCAATCTATCTCCATCCATCCATCCATCCATTTATCTATCTATCTATCTATCTATCTATCTATCTATCTATCTATCTATCTATCTATCATCTATCTGTCTGTCTGTCTGTCTACCTATCTATCTATCCATCTGTCTGTCTGTCTATCTATCTATCTATCTATCTATCTATCAACCTATCTGTCTGTCTGTCAATCTATCTCCATCCATCCATCCATCCATCCATCCATCCATCCATCTATCTATCTATCTATCTATCTATCTATCTATCTATCTATCTATCTATCTATCATCTATCTGTCTGTCTGTCTGTCTATCTGTCTGTCTACCTATCTATCTATCTATCCATCTGTCTATCTATCTATCTACCTATCTATCTATATTCTGTGTCTATTAGAATGGGATAGATGACTAAATCCTGATGCTCTGGCCCCTTGCAAAGAATGTTAATACTTTTCAAAGTTTCCAGGGTACAACCTATTTAAAATCATAATTTGTTCCAAGCCCAAAATGCATGGTCTAATTTGGGTAACATTGATCAGATTTAGATTTGTCTGTCTACCTCTATAATCCTACTATACACATAGGGAACCATGACTCCAATTGTTTATGGAATAGGGTATTTTATTTTAGAAAGGGATTTTTTCTTCTCATGTGCCTATATTAGATAGGATTTTTGAAGAGGTTTGCAACCAGTTTCAGTGAACCTTGAGAGATTTTAAATTGGCAATTACCAACATTATTCCCTTAATTTACTGAAATGAGCATCTACATGCAAAGATGTACCTTCTGAGTAATTATGAATGCTTGCTATAAATGACCCAATACAGCTGATAAGCAGTCAACCAGTAGTGGGAGATCATGCCCCTATTGCCTTGATCACTGGGTCACAGCATGATAAAATAAGCATGTTGCTAATAACTGTGTCCATGGATTACGTTTTGTATTTTGGAAGTGAATCTTTATACTATTTGTATTAATGTGAAATTACTATAGCCATAAACCTATTACTGATTTAGAAGACATAGGAGAAGACATTAGACTGGCATAATTGTAAAGGACAAAGATGTGGTGGTGTTTGTTTGTTTGTTTGTTTGTTTGTTTATATGCTATCATCCTAATTGTTATTTTTATTGAAAATAGTATATTTAGGAAGATAATTTGTTTGATCTGCTTTACCCTTACCATGGTTGTTTGTTCAAAGGGTAAGTTCACCTATTACTGTTTTCAACAGAAGTAAATAATTGTTAGAAATATTTAAAAACATATTGGTACTTTCTACACAATCTTTTAATAGATAGGAACTTTTTTCAAAATGTGAGACATTTATTTTGGTGCCAGGAGACTGAAATGTAAGAACTTCATTTTTAACTAATTTTATCTAAGTACTTCCCCATCAGAACCATTTTAGAATTGCTTATTTCCTGACCTTTTTTAAAGACAGAGAATAAATGAAATTTGTTTGTTACATGGTTAGGTTGATGGGGGAATATGCCCCATAGTTTCCTAGTGAAAAGTCTTCTCCATTGTGAAAGTCTACATTTTCATAAAAGAATATCACTGTACCTATGGCCAGGGATAGATATGTTAAAGGGAAATCATCTCTACCGATAATCTAATACAATTTAGGAGTTTATATTGTAATAAAGAGGACAACATGTACATATGTAAGAATATACATAATGAATACCAAGTGATTTTGGGAGGAGTACATGTGGGACATCATAAAAGGTTTCATGTAGAATGTGACGAGTTGTGTTGTGAAAGAAACTAGGGATTCCAAAAGATTCAAAAAAGGAGGTACTCTATTATAAGGAATAACCTGCACAAAGGCATGAAGGTGAGAGATGGTGTTTCTTAGTTTAAATATAAAATATGGGCAAAGAGGGAAGTAAGTTTTGTATTTTAAGGAACACCATAGAAATAAAAACTACAACATGATGGCAAACACACACACACACACACACACACACACACAAGCAATAGTATAGCTAAGTGAGAATAACCTTATACTTCTAACAGTATAATTTAGATAGGTTACTAAAATATCCCTGGGCTGGCTGGCTTGATTGTTCCATAGAGCATGAGCTTAATTTGGAGAGAAGCCTCACTGAACTAGGATAAGAGCAATTTCTTTCTCTCCCTCTCTGTCTCTCTGTCTTTCTTTGTCATTGTTGCTGTCTCTGATTTTATTAAGGTTCTTCTCAATTACATGTAAACATTTTTAACAATTTTTTTTTAAATTTTGAGTTACACATTCCCTCTCTCCCCTTTTCCTCCTTGAGAGGCAAGCAATTTGATATCCTGTAAAATATATTTTGATAGTAGTAGTAGTAGTAGTAGTAGTAGTAGTAGTAGTAGTAGTAGTAGTAGTAGTAGTAGTAGTAGTAATAGTAGTAGTAGTAGTAGTAGTAGTAGTAGTAGTAGTAGTAGTAGTAGTAGTAGTAGTAGTAGTAGTAGTAGGCCTCCACCAGTTGTGGACGACCATGGATCAGCACCTTGAAGAGCCACAGGCCACAGTGTGGCTGTGCAGTCCAATAGGAGAGCCGCAGCTCCTGAGTAACTTATAACCAGTCACTGCCGCATCCCGTGTTATATCTACCCCATGAGGAATAGCTGGAATGTCCTCTCCAGGGCGCTGGCCTGGGGCAGATCAGTATGGAAAACAAGCTGTTGCCCATGCAGCAGGTTTTCCCTCTCCGAGACATTGGTGGATCCAAGGGAGAGGTAGAGCCAATACAGTTTGGCACCAGTGCCCGCTCAGGAGTTGCCAGAGGGATGTGATATCCAATATCCAACTGCCTAAGGGACTCCGACTCCTGATTTTTCCTCGGGGTTAACTCCAGAAGCCTTTCCTATATATGGGTATAGCCACAAGGCAGTGGAGGTTTGAAATCAGGGTTTTCTTCCCCTAGGTGGCTTGCCTGACAAGGCTAACGAGCCCTACCTGCCCAAAGCGACTGGTTTTAAAGTGCTAGTGACTCGCCTTCACCCCTTCTCCTGTTAGTGGAAACAGTTCCACCACGAGAAGGCCAGGAGTAGGGCTTCAGTTGTCAGAGGCTATTTGAGACGCACGCTATTGGAGCATTTTATAGAGAGTGGGAGCTTTTCCCTACTCCCACCCCAGCATGACAAACCTTTGAAACCATTGATATTAGCCATCACAGAAACACAGACAAAAAAAAAAACAACAAGAGAAATAAAGTTAAAAAAAGAAAAAAAACATTCTATGATCTGCATTCAGACTCCATCAGTTTTTTTCTCTGGAGGTGGATGACATTTTTCATCAAAAGTCCCTCAGAATTGTCTTGGATCATTGTACTCAAGAGCAATACTTTTTAAAAAAAATATGAAATTGTATTCCTAGTCTAGGTACCAGCTCTGCAACTGGTTCTACCTCAAATGCGTTTACCAAGTGGTTTTCCACAAAAAACACAAAAGGACAAATAAGGGATTTTTTTGTAGCTGAATTCAGGAAGAGAGTATTTCATTTTGAAACCAAGAGCTACCTTTTGTTCACCCTATCTTTATGTAAATAACTCTTCTTCACAATTTTCTGTCAAGGGACAAAAAGACAGCTGGCAAGCTAGTATGTATTTCAGGGTCCATGGAGGGCAGTAATGTGTAAGAAGATTGAAAAGGTAGGACAGAGCCAGGTTTTGAAGAACTTTACATTCTAAACTGAGGAGTTTACATTTGATCTGAGAGATAATGAGAATGTTGAGGAGTTTGTTGGGGGTAATCAGAGTTATGCTTTAGCATAATCATTCTGGAGATTGTGTGCTAGATGAATTAAAGTAGACACAGGCTTGCGATATTTGATTTATGATGGAATATGCAAGTCTTACCTCTCATTGTGGAAAACTTTGACTGCATAATGGACACTAGGAAAAATTTAAAGTCAACCTATCTGTAGCTATCTCCGATATTTAAAACATTCAAACTTTGTTGAACTACTCTTCTGTTTTCCAAATATCCCTGTTGGTTCCTTCATATTCTTATTTTTAGCCTACCCAGTCTAGTAATATCTCAGATGCTGCTTGCCTTCTTGAAATTTTGCATAGTACTTTTCTAACTGGACATTCTGTCTCTAAATTATAGTAAGTTCCTGATAAGCTTTGGCAACCAAAATACTATTTGCAATTAAAAACAAACCCATAATAAAGTCTTCCTTCATCTGAAGATTTCATATCTAAGAAGTAACCTATTTTAAAATAATGGTACTTCAAACTCCAATAGTGGCATATATCCCACTTAATGGTGTTGCCACATAACACTAAAATATATTGTAACAAGAAAGTTATGATTTGTAAAATATATTGGTAATATGTTATATGAGTATTTAGTTCCATGGTCTAATCTGTGTGGGTATTTCATCTCCCCCCCCAGTATAAATATATCTTAATTTTTTTTAAATAATAAACATTTTTATTGTTAATTTTGGGTTCCAATTTTTATCCCTCTTTCCCTCCCTCTCCTTCCCCCTTCCTGAGGCAGCAAACAATCAGATACGGGTTATACATGTATGATTATGTAAAACATTACCATATTTGTCATTTTGTAAAAGAAAACGATTTTAAAAATAGCATGCTTTAGTCTGTTCCATCAATATCAGTTCTTTCTTTGGAGGTGGATAGTATGCTTCATCAGTAGTACTTTGGGATTGTCTTGGATCATTGTATTATTGAGAATAGTCAAGTCATTCATAGTTCTTCATCAAACAATATTGCTGTCTCTGTGTACAATGTTCTCTTGGTTCTGCTCATTTCATAATACCTCCTTTCACACATGTCTTTCCAGGCCTTTCTGAAGTCATTCTCTTTGTCACAATAATATTCCATCACCATCATATACCAGTTTGCTTATCCATTCCCCAGTTGATGGGCATTCCTTTGATTTCCATTTCTTAGCCACCACAAAAAGAGCTGCTATATTTTTGTACAAATAAGTATTTTGGGGGATGTCTTTGGGATATAAACCTAGCAGTGGTATTGCTGAATCAAAGGTATCTTTACATTACTCTTATGGCATTGGGTCAGCTCATGCATGGTCTCATTCTTAGTACATGACTGGCCCACCTCCTTTTCTGATCACGTGTCATAGATAAAAGTTCATTCCTCTTAATGAGAAAACCATGTCTAATACTACTGTACATACAAGGTGTTCCAAAAAAAATCTTTGTGGAGTTTTAATCTATAAAAGCTTAATAAGACTTTTGGAATAAATTATATTTTGCTTACTTTACATGTTTCTCTTCATCTTTCTATTACCTGAAATTTTGTTTCTTCCAAGATCATGGCATTTTGGGTCATCTGTACAATGGGGTAATAAGCCTTATAAATTTGCTCTTTCAGCAACCCCCAAAACTATCATTATATACCAAGTGCTTAATCTTTCTGTATCTGAGTTACCCAAAGTTAATGATAATTTCTCTAGATATACTCCTTAGTTTTGATATTTAATGAAGTAAAACTTTTGAAACAAAACCCTGTGAAATAATAGAGTTCTAAAGCCTCAGCAGTATTCTGGACAGGGATGAAAGGTGACAGAGAGAAAACTAAAATTTCCTGTTTTTCAGTAATAATTTCAGAAATTATGCCTTATATACACTGTCTGAGAAGGTGAGCAAATGTCTAAGTGCTGCACTCCAAACCTCCTAGAATTTGTAGTCTCTGATATATCCACCAGACATGATTTTGGACTCCCTCTTCCATTCTATTAGGCACATTTTTTTCCTTTCCAGAACAGAGAGAAATAAAAAAACAGTCTTCCAGACTATTGGTACAGGAATTTTTATAAAGCTCACTGAGATCTTAGAGCCAGGAAGAAAAAATCCTGTGGATTACAGAGCTTCTTACTATGCTGGGTGCTTGATTGCTTAAGTAATTTGTTTGATTTGTTTTTTTCATTTTAATGAGTAATTTCCACTAACATCTAACTACTGCCTTCTCATTGTATGGAGGTGATACAGTTTCTTGAAAGTGTCAAAAATATTAATACCAATATTGTTCTCTGAATTTTAGGGTGATATCTACCAAAAAGTTTAATTTAATTTAATTGTGAACTACACCAAAGCTATTTTTAGCTTGGAGAGAAGCTGTCTTAACTAGTTAAGTTTCTCCATGCCTTCCAACATGACTTTCTTCCCCAAGAACAACCATTTCATATCAGGTATAGTGTCCAGGAAAAAAAGGAGTGTTTATTTGGTCCTTCTATCTTCTGAGTTTGGTTCTGGCTGACATATTTCATGAAAGACATTGACAGACTGAATTGTATGTGGGAGGTACAGTGACCAAAATGCCAAGTAGATTGAAAATCATACCAGGTAAAGATTAGCTAAAGAAATAAATGTGTTTGACTAAGAGAAGACATGAAGACATATTTGTCCTCAAGTATTTGAAGGGATGTAGCTTTGAAGAGAGATTAGCTTTTTCTGATGTTCTTCAGAGGAAAAGAGCCTTTAGGTGTAAGTCATAGAGAGTTAGATCATTATGAGGAGAAAAATCCTCATGATTAGAGCTATCCAGAAATAGAATGGGCTGCCTTAAGAAGTAGTAGTAGAAATTCTTGCCTAGGAGGGGTTCAGACAGAGGTTATATGTCTACATATTTATCATGTTGTACAGGATATACTTATTCAGGTACAGGGTGGACTCAAAGGCCTCTGAAGTAGCTTCCCATTCAAATTCTGTAATTTATGGAAGGTGAAAGGTTTGTAATTTACTTCAGTGAGAGAATACCTTTGCTGACAGATTCTTTATTACTGAATATAATAGATTCTTTATTACTGAATTATATCCTCTAAATAAATATTTAAATAATTTCCTTTAAATAAAAGTCCTTTAATACTTAATAGCAACTACACAGTGTCTATATCCATTATAACCTTGGAATTGCAAGCCCCCTGAGAAGTATAAGGCCATGTCTTCTGCATTTGAGCACAGCTGTCCAAGTACCTAATCAACACTTAGTCAAAATGAGGAGTGGCAAAAGAAATATAAATATAAGTTTATTATATTTATAAGTGATATAAATATTAACAAATATAATTTAAAATATAAATAAGACAGATTATAAATAATAAATAAATTCCCATTTATAAAGCAATTTAGGTACTTTTCTTATAACAGTCCTATGAAGTAAGCAATGAAAATAAAATTATTCCAATTTTAGAGGTAAGGAAATTGGAACTCAGGGGGTTAAATGATTCATGCATTATTTTATATGCAATAAAGGGCTAAGCCAAGGCTTGTTAATCATCATGGGTTTTTCTTTGTTACTTATTTTCAGGCATGGTCCTTGTGTTGCCTTCTTTTTATCAGATGATATTTGTTAAAAGGGAAGGCTTCTACTGAGATTGCTCAAGTGGAGTGTGTGAATATAGGTTAGAAGAAATAGGGATAGGGATTGTCCTGTGCTTTGATTGATGTAAAGAATTTCTGGGTAAGGAATCATTCTCTACCACAAAAGGTTGGCTCCATCTCAGCAATTTATATTCTTTGAGAGTTATGAAGAATACCAATTAGGAAGTTAGTCATGGTAGACTTAAATGGGGATAAGGAATAAGGAATATGATAATTCTTTACAGAGGAATACCTAAGGACTCCCACCATGTATTTCCCTTGTGACATAGACCTAGTAGTTGTATTGCTAGGTCAAAAAGTATGCATGGTTTTATAGACATTCGGGCATAGTTCCAAATTTCTCTACACAATGGTTGAAATGTTTATAAGCCCACCAACAGTACATTAATGTCTCACTTTTCTCACATCCCCTACAATATTTGTCATTTTCCTCTTCTGTCCTATAACCAGCCTAATAGTTATGAGGTAGTACCGCAGAATAGTTTTGACTTCCATCTCTCCAGTTAATAGTGAGGGCATTTTTATGGCTATAAATAGCTTTGCTTACTTCATCTGAAAACTTCATATCTTTTCATCATTTATAAACTGGAGAATGGCTCTTAATTTTATAAATTTGACTCAGCTCTTTATACGTTTGAGAAATGAGTCCTTTATTAGAGAAACTTGATTCAAAATTGTTTTCACAGTTACTATTGCTAATTATATTTCTCTCCATCCTATTTCCTCCCCCCATTTATTCTATTCTGTATCTACTTTCACCCTGTCTCTCCTCAAAAATGTTTTGATTCTGACTACCTCCTCCCCCAATATGCCTTCCCTTCTATCACCCATTCCAACCCCTCCCCTTACCCCTTCCCTTCCTACTTTCCTGCAGGGTAAGACAGATCACTATACACAATTGAGTGTGTATGTTATTCCCTCTTAGAACCAATTCTGATGAAAGTAAGTTTCATTCACTCCCCCTTACCTCCACATTTTCCCCTCTGCTATATAAGCTTTTTCTTGCTTCTTTTTTAAGCGATCATTTACCCCCATTCCACTTCTATCTTTCTCCCAGTGCATTCTTCTCTCACCCCTTAATTTTATTATTTTAGATATAATCCCTTCATATTGAACTCACTCTTGTGCCCTCTGTCTATATATACTCCTTCCAACTTCCCTAATAATAAGAAAGTTCTTAGGAGTTAAAAGTATTATCTTCAAATGTAAACAGTTTAAGCTTTTTAAAATCTTTTATAATTCCTTTTCCTGTTTGCCTTTTTATGCTTCTTTTAAGTCTTGTATTTGAAAGTCAAATTTTCTATTCAGCTTTCATCTTTTTATCAAGAATTCCTAAAAGTCTTCTTTTTCACTGATTGCCCATTCCCCCCCACCAAAGGATTATGCTCAGTTTTGCTGGATAGGTGATTCTTTGTTGTAATAACAGTTCCTTTGTCCTCCTGAATATTATATTCCAAACCCTCTAGTCCTTTAATGTAGAAGTGGCTAAATCTTGGGTGATCCTGACTGTGTCTCCATGGTATTTGAATTACTTCTTTGGCTACTTGCAATACTTTCTCCTTGACCGGGCAGCTCTGGAACTTGGCTATAATATTCCTGGGTATTTTCATTTTAGGATCTCTTTCAGGAGGTGATCCTGCCAACCTTCTAAATTGTCTTTGGCTGGAAAGGTATTTCACCCTTTCTTTTTGTGGGTTCTGCTGCTCCAGGAATTGTTTTATGGCATTATTTAAAGGTATTTGGAGAGCTTTCAGGGAGATCTCAGGCAAATCTCTGCCTTTCCTCCCCATCTTGGCTCTGACCCCCCCCCCCCGAATAATGTTTTCCTTTTTTGTTTCTTTCTCTCTCTCTCTTTCCTTCCCTCCTTCCTTCCTTCCTTCCTTTCTTCCTTCCTTCCTTCCTTCCTTCCTTTCTTTTTTTGTTTGTTTGTTTGTTTCTTTTTTTGCGAGGCAGTGAAGGTTAAGTGACTTGTCCAGGCTCACACAACTAGTAAGTGTCAAGTGTCTGAGGGTGGATTTGAACTCAGGTACTCCTGAATCCAGGGTTGGTGCTTTATCCATTGTGCTACCTAGCTGCCTCTTCAAAATAATGTTTTTAAAGAATAATACTTTTAAGTGTATACATCTCATAATATTGGAAAGGAAACATATTACATTAATATACAGTTGAGTATTTTTTTTTTAATGTTCATGGACTTCAGGATAAGAACACTTGTTTTAGAGGCAATAGGAAGCCACTGCCGTTGGTTAAATTGGGGAGTCACATGGTCAGATTTGTGCTTAAGGAAAGTGACTTTGCTATCAGTGTGTAAAATGGATTGTTGTGAGGAAGATACTTGATAGGGAGACCAATTAGGAGGCTGTTGCAATAATTTTGTGAAAAGTGATGAGGGCCTTAATTTATGTAGCAGGTTTCTGAGTAGAAAGGATGGGTAGGAGGTGACAGGCATTGTAAAGATAGAAATGACAGGTTTTGGCAAGTAACTGGAAATGTGGGGATAAGAGAGAGAGCAGAGTTGAGGATAATGGTGGGATAATGAACTGAGACACATATACCTTTAGAATCTTCTGTTATACTTTCAAATGAGATGGGAATTCAGATGTTACTGTTCACCAGAGTGATTTTTTTTCTTTTCTGTTTGCAATCCCATCACAACATCAGAATCATTTGTGGCCATTTAGCAGTTAATTTTCATACAGATAAATGAGACAGATAATGGTGGTAAACAGCTCATAGAGGACTAGACCAACATTACTTGTTTTTAATAATAATCACTTTGCAGAGGTGTTGAACTGTTCTCTCAGATTCAAATTACTCTTAGGGAACACAACATACTTATTGTTCCATTTTTGCCTCTTTTGAACTATTTGTTTCTTTTGTTTATCAATTTTCTGCATTCTATGAACATTTGTAAATACTGCCTCAAAGGAATGAATGATGTTCAGAGAAGAAATCTGAAGCACACAGCAACTGATCTCTCATCTTTATTTAGAACATTCTTCAGTGGAGCAGGAGCCAGAGAGAGAGAGGCAGAGGAGAAAGAAATCCGATGTCTGCAGACAATTTGGTTAAAATTGTTCCCCCCTTCATTCTTGCACCCACATTATAATTTGCATTTTAATTTTAATGTTTTCAGAACCATGAAAGCATATTTAGGTAAATGTGCTAATTAGATCTTTGTAAACAACCATATGTTATTTGGGGCTTATGAAAATTATAGAACAGTTAAAAACACATACATTTTACTCTGTATAAAGGGTAGAGAGGGGATGGAGGGGGAAAGAAACCAATCTGTAAAACCAAAGTGAGTCTGTCAAAAAGAGACACACCCAAGCTGCATGTGCCTTATTATCTTGGGAGAGGAACTAAAGAAAATCTGAAACTTGGCAGCAAAATCCCCTAGGTGTGAGCACTGCTGCAGGCAGAGATTGCCAGAATGAAATAGAAATGTTTGGGAATACGTGTTCAGATCTGATCCTTTTCAAAGAGCTTTGTACTTAGCTTAGTGAAGATTTTCCATTGAGATTGGGGTGGAGGGGTTGTTTGTAAGAGGACCATGTCATTTCTCCTTTGGTGACATATCACTTCCCATCAGTCACACAGTGAAATACCAAGTGATGTATGACTGTGATAACTTGAGGTGACATCCTGCAGTGTATCCCATTATCTGAAAGATTTAAGGAAGAGGCTTTCTGGAAAACATAATTAAGGAAACAAATGTTTTCAGAAATATAATAAAGATCTTTTATGGTTTAGCTTCTGAAACATCAGTCCCTATATCATCACCGAAGCAGAGGAAATGGTTTGCCAAATATCTGTGTAACACTGGTCTTTTGATGCTTTTTTTTTTTTTTTTTTTTTTTTTGGTGAGCACACTGCCTTGAAGAGAAGTCAGAATTGAGAATGAAACAAACATATACTTTCTGTTGGGAAATAGAAATAGGATTCTTTACAGAATTCTATAGATTGATGACTAGATTACAATAGGATAAATTTTTCCATAGGGGAAAAATATTTCATTTAGGATATGAAAATATTGACCCACTTAGCATGGGATCATACTGTGCTCATTTATTAGCAGCTTCAACTTACAGTTTGTTACTAATTGTCAGAATTTTCCTGACCTCTTGGCTTTGTTTCTGGACCTTGACTCCTGGTCTGACTTTCTGGATAAGGTATAAACTCTGGGTCTCCTTTATTCCTGCCCTCCAATCTGACCCCAATGAAAGAGCTCGGGAGAGAATACTGATGGTTCAATAATGGTCAGTGTGTTGAGTTAGCATGCTGATTTTCGTCCCTTATCCTGTATAGCTTGGTTCCTGCTCTGTCTTATTGCCCTGGTTTTGTAGCTTGAACTCTGATTTAAGTAGTTCCCTCTCTCCTGTTTCTGAATGAATATGACCTGATAGGTTGGCCTCTGTCCTCATCTATAAACTTCAATTGCCTAACTGGGTTTCCAAGTTTTTGACAATTGCTGACTATGGATTCCAGTTCTCATCCATTTTCCTTAGACTTAGTGCATGGTCCCTGACAGTTACATCTCCAGATTCCATTTTAAGTTCTTTTATGCTGCTGTCAGAGAGCAACCTTAAGTCCTGCCATTATTATCAATCAAAGAGAAAGGGGAGATAGCTTGAGATCAAAGTCAAGGCTTGCTTCTCATTTTTTAAATTGGATATAGGAAATGTAAGAGAATCAATTTACAAATTTTTTAGTGAGCAAACTCATTTTTCAGTACATTTTAAAATATTTTTCATCGTATTAATATTTGTATATACTTTCACCAAAGTATATTACCAAATAAAATTAAATTACCCCCCCTACACACACACACTCCATCCTTAATCCCTATACTCCTTATCCTGCCTAGTTTATTCTGCTTTGAGGGAAAAAAAGAACTGCCAGTTCTATGCAAGTAAATTTTTGTCTTGACTTAGTTAGGAACCCATGGCATAAACTTGAATAAATCTTATTAAGAAGTTTTGTTGCGGGGCATCTAGGTGGCGCAGTGGATAAAGCACCAGCCTTGGATTCAGGAGGACCTGAGTTCAAATCCGGCCTCAGACACTTGACACTTACTAGCTGTGTGACCCTGGGCAAGTCACTTAACCCCAATTGCCTCACCAAAAAAAAAAACAAAGAAGTTTTGTTGCTACCCTTCCTTTTTACATTGCTATCATTTCCAAAGCTAGTATGCCCTCCTTCTCTCCTACCTCTTGAAATTGAACTCTCCCTTGTGGAAAGGAAAGAGGAAGGGACGGGAACAGGAAGGGCAAGGGCAAGGGCAAGGGGAAGGAAAAGGAGAAGGGGAGGAGTAAGCAGAAGGGCAAGGGCAAAAAGAAGGGGAAGGGGAGGGGGAGGGGGAAATGGGAAGGAAAAAGGGATGGAAAAGGAAACCAGTAAGGCTAAAATGTGCTATACACAGTAAGTGACCACTTGTAATTATGTATTCAACAGTATAGTCTAGAATGTTTTAGAAATCTCTTCTTTTCTACTATTAGGGAAGTATATTTTATTTTCCCAGAATAGTATTCTGATTAGTTTTATTTATTTATTTATTTATTTATTTATTTATTTATTTATTTATTTATTTATTTATTTATTTATTTATTTATTTGTTTGTTTGTTTATTTGTTTATTTGTTTATTTATTTATTTATTTATTTGTTTATTTTTAGTTATTCGGACGGAGTTCACCTTCTGCTTCGGAATCTTTTCATTTACATTGTTTAAAATAATTAAAAAAATATTTTTAACACAAACTTATTCCCCTCTAGCTTTATTTCTTCCCCTCCAAGAGAGTCCCATATAAAAAAAAATTAAAAAGAAAGAAAAAGAAGAGAAGATGGGCAAAATTGATAAATGAATTGAAAAAAAAACTGAAAACAGATGAAGTATTTTATACCGATGGACTTCCCACTTTTTAAAAAACTGGAGATATCTTCTTCGGGACTATTTGTGATATTTGTAACTTTGCATTTTTTATTTTTTACTATTTTGTGATGGTTTTTGTTTCTATTTACATGGTTCTTTTCACTGTGCATCCCCCCTCTATCCCCCTTGGCTCTTCTTTCTTCACTATTCATTTGTTCATTTAATTCTTCCCAATCTCCTCTATAATCATCATATTTACCCATTTCTTACAGCATAGTAATACTATTCTATTATATTATTAATTTACATTATTGTGGTCATTTGTATATCTTGTTCATTTAGCTCTGATTACTTTATTGTCCCTCAAATTCATGTCTTCCCATGTTTCTTGGAATCCCTCATATTTATGATCTCTTACTTTATAATAATATTCCATTATATTCCTACACCAGTTAATTCATTGGCTTCCATTCAGTGGGAGCCCTCTCATTCTTTGCAAATACAAAAAAAAATGCTGTGAATATGTTGGTGTATTTTGAACCTAAATTTTTGTATGGCCTCCTAGGGGTAAATGTTCAATGTTAGGCTCCATTGGCTGAAAGGGTACGAATGGTTCAGCAGCCATTTTCCTTGAACATTTCCAGAATGAGATCCAAAATTTTTGGATCAATTCATAACTTTATCAACAGTATATTAGTATACTGACTATCCTTTTTCTTTTGTCTTTCCCAAATTTTAGGGTATGAAGTGAAACTTAAGAGTTGCTTCAATTTGTGTTCCTCTCATTACTGATTTGGATTATGTTTCAAATGAATATATACATATATATGTGTGTGTGCATATATGTGTATATCTATATTTGTAGATATATGTATGTATATGTAGCTACATATATATGTATGTATATGTATAGGTGTATATATACATATACATGTATATGTTATACACACATAATTTTAATGACTCTTCTTTAGAAAATTGTATCTCCTTTGAGTAGATGTACAATGGAAAGACCCTTGGATTTGGGGGCAGAAAATCTAGGTTTAAATATTCCTTCTCCCACTTAGTACTTCTGTGACCTTGATTGTCACTTAACCTGTCCGAGCCTCAGGTTCCTCATCTCTAAAATGACAAGGGGATACAAGGTGGGTGGTTTTAAGATCTCTTTTAGCTCTTAGTGATTATTTGTCTATTAAGATTGGCTCTTATTGTTAAATCCCTGTATAATTTAGACATTGGATATTTAATGGTGATATTTGGTAAAAAGATGTCTTTCTCACTTGGTTTGAAAAGTATGATGGCATTAGAGGGATCCCATTTGTAATTAATGTAAATCTTTTTTTTTCTACTTCTTTGCTTCATGTGAAGGTATGGCTCAGAGTTTGATTTAGATCAGGCTAATAATCCTATATGGAATGACTTTAGTGTGCTTGGGAAAGTCATTCAACCCAAGGCTGTTCCATGATATCTGGTAGCTGGATATGTGGGTGTATTCTTGAAATTTACATTTTGATCAGGGTAGAACAAAAACTTTTAAGTTTCTGAAATGAAAATTATTTTATCTTTTATCATTGTATCTTTCGATTAAGAATTAGATACTTAATAAAGGACTCATGAGGGAAAATAATACTCACATCCAGATAAAGAACTGATGGACTCTGAATGCAGATTGAAGAATACTATTTTCACTTTATTCTTTTTCATGGTATTTTCCCTTTTGATCTACTTCTTCTTTCACAACTGTGACTAATATGGAAATATTTTTTGTATGATAGCACGTGTATAACCTATATCAAGTTGCCTACCATTTGAGGAAGAGGGGAGAATGGAAGGGAGAGAAATTTAGAACTGAAATTCTTGTAAAAATAAATGCCAAAAATTGTCTTGACATATAATTGGGAAAAATAAAATACTATTTAAAAAAGAATTACCTACTTACCATAGTTCCACCTACTTCAGTTCTTTACTGTTTTTAATTATGTGACTTTTTATATTCAGTTAATATAGCCATTTAGGATTTATTGGGGTTTTTATTTTATATAAAGTTGGCCTAGACATTGCTTTTCAGTTTCTTAATAGTTCTTGTTATACAATACATGTCATACATACATTACCCTAATAAATTGTTTTCTTGGATTTATCAAACAATGGAGTGTTATTTTAAATCACTTTCCACGATATCTATTCCAGGTCTCCTCTTTTCTCCTTATGCCTCCCATACTACTCTCTCCTCTAACCTTTATAGCAGAGGACTTAACTCAAACATCATTTAGAAAGGAAGGCCATTCTTCAGCTCTAACTTCTACCCTTCTTTATGTAGTAATCCCTTCATGTCATCCCCATTCTCTGTTCCTTTTTTCCTACTTCTGTTGAGAGGTGGACATCTTCTTCACCAAGACTAAACCCTTTATATGATCGCTTTATTATATTTCTCTCTCAATAAAACCCCTTTTCAATATATATTTTTCTGTATCAACTGGTTACTTAAGATAGTCCCCTCATCTTAAAAAGAAACAAACAAAAAACAAACAAACAAAAACCCTCTCACTGGACCATACCATTGCCTCAAACTATCATTCTCCATCTTTCTTATCTTTCTCTGCCAAATTCTTAGAAAACATTTTCTAAACCTATTATCTTTACTTTTATTTCTCATGACCAAATATTTTCTGTCTTGCTTATGACTTCACTATTCAACTAAAACTGTCATTTCCAAAGATACCAGTGATATCTTAATTGCCAAGTCTGGTGACTTTTTCTTAGTCTTGTTCTTTTCTTTTTCCTGAGCTTTCTGAAATTGTTGACATTGCTGTCTGCCCTGTACTGGATAGTCTCCCCACTCTGGGAGGGAAGAGACAGAGGAAAAGAAGAAAAGACAGGGGGAGGGGGAAGGAGAGAGAGAGAGAGAAAGGGAGAAGGGGAGGGGGGAGGGAGAGAGGGAGAGAGGGAAGAGAAGAGAGGAGAAAGAAGAGGGGGAGAAGGAGGAAGAGGAGGAGAAGAAAGGGGGGAAGAAGAAGAAGGGGAAAGAAGAGGAAAAGGAAGAAGAAAGTTTATATGGAATGTTCATATAACTCTCAGAATGGGGGAATGAAGGAATAAGGAAAAATACAAAGACAAAAATACATTCAATGTTAGATTCACTGTTTAGGTAAGTTGTGCTAAAGTGGTTTTTATATAAAGGTTTGCAGAGAAGTTTCAGTCTTTTGATCAAGCAACATAGATATTTTCCTTTTCAAATTTCTACAACTGGAAAAGTTTCTTGCTATTTGGTAGCCCAGGTTAATTGAGTGCCAATTAAAGGGGGGTTTTGTCATAGGAAACATGACCATAACATAGTGCAACTTTAATTTGTTTTTTTTTTTTGTTTTGGTTTGTTTTGGTTTTTGGTGAGGCAATTGGGGTTAAGTGACACTTAACACAAGCTACACTGACTCTTCCTTTTTTTTGCAGGAAATGGGGATTAAGTGACTTGCCCAGGGTCACACAGCTAGTAAGTGTTAAGTGTCTGAGGCCACATTTGAACTCAGGTCCTCCTGACTCCAGGACCAGTGCTCTATCCACTGCGCCACCTAGCTGCCCCCATAGTGCAACTTTAAAGCCAAACATATTAGAGCATTATTTTTGTTTAGGACATAATTCACTTTGCAGAAATAAAGACTTTAAAGCCAATTTCAATTTCCTGTTACATTCTGTGACCAAAGCAAATGTCATTACTAGATTCTGCCTGTTTTAGTGCTAACTTCATAAGCTTTGTTAAGTAAACATAATAGATTTTTTGAAAGGTAGACTAGTGAAGTAGATAGAGAGACGTTGAAGTTAGGAAGAACTGACTCCATGTTCTGCACATGACCATAATGGTACAAGGAAAGAACATTGGAGTCAAAAGAACCAGGTTCAGATCTTACCTCTTATCCCCCTTCTGAAGGCAGTAGAGGGTGCACTATGCATTTCTTCTTTGTGTGTTAATGGATTTATAGAAGAGTCACTGTTGGGGGCAGCTAGGTGGCACAGTGGATAAAGCACCAGCCCTGGATTCAGGAGGACCTGAGTTCAAATCCAGCCTCAAACACTTGACACTTACTAGCTGTGTGACCCTGGGCAAGTCACTTAATCCCCATTTCCTGCAAAAAAAAAGGAAGAGTCAGTGTAGCACAGGTATTTGACTGTGTCATTGAGAGCAGAAGTATCCTTCAGAGGAACAGATGTTCCCAGCAAAGTATCCTGTGAATTCAGGAAGGTTGATAAATTTCTCTGGGCCTCAGTTTTCTCATCTATAAAATGAAAGGATCAGACTTCACCTCAAAATTCCCTTTCTGCTCTAACTCTATAGTCATATGATTCTATCTATGTACTCTTTGAAATCCCTGCTTCACTCATGTCTGAGACAGCAATCTTGCAAACTGGATTTCTCCTGCACATACTAGATATATGATCATAAGGAAGACACTCAATCTCTTGGTGCCCCCTAGCAAATCTCTAAGACTGTGTAAATTATAGATGAACTGTCAACATGAATCAGTGGATGGAGTGTCCAAATAGGGAGTTTACTATACTGATGGAGTCATGGGTCCAGAACTCATGGTCACCCACAAAAACAATCAGATTTCAAAAGGGTGTTGTCCTTCAGAGTAACCACTTTCATAGTCTCCGCATAGTTCAGTGATGCTGCTCTTCATTATTCAAGTATTGGAATTTGTCTTTTAGGAAAGAAAACTTACTTGACTTAGAATCAGAGAACTTGATTGAAATTTCATTTCTACCACTATTTATGCTCCTTGGATCTCAGTTTCCTCATCTGTGAAATGAAGAGATTGGACTTGTATGGGCTCTGAGATCCCTTACAGCAAAGCTATATGATTCTGATTTGCTTCAGCATCAGTGCTTTAGTCATATCTTGAATACAAAAGTTTACTGATATGTGTCCAAGACATTGTGAACATATTCTCATTGTTTCATCTCTAAAAGAATGGTGAATTAGCTTTAAAACTTAAATCTACATGTTCCATAAATGCTGACAGGCTTAAAGTTTATCTCAGGATTTTAGTTAATTTATTTTGCTTTCTCTTGTATGGCTAATTCATGTCCTCCCTGATGCCTCAGAAGACCAAAATTTCTCATTGCAGCACCACCAGAAAAACTAATGAGCTACAAGTTTGTGTTCTGAAGGCCCTCCCATTTCTCCATACCAGAAACACTCCAAAGCTTCTCAAGATATGAAACATTTTTGCAGCAGAGGCAGGTTATGGGCAGAGAATATTTTTCCCCTGAGTTTTTCTGAAAGGTGGCACCCCAAGTATTGTAAATAATTCAGGATGATTCCTAGTGAATATGATTATACTATACTTGGAAAGGGCTATCTTCTTAGCCTTCTGAGACCATTTATACTGTCATCTCAACTAAGATTTGAGACAGCAGCACAATTTTTTAAACCTTGTGTAGAAGTCTTAAAACTTAAGGAAGTTTGGGGGAGAAAAAAAAAAGACACATAGTTACAATAACTCATAGAATCTCATGAGAAGAAAAGCAGAGATGAAAAGGAGTGACCATGCCAGGCATTCATGGTCACCAACAAGTTATTGCAGATTTGAGAGAAATCAAAGCATTCTTCTTTGGACAGTGCCTTTCATTATATCATATTTATTAAATTTGTCTTCTTGTCCCCATATCCTGGAAGATGTGGTGGACCATTCTAATTCAGATTTACTGTTGCCTCAGTGTAACATAGATAGGGAAAGTCGCTTTAGTTATGGAGGTGCTGAGACAAAAATGCACTGAAGCAATATTTGTGTATGTACTTATATACATATATGTATGTGTGTATGTATTATGACACACACAATTTATAGGACCATAGATTTTAAAATGGAGATTGATTTAATCCAAATCCTTCACTGTAAAGTTGAGGAGACTGAAGCTAAGAGAAGTTAAATATCTTGTCAAAGGAGTCACAACAGATGACAAAATACTAAGAGGAAGAGCATGTATTTGAGCCCAGCACCTCTGATTCCAAATGAAGTTCTCTTTCCATATGTAGGTTTATGTATTAATAAACATCTACCCATATATCCATGTATAGTCATAGAAATATACCTATAGATATAGATATATTGACCGATCCAGTAATTTCATTGGCATAGGTAACTCTCAGATGAGGATATTTGGCTCTATAAATGTTGGTTAGCATTGTCTGTAACAAATCTTATAGAAAAGGTCTGGATCATTTAGAAGTTAAATAGCTTGTCCAGCATCACCCAGGCAACATATATGAAGTAGAAAGCCTTGGACGCAGGTCTTCCTATCTGTGAAGTCAGTTCTATAGCCACATATGCAAAACCAGGCTCACACTATGAACACAAAAGCAAAGGTCCATATAAATTTTGGTCAGATGTAGTTGCACTAAAGGAAAGGACCCTAATCAGAATAAAAAGAAAACATTTTCTATCTCCCAACCATAATTTTGCCTGTCACATTAATTGTTAAACACAGTGCCTTTCAAGACAATGTAATGAAGGATTACAATGATGCATTTTAGGAGATTAAAATGCAGTTAATTTCCTTATGCCTTTAAGATTAATAAACTACTAATTAGAATATGCAAATAAGGGCTTTCTTAATTTTAACAAATATTTGCTGGCACCTTATCTATAAATCTCATTCACTAACTGTATTGTGTTATGTAATTGGGAAATAATAGATTCATGGGCCAATCCAATTATGTTAAATTTAAAAGTGTACAGAATTGTAGTAAAGTTCACAGGGCTAGGATTAAAGCAGGAAATGCTTTGTGATAACATTGCTTTAGTTGGGTGATAGAAAATAGTACCTGACTCAAATGGTACTATTTCTGCCTACTGTATAGTTAGTACCAGAAGGAAAGGCAATAATTAACAAGTAATAAGTCACATAACTAGATTCTGTGGTGGGAGAAGCATGCACATAAAATGATGAGACATTCAAGCAGCCACACTTGAAAAGCAGTCATTTCCTGAGTCATACCATGAAGATACTATTTTTCAAATCATGAAAGCAACAGTCATCTAGTCATTAATCATTTATTAAGCACCTACTTTATGCCAAGCAATCTTTTTATTTTGTTTTTGTTTTGGGGGGGATTTTTGTTTGTTTTTTTGCAGGTCAATGAGGGTTAAGTGACTTGTTCAGGGTCACACAGCTAGTAAGTGTCAAGTGTCTGAGGCTGAATTTGAACTCAGGTCCTCCTGAATTCATGGTTGGTGCTTTATCCACTTAACCAATATTTTTTTTGGTTTGTTTTGGGGAGGCAATTGGGGTTAGGTGACTAGCCCAGGGTCACACAGCTAGTAAATGTTAAGTGTCTGAGGCTGGATTTGAACTCAGGTCCTCCTGAATCCAGGGCCAGTGCTCTATCCCCTGTGCCACCTAGCTGCCCCTGAACCAATATTTTTAAACTCTAGGGATGCAAATATGAAAAAGATAGTACCTTCCCTCAAGGAGCTCACATTTTAATGAGGGAAATCAACAATGCACAATAGGAAGCTAAAAAGGGAGGGGAGGAGAACAAGTACCTGCTGCATGGGCATGATGGAGAAGTCCAAGGAAGGGCAGGAAATTAAAAGACAGCTGACTCATATGCTGTCTTTAAATGGAAGCTTTGAGAGGAGCTTCCTGTCCCACCTTGCAGTCAGTGAGAAAGGAGGAAGACCTTGTAGGATGATGAGATTGCTTGTGGCATGATGGAGAAGTAGAAAGGAATGGAACTGGATGGGAAATGAAGGGTAAGCTCTGATCCTAAAATATTTTATCACCTTCTTGCCTACATCTATTGTTATAAGCCAATACAAAAAACCACGTTCATTATTTAGTCTCCTTCTTTGAGAAGAATCCTATCTCCATATTGATTCAATAATGTTTTAAGCCTTAGAAGAGGTAGAAAATTCAAACTTGCTTTGTCAGGTGTCACATAAAAGAAAATGCATTCTTTCTTGTGAAGCTGATTTTAGGCTTCTTACTGCATAAATATACTTTTTAAGACAGCCCTGAAGGAACCCTGAGCTATTTTTTTTCAAAAAGAGAGTACACCTGTAAGTAGTGATGATCACAGAGAGGTTTTAAACAATCTCTTTGTGCACCAGCTGTGAAAAACACCTACTTATTGAACTTGTGTAAATAGGACAACCTTCTCCTTCTTCTCTTCTGTATTTAGAAAAGTCCTGATGTTCAAAGCATCATCTTTACTTCCCAGCAGAGATCCACAATGAATTTTGAATTATTGTAGTAATTTGTGAAGATTTACCTCATTTGCCAGTCTATGATAGGCATTTTGGACTGTCCATTCCATGATAGTCATATGAAGAAATATCAGGAGTATTGCAGTTATCTCAAATTGAATTTTTTCGATGCTTTCCTCTACTGTATACATAACTCCACTGTTTTAAAGAGTGAGAGGACAAGCTTGGTTAACACCACTGTAATCCCTGTTTAAATAGATGGAAAGCTGAGACATTAAGCTATTATACCTTGGTACTTAAAAAGAAGAAAGATGTACATTAAGGATAGAGGTTGGACCTTTGATTTCAGCAGTGTTAGACAGTCATTAATGAAAACATTCCCTCTATGAATGTGGGTCAGCATGTTCTCTGAAACCTAATATCTCAGAGATTTGCCTAGGGCATTGAAAGGTTAAATCATGTCCAGAGACACACATTCATTATATGTTCCTACTCCATTGTTCTGTTTCCAAAATACTCCTTCCTTCCTCCCTCCCTCCTTTTCTACTGCAAATTAACAAACTTTAGATGACATTTATAAAGATATTCAAAGGAAGGAAAGAATGGGGAAATTTTCAAAAATCTATCTCCCACATTTCACAAATGAGGAAAACTAAGGTCCATTGATTTGAAGTGATTTACTCAAGGTCACATAGTAAGTGTTTGAGATGGGATTTCAAACCACCTTCCTGACTTCTGGTCCACTGTCCTATGCATTGTACAATACTACTTTGCCAGGTCTTGTATAGGGTATAATTAATTTCCATTGATATCTTGTTGAGGAGGTTAAAGACACCTGATTAAAAATCTGTGAATTGATATTCTCTCAAAATTAAGTGATTGGTCTAGAGCTACCCCTTAGTGGTATTTGGAGGCTAGATTTCATTGATAATGGCTAACTCTCCAAAATGAAGTGATTGGTTTAGACTCTTAAGATGACAAATTCTTTTGAAGACACTACCTTTTGCTTCTGGTGCACAAAAGGGAGTCAGTGGTATATGTGGTACAAATGACAATTTGCTTTTCATCTTTCTAGATATATTTGATTACTCAATTCACATGCTGACTATTTGTTTGTAGTTTTACAAAGCATCTATGCTAAGCAGAAAAGCTGTGGTATGAAATATGAAAAGCCTGAAGAGATTCTGTATTCTTGTTTTCATTCTTTGACAGTTTTTCGGTTTTTATTTTTTTAAGCATTGTGTGATAAAAGAGATCATGCAAAACCAGAGTTCTTGGAGACAATTTTAATCTAGTTTTGCCCTGTCTACTGCATTATTCTTTAGCTCTTAAAAGTGAAGGAAAGAGCAATAAGATCATCCTATTATTTCAAGCCACCAACCTCTTGAAAGAATGTGACAGAAGCAATTTATCAACAAATTAGCTGTTTTCTAGAAGACTAACCAAGGTTGCCATCTTCAGTGTAAAATGTAACTGGAGATGTTGTTAACCCCTGCTTGTGTCTATCATAGCAAATATATTTTTCATGTAAGAAAGTTTGTTTAATGGATTGAAAACATCCACATCTTTTATCTGCAGGGTCTGAACCCACTTTATTACTGGCATGTTCTAAAAGCATTTTGGACCAATAGCCAGCCTTTCATTTAAAATTGCAAGTTGTCATAGATCTACTTCCACTAATATCCTCCTCAAATATCTTATGTGAGTATCCTGGGTTCATGGAGCCTGTGACTCTGTTGTGCTCTTCCCAACAAGAAATGCTTCAAGGATCAGTCTTGTAACCTACTGTATAACTTTCATCCAAGTACAAACCTAATATCATTCAGAAAAACTCATGGCTATGTTGATATTAGGATCATTTCTACAAGATAATATATCAAGTCACAGAAGTGTTTTAGTCCGTGTTGGTAGAAATAGCAACTTAATTGTCATTTCTTGGAACAAAATAAAGTGTCTTTCATGCAATCACTTTACTTGAAAAGAAATATTATTTTCACATTACATCAGTATTTTATATCTGTCCAGTGTATTTCCACTCTTCTTTTTTCCTCCTAGTAAATCCTTTTCATTTATACCCCACAAGGATCTCAGAGCCTCTTTAAAAGTAGTCTGGGTATCTCAGTTACCACTAGAAGTTGATTAAGAATGGCACACCCGTGCATTAGTTCCCCTTGTGGCCCTAGGTGAGCATGGTGGAATCTTTTCAAAATACTATATTGAAGAAACATTTCGTATTGGTTTACCTGGACTGCACTTATTACTCAATTCTCCTCATCCCTGATTCATTCTATGTCAATGATCAAGTCTTCTGATAATAAGTCCACCTTTTCCTTTTTTCCTCATGCTTATACTAATATGAATAACTGACATTCATATATGTTCATATGCATATATAGGTGTGTATACATATATGCATATACGCACACATAGTACTTGAAGGTTATCCAAAACAATTTACATATGCTATCTCATTTGATGTTCCACACAACCATGCGAAGTTGGCACTACAGATATAACTGACACTTTACAAATGAGGAAACTAAGATTTTCCATTGGTCATGGTTAGTAAATTCTAGAGTTAAGATTCAAGCCTAAGTCTCTCCTCATTCCAAATCAAGCATTCACTCCATTACACTGTTACCACATCCCTGTGACAAATGATTACTACATAATTATTTAGCTCACTAGATATTTGACTTTACCTTTTCCTACCAAAGGAGAGGAAAATTAGAAGGGTTTCTACCAACTCTCAGTTAAAATTGAAGTCAGCATGCATGACAGTCTCAAACTTAACAAAAGGTAGCTTCATTCTTTATGCCTTCAGATATTTGAAGACAGCTATCATGTACCCATTCAGTTTTCTTTTCTACGGGCTAACCATTACCAGGACCTTAAACCTGACCTCCTAGAGCATGGTTTAGAGTCTTATGTTACTATATTGATTTCTTGCTGGTGAAGACACTATTGTTTTTTGTTTTTTTGGTTCATTTTAAAATGTGGTACTCAGAACAAATCATACTCCAGGTATGGTCTGACTTGGCTAAGGGTTATCATACATCTTGCTTTAGACACTGCTTCTGTTAATATTGACTAAGATTATGTTAGCATTTTGGACTACTGTATCATACATCTGACTCATACTTATTTTTTTTTTGTTTCATGAAACTCCTAGGTCTTCTTTGATAGGAACTGTTCTGTAGCCACATCTCAATCCTTTATGTATGCATTTGGATTTTTTTTAACCCATATGCAGAAGTTTAAAAGTTTTGGCTTATCGTTTACAGAATAGTCTTACTATTCTGGTTTATCGTTATTCTTTGGATCCTGATCCTCTCAACAAATAAATGATCATTTCCTTCCATCTTCAAGGCATTCAAATAATTGATAAAATTGTTAAACACAATTGTATTATCTTGCGACATAGAAGGTAATATTCTATTAAAAAACTCTCCAGGATGCTAGTGATCCATTAATCAATATTCTTTATGTCTACTTGGTCAATCTTTTCTCAACAAACCTATCTATACCTTTTTATAGTATATGTCATCCCTTCTTTTTCCAAAAGGTTATCATGAAAGACTGCTAAATGTCTTTCCAGAATATAATTATACTATTTCCATGGCATCCACCCTTCTGGTTTCTTCGTCAACAAATGAAACGAAGTTACTTGGAATGACTTGTTCTCAGTTAATACATTTTAGCTCATGGTGATCATGAGCCCTTTTAAGGGCTCACAAACTTTTACTTTAGTAATCTGTTACAGAATTTTACTAGGGAGTCACTGGTCAGATCACTGGCCTAAGTTTAAAGTATGCACCTTTCTTTTGTAGATTGAAATATTTGCCTATCTTCTGTCTTGTGATTGTTTCTTATTCACCACAGGGCCTTAAAGATTCCTGATAGCTATTCAGCAATCACATCTTATTTTTTTTTACATATTTTTAAGTCTAGTTTGTCTGTGCTAGGTCATCTGAACTTATTAAGCATGCTAAGAGCTCCCTTACCATCTTCTCATTTGAATTTTAGTGCCTATTAAACACATTGTTTTACCCTTTCTAATCTTTAGGTCATTTATTTAGAAAAGATGCCAAAAGTAAAAAGTAAACATTTTTCTTCTTAGAAGAGACAAAAGAGAGGAAATAGGAGTCAAGTAGCTCTAACTCCTTTCCATCATCCTTTATCATTTTCATGTTTTTAAAGGATGTTTCCATGTTTTTCTGTGATCATCTCTAATTATCTGCATTTATTCCTGTTTTTTGTACATCCTTTCAAAATCTAAGGTTTTTAATGAACTCTCTGTGAAATCACATTAGTTTTTTATTTTTTAGATATTTCCTTCTTTTGTTCATTGGCATCCATTTCCTCTGTTTTAAGCTCTTTTCCACTTTAGCATCTCAGTATTTTAAGCTATTTAAATTAATATAGGCAGGGTAGTATAACTGATTAATTGATGGACATGTAATCATGAAATTATTATTTTTTTAAAATTTTATTTAGAATTTTTCCCAAGTTACATGTAAAAACATTTTAAAAACAATTTTCCACATTGATTTTTTAAAACTTTGTGTTCTAAATTTTCTTCCTCCCTCCCTCCTCAACCATCCCTATAAAATCAAGCAATTCAGTATAAGTCATACATGTGCAGTTATGCAAATTATGTTCACATTATTCAGGTTGTGAAAGAAAATAGACAAAATAACTTTAGAAAGAGGAGCTAACAAATAAAATTATAATTCAATCTGTATTCAGATTCCATCAGTTCTTCCTCTGCTGATGATTTGCATTTTTTCATATGTCCTTCTGATACCATCCTGCTCAACATTTCTTTCTCAATTACTATTGCTAACTGTATTACCCTCCATCCCCTTCCCTACCCTTGATTTTTACTCTATTTTCTTCTTCTTTCACCCTATCCCTCCTCAAAAGTGTTTTGCTTTTTACTGCCCCCTCCCCCAATCTGCCTTTCCATCCTTCACCTCTCCCACTCCCATCTCTTTACCCTCCCACTTTTCCTCAGGGCAGAATATATTACTATACCCAATTGAGTGTGTATGTTTCCCTCTTTGAGCCAATTCTGATGAGAGTAACGTTCAATCACTCTGCTGCTCCTTCCCTATCTTCCCCTCCACTCCATAAGCTTTTTTCTTATTTCTTTTATGTGAGTTACTTTTCCCCAGTCCACTTCTCCCTTTCCCTTTCTTCCAGTGCATTCCTCTTACTCCCTAACTTTATTTTAAAGTTGTCATCATTGGTCAGTTAGGTGACACAGTGGACAAAGCACAAGTCCTTGACCCAGGAGGCCCCAAGCCCAAATCCAGCCCCAGACATAAGCCAACCTACCCTGCCTGCCCCACAAAAACCAAGGATAAACAAAAAATAAATGCTTTACAGATATCATCCCTTCATATTCAATTCACGCCTGTGCCCTCTATCTAAGTAAATTCCTTTCAGCTGCCCTAATACTGAGGAAATTCTTATGATTTAGAAATATTATCTTACCATGTAAGAATGTAAACAGTTTAATCTTTTAATATCCCTCATGATATCTTTTTCCTGTTTACCTTTTTATGCTTCTCTAGGGTCTTATATTTGAAAATCTTTTCATCATGAATGCTTGAAAGTCCTCTTTTTCATTGAAGTCCCATTTTTCCCCTTGAAAGATTATACTCAGTTTTGCTGGGTAGGTGATTCTTGGTTGTAGTCCCAGCTCCTTTGCCCTTCAGAATATCATATTCCATGCACTCCAGTCCTTTAATGAAGATACTGCTAAATCTTGTGTTATCCTTAATATAGCTCCACAGTATTTGAATTCCTTTTTTCTACCTGCTTGCAATATTTTCTCCTTGACCTGGGATCTCTGGAATTTGGCTATAATATTCCTGGAAGTTTTCATTTTGGGATCTTTTTAGGAGGTTATCAGTGGATTCCTTCCATTTCTATTTTACATTCTGCTTCTAGAATATCAGGGAAATTTTCCCTGACAATTTCTTGGACGATGATGTCTAAACTCTGATTTTGATCATGATTTTGAGGTAGTCCAATGATTTTCAAATTATTTCTCCTGGATCTATTTTCCAGGTCAGCTGTTTTGTCAATGAGATATTTCATATTACCCTCTATTTTTTATTCATTTGAATTTGCTTTATTGTGTCTTGGTTTCTCATAAAGTCACTAGCTTCCATTTGTTCAATCCTAATTCTTAGGCAATTATTTTCTTCAGAGAGCTTTTGTATCTCCTTTTCCATTTGGCTTTTCAAGCTGTTGACTTTTTTCTCATGACTCTCCTGCATCACTCTCATTTCACTTTCCATTCTTTCCTCCATCTATCTAAATCTTCCTTCCATCTTTCCTACTTCCTCTTCAAAGTCCCTTTTGAGTGCTTTCATGGTGTGAGACCAATTCACATTTTTCTTGGAAGCTTTGGATGTTGGAGCTTTGACTTTGTTATTATCTTCTTCTGAGGGTGTATTCCGGTATACCTTTCCCCCAAAGAAGCTTTCTATCATCTGCTATTTTCTCTGCTTACTCATCTTGATGTGGAAGCAGATGTCTGATTGAAATCTGCTTCTCTATGAGCCTCTGGAGAACTTACTATGACATCTAGTTATCAAAGTGTTTTCGCCAAAGCTTTTGGTCAAAAGAGAACAGCAAAGACAACTTATCTTCCAGTGTTTACCTAGTGAAATTCTGGTGTTACAATAAAAAATATCAGTGTTTTCTTTGATACCAAGATCTCTAGATCTTTGTGGTTATGAATCATGCAAAACCATAGTACTGGAAGAATACAAATTATAAGTAAACTGCATGCCAATAGAAAGCCACAGGATGGGACTAAGGAGATATAACATGTTTACAAGTGATGAGTTATGTATGAAAATGGTGTAGAAGATGTTTTCAAGAACATGTAAAGACTGGAGAAGAAGTAAGGTCAATTATGTAGAGAAAATGAGAGACTACAAATTGACTAATGGTCTCATATTGGTATTCCAGAAATATTGAGAGAGGGAGAGGGAGAGAGGGAGAGAGGGAGAGAGGGAGAGAGGGAGAGAGGGAGAGAGGGAGAGAGAGGGAGAGGGAGAGGGAGAGGGAGAGAGGGAGAGAGGGAGAGAGGGAGAGAGGGAGAGAGAGAGAGAGAGAGAGAGAGAGAGAGAGAGAGAGAGAGAGAGAGAGAGAAAGTCATCTACACATTTTAGTATCTACTCTAGGGAAGAATTATGGTAACAACCAGATCTGCAAAAGATGAGAGACATGAAGGCTTTGCCATCTATATCAGTGCATGCCACCCAAAGGCATTGCAGATATATCAAAGTGTCTGGTACAAAGCAATCCTCTTGATATTATAGTGATGTGGTAATATTGCAGTGGTTTAATGGTAATGTTTCCTCTCCTTTCAGAGCAATGTTTGGATACAGTTGAATTTCCTGAGAAGCCACTAGGTTAATCTGCCTTTGCTAAGTCTTTCACTTGTCTGTGACCACATTTCCTAGGGCTCCAGGATAGTGTGGATGTGGAGATTGTCTCTTTAATTCACACATCTTTTAAAGGACTCTTAAGAGCACGAATCATAAGAAAGACAACTTTGAAATACAATCCTTTATACAGTGTTGACATATGAGAACCTGAAATATTATTTCTTCCCATCCTATTTCACCTGTCATTGTTGTTGCCATTTCAAGAATCTATTTCCTCTTGCATAAAACTGCCATGTGCAGAACTATAAAAGCAAACATAGCAGTGAAGAACCGGTCCCCTGGGTCTGCTTACCATATGCTTTAAACACAGAACTGTTTGAATACTAGAAATTAGTATGCCCAAGAGTGAGTTGAGGATAGGGGCCTTTTTTTTCTTACCACCTGCACAAGGGCAATTGTTGTGAACAAAGACTTCCAATTCTGATGGCTTGCTGGAAAGTCATTTTCATTCTGCAAAGGGGTGAATCCCCACATATTCTGATGCCTGAAAAAGCCCCAAGAGAGAATAAGAACAGGCTTGAAAACATCATCAATTCTATTGTCTGCAACTCTTAGAAGTTTCTATGTGTTCTCATTCAGGTTCTGCTTTCTTTTATGACATCCCAGGTGCTGTACCCTAAACATCATCACAATCTTATTTCATATTTTATCCATAGTTTTGCTTTATTTGCTATTCAAATTGTAGGTGATGTGGTCTGCATATAAAATAGGAGACTGTTGTGTATATGTATTTATGTACATATATACACATATGTGTATCTTTATTAATATCTATTTGCTATTTTCATTATTGAGAATTAAGATAACTGCTATGTCCTTCCCCTTGGATTGTGTTTATTTTTGTACTAGGTTAATCATATATTGGAAAGTCTTACTAAACTTAAATTCTTCGTATATGGCCAGTTCTTGATAAATATTTGTTTTTGAATGACTTTTAGTAACAGCCAAGTTTAATTCGAGATAAGAGTATAAGTTAATGAAGCAAAAGGTATAATATTTTTTTACTTTCTCTCTTTTCATTCCTTTTTCCCTTTTCATTGCTTCTCATGACTTGACCTGGGGAAGTTGACAGGAAGGCTATCAACTGCTATTGTTCAAAAGAGAGATGGATGAGAGAAAATACAAGGGAGAGATCAGTGGCCAGGCAGTGAACAATAGGGAGTGCTCCATTTCTCATCACCCAGACAGGAGGGAGACCTAATTTTAAGAAGGTGTGTGAGGAGGAGGGAAATGCTAGGCACAAGCTGTTAGGGGAGTGAAATTCCTCTGAACATCTTAGGGATTCATCCAACTTCATATTTCCAGTCTTATTTCTCATTCTCATATTGCAACCTCATAGCTCAAAGATCCCGTTGCTCCTCAGGATGACAGCTCAATTCCCAGACCTGCCTATCAGGCTACAAACCATAACTGATCATTTCTGTGTGCTCCTTGGATTCCATTTGCCCAGCAACAGCTTCTCTGTTTAAACCATTTTCTCCTTTAAAAATGAGATGGGAAAGGGGGGGAAAGGAGTGTAAGTTCAAGAAATCCTAAGGTGCCTTTGTGAGTGAGCACAGCACCTGATTTAGATATAAGTGTTAGCCAAGTGATTGAGAGCACTCCCCATAAGAGATACAGTGATCAGAGATGCTAGCCAGGACTGGGAAAAATCAACAGGACACTGACCTACTCTAGAGCATTTCAGATTTTGCTATGCACTGGTGAATGCTCACTCCTCTTTCAGTTTAAAATTGAGACAGCGAAAATATGTGAAAATAGTATACTCTCTTGGGCCATGTGACTTAACCAAGCATTACTCAGATATGGAAAAGCCAAGTTAAATGGGTTAAATTTTCAGGTTCTTCATCTCCACTTCTATATTAAAAAAAAATAAAAAACAGTCCTAACAACTACTTCGTTTCAAAAATTTCACAAAACACTGAAATGTTCATAGTTGACTTGAGGATATAGAGATAAGTATTTTGTTACAAAGAGACTACAAGTACACGTGTATATAAATATATAAGAATATAGAAACAAGTATCATATATGCATATGTGAACATACATAAATAGGCATAGGTATATAACTATATTTGTACACATTTTATATTGTTTAACAAATAGGAGGCAGTATTTGTGTGTATTTTACATGTGTTTGCATTATCTTTTTTTTTTAATGTGTCTTATTGATACCTGTTATCTTTAGATCACTACTATCATTTCAACACCACTCCTCTTATTGAAACCTCCCTTTTTATAAAGGAAAACAATTAAGGAAAAATATGCAGCTCACTTACTACATTTGAAATGCATGCAATATTCTGAATACACTAGTAGCTCCCTCCTTCCATATTGTAAGTGGAGATATGAGATGTTTTATTACTTGTTCCTTGGGACCCCTTTGGTCTTTCATTTACTCATAGTTCCATTTAATTTTAGTCATCTTTTTATTTATATTGTTGTAGTCAACATTTCTATTCAGTGACCCTATTATGAACCAACCTTCTATAACATATACTCTTCAGTTTTTAGATTATAGTTGACCTTTTAGGAAGAGGAAATTTACTTGGAAAGTATCTATCATTGTTGGTGTTATTTGTCATTACAAAAAAAAAGAAAACAAAACACCCTAAAAATAACATTTTTTTCATTCTTCCCTTTGATCTCATATGATTTGAAGAACTATCTAAAAATACCACTATTCCTAGAGAATGATCATATCCCAGTCTCTCTGTGACCAGAGATGGAAAATGCTTGATCTTTTTGTTGTTGTTATTGTTGTTGTTGTTGTTGTTTGTTTGTTTTTGCAGGGCAATGGGGGTTAAGTGACTTGCCCAGGGTCACACAGCTAGTAAGTGTCAAGTGTCTGAGGCCGGATTTGAACTCAGGTACTCCTGAATCCAGGGCCAGTACTTTATCCATGGCGCCACCTAGCTGCCCCCCCGCACATCTATTTCTTATGAAGTACAGACAAGATATCCCAAGGTCTACTAATATATGAAAGTTGTCTCAGTATATGTATGAATTGGTGATCTCATCTCAGTGTGGGACTGTTAAATGCAGATCATAATCTATCTCAGCCTTCTCATCCTGCGTAACTTTTGTCTTCTTATACATTTTCCATACACGATTCATAGGATAAGCTGAGGGCCTTTGTCTAGAACCTTTAATCCTGTGTAGCTAAAATAATAACAGTAACAATAAGAATATTTTATGACCATCAGTTATACACATAGGCCACTTTTCAACCCTTTAATCTAACTACATGAGGAGCCTGCTTCCTTTTTGGCTCACACATCTCTGTGACTTTGTTCTCTGCTCTAATAATTTGATGGTCTGACTGTACTGGCAGTTAATTTACTCCTATATTAATTAGAAAATATTTCCTTCTCTCTTACAAAATTATCAGTTTATTTGTTTGGATATTATGATATACAGAGTTTGCTACACCTACTGTCTTCTTTATTAATGTCTTCCATAAATTGTTTCTTTTCTTTAGGTGTGAAGCACTTGAACAATCTATAAACTTTTGGTTTCTCTCTTTTCTTAGTCATGGACTATTTTCCTCCTTCTTGATTCCCACATCTTCATTGAAGTCACTGAGTCTTTAAGTAAATGTTAGTTTAATTTTGAAGGTATTATCAAGTTCTGCATAGAAATTTTCTGTCTCAATTTTGAACAGATGAAACATGCAAATTGATGTTGTCTTTAGATTTGTGTCGTTTTTTCCCCCCTAAGTCATATAAACACTGCAATGTGAGATAATTGTCAAGGATCTCCCTCTTATGATCTGATCACAAGATGATGCCTGAACTTTTTCTCATTGTCTCTTTTTTAATTTTCATGGCCTCTTGCTTCATTCATGTTTATGCCTGGAGTTTAACCTTTATATTCAACTTCCTGTGGAACTGTCTATCTTTAATGTCTACCTTTCGCTTCATTCAGTCTTGTTTCGAATTATCAATATCACTACCATTTTCTTATGGCCTATAATGAATATTTTTAACGCCTTTCTTCAGTATCCCTCAATCTTTTACTAGATAATTTCCAGTTTCCTCCTAGTCCTAGTTTTGTTGGTGTTCATTGAGGAAAGGTTCACTTGTAGACTCAAGTTGAGCAAAAAATCGTAGCTTAGCAAACACTTGGTCTTTTGACAGACTTGTACTTACGTGGAAAATTTAAAATCATAATCCAGTATTCTAAAACATCTGTGATCTATTGGCAAACAAGTTGTGCTTCCCCATAGATTATCTACTTACTGGTTCTAGTCCTGTCCTACCCCAGCTGACATGGAGGAAATTTATGCAGTCAGTGGTAGCTTGAGCTAGATAATCTCCATGTCACCTTCCAGCATTAAGGTTCTGTGCTGTTCCAGACAGGTTAAAAGGGGCCAAATGATAGGAAACCCATTCAATCATGGGTTAAAATCAGTTAGTGGGAACTATGTGCTAGGTACTATGCTAAGTGTTGGGAGTATAATAAGTACAGAAAAGTAAAAATATCCCTTTGTACCATGAGTTTACATTCTAATGGGAGAGAAAACTAGCACATAAAGGATTATATAAAACATAGTATAATGTTAATCAACATATATTAAGGTTAATATCAAATATACCTAGCTAAACCCAAGGAAGTTTAGGAGAAAAAAGCACTAGTATTTGGGGGGGGATCAGGAAAAAACCCCATTCAGGGGTTACTTGAGCTTCATCTTACAGGAAGAGGGGGATATTAAGGCAGAGGTAGGGAAAAGTGTATTTTAAGTTTGGGGTCCCATCAATGCAAAGTTGTGAAGTGTGGCATGTATGAGGAACAGTGAGAATGCCTAAATGGCTGGATTTGAGAGTGTAGGAGGGGAAATAATGTCCAATTAATCAGTTGTGGTGTAATGGAGAGCTATATACAGGACCTTGGTCTAGATCCTACCTCTGATGTGTGACCCTGGGCAACTTACTCCAGATCTTTGGGTTTTGGTTTGATTATCTGTTAAATGGACATGATAATACCCTGCCAATGTTGCAAAACAGTTGCAGTAATCAAATTAAATAACCTAAAATATATTTCTTTGTAAACCATAAAACAACGTATAAGTATAAGCTGTTACTGGTCTTGACCTATATATTAGAATTGGTCTCTGTCTTTAAACCTATTGCTCCCTACTTTCCTGGGTTCAGTGATCACCAATCATATATTAAGAACCTAAGAGAATCTAAGGATAAATTATGGAAGTCATCTCCTGCTAGAAGCCTTTCCTGGTCCCCCTTAAAGCTAATGGCTTTCCTCTTTTAATTATCCCTAGTTTTTCCTGTATATATCTTGTTTGTAAATTCTTGCTTGCATGATGCCCCCCCTACCCCCATTCGATTGTGAGCACTTCAAAGATACAGATTCTCTGTTACCTTTTTCTGTACCCCCAGAATTTAGCATAGTTCCTGGCATATGATAAATACTTGCTAATTGCTTGTTGAATGACTTGTTAACTGACTGACTTAACAGAGAGAAGGCAGTAATGTATTCAGTTTGGAGACAGGAGCAAAGACTATTTAACTTATTATTTCACATGTTCACTGAAGCAGAGAAGTAATTTATTAGAAAGAACTTAGATATTGGGAGTAAGTGATCATAGCCATAAAAATTTGAACGTGAAATTTTCTAAGATTTAGATACTATGTAGGTAGGCCATACAAAGATAATTGAGCTCTCACTGTATTTAGTAGAATAATCCTGTGTTATTCTGTAAATATTTCACTGTTGACCATATTAATTACTTCACCAGTTCATCCATTAATTTAACACTCATTCTGTACCTTTGATGTACAATTCTATTTGTTTCTGTCTCGATTTTCTATATCATTTTGCGTTTATTTTGCACTCACAAAATATCCCACATTTGAAAGCACACACTGTTCTTGAAAGATGAAGGCCAATGAGTCACCACTGGTGCTAAATTTAAGAAACATCAGGAGGAAGTTACAAACATGAGAAGTTAAGTGATTGAAACTGGAGAACATACTGCTATTTTACAAAAGGGACCCAGTGGTACCCACAGCACTATTTTAAAGCAAGTACAAAGTTTGAATTGAAAAATATGACACAAGTAAAAAGGAAATCCTGCAGACTTCACTATTGAGTTGTTCCCTGGAAGGTAGTAGATGCTGGAAAGGTCTTCATACTCCTGGTAATTCTTAACTGTTACTTATCACAGGACTTACGATGGGTCCTTGGTATGGCAGTGATATTGCTAAGCAGTTTCCTATAGGGTATTGATTCTAGACTGTTAGGAATTACTTGGTGGCCCAGCAAGCTGATGGAAAAGTCAGAAGCTTAGTTGAGTGATGAAATTTCACACAGTGCATTCCTAAAGGAAACCTCACTTTTAATTTCTTTTAAAATACCCACAGACTACCTAGAGAGTTCTTCAAGAAACTCGGTCATCTCATATATACGTAATTAAACCTCTGGGATTCCTATTGCTAATGAGTATGTTATTTAAATTACTGGGGGACTAGGCTGGGTTTTCTAAAATATTACTACCTATAAATGAATAGCTATCGCACCAGTTTAGGCAGTAAGTTTTTATTATTAAAGTATGTTAAATATTAGAATAGTATTGACTCTGTGGTACCTATACTGCCCTAAGAGGAGAATGCTCACTAACAGGACAGCACACAGAGCTGGGAGTGCAAGTCAAGAATGGTGCCTGCCTTGTGGCCAGAGGCTTTTTCACTCTTGATAGAGGAGGCACCTTACACACTGATCAAAGCTAATTGGCTAGCATCATTCAATTCCATTGGTTGATATGACTTGAGGGTGGTCTATATTAAAATGAACTGTACCATGATGACATCTGGGTCTAACGGGAGACCCCCTGAGAGGCAATAGAATTCAGATAGGTGTGGCTTAATCCCATCACCTCAGTGAACTAGTCAAAGAGTCTATTCTCCACTTCTATTGTACTCCCTGCACACCTTGCACAGGATTAGAACTCCCTACAAAAATTGACCTCTGAAGTGGAGAGAAGTAGAAAGGAACTAGGTTCCCCCAAAAACATTATTAATAATTATTTTCTCACAAAATATTTTCAGTATATCAAATGCTTGACATTTAAACTTGGCTATTTTAGTTGCTGAGCTATTGAAGCTTTATATTTTTCTTTCTTTACTGTCGCATTCAAAAAGACCCTTGTGTAAAGCATGTAGTTATGTTTGGGGTAAGCCTAGTAAAATCATATAGTTCAGGTATCCAAGACTATCTGCCCACATGATATATTTTAACTGGTTAATGATGCCCATCTGTGGTGTGTTGACTAGGTAAATCCTGTACTATATATGATTTTCCATGTGATGGTGAGACATATAATAGGATTCATTAAAACAAGTATATAGTTCCAAGTTGGAATAAATTAACAACCAAAATGTATTTCATTTGTTTTGAAATTCATCAGAAAAAAGGAGCTACTACATACCCAAGGATATCTTTTGTAAAGATAAATAACTAAGCACACAAAAAACAGTGAGGTTTTTAAACACTTCACTTACAATAATATTTTTCTTGCTGTGATTAAGTCCAAATGTGATTATTGTTTATGATTTGTGATGACCTTGATATTATAGAGATAATATTGGAAGAGAACTTGAAGGTCATCTGGTCCAAACCTTTAATTTTACAGATAAGGGAAAGGTCCAGAAAGATTGATGACTTTTCCATTTCACAAACCTAGTAAATTTAGCAAGATCAACATTTGAACTCAGGTGCCATGTTACCAGGTTGACTGTTCTTTTTGCTTTATCATGTTAAAAGATCTTTCTGCCTTGGATTTCAGAGCTTACAGAATATACTGACTCCACTAGACATGTGCTTAAAGCAACATTTCCCAAACTACTTGTTTCACATGGCAATAGGCAAATGGTAAGAAGTAATGTTCCAATCCTTAATACCCCCTCATTTGGCCTCCACTCTCCAATCTATGTCCTCTTCTCCTATTACAAATTTAGCTTTTTGAGGACATAGACTATCACAGTTCTTAGGATATAGCAAGGATTTAATACATACATTTTTCAAACATTCATTCATTCATTTATTCTTTTATTCATCCATGATGAATAAAAGACATCTGGATGTAATGTGAAGGTAAAACATGGTATGGGGACTGGGTTATCTATATCTAGTTTGAAAAAAGAAAAAGATAGATGTCAATGAATCTAAGACTACAACCCAGTAGCAAAACCTAGTTTTCCCCCCCTTTAACTATCTCCCCTTCCAGTTCTCAGTGCATGATAACTTAAGTCACAACCACTTCTCTCCTTAAACAGGGTACCTACCTATATCCTCTCTATTCTACTCAGTACCTTAGAGGAGGTAGGAAAGCATGGTAAATGAATAAGATTTTTCTGGCAAATAATTAGCAATATAAACTCTCCAAGACTTATGTATAGTAACTATGCCTGGAAATATTTCTAGTTTGAGCCCTAAAATAAAACTGGTATTTTGTATCACTTAGCAAAAATGAGTTTCAAGGTGACTCTTAGAAAGATTGTTGTTATTGTTTGTCCCTTGTTCTTCAAGAGGACCAATGACATCAGGAGGGTAAGGTTTTAACTTGCAAGTGAATTGGATTTCAGTGAGGAAGGGCTGTGGAAAGTCATTAGCCCTACTCTCTTCCACTGTCATCAGAAGCAAGACATAGGTCAGAACAACTGGAGATGACCCAGGATGTAGTGGGAGACCTTGACCTTTTTAAGTTGTAGTCTTTCCCAGGTCTCAGTTTGTCTGAGGCAACAGCCATTCAATAGTTAAAGGTTAGGTAAGAATTGAAGTAAAAGATGGCATACTTTGCCATCACAAAAGAATCAGTCAGGGAAGGGAAGACCCTCAGAGTTTCTATCAAGAACAGAAACAATTGCTATTTACACTCACTATGAGCTATCAAAAGGCAAACCATGTGCAACTGAGGCTTGGGCTGGGATCTATTATGGGCTTATCAGTGAGAGGCAGAGTGGTTTGGGTTTAAGAATATAAGCAAGTAGCTTCATTTGAATCCCAGTAGGCTTTATCAAAGCCTGGTTTACCCCAGCTATATTTCAAGAAATCATAAATGAACAGTACATGAGACAAAATATTTAATTGTCCTAGTTTTTTGTGGGGTTTTTTTTTGGGGGGAGGAGTGATAGAATGAATAGATAGGGAGGGAAAAAAGGAAAAAAATAACTTTTCAATTAATAGGGGGAATGTCAGTGGAGGCAGAGAGTTGTAGGAGGCTTCAGAATTATATTCATATTTCATCTTCAGATGATTATGAACTGAGCTTATTGTTTAAGATGTTGGAAAGGCTTCCCTCCTCCCCTAGATCTTCTTTTGTATTTCAGATACTGTGATGAATTACTTTGTAAGATCACAAACCACCAAGACTTAATAAATGATTAAATTTATACTTTGAGTATATTCATAGTTACAGAACTAAAACATTTTCTTTCCAGAATGAGTACTGGTTAATTCATGCTTCCTCTTCATTTATGGAACAGTTTAAATGAAACTTCAATTCATTTATGTAGTGGTATCTTTGAAATTATGTTGCAAAGGAGTTATTTTGTATTCAGATCTTGACTTGGGCTTAAAAAATCACTTATACTTTTAAATGTATTAGAGCTTGTATCTCATGTCACTAGTGGAAGTATTGAGCATGAAGTGATGGGATAGAATGCAGGACCCAAAAGACTGTTCTGAATCAAGTTCACTGGATTATAGCATCATAGATTTAGAGCTAGATAGGATCTCGGCTGTCATCTAATCCAAACCCTTTATTTGAATTGAAATTGAAGCTGAGAGGTAATGGGACTTGTCCAAAGACAAATAAGTAGTAACTAGCAGAGGTGGAATTTGAGCTCAAGTCCTCCAATTTTGATTCTAGCATTCATTAACTTCTCTCCTGTGGAGGAATGATCCATTCTCATGATTTTCTGAACTTTGACATGAATAACTCTGAAATCTATCTCTCTAGTCTTCATGTTTACCTGACCCAGAGCCATGTACTGTATTATCAGCTGTCTAATAAGTGTTTACATTTTATGGCCTTCCATTACCTCGAACTATTATGTCTAAATCTGAACTTGTTAGCTTCCCTTTCCAACCACTACTTTCACTTAGTTTCCCTATTTTCTTCAATGGCACCATCATGTTCCTTTGAGTTATACAGAATCAAGACCTCTGAGTTAACCTCCACTTTATAGCTATCCTTTTTACCCTATATTCAATAAATCTTAATAGTGATTGGATCAGTCAAGATATATGGGTCAGTGGGGATGACATAAGCACAATGGTTCATGTGGAATGTGCATTCCTGATTTCCACGTGATAGTTATCTCATACTATTTCTCATTCTTTCCAGAACCTTTTGTCATGCTTTGCTGATTCTTTCAAGCTTTGCCCTGTGTGTCAGATTCCCTGTTGTCTATTATTGTATTTCCCCCAAATGCAGTACTAAGGGTTGCTTCTGCAGCCCTGGCTCTGAATACAACCCTGTCCTACTATACCCTGGCAAAATATACCCAACACTTTTGTAACTTGTCCTCAACAGTTATGCACCAAAGTACTAATGACAGCATTTTCCAACTTCTGCTGGCTGGCCAGCACCTAAATCTGCTAATTCTAAATTTGAAATCTTTCTCATATTTGCCACATGTTTTGCACATCTAATCACCACTTAAATCTTTTTCACTTTACATAGGCATTGACATAGAAATATATCTTAAAACTTTATATATGATTGACATCACTAATGTCACTTATGTGCCACCACTCCTTGTCCATGGTGTTTAAGCGTTCCCATTTCTTCCAATGTCAGTTCTAAGTTCCCCTTTTTGATATTGTTGAATATTAAAATATAGCTTTCATATTTGCCTGTCTCCTACAAACAGATCAGAGAAATAATGTTTAATCTCTCCTACAAAATTAATAAACAAATCAGAGAAATTATATCTTACAATATCTCCTACTAAGTAGAAAGAGAACATGATATCCATACCTGTCCTCCTACAAAACAGATCAGAAACAGAAAAAACCCCATAATATCAATTTAATATTTTATTGTCCCAAGAAGAAAAATATAATACAACATGATCATTTGGAGTCTTCCCTCCTAAGAGAGAAGCTCAGGGGACTCCCCATTTCTGAAGGTATGTATGATTTTAGTCCACTGATTACAAGGCATTGTCAGTTTCAATAGTATGATACAGAAATCAACCCAGAAGCAAAAAGCAGTTTAACAATTTCAGTTATAACAAGTATGGAGGGAATACAGAAGCAATCATGATAAGACTACAGCATTCCAAAAAAGGGTTTGGCAAGGATGAGGACGCCCAGATGTTACCATAAGATAGGGACTTACTATTGTGAGGGAAAGAAGTCACTAAGTAGGATCTTTTATCTGCTAGCTATCTGGGTTCAGTTTGGAGTTCAGTTGAAGGACATTTTGCTCCTATTGATACAGGGTTTCATAAAACTTCCCTTGGATAATAAGATACCGTCATCAAATCCAGGTGATCCATATATTCATATTAACAATATTCATAGTTATCTCCAATCTGGGTTCACTTTAGCACAAAGTGTTCCCTTTAGGTAGGATTCCCTTTATCCCACAAATGCATCACATTCATTTTCTCTCCACCCAACCTTGGATTATGTTACATACATCTTCACATTGTTTTCCCATGCTTGTCTCTACTTACCTAAATATGCTTCCTTGAAACCTTCTTTCTTTAATCATTCCTTCCTATAATGAGCTCTCCCTTTTCTGAATTTCTATGACAATAACTGTTACCGATAGATGGGTTCTTGAAAACATTCCTCTTCCAAAGAATTCCTCGCCCACACGATCCAAGCAAAATTCAAGTAAAAGGTTTTATTATTTGACACACAGAGGTATGGCCCGAAGAAGAAGCCTAGCTTCAAGCCCTGGGGAGGTCCAGGTTTATGGCATGTTCCTTAGACAGCCATGGAGGTATGGCTGGGAGAAGAAGTTTAACCTCGACTCCTGGGAAGGTTTAATCAGACAGCCATAGAGATATGGCTGGGAGAAGAAGCCTAACTTCAACTCCCCCTAAAAAGAAGAAGATCACAATTTTATAGAGGCGAGAAGGGGGTGGGGGGAGAAACCTAAGACTGAAAAGTGACAGCAGTTTGAAAATGATGATGGTACCTATTTGGCTATATGAATAATAACAATTCCACATTCCTAAGGAGATTATTGTCATTACCTGGTCCTAATCACGTAGCAAACACGACTGGCTCCCAATTAAGCTCACGTTGTAAATTCAAGGAGCAGCTTTACTATCTGTTTGACCAACCACTACCTGATCAATCAACTACTTTGCTTCTCCAAAGAAAGAGTCATCTCTCCCGCCAACAAGCTGATCAACCATGTTTCTCCAGGGTCATAGTGTTCCCCTCAGGGCCAGAGCATCCCTAACTGGACTCAGGCTATCAGGCTGCTACTACAGTAACTATACTACTGTCTTTGTCACATAACCGCATGCTGTCTTGCATTGTTAGTTATCAGCAACAAGTATTTGTTAAGCACTTATGGTGTGCTACGCGTGGGGAGAGCTACTTCAGTTTAAGAAAAGGAATTACAACCTCATTTTAGGAAAATTATTTTGGTGGATATTCAGGAGGGGAATGATCAACAGTGAAAAACTGAAGACAGGTAAACAATGAAGACTGGGAAATGTCCATTAGATTTGGAAATGAAGAGAACCTTGGTAAATTTAGATAGCTGATTCAGATGAATGTTGAGGTCAAAGTAGACAAGGTGGAAAAACTGATTGTTGATTGCCTTTTCAAGTTTAGTAGGAAAGGAGAGGAGAGATAAAAGGTGATACCTAGCAGGTATGGTCAGATCGTGAGATTTTTTTTTTTTAATGAGGGAGATATGAGATTATGTTTAAGCAGCAGAAAAGGATCCAGCAGAAATCAAGAGATTCAGACAATCAATAAGTACTTATTATGTATGTACTCTGTGCTAGTCATTGGGAAAACAGGTACAAAGATTGAATTCCTTTTTCCAATGAGAATGAAGATTGGAGATTAGGATGATAGAGTGGGCAGTCTGTTAGAAAATATTGAATAAGATCAGATGAACAAATGCTTGTAGAACTATTTACTTTGGAAAATAAAAGGTCCAAAAACTTTACAGGGAGAAGGAGAATGGGAAAAGGAGAAGAAAGTGGAAGAAGACATCTAACTGATATGAGATGAGAAGGAGAAAAGTGGAAGAGCTCAGTAAATGACTTCAATTCATTTTGGTGAAGTTTGAGGCAAAGTTCTCCACTGAAAGGTTGAATTAATAGGGTGCTGTGGGAGTCTTGAGAATGGGGTGGAAAGGTTTGGAATAGCCTCTGTGGTGGATAGTAGAATGAATTAAGAAGATATAAAATGCTTTCCTTGTTCCAGTGAGGGCCCAGTCGCTCTTGCGTAACAGAAATCTATGGTGGATCTAGTGGACGTTGTTTTGTGACACTCTCTAACTCTGTTCAGCAGGACGTAAATAGTAGTGAAAGTGATGGGTGGCAGAAGCAATCTGAGGTGGTGATTTGATAAGTCATGATTGGCAGTTGGACAAAGTGTAAAGAAAATGTTGGGTAGAGGATAGAGTAAAGTTGAGTAAGTTCACCAAGCGATTGAGATGGGGAAAGGAGGAGAGTGTAAATAGTAGTTGAATGATAACCTGGGAAAGAACTGAGGAATGGTACTATGTGAAGACATAGCGAGGACATAGAATATATTTAGTGGCCATGAGGTGATAGGAAAAGATAGAATAATTAAAGATTATGATCAGAATTTCAGAGCTCATAAAAATAGTAGTGGAACACTTTATTGTAAAATGTTTCATGTGCAGATTTTAAAACTCTAATGCCTTGAGTAGTTTGGAACATAACGTTGTTCTTTGTCCATTTTGTCTCCCCAAGGAATCTGTACATTTCTATAAGATGAAAACTGTCTCATATCAAAATAGAATGTGAGCGCCCTGAGGGCAGAAAGGATTTCACTTTATGTATCCTTATTGTCCACATATGTACTCATACTGTCTATGTATCCACACTGCTTTCCAACTAGTAGGCACTTAATAAATGCTTGGTGAATTTTCACTCGATGGATATTGAATTTTAAATCCTTTCCCATTGTTTGCATTGAACAGTGCAGAATGAATGACATTTGCTCACTAAAAACTTGCTGGATTAAATCCCTTAACTAAATGAAAAAAAAAAACAATTAAGAAGCATTTATTAAGCACCTACTATGTGCCTGGCATTATGATAGGTGCTGGAAAATGCCTAGAAAAAATCACTTACATGGCTTGTTGTGCCTCCTGCCAAAAGATCTTAGGAATATTAAGATAATGATGCTCAACCATTTTACTAATGTCTTGGATGATGACAGGGGCTGTGCTATTTTAGTTTTCAGATAAAATTGGGTGGGATGAACAGGCTTTAAAAAATCAGATTAGAATTCCAAATTACTTTGATAAGGTGAAAAAAGCATAAACAGATTAAAGTTTGATTGAGACAAATGACAAGTATTTTACCTAGAAGGGAAAATAAATTTGATATATCAGATGGGATAGGGCTGGCTTTTAAGTGGCCAACATGTAGGCCACAACACTGGGGTGTGATCACTTACAAAACAAAGATGTGAGAGGTTGCAGTGCAGTTGCTGGCCCTGTGGAGCTATCCGAGCTGCACTGAGAGAGTGGTGAGACTGGAGCACCATTTCCTATGTAGAATGAATCTCCTTCTCTGTGTGTGCTCTGAGCACTGTAGGCTTAATGCATCTTGGCGTTTCCATGGGCTTCACGAATACTTTTCACCCACGGGTGAAAGCAAATGAGCTTAATTGTCATAGAAATTGGACTTAATTATGGTCTTGAACTTCTCTTTCCCAAGAGTTACATTTCTGAAATGGAGATAGAGGCTGGTGCCTTTCACAGATTAGTGTTAGGACATTTTAAAAGTCCTCTAGGACTCTTAGAGGAAACATATCTGTCTTCAGTTCTATCACTGTGTGAAACTACAAAATGTAGGAATAACTTGACTATTCAAAATAAGCTCTGGCATTCTATCATACCATAGAGGGTATACCTGGGAAAGCTCAATTGAATGTCTCTGCAACATCTGAATTGGTATTAGTGTGTGTGGGCAGGGAATGATCATTTTTGTTTGTTTTTGTGATCAAATAATTAAGTAAAACTTTTCACACTCCCTGAGAGGGATGGGCACTTTGTTTTATAGGCAGAGCAACCCAATTTTTTTTTTAATGGCATCAAATCAAGGGGAAAAGGAGACAACCCTCTAGGTTATATAGCTCCTTAAGTATATTATCTCACTAAAGAGTAAGTCTAAGAATAAACAGCTGTTACATGAGCTAAAATCATTGACGTCTCCCCCCATACACACATACACACACACACACACACACACACACACACCAGTTTTATCCATAAGAACCCAGTATAACAGCAAGAATTTATGTCCAAATCTACTTTCCTCACTTATGTATGCGTTTATGTATGCATGCATGTATGCATGTATGTTTTTAAGCAGTATTCATGGTAAGGATTCATTTATTTTCTTTAATGAATATTTGTTTTTGTCTTGGGTTTTGGAGGCAACCTAGGTTAAGTGAGTTGCCCTGGGTCATACAGCTGGTAAATGAGGCCAGATTTAAACTCAGGTCCTCCCAACTCTATCCACTGTGCCACCTAGCTGCAACATTTAAGTCCCAAAATTAATTTTAAATCAAAAAAGGACTGTTTTGCCATTTTTTGTGTGTTCCTTATTCATGAAATCCTGAACTGTTTGAGCATGTGATAGTCCAGACAGCTGTGATTCCCTCAAGTCCAGGTGGAAACAACCCAACAAGTAGTCATTGCTATATATGGTGGCAAGCCCAGAAGTTATATAAATAAACTACTCAAGGCAGCTGTGTTTGTCTTTTAGAGGACATTTAAGGAACCTATTTTTTAAATTGCTGTATCTATTGTTAAGAAATCAACTACAAGGGAGTTGTGAGCTACTGTTTTTAATACCCCTTAATGCAAAGCAATTTGACAGAATGGTTATTATATAACTTTTAGGGACAAAAGAACTTAAGTTTTGATCATGATGAATACCAGCTCGCCTTTGTGCCTCTGTGCTGTAAGGGGTTAAAATTCTAGCTTGTCTGTCTAAAATATCTAATGAGTGGTCGCCAATAAATTATAAACTTTAGCAAGAGTTAGACTTTTAAGCATTTATTAAGGAGAATAAGAATTTGGTAAAGAGAGAGAAAAAGGCCTAGATTCCTATCTATTAAAGGGAGAGCACATTTCTAGCTCCGCTCTCCACCAGAGTCCTCAGGAAAGAGCGCGAGACTGAGCGCCAGTCTCTTCCTTCCTCCTCCCACTAGCCCGCGTCACTTCCTGACTCCTGGTCTTGCCCTCAAAGACCTTCCCTTCATGGGCAGAACTCCTCTACAGTAAGTATCCAGCAGGTGGCGTTATTCCAATCGTTACAGTCCCCCCTGTTGTTCCTCAAGAAACAAAATGTTTCCTTGACGGAACAGTAAAAACAATATGATAACTATTGCTAACTAATAATATGTGAACAACAATATAGAAAAGGAAGAGAGGAAAGTTTTGTCCAGAGGGGCGATTTTTTTTTTGTCCTCATGAACCGACGCTTTGACATTAGTCTTGCAAAGGGAGGGCCTCTGCAGAGAATACATGTTACAGATGGTGTATATTATAACAGAAAGAGAAAAAAACCAACAAAAAGAACAAATCAAAACTGTTCATTTAAAGTCTCTGAAAGTCTTTTCTCAGATGTCCTCTAGGTGTAGTCGTGGAATGGAAGTCTTTTCAGGGGTTGATGTGTGGATGCTGGTAATCAGCCAGGAAAATTTCCTACAAAATTGAGCTTAACACAACTTTAAAATAGCTTTGTCAATAATCAAATCAAACAATGAAAGTTCTCAAAAACATGTCTAAGGGAATTCAGAATCTTAGTTGTTACACATGAAACATATAATAAAACAAAAATTGAACCATTCTTTAAAGTTATAATATTACTATAGTCCCCCCCTTATGGAGGGTAATTGAGAAGACAATTGCTGCGATATTAATTATTAAAAATAATTTTTTATCTTTGTTTCATCACTTTTTGCATCATCTGCCTAATTATCCTCATGCCATTATGAGAAATTAAAAAATCTAATATAATTGGTAACAGGTGTCAAGGCCAAATTCAACACTGTATTTATCATGACACCTGAGATAATTATGGGGGTTACCATAAAAGAACAGAGAAATGATGGGATATGAGCATTCCCACACTTGAGCGATATGTACTGCCCATACAGTATGCCAGGCTTAAAATAGGTGGATGGAATATATGTCCATGCCACCAAACATATTGGAAGAAACTGAGTCAGACTTAATCAGATGCATGGGATTGAGATGTCCATGGCATCAGGCATATAGGAGGGAGCATAGAAGCCAGGTGTAGAAGTGAGATGGGTGGGATCAATACTTCCAGCCATCTGTACAATATTGTGGGGAAAAATAAAATAACATATTAAACCAAGAGAATCCAACCTCAACATTTGTCAAAAGCCGTTCCCTTGGCCATACCTTGACTTCATGCATGTCTCCCCTCATGTGACAGTTCAGTGTCTGCTCTTGCATGTATTCCTCTTGTGATTGGATGGCATCTTGGCCAACTGGCATCTGATAACTCAGAATAAAGGTAATTAGTGTCTTAAATGATAAGTTCCCATAATCCAAGTCTCATATGGATTTAAAAATTGAGGATAATAAATGATTGCAAAAAATGTGAATACATCTTGACTCAGAACACAATATATAGTTATGCAACAATTTCAAATAATATCTTTTTTTTTACTTAGTATACAATTACTTTTGTGAAAAATCTGAACATATTTAAATACAAGTTAAAGCACAACACAATCTCAAAGACAACTTTTACAAATGTTCCCCTCTTTTTTTTTTTTTTTTTGGAATATGCTTATCAAAAATAATACTTCTAGAATCAATTTACACTTGCCATGGCAACCAATTTGCCAGGGAAATGCTTTAAAGAGTTTGATCAAATAATCAGTTGAGAAAAAATAACAAAAACAAACAACTCAGAATATGGGAGCACAATACTCCTAGAATTAACATTGTATAATAAAATCAAAACCATCTTGCAATGTTTCAAAATTAGATAGACAAATGAATAGAAGAAAATACACATGGAACAATAAAAGACAATGAAATTCAAACTAAGGAAGTCTAAATGAATGTGAACTTAATATTAATAAGAGTATTATAAAATATAAACTTGATCACATGACTATAAAAAGCTTTTACAAATATTCTCCTTGTTTTAAAAACTAAGTATAAGACACAATCTCAAAAGCATGAAAATCTCTATGAAAATAAACCCATACCATTAATTTCAAAATGTATATATAATAGCATAGAAATCCTATGTAACCTCTGAACTGACATTAATACTCTGAGTGAATTCAGAACACTTTTGATTCCGATATCTAAAATCCCCAACACTCGTATCAATACCTTGCTGCTTACTTCTACATTTCTCTAAAATATATACCCTTCCATGGCAAAAGAAGCAGAGTCTTGAACTATGTTGATGGTTGTCATTCTTATTCAGCTTAAGTTTTTCTTCTTTAACCCCTCTATATTGTCTGTCAGTCTTTCCACCATGCAAATGCTTTATAAGATTACTAATTAAAGACAAAAGCAGGTTAGCAAAATTATGAACAAATCGAGCATATCTGGAATTTAAAGGGTTTTCTAAGGTTGTTTCAGAAGCACAGCCAGGCTGGGGAAGGGCTGAGCCTAAAGCTGCAAATGCAGGTAGAAAAAGTTGCGCATGCTCATCAGATCTCTGGACTTCCCAGGCAGGGGAAGCAATGGGTTTGGCCATGGGAGGAGTAGAGGGTGGGGTCTGGAGAGGAGGGGAGGGACCAGCGCAATTTGAATCAGACTTGATTTTGAACTCAGGCCTGGATTCCTCTTCCCCCACTTTGCCTCCAGGTGCTAGGGGATTAAAGGCTTCTAGAGGGTGGGCCATTGCCTCCAGGCATGCAAAATTAGAGCAACAATTAGTGTTAGAACTGGGAAAAACTGTAGGAATCTCTTCAGGTTTCTCTGAAAAAGCATGGTTGGGAGAGGGGGAGATATTTCCTTGTGTGAGTAAGTTGCTGGCTCTTTTAACAAAAATAAAAATAAAAATAGAAAATCCACAAAAACAAAGCATTAACATGATCTTATCTCCCATTTGTCTGGTTAAACAGACTAAAATCAAAAATAGGGTAATTAGGGAGTTTAAAAGGTCCATTTGAAAAAAAATTTAAAGGGAAAAACACAGCCAGTGCACCAGTACTTAGCAGTTTAAAGGGTAGGGGAAATTTCTTACCCAACCAGAAGATCAGAAGTAAGGTTCAGCTTTCCTCTTCGTGGTCAGCCATCTGTAAGGGGTTAAAATTCTAGCTTGTCTGTCTAAAATATCTAATGAGTGGTCGCCAATAAATTATAAACTTTAGCAAGAGTTAGACTTTTAAGCATTTATTAAGGAGAATAAGAATTTGGTAAAGAGAGAGAAAAAGGCCTAGATTCCTATCTATTAAAGGGAGAGCACATTTCTAGCTCCGCTCTCCACCAGAGTCCTCAGGAAAGAGCGCGAGACTGAGCGCCAGTCTCTTCCTTCCTCCTCCCACTAGCCCGCGTCACTTCCTGACTCCTGGTCTTGCCCTCAAAGACCTTCCCTTCATGGGCAGAACTCCTCTACAGTAAGTATCCAGCAGGTGGCGTTATTCCAATCGTTACAGTGCATTTCTGTGTCTCTGTCTCTCCCTATGTCTGTGTGTCTGCCTCTCTGTCTCCATGTGTCTCTTTGTTTCTGTTTTTCTCTGTCTCTTTCTCTGTCTCTCTTTCTCTCTGTGTCTCTGTCTATGCCTCTCTTTCTCTGTGTCTGTCTCTGTTTCTCTGTGTCTCTGTTACTATTTCTCTGTGTCTCTGTCTGTTTCTGTCTCTGTCTCTCCATCTCTGCCTTTCTTTGTCTCTCTCCCATCCCATTCATGCTGCATCTCACTGTCCCAAACTTTTTCCCTAAAATATCACTTTCATTATAGTTCTTCCCTAAGCTTATTTGCCCGTTTGATCATAACAGACTTGCCTGTATTATATAATCACACTTTCCTACCCACTTATGATCACACACAACAGCCACAAAGTCTGTATAGTTTAACTGAGAAAACTCTTCTGATGGAAATTGTCTTTAAAGGGCATTACTATCTTCTTAACAAATTGATAAAGTTTAAGCTAATCTAGAATGGTATTGCTGTTGTGAAAGAGTTTTTTTTTTGTTCATGTGAACTAACTTTACAATGCTTTTCTATCAAAGTTTCATAATTTCTTACTAGACAGAAAATTCTAGTCCTCTAAGTGTTATATATGAAACAAAACAAAAAGATACACAAGAAAGAGAAGAGTATTCTCATTCTTCATAATGCAAACTGGTTGCCACAGATGTCAGGGGAATGATGGTAGCAATACACTAAATTATTTAGACAGAAAAAGGAAATACCTGGTGCAAAACATTGTTAGTGCAGAAAACCAGGAACTAGATTGTGATTTTATGAGAAAACATTCAGCCAACTCCTCTTCCCACATTCAAAAAGCAATTATTTTCCCACACTGCTGCTATTGGCAACAATCCAAGATGGAATGACGGAGACTGTTCACTCAACTCCTTTAGACTAATGACTCGTGATTCTTGTTAAAAAAAAAAAAAAGTAATTAACAGACATTATTGAAGGACCCTATGTAAATATAAATACTGGGTCTCAATAGCAGATCCTGACTTTAAGAACACATTTTAATCTCACAAGGTAATGTAAATTTACATTGACATTAATGTGACTTTAGAAATAGTAAAGCTCTCAAACATTTTTCTCATACATTAATTCACTCATTTATTTAAAAAAATATTTATGGAGCACCTTTGTCAGCTTTGAAGCTCCTCAACCAGGTCATTTTCATTAAAAACAAAATGTATAGAAATACTAACAGCTTGAGTGCTTCTTATGGGCAAATGTTCTAAGAAATAAAATTTATAGATATTGTGTATGTGTGTATATACAAACACAAACATACAAAATTGACATACACATACACTGCTGTGGCATCATTGTTCAATTATAAACCTATCAACCTTACATTAGACTGGGTTATTGAAATAATGCTTAGCCTACCTTCCAAACCTTCTCACTCATAGCCTGTCCTAAATACAAAGAAATTTCGTTATTCAGTCCAATAATTTCCTATAGTTTTTTACATGCCACAAAATCACTAAGCCAAACTTTATCTAAAATTGTATTGAGAGGTAAGACAGTCTCTAGAAACAACATTTCTGTAAGTAAATAAAAATTAAAAACCTGTTAATGTTGCCCTGGTATGGAAAAATAAGAAAAAATAAGACCTTTTTAAGATCGTTTCTTTTCTCTTCCTAATCCATCCTTCATACCTCTACCAGGCAAATTTTCCTTGTATTATAGATCTGCTAATATCGCTGCTCTTCTTCAAACTCTCCAGTGCCTACCTGATTTCCTGCCAAATAAAGATGATATTTTCTAGTTTTATGTCACACTATCAACCTTCAAATTATTTTATCCTCCAGCCAAACTGGACTACTCACCATCCCCCTTATAACTGTGCACCATCCTTGCCTCCATGCTTTTGCTCACACTAATACTATACTACCTTTAATGTTTGCTCTAACCCTTTAATTGAGTGAATTCCTCATACTCCTTTAAAACCCAATTAATGCAATGTTCCCCCTGAATTCTTCTTTGCCATTGCTTGTCTTTAATTATGTTTTCAACTTTAAACCTCAAAGTACTTTGTACCTCCCCAATTCACTCATCTATTATGCATTTATGTGCATATGCACATACATATGTAGATATATATGCAAAATATATAATATCCCTCTACTAGACTTCAATCTCCCTGAGGGCAGGGATATCAAAGTTTTGAATCTTGTTGCAATTCAGAATAGTGCTCTGCACACAATAAACTCATGAAATATTTATTGAAATCAAATTGGTGTTGGTATTATAAACAGATTGCCCTAGGGTTTAAATCAATATCTGACACAAACCTGTTGCCTTACCTACCCAGTATACTTACTGGTTCAAATTCTGTAAATTGTTATGATTACCAGAACCAATCATGATAGCAATAAAAATGGGAACTGCATTAAATGATTCATCTTAAGTCATATTTCATTTTGTCACTGAATTCCAAATGGATCCTCAGAGAACCACCAGGGTGGTGTGAAAAGACAAATTCAATTGAGATTTGATTCAAACTCTTTAAAGTTTGAACAATGGGAGAAACTCAAGTTAAATGCTTGTTGGGGTCTTACTTCTTCTGTTATAATACTTTAATTTCCTCCAGTCCCCCACACTGTAGCTTATAAACCCCTATTTTTGTACATCTATTATCTCTTCTATAATTGAAACACCCACATTTTTAAGGCTTCCCTTCACCAGGGAAGACTTTATTTTCCATGATCCTATTACTCCTCTGTAATTGAAAATTCTACACCTCCTATACTCCTGTCATCCACATTGCAGCTGATATGTTCCCATTTTCTTCTTGTGCATTTTAATTGAGACAAACATCTCTTTTTCCCCCTTGGTTTGCATCTACTAAATTTAATTCCTTTTCTTCATTCTTCTTTCATGTATCTTTCTTTTCTCCAGAGCTCTTATCACCTCTATATTCCTATCACTTCTTGCTCAATATTCACATTTTTCACATATTCCCATTCCCCCACATTCAGAAATGAATTGGTTTAGGTTTCCATCCACAAGTAACACATATTCTGATGAATTCAGCGCTGGCTACCTTTTCAGTGTTCAAACTATGTATTATTCAAGCTAATAAGGGAAAACAAGAATTGAGGAAAATCTTTGATCTTAGATTGAAAATGTGTATCGCTCTGTCTAATTTGTAGCTAGGACTGTTATTTCTACGCAGGAAGAAAACTTGTACTAAACATAGCTTCTTGAAAACAAACTGCAGGAAGGTTAATGTAACATACACAGCATTTCAATTTCTTTCTTCCTGTTGTGTCGAGGATCACCAAACAAGCTAATAACGTTGAAGTGTGGGATCATGTTAAGCAAAAGAAGGAAATTTTGATTCATGGTTGTGCCATTTACAGAGCTAGCAACTTAAAAAATCCTGATGCTGAGCCACTGGTGTACTCTAAGGCATGCGTGGGCACCATGAGTGTTACGGCATGCAGTATTTGTGGAATGACATGGAATGGATACATTTAGCTAGTTGGTAAAAAAAAAAAAAGAACATGAATCTTATCTTACTCAGCTTGCTGTAGGAAGCTCATTATTTTGTCTAGAAGAATATTTTAAATTATTTTTTTAAAGTTCATATTTGGCATATATTGGGTACATAGCACTGTATTAGGCACAAACAGAATCCTAAAATCAGCAGGTTGTGCTTCTTTGGTGAGATGTCTCTAAGTAGTTTGGTATCAACACTTATGTAACCCTTTGCTATCCTATGTATACCTATCATAGTTAGATTGCTCTCCCTATTTATGGAAGTGTCTTTGTCAAGATAAACTGAGATCCATAGATCTGGATATGAGTATATAGAGGCATATATGTGTATATTTACACAGATAAATGCCATCCAATCAATCCATAAACATTTTTACATGCCTGTCATGTGCCAAGAACTGTTCTAAACACTGCAGGTGAAAATACAAAACAACAATGACAAAAAGTCCCTGCCCTCAAGGAGCTTACGATCTAATGAATGAAGACAATGTACAAGGAAGCTGAAAAGTAGGGGTCTTGTATAAGGGAATGAGAAACTGGGAAGGTACCCAAGGAGGGATATGGTTGAAAAAAGTCAGAGAAGTCCCAAGGTAATGTAGAATGATGAAAAATGAGACCTCTGAGCTGAACTCCCTATTATATGGAGATTTGGAATTTTTGGCTCCATCCTCCAATAAAAGGCACACAATCAAAGGATGATGACAAAGTGTAATACTAAGACTGATGGGATCTTGCAAAATGATGAGTTTTCCTCATATATGTGGGTATATTTTAATATATGTATATATACATATCTATACATGTATATGCACAAACATATATTCATATTACTATAAAAATATTTATTAAGCAAGTATTACATTTCAAGTGGTGTAATAGGAACATAAAGGTACTAGGCATACAAAGAAAAAAAAATGAAGCCTCTACCTTCAAGGTGTGTACATTCTGTCAAGGAAGATTACACACACACACACACACACACGTGTGTGTGTATGCATATGAATTTGTGTACATATATGCATACACATATACATATGTATATGTATATATATATATATATGATTATTTGCAGGGGGGGTGTTGAGAGGATACTTCCTTAAGGTATGTAACAACCTCGCAACAACTCTGAAGATGAGCATATTAGCTGTCTCTCTGTATGTCTCTCCATATTTTTAATGCATTTGTAATCTGCTCTTAATGATCACACCCTTCAGTGTTACATATCATAACCAATCTACATATTATCATCCTATGCCTCTCTCATTCATACTGTCCTGCAATTCTTCCATATCAGTGGACCTAGTGTGTTAGTGGGGACCAATGATTCATGGTGGCTGTCCAGATGTCATCTACCTTCAGAGATGCAATATGATGGAGAGGAGCAAGTATCATACTTGAAGACAGGAAGATCTTGGTTCAAATCTAGTTTCCCACTGCCTGTGCGTGATCATGGGCCAGTCATCTAACCTCTACCTCAGTTTCCTCATATATGAAATGGTACTAATAATTCATATAGTACTTGTTTTACAGAGTCATTTTGAAGTTCAGATGTCTATAAAGTACTCTGGATACGTTAAAGCACTATATAAATGTGATGTGAGCTTTTATCATTATTCTTTAGCTACATAAATATATATGGAGTTATACATACACTCATTACATTCATATAGATTTGTATATGTTTCTATATCTGTATTTCTATATGTATATGTGTATCTATAAATAATACTTGTAAGTATTTTATAATTATAATCCGATTTGCTCCTCACAATACTCTGAGATAAGTGCTATCATTTCCATATTATAGATGAGGAAACTGAGGCAAACAGAGGTTAAGTGACTTGCCCAGGGTCCCACAGCTAGTAAGTGTCTGAGTCCGCATTAGAAATCAGGTTTTCCTTACTCCAGGCTCACTGCTCTATCTACTGTGCAACCTAGATTACCCCTTTATGTGTAGGTGTATGTGTTTAGAGAGATTTATATATTTACCTATATGTGTGTGTGTGTGTGTATATATATATATATATATATATATATATATATATATATACATACATATATCCATATGCACATACACATTCACATATACATATCCAATAGGAGAGAGAGAGAGAGAGAGAGAGAGAGAGAGAGAGAGAGAGAGAGAGATTGATTTAATGATTTAATGTGCACACACATGCCTTTAGCTGTGTGGAGTTCCCGACTTTGATGCTGAATGTCTTCTTTGCTCCGGACCTTGGACTTCTTGCTCAAAATTGCCCTCTCTTCAGGCTTGTTTCACAGTGGAATTCCCCCTCTAGTTTAATAAATCCTCTCGTTGACTTTGCTTTCCAATTTGCCTTTAATAAACTCTGAGCAAAATATATGTGAAGGGAAGAGATTGGCACATTATGGGTTTTAAAGAAAGTATGTCATGGTGGTCCCTGAAGAAGGCAAAATGGTAGACTCTGGCTCTAGACTTAAAGACCCCCCAAATCTCACTGATGATGCTTTCCACCTGTATGATGTTGGATTACTCAGTCTCCTAGAGCCTCAGTTTACCTACCTGTAAAGTAAAGGCATATGAATAGTATCTAAGACCTCTTCTAGCTCAAATCAATGGGTTTTGTTGTTGTTGTTGTCGCTGTCTCTTTCATTACAGTGTTGCTTTCTTTTATTTACTGCTGAAATATAATGGAGTGGAGACTAGTTAGCTAAGTCAGTCCTTACAAGGTGCTTTCCTGATAATGGAGGCACCAGATTCCAGGGCATAGGCCTCATATTTATAGGTTCAGGAACTCGCTATTAAATATTAAACCACTTACCTGTTCTAGGATCAAATTGTAGAGTTAAATGGCACCTCATGTGACATCTAAGCCAAACTTCCCATTTTACAGATAAAGAAACTAAGGTCGAGGGAGATTGACTTGTCCAAGTTCACATAGGTAGCAAATACCTAAGACTGGATTTAAAGTCAGCTCCTCTGACTCCTGAGTCACCCCCTTTCCTCTATACCCATGGTGCTTTTTATAGTATCACTTGTTTGTTTTTATTGTTGTTAGTTGCCATTTCAGAAGATAAAGCGTTGTTTGTCCTTGTCCCTAGATTAATAATACACCTATTTACAGACTTAAAACTGTCTATCCACTGATTTACATCGATTCTATGTACATAAGGAGGAAAAGTGCCTGCTAATTGTTGGTACAAGAGGCCAAAATGTGTATCTAAAGCAATAATGTTCATTTGTCCATTTTATATTTTGTTCACTGGGGTAATCGGTCCTTCACAGTTAGAGAGTGTGATTAAACTGCCAGAATTTTCCCCATAGTTAGGATATTAAGGAAGTATGTTCATATGGTCTGCTCTTTAGTATCTGAAAACCTTAATGGCCCAATTATGGGTATGATGCTTCATAAGCACTTCCATTGCTTATAGCAGTAGAGCTTCAACCAGATCCTCGTGCTTTCAGTAAATACTCAGTACATTTGCCTTTAAAAAAATATAACATTGCAGTATGGGCTCTGCTAGTGACAGATTTGAGCAAATCATTTTAACTTCTGTGTGCCTCAGTTTCCTATTCAGCAAAACAACTGATGACCTGATCTCTAAAATCACTTCTCACACGAACATTCCGGAGTTCTGTTCAGAGATACTCGAAATTTTGCTTTTCTCTTTACCTTTTATCACAGTGATAGTGGTTTCAGCTGACAACATTCTTTGTTGAACTCACATTTAAACAAGCAACATTTTAAAATAAATTATGCTCGATTATAAGCAGCTGCACAAGACTCATGGCTCAAATAATATAACTCCTAAGCACTGATATTTTAGATTAACAACAAAAAATAGGCAAAGAGGAAGATTAGAGACAGAATGCTTATGAACATTCAAGCAAGCAAATTATGATAGACCTATAGCACCACTTAATGAATTATTAAAAACTCCCACTTTTTTTTGGGGGGGGGTAGGGGGAAGTCAATGAGGGTTAAGTGACTTGCCCAGGGTCACACAGCAAGTGTCAAGATTTGAAGGCTACATTTGAATTAAGGTCCTCCTCAATCCGAGGCTGGTTCTCTATCCACTGTGCCACCTAGCTGTTCCTCAGCTCCCACTTTCTTTATTATATTTTATTTTTTTGCAGGGCAGTGAGGGTTAAGTGACTTGCCCAGGGTCACACAGCTAATAAGTGTCAAGTGTCTGAGGCCAGATTTGAACTCAGGTCCTCCTGAATCCAGGGTTGATGCTTTATCCTAGCTAGGTGGCGCAGTGGATAAAGCACCAACCCTGGATTCAGGAGGACCTGAGTTCAAATCTGGCCTCAGACACTTGACACTTATTAGCTGTGTGACCCTGGGCAAGTCACTTAACCCCAATTGCCTCACAAAACAAACAAACAAAAAATAGTATGGATTTGCTTTAAGGAAGGAAAACAATAAGAATGGGGAAGACTCCTCAAAATGCTAAACTATTACTTTTGCCATTGATGTCAAGGACCTTTGTGTTACCCACTACTGGGACAATGGTAAGGAAAGGAGTATGACCATTTTGTAATTTCTATTTGTTTATACATGTCTTATCATCTACCCCAGGCACATTGCCATGTACCTTGCCTTTGGACCCCTCTCAACTATTCTGATCTGAATTCCAGAGACCTTTCCTCACTTCTGTAAGGGAATAAATCCACTCACCTTTAGAATTTAGCCCTGAGACTGAAATATCCTGATGATCCAGTGAGTGCAAACTTGCCTGGTCCAACCAAGATGATGCTTCACATTCCATCTAACCATTCAGGGCAGGCACCTTGCTGTCTACCCTGCCACACAAAACCTCTTAGGAGTTTGCTGAGAGCTTTAGTTCTCATAGGGGAAAAAAGGTGTTCCATTGTCAATACCACAATAATACAAAAAAAGACAAGAAAACTGATATTTTATTAACTGGTTCTTTCACAATAGAATTCAGTTATTTCTCTTTCATCTCTCCAAATCTTTCTGGATACTATACTTTTCAGCATATCTTTTCCAGAGGTGTGTTGGAGCTAACTTGTATGGGCTTGCTAGAGCCTATTATTAAATTTTCAGCATAAGAGTTTACACTTGAGAAATAGACAAACACTATAAATCAGAGTTTGATTTAGAAGATAACGGAGAAAATGTTGATAATGCAGATTAAATTGAAAAGTATGTTGTGCATACATTCCTCCAGCCACCACCAGGAAGTCAGTTGTTAAATGTTTACCAGCACATGCCTCTCTTTTCCCACTCTTCATCCCAGATCAGCAATCTATGGCCATATTAAGTCCCTTAAATTACTCTGTTCACTGTGAGAATGGTGTTGGAGTGTTAAACCATTATTCTCTGAAACCTGAAATGGGAGAGCAAAGGCATGAATACAGAAATACAAGAGTGAACAGTGAAGTCTATTACCTGCTAAGACCATTCTTAGTATATAGAGCAACTCTCACTAAACCAATATTTTCAATCACTTCAGCACGTATTCTGTATAAATGGCAGTTTATGAAACATAACTCCTAAATCATGCATTTTTAAACAAAAGCTTTAAATAAAAGGCATTTCACTCATTCATCACTGTAGAGACACAAAGACAAGTCTCTCCAAGGAAGAAGGGGAAATAAACTGAAAATTGGCAAACAAGGAAAATGGTAGCTGGTGTTATAAATGTCTTCTTGAAAAGGAAACACAGTAGTAAGACAGAACATTATTGGAAAACTAACAGTAATTGGGGACATTTTTTCCCTAACTGCCACACTTTCTCTCCATCAAAGTCACAAGCTAGTCAATTTAGTCTACTTGGCTATTAGAACTAATTAACAAGATGGGGGTTTCCCTCTTGCTCCTCTAATCTTGTATCCTTTTTTTCTCCAATGGTAGAATGGAAGGGGGTAGAACAAGGGGGGAGAGAAAAGGGAAGAAGAGGAAAAAGGAAAGGAAGAGAGGGAGAGAGAAAGAGAGAGAGAGAGAGAAAGAGAGAGAGAGAGAGAGAGAGAGAGAGAGAGAGAGAGAGAGAGAGAGAACAAACTTGATATTACAACTAGTCTTTGCAATAGCACCAGTAAATAGCAATTTGACTGAATTGTAGATGGTGCACATGCAAAATTCTGGAGAGTATTAATCACTTCTCAGAAAACAGGGCAGTGGCAGTGAGTTTTAGTCAGTCAGTTACACCTGTTGATCTTATCTCCCTTGTCATTAGTAGCATTCATTTGTATCATATGCCCTAATTTATTATAGCTCACTTTTAGCTGAGTATTTAAAAGTAAGTTGTTCACAAGTTTGTGAGGTATATTTTTGTATGTCAATGTTTTTTTTTTCATCCCTGTACACAAAATTCTATCTAGGACACTCCATCCCCTAAATGTACAACAATAACTATTGAGTAAAGAATATAAACTACAATAAAGTGCAGACAAAGTCATTGGGATATTAAAAGGCTTATAATCAGGGGCAGCTAGGTGCTACAATGGATAGAGCACTGGCTCTGGAGCCAGGAGGACCTGAGTTCAAATCCAGCCTCAGACAATTAACACTTAGTAGCTGTGTGACCCTGGGCAAGACACTTAACCCCAATTGCCTCACTAAAAGAAAAAAGAAAAGGCTTATAGGCATTCAAGTAGGACTATCACCGCTGGTGTGAGGGTTTGTTGAGCTGTTTTCAGGGCTACTCATCTACTTTTGGTGTCTACCTGGAATTTAACTCTCACCCATGCTTCCAAGAACCTGTAACCTGAATAGTGGTCACACCTGGTAAACCATCTCAGCAGATTGGCTAAAACCAGGTTGAGGGTAATCAATGGGCCATAAACTCATCAGTGAGTTATCTATTTTTTTTTTGCAGGGCAATGAGGGTTAAGTGACTTTCCTCGGGTCACACAGCTCTGAAGTGTCTAATATCTGAGGCCAGATTTGAACTCAGGTCCTCCTGAATCCAGGGCTGGTGCTTTATCCACTATGCCACCTACCTGCCCGTCATGATTGAGTTATGAGGGATGTCTACCCCAAGCATATGAAGACTGCACCTGGTGGAATGAATAGATAAAAACAATTTGTTCCAGTGGCCATGAAGGCAGCTGGAGAGTTGCTGTGAAGACCAAGCTTAGACCTTGGTCAGACATTGAAGAAGCCAGTGTAATCCACTGCATCCCAGGTCATTATCAGTCATCCTGACTTTCGTCTTGCCAGTGGACTTGAATGACCCTGGAGGAGAGAGTGAGGCTGATGACTCTGAAACTCTGCCTCACTTCAATCCTATATTCATGCAGGAGTCAAGAAATTACTCTGTGATGTCATTAGTCCTCTTCAAAAACAAAAGGCAAACAACAAAAAGACTCACATAGGCACTTGGTGTCAAAGGAAAGACTAGAGCCTTTCTGTACCTGATTCTAAGGCTGAGTTTCTACTATACCATGCAGCTTCCTATGAAGTAGTTAGTATAAGTATTGTTATCCTCATTTTATAAATGACCAAAGTTGAAGCAGAAAGAGAATAGTCCTGGATTTCTTGGCTAGTATATGTCAGTACCACAGCCAGAACCCAGGATTTATTACCCAAAGACTAATGCTCAAACCCAGATCTTCTGATCAGTACTCTTTCCACCACTCTTTGCTATCTCTAACAAATAACAGTTTTCTCTTTGTAGTATAACTGATCAACATAAGCATGAACACATCATTGCATATCGTGGACTTTCTTAGCAATATATTGTAAATAACTGAGCCAAATGGCCTTGACTTTAGAGGATGAGGAGGAACAGTAACATTATTTGTACATGCCATGATTTCAGTTCAGTGAATAACAGGTGTTATTCAAGTTTCAAAGCTGGTGATTATTGGAAAACAATGCTTATCTCCAGTCCAACCATTCATTTGCCTTAAAGTATAAGGAAGTATGGTGATGCAGTGGAAAGAATGTAGCTCTAGAGCCAGAAAAACTGGGTTCATTATCTACGTCTGACACTTAGTCCCTTTTTGATGTTGGGCAAATTAGCTTCCCTGGGGTTTGATTTTCTTAAGTCCAAAAAGAGTTTATTGAACTGGGTGCCATCTAAGGTCCCTGTCAGCTCTGACTCTATGAGATAAGGATTTTTAAAATATAAATATAACTAAATTCCTGAACGCTTTGGTTCAGTTAATGGGGAAAGATTAGTATATTCTTCTAGGGCTAGCTCTACTTGAACTTCATGAAGAAGTTAAATGAAAGAATAGTAGGTTCTCAGGTACAAGTGGACAGATGATATATATCATTCCATTGCTGAAGATGTAAAAGAGGCACCAAAGTAGCCAGAGGATGATGACATAGGATTTCCTGTTAGCTGGCTCCATATTGGTGGGGAGAGTGGAGGTTTCTTTTTATCACTTGGCCTCTAAACTCCTTTATTGGACATATTAATGAGACTAGAGGGAGGAAGGACAGAGGAAGTCAGTAGCTGCTGAATGTTACAATGTCTAATCAATTTCCTTCAGCAAGCTTTATTGCCTTGATATATCTACAGAGGAAAATTGATTAGGATTATTCACCTGGGAACCTTTAGGGAAACAAAGTGGAATCTTGTGCAGTTTCCAGTCATGGCCAGCTTTATGAGAAGAATGTATAATACTAAAATAATCAGGTTCCTCTTTATTTTCCCCCCAGAGCTGGAAAAATAATCACAGAACAGAATGGGAAAGAAAAGATCTTAGAACAAACTATGGCAGAAAATGTAAAGGAAACAAGGCAAAATGCACACAAGGAAAACATAGATGAGGAAAAAAAACAGGTTAAAGGAGGTAAAGCAATGGAGGAGGTGGAAATAAATGTAAAATATTGTTATGCTAGCTTCTCCTCACCTTTTTTCCTTTGTAAATAAGACACTAATGATGTGTTTGTTCTGGGCTATTTTTTCTCTCATTTTAGTGACATGGGAACTGTTTTTAAAAAATGACTAATGAGGTCTTTTTAACTTTAAATGACAGGATCTACATACCTTGTAATTGCTGGTTCAGTGTGTGAATGGGAGCTCTTTGAGAGAGGCCATTTTATTGGAGTAAAGAATTATCAAATAACCATCTTGACCAGCCCTTTCTAGTCAAATGTACAAAGGTTTTATATCAGGGTGGTATCTTCAGGAATCATTCTGATAAACCCAATGTACTTTTCTTTTTTCTTTTTTGATAGCTAGTTTTAGAGGATGAAGTTCTTTGAGGAGTGATATCCCCCCTTTTTGCACTGGGTCAAATGAGGAAATTTGTTTCTTGAGGGGAGAATTCAGGCAGCCAGAGCATATTCTCTCAGGGCTGCAGAGAAATTGCATTTATGGAAGAGAGAGCATTAGGGAAACAGGAAAGAGGAATGCCTACAGAAACAGAAGACACTACTAATGACAAAATACTGACTTCAGAATTTTGTTTAGGGCCAGCTCTGCTCTAACTACTACTATTATTTCAAGGAGATTTCTTCTTCCTTTTCTTTGGTCTTTTGGGGCCCCATACCCCAACTGTGTAAAACTCTTATTTGTCCTTTTTGGAATGGCTTGGTATGCTCCCTAATGATAGCCTAGGATTAACTGTTGTACACAGTTAGGAGGAATTGTGCTCTTTAGTTTAGTTAGTCAAAGGATCCTAGAGGGTAGTTGTTTCTAATACTATTTTCAAAAGCCCCCATATGGTATGGTATCCCAATATAAGCCAAACAGTTGCTATTAATGAGTTTTTTCAAAGAAGTATTTGCTGAAGGGGTACATAATAGAAACAAAACTTTTTCCAAAGAGGTGACACACTTTCCTTGCATAAACAAAGTTGTTGGGGAGAGTGGGCTCAAACTTCACAAAAGTAGTGAGATTTGCATGTATGGAGCTTGTGGACTGAAGAATATCTTATAACTCCTGACTCCAAAAGTCTTTTTCTTACTTTTCTTTCTCTGTGGCATTCCTACCAGGTCTGCTTCTTGGTGTAGGATTGGCAATGGATGAATTACTCTCTTGCTCAACTAGGCTGGCTCTTTTGGGGACACGGTATCTTGACTGAAAGGCAACCCCTCTCTTGAGCCAGCTAAAGCAAGTCATTTGGCTGCTAAACTGGCTTCTCACTGGATTTTGTAGCTATTGCTACTGACTTCAATTGGTGGATCCTTTGATGGATTACGTATGGATTTCCTGTTCCCACAAGTGAAAATGAGCACTGCCATCTTAGAATTCTTTAAATAATAAAAGAATAAGCACAAAACCAAAATATACTGAGGCACCATAGGGTCATAGCTATATTGCAGCTAGGTGGGAAGTGAAGCACTAGAACTCTCATCTCTAGCCAGTGTTTCACACCAGTTTTTTTCCCCACTTGCTACCAGAAAGCGAAACTATAAAAAGTAGAGGGAAAGGCATACTTATCCCTTTGTACACTCTGATTTCAAACTCTGTGCCCAGTATGTAATGAGTTCTTCCTTCTCTGACACAAAATAATGCTTTTTTTGTAAGGATACAGTATGAACCCCAGAGTCACCATGGCTAAAACCAGCTTCTCAAGTACTTTGTGTTGAGTTGGCAGCTGGCAGAAAATGCATTTTCATATTTCAAAGATTGGAAGGTAATTGGCAATTTCTCCTCACTCTCTACCCCATTATGTTAGCTTGTTCTGAGACTGATTCATTTTAACTCTTTAGCAGCAGGAAGGAAGGAATTGTTTCCTTCTGCTATGGACAAAAAGTCGCGAACAGGATTTTTATCTGGCATTACCGCTTCCCCTGCAAAAATGAAATACTGCTACATAACTCCATATGGCTAGATCCCATAGAAAGCACATTAACTCATATGAGCAGAGAATAAACCCTTTTGGCTACAGATCTCCGTGGTTGAAATATCCCTGCAATCAATCCTCTTAAGGAGCCCATTTGTCCTCTGTGAATAGAAATGAGTTAACAGGTCAATCTAAGCCAGTCTCAGTCTTTATAAGCTTTTGCCTCAACCTCCAGGAGTCCTAAATTGATGACAAAGTTTTAGTAAAAATAACTCTCACTTATTCCCATCTTTTGTCAGTGGCAGTGCATTTATACTTATTCTGTTTCTACTTACTGACAGTTTTCTTCCTGGTATTCCCTTTCATGACAGTGGGATAATAGCAGAAAAAGAGGGAGTTCAGGGAAGGGAGAAGGTTGTGGCTTTTACTGGGCGCTGGACTTTGATGATTCTGGAACGATCTTTATGTAGCTATTAGTGATGAATTTAACTTAAAGTATACTTGTAAAAAATAGAAATTACTTGAAGACAAATAATTTTGAGTGTTTGGAATATAGTGTGCAGTAGATATAACTAGTCTTTGACCTTACCTTCATGGACATTGTACTTAAGTGGGTCAGGGGGTGCAGCTAGGGGGTGCAGTGGATAAAGCACTGGCCCTGGATTCAGGAGGACCTGAGTTCAAATCGGGCCTCAGACACTTGACACTTACTTGCTGTTTGACCTGGGCAAGTCACTTAACCCCCATTGCCCCATTAAAAAGAAAGTCCATTGGGTAGGAGAAATTTCCTTCCCCCAAAACACTTAACTGCTGTCCAAGTGTTTTACCCTAAATTCCCCAAATTCTAGAGTCTTTTTCAGACCTTGAAATTAAACAGGTTTGTCAGAAGAAGAGGATATCAAGAGTCATTGCAAGTAGTTGTTGGAAGAAGCTCTCAGAGGTGCTGGAAATTGAGCCAATAGAAGAAGAGCAGCGATCTTGGGGACAGAATAGAGATGTTCAGTCTGTTCCCTTCTAGAATATTGGCCTGTACTGAAATGGTACAGACCATTTACCTTCAGTAGGGAAAAGTTAAATGTTGAAGTATATGTATTAACCCCTCTGGATTACTTCCCCAACTCCCATTAGCACTGGTGATCTGATTGGTCATCTTGTCTCTCTCCTAATGGATAGCTCACAGTGATACTCATTCAAAAGCTACTAGGGAAAAAGGTGAGAGATCATTTCACAATTTTGCATGCGCATTCAGTTCCAGCCCAACCTATGTGGAGTCATCATTCATCCAGGCACTTAAGTGAGCCAGAAGACTTTTCATATTACATAGTGCTAACTTCTAGTCATTAATAGCAAACTTACTAAGCTTACACGTGTTGAATTGGAAACAGGCAAGGGAAAATGTGCAGGCTCTACAAAGACTACCCAGAAGGATGAATCAGAGCATACTAAAAGGCTTGGACCCCTGTCATCTACATAATTCACTTTATTTTATTCCTTGTTTCGATCTGTTCCTCCTAGGGTCTTCAAGAGGCAGATGAAGTTTGGAGCCTTTTTTCCAGATGTTTACTTTTTGTCTTTAATTATCATATTGTCATAAAGTTGTTGGTCAACAAAAAACTAGGCTATTCATACATTAAATAATATAATGATCAAGATAGGGGGAATAGTGTGCATCTGCCTTTTGGAGAAAGAGAGCGTATTTGCCCAGTAATGCTTGTCAGAGGGCTTGAACTGCAGAAGACAGGAAAGGGGTAGTGGTATTATGTTTCACAAGTATTGCAAAGTTACCCAAAACTAGAGTCAGAAGTAGCACATTGTGGGGAAAGGAAAAGCTCTTGAGGCATCATTTTGAAAGACTTGGCTTAGGTAGCTTTCGGGTTTGCTTTTCAAATCCTTTACTGGGGGGGGGGGCAGGAGGAAGAGGGAGGGGGAGGGGAGGGGAGAAAGCTATAAAAACAGAGTAGTCTAATTTAAGGACATCAATTGCCAGAACTGTTATTATCATGATACTATCACACTAACTATGCCACAGATCCTAGAGTCTGAACTTGCTAACAAGCTCTCTCTTCTACTTAAACATATATCCAATAAAAAGAATAATTTGAATTAAATTTTAAAATTTGAATTTGAGCATTACACACTAATATGCTTTAATAGGTTTTAGAATGTCAGTTGATCTTGTAAATTTATGTACATTCCATATGTATGTAAGAAATAATTATTAATGACCAATATCATAGGGAACTTCAGAATCTCCCCTTTTTATTAAACATTGCAAGTCAGATTCACTGTCCCTCTCAAGGCCACACGCAGATAGAAGCAAGCATCCTGGCTCAGTTTAGGTGGGGTCTGAATTCCTTGAATCAATTACCTCATATAAAGATATCGTCCCAAATCAAAAGGATTTTCAGTCCTTTAACATGATATAATCCACCCTTAATTACATGAACCAATTAGATGTGATTGATGTATGATGACCTACCCCTTATAAAAAAGGGGATAAAAACCTAAAAAAGTAGCCCTACAGCTCTTTAGACTAACAAGAGGCTAAGGAGCCACTTTGCCAATCCCTTACAGGTGGAGATTGAAAAATTGATAATAGCTTACCCCAAATTACACAACTATTTTAACCATCACTTGGGTCCAGGATGAATTCTTTTCCATGTGCTCTTGTAAGTTCTTCTGGGAGAATTTACTATAGGCATTAAAGACTTTGCTGTTTATTTCTTTTTTTTAATGTTAAAACTAACCTTCAAAATATTAACATTTAATCACTAATAACTTGCTTGGTTAGAATTAGAATAACTTTTTGGTAACATTTGGCTAGTTCCATTTAAAAAAAGTTGTCAAGAAAGGTTAAAATCTTTCTTTCTAAATAAAGGTTCTTCATGCAAGAAAAATAATAAATTCAAAAATCACCCTCTTGACCTTAGAACTGTGTTAAAAGTTGGAATCATTCTTTAAAAAATGGTTATTGTAAAATGACAAATATTGGAGGGACCATGTGAGAACACACACATTAACCAGCCATTCTGAATATCAGTCTGGAACTATCCTGCAAAAGTTATTAAATTGTGCATATCATTTGACCCAGCTGAACCCTTTTTAGGCCTAAACATCAGAAGAGAAGGACCCATATTTACAAATTTAAATATTTATGGCAACTTTTTATGTATAATGGCAAAGAGTTGGAAAGGTGTGCCCACCAATTGCAAAATGGCTGAACAAATTATGGGTTTGTGTGTGTGTGTGTGTGTGTGTGTGTGTGTGTGTGTATTGTGGAATGGGATACTATTGTATCAGAAGTAATAATAAAAGGTATAGTTACAGAGAAACCTTGGAATGCATTTATGAATTAATGCAGTAGAGTAAGCAGAACCAGGAAAACTATTCATAAAATGACAACATTGTAAAGACAATTAGTTTTGAAAGACATAAGTTGCAGAGGGATTCATCCTATTGTGACCTATTGTGATTCTGGAAGACCAGTGATAAAAGTCACCTAGGTCTTGATAGAGAGGTGATGATGACGATAGTGGTGGTGGTAGCGGTGTGGTGTGTGTGTGTGTGTGTGTGTGTGTGTGTGTGTGTGTGTGTGTGTGTGTGTGTGTGTGTGTGTAACATGCCAAAATAGGAATCTGTTCTACTTGACAGAGCATATTTGTTATGTGGGTTTTTATTCTTTTTTATGTTTTCTAAAGTTGGGGAAGAGGTGGGGAGGAAGACAAAGGTAAAGCTGAGTGGGAAGGAAAATAAATTTATGTTAATTGGAGAAAAATTATTTTTAAGTAACCAGTGTAGAATCAAAATAATTGTAGTTATGACATTTTTTAGGGTTTGAGGGAGAGTCTCTTTAATCTGGTCTGCCTAGTTGTCTCCTCATGTGATTTTATTCCTACCTGCACCCTTCCCTATATCTCTGCTCCCCCAAATATAAGCTTTGACATTTGCTTTAAGCATTCTCTGTTGCTCCCTCCTCCTACTGTTTCCCTTAGCAATTGCTCACTGCCACCAATACAGAGCGTACAGTAGAAACGATTAAATGAGTGGATAGAGGTGGGAAGAAATAAAGTGTCAGTGTTTATGAGCCAGCGTCCAATGAGCAGAGCAGTGGAATGAGGAGTAGTGGTGAAAAGCCGAGATTACCTCTATAGGATGGAAGGCAAATTTGACATTCTCAAAGGAAGCAAGCATGAAGGAAAAAGATAAGGTTGTACCGTGCAACAAAGAAACAGATAAGAATTAACAAAAAATGGGGATGATTTCTGGAAGCATTGATGTGTGGGGGTTTTCCCATGTGAAACAGCTAGGCCTCCGCTGAGAATGTATTAAAAAATGAAGTTAGACAGGCACTTTGAAGAAAATTATTAGCGATCACAAAGAACACTATTGTAAGGAGGTGAGCAGGCTTGTGCTGTCTGCTCCCCCTCTCTCAGATCCTTACTTACTAAGTGATTAGAAGGCTATTATGACAAAGTCATTTTCTCCTCAAAAACCCAGTGTTGCCCAAGTAACATTGGTTTGGGTTTAGGAGGGCTTTTTTTTCTTTAGTTTTTTTTTTTCGGGGGGGGGGGTTCTGCCTGAATTTTACAGGGTCTTCACTTATTGAATTTTTTTTTTTGCGAGGCAGTTGGGGTTAAGTGACTTGCCCAGGGTCACACAGCTACTAAGTGTTAAGTGTCTGAGGTCAAATTTGAACTCAGGTCCTCCTGACTCCAGGGCCGGTGCTCTATCCACTGTGCCACCTAGCTGCCCTATTGAAATTTTTAAACACTAGTTTGTGAAAAATGATAATGGGCTTTTTGTTACTTTTTATGGTGTTTGACCTATAGGAATGTGAACTAAGCATAGAATACAGGAAAGCTTCCACCCAACTTCTTGAAAACAGATATTCTAAGAGAACCAATGTGGTGTAGTGAGAGAGGGTCACCTATAGAATCAAGGCCTGCCTCTGATCCATACTGGAGGTAGGACCCCTTAGTGTCTCAGGGAATTCTCTAAGACTATAAGTTAGAGATAAGTTGTTAATTTGTATCATTGGAGGAAGTTTACACATTAGGAAGTATCTAAACCAATAAAATCATTGGTTTGTTCCTCAAAGTGTGGTAGGGAAAGGGGGGAGGCAGAGAAAGCTTTATGTTTTCTTAGAGTCTATTTAAACAAATGGTTCTGTAACAATGAGGGCAGATAGGTGGTGTAATAGACAGAGAACTAGGCTTTCAATTAGGATGGTTGATCTTCCTGAGTTCAAATCTGAACTCTCAACTTTACTACCTGTGTGACTCTAGGCAAGTCATTTAACCCTGTTTGCTTCATTTTCTTCATCTGTAAAATGATCTGGAGAAGGAAATGGCAAACCACTCTATTATGTTTGCCAGGAAAACCCCAAATGGGGTCACAAAGAGTCAGGCACAACTCAACAACAATAACAATATCTCTACCAATCTGGTCACTGTTTCCACGTTTGGACATGCAAGGTCTTCTGTAGACTATTCCTGTTCTCTGTTTTATCGTCATTATTAATGAGTTTGTGCTCTTGCTTGCAGTGGTACAACCAGATTTAAAAATTACAACTAAGTACTAACTGCTAAGGAAATAACACAGTCTTCATCAAACAAATTTATAAAGAAATTCAGTTTTCTAATATATGCTTATATTTGTATATTGTAGGTAAGCTAGATGGCACAATGAATATAACTCATCCTCAGAGATAATTTTAATGAAGATTCAGTACAACTACACATGGTATGGATGTGGCTGCTTTTAGTTTTGTTTTCATTTTTCAGAATGAATTTTTGGCGGTTTCTCCAATCTAGAAAACAAAACAAACCAAAAACACACACATATATATATACCATGTGTAGTTATGATGAATCTTCATGATCTGCTGGCTTATTGTGACTGTTGAGAATCCAGGGTCACCTTCATGCCACAAGGAAGTAATGGAGTGTGTAACTTTATTAGAGTTTTTGGAGTTATTAAAATCAGACTGAAAATGATGTTGTGGACATTCCTGGCTATAGGATCACTTTATGAACATATCAGGCATCTTAGCATCTGTGACAGGATTGCCAGGACTTTTGGGGAATTCAGGTGAAATAGATTTCCTGAGAGAATTCAAATCAATGACAGGATTCTTTAAGTAAATAAATAACAATTTTATCATTTATAAACTCAGAACTTTATTTACATATGTTAAAAAAGATAGTACTGAATTGAGAAATGAATTAAGAAATCATTTGAACACATAATCAGATGTACAAAAATATCAACAAAGCCCCCATCTCTAATGCCTTTTTTCTTTCCCTTGCTCCAATTTTATTAGTTTCCTTGAGAATTACATTTAAACCTGTCACTCTGCACAACTCAATAAGTAAGATTCTCTGTCCCTTTTTCTCTGAGAACCTTGACAGGATTTATTTTTTTTAACTCTAACATGTGGACTTTTCGTTACTGTAATCACAAATCATTTTATTATTTTTATTAGACTCTATAAAACTATAGCTTCTCCTCATTATACTGAGATATGTGTTTCTGAAATTAAAAATAAATTAATTTAATAAAAGCAGTAACAAATACAAACCTATCAGGATACAGGAAGCAAAAATCTTACCTAAAATGTGTAGGCTGTCACAGGGTAGAACCAATGACATTATTAAGGAGCAAGCAATTAAAGCACTCCCTCTTCCCTCATCCCCATCCTTGCCAGAAGCTGCCTGAAGTTCTCTGTCCTTTCATCCTGCCTTCATTCCTTCTCCTTTACCCTTGTCCCTTCCCTTTTATTTTTCCTTTCAAAACATGTTTCTCTAAAGCCAAAGCTGTAGTCAGCATGACCAGAGCGATAGTTCTCCTTGCTTTTGTTCTAAAGCTATAGCTATAGATTTCCTGGGTAATATTTCTGTTATTTTTTCCTAGCCTTTTTTATAGCGATCCTTCATCCTCAGTAACTTCTCTCAGTGGTGACCTCTCAATTTAGGAATGGAATGGAGCTCAGAATGGGCTCCCTATCTTAAAGGTTCACATTTTATTTTCTTTAACTATTTACACTACTCTATACAAAGCCAAAGTTTTGCTAACTTTAAACAACTGGGACAAATTCCCAAAATATGATTTAATCACAAAAAAATCATCTCTTTATAATCTCCTTCATTAAGGATGCTAGGAACTGTTCTGGACTTTGGAAATATATACAAACTACATGGAAAGTAATGTCAAAGAGGGGGAAAGGAAGGGATCAAGAATTTACAAAGCACCTACTTTGTACTAGGAACTGTGCTAAGGGATTTTTACAAAATTACCTCATTTAATTCTCACAACAACCCTGCAAAGTAGGTAGTATTTTTAATCCCATTGTATAGTTGAGGAAACTGAGGCAAATGGAGTCACATTGCTAGTAAACATCTAAATACAGATTTGAAATCAGGTCTTCCTGATTAAATAATCCAGTGCTCTATCCACTATACCACCAGGCCTCATTGAATGCTAGCTAAAGGTAACATATCATTTTGATCTTACACTACTCAGATATAATCTTTCAAGTTCTGGGTATAGCTCAACTCCATTATACCCTATTATCTGGTCTCTCTCAAGACCAGAACCAGATAGCTGGCAGTCAGAACAGTTGGAGAAATATGGGAAATATGTATCTTCAACACATTTTTCCCATTAAGTCAGTTTGTATGGTATCAAGAAACAGTAGTCATTGGTAATACTCCATGTGGGACTCTTCATTGCTTTAAACACCAGACCAAACTAACAGATTGTCACTGTCTCGAGTTATTTCAGTGAACTCTCTAAATTGAAGCTGGTGATTTTGTGCATAGCCTTTTTTTGAGAACTAGCTTATTTTGATAGATTTTTATGATTATTTTGATAGATATTTATATGAATATTGAAACCTAATTATTTTACAATTTTAACAAGTAAGTTTCTTTAGGTTCCTTAATCCCTTTTAATAAAAGCAGCTTCAAAAGAAGAAAAAAGGAAATGTACTTTCAAAATAGATACATAACTGGGGACTGGCCAGTGTAGTGTATGTGTAGTATTCTCTGCACACTCGCAATTCACATGGAGGCTTGAAGAACCTGTTTCTATGCATAGAAATTGGAAGGAAACTGAACTAGGAGGTAGGTATGCAAAGGAAAAAAAATGAATCTGTCCCTGTGCTCCAGGAACCTACATTCTAATAAGAGAAGTATAGCATGCACTTAGATAAGTAATTTCAAAGTACACAAAGGTTTTGTTTGCTTGTATTTTGGTCAAGAACTATAATTGGGGATAGGGAACACTTGGAATGGAAACTCCCCTCCACTGGTGCATAGTGATAAGTTTTAGAAAGTTGCCTGGTCTACAGAAATATTATATAACTTATCTGTGGTCTTCTAACCAACAGGAGCAAAAGGCAGTACTTCAATCCAAGTTTATCTAACTCCAAGGCTAGACCTTTATCTTCTTGGTCACAAAGTTATTGTGAGGTAATTGCAAAAGGGAAAGAACACCAACAAAGACCTTGGCGATCTATACTTAGAGAAGAAGGAAAGAAATTCTATTATGCAGTGGTGAAGAGGGATCCAGCTACTGGGAACCATTCTTGCAAGAGCATAGAGGAGGTCTTTGATTGTACCTTTATACCCAGTATTTTAGGGAGAATTCAATCAAGGAAGACATTCATGTGATGGTCAGAAGAAGCAATACAAGGACGCTCTCAAGGTCTTTCTGAAGAACTTTGGAATTGATTTTGTGACATGGGAAAGGCTGGCAAATGACCACCTAGAATGGTATGCCCTCATCAGAGAAGGTGCTGTGCTCTATGAGCAAAGCAGAATTAAAGTAGCTCAAAAGAAACACAAATTTAGAGAATCTACCCCAAATGTTCACATGGACTATTTGTGCCTGGCCTGTGGTAGAGCATTTTAACCTCATGTTGATCTGATCAGACATAGGTAGACACTCTGTAACTTGACTCTGACATAGAGATGTCATTTTGGTCCTCTTCAACAACAAAGGACAACAACCAATCAACCAACCATCCAAACAACCCACTATATGGATAGAGTTTAAATACATTAATGATTAATGGGACATAGGTTAATACATCAATAATAGATTGGTAGCACTATATGCCCTTGAATTAATATTGAAAAATTATAAGCTATACTTTTTAGACTTCCTAAAACATTTTACCACATTATTTAAATCATTCATGTATTCAGTAAACATTTACTACTTACCTATCTTGTATGAGATGCTAGGTGTATATTTTCCCAGCTGATGAGGCATTTTGTATCTATTGTGCCGTAGAAGTTGCAGAAAACACCCCCCCCAAACAAAAGAAGATCCTAAATGAGTAGGGGATTCCTTACATGATAATTCCTCTTTTATTCATTGAGGGGATAGGAACATTAGTCCTAGTTAGAGCCCTGCTAGGTGGAAAAATCAGCTCTGTCTCCTTATATACATGAATTAGTGAATAAATGAACAAAAGAATTAATGAACAAATTAATGAAAAGAATGTGCTTGCTGTTGTGCAGTGTTGAGGATGCAAATACAAAAGAGAGTATCCCTGCCCTCAAGGAATTTCTCACTCTAATGCAGAATATCATACATATAGGGAAGACAAGGTTCTTATTGAAATTGGAGCTACGAGGGTAGCATATATGTGAAGCATGTATCTTTTGTAGTATTGCAGATTTTAGCCTTTCCAATTGCATCATTTTTTCTTACTAAGCCTATGGCTTGGAATTAAACCCACAAGACTTAGATTACATTTCCTATTGGGCAGCTAAGTAGCACAATGGATACAACACTGAGCCTGGAGTCCGAAAGACATGAGTTCAAATATGGCCTCAGATGCTTACTAACTGTGTGACCCTGGCAAATCACTTAACCCTGTTTGTCTGTTTCCTAATCATTAAAATGAGCTAGAGAAGGAAATGGCAAACCACTCCAATATTTTTGCTGAGAAAACCCCAAACGGGGTCACCAAGAATTGGACATGACTGAAAAGAATGAACAACAACAAAAACTTTCACATCACTGACACTTATTCTTGTGATATTTCACATGGCATAACAATGAAATAAATGTTTTAGGGATGGAAAAATACAATGACTGTTGACTGTAAATACAATGACCAAATATCTCCCTCTGTTCAAATACTGCAGTACCATCATTGAACTTTCCAGAAACAGTGGTAGCATTTGTGCTGTACTCTTTCATTGCCTTGGTTGACCGGACAAGAGCTCCCCACCCCCCAGCCCCGTGTCATTTTTAGATGGCCAAGTACATTTGCTTGTTGCATAAAGACTCTCCAAGTCTCACATCTGCTTGTTAATTCTTGGCTCTTACACTTTTACTCTTTTCAAATCTATCGGTAAATTCTCAACAGAATGTGAAATGCTTTAGAGCATATCTTTTATCCATAAAGACTAAAGAAGGAATATCTTCCTTCCCTGCTCTCTTCCAGGGTTTTTCTCTTAGACATAAAACTGAAATCCCAGAGTATATATTCTATTTTAGAGCAAGGATTATGGAATCAGATGGACTTAAAATGTTTTATAACCAAAACTAAAAGTGAGACTTCACTAAGGGAGAGTGAAAGTATTCTATATATTAGATTTTTCTTTTTTTGGTGAGGCAGTTGGGGTTAAGTGACTTGCACAGGGTCTCACAGCTAGTAAGTGTCAAGTGTCTGAGGCCGGATTTGAACTCAGGTCCTCCTGACTCCAAGGCCAGAGTTCTATTCACTGCTCCACCTAGCTGCCCCTGTATCTTAGATTTTAATACAGAAATTCTGTCACTCTTATAGTCCCTGAAACCTTACCATTAACTCAGTCTTGTCATAACTAACTCAATTTTGTCCTAAGTCATTTATATTTTAAAAACCCACACCAAATTTGTGCAAAGATATAGCTAGTATCCATATTAGAAAAGAGAGAGAGAAAAAATAATGTAATAGACTTTAATATTTTGGTGAATTTCATGGGTTTATTTCAGAGCAAAACATCTTGGATATAGTCCAGATTAAGTCAGAGGCTTTGAGAAGATAGTAATTGCCATGACACTGAGACAATGTCTAAGCTATTGGAATTCCATTTTTGCTACAGATATAAATACAGCATTCAGTGATTCAATTCATTCAGTCTTTGTTCCAGTCAAACTGATCTGCTGATGTTTGCCCATGTGAAACCTTCCATCTCTCACTTCTCTGTCTTTGTTCCTTGTGTGTGGAATGCATTCTTTCCTCATTTCTACCCTAGAGAATCCCTTGCTTCCTTTAAGGGTTAGCTCAGATATTCTCTCCCTCCTGTGGCCTTTTCTGAAGAACTCAGGACTCTCTCCCTGGAAATTACTTTGGAATGATCTTCATATACCTTGTATTTACTTTGTATAAAATGGATGCTTCCTAACAAAACTTAAGCCCCTTGCAGCCAAACTGATTTGTTTTTATCTTCATGTCTGTACCACTTCACACAGGACATGGTGCATAGTAGTCATTTAATGAAAGTTTGAATTGAATAGAGCAAATGTTTATTAAGTAACCATGCCCTGTTCATAACATCTTTCTAGGTGCCAAGAGACCTGCTCTTAAAGAACTCTTATAATAATAGGGAGATTAGACACACACATATTCTTCTATATTTTAGTGATCTATGTGAGAAAGACATTAGAGAGATAGACAACTTTAAGGGCCAAATTTATCATGGGGAGAGGTAATTGGGTGGCTCACTGTAATATTGGGGTTCAGAAAAAAATGAGAGACTTCAAGGTCCAAAGTATCCTCCATTCCAAACTGCCTTTTTTTTAGTTATTTCTCCCATCAACAGCCTCTTTTCCACAAACAAATCAGGTTTTATTAATGGGAACAAAATTTACAACAAAGGTGAAGTTAGTAATGCCCGGGACAAGGGAATAGGGGAAGAGAAAAACAGATAAGCTCCCTGGCTCTAGCAAAAACTGACTCAAACCCCAAACGTATTTCCAGCTCAGCTGGCTCAAAGAGCTGGCCTCACTTCCACTCACCACCTGGGAGTCCGAAGTTTTTCAATGAGAGTCAGCTGTGTAGTCCCTTTCCATTATGCTCCCAAAGCTCACCAAAAGGAAAGAGGGCTTCCAAGAGCAAGCGTTCCCCTTCCTACTTTCTCTCTCCCTCCCCCAAAGGAGAGGTCCTTCAAGCTGGTTGGCTGAGAGTGGTCCCCTGTTGACGTCCATGGTACACCACCACGTCACTCAGGGCAGGCCAGGTGTAGCCTCTATCCAATCATCCCCAAGTAGGTACTTAGTTTCTCATTCTCACCCAATTCTAATAATACTAAATCAATCAGGTGGGGCCCCTGGGCATCTGCCAAATTCCATTATTTTATCACACAACAAAGTGTATGGTGAGGTCTGAGGAAGAAAAGGACTTTACTGCCTGGAAGGATTCAATAAGGCTTTCCACAGGAGTTTGCATTTGAATTGTATTTCAAAGAATAAATAGGATTTGGGGATGGGGGTGAAAGGAATTCTAGACATAAGGAACAATACTGGCAAAATTCCATATGGGAAAGAGGAAGACATATTTGGGAAAGGTCACTTAAACTTTCTTGACCTAAGTTTCCTCATTTGCAAAATGGGCAAAAAACAAAAAAATACTTCCAATACTGTGAAATAGGTACTTTAGATATTATTCCAATTTTACAAGTGAGGGAAATAAGGCTGCAAGAGGTTAAGTGATTTGCCCAAGGTCACCCAGCAAGTAAGAATAAGGAGGAAGATTTGAGCTGAAATCTTCTAGACTTAGCTTTCAGTTCTCTATTCATGTAGCAAGAGCATCCCTGGCATAAGGGATAGCCTGTGGCAAAGGCAAGGAGGTAGGATGTCACAGAAGGGGGACATCAAATAGATCAGTATGACTAGGACATAAGAGTGTCTGAGGATGACCAGTGTGAATATGCCCCAAAGACTGAAGGTCAAGTATGATGTGCTTTAAATAAGGAACAGAAGAGTTTACATTTTACCCTAGGAACAAGAATAAGAAACTGAAGCTTTGCGTCAGGGATTAGCATAGTCAGACCTAGGCTTTAAGCATATCACTTTGACAGCTCTGAGGAGGCTGAATTAAATAGTATGAAGACTGGGAGAAAGAAGATTAATTAGGAGCCTATTGCAGCAGAAGAAGTGGTAAGAGCCTGACCAAGGGTGGTGGCCTTGTAAATATGGAGAAGGGGATGAATGTGAGACATGAGGAGGTGACCTATATCTCTTTATATTCCTGAAGTGTAGCATTTGTGTGATCTCATCTTGAAGTTAGAATAATGGGTGCATTAGAGAAATCATAAGTTGTAATCTTTAATGCAAATGCTATCAGGTCAGTTAGTTCTTGATTGTATGCTTGAAAGAAATATCTTGGGTCAGCTAGGTGGCACAGTGGATAGAGCACTGGCCCTGGAGTGAGGAGGACCTGAGTTCAAAGCCAGCCTCAGACACTTAACACTTACTAGCTGTGTGACCTTGGGCAAGTCACTTAACCCCAACTGCCTCACCAAAAAAATAAAAAAAAGAAAGAAAGAAATATTTTGGTGAAAAGGGAAGCTAAGGTTATGTTAGTAGAAGAATGTCAAAATATCCTTACTTTTTGTAAATAGCATTCCCTTACCTAGGGTTTTTTTTTTTGTCTTTTTTTTGCATCAGTGCATTCAAATGCTTTAGGAACTTTTTTATTCTTTTGTGAATTGAGACTAAATATAGAATCTTCCTTTGCACTCATTATAAATATAGCAATATGTGTTGACATGCTGTACTATTCAAAATAGTGCATTCTTTGGGATCTAATTCAAATAAATCAATTTGACTACTTCTTATTCATGTAAACTGGTAAAACCAGAATCATTCCTATTCTCTTGGAATATAGAAAAGGCATAGGGAGTCAACCGTACATATTTATGTGTGTAGGAAGCTGTTGTCAGGATGCTTATGTTCCTTTTATGAGCTTCACTCAGTTCCCTAAAGAATACTAGAGTTGTCTACAAAACTCTAGCCATGACAAGAATTTGCACTTAGGTTGAACATCTCAGGGATAGATGGAGACAGGTTGGAATTGAAGTTGAATGACTTACAGTCTGAAAGAAATTTTCTCCTTCCCACCACCACCAAATAATACATAGTCTCCACTGTATGGAAAACCAACCTGCAGGACTTTGGCTCAGAGAGTAGCCATTAAGATCCACAAGCTGGAGCATATATTTGTAGATTGGCCTCATACCTGTCTCTTTTGGGTATGGAAAGGTCAGATGTAACTAACTGGGGAAGTTTGTGTTTTCTAGTGGAATGATGAGCTTGGATGGTAGCATGTTATCTTTCATCCAGCAAAATGATATGGCCCTTGAAAACAGTGACTGGCTTGAAGAAAAGATGGACCCCCTCCTCATCTTCCTCTGTACTCATGCCTCTATACCTCTTCTATCCCACTTGATTGGAATGATGCCACCTGCTGGAGACTTACTATAGGAAAGCTCCGCCATGAGGAGAAGGCACCTGAGGGCAAGACATGTGACTTTTCTTTGGCGTCAGGAAGTGATGTTTGCTTGTGGGAGGAAGAGGGGGAAAGGCTGGTGCTCTTGATCTCTCTTTTTGCCAGGACTCTCGTGGAGAGTGGAGCAAGAGAACTGTAGCTCCCTGAGATAGATAGATGAATCTATGCCTTTCTCTTTCTCTTCACCAAATTCTTATTCTCCTTGATAAATGCCTAAAAATTTAGACTCTTGCTAAAGCTTATAATTTATTGGTGACCACTCATTAGATATTTTAGACAGACTAAGTAGAATTTTAGCGCCTTACACACTTTAAATAGTGGGAAACCAGACTTGAGATTTTAATTGATGAATTGAAACTGGCACCCCTAAGGCATCCTCAAGCTGGCTTCTGGGTTAAGTTTCTTCCACTATCCCTAAGAATTATAGGGGTGGGATTTATCCTGCAAAGACACACACACACACACACACATACTTTCTTTAATTTTGTTCTTATCTTGTTTGGTAACCCTCTCTAACTGTATTCCCCTCATTAGGTATATTATCTGGTGAATAATCTTCAACTGATCATTGAGGAGAAATATAGTTTGTTTTTTTTTTTTTTTACTTCATAACCCAGCACCCAGCTGGTTACCCAGTAAGAGTAGTATCTTAGACCCTGGCTAAGCTCTTTCATTCTTCAAATCTTAGAAGGTATTTTGGGGGTTTCCCAGTTGTTGACCCACTGGCTTCTAGGTAGTGAAGTAGTTTTTTGTGACCCTTGGATTCTGCCCACTGAAATTTCTTGACAATATTTCCTTTGTTTTGGACATGTAGAAAATATAGAAGTATCCTAAATTGCTTAAATTCCCCCCCCTCCTCAAACTTATCCAGATAACCAGAGGACTGTATGAGGACTGTATACTTACATACCAACAATCCATTGTGGTAGCCAGGAGTGGACCTTCTGAAGCAGCTGAGTTCATATCAGTTTATTTACAGAGATTCTCCCTTCTCTTTGTCTTACTGTTTATGCTCAAGACTTGAACTGTCAAATTGTGAATGGAATGAGCAACCCAAGTGTTTATCTTTATCAGCACCAGTGGCAGATTCCTGATGGTACAAACATCTTGCTTTCCAGGGAAAAACAAGGCCATAGATCTTAACTCTATCCCCTAAAACTGTGACCCTGATGTTTAAATATCCCCTTCTCTGAGTTAATGCTGGGGAATCTATCTCAAGATTCCCCATAAATGCATGTTCATCTTGCTGACAAGAAATAAAATGGGTACTTATGTAGACAACTGTGCTTCACTCTGTTTCTCTTTTCTGTGGAGGACAGGTTTCTATTTTTGACAGACACTAAGATGCTGCAGAGTTTTTTCTGAGTTAAGCCTTAAATCTGGACCTCCACATCCTGGTTTCTGCCCAATCTCTATCATATTGGTCTAGTTCTAATATTAAAAAAAATTAACTAATTACCCCAAATCATCTACTTTCAATCAGTGAATCCTGTGTTCTTTTATTTCTCCCTCTAGCTCTCTTCCCCAGGTTTAAGTTTCAATACTCTGGTTGTAGTAGTATCAAATAGAAATGGGAATCACTCATCCATACCTAAGGATTCCTGCAGGTCACATATTGACTTGGTTTTAAAGTATAATGTTTTCTATGTTTTATTGCAGTTTTATTTTGTTAAATATTTCCCAATTACATTTTAATCTGGTTTCTGGTGGCCCTGGGAATGTTGTGGGCTGGATGCCAATGTTCTGCTCTAGTGTTCTGCTTGAGAGACTCACAGATTATTTTCATTGATGTGTCGAGCCTCACTTAAATTGGAGTTCCTAAATTCCTAGCAAGGATTTAACCCCACACCATTACCCTCCTCATACACACACACACACACACACACACACACACACACATATACACTCCAAGACATATCTCAAGGTCACTGTTTATTCTTAGGTGCACACCAGCAAAAAACATCATTTATCTATAATCCTTCAATTTTCATCTAGCCTGGGCTTGGCGCCCCTCCCTGCCATCCAAAATGACTTCATGGATAAGGAAAGGTATTTTATTTTTGCCTTGGGAAACAATTTATTCAGTTCCATAAAAAAAGAAGCATTTATTGCCAAGCATCCAAGATTAGCACTAGAAATGAAAAGACAAAAACAACAACAAGAAGAAAATATGTCTGTCATCACTTTGTCTATCTCTATATTATTTCCTGTTTGTCCAGTTTGCTTCATGTATATTTATTTGCATGTTGAGGGGAGAGACTGTCTTTTGCCTTTTTTATTCCCAGTGCTTAGCACAGTACCTAGCATTTAGTAGGTGCTTAATAAATGCTTATTGAATGATTGATATGTGTGTACACATTCACATATAATTTGTATGTATGTATATGTATTATATATACACATATATAACACTATACAGTACTGAATTCTATCTTGAACATGCAGATATCACCAGAGAATTGAGAAATTCTGAACAGTTGTCAGGTACCCAAGCTCAGTAATAATTCCTTTTAACAAAGAGGCTAATCCAGTTCATAATTTTGCGTGATAGAAGGAGTCTTTTCATTAAGCTTGCAGATTGCTGTGGAAGAGGAGGTAGGAATGAACCAGAAAGGATTAGAATTCAAAATAACCTTGACCTGGTAAGAATGGTGATCAGAACTAAATAGAGAGTTGTGACCTAGTTTCTCCTTGAATACCATAGGCAGGAAGGAGGCTCATTTTGTGGCTAAATCATTTTTCAACACTGTCCGACTCTTCATTACCCTTTTAGGGGTCACAGAGATACTGTAGTAGTTTGTCATCTCCTTCTCCAGCTCATTTTTTTTTTCAACTAGATGAGGAACTGAGGCAAAGAGAGTTAAGTGACTTGCCCAAGGTCATACAGCTAATAATTGTCTGAGGCTTAATTTGAACTCAGGAAGATGAGTCTTCCTGACTCTAGGCCCAGCACAGCTAGGTGGCACAGTGGATAAAGCACTGGCCCTAGAGGCAGGAGAACCTGAGTTCAACTCTCACCTCAGACACTTGCTAGCTGTGTGATCCTGGGCAAGTCACTTAACCCCAATTGTCTTAAACATCAGGGGCTATTTCTAGTCTTCCTGTTGTATATCTTGCCACTGAGATAGTGAGGTTGGTAACTTCGCAAAGCTCTCCCTCACTTAAATCCAATTCAGTGCAAGTCATGACATCTGTCATGATCCTCTTCAAGAACAAAGGACAAACAACAAGAATACCTAGAGGCTCATTAGCCAACTTTAACCAAGCTGGATATTTTCAGGGAAATCATTCACAGAAGCTGTAGCTGTATAATAATTTTCTCCCTACAGGAGAACATGTTCTAAATTTACCTCTTTCTGTAAAGAATCTTCTCTTGGAGGTATCTTCCTTGAACCACTGTTTCCCTACAGGTCGCACAGGGTCTAAAGTGACTGAGATGAAGCACTCTTACTAAAAATTATTCTGACTGTGACTAGCTGGCTTAATTGTGACAGCCCATGTATGGTTCCATTCCCCACCTTTTTTTTTTTCTTTTTAAAAATGAAACAGGCAATCAGTCAGTTGGGAGCCAAGTTCAATCTGGGCCTGCTCAGATGTGTGATACACGCAGGAAGGGCCTTTAGATAATTGCACTAGGCAGCCAATTCATCTGGAAACACTAGAAATGAGAGAAAAAATAGACTCTAAATGTCCATCTGGGTTTTGGAAAGTAGATATTTGAAGATGTCAGACTGTTTTGTAATTATATTGGTCACTACGGGGTCAGCTTTCAGAGTAATTCTCTTCCAGATGTGATCACAGCATAATGAATCGGGGCTTGATGAATGACATAAATTTCCTGGGAATGGAAGCTTTTTCATGATTTACCACACACTGCTCCCCATTTAAAGAAAGGTTTTTAAAAATAATCATTTAATTTTAAATTTTGTTTTGCTTGATTGGTATTTTTTACAGCACTGGAAACAGTGGGAGGACATGGGATTGATAGGAGATTAGGGAACTCCTCTCTCCCTCTCATGCACTCACCTTGAGACTAAACTCATCTTTTCTTCATCATGAGGTCTTTCCTGGAATCTCACAGACAAATCTCTTTGGGTTCCTACAATGAAGACAATGTTTACTGAATAAAAGCAGTAATACTTTCCAGTATGCTGTATCCTATTCTGAAGCGTCACACATGTACCAGATTCCCATTTGTGCAAATCCATTAAATGTAAAAGCATAGGACTCTTTTGTAGGATTGTTAATTAATTTCTTTTTCAGACACATAATTATTTATCTAGTGAAGTGACTTACTGAATTAACTAAGACAAAGGAATGCTGGGTACAAACTGTCTTTCTTGTTTTTATAATGAGCCGAAAAACTGAACTGTTAATGTATCTCCCAGTAACAGCTTCCTTATTCTGATATATTTTATTAATATTTATGAGTTGTGCTAACTTACTCCATTACAGGGCAAATAGTCTTGGAAACTGCCCCAGTAATTGAAAAACAATCAGAAATTATCAGTATCCTGTAAATAAGATGTTAAAGGGCTTGCCTATACTCCATAGAGGGAATGGTATACTACTGTTTCTATACCCTAAAAGGAAAAAGATAGGCTTATCAAACTTACTGGACCTGGTAGTAGGAAACCTCCTTTGATGACTAGGTTTAGTTTAGATATTTCTTATTCTTAGGTATTTCTTACATACAACATATGTGTATTGGACTTTATAACTATGAAAAAGAGAGCATAATCTACATAATTATGGGATATGAGACAAGGAATCTATTGAGTAAAAGTGTTCTTGATTGTGAGAAAGGGAATTTTTTTAATAGAAGTGAGGAGTGGGTCAGTGCCCAGGCAGTGAGAATCTGAATTGTTCAGTGACCAAAAGAGCTAAGAGAAAGAGACAGAGACAGAAAGGAGAGGGAGGGAGGAAGGGAGAGAGACTAAGCTATTGGACAGAAGTAAAGATAAACCCATGGAGGGGAAGCTAATACCTTAGGCATTGCAGAATCATTGATGTCTCCTAATGATAGCATTAAGCTGCTTCTACTAGGCCTAGCACACAGGTCTGTGCTAGATGTTGTTCCCTGCTGGTTGAAGAGGAACACTGCTTAATGTCTCTCCACCAATCCCTATGATTATTAGCAGTCTCAACTCCCCAGGCCAACAGTCATGGAGTTCCTTTTGCTTCCATCTTCTGAGTTAATCTGTATTAGAGGTGGAAGTTCTTTCTCATAGGATGTTCAATAGGTTATGCCATGTTTTTAACTTAATGCCCAGATGTTTTTCTGCTACCTTTCTTTTACAAATACAGAAGCCCTAATATATCTGGATATTGCATTATAGGAAAGCCCTTTCTGGCTTTTCTTCTCTAAGGAGATCTGCTTATTTCTTGGTGCCTGGGCTAGAATTGGGCATTTCCTCTGTTGAAGAAGATCCCTTGACCCATGCAACAAACTCTTTGAAACAAAGACCAGAGCTGACAAAGGTGCCTAGTATCAGGCTTAATTCTCTTTTTACTTCTCTTTCCTATATACCAAGGACAGAGTTTCTGTCAGAGGCTTGACTCTGACTTAGTGTTAGAAATTCCTTATGATACCCTCCTTGATTTCCAAATGTTAAACTACATCTATTTAGACATCTACTGAAATCAGGAATTCTTAACCTAGAGTTCGTAGATCACTTGGCCTATCGATAGATTTCAGAAAGCCCATGGAGTCAGAGAGAAAATTTTTTCATCTTTATTTTCACAAACTGATAACTAAAATTTAGCATTTCCTTCACTTATTTAAAAATATTATTCTGAGAAGGGATCAATATATTTTACCAGACTTCCAAAGTGATCCAAAACACACAAAAAAGGTTACGAACCCCTACTTTAGGAGGCTCTTCCCAATAAATTACCAAAGTCTCTTAGGGCTTGAAATGCTTTCATTTCAGAACTCATGGAAACCCTCGCTGAAAGCCCAATCACAAATTTTACCATATTTTTAACACACTCTTTTAAAAGTTTTTTGGAACTATTGTGTAGATACAATACCACTTGGTGCCTTTTTTATTTTTAAAGTGTATTGGGACTGTTGAATAGATACAATGATAAGAGTTGCTACAATATTAGCTTTGTGAAAAGTATACCCTAAAGCTAGCTAGATCTCAATAAAATTATTGATGCTCTATGATAGGTTTGCATTTTAAAAGAAATCTTTGTTGCTGTTGTTCTTATAATTATTTTGTACACACAGTTGGGCTTTCAAATATTATATTTGCAAAACATCAAGGGCTAGTTATTGGAATCAATGCAGTGTTATTAAAGAAATAGATTCAGATATAGAAAGACCTAGCTTCTATTCATGAATCTGTTAATAACTAGCTCAGTGACCTGGGGTAAGTCATTTTTCCTATCCGGTCCTTAGTCTCCTGATCTATAACATAAGAATGGTAAGCCAGATGATCTGTAAGGCATCTTCCATTTCTAATAATTTATAAATTTTTAGACCACAACAATCATAAAATATTCCTCATAGCTTTTTTCTCCCTGCTTCATTTCAGCCATTTCAAAAGCTACCAAATATAAAGCAACTGGGACATATTTCTTTAGCATCTTTCCCCCAAATAGACATATTTTCTGTTGGTAAAATCTAATTATTCATCTATGTGGTACTAGTTACATTAAGACTATTGTAGGGGCAGCTAGGTGGCTCAGTGGATAGAGCACTGGCCCTGGAGTCAGGAGTACCTGAGTTCAAATCTGGCCTCAGACACTTAACACTTACTAACTGTGTGACCCTGGGCAAGTCACTTAACCCCAATTGCCTCACTAAAAATAAAAAAAATAAAATAAAATAAAATAAAAGACCAGTGTAGGGGCAGCTAGGTGGTGCAGTGGATAGAGCGCCAGCCCTGGAGTTAGGAGGACCTGAGTTCAAATCTGGCCTCAGACACTTAACCCCAATTGCCTCACCAAAAAAAAAAAAAAAGACCATTGTAACAATTATGTGACATCTATAAATCATACCATACAGATCAGTATCACTATCCTTCCCCCACAAAGCTGGACAGATTAATAGCAATTAAATTGTGTAGAAATCCAGGCTAATGTCATCCCAAAAGACATTTTATTGCTATGCAGTCACCTCCTATTGTTCAGTGAAAATTTTGATGACCCAGATTTTGTCACACTGCCAGTTCCAATCAAAGTTTTAAAGACAGAGAAGAAAACCTGAGGAATGAGTGAATTCATCACCATTAAAAACAAATATTAAAGGTAATGCCATTAATTAAAGGGTTGTCTTGCAAAAGAAGCATTTTTCAACTAATGCATTATTTTTTCAGTATCTAAATGTAAACTGTAAATGAGAAAGTTATCTAAGAAATGAGTATCATAACTATAAAGAGCAAGCTACATTTGGGGGACTAACAAAAAATTTAATAGTAGGTCTTCCTAGCCGCTAGCTTCTGTTCTCCCAGTGGCACAGAACTCCCATCAACTTTCCAGATGACTCCCTTCTCATATCTCTGTGACACGTAGAACAATATGAGAAATTAGACTCCTATAGTTTCCGCTCAAATTGAAATCTCATGCCACTGTATGACCTACCCTAAAATGTTGTTTCATTTTGCCTCATTTATGGCTTGGAGAGCTGAGGCTGGGTCTCTTTAGATTTTAAAAGGTCAGGCAGTGTTATATGACAAAACAGACTTAGAAAGGTTCTTTCTCTCCAGTGCCAAGAACAGTAAACTAATTCCCTGGCCCTTTGGGTTCACTTAAATAGTAAATTGCCACATTATTGAAGTCTAAAGTTACCTGCCAAATGAAGATATAAAGTATATGTGATGTGGGCACTTTGATCTTCAAAACTAGATGGCAATTAATTGTGTGATGCTCCCCATGATTAATAAAGATGTTGTTAAGAACACTGTTATGAGAAGAGATAGCCTTTCCAGATAGTAACTCTGAAAACCTTAAGCATTTGACCAATAAAATAGTATGGTGATCTAAATCTAATTCAAAATAATGTATATAAATTTCTTTGGGAGGTAGGACAGGAGTATTACAAGAGAATGGACATATGGGAAAATTTCACTTTGAGCAACATGTATAGTTAAATATAAACTTGTAAGCCTATTTTTTTTTTTTGGTGAGACAATTGGGATTAAGTGACTTTCCCAGGGTCACGCAGTTAGTAAGTGTCAACTGTCTGAGACCGGATTTGAACTCAGGTCCTCCTGAATCCTGGGCCAGTGCTCTATGCACTGTGCCACCTAGCTGCCCCGTAAGCCTATTTTAAAATATAATTCCACACAGAATTACATCCTAATTCCAAATTGCTTGAAGGTGATATACTATTAATCAATAATTATACTATTCTAGTAGAAAAACAGTCTCCCTTCATCCTATTCATCTGTTAGTAAATGTCTCAGATCAGTGTGCATACTTGCTACATAAAAATATCCATCACATCTTCTGTAATTCTAAAAGTTTTCTTATGCTGAAATAGAAAGGAATCCCCTCAGGATGGAAAGACTACAGTTGTGAAAGAAAGAAGATATAGTTATCATTTATTATCACTTGTATATACACAGGCACTATTTACGCCTGTGTTTACAGGACCACCACCATCAAAAACCTAATTTCCATCTTTGTGATTCTTTTAGAATAAGCAAGGGCCTTCCTTCCCCTTGCTCCAACTTCAAAGGCTTGCAAGCCAAATTTCTGCTCTTATCAACACTCTCAATATTAATTTTTTTCTATTAATACTTTCCTATTGAGAGTTTCTGTTTGGTCTGCTAAATGGCATATTTCAATGAGTGCCAAATGTAAAAGAAAATCATTCTGACTATAGGCCCCTAGCCCCAGGGTTTTCTTCTTTTTCCACCTGTAACCTTTAAAGACAATGACACGTAGAATCACATTTCACATCTTGACATCACCTCCAATTGTCAAGCTTCCTTGGCCCTGAATTCCATTGTGTGTAATCCTTCTTTTCTTATGTGTTCTATTTTTTTTCCAAAATGTAAAGAAACTACAGGGATGCCACAGTTTAGCTTTGCAAAACAGCATTGCTAGCAATTAACCCCAAAAGGCAGAACACAAGTACTTCTTAGAACTAAAGTAAATATTTTACTTGTATACTTAATGCCAATCACCTTAACTCAAGAACATCTCCCAAGAAATATCAATATTTTTTGGGGGAAAAAAATCTACCTTCAATATATAGCATCCCCTGGTATGTAATCTAATGCCATTTAATCCTCATATCTCCTGCCCATCATTTTAATATTATCTGGAACAAATATGCATACTCCACATGCCATTAATGTAAGTTAAAATCCTTCTGTTGAGGCAGCTAGGTGGCACAGTGGATAAAGCACTGGCCCTGGATTCAGGAGGACCTGAGTTCAAATCCAGTCTCAGACACTTGACACTTACTAGCTGTGTGACCCTGGGCAAGTCACTGAACCCTCACTTCCCCCACCCCACATTAAAAAAAAATCCTTGTCACCATTAATAGCACAGGCTCGTAGGCTTTTTTCTTTTCAAACTTAAGTATATTGCCAACAATGTGATTCCAGCTTCATAGATGATGATTATTGCTAGAGGTCACCAAATTTGGTCAACAAATTATGATTTATTTTTCTTTTAACCACAAGAAATAATGAAAAAAATTTAAAACCATGAATATTAGCATGAGGAAGGTTATACAAACTGAGGAATTCCTGTAAGGAAGCAAAGGACACATTATAAAATCAAACAGAACCTTGTAAACTTCCTCCAAATATGAAAATAAATAAAACATCAATATTCTTCCGTAGTGTTGCAGATGACTTTTCCTTTATGTGAGAATTACTCCATGTCTTTATCTCTCAATTTGGAAGTTCTGTGTTGGTTGCATTAAAAAAAATCACAGAGAATAGTTGTTATTGTAATCGTGTGTCACATCTGCGAAGGTGTGGTGCTGTATCCAATTACTATCCACAACAATGATCAAATATTGCATGGTTGGGTAATTTTATCTCCCAACTAAAATCACCAACTAGATGTATTCTGGAACAGTAGGTAGAAAATCTCCAATTAGACTTATATCCAAACCTAATTTCCATCCCATTATAAATTTAAAGTCCATTCCATATTACCTGTGAAGAATTTTAATTGAGGATATAGCATGCCAAATATAACAACAAATTACTCATTTGCCAGAAAGTGACATCAACTCCCTCAGATGAATTTGCCTAGCATTTTCCCCTCCCCTATAGGGATTTCAGCTCATTTTCCCATATTCATGCCAGAATTTCAGGATCTGTGAAATTAAATATGAGAAACATTCCCTATTTGTTGAAGAATATCTGGAGAACTGCATTTTAGATGTCACTTCCTATTTCAAATGTTTCTTACCTTGCAATTTAGACAATTCTTGTCAGTCACAAGGCATCCAGTACATTTTATTACTGATTTAGCGAGCTTTCTTTTCCATTTTATTCTGCTGTGGGTTTTTTTTTCCATTATTTGCTCCTGTGTTTCAGGTAATCATCCCTTTTCAGAGAAGCAGTGTTATAGAGTAGAAAGTTGGCTTCAGAGCCAAGAAGATCTGGGTGCAAGGCCAGACTCTGAATTGAACTGGTCCTGCAACCCGTGGCAAATAATTAATGTCTCAGTGCCCTAGGCAACAGTCTTAGACTATAAGTTTCAGGGAAGCTGCTGACCCTCATTGGTGGAAAAAGTTTAGGGGCAGAGTCAGGGTGATAGCATAAAAGGTCGCATCTATCAAAATTTCCCCAAAACTTCTTCAACAAGAACCACAGAAAACATGACAAACTGAATTTTGAGTGAGAAAGCCAAGACAAACTCACAGTGAGTCATTTTTCAAGCCAAAAGCAGCTTAGGAAGAAAAAAAGTGCAGACACTGGGATAGAGGATGAACATTAGTGTAAATATGCCAGAGATGGTAAAGAAACTGAAAAGCTAGGCAGAAAGAGATCCCAAAGGAACCCTGCACTAGCACTGGGGATAGGATCCAGTGTCATTTGTCAGCTCTGTTGCCCATTTCCCAGGTCTGGATAACAGTTCTAGGGCAGAAAGGAGCCATCTCAGTTGAGAGGGAGCAAGGTCCTTTACCTTTGTAAGGAGCACAGAACATATAAGGAGGGCAGTGAACAGACCTTTCTGCAGAACATATCACATGGGAAGAAACAATTTATAGGCTCACAAACAAAACTGTGTAATCATCAGAAAGACATAAAAGAAGCTAAAGAAGTGAACAAACCCCAACTCTAACATAATGTAGGTTAGGAAAATGAACAAACAACAACAAAGAAGAACCTGATCATAAAAATCTATTATGGTGACAGGGGAGCTCAAGACACAGGCTCAGAAGAAGACAGTGACTTGAAAAAAATCCAAAAACAAAGCCTCAGAGAGCCTGGGAGATTTGATACAAGCCCAACATGAATTTCTAGAAGAGCTTAAGAAAGACATTTTTTAAAAGATTTTTAAAATCAATGAAGAGCAATAATAGAAGAACTAGAAAAAATAAATGAAGGTTATGTAAGAATGTTATGAAAGAGAATTAATTAACAGCTTGATAAAAGAAGCACAAAAATAGTGAAGAAAATAACTTCCTAAAAATCAGATCTGGTCAAATGGTAAAAAGATTTTTTTTTCTTATCCAGGAACTCCCTTAACCAATAAAATTATAGCTTCCAATGCCTCTTATTGTTTCTTTTCAGGCAAAATTCATGGCTCTAAATCAAAAAAAGTCTCAATCTTTTTTTTTTTTTGTCTTTCTGTTGTCTTCTGATCTCAACATGATCCAAAAGCTCTTAAAAAGGGGGATGGGTTTGGAAGACCTGGGTTTTAATCTCAACTCTGACAATAATTATGTAACATTTAATAAGTCACTTCACCTTTCTTGACTTCATTATTTTTATCTGTAAAATGAGGGAGTTCATCTTGTTTAACATTCAAAGTAGTTTCTATGGCAGCTAGGTAGTGCAATGGATAAAGTACCTGCCCTGGATTCAGGAGGACCTGAGTTCAAATCCAGCCTCAGACACTTGACACTTACTAGCTGTATGTCCCTGGGCAAGTCACTTAACCCTCATTGCTCCACCAAAAAAAACCAAAAAGTAGCTTTTAGCTTTAAATCTATTATTCCTATTGCTATTTCTGCCACTTTGGCTGCTAATTCCTACCTTTTCTTGGTTTCTTTTGGGGAATCTAAAGCAAGTCTTCTGAGCTGGGAACTTTATTGGTTGAAGTATTACTGAGTACTGTGTAAGTAACCAGTGTTTGCATATGACACTGAATTTATTTATTGCTTCCAAGTTGTATTTGTTGTCTCTAGGGCAGTAGGCTCTAGACTTTTTTGATTATATATAATTATGATTTTTTTAGTATGAGCTCTTAGTACATGTATAATTAAGTCATTACAAATTATATATGGGTACTATTCTAATAATTATATATATATATATGTATGTACATATGTATGCATGTTTCTGTATAACGAACCCTGCATAAAAATAGACATTTTATAAAGGATGGCTTGAAAATGAAATATTTGGTCCTAGAGTTGATTGGGAGTGACTAAAGTTTGAGTAAGGAAGTGACAAGGTCATCTCTGTGGAAAAAGGATTGAAGTGGTTTTAGACTTCAGGAAGGGGGCCTAATTAGGAAGCTGTTGTGATAATCTGGGAGAAAGGTGTGGAGGGAACAACTAAGGTGATGGTTCTGTGAATGGAAAGAAAGTAATATGTGAGAATTGTTGTAGAGGTACAATTGACAAAGAGTTAAGGATGACATCAAAGGAAAAATCCTAGAAGAACAGTGGTGCCCTCATTAGAAAGGAAGACATTTAGAAAAGGGGTGGACTTCTGAAAAAAAGATAATGTTAGATCTGTAATACAATTTGCAGTCTATAAAATCTTGCTCATCCTTTGAAATTCATTGTGCCCCAGCCCAAATGAAAAATGTTGTGGTAAGGGATTCTATCGCTAGCTGCTGCTTGAAAGCAGAGAGGCTCAGGTGGCACCTATCACAGCCGTAAGGTTAAAGTTTTATATATACAACTGCTGTTGTATGAGCCTGGATCATGGTTAAGTTGTTATAAGCTCTCTGTGGGACCAAAGCTGGGAAAAGAATGAGAAAGGTCAGGTGTTTGCTTAACCACTAGAAGACATAAATCATAGTTGCAAAATGTTGGACAGTAATGGGTGATGGAGGAATTCAATTTTATGGGATATTAATCCTATGATTGATTATCATGAGAATGGTGGGATGTGACCTTCTTTCCACTCCCCACTTGGTTACTACCCCTAGGAGAAATGCCCTGGTTCCTTTGGTGTCTACCAGGCAACCCTCCTAGACATTTTTAAGTTGAAAATTTATTTATCTATATAGAAAACCTACATGAAGTCTGGGATTTTATGAATGTAAGAAACTTTCTCACCATCACAATTCCCTTCACCCCTCCCCCAGTTGTCCTACCTGATCACAGGTCACAATTTTTTTTTCCTTTTAACATAATAATGGGGATTAAACCTCTGATTTCATTGGTATAGAGAACTCTCAGATAAGGAAATTCACTCTAACAATGCAGATTGAAACATTCTTTGTAATTTGTGGTCCTAGATTTTTTCTTCCCTACTAATTTATTCTAATTTTTTTTCTTTTTGAAAAACTGGGACAATTAACTCTTTTGTCTCATATTGTTTTCTTTTATCATTTCTCAAAATATAGCTGTGCTAAACAAGGCTTTGATGTAGCCCATTAGGACTCAAATAGAGCTACTAGACTATGCCTTTAAATCCAAATCACTCTGGCTCTCACTGATTAGCCCATGCTAGACCCCAAGCCAAACCTCACTTATTCATTGTTTGGGTTTTATCAGCTTAGAGTGAACTTAAATAGTAATTGTTTCTGTTCTGGCCAGAAACTCTGAAGGTCTCCCCCTCCCTGATCAGTGTGTGTGTGTGTGTGTGTGTGTGTGTGTGTGTGTGTGTGTGAAGACAATTCTTAAGTAGCCTTTGACAACTGAATGGGTGTTGCCTCAGACAAACTGAGATCAAAGGTCAAAATCTCCCACTACATCCTTGGCCATCTCCAGTTGTCCTGATCTGTGCCTTGCCTCTGGACTCTGATGACTATGGAGGAGAGAGTAGGGCTGATGACTTTGCACAGTTCTGCCTCACTTAAATCCAACTCCTTTGCAAGTCAAGACATCACCCTCCTGATGTCATTGGTCCTCTTTGAGAACAAAGGATGAACAACAATGGTCCTAGAGATTTGCCTAGGACATTGAGAGGATAAGAGACTTGTGCAAGGTTATAACAGCCAGCATCTGTCAGAGGTAAACCTCGAACCCATATTTTCCTAGTCCATCTCTCTTTCCACCATACCATGCTGCTTCTAAGATCATTTCCTAACATGATATTCAAGAAATTCTCCTTGGGGTTAGGCTTTGTTGTGAAATATATTTATTAGGCTCTGTGTACAGGCATTAAAATTTTAATTTTACTACAGGAGTTCTTAATCTTTTTTGATTCATTGATTCCTTTTGGTAGTCTGGGGAAGCCTATGTACCCCTTCTTGGAATAATGTTTTAAAATATCTAAAATGAAACACATGGGAACAGAAAGATTAGTGGAAATAAAGATATTTTTTACTTTCTCATTCAAGTTCATAGACACCTTGTAATATATCCATGGACTGCAGACTAAGAACCCCTGTTCTTGTCATTCAACCTGTGTTTTGAAGTTCTGGTATGCCAATAGCCAATATTTTTTATCAACTCTAAAGCAATAGGCATATTCAGTTTAGCCCTCATAAATCTTCTATGAAATTGAAGTATGCTTGCCATATTTTGGCCATCTAAAGTGTAGAACTGTCCCTATTCAAGGGACACAATTGGTCTAAATTACCTTTAACGCATTTGGAAGGACACCCAGTAATCTCAGTAATAGACTCCTTAACAGGTTTTTTCCTTCCTGCTGAGATGAGCTAGATGAATCTATCAATAACTATAGCCACAGGCCTCTCTTCTTTCCAATCTGGATTCACTGAATATGCTGCCACAGTATCAGGGTTAGGCTATGTTCTCCACCAGGTAATTCAGGTTCAAAACCTTCACAATTTTCTGCTTGCATAGCCACAATTAAGCATTATTGAATAGAAAGCTGTTTTATAATTTTTTTATTTTAAATTTCTGCTATTCATTGACCATGGCTAACCTTTTTTCCCCCATTGGCTTAGCTGGAATAAGGAGTGGCTTGTTATGTTTCCAACTGACTAGTGAGCTTATGTAAATTTGCCTTCTTATGTCTTGCTATTGTCTTATCCCTTTCTTTGGGGGGCACCTCTTAGCCTAGCTTTCATTTAAATTTCTCTGCTGCAGAATTATATTTAAGCCCCTCTGACTGTTACCTTCTTTTCATTTTCCCACAGGATAACCTTCTTCTTTTCCATCTCCAAGTGCTTGTATTCCTTTGGTAACACATTTCCATTGTTAGGCTAGCTCTCATTTTTTCTTAGTATTCAATCAATAACTCTTTCATGTGGAGACAGCTACGTATGACACTCAAGAGTTCCACATGGCCTACTGTCCGCAAAATTTGTCATATTTCTCCTATCATTTGGCTATGGACTCATAAGACGTAAAACTACAAGACTGCCAAGCAGTTTAATTTTTCCTAGACCATTTTCCCATACTTGGAATGTTGCCTAAATGTGATCTCCACCTTTCTGGACTTTATCTGCACAATGGTTATTTATCTCTTAATGTCTTTCTAATTCCGGGTTAGCTATTCAAATTCTGCTCAGTGTTTCATGAATATATGTATATATAATTAGTTTAGTTTGATAGATCAGTTCAAATAAATTCAACCCAACAGACATTTATCCAATTTAACTGCAAAATTCATTCAAACTTTAACCTCTGATGAGGTAAATCAAACTTTTTTCCTCCTAAAACAAAGTGGATGTCTTGGGTTGGGATTGCTAATTATACCAAGGAGTACTCTAGCGTCTTTCCAAAGAGACACTGCAGTTATCAAAGAGAAAAAAGATGAGGAGAAATTTTATTTAAAGCATACCCTTAGGGGCTGTTTAAGATTTTCTGGAGGTAGTTACTGCTTAGAATTTATCCAACTCCAGGGAGGACAGAATGTAAAACTAGGGCTCTGCCTATAGACAACAGACCTTCTAGAACTCATAAAAGATGATTTTAAAAGAACAGTCAATGATGGGAAGGAAGGGGGGCACAATTTAGTAGCTTTCCTTTTATCTCTTTGATCCAGTTCAAAATGAGGTAAGTGTCATAAAAAACTGTATGGAATTGGTTAAAAAGTAGAAAAGTAGATCAGTGGAATAGATTATGTAAGGAAAAACCAGAAATCATTTAATCCTATAATTTAGTATTTAATATTTAAATTACCTGGGAAAGTATCCCCTATTTGATCAGAACTCCCTAGAAAATAAGTATGGGGCAGGTAACTGAAAGGAAGTAACATTCTGAAGTTAACATGATAGTACCATGGTAATATCATGGAAAAAAATTGAAAAGTACCAAATCAGATGCCATTTATGATTATGGCTAGGGAACAGTTCTTAGAATAAGAAGTAATAGAGGCAAGAAAGAGAGGGAATTTTGATTTCATAAAATTAAAAAGCCTTTGAATGAATAAAATGATGGTCACTAAAGTAAGAAGGAAGACAGATGATTAGGGAACATATTTTTATCTACCTCTGAAAAGAGTAAGATGAACATAATCTACGGGATAATAACACAAACAGCCAAAACTATATCATTACTCAATGGATAACCAATCAAAGGATTGAACAAATAAGATACAAATAAGGATAAGGATAAATAAGGATAAAAACAAATCATTCATAAAAAGAATTACAAGGGGGCAGCTAGGTGGCGCAGTGCATAGAGCACAGGCCCTGGATACAGGAGGACCTGAGTTCAAATCCGGCCTCAGACACTTGACACACTAGCTGTGTGACCCTGGGCAAGTCACTTAACCCTCAATTACAAATGATGAACATGATAAATTTCTCCAAATCACCAGTAATAAGAGAAATATAGTTCAGCCCAGCTGTGTAGTTTCATTTCTTATCTAATAAATTGGTAAAGATGGCAAAAGTGGAAATAGTCAATAGATGAGAAATTACAGAAAGACAAGCACATGGTTGGTGAAGCTACCAATTGATCTAACCATTCTAGTAAGAAATTTGGAACTATAGGATCATAGATGAAGAGTTGGGAGGTACTTGAGAAGTCATTTAGTAAAATCTCTGAGTTTTAGAGATGAGGAAATTTAGGCTCAGGGAAGTGCTTAGCATAGTATTTGGGACATAGTAGGCAGTTAACAAATAGTTTTCCCTCCTTTCCTCCATAGTTCTTTTTAAGGGGCAGGCCAAACTTGAATTTCTGGTAGATTTATAAGTAACATACCATCCCCAGAAACCTCATCTAAGTCCCTGACAACATGTTAAGTAAAGTTAACAAGCACTTATTAAATAACAAGGCATTTATTAAATGCCTGCTATGTGCTGAGTACTGTCCTCAACACTGACACATCATTTAGACTGCTTTGGGAAAATATTCACTATTGTGTTCTTATCATTATCTTTGTGCTAAATACAATTCAAGAAACATTTTATTGCATGTCTCCTGTATCTTGTATAAGTGCTATTGTTAGAGAGACCTGTATTTTTGTCCTTGTAGAGTTTTTAATTTTATCTCTGCCAGACTTTGCCTCTTTGAGTTTTAATGCTATGTTCATTTCTGAGTGTAGCCATGGTTTTCTGAAATGGTTGAAAAATATACATTCTAGTTTCAGAAGGCAGATTGTTCCTTAATAAGATGTGAACTTTGTAGAACCACAGAGAAGGAAAGAGCTCTGATTTCTCTGTAGCTGCTTCCAGTCACACTAATCCTAAACCTCTCTTTCCTTATGTGTCCTGAGAATTACTTTAAAGCATCTTTGTTACTTGTTTTCCAGACTCTTTATGTATTGTGTGGAATTGGATTAAACCTCTTATTCATAAATCAAAATGAAATGAAATGACCAGGGTATCATTATTTTTGTTCTCTCTTTTTTTCCTGCTGCACTGACTTTGATCTTTCTACTCCTAAAGTTCACTCACATTTAAATTTCCTGTTTCCAAAGATTCTTCTTAGGTTTGTGTGTTTACTTGATTCCCCTCCCTCCTTGGAAATTCATAGGAAAATCTGAACCCAGATTTTGATGAGAGTGTATGAGAACACAAATGCAGAGTTCAATCCCAGAAGTATAAAGAAATGGGTCAAGCAATCTGGTAAAATACTGCAAATGTAAATTACTATGTGTGAATAAATAGAAGATAGAAAATAGAGCATATATAAGAAGACAGTATTTATGTGCTGGCCGCCTATCTTTGGTGGACACATTTTGCTTCTCTCTGGAGCATTTCATTTAAAAAAGGAACACAGGTCTATTTCTTAGCCTTTGGAAACCAATTCCACAAATATAAAGGGGAGAAGGAAAAATACTGCTATTAGAGAGGAAACCCAAAGAATATGTTTCAGGTAGCTTATGGGAGACAATGAGGTAGCTTTGCATGCTAGATAAACATAACATTCCAGAGTTAAAAAAAAAAAAAAAACAACTTAGAGGGGTGGCTAGATGGCGCAATGGATAAAGCACTGGCCCTGGATTCAGGAGGACCTAAGTTCAAATCCAGCCTCAGATACTTGACACTAGCTGTGTGACCCTGGGCAAGTCACTTAACCCTCATTGCCCAGCAAAAAAACAAACAAACAAAAAAAAACACCTTAGAGGTCACCTAGTACACAACATAGCTGACCAAGAACTCTATAATACCACCAATAAGTGGAAACCCACAGTGTGCTTGAAGACCTCTGGTGTAAGGTTACTTATCTCTTGATAAAGCTCATTTCTCTGTTGGGTGATGCTAATGGTCAGGAATCATTTTCTTTATATCAAACCTAAATCACCCTCATGCTCGCTTGCTTACTCTCTCTCTCTCTCTCTGAACTTCTTTCCATTTCTATTTATTCTGCCCTTTAGGGTAATTAATAATAACAGCTAATATTTATGTGGCATGTTAAGGTTTATGAAGTATTTTATGAATTTTATCTTATTTCATCCTCAATCAGGAGGTAGATGCTATTGTTATTATTTGGGGGGGGCAGAAAAATGAGGCTTAAGTGACTTTTCCAGGGTCACACAGCTAATAAGGGTTAAGTTTTTGAGGACACATTTGAACCCAGGTCCTCCTGGATCCAGGGCTGGTGCTTTTTCCACTGTGCCACCTAGCTGTCCCGAGATGCTATTATTTTTACAGATCAGAAAACAGAGGCCAACAGGCCTCATGGGGCAGCTGGGTGGCACAGTGGATAAAGCATCAACCCTGGATTCAGGAGGACCTGAGTTCAAATCCTGCTTCAGGCACTTGACCCTTACTAGCTGTGTGACCCTGGGCAAGTCACTTAACCCTCATTGTGCTGCCAAAACAAATCTGGCCTCAGACACTTTTGTGACCCTGGGCAGTCACTTCACCCCATTTGCCTCAGTTTTTTCGTCTGTAAAATGAACTGGAGAAGGAAATGGCAAACCATTGTAGTATAACTGCCAAGAAAACTCCTAATGGGGTCACAGAGAGTTAGACATGACTGAACAGTGACTGAATAACGCATTTTCATTTTATTAGATTCAACACCTCATCCTAATCTCCTTGGTTCCTGAAGTTATAGCTCCGTATGTTATCCATTCCACCCTGGCTTTGGCAGAATAAAAGAAAAGAAGAAAAAAACACAGTAGATTTAGAGTCAAGAAACATTGCTTCACAGGGCAGCTAGATGGTGCAGTGGATAGAGCGCCAGCCCTGGAGTCAGGAGTACCTGAATTCAAATCTGACCTTAGACACTTAACACTTACTAACTGTGTGACCCTGAGCAAGTCACTTAACCCCAATTGCCTCACTTAAGAAAAACAAAAGAAAAGAAAAGAAACATTGCTTTAAATCCTAGTTCTATGATTTTTGTGACCTACTAGTTGTGTTGCCTTAGGCAAATGATTTTTTCAGTCTTGACCTTTTTTGTTCCTATATATATATATAAAATGAGAAGTTTGGACTAGATGACCTCTCAGGGCACTTCCAGTTCTAAATCTCTTAGCCTGTGTCCTATAGCTACAAATCTGATGAACATGTCTATGTCTTCATCATGTCACTGACCTCACTCCAACTTAATGCAGAATGCATAATGAGGTCCAGTCTTGCCACCAGTTTTTAGTCTCCCTAAGTGCACTCAATTTCAGATCTGGGTAGGAAGCAGAGCAGTTTTGTCCATACTCTCTGGAAAAGCATTATGGTACTGAGGGTTATGGCTAGGGGGTACAGTGGATAGAGTCCTAGACCTGGTCACACTAGTTGTATAACCCCAGGCAAGTTGTTTTACCCTATTGGCCTCAGTTTCCTCATATGTAAAATGAGCTGAGAAGGGAATGGCAAACTACTCCAGTGTCTTTTCCAGGAAAACCCCAAATGGGGTCATGAAAAGTCAGACAAGACTGAAATAGCTCAACAACAACAATAACAATTTGCAAAACCCTGTTTTGTGCACTGAGGATCTCAAATAGAAGCAAAACCAAAAAAGCATTACCTGCTCTCAAAGAGATTGTGTTCCATCTGCATCCATGATTGGATGGCTCCTTTCAGAACTTGTATTTAAGGAGGGTACCCAGGAAAACCTTGTCTCATTCCCATTCAGGCTGCACTCTAGATTCATCTCACAGTACTTTTGTCGCTTTCTCCCTCTCCAGCTGCTTGTTAGCTTCTTTTTATGTGATGTCTTCCCTCTTAGAATAGAAGCAATTTGACTGTAGGAACAATCTTTCTGTCTACTATTATTTGTGTTACCAGCATTTAACATAGTGCTTGGCACATAAGAAGTACTTAATAAATGCTTGCCATTTACTGACATTCTTCAGAAACACAGGGCTTAAGTTTCAATGTCTAAGGTCTCTTCCATCTTTGTAGGATAGTGTGCCATGAAGCTTCAGAGATGCCTTTTACATTACTAATCTTGGTCTTCCATATTACAGAACCCCGCTCATCCCCAACCCCTCCAAAGCTTTGTAAATTAAAAGTGATTTGGTGATATTTGGTGTTCTCAAATATTCTACTTCTTTTCAGAGTGAATATACAAATGCAGTCTTAAAATATATTGCCAATTTCCAATTTAACTTAATTTCAGGCTTAACATTTGATTATCTCTAGACTAGAAATGATTGGCAGAGGTATTTATTTGCAAATCGTATCTATGACTTCTCTATAAATGTCTCCTTTGAATATAATTAGGTGTGTACATGCTGTTTCTTCTGATGGAATATAAACTCCATGAAGGCAGGGAGTGTTTTTCTTTGGATCCCTGGTGTGTAGAGCAGCAAAGACATATAATAAACATTTTACCACTTACTAGAATAATTGGACTTTGAGTTCCTTAAGGATCTTAATTTTACCTTTCTGTTTATGCCCAGTGGTAGCTTGGAACATAGGTTCTTTCTAAAATGGCACATCCACATTTCTTTTCCATTTGATCCTCCTAGCAACTCTGGGAGGGAGTTAGGGTAGGGTAGTATTTACCCCATTTTATTGGTAAGGAGGCAATGTCTCAGAAAAGTTAAATGATGTTCCCAAACTAACACAGATAGCGAAGGACAGAATTCTGATAAAACCTAGGCCTTGTCACTTCTGGAGCAGCTGACTTAAAAGACAAGAGGACAGTTTTGGAAAGAAATATTAGACCTAGAATGTAGTAAGGATGCTTCTACTTCTTATGTCATGTTGCTGGAATGGTTGGGGAAAAGATATTCAAATGGAGATAGGGAAAGGAGCTTTGTAAAACTATCCTAGGATGGGGTAATAAGTGGATGGGATCTCAGAGGAAGAGAGGGATTGAGGGATTTGGGGGTAAATAATTCAAGGAAGGCTTTAAGAAAGAAAACTCCATGCAAAAATAACCCAGGTTCTTTAAGACTACGGCACAAGGTGACAGCTGGCTTCACTCCTGGTGAAATAAGTGGCAACTGTGAAAAACCAGTGTCATTTGTTTATCTCTAACAAGCACATTCTGTGACTAGACTGAGTCCCTGTAACTCATTTTTCTCTATATAGTTTGTATCCTGGAATTTAGATTTTATTTTCTAAAGGGCCAATAAATAAAACCTTACTACAAAGAACCTCAAATATGACAGATGGTACAGGTCTAGGCCTTGGTTCCAAGGTTGCTTTCTATGGAAGAAACTTCCCCCTTTTCAACCTCTCTCTTGTCTATTGGGAACAAAAGCAACTAGAAAAGAACACATAATGTAAATTATAAATAGTAAAAATCCTTGATGGATAGTAACTCCCTAATCTGTGTTGTTACCATCATCAGTAAAAGAATACAGACCTGGAAGGATGATAGGTCTGCCCCTAGAGAGCATAGGTTCTTATAATTTTATTTACACTCTGAACTGATATTGTTTCTTATAATATGTGTGTATGTAATCTATATGTGCATTTGTGTAATTTACATTCATATAACATTTTGAAGATTTATAAACAAAACCCTATTAGGTCAGTGGCATGGGTATTCTTATACCCATATTCTATATCTTATACCCATGAGGAAACCAAGCTTCAGAAAAGTTGAGTTGCTTAATCAGGGTCACCCTGTCAGTGCAGGTGCTGGAATTGCAACTTTTGTTTTCTGAGTCTGAGCCCCGTGGTTCTTCCATTAACACCAACATCAAAGGTCATATTTGGTGATTTTTCTGCATTCCCACTCTTGCCATTGTAATATTCACTCTGGTTTCTCTTATTTTTTCTAGTCCTCTGATAATATGAAATCAATCACCCAGGAGCACATAAAATCTATAAACTTCAAGCCTGTGTGAGGGTTCTAACATAAACATATTATTCTTATGCTCATAGAGTCAGCTGAAATGATGGGAAATGACAAATGCCACGACTAAAACCCTCTCCCAAAGAGGTTTAGGATTCCTACTGAAATTTAGCTGGAGCGTAGCGGTATATAAAATACATACCCACACCCACAAACATATTACTTATGTGTATATATGCAACATGTGTAAATATATACATATGTATACCTATACACATGTATTTCTGAAAAACACCTATACACACACACACACACATATATATATATATATATATATATATATATATATACATATTAAATTCAGCAAGCATTTATTAAGTTCTTGCTGCATGTAGCTGTAGAAGGGTTTATTATTCAAGTCTAATACATAGACATACCTTTACATAGACACACCCATCTATTCCCAGTGCCATCTGAGGCCAGGGCCCTATCTTCGTTGCTATGTCCCTTTCTAGGCAGGCCTACTCTGTAAGTACTGTGGGCAAACAGAAATCTAGGACCTAAGCTTTTACTTTGGTGCCCAAGTCCCATAAGAGGGACAGTTTTGCCATAAATGGAATCATTCTCTCCTTTCAGTGATATTCCCAAAGCACAGGCCTGAGTGACTACCTCTCTCTCCTGTTCAAGACACCTCAAAGGCTTCCTATTATATCTAGGACAAAATACAGAACACTTCTGCTTGGCATTAAAAGCCTGGCATGTAGTAAGCACTTAATAAATTCTTGTTGTTTTGGCTTGAAATTCATAATCTGGCTCCTGTCTATCTTCCTAAGCTTATGCATATTATTTCCCTCTCACACTCTTGTTCCAGCCTAACCGGACTCCTTGCTGTTCCTTATCTAAGTATTATTATCTCCATGCCTTTGCAGAAAATGTTCTTGCCTGTTCCTGGAATGAATTATGTCCTTGCTTTTACCTCATAGATTTCTTTCCTCCCTTCAGAGCTCTGTTCAAAATCTATCTCCTAGAAAAGGCTTTTCTTTATTTCTTCTACCCCTCCAGATACTAGTTCACTCTGGTATTAATTTGTGAGTATTTTACATTTAATTTTATATGTACATGTCATTTCCCTTCATAGAATGCAACCTTCTTGAGGACTAAGGCAGTTTCACTTTTATCTTCATATAACTAGTGACTCCCCTGCTTCCTGATGTATAGTAGGCCCTTAACAAATGCTTACAGATTAATTTCCATCAGGGCAAATCTAATATAAAAGTGATCAAAGGCCTTTCTGCCCTCCTAGATCTCCTGGAAAGGTGACTGTTAGAGGGAATAACAAAGATTCATGTGCTTCCAACTTGTGCTGAATGAAGACTTTCTAGGATTAGCTTCTTTATCCCAAAGGACAGTATGGTGCCATGAGGTACAACAGAGATCTTGCAACTAGTAAACTTAATAATTATACACCCCATCCCCAAGCCTTGCCACCACCAGCGGCAAATCAAGGTCTCTCATTATTGATGCCTTTTCTTTGCTTCCTAACGACCTCAAGCCCTGGTTTCCCTATTGAGAGAAGAATATAGAGTTGCTGTCACCCTACGCCTTTGCCCATGTCCCTTGATAACAACCCACTAAACTTTTAGGCCGAGGTTCTTAACCTTTTGTGTGGCACAAACTAATTGGACACTCTGGTGAAAGCTATGCACCCATTCCTGGAATAATCTTTTAAAATGCATAAAAAAACCTACAGGATTATGAAAGAAACCAATTGCACTGCAATATAATTATCAGAATATACATTTTAAAACATTCATGCATCTTAGGTTTGGAACCGTTGTTTGAGGTAATTAAAAGAGATTTATATTCCAGCACAGCACAGAAGCATAGAATTGGAGTGAATTATAGGCTAAATGAAAAATTCAGCAGTTTACAGAATTTTTGTTATAGTCAAATCTTGGCCTTTTACAAGCTAACATCCATTTAGTTACTCTCTTTACTTTCCCCCTGTTTAAATTTCTTCTAATTCTGAGTTTGGGTGTCAACTCAGTGCTAGTCCTATAGCTTCAAGATTGCTTAACCAGAGCTACTTTTCATGCTTTTCCAACATCTCCTTCCCCATCCTCAGTATGTTTTTTAGAAATCTGGAACCCAGGCTAGGACTCCCCTGACACATTCCCTCTAGTTTCTTCATCTAAAGAAGTTAACAGCTCACATTCTCCTACAGCAGCTCAAGATTTATTAAGCACTGTCCCTCCAAAAACACTATGATGTAGTGAATGAAAATATTTCTATTTTACAAAGGAGGAAACTGAGGCACAAAGATAAAGTGACTCTCATGATCAAAGAGTCAATAAGTATCAAGATAGGATTTCAACCTTCGTCTCTTGAATCCAGTGATTTTTCCATCTCTCCCCATTGCCAATTGATTGTATAGCCTAGGAAATAATTTCCTGTCTCTTTTTTATCCCTTCTTATCCCTCAGCTAGGAACAACTCAACCTCGGCTTCAAAACTCTTGGGGTTTTAGCCTTTAGGGCTTCCCTTATCCTGTTTTCATGATCTGTGAGTTCTAGAGTTATCAGAAGTTATTTACTCTGTTGCCTTCCCTCTTTTTTACCTGTTCTGTGAAGAATATTCTAAAAGTTAGAATGTTTGGCTGCCTTATCCTATGAGGGGAAGAGAAATACCTCTTTTAGCACCTGTCAGACTCCACTGTCATAGGCACAGAACAATAAGCCCCTAGTGGGTCCTACTCTTAAGCAGCTTTGCTTCATGGTTATTCCCACAGGATTAACTGATTTCTTCATTCTGAGCCTATGAGTCTAGAAGGGAACCCTTGCTGTCTCTGCCATCAGAAATGAAGGAAGCTCCTAAGCTAAGGGCTTCTGGTCACTCCCAGTCCAACCTGGGGCCAATAGCAGCTAAGCAGCTTTCTCTCATCCCAGTGCAGCCTACAGCAAGGAAATCAGCTGAGAACAACTCTAAATCCCATCATAGCACTACCACAATGTGACTGGTTGGTTTAGTGATCAGGAAAAAAAGAGAAATAGCTTTGTTGTTTGGAAATGGGTAAGGGAGAAAATAATAGGCAGGAAAATCTAAGAAGCACGGGTCAAGTGGAAAGGAAAGGAGAAAGAAGATATAGGAAATGACAAAGAATAAAGAGAGGAATGGACACCAGAGAACACAGAATAAAAAATAGCGAGAACCAGACAGCCTGGCCTTGGGGATGAGAAGAGCTAGATAAAGGAGAAAATGAATCTATACCCTGGGAGAGCCAAGTAGAATTCAGATTGAAGTCGTAATCTCTAAGGCAGGGATTCTTAGCCTAAACTTGAGAGCTTAAAAAAGGTATTTTAATAACTCTTAAAATAATTGTTTTCCTTGGTACTCCTATGTATTTTACATTATATATTCTTAAAACATTATTCAGAAAAGGGGGCCCCAGTTTTAACTAGATTGACATAGGTGTTCAAGGCACAAAAATGGTTACGATTTTTAGTGAAGTAGTAGTGTAATGGTACCACTGAGTCACATAATAAGGATACATCAATCATAGGTTAGTGATATAATGTAGGATTCAAGAGTTAGTTATATATTGCTATCATTGTATCATCACAGAGGGCATCACTGTATCATAGTGAAGTAGTATCAATCATAGGAAAATTCTACAGTTTCCACTTCAAATGTTTATTAATACTTTTATAGGGAGTTGTCACTGTCACTGTTTTGAAGAAGGCAATATTGCCTGAATGGAAAAATCAAGCCCTAGTCAGTGCAGTACCGATATATAGCATCCTTGCCTGCATCCTCTATACACCATTTGTCCAAAGTTGTCAGCATGTTGTCTCCCCTACAGACTGTAAGTGTTCTGAGGGTAGATGCTGATATGTTTTGTTTGTTTTTTCATCTCTTTATAGTTCCCGTTCTTAGCACAAAGTCTGTAGTATAATAGGTGCTTAACAAAGGCTTCTTGTCTAACTGAAAGAATGAATGACCGACAGACAGAGTGCTGGGCTTTGAGGCATTGCAACCAGAATAGTTTAGTAATATAGTAGGCGTTCGTTGTAACAGAGGGGGAAAAGGAAGCCAAAATAAAAGAGAGATTTGTAGCTAATGTTTTATAGCAGCAAATTAGGACGAGGTGTAGAAGCCATGTTATGATAGTTGGATACTTGTAGCAAAGTATGTTGTTTCATCTATATATAATATGATGTAGCTCAGAATTGTTCATTGTAGGCTGGGGGGCAAGGATAGGTTCTAAGTCATCTGAAGATGTTGAGAATCACTGACTATGGACTTGGATAAATTATAGCTCCTAGATAGCAGTTAATGTGGATTGGCTAAATGGATTGCTCCAGGACTTACTGAAAAAGCAAAAAAGTGAGACACTGAATTAGGAATCTAGATGTGGGGAACGAAACAAGCAGCAAACTATGAGGATGCAGATGAATGCTGTGGCTTTTTTTCCCAAAGAACTCATTTCTGAACAATGGTTGTTCCCTTAACAGTTTTACAATGCTGATAAAAACCAGTATGTTTTGCCAACTTATATTCTAGCAGGTGCTGGTGAATTGAATGCATAAAAAGACAGGTTGATTCCTTCTTAGATGTGTTCATGCTGCAGGCTCCTAAAACATGAAGCCTGTGGTGCTTATGAAATATTATCATCCTGGGGTTTTCAAAGGTGTTAAACCCACAGATTATAGAATGCAAGGGAGTGAATGGATGGACAGAGGAGGGGATATTTTCTGATTGATCATGTTTCTTTACCTTTAATGAAAGTTAAGTTCTGAACCATATACATACTTGATGATGGCCAGATTGTTCTATTCCCAGACAAGTATAGAAATCACTCTGAGAAATTAGAGTTAAATTTTAATCCCCAACTTCCTTCTTGCCAACATAATCTTATTGATCCAACCTATGGATCAGGCTTTTATTCACAATATAAAATGTTATTTTATAGGGCATTTCATGAAAGCCAGTGCATTCTTTACATACTATCCAGCTCTCTTGATTTAATCATTAAAGATGTCATTTTTGGTATACCTAGAATTCTGTCAATAAAACATTGAAGTTTGAAAAAAAATTGTGAATCGGTGTCAGTTCCACAAAGTATTCTCTTCTTTCCCTTTTCCTCCCCTCCTACTCCTTTTCTTCTTTGTCTCCCTCTCCTTTTTTATTTCTCTTCTCCCTATTCTTCTCTGCCATATTGTTCTCCTCTTCTTTTTGTTTGCTCTCTTCTTTCTCCCTATTTTGACTCCTTTTTTCTTCTTTCCCCTCTTCTTCCTCCCTGCCTTTTCCTCTTCTATCTTTCCCTTCTATCTTTTGTACTTTTCTTCCTTTTCTCTCTTTAATCCCCCCCTCTTATTTTTCCTCCTTTTTCCTTCATTCCCCTCTCTTACTTTTTCCTCATCTTCTCTCCTTTCTCTTTTCCCTTTCTTCTTCCTCCTCCTCTCTCCTTTTCTTTCTTTTTCATCTCTCTGTTCTCTTCATTTTCACCTTCCTAATCATGATTATGATAATGAACTCATAGACCATGGAATAAAAACTTCCAATTACTCATTACCACAAAATTTTCAGATTATGAAAGATACTTCTGCTTCATTTTCCCCATTTAAAAAGCTTAGTTCAAGAGACATAAAAGCAAGTGGATGGAAATCGACAAGGAGGTATCATTTTTGTTATGTTAGCAATGACGATAATGTTGTAATATTTGCTATGAATCAAAAGATACTCAGAACATCTATGAAAAGGAAGCTCTTCTAGAGGGTGAAAGAACCATTTGGGAGGAAGCTCCCTCAGCCTTTGATTTATTAATTAATTTTGCATAAAGGCAGCTGCTATTACACTATCCAGGAAATCATGTAGCAAAAATCTCATTCTGGCTTTATTAGAAATAGGCAAATGACCTAAAAGCTAGATAACATTGGGGGGCTTTTTAAAGAAATAAAATTGTAATGTCACCATGGGGGTCAATAACCATTTTGTCTTGCATCCCATTCCAGTTGATATCTGTATCTGAAGCTCCATCTAAAACATGTCATAATAATTGATGTTTTTATTGCTAAATTGGAAAAAAATAAATTTAAATTCTGCTATATATGGTTTTTTTAGAGAAGACATAAAAAACTATGTAATAATTTTAGAGGATTTGTACATTCTCCCCAAATAAATATGAGGTTTTTTTTTTTAAATGTGTGTGTGTTTGGGGGCATGGATTATTCTAGTTAAGAAGCATGCTTCTTTAACACTGCTCTGTGTTAGACATGATTTCATAGGAAAATTCATTTATCAGAAGGGATATGTTCTCTGAAATGTTAGACAACTAGGGGATTGCAGCAATGAGGAGGTGAGTCTCTTCAGAAGAGGTCTCAGAATCATCAAGTCATAACTTTGCTCTGATGTAGTATAACACACAGCCAATTCAACAAAAGGAAAATGCCAAGTGCCAGAGGGAGCTGCATGGAAAATAGGGTCACAAAGGGATGCTTCTCCAGCATAATTTTCATTAATTTCAACCAGAGTTTGGCAGCGAATCAAACGCAGTAAAGATATGGCTTCTAGTGTACAAAATCCAAAGTTAAGAGAAATTTGACAGCAACAAAATCTGCATGAGATTGGGTTGGGCTATACAATTCTGTGTGTGCTCTCTGGCTGTGTGCACCATCTGCTACAGCTACCCAATGGTTTATGCATCAAATGAGCAAGCGTTAAGGACTGTTAGTCTTTATTAGAGGGCAATAGGATTTGAGAAGGGGGACAAAGAACTTTCAGTATATTTCAGTATGCTAAAATCACTTAATGCAGGAAGACTTCCACTACTGTTCACTTGTTTGATAAATGTCATCATGTTACACCAGAATCAGTTCTATTAGATTTGAACTGAAATATGTCTGCCCACCAATTTTTAGTTAACACTTATTAGCATTTCCAATCCCAAAAGTCCTACAGGAAATGTCCCTTTGTATTGTCATGGGGCCCAGAGGACCCCAGAAGTTCTCTGGGGCACATCAAAGAATCTTCTCCTTGAGAAACTAACCAGAGGACAGATAGCATAGAGAGATAAGGGGAACCAGATCCAACCAAGCTAGTTCTGGGACCTCCACCCTTCATTCAACTCTCCCTCAACCCTGGGGCAGTAAGATTAGGTGTGGCTGCTGCCTTTTTATCCAGAAGAGAGAGATGACTTGAGAGATCCATAGCCACCCCTCACCCAATGCCTCCAGCCACCACCAGTGGGGGATGGTCCTCCCTCACTAAAGGAACTTTCCACTGTGAGATGGTCACCCCCATAAGTCCCCTATAAAAGTACCTGCCAGTCTCCTGCTCGAGGAGATTGGTATCTCAAAGCCACATGCTTTGTGCCATACCTCTCTCCCCATGAGAAGTCCAAGGATTTCTTTCATGGTTTCTCTTCCCCTCCCTTCCCTTGCCCCAAATAAACTACCATCTTATTCTAACTGCTTTTGTGTGCAAGACAGTATAATTCTTTAAAGAAGAATTCCTAAGGACCCCAACCCCTACCCCCAACCCAAACCCCATGCCCCATTTTCCCCCATGACAGTATCAAGAAAAATTTTCCTGTATTCAAAAATAAAAGTTACTATTTGCAAACTGAGTATATTTGTGGGATGAGTGGCAAATAGAAACCACACAATAAAATAATAGTATTTTTCTACAGCACCTTTCAGGCCTTGATTCCTATATTAACAAGTCAATATCGGGCAAGCATTTTGGTGCTTTGCTGGCAGTTCTGAGATAACTTGGGGATAATTGGGGTAGAATTACCATAATATGTATAATTTCTTAAGGTTCTCCTTCTGAACTGATAAGAATAATTAAATAATAAATGCTGTACATGTAATGAGATAATCACTCCTCTTTTCTTACATTTTTTCACTGTGTTCTTTATCCTCAGATGTGTAATTATCTCTTGGGAGTAATTTATACTTTCATGAACAGTCCATTAAAGTGTGGGGGCAGTGATGAGGGTGATGCTAATTGGAGGCCACTGCAGGGAAAAGGCACTGTATTTTGTGAGAAATAAGCTGCTTCCTATGGCAATTGAATTCAATCACCTACTATGTGCAAGGCATTATTGTAAGCACTGAGGGTGATAACAAGATGAATCAACTGTAATTCCTGGTCATTATTGCTTATAGCCACAGGACATGAGCAGCTCCAATTAGAGGTCATGAGAGCTCTCTAGCAGGAACTAAAAAATAGACTGGCAGGAAGAAAGGAGAGAGGGAAGCCAGCAAAAAAAGGAAGACAGGCAATCGTTTCACTCATGGACAGACTGTAGCTGGAAAATTAGGATAAATTGTCTGTAAATATATTGTATCTATAAATACACTCAAGGAGATAATGAACATTTATTTCTGCTGGCAGCATGGATGGCATGGTTAGAAAAAAAGGCTGAATTTGGAGTCAGTGAATCTATATTAATGTATGATATGATTATGGATTTGAGTCAGATTAAACTCTGAGGATGGGGTCTGGAAGGTACCCAGCCCTGCCCCAGTATAGTTTGTTTAGAAGTTTATTGCTTGTCAAATCCTCACTGTCTCCTTTAAGTTTTATTGCCAATTAATAGTATTTTTACTTCTGCTCAGTCTCCCCACTTGTCAGCTACATATTAATTTTGTCTGCAATCCATCATGTGTCAGAACCCCAGTCAGTGGGTCAGGGAGTTTGCCCACCAATTCAATACTCAGGACTCAAGAAGAAAGGACGGGGCTCAGCACAGGATGCAGCCATTGAGTTGAGACCAGATGTTAAGTGACATTGTCTCTTTTTCTCAGAGCAGAATCCCCTTGACCCTAGAGTCCCAACAATGGATTATTCTTTTCTTCCCAACATAACCGAAGATAAATTTTAACCCTGTCATCCTTAACAATGCTGAAGCACCTGAGTGACTCTTCCTGTTATTCAGGTTGAATATCTTTAGAGACAGGGGCCTGGAGAGGGGAGTCAGTGGGAACTGTGAGATTTGAAACATCTGTCACTCCCCTGTTTCCTCTTCCTTTGGTTTGACCTTGTTCCCCCTCCCCTTTTCCCCCTTGTTCCTGGAACACGTATGCATGTCTCCATACATTGATCACGAGCTGAACACGCACCCTGGGTGAGACAGGATTGGATGTTAGATTGTGAGCTCATCCACTTTAGGTGTACGTGGGGACAGTCCTTTTCAAGATTACTATAAAAACCTAGAGGATTGGGCATATCTTTGCAAGACTTCAATGTGTAATTGGGTTTTGCCCATCCTCATGAGGATGTAATAAATCTGTCTCTGCTTGACTTGGTGGTCTCCTCGAGTTATTTGGGTAAACTGAGGCAGTTTGCTCCATACATTAAGATCTTGGCTCAGTCAGTTTCTAACTTGTGTGATCTTGGACAAGTCAATTGACCTTTGTGAGCTACCATATCCTGATCTGTTGAATAAGGATATTATATATTAGGGACTTAAAAAATATTTATTCAAATCAAATCAATTTCAGTTTAATTGAACAAACATTAAGTATCCACTATGGGCCAAACACTGGGCTAAGCATTAGTGATATAAATAAGAACAAGAAAAACATTCCCTGCCCCCAAGGAGCATACAATCTAGTGGAGGAAGACTACACAAAAAGAAACTGGAAAGGGGAAGTGGGGTGACAGATACCAGAGAGTATCTTCTTCATTGTAGTTCAAATCAAATAAGGCTGCTGATGGAAAGTAGAGTGAGTGAATTTAATTGAATGGATACAGAACTGAAAGGATTTAACATAAATAATGAAGCAGAGAAGGATCAAAAGTGAATCTTAGGTTTCAAGTTGAGTAATTCCAATAATTATGATAGGTAGCTAGGTGGCCCAATGGATAGAGCACTGGGTGTGGAGTCAGGAAGACCAGAATCCAAATCCAGCCTCAGACACTAGTTATATGACCCTGGGCACATCACTTAACCCTGTTTGCCTCAGTTTCCTCATCTGTAAGGTGAACTGGAAAAGGAAATAGAAAAACATTTCAGTATCTTTGTCAAAAAATCCTCTAATGGGGTCATGAAGAGTTAGGCAAGACTAAAATGACTGATCAGTAATAAAAGTAATCATGGTACCCCTAATACAAATTTGGAAGTTAGGAGAGGGAACTATTTTGTTAAGGCATATGATTTCATTTCAAGACATACTGAGTTAGTATTGACAATAGGTCTTTGATATGAATTATATTTAGTAGGTTGAGAAGCATTGTGGTACAATGGAAAGAGTCCTGGACTTGGGGTTAGAGGACTTGGCTTCAAATGCCTGCTCTGGCCTTACTCTTTGTATGGCCTTTGGCAAGCACTTTACCTAGTTTCTCTTGCTTCATCTGTAAAATTAGGGAACTGCATTTGACATCCAAGATCCCTTTCAATTCTTTATCTGCAATCCTATAGAATGATGGAGTCATTTCCATGACAAGAATAGTTGAATTCATTAAAATTCATTTTACTGTCATTGAAGGTCATTAATGTCATAAAATTCATTTAACTGTATCACTAAAAGAAGAAATGCATACCATCAATGCAGTGACAAGATGGTACACCTTAGAGTTGGAGAACTGGAAAGACATACTGCTGAAAATAAAATGAAAAGTAGCAGTTTGATATTTCCCATTATCTACTTTTTGTCTTTACATATACTTCACTTGTGTTGCCCTGGTTGTGTTTCTTCATGATTATATTTCTTTAAGAATATTAGTAACTTAGCCTGGTTTCATTCAGTGATGACCTACACAGCAAATGATAACTGGTTAAATAGCTAATGGCCTGAAGGTGACACAGAAAAAAAAATCACAGATACTCCACTAAACTGGTCTTTATAAACAAGAATGACACTTTCTGAAGATGTTATTAACATTATGAAAGATACTCAGTAGCTTAAAATAGATTTCTTTTTGTTCCAGTAATAAAATCAAGCTGTAGAGCCATGGAATTGGAAAGCCAGAAGTTCTATTATGATTAGAGAATTGTTTTCCATAAATCATAATGCAAGACATACTTGGTAAAGGTAGCTGTAGAATTCTAACTCACAGGGATGTTAAATATTGACCTGTTCTCTCCATTTTACTAGGTTAAGACAGGAATTATTTTCTTTTTTTTTGCATCTTCATGTAATTTTTTCAAAGAAAAGAAGGAACTTTTCCTTTTTAAAAATATTTATTCATATTCATTTCCAATAACTTTTGTTAATGTGTTTGAAAATGACAGCCAAATTGCAACAGTTAATATCCAAAATGAAGTTCACAGGCCCAGTAAAATTTCCTTCCATAATCCTAGTAGCATGCAACACAGTATGGTGCAAAGAATATTGCACTCAGAGTCTGGGTAACCTTGGTTTCAGTCCAACACCTGACCTGGATTAGTCTTATGACCATATACACTAAGTGCCCATTCACTAAAACCTCTCAGAGCTTCAGGTTTCCCATCTCTAGAATTGGAAATAATATTATTTGTACAAAGGGCTACTTTAAGAAATGTTCCCATTGATAAGCTTTTCCTACAACCTCCATTTTGAAGAAGGCTGCAGACCATCTATATTTCACTCACCAAGCTGACTTCTTCCTCCAGCACTGAGGCCCCCTTAATTATTTTCTGGTACCTCCATTTTATGGAAGGGATTAATACATGCTTGTTGAATCCTTTTAAAAAATAAACTAAATATTTTTGGGGAGATCTGCCTTCACCCAGTTAAAGTTCAGCAAGGCAAGTCATCACTTTTGCTGTTTGAAAGTATATCCCAGGGGAAGCTGGGTGGCACAGTGGATAAAGCACTGGCTCTGGATTCAGGAGGACCTGAATTCGAATGTGACTTCAGACACTTGATAACTTACTAGCTTTGCGACACTAGGCAAGTCACTTACTCCAGTTGCCTCACACCCACCCCCCCAAAAAAAGAAAGAAAAAGAAAGTATATCCCTCTGCTAAGAAATGTATCCTTTATCATCAGTTCACTAAAATCACTATTGGTCATTGCCCTATTCCAAATTCTGATGCTTTTCAGTGCTATTTTCCTTTAAATTATTGTGATCTGGAAAAGGGGTATTAAGTGGGTACTCAAAGGATTAGTTCACCAGTGCTACTTCTGAAGGATTTTATCTTTATCTTTTCTCCTGTGAATTCAGCTGTCATTATTCTAAATCTGGTATATGCTTTCTCTTTCTGTTTTGTCTTCTTATGGTTTTTTGTTCATTCATTTCATAGGGACTAGGCAACGTGTTCAGTATTCTATATTCTTAGTCAGATGACCCAAAACACAAAGAAATATTTAGTGTGATTCACAAACACCTACCATGTAGAAGGCATTCTGCAGGATTGGGGAGAGGAAGAAAGAAACAAAATGAGAAAACATTTCTTCCCTCAAAGACTTGGAATTGAAAGGATGAATTAGTTCCTTGACATAGCTCTTACAGTCTCAAAGTGTATCAGATTCTTGGAGAATGTCTGTTTCAATTCAGTAAACATTTATTAAGAACCTACTATGGGGCAGATAGGTGTTCTCACTTTCCCTTCTATACAAACTTTTTTTTCCCTCCTGTCTTCCCCATGTTATTCCCACGAATAATTTTCAAGGGATTTTTTGGACATCTTCAATTATTTATCATCAAATATTTATAAACACAGGTCCTAAGGATGAGACAGATTATAGACAGCTCATCTAAAGCATACTCTGAATGACAAGCACAGAGGCAACACCAAGATTTGCTAAGAAGCAAAATGTCAGTTCTGGAAAGTTGTCTTTCCCTGCATAATATCTTTTCACACCATTCAAAAGGAGATGAACACCATTTTGCACAATTTTAAGAAAACTGTCAATAGATATGCCATTATAATCTAGCTATTAATTTAGGCATATTTTTGCAAACAGACAAGAAGAATGATAAAAGATATTTAATCTTTGTCAAGAATGCTTTAATACCATATGGATATTTGTTGAGTAAATATCTAGACCAATACACATTTATTATTTACCCCCCCAAAATGTAGATGTTAATGCACAATTTCCTTTGGAAATAGAAATTTCTTTCTGCCTGGATCCTAAAAGCATCTCTTGTTTTCACTTTGGATTACTGAAAGGATATCTGTGGCAGAAAAAAATTAGGATGTATGGAATATCTTTGTCACTGCTGTCAAAAAGAGTATGACTTAATTTACTTCAAATTGTTATATAAACTATTTAAGTTCATCTGTAATAACTCTAGGACAACTTTGTGGTACAGTGGATAGAGTGCCAGGCCTAGAGTCAGGAACACTTATCATGAGTTCCAATCTGGCCTCAGATACTCACTACCCGTGTTACCCTGGGCAAGTCACTTAGCCCTCTTTATCTCAGTTTTTCATCTGTGAAATGAGTTGGAGAAGGAAATGGCAAACCACTCCAGTATCTTTGCCAAGAAAACCCCAAATGGGACCACAGAGAGTCAGAAATGACTGAAAATGACTGAACAACCAAAAATAGTAACTCTGCCATAATATACTATTCCCCTCTTCTAATAGGGTTGGAAGACCTAAAAGTTATAGCTTGATTATACAGAATAAAACATAATTTGAGAGTATTCATGGAAGGTAGTCTTGTGTTTGGAATCTGAAAATGATAAAGAAGGACTTAATCCTACTCTAATGGTCAGGATCCTAAAGGTTCCTTTAGAATCCCATTGGATTCAGAGTATCTAAATGTAACCTATAGCCTAGAACCCCAAGTCTGAGCACCCCAAAATTTATATTCTCTTTCAGCATATTTCCCTTCACCAAGAGGAATTCTCAAAATACACTGTTCATATGTCTCAATCATGTCCGACTAACTCAGATCCTTCTGACTCCAGGTCTAGTGCTCTACCCACTGTCCCACTTAGCTACCCCCTAAAAAAAATAGGTTTATATAATCGGGAATAAAAAGATTCAGAACTCCTATATAAGCCCTCAAGATAAAATGCATATAAAGTAGAGGTAATTTTTTTTTAATTTTACCCCACAGAAAATGCAGAAGGTAAAAAAGCCCAAAAAACTCCTTCAAATCAATAGAGAAAGCTTTTAAAACACTCATGGTATTCATATGTCCCCCTTAAAAGAGGACTGAACTTAGTGTTAGGTAAGGCACCAAGATTCTGGAATATAATTAATTCTGTCACAGAGCTCTGTATAGTCATCTCAAGACTTAGACCTCTTCACATTGATTCCTTCCAGAAAGAGAAGCACATTATAGCTCTTCATTTGGGAACCCTTTCTTAAACTGTCTAAATGACTCATGGCAACTGTAGAGGTAGGTAAGGTCTTAATCTCCTGCTCTTCACTGACCTGGTTTTCCTGGTTTTAGTCAACTTCTAATCCTCTGCTTTGGGGCATCATGTAAGTGATCATCTTGTTTCTATTAGAAACATACTGCTTGGGGGCGGCTAGGCGGTGCAGTAGATAAAGCACTGGCCCTGGATTCAGGAGTTCCTGAGTTCAAATCCAGCCTCAGACACTTGACACTTACTGGCTGTGTGACCTTGGGCAAGTCACTTAAACCCCACTGCCCCGCAAAAAAAAAAAAATTAGAAACATACTGCTCAAAAATTGCCCTTCTCTCAACATAAGTTCTAATCTTCAAATTTTCGAAGTTGGGATAATTCTCAAGATACATAAATTTGTAGTCTGTCTTTGCAAATGTTAAGAATTTCCTTTTTGGGGAATCTCTTCTCCTTTTGTAGTAAAACCATATCCATTTCTCTTCCTGTATAAATTACAGTGAATACATTTTCTTTTTTGTTTTGTTTTGGTTTGGTTTTGGTTTTGCTTTGTTTTTGGTGAGGCAATTGGCGTTAAGTGACTTGCCCAGGGTCACACAGCTAGTAATCGTTAAGTGTCTGAGGCTGGCTTTGAACTCAGGTCCTCCTGAATCCAGGGCCGGTGCTCTATCCACTGTGCCACCTAGCTGCCCGGTGAATACATTTTCTTAACAAAATCAGCTTATTGTTGGAAAACATCAAGTTCATCAGCATAGTAAATGTTGATCCCCCCAAAAAATATCTGAAACATTACTTGTAGCCAAAAAAATCTGTTTGAATTTTTAAAAGTCAGTGATATGTCAAAAGAAAAAGAAAATTATAGTACTATTGGGTTTTTTTTAATGATTTAAAAGAATCATTTCCTCCATAAATGAGGAAAAGAATCAGCAGATACGAAGTGAAAAATAAAAACTAGATCCTCTCCATCTTTGATGTTGGAGGTGCTACTGTTGAACAATCAATTTCTCTGAATTGATTATTTGACTAAACTGGTGACTTCAGTCAAAACATTCACGCCAGTCATGTGTCTAGAGAACCTAAAGAAATAAGTTTTCATGTTTCAATTCACAAACTTCTTCAAATAATAGACTAATAGTAATTTGCTATAGTTTGCCATTTTAAGGTTTTATTTTTTAAGTCATCTTGAAAATACTTCTCATGTAAACTTAAACATGGTATCTCCATGTCAGTTCAGTCAATTCATTTGGATTGCATCAGATATTTCAGCTAGACACTTAAGTAGGTACCTGTATCAGTATGGCAGCAGCAAAGAAAAAAAAGCACAGATTGGGAGGGGGGGGCACAGGTTTTGTGTAATGGACTTTTGTTTTTTCTTTACATTTTTTTAGTGGACAACTTCTGTTTTTACTTCATTCTTGTTTGTGAATATATGTTCATCCCTTTCCTGTCCAGAAAGTCATTCCTTTGAACAAAGATTTGCATGAAAAATTAAATTTAATAAAATTTGCCTATATATACATTCACTGAATTTAAGAGTGAATATCCCACTGTCCACTATGATGCTCCACACTCATCCCCTATGTCTGCAAAGAAGGAAGGGGGGGTGAAGAAATTGGTTATTATAATGACACAGGCTTTAGTTTCCTGTTTTGTTCAGTTTTGCTATTATTTTTGGAGTGGACTTTCACTAAGGTGAAAAGAGTTGATTGAGACTTTTTAAAATAGTATTTTATTTTATTTTATTTCAGTTTTCAACATTCATTTTTGTAAGATTTTAAGTTCTAAATTTTTCTCCCTCCCTGCCCTTCCATCTCCCAAAGTCAGCAAGCAATCTGATATAGGTTATACATTACAATTACATTAACACATTTCCCCATTAATCATGTTGTAAGAGAATTATCAGAACAAAAAGAAAAAAACACATGCAAGAATAAACAACAAAAGTCAAAATAGTTTGTTTCATGATTGAGTCTTAATATTCCATTGGAAATACAACATCTCTGGCTCTATTAATATAGCAGGTGATTGTGAAAATACATGTCCTCCAATTATATAGCTATTAAGTTTCTGTACAAGAAGCCATCCCAGGAGAATTCTGAAGTACCTGCATCACTATGTCAGCCAGTTAGTTTCAGCCATGAGCCAATCAGGAAGCATGGAACGTTGGGGGGGGGGGTCTATGTGTATAAACAATAAATGGAGGTTGGGAAGTAGTAAAAATGTCTTGGTTTTTTCCACTTACCAACAACTCATTAATTCCCCATTTCCCCTCTCTATCAATCTGTTTCTGATTGTCAGAGAGTCCCCATACCTGTGACAGAAAACATACAGATGATAGACAAAGAATTAAGTCATGTCTAGACTTTTGTCTACATGATGTGCACACTCAGGTATTAGGAAATGTCTGGAAGATTGACATTTTGGGTCAGTTTTGTGGATGGTATCATATACCATGGTGCATAGAGGGAGTGTTGTGGTATTCAGCAGACATCTCCTAAAAGTAACTCCATAAAGTTAGACTACTTCCATATTTATTCATTGATTTTTCAGAAACAGGATAAGAGAACAACTATAGTTTTTTCAAGGGGTTTAGAAAATAAGTCCACAAAACTATAGAGATCTTTTGCAAAAAACTGTCCTGAGGAATCTTCTTATTAGTAGAGCATTAGTTGTTTTCCCCCATTCTATAATAAGTAATTAGCCAGGAACATTAGATAATAATGAGAACCAGTAATCACTTTTTTTTAATCAGAGAAATGAGAATGAACTCATTTTAAAACAACTTTTAACTCATGAGTCATTGAAAACACACAAAAGGTAAAAGTTCCTTAAGCCTAAAGACAAATGGATTCATTGAACCAAAATAATGACTAAAACTTGTCTGAAATGCATTAGCTGTCAAATCAAGAGAACTCCTGACCCAAGTAACTTTTCTTAAGTAGTGAGAGTACATTCTGTTTGTGTTCCTGAATGATTCAGTTTACATTATAACATGTTCTAATTTTCCTCTCCTTTGGGGTGGTATTATCCTGAACAGATTGCATTTCATTTTCATAATACTTTGCTAAGAGGAATGGCAACAAAAATTCTCTCTCTCTCTCTCTCTCTCTCTCTCTCTCTCTCTCTCTCTCTCTCTCTCTCTCTCCCTCTCTCTCTCTCTCTCTCTCTCTCTCCCTCTCTCTCTCTCTCTCCCCCTCCCCCTCTCCCTCTCCCTCTCCCTCTCCCTCTCCCTCTCCCTCTCCCTCTCCCTCTCCCTCTCCCTCTCCCTCTCCCTCTCCCTCTCCCTCTCCCTCTCCCTCTCCCTCTCCCTCTCCCTCTCCCTCTCCCTCTCCCTCTCCCTCTCCCTCTCCCTCTCCCTCTCTGGATGCCTTGATCTGTACACTGATAATTTAAGAAATTCATCACTAAATGTAGTGTTACTAACATCTACTCCAGCACATTCTGACACTAATCTCTTCCTACTGAATATTTTGATGGTATGGTGATTATTTCATATTCAACAGTTTCTTCTACCAAAAGATGTTAAGTGATAGTGGTTAAAAAAAAAAAAGCTATCTATTGTATAGGGCCTGTATGGTATTGCTCCACTTTCCGTGAACTTGTTGGAAAAGTCATTAACTGGGTCCGTCCTAGCTCTTCAGAGTAGTCATGAAATAGAATGATAGCTCTTAAAACCTAAAGGGACATTGAGATTCTATATGGTTCAACCATTTGCCTTTTGTCAGGTTTTACTTCTCATTTAGCAGATGATGGTGATGATTGATTGATTGATTGATGATGCAATTATAATGGAGTAATTTATTTGTGTTACCTGATCTAACCCTCATAACAATTCACTAAGGGACTTTCTATGATCATCTCCATTTTAGAGTTAAGGAAACATACTGAGATTTTAAGTCACCTGCCCATGGTATCTGAGGTAGTATTTGAACTCAGGCTTTCCAAATTTAGGACCACTCAGTTGATGAGGTAACAGGCTGAGTGGCTAAGCAGCTTGAGCAAAGTGATATACAGCTAGTGAGTGAAAGAGTAAAAACATGATCTTCTGTTTCTTACTCCTTGGCAGTGCACCCTTTTCTGTTATTCTCTATTTCATCTCCAAACTACATTCCATGAACTTCATTGCAATCCTTTTTCATCTGAACATCTTTGTGATTTGATTTGAATGCTCTATTAAATGAGTGAGCAGTTACAAAGGTAAAAGTCAGGTAGGTCTAGAGTGACTTCTTTTTTTAAAACAAAATAAGTTTTATTATGAAATTATCAGACTAGAATGATTTCTTCAGAGCAGGCAAAACAATATTCATCTTGACAAGGCATTTAGAGGGTAGGATTGGTTTGAAGCAATATGATTTTTAAATTTAAAATTTTAGAAGATATTACATTATTAACAGAAAACAAACTTAAATAATAAAGTAATGTAAAATATGTAAGTATTAAAACCAGAAAACAACCAAAATAGTTATTATTTTAAATAATAAATAATTACATTTGGGGTGAGTTTGTTTTATGGTACAAAGTTTTTCAAAACATGATATCTTTGATGACAATGCTTCCCATAATTCTTTTATTAACATTTCTCCCTTTGAACAAATTTTTTAAAACTGAAAACTAAAGTCCTCAATACATATATGCATTGTTATTATTTTTCAGTCATGTCCAACTCTTCTTCACTCTTTGAACCATACTGCCCATGGGGTTTTCTTGGCAAGGTTGCTGGAGTGGTTTGCCATTTCCTTCTGCAGTGGATTAAGGCAAAAAGAGGTTAAGTGACTTGGGCAATGTCACACTGCTAGTAAGTGTCTGAGGCTGGATTTGAAATCAGGTCTTCCTGACTCCAAGCCCAATGCTCTATCCACTGAGTCACCTAGCTGCCTCTGTATATACGCTTAGTCCAGCACATATTCCTCTTTTTGCATTTCTCTCTGACACAAGGAGTACTCGTGGTTTATGTTCTAAATCAGGGTTCTAAATACTTTCAGAATGAGAGTATTGTTATTATCTATTTTGCCTATCGAGGCTCTTCATTTCTTAGAGGTCTTTACAAAAAATATATTCATATATTGCAATGTGTTTAAACATTTCCCCAAGAGGAGAACACCCACTTAGTCTCCAATTTGTGGCTACTATAGAAAGAGCTATTAAAATATTTTTGTATGTGTGGGTCATTTACCTTTTTAATTTCTGTGGGGAGAGGTTACATAATGTTAAGATTTTCTTAAAAATAAAAAAAAGGGGCAGCTAGGTGGTGCAGTGGATAGAGCACCGGCCCTGGATTCAGGAGTACCTGAGTTCAAATCCAGCCTCAGACACTTAACACTTACTAGTTGTGTGACCCTGGGCAAGTCACTTAACCCCAATTGCCTCACTAAAAAAAAATAAAATAAAATAAAAAAATAATAATAAAAAGATTTTCTTGTTTTCTTCACTTCTTAGGAAGAAGCAGTTTTAGTAGTTTAGGGACTCTCTTAATCAACAGAGATTATAACCTCTCCATAGTTTTGTGGGAAGATTCACAAGTTGGTGGGGACAAAATTGAAGGAAAAAAATAGCCCTAAACCTCACTTCGTTATTTTCTGGCAAAAAAAAAAAAAAAAGTGATGACAAGACTTTCCAAACTCAGTTATTACAGTGTAGGCTTAGCCACTCAGGGCCAGGGCTTCTCTCACTGTTACATTTTTATTCCCTGTGCCTAATATAGTGCCTGTTACAAAAAAGGCATAATTTAATAAGGGTGTGCTGACTAGTTTAAGAAAAAGAAAGAAAAGTCTTAATGAAACATTAAAACAAACACACAGAAGAAAGTAGAAGGAAATCTAAAAACATGACAAATTTAGTATCATGTTAAATTCAATATACATTTTTCAGAAATATAATAAAAGTTCTTATTTTCATAAATACATATATACCCATACATATATGTGCATGTATATGCATGTATGTACAAGTGTATGCTCTTAGTGTATCTGCATGGTATATGTGCATAATGTGTGCACATTGTATGCATAGTGTACAGTCACAGTGTTTTCACATTGGCCACATACTCAGGGTTAGCCTTAGTTTGTTCATCTTTAAGTTGAGGAAATTGGACTCAGTAACTTCTAAGGTCCTTTCAAGCTATAAATCGATAAGTTTGAAAGAACTTTAGTTGAAATTCTAATTTAAAGAAAATATTCATTTATGCGGGGTAAATAAATGATATGTTATCCACCCAAAAAGTAATAAAGGTTGGAAATATAACTAGATTCAGCAGGAAATTGAGGGAAGAGAGGAATGTTTGGGGAAATCTCTAACCTTTCAGGACTGATGTGATGGACAGCAGACATGCTCTTCCCTACATCTCTTAACATCACTTTCAGATAGAAAAAAAAAAAAAAGCCTAGACTACAGATCATTATCTTCAACCAGTATAGCATTTCTCCTGTTTGTAACCAGTGCTAAGCATAATATTTACAAAATGTGGCCTGTCACTCAATATAAACCCAATATGATTGTGAATTATCCACAAGGCAGGACATACCATATCAGATCATCAAGAACTGAAGCTAATGAAAATCATAAATAACAACAGGGTTCAGTGTCAGGAAGATCTGGGCATCTGGGTGGCACTAGAGTGTACAGACTGCTGGGCCTGAAGTCATAAAAAACTGAATTAGAATTTGGCCTCAGACATGTACTAGCTGTATAACCCTGAGCAAGTCACTTACCCCCTGTTTGCCTCAGTTTCCTCTTCTGTAAAAGGGGCTAATAATACCTCCCAGGATTGTTGTAAAGATGAAATAAGTTAACTGTAATGCATATAGCATAATGCCTGGTACATAGTAAGCACTAGATAAGTGTTAGTTGTTATTATCACCATTATTAATATTAAGGTCTTCCTCTGATATGAATGGGCTCTGTGACCCTGGACAAGTCACACAGTCTCACACTGCCCCCAGACAGTTCTCTAAGACTTTACATTGCAGAGCAGGTTATGACCTGCTTCAGTTGAGGGAGTTTTCACCTCCAGTAACTCCCAGCACTATAGAGGCCACTTGTCTGGACCAAAATCATTGTGTTTAAAAAAAATATGCAAGTATATCTATTACCAGTCATTTCAATGCAAAGATTTGCAGATGCACTGAAGGTTATTCATGGATTGCCTGAGGCCAAGTGGGATTATTAGTCTGAAAAAGCTTCACACTGACATTTTCCTACAGTAAATTACCTTAAGCTCTTGATTCTATTCATCTGCTCTACACAGCAACCAAAACCCCATTCCCTCCATCACTTGGCTCTGATCAGCTTTCTTATAGCTATGAACTGGGAATATTCTTTCCCATATTAGATACCATAGAATTTTGTAGTCATGCATTTTGTTCTCACTTTACCTTTCTGGAAATTTGCAAATGCTATTATCTCCCTTACTAGATTTTAAATTAACTCTTTGAGCACAGAAAATGAAACATTTTTCTCTTTTTTAAGTTCTGTATGTAGGTATTTAATAAATACTTAATGGATTTATGGAAAGACTCATAGAAAATAAAATGCTATAGGTATTAAAAGGCTTGGGTATTGGTAGTATTTTCATTATTCCAAAGAATTGTAGAAATCTCATCTCTTGGAACTTTTTCATTTGATGCCTGTATCAACTCCAGGCAGCTACATAGTGCAATGGCTAGCGTGCTGAGCCTGGAATCAGGAATACTTATCTCACTGAGTTCAGATCTGGCTGCAGACACTTACTATCCACATGAACCTGGGCAGTCACTTAACCCTGTTTGCTTCAGTTTCCTCATTTGTAAAAATAAGCCAGAGAAGAAAATGACAAACCATTCCAGTATCTTTTCCAAGAAAACTCTAGATGGGATTACACAGAGCTGGACATGACTGAAAACAACTGATCAATCATAACATCTACTCCTGGACCAGTACAATTCACCCATAGCTTGAGTCCCACCCTTATCCCTAGCTCCTAACTGACTACAAAGTTACAGACTCTGCCTTTCTGTTTTAAGAATTTTTATTAAGAATTTTTTAAAAATAAAAATGTTAAAAATAACAAAAATAATTTTTATTAACTCATAACTTTTGTTTTGCATCTCCTTCTTTTCCAAATATATCCTTTTCCCTTCCCTAAACTGAGATCTATCCATGACAAGAAAGAATAAAGGAGAGAAGAAAACATGGTTTGTTAAAGCCATTATCTCAGCTTGGCTGATAATATCCTCATTGCCCCTCATCCATAGTCCCTCACTTCTGCAAGGAAGGAAAAGAATTACTTTTTTCTTCTCTTCTTCAAGATCCAGCCTATCCATTATTATTATTATTATTATTATTATTATTATTATTATTATTATTATTATTATTATGGCAATTGGGGTTAAGTGACTTGCCCAGGGTCACACAGCTAGTAAGTGTTAAGTGTCTGAGGCCGGATTTGAACTCAGGTACTCCTGACTCCAGGGCCGGTGCTCTATCCACTGCGCCACCTAGCTGCCCCCTTATCCATTATTATTACAAAGTGTTCGATTTCATTTTGTTTTTCTTATTATTTTCATTTATATGCATATCATTCTCAATTTATATTTGTGTTTCATATTCTGTTTCCCTTACTTTGTTTTGTTCCTTTAATTTTTCCCATATTTTCCCATTTTCTTCACATTTAACTTATTCAGTAATATTATTCCATTTTTTTCACCTGCCATAATTTTTTTTACCCATTCCCCGGTAATTGAACATCTATCTTACTTCCAGTTCTTTGCTACTATAAAAAAATGCTGCTGCAAATATTTCACTGTATATCAAGTCTTTCTATTTTTTAATTGCTTGGGGATGTGTGCCTCACTTTGGGTTGTTCAGGTCTGTTAATGGGTGGACCTGGCTCAGATTGGTACAGTGTTCATTTAGGTTCTGTTTTGGAAAATGAGACATTCATAGGTTATTCACCAGTTAAAAGTAGCATGTTTACTTAACTCTAACACAAAGTAGATATTCAGCAATGGCATTCCATCACTTGGGTTGTGTAGACTCATTCCCCTTCTTCTTTATATGGAAACATTCCTGGTCAGCAGGGAAGAGTGTGTTTACTCTCTCATTGTTGGGGCCACTGCAAAGTCTAAAGAATCCCAGTGCCATCTGAGTAGGCCTTTTCATGACCTTACATGACCAAAAAGTCTTAACAATTCAGTAAGAGGCTATGAGGAAACTGCTTCAAGGGAGGCAGAGCTTCAAATTTTGCCTCCTGAGCCAAACAATCAGTAAGCATTTATAAGAGCCTAGTATGTGTCAGGAAATATGCTAAGCACTGGATCAATCACGTCCCAGAAACAGTTTTTGCCACCTTGCAGAGAAAAACTAAACTAACCTGCATGGGAGAAGGAGTTAGAATGTTACTCTCTCTTTCATCAGGCCTCTCATTCCCACCTCAGTAATAATAATCATCTTGCTGCTCACACCTTCACAAATTCCTCCTGGGATGTTCCTCTGGGCTTGTTCCAATGGAAAGTCACACCCACCCAGAACTTGAAAAATGTTCTCTTCTCCTACTAAACTGTCCCATATCTCTTCCCATCATAACCTGGCTTTCTTTTTACCATTCAAGTAGAAAACTGGCAAATCTGATTTAATTCATACTGGATGTTTCCAAGACTATTTCTGACCTCATAAATACATTTCTACATTGCCTTTTGGAAATAATTTCTCTGCTTCCATATGATATTTATTTTGGTTTTTATTTTAAATGTTAGTTTTAAAAGTTGTATATTAAAAAAACAACCACAACAAGTAGCAGAAAACTGGCAGCTCTGTCAAATGAGTGCACATTCTGCCAATGTGGGTGGTGCCCATTAGCAGTAGTACCATAGCATTAGTTCTAGCACATCCATTGGGAAAAAATGTTGTCACTACTTTAGAGTTGCACCTTATTTAAAGAAGTGCTTCAATATTTGGCTATAGACTGAATTACTCTAGCACAGAAGTGTCAAATAGCCACTGGCCACATGAGACCTGATCCAGATTGAAATGTAATTGGGAAATAGTTAACAAAATTTTTAAAAAGAGAACAAAATAATCTTAATATGTGGTTTTCTAAGTAAATTTGACCAGGTATCCTTATGTATAGTTTAATGGGCCCCATCTCTATTTTAGTTTGATACTGTTATTCTAAGACTGGGCTTCTTAGCCTAGGAGTTCTATGAACTTGTTTAGAATAGTCATATAACTATATTTCAATATAATTTGCTTCCTTTGTAATACTTTGCATTTAAAAATATTACTCTGAGAAGTCCAGAGGTGTCCCCACATCATCAAAGGGGCCCATAACACAAAAAAGGTTAAGAATACCTACTCCAGAAATTGAGTTATAGTGAATTATATCTATCATAGAAGCCTGTGTAGAGGAGGAAGGCCTCCTAAAATAATAACTAGCATTTATATCACACTTAGAAATAAACTAGAACATTACACAGACTATCTCATATAAATAAGCATTATAAGGAGGAGGCCATGATGGGTAGAAAGCCAGCCTTAGAATCAGGAAAGCCTGGCTTCAAAGCCTGACTCTAGCCTATACTGGCGTCATGATCCTACAAACTGTCAGTGTCCCAGGCATCTCTGTAAGACTATAAAATATAGAGCAGTTACTAAGCTTCACTGGAGGAAGGAGTTTCCTCACTGGGATTTTCCTACATGAATGAAACAACAACAAGTAAGAACTAGAAGAGTCCTATAGGGATTGAACAAGAGGATGGGGTGAGGAATAGTATAAGTACAGGCAAAGAGGTCGGAATTTATTATTTGAATATGCATAAGAAAAAGAAATCAACAGAGAGTTCAGTTATTCAGCAAGCATGTAAGCTTTCCTTAAGCACTAGGCACCAGCTAAGTATTGATGATTCAAAGAAAGGCCAAAGCATTCCATGCCCTCAAGGAGCTCACATTTCAATGGGGAAGACAACAAAGAAACCAGTATTTAGATAGAAGATATATACTGGCTACACTGGAGGAAACCACAGAGGGAGAACACTAGCCATCGTTCTTGTTCAGTTTTCAGTTGTGTCCAAGTTTTTGTGAACACGGGGACCATAGCACACCAGGTGCTTCTGCCCTCCAGAATATCACAAAGTCTGTCCAAGATCATGTTTATTGCTTCCATGACACTCCCTATCCAGATCGTCCTCTGCTGTCCCCTTTTCCTTTTGCCTTCAATCTTTCCCAACATCAGGGTCTTTTCCCATGAGTCCTGTCTTATAATGGGCCAAAATATTTAGGCTTCAGTTTTGGTATTTGCTGTTCCAGTGAGAAGTCTGAATTAGTCTCTGGGGGAATGCAAAAAGGCTCCCTGCAGAAGATGGATTTTGAGCAGAATATTGAATATTAGGTGGAGACAAGGCGCAAAAACACTAAAGAAGTAAGAGACAGCCAGGGAGTGTCTTGAGGCTGGGCACACTCCCCTCCCTTCAAACCACAGATTTTGGACAATAAAACTGACCTGTGTCGGGGGGGGGGGGGGGGGAGGGAAAGGGCAGTCAGGAGATGGAGTTAAAAAAAAAAGAAATGATTTAGAGCAAAAGATTACACATATAGAGAAATTTCTATTATACATATTGAATGTATGCAGTGTATAAGTCACTATAAACTATTTAATAGCACATAATCCAATTCTGCCACTCAGAATAACATAAATAAAATCAGAATTCTTTACTCTGTCCTGAGTATGCCAGGAGATATTGTGGTTCATTGTTACTGTCTTTTTCCCTTTTGAATGAGCTGTATGCTGTAGTAATTTTAGGGCGGATCTGCCTGATGTAATTTTTAACCACTATGATACTGTCTGTTTGAGAACTTGCTTTCATATTTGTTAGTTTCACAGTACAACACTATTCACCTGGCATAAGCCATTGCTTACAATGGATTTAAGGAAAGTAACTCTTTTAAGGTGGTATATACAGAGAGAAAATGAAATTAAAATGACCAAAAGGATAAAGTAACAAAGAGATAAAGGAGTTCAGTAATGACAAGCAGAGAGGCAAAACCCTTACTGGCAGTGAAAATTATTAGATTGTGAAATCACCTTATGAGGCAAGTATTAGAAGCTACATCCCTATAGATGTTTAAAAAGAAATAGACCAGACCAAACAGCCTACAGGGCTCTTTTATTGGGAATTTAAGAGAAATCGCTTATTTACTTTGAAGATAAGCACTTCAATTTAACAAGTATCTAGTAGTTACTCATTATTTAACACTTTTGTGGAGTATTTGAGAAATATGAAACAAATTAATTATTAATTATTATCACTATTGTTCAATTATATTAAGATTTATAAGGTCCCTTCCACATAACCACACTGTGAGGTAGTGTTAAGATATGATGTTAAGACATCATTAGGGGACAGCTAGGTGGCAAAGTGGATAAAGCACCATCCCTGGATTCAGTAGGACCTTAGTTCAAATCTGGCCTCAAACACTTAATACTTACTAGCTGTGTGACCCTGGGCAAGTCACTTAACCCTCATTTCCCTGCAAAAAAAAAGAAAGAGTGAAAGAAAGAAAGAAATACCAAAAAAGGACATCATGATGTCTAATGTATAGAGGAGGAAGCCAAGGTTAGAACATGTTGTAAAGATGAAACAACACACAGCCAGTAAAGTTCTGGAACTGTTGGGGGGAGTTGTGACCTAGATGGGGGAGGGGGGTATTGTCTCACCCAAAGAATTGAAAGCTCATCATAAATCTAGTAAAATAAAAAAAAAGAGATTTATTAGGAGACAGGAATATATGTCCTGGAGACAGAATCACTATGGAGACCTTCTCATTGAGTAAGAGAAAAGCTGGTCTTTTATAAGGTTAAAAAAACAAAGTGAAACAACTGGGGAGAGAATTACAAAGCAACTGGGAGGAAAATGCAAAATAACTGGGAAGGGAAAAACAACTGGGAGGGAATTTTTTAATAATGGGGTATCTGTAAGATATGCAGCACCAATACATATCTTACATATCATCTTGCAGACCTTGATATTGCATACCAGGGTCATGTCAAATTCCTGAGGTGGAAGGCAGAGCTTTTTTCCCTGGGGAAAGTTTAAGGATTTCTTGGGGGTTGAAGTATTTGAGGTTCTTGGGGTCCTACTACAGAACCAAGATCTAATCTTATGTCTCCTCATTCCTTGTCTAGTAAACTTTCCATTCTACCATGTTGCCTCATTTATAATAGGTGTGTGTATACACTTACCTTTTCGTTTTGAGCCCTTATTTCCCTTTAAATTCTTCCCATCAATAAACTCTTCCTTGTAAGAAGGAAAATCATTTAAAAAGAGTCAACAAAGTGATATATGTAACATTCTACATCTGTAGTCCCCCACTTGCCTCTTGAGAGGAGTAGAGTGTTTCATTCCATTTCTAGTACAAAGTATGTTCATCCAATTCATTAGTTAAACAGCATTTTGGAGTTGTCATTCACATTAGTGTAGCTATTGTTTATACTGTTTTCTTGATTTTGCTTTCCTTACTCCACGACTTCATGGAAATCTTATCATGTTTATCTTAATTCTTTCCATTTTTCATTGCTCACAGAGCAACAATATTCCATTAACATTCATACACCAGGGGCAGCTAGGTGGTGCAGTGGATAGAGCACCGACCCTGGATTCAGGAGGACCTGAGTTCAAATCTGGCCTCAGACACTTGACACTTACTAGCTGCATGACCCTGGGCAAGTCACTTAACCCCAATTGCCTCACCAAAAACAAAAACCAAAAACAAAACAAATATTCATACACCAGTTTTCAACCATTCACCAATGAATGGGCACTCATTTGGTTTCCAGGTTTTGCTACCAAAAAAAGGTGGTGTTATGAATATTTTGTTGTATATAGGACCTTTTTTTTCCCCATCTTTGACATCCTTCAGGTATAATCCCAGTAGTAGAGGGATGAATACATTAAAGGCACACAAAATTTTGTGACTCTTCTCATATGCTTTCAGATTGTTTTCCCAGGAGGTTTCTGCTTCATATTTAAGAGCTTCCCCTACAAGTTTGCAGTCCTGCTCAGGAGACAAGAAATAGAGCCATGTTAGTCAGTGTACTGTTACTTCTACAAATGAGTGTTAGAGACAGTACATTTTAAGGGAATTCAGAGAAACAGAAGAGTGGTGTGAAAGGAAACTTTTCTAGAAAAAGTCCAATTTTAACAGTATGGTGTTATATAGAGTTGTCTTCAAAGCTATCAAGGTATGGGTTCAAGTCTGGATATGTGATGATAAGCTAGTCATTAGTTTCTCAGTACTCTAGAAAAACTCTGTAAGATGCCAACCTCTATCGATAGAGGGAGCTTCCTAATTAGGGAGTTCCTTATATAAGTGAAATCACAGGTGCAATTCCTAACATATCCTTTCCTATCCAATCTTTCAAGGACTGAGGATGAATGGGAAATGGGTAGGATAAGGGTCAGAATATAGGCATTCAAAGTTGAAAGAAAAGAATGGATAAAGACTTGGAGTTAGAAGTGAACTTGGCATACATGAATGACACTGAGAAGACTATTTTGCCTGGAGCAGAGAGTTCATGTTTGAGAAAGGTAGGAAGTAAATTTGGACAGGCAGAATGGGGTCTGATTATAGATGTCTGTACATATTAAAGCTGGAGGATTTTAATCTTCACAACTCAGATCATTCCTGCCTTTCTGGTCTTCTTACTCCCCTTACCACCCTCTACATTCTGGCTAGACCAAGTACTTGCTGTCACTCAAACATCTCCCTTCTCTATGCTTTTTTACCATCTTCTATGCCTGAAATTTTTCCCTCCTTACATCTGTCTTTTAGATTCGTTGGTTTCCTTTGAGACTCACCTCAAATCTCACCTTCTAAGGAAGGCCTGCCCAGAACCTCCTTCATGCTAGTGACTTCTCCCTGAGGTTATTCTAATTACTATTGTCTGAATATTGCTTAGACCTGTCTGTGCACTTGTCTCTCCTGTTAGAATGTGAACTCCTTGAGGGCTTAGACAGTTTGTTGCTTTTCTTTTTATCCCAAGTGCTCACTGCCAGGTGCATAATAGGGGCTTTATGGCGAAGGGGAAAGAAAAGGAATAGACATTATAGTTCCTACCACTGTGCTAAGTCCTGTTACAAATAGGATCCCATTTTATCCTCACAATAACCCTGTGAGGTAGGAGCAGTTATCCCCATTTTATAAATGAGGAAACTGAGGCAAACAGATTAAATGACTTATCCAGAGCTACCCAGCCAGGAAGTATCTGTGGCTGGATCTGAACTCAGATATTCTTGACTGGCACTCTCTCCAGTTCTCCACCTAGCTGCCCTTATAAATGTTTGCTAATAGATTGGCCAAATAAGTGATAAGGTAAAAGTAGTAGTATTTGAGGAAGAGTAGTCTGACCTCAGTGTATAGGAAGGTTTGGATGGGGTGATAGACTACTAAGGAGGCTATGATTTAGGTGCATGATGGGAGGCATGATCTCCGGAGAAGACAGAGATGTGTTTCTGTCAGACTAAGATACTTCATTACAATTTATTATATTTCCCCTGACTTTTAATATTTTTTCTTTACTAGTCATTGTATATATTTTGCTGTTAGTTCTGCCTCCTTCACTATGTATCAGGTCACAAGTTATCTCATACTTCTCTGAATTTCCAACATTCACCATTTTTTTTGTGGGGCAATGAGGGTTAAGTGACTTGCCCAGGGTCACACAGCTAGTAAGTGTCAAGTGTCTGAGGCCAAATTTGAACTCGGGTCCTCCTCAATCCAGGGCCGGTACTTTATCCACCGCACCATCTACATGCCCCCAACATTCATCATTTTTATATAGTAATATTATTCTTTTTCCTAACTTTCAGCCTGTCTACATATGTAAATATACAGACTCACCCTTCAATAGCCAGTTAAAAATATAACCTTGGGCAGCTAGGTGGTGCAGTGGATAGAGCACTGGCCCTTGATTCAGGAGGACCTGAGTTCAAATTTGACCTCAGACACTTTATACTTACTAGCTGTGTGATCCTGGGCAAGTTACTTAACCCTCATTGCCCTGCAAAAAAACCAAAAATTTTTTTAAAATTTTAAAATTTTAAAAATACAACCTTACTCCAAATATTTTTCCATCTGTTCAAGCTCACACTGATCTCTTTTATATTCACCACTGATATTTGAATTCCTGTATCAAGTATGGTTTACATCACTCATTTCAGTATTATTTTTTTCTTTTGTAAACATTTTATTATCTTCTGTTTTTCACATCAGCAGTTTCCCAATATCCCTCTTCCTCCAAGTAAACCATCACATATAACAAATAATATTTTAAAAGAAAAAAAGTAGAAAAAAAGGAAGAAAAAATCAGCAAAAATGTTTAATGCATTAAAACCTTCTGAAAATATATGCAGTGTATGTTATGTCCCCTATAGATAGCTATTCTATCTTTTCAAAGGAGTGAGCTTATCTAGTATTTTACTTATAAAAAGAGTGATGGGAGGATGTAGGAAGATTTTAGGAAAAGCATGGTTTCAAAGACTATTTTTAGAGGAAATACTGAGAGAATTTGGTGGGTGATTTAGGTATAGGATGAGGAGAAAAAGGATAATGACATATTTTGAAACTGGGAGAATACTGGTACCACTGATGGAAATAGTGAATTTGGAAAGGGGATTTGGGAAGATAATCTAAGCTCAGTTTTAGGCATGTTGATTTTCCGGTGGCAGTAGGATATCCACATGGAAATATTTTGTAGATAGTTGGACATGAAGGCCTGGTGCTCAAGAGATAGATTTGGGCTAGAGATATAGATTCCAATATCATAAGTGTGGAATTAATTATGTTGACCATGAACTAGGAATCTTTCCAGAAATATGTCCACTTTTTTTTTTTTTTTGGTGAGGCAATGAGGGTTAAGTGACTTGCCCAGGGTCACACAGCTAGTGTCAAGTATCTGAGGCCAGATTTGAACTCAGGTCCTCCTGACTCCAGGGCCAGTGCTCTATCCACTGCACCACCTAGCTGCCCCTAATATGTCCACTTATAAGAATATATCCAGGCATCAGGGAGTTTTGAGTAAAAAAACAATCTCTGTCTTTTTCTCCTTCCCTCCTTCTGTCTCTCCATCTCTCTGTCTCTCTGTCTCTTTCTCTCTGTCTCTCTCTCTATATACACACACACACACACACACACACACACACACATAAATAACAGGTATATATGTGTGAGTATATCTAGATACATATGTATGTATGTGTATACATATATATATATATACACATACATACACATATCTGTGTACATACTTACATATATAGGGTGGGCCAAAAGTCATGAAAGGGGTTCAGTATTTAATAACTCATTTATTTTTCATTTTTAATTTACAATACCATAGCATCATATATAGGAAATGAATTTACATTATGTGTGAAAAATAAAATCTCATAAATGGCCAAAAATAAAATTAAAATATTTCAAATGGTTATTAAAGCATCACGACTTTTGGACACCCTGTATATACATATATGTGGATAATAATAGTTATAGTTTATTCCTTATAGGGTTATTGTGAGGCTCTAAAGACACATAGACATATCTGATTATGTGTACATGCACACGTGTGTGTGTGTGTGTGTGTGTGTGTGTGTGTAATGTCTTTAGAGCCTCATAACAACCCTATAGGGTAGAGTCAACAGTTACTGTTATCCTTATTTATATACGCTTGTATATATCTAAAAAGAATATGAAATGTAAGCAGTCCCTCATCTACTTCAAAATCATGCTTTCAACCCCACCCCGCTATGGAGATAGAATTCAGAAAGCAAAATAAATACATAACAAAGTACATTTCTACCTTGAGGCAGAATTCTGCCTTTAGAGTACAAGAACAACCCATATGTTTGTTGTATTTCTAGAACTACAGCCCCTAAACTCTGGCATTTTATTAGCTAAACAGCACGGAAGCAGTCTGTCAGGTGCCCAAAGTGATAGGTTGGACCCTAAGTTAGTTTATGGCTAAACTTCAGGTAAAACAGTAGAAATGACATGCTCTATTCTGTGCGTGGATGCATTTGGTGTTTTTCTAAATAAAAAGAATCATACTCTGACATTTCTAATAGTAATTGAGTTAGTGATATTATGACCTTAGGGATGTTAAAATATTTCATTTCTGAAAAAAGAAATAATATGAAAAGGAAAAAAAAAAGGTTCTGGCTTCTTTCCACTGACATCAGACTGAGTCTCCACCTGGACCTAGAGAAATAGACCTCGTTTCCATCATCTTGATGATATTATATTATGTTATGTTATTTTTCCCCCTACTTCTTGGCCTGTTTTGAGGCTGCCAGCTGGGGGCCAATTACTGCCATTTGGAAGAGTGGATTTTTTGATGTGAATACTTGTCCTCAGGACCTACATGGAGACTGCCATCTCATTTCACAAAATTCCTGTGTTTTTAATACCCAGTAATCTGGCACTGAGCATTCACCACAGCAGCATAACATATCAAATCTATTCCCCTCACTCCCTGAACTCAATTTCTTTTGACCCATTTACATGCTATTTTTTTTTAAAGTTCAAGTGAGAATATGATTTCAGAAACCTCTGAGGCTCCTTCTGACTTCTACAATATTTTAAATCTTTAATCCATGGAATTTATTTCCAGGTTCAGTGTTAAAACGAATTTTAATGTGATAATGTGCCAGGCATTGTGTTAAACTCTGGGAATACAAATAAAAGTGGAAAAAAAAAGACAGTCTTTGCCCTCAAGTAGCTTACACTCTAAGGAGGCAAGACATTCTAGAAAAGGAAGTTAAAAAAAAAGGAGGAGGGAGTGCAGCTAGATGGCTCTGTGGATAAAGCACTGACCCTGGATTTAGTAGAACCTGAGTTCAAATCAGGCCTCAGACACTTGACACTTACTAGCTACATGACCCTGTGCAAGTCACTTAACCCTCATTGCCCTGCAAAAATAAAAATTTAAAAAAAGGAGGAGAAGGTACCCATGTGACTATATGGTAGAGAATGTCTGGGGAGCCAAGGCTAGAGTCCAGAGAGGGATGGAGACAAGTCTGGCCTGAGCACTTTTCTTAAGAGTTTTAGAAGAATGAGCCAATCAGAGTCAGAGGCACCTGGGGGCAAATAGTTCTTCTTGTGTGAGCTAGAGCAGAGTGAACTTCCAGAGTGAGGAGGGAACTGTGGAATGATAGAAAAAGTCTGGAGAGTACGAAATGGAACCTGAAGAGGAATGAACATTGTAAAAATGTAGATATGTGGAAGGGAAGGGTGAAGTCACTGAAGTCACCGCCTGAATCCCTGGATGAAATCTTTTTCACACCAAAGCCCAAAACACCCCCGAGTCTCATTTGCTCTGCACTTGCTCTAGTGCACACTGTCACCAATTCCAGAAATTTCCCTTCCCTCCCCTCCCCCTCCCCCTATATAATTTATAGTCTTAAAGCAAGGGTCCTTAACCCGGAGTTAACTTTTTCTAAATATTTTCATAACTATGTTTCTATATGTATATATGTGAGGGAAAATCAATCCTCTTCTCCATAATCCTCGGAGACTCAGCAGCCATGTGACAAAGGCTCTTTTATTTCCTTCTCGTGAGGAGACACCCTAGTGTGCAGCTAGTGGGTGCAAAGAAAGGGGGCTCACAGGCCCTGTTTTATACCCTAGTCCCTAGCGCAAATGGACCCTCCCCGTTTTCATCATTGGTCTGATTACTCAAGGGTTACAATCTACATGCAAAAACTAGCTAATCGGAATGCAGCATTCCCATCCCTCTTCCTCATATGGGCAAAACTCAGGAGTGGCCCTTATTCTTCCTTATATGGAGACAACTCCAGGTGGACCTTATTGAGAACAGAGCTCCTTGAACCATGTGATTTTGTTAGCCTGATGGGGAGGAGGGGATCTGAGACCTCTGTCCTACAAGCAGGTCAGAAGGGGTATGATTGACTGTTGTATCCTCATGGAGAGGAGACAACTACCCATTTTCTCACAATATGCTATATGTAATATTACATATTATACATAGTGATATATATATATATATGTATATATATATATATATACACACACACACATACATAGATGTAATAGGTTTCCTTTGTCATCTCTATATTTGATTCTTACACTTAAAAATGTTATTCTGGGGGCAGCTAGGTGGCACAGTGGATAAATCACTGCCCCCGGATTCAGGAGGATGTGAATTGAAATCCAGCCTCAGACACTTGACACTTACTAGTTGTGTGACCCTGGGCAAGTAACTTAACGCTCATTGCCCCACCAAAAAAAAAAAAGTTATTCTGAAGAGAGGTCCTCAGGCTTTCAGCAGACTGCCAAAGGGTCCATGAAATAAACAAACAAACAAAAAAGGTTAGGACCTCCTGTTGTAGAGAATGATCTGGGGACAGCTAGGTGTTGCAGTGGATAAAGTACTGGCCCTGGATTCAGGAGAACCTGAGTTCAAATGCAGCCTCAGACATTTGACACTTACTAGATATATAACCTGGGGCAAGTCACTTAACCCTCATTGCCCCACCAGAGAGGGGGGGGGGAGGGGAGAGAATGAATGAGAATGGTCTGAGACACTGGGAGGATAAGTGACTTGTCTATGGTCTCAGAGCCATTATATCTCAGAAGAAGGACTTGTACTCAGATTTGCCTGACTTTATCCAGTGAGCTGTGCTGCTGCTTCTAATACAGCTACCCTTGTTCCAAACTCACTTCCACAATATTCTACTCTGACTCTCATATTGCTCCAACATAAAACTAAAATATATTCTTACCATATGTGCTAGTTTCTTTTTTAAACTACTGTGTTCACCACTTCCATTTTACTCTTTAATCCCTCAGTACTAATCTTTGAGGGATACTTCCCTCAGTTTATAATTGGCCTCTTGGAATTAAAAGCATCTGCTTTCCCTTGCATGTTTCAGGACTTGTGTGGTGCCTCAAGGACACACCTGTTTCTGCTTTTTGTCTCTTTCTACTTTCTAATCTACAGTTTTCTAATCTAATGGCAGGTAGTTGTGAAATGATTAATGATTGCTGGAGATCGCATTTGGCTCTGAAAGAGAATTATTCTTCATACTTTTTGTTATTCAGGGGAAGCCCCCATAGGATGCTGGGCAGCTAGGTGGTAACAGTAGATAGAGTGCCAGGCCTGAAGTCGGGAAGTCTCATCTTAAGTTTAAATCTGGTCCCAGACACTCCCTAGCCGTGTGACCCTGGGCAAGTCACTGCCCTGTTTGCCTGTTTCCTCATCTATAAAATGAGCTGAAGAAGAAAATGGCAAACCACTCCAGTATCTGTCAAGAAAACCCTAGATGGGGCACGAAGATGTGAACGTGACTAAAGAACAAAGAATACACAAGATGCTAACTATCCTGGCTCAGATGGGAATTTGTCCCAGAGTACTGACTTGGGGTGGAGGGGCTGTGATATGCTTCCTTCCCTCCCTCAACACCCATGCTCATACTTCAGAGCCCCAGGAGATGGGAGGCACAACATTACTCCCCGCCCCTATCAACCCCATAGTCCTGTTGCCCATGGCACCCCGCTTCCTGGCCTACTTTGCTCCCGAACTCCCTTGGCACAAAAGCTGGTTCTTTGAAGGACATGCAACTGACTCCTTGCAGGTCTGCACCTGAGGTGAGACTGTTCTTTGTGCTTTCATGTCTCAGTCTACACTCACTGCTCCACCCCGCCCCGCCCCCATCTGCCATTCCTAATTCCAGGGATGCAGTGTTGGGTGGCTGAATTATAGTTGATCTTTTAAACATCACTTTATCATTTTCAAAGCACTCCATGCACAATACTATCAGTTAAGCTAAATAAATATTGTTGACTCTGGTCATGAATGAGGACACGGAGGAATTAAATGATAGGTCAAAGACTGACCCCTTAGGAACTTACAGGGTCTTAGATTAGAACCTAGATCTTTTCATTGCAAGTCCAGAGCTGTTACCACATGACCACACTGCCTCAAACTTAGTTCACTTTTCTTTTCTCTCTTCGCTTGTCATTTCACTAATATTATCTTCTCAATACTAATAACCTTGCTAATATTTTTTGGGGGAAAAAACCCCAACATTGTCAAGTAGCATTCTTATCTCTGGCATCGCTTTTCTGTACCCCTCATCTCCCTCTCATCTTTGACAGTGCTGCTAGCTAGAAAGAATCTCTCTTGTCAGTTATCTTCTCCTTTGCCAACCCTTTAATTTTACTTCCGCCTTGTGTACAGGCAGGTGAGGCTGAATTTTTTTTTTTTTTTTGAGAATGTGACCAAAAAGTTATGTGCATTTGACTGATTGAATAAACCTTATGGGACATGCTTATGACAATCCAGTCTTATGGCAAACACTCATAACACACGTGATGTCTTGTTTTTCTGCCTTTGGACTGTCTGTCGTCCATCCTGGAAATGTTTTTCTGCCTCAGTCCACCTATCAAGATCCCTGGATTCCTTCAAGACTCAGTTCCTGGGGGCAGCTAGGTGGTGCAGTGTATAAAGTACCAGCCCTGGATTCAGGAGGACCTGAGTTCAAATCTAGCCTCAGACACTTGACACTTACTAGCTGTGTGACACTGGGCAAGTCACTTAACCCTCATTGCCCCACAAAAAAAACCAAAACAAACCAAAACAAAAAAAAGACTCAGTTCCTGTTCCTCCCTCTCCCCTGCTAATAGACAGCCTAGAATCCTTGGTTTTCATCTTGTATACGACATATTATTTCTCTTTTAAGTTATAAGCTCCTTGAAGGCAGAGACTGTTTTGATTTCTGTCTTTGCATTCTCAGTGTTTATGGTAGCATCTAATACTTACTTAATAGAGTGTAAGTTCAGTATAGGTGAGGGATTATATATTTTTTTTCATTTTTGCATCCGTAGTTCTCAGCCCTGCATATCATATATATCAGGCACTTAATACATTTTGAATTGAATTGATTTTTTAAAACCATGTATTCACACAGATGATATATGGTACTTATAGATGTGACTCAATTTAATAGACTGTCATGTACAGTATTTGCCAGTTGATAAGACACAAATACTCTCTCTTCATTTGCTAATCAAAAAAAAAAAATCCATGCCTTTTCTTATTGATGGTGGTTATCTTTTCAAGTTTAGAATAAGAGAATCAAAGATGCTACTGAAATCAAAAGGTTGTTTCAAGTATTATTGTGATTTTCCTGATTTCAGATAAGACCTCATCTCTTTGGTGGGGTTAGCACAGTCATTTCTGCCTCTGACTTATTCAAAGGCAATTTGTGATGGGTTGAATGAATACTCTCCTTAAATTAAGTTCTGACCAAGGATCACAGGATGTCGAGCTCAATATTAAAATCTTATTTCTGCCCTATATCTTCAAATGATTTTTAAAAAATAACAAAGCATCCTTTTCTTTTCACGGGATGCTAGCTAATTGTGCAAAGGCAGAATGAAATACTCAGACCCAAGCTGGCATTCTTGTAATAGAGAAGCTGCCTGCTAGAGGGATGTGCTGGGTTGATTGATAAAGGTTTGGGGAGGAAGTTATGAACTCAGAGTCACTCTCATTCTTCAGTTATCAATCAAATGTGAACTTCAGTGTTTCTTTAGGAAGAGATGTTTCACAGTGCCCCAGTCTCAAGCTTTCAAGATCTCATCATGCCCCAGTAGGGCTTGAAAAGATGATATTGCAGAAATAGACAGCTTTGACATAAGCCTGCTGCTGAAGGCTGTCATGTGACCTCCAGAGAAAGTGTGTCAAGTTTTTAAAAAGTAGTCCAGTTCGAGGAGTTTGGGAAGATGAAAGGGAGGATGGGGAGAAGGGAATATTTTTTTCTTCTTTGATATGTTTGTTCAGTAATTCATTATATGCATAGGTTTTTCATTTTCAGTCTTGATCTAAATAATTCTAATTAGGTTTTCATGCATCTCAATATCCTTTGTGGAAAAGAGCTTTCTTCATTTCCTCCAATTCCTTTGCAATTTCACTGTTTTATTTTCTTTTCCTTTAAGGGGAATTTCTTTTCCCACTCAATAAAATGTCTGCTCTCCCAAGATAACATCTAACATCCTTCCCCACCTCATTCCCACACACCAACCCTCCACGTACAAACACATTTAGCCTCATCCACTCAGCTATTCTCCAAGGAAGGAATAGCTATTTCACTGTCGGTGTTTTAGTTGGAAAGCTTCTGTGCTTCCTCCTAACAAGAAAACTTTATCAATTAAAAAAATCAGATTCAGGATGCTGGGAGGCAGAACCAACTTTAGGCAGAATTCTGAAGTCAGCAAACTTTTTACTTAGCAAATCCCACCTCCTCTTTTACCATCCTTCCTCTCTTAATGATGCCCTTTTCCTTCCGCTAAAGGATATTCAGACTTTAACTCCCACACCATTATCAAAATATGCTTGTGTAACGATTGGAATGATGCCACCTGCTGGAGACTTACTGTAGAAGAGTTCCACCCATGAAGCGAAGGTCTTTGAGGGCAAGACCAGGAGTCTCTTCTTTGGCGTCAGGAAGTGATGCGGGCTAGTGGGAGGAGGAAGGAAGAGACTGGCGCTCGCTCTCGGTCTCACTCTCTTGCCTTTTGGACTCTGGTGGAGAGCAGAGCTAGAAATGTGCTCTCCCTTTAATAGATAGGAATCTAGGCCTTTCTCTCTCTTTACCAAATTCTTATTCTCCTTAATAAATGCTTAAAAGTCTAACTCTTGCTAAAGCTTATAATTTATTGGCGACCACTCATTAGATATTTTAGACAGGTTAGCTAGAATTTTAGCCCTTAACACTTGGAAAGCATTGAAGGTATTATTTTTTTTAATTGTAGGTTAAAAATTAAATTTAAAATGTGGTTGTTTATTGGGCTCTTTGGAGAAGTCACTGAATTGTTCTGAGCCTGGTTTCCCATCTTGTAAAATGAGGATAATGATGGCAATAGCTTTACCTCATAGAGTTGTCCTGACTTTCTAAACACCTCTTGCATAAGAGATACTTTGCTATTCCATTTGTTTTAGAAATGGTCTTTCCTCTGACATACTGTTCTCTTTCTAGTATTGACAATGACTCTGATCCAACACTTAGCACATCTCCTGGAACATAGTAGGTGCTTAAATAAATGTTTACTGATTGATTAATAAAAGGAGAAATGGGATCTAAAAGGGGACATTAACAATGCTGTCTAAGCAAGCCTAATGAGCCATATGGGTACAGGCATATTTTATAAATAAGAATGTGTGAAATATCTATAATTTTGCCAGCATAAGGAACTCCTATCAACAAATTAGTAGATAAATTATAGGGAGTTGTCAATAGTAACATAGTCGTTTAATTTTCAAAGTCTTCCTGATTCCAAGCCTATGACTCTGTATGTTATGCCATACTTGTGTTCTTATATAAACTTATTCCTATATATGCCTTTACATGATATTATACATTACATTAAATATAATATACAGGGGGCAGCTAGGGGTTGCAGTGGATAAAGCACTGGCCCTGGATTAAGGAGGACCTGAATCTTATAATATTGCTGTTATTTTGTATACAGTACATTTCACTTTGCATCAGTTCATGTAAGTCTTTCCAGGTTTTTCTGATAGCATTATGCTCATCTTTTTTTTATAGCAAACCACATTTATATAGTACTTGAAAAGGAGATTTCCTTGGAAAACACCCATGAGGTTGATTATTGCAACAATAATAGCTAACATTTATAGAGTACCTTATACCTGACAAAGAATTTTCTTCACAGTAACCCAGCAAAGTAAGTACCACCACCACCACCACCACCACCACCACCACCATCACCACCACCATCATCATCTTACATTGCTTTTGCCTATGCTCCAAATTTTTTCCCAGTTACTATTGCTAACTGTGTTTCACTCTGTCCTATTCGTGCCCCCTGATATTAACTCTTATTTTCTATCTTGTTTCACCCTATCCCTCCTCAAAAGTGTTTTGTAAAGCCATGCCTTAACTTTTTAAATGTTAAACTGGTAACATATCCACCCAGCAAAATGACACACTGAACCGATGAAATTAAAATGTTTATATTCTATACATGCATGCTTACAAGAAAATCTCACTTCAATTATAACTGTTAAGAATACTGAAGTAATGTTCCAAGCCACTGTTTGGCCATTCCACAGAGGCTGAAAGAAGCCAGTACAATGATGGTTTTTATTAATTCTCTTCTTTTAGTTATAAGAAAATAAAATAATTCCTTTGTGATTTAAATTTTGGGGCAATGTGGCAGGGATGGGCTTTGACCAAAAAGTAGACAAGCTAGAAAGACGAAAAAAAAGATATTCAGGCACAATAGTCAGCATTTTATGTTTGGCACATTTGAAATGTTTTCCATAAGGTAATTTTTTTTTTAATTCTGATTCACTTTAAACAATGCTTTCTTCACTCCCCTGAAAGAGATTTGTGTTAATTATTTTTTCTTACTTGACTATGATATTTCAGCCTTCTCTGACTCCCCAAATTTTCCAAAGGATGTGCAGCTGAATTTTTTTTCTAGTTATTGTGTTCTCTTGGAAGTTCTAATGTTAAATATGGGTGTCAGACTGGAAAATTTCACCAGCAGAAAAAGTTAAACAAGGCATAAAATCCACATTAGTAACATCCCATTAACCCATCAACCAGAAAGCTTTTGTTACATGATTTTCATCTTTTATGAAATTATTTTGGTGTCTTTTCTAGTCCTCTCACCCATAGGCCTAAACTGGGATGCAGATTTATTTATCACGCTAGAAGTGTTGAGGCTGTTTTTAGTCTTATTCCTCCAAAATTTCAATGTCTTTGCAAAGGGTAAAATTATCTTAGTTTAATAATGACCATTTCTGATTACTCTCTGTGGATAAAAATTTGAAAAGCACATTATCTAATTAAAGAAACTACTTAAACAGTTCTTTTCAAACATTCATTTTGACATAACATTCCACTTCTATTACACATATTAATCTCATATATGTAATATGGGATTACTTTTATTTTAAAGTCCCTATATGGTGACCTTGGTGAGACAAGCTTATAATCCCTCTTACCAGAGAAGCTGAGACTGATGGATCACTTTAGCCAGGGAGTTCTGAAGTGCAGTGGATTAAGTTAATTGGGTATTCACACTAAATGTGGCATTAATATGATGAGCCCAGGGGACCAGGGGATCATCAGGTTGCCTAAGGAGGGGTAAATTGGCTTTGGTCAGAAGATGGAGCAGGTTACAGTTATAGTCTTGTGATAATAGAACAGAAAGACACCAACTGGCCTAGGGATCAAACCTCATATGTTAATTTCAACTTTGATACTCTATCCCAGGGATTCTTAACCTGAGGGAAAGAATATGTTTCATTTTCATAATTTTGATAGCTATATCTCAATATAATTGGTTTCTTTTATAATACCATGTGCTTTATTTTAAATGTTTATAATGAGTATTCTGAAGAGGAGGTCTGTAAATTTCCCAAAATTGCCAAAGAGGTCTATCTCACAGATACACACACACACACACACACACATACACACACACGCATATATTAAACCCTGCTTTAATCAAATGATTTGGGACATAGTTTAATTATTGAATTCTCTTACCTCAAGTAGCACAAATATTAGAGATATTATGTCTGTTGAATATATCTCTTACCTTTGAATCAGTTTTTAGAGTTACAAGGGGGTCTTAGAGGTCATTTAGATCATCCCTCGCATATCATACCTGAGAAAATTAGGGCCCTAAGGGAGGAAATGGCTTGTCTAAGGTCACAGAGCTAGTTAGTTGAAGAATTGGTCTCCTGGTAACTCTTTCTTCTTCACTGATGTCTACGATTGAATGTACCTTTTTCTTTTTTTTGTTCTGAGGCAATGAGGGTTAAGTGACTTGCCCAGAGTCACACAGCTAGTAAGTGTCAAGTGTTTGAGGCTGGATTTGAACTCAGGTCCTTTTGAATCCAGGGCCGGTGCTTTATCCACTGTGACACCTAGCTGCCCCTGAGTCTACCTTTTTCTTACTTTTTATGTAGGTAACTATTTACACCTTCTTTCCATCCATAGAACATGAGCTTGCTGAGGAAAGGAACATTTTTGCCTGTTTTCTATCTTTGTCTCTCTGTTTCTATTTCTCTGTCTCTGTTTCTCTCCCTCTCATACCTCACAATTTTGTATCTTTTCTCTCTTTTTCTCTTTCCCACCTCTCTTTCTCTCTCTGAGTCTTTCACCATCCTCACCTCCTTCTTCCACTCACCTCACTCCCTCTCTCCCTGCTTTCCATCTCTCCTCAGTACCAAATACACTACCCAGCATATAGTAAGCATTTAACCAGTGCTTGTCCACTGGCTCACTAGTAAACATTTTACTGGCTTTTCAAACAGGAAAGAGTTTACATTTCAAGCAGTTTTCACTGTTGAAATTCCTGCTTCAATGATTTTCCTTCTTGTGTTCCCCTCTCCCGTAGAGGTCAATTGCTGTGATGGATTTTGAGATCTGGAAACAGGTTATGTCACACTCTAAATGCATGGTATTGGTGAATTCTCAGTCATAATCACCTGAGCAAAGGGAAAGCTATTACTTTCCAATTGTTCCAAGCTTATTTAAGTATTTCCTTTTAATATTTCTCATGAAGTTTTTCTCATGGAAATCTATTTCCTCGCTGGTAAAATGAGGAGGTTGGATGGTCCTTTGACACACCAAGAGTCTGTGCTTATGACCTCATGGCCTTGTAACTTTGCCCTTAGTCACACAGTTGTAAGTGTTGTAAGTGTTGTAAGTGTAGTTTCTTATGAAGAAATGCTGGAGAAGCACAAGCTATCTTTACGTTGAACATTTCCAAGCTTCTTTTTTCTGCTCTCTCAACCATGCCTCGCCAGTTATGTCCTCCCTCACCCTTAGATTATGTCATACCACAGGGGAACAGTCTTTTGTGAATATCAACTATTTATGGTTTAAGAGGGAAAGAACAATGGGCTTGGAATCCAGAGAGACCCGGATTCCTATTCTTGATGGAGGATCTAGCTGTCTGTCCTTTAGCAAATTATTTAACCTCTCAAGTATGTTTCCTCATCTATAAAATATAGATACGAATCCTTGCACTGAGAGGCAGCATGGTTATAGAGATCTGGATTTGAAGTCAGGAAGACCTGTATTCAAAGACTGCATGTGACTCACACTGGTTGTGGCAACTCCCTAAAACTCCAGATTACAGACATGTTGCTGATTTGCAGTGGTGGAGAGACTTGTATTTTTTTGTTTGGGTTTTGTTTTTGCTTTTTTGCATGTGTTAAGTTTCTCCCATCAATGACATGGCACGATAAGACTAATACACACATATTTGTATGTGTATAGATATATGCATGCAACATGCCTATATACCTACACATAAAAGTATACATATGTATATGTGTGGAGGTAATTTGTACTATTTACCTAACAATTGGTTAGGAGTAAAGCATTTTTTATACCTTCAGATACTGTACTAATGGAAGTTGCATTATAATTTTCTTGCCTTTTTAACCTCTGTATGGATAAAAAACCTCTTGGAAAGGGACAGTGTGGATGACAGCCAACTAGGTCAGGGGAAGCAGGAAAGGGACCATTTTTCTAGATCAAAGCCTTCTGATTGACTGTCAGAGGAAAGCAGCATAACATGTCCAAAATATAGACAGCAAGGAGAAGAAAAAATTCAGATGGCTGTAGAATTTAGAAAAGGGAAAATGAAACCAAGCCCCTGTGTTATATTGCTAGTTAAAATAGTAATTCTCTTCCTTCACCCCATATTTCTCATGCCCATTCTCACCCTTTTGCTCATGCCATTTCCTGTAGCCTTTAAAATTTTTCCTTTCTTCCTTCTTGGGGCTAATCCCTAGACTTGATCTCATCTCTAGCCCATTATTCTTATCCTTATTGAAGTATTCTTAGTATTAATTATCTAAAATATTATTTTTCTTCTCTGAATAGTTCTCATCTGCCAGTCTGTCCTACCCTTTATCATCATTGTTCATTCTTTGAAAAATTAATTTCTGCTTCTCCCCTAACTCTGGCTAGATGGTAATCTTCTTGAGAGTTGGAAAGATATCTAATATGGGTCTGATGATATATTATTTGGCTGTATTCAGAAAAAAAAGCAGATTAAATAAAGCCCAAAAGAATCATTATCAGTTTAACCATACAATGGCTTTTTTTGGCCACAGCAACAATTAAATATTAGCTATGAAGTTATAGAAATACTGTTATAGATGTTACTTACTTACTTACTGAAGGAAGGAAAAACAGAGCTATTTGATAAACATCATTACCTTGATCAATCAACTAGTAATCATTTATTAATCATTAACAGTAAAGTGCTATGAAAATGCTAAATATTTGGAATTCAAAGGCAAAAGTGAACTAGTCCCTATTGTCATGGAGCTTACATGCCAATACAGAGAAAACATGAAAACAAAAATCTATGTACATATATACAAATTGAAAATAAGGTGGTTAATATTATGAATGAATTTACTCTTTTAAAAAATAAGCAAGTGGGCAGCTAGGTGGTGCAGTAGATAGAGCACCGGCTCTGGAGTCAGGAGTACCTGAGTTCAAATCCGGCCTCAGACACTGAACATTTACTAGCTGTGTGACCCTGGGCAAGTCACTTACCCTCAAGTGCTTCACTTAAAAAAATAAGCAAGTTGAATTTTATATTTAAAGTGCTTAAATGATGAGAATGTTTACTTCAATTTTTCCAACATTTTAGAGCTTTTTTTTTTCCAACTTGAATATGCTCTTTCCCATGGAAGAAGTAGGATTGTGTTGTCATTTTATAGTGTTGTGGATTTTAATTTAAGATTTTGCCAAGTCTGTAGCCTTATTTCTTTTTGCTGTGGCATAATGTGGGGTGCTTCATATCTCCAGGCCCATGCTAATTGGCATGAATCTTTCTCCTTGGAAGCTTCCATTATTAACCAGGCTTCAATCAGGCACTTATTACTTCCACTAATATAATTTGTATGCAATTTTACCATGCTTCAGAATCTGCAGAAGCTAATCATGTACTAACAAGGGAACAGGAGCAATAATTGATCACATTTGCTTTGCCTTTGAGAGAACTGCAGAGATCCATCTTACAAGGTTGACTTGATGAGTTCACAGAAATGGATGCAATGACTTATCATGACAAGTGTCATAGGTACATTTCAGCGCAGAAACCTCAGTGCAGGGATTTTTAGGGAAATGACATGCTGAAGGAAGATCTTTAGTCTCTTTTGAGATACAGAGGGTGTTGGTATTTTGGGATGGGTGAAGCCCCTGTCAAAATGAGATGTTTCCTACATTTCCCAATAAGATTGACTTTTAACTTTACCTTTGATTTTTTTCCCCTCAGAAGCCCAAGGTTGCTAATTCTAAGACTCTCCTTACTTTTTTTTTCCCAGTGGTTAATTATAATCCTTTCTTTTTATTAAGTTTCATTTTCTAGAGACAGCTTTAAAAGAAAGAGCAATTAACAAAATGGCTTAAAGGCTAAAATGAGAACAAATCTCATTTTCCTCAGAGACACTGTCATTTTCTTATTTATAGATATAATGCCTATTTTCAGAAATGGGGGAAGAAAGAAGGATAGTTTGCTATTAAAATAATATCCTTCACGGCACTTTTTGCAAATGTTAACTCAACCAGAGCCCTATAACTATTTTTGTGATGGTTTTAAACACCCAGGATTTAGTTTCTTCTTGCTTTTTTGTGTCATTTTTCAGTCTGTGTTACAAAATTATTCTGTTTAGAGGTAATTGAAGCTTGGCTAACATTCTGTTCATTCAGTTTCTAGATAACAGAAGGTATTTAAGGAAAATGTTCCAACAATGTTTTAATCATAGAGAGGAAGGAAAGATGGCAATTATTGGTCTAATAATACTAAGGATTCCATTTTAGAATGGACAGGCATACTTTCTATCCAAGGAAAGCCTGCGGAAGAGTTGGAAGGAAAGAAAGGAGGAAGTAAACATTTATTAAGTACTACCTTTGTGCTAGGCACTATACTAAGTGCCTTACAAATATCTCATTTGGTACTCACAACAACCCCGGGAGGTATGTGCTGTTATTATCCCCATTTCACAAATGAGGAAACTGAGACCAACAATTTACCCAGAGTTAGAAAGCCAGTAAGTGTCTGAGGTCAAATTTGCACTTGTCTTCCTGAGTCCAGGCCCAGGGATCTATTCACTGCCACTTCTTAGCTGCCTCGTAAGAGAGGGAGGTAAAGCTGTTCTTCAGTGCCTCTCATTCTCTGAATATCCCTTTAGCCATTTTCTATCTCCTAAATATCTGTCTACTACCTACCAACTGCAGTTCCTTGAGTGAAAAGGAGGCCTTCTTATTTCATGACCTCTTTTCTCTCATCAAAATTTACCTGTTCATTGTTACAATCTTTCTTACTCAAGTGAATGTAATCTAATTATATGAACTAATCTAGATTAAGATGTTAGTGGGTGTTAATATGCTAATGTGTTAGCACTCCTGAGTAGCATAATTGCATTTTTAAAAGGGATTTTATAAATATAATGCTTTCACCCAAAGGGATAGCCTTGATGGTGAGAAATTAATTTCAGTGCAGTGTGGGGAATCATATTGAATTTAAGTGAGCCTTTCACACAACCACAAAATTTCAGAAGTTGGAAGGAACCTCAGTTACCATCTAATCCCAACCTATGCCTGAAAAATCTCTGGTACTTACTGAAACCTATAATTAAGTCTGTGCTTAAAGATCTCAAATGAGGAAGCCTTCTGAGGCAGCACTTTAAACTTAGGGACTTTTGTTGGGAAGTTTTTGGTGGATTTTTTTCCTTGCCTCATGTTGAAATTTACTTCTTTTTTTTCCTTTTTTTCTTTTTTTTTTTCAGGACAATGAGGGTTAAGTGACTTGCCCAGGGTCACACAGCTAGTAAGTGTCAAGTGTCTGAGGCCAGATTTGAACTCAGGTACTCCTGAATCCAGGGCCGGTGCTTTATCCACTACGCCACCTAGCTGCCCCTGAAATTTACTTCTTGGTAGTTTCTACCCATAGCTTTTAGTTTTGCCCTTCCGGTAAAACAAAACAAATATGTTTCCTCTTCCACAGATAAGCCCTTCACATCCTCAAAGACAGGTATTGTTTCTCCCCTGAGATTCATTTTTTTCCCATGCTAAACCTCCAAAAGTTCTTCATCTGATTCTCATGTAGCATGAACTCAAGATCTGTGTTTGTCCCAAGTTTGTTATAATGGACCTTTCGAGTTTATCAGTATCATTTTTAAAATGTGTTAAAACCAAACAAAATATTCTAGATGTGGGCTACACAGGGCAAAGCATAGTGGGACCTCCTTCATATTGGGCATTATGTCTGTCTGTCTTAATGCAACAAAAGATTGGATCACCTTTGTTTTGTCATCCATTTCATATTCTTGACTCTTACAAATCTTATAGTCTGCAAAATGCCTCATCTCCTTTTCCCCCCCCAGGGCAATGAGGGTTAAGTGACTTGCCGAGGGTCACACAGCTAGTAAGTGTCAAGTGTCTGAGGCCGGATTTGAACTCAGGTCCTCCTGAATCCAGGGCCGGTGCTCTATCCACTGTGCCACCTAGCTGCCCCTGCAATTTATCTTTAAAAAAAAAATAAAAGAGGTGAGGGGGCAGCTAGGTGGCACAGTGGATAGAGCACCGGCCCTGGATTCAGGAGGACCTGAGTTCAAATCCGGCCTCAGACACTTGACACTTACTAGCTGTGTGACCCTCGGCAAGTCACTTAATCCCAATTGCCTCACCAAAAAAACCAACCAAACAAAAAAAGATAAATTGCAGTCTAGATATGATTTCCCTATCTTGTAACCTGTGAAACCAATTTTTTAAAAAATATCATTGGACATTACAGTTATCCCTATTTAATATTTCATCTAATTAGAATCAGCCTTGTCTTTTAGTTTTACATGGTGATTCTGTCATTCATTGTGGCAGCTTTCCCTTCTAGTTTTGTGTCATCTGTTAATTTCATAAGCACGCCTCTGCCTGTAGCACAGATTCCTTGGGCTTTCCACTGCATCCCTCTTCTGAATCACAGCACTTGATCTACTCTCCTCGCTGGGCAGGGCTAATGACAAGCATGGACAAGATGAGTGGCAAACTTTGATGACTGTCATGCTTATTGTTCCCAAAATACTCAAATGAAATAAATGGGTCTGATTTTGACTTGTTAGTACTCAAGGTTTTGTATCCTTTGTGAAATCCCTCACTGGGACCCAGGAGAGAAGCTGTTGTTGTCCTGGGGCTCAGAGCATTGCCCAAAGTCTTCACACATAGGGGGAAAGGTAGAATTTTCAGCCTAGAAGTTCCAGATCTGGGAAAGGCTATTGCAGAATCATAATATTATCAAGTGAAATTGTTGGCCTAGGGTATATTTATTGGAACTGAAAGGCTAGCCTATAGCAATGTCTGAAGTAGAAGCCAAAGTCAGTAGCTTGGATAGACGATAGAAATGTGCAGGCCAGAGGAAGTAGTGTCTAAAAGGACATCCACGTTGGAAGTAGGAAAATGAAGGGGCAAATTAATGGGAGCTGAGGGCCTAGATCCAGGAATCAAGGGTTTAGTATTGAGTGAGCAAGAGACTATGAAACTACATAAAAATATCAATTTGATGTATTCCACATTCTATAAAAATATGCATTTTAAAAGTCTGTTTGAGGTCCAGATCCTACTCTCCAGGTGCTGCCAGATTCCTACTTCTTTTTCTACCTTTTTCATCTTCTATGGTACCTGAGGAAATGGGGCCATTCTGGAAAACAGAGGTTCTACTTTCTTTATATTACCTCACTATAGCAAAGACTTGCATTAAAATTCTGCTTTAGATGTTTCGTAGCTGTGTAACTCTAGACAGGTCACTTAACATCTTTTAATCTCAGCTTCCTCATCTGTAAAATGAATTAATTCTTGGAAATAGCTTCCACGGGGCTGCAACATGACTGCAACACTGGATTAGGGACAGGTGAGTGACTAAAGACTGGAAGAATAATAACACCCCTTCGGTGAGTCAGCTAGGTGGCTCAGTAAACTGAATTTGGAGTCAAAAAGAGATCAATTCCAATCCTGCCTTACAATTTACTAGCTATGTGATTCTGGGTAGCATTATTTATCTGCTCTCTAACTTGTTTTCCACATATGAAAATGATGACAATAATAATAGCACCTTCCTCACAGGATTATTTGTTTTGTTTTTTTCCTTTTTCTTTGCAGGGCAATGAGGGTTAAGTGACTTGCCCAGGGTGACACAGCTAGTAAGTGTCAAGTGTCTGAGGCCAGACTTGAACTCAGGTCCTCCTGAATCCAGGGCACTGTGCCACCTAGCTGCCCCTCCTCACAGGATTATTTGGAGGAACAAACAAGATAATATGTATAAAGCCCTTTAAAAACATTATATAAATGCTACTCATTATTGTTATTATTACTCTCAAGGGGGAAAAAAAAGAATTTAGCAAGAGGGGTTTAGGGAGAAGGCTAGTTAGGTATATTTTAGACATTGTAAGTTTGAAATGCCTAGGAGATATTTAGGTGTGGAATGTTCTGTAGGCAACTTGTTTCTGTAAGTGACTTGTTCTGGAAAGAAATGGGGTCTAGATGTGTTTGAATTAAAATAATACAACCGCTTCAGCAAATTCATTATTCACACTAAGGGGGATCTAGCTGTGGATTTGGGAATCATCTGGATAAAAATGATAGTGGAATTCATGGGAATTTATGGGATCCCCAACAAAGAAAGGATAGTGCAACAACAGGAAAGGACACAAGGAAGAGTTCTGGGGCATACAACATCAATCAGTGAGCTCAGAATTGCAGATTACAAAGGTTTAAGAAATACCCTGGAGAAGCTCTGAGAACAGACAGCTCTTCCTAGGCATTTCACTAACTGTGAAAGGAAAGAGGAAGCTACCAGATGACAGTTTGAGGGGCTGGTCAAGTCAGGAGAAAGGATTTTTTTTTTTAAAGGGGAGATATAGTTTTATCTCTAGGAAGCAAAGATGACCAACTGTGAGCAAGTCACTTTAACTCTCAATCTCAATTCCTTCATCTATTAAATGGAGAAACTATAGCAGCTAATTCACATGTTCTCACAGATTAAAATAAAATAGTATATAAGAAATCCTCGGCAAAACGTAAAGTGATGTATAAATGTTAGCTATGAATATTACACAGCTTTCCCTATGTATGCTTTTGTTTCTGGGACAGATTGAGATTGAACTCTTATTGTTGTTGTTCCCATAAGAATCAATCAAATTCTGATTAGTTCCTGTCAGGGGTATGTGTGTGTGCATGTGTGTGTGTGTGTGTGTGTGTGTGTGTGTGTGTGTGTGTTTCGCATGTAAAACAGCATAGGCATTTAAAAGAGTCTACAGTTTTTGTTTGTTTTTTGCCTTTCTTGGGCTTATCCCCATACCCACCCACCCCACATGGCATTCTGCTGAAATAGGTCCTCAATTTCCAATAACCTTTATATTTGAAGGAGAAGCTAAGATAGATATGTTGCTTTACCAAGACTTCAATATCAAGGTAAAATTAGAGCTTTTAAGTTCCTAGCTCTTTATCCTGATGTCACATGTTACCTGTTTGCTTCCTAGAAGACAGCCAGTCAGGAAAGCAGTGTATTCTCTTTGGTTTCTTGCTCTGAAGTCCACTGCTAAGAGTTGCCAGCTACTTCAAAAGGTTGTCTTGTTATTGTTGGGTTTTTGTTGTTGTTGATAGAAGATTTATTTATTTATTTGGTCTTCTAATTAAGGAAAAGACTGGGCAGCTAAACCTCTGAAGGTTTCACCAACCTCCTCAAAGCTAAGTCTTTCAAGAAAGTGAATTTCCACTAAATAGAATCTTGTGGTTCTAAACACATTATATTGCCAAGAAGAATGGCTAGGTATTGAATGAGGGCTTTGGCTGTTTTAGGTAGATAAGCCTTCCACGTGTATCTTCTGAATTCCTTGATGCTGACTGGAAAGGCTAGCACAAACCTCAGTCACCCTGGGAAATCTGTGTATTGAATTATGCTCCTTTTATTTGTTGTTGCTTTTTAATATTCATTTTAAATGTAGCCCTTGTTGAATTCCACTAATTAGTACCCAAATCTCAAAATAGAGGGAAGAGGTCTTGGGCCTTCATTCTTTTATTCTACCCCATTCTCTAATGATTTTAGCCCTAACAATATTCTGTCTTCCATCGTGCACTCATGTGCACAACACAGCCTGAATGATTTTTCAGCCCTGGCTTACAAGTAATTGGTATTGATTTTGCAGGTTACTCTTAATGTGTTTAGTCTCTTACAAAAAAAAAATTCTCTCTCTTCTCTTCTCACTTCTCTAGAAGAAAAATAATTTCTAGCTTTAGAGCTCCCTCCATTTTTCTTTGGTTCAACATGGGGGTTCAAAGTTAATTAAGGTAAGCATCTTCCCATTCTCCAAATGAGTAAATTAAGGCCCAGGGAATATAGATTACATCCTAAGGTCATATAGCTAATGTTAGAGTCCATATATGACCCTAGGTTTTTTAGCTCCCAGAATCATGTTCTTTGTTTTTTTAAAAAATGTGTTTTTATTTTTAATTTATGAAATAAAACAAGCATTTTCATAACATAGTATAATAGGTGGTACAGTGAATAGAGCACTAGCCCTGCAGTTGGGAGGACCTGAGTTCAAATCTTACCTCAGACATGTTACTAGCTGTGTGACAGTGGGCAAGTCATTTAGCCCCAGTTGCCTTAAACATCAGGGGCCATCTCCAGTCATCCAGATATTTGTCTTGCCACTGGATCCAGTTGGCTCTGGAGGAGAGAGTAAGGTTGATAACTTTGCACAGCCCTGCCTCCCTTAAAAATCCACTTCAGTGCAAGTCATGGCATCACTCAATGTTGAGGTCCTCTTCGAAAATGAAAGAGAAACAACAACAATAATAAAAGATGATTTCACATGGAACTATAAATAAATTATATATAATTTGCTATTCCTTTAAAATATAATACAATTATATTTGTAAATTTCTCTTTTTTCCCTTTTTTCTTCCCCTTCTCCCCAAATTAGCAATGGTTACCATTAGACACAAATATGTATATTTAAGTAAAATCATTCTATATGTACTTCTATTTATCAGTTCTTTCTCTGGATGCACATAGCATCTTCCTTCATAGGTCCTTTATAGTTAATCTGGGTATTTATAATTGTCAAAGTGACTTATTTGCTCAAAGTTATTGTTAAAATGATATATCTTAAGTACTATAAGATAAATAAAGTAAGCATCTTTACTGTGGGTAGCATAATAAAGATACACATTTTGAGGCCCAAATTTTTCAAATCCAAAGCACTGATAAATTATGTGTGATGGCTACTAGTTCATGCTACATATGGTAGGCAAGTAAAGAAAGGCTGATGTCTCTTAAGAAATGGCCAAGGAAGAGATAGAGGGGAAGCCTCCCTATTAGAGCAACACATTCAACCATTGGTAATGTTGGCATTTTTCAAGTCATATTTTTCAGTCATGTTTGATTCTTTGTGACCCCATTTGGGATTTTCTTGGAAAGCATACTGGAGTAGTTTGCCATTTCCTTTTCTAGGTGATTTTACAGTTGAGGAAAATGAGACAAAGAAGGTTAAGTGACTTGCCCAGGGTCACACAGCTACTAAGTGTCTGAGGTCAAATTTGAACTCAGGAAGGTAAGTCTTCCTGACTCCAAGCCCAGCACTGTCTCCACCACATCATCTAGCTGCCCATCTCATTAATACATTCCAGTTATAGAAAGACCTGAAAAACATCCAGACTCCATACAATCTATGACTGAACACATTGCTGGAAGTACACCTTCCCATTAGCTTATGTTTTCAAAAGTATACATGATTCCTTTTCATGGAATTCCCTCCTTTAGAAATCTGACTGCAAAAATCTAGCCCCTATAAAAACCTTTTCAGGAAAAGTTGGAATATCATTGCATCATCATCAGGTAGTGCAGTGCTAGTTGTGCTTGGTTCCAATCACTCCTCTTGCATATCCTAGCTATGTGATCATGAACAAAGCACTTAATGGAACTTGGTAGTTTGGCCTGAGTCTCAGAATGGAGATTATAGTAGCAATAGTCTCTGCCTCACAAGATTATCATGAGATTCAGACAAGATAATATGAGCCAAGCGCATTACAAACCTTGAAGAACTCAGTTATCTCTACTACTTCCTTCCCCACTACCACAACTACTCTTGTAACTATTGCTGTATATACAACTACTATTATTTCCATTCTGAATTAGTTTCCAGTGAAACAGAAGGCAAGCAAAGAGAGGGGGAAATTTGTTTTAGGGTGATATTAGTGTTAGAGTGGGGATTAATAAGAAATAAGGCAATAAATGTGTGCCAGTCACTGGCCCTGTTGAATGACCTTACCACAAACAACCATAAGAAGAAATACTGATTGAAAATGGCCCAGTATTTTTCTCAGTGTAAGACAGTCACTTAATAATAAAATCTAATCAAAAATGGTATTATGATTTAGAAATTACTTTTCCTCTCATTATTTGAGGCTCCATATCTTTTACATCACCCCTGTCTTCCTGATTAAAAATTGTAACAAGCGACAACCAATAAATATACAATTGTCTCTTTATACATGTGTGGTTCCGTAGACCTATTTGATGGCTTTATTTGATCTCAGAACTTCAGTTAAGATTTATTAAGAATCTACTATTGAAGCAGGGGGCAGCCCTGGCTTCTTGAGGACGTGATTTCAAATCCAGCCTCAGACATTTGACACTTACTAGCTGTGTGATCTTGGGCAAATCACTAACCCTCATTGCCCCACAAAAAAAAAAAAAAAGAAAGAAAGAAAGAAAGGAAAGGGAAAAAAAAGAATCTACTATGTGCCGGCACCATGCTAAATGCTAGAAATATTATCTGGGGTCGGATTTGAACTCAAATCTTCCTGACTCCAGGTACAGCAATTTATTCACTGCATCTAGTTGAAATATCAGATATTTTGTGATGGAATTTTGTCTAGTGTGATTGGGAAGTTATGGGTTTTATGTCTCAAAGTGAAGTAAATGCCAATTATAAGAGGGAAATCTGGGATAATAATAGGACCAAAGAGATACAAAAGATATCTTACTTCCAACTTGTGTCTTCCAACTTTTTCATCTCAGACTTTAAGAAACTTAAATTAGGCCCATTGAGGTTAAATGACTTATCTAAAGCCACAAAGATAATAGAGATAATAGCAACTAAACCAGAACTTGAATCAAGACCTGTTGACTGCACATCTAATCATCTTTCATGCGTAAGATGAAAAGAGAGGATTTAATCAAAGATGAATGAGTAACCTTCACCTTTTGAAAGATTTTTTTCCGATAAATAAGCTATTTTGGAATAAATAACCGAAGTGTATATCAAATACACATACATATATTTCACAGCACAGAGAATTTGCTGTTATTCATTCCAATATTTAGCCTTAATAATACATATACACATACATGTATACATATGACTTATCCTTAGGAAGAGCAAAAAATGTCAAATTATCTATAAAATATATATATCTACATATGAATATATGTATACATATGAGAATTCAGACATTATATAAATACACACATATATACATATATACATATATATGCATGTAAATACATATGCATATTTATGTGTCTGCATTCTTTACTCTTCCTAATGATGAGTGTTATACCTAGAGATTTCAGATAGCTTGGCTGCTTATAATTTTATAGTTTGGTATAATATCAGAATTTTGTCTACTCCATAATTATAGGATGAATGGGAAGGTTCTCCTCATACTGATCTTGGCAGTTCAGTTATCGACAGGAACTCCTTCATAACTTCAAATTTAACAGGGATCCAAGAAGGTTTTCTTTTTTTTTTTTTAATCAAGTAACACCTCCTAACATTTGATTCTGAACTACAGCCTAACCCATTGGATCTCCTTCTCCTATAAGAGCGTCGGACATGAATCTGATGACTTAATAAGCACTGTTTTAAAGAGAGACAAAAAACTCTGGAATTTCATTCTAATATTTAATCAGAAGAATCACTGATACTTTAAAACTAGTGCACTGACAGACATAGAGAACAGGCTTTCTCAACAGATGGAAAGCCCCAAGGGTGAATGAAAACTGCTTGGAAAACTTTCTGAAGTAAATATGTGTAGCAAATACATTTGTAATACCCATATGGCAAATAATTTATCATACTGACAAGAACTCCCATCATAGGAAAGATTTATTAATCCAGTGGGGTTTTTTTCCCCCTGATATCCTTATTGTCCTATCTAGGACTGATTAAAAAATACCTTTAATTAGATGTATCTTAGAAGAAAAAATTAGACTCCATCCTGTCTTTTACATTAAGTCCTACAACTATTTGCTGTTGCCAAAAAAAAAAAAAAAATGCCACACATAATTCCCTTGCTCCTTTCCCCTGATAAGTATAAATGAATTGGCTGGCAAATTGTACAAGCATTTTGAACTTAAAAGAAGACTCATTGCTTTTATTCATTTCCACATAATAAAGGAGAGAGGAAGAGGGAATTTATATAGTGGTTCCATGGTGGGGGAGGGGACTGTCTTTTGCCTCTTTTTGTATCTCCCACCATTCTGCATTGTGCCTGATATGTACCAGGCACTTAATACATGTTAATTTATCATTCATCATTGTTTGTGTTGATTGCTCTTTGCTTTCCAACTGTCATGTTTGGAATTTAAGTACTTCTGCTCAAGCGAAAAAACTATAGCCTTGGTGCAATAGCTAGTTCCAAGGTGAGAGAACTCCCAACAAGAGGGAATCAAAATGGTCTTCCTGTGAAGGTGGAAGGTCCAGTGTGCTCAGCTACAATTCTCACTTCCCACCATATTTAGAAAGGCCCTAGAAGAACTACATTCAGGAGGTACTTGGTCTTGTCTCTCACTACTATCTCATTTCCCTGCCCTAAGCCATGTATTTCATTGCTTAAGGAAAGTCTGTGGGACACAGCCCTTTCTGTGCTATGCAAATTAGGTGTATCCACATGTAAAGGAAAACAGCTCTTCAGCATTTTCCCCAAACCCTACTGGCAACCTGGCTGAGGGCAGGGAAGGTATTGGGGACCTGCAGGAGTCAGTCAGGAAACAGGGCAATCTCTAGGCTGTGAAGCACATCTGTGCTTGCAAACCCTTAGGGCTGCAATTAAGGAGAGAGAAAGAAGAGAGAAAGATCATCCCTAGTTATTTTCTGAAACTGACTTCTTACTTCAGCTTTTTCAGAATGAGGTAATACATAGGGAGAGAAAAAGGAGAGGAACTTTGTCTCTCTAACTCACCATAGCAGTGGAAGTCTAAAGTCCCTGGATACATTCACTTCTTATGAGTTTTCATGCTCCACTCTACCACTGCCCCTTCCTCTCCCCATAAAGAAAGCAGGAAATTCAGTGGGTCTCATGTATGTCCCTTTGAGTATGTACATCTTGCTTCTATCCTTGTCAGCACTGGCTAGTTGCTCAGAGGTCCCGGCATGCATGACACCATATACTTAGGTAATCAGTCATTGCTGTTCTAAGTGAAGTGCCTTGGGATCAGCCACTGGAGCTTGTCTAGTATAATCTTATGAAGACTATTCCCTTCAATCAGTCAATTAATGAGGATTTATTAGGGCTTTTATTAGGGCTGTGGAAATTTATTTTGATTTGGGGACCCTACCTTTGGGCCGAGATTAGAAAGCCTTAGGCCCTCAGGGTCTTTCCTGTGTGGGAGGTGCTAGTGCCCCTTCCCCTCTGCTTCAGCTGAGCCAAAAAGCCCCATGGGCTGTACAAGAGGCCAGGTCAGACAGCTGGGGGGGAGGGAGCACTAGCTCCCCATGTGTGGAAGCACATGATGCTCGAGTGTCCCCCCCCCCCAGCCCCAGCCACAACTCTGGCTGGCAGATTAGCTAGGTGTGTGGGTGCAAAAAGCCCCGAGATTTGAGTGGAGAAAAGGAAAATATATATAGACCTGTGATTTAGACAGGAGAGGGGGCAGACGAGAGACGGGGCTACAAGGACACAGGAGAAGGCTAAAGGACTAGGAGCAAGGAGGAAAGATGGGACGGAGAAGAGGAGAATGGGGCTGAGAAGAGGACTGGAGGCTGGCTGACAAGATTAGAGGGGCAGCAAAGGCAGCAGAGGGCAGACTGATGGAGCAGACAGACAGATAGACAGACAGACTGAACAGGAGGCAGCAGAGAGCACAGAAGCGGTCAGCACAGGGTACAGGCAGAGTTAGTGAAAGTAGCTGAGCAAGTGAAAGTACCCTGAGGCAAGAGGCAGCTAAGGCCCTTATTGTATTAGAAAAGTTCCAGGGGCAGCAGGTGGAAGCCCTTGAAGGGGAACACAGTCAGGTTGTACATTTTATTTCCCTGTATTCTTAATTTTAAATAGTATCTCATAAATAAACTCTGCTTTGATTATTTAGTTAAGAGGCTTCTTAATCTTTTGCTTATCAATTTTGGGAGTGGAGAAGTATGATGGAGCTTTATAAACAGCCCACATTAAATTAATAGCAGTCAGATAGACAGTCAGCCAAATAGTCAAAAGTCCCCAGATTAGTCCTCCAGTCAGATTAGTCCCCCCAAATTAGCCCTAGTCAATTTAAAATATTTTACAGGGCACTGGTGATACAAAAAAAAAAAATCTCTTTGCAGATATCAAACCCTTGAAAGAAATGTACTGTGTATCCCAACATGTATATGTTGTCTGATGCAACCTACACTGAAGACTTTTGTTAAATGATATATTCTAAGTGGATAAAGCACCAGCCCTGGATTCAAATGTACTAGCTGTGTGACCCTAGGCAAGTCACTTAACCCTCATTGCCCTGCAGAAAAACCAACCAAACAAACAAATAAATAAATAAGCAAATAAATGAGTGAGTGAACAAGCAAATAAATAAATAAATGGATGGATAAACAAATAGATAAATAAATGGATTAATAAATAAATAAGTAAATGAATGAGTAAATTTATATATATATAAATGAACAACAAAAAAATAAATAAATAGTGTACTCTAGTTACTGATTTTCTAAATAGTGAGTTATAATACCATAGGATTTAGAAGTCCTAAGAATATGACTTACTCAAGATTACTTGGATAGTACCTAGCAGTCAGAACTTGAAGTTGTGTCATCTGACTCCAAATCCAAAGGTATTTTACTATGAGATTCTCCCAGACACTAGATGAGAAGTGAATTCATTTATGCCGGGAGATAAGATATCTTTTATTTGAAATCACTGCCCAAGAAAAATATATTATTTTATCCTTATTCGTGCATCTCTGTTACCTCCAGACTGAGACTGATGAGAGTTTGTGTGATATGTTCATAGTTACATAGCCAGTGAGTGTCAGAGCCAAGAACTGAATCTAGGTATCTTAACTCAAAGGCCAGTTATCTCTTGAAGAATAATAAATGTAAACAAAGATAGATAGATAGACAGACAGAAACACAGATGGATATTTAGATATTAAAACCAGTCACACCATTACATGGTCAACAAATATAGTTGGTTGTGTAAAATTTAATAAATGCTTTCTAGGACACACAATGTGCACAGTGCTAGACAATGTTGTAGTTTTTAAATAGTGTTCTCTAATATGCTATCAGCATGCCCTGATTTTATAATGTGACTATCAGCTTCATGACTGAGTTGGCAAGTTTCCATTTGCATACTGCACACCTACAGTGGGCTTTGCGATGTCTCAATGACTGAAGCAGTTATCTTTCTTAAGGCTTCTTCATGCCATTGACAGAAGAATGGAGGTTTTTCAGGTGGCTCTCAACCAACTGGATATGAAATGGGATCAGCTAGAGGCAAGAACAGATGGAGAAGGGCAACAGATGGAAAGATCCTATTCAGGACATGCAGAAACACTCTAGCAAAATCAATCATGCCGCAGTAGCTAGTTACAGCCTGGTTAAAGAAAATGAACTCTGGTCCAGAAGCAAGTTTCTGAGAAATTAAATCTAGGTCCCTGATTTATAAGTAATTAGTCTTGATTTTCTGTATCCATAAGGATACTTCGATGACAAGGAATTAACAATATTTTGTAATTTATTTTTCACCATTACTGTCTTTATGAAGTAGGGGTTTTTGTTTGTTTGTTTTAAAGTACACTATGTCAGATATAGTCCTTTCCTTGGCTTCAACTTATTATATTACTGTGATCTTTGAGCACAGTTACATGGAATGTATGATTGAAGGAGCATAGTCAGCAAAGAAGCAGGAGTTCCTGGGTTCCTACAGTCATGGGAACTATAGGAATCACCCAGCCCAAAACCAAGGACTCTGGAGTAATTCACTCTGAACCCAGCAGGGAAAGATGAATCTGCATCCTTTGATAGTCCCTCAGCTGAACAAAGAAAGTTTCATCTTGAAGCCATGAGTGAAAAGAGATCGTAGTACCCAAGGAGAATAGACAGAATGACACGTATTTCCCAGAACCAAAAGTTACCCAAAAGTTATGTCTGTTTTCATCTACATTTCCCCTAAACAAATTCAAGGTCAGATCTTTGTGCCACCATAGTTGTGGTTCACTTTCCCTTTTGGGGGGAGGGGAAGAAGAATGGTTATTAATTGGAAAGTCTATTACATAGTTAGATTTCATATGTATTTGAAATTGTTCATTAATAATGAATTTTCAATATTAAGAGAGGAGCTTAAAATACATTATTAATCGAAGGAATATCAGTCTCAATTTGAGAAAAGAGGCTTATTATTGTTATTCTTATTGTTGGTCTTCATTACTAGTTATACATTTTTCTTTTCCTTTTCTTTTGATTTCTTTCCTTCTCATTTTGAAGCTGCCTATTCAATGTAAAGTGGACAAATAAAGTTCAACAAGTATTTGTTGAACACCTAATACTTTTCTAGGCATCTGGAAGATCAGCAAACATTTATTATCTTCTAGGCACTGTGCTAATGACTAGGGAGATAGAGAAAGACAAAATGCAGTCCCTGACCTCAAGGAACTCACGTTGATATGGGAGAGACAACATGTAAATTGGTACATACAAGATTTGTACACAGTAAATGAAAGGTATTCTGAGAGGGGAAGGCATTAGCAGCTTGGTGGGGAAGAGAGGAGGATGTTAGGTAGAACAAGGAACTGCCTCTTACAGAAGGTGTAATTGTATCTGAGTCTTGAAGGAAGACAGTAGAACCAAGAGGTGGAGTCAGAGGAGCAGAGCATTCCAGGGGTGAGGGCCAGTTAATGCAGAGAGATGAAATGAAATGTTCAAAGACTTGCAAGTAGGCCTCTGTTGCTAGATCAATAATCATAAAGTACATAAAGGAGGGTGAAGTGTTAGAGTGAAAAGGTAAGAAGGACTCAGGTTATGAAGAGCTTCACGTGTCAAACAGAATATAGTTATCCTGGAGGTAATAGGAAACAACTAAACTCAATGAGCAGGTAGTTGACAATTAATCAATGCTTTAGTATAATCACCTTGGTCACTGAGTGGGGTGTGAATTGGAATGGAGAAAGACTGAAGATAGGAAGTTTAGTTAGAAGGCTATTGTAATTGTATAGGTAAGAAGAGGTAAACTAGCTATGTTAGTGGAAAGATGTTGTAAAGATAGAAATCACAAGATTTATCAATGGATCAGTGGATTGGATCTTTGAGTCTGGAGAGAGGGAGGAGTTAAGGATGACAATAAGACTGTGATCTTTGATGCCTTGGGAACATGATGGTGCTCTGAACATTAATAAGCAAGTTTGGAAGAGGGTAGAATTTTGGGAGAAAGTAATGACTTCTGTTTTGCATTTGGGTTGCCTGAGACATCCAGTTTTCAGATGTCCAAAAAGCAAATGATGATTCATGACCAGCTCAGGATAGAGGCTAAAACTAGAAAAGGGGTGTGGGGGGAGATGTATATAAACTAGCTTATGCTTTCAACCTGCTTATTGGAGGAAGGGGAAGGGAAATGAGCAAATATTTATTATGCTCATTTTGCAGTTTAGGAAACTGAAGGCAGCAGAAGCTCAGTGACTTGTCCAGAGTCACACAGCTAGCTAGATTTGAACTCAAGTCTTACTGGTTCCAGGTTTAGTGTACCATTTCACTGGGCCACTTAGCTATGGTTAAGTCACAAGAATAAAATACAAAAGGAAAATATAAGATGGTATATAATGAAGTTAAATGTTCATTAGTGAGATAATTGTGTTGAAATTCAGGAGTTCATGTCTTCCACAAACTGATTTTGTAACTCTGGGCAAGTTACTTTACATCTCTGGACCTCAGTTTCCTCATCTGTAAAAAAAGAAGGGGCTGACTTGATTAACTTAAATTTCTTCATCACCCACAGGCATCTTCCATTATCTTCATCCCTAAAATTCTTCTTTCTTATTTTAATTGTCTTTCTTCCATCTCTCCCCTTGCCTTTCTCCTTCTAAATCTTTTCTCCAATCTTCTAATGCCTCTCTGTTTCTCTTTTATCCCAGTCTCTTTCCCTTGCTCTCTCTCCACTTTTCTTACTTTGCAATCTTGACCTTAGGGTTGACCATGACACAACTACCATTTGTCTTTTAATTCCTTGTCGTGTCACTGCTCTTCCCTTCCCAAACTATTTTCTGCATTCTCCTCTCTTACTCTCACACTATTGAATATTGCAGGAGATTCCAGTGATGCCAACTGGTCCCACTACAAATTTGTTATCTAATCTTAGTTGGTTCCTTACTCCTACATGTCAATTCTTTTATTCTTTTCCTACAATGACTATTCCAAATTAGCTCCTCTCTGCTCAATTCCCTCCCTCTCAACAGAAGACTTCGCCTCCAATTTTACTGAGAAAATAATGTCTCTCTTGAGAGCTACTTAGTGTTTTGTATGTTATAACTTGAAAATGTTACCACATTATCCCCTTTTCTTTATTTTCCTCCACTCTCTGAGGAGGAGTTGGACTTTTTCCTGACCAAGGTCAAGAGAAAGAAAAAAAGGAATATTTACTGAGAATATGTAGCATGAACAAAAGTTAAAAAGCATTTTCTCACAACAGTGAGAGACATCCCCTCCCTCTATCACCTTGGTCCCTGGGGGGGAAGTGAGATCAACTTCAAAACAGTTGCTACAAAGCATTTGCCATACTATGTTTCTCTCCAAAGTAACAAAGCTAAGGAATAAGTCCCTCTTGCTCCTTTTCCTGCTGGCCGCCTTCGATCCATTGCTCTGCTTGATCATGGAGGTTATTCAGAACCCCAGGTTCAGCTGTACACCAAATCTGGCATAACCTCCAGCTCCTGGATTCCTAGCAGCTCATTTTCCTCCTTAGCACTATTTTACCAAAGAACAGGAAAGAATAGACACACAGCTAAGTATTTCAGACACAGCCACGAAACAAAGAGACCAAATCATCAGGTTAGTGTCTCTTGAAAAAATTCTCATTTCTGATTCATCAGTCAGTTGAAAGTCCTTTCTTCACATGTCAGAAAGATCTGAAACAATACCTGTGAAAGCCCTGGAATTTATATGAGGATTGCATCAAGTAGAACTTGCCATAGAACTCATAAGGACCAAGATCCTATTGGCTAATAATAGTCTCTCATAATACTTTATTTTTAAAAGAATTAAATGTTTTTTTTAAGAAAAAAGAGAATTTGTAATTCTGAACTTGACTGAAATATATAAATGTCTCCATACACAAAGACTATCTACCCTTTCCCTCTTTTCCCCTCCAGCTACATTCTTACCAGTCCATGTTAATAATATTCCATCCTTGGACAGAAAGTGGTCACTCCTTGATTTTAAGCAGCAATGCAGATGTAGAAATCCCATTCTCAAGCATATTATTTGTGCCTAAGCTATTTATTTCCCAAATCTTCCCTTTTTTTCCTGAAATTCTTGTTTGCCTAGATGGAGATGTGAGGAAAATAACACTACGTTCTTGCCCAAGACTTGGAAATCTTGAGCAAAGCTTGGTAAGTCCCTTCTGGCAATATTATTTGTGTTTTCTATATCACCAGAAATTGGCAACAATCATCTGGTTTGACAAATCTTGGGAAATTCTCTATATTATCTTAAATACATTCCCTAGAAGAACAGTACACCTCTCCATTGTTTTCAGGTTGACAAATAGATGCCCCAGTTTCCTTCAGCACAAAGCCACTAACACTAGCTACTCTTTTCTTCTTTGCTTGACCCTGAAAGAATGAGCTTACATTTCAAAGCACCTATGGATTAGAAACAGCATTCCATAAATGACAAGGAGCTGCTCTTTTCTGAGTGTATAGTTTCTTCCTCTTATAGAAGAGTTTTATATCTGTGTCTCAGCTTCAAACATTCATTGGTCCTATCTCTTTCTCATTTATGTTATAGTCTTCTGTTCTCCAGCTTCCTAACCCAAGTCAAGACACCCCTTATCTCTTGAAATCCTTTTATTTTTGTGTTTTTTAGACAGTCAATCCCTTTGTAAATTTCTTATCTTTGCCTTTTGTTGATTATTTGATTTTCTTTTTTGGGAAATCTTTGTTCTCCCTGAATTAAGTCAGAGTCAGAAGTATAGAGATATTTGCGGGGGGGGGGGGGCGAAGATGAGAACTGAAAATGAGCATTGGATTTGACAATTAATTATTTTTCCTTTGAAACAGTAACCTTGGTAGATTGATGGGGGTAGAAGCCTCATTGCAAGGAATCAAAGAGGGAATGGGGTTGTAGAAATGAAGACATTTACATGTAGACAACATTTGGGGGGGCAGGGCTATGAGGGTCAAGTGACTTGCCCAAGGTCACACAGCTAGTTAGTGTCAAGTGTCTGAGATAAGATTTGAACTCAGGTGTTCCTGAATCCAGGGCTGGTCCTTTATCCACTATGCCACCTAGCTGCCCCCCACATGTAGACAACTTTTTAAAGAAGTTTAAGAGTTGATGGAAGGCAAGATTTGGGAAACTAACTCAATAGACTACAAAGGTCAAAGGAAAGAAATTTGTTGTTTGTAGAGAGATAGGAAAGATTCAGTGCCAAGAGAGAGATTAGAAACATGGGGGGGGGTCATGACAGCCTGATCAAGGTCCTAAAGGAAATGGAAGAGAATAGGACTAAGGGTGAAAGTAGGCAGATTATATATGATCTTTATGATAGAACACAGGAGGGACTGGATTGACAGGAAGTAGGACGATTGGTTAACAGATTAGCAAAATCCATGTGTGAAGCTGTAATAAAGGGCTGGACTATCATGCTGTCAGTGGATGTGGGGAGGAAGGGACAAATCTGAAAGATATTTCAGAGGAAGAATTGGCAGAAGTTAGTGACAGATTGGATATAGGTGAATTTCAGCATTTCCTCTAACAAAAGGAAATCAATACAACCTATAAATCAAGTTCCTTTAGCTCTTCTGCTGCCTTCCAAGCTCTTTTCCCTTGCTCACCCTGTAACTTGGAACAATACGCCTGCCCACTCATATTGCAAGAATAATGATTTGCTGGCAGAATCTCAGTGAATCAGCCTTACCCTGAAAATGTTATATTGTTTGAGAACCAGGCTAAATTTTTTCATAACTGCTTTAAAAGTGATTTCCATTTGAGCTAGGTGGAACAAATTCCTGCTGCTGGCCAAATCTTCTTTTTCTTTTTTCTACTGAACAGAATCCCATAAAAAGGACTATTGCTCTTTTGTACTTCTCTGTGATGCATTTGTGTTGGGCTCTGTGAAGGAGGCCATCCAAAAATAAATGTAGTGTTGTAAAAATATCCTCGTAATTCTACCAGAATGCCACTTTTTACTAGCTGTCTTTTTTTCTCCCTTTATGTCTCCTTTTCAATTATTTCTTTCCCTCTGCTGCAGTGCCAGATTAATGCTAGTGGTCTTTTCATAGACACCTAGCATGACTGAAAGAATCCATCGTCCATCTTTGAAACCTTCATTAAACCCAAGCTGAGTTTTGTGACTGCATGGATTCAACCCTAGAAAATCACTTTTAAAAGAAATCCTAATGGAACCACTAGACACTTCCCTGGATTCTTGTATATCTTAGTATTTAAAAATAATGACCATATTTGATTCCTAGTTCTGGATATATATCCATGCTGTGCCACTCTGTGATATCAGGCTCTGGATAATTCTATCATTCTTGTTATGTTAGTAAGGGTTTCAGTTTAGTTCATTAGAATTTGTCTTGGGGCAGCTAGGTGGCACAGTGGATAGAGCACCGGCCCTGGATTCAGGAGGACCTGAGTTCAAATCTAGCCACAGACACATCACACTAGTTGTGTGACCCTGGGCAAGTCACTTAACCCCAATTGCCTCACCAAAATAAATATAAATAAATACAGATTTTGTCTCACTATTTTGTAAATTTCTCTTTGATTGCATATGCAATATAATAGTGAAGTACTCTCTGCTTTTGTTACAGTAAGGCTCTACCTTCTTGACCACCTTTCATTCCTTGCACTAAAATTACTATTTCAGCCAAATTCATGAGGCTGCTCCCCCTTAAGCATGGTTTCCAAGCCTTAAGAGGAAACATAATAAAAAGATCTTGCAAAGAAACAGAGGATTGACTCAGTTATCAAGGTGTTGGGTTGTTTGTTTTATTTGTTTTTGCTAAAGTCTGGGGATTGGGATACATCAATCTTTTTAAACATTAGGATGTCTTCTTTGGATAAGTTGATGCTTTGTATTAAAAATAGGGTTTTGTATAACATCAAAAAGTTGACATTCCTCAGTTTCCTCTGTAAATACTTTTTATATCTCTGTTCCTTCTGTAAATAAAGAATTAAACTAGTTTTCCCAAGCTCTTAATCTATGATCTTTTAATATTAGGCATACTAACAATATCCAATGATTTAGAAATTGTCCCCAAACTACTATGAATTAATTTTTTAAATGAATTTACATCATAAATCATAACAACTACTTACATTAAAATCATACATTTATGAGCAATAGATTATATAAAATTAATGAGAATCATGTATGCATATTTATCAATTTGTAGACCCTCTGCAAGAGAGAGAGAGAGAGAGAGAGAGAGAGAGAGAGAGAGAGAGAGAGAGAGAGAGAGAGAGAGAGAGAGAGAGAGAGATAAGGCCCATAGATTGGAAACAAGGAGAATAGAAGATATCTAAGATTCCTCCACTCTCTAACATCTTATATCTCCATAACAATACAGAATTGACAATAGGGTAAGGATGACCATGTGGGATGAGCAATAAGGAATTTAACTCGACAAGAGTTTGAGGATGAGGGTTTGACAGAGACATAAATCATGTAGTTCAATGCTCTAAATTAGTAAGTACCTTAGAAGACTAGATGCAGACAGATATTATGAGTCTGAGAAGAGAAAGGTTCAAGTTCATGGAGATCTGAGAAACAAAGAAAATGAAGGTACTATAGAGTGAAAGAAAATTATAGATGAAAGAATTCTCAGAGGTCAACCTTGCTTGAGCATAAATCCACTTTAAGCATTTGCAAGAAGCAGGGGAGGTCTCAACTTGAAGAACTCCAGTGATTTTGCCACCTTCTAAGAAGTTCCTTTACATTTTTGGAAAGTTCTCACTCTTAAAAAATTTTGTCATATGGTTAGCCAAAATCTTCATTTTCACAACTTCTAACTATTAATCTGATAATTCTTTGTAGTAGGTAAGACAAGTCTAATCCTTTAAAAATTTTTACAGTAAGCATCGTTAGTTCTTCTAGCTGATCTTGTCTTTCCAGATTCAATTTCCTTTGCCATCCTTGTCACCTCCCTATAGATGTTAGCCTTCATAAAATGTGGAAATCACAGTTGACTACAGCATACCAGGTTGAGTCAAATCATGTCAGAATACAGGAGGATTACCATTTCTACCCCCATTTGATGCTATAGTTTTATCACTGAAACATAAGATTACATCTGTCTATTTAAAATGTCAGTTAACACATAGAGTACGTGTAATCCATTAATGCTCCTGGAGCTTTTTCACATGAATTGTTATCTAACCACACATCCTGTGCACTTGTGCTGGCATCTTGCATATCTCATTTTTATGGGGGTACCTTTTATTTAAACATGCAGATCTTTAACCTTATGGAATTTTATCTAAGTAATAATACCTAGCAATTATCCAGTGATATGTGGTTTGAAAAGTGCTTTATGTATGTTAACTCTTCTACTTGATTAGATGCATTAGCCTAACCTTTTTTATATTCCTTTTGTAATATCTAGCATGTTAGATATTTTTCTTAGCTTCACATCAAGGGCAAATGTCCTGTATTCCATCTCTGTCTCCAAGTCATTGACACAAATGTAGGCAAAGCAGTTTCCAGTAGCATGGGCAGCAGGAATTACAAACCTAGATGGGAATCTTGAGGAACAACTTATGGTCCACAGGGATAGAATCTGGCAGAGAGTGTCAGGATTTAGATCATCAGCTTGATGACTGTGAGAAGGAAATTTTTAAAAAAGGAGGGGACAGTGAGCTAGCGCCATGGAAAAAGGACCAGATTTGGATTCAGGAGGACCTGAGTTCAAATCTGGCCTCAGACACTTGACACTTACTAGCTGTGTGACCTTGGGCAAGTCACTTAACCCTCATTGCCCTGCAAAAAGCCAAACAAACAAATAAGTACCTAGCTGATCATTAAAACATGGTTTAAATTCCCTGACCCTAAATCTCTGCCATGTATCTAGAACACTTTGTAGCCTATATATTAGTAAAAAAGATTATATCCACATATCAGAACATATATAAGAAAAGTGAAAAAAGAACACTAATTTTCTAGGATGCTTAATTTATATAATAACTCATACCTAGATTTCATTTAAAGCATAGATGTTTCAAATTTTCCACCTTTCACCATTGTGTTAGAGATTTTGTAAACCCAGACTCATTTTGTAAATGATCTATCATGGAGTGGTATGCTTTGGGGAATTGAATATTACTTGATGATGATAACTCATAGTTTGTTGTGCTCTTCATATACCAAGGAATGTCCAAAACATAGTATGGCACATTGTTCTTTGTCAACAATACTCCATTATTGAATTTACAAGCATACCTTTTTTTTTTTTTTTTTTTTAGTGAGGCAGTTGGGGTTAAGTGACTTGCCCAGGGTCACACAGCTAGTAAGTGTTAAGTGTCTGAGGCCGGATCCGAACTCAGGTACTCCTGACTCCAGGGCCGGTGCTCTATCCACTGCGCCATCTAGCTGCCCCAAGCATACTTTTTTTTTTTTTTTAATGGGGCAATGGGGTTAAGTGACTTGCCCAGGGTCACACAGCCAGTAAGTGTCAAGTGTCTGAGGCCGGATTTGAACTCAGGAACTCCTGAATCCAGGGCCGGTGCTTTATCCACTGCGCCACCTAGCCACCCCTCAAGCATACCTTTTTGAAACTGAATTTAAGTAGAAGTAAAAGGAAGAAAGGTTGTAAGTGAACACATATAGGTATATACACATAAATGTATAAAACTTATAGAAGATAATAGTTTCAAAACATTCATTAAGAATTTCAAAGAAACCAGGAAAAAAAGATGTAAAGGAAATAGTTTCAGCAGCATCAGACCTTAAACTATATTGTAAGGTGAGAGTATTGTTGAAATATAAAATGCAAAATTTCCATTATTTTAAATAAAATTTTTCTTGTATAAATTAAACCTATGTGGCCAAGAATAGAAGAAATGCAGACAATTGGGGAGAAAACCTTCCATGGATAATTTCTCAGACAGAAAGTGATTAGGTTGGAATATTGCTGTGGTATATGAGGTGATGAGCTGTGTGTTATTTAAAATATTGTGGGACTAGGCTGTTATTTCTGAAATATTATTACTTATAAATTAAAAGCTATTACACCCATTTTGGTGGTAAGCATTTATTACTAATTAAGATCACATATTAATAAAGTATTGACCACATCTGCCTGATTTCCCCAGTAATTGCATACCCAGCATGGAGAGAGTAAGAGTCCCAGATAGGAGGCCAGTGAGAGAGAGCCATGGGTAAGAGAGTAAGAGAGTCAGAGAACACATAGCCTCAAGCCCCATATTGCCTAATGAGGAGAGAGAGTCCCAGGATGGGAGCCAGGAAGAGAGAGAGAGCAAGCCTTGGGTTCCCAGGGATTTTTGTCCTCCTTCTGGTAGAAGTGGGTCACCACAAATTGATCTAAGCTAATTGGTTAGCATCATTCAGCTACATTGATTGACATGACTGGGGGTGGTGGTCTAGAATCACATTCCAACCAAGAAGCATGCTTCTTTCCCTAGTTAATCAGAAAGGTCAATCTTCATTCCTTTAGTTAAACTGAAGGCTCATCCCAGGTTGGTTTCCATGAATGGGAGAGAGTAGCTAACACTAATAAGTCTGGGTTTCTTCTAGAAATTCATTATTAATAATTTTTGTTCTCACAGCTGGTTTACTTTGAAAGGCATGAGAAGACTTGGACTTGTGAAGGAAGATGCTATCCATCTTCAGAGAAACATATTGTGAAATAAGCATAGTATGGTTTTACATATATGTGTATGAGTGTATATGTGTATGTATATGTATATATATGTACACATATAGGTATTGTATATGTCTGTATATTTATTTATATGAATATTTTATATATATACACATATATATCTCTCCATGATTATTTGCAGCTTTCTTTAGGGTGCAAGGGGGAAAGAGGGGGGTGGGGAAATAATAAAGCAAAAAGTACACAGAAGAGAACAAAAGAAAACAGGGAAGCAAAGAAAAACTGGGCAGATTTGAAAACAATGTGTAGTATTTATTATGTAAGTTTTCTTGAAATGAAAATTTGTTGTTTTGTATTGAATCCTCTCCCATGTTCTGATATGTACATGGCAACATTTTCTCTTCTCATTTTGTATTTAAGTTTAATTTATTTTTTAAATTACAAAAAACAAAACCCACAACGAAAACCCCCCAACATGTTCATTAAAAACTGTAAAACTAGTCACTAACTTTAGATGGACTTGGATGCTTCGGCAAAGTTCTAGGCAACATTTGAGTCTTGAGTGTGTGATTAGAAAGAAGGGAACTCATTTGAATACTCTGAGCAACAAGCAAAATGTGATACAGAATATGAAATATCTTGATCTGAAATATGATCTAGCAGGAATTCTTAGGCATTCCAAATAGTAACTTTTCAATCTTCTTTGCAAATCAGTGGTAGGATTAGTGCTTGAGTTTGAAACAGCTGGTTTTGCATATCTAATGATGGGTTTGGGCAAGGCTAGCTCAGGCTGCTATTAATCATACCAATTCCTTGTGTTTTAGCTTGTGAGAAGAAACTGTAGGGAAATCAGTGCAGTGGGCATAATTCCAAAACTAATTTGTCTTTACAATATCCTAGGTTCTCTCCAAAGAGAACCTCCAAATTGATGAAAAGTCTCCTAGGATTCTGAGAAATTTTGTAATCAGTAAACATAGCTAAAAGGTATTAAGATGGAATGACTATTTTCACATCACATTTTGGATCAACTTTGTATACTTCATGGAAAAGGGTTAGGCTTACTACTCTTCCAGCGTTTCTTTTGGCTTATAAATATAAAGATTGTCCAGACCTCGGGGGAAAAACTCTACATGCATCACGTCAACAATTATGGAAGAGACTATCTGAAGTTCACATTGAAACAAAACTAGTGTCCCTCAGCAGTTTTACTTGCATTTAAATCTTATCAGTTGGTTCCAGCTGTGTTGATGTGATCATTTAAATACATGATGTTGTCAAGGAATTCACATTCAGTTTGGCCTTCCTTAAAGATCTCTTGTAACTATCCAGCAAAATATTCCTTAATTAAAAAAAAAAGATAAAAACCTTAATATGTTCCCTTAGTGGTATCTGAAGTATAAAGTGAAGAACCGAGGTAATTTTTTTGACATAACAAGTGAGAAAACCTCAAATTTTGATTCAATATAGGGATAATTACCTAGATTAAGTCTTAGTCCTCTGATATACTTTGACTGATGTTGCATAAAATCAGTTAAATTCTTATGTAAAAATGAAAAGCATATAATCATCTAATTTCATTTCATTTATTAACATTTATAATAGTCTTTATTATGTCCATTTACTATATGTACTGTATACAAATTATTGTGTTATGGCTTAAATGATGTGCCATAGTACCTGGAACACTTAACCCTGTCTTGAATCATTTGAGCCAACAAAACCAGGTACATTTGACACTAGATAACATGAAGAGAGTCAGCACATTGAGAACTAAGACAATCAGAAAAGCTTTCCTGTAGGAAGTTTCATTTAGGCTGATCCTTAAAAGAAGCTACAGCTTTTGAAAGGTGGAGGTGAGAAAGGTGTGCTTTCCAAGCATGGGAGGAGGTAACCTTTGCAAAGATAGAAGATGAAGTTCCAGGCTCAGGGGATAGCAAATGGGCAGTTGGGCTGGGACATTGTACACGTGAAGGAAAGTAACATGAAGTAAATCTGGAAAGGTAGTCTAGAACCAAAAAATTTAAAGAACTTTAAATATCAGATGAGGATTTTTCATTTTATCCTACAAGCAATAGTGATACACACACAATTATAGACACAGAGAATGACATGATCACGCTTATACTTTAGGAAAAACTACTTTGGCAAGTACATGGATGATGGGTAAGAGAAGGGAGAGATAAAAAAAATGGAGACCAGTCAATATGTGAGTGATGGTATGTTGAGCTCAAGGAAGAGCACCAAAATGATCAAATTGGCTAGAGTATAGGAGTATATAAAGAAGAAGAATATAAAATGCCTGGAAAGGTAGACTAGATCTAGATTTTGAAGATCTTTAAATAGTATAATAAGGAGTTTTTATTTTATTTTAGAAGCTATAGGGAGCTACTGGAGATGTTGAAGAGGGCAATGATGTAATCAAGTCTGTATTTTAGGATAATTTTTTCAGCTGTGTAATTGGTGTATTGGAGAGACAAAAGGCTAAAAGTAGAGACCAATTAGGAGAACATTCCAATACTCTAGGTCATATTACATGTTTAGAAGACAGGAACAGATGGAAGAGATATAGTAGAGATAGAATCAAAGAATTAATTGAATATGGTGAGGGTAAGAGAGAAGAATGAGTGAAGAATGACTCTGAGTCTTCTTATATGAGTAATTAAATGAATGAATGATGGAACCCTAGACAAAAACAGATTTGGTGGAGGGTGGAAGATGAAATAATGAATTGCATTTTAATTATATTGCATTTGAGATGTCAATGAGACTTCAAATTTCTGTCTATTAAGTATTTGGTGATTTGTACTTAGAGTTCAGGAGAACAATTTGCACTGGATAAATTGTGTTAGAATCATCTGAATAGAGATATGGGAACTGATGTAATACCTAATAAATATAGTACATAGAAGGGGAGAGGGTGAAAGGCAGAACTTGTCTTAGATATTGTTAGATATTTGGGTGTTTAGATATAAGAAGTGTTTTAAATTATTTTGAAGTGTCATGTTAAAGAAACATCATGGTAATGCCAAGATCTGTTTACTTGGAGTCAAGAGACATCTGAGTTTGAATGCTACATCTGATACTTCCTAGCTTTAACTGCCTGAGCATCTGTCTCCTCATCTGGTAAAAAGGGGGAAATAACAATATTGGTAGTGCCTTCCTTCCAGTATTGGGGTGAGAATAAAATGATATGTGTATAGTGCTTTGCAAACCTTAAAGTATTTTGTAGTTGTCATTTAGTATTATTGGTAGAATTTTCCTCTTTTCAACTGATGATTTAGATACTTTGTAGGAAGCCTTGATGAGAAGTATGTTGGATTTGTGCATGATACATCATAATTAATTCTGAATTGTTCCGAACCATGAACCATAGAGCTATACCCATAATCAAAAGAATGCAGTGTTTTAGTTCACAAATGAACTAAGTGAATGTTAATTGAACTACTGTCCATGGTGGTGATGCGTGCATGCTATAGAAAAGAATTACCTTGCTACTATGTTGTATTGTTGCTAATTAGACAGAATAATGGCTTCACTTGTGCTTACAGACAATGCCTAAAAGACTAAGCAAGTGAGCCATACCACTTCCTGATAATTACTTGTGCTGGACTCTACTCCTTGCTGATATTTTCTGCTCAGTGGTTTACTCTGGGCAAGTGTCTACTCTTATTTTATTTAGTATAGGGCCCCTATATTCCTAGTATTGTGATTTATATGAGACTTCTTTCTGGCCAGGGTTATTGCCACTATGCTCAGGATAGGCATGTTTTGACTTCTATGTACTTAGGAGAACAAGGTTCACTGATAGGACTTACTGGTTTGTGTCTGGGAAGTTAAATGCAATCAGAATTTGGACCTGGACTATTTGAACCTCTTAAGGGGATTGTGATCTAGATTTGAGCATTTTGAGACTTTCATGGCCTCGAAGGAAATTTGTCTCTTTGGGCAGTCTTTCCTTGAAGTTCTGCTTGAGTTATAATTTTTGACTCTAAGAGATTGAGAAAGGAGAGAAAGGGCTGCCACTGAGTGTAACACTCAAACGTTTTAATGCTGAGAGAATGGTATTGCTTTCTGACTCATAAGAAAAAAAAGCATTTAAACAATTTTCTTAAACAATTTAACTAACTAGCAATTGTTATTAAAGTCAAATGGTTTAGAAATCACAAGATTGTACATACAAATGTAAAGCAATAGGATTGTAATCTAACTTGAGACATGAAAGATAATGTATTTCTACCTGTTATATAATAATAATGCTATTCAAGATTTCCTTTTTAAAATGAAATAACCAATAAAAGCTTGACATTACTATTAAGTCCCTCCCAAGAAGAAATAAAAGTGGTGCTGTATTTAGCAGTGTTGAATATAGTTGTTCGATATTTAACATTTAATTATTTATTTAACTAATATTTAAGATACTTAGTTGCATATCTGGTTTGAATGCTCAAGGGCATTTGGGTTTTTTTAAATTTCATTAGAAGAAAGCATTACTGAATATATATGTATGTATGTATGTGTGTATATATATATACATATATATATATACACACACATATATATATACACATATATGTATATATCTCCTCTAAGTGATTCCAAATTAGTAGAAAATAGTGAATGACTGTTTAGAAATGGAGAATTGAGGTAGATGAAAGATAGATATTTAGATAGGTAGATAGACAGACAGATGGAATAATAGGTGGGGTAGGAGAAAAGAAGAGAGAGAACAGAATAATAAATAAAGAAAAAGGGGGAAGAAGAGAGGGAGGAGATGTATCTCAAATTAAAATGGTAAAAGATGAGTAAGCCCCTTCTCATAGTGCAAGTTGGTAGCTTCTTTGCAAGTTATGATATTCAAGAGTTCTGTAGAACACTGAGAGGTAATGTATCTTGTCCATGGTTACACAGCCTGGGTGTGACAGAGGCGTATCTTGAATATAGGTTTTCCTGGCTTTGAGTCTGGCACATTGTATTTACTATGCCTCACTGTTTCTCAGTGTCTGTCTGTCTGTCTATCTATCTATTTATCCACATATACATACATATATATATATATATACACATATATATATATATATATATATATCCACTACTGTGCATATCCATGTACTTCTATAAATATGTATGTTGTGAGAGGTAGCAAATTATGGTTACTAGAGATCTGGCCTTACAGTCAGTAGTAGTTCCGGGTTCAAGTCCTGTGACACATACCAGATGTGTGACATTTGGAAAGTCATTTCACATCTTGTTGCCCAAACCAATTAAATCACAAATCTGGCCTCCTCCCATTCCCTCACACACACACACACACACACACACACAATAATATGTATGTATGTTGAAATCACAGAACTTAATCACAGAAAAGGTAACTATAAGAAAGTTTTAAAATAACAAAAGGGGCAGCTAGGTGGTGCAGTGGATAGAGCACCAGCCCTGGAGTCAGGAGGACCTGAGTTCAAATCTGGCCTCAGACACTTAACACTTACTAGCTGTGTGACCCTGGACAAGTCACTTAACCCCAATTGTCTCACAACAAAACAAAACAAAACAAAACAACAACAAAAATCCTGCTACTGCTAGGGGATCCTTTTATGAAATGAAAACCTGTTCTTTGAGTATATTAGAAAGGGCCATGTGATGAATGATTGGTCATGCTGCCAAGTGACCTTTAATAGTTGAGTCAATTCACACAGAAAATATCAGACCCAGGTCCTAGAGAGTTGTGCAGAAAACACATGGAGCTATAGAGGGCTAGGCAAGGAGAAGACATGTGAAGCTGGGAAAATAAAATCATGTGCAGAAGCAACTCTAATAGGGAGCGAGACTCTGTGGGCTTCTCAAGCATAAGGAGTCTTGGCATAGTTACTGTGTTGCTTAAAAACCGCTAAGTCTGTCTGATCACAGAATTCCAAGATGGTTTCTTTCTCTCCTTGGTATCCCACATTGTAGCCTAAAGCTTTTCCCTGTGGGCCTGGCGAAATTTTATTTAGCTTTGTTGTTGTTGTTTGTTTGTTTTATAGGTTTACTTTGTTTTAATAAGCAGTGTTAATCATAGACATCCATTAGATTGGGTATATTTATGACAAATTCAATTAGGAGAAAGCCATTTAGAGAGCATCATCAATCCCTGAAGGGATAGAGGAAGAGAGAGGGAGAGGGAAAGACAGACAGACAGACAGAGTACTTTCCAGAGTATTGTTTACCTGGAAGCAGGTAGGGAGACTTAAAGATTCTTCACTAGCACTTGCGAGTCAATGTATAGCTCATTCTAAGAAATTCACCTAAGCAGTGAGTCATTAAAGGGATAGGATAAAAAGAGGAGTGGTTGAACAACCCAACTCTTTACCTCACTACTGATATATATATATATATATATATATATATATATATATATATATATATATATATATATATATATATATATATATACACACATACATACATATATACACATATACATACATATGTGTGTTACAGTATATATGTATCAAGTACTGTGTAGTGTGTGCATATGTTTGTATTATATAATAATTAGACTGACTATTCTGAAGTCAAAAAGAGCTAATGGTAGTTGGTATCATCATTCTCAGCTTGGGAGAAATGTCCAGCTCTCCTTCGATTGGTTTATATTTCAAAAGTATTAACATCAGAGATCTGGGAGTCAAAAGTCTCTCACTAAAACTTAATCTCAGTACTGGTGACCTAAATTACAGAGGTTCTCTGAGCTCCTAAATAAATGCACTGAAAAGCATATTAGCTATCAGGTTGGTGATTGTGCACCATATATCCTAAAAGCATAGTAAGTGATTGATTTAGCATATCATTAAAAATGTGGTGAGAAAAATCACATAAAAACAGTAAACACTCTATAGCTATTTTATGTCACATTTCGGGGAAATGACCATTAGCATAATATAGTAATATCATTAGCACAGTCTATACAGATGAAAAAAAGCTCAAAGCCAATATTGCATTTTCAAGGAATAAATAACCATGTGTTTCAATAAACACAATTATGGGTGTTAATATACTAACAGATTGGGTAATTTGATTTTCACTATCATTACTTATAGGAGATATTTCACATTAAGTCCCTTTAGAAATAAAATATTGGACATATTGTTTTAAGAGAAGAACATTTTCCATGGGTTCTGACCAGTGGCCAAGATTGCTGTTCTTAATACCTGCTTTGGGGGTCATCTGAACACCAGACAGAGTTTATCTCTCTTACTAGATGCCTAGCCCTGAACAAGTTGACCTTTTTGAGTCTCAGTTTCCTTGTCTTTATTAAATAAGACTAATGATACTTGGACTCCCTGCCTTAAAGGCTTCCTATAAGTAAGTGTCAAATGAAATTAATTATGTAACACCTTCTGCATATCTTCAAGTACTTCACTGAATTTTGGGAGAATACAAAAAACAATAGTACTGAAATTATTGGCCTTGATTAGGTAAAATAGCTGTTGCCCTGACAGTCCTGTGTGTTAATAAGGCATGGATTCCCAGAGAACTGTGATGTCCTTGGTACCTGGACCAATCTTTTGTACCTAGTAGGTACTTAATAATTGTTTGGTAGCTTAATGATATAGGAATGAATTTTATAATTTCTACAAGCACAGACAGAGGCAAAGGACCCAAATCTATAACAATATTTATAGCAGCATTTTTGGAGAAGCTAAGGAGAAACACAATGGGTATACATCAATTGGGAATGGCTAAAAACATTTTATGGTAGAATGAAGACCCAAATTGAGAGCTTACTGGTTCCTGGTATTGTCTCTTATGATCTGACTTCTCCCCAGCTTTGTCTTTGTCTCTGCTGTGGCTATAGCTGGAGATTGGTGCTGGCCTCAGGAACTATTTTCTTTTTTCTTTTTTTGGTGGGGCAATGGGGGTCAAGTGACTTGCCCAGGGTCACACAGCTAGTAAGTGTCAAGTGTCCAAGGCCAGATTTGAACTCAGGTACTCCTGAATCCAGGGCCGGTGCTGTATCCACTGTACCACCTAGCTGCCCCCACTTTTTTTTTTTTAGTAAGGCAATTGGGGTTAAGTGACTTACCCAGGGTCACACAGCTAGTAAGTGTTAAGTGTCTGAGGCTGGATTTGAACTCAGGTACTCCTGACTCCAGGGCCAGTGCTCTATCCACTGCACCAAGTAGCTGCCCCAGGAACTGTTTTCTAGAGACAACTAAGGCCTGACCAGAATGGCCACAGGATTCCAGAATACTTTTGTGCCAATCTAGACTGATGGAGGATCTTGGTGGTTTATTTCTGGTTTTATTTTACTTGTTACCCTTTTTCATTTTCACTGGGGTGTTTCTGAGGAGATCTGGGGTTCACTACAACTCTTTATGTCACCTTCTTTGCTAGAGTAGGTAAAGTTTAGTAGGCACGACAGGGAGTCCTGATTTTTCCACTATAAAAATAATTTCAGGTACATTACAAATAGTATCTTTTGTGCTTTGATGAGATTGCAGGTCCTATGTAGTACCTGAACTATGGTCACTTGTCTCATTAAATCTTTTCTGTAATTGAATTCATGTTTCACATTCTGTGTTAGTGCACAGGTTGGTTCAAAGAAACAACATAAAGAGCAGGATTATGGTAAACTTATTATCATACACTAACCCTACTTCCTCAGTTTTAACTTGAAATTTTTCAAGCAAATACATTTATTATACTGTGGTTCTAAAGTGGTGGGGTTTTTTGTTTGTTTTTGCTAAGGTCCACAATGATTTTAAAAATCAATCTGAAATAAATTTTCTTGTCCTTACCTACATTAAGTGACATTCTGTTGGCACGAGGGAAAAACATGTGACATCTTTGAAAACTCTAGTATGGAGAAATTTTCCAATCAGTGAAACTTGTGCTTTATAGATGCTTGTAGCCTTAGCACCCCAAGAACACTAAGTCTGTATTCTTCCTCTTAGCCATGCAAGCACACGATTCACCAGCACCTGCCAGGATAGCAGCTGGGAAGCATTGCCAAAATAGTTGAAGGTTTTTTGGAGCAATCGTGTCCTGAGTTCGAGAACTTGCTGCCTTTCTTCAGACATCTTGGCTCCTCCCAGGAATTCTAGCATTGCCAAAATAGACCCATTTCCTTAGTGCTCCAAAGCTGCTCAGGGAATAAAGTGTCCTCATGAATGAGGCTCTTGGGGGGGGAAAAATCCACTATTTTTCTGCAGCTTCATGACTTTTACAGTTTTGCACCAGCTCTTTATTGTCTGCTAAGGTCACACATTGCTTTGAAATACCAAAGTCACCCTTCAGGAAACAATCACACAGAAACATCTAGATACTATAGTAAGCAGAGTACTGGTTCTGAAGTTAGGAAGAACTGAGTTCAAATCCGATCTATGGAATTTACTAGTTCTGTGACGCTGGACAATAATTTAACCTCAGTCTGCCTCAGTTACCTCAATTGTAAAATAGGGGTAGCAATAGAACCTACTTCTAGGCTTAGTGTGAAGATTAAATAAGACTATATCTGAAGTACTTAGCATAGTGCCTACATAAATATTTATTTCTTTCCTCCCTCTTTTCCATTGAAAATAACTCCATCATGTGCCTTTACACATTCAGTTCATAAAACAAAGCTGTGCAAGGTACTGTATTATGTGCTAAGGATATAATGATAAAAACATTATAGTTGGGCAGCTAGGTGGCACAGTGGATAAAGCACTGGCCCTGGAGTTGGGAGGACCTGAGTTCAAATGCGACCTCAGACACTTGATGCTTACTAGCTGTGTGACCCTGGGCAAGTCACTTGACTCCAATTGCCTCACCAAAAAACAACAACAACAACAAAAACAAACAAAAAACATTATAGTTCCTGCCCTCAAGGAATTTACATTTTTTGGGGGGGGGACCCAACATATAGACAGCTAAGCAGTTATGAAGTATAAGCAAAAGTAATGTAAAGTAATTTCAAAGAGGAAGTAAATGCTAATAACAGAAGTAAAAAAAAAAAAAAGCCTGTGCTTTGAAAAGAGCTATGGCTTCTAAGAGCTAGAGTCACAGAGAGAGTGCAAAACAAATATGGGGCATAGTCTCTGCAAAGATTTACAGATTAGAAATGCAATGTCATATAACAGGCAGTTTTACTGAAACTAGAACTGCTTGAATGAAGTGTGGTCTTATGAAATAAGACTAAAGAGGTGGTTGGAAGTCAGATGTTAAAGCTTTTAGTAGTCCACTTAGCATTGGCCCAAAGAAAAAGGGTAGAACCTGATAGTTTTATTGTGTCGCGCATATAAAGCACCGTCTAGAAACTGTACGTTAGCTGTCTGTGTAGCCTAACAGTGCTCAGCAGCATTAGATGGAGAACCTGTCTTTTCCTCCTGATTCTCACTATTTATTACATTACATAAAAGCATCACTGTTTTCTCAACTCATTAATCTTTTTCTCTCTGAGTTATACATATTTGCCATTTTTCCTTTTAAAGTTGGCACATTTTAAAGTTTTAAAGTTTCTTCCCTTTGTGCCTTTGTGCCTTTTGCCTTTCTCAAGCCAGAGAATCTTTGAAATCCACACCATAATATATTTTTTACAATTTGTCTAACTCACTTCTGTCACCTGTGTCTGTACTCTTGTGTAAGATACAATGCTCTTTTATCCTGGGCTTAGCTTGTCACTGTCCTATAGAGAATGACCCTCCAATATGCTGAAATAGACCAGTTGAAGTACCTTTGGCAAAGCACTACATAAATGATGCTCTACAAGCCTATTGAAATTAATGAGACTTGGCTTACTCTTTTACATACAGAATACTTCTACGAGGCTTCAGAGGCATCCGATTCCTGATATGTGTTTCCATGGCATAGTGGTGCTCTCTCAGGCAACTAAGCTACAGGCATCTTTTTTGTTCATCCACAGAGTTCAGAGCTCTTTTCCCTTCTGTTTCTTCATGGCTAGCTCCCCTCTTCTCCTTCATCTTCTACTGCTCACCACTGTATCATTGTTTCTTATCTCTACTACTGCTTCTGCTATCAATGCCTCTATTGTTTTCAAATCCCTTCCTGTTCCCACTTAAATGTTTTCTGCCCCATTCTTTTTTTTCTTTTCCTGAATGTGTCAGGAACACACTTTGTTATGTCAGGTACCAGTATCAGGAAAAGGGTAAGCAGGCTTTCAGTGTGACTGAGGTTCATTATTGCAGAAGTAACCTGAAAAATCACCATACCATCAGACATGGCAACTCAAAAGGTATACAACACTAAGGAATCCAAAGAGAATAAAATTACTCTGACATCCCAAAGTGCACGCGCACACACATGTATATATATTTTTGCACATGTGTGTGACTGGGTCTATCTAGACTTGTTGGATCTTCTACTAAATGACTTGCCTTTTATTGCCATTGTCAGTAAATGAGAATTCTCCTTTCCTTTTGACAAATTCAAAATCACAGTGTATTATTTATAAGCTTTTGGTCTTCTGATTGTCTGGACCAAAGCTTCTTAATCTTTTTTATGTCATGTACCCCTTTGGTAGTCTGGCAAAGCCTATAGACTGCTTTTCAAGATAATGATTTTAATGCTTAAAATACAGAAGATTACAAAAGAAACCAATTATATTGAAATACAGTTATTAAAAAAAATTAAGTTCTTAGGTCTAAGGTTAAGAATTACTGATGTAAGCTGTTTTTACTGTGATTATTTAGAAACTGTTCTATTTTTTCATTGGCCTATACAATGTTTTCTTTTCCTTTGTAATAGTTATTTATGGGTTCAGCACACTTAAAGTGTCCTCCTTTGAGGTAATAGGAGTCATACTATGCATTTGGTATCTCTTTTTTTAATTTAAGTCCAGGGTTATGCTGGAGCTGGCTTGTAATAGTGCACAAAACTCTATTGTTAAATTTTCAACATAAGTATTTACACTTTGGAAATTGGCAAATGCTACAAATTAAGGTTAAATTTATTGTTTTATTCATTGTCCTGACTTTTAAAAGTAATGGACAAAATGTTAATAATTCAGATTAAACTTTTTAAACTTTTTATTTTATTCTTAATTTATGGAATAAAACAAGCATTTCTATAACAGTATAATAAAAAAGATGATTGCACATAAAACTGTAAAATCTATTATGTACAACTTGCCATTCCTTTTAAATACATTATAAACTTATCATGTAAATTTATTTTTTCTCCCTTCCCACACTTCCTAAAGATGGCTACCATTACACACACACACACACACACACACACACACACACACACAATATTCATGTGCTACATTTGAATTCCACTGGGCTCATCATTAAAGGCTCTTTACAAGTCACAGATGATACTATCCCCTCCTTCTTTCTTTCATAATCTATTACAGTCACATCTTTTCTGCAATACATGAATATCAGCATTATCCTATAAATGTGATTCTATTGATTAGGGGTAATGTAAAGATCCCACTAGGCTAGAAGTTAGGCAACCTGGGATATACACTGTTTCTCTCCCTAACCAGCTGTACCCAATTCACTTTACCTTACTGAGCCCATTTTTTTTTTCCATTTGCCAAATGAAGAGTTTAAACCAGGTGATCTAAAAGCTCCCCTGAAGCTTTATCATTTGATGATGCAATTGTTCCAGATTTGTGATATTGTCGATATAAGGAACTGCCAGTAAGGAAGCTCCCTCCTCCAGTGCAGATTGGACACTATTTTAAAATGTATATTCTTAGGGAGTTAGTTACCTGGGATACTAAAAGGATACAACTTTCCCAGGATCATGCACTAGCATGTGTTAGAGGGAGTATTTGAAACTAGTAATATTCTCCATCCACTATTCCACATGTCTCTAAGATTTACATTCTATCTCTCATATATTCATTTTTACCCAACTAATTTCAATTAATTGAAGGAAGTCTTCTGGGACATGGAGCTCAGTTGGCTTCTGGCTCCTGAAGGCTTTTTCTCCTCCCTTTTCAAAACTGACAAGATTGTAGCTTCTAATCCTCTCCTAAAAAGAGAAAAGAACAAATGCAGAAGCCAAGGACAGAGGCCCCTTTCATGCTGGCCTTAGTGGAGAGAGCCCAAAGCCTCTCTTCTTACATCATTATCTCTCACTGGCATCACTGGATGCCATTTGTGAAGGATTCAAAGAGATCCATCAAGAGCAAATAACCAAGAAAGAATGAAATGCCAAAGCTATGCTCCTTGGTGCCTTCAGAATGAATTCTCAGTTTTGGCTCTGAAGCTAATCAAAAAGGCTTCTCTCTCCTAACCACATGATTAGCAGTCAAGTCTTTCCAAAACATTTCTATCATATGTCACCACAACTCTCTTGGAAGCCGATTTCCTAGCCTCTGCTTTGTACTACCATCACAGGGTCTCTATGAATACACATAGAAGTAAGTGGGGAGAGATGAATAGTGTCACTCCCAGGTCACTTGAGTTTACTACTTCATGATTTGTGTTTATGTTCTATGCATACTAGCCAATTTCCTGTTGCACATTCTATTATTTTTCAGTTGTTGTTGGGGTTGTTGGGGTTATTTTTGGCTGTACATAATCTTTATTTTTAAAAAATCAATGAACAGAATTATGTCTCTCAATTGAGAACAAAGAGCCCTGAAATGAGACTGGCATTCCAGGTCCTCCAGGAGGAATAGCTTCAATAGAAGAGGCTGGCAAGGGGAGGGGAGGAGTTGTCCCTCATTAATTTAGGTATTGTCCCAGCTTCCTGCTTCCCTCCTCATCTGCTGTCCACCCACTATCCACCCCATCTGGATGTATCTGGTCTAACAGTTGTATGCACCCCCAGCCAAGCACTGACTCCTTGGGGGATATAGAGGATACAGTCAAAGTGTACCTTATACAAGTGCCCCTGAATCCTTTGGGGGTGGAGGGAAGGTTCTTTTCTCATTCTTGAAGGAAGCTCTATATTTATGAGTCTGGCTTCTTCCTGAAGGACAATCTTGAGGATAGAAACCTTATTAGGATTGGTGAATGATACCATCCTGAGGATGAACACCAGACGGGAGATAGATGTTCACTCTAGGGGTGGATGCCATATTGGGAAAATATGCAAGGTGGATGCCAAGTTGGAAATGAATACCATGTTGGAGATGAATGCCACATTGGGGATAGACAGCCAAATAGGGAAGGCTGCCATGTTAGGAGTAGAAACAAGGCTGGAGATGGATGCCTAAGCTGAGGATGGATGCCAGACTGGGAAGAAATACAAGTTTGGTGATGGATGTACATGTTTGGAGGGGGTTTGCCATACTGGAGATAAACACTACAAAGAGAAGGACTCCAAATGGGGAATGGACAGCCATATGAAGGGTGTATGTGAAGTTGGGGATGGATGTCCAGATAAGGTACTGAGATGGGGGATGGACCCGCAGGTGAGGGATGAGCATGATGGTGGGCATGGGTACTCAGGTGAGATAGAGATGCCATTTACCTTTTGTATGCAAGCTGTCCTAATCTTCCCTTTCCTCTTCAGCAGCAAGTAGTCCAAGGCAGCAAGAACCATTACAATCAGGACTCCAAAGATAATTCCCAGTAGCATAGCATGCTTTGAGTCTGGCTTGCATGGTGGTTGGGCTCTTGATCATATCTCATTAGGCTGGCAGGTTTGCTCTGTAGAACTCAGCGTATAGCCTGGTGCATAGCTGAACTGTATGGTAGAGCCCAAACATGTAACAGGTTCCATTTTTCTTCCCATTCTGTGGGGCAGAGAGCCAGCTGCAGGAGACTCCTGGCTGCAGGCTCTGTTGCAGCTGCTGGTGCTGTTTGTGGGCCATCCTTATGACATTGCCAGTGTACAACCTCCCAATGATAAGGGCATCAAACTGGTAGAAGGCATCACTCCTGTAGAGTGGCTACCTGGAATGTCCAGGGTTCAAGTGTGAATACAGGCAGGAAGTCAGGGCCATGCTTGGATCTTCGGAGGTAGCTTACTACCAGAGACCAAGAATCATGGGTAGCCAAATGGCCCAGTCAACTCCAAACTCAAATAGCTGTTGAGGTTTGGAGGCAGTGCCAGGGATGGAGGGTGGAGGAGGGAACAGAACTATCATATTCCTCAGGGTAAAGTCATCAGATCTGACATTTTTCAGGGTTCACAGAAGGCTTGGAGTGTGATTCAAGAACTTCAGGAAGAAGGATGTTCAAACTCAATAAGGCTTCATGAACCTGGTTTAGAGGCCAGCACCTCCAATACATTCTGGTTACCAGACAGTGACAGGAACATGGTCTACCCAGCTCTGCTCAGAGAAGTTCAGGATCTCCTGAATTTTCAACAACTCAGGGGTCCTCCCAGTTGGGCCCCTAAACCAAGCTTCCAGCACATCTGGGGTGTCTTCTTTCACCACCACTGCTGAGATGCCTGTAGCTGAGGCCTGGGCACCACTGGACATCAGGGACCTCCCTTGTACTATCCACTTTATGAGGTTAGATTGCACTAGCATGTGCTGTCCGTGGGCCATTGAATGGAAAGCAGATAGAAAAGTCCCCAAAGACTGAAGCCAGGTGAGGATGACAATAGGTATGGCAGCTGCTTGAGGGCTGGCAAGTGGAATGGGGAGTCTGGGACCAGAGGCAGCAACAGTAGAAAGTAATCACATCATAGACCTAATGAGAGAGGCTGGACACCAGAGGTCCTTGCACAACACAGGGCCAGCCCCAGTCATGACCACAGTCTGTGGTGCTACCACTTGATGTGTCCTCCATCAATACCTGAGTCCTCCATTATAAAGCAGCAGCACTGCTGACCTGAGGTGTACCACAGACTCGCTTGTGTGCCACACACACAGTGTCCAGTCTCCAGAGGAAACAATATCTGCACATGCTCATCTTCTCAATATCACATCTATAATCAGCAAAGAACACCCAAGTGTCCACCATAGCCACGGCCAGAGTACAGGGAAAGTCCTCAACCTCTGTCAAGAAGTTGGGCAGCTTTTTCTCCAGTGAGACCCACTTTATGTGCTTAGTGGTAGCCCAGGCAGCAGAATCCCAGTGGAGGTCCTCTCTCCAATGCAAGCCAAGGTATGCTTCTTGCTCCACACTGTGGGAAGATTCCTCTGTCCATCAGTATGGTTTTTCCCAGAAATGCACAAGGTGCCCACCTCCCAAGTGTAATGATAGGGTTTGACTGGCATTGGGAAGTTGTCAGTGGTGGGGAAGTTCCTGGCTAGGGTGGAGAGGCACATCCACTCAGTCATCAGAGTAGACCTTGCCTGTCTCTTGGTAGTACCACAGTTCAGTGTTGATTCTGGACTCAGGTGGAAAGGAGCTCATCTGGGACAGGGTCAGGTTGCCAGTGATCCATGGGTTCCCCTAATACTGCCATGTGGTCACATTGTTCACCTCACTTTTGTCAGCCTGTGACACTTTGCTAGTATAGACAGTCAGCCAGGTCCCAGACTGGGGAATGCATTGCCATCATCCAGGACCACACCAAATGGAATCTACTAGCTTTCATACAGAAGAAGAATACATAGTGCATCCTGCCACCATCATACATGTAGCCTTGAGTTTGGATGGCCTCTTGAAACCTTAAGACCACAAAGGTCACTGAGGGTTGGGAAACCCATGCCTCACCCTACACCACAGAGTCATTGCCACTCATCAGGGAGTCCAAATAAAGCAAGGTCTTCAGGCAGAAGTACCAGAAGTTGGGACAGCAGGTGTTCAGGGGAAAATAGTCCAAATGAAAAGAGCAATTTCTTCTGAAATCTCTACAGTGCCCAGCACAAGATTCTAGGGCCTTCTGTGTCCAGCCAGGAAATATTGCTGGCAAGGAGCAGGAACCACTAGAGCTGTGTGGCCAGCTGATCTAAGTGTTCCCACCCGAGCAATGGGCCAGCAGACTGGTGGAGGAAGAGAGAAGGATCCAGACATTCCCTCAGCCTTGGCAAATCTGCAGGGTGGAAACATACAGTTCACCTTGGCCCCAGTCCTGCCACAATCCAGACCACCACCCCCTCCTGAACATTCTTTTAAATAAAGATCAATTCCCACTTTCCAAAATTAGTGCATATGTGTTTGACATATGCAATGAACTCTGATCCTATAGCCTCAAAATAGTAAAAAGGCATCATTTTTAAAAATCCAATTCTTAGAATCTGGGACATGATTCATCTATCCCAATAAGATATTATTGAGCATCATTATATTTAAAACTGACTGAGGAACATAAGGCTTGAGCATACCATAATGGAAACCATGGATAGTCATGGACAATTATTGATTTTAGAACAATACTTCAAGAAATTGTCTCTATTAGACAGAAAAAAAGTGTTTAAGTTTAGAACTAAACGAGTGACTTGTAGTAAATTTGACATCCTAGATTGCAAATATCATTTTAAAGATGGTGAGTAAAAAATCACACTGAGTACAAATGGGGAATCAAAAGTACTTGAGTGAGAGTAAAAACATTCTCCATACACTGTATAGTTTTTGACATGATAGTTGGAAAAAATCAATTTTGCTTCTTTTATTAACATATTGATCTCTTCATTTGTAATCCACTAAATACATCCTGTATTCAGCCTCTTCCTCCATACCATCAAATCTAGTGTAAGAAACTGGGTCAAGGAGGTACGGAGGAAGGTGATAAAGGTATTTGGTTTTGTTTTTTAAACTTCCTCTTGGAAACTATTATACCACATATAATGCTATACTTAATCATTTTAGTATAAAGATTGCAAATTCCATGAGAACAGGTGTTTGTCTTTTATGGATTTTTAATTTCTTTTTATATGTTAGAATGCTTTGCACATGGCAGACACCTGAAAATCTTTGTTGAGTGAATAAAGTAATGAAAGGCTTTATTATATTATAGAAAGTTCCATGAAATTAAAATATGTGCACATACATATAATGTATGCACACATGGTGTATGCATATACAGATCATGTACATATGTAGGCATATGCATATATATATATGGGTGCATATATATGCATGTATATTTACAAATCTGAAATATATAACTAAATAAATAAAACCACAGGTCCTATTTAAAATAAAATGTAAAAAGTAATGACCATTTAGAATTGGTGATGTAGTCCAACCATTGAAAATATGTGGTAGGATAAAGCACAGGCCCTGGATTCAAGAGGACCTGAGTTCAGATCTGGTCTTAGACACATGACACAAGCTGTGTGACCCTGGGCAAGTCACTTGACCCTCTTTGCCCCACCCTCAAAATGTGGTAAAACTTCTAGAATACATCAAAGAATGAAATTGAAAAATTTCTGCCAAGAATATCTCAAAATCAGTCTGCTAAACTAAGGGCTAGGGCCATACTTAGTGACTTTTGTGAGTAAAGCCTAATATCTGTTCATATAGGAACTCTGACCCAGTTAAACCTGAAAGTATGAATGTTATTGGTTAAATATATGTGTGTATGTATATGTGTGTGAGGTGTAATAAATGTGTGTATGTATATTTATAAAATCTATATCTACATCCATTTATATTTAAGAGCTTAATTTCTGTTGGCATAGCCTTCAAAGACCCAGGATCACCTCCTCAGCATAATGGAATACTGAAATAGATTTTATTGGAGATGTTTAATTTTTTACAAACCTAACTAAACTCATATATGCATGTATGTATATATGAGTGTAGTTACCTTGTTTTTTTTTTTCCCCACAAAACATCTCCACTAAAATCTGTTCCATCACCCCATTGTAGTCAGGAGCTACCCCTGGGTTCTGGAAGATTATGTCAATGGAAATTAAGCTCTCAGGCCTTACCAACATAGAATAGGTTAGTAATGAATTATGTCTCAATGCAGAAATTGCCCTCCTGAAGTACAGGTAGGCTCATCACAAGAAGCTTAACCAAGGTGTGGTAGACATTCTTTGGTCACAGCAACTTGTTAAGACTATTCACTAAGGCATGGAAGGGCAGTAATCTCTGTTAGTGAGACAAGAATCTCCCAATGAAATGGACCTTTCAAAGTGTACAGTAAAAATGGATAGGAAATTTAAATGATTCCTTTCTATCTCCCCCACCCATAGTCTTTGATTTCTTTATTTCATCTTTACAATTAGGGAGAGTGTTGTTATTTATTATTCATTCATTTACTTCAGGATAGTTTTTATTAAGTACCTCCTATGTACCTAGTGAGAGGAGGTAGTATGGTAAAGATCATAGACAGATTGTCTTGTTTCTGAAAGACTTGGTCTTAAGTTCTGCCTCTTCCCAATACCGGTTATGTAACCTTGGACAAGTCTCAGTGACCTGAGTAGCTTTCTTTCTTTGTTTGTTTGTTTGGTTTGGTTTGGTTTTTGCAGGGCAATGAGGGTTAAGTGACTTGCCCAGGGTAACACAGCTAATAAGTGTCAAGTGTCTGAGGCCGGATTTGAACTCAGGTCCTCCTGAATCTAGAGCCGGTGCTCTATCCACTGCACCACCTAGCTGCCCACCCCCCACCAATAGCTATGTAAAGATATATGTCGAAACCTAGGTAATGAGTTGCATTGGCAGAGAAAGTTCCTCACTAGGAACTCCCCATGATGAAAAAACCCAGGTCCTACTTAAAATAAAATGTAAAGTATTGACTATTTAGAATTGGAGAAATAGGTTTAACTTCTTAGAGAAAGTGGTGAAACTTCCAAAATGTATCTAAAGGGGGCATCTAGGTGGCACAGTGGATAAAGTCCTGGCCCTGGATTCAGAAGGACCTGGGTTCAAATCCAGTTTCAAATACTTGACACTTACTAGCTGTATGACCTTGGGCAAATCACTTAACCCTCATTGCCCTTCAAAAATCAGACATACACATACACACACACACACACACACACACACACACCACCCCACAAAATGTACTAAAAACAAGATTTGAAATCGACACCAAGAATATCTGAAAATCCATTTGCTAAATCAGGGACAATAACATATTTAGTGGCTCATAAAAGGATACGGCCTGATAATTGTTCTAGTTTAGTTTTGACGTAGCTAAAACGAGGCATAGATGTTATTGGCTGACTTTTTACATTATGATAAAGATCAGAGGATGATAGGAGGAGAGAGAGCAGTAATAAATAAAAAGTAAGACATGATTTCCATGATGTCCGTCATGGAAATTCTGATTTTAATTTTTTTATTTACTTTTTTTAATGACTTTTGTTCTAGGTAATTTTTCATTGTTGTCCATATTCTGCAATTGAGATTGATCCTTTAATAAGGATTTCTCTCTGAATGCTCCCATTTTTCAGTCACTGTGAGAAGAAGTGTGGTAGAGTTGAAAGAAAACTGGTTCTGTGGTCAGGGGACCAGGGTTCAAATATTAATTGTTTTACTACCTGTGTGATCTTGAACAAATCATTTAACTTCTCTTGATCCTAGACTAGAAAGCCTTTGAGGTCCCTTTCAGCTTTAGATCTATGAAAGAATTCAGGAAAACATTGATGTTTATGTATTTATTATGGAGCAAGCACCATACCAAACACCAAGGATACAAATACAAAAGTGAGGAAGTCCCTACTCTCAAGGTGTTTACATTCTACTAAGTAGAAGCAGTGAATCTAGGGAAATAATGACCAGGGAGTCTGGGTCTGAAGGTTATTCAGTGAGGGATGTTGGGTTAATTCGCCATATTTCCTAAAGCATTGGTCATAATGACTTAGTTACTGAGTTCAGAGAAAGAAGTGAATATGGGGAAATTAGATGGTCACACCTTCTGTCCCATCATCCAATATAGCTAAGGATGAATGATCAAATCAATTGAGGTTTATATATCTTAGTATGCTGCTAGTATTGAATCACATTTAGGAGGTAGACTCTAATGAAGTGCATGTGACTTAGTTGAGTCTTCTTGACTCTGAGTCCTATACCCTATCCACTATACCACCCGTCCACTAGCACTTGCTTCTCTTGATCTACCACTGAAGAGCAAGTACTAATACCCTCTGAATTTGGCACCCTAAGGCAAAGTTCTGCTTTTGGTGGTTGTTGTTGAATCATTACAGTTGTGTCCAATTCTTTGTGACCCTATTTAGGGTTTTTTTGGCAAAAGGTACTGAATCGGTTTGCCACTTCTTTCACCAGTTCTTTTTACAGATAAGGAAACTAAGGCAAACAGGGTGAAGTGACTTGCCCAGGATCACACAGCTAATAAGAGTCTGAAGCCATATTTGAATGTAGGAAGATGAGTCTTCCTGATTGCAAGCCCAGTGCTCTATCCACCAAGCCATCTAGCTGCTCAAAATTCTGCTTGTTTTGCCCTAATTAGATGATCAGATTAGAATAGTACTTTTTTTTCATAAACAGTTAAATTCAGTAAACATTCGCTAAGTACTACCCATGTTCCAGGCACTGTACTAGGCCCTAGAGCAGCACTTAGAGAAACACAAGGAGAAACTGATATCAGAAAAGCAAACTAAACTATTGAGCAAGCCCAGCTGTCCCCTGAATGCCATTCTGTTACAAGGTCAGAAAAAACCTGGCTCCCATTGGAGGTTTTCTGGAATAAAGGCTCTTTATATAGTTCAGCTCTTGGAAATTCAAGGACATTTAAGACAAGAGAGAATGGACATAGCAAAACCATGCAAAGTGTGGAGAAATTAGAGGTTATTGGTGTGAATTGTAAATCACTAATATAAATTATAAATATCCTACCAAGAGTGATTTTCATCTGCTGGGCCAGCCTGTTATTCATTACTTATTGTTAACATTTAATTAGTGGGAGCCTCAATGGGGACTCTGACAGCAGTGCCCTGATTGAGAAGCTGCCCCTGTCAAAATGCTTTCACATATGTAGACTGATAGGTGGTTTAAAAAAAAAAGAGTCAAGTTTAATGGCCTGGCCCCAATTTCTTCTTCAGGAATGGTGGATTTGATAGCCATTTGACTTCAAGTCCTAGGCTTAGACACTGATCAAAACTAAAAGGTTTCTAAAAGTGGAAACAGAAAATCTCCTGGTGAGGATATCTCTGTTCTTTTGGTGCAAAAGACTGTTACTACTAAGTGGCTGACTGGTGGTTATTGAAATATCCTTGAGTATTTTATGGGTATTATCAAAACTGTACTCACTCTTTAAGAAGTTCAATTTGCCATCATATTCTTATGGGGAACATAAGGTGTAAACACATACATTGATATGTAACTCAGAGTAGCCTCCAACTTCTTAAGGATCAGACTTTAGTTTGCATTATCCTTACAAATTTCCTAAGATTATTTTTTTTAACCATATGCTGCTAAGAAGTAGGCAAGTTTCTGAATTAGCAGTATACAGCTTGGTAACAATTAACCATCTGTTTATAATGCTGTTAGGGACTGACAGCATCTCAATGGAAGTAGGGAAAACAACAGAAATATTGTATCTGCCAAGTTTTAGTCATTAGTTATCTTACATAGTAATTTGTTGTCTCATGAGATCACTAAGGAGTGAAAGAACCACACTGAGATACAAAATAACTCTGTAAAGCAGGTAGTTTGATAGCTATTTAATGATGTGATGAGAAGAGTAAGTGACAAAAAAAGGAAGAAAAGAAAGAAAAACCCAGTCATGTATTCTTGCACTGCAGCCAAAAATCTCATATTTAGGGAATATTTTGAGAGGAGGACAATTTCAATCTTTCAAAGGCAAGATTTGATTAATTATTCTAAGGACCAACTTTCACTGTGCCACTTATTAAAAATGTTTCTTGAGGTGGAAGACCTGTCCTGAAACATCTCATAATAGTATATTCCCCTAGCAAATCTTCATCTTTATCTCCATTTGCCTTTTTCACTCTCCTTCCAATTGTGCCCCTCCCAATCATCACATTAATTTCTTGATGCAAACTGTTTTACGGGGAGGGGGAAGATCATCAGAATGAAGTTTCCTTTTAAGAATAAATTTGAATAAAATGAAGATATATTATGAGATGGAAAATCAAAAATCCTTCAGTACTTGCTATGATGCTTTTATTCATGAAATAGGATTTTTGTACGTTGAGTAGGGGAGACACTTGTTAAAATAGATATGATGTTAATTAGTTCCTATTTTGAATTATACTAATTATTAATGATATTCATAACTTGATCTCATGAGTTAGAATAATGCCATGTGATGCCTATCTCTTTTTTTCATTCCAGTAAAAAGTAATGTCCTTGGGAGGAAGGAGCATTTTGTTTTGGCCTTCATTGTCTGGTACCTAGTAGCCACTTAATATATGCTTCTTGAATTGATTTTAATTCTTGATTGTGTGAAAACTTTTTTGTCACAGAGAATGCAGTTATTCTCAAGGTAATTCTAAAACATTTGCTTGTTGCAAACAAATGCAATACTGACCCATTAACCAAATGCCTAGGATAAGAGTAGATGTGAAATGAAATACGAGGCCAGAATGGTTTGTAGAATGGAGTGAAATAATTGCCCAAAATTGTCATTAGTCTCCCCTAAAGAATAGAAGATGGAAAGGATCTTTTTGTACTCTCCATTCCCAAACCTACAGTATTTGCTTTTGTATAGCCCCTTATCATCAAGAGGGTTGACGTGAAATATAGTTGTTTCAAAACTAAAATGAATACAGTCAAGCATATTCAGAGACATATTAAGCTAACTAACCCATTTAAGGAGTAATCTGCCTAGACAGAATTTTACCATTTCCCTGACAGTAACAACTATGGAGACCTGGTGATTTTACTTCATCAACTTTCCTTCCTTCTCCTGATTCATTATTGCCTTGTAAGCTAGCATCTCTTAGACCCAGGAGTTTACTGACCTCATTAAATCTTGTTAATTTACTGTCTTAATTTTTATAATGAATTTTGCCTTCAGATAAAGATAAGGTGATTTTTATGGCATTGAGTATTTGCTATAAAGGAGTAGCCCATGAAGTGGAGAAGGATGAAAGATAACCCAATGGACTAATAATATTAGTTATTTTTAAAAACATTTTTATTTTGATATCTATTTTTAAATTTTGAATTCAAATTCTTTCCCTCCCATCATACCTTCCCCCACCCATGAGAAAGCAAGAAATATTAGATCTTAATGCACTTTCTTTTTGGCAAGAAATATTATATCAATGATGCATGTGAAGCCATGCAAGACATATTTCCATATTATCTCATCTTTCAAAAGAAAAAGAAAGAAGCATGAAAATGAAGTGAAAAAAGTATATTTGAGATATGCACTCATTTAACCATTTCCTTCTCTAGATTTAGATAGTTTTTTTTTCTTCTTGGGTCACAGATAATGCTTGTTCTTGGCTTTAAATAGATACTACTTATCATTTTAAGAAAGAATTCATTTACTCTTGTGCATTCTGGTGTTTTTAATAGGAATGGGCATGTTATGCCTAACCCTCCATTTTCCCCTCCACTGTAGAAGTTCTTATTGGTACACCTCTTTTATATGAGAAAATTTCCTCAATTCTTCTCCTTTTCCCCTTCCTCCAGTGTATCTCTCTTTCTCACCCCTTCATTTTTATTTGAGCTAATTACAACATAATCTGTGCCTTCTGACCATGTAATGATAATGTTCTTAGGAGTAACATATCATCTTCTCATATGTAAACAGTTTTGCCTTGTTGAGTCCCTTATGATTACTCTTTCAAATATGATTTTAATGTTTCTCTTGAGTCTTGTATTTGATTGTCAAATTTCCTATTTTGTTCTAGTCTTTTCATCAGGAATGGTTTTAAATACTCTATTTCATTAAATATTCATTTCCCCCTGAAGAATTATACTCAGTTTTACTGGGTAGCTTATTCTTGGTTGTATTCTTAGCTCCTTAATCTTCCAGAGTATCATATGTGAATTCCTCTGATCCTTTAATGTGGTAACTACTAAATCTTTTGTAATCTTGCCTGTGACTTTACAATATTTGTATGTTTCCTTCTGGCTGCTTGCAGTATTTACACCTTAAACTGGGAGCTGGAATTTGGCTATAATATTCCTGGGAGTTTCATTTGTGAATCACTTATAGGAGGTTATTGATGGATTCTTCCCATTTTAATTTTACATCAGGACCGAGGATATTGAGGTGATCGTCTTCTGTGGCTTGAAATATGATATCTATGATCCTTTTTAATCATAGCTTTCATGTAATCTGATAATTCTTAAATTCTCTCTCCTCAATCTATTGCCCAGGTCAGGATTTTTTTTCTTATAAGATATTTCATATTTCTACTTTTTTTCTTTCTTTTGATTTTGCTTTATTGTTTCTTGACGCCTCATGGATTTATTGGAAATTGTTATCTTTGGTGAGATTTTGTACTTCTTTTTGCCATTTGGCTAGTTCTGCTGTTTTTAGGAGTTATTTTTATCAGTGACATTTTGTCCCTCTTTTATCATTTAGCTAATTCCTTTTTTTAATGTTCTTTTCTTCAGTATTTTCATGCCTCTATTACCAAGATGTTAATTGTCTTTTTGTAATTTTCTTACATTACTCTCATTTTTTCTTAACTTTTCCTCTATCACTCTTATTTGATTTTTTAAAATCATTTTTTGCTCTTTAGTTCCTCCAAGAATTCTTTTGGGGTTTGTGAGTAATTTGTAATTTTCTTTGGGCTTTGCTTGTAGCTATTTTCACATCTTTGTCTTCTGAGTTTGTTTCTTGAGTTTCTGTTTCACAGCATTACCTTTTTCTGGTTATGTTGTTGTTTGTTCACTTTTTCCATCCAATTTCTGGACTTTGAACTTAATTTTAAAATTGGGATCTCTTTACCTCATGTTAGGGGAAAGGATGGAAACTGTTCTGAGCTTCAGGCTTCTTTGTCCTACTGTTTTCACAGCTGTACTGGGGGGTCTGAAAGCTATTTTGTGCTTCCAACAAAGGGTTTTTTTGTGTGATTTAGGGAGAAGTATGATCACTCCTTTCCTGGTATGGGCTCTGGCCCTTATACAGGAAGGGCCCCTCATGCACTGGAGCTTCAAGCTCTAGTGCTCCTCTCCACCTTGAAACTGTGACCAGAGACCCTATTCCCTTGCAACCATAAGTGCTCTTTTCTACTCTGGAACTGTGTTCCACATCTGTATATGGGCAATGGAGTTGCCAAAAAGGCTCCTGTCTTGTATCCAGTATTAGCACTAGGGTCCTCTGTAATCTCTGATCAGTTGTTCATTCCATTTACTGTCTCTGGGATGACAGCTCCCAAAGATGCTATTGCTGCTGCTGTCATAGCCACCTCTGAGACTCACAGCTAGTATTGCCACCACATGTGCCAACCCCCACCCCAGAATCAGAGACCTCTTCTTCCAACCTCCTAAGTTGTCTTGGGCTAGAAAGAATTCTCACTCCAATCTTTTCTTGGCTCTGCCATGTCAGAATTAGATTGGAGCCATTATTTTTTTAAGTTGTTTAGAAGGGAACTTTGGGAGAACTTGGCTATTGAGCTTCCTCTACTCCACCATCTTGGCACAACCAGATAGCCTTAGTTTCAACCTGAATCCACAAAATCCACATGTCTACATTAAAACTCTAACTCACTCACTCTCTCTCTCTCTCTCTCTCTCTCTCTCTCTCTCTCTCTCTCTCTCTCTCTCTCTCTCTCTCTCTTTTCTCTTCTCTTCTCTTCTCTTCTCTTCTCTTCTCTTCTCTTCTCTTCTCTTCTCTTCTCTTCTCTTCTCTTCTCTAGCTCTCTGTCTCTGTTTCTCTCTCCCTCTCCCACCTTCCCTGGCTCTCTCCTTCATTAACTTTCCCTTAACTGCATTTGTGACAAATATTTTTATTTGCTCTTATGTAAAAAAAAAAGATATTGAGATGGCAGTCAAAGAATATGAATTCTAATCCTGTTCCTCCACTATTTATGTATGATTAAACAAATCTCTTGGAGAAAATTCTTAATCAGATAGAGGTTGACAATTTGGCCTTTGATATCCCTCCCAAGTCTGATTCTGTGATGCTTTTAACTACCAGATATAATATGTATTTTATTAATTGTACAAACTGATTATATATATATAATAGTATACATATTTTAGGCCATACTATATGTGTATGTACACTACATGTATTGTACATATCATAGTATGTTGAATGTATTGTACACACTACAATATATATTACATATATAGCATATTCATATAACATAACAATTTATGTATATAGTAATATTATATCAGCATAAGGCATAATATTATCACTATGAATATGTATAAACATTAAGTCACTTATAGCATGTTGCTGAGAACTATCTAGTTGTCATGCATATCATCATTTTTATCTTGTTTTATCCTATGTAATTACCATATTTTGAAAAACAAATAATTTCCAAAGGTAATCTCAAAGGTGCTTGATTTAATCCCATCAGCTGTAGGATATTTCACCTTGTTGTTTTGTTTTTTTTATATCTAGTTCTTTGCTCATTTGTAATATAGAAATTCTAATACCTGCCTATCTCCCTGTAGTCAAAAAATATTACAGCTAATAAGGGAACTAAGGGCACATCTACTTCAGTGAACTCATTTTAAAAGCACTGAAGCTCTGAGAGGGTAATAACCACAAGGTCTCAAAATGGCAGACTAAATTCCACCTTCTTCACTCCTAGTTGAGTGTCCTTTTCACTACATCATTTGATTCCCCTGCCCAAAAGAGACTGCCATTGGACCTAGGAAAATACCTTGAAAGCGATGGAATTTAAGTCCTGGCTCTGCCTCTTATTGGCCACGTGCCCTTAGGGAAGATGCTTGCCCTCTCTGGGCCTCAGTTTCCTCATCTATAAAAGGGGATACTTAAGTTGTTGGGAGGGAAATTTGGGGAGAAGAGGAGATATTTATTTGTATCAGAACCCTACTTCAGAGAGATTGAGTTAGGTGGAACCACAATTTCAATCCAAATTCTTATGCAGTGGCAAAAGATCCTCATAGCCTCTGTTACTATGAAAGAAGTTATCATGTGAATATTCATAGGACTTTAAAAAAAAACAACTTGTACTCTTAGGATCGGGGGCATGAGTAAACCATGTAGGTCTGTCTAGATCTTTATTTGGCCTTATTTCTACTTTAGAAAGCATACAGAATAAAATACCTGCTTAGTACAGTGGACAGAGTGCTAGGGCCTAGAGCAAGAAGACTTGATTTCAAGTATGGCTTAGACACTTACTAGCTATGTGACTAGGCAAGGCACTTGACTTCTGTTTGCCTTAAATTTCCACAGATAGAGATAACAACATCTACCTTGAAGCGTTGTTGTGAGTATCAAATGAGAGAATATCTATAAACTACTTATCACAGTGCTTGGCACATAATAGTCTCTATATAATTGCTTATTCCCTTCCCTTGCTCCCCCCTCCTGAATTTTCTTCTCTCTCCCATTATCATGATCTCTTCTACCCTCTACTCACAAAGATGTCCTTCCCCTGAAGTCATCAGCCTGTGTCTTTTTTTGAAAACTTTCTTATATAGTAATTTATACAATTGTTATTTTTAGTTCAGATTTCAGGATAGTGCTTTGTCCAATTAACATCCAGATTATTGTGTTCATGCTTGCTGCTGACTTTTAGGAAGGTTAATGAAATAGTATAATAGGATCACCAGAAAGATGATTGGTCTAGAAACCATGCCCATAAATGACTGGTTGGAGGGACTTGACTTGTTCAATTTATAAAAGAAACTGTTTAGATAGGGCATGAGCCTGTCTTTAAATAGTCAAAGAATAGTCATGCAGAAGAAAAATTAGACAATTTTTCCTTGATCACAGAGAAGATATTGGGTAGTAGCTTAAAAATGCCAGGTTTTGGCTCATATTAAGAAGAACTTCCTAACAATGAGAGGAGTATAGAAATGCAGGTGTCTATCTTAGAAGGTAAAGGCCTCCCTGTCATTGGAAGTTTTCAAGTAGAGGCTAGACAATCACTTATTGGAATGTTGTAGAAGGGATTCATGCCTTAGATAGTGCTTGGATTATATTACCTCCAAGGCCCCTTTCAGCTCTGAATTCCATAATGAGATAATTGTTTATATAGAGCTAGAAAGGGAACTTAGATTTAAATGGCCTTCTTTATTTATGATCACTTAAACTCAAGATGAGTGTTTATGAAAGTAATATAAATAAGCATTTGAATATCAAGTCACTCAATATTTTCATTATCACTGAAAACCATCCATTAAACACCATTTTTATGTCATAGAAGAATACTATATGTACCCTACTTAATCCCTGACTTAGTTAAGTGAATGTTTCAGTGATAAGCAGAAAAGTTTAGGCCCACAGAATAACAAAAGGAAGAATTCTGAGCACCAAATTTCTCTGCACATTCTAACAACACTATACTCGAGTGCATGTGCTATTTATAGCCAGTTACAGTAAAGTTTAATGGAGATTCTGTGAAAAGATATCATTTCATAACCTGAAAAGATAAGTTTTAATTCTATAGCGCAGCTGATTATTTTTGTGCATTTAAATGATATAAAACAAAGAATTGGGTACACTCTGAATATGGAAAGGAAGTTTTATCATTATCAATATTGATTTAGATAACTTGAGGATATCCTACTACATATTTTTTCCAAATACATAAGATACATTTTACCACATGATTTGGAAGGGGAAAAGTTAAGTGAATATATGCTTGTCAAATAGACCTTGGCCAAGTCACAACCTCTCTGAGGCTTAGTTTCTTTATGTAGAAAATGAAGAAGTTGGCCTGGATGATCTGCAAGGGTCATTTCTAGTTCCACATCTGTTTTTCTGTGTTCCTCCTACCCAAAGAAACTCTAGAGGCAGCATGATTTCATGAAGAGAGGACTGGACTTGAAGGCAGGAGAGACCTGGATTCAAATCCCACATTTGACATTTAATAACAACATGAATAACAGCAAGTTAATTAGCCTCTCTGTGATTCAGTTGCTATCTGTTAAATAGGTATAATAACAGCCCTGCTTTCCCAGCTGTTGTGAGGATCAAAGAACTTTGCTGTCCTTGGAGTGCTATATAAATATCAGCTGCTGTGATAGAATTCCCATCACAAATATCCTTAATGGAAAGAACTTTCATGCTAGTGTTAGCAAATACATAACTGGGTCTGATTATACATTAAAAAAAAACCTAACCTCCAAGTTAACAGCAGTCAAGATAAGGGGGGGGGAAATAAAGGCAGTCAAGCCCCCTTTGTACAACAGTGATGCTGGAGCCATTGCCTGTATGTACTACATGGCATATTGCCATACATTTGCTGCATCAGCATGTAGTTCTCAAAATGAAAACAAACCAGTTAGAGTGCACATCAAAAGGATAAAGTAGGATAGGAAGTTATCATCTCAATATAAGTCAAAACTTTGGTATTCAGACCAAAAATGCATGAAGTTCATTGAAGTAAAAAGTTTTGAGAAAATGATCGAGGGGGATGGAGTGGGAATAGGGGAAAGAATCCTGGAAATTGAAGATGTCATGTTAAGGAAATGAGAATTTAAAATTGGATTGGTGAAAAAGTAAAAGTTCTGAAGATAAAGTAAAACAAAAAGGAGTCGGGCATTAAAAAAAAAAGTCCATCAATGGATCACAGACAAAAATCCAAGCACTAGAATAAATAGATATTAATTTTAGCTACTGAGAAAATGGTAACTTCCAAACAATTAAGAAAGAGAATTGGAAAAATAAAGGGCCTATACTACAAAGTCTGACTTTTGATCTAGAGGGACATAAAAGCCTCCCTTGAATAATGATTATAGCCTTACTCCTTTGGTCTCCTTGGTAGAGAACAGGGACAGCAGTTACAGGGGAAAAAAAAACCATATAGATTGAAAATAGTATGTCCAATCAATGATGGACCATTTCACTGCTCAGTTAAATATCAGCTTGCTATTTGAATTGAGTATGGAATCTCATGTCATCAGTTTCTCTAACTCTATTTATCATTATATAATTTTGGTTCATTTATTGAAAAAAATTATTAAGAACGAAATGTATACACAGTGCTAGGCTCTTTGTATTTATGTGTACTTTCTGCTAGTCAGTTGGGAGATTACAAAGTATAAAACAAAGTTCTTGCGCTCAGGGCTTATGCTGTTGTTGGGAGACAGAAAATAAGTGCATCAGAGTTAAATAGCAATATAAGATAATCAAAGTAGTTTATTACCAAGTATTGTTATTTTAACAATAGCAGGTAGGACAGTGAAAGGCCTTCTTTTTTTAATTCTTAATCAGAATTTATTACAAGGCTGACAATATAAGTATTTTATTATCTTTAAGTTACATGTAAAGATAGTTTTCAACATTTGTTTTCATAAGATTTTTAGTTCCAAATTTTTCTCCTTCCCTCCCCTCCCTCACCTCTCCCCAAGACAGAAAGCAATCTGATAAATGTTATATACATATCATCACATTGTTAGGGCCAAATTCAGTATGGGGAGAGTTAATTGGGTGGCTCACCATAATATTGGGGTTCAGAAAATAATGGGGGACCTCTAAGTCCAGAGTTTCCCCTTGTCCAAACTGCCTCTTTTTCAGTTATGTCTCCCAGACTAATAAGAAAGGAGATTAACAGCCTCTTTTCCACAAACTAATCAGGTTTTATTAATGGAAACAAATTTACAATACAAGTGGAGTTAATAAAGCCAGGGACAATGAGAAAGGGGATAGAGATAGTTAGAATCTAATTCTCCAGGGTAAAAAGGCCTCCAGGTACCTAGAATAAGCTCTACTTCCTCAGCTGCTCAGAAAAGCTTGGGCCTGGCAAAAACTAACTCAAACCCTAAACTTGTTTCCAGCTCTGCTAACCTAATGAGCTAGCCTTGCTTCAACAACACAAACTCATCACCACCTAGAATATGTAGTTCTAAGGAGAATCAGCTTTGCAGTCTCTCCTGGTTAGGTCTGAAGATCAAACACCACCAGCTCCTCTCTCTCTCTCTCTCTCTCTCTCTCTCAACTTTCACTGTCCTCTCTGAGAGTCCCTCTCCCCTTCCTGCCTCTCTCATAGGCAGGGTGGTTCTATAGCAATGCTGAGTCTCCAATTGGTTTAATATACCACCTGGTCTGTCCCCATTATAATTTGGCCGGGCCCATGTGGGCATGGGGGAGCTCCTAGGTGGGGGTTAGGTACTTAGTTTGATACTTTGACTCAATAAATGTTCTTTGTGTTGTTTGTTCTATAATCTCTTAAAGTACACACTCATCTTCTGTTAGGCTTTTAAAGCTTGCATCTTTTCTGTCTGACCATGATGAAGCAAAGATGGTTTTATAAAAACTCCAAATCACAATTAATTCCTTACAACATTAAACTTATTTCTAAATAAGTCATGTTGTGAAAGAAGAATCAGAACAAAAGGGAAAAACCTCAAAAAGCCAAAACAAAACAAAACAAAAAAAGTAGAAACAGTCTGATTCAATCTGCATTCAGAATCCATAGTTCTTTTTTCTGGACGTGGAGAACATTTTCCATCATGAGTCCTTTGGAGTTGTTTTGGATCATTGTATTGTTGAGGAGTTAAGTCTATCACAGTTGGTCATCACACTATGTTGCTGTTACTGTGTACAATGTTCTTCTGGTTTTGCCCATTTCACTCAGCGTCAGTCCACTTAAGTCTTTCCAAATTTTTCTGAAATCTGCCTGCTCATCATTTCTTACAGCACAATTGTATCCCGTTACATTCATTATACCACAACTTGTTCAGCCATTCCCCAGTGGATGGGCATTCCCTCTATTTCCAGTGCTTTGCCACCACAAAGGGAGCTGCTATAAATATTTTTGTCCATGTGGGTTATTTTCCCTCTTCTATGATCTTTTTGGTGTACAGACCTAGTAGTGGTATTACTGGGTCAAAGGGTATGCACAGTCCCATAGCCTTTTGAGCATAGTTCCAAATTGTTCTCCAGAATGGCTGGATCAGTAGTAAAAGGCTTTCAATCCATGTCACATAGTGACAAAATTCTCTTTCTCCCAGAAGTTCTTAATATCAGCCAGAGCAGTGATTTTCAAACATTTTATGGCCAAGGAATCCTTTGTTATTGTTTTTCATGACCTGGAATCCTAGCATGGAATAGGCATGGAGGTAAATGGAACCAAGTGAAAGAACAGGGGTAGGTATATTTAACCTAGAGAAAAGAGAAGACCCTGGGGATGTCTTTACTTTCAGCAACCCCAAGGCGTGGAAAACCGATGACAAAACTAGAACTAGACCTTGTGTCCCTGTCCAGAGCCTAGACTAAATCCTTTACTTTGTAACTCTCACTAAGCATTTCCCAGATGTCTAGTGAATCCAAAGAAATGTCCCTGGCCCAGTGGTATTTTTTTTTTATGTATGAGGTATTTTATTTTTTCTATTACATGTAAAGATAGTTCTCAACTTTTGTTTATACATGCTTTACAATTTCAGATTTTTCTCCCTCCCACCCCTCCCTCCCCCCTCCCCTAGACAGCAGGTAATCTGATATAGGTTATAACTATATATCTCTATACATATACATATATATATATATATATATATACACACACATATATATACACATAATAACATTAATCCTATTTCTGCATTAATCCTGTTACAAGAGAAAGAATCAGAGCAGTGATGCAAAACCTCAAAATAGAAAGAAAAAAAAAAAAACCAACGGCACCCAAAACAAAAGAAATAATATGGTTCAATCAGCTCTCCACAGTTCTTTCTTTCTTTTTTTTTTCTTGGATTTGGAGATCCTCTTCTATCATGAGTTCCCTGGAACTCTTCTGTACCATTGCATTGGTGAGAAGAATATAGTCCATCACAGTAGGTCAACACTCAATGTTGATGATACTGTGTACAATGTTCTTCTGGTTCTGCTCATCTCACTCATCATCAGCTCACGTAAGACCCTCCAGGTTTCTCTGAACTCTTCCTGCTCATCATTTCTTATGGCACAATAGTATTCCATTGTATTCATATACCACAACTTGTCCAGCCATTCCCCAATTGATGGGCACCCCCTCAACTTCCAATTCCTTGCTACCACGTAAAGAACAGCTATAAATATTTTTGTACATGTGGGTCCCTTTCCCCCTTCCATGATTTCTTTGGGCAAAAGACCTAAAAGTGGGATTGCTGGGTCAAAGGGTATGCACAGCTTTATTGCCCTTTGGGCATAATTCCAAATTGCTCTCCAGAATGGTTGGATCAGCTCACAGCTCCACCAACAATGCATTAGTGTTCCAATTTTCCCAGTGGTATTTTTTAAAGATGGCATGTAAGTAGTACTATAGATGCATTCTAAAGGAATTATTTTACAAATGAGAAAACCAATATTCAGGTGAGCAGAATGACCTATGTCACACATGTAGTAGGTATCAAAGATATAATTTGAATCCTGGGCCAGGGGTCTTTCATTCATACCAAGATATCTTCTACCCCTTAAATAAACTACCTTTTCTACTCTTCTGGGATTATGATCTTTTCTGCTTACTCTTTCTCTGGCATTTTCTAGGCTTTTGCTCATTCAAATATTCCAGTATCAGATTTAGCCTTATGGGTTTTAGTTTCAGCAGTTTGTTATGTCAGACCTTTAGGTTATCAATTATAGACAGAACTAAAGCCTCATTCACAGATTTGACTGAAGATGCCGGCTGTACCCCCAACCCTTTCCCAGCACATACCCTGTAGGTCAGTCAAGAAATGAGGAAAATGAAGAGGAGAGTCTCTTGTTCTGAAATTCGTGGTTTGGTAGTAGCGTTGTTCTTCATCCTTGAAAACCAGAAGTTTTGCTTTAATTTCCTTTTCAAGGTAGAATGCAGAAGTAGAAGGGGAGGTTGAGGGAGGTATTTGGGAAGCCTTTTTGTTTAATGCCTTATAATTCTCATGCAGGGTATTTGGTTTAGAAAAATAAATAATGTGTTCTTTTCTATACAGTGCTAAAATAGCTAGTTACTCAAAAGTAATTGCAAATTATTTCTTTTACTTAAATCTGACAATTAGAGATAGTGTTTTAAAATTGTTTACTGATTTTTGCTCCTATGATCCTCATTTCCCCATGCAAAAACAGATGATTTGGAAGGCGTTCCCCATTTACCAGTTTAAATACAAAGTAAAAACTGTAAACGAGGTTTCTTTCTTCTAGTCAATGTAACTAAATAAAACATGCTTCTCTGACTATAGGTATGGTTCCTCATAAAAAGCAAGCCATTTTACAGGGTAGACTAGCAAGATCTTAAGCCAAGATCAAGGCAATTAAATAAGCATCCATTGCTGTATGCCATTGAAGAAAGAGTACTTGGAGTTAGAAGAAATGGTTTAAGTCCTGATTCTGCTGCTAATTGCCTGTGGCCTTGGAAAAATAATTTCAGCTTCTCTTAATCTAAGTTTCCTCATCTGTAAGATCAAGCTTAGTCAAGCAACAAATATTTACAGACTTTTATGGCCCACGCACTGCATTAGACACTAGGGACACATTAAAAAAATAACACTGATCCTACCCTCAAGAAGGTTATGTTCTTCCTGGGGAAGAATATTATTGTTATCTTAATACCTGTACAAACTACCTCATTTTTATTGTTGGATCAAATGTTGGTTGTGAAGGATCAAAGGATTTGCAGGCAATGTAGGATGCTGGTAAGAGTTCTGACTCTGGAGAAAGAGAACTTGTGTTTGAATAACACTGCTTACTTACCTTGGAAAAGTCATTTCACTTCTATGGGCCTCAGTTTCCTCATCTGTAAAAGGAAGGGGTTGACTTGGATGAACTGAAATCCCTTTCATAAACTACATCTATAATTCTGTGTCTGTGTCCTCTCTTATGTACCTGCCATGTTTTATATTGTATTATGGTTAATTTATGTATGTAATATCCCCCTGCTACTCTAAGATTTTATGAAAGCAGCTACTGGGCCTTATCTAAACGTATTACCTCCCTAGAAGGTAGTGTAAGGAGCTAAAATTCTAGCTAGTCTGTCTAAAATATCTCATGAGTGGTCACCAATAAATTATAAGCTTTAGTAAGAGTTAGACTTTTAAGCATTTATTAAGGAGAATAAGAATTTGGTGAAGAGAGAGAGAAAGAGGCCTAGATTCAGCTATCTCAGGAATCCCACATTTCTGCTCCACTCTCCACAAGAGTCCTCACAAAAAAGAGCAAGAGAGGTAGCCTTGCCCCTTCTTCCTCCCACAAGCCTCCTGTGAAACTGGGAACATCCCATCCACATGCACACACAGCTCCAAGCTGATTGGCTGGTAGCTTTGATAGACAGTACCCACAAGCAAACATCACTTCCTGATGTCAAAGAAAAGCGCATGGCTTTCCCTCAGATGCCTTCTCCTCATGGCGGAGCTTTCCTACAGTAACTCTCCAGCAGGTGGCGCCACTCAAATTATTACAGTAGCATTGTGTTCTGCACACTGTAGGGACTTTAAAATGCTTGTTGAATTGACAAAACTTAAATTGAAAACCCCTACATTAACTAGCATAGGTTTCAACACAATGAACTAAGCAAAAAAGTGAGTTACACAAAACTCATAGATTGCTTACCTGGGAATCCTCCAAGAAACATTTAAAATAAAAATATTTCCTCAGCTTCTGAGCAACCCTTTGTCCCTTCTGCAAAAAGACAATCAGGATGACAGTATGACCACCTTACAACATACCACCTAATTTTCTCATATCCATTTTGCCACTATAAATCATTTCAAGATAGCTGAAAGTTGTCACTGCTGAGAGGCTGCCAACACACACACACACACACACACACACACACACACACACACACCATCTAGTACATGGAGGAAACACATGGGATGGAATTACTGCAGATTTCACTATTGATACTTGTGTAGGAGTATAGACTGGAACAGGACTGAGAGTTGGAAGGAGAAGGAAGGGCCGGAAGCTTTTTTTTATTGTTCCATCATAAAAGCACATGGTTGGTAGGTGGAGAGATGTGTGCAGAACAGCAAGTGGGCCATTATGGCTGGACAGTAGAATGACATGGAGAGAAGTAATGTATAAGAAGAGTCAAAATATAGGAAGAAGCCAATTATGAAAAGGTTCAAATGCCAAAAAAGGAATTTATATTTGGTCTTAGATTTAATAGAGACATTGTTTACTATGTGGGGAAGAGGGGGGCCCAGTTAGACCAGCACTTTAGGAAAATCATTTTGGCCAATGTGTAAATGGATGGAGTAGAGTGGAGAGAGACTCAAGTAAGGGAATACAATTAGAAGACTATTACTTTGATGTAGGAGGGAGGTGATGAGGACCTGAACTGGGGTAGTAGTTTTTTTTTTTTTTTCAATTTCTATTTTAGCTTCTGCTTCAAGAATATCAGGGCAATTTTCCCTCACAATCTCTTGGAGGATGGTGTCTAAACTCTTGTTTTGGTCATGGTTTTCAGGTAGTCCAATGATTTTCAAATTATCTCTCCTAGATTTATTTTCTAGGTCAGCTGTTTTTCCAAGGAGATATTTCACATTGCCTTCTATTTTTTCATTCAATTGGATTTGCTTTACTGTGTCTTGGTTTCTCATAAGCTCACTAGCTTCCATTTGTTCAATCCTAATTCTTAGGCAATTATTTTCAGCAGAAAGTTTTTTAATCTCCTTTTCCATTTGGCTTTTCAAACTGTTGACTTTTTTCTCATGACTCTCCTGCATTGCTCTCATTTCTCTTTCCATTCCTTCCTCTCTTTCTCTACATCTTCGTTCTATCTCTCCTACTTTCTCTTCAAAGTCCCTTTTGAGAGCTTCCATGGCCTGAGACCAGTTCATATTTTTCTTGGAAGCTTTGGATGTTGGAGCTTTGACCCTATTATTATCTTCTTCTTCTGAGGATGTATTGTGGTCTACCTTTCCCCCAAAGAAGTTTTCGATGGTCTTCTGCTTTCTCTGCCTACTCATCCTGGCTTACTGTTTCTTGCCTTTTTACTCCTTAAAGTGTAGCACTGCTTCCCGGACACACCGTTGGTGCTACAGCGTGGCCCAGGGGGTGATTGGGCTTCTTCTCAGCCTGCCTGGCTTGTGAGTAATCACAGCCGCTTTCTCTTTGACCCAGAAACAGAAGTCTGATTGAACTCTGATTCTGTATGGTCGGAAGCTTGGCGTGCTTTTACCCCTCCCCCACTGGGCCACCACCACTCGATTCAGCCCACTGGTTCAGAACCAGGGCGCTTTGCCCCAACTCCAGCAGATACTGCCGACACTTCACCCCGGCCTACCTCCGAACCCCCTCACCAGTCCGTGATCGGAGCCTCAGAAGCTGCTGGTGCTGAAGACTCTGACATGTGCTGGAAGCAGTGTCCCTGGCTGGGTCCGGACCGCGCGCTGAGCTGTTCAGCCTGATCAGTAGGTGATCAGAATCGCCCTCTTTTGCGGAGAAACAGTCTCACTCTGTTCTTATGTGCATTAGGCTGTTCTGGGTTTTGATTTTTACCGCATTATTTGGGCGTGAATGGACGGGTTTATCTGGAGCTTGTGGGAGTCACAGCCTCTCCTCCGCCATCTTGGCTCCGCCCCCCCCGGGGTAGTAGTTTTATAAGTGGAGAGGAGGTGGTTTAGTTTGGCAATTAAGAAATCTTGGGTAACTTTGGAAAGGACAATTTCAGTTGAATAATGAGGCAAGAAATCAGATTTCAGGAGAATCAGAAGAAAGTGAAAGCAGAAGTGGAAGAATGGGACTCTATGGTGTTCAGCCACCAAAAAGAGGGAGGACACGTTGGAAAGGACAGACAGATCTGGAGCGGGACATTGATGTTAGGAGGGAAAGTATGGAGATGAATGGGAATAAAGAGAGATAGTCAGGGCTAGAGATGGGGGTTTGTTCATTTAGGGGTTCAGTATCGCTGGAATAGGGAGAGTAAAAGGAGTTGATATTATACTAGCCATTGAGAGATGAGTCTAGGCTGAGTATCAGGGAAGCCTGCTGCTGAAGACCCATGACTAAAGCGTTCTGGTTGACCCTCAGGGTTTTGGAGAAGACCTTACTCTGTTGTGTTGCTGTGTCCTAAGAAAGCACCTTTAAGCCCAGCAGCAGGCATAAGTAGGAGGCAGTGAGTTGCAGGCCAGGAAGAGGCTTTATCCCAGGCCTGACTGAGGGTAAGCATTACTGGATTGTCATCCTCAGGACCATCTGGATGTCCACATTAGGTTGTGTGTCCTACTTAAGTGGCATCAGCCATACCAGGGTCTGCCCACTTTGTGTTCCTGAGGCATCTGGAAGCCTAGGAAGAAGGCAAAGGTTTGGGTGTGGCCCAAGCTGCAAGCAGGGCCTGGCAACATTGTGAAATACATATCATGCATTTAAAAGGTTTATGAGTCACATACAGAAAGAAAACTTCCAATTGTGCAAAAGAATGCATTTAACAAAGCTCCATGATATATTTTAGCCCACAAGTTAAATTATTACCATTTTAAAGGACTAAATCAACCATTCAACTTGGGTGAACTGAAAATGTATGGAAACATGAACATCTGGAAGCTGTTTCATGCCCTGCACACCCCTAATTATGAGTCCCAGATGATAACTGGTTTTCTGTCTTGGAGTAGAGCGGACTGCTATATGTTAACATGATTCTCTTGTGCTTTATCTCTGAATTGCTCCTTTTGCCGTTTAAAGGCTAGCAGAGTATTATAAGGCTTCAAATGGGAAACCAAAGGCCCAGACAGGCAGGGGGATATGAAAAGCCCCCAGAGGAGGGTAGTGTTTGCTGGGAAGAGACGTTTCCTGCCTGAATGTTATTCTTTTAGATGTTGCTTCTGTGAATCAAATAGCCCCTGTTAACAGCAGGATTTTTTTAGGGAGACCTCTGGTTTTCATCTTTATTATTCCCAACATTGTACTTCTAGTTCTCTGAGGTTTCCTTTCCTCTAAATTGAGTGTGTTCTTCTGTGATTCCATATGCTGCTTCAATGTTGGGAGTTTGGCTTTCAGACATCTGCTTCTAGGTAAAATTGAATCAAAAAACTTTCTTTTCAGTTACTTTGGCTATTTTTGTTTATTTTTTAATTTGTTTTATTTTAGATGAGACAAAACATCATATCTATAGGATCATAAAGGATAGAGACATTTTTGAGATGAATTAATGGCCTTTAGAATTAGTGTCAATAGTCTTGGTTTAACTTTGTTGTTTCAAGTTTCATTGTTTTAACAACTTTCATTGTTGAGGGGGTGAGTCAAGAATTAACTCTCCACCCTTTTTCACCAAGGTAAAAAGTTCCCTAACTTAAAAAAAAAAATTTATTTCTAAATAATTAGTGTCAGTATGGAGCTCATACCCATTATCAATATTTTAAGGATATTTTATTTTTGAAAATTTTTATTTTTCCTAGTATTTGTATTTCTATTTCACACACACACACAGAAGTCTAACAGGCATTTCAAAATTTTTAAATCAAATGCAAAGGTCAAATGTTGGGAGCCTGGTCTAATAGAAAGACAACTCAACTTGGAATACTACTAATAATAAATATTAATATGATATAAATAATATATGATAATAATAAATAATTGGGACATCAGAATGTTCAATTTAGAAGGGATAATAGAGGGTGACCTTTATCTGAATAAGAACCCCCTTAACATAGTAATAATAACTGCTAGCATTTATATAGTACTTTAATTACAGAGCTGCTATGTGACTCAGTGAATAGAGTGCTAAACCTGGTGTCAGAAAGACCTAAGCTAAAATCCAACATTTACTTGCTGTCACCCTGAGCAAGTCATTAAACTTCTAACTTTGTTATCTGAAAAACAGAGATAATAACAGGACCTTCCTATTGGGTTGTTATGAAGATATGAGATGATATTTGTGAAGTATTTTGCAAACCTTCAAATTCAGTTTATGTGCTAGCTATAGATTATCACATTTGAGGCTCACAACAACCATAAGAGGTAAGTGCTATTAAAGTATTTAAGACAGATTGTAACCCAACTTGTGGGGACACATTTTGTGAACAGCCCATTCTACTTTCAGATTGTGCTAATTTAAAGGAAATATTTCCATAGATTAAACCTTCATTTACCTCTTCACACCTTCTACCCACTGCTCCTTGTTCTATCATCATCTTCCATTTGGCTGCTCTCCTGGTTTCTTGGTCTTCTGAAAGATAAAATCAAGTCTGAAACTCATACCTCTCAGTGCCCAGAGGCCTGGAGCCCTTCTCTTCCTCTAGCGAGGGTGGGAGAATGGACAATAGAGTTTCTCCCACATCCTCCACCATTTAAAGAGGGAGTCCAGGACATTTCTGTCATCATTTCCACCCAATTGCTTTCCTGGACTTCATGATCACTAGAGACTTGATGAAATCACTTCTGTAGCCCCTACCTCCTCACAAAATTTCCTACCCACATGTAGGATTTAGATGGAACTGATTTATGTCAGACTTCACCTTTGTGTTTTGGGTTAAACAAAGAATTAAGCTCCTCTTCTAACAGTTGCGAACTTAGTTATATTCCCCCTCTTTCTTAGCTATTTTTATAAAACTGTAGCTGTGGACATTGTGTCCAGAGAACTGGTAGGGTTGGTTTTTGAATTGAGTATCCTTTTGATTTTTCCTTTGAATATGATCATTTCAGCCTCCCTACCAGCGAAATGGGTTTATTATTAGTTTTTATTTTTTAGTTCACCTAAAAATTACTGAATTAATATTACTGAATTTCTAGGGATGGAGTTGTGATGAATACCAGCTGGTGTTTGGAGGTCCCATTGTCAATTTTGCAATAAGAGCTTGGCACTTTTTCTAGGGACTTCCTGCCATATCACATAAGCACGAAAAGGAAGGACTCTTCTTTGGCATACCTGATGTATCTGATGTAAATTTTCATTCTTTATATTCTATTTTAAATTTTCATTCATCCTTTCTGGAAAAAAATTGTAAGTTTAACAAGCATCTACTTTTTATTTAGGTTTCTCCCTTTTGGTTAGATTTGCTTTTTTAAAAATCATTCTTTGTTCTATCTTTCTTTAGTTGTTTTAAGGGGAAACTCTTTGAGTATCCTTTGTAAATAAATGCATTCTTAGCTGCAATTTGATGATGGGAAAAAAAAACCCTGAAAAGGCAGATTTCCATGGATGAGAAAAGGCTTGCCAAATTATGGCATAAGGATGTAATATCAAGCCAGGAACATTTGCATAAAACTTTCCTTATTGGTGGGGTAAATGATGACTCAATACTGCATGTCTGTGTGAAAGGTGAAGTTGGTCCAAAAGTTTCAGGAAGGAGAACCTTTCTTCTTCACTCTCACTTCAAGAGAAGACACATAGGTTTTCAGATTTTCTTTAGAAAGATGTGGAGATAGGGGGCAGCTAGTTGGTGCAGTGAATAAAGCACTGGCCATGGATTCAGGAGTATCTGAGTTCAAATCTGGCCTCAAACACTTGACATTTACTAGCTGTGTGACCCTGGGCAAGTCACTTAACCCTCATTGCCCATTCCCCCCACCCCCACCCCAAAAACGATGTGGAGATACAGCAGATTTTGGAAGACAGATATTGTAGGGGAAAGCATTCTTCTCAACAAGTTATTGATTTCAGTTAGCTTCCCTATAGACTTAAGAGAATTTCACTTTGAATGATATTTGGGCCTTTCTCTCTTGATTGAATTGCTATAACTTGTCCCTATTTGGAGAACACCATTTACTCTCTATATTTTCTGGTTCATATCCTATCTCTGTAACTTCTCTGATTTTTATTTGCTATCTGATTCTATTAGTGGGTTTACTCAGTGCTCACTATTTGTGATGGTCTTTTGTGTAATTAGCATTTGGTAGGAAGGAGTCAAGCTTGTAGATATAGTGTTGAATACCACATCTCCTTTTAGAGTTAGTAACCATTAATACAAACCCAAAACTTTTATCCTTAGATTAGCAATATTTAGCAGAGAAGATAGATGAAATTCTACTCTAGCACCTCTCTTTGTGAGAAGAGTGCAGCTAGGCTCATGGACCTTTATCCTATTCTCCTCCTGCAGGAATTAATGTCTCCTTTAGAAAGGGGTGAGCATGATGACAGATACTATTCATGCCTTTCCTTGAGCTGTAATTAGACAACACGTAAACTACATAAGCAACTGATATATCCTGTATGTATGTAATGGAATATGACTGCTAATGTAAGAAACAATGAAATCAGTAAAACATAAGAAGACTTATGTTAACCAGAATGGATTGAAGTAAGCAAAACCAGGTGAGCAATGATTATAGTAATGTAAATGAAAATAACTTTAAATGTGTTTATTTGGAAGCATCAATTCTGTTCCCAGAGAAAAAGATGATGAAACCATTAATTTCTCCTCTGGGTAAAGTGGTGGAGGACAACAGGTGTAGAATGCATTATGAAATACAGTTATATTGTCAGTCAGATTCCCTTATTTGTTTTCTTTCCTAGAAGGAAGGATATATTGGAAATAGCTGGGCCATAAAAAAAGTGAAAAGCATTGATAAAATGCTGAGAGGAAAGATATTGTGTATTTTTTGAATGTTTACATGCTTAGTCCTAGAAAATGGTGTTCATAAAATATAGGTCATGGTATTTGGAGGATATACACATTACATAATGTTCTTAAGGTGACAGGGTGTAATACTACTGAATAGCATTCTTTCCAAGTTATGGTTTTGGGGCTCCATTTCAATATTTCATTTGGTATTATTCCCACCAGCTTTGTTCTGTCAGGACTCAATCAAGATGTTAGTTAATATCCCTGGAAAATTGCCTTTTTGATGGGTTTACTATTCTTGGTTTTTACTTAGCCTGTTAAAGTTTCTTCAATAACATACACTTGTCTCCAAGTTATTGCTAACCTCACTATTTACTGTAGCCCAGGCCCTGTCTTTGTCCCCAGTGATCTGCAAGCAGTCATTTCACCATCCCTAAAAATCCACCATATTACAGAGATAGGTCCATTTCTGTACATGGTGATTTCATAGTGCTTTTTGTTTTAGAAAGGAGCAAATTGCCCTATACTGGAATTTCTGACAGCTTCTTCTTCTTCACCCCCAACCCCTCCACAAATAAATTTCACTACAGGGACTGTGATTCAACATGCAATAACAAGGCAGCATTGCTTAGAGAAGCTGCCATCTAGACTTTAAAGGCTGACAGGGAAGACATCATTTATACTGTGCTGGCATTCTAACTCTGGGTCACCGACAGACTTGTGAGGAGTAAAATCAAGTTGTCAAGAGGCCTTTTGGTTGTGATTTTTCAAGGTGCTGTTCAGACACGACAACCTGCCCTCCTATTTTTATCATGGCTTGCTAATTCAAGGAGGAGGTAGAAAGGTAGTTTTTATTTTTTTAATTTCCCCTTGTGTCATATTGGGATTTTTGTTTGTTTTCTTCATCCCATGCCCTTTCCTGAAGAGTCAGGGCCATTTTAAAACAAAAGCATCCGTGGTCAGGTTATGGAAATGGAGCAGTGGAGCTGGTTCATATGTTTGCATGGTAAGCTGAGAGGACTGTGCTATTTACCGCAGTGAAAAGGGCACTTTAATAAAAAGGACTGATGGAAAGATTAAATTTTGCATTTGTTCCTCCATTTTTCCTGGATCTGCATGAAATCACTTAAAATGTTCTGTTATAGAGGTGAGGGATATTTGAAACTCACACTCTGCTATAAACAAGAAAATGTAGGAGGGTAATCAACTCCTTTGCACAGTTTTATAGCTTCCTTGGGTGGTCATCAAACAGGAGTTGTAGATTGACAAGCAATATAAGAGAGAGAAAGGGTTTTCTCCCTCTTACCACATCCTGGCCCTACATGTTCCTCACCTTTTTTGTGTATTACTTAGATAGGTAATGGTGGTAAAGGGAAATGACAGTGCCTGCTGCTCAAACACAGCATGGAAATTGAAATTTAAAGGTACAAAAATCAATGATGATGAGATCTAATGCCCCCATCTGCACCACATATGTTGAAGAAAAAAACATGTTCCTGTGGCAGTTATATCATGAACTCAGACTTGTTTAGCCCAAAGGAGAATCAGAAAAGTTCTTTGGGAAATGGTCAAGGTCTTCAACGAAAGGCTACATGACCTATTCTCAAGGATATTGTAAGCAGGGATCTTTTTCAGGCAAATGAAAGATCCAATGACCTCTCAGGTTCTTTCAAAACTTCAGATTTTATGACTTCATGTGGAGATCAAGCTGTATAACATTTGAGAGAGAGAGTTCAGTGTTGACTCCTGAAAAAGTCATCCTTTCCTGTAATGCCATTATTAAGCACTGTCCTCAACAGAAGAGAAACATAGAGGTAATATGAACAATCTCTGCCCTCAAGGAATTTACTTTCTACTGGAGACTAATAATATGTAGATTGTTAAGTCAATATAAAATATAGAGAACAAGTTCAAAGTAACTTATGTAGCAAGAGTCATGGTCACAACTTGGTTGTAGGGAGGGAGAAGTAAACTTGGGAGTATTTGACTCCCGAGCTCTGTAGTTGGGGAGACCTGAGTTTAAATCCAGCCTCAGGCACTGACTACCTGTGTCACCACGGGCAAGTAATCTGCCTCAGTTTCCTTGTCTATAAAATGAGGATAATAGCACATACTTTTCAAGGTTTTGGGGAGGACAAAATGAGACATTTGTAAAACACTGTGTAAATGCTACTTATTATTAGATTATCTATTTAAGGAAAATATAGTTATGAATTGCATAGAATGAGAAGGAAATCTGAATAAGGGGAAGGAGTACCTACACTGATAAAATCATAAATCCTTCAGAAGATCAAAGCACAGAAGTATTTTTTTTGGTGGGGCAATGAGGGTTGAGTGACTTGCCTAGGGTCACACAGCTAGTGAGTGTCAAGTGTCTGAGGCCAGATTTTAACTCTGGTCCTCCTGAATCCAGGGCCAGTGCTTTATCCACTGCACCACTTAGATGCCCCCAGAAGTAATTTTTTAAAAGCTATATTCTTTATACGCATATTGTCTTCCATCTTTCTCTGATTCCAGAGTTTAATTATTGATGTGGGGCAACAATAATGTGGGGAAAGTATGACTTAATCTCAGACATCAAACTATATTAATAATGTTAGAAGACTAAATACAAAAGTTTAATTTTAAAATAAATGATAAGGCATGTTAACGGTGCCAAGGAAGTCCATAGCTGTTAACAGCATTCTCTTATTAACTATCCTTACCCATTCATTCAGGTGTATACAAGTGGTACAGTTCCAGTTGTGTACAAGGGACTCTGCTAGGCATTGAAGGCATCTTGGGCTCTGATGGCTCTGATGAGACCATCAGAACTCAGGAAGAGTATGCCTATATTGTTTGAGTTTCCTGAGAATTTCTTAAATGTAAGCAAACGTTAATGTGTTCTCCCCATTCAGTTAACTGGTTGGAAGAAAATCCCAAATGGGGGTGAGTAGACTTAGGTGTTTTATTTCTTTTACCTTTCTTGAACATCTTGTGTCTTGTGGCCAAATAGGACACAAACCTGGCTCTCAAGGAGCTTGTCATTTAATACTAGCAAAAGATATTTACCCAACTAACTGATAAGAAGAAGAATGTGACAAGTGGAAAGGGAAAGGTCCAGGTGAACTACTGTGAGAAATTTAAGGAGAAAGAGGTCACATTCACCTGGAAAGGGATGGGGGTGGGTGGAATGGGATATGCAGTGTCAGAGAGGAGTTCGTAAAAAAAGGGAACACCAAAGTTGATCCTTCCCTTGAAGGAAGGGAGGGAGGAGCTATAAAAAATGAAATTGGGAAATAAAGGAGTCCATTCCTAGTACAGGTGATGATATATGCCAGGGCACTGAGACAGAGAAAGGTAGAATGAAAATGAGCTTTTAATGTAGAGTATATGAAGGTGAATACTAAAACTCATGACTAAAGAAAATAGGTTGGAGCCAGATTATGGAGAACCTTGATGTCAAGCTGAGTTGTTTATACTATATTTGGCAGATGATGAGGAATCGCAGATATCTTTAGAGTAGAGATATGATTAATTTGTGCCTTAGAAATATTACTCCTCAAAGCTCTACAAATGAATTGAAAGCTCAGAGAGAGATAAATGAGGCTTGCTTAACTTCACATAGCTAGTAATCAGCAGATCCAGAATTGGAAAACAGGTCAACTAACTCCATATCCCCTATCCTGTCCATGGCTACTCTCTCGGCACTGTTTTGCCATAACCTGTTCTCTAGAAAGTTTCAGTTTACTTCTAACTGTGCTGAAAACCTTCAGTCACCTTTTTGATTTTGTACTGCTATAATATGTAAAATTTTTGGAAAGCAGAGATACTACAGCATGACTCAATTAGGTGACTTCTGAATGCCACACACATTTTATGATAGTAATAATTCAATTAGCTCTAATATTCAGGATTTGAGGTATAATAGCAATTGGATTACCAAGGTTAATTAGAGGTCAACCATGAATCTTATTTGTTGAAACAAAAAGGATTTTAGAATTCATTCTTTTTCTCTTTTAAATTTTTATCACTAAAAATTTTTGTAAACTGTAATAGGCCTCTTTCCTGACTTTATAAACATAATAAGTGGCACATGATTTAACATTTATTTTATATTTTAAGATATTAAGGTGCCTCAAGGTTATTATTGTGAATATCAATTATGACTGTAGGCATACCTGGTGTGAGATATTGGGCTGCAGACACCCGGGAGTTCTTTGGGGAACTTATACCTATAATCAACCCCTTTGGTCATATGATAATAAGGATCATGGATTAGAGCCGGAAGGGGTTTAAATGGTCATTTAGTCCAACTTCTGCATTTTACAGGTGAGAAAACTAAGACCAAGAGACAGTGTGAAGTGACTGATCCAGGATCACACAGGTAGTGTATAGGTCAAATTCAGTATGGGTAGAGTTAATTGGGCAGCTCTCCATAATATTGGGGTTCAGAAAATAATGGGAGACCTCTAGGTCCAGAGTTTCCTCTCTTCCAAACTGCCTTTTCTTTTCTCTCAGACTGATAAGAAAGGAAATTAACAGCCTCTTTTCCACAAACAAATCAGGTTTTATTAATGGGAACAAAATTTACAACACAAATAAAATTAATAGAGCCAGGGTCAATGAGAAAGGGGATAGAGAAAGGGAAAAATATGTCCCACTTACCAGATGGTTAGAATTTAAATCTCTAGGGTAAAAAGCCCCCCAGGTACCTCTAATAAGCTCTGCTTCCTCAGCTATTCAGAACAGCTTGGGTTGAACAAAAACTAACTCAAACCCTAAGCTTGCTTCCAGCTCAGCTGGCCTAAAGAGTCAGCCTCACTTCAACAACACAAATTCACCATCTCCTGGAATCTGTAGTTCTAAGGAGAATCAGTTGTGCAGTGTCTCCTGGTTGAGTCAGAAGGTCAACCACCAGCAGCAGCTCCTTTCTCTCTCTCTCTCTCTCTCTCTCTCTCTCTCTCTCTCTCTCTCTCTCTCTCTCTCTCTCTCTCTCTCTCCCTTTCTTCCCCAGTCTCCAATTGGTTCAACATACCCCCTGGGCTGTCCCCATTATAATTTGGACAGGCCCATGTGGGAGTGGGGGAACTCCTAGGTGGGGCTTAGGTACTTAATTGGATACTTTGACTCAATAAATGTTCTTTGTGTTATTCAGTCCCACCTAATATACATGACAAATCTGATCCTTTTGTTTGTTCTATAATCTCTTCAAGTACACACCCATCTTCTCTTGGGCTTTTCAAGATTACATCTTTTCAGTCTGACCATAATGAAGCAAAGATGGGGTCATGGAAACCCCAAATCACAATAAATTCCTTACAGTAGGAAGTGATAGAACGAAGATTAGAACCCAATTCCCCTGATTTCTAATCCTTTGTCTCCAAAATTAGAAAAGCCTGGTGGAGACAGAATTTTTTAAAAATACATTGGGAGCAATTGTATTGCCATCCAAATGACATGCAGAGATAGTATTAGCTGGTTCATTTAATGAATAAGAAGCCCTGAAATAGGATGTTAGTAAATAATTAGGCTCAACACAAATAATTTGGCTGGTTGAGTGCTTCGCTAAACAAAAGCATGGTATTAACTCCTGTAGGTGTCATGGACCCACACCTGCATAGTTATGACTGATGCTCTGGATCTCCTTCTATCCCCTTCCTACAGCTATAGAGCCATTTTCTATCCCTTTCCCTCCTCTCCAGCCCCATCCCCTTTACCCCTTTACCCTCAGTATTCCAAAATAGTGAGTACAGAAGCCTCAATATTTTGTTATTCTGACATATATAATAGGATCAGATATCCTTTTCTTTTACTCTCTCCACCTCCCTATCTCCTACCATTGAAACAGTAGGACTCATATGCCCACACATGCCTCTTACTTGAGGACTCCTTGGTGAAGTCCGGATATTTCACCCTTCCTGCTTCTCCTAGAGCTAGCTCCTTCTTGCTCCTACATGCAAAAGCACTGCTGAGGCTCCAAGCTCCCAAGAATACTCTCACTTTCACTTTGCTCTGCACAGATTTCATTTTACTCTAGACCCGTACAGAGCTGAGACTTCCCTCTGTATACCCTTTGATCCAGTGACACTGGCATTCTGGCTGTCCCATGAACAAGTTACTCTGTCTCTCAGTCCTGGGCATTTTCTCTGACTGTCCCCTATGCCTGGAATACTCCAAATCCTTTTTTATTCTGACTGACTTCCCTGTCTTCATTTGAGTCCCAACTAAAATTTTGTTTTCTACAGGAAGTCTTTCCTAGTTTCTTTTATTTATAATGAATTCTCTCTTTTATTTGCTTCTTCTTTCTTTCTTTTTTTTTTTTTTTTTTTGCTGGGCAATGAGGGTTATGTGACTTGCCCAGGGGTCACACAAGTGTTAAGTGTCTGGGTTCAGATTTGAGCTCAGGTCCTCCTGAATCCAGGGCCCGTGCTTTATCCACTGTGCCACCTAGCCCTCTCTTTTATTTACTTCTGATTTATCCTGTATGTAGCTTATTTTTACATATTTCTTTGCTTGTTCTGTTAGAGCGTAAGCTTCTTGAGGGCAGGGACTGTCTTTTGCCTCTTTTGTATCTCCAGAGCTTAAAGCAGTGCCTAGAACACTGTAGACATTTAATAAGTGTTTACTGATTGACTCCTCAACTTTTGGCCACCCTGATAGTCACAGCTTCTCTCTTCACATTACTCAATCCTGGTCTGTCTCTCCCTCTCATTTGCATTTTTCTCCAAGTCTACACAGTCCTCTTGTCTTATCTTTCCTCTCTTGAAAACAAGCACCTACTCATATATCTGTGAGGGGCTAATGTCTACATTCATTGCTTACTTAACATGCATTTCAAGGATATGTCTATGTTTCCTAAGCAGCCCAAGGATTAATTAAAGTTCTGAGCCCATTGGGCCATCACAGCTCCTGCTATATAGTTAAAATTATCAGAGTTCAAACACATTATGACTACATTGTCTGAGTTTCCTCGATGTAGTCATACTTTTGTGTGTTTTCTCCAGTGATTTAACTGGATGGAAAGAAATCTAGAATTGGAGCAAGGGGGATTCATGTGATTTGTTTATGTTATTTTCTTGGGTAACTTGTGTCTTATGGCCACATTCATAGTACCCCCAGTAAACGGGAGTCAGTTTTATAGTAAGGAAGGGTTAAGTCAGTGATGATGAGTCTGGTTGTATTTCTGATGTTGTGATTTTTCTGACTCTTAATATTTTTTTTTTTTTAGTGAGGCAATTGGGGTTAAGTGACTTGCCCAGGGTCAAACAGCTAGTAAGTGTTAAGTGTCTGAGGCCAGATTTGAACTCAGGTACTCCTGACTCCAGGGCCGGTGCTCTATCCACTGCCCCCGGACTCTTAATCTTTTGACAAAAACATTATCAGAGAGTTACAGATATAATGGTTTAACTGAAATGATAGAAACTATTCTTTCCCTTTTTCCTGGTAAGTTAGTTCACAAGGTTGGAGCACAAGAACAAGAATGATCAGCAGTGACTTCAAGGGTGTTACAGGGAAAGGTTATAGTATTATAGAGTCAACCTCCCTAAGGATGCCACTAGCTGCAGCACCTCCAGCCCTACCTAAGCCTGAAATCATTCACCCATTTGTAAAGGTCAACAGGAGCCTTCCTTGGCTAGTTTGAACTAGCCTTTACTGAGGGAAATTAGGAGAGGTTGCTGTGGGAAGATTTCCTAAATGGGATACACAATCATTCAGAAAAGTTTAGCCTAATTATCCTGTCATGACAATGATAGGTAATTGGAATGGTAAGCCATAGACCTTATCATTCAATACATATAATATAAAATCCCTACATATACATATATATATATATATATATATGCCATGTATGTATGTGCATATAGATACATATAGATAGCTATATCTTTATATTTATCATCTATCTATCTACCCATCCACCCATCCATCCATCCATTTATCTATCTATCATCTATCTATCTATCTATCTATCTATCTATCTATCTATCTATCTATCAATATGTCAGACTTCATAGATGGACTATAAGCTGCATACAGAACTGAATGGGAAGAAAAAAATCAATGATCCTAAGATCTTCCTTGAAATAAAGGTACATCTTCCAGACATCCATATTATTTTGGTGGTACATGACAGTGTCATAGTGGATAGAGTGCCAATTTAGATATCAGAAAGATGTGTATGTTTACCTCTATTATATATTGGATGTATGACCCTCAACAAGTCGCTTAATCATTTAGCCTTGAACTGATCCAGTTAACCCAAAGGTGTTTTTTTGTTTTGTTTCGGGTTTTTTTTAGAGTTTTTCAGTGGATTATTTTTTTTTCTGCATTAGTAATAGTAGTGCCTCAGAAGCTGCCTCCACTAATGTAATCATAAGTCCTGACCAAAAAATCCAAGAGACCAATAAACTTCCTGGTGATGACTGAGAATCTTGGAACACTGGTGTCTCTAAGGAATAGAAATTAAAGATTAACCAAAGGTCAATTGAGAGGTTCATGGTAGGTATGGTAGGCTGTAACACTTTTTGAAAAAGGGGAATTACAGAAGATCACAGGAAACTGAACTGTAAGGACTCCAGTAGATATCTAATCTGATTTCCTCATTTGTGAAATGAAATGGAAGCCATGGGAGTTTTAAGTGGCTTACCTAAAGTCATATGGGAAGTATACATCAGAAATAGAATTTGAACCAAAATCCTCTGCTTGCTGTTTCTACCATACCATCCTTCAGCATGGAGATTGTGATGAGATACACATATGCATGACCCAGGAAAACAGATAGAAGTGTGTTAGCCATGTAACAAGATCCAGGAATAAACAGTGGGACCACTGCTAGGTTTATATCCTGAAGACATCCCCAAAAAGAGAAAAAGACTGATTTGTACAAAAATATTTGGAGCTGCTCTTTTTGTGGTGGCTAAGAATTGGAAATTAAAAGAAATGCCCATCAATTGAAGAATAACTAAAGAAGCTGTGGTATATGATGGTTATGGAATTATTGTGTTATAAGAAATGGCAAGTAGGATGACTTCAGAAAGGCCTGGAAAGACTTACTGATATCAGAGTAGTATCCAGAGAACTATAGGAAGGTCCCTATAAAGTTGGACCTTCTGTGGCAGATTTGTGAGCAGATATAGACAGTAATCACACAGAATGAACAGGTAGGGATAGCTTTTTTTAAGTCTTCAATCCCCTACTGCCCACAGTCCATGGGATATTATTTAAATTTTCCTTACATTTAGCTATTATACTCCCATTTCTTTCATCAACCACAGAATTCTCACATTAACATTATTATTTCTTTCTAACCTACTTGAGTTTTCATTACTTTAAATAAACTTGAGGATATTCTTTGTCTCTTAAAATCAACTTTCAGGCCAGATTTGTCTTCATATTATCAAAAATGACCTTTCCCCCACCCCCTTGAGGCCCATCTCAAATAACTCTATCAGTAGCCTTAGGCATAATACCTCCCTAAATATTAACTGTTCTGTTTATTCAGTATAGTTCATCAAGTATTGAGTATCCACTGTGTACCAAGTATTGTGCTAGATGCTGTGGGAAATTTGGGAATAAGTAAAGAGGAATCTCTTTTCTCAATAAGTTTAAAATAGCCCAATGCCTTACACATTTATTAACAATATGCTTTTTTTTGTGTGAGGCAATTGGGGTTGTGACTTGACCAGGGTCACACAGCTAGTGTTAAGTGTCTGAGGCCGGATTTGAACTCAGGTCCTCCTGATTCCAGGGCCAGTGCTCTATCCACTGTGCTACCTAGCTGCCCTTTTAATAAATGTTTATTATATTGTATTGAATATGAAAGGAGAGGAACTATATCTTTGTGTTGTATTTATCTTTTTATCTTTCCCTAATAACCATTAATATTCCCTGCCTTTTCTAGAGCCTAACATAGGTTCTCCAGATAGAAGACAACTGGTAAATATTTACTGAAGTAAAATTTAAATTAAAATGTGAAAATGTAAAAAGAGTGGGCAAATAAAGTACTAAGCAAGAAGGGAAAGGGAAAAGGATGAATTGCTCTGAAAGGATTCTCAGATTCCTTTAGCTGAATTATTTACATGTGTGCTCTAAGTTAAAAAAAAACAAAAACAAAGGGCATCTTTTAGTCACAGTTTTTCTGGACTAACATTTTTCTCTGAGGTTCAGTTGAATCTGCTACCTCTCTCTACTCCTGCCTTCAAAAATCCTCTCCTTTAGAACTTGCCAGGGTCTCACAAAATGGTACTGCTTCCTTGATGAACAAATCTAATAAAGGAACAGATATATCTTTTCTTTGCACATTTTAGCACAAAATGATGTATAAATTTAGCCAAATGAAATAAAATATTCACAAAATGTGGAGTTTCAGAATATCTTTATACTTTGGGCCTAAGGCAAAACTTTCTTTTGAGAGGCAGGCTGATGTAAGTAGAAAGAGTATTCCTCTTGGACTCCCAAGACCTAATTTCAAATTGTGGCTGTACAACCAATTGTTTGACCTTGGGCAAGTTACTTAATTCCCTTTTGCATTGGTTTCCTTATATGTAAAATAGAATAATTATTCTTGTGTCCCAGACCTATTGTTTTTAGTCAAACAGGGAAAAAAAAAGGTGATTTTGATAATTTGGGGGATTGTTGCCCTATTAACTGTGATTGCAAAGTCCTCATGCAATGCCCCAGGGTAAAATGGCCTTGAAAGTATGTATGGCTACTGTGTAGACAGATTGATTCATTAAAATGATAGTTTCAGACTGCCTCCCCAGAGAAGATAAGAATGACAGCAACAGAGGATTTTAAAAGAGTGTTGAATGATTTAGTATCTTAGGTTAATAAAGATAAGAACAGAAAATGGACCTATTATTTCATTGGTATAAAGACCTCCTAGGTGAGGAAATTCTACTCGTGCAAACCAGCACCTTCTTTGAAATTCATAGCATTGTAGATTTGCCTAGAACACAGAGAGATTAAGGAATTTGCACAAGGTCACAAAGTCAGTATCACAGGCAAGATCTGAACCCATGTCTTACTGGCTATAAAACCAGCTCCTTGTCAATTACACCAAACTGCCTTCCTCATAAAAGCAGCTTATCTTGAAAATCCATGTGAAAGAGGAAAAAAAATTCTCCTATCCCATGTTTTAGCTTTAGATCCTTTTGCTGTAATGTAAAAAGAATAAGAGGAAAACCTTACAGGTTTCACTATTTAAATAGATTCTTTTTGACCTCTTGAAAAATCTGACACACAATTGCTATTGAATTTTTTTTTTATCTTGTTAACTATCTTCAGCAAAAGTGGAGTACTTTGAATTTCTGCCACTATTATGTATGGTCCAGTCCATCCTGAAATGCTCTTACATTGTAGTTTCCTTGGAAAAAGAATCTAAACAATGGATAATATGAACCTCTGCTTCTTTAGAGTCAGATTAACAAGTAAAGATCCATATTACCCTTCAGAACAGAAGGAAACTTGTGTGACATTAAAACTCACAATGCATAAGTAATCATTCAAAAAGGATTACAAATAAAGATGCCTTTTTTCAGGGAGTCAAACTCTACTGTTTTAAGACCAATAAAAATATCATGAACCATCATCTCTCTCTATTTTTTTTTTAGTAAGAAACATTTATTTTATTTTTTCCAGTTACATGAAAGGGTAGCTTTCAACATTCATTTTCATAAGATTTAGAGTTCCAAATTTTTCTCCCTACCTTTCCTTCCCCCTCCACAAGACAGCGACCAGGTTATATATGTACAATCCACAAGTGCTCTTTTTATCAGTTCTTTCTATGGGAGTGGATAGTAAGCTTCATCATTAGTCCCTTGGGATTGTCTTGGATGATTGCATTGCTGAGAATAATTAAGTCATTCACAATTGCTCATTGAAAAATACTGCTGTCACTATACACAATGTCCTCCCAGGTCTGCTCACTTCACTATATGTCAGTTCATGAGTCTTTCCAGGTTTTTCTGGGATCATCCAGTTTGTCATTTCCTATAGCTCAAGATCATTCTACCACAATCATATACCACAGCTTTGTCTGTCATTCCTCAATTGATGGACATTCCCTTGATTCTCAATTCTTAGCCACCTCAAAGAGTTGCTATAAATATTTTTTGGTATAGTTTTTCCCCTTTTTCTTTTTCATGATTACTATTGTTAACTATTTCCCTTCCATACTATTCCCTTCCTCATGATATTCATTCTATTATCCATTTTCTTTCATCCTATCCCTCTTCAAAAGGGATTTGCTTCTGTCTGTCCCCTCCCCCACTCTGCCCTTCCTTCTTTTGCCCCTCTCTCTTTATCCCCTTCCCCTCCTATTTTCCTGCAGGGCATCTCTCTTTTTTTAAGTCAACATTTGCTGATTTGTTAACTATTCTAGAAGTACGGACTATACCAAAGGTCTTTTGGTCCTATAGGTTTCTTCCAAGTATACTACCATATACCACCAATCATTTCTTAGATCCATTTCAGGTTGTGAGCTCCCCATAAGGTTCTATTTATTCCATGTTCAGTTTAAGATTATTATGCATAATAATAATAATTGTGATAATTGTTAATTATGTGTTCCCCTTCCCCATCTTCAATCTTTCTCAGTCAGTCTTCTTGTTGTAGGGGGAACTTAAGGTTATGGAAGGAGCTTCGGCCTCATTTGGGAAGGCTAACTCACCCAAAGAATTGGAGGCTCACAGCAAATCTTGTAAAATAGATTTTTTAGGAGAGAGGAACACATGGCTGGGAAGCAGAGTCAAGATAGAGACTGACTCCCTGAGTGAAAAAAGACTAGATCTTAAATATGTTTACAGACAAAGACGGCTAAATGCCAAGTGAGGAGATTGCAAAACTACTGGGGAGGGGGGTACCTAGAGATTGAGTAATGGGCTATCTTTAAGATATGCAGCACACATCCTGCTGAAATGCATGGAATCGATATCTGGAACATATGGGAATTGCATATCATCTTTGTTCCTTGCAGACCTTGGTATATTTATTGGTTTTTATACTGTATATGGAACTGTCTGTAAATGTTCCAGGGTCTATGTGCCCTGGCTATACTGCATTCCTGAGGCAGGAGTCAGAGCTGTTTTTCACTTCTGGATTCTTTGAATTAAATGTCTAAAGTTGAAGGATTCCTTAGGGGTTGAGGTCTCTAAGTATCTTTTTTTTTTTTTTTTTTGCAGGGCAATGGGGGTTAAGTGACTTGCCCAGGGTCACACAGCTAGTAAGTGTCAAGTGTCTGAGGCCACATTTGAACTCAGGTCCTCCTGAATCCAGGGCTGGTGCTTTATCCACTGCACCACCTAGCTACCCCCTCCCATTACATTCTGACTCTTTCTCCAGTATACAGTTTCAACTGCCCTCCATCTTTTTTTTTTTTTAGTGAGGCAATTGGGGTTAAGTGACTTGCCCAGGGTCACACAGCTAGTAAGTGTTAAGTGTCTGAGGCCGGATTTGAACTTAGGTACTCCTGACTCCAGGGCCGGTGCTCTACCCACTGCACCTCCTAGCTGCCCCCTTTATCATGGACCTCAGGTTAAGTATCTCTACCCTAAAAACCGTTTTCTCTTCTGGATTTACTATATTTGTCTTCAGCAATAAGACTTGAAACCTTTGTCATTTTCCCCTCATCTTCCTTTCTCTCCCCTAGCATGCAGTTAATCATCAAATATTAATGGTAGCTTTATTATGTCTTACATCTGCCCTTTACTTTCCACTCTGATTGCCATGAACTTAGTCCAGTTCCCTTAGCACACCATAACTAGATTGTTACCATAGTCCTCTATTTAGGCAGTAACATTACAGATCATGAATATACCTGAACACAGTTCATCACTGAAATCAAATGAAACTTAGAGAAAATTATTGGATGATGGAGGAGAGGAGTGTGTCCTAGGCATAAATGGCAAACAATTTATTTAAAGACATATTTTATTTTATTTTTTATTTTTCAGGGCAATGAGGGTTAAGTGACTTGCCCAGGGTCACACAGCTAGTAAGTGTCAAGTATCTGAGGTCAGATTTGAACTCAGGTCCTCCTGAATCCAGGGTCGATGCTTTATCCACTGTACTACCTAGCTGCCCCCAGACAATTTATTTAAATGACTATAATTAGTATTGTTTTTATTTAGCCAAATTCCCATATTTTCCTGATTAACTGGAGGAGAGGAGCAGATATTGGGGAGAAGTTGCTCCAAGGTTTCTTTGAAAACCTCTCACCATAAGCTAGAGGGAACTAGTTGTCCAGGTCCTTTTGTTTTTTCTATTAAAGAAGCACTACTTAATATCCAGGACCTCAGGCCCACACTTTTTCCTTCCCATTCATTTCTAGTATCAAGCCTTGGATCTATATCCCTTGCCAGAAGCATAAATCATTATTCTGCCCCTGTTCCACTTCATCCTCCCTCCACCCCAACTTCACTTCTGCTGCCTGAACTCTGTGATGTTGGGCACCAGTTTTTGGCATCCAATGATTGGGGAGCAACTTCCAAGAAGAGGGGAAGAAATTGCTCCTGCATTTAAATCACACCATTGTGTCCATACTTTTACAACACTTAGCAGTTGTGAACAAGTAAGGCGGGTTCTTGAACACCAGGATGATGGCCTATGGAAGTGCATTTAGAAACCCAGCTAGCTTCACCTAATTGGTCCAGAGCTCTTTACCCTGTTTTCCCCTCCTCACCTCAGCTAGAGGAACCACATGAAGGTAGAAGCCTCTCGGTGCTTGAAAGCAGAACAGAGCAAGTGTGTTCACCAAGAGATCTGACTGAAATCAAATATGTTCTTCAGGTGCTAGGAGCTCATTGGAGTTGAGGTCTTAAGCTGCTGGAAGCTGATTGGAGGAAGTAGGATCCTCCTGCTGGATGAAGAGCTGGTTTGCCTTTTTGCTCTTTTAGCCTTAACTAGAGTTTGAGAGCTAATTAAGAAGTGAAAATGCCTACAAATGTTCTGGTAGCCCTGTTGCTGCTGGAAGGTGATAGCAAATAAGAAGAATCCCGTTGCTTTGGTAAGAGCTGACTAGGCTTATCGCCCGTTAGCAATTGTGCAGCTAGAGAGAGAATCATCTCATAAGGTTGGCTTGCCTGTATCACTTTCTATGACCCTCTCAGACTAGAGTGGGAGAAACTCCACAGAGCACCAAGAGTGAATATTAGAAGCTTTGCAGTTCTCTCATGTAAGAGAGCTGCTTGTCACTGCAACCATGCCCAAAAGAGGGAACAACCATGGGAAGCTGTAGACACAGGCCTTAATGCTGAGACTTCCCAGAGAGAGTGCCATCCTGCTATTTGACTGAAGGAGTATAGAACTTCTATAGCAGCCCCCAAAACCCAGAGAAACAATTCCATCCAACAAGAGAGTGAGAAGTTCAGAAGAAAAGCAAGTGATGCCTGGTGCAGAATGCTTCTCTCCTTTAAGAAGACCACCAACATCCAATCCCACAATCCAGATTGGATTTCCCTTTACATGTGCCTTATTGATGAGCAAATTTTTCTGTGTCCACTCTCCCCCATAGAAAACTGTGTGTATTAGTGGTAAAAGGTGACCCAGGTTGATAGGTAATCTGTTATATTTTGATTTTTCCTTCTTTTTCTTTCTATTGAATAATTTTTTTTTATTATAATTGCTTTTGCCTACTCATTTAGTAAATGTCTCAAGTTTGAGATCTAACAATGCTGTGTCTGATGTAAATGAGAAACCTAGTGGTGGAAGCTGAGGAACTACAGTGGCAAGAAACACATAGATGTGTATCCCTCACCCCCCACCCCACCAGATACATGTACCATGATTACCCCCTAGGTCCCTAAGTCCTGAGTTTGATGTGGGCTGGAATTAAGGGTCAAACTGATCGTGAGTCGTCCCAAAAGAATTACAAGAGTCAGTGACTCAGTTTCCCAAGTGTTATTGCAATACTGTGAGTGACCACAGGAAGAGAACCATAAAAGTGAAAAGGTATCTCTCAAATAGTGAAAGAAAAGACAGTTATATTTATAGCATGGATAAATTGATTATCAGTGTCTCATTATAATAATCTCCACTTTAGGGAGGTACAGGAGAGGGCCTGTCCTCATTATAATAATCTCCACCTTTGGGAGGAATAGGGGAGGGTTTATCCTAATTTGTAATTCCTGTAGTCCTAAACCAACCCCTGAGGCGGGTACCTTTTTCAGTAGAGGTATGTTTTAGGGGTTTACATGTCATAAGGTGAATCTGGGGACAAATTTGGCCTTTTCTGCACATGTCTTTTTTCTGATTCCCATGCTTAGTCTCAAAACATCTTCATTTACCACTTATTTCTAGTCTGAATTTCTATAGCCTGTCATTTTATTTGGGGTCTTCATGGCCTCTCTCCCTCACTTCCCATGCTGATTTATGTGGGTAATAGAACTTAGCATCCTGACTTGTAAGTTATCCATTAACTGGGATCTGAATCCCTCTTAGAGCTCATATCTGAATTAGAGCTTGGGCCTTAGGTTTTTCTATTAACCCCTTTTTACCTCCTACATCAAGTTGTAATGACTTGTTTTGGCCAGGATCAGAATCAACTCTTTCCATAAAATACCCTATACCAGTATATGTGCAGGTTGGTATGAATGAGCCAGTACAGAGAAACAGAATGGAGGTGTGGGTGTCATGTCAAGTGACACAACCATACACTTTACTGTACTATACTTTACTATACTTTGGAGATACCTGTGGGATTTATTGGAGTGTCCTTTCCATTGACAGGGACCCACGAGACAGCATTTCTCTTTGGGACTTATTGGAAATTTTAGTTTCACGCACAGCTGTCCACTAAAGGAAAGAATGGGGTTTTATTTTTAGTTTTCTTTTTTAACAATCTGTTTTTCCATTGTGATCTGTTTGAGTCAAAATACATCTTGTGATATGATAATTATTTAGGTATTTAACACTAATATCTATTGACTTATTGTATCTCATTAAGTATGGAGGATCAAATGAGTCATAATAATAAAAACTATATAGAACATACTGATGATTAGCAATGCATAGAGAGAGCCACACAGAGGAATCTTAGTAAAGAGAATACCACCTGACTTTACAAGTAAAGTCATTGAGGATATTTTATAAAACCCATTAAAATGGAGAGGAATGTGACATAAAATGGAAAGAGAAGAGGAAAAGAGCTAATATGCCTTTTCTGTTTTCTGTAAATGACCTGAGAATGTCTTCCCTTACAGATTTCCTAGTAAGATTGGGGTTTCAGAAAATTATTAGAAGAGAACCTTTCACAGAGGAGGAGAGGCTATTTCAGAGAGTTAAAAAGATCTTTTAATGAAACAAAATATTAGAATTAAATTGGAATAAGAAGCTATTTGAAGTGGTTGAAGTAGCTACAGGTGATAATGGCCTTCCCTATGCCATATTATATCACTGTGTGATGTAGGAGGTGTGAGATTTAAAATTGGATATTAGATCATACATCTCCCCTCTTTAACCTTTCCCTTAATTTATCTACCTGACTAGTAAATGGAAGAAGCTTCTGGTTTTCTAGTTAGAGCTTTTAGTGTGTGGTAGTTACCAGGTGATGTTGATTAGAGGGATAGGAAAGTAGAAATACAAAACAAATAGTCTTAAGTCTAAGCTTAGTCTATATTCCGAATGAAACTCACCAAAAGCCCAAGGCCACCTTTGGGGAGAGAGAGAGACCAAGTCATGAGAGTGCTGCTAATGGCAAGCCGGGCCACGTCCAACTCCGGTCTGCGTCTGTCTGAGCAGCGCCAGTCATCGGACCAGGAGATCAGGCAAGAGATCCCACTTCCATTCTCTCCTTGCCTTTTAAGCTTGCACCCCGGAAGTGGAGTGCATAGCAGGCAGCCTGGCATGCATAGCTCATGCCGTTGGTCTCCTCCCCGAAAGGGTGGTCCTTAAAAAACTGGCGTCTCTCCATTATCGCTCACCGACTGTTAAAACTTTTTACCACAGAGGCAAAAAAGGGTTAATAGAAAAACCTAAGATCCAAGCTCTAATACAGATCTTAGCTCTAAAAGGGAGTCAGATCCCAGTTAATGGATAACTGATGTTAGGTTCTCATACCCATACTGATCAACATCCATAACAGACCAGAACAGGTCAGGTCAAAATAACAATAAAGGAAAAAGACAACCTATAGAAATTCTAATGAAAAATGATTATATTTTTAAACTAGCCATGGGAATCAGAAAGAGACATGCGCAAAAAAGGCCAAATTTGTCCCCAGGTTCACCTTATGATGTGTAAACCCCAAATACACACCTCCACTGAAAAAGGCACCTGCCTCAGGGGTTGGCTTAGGACCCCCAGGAACTCCAAATTAGGATAAGCCCTCCCTTGTAACACCCCTAGGTGGAGAATATTATAATGAGAAGGTCAGGCCCTCCCCTGTACCTCCCCAAGGTGGAGATTATTATAATGAGACCGATAATCAATTTATCTATACTATAAATATAACTGCCTTTCCTTTCCTTATTTGAGAGATACCTTTCCAATATTCTGGTTCTCTCCCTGTGGTCACTCACAGTATTGCAATAAAACTTGGGAAACTGAGTCACTGAGTCTTGTAATTCTTTTGGGACAACTTATTAGGAGAGGAATATATGGCCTGTAGACAGACTCACTCTGGAAAATCTGTCTCACCAAACAAAGGGGAGGGGAAGGGCAAGATAACTGTGAAGGGACCTTTGAATAAAGGGCTATCAGTAGGATATGCAGCATCCATCCATATCCTGCATATCTTCTTGAAGACCTTGATACTGCTTATCAGTGTATCAGGGTCATGCTAGGACCCACCTTATTCCTGAGGTGGGAGCTGCTTTTCCTTTGGCCTAGGGGTTTGGAATCTTTTGGATTTCTTCCTGTCCCATTATGTAAAGACTGTATCCTATGAGATTGCCAGACAAACAGGCTTGCAGACACTAAAGACAATTTCATCATGGTGCTGGAATTTCATGACAAGCATTCAATAGACTCTTCAGCCAAAAAGGGGAAAGGCCCTTTGAGGTTTTAGCTTGAGTGGACAGTGAGCTTCAAAGGGATATAGTCCTTAACAATAGGATTACGGATTTAGAAGTGGGGTATACCTTCATGGGCATCTAGTCCAACCCATCATTTCTTAGCTGAGGAAAACGAAATCTAGAAATTTGAGGGACTAACCTGGTTGCAGAGGTAAACCAAATAATCCTCCGAATATTTCCCCAATACAAAACAAAATTCTGTCAGCTGGAGATTTGAGTTAATAAACTCTAGGATGTTTAAGGAGGCAGTCAGTCAATCTGCCTGCTTTCACTGCTTTATGCTGATACAACAGCATTATTATAAAGGAAGGAAAGACATGAATCCAGACTATACAGTTATGGTATGGCTCACACCACTTGTGGCTTTGGACTTTTTTTTTTTTTTGCGGTGCAATGGGGGTTAAGTGACTTGCCCAGGGTCACACAGCTAGTAAGTATCAAGTATCTGAGGCCGGATTTGAACTCAGGTCCTCCTGAATCCAGGGCTGGTGCTTTATCCACTATGCCACCTAGTTGCCCCCTGGCTTTGGACAGTTTTAATGCCATCTTTCAATTATCCTTCCTCTATTTTGTCTCCCAAATAGAGAATGAATTATTCTTAATTTGTTTGGATCAGTCATATTAGTGTCCTGATGAGAAAGCTTCCTATACCCAGTGATATCAAATTCTCACATGGCTCATTCTAGCTTTTAAAGCTCTCCATTGCCTACCCTTTACTCTACCAGGTGAGTCTGCTCTTTTTTTTAGTCAAGGAAATCTTTATGCCCTTCTCCATATGGGGCTTTCCAATTCTCAACTATTTTCCTTTTATATGTTTTTCTTTCCTTTTACATCCATCTCACATCCTTCTCCCATCTAACAATAACAACAGTAATAATAATTGACATTTCTTTAGCACTTTATGATTTGCAAAAATGCTATAATCCATATCTACTGAGTCTCTCAAGACCTTATTTTAACATGGTGTAGCATAAAAGAATAAAGCTCTGAATTTGGAGTCAGGGATTGAATTTAAACCCTGGCTTTTATTCCTGATTAGTATCTTTGTTTCCTTGGACACGTCATTTCACTTTTTTTTCATCTTTTTGTAAAAAAATAAGATTTTCAGATGATTTTTTTTTCATTTATGAAGTGAAGAGGTTGGACTCATTAATGTCTGTGTTCCTAGTTCTTAATGTTATTATAAAACACACACAAACACACACACACACACAAAACCACACCTGCCTTAATTTGGAATGAGCAGCAGAAGGCTTATCTTTGATTTGGGGGTTGGGGTTGATTTTTTTCATACCACTGCCCTCCCCCACTGCATGAGTAAATACATTAATAACAATGAATTACTTTGTATTGATTATATAATCTAATTTATTAATATTAATTAACAACTAATGTAGTTCTCCAAATCCATAGGTATTTAATAAATGATTATTGATTAATATACTGCTTCAAGAAACCCCAATTTTAACAGTCATGTGGGGATTCCCTCTACCCATCATCGTGTGGAATTCATTATGTCTTACTGAGTTGTCTTTTTGAATTATGTGACTGAATAGTTTTTCTTCAGTAGCCAAGGAGCTGAAGAAAATCTCCATGAATTTACATAGAGTGGTCCAATGGCAGACATTCAGAGAAGCCATTGGCTAACTTTGAAAGGGAAAGCTAGGTGGCCCACTGGATAGAATGCCAGAAATGAAGTTCAAATCTGTCTTTAGACACTTACTAGCAGTGTGACCTTGGGCAAGTCACTTAACACTATTTGCCTCAGTTTTCTCATCTGTAAAATGAACTCGAGAATAAAATGGCAAACAACTCCAGTATCTTTGCCAAGAAAACCTGGAAAGGGATCACAAATTGCTGCATATAACTAAAAGAACAGCTGAAAAACTTTTGAAAAATGTTTTGGGCTCTTGTGATCTCAATTGGATATCTGAGTAGAGACCAGAATACATCATTCATTGGTTGACAATAGTTTAGAATACTACAAAGTACTAGGCTAGGAGATTATGGCTATAGGTAATGGATTCACTGAGGCCATTTAATCTGCATATAGGCATTGAGATACAGAGGAGAAAGTCCAGTCCTGAAGGCAAGAGATAAGGTGGGAATCCCTTTCTACTTCTTTTTTTTTTCCTTTCCTTTTTTTTTTTTTTTGGCAGGGCAATCACACAGCTAGTAAGTGTCAAGTGTCTGAGGCCAGATTTGAACTCAGGTCCTCCTGAATCCAAGGCTGGTATTCTATCCACTATGCCACCTAGCTGCCCCTGCTTTCTACTTCTTAAAAGCTTTTGTATTGGCCTTTACACTGTGTAAGCTTGAGGGGGGAAAATCATCTAACCTCTTTGGACCTTAAGCACAAATGAGGATAATGTTATTTTATTAGAAGTCAAAAAGCAGGACCAAATTATTATTTCAATTTCTCTCATTCAAATCCTTAGAATCAGTGATTCTATGATATGTCCAGAAGATAAAACATAAGCATTACATAATATAAAGATATTAATATGGTATTTTATAGTCCTAAGAGTTATGTATTTTATCAGTAACTTGACAGTAAGCATTCTAGATTTTCAAATTTCTGGAAACAAGATATTCTTTTGTAGAATTTAAGCTCTGGGAGGAGAAACTATTTCATTTTGTCTTTGTGGCTCCATCATAAATAATAATAATAATAATGTTATTATTTGTTATTATTATATAATGGAAGCTCACATGTTTATGGTACCTTAAGGTTTACAAAGCATTTTCCATAAATTGACTCATTTGAATGATATACTAAATTAGTAGTTCATTGCCTGTCACATAGTAAGTGCTTAATAAAGTCTCTGAGTTTCTTTTTATGTCTGAGAAGCTGTCCCTTAATGCAGTGTCAGAGTCCCTGCCAGAGATGAAGCAGAGACAAATGATTTGCTCATGATACCACATTTCCTTGAAGGAACTCCCAGAGTCCATTCATGGAATCCTATGATTTCCTGGAGCCAGTGTTGAAAAGTATGGGTCCAGGTCACACTTTACACATGGAAGAACAACTGTCTTCTTTTTCAAACAATATCATTGTTATTGAGCAAATTTCCAGGGGGAAAAACAGCACAAGTCTAGACAAGGTAGTCATTGATATAAAGTAGATGATAGCAAAATGGGGGAGGAGATTTAATATAAATTTTCATAAATGCACAGATTTTTAGTAACAAGAATTTCTGTTTCCATGGCAGACAGATTTGTAGTTTTGTCATAAGTCGAGTTGCATGTATTATAGTGAGACAGTACACATAGAAGGAAAGATTGCTGAAATGAGAAACCAGAGTGCTGAGTTCGAATGTTACCTTATGACCATTCTCTGACCACAGACAGGCCATTTCATCTTTGTAAGAAATTAAAATTCTTCTAGTACCGACTTAACAAGGTGGCTGTGAGCATCACATGAGATAAAGTATACATCGAAGGCCTAGATAAATACATAAATAGATCATTGTCAGTTTTCATTATCATAAAGAAGACTCAGAGCCTGTGATGAAAGGAAGCAACAGAATTTGCAAATGGAAATGCAGGGGAAGGAGAGGGTAGAGTTTTTGATTTTGTGTGCAAAAAATGCTCTGTCCAAAAGTATCTGTTTACTCAAATCCTTTTTCCAGCTTCGTTTCTCTCTTCTTTCTTCCTGTACTGTTTAATAAGTCAGACTGTAGTAAACACTTCAGCATAATACTTTCTTTTCATCTTAAGTAACCATAGATATTATACCCTCATTAGGTTTAATTCAGTCCATATTTGGGCCTTTCATTACAATGTGCCTTTACTTTGATAATTTAGCTCTTCCCAACTTTGAGCATGCTCCCCACTACCTAATCTCCTTGTTACAATGATTTACACCTACTTAATTTAGTTAACAGCACTCTTCATCCTTGGAGGTTAGGAAGTGAATCTTGAACTCTAGGAAACAGATAATTAAATTATTTCTTTTTCCACCACTCCATTTCTTTTCTTTCAAAAACCCCATCCTCTTTATCGCCTTAAATGGGGTAGATGGTTTGCTTTTCCCAAAAGTCAATTAACAGGTAAATAATGGACTGTGAAGTTAAAAGGTAGCACTCCAATTAGCATATAAATGAAGGAAGGCAGATTGCTAGTTTTAAACAAAACAGCAAAAATCATTTCCCCTCCTTCTAAATTTCACATAAAAGTGGAATTTAATAATTGATGCTCAGTTATAGAATTTTGGTCACATTGCTGAATACTGGTCACTAAGGCTAGACAATGCTAGTAGCCTGGGAAATGTGCTGCATATTAACATTCTTCCTTCAGATGAGAATGTGTAAGAAGCTAAGAAGCAACTCTTCCATCTCCCTTACACACCTCCCAAGTGCTGGACTTCTGAGAGCGAAGTTGAGGATTCTAAGAAGTGGAGGTAAAGAGGAAAGGAATGGGGGGCAGCTAGGTGGCACAATGGATAAAACACCAGCTCTGGATTCAGGAGGACCTGAGTTCAAATGTGGCCTCAGACACTTGACACTTACTAGCTGTGTGACCTTGGGGAAGTCACTTAATCCTCATTGCCCTGCCCCTCCCCCCACAAAGAAAAAGAAAAGAGGAGAGGAGTACATTCTAGACACAAGAGACAAATTGTAAAGACCCTGATTGATGAGATGAGATTCTGATTTTGAGGAGTAGAAAAAAAGACAGTTTGATTGGACCATGGAATGGGTAAAGGGAAATAAGATGAAATAAACCTGAAAGGTAAGCTAGAGCCAGATTGAGACAGGCTGAAAATAAGTTGGTGTTTTGTCCCAAAGGCAATTAATTGGAAATCGATGAAGGTTCTTGAGAAGAAAGAGAGTGGTGTGGTCAAATTTGTGCTTTAGGGAAATTATTATGGTAGGTGTGTGGAGGATCTATTGGAAAGGGGTGGGGGAAAGAGAGACAGAGACAGAGAGAGAGAGACACACACACACACACACACACACACACACACACACACACACACACACCACACTGAGAAGCCAGAAGTATACTTAAGAGATTCTATAATATTACAGATGAGAGATGATGATTGACAAATAGGAGGATGGGAGAGGTAAGAAATTGAAGATCACTATAAGTCTCTGACATTGAATAGAATGATGATGGTGTCCTCAAGACAAATAGGGGAGTTTTCTTAGAGAAAACTTATCTCATTTGATCCTTATACCAGCTCTTTCAAGGAAAAAAAGGTCCAAGTTTTATAATTCTCATTTAAAAAAAAATAAGTAAACTGAGACTCCAAGTGTTTAAATGACCTACCCAGAGGTGATGAAGTTAGAATGAGAAGCATATCTTAGGTCTTTTGACTCTAACTCCATGGTCCTTTTCATGAAATTACACTTTTAAAACCTTTCTGAAACTCATCTTGAACCCATTTTGTGAGGCAAACAAATGCTCGATGTCCCCGAGCAAACTTATAAAATGGGAAATCTCTCTCTCTCTCTCTCTCTCTCTCTCTTTTTTTTTGCGGGGCAATGGGGGTTAAGTGACTTGCCCAGGGTCACACAGCTAGTAAATGTCAAGTGTCTGAGGCTGGCTTTGAACTCAGGTCCTCCTGAATCCAGGGCCAGTGCTCTATCCACTGCACCACCTAGCTCCCCCCAGGAAATCTCTTTTATTGGGCCCCCACATCTACAGTTGCTACTTGGGTCGTCATCATACCTTTGGCACCTCCAGGTTAGTTCTTCCTATTCTTATGGGGAAGGTGATATCAACTAATATGCTCTCCTCCTGGGGACTCAGAACAGTACTCTAGACCTGGTGGGAAACTTTTTTTTTTTGGGTGGGGCAATGGGGGTTAAGTGACTTGCCCAGGGTCACACAGCTAGTAAGTGTTAAGTGTCTGAGGCCGGATTTGAACTCAGGTACTCCTGACTCCAGGGCTGGTGCTCTATCCACTGCGCCATCTAGCTGCCCCTCCCTAGGGAAATTTTTAATAAATATTTGTAGAATGGAATAAAATCAACTGATCATCCCACTTTCTCTTGGTGTTATTAAAGAGATCCAATTCCACTAGAAAATGACCATTACAAAGAAGTGTTTTCTACCACTATCTCAGAATCCCAGAATATTGATCTGATTGCAGTGAATGAATAATGAGTTAGATTCACTACCCATTCTTTCTCTGCTTCCTAGCCCTTCACTATAATAAAACACTCAGCTTGTTTGCTTTAGGTAGCATTAAGAGAGAAGAAGGCAACTGAGCTCCTGGATCCATGAGTTGTAATGTAATTATCTACAGACATATTGTTTTTCCATAAAGCAGAATTACTAATTTCTATCACTCTTCCCATCTCGAAGATCTTGATCTACTTGCCAGTTAAAACCCACCCAATATACCAAATTGTGTGCTAAACCAAGCCAAACAAAATGGGGAGGAGGGTCTGGTGGTGGTGCTGGTGTTATTATCAGGGTTTTTGTCTTCCTCGTTCTCTTTTGCTATTTTCTCCTTCATTTTTGGTTGTCTAACACACCTGAGAAGTTTGGCTTCAGAATTGTTTCATAGTCACCTTTTAAAGACTGGCCATCCTGTAATAAAGTGGTTCTCAGTCATCTCAGAAGCAATGCAAAGTGATAAGTAGAGTGAGCAACAGGGAATAGTGTATAGAACATGGAACTTGGAATCAGTAAATTTGTTTTGGTTTTTGAGTTCTTTTTTCAGTTGTGTCTGACTCTTAGTGACCTCAGAGATCCTAGAGTGCTTTGCCATTTCCTTCTCCAGGTGATTTTACAGATGAAGAAGTTGAGGCAAACAGGGTAAAGTGATTTGCTCAGGATCACCTGGCTAGTAAGTGTTTGAGACTCATTTGAACTCATGAAGAGTTTTCCTGATTCCAGGTCCAGTGTTCTCTGTGACACCTTGCTGCCCCGGATTTACTAAGACATGGGTTTAAATCCTCCCTCTGACTATATGATCCTTTGTAAGTCATTTAACCACTCTGACCCTCACTTTTCTCATCTGTGACATGTGGGGAACATGGGATGAGATAGTCTTTAAAGTTCTTTCTAGCTCTACATCTTTGGTCCTATGATCTTATAACTTAGAGTTAGGATAGAGAAGTTCAAATCAGGTAGCTAAGTGATGCAGTGGATAGAGCCTGGGCCTGGAGTCAGGAAGACTTATTTTCCTGAGTTCAAATCTGACCTCAGACACATTAGCTGGGTAACCCTGGGTAAGTCACTTCACCCTTTTTGTCTCAATTTCCTCATCTATAAAATGAGCTGGAGAAGGAAATGGAAAACAGCTCTAGTATCCTTGTTAAGAAAACCCCACATGGGCTTACAAAGAGTCAGACACTACTGAATAACAATAGGTTCAAATCTCCCCATCATCTTATTAGTCATATTATCATGTCACACAATGTGTCTAAGCCTTGGTTTCCTCTCCCATAAAATGTAGATAATAATACCTATACTCATTATCTCATAAGGTTGTAGTGAAAACAAATGAGATAGTGTATGTAAAGTGCATTGTAAACCTACAGAGCTATGTAAATAGATACCGGCATCACTTTTGAGTCAAAGTTCTTTTATTGTCAAAGGTCCAATTTATGGATCCTTCTACTTGATAGTAGCTTATTATTAACATCCATTATTAAATCAACTATATGACAAAAAAGACTTATGAATTTAGTATCATTTTAAATTTGTATCACAGCAAAATCTCTATATACTCAAAAATATATCTATAAGGGGTTCTATTTATTTTGTATACAGAAGGTATGCTTACTTAATTATTAGTATTTTGATTAAAATGCATCCAGTGCTTTAAGGTTTGCAAAGCATTTTACAAAATACCATTTTGCTTTATCCTCACACAACCCTGGGAAGGATGTGCCCTTATTAGCCTCATTTTTCAGATGATGAAATTGAAGCAGGGGTTAAGTGATTTATCCAGTCTCACAAGTGGGAAGATTTGATCTCAGCTCATCCTGATTCCAGGTTCAGCACTCTTTCCACTATCCTACCCAGCTGCCAAAATATAATGTCAAGCACCATATATGTTATTGATTCCAGAGAAAGATCAACATGCCAATGCTTACTATGAATATGAATCAAACCACTTGCAGTATTTCCTGGGGACCTGCAGACATCCACCCTTTACAAGTCAGGAACCCTCAAGTGGTGAAAAGAGGACTTTTTAAAGAAGATCTTAGTTCAATTCGGATTGTTATTTATTGCCTGAATGACACTGGGCAAATCACTTTTCCTTCTCTGGACCTTGGTTTCCTCATCTATGAAATGTAGGATTTGGATTAGATTGGGGATTCTTAACTTGTTATATATCATTAGTAGTCTGGTAGAGCATTAGATCCCTTCTCAGAATAATGTTTTTAAATGCAAAAAATAAAATACTTAGAATTACAAAGGAAGCAGATTATATTAAAATGTAGTTACCAAAATCGGCAGTAAAAATCAAGTTCAAGGACCTTCAGGTTAAGAACCCATAGATCAGAGGATCTCTAAAGTCCCTTGAATTTCTATTACTAATGATTTGACAGTATGATTTTTAGCAAAAATCTCATTGCAACAAAATGACAAAAGAGTTCAAATGGCCAGGGACCTCATTAAAATATGTTTTTTGTCTGAATTCCTAAAGACTGAATTCATTAGACTTTCTGATTCAAAGCCTATTATTTCTTTTAACTGATTCCAGTGATTCCTAAATAGTTGTTGTTGTCATCCTTATTTGGGTTTGTTTTTTGTTGTTGTTGCAATAGTGCAAGCCAGAACTTAACCAAATAGCCTACATGGCATAAAGAAAATAATAATAAACTAGGGGTTAACCCCACCCCCCCCAAATACCTGGGTCTGGGTTGTCCTGTTAACTAGCTGTATGAGCAGGGGAAAATCATCCTCCCACTCTGGATGTGTTACTTCAGCTGTAAAATGAGGTCATTGCCCTGGGTGCCCTTGAAGGTTTCTTCCAGATCTAACATTTGATGGTTTATGATTCCTTGCCCACAGATACATTTAAGCAGCCTATCCTATACCTAGAAGATGGGCAGTAAACAAAGAACAAAACAAAACAAAAAAGGCTCCATTGTCCTATATTGCTATTCAATATTCAATAGGCAAGGAACTCTTGGAGGGTTTCATTGGAAATGGCTCCCATTCTCTCTGATTAGAGTAACTCCATTCCTACAGCAGTATAGGAGACATTTCCTAGTGGTAAAAGATCTGTAAAGAGTGATCACTGGGTGTTTTCTTTTATTGGGATGAGAAATTATTAGTATGTCCCTGTTATCACATAATCTATGTAAGTAAGCAAGGAGGCAGCATAACATAAAAATCACCGAACTTGGTTTCAAGAGGCCTGAATTCAAATTGTACTTTTCATAATTCCCAGCTGTGTAACATTAAGTCCTTAAGTCTTTCTAAATCTCTGGTCCTGAATCTATAGAGCGGAGATGATACTCTGACTATAGTACTCCCCTCCCCACAGGGTCCTTTGTAATGATCATATAAGATAATATTTGTATAGTGCTTTGCAAGCATCAAATAAATCCTCTATAAATGGCAGCTCTTATTATAGTAGGCATTTAACCAATGTTTGTTGAATTAAATCAAAGCAGAGGTTCTTTTTTTATCACATAAGACTGGGTGGATCATCCTATAATCCCAGGGAACTTCTGGCATATGCTTGGTATTTTCAGGACTCCCTCACTGGTGTAGTGGATATAGCACTGGCCCTGGAGTCGAGGACCTGAGTTCAAATCTCACCTCAGACATTTACTAGCTGTGTGACCCTGGGCATGTCACTTAACCCCAATTGCCTTAAACATCCAGGGGCATCTCCAGTCATCCTGATATATATCTCACCACTGGACCCAGATGACTCTGGAAAAGTGAGGTTAGTGACCTTGCACAGCTCTCTCTCACAAATTCAATTCCCTGCAAGTCACAACATTACCTCCTGATGTCTCAGTCCTCTTCAAGAACAAAGGACAAACAACAACAATTCCCTCACTGGCCCACATTGCAAACTTGGAGGTCTATGTCAGGTTTCCTAAAATATCAGTTTCTACTATTGAAGGGTATCCATCCTGTTCCATGGAATATATACCCGTAGCCAATGGAGAAACCCTTAGAGGACCTCGTCTTCAGTGACTAAGAACCCTTGGTGTATCCCACTGGTATATCGTTGCTCCCCTCTTGAGTGTTCATCCTTTGGTGATGAACCAACATTTATCCTGAATGGATAATTCTATCCCACTTCCCTCCTTGCCATCCTTAGACATGCTCAGTTTTAAAACCTGAATCTCAGAATAATCCTGAAGTCCTAAAGTTTAAAGCACAGATCAGGGAAAACTAGTAGCTAGAAAGTGCTTAGTAGTTAACAAACCTATGAGAATATCAAGTGCACATGTGTGTATGTGTGTGTGGGGGTGGTAGCAGGTGAGTTTGGTGAGTGGGGATGAGGGGTGTTTCCCTTAGGAGTTCTAAGAGGAGGTGTCCTCAGACTGGCTGCTGAACCTAGCAGTAGTAGTAGTAGTAGTAGTAGTAGTAGTAGTAGTAGTAGTAGTAGTGGTGGTGGTGGTGGTGGTGGTGGTGGTGGTGGTGGTGTGCAGGTGAGCTTTCTTTCAACATCTTTTGTCAAATGGTCCCATTCTCATGTTCTAATAGAAGTGTCGTTTTTTCTAACAAAACAATATATTTCAAACTACCTGGCAATGATGCTGACTATGATCCAATTGCTATGAGAAGCAGCAAACTAGACTGTAAGGAGTTGAGCTTGGTACCTGCCTTCTTGGGTTCAGACATTAGCTCAGTGGGGCAAGTCACTTGCTATCTGAACTTCTGAAGAGTTTAATGAACAAGTTAGGTGTAACCTGAATAAGGAAGTTTCATAGCATACTTATATCTGCCTTCATGTATTTGAGTCTATTGTTTGGATATGGAATTAGTTATTCTGGTTGGACCCACAGGAAAGACCTAAAAATACTGGGTTGAAGTTGCGAGGGAAAATACAAAAGGGTACACTAAGGCTGACTTTTAGACTTAGAGCTGGAAAGAACTTTAGTGACTGTTCGATGCAAACCTCCCCAAACCATGTTACAGATGAGAAAAGTGGGGCTCATAATGGTTAACTGAGTTGCCCAGGATAAGTGTCACAGGAAGGATTTCAACTGTGCCCTTCATCATTCCAAGTCTAAGATTGTATTCATTGTTCACTCTTTCTGTTGGCTCTCTGATGTTTGGGAAGTACTTCACTTGTGACATTGGTAATTTCTCTGCACTGAGGAATTTTCTCATTGGGAGTTCCTTACACTAATAAAATAGTAAGCTTGGCCCAAAATAGATGGATGGATGGATGGATGGATGGATGGATGGATGGATGGATGGATGGATGGATGGACAGATGGACAGACAGACAGATAAATGATAGGCAGATAGATAGACAGATAGATAAATAGATGGATTGATGTGTAGATAGATTGATTGATAGATAGATAGGAGGGAATGGACTTTATAATGATTATACCTATCCAAAGTGGAATGGATTACCTTTCTCACCAAGTTACCTCTCATTCAAAGTCTTCAGGCAAAGGCTGGAAAATCACTTGTTCAATATGTTGTAGTTATTTTAGAGGGTATTCTTTTGCAAATGGTGGTTGGCCACTGAGGTTATTTCCCACTCTGACATTCTGTGTTTCTATGAAAAATGAAAATAATCAAGATCACACAGCCTAACTTGACAAATATTAAAGCAACAAAGAAATCAAATTGTTATTCAATACATCATTCCTAGAGATTCTGAGCCTACTGTTTCCCTAACTGTGCTTTGCATATCTTCTTTCAGATGGAAGCCCTTACACATGGTGGGTTGGAAAAGCCAATGAAAAGCATTACTACTGGGGTGGTTCTGGACCCGGAATCCAAAAATGTGCCTGTGGCATTGAACGTAACTGTACAGATTCAAGATACTACTGTAACTGTGATGCTGACCATAAGCAGTGGTAAGTACCTATTTGGGACTTTCCTCAGGCAAGCATGCACTGTTAGCTATACATTTAAACTCATTAGATGAAATGAGAATTTTGGAAAGTGCTGAGAACTCAGATTCTCAAGACATGGAACTGATTGTTGGATGTCAATAACATGAAGAAACGTACAAAGGCAGAATGAGATCCACATAGGAAGGACACGAGTTGAGAAAGAGACTGGTATATTAATTGATATGTTAATATTTCATAAAGTTAGAAAAATAATGAGCCCTGTAGTAGACAGTGATTTGTGTGATAAATGGTCGAGATGTTCTTCATAGCAAGAGAAGGAGACTAGCAGTGGAGAGGGAACCATCTTGTATAAGTGTGTCCACACCAAGTAGTTTCTTCTGTTGAAGGCTGTCACATGCTGAAATGTGGACTTTGAGTCTCTCGACAGAGCCCTTCCCCGTTGTTATTTTCAGCCATCTTTCATCCCTTCTTTCCTATCATTGCTTGTTCTCTTTGATAACTCTCTGATAGCAAGTCAGTCCAGGAAATGTTTGTCTTGCACACTTTTCATCTCTTTCCCAGGTGACAGCCTAGTCTTCTGGCCATTTGTCCAGCTCTGCAGCAAGTGTCTGCCTGTGTCAGCAGGAGGAGAAGGCAAAACTCGGCTGTCACTCAGCATGGGAAGAACAGATCCCAGAACTTTATATTTAGTAACTTGAGACCTGGATAGACAACTTTCCCAAGTTATTATTCTAATAGGTATCTTTTATTCAGCATGTTAAAGCTCTGAGGATATCATTTGAATTATTTCATTTGACGATGATAATAGGCTGACATTATGTAGCACTTTCAACTCCCAAAGTATCATATATACATTCTCTCAATTCCCTTAGGCAAGATATTCAAGATACCCCCATTTTATAGATGAGGAAATGGAAGCTCAGAGAAGCTCAGATATGAGAGATATCCTAGTCACACATCTTGCCAGTGGTAGAACTGAAACTGATAGCTTCTACCACGCTGTTTGGTGCTTTCCCTATTTTATCTACCACTTCTTAAAGCTTTTCAGAAGTACTGAGATATTCCTTTTTTCTGTTGCAATTTCTTGTTGTAAAACAGTGTTTGGGCCTGGAATCTCCTAGTGATGCTTACCCATTTTGCATAGTCCCCATGTACCAAACACTAAAGAGAATCACTTAGAAGGCCATCACAAATACAAAAGGTAACAGAAAATTCAGGTCCAGAATAGACATAAAATTATACCTTTGCTGATAGTATCTGTAAAATACATGATTCATCATTTCCCAAGAACCATCTTGGTCTCATTAAGGGTGTTTTGCAGCTAAGGATACCTAAGTGAGGTCACTTTAGAAAATATTAGGCTTGGAAACCATTTTCATTGTGAGGTATGGTTGTCTAGTGCTAAACAAGGAATTGTCTCCCAAATTTTGATCTGAGATATTGACTAGCAGGGTGAAAAGGTCCATGATACATAGCAATATTGGCTACTAATAAATGTAAAAGAACAAACTCAGAAACTTAAAGAGAAAGCATAATTGGGCATGGAAAGAAAAAAGTTAAGTAAACAGAAGTTGAATTCCCAGAAATAAAAACCACATCTATAAAGACAAAACATAGGATAAAATTAGAGGCTTTATCAAGTTTCAGCTTTCAAGATACAATGTGAATTAAAGTCAATTCGAGAACATGACTTCTCCCAAATACCTTGCATTCATCATCAAGAATTATTCAATTAAAGGAGCTGTGTGCTTTTGTTCTTCTTTTGTTTTCATTTTAAAGGGAAGATACACAAAAGTATCATTGAATCATGAATGTTAGACCTGGACTCAAGATTTCAATGCCCTCATTTTGTTTGGAATGTATTTTATTGATACCTTTGTCTTTATGTCACGGTTCTTTCTAAAAAGCAAAACAACAAATCTTTCCCACCTCTTGATTAATACTCTCTTCCCTTGGGACAAAGAAAAACAATTCAGTGAAGCCATCCATTGCAGTGAATTCATCTGACAATGTATACAGTAATTTTTTTCTAATAATCCCTCATCCCTCTGCAATGAATAGGTTTCATTATCTGTGGTGTGGTTTTTATCAGTTGCTCAGCAGCTTCTTCTCTCATTTCTTTTAATTCTGCTTATTTCACTCTTCATCATTTCATACGAATCTTGCCATGTTTCTCCGAATTCATCATATCTGTCATTTCTGCTATACAATGATATTCTAATACATTTTCTATGCCATAGTTGTTGTTGTTGTTGTTTTATAATTCCCTAGTTGATGGGAACCCACTTTGTTTCTAGTTCTTTGTTAACACCAAGAGTGCTACTATGAATATTTTGACATGTGGGATTTTTGTTTCTATCTCGCTTCTGTTAGGTATGTGCCAAGTAGTGAGATATCTGGGTCTAATTGTATGAAGGGTTTAGTCACTTTGTTTACATAATTCCTAATTGAAAATTAGGTCAGTTAGACCAATTCATAGCTCTAACAAATTTATATCAGTGTGCCTGTCATCCTACAGTGCCTCAACATTCAATATCCCATGTTTTTTGTTAACTTTCTTAATTTGTTTGACATGAATTGAAACCTCAGGGTGGTTTCAAAAATTACCTTTCTTGGGTGCATGAAGGTGGTACAATGGATAAAGCACTGGCCCTGGATTCAGGAGGACCTGAGTTCAAGTCCAGCCCCAGACACTTGACACTTACTAGCTGTCTGACCCTGGGCAAGTCACTTAACCCTCCTTGCCCGGCAAAAAAAATAAAAAAAAATAAATAAATAAATAAATTGCCTTTCTTTTAAAAAATCCTTATTTTACATAAACACATCTAATCAAAATGCCTTACTGTTGTGTAAATTTGAATAGAAATTATTTTTGAAATCTGCTACATATTAAATAGAAATTTCTGTTGTCCTACTATTAGTTGATATTTTCAAAAGACTAATATTCTCAAAAACTAGGCATTCTTCAAAAGTTCTAAGCCCGAGTTTTTTCCTAAACTTTTAAAAAGCTTAATTTATATCCTTAAAAATTTGTCACTTCCCACCAACTCCCTCCCTAGATTTCCACTGAAGTAGAGGTCCTATTTTATAACAAATATGTATAGATAAACAAAACAAATCCAGACGTTAGCCATATCCAGAGAATTTATATATAGTTCTATTATCTCTAGTCCATTACCTCATTACTGAGAATTATAAAATATGCTTCATCACTCTTTTGAAATCACAACTTCTCTGTGCCTTAGTCAAAGTTCTGAGATCTTTTAGAGTTGTTCCCCCTCAAGTTTTTGTGTTCCTCATGTAAATTTTCCTGGTTCTTTTCAATTCACTCTGCATCAGTTTATATACCTCTTTCCATATTTCTCTTTTTTTTTTTTTTGGTGGGGCAATGGGGGTTAAGTGACTTGCCCAGGGTCACACAGCCAGTAAGTGTCAAGTGTCTGAGGCTGGATTTGAACTCAGAAACTCCTGAATCCAGGGCCGGTGCTTTATACACTGCCACCTAGCTGCCCCCCCCATATTTCTCTTAACCTGTCATTTATTTATTTTTCATGGTGCAATAAAACTCTGTCACATCAATATATCACAGTTTATTCAGCCATTCTCTAAGTGATAGACGCATTATTTTCCAGTTCCTTATAAAATCAAAATCTGCTACAAATAATCTTGTATGTATGAGTCCTTTCCTTCTGCTTCTGACCTCCTTGGAGTATAGCAGCATTATATGGACAAAGGGCATTTTTGGTTTGATGACCTTTTAAGTATAGTTCGAAGCTGTCTTCCATAATATGATTGAACCAATTCATAATTCCACTAGCATTGAACCAGCATGCCTGCTTTCTCATAGCTCCTCAAAAAATTGCTATTTTCCTCCCTGGTCATTTTTGCCAATTTGATGGGGATGCAGTTGAATCTCAGAGTTATTTTAATTTTAATTGGGACATTTTTTCACATGATTATTGATAGATTGTATTTCTTCTGTTGAGAACTGCCAGGTCATGTCATTTGATCGCTTATATTTTGCAGAATCTTATATTATTGATATAAGATCTTTATACTATTTGGATATAAAATTACAATACAAATTAGCTGTGAACATTTTTTTCCAAATTATGTTTTCCCTTCAGAGTCTCTATGTTGCATTTCCAGAAATATTTCAATTTTATGTAAACAAAGTTCCCTACTTGATATTTTATTATAATCTTCATCCCTTGCTCAAGCAAGAATCCTACCCCATGCCAAATTTGTGAAAGATATTGCCTTCCCTTGTTCTTCACTTTTTTCATGATTAATCCCTTTATATATCGGTCATGCATCCATTAAGAATTTCCTGTGGATATGACATAAGGTGTTGGTATAAATCTAATTTCTGCAAGACTTCTTTCCAGCTTTTCCAGAAATTTTTTTCAGTAGGGACCCCCTACCCTATATATGAGTATCCCTGAACTTATCAAATACTGTATTATGTTCAGTTGTTTTTTATATTGTGTTGATCTTGTTTAGCTAATCTATTATTACATTGATCAACTTCTATATGATTTAAGTAGCACTGAGTCATTTCAATGATCACTTCTTTATATGTTAAATTGAAATCTGTACTTTCAGGTAATCTTCATTCTTCCTTTTTTAAAAAATTTCCCTGGAGGGGAAGATAGGTGGCATAGTGGATAGAGCACTGGCCCTGGAGTCAAGAGGATGTGAGTTCAAATCCAACCTCGGATACTTGACACTTATTAGCTGTATGACCCTGGGCAAGTCACTTAACCCCAATTGCCTCAAACATCCAGGGCCATCTCCAGTCATCCTAATGTTTATCTTGCCACTGGACCCAGATGGCTCTGGAGGACAGAATGAGGTTGAGTACTTTGCATAGCCCTCTATCACTTAAATCCAATTCACTGCTAGTCATCACCTCTTGATGTCTCAGTCCTCTTCAAAAACAAAGGACCAACAACAACAATAACAACACAATTTTCTTTGGATTGTCTAGACTTTTTCTTCTTCCATAGAAATTTTGTTATTTTGTCTAGTTTTATAAAATAATCCCTTTGTCATTTGTTTTAGTACTAAATATGAGAATTAAGTTTGGTTATGTAGTCATTGTTGTTATATTGGCACAGCCTAACCATGAGCAATTAGTATCTCTTTAATCATTTAGGTCTGTTTTTGTTAAAGGTGTTTTAGCATTGTATTAATATAATTCCTGAGGTCAATACTGAAAACATTCTGTGTTTACTCTAAATGAGTTTTCATTTTGTATTTTTTCTTGCTGTTCTTGATTAGAAATATGTTAACCAATTCTCTTATTATTAGTGATTTGGAACATATTTTCAAATGGTCATTGATCATTTGTAATTTTTATTTGAAAAGCTCTTTAGTGGCATTTGGAGATATATATTTGCATCAGTCTCTTATTTATATACATCAGACTTTTATTGATGTTTTTTATCAAAAATATTTTTCCAATTCTATTGATTCTCTTCTTGATATATCTTAATTTTTGTGGTTGTTGTACAAAAGCATTTTCATTTTATGTTACTGAATTTGTCTGTTTTGTTTTTTATGATTACTTTTTTTTTGTTTAGTTATCTCCTCATTTTGTGTCAGAAAACTGAAGCTTAAAAAGATAAAGTGTTTTGCCTATATTCACAATTATTGGCAGATAGAGGACTAACCTGTCTCTCCAGGTATTTAGTCAAGGATTCTTTCCACTGCCCCATGGTAATGAAACATTATATTTATATTGTGAGATTTGTGAATTTCACATAAGAAAAAAAGAGTCATTTTCAATTTAAAGAGGTAATAATATGGTGCAGGCCATATACCTCTTAGGAGACTTAAAGCACCTTAAATTAGGCATAAATGTTAAACATTAAAACTCTTATTTTCAAAGCTAAAACCCATGAATGTGGAGCCAGGATAAATGAGACTATAGCTAAAAGCATGACTAGTTTTAACAATATAGCTTCAATGGCAGGCAAGTATTGTAACCATCTCAATAATTGCCTGATTATCTTATGCCACAAAAAGTTTTGCACAATTATTTCCTGTAATGGCATGTGATTTAACATTTATGATTTACTATTCATAGTAACAGTAAATATTCCCACCTACTGTGGCAGAGCCCTAATTAACCAAGTACTGGTTTCAGATAAGTGCCCACTGCTGGGTAATTCTTTGTCTCTTGGAAACTGACTCAGTGAGCTAAATAATCACTTCTGAAATGAGCAATTTCAAGATGAAATTATCAGAGGCTTGGGAAGCAGAATGAATGCTATTTCTTATTCTAATCAATGGATTCAACAAGCATTTATTATATGCCTACTATTTTCAAGAATTCATAGAACAATAGAATATAAGAAACTTGAACTTCTAAGCTGAATCTATAATTTTATTAGACATGGAGGGAGCCTTAGAAATCATTTATTCCAATCCACTCATTTTAGAATTTTAGAATAGAAAAAACCAAGGTACAGGGAGGGTGTGAAGTAATTTACCCACAGTCAAAAAAAGATAATTTCAGCTCTTTTGTCTCCAAATACTACCTCCCCCACCTACCCAGCTCTGTGTCAACTATTAAAGATACATAAATACCTGATTGGAAAAGAATGAAGTAGAAATCCATTAGCACAATCTTTTGGATGTAGTCACTAAGTAGTATTTGCCTAAGTATCATATATTTCAGTTCATGTAGATACCATGAAATATTTAGCTGAAAGCACCTAGATATTTATTGGTCTAAATATGATTTGGACTTGATTTTCTCCTAATATCTATGTGCCTGATAATTATTCCTATGAGCCCAAATTAGCAAACTTCCTTTGGAATGAAAAGTAATTTAGCAAGGAATTGTTTCAGTGTTGTAAATTCAATCCCTGGCTCACAATTGAAGCTTTCTGTTTACATGGATCTTTTTTGGTCTTAGTGCTACTTACTCTTTTGCCTGTCTCCCAGCCAGTTTCCTCTATTAACTTCAGTATGTGGTTTGTGTCTACAATGGTATGCCAATTACCTGGGACAAAGTATAATAAATCGACTGACAGACTGTAAACCTGATCCTAAAAATGTTTGACTTTTCCACACCAGTAGCCACAGCAATATCTCTAATATTCATTGAAATGTGCTCTTTGTGAATCCCACATTTTGCACACTTTCTTGCAGTAACATCTATTCTTTTAAAAAAAAATCAAAGTATTAAAAACACAACAAAAGAAAACAATGAAACACATCTAAAGGTAAAGAAAAAAGCTCAATCCAGCTTCATCTGGCTAAGGCTATATAGGTTAGCTATTGGTCAGATATTGTGCATTAGGTATTGCAAGGCCAGTCAAAGCACAGACACCTAACTATTGTCACTAAATATAATTATTTCAGAATGATTTTTGTCCCAAGTAATTTCACACCAGTGTATATATCTCCAAGATGAATAAGACAATGACCGGACAGGTGCTTTTTTAGCAAGACAAAGGAAGGAGAGGCACCATGAACCTAAGTTCAGAAATAGTTAAAACTCTTCATCTCTGGTTTTAGGATCTCCTTTATTGATAAAACTGCAAATACACAGCTTCTCTTGAGTGTTTTCTTCTTTAAATCACTGACATTGCAACCTCCTTTTCCCTTATATCACTGTAGATCACTATCTGGCTCCTCCATATTTGCTGATGTATCTACCCTTGAATCTTACCTAACAGACTCCTCAGTCTCCTCAAACTTTGGAGGATAGAGAGTTCACTAGTTTGACTTCTTACCCCACCCATTCAACTGAAATTTCTCTCTGAAACATCCCCAGTTTAGTCATTTAGTCATCTCTATCTACATTGTTAATTCCCACAATCTGTCCTTCTGTATTTTCTTGAACTTCATTTACACAACTCTAAATAGGCAGCTAAGTGGTACAATAGGTAGAATGTTGGAACTGGAGTCAGGATGATTCATCTTTGTGAGTTCAGATCTGGCCTTGCACACTGTGAGCCTTCAAGTCATTTAACCCTGTTTTCCTTAGTATCCTCATCTGTAAAATGAGCTGGAGAAGGAAATGTCAAGTCACTCTGCTATATTTACTAGGAAAGCCCCATATGGGGTCACTAAGAGTCAGAAATGACTGAAAAGTGACTAAACAATAACTTTCCTGTTGAACATTTCTACCTCTATGTCTTGCTGACACCTCTGACTCACCATATCGAAACCTAAAATGGTTGTCTTTCCTCCCAGACCTAACCTTCTGTTGATATCATTCTAATTTTTCCAGGCAGGATTCCTCTTGGTCACTCCTTATGTCCCATCAGTTGAAAGCTGTATCAAGTCTGCATTTGCAATATTTATTCAAATCTTCCGGTAGTAGAGGGGACTCTGATTTAGACCAGATGAGTTTTCATGCCCCTTTCAAAAATGACTTTAACCAGTCTGTGACCATGATTTCTACTCATACTTCTCCTTCTATATGGTTTAGGATTTAGTTCACTGGACTATTCAACCAAACGCTTGTAATATCCCCCTAGCTGATATCTCAGCTTCCAATGTTACTCTTTCCCACTCACCCTTCATAAAGCTGACAAAATTGTCTTCTCTGGCCATATTATTCTACTATTCACACACCTAAGGCTCCTCTTATGCATTATGGGTAAATATCAACCTGCTTAGCCTGAGATTTAAAGACTTCCAAAAGTAAGCTATCGCTTCATATTTCACTTTATATTTAATATATATTTAATTTTCTATTTATATTTAACTTCACATACCCTTTTATTCCAGCCAAATTGTACTGTTGCTTTACCATGAACCTGGCATGCCTGCTTTGCCTCCATGCTTTTGAATTGACTGTTTGTTCTTCATGTTTAGAATTCCTTCCTTCCTAATCTCTACTTTTCAGTCTTTTTTTTTTTCCTTCATATCTCAACGCAACTGTTATCTCTTCTAAGGAAGGTCCTTTACCCCATTTGAAAATGTCCTAAATCATATTGCTTGGAACTCTGCATTGTCTCATAACCCTCCTCATTGGATTGAATCATGCCCCCTCTAGAAGACAATGTTACATTCTGGGTTGTAAAATCTTCTTATGGTTTTACAGCTGGCAGGAACCTTAGCGATCACTGAGTCCAACCTCTGCCTTTTACACATGAGGAAACTGAGGCCCAGAAAAGTGAAGTGACTTGCCTAGGGTTACACGGCTACTAGTCTGATATAGATTTCATAGGCAAATCTCTTGCTCTTTGCTTCACTTCCAGTGCTCTACCCTACATGCTAAACCCCTCATATAAGTTTGTTGAGACCAGAGTGTGCTGTTTTTCATCTTGATAGCTCCCAGCATGTAACATAGTACTTTGTATGTGTTAATAGAAAAGTGTCATTGTGGAAAGAATATTGTTTAGATTTAGACCAGAGGTCCCAAGTACAAATCTTGCCCCTGTCACTTAGCATGCATATGACTTTCTGCATGTCATTTCACTTTTCTCAGGATGTGTTATCTTATCTGTTGAATGAAGGCACGGGATAGACCAGCTTCAAGGTCCCTTCTAACTCTCTATCTGTGATACTGACACTTTGAATTAGTATTGGAAATCTTTTGGGAAAGCTGAAAAATAGGCTAAACCTTCCTTCTGTACCTCTGAAACCGAGTTGTTTCCATGGCATTGACCAGCAAATCTAGTATACTTGCCAACCCTTGCATCTGCTTCCCTTGCCTTTACATTCCAAGCAATTGAATACTGAACAACCTCAACTTTTAGGGAAACTCCACTATAGATATGTACACGGGTGGGCTATCTCACCTCCTTTTGAGAAAATAAATTAGCTTCTGGAGAAGGAAACTAGTATTTTGATCCTATAAAAATAAGGTATGAGTCTATATAGTGAGAGTAACTCTCAAACAACAGTTATAAATTACACTTGATCTAGTTTTGTTGGGAGAGGCAACATAGTATTCATTTCTCATTTCTCTTTGTTTTGATTACCACTTATACTTGCTAGAGTGAAAAAAAACATTCACACACATTTTAGTGGTCAAATTGAATTAAATTTATTAAATTTCTATTAAATACTCACTATGTGCAAAGCACCATGCCTTGAAATTTTGTCTAAGCAGAATATGAGTAGATCACTTAATTGAAAGTCTGTGGCAGCTAAGTAGTTTTAGATGTTCCATTGTTTGCATTGTATATGATAACCGTTGGTTATTTACTACATTGCTGTGTAAAGCAGCTACCAAAATAATTAATATGATTGTGTCTCTCTCTTCCACAAGATCCTTCAATGTCTCCTCATTTTCTATGGAGACATTGCCCACTATTTAACTTGGTGTTTAAATCCCTTCATAATATGACTCTGGCCTCCTTTTCTGAGATGATTTCACATTACTCACTTTTATACATTCTACATTCAAGCTAAACCAACCTATTTGCTGTTCCCCAAACTTGGCATTCCATCTCCCACCTCCAGTCTTTGGCATAGACAATAACGCCAACCTGGCATACGCTTCATATTCTCCTCAGGCAGCATGGTAGTTGCCTGCTCCTAGGTGCTTAACATATTGGTGCCAGGCTTGGTGCACTCATTTTAATGGTTTTAGTCAACTTCAGCACAGAACTTCCAAACTTAAGTAATCTACCACCTTCAGCTTTACCAGGAGCAGGGATTGCAGAAAGGTCACTATGGCAATTAACATTTATTCTTTTTTCTTACCATTTTGAATTTGTTTTCTCATTGATAAGCATGGTTATTGTCGTTCAGTCATGTCTGAATCTATGTCCTTCTTGGCAAAGATACTAGAGTGGTTTGCCATTTTCTTTCCCATTGTGTCTCTGTTTTGCAAATGAGAAACTGAGTCAAAAATGGCTTAAGTGACTTTCCTCAGTGTCACACAGTATCATCTAGCAAGTAAGGATCTGAGGCGGGATTTGAACTCAGATCTTCCTGACTTGATGGCAGTGGATAGAGGACTGGGCTTGCAATCAGAAAGACTCATCTTTATGAGTTTAAATCTAGTTTCCAATACTTACTAGCTGTGTGATCCTAGGCAAGTCACTTAGCCCTGTTTGCCTCAATTTTCTTACCTGCAAAAATGAGTCAGAAAAAGAAATTACAAACCACTCCAATTACTTTGCCAAGAAAACCCCAAATGAAGTCATGAAGAGTAGCACACAACTGAAAAGGACTCAACAATAACAACTTCCTGACTTTAGGCTCGGGGCTCTATCCACTGCACCACTTAGCTGCCCCCTGCTAAGCTTGCAAATAATAGGCACTCAATAATTTATTGAGTGCCTATTATTTGCTAAGCATGGTACCTTACAAATAATAGACAGTCGATAAATGCTTTTTGTTTTAGATTGGAATGAGTGGGTCAAAGAATGGCCCTCTTTCTTTAGGAAAAAAATATATGGTGTGTGGTAAGAGTAGATAAAAAAGCTTTAGGTGGATGAAAAATGCTTTGTTTCTTGAGGGCTACTTACTGTCTTTTCCAAACTGTCATTGTTGTTGGTATTGTTGGTGTTTTGTCTTGTTATATGCTTTATCAAACCTCTGTTTTCAGAATAAAAGGAACAGAAAAACAGGAATAGAAAAAATGTTATTATCTAAAGGGAATGTGTGTGTGTGTGTGTGTGTGTGTGTGTGTGTTAGATGTATACCCTTACACAATATATAGACAAAAATGTACATGTTTTAAAGGGTCATTTTAGTGTCAACTTTGTGGGCATAGTACAGAAAGTTTTTTTGTCCCCTGTGGCTTATATCATAAGAGAAAGACAATTAGCCACCAAAGAAGATACTGTCAATGCAGTGCCAATACTATGTGACCACTGCCCCTAAATAATATTGATGACAGGAAGAGAGAGGAATTCATCATGTGTGAGAATGTCAAATGTTAACATTGTGCTGCAGGTCCCTGAAAAGGACAGACTGCACCACTGAAATGTTAAATAAGCTTTTAAGCTTATTTTGAGATCTTGAACAAAAATAGTCACCAGAACCAGGAAGAGCGCATAGAGGAAATAATGACTTTGGGGGCAATGGGGAAGGGTTGGCTTTTTTTAGAGGTGCCAAATGAGAAAATCTTTGTGGTGTCTACAGAAATATAACTTTCTTAAGGAGAGTTTTACCTTCCAAAATATGAACTCAATGAACAGCACTTGAAAGGAGGAAAAAAATTAGAGAATAACTCCAGGAAGATATTAAGAAGAAAACAAGTTTTCAACCTGACAACTTAGCATCACTTCATTACCTTCCATTTCCTCTCTAGGAATAACTACAAATCATTGTCATGTGAAAACTCAATTTTAAAAAATAAATAAATAGACACACATGCATATATGTGTACATGCATGTATATTATATATGTCTATGTATATTCTTTGATTTAATATATGCATCTTTCTTTGCTCTTAGAATTTTTATTATGCACAATATAAGATTATATCTTACTATAAACATGATTAGAAGATTCTCTGTGATAATAAAATGATATCACAAAAACAATTTTTTAAATGATGAAAAAAAATCTGTCTGGACATGCCTACCTATGAGATCTTTGAATAGAAACATCAATTTATTAGAATTATTCAACTAGGATTAAACTAATAAAAAACCTGTTATAGATGACCGAGGGGAGAAAAATGTCATGATGTGGATTTTGACGTGAAGTGAAAGTGTAGGGTGTTTAAAAAACTGAGGAATGAGCATTTTTTATATCCATGTCAGGATTGGTCAGAATACTGGTCCTCTTGCAGATTATATTTTCTTATTATGGTCCTGCCACTGAGGAGATTTTTCTTAAATTTATTCCCCCCTCTTTATATTGGTATGAAATGAAGGCTAATTGATAGATTAGCCTTGTAGATAGATTTAAAAAGTCAGTCTCACACAAATGTCCCTCAGTCAGTCAGTCAGTCTCTCTCTCTGTCTCTCTCTCTCTCTCTCTCTCTCACACACACACACACACACACACACACACACACAATGTATTCACCTACCCTTCAAATATCTATGATGTGGTAATGTTGTTAGCAATAAATCTCCAGTATCTGAAGATATGTAGAACCATAGCTGTAGTCACTACTATAATTACTGGTTGCCAATCTGCTTTTTAAAAAAATTTTATATATCCTGAAGCTCCTATGTGTGGTATCTTACTGGTAGTCTAAATCAAAATTCAAAGTTCCTCAGAAAAATAATATGAAAGAGAGCCTTTTGCTCTTTTAAAATTAACACAGTTGGGGAAGGACCTCATTCTTTTAGAATTCCTTTCATTGCTTCATTCTTCCCTACAAATATTTATGGAGTCTATATCATGTGCATTTTAATTACCTCTTATGCCCCGAAATGTAAGAGCTACTTGGAAACTTTTTATCTCTTTTATTTCTGGCTTATAGGTAGATTTGACAAGTTGATTATTTCTGCTATCTTCTCAACAGAACTATTACTATGAATTCTTTTATTTTGGGCAAAAACAATTGATGGAACATGAGGAATAGGGAGCATCACCTCCACCAGTGTTAGCATCCTAGAACAAAGGCCTTGTTCCCCTAACCTAGTTACTGCTTTGCCTCTTAGTCTTTTCTTCCTTTTAATTAGGAGTCTTGTGGGATGATAAGGGATTTTCAAGGTTCTCTATTCACATAATAATGAGTGAAATAAAAGGAACAGTAAGTATTGTGGGATACCCTCCTATTAAAATAGTTATGCTTGGGGCCTAGAAGTTAGTAGTTTCTAAATCAGGGTTATTCGACAGGACTGATATAATGTCTCTAGATTCTTATGAGGACGTTTAGAGAAGATATCTCCCTTTTTCCTCACTCATTACAATGGAGCTTCGCTACAAAATAAAATGACATTCAAATAAAGCCTCTATTTTGTCTTGTTTCATCATTTACCTGGTGCAGGTATGGATTGATTTCAGGTTGAGTTAATGATATTACTTTTGATATTTATTAAGAGGATGCCACCTAGTAAGTGATTTAAAGTTGACAAGCCTCAGGATGTTGTTGTTTTTTAATATACCTAATGAGGATAATAATAGTATCTGTCTTACAGATTGTTGTGACAACCAAATGGAATAATATACATAACACGCTTTCTTAAATCTTAAAATGTTATATAAATATGAGCTATCAAGAGACTGTCCATCCAGTATTGTTTACTCTCTTGGTAATCCAGTCATGTGTCTATCCAATTATATCCTTTATCCCGCTTCTCATTAGTCAAGTGATTGATCAAGCATTGCTTCCTCCTTTCAAATAAAATCTCCTTACAAATTGGGATTATTTCTTTCCTGGTACAAATGGACAAGATCACGTGCTAGTTGCTGGGAATATTAGTGCCAAGAAAAATAATACACATTTGCAAGGAGATTATATAAGAATGGAGACAATACATTCATATATAACTACATGCAGCATAAATACAAAGGGAATAACTATGAATATACACAAAGTAGTTAAATACAAGGTAGTTTGCGAAGGAGGGTACTAGTCATAGAGAGGATAAGGAACAGCTTCATTCAGACAATGGTACTTGAACTGAAAGAAGGAGAAGGACTATGAAATGCAGGTCAAGAGGGAGGTAGGTTGGTGTTTGATACAGAAATGAGAGACAGGTGTGAGGGATGGCAAGAAGGCCAGTTTGGACAGATTACAGAATGTGGAAGGGAGAGTATTATCCAAGGAGACTAAAAAGATGGTGTGGTACCAACTTATTCAGAGTTTGACAAACTAAAGAGGAGAATTTGTTTTATTCTAGAGGCAATTGGAAGCCCCTGGAGTTATTGACTGGAAGAGTCACATCGGTTTGTGCAAAAGGAAAATTACTTTGGCAACAGTGTGTAGGATGGACTAGAGTACTGAGAGATTTGAGAAAGAGGAACCATTAGGAGTCTTTGACAGTAACCTAAGTAGGAAAGGATGAGGGTTTAAAATAAGGTGGTACCTATGTGAGGGAAGAATAAGGGTCAGATGTGAGAAATGCTTAGAAGGTAGACTTGGCAAGATTTAATAACTGATTGGATACGTGGGGTGAGAGAGAGTGAGGAGTCCAGGAAGATGACAAAGTTATGAACTTGGGAAACTGGGTGGTCAGGCCTTTGATAGAAATAAAGGAATTTGGAAGTAGAGGTGACTGTTGTCCAACTGTTTTCAAAGAGGACTAATAACATCATAACGTTGGAGTAAAATAGTAAATGATGGGTGATATCTTGACTCTATCCTGTGTATGTGTGTGCATTTGTGTGAATGTATATACATTGATTGGGGTATTGCCATAAATATTCATATATATAGAAATTTGTATATATTAACATATATGTGTGTATGAATATGTTAATTCACAATAACATATTGTGCTAATATGTGTGAATGCATTATGTATGTGTGTGAGAATGTGATTTGACAAAGTTACCAACCGAGACAGAGTACAGAGGACCTAGGATAGGAATAGCCTTAATTAGAGGGTGTGATATCATTGAGAATTTAGCAAAGGGGTATGAGAATTCAATGTCAGATAGGAAGGAAGTGAACTAGGAGTGATTATAGGAAAAAGGGGGAACCAGGAGCGATTAGTGTCAGAAACACTCAGAAACAGGAGATTATCCAGGGAAAGTGGATTGTAAAAAGTGTCAAATGCAGCAGATAGATTGAGAAGGATGGAAGCTGCAATACAGTAACACTGGCCTCCTTGCTCTTCCTCACACAAGCCACTCTAGCCCCTGGCGCTGGGCATCTTCACTGGCTGTCTCCTATGCCTTTAGTATTCTCCCTCCATCTTCTGGCTTCCCTGGCTTCCTTCAAGCACCAGCTATAATCCTATCCCCTTGAAGATGAATTTCCTTCTCTGTCCTAATGGTAGTGATTTCAATTTGTCTACATGTTCTCTCCCTTATTAGACTACAAGCTTGACTTGAGAGCAGAGACCATCTTTACTGTTTATGTCCTCAGCTCTTAGCACAGTAGCTGTCACATAGTAGGTGCTTAATAAATTTTTATTGACTGGCAATTAAGAGATTATTAATAACTTTGAAGAGAATAATTTCTATTGAATTATAAGGTTGAAAGCCATATTGCAAAGGGTTAAAGAGTGAATGGGATGAGAATAAATGAGACTGTACATGTAGACAACTTTTTCAGGAAGTTTGGCAGAGAAAGGGAGGAGAGATGAGATGATTGCTTAAGGATATGGTAGGCTCTCTTGAAGGTGCATTTTGTGGGAGGGGATTTTCTTCTTAAGAATGAAGGAGCGGGGCAGCTAGGTGGTACAGTGGATGGAGCACTGGCTCTGGATTCAGGAGGACCTGAGTTCAAATCCAGCCATACACACTTGATACTTACTAGCTGTGTGACCCTGGGCAAGTCACTTAACCCTCATTGTCCCTTAAAAAAAATGAAGGTGTGGGCCTTTTTGAAGGCAATGGTACAGTAGCTATATCTATGAAGAAGTTGAAGGTGGAAGAAAGAAAGGATGACTAAGGGTGCAATTTGTTGGAGAAGAGAGGACATTATGGTATTGGGTGCACATGGAAAGTGGTTGACCTTGGCAAGGAGAAGGAACAACTCTTTGTCAGAAATTGGGGAGAAGGAAGAGAGTCATCAGAGGATTCTGGGAAGATGGCAGAATAAGGCAGGAAATTACCTGTCTCTCTGAAATTCCCCCAGAAATAATTTAAAATAATGCCTCAAAGTGAACAACTCTAGGAGAGCAACAGTAATTGATAGTTGGGGAAAGGCAATTGTCCAGCCTAAGACAACTTGGAAGGATGTTGAGGAAAACATAACCTCCCAGTGTGGTGATCTGGCCTGATTAAAGTGTAGATACCACCAGGCAAATACCACCAAATCAACAAACAAGTCCTGGGGGAAGCTGCGTAGGGCAGTCTAGTGTCAGGGTCAGACAGCTGAACAGGGGAAGATTGCAGGGCCCTTTGCTGGTGCTAGATGAGGTGCCCAGATCTACTGACCAGATATTGTCAGAGGAGCAGGGGCCCTGCTAGATACAATGGTCACTCGAAGGAGAACAGAGTCCCTGGTTTTACTTCCAGGGCAGAAGAGTGAGCTGAAGCTTACAGCTGCAGGAGGGACCACATGGAGTTAAGAGTGAACCATTTGCAGTCATGGTGCTGCTGGGAGTCCTTATCATAGCTCAGGGGCAGAGAGGAGTACCTGAGGTCTCTCGTAGACCAAGAAATAAGGAGACGTTTGGAAAAGGTTCTGTTGAGAGTGATACATGGAATCAATTAAGGAAGAATAAAAGCACTTCCTTGCTACCATAAACACCTCTTCAGGGTTGGAGAACCTGAATTTGTAATTTAGCCAGTGAACACAGTTGTATAACTTCTTTTTCTCATGAATAGAATTGAAAGAAATGAAAAATTGTAGTAATTTGGGGCTGTTTTGGCAAGAGATGAAAACCAGTAGAACAAGAGGCAAGGGATTTAAGAGCAGGCCACCATCACATTGAAATAATTAATGATCAGACTGAGATTGGTGTGGGGAAAAAAGTGGAGACAGACCAAGGCTAATGACATGAGAAAGTATCAAGGGATGGCAGGACTGGTCATCACTATAAAGGTGAAGAGTAGGTTTAAGAAAGATGAAGCATTGGGACAGCTAGGTGGTACAGTAGATAAAGCACTGGCCCTGGATTCAGGAGAACCTAAATTCAAATTTAGCTTCAGACACTTGACACTTACTTATAACTGTGTGACCCTGAATAAGTCACTTAACTTTCATTGTCCTGTCCCCCACCCCCCAAAAAAATGAAGCATAAAGAAAGGGAGAATAATAGAAGATTAGGGTCCGAAAGGAAAATGTCAGAGTTTCTAAGTAGGAAATTGCCAGTCAATAAGCATTTATTAAGCACCTACTATGTAACAGCTACTGTTCTAAGAGCTGAGGACCTAAACAGTAAAGACAGTCTCTGCTCTCAAGTCAAGCTTGTAGTCTATCCAATTATATCTTTTATCCTGCTTCTTATCAGTCAAGTGATTGATCAAACAGGTTTCCTCCTTTCAAATATCATCTCCTTGCAAAGGAAAATGGAAATTTTGTGGATAATGGCATAGTGGGTCTTAATTTTTTTGTGTTGTAGACTGCATTAGTAGTCTGGCAAAACCTGAGGACCCTTTTTGAGGATAAAAATTTTAAATGTATCAATTAAGATATATAGGGCTAAAATTAAAGTAGTTATCAAAATATGAAAAAAAAGTTCATGGATCCTGGATTAAGAATCATTAATGTACAACCTTTCCTCTATGTGGCTGAAGTGAACTGAAAGTAGATATGAGTTAGGAATTGCAATGTTATGGTGTTTGAGGGAGCCTCTAAGGGGCTATGGATGTCCCCAGGAGTTGAGGAGGAGAGGAAGATGATGAAACAAGTGCTGAATGCTTTGAGAAACTTGGGAGAATGACTTGGAGGCTGTATACTACAGAGTGATGCTTAGTTCTTTATTAGAAACAACCTGCAGCTTACTCTTGTTCACCATTTGTTTTCTCATTGCCCTCTGAGGGACCCATGACTTAAATTCTACAGGGAAAATTCCATAATTTAAAATGAAACTCTCTTTATTTGTTAAAAGAGAAGTGTCAACTTAGCTATTGTGAGGAAAGCACTTTGTAAAACTTACTAAAGAATTAAATAAAGATGTATTAAGAGCCTGCTGTGTGCTTGGCACTGCACTAAATGCTGGGGATACAAATAATAAAAAATATAGTCCCTGCTCTCAGGGATTTCATAATCTAATGGAAGAAGACAATACACAAAAGTACAGTTAAACGTGGGGAGGGCCCTGAAGAGTACCCAGATTTTGAGCCCTCTTTAAAGGGAGGGTAGTAGTGGTGTTTTGCTTTGCCCTCTAGTCCTTAAGTCTCAGAGGCAGAAACACTGATACTGAGGTGCTGATGAGGTGTGAGTACCAAAGCTGAAGCAGTCTGTCTCTAGGGTGATGAGCTTATCCGGGGGCGGGGGGGGGGGGGGGGGGCATCATGATAATGGTGGTGGAGTTGAAATCAAGCAGAACAGCTGCTAGCAAATGAATTACATCCTGCTAAGAAACAAGCTCTCTGAGGGCAGGAACTATTTCATTGGAGGGGGGGAAGAAGGGAGGGGGATATTCCCCATGTCTAGCATAGTGCCTTGCAAAGGCAAATTTTTTTTTTAATCTTAAAGTATATTTTGATTGTAAATTATTGCCACCTTCATTAGAGCTGGAGGGGATTTTATAGGTAATTTAGTTCAATCCCCTCATTCTACAGAAACTGAGGACCAGAGAGGTTAAGTCAATTGCACAAGGTGACATGGCTAATAGGTAATGGAGCCAAGATTCAAACCCAGTTTCTTTGTTTCTAAATCCATTGTTTATAATCTGGGACATTACCTCATAATTATATCCCAAATAATGCACTGATATTGTTTGGAATGATGTTTCTAGTGAACTTGTGTTGGATCCAGATAATGTAGTTGATAAATATGCCATCCTAAATTCTTTCATCCTTTTAAGAGTTTGATCTCAAGTTTACTCATTTAAAAGGTGCCTTCTCCCACCCCCCTTTTTTGTGAGGGGCAGTGAGGGTTAAGTGACTTGCCCAGGGTCACACCAAGTATCTGATTCTGGATTTGAACTCAGGTCCTCCTGAATCCAGAGCTGGTGCTTTATCCACTGTGCCACCAAGCTGCCCCCCCCCTTTCTAAATTAGGACATGTCTTCTCATACCATTCTCGGTGATTTCTATTATTGATAATGATATTGAGATACCACCCCTTCATAGATTTCTTCAATATCCTGAAATACAATTCATCCAGTCCTGGAGACTCAAATATAGTTCAAGTGGCTAAGTGCTTCCTTGGTCTAGCCTACTATTACTATACTGTACAAAGGAAGTAACTAAAAGTTCAGAAAGGTTTTCTCATCTGTATAATGAGGAGATTGGACCAAAGGATCTCTAAGTTCCTTTTACAACTCTAAAATTCTTACTGTTTTTCCATGGGAGTATATTCACTTATGTTCATTTTTCTTCCAACTCTCTTCAAATCAGATCTGTTTATTGTGATTAAATAATATGATTTCATTGCCATATTTCAGCCAGTAGCCCTATTCTTTTTTTTTTTTAAATCATGGTTTTCACGTAGACCAATAATTTTCAAATTATCTCTCCTGGACCTATTTTCCATGTCAGCAGTTTTTCCCAGAAGATATTTCACATTGCCCTCTATTTTTTTATTCATTTGGATTTGCTTTATTGTGTCTTGGTTTCTCATAAAGTCACTGGCTTCCATTTGTTCAATCCTAATTCTTAGGCAATTATTTTCATCAGAGAGCTTTTGTACCTCTTTTTCCATTTGACTTTTCAAGCTGTTGACTTTTTTCTCATGTCTTTCCTGCATCACCCTCATTTCTCTTTCCATTTTTTCCTCTACCTCTCTAACTTTATCTTCAAAGTCCTTTTTGAGTGCCTCTATGGCCTGAGACCAATTCGTATTTTTCTTGGAAGCTTTAGATATAGGGGCCCTGATGTTGACATCTTCCTCTGATGGTGCCCCTTGGTCTTCCTTGTTACTGAAGAAACTTTCTATGATCTTCACCTTTCTCTGTCGGCTCATCTTGCCTTTCTTTAACTAAACTTTTAGCTCCTTACTGTTTCCAGGCTGCAGTATCTCAAGCTTAAGAAGTCCCAGGTGGTCTGATTTAAGGAGAATCAGGTTCTTCCCTCACCTGGCCTGTTTCCTGGTCCTAGATGACCCCAGACCAACTTGCCAATCAACCAGCTTTGTGTGTTGTGGTTGTTAGCTCCGATGAGACTGTGCCCCTCCCCGACCTGGGCCACTGCTACTGGAGCCTACCACCTGGTTCTCAGTAGGGGTGTAAAATCCAAGTTCTGCCTTAGCACCAGCATAGACCCCTGTAGTCTCTCCCCTGCCCAGGGCTCAGCCCACTCACCAGACTGTGAGCTTAGTTCCAGATGACACTAGTGCTTCAGCTGATTCAGAGGCTCTGGGGGTCTCCTTCTCTGGTGAGGACTTCCTGAGACTGGATCTGTGTCAGGGTGACTGTGGGGTTGGGCCTGACTCCTGTATCAGCACAGCAGCTCCCTCCTTCTGACCTTCCAAGCCGTTCTTGGTTAGAAGATGATTTCAGCACATTCTTCTGTGAGTTTTGCTGCTCCGGGCATTTTCCTATGACCTTCAGCCCTATTCTTTGAACTCTCTAATTTCTATGAGGTATTTATTTTCTTGTGCTAAAATTGTGGTCTCACATAGGTACCTGAGCCTCTGTGCTGTCTCCAATTTGCTTTCCCATTATTTATATCTGAGAATTCTCCTCCCCTTCAACATTCAGTATAGGGATTATTTGACTTTTCATTGGTTTCCTCAACAGCAAAAGCACATGTTAAGGACTTATTAAGTTCTTTTTAATGGAATTTCTTGGAAACTCTATTATCTTGTTTCTTTCTATTGCATAGACCATAGACTACATCCTCCATTCCTTCTTGTTTTGCAGTGTTTCTTGAATTTTTTTTTTTTGTTTAACATAGCCTTACAAAATATGTTCTGTTCCTTTAAAGTAGGTAGAAAGCTTGAAATGCCAGGGTAGAACACAGCCCTTAATTTCCTTTGTCCCTGGTAGGCTGTTGTGACAATATCTCTCATTTAAAGCAGAGCCTCTCATGGGTTGATGATAATTCCTGTCTATTTATATCTCACCTTGATTTCCTCTCAATAGCCCTGAGAATTAGGTAGTACAGTTATCACTATTCTCATTTCACAGACAGGGAATAGAGGTTCTGAGAGTTTAACTGACTTGTACACGATCACATTAAAGTCATTGAGCTGGCGTATCAAACCATCTCCTGACCCCAAGTCTACCTCTTTATATACTATTCCACAATGTACCTAAATACATAGATTAATTGCACTAATAATGACTAGCTCACTGCTTCTCAAAGGGTGTTGTTCACTGATTTAATTTTGGTTCCTATAGCATATCATCTCTCTACACCTACTTGACCAGAAATCTTGAATTTAATAATTTGGTAAAGTACTGAAGAAGGGGAGGAGGAAAGTGGGGAGGAGGAGAAAGTTTCCTAATATTACACACTGATTTCAGTGTCCCCTTGGATCATAGATAGGGAGCTGAAATGCACTTTGGAGTCCATTTTGTTTAACTACTTCATTTTACAAAGAAGGAAATTGAGGCCCCCAAAGTAGGAATGCTGGAAAGTAAATCAGAACTTTAAACGGTGGTCCTAATAAAGCTTAAAAACTCTCATGTCTATAATCAATAACAGTCTAGATGAAAGTAGTCATTAAGCAGAGTTTAATTTGAAATGCTAGTAAATGGAAGCTTTTCTTTTTTGTCTGTCCAAAAGAAAATTACTAAAGCACATAACTTTTTTTACTCGGTTTTAGTCTCTGATTATTTCTTTCCTTACACAATATTCTTAGAGACACTTTCTCACTTTTTCAAATCCTAGAAAATAATTTTTCTCAGGAAACTTGATTTTGTTATACTCTGTATGATGCATGCATTTCTATAACTATACTTTATATTTGTGCAATGCAATATATATATATTTCTAAGCATTTCCCTCTGTATTATTATCTTATTTAATCCCACAAAAAATCTATGATGTAGGCAGGATACTTTTCGTGATAAAGAAACTAAGACGGTTTTAATGATTTCTTCAAAATAACATGGTTAGAGTTGGTATGAAATAGATCTCTCTAATCCTTGTTTAGTGCTCTATCTTTTACACCTTGCTTCCTTCCCAGAAATCTCATCCTGAGATTTAGAGCTAATAAGTCATGGGTGGTCTGTTTGTGCAATCATATCTACACAGCACTTTATCTTGATCTTCTGAAACTCCTTAGGTTGTGGGAAACTGACCAAAGATAAAGTCTCAACAGGAAGTCAGAAGGAAACTGGTCTGGCTATGCAGATAAGCCTTTGCATGTTGCAGCTGTCTTGTGACATTATTTCTAGAATTAACATTCAAATCCATTTTGTTTGGTTTTGCTCTGAAAATGTAAAAACTCATTATGTTCCAATTAGTTTGATTCTTTCGGAACCATCCCTCTATGCAAATATTCTGATAAGCTTTGTCAGAATGATTGACTGTTTTTCTTCATGAATTGACTGTTTTTGTATCATTATGAAATTAATGTCATCAGTTCCAAATTAACATGGGAATGGCACGAACATTTCTCTTGTACCTCCTATTGTCCAAAGCAAATATGAACTCTGCATTTGAGACATTATTGTCACACTATTAAAAGTATTTGATTGTGAAATCCCTCTCCCTTAAGTTAGATGACTGATGTCCTTGGATATGACTAAGTTGGCTTATTTGATTGTGACCAACTCAGAATATTCTTGCCTGGTTTTTGATTAGGTGTTACAACAGAAAGCTGAGGAATGATGAGGATTGAGAGACTGGAACTTTTTGCCATGCCCCCCTCCCCAAACCCCCACCAGTCCATTTATTTCTTCGGTTTTATGGAAGCCACTATCCTCCTTATACTCAACTGAATCTGTCTTAATTATTTCTTGTATTATTTTCATGTTGTGAGCTATAAAGTTGATTTAAGAGGTCATTTAAAGCCGCTTGCTTGCTCCAAGAAGTTTCCCTGCTGCTCGGGAATACCAAACTCGTTACAATTCTGGTAGATAGGGGCTGAGCTCAGAGCCCAGAAGGCCTGAGTTCAAAGCCCTCCTCTAATACTTATAATTTTGTCATCTTGAGCAATTTACTTAAGCTTTAAGCGCATTTATTAATCTACTATATCATAGACCAGTTGTGGTTTCCCATACTGAGGCAACCACAGCTTCTTTGTGTATTCCTGTATGCTAAGAAGGGACCAAATCCATTTGTCCTGAAGGGCTTTGGTTCTGGGGTTAAATCCTCATATGGTTGAAGTACCTTTGTATGTACAATCTTCTACCTTCAAGTTTCTTAGGCATATGAGAATTTGGATCAGTCACATAAAATTGAAGGAAGTCTATTGTTGAACTAATTATACAATCATGTAATGAATTTATCCTACTTTACTCTCATCTCCTTATTCCAGATTCTTTAATGAGCCCTGGTTCCAACACTTTCCTAATTTTTAACAGACTTGTTTTCAGAGTGGTTTCTGTCACCCCCCCCCTTTGGTGAGCAGCTTTTACCCTATTTTAAATTATGGAGGACCAGATACACTGGCCCATCTAGTTCTTTGCTATCCCAATCCCTCCTGGAGTGACTATGACAGTTTGCCTACTACTAATTTCTCCTTTTAGCTTCCCTTGCCCTCTTCTTTGTTTGTTTTTGTTTTATTTTGTTTTTGCAGGGCAATGAGGGTTAAGTGACTTGCCCAGGGTCACACAGCTAGTAAGTGTCAAGTGTCTGAGATCGGATTTGAACTCAGGTCCTCCTGAATCCAGGGCCAGTGCTTTATGGACTGTGCCACCTAGCTGCCCCATCCTGCCCTCTTTTTATAATCACTACTACTACTAGGTCTCTGATTTTTTTTTTAAAGCTTGGCTTCCATTTTAGTGCCAGGAGAAGAAACTATATCACATCAGACAATAAATAGACTTGTTATTTGCACAAATGCATGAACTTCAATGAGAAAGAATGTTTTTTTTTCCTGTTAACCTAACTTTAGTACCTTTTTTATATAAAAAAGATACCCATTCTTTAACCATGAACTATCTCACTTTTACTTTTGTATCTCAGTGCCTAGCACATAGTGGTGCTTAATAAATGCTTGTTAATTGGTTAATAGATTGAGTGGATTACCTAAGAAACAGTAGTAGTCTAAAAGTTGGAAAACATAGATTAGATTCTCAGGCTTGCCTCTGGATTGTTGTGCTTCTTGTGCAAACTACCTTTACTTCCCTGTCTATAAAATTGTAATCTCAGGAGTTGTCTATAAACAGACAAATCATATGGATGCAAATTCTATAGTTTTAATCAATACACTCTTATTTTCTCCAAACAGTTGATAACTAGGTAAGAGATTCTAGCAAGGAATGAGAATGAACCACTTCCCTTTCCAATTTTACCATTGTTAAATATGGCCAGTATAACACAATCCAGTTTTTTTTAAAGTCCTACTATTTGCTATTTTAGGGACTGAGAATGTGAAGACTGAGTAATTGAAAGAGAAAGCACTGATTAAGTACTCGCAAGCACTGAGCTCAATATGAGATAAAAATTGGAAATCAAATGCAGCCTCTGCCCTCAAGAGGGTAGGGAGCACTTTGGTTCAGAAAATTATAGGAGTGGGGAATAAGGCCATTGGGCATATACCCCTTCAAGGAATAGAGGCAGAGTTAATTGGATAATCTTTCCAGAATTACACTGTAGAAAGGGGAGAAGGAAGAGGATGAAACAAAAGGGTTAAAACCTCCAGGGAAAGGTTGCTGGTTCTGTAGCAAAAGCTCAGTCCTTATAGAAAGGTACAATAGGTAAACAGGTAAAAACATATGGGGTAATTTGAGGAGAGAGAGAACAGTTATATCTTTCATCCACTCAAAATTTTTCAGTGGTTTCTTATTATTTATAAAACTAAAACTTCTTTGCCACATATTCAAGGCTCTTTCTAATTTGATGTCATCCTATATGTCCACTCTAATCTAATTCAGTTAAAAAAATGTTCATCAGTTCCCTACTATGTGCAAGACAAGAGGTAATATGGCTTAGTGGTTATTGAACTGACCTCAAAGTTTCAAAGGCCTGGGTTCCAGTACTACCTTGGACACATACAGGATATATGACACTGGATAAGTCACTTAATCTCTCAATGTCCATAGGCAACTGTTTAAGATTATAAATTGCAGAGAAGATACCATTCTACATTGGAAGATGGATTTTCCTCTCCATGTAGTTCCCTATACTAATGAAATCACAAATCCAGTCCTTATCCCTAATGTTTATATTCCAGGTACTGTGCTAAGCACCAGAGATAAAAATCTCCACTCCACCCAACAAGCATTTCTACATGTCTGATTCATTTGCTATTTTAAATTTCAGTTATTTGTATAAGTAGACATTCTAAGCTCCATTAGTACATTGACTATGTCTTATTATGCTATCTTTTCCAGGAACTAGCAGAGTTATAAATTCATAGTACGAGCTTAATAGATGCTATTAAATTGTTGACTTTGTTGAAAGAGTACTTGACTTGAGGTCAGAAGACCCAGTTTTAAGTTCCAGTGACATTTACTAACTATAAGCATAGGGGCAAGTCACTTCACTGACCCTGACTTTCTTCATCTATAAAACAGGCATAGTTAACCTAAGTACCTTATTAGTTCACCTCCTCATTTTATTTGCTCCAAGGACCTACCCTCTCTCTGGCTGGAGAAGTTGGAGGTTGGACAGTGGAGAGCTCCTCCCAGATAGTTCATTTAAGGAGAACATACAGGACATCTATCTCCTCATTCTCATACCTGTGAAGTCCTCTGGACTTTATGCCCTCATTTTGGGTAGCACTCTCTTTGTTCCCTCCCAATCCCTTTCAAATTCTTTTTATGTCTTGTCTTCCCCTATAAGATTATGAGCTCCTTAAAGGCAAAGACTATTTGTTGTTGTTTTTTCGTTTTTGCTTTTGGGTTTGTTTTTTTTTTTTTGTCTTTCTTGCTATTCCCTGGGATTTAGCAAAATATGCATATTGTCAGTGCTTAGTAAATGATAATTGACTGATGGGATTATTGGGTTCTTTTGGAATAATACTTTGTAAAGCAAAAAATGCCATATAAATATGAGGTATTTCTTTTACGTCTGACCCTGGATTAAAAGCACAACATAATAACCCCCCCCCCCAATCAAGTAGGTAGAGAAAATGTTAACAACTACCACATTTTATACTTAGTTTAATTTGAGTTGAGACTGGGACTGCCTGCAGAAACAAAGGACAAAGAAAAATGTGGTGTTTAGTAACTGGATTTGGTGCAGATGATTCAGTTAAATGCATTTAAGTTTGAAGACATAGACAGCTTAGCAGAGAGGCATCTTCAAAGATCTGACCTATACAGGTTGATATTCTAAGTCATAAAATAACTCAAAAGGACTATTGGGGGATTTGTTGAAATAGTAAAAGGAATGTGATGCATAGGTAATGGTTCCCCATTGACTGTAGGCTATATGTTTTTTGAAATATGTAATTCTGACTGGTTGCCTAGTAGTTCCTTTATAATTCAGATTAGTCACAGAGTTACATGTTCTGATAATAGAGGGCTGACTGATGAAGAGAGTATGGCTAATTTTTTTTCTGAGGTTTATCAGCTTCACTACTACCAGGAACACAATCTAGCAGTGAAATAAATACCTATTGCAAGGTTAAATTGTTATAAGGAAACTGCAGACATAAATTCATGAGCTATAAAAGAAGTCCACATTATGATATGTATCTATAATACATGACAGGAATCTATCATAGTATATAGGAATATATTGTGCTCGTTATACATATTGTGGGTCAGTGTGGTATATATAATAGATGAAATGTGGTTCTTCAAATCAGAAGGAGCTGGATTCAAATCCCAGATCAGACATTTACTGCCTTTGAGATTCTGGAAAAGATATTTCTCTTCTTTTAGATTCAGTTCCCTCATTTATAATAATGACTGAAAGAGGTCATTGATATAAAGCCTTCTGTAAACTTTAAAATGCAAAAAAAATGTTGTTGAGTCATTTTTTAGTTATGTCCAACTCTATGTGACTCCACTGGGGGTTTTCTCAGCAGAGGCACTGCAGTGGTTTGCCATTTCCTTCTCCAGCTCATTTTACCGATGAGGAAACTGAGGCAAACTAGATTAAGTGATTTGTCTAGGGTCATATAGCTAGTAAATACCTGAGGAGGGGTCTCCCTGACTTCAGGCCCAGAACTCTTAGGTCAGATTTGATCTTAGGTCTTCCTGATTCCAAGTCTGTCACTCTATCTACTGTACCGCCTTGCTGCTCTAAATAAAATGTTATCTTTACTTTTATTATTCATTAATACTACTTGTTTGGGGTAGCTAGGTGGCACAGTGGATTCAGGAGGACCTGAGTTCAAATGCGGCTTCAGACACTTAACACTTACTGGCTGTGTGACCCTGGGCAAGTCACGTAGCCCCAATCGCCTCACCAATAATAATAATAATAATAATAATAATAATAATAATAATAATAATAATAATAATAATAATAATACTTGTTCACAAGAACAAGCCAGATAAACAGTCCTGCTCAAAATAGTTCATGACCCGATGACAGATGGATGTTTTATCACCAGATCTCAATTCATTTTATTACAGAATCAGAATTCTACACTTGGGAGCAACTTAAGAGGTCATATTGTCCAACTCTTTCAATTAATCAATCAACAGGTTCTGTGCTTATTTTATAAACAAAAAACTGAGGCCCAGAAATTGGGTGATTTGTTCATGGTTATATAGTGAGTTGTAAAAGCCTGAAGTCAAAATCATGTTATTTTTTAATCTGCTAATCACTTGGGGGTTTTCTTCCAATCTGCTTTTAAACTCGTCTGAAAAATCGATAGGCTTTTGAAACTGTATACGTTATATAATTAACTGTAGAGCTGGCTTTTCAGTTCATCTTTTACATATGTAATTTGACCATATACTTAGCTTTGAAATGAAAGCAGTCAGTAATTAGATGCAAATTTCATTCTTTTCATTTTTTATTTACAATTTATTATTGGCAGATACCTTCCTAACTAAACTGCTATCTTACTGAATTTAGTGTTCTCTATTCATTTTCATGAGCTTAATATTAAATTTTGAACCATTTTTTGGTCAATTGCAACTTGAAATTGTGTAGCTGGAATTGTTTACAAGATTATGTTAAGTCAAGGTTGAGAGAATATACACAGAAGTATGATTCAAGGTTACTGAATAAATTATCTATACTTTTCCCTAACTTTAGAAACAATGTAGTTTTTTTTAAAAAGCTGATGCTATTCTGTTCTGTCTAATAAAGGACTAAATAAGTCCAATTTTATTATTATTTTCTTTTACTTATAATGAAAGAAGAATAATAGGAATATATGTCTTTCATTTAAAGCTGTCAAAAAGCCACCTACATCACGTTATTATTCCCCCCACTCTACTGAATTATTTTTGTCCAAAATAAATATCTTTATCTCAATAATACACACACACAGTGTCCCAAAAGTGCTAGTGAACTTTTGAGCTTTAACTCTCTCTTCTCTCTCTCATATGTATATATGTACACACATACATTTGTGTGTATATATGTAGGTGTGTTTGTATATATGTATTCCATGTAACATGTACAGTGTCAAAGACCATTGTTACTGATGAAGGAATATTTGCTGTTGGTTTCTTTCCCCACCTAACTTGGTGAAAACTCTTATTTCTAGTAGTAATTACTAATCCAGAAACTCCCAACTGAAGGAGTACTTTGGAAATTAGAACAGTGGAAATTCTTCCTTAGAAACTATAGCAGCATGACAAGGGGGGGACTTTCTCCCCTTTACTTTCAAGCAAGTTTTGATTCTTTATTATGGCTCAAAAACGAACAGCACAAAGGATATCTTATTTATTATCTCCCCAGTATACGCTGACTGGTTTGAAATGTGTTTGAAAGGCAGCTCCTTTTCACAAAATACAAAATGTCATGATTTGTAGTAGACAATTCTGACATGCTCATAGTTAGCTGCTCTGTAGGTACTCCCTTTTAGTGTACACTTCTAAAAACAAAGTAAGACAAATATCAGTAACTCGGACTTTTCTCATTCTTTTGGTTGGACTGAGGAAATGCTAGCAACCTGGGAACAGCCTTAGCCAGTGTAGAGTCCAGTCCATGTTTACTTTCCAGCCTTTTGAATGATTCCCACTTTAAATACCATGTGCTCTACTATAGGTAGTACAGGCTCTCAAAAACCTCTCCTATTCACATCTTAATCTCACAAAAATAAACAAGCTCCACATACAACATACAGCCATACTCTATGACTTTTAGGACATGTTCCCAAACACCAGTTGACCTATACCTGTCCTACCACTACTTTCAGATGCCTTCTGTATACCACCTTCATTAGGTTAGAGCCAGCCATTAGCCCAAGTTCTTGGCCTTTCAAGTGGAAATATTTTTTTAATTCAACAGATGTTTTTGGAGGCACTTAAGGGTTAAGTGAGTTGTCCAGGGTCACACAGCTAGTAAGTTTCTGAAGTTAGATTTGAACTCAGGTCCTCCTAACTTCAGGGCCAGTGCTCTATCCACTGTACCACCTAGCTGCCCCTTCAGTAAATATTTATATTGAACTTTGCACTTTCCAAAGTTATTATGTAAAATATATAAAATATTATGTAAAATATGTAATTGATTCTAGTCTAATGGAAATAACACAGAAATTCAAGTAATGCATCCATACATGAGGGGATTTATTATTCATACTAGGTATACTTCAACACTCAAATAAATGGATCTGTGATATCACTGATTTAGGAATTTCCAATGATGTAAATCACAATTGATCCATTCTTTGTTATTCTTTTCAATGTCCTCCCACTAAGTCCACCACACAGAGTTTACCTTTTCACTTTTTCTCCATCTGTGAGGGTACTAGTGGAGAACTCTGGTTGTTCACCTTTCCTCCCTCATTATTTCTTTCATGTCATTACCTAATGACATCCTTTAATCCTATTCTTTGGGGTGTCTCACTTTTTATATAGTCTTGTGTAGCCTCCTCATCTGACACTCATGTTTAGTTATTTAGAGGCAAGTTGTGTTGTAAATATTGTTACCATAATTAAATAAAGGGGAGGATTAGAATATTGGAGGAGTCATGAAAGGCCTCTTGTAACAAGTGGCTCTTGAGTTCATAGTTTCAGAGAAGATATGGCTTCCGGGGATATCTTTTTATTAATGATTCAAAGGACGTGATTTTTTTCCCACATGCATATTTAAACTTGAACAAACAAAAGTTTAACTCCAATAATATCTATTAGTGGAATTTCAGATACTGAGCAGTTTTTTGGAAGAAGAGTTTCCTCATATTACAATAAAGAAGTAAGTGACTTTACTCTGCACATTCAAAGGCCAACCAGTCTGCTATCTGCAGGGATGATAGAAGTTTTGGGTATAGATGAGATCTCAAGGGAGTGTAAGTGAAAGAAGAACAGATGGCCAAGGACAGAACGACAATATATACCCACATCAGGATACTAGAAAACAAGTAGGGCCAGCAAAAAAACAAAAACAAAAAACAAAACAAAGAAGCAGTTGCCAAAAAAATCAGATGGCATGATTGTGTATTGCCATTGGAGTGACAGGAAGAAGTTATAGACAATTGTATGAAATCATTTGCACAGCTCAAGGAGAATGAGCACTAAGGTGAGGCTATTGGCTTTGGTGATGAGGAATCAATGAAAACTTCCATGAGACCAGATTTAGTAGACTCATGGTGACTAAAGCCAAGTCACTGAAATAAGTGTCTATTTTTAAAAATAAACTGTTTGCCCTTAGAATGGTAAATAGCCTTTGGTATGGTATGGTGTGGTAAACATCCATCGATTGACATAAACCTGATTTTTGAAATTCAGGATATAGCAAAAGTTGGATTGATCCTTATTAGGTGGGATCTTATAGGTATTAGAATTTGATTTTCATTTCATGAACAGAAGCTTTAATGGAGTGGGGGGAGGGCTTCAGTTTCTGCCTAAAACCCACACACCAAGGTATTATGAGTAGACTAAGTAATCACTGTGAGCCTCTCCTAACTGTGAGTTTCTGCAAGTCTGATTCATGCCTCTTTGCTGTACAGATGACAAGCCATTGTTTTGATTTTAGAAGTTTCACAGAAGATATAATTACCTGACCCTTTTTTTTTTCAAGAAAATTTCATCATGACATAGTTGTAACAATTATAGCTTTTGTTATTTTGGCACAAATTTCAGGAAAAGATTCCTTTTAAGTAAACACCTAAATGTTTATATTACCAAGCTCTATTCAATAAGCTGATTAGCTATTACCTCCTACAATCTGCTGTTTTTAAAAAAAATATCATTTTCATTTTGAATAATTAATATTTAATTACTTCTTTTTTTAAAAAAATAGTCTCTGAGTTTGGCAGTTATCTCCATGATACCATAACATTTTCATATGGTAAACTAGAGGGTTTTTTTGAGAAAACTAATAAAGGGAAGAAAAAGTTCCAAGGCAGAATCCCTTGTAATAAGGTTAAAAAACCAAACAAACAAAACCATAGAAATGTAACTAAAATGTGCATATTTCTTGCTGCCTTGATTGAGTAGAATGCACTTCTATTAGAGAACTAGAAATATTTCTCTTTTTTGATAATGTCTGTATTCACTGTTTCAGAGAAAAAGAAATATAGCTCTTAGAGGACAGAAAGAGAATAACTGGTACATGATCAATGCATGAGACTGTAGGTGAGTGTTTCACCACACTGGGGCTACTGTAAGCATCTGCTTCAAAGCCAACTGAATGTCGCAGTACTTTGGCCTAAAGCTACCGTAGGAAGGTTACATAAGGCAAGCTGACAGTGAGAAGGTGGTTGGTGTAGCCCAGTGCTCAAAAGATTTGTGATCTCACAGATGTGGATTCTCCCTCCAACCATGCAGATCAAAACTTTTCCATTCTGACTGTTTTTGTGAAATGTTTGCCCTTGTTCTATTCTATATCCCCTAGATGGGATCCACTCCCTTTTAGGGGACCTTTCTTGTATTTTCTTGTCATTTTATGAGTACTAATTAAGTGTAATGGATGTCTATCAGTTTTCCTTTATCCTAGCTGTATAATTGGTCCATCTGTTTTTTTCCATCTCTACATTTCTCTGGTGACATGCTTTACACAAGGTTTGCTTTGTTAATCCTCCTTCATAATAGGTTTTTTTTTGTTTTTGTTAAAGCAACATTTAATTTTTTTCATTTAATTTTAGATATGACTTATCAAATGTACTTTTTTAGATATTTAGGATTTTATTTTCCCAAATTACATGTAAAATACAAATTTTGACATCAATTTTTAAAAACTTTGTTATCCAAATTCTCTTCCTCCTTCCCTCCCCCCAAGAACTCAAGCAATTCAATATAAGCTATACATGAGCAATTATGCAAAACATTTCCACATTAGCCAGGTTGTGAAAGAAAACAGACAAAAAACAAAACTTCAGATAAAGGAGCTAACAAACAAATTATGCTTTAATCTGCATTCAGATATCACCAGTTCTCTCTCTGTAGATGGATTGCATTTTCCATAAGACCTTCAGAGTTGTCTTGGATCATTGCATTGCTGAAAATAACCAAGTCATTCACAGTAGATCATCTCATAATATTGCTGTTATTTTGTATACAATACATTTCACTTCAAATCACCTCATGCAGGTCCTTCCAGGGTCTTTCTGATAACATCCTGCTCATAATTTTTTTATAGTAAACTACATTTATATAGTACTTTAAAGAGAGAAGTCCTTACAATAAACCCATGAGGTTGATTATTGCAACAACAGTAATAGATAACATTTATATAGTACTTTATACCTGAGAAAGAATTTTCTCCACAAAAGCCCAGCAAAGTACCGGACGTTTTTGTTGTTGTGTTCATCAGTCATCAGCTATAATCCATTAATCATCACCCCCAATCAATCCTCCTCATCATCAGTAAATCCTCATCTTCATTCAATCATCATCAGTTCATCAATCATCATCATCATCTTACATTACTCTTGCTTCTGCTTCAAAATTTTTTTCACAGTTGCTTTTGTTAACTGTTTCCCTCCATCCTATTCCCTCCCCATGATATTTATTCAATTTTCTTTCTTCTTTTATCCTATCCTTCCTCAAGAGTGTTTTGCTTCTGACTGCCTCCTCCCCTACTCTGCCCTCCCTTCTTTCACCCCTCCCTCCTTATCTCCTTCCCCTCAGACTTTCCTGCAGGGTTAGATAAATTACTCCACCCAATTGAATGTGTATATTATTTCCTCCTTGAGCAAACTCTGATGAGAGTAAGGTCTTTGAGCCAATTCTGATGAGTGTAAGGCTCATTCACTGCCCTACTCCTCCCCCATCTTTCCCCCCACTCCATAAGCCCTTTCCTACTTCTTTCATGAGAAATTTCACCTGAATCTACCTCTCCCCTTTCCTCTCCCCCCTCAATTTTACAATAAAGATGTCATCATGTGGCATCAGGTGACACAGTGGACAAAGCACCCGCCCTGGACCCAGGAGGCCCCAAGCCTAAATCCAGCCTCAGACACAAGACACTCAGCAACTCCACAACCCTAGGCATGCCACCCAACCCTGAATGCCCCACCAAAAAAGTGACAAACAAAAAATAAATGCTTTACAGATATCATCCCTTCATAATCCATTTCCACCTGTTCCCTCTGTCTAAATTTATTCCTATCATCTGCCCTAATACTGAGAAAGTTCTTATGAGTTAGACATATCTTCCCATGGAGGAATCATAATATGTTGAAAACTGTTCATGACCACAATGTGCCTTTCCATTGCTGTTTGTATGATGTCCACATTCATTTGTCTAAAGATTTTAGTATGGTATGGCTTTTAGCTATGCAAAATTGTCTGAAAAAGATTGCTAAAAAGATATGGCTTTCTTTCAGAGAAAAAGGCTATTGTTATTATAAGAACCATGTAGTTTGTTAAATGCCTTCTGCATTCCTTATGTTCAGTTAAGGTTCAGCTCATATCCCATTTGCAAAATATATCCAAGAAAAAAATACATATATATGCCCACATCTATACATATACACACATACATACTTGTATATAAACACATATACATACACATAATATACTCACATATATGTATGTGTATTGTATGTAGACATATATGTAAGTATGCATATATTTGTAATGCTTATCATATGTGAATGCATCTGGTGTGTGTGTGTGTGTGTGTGTGTGTGTGTGTGTGTGTGTGTGTGTGCAGGTATTGTGCTAAGTGCTATGATTACAAATACAGAGAAAAAGAACAATCCTTACCCTCAAGGAGTTTATATACTAATGGAGAATACAGTAGATAAAAGGAAGCATAAAGGGAGGCTGGAGAAAAAGGAACTCAAAGTGAGAGCATGATGGAGAAGCCCTGAGGGGTGTAGTCTGATGGGAAATGAAGAATATTGATATTGTTGTTGTATATATTTGTATCTGGATGGATAGATGGATAGATAGATGGATAGATAGATGGATAGATAGATGGATAGATAGATAGATAGATAGATAGATAGATAGATAGATAGATAGATAGATAGATAGAGAAAATAATGGGATTTGGCAGATACCCAAAGGCCCCACCTGGAGATTGATTTAGAATTGATTGAATTAAGTGAGACTGACTGAGAACCTATTTAAAGTTAATTAAATCAAAACCACACCTGGCTGGCCCTAAATAGGGTCTTGTTCTCAGAAGATAAGGATTTTGAACTCAACAACAAGACCAACCTAAAGTCCAGTGAACCAATCTAACTAATCATCTTGAAAAACTGCCTCTTCCAGGGAGGGAGGCAGGAAATAGAAAGTAAGGCTGGCTCCCTGGCTCTGTCTTTTTTGCGTGGCTGGAACCTCATGGTGGCAGAAGGGAAGGAGAAGGAGACCAGGATGAACCCTGGAGTGGATAGGCTTCTTCTTAAACTTTCTAGACTCCATGTGTTCTCTCTTCCCTATGCTTTAATAAATGCTGCTAAAAGCTTCTAATTTAAGGCTACCACACATTTAGTTTTACTCATCACAATAGATAGATAGATAGACAGACAGACAGATAGATAGATAGATAGATTGTTTATCTAGCAAACATATCATAGTCTCAACATTGGACTTTCTTCAGAGATTTGGATTGTTGCTGTGTAAAAGCACAGCTAAAGAATTTCTCGCCAAGTGGCCACGATACCAGTAATGAACCTCTCCTTACTTACTTTATTCTCCTGATAGTAGACATGATGTGTTGCTGGGTCTTTTGTGAAAGCCTTCCAAGTATGGAAGAACCACTAAAATCTTAAACTCCAGTGTCACTAATTTTGAGAATCCAGGCTCAGCTGAAAGTCCCTCTGGGACATCTTAGCAGCCTTTAATGAATAAAGATGGGTTCAAGAGTCTTCCACCATGATGTGGCTACTGAAAGTTATTGATTCAAGGCCAAGTGATTGTCTCAGCACTTCTCCCTAGAGTTTCTGTATTACTTACAGGAAGCTAAAAAGTAAAAAGAGGGCCTGTTGCATTTGAGAGAAAAAGAGGGGCAGGGAGGAAGGGAGAAGGAGAGGAAGAGGGAAAGGGAGAGGGAGGGAGGGAAAAGGAGAAAGAGAAATGAATACTGAAGATGGTGGAAGAAAGGTAGTAGCCACTCAGATCTCCTGACACAATCAGTCAAAAAAAACTCCAAATAATGGCATAAGACAATTCCTGGAGCAGCAGAAATCACAATATCATTTTTCAGCCAAAGACAGCTTAGAAGGTTGGCAGGAGGGGGTTGCTTTGTAGGCATGGGAGTGGAACTCAGCCCTACTGTTGTGCAAACACAGATCCAGCCCCAGGCTGGCTGCCCAGACCCAGGCCAAGCCAATGCAGATCCAGCCCCAGGAAGGCCACACCAGAAAAATTTACCCTCAGAGCCTCTGAATCAGCTGCAGCACCTGCATCTTCTGGAACTAAGCTCACAGTCTGGTGAGAGAGTCAAGCAGTAGGCTGGGGAGAGATTACAGGGATCTCGCTGGAGCTGAGGTAGAATTTTGTTGTTCTACCCCAACTGGGAACCAGGAAGCAATCTTGAGTGGTGGGGGCTCAGGTTGGGGAGGGGTGCAGGCTTGCCCAGAGCTATCAACCACAGCACAGTTTTGTTGCCTGGTTGAATAGCAAATAGTCTTAGAGTTATTTACAGACCACAGCACAGCCCAGGTGAGTGAAGAACCTGCCCCTCCTTTAATCATACCACCTTGGGCCCCCTGAAGCTTTGGATAGTGTAGCCTGGAAGCAGCGCGCCACTTAAAGAAGGAGCTAAAAGTCAAGAAATAGGTGGGCAAAATTAGCAGGAAATTAGAGGAAGATACAGACCATAGAAAATTTCTTTAGTGACAAGGAAGACCAAGGTGCATCCTCAGAAAAGGATAGCAACATCAGGGCTCCTACATCCAAAGCTTCCGAGAAAAATATGAATTGGTTTCAGTCCAGAGAAATACTTAAAAAGGACTTTGAAGATAAAGTAAGAGAGGTAGAGGGCAAAAATGAGAGGGATGCTGGAAAGTCATGAAAAAAAAAGTCAACAGCTTGAAAAGCCAAATGGAAAAGCTCTCTGAAGAAAATAAGTGCCTAAGAGTTAGGATTGAACAAATGGAGGCTAGTGACTTTATGAGAAACCAAGACACAATAAAGCAAATGTGAAATATCTCCTTGAGAGATTAATACTTTTAGTGGTCTAGAAGAGTATATGGACCACTTCTCAGAGTAATCATTTTAAGTGCACAAAAGAAAATTAACAGATTTATAAAGGAAACTCTTGATATTAACCTAGAGTTATTAAATTATAGCTTAAAAATGTTGGGGGCAACTAGGTGGCACAGTGGATAGAGCACTGGCCCTGGATTCAGGAGTAACTTGAGTTCAAATCCGGCCTCAGACACTTGACACTTACTAGCTGTGTGACCCTGGGCAAGTCACTTAACCCCCATTACCCCGCAAAACAAACAAACAAAAAAAGATGTGTCCAGGGCTGTTGGAGATTCTGTTCTTGAGACTACTTTCCTGTGGTTTTCCTTTCCTATGGTTATATCTGTGCAGGTAATGTTAGGACTCTTGGCATGATCTGGAGAACTCTGACAAGAATTGCTGTAGGATGAGATATCTGTCAATATCTGTGCCAGCTCACTTGACCTAGATTTCTACTAGGGTCTCATCTAGATCTATACAATTAGCACAGAGAAGTAGAATCATATTTTTATGCTTTGTCATCATACCTTTAGACAATAATCAGTTTTCCACTTATACAATTCAGGTAGCTAATGTTGTTGCCATGTTTTTGTTCTTTTAGTGTGAGAATTTTGAGGACTCCCCAGGGAGTCTGTCTCTCTACGTGTTCTGCAGTCTCATGTCACATGCACCTGTGTTAGAATTATGCCTTATTCTGTAGAGCAGCACACACTTCTAAGGCAAACAAATATTTCTCTCTCTGGTTAAACCCAGAAAGCTCTTTTGCACCTGTAGTTGATGGTGTTTACATAGAGGAAGGGCAAAGAATATAGACCCTATCCTCAAATGGATAGTCACTTCCCCAGTTGGGCCAATCAATCCGCCATACTATACAAGAGTCTAAAATGTTTTTCACTACTTTTCCTGAGTGGTCTCTTTACTTCATCCCTTCTCTTCTGTCTGCTCAGCTCCTTACCCTTTCCTATAAATTCAGGCTATCTTACTGTGTGTGCCTTAACACTTGGAATTGATCTTTGGATATTAACTTTAGCTCACCTAAAATTAGACTTGAACTTTTTGTCTCTTTCTTTCTGGCTTATTTTGGCCTGACCTCTGCATTCTCCTCTCCACCCCAACACTGAGTTTAATTTCATACTCTCTACTCACAGAACCTGTATTTCTTTTTGGTCTTTGTCAGAGATTCCTAACTTTTTGTGCATGTTAGGTATGCCTTTGGCAGCCCAGTGAAATCTGTGAACCCATTCTCAGAATATTGTTTTAAAATAAAATATACAGGATGACAAAGGAAAGCAATTTTATTAAAATAGTTTTAAGAACTCCTCATCTGTATTAACAGTGCCTATGTCTATGATAGTATCAGCGTGGGATCCTAAACTAATGGACTCTTTATTTCTGGAAGATTGTACAGAAGCTACACTGGTAGAGGGGAGATTTTGAGGAGAGGGAAAAGAGGGATTACAAAATCATTTATAAGATGGGAGACTGCCTCTAGTAATGTGCCTGAATTTTAGAAACCTCAAGAAAAAAACAGAATTTACAAAACATCTTAATTAAAGGTAGAAATAAATACAAATTATAAAACTATTTGTTGGTTTGTTTTTTTTTAATTCATAGCATTTAAATAAAGGGCTCTGCATGAAAAATCATATTTAGCTTATATGCAACTTTTTAAACTGAATTCTCTTAGAGACAATGAGTATCTGCAACTAAGGGACTATCACTCCCTTGAGGGTTGAAGAGACAGAAAATAACTATGTGGCTTTGAAAACAAATCATTCAGTGGATGACAGCAGTATACAAACACATCCACTCGTTATCATAGATACCACTTATTCAATTGCCAGGTTTGCTTTGACATTCATTGCAAATGAAATTTGCAATTTTACTGAAATGAAATTAGTATGTTTTTAATGAGTCCTAATATAACTCATTAAAATTCAGCAATTACACTAAAATTAAATTGTAATTGGATGCCCCCACAAATTATCATGCGGTTGTGGCATGTAAAGGTGGTACTGTTAAATATTGACTGGGTGCTGCTTTCAAATGGAACATATCCCTTGGAGTCTAGGTCATGATAGCCAGTGTTGTTACAAATGGTATGAGGGTTTGAGTGATTGTGTCCTATTCTTGCCTTGTGTATGCTAGATAGCAGCCCCACTTTGTTCTCTAAACTGAATATTTTTTGATGTTGTGACTATGGTTTAAATCAGTATAGGTGATTGGAACTTCTTTCACCAGTCAGTCTTTTCTAAGGCTTAGCTAAATAGGTTCAATACTCAAGAACCTAGAGTTTTCCATCTTATAGTCATTTGGGATCCCATAATAGATTTAGATCTGGGAAGAACCTTTGATGGAAATCTAGTTCAACACTTTTATTTTACAGATGAGGAACCTGAGGCTCAAAAAGGTTAAATGACTTGTCCAAGATTATCTGGGTAGTAAATAAGCAGTAGTAAAATTTGAACCTAGGTACTCTTACTCCAGGGAATTCAGGTGGTGTGGTGAATTCTAGGTTCTGCGCCTACTGTCAGGAAGACCTGAGTTCAAATCCAACCTCAGTAGGGACAGCTAGGTGGCACAGTGGATAAAGCACCGACCCTGGAGTCAGAAGGACCTGAGTTCAAATCTGGTCTCAGATACTTAACACTTATCTACCTGTGTGACCCTGGGCAAGTCACTTAACCCAAATTGCCTTACCAAAACAAACAAACAAAAAACACAAATCCAACCTCAGATACTTACTAGCTGTGTGACCCTGGGCAAGTCATTTAATCCTATTTGCCTCTCTCTCTCTCTCTCTCTCTCTCTCTCTCTCTCTCTCTCTCTCTCTCTATCTGTAAAAGGAGCAGGAGAAGGAAATTGCAAACCATTCCAGCATCTTTGCCAAAACAAACAAAAAACCCAAACGGGGTCAGAAAGAGTCAAACATGACTGAAACAACTCTCCAAATCCAATGCCATTTTGGTTTTTTCCCATTATACTGGTCTTAACTATTTAAACTTTTTCCCTTCTGTACTGACATTGGAGGATGAGTAGATCTAGACTGTTTAGGAACTGGCCATGGAGTTACCTTGTCTTCCCAGGTGTCCTGAGAAGGCCTTTGTTCAGTCATTTTAATGAGTTCAAAAATAACTCATTAAAACTTACCAATTACACTACAATTAAGTTGGTCTATCTACTGTGCTACCTATCTGTGCCTACAGAATGGCTCCCACAATGGAATTTACAATGCTCTATTGCTGGCCGGTACCTAGTAGAACCCATCCCCAGAATACATTGTCAGGGTCTTAAGACCTCTAAAGCCCTTGCAACATAGAGTCATCAGCATCATCCAATATTTTTAGTGCTTTCTGTGCCTAAGAATTCAAGTACCTTACAGCACAGCCTATATGAGACTTCTCCCCAAAGACACATGATAAGAGACATACAAAGAAATCTCCTTAAGAACTCCTATACCCTCTGTCTCTGGGAATAATCCTGCTTTGTCATGAAAGGTTCTTGCTCTCCCTTCTTTCCAGTCAGATCTGCAGCCACAGTATATGACCAGCCTAGGAAGACCAGCACAAAATTCTGTATTTCTGATTTTTACATGTTGCTTAAGCCTTATAATAGCATAGAGGGTAGTTCCTTTATTAAGGCTACTAATAGTAACTCTTGCCTTCTTACTGACCACAACTGCCCTGCCTCTCTGTGCTAATATACATAGCATCCTTTGGGATTGTTGGTTTTCTAGCCTATGTCAGGAAATTTCAACACCTTTAAAGGTCCTAGGGAGTAGTGATATAATGTCTTCATTTGTGATAAAACCTCTGTGTTCAATTGGTAGTTCACAAAGTTAAGATCTTATTTTTCAAATTCAATAAGTAGATCAGTTATATGAAAAACAAGCATATGTTTCAGGTCGTTCATGGCATGTTTCCTATCTGGAAGAATAATAGAATACCTTAGAATAAAAGAAACTTTTGATATTGTCTAGGCCTACCCAATGGAAGGTATTCCTAAAAGATGGTCAAGCAGGTTCTGTTTGAATACTTTACGTAACCAGGAACTCACTGCTTAGCAAAGCTTTTTGTCTAGCTATGAGAGAACTCTATCATTAGATGTTTTAATACTGAACCAATACTTTGGGTAACATAAAACAAATCTATTCCAACTTCAGTATAGTAAGTCCTTAATAAAAGTTTATTGAATGAACATTCCTCAACAAACATTTCCCGTGAGTCTTCCCTTCATCTAAAATAACTAATTCCCTCAACTGTTTCCTTTATGAAATCGGTTACCAAACCCCTCATCATCTCACATATCCTCTTTATTGTCTTGAATATGCCAATATCCTTAATCAAAATGGCTGACCAATGCAGATTACAGCAGGATTATTACTTCCCGTGATTTGGGAAAGCTGTATTTCTATTAAAATCTGTACAGCTTTATTTTTTTTTTAAGTCAGAACATCATTTTCCAATCTCTGATCTTTTGTCAGAAATATTTGAGTGATGTAGAGTATAGCCCATTTCCTTACATGTTCAAACCATGTGCACACAAATTAAACAGATGTAATTTTTTATAACATCAGTGAATCTTGTGATTATTCTACATTGGCTTCTGATTTCCCAAGGTGTTAGTGATACATAAAAAGGGGGTTTTATTATGAAAACCATAAAAAAGATCATAAAAATGTTAACACATGAATGAGACAACATTTCATTTTTCTAACAAGGTCGCCTGCCTGCTGGAGAAGACACTTAAAAAAAAGATCCTAATTGAAATGAAAATAATTTTAAGAGACATATGCCCATGTTTACAAGCAGAGAGAAACTGACAAGGATCTGTGTTTTGCTAGTGCTTTTATAGGCAACTGTTTTGCATAATGGAAAAATAAAAATCAGTTAATTACCTTTCTAGTCTGCCATTGTTTTAAATGTGCTTAGAATTCCTTTAGTCTCCAATTCCAAATAATTTCTGCGTGTGTGTGTGTGTGTGTGTGTGTGTGTGTGTGTGTGTGGTGGGCTCTAAAGGAAAATAAAGTGTTACAGAGATAGATATTTACTTATTTAGTTAAGTAAAATACTCTGATGATGAAGCCTGCCCTCCTCCCCCTGCTTTTTTTCTTGGTGCTGGTAGCATTATGTTTATAGCTCAATTTGTAGATAATCCTTCAAGCCTCACTTTTTTCCCCATGGCATTGCCATTATATATGTCTTCTTCCATTAGGTCTTGGCATAGCTTGGAATTTGAAATTGCTATTTGCTGTCTGCCAATTATACAGTAATTTAGAGATTAAGGCTTCCAGGCATAGTTCTTCAAATACATTAAAGATTGCATTAAGGTGGGCTGAATGTGTAATGTTTTCCCTCTGTTTCCCAACTCTTATATGTTGAAAAAAATTTATTTTCAGAGCACAAAAAAGAAAAACCATGCACGGATTTTCTTTTTACCAAAGGTCCCTTTTATTGTTTTTTGCTTTTATTGTTCTTCCTTTGAATGCACATTACAGAAAACATTTGGATCTAAATTTGTGTCATTTGCCTTAATGGAGCAAGTGGACTCAGACCTAGAAAGATTTCTTGGAGGCTTCTCAGAAATATGCCTCTGCTTCAGTGTTCTTCTCTATCCAGAATGTGCTCCTTCCTCACCCATGATTCATTAATCCCCTTGCTTGCTTCAAAGCACTACTCAGTGGCCATATCCTACATGATGCCTTTTCTGATCTGCCCAGTTGTAGGTGTTCTCTCTGAAAATAACATGGTACTTTATTTACTACTTGTACCCACCTCCAGCCTCATGTCCTATAGGTGGGCTATAAGTTCCTTGGGAGAAGGAACTCTTAATTTTCCTCCTTATTTTCCCCAGAATATTACACTATGCCTTTTACAAAATGTTTCTTGAATTAAACAGGTAATTTATGAGTAGTTAACTTTAAACCTCAGTAGAAAATAAATGTGCTGCTTGGATCATTATTTTAGAGCAATTAGAAAAATAAAATCAAAATAAAGGATTTCTATACATATTATCATTATAAAATTTAATATTCAATTTTCCTGCTGTTTCCTTGGTTTGAAATGCCCATATGTAAATCAAAATGGTTATAAAGTAATTCCTTTATATCATAGAATAAATCAATGTAAAAACAGCTAGGCTTTGGATTTTGAGTAATAAAATAAAGAACAACCCATGTAAAGGAGCCAGGAAGATTATTTGAGGTTTTGATCACCTCAGTAATGAATTAAAAGCTTCCTGAATAACACTGGGGGGGGGGGTCACAAATGAATATTTATGTAGCAGGGAGAAGAAAGAAATATGAAACTTACTGGTGAAAAAGCATGAAACATTTTTTACAATTGTTCCTGGTGCCACATTGGATATATGCATGTTCACTGATTCTCCACTAAAGATATGCTGTGACTTGGAACAGAAGTTGCACAGTGTTATTTGTCCAAACCACCAGGTGGCAATTGAAGGTTGAGCTATAGCAGCTCATTTCAAATTGGCCATATGCAAAGTCATATCATAGCTTCCCTCCTGCCTTTCTCTAGTGTCCTGGTTTTCATATTTCAGTTGAGGGATATTGATGCTCAAAAAACCCCACCAAAATATAAATCTCTTTTGTTGACATTATTCCCATACTATGGGGTTGGGGTCTTTAGTTTTGTTTTCCTTCTTATCCCACCCCAAACAATCCATTTACTTATCATATAGGCTAAACGTATTTAATAAAAATTAATCAAAAGTAAAATGGAATAACAGTGAGACCTAAGGTCATTAAGCCACTGCTTGTATTAAGTCTAAATTTCCAGTTTTGACAGCTTTCTCTTCTGCCTGTTCTCATACGTGGGAGAGAGGCACCAAAATGCTCTTTGGGTAGAAAATTGCTTTCAAGCATTATTGGTCTCATAGGTCAAAAAGGGTCAGACACTGACTCACACCAAATAGCACTCCCATAGAGGCTATGCACAACTCCTGGCCAACAGCTTGTGAATCCTACTGTATAAGACCAAAATGAGCAGGTTCCAAGGAAGTCCAAGTCACCACTTCACAACAGTCCTTTCTCATTGTCTCTTCTCAATGTGTGGTATGTACAGACTGGGAGAGAAAAAAAGAGGAGAGGAGGGAAAGGGAAGGGATTCTACCACCATAGCTCGACCTCTGACAACTCTTTTCCAGTACATGCTCTTGAGCTATTCTCTCTCCTTACTTCTGTCTCCCTTTGTTTCCTAAAGATCCAGAAAATGCATGCTGTAAATCTGAAACCTACTTTAGCAGTGGTTAGAGATGGACTTAACCTTCCAAAAGTCAAACATCTAGTTGTTTTTTTTTCCTTTTCTGGAAAAAGGGAAACTTGGATAACAGCCAAGTTATAGCTTATTTATTTTTAAAATAAACTCTGGATTAGTTTGTTCTTCATAATTCTCCCTGGGCATGATTAAAGTTTCAAGAAGGATCACATGATTAGATGCAGCATTGGCTTAATTATCAGTGACCAAATTAAATTCCATTTCTAAATATAATTTTCTAACTCACTTTTCCTCTCTACTTGTTAGACAAGGGAGGGGAGGGGAAGACACAAACTTTATGAAATTAATCCTTCCCCTTTCCATTGACCCCAAGCTCTTATTCATGCACGTTTTTGACCACAGTTTACTCCGAGCAATAAATCAAATGTATCAAGTAGTCAGTAAAAATTTCTATTCATTCTAAATATCCCCATTGATTAAGAAATTCACATGCAAAAACTGGCCTCATTTAAAGAGTACTGCATTTATCAGCGAATTAGACAGCTTGTTCTGCCCAAATATAGAGAAACATTTAAGAATATATTTTAATAAAAATCTGAAACTTTGCTCCAAAACACAAAGGAAATGTGAGTGGGTGGGGCTAGCATACCATGACTTGGTTTTAGATCTAGAAATGTTTAGGCAGTCTTGATTAGAAAAAAACCATTTTGACCTGGAAACATAGATGAGTTTACTGGGGAGACAAGGAGTTATGAAGAAAGTTAAGGGTTTTAGAGTCCTCAGTAAGTTTCAGTTACCTTTATTGGAGGAAGCAATGAAAGCTATTTTGAATGCTGTTTGGAAAGTGTAAATGAAATAGTAGTTCTTCTTGTATTGAGCTCCTTGAGGGCTGAGACTGTTAGATTTGGGGGGGGGGTGAGGGATACCCTTTTCGCCACACAGAAAAGTGACTTGTGAATAGGCCTTTGAATATTTATTGAATTTAATCAAATTTGGCTTTATGCCAGGAAAGGAACAGTCCTATTCAAAGATACTCTCTGGGCAAAATATTGGGGGCCTGACAAGTTAAAGTATGTATGTGTACCTTTGAGATGAGCATTGTGGACCTGGACCCAAAGTCTGAATTTAAAATCTAGACTAGTACAGCCTTATGGATTTTGTTTTATCTTATTTTCATTTAAGTACTCATTTTTTTCTCTCTTTTTTACCCTCCTAATGGGGGAGAAAAAAGGAAAAGGCAAACAAAATGAGGGTCTTAATATTTTAGAGTTTTATTCATTTTTCAATATGTTGCTTTAAAACAAATTATCCAGTATTTAATTTTTCTGTCTCCCAACACCCCCTTGCCCATGCTCAAGAAAGAAAAACAAAACCCTCATAATAAATATGCAAAGTCAGATAAAACTAATTCCCATTTCAGCCATGTCCAAAAATGGTATCCCATTAAGCATATCTATATCTAACACTACCCTTTTAGAATTAGGATAGGATTTTTCTTTAAATGTCTCCTGGAATAATAGTTATTCATGGCAAAGTTTCTTAAAGGTTTTTTTTTTAATTGTTTATTTTTCTCAATGTTTTTGTTACAGTAAAAAATGTTCTCCTGGTTTTACCTCAGTCTGATTTATTTTTCCAGGTTTCTCTGAAACTGTTTATTCATTTCTTTCAACACAATAGTATTCCATTACATTCATACACTGTAATTTATTCTGTCATTCTCCATTCTATGGGTAACTCCTGAGTTTCAGTTCTTTGCCACCACAAAAAGATGTGATGCAAAAACTTTTGTATATATAGGACCTTTTTACTATTTCTTTGATCTTTTTGCCCTGTTACTAGAGCAAAGGGTATGTACCATTTAGTAAATTGTGGAGGAAAATGTTCAAATTGCTTTTCAGGATGGCTATATCATTTCATAGCCCTAATAATGCATTAGTTTGCCTGTTTCCTTGTAGCACCATCAGCGTTTATCCTTTTTCTTTTTTGTTACTTTTGGCAATCTGATGGTCATGAATGAGGTAAAACCTTGGAGTTCTTTTAATTTACATATCTGTAATTATTAATCATTTGCAGCATATTTTCAGGTGGTCAAGGAGAACTGGCATTTCCTCCTTTGAGGACTGCTTGTTCATATCATTTGACCATTTATTATTTGGGGGATGACTCATTCTTTTTAAATTTAGTATTGATTTTATTGTTACAATATTGAGTTCCAAATTATCATCCTTGTACTAGAGAAGGCAAATATTTGACACAGATATATAGATGTGAAACCATACAATACATGCTTTTGTCTTCCTTCCCATGTACTTTGTATTTGATTTAAATGTTGATATTTCTCAGGATAGCTTAATCATTTAGAGTTACTCTTCAAATAATACTATCATTAGTATATGCAATGTTCTCCTCCTTCTCATTTTGCTCTTCATTATTTCATAACTTTTTCTATAGTCACTTTACTCATTGTTTCTTACAGTACAGTAGTATTTCATCACAATCACATACTACAACTCATTTAGTTATTCCCCAATTGATGGACATCCCCTCAATTTCCAATTCTTTGACACCACAAAGAGAGCTGCTGTAAATATTTTAGAATATATAGGTTCTTTTCCTTTTTCCCTGATCACCTTAGGAAACAGACCTAATAGTGGTATTGCTGGGTCATAGGGTATACAGAGTTTATAACTCTTTGAGCATAATTCCAGATCGCTACCCAAAATGGTTGGATGAGTTCACAGTTTTACTAACAGTGTATTCGTGTACAAGTTTTTCCACATTCCCTCTATCATTTGTCATTTTACCCTTCTAACATTTAAGCCAATCAAATAGGTATGAAACGATACTTAAAAGTTGTTTTAATTTGCATTTCTCTAATCAATAATGATTTAGAACATTTTTTCATGAGTAAATATAGCTTCAATTTCTTCTTCCAAAAAGTGCCTGATTTCATCCTTTGACCACTTCTTAATTGGTAGTTAACTCATATTCTTATAAATTTAACTCAATTCTCTGTATATTTAAGCTATGAAGCCTTTATCTGAAAAACCCTACAAAATTTTGTTTCGGTTTTCTACTTTGCTTTTAATCTTGGCTACATTTGTTTTATTTGTACAAAAACTTAATTTAATTTAATCAAAACTATCCATTTTATGTCCCACAATGCTTTCTCTCTTTTATTTATTCATAAATTCTTATCCTTCCCACAAACCTGAGAGGTAATCTGTTCCTTGTACTTCTAATTGACTTATATCTCCTTTTATATCTAGATCATGTATCCATTTTGACCTTATCTTGCAATATGGCATAAAATATTGATCTGTACTAGTTTCTGCCACACTGCTCTCCAGGTTTTCCAAGAGTTTTTAACCACATAGTGACTGCTAATCCCAAAAGTTTATATCTTTACATTTATAAAACACAGGGTTACAATAATCATTTGTTGTTGTGTATTATATACCCTCTCTATTCCACTGATCCATCATTCTATTTCTTAGCCAGTATCAGATAGTTTTGATAATTACCACCTCTACAGTTTAAAATCTGGTACTTCTTGACCTCCTTCTTTTGCATTAAAAAAAATAATTCCTTTGATATTGTTGACCTTTTGGTCTTCAAAATGAATTTTGTTATTTTTTTTCTAGCTCAAAAAATTTTGGGGTAACTTCATTTGGGATGGCACTGAATAAGTAGATTAGGTAGAAGTGCCTTTTTTATTATATTGGTTTGGCCTACCCATGAACAAGTAATTTAAATCTGACTTTGTTTAAAAATGTTTTATAGTTATGTTTATATAGTTCCTAAGTTTGCATTGGCAGGTTTTCTCTATAGTTTTTTGAATGAACTATCATTCACTATCTTCTTGCAGAGCTGTGTTGGTAATCTATAAAAATGCTGATGATATATGTGGGTTTCAGGAGCTAGGATTTGCATTTCTTTAAGGTGTGCTGTGGAGTTTGTGTGGAGAAGATAGAGTGAGAATAAGCAACTAGGTAAAGTAAGAAGCTTCTCTTGGGTCTCTGTAAAAAGACAAGAGTTTCCTAATTCTGTAGAACTTCATTACCTCCCTGATGAGGGTCGCCTTTGGCACATGTCCCCAGAAATTCTCTGACTGGTTGACAAATATACTTCAGTCATTGGGAACCTGAAAAGGCAAAAAATTACGTTCCATTGATAAAGTTTAAGTCTTCGAGGTATTTCTAGCTAAAATTTGGGAGAGGTAGGAGGGGTAGTAAAATTTCATCCTGATATTGAATTTAATAATTATTACTTATCAGTTTGTCAAGTCATAATAATGAACACTTTACATCTTTATAGCATTTTACTTCTTTAAAATATTTCACATTTAGTATCTGTACAATAGCCCAATAGGATCGTATGATCCCTATTTTATATAGGAAACCAACCATTAACTGACTTGCCAGGAGTCACATATCTAATTGATAGCAAAGCTCAGGCTAGAGTCCCAGGCCTTCAAATTCTCAGGTCTGTGTTCTTTTAGCTACGTCCAACTGTCTATAGCTTTTTTTCTGGCTTCTAAGAGCAAGAGGGTAATTCTCATAATTTTAATCTACTCCACAATTTACCTATTAACTTGTATTTATGTTGTTTGGTAATGTATATCAAATAACAAGAGACACAAGTCATAACATGTAGCCCACAAAGAGGGTATTTATCACATATATGTCAGATATTATTATGCAGATCCTAAAGATCTGCTTAAAGATCTAAGGCTGGGTGTGATTACCCTGTCCTTAAATTTGCAAAAAGCTGGGTCAAGTCCTTGTGTAAGAAAGGAACTCTGGCTTACACAAGAAATATTCTGGATTTTTGGCAAAACCAATCCTCTTTTGTTGTTATTTCTCTTGTAAATTAATCTGCCTTGGTCATATAGTATGAAATCTTAGAAACCACTGGTAAACCTAAAAAGAACCCACCCCCCCAGCTATTGTTCTTAGATTTTGAACATTTGTTCCAAAGTACCTTGAACTTTCAGTGTAAATTTCCTCTAAGAAAACAATTTGGCTCATAATTTAGTGGCAGATTATCCAAATGTTTGAGGATTATTAATAAAGAAAAGCATTTCATAATAGTTGTATATATTCATACATTTTGACATGAGAGTACACAATCTGTATAAAGAAAACACCATAGATTATCCTGCATATGGCGTGCCATGATCCAGGCATCTGTTATCATTTCAGGTAGGCCCTCATTTTCAGTTGCCAAGTATTTTTCCATCATTTGGAATTCTACTGCAAGGTTGCCAAAAGAGAGGCTCTGATCATCATTTAAAATAATGGTTGCTCTAGTAGTACAAACAAGCATCTGCTACTTGGGGCAAAGCTTCCTACTACAAAGCATTTAGTGCTCATATCACCATTGGAAGATATTTAACAGAAGATCTCAGAGAGTTCAGAGTTTTTATATGTCAAATAGATGCCTAAAGGCTCATAGTTGTTGTTCAGTTTTACCCAACTCTTTATGACCCCATGGACCATACTGTCCATGGGATTTTCTGGGCAAAGATACTGCAGTGGTTTGCCAATTCCTTCTCCAGTAGATTAAAGCACATGAAGGTTAAGTGACTTCCCCAGGTTCACACAGCTAGTAAGTGCTGAGGCCAGATTTCAACTCAAAAAGTCTGGTGCAGTCAGAGCACTGCACTTGGAATCTAAAGTACCTGGATTTCGATCCTACTTGTGATACTTAATAGCCATGTTATCCGAAGCAAACCTACTAATTTCTCTGTGAACAAAACAGAACTTATTCTTTCCCCAAAAATCCTTCTCTTTCCAATTTAATTATTTTTGTAAAGAGTTACCACCATCTTTCCATTTCCCCTTGCTTACAACTTCATTGTCAGTTTTCACTGTCCCTTCATTCACCTCATATATCCATTCCATAGCATCATCTTAGGATTTTTATTTTTGTTTGTTTGGGGGTTTTTGCCTTCATATATTTCTCCTTTCCACTCAAAAAACTATCCCCTCCCCCCCCCAGCACAGTTCCTCCTCATCTTTCCCTTGTATTACTGCAATAGCCTTCTATTTGATTTCCCTTCCTCTATTCTCCCTGCATTCCAATACATTCTTCACTTAGTAGACAAAATGACTTTTCAAAAAATGTAGATCTGATAATTTCACAGTTCTTTACTCAATAAATTGTAATTGCTCCATATTACATCTAAAATCAAATATAAAATTCTCTAGCACTGACGGACCTTTGTAACCTGACCTCTTTCCTGCCTTTCCAGTTATATTCTATTTCATGAATTCTATATCCCAGGTGTACTGACCTCCTAGCTATTCCTTTCACATGACACTCCATCTTCTATCTTCCTGACTTTCATTGGTTGTCATCTCTTTGACTGGAATGCTCTTCCTCCTGACCTCCATCTCTTAGTTTCCTTGACTGTCTTCAAGACTCAACTCACATCCTATCCCCTGTGGGAGATCCTTCTGTCACCCTAGGTATTAATGCCTTCTCCTATGAGATTAGTACTCATCTTCTCTCTCTCTCTCTCATACACACACACACACACACACACATATACATACATATACATATATAAGTATATGCACCTTGTCATTTACATATTATCTTCTCCATTAAAATGTGAGCTTCATGAGAGAAGGGGCTAGTTTTTGCCTTTCTTAATATTTCAGTGCCAGGCATATAGTTAGTACTTCATAAAATACTTCTTGAGTGAATGACATGTAATTTTAGTCACATGATGTATACATAACTCCCATTAGTGTATTCTCACCTTTGATTCTATGATAAAAGTAGATAAATTATGTAAATTTTTTTACAGGCATTATAATTTTTATTTCTAATTTTCAGTAATCCAGTATTATTTAACTAATTATAATTTAAAATCCTAATTCCCTTAAGAATGCTTATAGCTATTTAAATGGATATGAAGTTAATTAAAGGAATTAAGAGGTAGAGACTTATAAGTGAGATAGGAGAATTTAAAAGGAAAACTTTACTTTTAGCAATTAATTGTCTACAGTTTGAATACTGAATATGGAAGAAGAAAGGATCTAAGAAATATAAAATTACTTCACAAAAGGAAATAGGGAAAGAATTTAAGATAAAATGAAAGGTTAACATATAAATGTATATATGTGTGTATGTATATATACATATATACACATATATGGATGTTTGTATATATGTGTATATGTATGTGTGTGTGTGCATAAGTGTGTAATGTGATAAGAAGTATATAGTCATTTATACCAAGGCTCCTGTGACCTAGCTGCCTTATACTTCATTGCAATGGTACTTAGCACTGTGCCTTTGTACCTAGAAGAACTTCAAAAATTATTTGTCAAAAGAGTCTAAATATCAAAGTATCATTGAAACATAAGCTTAGGACTAGGAACTGCAGAGACCATGTAGTTGAACCCTCTCATTTTACATATGAGAAAACTAAGACTTATAAAGGTAAAAGGATTCATCCAAGATCACATAGATAGGTAAGTGGTAGAGGAAGAATCTGAACTTATCTTCTCTAAATTCAAATCTGATGCTCTTTGTGTAGTCCCATGCTGCCTCAATTTTATTGAAACTTCTTTTAGAATATTTATTTGTAGTTATATTAAAAGCCATATGCCAGAATTAGGATAGTTCATATTTTATGTCAAATAATGACTAGAGGAACATGAGATAACAACCAGCTTCATCTTTCTTGCAAAGACTAGTTCCAACATATCCAACATGTGGTTAGTCTGCCTTTGTTTAGAGTAGGAGGAAAGATGGTTCATACAAGAAACGTAGGAGTAGGTTCAACAGTATCTATTTGGGGTTGAATGTATTCCCTACAGCACTCACCATGGCCAAATCAAATATTTGGTAATGCAATTTGGACATTTTCTGCTCTTCTAGATGTCAATGTCATTATTACTTATTCTACATGGATTATCATCATCATAACATCTGTACTTCCAGGACAGATATGTGGTAGGCTACTTGAACAATATTTCTTTTAACCTTGTGGCTGGAAAAAATATACCCACCATGTTCTAGTTATCCCCCAGCAACACCTCTATGTCAAGGTAGAAAAAATGATAATGTAATAAAAGGCCCCTTGTCTTTTTTCACTCTCCCCCTCCTATGAATCTACATAGAGTAGCCACCATCCTAGACTGTGAATATCTCAAATGTCATAAGGGTACAGTATTTTATAGGGATTACCAATATCCACTGATGACTTTTCCAAAGATGTCTGTGACTTGTACCTGCTCTGACCTTATTATTAAGAAAAGAAAACCACTACAACAATGAAGTTCTTGTCTATGCCAAGATGACATAAAACGTATTTCCTCACTTATCTTCTTCCAACAAAATGCAAACTTAATTTTTCATGTTGCAAATAGGCACCTTGAATGCAAACCATTAAATTTATCTTATCGTAGCAATATCCTCTACATTTTTATCTTCTCTTCACTTCCATTTAATTCTAGAGAACAAAGCTGTGATATAAGAGATAGGAAATTAGATCAGACCTGTGATTTCATTGGTATGGGGAACTTGAACTGAGGAAAATTCTTTTAGCAATATGGATTGATGCCTGCCCTGAACTTTACTGTTTTGGAAAGATGCCTAGAGCACTTGGAGATAAATTGACTTTCACAGAGTAAGTTGTGCTTTGTTTTGACAGTATGTCCCAGAGGAGGAACTTGGACTTAGGTCTTCCTAATGCTAAAGCCTGTTGTCTGTTCACTTTACTATACTACTGCTCAGGAAATTATGAGTCTTTAAACGTGGGCTAGAGATATGGCAGTTCCTCACAGAACTCAAACAACATCAAGTTCAAATTTGGACTTAAAGTCAACAATTTGGTCATTTCAAGTCCCTGGAATATCTAAGATCTTCTCTTGCTTATGAGGGCCTCTTATATTCCTGCTTTCAGCAGTTAGCTATTACCTAAAGAGTTGGAATGGGAAGGTAGAGACCTTATGTTCTTTAGAGACAATGCAGACTATGAGAGCAGAGCCTTTCTCCATATCTGATACCCGACAATTTCTTTGGAAAAACACAGGACCCAGGAATTTCACAGTCTCTTGCATCCAGGATAGTGTCAATGAGAATGTTATGAAATTGAATTTAACTGAATCTGGTTTTACTTTTTTATTTTAATTTATTTAGAATTTTATTTTTTCCCAAATTACAAGTAAAAACAATTTTAACATCTATTTTTAAAACTTTGTGTTCCCAATTCTCTTCCTCCCTCCCTCCTCACCCCCTTAAGAATGCAAGCAATTTTATATAAGTTGTACATGTGTAGTCATGCAAAACATTTCCACATTAGTCAGGTTGTGAAAGAAAACAGACCACAAAGAAACTTTAGAAAAAGGAACTAAAAGAAATTATGCTTCACTCTGTATTCAGACACCATGAGTTCTTTCTCTGTAGATGAATTGTATTTTTCATAAGTCCTTCAGAGTTGTCTTAGATTATTTTATTGCCGAAAATAGCTAAGTCATTCACAGATAATCATCTCACAATTATTGCTGTTACTTTGTATACAGTACATTTCACTTTGCATTAACTCATGTAAGTCTTTCCAAGTTTTTCTGATAGCATCCTGTTCATAATTTCTTATAGCACAATAGTGTTCCATCATAATCTCATCCTACAATTTGTTGAGCCATTCCCCAGTTGATGGGCATCTCCTCAATTTCGAATTCAATGTTTTGGTTTTTATCTCTTTTTGGATACCAACCTAGTAGTGGTATTACTAGGTCAAGGAGTATGAATGATTTTATAGCCCTTTGGTCATGGTTCCAAATTGCTCTACAGAATATCTGAGTTAGAGCATTTTTTCATATACCTATAGGAAGCTCTTATTATTTCATCTGAAAAACTTCATATCTTTGATCATCTATCAATTGGGGAATGGCTCTTAACTTAACAAATTTGACTCAGTTGTCTATGTGTTTGAGAAATGAGGCCTGTAAGACAAACTTGCTTCAAATTTTTTCAGTTACTATTGCTAACTATATTTCCCTCCATTCTATTCCCTTCCCATGATATTTACTCTATTTTATATCTTCTTCCACCCTGTTCCTCCTTAAGTGTTTTGCCCCAATCTACACTCCCTTCTTTCACATACATCCCCTTTATGCCCTTCCCTTCCTACTTTCCTACAGGGTAAGATAGATTACTATACCCAATTGAGTATGTATGTTATTCTCTCTTTGAGCCAATTCTGATGAGAGTAAGGTTCACTTACTCCCCAGCCCCTCCTTCATCTTCCCCGCCACCGTATAAGCTTTTTCTTGTTTCTTTTATGTGAGATACTTTACCCAATTCTACCTATTCTGTTCCCTTTCTCCCAGTGCATTCATCTAACCCCTTAATTTTATTTTTTAAGGATATAATCCCTTCATATTCAACTCACACCTGTGCCCTCTGTCTAATATTTAGACTCCATCCAGTTGCCCTAATAATGAGATAGTTCTTATGAGTTACACATATCATCTTCCCACTTAGGAATATAAACAATTTAACCTTTAAATATCCCTTATGATTTCTTTTTCCTATTTACTTTTTGATGCTTCCCTAGTGTCTTGTATTTGAAAGTCACATTTTCTATTCAGCTAAGGTCTTTTCATCAAGAATGCCTGAAAGTCCTCTCTTTCATTGAATTACCGTTTTTCCCCAAAGGACTATACTCAGCTTTGCTGGGTGGATGATTTTTGGTTGTAATCCCAGTTCCTTTGCCCCCTGGAATATCATATTCCAAGACTTCTGATCCTTTAATGTAGAATCTGCTAGATCTTGTGTAATTCTAACTTTGGCTCCACTATATTTAAATTGCTTCTTTCTGGCTGTTTGCAATGTTTTCTGCTTTACCTGGGAGCTCTGGAATTTGGCTATAATATTCCTGGAAGTTTTCATTTATTATCTCTTTCAGGAGGTGATCAGTGGATTCTTTCAATTTCTATTTTACCTTCTGGTTCTAGAATATCAGGGCAATTTTCTCTGACAAATTCTTGGAAGATGATGTCTAGGCTTTTTTTTGCTCATGGCTTTCAGGTAGTCTAATAATTTTCAAATTGTTTCTCTTGGATCTATTTTCCAGGTCAGTTGTTTTTCCAATGAGATATTTCACATTGCAAAGGAAATGGGAAGTCACTGCTTTTCCCCCGACATCTTGGCTCCACCTCCCGATCTGGTTTTGTATTGCTTAAAGTTTGCTTGACTCTAAAAATTCAGACCACTAATTCTTTCCATTTGTTGGTCCCCACTTCCTGTCAATTAGCAATGATGGATTTTCATTGCCTTTCTTTTGGGGAATAGATTTAAATGCATCTTAATTTATATTAGCTGGACTTCACCACAAATGGTTCATCTTTAAATTAAAAAGTATGCTTGCCAATTGAGATGACCTTGTTTATTAAAATCTAATTAACTAGATGTTAAGAATGGCCCTAAGAGTATTATTGTGCCTCTCTTTTTCTCTAAGCCCAAATCAAAGAGCCAGCTTGTTATTAAGAATTTTTGGTAACAGTAAAACTGGCTGACTAGGTTTTCCTTTTGTCTTATTCCCAAAGCAGTGATGTCTAACAACAGACTCCCAACACACATTGTCCATCCTTGTCCAGACTAAACAGAGAAAGCGGGCCCACCTTGCTCTGTTTTTAAAGGAAAACTGACTTCCCTCTGTCTTCTAGGTATTAGACCAAAGAATTATTTCTACATTGAGAAGATGCAATTGTTGCTTCAAATATATTATTATGGACACTCCAATAGGAGGAGTGAAATCATCCCTAATTAACCCATACTTTAAGGCAGGCTGAGACTAAATATGTATAGGTTCTGTGTAAAGGAGATTTTTAGTAATTGACATTCCATACCTTTTTTTTTTTTATTTTTGCTTTTTTGCTTTTGCTTCCAGAACAAAAAATGTAGTTAATTACACTAGTAATTAAGTAAAAACCTAATTAATTTAACTCCTCTCATTAGGAATGTAGGATCATTTACTTAGCAGTTAGTAGAAGTTTCCCCTTGTCCAATTTGGAAGAAAAAGAGAGAGGAAAGAAAGGAGATGTAAATTAGAGGAACCGTGAAAATAAGATTCCATTGTGAAGGTTTAATGTTCTTAAGAGGATTAATATTTTTTCAAATACTTTAAGGTCATTTAGTTCAACTTCATTTTATTTTTAAGAAAAACTGAGGCTCAGAGAGTTTCAATGACTGGCCCATAGTTACATAGCTGGTATCAGAAAAGTGATTTCTAAGTCCATATCCAATATTCTGATATCAAGTTTCTGTTATGAACCGGCCAAACTAGATGCAAAAGTAAAAATCCAGAAAACAAAACTATCCCTTCTCAAGGCCCTCATATTCTTTTTTGTTTGGTTGTTTTTTGTTTGTTTTTGTGGGGCCATGAGTGACTTGCCCAGGATCACACAGTTAGTAAGTGTCAAGTATCTGAGGCCAAATTTGAACTCAGGTCTTCCTGAATCCAGGGCTGGTGCTTTATCCACTGTACCACCTAGCTGTCCCACCTCATATTCTTTTGGAGAAAATATTATATGAATCATACAAATAGATAAAAATAAATACAAGGTTCTTGGAGGACATGGAAGGATAGAGGATTAGGAAAAGCTTCATATAAAAGGTTGAATTTGAACTAAGTACTAAAGAAAGTGAGGGATTCTGTGATGGAGAGGTAAGAAAGAAATACTTTCCTGAGATGGGAGAGAGCCAATATAGAGAAATGGTAGCTTAAGTGCTGAGTGAGAAAAAAAGAGAGAGAAGGCCAGTTGGCTGAAGACATTGGCTGGATAACAGTGTGTAGGAACCAAGGTAATATATAATGAAGTTAGAAAGAAAAATTGGGGTCAGGTTATGAAAGGTTTTGAAAGCAAAACAGTAGATTTCAAATTTTATCCTAGAGACAATAAGAAACTACTGGAGTTCACTGAGTTACTCGATGACTTGGACAAAAATGCACTTAAGGAAAATCACTTTGGCCACTGTTGGGAGAGAATGGATTGCAGTGGGAGCTATATAAGACAGGGACAAAATTAGGAGGCTGATGCAGTAGTCTCAGGAGGAGGTAATGAGGGATTCAAGTGAGGTGGTGGTTGTGTTAGAAAAGGGGTTCAGTGAAATTTGCAAAGAATCCATTGACTTACAAGTAATGTGCCAAATTTCATCCTTCTTCTGGCTTCATTAAAACAAATTTCCTAGGGAGATTTATAATAATAATAACATAACAACATCATTAACCAAGTTTGCATTATTCTATGTATTTTTAATTTAAGAAATTATTTCTTAAGCATATATATATATAATATACATACGCACACACACATATATGATAATTTTATAGTTTATGTTAGCTCTACCAGTGATAGGGACGAAAACCTCATTGATGTTTATCTATACAACACAGTCCACTATAAAGCAGTATACGTTCCCATTTAATGAAGTATATTTTGAAAGCCACATTTTAATTGGCCTACCTTTTGCCCATCTGTCAGTGCTTTCCATTTAAGATAGGTCAGATATTGGTGCCATTTCTTCAGATTTTTCAAATCCTGTTGCATCTCCTAGATATTGGTGACATAAAAATGTCTATTGATCTTTTTAAGGAGTTTAAAGAATTGAATGATGGACAATGGAAACTGTTTTCACCTTCAAAAGAGCCCTTGGGTTAAAATAGGATTGCAAAATGACCTTGTAAGGTGAGGTGGAAATTATAAAGTGGAATCCCAAAGATGGCAGGGAAACGATCGAGATATTGAGAATTGGTTTATGGGGATTTCTTTTCTGTTGTGTGAATTTTGAAAATAGCAATGGATATGGAATAGAAATTCATCATAGCTGGCAAAGATATATTCAGAGGAGGGAAAAATACATTTTTTAGGATAGTGTAGGATGATTCAAGTTATGAAATGGAAATAAGGGGCATATTGCTGTTCCTGAAAAAAATGTTATGTTAGATCAAAGTGCCAAACAAAAGACTAGTTACTCCAAATTCATTATTTCAACCTTGCTAGGGAGTTGCCAGTATTCTGTAACTGTTATTTCTTTCTCAGTACTATGACTGGTGACCATGTATAATGAATAAGCAAAAGCACAAAGAGAATGAGAATGCTGTAGATCCTAAAGCTCAACTATTAAGTATATGTACATTTGATCAAATGTTTTATCCTGGAAGTTATTTTGACTTTACTAAGAGACCCAATTAAAATGAAGCTTTTTATAGCATACTCCTTCATTGCCAATATCAAACTACCAAAAGATCATTTTATAGAATAAAAACAAATAACAAAATTCCTTTAGAAAATTAAGGCAAGAATCTCAAGGTAAATAATTAAAAAAGAAGTGGAAGGAAGAAGGTCTGGTGGTACTTGATCTCAACCACATTACAAAGTGATAATCACCAGAAGTATTTAATACTAGGTTTTTGCTTTTGGGTTTTTTTGTTTGTTTTTATTTTTTTGTTTGTTTTTGCAGGGCAATGAAAGTGATTTGTCCAGGGTCACAGAGCTAGCAAATATCAAGTGTCTGAGGCCAGATTTGAACTCAGGTCCTCCTGAATCCAGGGCCAGTGCTTTATCCACTGTGCCACCTGGTTGCCCTTAATACTAGTTTTGAAAATATAATAGTATACATTAAGTATACAAGATACAGAGGCATATGAGCACAGTAGCATAGTTTCTAATCCATTATCTTGCCTCAGTTGTTGATCCAATATTTGACACAACCTACTTAGAGAGCTAGAAACCAGCAAAAATTAGGTTGAGAACAACATCTTATACTATATGGGGTAGGAAGGTCCAAAATGATACATATTTTAGATATAAAATTTCATATTATAAATTAATTAAGGGACAATGGAAAGAGACAACTTTGTGAACCCTGGATAGGGAAAGATTAGAGAGGATCAAAGAAGACTAAATAGAGCATTTTGATTATACTAAATTACTGGGTTTTGCACAGGCAAAATCAATATAGATAAAAATTGGAAGGGAAATAACTACCCAGGGAAAAAATCCTTGTGGTGAGGTTTTGGGGTTTTGTTGTTGTTTTGAGAACTGTGATCACAATAGTGACTAAACTCAATAAAACATGACCAATGATGAAGCATGTTATCCATTTTCTGACAGAAAGGTGATAACAATAAGAATAACAACAAAAATAACAATAATAGCTCACATTTCTGTAGAACTTTGAAGTTTGTAAATCACTTTACAAATATCTGATTTTATCCTAATAATGCCACAAAGGAGGTATTATTATTTGTATTTTGTAGATGAGGAAACTTACCCCAGGATCATACAACTAGTGAGTGAGGGTGAATTTTCACCCTGATCTTTTTTTTTTTTTTTTTTGGCAGGGCAATGAGGGTTAAGTGACTTGCCCAGAGTCACACAGCTAGTAATTGTCAAGTTTCTGAGGAGGCTGGATTTGAAGTCAAGTCCTCCTGAATCCAGGGCCAGTGCTTTTATCCACTGAGCCATCTAGCTGGCCCCTCACCCTGATCTTTCTGAGGAGACATGACACCCTGGAAGTTTGCTTGACTTCCAAGAAAATTGTATCATCAGTTATTCAACAGGTATCTACTGTCAGGAAAGAAACAAAGGCTTCCTAACTTAGAATTTAAGTATGCATGTAGTAGCTAGTGATGGGTCATTACTAGGGGCTGGAAGTGGAAGCATTGGGAGGAAGAGCTAGCAACTTGAATCTTCATGGTCCGATGCTTCATGTTGGATACCACCTAAAAAGTAAGAAATATTTCAAATTAAATGAACTTTTAATATGCAAACAAAATCAATTGACAGTTTTGATGCGGCATATCTTTGAATGGATCGGGCTGTTTTAATCTCTTGTGTTTTGCAACTAGACAAGCAACTGTGAGGTTTCTGATGAGCTGTCCAGTATAGTCTTGACTCCCTGACAGCTAAAAAAAAATCTAAAGCTTTCAGATTTCGTTTTCCTTCCTAGCCAGAATCCACAGATGCAGAGTAGGAAAATGATAAGCAAATGGGCATGTTTGGGGACAATGACATATTGAGAAGTATCCAAGTAAGAGGATCATTTTGATTGTTCCTAACCTGTTAAAACCAGGAAATTTTGGCTTTTGATTGAGTGAAAGGGTGATTATAAACATACTCTAGATTCATGATTATGGGATTAGGCCACTGTCAGATATGGGGCTTAACATTAGTAAGCTTTGAACTTGAAAGCGCAAGACTTACTGAGTTACTGGCTCTAATACCAACTTGGAATATGGGTGTCATTTATCCTTATAGTGCTTCACTTGGGTCACAGTGGTTAATTACAGATGGTGATATAGTCTTAAATTGATAGTATAGTAGTATATATTTATAACAAATACATTCATAGATCACAGAATAATAGATTTAGAGATAGAAGGACACTTCAGCAATGATTAAGTCCAATAGCCTCATTTTATAGAGAAGGAAACTGAGACCCACAGGGTTTAAGTAACCTATCCAGTGTTATGAAGCCAGTAAGTTTTGGAGATGAGAGACAAATCTATTTCTTCCTGACGAAATCCAGCTATAAAGAAAATTTTGTCCACTATGCCATACTCCTCAATTATTATTCTAGTAACTGAGATGTCTTCTACATAACTAAAATATAAACTTTTTTGAGTTAAGATAGAAATCTCTCCTCACATTCAACAAAAAATAAGCTCAGTTATGTCTTAAGGTGGTTAAGATCTGATCCATTGTAGAATATTGTTTATGAAAGCCTTCCTTTAGTATGATAGATAATACCTTTATTGAGAATGCTTACAATGTCATTAGGAAACTATGAGAGGAAAAGAAGATGGGCTAGCCATACAGCAAGGGTGAAGGATGACAGGTAGGCAGCCCACCTGTTCTATTGCCAACCTGAAAATGTCACTACAAAGTGGGGAAGGCTTTTGGCATGTTGAGCAGGCTCACTGTGGCAAGTTTGTAAGACTACCTGAATGAGAATCCCAGAGGAAGGCAAGCATAAGTTATAATTTGCATCACTGGAAGAAAATTCCAAATTAATTACATCACAGATCCATTTGAGGATATTAAAGTATCATTACATGTGAGAAAAGCCAAGGGCTTGTACAGATAGGATATAGTATAGCAATGTTCAGAATTCTCAATAATTTCCCTATTAACTTCTCTTTTCTTTAGCTTCTTCTGTGACTTGTCATTTTATCTCACATTCTTTTTTTCCCTATTTCAAGTCAAACTTTAGAAAAACAGATAACATCATCAAAAAGTTTCTGGGAGCCTTTCCCCAAACTGTCAAAGAAAAAAAGAAAACTATTTTGAATGGTCTCAGCACTCAGGACGACTAGTTGATTGGGGGTTGGGGGGTGGGTATTCCATCAAATGGCCAATAAATTGTGTTTACAATGTGTGAATTATAGTATTATGTTTTGGAAGAGATTTGAAGATACTTGCTCCTCCTTGCCATCCAAGAACTTAAATTCAGTTCGTGAAATGAGGAATGTACATATAAAAAGGTAACTAGCAATATAAGAAAGTGTGATAGGTACAAAGAGAAATAAAGACAAAAATATTATAGGAATTCAGAGAAACTCATTCAAAGAAGGTGAAAATTGAAGTGGTCCTTGAGAGGAAGATAGGAGGTAGAAAAATTAAAGTGGAGGAAGAAAGACATTCCAAGAAATAGGAACTGTTTGATTAGAAATGTAGTGATAAGAATAATAACTATAATTTATGTGGTGCTCTCAAGTTTTCAGAAGCATTTTATATGTATTATGTCAGTAGCATGGTCAGTAGAGAGCCAGGGTCTGAACCCTGAACCAGAAAGCCCTAAGTTTGTCTCATCTTTGGCATAGACTGCCTCTGTGACCCCATGAAAATGACTTAACTTTTTTAGTGCCATTAAGGCATCTGTGATTTTAAGTTTCAGAGAAGGTGCTGACCTTCATTGGTGGAAAGTTTCCTCATTTATGATCTCTATATCAATAATATCACAGCTCTAGTCTCTTTGTCTCATTTGAGCCTTTCAGTATTCTTAGGAGCTCGGTATTATAGATACCACTTTATTTTCATTTTATAGGTGAGGAAACTAAGAGATTTATTGACTTGTAAATGTCAGAAGCAAGATGAGAATCAAATGCTATTGGAGTCCCAAGTCCAGCACTCTCTCCACTATGGTTTTCATGGTTTTAACCAGAAAAACAAAGAAGAAGAAAGCAGTTTACATGGAGCTAATTATCTCTATAGGGGAGAAGTGGAACAGCAAGTTGGAAAAGGAAATTTTGATCAGATTGTGGAGAGTCTTGAATTAGGGACTAAGGAATTAGAACTTTATCTTTTAATTAATGCGTCATAATTGAAGATTTTTGAGCCAGACTGCAGGCTAAAATTTATTTAGGAGAATTAATTTGCTAACACACCTAGGTCAGATGGAATTGAGGAGACATTTGAGCTGGAATGAGTAGAAGACATTTGCCATTGTCCAAATGTGAACTAATCAAAGATCCATCAATCAATCAATCAACATTTAGCAGGGCCTATACCAGAAAAAGGAAACAATGCATTTAACAGACATTATAAAGAAAGAATCAGGAAAATTTCGTGACTAACTTGATGTTATAAGCAAAAGAATGGGTAGGATCAAAGATGAAACTAAGGTTTCAATCCTAGAAGAATAATGACATCACTAACAGAAAATGCTAAGTATGGAAGATTGGTACATTTGAGAGAAGGGAGCCTCTTTTTAGCTTTAGTCACTTGAGCTTGAGGTGACAACAGGATGTCTCTGTGGAAACAACCAGTAGGCACTTAGAGCTTCAGACAGCAGATGGGGTTGTAGGAGAAAGATTTGAGAGACATTTACACAGAGATAATTGAAACAACAAAAATGGCTCTTCCAAGAGAGAATGAATGGAGTGCAGGGCTGAGGATTAAACCTTGGAATGTGCCCACATTTTGTAATTAGAAGGAAGAAGCTTGGGGAGAAAAGAACAGTCAGAGAGGTAGGAGGAAAACCCAGATAATATGTTGTCAGGTGGTGATAATAACAGCAGCTAGCATTCATATAGCACCTACCACATGTTGGGCACTATGCTAAGCCCTTTACAAATATTGTCTCATTTGATCATTACAAAAACTCTGAGGGGTAGGTGCTGTTATTATCCTCATTTTGCTGTTGAGGAAACTGAGGCACACCTCAGTGAAGTGACATGTAAAGTCACACACTTGCCTTGAACTCAAGTCTTCCTTATTCTTGAACAAGCTCTCTTTCAAGTGAGCCATTTGGCTGCCTCTTTGATAGGCCAAAGGAGCTGAGAATCCCCTGGCTTTATTGCTTTTCTCTACATGGTGCTTTCTGTATAACCAGCCAGAGAAGAATTGATTCCAAATTTGCGACTTCATGATAACTCAGGTTTATGTATCATTTTCCAGGTTACAAAATGCTTTCAAAACAAAAATCTGTGAGGTGAAAGTACTTGCTATCATAACATTGAGGGTGTTCTGGTTCACTGTCGTAGAACCAGGCTACTTCATTTCCTCCTCCCCTAGAGTTCTGTATACCTTAGAGGGTTCATTGTCTTCTCTACTACCTCAGTCTCTGGGGTGAGTGGGCTCACTTTCTACATAATATTTTCCCCACCAAGTTCACTGCCAGATGAAATACTATTGAATCCTCAGCTCATCTCTCCTTGGGTTGGATCCTGAAAGTCATTCCGTGCTCCTTGGGGCATAGGTGCTAAGCTGCTGCAAAACCTGACATGGACCCAGACTTCTGGAGTCCTGAAGTCTTTTTCTCCTAACCTTTCAAAGCTCCTAAATCAGGAGCCTCCAAATGAATCTCCTTTGCATGAAAGGAAGAACAAACACTAAGGCAAAAGGACCAAGTCCCATTTTCATGGAAGCACATGTCTACCTCATAGTGGAAAAGGCCAGAGTCCTTCTGTAACGATTGGAATGACGCCCCCTGCTGGAGACTTACTGTAGGAAAACTCCACCATGAGGAGAAGGCTAGACGTGCGGCTCTTTGGCTGTGAGACATCGGTGTGTTGGCAGGGAACTTCACAGGGGAGTTTAGAAAGGCGAGGATTTCAGGCTATAAGAGATCTGTTCTCAATCTTTCTCTTTCTTTTACTATCTTTCAATAAACCCTTAAAAATAAACCCCTAAACTCATTTATCAGTGATTTTAGTCAGTTTCCCCCCAAAACTGGGGGGACATATTAGAACCCACATTTAGAAATTTAAATTACACACTTCTTAAAAGCACCATCATCAGCAAAGGAGTCAAATCACCAGAGACAACAACCAAAGAGAATGAGAACAAAAGTAAGGCCTCTTTGAAGGCACCTCCATTTCTAATTCTGCAACTGTAGCCAACCCAAGAGGTTGCTTTCCTTCAAGTAGTTAGCAGACCAAAGTCAGTTATATGACTAAGCACACTTTCAGGTCTCTCTAGCATACTACATTACATAACATCACTACTCTCCCAAAAGAAACCTGGAATCTCCAGCTCCTCTCACAAGGGGAGCACCATGATGCACATTAGCCAGTCTCTACTAATCCCCATTTTGCAGAAGAGGAAACTTAAAAGAGAGGATAGTTAAGTAATTTATGCATGGATCCTCAGCCTCAGGTCTAAGGATTCTTTCCACTACAAAATGCTACTTCTGGGATCAAAAAGGAAAAGGTATTACTGCTAATGGAGGAGAGGTGCTAGAATATTGGGGTCAACCTCAAAGTTAAACAAAAGACTCTAAACTGTGGTTAGCTGGCTAAACACTAGCTGTGTGTCAAAGTGGATAGAGTGTTGGGCCTGGGGTCTGAGTTCCAATATGACCTCAGACACTTATTAGCTGTGTGACCCCGGGCAAGTTACTTAACTCTGTTTGCCTGACTTGCCTCGTTTGGGGGGGGGGGGCAGTGAGGGTTAAGTGACTTGCCCAGGGTCACACAGCTAGTAAGTGTCAAGTGTCTGAGGCCGGATTTGAACTCAAGTCCTCCTGAATCCAGGGCCAGTGCTCTATCCACTGTGCCACCAAGCTGCCCCCAGTTGCCTCAATTTTAAAATGAGCTGGAGAAGGAAATAACAAACCATTCCAGTAGCTTTGCCAAGAACCCCCCAAATGAGGTGACAAAGAATAAGATATGACTGACAACAACTAAACAATAATGACAAAGCTTTATACAAAGAGCCCTGTGGGTTACATATTGACAATTTTGAGATATAATATTATCTATGTTTTATTGTATTTTTGTTATTTTGTTAAATATTTCCCAATTACATTTTAATCTATTTTGGGCATGTTCAACTCTCAGAGGCACGTTTGATGCCTCTGAGCTAGAAGATGCCCTTCCTATTTATTATTCCCTTTGGAGGAACGTTTCAAGGTCACATAAAAGCTTTAGAGCTGGAAAGGACTTTAGAATCCATCATTTTACAAATGAGGAAGCTGAGAACCAGAGAGATTAAGTCAGTTGCCCAGGGTCACAGACTAAATGGCAGCCCCGGGATTTGATGTCATATCTAATGACAAAAGTCCTATCTCTAGACTCTTAGCAGAGAGCAGGGAATAAGCAGCTTTTGAACATTGGCTTCCTTTTGAACCAAGAACCTCTACATTTTTGGGGAGAGGGGGGAGGAAAGAGTTGTTGTTATTGTTCAGTTATTTAAATGGTGTCTGACTCTTCAGGACCCTATTTGGGGTTTTCTTGACAAAGATATTGGAGTGGTTTGCTATTTTCTTTCTCTTTCTCATCTTACAAATGAGGCAAACGGGTTTAAGTGACTTACCTAAGTTCACAGAGATACTAAGTGTGTGAGGCTGGATTGGCACTCAGGTCTTCCTGACTCCAGGCCTGCCAATGGAGGGAAGAGTAGTTTTCTTTTTAGCATTTTGTGCTCACATTTTGTACTCATTGAACTCTAAATTTGGGGCTCTTTTCACTGTGCCACACTGGCCATCATCAAGGGCACTGAATAGCCACAGATTACTGTGGATGCTAGCTAATTTTAGAAGACAACCATGCGTTTCCAAAAATGTGAGAGAAAATATACTTCCCCTTTCATCAGAACAATGCCTTGATTAACAAATTGTAATTTTATAATCACATTTAAATTCAGTGTTTTACAAACAATTTTTAAGTACTGTCTTATCTCCTAAAATGTCTACATAATATAAATTTCATACCCTGTCATTTATGGCTTTTCACAATCTGGCCAGCCAACTCTCCCAGACTTGTTTTATATGATTTATCTAGAGGAACCCCATGTTCAAGCCCTCTTACTATGTGTCGTCCAAACTCACTATTTTGCTTCCTGTCTTTACATTTGTACAATCAGTCTTCCAAACCCTGAATTTACCTGCTTCTCATTTCTGTCTCTCAGGAATTCTTATATTTCTTTTTTTCTCCCCTCTGATTTCACTTCTTCTATGAAGTCTTACTTATTACCTAAACTTATTTACTAGTACTTTTTCTCATTCCTCAGTTTTCCTCCTTCTGTATATATTTGTGGACTTGTTATATCACTCAGCATAATGTAAACTTGAGGGCAGGGCTCTTTTATTTGTATCCCTAGTACCTAAAATAATAACTAGCACATAGTAGGCTCTTAATCTTCATGTCAGGTAGATAGAAGTCTACAGAGATTGTGACACCTACATCTTGTTTTCTGCCCTTGAGGCTACAGGTATATATAGGGCATACTTTTTTCCTACAAGCCCTGGTGTCCAGTACCCTTGGCTACCAAAACCTTCTCTCAAATCTTTCATTCAAGCATGGGTTCATAGGCTGTTTCTGGAATTTTGAGTTGGAAAGAAACTTGGAGGTTATAATGGAGTGAATGAGAATTTGCCCCTTAATAGCCATCTCCAGATTAAAGCTCTAACCACTATTTTAGATGTAGCTACTGGAGTGGAAGAATCTTCAGATAAATTTAAAGATAGGTAAAGTTTGGTTTTCTAATCTTCCTACCTCTCTTTCTGAATTCTTCTCTTACTTTTTCCTTCCTTACCCTTGCCCCTACTTGTGTTCAGGGATCTCATGATCCTTCTAGTTGTCCAAAGTCCCCAAATCTACCAAGACATTAGCTCCACAATTTCATCTTTTTGTCACCCACATAAACTCTTTGAATGTAGAGCTTGGTAGTTATCTTCTTGTCTAATTAAAGTACCTCGTGATAGGATATAAATATGGCCTAAATACTTAGGATACTGTCATCTTTAAAGAATATGTAGTTGTTATAATGGGTTTTTTTTGTTGTTTTTTTGTTTTTGGGGGGTTTTTTATTGAGGCAATTGGGGTTAAGTGACTTGCCCAGGGTCACACAGCTAGTAAGTGTGTAAAGTGTCTGAGGCCGGATTTGAACTCAGGTACTCCTGAATCCAGGGCCAGTGCTCTATCCACTGTGCCACCTAGCTGCCCCTGTTATATTGTTTTTAAGAACAGGAGTTCTCCAATGTCCCCCCTTATAGTAAATGTTCCCTAACCTTTCTCGTCAATCAGTAGGCATATATTAAGTTCCTCATATGTGCCAAGGACTGAGGATAATAAAAAAGACAAAAACAAAAATTCTTTCTTCTCAAGAACTCACTGTCTAACGGAAGAGATAACATATAAACAAGATAGACAGATGGATAGATGGATGGATGGATGGATAGATATATAAATAAACTTGAAATAATCGTAGACATAAGGTACTAGAAGGAACAGAAGTATTCATGTAAAAGGTAGAATTTTAGCTCACACTTGAAAAAAGCCAGGAAAATTAGGGAAGGTAGAAAGGATAGTAAGCATTTATGAAGGGCCTGCTATGTGTCACCTTCTGTGTCTATTTCTTGTTTGCATATTATCTCCAAACAGCAAGTAAATATAAAGTACCTACCATATACCAAGCAGTGGGGATACTAAGAAAGGCAAAAGATAGAACTGGAATCAAATTCCCTTCTGGGCACTTAATAGTTTTGTGACTATAAGCAAGTCAGTTAAGGTCCCAGACCCTCAGTTTCCTCATCTGTATAAGAAGGAGACTGAATTAGATGCCTTCAAGAGTCCTTTTCAGCTCTTAATCTGTCATTTCATGTTATTCAGATCCAGAAATCAATGGGAGCACTGGCTTGGGATCCTCAAGATTTGAGTCCTACTGTGGCTCTTATTAACCAGCTGTGTCATCTTGGACAGATCACTTAACTTCTCTAGTCGCTCAGTTTCATCATCTATGAAATGATGGTGTCAGACCAAGTTACCTCTAAGGTCTTTTCCAGCTCTTAAATTCAATGATACTTAAGGGCACACTAGAAGATGACTTGATAGTTTTAGCAATATGGTTACCAAGGAACATCTCGTTACTTTTTGTTTGTGATGTGATGCATAGTCCACACAGTTCATTGTCAGATTTGGCCAGGGTATTTAGGGGAATTGTTTTGCACCCCTACCATTTCCCAAAGTAAAGGCTAATGGATTCAGTGGCTAAATACATCAGTAGAGGTCATAGCTCAAGCCTATTAGCAGAGAGTAGGGAATAAGCAGCCTTTGAATGTTGGCTCCAGAAAAATCTACAATTTTTAGGGGGTGGAGATGAGGGGGAGGAGTAATTTTCCTTTTAGTGGAATGTGCTCCTATTATTTAGTATGGAACACATATCAAAGAGAGAATCCTTAGTAGAAGTTTAGGTGAGGAGATTAACTGGGCTACATCCTTTCTTTGTTTTCCTGCCAAGTACTGAAGGACTCCATATTCATTAGGGCAGTCCCTTCTCAATGTCATTGAATTGTAGAATCAGATAGGATAATCTACGTGAAAGTGCTTTGTAATCAGAGAGCTCTCTCTTAATACATTCACTTAATAAATGCTCAGTGATTGATTAATATGGATGTGGGCTATTTATTATTGTTATTATGGGAGTTGTTAGAGCTGGAGAGCACCTTAGTGGTTTTTTTCAGATCATAAATTTAGAGCTAGATTGGGCCTTACAAATACTCTAGCTCAACAGCCTCCTTTTATAGATAAGGAAACTGAGGTATAAATGCCCCACTATTATTCAAAATAATTCTATACTGTACTACTATATAGAATATACATACAGAATATCTAATTCTGCTATAATTCATAATAACTTATTTATTTTTAATAGTGCTAATGATATAATATTTATTAATAACTTTATGGTATAGTACATTAGAAATACCCCTGCATCTCGTGTCAGAATATCTGGGTTTATATCTTATATCTACCACTTATTACCTGGGTAACCTTGGGAAAATCACTTAATGTCTCTAGGCTTCTGTTTCGTAGATGAACCCTAAGACCCCTTCTCACATTAGATTTATAGTTCTACTTTTTATCCTCTTCATCCTTATTTTTGGGAGGAAGAAGCCAAAACTTAGAGAGTCCAAGCAGCATGCCAAAGTCTGACTGAAACTCAAGTGCCAAAGTGTGTCACTGGGGCTAAAAAGGTCTCACAGAGAAATTAGATGATTTAGCCATTTACTCATTAGATGACTCAGTCATTTACTGAAAGAAAATTGTCCCTTTGATTTACGGTGTTTAAAGAAAGACTTTATCTTAAACAGGAAACAAGCAAGGAAGCAAGGACAACCAGGGCAGAGTATGAGGGCAGCCCAAAGACCTGCCCTTATGTGGGAGCCAGAACACACAGTTCTGCAATAGGACAGGCCACTAGCACCTTCAAAGTAGAACTGGCAAGGGAGAAGGTGTGACAGAATCAGTATAAAACCAGGAGTATCACCCACTAGCAGTGTAGGCATGATGATCAGTAGTCCATAGCAAAAAGAAAGTCTGTGATGATCAGGACTCCAGGATCAATTCTTCAGGGAAATTCACTAAGCCCTGGGGTCAGAGCAGATGCTAGAATAGCTTGGTTTCTGAGCTGGTCCTAGGTGAAACACCTTGGGTTTCTTACACAGAGCAAAGGAGTCCTGCTTAAGCAAATCTGACAGTTTCCACCCTGAGGTTTCAGCAAGATAAAGATGAGTCAGCTAAAAACACTAGCTATTCTAGCTGGTATATTCCAAATTTAGAAGCTTCAAGGTATCTATGAGGGTCCCAGAAAACTGGTAGGGCAAAAGGGAGGAGGATACCAGACAGTAGGAGAGAATTCAAGAGTTGGGGCATACTGGTATATATTTAATGATGGGATGGGATGGGATGGGGGAAGCAGAGTGATGTGCAACACACTTTTAAGTTGAATTTTCATTTTTAACACAAATCTAGACAGTCAACAAAACAATATATGAAGCCTTGATCTGTAGCATTTCTGAGGTGTGAATGCTCATACCGAAGATGTAACAACCTATTCAAGGGTTAGAGGTGGTTCCAACACAATCCTGAGAGCACTTGAGTTGAGAGCATAGAGCCTTTTAGAAAAAGAACAACTATAGCATCAATTCTCCAGACTCCCTCTTCTTTCCAGTCTGGATTTGCAGATTGTCCAATCATCTCATCAAATTCACTCATTTTCAAATGAGGAAATTGAGTACCATTGATGTGATCATTTGTAGTGATATAAACTCAGCATGTATATTTATTATACAAACTCAAATTCTCTGGTAGACCTGTTTTCTCACTGACACCATGTAATTGGTGACTCACCAGAAAAATTTTCCTTGAAACTGTGCTTGGAGCTCAGCTCTAGAGGGGATGGTGTTACCATCATTGCTTATAGCATTTGAGGCCAACTCAAAAGACCTATACTTTTTACCCATGATATAGATTTCTCTTTGGAACACGTACATCACTGAGCAGTGTTGCCTACTCCTGGACACTTTTATGGATGCTAACATGGAAAATATCAGAGACCAGGACAGGAACATCAGGAATATGAGAAATCTTCCCAATACTGTCCCATCCTAGCAACCAGTTCTCCTCTCCCAATGAAGTCTTTTTGCAAGAGGAAAGCTTCTCTGTCCTTTTATCTGTGGGCAGAAAAGGGTATGTAAGAGCTCCAAGATGGGGTTGGGGGTAGCTTCTCCTTGCCAGGGCCCACCATTCCACTGCCCTGCCTAGCCCTGGCCTCTCAGCCTGGCTAAAGACTCCACCCCTGGCATGGGGGTCAAGAAAGACACAGAAGGTCTTTTATGGTCTGTTAGGTTCCATTTCATTTCTGTGGGTACCCATGGAATGGCTAGGAATACTTTCTAAATAAAGAGAATTTAATATGTTCACTTCCTTAAAAAGAATATGCAGTAGGGGCAGCTAGGTGGTGCAGTGAATAGAACTCTGGCCTTGGAGTCAGGAGGACCTGAGTTCAAATTCGGCCTCAGACACTTAACACTTACTAGCTGTGTGACCCTGGGCAAGTCACTTAACCCCAATTGCCTCACCCCCCAAAAAATGCAATAGTGCAACTCTCTGGGAGCCTTCCTCACTTTCTCTTAATATTTAGGAAGATTCCTATAGCATAACCATGCTATATAAGTTCTTTCTTATATTCAATACATGATCATTCCATCTTCTTTTCCCCTTATTTATTTGACTGATGGCATCCTTTACCTATTTCCTTTGTAATTTCCTATTTGTAAAGTGATAGCATCAGCCTACTTATGTGTTTCTTAGGTGATCTTCAACCTGGTATTCTGATAAGATATCCTATGAACCATAGCCATAAAACACCAGAAGAATGTTGGTTTTAAAAAGCTTGCTCTTTATTTCAGCCTTTCATAAACCCTGTGGTCTATGATGTCAAAATGACATGTTTCTTGAGAAAAACTGTTCTCTAGAGGCAAAAACAAAACAAGACCAAAACTCCACAAAACCCAACCCATATCCTTAATGACAGCAGAGAGGTAAAATGGAGATGTCCCAAAGAGTTCCCTTGGATTAGGAAAACTTCCATTTCTCTCTCCATTAGTAAATGCATACTGATAAGCTATTTTAGAAATCATCCAACCTTTATTCATTCAGTCAAAATACTGTTTGAACATTTTCCCTTATGAGGTAGTATGCTGAATACTGTGGAAGTAACAAAGTTATTCAAAGCTCTCTAAGATAATGACCCTGTCCTCAGTAAGCTTATGACCTAGTAGGGAAGAATAAATCAACATTTGCTAAAATTCTAAACAAGATTAAGAGGACTCCCTAAGAAGAACATCTAAGGGAACAGGATAATTATCATGCATTTTTTTAAAAGCTCCAACCAATTCCCATTGAAAAGGAGTAATTGAATCTGTAATTACTCTCTTTGCACCAGGGACACAGACATGGATGCTAAAGATCTAATTGTGATGGCTGTTTTCTTAATTACCTTAATTGCTTTGTAGAGAATTCTACCTTCCATCCATTCAGGACGATTCAATAGCTTATGGTGACTGCAGACACCATTAGTACTATTTAGGAACTTTTATTTTGTGGTATTTCTGAAAATTCTGCCATTTATTTCAGATTCTAATGATCCAGCATGTCAATGGAGCCCTCTTGTATTTTCATGGATAAAAACCCAACAACTTTTGAGGAATAACAGTGGTTAAAAATGCAAACAAATGACATTCAGACAAACCCTCTGCAAAAAACCTATAGTCAGGCCTGGACTTTTAAGGAAATGAAAGAGATGTCTGCCTATGTGATATGATTTCAGGTGAACCAGGAAGGTCCTCTGTCCCCCAAGTTCACCTTACACTGGCTCACCAATCCCAACATTTCTAGTATTAGCTCTTTGTTCTTTTGGTCTGAGGCATTGTGTTTGGGAAAGTGGAGAAACTCTAGGGAAGATAGCATTATAATAATAACTGACATGTATGTCCAGTTTTAATGTGTCCAAAGCCCTTTGTTTCATATATCTGTTTAGTTGACTGTTTCATTCAAGCCTCCCCACAACCCTGTGAGATAGATGCTGACGCTGTTCTTCCTACCTTACAAGTGAGGAAAGTGAGACTTAGCTTAATAGACTCATCCATGCTCTTACAGCTCAAGTCACAGGCAAGTTTTGAACCCAAATCATCCTGACTCCCAGTCTAGTGATTTAGTGCTATACACTGAATGGTAAAACCCACCTATTGATTTTTGCATGTTTTCATTGAGGATCTCCTCAATGATTCTTATAAATTTTTCATAGAAAAAAAAAGAAACAAAGGATAATAGTAACAATAACAATACAACAATTATAATTAATAAGGTCACAATTATGTGGGAGGAGGATGAAGTACATCTCATTCATTCCTGTTGTCTGATATCTGAGTTATACTAAGGATGCTCTCAGTGTCACTATAGAGGATAAGTTTAGACTGTAATACTTTGGTTCAACAACTAAAACAAGTGTTTTGTTTTGTTGTTGTTGCTGATGTATCTGTAGAATATGAAATGTTAAAGAATGATTGTGGGTTAGCACCTTGTTCCACAATTGTTTCTACCTGAACTTCATAGAACAACATGAAAGGGAAGAAAAACATGATCCTTGCCACCAAGAGCTCACATTGTAATGGGCAATTCAACATGCACATAATTATTATACAGTATAAGTGGGAAGTAATCAATTATATTTTTATCTACTTTCTACAAAACCTTTACGCCTTATACTGCTTAGTAAAAAGCAGACATTACTTACAAGGAAAAAAATATATTGGCTCAGTAACAAAAAGGTGAACCAAAAGCCCTCTCAGCATAAAGTCCCACTTACTTATCAATTCAGTAATTATTGAACAAGTCACCAGAAAGCACCTTTATTGATTATCACAAAGCCTTTGACCCAGTTCCATAATTATGGCTTAGTTACATACTGCAAATGTATTAAGTAGATTCAAGTATAGTGAGAATTCTAGAGCATTTGATGTCTACATGGGAAATTTTTCTTTACATAAAACACAAGAATAACCCAATGATATCTAGAATAATTGATGTGAAATGTGACATCTTCCTGAGAATCAATTTAAACCTGCTGTTGCTCTGAGTAACTTTAAGTTTCTTATTATTACTCCTAAATAAAACTGAGTATGGTTTTCACATGAAATAGGGAATATCAAACATCATGTTAATTACTTGATGTACATGGATGACATCAGGTTACAGAACTTAGCTGGAATTTAAAAAAACACATTAAATAGCCTCTTCATCTCATGGGAACTTTCTGTAAGAAACCAACACCACCATACCAGTAGCAATGTTCTTTTGGCTTGGTTTTTATGGCTTTTTCTTTAGTGCCCCAAAGCATTCAATATTTCCTTGGAAATAAAGCGGGGGAGACCTCCAAATCCCAGAATTCTAAGTAAGTCCCAGCCATTATTTTTCCTTTTAGAGGAGTTAGAGTAGAAACTATGCAACGTATCGCTGTAGGTTGTAAAAATTTATCAGCAACTAAATATTTAGAAAGATAATCAAAGCTAGAATTATCTGCCAAATTCACTATCCTTCATAAACTAACAACACATTACAAATCCCTGTACTACACATTCAAACCTCATATGCCTTTAAGAATTAAGGGAACAAATTATACTTTAACCATAGTATCATCAAAGACAAAACTGTTGCTCAAAGTTGCCTAGACATAACACTGGCCCATAGAAATGTAAGAACAATATCCTTAATGAATGCCACTATACTGAATACTCATAACCTCTAAGCTATGCCACATGAAAAATTCCCAAAATCTAGAGACCCAGGAGAAGAAATCAAAACTATGTGGAAAGAGGAAAAGAGTTAAATCCTTGTCATTGTGTTTACTACTGTACTTACTCTGAAAATGTTTTTATGAGCCCAGGTGAGTATATTCCATCACTTAGATTCAGTTATAAAAATGTTTATTTTTATACACCCATGCAATATTCCATTAGACATTAAGCAAAAAATGGGATAACCACTTATTCTTTGCCCATTTCTATATGAATTCCACTGAATATGAGATGAGAACAGGAATGATAACATTAATAATAGTCTATGTGGAGTGAATCTTTGGTATCCTTTTTGGGAAACTGGATGTCATCCTAAGGAAAGAGTAGATGGGAGAAAGCTTTGAGAGCCTAGCCTGGCAGTCAGAGGAAAAGGTATCACCAAGGGAATGGAAGGGGGAAAAAGGCTGGGGTGGGAGAAGTGTTCTCTTATTTAACAGTTTTTCCAAGGATTGGTCATGAATATATTTTATAGTTTTCCCTACTCTCTTATGAAGAATGAGATATCAACTTTTAAGCAATAAGCCACTGTATGTTATTACTTTTTTAAATGGTAATTTGCTTCTCTGGGACCAGACATACCTTCCTTTATGCAGTAGATATATCATTGAAATGTATTTTTCAAATTGAATTTTGGTAAATTGGATCACATATCCCTTTTACTTATATTATAATCTTAGATATATCTCCCTGGTAAAAAGTGAGAGTTTGCTGTTAAAAGATCACCTTTCTCAAAAGTCATCTCCTAAAGCTTTCAGTTTACTGATCTGTAAAATGAGGGTGTCCCTTCCACATTTATGAATTTATATCAACCCTAAAAACAACAGTAAGGATGAATTAAGCCTCTTTAGTTCATCTATTTACTTGAAAAAACTTTTCGTATTTCTCCTCAAAGACTGTATAGAAAGTGAAAGACAGACTACAGTTGCAAAATTGGTGATGATTGCCACCATTTTGTTATTAATTTTTTTTTTTGCAGGGCAATGGGGGTTAAGTGACTAGCCCAAGGTCACACAGATAGTAAGTGTCAAGTGTCTGAGGCCAGATTTGAACTCAGGAACTCCTGAATCCAGGGCCGATGCTTTATCCACTGCGCCACCTAGCCACCCCGATTGCCACCATTTTGAAGCAAAGTCTCTAGAAAATTTTCAATTTCTCCTCCTTGAAGGACAGATCTCTTCCTGGACAGCTCCCTATAGGTTATTTCTTTGCAGACATCGTAAAGGTATTAAAGCTGCAGCAGAAAGGCAGTGCTTCGTACTTAGTCCCACAAAGCCATACTGTCTCCTTAAGCATGCAGACAAGGGCTTTTGCAGGTTTTTAGAAGTACAATGTTAGGCCATTTAATTCCTCCATTTCTGCTAGAATTGTGGCCCAAATTCCATGCAGTGGCTGCTTTCATGAGAACTAACAGGCAGAAAAGCAGGTTCACAATTGCTGAAATTTGTGGAGTTTTTGTGCATCATTTTGGGGGAGAGGGGAATTTTGTATGTAGGTTCTTTTTTTTTCTTCTCAAGTAAGCTAAGGGCAAGACAAAACTGCCTAGAGATTTGTTTGACTTCTCAGCAGGACAAAAAAAGCAAAGGCAGGAAGATAAAAGCGGAGCAAGACAGACCTTCTTCAGGAAGATAGGACCAAAGCAAAGTACAAAGCAAAATTAGAGAAGAGAAATCCCCAGAACAAATCTTCCTTTAGTCTCAATGGCGACAGGAAGAACGATGGCTCAAAAGAGAGACAAACAGCAGGGTGTATATCAAATGCACAGGCAAAATATATCAACATTAAATGTTGACTGAATGTCCTCTATGGTATATAGATTTAGAGTCTGAAGACCTGGCTGGCTTTACAGCTGGACTTTGACATTAACTTGACAAACTTGGACAAGTCCCTTAAACTCTGAGCCTCCATTTATTGAGTAGTAGTAATGGTGGTGGTGGTAGGAGTAAGAATGGTAGGGTAGTAGAAATAGGAATAGAATGGTAAACCACTTTAGTATCTTTGCCAAGAAAACCTCCAAAATGGGGTCATGAAGAATCAGACAAGACTGAAATGACTCAAAAGGAGGAGGAGGAATCGTAATTAATGATAGTAATTAGTGTGAAAATGAATACCTTGATTTCCTTGAGCCGCCCAATTATCCAGGTAACTAGAACAACTGTATATGGCTTCACTGGCCAACACACCAACAATTCTTTGTGGTGTGAAGACAGTAAACCTAGATGGAGTGCAGTAAATCACTAACTCTGAAGCCAGTCAATGTCTTATCTAACTGCAGTATATGAACCTTATCCTCAGCTATTCCCTAACTGGAATAATATTTTTTTTCTTTTTGAAGAGATTCCTTTCTTTTAATTTTTACATGTATTGTGTTTCTCTGGTTTCCTTTACTTTTTGGAAAAAGGGGATTTAAATCTCAAGAACTGACTTTTGCATTCTCAGTCTTCCCCTTTGGGGAAAGAGATATCTAAATTCCATTAAGAGAGTGTTTGCCTCAGTTTACATTATTATTAATAATAGTTAACAATTGTAAAGCACCTTAAGGTTTAGAAAGCACTTTACACATGTTATCATACCCAATCCTCAAAATAACCCTAAGAGGTAGATGTTATTATTATCCCCATCTTATAGATAAAGAAACTAAGATGGAGAAGTTAAGTGATTTGCTGAGGATTACACTGCTAGGAAGGGTCTAAAGCAAGATTTGAACTCAGGTCTTCCTAATGTGATGTATACTACTTGTCCACTATGCCTCCTGGATGTCTATGAACCATACAAATCTCAGGGTCATTCTGAAGATTAAACGTATGCAAAAGTTCTTTATAAACCATTAGTTGTTGTGTTGTTCAGTCCTGTCTGACTCTCAGTAACCCCCATGAGCCATACTATGTATGGGGTTTTCTTGGTAAAAATATTAGAGTGATTTGCCATGTCCTTTTCTAGTGCTTTAAGGCAAACAAAGGTTAAGTGACTTTCCCAGAGTCACACAATGTCAGAGGCCATGTTTTAGCTCAGGTCTTCCTGATTCTAGTAAACTGTAGGTGCTACAATATTGTAACTATTAGTATTACAATCCTTTCTGGCTCTAGGTTTTTACAAATTGAGGAACATATCATTAGTTTAATATCTTAAAGGCTTAATAAGTTTGGTCTATGTAATTTTGCCTTGTGTCTGTGAATGAATGAATAAATAAATGAAAAAGCACTTATCAAGTGCTTACTGAATACAAAGCACTTGGCCAAGCTCTAGAGCTACAAATAGAAAAACAAGGCAGTTCCTGCTCTCAGGGAGTTCCCTCATACTCTGATAGAGGGTTTTAATTACAAATCAGAAGGGAGGAACAGGTTTTCTCTGGGGTACAGTGGCAAACCCCATGCCCATGCATCTTCTTTCACATTATTTCAATTGATAAAACTTTATCTCTTTCTGTTGTTGATCCACACTACCATGCCAAGGATTTTGATATGGAGAGCGCTCTTGTCAAGGCTTTCAGTATCTTTGGGTAATGAGGAGGTAAGGGCTGAGGCACTTTCAAAGGTATTTTTGAGGTAGCATTTGCATAAAGGTTGCTCTCCCTTGTGATGGCAGCAAGGACTGGTCTGAAGATAAATTTATTCTAGGGAGCATCACTATTGGGTCAGTTGTTCATTTGTTGGCAATTCATGTTGGTAAGGGGCAGGGCTCAGAGAGACTGAGAAGACTACTATTTTAAATGAAGATCTCTTTTCTTTATTGCACAGCATTATAACATTGAGGTAGGGAGAGATAATGTAAAATATTTTTCTTAGGGAATGGTATTTTGCAGTGACCTTATTCTACCTCTTTGTAGTCAATGTAGCAAGAGAAAGTCTTATTTCCTGTGGCTCTGTGGGGGTGTTAGAACAAATGAAAAATTGTCCCAATGCCAGGTCAATTTATTGTCTTCTACAAATTCATTCCCACAGCTGTATTCCATTCTAGAAAAATTGTGAGCTCCATGTTAAATTTTCTCATTTGGTTCTTAAGTCTCTTGATTTTCCACCATTTCTTTATTTAAAAAAAAACGAAAGAGAAGTATAGACAGAATTTTTTTTTTTTTTTTTGCCGTGGTGCAATGAGGGTTAAGTGACTTCCCCAGGGTCACACAGCTAGTGTCAAGTGTCTGAGGCCAAGAATCAAACTCAGGTCCTCCTGAATCCAGGGCCAGTGCTTTATCCATTGTGCCACCTAGCTGCCCCCATAGATGGGATTATAAATTTAGCATTGTAAGGAACCTCAGCAGCAATCTAGCCCAATGCCCTCACTTTACAGATGGGAAAACTGATACTCCAGGGAAATTAATGACTTACCCATCATCTCAAGGGTTGAAGTTAGCATTTGAAACAAGGAGCTGTTGCTCTTCCCACCGTGTGACACTGCTTTCATTGCCATTAAAAATGTGAATTTGATTTTCACGTGTCATGTATTTTGATATTATAGATCAGTGGTGTCAAACCAGAAATGTATTCCTGTGGATCTACATTGACTTCAAAAGCCACAAATTAACATTATCTATGTTGTATCCCATTTTTATTTTGTTAAACATTTTCTGAGTTCTATTTTAATCTCTTCTGGGTACATTCAAGAACATTGCTGGCTGGTTTGCCAGTTTAACACTTCTGTTCCAGAGTAAAAAGTATAATATCTTTGAGACAAGGTTACATAGCAGGTAGAGCCTAGACTTGGAGTTAGCAGGGCTAAATTCAAATCCTGCTTCTCCTATATTCTTTAGTTAGATGATTGCAATTCACTTGGACTAGTCTCTGTGTACCTTAACTGCCACTACGGAGGAAGATTAAAAATGACTTGTCCTCAGATTGCAACTCTTTCTTGCAAGTGATAAAAAGCTCTAATATCCAGAAGGGTATAGGCTTGAAGATCTTCAAATCTAATCCAACTAGCCTTTATTATGCTCATTCTATATATTACACTCTTCTAGATGCTGAGGATAAAAGGACAGAATTGAAAGACTTCTCCTGCTACTAAGGAACATGCATTCAACTAAAGGGCTACATATAGATTAATCAATTCACAAGCATTTATTAAGCAGTTACTGAATGTTAGGTACTGTGAGAGATGCATATGATACAGAATTTTTTTTAAAAAATCATCTCCCGGGGCAGCTACGTGGCACAGTGGATAGAGCACCGGCCCTGGATTCAGGAGGACTGGAGTTCAAATGTGACCTCAGACACTTGACAGTTACTAGCTGTGTGACCCTGGGCAAGTCACTTAACCCTTATTGCCCCACAAAAAAATCATCTCCTCTCTCTAGGAGCTTGCATCCTATCAGGTAACAGTTTGTATTTTGCATAAATGGCAAAATAAATAAAAGGTAGTCTAGAGGGAGGAGAGGCAGGGAGGGCACAAGCAGCCTGGGACAGGGATGAATCAGAAAAGCCTTCATAAAAATATAATCCTTGAGCTCCAGCATTACTTTTGCACTGGTTGTCCCCAAAGCCTAGAATGCACTCCCCAACTCACCTCTGCCTCATAGAATCCCTGTCTTCCTTTTCAAGGACCACTTTTTAATTGAAGCCTTCCCCTACTAGTAGTGCCCTTCATCTCAAACTAGTATTTACTACTTTGTATATTTAGTCACTTTATGCTGCATATATCTGTGTGTGTATATATATGTGTATCTGTGCATATATGTATATGTGTGTGTATAAGTTTGAAAGATAATTTTGGGGTAATTACGCAATCATTTTATTAATTATGACTAGTGTGTTATTAATTAAAGGATGATCATTTGGCCATCTTTCCTTCTTCTTTTTTTTTTTTTTTGGTGAGGCAATTGGGGTTAAGTGACTTGCTCAGGGTCACACAGCTAGTAAGTGTCAAGTGTCTGAGGCCAGATTTGAACTCAGGTTCTCCTGAATCCAGGGCTGTTGCTCTATCCACTTTGCCACCCAACTGCCCCTATTTGGCCATCTTTATTAAACCAAAGAACCATCCTGGCAGCTTCTTGGTGCTTATGTGCCCTTGGAAGAGTGGGTGCTCCCTAAAGGCAATGAACTCTGATTGGTTAATGATTAATTGAGATGCATGATTATTATAATGGAAGGTGGGCCTATTCTAATGAGAGTCTGGGGGACATTGATTATGTCAATTTTATTCCAAGACTACCACCAGTCCCTGGCAATCTAGACGAAGAATCTATCCCTCAACCAAGCCCAAGTAGAACACAATAGGCTCCCTTACTTGAGTGGGGTGTGAACAAGATTGAAGAGAAAGTTAATCCAGTCTCATTATTAGCAATGTCCTTCAGCTATTGGCTGAATAACCTGCCAGTCGCTAGTTTCTGAGTGAAGAAATAGGAAAGTAGAAAATCCTGGATTTCACCAATAGTAAGTAGTTATTAATATAAGAGGGAAATAATCATTTCTCCTGCATATATATGCATCTATATGTGTACATATGTATATATGTATGTATGTATGTCTATCTCCTCACCCTCATTATAATGTAAACCCCTTCAGAATAGTCATTGCTTCATGTTTTGTACTTGTGTACCTGTCACAGTGATTGGAATAGATTGGGCACTTAATAAATGTTTGTTGATTGATTGATTAAAGGAAGCAAAGTATTCTACAAGATCGAGGTGAGGAATAAGTGCATGCCTGAAACAGGAGACCAATATCTTAAAGGCATAGAGATAGGAGATGGAGTGTGTGTCCTGTGTGAGGAAAAACCAGGCTGTTAGCTAGACCATAGAGTATAGAAAGAGGAATATTACTAACATTGTACTAATTGTGTGACCTCTTAACTTATCCAACCTTCATTTTCATCAAGTGTGAAATGGAGGCTTGAACTAAATGGCCTCTAAAATTGCTTATATCTCTAAATCTCTGAAGCTGTGACTGCTGGGGGATCTGAAATGACTTCCTTTAGAAAATGGCACACCTAAGCCTTGAAGGAAGCCAACTACCCCCCCCCCCCAAAAAAAAAAGATAGTGGAGATTTACCGTTAGGTAACTGAAAGTAGTTATCAGTTTTTGGACATAGCCAGGACTAAGGTCTAGATCAGTAATCAATATCTTTTCTGTTTCTCTTAAAGTCTGTGTTAAAAGATATTGGTCTTAACACTCAGCATTGGGAAACTCTAAAGCTTAAGGTCGATACTGTGGAGTTTTTGTTGGTGGTGTTTTTTTTTTCTTTCTTGAAAGTTAATGTAAAATGATCATAGATGTAACAAAAGGGCACAGTTTGTAGTCAGTTTTTATAGACTTTGGTTTGGGCCTGAGCACTTGATGCCCCACAATCTTACAGGAAGAAGTAAAGTCAATCATGATCACTGAGGGTTCCTGCTTGATCCCAGCTCTGATTTAGTTGAAATACCCTCTTTTTATTTTAAAAATGGAGAGAAAAGGAAAGCCCAGTGAGGCAACAATAGAAACATCAGTTTATTTGAAGCACAGTTTAGTTTTCATTGGCTATAGCTGAATTTCTTCTATATCCTGGCATGGGAGATGGTGTGTTTTCATGGCCATGACTCTCTGAACTTAGAATGTGAAAAACAAAATCTGAGTTCTCTCCTTATCCCTCACCCCAAACACTAAAGAGTATGAGGTCAATCTCTTAATTGTATTATACCTTACTTTCTCCTTCCTTCAAATGCAATTGCTATCCCTTTCTTCCATGGCAGGTAGTGTTGCACAGTGGATAGACTGTTGAACTTAGAGTTATGAAACCTAGGTTCAAACACTACCCCAGCCACTTACTAGCCACATGACTGAGCAAGTCATTTGGTCTTCTTTGAACCTTAGTTTCTTCATCTCTAATTCAGGATAACACTTGTAGCACATATCTTAGAAGGTTGTTGTGAAGATCATTTTATTCAAGTGCTTTGCAAACCTTATGGCATGTGAGAAAATAATTATTAATAATGGATTTCTTGGGGGTATCTAGGGATCAGTTTCTCAGTGCTTTCTCTCCACCACCACCCCCCATTCCAGAAAGTCCAGTTCTTGAGAAATCTTGTCTGAGACAAACCCCAGAGAACAAATGAAATAAGAGATAGACTCTTTTGTGTCTAGCTCAGTGAAGGACTGATGAGATCAAACCACACCTAGATTATGGACTTTGCCTTGAGCATCCAGCTAGGGTCTTTCACATCCTTCTTCTGGATGTCATCTATAAAGTTCATTTTAATGTGCACCACCTTCAAATCATGTCAATCAATGGAATTGAATGATGCCAAACAGTTAGTTTTGATCAGTGTTTAGTGACCCACCTCTATCAAAAGAGGATAAAAATCCTGGGAAGAGGCCAGGAGTCTCTCTTGGTGTTCACTCTTGGCTCTCTGGCTTGTAGGTCTTCTGATCTCTCTGGGGTCTCCTTGAGACCACATGCTATCTCTCTGGTAGACAGCATGGGTCTCCTGGGGCTTTTCTCCTGTTTGAGCTGTCATGCCGAAGCTTTCTTCCTGCTTTCTCCACCATGTGGCCTAAGACCATGAGAAGTTAGGGAGACTCATGGTCAGTCCTTTACTTGCATATAATATTAACAAATTAAAATATGCTTACCCAAAACTGGTATCTGTACCAATAGCCATTAATTTAAAAAGCACGGGCACCATATCAAAATTCATTATGACTTTACAAATCTTTGGTTTTTCATGCTGCCCCGTCTATGTATAATTTCCAATTTTGTGCTAGATACAAGGCAGGCAAATGCAAAAAAAAAAAAATGAGATGGTAACTTTTGAGACTTTTTTTTCTCTTTGTTTTGTTTTGTTTTAATTTCTGTCCTACAACTGACCTGAGGTGCTAGGCGGCACAGTGGATAGAATGCTGGACTTGAGTTCAAATCCAGCCTCAGATCCTTACTTTTTTTGTGACCCTAGATCTTACTGTTATTAAGCTATGCATATGCAACTGCAACACACACAAAACTGACCCTTATACAAGGCATAGTGTTGTCTTAGGCAGCCCCAAGAAGAACCACCTCTGAAAAATAGCCTCAGGATCTGGCTCACTCTATCTCCATTAACTCTTCTCCCCTTTCCTCTCTCAGTCTGATAGTTTCAGAAAGTGCCATGTGAGAATTTGGGTGGGGGGAAAGTAGTACAGGTTTGGAGGAATTAGACAGAAAAGCTTCACTTAAATCACTCAATCCAGGGGCATAACTAATGATTTTCGCAACCAGAACAAGCTGACCAAAATGGTGTCCTTATTTCACTTGCGTTGGGGATGAAGGTGCAAATAGGCTCTAAGATCCTTCTGACAAGGCTGTGATAGAGGCTTGGACTGATCCTAGTCCACTAATGTGTAAGCCACAGTGGTGAGGGACCTGTGGGAATAGGCAAGTAGAAAGTCAAAGGAGGAGCTTTCTAGAGGTTTAAGAAAGAGAAGGAATGAGTAGGTCACCTTATAGCTTTTTTAAAGGACCTATCCTTCAATATGGGAAGGTTCTAATGAGGATTTCCCTCTCTGTGTGCACAGAAGCATCCTTGCTCCAACCTACATTCTTAGAGAGTGTCAGGGGCACTGGGAGGTAAAGTGTCTTGTCAGAGGGTGGCACTTGATCAGGTCAGTTCTTTATCTCTTAAACTATTCTGGGGCAGCTAGATGGTGCAGTGGATAGAGCACTGGCCCTGGATTCAGGAGGACCTGAGTTCAAATCCAGCCTCAGACACTTAGCACTTACTAGCTGTGTAACCCTGGGCAAGTCATTTAACCCCAATTGCCTCACCAAAAAAAATATATATATATATATTAATATATTAATATATATATATTATAAAAATATATATAATATATATATTTATATATATATATATATATATATTTAAAAAAACCCTATTCTGCCTTTTAGCTCCCTGTTTAAGTAACTCTTATGGTGAACTATTCCTACCCTGTTGACGCAACCTTCTCTCACCTATAAAGGGAAAGGGAGTAATAGATCTCTCCAGCCCATTCCTTCCAACCAGGGGAAAAGAAAGTCACATTATATGAGGGCAGCCAAGAATGGGTAGAATAGGAAACTGGGTAAAATAGGACTCAGCAATCAATAAATAACCTACGGCCTGAGTGGAGTTTGTAGACTCTATCCCATTCCCTTGTGAGAGTGAACATTTGATTGGAGCTCTTTTATTCCATCCCCAAATGCTTAATACATGAGTCTGAGATCAGATTGTCTCTTTCCTCCTTGGTGATGACTGGAGTGAGGGACAGCAAAGGGGTGGCTCTGTCTCACCTTTAGCCCAGCCTGTTGCAGGACTCCACTGTCTGCTCTGTCTCAGCTTCCTCTTCCTAGAGAGGTAGTGAGGCATCCACCCACCAGAAAAGCAGTGAGGATGAAACCTATAGGAGACGTGCCACAGTTCTGGGCACCTTGAGATTCCCAGAGAAGCTTCCTAATCTCCTTGCCCACTCCCTTCCTCAAGGGGATCCCCAAAGTTCTCAGTTTGGTGTTATACAAGTAATGGTAACCATATTTATTTACACAAATTACTTAGTATGCATGCCCAGGTATGCATCTAATTAGCTCAGTTTTAAGTTTTATTACAATGCCCAATTTGTATGTTATTGAGCTTCATGGTTTATTATGTAGCATGGTGATTATGTAAGAAGTTTAAAAACATTAAAGGGAATATAATTTATGCATATTTTTTAAGAATTAGATTTAGAACCTTCGCCACCTCACTCCCTTTATTTTTGGTTACTGCAGGATCTCTTCTGAAGAAGTTAGAAAGAGGTAGCATGGAATAGTAGATTAGAGGTTGGACTTGAAGTCAGGAAGGTTTGGTTTCAAATTCTGTCTAAGATACTTAAAAGGTGTTTGTGACCCTGGGCAGGTCGCCACCATTTGCCTTCACTTGTTCATCTATAAAATGGTATACAAAGACTTATCTCTTAGGTTTGTGGTATGGATAAGATTAGATAATACATGTAAAGCTCTCTGTAAGTTTTAATACCCCAAATAAATAGTGAGTATTATTATTACTATGTACTTAACCCTCCGCAAGTCATCTTGGACCTCACTTTCCTCATCTCAAAAAAACTGCTTTGGGACTTGCTGACCTAGAGGCCCCTTCCAACTCCATACCTACACTCCTTTGAAATGTTCTTCAGACTAGCACATGAAGAAAGAGGAGTTGTGCTGTCTCTCTGTAAGCCTCTGGGGAACAGTAATGATTTGAGAACTCATTTGGTTAACCCACTTCATGGTTTTAATTTGTTTCTGTTTTTTTCTTTTCTTTTTTTTCCTTTTGTCTTTTTTCTTTTTCCCCCCTCTCTCTCTCCTTTTTTTGATACAGGAGAAAGGATGTTGGCTTGTTATCCTACAAAGATCATTTGCCTGTGAGCCAGGTGGTAGTTGGTGACATCGACCGACCTGGATCTGAAGCCAAACTGACCGTGGGCCCGGTCCGCTGCCAAGGAGACCGTAAGTTGGCTAAGCAGCTGTTCAGCAAATGCTTTCTTCTCATAGCCTTGAAGCTTTGTATTCCCAGGCTTCTCAGGGTATCTTGAAATATGGGTGTACTCTCATCCTCGAGTTCTGCTGGAAACCTCATAAGTCAGTTCCCTCCCAGAACCAAATGAAGAACTGAATAGATATGTAGGGTGTAGGGAGGTGGCCATAAAATCTCTAGCACAGGGGCCCAGATTTGGGCATAAAATATGCCTATTAATCTTCCTTGTATTGTATATGTAGCAACTTTGACTACCTAAGTTTATGGTGATATAAATAGGCATACTAATAGCATAAATGCAGCGCTCTACAGCTGGGATGCCATTGAGGGCTGCTGTTAATACCATTAGCGGCACTATTTATACCACCATAAACTAAGTTTATGGTGGTATAAATAGAAGCATTATGGCTTAATGTATCATTGCAAACTTGGATTATAGCCATGTAAAGTTTGACATTATTGCTATCAAATTTCATCATCATCAGCACTTGATGATACCTTGTAAACCAAAGATTGTTTCCTTAACTGTCTCTGCTTTCAAGATGAACAGTGCAAAGAGGAACTTGGGGCTCCTTCTTGAGCCCTAAGTGGGAGGGAAGGGAGTAAGACTGATGGAATTCCCACCTAATTAGGGCTACCATTAGGAGTTAATGTTCTTTCATACCTTTCATTGTGCTTTATATGCATTAGGATGACAAAGATTGCCTTAGGGAATCCACCAGGAGGGTCTTGAGCACACTTTTCCCTTCTTCAGTTTATACCTTTGAAACATTTTTTTAAGAGACTAGGTTTCCCTGTCTGGCCCAGGCTAGATGTATAGTGGGCATTTGTGGCTTGATACTGAGCCTAATTGGAGCAGAAACTTGTCCTGTTTCCAGCCTGGGTCAGTTTGTTCCCTTTTAAGCATCCTGGTAATCCTTCCCCACACCATGAAGGACCTTGCCATACTGGTGCCAAACTTAGCCTTGCTCTAATGCTTTTGCAGCTCAGAACTCCAGAGCTCAAGCAATCCAGTGGCCTCAGTCTCTCTGAATATTGGAAATTACAAGTGTGTACCAGTGGCTCACATGTGACCCTACAAAGTCTGTTAAGAGTTATGGGCATGTGGAATCTTGACCAAAGGTTCCTAAACTGTACATGAGAAGACCTAGATTTTCTTCCCCAAAATGAGTGGTTTCCCAAGAGACCTCAGTCAAATGCCCTCCATTTCCTCAGCTGTATTCAATAAAGCACTGCTTGCTTCCTATGCTGCTCACAGGGAAGTGGTAAAGATGAAAGTGCCCATCACTGGATTTCTTTTTTTTTGAAAGCATCATTTGGGGGCAGCTAGGTGGCAGAGGGGATAAAACACCAGCCCTGGATTCAGGAGGACATGAGTTCAAATCTGGCCTTAGACACTTGACACTTACTAGCTGTGTGACCCTTGGCAAGTCACTTAACCCTCATTGCCCCACAAAAAAGCATCATTTAAAAAGGATGAGACTCCTACTTCTCTAAGTCATGGAAGAGTTAAAACCACCTAGTACTATATTATCATATACACTTAGAGAGGTTTCCCAAGGAAGACAACAGTGCTGACTTGAGACCTTGTCAGCTCTGAGAACCATTTAATACAAACTATTGCAACCTTAGACTGAACCAGAAGAGATCAATTGTGCAGGATTGCACAATTATTAATTAATTATTAATTGATTATCACAATTGGTGATAATCCCACTATACGCTATCCTGGTAGATTCCATTTTCATTTCTGGGAACTAGAGTTTTAGAAGACTCTTGATAAGGTGGAGACCATTCAGAGAAGGGCCACCAGGAAGGTGAAGGGCTTGAAGTTCATTTTGTATGAAAAGCAGTTCAGGAAACTTGGGATATTTTGCTGGAAGAAAAGACTTGCGGGAGTTCCTAATTACTATCCTTAAGTCTTTAAACATCCAGCATGTGGAAAAGAGATTGGACTTGTTCTGCTTGGTCCCAGAGGACAGAATTAAGAACAATGAATCAAAGTTACAAAATGGCAAAAATGTTGTAAATTATGTAATAAACATTGAAGAAGCACCTACTATATTTCCCAGTAATCAGAACTATCTAAATGTGGAATGGCCAGAAAGAAGTAGATTATACCCGTGACTGAAGGTCTTTGAGCAATGTTGAATGGCTATTTGTTTGGTATATCAGAGAAGGGATTCCTTTCCAAGTACTACTTAGACTACTTGGCCTCTGAAACTGATCTGTAATGTTCCTCATGCAAAAAGGGATAGGGCTTGTGATAATATTTCCCTTACATTTAGAACAAGAAAAAAGACAACTTTTTAAAATTAGTGTGATCTAGGACAGAAGTTGTGCTTTTGCAAGCCTTTATAAGATGATGCTATTAACTTTGCATGCCCAGACAGTGCACTCAAAGACAGGTACTGGAGACTGTTTCTTGAAAGAAAGGATTTATGTAGGAAAAAAATAGTCTGCTGTCCAAACGAATAAAGACAAAGTGTGACCTTTTACAAATACAAAGTGTTATCCAACTGTAAATTAAATTCATGTTCACTTGGAAGCAGTGTTACTATTTGTGAATACTATAGTGTACAGGTAAAAATGTGATCAATACATACTTCATAAAGCTGTACATATCTTGACATATCTGGTGAAAATGTGATCAATACATATTTCATAAAGCTGGATGTAAAGGCCTGAGATGGCTTTCTGTGCGTGGCACATTGTCACCAGTCTCATTACTTTGTAGTCATGCCACATACAATGTATATTGATGCAGCAAATCAACAGGTTTCTCATAAATATTTTCTAATTTTGAGTTTAGCTTCTAAACAGATAATAGTTATCTAGCAAGTAATTGATGAAAATTGAATAATTCTACAGTTCCGCACTGTTACTCTTTATTTTGTGACAGACACATTTCTATATCTATCTACCCACACACACTTATATGTAGGAATGTGTATATGCATATGTACACATGCACACTTTTAAAAATTATAGCTCCCCCAAAACACCCTAAACTCTCTTCCCTCTGGAAGGTACCAGTTGGTCAACAAATATATATTAATCACTGAGTATGTGCCAAAGAGTGTGGTAAGCATACAAAGGAAGGAAATACTACCCCTGCTCGCAAGGAGCTCATAGTCTAATGGAGGAAGACAACACATCAACAATTGTGTACAAATAAAACATATACAAGATAAATTGGAGATAATTTCAAAGGAAAAGGCATTCGCATTAAGGAGTACTGAGAAAGGATTCTTTAGCTAACACTTGAAGGAAGGCAGGAAAGTTAGGAGACAGAGATGGGGAGGGAGAGATTTCCAGACACAGAAGTCAGCCAGTGAAAATGCTCTAAGAGATGGAGCATCTTGTGTGAGGAAGGCCAAGAGGAGCCTGGCAAGGAGACCATTATCACAAGATCATCAGAGTATGTAGAAGGAAGGAGGGATGAGAAGAATGCCAAGTTAGGAAGGGTCCAGGTGAAGATGGGCTTTAAAAACCAAAAATAAATTTGATCCTAGAGGTAATAGGGAGCTACTGAAGTGAAAGGAAATTTATAGCACCCAAATACAAATTGGACAAAGTCGCAGCTGTGATTAATGACCTCCTCTTTGACCCCAAGTAAATTTATCTTTAGGAAGGAAATATAAGTATGGGTTAAAGACCTTCCTTCAATTCCTAGCTCTTCTCCTGTCTAGATTTATGCTTTTGGACTGGGCTTCATTTTCTCATGGATGATTTTAAGGTCCCAACTAGCTCGAACAATGTAATTTTCTGCCATCTGGTGCCGTGGATAGAGTGCTGAGCCTGGAGTTAGGAACACCTCAGTTCAAATGTAGCTACAGACACTTCTTAACTTTGTGACCCTGGGTAAGTCACTTACCCTCAATTTGCCTTAGTTTCCTCAAATGTAAAATGGACATACTAACAGCGCCTAAATGGCAGGATTGTTGTGAGGGTGAAATGAAATATTTTAAAAAGCACTAAGTACAGTGCCTAGCATATAAAAGATTAAATGTGCTTATTCCCTTATCCTTCCCCACCCCCCTCCTCTAGCTTTATAGCCTAAAGTGAATGTCACAAAGATGATCTCATGAGTACTTCCCAAAGCCTGACAGGACATTTGGTTGTTTCTGGGGTTAACTTTCCTTGATATTATTTACCTAAGTCTCCGATGTCCAAATCGACAGTAAAAGAAAAAAAGTCTAGTCTTGAAATGATTCTTCCTGTAGTTGAGATGTTCAAGTGACTAAAGAAGCCCTGGGAAGGTAGTCGAGTGATTTAAGGCTCCAATTCTATCCTGGAGTCCTGAAGAATGAAACAATTTGGGGGGCTCTGCCCAACCGTTTCAGTGGTTTCGGTTGATTTCATCATGCCTGCTGAGTTTCATTTTTAGTTTGATTCATCTGAACCCATAGGCCCTTATAATCAAAATGCTAAAGCAAATCAGTGAATTCCACTCAGGTCTGCTGCACTTCCCATATAGCTTTGTGACATCCGTGTGCCCTTGCCTTTTCTTTGCAAACAGGTTCAAATGGAATCCTCAAATCTAAATGAAACTGAAAGCAGGGCTAGCAGTGGAAGGTTAGCAGAGATAAAAAGTCAGGTGAATTTACAAAGCCCCTTCTTGGACAAAACATGCCTACTAAATAATAAACAAAAGAGCTTTTTGGACGATGAGGTAGTCTGATGGGGTGACAACTTATTTCCCTGGAAGTATATTAACATTTTGGAAGGAAGTAGGTAAATTTAAATGCATTGAGTTTTCACATGGAGTGTTTTGCTATTAGAAAAATCAGGTGACCTTAATAATCAGAGCAGGAACAAGGCACCATGAACTCTAGATAAGGTTTGAGAATTGTGTCCTCTGTATTTTACCTTTGAAGAGAAACTCTGAACCCTGACACCAACATGTGGGATTTGACTTATCACAAAATAACTACCAGCATACCATGGGGAGCCAAATTTTCTAAAATTAAATATAGGTATATTTATAAAAAAGTTCTGTCAAAAAGTTGCACCCTCTGTTTTGCTTGCCTCTCATCTCAGCTCTGATAGCTGGTAATTTCAAATAGTAAATATTCAATAGCTGTAGAAAAGTAATACATGACAGGTTTCAGCCTTAGTCTCTAAAGTATGACTCAAGTATTTCTACATTATCTGTCTGTGGGGGCCTTGGAGAAACTCCTAGAATTAAAATAGGTTCATTGACAACTAACTCAGTGTGCTTTTGCCTGAAAAACATAGTTTTAGATAGCAAGTGTTTCGAAACAAAGCTGAACAGAATCAGGTCAGGAAAACAGTCAAAGAATCAACAAGTAATAAGTACCTACTATGTATCAGAAAAATCTTTAAATAATAAATGGAAGAGTTTATATTTCATTCTAGATGATATAGGCAGTCATTGGAGGTGGTTAAGTAGGGGAGTTATATGGCCAGATATGTGATTACAGAAAATTACTTTGGCAGCAATGTATAAGATGAACTGGGGTAGTGGGAGACTTAAGGATGGGACAGCAATTAGGAGGCTCTTGAAATAATTGAGGGGGAGATAACCAAGGGCTGAAAGAAAATCTTATTTCTAAATGGCAAGAAGGGGTAGGATGTGAGAGATATGTGGGGTGAGGGAGAGTGAAGAGAAACTGAGAGACTGGAAGGCCAATGGGACCTTGAACCAGAAATAAGGACATTTGTAAGAAAAAAGGATTCAAGTGGAAAGATATTGAGTTCAATTTCAGACATGTGGAGTTCATGACATTTGTGAAATGTCTAAGAGGCAATTGGTGGGGACTGAAGCTCAGGGGAGAGACAAGGGGCTGGATGTATAGATCTGGGAATCATCCACATAGAGAAGATGATTAAGCCTATGAGAGTTGATGAGGTTATCAGGAAAAAGATTGTAGAGGGGATTCCCACAGTTAGAAAAACTTCGAAGTATATGATAGAAACTTTCCTCGACTACAGAGCACCAGTAGGAAAATTTCTGGTTTCACTGAGTTTTCAGTATGCAAACTCCATTAGTCAGGATTTTTGAGGTTATTCAAAAAGGCAAGTATAAAAAAAACTGTCAAAGCAGTTCAAGGAAGATTGATTCAAAGGTCAGAGACAAAACATGATGTGGAAAGACTAAAGAAAGGAAAAGGGAATTTTATATGCATCCAAATCCTATCAGGGAAGTTCGCTCTGGGAATTTAATCATAATCAACGTCTTCATAAAGCATCTTCTATGTGCCAGGCATTGTGTTAGGTCCTAGAGATACAAAAACAAAAGAGGATCTGTCTCTCACCTTCAGGAGCTCACATTTTATCCATTCTCTCACACATAATGGGGAATAAGAGGGATTGTCTTATTTATAAGATGAATATAAGAATAAAACTATTCATAATTTAAATCTGTTGGTTAGCACCAGCCACTACCTTGTTTTATCTCCCAGAGGAGTTAGGATTGGCCCTAGACAGAATTCTAAAGGAGGAGAGATGTTTCTTTATAGATCACAGTTTTACAGAGCCAGACCCAGGAAGGACTTCATCAGTAACCATCTAGTCTACACCCTTCCTTTCATAGAATAGGAAAAAAACCGAAGAAGTTTGAGTGACCTGTCTACATAGGCAATAAACCTCAGAGGTGGGATAGTTTCTCTCTGCTGTCAACCAGACATTTATATTTACTTTTTAGCTGTTTCCTACATTCCACCAGGGCAGCTAGATGGCAAAACTGGATAGAACTCTGGGCCTGGAGTCAAGAAGACCTGGGTTCAAATACAGCCTCAGACACTTAACAGTTGTGTAACCTTGGACAAGTCACTTAACCTTGTTTACCTCAGGTCCTCATCTGTAAAATGAGCAGGAGGAGGAAGTGGCCAACTACTCCAGTGTCTTTGCCAAGAAAAACCCAAACGAGATCACAGTCAGACAACTAAGCAACATCATCCTTCCACTAGATACCCCTTTTTCCAGAATGCCAACCTGACAAATTCCCAAATCAGTTCTCTTCCTGGGAATTTAGCAGCTAGATGACCAGTATGTTTGTTATTGAGAGGACATCACAAGGTAATGTATCATGAAATGCTCTAATATAGGAAGGTTCTGAACCTGGTTGTGAACTTCAGAAAGAAAGTAGGCAGGCAGATAACAGCAACAAGGATCCACACGAAGCGATATCGATGTCTGGAAAGAACCTCAAAGGAGGAAGAACTAGCTGAGTGATGGTGTCAGATGGAGGTTCTAGAAGAAGCAGTGCAGAACAAAAAACATGATTCCTCTTTTCTTCTGGTTCTGCATGTTTAAGGACTTGAGAAAAGGAGCAACTAACATTGGAAGGATTATTTAGGGTTGCGGCCTTCCTTAGATAATGAGGTGTCTGTAAAGGAAAGTGTGAAATTAAAGATTGAGAAGTTTATTGATGTTCAGTACATGATCCCAGAGGGCATCATGGAAAAGAAAGTCAGAAAAGGAAGTGTGCAGGGGAATAATAGGATCAGTTAGCTGGAGAAATAATAGGCAAAAGAGTCTTTGGTTCTAAAGGCTTCATGTTTAGAGAGCATAAAGTGCAAATTTGTCATCCATTGGTACCAGTTGGTTTATTAATATATTAAAGGGAACTGTGATGATGAGAGTTGGTGGTGATCCAGCATTTGCTTTCAAAACACCAAGCACCTGGAGGTGGGAGGTGGGAGGTGGGGGAGGGTGATAGTAGTGGATTTGTTCATGGCATCTGGTTCCAGAGAGGTTGAACTGAACTTGGTACCAGCCTACTAGTTATGGCCCAAGATGATAAAGGAGGATCTACTTCTTGAGGAGAATGCACTCAGCTGTGAGGCCTGAAAGGCCCTGCCACATGCAACATGTAGACTATATCCAAGGCCCTATTCAGGAAAGCACTAGACTTTTGTTTGAGCTTTCAGGCTTTCTGGCCTCACCTATAGCCCACTGGTTAAAGTCAAAAACAAGAAATGTGAACTCAGAGAATCTCAAACTGTACAGACTAGAAGGGAAGTTGCAGATCCTGTAGTTTAATTCCAGTGCAAAAAATATGAAATTTTTGTCAATATATGTACTCCATCCACTGGTAGAGCTTACTGACCATCTAAAACCAGCAGATGGTCTAAAAGAATTATCTTGGCCAAAAGATCCATTGAACTGCAGCCAGCCTGTTGATGGGACTCTCCAAAAGTATCTAGGAAACAGAGAGTTCATCATTAAACCTGTGCTAGGGGCCTCTCCAGCTTGGTAGACCTACTAGAGTTGGTGCTTCACTGATACCGATAGCTTTTGAGAAGTAAGGATCGTCATTCTCCTACCATGTTGAGACAGCAGAGTGGCACTAAACTCACCTTCCCCTAATCTTGTGAGATCCTGGAGAGGAAGGATTGCTTCATGCTTTGAATTTGTATTCCCAATGACAAGCACAGTGCCTGGAAATATAATATGTGCTTGTTGATAGATTGATAAATGCTACCTTCTAATTTAACAAGTGAAGAAATTTGGGTCGAGTAGTGAAATGACTAAGTTAGCTTGTGATATATAGAGCCGATTGAGACATCCATGAAGTGGCATCATAGCTTATAAAGAACTCTGAATTTATAATCAGAGGACTTGAGTTCAAATGTTGCCTCTCTTACTACCACTATGACACTGGGAAAGGCATTTAATTTCTCTGAACCTCAGTTTCTTCATCTGTAAAATGAGGGGGGGGTTAGCCTTTCTGTCATATCTCTTCTAATTTTAAATCAATGAATCCATAATCTTTTTAATATAAACATTTATTCTTGGCAAGGTCCAATAATCAAGAAAGATATTGAACCACAAAGGGAAAGCTCTGTAATGGGTCTCTATCCCTGGCTCCTTCTAATCATCTGTAAGAGAGGCAATAACATAATATAGGAATGCCCAATTTTACCCCTACTGTGATGCCAGCCATCTGGAAAACCCTATAGATAATTCGCAACAGCAGGGATTGGGGTTTTGAGAGCAGAAAGTTGCTTACTTCTAATTACTACCTTCACTTTTCTCAGCTCTGGATGTTTTTTGGTTGGCAGTAAGAAAGAAAAAATGAAGAGATTTATGTGGGGGGGAACCATTAACCTGGATTCCTTTTATTTAATGCTGGAGCCCCACTTCAACTTCTACAGGCACCTGAACAGCTGCGAAGCAGCAGGAACCCTAAGGATAAGTAGAAAGCATAATATTAGAGTGCCACAGCCCAAACTGATTCCTACCATGGGGCCAAGCATTCTAGGGCATGTCTGAGGTCAGCCCCAATTACAAAAGCAGCAATTTGTGGAAAACGGGAACAAATCTTTTTGGTTTGTGACTTCTAAAGTTGTACCTCAGGCACAAAATTCTTTTAACCCAGGATTCCATTAACTGGATTTGGTGACCCAACTGCCTGCAAATTCACTTTGTTGTGAGTAGAAGAGTTGTAGACCATAAAAGATTTACCTTTTTGGTGTTTTTGTTTTTCAGTATACCTGCTTCTCTTTTATGAAATTGATGCCACCAATATTTCCTGAAGTGAGATAATTTGGAAATGTTTTTAGTATTGCTTCCATTTATAGTGGCAAAAATGTCGGGTTCATAGTCAGACCATCTGTGTTTAAATCTTACTTCTGCAACTTTCTGCAGACGTGACCTTGGAAAAGTCATTCCACTTTTCTGAGTCTCATTTTCTTCATCTTTTAAATGATTAGGTTGGATGTGATGACCCTCTGTGGTCTCTTCCACCTCTAAGTCCTATGATTCTTAAGAATTCTTCAAAAGAGGATCATCCTATATAGAAAAGCAGTAGAATTGTGGATTTGGTACATATTGGTGATTCTTATATTTTTCAGCACACAAAGTAGTCAGAAAATAATGTTTAAGTAAAATTATTTGAACCAGAACCTGGTTGACTTACTCCAGGATTATCTATCTAACTGCTACCATTTTGTGAACTGAATGACAGCAACTCAGTTAAATTCTTAAGTGTTTAACTGAACACCTGCTATTTGTTCTTTACTTTGCTCAGCACTGTAAGGGATATGAGAATTATACATATCTAGATGTTCTAGAATGGTTGAGGTTTCTGTCTTCATGGAATTTGGATATGAGGTGAAAAAGAGATAAGTGGTGCTGGTGGAGCATTGGGTTCCCAGTAGGAGTTGGAATAAGAATAATCACTAAAGAAAGCAGTACCTGTGGTTGTCTTCAGAAAAATTTCTCAAAGCTCCCTTTCTTGGGATTTTTTCCTTTTCTTTTCTCCAATTGCTTTCCCCCCATTACTAAGAAAGGTTTACTGCCTCAGGGGGGTAGAGTTCAACCATGTAATTTTTTTCTTCAAATCTAACAATGTTAGCAATAGAGAAATTACCTCACTCCAGTGTTTGCTGCCTTTGATGACTCCTTAGAAGTAAAGTCACTCAGAGGAAAAACAAGGATAATCTACATAGCATCATGATCCAGGGCAGTGATGGCCCTTCGATTCATACTATATGAGAATCAGTTCAAAGGAATTAGAGATATTTAACCTGGAAAAGAAAAGACTCATGGGGAATATCAAATATTTTGAGGATTTGGAGATGAAAGGATTATGCCTGTTCCTTTAGTCCTTGGAGGTCAAAACAGGGAGAAATGGCTAAAAGATATAGAAATAAATTTAAATTTTATTTCAGAGGAAAAAAAAACTTTTGGAATATGCAGCATATGGGATTGCTATTTGGACAAAGTCTGGATACAGGTGAGTTATAAAAGGGAATCTCTTTAATTTATGGATTAGACTGGATGGCTCCTGAGATACTTTCTAATCCTAAAATTCTGTGATTCTTTTTAATAACCCCCATGTCCCATTTTCTTTTTTCTTTCCCTGTACTAACTGGAAACCTACTTTTCTTACTAGCACCCTGATATTTTGTATTTTTTACCTCCTTGCACTTTACTTGGAAAACCCTTATGGGCCATACTTGGATGAACTCCTTGTTTGTTTGCACACAATGCCAAGCATTCAGCACACTGGGGGCATCAGAGGAGGCCCAGAAGAAAACTTAGAGGTCATTTCATCCAACCTCTTTGTTTTGCATAGAGAGAAGAAGGCCCAAAGAGTTAGCCAGTGTGATTTAGCTGAGCTCATGCAGTTAGTGACAGAGTTGGAATTCAAACTGAGGCTCTCTAATTCTAAATCCAGTGATCTTTCCACTGCTCTGCAGTCACAAAAAAGAAAAATACAGAAAATTGTTTGAATATTAGCACTGGTATAATATAAATAGTACTAAACCAATGTTTTTATAGAGCTTGACAAAAATCCACAGATATATAAGGAAATTTATATTTTTTTTATGTATTGCTTGGTTTTTCCATTTTTTCTCTTCATCTTTTCCTTTTTGTTGCTTAAAATAACTTTTTGTTTAAGGGATCACTTTCTGGGAGAGGAATGGTAGATAAATGGGAAAATAAAGTATAAAAAGATATTAACCAAAATGTATCAAAAAATAAAAATTTAAAAATGTTGGATTGGGTATCAAGAGAACTGAGTTCTAGCCCCAGCTCTACTACTAACTTTCATTGTGACTTTGGCAAAGATGCTCTGCCTTTCTGAGTTTGTTTTCTCATCTGTAAAATGATGGAGTGGGACTCAATTTTCTCTTTCTTTCTAGATCTAAAGTAAATGTGTGAAAAACCTGTGTATTTGAGTAGTGTAGAGAAATTGTAAGCATCCTTGACATTTTAAAAACTTTTCATCCATATCTGTTATACTACAGTCATAACATGTAGCTTTTAATTTTTTCTCTTATAGATCATAACGTGTTGTACACAGAACAAATAAATTAGTCACTAAGCTATTTCAGCTTTATTTTATTACATGATTACAGAATGCTAGAGCTAGAAGGGATCTTAAAGGTCACATAGACCAGCCCTTCTCCATTTACAAATGGGGATGGGGTGGGGGGAAAAAAAAATATATATATATATATGTACATGTGTAAGCATATACATATGCAGTGCATTTGCATATGTGTATATATCATATATTATAATATAGATTGCATTATATCTATATATATACATATACATATATTAGATATTTTTTGTTTAAAAAATTTTTTTTATGTCTTTTGTTTTCAAATCAACCATTTCTAAATATGTTCCTACCCCCACTCCAACAGCCATCCCTTGTAATGAAAAAACAAAAATAAAGTTTAGCAAAGTGAATTAACGCATCAATCAAGTCTGAAAGTATATTCAGTGTTCAACATCCATAGTCTTCCACCTCTGTAAGGAGTGGAAGAAGGTACATTTTATCCTCTCTTCTTCAAGGTCAAGTTGGACCATAAGAATTGAACAGCATTGAGTTTCATTTGTTGTTGCTGCTACATCTCTTAACATCGTTGCAGTCATTATGTGTTTCATTTTCCTTGTTCTGCTTATATTACTTTGAATCAATTTACATGAGTCTTATCATGCTTCTCCAACTTTGTCACATTCAGTTTCCTGAATCATAGTAATATTACATTGAAGTCAGGTTCCATACTTGATTTAGTCTTTCATCAGTCAATAGTTATCTGCTTTGAATGTACTTCTTTGCTCCTGGCAAAAGTATTTTGGGTGTATATGGGGCCTTTGTTTCTAATTTTGACCTACATGGTGTCTTTGCCTAGCAGTGAGATCTCTAGATCCAAGGATATGGACATTTTATTTTTATAAATGCAATTAAAAAATGTTTTGCACTCTTGCTGTGTTCTCTGTACAGTTCTGGGTGCTAGACAGGGATTCAAAGGAAGCAAATGACAAGGTTTCTGCCTTTAAAAAGCTTATAATAGAGTTGGAGAGACAAGACATAAGCCTGAGCAAAGTTAAATAACGATAAAAGATTTAAATAACATTTCAAAACAACAATAGGAAGGATGTCACAAGGCAGTCCATGATTAATTGCCCAATGAATTGAGCAGACAATAATTGCTATAGGAGCTTGGAGGAGGGAAGCATCACCTCATTTATATGCCAAGCTATTTTTAATCCCAACAGAGATTTTGCCTGTTTATTCATCGCATAGCAAAAATGAAAATTGTGACTCTTTTGTAGCTTGAAATTCCCTTGAATGAGATGTTTATCTTAAAATTAAATTCAAAAGAAAAGTGCCTTTGCTTAGTGTTGATATTTTCTTCATCATTTCTAAATTAAGATGCACAAGAAGCCCAAAATCTAAAGAGCTATTGTTTAAGCTAAATTAGATTAACCTTTCTCCACCGCACCCCTGCCCTTCCCGACCCATGTGGAGCTCTCTCCACTTTTGTTTACCCAAGTCTCAAGGTTATCTCTGTCAAAATTGCAATTAGTCTGTACTTCAGACCTATTGTTAGGGTACTATGCTGAGAGCTATAAACTACCTCACTCTGGCATAATTAAAACAATGTTCCAGTTCACCTGTTTTATGATACCTACTTGGCTTTTCATAAAGCATCTTTTCACAGCCCTTACTGTGTTCAGACCTTTGAAACTACAGCACGTTAAGAAAGAGGAACGTGAATGTTTCAGTCTTTCAAATTGGTCAAAGTTCTGTTACTATAAAAGTCATGTTACACCATGAGGGGAGAAGCCCTTCATCATATGGGTCTATGATAAAAACAATAACTTGAATTTCTGTAGCATTATAAGGTTTACAGAGCACTTTCTTCCATACCTAAGAGGCAGGCAGTAGAAGTTTCATCATCGCCATTTTGCTTCTTTATATTAATTGCTTCTTCTATCCTTGCTCTCAAGGAGCTCGCCCTCTAGGTGGTAGAGATAATAAAAAAATGTAGATACATGATACAAAGTAGCTGAAACATTAGAGGAAAAGTTTCTAGTAGGTGGGAGGAACAGAAAAGTAGAAGTCACTTCCTAGAGAAGGTGACATTTGAGGGAAGTGAAGGATTTTAAGAGATTTGGCATTCTTGGTATAGGAGAGAGTCAGTATAAAGATATAGGCTTGGCAGATAGTGGAAGATGGGGTGTCATGTTCAAGGAATAGTAAGTAGACCAGGAAACTGTTTGGATTTGAAAGTAAAGTATAAACAGGCAGGAAAGAGAGGAAGGCAGCAGTTTGCAAAGAGCTTTAAATGCTAAACAAAGGACTTTATATATGATCCATTAGATTTTGAGGTCCTCAAGGGCAAAGACTGCTCTTTTCCTTTCCTTGTAACCCCAGAGTTTGGCATGGTGCCTAGCATATAGTAGGTGCTTGATAAATTTTTGTCACCTGAGTAGAGATCATAGGGACCCATTAGCGTTTATTGATGGGGAGATAGGGACAGCATATCTAGACAAACTTTTTTTTTTTTAAGTGAGGCAGTTGGGGTTAAGTGACTTGCCCAGGGTCACACAGTTAGTAAGTGTTAAGTGTCTGAGGCCGGATTTGAACTCAGGTACTCTTGACTCCAGGGCCTGTGCTCTATCCACGGTGCCACCTAGCTGCCCCCTAGATAAACTCTTTAAAATCACTTTGTCAACTATATGGAATATAGGAGAATAGCTTACATGATATATAAGATAGATAGATAGATAGATAGATAGATAGATAGATAGATAGATAGATAGATAGATAGATAGATAGATAGATAGATAGATAGACAGATATTCTAGTTCAACAGGCTGTGATCCTGTGTATGTGAATATTAAACCAATGTTAACTATTTTATCTTTACTTTCTACCTTGATGACAATGAAAATTATTTGTAATTTGAAAAGATGCCTATATTCATAGTAAAAGTAATATCTAAAACTCCTTTTCTCACTTATTCAGTTAATTGAAACTATATTCAGGGTGCTGTGCTAGGCATTGTGGAGAATATAAAGATGAGTAAGACACGGTTCCTGTCATCAAGGGACCAATGATCTAGAAAGGATCTGCCTTTGACACGGGTCCCAGAAAACAGCTGCCTACAGTAAGGAGATTCCTTGAAACACAATGTGGTTTAATAAAAGGAACACCAAATTTGGAGTAACAAGAACTAGATTTAGATCCTTGCCCTGCCACTTACCAGCTGTGTAATTGATGCCAACCTCACCCCTCTGAGACTCATTATTCCCATCTATAAAATGGGAGTAGTAATTGAACTACTTATAAGGGTGCTGTGAGGACAGTACTTTAACTTTTAAATGATTATATAAATTTGAGCTATCACACACACAGGTAGACCACTAGAGAACTCCCCCAGTATCTTTACAGTGTTAGCAAGAAATGAGGAAGCCCCAGACTATTCAGTGAGTTCTTGTAGTGAATTTAGGGAAAATATGGACAAGAATTGTGTTGAATGAGCAGACATGGATAGGTTGCAAGATGCATCATGGGAGGAAACAGCTACTTTCGTAAGCTCGAAGATTTATTTAAGTTTGTTATATTTCTCCTAAATGAAGCTGAGGTCTCTGCCTGTGATCAGAACAGCCTGAGCAAATAGCTCGCTAACACTTTGCAGAGGGGAAGATCAGTTTCTAGCATGATTTATTTTATTTTATTTATTTATTTATTTTGCATGGGGCAATGAGGGTTAAGTGACTTGCCCAGAGTCACATAGGTAGTAAGTGTCAAGTGTCTGAGGCCAGATGTGAACTCAGGTTCTCCTGAATCCAGGGCTAGTGCTTTATCCATTGTGCCACCTAGCTGCCCCCTCTAGCCTGATTTTTTTTAAAATTTTGTGGGGGGGGGCAATTGGGGTTAAGTGACTTGCCCAGGGTCACACAGCTAGTAAGTGTCAAGTGTCTGAGGCCAAATTTGAACTCAGGTCCTCCTGACTCCAGGGCTGGTGCTCTATACACTGTACCACCTAGCTGCCCCTCTCTAGCATGATTTTTTTTTTTTTTTTTTTTTTAGTGAGGCAATTGGGGTTAAGTGACTTGCCCAGGGTCACACAGCTAGTAAGTATTGTCTGAGATCGGATTTGAACTCAGGTACTCCTGACTCCAGGGCCGGTGCTCTATCCACTGCACCACCTAGCTGCCCCTCTAAGCATGATTTTTAACAGACATCAACTCAACCCACCATAAAAGATGGCTCCACTAATTCAAAGAGTCTTAAGTGCTATATCCTAGTTAGTCAATCAACAAGCATTTTATTAGGCAGTTTAAGTATTTTGTTAATTAGTAAGGCTGCCTCAAGAGTTTCATATAGCTCTTCTCTGATGCAACCAGCTTAAGCTTGAAGTGATTGTGTTCCTCACGACTCATGGGTGCCAGTGAATAGTTAGCACTTCCATTCCATTTAACCATTTCGCATCAATTAGCTTTCAGAAAAAAATATTTATTTTTACAATGTGGAATTAACAAAAGTAAAAAGTTTCCACCCAACACTTTGGGAACCCATTCCCCCATGTCCCACTGCAGTCTCTGGGAAGAATGAGCTCACACTTTGCTTAGTCTTTACATTACTTTGGTCCTACCAAGTTCATCTCCAAAATCAGCCTTGTTGCTGGATGATTCTTCTCAGGTATCCCCAGGCTGGGTTCTCTCGGTCACACCTAATGTTTATGCCTTCTACCTCCTATACTGGGGGTATCTCACCAACCTACTTTCAGGATCTTCACTTAACTATATAGCAAGAAGTCACAGTATTTTTGTGCAGTCCTGGGTATGCGATATCGGGAATGATAGAGGAGTTTTGCCTGACTCTTTGATAATGATCTTGGTCTAGAGAAAAGAAAAAGCTATATAATCAAAGGGATCCAAGAGAACACCTGAATTACCTGCACAGGTGTGCTGTGGCCTTAGATGCCTCATCATATGACAAGATATAATGGTATGGAGTCGGACAACATCCATAGGGCACAGAGAAGTCTGAGCATTTCCTAGTGTGGCAGGTCATGAAATAGAGCTTTCAGGTTTCTAAGACCAGTGGCCTGGCTTCATCCCTTAGAAAAGTGCAAATTTCTTTACAGCTCAATGAGCAAGTGTCCATTTGGCCTCCACAGTTGTCTAAGCAAAGCATTTCTTACCTTATTCCAAATGCAGAAAGTTAATTGACTTGAAAATTATTTCTGTAATTCCTGTGACCCATACCTTAGATATTGAGTCTAATGCAGATGCAGTAGGTTGCCCCCAATTAATTAATGTCATGGCAGGGGTGGACTTGGGCCTTTTGAAATGAATTTTTTCATTTATATAAAATAAGATGCAAATTACAGTGAGTCTAATGCCTAGTATTTTAATGGAATGCATTATTGGTCCTAATCTTAAATGTGGGCACAGACTCTTGTCTTATCTTTTCTACTTTGGTTTTCCCTATCCCCAACTTTACTGAAAAGTGAGTACCTTTGTCTCTGGGATTGTGGAAGACCATGGGATTTGCCAAATGATTAAAAGGAATCCTTACCACTGAAAGAGAACATAGCAAGGCTTGTAAGTTATGATTGTAGGGCCAAGAGCTAGAAAGCCCTCCAGCCCAACATTTTTTTTTTACAAATGAGGATATTGAGGCCCAAGGAGGTTAGCGATTTGTCTAAGGTCACACAGGGAGTAATGGGTAGGCCAGCATTTTTAAGCTAGGTTCTCTAGCTTCCAAATCTAACTGGCTTTTTTGTTTTGTTTTGTCTTTGTGTTTTTGTTTTTTGGTCAGGCAATAAGGGTTAAGTGACTTGCCCAGGGTCACACAGCTAGTAAGTGTCAAGTGTCTGAGGTCGAATTTGAACTCAGGTCCTCCTGAATCCATGGCCAGTGCTTTATCCACTGTGCCACCTAGCTGCCCCCTGACTGGCTTTTTATAGTATCATGCTGCTTCCTTGAAGAACAGCTAATTATCTATTACATAGTTAATTATAGCCAGAATTAGGATTTGAACCAGGTGTTCCTAACTCTTAGTCCATGTTTCTTTCCTTCTATCTTCTGGTATTTGTTGTTGAGTCATTTTAGTCATATACAATTCTTTGACCATATTTTGGGGAGTTTATTGTCAAAGATAATGGAGTGATTTTCCATTTCCTTCTCCAGCTCATTCTAGAGATAGGGAACTGAGGAAAACAGGATTAAAAGACCTGCCCAGGTTCATACAGCTAGTAATAAATGGTCTGAGGTCATATTTGAACTCAGGAAAATGAGTCTTCCTGACTCCAGGCCTGCCACTCTGTCCCCTGAGCCACCTAAATGCCTGCCTCTCCCCCTTAACATTTGATCATAAAAACTTAGAGCATTGTCACTTCTGTTTTCCCTCCTCATGAAAAACAGCTCTTTTTTAATAATATATTTTAAGGTCCTAGAACTGGACTAGGGAATGGACTTATAATTTCTTTGATGCAGAGGACTCTGGGTAAGGAACTTATTTCATCTGTATAGATCCACACTTTCTCTACAACTTTGAATCTTTGAGAGCCATACAGAACAGAAATGTCAAATGCATCCTTCATGAGATTCACAAAACTCCCAAGTATGACTTGAATCAGGTGAAAATGTCATTGGACAATGCTGAACAAAATAAATAGAAATAAAATACAACATAGATAATGTTAATGCATGGTTTTCCAAGCCAGCATGTGACCTGCAGGATCCATTTTTAGTTGATCATGACACCACTTCTCTCAAGCACTGAGAGGTGTAAGAAACCTATTGCATTGTCTGAACCCAGCCTTCTCATTTAGAGACTAGATCTGTTTAATGCTTAACTCTGAACCTAGGCTGTACTGACCAGAAACACAGGAAGATCCTCTCTCCCCGCCCCACCCCACCTCCCAATCTCAAGCAACACATATGTCTTATCTGGAAACATTGCCTCTGTGCTGACCAGTCAGTTGATCTTTCCTTATTTCCTTTGTTTAAATCCTATATAATGTGTAACTTACATATACCAAGGGGAAGACAGCTGCCCCTTTTTTGCTCTTCCCTCTGCTGGACAATTTAATAAACTTCTTTCTAAATTATTTTGACTTTGGGCTTTGTTCTCAGCCTAACAAAGGTTAAGTGACCTGCCCAGGGTCACATAGCCAGTATCTGTCAGCGTTAGAAGCCGAACCCAGGTTTTCTGTTTGAGGGACCTCCCAATTGTCCAGCACACCACACTACCCCTTCACTAACAGTATGCTCTCCACCTTTGAATGGAACTTGTTAAAAGGAGTGTACAAAATTAGATGTGACACAACACTTAGAATTGTGTGTCATTCCCTTCTAGCTTTCTTTCAAGATGTGTGTGTGTGAAACCTTTTTTAATCCTCAAACTGTCACAATGAAATATTTTTCTTTTGTTTATTGGAGTTCATACAGATAGTTAATAGCTCCAAAATTAAGACCAGAATTTTTCTTCTACCCAGAAGTTGAGGATTTACATGGCTCATTTTGATTCACACTAAAGGGAGTTGCTTGTCTCCTGAGCATCCATAGAAAATAAGATAGCACCTCTCTTACCTTCAAGCCAAGGAGGTAGTAAAGCAAAGTTTATTGCCTCGGTCTTTTGGTCCAGGAGGTAAAACAAGCTATTGATCCCAGTTTAGGGTTTAGATTCCAGTGTTTCACATCTCAGACTCGTCACTTCCCAAAGCAATTTTAGATTCAGACTCTGTCTTAAGACTCTAGGAGTCAATTTATTAATTTTGAGATGGTAGTAAGAGCATATTTTAAGAAGAGGAGCTAAGTACATAGTAGTTCAATTCCTAGCTTAAAAAAACACCTGATTTTTATCATGTGTTTCAGCTTCGAGGGCATTGAGGATTCCAATAAACCAATATTTGTTTATCGACTTGGTTTAAGAAAATCTGGCCTTTTTTTCTTAAAAGTATATAAATTTTATTGATAGCTTATGCTTTTTATGATATAGTAATTTCCTGCCATGCTCCTCCATATACCAAATTAGCCCTCCCTTATCACAAAGAAACATAATCATGAAAAATTAACCCTTACTTCCATCTCTCTACCCAAAGGAGAAAGGTAAATGTCATTGTCTATGCTCTAAGATCAAGCGATGGGTCATTATAATTATTCAGAATGCAACTTCCTTTTCAGGATGCTTATTTGCATTATTGTAATCATGTATATTGTTTTTCTGATTTGCTTATTTCACTCTACATCAGTCAATACAAGTCTTCCCATTTCTCCCACCCTTAATCCTTTGTATTCATTATTGGGGGAAGAGAATAATATTCTAATGCATTCACAATTTTTTCAACAATTTCTTAATCATTAGATGCCCATTTAATTTCCATTTTTTGTTTGGTTTTGTTTTGGGGGTTTTGCTACCAAAAACAGTGCTGCTATAAATATTTTGATAAATGGATGCCTCTTCTTTTCTCAGAATGACATATGATACATCTCTCTTACATTGTCTTCCTAGACTCAGAATCACAGAATATGAAATTTTAAATTAAATTCAGTCTACTTCTATATATAGAAGTTAATTAAATTGCCCAAAATATTAGATCTGGTCTTCTACTTACTCTACTCCCTTTCTCTCTTTTCACAGATGTGCAGTTGTTGTTCAGTCATTTCAGTCATGTCCAACTCTTCATGACCCATTTGGGTTTTCCATTCTCACAAATTCTTCCTTTTCCTTGACCCATCTTCTTTCCTCTCCTGTCTCTGTGGAACCATTTGATACCCCAAGTGAAACTGTCTTTCTTCAGCAACTATAGGCACTAAACAACTACTATGCTTCCCCAACCCCTTAACATAAGAGTAGAATCATAGCTTAGTAAGAACAGAATAGTTTTAGGAATCAGCAGACTTCATTGGTCTTGCTTTAAGAGTCAGTTGGGATTTTGTACTATAAAATAATCTTGTTGTTTTAGAGCTAGAGTTATTCCAAGGGTGCAGCTATGGTGAGAACATGGTACCTTTGAAGTAGCAGCAAAAGGAGAGGGCCTGGGTGACAGAGTATAATCCAAGGGCCATAGCCATAAAGTCAGAGAAGTGCTGGTGGCCAGGTTAAGGTGAACCTGGCACTTCACTGTTTCCAATTGGGAAGTCATTTTTTTTTTATTCGATCATATACAATTCAGTCAAATTCAGAAAGCACTTAATATGGACCTCCTATATGAAAGACATAGTGTAAAGCATTGGGAACTCGAAAACAAATATTCCTTCAAGGAATCCACATTTTAATATCAACATGTATATACACAAGTATAGTAAAAGGTCGACATTGAAAGGGGAAGGGGAGGATTCCAACCACTTAAGCCAGGATATATTAATCTAGTAGTATGTGTGGAAGACACTGGTTTGGGCACAAAGAATACAAAGGCAAAAAGTAAATGAGCTTCTACTGTGGGAAATAACATGATCACAGATAAGTAAGTGGAAAATACATAAAAGACTTTCAAGGAGGGAAGGAGAACACTAACTATTGAGGGTCAAAGGGCAGATCAATTTAGTCCTCATATTGAAGGTGGCACTTGAGGTGAGCATTGGAGGAAACTAGGATTTCCAAAAGACTGAAATGAGAAGGCAGAGCGTTTCAGACATAGGTGACAGCTTCTGCAAAAGTGTGGAAGTGAGAGATGGAATGTCCAATATGGTCCACAGCACTTCGGTGAATGAGAAGCAAAGTGAATTCAATCTAGAAAGATAGGTTGGAGCCAGATTGTAAGACAAGATGAATTGCTCAAAGAAAATCTTGGGAAAAAGAACTCTGACAACTGGGATTGGGGTGGTAGTTGGAATAAGCACACCTTCCCAGAGAAGGTTGCCTTTGAGTTGAATTTGAAGGAAGATAAGGATTCTCAAAGGCATAGATGAAGACGAGTTGCATAAATGCACAGAGAAGAGAAAGGGTCTTCAAACTTGGGAGAAAAGCTAGTAGTTAGGGTTAGCCTAAGCACAGAGTTCATCTAGGGGAATAATGTGAAATGAGGCTGGGAGTCAGATTGTGTAAAGTGCTAAATGTTAAGATGAGAGGTTTATATTTTATCCTGTAATGTAAGCAAGCATTTGTTAACCGGTCAGTCAACAGCCATTTGTTAAGCAATTACTGTGTACTAGGAACTGTGCTGAACTCTAGGAATCAGTTACCAGTTAAAAGAAAGACAGTTCTTGCCCTTGAGAAGCTTACATTCTGAAGGGATAAGACATCACATAAAAGGAAGCTGAAAAGTGGGGGAAGGCAGAGCAGAGTGGAGTATGGTGGAGAAAGAGGTCTGGACAATTCCAAAGGACTCATGATGGAAAATGTTCTCCACATCCAGAAAAAAAGAATTATAGATTCTGGTTTTGGGGGGGGTGAGGAAATTGGGGTTAAGTGACTTGCCCAGGGTCACACAGCTACTAAGTTGTCAAGTGTCTGAGGCCGGATTTGAACTCAGGTCCTTCTGAATCCAGGGCCTGTGCTCTATCCACTGTGCCACCTAGCTGCCCCAGAACTGTGGATTCTGAATGCAGATTGAACCATACTGTTTCTATTTTTGTTTTCTTTTTTGAGATTTTCCCTTTTTGTTCTGATTCTTCTTTCAGAACATGACTAATGCAGAAATACATTTAATGTGATTGTACATATATAACCTATACCTGATTGCTTTCCATCTTGGGGAGGGAAGGGAAGAGGAGGGAGAAAAATTTGGAACTAAAAATCTTCTGAAGACAAATGTTGAAAACTATCTTTACATGTAACTGGAAAATAATAAAATACTTTTGTGATAAAAAACAAAGAGTTCTGGAGAGTCAAGTATAAGCTAAGAGAAGAAGAAAGGAGTGAACTTGGGGGGCCTGGACCCTTTGTTAAAATAGAAGTGCAGGGAGAATTCATCAATTAAAGGTAGAAGCTATGAGTTCTAAAGGATCTTCCATAGTGGAAAGGTCATGAAGATGGAGGGATCTCCCAGGATGAGGAGGTTTCTGGGGAATGGTGGAGAAAGCCATCCAGAGAGTCAGAAACAAAGCTGGAAGAACTGAGTAAATTTGGCTGGCCTGAGCCCTTCCTAAAATAGAGGTTCTGGGAGGAATTAAACAATAAGAGAAAGGGGCCACAAGGGAGGAGTCTTTCAGAAATCTTTTATAAGCAATAAATAACCTCACTGAACAGTTTTGAGTAGAGGAATAAAATCATCAGATAGATCTAGATTTTAAGACTCATAGAGTGACAGAATGCCAATGATGGAAGGGACCTTAGTGACCATCTTATCCTTTCACCTGCCCTTTCTTCCACCTTCTGTACATTTATCTTTTTTAAGGGTTTAAGTTGGGGAGTGATCTTTCTTACCAACAAACATTTTATGTTTTACCTCCTGACTAAAATCATTTCCTTTTGTGTTTTCAGAATTTCCTGCTTGAGAGTTTCCCTTTGTTCATGGACTTGGTTCTCTTGTGGCATTTTAGTCTTTGTTACACTATATATCTTTCCTCTGAACCAAGGATTCCTAACTCTAGTTGTATCATGGACCCCTTTAGTAATCTGATGAAACCTATGAACCTCTTTGTTCTTAAATCACAAAATGCACAGAGAAATGCAATACAGTATAAATGAAACCAGTTATTTTAAAATAAATAATTTCTTTTCCCATTCAAGTTCATTGACCTCCTGAAATCTTTTCAGGTTAAGAAGCCCTGCTTAAAAGCATCTCAAGTCTGCTTTTCTAAAAGTGTGCCGTATCATGTCTTGATGTCGTTTCCTCTACCACAAACTCCAAGAGGGAGTGGTCACTTTTCTAGCATATTCTTATCATTTCAGTCCCAGCAACAGTTCCTCTTTGTTAGACTGAATTACATCCCCTACAGCATTCCCCCTTGCTGGTTCCTTCATCTGTAGTATGAAATTATCTTTAAGGCAAGTTAGATGTGATTAGTTGTTCTGTTTCTGATGGAGGAAGACACTTGCAGTAGATTTCTTTTTTTTTTTTTTTAATTTTTGCAGGGCAATGAGGGTTAAGTGACTTGCCCAGGGTCACACAGCTAGTAAGTGTCAAGTGTCTGAGGCTGGATTTGAACTCAGGTACTCCTGAATCCAAGGCCAGTGCTTTATCCACTGCGCCACCTAGCTGCCCCATGCAGTAGATTTCTTAATACTGGTATCCCATCACTATGTCATGTATTAGAGCCAAATTTTGATCCCAAACTCTTCATCTCTTTCCCCTTGTCTAGGTGATCTGTAATATACTCCAATAGCAAAATATTTTATGTTTTTCTCTCCAAGACCTTTACTTACTTGTTCTCCAGCATACTTCCCCTTTTGGATTCCTGGATTTCCTCACATGAGTATACCGTCTTAATGTTTAGTGCTACTCTACTCCCTCCACAATGTTATCCATACTTCTTCTTTTGGTAAGGTATAGCTATTCAGAGCAGTGTTTCAGTAACAGGTTTCATGGTATCAAGTCTCAATGTTACCTTATCTTCTTCCTTGTTCCCTGAATTTTTAATAAATTGTTTCTATTAATAGCATAGGGCAGCTAGGTTAAAATCAGCAAAGCTCATCTTCATGAGTTCAAATATGGCCTTACTTCCTAGTTGTGTGACCTTGGGCAAGTCAATTGACCCAATTTGCCTCAGTTTTTCATTGGTAAAATGAATTGGAGATGGAAATGGCAGACCACCAACGTACCCTTGCAAAGAAGACCCCAAATGGGGTCATGAAGAATTGGATATGACTAAAACAACTTGACAACAACAACTAAGTACCAGCAATTAAATGTGGCTCCTGAATAAATTACCCCTAAGAGCTTGTTTTATTCCTTTTTACCTACCAACTGAAGAAAAAAATAATAGCTAGCATTTATGTAGACCTTTAAGGTTGTATTTATTTAAATTATTGGGGAACTAGGCTGGGTCTAAACCCAGCCTGAATTATTTTTGGGGGGGGGGGCAAACTGTATTTTTCCAAAATATTGCTACTTATAAATTAATGGCCACTGCACCCATTTAGGCAGTATGCATTTATTATTAAAGTATATTAAATACTAGGAGAGCTGAACACAAGCTGAAAAAAAACCCAGCACCATATTGTCTCTTAAGAGAGAGCACATGGCCCCAAACAGAGTTTAGAAGCCCTACATTACCTATACTTGCCTAAGAGGAGAGCACTCACCAACAGACTGTGGGTCCAGACAAAAGTGAGTTCCAAGATGGTGGTCACCAGGAGCCTCTAGTACTCCTGACTTTTATCCTCTCTTGATTGAGGTGTGTTGCTACACACTGATCAAAGCTAATTGGTCAGCATCATTCAATTCAAATTGATTGATATGGCTTGAGGGTGGCCCATATTAAAATGAGCTGTACCATGATGACATCAGAGTCTTAATAAGAGACCAACCTTAAGAGGCAACGGTGCCTTCAAATAGGTGTAGTTTAATCACCTTAGCTCAATGAACTAGTCAGAGAACCTTATCTCTTGTATTTTTAGACTGGCTCTGAAAGAGATCAGCTAAAGTTCCTGAACTAAAGTGGGGGTGACGAGAGAAAGGGTGCCCCTCAAAAATCCATTAATAAGAATTCTCACAAGGTTTTCAAAGCATTGTTCATATATATCAACTCACCCCCCCCCAAAAAAAAGAAAAAAAAATAGATCCTCACAACTACCCTAGGAGCTAGATGCTGTTATTGTCTCCATTTTACAAATGAAGAAACTAAGGCACATAAAGATGAAATAAATTGACATGGTTCATGTAGCTAATCCTAACTGAGGAAGGATTTTAACTCAGGTCTCATTGACTCCAAGTTCCTAGGCAGAAAGGCTAACCCAAGTTGAGGGTGATGTACAGGCTACAGACCTGTCAATGAGTTAGGTTGCTATCTACCCCAAGCATGTGAAGACATTCCCTGGAGGATTGGGTAGATGAGAACACTTTGTTCCAACAGTCATGAAGGTGGCTGAAGCAGGCACCGAGGAGCACTTAGAGCTTGGTCAGACATCAAAGATGCCAAGGTCATCCACTGCAGCCCAGGCCATCACCAGCCATCCTGACATTTGTCTTGCCACTGAACTTCTGTGACTCTGTAAGAGAGACTAAGGCTGATGACTTTAAGCAACTTTGCCTTGCTTCAGTATAATTCATGTACAAGTCAAGACATCACCCCATGATGTCATTAATCTTCCAAAATAAAGGACAAACAACAGTATACATCTCTGTGTATGTGTCCACACACATTGATTGTTGTCTTGTGTTCTTGAAGACGACCGCAATGACATTACTATGTTGGAGTCAAGGTAAAGTGTGTCTGTTAGATCCCCAAGAATGTTCCCCCCTTAAGTGGATGTAAAAGATACTGAACAATGAAGCTGGAACAGCCAGCATTACAAATAATAGAGGAAGATTTATTATAAGCAACTCACACATGGGTAACAGAATTCCATGATTGGGGGGACAAAAGTGGATCCCTCATCCCCATACCTTTCTACTTGGAGACCCCCTTTTTATAGGGAGGGCAAACAAAGCCTGCATAAGAGAGACCAGGTATACCCACATGCTTCAACGTGAAACTATTGCTAAAGAAACCTCCAAAGCTGCCAAGGGCTGGCTAACAACAATGCAGCGTGCCTGGAAGATGTGCATGAGCATATACCTCTTCTTAAATGGGGTGAATGGGGGAGTCAGCTTTCCTTGTGAGAACTGGCCATACTGCTGAAGCCATATTATCCCACAGTGTCCAACTCTGGCTGGTCAGACCAATATGAACTCAAAGAAAGCCCTACCACGGTTTGGGCACAAAGAGTCCACAGGAACATGTGAAGTGGAGATGTCTTTAAATTTGTGCACCTCACATTGCTTTTGAACTACTGCAATTCTGCTTAGCGCACAGAGCACGGCACTTTCTTTGAGGAAGACATGACATGCTCGGTGATCCTTTATGTTGGCCAATGCCTCCTGTGTCATGCAGTAGGTTCCAAAGTTCTTCAGAGAGACCCTTAGAGTGTCCTTGTATCACGTCTTCTGATCTCCATATAAGTATCTATCTTGTGTGAGTTCTCTACAAAATAGTTTTTTAGGCATATGCATTTGGCATTTGAGCAACATGGTCAGCCCACTAGAGTTGTACTGTCTGCAGTAGTTATATATGTGTGTGTGTGTGTGTGTGTGTGTGTATGTATATGTATGTATGTATATACATACATACAAATATATATATATATACATATACATAATACAGAAATACATGTTTAAGATTTGTATGAATAATATTTAAAAGAATTGCCGGTTTTGTTGTTGTTTTGCTGAACCTATGATTTCATTGATTTAAGGAACTTCCAGCAAGAAAACACTGCTCCTGATGCAAATAGGCAGCTGTTCTGCATTTTATAGTCAAGTGCATTTCCTGGGGCACTGAAAGGTTAAATAACTTGCCCAAAGTCACAGAGCCACTGTGTATCAAAGGCAAGACTTGAACACAGATCCTCCTGATGCCAGGATTTGTTTGTTGTTTACCATTTTATAACTGCTTAAAATGTGTTGAGCTTGAATTCAAAAGAGACCTGAATTTGAATTCCACCTTTGACACTAGCTAGATATGAGCAAGACTCTTTATCTCTCTCTGCCTCATTACTTTGTTTATAGAATGAGGATATTTACTACCTATCTCATAGATCTATTAAAGAATTAAATCAGAGGTACAGATATAGATACAAAGATAGATATGGGCATATGGATAGATGTATGGAAACAAATTACAGAAATGTAAAGATATATAGATTAATATATACATTTAATACACACATATATAATGTGTATGTGTGTGCATATATATCTATTTCTATCATTCTTTAACAATCCTGAAGTACTTTATAATATCAATGAATTCTAGAATATTACTAATATTTTCATAGAAGAATTATTATTATGAAGCTTCATCCTCTCCTAGGGATAGTTGGAGGAAAAGTTAGGTGATTTCTTGGGTCATTTCAAACTCTAAATTCTATGATCCTCTGACACTAAGGAAATGGTAACAGAGTTCACTATAACTGCTGAACTGCTGGACTTTTAGTGCCTAAGCCCATGATTCTCAGGCATATTGGGAGGGAGAGGTCCCATTGGGTAGAGCACATTAAGTAGCACCAATGTCCCATGATTAGCAAATTTGCTGGTATTTAACCTAACTCCCACAGAGGGGACCTGAGAGTAACTCTACTTACAGAAGAGATTGAGGATAGTAATATACCCTTATTTGGAACCAGAGTGAATTCTGAATCAGTGAGTGGGTCTAAATTAATAAGGTTCTGACAAAGAAACGGGCTTACTAAGCATTACCACATTGTAAGCAAAGGTTGTTTTCAATGTTCTTGTCAATGCATTGAAATCTATTGCAAAAACTTTTACTTCTGCATAATTTGGTGAGGGGTAATTTTGTTCAAAACCCAGTACTTTATAGCAGTCCAGCTGTTGAATAACGCTTATCCATTAGCTTGTGTTCAGGAATAAATGTAATTATTCAAAAATTCAGACTCACCTTGTCTTCATGATCTTCCAAATGGGTGGTATTTACTACAGCTCCACATTTCTTATTAAACGTCAGCCATTTCAAGGCCATAAAGCTCAGTCCTGATAGAATGACTTTTCCACTAAAAAAAAGTCCATTAAGTTCACAAATCCTCTCTCCATGACTTGATGCAATCTTTCCGCATTATAATTAGCAGAATAGTGAGAGAGTCAAGGAATCCTGCAAAACTGTTTGCAATTGGATAATTTAAGTCCATTTTCTCACCTATTTCCTACCTCAGTTCCTCTGCCACATAGACTTTTCTTTGATCGTGGTGATGAAAATAGTGATTAAACTGATTTTTATGGCAATAGTCAAACTTTACCTTCAGTCAGTTGTTGATTCATGGTTAAAGAAAAGTAAATGAAATGTACAGAAGAGCCCTATCAGCTATGCATAGGGCTGTGCTTATTACATACACTTATATATGGGACAACTAATATATAGATTAGTGTGTTGGGCTTAGAGTCAGGAAATTTATCTTTTGGATTTCATATCTGGCCTCAGACACATACTAGCTTGTGATACTGGGCAAGTCACTTCACCCTGTTTGTCTCAGTTTCCTCATCTATAAAATGAGCTGAAGAAGGAAACAGCAAAGCACTCTGGTATCTTAGCCAAGAAAACCCCAAATTGGGTCAAAGAATCAGACTCAACTGAAAAATAACTGAACAACAGCAATGTATCTTGAGATTCAGGGAAGGATTGGTTAGGGAACAGGTGGGAAGTAAGGGTTAAATTGGGTTTAAGCAAAAATAAGGATGATCTTCAAGAATTGCCCATCTTATTGATTTCTCGTTCCCCTTCACTGGTGTATCTATCCCACTTTTTTGTAAGTGCCTTTGACAAGGGATATCAACATCCATTCTATTTTTACTACAAAATTTTGAGGTAGCACATTGATTACATCATAAACATGTAGAGACTGTGGGTTACATATGCCAATCCACACCGCTAGAGCATTCCCATTGGTTCTTCCCCTGCAGCCCATTCACATGAAACTTTAGCCTAAACTTAAATATGACTGCAATCAAATCTTTGTGTATTCGTTAACCAGGAGAGGACTGTCTATCTCAAGAGATAATAGGAGTGGTCATAAAGAAAGATAAAAAAGAGACTCAGCAAGGATACAACCTTGGTTCAGATAACAGGTAACTTAGTCTCTGTGGAGTAACAGGCATATAGTAGGTGCTTAATATATGCTTGTTTGATTGATTTGATTAACTCAAGTGCATACCTGTCGAGGGTGATGGCCACTGACTCCTCATGAACTGTCCTTTTCATGCCCTGGGTTACTTGAAATGTGTGACATAGCTCAAGCTCTAGTCTCCTGGACCAGACAGGTTTCAGGGGCAGCTTCCCTGCCTTTTAGAGAAAAAAACATGCCAACTTCCGTGGAAAGAGCCTTTGTGAATATTACTGCTATTCTAGAAGCCATACAGTGCAACCCTCTTATCTTTGATGACTCTGAAGCCCAGAAAGTTTAAAGAACTTTCCCAGTGTCATACAAGTAGTGGACGCATAATTTAAACAAAGGTCCTCTGCTTGCAAAGCCAGTGCAGTTCCCCTGTCCCACATTCCCTCTCATTGAACTCTGAGGTCTCTCACAACTCTAAATTTTATGATCCTAAAACTTCAAGATCTTTGGTTGCTGCGTTAATGATGTAAGTTATTTAAGTCATAATTGGAGCATTGCCACTACAGAAATTGGTATTGGGTCTATATTGGTGCTTTACCTCTAAAAATCTTCAGTTGAATGAAGTTCTAGCCTGTAAGCATGAGTCGTCCCTTAGGTTCACTGATCAGGGCTGGACTGAGTTTTCAGTGAATGTCAATTACCTCTTATGAAATATGAGCAACTATACCCGTGTGCCATTTAGATGTAGGTCACTCAGTTCACTGAATCAAATTGTTTTTTATTATTCTTTCCTATGAAACCTCTTCTAGCTAGCTCTCATAAGAGAAGGAACGGCACAGCGGGGTATACTTCAAAAACTTTGAAAACAAATAAAGCTGCTCAGCCCCATTCTTTATTATTTAATTAAAATGCTTCATCTCTCAGCTCAAAAACTGCCTTTTGTTCCAACCTCTTAGCCCCTTTATTAGATATGGTTTGATTAAATTATTAAATGGGACTCACATTTTTTCCTCAATGCTTCAAAGGATGGACTTCAAAATGGGCCAAGCCTTCCGAGCAACACATGTATTTTTAATTGCAATTTCCTTTCATTCCCATTGCCACCGAAATAGCGTGTAGAATATTTTCTAAGACCAATGTCCATAACTGTTGTACATAAGATGCTGTGGGAAGTGTTGGAGTTGGAAGCAAGAGGCCTGTGTTTGAATGTTTAATCTAGAGAGAGGGACGGGGACAATGGGTTCAACATGATAGATGTATTTAAGAACTTGAAAGGCTGTTAGGTTAGAAGAGAAATTAGACTACTTTGTTTGGCCAGAGCACAGAATTAGGAGCAATGGGAGAAGGGCAGAGCAAGCTGAAAGGGCTTGTTGCCATTAGGCAGATTTAGTGTTGGTGTCAGAAAAAGCTACCTCAGGAAGTCATTACTCCACCTTTCTCATGACTGGGTTGTAGAGACAGGGGATGCAGGGAAAGACTATTAGGCTGGGAAGCAGGAAGATCTGAGTTCAAATACAGCCTCAGACCTTAGCTGTGTTGACCTTGGGCAAGTCATTTAACTTCTTTTTACCTCAATTTCCTCAACTGTAACATGGGGATAATAATATCCAGTGTTGTTGTGAGGATCAAAAGAGATGATATTTGTTAAGTATTTTACATAGTAACTGGCACATAGTAGGCGCTTGTTAGTCCCCTTCCTTCCTTCCCCCTTTCCCCAGTATGGATTCTTCTCCAGTGCTTAGCCCAGAATCTGCCACATAATTGACTCTTTTTTGTTTGTTTTGTTGTTGTGGTGGTTTTGCCTGTGTTAAAATTTAATATATGGTTTACAAAACCAGAATTATTTTATAATCAAGATTTCATTAGTTCTTGTTTGGTCATCAGTACATATACATATATGAATTACTTGTATATGTTTAAGTGCTAGAAAAGTCTGAAAGTTATGTAGTTGTAATCCTTTTTTTTTTTTTTTTTTTTAGTGAGGCAATTGGGGTTAAGTGACTTGCCTAAGGTCACACAGCTAGTAAGTGTTAAGTGTCTGAGGCCGGATTTGAACTCAGGTACTCCTGACTCCAGGGCCGGTGCTCTATCCACTGCGCTACCTAGCTGCCCCTGTAATCCTTTTTCTAAACTGTTATTCCAGTGACTTTCTTACTTTAAGTTGGCAGGCAGCTCTCCCCAAAAAGAGGTTATCAAATACCAGTATTTTGAATGTGGATAAGGTATTATTAGATCTTTTACAAAGCAAAGTTCCACTAATTCTGTACTTGATAAAACTACACTCAAAATACACATTTTCCAGTCTTTTGCAGCAATTAACAACATTACTGGGGCGGGGGAAGGAAGTGCAGCACCACTACCAAAGATGACAATGTCACAGGTAGCACACTATTTGGGAAGGGAGATCCAACACCAGGGAGCAGTTCTATTTAGGAAACTGTTGTACTGAAAGACAAGATGGATACAAATTAATTAAAATAACATCTTTAAAATTCATGGCCACAACTTCAAATTGCTATTTATGCTTCATTTGATATGATGTTAAAAACTTCCTGTGGAATGTTAAGTCTATACACAAGACAATCTACACATTCCTATTCAGCATTCTATTAATTTCTCTTTGTATTAAAAACAAACAAAAAACCAACAGCCAGCACATCATTTTATTTCTTTAACTAGAACTCTAAATAAAGCCACTTTGGATTGGCTTACACTTTTAAAAGTTAATGTGGGGACAGCTAGGTGGCACAGTGGATAAAGCACCGTCCCTGGATTCAGAAGGACCTGAGTTCAAATCCGGCCTCAGACACTTTACACACTTACTAGCTGTGTGACCCTGGGCAAGTCACTTAACCCCAATTGCCTCACCCCTCCCCCCCAAAAAAAAGAGTTAATGTGATAGGAGCAGCTAGGTGTCACAGTGGATAGAGCACCAGCCCTGGAGTCAGGAGTACCTGAGATCAAATCTAGCCTCAGACACTTAACACTTACTAGCTGTGTGACCCTGGGCAAGTCACGTAACCTCAAATTGCCTCAATTAAAAAAAAAGTTAATGTTATGACATAGGATAGCTCCCTTCTTAAAAATGTTTTTTCCAGAGCTACTTTAAAAATTGACACTGACAAAATAGTTGTTAAAAATATTCTCTGAATTGTACAAGAAAGGAGCTAACAGGAATAGTTTTTTATAAGATTTGGTATAAGATGTTTCAGATTTGATTTCTTTCCCTAATGGTGACTCAGAGACTGGGACCTCTTCATTTTTAGTTTGTCCATGTTCTGCAAGCAAGTCATCTTTATTCTCTTCTTGGTTATTCACTTCAACTTGTTTTTCTTTTGCTCTTTTTTCCCCCTTTTGTGTGAACTTTTTTGTCTTTGAATTTATTCTTCCCTGCTGTCTTTTGGGGCTTAAGTGCAACCTTTCCAAGGACTGGTTTAGCTGACAATCTTGTTAACTCCTCTTGGGCTTCTCTCTAACTTCCCCTTTTGTAAGGTTGACCTTCCTCTTTGGCATCTTGACTGCAAGGGTGGATCTCCTTCCTCTCCCCAGAAACTAGTGAGCCCAAACATGTGGGAAGGGTTCTGCGGTGGGGGTTGGGGAGTAGGAGGGCCAAGAGAGCAAGTGTTTCTTTTCAAGCAGGACCCTTGGGCCTTGACTCAGGGGCTGCTAGAACCTGCTGCAATCAGGGAAATAGATGGAACCCAGTGGAATCCTGTCCCCTTTCTTCCTCCTTCTCCCTCTTCCCACATAATAAACTTAAGAAATACTTGCTGACTTCTTGACTTCAGGGGTAGGAGGGACTGGACGGCCCCAAGGTCCCTTACAATTCTGAAAACCTATGATTCTGTGAAATCAGGTAATTTGTAACCATTCAGATTTTCAATAACAGGAACTCCAATACCAGCTTTGTGAGATTGGGCAAGTCCCTTTTTCTTTCTTTCTTCATCTTTTGATGGGAGGAGGAAAGAAGAGAGGGGAGCCAGATGATAATAATCTCTACACAGCAGGGTTTTTGTGAGGACGGTGTTTTGTACACTTTAAGGTGCTATAGACACATGAATATCCATTATCCAGTTTTCCAAATAATGGTATACCACTATTTTGTTTCTGCAGAAGCCCTCGCCCCAAATTGACAAGGGTACATTTTCTCAGTAAGTCACCATGGCTGCAGTCTTTTTTTTTAAATCAGTCCAAGGAGGAAACAGCCCCAGAGCTTCCTAAAACTGACATTTAACTCCCCTACATCAGTTCTCTTAAGAACACTCAAAGATGTCAAAGCAGAGAGTAGAAGATGCTGTGAAACCTTAAAGCCTTCCCTCATGGGCTATAATCACTGGCACCTCGTAAAAGGAAAACAAATGCAACTGAGGTCGGCCCTTTTTTCCCCCTAGCCTCTTTGGATTGTTCTGCTCCCTTTGGTTGCCTTCAATAAAGCAAGGGGTTGATGGTGAAGGGCATTTAAATAACTGCCTTGTCATCAGGGAGAATTTGCAAGTGTCATAAACTGGAAAATTGGAGATAAAGGTGAAGCAAGCAGCTTGTATATGCCCTCCAGAACAGGCAGCCTCATTCTGCTAATAGATGACGCATGGAAGACTCAATCACAAATAGAAGCAAAAGCCCAAATAACCATCCTAGTACTTTTGGATGCGCATAATAGTATTTTACTGTTTCAGAAGTCTGCCGCCGTCTACCAACATAATTGCTTTAGTTACAGGTGAGTATTTCTCTGCTTTGATTTAAATGCCAGCCATCACTTATCTTGAGTACTTGTTTCATTTTTTTTTAATGGATATCCTGCTAGAGAAAGAACTATTCAGTGGGAAAACATATAATTCTGTATATATGTTCTGACATTATGTCCATTAGTGCTGTCTTGCTAAGTTGCCTATTTCTGATGAGGGCACTGCCATTCCTCCTTCCCATCCTTGTCTCGGCAGTACAACATCTTTCAGCCTGTCTCCTTTCTCTCCATTCACACCAAAGTTGTCATTCTAGTTTCCCTCATCTCTTCTTCTCTGATTTATACTCCACACAGCTAAGAAATTAGAATTTCAGAAGCACAGATCTGACCTTGTTACTCTCCTGCTCAGGAAGCTTCAATGTCTCCCTGTTGCCTTTATCATAAAATACAAATGCCTGTACTTGGCATTCCTTTAGTTTTCAGTACTACTCCCTGGTTTATTACACGTTACTCTCCTTCAAATGTTGTATGTTCTGGCCAAAAGGACCTGCTTGCTTTTCCACAGACCTGACGTTGCCCCTCCATTCGTCTACATTGGGTATCCCCCGTGATTGACATGTTTCTTTTCACTCCTCCCTGTTGAGATTCTTAGTTTCCTTCAAGACTCAGCTCATGTCATCTCCTCTATGACTTATCCCAACTGTCCCAGTTGCTAGTGAACTCCTGGCTCCCCTTGTTTTATATTTATATCATACATTTTTTTTAAACTTATTCACCTTTGTTCGTGTTATATCTGCTTCTGCCTTACTCCAGCCAACCTCCCACTGCACAGACAAGAAAATATAAGCTCTTTGAAGACAGGAGATTCCCCCCACCCTCTTTTCATCCCTAGTACCTAGCACATAGTAGGGGCTTAAAAATACTTGCTGAATGAACAAATGCCTATCTATATGTATATAGTATTTAAGATTTAAAGCTAGAAAGGATATTACAGGTTAAACATTCTAACACCTTTGTTTTATGGAGGAAGAAGGTCACTTTTTGAAAAGCTCAAAAAAAGAAGATTAAATAAAGAAATTAAGATCCATGTCAGGAATGAGGCCCCAGGTCCTCTGACTACGTTCAACATTCTTGCCACCATTCTAAATTGTCTCTCAGTAAATTGAAATTCTGCAGCCTAGCATTTCAAGTCTTCCTTGGTCTGATTCTGGACTTATTTGACTTTTCCAACCAGACTGATCTACCATGTTTGTCAAACTCAACATTCCATCTTCTGCTTCTTTGCCCCCATGTGTGGAATGCAGTCCTGCCCCAATTCTGCCTCTAAGACTTCTTGATCTCTTTCACGGCAAGATAGTATAGTGGAAAGAACACTGGCTTAAAGATCAAAGGACCTGGGTTCAAGTGCTGTTTCTTATGTTTACTACTTATATGACATTTGACTAACTCCTTAACTTCCTTGGAAATCTCTCTGTAAAATTAAGAATGTTGGACTAGAGGAACTCTGAGGTCCCCTCCAGATGTAGGGGGCCTCTGCCTAAGGTTCAGGGTCAACCCAGCCTTCCTGAATCTCTTCCTCAATAATATTCTTTCCCTCAGTAATTCTCCTTACAGTGTAATACAATTAGCAGTAACAAGTTCATTTTAAAAAATTATGCATCCTTAGCTCCTAGATACATAAAGCACTCGATGAATAAATGCTTGTTGACATGAATTGAGTTCTGTTTCTCCTCTAGCTTTTCTTCCAGAATGGATTAAGATCTGTTGTGGGAAAGATGCAGGAAAAGTCAAATGGCAATACATAATGATCTCTACAAAGTATTCAGAACATTGTCTCTGTGTACAAAAGTATATGAAGAGATAGAACTGTTTCTATTAACCTCTGAACACTAGAATTTTTATGGAACCAAACAGAAGAAATGAGAACATGATATGGGGGAAAAAAGTCGTAACTTTGTATTATTAGACTTAAAAATAATTCACTTCTCCCACAGTTAATGATCCTAAAATGATCTTAAAGGATGTCATAAAAGCTTGTTCCGAGAGAGCCACATTACCTACCCATACAGATTTAGAGCATATAAAATTTTGAAAGCCTACAGGTTGTGATTTTTTCATTTGTAGTCAAGGTTCTGTCCTTGGCCCTTTTATCTTCTCTCTCCATACCCTTTCTGTTGGTCATCTCACCCACTGCTAGTTTCAACTCTCCCTGCAAACATTCTCAAATCTATTTCCAAACCTGTCCATTCTTCAGAGCTACAGAGAAATGTTTGTAATTGCTCGTTGGATCTCTCCATTTGGCTATCCCATAATAGTGACCAGGTTCCAATTCTTGAAAATATATATTTCTGTGCAAGTCACTGAAAACAGAATAATGAAATAGTCCCTGCCCACAAATAACTTACTTTTTACTAAAAGGATACAACAGACAGATGAGCATACTTTGAGGAATGGGGAAGAGAGAACAAAGTAGGCATGAGACAGAATGCTTTATGGAAATTTGATGAGGGAGAACGAGATTGTAGCTGAGCTGCACCTTAAAGATTTAAGTAAGAATTTTGGAAAGCAGAGATAAGGAGAGAGTATATTTCAAGAATGGAGAATAAGCGAATGAATGAAAGAAAATGCATTTATTAGATGCCTGTCATGCACAAAGCACCATGCTAAGCCCTGGAGAGAAAACTAGATAAGTGGAGACCATCCTTGCTCTCAGGAAGCTTACATTCCAACAGGGAAGACAACACATATAAGAGTTTTCAACTGAAATCAGATAGAAAAGATCCTTAAGTCAAAGCAACAAAGAAGTTGGTAATGGATCTTGAATACCATTTCCACTGGTAAAAAAAAAAAAATCATATCCATTTCTGAAATTCAGCCATTTGACAGTACTAAATATTTTGGTGCTGAGAACTTTTTTAAAATTGGTAGCTGTGATTATTGAGGTGGAAGGGGTTACCAGAACTTCAGTGGCAGTAGCCAGGTTTAGTGTGCGTAGGGATTATTTCCCAAGGCTTGAGGGATTTTGCTAGACACAGTGGCAGTGATCTGCAGAGGCAAAACTATTGCCAGGCCTCTTGGATTTGGGGTTCTGGACAATCTGAAGAGGGCTTGTTGCCCGGTAGTGGAAGTGGTTTGATTCTTTTGGCACATGTTGCCTTTTGTCTCCCTCAGGATGTCTTTCTATTTGGATAAGAAACAAAAACGAACTATTCCAGTGAGGAACTGGTAGTCTACTTTGGAAAGTATTGATAGTATAAAGGGGATTAATATGAGAAGGCTGGAAAGGCAGGTTGGAGTCAAATTGTGGAGGGTCTAGAATGCTGCACTGAGGTGTTTTTTATTCTAGTGGTAATAGGGAGACAGTAGAGATTCTTAAGCAAAAGGAGAGACTTGATCAGACTAAAGCCTTATGAGTATATTTTTGGACAGTTATGTGAAAAATTTATTGGAGAGGGGAGAAACTTGGGGACCAGAAAACCCTGTATTAGGAGTCTATTAAAATAATCCAGATGTAGATAGATGAAGGAAGAGATGAAAGAGCTATCATAAAGATAGAATTAACATGACTTCTGAACTAATTGGTTCTGGGGATGGGGGGTGGGGATGGGGAGGAGTCCCAGATTACTCCAAAGTTACAAACTTGAATTACTAAAAAGAGAATGGCACCCTGGGTAGAGAGAGGTAATTTGGAAAAGTATATTATTTAAAAGGAAAGATAATAAATAAATTCGTTTTCATTGTCAATGACATTTGAAATGGTTTAATAAGGATCACATTTTAGTAATTCAGCAAGGACACTGATAAAATGGAGGGTGTTCAGAGAATGACAGCCAAAACAATAAAGGGTTATAGGGTCTTGCCACGAGAAGACTGGTGAAAGAAAACTGGGAACATTTTACCTAGAGAAGAGAAAGGGACTATAATAATAATAATAACTAGCGTTTCAATAGTGCTTTATGATTTGCAAAGCACTTTATAGAGTTTAGCCTCACAACCCTGGGCGGTAGGGGCTTTTATATTTGAAGGGGGGGGGTGTGTTTAAACTTGATCGGCTTCATCCCAGAACATAGAACAAGGAGCAGTGTGTAGAAGTTGTGAATTCCTCCCACCAATTAAAGAAAGAAACTTGCAAAGAAGCAAATTTAGGCTTGACACAAGGAAAATACTGACATTAAAGCTATCCAAATGCTGAATGCTTTTAAATGCCTTGGAAGGCAGTGAGTCCACCCCACCACAACCACCATCTTTTCATTCTTTCAATCGTGGAAAGTCATGATAACAAAGAGAGGGAATGACTTGTGGGGCAATCTTCCAGGGTAGGAAGAAGGGGTCCGATTAAGGGGTCAGATTAATACAATTTGTACAAAATCAAATTTCCTGTTTTTCCTTAAAAGCCTGGTTCCCTTCATAACTTCTCCATTTTGGTTAATGGTATCACCACTTTCTTAGTCACCCATGCTTGAGACTTGTTTGATTTTTTTTAAATTTCAGTTAAAAAACAATTATTACGTCTCCCATACCCAATTTAAAAGAAAAAACAAAACCCTTGTAACAAAGATATTTCTTTTTTTAACTTCTCATATGATGATGCAGTATATAAAGCACTGGACCTAGAATCCCTGAATTCAAATTCAGCTTTAGAAACTTGGTGGTTAAGTGACCCTATACAAGTCATATTCTCAAAGCTTCAGTTTCCTCAACTGTAAAGTAAGAATCATAGTAGTTCCTGCTTCCCAGAATTATTGTGGGAATCAAGTGAAATAATATTTGTGGAATGCTGAGCAAAATGCCTGGCACTTAGCATGCACTTCATAAATGTTTATTTCCTTCTTTCCTAATTAGCAATGCCTGTATATCCTATTTCTATAATAGCACTTGTGGTCCTTCCTTTCTATGGTCATAATAAGCACTCTCCTACCTCAGGTTCTCATGATCTAGGCAGTTTCGATAGACCTTTAAAATTTTTACTGTTAGCTTTTGTTTTTACATCAACAAAGTTTCTCCTGGTATCCTTTTTCCCACTTCCTCAAGAGCCACTTCATAAAGCTGTATTTTTAAAGAAAAAGTAGATGGGGGTGGGGGGAAAGTCACCAAAACTGGTCATTACTGTGAAAAGTCTGAAAACATATGTAATGTATTATATCTGGGTTCCTCCCACCTTTGCAAAGGTGTGGGATAGGGTTGAGATCTCATATCTCTTCTTTGGAGCTATGTTTGGTTTTTGTCATTTTGCAATATTGACTTTTGATAGTTTTTTGGTTGTTCTTTGTGTTGACATTGTTTTCATCATTGTGTATGTTTTCTTGAGTTTGCTTACTTCACTCTGCATCAGTTCAAGTAGATCTTTACATGCTTCTCTGTATTCTTCACATTCATAATTTCTTACAGCACAGTAATAATCCATTGTATTCATTATAGCAATTTGTTTAGCTATTCTCCGTCTTTGATAGCTTCCCATTGCCTGTGTAATAAATTCTAATTTCTTTGACCAGTCTCCAAAGTTGATCAGAGTCCAGCTCTAACCTGATTTCTCTTTCTCTTCATACTACCTACTCACTTTAAGGTACTCTAGCCTCCAATCAAACTAGTCTTTCTAGTGCATCATTTCCATATGACGCTTTACCTCTCACTGCTTTGGTTTATACCCTTCTGTATGTCAGGAACACACATCACTTCCCACTAGTCCTCACCTGTTGAAATTGGATCTTCAGCATTCTTCTCACATGTTACCTCTTCTAAGAAGCATTCCCTGATCCCACCAGTCAGAAATGATCTTTCCTTCCTTATAATTCTCATAGCATAACTCTGTCTTTATACCTTTCTAATAAATTTACAATATTCTAGGCTCTGTGATTGTTATTTGTGTATATTTCCTGTATTCTTTGGGCAGCTTTCTGGCATAGTGCTAGACATGGAGTCAGGGAGACTTAAGTCCAAATGCTCTTCCAGGCACTGAGTGTCTATGGAAACCTGGACCCATCACTTAACCACTCACCCTCAGTTTCCTCATCTGCCAAATGTAAATAATAATAGTATATAACCCACAGAATTGATGGGAAGGTCAAAAGAAATAAAATATATAAAGTAATTTGCAAACCTGAAACCACCTTATAAATTATCATCATCCAGTAGATTTTTTTTCAGTTTTTATTTTTGTCTCCCCAGAACCCAAAACAGCTCCTGGCATGTAGTAATTACTTAATAAATACTTTTTGATCGATTGTTAGTTCCACAAAAAAGGATCCTCTCATTTATCATTGTATCTTCCATCATTTATCACAATGTACATAGTATGTGCTTTAATACATGTTTATGAAATAGAATTTTGGTACATTAAACTTTTGCTTAAATGCTTCTTAGAATCAGGGAACCTGAGAATGTTCTGGTTGGAAAAGGAATCTTACATGATCACTCATGTTTTTAGAAACCGTCCTTTTACAGTTAAGGAAGATGAGATGCCAGAAGATAAAGTAAATTGTCAAAATCACGCAACTGAGTTGTAAAACTTGAATTTGTTGGCCAGGTTTCCTGACACCTGATTGAGTTTGCTTTTTTTAAAAAAAAAACCTATGCAATTTTCATGATTTGTCAAAGCAAATGTTTACTTCATTTTTTTTTTTTGGTGAGGCAATTGGGGTTAAGTGACTTGCCCAGGGTCACACAGCCAATAAGTGTCAAGGGTCTGAGGCTGGATTTGAACTCAGGTCCTCCTGAATCCATGGCTGGTGCTTTGTCCACTGTAGCACCTAGCTGCCCCCTGTTTACTTCATTCATGAAACCAAATGTTTACTCTAAATAAGATAGCACATATAAAATGCTTTGTAGACTTTCAAGCTCTGTGTGATTTTCATTTATTATTATTATTATTATTATTATTATTTTAACACTTAGAAGATCATGAGATCAAAAATTCAAAAGTGGAAGGAACAACAGACACCATATAATCCATTTCATCCTTATTTTTCAGATAAGGAAACTGATCCCTAGGAAAGTTTAAGAGTCTTGTCTAAGGTCACACAGGTAGTAGAGCTGAGATTTGAAAGCAAGCTTTTTGACTCCCAATCCAACATTTGTTCCGCTTGATCCCTTTGCAAGGGATCAAGTTCTGTTCCTCAATCTATTAAGATTAAAATATTGTTTCGTTTGTGTGTGTGTGGAAAAAAATCCCATCTAAGTATTTAACTTTTTTTATATTTTGCTCAGAGAGAAACAGAAAGGAATTGAATGGAGAAAATCTTTTCTATCATATTCTTTCTGCACAGACCTTGACTGAATTTCATGGGCCACCTGATTTCCTCCCTCATAATAGTAAATATCACATTCTAGCAAGAGTGTGTTATGTATTGTTCATCTTTTGGCTCATGTATTATAAAGGCTCATCTGTTGCATACGATTTAGCCTCATTTAAAGAAGAGAAAATGACAATTTTTTTGTCATTTTTAAGGAGACACTTGTTAGGAAGAGACAAGCAGCCAAATGCCTCAGCTGTTTTCAAAGCTGCCCTTCAGTATTTTATGGCATCCATCAGTTTCTAGCACTCACACACATTATAGATTTTATTATTTAATATCTTTCCCATGTGCTTCAATTGATGGGAAAATTTTGCTCTATTTTTTTTTCACTAAGTAAACATTTATGTTTTGGTAAAGAAATGTTGTGGATAAAGTGTAGTTTGTTCTTTGCAGAAACCCAGGGCCTATATAGCTTTGCCTTAAGATTGAATGAATAATTTCAAATTATGAAATATTTTGTAGAAGTTATGCTGATTACCTGCCAAAAACATCTAGAAAGGGTTTGTATTTTTTCAAAGTTGGAAGTCAGTGACTAGTGTTAATTGGATACAGTAATAATAATAACAATGATGTCTTATTCAGAACGACCATTACAGATATGTTTTGCATAATTGCACATGTATAACCTATATCTGATTGCTTACTTCCTTGGGGAGGGGTAGGGGATGGAGGACTAGAATTTGAAATTCAAAATTTTAAATTAAAATGTTTGTTTAAAAAATTATGGTGATGATAAATATATGTGTAGTCCTTTAAGCTTTGCAAAACATTACATTGTTATTTTGTTTTATCCCCACAAGTAATTATTAGTATTCCTAGCATGGAGCATGGCATAAATTTGGTACCTAATAAAGGCTTATTATCTCCACTTCCAGATCTATCTTTCAGATGTTTGTAGCATGAAAACAAAATTCTATATCTGGAAAGGACCCCAGAAGGGACCATTGGTCCAGCACTTTCATTTTCTTTTTGAAGGGAATGAAAAGCATAGGATTGGAATGCCCTGCCCAATTTATTCAAGGTCTAACAAGGAAATTCTGAATGTTGTTACTTATGATCACAGAGACTATGAAGCCATTTGGGAAAGGTGGGCATTTATTTGTAATTGAAGAGAGAGAGAGAGAACTTCTAGCTGATGTCAAGAGTAAAAGTGAACAAGAATTCAAAACCACATAGGATCTTATACAGAAAGATCCTAGCCAAGTGAAATTGTTAGTATCATGACATGTATATTCATTCTCTAGCAAGTGATATCACTTGCAGTGGCAACATTTTTAAGAAGTAAACATATGTTCATATAAGAAGGGTCATAGCAACCACAAACCAGGCATTTGGAAATGAATTTGGATAGTAATTGTTTAATGGACCTACCTGTATCCCAGCATGTACAAAGCATTAGATACAGTGTACCAAAAAGAATGCTTTAATAATAACAAAAAGGCAATGTTGACAGAAGTAATCAGTATTCATAGTCCAGTAGCTCACAGCGTGACCACTTTTACTTACACATTAATTTCTACCATCTACTGATCTAATCACTGTTATGTAGTATGTTTACTGCCCTGGACTTGTTAAAGATCCTATCTGTAGCTCCTAAGCTTGGGTTTTAGAATCACACACATAGAATCTTTGATCTGGAAGGGATCTTAAGCCTCTCTTATAGTCATGGTTCAGTCCACATGATATCTATCTATAGCTTTCTATAGGAAGTAAATAACATTTATAGTGGAACATGAGACTGTCTTTCCAGATCCATTAAACATTTAACTTTGTATTAATAGAATTCAAACTGACGTTCAATTATCAGAAAAGGGGACTTCTTGAGACTCTTGGACCCGGTCAATCTTCAATCCCCATGGGTTTGTTAGTCATATTTAAACTGAAGTAGATGACCAGTTTTAGCCAGTATGGTATACTGGTAAGAATGATGGACCAGAAGATAGCACACTAGTTTTACATTCTGAGGCATACTCAATAACTATCTGAAACTAAGCTTCCTCATCTGTTAAGATGAGATAACCTTTTTTATTATGCCTTTGCCTAGGTCTAGAATGAGAGAAACACTGTAAATCACTAAGCACTATAAGCACTAAGGTACGCCATTATCCTTTATGACTTTATCCTTGGAAGAGATAAGCAATGTCTCACCTAGCTTCAGTGTCCTGTCCAAAGAAGTAAAACTCTAATTATTTAAGGCCTAGTACATCAAACAAAAATTGTCCCCCATTTTACTTTTTTAAAAATGTACATGTTATTGATGCCTTTTCCCCCATTGTAGTAATTCCCAGATGTTACCCCCTCACTTTCCTGCCTCCTTCTTCTTCAGATCTTTCCCTTTAACACAGTTTTTTTTTTAAAACCAGTCCAGTAAAGATACATTGACTGTATCTGATGGGATAGACAATATTCCACATCAGTAGTCTCTTACCCCTCAAAAAAGGGAAGAAATTGATTTTCGGTATTTCTTCCTAGGACAGAGATTTATAATTATAATTATACAGAGTTCTGTTTTGTTTTTGTTTGGTTTTTTGTTTGTTTTTGTTTTTGCTTTTGTTTTTTGGTGAGGCAATTGGGGTTAAGTGACTTGCCCAGGGTCACACAGCTAGTAAGTGTTAAGTATCTGAGGCCGGATTTGAACTCAGGTCCTCCTTAATCCAGGGCTGGTGCTCTATCCACTGCGCAACCTAGCTGCCCCCTCTGTTTTGTTTTAAAGGTATTTTTATTTACATGGTTGCAGCCTTTTCCCAATTACTAGGCACCCACTTTGTTACCACAGAAAATGGATGTATGAAAAATTTGTTTTGTATAGGATCTTTTTCCTGTCTTTGACTTATTTCACAATTATATCCCTGGGATAAAATGTATGAATAGCTGTCATTTTTCCCCACATAATTTCAAATTGTTTTCCAGAATTTCTGGGCTAGTTCATACTTCCGCCAATATCATATTAGTTATCTTTTGGCAGGTGTTCTGTTAATTATTTTTATCTTTACCAATTTCCTTGATGTGACATGAAACCTCAGTTGATTTAATATACATTTTTAAAATTCGAATTTACCTAGTAGGAATCAACTTTTGATCTTTTATATTTGTATTAATTCCCTTTACATTTTGAATACCAGAAAATTTTCATAAAGATTAAATACACATATTTTACCTAATCAACAATTTCCTTTTTATCCTAGCCAAATTAAATTTATCTGTGAAAAAAGCTATCCGGTTTCATGTAATTCAATGTTTATATTCTGTATTTTCTGATCTCTTCTCGCCCTTGTTCAGTTAAGAATTTTCCCCCTGCACATAATCCTTTATTTTTTAAAAATTAATTATGCAACTTTTTATTTAGGTCATATATTCACTTGGAACTTATTGGGCATATGAAAGAAGATGCTATTGTAAGCTTTTTTTTCCATAATATTCTCCTTTTCATTTTTCTAGCAGTTCTTGTACAATAATACATCCTTCCTAGAGTAGTTTATGTTCTTGAACTTATTGAACACTGGACTTCTGAGATCATTTGCTTCTTATTCTTCTTTATCGAGAATATTTCTCTGATTTTGTTCTCTAACCAGTAAAATAGTTTTTATGATAACTGATTTATGATATAATTGGTGTCAAATTGTTATTCTTCCTTCTCTCTTACTTTTTTATTTTCCTTTAGATTCCAGACATTTTCCTCCAAATTTATTTTTATATGATTTTTCTAATTCATTGACAACTTAATTGGTAGAGATTAGTTGGTAGACTCCTATAAATTAATTCAGCTGGTATCATTATTTTTATTTGTCATGGTCCAACCATAAGTAATTAATGTCCCACTCTTAGAATGTAGAGTGTTTTATGCTTATGCGTACCTGTGTCTTATATAAGTCTTTGTATATTAACTATTCAGTTATTTTATCCATTTGTTTATTTATTTTTAATTGAGATACCTATTCTGTCATTTCATCCTGGTCTTTGTTTTTGCTACATGGAAATGCTGAGAATTTTTTTTTTGTGGATTTATTTTATATCTTGTTAATTTACTGAAGCTTTTCATTGTTTCAATTACTTTTCTTTCTCGGTGATTCTCTGGATTTTTCTAAGCAAAGCATCGTGTCATCTGCAACAGAAATTTCTTCTTTTTGCCTCTGTTTCTGTCTTTATTTATGCCTTTCATCTTACTAATATTGCTAATATTCTAGAACTATATAAAATCCCATTTTGCTTCTATTGGGAACTAGTTAGGCATGAAGAAATTACCTATCACCACCTACCTAGTGCTATCAGTGTTTTATTCCCAGAGATACCTCTGGACTTGGACCCTATCTTTATAGCATTTATGGTCTAGTAGACTGAAAACCACAGCTCCTTGACTTTGGATTACATAAGCAAATTTAGTTACTAAGCTCAGGGCTAACTCCCTACCAACAACCTCCTTTCCTTTCCTCTCTACATTTCCTACCAGTTTTTATCTAAAGGTATCAGCCTTTTGGGGGACTCAGCTTTGGGAGAAGGAAAGAGAAGACAGAAGTGGTAACTTACTTTAGCCCTCAGTGATGTAGGCAGCTCTCAGAGACTGGAAATTGGAGAGAAGGTGCAAATCTGTCTTGGTGGAGGAAAGTTCCCTCATTTTGGTGTTCTCTATAATGATGGAAACTGGAACCAGTTCCTCTTCTTTTCCTTATTTTATTTTGTTTTGTTTAGGAATGTTTGCCCACAGAGCCATCGCTTTCTTCCTAGGTTTATTAAATCTAAGAAGCACTCAGACCTTTGACTCCAGTAGAAGGCATTACCAACATACCATCATAACCCCAGGATTGTTCTTCAGAATTCTCTTCAGATAGAAGAGATTCTAAGAATTGCAAGGAATAGAGATCATTTGGGTTTTTGACCCTAAACTGTACATATGCTTACTCTAAACCACTGCACCAACTAAATTTTATTGGTTGAAAAAGAATTATAAAGGGAATCCCAAGGTCATATCCCAAATGAGTGCTCAGACTCTTGCAGTCTACTACAGGGGTTCTTAAACTTTTTCCACCTGTGACCTCTTTTTGCCCAAGAAATTTTTATACGACCCCAGGTATGTAGGTATATAAAATAGGTATACATAATCTTTTACTGTCACCAAATTTTTCATAACCCCCACATGCAGTTATGTGACCCTGTGTGGGGTTGCAGCCTACAGTTTAAGAAGCTAGGCTCTAGTACATCTGAAAAGATAGTTCACCATTTCTGATATCAGAGCTTTAAAGGAAAAAAAAAACCCACACAAAGTTAAAAACTGTTTTCCAGACTAGTGAACTTGCTAGTAGGGACACAAAGGACCTGTGAGATGCTTTAAAGCAGGCAAGGGCATGTTTTAGCACTGTGGTTTGAGGCTATTTTATCACTTTCTTGTGACCCTGCAACAGTGTACTAAAATCTTTCTACTGCCCTCACTGGGCTCTCCTTCATGCCAAAAGTCTTAAAGGCCATAAAGTCTGATGTGCTTGGAAAGTGCTTCTGAGCTCACCCAGAGACTCATTTCTTGTAAAATGTATAACAGTCTGTAAATTGAATGGAAGGGGTTTGGTGAACATATACAGCTTTATTCCCACGCTATTAGTAACAAATAATCAAAGAAGCTGTGAGGTTCATATTTTTTTTAAAGGTTTTACACAATATCTATAAAGCTGACACCAGCCCAAGCCAGGGGGATGGTTGTTTTTTCCACAATGTACCAATATCCCTTATCCTTGCTTCAGGAGCACAATCTTTTCTTACAGGCGTAGTTATTATTTCTTTAAAGAATAGAGGACAATATCTCTAGGAAAAAATACAAAGTCCCAGCTGATTAAGTTGTTACTAGTAAAAGGCCACATAACTGACACCTTCCCCTAATCCTTTTCATCCTTTAAGACCCAGCTCTGAAGTGAACTCCTACAAAACCTTGCTTGTTCTTCCCCTCCCCTCCCAGCATACACACCACCAGAAGTGATATCAGCTTTGACTTCTCAAAGCACTTTCTATAGTCATTTCATTTCTATTTAACAAACATTTTAATTATCTATTATGTGCAAGACATGTGCTTGGCATTAGAGATACAAAGGCATAAAAAAGAGTCCTACCTTCAAAGAGTTTATATTCTGAGGGTGTTGGTGGGAGGAGAGAAACACAACCTGTACACAAATAAGTAAATCTATAGTAACAACAAGAGGGAGAGAATGCAAGCTTCTAGGGAATTGGGAAAGGCCTCATGAACCACATAGTACATGAGCTGTACCTTAAAGGAAATCATGAATGACTGGAAGGTGGAATGAAGATGGAGTCCAGTCCAGGTGGGTTATCACTTTGGCATCAAAACAGGAGATGGAATGATGTGTACAGTGAAAAACTAGTTGGCTAAGCAATTTGATAACCACCCACTATGTACCAGATGCTTTAATAAGTGCTGGGAATCTAAAGTAAAGCAAAAAACAGGCCCTAGGGGTTTGGGTTGAGTGGGTAGAGTGCCAAAAATAAAAGTAGACAGAGGTAGAGAAAAGAAGTAAGATTTATTGGGGAAATGGGGGAGGGGGTGTTATTTAACTATCAGGTTAAGGACTTTATTCTAAATATGATAGGAAACTAAAAAGATTTTTCAGATGTAGAGAGGCAATATGGCCACACGCATGTTTTAGGAATTTCATTTTGAAGATAGATTGTGAAGGGGAAAATGTGAAAGCAGGAAGAAAAGTAGAAGCTATCGCAGTAGTCCAAAATGAGACAAGATAACTTTGGGTAGAGCCTGTGTGAGGAATCATAGGAGCACCTATTGGACAGATCCCATCAAAGTGATAGTGATAAGATTTGCTAACTGGTTGGTTATGGGATTGAGGAAAGGGGAATTGTCAAGGATGATACCAAGGTTGTTTGTTTGTATACATATCTTGTCACCTTTGATAGACTATAAACTGACAATAAGGTAGGTAGTAATGTGGATGAACAAGATTTCTAGTTACAAGAAGGGGTTTCAGATCCTGCCTCTTCTTCCTTCCGCCTGTGATGGATACCTCCCTCTCACAAGTAGAGCACACTGCCTTGCACACACAGTTGGTTCTCAGTTAATAGTCTTTGAATTGAAATTCACAGCAATTCCTACAGTTTAGTGTCTCAAATTAAAATTATGAGCAGCTTTGCCTCTTTGTTAAATACCCTTCCACTTCTGTGGTTTAAAAAATTTTAGAAAGAGGAAAAATTGACTCGATTTGTCCTTTTGTCAGTGCTTCCAGGTTATTTTAACCATTTTCAGGTACGTTTATAGCTCCTTCCATAAGGTATAATAGGGAAGGAAAGGGGAAGATCAAAGGAAAAGGAAGGAAAAGGAGAAGGGAAGAGAATGGAACAAGAAGAGAAGGGGAAATATAAGAAAGGGGAAGATCTTAAAGGAATACTGTTTTTGACCCTCCTCTTGGGAATTTCTCCCACTTTGCAAAGAATAGAGTAGATGTTCCCATGATTTCAGTAGGCTTCTCTCCATTCCACATAAACCCAGAGACCTTTGTAGTGAAAGCTATAATTAAATAGATTAGGTGCAGCCAAGAGTGACTGCTCAGGATATAAACAGAACAAGTAGTTAATAAAGTAGGGGCTAATTTTCAATGAACTTGAAAGCAAGGGGGAAACTGGTTAAAATTCTGTACTAGAATATTGTGAAACTCCCTGGAGCTCCATGCACATAAATCACTGAAACTTGCAGGCAAGAGAACCTGAGTAGAGCTCAAAATACAGAAATGACTGGATTTACCCAATTGATTGACAACAAAATTTTCTTGGCTTTTACCTCCTATGCAACTATCACCCTTTCCAAAAGGATGTCAGTGAGTATGATAACAGTATTTTTTGGAGTTACAAGAAGGGGTTTTTGCCGACTCAGATGCTCTGCTCTCAGGCAAAGATAATAATGCTAAGAAATTTCATTGAGCAGATGACCGAGTTAAATGCACATGAAGAGCCCACTTCAGTAACCTTGAAAATATAATCATATTCCTTGCTATTGGCCTCCTTCAGTCATCTAGATCTTTTCGCATTGTTATAGAACTTTAAATTCTTTGCTGGAACTCATGTCTACCAATCGATTACATATTTGATAGTTTTTCCATAGCCAAATAGTAGATTGAATTGGTTTAATGGATACGGATTTCCTTTTTTTAATAGCAAACAAAATGTTGAAGAACAGATTGCATTTATCACAGCATCACAACTGTCAAAAATAAGTTAACCTGTTGTTAAGAGTTTCATTCTTCTTCTTCTTCTTCTTCTTCTTCTTCTTCTTCTTCTTCTTCTTCTTCTTCTTCTTCTTCTTCTTCTTCTTCTTCTTCTTCGCTGGGCAATGAGGGTTAAGTGACTTGCCCAGGGTCACACAGCTAGTAAGTCTCAAGTGTCTGAGGCCAAATTTGAACTCAGGTCCTCCTGAATCCAGGGCCAGTGCTTTATCCACTGTGACACCTAGCTGCCCCCAGTTTCATTTCTTCTTAATCTTAAATGACTCATTTTTCTATTGGGGTTGGGAGTGGTGGTAGTGAAGCAAGCTATTTTTAATATTATCATTACTGGTACCTTTAATTCCAGTTTAGCATTTGTATTGGAAATTTTCTATACTGATCTAGAGTGATCCTTTGCTTTCTCTTCTTTTGACTTATTATCAGACTGAGATTAAAAGATTATACATATATATATATATATACATATATATTACATTAATTTTTACTTTTCAAACTTTTATATGCAGGATGTAATAGTTCTCCTACTGAAATTGATGTATGCTGATAAAGGAAAAAAATTTTAAAGACCGTATCTTGCCTCTGACCTTACTCCTTTGTACTTTTAGAAATTTCTATAACTTTCCTGGGCCTTAGTTTCATGATCTGTAAAATGGCTGTATGGTCTAGATGTATGATCCTAGATCCTAGATCTATGTTTCCTTGTTATGTATCCTTCCTCCACTGATGCAGGTTAAAACCCATCTAAGCCTTAATAGCACATCTTCATAAATTGTTATGGCCCAAAAAACATTCATCAGTTGGTGCCCAGCCTTCTATTAATAAGAGCATAGGACTCAACTATATGTATCCCAGAGACTGTTATCACATGTGCATTATCCTATTCTTCTTTCATTGGTCCAAAAGACAGAGGATTTATCAATTTCCCACTTATATAATCTCTATTTTAAAATATATTTTATGTATATCTCAATCACCTAGCATTTACTAAATGCCTACTATGTAACAGACTAGGGATACCTGGACTATAGATATTAGCATTTACTAAATGCCTACTATGTAACAGACTAGGGATACCTGGACTATAGATATTAAATCTCTGCCCTAAAGGAATTAATAGTTAATAAAAATAGTTGCTCTTTCTAGGCACTCACCTTCCTGCCATAGCCATTAGAATCCCTTTTCCCATTTTAGCTGCTCTGTGGAGTCCCTGTCACCTCTCTAAATCTCTTGGAACTTCCATCCCCTTTTGTTCTCTAATTTAGTTCTTTCCCTCTTTAAAAAAATGTCCTCAGTGAATGAATTCAGATCAGCAGACCTGTACAAAATGCTTCCCAAGATCATCATCATTTACTTATGTGATTGTTCAGATGCTTATTCTGTGCAAAACCATAGAGAACAAGAGGTATCATGAGAGCAGACATAGCCAAATAACACAGTTTTCAAAAAGGAGGGAAAGTGGTTAATATAGATTACTGGCAAAGTTCTAAAACGTTTTCTTAAAGGAATGGCTTTTGTTCACATAGAAAAAGAATAGAGAATCACCACAAATGAGAATAGGTTCTTTAATAACAAGTCATTCTAGCATAACCTTGGTTCCCTTTTGGCCAATATGACTAAGATGGGAAATATCTCAGCATGAGTGGAATGTCTCAGACAATGGTATACCTGTAATTCGGCCAATAATTTAACATAATTTGTCCTCATATCCTTGTGGACAAGGTGGAAAGATGGGGGCTGGTTGAGAACTTTAAGTAGATTTAAAACAAATTGAGTTACTAAAACCAGTGGTTATTAATGGATCATTGTCAACCCAAAGGAAGGTCTGTAGTGGAGACTTCTATCTTTGCCTTCTTTCATGCAACATTTTCATCATGCCTCGATTAAAGATATAGATGTCACAAGGCTGGGAAACAAATCCCATAAAATCTTAACAAGCTAAAGCAATGAATGGGCCAAGGCTAATAGGATGAAACAGTAGGAATAAATATAAAGTCCTATACTTGCATTTTAAAAAATCATCTGTTGACAGAAATGCAAGTTCTTTAACCTCCACAGGACTAATTTTTCTCACCTGCGAAATGATGCACAGAGAGGAAAACTAAATGACCTCTAAACTCTCCTTCACATCCGAATCCTATAATTCCACATTAAGCTACTCCTGGGTCACCTCTTTATTCCCAAGTCAAGATAAGGCTCCTTTGATCCTCAATGCCTCCTTGCTGATGCTGAGGACTTCTGTTGACAACTTCTCACATCTAATACCTTTGAGGATCCCTGTATATATCTTCTAGAAATTATAAATGGTGAGGGACTACATATTGCTATGAGTACCTTATGGGATGATTGGTTCCTATCATCAGAGTTCATGATTCTGGCCATACTTTGATTTTTTTTTTTTTTTTTAGTGAGGCAATTGGGGTTAAGTGACTTGCCCACGGTCACATAGCTAGTGAGTGTTAAGTGTCTGAGGCCGGATTTGAACTCAGGTACTCCTGACTCCAGGGCCGGTTCTCTATCCACTGCACTGCCTAGCTTCCCCATGCTTTGCTTTCTTACATGACATAATTGGACCTCAAAATGGTTTCCTAAAGAAGATATAAAAAGTTATTTTTCATCTTATTAGCACAGTAGTTAAGCTACTATATACACTAAATTGCTTTTGTAGACTGACCTAATAATTATTTTTCCTATAGGAAAATGGATTCTGAATTCAGAGCAACAGAATAATAGATGAAGTTTTGAAACATGGCATATACAGAAGTTATAGAGAGTCCATACTCTACTTTAACATTGTTTTATACTGGGAACCCTAGCATTAATTAGAAAGATATGTAATAGGTTGGCAGCTAGGTAGACCAGTGGATAAAGCACCAGCCCTGGATTCAGGAGTTCAAATCTGGCTTCGGACACTTGATACTTACTAGCTGTATGACCCTGGGAAAGTCACTTAACCCCCATTGCCCTGCAAAAAAGAAAGATATGTAATAGATTTTATAGCTGTATATGCCTAGCATCACTTTATTTCACTATACCAATGCTGTATGTTCTTTCTCCCCATGCTTTGTCCCCTTGGTAACCACCATCCCTGTATCTTTTGACTTGGATTCTTCCACTGACCCTTACTGTCACATCATGTAGCGCCGCCCCCCCAAAAAAAATTCCAGTCACTGTAGCATCCCTCATCTAAGTGTTCCATTCCACCCCTTTCTTATCTCTACAAGCCACTTTTGTCCTAGCAAATTAAATCCAAATTTTGTCTAGACTGGCTTTTGTCCTGGCAAATTAGATCCAGACTCTATACTAGTGGTATCTACTACTACTACTACTACTACTACTACTACTACTACTACACCACAATTGTTTTTTCCTCCAGGTTATAAAATGTCTTATTACATCTCTACTTAAGTAGACTAAGCAGGAGTGTCATGAAATAGTGGGCAGAAAGCACTCCTCAGAGCCAGGAAGATATGATTCAAATCCTGACAAATACTGACCATGTGACCCTAGGATAGTCACTCAACCTTGCATTGCCAACATTCTTAAGACCCTAAGATAAAGAGAAGCTTCAGATATGCATTGGAAGAGGAGGCTTCTACAGAGATTTCCCTATACTCAATTTGACGTCAAGATACGATACCTTCTACAAAATAATGAACTTACACTTTATTGTCTGGAGTTTTGTTTTGTTTTGTTTTACATTGAATTAATTCTGTTCAAATCACTTTGGGGAAGGGGTCCATGATTTTGGCCAGTTTTTACTTCTTATACATTCTAACCATATGGACCCACTGGAGACATGTTGGATCAAAAAGTATTGTCACTGCCACTCCCCCAAGAAAAGGGGTAGGGAGGAATGTTGTATATTCTCCACATCTTCCCTTTGCCCAAGAATTGGCAGCAGCAACTTGTGAGTAAGCTGAAATCAAGGAGCTCACAGCACTGAAATTCATTAGCAAAACATCACAGAAACTGCCTCAGCACAGCTTGAAGAACTCAGCAGAGGAACTAATCAAAGAAAGAAAGAAAGCGAAGTGGTTGAAGTAGAGTAAACACTTTGACTAGGAGCAGGCGAGGAATGTCCTCAACCTCCCCCATAGCACCATTGCACTGGAAATGAGAACATGCAACAGATTAAAGAATGTCTCTTGAAATTAAAGCAGGCACATCGGAGATGGGCAGCTCTGAATAAAGAAAAACGACTGGTTGGTGTGCTTGTCTCTCAGCTACTCAGGCAGCATCTTCTATTGTTATTTATTATTTGCTGGGCACCCACCGTGTTACATTGTGGCACATGATGGCACAGCACAAAGGAGCCTGGCTTCTGCCCTGAGGCTCTTACTACCTGAGCAGGCAATTGTTCTGGGAGGAAATGCTTTATTTAAAATGGCAGCCTGCATGACTGCCTCTATGTCTGATAGGAAATACCTAGGTCATTAGCATAAAGTTCCCTCCAACATTTTACTCTTCAATTTGTAGAACATCAGATAGTATTCATAAGAAACTGATGCAAATAGGCTTGCTTGTCAGGGTTTCAAAAAAAAACTTAATAGGATTTTATTGTATCAGATTTGTAAACAGTTATCTCTTCCATGCTGAGCTGGTTGCCCCCACTTACCTAAGGTTCCCTTTGTAGAGTTTTCAACTTAAGAAACAGGAAATCACCTTCCTGCAGAGAAGGCAGAACAAAGTAGAGTCTACTCTGAACACAAAGATGTAGGAGAGCTCTCTGTAACATGTACATCTATACAGAGGAGGCATTTGTGATACCTAAATGGATGGTTTGCCTTCATTCTTCTGCAAACACATCCTTGGAACACTTACTGTGTTCTAAATGACCCCCAATGGCATTTCTCATTATTATTTTTGGGCTGAGAGGGCTAAGCTTGCTCTAAATGGTAAAGAAGGCAAACTGGTGCATGGCTTATGCATATAAGGCACCCCACTTCTAAATTCTCAGCCACCCAAGAGCCAATGCAGCGGAGGCTCTCCTTTAAAAGGATGTTTTTTATCAGATACTGACCTTTCTATGTCTTTCATGCTTTGCTGCATTCAAAAAGAAATGTTTTTATTTCAGGATTTCTCTCCAGATCAAAGAGATCAAGCATCATTTAGAGAAGATTTCTGTTCAGATACAAGTTCTCCCCAATGGTGGAGAGGTAGCCTGATGGAGTGGGAAAAAATGGTTTACTTGGATTCAGAAGACCTACATTCCAATTCTACATCTGCCAGTGACTGTATGACCTTGGATAAATCACTTAATCTCCATAGACCTTAATTCTCTCTTCAGTAAAATGGGAGTGATGGACCACTAAGATCACTTCCAGCTTTAAATTTATGATCCTTTGAACAGTAGGAAGCTTTCAAAATAGACATATGCAGATGAGTAATTTCAGTTCTTTTTTGCTAAGTTCAGGGATTCAGGGGCTGATTGGGGCTATTTTTAGACTCCCAGCTCTGATCTTTTTCAATTCACTATTCCTGTTTTAACCATACATTTATTATCAGAGCTTTGTGAAGGGTATTGTTTGTTCAAATCCGCATTTTGAACTCTTGTTACATCTAAAACAACATATGTGTTTTTAAATTAACAGTATACAGAGGAATTTTTTGAGAGGCTCAGGTATCATTTCATTTTTAAACAAGCAGTTCTGGTTATTTTCCTCTCTGCACTCAGCAAAGAACAAATACCCTTGTGATTTCAGAACCAGTGATGAATAAAGATAAACCATCCTTTGCATCTGTCTGTGAATCTCCATGTCTCCTACTAAAGTATCCTTCAAGTCCCCTATAATCCCAAAGAAGTATTTGTTTGTAACTATTCTCCGCATTGATCTTTGCATGGAGGTCAAGGCACTTGCCACAGACCAGCACTGTCAGCTAGGCTCTTTCTAATGCCCTTTGCCTGATTTGGGGTGCTTGAGCTGCTCCGATGCTTTGACTGACCTTCCTGAGTACTCACTTTCCTGCCATGAACACCTATTGACTGCTCTTCAGTCTGGTGTCACCCAGTAGAGGAGCACATGCCCTATTGAAGCCAACTCCTATTCTCATTTTCTTTCTTAGCAAACTCTGTCTTTGGCTTTTCTGTGAAAAGATTTGAGACCTAGCAAAGATAGCAAGATGGGTGAAAGGAGACACACCACAAGGCTTATTTTCAGCATTTCTGAGAGAGAAATGTAAGGAAGCAAAAATAAGGTGGGATTGAACGTGATATAACATGAGTTGTTTTCTATTTGTTTTTAAATTCCCATAGGTCCCAGTTTACAGCATTTTAATTGTAAGAATTAGACTACAGAGTGACTCATTAATGAAGGACTTTGTGGAAATTATTCCTGTCCCTTCTTGTGCAATTGATGCATGTAATTAAAGCCTTTTTCTGTTTATTTTTCCTGAGTGCCCAGAATCATGCTTTTCCAAAATGCATGTGGGTCAGTGCTCAGCTAGAGACACAGCAAAATACACATATACCCACACCATAGTTGTATTCATCTGGAATTGGGGAGGAGCAATGAAAACATGGAATTTTTTTTCTTCTTAAAACCAGTTAACATCCCAAGCATTGCAGTGATGCCTAGATTGTGAATAACTGATAAGAACTTTTAATGGAAAGTCAGAATAAATTAAGCAAAAGCAATTCAACAGGAAAATCCTAGCACTACAGGCAGTGAAAAGACTACTCACCATATGTTGTCCTCCTTTGCCACTGAAACTCATAAGATAAATTGTTATTCAATGTTGTTATTTCTTTTTTATTTTATTTGTCAGCAAGCATTCATTAAGTACTCATTCCACTGAACTCTGATGACTGTTTAGAAGAGGGAAGTTGATGACTTTCCACAGCTCTGTCTCACTTAAATCCAAATCACTTCCAAGTCAAGACATCACCCTCATGATGTCATTGGTCCTCTTCTAGAATGAAGGACGAACAATAAAAACACAAGTATGTATTATATGCCAGGCACTGTACTAAGCACTAGGGGTGTGGCTCCAACATTCCTTTCCCAAAAGTTTGTATTCTAATAGAGGAGACAACATACAAATAAGTAGGAACATACAAGCTATATATAGAGTAGAAGAATGGTCATATGATGGGGTAAGGCACAAGCACTTAGGGACCCAGGAAAGGCCCCCTCTAAAAGGTGAGATTTAAAATCTTAAATGAAGGCAGGGAAACTAATAGTTGGAAGTGAGGAGGAAAACCATTCCTGGCAAAAGGATGGCTGATGCAAAGACAAAGGGAAAGATTGTCATGTGCACTGAACTGGTATAACTGGCATAATTGGGCCATAGATTTTGCAGAGGGGCTAAATTATAAAGAGCTTAAATAGCAAACGGGAAAATTTCTATTTGATCCTGGAAATAATAGGGAACTGCTAGAGCACTAAGAACCCAAGTGTAATTATATAATAGAAATTTGTAATGGACACAGTCTGCATGACTTCATGATTTCTGCCAGCTCCATTCAGCAACCTAGGAATAAGACTGAAGTAGGTGGACGATAAAAGGAATCCACTGTTGAAGTTTGGATAGATGTGACTAGAGATTGACCAAGGGAGTAAGGAATTCTAGAGCAGAATAGTGTGTGGAACTGAATGGGTGAACCAAAGGAGAATAGTGTAGCCAGTACAAGGGTGATGGTGCAAGAAAGAATGAGGGCTTGGGGGAATGTGTCACAGTGAGGTGAAAGAACAGAGTTAAGGCTTGTAAGTCATAAGGAAAGATGGAATTATAAAATATTAAGATTAGCTATTCACAAGGAATCAAAACGCTTGTGGATTATGGCAAAATCAAAAGTATGGCCTTCTCTGCATATGGATGAGCTGAAACAGAGGAGTAAGTCATAAGGATTGAGTGGAGAACTGAGTATACTCTCCTTCACTTCTGAAACATGGAGCCCAAAGTTTCCTTCAAGGTTCAAGACTCTGAAAGAAGGAGTGAAGCTGATAATTTGCACAACACTGCCTTACTTAAATCCAATTAGTGCTCAAGTCAAGAATCACTCATTCTTGATGTCATTGGTCTTTTTCTTTGAAAATGAAGGACAAGGGGGCAGCTAGGTGGTGCAGTGGATAAAGCACTGGCCCTGGATTCAGGAGAACCTGAGTTCAAATCTGGCCTCAGATACTTGACACTTACTAGCTGTGTGACCCTGGACAAGTCACTTAACCCTCATTGCCCTGCAAAAAACACAAAAACAAAAACAAACAAAAACAAATAAATAAATGAAGGACGAACAATAGCAACAGCTCAAGTTCTATAGCCTTCAGTGTATTTGTTAATGCCCACCCCCAGCAGTGTGCATTTATTTTGTATATGTACTGCATGACCATATATGTGAACAAATTGTATCCCCATATCAGAATGAAAACTACTTCAAAGCTGGGGCTACCTCTTATAATTATATATGTATATATAATGTATCTTATATATGTATATACATATATTTATATGCATATTTATACAAATACACATATATGGGTCTGTATATTATAATGTACATATATTTACACATATTTATTTAGATGAGTATATACATACTCTTATATACATATATAAATATGCATATGTTTATATAAAGTATATAACATACATGTATGCATATATGCATTTTGCAAAATGCCTTTCTCCAAAGAAAAAGATCTACGGTTTCCATAGGACACTTTCTCCACTCTGTGTTAATCACCTGAAAACCTGCAATTTTGCTTAAGGTAAAGCAATTACTGTCTTCTTTCTTACAATAAACACTCTTAATTACCTTTCTTTAGACTCCTGCATTAAACCCCTCATATATTTATCCCCCAAGGAGAGTATGAAAAAAGCATCTAACAACTGAACTTTATCAAAATTAAAGTAAAATAAACAAAGATCAAACATAAGAATACTCTAACTCTTGGTGAGCTCAGTGGAAAAAATCAGATGCTCCCTCGTTGCTCTGGGTTGAGTACCAAATTCATAGGTCTAGCTGTGGGATGATTTTCTTTAATTGCTTAACCTTGACCTTGTCAACATATTAAGAAACAAGAATGCCTCACACTTTTATATGTTGCTTGCTTTTACTATCCCCATCCCTGAAGGCATACATGTAAATAGGTTTATGTGTGTGTGTGTGTGTATTTATATAATCGATATAATATATTTCTGCCTGACACTGTGTAATCACAATATGTGGCAAGTCCTCAAAGAGATGGGAATATCAGATCATGTTATTTGTCTCCTCATGAACTTGTGTGTCAAGCCAAGAAGCAACAGTTAGAACCAAACATGGAACAACTGATTGGTTTAAGGTTTGAAAGGGAGTGCAACATTGCTTTGTTTTGTTACCTTATTTATTTAAGCTATATGCAGAATATATTATACAAATGCCAGGATGGAAGAATCAAAAGCTGGAATTAAGTTTGCCAGGAGAAATATCAACAGCCTCAGATATGCAGATGATAGCACTCTGATGGCAGAAAGTGAAGAAGAATTAAGAAGCCTTGTGATGAGAGTGAAAGAGAAGAGAGTAAAAACTGACTTGAAGCTTACCATCCATCAAAAAAACTAAGATCTTGGCAACTGGTCCCATCACTTCCTCACAAATAGAGGGAGAAAAAATGAAACCAGTGTCAGAATTTATATTCTAGGGCTCAAAGATCATGGAAGATGGTGACTGCAGCCATGAAATCAAAAGACACTCCTTAGAAGGGAAGTTATGGCAAATCTGGATAGCATGCTTAAAAATAGAGATATGACTTTGATGAAAAAGTCAAAACTATGGTTTTTCCAGGAGTTCTGTAGGGCTTTGAGAGTTGGACTATAATGAAACCTGAGCACTGCAAAAGCAATGCTTTCAAGTTGTGGTACTTGACAAGACTTTTGAGAGTCCCTTGGACATCAAAGAGATCAAATCAGTCAATACTTAACAAAATGAACTCAAACTATTTAACAGAAGGTCAAATACTGAAGCTGATGCTTAAATATATCTCTGGCCACATAATGAGAAGATAGGACTCATTGGAAAAGACCCTGATGATGGGAAAGAATATCCGTCAAAAGGAAAAGGAATGGTGGAGGATGAGATAGATAAATAGTGGCATGGAAGCAATGATCATGAGTCTGGACAGACTTTAAGCAATAGTAGAGGATAAAGGGGGCTGGCATGCTCTAGTCTGTGTCATCACAAATAGTTAGACGTGACGAAATGACCAAACAACACCAATATTTCTGATGTATGGAAGGCAGAAGGATGGAAACAGACATTAGCCTTATTTGAAGGTGTTCCATAAAACCCCTAGAAGCAATGGATAAAAGTTTAGAGAGTGGAGTTTTGGTTCAATATGAATAACTCCCTAACCACTGGAGTCCCAAACTGCAATAAGATGCCTTGGGAATTTCCCACTACTGGTGATGTTTCAGTATAGGTTTGGATGACCTCTGTGGTAAAAGAAGACACTATTGTAGATGATTCTGATGAGTCAGGCAGGGGTTAGCCTGGATAACTTCTAAAATCCCTTCTCATTTAAGAGTCAATTATTCTTTGTTTTGTTCTATTTTGTTACTAACTATATCTGTGATTTGATATTAAAGATTTTATATTAGAGAGTTGGAAAACCTCTGATTTGTTCTTGGATCTTTTGCTAAATAGGTTGGGGGCCATGAGCACCTTTCTGGCTCTCAGACTGCTTATCAGTAAAATGAAAGAACTAGACAACATGATTTCTAATGTCCCCTCCAATTCCAAAGTGCTAACATTCCCATGAGGGCTTCAAAATAAACCTATTCATATGGTTTTAACCACACTGGGCCCCTGCTCCATTTGGAAATAGTCATTTGCCTACTAGAGGTTTCCAAAACCAAAGTTGAGGAACTTGAAACGTTTTCTTCTGACTTGCTGTTGTTTCTAGGGTCCATGACATGTCTGCCTGTCAATCATTCTCAGACATTCATGATGATGTTTTGAAAATATTCAGACCAAAAACTAACTTTTGGATCAAATCTTTTTTTTTTTTGTTTTTGTTTTGTTTTTGTTTGTTTTTTAGTGAGGCAGTTGGAGTTAAGTGACTTGCCCAGGGTCACACAGCTAGTAAGTGTTAAGTGTCTGAGGCCACATTTGAACTCAGGTACTCCTGACTCCAGGGCCAGTGCTCTATCCACTGTGCCACCTAGCTGCCCCATTGGATCAAATCTTAACAATGTTAGAATAACTTTGGCTTAACATTATTATCAGCACAACAGCAACAAGGTAACTTTATTTATGCATTGACAAAAATTCTGCCTAATGTATCAGAGAGACTGAAAAGTGAGTTGTAATCCTTCCTAAATAGTCCAAAAAGCATTTGGTTCCAACCATAGCAACCCTGGAATCACATAATCAGATTCCCTCTCTGGCTAGGAAAGTTTAAGATGGTAAAGACAAATGCACATACTTTGTTGTGATTTATGAATAAGACAGAAATTTAGGACCATACCCTTTTACAAATTACTAAAATATACCCACAAAGGCAATGGAATTCTAGCAGTCATCTCCTCTTTTGTCACTACCATTACCTCCAGTACTGCTTTGTGTTTAGTCCAAGGTTACTTTCCAGGGCTTCGTAGGGTGTAAAAAGAGTCATTTAAAATGAATCATCATCTCAACATTGTCCCTGACGTTTCCTCTTCCCAAAAGATAAAAGTCATCTTTTTACCTTTACCCTGCTTTTGGAAGTCATTTTCACTATAGCTTTGTTACCAAATCTGGTCCAATCCTATTCAACAACAAACATTCAGGAAACATACTTTGTTCCAGGTACTTGGGGTAGAAATATTAAATGAAAGAACAATCTATGCCTACAAGGAGCTTATGATCTCCTGATACTTCTCCCTCTTTGGGGATAGTGCAGAAGGAAGACAAAATGCTTCAATGACAGACACAGAGCACATGGTTAATAAACAAAATCCACCCTGTGCCCTTGAATTATCAAGAAATTTAACTAAAAGCAGAGGGAGGAAGGGGGAGAGGAAGACCTCTAAGTTTTATAGTTTCAGCTGCTGACTCTTCTGCCCTAATGGCAAGATCACATGTGCCAGAGTGATTAATGGGACAGTTTATGCCTCTCAATAGTTCTGCTTAAATTAGTTTAAATATTCATCTGATGTTTTGTTATGATGAATCTCTCTGGATCTTTTTTATTTTTTCTTCCCCCCTGAGAGCTTTACTCTTGACCGGCTGGAATAAGACTGCTTGGTTAAGGAGAAAAATGACCAATAATCTTTTAGTGAATATAGTCTAGATTGCTGAAGGCTTAGGACATATGAAACAAAAAGAATGGGTGGCCTTTCTTCATGGATACTACAAATATATCTATGATAGTACAATGCAATGGATAGAGCACTGGGCCCACAGTCAAGAAGACCTGAGTATAAACCTTTCCTCAGACACTAGCTTTGCTACTCAGATTTTTATTTTTCTGTCTGCCTCAGTTTCCTCAACTATAATAATAATAATAGAACCTACCGTCTAGGGTTGTTTTGAGGTTAAAAAAAAAACATTTGTAAAGATTTGAGCATAGTGTCTGCTCCATAATATTGCTTGATAAATACTTATTTCCTCCACTCCTTCCATTCTTTGTTGGTATTTTGTGGACTTGGGATCTATTTGCTAATAGATGTGTTTGCTAATCAATAATTTGCAAGCATAAGACAGTGGATAGAGGACTAGACAGGAAGACTTAGGTTCAAAATCTACTAACTAGCTATAAGTCACATGGGCAAGTTACCTCACAACTCTATGTCTGTTTTCTCATCAATAGGGACAATAATGCCTACAATAACTACTTCATGGGATTATTTTCAGCCTCAAATGCGCTATTACATATAAAATGCTTTGCAAGTCACCTGTGTTCCAGAACTCTGGAAATTGAGTCTGTGACAGGTTTTGCACCTAGTCCTTTAAAGTAAAAGAGAGCCTCAGTAGCCAATCTAGTAAGAGCTGAGAGAAGTACTCATCTAGCAGGGATGGCACATTTGGACTTGAACTTGGTGGGACCAGTGCTACTCTCTCCACAACTCAAGGTGATGAAGGGGAAAGTATGCCCTCAAAGTGTTGCAGAGAAATGTTTAAACTTCTCTTATTTCTTTAGTAAGGCTATGTTAAGGACAGAGAATGATCAATGATCTTTTAGTGACCATAGTTCATTCATTTATATATATATATAATTCATTTGTAAAAGCTAAAAATAAGTGTTTTATGAATTTAAAGCACTATAGAAATGTCATCCATTGCTGCTGTTGTCATTATTATTATTGATTTTGCAGTCTATAGAACATGTCACATGGTAAGACTGATGATACTACTTCACCATGGTGGAGAACAGGACAGACAACAGCAAGACTAACAGGCTGATTGTGTTGGGACAGAGAGCATGAAAAGGAGTAGTAATGAGAGATGTTTGGAACAATGTGGGGGTTGTGTTATGGGAGGGAGCAGGGAGGGTGTACTCAAACGGATGCCAGTCTCAAAAATTTGTACTTATTTAATGAAGAAGAGTGGAAAGTTTTAAACAGGGTTGCATTTTTAACAGAGCAGTATATTAGGAAGATTACATTGGCAGTATATTAAGGACAAATTAAAGGGGCAGCTAGGTGGCACAGTGGATAGAGGACCAGCCCTGGATTCAGGAGAACCTGAGTTCAAATCCTACCTCAGATACTTAACAATTACTAGCTGTGTGACCATAGGCAAGTCACTTAACCCCAATTGCCTCACCAATTTTTTTTAAAAGGACAAATTAGTGTAAGGAGAGCCAGGAGGCTATTATGGTAGTCCGTGTGAGAGAAGATGATGGCCTCAAATTGGGATGGCAATTGTGGAGGACAACTAACCAGTAATCAGATGTGGGGATCAAAATAGGGAAAGGGAAGAGAGATGTGTAATGCTAAAGGGTTTTTTATTGTTGTGGTTTTAGGTTTTGTTTTTGTTTTGTATTAGCTTAGGTGACTGGGAGTATGGCAGTACATTTAAGAGAAATTAGGTGATATGAAATAGAGCATTTTGTTCATTTTGGAATGTGTTGAGATTGAGATGCCTGTGAGACATAAGGAGAGATATCCAACAAGCAGCTAAAAATTAAGGCTTGAATCTCCAAAGAGAGGTTGGTTCTTGAGATTAAAAACTCAAACATTAGCATAAAGGAATAATTGAAGGCTTCTAAGTGAATGAGATCACAAAAACAAAGAACATCAAAAGAGAAGCAATGATGGCCATGAGAAGAGAATTTAGACAATTGTGATATTTTGTACAAAATAGGAAAGATAAAAGAAGAAGATAGCTAAAATTAGAGAAAAATTGTCACAACAATGGAAACTATGAGTGTATGATGTTCCAGAGGCCAAGGAACTAAAGAGTCTCAAGCATGGCAGTTGATCATCACAAATGCTGTTGTGAGGGATAATGGGAAGATAAAGAGTGAAAAAATACCAATGGAACTATCAGTGAGGGAGTTATTCCTAAACATAAAGAAAGATTTTTATTTTGGTGATCTGAATAATTAAAGACAGAGAAAAGAGATGGAGGCAGTTGGTGTAAACTACATTCACATGTACAGGGAATGATTTTGTGTGTAGCTATCTAAAATTTGATTTGTAAATAACTAAGGTAATAAATAACTAGGTAAATAACTAAGGTATAATTGAGCAACTAATTAGAAGTTGGTTTTTAAATAGTGTCTTTCTTGAATAGGACACACATTTCACAAAAGACATCACACAGGGTTCTTAACCTGGAGTCTATATAAGTTTAAAAATATTTTGATAACTATTTCAATATAACTAATTTCCTTTTGTAAATCCCATGTAATTTGTTTTATTAATTTAAAAACATTATTCTTAGAGGGGGTCCATAGATTTCACCAAACTACCAGTCGGGTCCATAATACACAAAAAGGTTCATAACCTCTATTGAATCTCATCAATTTGTAAGGGAATGAGGAGGAAATCAGTCATAAGGAAAAGAGGCCTCCCTTGCTTTTCTGCTATAAAAATGAAAGATGCGCCAAAGAAGAATGGCTGTTATGTGAGGTGGGAGGACATAGTAAGTTCAAGACAGGTGGGAGAGCAAAATGAGATTGAAGGAGCTAGGAGAAAAAAAAAATCTTACGGAAAAATCCATTAAAATTCAATAAGTTCTTAGACATGGATTCAGAAGACCTGTATTTGAATCCTGATTTCAATTTTTACTAGATGTGATTCCATCTCTAAATGTGATTCCCCCATTAACACATGAGACATTTTCATTGATGTCTTCATGAAAGACACACACTCAACATAGTGGCAGCTAAGTGGCCCAGTGAATAGACCTGAATTCAAATTCACTCTCAGACACTTACTATTTGTGTGACCCTGAGTAAATCAGTTAATCTCTCCTGGATTCAGTTTCTTCATTCATAAGATGGAGGTAAAAACAGCACCTATTTCCCAGCATTATTGTGAGGACAAACTGATAAAAGTATACAAATTATTGGAATGGCTTGGGGGACTAAGTGTTCAAACTGTTGACTTCACTTTCTCATTTCCTGAGAACAAAGCAGCCAGAGCTGAAGGACTTCTCAGATGCTTGGCTAGGAAACCATGATGAGAGCTTCACTGAGCTCAGTCAATTCAAAGCCTCGTCAATACCTAACTTGATAGGATCTTCCCTCCCTGCTATGATTAATTAAACCTCCTTTTGTTAACCAATGAATAACCTACAAGCTTCTCATAAATCCACCAGGAGATTGACCAAAGTCATTGCCAGCCTAGAATATCTGGCTTAAGGTACCTGGTTTTGTCAGTTATAAAACTTCTGATCTAAACCATACCTGATCAAGAATCCACTGTACAACATCCCCCACAAAGAATCATCTATCCTTTGTTTGAAGACTTGAGGAGGTTGCATAAGACAACTCACTCTTCTTCTAGGTGGTTTTAACCATTAGGAAGTTTAACAGAAAACCTCCTAATAATAAGTATGACATACTTGAAAGTATCTCAGTTGCTCAGTGTCCAAGGAGATGGTTCCTGCAAGAATATAGATAGAAAATAATTTTCCTAGAGATTTTGACAGATTTTTTCCATTCTCATCTGTTCTCTTTGCTCTTCCTTAAATGCTTTTAAGATAATTGTTTTCTTAATTGAGTCTTAGTCCTCCAAAAGGGAACTTGACTACTTTTCCCCTCAGACTTCAGAAGGGCTCACATTTCTGAGATCCACTAAATGTACTTCCCACTGACAATAAATCAGAAGACAATTAACAATTAAAAGAGTATTTACTAAGGTTATAAAGAAAAAACAGTTAAATTTTGTTTTTAAAAAAATGATCTTCCCACCAAACCAGTGGTTATTCTCTCCCAACACACAGTAAGTTCCTGAGGGTAGTTGGCTCAATTGTAGAGTCCAAAGATGGTTAAGTAAAAATGTAAGGAACATATGGAAAAGGGACATCTCAGTCCTAGTATTATAAGTGCTTTTCTCCCTTTGTTGAATCCTCATGAATTTCCCCCCTAGGTCTAGCTCTCTTCTGGGCTCCAGGATTTGGTCCATTTCTAGAATCCATAGCCAGCCAGCATGCTATTTACCACATTTGGGGTGGCAACCACTTTTTTCCTTGGATAGTTATCCTCTTCTGTCTGTCTTTGTATTTTTCCAAATGTAAGCTCCTTGAAGTCAGGAAATCCCTTTCCTTTTTTGTATTTATAATCTCAGCACTTAGCACAATGGCTTGCCTATGTTAGGTGCCCAATAAATGCTTATTGACTGATTTTACTTGACTTGTCCATGTGTGTCCTTGGTATTTCTCTCTCTGTTCTGGATTAGATATATTGTTACCTTCTCCAGTGATATGATCAATGGAAATGGAAAGGAGAGAGGGGGATGTGAACAAAGACAATAAGTACTTATATATCACCTAATAAGTGCCAGTCACTATGCTGAGTGTCTTGTAAATATTATCTCATTTGATCTTCACAACCCACAAGATAGGGGCTATTATTATCCCCATTTTACAGTTGAGGGCAGAGGTTGAAAGACTTGCCCAGAGTTCCACAGCTAGTGTCTCAAGCTAGATTTGAACTTATATTTCAGACCCAGCACTCTATCTATTATTCTATTCAGCTGCCTTTGAGGGAGAAATTCTCTTCTATGCCCAGCATTGGTTCTCTCAGGAGATTTACTTTAACTGAGATCTTTATCTATATAACTAAAATCTACTTCTGGGCTGGACCTATCTGAACTCATCAATGGATATATTACTCTTTTATACATAAGCCAGTCACATTGCTTTATTTCATGAGCTTATCAAGTAGACTAAAATTTAATAACTAGATCATGAAATATAAAGCATCTTGCTTTCACATTTAAATCTTTATCAAAACCATTGATTAATTAATTGACTGATTGATTGATTGATTGGAGTTGGAGAGAAACTTTTCTCATTGCCTCTGAAAGCTTGATTCTCCTTCCATTGATTCATGATGTTTTATGAGGTGATTCATAAATTACAAAATATTATGTAAGTAGAGATTATCTTAGAATATCACCTAGTCTAACACCTCATATTATAGATGAGGAAACTGATACTAGGTAAAGTGACTATGTGGACATAACACAGAACAACCCAGGACTGGATTCTACTTCTCCAGATTCCTAGTTCAGTTATCTTCTTGCTGTATCTTGCAGCTTCAGAGATGATATGCACAAAGATAATTGTAAAACTCTAACAGGAAGCAAGATGGTGGATAGAGCACAGGGCCTGGAGTTAGGAAGATTCGTCTTCCTGAGTTCAAATCCAGCCCCAGACACTTACTAGTTGTGTGACCCTGGAAAAACTATTTAATACTGTTTGCCTCAGTTTCTTCACCTGCAAAATGAGCTAGAGAAGGAAATGGCACACCATTCCATTATCTTTACCAAGAAAACCCTAAATGAGGCCACAGAGTTGGACATGACTCAAAATGACTAAACAACAAACTAATTTAAAATAAAATATAAGTGCATGAGGATATGAAGAAAGTGTTATTCTATGTAATTGGACTATAGATCATTACTGCAGCTTCTTAGAAATATTCAGTTTTGAAACAGTCACCCACGTTATCCATACAGAAAGATCAATGCTTTCCATCATTTTAAGAAACTTCCTCTGTGGGAATTCCAACCACCCAGTTTGAAACTGGATGTGATTTAGTAGATGAGTCCTGGAGGGTCCCCTGGGTCAATGGTTTCAAACTCAAATAGAGACAGATCCCTCTGAGCTGCATATTCACTTAGAAAACCCTAATTTAACATTATCTATGTCATATTATATTTTTATTTATTTTGTTAAACATTCTCTAAGCACCTTTTAATCTGGCTTGTGGACACCCCAGAGTTTTGTGTATGCCTTTGACCTGGGACATATAAAATATAATTGACTGGTCTAGGGTTAAATGGAAATTGTCAGAAGCTAAATCAGAATCCACGTTTTCCTGAAAAGAAGCTTAGCAGTCCATCAGCTATACTACCTTCCTCTATAAATAAATAAACAACAATCTTTTTCTTGCTCAAAGCCAAGTAAGCTTTTCAAAAAAGAAGATCATCTAGTAATTAGAGTCTTGTGTGCATACTTAAGAATTCTGGCTGATGTAAACTGAGTTGCCATATGCAGTGACATTTTAAGATACTGAAATTACTTCATTTTTTATGTGATACCCAGGGAAAGACTTGTCCCACCTCTATCTGATCTTCTCTTTGAATCTCTGAATTATATACTTGCCATGATGAAATAATGAAATTGATTTTTTTCTGTTTTATAATAGAATTTTACTTAAATGCTCAAAATTCAAGTTAGGACACTTCTGTTATGAAAGCTATTAAAATGTTTAAACCCCACTGCCTTTGTGCATTTGCTTAATTACCATCCTCATCAGTAGCCAATTTGATATTTTTGTCATTCTAATTAAAATGCATGTGGCCCAAGATTTGACCATCCTGTCTGATTTTTATTCTAATTTATGATAGTTGATCACATTTCCCATAATGAGAGAAAACAACAGTACCCTTTTCATCAAAGGATCTCTGAAAGCAAACATTTTTAGAAATGTTACCCAGATGCTAATGTACATTTTTATCAATTTCGGATGTAGTTGAGAGTCAAGGTAGTACATGACAAAATATGGCATGAATATTGTGTTTATTTGTCACTGTCAGAGAATGTTATGGGTTTTCCAAGCCAAAAATGGAAAAGGGAAACAAGGAGATAAGTCTGTAGTCAATGTCTTCAGAGTATATGGCTGTTGGCTATTTAAGAAATGACAAAGTCACTATAAATTGAAGGCAAAATAAGGTGGCTTTTGTTTTTCAGACTGTATTATTTAGTGCAATAATGAAAACAGTAAAACTGATTATTCTTCAAATAAAAGAAATTGGAAACAGGACTGGGAAGAACAATCCACCCAAATCAAAAGATATGTCCTAGTTCTAGTTCTACTCCTAACTGGCTGTGTGACCTTTAGAAATTTTTCTTAACTCTTTGAATGTCAGTTTCTTCATCTATAAAATGGCAGAATTGAACTAGATTAGGGGTTCTTAATTTTTTTTCCTTTCATGGACCCCATTGGTAGTCTGGTGAAACCTACAGAAGCCTTTTTTGAAGAATGTTCTAAAATGCATAAAATAAAATTGACAATATTATAAAAAAGACCATACTATGAAATACAGTTATAAAAATACTAAAAAATAAAATTGGTTCACAGAGTCTAAGTTTGAGTTTCTTCTGTGTTTAATAAATATTAATGTAATTTTTGCATAATATTTAATTTGATATCTTCTGAAAGGATTTTGCAGTACTCAATAAATTGTAGAATAAATACTCCTTCATTTATTTTTTTTAAAAAAAAACCTCTGAGGGGTTAAAAAATCGATGATCTCAAAGATAGGTTTGAATGTAACTCCAATAGACATGTGACTCAAAAGAAAAACAACTTTGGAATCATGTCTCCACTCAGGGAATGAGTAGCTGAACATGCTTTCCTGTATCTCAAAGTTTTTTTTCAATATATTAACAGAAAACTCTTATCCTTACAAAAATAAAACTATTACTATCACAGGTGACTATTACCTATGAAATTTCAGTCAGGACTTGACAGTAATTTATGGTGAATTAATGTTGACCTTTGTGAAGAAAAAAAAGGTAATCTCAAAAGCTGACAAGGGCTCTATCTCAGAACAGATTTAAACATTAGTTCTGTGGTCCACCTCAATACCCTAAATCAATGTCTCTGTCTGAAAGTTATCTCTTTCTCCAAAGATCCATCCAGGTTAATATCTAATTTTCTCCACATTACAGAGTATATGAAGGTTGTCATGGCAACTGGGTGAACAATTTAGCCAGTAGAATTTGTGTAGTACTCTTGGACTTATGAGTATTGCTTAGAGTTATTTTTTAAAAAAGAGAAAAGAGAGAAATGGGGGAATGAAAGGAGAGGGTAGATAAAGAACAAGAAAAAAGGGAGGATAAAAGAAGAGGGAGGAAATGAAAGGAATGAGGGAGGAGAAAAGCAGTGAAGGGAAGTGAAAGATCATGTAAGTTCAAAAGAGTAAAAGAATGGAAGAGAAAGAATGGGCAAGTGAAAGAGAAAAAGAATGAGGGGAAAATCCATGAAAGAGGGAGAAATAGAATGAAAGCAAAAGAGAGAGTGGATGAGAGAGAGAGAGAGAGAGAGAGAGCACAAAGGAATGAGAGTGAAGGTGCAGCTAGGTTGTGCAATGGATACAGTGCAAGGCCTGGCATCAGGAATACTCATCTTCATGAGTGCAAATCCAACCTCAGATACTTACTAGCTGTGTGACCCTGGGCAAGTCACTTAACCCTGTTTCCCTCAGTTTCCTCATCTGTAAAATGAACTAGAGAAGGAAATGACAAACCATTCCAACATCTATGCCAAGAAAAACCTTGAAAAGGGGTCATGAAGAATCAGACATGACTGAAAATGACTCAACAACAACAAATATCCTATTTTATGGGTTGCTTTGCATATATTTGCTTTCATGTTTCCTCCCTTATTAGATTGTAAGCTCCTTGAGGGCAGTTACTATATTTTGGTTCTTTCTGTATCCCTTGCACTTAGCACAGCTCTTGGCACATGGTAAGCATTTAATACATGTTTAAAAATTGATTTATTGATCTTCATTCCCCATGCCAATATGTGAGCCCTTTTTTTGCTACCCTTCTGAAGTATTGATATCTTACTAACAGTCATCTCCATCGGGACCCATCCCAATTCACTTTCTCTACTACTCCGATACTAATCTTTATGCATACATCTAAGAATTTTACTTCAGAAATCATTAGTGAATTCACATAATCTCTGAAGTAATATTTACTTTATTTTCCTAGTATTCAATGCCTTACACAACCTGTTACTATATTATATTTTTAGGTTTAATTTATAATATACTGTTCTCTTGCTTCTGCTTATTTCATTCTACATTGGTTCATTCTTGTCTTCTCAAATCATTAGCTTTTGATTAGACACTGACAGTACTAAATTCCCCCAAATTGGAATGATCACACACAAGTACATACACATGTACTCACTACAAACATGTATATCTTCCCATTGCTGAAAAACAGAAGTTTCAGTTTTGTGGAATATTTATTAAAAGCAAACAACTGTTGAAAAATAGCACATTCTTGCTTTCCCATTGATTTTGATAAAATTTAACTTCTGTCTGCTTATATAGTACTTAGTTTTCACTTAATAAAAAAGTTTTATGACTTTCAGGCAACTATTGGAAAGCATTTTGCTTTACCAAGAACATTTAGCTCTCTTGTTGGGTAGTGTATTTACTCTTTAAGGACAAGTTAATTTGAGTGGATTTCAACACTTTTTCTGCATTTGTAAATTTTCCCTTTTTAATTAATTATTGCAGCCAGGTAATGGTGAGCTCAGCAAAGTAACCACATGTGCACCTCCCAAATTTTAGAAAGTATGCACTTATTGTCAGTTATAAATTTCCAACAAGTAGCTAAAGGAACAGCTATAATAAGGAAATTCTAATTAGTCTTAGAGTCATTATGCTGCAGAAGATATGGAGGTTTTTTTTCAGACTTGGTTAATTGCCCCAACAATATGCATGCATCTCTCTTGTTACAGGTCCAAGAAATAGATAGGGTTGGTTTCCAGCTGGGATATGGGAAATTTAGAGGAATTTCCATACAATTTTCTTTGTGTTAAATAGCTATAAAATGCAACTATAAGATGCCCTGCACTATAAATATACATTCATATAAGATGAAAGCACAAAAATGTTAAAGTGCTTGACCTCTTGGGGTAGGGGACAGAGAAAGTCATCATGCAAACAACCAACGTTGAGATGTTACTTTTATTTTAGAGTTTATAGTTTCTTTAAATATCTCCACATTGTGCATATTATTATTCATTAACTGTCTTGAAACTGTATCAAAGTACTATCCTAATATTGTGGAGTTGAGGTGACCTTGCATTCTCCTAGGACAAAAATCACAGATCCTTGAAGTCATGAAGTATTTTGAAACTGTAATTTCCTATCTGAAAGTACACTGCATGGGTGAGTTTAAGAATGAAAAGACATGCATATGTGATCATAAAGAATGCATATTCTTTTCTTATTCCAACTAATACCATTTTCCAAAATTTGATTTTTTTCAGTAGCTAGTTTTACCTGGCCTAACACCAATGTCTCTTCTAAAGATGGAGGTGATTCTGGTTCTCTGAACTATGTCTGCAAAGTAAAAGCTCTGGGACAACTCTCCAAACTGGAAAGAGCCTAGTGAGCTATGTCTCTTGTCTTGGGAGATCCTTTGCTTAGTCCAAAGAGACTACTCACCAAATGGGCTGTACTGTTTGATTTGGAGCTCACATATTACATCTCATAGAACGGTTAAGATCTGGACTGGTCTGGAGAGTAGCCACATTGTATGTGTGTAGTACATGGATCCTCAAAGTGTTTCTCCCCAATTTATATATAGTCATTCATAAAAGGCTGTTCTCATGTGAGATGTACATTTCAAGAATAATCAGTCAAAGTTGTGCATTTCAAGAATAATCCCTATCATTGTGTTTTTAAAAATAAGAAACAAAAAGAATAGAAGAATCCCTATAGGAAGGCACTTTGTACCTTATGCCCCATTGTTGCTCTTGATAAGAACAGGAATGAGTACACTCTTTAATAATAAAGTTAATATATAATTCAATTCAAACCACCAAGCATTTATGAAACTCCTGATATATAGTGGGTACTGGGGATGCAAAGACAAAAAATAACATAGTTCCTACTCTCAAAGTACTGACATTTTACTGTGGAGGAGAAGGGCAACATAGATGATTGATGATAGATAGATAGATTATCTAGATAGGTAAGTAAAAACAAAATATAGGCAAAATAAATACAAATAACTTGGAGAAGGGAGGAGGATAATGTGGAAAATCTTCAAAAAGAGGATGGGTGAGATATTTAGGGAAAGATTATTGTGAGCTGGAATCTAAGAGTCAGGTTTCATCTCTAAAACCCAGCTGATTGCAAATCCCCATATCCTCAGAGAGACAGCAGTCAGTGAATGCTCCACAACTAATTTATAATCCATCTGTGTATACCAGTAAATTACTCCTGCTGAGGTGTGTTGCCTCTTCTGCTCTGACTTTCCTCCACTTTAGTAAGGCCCAATTAGCTAGTTCTGCTAGATCCTTCTGGAGTTTCCCTTAATCCTCTCTAGTCTTGGCTAATTTGAATAATTCTGTGTCATCGGCAAAGACTTGACAGTTGGGCCTTCACAGAATCAGAAAGTGGAATTGCAATTAGGGTTCCCTAATCACTGTGCTTGTCTTTTTGTTGCAAGGGAAAACATCAGAGCCCTAACTAAATGAGAGGGGAATTGTCAGTTTGTTTAATGTGCCACATTTTTAAAAATTCAGGGTTAGTAAAGACTGAAATGTTAGGTTTTAACAGTTGCCGTACATTACATCGTGGTGGACGTTATTGAATATGCTAGATTCAGACATTTGCTTGCTGAGAATAATAGAGGTCTGGAGAAAGCAGATGCACAATGAGAACAAAAGGAATAAGGATTATTCTGCTGTTGGGATTGTGTATATTTGTGTGTGTATGTGTGTGCACACGTGTCTTTCATGCCTGCATTGGTTCATGAGACCACATATGACTTTTTTTTGTGTGGTTCTTGCCTCCTTTTTCTGTGTTCAGACCTCTATAAGCTTTATTTTGGGTTTTTTTGCTGAGGCATTTGGGGTTAAGTGACTTGCCCAGGGTCACACAGCTAGTAAGTGTTAAGTGTCTGAGGCCGAATTTGAACTCAGGTCCTCCTGACTCCAGGGCCGGTGCTATCTGCCCCCTCTATAAGCTTTAAATGTAGAAGCCTCAGTGATTTCAGGAAGACTTTGCTGCATCTGACTTAAAAAAAAAAAAGATTGTAAAAACAACAACAACAACAACAACTTATCCTTGCCATTTAGGAGATGTAAAAATTGAAGCCAAAAGTGATTATATGAGTACCACAAGGTCATAGTGTTGGTTCTTCTCTTGGTTGGCTTTGCTGAATAATAGAGGGTTTTCCCCCCATTTGTTTTTCTTTAGTATTTATATAGAGTGAGTGTCTCTGACTTGAATTTCCATTTTTGTTTTGTTTTGTATTTTTGACCAGCCATTCTCCTAGCTACCCAGAATACAAGCACAATTTTGTTACTCTTATTTTAGACATCAGTAAACATGGGCCATTAATTAATAAAATCATTACCACCACTAGTCTTTTTCCTCTCACTTCTCACATAGACCCCAGTATCGACTGTTCTTCAGTTGAAGTAAGTTAGTTACTCAGAGAGGGATCATTTAACACTCTGAAATCTCTAGGGCAACATTGTGTGCATTATAGTAGCAAGATAAAGTATATCCCATCTGTCTACACCATGTTACTCCAATGGTAATGCATGTGGTAGTTTCGCATAGTAGAAAGAGAATGAGATTTAATACCCAAATAAATGGGTTCAAATCCCATCTCTATGTCTTACAACTTGTGTGATGCTGGTAGGGAGGTTTTTAGTCTCTCAGGACTCAATTTCTTCATCCATAAAATGAAGAAAATAGGATAAATAACCCCTTGAGTCCTTTCAAGGTCTAAAACTACGGTAATAAGATTGGTCCTTCAGTGGCTCCTTAGTAGTAAAAAAAAATTAATGTAACTCCCCCTATCCCAATTCCCTCCACCAGTATCTCATTTACTACTAAGGAAGGATTTATACAATAGGAAGCACCTAACTTCAGGGTGGAGATTTGGAATAAAAGTCTGGCTCTAAGACTCTCAATCTTTGGCAATTGGCATAGGGGCCATTACTATCTTTATTCCTGAGTTTCTCCACTTAGTTGAAGTAAGTGCTTTAAGTGAAGCAAATAGATCTGAAATATGGAAGACAGGGGGAAATAAAAGATGAATAATTGAACTTGGTCTGAAAACAACCTTCAGGACCTTCCTATGCTAACCAGTCAATTTACAAATAAAGAAATAGAAGTCTAGAGAGATCCTGATTCAATACAGCAAGAATTTAAGTGCCTACTATGTGTGAGACATTTTATAAGGCATTGGTGATACAAATTCAAAGCACATAACCATCCCTATCCTCGAAAATTTTGTAATTTACTGGGTCGCTAGAACATTTAAAGAGATAATTATATCTCTGATAATTTGAGGAGAGTTAACTAACAATTAAAATGATGAGAAAAGATTTCCCATAAGAGATGATATATGAGCCAAACTTGGAAGAAAAGTTGGGTTCTAAGAAGTGTTCATAGTTAGGACCTGAACCAGAATAGTGAGTATATGAGTAGAAAGAAGGGAAAGGGAAACATCTGAGGGATGTAAAATTAGAATCAGCAAAACTTTGCAATTGTTTGGATATGGGGGTTAAAGGAGAGGGAAAGGTTGAAGATGTCCTCAGAGTTGCAGACTTGGATAATAGGATTAGAGGTCTTGAGCTAAAAGTACCTATAAGAACAAGGAAGCCCATGGAGGTTAAGTCCCAAGAAACACAGGTTGAAAGCATCAGAGGCAGAATTTGAACCCAGATCTACTGCCTCTGGAGTCAGTGCTCTTCCCTAATACCAGACTTTCCTCAGTAGATATTAAGGAAGTTTGAAAAGTGATTGAGTTGGAAAGAGTGGAGAGACAGAGAATAAGTTCTGTTTTATACTTATCAATTTAGGGACACCTAAGAGTCATTTAGTGTAATGTGTTAAGCAGGCATTTGGTAATATGGGACAGAGAGACTAGAGCAGGAGATTGTATGTACGTATGTATGTATGTATGATATATGTATATGCATTGTATGTATTGTAGATGTATGTTTATATGTGTGTGTAGATATATAGATATATTTATCTCAGAATCATCTATATAATTAAACTCATGGGAACCAGTGAAATGTATTACTCTGAGGCAACACAGAGAGAGGAAGATCTATGATAGAGAATTTTCCATGGTCACAGAAATTGTGGCATACCTAAGAGTTGGACCCAGGTACTCTGTTGATAAATCCAGTGCTCATTCTAGTATCCCAGTGCCTATGACCTAGGATTATTGCCTGGCCCAGTCTCTTGAACCCACAGCCAAACTTCATGTGGGAACACATGTCAATTCTTTTTAACCTGATACAAAGGAAATTAGGTGATGCTAAGGAAGCAAGAGTGAAACAGCACTTAATCCTGTCATTTTGGAGAAATTATGGCTACCTGTGTTGGAGAAGACACAGTATCTCAGTATATGATGACACATATAACTATGGAGTCCAATAACATTCTGATAGAGTCAGTAAAGAAATATGATCATAAGGAAAATGATTTCTGATAGCAGGAAGTTCATGAGAGCACAGCCTCTACCTGCAATGTTATCTGTATTATCTCCCCTAAAGAAATGAGCACCATTCTTGTCTTGTTCAATTTTAAGGCCACTTTATTGTCCATCTCAGTGATTATTCAGAATGTTTAAATTGGTATACAAAGTGCTCATCTACCTACATGTCCCAGTCTGGATTACATATTTTTCATTCACTTTTATTTTTTCTATTATTGATGCTTAAAGCAACCTTTCACTTTACCAGGAATTTCACTGTGTATTTCTGGTATTCTGTTAAACATAATCAGTAAAACACTACCTACAAATACATATATACATATATCTATAAAATTTGGAAAATCTGTCAACAAGGAATCTTTTTTTTTTGTTTGAACTTTATATAGGATGCCTTTGGTGAAACTAGTGTGAGGGCTGAAATTTAATATACAGAGTGTTAATTGGGTGACTCGCCGAAATATTGGGGTCCCAGAAATAATGAGGGACCTTTAGGTTCAAAGCTCCCTCCCCTCTGAACTGCCCTTTTAGATATTTCTCCCAGGCCACTAAGAAAGGAGCCTTACAGCTTCTTTTCCACAAAAGGATCAGATTTTATTACTTGGGAATTAATTAAACAACCAAGGTGAAATTAATAAAAATTAAAGATAAGGAAGTAGGAAAAAGAAATACAGATAAATTCTGTTAACTCTAAACTAAGTTTATGCAATCCCCAGATTGTTTCCAGTTAAGCTAATTCAAAGGAATTTGTGTTCACTCACCACTCTTGGGATGTCTGCAGTTGCTCCTTCAATCTTCCTCCCCCAAAAGGGGAGGTCCTTCAAAATCTGCCTATGGAGAGTTCTCCTTCTGACCTCAGTAGCATACATAACTTCAGGGTGGGTCAGGTGTGGCCCCTCCCAAATGAGTCAGCCAAAACTCCAATAATTTTTTACCAGAAATAATTTTTACCACACTAGTGAATAACTTTGGTGAATAACTACTTCCCTTTTTATACTCTCCCTTGATATCAGTAGTCATTAACAAGTATAGTTATCTCTTTAGTCAAATCTGTTGCAGAGTTGATAAGAACTGGTGTTTCCTTAGAAGTTTTCTTTTAATAAGAGCAACATCTGCAGTCTTTTCCATTCTTTTAGAATCCTCCCTTCCCTGAGTTGTCTTGAGGTCCAGTTGATAGTATTCAAATGTAATTATTCTGTTTTTACCACTGAGAATAGTTTACTAATTTTTAATTATTCAAAAAAGCATTTTATAAATATAAACAAGATCAATCAACCCATAGATAATATGGTATGGTTACTAAAAAAAATTAGTTTTAATTAAATAAGTAGCTTTACATATTTAGAATTTTTTTTGACTGATGTGTACCTGGCATATTAGACTGAGCAATGACAAGTGGAAAGGCCAACTGATATATTGGTATCCATGGAATGCTAGAAAACAGCAATACTATCCCCATCCCCCTAGGGGAAGCCTTCCAGTGTATCCAGTAGATACTTTATAGAAGGCTTTCAGGAGGATATAGAAAAGACTCACACATGAGAAAGTATGAGTGGATTATGATCAATATTACTGATGGGAATCCTCAGGTTTATTCATTTGCTAGAATTAAGACCACAGAATAGTAGTAAAATTGTTGGACTTTTTAGGAAAAGCATCTGACTTCTCTGTCCTACCTTGCCCCAACCTATACCTCCAACTCCAACCTAATCAAATTGATCACTGCCTTGACAGCTCATGTGAAATTGTCCAATATCTATGTTTTTGGCTTTTCCTTGCTAAATGACATAAGCAAATACCAAACTTTATAACTATAAGTGCTTCAGCTGCTAAATACAAATATGGAAATCCATTGTCTTCATCTAGTCTTTATGAATCTCATACTCTCTAAATTTGCTCATTTCCTCAGGCCCACCCATTACATACTACTCAACTCAAGGCACTATGGCATGCTGGGAAATGGCTTGTTTAATTTCTCTTGTACTGTTTTGTGAATAGTAATGAAATTTCTTGATGGCTTGCTTGATAGTTGCTCAGATCAATCCTACTTGTTGTAAGCTCTACATTGCAAGTTCTTATGAGAAAAAAAAGGAAAATGAGAGATAAATAGCTAACTACATTTTGGAGTATGTTTGTCTTGGAGTCATTGTCCTTAATACTTTGTTTTGTGCTCTTTTTTTAAACCATAGAACATTATGATATCTATTCTTACAGAGTTTCTGGTTCCTAAAATTAATCTGATCTCTTCAAAGAAAAATGTCTTTAAACATAAAGCTAGGTGGCACAGTGGATAGAGTGCTGGGTCTAGAGTCAGGAAGACCTAAGTTAAAATGCAGCCTCAGACACTAGTTGGGTGACCCTGGGCAACCCACTTTATCCTGTTTGCATCAGTTTGCTCATTTCTAAAATGAGCTAGAGAATGAAATGGCAAACCACTCCAGTATCTTTGCCAAGGAAACCCTAAATGGCGTCTTAAAGTATTAGACAGGACTGAAATTACTAAGCAAGATATTTTTATTTTTATTTATACATAATATTTTAATGTTGAGACAACTATGTCTTAGTGCTTAGTCACTAAGAACAAAGAACTGCAGGTACAATTTGTATTTTTGGTGATATGTATATAACTACATGGTCACTTAGCTCAGAATTAAAGATGAACTTTGAGGTCTCATCTAACTCGTGTTTTAATTCTTTGATGAGATCAAAGATTCATGGAGGTAGTAAAATGTTGAAATTTAGGTATATGGATATAAATGCACACATGTGCACATATTTCTATGTACGCATACATGTGTATACATGTATGTATATGTAGACATATGTGTACACATACATCTACCTTTAACTGGATGTGTGATTTCATTAGAATAATAAATTACTCATAAGGAAAATATTTCTACCATTGCATGTCACTCAGTATTTTATAGGCTTAGAGAGCTAACAAGGCTATCTGAGATTAAGTAGCCAGGCTCACATGGCCAGTATGTATCACAACTAAGAACCTAATCTATGTCAGCCTTTACATGTTGAGTATTTTATTTACCAAGTAATGCCTCTGACTGACCTGCCTTCTCTCCTCTTATACAATACTTAAAGGGGGCAGGGAACAATTCTAAAGATGCTTTAATATTTCACAGGGACAGCTAGGTGGTACAGTGGATAGAGCATCAAGCCTGGAGTTAGAATTGGTTGGTTATTTCCTTCTAAAGAGGACAAAAATGACATCATCATGTTGGAGTCATGGTATAGTGTGTCCAACTGTGGCTAATCAGACCCCTATGAGCTCAGAAGTTCTACCACAGGTTGAGCACAAGTAGTTCCCATGAACATTTGGAGTGAAGAGGTCTAAATTTGTGCATCTCACATTTCTTTTGAGCTACTACAATTCTGCTAAACTCAGCACAGAACCTTCTTTGATGTAGGTTTTCCTTTACCGCTGTCTCCCATATCCTTGTGTTGCTTCTTCTGACTTCCATGTGAGTGCTTCCCTTGTGTGAGTTCTCCATAAAATAATCTCATATATATGTTAGGTATTAGAACAATGTGACCGGCCCATTTAGAGTTACATTCTCTTCTGTCTAGTTTGAATGCTTGGCAGTTCAGCTTGAGAAAGAACCCCAATGTCTTCTACCTTATCTTGCCAGGTGATCTTCAGAATCTTCTTAAGATAATTCATATAGAAATAGTTCAGTTTCATGGCATAATGCTAGTCTTCTATCCAGGATTCACTGGCTTACAACAATGAATTCAATACAACAGCTCTGTAGACCTTCAGTTTGCTAGGCAGTCTAGTACCTCCTCTCTCCCACACTTTATTTCAGAGCCTCACAAATACCGAGGTAACTCTGACAATGCATGCATGAAACTCATCTTCTGTGTGTACATCCCTGGAAAATATATTTACAATGTGAGTGATCTTACCAATCTTTCTCCATTTGCTATAACTGATGCTTCCACATAAAGGTGGTGTGGGGCTGGCTGATGGAAAACCTGTGTTTTCTTGATCTTAATTGTTAGGACAAAATTAGGACAAACTGCCGAGTTGACTTATACTTTGTTGCATCTCAGTCTCAGGAGCTGCATTGAGTGTACAATCATCTGCAAACAAGAAGTCATGCTCCACATGAAAGAAGCCTAATGCCATTCAAAATGTCTTCTTCAGTTAGAAGTTCAGCTAGAGAGGGATTGACTTCAACCTCAGGTATATGGCCAATGGCTTCAGCATTGACTGATGACAATCTGTTGGGAACACTGTGGAAGTGTTCATCCCATCTCTTCTGAGAATGTTTCCCTTTCATCCCTTCACCCAGATTTCAAGAGTTCAAGATTCTGGCAGATCCTACTAGGCTAGAAAAAGTTTTATATGAGAGTAGTGAAATAATTTAGACAAGGTCACTGGATACAGACAGTATCATCAGTGAATGAATGGCTAACAGGTTTTGCTTTTTTTTAGCTACAAAAATTAACAAGGGTTTTCCACTACTACGAAGAAAGGGTTGTAAACTTGGTTCCTGGAGGTGGTATGCATGCAAATGAAATTGTGGAATTTATTTCTTTGCATTGGAATATATCCAACTCATTGTAATAATTCATGTTTTAATGAGATTTTACAGCATAGCAAGTAGTTCTTTTATTAATAAATCAGAATATGAAGTACAGATTTAGGACATTTTTCCCAACCTGATTCCTATCCTGGGAAATGTTTACACAACTTAACTCTAGCTTGGAAAATGCTTACTATAAAATGGTTGGATTTCTACAGTGTCCCCAAATAGAGAATGAAAAAGAATATAGGTTATTTTTATTTCCTGCTTCTTAAAGCTAAAAAGCACTTAATGTTATTGTTGTTTATTTTAAAGTTAGGATATCTTCAGAGTACTAATAAGGTTTTCATATTGTTCAAGAACCAAAATTCTAATGAAAAGAACCTACTTCAACTTTAGGAGGAAATGTGCAAGCAGTCATACTTGAATATGAAAAAATTATGACCTACCAACAACTGAACTATATCTAGCAGTCAGAAGGACTGAAAGCAGAAATTTTTCCAATGTGAACAGAGGGTAGTCTGGTAGAAAGAGCACTGGATTTGAGCTAAAAAAATCTCTGTTCAAATTTTTCCTCTGATATATCCTTATTGAATGAGTGAATGAATGAATGCAAAAGTGATTATTAAGCATTTGTTATACACTAAGCATTGTGGGAACACAAATACAAAAGCAAATATGATCTTTTCCCTCAAGGAACTTACATTATAAAGGGGGAGACAAAGGATAGAGAAGAACGGTAGAACCAGGGAAGGATATTTTGGTTTGAAAAGTTCCAATGATGGTGAATGGAGCCATAAAGAGCCAATTGAAATTGATCTAGACTCTAGAACTGGGAAGAGATTAAGGGTCTGGGAGTTGAAACAGGAGAAGGGTACATGGTGATTTGTACCAAGTTGCTTCCTTTGTAAATTGAGAGGGTTAGACTAGATGATATCAGAGGGTTTCTTTCAATTCTAAATCCTCTGGAGGAGAGAGCAAGGCTGGTGACTTTGCACAGCTCACGTAAATCCAATTGACTTACAAGTCATGACATCACCTTCCTGATGTCATGGTCCTCTTCAAGAATGAAAGACAGGGCAGCTAGGTGGCACAGTGGATAAAGCACAGGCCCTGAATTCAGGAGTACCTGAGTTCAAATCTGGCCTCAGACACTTAATACTTACTAGCTGTGTGACCCTAGGCAAGTCACTTAACCCCAATTCTTACTAGCTGTATGACCCTGGGCAAGTCACTTAACCCCCATTGCCCCACCAAAAAAACAAAACAAAACACCACAAAACAAACAAACAAAAAAGAATGAAAGACAAACAATGCATAACAACAAAAGCTATGAACCTATAAGCTTTAGGGTAGCAAGGAAGAGGAGGGGCAGCTAGGTGGCGCAGTGGATAGAGCACCAGCCCTGAAGTCAGGAGGACCTGAGTTCAAATATGACCTCAGACACTTAACACTTATTAGCTGTATGACCCTAGGAAAGTCACTTAACCCCAATTGCCTCACCAAAAAAAAAAAAAAGAAGAAGAAGAAGAAAAGGAAAAAAAAGAGAAAAAAAGAAAGGAAGAGGAAAGGTTAATGCCCAGGAAACTGAGAGAAAACAAATTCTTCCATTTCCAGGGCAAAGCATAACATTTTTTTTAAATTAATTTTACTTGTGAAACTGCTACATGAAGATGAGCAAATAACTTAAATCTCTCCCACACAATTCATAAAATAGGATTTAAAAAACTAGTAAGACCTGTTTCTGAGGGTTGTGAGAAAGGTGCTTTAGAAACACTCAAGTGTTAAATGGATATGAGTCATTTTTAAGTAAATACTTCCTTTGACATTTTGATGGATCTCATTAATGTAGATAACCTTCCTGTAGAACAGATAGCACATGCTATAAAAATGCTATAAAAATCTCCTTAACTGGCCCACTTATAGATTATTGAATGTTGAAGCTGAAAGGAAACATGGTATTCTGTTTTTTTCGGTCTCTTTCTCTTGTTCCTGCTCTACTAGTAAAAGTAAGCTCCTTAAGGATAGAGAAAATTTCAACTTTGTCTTTGTATCTCAATTGCTTGGTAAAGTGCATTGCATATAGTGGATATTTAATAACTACTGAATGTACAGAATCCCCTGTTTCATAATATCCTGGGTTCTCAGTGTGTGATCTAGAAGGGATATTGGAGGAGGCTCCCTAGTCCAGTCTCATTTTACAGATGAGGCAGCTGGGAGATCAGGTGACTGGTCACACAAGTAAACACAGGCAAGATATGAACCCAGGTCCTCTTACTTTTGAGTCAGAGATTATTCCCCAATATCATTTTGGACTTCCATTGAATTTCGTTAGGTCACATCTAGGGTACTAATTATAAAGTAGGCACTGCCATTTTTCAGCTCCACAAAATCAATTAGTAAACGTTTAATAAGCACCTTTCTAGCCCTGGCACTGTGCTAAGCAGGAGGGATACCAAAAAAAAAAAAAAAAAAAAGAAAGGCAAAAGACAATCCCTGACCTTAAGGCACTTACTGTCTAAAAGGGGAGACAACATTCAAACAATTCTATAGAAACTAAGCTGTATACAGGATAAATAGAAAATGATGAAATGAAAGAAGACCCTGGAATTAGTCTAACTCTCTGGGCAGCTAGGTGTCCCAGTGTATAAAGCACTGGCCCTTGATTCAGGAGGACCTGAGTTCAAATACAGCCTCAGACACTTGATACTTACTAGCTGTGTAACCCTGGGCAAGTCACTTAAGCTTCATTACCCCATGCAAAAAAAATAAAAGGATAAAAGTCATCTCTCATGTCAAGGAGAGCCACAATGAAATACCAACACGGTTTTTAAATATAATTTGGGACACAGCAAACTAATATTCAGTATCTGAATGCTGAATAAAAATAACCAACTTTTATTGCTTACACATATGTAAACAGTTTTGTATTCTATAGTTTCAAAACATCATAACCTGCATTTTATCTCCTTTGAACCTCACAATAATTCAATGAGTTCCACAAGGTTTGAGGCCTCTCATTTTGCAGATAATGAAATGGAAGGTCAGGGAACATAAATGACTTGCTCAGGGTTACACAACCCATATAAATCCAAGCTGTATTTTCTGATTCCTAAAGTCCAGTGCTCCTTCTACTGCCTCATCCTCATTAGAAGAGGCATAGAAAATGTAGACCATACACAAAAACAGTCAAGCTTTCTATCTCACTTCCAATTCAGGATGCTCACAGCCCCCAAATAGTATTCCCCCGTACCACTGATTACATATTTTCCACCACAGACCAGTCCTAACAATTCCTCTGTAGTGACTGAATCTCTGGGGTTACTAAGCAAAGGTTTAATCAAGGGAAGATTCTTTGTTCTCTAGGCCACAGTGGCTTTGTTCCTGCTATATAATCAAAACCTCTTTTCCCTCTAGGATTGAACAGGTATTCATTCTTGTGTAAATAGTTCTCAGTTTCCAAAGCAGGTTCATTTCTCTGGAGGTTTTTTCCCTTGCTTTAAATTTACTTGTTGACATTTAACTTCATGTGTGGCTTAATAGGAAATTCAGGACAAGTAAAATTGAACCACATGCCTACAAATAAGTTAAATAAAAGGGCAGAAGTTTCCATTTAATTTAATAAACATAAATGAAGAAAATACCCCTCTCACTTTTTGACTACATCCCTTTTTTGGAGAGTGACCTAATTTCACTATCAGTTAGAAGAGATACAAAGGATAATGGCACAGGTCTTAATCAGTCAGTAAGCATATATTGTCCGCTACATTCCAGACATGTAGACACTAGGCATTGGGGATACAAATACAAAGAATGAAAGAACCCCTACTCTCAAGGATCTTATCTTTTATTTGACAAGATAACAACTACATTATTTAAGTGTGTCCAAAATAAGTATAGAGATTAAATACAAGGTAGTTAAATAAAAGGCAGTTAGAAGGGGGCATTAGTATTTGAAGAGATTAAGAAAAGCTTCAGATTGAAAGTAGTGCTTGAGTTCTGTCCTAAAAGAAAGAGTCATGTAGGGAAATCCAAGAAGCAGAGTGGGTGGAGGCTGTTTAAGTAAAGTTCAGTTAAAGAGGCAGCTAGGTGGCACAGTGGATAAAGCTCTTGCCCTGGATTCAGGAGGACCTGAGTTCAAATCTGGCCTCAGACACTTGACACTTACTAGCTGTGTGACCCTAGGCAAGTCACTTAACCCCAGTTAACTCACCAGGAAAAAAAGTAAAACTCAGCAAAGGGAGTAAACAAAAAGTAAAGGGAGAAACAAAAGCAATTTTGTCCTCAGAATATATTGCAGATCACTTGGACAGAAACATGAAATAGATAAAGAGTTGAGGAAACAAATCACAAGCCAGGCAAAGAAGCGCACGACGTAATAGGAATGGGAGGCTTGTAGTTTCTAGACAGCTGCTGCAGCTCTTTTGGTGTGATTCACTTAGTCAAAATGCCTTTATTAAATACTTTATATGCATTAGGCACTGGGATAAGTGCTATGGATTGGAAGAAAGGCCAAAATACAGCGTCTACCCTCAAAGAGCTCATATTTAAATGGGGGGGGGGTGGGATGAGGGAGGGACAACAACAAGCAAAGAGTTATGTACTTACAATATGTATAGCAGTAATCTCAGAGGGAAGATACAAGTAGACAAAAATATCAGAATAAGGAAACAGCTACTAATTTCTTGACTTACTTTAATGATTTCCAGCCTTTAAAAGGTGAAGGAAATAAGTAGATGAATTTCTATATAGGACCTAATTGTCAATAACAGGGAGGAAATGATTACTTAGGTGAAATGATAAGAACCTTGGGAGGAAGTAGCCATTTCCTCCTAGTATTTATGATAGAGAGAAGAAAGCTGGATGTTGATTGATTTGCATCTTAAAGCAGATTTCAGAGTGTTCAGGAGAAAGATAGGTAGGATTTCATGAATTAAAATTCTGCAGGAGAAGGCAGCCCAGTATAGATGGGGAATTCTCAAGAACTAAATTCTGAAGATAAAAAGAGAAATATTTCCAATAAGGAAGGCCAAAGGGGTTCTTTAAAGAGACTGATGCATTTGCAAAGTGAATTCAACAAACAACTTAGATCTAAAAATGAATATATACAGAATATGAAATTCAGAACAGGTAACAAAGGGTGAATATGAGTGTGGCATAGTCTGGCAAAAATGGTAATAGGACTGGTCAGGGTCAAAATGAGCTACAGATAGTAAGGAAGGACAAAGACAATGAAAAGGGATAAAGGATGATTAAAGAATGGATAGGACTGTCTCTTGGGGTAGAAGGAGAGATTATAATTAACAATAGAGATAAGGTAAGACTGTTCACTTTTTCTTTTCCTTTTGACTGGAAATGACAAAACAAAAATGGCTACCAGAAAGTTGATGCCCAAGATGAGACTAATTCATTCAAGGAAATTGATAGTAAGCAAGTACTTAATGGCCTTTGGTGGATTTAAGTTACCTGACTGCACTTTTGAGTCCTGAAAGAACTGGTTAAGTTGACTGCTAAGTCACTATCAGTGATATTTGAAAGACTGAGATCATGAGATAAGAATTGTAGAACTGGAGAAGGTGAAATATTGTCTTGATTTTCAGAAAAGGGAAGAAGAAAGTCTTCAAACTATTGGCCAGAGAGATTTGCCTCATTTTCTAGGAAAATTCTAGATTGAAAGAGTTGGTTAGTGAATGACTATAAAAGGAAGTAATAATCACAAAGACCTTTCATAGCTTCATACAGAAAAAATTTCTGTAAAATAACTATTATTCAACATTGCTACAAGATAAAAAGATGAGGAGGAGGATTTATGTATAGTTTATCTAGACTTTATCAAAGCACTTCATTAGGAATTCTAGCTAATCTTGTGAAAAAGAAATGGGAATTAGATGGTAACACTGTAAAGTATTTTCAGCCTGCTCAAATGATTGGATTCAGTTCTGACCAACCAGAGGACTGATGATAGTTACCTACCTCCTGAAGAGAGATGATGGACGAAAAATGCAGAATGAAGCACATTTGTGGACATGACCAGTTTTTTGCTTGACTATATATATTTGATATAAGGACTGTATTTTTCTTTTATTTGGGGAAAGGAGTAGAAGAGAAAGAGAATCAATGTTTGGTAATTTAAAATTAAAATTTAATTTTTAAAAGAGTAATTATTAATATTTTTATCAAGTAGGCAGCATGTCTATGTAAAAAAAATCCCCCACATATCTCTATTCGACTATGTGTTCTTTAACATTGTATAAAGGTGTAAGTGTCATGGGTCATCAGATTTTCAGATAATACAAAGCTGAAATGGTGGAGCCAACATACTAGATCAGGGCATCTTAAACTTTTTCCACTTGTGACCCCTTTTAGCCCAATAAATTTTTACACAACCCCAGGTATATAGGTATATAAAATAGATATGCATAACATTTTATTGTTGCCAAATTTTTCGCGACCCCCACATTCAGTTACATGACCCTATATAGGGTTGCAACTCACAGTTTAAGAAGCTAGGTACTAGATGATAGTAAGAATCCATTAAGATGTTGATAGGAAGAGCACTGAGTTGAATCTAAGAAGATGGAATTCAACAGGAATAAATGTGAAGTCATACAGCATAAATTATTAAAAATCAGCTTCACAAGAACTGGATAAGAAAGGTATTGTTAGAAAACACTTTGTCTGAATAATTGTCTATTTTTTCGTGAAACACAAGCTCAATATGTCAGCAGTGTGACATGGCAGCCAGATCTCATTCAATTTTATGCTGCAGTAAGGGGGCATAGCTTTCAGCAATAAGGAAGTCATGGTCCCTCTGCCCTTTGTGTATCAGATAATGTGTAGTGTATTATGTACAGTTCTGGAAAACATGTTTTGAGAAAGACACTGATGGGGAAGCTAGGTAGTGCAGTGGATAAAGCACTGGCCCTGGATTCAGGAGGACCTGAGTTCAGATCCAGCCTCAGACACTTGACGCTTACTAGCTGTGTGACCCTGGGCAAGTCACTTAACCCTCATTGCCCCGCAAAACAAACAAACAAAACAAAACAAGCAAACAAAAAAAAAGACACTGATGAGCTGGAGAATTTAGAGGACAACCAAGGTGGTCCTTGAGTACACGTTATTGGAAGACTATATGAAAGAAACAGGGATCTTCTCATTTGGGGGTGAGAAGACTCAGAGGAGACATGCTAGCTATTGTTTAGAATTTGAAGGCTGAAAAGGGATCACAATTGTTCAGTTTGTGCTGAGACAGCAAAAACAGGAATAATGGGCAAATCTATACAACTTGTCTATGAAATTTTCCAAACAGAAGCTTCCAACACAGAGCTGCCAAGATTCAGAATGAACTGCCTCAGAAGGTGGTGGGTTTGCCCTAATTAGAGGTCTTTGAGCAGAAGCTGGATAACTTCTTGTTGGGCATATTATGGTAGAAACTCCTTGAAGTATGGGTTATTCTGGCTAACTGCTAAGATCCCTTCTCATTCTAAATCTCACTGTTTCTGTGGAGAAAAAAAAGAACCTGGCACTTTCCCAGATTTCACAAGCTGTATAAAAGTAGACAGATTCCTACCAGGGTGAACTAGAGAGGAGGGCACCCAAGTTAGTGAAGGTCTTTGAGTATACATTATTGGAGGATCATATGAAGGAATAGGGGATCTTTTGTCTGGAAAAGAGAAGGCTGGGGGAAAACATGATAGCTGTCCTTGAGAATTTGGGGGGCCACATTAGTGGTCAGCAACCACACCTTGTATTTAAACAAATAAATAAAGGCTTCTACCAAAGAACTGAAATGCTTAAATATTAGGAATTCATGAATCAAGTAAGTGAAAATGACCATCCACTCATTTTCCACCTCCTTCTCTCTAAGGTCTTATATACTTCTTACTCTCCTTGCCCTATTCTGAAGCTGTTTAATCATTCAATGGCCTGGTGCCAGGATTTAAAATACTGTCATATGAAAAAGAGACTAGGCTGTTCCTCCTGACTCAAGAGGGAAATATTAGAAACAGTAGGTAAAAATCACTAAGTTAGATTTAGATTGGGTGTTAAGAAAAAAAAACACACCTTCCTTACAATTAGAACCATCCAGAAAGTAGATTTTGCTGTCTTGAAGGGTAGTGAGTTTCCACCATAAGATGACTTCCAACAGAGACTAGATGCCCCTTTATCAAGAAGAGGTTCATGTTTCAAGTAAGGTTTGAAGTGGACAATCCTTGAGATCCTTTTCAGCTTTGAGATCCTTTGTTCCTCTTCCATAACACTGATACCATTCATCCCTAATATATTTCCCCCGTCCCTAAGACCAAGACAGTGAGGGGCTGGAATCTCACTTAAAGGCAATTAAAGTAGAGAAGGAAAAGAGTTTTCTTCCTCTTGTTCTGCTCTTCTGGCCTTTTCTGATTAATGCCTGTATAGGTAATAGTATTAAAATGATCATGACAGTAAGTTAAAGCTGGAGGAAAATGGACAATAAAGGTCTGGCAAAGTGTGGAAGAGGTAATATGTTAATAAATACCTACGTGTAACCCTTACATTCCAGATTTTCTTTTCCTGTCCTTCATTGTTTTGCAGTTATCATATTTGGGGGGGGGGGCAATGAGGGTTAAGTGACTTGCCCAGGGTCACACAGCTAGTAAGTGTCAAGTGTTTGAGGTCAGATTTGAACTCAGGTCCTCCTGAATCCAAGGCTGGTGCTTTATCCACTGTGCCACCTAGCTGCCTCTCATATAATTTTTTTCTTTTAATATACAAACAAGTAGAAGCAATGTATAAAAAGAAAAAGGTCTCACGTAGCTACCTTGAACAGTATTTTATTTTATATCCAAAGATAAGGCTACCACCACAACCAAAAGAGTCTTCTGGAGCTGAAAGGGCCCCTGGGGCTTTTTAAGTCCATTTCCTTGCCTTGAAGCTAGGCAGCCCAGACAGTTCCAGGCAGGTCAGTAGGGGTTGTTTGCAAAGAATCTTTAAAGGGAAGGAGGTTCCACAGTTGTAGTTAGCAGGGATGAGAAGAGGTTCAATTTGAAGTCATTGTGCTAGGGAGTCTATAAAAAGACAGCCAGGGTCAGGAGACTATATCACTGGGGAGGCTATGTCTGTTTTGTACTTTGAGTTATGCCTTGGAAAAGAAGAGATTGATCTTTCAAAAGCTGCCAGTTTGGAAGGCCCAGGAGGCTAGAATGAATCATAGTAAAAAGGGCCCAACTTTGGTTACAAGACACTGGGTGTCATGATATGCCTAAACTGGGCCCAGTTCAGGGATGTCATGTCTCAACTGTCGTATGCGAGATAGTGAAAAAGAGAGAGATTTCTTCTGTTAAAAGCTAGAAGATTGGATCTCAGACTTTGTCTCTGTCTCTGGTTTCTCCAATAACTCCCCTGTCATTTACTCTGCCTGTTAGGTAGAATGGGAATAAGCAAAACCCAAGTTCAAATTCTACCTCTGAAGCTTTCAAGCATTGGGAAGTGACCACGTCTTACAGACTCGGTTTTTTCATATGTAAAATGTGCATAATAATATATAAAATGCTTTGAGATCCTTAAAGCTGTATATACTACTGTTTTTATCTGCTTAGGTAAACAGTTGTCTCAAATGAACAATTTAATTTTACTACAGAGTGAGACAAAATCAGGGCAAAAATGCCAGGCAGGCCAAGAATACCAATAACCCAGTGTTATATCCATCAGTTAGTCAGATTTGGCCTGGTTAAAATCTTTAGCCCAACACACTATTGTGGCTAATACTTCAAGTCCTATGTGTAAGTAATTCGCTATTCATCCCTGAAGTTCCTTTGCTTGAGCTCCAAGTTCTTGCCTTTAGCTTCTAGCTAAACGTGTTTATACCAAAGCCACTTTACCCCAAACCTGTTTGTCTGCTTGGCCCTGGCCCTAGAAGACTGTCATCTTTCAATCTCCTCTCTGAGGCCCCTGACATCCCCTTTGCTCCCTGATAATTTCTAAATTTTCTCTCTGCCTCCTTGGACCCACCTTCTTCTTTCCTCCTCTCAGTCATTTTTAATCCATATATCCCTATGCTTCTTGTTGACTGTTTCTTTTTCTCAGACCCTTTTTGGAATCATATGACCACCCTAGGCCTAGCTGAGAACTTTTCTTCCTTTCGAGGATGAATCCTGTCCAAAGTTCACCATTCTTTGTTTACATCATCATTGTACACAGTTGCAGATAAATTCCAACAGGTTACCTACTAGACTTGAAAGAAAAATACCACACATTTTTATTATGATAGACAAAATTCTAGCTCTCTAGCTTGGGGAATATATCTTTGCTAAATTCATCTTTGGCAAATGAGACATTATGTTACACGGTAGAAAGTGGCTCAGGAGTCATCAGGCCTGGATTTCAATGCTCCCTCTAACACTTCAGCTTCTCAACTTGACCTCCACTTTTCTGGGCCTCAGTTTCCTCATCTGTAAAATGAAGGAGTTGGACTAGACGTTCCAACTCTGATGTCCTGTCCAGCACTACATCTACAATCCTAGGGACGCGAGTTCCTTTATTCCCTGACACATGCACTTCCGGTTGTTGGCATGGTACTCTGGTTACATCACCAAAATATGCACAAAACTTTGTGTTACGAATATATGGAAATGTGTATGGTACTCAGAGAAGTCTAAATATCAGCTTCTAAGTGAGGTTTTATCTGCTAAAAGCATCTATTTATTTGTGACATTTTAATCTTTGATATTTTGACGTGTTACATATTTCATCAGTCTGATGTACTATCACTTCCCAGTGTGATACAGTAGAACTAATTCAGGACTAAATATGTTACTATGCCCCTTTACATCTCTTAAAAAACATTTAAAGACAGTTGGACAATGACCCTAGGAAGACAAATAGTCAGCACACTTCTGATTCTCTGATTACCAGCCATCATGAAATCATTCACTATAATAAACACATCTTTCAAAGTTGTTGATTTCTACAAGACTTCCAGAGAAACAGTACATGTTTGATATGGGAAACCCATGGGGGACTTACCCATTGTTTCTTCTCTATCTGGTATTTGCTGGGGGCCTACCCATATTTTGGGTGCCAGTTTTTTACCTGGCAGCCAAATAATTGGATTATAAAGTTTTTATGTCACTATGGCTTTCAAGGGCTGGTGGACCATATTCAAAGCAAAATTGCATGTTGATTTTATGCTTTATATTTACAATGAGTTCTTAGTTAATTTTCTGCAAGGAAAATAGACAATTTTAGATATTTATTTAGATATAAAAGAGAAGACTTAGGGAAGGTGGCAGGTTCCTCCCAAAGGAGATTTATAAGAGGAACCTGGTTGACCACTAGTTGGTTATGTGATAGAGGAGTTTCCTGTTCAGGAACAGGTTCAACAAGATGACTTCTGAGGTTGTTTCCAACTTTCAGATCTATGATTCTGTGACTAATGTACACCTATTGTACATTGATAATAACTAAGGATTCTTACTACTATGAATCCATTAGCCCTACTTGGAATGATGTATACAGTAGTGTTTAGCTTGGAAGTTAGAATGTCATTGATGCATTAGTAAAACTTTAATTTCTGAGCCTCCCCACAAAGCCCAGAATTTCAGGAGAAATTCTGAGTATTATAAACATAGACTTTCATTTATTCTTTCATGTTCCCAACTTCTTATCCCACTCACTCAACAAATCAATATTGGGACTACATGGGTGGTATGTCGGCTTTGACTTGGTAAGCTCTGCTATTTGTTCTTTGTTCTTTAATCAAGCAAATCTATCATTTGACTCTAAAAGAGAGACCTGAAAATAACCAACATTAAGCCAGTGTTATTTAGGAAAGAAAAATACATCTGGCAGATACACCACAAGAGTAACTGCTTTTTTATAGTAAGTTGTTTGATTTACCTGTACTGGAGAATCCACACAGGTGTACCTCATACTTGTCCTTGCTTAAAAGCATGAGGGAAATAGTTGGTCTTGAATTAAGTCATATACAATTTAACTTCTTTACGTTTCCTTTTTATATCTGTCTTAAATTGTATTGTCCTTGCTGCTTATTATTGGACTACTGCAATAGTCACTTCATTTCATTGGTCCTCAGTTTACTCATCTATGAAGTGGGAGTGGGGACGTAATTAATCTCTGATGTCTCTTCAAAATCTAACAGACTAAGATTCTGATGCCCAAGATGAGTATAAAATGATTGATTTTTATATGTAGCTTAGGCTATCCAACAGGAAAAAGGTATTTTTCAAAGTAAAAACTTCAGTGATTTCATAAAGGGGGTGGTGAAGGGGGGCATACTATCTTTACTGATGAAGGTCACAACCCTTCAATACATTGATACATAGTTTCTATGTGTTTCTATGCACATACACACACCATAACACACCATCTCTCTCTCTCTCTCTCTCTCTCTCTCTCTCTCTCTCTCTCTCTCACACACACACACACACACACACACACACACACACACACACACATACACACATACACACACCATCACACTATCCATCACACGCCATCACCAACATCAACACCAACTCATCACCTGGTTAGCAATCATAGGGGGAAGGGCCTCTCTGAACTTAGCTAGCTTAGTCCTATGAAAATAAACATAGAATCATCCCCTTGTGGAGGTATTCCCCAAAGACTTACCAACCTGGTAGAGCTCACTGAAGAACAGTGAACTGTGCTAAGAATGAGATGTCATGATTCTATTGGCCTAAATACGGGACATACCTTTCACAGCAAAATTTGTCTTGTATTGAAATCTGAATAAGACTTATGACTGATGCTATTTCAGTTTATACCTGTTTTTTCCTTTTAAAAGGATCTCATTTTAGAGATGCAGCCAACATTTTTTTGGGAGGAGAGGTCAGGTTCAAGCCCCATATATTACTTGAGTATATTGCCTTGGGCATATCTTTTTAGCCTCACTGAGCCTCAGTTTCCGCATCTGTAAAATTAAGGGGTTGAGATCTTTGAGATCCCCATATCTATGATCTTATGATCTTATAAGTTAACAAATGAGATATTTATAAAACACTTAGCACAGTGTCCAGCATATAGTACGTATTTAAAAAATGCTTGTCCCCCTCCCCCATTTGTTGTTACAAGGCTGTACACATTTTAAAAATGAACACTCCTTTTTAGGTCTAATATATTTAATGTTTTTAGTTACATTTTAAGTTCTAAGCTGTCTCCTTCCCTCTCTTACCATCCCAAACTAGAGAAGGCCACCATTTGACACACCTATACATATAAAGTCATGTGTGTGTGTGTGTGTGTGTGCGTGTGTGTGTGAAACCATACTATGTATATGTCTATTTATCAGTTCTTTCTCTGGATGTAGATAACATCTTCCTTCGTAGGTCCTTTGTAGCTGATTTGAATGTTTATAGTACTCAGAATAGCTTAGTTCACCATTCTTCTTTGAACAGTATTGCTATTTCTGTATCCAGTGTTCTCTTGGTTTTTCTCATTTCACTCTTCATTATTTCATACAAGTCTTTCCATGTTTTTCTAAAATTAACCTGTTCATCATTTCTTACAACAAAGTAGTATTCCATCACAATCATATACTACAGCTTGTTTAGCCATTCCCCCATTGAATGGTATCCCCTCAATTTCCAGTTCTTTGCCACCAGAAAGAGAGCTTCTATAAATGTTTTAGAACATATAAGCTTTTTTCCTTTTCCCTGCTTGCCTTGGGAAACAGACCTAATAGTGTTATTGATAAGTCAAAGGGCGTACACAGTTTTTAACTCTTTGGGCATAATTTCAGATTGTTTTCCATAATGATTGGATCAGTTCACAGTCCCACCAACAGGGTATTGGTGTCCCATTTTTCCACATCCCCCCAACATTTGCCATTTTCCCTTTTATTGTTTTAGCCAATCTGATGGTTGTAAGATGATATTTCAAAGTTGTTTTAATTTGCATTTCTCTAATCAGTAATGACTTAGAGCATGTTTTCATATAAATATATATGTATATGTATATATGTGTATATGCATGTAGATATGTATAAATGTATGTGTGTATATATATATATACATACATACATATAATTTTATTTCTTCCTCCAAAAATGGCCTGTTCATATCCTTTGACCATTTTTCAATTGTGGAATGACTCATATTCTTATAAATTTTACAAAGTTTTCTATATGCTTGAGGTATGAGACCTTTATCCAAGAAATTGTCTATAATTCCCCCCAATTTTCTGTTTTCCTTCTAATCTTGACTACATTTAGTTTTATTTGTATGAATCCTTTTTAATTTTTGTTTTGTTTTGTTTTGCAGGGCAATGAGAGTTAAGTGACTTGCCCAGAGTCACACAGCTAGTAAGTGTCAAGTGTCTGAGGCTGGATTGGAACTCAGGTGCTCCTGAATTCAGGGCCATTGCTTTATCCACTGTGCCACCTAGCTGCCCCTTAATGTACTTGAAATTATCCATTTTATATCTTATACTTCTCTCTATCTCTTGTTTATTCATAAATTATTCACCTATCCATAAGTCTTATAAGTTTTCTATTTTATGTTCCTTGATGATATCTCCCTTTATATCTAGGTCATGTATCCATTTTGACTTTATCTTGGTAAATGGTATAAAATATTAGTCTGTACCTAGTTTCTGCCAGACTGCTTTTCAATTTTTCCAATAATTTTTACCTAATAGTGAACTCTTATCCAAAAACCTTAAATCTTTTAAGGGAAATGGAAGAATACTTACAGAAACATGAACAGCCTAGAAAAACAGAAGAAGAGGGGCAGCTAGGTGGCACAGTGGATTAAGCACTGGCCCTGAATTCAGAAGCACCTGAGTTCAAATCCAGCCTCAGACACTTGATACTTACTAGCTGTGTGACCCTGGGGAAGTCACTTAACTCTCATTGCCCCACAAAAAAAAAGTCAAAGGAGTCTTACCAAAGTCCTTTTATGAAACACATATGGTGCTGATACCTAATTCAAGAACAAAAAACACAGAAAAAAATTATGGATCAATTTCATTAATGGATATGGATGCAAAAATCCTAAATAAAATACAAGTGAGAAGACTACAACAACATATCCCAAAGATTATACCAGGTGATTATGCCAAGTGAGACTTATACCAGAAATGCAGGGATGGTTTAACATAAGGAAGGCTATTAACATATATTAGCATAATATTAACTTATCAATAACAAAAGTAACAAAAATCATATGATTATATTAATAAATCCATAAAAAGCTTTTGACAAAATACAACTTATTTCTATTTTAAAAAACCACTTGAAAGCAAAGATATAAATGGATTTTTCTTTAAAATGATAAGAAGCATCTACCAAAAACCATCATTAAGAATTAATGGGAGGGGGGCAGCTAGGTGACGCAGTGGATGAAGCACCAGCCCTAGATTCAGGAGGACCTGAGTTCAAATCCAACCATTGTCCTGCAAAAAAAAAGGAAGAAAGAAAGAAAAAGAAAGAAAGGAGAATTAATGGGAATAAGCTAAAAGCCTTCACAATAAGGTCTGGAGTGAAACAATGTTGCTCATTATAATCAATATTATTCATTATTGTATAAAAAATGCCAGCAATAGCAATAGGGAAGAAAAAGAAACAGAAGGAATCAGAATGAACAATGAGCTAATGAAACTATCTTTTTTTGCAGATGATATGATTATATACTTGGAAAATCCTAGAGATTCCACTAAAAAGCTAGTTGAAATAATTAATAATATTAGCAAAGTAGCAGGATATAAAATAAACCCACATAAATCATTAGCATTTCAACATATCAGCAACAAAACCCTGAAAGAAGAGATACTAATACTAAGAGATACCTCATTTAAAATAACTCTAGAAAACATAAAATATCTGGGAGTATACCTGCAAAAAAAACCAAGAACTAATTAACAGAGTCATAAAACACTTTTTATACAAATAAAGTCAGATTTAAATAATTGGAGAAATGTTAATTGTTCATGGGTAGACAGAGCCAATATAATAAAAATGCCTCACAGCTAACACGGCTAAGAATTGGAATCACATTTTTAGTCTTTTTTTAAAAAAAAAACATTCTTTTTTCTCATTTTAATTCTTTTGAATGTTCATTTATTTATTCATTATTATTTTGATTATTAAATAATTTATTATCTTTTATTCTCATTCTTTATCCTCATAATTTTTATTCTCATTCTTTCTACCAAAATATGTTTACTCTAATGGTCAAATATATGCCTCAGGAAGAGTTTGATTATTGCTTTGGAAATAAATTAGAGTGTAGAAGTGCAAGAAAATGAGAGACCAGTTAGGAGGCAATTATGCTAGTCTACATGAGGGAAGAAAGTATGAACAAAAGTGGGGTCAATTTGAGTGGAGGAAAGGAGTCATGGACAAGGGATGTCATGAGGGTGGAATCCCAAGATTTGTCATTTCATTAGATATGTTAGATTGAATGGTGAGAGAGAGGAAAAAGGCAAAGATGCCTGAAGTTATGACCCAAATGATTTGGAAAGTGAGAGAAAAAATGGAGTGAGTCTTTAGGGGAGAAGGTGAATAACTGATTTACTGTTATGTTCACGTTGAGATGCCAGTGAGATGTTTAGGCGGAAATGTTCAGTTCTGTTGAAATTAGGTGGAAATGTCCATTTCTGTTGAAACTAAAACTAGAGTTCAGAAAAGAGATAAAGGCTGGATATAGAAATTTGAGTCATATGCATAGAGATGGCAATTGAACTCATGACAGCTGAAGAGAATATTGAGAGATTTTGTAGAAAAATAAGAGGGTTGCAGATATTCCTGAGGGGCATCTACAGTTAAGGTGTAAGAGAAGCAAAGGAGAATAAGGAGTAGTCAAACAGGTAACAATAGAAAGTTTTTATAGAACCCAAGAGAAGACAATCTAGGAGACAAGAGTGTTCACCTAAGTCAAAAGGGGCAGAGAGGTTAAAGAGTATAAAAATTAAGAAAATGTTATCAGACACTAGTTAAGAAATAATTTTTAACTTTTGAGAAAGAAATTTCCCTAGAATATTTGGAGCCATAATGCAAGGGTTTAATAAGTGACAAAGTGGCTAGAAAGCAGAGACAGTGAACATAGAAGAATTTTTCCAGGTGCTTGGAAAAGGAAAAAGAAAAGGATAATGGTTTAAGGGGATGTAAGGATCAGGGGAAATTTATGGGAGGGTTGTTTTTAATTTGAGCATGACCTGGGCATTTATGTACACAGGCAGGAAGATGTCTGTATTTAGGGTGGGATTACAAAATAAGAGTAAAAGATAATTTATGCATCATGCTCACAGAAAAATATGAAGGTATAGGATCAAGGAAACAAGAATTAGTCAGAAGAGTCAGTTCTCTCCCAGAGCTTGGGGCAAAGAAAGAGAGGACAGATGAAAATGTAACAGAATTACAAGGAATAGATAGGGAAGAAAAGGAATTGTACACTATAGATGGCTTTGATTTTCTCTATTAAGTAGAGAACAGGTCTTTGCTGAAACACAAGACTACCCAGCAGCATTAGGGGCTCAGCAAGAGAGGTGAAAGTTGACAAGCTAGGAAAATTAGAGAAAAATAAAAAGCTCATTCTGCAGAAGTGAGGGCTTAGTCAAAATTAGATGATGTGAACATGTAATGGATATAGCCATCTGGATTTCATAATTTTTGCCAGCATGATTCAGCAACTTATTAGTAGACAAATCATGGAAGTTTGAACAGAGATAGGATAAAGAGGTAAGGAAAATTGAAGGGTGGAGGACTACATACATTTTGACCATAGAGTAAAAGACTATGAAGAGAGTATAATATAGGATGTGAATAGAATATAAACTCCTTTAGAGCATAGACTTTTTTTAAGGAATTTTCTTTGTTGAGGGCAGGTACGTAGCACAATGGATAAAGTACCAGCCCTGGATTCAGGAAGACCTGAGTTCAAATTCCACCTCAGACACTTGACACTAGCTATATGACCCTACGCAAGTCACTTAACCCTCATAATCCTGAAAAAAAATTAAAGAATAGTCTTTGTTTCTCTAGAGCCCAAGACAGTATGTTGCTTGTAGTAGATGTTTAATAAATGCTAATTGGATTGAGTTGGAAAGGGGAAAAGTAAAGCCAGAGTAGAGGTAATGTAGTGGATAGGGTAAATAGGTCATTTTCTTGTGGTACTAAAGGTTTTAATGATGAAAAAGAATCATTTTAGAAGAAAAGAGGCAGAGGGAGAATTGGAAGGACAGAAGACTATTTTATAAAAGACAAATATCAAATTAGAAAGGGAATATTTCATCACACTTTAAAATTAATAGAAAATTCTATTTTTACTATTTTGTGAATCATTTTCATAGTTCAGAAAATATTTTTCCCAACAGTGATTTCTCCTTTTTTATATTTCTGTAGTCAGTGTTAACTTGGACTCCAACTTGCTGTACTTTCACTTCCAAATTCAAATAGTGAAAGTATATCATTCAGTTCTATAGCCATGAAAAATAATACTCTTTCTTATAAGAAGATATGGCACCTTTCATCTCAGAGTTGAAGAGTCTTTATAAAATCATCCTGTTAGTCTTCTGAGACAAGTGGTGTAATCTCTATCCTTCAAATAGAAAATCCAAAGCCCTGTATAGCCTTTATCTGAAGTTACTAGAAGACCTGGGAATGGACCCTGGCTAGTGTTCTTTCCCTTGGATCAACTGACCCTCCGCATCTGCTTTTCTCTTCATTCTGCTCTCTTGAACTTGTCACGACTCTAACCCTTTGGGGGCAGACTCACTTGGAGGAAAATCTCTCATCTGGCACTCAGAGAAAGTGCTCTGCTCCCACTGAACCTGACTGGGCAAACAGTCATCACAGACTACTCCTGATAGAGCTGCTGTGCCTCAGGCTCCAATACAATGTGTCACTTTAGCCAAAGGCACATAGACGCCCTGAGGGTGAACACATAAACCACTTACTATTGGCTGCCTACCCTGAGGTGCTGGCAAACCAGGAAAACCCACAGATGCCTACTGGAAGTAAATATCCAGATAACCTAGATTACTGCAGCCACATTGCTCTGTTGCACACCCAAACACCTCCTCCCCTTAGCTCCTTGTGCCCCTACTCTGCTTCATCATCTATGGTGTCCTAAGGAGTCAGTTTCAAAATACTCCAGTAAATAAGCAAATTGCCCTTTCCACTGGAATCCTGAATACCTTGGTTTCTCTCTAGGTAAAAATGCAGGTTTTTCTCAATGCAGTAACCCATCCTTTCTCCCTTCCTTATGCTACTGAGCTGTTCTTATTTTTATTTTTATTTTTTTACTGAGCTATTCTTAACACACTGTGCCAACACTGTTCTTGCTCCATGTTATCCACCTGGCACGGATGTCAGATTTTGTGTGGAGGGAGAGTAGGGAACAGATCTGTGATTTCATTGGTATGTGGAACTTTCAGTGGGAATAGTCCCTTTACCAACAGGTATAGACACCTGTTTTTTGACTTAAAGTCTTTGAGAGTTATTTGGGGGTACTAAGGAAATAAATGACTTGCCCAGGGTCACACAGTCAGTATGTATGAGTTGTAGGGATTAAATCCAGAGGTCTTCCTGACTCCAAGCTGGAATCTATAACCACTGTATCACAATGCCTCCTATTCAGTTATTATGACCCTCATTTATCAGATGATGAAATGAGGAACCAAGAGGTTAATTGGCCCATTAATCACAGAGCTGGTAAATGTCTGAAGCAGGATTCAACTCCAAGCTTTCTGACTTTCAGTCCTTCACTACATCTGCTAGACTTTTTACCTTTCAAACAACAGAGCCATAACAAAAGTTTGGCCCCAAAGACTGAATTTAAAGGTGGCTGACAGTACTTGCAGGCCATAAGAGCGGGGAAAAAACTCATTTTAACACTTAGTGAATAATTAGCAAAAATAGGAAACTACAGCATTGGTGGTGCACTGTAGTGAATGCCTTCCTTAGTCTGCCATGCTCCCTTTACCCCTGTTAACCTGAGGGGAAACTTTGTGCTTCTAAGCACAAGTATAACAATTCCTAGCTATGCATGTGTCAACCAATTACTCTACCAAGTGAACTGAAGCACTTAGATATCCTGTATTATTGACTTAAATGCTTCAGTGACTTGTAAAAGTTATACCTGTTTCAGAATTCCCAGCTACAAAAGATGGCTTTCTTTGCATAACAAACTCTTTGTTTAGAGTAAATTGGTACACTCTCCAAAGATTTATTTCCTGAATACTTTCTTATGTATTCTTTTGGAAATAAATCTAAACCACCAATGTAATCAAATTTGATGGGGGAAAAATCAGGAATTTTGTTGAACAGTATCACTTGTTCCACTATTTTTCTTTTCAAATCTTTCTGGACCATTCTGACATCATATACTTACTGGCTATGTGACCCTGAACAAATCACTCGACCACTGTCTGCCTTAGTTTCCCCATTAGTAAAATGTTATAAGAAAAGCATTTATCTCTCAGGGTTGTTGTGAAGATAAAATGAGATATTTGTAAGCATTTTGCAGTACTTAAAGTGCTATATAAATGCTAACTAACACTACTACTACTCCAACTACTCCAACTCATCTTCCTCACAGCTACCAAAATGATTTTATTAAATTCAGGTCCATTCATGTTACCTCTTCCTCCACTCAATAAATTCCATTGGCTCCCTATTATTTCCAGGTTCAAGTGTAAAGTCCTTTGGCATGACCCAGCCTATTCCTACCTTTCCAGGCTTCTTATACATTACTCCTCTTTATATAGTCTGTGATCCAACTTGCTATGCTTCATGCACTCCAAATACTTTTTCCTCCCATCTCTGTGCCTTTATACTAACTTTCTTACATTCCTGGAAAGCTCTACCTCCTTACCCCAATGTCTCAGAATATCTGATTTCCATTGGAACACTAATGCATTGCTGGTGGAATTACAAACTAATACAATAATTCTGGAGAGCAATTTGGAACTAAGCACAAAGGGCTATAAAATTGTGCATACCCTTTGACCCAGCAATACCACTATAAGGTCTTTGTCCCAAAGAGATCATTAAAAAGGGAAAAGGACCCACATTTCCAATCCATCTATCTGTCTGTCTGTCTGTCTCTATTTTTCTATCTGTATCTCTATATATACATGCATATATATATAAAACAGTTCTTTTGTGGTGGCAAAGAATTGGAATTTGAGGGAATGCCTTTCAACTGGGAAATGGCTGAGTAAATTGTGGTATATTATTGTAATGGAATACTATTGTGCTATAAGAATTGATAGGTAGGCAGATATCAGAAAAACCTGGAAAGACTCACATGAACTGATGCTGTGTGAAGTGAGCAGAACCAGGAAAACATTGTACATGGTAACAGCAACATCAACTATAATAGTTGATTCTCAGTTGTATTCTCAGAAATACAGTGATCCAAGGCAATTCCAAAAGACTCAACATGGAAAATGCTATCCACATCCAGAGAAAGAACTATGGAGTCTTAATGCAGATTGAAACATACTGTTTTCACTTTTTTATTGTTTTTTGTCTTTTCTTGTGTTTTCCCCTTTTGTTCTGATTCTTCTTTCACAACTTGACTAATGTGAAAATGTTTAACATGATTTTATATCTATATATAAAGATATATATACATGATTATAATATGATGATGTATAACTTGTACATGATTGCTTTCCGCCTTGGGGACCAGGAAAAGAAGGGAGAGAGGGAGGAAATTTTGGAACTCAAAAACTTATAAAAATGAATGTTGAAAACTATCTTTACATATAATTAAAATACCTGATTTCCTTCACATTTAAACTCAGATGCCACCTCCGCAGCAGGCCTTTTCTCATCACCTACGTACCATAGCTTTCCTTTATCAGCTTACTTTCCATCTATTCTGTGTATATATCTTGTATAAACCTAATTATTTGTACGTTATCTAGAATGTAATCTCTTTGAGGGCAAGAACTGCTTTTGTCCTTTTTTATCACCAGCATTTAACATAATGCAGAGCAGGGCAGTAAGTGCTTAGCAAATTACTGTTGACTGATTGATTGCATCTTGGCATCATGTAGGTAAAAGATGTCAAAGCCTCACTGACACTCCACAAGCAGGCAGCAAAACTGCCAGGTGTGCTGAACCAGATTAAGATATGATTATGTTATATTAATTTTGAATAAAATAAATTTCAAAATACAATATGAAATAAATAATATTTATTTGTCTGTACGGGGGTGTTAACAGGCAGTATACAGAGGTAGGGATGCATTTCTATTTAAGTTTAATCCCATCAATATAAATGTTCACAATGCCATAAGCAAATAATGTAAATTTCCTTATTTCCACATAATTTCCTTTGTGAAATATTATACAGGCAGTGCTAGGTGAATTTTTGGTCTAGTGGAAAGAGCGAAGGGATGACCCTGAACTCAATAGCTTGAAACCCAAGATACTAATCCTGTATGCAACTATCTGATTGTATAACCTTATGTAAATAATTTCACTTCTCTTGGCTTCTCTTTCCTTACCTGTAAAATGAGCTTTATCTGATTATATAATCTCTAAGATTCCTTTTAGCTCTAAAATTCTTCCACAGTGGTGTAGTAGAGTTTCTCCAGCACTAAAAATGTTACGTGACTGAAGAGCTATTAGAAACATGCTGATATTTTCAAAGGGATTTTTATCAGTGTACTGTATGCCTGCAGAACAATGTTCAAAGAATAATGAAATAGAACTTTCTTCTGAAATGGCTGATAAGAGCATGAATTGGGATCTCTACCTTTTTAGAAGCTGTATAAAACTATGATGAATGTGAAATATAAAACTGAATCTTTCAAAGTCATCTAATTTCAGTTTACATTACCTGCTTTTTATTCATATATTTTGGTTTGACAAAACAGACCTCTTCTCACAAATACCACCACAAACATGTGTGCACACATGAGCGCACACACACACACACACATATACACACACACACATACACACACACACACACGTACACACCTACCATCCAGATAGACTGATTATAACTAGTAGTACATCTTGCTTTCTTCTTATTCTTTACCCTTTGTTAACAAAAAAGGAAGAAAATACTTCAACTTTAATAATTTCTATTTATTCAATAGTAATAAATCTTAACGTCCATTGAATTTGACAAATTTGTTACTATTTAGTGTTGCCTCCATTTCTATAGTTAGAGTTATTCTGATTTTTTATGTTTTGCTGTCTTAACTCTGTATGATTTCTGAGTTCTTTGTGTTATTCAGAATTCTTCATATTCATCATTCTTTATGGCATAAGTCCTTTCCAAATGTTGGGGGAAGAGTTAAGTTGATGAGGATATGTCTGACTAATTGATTTCTCTCCCCTACCCCAACATTTAATGGCAGATTACCTGCTGATGGCTAAAGGAACAACCATGACCCTCATTGCAGGCTTTTAAAAGTCTGCAAAAAATGCTGTAGTGTATGTATTTAGTATTGATATTGACTCATTTTCTGTGGTTCTTTTAAGCATAATGGAGTTTCCCTTTTTTTTCCCTATTGATATTGTCAATTTTTATTTTTGCTTTGTCTGATAGTGTGGTTGCAAACTCCTGCTTTTTGATTCTATATTTGTCTTTGCTTCTTAGATATATTTCTCATAAACAACATATTGTGGAGTTGCAAGTTTCATAGATTTAGAGCTGGAAGGAACTTTAACAGCTTGCTAGTCCAACCCACTCATTTTACATGTGGGGAAATTGATACACAGAAATGTGAAGTGATTTCCCACAGTTTTGTTTTCTTTTGTAATTTTCCAATCTCTTTCATTTTACCAATTCATATTCAAAATTATCAGAATTGGGTTTATATTTTCTTCAGTTTTTTATTCCTTTAGTCTTTTTAACTTAAAAAAACCACTTATTTCTCTTCAAAATTAATTATTTGTCCCAATGATTAGTTTTACTTAAACTACTTGGATGCAAATATTCTCAAAAGTTCTTCCCCCCTCTCATCCCCCATCTTGTTTGCTAATCCTTTCCCTAATTGTGGAGTATAAATTAAACGATCAACTTCTTTTTCTTTTATTTATTTTGTTGTTAAGTCATTTTTTCAGTCATGTCCAACTCTTGATGACTCCATTTGGGGTTTTCTTGGCAGAGATACTAAAGTGGTCTGTCATTTCCTTCTCCACCTCATTTTACAGAGAAGGAACTGAGGCAGACAGGTGTAAGTAACTTGCTAAGGGTCACACAGCTAAGGTATAAGGCTGAATTCACAAAGAGGAATTTTCCTGCCTCCAGACCCAACATTCTATCTGTTTTATCTGTTCCCTTCATTTATTTATTTACTTATCTATCTATCTATCTATCTATCTATCTATCTATCTATCTATCTATCTATCTATCTATCTATTCTCTCTCCTTTTTCATCTTCTTTTCACCTTCTCAGATAAATGGATAATTTGAAATCCCTCCTCTTCTCCTCCTTCCTAAGTTTTTATCCTAGCTTTTTTATCTTAGTTTTCTTTTTTCTGTACTTTTTTCTTCATTGCTTCATGTAAGCACTGAGAACTATTTTGCAATATGTCATCTTAGGCATACAGAAGGATTCTAATATAGTCTCACTATTTATAGCCATTAGCCTTATGAAGTACCTATAATAAGACATCCTTAATTAAATCTTTATGTCCTAGTTCCATATGACTTGTTTTATTTGTTTCAATTCTAAGCATAAAGACCTACATTGGACTAAAAAGAATGACAATAAATCACATCACTTGTCAGGTCCTAACAAGGATGAATATGAATTTTTGTATTTTTAAAAGAGAAAAGGCAGAAATATTTGGTACCAGAAGCATATACTGGATCTGACATTTTTTGATGTACATTGTTTATGGTCAGTGTAGTGGTGTGGATCTGTCATTAGACTTAAAATTACAAAGTACTATAATCAACCCCCATCTCAGACCTGCTATATAATCCTAACAAGTCTTTTATCCTCTCTATGCTATATATTATATTATATTATATTATATTATATTATATTATATTATATTATATTATATTATATTATATTATATTATATTATATTATATTATATTATATTATATGCTATTGTTTTCAGCTATAAAATAAGCAGGAGAGTTCTGTTTTCAAATATTTTTTGTCTCTACATCTATGATCTCATAAGCTAAGTGTTTCATAGAGTGTTTTGGAAAGTAAATAAGATAATAGAGTAGGAAATGACTGTGAAAATATAAGGTATCACCATTACTAATGCTAATGCTGCTATAACCATCATCAGCCATTAATATTTATTTAAGGCCAAGATGGCGGAGGAGAGGCTGTGACTCCCACAAGCTCCAGATAAACCCGTCCATTCACGCCCAAATAATGCGGTAAAAATCAAAACCCAGAACAGCCTAATGCACATAAGAACAGAGTGAGACTGTTTCTCCGCAAAAGAGGGCAATTCTGATCACCTACTGATCAGGCTGAACAGCTCAGCGCGGTCCGGACCCAGCCAGGGACAGTGCCTCCAACACGTCAGAGTCTTCAGCACCAGCAGCTTCTGAGGCTCTGATCACGGACTGGTGAGGGGGTTCGGAGGTAGGCCGGGGTGAAGTGGAGGCAGTATCTGCTGGAGTTGGGGCAAAGCGCCCTGGGTCTGAACCAGTGGGCTGAATCGAGTGGTGGTGGCCCAGTGGGGGAGGGGTAAAAGCATGCCAAGCTTCCGACCATAGAGAATCAGAGTTCAATCAGACTTCTGTTTCCGGGTCAAAGAGAAAGCAGCTGTGATTACTCACAAGCCAGGCAGGCTGAGAAGAAGCCCAGTCACCCCCTGGGCCACACTGTAGCATGAACAGTGTGTCCGGGAAGCAGTGCTACACTTTAAGGAGTAAAAAGCCAAGAAACAGTAAGCCAGGATGAGTAGGCAGAGAAAGCAGAAGACCATCGAAAACTTCTTTGGGGGAAAGGTAGACCACAATACATCCTCAGAAGAAGAAGATAATAATAGGGTCAAAGCTCCAACATCCAAAGCTTCCAAGAAAAATACGAACTGGTCTCAGGCCATGGAAGCTCTCAAAAGGGACTTTGAAGAGAAAGTAGGAGAGATAGAACGAAGATGTAGAGAAAGAGAGGAAGGAATGGAAAGAGAAATGAGAGCAATGCAGGAGAGTCATGAGAAAAAAGTCAACAGTTTGAAAAGCCAAATGGAAAAGGAGATTAAAAAACTGTCTGCTGAAAATAATTGCCTAAGAATTAGGATTGAACAAATGGAAGCTAGTGAGCTTATGAGAAACCAAGACACAGTAAAGCAAATCCAATTGAATGAAAAAATAGAAGGCAATGTGAAATATCTCCTTGGAAAAACAGCTGACCTAGAAAATAAATCTAGGAGAGATAATTTGAAAATCATTGGACTACCTGAAAACCATGACCAAAACAAGAGTTTAGACACCATCCTCCAAGAGATTGTGAGGGAAAATTGCCCTGATATTCTAGAAGCAGAAGCTAAAATAGAAATTGAAAGAATCCACCGATCACCTCCTGAAAGAGATCCCAAAAGGAAAACCTCCAGGAATATTATAGCCAAATTCCAGAACTCCCAGGTCAAGGAGAAAATATTGCAAGCAGCTAGAAAAAAGGAATTTAAATACTGTGGAGCTCCAATAAGGATAAAGCAAGATCTAGCAGCTTCTACATTAAAGGACCGGAGGGCATGGAATATGATATTCCAGAGGGCAAAGGAACTGGGACTACAGCCAAAAATCACATACCCAGCAAAACTAAGCATCATCTTTCAGAGGCAAACATGGAACTTCAAGGAGAAAGAAGACTTTCAGGCATTTGTTATGAAAAGACCTGAACTGAATAGAAAATTTGACTTTCAAATACAAGACCCTGGAGAAGCATAAAAAGATAAACAGGAAAAAGACTTCATGAGGGATATTAAAAGATCAAACTGTTAACATTCCTATATGGGAAGATAATACAGAGGACACAGGTCTGAACTGAATACGAAGGGAAGTTATGTTTTGTTCTTTGTGGGGTGTCTTATGTATGGGGCCGGATTTGGGCTTGGGGCCTCCTGGGTCCAGGGCTGGTGCATTGTCCACTGTGCCATCTAACTAACCCATAATGACATCCTTAAAATAGGGTTGAGGTGTAGGAGAAATAGACTGGGGGAGGGGGAAGGGGAACGATTGTCTGTGGAGAGGTTGTTCATATGAAGGAAATAAGAAAAAAGCTTATGGAGGGGAGGGGAAGAGGGGGAAGGAATTGGGGAGTGTTTGAACCTTAATATCATCAGAATTGACTCAAAGAAGGACTAACATACATACTCAAGTGGGTATAGTAATATATTTTGCCCTGAGGGAGGGGAGGGAGATAAGGGGGGGGAGGGGAAGGAGGGAAGGGCAGATTCTGGGAGAGAGTAGTAAAAAGCAAAATACTTTCAAGGAAGGTGAAGATGTTCTGCATAACGGCACAAGTATGAAATATTGAATTGCTTGATTTCATAGGGAGGGTTGAGGAGAGAGGGAGGAAGAAAATTTGGAACACAGAATTAGCTCAAAGACCTTAAACTCCTCAGAGTTGACTCATGGAGGGAATAACATTCACACCCAGTTGGGAGGAGTAATCTATTTAACCTTACAGGAAAGTATGAGGGGAAGAGGATAAGGAAGGAAGGGTGAAAAAAAAGGGAGTGCAGAGTAGGGGAGGGGACAGTCAGAAGTAAAATACTTTTGAGGAGGAATAGTTTAAAAGAAGATGGAAAATAGAGTAAATATCATGGGAAGGGAATAGGATGGAGGGAAATAGTTATGATGACTTTGCTGGGCTAATACGAAGAAAATTCTTTGTCAAGTTTAAGGTACATTATTTAGGGTATGATGAACAGGATACTATTAGAAAAACCTGGAAAGACCTACATGAACTGAAGCAGAGTGAAATGCACTGTATACAAAATAACAGCAATAGTGTAAAATTATCTGCTGGGAAGCATGTGGTTATTTTCAGCAAGGCAATGGTCCAATATAACCCTGAAGGACTATGAAAATGGCAACCCATCTACAGAGAAAGAAGTGATAGTATCTGAAATAGATGGAAACACATTTTTTTTTCTTTTCTTTTTTTTTTTCTTTTTTGGTGAGGCAATTGGGGGTGGGTGGCTTGCCCGGGATCATGTGGCTGGTGGGTGTTGGGTGTGTGGGGCCGGATTTGGGCTCGGTGCTCCTGTTTCCAGAGCCGGTGCTCTGTCTGCTGCACCACCTAGCTGCCCCTGGAAACACATTTTTTAAAAAAAATGTTTTTTCTCTTTGACAATTCCTTAGTCTGAAGTTTTGGGAGTTTTTTGACTGTTTTTTTCTCACAACCTAGCTAATGTGGGAATGTTTTCCATGACTACTCATGTATAATTTATTTTGAAATGCTTGAGTTCTAGTGGGTGGGGGAGGGAATAGAGGAGGAAGAGAAGTTGGAACAATTTTTTTTTAAATTGATGTTAAAATAAATCTGTTTTTACATATAAAAAAAATATTTATTTAAGTCTTATGGAAAGGGATAGAGAGTAATTAACTCTGGATACCATCAATGACTTAGCCTTCTATTCATTATCGAAGAAGATTAGGAGGAAATTTCCAACAGGGAAGACTTTGTCAAAGCTCAGTTTAAATGTCAGTAAAACTCATAAAGCACAGTTTGTTAAATTCTGAAACTTTTAACTCTATGTTCATCTTTGCAGTTTTTTTGCTATTTATCATGTTCCACTTTGTATTGTGGTTGTTTGCACATATCTCTCTGGAGATCCAGGAGGTCAGGGTTTAGGCTTTATTTTTTCCTGTATCCCTTCCAATACCCAATATAGTCTTACACATATATGAAGTACTTAATAAGCACTTATTAAATGGAATGGCAATGTTTGCTTCGTTAGCTTACTATAAGCATACTATAGGAAAATGCATCCAGAAAATAATTAGAACCATAATGTACCTAAAGCATATACTTAGAAACATTGAAAGATGATGTTAATTTGCTCTGGATCTTAAATTCATGGTTGATCAGAATCACCAGACCCAGGGTTGGAAGGAGCATTGGAAGCCATCAAATTCAGCTTGGTGTACTAATACAGAAATATCCTCTATAACCTTCACAAATGGTCATCCAGCCTCTACTCATTTTAGTTTAAGTGCTTAAATGGAAGTTGTTGTTGAACACAAATTTAACTCTTCATTCCATTTTTTTCCTCATCATGGACTCTGTCACTAAGAGCCTGCAGCAATCCCAGAAAACTAAATTTATTTTTATAGGATGTATGAATAGCATAGTTTATGCCCCCATTACAATGTGCACATGCGTATGTATTCACCTTATGAGTTAAATTACAGTTTAGGCTGACATTTCAAGCTTTAAAAATCTCTCAAGAATCAGAATAATGCTTCTGGTCCCTTGGCTTTGCTTAACTACCTGTGTGAACTTCTCTTCTCCAGGACTTATTTTATTCATTTGTAAAATGATGGGTTTGACTTCCTTTCTAGCTCTCTGTCTGTGAACCACTTTTCTGTGTTACAAGAAAGAGGCTTGGTTTGGGGGGGTTAAAAGGAAATAATTGTGGTATAAAAACAAAAGGCAACAATAATACTTCTAGAAAGAACTGAAGTCATATCAATGAGCAGAAATAATAACCTGAGGACAAAGGAGCCTGCGGGTTACTATATGTTTTCTGAGGAGAAGAAAGGGCTCTAAGGGCAGCCTGCCTATATCTGACCTCCATAAGTGTGCCCTCCCTATATTTAGCCTACCAATGTTTATTCTTGGTTAATGGTATGGCTATGAGCAGTCTGGAATAGATCAGAGCAATCAAAGGAGCTGATACCTTTGAGGATTTTACTTATAGCATTGCTCAAATCCTCCTCTACTCTCCTTACTTTCCACTTTCATCATATTTCAGTACCTCAAAAATTGTCAATAAAAATGGGAGGTCCAGGCATTCTGCCACGTAGAATATAATTGTTACATTTGTCAAGTGATTGATTAACTTAAGAATAAATCTGGTTTCACAGAGGAATCTGGGAAGGTAAATATCTTCTTCTGTGTACTTAGGACAGGTATGGGTATCACCCCCCTAATTTGAAGAAGAAAACTAGCATGTGATATCAAGAGAAGCTGTGATAGAGTAGACAAAGTGTTGGATTTGGAGTTAGAAAGATCTAGGTTCAAATCCTACCTCTAACACTTATGAGCTGTATAACCATGGGTTTTGTTTAGCTCCTCTGAGCCTCAGTGATCTCATCTGAAAAAATAGTAATAATAATGCCTTACTGTTCACGTTGTTGTTGTAAGGTTCAGAAAAGATAACATGAAAAGTATCAATACAAGTTATCATTTATTATTATAAAACATTCACTCATTTGTTCATAGTGGCTATTAACATCATAAAACCATTCAAGTGGTAATCAGGGAATAGTAAAATAACTATTTTCCATATCAAGTCAATTACCACAAATCTCTGATATTTTATTTTTACAAGGATTTACAACTTTGAATATTATGTAATTAATGGGTTTTACTGTATGAGAAAAGTGCTCTATAATAGCATATCATGGGTTTTCTAATTGGTCCTTAAACATATGTAATATGAAGAATTAAGACAAAATATTTCCATTGAAATATTTATGCTTTGAGTTCTCTGTGAAACAATGTACTTGCTATGTAACATTTGGACATCAATTCTTACAGTTACAATAATTATTCACCATCAATTTCATCTTTTTTTTCATTTTTTTATGTCATAGGTTGTAAAATGTTTTCAATATATAAGTTACATCCTTATGATGTAAATATCTTGGCTATATAAATATTATAAAATACTTTGACTGAATCAACAAATCATTTCAGCAAAGCAAGCCATTTGTCTGATTCTTTTCACTGGTATGAATTGTGGTTTTGCTCAGTTCACTAAATCTATCAGTTATTTTGTAATAGTCATATAGCATTCTTATTAATGAATGGACTTTTTCTAATACCTTAGAAGACATTTCCCAAATTTTTCAGAAAGTTATTTCCAATTATATATATGCATAGATATACATAATGTATATATGCATACACATGTCTGTATCTATATGTATGTGCATATATATGTATATACTGCATATACTACTCTGTCTAGCAGAGGATGTATAATTGAGGCATCTATGGATTGGCTTTATTTGGGGCACATCAGATGGGGTGTTGAGCAATTATCCAATTAATGTGATCAATGTCAACTTCACAATTAATTCCAATTTATAAGAGGTTAATGATTCATTGTGGATGTCATTGGGTTCTCAAAGGCTATGCCAGCAGACACCAAATTCTATCAGATTGTCCCAAGCTTAAAAGACTTGGCTTAAATAACCCATGATAGATCGTGTATTTATCTCTGAGAACTAGCAAAGCTCAGCTCCAAGAAGTTCAATTTGATCACAAGCTGAATAATTTTCCAGCTTTCCAACTCACAAAGAAAATGTATTAAGGCATTGGGTGGAAACAGAATGTGATCTCCTTCACACAGAGGAATATTAACACCAACTAAACCACATGTCCTTGAGGTATTGAAATATGAGTAATTCCTAGTACAAGGCACACAGGAAGTTCTTCTCAAATACTTAATGATTGCCTGATTCAGACCCCAAGCCCATTTTTTTCCTTAGGAATGAACTTTTCTACTTTTAATATGTAGAGAGAATTACTTATTTCTCTTCATTGTGCCCAGCCAGAAAAGGCTACAGTATGAAATATGAGCATAATAACTTCAGTTCCAGGAAGATTTCTAAATATATTTTGTATCATTTACCCTGTTTTAATATTTGTACATTTAATATCCAAAATGTGCCTTACTAGAGGGAGATTATAGAGATTTACATTCATTTTATATTTCCTAATTTTGTACTTTTGAAATCTCAGTTTAGTAGCTATTATAGCATTTCTGTTTAATTAGGGAAAAAATTATTTTCTTGTATGTATTCTCAGTTTAAAAAGTTGATTTGTCCTTTAATACTCAAAGTCCCAAAGATCAAGGTCAACTGAACCAATGATTTTTATCCCTTTCACTTGTATGCAAATTTTGTTCACTTACTTCCATCTATTCTTAGGTACCAGAGATTTTCCTAACAACTTTGTGACCTTACCTGACAATCCACATTCTGTTTCCCTCTGATCATTATGAATATGTCCATGTTAGTTCAGATGTGTCAAGTCATTCATTTGCCTAATTTTTCCCCTATTAGAGAGCTAGAAAAGAGGGAAAATCCTCCTTCTACTCTATTTCTAGTTTTCTTTTAAAACAAAAGAAAGGGAAGGGAAGGGAAGGAAAAAGGAAAAAGGAAAAGGTAGTATCAAGCCCAATAGAGATTCTCTATGTACTACCACTGGCTCTTACAATTTTCTTTAATAAGGCAAAAGAGTATGGGAAGTATTCTTAGAGACCTTGGCTTGCTACAAGATAAAAAAGGCCTGAAGATGCACACAGCCTTCTTCTTATTGTGTAGTTCATGGCTTTGGATCACATGGGACAGGACAAGTTAAACACTGCTCACTGCTACAGTGAAGGTTCATGAATGTCTCATTATTTCATATTGCTGCCTCCTTCCCTCTCTCAGCATAAAACTGTAGGATATTTTCTTTCAAACAACAGAATATTTAAAGTCTTATTAACTAGTATTTAGCTTACATCTCTTAGAAAATCTGGAAGATTAAGGGTTTTGTTTTGTTGGCAGGGCAATGGGGGTTAAGTGACTTGCCCAGGGTCACACAGCTAGTAAATGTCTGAGGATGGGTTTGAACTCAGGTCCTCCTGAATCCAAGGCTGGTGCCTTATCCACTGTGCCACCTAGCTCCAAATACAGTAAATATTTGTGTGTTTCTAATATGTTTAGAACACTGTGCCAGATACTCAGGAACATATAATATTCAGTTAGATCAGGACCTTTGCTCTAGACACAAACTAATGTCTATAATATTCAATACTATGTGATCAGTGAATTAAAGAACTATGAAGCCAAATACAGCATAAGATCTAAATAAGAATTTCTCTGCTAGTCAGTTAGATCAGTGAAGGTTTCAAAGAGACATTTGATTTAGTCTTGAAAGGCAAGTTCTGAAGAAAACGTTATATAAGCATTATTATTTTTCTTGTGGGGCAATGAGCATTAAGTGACTTGCCCAAGGTCACACAGCTAGAATGTGTCAAGTATCTGAGGCCAGCTTTGAACTCAGGTCCTCCTGAATCCAGGGCTGGTGCTTTATCCACTGCATCACCTAGCTGCCTCCCATATAAGCATTAATTGAAAGAAGTACAACACGGGTTCTGAACCTGACATCCATGAATCTGTGATAGACAATAAATAGATGATCCTTAGATACACATATAAATAGAGACTGGCAGTATAAATGATTTCCTTGGTAATTTTATGCATTTTGCTTTATGTATTTAAAAACACTCTTTGAAAAAGGCTTCATCAGACTGTCAAAGTAAGACATAAGACAAAAATAGTAAACCAACAAACTTTGACCTAGAGAGTGTTTAGATAGTAGAGCGGCTATGCATTAGGCCAGCCCGACCCTTAGGTCATGCAGCTCTACTCCACTGATTATTTCCAATTTATCCAGTGTGTAGTTTGTCTGTCTGTGGTTGTTTGCATGTTGTCTCCCGCTTTAGACTGTGAGATCCTTAAGAGCATAGACTTACAGTTGTTTTTCTTTGTGTTCCCAGAACTTAACACATTGTCTAGCATAAATGCTACTTGAATGGCTGGTACTCAAGAAAAACCAAGATTTGAAAAATAGCTTCAGAGCACCTGTAATAGATATAGGCTGTTAGGCTTTCATTTAGAGTCTTATTGACTAGAATTTAACATGCATCTCTTAGCAGGTTTGATTATTTGGTTTTTCAGCCTACAACAGCATAGAAGCACCAATAAAGAAGTACTCCTATACAAATAGTACCATGGACAGCAACCTGGTTACATGACATTAAAGTTGACAAGTACTTATCAAGCCCTTACTTTGTTGCTAGGCACTATGCTAAGTGCTTGCTGGTGATACATAAAGGACAGAAGCAGTCCCCTGCCTTCATAGAGCTTACAGTTTGATGGAGGAGACAACATGTAAACAACTACATATAAACAAGCTAAATTAGAAATAATAGCAGAAAGACACTTGAATTAAAGGTGAATGGGATATTATGGATAAATGGATAGCCAGTAAAAGTACATGGAATTGAAAAATGAAGTGTCATGTGGAAGGAACAAAAAGAATTGTGGTGTCACTACATCAAAGAGTACCTGGAGAGGAATAAAGTATAAGGAGGGAAAGAAAGAAAAGTAAAAAGTAGGGAGAGCAATATGGTTTTATTTCATATAGCACCATATAAGAATATATGTGGGAAATGGTGATTCATTCATTTAGAAAAGATGAGATTGTCTCTAGTATTTTCTTACAGACAGGCAGTCTTGAGTAAAGGTGAGCAAGCTGTTTTTAGTGTCAGGAAAGCCTAGGTTCCAGTTGACCTTTTACACAAGAGCAGCTATTTGAACCAGGCAAGTCATTTACATTCTCAGTATTCCCAGGTAACTTTCTAAGGTTGTAAACTGAAAATCACATGGATAGAAGGACTTTTCTCCTTTTTATATCAACAAAATAAGAGGTTTGGTAAAAAAAATTGTTTAAGAAGATAACATGTATGATAGAATGATTTCCAACAGAATTATTGAACTAAATAAAAAATGGGTTTGCTTGAATTGCCACTAAAGCCTTTTTCAAAGTATGAAGTACTATATGCAATTAAATGTATTAAATGACTTTCAGTTATCTGGAAAATTTACTTCTGCAGAATATCATATTCCCCACAGAAACCAGATAAAGAAAACCTTTATCCAGGCATTACTTGGTCCCTGCATTTAATGTAGTTAGAGCAAAATATGAATTTCCTTTTATGTATATGTTCATGTTTATTTCTTTTTAGTGAATCTTATTTTCAGAAAATCTTGATAATTTTTTCAGCCACTCTTGCTTCAGATTTAAAATATTCTCATATTCTCACATGATGTTGATTGTCAGTGTATCCTGCATCAAATGTGGAATCTTCTGGTGACTTATCACTCTGGCTCCCCCATATACCTTAGCTTCAGGAGATCAAAAGCAAGCATCCTTTTGTCTTGTGCCATCTGAATGATCTCTTTTCAATTTATCCTACTCAAATAACAAAAAGCTTTTAGAATGTGAAGAAAAATGCCTAATATGAGAGGCATGGGAATAGAGCAATGGAAAAAGGACTCCAGGAAGAATAGATGAACCTTTAATAACTTTTATAAAGTGGAAATATGTCTATAACTGAAACTCTCCAAAGATATCTCTCTGTTCCTCCTGCGTTTCTCTTTTCCTCCCTTCTTCCATCCCTTCCCTTCTCATCTCTCTCTGTCTCTCTCTCCCCACCTACCGCCCCTTTGTCCTCTCTCTCCTCTATCCTTTTCTCTCCTTCTCTTTCCCCCCTCCTTTTTCCTTCTTCCTCTCTTCCCCTCTCTCCACAATAAAAGAAGAATAATATTAACCACTTAAAACAGTGCTGTCAAATGCAAATAGAATTGAGGGCCACCAGATTATAAACAAAGATCACTGTTGTCTGCAGATTGACTTGGTTTTAAAATTTAACATTATCTACATTTTATTGTCTTTTTGTTTGTCATTTTAAATATTTCCTGATTACATTTCAGTCTGGTTTCAGCTGCACTCAAGAGTGTTGTGGGCCTCATGGGGCCTGTAGGCTACATGTTTGACACCTCTGACTTAAGAGATCGGAACATGGGCAGTTTTAATTCATTGCCAATAAATTTTCACCAGCAGACAGCTCTTGCCTTAAATCTGTATTGTGAATGATTTTTCTATACCCTATGGTCAGCTGTTCATATCTAGCATTTTCTGTTGGGATTTTCTTGAATAGTTGATTAGCATCTAATTTTGCTGAAGGATCTGTTTCCTTTTTTTTCTTTACATACCCAGGACCTAGTGCAGTGCCATGCACATAGAGGGCATTTAAATGCCTGCAGAATCAAGTTGAATTATGAAATTCATCTATATTTATTTAAGCATGGAGCATAATTTCAAGATAGCTATGAAAACTTCTAATAGGATCTCCAAGGCTCCTAATTTCATTGCAATGAGTAGATTTACTTATTAATTACCTGAACAAGATATTATTTAATCAACTGAACAATTATCTTTCTACCTACAAGGTAGCAATGTCATCTCTTCCTCCACTTTCTTAATTTCCTGTCTCTACCCCTTGGAGGACTGTTCTTTTTATAACATTTTTTTTTTCAAAACTTCCATTTGAAGTCCAAAAAAATAACAAGCCACTTTTAAGAACATCTTAAAGCAATTGAAATAATCTTCAGACGGGGCAGCTAGGTGGCACAGTGGATAAAGTACTGGCTCTGGATTCAGGAGTTCCTGAATTCAAATTAGGCCTCAGACACTTGACACTTACTAGCTGTGTGACCCTGGGCAAGTCACTTAACCCCCATTGCCCCGCAAAAAAAAAAAAAGAAAAAAAAAGAAAAAGAAATAATCTTCAGAGATGTAAATCAAAGCTTGGCATTTACTTTCCTTCATTGAGCTTAACTTCCACATATTCCACTCTATGAATATTCTCATGTTCTATCTCACTAAATTCCATGATCAGATTGATTCAGCTCCACCCTGAGTAATTTCTCCTGGACCACTCTACATTGGATAACTTCATGAAGTACTCAAGAGGCAGCCATGAATATCTATGTTAAGGTCACAAAATCACAAATCTAGAGCTTTTAAAAGAGGTCACAGAGGCCATTTACTCCCCCATTTTACAGATGTGAAAAAGGAAGCTCATTGTAGTTATGACTTATCGAAAGTGATGATAAGTATCAAAACCAGGATTTGAATCCAGATCCTCTAAATCTGGAACCACAGATCTCCCCAAAACCCACTTTGACTCCAGTAGCATGAGGGTAGTTTTGACATCATTCCCATTGCTCTTACCCATCCCATTTCCAAAATTTGAAGCAGCAGGGAGGGGAGGCAAGGATACGTAAATAAAAGTCATGCAAATATTTGTAGAACTGAATGAGATGAAATAGGTTAAATTCTGCCCAGTGTTAGTATTTTCCTTTTCCCTCCATTTTCTCTACAGCTCCCTCATTTTCTCACCTGAAGAAGTTATATGCTTAATTAAAGGGGTGAATTTGTTCATCCAGGCCACTAGGGAACAACTGAGGGCATTACTGACATATTTAAGGTTCTTACCCAAGAGAAGAGAGTCTAATTCATATAAATGAGTGAAATATAGTAATTTTCTCAAGGTACTTTAAAGAAAATCCAAGTTAAAAGTATAATAACATTTGAATTACAAAAGTTCCACCCTTAGCATTTTAGAAACTATGTCAAAGAAACTTGGCCATGTTTATGAAAAGATAGATAATTTTCCATTTTTTGTAACACATATCATTTGCTTCAGATGTTCAGCATGGGTAATGATTCCCATTTACATCATGCTTTACAGTCTTACAATGGTCTCCTAAGGGACATAGTGTAAAAATCATCCCTATTTTATAGATGAGGAAAACAGGCTCAGAGGTCATATGGGCTCATAATCACAGAGCTAGCAAGTACTAAAACTGGGATTTCCACAGCTTCTTGTGGAAAATGATTTTACCCTCTGGTAGATCCCACAACTGGAAGCTTTTCCTATTTGGGCATTCTGTATCTCCCACAAAGCATTTTTCCCTATGAAATGATCTCAGAGCCTTTCATTATCTCATTTGCCATCTCCTTCATACAATTTAGATTCTCTGCTATTCCCAAAATGGAGCACCCACAAGTGACCTCAGTATTCCATATGTGCTCTACCAAGACAGAGTGAATAATCACTTTCCAAATTCTAAACACCAACTTATATAAGTGCAACCAAAAAGCACATTAAGTTTTTTTTTTTACAGTTTTGTTTTGTTTTGCTATTTAGTTTTATTGAGCTGGCAGACCTTTTTCATGCAAGCTTCTGGCTAGCCATTTGTTTCCCATCTGGTACTTGCAAAGTTGATTTTTGAACCCATGGGTCAGATTTTATATTTAACTCTATTAAATATCTTCTTAGATTCTAGCCTCTCAGGTTCCTTCTGTAACCTAATGTTATCATGCAGTGTGTTAGCTCTGCCGATTAGTAATAGGCAGGATAGATTAGTATAACCTTGGCCTTCTATAAGTGAGAAAATCAAAGGTTAGCTAGATTAAGTCACTTGCCAAAGTTCTCTTCACTAAGTGATAAAATGAGAACTAGAACCAAGGTCTCTTGATTCCTAACCCAATGTCCTTTTCTGAACGGCAACAGAAGACAGGCTCTATTTTATATATGGAGCACTATTTTATATTTTGCTTTGTTTCATGGATTGCCATACTCAAAGAATTCATCACCATATGACCAGCGTATAAACAAAAAAGCATATTTAGTAGTATTTGCATTTAATATTCACCACAATAACTTTGTTCCAAGGTAATACCAAGAATACATAGTGGAGAAAAGAGGGTAGTCAGGAACAGGAGCCTGTTTGGAGAGGAAGAAAATGAATTTGATTTTAAGGGTTCTGAGTTTGAAGTGATGGCATTAAATGTAAGTAGAAATGGCTATCCTGAATTAGGAAGTACAAATGATTTAATTGTGGAGATCTGAGGATGGGAAGGAGCCTTGGAGAATTTTGACAGTGATAGAGTAGCAAGAGTCATCTGGGAAGAAGACAAAGTAGAAGTGGTCAAAAAAGATCCAATTAGAAGGGCACAAAGATACACAGAATGGTATAGGGTCATAAAAATCAGGAGAAGAGAACTTTAAAGAAGGTGCTCAGCAAACACAAGTGCTAGAAAGAAGAAATGCTGTTAAAGGAGAGTAAGAAATGGCATTAGATTCTGTAGCCAGCTTACCACTGATTGCTTTTGAAAGAGGTTTTCAGTGTCAAGATTGGGGAATAAAAGCACTTTCCAAAGGTGAAGGAGAAATGAGATGATGAAAAATGGAGGGAGTGTGTGTACATCTTTCATTCTAGGTGTATGTCAATGGAAGGGTTGTGGGAAACAGGGCAGTTGCCATGGCAGTACCTAGAGTCATACAAAAGTTTTCTCAGATAGGAGTGACATATGCATATTTGTAGCCAGGGGGTGATCTAAATATCATAGGATTTCAATCTGGAAGGAACCTCAGAAATGGCCTAGTCTAACCGAAACTAAAGCCCAGAGTGTTTAAAAAAAATTAAAAAAACAACAATACTTTGCCAAGGTCACAGAGGTAACAAATACCTGAGCTGTGATTTGAATCTGCGCTCTCTGACTCTAAACTCAGTGTTCCACCCACTCCACCAGCCTGGTTAAGAAGGAGGGATTAAAGATGCTTGAGGTAAAAGGGATATATAATCAAAAGGCCAAGGTTCCAGTGCATGCAATAAGGGAACAGAGTAAAAATCTCAGGGCGGGGGGTAACCTTGGAGCCAGAAAGGTATCCTTTCTTGGAAACTGAAGGGAAGAAAGAAAGGACAGTTGGAGAGAGAGACTGACTTTCCTTGTAGGCTATTAGCCCTTCCCCCGCCTCCTCCAGCATTATTAAGAGCCTCCAACTCTTTACTTTGTTAGTATTTCACTCATGCTGTATCCCCTCTTCTATATTCATATAATAAAATGTAACTGTAGCTGGAAGAGAGGCACTGCATACTGCTATTTCTTAAATCATTAATGCTCGTGCACGTAGGTAAAAGAAAGTCTAAAATTTTTCTAAGAAAGTCACAAGGAGAGAGATTTGCTAAACCAATTCACCCATTATTTATCCCATGCCTACTATGTGCCCAACACTACAAAATGTTTACAACTTTGAGAATAGGCAGAGAAAAATACTTTAAGTAGGAATCTCAATTGGACATATACTTCTAATGAGAATTTTAAAGACAAACACCCTACCCTCCCTTTTTAGCTAGTTTAGTTTTTCAAACCTTACTTCTTGCTGCCATCTGGTGTTTTCTTTCAGACTTGAATATGCTGGAGTTTTATTGAGATTTCCAACTAGATAATGTAAAGTAGTGGGAGACAAGGGATTTTTCAGTTTTAAGATGCCATACACACAAAGATATCTACATCTGTATATTTGTGTATATACATGTTTGTATATGTCTATGTGTGTATGTAAATATCCATGTGTATATACACATATACATATACACATAGGGATGGGTTTATAGATATAGATACATACACACTGATTGGAACTCAAGAAGATGAGTTCATACATGGGGCACCTAGTTGGTAGAGTGAATAGAGTGCCTGGCATGGAATCAGGAAGATTCATTTTCCTGAGTTTAAATCTGGCCTCAGACACTTGTTAGCTGTGTGACCCTGGTCAAATCACTTAACCCTATCTGCCTCAGTTTCCTCTTCTATAAAATGAGGTAAAGAAGGAAATGGGAAACCACTCCAATATCTTTGCCAAGAAACCCCCAAATGGTATCACAAATGATCAAACTATATCTGTATATATGTATGTGTATATGTACATATATATTCATACATATATGTATATATTTTATTTACACATATACATATATGAATACACATGCATGGATCTGTGTGTGTGTGTGTCTGCATGTGCATGTGCATGCCTGGGCTCTCCACTAAACCTCGTATGGTACTTGCAAATAATATTACCCCCTTTTCCATCATTGAGGAAGCAGCATGGATGGAATACTAGAAAGGACACAGAATTTGAAGTTTAAATGCTGGGTTAAAATCAAGACTCTGTCCCTTATTGCTTATATGCCCTCAAACATTCTGAGCCTCAGTTTCTTCATCTATACCATGATATGCTTGGGTGAGATGACCTCTGAACTCCCTTCCATTTCTAGATCTATGATTTTATGATCTCCTACAGCTTTCAGCAGATTGGCTTTAAAATGATCCTTTTCTAAAACACTCCCTTCCATCTATCAGAGATTTCTCTCTATGTGTGGGGAGAAGTTGCATTTTACAATGTGATTTTAATTTTGTTTTCTACTCCCTTCAGTTCAGGTGATTAGAGTAGAAATTATGTGACTCTTTAATTCCATTGGAGGGGGGCAAGAGCATTATAAGGATGGGAGAGGAGCCTTCCTATCATAATCATGTGTCTCTGTGCCTGTCTGCCAAGTCATAGAGAGAGGGAAGAGGAGTTTTTAATATGGGCATAAACAACCCATAGTTGTTGGGATCAGCTAATGCATATGGAAACAATGTTGTTTTAGTTTGGCTAAATTTAGTTTAAGGCATTTTAGGTGGTACTTCTCTGAAATGTGTTTGGAAAACAAGCAAGCCCTGATATTAAACACCCCAATGATCCCTGATGCTTTTTATTCAGTAATAAGTCAGTGCTTAGTTTTATGGCATCATGCGTTACCCACGACAGTCATTTAGTCGGTCAATTTCAGGGTAGTGATAAAACTGGGAGTAATGGGAGTGCAGAGTTGATGCTCCATGCACTTTGTGAGGGGCTGCCCATAAATTAAAGTTCCCAGGTACACATTCAGCCTTCATTTAATAGCCATTATTAAAAAAATAATATCAAAGTAAAATTGGACTCTGACCCACATTTACAGAAAACTAATTAAAGCTGTTGGGAACAGCTGGTTTCTTTTGGCTTGTTTATGTAAATATATAAGTATCTGTGAATATTAGGTAAGTCTGATTCTCCCTCTATCTTCATGCTACTGTATAAAGCAGAGCCAGGGCTTCATGAGAAAATTGCAATTTTTGAATAATGAACTCCAGATCAAAAATATTCTGTTTCATAAGGAATATGGCTTTGGGTGATAAAATGTCAACATTTTTGGAACAACTTTTCCTATTCCTAGGAAGGATGAAACCTCAAAAAAATCACTTCTGTGAAAAATAATCATACATACACATATGACAAATATTGGTAATTGGTCAACATGGTCACAAGAGAGCTGTAGCTAAGCTAAAGAGAAAAGACTATGCCCTTAGAATTCTCTTGATGAAAGAATTTGTGCTTGATATTTTGATTTCTTAAGGTTTAAAAAAGAATACCATAAATTTTGTTAATAATTTTAAGATTAATTTTAAAGATTGAATTTATGTCAGAGATTTCCCTTTGGCTTCTCAAATAAAAACACATTTTGGATGAAATTCAGATTTAAATGAATTGAATTTAAGTAAAATACCTGCCCATTCAACAAATTAAATTCAAGAGAGATTTCTGTGTTTCTGACATGTGAGGCACTGTGTGAGGTGGTAAAAAGACAAAAAAATACATTTTCTGATCAAAGAGCTTAAATTTTTATGAAGTTGCCATTGTTGACCTACAAATGTTGACAGAACTTGTTGAACAGCACCTTGTATATGATAGACACTCAATCAGTGCTTGTTGAATGGATTTCCAAGTTTTAGCACAGTGGTGGCAGTGTGATCGCGGGTACTGGTAGAAGGCAGAGGCCAGGTCTCTGCTCCTGGTGGCGTCCTTAGAGCAGACCTGGTTGGTCACTGAGGTTGAGTTGGTAAGGTAATGATTGACAGAAAAGGGGAACTGTCAAAATTAGGGATTAGAAAGGGGTTTATGGTTCTAGATAAGATCGCCCAGGATGACAGAAGCTAAGTAAGATCTAGCTGCTGAGAGGCCATATAACTTGAGTGACATGGGAGGGTCCTGTCAAAAAAAACTGGGATCAGGGGCAGCTAGGTGGCACAGTGGATAGAGCACCGGCCCTGGAGTCAGGAGTACCTGAGTTCAAATCTGGCCTCAGACACTTAACACTTACTAGCTGTTTGACCCTGGGCAAGTCACTTAACCCAATTGCCTCACTAAAAAAACAAAACAAAACAAAACAAAACAAAAAAAACTGGGATCAGCAATGATTGTGAGAGCAGGAAGAGCAAAGATGAAGGTCAATATGACAATACTTACTTCTAGCTTGATTTTCTTTTCCAAAAACATTTCCATATACAGTGCTACAAATTGCAATAAGAATAGCATCTGTCTTCTATTGCTTACATCATCCTTTGGTGCTCTCCAAAACATGTTTTGGTCATAGCTAACCCCAAAATTTAAAATATAAAGATATGTTTGTTAAATATTAGGCACCATAGTGTTTGCACCATGGCAACCTGGAGCTTGGGATTTGTTGAGGCTCAAATTGTGCATTATGGTGCAATCTTACTCCCAGAGGAGTAACATAACACAAAAGCAACTCTTCTTGGAGCCAGAAAGATGTGGGTTAAAGTCCACCCTCTGACAAATACTTCCTGTTTTTCCTGCTTGAACCTGACATTTCACTTAATCACTCAAAGGTCCAGGCAACTCAGTAAGACGATAACCTGCATTAGCAGAAGTTTTTCAGTCAGGTCCAACTCTTTATGATCCAATTTAGGGTTTTCCTGGCCAAGTTACTGGAGTGGTTTGCCATTTCCTTCTCCAGCTTATATTATAGATGAGGAAACTGAGGCAAAGAGGGTTAAGGAACTTGCCCAGGGTCATACAGCCAGTAAGTGTCTGCGGCCAGATTTGAACCCAGATCTTCCTGACTCCAGGCTCCAAGTTCTATCCACTGCTCCACCTAGTTACCCCCTCTGTAACTAGTTAACAATCAAATTTAAAAGTTCAACATAATGGCCTAAGTACTTAAATTAATACCTGGAAGACACCACGGGGAACAGAACTACACAGCTGCCAATATATTTTGAGATTATTAAGGTTTGATACAGCTTCAACATGGTAGATAGATTTGGATCCATTACTGAAGGATACCTTCAGCATGGAATCATAATCACAGGCCATTAGAGCTTGAAAGGGCCTTGACCCATCAACCCACTCTTCTTTTCCAGACTAAACACACACACACACACACACACACACACACACACACACACAGAGTAAGTAATTTAGACATAACAAAGTCATGAAGCTACTTAATATTAGAGAATGGTCTCCAGGTTCTTTATCCCATGTTTTTCCACCATACTCACTGCTTCCCCCCCATATCATAGTAGAAGATGTAGTTGTAAAAAAGTGCACAATGGGGGAGGGGAAGCAGAGGCATTAATGATTAGTTAGGCAGATACAGAAGTAAATGCCACCTTGAGAGATTCCTCTCTGATTGATTCTAATTATACCAAGTAAATTGAACAGGCTCTACTTTGATTTAACATCACAATTGCTTGCAGGTTTTGTGGTGGTTTTTTTTTTCCTAACAACAGCAGGTGGTATTTTGATCATGGAAGAAAAGTTTGGGTGGTGAATTGCTTTTAAATTATGTGTATAACATGACCTTTCTTTAAATTTTAATGATTTATACTTGGTTAAGCCACCATTTTGTCCTCCTGGAGTTAGTTTCATTCCTATGCTTGGAAATGTCATCTCCTGTAATAAGGACATGATTAACCACCTGCATCTGAGAAGTGTTCAGAGCAAGCAGTGTGTGAGAGATGAGATGCAGCAGTTTTCTTTGGGTTACAAAAACATCACCAGCAGATAAAGAAGGAAAGCCAAAGAGAAACCAATATTAGCAGGATAAGGGAAGTGTAAACTAAATCATTTTTCCTTTGTCTTTCACATCTATCACATAAACTTGTTGAATGCTTGCTGCCATGTTTAGATCATATTCTCCCATACTCTTTTCTTTTGGGGGGGAGGGGTTGTTTTGTTTTTTGTTTTGGGGTTTTTTTTGCGGGACAGTGAGGATTAAGTGACTTTCCCGGGGTCACACAGCTAATAAGTGTCAAGTGTCTGAGGTCAGATTTGAACTCAGGTCCTCCTGAATCCAGGGCCGGTGCTTTATCCACTGCACTACCTAGGTGCCCCACATTCTCCCATACTCCTCAAAGGAAGTAATGGGTACAGGGCAAACCCCTATAATCTTGTTAGGACACCACAGTCTCCACCTCTGAGCTGCTTTGCAGTAAGGCTGCTTGCCAAAAAGTTTAGGAATGCATATAATGGTTGATTTAGAATTGTAAAGGATTACTGAGATAGCAGTTCTATCTCTCTGTATCTATAACATAGATAGGAGCGAGGGGGTGTCTGCTCTTTCCCTACCATGCTTACCATTAGGAGTTATTCTTATGAGGCTACCACACCCATTAGGAGTCATATAATCATTCATTCAGAGTTGGAAATACCCTTATATGTCATTGTGCAATCCAACCTTTTCATTTTACAAATGAGGAAACTGAGGCTACAAAAGGTGAAACAACTTCCCCAGGGTTACCAGTGGAAGAACTGAATTTTAACCATATCTCTTGCTCTTTTAATTTTTGTTTAGTTGCATGAAGAGACCACTTAAAGACATTCATCACATCCAAGTCTTCCCTTCCTCTCTCCCCATTATCTCAAATGGATACTGGAAAGAAAGAATGGAACAAAATGTTTAACACTGATACTAGAATATAAAAGGAGAAGCCTGTACAATATGGGACCTGACTTCCCTCCTCTATAAAACTTTCTTAGTTGTATTTTGATTTTGAAATGATACGGGTAATGTGTAAAAAAGGATAATGTGCAGTGTCTCCTAACGCAAAATGATAAGGTTGAAAGAGTGCTACACTTGGAGCCACAGGATTGATTTCGAATCTGACATGGCCGTTTGCTACCTGTAGAGAACCTTGGGCAACTCATTTAATCTCTTCAAGTCTCATTTCCTCCTATGCAAAATGACTGGGGTTGGGCTAAATAACCTTTAAGGTACAGTCCTGCTCTTGGTCCAGGAACCTCTGTATTAAGTTGTTTTTCTCTCTCTCTCAGTAGCTAAGTGACTTGACAAACATCCTTCTTTTTAAAGTGCGGGATTTAAAAATTTCAAAAGATAGAAGTTCTTGGCAATTAGTCATTTATTAGTAATGCCAGCATTTTTAATAAAAGGGCCAATGATGTTCTTGCATGCCAAAAGCCATCATGGTGGTGGGCTTACAGCTTATGTGTCCTCAGAAGAGGGATGTTCCTGAGGATAGCAATCAACTCTGATTGGCTAACAATTAATGAGAGAATGAATATTACAATGAGGGGCTACTTCTGAACTTTGATTATGTCATTTACTTCTGTTACCCCCAGCCTTGGGGAAACTATATAAAGAATTTATCCCCCACAGAAGCCTGAGCAGAAGGGAGTTTCACCTTAGATTAGAAGTCTCATCTAGTTGGGTGGAGTAGTGAGACCCAGAATGAGGAGAATGTTAATGCTATTTTCCATCAGCCCTGTCCTTGAGAGGTTGGACAAGGAAATACAACAGAGAAAAAAAAAGCTGGGGTCTTCCCAATTTTAATAATTGACTATTAATAGGAGAGAAATAATCAAACTTCTCTCAGGAGAAACATTTGGAAGGGGAGTTATTGCACTCAACCTGGGTTCTGTGTATTAGCCTTTCTTCCCTTCAAAGGCATTTCAAAAAGCATTTGTTAAAATACCTGAAACAAGCTTTGTGTCAAAGAAAGAGGATAAAGTTTAAATGCAGTGAGAATGGAGAATGTTGATTAATGATAATCAGGTTGAAACTGAGCCACAAATGCTTCTACTTGGTGTCAAGGATGCTGCCTAAGCATGAATAAATGCTTCTAGGAATTGCAAGATAAAGGCTAAATACCAAGTAAATGAGGCTCCTCTTTTTCTGCTGCTAGACCATGCCCTGAGTAAGAGAGACCTATTTTCCTTCAAGACTGGAAGTATCCACTCGGATCAGCTCCCGAGGAAATTGTTCCCTCTAGCAGAGAGAAGGAGGCCCTTCTGGAAGAAAGAAGACTGAACCACTGCTGTCAGGCTGCTCAATATGCCTGTAACTTGCTAAGCTCTTCTCTCTTATGGAGACCAGAATTAGAAATGAGACAGGTTTCTTGGCTTGTCCCTGTGCTCTCCCTCTGTGAAGCCTCCAATGCTCCCTTTCAACAAGCTTAGAATAGTGACAGGTTAAAGTTGGCCATGCCCTTAATAAACAACCCTAGCAGTACACAGACATAAGAAGTATAGATATTATTACATATGTTACCCATTAGAAGCTTCCATTTATCTAGTTGTATCTGATTTTTCAAATGGGAGGTTGGAGGGAGAGCACCCGCAGCAACCACTGAACTCTGGGAAATGCAGTTCTCCCTTTTTTTGATGCAAATTTGTGATTTTTTTTCCCAGTGTAGGGAACTCCCAGGGTGCACATTCTGACTACCAATGAAAGCTAACAATGCTGTAATTTTTAGTCTTAATTGCCTGGTCAATAAGCATTAAGCATTTCCTATATGCCGAGCACTATGTGAAGGAATGGAGAATCTAAGGAAGGCAAAAGCATGATGCCTGCCCTAAAGGAACTTGCATTCTAATGGGAAACAATATCTAAGTAATTATGTGTATCACACATACATAGAATGTGACTGGAAAGTTATCTCAGAGGGAATGGATTAGGGAGTGAGAAAGGAAGAAGGAAGCAAAAGGCTTTTGGTAGAATGTAGAATGTGAGTCTTCAGACCAACAGAGAAAGTATTCCAGGCTTGGGGATACCAGTGCAAATTAAGTCAAGAAATGGAGTATTGTGTAAGAGGAACAAAAAGAAAATCAGTGTCTTTGGATCATAAAGTACAGGGAGATTAAAGTGTAAGAAGACTGTAAAGGTAGGAAGGGACCAGGCTGTTAAGGTGGTTTTTTTGGTTTGTTTTTTTGCGGGATAATGAGGGTTAAGTGACTTGCCCAGGGTCACACAGCTAGTAAGTGTCAAATGTCTGAGGCTGTTAAGAGTTTTTAAATCATTCAGACAATTTTTGATCCTGGAAGTAATCCAGAACCACTGGACTTTACTGAGAAGTTAAATATTTTTTTTAAGTCACACATCAGAGATACTACTTGAGCTCTGGTCTTCCTGAGTGCAAAGCCTGCCATCTACCCACTATACTGCATTCCCTCTCCTCTGTGAAATAAACATAGCCCCCCCAAAGCAAAATGTTGAGTCTTAAAATATAGGTATAGATGAAATTCATTTTCTTGCCATTTTAAGTAGATGGTACTTTTTATTTTAGTAAATTTTATTTATTTTCTCAAGTGTTATTGCAGTGACAGGAAGCTTATTCTTTAAAAAAATAAGGCAATGATGTGTGAAGAACATACTTGCAAGAAACACAACTAATATATGTGCACTAACAAAAAGGACATTCAGTGAAAGTCACACCCCAAATAAATAGTCTGTAGGGGGGATTACATTACTGCCAAAGCAGGATAATCCTTAATGGGATTTGATGCTTCATGGTGGATGGTGAGGGTCTGGTGTCTCACCTTTTGAATTTCTCCTATGGAACCTCTCTTCTCACTCTGATTTTTTTTGATAAACACACAGTGGGAGAGTTTCTAATATCTTTCACAAGGTGTAAAATGAGAGTGAAGGCAATTCTCACTTTACTTCAAAGTTAAATTTTGTGAAGTTTAAATGTTACTGAACAGGACTGAGGAAAGAGGTTAATTCCTTTAGGAATTGAGTGTAGGGTGAGTATTAGGGTGTTTCCCCCACTTATTCTAGTTCAACCATTTCACATTAGCTAATGGTATCACTCAGATGTTCTCAATTATATAGACTTCAGTTTTTTTGCAGTTAAGCAAGCAAGCAAGGGAATAATGAATGAATGCTTGGTGTCCAGGGCTAAGTGTTAAGTGCTGAGAAGAAAGGCCCTTAGAGTTGAATAAAATAGACAATGTGTCCATAAAAAAATACATGCAAGATACACACAGAGTAGAAGTAAGGAACTTTAGAGGGAAAGGGTCTAGAATTCAGGGCAGGGGGAGGGCATATGCCTCTTGAAGAAGTTGGCATTTAAAATCAAATAAATAAGGACTGGATCTGTGATCACATTGATATAGAAAACTACCCTTTCATTGGGGGAGGAGGATCTCTTTATCAGTACAGTTAGTGGGGCAGCTAGGTGACACAGTGGATAGAGCACCAGCCCTGGAGTCAAGAGGACCTGAGTTCAAATGTGACCTCAGACACTTAACACTTACTAGCTGTGTGACCCTGGGCAAGTCACTTAACCCCAATTGCCTCACCAAAAAAACCCAAAGAAACCAGTACAGTTAGCACCTGCTCTGGGGTGTATGAGTGTTCAAGGAGGACCAGCATCTCTGGTGTGAGGACCTACAAAGCCCTTTTCAGGACTGCTCATCCACTCAACTTTCACCTGTGGCTCCAAGGAGCTCCATAACCATCTTAATTATAGAATTATCAGTTTTTATTTCATATTCTTTTTTTTTTTTTAGTGAGGCAATTGGGGTTAAGTGACTTGCCCAAGGTCACATAGCCAGTAAGTGTTAAGTGTCTGAGGCCAGATTTGAACTGAGGTCCTCCTGACTCCAAGGCTGATGCTCTATCCACTGCGCCACCTAGCTGCCCCTTGTCCCCACTTTTCCATTGAATAGTTTTGTAGCTACAGAAGTTATTTCCTTTCCATAGGCCTTATTTCATTACATGTCAATTGAAGTATAGGGGAGCTAGAATAGGAAATGGATTTAATTCGCTCATAATGCCCTCACAGTTCTAAAATGAAATCTTCAGGATTAATATTATTAACATATGTGAAGCTCAGGATATGAATGGAATGCCTATTGTCATATCTACTGCTCCTAGAATCAAGAGGCCTGTCTTTGAATTCTAGCTATGATGCTTACTGCCTTATGTGAACATGGATGGATCATTTCATCTCCTGGAATGCACTTCAGTGTCCTCATCTGTGAAATAGTGAAAATGACACTTCTATTATATTCTTCACAGAGTAATTGTGAGGAAAGCACTTTGCTGAACCTTCAAGTAACACAAACATGCTAGGTTGTCATTGTTTTTATCTTCATTAAGGAAAATGTATTTGTCACAAATGAGAAATCCATGGATGAGGAAAAGCTTCAATGAATTCTCAGTTTCTTTTTAAAAAATAATACGTTAAAAATGGCATCAACAAAAGTAGTCTTTCCTCCAAACTCTGAGGCATTACATGACAATTGTAAGTGTAGTTTACTGTTTGAGAAGGAAGCTGGAAGACCAAGAAGGCAAAATGGATTGAAATCAGTTATAAAAATACATTTTCTCCACACCAAATGTACTTGAAATTTATTCCCATGCATCTGTACATAAATGCCCTTCTGTTTCAGAAACAATAAATACCCATAAACTTCCCATAACGCTTGGCAGAGGTGAAATGTTAGATTGGCTCCTTTAGAATCAATTCATTACTGGGTTTGTGCATCTTCCAGCCTGAATTTTAAAACCTTTGTTCTTTGTCTGGAGCCCCTTAGGTTGTGAAAAGGTCAGAATGCAACATGTTTCAAAGCGGCTGTGCTCCGGGTGGCTGCCAGACTGTGGGGGATAATTACTTTCAAAAGCCAGATTATGCCAATATCCACTCACTCCCTGACATTAGCATCGCATACAACACCATGCTGTGGCAGTTCAAACTTTTCCTTCTTTTTTTCATCTCACTTAATCTTTAAAGGTGATGAAATTCTCAACAAGTTTGATTCTTGGTATGCAATCATTTTTTCCCCTTTGATATTACTACAAAAGGACAGTCTCATCTTGAAAAATGGAATCTTGGTCCTTGACTGTTTTTTAAAGTCATTAATGTCTGAGTGTCTTCATCTTCTCTGATACACTGGCAATTCAGTAATTCTTTGATATCAGAAAAGATCTTTACCTATCAGTAGAAAAAGTTGTCAATGCATTATTAAATCAATGAGAATTTTTAAAAAGGGAATGCCTTTGAGATTCCTTCCTCTTATATAATTTAGGAATCATTTAGGAATACTCAGTACCTACCTCTCTGTTCTAGTGAACAGCGTAATATTCAACAACAAATATTTATTAAGGAGTTCCTACATGCAAAGCAGCAAGCTAAGCAATGAATATTTAGAGCCAAAAAATTGCCCTCTATGTGTGTATGTGTGGCAAGTATATTACATACACAAACAAATAAATGCAGGGTAATTGAAGGATGGAGATAGCACTCACAATTCAGAAGATCATGAAAAATTTCACAAAAGTCATGAAACCAGAGCTGTGCCTTAAAAGAAGAAAAATGAAAGTAAGTAGTGAGTGGCATCCCCAAATTGGGGGGGGTGACTAGTGCCAATGGAGAGAGAGGAAATGGAATGTTGAGTTTAGAGAAGAGATAATAGACCAGTTGACCAGAGTGCATGAATTGGGAAGCAATGTGAAATAAGGCTGGAAAAGTCATTTGGAATGAATTTGTGGAGGGCCTGAAATAACAAGCGAGAAAATAATGGGGTTTTGGGGACTCAGACCACACACACACACACACACACACACACACACACACACACACATACACAGAAACTCTGGCTGGTTCTACAAGGCCTGCCCAGAATCAGGAGAATTTCAAAGGAAATGTGGATCGACCTTCCTAAATAACAAAAGGAAGTTAACTAACTTAAGACCACCTCCAAGTCATGTCATTCAATAAACTTGAATGCTACCAGCCAATTAGCTTGGAGTGGTGTGTAGGGACCGCCTCTCTTCTGGACTGCAGGTAGCTTCTGCTCTGTCAGGGACAGGATCTTCATTTTTTTTGGCCTAAGACTTGTAGGTGAAGGTTCCTTTCTTTCTTTCTCTCTCTCTCTCTCTCTCTCTCTCTCTCTCTCTCCCCCCCCCCCAGATCCTAGCTAGACTTTCCTATTTTTCAGAGGCATGTGCACTCTCTTTACTATCTAATATACTTTAATAAATGTTTCATGCCCTAAAATTGGTACTAAAGCTTCTAATTTATAAGTAACAACTATATTAGAAACTGCAGGTAATTTTCCCTACACTTGGGAGAGAAATAGGTGACCACATTAAATTTTACACGTCACACTAAGGAGATCACATTTTCTTCTAGAGACATTTTGAGCATGGAAGTGATATGGTCAAAATTCTGCTGTAAGGAACTTGTTTTAACACTTACTTGAAAGACTGATAGGAGAGGACTAAAACCAAGGAAAGTTGTAAACATATTGTAATAATGGTCCAGGCAATGGGTGATAAGTTCCTGAGTTATGGTGGTACTCATGTAATGGAGAGGAAGGAATAGATATGAAAGAAGTTGTGGGGGTGGAATTGACACTACTTGGCTACTCGCTAGGTATATGTTGAATGAAGGAGAATAGTCAAGGATGAACTTATGAGCATAAAGTTATCAATCTGGGTAACTGAGATGATAGAAATGGAAAATGCAAAAATTCAGAGCAGATGCAAATTTAAGGGTAAAAGTGACAAGTTCGGTTTTGAACATCTTGCGTTTGAGACACCGATGGATATTCAGGTAGAGATGTTCAGGAGGTAGTTGGCAATAAACAATTAAAATTCAAGATGGAAATTAGAAATAGAAATGTAGATTTGAGGCTGGGTCATTGCCTTGTCATGGCAGAGGAGTTTGCATAGCTCAGTGACATGATGAGTTATACCATGCAGAGTTACCCATGACAGAAAGGTCAGAGTAGAGAGTTCTGACAAAAAGTGACCCACTGAAGAAGGAAATGGCAAACCATTCTATTAACTTTGCCAAGAAAACCTCATGGACAGTATTAAAATGATAAAAGATATGACACCCATAGATGAGTCCCTCAGTTAGGACGGTATCCAACACACTACTGTGGAAAAGTACCTCCAGTACTAATGAAGCAACTGGTCAAAAGGAATCTCAGCCTCAAATGCCCCTGGTGATAAAAGGAAAGTTCATTGCTATAAAGATCAATATTGCATAGAAACCTGGAATGTAAGATCTATGAACCAAAGTAAGCTGGATACGGCCAAATTGGAGATGGAAAAGAGTACATATCAACATCTTGGCTGTTACTAAACTGAAATGGTTGGGAATAAGTAGATTTAATTCAGGTGATCACTACATATACTACTGCAAACAAGAATCCCTTAGAAGAAATGCAGTAGCGCTCGTGGTCAATAAAAGGGTGAAAAAAGCAATACTGCGGTAAAAGCTCAAAACCTACAAAATGATATCTATTTGAATCCAAGGCAAATCATTCAACATCACAATAATGCAAGTTTGTGCTCCAATCACTGATGCCAAAGAGGCCAAATTTAATCAGTTTTATGAAGACTTACAACATCTTCCCGAAATAACAATACCTCCCCCAAAATAAAGATATCACATTTTTCATAAGGGATTAGAATGATAAAATAGGAAATCAAAAGATAATTGGAATAGCAGTTAGTTTTGGCCTTGGGGTACAAAACAAAGCAGGGCCAGACTGAGTGTTATAAAAGATAGCTCTCTAGTCATACCAAGCATTCCTTTTTCAACAACCCAAAATGTGACTTTAGACATAGTCATCACTGGATGGTTAATATTGAAATCAATACTTTGCAGTCAAATGTGGAGAAGCTCTTTACAGATGTAAAAACAAGATGTAGAGCTGAGTATAGCCCAGATCCTGAGCTTCTTGTTGCAGATTCAGAGTTTAACTGAAAAAAGTAGGGAAAACCATCAGACCGTATAGGTATAACCTAAATAACGTTCCTTATGAATATGAAGTGGAGTTGTTGAATAGATTTAAGGAATTAGATCTGGTAGATAGAGTATCTGAAGAACTATGGACATGGTTCACAGTATTGTATAGGAGGCAACAACAAAAAGAATCCTAAAGAAGAATAAGAAAGCAGAATGGCTGTCTTGTGAGACTTTACAAATAGCTGAGGAAAGAAGGAAAGGGAAAAGGAAAAGAGAAAGGGAGTTCAGAATTCCAGAGGAGAGATAAGAAGGTTTTCTTAAATAAACAGTGCAAATACACACAGACACACACACACACACATATATATGTGTGTGTGTGTGTGTGTATACATACTGTATGTATATATATATATATATATATATATATTCACATACATACTATGTAACAATAGAATGGGAAAGACAATAGGGCTCTTCAAGATAATTAGAATTGACAGGAATATTTCATGCCAAAAATGGGTATGATAACAGACAAAAATGATAGGGATTTAACAGTAGAAAAGATTAAGAAGAGGTGGAAAGAATATACAGAAGAAGTAGACAAGAAAGATCTTAATGATCATGATGGTGTGATTTCTGATCTAGGGCCAGACATCCTAAAGAATCAAGTCAAGTGGGCCTTAGAAAGTATTGTTAACAGCAAGGCTAGTGAAGGTGACAGAATCCTAGCTGAGTTTTAAAATCCTAAAAGATGATACTGTTAAAGTGCTACACTCAATTTGCCAGCAGATTTGGAAAACTCAACAGGGGACCTTGAATTGGAAAAGATCAGTTTACAGCCCAAACCTAAAGAAGGACAATGCCAAAAAATATTCAAATTACCAAACAGTGGCACCTATTTCACATGCCAGCAATGTTATGATTAAGATTCTGCAAGCCAGGCTTCAGCAATATGTGAACCAAGAATTACCAGAGTATGAGCTGGTTTTTAAAGAGGCAGGGGAACTAGACACCCAACTTCCAACATTTGTTGGATTATAGAGAAAGTAAAGTAGTTCCAGAAAAAAACAAATACTTATGCTTCATTGACTACTCTAAAGCCTTTTGTTGTGTGAGATCACAACAAAATGTGGCAAGTCATCAAAAGAGATAGGAGGACCACATCATACTTGTCTCCTGAGGAGACTGTTTGCAGATCAAGAAGCAACAGATAATACCAAACATGGAACAGTTGACTGGTTTAAGATTGGAAAAGGAGTATGCCAAGTCTATATATTGTTACCTTATTTATTCACCTTATATGCACAGTACATCATGCAAAATGCCAGGCTAGATGAATCAAAAGCCAGAGTTAAAGTTGCTTGAAGAAATAGTAAAAATTTTAAATATGCAGATGAGACTACTCTGGTGGCAAAAATTGAAGCAGAATTAAGAAGTCTCTTGACAATGTTGAAAAGGGAGAGTACAAAAGCTGACTTGAAGCTAAACATAAAAAACAACCTAAGTGAAACAAATATCTCTGATAAAGGCCTCATTTCTCAATTATATAGAGAATTGAGTCAAATTTATAAAAATAATACCAACATCTAGTTGATAAATGGCCAAAGGATATGAACAGGCAGTTTTCAGACAAAGAAATTAAAGCTATCTATAATCATATGAAAAAATACTCTTGATCACGATTGATCAGAAAAATGCAAATTAAAACAACTCATACCTATCAGAGTGGCAAATATAACAAAAAAGGAAAATATTGGATGTTGGCGGGGATGTGGGAAAGCTGAGACACTAATCCACTGTTGGTGGAGTTGTGAAAAGATCTAACCATTCTGGAGAGCAATTTGGAACTGTGCCCAAAGGACTATAGAACTTTACATACCCTTTGATCCAGTAATACCACTGCTAGGTTTATATCCCAAAGATATCCCTAAAAAGAGAAAAATAACTATTTGTATAAAAAATATTTATATCAGCTCTTTTTATGGTGGCTAAGAATTGTAAATCAAAGGAATGCCCATGAATTAAGGAATGACTAAACAAGCTCTGGTATATAATGGTGATGGAATATTATTGTGCTGTAAGAAATGACAAGCAGGATGATTTCAGAAAGGCCTGAAAAGACTTGTATGAACTGGTGTATAGTGAAATGAGCAGAACCAAGAGAAAGTCATGCACAGAGATAGCAGTAGTGTTTAATGAAGAACTGTGAATGGCTTAACTATTCTCAACAATACAAGACAATCCCAAAGGCTTATTGATGAAACTTACTATCCACCCCCAAAGAAAGAACTGATATAAATGGAACACAGACTGAAGCATATTATTTTTCACTTTCTTTCATTTTTTTATTCAAGTTTTCTTGTACAAAATGACTAATATGATAATGTTCTACATAATCATGCATGTATAACCCATACCTGATTGCTTACCACCTCAGAGAGTGGGGAGGAGAGGCAGGGAAGAAGGGATAAAATTGGAACTCAAAACTATAAATAAAAATGTTTATTACTTAAAAAAATAAACTTTGATCTTAACAACCAGTCCCATCACTTCTTGACAAATAAAGGGAGAAGAAATGGAAGTCACATCAAATTTGACATTCTTAGGCTCAAAGATCACTGCAGATGATGGCTGAAGGGAAGAAATTAAAAGATACTTGTTCCTTGGAAGGAAAGTTATGGCAAATCTGGACAGCATACTAAAAAGCAGAAATATTACATAGCTGACAAAGGCTATCTAGACAAAGCTGTAGTTTGGTTATGGATTTTTTTCCCAGTAACAATGTATGGCTATGAAAATTGAAGCATAAGGAAACTGAGCACCGCAGAATCACCACTTTCAAACTGTGATGCTGGAGAAAACTTCTGAGAGTTCTTTGAATGGCAAGGAGGTCAAATCATCAATACTTAAATTAATCCAGAGTATTATTAACTAGACTGTCAAATGTGGAAGCTAAAGCTTAAATACTTTGGTTACCTAAGGAGAAGACAGGACTCATTGGAAAAGACCCTGATGTTGGCAAAGATTTAAGTCAAAAGGAAAAAGGAATGATAGAGGATGAGATGGATAAATACTGTCATGGAAGCAATGAACATGATCTTAGACAGACTTCAAGAGATATGGAAGATGAAAGGGCCCATCATGCTATACTCCATGGATGGGGTCCTGAAGAGTTGGACATGATTGAACAGCAACAAAAAAGTAGCTTTGAGAGTCTTGTGCTTAGAAAAGATATCTGAAACCATTGGAATTGAAGAGATTACTGAGGAAAAGAAACATAGAAAATGAAGAAACTGTCCAGGACATATATAAATAAGACATTATTACCCTTATTAAAATGGCATTTTATTTTTTTTTTAATTTGGAGCTGCATTTCTCATTTCTACTGAGCTTCATTTCACAATTGAACCAAAACAGAAAAAAAAAAAAAAACACCCAGAGCCTAACAATCAAGTCATGGTAGCAGATAACATCATCCGATTCTGATTTTGGTCCTGAAACCAGTGTCTGTGAATAGGACACATGTATACAGGCATTTTTGGGGGGTAATGAAAATCACAGGGGTGAAGTTTGATCTGTGTCATATAATTGTATAGGTAATCTCAATCCATTACCTTATGATCTGGGGCAGTTTCCAATTTATTCATCCATCTTTTACTGAAATGGGTGTCTTTTTCTCCATACACTTTATTCACATAATGGCTTTGTTATAAAATATGTTTTTCTGGGCCCTGGAGGTTTTTCTGATCTATCGTAATGCATAAGGGCTGCCTGACATTTTGCAGTATTGCTTCTCTGGTGCTTCTGATGAGCGGGGCTAAAAGCAGCAAGGTCTTTTATGGTTCTCCCACTGTCATTCTCCATTTCAGCAGGGCAGAATGTAAAGGGGGAAATTGATGGTGCTAGAACATGAATTTCAATCTTGTGAAAAGATGAGAAGAGGAGAGGCGAAATGGGATATAGTGGAAAGAACAATGGCTTAGGACTCAGGAGACCTGGGAATCTAGTTCCATCTCTGACATTTACCAGCAGTATTACCTGGAACATGTCACTTCCTAGCCCCTAGTTTTCTCATCAGTAAAATCAGAGCAGGAGAGAGGATTTGCACTAAGTCATCTCCTATTTTCCTACTTCTAGCTTCCAGTTAGCATTTTGTGATTCCATGACTCCAAGAGATGGATAGCAAAGGGAAATCAGTTAAAAAAAAGAGAGAGAAAGGAAATCTAAAGGCTGGAGTTCTAAAGGACTGTTGTAAATAGCTATTTATTGCCGTGTTTATGATCCTGTTGAAGGTAATAGCTCACATCTGTTGAGAATGACAGGCAATTTTCAGAGTTAAATCTTAGTCTCCAAATTATAAAGGACCTTAGAGGTCATTTTGTCTAATGTCCACTTCTGAAGCATGAATCTCCTCTGTGAATTCATTTCAAATGGTCATATGGCCTCTACCTGAAGAATTCCAGTGACAGGGAAGATATGATCTGCTTAGGCAGCTATTTCCATTTTGAGACAGTTCTAATTATGAGGATGTGCTTCCATGTATAGAGGTGAAATCTAGCTCTCTGTAATTTTCTCATATTCGTCCTAGTGCTGCCCTCAGAGGTAATGTAAGGCAAGGCCTAATACCTGTTCTATGTAACAACCCTTCTAACATCTGAAGGCAAAAATTCCACCTACTCTAAATCTCTTCTCGGTGTGAAACACCTCCACTTCCTTCAGTTGATCTCTACACGACCCATTATTTCCAGTCCCCTGACTACCTTCCTTAGAATGTACTCCTGAATGCCAGCATCCCTCCTAAAATTTGTCCCCTGTAAAAAGACATAATTGTCCTTACATAGCACCTACAGAACTGATTCTTTTTAATTTAGGGGAGATGAAAATAATGTTTTGTGTTATTTGTTCAGTAGAGAAAAGCTGAACATTCTGAAAGGCAAATAAATGACCACAAAGCCAAAGTATTATATGTATCCTAAAGCTAGATAGTTCTGACACCTCATATACTCATGACACCTCATGCCAGCTCCTCTGGCATTGGGGAAGGTAGGCATGGATATGACTGGGCCATTTTTCAGTTTTGCACATGGAGTCATCTAGTAACAAATGGTGATAAGACAATGAAACATGTAATTGCATTATTGTATATTAATATGATTTTACTTTTTTGAAGGACTGAAGTAACATACCAGTTTAAAGTTCAGAATTTTACTTTGCTAAATAAGAAAGAAGCAGGATTAACAGAAAGCAGTGAACTAGCAGTCAGAATATGTGGATAAGAATACAGTATTTAATAATAAGTATGATCATGGCAAATTCAATTAAACTCTCTAGGCTTCACTTTTTCTGATTGTAAAATAGGAATAATGACATTTCATCAAGCTTTGTTATAGAGTTCCTATAAAAGAAAAAAGTATTTGATAAACCATAAAATAGTATTTCTTTTTATTGCCATTGTGATGCTCAAAAGCATAAAAATTGGCTGACAATGGTCCTTTTCTTTTTAAAAAGTATTTAACACAGGAATAGCATTTTTTAGAAGGGGGAATTCAAGTTGTTGGCTTTGTTTCTTTTGGTGATAGAAGTGGCATAGAGCATACAAACTTCCTAGGGCTTATCGTAAGAGATTTTTGCCATGCCAAGTCATCGGTGGCCTGTCTTTGCTTCTTTATGGCTTATATTGTTTAGTATTCAAAACATTTAACAACCATTCAGTAAGCATTTCTAGTCGGCAGAGCACGCACCCTTGGGGCAATATAAAGATTACATACAACCCAATCTGGTTACTTTATAGAAGTCAGTCTTCTAGAGGAATATGACAAACAAAAAAATTGTTATAATAAAAAATAATATATGGTAAGTGGCCAAGAGAGTTATAAATCAAGTATTTTGTGATATCCAAGGAGAGGAAAGTTATTACTGGCTGAGGAGATCAAGGAAGGCTTTGTAGAGGAAATGATGTTGGCAAGGGACTTTAGAACTTGGGTGAATTCAGGAAGTAGAGTTTGGAAGGACATCCTAGTATGGAGGTAAGGATAGAAAAGTACAGGGGCAGCTAGGTGGTGCAATGGATAGAGCACCAGCCCTAGATTAAGGAGGATCTGAGTTCAAATCTGGCCTCAGACACTTGACACTTAGTAGCTGTATGACCCTGGGCAAGTCACTTAGCCCAGTTACCTCGCAAAAAAAGAAAGAAAGAAAAGAAAAAGAAAAGTACAAGGAATTTATATGGAGTAAAGCAAGTACTCCAGTTCAACTCTGTTTGTCATGTACATGGAGGAGAATAGTATGAGTTAAAGCAGGAAATATAAGGTGGCATTGGGTTATAGAAGTCTTTTAAATAGCCATCTAATGAGTTTGAACTTTACTAGTTAGGTGAGATATTGAGGACATAAAAAAATGAAAAACAGTCCATACCTTTAAGAAGCTTCAAAACTATTTTGGAAATATGGTTTTTAATATTTTATTTTTTCCAATTACGTGTAAAAACAATTTTAAGATTCAGGTTTTTTTAAATTTTGAGTTCCAAATTCTCTCCCTCCTTCCCATCACTTCACCCTCCCTAAAGTGACAAACAGTTTGGAGGCAGCTAGGTGGTGCTGTGGATAGAACACTGGCCCTGGAGTCAGGAGTACCTGAGTTCAAATCCGGCCTCAAACACTTAACATTTACTAGGTGTGTGACCCTGGGCAAGTCAATTAACCCCAATTGCCTCACTAAAAAAAAAAAAAATGACAAGCAGTTTGATACAGGTTATATCTATTCAGCAATGCTAAATACATTTCCATATTAGTAATGTTGTGAAAGCAAACACGGACCAAAAAGAGCACCACAAAAATTAAACTAATTTCCTGGTCATTAGTGGTTAATCTACCTTTTTCATTTTTGATGCTAATAATTTGGTTTTCTTTCTTCACTTTAATCAAATTAACCAATGGTTTATCCGTTTTATTGTGTGTGTTTTTACATAAAGCCATCTTCTAGTTTTGTTTATTAATTCAGTGGTTCTATTTCAATTTTATTAATTTCTTCTTTTATTGTCAGGACTTCTAATTTTCTGTTTAATTGGGTTTTTTAATTTGTTCTTTTGCTAGTGTTTTTAGTTGCATGCTCAGTTCATTGATCTGCTCTTTATTTTATGGGTGTAAACATTTAGAGATATAAAATTTCCCCTAACTACTGCTTTGGCTGCATCCCATAGATTTTGGTATGTTGTCTCATTGTTGTCATTCACTTCAATGAAATTATTTATTCCTCCTGTGATTTGTTTTTTGGTCCATTTACTTTTTAGGATTAGATTATTTAGTTTCCAGTTAATTTTAATCTGAGTTTCCACACCCTTTATTAAATGCATTTTCCTGAATTATGAACTGAAAAGAATGTATTTAATATTTCTGCTTTTTAGCATTTGGTTGTGAGGTTTTTATGCCCTAATACATGGTCAATTTTTGTGTAGGTCCTGAGTAAAAGGTATGTTCTGTTCTCTTCCAATTCAGTTTTCTTCAGAGGTCCATCAAATGTAACTTTTCTAAAACTCTATTCATCTCCTTAACTTCTTTCATATTTATTTTTTGTTAGAGTTATCTAGTTCTGACAGGGAAAAGTTAAGATGCCCCACTAGTATAGATTTACTATTTCCTCCTGTAACTCATTTAACTTTTCCTTTAAGAATTTGGAGGTTATACCAATTGACACATACATATTTTGTATTCATATTACTTCAGTGTCTACTGTACCTTCTAGCAAGACATATTTTCTTACCTTATATCTTTTTATTAGATGTATTTTTACTTTTTCTTTGCCTGAGATTATGTATGTTTTTCTTTTTACTTTAGCTAAAGTATAATAGATTCTACTCCAGCCCCTTATTTTTGCTCTGTGTGTCTTTCTGCATCAAGTATATTTTTTGTAAACAACATATTGTAGGATTCTGACCTCTAATCAAATCTACTCTTCACTTCTGTTTTATGAGTGAGTTCATCCTATTCACATTCACAGTTATGATTACTAACTGTGTATTTCCATCCATCCTGTTTCCTCTGTTTATCCTCCCTCCCTCCCTCCCTCCCTCTCTCTCTCTCTCTCTCCCTCCCTCCCTCTCCCTCTCTCTCTCCCTCCCTCCTTCTTCCTCTCTTTTTACCCTGTCCCTCTTCAAAAGTGTTTTGCTTATGACCACTGCCTCACCCAGTACACTGTCCATTTCAGCATATTCTCCTTTCTTTTATCTACTTCCTCTTCTATTTCTCTATAGGGTAAGACATTTCTATAGCCAATTAAGTGTACATTCCCTCTTTCAGCCAGTCTTAATGAGAATAAGGTTCAAGAATTTCCTGCCATAGTCACCCTTCTTCCCCTCCTCTGGAAAAGTTCTTTCATTCTTCTTTTATAATTTGCCCCTGATTCTACCTCTCCCTTACCCCTTCTCTCAATGCATCCCACTTTCTTCTTTTTCACCTCTTATTTTTGTTTATTTTTAATGCCATGCCATCATAGTCAACTCATACCTATGCTCTCTATTTATGAATACTCTTACTAACTGCCCTAACAGTGAAGATATTCTTAGGAGTTACAAGTATTATTTTCCCCTGTAGGAACATAAACAGTTTAACCTTATGGAATTCCTTATTATTTCTCTTTCCTATGTACCTCTTTATGCTTCTCTTGAGTCTTATAACTGAAAGTCAAATTTTCTATTCAGCTCTGGTCGTTTCATCAGGAATGCCTGAAAGTCTTCTATTTCATTAAATGTCCATTTTCTCCCTAAAGAATAATACCCAGTTTTGCTGGGTAGCTGATTCTTGGTCATAATCCTATCTACTTTGCCCTTTGGAATATCATATTCCAAGTCCTCTGGTCCTTTAATATAGAAGCTGCTAAATCCTATATTATCCTGGCTATGGTTCCACAATATTTCATTTCTGGTTGTTTGTTATATTTTCTCCTTGACCTGGCAATTCTGGAATTTGGCTATAACATTCCTGAGAATTTTTATTTGAGAATCTTTTCCAGGAAGTGATTGGTGTATTCTTTCAATTTCTATTTTACCCTCTGGTTCTAGGATCTCAGGGCAGTTTTCCTTAATAATTTCTTGAAATATGATGTCTAGGTTCTTTTTTAAATCATAGCTTTCTGGTAGTCTAATAATTCTTAAATTATCTCTCCTTGATCCATTTTCCATATTAGTTTTTTCCCAATGTGATATTTAACATTTTCTTCTATTTTTTCTTTCTTTTGATTTTGTTATATTGTTTCATGATGCCTTATGGAGTTGTTAGCTTCCATTTGTCCAATTCTAATTTTTTTCTTTTCTTTTTTGTTTGTTTGTTTGTTTGTTTTTGCAGGGCAGTGAGGGTTAAGTGACTTGCCCAGGGTCACACAGCTAGTGAGTGTCAAGTGTTTGAGACCAGATTTGAACTCAAGTCCTCCTGAATCCAGGGCTGGTGCTTTATCCACTGTGCTACCTAGCTGCCCCCCAATTCTAATTTTTAAGGAATAACTTTCTTCAGTCAGCTTTTGTACCTAATTTTCCATTTTGCCAATTCTACTTTTTAAAGTGGTGTTTTCTTCAGTGTATTTTCATACATCTTTTCCCATTTTTTTGATGCTTCCTTTATCAGGTTGTTGGCCCTTTCTTTGTTCTTTTCTTGCATCACTCTCATTTCATTTCCCAATTTGTCCTCTACATCTTTTATTTGATTTTTAGCAGTTGGGAATCAAGAGGGTGTTTTTTCCAAGAGTTCTTTTTGGGCCTGAGAACAATTCACATTTTTCTTTGAGGTTTTTGATGTAGCAGTTTTGACTTTGTTGTCTTTTTCTTAGTTTGTGGTTTGATCTTCCCTGTCACTAAGGTAACTTTTTATGGTCAGATTCTTTTTTGTTGTTTGTTTATTTTTCCAGGTTATTTCTTAACTTTTAGCTTTATGTTAAAGTTGGGCTCTTCTCCTGAGGTGGAGAGGTCACCCTTCCAAACTTCAGATTTTCTATGCTTCTGTTTTCAGAACTAGTTCTGAGAATCTGTAATTTTTCAGTTCTTCCAAAGTAGTATGACCCCATGAGAAATTTGGTCACTGCTCTCCTGACCTGTGCTTTGGTCTTGGAGAAAACTTAAGGACCCTTTTCCACCATGGAACTGATACCAGGGTCCTTGCTCCCCTGTGGTTATGAACTCTAGAGTGCTAGTGTTCCTCTTCACTCTAGGACTACAATCTGGGTCTGCTTCCTAGATCCACACATGAACAATACAACAGAGTCCTGTCTCCAGTGCCAGTAAAGGTTACCCTGACCCGTTGTTTAAGCTCCTTACTGTCTATGGGCTGAGAACTCCAGAAGTTGCACCTCCATTTCAATTGTCCCCAAAGGCTGGAATGTCTTGTTTGAGAAATAGTAAAGATCAGAGAGGCTTCCCATCAGAGGTGGCACCTGAGTTAACTGTTAAAGTAAGCTGTGGATTCTAACAGACAGAGGTGATAAGGTAGGTTAATATAGGTATATGCAGTACTCTGTGCAAAGACATGAAGATCTTGAAAGAAACCTGGAAGTGAAATGACTTCCTAAAGATCATATTTCTATGTGTTAGCAGAAAAGGCACAGTTTTCTTGATTTCTAGGATTTCAAGTAAGTCACAGCGTCTTACAAGTTACCCATATTGCTGTGAATGTGGGTTCTTAGGATGGTAAGGACTGTTTTTGCCTTTTTGGTATCCCCAGAGATTAGCACCATACCCAGCACATAGTAAGAACTTCTGGGCTTGTTAATCATGTTTTTGATATTCTCATACCTCAAAACCCCAATATACTTAATTCTCTGTTTATGATTATTGTTGCTATTTTTATTAAGTTTAACTTTGAACCCTGAAATATATAGCTTTGTTCAGGCATGACTAATATTAGTGATTAGGGTAGGTTTTTTTAAGGCTTTAGAGGGGCAATTTTAAAAGGTCACCATGCAAATTTGAGTCTATTTGTAGAGTTCTTCATCAATAAAAAGAAATTACTTCCTTCCTTAAACATTTTTTGGCAGTCAGGTTCAGTAATAACAGTTTTGTTCATCTCTAAAGACTGGTTTTATGGAATAGGCTAATCTCATTGATCCATGCCAGACAAACTCCTCCCACCAGAGCTGGATTCCTTGCTATTATAAGTCCCTAATTCCAGGCACACAAAATAAAACAAAATTAGCATCATGTCTCACAGTTGTTTCCAAACCCACTTTTTAAAGAACATGTAATAAGGCATAGGATCAGTTTTAAGCTATTTTAACCATTTTATCTCAAGCTGGCTAGAAGAAGCAGGAGCCCAGTTGAAGATGGCTACTTATTGAGATTCTATATGAAACGTGGAAAATGCCCTGTCTGCCCAAACCAGACAAAACATTATAAATGTTATACACTTGGACCCCTCCCCCTGATGAATCCCTGGCTGTTAGTTCTTCGGCCAGATCCTGCTCTACTGCCCACATACCATATATTGGGGTTCTTCACCTGGTATCCACAGATTCATAAAGGACCCATGGATAAGTTTTAGTTTGCCACAAATTTAGATAGGAAGAAAATCCATCTCAATTTTCACTAACCTTCGGTTTCCTCTGTGCTTTATTTTTATTTAATATGTATTTTATTTTGTGCCCTTAAAAACATCGTTTTGAGAAGGGCTTCTACAGGCTTCACCAGCCTGCCACAAAGGACCCACAAAACAGAAAAGTTTGTGAACCCCTGCTGTACACTAAGCTAGAAAGTAGTAACTCTGAGACATGTGCATCTTTAAATCCACATGCAGATGTAGCCTTCATTTTTTCTTCAAAGAACCATGATTTTATCAGTATGATCCTCTTCCATAGTTTGCAACATTTTCAATGGCTCTGTGAATTGAGATTTACCAAAATATACTTGATCACTTGGTGGCCAGTCTATTTGTCTTGAGCCTGTCTGAGATTAATAAGGCTGGTGCTTAGGCAACAGACATATAGGCCATTTATGGACCCATATTCAAAGCCTTCCAGCTTAAGAGGACCAGCCACCACTTCTGCTCTGAAAACATAGCCTTCTGGGACTCAGGGCCAGCCCTATCCCAAAGGGAAGCATCAGAATAAGACCTTAGCAAAGGATATGATGTCGATCATTTTTATTATGTTAAGGGTTGCTAAGATTTTGATCACTTGTTTTAGGTGGCATCGATACTTGCTGTTGAGATGACACTTTGCTCACTGGGAGTAAATTATAAGTTCCTTGAGGGGAGGGAATGATTTTATTTTTTCCTTTATCTCCCTGTTGCATATGCAGTACATTCTGTGTCCATAAGCCACTCGGTAAAGGAGAGTTTGTTTGTATTTTAGTGGCTTATCCCTGAAAAATCATATTAACTTCTTAAATCAGCCTTTAACATAAAACCAGACTTAAAGTTGTGCAAAAAAAAATTACCTTATGTTAATAGTGAGGAAATTAATTAAGAAAGCACTTTCTTTATATATGATGTGGAATTGGGTTATCTACTTAGGAGTACTTGAAATTTAGAAATCAAATAGTGGCTCAGCCTTCTGCCAAAGTCTGGAACCAATGAAAACCAGTGTGGCTTATGTCTCAGGAGCAGACCTAAAATGTCTCTCTATCCTAACCAAGACAGACGTTTGGAACAACTAGATCGAATGAGGCCAGATTAGTTAGTGACCAGGAGAGCTTGGAGAACCCCTTAGCTTGGACTGCTGATAGAAATGGAATAATTCAAAAGAAAAGGGTGTATTCTAGGATACCAAGGTAGGGATAGTCCTGAATAGGGAATTTACTCACTTCCGAATGACTGGAGTGACTGGACAGATAAGATTAGAACTGAAGTTCGGGATGAAGCTAAGGTTCTAAGGTGAAGCCAGACTCCGAATCATCAGTCCTCACTTACAATTGGCTGTCAGTATGTGGTATGTGCCTTGATAAACTCTTATTGTTATAATAAAGACCTTTGTGCACTCTAGACGCCTAATCTGAGAATGTATTGGGGGGAAAATGTCTTACTGATCAGGAGGCGTGCAGCCAAACAAGTTGAAGAAGGATGCACTGCATCCTTCACATGACTACATTGAAGAAAGAACTTCTCAGTTCCTTGATGGTAGGATGACAGCAAAGCAAACTTTTTTAGCCTAGTTTTATATGACAAAACCTTCCAGTTTTATCTGAACTATTAGACTCTCTTCTCCATTGCTATTTTTTACATCCATCCAGTGGCTTAAGAAATTTATTTTGTTTTTCCCCCTTTAGACCACATCCTTCAGATCTTGCCCTTTCCTCTTTGCTTTATTCTTCCTTCATTGTGGCTCTTAGGCACATCCCATGTTCAGTCAAGCATTGAGAGAGGCACAAATCTATTTTCACATGGCACAAGATAATCTAGAGGAATGAATAATGTGCCAGTAATATATAACAGTATAGCTTATTAATGAAATCTAAGTGAACTTTTCTTACCACATAGATCTGGTTTGTTGCAATTCCAACCTGGCTTTTTTCCAAGCTTGACCATCACACCCTGTTCCAGATAGATAAACAGTCAGATAGATAGATAGATAGATAGATAGATAGATGGATGATAGACAGAGAAATATATATATACAGAGATAAAGATAGAGATAGTTATATGTATATATACACATAAATATATATACCCTACACATATTTCTATACACACATACACAGACACACACATATAGGTATACACGCACTGTTTTTGAATTGCTGGATTTCAGGCATGACGATTTGGTTTGAATTAAAACTAATTTTTTTTCTCTAAAGAAAACTCAATCCTGCTCAGGCAGCTCCTTTGGACCCTGCCCATTACCTCTCTGTGAGAACTTCCCTCACTAAGCCTTTCTCAGCCTAGAAAAATCCCCTGTAGTATCTGCCTGAGCACATGATGTCCTGAAGTCTTTCCTTACTGGCCTCTTTCTGGTTAGCTCTTAGACTATTTTCTGGCTGCTTATTGAAGCCCAGAAATCTGGATCAGATCATCCTGCTTTCTGCTTTCTCTTAGTAGATAGCACTCTCCACAGCTATGTTGTGCCCTGACCCCTCTCCTGCTGGCTTCCAGCTCAAACATCTAATATGGTTATACACCATCTTGCAGCCACTTCTGAGTAATCATGAAATTAGCATTTCCTAAAGCCCAAGTTTGGATGGAATAATCTTTTATCTATATAGGAAACTAGTATGTATAAAATAGTACACAGTATTGTATGGGGTTCGGTAAAGAAGCAAAGCAAGCGCACTCGCTCTCGCTCTCTCTCCCTCTCTCCCTCTCCCTCTCCCTTTCTCGCCTCCACCACCTCTCTTCCTATCTCTCTCATGTATGTGTGTGTGTGTCTCCATACATACACATACATTATATATATGTATGGTTTTGACCTTCCTTAAAGTATTTCTTATTTTGAAACAGGGCCTCAGGTGTTTCTCTTTCCCATGAAGCCATCCTGAATTTTCCATTTGTTAGAACTCTCTCCTTCCTAAAATTTCCATATACTATACATATTTATGTATATCTTGTGTTTTCCCAGTGGAATGTAAACTCCTATTTCACAAGTACTTTTATATCTCTAGCATCAGTACAATGTTTTGAATACTGTGGATACCTAATAAATGTTGGCTGAATTCACTTATTGAATTTTACATCAGGAAAATTATTTGGGGCATTAAAACTATACATATTATAAGGTTCTTCTACCAATTTCCAACCTTTGTCTTTAATTCACATTACATAGTCCAATTTGTATCAAGATAGCAAGACAAGTAAACAAGAATCTATTAAACACCTAGTATATGTCAAGAGCTGTGCTATGTGCTAGAGATATAAAGAAAGGCAAATATAATCCCTGCACTCCAGAAGCTCACAGTATAATGATGAAGACAACATGTAAACAACTGTGTACAAACAAGACATGTACACACAGGATATATTGGAGATAGTCTCAGAGAGGAAGACACTAGCATTAAGGGAGACAGAAAAAGGCCTTTTGCAGAAGGTAAAATTTTATCTGAGACTTGAAAGAATCAGGAGAAGCTAAGAGGGAGAAGATTCTTGGCATGGGAGACAGCTAGAAAAACAAAGAAGCAGAAAATAGAGTGTCTTGTGTGAGGAGTAACAAGGAGACCAGTGTCGCTGAATTTGTAGAAGAGTAAGATATAAGAAAACTAGACAGGCAGGAAGGGGCTAGTTTGTGGATGACTTAAAAATAGGATTATAGATTTGAGGCTTGAAGTAACAGGAAGCCACTGTAGTTGACTGAATGGGAGTGGAAGGTACCATGCTCAGATTTGTGTTTTAGGAAGATCACTTTAATAGTTGAGTTGAGGATGGACAGGAGTGGGGAGAGACATGAAGCAAGTAAACAAACCATAAGGCTACCGCAATAAGCCTTGCATGAGGTGAGGAGACCCTGCATCATGTTCATGGAAGCATGTGCAAGAAAGAAGGGGACCCAAAAGAGAAATGTTGAGAAGATGGAATCAGTAGAGCTTGATAATAGATTAAATATGGGAAGGTAAGAGAGTGGGGAATCAAAGATGACTCTCAGGTTGTGAGCCTAGATGACCACAAAGATGGTAGTAATAGGAACAGGAATAGCACAATTCAGAAGAGGGGAGGATTTGGGGGAAGGATAATAAGATCAGTTTGGGACATGTTGGATTTAAGATGTTTATGAGACAGCCAGTTGGAAATGACCAATAGGTAGTTGCAGATACAAGACTGAAGATCAGTTGAGATCAAAGGGCTGAGTAAGAAGATTGGACAATCATCAAGATAGATATAATAGGGGTAGCTAGGTGGTGCAGTGGATAGAGCACTGGCCCTGGATTCAGGAGGACCTGGGTTTAAATCCAGCCTCAGACACTTGACACATACTAACTGTGTGACCCTGGGCAAGTCACTTAACCCCAATTGCCTCAAAAAAATAGATATAATAATTGATTCCATGGGAGCTAATGAGATCATATAGTGAAATCGTATAGAGGGAGAGAAAAAGGTCCCCCATTGTTAGTGGGCGTGATCTTGCTGAAGGTCCAGCAAAGGAGATAGAGGAGTGGTCAAGCAGGTAGAAGGAAAACAAGGAGAGAGTAGTGTTAAAAAAAAATTAGGCAATTATCAGTATCATAGGCTGAAGAAAAGATTCAGAAAATTTGAGATTGAAGATTGAGAAAAGACCATTAGATTACAATTAAGGGATTATCAGTTCCTTGGGAGAAGGCAGGTTTTATTGGATGATGAGGCCAGAAGTCTGACTTCAAGGAGTTCGAAAGAGAGTGAGAAGAAAGGAAGTGAGAGTAGCTATTGTAGATGACCTTCTCAAGGAGTTTAGCCAAAATAAAGGGAGAAAAATATAGGAGGTTTAAGATACATTTGAAATGCCAGAAAAACACAATAACAGCTATAGCACAAATATGATTCATCAAAGCCATTAACATCAAATTCAATATCTCCATACCTCACCTGCAAATATTGAGTTTAATAATAATTGATAGTAAGTAATGATTCATATTGTGACTGACTAGTGCTGCTAGATGATATCAAGGACAGTTCTTATGATAGTCTACAGATTCAGAATAGGGCGATATATATCCAGATAGATAGATATAGATATAGATATAGATATAGATATAGATATAGATATAGATATAGATATAGATATAGATATAGATATAGATATAGATATAGATATACACATATGCATGCACATATAAATACACATACACACATGTGTATAACCTGACATTTGTTTTATAAAAAATCAGCCAACACAGATGCTCGTCCCAAAGAAAGACCCATCTTCCCTACACTCCCCATTTGCAGGAAAGGGACTGTGTTGATTAATCCTTCTCAAAGAGGAGATAAAAAATAAATGATAAATGGAAAATTGGCCAACCAACAGAGAGAGAAAGAGAGGGAGGGAGGTGTTTCTCTTACAAGCAATCACAGTACACCTGTGAGAAAAATAGAAAACTATAGAAATCAGATGGTCCAGTTAGTTATCTGTCACCATGTAATGACCCATCATTTTTTCATGCTTAAAAGTTTGCAGAAAAATGGAATCTCAGTTTTCTACTAAATTAATAGACTTCCTGGGATATTTATTAAGAATTCTGGATATTCCAGAAATAAGTTCATATGCTATATTTTTGCCGATAATGAGGTGAGAATAAAACATCAGAAAGAGTAAACATGCAGCATCTTATCATTAAATGCTAAATTAAATGCTTATAAATTCTCCAGTTGAGCTCAACCTAGAGTCATCAGGGAGCATTTCATAGAAATGGCCAAATGTTTGTATAATCTTGGGCATAAGTGTACATGAATATGTAACATGTAAATATTAAAATCAGTGTTATACATGTATGTATGGGTATATTATATATACACACACATGTCTTTAAAGATATGGCCTTACAGAGTTGCTACTTCTCCCCATCCTGACTGAACAGAAAACAAAAATAAACAAGAAAACCATCATAGCAAACATTCCTAATCAATTGAAGCAAATTCCTTCATTGGCCATGTCAAAAAATGTATGTCTCATTCTGCATCTCTGTCATGAGATATATAGTACACTTCATCTTTAATCCTATGGAATCATGGTTCATCCTTTCACTGATCAGAGTTCTAAAGTCTTTCAGAGTTATTCTTCTTTACAATGTCGTTGCCCTTCTTTAAATTGTACTCCTGGTTTAATTCACTTCACTCTGTATCACTTCCTGCATATCTTAGTAGTTTCATCTGAAACTGTATATTTCGTCTTTTCTGATGGCTCAATAATATCCCATTGCGGTCATGTGCCATAATTTGTTTAGCCACTCTTCAGCAGTAAGCAGTTCCTATTTCCTTTTTTTCTTCTATGAAAAGAGTATGAATATATTTGTACATGAGGGTCCTTTAAACTCTTTGGACTATATGCCTAGGAAATGCTTCAAGAATGTTAAAGCAGTTTCAGGATGAGTTATTATTATGTATAGACATTTATATATTTCTTTAGTGTATATATTTTGTGGTTCATTTAATATAAAAACTTATACTAAAATCTTTGGAAGCCATTTTAATCAGTAGTATTGACCTTCAGATTTAATATGAAATCTACAGTTTGTGCTTTTATTGATCATTCATTGAATTTATATAGTGTGTTTCCTTCAAGTGGCCCAGTGTATTTGTCAGCATTGACTGCTGTGTTCTTCATTCCTGAGACACATATGTGTGTATAATTCACATGCATATACACACATGTGCACATACTTTGATATGTAAAAATGCAGTTTTAGAGGTAGCATAGATGGAGTTCTGGTTTGGGAGCAAGGAAGACTTGGGCTTGAATCACTTCTCTGAGACCAAGTACTTAGGGGACCTTGGTCAAGTCCCTGTTAGACACTCTTGGTCCAGTCATACTATGGTTCTTGATGTTGCTTGCACATGACATCCCATCTCTAAACTGCATTATGCAAACTGTCCTTCTACTTCTAAAAATCACTTTCTCTTCATTTTGCCTCATAGAATAATTCGTTGCCTTCAAAGTCCATTTCAAAATCTAAGTCCTTTTTGAGGTCCTTCTTGCCTCCCCACCTCCACTTCCTCCTCCCACCCAAGTGACTTTGTACTTATTTGTATACATATTAAGATTAGTAAGTCCTATTGATAGAATTCAGGTTCCTTGAGGACAGGAATTTTATATCCCCAGGGACTAACATCATGCTTACCTGACACAAAGTAGGCACCTAAGCAAATGCTTACTAATTGATTAATTGATTTAAGTTTATTCCTTTTTGCTCCAGGCAACTTCTTGTGATTTCTCTAAGTCATAAATGATTGATACCTGAGTCAGTGCAGGGAATTTCAACACAAAGAATTTCTCATGCTAATGTCACCAAAAATCATAGCTCTTTCCTATATACATGTGGTGAGACTATGAGCCTACCCTTAAACATTTTGCTTTTCTAGTGCATTATTAGTAATGAATTTATCAACTCATCTAGAACATATAATCTTTTCAGATGATAGAAACAATCACAAGGGGTGGTCTCATATGGTTGTGAAGGGCCATGCTAAAAAAACTGAAGAAAGAAAGTACCCAGTGTGCACTTTTCTGTTAGGATCCATCATTCTTGAAAGAAGAGGAGGAGGAGGAGGAGGAGGAGGAGAAGGGAAAGGGGAAGAGGAAGGGGAAAGGGAAGGGGAAGAATGATCTAATTGATGCTCATTGAAAAAGCATATAGATGTATTAGGACCATGATCCTATTCTACATTCCTACTCCAATTACATTTCTCTGGATTTTAAAAACCAAAGTGAATGATAAATAGTTAAGATGATAGCCTGTCAGTTGCATTACCCTATTATGTATGAATTAATTTATGTATAAACTCCAAAGCTATTTAGTACTTAACCACTATGTGGGTAAAGCATTGTGCTAGACACTGGGCTAGATTTGCTTTTCAGTCATTTCAGTCATGTCCAACTCTCCATAACCCCTTTTGGGATCTTCTTAGCCATACAGGAGTGGTTTGCCATTTCCTTCTCCAGTTCATTTTACAGATGAGAAACTAAGGCAAACAGGGTTAAGTGACTTGTCCATGGTCACACAGCTCAGTAAGTGTCTGAGTACAAATTTGAACTCAGGAAGATGAGTATTCCTGACTCCAGGCCCAGAACTCTATCTACTGCCAACACCTAGCAGCCCACTGAGGGATATACGAAGACAGCATGACAAGGTCCCACCCCTCCTGGTTTTCACAGTCTGAGACAGGAGAACATGATACATGTAAGGATGTAGTAACTTCTAAGCAGAAAAATTTGGACAAGAGATACAAGAGAAAGCCAAAGTGGGATTTGAAGTCCAAGGAGGGAACAATCATTTTATGGGGATCATTAACTATGGATTAGCTTTCAGTAAGAAAGCTACCTATTGTTAGGTGTTGACTGGGTCATAGAGTCATAGGCTCATAGGTCAAGAACTGGAACAGACATAAGAGGCCATCTAGTATCTTTTACAGGTGAGAAAACTGAGGCACAGAGAAGTTAAGTGACTTGGCCAAGGTCACCCAGCCAGTACAATCAGATGTAGGATTTTCCCTCAGAGCCTCTGTTCTTTCCCTTTTTTTCACCTGCACTAGTCAGTTGTTGCTATGTCAGTTACTGGCAGGCTCATGCTTTTCTACACTTAGAAACCTGTCATAACAATTAGAAGGAAACACTTAACATTTAAAACTAAAAGAGCCATTAGAGGCTATCCAATCCACCCCCTCTCACTTTACAAATGAATAAACTAAGGCCCAGAAAGGATACATAATTTCCCCAAGGTCACACAGCTAGTAAATTGGAACTCCTGCATCATAAGATGGTTAATTCAGTATCTGGGCCATTCTTACTGCTGATGCCCTGTGCCTGGTATTCATTCTGTTTTCTTACCTTTTGAGTAACTCTAAAGTTAGAAGAACATATCTCTTTCTAATATGTAGCCCAGCTGTACAAATAAAAAAAATGCCTATCAATAAGGTGCACAGGCAGTAATGTAAATGAAATCATGGAGCAGGATAATGGCAGAGCTACTCAAGACACTCTCCAGAACTCAGCAACTTTCACATTTATTAATATTTATTGAGCAACCACAATATTCAGGCCACCATAGAACAGTGTGACATGCAAAGCCACAGGTGGTACCTATCCTTATTCAATGAAACTGTACATAGCTGAAAGAAATAGTTATTCTGTTTACTTGGTAGGCTTTGTGAGTGGCAGGAAGGGTGTTTTCTTGGTTCTGTCCATGGACCAAATAAACAAGGGACTCTAGGGGACAAAAACAAACACATCTTAATATGACATCTAAATCGCCCCCCCCCAGGAAGATGGACACACAGCTAGTCTCTGCCTTGAAAGGGCTTCCATTTTCTGGGGTTTCTGGGCACTTCTCGGTCTGACCACATCCACACCCTGCTTTTGGGGGGGGGGAGTGGTAAAGTGTTGATTTTCACTTATGAAACTTATCTAGTATTCTCTATCTTCCAGGATCTTTGATCAGTTTCAGTAATTTAGGCTTCTAAAGAGAATGCTATTAAAAAAACCAAAACTATAAGATTACTTATCTGTTTGTATGTTGTATCTCTGCCTACCCACATACTCTACCCCAGTTAAATATAAGTTGCTTGAGGGGGCAGGAACTACTTCTCCTTTTGTCTTTGTGTCTTTAGCAAATGGCATGATGCCTTCAGCATAGTGGCAACTTGGCAAATGCTTGTTGAATTGAGTTGGGAGGAAGATAGAGTCCATTCCTCAGTCTAGGTTTTCTAAATATTATTGTTCATAGAAATTGTTTAATTTATAGACTATACCTGAGAAAATATGGATTGTTGCTGGGACTCTGAAGGATAACATGTCAGAAGATAACATTCATGAGGAAATTTTATTCATAATGATGGTATGATATCGTGGAAAGAATGAGAAGGCTAAGGTTCCAATACCAGGGCTGCTACCCTATAAACTTGAGTATAATAAAAGAAACATACCATTTTAGATATAGAGCTAGGAGAGACATTCTAATTCAGCTCACTCATTTTACAGGTAAAGAAACTGAGGCCCAATAACTTATCCAAAATCATACAAGGAGTGACAAAAGTAGAATTTGAACTTGGGGAACCTAGTGTTCTTTCCATTATACCACATTACCTGTTGTTTACTTTGCCACTCTGAACCCCAGTTTCTTCATTTATATGTAATAATACTTGTACCAAAGTGTTGTCTTGACAAATAAATAATATAATAAATGTAAAGTACTTCATAAAATTGATTTGTCAACTATTTTCATCATATGACTCACTTCTCATCCCAGTTCTCTGAGATATAAAATGAGCAGATTAGAGTGAATAGTATCATGTCAGGCTGGGGAAGTTGTTTTCCCTTGCTAGGGCAGACCAGAAGATATGAGTTATACCATATTAGTTAGGTTGGGGAGTATTAAGGAAGGTGGGAATTAATCAGTCTGGCCAAGGGTTATGGAAAGCAGGAGGCACAGAGGTGGAGATGTCCAGGGCAGTAGATTAGAAAGAGCTAAATCTGAAGGAGTTGTGTGCTTGGTAGATCACTGGGACTGATTATTCTGACAAAGACCAGCATCTGACTGGCTTGTATCCTTGCATGTTGAAGGTATTTGGTTGACTTTGTTCTCTAGGTGGAATTTTTGGAGGGTTTTGTTGTTCTTGTTATTGTTATCATCACCATTATTAGAAAGTAAAGCATTATATAAATATCTATCCATATATCTATAATCACATTTGATCCTCATTGGAACCCTGTGAAGTACATACTCCTATCCCCATCTTACAAATGGGGAAAAAAATTAAGGATCAGAGAAGTTGACTTTGCCTGGTATCTCTTAGCTTATAAGATTCTGAGACAAAATTTGAACTCAAGACTTGCTGACTCTAAATCTAACATTCCAATCAACTGAGCAGAACCCACCAAATTATGATGGGTTTAACCCTTCTGGGGTACAAACATTTAATCCTTATCACCCCAAACAATTTCTATGACCATTTTAAATGAGAGGTTCTCATTGTCTCATATGGAATAGAGCACCCTAGAGCAGGGCCTCTTCAACTTTTTCCACTTGTAACCCCTTTTTGTCCAAGAAAATTTTATGGGACCCCAGGTATATAGTTATCTAAAATATGTATGCATATCCTTTTATTGTTGCCAGATTTTTCATGACCCCCACATTCAGTTACACAACCCCATATGGGATAGTGACCCCATAGTTTAAGAAGCTTTGCCCTGGAGGATACATGTATGTGTCTAGGGGGTCTAGTCATTAGTATCCCTGACCTGTTATTCATTACACAGTTAGTTATCTAGAAACCTACCACTCCTGAAGCAAGGGTAATGGCTGACCTCTAAAGGCCCTTCCAACTCTAAAATTGTATTTTTTTCATGCTATAATAGCCAGTAACATTTTCTATTACCGACAGCTTTACTTAGTAAGTTTTTCAATGTTTTTCTGATGGACTTGGTCATTTCATCCTGCCACTAATTCAGTAGGAGCTACAATCGAGATTACTCAGTGCTTAAGGAAAGTCTCTGGGGACAAAGACAAACAAGAATGGTGATAGAGGAAGCTTAAATCTATTATTTTTGGTTTGTGTTGAAATGTTTCCCAAGAAATGTTTTATACGAATAGAATTCATTTTAAGACAAAACTTTCACATCATGCGTGTGTATTGTATAAAAAACACGGCTTAGGTGGCGATAGAAACTGTAAGAGAAAGCTATTAGCAATCAATGTGGGCAGACAATGCACTCTTTGGAGGAAACATGCAGAGGAAAGTACTCTATAAATATAATAAATAATCAATAATGGTACAAATTTCGGATTTTGTATGGAATTTGAAGGCTTACCCTTCTGATTAAAATGACTTCCAAAGATTTCGGTGTGTGGTTTTGGTATTGCTCAGACCCCAAGAGGTGCAAATTAAACAAAGGATTTCACCCTGCAAAGAGTATGCTGAAAGCCAACCATCACTCTTCTGCCAAACATTTGTCATTTTCCCTTTAGAAAGTCAAAACTGCATTTGCTTGCAAGATTTGGTGTCATCATTGTTAAGAAAGATGAAGTAAGACATGGGCTGCTTACTAATAGAGAAGATTTACTGGAGCTCCACAAATGTACACTACTTAGGTTCTGGCTATGGATAGCCCCTAAATTAAAGATATTGTATTTTCCTTTCCTTCCATAGGGAACTACTGGAATGCTGCCTCATTCATTACACCATCCTCCTACCTTTACTTCTCCACTTTCCAAGGGGAAACAAGTGCTGACATCTCTTTCTACTTTAAAACTTCAGCAGCTGATGGAGTGTTTCTGGAAAATCTGGGGAATACAGATTTCATCAAACTTGAGCTGAAATGTGAGTCTATTCTGTTCAAAATTCCCATTAATAACCATGGAGAACAGTATTGGTTGGGGGGGGGGCACCAACATTCTGGTTCTGTGCTTCTAGAAAACTGGAATATATAGTTATTTTCAATCTCTGTGGAAACTCAAGGGATATTGAGGTCAATGTGATTTAGCCAAGTTAAGCTAAAGTGAAGAAGTGGCTTGTCCCTGTAAATAGATTTAAGGAAGTCTTGAGTTCAAGTACCATCTCTGCCACATATTAGGTATGTGGCTAAGAGTAAGTCATTTAATCTCTCAGTGCTCAAGAAAATCTCTAAGACTGTAGTGACCAATGAAGAAACTGAGGCATAAGAAGGATAAAGTATTTGCTCAACATCATAATAGGTACCAAGCATCCAAGACAGGATTTGAACCCTGGTCCTTTCACTATAGAATCAGCTATTTCTTCTATATCACACTGCCTCTCAATCCACAGCAGTGAAGGGAGTTTTTCCAGCAGAAGTTCCTTGTGCTGTAAGCTTACAGATCTGCCAAAAAAATCCAAGCTCTGGTGTAGGGCTGATAGAACAAAGGTTTGATGGAAAATTAATGTCTTCTACTGTACTATTTTGGTGAGTCCCAAGCTTATCTGAGTGCTTCTGGATAGCTGAAAATGTCTTGATGTGACCTAATGGTCACTTCTGTCACAGTGTAGAAGATAAACACATTCATACAATCACATTTATTTCTCAAAACCTTACATAATCAGAAAAAAATGTGTTCTTTTTAATTAGATGGCAGAGAGGATAGAGTTTTAAACTTGGGAAGCAGGAAGACCTGAACTAAAATCCTATTTCAGTTAGTTAATAAACATCTTCGATGATTCCCTTTTGGCTCTGAAATGAACTACAAAATCCTTAGATTGATATTCAAAATGCTTCCCAGGTTAGTTGCCACTGTTATGACACACATCCCCCCCCTTGTTTTTGTTCTTGTCATTGTTGTTCTGTCATTTTCAGTCATATCCAACTTTTCATGACCTTATTGGAGGTTTTTTTGGCAAAGATACCAGAGTAGTCGGCTATTTCCTTTTCCATATCATTTTACAAATGATAAACTGACACAAACGGAGTTAAGGGACTTGCCCAGGGTCACACAGTTAAGTATTTGAGATCAGATTTGAACTCAAGAAGATGAGTCTTCCTGACTCTAGACCCACAACTCTATCCACTGTGCCACCTGGCTGACCCGTTTACATAGTCTTCATTCAAATTGGAATCCTATCCTTTGTGCATATACTGCATTCTACTTCCTGCCTCCATTCCTTTTTATAAGTGATCCTCCAACTCTGGAAGGTAGTTCTTTCTCAATTCTACCTTACTAAAAAAAAACTTCTTTTTTCAAAAACACAGGTAGGGAGAGTAGTAGATAATAATCCTGGGCCACACCGCCCCTCAGACATTTGTTAACTATATAATCCTGGGGAAATGATTTAATCTCTGCCTCTGTTTCCTCATCTGTAAAATGGGAATGATAATAGCAACTACTTCTGCACTTTATGAACCTTAAAGTACTGTATAAATGATAGCTATTATTATTATTATTATTATTATTAAACAACTTGGGTTTCACCTAAGTGAAATCTGTCCTGATTCCCTCAATCATTACCACTTTATTCCTCTTGAAATCACCTTGCCTTATACCATATATAGCTCATATCCAACATTGTGCACTAACAAGAATACTGAACTTGGAGTCACAGGAGCTGAGTTTCAATCCCACTTGTGGCACTTAATATCTGTGTGACCTTGAACAAGCCCGTAAGAACACTCTAGACCAGAGTTTCTTCATGTGTGAAATGAGAGGGTTGGCCATCTGGTGTCTCTGATCTTTCCAGCTCTCAGTTTCTGTTCCTCTGATGTACCCACCGCACCACACCAATGGAAAGGACAAAGTCTTCTTGCGGTTTTGTTTTTGAATCTCTAGGCCCTCGCACAATTCCTTGCCCATAGCAGGCATTTGGTGTTTGTTGAATTCACTTACAGCCAATTGCAAAGCTATCAAAATAGAATTTAAAGGGGGAAAGGGAAGCATTGAAGAAATGAAAGTCAAGTGCTGAAAGTGAGATGTCAGAAAAGATTTGGGAGAGGAATTGGGGAAGGACAATAAAGAACAGGAAGAAAAGGAATTTAAAGGACATGTTGGAAGTTACTGCAGAGTGTGGCTGATGAAATAGTTTCTGATCAATCCTTTTTTTAAACTGTATTTTTTATGCCTTTCACCAACAGAATATATACTTCTAAAATAAGTCATTTTTAAATGTCTCAATGAAATTAATCAAGTCAAAGGGATGGGGATAGAAACTAGAAGTGGTACTGTGATTTCATTGATACAGGGAACTTCCAAGTAGAGGAAACTTTCTACCATTTTGCAGGTCAACATTTTGTCTGCAAATTATAATCTTTGGGAATTGACTAGAACACTCAGTAGTCAAAGTCATCCAGGATGTCACAGACAGGACTTGATCCCAGATTTTTCTGGTTCTGAGGTCAACTCTCTATCCAGTATTCCACCACTGCCTCTAATCAAGTGAGCCAGAAGCTGACTCACAGTCATCTTTTTGTCAGTAGAGAAAAACAAGTTAGACTGTGAGTCATGAACAAGGATTTTTTTTTCTTTTTTATAATCTAATACTTTTATAAAGAGAATCAAAGAATCTGTGTTTTCCCTGGTATGTATGCTCCCTCAACCAATAAGGAATGCAATCAGTGATCATAATAATCGTTATAGCATTTATGTAGTGTTTTAAGATTTGTAAAGCGTTTCACTAGTATTATCTCATTTAATCCTTACAACAACCCTGGAAATTAGGTACCATTATTTTCCCCATTTTAGAGATAAAGAAACTGAGGTAGACAGAGACTAAATGATTTACCCAGGGTCACAAAGCTAATAAGCATCTGAGGTCAAATTTGAACTCAATTCTTCCTAATTCCAACTCCAATGTTCTTTCCACTGCAATTTGGACTGGACTTTTATATATATGTGTGTGTGTGTGTGTGTGTGTGTGTGTGTGTGTGTGTGTACATATGTATATTTATGTATGTGTATATATGTATATGTATGTGTGTGTATGTATGTATGTTCTTCCCACAATAGACTACCTTCTGATGATACATTTCCTTACCATCTCTACCTAAAACTGGGCTTTGGATAACAGTTGCCAAGCTAATATTTGAAGCTTTTCAGGTTTAGTAGACCTTGCATTCCACTGGCATAGCTTTTGAGAATCAAAGGTCACGATGAGGCCTTGGAGTAGTGGAGGTCCAATGGTAATGAGGCAGTTTTAAATTCCATCTGTTCAAATTGAAGGATAGAAGGAAATGAAGCAGTTCTCTAAGAAAAAAAAAGATATTAGAAAGGGGTATGGGGCACCATTTGAAAAGAATGTTTTGAAAAGAGTGGCACAGTAGAGAATAAAGGCAGAGGCCCTAAATAGGAAATGTAAGGAAGTCATATGTAAGGGGATAGATAGCACAGAAAGGATATAATCATAAAATAGAAATGAAAGGATTGGATTTTTAAAGGTTACATGAAATAAAAGAGTTGGGGCTAAAAAGAGAGATTATGAGGCATGTGCTGCATAGCAAGTTGTTGGCCAGAGCCAACATAAGCCCAGCATAAAATTCAAGGGAATAAAAGCGCATCCTTGAACAAGGGAATCATTCAGTCAGTCAGTCAACATTTATTAAGTGCCTACTATGTGTCAGATACTGTGATAAACCCTGGGGACACAAAAAGAGGCCGAAAACAGTCCCTGTCCTCAAGGAGCTTACATGGTAATAAGGGAGATAAGGAGCAAATATATACAAAACAAGGAGGACAAATAAGAGTTAATTAATAGAAGAAAAGCACTGGAATTAAGAGTGGTTGGGAAAGGCTTTCAGTAGAAGGTAGCATATTAGTTGATACTTAAAGGAAGCCAGCAAGGGAATGAGGAATAAAAGTTTTGAAGCACCTGATTCTAACTTTGAAATCACTTGGAGCCTTTTCTGTTGTTTTTTTTTTTTTTTTTTGCTTTAGATCAGTACAAATTTATGTTGATGTTGACAGAATGATAAATCTGGTTTAGAAACTGTGGATAGCACCTTGCTAAGGGAGGGATGGTGAGAGATAGATAGAAAAAGTATGATAAACTTCATAAGGATAAAGGCCCTGTAGCATGACAGAAATGTTATGCCTACTCTTCCAAGTCTGTATCACATTGCCATGTTCCATATATTTTGTGGACTAGCCAAACTGGTCTGGTCTCTAAGTCCTAAATCCTCTTTGTTTTCTATTGGCTCCATTGTCTTTGTTTATGCTGTGTGTTACACGTTGTTTGTCCTCCCCCTCTTTGTCCATTGAAATCCTATTCATGCTTTAAAGACTAACTGAACTGTCACCTTTTCTGTGATGTGTCACCTTTTCTGATCTCCCTAGTGAGTACTATCCTTTCTTCTCTGTGACCTCACATAAAACTTTGTTTTACATCTTTTTCAAGCTAAGTAGTGTTATGTATTGCGGTTGATGTAGGATGGATTATAGTTGATCAGATTGATTATGAGGTGTCCCAAAAGAATTACAAGTCTTGGCGACTCAGTTTCCTTAGTTTTATGGAAAGACTGAGATGAACACAGGGAGAATCACCCAAAGGAGACAGGTGTCTCCAATATGGTGAGGAAAATAGTTATATTTATAATGAGAAAAAGTAGGTTATCTCCTCATTATCTTAGTCTTCTCCTTGTGAGAGGTTCATGGGAGGTCTTATCCTAATTTCGACTTCCTGGGGTCCTAAAGTATCCTCCAAGGTAGGTACCTTTTTTCTTGGAGGTGTATTTTGGGGGTTTACACATCATAAGGTGAACCTAAGGACACATTTGGCCCTTTCTGCACTTTCTCCTAAAGACATGCTTAAAAAAGGGTCTCTATGTTTTTGATATTTCCTTGTGTGGGACAAAAGACCACTTACTCAAAATAAATACCTGGAATCAGAGAGTTAAAGAAAAAAAATTTAATTTTTTTTTGAGAAAGAGGCACATACCCGTGTATAGTGAATGCGCCCACATGTTCAGAAACAAAGTATTATATATGATTCTAACACAATAGTCCCTCCCACCTCTGTCCTACTCCCACTGGCTGGTTATCAGGATTTACAATCTATACAGGACATCTAACCCAATCAGAGAACAGCACAATATATAATATACTCTGATCAGAGCTGATGAGCTCAAACTGGTGGGGCTAAGATTTATGGTATAGCCTGCATGTCCCTGAAGTTACACAATGGCAGGATGTACGCTAGAAAACTAGGGAAATAACAAAATATACAATCAGGATATGATTCCTCTGAGAAAAACACAATATATTATCTCTCACATCTTTACTTAAGATCTGGTTTCTAGGTGTCCTATCATCTAGGAATATTAATGGCTATTAATGGTTAATGGTCCCTGGCTACTGTCTCTGTTGATGGTGAGGGTTGATAGGGACAAACCCTCTTGGTTACTGTAAGAACACAAACCTTAGTTTCTCTATTAACCCTTTTAAGTACTTTTAACAAGGACTCAAGCCTCAGTTTATCTATTAACCCCTTTTAACTTCCTCTATCACAGTTATCTGTGCTTCTATTTTATTCCTGAACTAGATTGTAAATTTCATGAAGTTGGAAATTGTGTTCTAAATTTTATATTTATTCTGATACACAATAAATACAATAGATGCTTTATAAATGTTTGTTGTGTGAATGAATGTAAATCAAAAAGAGGTACAGAGCACTCAGAGGTCTGAGAAGGGAATAATCATTTGGGGGGGTAGAAGTGAAATGGGAGGAGGACCAAGCAGTGATAAGTAGTTAATTATACATTTTTGTGATTCCATGAATTTCTGTATAGGTATCCAATGGCAGACTGGGGATTAAAATTGAATCTCAATGCAGCATGTTCTTTCCTCTATAGAGTTGTCTCCCAGTATACATGCTATATGTGTGACAAGTTAGTTGTATGTCATTGAGAAAATAGTTAAGAATGGAAGATCAGATTTAGTATGTGTTGATCTGTCATCAGTAAACACAAACTGTCTCATGCTGAACAGTAAAATCTAATATGGAAAGATCACTAGATTTGAAGTCAATCCACCTTTCTAAACCTCTATTTCCTCATCTTTAACATGAGATAATTGGACTAGATGTCCTTTTCTGGCTCTAAGTGTATGAGCCTGCCACTGTTTTTGTTATGTCATCTGTATCATGTAAGTCCATACTAGGGTTGTAATGATTTCAGAGAGGACCAAGGCAATAAAGCATATGTTTATACTAGCAATTCCATAATAAAATCTTGTTCATTTCCCTTTATGAACCATCTAAAGAGGTACTTTAAAAGGTTCCCCAGGCCTCTTTAAGATGAAAAGTCTTTGACACACAGCTGTTGATCTCACCACATTTAAGACTCAGACTTTCATTTTATCCTATACCTAGATAATCTCTGCTTTGCATTTAGCACAAGAGTTTGTGACATTCAAGGGGCAAATCAGATTATCTGCTGGCCTATCTTTGAGATTCCTAACGCTGCTCTGGCTATGAGGAGTTAAAATGTATTTTCAAAGTCCTGTGAAATCAAGAATATCAGATGGAAAATCATTATTATATATTATTTCCATTGGGGTTCAGAAAAACCCAAAAATAGTTGCCTTATGGGTAGAAATGTACATTTCACAATTTGAGAAAAAGCTTTTCAGTGTAAATGATACGAAGTGCTTTCATGAAGAACACAGTGATAAAATGCTGATAGGAACATGGCTGGGGCTTTTGGCTAGCCCATTTATCAAGCACTCTCCTTGCTGACTCTTCCTTGTCAGGACCCATAGAGCAGTTGGCAGAGATGGAGAATTCTCTCCAACCCATTTTCTCCTTTACATAGATCAGTAAATCTAAAAGACCTAATTGTTATCACTGCAGTTGGTAGACAACCAAGATGGTTCTGGAGGAGGTAACTTTCATTGTTAATGTTTTCTCTATCTCTCTCCTCCTTTTAGTTTTAGCTCATTATTTTTCCTGACCTCTTCTTCTCTTAGGAGTTCGATTTTTATTTTCCTCCTCAGACTTCCCTTCTCTAAAGTAAGGTTTTAGCCTACATATTTTGGTAAGGTGACATTTCTCTTAATCATTTACATTGTGCCCTTCTGTCAAAGAGTCCAAAGCACATTGCATTTCTTACTAATGAGTCACATTCTACCATGTTCATGACATTCAACTCCACATTTTAAAGAGTACAGAGGAATACACATGCACATGCAAAACATGAAAATTATGATGATTTATATCCTCAATAACGGTTGCATTTAACACTTTATCTTTCATAAGGATTTATATCCCAATAGGTATATGCTTATTATTTACCAGTTAGAGGCAGTATTCTCCTAAATGAAATAAATCAAGAGTAAGATCAATGGATCACAGGTTTAGAGCTAGAAGGGTCCTTAGAAGTGAACTAGTATAACTCCTTCTTTGGTAGATGAGAAAACAGGTCCACAAAAGTTATGTGACTTGTTCAAGGTCACCCATACTAAGTAATTTTCTTTTATCAGTTACAAAACTACTGCACAGTAATCTTTTACACAAACTAGAGAAGGTCATAAAACCAAGCAATAATGGAACTGGTGTGAGCTCTATTCTTAGTCTTTTGAAATTGAAAGGGCCCTGGCTGTCACACCAGAATTTGAGTGGCATCTGAACTAGGAAAGTTGGAACAAGGCTGGAGGAATGAAGGATCATATTAAAAATAAAAGAAGTCAGGGGCAGCTAGATGGCACAGTGGATAAAGCACTGGCCCTGGAGTCAGTAGGACCTGAGTTCCAATTTGACCTCAGACACTTGACATTTACTAGCTGTGTGACCCTGGGCAAGTTACTTAACCCTCAATGCCCTGCAAAAAAAATAAATAAAAATAAAAGAAGTTGGGGCACTTCGGTGGTGCAGTGGATAAAGCACCGACCCTGGATTCAGGAGGGCCTGAGTTCAAATCAGACGTCAGACACTTGACACTTACTAGCTGTGTGACCCTGGGCAAGTTACTTAACCCTCATTGCCCCACAAACAAATAAATAAAAATAAAAGAAGTTGTCTGATCTTCAGCTTAAATAAAACCAGTTCCTTCAACCAACACTCATGTGGGAGGACTATAAATTCTTTCACCATATTGATCACTCTCCTACAGACACATTCCAGATAATCATTCCTTAAGTTTGGTGCCAGGAAGGCTTTTGCTTGTTTTCTAAGAATTAGTTAGATTGTTTTATAACAAGTTTGCCAGTTCTTTGGTGTGGGTTTCATTTTTTAACCATAATCCTCTCTGTGCTTCAGCCTAACGTATCTCTTTTCACTGTGGGCTTGAATGGTCCTTACATTTGACTTCCTCATACAAATAGCATAACAATATCTCTACCAGTAATTGATATATACTCTTTAGGAGCTACAGTTTTGTACATTTCCTTAGAGTAATATCCACTTTAAAAGCCACAGATTTAAAAGTGCAACAAAAGACAACAGTAAAATGCATGTGACAAAAAGCTGAGTATTCCACTCAAATAGAATTCTGTGTGGTTATATGTGAAAATCAGGTCTATCTGGTGAGTCATTCTGAGTTTGCCTAGTTCTACCTATGTACACGTGCAAACACACATACATGACCATCACTTTCCTGAAATGAAACAATATCAAAATTATTGATTGTCCCAAATAAATTCATATGCCACTCTGAGTCAGAAGACCCATAGTCCCAGTTTTATTAAGTTGTGGGGCACTACACCAATTTGGACTTTAGTTCCTTTATCTGTACCATGCAAAAGTTAGACTACATGACCTTTAAGGATCCTCCAGCTCTGACATTCTATGATTCTGTGAAAGATCTCCATTATTGAAACAGTGAAGCAAAAAGGTCAAAATTTGAACGCCCAGTAGTTAAATACAGTTTAGAATCAATGTGGGATATATGCTGTCTGGAATAAGTATATCTCTTGGAAAGAGTAACTTGGGAAAATAATGTAGTAAACTTCAAATTGAAGTTGAAACATTTTGGAAGTGGAAAACTAGTGCCATCTCTACCCCTCATACTCTGGGCCATATCCCAACATCTTCCCAGGGCAATATTTTGCTACAAGGGGCAGCGTTTTATAGGGTTTAGAGTATTGGATTTGGAATCAAGAATACCTGGGTTCGTTACTGATACATAATCACTGTGTAACCATGGGCAATTTGCTTTAGCTCAATGAGACTCAATTTTCTCATCTACAAAGTGAGAAGAATAATGCCTATAATACTTCTCTTACAGGGTTTGTGTGAAACTCAAATGAGATGAATTATGTAAAGCACTTTGAAAATTTTAAAGTGTTATATAAATGTTAGTAATTATTTTTATTTGGTAGAAGAAATAGAATGTTCCACATTGAGTGCCAAACTAGTTCAGATTTTTTTCTTTTTTTCCTTCTTTTTTTTTTTTTGGTCCATTATGCAAATATTAGAATTTAGGTGTCCTGTTATATATAGTCAGCACTCTGGATTTTTCAAAAAGCAAATGTGTTTCTTTTTCTTCCAATTTCTTCTGCACTGTGTGACAGACTTCCATGTTGACAGAGACATAACAAGAGTGGGGGCAGGCAAAGCTTTTCCCCAGAGTACCACATTTCAAGGCCCTGAAAGCACTCGTAGTCCTTGAGTAGCAAGAGCAAAGCACCTAGTTATCAAAAAGGATTTGTTAAAAATAGGAAGCTACCAGCTGGGCTGCTTTCTCACTCCAGTTGAGTTCCTTTCTGGTGCACTAGATTTGAGGGTCTGTTTCATGTCCTTGTCCTAGGCAGGGTTTTTGCTGCCCCAGATGGAAATACTGGGAGCTACAGCTCTGCATGTGGACAGAGTTTCAATCTTTGAGCTGGAAGGGCATCTCTAAGGAAGACCACTTGCACTTTGTGACAGCTGGTAGCATATCTTGAAGAAAACCTTCAGGGGGCTACATTCTGTCAGTCTACACCTCTTAGAAAGGAGCAGAAAGTAAAAGCATCTACTTCCAAGATGTATCCTTCTTCAAATGAGGCTCAGGAATATGCAGAGGAAGATCCTGCAGAGTAAAAGCAAGGCTGATGAATCAGAAGAGTCAACAAATGGTAATCTACCTTCTGCTATTTCTGAACTGGAACAACTCTATATATTTAAAGAGCTTTACACTCATCTCCATGAGGAATGGAAAATTCCAACTTCCTGTGCCATGATGCCTTTGTGTAGCAGTGAGGACAAATTGGGACAAATTTCAAGTTACAGTTATTCAGCCAAGTTTGTTGGCACCTGGTTTTTCTTATGTTTTTTTTTTTACCATTTTAAAGAAATTGATCAAGTTAAAATAATAAGCATTTTTACTAAGTGACTACCATGTGCCAGATACTGGTGCTAAATATTGGGGGAGAGAAAGGCAAAAATGGAGTACCTTATATTAAGTAGGTCACAATCTAACAGGGGAGATGATATGCAAACTATGTATAAACAATATAGAAAGGCTAAATTGGGGGGGGGGACATTCATATTAAGGAGGATTAGGAAAGGCTTATTGTGACTTGGGCTGGGATTTGAGGAAGCCAGGGTGTGGAGATGAGGAGGGAGAAAATTCCAGATATGAAGGTCAACCAGTGAAAATGCATAGTTGGGAGAGAATATGTATTGTATGAAGGACAGCAAGGAGGCCAGTGTCAGTGGACTACAGAGTAAATGGGCATGAGTAAAGTAAAAGGATGAGGGTAGGAGAGAGCCAGGTTATGCCAGATAGGAAAGTTTCTATTTTATCCTAAGGAAGTACAAATTCACTGAAGCTTCTTAAACAGTGGGGTGGGGAGGGGTAACTTGGTGAGAACCGGTCAGTTTGGCAGCTAAATAGAGGATGGATTGGAATGAGGAGATTCAGGATTCAAAAAGAGCAATTGAGAGGCTACTGCTACGTACCAGATGAGAAGTGATAAAGGACTAAAAATGATTGTGGTGTGAGTGAAGAAAAGGAAACATAAAAAAAGTTGTCTGTGTAAATAGAAAAGACCAAACAAGAGTTTGGTCTTTTGGTCTCTTGGTTTGTGAATGGTTATAAAGGATGAATGAAAATGAGTGTAAAAGCTGACTCCTCTGTTATGTAATTGAGTGACTGGAAGTGGTGTTATGCCCTCTACAGAAAGAGGGAAGTTAGGGGAAAGGGGAAAAAGATAAAAACTTCAGTTTGGGACATGATGAGTTTGATATGGCAATGAAATATCCAATGTGGAGGCTTTTATCAAAAAGTTTAAAATTCCAGGCTAGAGCCCAGAAGGGAGATGAGGGTTAGATGCACAGATTTGGGAATCATCTGCATAGAAATGATGGTTAAATTCATGGGAGTGCTGAGAGATCCTAGAGAGTGAAGGCAAAGGACCCTGGACAAAGCTTTAAGATATACAAGGATAGGTCATAAATAATAATCCAGGAAAGGAAACAGAAAAAGATAGCTCAGACAGGTAAAAGGAGAACCAGGAAAAGACTTTGTAATGAAGACTCAGAGAAGAAAGTATTCAAAAAGGAGAGGGTGGAAAACATTGTCAGCTACTGCATAGAAGTCAAAAACAATAAGCACTTAAAAAAAACTATTGGATATAGCAATAAAGAGCTCATTGGTGTTGCTGGAGAGCCATATTAGTCAAGTGATGGAGACTGAAGCTCAACTGCAAATAACAGTGAGAAAAGCAAAAGAAGTGTAAATGCTGAGCACAGACAGTATTTAAAGAAGTTTGGCTCTTGAAGATAGGAGAGGTATAGAGGATAAAATAAAGGGATGATAGGGTTTCTTATGCAAAGAATAAGGGAAACCTGGGTATATTTATAGGCAGGAGGAAAGGACCTAATTCAGAGAGACTGAAGTTTAGACAGTGAAAGGAGATGATTGAAAAGGCAAGATCTCAGAAAAGACATGAAATATGTGACTTTTTTTACTTTACAACTTCTATCACTGTAGTTTTGCTTTGTTTTACATTATCCTACAAAACCCTTTTCATCATACCTATGTGAAGGAGGTAGTACAAGTATATCCATTTTAAAGGTAAGAAAATGAAAGCTCAGAGAATCTGTGACTTAGCCAGGGTTACCAAACTAGTAAATATCCAACCAGAGACTGAAAGTGATCCAATCTCTTTTAATGACAAGTATAGCAGTAGCTTCACTAGATTTGTTTGGGCAATTTCACAGTGCAAACATTCTTTACATAAGAGAGCCCTAACTCTACTTGTAGTCCTCTAGTGATAGGGGACTCATTACCTATTGAGGTTGCCCATTTCATTTTCCTTTTTTTTGACCACTGTAATTGTCGAGGTCTTTATGTTCTTATGTTAAGTAGTCCAGGACAATCCTCTGACACTTCATATCTGTTTTACAGGGAAGTCATTATCATTGACTATATCCTCAAATAGGCAGAGAGATATCTGCACAATTTTGTTATCCTTCCAGCCTCTCTTCTATGGGTTTATCTATCTCTCCCCAAAGGATTCCAAGGGACTTATAAGCCACCCATGTATCTCTCAATTTATTTATATTTAATATTGGGTAGGTGTGTGATCCTCTTAGTATATACAGAGTGGGTCAAAAGTCACAGTCATAAAGGGGTTTCAATATTTAATAACTTCTTTATTTTTTTGTTTTTAATTTATAATACCGTAGCATCATATACAGCATACTTAGGATATGCATATGTGAAATAAAGAAAAATAATTTCTAAAAATTTGCTAAAACAGACCCCTTCATGACTTTTGGCCCACCCTGTATTTCTACTCTATCCATCTCTGGTAAAATTATATTCTGAGCAGTTTGAAAACTGTATGTCATAGAATGAAAGAATTTCAGAGTTGAAAGAGACCTCAGTAACCATCTAGTCCAACCACCTGAGAAATAATAAACCTCTATAACATATTTGAAAAACAGTCATATAGTTTTTGCTTAAAGACCTCTTAGGAGGGACATTCCCTGCCTCCCCAGATAGCCCATTATACTTTCCAATGACTCTAATAATTATGGTCAACCTTCTTGTAGGGAGTATCTTTGAGCTCAGTGACACCAGGCATCAGACACCCAACTCTTCACTTAAAGCCTTTTGACTGTTCACAACTCCTAGAATATATGGGAATAGCCTTCTAGAACTCAGACCCACCTCCACAACCTGCTGAGGCATCAGAATCAACATTGTTGTTATAGCAAATCTCCACATACTTCTTTCTGTTTATCAGGACACATGGTCTGTTAGTGGTATCCAAGTCATTTCACCGAATGCCTCCTTTGTACAAAGTGCTGTGTTAATATAAAGAAATGTTCTACTATTCCTACATCATTTGGTTTTGCTTAGTGAAATTCATACCTGTATCTCTTCTTTTCTTCCGCCTCAACCTCTTTGAATCTTTGAAATACTTCTCTGAAGTATTTGCTTCTTGTTAGAATTTTCCAGATATTATGCTACACAGGTACATTCTCTGAGAACCCAGGGTCCTCCTAAACTTATGGGGTGGAACCAGGATGGTGGAGGAAAGACAGTGAGCTCTCAAACTCATGACACAATTGCTCCAAAAAAACATCCAAATAAAGACATAGGACAACTCATGGAGCAGCAAAATCCATAGACGAATGTGCTGAAATCATCTTCCAACCAAGGACTTAGACAGCTTAGAAGGTCAGAAGGAGAGAGCTGCTGTGCTGAGACAAGGATGGATCCCAACCCCACATTCACCCTGACACAGATCCAGTCCCAGGAAGGCCTTGCCAAAGAAAGAGACCCCCAGAGCCTCTGAATCAGCTGAAGTGCCAGTGTCATCTGGAACTAAGCTCACAGTCTGGTGAGAGGGATGATCCCTTGGCAGGGGGGAGATTACAGAGGTCTATGCTGGTGCTGAGGCAGAACTTGGGTTTTTCACCCCTGCTGAGAACCAGGAAGTAGGCTTGAGTAGCAGTGGCCCAGATGGGGGAGAGGCACATGCTCATAAGAGCTAATAACCACAATACACAAAGCTGGTTGATTAGCAAGTTGGTCTGGGCTCATCTATGGACCAGGAAACAGGCCAAGTGAGTGAAAAACCTGCTCCTCCTTAAATCATACCACTTGGGACCTTCTGAAGCTTAGGATAGTACAGCCTGGAGCTAAAAATCAAGTAAAAGAAAGGCAAGATGAGCAGACAGAGAAAGGTAAGGACCACAGAAAGTTTCTTTAGTGACGAGGAAGATTGAGGTACACCCTCAGAGGAAGATGTCAACTTCAGGGCCCCTATATCTAAAGCTTCCAAGAAAAATATTAATTGGTCTCAGGCCATAGAGGCACTCAAAAATGACTTTGAAGATAAAGTTAGAGAGGTAGAGGAAAAAATGGATAGAGAAATGAGGGTGATGTAGGAAAGACATGAGAAAAATTCAACAGTATGAAAAGCCAAATTGGCCAAATGGAAAATGAGGTACAAAGGAAGATCAAAATCATTGTCCAAGAATTAGTATTGAACAAATGCAAGCTAGTGACTTTATGAGAAACCAAGACACAATAAAGCAAATCCAAATAAATAAAAAATAGAGGGCAATGTGAAATATCTTCTTGGAAAAACTGATGACCTGGAAAATAGGTCCAGGAGATATAATTTGAAAATTATTGGTCTACCTGAAAACCACGATCAAGGAAAGAGCTTACACACCATCTTCCAAGAATTTGTCAGGGAAAATTGCCCTGGTATTCTAGAAGCAGAAGGTAAAATAGAAATTGAAAGAATCCACCGGTCACCTCCTGAAATAGATCCCAAAAGGAAATCTCCTAGGAATATTATAGCCAAATTCCAGAGCTCTCAGGTCAAGGAGAAAATATTACAAGCTGCCAAAAAGAAAGAATTCAAGTACTGTGGAGCCCCATTCAGGATAGCACAAGATCTAGCTGTTTCTACATCAAAGGAGCAGAGAGGGCAGCTAGGTGGCACAGTGGATAGAGCACCGGCCCTGGAGTCAGGAGTACCTGAGTTCAAATCTGGCCTCAGACACTTAACCCTCACTAGCTGTGTGATCCTGTGCAAGTCACTTAACTCTAATTGCCCCACTAAAAAAAAATAAAATAAAAGTAAAGGAGCAGAGGGCAGGGGATATGATATTGCAGAGGGCAAAGGAATTGGGATTACAACCAAGAATCACATATCCAGCAAAACTTTGTATAATCTTTCAGAGGAAAAAATAGGACTTCAATGAAAAAGAGGACTTTCAGGTATTTGTGATGAAAAGACCTGAACCGAATGGCAAATTTGACTTTCAAATACAAGACCCTAGAGAACCATAAAAAATTGGAGTTCAGGGACATACCTAGGATCATGCAGTCTTGTGTCTAAGGCTGAGTTTTGGCAGGGATTCCCCTGGGTCCAAGGTGGATGATTTGTCCACTATCTCACCTAGCTGTCCCATGATAACATCTTTAGGGTAAAATTGAGGGGTGATGGGAATGCACCAGGGGAGGGGAAAGGGCAGAGGTAGCATGGGGTAAAAAAAAAAAACAGGAAAGGGCTTATGGAGTAGGGGAAGAAATAGGGGAGGAGCAGGGCAGTTAATGAATTTTACACTCATCAGAATAGGCTCAAAGACCTTAATCTCATCAGAGTTGCCTCAAGGAGGGATCAACACACATACTCAATTGGGTGGAGTAATCTATCTAACCCTGCAGGAAAATAGGAGGGGAAGGGGACAAAGAGAGAGGGGCAAAATAAGGGAGGACAGACTGGGGGAGGGGATGAACAGAAGCAAATCCCTTTTGAAGAGGGATAGGGTGAAAGAGGATACATAATACAGTAAATATCTTGGGGAAGGGAATAGGATGGAGGGAAACAGTTAACAACAGTAATCATGAAAAAGAGAAAAGGGCGAAAAATTGTACAAAAAATATTTATAGCAACTCTTTATGGTGGCTAAGAATTGTGAATCAAGGGAATGTCCATCAGTTAAGAAATGACTAAGAACCCAGGATCCTCTCAATACAGCATTGACATATCAGAGTCAGCTCAGATTGGTGTTATGACCTTCTCCTGAAAAGGCATGTTAGGAAATCAGAAAGACCAAAACCTGAGGTCAAAGAACCTTCCTTACTGTATCCAGCCTCCATGGAAAAGGAGGTATTACTTTCCCCCAAATGGGGATGAAATCTAAGTTGATGAGATCATACTCTTCTACAATCAAAAATAGTTCAGACTTACATAGCACCTGATAGTTACAAAACATTTTCACCTAAATTACCTCATTCAGTCCTCAAAATAGCCCTGAGAGGTAAGCAGTGAAAGTATTCTTTTTTCATTTTATTGTATTTTTCATTTAACAAGTGTTTATTTTCTCTCCTTCCTACCACACTTTTCCTCTCAATGATGTTGAGGAGGAAATTGAGACACAGACAAGTTGTGACATGCTCAAGGACCTGTGATCAGTAGGCAAGGATATGAACTAAAGTTTATTGCTTTCTCCAGTGCTCCATCCTGCCTACTGGGGTAATAGAAAAAATCATTAGCTCTAGAGTCAGAGGGCTTTGGTTCAAATCCCACCTCTGACACTTACTACATATTCGATCTTGTGTGAGTAATTTAACTTCTCTGGGCTTCCATTTCCCCAAAAGTAAAATAAGGACATTGAGCTAGATGGACTCTAAGGTCTTTCCATCTCTAAATCTATGAGCCTATGAACCATAAAAATCTAAAAGTGATGTGCAGAAGAAGGTACTTGCCAACAAAAAAAAACACTGTGGGTTAATAAGAAAGTTAAAAACTTAAAACAAAAATCCTAATGCATAAAAGATCCATAACAATGCCAAGAAAGTCATCCTCAGCCCTGGATACTAGGCACCCCTATTGTGAAAGTCCACATGATGAAGTGAAAAACAAACAAATAGTTTTGGAATCAGAAGACCTGAGTTCTAATTCTGTCTCTGCTGCTTAATTTCTGTGTCATCTTGGGCAAGTCCCTTTAACTCTTTGGGCCTTAGTTTGCACTTATGTCAAAGAAACGTACTGGATTTGGTGACCTCTAAGATTCCTTAGAACAGAGGCAGCTGGGTGGTACAGTGTATAACCAGGCCTAGAGTAAGAAAGAATCATTTTCTTGAGTTCAAATCTAATCTCAGACCTTACTAGCTGTGTGACCCTGGGCAAGTCACTTAACCCAGTTTGCCTCAGTGTCCTTATTTGCAAAGTGAGGTGGAGAAAGAAATTGCAAATCACTCTAGTGTTTTTGCCAAGAAAATCCAAAATGGGGTCATGAAGAGTAAGATTGGACTAAAACAAGTGAATAGCCACAAGGCACCTTTCAGTGCTATTCTTATGGCTAGGGTCCCCCAAGCTACCACAAGGATGTCTGAAGTTCTGTAGAGTGCACTTCCCAAGGGTCATTGCTTAGCTCACTCCTTCTCCTTCCAAGTGCAGGTCCTGACCTGAGCAAATTTTAAAATGAAGAACCCACATTTATACCTCCAAGGTTTACAAAGCCCTTTCTTTTCAGCATCCTGCACAATATTCTGCATGGACCCCATAGATATTTATGTATTATTATGTGCTATCATTTTTTGGTTTTTGTATCCTGCTTCCCTCCTAGACTTTGAACTCCTCCAGGAGTCTAGGACCATGTCTGGTATAAACTTTCATCACCTCCAAACCCTAATATTATGCTCTGCACATGGCAGAGTGCCTAATAAATGCTTCTTAAATTTGAAAGTTGAATTTGTTGAATTGAGTTTAATCCCCATTTTATGGATAGAGAAATTGAAACTCAGAAAGACTGCCACTTGCCTAAGGTTTGTTTTGTTTAGTCATTTTTTAGTTGTGTCCAACTCTTTGTGACTCCATTTGGGGTTTTCTATAGGGGTTTGCTGTTTCTTTCTTCAGCTCATTTTACAGATTAAGAAACTGAGGCAAACAAGGTTAAGTGACTTCCCCAGGGTCACACAGCCAATAAGTGTCTGAGGCCAGATTCAAAGTCAGGTATTCCTAACTGGTGCTCTGTCCACTGTGCTAACTAGTTGCCCTATGGTCATACAGTTAGCAGATGTCAAAACCAGGGTCATAGGCCACAAGAAAGGATTATTGTACAACAGAGAAAAATGGGGACCAAAGTGTTGAAGTGACTTGCTCCACAGTCATACAACTAGTTTGTGTCAGAACTAGCATTCAAATATATGTCTTCTGACTCCACATTCAGCATTCTTTCCCCAAACACTTCATGCTGCCTCTCTAGGTGCTGGGGAAGTCTTCAATTCAAGTTAGAGTAAGTTACTGCACCATTACTAACAGTAGAGAAATGATTCAGACTAAGGCTGACCCTTGGGACCAATTAATTCAAAACCAGTGAGATACAGATTGAAGAAATCAGGGGGTGGTGCTTAACTTAAATATAGATAGTGATGGGTTGATTTCTTGAAATAGCTAGAAACCAGGGAATAGCTCACATAGTTAGAGACAACTGTGTACTCAGTGTAGTCCTGCTTTACCAAGCTGTCAGGAAAACACCATGATTAAAGCCTAAAATATAAGCATAAAACATAAAGTCAGTGGGATGCAAGGAGGAAAACTCATAAGAATGTATTGCAAGTGAGGATCCAGGGGAAACACACTATCTTGAACAAAGGAGGTGCTGATTCTTAGTATCTATTTTGAGAGAAAAATAATAGACCAAAAAAGATAGGAAATTCAAGTGGAAATGAAATCATAAAACTTACCATTCCCTACTTTGGTATGCAGAGTTGCCCCCTTAGGACACAGACCTCAAGGTTTCAGTATATAATTATATTCTTTTGATATGTCTCCTGAAAGAGTTGGAGGGAGAATTTATTTGCATATTCACTGTTCCACCTCTTGCACCAGTTTTCTTTCTCCTGTAACCTGTCTTTGGCTTACAAACAAGATTGCAGCCCCCAGTTAATTTTTAAGCTATTTGTTTGGAAATCATTTCCTGTTTGGATGGACAGTGTGATGTAACCAAAGGAATATGGGGAGTCAGATGCTCTGTGTTGACGTCTCAGCCACACTGGTGACTGCCACAGTTCTGTCATCTCTGATGAAGACACACCATTTTAATTCAGTAAATATTATCACGTACCTGCTATGTACCAGATTGGTGGCAGTTGTCCTCAGTTCTCAAAGAGGACCAAAATGATACCAATATATTAGAGTGACATTTCAGTGTGTCCAGCTATGGCTGATCAGACCACTACAAGCCTGGAATGCTCTACCACAGGTCACGCACAAGTAGTCTGTGTGAACATATAGGGTGGATTCCCTAAATTTGTGCCTCTCACATTTCTTTCAAGCTACTTCAATTCTGATTTGCTCATAGAGCACAGTGCCTTCTTTGATTAGGGCACACCATGTTGGGCGGTCCTGTGCCATGGTCTCCCGTGTCACGCAATCAGTTCCAAAATTCTTCTGATAGTACTTGAGATTATTCTTGTATTGCTTCTTCTGACCACCATGTGAGCACTTGCCTATGTACCAGATACTCCCTAGGTGTTGGAGGGCAGAAATGAAACTGTGCCTTTCCTCAGGAAGCTTATATTTCATGGCTCCTGGAATTGCCAGCTTCAATGATAAGGGCCAAGAATGGGCAATCCAATGTTCATCTTCAGCAGTTTTGTGTGCTCCCATCTACCAGAAGATGCTCTGGGGGTGGCAATTTAGCTCTCAGAGAGCTCCTGGCTGCTTCCTCTGTGTTTCTGTTCCTTTTGTGGGTACCAACACTCATCCCTTTAGACTAAGAACTTGTTGTTGATTAAAATGGTTCTAGCCCCATTTCACTGCTTCCCCTTCTTTGTTGTAAGGATTCATTTGGATTACAGAAAAAGTAACAGACATCCTAAATGCACCCAGACTAGGTATCTCCTCCAAGCCACGGTGCTCTGTAAACTAGGCATCAACCACCCCCAACCCCCAACCTTTGGCAGAAAACAAATTTTTAAACCTCAGGAACTTTTTCTCCTAATTGCTATGTTGAGGAAGTAGCAAGGCATTCATCTCAGGGTTTTCCCACTCACAGCAAACCTTCCATTAGAGTCTGTGTCCGTTTGTTTACCATTTAGAAGGAAGAACTGGACATGATTAGAGACTGCAATCCAGATACAGGGTTCTAATTGTGCAAAAGCACAAAGGTAGGAAATTCAATATCTTTTGTTCATGAGGAATAGCTAACAGGATATCTTGATTGAAGTGGTATATGTATAAAGGAGGGAGTGTATGAAATAAGATTGGAAAAGTAGATTGGAGTTATGTTGCAGAAGGGTGAGGATTTTATATTTTATTCAATAGTATTAGAAAATCACTGAAGATTTTTAACATGGAAAGGATGTAGTCAAATCTTTTTTAATATCAGTTTAGCAACTATAAGGAGAATAGACTGAAGGGGAAAAGTGAAATAGACCATTATAAAAGTTCAAGCTACAGGTAATGAGAGCTTGAGTTTGAACAGTGATCTGGAGAGGGGAGAAAAGGGGCTGAGAAGGGAGAAAGGGGGCAAGAGATGTGGTCGAGGTAGAATTAACAAGACTTCCTGGCCATGGGGAATGAGACAAAGAGAAGATTTCTGGGTGTGAATTAGTAGAGTACATGGAGGTAGTGTCAAAAACAGAGCTCTCATTTGCTTTGTGAGATAGACCCATCATCACCCCACCCCCAAAGCCCTTTGGTGCATCTACAATTGGGTACAGATAACTTTCCCAGAGACACACCCAACACAAGGAAATGCAGTCTCCCTCCCCAGAGCTACCCTCCTTTGGCACCAAGAGTCCCCTATGTCTACTGCTCTCCTTTCTATCAACAAAGTTGGCTCTAAATTCAGCAATCAATGTAAAAAACTTGTCCTAGGATTTTGTTTGGGAGGAGGAAGAGGAAAGCAAGATCATGGATTGAAGAAATGGCAGGATTAAGCTATTTGGGGTTTGTTTTCTTTTGTTTATCCAGGTAGGTGATACAGTTGGTGCAACAGTAGACCTATACTCAGTCCTGTTCAAACACTTAATGAGCTATGAAATCATGGGGAAGTCACTTAACTTTTCTCAGCCTCAGTTGTCTCATTAGTAAAATGAGAATAATAAATGTTCCTACCCCATAAAGTTGTTGTGAAGATCAATGAGATGACACAATTGTGTTGTACTTTATTAACCTTATAGCACAATTTCAATGTTAACTTTGTTAAGCATAGAGGAAATGAGCTTGATATTGAGGAGAGAAAAAGTAAAGAGACTGAATTTGTGAGGGGAGCAAAGTGTTCTCAATAAAAGAGTAAACTTCTGAACATACCAGGAATTAAGGGCATAGTGAAGTGTTCTGCCCTCAGAAGCCACCCTTCTTTCTGAGAGTGGGGAGAAGAATAATAATAGGGTTCAGGTTTTTTTTCATATCAGCCACATTGGAAATAAACAAGAAAAATAAAGAATATTTAAGACATGTTTAGCTAAGTCTTTCACAGCTGGTCATCATTACAACATTGCTGTTACTGTGTACAGTGTTCTCCTGGTTCACTTCACTTTGCATCAGCTCATATATGTCTTCCTAGGTTTTTCTGAAAGGCTCATCATTTCTTATAACACAACAGTATTTCATCACAATCATAGACCACAACTTGTTCATCCATTTCCTAACAGATAGGTATCCCTTCATTTTTCAATTCTCTGCCACCACAAAAGACTTGCTTTAAATATTTTTTATATAAAGGTCCTTTGTCCCTTCCACTTTTCTTTGATCTCTTTAAGATACAAGTCTAGTAGTGGTATATTGATGGATCAAAAGGTATGCACAATTTTATAACTGTTGGGCTTGATTCCAAATTGTTTTCTAGAATAGTTGGACCAGTTCTCAATTTGACCAGTAATGCATTAGTATCCCTATTTTCTAAATTCTCATCGAAAAATTATCATTTCCCTTTTCCATTATGTTAACCAATTTGATAAGTGTGAGATGGTAACTCGAAGTTATTTTAATTTTCATTTCTCTAATCTATAATCATTTTAGAGTATTTTTTTCATGACTTTTGATAGCTTTGACTTCTTCTGAAAACTACCTGTTCATATCCTTTGGCAGTACTTCTTAGTTTTATTAATTTAGCTCAGTTCCCTATATATTTGAGAAATGAGGCTTTTATCAGAGACACTTCCTGTAAGTTGTTTTTTCCTGTTACCTGCTTTCTTTTTAATTTTGGCTGATTCTCTCTATCTCTTGTTGATCTCTCCGTATCTCTCCCCTACTTTGCTTGTGCTATCACCCTTTATATCTAGACCACTGACCCATTTTGAACTTGTTTTGTCATATGGTGTGAGATATTGGTCTATGCCTATTTCTGCCAAACTGCTTTCCAGTTTTAACAGTAATTTTTGTCAAATGGTTCTTGCTCCCAAAAGCTTGGGATTCAAGACTTATCAATACTAGGCTATTATAGTCATTTACTACTGTGTATTGTGTACCTAATAAATTCCATTGATCCACCACTTTATTTCTTTGCCAGTACCAGATTGTTTTGATTTGTCTTTTATAATATACTTTAAAAGTTGGAGCTGCTAGTATGCCTTCTTTCACATTTTTTTCATTGATATTAATGTCCTTCCTCATGAATGTTATAATTTTTCTAGTTTCATAAAATAATTCTTTGGTAGTTGGATTAGTATGGTATTGAGGAGAGAAGTGTTAAAAAAAAAGAAAGGAAGGAAGGAAGGAAGGAAGGAAGGAAGGAAGGAAGGAAGGAAGGAAGGAAGGAAGAAACCCAAAGTGCTCTATATAGTGAGCTCTTTATCTTTCCTTCTCCATACTTCAAAATTGTTCAGTTACCTCACCTGTAAAATGGAGATGATAATACTTGAACTTCCAACCTTAAGGGATTGATATGAGAAACCCATTCCATAAAAGACAAGTGATATATTGAGTTACCATTATATAAATTTGTTTACAGTCACATGTATAGTTAGTCTTGGAGTCAAGTATAATCATAATCATGGAGGTCAGGGAGTTGGTTTTGGGAACAAATAGAAACTCCTGCCAGTAGTCCTAAGAAAAGCATCATAATTTCCCCTCTCCCAAGGCTATCTATAGGCAGCATATAAAGGAAGAGAAAGAACCAGGAGCTATAGGCAGACTTTCCTAAAATGGTTCTTATAATACAGGAGGGATGGGTTAAAGGAGGAAAATAACCAGTTTCTTTTCTCTATTTCCTTGCCTTCAGCACATTTCTCAACCCTTTAGAATTTCTTTGTGGAATAGAAAAGCATTTTAAGTGTTTACTATGTTTAATTAAAATGATAGAAAAAATTTGCTGAAAAACTAGTCTATTCCTAAGTGACCACTATTGGAACATTATTCTCTCTTTTCTCCAATGCCTCTACATAATTGTTAAAATAATCTTCCTAAAACACAGGTCTGAGTACTCATCTTCTCTGCTTAAAAATCTTCAATTTCTCCCTATTGACATGAAGATAAAATGCAACAAGCCATGGATGTCCTTGAGGTTGTGTCCTTCTTTTCTCTCTTTACACTCTCTAAGTTATCCCATCAGATTCTATGGTTATAATTATTTTCTCAGTACAGAGATCTCTGAAAGGGATATGCCTAGCTCTAATGTCTCTCTTGATTTGTAATTCCCCATCATAAACTGCTCACTAGACAATTTCAGCTGGATATCCCATAGGCACTCCAAACCCAACACGTCCAAAACGGACATCTTTGCTCCTAAATACCTTTGTTCTGTTCCAAACTTCCTTCTTTCTGTTGAGGGCACCAACATCCTGCCAACCAGGATAGCTCCTTATTTTTGCATCTTCTATTGTATCCCCTAGTAAAAAGTTATTGCTAGACCTCATGTGTCTTTTGGATCTTCTTCCTGTAGGATACAACTGTGCCCATAGGACTCATGAATACAGCTATATGATGGATGCCTTAAGTGAGAACCTGTTCAAGAACAAACAAAACAGTCTCTTTTTTTAAGATTTTGTCTTTTGCAAACCCACTTTCAGAGGCTAGAATATTGCTACTGAAATGAAATTCTTTCAGGGATGAAATCTTGCCTGGGAATTCACTGTTCCCAATGTTATTCTGTTTGTGTACCAGCTTCTAGTTTGACAAAGAACAGGTTCAAGTCAGAAGTCACATTTCTGCACCTGTATTTTGAGTTCCAGAGTCCCAGTTAGGGGGACTCTTTTATCTTCATTAAAAAAAATGCTCTTCCAAAGATCTGTGTATGGAGTTTGCCATGGGGAAACTTGGCTTGATGAAGGGTTGGGAAAGAATATATTGCCCTTGTTTCTGCTGATGATATGACTAAATTTGGTTTTCTGCATGTCTGGATTTGATTCCTATGACATGAACTGACATGAATGCCAAGTGACTTCTCATGGAGAGTGAATGGTGCTTAGCATTCTGCATGGTCTTCCTAGATAAGTGCAACCCGAGCCAATGAATAATAGAAGCAGTGTATTTCTGTCAAGTATAATTATAACATTGAGCTATGTTCGTCGTGCATTCAGATTCGTGTATACATTAGTTTAAACATTGGAACATGCTGCTCCGTTAGACCTTCGAGGATTATTCTTTGAAAAATATCTTGCCTGCCCTTTTTGCTAATTATTTTAATCAGGAAAATAGTATTCTAAAAGTTTCTCTTCCCTTTAAAATTAGGAACTTGAGTTTTTAACATTTCTTTGAGAAATATGGTGTCTTGTGGTGGGGAAGGGAGAAAAGAAAAGTTTTTAAATTTCAAATCTGGTTTTAAATTCCATTCCTTTTTTTCCCCTGTAATTTAAAAAAAAATCTTGCTGCCTGCATTTTGATTAAGTAATTCTTCTAATGAAAATAATTACTTAGAATTATGAAACTGAATTATTCAGCATGCCACTGGCTATAGAAAAGGCAAATATAATTCTGTGACATTTTTCCTTAGTATTTTTTAAATCATAGAATCAGGGATTTAAATGTTAAAAGGCCCTTAGAGTACATGGAGTTAAAAGATCACAAACCTAAAGTTGGAAGGAACCTTAGAGGTCTTTTAGGCTGCTCTGAGACTTCATTTCCTCCTTTATGAAAAAAGGATCATATTATCTGGACTACCTGATTCACGGGGTATTAACAATTATACCTTTTTTCTTATTAAAATAAATAGAAAAAAGGGGAAGCTAGATGGTTCAGTGGATAACGTACTGGCCCTGGATTCAAGAGGCCCTGAGTTCAAATCTGGCCTCAGACACTTGACACTTACTAGCTGTGTGACCCTGGGCAAGTCATTTATTCCTCATTGCCCTACAAAAAAAAAAAAAGAAAGAAAGGATGGAAAAAGAAAGGAAAAAAAGCTATAAAATACAAAATAAATAGAAAAAAGAGCAGATAAGATATTTTAATGAGGAGAATGTTTAACATTAATGAAGTAAATATATAAATGCGACAGAAATATAAGATGTGTGTTACAAGTAAGGAAACTAAGACCCAGAGAGATTAAATGATTTCCCCAAGGACAAACAGATAGTAAGTGGCAGGACTAGAATTTGAAAACCTGTCTTCTGACTCTATATCTAGTACTTTTTTCAATGCATCATGTTCTATTAATTTCATCAGTTTTCAGACATCCCAACCAGATTGCTGCCTACCATTAAATTCTCTACTATGCCTTAAATCACAATGTCTCAAATGTTATAAGGATCCATGAATTTAGTAATATGGGTACTCCGCCCCCTAGCAGAGAACACCAGTCTGCTAGAACCTTAGTAAACAATCTTTGTAAGTTCCTGAAGCTGAAAAACTCAACTCTCTGCAGTCAATCTTTTGGGGATGAACCTTGCAGAGTTTAGCTAATCTGGTGCCTGGAAGGTAGACATATAATCAGTCATCAGATAAATACTTGAACTCTTTCCAGAGTGATAGACCCTGCTAATACTTGTTCACAGCTGTCATAGCCTAGGACCTAGGGTAACATCCATGCCAGTGAAGAATCATTGGAGTTGGATTGTACAGAAGGGTATAAGATTATAGACATACACATTTGTTCATATATATGTATGTGTGTATATGTGTGTGAGTGTATATGTCTACATATGTGTTAATTCATAATTCAAATTTATGAATATATCATATTTAAAGTATGAAAATCATTCTTAGTTCATGGATTGTACAGAAACAAGTGGTGGACCAGATTTCACTTCTGAGCCTGAGTTGACTGACTCCTGCACTAGAGCAATTTCTATCCTAGGGCCCCAGTCTCCTAATTTGTGACTACATCTGCCTGATTAATATCTTAGCCCCACACACCATATTTCATTTCACTATACCCTTGCCACCCATCTCCCCCAAAGTCTTGCCAACCTTCTTACCACTGTATGGAGGTTTACCCTTTCTTCTTAGCTCCTTATTATCACCTCATCTCTACCATTGTACCTGAATGGGTTGTATCAATCTACTATTCTATAGCCCACTGTAATTTTCATGTCCAAAATGCCACTCTCTGGCCATTATTCCCCTAAATGTATTTTCTCTCCTGTTAGAATGTAAATCCCTTGCATAGAAGCATGGCTTTTTCTCTCATACATGTATCATCAATGTTTAGCATAGTTCTTTTTACATGTATTTGTCCAAAGGCAAGGAAGCCTTTATATAACTTCTTCACACATTTAGAAATAGTAATAGAGTGATTCTCTTCTCTTTCCACTTGTTTCTACCACCACTTAGGTCTGTAGTGACCAAGCATTGAGGATTTAGGCAAGTTCACTCTCCAGTTCTTGTTTGACAATCAGATCCATTATACCACTTCAATTTATTCAATTTATGTGTTACTTTAAAGTTTATAAAGTACATTCCATGTGCTAGCTTTATGAGAAAGGTGGTATAAATATTATTTTCATTTTACTAATAAGGAAACTGAGACTCAATTGTTTAACTGATGGCCAACATTTCAGAGCTTGTGCATAGCACAGTTAATACTAGAATCTAGACCTTTTCCCACTCAGCCATCTCATATTACACTATGCCTGATGTGGGGACTTTTTACTTTGTGAGAAAGCAAGCAATAGCACAGTTCCATTATGTAAAATCTAAACCTGTGGGATATAAATTATAGAATATTTAATTCACCATTTGGCACCATTTTTAAAGAATAGAACCTGTGATTTGATTGGTATAGGAAACTCTCAGTGAGGAAGCTATCAATGCAGGTTTGCAGCTTCTCTGAAACTTAGTTTTAGAGAATTCCCTTGGATAGGAACTCAGTATTTGACAAAAACTGCTGGGAAAACTGGAAGATAGTATGGCAGAAATTAGGCTTAGACCAACATCTTACACCTTATACTAAAATAAGGTCAAAATGGATACATGATTTAGACATAAGAGGTGATACCATAGGTAAATTAGGAGAGAAAGGAATAGTGTACCTATCAGATCTTTGGAAAGGAGAACAGTTTTTGACCAAACATGAGATAGAGTATATTATAAAATGCAAAGTGGATGATTTTGATTATATTAAATTAAAAAATTTTTGTACAAACAGAAGCAATGCATCCAAAATTAGAAGGGAGGCAGAAAGCTGGGAAACAATTTTTGAGGCCAGTGCTTCTGATAAAGGCCTCATCTCTAAAATATATAGGGAATTAAATCAAATTTATAAGAATCCAAGTCATTCCCCAATTGAGAAATGGTCAAAGGATATGAACAGGCAGTTTTCTGATGAAGAAACCAAAGCTATCTATTCCCATATGAAAAAATGCTCTAAATCTCTAATGATTAGAGAGATGCAAATTAAAACAACTCTGAGGTACCACCTGACACCTATCAGATTGGCTAAAATGACAAAAAAGGAAGATAATAAATGTTGGAGAGGCTGTGGGAAAATTGGAACACTAATGCATTGTTGGTGGAGCTGTGAGCTGATCCAACCATTCTGGAGAGCAATTTGGAATTATGCCCAAAGGGCGATAAAGCTGTGCATACCCTTTGACCCAGCAATCCCACTTTTAGGTCTTTTGCCCAAAGAAATCATGGAAGGGGGAAAGGGACCCACATGTACAAAAATATTTATAGCTGTTCTTTACGTGGTAGCAAGGAATTGGAAGTTGAGGGGGTGCCCATCAATTGGGGAATGGCTGGACAAGTTGTGGTATATAAATACAATGGAATACTATTGTGCTGTAAGAAATGATGAGCAGGAAGAGTTCAGAGAAACCTGGAGGGTCTTACATGAGCTGATGATGAGTGAGATGAGCAGAACCAGAAGAACAATGTACACAGTATCATCAACATTGAGTGTTGACCTACTGTGATGGACTATATTCTTCTCACCAATGCAATGGTACAGAAGAGTTCCAGGGAACTCATGATAGAAGAGGATCTCCAAATCCAAGAAAAAAAAAAGAAAGAAAGAACTGTGGAGTATAGATGCTGATTGAACCATATTATTTCTTTTGTTTTGGGTGCTGTTGTTTTTTTTTCTATTTTGAGGTTTTGCATCACTGCTCTGATTCTTTCTCTTGTAACAGGATTAATGCAGAAATAGGATTAATGTTATTATGTGTATATATATGTGTGTGTATATATATATCTATATGTATATGTATAGAGATATATAGATATAACCTATATCAGATTACCTGCTGTCTAGGGGAGGGGGGGAGGGAGGGGAGGGAGTGAGAAAAATCTGAAATTGTAAAGCATGTATAAACAAAAGTTGAGAACTATCTTTACATGTAACGGAAAAAATAAAATATCTCATAGAGAATTCCCTTGGACCTAGAAGGTTGAGAGACTTGTCCTGAAACATACAGCCAGGATGTATCAGAGGTAGTCTTCCTGACTCCAAGCCAAGCTTGCTACTTGGTATATCTTAACAGAGACACTAAAAAAGAAAAAAAAAAACTTCTCTGAACATCATTCTGGTGGGAGAAAATAGGAGGTAGACCAGCTGCTGCAAGACTAATAAGCATCAAAGCAAAGAAACTTTTTTTTAAAAAATTCTACTTAAAAAAATTCTACTTAAAGAATTCCACAGTCTCAAAGTCTAAAAGCACAGTGCCTGGCACATAGTAGGTGCTTTAAAAAAAGTTTATTGATGATTTGTTGATTGAACCCAGAATCTGTTCCTGAACAAGTATGTCCTCTACAACATACTGGACAAGTGATTGCCTATCATTTGTTTGAAAACCTATAAAGGAGGAGAACCCAGTGAGGGAGAATGCACTATATTCATTAGATGTATAGAGTCTAAGAATTAGAAGGGATTTGTAATTCCAGACCCCTGCCAGTACATGAATCTCTTCTATAATGCAACTGCAACAACTAATTATAGTCATCCAGCTTCTGGTTAAATACCTTCAGTGACAAAGAACTCACTACTTCATGATGCAAAGCCTTCCATTGCTAGATATCCATAATTGTCAGAATGTTCCTTTCAGATTAAATTAACATCCATCTCCTTATGACTTCCACATTTCTCTCCTCACTTTACTCCTGGGGATAAGAAAACATGTCTAATTCTCCTTATATGTGATAACCCTTTGAATATTTGAGGTTAATGTCATATATCCCCCAAGTCTTCTCTTCTATAGGCAGAAGAATACTGTATGATTTTGGATTCTGGATTATGGGAAATTCCAACTAACTAAAGCAAGCTCTCTAGGAATGCTCCCTAACAATTTTGACCCTTGAAAAAAAAATTTGACCCTTGGATAATTTTCTGCCACCACTAAATTTCTGCTCTAAAAATTATGTCTTGGATCTATGAGTCCTTTACCTACACCTTCACTTTTCTTTGGGTATTCCTATTCAAGTCACCTCTAGGTAACATCCTCTTCAGTACCACCTTTAAAGACTTTATTAACAGCTCAAGGACTATTTCACAATCATATATAGAGACTTTAAGGTACCATCTAGCCAAAGGAAATAAAGTTAAAATTGATATGTTCTTATTATTCACTTCAGCTTGACACAAATTAATACAGTAGTTCAATTCAGTGGTGCCAAACTAAAATAGAAACAGCAACCACTAATCTGTACCTAAAGATCCCTGTGGGCCACATAATGACTTCAAAAACCACATGTTAACATTATCTATATTCTAGTAAATTTTCATTTATTATATTAAATATATCCCAGTTACATTTAATTCTGACTCACTTTGTGCTCAGGAGTATTGTGGATCACATGGGTCTCTTGAGGCTTGGCTGTTTGATATCTCTGGTCTAGTCTAATGATTTCTCTTATATTTCATTCCCAAAATTGCTATTGAGCTATTGCCTTCAGTAGTAGTCCTTAGAGATGCCAGATCCTTCTTCATTGTGTTCTCAAGGTCTAACCCTCACAGCTCTATTGAACATGTGCTCTCTGGATTCACCTGAGCCACCAAATAGAATGTCCCTGATCCCACTCACAGGAATCTTCCTAAATTAGTCTACTCATTTCCTGGCATATAACCCAAGGAACATGGTTAAGATATTGCTATGTTCCTTGACATGGTCCCTTTCCTTTTCTAGTTAACTCATCCTTTCTCATTCCCTATTCTCTATAATATGGCTTAATTATTCTTTTTTATCATCTTTTCCAGACCTCAAACCCAGTAAATCCCACATAGGTGATTTGCAAAATATCCTCCTAGGTCAGGCTATGATTCCACACTTCTCCTGTAATACATTAGGCACCTAACTCTTAGCTTAAATTTTATATCCAGGAGGTAACATTTTAATTGGGGAAAGTTTACTGATACATGAGATTTTAGAGGAGGGTTTTTTTAAAGGAGATATTAAATTCAAGGTGTTCTTGGGTAATAGCTAAATCCATAGAGGAGACTAAATTGAAAATGACTTTAAATTGTAAAATATGGACCTTTTATTTTATATGACTTTTGATATTATTCTCACTTATTTTCCTCAGTAGATAACTTGATCATGAAGATATTTTTTTTAATCCTAAACAAAAAAGTTTAAAGGTCAAGACATGTAAAGAAAACACTTTTTCATAAAATCAAGAGTTTATCAGATCCTGGTGATTTAAAAAATCATTTTGTAAAGCTGATTCTCAAGCTCAAGTTATTTCACTGAAGGGTTTCCAAAAAAATTCCAAAAATTTCCAAAAAAATATTGAATAAGCTATCATTACCAAAGCTTTCTCATGTTTATATATTTTTATTTGACTCATAAAATCTTATTATTTTTAAACTCAAACTTCAGTGAATTTCAACTATGTTATTTCTCTTTATTTGCCTCCGAAAGCTTAGGCAGTTGACTCTTTTAGTTGTGTACTTTTTATTGAGAGAAGTGGAATATACTAGGAAAGGCACCAGTTTTAATTCCAACCTCTGCCTTTAAGTATGTGACCCTCAGTGAGTCAATTAACATCTTTGGGCCTTGGTTTTCTCATCTGCAAAATGAGTGAAGTAAAGAATTGTATGAATTGAGGCAGCATGAAATTAGCAGAACCAGCAGAACAATCAGAACAATGTACAAAATGACTTTAAAACTGTCAACCTGAATAATACAAATAAGAATGCTAAACTCTAAGTAACCAGAATGACCCATCTTGGCCTTGAAGAACAAAGGATGAAACAGCTCATTTGGTAGATGTGATAAAATAATGGAATTTGGCAGATGCCAAGGGGGCCCACCTGATTGATGTAGTATTGTTTGAATTGAGTGAGAATGAGAAACCAAATTAGTACCTACTTGGGGATGATTAGATATAGGCCACACCTGGCCTGCCCTGAGTGACATGTTAGTGTGCTACTGACATCACTAGGGGACCACTCTCAGCCATGCAACTTGAAGGACCTCCCTTTTGGGGGAGGGAGAGAAAAAGTAGAAAAAGGGAATGCTCTCTGAGAGTAGCTCTCTTTCCTGTTGGTGAGCTTCTGATAGTAGACTGGAGAGGGACTACACAGGGACTGCACAACTGATTCCCATAGAAACTACAGACCCCAGGTGGTGAGTTAATAGAAATGAGGCCAGCTCTTCAAATTAGCTGAGCTGGAAGCGAGTTTGGGGATTTAGTCAGTCCTTGATAGAACCAGGGACCTTATCCATTTTTCTCTTCCCCTATTCCCTTGTCCCTGGCTTTATTAACTTCACCTTTGTTGTATTTTTTATCCCCATTAATTAACCCTGGTTTGTTGGTGGAAAAGAGACTGTTAATCTCCTTTCTTATGAGCCTGGGAGAAATAACTAAAAAAGGCAGTTTGGAAGAGAGGAAACTTTGGACCTAGAAGTCCCTCTTTATTTTCTGAACCCCAATATTACGGCAAGCCACCCAGTTAACTCTCCCATAATAAATTTGGCCCTTACATAGAGAAATGGAAATCTCTGGATAAGGCATGAGATACGTGCATGTCTATGTATGCATGTATATGTATGTGTGTTTATATGTATATATACACCTATCTCAAAAGATGATGAAAAGGAATATGCAGTTGAATTTTGGGTAGTTGGAGAGAAAGGGCACTAGTACTTAAAGGGATCAGAAAAGACTTTATGTAGTATGTGACAAATGAACTATGTCTTGACACAAGAGAGGTAAAAGTAGGGAAAGGAGTGACTTCTAGGCATGGGTGTGTGTGAAAATTATTAATAATAGGGTGTTTTAGGGTTCTATGAAACCCATAGAGCCTGGCCAGACCTTTCTTTGGGCCAGCCCAGAGTCAGGAGAATTTCAAAGGAAATGTGGTTGTACCTTGGACTGTGAATAGGGATTAAAACCACACCTACCTGAAGGCTTTTTCCCCTCAGAAGACTCTGTACTCTGACATCAGCACATATTGAACCCTGAGCCAGACCACCCTCAAATCCAGTAAACCAATAGATTTGAATGATGCTAGCCAATTAGCTTTGAGCAATGTGTAAGGTTGATCTCTCCTGTGGCTGCATAGAGCTTACACAGTGACTCCCTCTTGTGGCCCAGGAACTTAGAGGGAGAAGATGCAGTGCACTATGGTTCCTCATTATCTCTCATTCTTAACTTTCTGAGCCATGTGCTCTCTTTACTAATATTTAATATGCTTTAATAAATGCTTAGCCCCAAACTGGTGCAGTAGCCTCTAATTTCTAAGTAACAAATATATTAGAACCCCAGCTAAGTTACCCTAAACTTGGGGACAGTAATAGGCAATCCCATAAGTTTTTATTTGCCACAGGAGACAGCCAGTGCAAAGGCTTGAAAACTCGAGGTTGAGTATCTCATGTGAGGTTAGTTTGACTTGATCTGAGTGTTCCAGAAAGGAATAATATTCAATGAGGATGGATAGAGTGGGGCCAGTTTGTGGACAGTTTTAAAGACCAAAGAGAATTTTATGTTTGTTCTAGGAGCAATAGGAAGCCACTGGCATTTGTTGAGTAAGGGAAATGGTAAGGTCAGATCTCTGCTTAAGGAAAATTACTCTGACTGCAGTCTTTAGAATAAGCTTTAAAGGTGAGACTTGAGGCAGAGAGATGAATTGAGAGACTGCTTCCAGTTGAGTAGTGATAAGAGCCTTAACTAAAGCAGTAACCGTTTGAGAGAAGAGGTCAGATATAAGAGATGTTGTTTAGCTGGAAAATGCAATATTTAGCAAATGAGTTGATATGTGAGGTAAGAATAAGGAGTCAAGGATAATGCCAAGGTGACAAACCTAGAAGGTTGGAAGACCTATGGTACCATTGACAAGAATAGATAAGTCTGGGAAATAGGTAGGTTTGGGGGAAAAGATGATGCTTGGTTTTAGATAGTTAAGTTTGAGGTGTCTCTCACACATCCATTTTGAAATGCCCATTAGGTAATTTAATGATGCAGGCTTGAAGCCCAGGGCAGAAATTAATACTACAGATACACACCTATATACATATATCTGAAAATAATCAATACGAAAATAATAACTGAATTCATAAGAGTTCACCAAGAGTGTAAAAGGCAAGGCAGAAGAGTAGAAGGCCTAGAACAGAGCCATGAAGAAAATCACCAGTTGTGGGTATTATCTAAATAAGGAACCAGCAGTGGAGATTGAGAATTGAGTAGGTAGGTAGAGCCAAGAGAGAACTGTCCCATAAAAACTATGAGAAGAAAGAGTATCCAGGAATCAATAGTAATATATGAAGTGGACAAATAAAAGAAAAATTTTAAGATGAAGAAAAGACCACCAGCCTTGGCGATTAAGAAATTATGGGGGGCAGCTAGGTGGCGCAGTGGATAAAGCACTGGGCTTGGATTCAGGAGAACCTGAGTTCCAATCCAGCCTCAGACACTTGACACTTAACTAGCTGTGTGACCCTGGGCAAGTCACTTAACCCTCATTGCCCTGCCAAAAGAAAGAAAGAAATTATGGTGACTTTTCAGGTGCATGATGAGATCAGAAGTCAGCCTGCAGAGAACTGAGGAGTTAGAGAAGAGAACATGGAGTGTTCATCAGTGCTCATCAATCAGTGAATGGTGCAGATTTTTCTAGGAGTTGGAATGCTGATGAGGGAATAGAAGGATAGAAGGAAGGGTGGAGAATACATGAGCATGTTTAAAGGCAGTAGATAAACAACTAGTAGAGGGAGCCTGAAGATAACAGATAAAAGGTTCCTGACTGAGGTTGCAATCGGTTGGAGAGGAGAGGATCAAGGACACATGTAGAGGAGTTGTCCATGACAAGGATAAGGGCCACCACCTTGTTTTCAGATACTGGGATAAAAAGGAAGAGAGTGAGAGAAGATGTCAAGAGTTTTTGAGATGAAGAGAAAGAGAAAAGAGGGAGTTCAGTTCACATGGTCTTAAATTTTCTATTTAAAGTAAGGGGTGAAGGTATACAGTACATAATAGTAAATGGCCATAATAAAATAGCATTTGATAAGCCCAAAGAAGCTAGCTTTTGGGGAAGAACTCAACATTTGACAAAATTTCTGAGAAAACTAGAAAGCAATTTGGCAGAAACTAGGTATCTACCAACATCTCATGTAATACACCAAAATTAGGTCAAAATGGGGTAAATATGTATATAATCTAGACATAAAAGGTGATATCATAACTAAATTAGGAAAGCACCATGTATAAGGAAAGAGTTAATAACCAAACAAGAAAATGTTATGGGAAGTAAAATGGATAATTTTTAGTACATGCCATGAAAAAGGTTCTCCACAAACCAAATCAATGCAGTCCAAATTTAAAAGAAAGCAGGAAATTGGGAGAAAACATTTACAGCAAGTTCCTCTGATAAAGGCTTCATTTCTTAAATTTATAAGGAACTGTGCTACATTTATAAAATAAGATCTATTGCTCAATTTATAAAGAAAGGATATGAACAGGCAGTTTTTACAAGAAGAAATCAAAGCTATCAGTGGTCACATAAAAATGTTCTAAAAATCACTATTGATCAGTGAAATGCAAATTAAAATAACTCTGTGGTACCACCTCACACCTATCAGATTGACTAATGTGACAGAGAAGGAAAATAACAAATGTTGGAGAGGATTTGTAAAAATAGGAACACTAATACACTGTTGATAGACTTGTCAACCATTCTAGAGAACAATTGGGAACTATGCCCAGACAGCTATAAAACTGTTTATATCCTTTGAGCCACCAGTACTACTACCAGGTTTGTATCCCAAAGAGATCAAAGAGGAGGGAAAAGTACCTATATGTGCAAAAATATTTATAGCAGATCTTTTTGTGGTAGCAAAAACTTGAAAAATGAAGGAATGCCCATCCACTGGGGACTGGCTAAACCAATTATGGTTTATGATTGTGATGGAATATTATCATGCTGTAAGAAATTATAAGCCTCATCTTTTCAGAAAAACATAGGAAGACTTATATGTTCTCCTGGTTCTGCTTACTTTGCTCACTTTGATGCAAAGTAAATTGAGCAGAACCAAGAGAACATTGTACACAGTTACAGCAACATTGTGACAGTGATCAACTGTGAAAGACTTAGCTACTCTGATCAAGACAATGAAACAGGAGAGTTCCAAAAGACCCAAAATGAAAAATGCTATCCACCTCCAGAGAGTGAGATCTGATGAACTCGGTACAGATTCAAGCATACTTTTTCATTTTGTTTTTTCTTGCTTTTTTTTTTTTTGCAACATGGATAATATAAAAATATGTCTTGTGTAACTTCATATATAATTGACCTCATATTGCTTACCTTCTCAATGGGCAGAAAAGGGGTATAGGGCAAGGTGAAAATTAAGAACTCAATTTTTTAAAAAAGCAAGTATTAAATATAAAAATGTTTAAATAATTTAAAAAATAAAGTAAGAGTTGAGGTCCTTATCTGAAAGAAGGAAAGTGGTATGGGAAGCTTGATAGGAAAAGAGAAGGATTTGAAAAGTTTTTGTAGGGATTGAAATAGAAAATAAATTAGAGGGGGCAGTTAGGTGGTATAGTGGATAAAGCATCAGCCCTGGATTCAGGAGTACCTGAGTTCAAATCCAGCCTCAGACACTTGATACTTAACTAGCTGTGTGACCCTGGGCAAGTCACGTAACCCTCATTGCCCTGCAAAAAAAGAAAAAGGAAGAAAGAAAGAAAAAGAAAAAAGAAAATGAACTAGAGAATAAAAATTGTCCTTGCTCCAACGAGGGTGTAATGGAAGCTGGGTAACATGAATTTATAATGCACAATCCAGCACTATTATGTAACTTCTTTCAGCTCCACACAGCATTATAGAGTAGAAAAAGAAAAGATGGTAATATTCAACAGCTGAGCTTCATAGAGGGGTGCGGTATGATAGGGCAACTGGAGGAAAGGGATTTCAAATCAGACAATAATATAGTATTGAAAAGGCTAATTCTGGGACAGCTAGGTGGCACAGTGGATAGAGCACTGGCCCTGGATTCAGGAGGACCTGAGTTCAAATCCAGGCTCAGACCCTTGACACTTACTAGCTATGTGACCCTGGGCAAGTCACTTAACCACAATTGCCTCACAAAAGAAAAAAAGAAAGAAAGAAAGAAAGAAAGAAAGAAAGAAAGAAAGAAAGAAAGAAAGAAAGAAAGAAAGAAAGAAAGAAAGAAGGAAAGAAAGAAAAGGCTAATTATAAGTTTAAAATTGGAGGAAAGGAAATGAAGTCAGAATAGGGGTGATGGCCTTGGTAAGAGGGAGAAGGATAGAGAGAAATGAAGTGAGAGGAGGTTGTGTTCAGAGGAATGTCAGCATTTTTTATTTGGGAAATGGAACACTATGATGGTAGGATCCAGTGTGTGACCACCCCTTTGTGTGGCTGAAGTGAAGTAAAGGGGTAGATCCTAAGGTTTCAGGAGACTGAAGAATTACATAGTTAGAGAATCTGAGGGAGCATAAAAGTCATTATTAGAATCCCTTTTTTTAAGTTTTAAGTTTGAGTTGGGGAAGAGATGAAGTCAAGCCAGGTGTTGAACTTCTTGAGTAGGCCAGAGAATGACCAGGGGTCAGTATACAGTAGCTGTCATATTCTGGATTGCGTGGAAAATGTTGATACTCCAAACTTCAGAGAAGCAAAGGTTGCCATGTGGCCACAAATAATTCAAAAGTTTCTCAAGGAAAGAAGGATGATATTTCTGTGGCAAGAGATATTGGGAGATGACAGAAACTAGACAACTCAGCTCTCTTCCTGGTTTCATCAAAAACCTGCAAGCAAACTCCTTAGCTTATTTTCCTGTAACATTTGTTAATAATATTTAACAAAACTTGACTTCTATTGATGGGGCAGATAATATCATCACCATCAATCATCATCATCATCATCGTACTTAAATGCTTGAAAGATCTGGAATTTTATCAGTTCATATTCTCTGATGATACAAATGTCAACAACTCTATGACCTGTTTAGAGAGCTGTTGTGGCCAAAAAGTAAAACGAAACCTATTTCCCTACAACCAGCATAGAGGTGAGAGTTTTCCAAATTTAGCTAGGCTGGCCTTGGCTGACAGCCACAGGACCAGGCCTGGAAGCCTCTTCATTTTGTCAGGACCTGTTAGAACTTGCAGTGTGCAGGCCTTAACGCCAATCTCTTTGAAATGCAGGTCATCCAAACTTAAGACTGGCATGTTGTTGTTGTTATTTTGTTACTATTATCACGAAAGAAAAGAAAAAAAAACAATATGGAATGGTGGAAGAAGTTGGGCCTTTCAAGTGGGAGGGCCTTGTTTCAAATTCTCCTCCTTTCCCTTACTACTTAGATGACCTTGGGCCACTGTGTGACTTGTTGGTAGAGCAAAGTGGCTGCTTCACCTCTCTGACATCAGTCTCCTGATCTGTAAAATGAGAACAGAACTAAATGGCTCCTAAGATCCCTTCTCTACATTCTTGAGAGAAAAAGGAAAAATTATCCTCACAGAAAAAAATGTGCTTGCTCCTCGTGGGGTAGCTTACTTCCTAAACGCAAGATCTTGTGATTATTCATAAAATTAGCCTGAGCGTATGATAAATTGTTAGGTCTTGAAATAGTCGAAGTCAAAATAACTCTTTTCACAGTCGTGTGAATTCTCCAACCTCCTCCTAAGGGTTGTTTCTTTTCTGTCCTTATACATCTGATTAAATAAGCACGTATATCTTTCACTGAGCCAGAGGGCTATCTGGTGTTTGTTTTGAAAATTAGCGGGTGAAGGGGCAGCTAGGTGGCACAGTGGATAAAGCACCAGCTGTGGATTCAAGAATCCCTGAGTTCAAATCCAGCTTCAGACACTTGACATTTACTAGCTGTGTGACCCTGGGCAAGTCACTTAACCTTCATTGCCCCACAAAAAAAAAAAAAAAAAAGAAAAGTAGAAGGTGAAGTCCAAGGGCTAGAGGGGGCCTTACCCTAAACTAGGGTTTATTATCACAGCTCCCTACCTTCCTTGAATCCTAGCTAGCCCCATCAGCATTGTCTCCTTTCCTTAGCCTCTCCATTCCCCACGGAAACCTTATTTTCCTCCTATGCCTCTACCCCTCCCCATTCTCAACTCATTCCCCTGCCATCTATCTCTCGCTCCCCTACCAGACCAAACCTTGGTTGAGGGAAGAACCATATCCTTCAGAGCTAAAGTAAAGGGGAAATGTTACTATTGCTCACTTCTATTCAGTAGCATGAGAATATTGTTACTCTGTTTTTTCAGAAAAATGTGAGTTTTGAGGGATGATGTAATCTCTTAATGACTTATGAGGTTGTTAAACAGTTTGAGAACCACGAAACTATTTTTCAATGATTTTTTATGACCATGGAATTCTCAGGCTTGTTTTTCTTTTTTTCTCTTTGCTAATCCTTCTATTATTTTTGTCATCCCTTCTTTTCTTACTTCATTCTCTCCTTTTCATTCCTCTCCTTATTTCTTCTCTCCATCACCTTCATGCTCCACCTTGACTGCCAGTGAAATCACAGCTGTTTTTAGCACTCAAGAAAAAAAAAAGTTTTCCAATCTGATCCATCGGCCAAATTTCCTGTATTTGTCACTCAGTATTTTAAGCAAATTGTAATTTATTTGGAGGATGCCCTCGCTGTAGTTAGAAAAGAGAGTATATACTGCCACCTGCTGGGGCTTTACATGAAAGAGAGACGGCACTAGAATCTGGGAAAGATTTCATCCTATTTCTGAAGCCGTATTTTATGAAATACCTTGTCATAAGTCAACCAGTGAGGTCACAGTTTGCATCTTTACTCCTCAACAATTTCTATCATGCGAGTTATCTAAGGTAATCATCCATACTTTCTCATAGCTTATCCTTTTTTTTAAAAAAATGATGCAAGTAGTACAATATACAAAATATTTCATTAAATCCAAACTTGTTCTACCTCTGATTCTTCTCGAATCATAAAAATAAATTGCAGAAATACCAAGGCAACTTTTGACTTAACTCTGGCAGATTTGACTGTCGATGTTGAAGTCTTCATTTTTTCTAGTGAACAAGAAAAAAATGTCCTTTTTTCACACACAGAAACACAGCAGTGATTCTGTCTGAAGCTAGAGAGGAGTAAATAATAGTTTCACTCTCCTTCCCTCCCCTTTCTTCCCCTCTCTCAACCCTCCTTTGCTTCCCCCCAATCACTCCCCTCTCCTGTACAAATGGAGAGAATACATAAATTACCCATTTCCCAGGGTTATAGTTAGAAAAACACTTTGTGAAACTTAATCTTTATTTGTAAGGCTCTTTATTATTCATAATAACATAAGAAGAGACTGCTTGGCTTAGAGGTTTTAAATCCAGACTCAGGCTCATATGGGTCCTGTGATCCTAGGCAAGCCACTTAAGGCCTTAATGTCCCCAGGCAATCCTGTAAGACTTTTAGTTACTGGTGAGTTGCAGTTCTCCACTGGTGGAAGGAGTTCCTACTCAGGAATCTCCTAACCCTAATGAAATTCAAGGTCCCTTTTCCTCCCTATGCTCCTTCTCCAAATATAAATGAAGTAAATTTCCTTGGATCGATTCCTTCCTCACCTTCACACTTAGGGGAAGAGTTACTGAAATGTGACAGCATTAATATTGCCATCTCTCATTTTCTATGGAAAAGCTTTGACTTAAGGCTGACTCTGGACCAGCACAGGGACTGGGGAACTAATGCGACAAGCTGGCAGGTGTGGTTGTTTTCTAATGCCAGCCAGAATGCTCATGGTTTTCCCAAATGTTGACACTTTACCTGTACAAGAATTCATACCAAGGGAAAGTTGTTGAGTAAAATTAGACTAGTATTTATCTCTTATAGTCTTTTCATAGGATTAAACTCACTTTATTCCTCATTTCTATTTCCCTGATGATAGTTGATATCCTAAAGAAGAAACAATCCTTCCTACTCATCCCAGGAATCCTTGTTTGCATTTGGCTGACAAGTTAATGGCCAATGAAAGTGAATGGGGCACATTAGGGGAGGGAAGAAAAAAAGAATATCTGCTGACATACAGTTCTCTTTGCAGAAATATAGGAAGGAAGGAAACAAGCCTTTATTAAACACCTAGTATAATGCCAGGCACTGTGCTAAGTACTTTACAAATATCATGTATGTGATCATCACCATCCTCTAGAGTAGATGCTATCATTATCCCCATTCTACAGTGGAGAAAATAGGCAGATAGAAGTTTAATGATTTGTTCAGGGTCACATAGCTAAGTAAGTGTCAGAGGCTGGATTTGAATTAAGACCTTCCCAACTCCAAGGCCAAACACTCTATCTACTGTGTCACCTGGCATAGTAAATCCAAAAATCCAGGGCTATTTTTCCCCTTTGACTACTTCAGAAACACTGAGTCAGGTGTTCCTGGTCCTAAGTTATCAGCTCTTTGCACTCTACACTTAACTAAAAGCCTAGTGTCAGTGGACTCCAAGGCAAATCTCTCCCTGCCCCTCTGGAAACAATGAGAGTTAAGTGACTTGTCCAGGGTCACACAGCTAGTACGTATCAAGTGTCTGAGGTTAGATTTGAACTCAGGTCCTCCTGAATCCAGGGTTGGTGCTTTATCCACTGTACCACCTAGCTGCCCCCTCCAAGGCAAAGCTTATGGATCTCACTAAGGTGACTTCAAGAATGGTGGTTCTCATAACGAAAGTAAAGGAGAAGCCATTATGCCAGGGTTCTTATATAATTATTGAAGTTGAGCAAAACAAACCTTCCTTAATAGAATTAAGATGTATTTAAATGCTAGATGGACGTAGGGTCGGATTATTGATTAAATTGGCAGCTCAGGACATGCAGTACTATGGCAAGCATACAGAATTTGGATGCCAAGTATATCTGTTTTAATCCCAACCCTCCCTTCCTATACTGGCACTAGAGCCTTGGGCATTTCATCCCACAACTTAAAACCTCAGTTTCCTCATCTATAAAGGAATTCAACTTCATGATCTTGAAAGTCCTAAACTCTGTCATCTATAGCATGATGTCAATATGCACCAACCCAAATGAATAGAATTTTGAATTTGTCTTCAACATAGCAACTGAGAATAATTATAACCTGTATTTGTACATGGGCATGTGCAGTATATTTCATTAGGGCGTATAACTAGAGGATTTCATTTCTTTTTAAAGGCAAACATTTAGGGGCAGCTCGGTGGCACAGTGGTTAGAGTACTGACTCTGGAGTCAGGAGGCCCAAAGTTCAAATCCAGCCTCAGACACTTGATGCTTACTAGCTGTGTGATGCTGGGCAAGTCACATAACCTTGATTGCCTCACTCAAAAAAAAAATTATTATAAAGGCAAATGTTTATTAAATTTTCAATCATTAAGAATACTATTTTTGTTTTTCATACCAAGGAAACTAAAATTTAGCTAAACTTATTTTTAAATAAATTTTTTACTTAAAAGTGAACAATTTTAGGGGCAGCTAGGTGGCACAGTAGATAAAGCACTGGCCCTGGATTCAGGAGTACCTGAGTTCAAATCCAGCCTCAGATAATTGACACTTACTAGCTGTGTGACCCTAGGCAAGTCACTTAACCCCAATTGCCTCACCAAAACAAAAAAAGAAAGAAAGAAAAGTGCAAAATTTTTCAAAGGTCCCTTTTAATCAAACTTTTACCTTGACCCTAAAATAGAGAACAGACATTTCTTTATTTTCTTGGATAATAAAATATCTTTCCAAGTCCACCCTGCCCTCCTAGTTTTGTATTTTGCTATGTAGAAATAATGGTGGGATTTGATACCAGGTGACCACAGGTGAAATTTTTTGAAATTTTAAGATTTTTGCCTCCTTTGCCTATACCAACTAGAAGTTCAGGTTGGGGTAAAAGTCATGGAAAACAAAGTGGGAAAAAATTTCTAATTAATTTTTTTCCTGACCCAGCTGCAAGTTGTTTGGAGTCCCTAGGAATGATAGAGGGAGTCAGAGGCGGAGGGACAGGAAGGAGGAGTGCCCATCTGAGCCAAGTAGCAACTGGACTTTGTCAAATAGCCCTGGTAGTGACCAAAGCAAGCAAGGCAGCATCTTGGACAGAGCTTATAATAAAACAATAGGGGATCAATCCCTGGACTACTGAATATCTGACAGACTAGACATACCTCCTTTTCCCTTCCACACCAGAGACCTATGGAAACTGAGAGAGGAAGCTAGTGCAGGAAGAGGAGAAAGGAAGAAGAATCCTGGTGGTGACAGCTGAAACAACTCCCCTGAGACTCATAAAGATGGTCCCAACCCCTGGTGGGTTCTAGAGAGGGCTGTTCACACATTAGAGTTTATTTGGGTCACCTGTGAAACACACACACACACACACACACACACACACACACACACACACACACTCTTATTTATATAAAACTTTTAAGGTAGACACAAAGAAATTCATATACATCATATACACCTTGATGTAGTATGATAAAATAATGGGATTTAGCAGATACTCAAAGGCTCACCTGGAGATTAATCTAAACTGATTGAATTAAGTGAGAGTGATTGACTGCTGATTAGCCTACTTCAAGTTAACTAGATTGTAAGCACACCTGGCTGGCCCTTAAGAAGGTATTCTTCTCAGAAGCTAAGAACTTTGAACTTAACTCAAGACCACCTTCAATTCCAGTGACCAATGGATTTGGATGATGCCTATCAATCAGCTTGAAGCAGTGTGTAAGGACTGCCTCTACTCCAGATCTATGAAAAGCTTCCACACTCAGTGTGAGGGGAGTTCATGATTAAAGCAGGCTTCTGGCAGAGGACTTGAGGAAGAACCAGACCAGGCTAGAACTCTAGGCTAGATAGGCCTTTTCTTAACTCCACATGTTCTCTTTTTTTCTAATACCTAGTATGCTTTAATAAATGCTTAATGCCTAAAGACTGGTGCTAAAGCTTCTAATTTAAGGTGACCACACAATTTAGATTTTAAACATCACAGTTGTCACATACATCATAAAATTTTAGCTACTTAAGCTATATGTATCCATGGCTTTCAGTTCTTTTTCTCTCATTCTTTTCTAAACCCACTGCAGTCTGACTTGTAACCTCAACTCTCAATATTGTTCTCTCTGAACACTAGTCATCTCTTAATTGCTAAATGCAGTGGCCTTTTCTCAGTCTTTATCCTTCTTGCCCTATCTGAAGCACTCAGTGCTATTCAACATCTTCTCTCCCAAGATTCTCTTCATTCTGTATTTTATGGCACTCTTCTGTCTTCATTCTTTTTCTACATATATGGCTCCTTAATTTCCTTTGTTGGATCATCAATATCCTACCCACCAACTGTGTGTTCTCTAAGACCTTTGTCTAGGTCCTTCTTTGCTTTTTCTACTCTCTAACATGGTAAGCAGATCATCTCCCCATGGATTGAGTTATCATTGATATTCAGATATGGAAATCTAATCTCTCTCTTGGGTTCCAGTCCCATACCACCTACTCTTGGAAGTTTCAAACTGGATATCCTACAGACATCTTAAACTCATTATTTCTAAAAGAAAATTCTTTAGCTATATCCCCCAAACCCACTGCTCTCTCAAAATTTCCCATTACTTCTCAAAACCACATCATCCTATTTCACTCACTCATTCCACATATATAATCAGTTGCCAAAGGTTATTATTTCTCTTGCTATAGTTGCTTTCATATATGTCTCCTTCACTCCACTCAAGCTGTCATTACCCTCATTTAAGTCTTCATCACCTCTCTCTTAGACTATTGCAGTAGCCTTCTTTTTTCCAGTTAATTGTATTTTATTTTCTCCCAATTACATGTAAAGATAGTTTTGTACATCCCTTTTTGTGAGATTTTGAGTTGCAAATTTTTCTCCCTCCTTCTCTTCCCTCCCCCTTCCCCAAGACAACAAGAAATATGATAGACTATATAAGCAGTAACCTTCTAATTGATCTCCCTTCATCAAGTAGCTCCCAAATCCAAAGTCTTCTTCAAATGCAGATCTAACCATGCCACTGTTGTTCATGGGAACAAACCTCAAAATCTGAAATGATTTTAGAAAAAAATTTATTAGGTAGTTTGGTAGAGAGAGAGCCAGAAAGAAGAGATGACCTCCCCCCACTAGTCTCTGTGAGGTTACATTATGTAGAGTTCAAAGTTGTACAGACATTTGCCTTATTGACATCATGTAAGTAGTAGATAATCTCCAAGAGAAGGTCAGTTTGAGATGTATATTATCAGGTAGGTCAATCTATTCTGGAGAACCCAAAATACAACCTTTGGGTGGACCCAAAACAAGACCGGAGTGTAATCGCAATATTACTTACAACCAGTCGATTTCCTTGGAATCTCTCTAAACCTTAGTCTGACCTCTCATTAAGTTTTTTGATTTAGACAGTTTTTAGCCACAGCAAAAAAATAAGGTTCAAAAAATAGTCAAAGCTAGGTTCAAACATTAAAATGATAAATAATCCACACCACCTTCATTAAAAAAAAAACCCAGCATTTTCTCAACAATCAAATAAAAACTCCTCTAATTGCTATTTAAAACTCTATGTAACCTGTCCCTAGCCTACCTTCTAGCCTTCTTACACACTACTCTCTTCCTCATTCTCTATGGTCTAGTCATACTGGCCTATTTGTTGTACTCCACACATCTAAAATTCTATCTTCCATCTTCCATCTCTGTGCTTTTGCAATAGATGTCCCCTCCATCATTACTTTAGAGTCTTGGAGTCTCTGGTTTCCTTCAGGATTTAGCTTAAATGCCTCCTTCTATATGAGACCTTTCCTGGTCCCCCTGTCCCCCACCCCAGCTCTAGTAACCTCCTCCAAGATAGTTCTGTATATGTACTAAATTTATTTGACATATATCTATATTTGTGATATATATATATGTCTCCCCCATTAGGATGTAAGCTCTTTGAGGGAAGACACTGCTTTTTTCTTCATATCTCTAGCATTGAATTGAGTGTTTGGTACACACTAGGTACTTAATACATGTTTGCTTGCTTCATTGATCGGGTGCACACAGGGTTTTTGTCTTTATAACCCCAGTGTCTAGAATGATGTCTTGTACATAGTAGGAGCTTAATGAATATCTGTTGAATTGAATTGAATCTCATTGGATCCTAACAACAACACAAATTAGTGTAATGGTTTTTGCAAGTGTTTTTATGGCTGTTGTGTAGTATCACACAATTAGTATGGAAGAAGCAGACTCAAACTGAGATCTTCTGGCTTCAAGTTCAGTAGTCTCTCTACTATACCACATTGACTCTCAATTAGATGACATTTATAGAAGGATGTATTTTGTGAAATGTTGAACATAAACCTGCTTTTCAGACTTTTGTATACTTTTAGCAAATCATCATATCTTTATTATGGGAGAGAATTCACCAAAGCTAAGGGAGATTAGAAAGATTTGTCAGTCATTAATGAACTAATCAACTAACTAATCAATCAATTAATTAATTGGTCAATCTCCAAATAACACCATTGTTGATTTAAAAAAAAACATGATATATGACTACTTTGGGGGCACTAAGGAGAACACAGATATTTTAATGAAATAAAATCTGAAATCTTCAAATAAATAGTACTATAATCTCCTCTTAAGGCAAGAAGTCATGAGCTTTTGAGGTAATGGTTTGTATTCATTAGAATATGGCAAGACAGAATGTAGAGTGATTAAGGTTGAAGAGGGAGAAAAAATATGATAAATTTGAGTTTTACATTTGAGAGAGAGCCAAGATGAAAGAGGGGGATTGGTCTGTAGACACTTGTTTCTACAACTACCTTCAAGCCAAACAAATAAAAATTTTAGCCATTATGCCTCTGAAGAAGTGTCCCTCAACTCTATAGAAAACCATATCTTTCTAGTTCTTAATAAGTACTATAGAGATAAGGAATTCTACATAGTATACTAGAAAGAATACTTCATTTGGAGATACCGAATTCACTTTTCACCTAGCCTCATTTTCTTTTTCTGTAAAATGAGGGGGTTGAACTAGATGAAGGAACACCAGTAACTTCCACCTCTAAATCCCTATGATCTTCAAATAAAGCATTAGAGCTTAGAAGAATCACTAGTCTATCTCTCTTATTTATACTCTTTTGTAAAGTCCTTTGGAGAAAGGACAGTCTATGACAGTACAAAATACAACATTTTATTGGCTCTTTTCATTTATCATTACCATCTTTTCATAAGGGAGAGGAGCTAAGTTTCTTTTCAAAAATAAGGGGAGAATGCAGTATGTGGATTGACCTCAAGATCATCCATAGACAAATTCAAAATCAAATGAGGTTCATTTTCATCATCCTTTCCTCTCTCTGGACATTTCTTCTTGCTCTCTTCTCTGGACATGCCTAAACATTCATAATTATATTCCCACACTGAGGAAGGGGGTAATCTCATAGCCTTAGCTGCCAACGATCATGTGTTTCCATAGCAGCCATGGGTATAACAATCCTTTCTATAGTTTTTCAAGCTCTCTGTAATCTGCCCCATTACTACTTTTCCTGACCCCTAGTGTACTCTGCCATCCTGTGACACTGGCCTCTGTGCTATTCCTTAAACTAGAAACCCCATCTCCTAACTCCAGTTGTTTTCCCTTACTGTTCCCCATGCCTACAACTCAATCCCTCCTCTTCTTAACTGCCTAGCTTCTTCCCTGGCTTCCTTCAAGTCTCTGATAAATCCCACCTTCTGCAAGAAGCCTTTCCAGATCCCCCTTAGTGCTAGTGCCTTCCCTGTGGTAATCATCTCCAGTTTATCCTGTATGTGGTTTCTTTGTACATAGCTGTTCCCATGTTGTCTCCCCCTATTAGACCGTAGGCTGCTTAATAGCTGGACCTATCTTTGACCCTTCTTTTTGTCCCCATCACTTAGCATAGTGCCTGGTACCCGGTGGGCACTTAATGATTACTGACTAGCCAACTTTGGGTAGGACTAGGTATGAGAAATGAGACTCAGGGTAGCCCCAAGTTACCTTATCTTCTGTGTTATCCCCCAAATCCTTGGAAAATAAGTGGCTGCAGCTAAGCCTGCATGTAAACTCAGGAGGGAAACACATGTATGAGAAGTAGAGTTTATCTGGGAAATACCAGCAAACCTAGGACAAAGTAATCCAAGGGTAAGGCAAAGCCAGACACTAAGATTCAGGCATATGTTGAGACCACAGGGGGGATCAAGAAGGGCAAGAGTAAAACAAGGAATGATGGAAGAAAGGAGTGGTCCCTAGTAGCCAATTAGTTCTTGATGTTCAAAAGGTTCATGGAGCTGATTCCCATTCTTCAGTTTGATGCCACTCAACAACTAGGTCACCCAGGATCCCAACAATGATGTTGGCTCTATATCTCTAAGTACCCTGTCCCATAAATCTTTTTTCCTCTGAGCCAGAGAAAGTATAACTTTCCAAGATGGCCAGTTTTCTGTTAGCTAACCTTAAGAACTAATGTGAATGAAGGACTGATGACAGCTTCCTTGGAGCCTTGGATTCAGAACTGGGAAGAATCTTAAAGATCATCTAGTCCAAGGGTTCTTAAACGTTTTTATATGACAAATCCCTTTGACAGTATAGTGAATCCTATGGACCCCTTCTCAGAACAAAAGTTTTGAAATGTGTAAAATGAAATACATAGGATTGATAGGAAACCAATCATGTTAAAATATGGTTTTCAAAAATAGTTTTAAGACAAGTTCACAAACCCCAGGTTAAGAATTCCTGACCTAGTCTAGCCCTCTCATTTTACAGATAAGAAAACTGAGACTCAGAAAGATAAAATAACTTGTCCAAAGCCACATAACTACTGACAGAACCAGGATTGAAACGCAAGTCTTCTAAGATAGATTAGGGAGAGCGAGCGAGAGCGAGAGCAAGAGCGAGAGCAAGAGCGAGAGCAAGAGAGAGCGAGAGCGAGAGAGAGAGAGAAAGATTGAATGTAAAATAGTCAGGAATTATTGACAGTGAATTAGATATGAGAAACTGTGAAAAAAGGAGAATTCATGGTTCTTATCCTGACAGACTGAAAGAATTGTATTAGTATCAACATAAACAGGGAAATTAGGTGGAAGGACAGGTTTGGGAAAGAAATGATGAATTGAACTGATAGCTTTCTAATGCTTACCTAACTATGCCCCCTTTAGAAAGTTATTTGGTGAGGTTCTATTGATTATATGCTTATATTATTATCCCATTGTTTATATAGACTCTATGCTATATGTTCCATTGGTTATATGTGATTAAATATGGAGGGAAGCATTGTCAAATCTTCTACAGAAATTCACAGTGGTCATGTAAGCACATGATTGCAAAGGCTTATACTCTTTCTGAATCCCTCCCTTCCCCCAACACAGAGATTCACACAATTACGTTATGATGAAAAAGCTGTGAAAATTTTTTCTCATAACCTCTGATACTCAGTCAGTGCAAAAGGGCATCAGAAGGGCTTTAATTAAGTACCAGTAATTGGATATCATCCTGATACAAGGGAAGGATAGATGTCTACAATCCAGGAAAAGATCAAAGTATGATAATATTCACCTGCATGAAATACCAGCTTTATTTAACTGGGGGAGGGGACATCAAGTTGCTTCTGTCTGTGAATTTTTCTTTAAGTTGATGTCCTGAGGGTGGCAGGAAAAGGTGGAATGTGCACAAGTAATTCATAAAAATTATGAGATGAAACCCAAAGGAAGATGACACCCAAGTGTAAAGTTATATCTTTGTTCCTCCCGTCTGACTTGCCCTCCCTATCTTAGATCTACAGGGCAATGAAACAGATTCTCCCTGGAACCAAAAAGGACATTTAAAGCTTTTGCTAAACATGAGAGTCTGATTCTCTGGAGCCATTCAGACTTCTTATTGACTGATAAAATCATCTGAGTTCTTATAACTGGGCTAAGGAATCAATATAAAGCAACGCTCAGATTCCAACTCATGTCATACAGGTCCCCAAATGGCTGCTAATAATTTTAAAACTTCACAACAAGTGGCAGGTTTGTGCTTTCAGTCTGTCATTGTCTCTTTATTGAGAAATCCCTTCTGTGTGAAGTATATGAGCACCAATATTCACCTTCCTTCCTCTCTGTCTGCTATTCCAGCTGCCACTGAAGTGTCCTTCTCCTTTGATGTTGGAAATGGGCCAGTGGAGATTGTCGTTAGGTCTCCCTCTCCACTCAATGATGACCAGTGGCACCGAGTCATTGCTGAGAGAAATGTCAAGCAGGCGAGTCTACAGGTGGACCAGTTGCCACAACAGGTGCGGAAGGCACCGACAGAAGGTCACACACGCCTAGAGCTTTACAGTCAGCTCTATGTGGGTAAGTAACCCGAAAGGAGCATCAACTCTATCATTCTACAAATGCAAATGGCTTAAAAACTACACAAGAGGCAGCTAGGTGGTACAGTGGATAGAGCACCAACCCTGGATTCAGGAGGACCTGAGTTCAAACCTGGCCTCAGACACTTAACACTTACTAGTTGTGTGACCCTGGGCAAGTCACTTAACCCCAATTGCCTCACAAAAAAAAAAAAAAAACCCTACACAAGACAGTTTCTTCGCTCACATGGGTGATTGAGAAATAGGTATTTCTGTGAACTAGAGGGTTTTCCCTTTGAGGTTAACACCCAATTCTCAAAGTCAGATTCTCTGGTCTTTTAGGAGACAAATAGCTGGAATATTTGTGCAGTAGAAAATACTCCTGGCTTGGAACCAGGAGACCTGCATTCAGATCCATCTCTTTAATTTACTATCTTTATGATTATGGGCACATGCCTCTCTGTTTACATATATAAAAGCCTCAGTTTTTGTCTTGTAAAATGGGAATAACAATAATGGACATCTTCTAGCACTTGAACGATTCATGTCCTTGACATGGATAATCTCATTTGAGCCTCCTAACACCTCAAGATATGTACTCTAGGTTTTATTATCCCAATTTTGTGGAAGAGGAAATCGAGGCTCAAAAGGCTGAAATGATTTGCCTATCATTACACAGCTAATAAGTAACAGAAGCAGAATTTGAAACAAAATCTTCCTGCATCCAGCTTTCTATCTATAATTCCATGCCACCTTATATTATATCCTTCACAGAGCCAGAGGGAGCAGAGAGTAGAGAGATACTTTTCTTGAATTCTATTCAGTAAGCTCTTACTATCAAACAGAAATGTGCCTTGCAGTAAGTAGGTGCTTTATAAATGTTGAATTCATTTGAATTGAAAACCATGCGTCCTCTTATTGGAAATAAACAGAATCACATGTGTTTGCCCATCTCTCACCATAGTTGATAAGTAATAAAAGGCTTTTGACTTCTCTTTACTTTGTTTCATTGGATGCCCCAAAAGGATATACACTGGATAATAAATGTAAACAAAACTGAAAAATGTGGACACTTTAATAAATATCAAATGCCCACAGGACTGGAGTCAGCTGCATAGGTTAAGCTCAGATAAAAAGGCTTTTGTTTGTGTGGGGGAATGTTCCCCAGTTCAATCTTTCCTTTGACATTTTCTATATCAGTATATAATAAGACCAAGTCAAAATCTATTTCCAAGTCCAGTGATTCTTCGTTTGCTTTCCACAATGAAAATCTTTTAGGAAAGGAGTAGTTGTCTATTGAATGGAAACAAAGGATGTTTGAGACACTCTGGTGAATACTTGTAGAACCACACTGAGATTCCCAGATGTTTTGCAGTTGAAACTTTACTGGGCTGACTGTAAAATTTTACTGTCTCAGTGCACTGCATGAAATTCTGAAATTTCATCCATGTTGTATTTCCCTCCAAGAATATAGATCAGAATCCATCCACAGCTGCCCATTCTGTGTGACTCTTTTCCATTGAATACCACTAGATTTTAAATGGTTTCTACCCATAATTCCTTCCCACCCATTAACACAGAAAAATCCCTGACCCACTCAAATTTCAGGCCCTTGATTAATGTTTCCAAAATAAGGAAAAATGAAGTATTTTTAGAAGATTGTGTGCTCATTGGACAAACTCCAGTACAGACAGTTCTTGTTTTACATAAGTGACCATTCTTTACATAAAGCAATTTTATGTGTAGCACTTGAATGTTCAAATTTGCCCTTACCACCCACTTCACTTAGCCTCTATAACAAAATCATACGCAAAAAAATACCTTTAGACAAGTAATAAAATGTATTAAAATGCAGATACATTAAATACTGTACCACAATAATCAACAAATTATGAAATGAAAGGTAAAGTTAATTATAATGTACCATACTATAAAATAAAATCAACATAGTTTACATTATGTAACACCTTCCTCACCCACTTCACCTAGCCTTTATCATTGGTGGTTAGCTGTGCAACATTTTTTATGAAGCATTCCAGAGATGTTTGGACAGTCACCCTCTTTTTTCATCATATATCTAATGTTAGCAAGCAATAATATCTTCAGCTAGTCTTTGAACTTTTAAATTTTTTGAAGTATTTGGATCCGCATTTTCAATACTAGAAAAAAATTTATTTAAATGATGAAATTCTTCTGCCAACTGTTACATTGTGAACCTTTTTGGTTTTACTGTGAGTTCTGAAAATTCCCTTTCTTCCTCTGCAATATTTGCAACTAGCAACTCAATCAGATCTTTTTTTTTTAAATAAAAGTATTTTATCATTTTCCAGTTACATGTAGAGATAGTTTTCAACATTTGTTAATTTGTTAATTTTTTTTAATTTTTTTTAGTGAGGCAATTGGGGTTAAGTGACTTTCCCAGGGTCACACAGCTAGTAAGTGTTAAATGTCTGAGGCCGGATTTGAACTCAGGTACTCCTGACTCCAGGGCCGGTGCTCTATCCACTGCACCACCTAGCTGCCCCACAACATTTGTTTATATAAGATTTCCAATTTCAAATTTTTCTCCCTCCCTACCCTCCCTCCCCCCTCCCCTAGACAGCAGGCAATATGATATAGGTTATATATGCATAATAACATTAAACATATTTCTGCATTCGTCATGTTATAAGAGAAGAATCAGAGCAAAAAGGAAAAACAGAAAAACAACAGCACCAAAATCAAAAGAAATAATCAACATCCATATTCCACAGTTCCTTTTTTTCTGGATTTAGAGAGCCTTTTCCATCATGAGTCCTTTGGAACTTTCTTGTACCGTTGGATTGGTGAGAAGAGTCTAGTCTATCACAGTTGATCAACACATAATGTTGATGATACTGTGTACAATGTTCTTCTGGTTCTGATCATCCCACTCATCATCAGTTCATGCAAGTCCTTCCAGGTTTCTCTGAACTCCTCCTGCTCATTGTTTCTTACAGCACAATAGAATTCCATCACATTCATATACCACAACTTGTTCAGCCATTCCCCAATTGATGGACATTCCCTCAACTTCCAATTCCTTGCCACCACATAAAGAGCAGCTATAAATATTTTTGTACATGTGGGTACTTTTCCCTTTTTTATGATCTCTTTGGGAAAATCAGATCTTAACTCAACAGTTCTTCTCCCTGAGACATCCATCTCCTTCTCCTCTCCCTCCCCCCCAACCTCTCTCTCTCCTTCTTTCTCTCTCACATGTTCATTCTCTCTTGTTCATTCTTTCTCTCTCTCTGGAATGCAGATTTCTTTCAGTATTCTTTACATAAAGTCAAATTTATGTAATACGAATCTATGTAAAGCAACAACTGCCTGTATAGTCTGGCTAACAGGGATTATGACTGCAGTAATTATCTACAGCCCTTCTGATCCATGGTTATCATGGTTAAAATTGGTGGCTTTTTAGACCTATAGGCCCAGGACATCAACAGTCAGCTCACCCTGGGGTAACTGGCTCATGCTATCCAAATTTGCATAGAACTAAAGTCTAAAATATCCATTTAGGATTCTAGATTAAAATAGACCATTAAGTGGAGTACTCTCTGACATAAAATACTTCATCAATAATCAAAAATATTTTTTTCTTAGCATAGGATTATATAACACTACTCTCTGGCATAAGATACTTCATCAATAATCAAAAATATTTTTTTCTTAGCATAGGATTCTATAACACATGGAATGGAATGTCTTTAGGAATACTTCTGTTTCTTTTTTCAAAGTTTTATTCAATGCCTTTTGGGTTTGCATCATAGTAATTTCTGAGGGAAGAAGAAGCCTCCTCCCCTCCCCTTTCTGTTTAAATCCTCCCTCTAACCAAGAAAAACAATTGATAAAACACAATGCAGTGAACAAGTATGATCACGTATGTAATGTTCGACCTGAATTGTCCCTCTATTGTTTTGCTGAGAGTAGAGAGGAATGCATCATTCTTTATTTTCTGGGATTATTTTTATTTTGTTTGTTTTTCTTTTACTTGTTCACAGTATATATTGCTTTAAGAATATTTTCCTCAAACTCTGGTGACTTCTAAGCCAACCATATCCAGGCATGTGTGTATGTGTGCACTCATATGTGTGTGTGTGTGTTTTCATTTCAGGGGAATAGAGGTAAAATTTTGAAATTCATAGTCCCTGCATATTTAGAGAGACTTTGGTTCAATCTGACAAGCATTTATTGAGTGCCTACTGTATATCAAGCACTGGGAATTCTAAGATAAAAATGAAAAAAAAATCCTTTTTTCAAGGAGCATATTTTCTGCTGGTTTTTGAGACCAAATGAGAAAGGTTCACATGAAGAATAGGGTATGGTACCCTTAATATATGTACTATGCTAAAATATTCTCCAAGTAATGCCCTTGTAAGGTTTAATAAAGATAGACTTTTACCAAAAGTATCCATGACAGTGCTGGTTTCAGAAGTCAGAAGGACCTGAGTTCAAGTTCTACTTCTGGTCCATACCAGCTGTGTCACTGTGAGCAAGTCACTTAATTTCTAATTGTCCCGAGGCAACTCTCAAACTTTAAATTAGAGATGAAGATGAAGGAATCTTCCTTACACAGATGTGTACACACCCCCAGCCCTCATCAAACAAACAAGTGGTAAAAGGTTTCCCAAATAGCCCCTGTATTGGAGCCCCTGGGAAACTGGAGATTACCTGTAAATAAAAGGGCAGGTGACCTTTCCAGAAATGTGTGTCCTTAGGGACACAGTATTTATCCTCATGCAAACAGATTAGATGTAATTAAGCTTGGAGTAGATCTTTGATGATGCTCTCTTCCTTTATTTTTTTCTTCGAAATAAGCCTGAGCTCCTAGCTTTTAACTTCCTGATGGCTTAGGGTTCAGTATTGTGATCCCCTTGGGGCTATCCTGACTGCACTTCTTCTCCTAAGAGGGCCTCTCCAAATTGCTCTACAGCAGTAATAGCCTATAGGAGGCTGGTCCCAGGGAGAAGCAGCCCCACTTGTCAATCAGTTCCCTGAACTGTGAAATCCAGTTACACAGAAGCCAGTTGTCACAAACTGTTGGACTAGGAATCAGGAGACAGGGTCTAATCCATGCTCTGTCACTGTGTGACCTTCAACAGGACACAACTTCTGGGTGGGTATTGAAGACCTAGAAAAAGGCACTCTTAGGCAGCCAGTTTCTTCATCTGTAAAATGAGTGGTCTGAACAGGGATCATCTCTAAGGTCCCTTCCATCCCATACATTCTGTGCTTCTAAATTAAATTTTACAGAGATTCACGCATCTTTTCTGCTTATACATACTCTCATTCTTTTTGCTTCTCTTTCTTCCTTTCTCTCTAAATTTTCATACCCAGACTGCCTCTCCCAACATGGTCCCCCTTTTATTCACATTTCTCGATTATCTGATTTGAAAGGGGATGGTTTTAGCCATCGGTCACTGAAGGAACATGCACTGTTAGCGTATCCTTCCACGGAAGGGGTCATTGTCCAAGTTCCACTCATGCGCCACAAGTGCCACAGTATCTAGCCACAGGACACTGCTACTTATAAGGCATCACTCATCCCCTTTGAAAATGCCTAATAAAAGAAGGAAAAAATAGTGCCAGCTACAAATAATCTGAAATGCACAAGGAGACATCATTACAAGGGAGATGGCCTGGGGTGATGGCAAGCAATAGAAATTCAGTTCTATAGCTCTGGCTTATTAGAGGAGAAAGTAATAGAGAAATTTTAAAAAGCCACAAGGAGAAAATAGTTGCTGGTATTTATCGAGAGCTAGACTCAGGACTTTTCTGTGTTGTGTCCTATAATAAGCAGCTAGCATATGACTGGTTGCCTGGATGACCTGGCAGTAATTTGCCCATCACACAGCTTTCCCTAGTCATGGTCCAGGTGCCGGGACTCACATCCTCACATAGACCAGATTTCTTTACAGGGCTAGTGAGCAGCAGGAATGCCCATGGTCATCACGTAAATGAGACTGGTCACATGCTGGATTCAGCTGAAGCCCCTTTTGGTTATAAAGTGTTTCAGGGAGCTCAGAGGGTTGGCAGCAACAGTGGCAGTGACAGGATTGTGAGAGAAGAGCAGAATGGCTGTTGGGAACCCAGCTACTGGCATCCCCCCTGGGGACCCAGGCTTCCAATCCAGGCCATGACAAGACAGGCAGCAGGTGTAGGCACTGGTGGGAGGCAGGCCGGCCATGAGGCAAGGCAGACAGCACAGGATCAGGGTCAATGAGAGGCAGAAGGGAAGGGGTCAAGACAGACTGAGGCAGCAAATCAAATACAGTGAGCAAGGACTGATCCACTAGGTAGCTCCTTCAGAAAGAAGGTAGGTTTCCTGACAGCATCTGAAGTCATTGTGCAGGCTTTTATACTTAGAACCTCAGGGTTAATACTCTCTAAAGCTCTCCAGCATTTAAAGGGGATTTACTCATTTTTCTGCCTGGTTTACTTTCAAAGGAAAGAGGGGATCATTTTCATCCAAGGAAAGAGCTGTCATTTCTGACCCCTGTTGGCATCGGCTGCCCTTATTTCTCCCATTCAGAGCTGGGATGTGCCCTGGGGCTAGGGGACTGTGGACAAGTCAGGATTCTTTGAGGAACTGAGGAGAAAATTGAATTTAAATTAACAACCACTTATACAGTGCCTACAAAGCGCCAAACATTGCGCTAGGTGCCAGGGATAAGAAAAGCAAACCACAACAAACCCTGACCTCCAAAGACTTGTGTTCTGTGAAGGGCATACTTAGCATTAGTAGCTACTTATGACTTCCCAATTTGAAAGTGAGCTCTTTGTGGGCCAGGACTGTGTTTTGTCTTTTCCTGTATCCTCAGAACTTATCCTTAATAAATGTTTGTTGACTGACTGACTGACTGACTGACCGACTAAAGCATAGGGCCGAGTGCTAAATATGTATTTCATCAATATAAGGAACCCTCAGATGAGGACACATTCTCTCATAATGCAGGCAGAATCATTCTCTTCAGTTAGTCTTAGAGAATTGCTTGAAGGATTAAGAGATTGAATACCTCCTCAGGGTCACACAGCCAGTAGTACTTCAATACTGGCTCTCCATTTACTATGCCAACTGGCTTCTCATTTGCTAAAAAAGTGCTAGGAGGTGGCTCAGTGGTTAGAGCACTGGGCCCGGAGTAAAGAAGACCTTGGTTCCTATTCGGCCTCAAATTCTTACTACCTCTGTGACCCGGGGCAAGCCCAAACCACCTGACCTGTCTGTCTCAGTTTGCTCATCCATAAAATGGAGTGGTGATAGCATCTTCTGATTCAGCATTTTCAAGGTAAAATTAGAATATTTTTCAAGTGTTTTGAAAACCTTAAGGGCCTATATATTATAGCATAATAACATATTGCTATAATATTATAATTATATATTCTACAATTTCAAAGAGGAAAGAATACTAATAACAAAGGCATGGAAGATGGGAGGAGGGATTGGAAAAGGCCTAAGATGTCAGATAAGCTGTGTTCTAAAAGAAGCTTGTTGTTGTTTAGTCGTCTTAGTCATGTCCAACTCTTCACAACCCCTTTGTAGAATTTTCTTGGCAGAGATACTATAGTACTTTACTATTTTCTTCTCCAGCTAATTTTACAGATGAGGAAACTGAGACAAGCAGGAGTAAGGGACTTGCCCAGGGTCACACAACTAGCAAATGTCAGAGGCTGGATTTGAACTCAGGAAAGTGAGTCTTCTTGACTCCAGGCCTGGCACTCTATCCACTGCACCATCCAGCTGCCCCACGTAAAGGGAGGCTAGCAACTCTTTATACCAGACAGAAGTAAGGAGGGAAAGCAAACAAATATTTGATTAATTATTGTAGCTTCCAGTTGAGGCCAAGCTTGGCTAGAAACTGTGTAGGAAAAAAAGACCTGTCAACCACACCACACACCATGTAACTCTGTTTGGTCAGCTGCTCCTCCTGTAGACTGCATTCCAAAAGAGAGAATGGATGCTTACCATTATCATGTCAAATGACAGAGGGAATGGGAAATACAGGCATTTGTATGCAAGGGAAGAGAGATGGGACTGCACGGATGTGAAATTCACCCAGCTTTATGTAACAATGAAATAGCAACTTCTAATAGCTGAACAAGTTTGGAATAAGGGCATGCAGTCTCACGTCCTCTGATTAGAAAGAGAAGAGAAAGTGTTTGTATTCTGTTTTCCATTTCCTGTGTACTGACTCCCAGGTGAGTGGCTGTGCTATCAGAATAGCCGAGCTGAAAATAAAAAATGAAACACCTCCCCAACGGAATTTGGCTCCCTGCATGAGGGCCTTGTAGCAAATCTCTAGCATTACAATAGTAAGACTGATATTGGCCTGGAGCATTTATCAAAAAAGCAGAACAAAATACACCAACCCCTTTTAAACAGAATGGGATTGGTTTTTGAAGGTATGGGATAATACAGAGTAAATGTTAGGTCTAAGTCCACTTCTTTTTTGCTCATCTACTTCCTCAAAGCAAAATTCTGCCACCACCATTTATTAAGCAACTATTCTATCCTCAAAACATCTATGGTGTTTTTTTCTTGTCTTCATAAAACTTACCCCTAAATCCTTCTCTGAGAGTTTGAATACTGCTTGATTTCCTTTGGGGTTTTTTTTTAATCTCTATAGCACAGGATAAAATGAAAGTTGAATACAGGTAAACAGCAAGAAATTGGCCCCTCACAAGCTAAGATTATATGAGAACCCACACTTCATGCCTGTCTCTGCACAAATATGCTTCTCAAAACTACTGGTACCAAAGCAAGAGCCCTTCTGTCTGAGCTTGGCTCATGGGCTCCAGGTGAATAAGAAAGTAGCCCTTCTACCTTTCTGCTCCCTCTTACCTTCCCTTTCAAGGTTTACCATTAATAATCAAATACCAGGGGGCAGCTAGGTGGCTCAGTGGATAAAACACCAGCCCTGGATTCAGGAGGACCTGAGTTCAAATCCGGCCTCAGACACTTGACACTTACTAGCTGTGTGACTCTGGGCAAGTCACTTAACCCTGATTTGCCCTGCAAAAAAAAAAAAATCAAATACCAATCAATCAAAGGGAGTGAATGAGGATGCTCATGACCAATGTATAAAATTATCTGCTTTTCTTTGGTATTTGGAATTATTAGGTATTATAGATGAACAAAGCAGTGGAGAGCAAAAATAGAAATAACATATGGTAAGCTGTGTGTACTCACACTGTGTCAGCCTCAGGTAGCCCTCTCAGGCTCATGCAGTTCATCTACTGATCTCCTTCTCCTCCCACCTTCCTTGGGTCCCTTGGGTCCTATCTTTTAATAGTTATTTGCTTTGGGGATTATTCCCCTAGAAAATCTGGTACCTCAACTAACAACTTGATTGTTTTCCCTTTCAGTGCCTGCCACTGAGTCTCCCAATTAACTTCTCCTTTTTCTTCCCCATTTCTTACTGGCACAGAATTATTTTTACCCTTAGGAGAGGGATGCTCTCAACTCCTCCCCTTTCTTTGCTTTTTTACAACTAAACAACTTTGTCATTTAACAACTCAACAAGTCAACAAACTGTTTGCAAAATTATAGCCACTTATCTTAAACCTATGCATTTTTAACTCAAGTCTTCTTGACTCCAGGCCTGGTGCTCCATCCACTGTACAACCTAGCTGCCCTTGTTTAATAAATGTTTATTGGATGATTATCTCTGAATTCAACCAATCTTAGTTCAAGACACAATGAAAAAAATCCACTCTGTCTCTTCATCTTTCCCTCCAGTATCTCATCTTTTTAGGGAAGCCCTCAGCATGTGCCAATTATCTACATTTCCTCCTCATTCTGAAGAGATTGTGCTTCCACATAGTTGTTAACTGCCCAAGGCCTTTATTTTTTCCCTCTACATATTCCCTTATAATCTGACTTCAAAAACATAAGGGTTTTGCTTATTTTAAACAAAAAAGTACTTGATTCTTTTGCCTGGCCAAGATACCACCATGCTCTCTTTCCTCTCTTTTGCTGCCAAACTCTTTGCCATACTTCATGTTTATCTACTCTACCTACCCAACGCTTAGAGAGCTTTGCAAACTGGAGAAAATCACACAGTGATTATTATGATATCCACTGTGTCTATTTCTTGCCACCTAGCCCTTAACCTTCTGTAATCAGTCTTCCTCCATACCATTCCACTGATAGAAGACTTTTAAAGCTCATTTGTGATCACCAAATCCAAAGGCATTTTCTCAGTATCCTCTTTCCATGACCTGACTATAGAATTTGACTCTATTGGCCTCCTTGAGGTTTCATCTTCTTTTGACTTCCATGTGATTCTTATTGTCCACCTACAGTTCTGAGTATTCCTCCAATAACTTTTCTTTCTTTTTCTGCCTCCTTGGTATGGATCCTCAGCTCCATGATCTTCTCTCTCTAATGTCCTTCCTTCAGATAATTCATCCTTATGTTTCAACAATCCCTTCTCTATGGATGGCTCCCAAATCTGTATCTCAAGCTCAGAGCCCTGCCATCACCTGCAGAAGTCAACCACACCCCTGAATTCTAAGGTGTACTGCAGGGGGGAAAAAGTTAGAAGATCAAAATGGAACAAGGTTAGGAGTACAGTGGAGCCAAAATTAGGAAAAAACACAGGGCCTATTAAAGGAAAAATGGAAAAAGGAAAAGGCTTTTTTTCTTCCCTAGCTGCTCAAGGTGTGTTCTGAATAGCCAAAGCAAAGCTAATTAGAGGTTAATTGCCTGAGAGTCGGTCTCCTTTGGACCTGGAGAAAAAGACATAAAATGGTGCTGTCCAAGGTCCTAGACGAAAGCAACTGTAATGCATCTTCAAAGAGATTTGTCAGCAAATCAGGCCCATTGAAGGTGATTCCCTAAGTTGCTATGAGTACATTTGGCAGGGGAAATAATTTATAGGTGGTTTATAAAATTAGTAAGGGTGTGTGTTGGTGCTCATTTTGTTTAATTTGTAAGATTGCACTGAATAAGCATATTACAAAAAATTAGGTAACATTGCCTAGCTATTTAACTGTATTCAGTTTCACTGCTCAGTGTCCTGTATTAGGGAATACAGAGATAAATAAAACCCTGCCCTCAATGAGCTCAGCATCTGATTTGATTAGATCACTACATTTTCCCACATTCCTTCATCAGATGGAAGAGCCGACTCCAAAATTGTAAAGGCTACTTCATTATCCAGACAGGGACTGCCTAAGCTGTAGTAAAGAGCCCAAGTGCTATCTAGCAGCTCAGTAAAGTAAGTGCTCTTAGCTGAAGTGGAAGATCCCAGAGGCAGCAAAAAGGAGCCAAGGTACATAATTAATTACTTTGATACTGGTCTGTTTGCTTGGAATTCACAAATCCTGCCTGTCCTGCATGCTGAGGCAAGAAGAAATGGCATGCAGAAATGAAGATAAACTCACCAAAAATCAGGAAACACTATCTGAAGAAATTCAGCCCAAGAAATTGGACTTCTGAGAAGTCCAACTCAGCATTCTTTGTGTGTGAAATGCATTTCATGTGGTGCTTTCTATTGTTGGGCTTACTGGGGCATCCTTAGTCAATCCATTTCAGTCTCTTTTACAAATTTGCAATGAATTTGTACAAGTCAATCTCTTCCTTGCATTTTTCTTCCAGAAAGTTAGGGCTTTTCTTGAATCAAGGTTTAAACTGGATTAAGTTACTAAAGTTAGAACTTAAATAAATTTTCACCCCTAATATATATGACATTAATCATTACCTTAAGTCTTTTTTTATTGTGGTAAATTTCAATGACCATTTCCCACAATTCTTTACATAGAGTGATAATTAATTCCATTTTTAAAAAATTATTGAATGCCTGAATGAATGAATGAGTGAATGAATAAATGAATGAAGGCATAATTTCCTTACTAAAGACTGGGAAAATTAAGCAGCTACTTAGAAGACTCTTATAAGCTAAGGATTCCTCAGAGCAGGAAAGATTTATTACCCCAACCCAATTCTCATTTATTATTCTTTCCTTTATTGATCTCTTAAATTTAATACCTGTTGGTTTTATTATGTTTTCTGAATCCTCTGTAATAATTGGCTATGATGTCATTCATTATAGATAACCACAATGTTTTTGTAATTATTTTTAATTGCAATACATGAATGTCAAGTCACAAGATCATTAATTTTACAAATTAAACTCAGATTTTCATCTCATACAATTTTCATAGATACAATTACTATTTCAACTCTCAGTACAGGGGGTAAGCATGGACTCTCTTGGAAATGTCTTGGTTTTTTTGTAATTTTTGCAACTAATCAAGGGTCATGTGACCCTGTCTGTTTTTTATGTGAGGATCCAGAATTTGAATTTTTGACAGTGGTTACCAAAAAGATTCATGTAGTACACAAAACAAGAAGTTGAGCACAACCAATTAACCACATAATTTTAACAGATACATTAAAATTGAATTAAAATTACATACATTAAAATCATTCGAAGTTGAATATGGTGATCAAATTCCTGCCCAAATATTTCCTTGTGTCTACCAAGGCAGTTGTGACAATTATTTTTTTTTCTGTCAAAGGCCACCTGCATTTTTAAAAAATAGCCACTTAGTTCAGTTCACATTTACTAAAAGAGAAACAGTGTTCCATTTCTCTCCTTTTAAAATTAAAATCAGATAAAACAATATTTGATAAAAATCAACAACTAAGAACTATGCTCTGTTTCTCTGATAATGGAATTTTTCAAAAGTATTGGGAGAGGGGCAGCTAGGTGGCGCAGTGGATAAAGAACCGGCTCTGGATTCAGGAGGACCTGAGTTCAAATGTGACCTCAGACACTTGACATTTACTAGCTGTGTGACTCTGGACAAGTCACTTAACCTTCATTGCCCTGAAAAGAAAAAAAGTATAGGGAGAAAAGAGGGCTGGAAGAAAAGGAAGAAAGGTGACAGATAATAAATAATTCAATTCAACAAGCACATGTTAAGTGTCTTCTCTATGTATTTAAGATGATAGATTTAGAACTGGAAGAAATCTATTAGTCCAACCTCCTCATTTTGCAGTTAAGAAAACTGAGGTCCAAAAAGTAACTCTACCCTAGTTCTACAGGTCATATCTCCCCAACTGATAGAGTTAGGATTTGTTCCCTCAGGTCAAAGAAGTTCCTTACATATGGCAATTGTTTTGGTTTTGTCTTAACATCCTCAGTATCTGGCATACAGTAGGCATTTAATAAATGTATGCTGAAAATGACCAATCTTGAATCAGGAGCATTTGACAATGTAGCATGCCTTCTGCCTTTCAGAAGAGCTAGAAATCTGTGTTAAGCATTGAGGATGAAAAGATAAAACCTGAAACAGGCCCTGCTCTCAAGAAGCTTACAGTCTACCTGGGTATATTGCTAAGTACACTGACAAATAAATATGAAGTTTATACAAAATAAATACAAAGTCACTGAGGGGTAGACCACTAGCCAATGGGAGAAGCACAAAAAGAGAGACCAAGTGAATCACACAGCGAAGGACAGAGAGAGAAAGCTAGATACATACCCAAGGATGTAGAATGACAGAGACACAGACAGAGATGTACACACAGAGAAACACTGAGAATGATGCATACATGCATGTGTACAGAGAGAAGAGAAATACACAAAGACAGAGAAGCACAAAAATATGAAACGGCCTTCAGATAGAGAAAGGTTGCAGGAAAGGGAAAGATGTAGAACTAATACATTTGGTGGTAACTGTGCTCATGGCTCCCCCTTGGCTAGGATCATCAGAACCAGTTATTGCCTATTGTCCTTCCCATTTGAAATGCCAGTGATCTAAACAGAAATCTCCTAGAGTTCACTTTTTAACTACAAGCAAAAGAAAACAAAATAAAAACTTGTTTCTCTGCTTTTATTTTCAAATTTCAAAAGTTTCTTTTGGAAATCAATCTGTGTTTGCTTCACCATCAAGTTCTGGGGGAATGAGTAGGGTTTTAGAAAATTCCTTTTGAGATTGAGAGGCATCGAGCAATTTACTAGCCTTACCCTTTGACCTAAAAAAGCCACCATATTGCTTTACCCTTGTTCTCTTGACTATCAGAGCTGCCCCTTCCATTCTACCTGTGAGTCACAGTTTGAAATCAACATGTATTTCTGTTCTGAGCTTTTCTTCCCTTCTTGGCCCCTTTTCCTGTCCCATTCCCACTCCAATCAAATCCATTTTTTTCTGTCAAGGTAGGACCTATTGTTGATGAGAGACCAGAAACAACAAAAGCTCAGTAGGAGGATAATACCTTTAGAAATAGATGGTTAAGTTTTTTTCCCAAATGTTATTAGCCCTGTGAAGACACAACTGTATGGGGAGAATTTTTCAAAGACTATTTTGTTTTACAGTCCTAATGCCCAATATTGTGTTTTTGCAACTATAGGTTTATCACTCGAGAGTTTCCCTAAGGCTATCTGACAACTTGGCTTGGCCAAGGGCTCCCTGGTGTTTCAAACACAGACCTATAATTCTCCCATATACTTCAGACCCCTCTGACAAAAGAAAATAGTTTCTTCAGATCATGTTGAGGCATTTTTTTGAAGACTAATTTAGAGATATTGACAGCTTTGGTTGGCTATCAGCCAGAAACATCACACCCATTCAAGGTAATTAGACATCTTTAAATGAAATCTCCCTTACAGCAGACAATGAAACTAAATTGTGGGAGGCCACCAAGAGGAAAAAACAAACATTTTACTGATCTAGACTGCTTTTTCTAAGTAGAGACTTCAGGAAAATATAGGAATGCCCTTATAAAGGGTAACTAAAATTTATGCATTACTTGGTGATTGAGGGACAAACAAGGCCAGGTATATCCATTGTAAGGAAAACAAACTGCTCTAGCTCTAAAATACAAAGACCTCACTCAATTTATTATTCCATACATTTTTTTTGAAGAAATGCAACAGTTTGGATTTTTCTTGGGTAAAAAGTACCAAGATTCATTATAAACCTTTTTTTAAAAAAAGAAATTATTTCTACCAGAAGTCTAGAGCTCATGACATTCTTGAAGTACTCTATCTTCTTCATTTTAAACTGAGAAATCCCTTCATTCCTTGCTCTGAAAAGTAGGAGGCATCACATCTAGGTCAGTCAAATACTCCAATGGATCTATGATATCACTGATTTGATTATTCCCTCCAATCATGCAAAGCAGTACTTCATCAGACAGAAATCTTTGCTGGGATTCAGAAAGACACAAGTTCAAATCCAGCCTCATACACTTAATGATGGGACAGTTAGGTGACACACTGGATAGAGTGTCAAGCTTGAAGTCAGGAAGACTCATCTTCCTGAACTCAATGTGTTTTCAAATGCTTACTACCTTTGTGACTCTGGGCAAGTTACTTAACCCCATTTGTATCAGTTTCCTAATCTGTAAAATGGGCTACAGAAGGAAAGGGCAAACCACTCTAGTACCTTTGCCAAGAAAACCCCAAATGGGATAAAGAAGAATTGGATAAGACTGAAATGATTGAACAACACTTAATTGATGACCTTATGCTTACTGGGAAGTCATTTAACCTCTGTCTACTTCAGTGTTGTCAACTATAAGATGGGGATAATAGTAGCATCTACCTCCTAAAGTTGTTGAGGATCAAATAAGATAATATTTATAAAGCACTTAACACAGTACCTAGCACAAAGTAGGCACTTAATAAATACTTATTCCCTTCCATTCACTTCCTTTCACAACCCAACTATGCTTCCTCAACCTGGGGGACTCTTGTCCCAGTCCCCCCATGAATACATTAGAGGAAATGTACTCAATATGCTGGAGGCCATTTTTGCTTCTCTTTGAGCTCAGTGAAGTGTTCTGGCACTCCATTCCACATCCTTCACCTTCCCCATGTGACCAGACCATTTTTTCTTCCTAACAGCCCATTCCTCAATGACATCCTTTCCTGCACTTATTAAAAAGTCCCTCTTTGGTCATGTTGCTGTTTATTTAAAACCACCATACATACCCTTCCATTGCCCTCTGAAATCAATAGTTATTTTTAATACTTCAGTATCACATATACCGTATCTGGTTACCATAGTGCATCACCAGCAAAATGTTAGTATTTAAAGGATACACTGTGGCTATCATTGAAAAGTAGGGTCATTAAAGGAGCTTTACAGTTTCCCAAAGGCAACCTAGCCCTCCTCCTTCTCCTCTTTCAAATGTGGGGCCAGCTTGCTATCCATACAGTAAGGTCTATCTCATATGTCCATGCTAATGGACAAGTGCTACACCTTCAATTTGTCCATTCAAATGCATGTTGTGATCTAAGGAAAAGCTATTATTTATAGCAATTTCAGATCTTTTCCAAGAGGTTTTACGGTGTTCTAGGCATTCATGTAATCATTCTGTGCCATACACAAAGTACCACCATCTACAGCAGGCATGCTTAACCTGTCTTGTGCCCTAGACCCCTTTGGCAGTCTGGTGAAGCCCTTTCTCAGGATAATTGTTTTTAGTGCATAAAATGAAAAACATAGAATTACAAAGGAAACCAGTATGTCAAAAGATGATTACTAATATATATGTAAATATTTACATGTAATATGTACATATATGGATATAGATATAGATTAGATGGAGAGAGAGAAAGAGAGAAGCGATAGAGAAACAGAAAGCAAGAGGTTAGGAAGGAAGAGGGTATCTATGACCTCAGGCCAAGAACTCCTGATTTAGAGGGAATCCTTTTTCAGCTTGGACTCTATGCAGTATCTCCCTATTGGATGCCTCACCTAGAGGCAGTTATTTCTGTTCATTTACTATATATATCTTTCAAAGTCTAAGATTTTTTCCCATTATTTTGGTCTCTTCTACCCCTCAAAGATTGCTTCCTTAATGCACTAAAAACTGTTGCTTTCTGCATGGTTTTCTGCTATGTATACTTGGTCCAGTTCATCTGTCTTTCCCATCTTAGTTATCCTTACTGTAATTTCCACCTTCCCTATAACCAACAAGTAAGTTAACTAGCATTTATTAAGTGCCTACTATGTCCAGGCACTGTGCTAATTACGGTGGATGCAAATATAGGCAAAAAACCTATCCTTGCTCTCAAAGATCTCACAGTCTAAAGTGGGGAGACAACATGCAAACAGCTGTGCACAGGATGATACTTTTAGGATACTAGCATGTAGTGATTCCCCTTTCTTTGATGGGTAAAACAACTTGCTAGAATAATTTTATAAATCCTTTCCATTTTCTTTTATTTCTTGATGTACTAAGCTCTTCTTTTCATTGGTTTTTGCCTCCATCACTTCTAATGATACTGCTCATGATTTTCTGATATACTCCTTATTGAGATTTTACTAATAAATTTCTATTCTAATTTGGCATCATCACTGATAGCCTAATCAAATCAAAAAATTATCTAGCTTGGAATTCTTTTTTCTCCCCTCTGATACTTATAAAATCTTTATTCTCCTGTATGTAAATGAGTTTGTATTATAATTTACTTCCAGGGTTCTTGACTTGTTTTTGTCGTTACTGCTTTTGTTTTTGTTTTTGAAAGCTATTTCTCAATATAATTGGTTTCCTTTATAATCCTAAGTGTTTATTGCATGCACTTTGAAATATTATTCTGAGGGGCCCATAGGTTTCAATAGACAGTCAAAAGGGTGGAGAAAGGATACAAGAAAGTTTAGGAATCCCTAGTTTATTCAAAGGCTACCATATGCACTGACTGATTATTACAAAGAGGAATCCTCAATATGATTTTTAAATCAAAATGGTTACTTTTGGAAAATAAATCTAACCAATTTGTATTGATCAAGTCATCAACCAAGATCAAGAATTTCATTATCTAGCTATGTGACATTTTTCTTTTTTTTAACTTAAATGTTCCCTTAAGAACCCTACATGGAAATAAAATAGGCCACAAAAACCACATTACTCCTTTGAGTGACCCTTGGTTTCATCCATTCACATCTTCTCTCCACTAACTAATTGAAGCCCTCCACACCTTATCGTGCAAAATTGGAATTTTACCACACAAAGGTAAGAACAGGTACTATTACTCAAAAAGTTTTCTCACCCAAAGCAGTGGCCCAAATTTACTGTATTACAGGAGTATGAAGCAGCAATAGCATGGAATAAGGAAAACCTGGGCTCATATCTCACCCTGCAAAGTCACTTAACCTCTGTGCTTCAGTGTACTCATCTATTAATAAAAAGGGCAGGCGGGGTTGATACAATGTCCTCTAAAGTCTGCTTATGGTTTCCTTTTTGTAAAAACAGCTCTCTATCACCCCCACATTTTCAATCTGAATAAAACCATGCAGGTCATTTCAAATTGAAATTGTGCTTTCTTCAAGTAATTCCTATGTCCTTATAACTATAATTAAATCATTTGTTAAAAGACCAACTTGAAAGACCCTCCTGAGAAATGACTTTCCAAATGGTTGTATGTCTAGATGTTGGATAGTGTCTTCCAAGGTAGACTAGGGTAATGAAAAAATAACAGCAAATCATCCAGACTGATCAATTTTAACCTGCCCAGGCTAACACAAACCACATAGTAATCCCTCTGTAAACCAAATTGACTCTCATATTTGAAGACAAATTCCTCTAGATTCCACTAACCTAAAGAAACTATTTCTGGGGAACTCATATGGTAGAAGATCCTGTACAGTTCTTTTTTTACTCTGTCCTTTTTATTTAGAGCCTTAAAAGAAAGCCTGGGCCCTCATTTTAACTTGGGCTGAGTTCAGATTAATTCCAGAAAATAGATGCTATATATTGTCTTTTATATGTGTATATATAACTTCTAGAATCTTTTCCCCACCTCTTGCTGTCCCCTTTCCTTCTCCCTCCTTCTCTTTCTCCCTTTTCCATTCATTTACTCCCTCTCCTCTTCCTCTCTCTTTCCTATTTCCCTTCTTTGTTCCTTCTCCTCCTTTACTGCACCTTCCTTCTCCCTCCCTCCTCCCACCTCTTTCCCTTCCTTCCCCTCTCTATCTTTCCATCTCTGCCTCTCTCCCTCTAGTCCTGTTTCTCTCCCCACCACTCTTTCTCCACCTAGCTATTTACATCTCTTTTCTCCCACAGTAAAGGCATCACAGTTGTGTCTTTGAGCTTAGGTCTAGGGCCAGGTAAAAATATATGATGGCTTTCTTAGAAATGCTAATCATTTCATAGGATCAGAAATTTGTAGCTAGAAGGCACCTGAGATGTCGTTTCACCCAGTGCTATCATGTCATTGAGGCCTAGGGAGGCTAAGTGATTTGCCCAGGGTCATTGTAAGTGGCAGATCCAGGATGATAGCTTCAGTTATGTTAAATATTATTTTGAAATTGACATGACTTATTCTGTGAAATTTTCACTAAAATGTTATATATTCCGTGCTTAGAAACTGGCTCTGCAACATCATAGAAATGGAAACATGGCATGGTAGCTAAAGGTCTGCCATTACAGTCAGAAATACCTGGATTTAAGCCCTACCTCTAATATATACTGACTGTGTGACCCTGCGTAAATCATTTTACTATTCAGAGCCCCAGGTGTCTCTCTTAGACTATATACAGACCAATTGTTTGCGACCATTGGTGTAGACTTTAACATCATAAATTCCTCATACCAATGAAATCATGGATCATAGGCTCAGAGATTCAAAGCTAGTAAAAACATATAGAATCATCTCTTCCTGTCCCCCTTTTTACAGATGAGGAGACTGAGACCCAGAGAAAATAAGTAACACGTCCAAAGTCAAATGGGTAGGAAAGCAGCGAAGTTGGGATTTGAACTGGGTTCTCCATCTCCAAAACCAAAAATCTTTCCACACTTATATCAGCAGCAGCCTCAGCCCCATCAGTTTCAACTTCCTCCTCCTCCTCATGCTCATCCTCATCATCACGATCACCATCACCATCACGTCCACCACCACCACCATCATCATCCCACCCCACTTTATAGATCTAATTATACTCACTCCTTGTTCTACAAATTCTTGGCTCCAGGTTAGAAAACATGACCTGAACTATGTTAAGGACTAAAATTCTAGCTAAACTGTCTAAAATATTTAATGAGTGGTCGCCAATAAATTATAAGCTTTAGCAAGAGTTAGACTTTTAAGCGTTTATTAAGGAGAATAAGAATTTGGTAAAGAGAGAGGAAAAGGCCTAGATTCCTATCTATTAAAGGGAGAGCACATTTCTAGCTCCGCTCTCCACCAGAGTCCAGAGGAAAGCGAGCAAGTCTCTTCCTTCCTCCTCCCACTAGCCGCGTCACTTCCTGACGCCAAAGAAAAGACTCCTGGTCTTGCCCTCAAAGACCTTCACTTCATGGGTGGAACTCTTCTACAGTAAGTCTCCAGCAGGTGGCATTATTCCAATCGTTACAACTAATAAGACATGTAATGCAGTTAGCTTCCTTCTCCTTAAAACTGTACATTTGGATCAAGGACAGAAAAAGGAGCTTTCCAAGGCAAGTATCCAGATATCCAGTCTGGTTTCTGGTACATTTGTGCCTTCTGACTAACTGACTTGTTAACTATGTTAATGTATTCATGTCTCTCTGCCTTCTTATTTTTCTTTTAGTAGATTGTGCCATGGGATCGAATGCCTAAGATTAAAGAGCAAAGATTCACAGATTTCTTTTTCATCCACCTTCCTATAGGAAACCAGACTTGACATCCAAAACAGCTTATAAAATGTCTGGATATCTCCAAATATTTTATTTCAGCTGCAAATTCAGTTGCCTCTTAAAAGAGTGCCTTTTTTTTTAATTAGGTGCCACAGCCCAAGGGGGCAAAGCTTCAGCTTAGTAGATTTTGACAGGACCCACTTGAAAGTAAGAATGCTAGGATTCTCTTAATGTTCTCAGTGTATCTCCTACCACAACTTGTTCAAGGTGTGATTAGCTCTGTGAGGACAGGGACAATAACGAAGCTAATTAAATCTGGTCTCTCTCTCTTGTGTTGTCTCCCAGGTGCTGCCGGAGGCCAGAGGGGGTTTCTGGGTTGTATTCGATCCCTCAGGATGAATGGGGTAACTCTTGATTTGGAAGAAAGAGCAAAGGTCACTCTAGGAGTAAAGCCCGGGTGCTCAGGCCATTGCACCAGCTATGGAATGTACTGTGAAAATGGAGGCAAATGTGTGGAGAAGTACAACGGTTATTCCTGTGATTGCTCCAGGACTGCCTATGACGGACCATTTTGCATAAAAGGTAAGATAGGATTCGTTGTGACTGCTGTTGTTTTTCTATGCTTCTCTTCATAGGTCCAAATCACCCATTGAGTGAAATAGGGTTAGCCAGTGGAAGACGGGGCCTCACCTAGAGAGAATGGTGATCAAGAGCCCACTACTGTAATAGGTATGAAGGTAACTCCATCCCTTCATCATCTTCATCCTCTGGTAGTCCTCATAAAGGAAATAGTCATATTCAATTTCTCTCACATTTTACTGGACAATTGAATTCAATCTCACAAACTAAATAATCATTTCTCACCCAGATGTTGAATGGTCCAATGATTGACATCCAAAAGATGGCTTTAAGTCCAACTCCCCCACATCACCAAGGTGTGTTGGGGTCAGGGCCCCAAAGAAAGACAACATAGTGATGAAGTGAATATAATTCTGGACTCAGAGTCAGGGAGAGCTAGGTTAGAATCCCACAGCAGAAAAAAAAAACAACTAAAAAAAAAAAACTAAAAAAAGGGGGCAGCTAGATGGAGCAGTGGTTAAAGTGTTGGCCCTGGATTCAGGAGTACCTGAGTTCAAATCCGGCCTCAGACACTTAACACTTACTAGCTGTGTGACCCTGGGCAAGTCGCTTAACCCCCATTGCCTCACTAAAAAAAAAAAAAAAAAAAAACCTAGATTCCCACAGCAGATGCTTCAAAGATGGCCTGAGCGAGTCACTGTAAAAGGGCAGTGATAATAACACCTACTTAACAGTGTGGTTGTGAGGATTAAATGGGAATCTCTGTATAGCACCTTCAGGTGTTATATAAATGTCTGTTGTAGTTATTATTGTTGTTGCTATTATTACAATCACTCTTTGACCTAAGCTACTAGTAAGGTGCATATTTACCTGTGTCTTTACTACTTCTGGACTATGGAGAATTTGGAGTCAGTCTAGCCTCTTAAGAAAGCCTCAGTTCTACTCTTGAAAATACCTAGGTCTCATGAGTAAATGCATATGTTCTTGGCTAAACTACTGGACTTTTTTAAACTACTGGACTTCTAAGACACCCTGACCAAGGGGACAATCCAGGTTCTCCAGTATTGGTCAGGCAGACTGATTCGATAAGTTGTTCCCTTTTACTCCATAATGTATTCTCTTTCTTTTCCATTCCATCCTTCATACTCTTTGTAGGATATTGTTTTCCTTGTATCAGTCTGGTAATATTACTCAGTTTGTTAAAAAAAATCCTTCAGTGATTCCCCAACTGCCCATGGAGTAAAATTCAAACTCTTTTTTCTGATACTCAAGGTTTTATAAAATGTGGCATTACTCTCTCTTTCCTGTCTTTTCTCATATGTCTTCCATTTATATTGCAGGCAAACTGAATTACTCTGTATCCCACAAGCATACACTATGTTCACATCTGTTCATCTTTGCATATATTCTTCACTCTACCTAGAATCCCTCCATTCCCCTCCTCTCCCTTCAAGTCTTATTGAGTATGTTCCTTAAAGGCCAACTCACATGTCCTCTCCTACCTGTTCTCCCCTCAGGCATTCATGGTCTTTCCCTTCAGACCACATGAAGCTTTGTTTTGCAACTCCTCTAAATGCACTTATCATATAATGTTATGTATTGTAGTTCTCAGCATTGGTGTCAACCCCCATTTAGGGCAGGGACCATATAGTACCTAATTTTTACATCTACCTCAGCATCTAGTACAATTCTCAGTATACAATATGCACTTGATAAATGGTTGTTGTTGTTGCATTTGGCTTTAGGGACCCAAAAGTGTAATCCTTTCATAAACTCTATATCAGTATATGAGCTAGAAAATTCATGTAACTTATTTATTACTTAATTTTACTGTGCCTAAAATTAGAAGAAAAGAAGAGAGGGCAAAGAGAAAGAGTTTCCATTTTCCTGGTTTATGAGTTAAATCCCTATTAGGGTTTTTAAAGGAATGTAAAGTTTTGCGGTGAAGTCTTCAGTGAATGATTGCCTCATCTCTTAATAAGAAGCTTTACATAAACATTTCATTCATAGGGTCTATGCCATGATGAAGACATGAGGAGTTGTTTATACCAGCATTAGTCTTATACAAGAGGGATGCATTGTTGAAAAATATCCTCTATACATACAGGCTACATCTGGCATTACTTTTAATAGGGTAATACAAATGATTTTGGATGGATATGAAAGAAAAGTACAAAACCACAACAAAAGTGGGACAAGAATCCACTGAAGAAGACGATATCACATTAAGGGTATTATTATAGAGTATCTTTCTCTTCCAAACAACAGGAATTCTGTGTTTTCCTTGTGGCACACAATTGGGATGGGCACTTGTGGATTACATTAATTTTGTACTTGTAGAAATGACAGTCTTGCAATTACCATTCCTTGTGTTTGATGCTAATTTCACGGTAGTCATTCTATTGCCAAAGTAACTCTGAAAGCAATCAAGTAAACACTAATGCTTGAAAGACTCCACTACATAAGTACCAATTTAAAGAAAATCACAGTTCTGGTATTTCTAGAGATTTAGGTTAAATACATAGGCTCCTACAAAACCCTTGAGGGTTAATAAATATTATGCCTAAATGCCAAGTCTTAAGCTTGCATCAGTGTTGAATATAAAGGTAAATCAGGTTTGCTTCATTCCTTTCCTCATTGGTTCAAAGAGCTTATCCGAAATACATCTAAATACCCTTTTTAAATCATTTCCAAGCAAGATGAGTTTGAGTCTGATCCTATTAGGAGAAAAAATGCAAAACTTAGCAGAAGTGGGTTTGTGGATACCCTGTGGTCTCCGGTAAAGACAGCTGCTGAATCAGGAAAACAGCAGTAAGCCCCAGACCAAAGAAAAAAAAAAAACACATATGTAGCAATTGAAAATAGCAACACTTGAACCAAGACAAAGAGCTTTGGCATCTTTCATCAAGGCAAAGAGTACAATCATGACATTTGGGGCTCTCCAAAGAGCTTCACCTACCACCTTGGTGTTGCCTCTAGCCATCCCCAGGCTACTCATCCCCACTCATTCTCAGCAAGATACTTCACTAATACCAGTGCATACTCAGGCTCCCAAGAACAGTCACTCTAGCTATTGACAATAGGACAAATTCCACATGGCAATAGGACTTGAAATCATGGCCTGAAGATGCGCTGAAGATACCAGGAATATTTAGCAGAGAGAAGAAAAGACTTAGAGAGGACATAATAGTTGTTATATATGCAAGAAAGCTTAGATTTACTTAACACTAGAGGCAGAATTAGGACCAAAGACTGAAAGTCAAAGAGAGGAAAATTTGGGCTTAATCTAGGGGGAAACAGTCATTAAAGCTGAAACTGCCCATTCAGTGGCATCATAAGTTGTCCATCAATGGAAAAGATGGATAACCATTTGTCATGGATGTTAGAAAGGATATTCTGCTCAGGTATGGGCTAATATGGAGCAGTGGTGTCACACTCAAATAGAAAAAGATCCCTATATATTGAATTAGAAAACCACAAATTAACATTTATATTTTTATTTATTTTGTTAAACATTCCTCAATTACATTTTAATCTGGTTCAAGCAGCACTTGGGAGTTTTGGGGCACACTTGTTGCTGTGAATTTGATACATGGAGTGTAGATAACCTTTCTTCTTCTGAGATTATATGAATCTATGGAATTCATTTGAGTTCTTTTCAGCCATCCTTTTGCCAAAGGTTTCCCTTATAAATGGTCTCACTGTTGGATATTTCTGTGGATAGCAGACCAGTCTAGGAAAAAAGACTCCTTGAGTGATCCACTGAAACTAAACCTGGTCCTAAGTGTTCTTGCCTGCCCTACGAAGTTTATTTTTTTATTCCTGTTGCTATAGGAGTCTCTTCTACTCACTTGTATTTAGTGCTTTTGTTCTTCTTTCGTCAGTAAGATTTCCATGATGAATAATAAGAATTTATTCTGCAGCAAGAATCATGGCATCAAGAGGGTAATACAGAAGAAAGAGTACTAAGTTAAGTACTCTTAAGTTAAAGTTAAGTGACTAGATGAGCCTTGAGCCTGGCACGTAAGAGGCATTTATTAAATGTTTGTTGACCTGATTTGTTTAAACTGTCAGTAGACTTGAGTTCAAATCTCAGCCTCCTCATTAATTAGCTGTATTACTTTAAGGCATTACTTTCTTCATTTGAATTGGACTAGATAATCTTGGCAATCCTTTCCAGTTCTAATCATCTAGTATCACGTCTGAATCTAAGATCACATTCCTTAGCTAAGGAGTACTGCAGAAATACAGTTGTTTCCCAATTATTTATCTCTACATTACAGAATGACCATGGCCAGGACCAGGCCTAGACAAAAAATTAGAAAATTTCTCTACCTTGAGACTTTACACGTGCCAATCCACAACCTTGCTCATCTGTTTTCTTCATACTGTATCTCTCTATCTACCTTATAATATATGATCTAAATATGTCTATGCTAACCTAAAAATAGCTAATCCAATTCAATTTAGAAAAAATGTGCTCTTGGCAAGGCAATATGTTTGATGAGAAAGACATCAAGATTAAAAAACATTAAAGTCCCTGTGTTTAAGGAGCTCATATTCTTGAGGTGAGTGGAGAGAGAGAGAGCTGTATACACAGGCAGATAAAATATAAAGTAGAGAAGAAAGAGAACAAAGGAGTGATGCAGACTATGTCAAAAATAGGGGCAGGAGATTCTGGTTTTGGCACAGTTTGCAATCTGAGCTCCATCCTGACTCAGAGAGCCTGTAATTCTGTGACTTTCTGCTGAAAGAACCCAAGGCCTGGTTTCACTGAGGAGGTTGACATGTTTATGGGGGAGGGTGGTGAGTTTGGCTTGAAGTGCCGGTGGATCATTCTAGTGAATATGTTTAGCATGCCATCAGAGACTTAGAACAGAAGCTCAAGGGACAGTCTGGTGCTCCATATGAAGCAGTGGTTTGTTGAAGCGGATTATTGAATGTTCACCTGTTCAGTTATTTTCACCTTAGGAATCAGCAGATGCTTCAGATCAGGGCTTGATTTATTGTTTTCTTGGTTATCTAGACTTTGTTGTTGTTATTCAGTCGTCTCTGACTCTTTATGACCCCCGTTTGGGGTTTTCTTGTCATTTCCTTCCACAGCTCATTTTATAGATGGGGAAACTGAGGTCAACAGGGGTAAGTGACTTACCCGGGGTCACAGAGCTAGTAAGTGTCTAAGGCCAGATTTGAACTCAGGTCTTTAAGAATCCAGCCATTCACTCCACCCCTGCCCACATCAACTATGCCACCTAGCTACCCCTATCTAGACTTAAGAAAGTGTTAATAATGCAAATAAACCTTAAAAATGTGTGTGCATCCTTTTTTTCTCCTAAAGAGCCCACTTGCTACACTTACCAGCACCCCTTGGATATGTGGTCATCTTCATAGCTATGACAAATGAACCTAAAGGAACAAGTAAGATCACTGAGTATAAGAGCAGAGAGAACAGAGGAAGACTGAGGACAGAACCTTGGGGGATACTAACTTTTTTTTTTTGGTAAGGCAATTGGGATTAAGTGACTTGCCCAGAGTCACACAGCTAGTAATTGTTAAGTGTCTAAGGTCGAATTTGAACTCAGGTCCTCCTGAATCCAGGATCGCAGCTCTATCCACTTAGCCACCTAGCTGCCCCAGATACTAACTTTTGTGGGGCAGGAAAAATATGATGAACCTTGAAAGAGACTGAGGTAAGTGATCAGGTAGGTACAAAGAGAGAGCAATGTGTCCTCAATCCCAAGGAAGGAGAAACTCTCCAGGAGATGGGAGATGAGAACATTGCCAAATGCTCCAGAAAAGATAAGAAGAAGGAAGACTGATAAGATTATCTAATTTAGCAATTAAAAATGCATTGGTGGGGGCAGCTAGATGGCGCAGTGGATAGAACACCAGCCCTGGAGTCAGGAGTACCTGAGTTCAAATCCGGCCTCAGACACTTAACACTTACTAGCTGTGTGACCCTGGGCAAGTCACTTAACCCCAATTGCCTCACTTAAAAAAACCCAACCCCCCCCCAAAAAAAAATGCATTGGTGACCTTTAAGAGAGCAGTTTCTGCAGAGTACTGAGGTGGCAAGTCACATTTTTTAGGACTAAATAATGAATGGATAGTGCTGAGATAAAAATCTGTGAATATCTACTACTCTTTCTGGGGGGTTATCAGTAGAAGATATAGTATGATAAATTGAGGGATGATAAGAAATGCTACATTTTTTTTAGGACAACTAACAAATTAACTTGTTATTAATTAACCTCTTTCAAGGGTTGTTTATTGTTCAGTCATTTCACTTGTATCCTACTCTTCATGACAAAGAGTGATTTGCCATTTCATTCTCCAGCTCATTTTTACAGATGGGGAAACTGAGCCAAACATGGTTAAGTGACTTGCCCAAGGTCCCAGAGTTAGTAAGTGTCTGAGGTTACTCAGCTCTACCTGGTTCCAGGCCCAACATTGTATCTACTGTGCCCCCTGGCTTCCTTGTGCCAACTAGATGAAAGAGTTATTGGGAATACAATCCATGAGAAAAAAATAATAATTTATCTGTTGATATCTGATCATTTGAATGTTGGTTGGAGAGGTTTTCCTAGCAGTATGGAACCAGGCATAGGTCATTGCTTATTCTGTGAGTAAGACCAGCTATGAATCTATACACAGTCCAAAAATGTCCTCTATCTAGTAGCCATACCACCCAGTTGGGTCAGGACCACATTTATCATACCATATCTCTAAATCTATAGTATACAATGATACAGTTGTGCACTGGATTATAAATTGAGACTCGGGTTCTAGCCCATGCTTTGTCTCTCTCTCAATCTGAGCTTGCACTAGGCCACCTCCCCAACTTGTGCAACAGATGCTTTCTCTCAGAAATGGAGAAATTGAAACAGTTGACCTATAAAGTTCCTTTCAACTCTTAGGTTTTCTGCATTATGGTTAGAAGGAGAAACTAAAGGTTCTTCTTTATAACTCAGTGTTTTCTCCCATGAGGGTCACAGCCTTACCTGAGTTCACATGGCTGTTCTTCTACAGTCTGGAAACTAGAGCTGCTGAGCTGAAAACAGTTCATCATGCCAGACCCCAATCCTTGGACTGACCTTTGTAGATATGGCAACCAAGCAGAAATTTTGAAATTCCTCTAATTATTTTTTATGCTTTTTTTTTTTTGGTGAGGCAATTGGGGTTAAGTGACTTGTCCAGGGTCACACAGCGAGTAAGTGTCAAGTCTCTGAGGTCATATTTGAACTCAGATACTCCTGACTCCAGGGCCCATGCTCTATCTACTGCACCACTTAGCTGCCCCATCTGCATTTTTTAAAGTATTCAGACATGCAGCTGCCACACTCAGACTGCATCTAGCAAACATTTCTCTCCATGTCTGGGGACTTTTTTAGAAATTCATTCTTGATTCAGTCCTTCTCTTACATTCATCTAGTGATTCATTTAACTCTCTGGACCTGTTTCCTTATCTTGTCAAATGAAGGGTTTAGAATAGATAACATTTTTTCATCTATGACCCCATGATAGACAACATTTGAACAATTACAAAGTGGTCACTGACAGTAATTTTGAGAAGGTCTCTTACAGGGGTGGTTTTTTCATATGTGTATCTTCTTTTTTTTTTTATACTCTTTGTTTCTGTTCTCCATTCTTTACCTGAGAGTGTCATCATCATTAGCATAATTTGATTAGTATTACCTACATAGCCAAGGAAACCTACACACTTCCCACCCTAGTAACTAAATTTTCTCCTTAAATTGATTCCTTGATTGAGTTTTTGTTGGCTTGTTTATTTGTTTTACTTAAGTTTTCAAAGTCTCCAAAGAGCACAAGATTGGTGGTCAACAGATTAAGCCCCAGCTCTGGCACTACCTAGTCATATAGTCCTGGGCAAATCACTTGATTTCTTTGGGCCTTACTGTCCTCATATGTGAAATGGGTGACTTGAACTAGATGACTTCCAAGTTCTTTTCTAACTCTTTTTGAAACCTTTGATCCTATGAATTATTAATTTGGCCAATCTAGTAAATAAAATTAAAGGGGAAAAAAGTAAGGTGACAGTCTAGTATAGCTGGCCTTATCTGTAAAGTGAGCTGAAGAAGGAAATGAGAAGCCACTCCACTGTCTTTGCCAAGAGAACACCAAATGGGGTGACAGTCTGAAATTACTAAAAAATAACAGCTATATCAGATGGCTCATCTCCAGTTTTCCTCACCCCAGCCCCACCTCACCTCAGATGAGTTTCTTCCCTGCCTAACCTAGCCACATCTTGGTCCTTTTGGGTTTTTTCTGTCTTTCAGATTCTCCTTCCATGGGGTCATTGTCCTGGGGTTTCTCCTTCCCTAAAGACAACCAGTATATTGTTGTCCTTCCCTCAACTACCCTTCAAAATCTCCAATTGAAGTGGCCTTAAATAGTTTGTTTGGGGGTCACCTCTCTTGGTGCTTGCCCTATATAGCATTCCTAGGGATTACAACATTTATCTTAGGGAGCAAGACAACAAAAGCACAGGAAATGGAGGAGAAAGCTATGAGACTTTGCTTTACCTCAAAGGAGAATTGTTTGGGGGAATATGTGTTGGGGAGTCGGGACTGAGGAGGAATTTGGAGGGAGAGTGAAAAGGTGGAAATGAGAACATCCTACAACCCTTTCTTCATATTTGAGACATTTTCATAATAACTATTGTTTCAGGTCTTTGGGGCTACAGCTGATTTCTGAGAACAAAACAAATCTCCAAACAGCATGCATGTTGTTCATTAATATTTTTTACTTCAGTTTCCCCAGCAGCAAATGGAACTCTAAACTGTGTGTGATTTAAAAAAAAAAACAACAACAACATGAATCTCCTTTATCTCAGGCAAAGTCGTAGCTGTATGATTTCTGCTAAGATTGCTAATACATTGCTCCTCTCTCATGATTCTAAAAGGAACCTTCTGGTCTCATAAATTGTCCAGAATGTTTTGCTTTTAAATTACACACCTTTCCTGAGCCCCTGCAGGCAGACCTGTTCACCAAATACCACATTGTCCTTGAGCAGTTCATCATGTCTACAGGGGATAACTACCAGCCTTTGACATTCAATTTCTCCACTAGACAACATTTTTTATGTGTATATCATTTCCAATAGGTGGACCAGTCATCAGAGATTGAGCTTATTTCCCACTTCCCTTTCTTAGCATGAAGATAGTATGAAGGAGAAGTCTCTACCCACACCTCAAAAAAAAATCCAACTTAAATGGGTTTTAGCTGATCTTGCTTTATTGGGTTTTGGTTTGTTTGGGGGTGGGGAGGGTTGGGTTGGATTAGTTTGGGGGGCTTTTTGGCTTTGTTTTAGATTTTTAGCTTTTACAAAGGAATATTCACCAAGATGACATAGCAAGAACAAAAATATAATCATTTCCCTTTAATACCTGGAGGGCACACTCCTGCTCTAGTCCCTGGAGAGAACGGGTACACATTTAAATCAGAGGCTACAAGACAGTAAACTGTCACAAAGTTTACTTCCAAATGCACCCCAGCCAATGGATAGTACTTAGAAAAATGATTATTTCTCTTTTGTATTTAATAACTAATTATTGACTCAGGATTTTCCCCTTTTCTAGTTTCTCATCCAGAAATCAATGTGGGAAATCTTGGGTAAAGACTTACTCAAGCGGATAGCTAGGTGGTACAGTGGATAAAGCACCAGTCCTGGATTCAGGAGGACCTGAGTTCAAATCTGACCTCAGACACTTGACACTTACTAGCTATGTGACCCTGGGCAAGTCTCTTAACCCTCATTGCCCCACCAAAAAAAAAAAAAAAGGCTTACTCAAGCTAAGATCTAACCAGACAGTAAAAGAAATTCTAAGCTTGGGCTAATGGAAGGATGCCTGCTCAATGTATCTTCCTCCTTTTGTCAGACTGATGATATAGAAATTGATAAGTCTCTTTGATCAAGACTTGAGTGATCCAATTCATTACCCCAAGACCCTTATTGAAATATTCCCCACCTCCCATTATAATATTCATTCTCTCTCTTGTCGACTAATCAGAGTTGATTGCCACTCTCAGGAACACCTAGGCTTCCAAGAGTATATAAACTTTGAGCCCACCACCATGAGGGGTCTTTGGTATTGGAGAGTGCCACTGACCTCTTTATTAAAATTGTAGCACGATTAAGAAAATGATAAATTACACAGAAACTATGTCTCTCAAACTTTCTAAATATCACAGTGCCACTGCCTGTCTCATAAACTCTGGTCTGTACTCAGGCTCCCAGATGCCTGATCACTCTCCCCTCTCTTCAAAGTTAACAAGATGGTAACTACATCTGGTCTATGTCCACTATTCCCTCAAATGATGAGGGGATAATTAGACAGATAGGCTACAGAAGTAATAGAAGGGCCTTATACTGATGGCTTTGCATCAGTCCTGGTCAGAAGAGTAAAACATTTAATTCTATTTCCTGAGGGGGGAAAGTCTCTAAGCAGTTTTCTTAGGTTTTGGTTCTTTTTATTAAATAACTGGTGGTTTCTAAAATATTCTATTCCCATTGAATCATATTCTCAATGAAAAAGGCAATTAAGGGGTTCAGTAGATAGAGAACTGGGCCTAGAGTCAGGAAGATCTGAGTTCAAATCCAGCTTCAGACACCTTGTAGTTGTGTGACCCTGGCCAAGTCACTTAACCTCTATCTGTATTAATCCACTGGAGAAGGAAATGGCAAACCACTCCAGTACTTTTGCTAAGAAAACTTCATGAACAGTATGGTCGACAGGGTCACAAAGAGTCAGGTACTCCTAAAGAACTGAACAACAAATATGTTTAATGAGCTTTCTCAGGTATCTCTGACTAACTTTGAAAAGGATTGCATAGAGGAATTAAATCCATCTAAGTGTGCTGATAAAGGCAGAATGTTCTTGATAATGAATCTTAGAATTATGACATCAGATTTTTATTACATCTTGTAACAAAACTTTTTCCACCAAAATTCATTTCGATCTATTATTAAACACCTCCTTTGTGCCAGGAACTGGAATTACAAAGAAGAATATGAAAATACCCCCTGCCCTCCATAAGCCCATGGTATAAGGGGTCACACGTCTAATATTATGCAAATAAAAGGATACAATTGCAGAATCTTGGAGTTAGAGTTGGAAAGGACCTTGGACATCCTATCAGATGGCCTAAGTGCAATGGATAGTAAAGAGTTAAGTCATGATTTGACCACAAGCCCTCTCCTGTCAGATTCATTGTTAACATCATCATTGATATGTTAGCTTTTACTTTTGAGGGGCAGTTAGGTGGTACAGTGGATAGAGCGCTGGCCCTGAAGTTGGGAGGAACTGAGTTCAAATCTCACCTCAGACACTTACTAGCTATGTGACCCTGGGCAAGTCACTTAATCCTACTTGCCTTAAACATCTCTAGTTGTACTGGTATCTATCTTGCCCCTGGACCCAGATGACTCTGGAGAAGAGTTGAAGGTCTCCTCAGTTGGTGACCTTGCACAGCCCTCCCTCACTTAAATCCAGTTGAGTACAAATCATGACATCACCCTGATATAAAGGTCCTCTTCAAGAACAAAGAACAAACAACAACAACAACAACATTTTACTTTACATCTAACTTTTCCAGAATGTATCTACTTCTTGAAATAAGGCAGGATTGTGGTACTAATGTGTTTGTAAGTATCTGAGATCAGTTTTGAATGCAAATCCTTCTGATTCCAGGTCCAGTACTGTATCCACTATGGTACCTCACTTCTTAGAAGATATTTTTCCTTTTCACTGAAGAAGCGGGCACCCCACCCAGCCACCCACCCACTCCACTCCCACTTTATGCTGTGGTTATGGGGGAACAGTCTCCTATAGCTCACTGACAAAAAAATTGAGTAACTACCATTAAGCTCTGATTTTGAAAATGACTGTGGTAATGTCAGGGACTGTTAGCTGTAAAATTGTTAGGTCCCACAGAAACTGAAAAGTGGAGCTTAGAGGTTGTAGGAGTGAGAACAGGGTTTGTGGCCACAGATATATAGGTTATTCATAGATGCAGTTTTCATAAATCAGGACCTGCCTGTTTTCAGTCAAGTGGAGCTACTGAGATAAGATTTAATCCAGTTGGTCTTCTTTAAATCCCTTATACCTTCTTGATAAAGGGAGGATTAAGGCAGTTAGGTCACATATAGATGCCAAATAGAGTACAACCTCATTAATTTAGAGTACACTAACTCATAACTGTGATAAATTTTGAAATTTGTCATAATGAAGTTTTTGTCTGTTCTAGCTATGATGAAAACAGCTTGTTATGAAAATTAATTGCTCAAATAAAATTGCTGGGGGATTTTTTAACCTACTTAAGAGAATAAACTTCTCTTAAGTTAAATGCAACTGTTTACATTTAAATTATTTGTTATATTATTAGCAGCACATTATTTTCCAGTTTTTTATAAGAAATTCTCCTAAGGATTGTTATTTATAAATTCTTTATTACTCTTAACCACATAAAACAATAACAATAATAATTCAATTATATGTGGCTTTAAATTGAACAAAATACATCCTTTATGATGCTGCAAAGAAGGTATTATCTGAGAGGGTTTTATTGAAAAAGAAAAAGAAGCAGTCTGGGATTTGTGTGTCTTGAGCTAATTCCAAATATCAAAAGGAGAGCAAGTGACAACCTCTATTTGCCTCAGTTTTCTCAATTAGAAATTGGAAATAATAATAGCACCAACTTTCTGGGGTTGTCGTAAGGAACAAATAAGATAATATTTGTAAAGTACTTCACATAGATCCTGGCTTATAATAAGAGATATAGAAATGCTTCTTCCTTTCTTTTGAACATCAGTTAATCAGCAAGTAAACATTAAGTACCAACTATTTCACTTTATCTTTGTGAATTTTATTTTGTGATATAGTGGAAAGTATGTTTGATTTGCAGTCTGAGCACCTAGATTCAACTCTCATCCAGATCTAAATATTATTGTTGTTGTTCAGTCATTTTTCAGTTGTGTCCAACTCTTCATGTCCCCATTTAGGGATTTGTTGGCAAAGATACTGGAATAGTTTCCCATTTGTTTCTCCAGCTCATTTTACAGATGTGGAACTGAGGGAAACTGGGTTAAGGGACTTACCCAAGGTCACACAGCTAGTAAGTACCTGAGACCAGATTTGAGTTCAGGAAGATGAGTCTTCCTGTCTCTAGGCCATTGGTCTATCCAGTGTGCCACCTAGCTGCACAGATCTAAATATGGGGTCTAAATAATGTATAGGAAAGTCTTTTGAAAGCATAAAGCCATGTGTTGGGTGTCATCATTAACTTCCCCTGGATCCAAAGGGTTGAAAAAGTAGATATTGGACAGCTCCTGCCTGTGAGAGCTGCATTAGGAGGCTTTGTGTGTTGAGCTACATTATCAAGCTTTGCACAGGCCTCCACCTGTTAATTCAGTGTAAATGTTCCTTTACAAACAAAGAGAAGCTATACCCTTAGGGCTATTTAAATGAGCTCTTTCTCTAGAGTCTCTACTGCAGAACCTAACATTTATAAAGTGCAAGGAAGCCTTAGACTTCCCAGTTAAAACCTTTTGGTACTTACAGGGATAGTCTTCCTGTCAGTCCATGGAATTGCCAAGAAAATGAAGCCTGGTTCATCCCCTGCTTATATGAGGGAATTGTCATGAATTATTTGACCTGATTTGTAGCTGGATCAGATCAGCCCAGGCCTCAAACAAGAATGGAGTCCAAAGCATGCCCTGGGGTCATAATTAAAGTCACTTAAAATAATTTTAGGATCTTCACCAGCATAGCAGTTCACACAAAATAGGAAGTGACTGCTGTGTTCAAGAAACCTTTTCTGAAATGCCTCATTTAATCTAAGTTCTGAACTCTGTCCCCTGGCTTGGTGTGGTGGACAGAGAATTAGACCTGGGATGACACTCCCTACAATCAGACAACCAGCCTCTCTCATCCTGACTACCTCTTCTGTAAAACTACACTCCCCATCAGGGTGATTATAAAAGATAAAGGAGAAAATACATGTAAAGGACTCAGATCCTCTGATGTTAAATCCAAGGCTCTTTCCACTAAAAAATAGCAAAGGGGTGTCCTGGATAAAGCCCTGAACTTGGAGTCCAAAAGCCCTGAAGTCATTTAATAATAGAATGATATTAAAATAATAAGTGGCCCAGTGGATGGAGTCATGGACTTGGAGATGAAGACCTGAATTCAGCATCAGTGTTAGACATTTACTAGCTCTACTGCCCTGGGCAAGTCACTTAACCTCTGTTTGCCTCGGTTTCTTCATCTAAAAAATGGGGATTTTGACAGCACCTACTTCTAGGGTGTTGTGACGCTAAAATGAGATGACATCTGCAAAGTGCTTTCCAAACTTAAAGTCCTAAATAAATGTTAGCTATCATTATACAATCCTACAATTCTTCTCTACTCACCATGGTAGTCAGGGATGGTAAATTTAGAGGTAGAAAGAAGTTTGAAGGCTGTTAATTCCTCTTCACTGCTTTTACAAAGGAGGAAACTAGATCCCAGAGAGGGAAAAAAATGATCTGGCCAAGGTTATAGAAGTAGCAGGGCTGTGACTTGAACCCAGTTTCACTAACTCCAAATCCTGCACTGTATCTGCTACATTACAATGCCCAAAACCCCCATACAGTAAGTACTACAATAAGCTTTTTTGTCCCCATTTTTTTTGGTGAGGCAATTGGGGTTAAGTGACTTACCCAGGGTCACACAGCTAGTAAGTGTTAAGTGTCTCAGGCCTGATTTGAACTCAGGTACTCCTGACTCCAGGGCCAGTGCTCTATCCACTGTGCCATCTAGCTGCCCCTTTTGTCCCCATTTAACAGAAGAAAAAAGTTGAGACCTTATGTCACACAGCTAGTCAGTGACAGAGCTGGGATTTGAATTACAGGTCTTTCAACTCTAGGTCCAATGCCATTTCCATTGAATAACAATGCCTCCTTTTCTATGTAGCCATAAAGTGCTATGTAAATATCACCTAATATTAAGAGGAGGAATTTAAAAGCATTTGCTAAATGCTTACTATGGTCTATGCATTTGACAACCTTTTCCTGACTTCAAATAAGATCTTTTTAAAAAAAAAATAGGAATATACCAACTACTCATAAAACACTCAAATGGATCTGTAGTATAGACCTCAATCCATCTGTGCCTGCATATCCTTTGCTATTCCTTTCCATGTCCTCTCATAAGTCTGACTCAAGGAATCCACCCAAAGTCTGGAGGTTTGCCTCACTTTCTCTTGGTATCAAAAGAATTGTTTGGTTGTTTCAGTCATGTCTGACTTTCCACAACCGCATTTGGAGTTTTCTTGGCAGAGATGCTGGAGTGGTTTGCCATTTCCTTCTCCAGCTCATTTTACAGATGAGGAAACTGAGGCAAACTGGGTTAAGTGACTTGCCCAGGGTCACACAGCTAGTGTCTGAGGCCAGATTTGAACACAGGAAGACAAGTCTTCTTGATTCCATGTCCAGCTCTCTAATCACCATGCCACCTAACTACCCCAACCAAAATAAATTAATAACACAAACAATTGGTCATTCAAAGTATTTCATGTAAAACAGACAAGTAACACAATCATTCTACCCTTTTGGGTCAAGGGAGACTGATCTTGGCCTCTTAGTCAAGTTCCCTTTATAATGGTGTAATAAATATGTCCTTTAACTGGATCTTGCAAGTTCAGTGTTTTTGTTTTATTTTATTTTGTGTGTTTTTTTAAAGAATATATCTAAGCCATTGAGCTCTAATTACAACTCTAATATAGGTTATGAATTTTTTCACTCACCTTCTAGTTGTTGTTTGTTTGTTTGCCTATTTCCATTTGACTGGAGGGAAGCTCCAAAACCATCTAGTCCTCATTTCCCAAATGAAGAAACCAAGGCTGAAGACGGTTAAATGATTTGCCTGAAGTCCCACAGGTAGTAAGTTTCAAAGACTGGATTCAAACCCAGGTCCTTTCACTCCACTGTTCGTGTTCCTCCCGCCATCCTATGCTTTCACTAGACTCAAATATTTCAAAATGCTCTCTTTTGTGATTACACACAGTATGCTATTTGACTCATGAGTCTCACTACTTTTCACATTTAATTTAAAATGAAAGAGCCATTTTCAGAGAAATTTTTTTTCATGACTAATAAATTTGTCATTGATCCAGATTTTCAGCTTTTGTGCTAACATTCAAATGCCATTCCACGTCTTGGTTTAACATTTATTCTGCTTTATTCACTTTTTATGGTAAGAGCTTAGCAGAATCTTAGCTGAATAACATTTTTGTAGACTTTGGAAAATGGAAATGCAATTTGTCAAGGAACAGTGAGGTTCAGTAGGCTAGACTAGCTGTGATTGTCATGAAATGGAACTGGCCTTGAAGGCCAGAGAACAAGTTTCCAGGCCCAGCTGTGCTACTGGCTATTTGAATGACCTTGGGCAAGTTCATTTAGCTCTCTGGGTCTCACTTTGCCATTTGTAAAATGAGCAGTTTGGCTTAGATCATAGCTTCTCAGAAAGACCCTCAATAGTTCCCATCTATAAGCTTTACAAGAATTCCCCCTGTAAAATACCCAAGAAGTAGTCTTCGTACATTTTCTTGAAGACTTCTAGGAAGGGGAACCCATTACTCCATGGCAACCCATTCTACTTTTGGATAATTCTAATTGTTAAGCTTACTTCAAGATTTCTTACTTTTCCACAAACCAGCAGTTCTTAAACTTGTTCTTGAATTTATAGGAGCTTTTTTTCTGTCATGTTTATAACAGAATTTCAATGTAATTGGTTTCCTCCATAATCCCAAGTATTTTATTTCATGCATTTAAAAACATTATTCTGAGAAGGGGCCTATAGGCTTAACCATAATGCCAGAGGTATACCTGATGCAAAAAGGGCTAAGAACTTTTACTCTAGTTGATCTCTAAGGTACTTTCCATGAGTAGCTAAGTTGTGAAATGGATAACCTGGAGTCAGGTGGATTCATCTTTGAGAGTTCAAATCTGGCCTCAGATATTTGTTAGCTGTCTGACCCTAGGCAAGTCACTTAACCCTGTTTGCCTCAGTTTCTTCATCTGTAAAGTGAGAAGGAAGTGCCAAACCACTTCACTTTCTTTGCCATGAAAACCCCAAATGGGGTGATAAAGAGTCAGAAACATGAAGGAAAAACTAAAGGTGCTTTGCAGTGCTAACTTTCAATGGAATCCTGCTTGAGTTGGCTAGAATAAACATAGACAGCTGATCACCTTTGGAGTTTCCATCATCATTATATATAATGAGATAATTTTACCTTAGTACTTTAGAGTAATTCTGAAGATAAACTCAGAACTGCCAACAGTATGAATAACAAAATAAAGTCATGTAATCAACACATACTATACCACAGATTATGTTGGGGGGGGGTTACTGTACTCCTCCCTTAAAGGTTGTCTGCTTCCCTTTGTCCTCTGAGAAGTTTCCTAATATATTACATTTCATCATCAAGTTATATCTCTTCTCCATCTTTCTCCATGTTCCTTCTATATAAATAAGTGGGTAAGACCCTCATAGACAGCTGTGAACTGAACCAAACTGGGTTTTTAACTACCAGTGCCATATACTGAGCAATTGCTTTCTATTTTTAGAGCATGCCACTCATACCCTATTTCCACAGTGCTGCAATAATAAGGAAGCAAAGTATTTTCTATTCACCCATTTGCGGGGGGGGGGGGGTCAGTGAAACACGGAACGTCTAACCAAATTCCCCTGACAAAGGAGTCTGCTAACAACTGATTTATAACAAAACAGGTGATTTATAGGGTAAATATAGGTCACGGACTGTGGGTTTTCTTATTGATGAAATTCATGCTTTGAATTACTGATTGATGACTGCACAGGAATTGCGATGGCCCAGCTCTGATCTGGGGCAGATAATGCAGCATGAAATAAACCTTGACGATAACTGGATTTTACAGTATCCAAACAAACACAGGAAATTCTCCAAATATCACTCACCTTTTGCTAAGGGGCAAGGGGAATGTAGGGTGGATGTCTTCACTGTAAAGTGTTCAGTTCAATACAACAAGCATTTGTAAAGTGCCAACTGTGTACAAAGCATTTTGTTAAGCAAATGGGAATCTAAAGTTGAAAAACAACAGTCTTTTCCTTAAAGGAACTTAGAATCTAGTAGGGTTAGCTGAGATAACTATGAGATGAAATCAAATTAGATAAATAAATAACTACATGTACATATATACATTTTTTTTCCTTTTTAGCAGATCTTCGAATCCATTAGTATAGGGAACTTGCAAGGAAGAAATGCCTTCTACACATACAGATCAACATTTTAAGTTTTTTAGAAAGTAGCCTAGAGCACAGAGAGCTTAAATGACTTATGCAGTCACACAGCCAGATTGTGTCAAATGGAGAATTTGAATTTAGATCTTCATAATTCCAAAGCCAGGTTTTTTGCCCATACTTTGTGCCACATTGAGTGGGAAAAGTCAAACAGTGGTCATAAGAGATTCCATAATGATAACAGTACATATTTATATAAGGGCAGCCAGGTGGTACAGTGGGGCCTGAAGTCAGGAAGACTCCTCTTCAGGCGTTCAAATCCAGCCTTACATCCCAACTGTGTGACTCTGGGCAAGTCACTTAACCCTGTTTGCTTCAATTTTCTCATCTGTACATTGAGAGGGAAATGGCAAACTACTCCAATATCTTTGCCGAGAAAGCCCAAAACTGGGTCGTGAAGAGTCAGACATGACTGAAAAATGACTGAACAGCAATATTCATATAGCACTTTAAAAGCTTACAAAACATTTGACTTTATGATTCTTGATTCCCAAGGCTCAGATGAGTTAGTAATTTGTTCACAGTCAAACCCAGGTCTCCTGGATCCAATTGTGACATTCTTTCCATATCACTATCCTGCCTCTCAAAAAGGCAGAATTTGGAGGTTTAATAGAGAGAGGCCATCTGACCTATATCTTAAAGGAAGAGAAAACTTTCAGCTAACAGAGATGAAGAAGATATCCATTCTGGCAAGAAGGATGGCAGGTATCGATTTAGACAGATTTGGAAGAGAGCAATATGATATTAGTAAACGGAGAGTAGTCCAAGTTGGTTGGAGATTAGAAGATATTCAATTCAGTAAAGATTTATTAAGCATCTACCATGTGCTAAGCTCTGGGGATACAAAAAGAGGTAAAAAAAAAAAAAAACCCAGTTCCTGCCCTCCAGGAGATCATACTCTGATGAGGGAGAAATATACACACAAACACACAGAAAACAAGCTACATACAGGATATGGAGGGAAAGGACTGGCATTTCTAGAGGGGTTAAGATAGACTTCCTGTAGGAGGTAGGATTTTAGTTGGGACTTAAAGGAAGCCAGGGAGATTAGTAGTTGGAGTAGAGGAAGAATATTCCAGGCATGGGGAACAGCCAAAGAGATTTCCGCAGACCTGAGAGATAGATTGTTGTCTTATTCGTGAAATAGCCAAGAGCCCAGTGTCATTGGATTGAAGAATATATGATAGGGGAATAGGATGTAAAAAGACTTAAAACATAGGAGGAAACTAGGTTATTTATAAAGGGCTTTGAATGCCAAAACAAGTATTTGTATTTGTTCTTGGAGCCAATAAGAATCCAGGGCAGTTTATTGAGGAGCAATATTGTCAAATAAGGCTAAAAATATAGCTTGCAGCCAAAGTTGAGGTCCTTGAATGCTTTGATGAGTAGTTACTTTATTTAAGAGGATGCCTTCATTGAGAAAGAGATTTGGACACAATGACTTCTGAGGCCCCATTTAATTTTGATGTGTTCTCACAGTCTGTTAGGACGAGACTTGGTATCAGAACACCAAAGTTCAAATCCTAGTTCTGCCACTTAACTACCTATGGGACCTTTGGTAAGTCATCTTACCCTCCTGGGTCTCAGTTTCCTCAAGTGTAAAATGAGAGGGTTGAACTAAATGACCCAGAAGGTCCCTCCAGTTCTAAATCTATCACCCTTGAAGTCTCTGAAGAGGGTCTTCTATAGTCTGTTGCCACTGCTCTTCTTACAAACCAGTGTCACATAAAGGAATTAAAAACACACCTGCCCCCATCCCTACCACCCTTTTAGCCTAAACAAATTCCAGTGCTTACGTTACCTATGCACCAATTGTCCAATCACAGTATGAACTCAGAGGATAATCTTAAATTACCTAACTAAAATATTTATCCTCTTGCTTAAGAGTAAAGAAACTCCATACCCATGCTGTATCCTGTCAGCTTACAGGAAGCCAATAATGTCTTTCTCTACTTCTCTGTCATCTCTGGAACTGGCCTCTGGTGATCTCTGGTGACCCGTCATAAAAACAACAGTAACAATAATAGGGATGCTGCATCGTGGGCTTCTGTGAAGCTCAATGCATTTACAGAGATTCTCCCTCTAGAACTACATCCCTGGGAGATAGATGGCAAATGCTTAATAGTTGCTGAACATCATACTATAAATACACACACACACACACACACACACACACACATTGCATGCATATGTGGGTGAATAATAGCTCTGACAAGGACTCTTTGAGTTTAGGTTTTCTCTGTTGCCTAGGAGATCAAAAAGGGTTAAAAGCAACACATCCCCTCCACAGTAAAAGGCAGGCATAGTCTAGCTATATACTAGGGAGGTCAGAAGATGCCATAACCCTAAATGTCATACCACCAATTTAGTAGTTAATTCATTTCTTTTCAGTGAAACATCTGAGCAGATTGATGAGTTTGGAAAAGGCCTGTGGTTTCCCTGGTTTAAGGACATCCTAGTAAACAAAACTCCCTCTATCAGTGCGAACAGGCAACTGTTAGATAATTTACAGTACTAGAGAGTTACCTAGAGATACTGAAAGACTAAGTTATATGACCAGGGTCACATAGCTAATCTAAAATCAGGATGTGACTTGAACCCGAGTTTTCTTGACTCTCAACCTCTGAGATTCAGAAACATAAAGTAATAGCCACTGAATAATTGAGTTTGGCCAACCTTCATTTTAGACACCAAACAAAACTCTAAAGTTCATTTAATGCCTCCTTTTCATTTTGTAGGCAAGGAAAAGGAACTCAGAGGATACTAGGTCATTTGTCCAATTTTTCAAAAAGAAAAAAAGTTGGTGGCAGAATTAGAATTAGGACCCTCGTCTTCTGATGGTATTCTTTCTGCTATCCCAGTGCTTTACTAACTGGCCAAAGCCTTTTATGATTGGTTCAGTCTTTTGGTGTGTCTAGCCTTACTTTCCATTGCTCCCCTACATGAACTCTTTGTCCCAGCAAGGCTGGTAGATCTGGATAATTGTGTCATGATCAAACACTGAGGATCCCAAATATCCCTCTCTTCTGCTCCCCAGCTGCTGAATGGTACTGAAGAAAGTCATATAAACATGCCAGATCCTTTACACATTTCTATGTGTTAGGCATGGGGGAGGCAAAGACAAAAGAACAAAGCAGTCCCTAACCCCAAGGACCTTCCAATCTAATGAGGGAGAAGCAAGATGTACATATGTACGTCAAGATAGGAGACACATTATCAGGTGGAGTTGAGAAGGCCATACCAGTAACACTGTTAACAATCTCAGTTATAGCCCAGAAAAGAAACATTCCAAGTCAAGTCAAAAGGCATATTGAGTGATTCCTCTGTGCCAGGATGATTTATATTTTAACTCCTAAGAAGTAGTCTTCACTGATTGCCGTATCTTGAATGTCCCAAATAAGACCCTTTCCCCAAATTCCTCTATACCAAAGACCTGAGAATCTCTTTTTTCCCCCAGAAATCACTGAAGCAAATGAGCTATAAGCCCATGATGAGACTTCTATGTGTGGTTCACTTCGGGAATAGCACCTGTCTTTACAAATTCATCCTACTTTAAGAGTGTGGGTGGCTGTTGAAAAATGTGTAAGAAAAAAAATACCCGCTTTCACATTTGATCTGTCACAATTAATTACTTTGCTTTTGATGATTGTTCTGGGTCAATATTAGGTTTACAACAGTAATTGAAGATAAAGAAACAGACAGTATTTTTGGAGCACTTCTAAGAAAGCCTCCTCTTTCCATGCTTATGGATGACTAATTTCAACCTAACCTCACTAATGTCAGGGTCAGTTGACTAGTGATCCCTTCAAAAAAAGGATCCAGTTGTAAGTGAAATTCAATGAACTTCTATGAGTGTTAAGATGAAAACTAGCAAGAGAAACTAGACTAAAATATGGCCCTACTAGCTCTGTTGTGAATGGTAAGCAAAAAGAATCAGCTGGGGTTTTAGAATGACCTGAGCTCAACTGAGTCCAAAAATGTGATACCTCAAGCACCCCCAAAGCATCATCAAAATAAGAATCCCAAACCAAAGGGCAAATTGGGTTGCTTATAATGTGCTTAAGTCATATCCTTCATTCTTGGATCCTTTGTTCAAAATGTGTAGATGCCTTGACAAGTCTTTATGAAGTGAAATGGAAATGTATATAGAAGAAAGGTGAATAGATTCTGAGTTTATGTATGTATATGTGTGTGCATGTGTGTATGTATGTATTATTGCATACATACATACATACACAAGATGGGCCATGAAGGGGTTTAAATATTTAGTAACTCCTTTATTTTTTGTTTTTGATTTATAATACCATAGCATCATAAACAGTATATACAGGAAATAAATGTATATATAGGAAATAAAGAAAATTTAATTTTTAAAATGTTATTAAAAACATCAGACCCCTTCATGACTTTATATATATATATATATACACACACACACATATATAGCATCATAGGTTTAAACATATATCTGTTTATGTATATATTTATATCATTCATGTAATATGTTTCTATATTTATAGATTATATGAGTATATTATATGTTTATATGACATGAAATATAAACATGTGTATATATTTTATATGTATATTAAAAACACATATACATTTCAGAGAGAAAGAGAGAGAAGACAAAGGTCTGGGTTCATATATATCACCTGATATGTATTAACTGTGACCCTGGGACAGTCTCACTTAACCTCCCAACCCCTTAATCAGTGGTTTGAAAATACCTCCAGGACATTTGTGATAATGATCCAGGAAGTTTGTAGTAAAAATTCTTAAATGGTACTTGAAGCAGTAAGGAATTGCCTATGAGTATTATGAAAAAATTTCCCTGGGAATTCATAGCACATTTTTTAATGTAGCTTAAACAGATTCACAGAACAACAAAAAAATTTCTCTAGGCAAAAAAAAAAAAATTCTAAATGAGCAGAGAACAAACAACTTAGGTAGAAAAGGACCTAACTTTCACTAGTAGAGGGAATTCCCTTACCTGGCAATGTCTATACATGGGTTTTATACTTAAAGATACATCTGGTTTTGTTATTATAATTATTATATATCATTACATATGTATATATACATATATACATACTATATATATGGGGTGGTTATATGTATCTCAATATACATACATATCTACACAAATATATGTATATTTGGAGATATATGTAGATACTCCAATGAGATCACAGGTCTGATTTTAGAGGTATATACACATACTTTCTCTGCATGTGTATGGTTATACATACATGCATACATACACACACACACACACACACAGAGAAAGAGTATGCCTGCACATCTCTAAAATCCATCCTATATGGGGCAGCTAGGTGGTACAGTAGATAAAATACTGGCTCTGGATTCAGGAGGACCTGAGTTCAAATCCAGACTCAGACACTTGACACTTACTAGCTGTGTGACCCTGGGCAAGTCACTTAACCCTCATTACTCCACCAAAAAAAAATTTTAATAAAATCCATTCTTTGATATCATTGCTTCAGTGAATCCCCAGCGAGCAAATTTCCTTTCCCAATGCAGATCTACAACTTTTTTTTTTCAACTTAGCATGCAAGAGTGTTGTCTCTATGATAAAAATGTATAAATGTGATTTAGGAACAGTCTTCTTTTGAATAGTATCAGAGTTTGGAGAGCAAATGAGCCAATTTTCTAAGTGTTCTCTACTTTCTTAAATAACCCCATACATGAATAGATTATACCAAATACATATACCTAATATGTGTATTTGAATTATATACTCAGAATGGCATCATAGATAGACTATTGGCCTTAGACTCAAGAAGACCTGAATTCAAATCTAGCCTTTTGCATTTACTAGATTTGTTAATTTGGACAAGTCTTTCAGTCTCTCTATGCCTCGGGCTGTTCTTGGGAACTTATTTCCTATGTCATATATGTGAGTTCGCCATACTGACTAAAATCAGAAATCCTACATTTGGTGCTTGGATTGAATATATAGTATAACTATATATGAGTTCGCTTATGAGATACAAAGAAAGCTACCTGTTGTTGAATTCTATGTTCCACAGTGTTTTGTTTTATTTGTAAAGAATGTATCTTTTGGGAGCAGCTAGATGGTGCAGTGGATAAGGCACCGGCCCTGGATTCAGGAGTACCTGAGTTCAAATCCGGCCTCCAACACTTAACATTTACTAGCTGTGTGACCCTGGGCAAGTCACTTAACCCCAACTGCCTCACCAAAAAAAAAAAAAGTGTATCTTTTGGAGAGAATTTTTCTTTAAAACAATTATTTTTCTGATCCCTCCAACATAGCAAAATAGCTCTCCTCCTCCTTCAGTCATTTTTCATGGGGAAAGAGCAAACAATCTTCAAAATACATCAAGTACAGTATTTCATGCTTCCACCTCAGTGTACTGGATGTTTATTATCAGTCTAGATTTATATATCTGAACATAGCAAAAACAGAAATGTTGGAAGCATGTCAGTAACCTTTGTAGTCCTAAGACCTAAAGAGTCATGAGATGACCTTTCCTCTCTGGCCAATGGAAATACCATGTTTTATTGCTACATGGAAGAATGATTTTTCTACAATGCCATATGAAGGTTTCAAAATAGCTCTAATTTCATCCATGTGGACATTCCTTCCATCAATGCAGATTGCAAAGTCCTTCATTCATTAATAGATATTTATGCATTTACTATGGCTGAAAATTTAACTACCTGGTGGACAACAATGTGGTAGTCTTTTTTCCACATTTGTCCTTGGAGAACAGGCAGAGAATTCCTCACCAAGTCTGCAGTCAGTGTCGTCTTGACATATTAGGAAATGCCAAAATGTGAAATTCACTCAGACAACTTCTGAGAATTTTTGCACCTTTATGTCATGACATGCCATTTGGGTAGAATTCCAATGGAGAATTATTTGGATGGAGAGTTAAGATATTGAAGAGAATATTTCTGTTTCACCCAGCAGCTGGACTGTATAATATAACATTACAGAGGAAAGAGTTCTGGACCTAATACTGGAGGACCTGGATTCCAATTCTGCCTTTGGCTACTTATTCTCTCTATGATCACAGACAGATCCTTTAACCTCTCTGGAGTTGTTTCCCCCTCAGTAAAGTAAGGGGCTTGGGCTAAATATTCTCCAGATTTAACTCTAAAGCCTATCACTTCTAAGGTCTCTTCCAACGCTAGGATTCCATACTTTGGATGGTGTACTTCAGGCTTAAGAGTAGATAGACATGGAGGCAGCCAGGTGGTGCAAGTGGATAAAGCACTGGCCCTAGAATCAGGAGGACCTTAGTTCAAATCTGGCCTCAGACACTTGACACTTACTAGCTGTGTGACCCTGGGCAAGTCACTTAAACCCTCATTGCCCCACAAAAAAAAAAAAAAGTAGATAAACAATGTATCTCAATGAATAGAGCACTGGGCCTAGAGTCAGGAAGATCTGAGCTCAAATATAGTCTGAGACACTTACTAACTATGTGACCCTGGACAAGTCACCCAACCACCATCTGCCTTAGTACCTCCCAGTTTTCTTGTGAGAATAAAATGAGATAATATTTGGAAAGCACTTTGTAAATCTTAACTGAAGAGGAAACAGGACATTCACCTCTTCTAGAGAAGTGATGAACTTAAAATGCAAAGAGACATAACATTTTCAGGTGTGTACAATGTGGGGTTTGTTGTTTGTTTTTTGTTTTTGCTAGCCTATGTGTCTTTGTTTTAAGAATTTCATTTTTTTTTCTTTTTTTCTAATTGAAGAAGTGAGGTAAGATTATAAATACATTTAAATAAATGAAAATTGGCTTTTTAATGAATTCTGGTGTCAGATTACCAATACAGTTCACAAATCTCAAAGAAATGGTCTGTATATGTCTGGTGTATGGTAGGCACTTAATAAATGTCTAATGGTTGGTATGCAGGTCAATGAAAACAAATAGATCCCATTGGAGAGCCCAGAGCACTGACAACAGCCACCAATGAGCAGACCTTTCTTGGACACTTGTACAGCCTCAATCACTCACAGTCATGGCGGAGGTAGAGCTCTAGCTTTGGCTCCCTTGGGTGGCTATTCTGTGTCTCCCACTGAGACTGTCATGGTGTTCACTCCTCATCTGTCTGCAGGTGCCATAGTTCCTTTCTTCTATGTAACTCCTGCTTTTCCTTATAGTTCTCTGTGGTTCCCAGCAAGTGGTGCAATTATTTCTCCCTTGGTCAAATCCCTTCATGGTGCCTCCATGAAGAATTCCTTCTTCAGAAGATTGTACCGCAATCTCCTTTTGTATTTTTCGACAGCAATCGGCTGTCAACTTAAAGAAGGGCACCACATTCAAAGTTCCAGCTACACTGGTCATCAATCCTTTAAGAGCATAGAAACAAGAGAGTTGTCACCTAGTTAGCAAGAAGAGTTAGTTAAAATAGGAAGGTCTGCTCCCATCCCATCACTCTCTCCCTCACCCAAATGAAGTATGTTGAAGGGAGGTGAGTTGCTTCATGAAAACTGACCTGGGTTTGTCTTATGGTACCTACTTTAATACCTGCAGTTTTTCCTTGTGTATCTGACCACCAGGAGCATAGCATCATAGAGCTGGATCTCAGAGACACCTCAAAGCCTTTCTAGCCCAGGGCTTCTTAAACCTTTTTTTCCTGCCATTGGATCCCTTCCGCAATCTGATGAAGCCTGGGAATCCTTTGACAGATTCATGGATTTTAAATAATTAAAGGAAATGTTAAATTTCATTTCAAGGTTAGTGAAAACAAAAATAAAGTTTTGTTTTTCCATCCAAGTTCAGGGACCCCCTGAAGCCTATCCACAAATCTCTGCTTAGAATCTCCTGATCTAGGGACCTCTTCATTTTATAGCTGAGGATGACTTGCCCTTAGTAAGTAAGGTAGTAAGTAAGCAACTGAAGTGGATTTCAAACAGTACCCTTAACACAGTGACTGACACATAGTAGGTGCTTAATAAATATTCATTGATTGATTGATTGGCTGAATACTCCAGTGATGGCCATTTTCATTGCCCTACATTGCTTGTAATGTCTGTTCAGGTTAGAGGAATTCATGAGTCCCACACATATCTGCCTCCCACCACAAGCATACTAACCTCAAAATTGTCATAGCAATTAAGTGACCTGATGTAGTAGAGTAGAAACAGTGTTGGATTTAGCATCAGAGAACCGAGATCCAGATCGTGTCTCTGCCTCTTCGACCTTGTACAAGTCACTTAACTTTTCTGGGCCTCAGTTTCCTCATCTGTAAAATAAGGGGGTTGGAATAGTTAGCCTCTAAGGTCCCCTCCGACTCTAATAACTCTTGTCCTACAAGCCTCTGTGGGTAATAGCACTTGGCAAACCCTCAAGCCAAATACATGTGAACTATTATTACTATAACTGAATAGCATGACTGAATATGGAAAGGAGGAAGGATTTCCCTGAGACATCAAGAGAAAGAAGCTGCTTAAAATACCACACACCCCACTTCAGCTCCTTTATTTGCGAGGGCTCACAGTCTCCCGCTGCTTATGCAACCTGAAGTCTTTCCTTCTGTGCAGCCTCGTGTGTAAGCACCTTCCCAGCATCCCAGCATCAGGACCTCTGGCCTTAAAAAAAATTACAGGAACCAGAAACACACTCCTGAGCCCCTTTGCCTTGTGCCCCCTCCACCCCTTTCTTCCTAAATCCCAAACAAAAAAAAATGCAAAAAAAAACCCCAACCCTGCTTTCTTTCATTTTCTCCCTGAACTAATTAAACTTGTTTCTCTTTGAAGATTTCCCTTTTGCCAGAGACACGCAGATGCTGAGGACACGGTTAGTTTCCCCACACATTCAGTTTAGCAAGCTAGTCAAGCTGAGCCTAGTTTTGTATGCAACTGGGCTCCCCATTTACTCTAAGAGGTCAGATCCAATTAGAGTATAATCAGGGATGGCCTGCAGCATGCATTTTAAATCAACATTTACTGGCAAGCCACCTTCCCTGGAAAGCAGAAAAGGAAACTGAGGGAGAAGAAAGATCAGAGTAACATGTTATTATTAAGGCTTTCCTCCCCACCACCACCCCCAAAAAAGAGGGGGAAAGGAATGGGAGCAGGCAAAAGTCCCTGAAAAGAAATGTCATCTGTGGCACTGATAAGCTATTCAGAGGACAAATGTTACAGGCAGAAAAGCTATATAAGTAAGATGGATATAGGCGGCTTGTGCTTTTCTGAACTAGGATGCTGTATATCAGGAGCAAGATGAGAAAACTTTCAAACTGGACGTCAGAACCTTTAGATTTCTGTGTCCGTGAATGATTTGCCCAGGTTCTGAAAAGGTAGCACATAGCTTTCTTTGCTAGTCCTTCCAGCTATGATGGAAAGATCTGATTCTCGCAGATAATGCTTTGCATTGTTCTCCTTCCTCAGACCCCACCCCAGCTTTACTCTGCTTCCCACCAGAATGCATGTTGGCATTTCCCATTGGAGTCAGAGGACACCACATGTTGCTAGGCAACAAGCCTTCCTTGGACACACATTGTGGGGACTATAGAAAAGGGATGCTTTTAGGCTGCCGTGAAGGCGGGGGAAATGAACTTCAAAACTCAGAAGGAACATGGGAAATTATTTCATAGTTTTAGATTTGGCTGTTTTTTCTTATATTAAAAATGGGCTTCATTAAATTGCCTAATACATCATAGTCACTTAATACTTGTTGATTAAAATGAGGAGGCCAGGTGACATGGCGGATAGAGCACTGATCTTAGTCGGTGAGGCTGCTGATATCCCTTCCAATTCATCTTTCATTCCAATGGGTTCTGAAAGTTGTTGATCCCATTAGAATATAAACTTCTAAAGAGCAGAGAGTATTACTATTTATCTCTGTATCCTTAATGACTAGGACAGTCCCTGGCACATTGTTGTATCTTTTTTTTTCTTTTTTCCTTTGTTTTTTTTTGTTTTTTTTTTTGGTGGGGCAGTGAGGGTTAAGTGACTTGCCCAGGGTCACACAGCTAGTAAGTGTCAAGCGTCTGAGGTCAGATTTGAACTCAGGTCCTCCTGAATCCAGGGCCAGAGCTTTATCTACTACATCACCTAGCTGCCCCTACACATGGTTGTATCTTAATAAATACTCAATGAATTAAACTGAAAGTGCCTCCTTGATTTTGATTTTTTGTTTTCTGTAGGGGATAAAAGGGTCTTTCTCTGATTCTTTTAGTATCTTAGGAAGGAAACAAATTAATACTTTCCCAAAATCACAGTTTCATTATGGAAAAATATTGTCAATTTTGGATTTTTAATACTTCTTCCTCTGAGAAGGCTCTAGCTTCTTGAAAATTGATGGAATAACTTATTAGATAGTAATGCCTTGAAGCAACATGCTTATTTTTGCTACTTCAAGAGATCTAGCAGGGCAGAGCCAAGATGGTGGAGGAAAGGCAGTGAGCTCTCAAACTCATGACACAATCACTCCAAAAAACATCCAAATAACACCATAGGAAAATGCCCAGAGCAGCAAAACTCACAGAAGAATGTACTGAAATCATCTTCTAACCAAGAACGGCTTGGAAGGTCAGAAGGAGGAGCTGCTGTGCTGATACAGGAGTCGAGCCCAACCACACAGTCACCCTGACACAGATTCAGTCCCCAGAAGGCCTCACCAGAGAAGGAGGCCCCCAGAGCCTCTGAATCAGCTGAAGCACCAGTGTTGTCTGGAACTAAGCTCACAGTCTGGTGAGAGGGCTGAGCCCTGGGGAGGAGGGAGACTACAGGGGTCTATGCTGGTGCTGAGGCAGAACTTGGACTTTTCACCCCTGCTGAGAACCAGGAGGTGGGCTTGAGTAGCAGTGGCCCAGGTCGGGGAGGAGATCAAGAATTTCAGTGCTTTGGCCTATTCTCTGTTGATACAGGTGGTGCCTTCTCAGTGCCTTATTTCATTGACTACTATACCAAAATAGATAAATGAGAGATGGATACATACATGTATGCATACATACATACAAACATACATAATCATAGCTTGGTAGCCAGTTTTCTATTGAATTTTCCAAATTTAACTATCCTGGTCCTCAGAGGAAAGAGTCCCTCCCAGTCTCACGCTCAAATTCTTTGCTATCAAATGAACAAGACCCACCAAAATCTATACTCACCGGTCAACACTTGCAAACCTAGCATCACCTGCATATCACAATAAGCCACTGGAGAAAAGGCTGCTATGTATGCCTGTACACGTTGTTTGTGCCTAGTTCTCTTTCCATAGAAACAAATGGTAACTAATAAAAAAGGAACCATTATCCATTCTAATACCTCATTGATAAATTTGACTCTTTCCTCTTCCTCACTTCTCATATTCAATCAACTACCAGATGTTCTTGAATCTGCCTCCTTCCTATCTGTCCTATCCATGTTTTCTTTTTCTCTTTTCCCACTGTCAGCATCCAATAAAGACATTCATTACTACCCTCTTAAGTAATATGGTAGTTGCTTAATAGATCTTCCTGCTATCGTATCCTCTCTCTTCTAAATCATCATATTTCTTTAATTGAATACTTTGTACTGATACCATACTAAACTTTCTTGTGCATAGATCTGGTCATTTTAGTCTAAGTTTTTGTTAGCTCCGGGTCAGTTACCAAAGAAGTCAGTAAACCAACAAGCATTTATTAAGAATTTACTATGTGTGGGGCAGCTAGGTGGCACAGTGGATAGAGCACCGGCCCTGGATTTAGGAGGACCTGAGTTCAAATCCAGCCTCAGACACTTGACACTAGCTGTGTGACCCTGGGCAAGGCACTTAACCCCAATTGCCTCACCCCCCCCCAAAAAAAATTACCAATTTCCAGCTTGCATCTCTTTTATAAACTCATCATGTAATATTTTGTATTATAGTTATTTGTGCATGATATGTCCCTTTATTAGACACTAAGCTCCCTGAGGGAGGTTCTGTGTATCATTTAAACTTTGTGTCTTCCCTAGTACCTAGGTAGTCCCATACACTTAATAAATGTTTACCAAAATATTTGTACTTAAGGGGATCCCCAGCATTTGCCTTCTCTTTTAAATTCAGAAATAAGCCATGGGACAAATCTTAGCTGTTGAATCACTTGGCCAGTGCTATGGCAGCTTATGATCAGGGTAACACAGTATATTATTTGAAGCTATCTGCCCTGTGGACTCTGCATGGCATCAAAAGTGTTTTGCAAGAAAAATCTTATCTTTCAAGAGCTACAGTGTGACCTGCCTACTCAGAGCTCTGCAATCATCTGAGGATCCAGCTATCTATCCTTTGCCAGAGGATGGTGAAGTCCTTGAGTTGCCTCAGGTGGAATGCCATTAACTTCTCATGTAGCAGTGTCATCTTTAACACCTCACTCCAAAGAAAGAAAGGAAAAAGCTGGCTCTAGATGTAATTTTGCTAAAAATCACTATATTTTTATATACTTACCAAAATTGTCCAACATGAAAGAGCATATTTTCCATTTGATGAGCAAGGCTCCAGCTGTGATATTCCCATTAACATTAAAGCTCACATACAGAGAGCAGCATACACTCAAAAGAGGAAAGAAAGTTTGAATAACATAAAGTGTTGGTTCCAGCAAGTTTGGAGGCTTGTATGTGAATTTTCTAACAGATGTGCATTCTTTCAAAACAGTCAGATAGGTTATCTTCCTCCTACTCTCATATTTATATGTGTGTGTATGTATATGTATATATGTGTAATATATATGCATAAATATTAATTTATGTATTTGCATATCATTTCATTCATTAAAATATAAGTTCCTTGAGGGCAGGCTCCATCTTTTTTTTTTTGTATCCCTAGTACTTGACAGATATTTGCATTATAAGCCAAATAAGTGAAGCAATTAAGACAAGTACAAAAGTTAGCACTGTTTATAGAATCTTTTGTTTTATTTTATGTAAGAAGTTTCATTTATATATAGCCATTATTGATTATTAGTAAATAAACATGAGTTCAGATCTTATAACTTTGTCTGAATTTTTCAGGTCTTTCTTCCATTTTGCATGGGAAGTCAAGCTTGATATTTTAATATTTCCCATGTCCAATAAAAGTATAAATAATTATTTAGTAGGAGATCATAATTATTTTGGGGATCATTGACCCTTTTGGCAGTCTGATGGAGACTGTGGGTACCTTATTAAAATGATGTTTGTGAACGCATAAAAAGTAGGATTGCAAAAGAAGCCAATTATACTGAAATATAGTTATTAACTTTTTTTTTAAGAAAACAAGTTCATGGACCCTGGGTTAAGAATGGCTGATTTAGGGGACAGTTAGGTGGTGCAGTGGATAAAGCACAGGCCCTGGATTCAGGAGGACCTGAGTTCAGATCAGACCTCAGACACTTGACACTAGTTGTGTGACCCTGGGCAAGTCACTTGACCCTCATTGCCCCACCAAAAAAAAAAAAAGAAAGAATTGCTGATTTAAACTAATGTGTAGGCTTAATAATAAGAGCCTAAATACATCCATTGGCTAGAGGGTTATTGTTTTTTTCTTGTTATGGAAAAAGGCAAGTAAAATAAAGGAAATTGTAATGTTATCTCTTTGATTTGTGGCGATTCCTTTTAAGAGATTAAATAAATTTGGTTTGCTTGCTGCTAAAGGCAGAAAAACACATGAAAGTTCTAGAGAATAAGATTTCTACTCAACATAAGCACAAACTTCTTAACATTTTTAAAAAGCATATTGGACTACCTTGGATGATAGTCACCTGCCAATCACCGTACTTCTTTAAAGATAACCTGGTTAAATATTCATCTGAGATAATATGGATTTGATTCATGGACACATTAGACCTAAATTCAGATCTGATCACATATAAGTCATGAAGAATTGAGATCATATTGGTAAAGCATTTTTCATAGTGCTTGACAACATAGCAGGTACCTAACAAATACTTATTCCTATTCCATGAGAAATCAGTGTTAGTCTAGTAACCAGTTCACCTGTAAGATTCCAGAAAGATCAGATGCTGACTTATTCATTCAGAAAATATTTTGCAAGCCTCTACTATGCATAATGCATTATACTAGGTCCTGAGAACACAACGATAAAAAAAAAACCGATAAGGTTTTGTTCTCTCCAGTCACTCTAGGAGGCAGGATGAGACATGCAAGCAGATAACTATAATACAAAATAGGATACAAATTTTAAAATTCATAAAAGAGTGTGATAATCAATTCACCCAATTGTCTTATACCTCCAAAAAGAACTGAGTCCTGTAAAGTTTTCATGTTTGAACCAAAGAATCAAATGAACAAAGAACAAAGGAGAATGTTTCCCAGTGCATTATACTTTTAAAAAGAAGAACAGGAAGGAAATAATCTTCCAAACTCAATGAGAATAACCAAATATGGAACCTACCAATTAACTAATGAACTCAAATTTTAACAAAGGCTTAATTTCAATGCAAACTATAAGTCTTAACACGGCAGCAGCAAAAGAGAAACCCAGCAAAAGGACACTCCAAAAGATCTAACCTGTAGAAGCTGAGCACTTCAGTTTATGAGTGAATAAGAAGCAATTTGTTTAGGCAGCATTATAGAGAGTATGAAGGGAAATAAAAGCTCCCATTGAGCTAGAAGCCATTTAATTCTTTGGAGATATTACTCTGATAAATGTTTCATAATCCCATTTATTAAGAGGTAATGATAAAGATCTCAGAAGAATAAAAATTACAGATTACCCAAAGGGCAATGGAAAAACACTTAGTGATTATAGGTCGACTCTGCTTATTGCCACCAATGAATTGTGATGAAGAAGAGGCATAAAAAGCCTTATAAGGCATGACATCTAGGATCTAGAATCAAATATAAACTCCTCAATTTGGCATTTAAAGACCTTCACCACCTGACTCCAGCCAATCATTCCAGGCTTATTTCACTTTCTCTTTCTTGTACTATAGTCTAGCCAAACTGCCTTCTTGTCAGTTTCTCACACAGGCCATTCTGTTTCCCATCTCTTTGTCTTTGCACAGGCGTTCCCATGTACCTGAATAGAATTTCTTCTTGCCTCACCCTCTTAGTATCTTGTTTCCTTCAAAGCTCATTCAGGCTCCTACATGAGGCTTTTCTGGATCCCCCTGATACTAATGTCTCTCCTTCCCCCCCCCCACTTACCTCATATATAGTTTGAAATAATTTTTCTACATCTTTTATATACTTATATGTGTATATTGGTGTTTCAGTTGATATGTAAACGCTTGATGGGCAGAGACTTTGTTGTTGTTGTTTTTTAACTTTGTATCACTAATGTCTACCGTAATGCATGGCATATTGTAGTTCCTTAATGAATGCTTACTGATTAATATATTACTAGAAAAGAGGTAAGTGATCTTTTAGTGAAAATAGAGGATAAATGATGGACAGCCCAGTTCATCAATTATATTGGTATCTGAAAAATTTTTAAATCCAAAAGGAGGGCACCTTATGGAATATTATGTTAAAACATGGACAAGAGTTGCCTGGGATGTGGAGATTTAGAAAGTATATTCCAATGAGGAAGGTATTGTTAATCAGGAGATTAATTTAAGAAAAAAGTGATTTGGGGGCAGCTAGGTGGCACAGTGGATAAAGCACCTGTCATGGTCATGGATTCAGAAGGACCTGAGTTCAAATCTGGCCTCAGACACTTGACACTTACTAGCTCATTGCCCTGACCAAAAAAAAAAAATTTTTAATTTTTTAAAAAAGAAAAAAAATGAAAATAGTGATTTGTCTTTGATTTCTCTCACCAAGTTTACCTCTAAAGGAGGAAACCAAAGTTAACACTACTAGAGATCTATGAATACCACTTATCAGTTAACAAGCACAGTGCCTGTAGGTAAAACGCATAATCTATTGAGTTTCAACATAGCATATAGTGCTTAGTAAACCTTAAAGTTCTCAACATTTTTTAGAATTGAACCTGTGTCTTCTCTTATGTAGGAAGCTTCCAGTGAGGAATTCTACCAGCATAGACTAGTACCTTCTTTGCAACCTAGAAATTGGCCATGTATTGTTTTACATAATCATACATGTATAACCTATAGCTGATTGCTTACCCCCTCAGGGAGCGGGGAGGGGAAGAAGGGAAGGAGGGATAAAAACTGGAACCTCAAACTATAAATAAAACTGTTTATTACTTAAAAAAAAAAAAGAATTTGGCCATGGCTTTGAAAAGTTAACGGACTTGCCCAGGGTCTCACAGTCAGTATTTGTCAGAGTCAGGACTTAGACCCAGATCTTCCTAATCCTGAATCAGCTTTCACTCTACTATGTCACGCTACCTCTTCTGCTAGGTTCTACCAACACTACAGGAAGTGGTTGTATTGTTACAACTTGAAACACCTCAGAGAATGAAACAAATGAAATTCCTGATACAGAGTGGGCCAAAAGTCATGAAGTCATGAAGAGGTTTCAATATTTAATAACTCCTTTGCTTTTTTTATTTATGATACCATAGCATCATATACAGTGTATATAGGATAAGAGAGAGAGAGAGAGAAAATAAAGAAATAATAATTTTCAAAAAGTTATTCTAACATCAAACCCCTTTGTGATTTTTGGCCCACCCTATATAAACTATCTGATTCAATCAAAGCTACAAGTATACTACTTCCTCCTCTACCCTCTTTCTCTAAGTGGGAGCTACAACAGCTTTCACACAGAAACCACCTTACTTACCCCATGATTACTTGATGGATAGGAAAGTGATATACTTTGTAGGTCAATCTCAGGGGCACTGCTTCCCATTGAGACCTGGCTCACAATACTTAGTCTTTGATTAATGTATACAGAATTAGGCATTTATTTGGCATATTATCTACAATTTGTCTTGGCCTTTTGAGGATTATAATGATAAAGAGTTGTATGTAGACATAGGAAACAAAATAGTAGGCAGTATGAGGGCCTACCAATTATCAAGCATTTCTGATGGACCTAATAGGTGCCCACAGCTAGGTGGCACAGTGGGTAAGTACTGGCCCTGAACTTGGGAGCACCTGAGTTCAAATATCACCTCAGACACTTGCTGTGTGACCCTGGGCAAGTCACTTAACCCCGATTGCCTTAAACATCCTAGGAAATCTTCAGTCATCCTGATGTATATCTTGCCCCTGGACCCAGGTGGCTCTAGAGGAAAGAGTGAGGTTAATGACCTTACACTGTAAGGGCTAAAATTCTAGCTATACTGTCTAAAATATCTAATGAGTGGTCGCCAATAAATTATAAGCTTTAGCAAGAGTTAGGCTTTTAAGCATTTATTAACGAGAATAAGAATTTGGTAAAGAGAGAGAGAAAGGCCTAGATTAATCTATCTATCGAAGGGAGAGTGTGTTTCTAACTCCACTCTCCGCCAGAGTATGGGACAATAATACCCTGATGCCAAAGAAAAGACCCATGGTCTTACCCTCAGAGACCTTCACCTCATGGCGGAGCTTTTCTACAGTAAGTCTCCAGCAGGTGGCATCATTCCAATTGTCACAACACAGACCTCCCTCATTTAAATCCAATTCAGTACAAGTCATGACATCATGATGTCATCATGGTCCTCTTTGGGAAGGAAGGACAAACAACAACTATGTACCGTAACATACAATTTGAAACATTGGATATAGGTAACTGGTGAAGTTCAGAGAGAGACTGGGATATGTAGATCTGTGAGTTACTTGCATAGAAATGATCATCTAACTCATGGGAACTGATGAGGTCTCTGAGAGAGAGAAGTTGACAGTTGCATATAAAATCCTCTTTTTGTACACTAAAATGTTCATGTCAGTAAGTAGTCAAGTTCCTAACCAGAAAAGAAAAACATTTAACAGACAGTGTCTGGGAGTAAGTAAAGAGGAATCCAGGCATCCAAGGATCGTGTGGGGTTAGCTTAGGAATAAGAAATATCTAAATGTTAAACATTTAAAATAAGTTGCCTTGGGGCAGCTAGGTGGCGCAGTGGATAGAGCACCGGCCCTGGAGTCAGGAGTTCCTGAGTTCAAATCCGGCCTCAGACACTTAACACTTAACTAGCTGTGTGACCCTGGGCAAGTCACTTAACCCCAATTGCCTCACTAAAAAAAAATTAAAATAAAATAAAATAAAATAAGTTGCCTCACAATTTCTTTCTTTGACTAGAGATAGTATGACATGTAGAAGAAGACTCTAGACTGGCACTCAGAATACCTAGCAGTTGGTCCCAGCTGTGATGTTATAATATTATATGGACCTTGGCAACTCACAGAATTGTTATGTATAAGCTTCCATTTCCTCATGTGTAAAATGTAGATGATGTAATTTTTGAATGTAATATACCATTTTGAAACTGATGGAAAAAGAAAGATGGCGAAATTCTCAATATAAGACTGATTAGTGGAGTTGTAGTCCATCAGGTATTTAATGAGTGTCAACTATGGGTGGCTAGATGGCATAGCAGATAGAGTTCTGGGTCTAAACTCAGGAAGACTCATCTGCATGAGTTCAAATCTGGCCTCAGACACTGACTGTGTGACCCTTGACAAGTCACTTAATCCTGTTTACCTCAGTTTCCTCATCTGTAAAATGAACTGAAGAAGGAAATGGAAAATCCCTCCAGTATCTTTGCCAAGAAAACCCCAAATGAGGTTATAAAAAATCAGACATAACTGAAATAGAACTGAAACAAAAACCATGTGGCAGGTACCGTGTTGAATACAAAAGCAAAAATTAAATATTCCCTGCTCTCAGTGAGCTTGCATTCTCTTAGGGGAGATAGAGCATACATACATACAAACAAATATTCACAGAATAAATTTTAGGACCTACCTCCCAGTATTATTTTAAAGAAAATGTGAGATATTTGTAAAGTGCTTTGCAATGCTATATAAATGCTAGTTATTATTATTTTTATTATGTGCAGAATAAATTCAGTGTAGTTAACTATAGGGCAGTTAAGGAAAGAGGGAAGTAGCAGGTAGAAGAGTAAAGATATTTCAGATAAATTTATATTTATATTTCAGATAAATCTTAAATGAAATAAGGGATTCTGTGAGGTAGGAGTAGGAAGCAGAGCATTCCAGGCAAGGGGCACAGATGTTCCAAAGGCACAAAGATAGGAGATGGGGTGCTGTGTGTGAGGAACAGAGAGAAAACCAATTTGGCTGAAATGTAGAGGGATGGAAGAAGGGAGAAGGGAGAGACAATCTATATTGAAGTTCAAAAGCTAGGGTAGAGGGGGCAGCTAGGTAGCGCAGTGGATAAAGCACGGGCCCTGGATTCAGAAGGACCTAAGTTCAAATTCAGCCTCAGACACTTGACACTTACTAGCTGTGTGACCCTGGGCAAGTCATTTAACCCTCATTGCCTGACCCAAAAAAAAAAAAAAAAGGATAGGTTAGAGATGGCCATTCAGAAAACATTTTCCTTCAGTTCACTTAATATGCATTTAGGTTTTCTCATCCAAACCCAAGACTCACGTGGGATAAGGAAGACAATATAGGCCAGTAGAAGGAGAACTAAATTTGGAATCAGAAGACCCGGGCCCTTCCACTTCCTACCTATATGGCCTTAGACAAATCATTTCATCTCTCTGGGCCTCAGGCACTTCATCTATAAAATAATGGGTTTGGCTGAAATGAGCCCCTAACATTCCTCCTGACAATCTGTGATCCTGCCAATACCAGGCCTTCCTACCTCATTTGGCTGTGGAGGATGAGAAGAGCTTAAGTATTGGAGAGAGGTTTTGTGGGTGGAGAGGCACCTGACCCATGTTGTTATCCATGTCTTTACCCTCGGGAAGACACTGATTCACTAATGGGGGGGGGGGGATTGTGATCCTGTCAAGTTGGATCGCACCCTGATGGCTCCCGTTTGTGACCTTGGGCGAGAGATCCTGGGCCTCACTTTCCTCACCTGTAAAATGAGACCCAATGACCTCTGCAGTGCCCTGTCACTCTAAGTCCGTGAGCCTGTCTGAAGACAGCAGTGACTAGATGACCTCTCAAGGTCACCAGCAGTTTTCTTTGATCAGAAATTCCACACCAGGCATTAGAAAGTTTTATGAAACCTGACCTAATTTAAGAAAGATCCTGCCCGCCTGTGTCTCAGGGAAGCGAGAGTCCCTATTTTGTGCCGCCTCTGCCCCCCAAGCCATTAGACTGTAACCTGATTGTTTTTACTGAGTGTGTGTTATTAGTCGGCCAGGAAAGGCGCCGCTCCAGGGCCTCCATGGGGCTTACTCAAGGTCACCCGAGGAAGTAGGAGGCTGAGTTACTGTGAGCTTTATAAATTAATGCTACTTGAATCATTTATTCCGTTAGTATGAATGTACGATTCTCCTAAAGATTATTACAGTCCTGGAATTTGACTTTATCTGAAATGGTTCTGAAGTGATCGAAAGACAGCTTTAAATCTGTCACTGTAGATTTTAAATTATTTACAGCCATGTGAGGCCTGTGCTTTAACAGTTGGTTTATGATAGGATTTCAACTTAACACTTCTAAATGTGGTCTCCGTGCTCCGGCAAAACCAACAGAAACCCACCAAGCTTGTTAGCAAGGATCCTAAAACATATGAAAAACTGATCTCCATGGCATAGTTTGGCTTGGTTTTGTTCTTGTTCGTTCTCTTTCCCTCCCTCCCTCTCTCTCTCTCTCTCTCTCTCTCTCTCTCTCTCTCTCTCTCTCTCTCTCTCTCTCTCTCTCTCTCTCTCTGTCTCTCTCTCTCCCTCCCTCCCTCCTTCCCTCTCCCTCCCCCTCCCCCTCTTCCTCTTCCTCTCCCTCTGCCTTTCTCTCTATCTCTTTTATCATTCAAAATTCTCTCTGCTCAACTGCTCTGGAGTGACCACAAGTCAAAATGACAAACTCATAACATGGGACAGATAGCCTGGTTTCCTGCCTTCTCTCAGCCCCTCCTTCCTCCTAAGTGTATGTTACTCCTATGGATCTGAGGGCTCAAGTCGGCCCATCACTCTGGGACCACTTTTCCCCTAGGCCAGCATCTTTTCCAGGCTCACAGTGCCATGGTCTTAGTATCCAACTCAATTCTCCTGCACCTCAAACAGAAAATCGGTGCTTTACAGACTGTGGTTACTTTTCCAGCCAAGTATGTGGAATGGGAATGCAATGGATTCCACCTTTCATCCTTCAGGATTTCTCGTGGGGTCTCCAGCCCGCTATGCCTACTTTGAGTGCTTATTGCCTGACCTCCCTGGGCTCTATATCTTTTTCAGGCCTATATTCATGATTCTGCCCATCCTGTCATGCTTTGGCTGACTGGACTGTGGAATATTTTAATCCCTTTGTGGTTCAGGGCCATGACAGCCTGTTCCTCCTAGGGTGGGTTAATGGAAGTCCTTTGCTTTTTGAATCAGGGAACTTAAATTCATAGTAACCTCGCTGAGCCTGAATTTCTTCATCATTAAAAGGAGGGGTTGACCTCAATGACCTTGGAACTTCCAGCTGTGATCCTGTGAACTTTTTCTACTTGCTAGCTTAGTAGCCACAGGCTAAACTTTGCATTTTGTCTCCAATCAACCCTAATTATTTTCAGATATGTAAAGACAAAGAAATGCTCATCTCAGAGGCAAGGCTATCCAGTGCAGGTGTCTCAGACACTTACTAGCTATGGGACCCTGGGCAAGTCACTTGACCCCAATTGACTTAAATATCCAGGGCTATCTTCAGTAGTCCTGATGTATATTTTGTCACTAGACCCAAATGGCTCTGAAGGAGAAAGTGAGGTTGGTGGCCTTGCACAGCCCTCCCTCACTTAAATCCAATTCCATGCAAATCATGACATCACCCCATTTCATGGTCTTCTTTGAGAACCAAGGACAGAACGGCAGTCCGCTAGCAAAATTGTCTTTGAGGGCTGCTAGGTGGTGCAGTGGATAAAGCACCAGCCCTGGAATCAGCAAGACTCATCTTCCTGAGTTCATACATGGCCTCTGACACTCTCTTGCTATATGACCCTGCATAAGTCACTTAATCCTGTTTGCCTCAGTTCCTCTTCTGTAAAATGAGTTTGAGAAAGAAATGGCAGACCACTCTCACAAAGTGTCTGACACAACTGAAAGGACTCAAGAAGTGTCAACTGAATTCCCACTTTCTTCATAAAATCCCTTCTGCCTATCCCAGCCCCCAGTTTAAAAAAAAAAAAAGAAAAGAAAAATGAAAAAAATCATTGGCTTTGAACCATATAACTCATACCAACATTACATTGCATGATTTATGAATATTTTCTAGAAAGTCACAGTTAACTTTTTAGAAAGAGCTTTGTTCCCAAAGTTTTCATTAATTAAGCTATCATTGCACAATATTCACTACTTTAGAATGTATTCCATTCCTTTTTGATTTGGTTACTCTAATTACAAAAATAAATGATTTTTTAATAAAGTCCACTTTTAAAAATTCATATCAGTAATACTATTGCCAAGCTATGAGTAACTGAAAGTAATGTTTTGTTATAGGATATAAGATTTAGAGTTGAAAGGGATAATAAAGGTCATCTTGTCCAACCCCCTCATTTTGTAAGTGGGGAAACTAAGGCCCAAGGAGGTCAGGTGACTTGCGCAGGTTACAAAATAAGTCACAGAGCCAATAAAACTCAGGTCATCTGATTTTATTTATTTTTTTTTTTTACGGGGCAATGGGGTTAAGTGACTTGCCCAGGGTCACACAGCTAGTAAGTGTCAAGTGTCTGAGGCCGGATTTGAACTCAGGAACTCCTGAATCCAGGGCCGGTGCTTTATCCACTGCGCCACCTAGCCGCCCCAGGTCATCTGATTTTAAAGGACAATTCCCCCTGCGCCACACTGGCTCCTTAATTAAATTAGCCTCACAATTAACCACATAACCTTCTTCAGACTCCCAGGATGAAAGGCACTATCTTTCTACAGTGAGCCAAAAGAGAACCTTTTCATATAGGGATGTATAGGTAGAAAAATCAATCAGGATTGGTATTCTAATACTAGTATTAGTAATAGATCAGAATTTAGAGATCTCACAATCAGATTGGCAGCTTCAAAGTATGGGTGTTGGTGTCTGAATCTTTTCAGAAGAACTACAGTATGGCAGTCAAAAGATTTGCAATCTATCTTTGGTTCTCTCTCTGGGCTTTTTGACAAGTCATCAAACTTTCTGACTCTTAGCTACTATTACCAGTCTAGATCTAGGTCTGGTCCTTGACTTAATTTCCCCTGTCCTTTATGTCAGTTACCAAGACAAGGTATCCCTACTTGTGCCTAGAGTTGAGAAAATGCAGTCTGATTTTGAAACTTATTAGTGATAGCATTTTTTTTTTGCAGGGCAGTGAGGGTTAAGTGACTTGCCCAGGGTCACACAGCTTATTAAGGTCAAGTGTCTGAGGCTGGATTTGAACTCAGGTCCTCCTGAATCCAGGGCCAGTGCTTTATCCACTGCACCACCTAGCTGCCCAATGATAGCATTTTAAAAGACCACAATGAAAAAAATAAAAATTAAAAGAAACACTTTTTTAAAAAATAAATTAAAAAAAAAAGACCATGATGTGGAAATGTTGCTCAGTAAAGGTCTGCCACTAGGACATGGTCCTATCTCTCTTTTCCTCATCTTCCTCTCTTTATCTCTGTGTGACTGTATCCCTCTCTTTCTATTGCTCTTTTATAGCTCTCTTCCCCTTTCTTCCTCTTTGTCTTTTCTGCCTTACTCTCTTAAACTGACCATAATATAGAACTGAAGTATGAGTTTTTAAAAATTAATGCTTCAATTTATTGGCCATGGACAAGCCACTCACTCAACTTCTCAATTTGCTCATCTCTATAAAATGGGAACAATCATACTTTCATTACCTATCATACAAGGTTGTGGAAAAAACACTCTAAATCATAAAATGTCACATACAGTGAATTAATATTAATGATGTATGTCCCCTATTCTTAGTTCAAAAAAGTAGATTTTAATTTCTCTTTTTCTTAGTTTTTTTTAATTAAGTTATGAGCTCTTTATTAAGTCTTCTGATGTCCTTTGATAGGAAAGATATATTCTACCCATTAGTAGAAAATAGCAAAAACCTTCCTAGAAATCTCCAAATGGAAGGATTCTTATGGTGTGGGCTTTAGCCATGAATTTTAATAAAAGGATTAAAGCCATAATTATGAAATCTGGACAGTAAATCTAATGCCTGATCTGATTTATCTGAATCTTCAGATGTCTTCATTTGAAGGCATTGATGAGCATGAGGGGAAAAAACAGGAACTGACAGCATTGTTATCCAAACTGGAAAAGACACTAAAGTCCAATTTTATCAACTAGAGTGTAGGATTTAGAGATGGGTAGGACCTTGGTGATCTATTCCTTCCCAGCTCAAATATTGGATTATTCTACATGCTGATTAAACTATAGGAGGTAGCATAATGTCATGATACTCTAGATACTAGGGCTGAGTTTAATTAAAAATATTCTAGAGACTGCTTCTCCTGGCCCTGAACTCCAACTTTCTCACAGATCTTACATTCAGATCTTGTCAATAGCTTCCTCTGCAATTACTTTCTGGAAAGACCTACCCTGGAGAGGTTGACTATGTGAGGTCTTAGCCTTTTAGAACCCACTGTTCTCATAGTCAGACCCAGCCCAAAAGGAGAAGTAGGTCAGGTTCACAGAGCTGGAATGCCCTGGGCAATTGTGTTGTCATAATAGCTCTGTGTGTGAAATATTTTTCTTTAACTCATGTTAATAGTTTGTTATGAATATTATACAGGAAAACTTTTTCTGGTGTGATTTATGTTCCTCAAATTTTACAGCACATTTCTATGCATTTATTGATAAATTTGCACGCTCTGTTTTATGATCCCGGATTTATTTTCCTTTATGATTTATCACCAGGATTCACCCATGGCAGCATTTGTACAAAATTAGTGCTGTTAATTTTAGTTTTAAAAATCGGCATCTTGCTGTTGATCTCCGAATACAACAGGGAGTGCCAATGTCAATGTTTCACTGAGCGCTAATTTTATGCAGCATTTTATGTAATATCAATTTCCAGCACCCCTGGATGCCCTCATTTGGCCTACCCTTGTTCAGCCAATTATCTGTCACTGGAGTGAGAGGACATGAATTAGAAAAGAAAGCCCATCACCCTAACCAACCGCTCGAGTCCATGCTGCCCAGTTGGAGGTGTCCAATAGCATGATAGCTTCCTGTGACTTTCTGGTTTTTTAGATTTCTCTTTTCTTCTTTTTAACATTTACTAGATGTTGGAGCTTTCTTTGAAGAGGGAATGTGGCTACGGTATAACTTCCAAGCACCAGGGGCCAAGGATGCCACCAGCCGAAGTGGGAACGCTCCTGACTTGCAGAACGGGACACCCGACCTGGCCAAGGAAGAGCTCAGTTTTAGCTTCAGCACAACTAAGGCCCCCTGCATCCTCCTGTATGTCAGCTCTCACACCACAGACTTCCTGGCAGTTCTGGTTAAACCATCTGGTAAGGATTTCTACACTTCTCTGGGTCATAAGTCACCTGTGCTAGAATTTTCAGAAATTCTCAGAGGATAAGAAGGGTTGTGCTCACCCAGACAGTGGAGGAGAGTCTCTGAGGAAGAGAATAACATCTGTAATCTCAAGGTCAGACAGCAGAGGGTCAACAGCTGGGAACAGTACCCAAAGGCTGGAATGAATGAGACAACTAATACTCTTTATAGTTTGGAATTAAGGGAGTCTGCTTGAATTTAAGAAGCCAAAGTGCAGGGAACACCAAGTCCTAGATGCTTTGTCCAATTCAAGCTGCTTCTTAGAACTCTGTTGGCAGTGATGTACCCAGGGTTTCTATTTCAGGCTCAGACACCTAAGCCTCTAAACAGGGACAGAAATTCAATTCCACTCGATAAGCATCAATTAGGCAGTTATTGTATGCAGAACATTGTCCTAGTACTTCCTGAGGATACAGAGTTTAGATAACACGGTCTTTGTTTCATGGCTAAGGCAGACCCGTGTAGTTTTTGCTTTTTTCTGTATTCCTGGCACCTATCATAGTGCCTGGAAAGCTTCCTGAATACTTGACTAACCAAAGAACAGGGACACTGCCTCGATCTGTGATTTCATTGCTATAAGGGACTCTCCAGCAAGGAAAATATTAATGGATATTGGTAGCGTATCTGTGACTTAAAATCTTAGAGTGTTACCTTGAGTTGTTTGCCCATAATCACAAAGCCAATATCTTGATTTGAACCTGGGTCTTCCTGCCTTCATCGTGGACTCTCATGCATTCTATCAAACTATCTCTCTATGACTTAATATAGGAGAGAGCATATGCATTTATGTAGTGCCCACTATGTGGCAAGCATTTTTTAAAAAATATTATGTCGGGGCAGCTAGGTGGCACAGTGGATAGAGCACCGGCCCTGGAGTCAGGAGGACCTGAGTTCAAATCCGGCCTCAGACACTTAACACTTACTAGCTGTGTGACCCTGGGCAAGTCACTTAACCCCAATTGCCTCACCAAAAAAAAATATATATATATATTATGTCATTCAATCCTCACAACAATCCTGTAAAGTACTATTATCCAAATGTTATAGATAATAAAACTAAAGAAAACAAAGGTTAAGTGACTTGGCCAGGGTCACTTAGCAAGTATCTGAGTCTGGATTTGAACTTAGGCCTTCTTGGCTCCAGGTCCAGTTCTCTCTCCACTGTACCATCAACTGCCTTGATAAATAACTGTCATGCTAAAAACTATGTGGTCAGTATATCAGAGAAGTACAACCAGAACATTATGTGAGGCCCTCAAGGGAAGCACTTGTTCCTATCTGGAGTGATCTGAGAAAGCTTCACGGAAGAAGCAGTATTTGATTTCGACTCTAAAGAATAGGTAAGAATTCAGCAAGTGAAGAGGAGAAAGCAGCACATCCTTTAATGATGAAACAGACATCCACAGACCTACCTGAGGCATCAAATCCCCCCCTACAGAAAAATGCAGATATGATCTCCATCTTCAGTTTGGGTTTTCTTCTCATGATCCTGATGGACACTATACATTATGTCAACTATTTGTTTAAATTACCACCATTTGGGGAACATGGATAAAGCACCGGCCCTGGAGTCAGGAGGACCTGAGTTCAAATCTGACCTCAGACACTTGACACTTATTAGCTGTGTGACCCTGGGTAAGTCACTTAACCCTCATTGCCCCACAAAAAAATAAAAAATAAATTACCACCATTTAATAACATGACAATGAAAAAGGAATTTATGGGGAAAAATGTAAAGCTTAACCAAACTCAAAAATTTTTATTTAAAAAATGCAAAATGAAACTGTCTCACATATCTGAATTATATAATGAAAAGGAAAACTAAAAATTGTTATACAAGGTAAACTATAAAGCCTTATATTATTCCCAGTAATAAAATCTTCTTTAGTGGAATGCAAGTTCCGTGAGGGCAGGTACTGTCTTACTTTTGTGCTGATCTCCCCAGTGTTTAACTGACAGACCTAGTACCTGCTACACCAGTGCTTACTTAGTAAATGCTTGTTGATTTTTCCTCACTAATTAAATTATTTGTAATATGGTTAGATCCATACATACAAACTGATCTGAAAATTTAAGATTTCTTAAAAGTTTATGTTATTTGGCACAGTTAGTAGTAGGCATTTAAAAATACATATTTTAAATTTTAATTGCTAGGATTTCCCCAAAATTCTGTTTGAAGTGAAGGGCTCCAGAATGAAACATATCCTTTTCCATCCAATAACCTGCTTCCCCATTATTTATCTCGCTTTGTTGTTGTTATTCAGTCGTTTTTCAGTCATGTCTGACTCTCCATGACCACATTTGAGGTTTTCTTAGCAAGGCACTAGAGTGGTTTGCCATTTTCTTCTGTAGTTCATTTTTTACAGGTGAGGAAATTGAAGCAAAAAGGGTTGAGGGAATTGCCCAGGGTCATACAGCTATTGTCTGAGGGCTAGATTTGAACTCAAGAAGATAAGTTTTCCTGACTCCTTGCCTGGCACTCTAACCACTGTCCCACCAAGTTGCACCCCCTTTATACCACCTATTATTGTTTTAACTTCAACAATGAAAATCTGCAAATTTGTGCAGAGAAAAAACATGTCCCTGAAAGATATATGGATATCCACCCGGAAGTCCCACTGCTACCTCAAATTCGGGCCTTAGTAAAACTCCACTCAAGAGTGTTCTGCTCAAACTAGCTTCCCCACTCCCACACAAACCTATGTCTTTTTTTTTTTTTTGTGGGGCAGTGAGTGTTAAGTGACTTGCCCAGGGTCACACAGCTATTAAGTTTCAAGAGTCTGAGGCTGAATTTGAACTCAGGTCCTCCCGAATCCAGGGTTTATGGTTTATCCACTGCACCACCTAGCTGCCCCCCAAGCCTATGTCTTTCAATAGTACTTTCATTCTCCCAGGGTAAAAGAAACTTGGACTCTATCTCTCTACCACTGGCCTCTCCCTCTTCCTTCTCCTCTCTTCACCAATCCAACCCAAGCATTTACCAAGTCCAGTGAGTTCTTCTTTTGTGAAATATTTTACATCTATCCTCTTGTTTTCTTTCATTCACTTTGCCAGTACCCACGTCCAAATCCCTATCACCTCCCACTAGTACTTTTATGATAATCTTTTTTTCCCGTTTCTAATGTGTCCCATTTCTCTCTGCCAGATTCATCTACCTAAGACATTGCTTTGCACTATTTGTGTCCATTTAAAACTTTCAGTGGCTTTCCAGTACCTATGGGATAAAGTCTAAATGGCTTAACCTGGAATTCAAGGCCTTCCATAGTTTGGCCTTAGATGCCACTCTCACCTTATTTTCTGCCATCCCTGTATATGAAACATTTGTTTGAGCCAAACTGGTATATCATTATTCCCCTTCTACAACATGCACCTGGCTGATAATAATAATAATAATAACAAATAGTGCTTATTAGGTGCCAGGTACTATGTTAAGTACTTTATAATTATTATCACATTTTATCCTTTGGGAAGTAGGTGCTGTTATTATTCCCATTTTACACATGAAGAAACTGAGAAAAGCAAGAGTTAAGTGACCTGCCCAGGAACACAGAGCTAATAAGTGTAAATTTCCAAAGTAAGTGTCTGAGGCAAGATTTGAACTTAGGTCTTCCTGACTCTAGACCTGGCTCTCTGTCCAGCGTACCACTTAGATGCCTCTAACCTTTTTTTTTTTAAATATTCTTTCTGCTTCCTAGAATTCCTATTTGTCTTTCAATGTCCAGCTAGAAATTCTAAACCTCTCTGAGCAGCCTGCCTCTGTCTGGCTCAGTCCACACTGTTTTTTTCTACCTCTGAGTTCTATGAGCACTTATCAATATTACTGAATGCTCAGCATTAAGGCTGTCTTGTCTTATTATATGTCAGATCTTCCCATCTAGATTACAGGTTCCTTGATTGCACAATCTTTTAAAGTTATTATAATAAATTATTGCACCCTGTAAGTATTGATGCCCAAGGACAAAGACCCATTCACCCCACTCAAGTTACATCCCTGATTTTTAGTACTTAGGCATGCACTGTGCTCAGTTATATTTCATAAATGTATGTTAATGATGATTGTGACTGAGAAAAAGGAATCTGTTTATCACATTATTTAATATGGACCCTCAATTAGAAATAGCCTATGATAGTTTAATTCATTTAGCAAATGAATGTGAGATCAATGAAGTATCTCTCTTTTTTCATCATATTATGTTTTAATGGTTAAACATTAATACTCTCCTCACTATCATATTGACTGACATCCGCTTACCTTTATTGGAAGTATTTTAAGTACGTCATTTGAAATTTATTCCCTAGGTCTATTTGAATAAACATTTTAAGCCATTAACCATATTCTAGCTCCTAACTTTCATGTCTCCCTCAGAACTATTTGTTTCTGTAATTTTAAAATGATGAAGCAATAAAAATGTAAAATTTTAAAGAAAAAGAAAGAAAATCATAAAAAATGAATAAAATAAACCTAAATCCAATTTTACTACAGTTATGAAAGCATGGAGGTATACATAAAAAGGAGAGTTTAAAGGTAAAAGTATGTCGATATTGACAAAAATGTGAATTCTCCCCCACCCCACCTTAACAAAAGTCAACCAATAAAAATTTATTAAGTATCTTCTATGTGCCAGGCACTGTGCTAAGTGTCGGAAATACAAAGAAAGTCAAAAAACAGTCTCAGCTCTCAAGGAGCCTAAAGGAGAAGGCATTATAGAAGCAACATAAAAACGAGCTACATTTAGGATAAATTGGAGATTATCAGCAAAGGGAAGGCACTGAAATTAAGAGGAAACACAAAACCTTCCTGTAGAAAGTAGGATTTTAGTTGAATTTGAGGGAAGCCAAGAAATGGAAATAAGGAGGGAAAGAATTCTAGGCATGGGAGACAGCAAGTAAAAATGCCTCAGAGTAGGATAGTAGAGTATAATGTGCCATTAACAGCCAAGTTCAGTGTCACTAGATCAAAGAGTAGAGTGGGGAGAGTGATATAAGGTATGTGAATACTGGAAAGGTAAGGGCAGGAGACTTTTAACATCAAACAGAAGGTTTTACATTTGATCATAGAAATAACAGGGAGCCACTGGAGATTAGTTTTTGGTGGGGTTTATTGGGGTGGAAGGCATGATATGGTCAGAGCTATGTTTAATGGAAGTTGAATTTGGCAGTTGAGTAGAAAATAGATGGGAGTGGGGAGAGACTTGAAGCAAGGAGACCAACCAGCAAGATATTGTAATAGCCCAATCATGAAGTGATGATGGCTTACCCCAGGGTGAGGACAGTGTCAGAGGAAAGAATGGAGTATATACAAAAAATGTTACAAAAGTACACTGTACAAGCTTTATCAACAGATTGAATATGGGATGTGAGAAACAGCAAGGAGTTGTGAGCCTGAGGGTTGGAAGTACTCTCTATAATAAATGGAAAACTAGGAAGAGGAGAGGGTTTGAGGGGGGTAGGAAATAATAAGTTCAGTCTTGAGTTTAAGATAGCTATGGGACATCTAGTTTGAGATCTCCAATAGGTAGTTGGAGATGTAAGTCTAGAGATCAGTGGAGAGGTTATTACTGGATAAATGGATTTAAGAATCACGATCAAAGAAGTGATAACTGAATCCATGGAAGCTGACGAGAACACCAAGAGAAATTGTATAGGGGGAGAAGAAAGGAAGGCTCAGGACAGAACCTTGTGGAACATCCATGGTTATTGGGTATGACCTGAAGAGCCATTAAAGGGCTGAGAAGGAGCAGCCAGATAAGCAGGAAGAGAACCAGAAGAAAGTAGTGTCATGGACAGCTAGAGAGGAAAGAATGATCAACAGTTTCAAAAGCCATAGAGGTCAAGAAAGATGATGACTGGGAAAAGGTCATTAGATTTGGCGATTAAGAGATCACTAGTAACTTTGGAGACAGTGCTTTCCATTGAGTAATGAGGTCAGAAGCCAGACAATAGAAAGTTAAGAAGAGGTGTTTCACCAAAAAATGCAGGAGAGATATCAGTCAAAAATGAACAAGAATGGAAAGATCAAGGGATTTTTTTTGAGAATGGGGAAGACTTGGTCATGTTTGTGGGCAGTGAGGAAGGAGCCAACAGAAAAGGAGAAACCAAAGATAAATGAGATTGGAATGAGAGGGAGAACAATCTGCTATAGCAGATGAGATGGAATGGGATCATCTGTGTAAGCAGTGCACATTTGCAAGTTTGCTTGGATAATGAGAGGGGCCATCTCACAGCCAGAGAAGGCTTCTATGAGATGAGAGCTGAGAAGCAGGGAGAAAGGGGAGCTCTGTGTCCATGGCTTCATTTTTTTTCAATCAATAATGAGGCAAGGTTCTCCAATGAAAGAATTGGGGGGGGGAGCTATGTGAGGTTTTAAGGAGGAATAGAAAGTTTTGGAGAACCATTGTGGTGAGTAGAAAAGTGATTCTAATTGAATATCTAATTGATGTATAAAAGGATTCCCTTGCTGCAGTGAGGGTGCAGTTGAGATCACATCACATAAATCCTTAGTGGATTTAGTCAGCACACTTATTTTCCCTTGCTTTATTCGGTAACATGTAAGTAGGAATGAAGCCGGTAGTTGGTAGAAGTGCTCTGGGGCTGAGGCTTGGCAGGACAAGATTGGTGGTAAGATTTCCAGGGGTGACAGCATTTCATGGTAGGGTCAGTGAACTGCAACTCGGAAGTAGATTCCATTGCTATCAGGTAACCTGCTAAACAACCTGTCTCCTGAGTTTCATGTTAAAAAATCCCCCTCCAAAAAAAAAAAAAGAAAAAGAAAAGAAAAGAGAAGAGAATGAAGGGCAAACAACAAAACAAAAAAAAAGAAAAAAAAATCCCCAAAGTTAAGTATTCCTTTAACAAAATCAAATCAAATCAAAACTGTGTTTGCACAATTCCAAGTCACCAGATGAAATCTTCAACCAGTTAGTCAGTCAACTAGCTTTGTCTACATGGTGTCTAAAAATCCCTTCATGAATTCTTTTTATGAATTTATTCCTTGTTTGAAGCATGAGAGACAGTAGGGAACATCAGTTTGCAAGCTGGCATGGGAGAAAAATGAGTTCAAAATTGCTTCTGACACATAAATGGCTGTATCACCCTAAGCAAGTCACTTCTCAATGATCTACACAGCTCACTGAGATTTTAAGTTGCAGAGAAAATGTAGAACTGTATTGGTAGAAAAGATTTCTTCACCTGGGAATTTCCTATACCAAGAAAATCACAGTCCCAGACCCTCTTCCCTATTCCTTCCATAAAATGGAAGAAAGACGGACTGATTACATAGCAAGAACAATAGATAACTGATGGACCCCTTGCATGCTTTATTTATATTCTCACAATGTCAAGATATCTAGGCAGGGGTTCCTAACATTTTGGAGAGTCACGGATCCCCTTTGGCAGTCCAGTGAAGCCTATGGACCACTTCACAGAATTTTTTAAAATTCATAAAATACATTGGATTTCCCAGGAAACCAATTATATTGAAATAAAGATGTAATTCTTCTCATCCAAGTTCATGGACTACCTGAAATCTATACATTGACCTCAAGTTAAGAGCCCCAATCTAGAGAAAGTATACCAACAAATTTGGCTGACACCTAATCGTAGAGGAGAAACCCACAATCTGGGCAGGAATGGATAGGTTTCAATCTCCTCAATCTGGAAGGTGTATTCACATGGTTGAGATCACAGATCCATTAAAGTATGGATGGTTGAATATAAAATAGATCCAGCCTAGGGGAGGGAGAAAAGCCTAGGGGAAGGATAATACAATTCAGGAGGCTGAACATTAATAAGAAAGCTGTAAACATTAGAGTGTATTATCACAGAGTAGACACCAAAAAATAGTTTTAAGGAAGGAGAACAGAAGCAAAAACAGGAAATAGGGTTAGCTCTTTATTTTTACCAGTCCTTCTTTCCAATGTAGCAATGTCATCATGTTGCTTAAAAGCAAACAGAACGGGGGCAGCTAGGTGGCGCAGTGGATAGAGCACTGGCCCTGGAGTCAGGAGTACCTGAGGTCAAATCCGGCCTCAGACACTTAACACTTACTAGCTGTGTGACCCTGGGCAAGTCACTTAACCCCAATTGCCTCACTTTAAAAAAAAAGCAAACAGAATGGGGGGCAGCTAGGTGGCACAGTGGATAAAGGACCAGCCCTGGATTCAGGAGGACCTGAGTTCAAATCTGACACTTGACACTAGCTGTGTGACCTTGGGCAAGTCACTTAACCCTCATTGCCTGCCCCCCCCCAAAAAAAGCAAACAGAATGCTAAATTGCTTAAAACAGATATGATGGCATATATAGCATAAATGATCATAGCACATCAGAACCAGAAGGGACATAGAATCCACCTAGAACAGCCAATCATAGCTAGTAAGAGGGTCCCAAGAGGACTGGATCCCTTTTTGAGTTTTACAATTTGGAAGAGACTTAATTATTCCTTGTTTAAATTAAATTATTAAATTATTCCTAGTCTAAATCCTTCATGGAGAATAGAATTTAAATAGAAAAGGAATAATTGAATTCACGTTTTTATGAACCTCCGGTTACAAAGTGTTTTGCATGCAGCAACTCATTTGATCTTTTTTTTGGGGGGGGGCAGTTGGGGTTAAGTGACTTGCCCAGGGTCACAGTGCTAGTAAGTATCTAAGCCCAGATCTGAACTCAGGTCCTCCTGACTCTATTTGATTTTTTTTTTCAGGGCAGTGAGGGTTGTGACTTGCCCAGGGTCACACAGCTAGTAAGTGTCAAGTGTCTGAGGCCGGATTTGAACTCAGGTCCTCCTGACTCCAGGGCCGGTGCTCTATCCACTGCGCCACCTAGCTGCCCCCTCTATTTGATCGTTACAACTTCTTTTCATGGATGAGGGCACCAAGGAGACTCAGAGAGGTTATTTGTCTAACATAAACCTTGCCTCTCCCTGACCATGTTCTGCAAACAAGCAGCACTTAATAAATGTTTGTGAAATGAAGTGAATTTAAGCTGTCTGCCCAAAGTCTCACTACCTGTCACAGTCTGGAATTAGGACTACACTGGAAGCAGGGTCTCCTCAATATGAATATAGAGTTCCTGGTCATTTTTAGAAAGTGATGAGAAAGAGATAAATGAGAGAGAGGGAGAGACAGACAGAAAAACAACTGTGTATAGAGGGGGCAGTGGGGCAAGCCCTGAAAAACATTTTATTTATCTAAGGACTGATGTATCCTAGAGGATAAAGAAAATCGCCATATTCATGGTTTCTTAGAAGTCACCAAAATTTTCATCTGTTTGTCTTTTGTAGATTGTGTTGACTTTAATATTGTATACTCATGATTATTTTATGTGCCACATGCCCCTCTCTGCTTATAGCATAAGAGCATCCCTACACTCTGTGTTTATTTCTCATTTCCAATACTTTTTGGTGAAGCCTGCAGCAGTCTCCACAGTGCGATATTGCTACACTCATAAATTCTAGGCATAATCCCAACTTTTATAATTTGCACCATTTGCTGCTTTGACATTAAACCGATGGCCAGCAATGGCTCCTTGTCCGCAAATAACAAAGACTCACTTGCCCTTAGAGCTTATATCTCAAGGATTAGCATGACTCCAGACCAGCACCGCAGAGTTCACAACCACTGTGTTATTAATGCAGAATAAGATGGGGAAGAGGGCTTAAGAGAAACTTAAGAGGAAAAAAAAAGATGATGAGTATGTAAGAGGCATAAAGCAAAGAAATTGCTAAGACTCTCCACTACTTTTTTATACAGGAAACTTACAGATTCGGTACAACCTGGGAGGCACCAGAGAGCCATATAATATTGATGTAGACCACCGAAACATGGCAAATGGACAGCCTCACAGTGTTAACATCACCCGTAATGAAAAGGACATAATTCTCCAGGTAAAAAAAAAAAAAATATATATATATATATATATATATATATATATATATATATATATACACATATACATCACAGTCTTTATATATGGTAACACATATATTTTATTGCTATTATTTCTTCCCTTACAATTTTATGACTAGTAAAAGTATAGATATATAATTCTTGCAGAAAGGGCAATAACTAAGTTTATGGAAAAAAGACTATTGGGGTGTTGTGGTAGTGGGGAGACTGATGCTTGGGACTCTTTTTTTTTCTTTTTGGCTAGCCCAATTTAGAACTGTCTATCCATCCACTATTTTTATCTAACTTTGCTGCCTTTCTTGTAGATGATTTTAGATGCCTGGAGTTTATAACTGCATCCCAGCATGGGTTATTCTGCTTTGGCTGCCCACTTCTTTTATTCATCCCCCACATGCACAACTCTCTCTCCTCTCCTCTCCTCTCCTCTCCTCTCCTCTCCTCTCCTCTCCTCTCCTCTCCTCTCCTCTCCTCTCCTCTCCTCTCCTCTCCTCTCCTCTCCTCTCCTCTCCTCTCCTCTCCTCTCCTCTCCTCTCCTCTCCTCTCCTCTCCTCTCCTCTCCTCTCCTCTCCTCTCCTCTCCTCTCCTCTCCTCTCCTCTCCTCTCCTCTCCTCTCCTCTCCTCTCCTCTCCTCTCCTCTCCTCTCCTCTCCTCTCCTCTCCTCTCCTCTCCTCTCCTCTCCTCTCCTCTCCTCTCCTCTCCTCTCCTCTCCTCTCCTCTCCTCTCCTCTCCTCTCCTCTCCTCTCCTCTCCTCTCCTCTCCACCTTTACCCTGGTCCTAAAACCACAGCCTCACTTCCCCAGCTCAGGAAGGTTCTGATACCACTTGGGGCTCGAGAACACAAGAAGGTGGTGGTTTTCTCCTGTGGCTTCCAATCCATTTCTGCTTCATTTATCACCCCTACCCCACCAGTAGTTTCCCCAGTGAAAGAAGTGGACCTGCACACACGATGAATAAAACATGACAAGGGGAGGTCTCCTTGGGAACTAAGCCAAAAGATCAAGGATGGGAGCTGTCATTGTATTCTCTAGGAGGAGATCAAAATAGATACCTGTCAGAAGAAAGGACAGCAGGGGGATGCTGCCTTGTCAGTGGAATGTGGTGTCATCTGGCAGGAGCTCAGCAGTCTTTCAGCTCTCATTCACATTCAGGCTGGCTGCGATGGGAAGTTCAGACTACAGAAAAGTGGCAGAGGGTATTATTGCCTCTCTATTAAAGGGTCTGGTGGGTGTCAAAGGCATAACTCAATAGCAAGGATGATTTAATCAGCCACATGCCTCTTTTGACAGTTAAGTGTTGTGGGAGGGATACTCCCTCGGATGTGGACACTAGCATTAACAGTTTTTTCTGGGACCAGTCCAAAGTTTTAACCGCAGTGTACACATACTTACTTCCCAGACAGTAACAAAATTCATTTTATCTGTAAACTGAATTTTAAAGGGGAAATGAGTAAGGCAAGGATTAATACACTATGATTTCATAAGATTTGTGTTTCAGTCTTGTACAATTCTTCGTGACTCCATTCGGGGTTTTCTCGGTAAATATACTGGAGTGGTTTGCCATTTACTTCTCCAACTTATTTTACAGATGAAGAAACTGAAGCAAACAGGGTTAAGTGACTTGCCCAGGGTCACACAGCTAGTAAGTGTCTGAGGCTAGATTTGAATGCAGGAAAATGAGTCTTCCTGATCCCAAGGACAATGCTCTATCCACTGTGCCACCTAGCTGTCCTTACTTCTGTCTGCTGAATTCCAGGTCACCCTTCCCCTCTTTCTTTGACTCCAGTGCCTAACTCATGGTCTTCCTCTCCATCTCAAACCCTGTCCTTAGTGTCTTCAACAGTCACATTAATGACCTTTCTATTGTCTTGTCCATGTCATCGTTCTCTTCAACTCACATTACCTCCATTTATGTTCTACCTCAGTTAACCATAAGCATGATTATTCCTCAAATTCAGAACTGTGTGCCCTGCAAAATAATGAAGTCATTGTAAAATATTCCTCTCTCATCATTCCTGTCATTCTACCTCTCCCATAACCTAAATGTTCCTGAGCCTGTTCTTCACCTTCAAATCAATCTCCATCTGTTCTTTCATTTTCCCAGGCCATTATCTCTGTTCTGGCTGTATTTCCCTTCCTTGATATGCATGACTATATCATACATCATTGCAGGAATTGACTGTCCCTCCATCCTTGAGTACCTTACTCTCTTGTTTCTGCTTTTTCCCACTCTGCTAATGCTGGGCAACATAGTAGATAGAGCACTGCACCTGGACTCAAGATCAGAGTTCAAAATCAGCCTCAGGCTCTCCCTAGCTGCAGGACCCTAAGCAAGCCACTTCATTTCTGTTTGCCTTAGTTTCCTCACCTATAAAATGGTGTGAGTAGTAGGACCTACATAACTTCCAGGATTGTTGTGAAGATAAAAAGATATAATATTTTTAAAGTGTTTATTTAGCATAGTGCCTGGAACATTATAGTCCCTTATTTCAGTTGCTTCTCACCTGAGTGAGGCTGGAGAAAGTCATGAATCTGTGTTAATCAAGTCCACTAAAAATCATGCTACCTGGGGCGGCTAGGTGGTGCAATGGATAAAGCACTGGCCCTGGATTCAGGAGTACCTGAGTTCAAATCCGGCCTCAGACACTTGACACTTACTAGCTGTGTGACCCTGGGCAAGTCACTTAACCCCCATTGCCCTGCAAAAAAAAAAAAAAATCATGCTACCTGACCTTAATCAGGCTCTCAGTAATGCACCAAAACTTTTATTCATTTTTGATCAGTTCCCTATCATAGTCCTCACAGTGGCTGATCGAATCTTTTTCCATTCCCCTCAAACTCCCCAAATATGTTTTTTCAGTTAGATGCTGTTTTTTTTTTACTATACCTTAATTAGATGATGGAGGTCATCGATTAGCAATTCTTTCATCTCCTTTTGTCAAAATCTGCCTTCTTTCCTGGCCTCTCCTCTTCTCTTTTCTACAGTCTTAAGGATGAGGTGGCCCACTTCCTTCTTTATGCTCTACTTCTGCCTTGATCTCATCTTGTCTTTTAATCTTCCAGGACCTTCCTTTCTACCCATTTGACTCTTTTGACCACCCCTGCTTCTGGATATCTCCACAAACACTGCTATTCCCCTAGTCCATGCTCTCATCATCTCTTGCTTACACTACTGTGTTAGTTTTCTAACTCACTTTCTTATTTCTAATTCCTCTGTTCTTTTAATCTTTCACATACAAGCCAAGCTTTTTTTTTTTTTAAGTGAGGCAGTGGGGGTTAAGTGACTTGCCCAGGGTCACACAGCTAGTAAGTATTAAGTGTCTGAGGCCGGATTTGAACTCAGGTACTCCTGACTCCAGGGCCGGTGCTCTATCCACTGCGCCATCTAGCTGCCCCCAAGCCAAGCTTTTCAATGAACAATTCTTACATTAGTCCCCTGCACTAATATCATCACTAGCTCCCCAGTATCTTTAGGATAAAACACAAGCTCCTTATCCCAACAGTTAAATCCCTCTGTAATCTGGTTCTAACCTACCTTTCTAATCTGATTGTCACCTCTTCTCTGGACATATTTCATTGGAAATGGAATATTCACTTTTCCTTGATCTTGCCACTTTATATGTTGCTCCTTGCCTTGCATTTTCATACACAGTCATAATATTTGGAACCAGACCTTAGAGGTCATCTAGTCTAAATCCTTCATTTTACAGACAATGAAATTGAGGCCCGGAGACTTTCAGTGGCTTGCCTGAAGTCATATCACATTCTCGGAATCCAGGTCAAAATCCATTTTCTAATAGTTTCTCATATGCCTAGAATGTATTCCCTTCTCATCTCTGTTGAAATCCTTTTCTCCATCAAAGCCCCAGTTCAGATGCCACCTATTTTTGATTTTGCAGAAGCCCTGGTAATCATCTCTGCCTTGTCAACAGCAGGAAATGCCATAGATTGGCATGCCTGAATCGGGGTGTTAAGACTAGTTTGCAAATCTCAGCCTACTCAAGTTCAGTCCAGGCCCCTCAGTCCAGATCATTATACATTCTTTGAATCCAGTCTCTCCATTTCATTGTACTGTCTCCCCATATTACCCTTAATCCTTCTTCCCCTAATGAGAAGAGCTAGGGAGGAGATGTAGAAGAGTATGCTTAATATGGAAGAAAAGTAGATCAGACTCATGCTCTCATCCTCCTTGTATTCCTTGTCTTGATCTCCACCACCACCAATTTTCTCTCCCCATCTTTAATGTGTGTATTCATGAATTGTCTCATTTATAGTGTCTTTTCAATCCTACAGCCCATCCCTTCCCTCTGCCTGATGCTGCGGAACCCAATTATATGGCTTCATTATGCAACAGTATATTTTTCCTGGTGATATCTACTAATTCATCTTCAAAACATCTATATCTTCAACTTACTTTAATAGTCCTTGGCTATCGTGAGGCACACTGGCAAAGATATTTAAATAATCTCAAAGTAATATAAGCCAACTTTCAATAATTCATGCTAATGGTGGAGAGCAAGGGTATGGATAATATGAAACATGAGATCATCTGAAATCATTATGGAATGCAAATAATTTTGGAAAAAGACCTTTGGAATACATTATGTGATGTTTATAAATTTATACACTGCTTCTAAGGCAAGTTTGCCTTTTGACGTTTTACTTAAGCTATTATTAAATTAGTTTACATTTCCTGAGCACACACTGCCAGTGAGTGCACTAAGCACTTGGGGGAAGCACTTGGGAAAAGCTGACCTGGGATGAAAAATTTGTGGCCGACAAATCCACAAAGTGGATAATCTGCATTCAGATAATCAGGGGCTGACTGTATTGAATTACCAGATGGTAGCGTAAAGTAGTCTTATTACAACCCTCAAGTGTCATCGTTCATAAATAGTCAAAGCTGCATTAGGGATAATAGCTTAAGGCTTACTGACAGTCAAAATTTAAACCAAGCTCTAACAGAAAAATAGATATCCTTTAAAAGTAGCATGCTGGGTTAAAAGTTGGAGTAGCCATCAATATTTCAGGTTCTGGGATTTCTAAATCACAAGTTAGAGAAGAATCATAAGGCAGCTCCTCCTCATTCAAAGTCCTGACAGAAATCACCAACTGCTGTTTTTAGAAGACCACAAGGCTGGGGGTGGGATTTGTGCCAACTTCTTTAGAACTCAAAAGATGCGATTTCATCAGCTTCTTACTCTCTTCCCAAGGAAGATCATAGACAAGCCCAGTGGGATTTAGTACGTGATCTTTATGAGTTGCTATAACAAAAACAAAAAGAAAACATCATCTGGCAGTTAACCTCCTGGTGGTGAGCCTCATCACGCTTATGGACATGTTAGGCTGGGCCTCAAAAACAGATTTGATATATTGGGGCAGGGGAAGAAAGTACTCATGACACACTTTTAAATTTAATCTCTATTATTAACATTTTTTCCTATTACTTTCTCAAGTCTAGATGATCAACAAAACAATAAATCAAGCCAGGATTTGTAGTATTTAAATGAGGTCATGGAAAAGTTATCAGTGCCTTAGAGCTGGTTAGAGCTGAATTCTCTCTACCCCTGGCCAGAATTCAAAACCCTTTCTAGCTAGAGTTAATGTTCTGTTCAAGAACCTAGGACCCATTCCTCATGAACATAAGATATTATCATATTAGAACTTTAGTGTATGACAGTGCTTTATGTCTGCCTGGTGATCAGAATTTCAGCAAAATAGTGTACAAATAAATTTGTGTCATTTACCTATGGTACTTCATGGTTTATATGCATTATAAAAAACTTCAATCAGATTTGAATCAAGGTTGCATCATCATCAATTCTCACCTCTTTTCACAAGAACAATATGGATTGCCTTTGGGAAATTAATTGCTCATCATTTTTTAATAACCACACTCTTCTTCCTAAAACAAAATTCTATCAGTCATCTTCCAGGGATGCTGTATGGCTACAAATCACAAAATACCACAGTTCCTGAAGAATTGAAGTTGCAGGTTGCCTAAAGGGAAGTTGAGAGGTATATAATGGGTGTGAGTAGGCTACAAGATATTACCCTGGGAGAATTATAATGGAAAAACAGTACAGGAGATCATCAAGGAGATGTATGGCTCTAAAAAGGAAATGATCATGTTAGGGAGAGTGAGGGATGACTTTTGAACAACCCATGTGCCCTACTGGTATTTGCATAATTTCAGGAGCGATAGGAGAAAGCCTCTAGGACAATGAATATATCACTCATGGAGCATTTATTGGAGTATGTGGCTAAGAGTCACAGGACAAGAAGTCACGACTAGTTTGTGATCTTCATTGTTGGAGGGAGTATTCACATCATGCACAAATCCCTTCAAATATCATGCTAATGTCATGTAAAAGATGGGCATATGTGTGATAGGTGATAATACAGTTAACTGCATGTGGAACAGGTGAATAGCAAGACTTGATGGATAATCTATTTATTACTGACTGAATATCAGTTGACCAAATGAGTCACCCAGCAGTCTGTGCTTGGCAAGAGATTCAAGCTGAGAAAGATAGCTAACATCTTAGCATAGTGCATCTGTAGCCATCTTGACAGACTACAACATTAGACCAAATATAATAAGTTAAAGTTCAATAGGGATAAATGCAAAGTTTTACTTGGGTTCAAAGAGTCAGTTTTATAAATGCAATCTAGGATAAGGATGATTAAATGTAGAAAATTGTAGGTTTTAGTGGAGTAAAAGCCTAATATGAGTCAACAATATGACAAGGCAAAAAGAAAAAACAAAAAACAAAAAAAAATGTAAAGCCATCTTGGGCTTCATTAAGAGAATCATAGTTTCCAGTGTAAGGAGGTGAAAGTCTTGCTGTAGTCGACTCTGGTCAGACTGGAATATTGAATCATAGTTTAGCAGCACCATTTATGTACCGGAGAACATTCAAGGGAGGGCAGACAGTCATAGGTGACTGAAGGAACTGGGCATACTTAGCCTGGAGCCCAGAAATCCCAGAGGGGACATGGTAGTTGTCTTCAAATATCTGATAGGTTATTACATGGATGAGCACTTACACTTGCTCTGTTTGGCCATCTCAACATCTTGGTTACAAGTCACTTTTAACTTATTTCATATGACTCTTCTTAATCCATTTTTACATTCTAGCCAAACAACTACTAGCTGAGTGCTGGGGATACAGAGATGCAAATCAAACTCTCCCTGCCCACAAGGAGCTTAAATTCTGGGTCAAGGAGCAAGAGGTTGCCAAGGATGTACACATATATGTGAATACAAGATCATTTCAGGAAGGAGCACAGCAAAGAGGGGTGTGTGGTGTCAAATGAATTTTTGGAAAGGCTTTGTATACAAGGTGGTCTCTGTGCTGAACCTTGGAGGAGGCTGGGGTATAGGAGAGGAGGAGAGAAGAAGGGAGAGCATTCAAGCAGAAGACTTAGCTATTGTGCAGCCCTAGAGATGGAAGATCAGTGTTGACTTTTGGCAACCACAAACAGACAAGATTGGCTGAAATGTAGAGTGAATGAGGGGGAATGATATGAAAAAAGACTGGAAAAGGAGGTGAGAACCTGATTGTGGAGGGCATCAAATGCCAAGCTGATGACCTTGGTTTGGGGTTTGTTTGTTTTTAAATTAGGGAGGCAGTAGAAACTACTCAATAGTTTGAGCAAGGAAGTGACATCATCAGACCTGTGTCCTGAGAGGATTCATCTGGTGGCTATGGAGAGGGTGGATTAGAGAAGAGAGAGACTAGAGGCAGATTAACTCATTAGGAGGCTCCAAACCTAAAGTTTGGATAAATGATGTGTTGAGAGTGGGAGGGGAGAAGATGATGAGGGTTTTTTTGGCAGTTGACCTGTGGAGTTACAGAAGATAGTGGCTGATACTGGAAGCAGCCTTTCCCCCATCCCGTGTCTGCTTGTAGATAACGTATAAAACCATAGAGAACTAGAACCTCCATACTGGTGTTTGTTTACAGGGTAGCCCATCATACACTGGTTGCACAGTTGATTGAAAATGAGGAAGAAAGAGAGTCAGGGGACACCTTTGTAAAATACCATGGCATGACTATGAGAAGATTTTTTCCTTTCTTCTTTCCTCCCCATCTACCCTCCTTTCTTCCTTCCCTCCTTCCTTTCCCACCTTTTTGCCTTCCCTCCTGGAAAGTCCTGAGTTCCAGGTTATACTGTTAGCAGCCTGAGATCTCAGGCACAGAGAATACCAATAACTTGAGCATATAATGGTTCTGTGTTCAAACTCAAAAAGATGTATGGTAGCTAGGTGGCACACTGGATAGAGTACCAGGGCTGAAGTCAGTTCCTGAGTTCAAATCTAGGTTCAGACACATAGCAGCCATGTGACCCTAAGCAAGTCACTTAACCCTGTTTGCCTCAGTTTCCTCATCTGTAAAATGAACTGGAAAAGGGAATGGCAAACCACTCCATTATTCTTGCCAAGAAAACTCAAAATAGGATCATAAAGATTCAATCATGACCGAAAATGACTGAACAACAATAACAAATATTCAAATTCAGTAATAGTTACTTCTATGACAGAAGCCTTCGAACCTAGAATTCAGAGGTCATGGGAACTTACCACCATAGTTAAAGCACAAGTGATAATTGTGCTTTGATGGGAAAAGGGAAAAAGAATTAACTGTCTAGCACATATGTTTATGAAGGAAGTCTGGAAAAAGCTTTTTCACATGAGGAAATACCTTAATAATTATAATAACTTATTTTAGTCTAATGGGCCTTTCCTGTACTGTATCTTAATGTTTGCAACAAAAATCCTATGAAGTTGGTAAGGAAGAAATTATTATCTCCTTTATTCATTCATATATCTATTTATTGATTCATTCATTCATTTATCCATTTATTTATTTATTCATTCATTCATTCATTTGTTCATTTGTTTATTTGCTTATTCATTCATTTGTTTGTTTCCCAGCATATTTTTTATTTTAATTTATGGAATAAAGCAAGTATTTCCATAACATAAAAGATGATCACATACAAAATTGCAAATCTACTATGTATAACTTGCTATTCCTTTTAAAATATACAACAAATATACCATGTATATTTCTTTTTTCTTCTCTCCCCCAACACAGTTTATTGCTAGAGAAAGTATTTTGGTGGAGAAAGTAGTTCTTTGAGTCAGAGGACCAGTGTTTCAATTCTAACTCTGCTCCTTACTACCTTTGTGCTATTGGACAAATCACATGACTTCTCCGGATTGTACTGGATCACAGATTCTCAGCATTGTTTTGTCTTCTTTTGTTAAGTCACGGACCCTTTTGGCACTCTGGTGAAGCCTTGGGATCCCTTCTCAGAATAAGTTTGTTTTGTTTTTGTAATTCATGACTGAAAGAAATGCTGGATTTCAGTTAGAGCTTCATGAAAATAGATGTATTTTTTCTTGTATAAATTTATGTACCTCTGAAGTCTATTTGAGGACCTCCTGGGGGACCCACAGACCCAAAATTGAAAACCCCTGGACTAGATCATCTCTAAAGTTCTAGCTACCTTGAAATTCCATGATCCTGTGAGTCTCTAAATCAAATGTTCATGTTTTTGCAAATTAAAATTAGGAGATAATGTATTAGAGGAAAAATTACTTTACAAAGCATAATAGGAAAATGCAAATTGATTTCATTTCAATTACAAAACAATAATTCCCAAATATCAAAAATTGTATAATATTAAATCTGGAAGAAGCTTTAGTGATCATCTAGTTCAATCCTCTTAATTTATTCTCTAAACAAAATACTTATGTAAATGAAAAATATTAGTTTTTTTATCTTCCATGTTTTTATCACCTCCATTTTCCAATATGGACCTACCCTTTCACCTTCTCAGTGAGCTGTCCCTCCTTACAAAGAATGAAAATATAAGGCTGGGGGAGGGGGTCAGTGAGGAGCAAATCAGCAAAACCAGCCGATATATTAACTGTGACTGAAGTATATGCAATATTTCGCCTTCATAGTCCCCCACCTCTACAAAGAAGTGAGAAAAGTATATTTTCTCAACTCCTCTCTGAGTCCAAATGTGGTCATGATAATTACACAGCCTTCTGGTTCCTTTTTTTTTTTTCTTTATAAAGTGCTGCTATCATTATGTCGGTTGTTTTCTTGATTCTGTTTTTGTCGATCTGTATCATTTCATGTAGCTTCATGAAATTTTTTCTCAGTAATTTCTCATTTTTCTCAGTAATATTCTACTACATTCATGTGCTATAATTTGTTTAACCACTACCCAATTGATGGGCATCTGTTTTGATTTCAGTTCCATGAAAGGTGCTGCTAGGAATAGTTTGGTATTTGGTGTATATGCAACCCCCTTCATGTGGCAAATGAAGAAACAGAGACCCTAAGAAATTGATAATAATTTACATTTCTATTTTGCTTTAAGGTTTGTTCAGTGCTTTCTTTTACAGTCTTGCAAGGTAGGGGACACTAGTAACACCTTTTTACAACTGAGGAAAAGTCAGGCCTGAGAAGCAATATATTGAGGTGGAAGTCCAGATTAAAAGTTCTGTCTCTGAAAAATACCCTCTGTATGGCTGTAGGAATGTGACTTAAATTATCATACCCTTGGCAACTTTCCCAGACTACAAGATATAGACATGTTACTGCTCTGTATCAGTTGAGGGGGTTCCCAAACCTGGAGTTCCATTCCCTTCAAAAAGCAAAGATCTGGAACAAAATTAGACAAAAATCATGGTCGAGCCCAAACAAATGACTTACTGCAGTAGCACGCGAAGTACAAGAAACAGAACTTGAACTCATCTTCTGTGTACATTGCTTTTTCCATTGTGGCTTAATAAATTATTCATCTAAATGGCCTATGGCAACCCAGCTCATTCCAGGGAGACAGGCAAGATTAGAACAGTCAGTGTCCTCTCCTTTACCCCATGTCAGTAAAAGCTTCCTGGAACAACCTATCTAAGTAAATATGAGAATAAAATGATTCCTCAGTTTTTTAGTTCCTTTTTTTCTGTTCTAATAAGTATTTTGTTGAATGTCAGCTGCTAATATGAACAAAGCTTAGTGGATAATTCTCAAAAGGCTATTCCTTCCAAAGAATTGCTGTTCACTACCCCACCTCCACTTTCTCTTTGGCCTTTCTGCCATCAGTGATAAAAGCGTTGATAGGTATATAGATCTAATCATTCCTGAAAAATTTTAATATCAGAAGTTGCCCCAGCCTTTATTAAAGAAAAGAACACTCTTTGGAAACATTAAATCTTTTTAGTGATGTCAAAACAAATGAAGAAAGTTGACCTAGCTAGCCTTGGGCCCTGCTCTTAAAATTTCACTTACTGCAACTTCTCTCACTAATTTAGTTTCTCCTTACTGCATTGAACTTGGTGTCTTGGTCAAGGACTGTGAATGTGTTCTCTTGAAGGAAAGTGATCTCAGTAAGCTATTTGAGCTTTCTTTCCTTATTACCCCCAATAGACTAAGACATTTTCCCATACCATGTAGCTCTATTGGGATTCTCAGCAAGAATATTAGTGATTTTATTTTCCACTTTAATGGACTACTGGTCTCACTCTGTTTAATTCTGTCAAGGACATGGGTCAGCTTTTTATTAGTTTTGATTTCATTACAAAGGTCATTCCATAAAAAGACACTGGGAGAGGGAGAGACTACAAGTCATGCCTAAGACCCTCCTTACAGGGAAGTGGAAAATGGTGCCATTTCTTTTACCTTGAATTATATGAAAATATCTGAAAGTTTAAAATGATGCTGACTTGCTTACATAATCTCTTGACAGCATACATATTTACCAGTCTGTTTTAACCCTAGTAGAAGAGTCTCTAAGACCTCTTCCAGATATAAAAGGTTGGGGTACATGCTGAAGACTTCTCTCTTCTCTGGCTCATTATACCTGCCTAGATAAACTGGAAACTTTCATATTGAACACTCCCTCAAGGAGAATCACTGATAAACACTCAGTCTCACAGAGTGTAAAAGTTGTATGTAAAAGTTAATGAGAGGGGCAGCTAGGTGGTGCAGCGGATAAAGCACCGGCCCTGGATTCAGGAGGACCTGAGTTCAAATCCGACACTTGACACTTGACACATACTAGCTGTGTGACCATGGGCAAGTCACTTAACCCTCATTGCCCTGAAAAAAAACAACCAAACAAACAAAAAGTTAATGAAAGTAAATAGGAATTGGGTCTGAGCCCACAGATTGCAATGGGACCCCTGGTCTGCAGCTCTCCCCCCAGAAATCTATAGTCTTTAGGGTTTATAGCACTCCTTGGGTAGGACTCCAGCTAGGGTTTGCTATTCCATGTTACTATGAGTTTTCTCTGTCTGAACACTTGTCATTACTTATTTGAAGCACTTTTTGCTTCCTGTTTTCTTACTGAGCCAATATTCCTGTGGTATCATACTCAAATTGGGGGGAGGGGGGAGTGGCACTAAATTATACATAAAGATCCCTATGGGCTTTATACTGACTTAGAAAACTGCATATCAACATAATGTATATTCTTTTGTATTTTATTTGTAAAACTATGTCCCAATTTCATTTTAATCTGGTAAGGGCTACAGTCTGGGGATTATTGGTGCTTCAAGGCTGCTAGAGTTGGGAGGGACGACTGTTCTCTGCCCTATTCCATCATAATTTCCCATTACTACCACTTTTCCACAGTTCAATCATAAGCTGTTCTCAGAGCTTGGTGGTGTACTTGATAGAACATTGGCCCTAAAGGCCAGAAAGACTTGAACTTAAATTCACCCTAGCATATTTCCTAGTTGTGTGACCCTGGACAAGTGATTTGACCTCTCTCTGCCTCAGTTCCTTCAGTTGTAAAATGAGGATAATAATAGCACCTACTTCCTAGGGTTGTTGTGAGGAGATAATATTTGTGAAGTTTAGGACAACTCATGGAATGTAGTAGATGCCTAATAAATACTTCCTTCCTTACCCTCTTAATGGATAGGAAACAGTTGCCTCATTTCTAGCACTGTCTTCAATCCCTGCTTCTTGCTCTATCGGCTCCCAATTTTGTCCACCTTCCATCTTTCATCAGTTCCACACTCCTCCAACAGATGGCACCCATCACACCCTGCTTTCTCTCATTCAACTCATGTTCTATTGCTCTCCCTGGTTTGATGGTTTGCCTCTCTTCTAGAGGATATCATTGACCATCTTTTCTGGAGGATCATCTCTTTGACACCAGCCTCTCTGGGGACAGATCTTTGAGAGTACCCTTTGCAACTCAACAACCCCTCTCTGTCATGATTAAGCCTTCTTTCGTTCGCAGTTACCATCACACAGATCTTCGAAATAGGATTTCTCTGCAAATATCACTCTATTTCCTGCTTTCCTCCAAAGTAGCCTCATTAGATTATTCAAATTGTCCAGGGCTACTTCCCAAATCATCTAGAAAAAAGAGAGGCAACCTAATCCATATCAGAAAGAAGGCAAGATATTGGCAGTTCCTACTAAATGTTTAATCTCAGAAGTCAGAGCCAAGGGAAATAAGAAGAAATATTCTTGCAAGGTTCCCTAGAATAAAGTACAAGTCTAAATTTAGTTAAAAGTCCAATGATTTCGACTTTCTCTAAGGTTTCCAGGAACATGTTTTAGATGGTGCTTTTAAAATCTTTAAGCATTTTCCCCACTATAACTCTGTGAGTCAGGTTGGCAATGTAGACATTCACCTAAGGCTCTTTCATGCAGGGCAGGAGAATTACAGGAAGAAGAGACACTCTGTAATATTCCTTTCTATAAATATGCATGTTTTAATGTCAAAAGCCTACTCTCTGTGCCACATAAATTTTGTTTTTGTGTTAAGTCAAGATTCAAGTATTACAATGAAGATTCAAAGCCTCCAGTGGATGGTGGGACATGAGGGGCACAATTTTCCAACCTTGCCTAAGGGACAGAGACCTTGTCCATCACAACAAAGTGATGTAGCTTAAGATAGTAGAAATTTATTCATACCATCCTGCCTTTATCAAAGATCACAGTGTTCAAGTTATAAGGAACTTTAGAGAACATTGAGTCCAACTTTTTCATTTTACACATAAAAAAACTGAGGCACAGAAAGATTTAAGTGTCTTACACAGTCACAACGCTCCCAAATGTCTGAAGGGGGTTTGAATTCCTGGTTCCTAGATTAACACTCTAGAATTGAAAATGCCTATCACAAGAGGACTTTGAAAGGATCTGACCCTTCCAACTCTCTTCTCTCCCATGAAAGCTCTGGAATCTCCTTTGAGCCTTCCCTCTCTCTGTGCCTCCCACATCTAATCAGTTGCTAATCGCATCTACCTTTTGCCTTTACCCCTTCCTCTCTACTCATACAGCAACTACTTTATGTAGTTCCTTTATGTAGTTCCTCCAGTTCCTCTTGTCTCCAACTGACTCTTCACAGAATAATCTTCCTAACACACAGGTTGAACATACCCCCAAAACACTCACTTGCACAAAAACAAGATAGAAAGAATGGATATAAACTCCTTACCCTGCCATTTAAGGCCCTCCGTCATATGACTCTATTTATCTTTGGAGTCTTATTTTGCACTATTCTTCTTCACCAGGTTTCTGACAAACTAGACCACTTTCTTTTCCCTGTTATTGACCCAAGGTGCTAAATTTGGTATCAGGAGACCCCAGTTGAAGTCCTTCCTTTACTACATATTAATCAGTATACCCCTGTTTAAGCCATTAACCTCTCTGGGCCTCAGGTCCTTCATCTATAAAATTTGTTGGTTGGATTATATGGCCTCCAACGTCCCTACTGGCTCTATATCTATGATCCTAATTCAGACCTCCACACATTTGTAGAGGTCACCTCAGATGATTGTAACATTCTCCTCCCCCATCATTTAAAAAAAAAATACCCCTTCACTTAACTCAAGGTTTAGCTTAGGTGCCACGTCCACCATGAAGCTCTTCTTCTTCTTCTTCTTTTTTTTTTTTTTGTGAGGCAATTGGGGTCCAGTGGCTTACCCAGGGTCACACGGCTAGTAAGTGTCAAGTGTCTGAGGCCGGATTTGAACTCAGGTCCTCCTGAATCCAGGACCTGTGCTTTATCCACTGCGCCACCTAGCTGCCCCCATGAAGCTCTTCTTGATACCATTCCCCCACCAACCGTCCCAACTGAAAGCATTTCCTCCTTCCCCGAATTTTCCTGGAGTACTCAAGGATCTCTTTATTTTGTTCCTTTGTCCCTCTCCCATTCTATATTATATTATGTTTATTTCATATATCCCTCTGCCCTCACCCCCAAAATAAAAATAAGCTTCTTGAGGATAGGGACTGCAATTTTTCATCTTCATCTTTCTTGATGACTTTTGTCACCTGCAAAATTCTTCTTTAAGACTACATTTTCTGGGGGCAGCTCGGTGGCGCAGTGGATAAAGCACCAGCCCTGGATTCAGGAGGACCTGAGTTCAAATCCAACTTCAGACACTTAACACTTGTTAGCTGTGTGACCCTGGGCAAGTCACTTAATCCTCACTGCCCCCCCACCCCAAAAAAGGCTGCATTTTCTTCAAATGGAATTTTCCATATAATTTTCCTCCTTTAAGGAAATAAAGACCATTGTGAAACAGGATCTCCAGTACTTTTCACATAATAGATATTTCACAACTGTTTGTAGAATTGATTTGAATTAGCACTCCTCAATCCCTCTCTTATCCTGAAAAAAACAAATATTCCAGGTGATAGAATCCTTTCCAAACATCCTTGACGTATATATTCCCTCTGTTGTCAAAATAGAGTCTGCCGCTTTCTCTATTGAGACTCCTCCTATTCATCTGACAAAAGCAAAAACTTAATCTGTCAACTGAGGCCCAGTTATACTCAATAACTTCTCTGGTGAGGGGCACAAGAATAAACTTCCAAACCAATTGAATAATGGGGTCAAGGTTTCAGCCTTCTCTGAAGGAGTTTCCTAAATATCAGGAACTAATTGAAGAGAAACCCTTGAATTCCTTTGTACATCTCCCTAGAGAAAACAGGAATCTATGACAGATTGACTTGAAACAATATAAAATAAATTGACTATTTTATACGGTCTATTTAAACTCCTTGGGAATCGGAATTGCTTCATCTTTGTCTGTTGTCCCAGAACCCAGCACAGTACCTAGCTTATAGTAGACGGGGTTGTTTGATTAATCCATCTGAGGTCAATCTGCATCCAATAATATCTTTGACGCCCAATAGTCCCAAATGACCTAGTCCACTAGGCAAACTTTCTTGGTCTCGTTCCTTATTGGAAACCTTATCCCACCTGCAGAACAGTATACAACGGCTCTCTTACTACACAAAATGGTTATCATCTTGTCCACTGATGTAGTTTCTCCCAACCAAAGTAATTTTGGTAGCAACAACAGTAGAAAAAACCTCTTTAATTCCATTCACTCAGTTACCCCTCTTGCTGTCTATTCCATAAAGCAAGTAACATGGTCCTGCCAAACCTCATTGTTCTGTTGAGTTGAGAAGCAACATGGAACCTTGGCTAGGGCACTGAATATGGAGTCAAGAATAAAAGAAGACCTAAATTCCAGTATTACCTTGGACACTAGGTAACCCCGAACAAGTCCACTTTCCAGGGCATCAGTTTGCCCACTGTAAAATAAGGGGGTTGAACTCTCTGTCCTCTAAGGCCTCTTCACCTCTAAATCTATGATATTATGATCTTGTAAATTGAATTAAGCTGAAATTTGAGCTCAGCATAACCAAAAGGATGACAGGGAAGCCCACAAAATTTGATTCAAATTTTTAAAAGTAATAAACATTTTTATTTGTAGTTTTTGGTTATCCCTCCTTCCCTCCCTCCCCTCCCCCCCTCCCTGAGGTGGTAAACAATCAGATGTAGATTATGCATGTCCAATTGTGTAAAACATTACCATATTAGTCATCTTGTATAAGAAAACTTGAATAAAAAAAAATGAAAGAAAGTGAAAAATAGCATACTTCAATCTGTTCCATCAATACCAGTTCTTCTTTGGAGGTGGATAGTATGTTTCATCAATAGTCTTTTGGGATTTTTCTTGGATCATTGTATTGTTGAGAATAGTTGTCATTCACAGTTCTTCATCAAACAATATTGCTGTCTCTATGTACAATGTTCTCTTGGTTCTGCTCACTTCATTTATACATTAATTCATATAAGTCTTTCCCAGCCTTTCTGAAATCTTCATGCTTGTCATTTCTTATAGCACAATAATATTCCATCACCATCATATACCATAGCCTATTTAGCCATTCCCTAAATGATGGGCATTCCTTTGATTTCCATTTCTTAGCCAATACAAAAAGAGATGCTATAAATATTTTTTGTACACATAGGTCTTTTTCTCTTTGGGGGGATGTCTTTGGGATATAAACCTAGCAGTGGTATTGTTGGATCAAAAGGTATGCACAGTTCTATAGCCCTTTGGGCATAGTTCCAAATTGTTCTCCAGAATGGTTGGATTTTTTCACAACTCCACCAACAGTGGATCAGCATCCCAGCTTTCCCACATCCCCTCCAACATCCAATATTTTCCTTTTTTGTCATATTTGCCACTCTGATGGGTGTGAGGTGATACCTTAGAGTCATTTTAATTTTCATTTCTCTGATCAATAGTGCTGATTCAATCTTAAACTACATCAGTAGTAATAAAATGTACAAAATGAGAGAAGATATAATCACTTTATTTTGTCATGGTCAAACTACATCTGGAATATTATCATGAAATTATATATTCTGTACTTAGGAAAATATTGGCATGTTGAAGAAGTGCAACCAAGATGGTGAAGGGATGTGGTTGAAGTAATTGGAGGTATTGAAAATAGAGAGGTTTAGTTCATTTGAAGAATAATTATATTTCTTTTTCTTGGCCCTGTAGGGCACAACTAATGACAATGAGTGGAAGCAATGGGGAGATAGATTTCAGTTCAATATAAAGAAAAGCTTCCCAAAAGGAGAAGGAGCTGCTAAAGAAATGGGAGGTAGAGCATTTCTCTGTTCCTGGAGATTTTCAAGAGGACATTGAATGTCTGTTTGCCAGGTATATTGTAGAGTGAATTGATGCTTCAGGTAGAAGTTGGACTAGATGACCCATTGAGATTCATTTCAATTCGAAGATTTTAATGCAGTTCTGCTGGATGTGTAAAAAGGATGGTTTGTACCTTCTTTTACAAGAGAAAATCCTTTATTTGAGACTCATTAGGGCTTAGTTGGAAATCTCTTTAAAACACAAGGCTACCTTTCTTCTCAATAAGTCATAGGATTACATTTACCAAGCAAGATGTTATATGAAGGGCAAGCTGAATTTTATAACAATTCCATTATTGATCACAGTTATACTCTGATCCATCTCACTGAGAAAACTGTCAGGAACAACTCAGAGCTATTTTCGTTGTTCATTGACCTAACCACCTTTGATTCAATAGACAGGAACTGTATGTGGACCAAAGATTATGACCTTGATAGAGACTCTTAATGCCTTTCCTGAACCTGTATCAAACCACCTTCAACAAAAATAAGAGTAAGCAGGAAATCTCATGATAGATCCAAACTCTGCTTTAAATGGCACCTTTAACTTTCCAGTCATTCTGCAGACAACTCAGTGCAATTATTAGATTATAAGGATTCAGTGTGTGTGCTCTGGGAAAGGAAAGATGAATAAATGTATCTTCCATTATGTTGATGATCCTTCTTAATGAAGAGAGGCAGCCTGGTGTTATGTAAAGAACACTAGACTTCGAAACAGAAATCCAGCTTTAATACTTACTACCTGTGAGACCTTGGGCAAGTAATTTAAATCTTCTGAGATTCACTTTCTTCCTCTTTAAAAGAGGTTATGGGCACAGGATCTGTGGGGAATGTACTATATAAAATGGCTTGCTGTATTTTATAGTAGCAAGCTTTTAAGAAGCCCCTGAATTTGCTGGTTAAACTACTGCCAGTAGAGGCAGCTTTGAATTAATTATATCCAAATCAAAGCAGATGTATCTGATAGGCAAACTCTAGTGTTTAAATGGGATAGTAATTGGACCTCTGATTTAACTGGCATAGTCAAACTCATAAGTGAAGAGAATCCCTCTACCAATGAATGAGAATACCAATGTGCTTTCCCTACAATTTATATTCTTAGTTGCCTAAAACATTGAGGGGTTAAGTGACTTGCCCAGGGTTATAAAGCTAGTATATATCCAAGGCAGTATTTGGACCCAAATCTCCCTCACTTTCAGACCAGCCATCTACTACTGTTCCACACTGCCTCTGGTATTTAAATGTTTAATTCTTTTTATTTTCTTTCTCTTTTTTTTTTTTGGGGGGGGGGTGGTGGTGGGAGAGGAGGGCAGTGCAGGTTAAGTGACTTGCCCAGGGTCACACAGCTAGTAATTGTCAAATGTCTGAGGTCAGATTTGAACTCAGGTACTCCTGACTCCAGGGTCAGTGTTTTATCTAATGAGCCACCTAGCTGCCCCTAAATGTTTAATTCTAAACATTCTCATCCAGCCAGTTAAGTCATTCAGTTATCTGGATATGTACAAAGCTAACTTATCCTGGTAAGGTCAATAGAATACAGTTCTTAAAAAAAAATACTACTAGAGCCATATTTAGCTTTGGTGTGTGTGTGTTTTTAAATGGAAGAGATGGATAGCTTCTGACACTTCCCCTAAATATATTTTAGACTACAGTTTTCTCTTCCATGTTATATGGCATAGTGGGTCAACAAAAATTGTTTCTCTACTTACTATGAGCTACAGTATGACGTTTAGCTTGTCACCAGTAAGGCTTATATTATATACCTGCTATTTATACGCATTCTGAAGTATGGCATCCACTTCATTCAGAAGTGTTCAGCCCATGCTGAAGTGGGTTGGCCTTCCTTTTTTGTCAAGAATACAAGCTCATCTCTGAAAATTCTGCAGCAGGATTTCAGCTTATATTTCTTTCCATCTAATATCTAAATTCAGGATTTTGACAAAAACAATAGAATCTCTTCCTCAACTACCATTCTCATATCCAGAAGCATGGTTTAGTGGAAAGATCCTCCAATTTGGAATCAGAAGGCCTGGGTTCAAACCCTAGTTCTCCTACCTACTACATGACGTTGAGCAAGCCACAACCTCTGTTTCCTTATCTGTTAAATGAGGAAAGTATACTTCATTATTTTTTCCCTTTTTTTTTTTTGTAGGGCAGTGAGGGTTAAGTGACTTGACCAAGGTCACACAGCTAGTGTCAAGTGTCTGAGTCTGGATTTGAACTCAGGTCCTCCTGAATCCAAGGCCAGTGCTTTATCCACTGTGCCACCTAGCCGCCCTACTTCATTATTTTTAAGGTGCCTTCTAGCCCTAAATCCAATGATCCCTCCATGTCTCTAACCCTCATACCTACTTGATCTTTTTCTTCAGACCGAGTTGCTTCCATTGTCCCTAAAGCTAGTAATTTCCCCTAGGCTAAGGTCCCATATCTCTCTGAAGCCTGAGATTGAGTTCCCACATTTTTCCTCCCCATTGTCATGCCCATTCTCTCCCTCTCTGCAAGCTACTTTCTCTTCCAAACTGTGCCTTTATTTCTCACCTTTTGTTCACTGCCAGCCTTGTGCAAAAAAAAAAAAAAATGGCCTGTAGTTCCAGCTTCATTTATTCAGGAGTTACATTTGTTTTCATCCCTAGTAATCTGGCTTCCAAAGGACATAGAATCGTAGATTTAGAATTCAGAGGACTCTTAGAGGTTATCCAGCTCCCTCCTTTTACAGAAGAAAAAACTGAGATCTAGATGGGTTAAGTGACATCACAAAGGTATTAAGTAGCTAATTTGGGATTCAAAACAAGTCCTCTGACTTCAACTACATTACTTTTCCATTGGCATCCCCCTCTTCATTTCCTTTATCTTCATTGAGAATTATGATTTTTTGAGAATTTACTTTGTGTTCAATAACCTTCTTTCTGAAGGCACTATTATCACAACTGACATTCTTTTTTTGCCAAAATAGCTCATTCATTTTGTCTTTTCTTTCTTAGACATTCAGCATTGTTGATGGTGTTGCCCTTTTTGAAATCATCTTCTCCTTTAGGATCCATAACACTAAGCAATATGGATTATCTGGCCAAGCCAGTCCTTTCTGCAATTAGCATCCCCCAAAGAGTTATCTATTTTGCCTCCGGGAGCACCTCTTCTCACAAGAATCAAGCTTTCTTTCCTGTCGGGTGTTCCCAAATCTGTATCTCTAGCCCTCCTTTCTGGTACATGAAGTCTTGCCATCAGGACATTTGCAACCTGGGTGAAAAAACTTATTTCTCCTCCCAAGTCAATGCTCTCTTCCAGTTTCCTAATGTCTGTCAATTACAGAACACTCCCCTAGATATCCAACCTAAAAATCTTGGACCTTCCTCCTTCCCCAGATGAATGTTCTTCTAATTTTGTCCAGCCTTCCTTTGTAATGTCTCTCAGATTCAATTCCTCTCCATTGTTTTTTCCTTTCTTACTATCACCACTAACCCAGACCATCCACTAATCTAGCCTACACACTTCCAGTTGATTAATCTTTTTGATGTAACAATTGGAATGACACCACCTGCTGGAGACTTACTGTAGGAGGGCTCTGCCATGAGGAGAAGGCGCCTGAGGGCAAGACATGTGGCTTTTCTTTGACATCAGGAAGTGACATTTGCTTATGGGAGGAAGAGGGGGCGAGGCCGTGCTCTCACTCCCTTTCATCAGGACTCTGAGAGGGGAGTGAGAAATGCACTCTCCCTTTAACAGATAGCCTTTCTCTTTCTCTTCACCAAATTCTTATTCTCCTTAATAAATGCTTAAAAGTCTAACTCTAAAGCTTATAGTTTATTGGCGACCACTCATTAGGTATTTTAGACAGACTAGCTAGAATTTTAGTCCCTTACACTGAAATGCTCCTTTTGCTCTCTTCCTATCCTACTCAAAAGCTTTCTGTTGCCTACAAGATCCTCTGTAATCAAACTTTCCTCTATTTATCAAGTATGATCATTTCCTCTCACTCAACACAAGTCCTCTACTCCAATAAGCTTACCTCCTTTCTATTCCCCTTCCCAACTCCCTCCAAGCTTGTCGTGTTGATTCCTCTACTACAGATCTCTCTGGCTTCCTTCCCTTAAATTCCAACTAAAATCCCACCTTCTACCTTTCCTAACCCTTTTAATTCCAGTGCCTTCCTTCTGTTATTTTCTGTTCATCAGGTGTCTAGCTTGCTCTGGATATGTGAAATGACCAAGATTGGTTCTGTATCATTTTTTATTGATTCTATTCGCAAATGAATTGATTTTGTCTTATAATTGATTTTGTCCTGTAACTGTCTAAATCATGGTTCTGAACTTAGTTCAGGGATTCAGCTGACCTGTAATCAGTTAAGTTTGGAAATCCTATTCTCTTGATAATCACTGTTCTATTCTTGCCTCAAGGAATTCTGCTAACCTTAGGGGATGTAACTTGTCATAAGGGAGTTTGGTCTAGTATCTTCAACACTTCAGGTCATCCTTCAAGGATGTCTGATTTGTATCTAAAAGATCTGGGCTGTTATCTTTTAATCTTGCAGCTGGACTCAAACGATGAAAACTTCTTAGTCACAAGGGAGAGGAGCTGGTCACTGCTAGTCCCTTATTACCAAATTTCCTACCAATCATATTGTTGCTTATACCTCAGCTATGTAACCAATCTTGTTGTCCTTAATTCTATGATGTCACCTATTCTATTCTTTGTTCTGTGCTTCACAAAACCTATAGAAAAAAACTATCCCCTTCATTTAAGGGTTTAGCTTACTGGTGAAGCTGAAATCCAATTTATTGGTCAGTTCTTGCTTTACTAACCAATTGATCATGCTTGGAACTTTGTACCTCGGTTTACCTTATTTTAACTGTTACATATATTTGTTTGCATAGTCTCCCTGTTAGATTATAAGCTCCTTGAGAACAGGGACTATCTTTTGCCTCTTTTTGTATCCCCACCTCTCAGCATGGTATCTGGTTCATAGTTAATAAATGTTTGTTGAATGACAGATTGAAATATTTACCAATGCTTTTCCATAACTTGTAATACCCTTCCCTAGTCCTCAATGTCTATTCAACAATATTTCCCCACCTTGCATGTAAATATGCCTTTGTGAAACTTCTAGCCACCACTACCTGACTCCCTCAGATGTCTGTCCACTTCTACCAGTCCTGTAGGACTCAGTAAATTCTTTCCTCTCTTGAGAGGTGTGGTGGTGCATGCCTGTAGTCTCTCCAACTGGGGAAGCTGAGACTGGCAAAGCACTTGAGTATGAGAGTTCTAAGCTTCAAAGGGATAAAGCCAGTTGGTGTTTCCACTAAGTCTGGCAACATACCTTCACACAGGTAAATTTACATGCAAGGTGGTAAAAAAATTCTGTAACTTTAGAAATGTTCTCTAGTGGAATGGGCTGACCCAGGAGGCATTTGATTCTCTTTTGCTGATAGCCTTAAAGTGAGATCTGGACATTTGCTTGTTGGGAATGCTCATTCATTCACACGTTCATTCATTCAGCAATCTTGTACAAAGTGCCTGTTTCTTACCTGCCAGGTACTTTTAGAGAGAGTTTGGTTTAGATATCCTCCTTGGTCCCTTCCATATCTGAATGCTATGATTCTAAGAAGTGGATGGGTTTACTCATAGGTAAATGCTCTTAGGAAGGTTCTTGTATTAAACAAAACTCATAATCCCATTTTAGTGTAAATTGAGTTAATCCAGTCAAATTGCTTCCTAAAACCTGATTGAGATTATCTCCCTAAAGAAATGAGAATTTCAATAGGAGGTATGGAGGAGAAGGGAAGCAGCCTAGGGCAACACCATTGTCAAAACAAAACATGAAACTTTCAACTAGGTCCTAATTAATACAAATAAGGATTCCCAAGAAGTGATCAAATAATGTCAATTCATACCGCATATTTCCATTGGGATGGAACCATTTACCATATTTTACATAATGATAACGTCAAATATTACAAGTTAGAATACATACAACCACTTTCCAAGCATCACTATTTATACTATTTGGGACCTGGTGAGGTAGGTGCTATTTTTATCTCCATATTATAATTGAGGAACCTGACATCAGTTAAGGTTAAGTAATTTGCCTGGGGTCACCTAACTAGTAAATTTGACTAGTAACTACTAAATTTGAACTCAGGTCTTCCTGACTTTAGACCCAGTATTCTGTCCATATCACTAACATTTGAGACTTCCGGAAAGAGTCTGCCAGAAGGGGTATATGAGAAGAAAGAAGGAATAAATGCTACCTACTTCACAGATTTTCTGAGGAGTGATCCTGCATAGGGTTACTATCTTCTGAGTCCACAGTAATGCCCACTTATTCAAAAGGAGGTCCAAGCCCTCCTGCCTTGAATTGAAAACTAGTATTTTCAGGAAGTCCTATTTTATTCCAATCCCTGTAATCCTATACATGATTCATAAGTAGACTCTGTTTATATACATATCACCAAGGTATGCTGCCTCTATCATTTTTTCCTGGGCAGGGGACTGGAACATCCATCATAACCACCACACTCTGTCTTATTCGAATTTTAGAAGATACATAAACCTGCTTTGATTTTGCTCAAGTTAGTTTTCCCATCACACCTTTCAGGAGTGGTCCTGGCTATTGGCCTCTAGGGGGCATTCACAAGCTTAGTTTCGAAGTTGTGCCAGTCTCACTACCCATCAGCTCCCAAGCTCTGGCCATCAACAATTAGGAGACCCTATTATTGTTCTTTCTCATAAGTGGTAATGCTGCACGTGACCTTCCAAGCCTTTAGATTGCATGGGCTGTCACACTCCTTTTTTCTTCCTCAGAGAAAGTATGCTTAGGTGAGATTGGAAATTGTCTTCAGTCACCTACTGTTTCCCATGCAAATATTCTTCCCATTTTTCTGCAGAAATAACTTTAAAATTTCCGTTTCTTTGAATTTTAGTACATTGTAGGTAGATATATAAAAACGACAATGCATCACATATTAGGTTTAAGTTTCCACACCAAATGAAATAAAAATAGAGAGACCTTATCTTATTTTCTGAGGGGTCATTTATCTACCGGCTGGCAGGGCGCTATGGTAAAAGAACAGCTGTCATGGGTGGAGATTTCATATGTGACAAAATATTCTGAGACACATACCAAAATTCCAGGGTATGTCTTAGGCAGTCCTCAGAGGAAAATGATGCCTCTGAAAACATTAGCAAAAACAGGGGAAAAGGAAGAATTATTAACTTAGCATATAACTTTAAAAAACTAAAAATCCAGCAAGTAAACCTAAATATTATCACAGAACATAATATGTTAATGTTATAATTAGATAGTAAAGCAAAAATAAATAATAAAACAAAAAGCTGGTTATCTTAATGAAATTACAAAACTTGTAACAAACCTAGTATGTTTGTTTTTTTAAATGGGGGAGACTAAATGTCCTATGAAAAGTAATTATTTTCTCTGAGAACTTAAATCCTGTCTAATTCAACGAGCATTTATTAAACACTTACTGTATGCAAAAGAGCTGACTGTTACCAAAGGGATAGCTGGGCATCACCAGTTGTCCCAGTCTTGTGTTCTCCCCTTGAGTTAAAAGCAAATTTTTCAGAGGGGAGAAGTATAAGCAATAGTTGCAAAAATTCAGAATACTGAAACTACATTAGAGTTGATTCTAATATAGGATTCTAAGCACACTTTGAGCAGGCTATGGAACGGCTGTGCTCCTATGCCATTTTAGGGGTTAAAGAAACTAGAGAGTCTTTTGTTTGCTTATTTATTATTATTAGCTCAAGTCCTTGAGCCTGAGCATTCTTGATGTATTTTTCCTATAGTGCTTTAGAAGTTGTAGGCTGTTGTGATGATTTTTTTATTCAGTGAAATGATGCACTATCTGATTTTCACCATTCCGAAGAACTCCAGTGTCTGATACTTGAAGAAAAAAACAACAAAAAAGCTCTAATCCATCGAACCCATTTGATCTGAAACAGAATAACTGTATTAATGAATATGACAGCTAGTATTTTGAAGTTTTCTCATTCTCCTTCTAAGGCAATTTCACTCACTAATAAATTATGCGCTTCGGGGCTAGAAGCTGCCTCTTTCCCTGCATTGCTAGAAAAATACATTTGCTTCACTGTATATTTTCTTGCAGCTTGGTGTGAAAGTATCTGAAATACAATTTCCAGGCTGGTAATCTAATCCAGTTTAGAGCTAGAGATGTCAATCCTTTCTTTCCTTCTCCGGAATACATTTTCAAGTCTTATGTGCCTAAGGTTGGAGAGTTCATTTTTCCCCCTTCAGGCACATTAAGTGAATAAATGACCTCTCAAAAAATAAGATAAGGTCTCTCTATTTCTATTTCATTTGGTGTAGAAACTTAAACCTAATATGTGATGCATTGTCGTTTTTATATATCTCTGCAATGTACTAAAATCACCTTCAAAGATACAGTAGTAATTCTTAAAGCTATTTCTGCAGTTCAATAGGAAGAATATTTGCATGGGAAACAGTAGGTGACTGAAGACAGTTTCCAATCTCACCTAAGCATACTTTCTCTGAGGAAGAAAAAAGGAGTGTAACAGCCCATGCAATCTAAAGGCTTGGAAGGTCACGTGCAGCATTACCACTTATGAGAAAGAACAATAATGGGGTCTCCTAATTGTTGATGGCCAGAGCTTGGGAGCTGATGGGTAGTGAGACTGGCACAACTTCGAAACTAAACTTATGGTGCCCCCTAGAGGCCAATAGCCAGGACCACTCCTGAAAGGTGTGATGGGAAAACTAACGAGCAAAATCAAAGCAGGTTTATGTATCTTCTAAAATTCAAATAAGACAGAGTGTGGTGGTTACGATGGATGTTCCAGTCCCCTGCCCAGGAAAAAAATGATAGAGGCAGCATACCTTGGTGATATGTATATAAACAGGGTCTGCTTATGTATCATGTATAGGATTGCAGGGATTGGAATAAAACAGGACTTCTTCCTGAAAAGACCCTTTTCAACTCAAAGAGGGAGGACTTGGACCTCCTTCTGAATAAGTGGGTACATCATTGACCTAATGATAATAATAATAATGAAAATAACAACAATAATACTAATAATAACTAGCATTTATGTGTTTTGATGTTTGCACAGCACTTTAAATGTTATGGCATTTGATTTTGCCTTTTAGAGGCAAAATTTCAGGTCACTGGGGTTTAGTTTACCTGATTTCTACCCCATTAGTGATCTGAAAGAGTTAATTCGTAACAATTGTGATAGAAGTATGGTCAAGGGAAGACAGGAGGCAAGAAGAGAAAGCAAAAGAGACTTTGATACTGGAAAAGTACAGGGACACAGATGCCCACATAAAAGGAAAGAAGATCAAGCTAACATAACAAAAGGAGAGCTGGAGACAAAGAATAAAAGACGTTTAGTAAATCCTGCCTCTGCACTCGTACACCCTTTCTGAAATCGAAGTTTCCCATCCTTTACCTTCTTCACCTGTGCCATGTTTTGAAAGCAAGGAGTAGGAGAACAAGGGGAACATAGGTTGGGGGCCAAACTCCGAAAACACCTCCCTGTGGCCGACTTTACTTCCTTCAGTGAGTCAGTCAGCCCTTATATAATGCAAGTTCATTTCCACATTCAAGGCACTATACTAGGCATTGTTAGACTTAAAAGTCCCAGTTGAAATCCTCCCTTCTATAGGAAGCCTTCCCCAGCCCCTCTTCATTCTAGTGGCTTCCCTCTGTTAATTACTCCCCATGAGTTGTCTGGGAAGACACTATTTATCAATAAGGTCTAGAGGAAAGCCTTGGTTTGCCTTGCCCTCCGTGATAGAGGTCTCAACAGCTTTCAGTTGCTACTTCCTCTTTCAGTTACCTACTCTCACTCAAAGGCTCAGGGCACGACCACACTTAAGGAATGGTTCTCTGTCTCAATTGGGTCACATAAGAAGTTCTTGGCTGGGTCACACTAGAAATGTTACTTGCCTTGGGGTTGCAGCATTGAGACTTGAGGGGGCCAAAAGTTTTTGTTAATCTGATCTCTAAAGTTCCTTGCCACTCTAAATTCTAAGATTCTATGATATGACACTGGAAGTAAAGCAGCTGCTGTTTTCCCTGATGAAAATAAATGCCCAAAGTAACTGTGTGTGTTTCAGTGCCTACAAGGGAGTGGGGGAACATCTAAAAGGAAAGGAAAATGAAGGCAATGCATAAAGCTGGGGCCACCTCCAGTGCTTCTGTTTTTCATGCATTATTTTATTTGGTCATTCAAGTAACTTTGCTAACTGGGCATCTGATGTAAGACAAAGGATGTACTTTAATAGTATTTCAGTTAAAATATACTTTGTGTATTTTCTATGAAGCTTTTTCACACTCCTCTCATATTCTTTTCATTTTCTTTCTTCTACCAAAATAGTTACTATTCCTTCTTTCTTGGTAGGCAGGCAGTAAGCATTTATTAAATACTTATTATGTACCAAATATTGTGCTAAGCGTTGAGGGTAAAAATATAAGCAAAAAGAAAGACATTCCCTCCCCAAAAGGAGTTTACATTCCAGTTGTTATATTCTTGTGAGCTCACACACACACACACACACACACACACACACACACACACACACACACACACACACACACACCTCTCAACCCCCAGGATTTCTACCTTTTCCCACAAAACGTCCCACTCCATGCACTTAGAAGATTGGGAATTACTCTACCTTCTTTTGAAGTTTGTTTCAAGAATAATCCATGACTGTATTGTCGGATTTAGACATAAGATAATCTATCCAGTGTTGTCCTGAATCCTTGAGGTGAAAAGGTCTCAGCTAATGTGGGAACTCCAGATCAATACAGGCCTTTCTTAGAATTTCTATGAACCCTTTCTAGAACTTAGCTTAGAGTTCTTACAAGCTGGCAACAATTTGGGATCAACTCCAAAGATACACCACCAGAAAGGGGAACCCAGAGTTGAGAAGAAAATATGATGTGCTTTGTCTATTGAATTCTTGATTTCCATCTCTCTGTTTCAATCTCTGTCCCTCATATCCTTGCCTCTCACACTCCCTTTGCCAATCCATTTCTACAAGATGTAGGAATAATGGACAAAGAAACCATCTAGTACAGTGGAGTCAAGAGAGATCTGGATTTGAATTCAGTCTCCAACAATGACTAATTGAGTGATATTAAATAAAGGACTTAACCTCTCTGGGCTTCACTTCCCTTATCTATAAAACTGGGATACTAATACTTGTATTACATGGCACATTATAGTTTTCAAGGCACCTTCCTTGCTACAGTCCTAAACAGCCTCCCAGCATCCTTGTAAAAGTGTGTTGTTCAGTCTTTCTGTCCTGTCCAGTTCTATGTAACCCCAGTTGGGGTTTTCCTGGCAAAGATACTGGAGTGGTTTGCTATTTCCTTCTCCAGTAAGTATCTGAAGTTGGATTTGAACTCGGGTCTTTCTGAATCCAGGCCCAGCACTCTATCTACTGTGCTGCCTAGCTGCCCAGTTGTAAAGGAAATGATTTGTAAACCTGCAATTGCTTTATAGATGCAAATTTGGTTGCAAATTTCCATCCCCTTTTCCCAAGAGAATTCACATTTCATGTTAAAAAACAATTGAGTAGGGAGCAGCTAGATGGTGCAGTGGATAAAGCACCAGCCCTGGATTCAGAAGGACCTGAGTTTAAATCCAGCCTCAGACACTTGACACTTACTAGCTGTGTGACCCTGGGCAAGTCTCTTAACTCTCATTGCCCCACAAAAAAAAATCTTTAAAAACAATTGAGTATTTCTGGGGCTACAGCTCCTGTAAGATGGTAGAAAGGAGTAGAGATAGTACCTGTGGCCCCACTGGGATATGGAATTCCCAAGTAAAGAAACTCTCTCTGCTAAAGCAGATTAACACCTTCTCTGCAAGTTATAAGCTTAGAGAATTACCTAGTGTCTTTAGAAGTTAAGTGACTTGCTCAAGGTCTTACAGCCACCTTGTGTCAGTGGAACAACTTGAACCCAAGTCTAGGTCCTGAGCCCAGGTCTTCCTGAGTCTGAAGTCAGCTCTGTATCCATTATAATATGTTGTCTCTCTAAGACCATAGAACTGCTTTAAAATAAAGCCTGGTCAGTCAACTGAGCAGCTAGGTGGCAAAGTGGATAGAGTACCAGGCCTGGATTCAGGAAGGCTCATCACACCTCAGACATTTACTAGCTGTGTGACCCTGGGCAAGTCACTTAACCCTGACTGCCTTAGTTTCCTCATATGTAAAATAAGCTGGAGAAAGAAAAAGCAAACCACTCCAATATCTTTGCCAAGAAAACCCCAAATGGGATATGAAGAGTCAGATGCAATTTAAAAATGACTAAACAACAACAAGAGCTTACTTAGGTTGTAGGCCCCTGACACCTTAGCTTCATCCTGAGATCAAGTCTATATTTAACTCTCATTCTGAAATACTCCTTTTCCTTTCCATCCTGGGCAGTTTTAGCCACTACCCAAAGTTTTATTATTGTTGGAAAACTTACTGGCAGGTAATATTGACAAAGCTACCACTGAGAAGGATGTGGGTTTGAGTTTGGGTTGTTGTTTTTGTTTTTGTTTTTTTTAATATCAAGGATCTTAACTATGTTACAGTTAAAATCAATATAAATGTAACCTTTACAACTACATGAAATGAGTTTGTTTTTTCTCATTAGTCTGTCTCTGCCATTACAGTGTAGTGATTGGGGGGGGGGGGGGCGGAATTGGGGTCAACTTAAGCTTTATTGAAAGACCATTAAAAAAATATAAACTCAAGCTCATTTAAATAGTGAGGCCATTGCATTAAAAAAAATCAATAAAGCACCTAGGGTTGCTTTGCTTAAACACTTCACGGATGAGAATTACTCTACCACCATAATTTGAGTGAACCTATAAACAGAAAGGACTGTCAAATGAAGCAACAAAATGCTTCATCCAATAGCCTTGGAGTCATACAGCCTGTAACATTAGTCTGATTAGACACATAGCATTTAAAATTTCTCCTGGTACGGCTGATTTTAAAACATCATCTTAGAAGGCATCATTGCACAATGTCATTTACACTAGAAAACCGTTAGCTCCCTGAAGGATGGCTGAACACCAAAGGCGGACTGCAGTTTCACACATCAGAAAAGCATACCCCTCTGCCACAGGAGATGAGAGCAATGGCCTCTCAGGGAGTCTGGAAACCTGAGTTTAGTCCCAGTATCTTCCTGCAGTTCTGCGGCCTTAGCTGAAGCACTCTCTCTGCTTCAGTTTTCCCATCTGTAAAATGATCCTTATGTCTACTTCTACCTCCCTGTGCGGAGGTGAGAGGAAAGAACATGAGGACTACAAAAGCTCTCCAGGCTCCTCAGAAAAAAGGTACTCAGTAAACTGGAAGTGTTCATATTATATTCGTTGTTGTTGTTGTTGAGTTGTTTTCAGTCCTGTCTGACTCATTGTGACCCGTTTGGGGTTTTCTTGCCAAAGGTACTAGAGAGGTTTGCATTTCCTTCTCCAGCTCATTTTACAGATGAGGAAACTGAGGCACACAAGGTTAAGTGACTCACACAGGTGACAGAGGGACTATTACCTTTATTGAGCTACATACTATGTTTCATTAATAGGAACCTTTTATTTACATTGATATGTTTTGTTTTAGCATCTATATAAATTTATGTTTTTACTGGTAAATTTGATTGTGACTTTTAAATTCCATCTTAGTCTTTATTTGGACCATTTAATCCAATGGATCATAAAGTTGTTTTCCAGCACATGAGCTCTCTTACCCAGCTTTGTATGGTCCACAGATTTAACAGAGAAGCCTGCTATGTCATTTAAAATATATATGGAACAAGTTCATTACTTAAAATAAAGATAATAGAAAGAACTCATCCTCAAGCCCATAGAAACTCAAAACAAAACAAAACTTTCCCATGTTGCACTGTCCCTTCCTCTACCTAAGGACCTATACAGTATTTTGACTTGCAGTGCTATGATCTCCTGAGGTTGAGACACCAACACAACCCCCATCCCAGCAGGGAAAGAATTTGGAGTTACCAAGAAGCCCAGCTACCTCCTCCAAGGACCTACATAGTCTGCTTGACTCACAGTAACAGTGAAGGACAAGGTCCAGGTTTGCTCTTCCACATCCTGACCCTTTGATTCAGTTCCCAAGTCTCCCCTGGTTTGGGGCTCAGGCTTGCCTATTATACTCATTTCTCTCTCTATGTTTACACTTACCTGGCTTGCTAAAGCTGCCAGCTTGATTTAGAAATTACTCACCTTAGGCCAGGAACTCTTTGTCACCAAGTAACTGCTGTTCTCCTAATTCCACACTACCTTTGCTTACTTCCTCTCTTTTCCTCAGGGAGGTATTACAACCATTTTTCATTATCCCCAGCCCTGCCTACAATCCCGGCTGCTTTAAGAAAATTGAATTCTATTCAACTCTCCCAAACCCGAGGAAGAGAGCGGTTCCCAGAGTGGTCCAAACCAACCAGTTAATCTTTCTGAGGCAGAAGGAAAAACTTACCCCTTTCCATTTGCCTTTAAAGGTCTAGTCACCTGCACCTACCCTCGCCTCATGCCAGTGACTAGGACCAAAGAGACAAAGGCCTTTTATAGCTAAAGAAACCAAAATTTAGAAACTGGAGGGGGACAGGTGGAGAAACCCGGTGGCCGTTGGTTTTAACCTAAGCACAATGTATAAGTCCATGTTCTCATTACAAATATTTAATTGGATCTCTGATCTTATAAGTATGAGCACTTCTTACAACAGTGTAAAATCACAACCCACTCATGCCTTCTTATTGTACACCATCCTCTACTCAACTTTCAAAATGATGTTTCTAAAACTCAAATAGATTTGTCTTCTATTCTCCAGCATCTGGGGGCACAGTGAGAAAGGTTTGGGAGATAGAGTCGGCTAGATTTAGCACTGGATTGGCAAAGGGGAAAGGTAAGATGAGGAATGGATGCAACTTGAGAGACTAAAAGGTGAATAATGTTCTAACAGAAATGAAGAAGTTTGATGGTAGATGTGAATTTGGGGAAAAATATGAGTTCCCATCATGGATAGGTTGATTCTTTAGTTTTAGATTTAGATTCTTATGGTATACCAAGGTGAAACTGTATAGTAGATAGTAATACTGGACCAGGAGAGAGGTTGAATTTATAGCTAGGAGAGTCGTTCGCACTGAGGTTACAATCAACTACATGGGACATGATAAGATAATCAGGGGAGCCAGAAGAGAGAGATGTCAATGGGACCAAGGACAGAGTCTTGGTACCATGGAAAGATATTTGGATATGGAATCAAGGGACCCAAGTTCAAATCCTAATGAATTTAAACATCTCTAATGAGGAGCATTCCTGCCCAACTGAAAACATAATAGCACTCTCAACAGAAATAGGGAAGTTTGAAGATAGGAAAAGTTTGGGGGGAAATTATATACATATGGGTCCTTTTCTTCTTACTTGAATCTCTTTGGTGTATAAACCTAGAAGATGGTATCACCAGATCAGAAGTAATACACTGTTTAGTGACTTAGGAGATTTACCTTCAAATTGCTTTCCAGAATATTTTGCCTTGAATTCTTTAAGGAATAGATTTTAATAAATTAATGTATATTACTTAAATTCTCATCAAGTGGAACAATTTTACCTAAACTACTCACTAAGTGATTACTAAATTTTCTAGGTTTGTTTTCAAGTAATATTAAGTAGTTAGTATATGGAAACAGAAGCAAGCCTTGCATCAGAACCCCAGAAAGGAGATCTAACAAAAAGAAAATAACAATATATTAGATCTATAAGGTCCCAAGAGATTGTTTAGACAGCTAGGCAGTATGTTGAAGTGAGCATTAGACTTCATGTTGGGAAGATCTGAATTCTAGTCCTATATCAGAAACTTACCAGTTTTGTTATTATGGTTAATTCATTTAACTTCGTTAAGGTCCCTTCCAGTTCTAAATCTATGATCCAGCTAGCCTTGTTTGTTTGTTTTTTAAACTTAGGACACTGAGAACCTAAGAGGCTTAGTGACTGTTCAGAAGTCACACAGCTTAGTTATGTGGCAGAGATGGTGTTCCAACCGAGGTCTTTTGACTTCCAGACTAACGTTCCTTCTGTCATATTCTAGCAATTGATTGTAAAATTATAGATTTTATGTTCAAATTATATTAAATTTAAAAAGGATAATATAGTAATATAAAATTATAACATAATAACATATTCACTACTATATAATAAATGATATAAAATGCTATAGTGATGTAAAATTATATTAAAATTACATTTTTTTAAAGTGGAGTAATGAATGTAATAAGACCAGGAAAAAAAAAAGATGGACAAGTCACATAATCAAGAGTAAGAGACAGCTGGTGGGGAGGGCTCTCATGCTCAACTGTGATCTAGGCAATGGGAAAAAAATGTGAGGGATTGGCTGGGACCCTGAGGGAAATGTATAAAGAATCAAACAGGATCAGTGACATTCTGCATCAGTGGAGAGGAAAAACCACACCACTGAGATCACAAACTCTGGAGTCCTCAAGTGTAATATTCATAAAAACCACAGAATGCTAGAACTAAAGGGCTCTCATAAGTTATTGAATTCAATTCTGTCATTTTACAAACAAAGAAAATGAACCGCAGATGGGTCATGTGTCATGACTTGACTCCCCACCACCACCCACCCCGCCTAAAATGGAAACTCCTTAAGAGCAGTGTTTGTTTTTTGTCTGTTTCCCCAGTGCCTGCCTAGAACAGTACCTAGCCTGTAGCTGATGCTTAATAAATGCCTCTTGATTGAGTGATGGGTTTCCCAAGATTACACACCTAGTTAGTGACATAGCCATGGTTAGAACCTTAACCTCTTGGGACACATGTCCCGAAGTCCCTAATTCTCCCTGAAAACTAGATTGCTAAAAACCACACTGTACACACACAATATTCTTATTTTTAGGTCACATATGCATTAAACCTCTCCAAAATTGAGACTTCTCTTTGGTTTGCCATCCAGGAATATCAAAGTAAGCATTTTGTAAACCACAGAATAAATAGGTTTGGTTTTTTCTTGTGAATGGATGTGTTAAAGAGGTGATAATACTGAGGCTGTTGTCTTAAAATGTTAAGTTGGAAAAAAAATGTTATGTTGTATTGTTTCCAGTAGGTGGAGTGTTAGACTAGAGAAAGGAGTATATTTTTTTAACCATTTTGTGGAAATGGCTCTATGCAACTCAGAAGCACTTGGTGGGCTGGCTTTCCACTCGCACTGATGTGACAGAGCTTCGACTGTATTAGTGTTTAAGAAGAAGATATATTTAACTGATTACATTATCATCATAATGATGGCATAATAGTAATAGGAGTACTTAGGGCTTATAATATTTCTCATTTTCAAAGTGCTTATCAAAGTCGTAATTAAACCTCCTGACATCTCAGAGACAAGTTGTACACAGACAATTACATCAAAGACAGGGCTTTCTACTCAATCTTTTTTTATATTTTTCCAGGCATAAAACATGTGGGGGTGGGGGTGGAGAAAAGGTAGGGAGAGCAGAAATATGCCTTGAGAATTGAATCTCTCTTAATATTTCCTCCGGTGAAATATTGAGAACACAGCTTGATCAAATTCAATTTGTTGAGCTAAGCCAGATATGAAACCACCACACTTATTGTGCATTTTGCCAACTCAAAATTTAGTTGTTTCAAAAATTCTAAAAGAGGTTTTTATATTTTAAGATGATATTGCAGTAGAAGGGTTGAAAAACATCCTCCTCTATTTAGCTTAGAATTCTTCTTAATATGAATCTTATTCTGAACAGCAGCAAAACATTTTTTTGCTAACAATCTTTTTCTCCCTCCAGAATTCATTTTAGTTATATTATTTTTCTCTTACCTCTGCACTACTAATCTAATTCAAGATAAGATTTTCCTCTCCCTTTTAAAATTATTTGATGTAAAAACATATAGAATAGCAACTAGATCATGATTCCATTGGTATAGAAAATTCCTATATAAGAAAGTTCCCTTAACCTATGCAGTTCAGTCCCTTTCATTATTGTTGTTCAGTCGTGGTCAACTCTTCATGACCCCATTTTGGGGTTTTCATGGCAGGGATACCAAGGTGATTTGTCATTGTCTTCTGCAGCTCATTGTACAGATGAGGAAACTGAGGCAAACAGGGTTAAGTGACTTGCTCTGGGTCACACAGCCAGTAAGCCTATGAGGCCAGATTTGAACTGAGGAAGATGAGTCTCGGGCCCTCTGCTCTATCCACTGAGCCACTTAGCTGTCCAAGAAGATACCCAGATGTATACAAACAATGAGCATTCACTACAGACCCAGGGATAAAACTATTGTCTAAAAAAAGTATGCCTTTATTTCAAGAAAGAGTCATTAGTAGACAAGTGGTGAGCTAGAAAAGGTTGTAACCCATTTAAATTAAAGACGTGTAGTGTTATCTCTAAGTTCTTCTCCAGCTTTTAATCCTTTCATTATAAAATTACCCTTCCCTCTGCCCAAAGCTTCTCAGGCATCCTGAAAAGGGACCATAATTGTTCTTCTCTCCCTACCTTAACCAGTGAACATTTTCCCACTTTCTCTCCTTTACACTAAATTCGAGGCTTGGATATCAGCCTATGTGTAGCATGCTTGTTTTATTTAGCAGGAAGTTCATTGCTTACACTTAAAATTCTTGAGGGGATAGACAGCCTGACTGGATAGGAACTGGGATCATACTACACAGGCTCCATATGATGGATGGGGTCATAGGTGCTCAGCTCTGGGCCCTCAGGGAAGGTGGAATCACATGGAGATGTGGAATATGTTGAATCGAAGGCAATCTCAGGGATTAGGAAGTGGCAGATTGTTCAGTGTTGACCAACCCTGGCAGAGACCCAGACTACCTTGGAGTATAAGAAACTGCTACACAGAAGCTGAACTGCAGAGCCAAATGTGAGTTCCACAGGAATTGGGGGAGATCCACTATTAAGAGAAGGTTCAGTCCCCATTATTGCATAGCTCCCAATCTAGCAGAAACAATACAACATATCCATATACTCAATGACTATTATGATCACCATACATCACCAATAAAGCAGAAAAGAATATGGTCAGTCAATCAACAAGACTTTATTAAGTGTCTATCATGTTATAGTCACTGTGCTAGGCATTGGGAACATAAGGGCTACAGCAAAATTGTCTCTGTCCTCAAGAAACTCAGAGTTGAGATACAGGAGCCAAAATGTACCAATATTTAGTTACATATAAAATAGACAGAAGATAAAAGGAAAAGGACTAGCAGCTAAGGGACCAGGAAAGATTTTAGGTGCTTCAGCTGAACCTTGAAAGAAGCTAGAGAATTCCAGAGGTTGAGCTGCCAAGGATGTGTTTCCAGGCTTATGGGACAGTTAGTGTAAAGAGATCAAGTTGGAGTTTAGTGGATAAGGGACAATAAGAAGGCCTGCTTGTGTGTAAAAGGGAATAACGTGTAATGAGACTAGAAATGTAGTATTAGGCCAGGTTGTAAAGACTTTCAAGTGCCAATAAGAAAAGCATTGAGGTTTTTTTGAGTGGGGAGAGAAGTGGGGAAGTGGATCATTAGAAGTAATAGGGAACCACTGAAGTTTATTGCATAGGAAAGTGACATACTCGGACTTACCCTTTGGGGAAATCACTGTGGTAGCTGTGGAAAGAGACTTCAGGCCGATAAACCTCTTTAGAGACTAAGTGAAATAGTCCAGGTAAGAAGTGATAAAAGTCTGAACTAGTGGGACAACTGTGTGAGTCGAGAGGTTTGAGGGAGTAGAAATGACACGATTTGGCAATTGATTGGAAATGAAGGATGAATAAAAATGAGGATCTTCAGGAGACCCTAAGCTTGGGAGCCTGGGTGACTGGAAGGCTGTTGATTCCTTGAGACAGGAAAGTTTGGGAGAGAGGATAGGTTCAGAGGGAATGGTGATTAGTTTAGTTCTGTTTAGGATCTGTTGATTTAGAGATGACTGCAGTATTCAGTTAGAATTGTTCTGGAGGCACTTGGTGATATGAAATATATTTATAGATATACATATATGTATGTATACAGATATGCACACACAAATGCATGTATAATAAATGATATAAAATGTGTGTGTATGTGTATATCTGTATAGATTTGAGAAACATTGTGAGCTCGTGAAGTCACCAAGAAAAAGAATTATGTGGAAAGAGAAGAGGACTCGGGATAAAGCACTAGAGAAAATAAGAAAGAGACTTAGAAGAGGGGATTAGAATTGTATAATTAAAAAGGACATTGAAATAGTTTCAGTACTTTGCCCATGGAAATGGTAGTTGTAAATGGAAATAAATTTTTATCACAAAAACATCCCTGTAAGGAAGTTTAATACCTAATCCTATTGGCGTAAAGTAGATTGAATCAGAGATAGAATTGAATTCTTTTCTGTGATGACATGGCATTTTGGGCAAGTTATTCACCCCTTAAGATGGTCCTGGGGCACAGGGAGTCATGGTATTTAATTTTAACGATGCCATATTGCACAACCTATTAACAGTTGGTGAAAGGACTATCAATTAAATGTGCAGAGAAATAGGTCACTTGGACCCAAAAGAAATTACCTTGAAATTATTTCATCACCTATGCCAGTAGCACAAGAAATCATTTTGAACAAGGCATGGGCCTGATCACTCACTATTTTGGGAAGTACCTGGTAAAACAAGTAAATAAATGATAAGGTAATAAACTTCTTATTTTCCTTTCCCCTTATATTTCTCACTTTACCAGGTCAAATTTAGCACAGATGTGTGTATGATGAAGTGGGTGATGGGAAGTTATTGTTATTGTATTGTTGTTTTTATAAATTACAATAACACATTTCTATAGATTTTCCCCATTCTTGGCATTGATGGCAAATTCTTAAGTAGAGGAGAGACATAATTTGTCTTTGTGTCTCCTCCATTTCCTTTCAAATGCACCAAAGGTAATAGATGTTTAATAAATGTTTGATGAAGAAGTAAAATAAGTGATAATTTTGACAGTATAGATTCAAAGAGGGAGAGAGTTGGGTGACCAGCTGAAATACTCTAAGGGAGACCAAAAGGGTGTGAACTAGAATGATGGTGACATTGGGAAGAGAGAGAAAAAGATAAATCTCAGGAAGAAATGGAAAGAATAGCATTGCTGTGCCTTACTACACATTACTTGTCTCCAAAAACACTGTGATTCGGCTAAATTGATCTTCTCTCCAGGAAACATTCCATTTTCTGTGTCTGTCTTTTGCAACAGTTGTAATGCACTCCTCATTTCCCCCTCTTATAATTTCTGGTCTCCTTGAAGACTCATCAAAAGTGCTATCTGCTTCCCAAGGCCTTTCCAAGTTCCTTGAGCAGCTACTATTGCCATCATCCCCACCCCCTTATTCCTCCAAAGTTTCCCAGTATCTCTTTTGCATATGCCTCTATATATGCACATGAGGTATCCCATTAGAATATAAGCTCCTTTAGGTGGTGACTGTTCTGATTTTGTATTTGTATCCCTAGCATAGTGTGGGCATGTAACGGATGCTTTAAAAATTCTTATTCACCAATTGAGTAACTGGGTCACTGGGTAGGGAAATGCTTTGGGAGAAGACAATGAACTTGATTTTGAACAGCTGAGTTTCAGCACAAGGCTTTGCACATGGTAGGAGTTAACAAATACTTAATTGAATTAAATCTGTCTGTGCCAAAGGTTTCTCCTCTGTCTTGAGGGCCTCAAAGTAGGATCAGTTGTCTATAAAACCCAGCATGAACTCAACTTCACCTTTTTGAAACTCCCACAATCATAGCCTCCAATCTCCATCACCTAAAATGAAAGACCAAATGTCTAAGCAAAGGGCATCATGGTGGCATCAGATGGAGAGAACATGAGGACTCTTCCCTTATGGCATTGTTTCTCTTCTTTCACTGGAATGCTGATGGCAGGAAAAAGTCAGCCAAAGAGAAGTATGCACCCCTAGTTTCACATCTTTAGTCATAGAGGATCCTCACCACATGCTTAGCAGACCAGAACCAATTACAATGTCTTCACATGCTCCAAATTGTTCCAAGGTACTTCCATTATACATCATCAGAATCAGATTCTCCAACCTCTTCAACATGGAGAATTTTGTCAATAGAGCACATTGATGCTTCTTCACAAGGACTGGGTTCATTAGTCCCCCATTATACAATAATGAGATATGCCTCATTAAAAGCACTAATGGTGCAAAGGCTTGTCAAGGATGGACTATAGCATATTGTAGGATCAGGGTAGTATCTTGTGTCAACAGTCTTGTGTGGAGGGTCTCAGAGAATTTTATTGTTTAACCCACTCATTCTTTAGGATGAGATTATTTAGTTTCCAATTAATTTTCAGTCTACCTTTCCATGGCTCCCTATTACATGTAATTTTTATTGCATCATGATCTGAGAAGGATGTATTTACTATTTCTGCCTTTCTACATTTGACTATGAGGTTTTTGTGCCCTAATACATGGTCAATTTTTGAATATGTGCCATGTACCACTGAGAAAAAAGGTATATCCCTTTCTATCCCCATTCAGTTTTCTCCAGACATCTATCATAATTAACTTTTCTAACATTCTATTCACCTCTTTAACTTCTTTCTTGTTTATTTTGTGATTAGATTTATCTAATTCTGAGAGGGGAAGGTTCAGATCCCCCACTAGCATAGTTTTGCTATCTATTTCCTCTTGTAGCTATTTAACCTCTCCTCTAAAAATTTGGATGCTATACCATTTGGCAAATATATGTTTAGTATTGATATTACTTCATTATCTATCATACCTTTCAGCAAGATGAAGTTTCTTTCCTTGTCCCTTTTAATTAGATCTATTTTTTATTTTGTTTTTTTTCTGAGATAAGGATTACTATCCCTGCTTTTTCTTTTACTTCAGCTGAAACATAATATATTCTGCTCCAACCTTTTACCTTTACTCTGTGTCTATCTCTCTGCTTCAAATGTGTTTCTTGTAAACAACATATTGTAGGATTCTGATTTTTAATCCACTCTGCCATTCACTTCCATTTTATGGGAAAGTTCATCCCATTCACATTCATAGTTAAAATTAATATTTATTTCCCTCCATCTTCTTTTCCCTTTTATTTGTATTCTTTTTTTCTTCTTTCACCCTATTCCTCCTCACCAGTGTTTTGCTTCTGACCACTGCCTCCCTCAATCTGACTTCTCTTTTATCACCCACCCTTCCTTTTCTTTCCCCTTCTTCCCCTGCTTCTGCCTTCCCTTCTATCAGTCCCACCCTATTCCCCTTACCCTTTTACTTCCTTAACGAGTAAGCTAGGGGCAGCTAGGTGGCGCAGTGGATAGAGCACCGGCCCTGGAGTCAGGAGTACCTGAGTTCAAATCCGGCCTCAGACACTTAACACTTACTAGCTGTGTGACCCTGGGCAAGTCACTTAACCCCAATTGCCTCACTTAAAAAAAAAAAGAGTAAGCTAAGTTTCTTTATACAAAAGGGTGTATATGTTATTCCCTCTCAGAACCAAATCTAATGAGAGTAACTTTGGAACAATGCTTACCCCTCCCTTCTTTCCCTCTATTGTGATAAGGGGTTTTTGTGCCTTTTCATATGATGTGAATAACCCCATTCCACCTCGCCCTCCTCCTCCCCCATTCTCATTTTATTCTGCCCCTTAAGTTTCTTTATATCATTACATCAAATTCAACTTAATAACAATATCCCAATAGAAATATAGATCTCAATAGTTAAAAGTATTATCCTCCCTCATAGGGATGTAAATAGTTTAACCTTATTGAACAACCTTTTTTCCCCTGTTTACCTCTTTATACTTCTCTTGAGTCTTGTATTTGAAGATCAAATTTTCTGTTCAGTTCTGGTCTTTTCTATAAGAAACCTTAAAAGTTTCCTATTTCATTGAATGTCCATCTTTTCCCCTGAAGGAAAATACTCAGTTTTGCTGGGTAGTTGATTATTGGTTGTAATCCAAGTTCCTTTGTCTTCCAGAATATCATATTCCAAGCCCTGTGATCCTTAAATGTTGAAGCTGCCAGGTCCTGGGTGTGGCTCCATATTTAAATTGTTTCTTTCTGGCTGCTTGGAGTATTTTCTCCTTCACCTGATATTTCTGGAATTTGGCTACAATATTCCTTGGAGTTTTCTTTTTGGGGTCTCTTTCAGGAGGTGATTGATGGATTCTCTCAATGATGATTTTATCTTCTGATTCTACAATACCAGGGCAGTTCTCCTTGATAATTTCCTGGAATATGGTGTCCAGATTCTTTTCCTGATCATGGCTTCCAGACAGTCCAATAATTCTTAGATTATCTCCCCTGGATCTATTTTCCAGGTCAGCTGTCTTTCCAATGAGTTATTTCACATTTTCTACTATTTTTTCAGAATTAAAAAATTCTGCTTGACAAATTCTTGGTGTCTCATGGAGTCATTAGCTTCCATCTGCCCAATTTTAATTGTTAAGGCATTATTTTCCTAAGTAAGCTTTTGTACCTCCCTTTCTATTTGGCCAATTTTTTCTCCCATTTGGCCAATTGTATCTTTTAAGTAATTGTTTTCTTCAGTCAATTTTTGTGCTTCTTTTTCCAATGTAACTCTCATTTCTCTCATTTCTTTTTCCATTTTTTCTTCTACCTCTCTCATTTGGTTTTTAACAGCCTTTTTGAGCTCTTCTAAGAAGGGTTTTTGGTCTTGAGACAAGATCATCTTCCCACTTGAGGCTACAATTATAGGCATTTTAATAAAGTCATCTGAGTTTGTGTTTTGGTCTTCCCTTTCACCACAGAAACTGTCAATGGTAAGGGTCCTTTTTTATTTATTACTCATATTGCAGCTTATTATTAAACTTATAAAGTTGAGGTCTGCTCCTGGGGCACAGGGGTCACTGTTACAAGCTTCTTGTGCTCAGGGAAAAGGGCTATGTCACAGGCTTTTTGTTCTGAGGCCTCTGTGGCTTTTGGATTCCTCACCAATCTGGGCTTGCTCCCTGTGTTGGGATGGCTTTGCTAGGTCGTGCCTATCCTTTGGGTGTTTCTCTAGCTGGCAGTTTGCCCTCGCAGCCAGGGATGGCAGGTCTGACAAATGGTTTGTTGTGCCAGCAGCCTTTTAGTCCAGGGCCACGGGGCCTCAGCCACTTATTTATGCTGTGTCCTGGAGCCTCCTACTAACCTCCCCAGACCCCCTCTGTGGCATGTGTCTTTCAGCTGGACTGAGTTACACTGTGTCAAGCCACCCTCCCCTTTCACCCAAGTGAGACAGACCTTTCCTGAAGTCTTCTAATTATTTCAAGTAAAAAGATTGCATCCCTCTGTCTTTTTGTAGATTCTGTAGTTCCAGAATCCATTTAGAGAATTGATTTAATGTTGTTTTTGAGGGAAACATGAAAGAGCTCAGGCAACTTCCTGGTATCTCTCCACTATCTTGGCTCTGCCTCCACTCCAGAGAATCTTATTGGGATGTATTTGTAATTCATTATTGATTCATTCATTCATTGACTTACACTATCTGGGTAGGGGAAGGGAGGAGTGTAATAGGTAGATTTATAGGTTTGCATGGTACTTTGCCTATGTTATCTCATTTGGTCCTTACAATAGACCTTTGAAGTAGGTGCTATTATGCCCATTTTACAAATTAATAAACTGAGCCAAGCAGAGGTTAAGTGATGTGCTAGTCAGTGTCTGAGGTAGGATGTGAATGCAAGAATTCCTGCCTCCAACTCCAGAACACTATCCACTGCTCCACTTAGCTGGGCTTTAGTTGACCACAGGCTCAGTATGCACCAACAATGTAATATATTGACCCCAGTATTAGATTACATTAAGTAGGGCATAATGCATAAAATACAGGTGGCACTTCTATACTCTAAAATGGTTAGACCATACTTGGAGTACTGATTTCAAACCTAGACACCACGTTTTAGAAATAACATGAACAAACTGGATTTTACAGAGTAGGGTAACATGGACCATGTTCAAGTCTATACCATAGGAAGATTGTTAAAAGAAGTAGAATGTTTAACCTAAAGAAGAGAAGTCTTGATTGAAGAGGTAGAGGTAATGAAGAGCTTGATATGTGATAGATGTCCTCAAGTCTTTAAAGGAATGTCACAGTGAAAGAGCCATTTGATTTGTTCTTCTTGCCCTCAAAGAGAAGAACTAGGAGTTTCCTTCTTGTATCTTGAAAAGAGATAGCTTTAGATTTGATGTAAAGAAAAACATTCCTAAAAGTTAGAACTATCCTAACGTAAAACTGATCTGAGGGACTTTGGGACATTCTGATTTTTTCCTTGACTGGAGATATTCCAGCAAAGAACAGATGATCACTTCTCAGGGACATTATTGGGGGGGGGGGAAGGTTCTGTTCAGTTTTAGACAGGATTAGATGACTTCTGAGCTCCCTCCCCTCTCTGCAATTCAGCAATTCTGTGATATGAGATGATTAGTTGTAGTGAAGCATTCACTCATAGCCCCTGGATGGCAGTAAAGTGCAAATATTGAGAGGAATATATTTCCGCAAAATAATTATACACCAATCCCCAATGATTCATAAGTCTGTGTGAGACAAGAGAAAAGAGCTTAAAATTCATTTCTGTTCTGTTTATTTAAATTTCATTTTACTTTATTGAAGTGAATAAGAAAGGAAGACAAGAAGAATAAATTCTGTTTCAGTTTGGGGACACCAATCAAAATTCATTGTAACAAATTCCAAAAGACTTCCATAAAAACTTTTATTACAGTAGAATTTTGTTTCAAGTACTACTGCCTGAAATAAATGAGCCATCAGATGGAGTTTGTGGGTCCTTTAGTTTTGCAGATTTTTTTTTTCAATTTTGGCTGCAAATTTTTTTTTTTTTGCTTTTTACTTTCATTGTTTCATTTTCTAACCAATAAACATAGGTTGTTGTCCTTCTGTGAAAAGAAATCACAGCAACATCTGCTTCTGATTGCAGCTGTGATTCACTTCAATTCAGTTCAACAAATATGCCTGCTATGAAAACAAAGACAATAAAAATTCAGGGCCCTACCCTCTAGGAGTTTGCAATTTAGAAGGGAAGTAAGGTATATGAGTAATTAAATATAATACAAGTTAAAGGAAAAAATTACATAACTTGGATCAAACAAAAATAAAGAGGCATGCAAGATTAGGGAGGAAGAAGTTCCCTTTTATTTTAAGCAGTCTGGGAAGTCTTTATGGAGGATATGGCCTCTAAGCTGGGCCTAAAAGAAAGGAAGAATTTCTACAAGTGATGATGTAGAAAATATCCCTTCTGCAGACTGACAGGCATAGTCAATGCTCTTAAGTGGGAGAGACCAGTACAAACTCAAGAAATGTCTAATGATTTAGTTTTACTAGAATGTTAAGTCAGTTAAGGGGCCTAGTATGAATTAATGCTGGAAAAATAGGTTGGAGTCAGATCATGGAGAGCTCTGAATGTTAGAGCCAGGAGCTTATATATTTTAAATAATAATAATAATCATTTTTATTTAAAGTTTTGAATTCTACATTCTATCTCTTCTTCCCTCCTTCCCTTCCCATTCCCTGAGGCAGTAAGCAATCAGATATAGATTATATATGTGCGATTATGTAAAACATTATCATATTAGTCATTTTGTATAAGAAAACTTAAATAAAAGAAAAATGAAAGAAAGTGAAAAATAGAATGCTTCAGTCTGTGTTCAATCAATATCAGTTCTTTCTTTGGAAGTAGATAATATGCTTTATCATTAGTCCTTTGGAATTGTCTTGTATCATTGTATTATTGAGAATAGTTGTCATTCACAGTTCTTCCTCAAATATTGCTGTCTGTGCACAATGTTCTCTTGGTTCTAATCGCTTCACTATACATCAGTTCATATAACTCTTTCCAGACCTTTCTGAAATAGTCCTGTTTGTCATTTATTATAACACAATAATATTCCATCACAATTATATACAACAGTTTATTTAGCCATTCCCCAGTTGATGGGCATTCCTTTGATTTCTAATTCTTAGCCACCACAAAAGAGCTGCTATAGAAATATTTTTGTATAAATCTTTTTCTCTTCTTTGGGATGTCTTGGGATATAAACCTAGCAGTGGTATTGCTGGATCAAAGGGTATGCGCAGTTTTATAGCCCTTTGCAAATTACTCTCCAGAATGGTTAGATCAGTTCACAACTCTACCAACAGTGGATTAGCATCCCAGTTTTCCTGCATCCCCTCCAACATTCAATATTTTCCTTTTCTGTTATATTTTCCACTCTGATAGGTATGAGATGACATCCCAGAGTTCTTTTAATTTGCATTTCAAAGAACTTACATTTTAACGTCAAGTAAGAGTGAGACAATGAAGATTCCTGAACTGTGTATGATGTGCTCAGAATAGTGGATGCTTGTCCTTCACTACCATTACCAATACAAGCCATGTTAGTATCTAGATTCAGTAGAGGAGAATTAACCAAAGAACATGAAAACAAGAAGAAGCTTCTAAAAATCTGTCTGCTAAGAGAAACTAGGTGAGCTAGGAAAAAGTTCACAGTTGCTGTTAATTAAATTCTGCTTAATACATCCTCATAGATAACTGCTATGGGCCACTTTTCTTTATGTGGTGGCTTTACCAGGAAGCTGCTAGCTGCCCAATCAGTGCCCATCTCCTTTAATAAAGGAGAAAGACTGCTATAAATGGAGTCTAACTCAATAGTCATCAACTGAGCCTCCATTGAGTGAATTAAATGGGCAAGTTTCCATGAATGTTGGCCCTAAGAGGTATGAAAAAGAATGACAAAGAACTGAAAAAGCTCATTTCCAGGGAATATAGAGAGCAAGGGGAATTTTGAAGTGACCTGCAGCAAGTACTTATAAATATAATGTTAGTAGTTGATGTATATTTTTCCGAAAGCATCTTATCATTATCTCATTTGACCCTTACAACTACCCTATGAAGTAGGTATTACAGGTCTACTATTATATTATTATCTCCATTCTACAGATTCGGAAACTGAACTTGAGATAGTTTAAGCAATTTTCTCATGGTTACATAACTAGCAAGTTTAGAGACAAGATTCAAACCCATGTCTCTCTTAATTCCAAGTTAAGGGTCCTTCCACCACACCATGCTGCCTACCAAGTATATGCCAATGACAAGTAATAGCTATATGTGGCAATATGGTATAGTGAATAGAGCATTGGGCTTGGAGTCAAGAAGACTTTAATACTCACTCAGATACTAGTTGCATGATCCTGAAGTAATCTTGAAGGTATTTCTAAAGATTGTTAATTTCTGGTCAACAAAGTGAAAGCATTGGGTACACACGTTATAGGTCCATCCTTGGACTCAGTTTGCTCCTCCTCTATAAACTAAGGAGATTGGATTTGATGGTCTCTTGAGTCCCTTCCAGCTCCAAAGTTATGATCTCATATTCCCCTATCTATGTAAAATTCACACCTGTCTCTCTCTCTCTCTTAGTGAAGAATGTGAAAAGGTTGGCAGAACATCTCTCCTCTCTTGTGGTTATCATTGAGAATGAGGTTATGTGAAAGCACAGAAGTGATTAAAAGTTAAAAAAATTAAAGAATGATGATTGAAAAAGGCAGAAGAGACACCTATTAAAAGGTTGGAGATTGGAATAATGTGACAGAAAGGAAAAAGAAGGAAAATCATTGAGCTCTTGATGTGAAGTTATAGGTTCATCTAAGTCATAAAGGTACTTCCAATAGAGGAATGAACTATACTTTCTTAGAAAAAAGCAACATCTTGTGCTACAAGCAATGATGATGTGAATCCATAGGCATTATCAAGAAAGCAGTTTTGTCCAGAGGAAGGATCAGAGAAAGGAGATACAAATAGTGATAGTTGATAGCACCCTGCTAAGAGTATCCTCTATATAACCATCAAAATAGCAAAAAATAAAAAGACCTGCTGTTTACTCAGGATCCATATCCAGTATATGATAGAGAGCTTCCTAATCATTACTGCCCCCTTCTGGTGAGTTATGTGAATAAAAATGTGGCAGCAGTAACTCAAAAGGCATTTCTAGGGATTATGAAATCCAGGGAATGTATAAACATTAGTGATAGATCTTTCAGTGTTGCTGATTGAAGGTTGGAACTTCAGAAAAGAGAGACAGATTTGAGGGAAAGATATATCTAAGATTGGGATTTGTCTTCGTGGATGATGGTTTAAACTATAGGAATGGCAAGCCCTTAGCCAGGGAAGGAGTACACCTAACAGTAATTGATTCCTTGGAGATCTAAGCAAAAGGAGTTTAAATGAAAAAAGAAAGGGGAGGGGGAAACTATTAGCATCTATCTGCCAAGCTGCATATCACAAAAAGAAAGCAGTAGAGCAAAACAGTATCATCTTAGCAGACAGTATCCAAGAAAAGAGATAATAATAAAATCCACAGCAAAATACAAATAGCAAATCATTGCTAATAAACAAATAAATTAAAGATCCCAATTCAAGCAGGAAAATTTAACCTCATAGGTGTCAACACCAATACTTCATAGCATGGGATTCATGCCAGGAATATGTCTATGAAAGGGTATGATTTGTTCAAAAGGAATAGAGTAGAAAAAAAGGTTTCACAATAAGCACAATAAAAGCATTATATAAATGTAAGGAAATCCAAGAACTGACTGTCATAAGCATGATGGGAGCATTTAGACAAAAATTAAAAGATGATTTTTATGCAGTTTAATTCTACAAGCATCTAGTGAATGCCTGCTCTAGGCAGTCTAATATTACTAATTCTTCAAAAAGATGAGGAAACCTGTGATTCTAGACTTGATTTTGACAAAAAGAGATGAATTGGTTGATGAAGCAGAAATGATGGGAAGAACCTTGGAAGGAACTGATCACTAAATTTTAGAACTCATGATTAAAAAGTCATGTGAAATCTGAAATGAACCATATTTTGGGGGGTGGTTGGATTTTAAAGGATTCAGAGAAAGGATGGGTTGAACCCTGTTTCTTAAAATTATTTGAGAAAGTTAGTTCAAGAGGAATGGGAAGATCTCCAGAATGAAATTCCATAGGTACAAACAAAAAGAAGTCACTGTGTCTATATAGGGAATTGATTACAGTATGATAGATTTAGCACTGAAAGTGATCTTAGAAGCCATCTAGTTGAGCTAAGACTTAGATATATGGAGGACTTTTTGACTTTAAAGATTGTCAGACACTGAAATGGATTTTCAGAAAATCTAATGAAATATTCTTCTCCAAGGCTACTTAAAAATAAAGCACTTACTATGTGCAATGCCGTAGGGATATTTTATTTTGCATTTCTGTAATAGTCTCTCTTTGTAAAATACAATTTAACTAGATAACTTGAACAGCAGCGGTGACCCTGGTTCACCTCCAGACAATCAATACTCATGCAAAGGAAGGTGTCAGCATGTTCAGTAGCTGAGGAACCTGTGATCTACATTAACTTTGGGAGACAGTGGAGATAAAAAGAAAACACTCACCAGCATCCCCTTAATCAGATCAGCCTTTTAAATAATCCGGTGTAAGCTTTTAAGCAATATTTAACAGTATTTCATAATTAAGGTCAGCATTTCAAAATAAGTAAGCACACTCCCATAAGAAACTTTTCAGTTCAGTTCATTAGATATTTACTAAGTGTTATAAAAGGGGTCCTTTTCCTTTTTTGTGAGTGCCATTGACCTCTCACAGTCTGGTGTGAAGCCTATGATTCTCTTCTCAGAGCAGTGTTTTTAAATGCACAAAATAAAATAAACAGGATCAAAAGAAATCAATTACATTGAAAAACAGTTATAATTTTTTTTTATTTACAATACCATGTTAAGAATCAGTGCCCTAAATATTATGAAAGAAACAAAGATGAATAAGAAATGACTACCTCCTCTCAGGGAGATTACAATCTAGTTGAGGAGCTCCATCTTTCAATATTTGTAAAAAGGGCTTTCCAGTATTTTACCAATACTCTAAGATCCACTATGACTCCATCATTATTTTTCCTACTGGGACATAGCACCTGAGGGGATAGTAGACAGACTACAATACAAAATAAAAGATTTATTGTGATTGGAAGAGTTCTGGATCACGATTCAGAAGGATTCTGAGTTGAATCCCAGCTCTGCTATTTACTACCTTTGTTATTTTGTTTAATCTCTCTGGGCCTCAGTTTCCTCGTTTGTAAAATTAAAGAGTAGGACTAGATGGATGTTGATTCTTCATACCTTGATTTGTTATAGCCTTAGGAGATGGAGAAAGTTCTATTGTACATCTTAAGAGGAAGAGGGCACTGGGGAGGGGAAGTTTCTTGGAGAGGTCCCAGATGTTCTGTCAAGTGCATATAATTTTTTTTAAAAAACAAGGTTTTTCAGGTCATAAGTTTTTTGTACTTGTCTCTTTAAATCTGCCTCTGGCTACAATATATTCAGGTATAATTTTGCTGAAATCTCTGACTTTGTCTAAGACTGAGATCCTTTAGAAATTGTCTGGAGTTACTCATCACCAAATTAATATTTATTTCTCCAGTTAGTTTGTTCTCATCTGTTCTGGGAGGTGAGGGTGACTTGCATCTATGTAGTATGACTTAAAGCTCTGGAAGGCCCTATCCTATAATAACCTCAAGACCAGACTTGTTTGGACACCCCTGCCTGCCTAGTCAAGAAGTAGTCCATGAATTCTTATCTGGATGGCATATGTTTGGTCCTCTGCATCCTGTTGTCTGGTACCAATTAGTACTTACATCATAGTCCTTATATCCTGTTGTTTGACAGTAGCAAGATTTGATTTACTTATATACGAATCCAGATGCCCAGAACAAAGAGGCAAAAGAGCTGTCCTGTCTTCATTGTCCTAGAGATCATTGGATGTGCCAGATAATGACCTAATATGGAGCAGGCATGGGGAATATGAAACCCTGAAATGAAGGGCTCCTTGCAAACTGGACACTCACTACCATAAGCAATGATCTGGAACCTCATAAGCATCTCTCCCTTAATGAGATTTCAATTCAGGTAGGTGAATAAAGGGGGATTGGATCAGTGATCTTCAACCTTTATGGAAGTGGAGTCCTCATACCTAGACAAGTCTCCTTCAAACCCTGGAGTCAGAAATTCTAGGGTGGAGGGGCAACTACTGGATTGATGGGGTTTGAATGCCTGTGTATCTTTTATTTTCTGTATTCATTAAGTGATTTAACCATTATGGAAAGTACGCTAAATACTTCTCCCCTTTAGAAATGATACCATTTAATTCAATGTGAGCCCTGTCTTCTCTCACTGTTTTTATCTTAAAACCCCTTGACATAATTTTGCACTGTCTCAGCTGAGGACCTTGCTTCATACATCCCTGGGGAAAATAACCTGACACCATACACTGAGGACCCTCTTCTTCCTTCCTCCTCATTTCCCATCATTCAGATATCTTCCCTTCCTTTTCCCCTTCACCAATGTCTCACATGAAAAGGTGGTCCTTTTGTCAAGGCAAACCCTTCTACATGCCAAGTGCTCCAATTCTATCCCATCTTCTCCAGCAGATGACCTCCATGGCCATCACTACTTTCTTAATACTCTTCAATCTCTTCCTGTCAGTGCCCACTTCTCTGCTGCCTATAAATACTCTAGTCCCCTTACATCCTTAAAAAACTCCTCTCTTGCTCTGTTCATCCCCAAGAGTAAATATCTTTCCTTCTCCTCTCGTTTGTGGAAAACTCCTTGAGAAAGTTGTATACATTTGCTGCCTGCACTTCCTCTCTGCAATCTGGTCTTTCTCATCTTCTAGCTCTTTATTTCCTTTCATATACTCTATGATCCAGGTACACTTGCGCCTCACCCTCCATCTCCTGATTCTACTCTCTGCCCCTTCACTTGCCATCACCCACACCTGGAATGTTGTTCCTTTCCTCTGCCTCCTGGTTCCCTGACATCTTTCAGGAAGCAGTTCAAATCCTACCCTTTACATAAATCTTATCCCAATCCTCCCTTTCTCCCCTTCCCCCTACAATGTTAATACCTTCTCCTTCATATTTATAATGTATATACCTTACAGGTATAATTTTTTTTCCTGTTGTCTCCCCAGTTAGAATGTGAGATCTTTGAAGGCAGGGTGTGGGCTTTTTTCCCCTTTCTTTGTATCCCCAGTGATTAGCAGTTAGGATATCATAAGCCCAAAGTAAATTCTTGTTGACTCACTCATTTACTCAGTCACTGGTTACGTCATACTCATCTGAATAGATACAGATATTTCCCAGGAGGCTTTGAAATGTTCTAAAGCTTGATGTAACCGGTATGATATCATCCTTAAACACCTTGCCATCCATAGAAAATCCCTCTACAACTTAGTCCTAAATCTTCCTAATTTCAGTAGTACAAGTGCCTTCAGTGAGCAGATGTCTCCTTATTTTGTGCTTTCACTGATATTTATAATCAGAGGGGCAAAACAAAATAATCTGTTGTGTCTTTCAGTAAATCTTGAAGAATTTTGTTATATGGATTGCAGATTTACCATTGGAAAAGAGCTTTAAGGTGATATTTTATCCCAGCCAATCAAATTTTTCTAATCATAATAAAAACAACAAGATTCTGCATGCTTTTTAGTCAATCTTTTTCAGTCATTTTCAGTCATGTTTAACTCTTCATGACCCCATTTAGGGTCTTCTTGGCAAGGACTGAGGCAGACAGGGCTGAGTAACTTGTTCAGGGCCACACAGCTAGTAAGTGTTTGAGGCCAGATTTGAACTCAGGAAGATGAGTCCTCCTGATTTAAAACCCAACACTCTGTCCACTGGGTCATCTAACTGACACTTTCAATCAATAGTGTGATAATAAAAGTGTGACCTGTTAAGGAAGATCACTTGCAAAAGTCTGCCTGTTTCATACTAATGAGCTCACTGAGGATCCCCTTAGCATGTGTGTAAATTATTCTCATAAAAATTATATATAGAGTAGGAGTTGTTGATATTCTCTCGGTCTCCTTTTTTAAATTAATAAATTATCTTGTCCTCTTTCAGCTACCCTGTAAATAGATTTTTCAGTGCCCTCAAAATTATGTTAACTCTAGCTCCTCTCTGTACACTTGGTCTAATTCACCTGTTTTTGCTATCTTTTCTCTTTAGTGACATTCTGCCTTCCTCTAAAAGTACTTTCAGGACTATGTTGCTAGAATCCATGTGATATAGTTCTAGCATCCTTGATGATGAAATGAGTTATAAATATCTCTGCAGATCTTTTCCCTTTTTCTTCTGTTTGCTCAAATCCTTCCATTTTCATCTTTAATAGACTTCAGGATGACTGTGCTTAGTTGCAGCTCCTGCTAAGCCTCCTTTTAGATGGTTTTACCCTCTATTGCTTCTCTGTTTTATGAAGTGATAGTGTTCATAATATTCTTTCTTTATAAGATTTCATAAATGAGTTTTTGTCTTTGATCTTTCTCTACTTGGCAAGTACCAAGGTGGGGGGAGGTCTATGACTTGTGAGTAAAATTAAATCTTAGCTCAAGCAAGGAAAGAAATCTTTTACCCAAAAACTCTACTTGTAGTGGTCTCTAGAGGTGTAGGTATTGGGATTCAAGGGACATGTTGGGGTGTCAATATTCTCTACATTCACGTGTCTCTGGGGGTTCCCATTTTTCTATTCAGTCCTTGGCTTGTCTCTTCTCATTTCCCGTCTTCTCCCTCTTTAGCGGTCTTCTTGGGTTCTCTCTACCAATGAAGAGTCATATTTCTCTTCATATATACAACATACAGAATGTCCTTCAGAGAATTGTTCTTCAGGGAGCCACCCAACTGCCCCACTCCCCCCTGGGCAGGGGTAAGCCTCTATCACTCCCCTGAGCTGAAGCTTTTTTGCACTTTCTTGCAAAAAACCAGCTGGAATAACACATAACTGCAGCATGAATACAACATCAGCATTTTAAACAACAAAGCTGATTTTCCTGGTGTCCTAGGTAACCAACCTACAAAAAGAACACAAATGTTCATTGATAGTACGAGCAATAGACATGGCACTTAAGGAAGCATCATCTTAGACAGCCCTTCAGTGACAATATGACTAAAATACACGAAAGACATAGTTCAGGAACCTCTCGAGAGTACTTTCCTGTCTAAAGTATATAGCAAATAATCATAAATGCCAATGCAAACAAAGCATGGCTAGCTAACAAAACAAAGCTAACTAGCTGTAATAACAATACTTATCCATAGGCCTATTTAATGTATACAGCGTGACTATTAACTTTAGCATATCACAGAGAAGCCGTGAACAATGTTTATGTGCTACAGCATAAACATAACATAGGATATAGTCAAATCAACACAGAAAAAAAACCCAATAAGTAAGTACACTCAAATGTGCAGTAATTTTAACTTGTGCAGCAATAAATACATGCAGCTAGAAGCCAGGCACACCTCTGTTGAGCCAGCCTCCCCTATCCTCACAGTCTAAGGACACCTTACTTCCCTCCCCGGATTCTGTGATCTAGTGATGGTTGCCTCCTTAATTTTCCTCACACCGGACAGCCTGTCTCTGGACTCTGCATTTTCTCTGGCTGTTCCTGCATGCCTACAATGCTCCCCCTCCTCATCTCCATCTCCTGGCCCACCGACTTCCTTCAAGTCTCAGCTAAAATTCCACTATCTTCAACAAGCCTTTCCTTACCTCCCTTAATCTTAGTGCATTCCCTGTGAAGAAGCCAAATGAAACATGACACATTATTTCCTTTGTTCGTAGTTCTTTTTGTGTTCTCTTTGCCTTTAAACTGTGAGTCCCTTGAGAGTGGGTCCTATTGTTAGCCTTTCTTTGTATCTCCAGCTCTTAGCACAATACTCAGCACATAGTAGGAGCTTGGTAAATGCTTGTTGACCTGTTCACTTGTCCCTTGAATACACAGGTAACTATTTCTTCAGATCACCTACAATAACACAAGTAAGTGACTGTTCTGATGGGTTTAGCTGGTTAATCACAGACCAATTTCTGTTCCTGTTCTTCAGTCAGTAGCCAATACAGGCTGATCATTAGTATTGTGGCGATTAAAAATTTATGGGGTCTGGAGCAGCTAGGTGGCACAGTGTATAGAGCACCGGCCCTGGATTCAGGAGGACCTGAGTTCAAATCTGGCCTCAGACACTTAACAATTACTAGCTGTGTGACCCTGGGCAAGTCACTTAACCCCAATTGCCTCACAAAAAAAAATTATGGGGTCATAAACAGCTAGGTGGCACAGTAGATAAAGCACCTGCCCTGGATTCAGGAGAACCTGAGTTCAAATCTGACACTTGACACTAGCTATGTGACCCTGGGAAAGTCCCTTAACCCTAATTGCCCCACCCCACCCCCCAAAAAAATTATGGGGTTGCCCTATAATTGTCCAAGGTTTTAGGGAAAATGATCTGGGGTTTTTAATATATTTATTACTTAGAAATTAAAGGCTACTGCACCAGTTTGGGGGCATTAAGCATTTATTAAAGCATATTAAATATTAGTAAACATAGAGAGCACATGGCTCAGAAAGATCAGAAGCCCTATATACCTAGGATAGAGGGAGAAGAGAGAGAGCAGCGTGATCCAAGCTAATTGGCAGTTAACATTCAAGTCCATTGATTGACATAACTTGAGGGTGGTCTTAGGTTAGTTAACTCCCTTTAGTTAGTTAGGAAGGTCAATCTACGTTTCCTTTGAAATTCTCCTGACTCTGGGATGGTCCTGCAAAAGCAGCAAGAGTTCCTGTTGGAGGGGGCATCTCTGAGTCCCCAAAACACCCTATTATCAATAATTTTCTCACAGTATCCTTATAGGCTTATTTATCTAGACCTAAGCTGACAGCAAGGACAGTTTGGTGGCTCTCTGTGCATTTCTCCTGTGTAGGTTGTATCTATGATAATAATAGTATTATGTAGTACTTTAAGGTTTGCAAAGAGCTTTACAAATATCTCATTTTATCTTCACAACAACCCTAAAAGGTAGGGGCCATTACTATTGCCATTTTAAAGATAGGGAAACTGAGGAAGTTAGTGGTTAAGTGCCCTGACCATGGGGTAGACAGCTAGTAAGCAGATTTCAACTCAGATCCTTTTGACTCTAGGCCTCTAGAGTAGCAATTCCAGAAAAGAAAGGCATTGCCTCTGGGTTTAGTTTCCTTGCCCTATATATGTATGGTGTCCTACAGCCTTGGGTACAGTCGTTGCTAGACACTCCAAAGTGTCCTGGCACTCGGGAGTCTTGTCTTTTTCCATATATACAGCATTCAGTGTCACGGTGTCCTTCAGGGAAATATCCAAGTCCATCTGCGGTTATCTTGAGCACTACAATACAAAATTATCAGATATACCACCAAATGATTTTTCATGTTTCCTTTGAGCACACAGTAAAACTCTTTCTGACACTTCCTTTGTTTTTGTCTCCAAGGAGAACCTGAGAGGCATTCTTCAATTTAGTTTCAACTTGCTTCTTTTATTCTGTTTTGATTTATAGTAAGAATGTCAAGATTGATATGACCTTCCAGGACAGGATTTATTAACCTGGGGTCCACAGACTCCCAAGGGGTTTATAAATAGACCTAAGGAGATCTGGAAAGTTATTTTTTAAATATATTTTGATAACTGTATTTCAATAAAAATTATTTTCCTTTGTAAATCTGTGTGTTTTATTTCTACATTTAAAAACAGGATTTTTAGAAGGGGTCCACAGACTTCATTTACCAGACTGACAAAGTGGTCCAGGATACATTTTGGAGTAGATATCTATTTATTGGTAATTAGACAAGGAGTTCACATTTAGGGCATTAGCAGTCCAATGATTTTTTTTTTTTTTTTGGTGAGGCAATGGGGGTTAAGTGACTTGCCCAGGGTCACACAGCTAGTAAGTGTCAAGTGTCTGAAGCCAGATTTGAACTCAGGTACTCCTGAATTCAAGGCCAGTGCCTTATCCACTGCGCCACCTACCTGCCCCTTGAAATTTTAAAGATAGTCCAAAAGTTGCGAATCTTAATCCTCTCTGGCCCCTTTTCAACCACTCTGGCACTCTCATTGAAGAAATCAGTGGGAACCACGCAGGACTAAAGGCCATTAATATCTTTCTTTGTTTCATGGGTCTCTCTGACCAAAGAATTCACCACATATCCTCTATCCCACTCTACCCTGCCCCTTCCTGGTAATCAGCCTCTCCTTATTTAGCTAGGCTTGTCTTCAAAAAGCATTACCAAAATCATTCTTGAAATTTTTCCATTGGGGGCAGCTAGGTGGTGCAGTGGATAAAGCACTGGCCCTGGATTCAGAAGTACCTGAGTTCAGATCCAGCCTTAGACACTTGACACTTACTAGCTGTGTGACCCTGGGCAAGTCACTTAACCCTCATTGCCCCACCAAAAAAAAATATAAATCTTTCCATCATCTTAAGACCTGCCCAGGCCATATAACTAGACCTTCAGGATTCCAGATTTACCTTCTTACTATGAAAAGGGCCTTGATGGAAGACAAGGCCAACTAATGTTCTGAAAACATGATCCTCATGATATAGACCTCTCCTTTATCTTAGCTAATATCTATGAAACCATACGTTTAAGAATAAAACAGAGTCACAAATTCACAAATCTAGAACTGGAAGGGGCCTTGGAGGACACATACTCTAACCCCCTCATTTTTCAGATGAGGAAATAGATGCCCAGAGAGGCAGTGACATGTCAAAAAGCCTACAACTAGTAGGCCAAAGAGCAACTGTCCTCTTGCATATTTTCCACAAGAAGATGAAAAATGCAAGACATTATATCTACCCTCTGAGAGCTATATGAGGCAAGGCATTTGCATATAAAAGGATCACTAGCAATAGGAGGTCATATATTATGTGTCAAATGAGAGGTACAATGAAAGATGTCATCCTTTGATGTGATGATAAGAGCAACTGAATTTTTCCTTGAGAGATGTTAATGGGGAGTCTTTATTTATCTTCTCCCTAAAGTTGAGTTTTCCAAGTTGTTGGGTTTTTTTTTCCTTCCTTGGCCTCTAACCCATTCCTGCTGCCAAAATAGCAAGGCTAGGTAGAGGAGAAGTGACTCTTTTTTTAATCTCCATTTCCCCATCCTTACCATGTTATATTCCGGAAAACAGCATCACTCCAGTTCCCATTGCCAAGAGCATGTTTCCCAGCTCTTCTCTCTCCCTTTCTCTCTCCTTTTCTCTCTCTCTCTCTCTCTCTCTCTCTCTCTCTCTCTCTCTCTCTCTCTCCTTCTCCGTCCCTCCCTCCCTCCCTCTCTCCCTTTCCCCCTTTCCCTCTCCCTCTCTCCCTCTCTCCCTCTCTCCCTCTCTCTCAGACTAAACACTTGAAAGCATGTGTTGGGCCTAAAGATAGGTAATACTTTGAATGTTAATGATATAAAAAGCCAAAGGGAACCACATTTGGCAAGGTTCCTAAAATAAAGACCATGTTTCCAGTACTGTAGGCAAAGTGTTTTCTGTCTCAAAACCAAATATTGGACACTTCATCAATCTAGCTTAACCCCCATTGACAAGAGCAAGTGCCAGAAACCATCGAGGAAGGAAGTCATTTGCTAAGTCCAGGGATGGATAAATGGATAAATCAAAGCCATTTTTGAGTTACCCAGGCAAAACAATACTTTGACCTCCAGTCTCAAGGAGATCCATCAGTAGCCGCAGGTGAAATGAGAGCATCCAGTTGTCAAGGTTGAAACAGGGATGTAATCCCCGCAGGAAGACTTGATTCCAGAGCAAGATAACCACACACTCTGTTAAAAGTTTCTCTTGTTTTTTTTTTCTTCTTTTCCCACAGCTTGATCATTACTCTTCAGTGAGCTACAGTCTGCCAAGTTCATCTGACACGCTGTTCAATTCTCCTAAGTCTCTCTTTCTAGGAAAAGTGATAGGTAAGCCTTCTGTTTGTTTAAGAAATTTTATAAACATTAAGAATAAAATGATGGTTATAGACAAAGCTTACAAAACTGAATTTGGATTTAAAAAATGATACGTTCCCTCTCTCTGAGACTAGAAAAACACATCTTTTCCACATGAGAAAATGGAGTAAGTCCTGCATGGTGTGCCCCATGGTACAAAAGAAAAGATATGTTATGACCTCGTTGGTTGTATTTGCTCCATGATGCTCCTCTCCTTTCTTTAGCCAGTAGTAGACTAGATTTGGGCTTGTAATAGAAGATTCCGGGTCAAAAAGTTCTGTACTGGAAAAAATGTGGAATTTCTGCTCTTTTCCTCAGGGTAGCAGAATGTTTTTACCATTTTTGCCATGACCTATTTTGTTTCCTTTTGAGTCATTTGAAAGGGAGACAAGATGGAGTGGACTCTAAGCTTTTTGTAAATCAGCAGCCAAAAAATGTGAACATAGTCTTGGGCATGACTAGGAAGAGGAAGATGATCAGGCAAGAATACAGCAGGGCCAGCGTACCACATCTGGAAATAGCATGTTCAGTTCTGGGTAAATATAAAGAATCATGATAAAGTGGAAGGTGTCCAGCAGAGGACAACTAAGATGATAAAAGGTCTTCATCATGCCACATGAGGATCAGGTAAAGGAAACTAGGAAATAAACTGGGGAGGGGGCACATGGTAGCTCTCTTCAAGTATTTAAAGGGCTATTTTGTGCTTGGCCCCAGGAGGCAGAATGACACAGTGACAGAAGCTGGATTTGAATATTCCTAACTCCAGGCCCAATGCTCTACCTACTTCACCAACATTTGAGACATATTTAGCAAAATAAATCAAAATATGGTAAAACAGATAGTATAAATTTTTAGTTCTCCAAGTCAGTCTGTGACTCATAGGGAGTTTGACACCATTGCAATAGAGGAGATTCTTATTTTCTTGTTCATAGGATTGGACTAAATGAACTCTGAGGTGCCTTCCTAAATCTGCAATTTTCGTAATTCTATGAAAATAGTGTCCCCAAAGTCTTAGTGCAGTTTTAAGTTTTCATGAGCTTAAAAACGACTATAGGGGCAGCTAGGTGGCACAGTGGGTAGAGCACTGGCCCTGGATTCAGGAGGACCTGAGTTCAAATCCGGCCTCAGACACTTAACACTTACTAGCTGTGTGACTCTGGGCAAGTCACTTAACCCCAATTGCCTCACAAAAAAAAAAAAAAAACCAACAACAACAACAAAAAAAAACCGGCTATATAAGCTAGTTTGATAAGGTTTAAGCTACACCAAGACTTTTGAGATACCATGTATTACCTCAATAATGGTTTAAAATAGGGGGAATATTTTGAGAACTATATAATAATGGCCAATAAGTTAAATTGAATCCCCATTCAGTAGCTCTTTGTTTGAATGTATGTGGTTTATCTCTAAGTTGTATACCTCCTTTATGACCTTTGCTTTGCTGGTGCCTATAAGAAAACTTTATCCCCCTCTACTCTAATTTTTTAAAGTTTCACCTATTTGGTAATAATCAAAAGGAAACAAATCTATAAAAATTGGAGCAAAATAGCTCTTTCCCCAAAAAAAGATTGTTCATTTAAGGGTGACTCTACTCCCAAAGAGGGGTCTGGTAATGCCAGTGTTAAAATGTAAATGACGAGTCTTAAGCATTTTGAAAGGCTTATTAGAAGCCAGTGAGGATTACCCTCACTATGTTAATAGGATCCCTTGAATCCCTGAATAAGGGTGATGATAAAGAGAAGTTTCCTGGGCTGAGAAAAGAGAAGCCCAACCTGGACCAAGTAGGGAGACAAAGAACAGGGGAAAACAACGTGAGAGAGCAGCCTAAGACAGGGGCAAGGAAGGACCTTCACAGCAGATCCAAAGTGCATTGGCTGAGAATAAGTCCTGTTTCACAATCCAGAGAGAGGAGACAGAGAGAAACCATGATCTCTGCAGAAAGAAGGAAGGAGACAAGTTAGTCGGAGATGAAAGCAGCCATGCTCACACAGTGATTTCAATCAGAAGTCATTTAGGAATAAACTTGGGGCCTCAGTAGGAAATAACTTCACTCTTTTAAAAAATAAAAGGGATTCTAGTGTAGAAATACAATTAGCCCTTCCACATTGCCACTATCCCCATCCCGGGTATCGATATATCACAGGTCAGCATAAGAAATTAACTGGGAATTTTGGGGGCAGTTTTGTGGAAGCCTCAGACAACACATATACAACACAGAAAAAGTTTAGAAACTCCGAAATGTATAAAATGTATGTATAGGATTGTATAATACCAATCCAAATTTGAAAATAAGGTACTGCAAACACCCCATAAAAGAAAAAAATTTAGACTTCTCTGGTATAGAGGGAGGGCCAAAAAATTTTATGCAGATTTTCCAGCCATACCCTAATTCCCCCCCCCCACCATGTGGAAGAGATAACTGTAGCTTGCATTAGCTATGAAAATAATAATGCTACAAGAAAAAAATGCTAACCAAGAATCACCCTCTAAAGAAACTTATCACTTAAAAAGGAATCATAATGGGATTTGACTAGAAGGGACTGACTGTTTGGTATTTTAAATCTGTGTAAAGCACATTGATTAATATGAACCATATCTGTGTTCAGCCTTAACAGTATAGGCTGAATTTCCTTCCCATCGTAATAAAATTTAGTTGTGTACTTAAACTAGTTGCGTATGTCAGATTAAGTTGACATGGAAGAAAAGGAAACCACAGATGAAGTCAGAGAGCATGATGCAGTGAAAGGTCAACAGTTTGTAGGGTGGTGAGCTGAGTTGTTTATAGAGAAATCATCCTCCCCTTTTTCTCTTGGGTGGTAGCCATGAAGAGGAAACCTGAGATCTGACATCAGATGAGATGAGATCCTGAAGCCCCATTTCATCTCATAAATAAATGAAAGTACAAAAGCACAGCTATCAGGGGTCAAGATAAAAATGGAAAAGAATCCTATGAAAAATGGCTACATCACTGTATTTATGTACTTCCATTGCTTTCTTTTAAAGAAACCTTTCTCTCCTGTGGTCATCTTGCCCAAAGAAGATTGATATTGAAAACTTTCAATGGTATAACTGCCATTCCTTAGTGCTGGGGAAGGGGAGCATCACATCCCTCTCCTCCTAGGCCCCAGATCCTGACCCAAACACAGCCTTTGCATATAGTCCTAAGGTTTCCTAGCAAGCATCCCAACAAGGAGCCATTCCCCCAGGGCAAAGAAAGAGGGCATGGAGGGGAATCTGCCACTCTCAAACCCCCAGTGTTTGTTGAAGGGCACAGTGGTGGCTCTAGCTACTTCTATTGTTTGTTTGTCTTTTAAGTATGGGAAAGAACATAGTGTCTGCCAGAAACTCTGCTGTTCAACTAGTTCCAGGAGAAACTACATTAAAAATCCAGTAGTGAACAAGCAGTTTGGTTGCAGAGGCAATCACAAAGTCATGTAATTCACCTCAAGACTCTAGTGATGTATAATAATGACATTCAGGGTGAAGATGGATAGTGCATTTGCTGGCTGAAGTACTCATCATTACAGATGCCATGAATGCAAAGTAGTCTCCCCATCAGGACAGAATAAAAAAAAGGTTGAGAGAACCTCTCTTTGTGCTCTGGCTTAGTAGAGAGAATAAAGGATTCCTAAACAGAAGGAATAAATAATCTAAGAAGGATACCAGAAATTAAAAAGAGATTCCACCACCCCCCCACAACCAAGAAAGTAAATGGGAACAAAAACCAACATTAGGTTGATAAATTTAAGGATAGCGCACAAAGGAGAAGGAGTTAGCAAGCATGGTATAATGGGAAAGATTACTGCATTAAATGCCAAGAGATATGAGTTCTAGTCTCTATTCTGTCACTAACTAACTAGGTGTCTCTAAGCAACTAACGCAATCTCTCTGCCTCCAGTTTTATTTATTGTAAGAGGAGGTCGATAGTATAGTGGATAGCTATACTTGGAATCAAGAAGACCTGAGTTGTGATTAAAATAGCTGCATATATGTTTTTAGAGAAGAACCGTACTCAGGAATCTATTTTCATATTTAACAAACCTCATTATGAAGAAATCCTCTATGTGTTACTTTAAACTTCTCTTATTACAGATTGAGTTTATTCACTTTTGTTTAGTGAAGACAAAGAGTAAGATCTTAGGACTCGTGATAGCTCTATTAAAATTATACTTCACCTACAAAAAAAAAAAAAAAGACCTGAGTCAAAATCCTGCCCCAGATACTTCCTAGCTGTGTGACCTTGGACACTCTTGGTCTCAGTTTCTTCTTCTGTAAAATGGAGATAATAATCGCAAGGTTGTGAGGATATAAGATAACATTTACATTTAGGTGGTGAGACGGCACCCGAGATAAAGTGCTGAGCCAGGAATCAGGAGGACTTGTTCAGATCCAGCCTCTGACACTTACTAGCTGTGTAGCCCTGACTTTCTATTTGGCACCAATTCCCAACTGTAAAATAGAGATGATGACAGCACCCGCCTCACAGGGTTGTTGTAAGGATCAAATGAGATATAAAATCATCTCAGAACCTAGCACAATTCCTGGCACAGAGTATGAACCATATAAATGCTTATTCTCTTCCTCCCTTCTCTGTTCTCCCTGGTTTCCAAATCTTAGAGCACTATAGAAATGTCAGCTATTATAGTTGTCACCATTTTCAATGAAGTCGTCAGCTGAGAGTCTCTCCGATGTGGCTTTTTGCTCAAAATTCTAACTCTCTGTGAGATATACACAGTACATCCTAATTTCAATACATCTATCAGAGCTGCTCATTATATCCTTAAGGAAAGGATGGAGAAATGTGAGCTGGCTAATAGTAATTGATCAACCAGTCAGTCAGCAATCACGAGTACTAGAAACACAAAGACAGAAATAAAACAAACTGTTGTCAAGCAGTTTACCTTCTAACAGGGGGAGATAATACATAATTGCTCAGAAAATGAATTTGGAATAATTTGGGATGAATGACTCTAGAAATTGGGAGGATCAGGGAAGATTGCGTGTAAAAGATAGGGCTTGAACTAAATGTTAGAGAATTTGATGGATCTATAAAGAAGAGGTGAAGAGGGAGGGCATTCTGGGTCATGGAGAAGAGAGAGGGAGTGTCAAGGGTGAAGAATAGCAAAAAGGCTGGTGCAAGTAATGGACACGTTGTGGTATATTGTGGTTTTTAAAGGACTTCATATGCTTTATGCTATGGTCTTGATAGTAAATTTACTGCAATTAAGTGAACTTGCAATATAATGACTACTAAAGATTATTGACTACTAAATTGATCTCAATTATGAAGGAGGTTTTCAGTCACCTGCCACAGAGCTCCATCTTGGTCCTGTCCTGTTAAGCTTTATCCTTCTGGACAAGTAAATAAAAAGAAATGCTTATTTGTTTTTAGGGGTTTGTTTGTGGTTTTAGTTTTGGTTTGTTTGGTGTTGTGTTGTGTGTTTTTTTCAGGGAAATGAGGGTTAAGTGACTTGCCCAGGGTCACACAGCTAGTAAGTGTCAAGTGTCTGAGGCCAGATTTGAACTCAGGTCCTCCTGAATCCAGGGCTGGTGCTTTATCCACTGTGCCACCTAGCTGCCCCCAAAAGAAATACTTATTACAGTTGAAAGTTATACAAATTTTGAAAGAAAAGCTAATATAGTAAGTAACTAAATAAGTAGCTAATATAGTAAGTAACTAAATCAACGTCTAAACAGGTCTAGACAGTATGGACCAGTGAACCCAATCTAATGAGATGACATTTTTTAGTAATAAATTATCATTCTTCCACTTAAGTTCACAATATCAGCAGCACCCAGGTGCAGAAGGACAAAGTCCTGACAGGAGTCATCAGGCAGGGAGGGGCTTGGTAAAGTGAGGGAAACATGTGGATTATAATTGATTGTGATAAAAAATCATCCATGTAGCATGGTCATCAAAAATGTCAGTGTAATTTCAGGCAAAATTAATAGAAATGTGGGGCTAGATCAGAAGATATGATAGTTTCACTGCAATGTGCATGGATTAGGCAGCATTTGGTAAATTGCATTCCTTTCCAAGTGGTAAATTTTAATAATTACTATTTCTGCATAGCATTTTTAAGTTCTACAAAGCACTTTCCTCAAAACCTTCCTGTAAGATAGCTAATGGTTATTATCATCTTCATTTTACAAAAAAAGGAAACTGAAGATCAGAGAGATTAAGTTACCTGCCCAATTGCATAGCTAGAAAATGTCAGAGTTGGCATTTGAGCCTAAGACTTCTGACTATGTGACAGATGTCCTTTCTACATCATCACTTGGATATTGACACACTGGAGCATGTCAAGAGGAAGGCACATGGGATGACTGAAAGATCTAGGAATCATGCAATATAAAGAATTGTGAACAAATGAATGGCATTTATTTTGGAAGAAAAATAACTTGAGAAGAACACAGTAATACTTCAGATATTTGAAGGGCTATCAATCAGAATAGAAAATAAACATATTCTATGTAAATCTAGAGAATAGAATGAAACCCCATAAGGAAAAGTTATATAGAATTATTGTTAAAAAATATCTTCCTAATAATAGAGCTATCCAAAAGGGAAATGATATGCACTTGGGGGCAGTGCTCTGCCCCTCACTTCGAGTATTGTAATTGAGGATGGGTAAACATTTACCATGTATATTTTAAGGGTAATGAATACACTGAATGAAGGAAATACTATATGGACACAAGTTAAGAGTTTATGATTCTTGGTCATTTTCTTCTTCACCCAAGTAAAGAATTCTTAATTTAATTAGGGAAGGCACTGAAGTCCCTTCTAGAAAAAGCCAATTGTTTAGCATAAAGGGGATGATAATCAAGTTAAAAATTCTTGATATTTTACATATGTATTTAGATTGCTCACCTCTGACATAGGCATACTCCAGAGAACAGGTGATGATTCAGAAGGTACTATCAAGAACACAATTTTTTCCTCTGCTAGTGACTCAGGTTGTTCTCAATCATATCCCATTGGCTTTCTCCATTCATGAAGACATTAGGACTTTTGGCAACATAGCTAAGCACTCAAGATCCCTCATAAGAACATTCATGGAAGAATTAAAATAGGTCAACAAATGCAAAGACATAAGCCCTTAGGAACATTTGGTACCCAGAGCCAAACTCACGTAGGCCACTGTGATGAGGTCTTACCTTCCTCTATCTCTCCCCACCTTCTATACTATTACAGGGATTCTAAATCTGGAGTTCATAGAATTTTTAAAAATCATAACAATATTTCAGTATAATTTATTTCCTCTGTAAGCCTGGATATTTTATTTTATTCAAGTAATAACCTTATTCTGAAAAGGGGTCTATAATTTTCACTAGACCACTAATGCTTCTTAATGCAGTGTGAAGAGAGCTGGTTTCCAAAAATCCACAGCGAAAACTCTGCTTATTATATGTGCTAGCTGAACATAGCTTCAGCATGAAAGAAAGGCTTATGCCCTTTTCTGGAATATCAGTCATAGATGCTATCTTCCTGCTTCCACAAATCAGTTGTCTTTCCTTTTCTGCTAAAAATGTGTGTGTATGTACACTAACAGCATATATTTGTGTATAAATACACATGTATTTGTATATATACACATATCTTACATAGAAATATATTACATTATTCTAAAATTCATTGTATTTAGTAATCACTTTTTGATTAGCAATATTCATCCTACTTGGGGATCTGCCTTTAATACACTTCCTTTATTCTGTCAGTCTATTCTAACTATTCATTTATTTGTTGTTGTTATTACAGTAAATTATGAATACCATCTAAAACAAAGACAAAGGTTCTTCTGAGTCGGTGTGAGAAACTATATGTGGAGAGACTGGTTTATTGATATAATTTAATTGTTCCCTTGTGGACTGTTGTCATTGATCAACTTCCCTTTATAGTTATTAGTGAAGATTTCAAGAGGGGGCCTGTGGGAGAAGTCAAGATTAACTGTCTTTCATTTTTATTGAATGTAGCCTGAAAAGCATACTGATGCCAGGATATACCCAGATATGCCAAAGTGCCATTATGCATTCTAGGTCAAAGGTCCACAAGTAACCACTCATGTTAGGAATGATAAGTGATACAGAGCTCCTCTTTGCTATATCACCTAGAATTTTCTATTTTGTTGGGGGTCTCCTAATGCATCAGGAAATGGAGGCATTAGCACCATTGTTTTCTTGTGTTTCTATGTAGCTAAAAACATAGAACATAAGATCTCAGAAGAGTCAGTGGTGAACATAAGGAAAATGAAAAGATATGATTAGTATAAATAGACTACAGTATGAGGATGTATATAGGATTGGGGGAAGGGAAAGGTAGTATTAAAGAAAAAAAAAAGAAAAAAGAAACAAATTTTTTTAAAAAAGAATGTAAAGGACATGTATGTATGTATGACCTGAAAATTGTTTGGGTGGGCCATGAAGCTAGAGTGTGAGGTAGCGGAGATATAGCTGGAGTGCTACCCTAGTAACATCCTCCCCCACTTCTCAACCACCATATATCAAAAGAATCAGAGAAAGTCTTCCAGTGCCCATGCTGTGGGTCTGTGATGAAGGATTTATGAAGAAATATACACAAGAATTAAATAGGATGAAAAGGTCTGGAGGGGTTGTAATGATCCCTGTTTGAAAGGAGTTACCTCACTGAAGAGATCTTGGGTCCAGATGATGGTGGTGGTGGTGTCAGTGGCATTTAAATAACACTTTCAGACTTAGAATAACACTCATAGCCTTTATATAATGTTTTAAGGTTGATGACATGCTCATTTGGTCCTCCCAACAACAATGTCAGAGAGGTGCTATTCCCACTTTATACATGGGGAAACTGAAACTGAGAGATGTCAAATGGTCAGCTAAGGATCACACAGCTGGCAAGTGTATGAAGCAGTGTTCAAACTCAGGTCTTCTGGGCTCAAAGTTCAACATTCTATCTTCTAAAGCCACCTCACTTCCCAAGAGTAGATTGAAATTGACAAGGAGTTGGGGCGGGGGGAAGGAAGTAGATTGTTTTATTGATGCAAAACCAAGCATTTATTTGTAAGTATCTAACCAGATCTAAGAATGACAAGTAGAATCATTATTCATTCCACTTAAAATGTTCAGTGTGAAAAAGGCAGAATAGAAAGATAATTAAGCAGTAAAGCTTTAGGGAATGGAGTATTCTGTTTAACTGAGAATTAACTAGAAAATCTTTCTATGTTCATATAAATGTAAATGAACATTTTCTGCCTTAGTACATTATAGTGAACATATGAAAACTGGATCTCCTCTGATAATTCAGGATACTACTGGGCTTCAGGACCTTCATTAAGTAAAGCAGTCATGACAGGACCTTGCCTTGAGCACTATAGACACTTGGCAAATATGTGCTCAAATTGAACTTTTGTTGTTTATGTACACATTGCTATAATTATAAGAGGCAGAAGACATAGGATGGTGGGTTGGATATTAAACCCTTAGAAGTTTTTAAGTAAATCTCTGTTCAATATCAGCTCATTTCTTTGTGATTTGTCTTTTTTCTCCTAAGAGCTATTTGTAGGGGAGGAGGGGAATCTACTTAATATTTCCAGTTAGTTAGATTCTATCTAATTAAGATGTTACACTTTTTCCTTTTTTTCTCCTTATTTGAGACGATGAAAAACAGAAATGGAAATCTTTGTAAGCAGTGCTGGGAAAAAATAGCATTTTGTGTCCTCTGGAAAGGTCTACGTTTTTCTCTTGTCTAGGAAATATTTATAACTATATCATTTTAAGCTCAGCTAACATAAGACTTTATATGTTAGGAAGTCTATTTAGAAACATTTTAGTCATTGTACCCTGACTTTTGTTAATTTTTTTTTTAATTGCATGATTTAAATATTCATTCCTAAATAACTCACCAGCTGCTATTCTTTTATTTGTGATGTCACAATCCTTGCCAGCTGGTGAGTTATTTAGCAATGGAGGATGTTTGCAGACCCTGTGTTCTGAACATTCTAGAAAATAGAAACTCTATAAGGTCTTAGGAAGGATCTTTCAGGATGGAAAAGCTTCAGCTTCCAGTCTCAGCAATAGATTGTGTCTATTCTCTCAAACCAACCCAGCTCAGGAAGGAGATACCACCAGAAAGGTGGGTCACAGACCAATAACTTTCTTTGACTGTGGTAGCCCACGAGAATGTTCCATTATTTTTGCCCTTCCTTTCCAAAATTGGGCTCTTTTCATTAACACAGAGAAACCTCATAATTAAGCTTTTGGTTATTTCAGTTTTTTCAATTAACAAGCATTTATTTGCTCTTCCTCCCTGCTTCTCTCCCTAAAATAATAAAAACCTCAAAGTCAAAACCCTCAAAACAAATTTGAAGAGTCAAGCAAAACAAACTAAAGTGAGCAGGGCCAGTCTGAGTTCTGGCTTGCTATTAGTGTTCATTGTCACTGGGTCAAGAGAGCTTGGAACCTGGAGCAGGAACCCATAGTCCACTTTTCCATTCTTTGTCTTTTTGTACTTTTTCAAGCAACAAGTGTGTGTGTGTGTGTGTGTGTCAGCTCTTGGAGATTGGGAATAGGTACTAAGCATCTGATTTCATTGGTAGAGAGAATTCTCGGGTAAGGAAACTCCCTCTACCAATGAAGGTATAGCATCTCCTCTGCAGCTTAGAATTGCAGACAGGTGCCTAGAATACTGAGAAGTTGAGGTCACACAGCCTAAATGTGTCAAAGAAAAGACTTGCACCCAGGGCTAACTGTCTTTGAGGGCTAGCTCCCTATTTATTATACCAGACTGCCTCTCTTTCCAAATAAGCAACTTATTATTTGACTTTAAAATTGAGATTTCCCTTTAATGAAGCTCATAGAAGCAGATGGTAGCCATTTTTAAACTCCCAATAATGTAGTAAGGATATACAGGTATGACTATCACCACCATGACTGAATTAAAATAGCTTATTCTAAACCCAAAGATCCAAGCTTTTGGAACAAAAACTCATTATTTGACAAAAACTTCTGGGAAAACTGGAAATAGTATGGCAGAAACTAGGTATAGACCAACATCTCACACTGTATACTAAAATAAGGTCAAAATGGGTACATCATTTACACATAAAGGATGATAACATAAGCAAATTAAAGGAGTATGGAAGCATTTATCTGTCAGATTTATGGACGGGAAGCTAGGTTGCTCAGTGGATAAAGCACTGGCCCTGGATTCAGGAGGACCTGAGTTCAAATCCAACCTCAGACACTTAACACTAGTTGTATGACCCTGGGTAAGTCACATAACCCTCATTGCCCCACCCCCCAAAAACAAAATAAACAAACAGATTTTTGGACAGGGGAGGAATTTAGGACCAAAGAAGATATAAAGAATAAAATTAAATGTAAAAAAGATCATTTTGATTATATAAAATTAAAAAGCTTTTACACAAACAAAACTAATGTAACCAAGATTACAAGGGAAGTAGAAAACTGGGAAAGAATTTTTGAAACAAATATCTTTGATATAGGTCTCATTTCTCAAATATACAGAGAAGTGCATCAAATTTATAAAAATACAAGTAATTCCCCAATTGATTAATGGTCAAAGGATATGAACAGGCAGTTTTCAGACAAAGAAATCAAAGCTATCTATAATCATTTGAAAAAATGCTCTAGATCATTATCGATCAGAGAAATGCAAATTAAAACAACTCTAAGGTATCACCTCATACTTATCAGAATGGCAAATATAACAAAAATGAAAAATATTGGATGTTGGAGGGGATGTGGGAAAGCTGGGATGCTAATTCACAGTTGGTGGAGTTGTGAAAAGACCCAGCCATTCTGGAGAGGAATTTGGAACTATGCCCAAAGGGCTATAGAGCTGTGCATGCCCTTTGATCTATCAATACCACTGCTACGTTTATATCCCAAAGACATCCCAAAAAAGAGAAAAAGCTCTATTTGCACAAAAATATTTATAGCAGCTCTTTTTGTAGTGGCTAAGAATTAGAAATAAAAGGAATGCCCATCAATTGGGGGATGAATAGCTAAGCAAGTTGTGGTATATGATGGTGATGGAATATTATTGTGCTATAAGAAAGGACAAGCAGGATGACTTCAAAAAGACTGGAAAGACAGGTATGAAATGACATATTGTGAAGTGGGCAGAACCAAGAGAACATTGTACACAGAGACAGCAATATTGTTTGATGAAGAACTGTAAATGACTTGATTATTCTCAACAATCCCAAAGGACTATTGATGAAACATACTATCCACCTCCAGATAAAGAACTGATATTGATGGAACAGACTAAAGCAGGATATTTTTCACTTTCATTTCTTTCACTTTTCATTTTTTCTTTTAATCAAGTTTTCTTGTACAAAATGACAAATATGATAATGTTTTACATAATCATACACGTATAACCCATATCTGATTGTTTGCCACCTCAGGGAGGGATGAGAGGAGGGAGGGAAAGAGGGCTAAAAATTGGAACCCAAAACTATAAATAAAACATTTATTATTTTTTCTAAAAAAAATAGCTTATCCTCACCCTTACTCCCGGTCAGAAATAATCTTCCATATCATTGACATCATGTACATGCTTTGCCTTGTTTATTTTGTATCTAAGTCACTTGTGAGTAGACTGCAGATCCCCTACTACTTTGTATGGTGCATGGTGACATGGAAGCTATCTTCTTGTCTTTATCTTGTCTCCCCTGGCCCCGCACTTTAAACATCCTTAAAAAAACCCCAAGGATTCATCATCTCACTGATGTAAATGCTACTTTGACTGGGTCAGAGCCACCCTTCTGTGGTCCACCCAGTTAACTACTCTTAAACAACTGAGGCCAAAAGAAATTGATCATCTGGTAGACTTATCTCTTTTGATGAGTCTTGGAATAAAGCCAAGGCTGGTCCTGCAATAATGAACATGTAGCCTTTCCAGTGGGGTTTGACCTGCTAGTACTTACACTTCACTGTTATAACCTTCAAGAACCCTTGTCCCCAGTGTTACAATAAGCATTTGAGTAGCTCTTTAGTAAATGAAATCGATGCTCATTACATTTTTAAAAATTAATTTGAAAGTATATCCCTTGTGGTGCTTAGAGACCAGCAAAAGGAGGGCACAGAAGGGTATTTGAAAGGGAGAAGGATAGGATGAAAGAGGCCCCTTTGCAGAATTTTCCTTCGGTCATAGTATTATAAAATTTGTCACTGCACTGAGACTTTGGGGACTAACACACCAGCATGTAAAGAAATCAGGTCACATTTCATTTGAATGGATGTAGAAACAGCATCGGGCAGCTAGGTGGCGCCATAGTGCATGGAGTGCCAGGCCTGGAGTTAAGAAGACTCATCTTCTGAGTTCAAATCTGGCCTCAGACACTTAGTAGCTGGGTGACCCTGGGCAAGTCACTTAACTCTCTGTTTGATACAGTTTTCTCATCTGTAAAATGAGCTGGAAAAGGAAATGGCAAATCACTCCAGTATCTTTGCCCCCCCCAACACAAACACACACAGAGAAAACACCAAAATAAGGTCACAGAGATGCCAGAGATGATTGAAAAATGACTGAATAATGAGAAGCAGCATGATGTATTAGAGAGAGCACCTCACTGGCCTCAATAAGTCAGTCTTTTCTAAAGCTTCGGAAGTTCCTCTTACAGAGTCATGCTTTTTTTTTTTTTTTTTTGACCAAGCAGTGAGGGTTAAGTGACTTACCCAGGATCACACAACTAGAAAGTGTCAAGTGTCTGAGGCCAGATTTCAACTCCAGTGCTCTTGAATCCAGGGCAGGTGCTTTATCCACTGCACCACCTAGCTGCCCCCCCCCCAAGTCATGCATATTTTTGAGTAGCCCTGCTTCTCCTGGGATTTATCCCCAGCAATTTAAAGGGAGAGTTCTCCTACCATAGAAAACTAAATGTTTGCTTGGAAGAGTTATTTAGTCTTTTAAGAATCCATAGTGTGTGAATAATTCTGCTATAAAAAAGGCATTAAAAGTTTACAACAGATATTTCTTATAAGTGCTGTTTTCTGGCAGAAAGCCTTTGCAAAAGTCTTGGATGTAGCATCTCCATGCTTCGGAAGGGAAAGGGACTCTGTGGGAGAGATAAGGGTTTTTTTAATGTCTTTAAATACTGCTATTAATAAGACTGTATTTGTGTAGCTGTCCAAGTAGATTAAACCACTACCACCACCACTACATCTCCCCACCCTGGGAAATAAGCATCTCAGGATTCTAACCTTCAAAAAGAAACTCTGAAAAGTGACTAAGCCATAACTCAGTACATTTGCAAAGCACATACTCCCTGAAATGAAATTGCTGTACTCTCTTTATCACACATTAGGAATTAGCATTTAATGTCTGCATTCACAGAAGCAAGGACTATAGAAAAATGCCTTGATCGCTGCGGGGTCTCCTTCTAATAAATAAGCCTTTTATCTTCTTCTGAGAGTCTCAGTTTACAAATTGGGAAAGGGGCTAAATTATTCCTCCTGAAATCAGTTTGGGAAAACCAAGAAGAAACATGCTGTGACACTACACAATCCAACAAAATTGATTTTTGGAATAATCAAGGATCCAATTTGAATAAAGAGCCACTGTCATGGAAGCGGTCCGTTGAGGAGTCCGGATCAGGAAAGAATTCCCTGTTGATGGAAAATGCCTAGTGATGTTCCCATTAATGGATCATTTTATGCTGATAATCTCACATCCTAAAACCCAACACAGTCTCCTCAGTGTCGCCTTTAAGCATTCTAAAGCTTACTTAACACTTGTGGCAGGGACCCCTTTATCAGTCTGGTGAAGCCTACTGATATCTGCATTGATGGAAATAATATTCTTATCAATAATAATAGCTAGCTAACATTTATCTAGAGCTTACTGTGCACCAAGCCCTGTTGCTAAGTGCTTTGCAATTATTATCTTATTTGATCCCCACAACGGACCCTGGGAGGTAGGTCCTATTAGTATCCCCATTTTACAGATGGTGAAACTGAGGCAAATGGGGTTAAGTGACTTGCCCAAGGTCACACAGTCAGTCACTTCCTGAGGCCAGATTTTAATTAAGGTCTTCCTGACTCCAAGCCTACTTCTCTAGCCACTATGCCATCTAGATTCCCCTAATACATTTGAATTTGAATATAGTGGGCTCTGCTAGACCATTTATTCCAGGGAAAAGAAGTTTATTGGTTATCCTGTCCCAAAGAGTTGTAAAAGTAAAAGATAATTTGTTCTCACAAGTTTTTTGGATGTCAGTAATGAGGTTAGAATGGTCATTCAAAATCCTCTAAAAATCATAAAGTGGGCTACATTAGTATTAGCTCATATGATGATATTCAGAAGGTATTCCAATGACATTTAAGAAGGCTCAAAAGGTACATTTAATAATTTGATATATTTATTTTCTCCAAGGTTCCACATTGCTTTAGACTTCATAGGCTCAAATACAAACTCCTCTAACTTTTGAAGTCCTTGACAACCTGGTTCCAGCCTACCTTTCCAAGATTATTGTACATCATTCATGTTCTCACACTTTGTAATTCAACCAAATTGACCTTCTTGCTTTTCCTCAAACTTGAAATTCTATTTCTCATCACTGTGCCTTTGTACAAGGTGTCCCTCAGGGCTGGAATGCACTCTCTCTCCACTTCTACTACTTAGAATTGCTGATGTTAAGTCATTTTCAGTCATGTCGGACTCTTTGTGACCTCATTTGGGGTTTTCTTGGCAGATTCTGGAATGGTTTGTAATTTCCTTTTCCAGCTCATTTTACAGATGAGAAAACTGAGGTAAACAGATTAAGTGACTTGCCCAGGGTCACACAACTGTAAAGCAACTGAGGATGAATTTGAATTCTTGAAGATGAGTCTTCCTGACTCCAAGGCTGGTACTCTACCCACTGCACCACCAAGCTGCCCTTAGAATTACTAGTTTCCTTCAAAGCTCAACTCATGTCTCCTCCTACTTTGAAGCCTTTCCCCATTCCCCTAACTGCTAGTACACCCCCACCCCAAAATACTTCATCTCCATCTTCCATACATTGACTGATATGAGTACATAGTGTTTCCCTGAATAGAATGTAAACTCCTTCAGGTCCAAGGATTCTTTGGTTTTTCTCTTTGCATACTTAAAACCTAATACCGTGCCAAGCACAGAGTAGAGATGTAGTAAATGCTCCATTAATTGCTTGATAGGCAACTTCAAATTACTTCAATAAAAATTAAATATTCCTAATCTCACAGAGTTTGCAGTCGAGTGGGAGGAAGGCTTCGGTATATTTACAAATAAGTATAAAAGCAGTGACTTGAGGAGAGAATACCACAACTTGAGGGAGCAAAGAAAGACTTCTGAGTGAAGGAGGCCCCTGAACTGAGCCTCCGGGGAACAGATGATTCTTAGAAGTAGAGTGGAGGAGAAAGTGCATTGTGCACAAGACAGATGGCTTGAGGAAATCCATGAAGGCAGGAGATGCCAGGACCAATTCAGTGAATAGTTAGCAGTCTGGTTTTGCTCTAATGTAATGTACTTAAAGGGTAATAATAGCTAGTATAATAATAGCAAGCATTTCTATAATGTTTTAAGGTTTGCAAGGAGCTTTACAAGCCTTACAGCAAACCTAGGAGGTAAATGCTTTTATTATCCCAATTTTGCAGGTAAGGAAACTGAAGTGGAGATCAGTTGTTTAGTCATTTTTTTCAGTCGTGTCTGATTCTTCATGACCCCATTTGACATGTTCTTGGCAGAGATACTGGAGTTATTAGTCATTTCCTTCTCCAGCTCATTTTACAGATTGGGGAACTGAGGCAAACAGGATTAAGGGAATTGCCCAGGGTCACAAGCTAGTAAATATCCAAGGCAATATTTGAACTCAGAAAGATGAATTTTCTTAACTCTTGGCACTCTGTCTACTATGCCACCTAGCATCACTGAGTAGAGATTAAGTGACTTGCTAATAATTGTCTGAGGCAAGATTTGAACTCAATCTTCCTGATTCTAGCATGGGGCGCACTATCCATGATACTTCTCAGCTGTCAGGGTGGCATAGGGATAACATTCACTAAATCAAGAAAGTTAGGTTAAGGATAGATGAAGTTACATTCTACTCCACTGAAAGTGGTCAGATAGGCTTCAACAGACAATAATTGTTTAAGTTGCTTCAATTTATATTCAAGAACTTAGGAACTAAAAAGAAAGAAAACTAACATTTCATCATGGTATCCCCACCCCATGTAAACACTACAGTACTCAGAGATCTTGGAATGGTATCTGGATCATGTCAGTGGCAACCTCAAGGTCAGTAATTGATATCCATTATTTTACCTATATTTCCTAATAATTAATAGTCAGTAAACACTTATTAAGCACTTAATTGCCAGGCACTGTCCTAAATATTAGGAATACAAATAGAAAAAGAAAAAGACAGTCCTGCCCTCAAGGAGCTTAGAGTCTAATGGGAAAGGAACAAATAAAATACACAAAAAGCTGAAAGGAGGTGGAAGAGAAGGTATACAACTTTGGGGCATGGTAAAGAAATGCCAAAGTAGTACAGCTTAGTGAAAAATGAGATGTCTGAGCTGAGCTCTCTCCTTAAATGGAGGCTTGGAATTCATGATCCTATCCTCCAATTATAGATGCAAACACAAGTGTTGGTATCCATTGTTTTCCATTATTTCTCTCAAGTTTCTTTGTCTACCCAGAACATTAGATGTAGATAGATAGATGAGAGAGAGAGAGAGAGAGAGATGAGAGAGAGAGAGAGAGAAATTGCCTTTGTTTCCCTTGAAATGATGACAAGCTCATTCACAGTACACCTGTTCTGAGGGAACACATGGAAACAGGGCCTATTTCCTCTTCATTAATGACATCATCAAGCAGGATTCTGAGGGGCAGCTAGGTGGCGTATTGGATAGAGTACCAGCCCTGGAGTCAGGAGTACCTGAGTTCAAATCTGGCCTCAGACACTTAGCACTTACTAGCTGTGTGACCCTGGGCAAGTCACTTAACCCCAATTACCTCACTAAAAAAAAAAAAAGAAGGATTCTGCCAGTTCTGAGCTTAAAGAATAAGACTTCTGAGCACTGTCTGAAACCAGCAGTCATAATAAACACCATTAGTTGACATATAAGCTCTAGTTTATCTCAGTTAATAATAGCTAGCATTTATATAGCTCTTTAAGGTTTGCGAAGCACTCAACAAATATTATCTTATTTTAGTTCTACAGGTATCTGCCAAATGCCTACTATGTGCTACAAAAGAAGTAGAGGCCAAGACAGAATGTTGGCACTTCTCAGAGTTATTTTATTTTGACTGGCAGGAAGGTAGGCAGGCAGGCAGACAACAAACATTTATTAAGTGTGTTCTATGTGCCAGGTCCAGTGCTAAGTGGGGAGGCAGGGCAACCCCCACACACACAGAGTTGGGGGTACAAATACAGACAAAAAGAGAGAAGGTTCCTGTCCTTAAAGAGTTTACATTCTAATGGGGGAAGACAGTACAACAAAAGAAGCTGAAAAAGTGGAGTGGAGGAGAGAGGAGAGAAGGAGATGAGGAGAGCAAGGGGCGTGATGGTTAAGTTTAGAAAGTCAGAAGCATGGAATTAAGGGGGGACAAGAATGAAGCATGGCTTACTTGGGCCTATTCCCAAAATGGAGATCTATGCACCACTGGGACTAAAAATAATGAAGTGAATTAATATACCACCCTCACCCCTGCCAAGGCTAAAACAAACAAATACGCCAAAAAACAATGAAAATCTCTGTGTGTGTCTCTCTTTCTCTGTCTCTCTCTCTCCCCCTCCCTCCTTCCATGTGTGTGTCTCTCTCCCCCTCCCTCCCTCCCTCTCCCCTCTCTCTTTGTCCATTCTCTCTCCTCCATCTCTCTCTGTCCATTCTTCCCCCTCTCTCTTTCCTCCTTCCCCTTCCCTCCATCCCTCTCCCCTCTCCCCCTTCTTCTCCCTCTCTCTTCTCTCTCCCTCTCTCTCTCCCTCCCTCTCCCTCTTTCTCTGTTTCTGTCTCTGTGTCTCTCATCCTCTCTGTCTCTTTTTCTCTCCCTCCTTCCTTCTCTTCTCCCACAGGGTTCCCCCCAACACCTCTTCCCCCATGCCCCACGACCAAGTATTTTACCAGCTCTTGTTTGCATCTGAGCAATGAAATACATAGAATGGCAATGCAACTGGTACCCGCTTTGTCTCAGAAAAATCCACTCAAAAACAACAGCAACGTGGAAATCACACGTTCTTAACGAACAGTTTGCTGGGTGGGCTCATCTGTCTCTCCACAGTGCAAGACAGTGCAAATGAAGCAAAGGACAGAAAAGTGAGGAATCACCAAATCTGTTCTCAGCACCAATGAGCAGTTCGGCGACTCTGAACCTATTCCATGTGGCTCTCACACAGCCCGGTCTGTATCCTTGCCTTAGTGACTCACCTTCCCTCCTCTGCCATATTACTTACAATGGTGCTAGTTGTGGTGGTGGAGCCCCAAGTATACTCCTCCCCATCTGATCAGTTCACCTTTCATTCCATACTTTCCTCTTGAACAGATTATATTCTTCTTCCTTAGGAGAGGATGGATTGTCATTCCACTGGTCCCATGCTGTCATGTCAGGATAGCTATGTTGGAGAGTCGAGTCACGAGTCACGGAATGCTGGATAATGCTCACCAGCAGCCATTATCTCTATTATCTTGTTATAGTCTCAAGAACAAATAAATGTAGCCTAGATACGTGATCACAAATTCAAATAGAAATAGGGACCACCACTCCAGCATACGGATCTCTGCAGGCTGCATATTGACTCTAGTTTTAAAATGAAGGGGCATCTATGTAACGGATTTTGTTTTGTGAACGTTTAACAAGTCTGGTCTAGAAAATAAGTGTGAACACACACACACACACACACACACACACGGCCATGAAAACTATTTTTCTGCTGTCTCTAGCAGCATCATGGAGCTTTCCAAAGTTGAACATGTTTGTTCTGTCTTTATGAGATTCCAGCCACAAATAAATAGCCACCTAACTAGGCTTTTATGAACAAGTATACTCTTGTCTTCAGCACATCTGGAACAGGTTCCTTCCTGTATCTGCAGTGAGAAATATGGAGATTTTGAGTTGATTTCTCTTCAGTATTAGGCATTTGGTTAAATGTCAGTTTGTGGGCTTGACAGAGACAATTTCAACTTAACAGAGCTGTCTAGAAGTAAAATCGGCTGACTTGGAAAATTCCTTTTTACAAGTTGGATGGCCTCTTGTAAGCAAGGGGATAGAGAAGATCCTGGGTTAGATGAAGAGTTAGATTAGGTTAGATTAGATTCTGGGGTCCTTTCTAACCCTCAGGTTCTATCAGTCTAGGATTTGTTTGTGCTTACTAGCTTTATTCATCTTAAGTCAGTTGGGTTGGTTACCATACTTTCTAACCTACATGTGTTATGGACCCCTTTGACCATCTGGTGAAACTTAAAACTACTATGGTCTGTTGCCTACGTTTATAGTTTTAAAAGATACTAAATTTAAGTTAGAGGTGGTGAAGATAAAGATGTATTTTTTTTCCCAACCAAGTTAATATATCCACAAATCCTTTAGGGCATCCTTATCTCTGGGTTTAAAAAAATCCCTATTCTAACATATTATTCCTTCTACCACTTTTTTATGTTTTATGGGATAACAGTGTTCATAAGTTTCTACCATATTTTCCCTAAAGAACAAGTTTATTTTCTTTTTCTTTTTTTTTTTTTTAGGCAATGGGGGTTAAGTGACTTGCCCACGGTCACACAGCTAGTAAGTGTCAAGTGTCTGAGACAGGATTTGAACTCAGGTACTCCTGAATCCAGGGCCGGTGCTTTAACCACTGCGCCATCTAGCTGCCCCGAACAAGTTTATTTTCTAAACAAGTGTTGCCCTGGACTGCCAAATCTCTTCTCTTGGCAGAGATCAGACTTTTGCCAGCTAAGGTGTTTTTGTTTTGTTGAGTTTTGCGGGGCAATGAGGGTTAAGTGACTTGCCCAAGGTCACACAGCTAGTAAGTGACAAGTGTCTGAGGCCAGATTTGAACTCAGGTCTTCCTGAATACAGGGCTGGTACTTTATCCACTTTGCCACCTAGCTGCCCCCAAGGTGTTTTCTAGATTGTTTGACTTCCTCATGGCAATTGAATTATATCCATTCTATTTCCATAGGAAATATTAATAGTCTTTCTTAATGGTTGTTCCTTTATTTATTCCTATTTTTATTGTCAAGAGCTCATTGAAATAGGTCAGACTACAGATATAATCACATTCTGTACCATCTTATATTTATTCTTCTAACCTCATATTTATTTTGATCTTTTCTCTCACAAATTAATGTTCTGACTATATAATAATAGCTAATTTGGAAATGAATTGGTAACTAGTCACTTCTTATTCATTAAAATATAATAATTTGTTATTGTTGTTATGTCATTTGGAACTCACATTTTCAATTTCCCCTTGAAGGAAAATATACACCAATTCTGCTGTAATGGTGTTCCCATCATAAAAACCACTGATCTTGTGGAGGGAAAGGGGATAGAGGCCCAAAGCTCAAAAACTTTAGCAGTGACATGTTAAAAAAAAATAGGAATCTAATAAAAAGGATAGGACAGTTTTGTTTGTGCTAAATTGTGAAGAAATACATAAATACTAGGATAATTAGTGAGTTTGTCAGTGGCCCTGAGCTGCTCCTAATCCTGCATGTGGGGCTACACAAGCAAGTTAGGAAGGCAGAAACTCCTGGTAGGTGAGGGCAGGGGTAGTGTGGACTAGCCCTTCTCTGCTCAGAGTTCCTAGAAGACATTCAATAGATAAGACAATTTACCTTGACAAAGACCTAAAAGTTTGCTTGTAGAAGTGACCATCAGAAGGGCTGCAGCCTGTTAGTTATTATAAAGTGATGTTGTTTTCTGCATTCTTACTCTTTCTCCAGGAAGAAATCACATAAAAGAAAACTAATGTCTTGTTCAGAATGTTCCCTAATATGTCAGTCCGTGTTGAACAAATTTGCATTTTTGAAATGTGTTATAGCAGAACTGACTGTGCTTATAGATGGGCTTCTATGTAATCTACATGCCTCTGGGTTCTTTCAATTTTACTCCTAAGCCATATTTTCCAAAATATCTATGTCCTTACCTTTTCATTGAAGTCATTGATTATGAGTATATGTATATTGATTTCATTTTAGAGGATCTTTTCAAGCTCTGCCATCTTTTCCTGCCTCTTTTTTTCCTCTGCAACAGAATTGTTGCATGAGATGCAAGTAGCTTCATGCAAGTGTTTTTTTCTTAACAAATGTTCAGGGGCACTTGGGGGGTACAGTGGATAGAGCATCAGCCCTGGAGGCAGGAGGACTTGAGTTCAAAGCTGGCCTCAGACACTTATAAGCTGTGTGACCCTCGGCAAGTTACTTAACTCTGATTGCTTTCCGCCACCCCCCAAAACTGTTCAGTTTGTCTAATAGTAATTAAATTTTAAATCCATTCCTAGAAAGTCAGGGTCAGAAAGGGTTTGGATCTCAAAGATCATCTAGTCCAATTGATATTCATCCTTCCTGCAACCTGCTTGCAAGACTTCTCTTTAAATACCTCCAAATAAAACTATTCTGACACCATTGAATCTGTCATCCATGGAAAGCCTTAGGTCTTATGTTTTAAACAGGAATTGTTGTTCAGCCATAAACCTTCCCTTCCACTCCCACCCTGGTCCCATGCTATAGTCATAGTTTACTTTTTTAAACCAAATATAGAGTTTTTCGATTTATCTCTATCAAATTTTTTAAATTAGTTCTAGCCTATTGGAATCTTTTGGGGTCAGATTATATAATATAACATGTTGACAACCTGTTTAAAAAGGTATACTTGCTTGAGATTTAAGAAGCACCTTTCAAGGAGCATATTCACAAGTCATCTTCTAAGATAGGTTTACTGAGAAGTCCCAATAAGTCCTTGTTCCCCAATTCTGTAGGTTCAACCGAGCTCATTCAATTCAATAAAAAAATACCAAAAAACAGTTACCTAGAGGGCAGCTAGGTGGTGCAGTGGATAAAGCACCTGCCCTGGATTCAGGAAGACCTGAGTCGAAATCCGGCCTCAGAAACTTGACACTTACTAGCTGTGTGACCCTGGGCAAGTCACTTAACCCTCATTGCCCTCCCCCCCCCAAAAAATAATAATAATACAGTATAACATAGAAATGCAGTGCAGAAGTATAAAACAGAAGTATGTGAGTTCCAAGGGTCAAAAGTTATTAATCATAGAAAATAATAGGAAAAATTAAAAGATGACATTTCACGTAAACTCTGAAAGATGAAGAGGGAGAGGAAAGAAATGCTAATTAAGGCAAACACCAGTACAAAGGTCAAATAACTTTCTGCAATAGTGAAAACCAGAAGATCATTTTTAAACGGCCCACTATGTTCCAGGCCCTCTGTGAGACACTAAGACAACAGTTCTCAAGAGGGTCCCTGAGAATTTTTCAAGGAATGTGCAAGATCAAAACTATTTTCATAATAATATAGAGACATTTTAATTTCTGGCATATAGAAGGTGCTTAATAAATGTTTAGTGAACTGAAATGAACATCAGAAGCACCAATAAACATAACTCACATAAACTCTTGGAGGTGGAAGGTCCCTCAATCATTTAAAAGAATGTAGACAGACCAAAGCACAGGCCAGGGGAGTGAAGAATCTGCCTCTCCTTAAATTGATCCACCTGGGACCCCTGAAGCTTTGGACAGTGCATCTTGGGAGCAGTACCCCACTTTAAGAAGGAGTTAAAAATCAAGAAATAGGCTAGAAAAAAAATGGACAGAAAAAAAATGGAAAGTTTCTTGGGTGACAAAGAAGATCAAAATACACCCTCACAAGAAGATAACCAAATCAAAGCTCCTACATCCAAAGCTTCCAAGAAAAATATGAATCGGTCTCAGGCCATGGAAGCTCTAAAAAAGGACTTTGAAGATAAAGTAAGAGAGGTAGAGAAAAATGGAAAGAAAAATGAAGGAATATAAAGGAGTTTTGAAACCAATAAGTTTGAGAACTACCATTTACACAAGAGATACAAAGAACAAAAGAGCAATTGCTCTTGATAAACTTTTTTTCTATTGGGGAAAAATTTTACCACCTTAATTGGCAATTTTTATTTTCTCCCAAGGCTATTTCAAGTCACTTTGGGAGGATTTGCTTTTCCTTTTTAAAAAAAAAAAAAAACATTTACTTGGTTTGTATAGAGGGTTTGTTTTGTTTTGTTTTTTTTTCCCAGAGACATATCTCATACCCACATTGTTAAGTGGCCTGATAAAGGGGAAGCTCTCCCTGTCTCTCACTCATGGTGGTATCATTACCAAAACTGCTTATAATGATCCCCTTCTCTTTCACTGAGATGATGGCTGTTCCTTTTAATAACATTACATCCTGATATCAAGCCGTGCCATACATTTCTGATGACAATCTCACTAGTAGCTAGAATCCAGAAGGTGAAGTAAATGAGCATTTGCAATACAAATTGCAATCATCAGCAATTATCATTAGTATTTGCAGTATGTAATTATATTTCTTTACTCACCAAATTGTCAGCTGATGTCATTTGGGAGCATCACCTCACTCCAGGTCTTATTTTAATGAAGGTATAATGTGATAATCCCATTCCCCTAACAGGGCTAGTTTTAATTCCTTAAAGGGAGTTAACATTTGTGGGCTAAGATGAAATAAATGCTAAACAGAAGACTATTTTCTTAACATTAAAAAAATTTCCCCATAAAATTTTCACCTGCCCTATTAGAAACCAGAGCCTAGCCGTCTGCTACTGTTAGAGAACTGTTCTATATGCAGAGTCTAAGGCCAGGACCCAAGCCTGAAATGTTTTCCTGTATTGTTTTTGAGACAGAAAATTAATCCCTAATACATAGATCACTTTTTTATAATTAAAAAATTCTTTTTATTATGATCTCCATAGAGAGGGATAGGACCTGAAAACTAGATGAATTTTCCAAAGATGAGGAGCGGTGCTCATTATTCCTTCTCTATCATTTTTTAATGAATGGGCCAGTGTTTAAGCTCTCATTTTGGAAATGAGTAGGGATCAGTTTTTAAATAATGCATTCCACAGGTGCATAAAATAGACAACCCCATTATCTTCTTTTTAGCCCGCATGCTGATGGCACCTACTACACTGTATTATCTCTCTAGATTCATTAAAGCAATTGTTCACTGATGACTATAATTAGGGCTCTCATTTCAGTCTTTTGTGTCATACTCATCACTCAAAAGAGAATTCAGACCCTTAATTTATATAGAAGTGTGCCCTGAAGCCAGCTCACCTCTATATGTATATATGATCAATGTGTCTATGTATTTTCAGGGGCCTTCACTATTCTTAGAATCATCTGAGAACAATCAGTTCCTTTTTATCCTGCTCTCTTCTGTAAATTCTCCCTGGCAACCATTTCCTGCTTTGCCCACAAGGACATCTGGTACTGTGAAAAGAGCACTAGACTTGGAGTCTGGGGACCTCAGTTCAAATCTTGGCTTTCCCAATTACAACCTGTGTGATGTTGGGCAAGCCATCTTGCCTCTCTGGGTCTCAACTTCCCAATTTATAAAGTGAAGTGAGGCAAAATGTCCTTAGGGGTCTCATAGCCTATAGCTTTGCATTGTTGTTCAGTCATTTCAGTTGTGCTCTACTCTTTGTGACCCCATCTGGGGAATTTTTTGGCAAAGATACTGGCATAGTTTGCCATTTCCTTCTACAGCTCATTTTATAGAAGAGGAAAATGAGGCAAACAGGGTCACATAGCTAGTAAGTGTCTGAGACCAGATTTGAACTCAGGAAGGGAAGTATTCCTGACTCCAGGCCCACCACCCTGTCCACTGTGCCACCTAGCTGCCATGGTGTAGATCTGTGATCCTATAATCCCACATTGGTTTTTATACTCATGTGCATGATAATTTGAAGTAGTCATTGTTAACAATAGCATTCTTGCTTCCTTGCTGTCTTCTCTGTCTCCATTACACAGAGTAGAGGAATGGGAGCCAGATTCCACCATGACGTGAACATAGTTAACTCTGTTCCCAAACAACAGCATCAAATAAGATAGCAAATGGTGTTCTTAATCAAGAAAAGACTTGAGTCTGATTCAGTTAAGTTCAAATCAAGCAGTATTTATCAGGTGCCTACCTACTAGCAGATATTAACAGAGAACAGCCACAAAGTTGATCTTTCTTTCAAAAGCCCTGAAACAAAAAACCCAAAAAGAGAAGATATCATGGAACTCAATAAAAAGGCATTATGAGTTAGTCTTGACTGTCAGAGCTGTAATGAAGAATTTTTTTCACCTGTCACTCAGTTAGCAAGTATTTTTAAGTGCTTATTATACACCAGATTCTGTGCTAAGTGACAGAAATATAATGAAAGGCCAAAAAAACATGGTTCTTGATCCCAGGAAATTTATATTACAATGGGAAGACCTAATATAAATAATTGAGTATATGTAAGATATAGACAGAGTAGAGAAGGAAGGGCATTACCAGCCAGGGGACCAGGAAAGGTCTCCTGCAGAAGATGGGATCTGAGCTGAGCCTTGGAGGAAGTCGGGAAAACTTAGAGAGATAAGGGGGGAAAGCTTTCAGGTATATGGGGCACAGCAAGTGCAAGGGAACAGAACTGAGAGCTAGAATGGTGTGTTTTCAGAACTACAGGAAGGCTAGTGTAGCTAGAGCATAGAAGATGGGGAGGTATCCTAAGGCAGGAAGAACCAAGTTATAAAGAACCAACAAAGGAGCCAGGATGGGAGTAGAGGGCATGACAGAAGTAGAGCCGACAGTCCATTGGAGAAGAATGAAACAACAGCGCAAGAAGCTAGTCACCAGGACGAGTCAGCAGCCTGAAACATAGCTAGTCACGTAGAGATCAGGGCAGTAGCAGGACAGCTGTGAGTGTAGTTATGACAAGAGAGGAGGTAGCCCACTTTCTAGAGAATCTTGCCCTCACCCTCATAATATCTGAGAAAAGTTTCAGGTTCCAGGACAGTGCTGCCATGGAAACAGAAACCTAGGGACTTTGGTCATGAAGTGTAGTTATATGTCAAATGGCATTAAAGGCTGGCTAAGGACTAGGAGGTAAAGCACAGTCTGTGTTTGTCACAGGAAGAAATCATACCCCTTTGGATATTGTCATGCTGGGGAATAGCCCTATTTGTTCCATGCTAGTTATGCCTTTGATGTGACAGAGAAACCAGCATATCAGCAAACATCTTTGTTGTATGGATGCCAATACCTTTTCAAAGCAGAAATTGACACAGATTTGGGAGATGGAAGCCAGGTTTTTCTCCTCTCACTGACAAATGCATATTGTAAGCACTGTCTTAAATCCATAGGATAAAACAAAGCTTACTGTTTGCTCAGGAATGGGATAGAACTATTGCAAGTGAGGTTTCTTTTCTAGGAAAGATGGAGTCTTCCAATTAGTACTACACATTTTGGTAAAATTCATACTATTCTTGAGTTTATTTGGAACTGAAAACTGTCGAAGAAAAGAGATATAGCTCTTTAAGTACTATAGCTCAAGGAAAACATGTCAGCCAGATTACAGCTGTGATTGTAGCAATAGTGTGTGGTCTCACAGTCACAGTGCTCAAAGCAGACTGAAGTAGTGAATGCAACATCTTCTTCAAAAAGTGGATTGAAGGAAAGAAGGAAAAGTTAAGTACCTTAAAGGTGGAAAAGAGAGAAGGTAGCTACAGACTCAAGAATTCAGACTCAAACTCTTTACTGGTGTTGATTAACATATTTTATAAGCATCTCACTTCATAAAACTGAATATCATTTGACACAGAACCAGCCTAGCTCAGCATAAAGCAGATCTTTTAAGTTGAAGGTCACAAGTAGAGAGAAAAAAAATCAGTGGATAAGCATTTGATTCTTTTTTAAAAAGTAAATGTTTCCCTACCTCATCCCATTCCCTCCTTCCCATCCCCCTCCTCACACCCTGCCTCAGACATGGTCTACACTCCATCAGTATTTCTTTTATTTGGTTGTTCAAAATCATATACCAGATGGAAAATGATTGCTCCAAATGGAACAGATGGTTGTATTTGCCTGAACTAGTTACACTGGCAAAGTATCTTTAATTTTCATATACAAAATTCCATTCCACAATTTTTTATCCCCCAATATTAAATTATGAAAGGGGTGATAGCTTTATGGTATGAGACCCTTGGGAAGATACTACTGACAGCAGGAATGATAGCTGTTAGAAAGCAAAAATGATTCCCTTTGCTTTATCAACTGGAATTCATTGGGGCCAATAGATGTTTTAATACTTTATCCCCATAATGTCCCTCCCATCCCAACACCTGTACTCTGAAGCTTGCAGAAAGACAATTTTTTAAGCATATAATTCTAGTCTGTGTCCACCTTCAGCAAATTTGATTAATTGATGAGTCTCACTGAATTTTCTAGAGACCTAGTTACAGAACAATCAGTAGTAATACTCTGATTAAAAGCTGAAAGACTCTGTTGAACTTAAAAGAGAATGAGAAATAGTTTGCAAAATATCCAAAAGAAAATTGAGTTCTGAGATTCCTTTCCTTGGCAATTTCAAGCTTAAATACCTTTGGTCTAGATCAAAAGTTAGATGACTGGGAGTTAGATAGAAGGACAGGAAAATACTAGGAAGAGGGAGTCTTCCCAATAGAAGACTAAATATTTACTTGTTTTCACTCCCCCAGGGAAAGTGATTTCCAGGTTGTTGGCTGCTCTTTTAATTTAATATTTTTTTTAATCTATGCTGAGAAGGACAAAGCACCTTCAACGTTAAGAATTTTCTGTTACACCAATTGCTGTTTCTGAAAAGACAGAACAATGCAAGTAGGTGATGGTTGTGTATGAAAGTATTTTTCTTGATTTTGTTCCCCTCCAAATACATGTGGAACTAAATATAAAATGGGAAATATACCAGTAAGTATAGTAACAACATACAGTAAATTCCGGCAAGTGACAGTATTGTCACAAGACATATTTCTTAACTCCCCAAGGGCTGTGCCATCTCACAGTCTTCTGCCTCATCTCATCCTGATGCCCAGAGTATGACAGAAAGTTCCTGTGCAGAATATTCTTACTTCTCCCACTTACTATGTCAATAGAGAACATACCAAGAGCTACATCTATGTATAGGTATATGCCCAATCCCCTCCTCCATTACCACCTCAGTTACATAATTTGAAATATTTATAAAAAACATTCTTGAGAAAAGTGTTCCTACAAGCAAAATTTTAAAATTCAAATATTTTATTCTAATTTCTCTACATTTCTATTCTTCTAGACAAATCGTGCATGCCATAGAATACTAGGTATACAACACGATATAAATTATCATCAGTAAAATTAAATGATTTGCATTTAGAATATGTTCCCATTTGGAATGTTGTATTTAGCCTTTATATAGTTCTTTAAGCATCAATGAGACTAGTAATTGGTAACACTGGATGAAACAGTTAAAATTATTTGGAGATGGGGTAATTTGGGAAAATCAAGTGATAATTAAAGTTCAAATACTCAAATGAAGCTGTGATCTTGTCACTATAGGCATTCCCTCTAATGATGCAGATTGAAATTTATCTCTGTCTGCCAATCCTGTAAATCTCTTGTCCATGTTCTTCCATAAATTTACCACAGAGGATACACCCCTGGCATTCTCAATCTCTCTTGGTGTCACAAGGCAACCAATGGAGCTCACGTGCTGTGCAACACATTTACCATGTGACTAGTCCATATTTTTGCCTTTACCTAACAATAATGAAACCCTTGCCAAAATAATACAAGATCTCTTGAAACATATAGCAATAGAGATCCTCTTGATCGATGACCCTCTAAAAATATTAAATGATGCATAAAATAAGCCAAAATCTACTCATTATCCATCATCATGGAGGAGATAGAGAGCAGAGTCCAATTCAAGAAGATATTCCCCATAGCCAATTGGATCCTCAAGGTGGTATTGTTTGAAAAGAGCATTGTATTCATTGTCTTAAATACCAGAACATTTTAAAGCCTCCTAAATTAGATCTATAATCACTTTCAAGAGTTTGTTCTAACAATACACACAGGAAAAAACCAAATGGAGGATGACTGCCCTTTTTTTTAGACTATGATACACCATTAAATAGACAACCTATAGAGCTCATCCATCTGTGCATATGAGTGTTTGTTTGAATGCACAAACATATATGGATATAGAGATAGATATAGATATCTTGGACAGAAGGAGAAGATAGTGAATTGTAACTAAAATTGAAATAAGAGAACATAATGAATTGCCTTCAGGAACCTGCTATATTTTTGGAGTTTGTTGGTATTGGTGTTGGTGTTGGTGGTGTTCTTTGCCTTAATAATACCAACCTTATCTCTGAAACAAAAGTTTATCTTTTTACTGTTAATATTTTTCTGATGTTTTTGTATGGCTGCAAGTAATAGAACATCTTAATCTCCAACAAAAGGAATATAAGGATCACACTAAAGGCAGTAGAGAGGTCTGTGCTATGTGGGAGCACTTTGAAAGAGATGTATATGTAAGGATTTAGTTTTAAAAAATGGTAAGATGGATAACATCAAAGAAATATCATTAAAGAAATTAAAGCAATAAAAGTGAATTAACTCACCCAGGGAATGTACATAAAGAAAAGAACTGAGGCCAGCGAATTTTGCGTAAAGGAATCTCACTTAGGGTTGGGGAAAAGATGAACTAGCAAGGGAGACTAAGAAGGAAAAGAGGAGAAAAAGAATTGTCAGACTATAGCTTCATTATACCCAGAGAGAACAAAAAAAGGTTATCATCTAATACTATCAAAAATTCAAGGAGAATAAAGAGTGAGAAAAAGTCACTGAATTGAGCTAGAAAGGAGGCCATTGGTTACCTTTGTTTGGTTTTTGTGGGGCAATTGGGGTTAAGTGACTTGCCCAGGGTCACACAGCTAGTAAGTGTCAAGTGTCTGAGGCCGGATTTGAACTCAGGTCCTCCTGAATCCAGGGGCAGTGCTTTATCCACTGCCCCATCGGTTACCTTTGGAGGAAGTTTCCATATATGGTTGAGGTCTAAACCAGATTTGGATGAATTAAAAAGGAAATCAGCTTTAGGGAATGGGGTAAGTGAAGAAAAAAGGGAATAGCTCTACCATTACCTACCATGATTAGATGCCACCTAAAGTATTGTGATCAGTTCTAGATACCACCTTTCATTCTAAGAAGAATATTGGATAAACTAGAGTGCACCTAGAGGGGTGCAGCAAAGACAATAGATGGTCTAGAGGAAATGCCATTTAATGAATGGATAAAGGAATGGGAAGTGGTTAGCCCAGTAAAGAGAAGAGAGAGGGGAAATGAGCGCCATCTCCAAATATTTGAAGAGGTGTAGTCTGGAAGACTCTTCTTCCCTTTTGTTCTAGAGAGCAGAGCTAAGACCAGTGAATGGGAAACTAAAGGAAAGCAGGTAGTGTTTCAACAGAAGGAATAGGTTTCTTTTTTAAAAAAAATTTTTTTTATTGAATAGAATTTTATTTTCCAAAATATATGTAAAAACAAATTTTGACATCAATTTTTAAAAAATTTGTATTCCAACTTCTCTTCCTCCTCCATTCCCACTCCCCACTCACTAGAACTCAAGCATTTCAAAATAAATTGTACATGAGTAGTCATGGAAAATAACAACAATAGTGTAAAATGATCTGCTAGGAAGGAATAGGTTTCTAATTAATTGCGCTGCCAAACAATGGAATAGAATGGACTGCTTGCACCATTATTGATAAGTTCATCGTTGCTAGTAATAGTCCAAAAAGTCTTGATGGTCACTTTTTAGGGTTGTTATTGAAGATATTCCTTCATTAGATGAGTAGTTGGATTAAATGACCTCTGAGGTACATTCTAACTCTAAATCTAATAGGATATGAGGCAGATCAAGGCCAGAATGGAACGGGAGCCATCTAAATAATGTAGTAGTTGAAGCCATGGGGTAAATGAGTTTACCGAGCAAAAATCCGAGAGAACAGAAGAGGGATAAAGCAGGCCCTGAAGAACATCTGTATGAAGGGCATTTAGAAGGAGTTTTCAGAACAGTAGGAGAAATTATGATGTCTGTGAAGTTAAAGGAAGAAAATATATAAAAATAAGAAATGATGGTGGTCAATAGCATCAAAAGCTGTAGAAACTTTAAGGAAGATGAAGGCCCAAAAATATCCATTATGTTTGGCCATTAGAAAGTCAGTAATGATTTGGGGGTGGGGAAAACAATTTTTCAGTAGAATAGTGGGAAATGATATCCGGATTTCAAGAAGTTGAGGAGAATAAGCAAGCAGAGGCATCAAGTATAGATAACTTTTTCCAAAAGTTCAAAAATGAAAGGGAGGACAAGATCAGGAGTGAATGAATGAAAAAGCACTTATTAAACACCTAAAATGCACCAGTCACTCTACTGAGTACAGGGGAAATGTACAAGCAAAACAGACTTTGCTATCAAGGAACTGACATTCAAATAAAGGAAAAATAACACCAAAAGTGGGGCTGGAAGCGAGGAGGCATGAGATGCCTGGTTTGGAAATGGCCAGGAAGAAGCCTGCCAGCCTGATCTCTAGATAAGAAATCCAAGTCAAATATCCCAGGGGCAGAGTCTGAGTTCTAGGAGGAGGAGGATAAAGAGGAAGATGACCAGAATCCAGGTGGCATTTTCCCCGTTTTACAGAAGAAACTGAAAATGAGAATCTAAGTGACTTAGTCACATATCTAGTAGATAACTGAGGCAGGATTGGAATTCACATCTTTCTGACTCTATGTCTAATACTCTATTCGTTACTGGGAAACCTGGGTATGTTTGTAGGCAAGGAAGAAGCCACCAGTGAAGCCTGAGGCACTAAAGGTTCATGAGAGACATAAAAGGAAAGCTGGAGCAAGGTCTTTGAGGCAGGAAGAAATGTGATTGAGGCATAAGTATAAGGATTAGAGTTAATAAGGAGGAGGAGGGCCTCAGAGAATGTCACACTTGAAAGGGAACTCATAGATCATCTAGGCCAGAAGCCATCAATTTGTAGTGCATGAAAAGCCTCTCCAGTGATGCTCAATGTTGTTGGAACAGGAGTAGAGAAGGAAATTAGGTCATTGACTAAAAAAATAAGGGTCACTTATCTCTTAAGGAGGTAAGACAAGATGACCCATTGCCCATCGCCTTTTTATGCATTCGTCTCAGAAACTTTCACCTGTGATAGTGTCATTACCTTCCACAGTGAAATGAGAATTTATCTCTCCATTAACTCATTTCAAAGATGAAACCAGAAGTAGAAATAAGGTGATAATTTTCTCCTTTACAAAATGAGTTTCTAAAATATTTCAACATTTTCTCAATGCAGATCAATAAACTGAAAAAATTAAAGGAGAAAAAGAAATTTCACAGTAGTTACAGAACAGTGAATTTAGTATAACATATTAGAAATAACCATGGACTAAGAGACAGAAATTCTGGGCTTGATTCCTGGCTCTGCTACTTCCTATATGGACTAAAAAATGACAATGAATGTCCACAGGCTTTGCAGACTACATTGGCTCCTCCTGAGCTGCTGATAGGCGAGTAGAAATAGTCAGTGTTTGTTGTTGAATCTGAATGGGCCATTGCCTCCTCCAAATTCAGGTTGACAGCTTCATGATTTCATTCAGCAACCCACAAAACAAAGCCCAGATAGATGTGACTTTGACCCTAAGTGTGAGGTGTGTATGCTGATATATCAAAGGAGACTGAGAAGAAGTGATCAGATAAGTAGAGGACCAATGGAGCCGCATTACAGAATCCTAAAGTGGAGTGAAGAGGTGGTTGGTTTTGTCGTATGCTCCAAAAAGCTCAGGAAGGATGAAGACTAAGAAAGGGCTAATAGTTTCACTGGTAACTTTGAAGAAAGCAGTTTCGGTTAAACAATGAGGTAAAAGGCATATTGCAAAAAGATTTTGATGAGAGGGAGAGGAAAGTGGAGACATTAAATGAAGACAATTGTTTTCAAGGAGTTTGGATGAGAAAGGAAGCTAAGACATAGGACAGTAGCTTACAAGGCAACAGGGTCTAGGGCAGAATTTTAATGATGGGGGAGACTTGGGCATCTTCATAGGTATCAGGGAAGTTAATAGATAGGAAGAAACTGAAAATTGAAAAGAGTGGGATGATACTGGTGCAAATCTGCTGGAGAAGCCAGGAGGAGATGGGATCTAGGGTAAATATAGATGGATTGACTTTGATGCAGAGAAGGACCATCTCTGCATCAAAGATCAGTATAAAGGAGGAAATCTCCCTGGGCGAGGGAAAGGTGGCAATTTCAAAAGGTTGTGGGATGAGGAGGAAGGAAGAAAAAAGAGTCTGAGGCAAATACCTTTGTTTTTTCTCAGTGAAATATAAAATGAGGTCCTCTGCTGAGACACTGGGATGAGGGGATCTGGTGATTATCTTGAGAAGAGAAGGTTTGGAATAGCCACTGTGGTGAATGGAATAAAGAACCAGGCAGAACCAGGGGCAGAAGGATTATCTTCCTGCAGTGAGGACCCATTTGAGATAAGACCAACAAAGCAGCGCTGTCTTCATGACTGCAAAGAGAGTGCCATTCCACTTCCCTGTGACTTTCTAATTCAAACCCCATCTCCCTCCTACACCATGCCCCTATACTGTCTCCCTGTTTGAATGGGAAGTCCTTCGAGGAAGGGTCTAGCTGGGTTTTGCATAGGTACCCCTAGTACTTCAAACAGTGCTTCTTCGCACATTGTAAGCAGTTAACCAATGCTTATTCAACCATTTATGAATTTGTGGTGGACCAAGTCAGCAGTTTCATGATTTCCTCTTGCTCCTTTCATTTCCACTTGAAGAGGAGGCATATGGAGAGAATAAAAAAGGGATAACAATTCATCAAAGGCTTTAGCAAGACCTAAGTTGTGGCAGGATAAAGAAGGAAGTCATTCAGGACTAGAGAGGAGCTTAGGGCTCACTAAGGGACTGAGTTTGAGAAGGGAGGAGAATGTGTGCAGAGCAGGGCTGAAAAGACTGAAGAAGTCCTGAGGGATGGAGGACAGAGGCACCCAGTAGGACACAGAAAGGGTTTCTGGGATAGAGTTACCAGCATATTTAAGATTAAGACCCCATTGCATATGTCTTTACAAAGCTTTGTTCTGTCATGTGCTTTAGAGGGCTTTTCTAATCCATTAGGCAGAGAAAGTGATTCAGGGAAACAGAAACAGCAGTTTCTTCTTCACCCCCTCATCCTCTTATTCTACACCGCATATTGTGTCTCTGAAAGGGCCCTTTTTTGTTTGTGTGAGTATCTCAAAGGAAGTTCAAGGACACAGGTCTTTCAACAAGAAAACTAAATATAAAAGGAGAAAAATTTCCTCCTTATATCAACAAGGATGCTATGCCAATTAATTGAGTTGTTACTGCTATCTAGTGTTACATTTGCTAAGTGTTTTTAAATCATTTTAATTGGTACGTTTCCTCCACATCCACCATATGTCTCACTATGTCAAGGAAATAGCCTTGGGTTTTCAAAGGCTAGCTTAACGGCATATTTGGAAAGGCTTTGAGCATGGGCTTCAATGATGAACTCTATATCTTTGCCCAAGTACCATTCTGGTTAGATTATTATCATTATTATTATTATTACATCCCACATTTCTACAGCATTTTCAAGTTTAAATAGTGATTTCCAAATATTATTTTTTCTTATTTTAGGCAACTAAGTGGCACCATAGATAGAACTCTGGTCCTGGAGTTAGGATGATATGAGTTCAAATCTAGCCCAAGACACTTAAAAGTTGTGTGATCTTGGGCAAGCCACTTAACTTCTATTTGCCTTAATTTCCTCCTTTATAAAATGGGAGTAATAATAACACCTACCAGGACAGCTAGGTGGCACAGTGGATAAAGCACCAGCCCTGGATTCAGGAGGACCTGAGTTCAAATCAAGTCTCAGATACTTGACACTAACTGTGTGACCCTGGGCAAGTCACTTAATCCTTATTGCCCTGCAAAATAATAATAATAATAATAATCACACCTACCTCCCAGAGTTGTTTTGAGGATCAAAGAAAATAAAAATTGTAAGGAACTTTTTGCATTTAGCACAGTACCCGGCATATAATAGGCCCTATATAAATACTAGTTGTTATTATTAATATTATTGTTGCTATTATCTTCACAATGACCATGGAGGGTAATCTTTTATGATCCCCATTTTACAATTGAGGAAACTGAAATAAACAGGTCAGGTGAGATGTCCTCTTGATGCAGATGAATTTTGCACATTTATATAGAAAAGGTGGCTTGTTATGGTAGGAAGAGAACCAGAGTAGGCCTCGGGAGTTATAGTCTACTCCCGACTCCAGCAGTGACTGACTTTGTGATCTTGTTCATATCATGTGATCTCTTTATACGCTCATTTTGCCATCAGTAAGACCAAGATGATATAATTTTCTTTGAAGTTGTAAGAATCAACCTGACAGTAGGTACAAACTTGATTGAGAAAGTATAAAGTGCTGCACCAATATGCTAGATAATTATTAGCTTTTGGCCCATAATTTTTAGTTAAATGGGCTCCTCATAATTCTGAGCCCTTCCTAAGCAGCAGAATATAGAGCAAGCAGTTTTCAAAGGAACATTTTTGCATATTAATATCAATGAATTAAAATGAGTTAAAAGCACTATGGAAATGTAGTATTAAATAGCAGTCATGGCTAAATGAATGGGCTGGATTCATGTTACTATAGAGAAAACATTTTCCCCCTCCATATTTAGTCCTTCCCCTGAAAGCCCTAGGTCCTTTAATTTCTCTTGAGAGGTTTGCACATAAATAAGGGGCCCTTTTGGAGACACATGATGAGAAAGTTAAACACAAAGGTTTGTTGAACCACCTTCTCTGCCTAATGGATCAGTCATTTTTGTTGTTGTCTCAGTAATTTTTCAGTCGTGTCTGACTTGGTGACCCCATTTGGGGTTTTCTTGATTGATACTGAAGTGGTTTGCCATTTTCTTCTCCAGCTCATTTTACAAACAGGGAAACTGAGACAAACAGGATTAAGTGACTTACCCAGGGTCACACAGCTAGTAAATGCATGAGGCCAGATGGGAACTGAGGAAGAGTCATCTTCCTGACTCCAGACCCAGCACTCCATCCACTGAACCATCCAGCTGCCCTTAACACATTCATACTCAAGCCACCGAATCCAGGGAGTTATTCTCAATCATGTATTTTGTTTTATCATGATTCCTTTGAGGGGCCGTGTGATGTAGGAGAAAGAGCACTAGATTTGGCCTCATAAGCCCTGGGTTCAAATTCATGCTCTACAACTTCCTGCCTGTGTGACTTTTGGGTAACTTGTGTACCCTCTTTGAGTTTCCATCTTATAACTCACGTGTTTCAACTAGAGGTCCTCTAAGACCCCTTTCCAGGTCTAAATCAATGATCTTATGTTCCTGTAACCCAAAAAAAGCATTTTAATAGAGGGTGTTTTTTAAAATATTTTAACTGGATTCTAAAAGTCAGCTGCAAAAGTACAGAATCAAGGGGACGTGGCTCACACACATTTCATTTGAAAATACCTGAGGGTTTAGTGGACTGCAAGTTCAGTACATCAAAACTGTGATGCAGTTGTTAACAGGACCTTAGGTTGGTTACCTTTTGTATTTGGTTTGGTCTGGCCTCTTGGCTTAGACTTGTGATTTGACTGGCATTTCCAGTGAGCAATTTGACTCGAACCCAGGTCCTCCTAACTTGAAAGCTGGTTTCCTATTTGTCTGCCTATAGACCACATTTATGGCATCAAGAATAAGGAAGATCACTGTGGTACTGTACTCTGGCTTGGTCAGACAATATCCATAGTATTATAGCCAATCCTGAAAAAACACGTTAGGGGGAACATGGATAAACCAGAGAAGTTCTAGAAGCAGATAAACAAGATGGGGAGAAGAATGGAAACCTTGCCATATGAGAATCAAGAGGGGGAGCTGAGAATGTTCAGCCTAGAAGGGGGAAAAAAAGGACTTCCAGGACAGCTCTCTTCAGGTACTTATGGGCACAGCGTATGGAAGTGTGATTAAATGTGTTCTGCTTGGCCTCAGAGCGGGGCTGTAGAAATCGCAGAAGCAGATTTGGGCTTATTTTAAGGAAAACTTCCTAACAATCACAGAAGGGACACCCTTGTAAAGTGCATTTCACAACTTTAAAGCACCGTATTGTACAAATGTCATCTCTCCATCTATCCAAATTTTATTCTTCCTTCAAGTCCCAGTTCAAATCCCACTGAACTCTCTGACTACTCCAGGCCACACTGATCTCCTACCTTCTTGCTCTCCTTTCATACTTAAAGGCAGGGCCATTTTGCCTTTCCAGATTCCCTGCACTGAGCAGTTTGCCTGATTTATCCCTCCCAGGATAAGCCGATTGTTTCTTTTTTTTTGGTGAGGCAATTGGGGTTAAGTGACTTGCCTAGGGTCACACAGCTAGTAAGTGTTAAGTGTCTGAGGCTGGATTTGAACTCAGGTCCTCCTGACTCCAGGGCTGGTGCTCTATCCATTGAGCCACCTAGCTGCCCCCAAGTTGATCGCTTCTAATCTTAACCACCGTGCTACTAACTCAAGCCTTGGATACCTGCCCCCCAATTGGAGTTTTGGAAGACAGAGGACCAAAATCCTCCCAGTGCTTTCTTTAATAGAGGGCAGAAACTGGACTTCCGCTCTAGCTCACTCCGCCTTATATCTTCTGCTCTCTCTGCTGTTAACTCCACTGAACAAGATGTCCCCATGCCAAGAACCCCCCTGCTATCCCCTACCCCTTCTTTCCTGACTCCTTTTGTGTGTTGTCTCCCCTTTAGATTGTAAGTTCCTTGAGGACAGGAACTGTCTTTTTTATTATTAATCGTATCCCCAGTGCCTGGCACATAGTAGGTGCTTAATAAATATTTATTGGATTATATTGGACTGGGCTATAATACCTGTCTGAACTTTCCCAATCTGTTCATTCTTCTGTAGCCCTTTCTTGCCCTTGACCTTTCTGAGCCAACCGATGTCCTGAGATGAAAAAATAAAATACAAAAAAACAAACAAACAAAACCCTCTCACAGGGTTCAAGTGCTTATGTCCTTGGGAGGAAAGCATTCATTTTGGCCACTTTTATATTGGGTTGCTAATAGATATCAAAGGAAGACAGAGAAAGGCAGAGACATTGGCAAGTAATGGACTGCTTAGTCCTGGGTTATTTAACTCTGTCTTGGTCTCTTTCTCTGAATTAATTTCACACTTCTTTAGCCAGGTAGCTCATTATCAGGGATAATCATAGGTAGACTATTATTAATTGTCACTTTTGCTCCCACTGTTCCATTCTAGGAGAGGGTAACCCCAAATCCTTCTCTTTAAATCTAAATCTTGGCCATACTTCAAAGCTCAACTTAAATCCAATCTTCTCCATGAAACCGTCCCCAGCTAACTCATTTCTCTCTCCTCTGAATTCATAGCTGGAAAAAAAAGTCTACACAATTCATTTAACACCTAATCATATCATTTCTTGTGACATTTCTCATTCAATTGGTTTTTATTTAACTTTTTATGTGTGTGTGTGGGGGGGATCATCCATTGTCCCTTGCAGCCAACGACAAAGATCATCTATGATATTTGTTGGCATTTTGTATAGCATCTAGTGCTGGTTCACAGCAGGAGCTTAGCGAATGTTGGTCTAATGAGCAGTGTTTGTGAAATTAAAACATGCAGCTCTCTATGCTTGTCATTAATATCATGATTCCTTTCCTTTTGAGTATGCATATTTGGGATAGTAGGCAGAATAACTAACACTAGAAATTGAGGCTGGAGGAAGAACAAGAAATCGACCTAGAAACTGTTGTTAGTTGTTAGGAGGATGATTTCCCCCCAGATGTTCATTCTTTACATTACTTTTGCTAGATTTGTAGAAACTTTCTCTTTTCTTGTCTGTGCACATGTTATATTGCACACCCTGCTCCAATATAGTATATAATGTGACCTCCTTGAGGGCAGAGACTGTCTCAGTTCTGTCTATGTCCTCCGTGCCTGGCACAGTTGAGATGTATTCAATGTTTGATGAATTTAATGGTATAGGTTATAATCACATAGTCAGCCATTCCTTTCAAAAGTGAAAAGTCTTTTATGAACATTTTCTCAGCCTTGCATTTTTAAAACTGCTTTTTCATCACTGTATACTAACTTATCACAGACAGACACACATATAGAATGCCCTAGTCATAATTAGGTAAATATTCATAAGCTGTTATTTAGAAATCTACTTGCAAATACAGGTAGGGTATCAATCAATTAACAGGAATTTATTAAACACCTATCAAATACCAGGCACTGTGCTAGGGGGAGGGGCAGGAGAGGGATATGAAGATGATACAAAACCCATTTTGACTAACGTATCAACTATAAGTGATGGACAAGAGTAATGTAAGACAGGAAAAGTAGCAAAATAGCACATTATTGTTGTTCAGTCATTTTTAGTCATGTCCAACACTCTGTGACCCTCTTTGGCGTTCTCTTTGCAAAGATTGGAGAGGTTTGCCATTTCCTTCTCCAGCTTATTTTGCAAATGAGGAAACTGAGGCAAAGAAGGGTAAGTGACTTGCCAAGAGTCACACAGCTACAAAGTATCTAAGGGTGGATTTGAACTCTGGAAGATGAGTCTTCCTGGCTTCAGACCTGGCACTTTATCCACTGAGCCTCCTAGCTGTCAGGTTATAAGGGGTTTTAAATGTCAGGTTGTTTTGGAACTTTACACAGTAAGCAATGTGGAATCTTTAAAGGGTTTTGAACAGAGAAGGAATAGGATCAAATCTGTGTCTCCAGAAGATCCATCTTGTAATGGTATGAAAGATTAACTGGAGTGGGGAGACAATGAAGGCAGGAAGACCTACTAGAAGGCAATTGCAATAGTCCCAGCAGGTGCTAATGAAGATCTATATTCGTGGGATGGCAGTAAGAATAGAGAGGAGAGACTAAGATGTTGGGGAATTTGAATTGGCAGAAAATGGGAACTAATTGGATAGGAGAGATGTATGGGAAACAAGAGTCAAAGATTACCAAGGTTTTGAACATGAGAGAGATGGGGTAAGTGATTGGTACCACTAAGAGAAATAGTGAAACTGGAATAGGAAGCTGATTTCAGATGGAAAAACTAGATTTTAGACATACTTGATCTGAGGGATGAGTGGAACATCCATGGAGATGGAGATGTCCTTTTTGAAAATGATTATTTCATTTTTAATTTATAAAAGCATTTCCCTAACATAGTATATTGTGTATTTTTAAAAAGATGATTGCACCTAAAACTGCATATCTACTATGCACAACTTGGTGTTCCTTTTAAATATGTAATAAAGTCACCACATAAATTTCTTTTTTTTTCTTCTTTCCCCCCATATCTAGCCATCCTGGAGATGGCCACCATCATACATAAATATGTGTGTATATGTATGGATGTTTGTATGTATATAAAACCATTCTATACATACTTTTATTTATCAGTTCTTTCTCTGGATGAAGATAGTGTCTTCCTCCATATGTCCTTTGTGGTTAATGTGGGTACTGATCTGGAGCTAGAGAGAGGGATCACACCTGGAAATATAGATTTCTGTTAAGGTGATAGTTGAAATTATGTGAGTGAATAAGATTTCCTAGGAAGACAACATAAAGCAAGAAGAGAGCCAAGAACAAAATCTTGGGAAACAACTTTGATAACCTTGTGACCTCAAGGAAATTATATAATCTCTCTGAATCTCATTTTCCTAATCCAAGAAATGGAAAATCTAACACTTGTACTACCTATCCCATAGGACTGTTGGAAAGAAAGTCCATTCTAAATCATAAAGCACCATTTAAATATTAGCAAAATTATTATGCTCTTTTGTGTTATTTCATAACTTACCTCTCCAAAACAGATAATAAGGCAATCATAACCACCATACTTCTCAGGGCTGAAAGCAGTTGGCCTAAGGCAGATAATAGGCTTTCATCAAAATCTTGATGAGTAACATTAAATGAAATAGCCTGGCCAGAGAAGAGGAGGTGCTGGGCTGTTGACACACTCTCTGTGAATCAGATGAGCCAGCATTTTCCCATTCTGAGTCCTGTCTGGACGACTCCAGATCAGACTGACTTTGAGGGCATGCTGAGCCCTCCTGAGTCTGTAAGCCTAAGTGTCTGGCTACTCAGCTTCCATTTCTGCTGACTAAAGTCATAAATATTGATCTAAGCATCTCCTAGTGAGAGCTACTGCTGCTTCTGCTCACACGACAAGACCAGAAGGGAGAAAGTCACAAACATGCCTAGAGTACATCATCAGCATGTTATTAGACGTTACTGCATGGAAGCAGCACATTTTCTAGGAGGTGTCATTAATTTCTATTTCAACACAATGGAAACATGAAACTTGCCCTTTACAATGGCCAGGACAAAGTACAAGTATTGCTAAGCTGGAAACCCAGTCAGTGCCCAAGATGACTTCCCTTCAGATTAATTATGGATGGTATACCATCTCCGAATTACATTAGGACGGAAATGTGTCACCACTTTTGGATCAATGTGAGTATAGGAGTTTCAGCTGAAGCCTCTTAAAAGAAATGAGTGCAGGTTTGAAGGAAATTCCAGCTTCTTTTTGGCTAAGTTGGGGAGTCTATTTGTATTTATCCTGTTCATTTGAATCATTTAGGAAACCACAGATCTGCCAAGACTTTGGCCTCAAATAAATTTATAGTTTAGGAGAATCATTTAAACTTTCTACTTCAGTTTCAAATCACTTTCTTCACAAAGTGGCAGAGCAAAGTAGACGGAAGTTAACTTCAAGAAGGAAATGAAGTGATAGTAGAGTTTTAAGGTTGGATTGTTGTGGCCTTTCCTTGCATCTCCAGACCTTAGCTCAGTGCCTGGCACTTGGTAGGCATTTAATAAATGCTTATTGACTATCTAGTATTTAAATGATCTAAAGTGGTTTTAAAAGAGTAGAAATTGGGGGAAGCTAGGTGGCACAGTGGATAAAGCACTAGCCCTGGATTCAGGAGGACTTGAGTTCAAATCCAGTCTCAGACACTTGACACTTATTAGCTGTGTGACTCTGGGCAAGTCACTTAACCCTCATGGCCCCACAAAAAAAAAAAGAGTAGAAGTTGAAAAAATATGCAGTTACACAAAAAAGAACACACTATTTATTGGTGGGAAAATGTACACATATATTTTTTTCTCTCAACTGAAGCAGATAGGAAATTTTATACATACACACACATATACATATAAAATCCAAAGTAGTTTGAGGGAAGAGGAGGGGCACTAGCAGCTAGGGTAATTGGGAAAGACTTTGTGTAGGAGGTCAAGCTGAGTGGAGTCTGGAAAGAAACAAAAGATTCAAAAAGGTTGAGATGAGAAAGGAGTGCATCTTAGGCATGGGGAACAGCCAGTACAAAGGGTTCAGAGACAGGAGATGGATTGTCATGTGTGAGGAAGAGTAAAGACATGGAGTTGTTGATAATGTGAGGTTTGGCTTCTTTTGTTTTTTAATAAAAAAATGGATGATCTCTACTAGCTGTGTGACCCTGGGCAAGTCACTTAATCCTCATTGCCCCACAAAAAAAAATAAATAAATGGATGATCTCAGGCACACAAATTTGATCATCAACACAACTGCTACTGAAAATGCAGCAATCTTCTTGTCCTCCTTAAAATTGAGGACTGCCTAATAGTATGGGTTTTTAATTGGAGAATCATCCTGGTCAACCCCACCCTTCCTCTTGAGATAGCAAATACATTTTGAAAAACTAGGCCCTGATTGTAGATAGAGTGGAGGCTTTAATCCATAGCAATAAAACACAATTTGCAAACTCATGGATGGCCATCTACCATTCAAATAAGCTAATTATTTGTTTGATTACTATATGGTGCATAGACAATAAACTATAAATGAATACTGTTCATAACTGAAATATGGGGGATTTTACAACTTTTATGGTGCATAGAAGGAAGCCAAACAAGGAAAATTGTCAGGTAAAAAAAAAAAAAAAACCCATAGCAAGGCACAAACATTACAAGTTGAGACAGGGCTTCTGAAATTTTAGATACAAAATGAAGCATGATGCATTCTATTTGCTAACTGTTCCTTTATATTTGGTCTTAAGGAAAAGATAAAGGATCTTCTGGAGCTTTTATATACCACATAAGTAGATGTGAGGCAATAAATGAATTACTTTACCATTTTCACCATCAATTATGTTGCATTTTATTTAGAAAAGGGCAATTGTTATTTGTAAAAAAATGCAAAATGATTGCAGATCATCACATGGTTAATTGTTTAACTGTGTGTTGACTGATTAACTGAATTTTTCACTTTTCAACCAATCGTGATATAGACAAGGTCTTTTTTTTCTAGAATTTGACTTTTTCGTTTTGTTGGATGAAATAGCATCCAAATGAAATCTTGTTTTCTCTCGATTCCTTATGTAAAAGCTATAAAAATACACCATCATCTTAACCATAAATCTAAAAAAGTAATAAACATATTTTTCATTATTTTGTCTCCTTTGCAGTATTGATTCATTACTTAACGTAATAGAAATTAATGCAAGCCCAGCAAACCAAAAGCTCCCGTCTATTAAAAAAAAAGCCTTTTCTTTTATGCAGTCAAATTGAGATGGCGAAAACCCACATGAAATTAAATTACTTATTATTTTAAATGAAGTCTAGACTCTGCATGCTAAATGTCCCTAAATTTAGTTATCTATTTCCTTGGGGAAGCTAAGGTGACTGAAGAGAAAAGAAAAAAAATACATCCTTTCTAATTTTTCTCTCGTAACTTTTTCAAAAGCAGGTTAGTATTTTGTTTAACATTGTGTTTTTATTTTGCAATATCACTGATTTCATGTCATTAATTTTCTTTTCTAAGAAACTATAACAAAATATTAGACTTAATTAGAATTAGATTTAGTTCATTCCCATTCTATATTGAAATCAAATTAAAAGTGCAATTCATCACAGAATTTCAAGGTTGGAAGGGACCTTGCTGGCCATGAAGTTCAACCTATAGCATGGAAAGAAAAGCACTACAACATTCCTCACAAAGGGTCAATCAACCTTTGCCTGATGCCCTCCAGTGGGAAGGAACCGACTTCGTTGAGGCAATGCATTACCCCCTTGGATAGCTCTAATTGTTAGCAAGTGTCTCCTTACTTCAAGAATCAATTTACCTTTTTGGATACTAAGATCATAACAGTTGGAAGGGACATTAGAGGTAATTTGGTTTAATACCTACGTTTTACAGATGAAGAAACTGAGGTCCAGAGAAGTTGTGACTTTTTCAAGATCACACAAAGTTTATTGGTAGTTTTGAACTCAAATTCCATAACTCCTGATTAGTATTCTTTCCACTGTACCAAACTGACTCCCAAACATTGCTCTTACTCCTTGGGGCCAAACAGAACAAGTTTAGTCTTTCTTCATGAGAGCCTTAAAAATACTTGAAGATGCTTACCATGCCCTTCCCAAATCTCTTCTCCCTTCAATAATTCCAGTTCCTTCAACCAATTTTTTTGTTTGTTTTGGTTTTTGGTTTTTTTGTGGGGCAATGGGGGTTAAGTGACTTGCCCAAGGTCACACAGCTAGTAAGTGTCAAGGGTCTGAGGCCGGATTTGAACTCAGGTCCTCCTAAATCCCGGACCTGTGCTTTATCCACTGCACCACCTTGCTGCCCCCTCAATCAATTTTCATAATGCATACACTCATCTTGATTGCCCTCTTCTGCCAATCCTACTACTCTTCATCACTGGCCTTTCTAATTATGGTGTCTAAAACTTTACACAATGTTCCAAATGTGGTCCAACAGGAAAGAATACAGTGAACCTATCCCTTCCTTATTTGTAGATATTGAGCCACTCATGATGCAGCCCAAAATGGAATTAACTTTTTGGATTTCCATTTTGCACTGTTTGTACCTATTGAGTTTGTAGTCCATTAGAACTTCTAAATCTCTTATTTTGCCACCCAAACTGCTGTCTAACCATATATATATATATATGGTTATATATATATATATATATATATAGAGAGAGAGAGAGAGAGAGAGAGAGAGAGAGAGAGAGAGATTCCTTGAATTCTCATGTAAGGCTTTACATTTATCTCTATTAAATTTCAAGTCACTAGATTCTAACTCTCTTATCTAAGGTGTAAATTGTTGCTCCCTACTCAATGTCATCTGAAAATTTGGTGATTGTGCCTTTCTTGACCTTTATCTAAGTCAGGTGATACAATGTTTTTTCAATTTTTTTTTTGCAGGGCAGTGAGGGTTAAGTGACTTGCCCAGGGTCACACAGCTAGTGTCAAGTATCTAAGACTGGATTTGAACTCAGGTCCTCCTGAATCCAAGGCCAGTGCTTTATCCACTGCACCATCTAGCTGTCCCAATACAATGTTAAATAGAACAAAGTCAATCACAGGTCTCCAGGACACTCCACCAGACACCTCTTTAAAAGTTAACACAACCATTAAGTGGTTCCTGATGGAGTTTTGCTAGTCAACTGATTTAAAATCCATAATTTGTTTAATCATCGAATCTATTTCTTTCAGCCTTTTCCACAAGAACAGGATAAAATTCTTTACAAATCTTTGCTAAAACCTGAGTGAACTGAATCTGTAACATTCTCCAGATTTATCCATTTACTTACCCTAGCAAAAGCAGAAAGAAAATTAGTCTGATATGGACTGTTCTTGATGAAATCATTTGGTGATCATCCCTTCCTTGTCAAGATGTTCATTAACTCTCACTTCAATAATTCACTTGGAATTTTGCTAGAAACCAAAATCAAGTTCACTGACCTCTAACCTCCAGACTCCATTCTCCTTTACTCTTTTGAAAATCAAAACAAAATGTCCTTCTTTGGTCATCTGGTACATCCCACATTCTCCATGGTCTTTTACCTCTCAATGACAATAACTCAGCAATCACATCTACCATTTTCTTTAGTCTCAGAGGAAATAGTTCATCTAATTTATTAAGGGAAGCTAGATGTTCCCTTACTATTTCCTTACTAATCTTGAGTACCTATTCCTTATTAGCTTTTTTTGGCTCTGTCATTTCTTATGAGAGCTAGAGTTGGAGTCATAAAGACCTGATACATATTGGTTGTGTGATCTTGGGCAAATGACTTGACCCCTCAGTGCCCCAAGCAACTCTAGAAGACTATGCATTATATATGTTGCCATTCTGCCTTAGTGTAAGGAGTTTCCTCACTTCACCAGTGAAATCACAAGTCCAGACCAAATGATACTGACCCTTTCCCAGTCTAGAAATCATTCTTATTGGCAGAGAAAAAAGAAGCAAAACACACATTGAGCACCTTTGCCTTTTTCTGCTGAGAGAATTCACATGTGAAATTTACATAACTAATTTCATCTATTGATTGAATTATTATACTCATGAATTAATTGTGTCAAAGAATTTTAGGGCAATTAATTGATGTAGGCCTATGATTTTCATCTATGTAGGGAATTCCTAGTGTGAAATGAAGATCAGCAACATCTCTTTAATTTGTGGTCTTAGAGACTTGTCTAGAGCACTGAGTGGTTACATGACTTGCCCAGGGTCACACAGCTAGTATACATCAAAAGAAGGATTTGACTTAGAGTATTCCTGACATCACATCAGTTATTCAGTCCATTTTATAGATTTAAAACATTCAACTAAGAGGATACACAATGTATCAGAAGAAACACAGCCAGTGAGTGGAATGCTGCCACAAGGAAAAAACAGTTACTCAAGCAGTCCTTGGCTTAGCCATGTGAGCACCTTTGACAAGTGTGATTATTTGTTCTTCATGAAATTGAGCTTCTTATAGATTTTTTTTTATTATAGCTATCATCCATGGAAAATCTTTTATATACATATATATATGCATATATGTGTGTTTATATATGTATTTCATATATATAATACGTGTATATATGATGCATATAACATACACACATGTGTGTATATATATAATTCATATATATATATATATATATATATATATGAATCCTATGATAGGACCTGGAATCAGGAAAATCTAAGTTCAAATTCTGCCTCAGGTACTTAAAAGATGTGAGATTCTAGGCAAGTCACAATCTTTCAGCCTCAGTTTTTTCATCTACAAAATGGGCATCAATTAAGAGCATTTATCTTACAGGCTAGTTGTGAGGATCAGATGAAATAATGTTTATAAAGCACTTAGTATACCTTAAATCTACTCATGGCTATGCTAAAACTCTAAAGAGAATCAAGGAAATTGCCTTACCGACCAAATCATGTCTCTGCAGTAAATGTATCCATGGACAAAAGCTTTCCTCACAGGTGAACTTCCTCAAGCCCTCAGAGCTGGTTTACTCTTGCTGTTATTCAGTAGGTCATTTGTGTCTGACTCTTTGTGACCCTGTGGGCCATAGTATGCCATGGCCTTCTCTCCTCTGCTTTTTTTCCATTTTGTCCTGATTCATGTTCATTGTTTCCAAGATGCTAACCATCCATCTGGCATCAGACACTTACTGGCTGTGCAACACTAGGCAAGTCATTTGACCCTGTTTGCCTCAGTTTCCTCAACTGTAAAATGAGCAGTAGATGGAAATTGCAAACACTCTAGTATCTTTGCCAAGAAAAGCCCAAATGAAGTTACAAAGAGTTGGAAACCACTGAACCAACTGAACAACAACAGCAACAAAATTATATATCAGCCATTGCCATTGCCTCCAGTTGCTGGTGGGATCTCTGATGGCTTTGATTAATCTTCTAAACTCACATGGTCAGCTAGGCACGCCCTTCTTTGGATACTCATTCACCTAAGATCAGGAAAGAATAAATACAAAAGAAATAGAGAAGCCATGTTCTCAAGATATATAGAGATATAGATAAATGGTGTATGGATGGATGGATGGATGGATGGATGGATGGATGGATGGATGGATGGATGGATGGATAGATAGATAGATAGATAGATAGATAGATAGATAGATAGATAGATAGATAGATAGATAGATAGATCTGCTGGATGGTAGATAGGTAGCTACCTTGGAACAATTATTTATTGGCAGCCACCCTCATCTGACATTTCTTAGTAATCCTTGTTTCACTCTCTACAGGAAGGAAAAGATACCAAGTAATCATAGAGTTGTATGTGAATGTGAATGTGTATGTGAATACATTTTTATAGCCCAATGGTTTCTAAGCCACCAATTCTTTCAGTTTCTCAACCAAATATAAAACTTTTCTTCATCATACAATATTTATTTCTCACCTTGGTTTGCTAACTGGAAACAAGCTTCCAAAGTTGAACATTTTGGATTAGAAGAAGATAGGAAATACCTGATCCTATAATACACACAGAAGACAAATCTGAGCATGTCCTGAGGATGGGCCCTTATTCTCCAGAATTCCCATGATACCTATGAACATAACATTCACAAATAAGAAAATGCAAGTAGTAAATACATATATGTTTAAATGTCCAACCTCAGCAATGATTTTAAATATACAAATTAAAATATTTCTGAGGTATCACCTCACACCCATTAAACCAGTAAAAAATTCAATATAAATTAAAAAGATAAAACTAATTTTGGCAATACTGTAGTCAAACAGATATCCTTTTCAATAGAGAGGGATATGACTGGTGGACATACAATTTAATTGAGTCTTTCTGGAAAACAATCTGACCATATATAAGAGAAATAAAATTGGTCAGACCCACTGATTCCCATGATTGGGGCTATATCCCAAGGCAATAATTAAAAGGGGAAAAATGATTTGTACAGAGATATTGATGGTGATGTAATTTATAACAATAAAAAAAACTAGAAATCATCTGTATGCCTAGTGGTTGGAAAATTATCCATAAAGGTAGCAGAGACAGCTGCCCAATAAAGCATGATGAATGTGGAGAGAGAGGAAGACGTAAAAGTCAATGTAAAGTATTACAAAGTGAAAAGAATAGAACTTGGAGGGTTGTGCTCACTACACCTATCCAAAAAAAAAAACTACATGTAAGATCATAAATATGAGTAGATATATTGTCATTTCTAAATGGTCATTGATGTCTTTATAATTAAATCATTCAGCAATAATCCTGCAAATTGAATAAAAGGTGACCTGGGAATTAGTATGACCTTAATTCAAGTCTCTCACAAGTTGGTGCCATAATAACTGTAACCCTGGGCAAGCTATTAAATTCCCCAGGCTTCGTTTTCCTCAACTGTAAAATGAGGGGGGTCAGACTGGATGACCTTTTAGGCCCCTCCCAGTTCTAGATCTATGAGACCATAAGACTTAACCTCTCAGTATCCTCAGACAATTCCCTAAGACATTCTGTCATTTTTCAGTCGTGTTCAACTCTTTTTGACCCCATTTGGGATTTTCTTAGCAGAGATACTGGAGTGGTTTGTCATTTCCTTCTCCAGGTCATTTTTACAGATGAGGGAACTGAGGCAAACAGGGTTAAGTGACTTGCCCAGCATCACACAGGTAGTAGGTGTCTGAAGTCAGTTTTGAACTCAGGTCCTCTTGACTCTAGTGCCAGAACTCTGTCCACTGCACCATCTAGTAGCCCCTCCCCTAAGACTAGAAGTCACAAAATAATTACTGATATGAAATGGTAAACACAGTTCCCTAGTTAGGAACTGCTTATATGAATGAAATCACAGATCTAGACAAGAAAAAACAAAACTACAAGGGTGCCAAGGTTAGAAGGGTAAAACAAAAACAGCATCTGGCCCTCAAGGAACTTTCATTCTACTAGGAGAATATAATATTTAAACAGCTAAACAAGTACAATATAATTTGACGAAGGAGAAAGAAGTAGCAACTAGGGGGACAATCAAGAAAGGCTTCTCTTATGAGGTGACCTCTGAACCAAATATTGAAAGGAAGCTATGGGTTCCAAGAGGTAGAGATCAGGAAGTATACAGTCCAGCATGTGGAGAGGCATAAATGTTGGATATTTTTTTTTCATTGCCAATTCAATTTACATAAATAGTTAGTAGAAGAGGATTTTTGCGTTACGAAATGAGCAAGCTTCAATTTTCCAGAAAAATTCAGTTATATAGAGCCTTCATCTCCTAGAGGTATAGAAACCAGAGGCTGTTCTGAAGTTCCTCATATCACCCCCACAGATCATCCCATGTAATCTCTTGCCGTAAATTACTTTGTAAAAAAAAAATTGATGTTTAATTTTCTGCACACATATTGTTTTCCCCTCATAGGACCAAACTCCATGAGAGTTGGGGAAATTCGAGTATTTTTTGTCTTTGTCATCTCTAGCATATAGCACAGTGCCTAATGTAAAATGAGTGCTTATTAAATTCTTGATAAATGAACGAATCAGTGAATGAATGATAAATGCTTATTGAACTGAACTTAATTATGCCTTAAGCTGTTCTGTCAGGCACAAGAACTATTCTACTCTGATACAGCTCTACTGCTGATTACTTTATAGATTTAGTCGATAATCCCTATTTCACCAGTAACTTGAATATTCACACTTCTCAGTGCGAATGTGAGGGGTGTTAATGAATATAACCCATCTGTGTAGCTCATCTGAATTTATTTCCAACAAACCTTCTGACGGGCAGTAAACAAATGAGAGAGAAAAGTGCCTATTCAAGGCACTTGTGGAAAAAATGGAGCAGGGAAGGATTCATATAGAATTTTGCAAATCTTGTAGAGCTGAGAACAACCTAAAGAACAGTTTAAAAAAAAAGTTTGGACCAAGGTGTTCAGACATTTGGGACCTTGGAGTGCTGCCTGCCTGCCACATAGCTTTCAAATTAAACTCATTTTTAAAGAAAACAGATGGCACATCATGGAAGTTGTACAAACAAGGTTAACCTTTGCCAATGGGCTCCGTGGCTTGAATAGCTAATTGTATATTTCTAGCCATTAGAAGTCACTTAATCATCAAGATTCAGCATTCTACTTTGGTGTTAAAAACTGCAGATGAGAAAAAAGATTTCAATTTGGGATGATATAGTGAAGTAGGTGAGAGTGGGGAGGAAGGCTGGATATTCTTTCATGGAGCAATAATATAGTCAGGAATCAAGAAGAGTGGGGGGAAATGGTAGCTCAATTCTGTGTATAATGGACAAATGCATTTTCCAGGTTATTGCTAATTCGGTAATTAGTTTTAAAAAACTAATAGTTTCAGGGGGCAGCTAGGTGGCGCAGTGGATAAAGCACCGGCCCTGGATTCAGGAGTACCTGAGTTCAAATCCAGCCTCAGACACTTGACACTTACTAGCTCTGTGACCCTGGGCAAGTCACTTAATCCCCATTGCCCTGCAAAAAAAAAAAAATAACAACAACAACAACAAAACTAATAGTTTCAGAGATAATCTTTTCTCAAGGTCATTATTTTTTTAGTTCTAGCTTTCTAAAAATGGATTATCTTTTTTTTTTCCCTAATAAAGGATCCTCTTTTTAAGAGACTACTGTAACTAAAAAATCTGTTATTCAAAGGCATGGAGATAGGCTGCTTGTCACTAGATAGAAAGACAGATGAATTGATTATTTCTTTTTTTTTTAGTAAGGCAATTGGGGTTAAGTGACTTGCCCAGGGTCACACAGCTAGTAAGTGTTAAGTGTCTGAGGCTGGATTTGAACTCAGGTACTCCTGACTCCAAGGCCGGTGCTCTATCCACTGCGCCACCTAGCTGCCCCATGAATTGACTATTAACATAGGTAAATAATTGTATTGATTGAGAAGACTCTATTCAGTCATTTACAAAAGAGCAGCTATGCATAAGAAATATAGTGTATGTGTATATATAAACTACTTTATTGCTTTATATTCAATTAGAGCTCTTGAATAATTTATTCTGCTAAAAGACAATAAAACTAATGTTTTATGAAGAATGATTAGATGATGGTGATCTATATATGTAGAAACGGGATTATATATTCAGTAAAGTGCTAGTCTTGGAGTCAGGAAAACCTGGGTTCAAATCTTTCCTCTAACCCTCACTAGCTCAATAACTATAGGCAAGGCTATGTGTGATTCAGACAACTCCAAGTACTCATAACTTCTAAGTCTCTGATGGCTTGCCACATGCATCGGTGGAAAGAGTCCTTGACATAGCTGACATTGAAAAAAAAAAGATCTTTTGAATAGTTATAATATGTGTATGTGTGCTTTACCATATAGCTTCATATAAGATAAGTTTTGGTCACATCCTCAATGAGGAAGGAAGGAAGGAAGGAAGGAAGGAAGGAAGGAAGGAAGGAAGGAAGGAAGGAAGGAAGGAAGGAAGGAAGGAAGGAAGGAAGGAAGGAAGGAAGGAAATAAAACTTTTTTTTCTTTGTAAAAATTTTCTAAGCTGATTCCAGTCCAATGGTCAATAAAGCCTAAAAGTAAAATCTATTTTGTGGGATATATCCAGTCTGTGTGTCTGTGTGAGTCTATGTATATTTTTCAAGTTAATAAATATTAAGTTCTTTTGGTGGTAGTCTATCCCAGACAGAGGTAGAGAGTCCTTAATGGAGACATAGTCTGGTTCCAAAGTCAGGTCATGAAAAGGCAGAACTGTGTACTCTCTCATGGCTCTTGAAGGTATAATACAGGGACCCACAAGTGGATATTTCAGCAGACAGAACCCAAGCATTAGGAAAGCTTTGTGATTACAATTCTTTGGCTTTGGCTCGCTTGTTTTCTTGTTTTCAAAGCCATCTGAATTACAGGAGTATACCAGCTGCTCTTCCCTGTAAACGTTTGTTGAATTGAATTATACTATTTTGTAGTCCAGTGTGTTCTCTCCAATTTAGCCAATGGACCAATGTATGGAAAGATACATGCTTTAAGACAGTATAAAATGGAATTGGAAGGTTATGCTTTCTATTTAGGATTTACTTCTTCCCCTACACACCTCCTTCATGTCATCATTAAGGTATGCACGTCCCTTGTTTGAACAAGAGAGCTGAACCAAGGTTTGAAGGTGCATGCACTTCTTGAAGGTTAGTAGAAGCAGGAAGTCAAGAAAAGAAGGAGGAGGTCTAGACAGCAGGGATAAAAAAAATGGAAAAAATGATCTGGGGAGAGAAACTATGAGAATAAGAGTAAAGACATCTGAGCAATAGGTACATGGCACCAGCAGAAGGAAAAATGCTTGGTATTGAACCACTTCTTTGCTTCGTCATAGTAGACTCCATTTACTTGTCCCAAGAACAGAAACCTATCTCTAAACTTGGCTAGTCTGCATCTTATGGGTGGAAAGAATTGGCAACCTCTGTATTAGGGAATACTACAAGAGAGCCAGGTAGGGTGATATAGTAGAAAAAACACTTAACCACAAGCCAAGCCTCTTGGATTTAAGCCTTGTCCTCAGCACTAGTGAGCAGCAGTGTGACTATGGCTAAGCTGTTGAGTCTCTTTCTATGAGATTGGAAGGCTAATGTTGATTCTACCTCACAGGGTTGCTCCAAGGAAAGTGCTTCGCAAACCTTGTAACATTATGTTTCAGATCCCTCTTTATTATTGAATGTCCATCTTTTTTATGGTTAAGCTGGGATTTTCAGAGTGTCACCAGGGGACTGCATCTTGAGCTCTATCTCACCTGTGGCTCCAAGAAGCTGTAGCATGCACAGCAACCACACCCTGACAAAACTGTCTCAGCAGATGAGCTAAACCAGGTTGAGGGTAACTGGCAAGGCCTCAAATCTATCAGTAGTTTGGGGGGGGGGGGGCATCTACCGCAAGAATATGAAGACTTCCCACAGAATAGGTGGATGAAAACAATTTCTTCCAAAGGCCATTGAGGCGACTCAAGCAGAGACTTTGGAGCACTTAGAGCTTGGCCAGACATGGAAGATGACAAGGTCATCCCCTGAATCCCGGGCCATCACCAGTCATCTTGACTTTTGTCCTGCCACTAGATTTCAATGATTCTGTAAGAGAAAGTGGGCTGATGACTTTGTCGAACTCTGCCTCACCACCAGTGATGCCATTGGTCCTCCTGCGAAAACTTAGGAAGAATAACAATTGTTCTTCAGAACACATTGTTTCATTCCCTCCTAAATATTCTGTGTGTAAAGAATAGTCTTGTGGTATTCTAATTTCCCTTCCTTTGTATTTGAAGGTCTTTTTCCTCTCACTCGCAGAGCTTCTTGTTTCTAAATTGAATTGTTAAATTTAACCACTATGTGTCTTGGAGTTGGAAGCTTTGGATCTTCTCTGCAGGCATTCTCTGAACTTTCTCACTTGGTATTTCACTTTCTGTGTTCAGAAGTTCTCCTCGGTAGTTTTCTTGTATTATTTTTTTTTTTCATTTTTGGTATTCAGATTTTTTATTTATATCCTTTTGGAAGAGCTATAGATTGTCTTTACATATTCTGTCTTTGGGATTTGGATGTTTTATTTGTATAAAAATCAAATTTTCTCTAATTTTTTTTTTGCTTTTCTTCTAGATTATCCTTCACTTCAATATACTCATATTCCCAATGAGTTCTCTCATTTGTTTCTTTCAAGAGACTTTCTATCACAGTGTTTTTTCTGCCAGTTACATTTGCTATGAGGCCATAAATTTTTCCTCTCATCATTCTCATTTCTCTTTTAAACTATTCAGAAACAATGTGTTGTGGTGATATGTTCTCAAAATCCACAGGGTTATTAATCTCATGAAAAGTTGGGTCATTTTATTTTGTTTTGCAGTATTCATTCATAAGTGTCTGGACTTATTTATTAGATATTAAGGGTTTTTTTTCCTTCTGCCGTTTTCTTGTTGACTTATCTGTTTATATTCAATGTCTTTGAGTTTTCTTGTTGGGACCTTTGGCAGTTTCAGTCTTCCTAGTCCCCTTATTTTCACTTATTGCTCCCTTTCTGATTCCCTCCCCTCTGATGGGCTGGATCTCAAAGTATATCAGCCTCTTCCCATACTGGACAATTCACCTGTCTGGGTCTGTGCCCCAGGAAACATTTTGATGGCTAGAACTGGCCCCATATGGGTACTCTAGACAGATCTCTCCCTTAGGTTTAGTGAAGTACCACATAGCTTCCTATACACATGGTGTGCTATCCCATTGTCCTGTCCCACTCCATCTGTTCCTTATTTTTCAAGCCCCAGAGTTCAGAGCACTGTCATGTTGTTGCTACTGTGGTCAGAAATGAATTGTGTCACTTGGAGTTTAGGGGTCCAAGGCTCTGGAAGGAGAGGGAAGAATTGGGGTATGATGTTGAGCTATATTTCAAGCCCAACACATATGTCTTGCCCCTTTCTCTCTGCTCTTCTGTCTCCTGAAGAAATCTTTTGCGACACTGAACTCATTGCCACCATGCTGGCTACTGAGGCCCCAGTAAATTTCCCTAAATTTCCTGGAGCCCATATCCCCCCAGCACTCCAAATAGGGAAGAGGAGCAGGCATATGGGGTACAGTTTTGTTGCAGGACCTTAGTTTGGGTCCTTGGGGAGGCCAGTGCAGCCTCACTTCCAGTAGCATGGTGGGCAATAGGAGAGAGGATGATGCTCAGAGTAAATATAACATCATTTCAGGGTATTTTTGTCCTAGATCATGGAAACAGCTGAATTTGCTTTATCTTTGGTGCTATATCTTTGTTTTGAATAGGTTCAAGAAGTCACAGATCAGAGAAAATGCCTAGTCCTTTGTGTTGTTAGTCAAATGACCAAAAACTTATGGATTGTATAAATGCATTGTTATTATAGTAAAATGGCACAATGCTGGACCTAGACTCAGGAAGACCTCAGTTTAGATCCTGCCCGAGATACTTACTAGCTCTGTGACCCTGAACAAGTCACTTAACCTCTGTTTTTCTGTTTCCTCATCTATAAAATCAAGATAATAACAGCACCTACCTCCCAGGGTTGTTGTGAGAATAAAATGAGGTAATATATGTAAAGAGTTTTTGGAAACCCAGGTTATATAAATGTTAGCTATTATTATTATTATTATTATTATCATTACCATCATCATCATCATCATCATTATTATTATCCCAGACATTTTGGGGGGGAAAAGGTTTTATTTAGGCTCTCCCTGCCACATTCTTATTTTTCCATTTAAAAAGCATACAACTGGGGCAGCTAGATGGTGCAGTGGATAAAGCACCTGCCCTGGATTCAGGAGTACCTGAGTTCAAATCCGGCCTCAGACACTTGACACTTACTAGCTGTGTGACCTTGGGCAAGTCACTTAACCCCCATTGCCCCGCAAAATTTAAAAAACAAACAAAACAAAACAAAAAAAAGCATACAACTGGGGCAGCTAGGTGGCGCAGTGGATAAAGCACTGGCCCTGGATTCAGGAGGACCTGAGTTCAAATCCGGCCTCAGACACTTGACACTTACTAGCTGTGTGACCCTGGACAAGTCACTTAACCCTCATTGCCTCACCAAAAAAAAAAAAAAAAAAAGGCTTACTCAAGCCAAGATCTAATCAGACAGTAAAAGAAATTCTACTCTTGGGCTAATGCCCCACACACAAAAAAGCATACAACTCTAAAATAAAAATATCTGTCATACTCATAGGATTTTAAGGTTTGCAAAATGTTTTGCATGTTTTATTTTAAATGATCCATACTACATCCTGTGAGTGGAGAGCTATTACTAACCTCGTAGTACAGATAAGAAAACTGAAGCTAAAGAAGTTAAGAGACTTGTCCAAGGCTTCAAAGCTGGTATGGGTTTGAACTTTCATTTAACTACCTGTGTGACCTTGGCCTAGACTCCCTCTAAGACTCAGTTTACTCATATGTAAAATGAGAGGCTGGACTAGCTGACCTTTAAGGTCCCTGACCTTTAAGGACTATATTTTTTCCTTAACTTCCTTAGAACTAAGTCAATTAGCATATTCCCTTAAGAGTAAGAATACACATTTCTATTTCTTTAAAACTGCTGAGGTAGAGGGAACACATTTATTTAAGGATGTATATCCAGTGCTGACATTTCCAAAAAGACTAACAGAATTCCTAAACAAACTAGCAGGAACAGAACTCCTGAGAATTATAAGAGTAAAATTAGAATTTGCTTACACGTCATCCCCTTTATGCTAACGCTTTCCCAATTTATCTCAGTCATTTTTTAGTCATATCCAACTCTCTGTGACCCCATTTGGGGTCTTCTTGGTGAAATTACTGGAATGGTTAGCCATTTCCTTCTCCAGCTCACTTTTACAGTTGAGGAAACTGAGGCAAACAGGGTTAAGTGAATTGTCCAGGGTCACACTGCTAGTAAGTGTCTGAAGCCAGATTTGAATTCAGAAAGATGAGTCTTCCTGATTCCCAGCCCAGTATTTATAATTCCCTTTGCCATCTAGCTGCCCCCATATTTCGTTTGTAAATAATTTTGTTTAACATGTTGTCTCCTTCGTTACACTGTGAACTCCCTAGAGGCAGGGACTTTCTTTGTATCCCTAGTACTTGACACATAGTAGGCACTTAATAAATAAATGTATATTGACTTACTGACTGAATAAATCCAGAGGCAACTGGACATAATGAACAGCCTAATTATCACTTACAAAGAATGAAACAATCTTTACTCACAATGGCTTACATTCTCATAAAGGAGTCAACAACGACATGTTTAAGTAAATACAGAATAACTATAAGAAGAATAAATACAAAGTAGGTAAATGCAAGTTCATTTAGAAACAATTGGAGAGATCAGGAAAGACTTCACTTGCAAGGTAAACCTTTCTAGTAATTTTCTTTATAAAGTAAGAATGTGGCAGGCTATGGCTTGTCATTAGTCTTCACTGTGGGTTCTAGTTAAAGGGGGGAAATGGAAAAGAAAGAAAAGCTTAGACCAGTGGTCCCTGCTAATTAGGTGGCTGAGCCTGGGGGATTTCTTGAGTTTTGTGATTCTGAATTGTAGCAGCTAAGGTGATCAGGTATCCAAGATAAATCCAACATAGATTACCTTAGAATGAGATTACCTAGGGAAGGGCAAGCCAGCCCAGGTGGAGAAATGGAGTGATACAGAATAGAGAAGGACCTGACCTTTCAGTGCCTTCAAGCTGGTGGAGATTGGGAGACCCAGTCTTGTAAAAAAAAAAAATTACTATGGTGGCATCTGAATTCAGCAATGAAAAGGTCAACATCCCCAAATATCTCATCCCAGGTCAGTTTTGTTTTGTTTTGTTTTGTTTTGGTTGGGTAGGTGGGGTTTTTTGTTTTGTTTTGTTTGTTTGTTTGTTTGCAGGGCAATGAGGGTTACATGACTTGCCCAGGGTCACACAGCTAGTAAGTGTCAAGTGTCTGAGGCTGGATTTGAACTCAGGTCCTCCTGAATCCAGGGCCAGTGCTTTATCCACTGCACCACCTAGCTGTCCCTCCCCCAGTTGGTTCTTAAAGGAAAAGAAAGATCAGAAGGTAAAAAAGATGGGGAGGGTGAAAAAAGAAACATGATCTCTTGTGAACTAAACCAGAGGGTAAATGAAGGCCCATTGTTGAGGATTCTGAGCATCTTGAACTCTGTTGGGAGAGCCATGAAGGGTAGTCTCAAGGACTCTTGATTTTCTCTGTTCTGCCTTCGTTTGTAATATTGAATATATGTCAAAATTGTAATGCAAAGCATTTCAACCCATAAGTTTGGGGTAGAAATCTGAAGATGAAAATCAGTAGCATTGCTGTTCCTGGCCTCATGGTCGTCATCATCCATCAAGTTCTGAGGCTCCTCCAGTATTGGCCATAGATAGACATACATTTATAGTTGCCCACAGTCAGATGCCAATTTCCCAACATCAATAAAAACTATTGTGTCTTTGATGAATTTCCATTACTTCTCTGATAACAGGGTGCCAAAGGAAATGGCCTCTTTCCAGATTATAATTGTACAGCTCTCAGATCTATTAAAAGCTGTCTGAGAAGGCTATTAAGTAACAGACAGCCATGCATAGCACCTTGCCTGGTAAACCAGAGATGACTAAGCTCCCAGGGAAAGCTTGGAGCTATATCTGGGACCCATGACTCAGTATTGTTGCTGTGGCTTAAATCTGCCGGTATTTGCTTTTACAAAGAATTATTTGGCTGAAGTCCAGGCTCTGCCTGGCATTCAAGGGGAAAGGGAAGGGAATAAGTATTTATTAAGCACTTCCAATGTGCCAGACCCTGTGCTAAGCACTTTTTAGGAATATAGTCTCGTTTAATTCTCATCGTAGGTGATGTTATTATACCCCATTAAACAGTTAAAGAAGCTGAGACAAACCAGATTTGAACTCATGTCTTTCTGACTCACAGGGCTTTCTATTCAATAGAACTGCCCTTCCAAGGCAGACAAATTTTCCATCATTCCTTGTATATACCCTATACTTTAGACAGGCTGGTCTTCTCACTGCTCCCTAAGCAAGTCCTATTCTTTCCTATCTTCAAACTTTCACTCATGGTGTTCCCTCTATCCGGAATACCCTTTCCTTTCTCCACTCCACCTAGCCAAATCTTTACCACCCCTGAAGAATCAAGGTAAGTGCTACTTCCTCTACCTTCATTATGCATTCTTCTCAGGACTCTCAGTCTCAATACTGATTTTCCTCTTCTTTCAACTCTTATTCTAAACACCATCCAGTTTGTCATTTAATCATTTGCTGCCTCTTATCAAGTAGAATATCACCTTCTTGAGGACAGAAACCCATTCCTTTGACAAGCATTTATTAAATGTCTAATGTATGCAGAGCATCAAGCCTTTCGGTTATGGTTTGCTCTTCTTTCCTTCCTCCTCATCTCCTTATGCACCTGTATGGTGCTGAGCACACAGTAGATACTCAATAAATACTTGTTGAATTTAATTTAAATATTACCATTATAACAATTACAGTGTCAAATGGAACCTCAAGCGTCATCTAGTCCAATAAAAGCTAGCATTTACATGGGTTTTCAGCGATTTCAAAGTTTCATATATATTGTCTCATGTGAACCTCCAACCCAACATGGTGAGGTAGGTATTTATAAAGATATCACTCCCATTTTCCAGATGAAGAGAATGAGAAAGGTTATCGCTGGCTTAAAGTTACTTAGTTTTAGACCTATGATTTGGCTGGTGTAGTGGACAGAGATGATTTGGAGAGTCATAGAAACTAGATGAAAACCTCAGCTTTTCTCTTTGCTTCCTATAAGATGTAGAGCAAAATCCCTTTAGCCCTGTGTTCTCCAGCTTTCTCATCTTCAAAATAAAAGGATTGCACCAATAATCTCTAAGGTTTGTTCCAGCTCTCAATCTATGAGACTATGAAGTCTAGGCTTTTAACTCTAATTGCAGTTGGTTGTTGTTGTTGTTGTTGTTGTTGTTGCTACTGCTGCTGCTGCTACTTTACACCACTCAGATTATTACCTATGGAATCCTTAATACAAATGGATTGGACCAATGATCTCTAAGGTTCCTTTCTACTTCTCATCTGTGATTCAATGAGCAGTAGTATTCTGACTAATTTAAATGTTTTGTTTTTATCACCTAGATGATTCCCTGTGAGCCTCAGTCTCACTCTCCTCCCCTTTATCCATAAAATAACAACCAACCAGGTTAGTTGTCATTGATGTCTGGCTCTTATGATCCACCCTCAAAGATAGGAGTTCCATTTTATTTCTGGAGCAGTGACAACAGATGAAACCAACAAGAAATGCAAAGAACCAGCCATGACTGGGCACCCTTACATTTCATCCCAGTTCTAATAAAAAAAAGCAATTCGTTAAGTGATCATACAAGGTCATACAAAGGGGATTACAGAGACCTGTTAGAATAATCACGACAACAATAATACCTATTGGGAATGGTATTCACATGATAGTTATTAGCTTTACGGTTTACAAGACTTCTTATATACATTATTTTACTTGATTTCAGATTTGCACACGCATTTGAACTTTACTAGGGTCATTTGACATGGTTTATAAATTAGCCCAGCCATGCAAGATGGTGACCAACCAAATTTTCTTTGACGTGTCCAAAGCCTCTTTAAATCTTGCACAGGTCCAAAGCTTCCATGCCTCTTTCTTCCCATATGAAAAATAAAAACATATCTCTACCCTTGCTATGTTCTACTTATACTAAGTCCAGTGTATGCCCATGACAGATTGTGTAAGAGTGCCAAACAACATACTAGATTAGACCCATTAGATTCTACAGATGCACATTTTATTTCTAATCATTTTGGTCACTAGTCCTTGCCAAAAATACAGAAATTATTGAAAGGCAATGTCCAGGTTGGGATGCCCTGAGAACAGACAGAATTAAGGAAATAACAGCATATATTTATGAAGGAAAGGAGAGGAAAGAGAAGGACAGACAGAGCATTTTAGCTCCATTACAGGAAACCACAAGGCAGCAAAGTCAGGCTGCTGAAAATCGCCATCAACACCCTAGATTTTGCTATTATTGCAATAGATGGGGCCATATGATATGGGACTGTAGTATTAGGCAAAGAGAACTTAGATGATGATTGGTGAACTTAGAAACCCCTTTAGGGGGCAGAATCAAAACAGTTACAGATATTCTCAGAGGAGTACAGAGGGGCAGAATCAAAACAGTTATAGATATTCTCAGAGAGGTGCAGAGGACTGATGGTGCAGGGGAGGGGAAAGGATGGTGGAATCTGAAGACTTTACCTTTCCAGTTCCCTGAGATCTTCAGCCCTCTTGTGCCAGTCCATTTACCTCCCCAGAATAATGAACCCCATGTAACCCATAGGGTTGGGGACACTTATTATGGTTATTTATTAGATATAGGAGCCTCAAGATCAGTCCTAGTGAGCAAACCTGACCCTGAATGTACACCTATGGAATCTCTAAATGTAGTTGGGGTCTCAGGGAAAACTCAAACAGTTGCAAAATTAACCCCTCAAATGGTATGTCTGGGCCCATTAATAGTAGAACATTCATTTCTACTTATGCCTGACTCTCCTGCAAATCTATTAGGGCATGACCTCCTTTTTAAACTTAGAGCAACCATATCTTGTTCTCCAGAATGGTGGCATCTCCTGGAATTGCCAGAGGACACCGTCCACTTGCTGACATTCAGGAAACAGTAAGGGATACATTTGAAATCCCTTCTGATATTCCTGAATCCCTGTGGGCTTCTTCCTCTTCTGATATAGGGCTCCTTAAATCTGCTGTGCCTGTTACCATTAAGACCAAAGGTATCCCACCACCATCCATTCCACAATATCCCTTATCTAGGGAAGCCATTGAGGGAATTCCACCTATAATTGAGGCTTTGAAAAACCAAGGTATTATTGTCCCATACCATCATTCCCCATGTAATACTCCCATTTTCTTCTATGTTACTCAAATACTAGCCTCTAGATGAGAATATATGCTCCTAAACAATTATTGCATTGTTACAGAATCAATTTCTAAAATAAGTATATTTAAATATTTAGATATATCTAAAATGGATATATATACACAAATTGATGTGTGTATATAGAGAGTATATGTAAACATGTATATGTATATATACATGTATATGCAAATATACACACATACACATATATATGTTGTTGTTGTCGAGTCTTTCAGTCATGTCTGACTCTTTGTGACCCTATGGACCATAACATGCCAGGCCCTTCTATCCTCCACTCTCTCTCCGAGTCTGTGTAAGTTCATGTTCATTGCTTCCATGACACCATCTATCCATCTCATCCTCTGCCATCCTCTTTTCCTTTTGCCTTCAAGCTTTTCCAGAATCAGAGTCTTTTCTAGTGAGTCCTGTCTTCTCATCATGTGGCCAAATTATGTGTGTGTGTACATGCATACATATGTGTGTGTGCATATCTGTGTGTACATGTGTATATAAATGTATATGTGTGTATATATTGTCCCAGTTAATGGCAGGGACAGAGCAAGTGCAGATCTTTATTCTAAAATGGATGGGCTGCCCTTTTCTTTTTACTTTCCCATGACATCTCCCTCAATCACTGTAGAGCCTCAGGAGTGGTAGAAGGGAATACTGCTTCTTCACAGACAGATTCTTAAGTATCTGCTCCCCTTTACTATCTCAGGGCCTGCTTGATAAGAACAGCTAAATAAAAAGGACACTGCAAGATTGATGCCCTAGGAGGAAGTGATGGGCACCTGTGACTGGGTGACTTTCAGAAGCACACAATCTCAGGCTTGGACTAAGCTTCTAGAAACCATCAAGTTTCTGGTTTTGTTTGATTTTTTTGAGTTAGGAAAACCATACAGTGCTAGGGAAGATTGGGCCTGCTTTTTCCTCTCTGTTTCTAGAACACTGCCAAAAATGTGAAGGGGGAAAAACCTTCTCAGATTCTCCATTCGAACCAGTCTCCATTTGAGGACAGAATCACTGCAATTAACTGATTTTAAATGTGACAACATGTGAACATGAGCTACATATGTGCACCTTTGTAGGTACCTGGGAGCAGGGGCATTAGTTATATTTCCAGCTCAACACTAGTTATACCTTTAAACCACCTATTCTGGTGAGTCAAGTAACTAGAGACCAAAACACAATATACCCCTTTAAAAACACAAACAAAAAATAAAAACTTGTTCAGATTCTGGAAATTTGACTGGTGAAGCCCAAAGCCATAGGTATAAAATTGTTCCTTAACTGTGATCTTCATTCTCTGAGGCAGTCCCATCAAGCCCTCCCACCCACTTACCTTTCCAATCATTTCAGTTGCTTTTCTCCACGCTCTGCTCCAGTCAAACTGGCCAAGCTAATGGTTTCTGTCCCTAACATTCTGTCTCCCGATGTGACGTAGGCCAGAGAGGTTTTTGTGTCTTCCCTGTTTGGTATGCTTTCCCTCCTCAGCTCTGTCAGAGAGAATCTCTAGCTTACTTCAGAGTCCCGGTCAGGTTCTACCTCCCACTCCATGAGGCCTTTCCTGATGCCCCAGTTATTAGCACTCTCTTCCTCTTGAAAATACTTCCCATAATATTTTAATGTACTTGGTATTGTAATGTGATATTCCCTCCTCCAGTAGAATGATGTATGCTCCCTGAGGGCAAGAGCTGTTTAGTTTTTGCATTTGTATCCCCAGCACATCTCATAATGACTTATCCTAGTAGGAAATAAAAAAAATATTATTCCTTAATGTCCATAGGAGCAGGTACAGGTGATGCAATGAATAGAGTCAGGAAGACTCAGACACTTACTAGTTTGTGACCCTGGGCAAGTCACTTAACCCTGTTTACCTCAGTTTCCTCATCTATAAAATGAGCCCAAGAAGGAAATGGCAAATCACTCTGGTATCTTTGCCAAGAAAACCCCAAATGGGTTCATGAAGAGTAGAACACAACTGCAATACAACTCAACAACAACAAAAAAATGCCCATTGCATCAGGTGCATCATGCAGGGGAAGAGGTTGTCCCAAATTCTAGTAACAGTTTTGTCTCAGGGTAAAATATGTTCCTGGAGATATAAATTAAGATTCTGAATATATTTTCCTAAAGAAGCATTGTCATACATTGTGGTTTGGTTCTGGAGTGATTTAATTCTTTAGTAGAATTTTCTTTTCAAAAATATATGTAAAAACAAATTTTAACATCAATTTTTTAAAACTTTGTGGTTCCAACTTCTCTTCCTCCCTCCATTCCCACCCCCCACCCACAAGAACTCAAGCAATTCAAAATAAGTTATACATGAGTAGTCATGGAAAACATTCTCATATGGAGTGATTTAATTCTAGTACCTTATGGTACTTCTGGGCAGCTATGTGGCACAGTGGATAGAGCACCTAGCCTGGAGTCAGGAAGACTCATTCATCCTTCTAATCCATATCTGGCTTCAGACACTTACTAGTGTAACAACTGAACAGCAATAACAAATGTGTACAATGCTACAAATTTCAGTGATCTGATAATTGTATTTCAATATGATTAATTTCCCTTGTAATCCTATGTTGTTGTTGTTGTTTTCTTTTATATATTTAAAACAATTATTCTGACAAGGAGTCCACAGGATTTACCAGACTACCAGAGGTCTGTGATGCAAAAAAATAAAAGGATAAGAACTCCTGAACCAGAATATTTCTAAGGTCCCTTCTAGCTCTAAATCTAAATGGGATTATGTATGCTTTTGCTTATCTTCTCTGACAGACTATTCCCTTGGTCTCTGCTGTAAGTGACACGAGGGAGCCTTCTTACTCCCTTAGGAAGTCTCTACCCTATATGACTGCAAACACACACACTCACCTGGAAGAATGAAATCCCTCTACTTGGCTTGGACACTATATTCCTTAGGGCTGCTGGGACTTGGGGCTAAAGTTAGGGGAGGGTAGGAAGAAAACAGAGAGAGGAAAGGCCAATCTTCTATCTGCTTTTCAGTCACAATTCTTGGAATTAGAGTTTTACCCTTCCTTAAAAGTGAACCCAGTTATCTCCTTCCTTCCTATTCTTCCCAGAAGATCCTTTCTCTTCCTTCTCTACCTCATCATATATTGTGCCCGCCAACATTCCTTTCCCTTTGCCCCACCACTCCCAGATCTCATTCTCACTGAGGAAGGAAATCAACACATACAAAGCACCTACTATGTGCCATGTACCATGCTAAACACTTTACACATATCTCATTCATGACTCACAATAACTATGAGAGGTAGATGAGGCAGAAAGAGATTAAAATACTTTGCCTAGGGTTGCACTGCTGGTAAGTGTCTGACACTGGATTTGAACATAGGTCGTTTTTACTCCAGTGTTCCCCCTACCTTCCAAAGTCTCTCTACCATATCACTCATTGCCTCATGCTGCTTTGGTAGCATGGTCTTCATGCTCTTGCCCATCCAAGAGGCCACACTTGGGGCTCAGAGTTTTCTCAGCCTTCAATCCCCCCAAATTGTCCCCACCTCCACTTACACCCACAGAATCACAAAATCTCAGAGTTGGGAAGCACATTAGAAAACATCTGGTCCAACATGTGCCTGAAAATCACAAAGAAGTGGTCATCCAGTTTCTACTTGAAAATCTTCAGGGATGGGGACCTCACTACCACTTGAGGCAGCCCATTCCTGGGCCACTTAGTTATAATTGTAAGGAAGAATTTCCATTCCTTATAACTAACTCTGCCTCTCTTCAGCTTCCATTGTTTCCTCAAGTTTTGCAGTTTGCATCTGAAGAAAGTCGGATACACCCAAATGCTATTTCTAAGATGCCCCGGGTGGGATGGAGGATATGGCAGGAGCACAGAAGTCTCAACCTCAGCCATGGGAAAGGGGGAAGGGAAGCCCATCTGTGATGGGGTTGGAAACCAGACTTTTAAATCAAGTTTGGGAGTGACAATGAACCTGGGTGCATTCATGCTAAGGATTAAACTGTAAATAGTAACTAGAAAAAGTACTGATGCTGATTTATAGCTACTGGAGAAGTAACAAGCAAACAAGCAACTGTGATATAATGGAAAAAACAGGGGTTAGGGATTCAGAAGACCTGGGTTTTGAGTGGGGCTCTATCACTACCTATGTGACCTTGAGCAAGCCCCTTACCCTTTTCAGTTTCCTCATCTGTCAAATGGAAATAGTAATACATGCATCATGGACCTCATAGAGTTATTATATGAATCGAATGAACTATTATATTGTAAGCCCCTTTACAAACCATCATTCATGTCTCTTATTTTTATTATCAAAGACAAAAAGAAAACTCAGTTTGGTTCATCTTTGTAAAACTAATGTTAATTCTAATAATTTATAATCAGTTGTTTGCATTTATATCTAATTACCATGCAACATAGTGGCAAATATGCATATCATTAAACTAGTCATTTTAATTTGTGGAAGTTTTGTGTGAGTAAGACTTCTCCTCTGCCCACGTTTGCTCAGACATTATAGTTTGTCATTTATGTGGGATAGTTGTTTTCTCACTTCTTTAAAAAAAAATTAGAATGGGCTTTGCTTCTGACTCAGTGGTTGAGAGGGAGGGGCCGAGGTGGCGTCTTCAGATATTTCCGAGAAAGGACACTCATTTCCCTTTGTTTTATTAAAATCTCTCTGTTAGCCAAGTAGGAGTCTCATGCATTCCCACAATATGCATTCTCTATGCTAGGAAATTAAAAACCGAACTCAGCTGACAGCAAGACACATGGTTGTATTCTCTATACTGAAATGAACCTCTCCTCCCTGCAAAAATAAGAACATTTTCTAACATTAATGTCAGTCAGCCAGTAAAATGTGTTCTCCAGGGAAGTCAGAGAGGCAACATTACTCAAGTCATTTAAAATTAGACCAGACCATCAATTTATCTACCTCTCGGTATGTCTGTCTTTTATGAATGAAGCTTCAGCACTCTGTATTAGAAACTTGGGGGTTAGGGCAAATTAGGAGTGTCTGTCAGTGTAATTTATCATATGGTCTAGAGCTGAAAAAACCTTGGAGATCATGTAACCCAGCCCCTTCATTTTACAAGTAAGGAATCTGAAGCCTAGGGATCTTAAGGGACTGCTCCCAAGCCACCTATCAAGTGAGTAGCAGAACAGAGATTAGAACACTGGTCTTTGGACTCCATACTCAGTGCTCTTCCCACTGCACAAGGCCAGATCCTTTCCATGCCTTACAAAACATCAGCTAACTGGCTTCCTCTGCTATCTAAAAAATAGCCAAGGCCCCATATGGAAGCAAAAAAAACTGCAATGCCTTTCAACAAAATAGATATCACAAAATGTACTCACTGTTGCTTAGAGTATTTTGGATAGCTCTTTGGATGCAGTTCTAATAGTTTTGATTCTCTAGTTTCCAGGGCCATTATAGGTTAGAAGCAGCAAATTAGAAGAGGTTGGAAGGTGGCTACTAGATCATGGGATATTAATAGTAGCAAGCTGTGATGACTGACACCTTGACAGTAACTAGACATTTTGTTAAATGCTTGAAGTAGATATAACTCAAAAATATAGACCTCATCTAATGTACAAAATATAGTTTAGCTCTTTTTTTCTTTTTTCTTTTTCTTTTTCTTTCTTTTCTTTTCTTTTTTTTTGGGGGGGGGGCAGGGCAATGGGGGTTAAGTGACTTGCCCAGGGTCACACAGCTAGTAAGTGTCAAGTATCTGAGGCCGGATTTGAAGTCAGGTCCTCCTGGATCCAGGGCTGGTGCTCTATCCACTGCAGCGCCACCTAGCTGCCCCCTAGCTCATTTTTCACATCCATTCACTTCAACTGCATTACTTTCACTAAATATAAATTAAGTGTGTATGATTTGCAGAACACTGTGTTAAATGATGGAGGAGATACAAAGTTTAAATAATGGCACTGTCTTTGGGGAGGTTATCATCTAATAAAAACAATAAGGCAACTCCATACATAGACTTTCTTTTGTGTGTGTGGGGGGGGGTGGGGCAGTTGGGGCTAAGTGACTTGCCCAAGGTCACACAGCTAGTAAGTGTCTGAGGTCAGATTGGAACTCAGGTCCTCCTGACTCCAGGGCCAGTGCGCTATCCACAGACTTTCAATCTCTAGGGCCTCATGTGGAATAAACTGAGTACTGTAGAAGAATCTCTGATCATAGAATTGGGATCCATCAGCCAATCACTGAGTGTTTATTAGAACAATAGCTACAAAGACAATGCAAAGACCTAAATGATACAAAAGGGATACAAAGATGCTTTTCATTTCCCATTAACTGCTTTCGTCAGATTCCAACTCCAGGAATATCATAACCCCATCACCTGAAATTTCATCATCTTGGAGTCTGATTCAGCATTCACACACACACACACACACACACACACACACACACACACACACAGATTCTTAGCATCCTCTTGTAGGTTGTCTTTCCCCATTAAATTATGAACTTTTTGAGGGCAGGACCTGTCTTTCTTTTTCTTACTTGTATCTGTGCTTAGGGAAATGCCTGGAACATAGCAGGAACTTAATAAATATTTACGGACAATTGCTAATCGGATGACAAAAATGAAACAGTCTTTGATCTCAAATAACTTTAAGAACCTCAAACACTATCTAATAGAACTACCTCACTTTATAGATCAAGAAATTAAAACCAAATAAGGTCAAGTGAACAATCATTATCGACTCAGTATTAGCACCCAGGCTCATTGGGTTCCAATCCTGATTCTCTCACTGCCTATGTGACTGACCTAGTAGATAAAGTTCTAGGGCCTCAGTTTCCACATTTGTAAAATGAAGAGTTTGTACTAAGTGGCTTCCGAGGTCCCTTCTGGCTCAAGATTTATTATCCTTTGGCCTTCAAAGATGCTACTATGCCATTTCTCCTTGCTCTAAGAAATTACCATCATCATGTGAAATTTGGGGCAGAAATGAATTTATCTGTTGCATGAGAGAGGATAGAGGAGAAAAAAAGATTAAGGTACAAACCTTGAGTGATAAATTAATAACAATAATGAGTAGGATTGGGGACAGCTAGGTGGTTCAGTGGATAAAGCACCAGCCCTGGATTCAGGAGGACCTGACTTCAAATCCTACCTCAGACACTTGAAACTTACTAGCTCTGTGACCCTGGGCAAGTCACTTAACCCTCATTGCCCCACAAAAAAAATGAGTAGGATTTATATAGTGCTTTAAGATTTGCAAAACACTAATGACGATAATAATAATAAACTATATAATATAACAAAACTATGCAATAATAACTAATAACAACAATAATATTACAGGTGTCCTTAATTACAGATATATATGTATATATATATGTATTTTTTAATTTATTAGCATGGCCTCATATGGTACAGTTCATTATGGCACAGTGAACCCAATTCTGCCCTAGATAGTTCTAGTAATAAAGACATTTCACTTCACTTTCCACTTGTAATATGTAATGTTTTATTTTCAATTTCCCAGTTACATTTCCTTATCCTCACTTATCTTTTCAAGGTTTAGAGGCTGAGATGGGGCACAAAACATTCACAGATGAGGGAGATGAAGTCCAGAAGAGATACTGTATATAGGAAAGAAAAGTATGATTAGGCTTATTTGTACTTGCTAGCTTTAAAAAAATATTAAACCAACTACTAGATGCTACAGTGCCCTTGGGAAAATCCAGGAAGGCGAGGGCTTGTACTGCTAACACTTATGACCAAGAAAAGAATACTCCCCTCTAAAACCCAATCTCTTCTCTCTGATGGCTGTGATTCTATGACTAATTAAAGGGGAGGGGAAGCAATGAAACCTGGGGTGTGTAGGGGCAAAGTTCAAAGGTCGCTCTCAAGAAATAGGATATTTTGGCAGAGATTCCCCTCCTCCTCTTTGCTCCTGAATCCTGTAGGTTCTGCCATTCACTCCCCACACATTCCGTGGGGATTGGACACTTTTCAGCTGGTTCCACTGCTCAAAGGACAAATGATTTACTCAGCTAGGATAATACGGCATCTTCTAAGAGATACTGCAAAACCTCATCTGTCATCAAACAAGCTAAATTGGCTGTTCAGGATCCACGTGTAGGTCCTAATAAGGCACCAAATACCAAGGGTTGGGCTGGAATTAGTAGTCACTAAGAGCTGCAACACGAAAGCTGTGCCTCAACCTGTCCCCTGGGGAGCATGGAAAAGGAGCTGAGATTTTCTGCCTTCTAGTGCATTTAATTGGGCTTTTTTTCTCTCTGATGACTGATTTTATTTGGGCACCATTGCCAGAGGTTTGCAGATTTTTTGAAATAATAGCTCCTCAACCTTTTCCAGCATCCCCTCATACATTCTCTAATTCTTAAGTATAGACAAACCTAAGCTGACTTGGAAGGAAAGAGTTTTAATCAAGATAAGTGCTTTAGCCTTTCTTTGCTAGAAACTAGTATTCAGGAAGATTGTGAATGTAATAGGAGTGGGGAAGTGGAGAAGAAAAGTTTATAAGCCCTTACACATTGGGCTAAGCCACTTCAACCTAAACCCTCATATCTACCCTAACTCTGCTTCTGCTCCCCTCCAGCCCTATAATGGAAGATTCCTGAAAAGAAGGACCCATTTTGTCCCCTACCACTGTATCTCTTATATTAGATGCTTAAGAAAAGCTTGTTGGTTGGTTGATCCTCTTTTCCCCACCACCCATAGGCTTGGCATCTGAAAAGATAAGATTGAGTCTGTGCTGTACCACTTACTAGTCTTGGAAAAATCAATTAATTCTTCTAAACTTTGTTTTCTGAATCTATAAAATGGGAATAATAAGATTTGTACAACCTACCTCACAGAGCTGTCATGGAAAAAGTGTTTTGCAAACGGAAGTGTGGGACCTAAATGTGAGCTACGATCATGTCTATGTTATATACAATAAATTGTTTCACTTAAAATTGATTTTTCTTTATGTGTCATCTAAGTAAAGAGGCTTGGGCTCAGTGTCAGAAGGCTTGCCTGATGCATTGTGTTTTACATACTGGAATTGGGACTTCTTGAACTCAGTATGTAAATTTATGCCCAATTTTATGCTAATCAGCAGAACCCTGATGTTCTGACAACATGACTGCAGCATTAATGTAATGGTGTGGTGTGTAACACTAGAACTAAAGGAACAAAGAAATGGGTGGGGATGAAGAATGGAGGAAATAAAATGCTGATAAATAATAAAAGGCTGCCGACCTGCCATGGATGACTAAGAAAGGACCAACGTAAAACCCAGGGCCATCCTTTCTCGTCCTAGTGTTTAAAGGTAGGAAATAAGTGTCTGGCCACAAGAGGCTGGCCACACATAAGAACACATCTGAAGGTGGTTACTTTGCCATTACAATTATTTCCTCCCATATATTTCTGTGGTCTGCAAATATTCTGATACCTTGAAAGGCTCTGAACATCTGTTTTCTTCTCATTGATTTTCCTTTATTTGTTTCTTCCTAACATGCGATAGTAGCACCATGGATTTAGAGGAACTTATAGATTTAGCCCAAGCCACTCATTTTACAGATAAGGAAACTGAGTACCAGAGATATTAACTTACTTGCAATGGATCGCATGGCCAATATGGGAGGTACTGTAGGTCAGCGAAAAGAGTACTAGTTCTAGAGTTAAAAAAACTATTTTTGAAACCTGCACCTGATGCTTACTGCCTTAATGACCTTGGACAAGTCTCTTAGAGGCAACTAGGTGGCACAGTGGGTAGAGCATGGGGTCTGGAATCAGGAAGACCTGAGTTTAGATATGGCCTCAGACATTTTACTAGCTGTGTGACCCTAGGCAAGTCCCGTTATGTCTTCAGTTTCCTGGACTGAAAACAGGTGTCATAACAGTGCCTACCTTCCAGGGTTGTCATGAGGATCAAATGAGATAATATTTTTAAAGTGTTTAGTGCCTGGCGTGTTGTATTCCCTTCCCTTTCCCCTACTTAACATCTCTGACACTTCTCCCTCTATAAAAGGACATGATTGTACTATCTCTGACACTTCCCCCTTTATAAAAGGAGATGATCATACTAAATTGCCTCTTAGGTCCCTTCTGATTCACGATCTATGCTCCTCAACTATAAATGTCTAAGGCAGGATTCAAACTGAGTTCTTCCTGACTCCTAGTCCAGCAATCCAACCACTCCACTGCTTCTAAAACAGAATGGCCCATGGAGAGAGCAGAGGCATCCAGCACATGCCACACAGACCAATTGCACCCTATGACACTCCCAGGTAGAACCCAAACCAGATTAAAATATAATTGGTAAATATTTAACAAAATAAATTAAAATACAATACAACACAGACAATGTTAATGTGTGGTTTTCTAAGTCAATGTACAGCAGCAGGGAGCCTTATATGCAATTTAGTGGCCCCTATTTCTATTTTAATTTGACACCACGATCTAGTATAAGTCCCAGGACCATTTCTCTTGGAGTTCCACCAAACATAGAGATTATAAGCATTAATAAGCATTCACATGTGTCCCACTGTTGCAAAAATTATAATACTTAACACTCACAACACCTCTGTGAAAGTTAGGCACTATTATTATCCTTCTTTAACAGATTGGGAAACTGAGTCTCTGAAAATCTAAGTGGCTTGCCCTTGATCACCCAGCTAGTAGAGTTGAGGCAAACTTGAATCCCAGGCTTCCAAACTTCATTCACTTGGTTATGTTGCCTCCTAGCAACTGGTAGAAAACTTTTTTAGGCTTCTTTCCCCATCTCTTGGTCTAGTCCATTTTTAGTACTTTGTCCAAGACAAATTTCTCAGCCAGCCAAACATCTCTTGATGCTTACTCAGTAATTTGCTCTGACAGCACCCTGCCTCTCCCCAGCAGTTTTCTTCACACTATTGCACCATCACCTAATCCAGCAGCATAATCCAGCAGCCATGGAGAGTCAGTCTAGCCCCTCCCCAATACTACCAACCACTACCTTCTCTGTAATTCACATGTACATTTCACAACGGATGATGCTTTATAGTTTACAAAGCACTTACTCACATTAACCATACAAGGTAGGTAGTGAGTATTATACCCATGAGGAAACTGAGGATCAGGGGTGTGTGCAGTGGTGGAAAGAACCCTGACCTTCAGGACAGAAGGCTTGGCTCTGGCTCTACCACTTTCTTTAGCTAAACTGTTTACTTCCCAAAGCTTTTTAAAATCAAGTGTTGTAAAGTGCTGGGGAAGTATTAGCTATAATTGTTCATTGGCTTGCAGTAGAAGGAATATTTGATTTAGAGTCAAAACATCTGAGTTCAAATCCCTCTTTAGCTATGTGACTTTCAGTGAATCATTTTACATCTCTGGCCTCAGTTTCCTAATCTGTAAGCACTGGTCTAGATTACTTGACGACCCTTCTAGTTCTAAATCTTAAATGCTGACAGATCAAATCCTTTTTAGCTCTAAATCTGTGATCCTATAAACAGAAAGTGGGGAAGATAGGATTCAAACTCAAGTCTTCTAAAGCCACATTCAGTGTTATTCCCATCATGCCACACTGCCTAATACCAAAAAAAAAAAAACCTTTTCTATGATTCTCATTATGTTAAATGGTACCCCTTTTCTTCTTGTCTTTTCCTTTGGAATCATCTTAGCTTTCCTTCTCTTGCTTCTTTCATTCAACCCCTTTCTTATTTACCTTTCCCTCATATCCCCAAAACTTGTTTGCCACTAGATCTTTCCAGCAGAAAGTTCAGAAACCCCTACCTACCACCAAAGTCTCCATAGAATAAGATAAATGAATGGGGGCTTTGAGCCAGAGAGCAAACTCTGTGAAGGGTGTGGTACTACCTCCTGCTGGTGACCATTATCTGCACACTGCATCATAGCCCTTTGCCATCTCATCCCACAATGACATGTGACAGACCACTCTCAAGTCATGTCACCTTCCCCACAATGCACCTAAGGTAAGAACTCCCCATCTTCTGGTACAGTTGAGCCTCTGCCTCGATTTTTCTTCTTTCCATCCCAACTGTTCCTTCCCCCGAGTTAAAAAAAATCCTATTAACACTGCCTTGACAGAGGAGGAGTGCCTGTATAATGTGGGGGAATGAGTGCTGGCTTTGCAGTCAGAGGACCTGTATTTGATTCCCACCTGTACAGCCTTGCGCCATACACTTAACCTTCCTGGGCCTCCTTTTCCCCTTCTGTAAAATAAGAGGGTTGTACTACAAAAATCTCTTGATTCCTTCTAGCTCTAAATTCATGATTCTATTTCCTCTAAGGAGAATAGGAAGAGAAAGAGGAGAAATGGGTTTTCAAATGCTCCTTATTATCACAAAGAATACACAGCACATTATGTTCTGAGGACACATTACTGATCAGTTCCCAGCCCATGTCTATTACTTCCTCACAGTTAAAAATCTCTTTAGCATTCTCCCTACATTGCTCTCGTAGATCAAGATTCTTGCTGGGGAGGGGATCAAAATAGCTAAGAAAAAAAATACCTTCCTTTTGGAGGTCAAGACCATTTCATTTTTTTTTTAGATCAGGCATATTGGAAGAGAATCCAACATTCTTTATCCATTTCTTGGAGTTCTGTCATCTATCATCTGATTTCATTTCTTTTTGTGGTTTGTCTAATCCTTTTTGCAGTAAATATGATCTATTAGAAAAGTCAAGATAAAGCAGCCAGCATTTATCTCCGGCCAAGGAAATAGAGAAGAACATGGAAATATTTTGTACAGATCAAGTTGCAGCTTCTTGACTCTCACTGGGTGCTCTGCCTTTGCTGATCCGGCTCCTGATCGGGGCTAAAATAGCTTGGGGGGCAGGGGGAGGAAGTATGTCAAGGATGGCTGGAGGGGGAGGTACCAGCAACCTTTACTCCCCCACTTGCCACCATCTCCATTATCTTAGCTGAACAGCCAGCTCAGAAAACTGCCTTCCCACCCCACTCTTTTCTTCTGTCTCTTGCTTTTGTGAAGGAACACCCCTTGTGTGTTGAAGAAAAAATGTTTGATTTCATGGGAAATTAGAGCTCTTCTACCATCATGCTGCATGCTGAAAAGAGCTCACTCTACCCCTGGGAGGAGAGAGGGCATCAGGCTAAAGCAGGTGCTACTGTTTCTGCTAGCACTCTACCAACACTGTACTTAGCCACATGGTAGGGGCAAGTCGATAACTTGTTCTGAAGAAAAGCCGGAGAAGAAAATGAAGGGTGAAAGGACACTCAACCCTTTAGCAAAGCTCAAGTAGAAAATAGACACATTTTGAGTAAGGAAAATGGGCCCCATTTACTTTCCCAACAGATGAGTCATTTTAGTGGGAACCTTGGCAAATATCCTTGACAGAGACCAACAAATTAAAGTTTTCCAATTAGAACCAAAACATTAAGTCAGAGATTTAGAGCTGAAAGTGACCTTAAAGGCCATCCAATTTAGCCTTCTTATTTTATAGTAGAGGAAACTGAGACACAAGGAAGTTAAGTGACTCATCTAAGGCCATATTTTACCTCTATGCTTCATAAGCAGGAAACAACCATTTCTTCTTTCTTTTATGAAACAAGTGACAAAGTCTTCTACCTATTCTTTTTGGTATTTCTCTGGTTTGGGTCTTGTTTTTGTGGGTGAAGGGGAATGGATCAGTCTGGATCTGTATTTTTTCTGCATGGAAATTCCTTCCATCTGTACAGATCATCAATTTGTCTGCAATTGAGAGGTTCCTGGGACCCAGAAATTTCATGACCAGCCTGTGGTCAAAAAGTAATATAATATATGTATGCATATATGTGTGTACACATACACACATGTGTGTGATTATGTATATATATGTAATGTGTATACATGTATGTACAGGTAGACAGGTATAATTTGTGTATATGTGTATCAGAAGTGGGACTTAAACCCAGTTTTTCTTTATCAAAAGTCAGTTTTCTCTCCATTATCGCTGGCTTCCTTTCTTCTTCACTAAGAACTACACTAAGAAAATTTATAATTATCATGGAGATAGAACTATGAAATGTAGAAAGGGAGTTGCCCAAAATGAAGTTTTGAAAGTAAGTTTTCAAGAAAGGTTATTTGGCATAGTGGAAAAATTCCTGAATGGAGACTTAGGATACGTACTAAATACCTTTATAACCTCAGGCAAGTTCCTTAACCTCTACGTGCCTCAGTTTCCTTATCTGTAAAATGAAGGTGTTGGATTATACTACCATAAATCACATGAATTTGGATTGGAAAGGGATCTTCAAAACTGTCTCGTTCAATGCCATCATTGTCCTGGTAAGGAAACTGATTCTGTGATTCTTTGTCTGTACTAGACTTCAGTAATATCATCTGAAAGAGCCTGGCAGAGGTTCCCCGTGTTCTGTATGTTATATTAATGTTAAGGCACGATGAGCCTGCTGGTTAAATAAAAACTCCAGTCCATAGATTCCACTTCTCCTCACATATATTTTTTTGCTGCTTCCTGCCTGTAGAACAAACTACAGCTGACGCCAGCCTAAGGCTCCACTCCATATTTTCCATCCTCCCTTCACCTGCATCTCTGTGTAGTCCAGGGTTTGGTCCCACACACTATTGGTTAAAAGCAGAGAGCAGGAATTCCAGCTGCCTGTGCCGACAAAGAAAGATCCTAGAGGTTCTGAAGTCTGCCTCTGCCAGTTGTCAATCCACCTGCATCACAAAGGAAAGGGGGCATACCTGAGCCAGGGCTGACAGGAAGGAGCAGGTAATACAGACGGGAGGGTTACTCTGAGATGCTGCTGTCCCTCTGGGACTGGTGTTTCTCATAGTTTCCCAATCACAGAATCAAAGATGGGAATGAGTGAGCGTGCTCTGTGTTTGTGTGTGTGTGTGTGTGTGTGTGTGTGTGTGTGTGTGTGAGTGAGAGAGAGAGAGAGAGAATGAGAGAGAGAGAGAGAAGAGAGAGAGAGAGAGAGAGAGAGGAGAGAGAGAGAGAGAGAGAGAGAGAGAGAGAGAGAGAGAGAGAGAGAGAGAGAGAGAGAGAGAGAGAGAGAAGAGAGAGATCCATGTGAAAAGCTGGGGTACTCACCAGGGCTGAATTTTATTCTCATATAAAAGTCAATCTATCACAAGAATTGCCTTAATACAGGGGACCCTGGACAACCTTGTTCTGACGGGTGGGTTTAGTCACTAAAATTGAACTGTTTCAGTTGACGGAACTGGGCAAAATCCTGCACCCTCCAAGCTCAGAGTGGAGGAGAAAGTAAAGGAAACTGAGATGCATCTGGCAAAGTAGACCATCTCGCTTCCTGTGTCTTCGGGGAAAGCAAAGCTGAAATGTAGATAGTGTTAACTGTCAAATGTGTTAGCAGGATTTTCAGGACTCATTTCAGAAGACTTCCCACTTCTAATTAAACCAGATCTGTTTATTTGGTTATTATGACAAGTATGCTAATAAGAAAGAGTGGTGAATTGGGATTCCCTATAATAAATACAAAGAATGAAAACAGGAAAATCACAGAGGAATAGACTATGTGACTGTCCACTAATAGATGGGTAGGGTTTCAATTCCCCCTTAAGATTTTCTTTTAAAAAAAAGAAAGAAAAAAGGAAAATGAATAATGTATTTATACATATTAGGCACAAAATGGATTGAATGATAGGCTTACAATTAACATGCTGATGGATGGTGGGTTTTAATAGTCCTCACATTGTTTATTCAATCAGAAATTAATGGTCCTGTTTAATTCAATTCATCTGACTGAAAATGAAATGAAATGTTCTGTCTTTTCTCTAGCTCTTTAAACTTGGAATATTGCTTGGTCAGCATGAAGAGGGTCTGATTCCTTCTCATTTGGGGGGGGGGGGGAGGACAACCTGTTTACAGGACTTTGCTTGTAGCTCAACATTGTCTGAATTTCAGTGACAGCCTCCAGAGAATAAAATGGATGGTCATTTGTTTCAGCAGAGAATATCTGAACATCACCTGTAGAACAGGACTATTGCAGTCAATCAGGCACCATGTATTGACATAAAAAGTTAACTGATCAAAAGGACATTTATTTTTTACTTTGAATTTGGAAAATCAAATAATGGCATTGCCGACTTACAAAGATTAGAAAGGGCAGGAATTCTATTGTTGGCAAACCGTAGGCAAGGCCTGAATTTTTTTCCTGCATTATTTCAGCATGCATCCAAAAAGCTTTTGTGAATAGTGTATGTATATGTGTGTGTGTGTTTGTCTTTGTGCCTGTGATCATTTGGGTCTCTGTATGTATATGTGTTTATTTTGGTAGCAAAGGAAAAGAAAGTGATGTATTAGCTTTCCTTCCAGTCTCTCTCCTGCTTTTATCATAATTACTGAACCAATTTTGTTGGGATTTTTTTGGTTTTAAAGATCTAATGACTTTAAAGAGCCCTTAGAGATGATCTAGTCAAACTTTGTTTTTAACAGATGATAGAACTGGACAGGATTTTTATTCTATTCTTTATAATCCTTCAAAACTCCAGCTCTTCATCCAATCCACAAAGACAGTGGATCTGGGAATTCTGTGCTCATGTCATATGCACTGAGCTCTAGTCCTTCAGAAATAATAGTCAGTGGCACAGAGGGGAGATGGATAGATCTGAAATTGTCTTGCTCTCCGATTAGAAATACATGTATCCATTATCCCCCCTCCCAATCTCTCACTGTAATGTTGCCCCCGACTACATGTACTCTAATTAAAATGTTATAATAATGCCATTAGGATGATCCAGAGGGAATGTGTTTCTTTTTTTTTTAACCTGTCAGCCAATACCATGTATAAGCAGGGAGTCCTGTCCCATCACTCTGAACCCTGAAGCTATTGTATAAAACTGTCACTATTTCCAGATTTCCTTAGTAAAGGATCATGAACAGACCAAACTCAGCTAGAGAGCATCTTCAATAAGGGATATGTGGAGTTTGGGGAAAGTGCATGAGAGTTCTACACATACAAAGTAGCTGCCAGCCAGCAATGGGTCAAACATTTGACTTCCCTCTCATTCACTTCTCTTATTTGTGGATTAAAGGATGGACTTCCATGAACTTTCCCCATAGAGAAACAGATAATCTAGGTTTCTCCTAAGTAACTCTTCATGGAAGCTGTGCAGAGACAGTTTTATCTTCTCTGCACTTCTAGAGAGACATGTTGTTAAACCCCAAAAGAACTGGGAGAAGAGAATAGAGATGAGTGTAGGTTTTAAAGCTAGCTAGGTCTTATGGTAGAAAGGCATGAGCCAGGTTTTAACCCATTTTTTCTCCCCAGGTAAGTGAAATTTGGGGTATAAAGGTGCCTCACCTAAGAAATGAGGTCAACTATATGGAACCACAACAAATTATACACTTCCCAGTTGCAATAGCATGTTGTTTGTTCAAATGTGAAAATCTAATCAATGAGTTAACCCAGAAAAAAAATGAGTATGAAAGAAGCTTCATGCATAATAATTAAGTGGAAAGGCAAAAGAAGTAGTAGTAGTGGTGGTGGTAGTGGTAGTAGAAGCAGCACTAATACTAGTAGTAGCATAGCATTTAGCTAACACTTTAAGTTTTATAAAGTGTTTTGCATATAGGTTACCTTAACTTTGGTCTTCCTCCAGTTTTAAGCTTTAAAAATCTGTTGTGAGGTGGGGCAGCTAGATGGCGCAGTGGATAGAGTACCGGCCCTGGAGTCAGGAGTACCTGAGTTCAAATCTGGCCTCAGACACTTAACACTTACTAGCTGTGTGACCCTGGGCAAGTCACTTAACCCCAATTGCCTCACTAAAAAAAAAAAAAAATCTGTTGTGAGGACCAAATGAGTGAACATCTGGAATTGTCCCCAAAGCCTTCTTGCATTCTTAAGCTTAAAAACCACTCCAAGGGGGCGGCTAGGTGGCGAAGTGGATAAAGCACTGGCCCCAGATTCAGGAGGACCTGAGTTCAAATTTGATCTGAGACACTTGACACTTACTAGCAGTGTGACTCTGGGCAAGTCACTTAACCCCCATTGCCCCACAAAAAACCACTCTAAGACTTTGGGGACACCCAGGCTGTTCGCTTATTTGGTTCTAAAGACAACCTTGTGTAGTAGATACTATTATTACCCCCATTTTATAGATGAGGAAACTGAGGCTGGAAATGCTTTAGTGACTTGTCCAGAAGTACACAGCTAGTCAGTGTCTGAGGCAAGATTCAAATTCAGGTCTTCCTGATTTGAAGTCCAACACTTGATTTTCTGTGCCATCTAACTACCAAGTGAGAAAGAGCCACTCACCTCTCTAGTCCATGGGCAAGATGCATACCAGTACAATTCTTTGAGAATTATTTTCTCATCTTATTTATATAATCCCAAGACAGACTTGAAAAGCTATTCTGCATTCCTTAGGTCTGGTTACATCTCTTGAGCTCGAAGACATATATAGGTTTAGACCTCAAAGAAACATCAGAGGTCATCAAATCCATCACCCTCATTGTACAGATGAAGAAACTGAGGCCCAGAGAGGTTAAGCAACTTGCTCCAAGTCACACAGGCAGTAAGCAGCTGAGTAAGGAATCAAACTGAGGTCCTCTGACTCCAAACCCTAAGCCCCTTCTACTGTGCCACACTGTCTCCCTGAGAGGTAGAACTTGGTGATGTATTAATGGGATGTCAGTAAAAGGATTTCATAAATAACGTGTGAAGTCTTTGAAAGAACAATGTATGAGCTTTTATTATTTCTACCTAATGCCATCATCTAATATTTCACTCTCATTATTCTGTTACTCTTCCCCACACCAGCTTATTTCTTTATTCTTTAGCTTCAGTGGCTCAAGCATCAGTGTTCCATGCTGCGTTCTACATTGTGAATGGATGTAGGAACTTAGTTTTTCCCTTTTTATTGTTTTCATTCAGAAAGCATATGAAAAAGCATAACTAGGGTGGGGTGAATGGGATTTTTCCCAAGGGTATTGAAATTTAGAGGGTTCAAAGAATAATTAACCTAGTACCTATTAGTTAATCCCCCCACCTGCTCAACTAAATTTGTCTTAATTACTTACATTATTTTCACATCATAAATTACTGAGTTGATTTGTAAGCATTTGCATGCTACTTGCCCCAGACATGCTGCTTTCTAGTCATCAAAATGGCCCTTTCTGGCTCTGTACATTGTAGATTCTACAATGAATATTGTATTCACTCAGGCTTCCCTGGAGATGGTTTAAACAAAACCAACAATCTCTGAAAACCTACTGACTGTACATTTTAGCTAAGGCATTTTCAGAACCCCTTCTGTATCTGATTTGTGTGTTTTTCTCTTAAAGGTTTAGAGATTTTAGCCTTTCCAGTGTAAATGTACTTCTATTTCATTTTCATTTTCTTGTGAAAAATAACAATAATTTGCCTACTATATATCATATCTTCAATTTTTCAGTGAGGATATGTTGCAATGATTCTGATTAGACATGATTTGAAAATTAAAAACTAAAATTTCTGAATCACTTTTTAAATTACATGACCACTTAAGGAAGAAGAATGCAAATAGTGCCATTATCCCACATATTCATCCCTGAGCTGAGAGAGAAGGGGAGAGGGAGAGAAAGAAATGGGGAGGGGGGAGGGAAAGAAGGGGAGGAGGGAAAGGGATGAGAAGAGAGAGAGTGTGAGAGAAACACTGGGAGAGGGAACATCAATTGCTGAAGACAGTATAAAAATGCCTCATTAAGGCTTTCAGGGGTAGATAATATAAACCAGAGAGCAGAGCTCAAAATGGAGCAGTCCAAATGATTAGAAATGTGAGAAATTAATCTTTAGCATATACTGTAAAATTAACATCTAAGAAGCCACTTTTTAAGTAGCTGCATGAAAGCAAAACTAATTGAAAAGTGAAAACTTTAGTCACATTAAGTAGTTGTGTCCCCTCAGCACTAAAGAACTCTAATCACTTAAAAAAAAAAAAAGAATATTCTAATTTCTGGAGGAGAGCATGAAAAAGGGGAAGGGATATATAAACTGGACTGTTCACCATCCCAGGATGGGAAATAATGACTACAAAAACTTCCCTGGCAAATACTGCCCACAAGTACATTAGCCATCTTTAGAAAGTGAGTTCTTTTTTTCGAATTATTACAAACATGACATTTTGGAGGTTTCCAGTCATCTAAACTTCATTCCCGAAGTTATTTCTTAGCACATTTCTCAGTGCATCTGTTACTGAGTGAACTTCTGAGTCTCTGTTGTTGCCAGTTCATAAAGCTATATGGCTTGATATGTCTGAAAATATTTTTTTCAGCTCAGCAATTAATTTATTTTCACATATTCACATGGCTGCGACTCTATCTACACTGACAAAAATGATTCATAGAGAAAAAAAAAACCAATTCCCCAGGCATCCATCTTGCAAATGTATGCAATTAGTCACAAGGTGAACCAAGCAGAAAAATGTAGCTAGTTCATTTTTCAGCCCATACCTTCGATTAGAGACAATCTAAAGAATAGCTTACAATTATGTAGTGCTTAAAGGTCTACCAAGAGCTTTACTCACAATTTTACTGTGAGGTAAGTAGAGATATCATGATTATGAGGTAAACTGGGCTTTGCCCACACACCCCACCTCCCAGGTGCTGACATCTCATGAGTTTGGGTCGGGGGAGCTTCTACCAGATTAAGATCAATGTACCCAAGCCTTGCCTGATGATCGTCCACAAAGGCAGTGGCAACCTCCAGGGTGCCCTCGCTCAAGCATCTTAGGTCTGGTTACATCTCTTGAGCTCGAAGACATATATAGGTAGGTCATCAAATCCATCATCCTCATTGTACAGATGAAGAAACTGAGGCCCAGAGAGGTTAAGCAACTTGATCCTTCTCCCGGATCGCTTTTTTCCCCCTTAAACCCTATCTGACATTGCCCCCTCTCCTGCTACAACTGCGCCTAAGATCAGAGGATTCCCCTGAACCACTATTGCTCCCTTCTTCCCATTTCTACTATACAAATGCACATGTTGGCATGCGAGAGCGAGCACACACACACACTCACACACACACACTCACCAGTTTTTACCCCGCATGGGGAAAAAAATGCCTTGTTCAGCACTAAAGGGAGATAATTCCTGTTTGAGGGATTGTAATTCCTATTTTGCACCAGAGGAAAATGAAGCGCAGGCATCTGAAGTCCATTGTCTAATTGTCACACACCCGGCAACAATCAGAGACAGGATTCAAACTTAGTTTTTCTGACTTCAAAATCAGTGCTCTTAAAACTCTACCACTTCTTCCCAGCTTTATCCTGCTTCTCAGTAATGTCGATCAGTCAGTCAACAAAGGTTATCAAACATCTATTCTGTTCCAGGCACGGTGCTAGGCTCCGAGAAAAGTCACATAATAAGTGAGAATGACATTTGCAGCCATCAGCAACGTATCTCCACACCTGCCCTTCAAACTGTCTAGCTCCCACATTGGGCTAACTTGCCCTTCTGGTGACCTCTCTTTGTCCGTGGCACCACAATTTGCCCAATATCTCCCGTTTAAGATCTTGCTTGTTATCTTTCATCCTTGAATCTCCCTCCTCTGACACATCTCCTATGATTCATCTTACCAGGAGTCCCATTAATATCTCCTCTGTATCTCTCAGTTTCACTACCACCAAGTAGGCTTTTCATTACCACCCTCCTAGATTCTAGCTAGCCTGGGTGAAAGAAAAGGTCTTCCTGTTTCTGCTCTCTACCCCTTCCAATCCATTTCTTACACTGCTACCAAACTAACCTTCTTTGTGTAATACTTTGTGAATAACAGGTACTTTAGTAGCATTTGTTGAATTAAAAGTGTAGGTTAGTCTATCAGTCCCCTACCCCTAACTTGGCAATGGATTCATGTTGCCTACAATGTAAAATTGAAATTCCTTCGGCTAGCGTTAAAGGCCTGCCAAAATTAGGTAGCTTCTTCTCATGAGTAACATTCCACAGCACATAAAGGACTTTTATATGTACTAATTTAATCAGGTGTGTAAAGTCATATATGTATATGTATATATACACAAATATGTGTCCATACATGCACACATATGTGTGTGTACAAAATAGAGATTTGTGTGTGGGATCATTGTAAGAATACTGATTCAGTGCCCTCCAAAGTTGACAAAGTACATTTATACCATTGGGGTGGGAGGGGGGGCATCAAGTACACAAACAGAAACAGTTGCACAAATTAGCCATTAAGATCTCCAAAGTCGGGGGCAGCCAGGTGGCTCAGTGGATAGAGCACCAGCCCTGGAGTCAGGAGGACCTGAGTTCAAATCCGGCTTCAGACACTTAACACTTACTAGCTGTGTGACCCTAGTGAAGTCATGTAACCCCAATTGCCTCACAAAAAAAAGAAAAAAAATGAAAAAAAAAAAAGATCTCCAAAGTCATTTTAGGCTCAAAGGTCAATCCAATTGCCCCCTTGATACTGAGTAGATGCAGCACCAAAATATACTTTAGCTAAATTCCTCACAGAAGCTGAGAGATCTTATTTCAGAACTAAAAGTAGAAAAGGCATAAATGAATTATAGAGTCCTAGCACATATAAAGTGTATCTCATGTCAGGGCTCTCTTTGTATTAACAGAGTTTCTCTCTCTCTCTCTCTCTCTCTCTCTCTCTCTCTCTCTCTCTCTCTCTCTCTCTCACACACACACACACACACACACACACACACACACACACACACACACACACACTTTTATCTTCTTGTGGGGTGGGGGGCAATGAGGGTTAAGTGACTTGCCCAGGGTCACACAGCTAGTAAGTGTCAAGTATCTGAGGCTGCATTTGAACTTAGGTCCTTCTGAATCCAGGGCCGGTGCTCTATCCACTGCACCACCCAGCTGCCCCCTCACACTTTTGTTTTGAGTAGTGTGGTCAGGCTGCCCTTCAGGGTCTCTATCTACATCTTATCACTTTGACCCTAGATGCTAAGCAAGGTTTACAATTATAAATACTCCTTCTTGGATGTATTTGCCAGGTACCTCAGAAAAAGCTCTCTCATCTGTATGTTTCAGAGCATAAATGTGGCTAATGGGTTCATTGGGTTAGACTTACCAGTTCTGTATCCCCCCCAAAAAAGCAGGAGAAAGTTCAAAATACTGTTTTGTCTGCTTTGGGGGACATTTTAAGAAGCAGGGCTTTAGTGAACAAGTGGGATCTCTGATCCTGTCACTCCTTTATTCAAAAAAACTTCACTGACACTGTAAAGTAGAGCTAGGACCCAATTAGTGAAAATTAGGAATCCCAAAGTCATCTCATTATTCAAATTCACATTGCCTATTTCCCTTGGGTCAGAACCAATTCCATAGTTTACATGATTAGAATTTAAAACAACGCAAATTCAAATATGCGTGCATACTTCAGAGAGTCCCTGTTCTTCACTAACCAGACCCAGCTGTATGAACTTATGAAACTTCCAAGACCTTCCACAGCCTGATTGCAGCCTACTAGGACAGCTTTATTTTTCATATGACCCTGCATCATGTACACTACCTTTCTGTCCTCTCTTCTCATCTGGCTCTTTCCTGTTTGCCATGACTTGGCTCATGCTGTCCCTCAGAACCAAATATATATTTTTCCCCAATCCCATAAGTAGTCCATCTCCACTTGCTGAAAGTCCTCCATTTTCTTCTAGACCCATTCTCCATGATCTGGTCCTTCCCTGATTCCCATGCCTAACTTGGCTGAAATTGATTTTACTTTGATCGCTTCTCATAGCACTTTACTTGTGTTTCTTCTTTGCCATTATCCTAGCTTTTCTCCTCCCTTGTATTTATTTGTGTGTCTTCTCCCTCAGTTAGGATATAAACTCTTTGAAAGCAAATCTCAGTTGTTTTTTATCTTCATATTCCCCAGCACACAATGGTCCTTTTTTACATAGTAGACATATTAGATTTTTGCGGAATTGAATTTCATTTTCTACTTATGACATTAGTTACTTCTCAGATATTTAAAGGAAAAAAACTAATGATAACCCAGTGTTTCTTTGGGGGTGATTCATTGAAAACTATTGCTTTCTGTGTAATCCCCTTAATAAGCATATTTTAAGGAAGACACTTCAAAGGATGAAGACAATCCATAATCCATTAAGTCTCCAAAATTTCTTTTATCATCTTCAGCATCTATTGCTGCTAGATTAAGAATTTGCTACCCTTTTATTTTTTTTTATTTTTTTTTTGGACCATGTAATGTTCATCTGATAGAAATAATGTTTTAAAGTACTTTGGGGAGGATATAGATTCTGCTGTTTCTTTGTACACAGTAGACACTTAATAAAAGTTTCTGGAATAGAATTAACTAATAGAACCATAGAATGTGAGAAGTGGAAGGAATCTTAGAGATGAGATATCTCATCTAGCCCCCTCATTTTACAAAGGTGAAAACTAAAGCTTTGACAGATGAAGTTATTTGCCCAGGACCTGGGATCACTAGTAGCAGAGCCAAAAGGAGAGCCTGTGTTTTCTGATGCACAATCAGGTGCTCTTTTTTTTTTTTTAACCACATTGCATTATTACAAGCCTACCCTGTTAAAGATGTTTATCTCCTTAAAATTCCACTGCCATTTTATTTATCTTGGATTATGTATTTCTTCTTTCCCCCTTCTCAACCCCCCACAAAATTCTTTCTCTAAAACCACCCTATAGGATTTCCAGACCTATTATGATGCTGCTCTATGCCTCAAATAGAGCTGGCCAAAATCCAAAGGTGGATGATGTGACATTTTCTCCAAAGGTATATAATTTACAGTTCTCTAAAATGTTTGGAAGCTAGAAGAAGATAGTCTACAGAGTGACAAGCAATAGTAACAATAATTATGAGGTGTCAATGAATCCATCTGAGTGATAATATGAAAGGCTGATAAAGTAAGCTTCAGAACTGCAGGGAGATGCCTGGGATTTGTCAGCCTCACTCGACAGCTTGGCGGCCCCCATTGGGAGGTCAGGAACAACGATCAGAACAGAGGTGGGTGGTGATTGTTTTCTGAGCAAAGAGCATTAATGGACTACACTAAAAAATAATTTCCTTCCCCACCCCAGAGTAATCTCTGAGGAGTACTGTGTGGCTTCTTCTAAAATTGAAACCGTGGTGATCTCAACTCAAAGAAAACTTTCAAGTAAAATAGAAAGGAAGAGAAGGAAGAAGTAGAGGGAAATGAGCATGTTATTAATGTCATATACATATTTCCATTAATCTGCCTTTAGTATTTAATTATGCTAAATTATGGATTTAGGAAAAACTATAACTCTAAACCTTGGTATTAAGCATTACATTTGGTCACATTGCCTTTAAGGTACTCACTCCCTCTCAAAAGGGACCTCAAGAGAATGTTTTGATATTATAAACTACATATACATACTGCTTCAATTCTTGAGTAAAACAAGAAAATCTACTTACATTTCTATGAGTTTCAAGTAAGATATTTTACATTGTTTTATTGCTTTTTCTTATATAGTTTTGATACCGTTTAGGAGTTGAATGTAATTAACTTGAAGACATGTTCACTATAGGGAAAAATTCTATGATGCAATTTCATTGTCACTGGATATTAATGAAACAAATGGGAAATTGAAAAGAAAGTCATCTTCTACTTTCCAGTTCCATTGATGGTATTGTTGTTATCGTTGTTTTAATTTGTTTTTTTCCATTTGTCTACACTTTAGGGAATGGGTTGAGGTTGTGGGGGGATGTTTTTTTTTTTGAGGACTTTAATACTAGCTTTAGTGATTAGAAGAAAAAGAGCTACAACAAGAAACTTATTTTGTGGTGACATTTTTTAAAACTAGGAAATTCCTTTCAGTCCTTAATCCATTCTATTTTAAAATAAAGTAATATGTCCTGAGCTGCTGGAGACTGAGCCCCGCTCCCCCCTCCTTGGGCAGTGCCCTAATCTTGGGGAAGTTGTGTTTGATGCTTTGCAGTTAGGGCTTCTTCCTTTCCTTTCCCCTCCTTCCCCCATCTTGTTTTGTGACACATGCTAACTCCCTCCCCCTTCTCCCTCTTCTCCCCTCTCCCCTGGGAAAATACAATGAATGAATAAAGACTTATTGATACTGAAAAAAATAAAGTAATATGTGTCTCAGAATAACAAGATGGTAAGACTGGTAGCAGACATGTGCAATTTTAAATGACCTAGATAAAACCAGTAAATCAAATCTTTCTGTGAAAAACCTTGAGAGGTGATAAATTGAAGGACTAGTCTCATATCTATTATCATTTTTAATATACTGAAGCAAAATGAAATATGTTTTGGTTCCTTGCCCACAAATGCTGTTAAACGAAAGTGTAGCATACACCCCACATCAGGCATGTGTATGTACACATACACACATACACACTTGCTAGCTCTGTGCCCCTGGGCAAGTCACTTTACCTCGGTGCCTCAGTTTCTTCATCTATAAAATAAGAAGGATAGACCCAATGGCCTCTAATGTCCATTCTAGCTATGAATCTTTGATCTGTGGAGATAGCATAGTAGTCAGTGGTGCATGTTGACCTAGAAAACCACAAATTAACATTATCTATATTGTATTGCCCTTTTATTTTGTTAAGTATTTCCCCATACATTTTGATCCCAGAATTTTGACTTTGGGTCAGGCTGGAAGTTTGACTTCTCTGGGATAGAGCACTAGATTTGGAGGGGGGGAGACGAGGTTTTGAATCCTTCCTCAGACACTCATTAGCTTTGTTATATTCAGCAAGTCACAATCTCTAAGAACCTCAGTTTCCTCCTCTGTAAAATGAGGAGATTGGACTCAATGATCATTAAATTCCCTTCCAGTTCTAAATCTATAATTCTCCAAACACATCACTTTCTCTTCTGGCATATAATTTTGTGGTTCTTTTAGTGACTAAAATAACACTGCTACCTACTAGTCCCAAAATACTGGTGTTAGTTGTTATTGTTATTTACAATGTTGGTCATTTGTAAATTCTTGGGGATGCAATTTGAGTTCACTGGCATGACACTGGTAGCATGTGAGAAAAGCTTTAGTGATTATGCACATCTTTTATTCAATGAAGAGTAGGAAATAGTGTTGAAATGCATACCTGGCCCCCCTGGAGAGCTACAGACATATCCTCTGAGTGAGCTGTCATCAGAACTCCGAAAGGAGAGAAGCCAGTGGCCATATAAAAGGAAAGAACAGAGAGAAGTACTTCCCTCCTCCTTCCTGGACCTCTGCCCCTGGGAGTCACTTTCCCTAACCTGCTTTTCCTAGTTTCTCCATATCTTCTTCCACTTCTGGACTCACTAAACTATTTCAATTTCTCTAAAAGTGCCAGGTACTCTCACCTCAATATTATCAACTCACCTGCTTGGCAAGAAGTCAGGTCTCCATCAATTAAGCTTCATTATCCTTTCTGGACAAACATTAGCTTTTTTTTGCAACATAATTCAGTCAACTTGCTCTATCCCCAGGTAAACAGAGAGTCCACAGTGATATGAGGGACAGTATTAGTGGCACATAAAACCATAAATTTGAGGAACTAAATTGAGACATGACATACTAGGCAACAGGCAAGACATTAAGCATATATTCAGTGCTATGGGCCAGACACCGTAGTAAGTACTGAATGGAGACAAAAATACAAGCAAAAAGAATGACGGTCCCTGCCCTCGAAGATCTTCCATTGTCATGGGGGAAGATAGCTCAAAAGAACAGGAATGAGCAGAAAGGGGGTAAATGCCAGAGCAGTCAAAGTCCTGAGAGTTAGAAACAGAGTCGGCCAGTAGTGGAATGGCCATCCCCAAAATGGTGGCTCCAGGAAATGATGACCAATTGAGAAAAGAAGTAGGAGAAGTGGGGGGGGGGGCGGAATGTTCTGGGGAGAGAGGGCCCCAGGGCAGAGAGAAGTTGCATTATTCTGAAAAAGTTGCCAACATTAGACCTAAATACAAAATCAATCTCTTCCTGAAACCCAGTCTTCCTCCTTCTAAACTTTTGTCTTAAAATATCCTAGTGAATGTTTATTACATCCCATTTTCTTTTACTATTTATAAGATTTATAAGATTTGGGGGGACCAGACCTGTGATTTCATTCCCTCCATCAGTACAGCTCAGCACCTGCTACTCAGAATCTTAGAGCATTGCCAGGGCACTAAGTGCCCTGACAGTATTCACACAGTCATCGTGCCAACATACGTCTTGAACCCATGTCTTCCTGTCCCTGAGGTCAGCTCTCTATTCCCTAGGTCGCAATGCCTCTCATTTACAATATAGAGCTTGTTGTAAAGGGAAATATATGCTCATTTCTGTGGATTTCCCCAAAAGTGTGACTCTTGCCTATCCTAGAATGTTCACTTTCTTGAAAATTTAACATCAACACTTTTCCTGACATTGGGAAACAAAATGGCACATTGGAAAGAGCACTGGAATGAGTATTAGAGGATGTAGGTTTTCTGCTACTTGCTATCTGGAAAAAGCTGAGGCAAAATCATTGAGTTTGTATACACCTCACTTTCCTCATCTGTAAATGAGGGGTTGGGATGGATGATATCTCTTCCTGTAATCCTATACTAAAACACCATGATGCCTCAGAAGAACTAAAATTGGAATAACTCATATGAGAATGAAAAGAAGCATGGTGTGCATAAGTAGGTCTATTGCCTACAAACAGTATATTACCAAAGATAAGTTGAATATGAGAAGAGTTATGAGAAACATTATTGATGGCATGAATTATTGAGAAGAAGGACAAGCTGGTCATCTCAAAAAAAGTGAAACTAGGGGCAGCTAGGTGGCACAGTAGATAGAGCACCAGCCCTGCATTCAGGAGGACCTGAGTTCAAATGCAGCCTCAGATACTTAACACTTACTAGCTGTGTGACCCTGGGCAAATCACTTAACCCCAATTGCCTCACCAAAGAAAGAAAGAAAGAAAGAAAGAAAGAAAGAAAGAAAGAAAGAAAGAAAGAAAGAAAGAAAGAAAGAAAGAAAGAAAGAAAGAAAGAAAGAAAGAAAGAAAGAAAGAAAGAAAGAAAGAAAGAAAGAAAGAAAGAAAGAAAGGGAAAGGGAAAGGGAAAGGGAAAGGAAAGGAAAGGAAAGGAAAGGAAAGGAAAGGAAAGGAAAGGAAAGGAAAGGAAAGGAAAGGAAAAAGTGAAACTAGACAGAGCAGGTGGTAGAAAAGTGTCCCTGGAATAGTAAAATATCAGGAAGAAGAGCTCCAGTATGTTGAGTAAACGCTCTCTGGAGAATTTTTGGGAAAGCATGGAAAATAATCCCTTAGAACCAGAAAGCATGAAAGGTTTGTCATCTGTGCTGGGGTGCAGATATACACACCAATGAGATCCCAAGCTTATCAAAGGAACAAAATAACCAACATTCTAAGTTCTGGAAATGGGCTGTTTTATTTTGGCATTGACCTCGAGGCAGAAATTATTATTCCATCTCTTATGGCTCTTTCCCATAGAGAAATATTTCCATAGAGAGGAATTCTTTCTGCCCAAAATCTGGTTTTAAAGAAAGACAGGGGGCAGCTAGGTGGTACAGTGGATAAAGCACCGGCCCTGGATTCAGGAGTACCTGAGTTCAAATCCAGCCTCGGACACTTGACACTTACTGGCTGTGTGATCCTGGGCAAGTCACTTAACCCCCCAAACCCCCCCCCCACAAAAAAGACAGGTTAGCCTTAGTTGCTTTAAGAACCCTGTGGCTTGCCAATTTCATAGAGAGACAGACAGACAGACAGACAGAGAGAGTTTGAGCTCCCATTCTTCCTTGATTGAAATTCAATATAATTCAGTTCAATAAACACTTATTAAGTATCTGCTGTGTGGTAGGAATTAATCTCTGCACTAATGATTAAATGATGAATAACAGACCCTGTCTTCAAGCAGCATATAGGGGAATGTATAACAACATACACAATGGCAGGTCGATGGACCTGGTCCATATCTTTCCTCAGACACTAGTGATGTGACCCTGGACAAGTTATTTAACTTCTGTCTGCATCCGTTTTGTACATTTGCATTCATTTGTACAATAGCGACAATAATAGCACCAACCTCCCAGTGGTTTGGAAGGAGCAAAGGAGAATATTTGTAAAGTGCTTTGTAAATTTTTGTAAATGCTAGCTATGGTCATTGTCATCATCATTATTATACAAATAAGTGAATTAAAAGGTACGGTGTAATCGAGCAGAGTAGAAATTAAGACAAACAACTCTAGGTAAATGTGACGAGGGAGGGAATCTCAGCTGAGGGAATCATGGAGGAAGTGGCAGCTGAGTTGGTGTTGAAGCAAGAGAAGGATTTTTCAAAAGACAGTGGGGGGGGGTCAGATAGATGGCATAGTGGATAAAGCACCGGCCCTGGATTCAGGAGGACCTGAGTTCAAATATGTCCTCAGACATTTGACACTTACTAGCTGTGTGACCCTGGGCAAGTCACTTAACCCTCATTGCCCCACCCCCCAAAAAATGATAGTGACAGGGAAGGAGTATACTTCAGGCATGAGAGACATAACCTGTGTGAATACATGAATGCAAAAGGATGCAGGATAGAATGGAAGAATAGCTAATTATCCAGGTTGATAGAATATAGGGTATAAAAAGGGCAATCATAAAATTCCCCTGAGAGGTAGTTGGAAACCAGATTTTGCTGTGTCTTAAATGCAAAGCTGATTAGTTTGTCTTCAAACCCATGGGAAGCAGGGGAACAAAAATAGGTTTTTGAGCAAAGGAGTGGTATGGTTAGGCCTTGAACACTAGATTATTTTAACAATAATACAAAGGATGGGGGAGGACAGGAAAGGGGAAAGAAGAAGGGAATAAGCATTTACATTGCATCTACTATGCTCCAAGTACTGTAAAAGCATTTTTATGAAGATTACATCATTTTATCCTCACAACAACCCTGCAAAGTAGATCCTATTATTATCTCCATTTTACAGGTGAGGAAACTGAGGCAAACAGAGATGAAATGACTTGCTCAGGATTACACAGCTAATAAGTGTCTGGGGTCAAATTTTAACTCAGGTTTTCCTGATTTGGAGCTCAGCACTCTATGCACTGTGCCACCTAGCTGCCTAGCTGGAGTGTAAATAAGTATGTTGTCTATGTTACTATTTATTTAGCTACAAGTTAGTCATAAAAATTGCTTGACTTTAGATATGTAAGGTCAACCAAGGTAGAACATTCGGGATTCCATTAATTATAGGAATCCCTAACATTTAACAATTGATACAGTTGTAATGAGTACCTTTTAGCATCCCTTGGACTGTTGCTAATTGAAATAAACTAATCTGGATTCGTTTCAAGAAAAGAAAATTTGAAATTCATAAAGATGACCTAACTAATACAACAATAATTTCATGCTCAAAGGTGAGCATAAATAAGAGAATCATAGAATTAAGTCACAGGCCATCCATAATCCCAGGAATAACCATATCTCGTACCATAATCCTTATTACAACTTTTATAAACCTGTATAGATATAACACTGGATATAGTTCTAAGGCACTGTTATCTCTTTAAGTATCACAGTGATGGGTAATATAAAGATAATACCAGTGAAAAGGTGATTCTGAATAGGGATCAGAGATAACTTTCAGTGGTGTTACCTTTGAATATAAAAACAATTCTGGATGTGTGTGTGTGTGTGTGTGTGTGTGTGTGTGTGTGTGTGTGTGTGTGTGTGTGTGTGTATGCACTTATATCCCAATTTACATTTTCCTACAATTTAAACCTTTTAGGCACTCTAAAATTTCCTATGTAAATGAAGTATAGTGCTGATTTCCTTTCACTTGAACTCATTTCATTTCAAAAAGAAAATGCTTGGGAAATGTTCCCATTGTTTGTCTTTTGTGTGAAATCATTCCGGAGGAACAGAATGCTTTCAAGATCCTCATTAAATTCTGAATCAAAGACACTGTGAAAAGATCTTTGCAATCCCATTAAACATACAGGTAGTGATCACCATTAGCAATTTCATCTTCAGAAATGGACAACAATTTAGAATGATGTGTGGTTTCCATTTGGTAATCCCACTGACAGACAGGGTGTTAATGAGTGCTTCATACCTTTAGAGATGCCTCCTGGACTGATAAGCAAGCTGAGCTGTGCATTAATGGAGATGGGAACGAAAATAGTTATACTCTGATTCTTTAATTTCCTGTTAACACAAGCATTAGCTTAGTTAATTGACTTATTTCCACAAATGTATATTTCCTCAATATTTGACTATATTTCCATTGATTTGCAATAGTCTCCCCACCCTATAAATGTAGACAAAAAAGGGTAACAGGAAATTACTTTATACTTATCTATCTATCTATCTATCTATCTATCTATCTATCTATCTATCTATATATATACACACATACACTTTATTTTATTATATACATAATATATATGGTCTATATTACTTTATACCTATATATACATATAGGTATATATAGGTATATGTGTGTTTGCATTATGTATGTATATTTGCAACTATAAATAATGAGACTGGTTTTCCTGTGTGGTTTATGGAATCAGGTTCATACTTAATATATTATAGTCACACCTTATATGTTATAACCCAAATAGGAGACAGTCCCCATTGAAGGAAGGCCTTTGGGCCATCCAAAGCCATTAAAACTATTAGCTCAGATTTCAAATAAGCAGGATAATCAAATTTCTTTTCAGGTAGAAACCAATTCTCTTGACTATCACTTCTCTAACAATGCCAAGTTCTCATAAATAAATCTCACAGTCACTTTCCTGTGAGTTCCATTTTTAACTGTGTATAGAATAACCAAAGGGAATATAAATTCAGCTGCTTAGAAATTAAAATGCCACTTTTTCTAGATTATGTGCGTGTGTATCGGGTCCCCCAATCCTGTCTGCAAATGGACCAAATAATCATTCCAAAACATTGACAACTATTTCACAGTGTCAGCCCATTTTGAAATATCTTGATATTTTAAAGGTATGTTTTAACAAAACTGTAATGGGAGGGGAGTTGACCTTCAAAGACAGAGAAGGCAGAAGGAGTGGTCACTGTGCTAGGAAATACACTCCTTGGCCTCCAACTCTGCCGGCAATTTATCTGAATCCTTAAACATTGAGGAGCAGTTGTACTTTAGTGGTGTTTCTCTGAAGCTTGACCTCATGATTCTCTTGACATGGAGCAAATAGCAGTAGGGGAGGAAAAAAAGAAGCAGAACACTATTCTTCTCTACACTGAGGGAGGCAGAATGGCTCTGCAGTTTGGGGCCTGCAAGTGTCTTTCTTTTCAGGTGCACCATCTTGATGCTTTGCTGACCTTCCAGAGGCGATTTTCTCTCCTCAGACATGCCCATAGTGTTGGCCAAAGAGCCTAGCATCATGTAAATGTGAACTTGTCTGACAAAATGGCAAAATATCCTCCCTTGAGAATTGGCTGATGCTATATTAAAAGGAAATTAAATCTGATGCTAGTAGCAACTAGCTGACATACTGAATATAGGATCCTAAAAAACATTTTTTTTCTAAAGCTGGAAGGAATCTGAGTGATTGTTTAGTCATATACCATCATAGTATTAAATGAAGAAAATGAGCCCTAGAAAGGTTTAGTATCACACAAGTTAGTTCCAAAGCAGGGACTAGCTCAGCTAGTATAAAGAACATAGTCTTATGTAAGGAACACAGTGGGCATCTAGATGGATCAGTGGATAGCATGCCCAGTCTGGAGTCAAGCAGGCTAATCTGTAGTTCAAATCTAGCCTCAGATAGTTACCAGTTGTATGACCCTGGTTGACACTTCACTCTGCCTCAGTTTCTTCATCTGTAAAATGAGCTAGAGAAGGAAATGGCAAACCACTCCAGCATCCTTGCCAAGAAAACCCCAAATGGGGTTACGGAGTCCAATACAACTGAAAAACCATTGAAAAACAACAAAGGAGTGTGAAACAATCCCCTCCTCTGGACAAGGTAAAAATGGAGGTTCTGCTCCTCTCCCACAGGCAATTACCTCTCTTTGCTATGCTTCTAGACACTTGAATGTTGAACTCTTAACAAGGTTACTGTTGTATAGAAAACCCATAGGTTGTAGCCTATGGGTTTATTACTTTAATATACTTGATTGATTGATTGATTAGAGATGTTCTCACCTGATAAAAGTATTAGAATTTGAGGTTTTGTTAGTTACTTTAAATTGTGTAGAGTGGTTGAATCAGTTGGCATACATATACACATACACACAGTGCTCAAATCAAAAAGACTTTAAACTAAAAATTAAGAGAAAGAAAAAGATACTCAATAAGTCATATGCGATGAGCCAGTATAACATTGGAAGACAATTATCAGGAGGGAGAATCAGTGGTTCAAAAGAAATATTACCCAAGAAAAGAACCTACAATACAACTCATAGCCTCACATCCACACAAAATCACAAAGTAAAGGTAATAAATTGAGCCAAAGAATGTAATGCAAGCATATACATTTAACTTTCCTAATATTAATGATGTTTGATGGCATGAGATGCTAGTCTAAGATAAGGCCATAGAGGTCATATGCTTTATTTAAAAAGAAGAGACCTCAGTTTCCTTATCTGTAAATCCTCCCAGAGCTATTTGGAGGCTTAAAATGAGAAAATGACAATAAGTGCTTCGCAAACCTTAAAATTGTAGAATTAGAGCTAGAAGGAATCTAGCAATCATCTAGAGAAACAGCCTGGTAAATGAGAAAGATCATTGGCTTTGGAGTCAGAGGACTTGAGTTCAAATTTGGTCTCTATCCCTTACTACCTGTATGACCTTGAACAAATCATATTACCCCTATGAGCCTCAGTTTTCTCATTGGTAATTTGAGAGGATTTGAGCTAGACCTTAGAGCTGGAAGGGACCTTAAAGACCATCTAATCCAAACCCAGCATTTTAAAAACCTAGAAAAGTAAGGTGACCAACCCAAGGTGACACAGTCAGTAAGTAGCAAGATCGAGATCTAAAGACAGATCCTCTGATTTCAAAACCAGTATTCCTTAAAGCACTAGATAAATGCCAGATTTTATTATATCTTTTATCTCACCACTGATTTTAAAAGTTCCTTGAAGTCTAAGACTTTAGAGATTCCTGTAGTTAGCTTTCACATACCAACTCTGGAAATACTAGAAAAGAGTTAAAACCCAAACATGGTGATTTGGTTGCCAAAGTCAAATGTTAAAATGAATTTTAGAGGTCTATCAGTGAAAATAACCTGAAAAGGGGGAGGAGGAAGAGGAAGAGGAGGAGGAGGAGGAGGAGGAGGAGGAGGAGGAGGAGAGAGAGAGAGAGAGAGAGAGAGAGAGAGAGAGAGAGAGAGAGAGAGAGAGAGAAAGTGTGTGTGTATGTGTGTGTACACACTATAATCTCCAGATTCAGTTGGTTTCTTTGTTAACCATCTATTCTGGGATTTGTTAAAATCCTAATGCTCACATTTTAATGACAATCCACTCAAGCTTGATTATTGTACACTTTGTGTTACCAGCCCTAATCACACTAAGGTAAATCACCTTGTCCTCAGGCCTCTCCCTAATTGCTATTGCTTATTCCTTTAATGTGTGAGCTCTTTGACGGTGTTAGATCTCAAAGACTTCTCCCTGGGTAGAATAGTTTTAAAGGCTTCCTGAAGTAAGGAATTTCTGGAGATGTGGGGACAAAGAAGAAAACCACATCTCCATTTTCCTGTTTTGCTGAATCATTTCATTCCATCTTATGAATATATATAAAAAGTTGACTAGTTCATCTTTCTATCCTGACCACACTTCCCCTTCATAATGGTAATAAAATAAATGAGATCAGCAGTCAGTCCCCATAAACACACACACACAGAATCCTCCCTATGCCTACCAAAAAAAAAGGTATGATTGTGTGTATGTAAAGTATATGTATGGATATAAAATGTATGTGTAGCATATTAATATAAGTGTGTATTGTATTCATATGTATGCCTAGTACCAAATACATACCTGTTTGTATATAAGTACATAACTGTTTGTATGCATATCTATATTCATACCTGCCAAATATGTATACATAATGGTATGTTGACATGACAGATGAAAAGTCTGAGAAACATAGTTTCTAGGTAGTTAATAACCAAATTATTAATTATGGCTAGCAAATAATCAATGAAATGAGGTCAGTGGTCCTCTTGGAAGCCAAAGATGTTCCCTGGAGGACACTGAATGCTTAAAAAGCCTTTTTAAAAAGGAGGTGTAACTGGGGATGGAAATCAACTCTGATTGGTAACAATCAATGAGGAAGTGAGCAAAAAGTCTTCAGCTCCTCCTGCTAAGGATGGGTCAGTCAAGAGATTCAGTGGCCTTCAGTAATCTGGGCAAAAGAATCCACCTGTACCCAGACTACTCTGGCTGGTTTTCCCCTTCATAAACTGGGTCACCCTAAATTCTAATGGAAGGTTCCAAGGGTTTATTTCCTAAAGGCAAGAACTTGCCTAGACTGGATTCTATTTGCAAGGTCTGCTAGTTGGGTGGGAGTCCCAACCAAGATAGAGAAGCATGTACCTAGAGGAATTGGGTAATCTCATCTATCAGCAATGTCCTTCATAGACTGGCTGAATAACCTACAGGGGCTGGATTCTAAATGAGAAAATAAGGGAAAAACCTAATCCTAATTCAATAATTGGTTTTTAATATGAGCAAAATCATCATTTCTCTCATCAATAATATTTCATTATATTTTATATGTTGTTGGTTAGTTGTTTCAGTCGTGTGAAAGTCTTCATGACCCCATTTGGGGTTTTCTTGGCAAAGATACTGGAGTGGTTTACCATTTCCTTCTCCAGCTCATTTTATAGGTGAGGAAACTGAGGCAAACAGGGTTAAATGACTTACCCAGGGTCACACAGCTGGTAACTGTCTGAGGTCAGATTTGAACTCAGAAAGAGGAGTCTTCCAGTCTCCAGACCCAGAACTCTATCCACTGTACAACCTAGCTGCCCATACATATACAGAGTTCAAATCCAGCCTCAGACACTAGCTGTTTGACCCCAAGCAGGTCACTTAACCTCTGTCTCAGTTTCCTCATCTTAAATTGAGGATAATAAGAGCACCTATTTCACAGGGTTATTGTCAGGATCAAATGAAATCATAACTGTACAGTTCACAGCACAGTGTTTAGCATATGTGTGTGCGTCGTATATATGTTCTATATAAATGTTAGCTATTATTAGTTTCATACATAAAGAGAGAAAAGTAGAGAGGCCTTAGAGCCAAGAAGAGCCGGTCCTGCCTCTAACACATACTAGCTACGTGGCTGTGGACAAGTCACTGAGTCTCTTATTGTGTTAGGCAACTCTTGAAAGCTGTAAGTTGGTGAGAAGGTACCAGCCTTCATTGGTAAAGAATTTTCTGATCTGGAAGTTGTCTGTATCAATGAAATCGCAAGCCCCATCTCTATCCCTCATCCTTTTTAGGTGTGTATATATATGTGTATATATAGCTGTATGTACACATTTATATACAGAAACACACACACACCTTTCTTGGGAGAGAAGCCTCAAAGCTTTCTGCTGCCCTTTTCTGGAATCCAACTCAATGCATTAAAAAACCTAGGAAAACCACTGGACTTCCTGACAGACTCCTAATGGTCTTGGCCACAGTTTATTATGCTGTTGCAAATTGTAATTTTTTTCTAATTGACTTGTTTTTACTGAAGGGCACACACAAAAGAAATTAAGTGTACTATACTCAACTGGTGTGGTAATGTTTGTGTGTTGTATTCCATTTACACAGAGAACAAATTAAAATGCAATGAGAGAAGGCTGAGTGAAATCCAGTGAGTGAGAAGAAAGCCGTTTTCTTCCCAGGCCTCTGTATTTAATACTCCTATTTTCATAAAGCAAACAGCTGAGGCATATAGCTAAATTGACTTGCACTTGGAAATATAAAAAGAAGAAACCGTTTAGCATAAAAACTGGTGAGATCTGCCCAGAATTTCCTTTCTAAGGGAAGAAAACAAAAGCCAAGGACTCAGCAATTTGTGACTCATGAGCTGTTTGATTGGCAGGCGCAGTGAATTTTCGGAGTGGCTTTGTTTCTTCCAGCATACTGTTCATTCATAGCTCTAGAAGAGACTAAAGAATCTTTGCAGAGCCCTTGCCCTAAAGGGGTGGCAAAACCTTTCTGGGCTCCAGTCGTGCCTCATTTTGTCTACAGGATAGCAAACATGCAGGTAAAAACAGGAGAAATTCAGATATTTTCAATATGATGCTAAATATCTTGCTCTTTAGAAATATTTGGGCAACTGAATATTTCATTATTTTATCCAGGTGATTTTGGCATCATATAATTACATTATGCTGGGTGATCCAAATATATCAGTAAGAAACGTCTGCAAGACATCCCTGGTCTGTTTTTTTTTTCTTCTGATAGCTAGCTTTTATATAGTACTTTAAGGCTTACAAAGTGCTTTACCTATGCTGTGTCACTGAATTTTACTTTGTAGTTCACTATTTTTGGACCTTAGTTTTTGTTTTGTTTTGTTGGTGAGGCAGTTGGGGTTAAGTGACTTGCCCAGGGTCACACAGCTAGTAAATCTCAAGGGTCTGAGGCCAGATTTGAGCTCAGGTCCTCCTGAATCCAGAGCCGGTGCTCTATCCACTGTACCACCTAGCTGCCCTGGACCTTAGTTTTTGACATCAGAAATGTCACATTTGATTCCAGGGCTGGAGGGGACCTCTGAGGCTTAGTCAAACCCCTGCATTTTGCAAATTAGGAAACTTTGGCCCCTGGAAGTTAAATGACTTGCCCAAGATCACCCATGAAGTAAACACCAGAAGCAAGATTCGAACCCAGTTCTTCATATTCTAAACACAAGGCTTTGTCCACCGTATCCCACTGCCAGTTTCTCCAAGAACCCCAAGACTAAGATGTTTGTGAATTCAGAGGGGGAAGAGTATGTGACAATGATGCCAAAGAGAGAAACGTGGAAGAGAGGAGTGACCTCAGAGATCATGTGGTACAGATTGAATTAGCCAGCATCAGAGGTCACTTCCAAATGGATCAGGCTAACTGTGGCCAAATCAGACCATGATGAAAACTGTGCCAGTCCAGATCACTACAGCTCCTTCCTTAGGGGAAACCTAGAGTCTTTCTTCTCACCACTCCTGCCCATCGTTTAAGATGACCCAAATATTAACATGTTATTTTGTGCCCCTCCCTTCTTTACAATCAAGCATCCTGCCTCTTCATAAAAACTCACCTATGAGGCTTTCAAACCAACCCAGGCCTACAATGAACTTTGTGGTCTCTGAATTCCTGTAACCCTTAACCTTGTAAAGTAAAATCTAGCCCTTAATTATAGCTTTCTGCTCTTGTCCAATTCTTTCATGTAGTTAGGTACACGTGCATATGTGTATGAGTTGCGTCTGGAAAGAGATTGTAAGGTGGCACCCAGTGTGATGTGACCTAGTGCCAAGAGCCCTGGCATTGAAGTCTTAGGAGCTGATTCCCATTTCTGACTCTCTGCTTACTGTCTGACCTGGGTCAAGTCAACGAACTTCTCTGGGTCACACTTTCCTCATCTATAAAATGAGAGGGGTGGATGAAACAATCTGAATTGATTGTTCCATTATTTTCAAGTGTCCAACTCTCCATGACCCCATTTGGGGTTTCTCGGCCAAGATACTAGAGCGGTTTGGCATTTCTTTCTCTGGCTCATTTGACATATGAGGAAACTGAAGCAAACAGGGTAAAGTGGCTTGCCCAAAGTCACACAGCCAGTACATGTATGAGGCCAGATTTGAACTCAGGAAGATGAGTCTTCCTGACTCCAGGCCTGGAACTCTGTCCACTGTACCACCTAATTGCCCTAATAATTCTGAAGGCCCAATCCATTTCTAAATCTATGATCCTTTGATCCTTGTAGATATAGTGCTAGCTCAAGAACCTAGAAGGGTTTCACCTGAACAGCAGGGAAAACTTAAGGGGGACATGCCTGTTTTCATATAATTGAAGGGTCATCTTGTGGAAAGGGCCCCTTCTTGGCCCCAGAGAGCAGAATTAAAATCATTGAGGTGGGAAGTTGAGGAGAGGTATATTTTGTCTCAGTAGAAGGAAGATTCTGCTAACACATAGAACAATCTAAAAATGAAACAGGGGCCTGGTTAGCCCAAGAATTCCCAGCTCTGTGTAAGTGTTCTATCACAAGCAAGATGGCCCCTTGAGAAATACATCCTGTTGGGGATGTGGCAGAGGGAGCTTCCTTATGTTCCAGGATAGATAACTTCTATTGTACTTTCCAACTCTTTAAGATTCCAGCCCCTTTGGTGCATGTTTTCCTCCCTAACATTTATAAAATAAACATGACTGCTTGATCAAGATGCAGTGCTATTTGGGTCCCACCCCAGAAATTCTATTCCAAAAGAAATCTTGATAATAAACCGTAGAGTTGGGAGACAGAGTGCACCAGCCTGCTATCAGCAAGCCTCAGATGAATGTATCCCCTGGGATACAAAGCCAGCAAATACATATATGTTTAAATAGCCCCAAAGATAAAACAACTCATTTTGAGGAGTCAGCTTCTGTAAATGTTTATAAGATCTCTGAAGAAATGCTCATAAATTTACATGAGGCTTCTTGCGCAATTATGTCATTAATGGAGCTGACTTTATCATCTTAGAGTTTCTTGTTTAAAAGCTTCTCCCCCCACCATTTTCGTTGCTCCTGGCGCTCATGCTTGTCACTTGGTATTCAACAACTGAATAGGAAGAGCAGGGAAAGACTGCTGCTAATGTACTGCTGATAGAACTGGCAACTTCTTAAAAGGATTGTCATCAGCGTTTCATTTTAAGATTTTTTTTTTTACCTGCAACCTTGTCACTATTTATTTGAATTGAGTTCTTTTCTTTCTATGGTACATAGCAATATGAAAAGAAAGCATTAACTCCCTAATTGTGGTCAGAGCATGTAAAATAAGGCAGGATTCTAATGTAGGTTTGATTTGTATTCTATAGAACAGAAATTTTTCTTCATCCCAAGCCCCACCAAAAAAATCAATTCTTCACACAATACATTTGATACCCAAAATACTTATTGGAGTTTCAGGTTGAAGCTTAGTATGGAAATAACCTAAACCATTTTAAAGATTAAAATGATTTACTCGTAATGAATTCAAAGGTACAGAGATGATTATCTATGGTACAATTAGTTGTTAGATGTGCATGTGAAATATGCATTGCCCACCCTCCGCACCTCCCCCAGCAGAAATAAGCCCAACCATGGAGCTACTGTAAGTGATGTTGTCAATTTTGCTTTTGAATTAGCTTTCCACATTTTCTAGGGCTGGTTATTATCTGGTTCATTAATGAAATGGGGTGAATAGCCTGAAACTCATCTCTAGTAGACCTAGGGAGCCTTACTGTACCAACAATCCTTTGGATGAGGGTAGAGATCCTTTTTTTCTTTCTTTCTTAATGAGTCACTAGCCCTTTAAGAAAAAGTCATTTGATAATAAAATGCAAATAAAATGAAATTTGATTTAATTGTTTACTTATTGTTGGTTAATTATTATGTTAGGGTTTGAGGGGAGAGAAGTAGTCACAGAGGATCATACCAAGGAGAACTGAGAGTGAAAGAAATAAAAATGATCCAAAGAACCTGCTTTTAACTAAAAGGATGAAAAACTTAAAAACTTGTTCAGCGAATACAAACAAAAAAAATTAAATGAATCCTGTTATAACTATAGTTAATACAAGAGCAATCTGGAGAGAGAGAGAGAGAGTGAGCACTTTCTATCCCTTAGATTTCATAGAGCAATTTGCACCCTCATTCACTTGTGAATTATTTTATATGATAGTTACTCATGTATATATCATATCTCTGGACTAACTGCAGAGCTGTTCAGTTACCAATGGCAGGCAAGGTCAGCCTCCTTCAGTAGTAGTCCTGTCCCACTGTGGTGTCAAATCTGCAAGGAGCAGGCTAGAAGTGGGCCAAACTTCTGAGAACAGCTATTTGACAAGCCAATAGCTGATTGGCCAAAAGTCACTCAGGGACAACACAGAGGCAACATAAGAGACCTCAGAGACCATCTGGTACAAAAAGTATTTGATTTTTTAAAAAAATAATAATAATAATAATCCTACCTACAGTATTTCTAGCAAATGGTTATCCTGTCTCCGTAGCATTAAGAGCTCCAGTAGGGGAAAATCCACTACCTCCTAAAGCAACCATTCCACCTTGAGATAGCTCTGTTAGGCTGTAAGCTTTCTATGTATCAAACATAAACTTGTCTCTTTACATCTTTTACCCAGTGCTCCCCATTGTAGCCCTCTGGGACCAAGCAGAATAAGTCATACCCCACTCTGTTTCAAGCACTCAAAGATTGGATTTATATCCCCACTTGTTTTTTTGGTTGGTTGTGGGAGGGGGGGGCAACTGGGGTTGTGACTTGTCCTGGGTCACACAGCTAGTAATTGTTAAGTGTCTGAGGCCAGATTGGAACTCAGGTCCTCCTTAATCCAGGGCCAGTGCTCTATCCACAACGCCACCTAGCTACCGCTCCCCGACTTGTTTTAAGGTGAAGTTCTGTAGACTGATGTCTTCTACCTGGGCTCTTTTAGGGCTGCTGCATTGGTCTTGCACCCAAGAAGTCCATGAGGACCCATGCAGGACCCTCACTTTGTGGCAGTACAGTTCTTAGACATGGTAGCCACAAACCTCCTAGTCTCTGCTTGTTCAGCAACAGCCACAATTCAGCATAGGCCGGAAGATCTAAAGAAGCCACAGGCCAAGACAGATTCTTGGGGATTTCGCTGGTCCATTGCTTTCAAATCCAACTTCCATCTTTGTTTTAAGTTTACAATGCCTGCCTATTTCCACTTCTCCCATCTTTATATGATGGAAAGAGCACTTGTTCTGGAGTTAGAGGATTTCTCTCTACCTCTGATACCACCTGTGTGACAGGGAGTAAATCACTTCATCTCTCTGAGCTTAGTTCCTCATTTTTAAACAAGAGGTTGTTGGGCTGGATGGCAGAGATACCAGTTTCTTGTCTCATCGAATGTGGGGGTCAGAAAAAATTTGGCAGTAATTTGGCAGTTTGGTTTGTATACCTATTTTATATACCTACATACCCAGGGTCACATAGAAATTTCTCAGACAAAAAGGGGTTGCGAGTGGAAAAAGTTTAAGTGGCCCTGGCCTGGATCTCTTCCTTCATGACTTTTTGGGTTGTCAGTGATCTGGAATAAGGTGAAAGATCTCTTCCAGCTCCAGATCCATGATCCTTTGATCTACATCATTGTTTTTCTTCCCAAAGATAGTCACACCCTTGAAGATATCTTGATTTCAAAAGACTTCTGGGATTTTACTACTTCTTGTGGTAGCCTATTTTACTAACTGGAAGTACATTTGTGGGGGCACAGGTGTTTAGATCTGCAATGTCTTCCTTGTGGGGAACTCTCAGTGAGGAAGTTTCCTCTACCAATGGAGACCAACATCTCTTTTACAACTTCAGTTCATTTGATGATGAATACTTCTCTTTCTCTTGTCCTAAATAGTTCTCTTGTTCTCGACATCCCGAAAGAGCGTTCTTACCCTAGGAGAGGGAAAGAAAGAGGGGGAGGGAGAGGGAGAAGGAAGAAGGAAGAGGAGGAGGAGGAAAGGAAGGAAGGAAGGAAGAAAGAAAGAGGAAGGAAGCTGCATTAAGCCTAGAATAGCTTTACCAATATATTTTCCCCAGTAGGCAACATCACCTGCTCTGAATTACACATGTAAATACATAGTTATCCTGCTGTGTTGCACAGCATTTGATCTATTCAGTTCAAGTGGAAAAAGAATTAGCTTATAGCTTCATCCTTTGATGAAATGCAAATGTAATACTCCAAATAGCTATAATACCTTTCAATGATAATCACCTTGCTAATATAATATACCTGACTAGAATCCCAACAGAGATGATAATGTCTGAAATATCACTTACCTATCTTGCACTGATCTAGAATAAGGAGTAAAATGACATCTGGGCCCCTTGAAGCCTTCAGAGTTCATGTAAAACGGATTCCTGCTGGGTAACCGGGCCTGGGGCCATCAGGTGTACATCCACCTTTTCTCTGCATTCAGCTAAACAGCACAGGGTTAAATTAACAGCTGCCATATTAGTGGGAACATTAAGTTTTATATGCCATTAATGATGGTATAGTGGGGGGAATGATGGATTTGGAAGCAAGAGACCCAGATTCACTTCCTAGCTCTGCCATTTACTAACCCTGTGACCTTGGGAATGTCATTTAACCCCTCTGGGCCTCAGTTTTCTTATCTGTAAAATGAAAGGTTAGTCTAGATATTCACTAAGGCCCTTTCTGCATAACTCTATCATCCCAGAATTCCAATCTTCACTATACCAGGTTCAAATGGACATTCAGGGAGATGTCAAGACAGGACAGGAAAATGTGAGTGTAGTTCATTATCCCATGCAAAACTTTGTAACACAGTTGAGAAGGTTTGTGTTCTGTCAACAGGCACCTCCTGGGATTCATTCAGATTCCAAATTTCTCATGGTTATAAGGAAGGAAATGCTCTATTGTAGGTTGGAAAGCTTATTGTTCTTCAAATCTCTAAGAATCTTTAAGGAGAAAAGGAGGTAAAAAAACATAAAGGAATAGAAAATTAACCAATGACTAAATTGTAAGAGTTTCTGCAATAAAACATGTTTCGGAGACAAAAGTAAAGGGACAGGCAACAATCAGAATAAAGGGGGCAGTTATTCACATCCATGACATATTGCAATATCAGGAATCTATAAGTCAAATTTCAAAGGAAAGATTCATTCATTCCTGCTTGTTGTTACTTCTTTGGGAACTAGTTTTTCAGCAAGTTGGGATCTTCCCATTACACCGCATATTCTAATAAGCTGTTTTGAAAACATTTGTCTATTTCTCATTCACATTAAGTGATTAGCATTGCATTGTAAAGAACATCTTCCAAGAATGAGTTTGGGGAAATAAGTATAGAACAAAAATGTATAATCTACCACTATAATAAATTGAGCTATTATTCTTAATTTTTCTTGTTTTCTCTTGCTTCTAGAAACAGGGAAGATCGATCAAGAAATACACAAGTACAACACACCAGGATTCACTGGGTGTCTCTCCAGAGTACAATTCAACCAAATCGCTCCTCTCAAGGCAGCCTTGAGGCCAACAAACGCCTCTTCTCAAGTCCATATTCAAGGGGAGTTGGTGGAGTCCAACTGTGGTGCTTCCCCACTGACCATCCCACCCATGTCTGCTGCCACTGATCCTTGGCACTTAGATTCAGGTAGAGTATTAAAAAATAATTGATACTACTAATTTTACTGGTAATAACAATACTAAACAACAACAATGATAATCTCTCTTTTTTTATCCAGACCCATGATTTCATTAGCATAAGGAAGCCAATTGTATTGAAATATCTGTTTATTTGTTTCAGTCATATCCAACTCTTCATGACCGCATTTGGGGGTTTTTTTTTGGCAAAGATACTGGAGTGATTTGCCATTTCCTTCAACTCATTTTACAAATGAGGAACTGAGTCAAACAGGGTTAAGTGACTTGCCCAGGGGTCACACAGTGTCTGAGGTCAGATTTGAACTCAGGAAGATGAGCTTTCCTGATTCCAAGCTCTATCCACTGCACCAATATTGAAATGTAATTATCAAAATCCCCCCCAAAAAAAGCCAACAGACTCAAAATTAAAGACCCCTGTTTTAGGCTTTCAGATTATCTGAACAAATTGGCTTCCTCATCTTTTTTTCCCTTTGTCCCTTTGATGGTTTGTAGTGAGATAGGATATGTGCCAGTATCAAAAGAACTGGCTTGGGATAGAACCACGTTGAAGCTCCCCCACAGCTTCTGCCTTCACAGTAAGTGGCTCAGAGAAAGGCCAGCCTGTTTTCAGACCCAAGGTTGTCCTTGGGAGAAGAAGGGGATTCTTATCCAAGTCAGCACTGCAGCTGCATGAATCATAACTCAGGCAACCTCAAAGCACAGCTTTAAAATAAAACCATACTTTAAATATATTCAAATGCTGAATGTTCGAAGGTGAAAGAATTCCATTATGGTAGTATCTTCTCAACACCGAAACATTATGTGTCTGCTTTTCCTTGCCTGCTCTTACAGAGCTGGAGATGGGACATTCGAGTCATGCTTCATTACACAGTTTAAATATCCAGAAAAATTTCATTGCCTTAATGAGACATAATTGATAGTTTTATTAGTAACAACAATGTGCATTTAATTTCTTTAACCATATACCGGACTTATCATAACATTTATTATCTTCATCCCATTGCATTCGGTCATGGAGAGTAAAGCTGAGAAAAGAACCAATTTATGTCTCATTTTCAGAAAAGTCAGTGTGTAGACCTTGGATTATAGGTTCATAGATTTAGACCACAGAGGTCATTGAATCCAACCCATTCATTTTACAGGAGGAAGTGAGGCCCAGAAAGATTAAGGGACTTACTCAGGGTCATTCAGCATGTGTCAGGAGCAAGATTTTAAGTCAGGTCTTTGTAACTCCCAGCATGAGACAGAGTATTTCTCTTTGTCCCTCACATTTAGATTCAAATAACATCATGAAAAGCACTCCATAGAATGCTAATGGGCATTAATAACTTGATTTTGTAACAATGTTATTAGTTGACTTTGCTCCATTGGCTGGTTTGAGCTTAGGAAAGTTTTCGTCCCCAGAAGTTGAGACAGAAAATACAAAACCAGAAATAAGTGAAATAAGGAAAGCCATGAATCAAAATTAGAAGGGATCCTTAGATAGTATCTTCCATCACAAGACTGGATAAAAGAGGAAACAATCAATAGTCTTCTGAAATACACAGATGTGAACTCCTGCTGTTCATGTTAAAGACGAACAGAATGAAGTGGGTGCAAGACCATAAACATTGCAACAATGGCTGCCAAGAAACTAACTTTTTATGACATCTGACAGAAGCCCCCCTTCAGTCATGAGAGAGAAAGTTGAGTTTACTCATTTTTATTATAACTTCATTCACAAATTATTTTTCAATTTTTGTAGAATACAAATCAAAGTTATCAATTGCAGGTTAATTTCATGGCTTTTTTTTAAAAAGTTAAAATTTTATGCATGGCATCTTTTAATTATTTTTATTTATAATAACAAAGGCTCATGAAGGAAAAAACTTATTTGTGATGTTGAAATATACAGTTCAATATCCTTTAGCCCAGATATGAACCTGGACCAAAGTTGTACAGTAATCATTGTGCTTATGTTTAAGTTATGGTGCCTATGTAAGAAAATACCTATTTGTGAATAGGACTATCAGCCCTATCTAAATTCAGAGATCGCCTTAAATCCACCTCTTTGCAAAGGGGCAAGCAGCCCCTTCTCAAAAGCATAGTTTATAACTATGAAGATGACTGAAAACATTTATGAAGTGATCTCAAGTTTACAAAGTGCTTTATATGTTATTTCATCAACTCCCACTACCTATCAACATACGTTTCATGGCACTGATCAAGTGGGATTCCCCAAAAGAAATAAATGTATTCACCTGGTGTTCTTTTTTAACTTTTTGAGCACTTATCGTACATGTTCCAGTTTTGTGTCTACAATCTAATCAGTACAATTGCCAGGATTATGATCCCCAGGTTCCAATTTAGGGAAGTTTTCCTGCTGAGGTGAGGCAGAAATACACAAAACTAGAAGCACTTGAACTGAGGAGTTGCAGGTCAGAATTCAAAAATATCCTTAGTGTTTTCTTTTTATTAACATTGTTGTTACAGTTATTAATAACAGCTTGTCTATACGAAGTTTTAAAACTGATACATTAAATACATTATTTTGTTTGAGGTTCAAAACAACCCTTGAAGTAGTTATTATTTGCCCCACTTTATAAATGAGCAAACTGAGACTCAAAATAGTTAAATGACTTTCCCAGAGTCACATGGTAAGTGTCTTTGGCAGTATTGGAACTCAGGTCATTCTGACTGCAAATACAGTGGTCTATCCACCACATACTGCCTCTTCTAAAAGGTTAATTGGGCAAGAGATATTTATTGACAGTCATTAAGGCAGAGCGTTGCTTTGGTAACACAATAGATTTTTTCTTTTTTGCTACATAGGAATGTGGGAAAGGAGAGAAAATATAGCACAAATTAGGGAAGTCAGAAGCTTTCAACAGCTACCTTCTATTAGCTTAAGATTGCCCATTTGAATTCTGATTTGGGAAAAGGGATTTTGTTTGGTATTCCACAATGAATCTATTTAAAGACTGGATAATAATAGAGTTACATGAATCAGAGAAGCATAGTGTTCTTATTATCTGATTCCAAAAAAATGTGTATATTTATTGTCATACCAAAACAAACAAATATATATATATATATATATATATATATATATATATATATATATATATATATATATGTTCTCATTATGGGAAACACTAGCCATTATGGCTGATGGAAGACCAGTGGCACCCTCTCTCCTCTTAGGAGCTAGGTGGGGGACTATGAGTTCAGAAAGTGGTCTAAATATTCCCTGGTGCTATTTGGTTTGGCTACAAGAAAGAGTTCATTTTTAGAAAAGATAAAGGATTTTCAGTCATTTTCACTCTTTTCCACCTCTTCATGACACTATTTGGGGTTTTCTTGGCAAAGATACTGGAATGGTTTGCCATTTCCTTCTCCAGCTTATTTTACAGATGAGAAAACAGAGGCAAACATGGGTAAGTGACTTGTCTAGGGTCACACAGCTATTAAGTGTCTGAGGCCAGATTTGGATTCAGGAAGATGAGTCTCCCTGACTCCAGGCCCAGCATTCTAATCCAATGTGCCACCTAGCTGCCCAAAGGGGAAATGAATATATTGTGATATTTTTGCCATATGAAGATAAAAATAAAAATTATATATATATTTTTTTAAAAATCAGTGTGGTACAGCAGAAAGAGCACTAGATTTAGAGTAAGGAGACCTGGGTTTGAACCCTGTTTGTGTTACCCTGGGCAAGTCTCTAGGTTTCAATTTCCTTGTCTGTAAAATGAAAGGTTTAGGCTAGATCAGGGATGCTGTGAGGCCCAAAGGAGATATTGAGTATAAAGCACTTTGCAAACATTAAAGTGCTATATTGATGCTAGTGATTACTCTTATTAGCCTATAGTCACCAGTCCATGAGTCTGGTAATGACTTAATTCCCTGAGCCTTCTAGTGTACTACTTCTTAGCTCAAGCAGTGTTAATACAGCAGTTACAGAGGTATGATTGTTAATGTTTAACAACTGGACTCTTGGGAGAAAAAAAAAAAAGAAAAGTTTTCCCAAGCCTTAAATTTAATTTGCATTATTATATTTTCTTAAATCTATACCATCAACAAAACAATAAATTAAGTACTGATTTGTAGTGGTGGCCGATTTCCAAGGTGTAAATCCTTTCACTGAAAATATAGCAAAGAGTCACAAGACAGTTTAAGCTGACTCCAACACCCTACCGTAGAATAGAAGATCTATGTGAACATAATTTTGATTCCCCCACTCCATTTAATCGGTATTTATTAGGTTCCCTTTTGCCTCTAAACCCTATAATAAGGACACTAAAAGTCAAAATAACAAAAATGGAATTGAGGATAAATGTAAATCACAGAAAATTCAGTCTTAGGAAAAAGATCCTTTGAAAAGAAATGTCACCACATTGCTAGTACTTTTAAGTGAGAGTTAGCTACACCAGAGAGGGAGTAAATTCCCACTTACACTGTGACATTTATAGGTTACCATGACACTAGTCAACATGAGCCCAAACTCCTGATTTCAAAAACCCAGCATTTCCACCACTTCCTCCCGCTACCACCAAGACCACTATTATTAATTTTGTGCTAGTTGTGGGAGGAAGGAAACAAAGGGTAGAGAAGGAAGCAGGTGCTCCCTGTCTAGTCAAGAGCAGACAAGCTCTTGGGTGGTACCACATCCAGTGAGTCGATCACGTAGGTAAACTCTGCGGGGAGGCCTTTAGTGGTGGTCAAGGGCTTATGGAGGTACTGAAGGGATGAGCCTGACTGTCAGAGAGAGAGAGATCAGTTAGGCCTACATTTTTCCCTAGCTCTGTCCCTGATTTCACTATAAACTATTACCTACTCTCATTTGTAGCCAGCTAAGTGTTTGTGTAATCCAGACCCTTCCAGTTGCTATGGTGACTTTCTGGTGATGGCAGCTGTCTCCAACAAGTTGCATTGTTCACTCAGGCCTCACTCATGTGTAACAGGAATGTGATGGGAGACTCAATGAGACTGAAGTGAATCATTACTCGGTGAGCTGCCCCAAAAGTTGTGCCCCTCCCTTGTCACCTGCCAGTCCCTTCACATGAGCCCTCGTCCCCACTCCCAGCCCCAGGGGAAGATCACATTTGGATGGTAAGTAAGCATCCTGAGCTAGAAATGTTTTAGCTTGTCCATAAGGAAATGACAACTGAGCAACTGGCTTCCATGCTAGGTAGGAGAAATACTAAAATCATCTTTTGTTGCTATGGTTGTGGTTATGCCATAGGGGAAACTGATGGATTCTCCTATATAGAGGCTTTCCTAAAGAATGGCTCTTTTGTAACTCTATTGTGGATTCCCTGGATATGAATATCTAACTAGAATTGTTGTTCAGTCCAAATCCTTGCCCAGGTGGAGTGCCCACCAACAGAAATGCCAGAGGCTGTGATATTGTCAAATAGAGATCTTTTGTTCCTTACCCTCCCTGTTATCTGTGAGGCTGGAAGGATTTTGTGCATATAAATGATTTGACAGAATGCCTTGAGCCCTTCATTGGAAAGACACTGTGAATCGAAATGATAAATAAATGACCAATAACTCCCACTGTGACATTTAGTTTTATTAAAGTCCTTAGTTGATTCAAAGCCCATTATTCTATGGATAGAGAATCATAAATTGTTAGAGCTTGAGCAGATCACAGAAATCATAGAATCCAAGCCCCTCATTTTACAAATAAGGAAGAAGCCATCTGAGACCTAAATATGTTCAGTGGCTTACTCAAGTTACTCAGTTGGTCAGTCAACAAGCATTTATTGAGTTCTTCCAATGGCAGTCAGTCACATAAGCATTCATTAAGCACCTACTATCGGCCAGGCATTATGCTGAGCTCAGGATCTGTGCTAAGTTCTGGGGTTACAAAGAAATCAAAAGACATTCCCTATCTTCCAGGAGCTTACAATCTAATGGAACCTATGTTCTAGGCACTGTGCCAGGTGCTGAAGATACAAAAACAAAATAGAAACAGGCCCTGCCCTCAAAGGAGAAGACAGCATGCAAAAAAGAGAGACAGAGAGAGATCTCTACAGAGTCTAAAGCAAGGAAGGCCTCATGTAAACAGCGGTATTCAGGAACTCCAAGATTCCAAGGAGGGTATTCCAAAGATGAGGGAGAGACAGGATAAGAGTATTGTAGGTGGTGAAAAGCACCAAGGCCGGTAGAAATGGACTGTGCAGTGCAGACTAGGGATTTGTGTGTGATAAGACCAGACAGGTAGGATGAAGTTGAGTTGTACAGTTCTTTAAGTGCCAGAGGAGTTTACCTAGTAAGTAATTGAGCTCAGTCCATGCCTGGCAAGAAGTTAGGCTATAACATGGATTGTTGGCTGGCTTTGTCAGCTGGTACTTTGTTGTACCACACCAGACACCTGTTATTTACTAAAGTCATTTTCTGAGCTAAGTACTAATCAAGCCCAACCCTGCTCAGCTTCTATTAGATGAGATCCATTTTAATTACACAAATATTTATTCAGTACCCGTTGGTACCTTATGTCAGAAGCATTCTTCTAAATACTAGTTATTGTTGTTGTTTTTCAGTCATTTCATCCATGTCCAACTCTTCATGACCTCAGTTGAGGTTTACTTGGCAAAGATACTGGAGTATTTTGCCATTTCCTTCTACTTGTCATTTTACAAATGAGGAAACTGAGGCAAACAGGGTTAAGTGACTTGCCCCAGGTAACACAGCTAGTAAGTGTCTGAGGCCAGGTTTGAACTCATGAAGATGAGTCTTTATGATTCCAGGCCTAACACTCTATCCACTGTACCCCATAGCTGCCCAGATTAGATGAGATCCATTTTAATTAAAGAAATATCTATTTAGTACCTGTTTATTACTTATGTGAGAGGCACCATTCTGGGCACTGGGCATACAAAGATGCAGAACGGTCTAGTCCTTTGCCTTCAATGAGTTTACAATGGGAATGCCTAAGTTTATTTAGTGCTCTTACTTCATCAACCCTGTGAGGTAGTTAGTACAAATTTTATTTTCCCCAATTTTTAAGTAGGAAACAGAATCAGAGATTAAATGACTTCTCCAAAGTCAAGTACCAAACACAAGAAAGACTTGAGATTTGTACTCGGGTCCTGACTCCAGGAGCAGATAGGCGGCACAGTGAGTGGATAGGGCACTAGGCCGAATGTCAGTTCAAATTAAGTGACTACTTAATGCTGTTTGACTAAGTTTCATCTGTAAATGAGTTAGAGAAGCAAATGACAAACCACTCAAATATCTTTAACCCCAAATGGGGTTTTACAACTGAACAACAGCAACACTGCATGCATGTTCATCAAGCTTTCCACCATACCAGAGGTCTCCTCACATATAATCTAACAATTAAGTATAATATATTGTTGAATATAAGGTTTTACTAACATCAACATAGGAGGAAAATATGTGGTTCATCTCACATATGTGAAGGTAATTCAACCTCAGAAAAATCAATATAGCATACAAATTCAAACTGAGAAAAACCATGTGATTATATCAATAGTTGCAGAAAAAGTCTTTGTACAAGTCAGAATGGATTCCTGATAAATACAATAAGTAAGACAGTCTTCTTCAACAAGATGTTTCAAAATCTATCTTCATCAAAGAGCCAGCACAACATGCAACGGAAAAACATGGTAATCATCGCCACTAAAAATAGGCACAGAACTAAGATGCCAACTTTCACAACTTGTATTTGACCCAGTGTTGGGAAAGTCTCCATTTATAATTACACAGGGAAAAGGCATTTAAGAGATTAACATTGAAAATCAGAGGTGAAAATAAGATTATTGTAGAGTCAGGCAGGGGCAGTTCTTCTAACATAAAAGAAGAAAAGGATTTTTACGTTGTTGAAACTAAAAATGGATAATCTTTTTTTTCTTAAGGAACTCTATAGGATCATAAATTATTAACTTTAGATTCAGAGGTAGAAAGGATCATAGAGGCCACTGAGTTCAAAGCCTTCATTTTGCAGATGAAGAAACTGAGCACAGAGAGGTTAAGTGATTTGGCCAGAGCCAAACAGCAAATAAGTTTTGGAGGCAGGATTAGAGCTCATCTTCCTGAGTTCTTGGTCAACTATACCACCTAGCTCCCTTTAATTAGTGTCATCATCCAGGCATCTCCTTTCTGAACAGCACCAGAAAATTATCATGAGCAAAGAATAATTGGCTTCCCATGATTCTCTCTGATGGCCGTCAGCCATTCCACCTGAGAGCAGAGTTGTCTTTTGAAATCCTGTTTTGCCAAAGGTTAATTCAAAATACAGAAAAGTTCAAAAGACAGCCAGAATATTCATTAGAAGATCTTCCTGTTCAATGTTCTGAAGTCTGACCTCTTGGAAGAAAAGACATCAGCTTGGGATTCAAGTTGGCAACTTAACATTTGCTGCAAATGCAGCTGAAAAGAGCATTTCACAACTAAATTTCCCATTGGTTATATATCAAGAGACTTCAAATACACACAGAATTAATGTTTAAAAGCACTTGGGGCTTCCTCATATTTGGATAACCCAAGATCATCCTATCATCAGTGTAAGATTCAAGGACACTCTCATTTCACCCCCAATGATCTTCTTCATCCAACAGCCTCTGAGAAACCGGTCACTAACAGAGCCAGTGTTAGCCCTTACCTGTAAGAAGAAAGCTGTCTTAAAATACTGACGGCCAGCTCACAGGGAGGAGGTTGTATTTCTACAGCCTGTCACTAGATGAGGTATCTATGCCCTAAATCTGGAGATAAAATTGAAATATAGATGATGTAGTTGAAGATGAAAAGATTCATAAAATTATTATATTATTCGTTTTTCTGCCCTGGAAGAAGCTCAATTATTAAAGAGAACATCCACCTAAGACCCAAGAGTATCCAACTGCTCTACAGATGACCTATAAATTTATACAGATAGAAAGTAAAAGGAGACCCTTTTATGCTCTCCAGTTTCCTCAGGCCATTTATGCACAACTTTTCCTTCTCACAAACAGCTCCATTCATCTCCTGTCAAGATATTAGGGTGATGAGGATGCTGGTGTTCACCTTACCTCCAAGCCATGAATTCTGAAAGTTTAAAGCGTTTCTGGAGAGTCATATAATGCCCCCCATGGAATCCCAGTAGTGCTCTTGCAAAAGAGGGGTCTGAGAATGAAGAGAATAACCCCCCACACCCACACCCAGAGATTCTGTTTCTGAGAATATTTCAGGCCCTTGCAGCACTCCGTGAGAGGATGTGGTTATGAAGTAGTTAAAGGGAAGTCTTTACACGGGAATACATTTGCTTTTTTCACTAAGGTGTTTTTCTCTTCTTACTGCTACAACTTCTTCCTTAATCACACTCTCCTTGGAAACCAAAGACAATTTTCAGAGAGGGAAATTTATTCATGGTGCCTGACTCTTGGTTTATTGCCTCAAATAGTAAGAAATACAAATGTATTTGCATAGAAATATATTTGGAAATTATAGCAATGCTACCAGCCCATTATATGCAAGTTGGAACTGTGACCACTTTTTGATTAGATTAAAATGTATCTATGATCTAATCCACTAGTGCCCTTCGTCCCTATCTTGTATTTTTTTTGCTCTGTATATGTATATGCTATTTCCTCTCTACCAATAGAATGTCAATTCCCTGTGAATAGCGATTATTTAATTTTTGTTTCTTCATTGCCTAGCAGAATGCCTGGCACATAGTAGGTACTTACTAACTGCTGATTGAATGACTGATCGAGTTGAGAGTTGTTTTCCAGTGATCTCATCCACAACCTATCCACACCTGCCCATCTTGTGCTGCTCTTACCTGTATCCTCTCATTAGTTCATCACAGGGTCTAGTCAGTGTCCTGGAAAGAATAAATATATGTAATTTCAACACATGTTTTTTAAAATGGCCTAATCATAACGCATCCTACTCATACAGCACTGTGTCTAAAAATCAAAGGTAATTTAGATTATTTTACTTGATTCCCTCAGATTTTACATGTATACATTAAAGTGTGAAGGAGGCATCCCTGGGCATTCCCAGCACACTAGCTCCTTCTTTCCATGCCACCCTGGAGAACTTTGAACTTTGTTCTTAAGACTGAGTGTTTACTTTTCACTTCTTTCTCTTGCTCACTAAAATGTAACTTCAGACAATCAGCGTCCAAAGTCTCCGAGGGCCCCCAACAATCCAGATATACCATACCCAAGTGCAACCACATATCTAGCTTCTATTATTGCCACCATCTCCTGGCACAACTTCCTTCCCACTGCTTCTTTCCAGTGGCCCCAAACAGGAAGAGGTTCATCTCTCCTAATATGCCCTTAAGTTCAAGTTGGTAGTTAGGCACCTGGGCTCTGGATTAGGCTCCTGACTCCAATGTTCCAATCACTTTTTGCCAATCAGGAAGCATCCTAGTGTCATAATAGGTTTTTGCTCCATTATTCATATGACTAATTGATCGCTTGGGTAATTAATTTTCCTTCTTTATGACAAAGGAGTAAAAAAGAAAATCAAAACAAGTAAAGATGACAGAGAGAAGCAGCAAAACATACTGGCTGGAGAGATTGCCTTGAGTTGAGTTCAAATGTAGCGTCTGCTATATACTCAATGTGGGACCATAAACGTCCACCCTCCCTCCCCCTCCCCCCACCATGGTCCTTGCCCCAAGTACAATATGTGGTATATACCCAAGCATAAAAATTCCTATTCACTGCTCTAGTTAGAAGTCTACTTCTTAGTATGGTGTCTGGCATATAGTAGACTCTTAAACAGTGGTTGGTTGATTTCTGTCTAAACTAAATTGTATTAAGCCACAGCCAGAATTTTATTCTTCCTTAGCATACTCTACATTTTCTTCCCCTTCCTAAGTTCAGACCAGGTAAAAACCTGAGAATTCTTTATAGAAATTTTGTGGGAAATCTCATTCCCAACAAGATGACAAAAATCAAATCCTACTTCACCAATATCATTAAACTATACAGTTCTATATGATATGGCTACTACCAGGGCCTGACACATTGCCCATACTGCTGTGTCAATGTGGACACATTTTGCTGAATGAGAAAACCAAATAACAGATGTGTTCATGAATCTCTGTCCACTTAATAGTTGCATGAAAAGATTATCTTTTTGCTACTGAGGCTAAAGAGAGTTGGGTATGGAGGCAGGAAGATCTGAGTTCAAATATAGCCTCAGATACTTACTAGCTGTATGACTCTGGGCAGGTCATTTAACTTCCATTTGCCTCAGTTTGCTCAACTGTAAAATGGAGATCATAATAGCACCTACTTTCCAGGGTGAGGATCAAATTAAATAATATTTATGAAGTGCTTGGCATAATGCCTAGCACACACTCAGTGCTATATAAATTCTTCTTCCCTTCCCCACCCAGCCACCCACCTATTACTGTCCTTATTCATGCTATCTGAAGCTTGAATTCCTGTAAAAATGCTAAATTATCCTTAATAGCATTCGGGGTTTTTTTGTTAAATACTCTGTTGGTGGTTGATGGGGAGAAGTGGAGGTCAGGGAAGGAGAAGGAGATAGGTAGCAGCATGAGAGATGTACCAAAAAGGCTTTTTGTTAAAAATTGTTTCTATCGTGTTATTATTTCTGCTTTGAGCTAAAAAGTGAGAATATTTGGAAGTGAGCGGAAATAAACTTTGAAGCGCCATGGAGTATTTTGTGAATAACCACATCGTAGCTATTATGCTAATATGATTAGTCAGGAAATGATCTCTGCTGTTTCTCAAGTGTTTCTGGGAAGCCTGGTAAACTGTAACAGCTAAATTGTTCACACTGAAGTGACTTTGCATCCCATCACATCAGAGTACCCTTTATCTCCAGCTCCAGAAACCAGGAAATAGGAGTCTCTATCCAAAAAATTAGAGTTAAAATATATGATGATTCAGCACCACTAGCAGTGAGAGACAACCCAGTGTAATGGATAGGGCGCTGACCATCAAGTCTGGTGTCAGACACCTACTGGCTGTGTGCTTCTGGCAATATTACTTCACCTCTTGGTGTACCCCCAACCAATTCACCAGAACTCTCAGTTAAAGAGCACACAGTAACTAACAGAGAGAGTTCTTCACTGTGAACTCCATACACCAGAGGCTAGCCAAAAACAAAAATCAACAACAAAAAAAAACTATTATTTTTTAAAAATCAAGATATTTTATATTAAGTTCAAATTCACAGAAAGAGCTTATCTTCCCTGGTGACTATGATTTGTAGAATTATTTTGTCCAAGAGAAAGTGCCCTGGGAAATGCCTAGGCTTGCAATTTTTAAACTTAGTTGATTTGCTTTTCAGGGGTTCTCTCAATATTGATCAGCCACACTCGTTTTAAGAGTCATACCCTCTATGCCTGGACAAATGAAAAATCATAATCAGAAAAGCTGAGGCCTACTTTTATTACAGGCCGTACATCTGTGGAGAAATATGGTGAGAACAGTGCCATTCACAGGCATGCAAATAATTGCAAGGACACAAATGATTCAATGGTAATAGAGCCAGGGCTCTCAGTGGAAATCATTCCAATCCCCCCTCATTTTGCCATGTTTTCTTTAAACCAGGGGCTGTGGAGCCAACGGTAGCCTCGGAAAAACCATTCAGAGATCAGTTTAGGAATATGCCCTATTTCCCCATGCCCATCTTTTCCCCTGCAACAACAGAAAAGCAAAGTTAGAGAACTCTGTGGGGGACAAAGACAAAAGGAAAAAAAAACAGAAGAAATGGAATGTCTCACCCAACATCACAGAGCTCATCACTTCCACACCTGGATAGTCCTTTGCCAATTCCAGTGCCTTACTCCAAATCAAAAGTGACAAGCCCTGTTAGGGGAAGGTTGCTCTTGCTGGGCACAATCTGGAAGAGATGTAAGGGGAAGCAAAGCATGCCCTTTGTTGCAGGCATCAGAATGTGTTTCTAAAACACTTGTTGTTTTCCTAATTAAGGACTTTTCCATTTCTTCTTCCCTCTCAACTTCAAGAGACTTTTTTTTAAAATGCATATAATGCCATTTGTTTTTATTTCATTTTGCCAGAGAGATGATGATCTTAAAATACATAAAGGCATATATTTTTTGAGCATGGCCAATAAGGGAATTTGTTGTTCAGGACTCTTCAGGTCTATGATAAGGGCTTTATTTTGCTTTGTGTTGCACATTTAAGGAGAGGCAATGGGAAGGTGAAAGAAGAAAAAGAAAAAAAAAAGAAATCTACTGTGAAAGACAGTGCATCACAATGGATAGAAAGCTGGCCAGGAGTCAAGAAAATCTGAGTTTAAGATGTGTTACCCTAGGGGCGGCTAGGTGGCACAGTGGATAAAGCACCAGCCCTGGATTCAGGAGTACCTGAGTTCAAATCCAGCCTCAGACACTTGACACTTACTAGCTGTGTGACCCTGGGCAAGTCACTTAACCCCCATTGCCCTGAAAAAAAAAAAAAGATATGTTACCCTGAGTACATCAATTAACCTCTTGTCACTTCAGGCAATTCCGAAAGGTCTTAATTTGCAGAACCGGTTGTGTTCTGCATTTAGAAGAGATGGTTTCCTCACCTTGTATTCCTATACTAATAAAATGACAAATCTGGTCCCAAAAAATAAAACAAAACAAAATTAAATAATGATATAAAGAGTTAATCCAGGGGCAGCTAGGTGGCTCAGTGGATAAAGCACCAGCCCTGGAGTCAGGAGGACCTGAGTTCAAATCTGGCCTCAGACACTTGACACTTACTAGCTGTGTGACCCTAGGCAAGTAATAATAACAAGGCCTCCACTTCTTGGCATAACTATAAAGTAAGGCGATTGGGGCTAGTTGATCTCATAATGATCCCTAAGTTCCTGTGATCCTAAAATGAAAAGGTAACTAGAATCAGCAGTTTTATTAATGATTCTCATCTTACTGCCTCAAGACACCAAAGACAGAACATTTTATGCAGAAAAGCCTTCTCATGGGAGATAACTACCGTATCCTGTCTGAGCTGACCCACCACAATCTACAACTGATATTTTTATGGCATTTCACATTGTTCAAACATTAAAGTCTTTGTTTTCTCATATTTTCTTGAAGCCTGTATTGTTTTCACTGGCTTTATGAAGCAAGTTAAAGACAAGAATTTTATACATTTTTAAGATTTATACAACTAATAAGAAAAGTATTTCAATACATGGACACACAGGAAATCCATTTCCTCTCCTTCAGTGAGAAATTGTTTTCATTTTTTCTCTTTGTAATCAAAATAAGGCAAAAAGGAACAAGGGAATTCTCGCCAATCTGTTCACAGATTCATTATTTACAGGGTGTCCCAAAAATCTTGGTGCAATTTTAAGCTTTCATAAAACTGCATTACTTAAGCTTCCTTAGATAATAAACCCCTACTTGATTCAGACTTGCCCTCAAAACATTTTCCATAATTTTTCACATTCTACAAAGCTAGATGAAATTTCCATTAGAAAAAAAATGATTGCCCAAGCATTTGGTGGGTCACCTACTTATAGGTCAGCATAATTCACTCAGTCCTCTTTATTTCATGAATACTTATATTGCTAATACAGGCCAATTAAAGTGATTATTATTGTGATGATCTGTGTCTTCTGGTCTCCAGAGAGCTAGACTTAATCAGTGACACCTTACTTCCACCAGGGATGGAAAGTGAATTATTCACTCATCTTCCACAACCCGGCCTTGCCCACATTATTCCCCTCCCTATTCTGCACAAAACCACTGACTTTAGGTGCCACTATTTTGACTGGATGATCCATTCTGAGAGCAAATGCAGTTGGTTGGATGACTGTTCAGTGAAATAATGAAAACATTTAATCATCTCGATAATCTGATTGAGCCCATTTTAAATGGTTCCCCAAAGAGCTTGTCAGGAGCGATTTGTACTTTGCACTGATTTGCTTTTCTGCACTAAGCAATAGATGGAAGGAACTCTTACTCTTCCTGTTTAATCCACCACCATGGGTAGTTTGATGAAGGTCTTATTTGGGGGGTTTTAAATGTTCTTAATACTAGCGCTGTATTTTTATGGATTATATTAAGCTCTACAAGGTCAAACTCTCCTCACAGGCTTTCCATGGAAAGCAGAATAATAGAAGGGCAAGCTTGCTGCCACATGAATGAGCACAGGTGTAATGAATGTGTGTGTGACTGATTTTAGCACACAGATGGTCTGCCAAGCTCTGTTGGGGTTGTTTGTATGCAGACTCAGAGAGGAGCTGACCATGACCTGGCCTGTGGCAGTCAGCCAATAATATTGATTGGGTACCTACTCTTGGAAAAGAACTAAGAAAGACTAAACACAGAGCTTTCTGTCCTCCAGAGGTTTACAGCTTAATGGAAGAGCTAGGGAAAGCAGATGTGAAAGAAAGCCAAGGAATACACAAAAGAGAATTCATAAACATGAGTCCACACATCTCTGAGACTATATATACCTCAATAGAACTGTGAATTCCATGATTTAAGAATAGCTGTAACTGAGAATTCAAGCACCAAGGACAAATTCATTTGAAGGAAGGAAAGATTATTTTCCAAAGAGTCCAACCCGGGCCCCTAGAGGGTTTGTGGGGTGGGAGGTGGAATAGAGGTGGACCACAGGAGAAGCCATTTAAGCACCTGTATAGTACTAGAGGAAAGGGCGGCAACCTGCACCCTCTCCCTAATCCCCCAACTTCTCCTGGACTCAGAAAATTGAATTCAGGTTTGGCCTCCAACACATACTGGTTATAGACCGAAGGACAAGTCACTTGCCCTCCCTAGGTCTCAGTTTCCCACCCTCAAAAATGAGGAGATTTTGACTCTTTGATCTCAGGTCCTTTCCAAATCAGTGATTCTACAGATCTATGAAATCTGTCAGTAAGAAAGAAAACTCTGCTAAATTGGAATTATTTGAAATGCAGTATATCTGTCATAACAACATCTGGTTCATTTCTCAGCATACTCTAGGTTGAGAAGTAGGGAGTAAGAATCTTCACATACTGGGGCAGCTAGGTGATGCAGTGGATAAAGCACCAGCACTAGATTCAGGAGGACCTGAGATCAAATCTGGCCTCAGACACTTGATACTTACTAGCTGTATGACCCTGGGCTAGTCACTTAACCCTCATTGCCCCTTAAAAAAATAATAATAATTCACACACATTATGAGAACAGACAAGTCATAGATAAAGGAGATGAGAGTTAATCATTTTAAAGTGGGAAATTCACTCTTGATTCCTATAAGACCAATGTGTGCATCTTCTGATGGGTGACCAAGCTGTTGAGAAAATGTCAATATGTCCTCTGTATTCACTTGGTTCATTCCATAAGCACCATCGTGACAGTGGAAAAATCCCACTAACCAGAGGCCATGAGTTCTGAGTTCCAATCCTGTCACTTCAACTACATAGCTATGTGATCTTAGGCAAGTCCCTTAACCTCTTCTGGTCTCTGTCTCCTCTTCTGCCAAATTTGGGTTGGGCTCAGTGACTTCTGGGGGGCTTCCCAACTCTAACATTCTATGATTCCTATAATTTTATTTTTTAGGGAAGAAAAAAATTCTAGCTTTAGAAGTCATACCAAAGTGATAGCCTTTGTTATTCTAAGATTACTGCACACATTCCTCAAACCATCTAAAGGGCTGACTGATAATAAATCAACAGGCAAAATACTATGGAGCACAGAAAAGATCAAGAACATGTTCTTTCTTCAAACAGCTCACAGTCTATATGGGGAGATAAGGCACGGGCATGGGGGCGGCTAGGTGGCGCAGGGGAAAAAGCACCGGCCCTGGATTCAGGAGTTCCTGAGTTCAAATCCGGCCTCAGACACTTGACACTTACTGACTGTGTGACCTTGGGCAAGTCATTTAACCCCCATTGCCCCGCCAAAAAAAAAAAAAAAAAAGATAAGGCACAGGCATGTGAAGGATCATATTCCCATGTAATACATGTCAACTCCTGGATCAAATAATTTTTATTTTGGGGGGGTGGGGCAATGAGGACTTGCCCAGAGTCACACAGCTAGTAAGTGTCAAGTGTCTGGGCTGGACTTGAACTCAGTTCTTCCTGAATCCAGGGCTGATGCTTTATCCACTGCATCACCCAGCTGCTCCTCCTGGAAAAAATAAGAATAGTGTCAGGACCTGCTATAGGATATCAAAGGAGGAAAGGGTCATTTCCCAGATGAGGCAGTCAAGGAAGGCCTCACAAAGTGTGAGAGGCCTGAAGTAGACCTTGAAAGATATTAGGAGCTTATTGGGTGATACAGGTAGAGAGAGAAGTCATTCCAGATATAAGCAAAGGTACAGAAATGGGGAACTGTAAGACATGTTCAAGGAAATATTAATCGGGATAGAAGTTCCTATGGAGTTGGAGAACCTGGCCTAAAATTCTTCCTCTGCTACTTATTGCCTCTGTGACTTTGGGCAAGTAACGTCATTTTCCTAAGTATCAGTTTCCCTATTTGTAAAATGGGATTGAACCAGAAGGCCTGTGATTTATACCTATGATCCTACAACACATGTGCCAGTAACTGTACCAAACCCTGGGAATACTAAGATAAAAATAAACTAATCCCAAGGAATTTCTATTTTTCCCTGGGGAAAGTAACATGTACAGGAATAATCATATACAAAATGGAAATTGTGGTAATTAAGGGTCTAGGCACTAAGTAGTAGAAGACAATACTTCCGGTATTATGTAGGAAGAGTGTGGAATTAAAGGGTTCTTTTTGCCAGGATGTTTGGATATTCCTACAGGAAATGTTAAGCCAATGGAAGGTCAGACTATGTCTCAGAAAGTTAAAAGTTTAATTCCCTAAAGCAACTAAAAAGAAATAAAATTCACATCTAACCTTAATAATTAATAGTTTAACAAATTTGTTTAATTATATTTGATTATTAAATAATTCAATAATAATAATTTAAGAGAAATGTCACTATATTTTATGGGATAAATTTTTAAGGAAAAAAAATTTTGTTCTCTAAAATTCTCACTAGCATTAGAAAATTGGGATTTAGGGGTCTTGATGGTCTTTCTAACCATTAAGCAGCAAATGCTCTCTCACAGGGTGCCTTTTGCAGTAAGAAGGTGGCCATATCAAAAATGGCAAACTCCTCATGTACAAATATTATCTGAAGCCAGATGTATTGGGTTGAAATTTTAGGGTATAGTCGGCTATTCCTCAGTCTCAAATTGGTAGAAACGTGGCTACCAGAAATTGGGCAGCAGAGTCCTTCTCATTCTGGGCCTCTTCCTCCAGGCTGGGGTCTCTGGATTTGGGTCAGGATTGATCTCAACCACTGTTAAGTTCTAAGGTCCCCATAGTTCATGGCAGCCTAATAATGGGGCTCTGGTCTTTCCTTATGTGTAGGAAGGAGCACAAATATTGGGGACAGCCGGTGCAAAGGTACACAGGTAGGAAACAGAATATCTTATATAAGAAAGAGGAAGAAGCCAGTTGTCTTCAAGGGCCATTTTCTACATAAAGCTTTTCTTGATTCCCCAACTACTAACGCCTCCCCCTCTCCCCTAAAAAATATCATCTTGTATATATTTCATATATATATATATATATATATTTCCTATATACTCGTATAAACTCCTTGAGATCAGGGATTATTTCACTTTTGTGTTTGTGTCTGGTATACACTAGGTGCTTAATAAATGCTTGTTGGTTGATGGGTTACTTGACAGTTATATAAGCTTTATCTTAATTCTCCATTTGTCAGGAGGTGAAATGAATGAATGAATAAGAATTAATTAGGCACTCACTATGTCTATATAGGAGGCTTTAACTATAAGTCAGATGGAAAGGTTCTGTGATCCTTAGGGTGCAAAGGCAAATCAGTATCAGTCATGTTCTTCAATAAAACTGTATCCATCTCTGATGTTGAGCTGTTTAACAGTTCTCAAGGACTTTGATGGAGAGAAGTTTCTTTCCCGGTCTTCAGTAGCTACAGCTACCACCTATAGAGGCGGTTGCCTGGTTACATTTCCAAAAGGGTTGCTTCCCTGGATGATGGCTATAGGACTAGAAATAGGGCTTGTGGTCTGGGAGGGCACTACCATCCTGGGGTGCTTGGACTTATTGCCCATTGTTAGCAGCAGGTCAGCAACCGGTAGTAGTAAGGATCTAGAACCCCTTCTCAACAAAGATTGCCCTGCATCTCTAGGTTGTTCTCTGGGGATTTAGTCTAGAAACAGGGAGAGCAAGTGCGTAGGTGGAATGAGCACTATTATCCCCACAGCTCTTAAGTTTATGGTGCTGGGCTGTCTCCACACAGATCTGAGGAAAAGTGGGAGGCAATGTGATAGCAATAGTTTGACCTGCCTGACCTTTTCAGTAGAGAATTTTTATTTATAAACATTATAATTGCTCGTGTACATTTAGTCAATTAAGAATCAAACACCAGTGTAAGCTACTGCATAAACACATTGAAAAAGAAAAGTTCAAGGCCTTGAAAAATGCCTGGGGATTTCTTTACCATAAGGAAATAATTAAAAATGTTCACCTATTTTGCACACTGATTACAAATTGCCAAGTCAGCATTTGATATTGCTGACGTTTTTCTTAACCTTTTTAAACACAACTGGAGCTGACTATTACAACAGAAACAATAACTAGTGGTAAGTGGACTAAAAGCCGTTATTCTAATGAGTCTTCACTGGCCCTCATTAAGAGGCTTACACTCATCTCCACCTCTGGGATGGTGCTTATTCTCTTCATAAGCTTCTCTGTTGTCATGGTGTTTTCTTTCTTGAGCTGGGTCAGATTTGACCCGTCCTACATCTACATTTCTTCAGTCTCCTTTTCTGTCCCCTATCCCTGAGAATAACTTTAATAGTCCAATCTAGGAGCTAGCCTGACCCGTTGGTGACAGTTGGTTGGCAGTTGGTGGTAACAGGAATGGAGGTCACCTCCTCCACAAGCATTACTCCCCTGGATGATGGCTGCAAGGGTCAGGCCAGTGGCAGGGCTGGTGTTTGCGGGGTGGAGGGGAACAGCTTTCACTCGGGTCCTTGTACATATCTGCATTCCTGTGGCAGTTAGCCAGCAGTTGATGTTAGTGGTGGTGGAGACAGGGTGGCAGGCATTTCTCCATAAGGATTATTCCCTTCGGGGGCAGCTAGGTGGCACAATGGACAGAGCACTGGCCCTGGATTCAGGAGGATCTGAATTCAAATCAGGCCTCAGACACTTGACACTTACCAGCTGTGTGACCCTGGGCAAGTCACTTAACCCTCATTGCCCCAAAGGAAGGGGAAAAAAAAAGGATTATTCCCTTCAGGGATGGCTGCAGGGGCCATGCTGGAAATAGAGAAGTTAAAAAGATTTTTAAAAAGCTAAATTATTAGTATTTGTTAGACAACATCTAAAGTAATAGGTATAGTACTGAGTGCTGCTTTAAAAAAAAAAAGATTGACACATTGGAGAACATTAAGAAGAAGGCACAGGGGCAGCTAGGTGGTGCAGTGGATAGAGCACTGGCCCTGGATTCAGGAGTACCTGAGTTCAAATCCAGCCTCAGACACTAAACACTTACTAGCTGTGTGACCCTGGGCAAGTCACTTAACCCCAATTGCCTCACTAAAAAAAAAGAAGAAGAAGAAGGCGGCAGCCAATGCAGGGAGGGATCCTGAAACCAAGTAATCTGAAGAATCCTTAAAGAAATTACTGTTTAGCCTGGTGAAGAGGCTGCAGTGTAGATGGCGTAACGCCTTCTGGACTTGGCATCTCCGGGTTCTTCTATACATTAGATGTATCACTTTGACCTAACAGATCTCGATTCTCTCATCTGTTAAAATGAGGTGGTTAGATTAGATGCTCAATCATCTATTCTCGAAGCCTCTGAACTTTGGAGGACATGATGTTTGTGTGTAAATATTAGAAAAGTATTATGGGAGAATGAGTACATATGCTTTAGGTCATCCTGGAGAGCAACCCTATCAGTCGTTCAATCAGTAAATATTTATTAAGCCCCTGCTATGTGTCTGTCACTGTATTAAGAACAAGAGATGCAAAAAGAGGCGAAAGACAGCCCCTGCCCTCAAGGTGCTCACAGACTAGGAGTCGCAGGGAGACTGGAGGGGCCAACATAAGGAACTTGCTTCCAATTAGAATTAATCAAATATCCCACACCCCCCAAAAAGTGTATTAAGTACCTAGGTGCAAGATGGCACACTATATGCCTGAGATAAGAAAAACTATCTTTGCCTTGAAGGAGATTACAACATAAAAGGGGAAGGGGAAGGAGAGAGACAAATCTGTGCACAAGAGCATGCTGTGGCAAAGGAAGGAATATTACCAAGTGCTGTATGGAGTGAATATCTTCATCTGTCAAGGCTAAGCCTTGAAGGAAGACAAGGCTTTTTGAGGTGGTCCTTTCCAGGTCTGAGGGACAGCATACACCCAGAGGTGGGAGAGAGGCTGGAACATAGATTGTATAAAGGGGGATAATGTGGAAAGGGAAGCCTTGAAAGGTAGGTTGAGGGCAGATTTTAGAAGGACTTAATTGCTGCACTAAGGAGTTTGCATTCTTTCCTATTGGAAATAGTCACTGGAAGATTTCATTCCTACAATGGCATTGATATTGGACTAGGTGAATTTGCAGTAGAACGACTCTAGACTGTGAAACTTGAACTTGGCCACATTGAAAGTATAATCTTTGAATTACCAGAGTTGAAAAAGGCAGAAACACAATGGAGGGCTCAGGGGAGCAACTTGACCAAAAGGACAGGGGTGAGAATGACTGTGGTACTGCTTAAGAATGATAGACGCTGGGGGCAGCTAGATGGCACAGTGGATAGAGCACTGGCCTTGGAGTCAGGAGTACCTGAGTTCAAATCCAGCCTCAGACACTTAACACTAGCTGTGTGACCCTGGGCAAGTCACTTAACCCCAATTGCCTCACAAAAAAAAAAAAAAAAAAGAATGATAGACGCTGGGGGCAGCTAGGTGGGGCAGCGGATAGAGCACCGGCCCTGGACCTGAGTTTAAATCTAGCCTCAGACTCTTGACACTTACTAGCTGTGTGACCTTGGGCAAGTCACTTAACCCTCATTGCCCCACAAAACAAAACCAAAAAAAAAAAAAAAAAAAGAATGGTAGATGCTATCCCTATGCCTGGAACATGGTTGTTATCCTTCCTTCTCAAAGATGACCAAAATGGCATCACTATGTTGGGGTCAAGGTATAGTGTGTCTGACTGGCTGATCAGACCAACATAAGCTCAGAAGGCTCCAACACAGGTCGAGCACAAATAGTCCGTGTGAACATTTGGAGTGGAGATGTCTCTAAATGTACACATTTCACATTTCTTTTGAGCTACTTCGATTCCACTTCACTCATAGAACACAATGCTCTTCTGGGTAGTCCTGCGTCATGTTGGCAAGTAGTAGAAGGTAGGATTGGAAAGGAAGGTTGAGACCAGTTGTACAAAGAAATCTGTTTGGTAAATTACTTGATGTTAATTGTGAGACTGTTGGCAGATTTTTCTTCCTAGGTTATATTAAACTTGAATTTTTTTTTCCCCTTTACAGCCAGTGCTGACTTTCCATACAATGCAGGACAAGCTATAAGGGATGGAGTCAACAGAAATTCAGCAATTATTGGAGGTAGGTTGTTTTTTATCCTTTGTTCTTGAAAAGGACCATGATATCAGGAAGTGACTTCATGATTTGCAGTGAATTGGATTTAAATGAGGAAAGGTTATGCAAAGTCACCTGCCTCCAGAGACATCTGGGTCCACTGGCAAGATATACATCAGGATAACTGGAAATGGTCCCATAGGTTTGAGGCAATCGGGGGTAAGTGACTTGCCTAGGGTCATGCAGCTAGTAAGTGACAAGTGTCTGAGGTCGGATTTGAACTCAGGTCCTCCTGACTCCAGGGCCAGTGCTCTTATCTACTGTGCCATCTATCTGCCCCCGAAGAGTATTTTTTAAATGTTGAGCTAACGCCAGAGCAGTGTATACACATAAGGAGAGAACATTCACGTAGCATATGTGCACCTATTCTGACCCTTCAAGAGGGACTCTCCTTTAGGTGGCACACAGTGACAAGTGGGGAAAGCATATGCATTAGAAGAGTTATTGCAATGGGAAAAAATTACAACTTTCAAATGCTGGTTTAACAGCAGACATCCAGAAGCTTAAAATAAGCCAACCCTAAAACAGTTATTTTCTTCCTTTAACTTGAAAGTCAGTTTGATTCTTTTGAATCAGATTCCAACATGCAATTACTTGCTGACAGGCCCCTCCCATCCCCGAGTCACAGAAAAGCAAGTTTTCCTCCATTTCCATTCACTGGGTTTCCCAAGGAATCTAAAGAGGAAGACACATATAGATTAAGGACATGTCTCAGAAAGTTATCTTGACTGAAGATATCAGGAACATTTAAATTGCCTAGTATCAAGGCAGTTAGATGGTACACTGAATAGAGCACTGAGCTTAGGGTCAAGAAGTCCTGAGTTCCAGTCTAGCCTCAGACACTAGTTGTATAATCCAGGCAAGTCACTTAACCTCTGTCTGACTCAGTTTTCCCATTTCTAAAATGGGCATAATAATAGAAACTACCTACTAGGATTGTTGTGAGGATAAAATAATATTCATAAAACACTTGGCAAACCTTAAAGGGCTATAGAAATCTAAGTTGTTGTTATCATCATCATCATTATCATGCCACCAAGAATAATTCTTCCCCTAAACCCTTCCTATAAAAATTATTCTGTTCTCTGAGAATGTTTTGCTGGACCAAGGCTATCGCCCTAGTCTTTAGCCAACTAACTTCTGCATTTTCAACAATTTTTTTTAATTTTCCTAATTAAGAGGCAGAAACTCTGCGAGAAATGTATATGAGAACACAATTGAGACTATGATCTTTTATGGGTGTTGTTTCAGCCATAGCAAATAGTGTTGACTGTGGTTCTCTCTGTGCAAAATAAAATCCAATAAGGACCAGAAGGCCGGGTGTATAATAGAAAGAGCGCTGAATTGGGAGTCTGGGTCAAATCTTAGGTCTGCTTCTTACTACCTGTATGACCATGAGCAAATCGCTTAATCTCTCCAGGCCTGTTTTTTGTTGGGGGGCGGCGAGAATAATGTGAGGAGGTTGGACACTATAACGTGTAAGATTCTTTCTCGCTCTGAGTCTGCGATCCGTTTATCTTCTGTTTTGAGGTGGAGTGGGGAGGAGTTGGGACAGAGCAGATGGCTGGACCAGAGGTGGAAGAGAATGTTTAGGTTTTATGTAACCTTCAATACCACTCCTCTTTCCAACAGGGGTCATTGCCGTGGTGATCTTCACCATCCTCTGCACCTTAGTGTTCCTTATTCGCTACATGTTCCGTCACAAGGGCACCTACCACACCAATGAAGCCAAGGGAGCAGAGTCTGCTGAGAGCGCCGATGCCGCCATCATGAACCACGACCCGAACTTCACGGAAACCATTGATGAGAGCAAAAAAGAGTGGCTTATCTGAGAGAGAGAGCTAGGGCGTGGCAATGGGGTGGGGGGGATGGGAGAGGGAAGGAAAGTGGGGGTAAGCAGGGAAGAGGGCACAAGGGGAACCTCAAAGAAGGGGGAAAGCACTCTGCTTTGGACTCTTGAGCACATCTTTAAAAGATCAGCACAACTCGGGGAAGCAAAGGACAGACAAAAATCCTTGGGACTGGAAAACAAAAAGGTGTTTAGAAATGAGAACTTTTTAATATCCATTCACAGCTCTGTCTCTCCTTCTGTATCCAAACAAAACAACGAGAAGAAAATGCTTTTAGAGTTTCCACATTGGTTACAATCTGTCAGTAATACCTGTCTTTTTGTGTGTGTGTTTAGAGGTGTTCTAAATACCTGTGGCAACAGGGCCCATTTTCTACATTTTTAGGAGCCCTTAGAATTTGGATATTTCTGTCTTGAGAACAACCGATAAATATATACATATATGGCCTCCAATGATTCTTTTTTCATAGAGTCCATTCTTAATGGGTTATTGTTGTATCTAGCTAGATCTTGTTTACATCACATTTCATTTGGCGGTCTTGTAAATTGGGAGTTGGGAGAAGAAAGGGGCATAGGGAAATGACTCACTTTTTGCCAAGGTCCACAGGGCCATCGACCTGTGCCCACACTCCGAGGGCTCTCATGTGAAACAGGCTGTTGAAGGACAAGACTGTATAATACTTAGCAGTGATGTAAAACCATGTCATCATCGTTACCACTGTTGGGGGGAGGGGAGTTTTCTGAACTATGAAAAGTTATTTGGATTTTTTTTCATTAAGCTCTGAGAAATAATATTGTTCTAAGTACATAGTCTTAGCTCTATTCTGTTTCTCTCTCTCTCTCTCTCTCTCTCTCTCTCTCTCTCTCTCTCTCTCTCTCTCTCTCTCTCTCTCTCTCTCTGGCTATGATGTCACTTATGAATTTCTCTTCCACTCTTCCTGTGATACATTGGCATATTCTGTGTGTAGGCATAAGCATCACAGTAGGGAATTAGAGCCAGATGCCGTGGTTTGTTTGCTTCTTCTATTTCTTTTATAGACAGTAGTAAAAGTAGCAACCCTGTTATGTTGCATAGTGAATGCATAGAGTAGGTCACTGTCCTTAAGACACCCTTCTTTTGAGGTCTCCAGTTTCACTCTCCTTGTAACTTTACACCTGCCCAGCTGGGTGTGCCCTTCCAATACTCATCCTACTAGATCCTGGTTCCTTTTTGCTATGATAGTGAGCCAATCATTGAAGTGAATTTAAGCACATCTTAAAAATTCTTTGTTTCAGAAGTATGAACAAAAACCTGGCCAACTTTATATTGAAGAAAAGGTGAACACCACGTATTCATGGTAAGGAAGATGTGGTGGTGAGTGTGTTTGGGATTAAAGCAATGTTTATGAAAATTCACTTTAGTTATTGACTCACTTTCATACGTAAGAATCATTTGGAAAACACCATCTTCTCTTTAAAATCATCCAAGTTATCTTCCAGACAAAGCAAACACACTGCCCAGTAGGTAATTCAGGAATTATGTAAACTCAAACACAATTGAACTTTGCATTTATCACAAAGACAACAACTTGGAGTTCCCATTGATAGACTCAATGTATAATGATTTGCAATGAGGCATCAAAGCTAGTTGATGACAAGAAGAGATTTATTATTGGCTAGAACTAGTTACCTTCTGCCTAATAAAATTAACCCTTCCTAGAAATTGCATAGCAAACTACAATTACACATTTTGACTAAGACATTTGCAATGCATCCAAAAAAGCAGTCATTTATTTGCAAAGGATGATATAAGGTTATTTCCTTAATTATACCCTAACATCTAGGATCATTCTGACCTATCCCTCTCCCACACAGCCTCTGCTAATGACATACACTTCATATGTCAACCACTTAACTAAACCTGTTCACTGTTTTCCTCTCCTTCCTAAAAGGGGACATAAAAAAGTTAAGAGAAGTGAAGATACTTCTCTTCTGTAGGGTGCTACCCCCCAAAAAATGCATACTGAAATGTATTCGGAAATGTTCCCATTACAACTTTTTCAGGATACTAGAGTGCTCATGAGTCCTAAGGTGATTATGACCACATCTTGGGTGGTTGAATTCATTTTATCCAGTGATGATGATCTAAGGTGAAAGATAGCACGTCACAAGAATATACGTGCTATGAACTAAATGTTGCATTTCAGGTGACTAAGTATTAGAACATAACCACTTAGAGTCAATGTGGACTTTAAAGTTGAAGAAACATTAAATGAAGAGAGCTTTGTTAAAGGGAATATTATTTCTATTTCAAGTTGCTCCCCTAGGGGGCAGCTAGGTGGCACAGTGGATAAAGCACTGGCCCTGGATTCAGGAGTACCTGAGTTCAAATCCAGCCTCAGACACTTGACACTTACTAGCTGTGTGGCCCTGGGCAAGTCACTTAACCCCCATTGCCCCACAAAAAAAAAAAATTTAATTATCTATTTCACATTATTCACATAAGAATCATATAAGTACAATGCAACAAGGATGACTATTTTCTAATAGTTTATCAAAAGAATAAAGCAGTTACATTCATCAGTGTACCCTTTTAAAAAATGTCCACTCTGGGCTCTCTCACTTTAAATCAGGAAAACCACATTTTAAAAATAGTCTTAAATTTAGAATTTAAAAATTTGACCTGTTTTAAAGGTATCGTTTTGCTGATGACAAATAATGCCAGATAATATGCCCCATGTGAAAAATATTTCCAGCATCTCATAACCTCTATTCATCACGCACCTTACACCCAATTCTTTGCCTCATTAGGCTTCTCTCCAAGAAGATTTGGTCAGAGAAAGGCCCAAACCATCATTGAATACCAAAATTATTTTCTCATTTCCCTTGACCTCTCCATATCTCCTTCTGATATCAGCAGGCATAAAAGAAAATTATACCAATATCTCCAGATATTTTGATCCTGGGGAATTGCCATGAATCTTAAGTGAACAGGAAAGTTGAGTTCACCTCTATCAGCATCATCAGTTCACCTTCATCAAGTCACTTTTGCATAGAGGAGACACAAAGGCATCCAAAACACAATTCTTATACTTGAGGAATTAATAACCTAGTTGGGAACCCAGACCATGAGCAACTGCAGAAAGTTAATATTGTAGGTAAGTGACAAATGAATGGTTTAAAAAAATCCTTGGTTTCTCAAGGTTGTGGACTCGAAAACTCCCAAATGTTTTCTAAAGGCCATTGTCAATGAATTTCCCATTAGCAATGTGTTGTTTCACGGAGAAAGGAGGATGGAACTCCCTATCCCCTATGCACCCTTGAAGAAGAGGGTCCAACTCTAGTACCTAATCTCACCTTACTACTTTATAACCTACAAAACTCATTGATGTATGAAATGTCCCAGTTGACAAAACCAAGTATTTGGGGTTTTTTTTTATCATTTTGCCTAAGAATACCATGGCATGTAACAAAGAGGCCTTTAAAGATTTCAAAAATGGAGGAAGACAGTCTTTTCGTCTAATCGCGAAAGTCAGAGAGGAAGGTTTATGATGTTTAACCTGAGAATCCAGGTTTTTCAAAGCTTGGTTTGGTTTGTGCATGTAAATCAGTGCCATTCTAAGGCTATACCTATAATTAGCACATTCACTTAAGCCAGAAGCAACACAGGTCAACAAGTTGGAACAGATTTATTACTCTCAGTCGAAACTCATGATAATATTCAATCCAACATTTATTAAGTGTCTCATTAAATACAAAGCAACCATGAAGGGACTTCACTTAAAACCTTCATCTGATGCTTCCTCCAGTTATGTAAGTAACCCTGGGCTCTTGAAAGCTGTGCCAGCTGAGTTCAAACCCTGTCAGGTCCAACCAAGCTTTAAAGGCTCAGACCACAGACCTGATGAAGGTTCTTGTGATGGCTGGTCTAGTTAAATACAGTGTGACTCATGCCAGAAGGATATCCCAAACAGGGATGAATTTTATTCCCACCGCGACAGCTCATGAAATCTTCTAAAAAGGCCAGGAAGGACTACAGTCTGCATTAGGGGATAGCTTGATAATGAAATCACAGACCTATTGAAGTATGTACAAAAGGAGGCACTGAGGTGTTGTGAAAAGAGTAGTAGAGGCAGAGGACCTGAGTTCAAGTCCTACCCAGGCTTGTTTTCAAGAAAATCACTCAATCTCCTTGGGACCTAATTTCTTCCCCTGTAAAATGAGGTCATTGGGCTAGATGACCTCTCAGGTCTCTTCCGGCTCTTGATCTGTAATTCTCCTGAGCTGATGGGAATACATTTTTTTATTGTTGCCTTGCATGTCTTCAAGTCAGCCCATCAATTGCTCAAAAGAAAAGAAAGCCACTTAGAAAGCAGAGGTGTACTGGGTGGGAAAACTTGCTCAGAATTATTCTCCCATTAACATTGAAGGGATGCAATCAATCAGCACCTCCATCATCATCATCATGCTCATCCTTTGCTGGGATCCTATCCATAAGCTTATGATGAGCACACATCCAACAGGAAGAGGCACTGACCATTCGGGCATTAAGCAAATAGTAAGCCCTTGGGAGTGAACATCTGTTGAGCACGAACTGTCTGCACACAGAACACTCAATGGGGCCCATGTTTGGTCCTTGCTTTAGCTAAGCTAGGTCAAACAATGGGGCAAAAGAATATCAGAAGGGATAGACAACGTAACTCAGGGGAAAGACAACAGGGTATCAAAATCCAAACTTGCAGTAGATCACCAAAAACAAGGAATATGCTTAATTTCCTTTGCCTCATCTGTTCCATTCTCTCTTCCTACCAATTTTTTTTTCTCCCTCTCCTTCCAAAATTACAACTCACTCTTAATGTGCCTAGGTCCAAATGGCCAAATTAAGCCCTGTTAGCCCCACAAAAGATCTGGATTCTAATTGGAACCTTTTCGGGTTGTCCTCCTTCTTCAGTGACAAAAACATTTTCCCAAATGAATGCAATAATGTGGACATTTAATTGCATATTCTTGCTTAGTAGATTGCAAAAGTACACTAGCAGCCAGGAAGTTTGTACCAGATACAAGCAAACTAGCCAACAGGAACTCAGGGGGCACCTTATCCTAACCTTTAAAAGTCTTTCCATGGAATAAGGAAAAACAAACCAGAACCAAAAGGATATATCCCACTGATTTGGGATGCCAATATCACTAAAACATTCTTTTCAGTATTGAAGGCAGCTTCCATGGCTACCTTCTGACCCAACCAGAAGAAGACTTAGAGAGTCAGAATCCTAGCTTCTTCTCTGTCACCAGTGTGCTATGTGACCTTAACTAAGTCTCCATTCCCATCTTTTTTAGCTAGAGCAGATTTTACCTACCTCCCAGGGGAATTGTGAGGTGTCTTTGCATCTTGACTACAAGGCTTTTACAAATTTCTAGTCAAGTACGCCAAGTGGAAGGCAGCCTCCTCCCTCTCTGGTGATAGGTCAAGAGGTAACTGATGGGACATGGCTAAGCATCTGCTGAATATTGAATCCAGTAAAGATCACAGGAGCAAAGCTGAGCCAGAGCCAAGATATTCTCCCATGAGAGCTGGAGAAGTTAAATCTTCTGTGAGGCGAATAAGGCCCTTCACTGAAAACCCAGACTAGGACTGCTACTGCTTATCCTCCCTATTCATGCCAGGTTCCCTCACTTTGTATTTGGCTGTCCTGACATGCAACCTTTCAGAAGAATCTGTATAAAATAATGCAACATTTTAGCTTAGCCTGGAGCTTCTCTGACATGCAGGGCTACTTCCAACTATCCTCTTAGGTATATTGCTTTCACAGCCACAGCTATGGAATTTCAGAACTTTTTTCCCAACCAAGCCTGAGGAAAGGGTGCTGACCATTACTCCTACTTGTTACAGACAGGCCAAAGAATGTGGTATTTCCAGTTTGACATTTAGGTAAAAGTTCCCCTTAGAAGCAAATTCACTCAGTTCATCTACATCTCAAAACTGACAAAATCTCAGTTAATCTGCAGATTACCCAGAATCTAGCTCTGGGAAAACAGGGAGGTCTCTTTTCTCAGTTTCAGCTCAGTTTCCCAAGGTTTCAACTCAAAGCATCACCATTCCCAAGTTCCATTTGGTTAGGAAGATTTTATTTTCATTTTTTTTTGTAATAAGCATGGTGACAGCAGGGGTTACAATTTTGGAAAGCTGAGCTAAATTCTAGTTCTGAAAAAAAAAAAAGGCAGGCAATTGGGGGGGGTTCCATCCTAATGAAATAGCACACAATTGCACCCTCTAAAAGCAACAGCATGTAAACTAGAAGGAAAGAAGGACATTATGTATGTTATATTATGCCTGATATTCTTTGTGAATGTCTTTCATTTTAACTAAGATTCTATTAGAAACCAGATTGATAAATAAAAAATTCAAAATAGTTTTAATTATCCTAAGAGCTGTCTCTTTGTGTTTTGTACCATCTCATAGGGAGGGAGGGTGACAAAGATGGGGAAACCATTCTCTTTCAGGGAAAGGATATCAGCGTACAAATACACTGTGGTCACCACCTAATGAGAAAGTTCTCTTTTGAAAAGAAACAGATTTATCTGCTCACAAAGGGATACATCAAAAGGTGGGAAATTCATACCTCATTTGGAACTATCAATTGTTATCCATCTTCCTTCTTGGCTATTCTGAACTCTTTGGGTATTTTTCTCACTTTCTTTATGTACTTTAAAGGCAATTGGGTTTCTAAATTTCTTTCTTTTATACTCTGCTTATTAAAATGGTGGTTACACAGAGCCTGGGTAGTGTCCATGGAAACGCCTCACCTTTATTTAAAGTATGGGAGAGGGCATTTTGCAATAGACACACAGAGTCTAGAAAACTAGCTTCATTCCAAATTTAGCCTTAGTGGTTTCTTTTTAATCAACTCTAGATATTTTTTGAATATGCAGAATAAATGAAATTTCTGAACCAGAACCATATTTGTCTGCCCCAATTAAATCCTCCAGAGCCACACTATATTGGGATTTATGCCTTTATATACATGATTCACTAGGGAGTAATTTCTCTCATTAAAAAGAAACTAGAACTATTACAAGTTCATTAAGAAGAAAACAGAACTAAATAAGGGGGAAGAAGGAAGAACCCACGTGTAGTACAAAACATATTGGATAGGAACTCACAGACTTGGGCTCTGGTCCCCAGTCTGCATCTTACTAGCTGTACAACCTTGGGCAAGTCACAACAACATTTCTGGGTTTCAGTTTATCTTTATCTAGAAAAGGAGGGGCTCCATCAACAGCATCTCTAAGAATCTTTTCTTATATTCGCTTCTAAGAAGGTTTACTATGTTTAATAGCTACTCATGTCAGAGCAACTCATTATTCTTTCTAGTCCTGCCACCAACTAACCAGGTGACAGAAGGAAGGTATTTCTTGTCATGGTGTGTCATTTTGTTCACCTATAAAACTGACATGATAGGTTATGTGCTGGAGGGCAAAGGAGCCAGGAATTTAAGCTTCATTATGCTAGGGAACTGGTTCTGAAATGAGAATACTAACCTTAAAAGGGAGAGGGGCGGGGTGGAGGTTAATATAAACTATTCATTGGCATGTGTGTGTGTGTGTGTGTGTGTGTGTGTGTGTGTGTGTATGTATATATGTATATATATATCAGCCTTTTGCTGAGCAAACAGAAGTTAGCAGATTCAGCCAAGGCTACTGGAATGCCTCTGGGTTCAATTATTCCTGAGCAGGAAGGTCTCTTTAGGCAGTGAAGGAGAAAAGCAGTCAGAAGTTTTGAGGTGAATGCAGTTCTCTCCTCTGATTCCACATTCTCTTTCTAAATTTTCTCACATGGCAAGCTAGAGAAAGTCACCTGTTGGTTTGCCCTATAGCCCTAAATGACTGTCCAGTTGTGCCTTCCAAATCATCACCAATAATTAAAAGTCATGTATACTAAAAAGGGTCAATCACTAATATTCATGATGTCTGATAATTAATTCCCAGCTCCTTAAGGGAGGGTTGGAAGAAAGTAAACCTTTTTGAAGAATTGGTAGGTTCTGGTTGCATTTGTATAAACCACATTCTAGGAAATAGGGGTGAAATGGGGTGAAAAATGAAACTAGAGAAAGGCAATTATGTCTAGAACCCTGAGGATACTTAACTTGAAAGATAAGCAGCTGTGGGCCCAAGTGAGGAGGACTCCTAGCTGCCCCAGGAGGAGGAAGGAGGGAAAAGATAAGAAGGGATAGCAGTGTGGGAATTCAGTGAAATCTAAGGATTTTCTCAGTACATGAGCGGGTGGAGGTATGTGGGCAGAGATACCTGGGCAATTTGAGGTTAAGCTTAGAGCTTCAGATGTTGAACCCGTAGAGGGTTCAAGTTCTCCTATCTGGTGAACTTGTGAGGTGCTGTGCCAACTATTATTCTTATAAACAAAAACTAAGAGATAGCCTGGCATACTCTGAAGAGAACCTGACTTGGAGTCAGGAAGATGCAGTTTCAAGACTTGTTACTAGCGTATGATATGTGGCCAAAGGCAAGTCACAACCTCTCAATTCAATGCCCCAAGCAATTCTCTAAGACTATAATCATAGACAAGTTGCTGATTTGAATTCATGAGTGGTTTCCTACAATGATGAAATCATTGGGGGGGGGGGAGCAGGGAGGGAGAGAGAGGGAAAGAGCGAGAACGCGCGCGTGAAAGCACGCAAATATTAAACCTCTTTGATCTGGAAAAACAAAGGCTAAGTAGGGATATGTATGAATTCTACAAAATCACCAATCGATATGATTTATGTATGGATAGGGTGAACAAAGGCTTATTCAGCAAACCCTTTAAATTGGAAGAGACAAAGTAAGGACAAAATAAAGGTAAGTAATGCTTTATTATAACAGGAAATAAAACAATTTATTTTTTTACTATGAGAAAAGATGATGCAAATTTAAAACATTCATAATTTCAACAATGTTTAGATGATTGGTCCATAATGGACTATTTAGGGAAATAAAAATGTTTAGGGTGACATTCTAACTTTTAAAGGTTGGCACCAAGTAGGATAATCAGTCTACAGGTCCTTTGCTGTCCCTTTCAGAGATGGAGTCCTATTCTTTTTTTTTTTTTTTAACAAGAAGCCATTTAGCAAGACAATGGTATTTGACAAGAATAAACATTGAGGACATGGAGTTGATTTCTCCTTTGCAGAGTTCCACCAGCCAAACCACAGAAAGCCAGCCCTGATCCAGAGTCCTATTCTTAAAAGGTATGTGGACTACTCTACCACCTAATATAATTCCTAACCTGAGTAACTTGTATGTGCTCAGATAAATGAATAAATGGTCAAACAGAAGAATAAAGTTTTGGTTTTTAGACTTTTGATGGATTAAGAAGGGAAATATCTCAGTCCGATTTCTCTGGTTGTACAAAATATTCTCTTAAGTTCAACCTGGATGAGAAATTTTAAAGTGCATAACATTCATGTTAAAAGGGAAATAAATCTAACACCCAGGGACTCAAATATATAATCATGAAAATGCAATAAAAGAAAGAAGAAAATGTAATAAAGAAGAAAAAAATAGACCAAGGCAATGTGAAAAAAACATTTAGCCACAGATATCCTTTCTCCTGAGGGTCACTTTCTTGGTGTTTTTCATTAAAAGAATAGTCTGATCCCCCCTTCCTCATTCTCCAGATCATAGCCCAGGCTACTGTCCTTCAGGGACATGAAAGAGAGAAAATTCATTGTAGCCCCTGAGTGGAAAGTAAGGTAAATTCTCCCAAAAGAGGGAAGATATATGGATGACTGAGCCTGCCTTCTGACTTGGTGAGTGAATTACATATTAAATGTGAAATAATTACTTCACACTTTTAGTAGTCTAGCATCAGACTAGCCCAACATCTTTGCTGGTGGGATCATATAACAGAAGCTGTGTGTAGGGACAAGCATCAAATGTGATTTACTTCCCTGTAAATGAAGCATCCCCGACTTCAGCCCTGGTCATTTGGTGCCCCACTGGGTGCATTAGGAAAAAGAGAAAAGAGGAATCGGATTAAAGAACAGAACTTGATTGGAAGCATACTTTGGACTTTGTCAAGAACACAAGGAGGTCCTATAATATATGACTGAGGAATCAATTTACAGTTGCTCTAAATTACATTTATAGAGTGAATTTTGCCCTTCTCCCAGGCAGCAACAGTGACATTACCATTAAGTCAGTAGAAACACAGGAGAAATATTGACTGGGGAATCGCTTACTGCCAGACTTGTCATTACTGACCCCAGTGCTGCCCTAGTGGAATGAGCTGTGAGGTTTAACGAAGATCCTGTTAGGCAGGCTAAGGCTCACCTCCAGCACTTCTAGGAAAGAGAAACAAATTAGATAATCACCTAAAAAACATGAAAACCTAAACATACCCTGAGGCTGATACTGTCCTTCAAGTGCTTATTATTGTTAGTGCTTACCATGAGGCATTGCTTGGATGCATTTACAACCATATGTTTATTTCTCACTTTGGAGAATCTATTGCTGAAATGGAGAAGAAATAAATGATGCAATGAATGCTGGAAGCAGTAGACCCTTTTCTTTGGTGTAGTGACCAGAAGGCCACAGGGCTTAACTGGAAACACAAGGAGGTCTGGGTGGGGGAAGCAATGCAGGACAGGTGGTAAGGCAGACCACCACCCCACTCACTGGGGCCAGGACTGATCTCTCCAATATGGGATACGCCATGGGAGGTTATCAAGGAACTTCAGCATTGTCACATTCAGATCATGACAGGTGGTGGGAGTCAATGATTACCTGGCCAGAAGTGGTTCTCAAGATTTCTGCCTTGTTTTACTCACTGGACCCCCTCTTCACGACAGACATCAGGACAGGGCAGCTGTTTTACAGGACAGTTTACTCGTTGCCTACTTCTTTGAGATCATTAAAAGGAAGGTGCCAATCAATGAATAGACTCCAGATGAACTGGGAAGGGGGACAGAGCCAAAATAAGGAGAAATACCAGGCAGTAGAATATGATGTTGGGGCAGCTAGGTGGCACAGTGGATAAAGCACCAGCCCTGGATTCAGAAGAACCTGAGTTCAAATCCAGCCTCAGACACTTGATACTTACTAGTTGTGTGACCATGGGCAAGTCACTTAACCCTCATTGCCCCACCAAAAAAATAAAATGATGTTGCTATACCATAGATAATCTATTAGAGAAAGACTAAGCTAAAAAAAAGAAACCTGGATTTTTTTTCTGTATCCCAGTACTCACCCATGACTTTTATGAGGAAACTGAAGAGTGATAAATGTTCACTTTGGGGCTCATATAAAAAGAATTACAAGACTTTGTCATCAATAAGTTGAAAACAAACATCACTTGAGGGAAGTTTTGTGTTAAATAAAATACAGGTCATTTTATTGTGCTTCACATGCCTTTACTTCAAATTGGAAGTCTGTGACAACCTGCATCGAACAAGTCTATGGGTGACATTTTTCAAACAGAATATGCTCACATTGTGTGTCTATGACACATTTTGGTAATTTGCACAAATTATTTCAAACTTTTTTTGTTATTATTATAATATCTGTTTGGTGATCTGTCATCAGTGATCTTTGATGTTACTATTATGATTACTGAGGTACCATAAATTGTGCCCATATAAAATGAAGAACTTAATTAATAAATGTTGTGTGTGTTCTGACTTTTCCACTGATCAACTTTTCTATCTCTCCTCCAGCCTCCCTATTTCCTGAGACACAACAATATTGAAATTAGGCCAAATAACAAGCCTACAGTGGCCTCTAAGTGTTCAAATGAAAGGAAGAGTTCATTGATGCAGCAAACTTCACTACTGTCTTATTTTTAGAAATTGCCACAGCCAACCCAATCTTCAGCAACCACTGCCCTGAACAGTCATCAGCTATCAACATAACAAGACCTTCTACAAGCAAAAAAGATTACAATTTAGTGAAGAAGATGATTAGCATTTTTAGCAATAAAGTATTTTAATTAAGGTATTACATTTTAAGACATAATACTATTGCACATTTAATAGACTATAGTATAGTATAAACATAACTTTTAAATGCACTGGGAAGCCCAAAAAAAATCATGTGACTGGCTTTATTGCAATATTCACTTTATTGCTGTAGTCTAGAATTGAACCCACAATACGCCTGTCCACAGTCAACCTGTACTATCACCCAAAGATCATTTTCAGTTCATCTAAATAATTAGCTAGCTTTTGAGTAAGGCAAGACCTGAATTCAAATTCTGCCTCAGACACTGGCTAGTTGTGTGCCCCTAGGCAATCGTTTCACCTCTCAGCCTCAGTTTCTTCATCTGCAAAATGGAGATGACAGCACTTAACTCAACAACTGGGTTGTTGTGAGGATCAAATGAGATACTATTTGTAAAGCACTTTGCAAAATTTAAAGCACCATATAAAAGTTATTATCAGGTATGGTATTATCAATATTCTTACTGGGAATGCAGTGTGGCATAGTAAGTAGACTTCTGGATATAAAGTCAGGAGGAACCTGGTTCAAATCCTACCTCTGATAATTACTAGTTTGTTACTATAGACAAGTTACATAACAATACCTGAGCCTTAGGCAAACTCTTCAAGAATGCTAGTCAGTTCTAGACAGGGAGTTCCCAACACCTGTGAAATCACAAATTGATTTATTTGCCCCATGTCTGAGGTGCAGCTCTCTGCTTCTTGGCCTCAGGGGGAAAACTAAATAACCGAAGAGGCTGTTCTGCTAATTAGAGATTATTGGAATCCAGGTGGAACCTTTCCTTAAGATGAAGGAAGGAAGGAAGAAACAACGATGTGAGAGACAGCACTAGTCCTAGCTGCTGCCCTTCTGGGTAAGGGTAACACCTAAAGTCTCTATTCTGTAATGCTGGGACTTGGCTACCTGAAGGATTGAGACACTGTGTGGTGAGTAAACCAAGTGGGCCTTTCATTCAAATTGTCCAGAATGAGCGAAATCATTGTTTTATGGTTGAAAGCACAAATGCTCCCTGAAGGAGGTGGCTCTGTGGAGCTCTCCCAGTCCAGTGCCCAGCCTTGTAAAATATTGAGCCTGGTGCTTTATAGTGCCCATCAATAAGAGAGGCAGCGTGCTGTGATGTAAAGAATACTAAGGACCAATTGGGAGAGTTGGTGTTTCCACTAATAAACTCTGTAAACTTAGGTCCACCACTTAATTCTTCTGAGCCTCAGGTTCTTTTGCAAAATGAAAGGGTTAGGGGCAGCTAGGTGGTGCAATGGATAGAGCACCGGCCCTGGATTCAGGAGTACCTGAGTTCAAATCCGGCCTCGGACACGTAACACTTACTAGCTGTGTGACCCTGGGCAAGTAACTTAACCCCAATTGCCTCACAAAAAAAGAAAAAAGAAAGAGTTAAACTAAACAGTCTATCAAGATCTCTTCCAACCATAAGTGAGAGTAGATTTAAGGGCCCTGGGACACCTAGGGAAGGGTTGACCCCAGCTAGAATCATTTATAGCAATCATTTATATCCTTATCTACTATTAGGATAGGAACTAAACTTGGGGTTTTATCGTTAGAGGAAGAAACTGATTTTTGAATTTGAGTTTTAAAGAGTTACCAAGATCATGGAGAGGATAAATGACTTTTCCAGAATCTCAGAGCTAGGGTGTATCAGAGGCAGAACTGGAAGCTCCAGGCTTCCTGACTCAGAATCCAAATATCTATGATACTATGCTGCCTCTCTGCATTCTCCTACAGTTTAGATAGTCTGTCTCACACAGAAAAAGTCACTTGTGAGTTCCTGTTGGTTTCCATGAGAATGGTGGGGGGTTTTTTGTTTTTTGTTTGTTGTTGGGGTTTTTTGGTGAGGCAATTGGGGTTAAGTGACTTGCCCAGGGTCACACAGCTAGTATGTGTCAAGTGTCTGAGGTCAAATTTGAACTCAGGTCCTCCTGACTCCAGGGCCAGTGCTTTATCCACTGTGCCACCTAGCCGCCCCTCCATAAGAATGTAAAATCTGTGAAGACAGAAACTATTTAGCTCTTGTTTATATATGTATACCTGGTGCTTAAACACACTACCTGGCAAATAGTGGGTACTTATGAATGCTTGTTAACTGATTATGCAAAAATTCAGAAAATATCCAATTTCTGGTTTTAAATATATATAGTTGATTCTTCTATCCCTTTTACAAAAACAAAACACTTTTGCATATAGCTTTACCAAGGCACTGGTGTTCCTGTACTAGAATTATTTAATTTTTATTTAATTAAAATCTGCTTTTTTTGTCTCACCTCTACTTCAAGAGGGCTTCTGAAATCCATGACCTTTTATCCCAGCTAATCACACCTGATGGGTTATTCTCAGATGGTTCAGACAATTCCAACACAAATTGATTTTCCTCCAATGAGCTGTGTGGAGCCCATCAGGCTATCTGTCGAGCCCAGTGATTTAGGTGGTGAGTTGTGCTTTTCCAAGTCTGTGACTTGGGAAATAATCACCTTTTCTCCCATTGTTTCCATCTCAAGCCAGGGCATTCCTCTCCCGGGCTAAGCTGCTGTCACCAATCACCTTCACCGTCAGAGCCATTACTCAGGTGTAAAATGCTAATGCCTGAAAGTCTGGGCTTTTTAGAATGTTTAACTATATCCAAGGCAGTCTCCTGAGGCCATCATAAAGAGAAACTCTTTCCCTGCTGTCTGATAATCCAAGTAAAGGTGCTGAGGGAAAGAAAGAGATCATGTTAGTAAGGGTATGAAGGAGTTAGGAAGTTAGGAGGGAGGAAGAGAATCCATGTTGATAAAGTGCCTTGAAGAGGCTCCCAGTCAGGAGAACTGGTCTCTAATTTGGACAATAGAGAATTGTTGTTAAGTCGTGTCCAACTCTCCATAACCCCATTTGTAGTTTTCTTGGCCAAGATACTGGAGTGATTTGCTATTTCTTTCTCCAGCTCATTTTACAGATGAGGAAACTGCAGCAAACAGGGTAAAGTGACTTACCCAGAGTCACTCAGCTACTTAGTGTCTGAGGCAGGATTTAAACTCAGATGAATCTTCTGATGCCAAGCCCAGTGCTCTATCTACTGTGCCACTTAGCTGCCCAATAAAGAGTTTGACCTGAAGTAGATTCACATCCATCAGAGAATGGAGCATCTGGGAGCCAGAGGTACTAGAGAGCCAGCACAAATAGGGTCTTGCATTAATCGGCGATCCTGATATCACAGCTAGAGCTGAAAGGTGCCACCATCCAATCCAGTCCCCTCACTTTGCCAAAGGAGGAAAGTGAAACCCAAACAGGTTTAGAAATTTGCTCAGCATCACATAGGTAGTAACTAGCAGAGCCAAGATCCAAATTAGGTGTCGCTCCCACTGTACCATGCTGTTGAGGCAAAAATCCGTTTCACTAGTTATCTTTTTACATACTGTTATCTTTTTTTTATTTTGTTTTTCAGCAATTGGGGTTAAGTGACTTGCCCAGGGTCACACAGCTAATACGTGTCAAGTGTCTGAGGCTGGATCTGAACTCAGGTCCTCCTCACTCCAAGGCCGGTACTCTATCCACTGCACCACCTAGCTGCCTCCTACATACTGTTATCTTTATCCAGCCCTGCATGCTTTACCCTGGGCCAGGAGGGGCCATCAGAATCCTCCTCCTACTTCCAGACTCTCCTTTACCATCCTTCAGAAATCTCTACTCCTTTGAGATTGATCTGACGTACTTTTCCACCTTGGCCATCCTCCAGACTTCAACCTCCCTTTCACCCATCACTGTTCAATGATCCTGAATTTTGAATTGTTTTCTATCTGGTCATCGCCTCACATCCCTCCATTTCTCTCCACCCCCTTTTTTTTCTGAACCTGTTCTTTATCTCCACCAAGATTTGTAGTGTGTTTACTATTCTCCCTGTTGTTTTCTAATCAGTCACCCCTTCTCTGACTGCACTTCAGTCTCGACCCTGTAACTGACCTGTTCGACTGTCACCATTCTCTACCCTTCCTAGCAAACTCTCTAGGTATGTATTGGTCAGTAAGAGTTTATTAAGTGTGTAAGGAGGGCTTGCTATGTGCCAGGCTCCATTTCAAGAAGTGGAAATTCAAAGACAGATTGTACCCTCAGGGAGCTTATGTTTTACAGAATGAGATAATATGTATATCAATAGTACATATTGAGCAGTTAGGTATCCCAGAAGATAGAGTGCTTGGCCTGGAGTCAGGAAGACCTGAGTTCAAATATGGTCTCAGACACTTAGTAGCTGTGTCCTCCAGGGCAAGTCACTTAACCCTGTCTGCTTAGTTTCCTCATCTGTAAAATGAACTGGAGAAGGAAATAGCAAACCACTCCAATATCTTTGCCAACAAAGCCCCAAATAGGGCCACGGAGAGCCAGACCCAACTGAAATGCCTGAACAGCAACAGGTACGTCGGCAGAATAGATAGAAAGTAATCTTAGAGGGGGAAGGCTCTAGCAGCTGGAGGGACTGTGAAAGTCCTTCCACAGAAGAAGATGGGGCTTGAGCTGAGTCTTGAAGGATACTAGAGATGCAGAGAGGTGGAAATGAGGAGGCAGAGTTTTCCAGTCATCAGGAATCCCGATTTGGCAGCTTTATGGAAGATGAATTCAAAAGAAAGAGACAGAAAGACCAGTTAGGTGAGTGGATGGCTGGTATAATGGTATTGGGTAACATATTACCGGGGATTTGTTGATAAGTTAACGTGCCCACCCTTTGTCCTATGCCACTTGACCCTTGCAAAATGCCAACCCTGGGCAACCCCCACCATGTGGCTCCAACACACCTACTCAGAGGCTGCTCATTAGTTCCTGTTAAGCAGAACCTCATCATTATATAACAGTCATTTTATTGTTCTCAGCTTGACGCTGCCACATTCTCTACAATAGCAATTTCAAGCCTTCTTTCCTGAAGCCTCCACAACCCTACCCTGCCTTTCCCTTCTCTCTCATCAGAGAACCTTGCCCCCAGGAGCATCTGAGAAAATAAAAGCCATCCATCATTAGCTCCTCACCTATTTCAAAACCTTTATATTATCCCCCATTCTGTCTGCCTTTGATCCATGCTCTGAGAAAGAATCCATCCTTCTCCTTGCCACTGATGACACTTGTGCCTTTGATTTCTCTCTCTCTCTCTCTCTCTCTCTCTCTCTCTCTCTCTCTCTCTCTCTCTCTCTCTCTCTCTCTCTCTCTCTCTCTCTCTTCCATCAGCTCGTTCCCTCAATCAATCCCCACCCCCACCTCTTATCTTCTAGAGCTGGGGTTCTTATCCTGAAATACATAAACTACCAAGGAGTCCATGGGATTCAGGTGTGCATGGGCCTGAATGGGGGGAAAAGCCACACATTTATCTCAGTAGACTGGTCTTCTTCATAATTATGTATTTTAATTTGTTTATAAACACTATCATGAAAAAAATAAAATTTTAAATTAAAAAATTTTTTTAAATGCTATCATGAAAAGGAGTACATAGGTTTCAGCAGAATGACAAGGGCCTCCTCAACCCCCCCCCCGCCCCCACACATATACCCTCTGTTAAGAACCCTTGTTATAGAGATGAGAAAGAATCATTAGACTTTTGGGAGGTGGGGCAATGAGGGATAAGTAACTTGCACAGGGTCACACAGCTAGTAAGTATCAAATGTTTGATGCCGGATTTGGACTCAGGTCCTCCTGAATTCAGGGTCAGTGCTTTATCCACTTCGCCACCTATCTGTCCCCTGAGACCTTTTTAAGTGACGTGGTCAGGGCTGTGCTTTAGGAATTCTGATTTGGCAACTTTATGAAAGATGGATTCAAGAAAATAGAGGCAAAAGACCAATTGGGTGATTATTGGAATAGTGCAGATGAGCGGGCATGCCTGATGGTGACCACCATGTGAAAGGAGAGAAAGGGATGAAGCTGAGCTCAGCCCAATGTCAGGTACATAGTACGCATTTAATAAATGTTTGGTATTGATTGATTGAAGAAGCAAAAAAGCAGTGGTAATTGTTGAGATTAAAGGGTAAGAGAAAGGAAAGAACTGAGGATGACAAATGGAAGAGATTTTATAATCTCTGGGATTCTATAGCTTTGGGCCACAGAAGGACATCTGGCCTTTGACCCCTAATATTGTCATGTTGGAACTTTCCCTACCTTCTCTCAAGAAGGAGGCTGGGGGCAGCTAGGTGGTGCAGTGGAGAGAACACCAGCCCTGGAGTCGGGAGGACCGGAGTTCAAATCTGGACTCAGATACTTGACACTTACTAGCTGTGTGACCCTAGGCAAGTCACTTAACCCTAATTGCCTCACCAAAAAAAAAAAAAAAAAAAAAAAAAAAGGAGGAGGCTGAACAGTTCCCTTACAAAATGCCTAGAGAGAAGTTGTAGGATGAGGAGGAGACCAAATTGTGTTCTGGAATTCTTGATGAATATAAAATATATTTGATCTTTACTTTTCTATGTAAGTTTATTTTGGGGGGGAAGAGTGTGAACAAAGCCTCTAATTAGTTTGAGTCCCCCATAAACTAGATTAGAATTGATCTTCCTATTCGTGTAGGCTTGTACCCTGGCCCCTTGCTAAGAGGCCACAGATAACACTTGTGATTGGTCCCCATTGCCTGGGACTATCTCCAAGATGACTAATAATGAGATTCAGTGAGGATTCAGTATTTTTTTACAGTGAATTGTCTTCTCCCCTATAACCTAGAAGACTGAGCTATGAAACAACTTGTCCCTCTTTTTTTGTCCGCTCATTCTCTTGTTGAGCTTCTAAGATTATATCAAGGATTTCTTCCTTCTCATTTGGACCCAGTGATGACATCTTGTAGGAGAAGTATATGGCAAGTATTTGTGTTTGCCTAAGCAATCCTAAGCAAGGCATTCAAGGATACTGTTCCTGAGTTTCAGTCTCCTCAGCTCCGCTGTACAGAATGGGTAGGACTGTGAATTTTGTAAGCAATGTGATCCTAGAATCAAGCCCTCCAAATGGAGAAGGGTCATTTCCTGGGAAGCAGCAATGTGGTGACTCATTTAAGGGTGATTGAATTCAAGAGTTCAGGTACTAGGCCTCCCAAGAGGGACATTTTCTAAACTTCTTACTTCATAAAGGGAAAAAAAGACTGCCCTACAGCTAGAGGACAAAAACCATGCCATAGGTGGTCCAAACAGACCTGGTCCTTACCAACCCTATTATTGCCACAAGATACTTATCTGGAGTGTGCCACATATGTGTTGATTTACCCCTCTGGCAGAATATAAGCTCCCTGAAGGCAGGGACTATTTCATTAGTATTGCATATTTTTCTTTATATTGTATATAGTACTGGCACTTTATAGGCATTATGATTGAAATACTACTTGCCCAGCATGTTTCAAAAGGTCATCCTTCCGAGACTTTAAATGAGCTAGTATTTCCTTTAAAACCTTTGTAAACGGGCAGCTAGGTGGCATAGTAGATAAAGCACCAGCCCTGGATTCAGGAGTACCTGAGTTCAAATCCGACCTCAGACACTTGACACTTAACTAGCTGTGTGACCTTGGGCAAGTCACTTAACCCTCATTGCCCTGCCAAAAAAATAAAAATAAAAAATAAAAAACCTTTGTAAACTATAAAATGTTGAATAGATATAAAGTGGACTTTCACAGGGTATGCTTGCTGGCCCCAGGAAAAATCTGTGTCTTTTCTATTTTATTTGGACATCTATGGTGAGACTGAATTCCTCCAGGCTGGCCTGACTGTAAAGAAATTTGAGCCATCCTGTATCAGCTTAATACTGGACACTTTCAGAGTTAACTTTGATCAATGAGAACAGTTAGTGGCAACTCCCTTTTGAAAATCTTCCATATCAGTATCATTATTAAATCAAAATAAGTACTTTATTCACACTTCATGGCTGTTGGAACAAGTTGTTCTCATCCACCCATTCCACCAAAGAGTCTTCACATGCTTAGAGTAGACATCCCCCTAACTCTATACTTTTAGATTTTCCTCAGAGTCTTTGAGAATAGGAAGGATGGATGGATGCAAAAGAAGTGAATGTAGACTATAAAAGAATTGGACATTAATTGAATGGAAGGTGGTTTTGGAGGAAGGAACTAGACAGAAGAGTTAAAAAGGGCTCTAATGTTATGAAGCAAGGAACATTACAGGCTCCTCAATAATAGAATGGGAAAACTTGAGAGAGAAATAAGTTTGGAGGGGAAGAATAATGCTGCTATTTGGGTAGAGATATCCAGCAGTAAATTATTTAATTTGCACAAAAATTATGAGACAGTGATGAAAACAAAAAGGACATGTGATGTCAGTAGCTAGAAGCACTATTAGTCAGAAGACCCATAGGTTTATATTTTAACCAAATTCTGTGACCTGCTAGAATTATTTTGGGTTTTTTTGTTGTTTTGTTTTGCAGGGCAATGAGGGTTAAGTGACTTGCCCAGGGTCACACAGCTAATAAGTATCAAGTGTCTGAGGCCAGATTTGAACTCGGGTCCTCCTGAATCCAGGGCCAGTGCTTTATCCATTGTATCACCTAGCTGCCCCTAGAATTATTACGAATAAGTAATCCAGTTTTTTTTAAAAAAAACATAGCATCTCCAAAGGTTTTTCCAATTCCATTTCCAATGCCAGGGTTTATTATCATCCGCCTTCACTAAGGCAAAAATGAATGACCTTTATCTAATTCTGGTCAGCCTTGTCTTGAGTGTTCAGAGCCTTGTTTCTTTTTGTACAAATTCAGGAACCCCTTCCCCTCCCAGCCCCCAGCTCCCCATCTTAAGTCCTGTTTTTACCTTGAGGCTCTTGGCTAGTGTTTCACACATTTTCTTTGGCCCAGGGCTGAGGATGGACATCCTTTCACCAAGAAAGTCCAGGTTTGTGTCCTGGGAGGCATCTGATACCTATGAGGGGATTGTGTTCTTCTTATAACTTAAGTTTCATTACACTCACGTCCCAGAGTGTAACACCAGAGAAACTACATTAAACAAAGCATAGGTTTGGCTGAAGTCTAACATGTCTTCAAAAGGGATTAATGGAGATCAGTCATGGAAAGCTCCTCAATGTACAAAGAAGATTAGGTATAGGACAGCTCTTTTTCTAACTTAAAAGAAATGCTTAAAACCAAAAGATTCTTAAGTACACTTTGACATATACTTAAAGCACAATAAAGTAACCTATAATTTCTATACCTCTTAAGAGGTAAAGGCTCCTGGGCAACTTGTGGGACTGCAGAACAGATTTCATTTTTACCACTAACCTGCACTGTCTAGCCAGACATTTCTGGCCTGAGTTTTTGAGTCCTTTTATCAGTAGTGTACTCCTGGTGGGAGATGTTCTCTCCAAAAAGTTATTGCAGAGATTACCCAAGTCTAGGTAACTAGCACCTAGAGCCAGAGCTTCAGAACTTGTAGGGCTTAGAAGGTGAGCGGTCATCTTGTAAGTGGATAGAGTGCTGGCTCTGAAGTCAGAAAGACCCAAGTTCACATTCAGCCTCAGACACTTACTAGCTGGGTAAGTGATCTTGGGCAAGTCACAATCCGTTTGCCTCACTTTCTTCAAATATAGAATGGAAATAATCATTGCACCTCCAAACTGGGGTTGTTGTGAGGGTCAGGAGAAATATGTGTAAAGTTCTTAGCACACTTCCTGATCCATAGTAGGAGGTATATAAATACCAGTGATGGTGGCAGTGGTGGCTTAAAAACTCAACAAGATGATCAGCCTCCCTTTTTCACAGATCATCCTTTTCAGTAACATAATTCCTACTTGTGTCTTTGGGCAATGGGCCCACATTGATTTTTTTTTTTAGTGAGGCAATTGGGGTTAAGTGACTTGCCCAGGGTCACACAGCTAGTAAGTGTTAAGTGTCTGAGGCCGGATTTGAACTCAGGTCCTCCTGACTCCAGGGCTGGTGCTTTATCCACTGAGCCACCTAGCTGCCCCCCACATCGATTTTTTAAATTCTATTTTCATCCTATGTATTTTTCTATTGTCCAACAAATAACATTAACAGATAGTAGGGTTAGAACTAGGAAAGGAACTTGAATCTAGTCTAACATCTTAAAGATAAGGAAGCTGAGACCCACACATGTAAGCCAGCCAAGGTCACAGAAGATGGTCAGGTTCCTTACACAAGCCCAGGTCCCCTGCCTCCAAGTCCAGTATTCATTCCAATATATTACTCTGTCTTTGAGCATTATAATAAAATGACCATTAATATTGATAGGGGGCAGCTAGGTGGTGCAGTAGATAAAGCACTTGCCCTGGATTCAGGAGGGCTTGAGTTCGAATCCAGCCTCAGACACTTGACACTTACTAGCTGCGTGACCCTGGGCAAGTCACTTAACCCTCATTGCCCCACCAAAAAAATATACTGATATAGGGTGCCCCCTCCCCCAACTAAGGGTTCAGGGCAGTATAATAAGAACAATATACCAGTGACATCTACTTCGTTGAACTTCCTGTGTGAACTTGAAAAAGACATGTCCCCAATCTGAGCCTTGATTTCTCATCTGTAAAATGAAAGTGTTGGGCCAAGCAATCTTTAAGGTTCCTTCTGGCTCTGACATTATGATTCTTTTGTTGAAGAAGTCTTCCCTCCCCACCTTTTTTTTGTTTTTGGCTTATTCACACTGCTACTGTTCTCTTTTTCTGTTTAAATCAGAAGGCAGCAGCAGACTCCACATACCACTGACATTTTAATCATCCTTTGTCAACCGGATGAGCCCCCTGCTAATGCTTGTGTTTTTCAGGAGCAGGGAACGTTTCTTTTCCGAGAAAGGACCCAAAGGAGTCATGCCTCTTTTCTGTCCGGCCTGCCCTCTTAATGGGGGTTGGGAAGTGATCCCTGAAAATGCCACAGGGGAAGGAGGCCCACAGTGGTATCCTCTCCAAGCTCTTTAGCTCCCTTTGCATCTGGGTCCAGGAACATGAAGTACTTTCAGAAGGCCATGTACAAAATGGATCTCCCGGGTGGTCTGAAAACAAAACCAAAAATGAATAAACAAAAAAATACCACCCTAAACATTCAAAAGCAGTGAGAACCTCTAGTTTCCTCTCATTTGTACCCCTCATTCTAATGCAGAACTCCCAGCATGGAATGGTGTGAAGGCAGCAACGACAAGTAAGAGTTTATCTATCCCCCAGGGATGCTCCAAGAAGAAATGGGACAATAGAAGAGGGTCTGCCGCCTCCTCTGAAGAAACACAAGGAATTGTCTGGTGTTGATGACTCTCAGAGAGAGCCTTCTGATCTACAGAGGGGTCTTGCCCGGGCTTTTCCCTTCATCTTTCTATCATGGCCATAAAGATCGGCTCCCCACTGGTGAGACTATGGCTGAAGGGAGAGTTATTATAAAAATAGAAGGTGAACAGTCGGGCTGATGGCCATCTGGAGAGAGGAATGGGCTGACTTACTCAGTGGCCCTGGGTGAGCGGGAACACATACGGGGAGGTTACCACTGCAACCAGGTTTCTTTTATTGGAAGAAGCAGACACATAAGCAAAGCGATTAATGGGAAAATTGAGCCTGGGGTTTATTTAATGCTGAAGTGCATTCCCTGTAGGAATGTAGATAAAGGTCTCTCCAGGAAAAGGCTCTGCGGTAAACCAGTGGGATGTGAGCTCCAGGGCAAATTATACTGTAACCTCCATGTTGCATTTTGACACAGGTGAAATTTGATTAAAATGGAATTGCAGGGAAACTGAAATCAAGGCAGACGTGATCAATAGAGCTGAAAAGAGAAACATTAAGAACAATGGGGAGGTGTGCTGGAGGGGGAAAATGGAAGTCAGGAACAGTTAATAAGCAGTAGGAAAAGTGTGTGAGGAAGGGAGGAGGAGGAAATTTTTGCTAAGTTGTCAGTCTCTCTTCTCTCCATACCTTGGAATCTAGATTCCCTTCCCAACTCTGCCTATTAGCAGTTGTGTGACCTTAGGTAAGTCACTGTTGATGGGGTTATCTTCAATTTTTGTGGTGATAGGATAAATTCTAGTCTTACAATACTTCTTTTGTTCCCTGAATGGTGAAAGAACAACTCTCTAGTGAGTTCAGTGATTATATAACTATATGGGTCAGTACCCAAAACCTTGCCTAGTAAACAGTAAAACATACTCATTGGTCCATTCCATATCCCAGTTCATTCTTAGCCAATGAATCAGTACACAGAGATGGACCAGTCACAAATGGCCAGGAGGTGTCTTGAGGGTAAGATATCATTCCTTATTTGGGCAGCTGTGCAAAGCTGCTTCCCATCTAGGGAGCCTTATGACCCAAAGTAGGACTCAAGGATTTAAGGAGGAGTTAATTTCTTCCTAATTTGAACTTGCTCTTGACACTTCTAATTATCCTGTTGTATGATTTCTGGATTTTTTTTTCATTATAAACCAAAAAACATTTATTAATGCGCCTACTCTGTGCCAAGCTCTGTTAGTCACCTTTTGTGTTATGGAGTATGTGACAGGAATGCCAAAGAGAAATGGACATGGAGTCTAGATTTAGGCATTCAGTTACAGTAGCAGCAAGAAGAGATGGGGTGAAGCTAATTAAGGTTGAGGTTCAGTAGAACTCTAACCCAGAAGTCCAGAATAAGACTCAAAAGATGAAGAAGGCTCTGTAACTTGAGTAGAGAAGAAATATTTGGACAATAAGGGAAGGTAAAAAGCCCCAGGGCCAAAGATAAAGGTCCCCTGGAGCAGCTCCATGGAGGAAGTGGAATCCCTAGTGGAATCTCAGATCAGCAAAGCCTTAAGAACCAAGACTGGGCCTTGAACACAGCCCCCAGAAATTGTTTGTCTCTAACTGACCTCAGACAGCTCCGACAGGTCAATCTGAAGAGATTCTGGTTTGGTTTTGTTTTTTGGTGAGGCACTTGGGGTTAAGTGACTTGCCCAGGGTCACACAGCTAGTAAGTGTGTCTGAGGCTGGATTTGAATTTAGGATCTCCTGAATCCAGGGCGGTGCTTTATCCACTGCCCCATCTAGCTGTCCCCTTGAAGAGATTGTGAAACAAAGTGTAACAATATAAAAACCCATCCCCTCTCTGTCAGCCCCGACTTGAAAATGTATCTGTCTGTGTACATTAAAGGTTATTAGCTCACATTAGTGGTAAAATGAATTGATTCTATAGCCACTGCTAAGGTGATCTGGATCCCAGAGCTGCATTACCAAGTCTGGAAGACTGATCATTAATTCCATTGCAAAGGGAAGAATCTTCTGTTCTGACTCTAGCAGGCTCAAGGTCAAAAGGAGTTCAGGTTTCCTGCATTCGGCCCTTCTTCCAGTAAGTAGAGCCCGGGTCCTTTTAGATGTCTCACCAGGGTGCCGATTGCGATTATGCGGAGTTTAGCAGCCCCTAAACAATATTCCCTTCGCAGAAACTGTCTCATTTAACAGCATCCCTGTTTTTATGGCCAGACATGGGGAACAGAGCAATAGGCTCTTGGGGTTAAGTGATCCATCAGAGACTGTCCAAGCAAGGTGGAGATCTAAAGTCTGGTGCCACCAGAAAGTCTTTTCACTGCAGTTGTATCTCTCGGCACCTAAGTGGATGCCGCTATATTTCCTGAACCGGACAGGAGAAGGCCTTCCTTGTATGAGAAAAGGTAAAAGGGGGCAGCTAGGTGGCATAGTGGATAAAGCACGGACCCTGGAGTCAGGAGGACCTGAGTTCAAATTTGGCCTCAGACACTTAACACACATTTACTAGCTGTGTGACCCTGGGCAAGTCACTTAACCCCAATTGCCTCACCGAGAGAGAGAGAGAGAGAGAGAGAGAGAGAGAGAGAGAGAGAGAGAGAGAGAGAGAGAGAGAGAGTAAAAAGAAGTGATTACAGATAGGATTTTTCTTTTTGGGCTCAACACAAAATGTGAAAAATGGACTATATAATTAGACATAATTGGTTCTCAGCATCTAAAGAGTATGAACACTCACAAATACACTCACAGTACAAATTCTTTAGAGTATATATAGATATATATTCACATGCTTATGTTAGACATGCATAGAGTATGTTATATAGATTTATATTTCTTGGGGATAAGGACTGTATTCATCTTTTTACATATCCCTAGGGGCTAGCACATAGTAAACATTTAAATGTTTTTAATTTTAATGTAATAAAAGCATTTAATAAATTAAACTGAATTGAATATATGACACTTTCATCATGTCCCAAAAGTCTTAGTCCTGATTTAAGCTTTAGTAATTTCAAAAATATTAATGCCACAAGCTTGCAAAATATCTGAAAGGTTAATTATTTACAATTTTAAGACATTAATATGGTAAATGTATTGTAACTAACATTCATCCTTCCCATCATCTTGTGCTATATATCTGTCACCCTAGTTGATTTTCAGACTTTGTAAAAACTTTCGTCCTCTACCACTCAGTGACTGAAAGGTTTGCAGGTATAATTCTACCTGTAAGATCATTCAAAGAATGAGGTTTTGAGTAGAGGAATGGCATGGTTGGACCTGTTCCCCTGTCCCTTCTTTGATCCTTTATATTCTACATGACAGTTTCCATGTGACCCTACAAGAGAAAGTCTAATGGACATAGATCAGGTGACTGAAGGGGCCAAGCAAAAAGACTACTGATCTGAGAAAATATGATCCAGTAAATTAAAAATAATAATCAAAATTCACAAAACTAAAGAATACAAAAGAAATTCAAGTAATTAAACTTTCAGATGATTTTGTAAGTTTGTAGTATTCCTACTTCTGAAGTTTTAAGGTTTAAAACTATACAAAAGGGGCAGCTAGGTGGTGCAGTGGATAGAGCACCGGCCCTGGATTCAGGAGTACCTGAGTTCAAATCCGGCCTCAGACACTTAACACTTACTAGCTGTGTGACCCTGGGCAAGTCACTTAACCCCAATTGCCTCACTACAACAAAAAACAAAAAAACAAAAAACTATACAAAGACTTTTGGGACTTTGAATGTGTACTATGTATGTATTTCTTCATTGCAACCAACAAATAAGATGATTGTGAACAATGTCCTAAAGAAAAAGATAAGTTATTAGTTATTCATCTGTAAAATGGGTGTAACAAACTGCCTCATTCACAGGATTATAGCGAGACTGCACAGTATTGGAAAGCATATTGGACCTGGACTCGGGAGAGACCTAGGTGTGCATCCTGCTTCTCCCTAATTATTTAACCACTCTGAGCAAAATGCAGATAATACCTATAACACCTATGAAATAACATATGTAAAGTTCTTTAAGAATCTCACCAAGCCTTAAGATATTCTAAATGTCACCAGCGATATTAACAGCCCTCAGTTCAATCGGCCTCTAAGTATAGAGGCTCTGCAATGCAAAGGCTTGTTATAGCTTTGGATCAGTCACTTCTGGAACCTAAGCCTAATCCCAGCCCTCTTTTTCAAGCAGGACCTTGGAAGACTCTTCTCCCTTGGCTGTGAGCAAGAGGTAAAAAGGATCAAAGAAGGGGCAGGGGAACAGGTCCAACTGTGCCATTCCTCTACTCAAACTCCAATGGCCCAGATCGCCTCCAGGATCAAATACAAAATCTGTTTGGCTTTCAAAACCCTTCATAATTATGGCCCTGACACCTTTCCGGTCTTCTTGACACCCTCCCACATACTCTCTGGTTCTTTGACACCAGCTTCTTTGCCCTTCTGTAAACAAAACTCCATATTTCTCTACTCCAATGATTTTTCTCTGCTTGTCCCCCATCATTGCAATGCTTTGCCTCTCATCTCCACCTTCTGGTTTCCCTAGCTTCCTTCAACTCTCAATTAAAATTCCATCTTGTATAGGAAGCTTTCCCCAATCTCTCTTCATTCTAGTGCTTCCCATATGCTTGTGATTTTCTTTGTATCTCGTATGTATCTTGTTTTTGTTTCCTTGTTGCCTCCACTCTTAGATTATGAGTCACAGACACTATTTTCCTTTTTTTTTATCTCCAGCACTTAGCACATTGCCTGACACATAGTAGGCACTCAAGCCTACTCAGGGACAAATCATAATAGGGAAGGTTCAATTTAGTAAATCAGAACATGTTGACAGTCTGACAAGTTTGCTCTAAGTTATTGTATTTATTACTAGTACCTAAGCTTTTGGTACACATCGATTATACATCAATACTTAGAGGGGATAGAATGTGGAGGGAATGATCTCTGCGTTTGATTTGGAGTGTCTGGATTAAGACGAATTTCTTTGTTAACCTTTATAACAGAGTTGAGAGTAAAAAGAAACCTAAAACTAGCTCTTTATATTACCATAGTTACTCTATTTCCCCACATATATGCCTTCATAAAGCTAAAATGGATAAAGAGAATTAAGTATGTTGTATAATCTTTGTCTCAGTGACTCTTAGGTGAGAAGGTGGTGGTGTTCCGTCGTATCATTTATTCCCAACTCTTTGTGATCCCGTTTGAAGTTTTCTTGGCTAAGATACTGGCATGGTTTGCCATTTCATTCTCCAGCTCATTTCACAGATAGGGAAACTGAGGCAAAGAGGGTTAAGTGTCTTGCCCAAGGTCACATAGCTAGCAAGTGTCTGAAGCCAGATATGAACTTGGGTCTTCAAAACTCCAGGCCCAGCACTCCATATGCTATACCACCTCGCACCCAGGGAACTTCTTATTTGTCTGTCTCAAGGCCCCTGACCAGAAAAATCTGGGAATTTTTCTGTGTGACATTACTTAGTACAATGTCAGGGGTTTAAACTGTCAGTACTTAACTCATAAGACTCAAGAAAAAAAGTTTATTTGCAATTCAGTCAATCAAGTATTTCTTAAGCACCTACTATGTACCAGACACTGGGGCTATAAGAAGAAATATTGAAATTCACAAGGAGAGTACCCTCCAATGGCAGAGAAAAGGCATACACATAAAAATATAAACAACTTAGAGTATACAAATATACACAAAGTAAAAACAAGTAGAATTTACTTAAAATAATTATATTAATGATCGGTGGCCTCTGTCACATAAAGTTTTGCATTAGGTAGAATTCCTAATAAACTTGAAACACCTTTATTCTTCAGAGCCTGTATCCTACTGTACCTGCCCCAGGTGGTACCTATTATCATGTAGTTCCCCTTAGCAGCCAGCAGGTGGCAAAACTGGGCTCTCTTCCTGAGAAGTTTCTCTATTGCCTTTCCATCCCATTTCTGTAGGGAGGAATACTGCAGAATCCTCCCGTTTTGGTAAAAGGCCCAGTTCCTTCCTAGGTTTCAGCTCAGTGCAGTACCAAACTGTGGTGCCTCCACTCTGAAACTTCTCTGTTGTACAATTATTCTCTGGACTCATAAAAATGTTCACCGAAGATTCGAGAACAAACACACAATCCCCATCTCCACTCTAAACTCATCTCTATCCTGGGCACTAAATCAAGACACGGAACCCTCCTACCCACCCTGCCAGAGTGTGTTTTTCACCTGTCAGGGCTCCTAGGGACCTGCCCCACTGTTAAGGAGAGCAGGGGAAATTGTAGTTCCCACTGTGACTGGAGTTAAGGATAAACCCAGGGAACTTAAGTTTTATGTCCTGGGATAGCATTCCTTTCCCTAGGAAAACTATGTAAATTGAAGAGCTGTGGACAGTATTTTAGCACTTGTTTTAACTCCCCATCAACAGTCATTTGCACTTCATTAAAAACTGATCCAATCTTGAAAGGGAGGGGAGGAAGGGAAAGGAAGGAAGGAAGGAAGGAAGGAAGGAAGGAAGGAAGGAAGGAAGGAAGGAAGGAAGGAAGGAAGGAAGGAAGGAAGGAAGGAAGGAAGGAAGGAAGGAAGGAAGGAAGGAAGGAAGGAAGGAAGGAAGGAAGGAAGGAAGGAAGGAAGGAAGGAAGGAAGGAAGGAAGGAAGGAAGGAAGGAAGGACTAAATCTTGTCATAGCTGTGTCTGTGGGCCCAAGGTCAGTGCATGATTGGGTTGAGTGAGAACACACTTGTTCTATTTGATAGGACAAGAAGCTTTCAGCCAATTGGTACAGTTCAATGCATTTCAATATAGTATAATACAAGACAAGGCAGTGCAGTGCTGTGTAATACAACACACAGATTTCTTCTCTGCCTTGCAGCAGTTGCTGGGAACAGCACAATTTGGGCCTGCATTTTCCTATATTTCCTCCTATCCCATTCCCAGGCTAATGTAGTGTCTAGAAAGCCAGCTTTGGAGTCAGTAAAACTCCAGTTCTAAGGCACCTCTGATACAAGGCAAGTTCCTTAATCTCACATTGCTCCAGATGAGTTTCTAAGACTGAGATCAACTGCTGCCTAGCACAGGAAGAAAGGGTTTTCTCAATAGGAATTCCTTATGAAAATGATTCAGGCCCAGATGATGTTTTTTTAGAGTTGAAATCAACCTTACACGTGTTAGGGACCTAAGAGACCATTTAGTCTGGCCCTGTCATTTAACAGAGGACAAAACAGAAGCCAGAAAAGTAAAGTGACTTAACCATACCCCATGTGTAGTTTTTTTTTTAATAAAAAAGCACCTCATTACCAACTAAAGTTGGATCTCTCTCTTCTGTAATTATACAAAACCTTTCATTTTCTCATGCTTATATTTACATGAACGCGAATGAAACTCTTATTTTATATTTTAAATTAATTCTTCAAACACTACAGAGAATTGGGATTTTCATTTCAATAAATTTTTAAATTAATTTTTTCCAGGAGTGCTTAGACCAAAGAAAAGAATTTCCTCATTATTTCCCGTCATTTTTTGGTAAATTTTCACATAAAGAGTTTGCTTTTGTTTTATTTCTTTTTAGTCATTTTTTTTCATTCCTGGAAGGAATGACTGAGCTTTTTTCTGCTGAACCTGATTTTCCTTTACTTCTGCCCACTTCCATTTTGTAAAGGTCATTTTCAATTCCAGGCACTGTCAGGAAAGTTAATGAGCATACTCTTTTTTCCATCATTCAAATCACTGATGAAAATATGAAATACTGCTCAGCCTGGGCCTTATCCCCAGAGAACATCACTCACTCTATGCCTTCACTGTGACACCAGGCAATCAATAACAGCTGTTGTCAGTACCACACTCTCTCTCCTAGTGGATGGGCCCAGTGTAAGTCTGTCTTTAGACAGAAGACAACCATGTGCTCCAGAAGGGTTGTGAGAAAGGGGAGGGAGGATGGTACACCGTGACCACCACCATCATCACCAGAGTTATGGATTGTCCTTCCACACAGCTCCAAAAGAAAAACATAGAATCAGAAAAAAAGTGAGGATGGCTCAAGGGCAGCTATGATATAGGAGAAGACAACATGATTGATGGATCACCTGTTTTAGATTCATTTCCAACCCCATTTGGAGTTTTCTTGGCAAAGATACTGAAGTGGTTTGTCATTTCCTTCTCCAGCTTATTTTACATAGGAGGAAATTGAGGAAAATAGTGAAGTGACTTGCCCAGGGTCACACAGCTAGTAAGTGTCAGACGCCAGCTTTGAACTCGGGGGAAGAAAAGCATCTTCCTGACTACAGGCCTGGCACTCTATCCACTGTGCCAATTTTACAAATGAAGAAACCAAAAGTCCACAGAAGCCAAGTAACTTTCCCAAGGTCAAGCAGGTCGTATGTGGCAAGGTTGGGTCCCTAGAGTCCAGACCTAGCCATCTCTCCACTATCCAACAATGCCTTGATATAAAATAGTGGGAAAATCCCAGATGCTGAGTCATCAGAGAAGGGTTCAGATCAAGTACTTAAAACCCAAGGTGAATCACTTCAGGTCTGAGTCTCTGTTTCCTCATCTTTAAAATAATGGAGTAGACTAAATTTTATATATATAATTTACTTCTTATAAATAATAGATGCCAATAATGGCACTTTTAGACAATAGTAGATAGCCAGCCTTGCGCTTAGGAGCCCCCAGGTCCAAGTCCTGGACATGTTTATCTTCAAGTCCCTTGAAGTCACAATGAGCTCCACACAACTCTATAAGATTATTAGTAGAAGATGGATTTTTCACTTGGGAAAAAATACTGGGAGTATGGAAACAGTGGAAGTTTCCTACAAAGCTGAAATCACAGGTCTAGACCAAAAAAGATTTGTAGATATAACTGGGGGCAGCTATGTGGCGCAGTGGATAGAGCACCGGCCCTGGAGTCAGGAGTACCTGAATTCAAATCTGGCCTCAGACATTTAACACTTATTAGCTGTGTGACCCTGGGCAAGTCACTTAACCCTAATTGCCTCACTAAAAAAAAATAGATAAATAAATAAATGGATATAGCTGTATATAATCTCAATAACCATGTGAGGGGTAGGGTCTCTAGACATAAACTTAGGTATTACATGATTTTGCCATGTTCATACAAATGCTTAAGTGTCAGAGTCAGGATGCAAAATTATTTCCCTTCCCATGCCAAAGCTAACTCTTTCCACCATCCCACCCTGTTACATCCAGATAATTAGAGCTGACATTTATGTAGTGCTTTCCTGTTTGCAAAGAACTTTTGTATATATTATCTCATGCTCTCCACTCTTCAGTCTTGGCAGGCATGGCTCAATCTTCCAACAATGAAGCTTCTCAGTGGATGAACGAAAGAGGTCATTTTGCTTTGTGTGAAAGGTCATTTGTAAGTTGTGATTATTGGTATCTGGGATAGCAGCCAAGAGTATTTTGTTGTTGATGTTTTGCCAAGGTCCAAGGGTTTAGGAATCTCCAAGAATGATGGCTTGATCCCCCCCCCCCAATCCCAAATAAAACATTTAAAATTCAGTTAATCATGTTCATGTTTTCTGCTCATGCCCTTGAGTTGACCTGTTGTTTTACAACTAGACATACTACCAGTCAGTCTCCAAGAAGTGAAGAGGGTAATACCTAATGTGTTGCTTTATTAGCTAATTTAATGTAGTGTTTCAGACCTCTGTCATTTCAAGCTCTTTCCTTTCACCTCAGCACTTAGCATCTTCCTTCATCTTTGAGGCTGAGTCACATGATCAAAAGAAGCTGAGCTCCAACACTGATGCTGTGAAAATCTGAAGTATGTGTATCTCCCCCACCACTGAGTAGATTAAGAACGACAGGTGTGACCCATATAGTCTGTGACAGATACAATCTGGGGAAAATGTTCATTTTAATCTTTAATAGTATTTAAATAACTGCCCTGTTTGTCTCACTTAGGATGTCAGGCTCTGCTGGGTGAGCAGTGCATCTTGCTGGGTGCTTGGTTCGGCATGTGGCATATTGATGATGCTTGATAAATAAAACATTAAATAATTCAAAGATAAAGTTCAGTAATTTCCTGAGAAACAGTGTTACAATTTCAGGAGACTGTGAGCCTGTGCCCCAAGAATAAAATAATCATTCCAAAGCTTGCCACAAGTATCAATAGACACTTTTTCTGTGGAAGAAACAGGAGGAATCTTCTGGTTTCAATAGAAACGAGGATTTGCAAAACAAGGGCAAAAAACAAATTTCCTGATGAGGATAATCTGGTGTTCAAGTAACCACAGTCCTCTTTAACTGTTCTGTTCTACCTAACTTCAGTAGAAGAGGCCTCAGAATGATGGAAACTCAGTTGCCTGTTGGGAATTGTGACCTAGTGAATAACTACCAGATTCCTTGTCCTGTCATTGAAGGTGATACACCATTTGGTCCCAACCTGCCTTTCTTCTTTTATCTCTCCCTGTTCTTTCATATACTCTGTATTTTGACCTTATTAACCTCCCCTGTCATTCCCCTGAATACCCACTGCGCTTTTCTGCCTTGATGTTTTACCACAGTATTCTTTCTTTGACCTCTTCCTTTAAATCTGTTGTCTTAATTCCTTAACTACCCTTTAGGTCCCAGCTCACATGCCAACTCCATTCCTACAGCCCTCCAAGTTGGAAGAAATGCCCCCATTCGCTGAACACTAAACATATTTTTGAGAGGCAGACTGATAGAATAATGGGCAGAGCTGTGGATTTGGAATGAGGAAGACCAAAGTTGGACTCTTGTGCCAAACATTTTCTGGCCATCTGACCCTGCGTAAATCACATAACCCCTCTCAGCCTCAGTTTCTTCTTCTACAAAATTAAGACAAGAATGGTACCTGCCTCCCAGGGTTGTTGTGATTGTCAAATAAAATATCTTAAGTGATTTGCAAACCTTAAAGTATTATGTGAACAATAATAATGATGATAATTGTAATTATAATAACTAGCATTTACATAGCACATTAAGGTTTGCCAAGCACTTGGTAAATGTCCCATTTTATCCTCACAACTTCCCTGAGAGGCAGGTACTATCAGTATCCTTATTTTATAGATAAGGAAGCTGAGGCACAGAAAGGCTAAAGGCTTGCCCAGGGCCATACATGCCAGTCTCTGAATCCAGAATGGAACTCAGTTCTTCCTGACTGCAAGTCCAATATACTCCACCATCTAGCTGTCTCTACAGGAATAATAGCTATGAATTAACTCATATTTCTACATCCTTCATATTCTATCTTAGAATTTACAATAGGATCATAGATTTAGAGATGGAAAGAAGCTTGAAACTTATCTGGTCCAACCCAGTTATTCGACAGATGAAGAAACTGGGACCTAATTAGGTTAAGTGATTTGCTCAAGCCTATATAGGTAGCAAATGGCTGAGGTGAGGTTCAAACCTAAGTCCTCTACTTCTAAAGTCATTTCCATTTCCATTGTATCACACTATGGCATAAAGGCCTAATTGTTGTCTGTTTCCCCAGGATCTAGGACAGTGCCCTGAACATAGATGGTTAATAAATGCTTATTGAACTAAATAGTGAAAGATAAGATGATATAGGGAGGAAAGCCCTGGACTTAAAATTAGAAAACCTGGTTCAAATCTTAGTTCTTCCACTTATTAGGTATGTGACAATGACTCAGTCACTCCAGTTCTCTCAGCCTCAATTTCCTCATGTATAATATGGGATTAATTATACTTGCTTTACCTACTTTCCAGGATTGTTTTGAATCACACACTATAAAAATGTAAGCTATTCTGATAATGTTGTCATTCTTTTGGCTCGAGTCCCCCCACTCAGAAAGTAGAGAATATTTCTTCACTGGACAGACTGTGGCATCACCTGCCCATGTGCAAGTAGCCAGATTGAATTAGTTTCAATCCTGTTTTGTTGTGTGCTCCACCCACTGCACATTTCAATGACTTAGGTAGAGATGTGGGAGAGGGGGAGAGAGGGAGAAAGAGGGGAAGAAAAGGGGGAAGAATTTTCTTACATCCATGTAAAATGTAACTGTTACTGAACCAAGTACTATGGTCACGAATGCCATGAGTTCTTGATCCCCAGCCCAATCTAGCTGAGCCAGGAACCAGGCATAGGAGGGCATATCATGGAGAAGCAATGAAAAAATCACAAAAGAATCTTTGAAACATGCTGAGAATGTGGAATCTAGTCAAAGGTAGTTACTTGGAATTTAAGAGAGACCAAAAACATTAGAACACCTACAGAGAGCGAACAGGAGTCACAATGGAAAGAGTAATTCAAGAGATTTAATGAGGAACTAAACGTGAAAAGACTTTCATGCTGGGGCCATGAATAACCTTGGAACCTTTGTTGGTGGAACTTCATCTCAAATGGTCTCATGGAAATGGCACCTCAGCTTTTCCTTCTGAAAGAAATCCTACCCAATGGAGCAGATGGTTTTTAAATCTCAGAGTGCTATAGATTTGTAAGCTTTTATTATGGAGGAAGGGAGGCATGTTAGCTTTCTTTTAATAAAAGCTTCCTCTGAGCTATTTATTATGTCCTGTATACTTGTGAATGAAGAGCTGATGGCACCAGCCTTCGGGGACATCTGGTGCAGAGAATTTCCCAGGTTTCTGGGTAGGTGTTTGAGCCAATTAATGTGATCAGCCTCCTTTCTTTCCCACCCCCTACACCACCAGCCACCCAGATATAATCCAGGTCTTTTATCCCATGGGAGCTTTTGACTCAAGGTTTTCCCAAGTGTGGTGAGCTCGATGTACCAAACGCAACTTTAAGTAAAAGAAATTAAAATAACACCTATTACACATTATGTGTTAGGCAAATCAGGGTAGTTCATTTTCCCCACAGGCCTTTTCGGGATTTGACAAAAATCACCACAGCTGCTTTCCAGGTAATTTATGTTAGGCCTTAATTGGGCAGGGGAAAGTACCCTAGGCTATCATTAACACATGCCTGTCAGGGACTCCAAAACCATTCCAGGTTAAGCTCCTTCCCAAGCACATTGCTCGGTGCAAAAGTCTAGGTAGCCTTGATCTTAATTCTGCTAGGTATAGTTGCATTCTCTCCTACAACCATTTTGAGTGCCTGTTAGGCAGCACAAGGCACACAATCCCTACCTTCATAGAGCTGACAGCCTAATTGGGAAGGAAAGAAGCTATGCATCCAAATAGAAACTGTATCTATGAAGCATCAAAGTTACTGAAGGTGAGATAGTAATGGACTGAAAGAGAACATTGGACTTGGAATCAGAAATTGGAAAATGAGGTTTCAATTCAGATAGTTACTAGATGAATGATCTTGGACAAGTCGGTCTCTCTTAGACTCAGTTTCCTCATCTGTAAAATGGAAACAATTAACTTCACAAGATTGTTGGATCAAATGACTGACAGAATGAAGAAAATGAGTGAATTAAGCACTTATTATGTTCCATCTTTTGTAGGGGATGTTTTCTGCCTTCAAGGCCCTTACACATCAATAACACTGTGAGCTTTCCAAGGGAATAGACCCCATACTTCTCCCTCTTCTCCCCTCACCAAATATGCCAATTCCCCACAATATATCAGGTCACTAATAGTCAATAAGTACTAGTTAATTCATTTAGTCAATAAGTACTAGTTAATTCATTTATTTGGTTTGGACTTTGAAGTTTGTCACTGAATAGGTAGCAAACTCGAAAACATCAGAAGTAAGACTTATTGAGACTGATATTTTATGTATCGTGGATGATGCATTAAAAGCCAGCTGGTGTTCATATCTGCCTAAGGCATCCTCTTCAGTAATGTCACGTCCTGAAATAAATCAAACTCATAAGTGGAGGAATAAAGTGTCTTTAATCGAGATAGAGTAGGAAGCCTGCCACTCTAGGGGATGCCCCATTCGAGGCCTAGTCATGAGATCCCAGTCACCTTTGGCAATCTGGGTAAGAATAACCACTCATAGAGGGCAGCTAGGTGGTGCAGATAGAGCACCGGACTTGGATTCAGGAGGACCTGAGTTTAAATCCGGCCTCAGACACTTAACACTTGCAGTGTGACCCTGAGCAAGTCACTTAACCCCAATTGCCTCACCAAAAAAAAAAAGAATATCCACTCATTCTCGTTAATTTACCCTTCATGATCTAACTTGCCATAAATCTCAGTGACCAGGACAAGGACGTTAGGAGCGGAAATCCAGCTCAAGCTAGGTTCCTTTACAAGGAAACATCTCAGGGTAAGGACTCAGAGTGTGGTTCAGCTCAACCTAATGGAGAGTAGATAATAGTAGGAATATAAGGACATTACTAGAATTCTGACATTAATAGGATTATTAAAAGTGACAGATAATAGGTAATATTTGATATTAACATTATTTCTGTCAGTAATGAGGGTGATATAAAAGTCTATGCAGTAACTGTGACTACTTTTAAATGGGCTTGCTTCTTTTTTCTAAAAAATCCTTCTATTCTTAATTATTTCATAATGTGTGCTTATGCCTGTAGATTCGCAATTCCATCAGAAAAAAAGACTCCCCACAAATGAATTAAGGACTCCTGGGAACTTATCAAGGTAAGTAATCAAGTACACAGAGTTGCTCATTCTAAAGGAAGATATGTGACAGCAGAAAGAAAAGTATAATGCCATCTTTAGGAAACCAAGGGTCCCTCTTTAGGAAGCACACCTAACACCAAGTAATCAAGGAATGTTGCCACACACTTGTCCTTGTCAATAATTGAGCTGGTTTGTGCTTAACGAATAGGTGAAAGAAGCTAAGGCTCAGCTACAGGGGCCTACCTAGGGGAAAAGGGAATGAAGATTTCCAAATAGACTCAGTAATGCTAAGAGCAGAAGTCAACAGGCAGAAGGAGGACAGGGCAGGGGGCAGGATTCTTTTATTTTATGGCTGTTTGCTTTACTTATGTTTATAGATAGGATCATAGGTTTCAAGGTGGGAGGTATACATAGGTCATGTAGTTCAACTCATTTAATTCACAGATGAGAAAACTGGGGTCCACAGAGGTTAAGGGGCTTCCCCCAAGGCCACATAAATAGCTGAACGGTGCATTGGGTAGGAGACAAGAAACCTTGGTTCAAATCCTGCCCCAGAACTTCCTAGCTGTGTAACCCTGGGTAAGTCACTCATCTTCCATCTGCCTCAGTTTCCTCATCCATCAAATGGTCAAAACAGTAGTATCTACTGCCCAGGATTGTTGTGAGGGTCAAATGAGATAATATTTATAAAGTTCCTTGAAAACCTTAAAATATTATATAAATGCATCATGTTGTAGCCATAGTTGTAGTTGCACTAGGTGGGGGTAGGGGCAGGAGTGAAGTCAGGATTTTAATTCAGGTCCTATGGCTCCTAGTGAGACTTCTCTTTTCTTTTGATAAAAGTAACTGATTTCAGGATTATAAAGGAAATGCAAAAGTAGCAGAAAGAGAGCCAGCATTGGAATCCAGAATTGCTGGGTTCATGCTCCGGCCTCTCGGCCTCTCGCACATCCTGATTGTGTGACCCTGAGCAAGTAACTTAGCCTTTTGGTCCTCCAGACAATTCTCTAAGTCTCTGAAATTGCAGAAAAGATGCTGCTCTGCCTAGATAGAGGGAGTTTGCTCATTTGGGAATTTTCCCATACCAAGGAAATGCATTGGTGCTGAAGAAGCAAACAAAAGAATCCTCTAGCTATTGTTTTTCATGACCCCATTTGGGGTTTTCTTGGCAAAGATACTGAAGTGGTTTGCCCTTTCCTTCTCCAGCTCATTTTACATGTGAATAAACTGAGGCAAACAGGGTGAAGTGATTTGCCCAGGGTCACACAGCTAGTAGGTGTCTGAGATCACATTTGAACTCAGATATTCCTGGCTCCAGGCCTATCCACTGTTACCAGCTAGTTCAATGGTGTTAAAAGGCCACTGATCCATATGTAAGGATCCCTGTGGGTTGCCAACTGACTTAGTTTTAAAATGTAATTTTATCTATGGTTCATTGTATTTTTTTTTTAGTGCTGAATCTATGATTCTTTTTTTTTTATTTTTTTTTAGAATAGAATTTTATTTTCCAAAATATATGTAAAAACAAATTTTAACATCAATTTAAAAAAAAAATTGTTCCAACTTCTCTTCCTCCTCTTTTCCCACCCCCACCCACTAGAACTCAAGCATTTCAAAATAAATTATACATGAGTAGTCATGGAAAACATTCCCACATTAGCTAGGTTGTGAGGAAAAAACAGTCAAAAAACTCCCAAAACTTCAGACTGAGGAATTGTCAAAGAGAAAAAACATTTTTTTAAAAAATGTGTTTCCAGGGGCAGCTAGGTGGTGCAGCGGACAGAGCACCGGCCCTGGAACCAGGAGCACCAGAGCCCAAATCCAGCCCCACACACCCAACACCCACCAGCCACATGACCCCGGGCAAGCCACCCAACCCCAATTGCCTCACCAAAAAAGAAAAAAAAAAGAGAAAAGAAAAAAAAATGTGTTTCCAACTATTTCAGATACTATCACTTCTTTCTCTGTAGATGGGTTGCCATTTTCATAGTCCTTCAGGGTTATATTGGACCATTGCCTTGCTGAAAATAACCACATGCTTCCCAGCAGATCATTTTACACTATTGCTGTTATTTTGTATACAGTGCATTTCACTCTGCTTCAGTTCATGTAGGTCTTTCCAGGTTTTTCTAATAGTATCCTGTTCATCATACCCTAAATAATGTACCTTAAACTTGACAAAGAATTTTCTTCGTATTAGCCCAGCAAAGTCATCATAACTATTTCCCTCCATCCTATTCCCTTCCCATGATATTTACTCAATTTTCCATCTTCTTTTAAACTATTCCTCCTCAAAAGTATTTTACTTCTGACTGTCCCCTCCCCTACTCTACACTCCCTTTTTTTCCACCCTTCCTTCCTTATCCTCTTCCCCTCATACTTTCCTGTAAGGTTAAATAGATTACTCCTCCCAACTGGGTGTGAATGTTATTCCCTCCATGAGCCAACTCTGATGAGTTTAAGGTTTTTGAGCTAATTCTATGTTCCAAATTTTCTTCCTCCCTCTCTCCTCAACCCTCCCTATGAAATCAAGCAATTCAATATGTCATACTTGTGCTGTTATGCAGAACGTCTTCACCTTCCTTGAAAGTATTTTGCTTTTTACTATTCTCTCCCAGAATTTGCCCTTCCCTCCTTCCCCTCCCCCCCTTATCTCCCTCCCCTCCCTCAGGGCAAAATATATTACTATACCCACTTGAGTATGTATGTTAGTCCTTCTTTGAGTCAATTCTGATGATCTTAAGGTTCAATCACTCCCCAATTCCTTCCCCCTCTTCCCCTCCCCTCCATAAGCTTTTTTCTTGTTTCCTTCATATGAATAACCTCTCCCCAGACCATCTCTCCCCTTCCCCCTCCCCCAGTCTATTTCTCCTACACCTCAACCCTATTTTAAGGATGTCATTATGGGTTAGTTAGGTGGCACAGTGGACAATGCACCAGCCCTGGACCCAGGAGGCCCCAAGCCCAAATCCGGCCCCATACATAAGACACCCCACAAAGAACAAAACATAACTTCCCTTCGTATTCAGTTCAGACCTGTGTCCTCTGTATTATCTTCCCATATAGGAATGTTAACAGTTTGATCTTTTAATATCCCTCATGAAGTCTTTTTCCTGTTTATCTTTTTATGCTTCTCTGGGGTGTTGTATTTGAAAGTCAAATTTTCTATTCAGTTCAGGTCTTTTCATAACAAATGCCTGAAAGTCTTCTTTCTCCTTGAAGTTCCATATTTGCCTCTGAAAGAGGATGCTTAGTTTTGCTGGGTATGTGATTTTTGGCTGTAGTCCCAGTTCCTTTGCCCTCTGGAATATCATATTCCATGCCCTCCGGTCCTTTAATGTAGAAGCTGCTAGATCTTGCTTTATCCTTATTGGAGCTCCACAGTATTTAAATTCCTTTTTTCTAGCTGCTTGCAATATTTTCTCCTTGACCTGGGAGTTCTGGAATTTGGCTATAATATTCCTGGAGGTTTTCCTTTTGGGATCTCTTTCAGGAGGTGATCGGTGGATTTTTTCAATTTCTATTTCAGCTTCTGCTTCAAGAATATCAGGGCAATTTTCCCTCACAATCTCTTGGAGGATGGTGTCTAAACTCTTGTTTTGGTCATGGTTTTCAGGTAGTCAAATTCTCTCTCCTAGATTTATTTTCTAGGTCAGCTGTTTTTCCAAGGAGATATTTCACATTGCCTTCTATTTTTTCATTCAATTGGATTTGCTTTACTGTGTCTTGGTTTCTCATAAGCTCACTAGCTTCCATTTGTTCAATCCTAATTCTTAGGCAATTATTTTCAGCAGACAGTTTTTTAATCTCCTTTTCCATTTGGCTTTTCAAACTGTTGACTTTTTTCTCATGACTCTCCTGCATTGCTCTCATTTCTCTTTCCATTCCTTCCTCTCTTTCTCTACATCTTCGTTCTATCTCTCCTACTTTCTCTTCAAAGTCCCTTTTGAGAGCTTCCATGGCCTGAGACCAGTTCATATTTTTCTTGGAAGCTTTGGATGTTGGAGCTTTGACCCTATTATTATCTTCTTCTTCTGAGGATGTATTGTGGTCTACCTTTCCCCCAAAGAAGTTTTCGATGGTCTTCTGCTTTCTCTGCCTACTCATCCTGGCTTACTGTTTCTTGGCTTTTTACTCCTTAAAGTGTAGCGCTGCTTCCCGGACACACTGTTCATGCTACAGTGTGGCCCAGGGGGTGACTGGGCTTCTTCTCAGCCTGCCTGGCTTGTGAGTAATCACAGCCGCTTTCTCTTTGACCCGGAAACAGAAGTCTGATTGAACTCTGATTCTCTATGGTCGGAAGCTTGGCGTGCTTTTACCCCTCCCCCACTGGGCCACCACCACTCAATTCAGCCCACTGGTTCAGACCCAGGGCGCTTTGCCCCAACTCCAGCAGATACTGCCTCCACTTCACCCCGGCCTACCTCTGAACCCCCTCACCAGTCCGTGATCGGAGCCTCAGAAGCTGCTGGTGCTGAAGACTCTGACGTGTTGGAAGCAGTGTCCCTGGCTGGGTCCGGACCTCACGCTGAGCTGTTCAGCCTGATCAGTAGGTGATCAGAATCGCCCTCTTTTGCGGAGAAACAGTCTCACTATGTTCTTATGTGCATTAGGCTGTTCTGGGTTTTGATTTTTACCGCATTATTTGGGCGTGAATGGACGGGTTTATCTGGAGCTTGTGGGAGTCACAGCCTCTCCTCCGCCATCTTGGCTCCGCCCCTCGGTTCATTGTATTTTTGTTTATTTTGTTAAGTATTTCCCAATTACATTTTATTCTGGTCCAGAAAGAAATTTTCTCAAATAAATCCCCACAACAACTTAGTGGCATCATTAGAACTAGAACCCAGGACTCTGGATTGTCTTTTCACTGCTGAGCAATATGGTGGAACAGCACTTAGTGTAGTGCTAGGCAAATTTTCAGCTTTTACTAAATGCTTATTAATGGACTAACTCACCTGGGGTTAATGTATATGATCAAATATTGCCATGGAAAGGAGGAAATGATAGTCACAGATGCTGTTTTTCATAAACAAGTGTTGAACTGTGATCTCTCAAATCCTTCCTGTTGTCAATTCCATGATTAGTCACACTTGGAGCACCAGGCAGACAAGATTTAAGTTGGGTAGTACAGAGAAGGCAATTATAAAATTCAGTCTTACACCCTGCCCCTTGCCTGCACCCCGTTTGCTCTCACAGGCCAGTTTCCTGATCCTGGATCACCCTTCTATCTTATCCAAACCTTCTCTATGGAAGAAAGAAAAAAAAGATCCATTCTATTTATTTACATTGCTATCCCAAACACAGGCAGCTAGGTGGCACAGTGGATACAGTGACTAGGTGGGCCTAGGGTCAGGAAGACTCATCTTCCTGGGTTCAAATCTGGTCTATAAAACACTAGTTTGTGACCCTGGGCAAGTCACTTAACATGATTTGCCTCAGTTTCCTCATCTGTAAAATGAGCTAGAGAAGGAAATGGCAAACCACTCCACTATCTTTGGCAAGAAAACTCCAAATGGGGTCGTGAAGAGTCAGACATGACTGAAACAACCAACAGCCCAAACATAAAGAATCCTGCACTTTCCACTTCCTCCAAAGACATACAGGAGACTGTTTCAATCTTAACTATTTTGACAGAGGGAAGCAAATCTAATGAAATTTAGGCCTGAAACAAAACGGAAATGCATTCCCTAGTATAGTTTTTCTCCTTTAAAAAACAAAAGAGGTTGTGGGAGACACATACAACCCCCTTTCCCAACTCCATGTGCCCATCAAACTATCCTTCAGCTGTCAGCATCAGCCTGCTCTCCTCCCCTTGGCTTGTCCTGAGGATTCATTAATTCAGCTCCTGTTCCCGCCTCCTGTGTTGGTCAGCCAATCCATCTCTCTCTGGCTCCTAATGGAGTCATGTCACTGTTTTCCTTGAAGCTTAGTTTCTTTATCTGCCAAATGAGAGCAGTGACCCCTAAGATTCCTGCTAGCTGTGAACTGATGATCCCAGGACCCCGTTTCCTCCATTAGCTGAGTGCTCCTGCTTTTGATCCTCTAGTTTGTTTGATATCCCACATCCTGTCCAACCAGCACTGTTGAGAAGCACTGTGAAGGAGTGGATGGAGTTTTGAACCTGGAATCAAGAAAACCTGGCTTCAAATCCCAATTCTGTTACTGAATAGTCGGGTGCTCATGGCTTAGTCATTTTAGATTATAAGTTCCTCGATGGCAAGCAAAAGTTAGTCTGGGACGTGGAGGCTTATTAAATACTTATTGATTGACACCTTCTCTGAACTTCAGACCACTTGACTCCTCTGAAATCGCAGGTCCTTGACTTAATAACTGAATCATGCATCTACTCTATCTACTTCAGAAACCTCAGCATCTTTACCTCCTGGTAGCATTGGGATCCTAACAGCAGAGAGAGATTTTGATACCTGACATAAGTGGACTAAATATAAGCCAGACCAGAGGCCATGGACTGGATTGCATTAAAAAAGAATCTGTCATGGAAGTTTGATGGGTATTTGCCCTTTGTTAGGCCTCTACTGTTCATGGGACATTGACGCATCTGGCCTACGTTAGCTTAATCACACTATCAGAGTTTTTCAAAGTAAAGAATCTAAAGGCCAATTTCATTTAACTCTTCTCCTTATTGGAAACAACCTTTCTAAGTTGGTTCAGGTCAATGAATCTTGTTGTTTTTTCAAGATAGGGACCCTCTTTTTTTTTTCCTCTACCATATGTTATGTCCATAATTAGCATAGAAGAATTGTAAATCCAATAGAGAAGCATTTGATCAATAAAAAGGCTGCATCCTGGTGACTGATGGGCTTATAGAATAAGAGTTAGAAGGAACCTTACTGGTCATCAAATGCAATCTCGTAGTTTTACAGCTGAAAAAACTGAGGTTCGGGGGAATTAAGTGACTTACCCAAGGTGACATAGGCAGTCAGCATCAGGAGTAGAATATGAACCCAGATTATCTAACCCCATAATCAGTGCTCTTTTTAATGATGCCTCTAGAATACTTTGTTGACAGAAAAGTCAGTACCAAAAGGATTGCATCATATAGAGAACCTGAGCATGCTCTTAAGATGTCAGGTAAGGTTAACCCTAAAATGTAATTACTTTTTTTGGTAATTACTTATGATCAAAAATACAAATGAAACTGACCAGAGGTCTTTAATGTGAAGGAAAATATCAACCTTCATCTTTTATGTTAACCTCAGACAAAGCTATAAACTAGTGATTCTGGTGCCCAGGGCAAGAAACACAGATGTGCTCAGGGAAAGCAGTACTAGAAGTCCCCTCAAGTCTACTTTTTTTTAAAAGTAAATTCAGTTATGGAGATTGGAGAAGAGACACTATAACACTGTGGAATTACTTCTGAATGAGGCCACCACTGGGAAAAGGAATTAGAATGAGACAAAAATCAGGAATTTACCTGGGCTGTGATCCTAAACAGATAGATGATAGACTGTCTCTACCTGTTAAAGAAGTACAGATATGGCCAGAACCTTCTAAATTTCTGTACCCTGGAGAAGCCCCAATTATAGCTCTGGGTAAATCACTTGTTGACTGACTAATACTACTAGATGACATCACAGATTCTCCCTGGTTGTCTATTACCTTCTCATTACTTGTCCAGTGTCTCAGAATAGGATGAAATTCCTAATGATTAACCAATGGCAGTCATAGCAAGCCTATCATTTATTTGTTTTCCCATTGATTGCTTTGATCAACAATGGCTTGTGATCCCCTTAGGGAGCATTCCTCAAAATGTATTCTCTAAAATTCTTCCCTTAAGTTTTTTTTAACTTTCTCTTCTTTTTTTTGGGGGGGGGGGCAGCCAATGAGGGTTAAGTGACTTGCCCAGGGTCACACAGCTAGTAAGTGTCAAGTGTCTGAGGTCTGATTTGAACTCTGGTCCTCCTGAATCCAGGGCCAGTGCTTTATCCATTGCACCACCTATCTGTCCCCTTCCCTTAAGTCTTTCACCTAATTCCACTTTCCCATACCTTTTTTCTCCTTCTAATCTTTTTGAAAAACTTGTCTATGCTTAATGCCTACCCTTTTTTACCACCTGCTCTCCTCTCATTTCTTTATAGTCCAGGTTTTGCTCCTAACCATTCTACTGAAGCCGCTATCTTTAACATCACTAAAAATCAAGTAGGCTTTTTTCAGTCTTTACCCTCATGTTTTATTTCCCTCTTCCACACAAGTCCAGCATTGAGCCTGGAGTTCAAATCCTTTCTCTGCTCCTTATTCCTCCTCATGACTTTGGGCAGGTCATTTCCCACTCTCAGGGCTTCAGTTTCTACATATAGAAAATGGTGGGGTTAAACTAAATCATTGGAGTCAAAGTCAAATAGAAATGGGGGCTGGTAAACCATACTTAAGGGTCTCTAAGGACAAATACTGACTCAAAAAACCATGTATTGACATTATCTATGTTCTATTGTATCTTATTTATGTAGTTCAATATTTCTCAAGAACATTTTAGCCTGATTTAGGCAATACAGGGGAATGTTACAGGCTATGTATGGCCCTCTGCCTGTGTTTGATGCTAGAACTTAGCAGGATTGAGAAAGACCTTCTCGAGATGAGCCTTGAAGGGTTCAAGGTGTTGTAAGAGAAGGAATGTATAAAGAGAGATGGTGTGTCACATGTGAGGAATAGCAAATACAGCAGGCCAATTCGACTAGAGCGTTCAATTCATGATCTTGGGAAGCAATGTGAAATCAATCTCAGAAGATGGAGAGCCAGATGGTGAAGGATTATAAATGCCCAACAGAGGAGTTTGAATTTCATCCTGGAGGCAATAGAAAGTCACGTGAGGGATGGATTGGAGTGAGGAGAGACTTGAAGCTGGGAGACCAATGAGGAGGCTACTTTAGTGTTTGAAGAGAGAGGTGATATGGGTCAGAATTAGAGCAGTGGCCATGTAAGTGACAAGAAAGGGACTTTGGCCAGAAAATGAGATGTGAATGGCAAGAAAGGAATTGAGAAAAGAGATAAAAAAGAAAGAGAGAGAGGGAGGGAGGGAGAAAGAGAAAGAGAGAGAGAGAGAGAGAGGGCAGCTAGGTGGCGCAGTGGATAAAGTACCAACTCTGGATTCAGGAGGACCTGAGTTCAAATCCAGCCTGAGAAACTTGACACTTACTAGCTATGTGACCCTGGACAAGACACTTAATCCTTGTTGCCCCCACCAGAGAGAGAGAGAGAGAGAGAGAGAGAGAGAGAGAGAGAGAGAGAGAGAGAGAGAAGAGATGAGATAAAATGCAGAGAAACATTCAATTCACTTCAACTAATCTTTGTTACTATGTTAAAAAAAAAAAACAAAACTAGGAGACGGGGATAGAGAAATGGAAAGAAACAATAAGCCCTGCATAGTGCCTGTCTTTATGTTCTAAAAGGAGAGGTAGACGCATCTGTACACTGTTAAGCATGAGACAGAGAAGTGTGGTAAGTAAATAGGAGAATTCCAAAGGGTCCTTGGAGAAAGTTGAGGAAGAAGCAATCACTCTAAACTGAGGGGTTTGATGAAACTTAATAAGGCTAGTGGCATTCCAACAAGGGGAAATGGAGGGGAAATCTCTTCCAAGCCTGGGAGATGGCCTGCATGAATAAGGAGAGGCAAAAGCGGGCAGGATGAGATCAGCATCAATCAAGGATCCTGATTTGGCTAGAATATAGAGTGAATAGCATAAAATGAAGTGACAGGGAGAAGAGGTCTGGATTCGGATTATGAAGGGACTTAGAGGCTGGGATAGAGAGCTTATATTTTATGTTCCAGGCAACTGGGAACCATGGAAGATTGAGAGGAGAGTAGCATGGTGAGACATGTATTTGGAAGACACTTTTGGTAGCACTAGCAAAGAGAGAGAAGGGATTGAGGGCCAGAAAACCAGATCATAGGATCTCATACTTAGAGCTGGGAAGTCACCAAGTTATAAGCTCCTCATTTTACTAAGGAAAGAAAGGCATGGAAAATTGAAGCAGCGTATGCCCATGGTCACACAGCTCCTGAGAAAGAATTTGAATCTAAGTCTTCCTGACTGCAGGTCCTTTCTATGCATCCTCTCCATCACACCATCTGTCTAAAAGAGCTCATTACAGAAATCCTCAAGAAAAGTGGCAAGAGCCTGAAGCAGAGCAGTGGCAGTGTGAGGATGACAGATGCTCAGAATTTTACCGAGAGAGCATTGATGGAAATTGGTGACTTAATGGACTTGGGAATGAGGGAGCAGAAGGGAAGGGGCAGAAATGACTCTGAGATGATGAGCCTGGGAAACAAGGGAGGATGGTGGTACCACTCAGGGGTCACCAAACACGAATGGACCTTCCTGTGAGAGAGGAAAACTAGGACAGGGTATAGTTTGGCTTGATCTAGAAGTGGAAGCAGATGAGCCTCTGAGCTTTTGTTTCCTCAGAGTCTCATGAGAACTGACCTAACCCTCTCATTGAGAGGCAGTACAGTATATTGATTTTGTTTTGTTTGGGACTAGATCTGAAAGTTCTTTGACATAGGGATCTCTGGATAAGGAAACTCCTTTCACGAAAACGCATGGGAATCTAGGCTATGTCTTAGAATCTTACAGAGTATCCCTGAGAGGTTAAGTGACTTGTCTGTGGTCACTTGGCCAGCATGGGCTGGCTAAAGGACTAGAATCCTGATTATTCTTATTTGAAGTTGGCCTTTCAGTGTGTATTGTTATTGCTAAAGAGTTAAAAATTGGCAAGAAATGATAGGAGGGAAAACACCTTCAATATTGTCATTTAGGAAAGGAAAGTCTATACATACATTTTATCTCAAAAGAGTACAGAAATGTGAAGCCTATGTTTTTCTGGGAGAGGGAAGGACTCTTAGCTCTGTCCTGTGTTATTAACCAGGGCAGCTAGGTGGTGCAGTGGATAGAGCACTTGGCCTGAAGTCAGGAAGACCCGAATTCAAAATCTAGCCTCATACATTTAGCTAGTTGTGTGACCCTGGGCAAGTCACTTAACCCTGTTTGCCTCAGTTTCTTCATCTGTAAAATGAACTGGAGAAGGGAATGGCCAACTCCTTCAATACCTTAGCCAAGAAATCTCAATGGAGTTAGAAAAAGTCAGACACAAGTGAAGAAAAACATATTATTAACCTGCTCTTCACAGATACTAGCTGTGATGATGAGGACAAGAAAAGAACTTAAATAAATCCAGCTTCTCTCTCCATTGCTTCTGATATACAAACATAGGTGTGCTGATAAATGTTGAGTAACTAGCTCTCAGGGGAAGGGGGGGGACCCCGGGAACCAAAGCAGAATGCCTGTTTAGGTCTAATCTGCACTATTAACATTTTTCCATCATGTTTTAAAGTCTAGACAACAAAACAAATCAGGGTCAGCTAGGTGGCACAGTGGATAAAGAACTGGCCCTGGATTCAGGAAGACCTGAGTTCAAATGTGGCCTCAGACACTTGACACTTACTAGCTGTGTGACCCTGGGCAGGTCACTTAACCCCAATTGCCTCACCAAAAAACAAAAACAAAACAAAACAATAAATCAACCCTGATTTTCTAGCATTCAGCTTTCTCCTAGGTATAAATGCCCACACTGAAAATCATCAGATCTCATGAGCAACTGGCTAAAGTTTACCCCTTCCCAGAAGCCAAATTTCAGGAAGGGTTGGATAGCAGTGCAATAGAATAGATCCTGTTTCCAGTAGGTTCTGCCACCTAGTAACTGCATGAACGTGGATAACTCCCTCTGCTTCTCAGAACCTCTGTGTCCTCTCTAAAACAGGTTGATGATATTACCACATCCCTCACAAGATTTTCATAAGTATATACAGAAAACTGAGATGCCAAAAAGTGAAACTATTTACCTAAAGTGACACCCCTGGATAGTGACAGAATCTAGAGGAATACCTGGATTCAAATACTGCCTCAGAGTCTTACTAGCTTTGTGATACAAGGAAATTCATTTAACCTCTCTGTGCCTCAGTTTCCTCATCTATAAAATGAGGGGATTGAGTTTGACAATCTCTAAATTCCCTTATAGTTCTGAATCTGTGACCTCTGTCAGTGTAGATCTGGTATATTTGATGGTGGAGGTACAGGGGAAGTGTGAAGATAGCCAGGAATATAGATAACTCTACTCTTGTTGGTTTGGGAAAGATTCTCCTAGCCTCTAGATAAAGGTGGTGTGAAAAGTGAAAAGTCCGAGAGACATAGTTTCTGGGTAATTAATAATCAATTTATTAAGTATGACTAGCAAATAATAAATTGAGGACATATAAAAAGATGAACTTTGGGGTCTGCTAAATGTTAAACACCCTTGGAAAGGGAATTGTCTTTGACAACTCTGATTGGTTAATAATTAATGAGGGAATGGATATTATAATGAGAAGTGGGATTATTCTAATGAGGGACTGGGGGAAGTGATTCTGATCAAGTCTCTCTTGGACAAAGAGCCTCCTCTCCACCCAGACCATACCCACCTCAGGCAATCTAGAGCAGGGCTTCTTAAACTTTTTCCAGTTGTGACCCTTTTCACCTGAGGAATTTTTACATGACTTTGGGTATATAAGTATATAAAATAGGTATACATCACCTTTTACTGTTGCCTAATTTTTCACAATCCCCACATTCAGTTATGGGGTCATAACCCACAGTTGAAGAAGCTTTGATGTAGACAAAGGGATCCACCTCCACCCAGACCACTTATGTAGTTGAACAGTTGGCCAGAATTCATCTAGATTATATTCTCTTTACTCTTTAATCATAAATAAGCTTTTCCAGTTGGGTGGCATCCCACCCAAATTTGAGGAGAATGTTCACCCAGTCTCATCATCAGCCCTGTCCTTCAGAGGCTACCTTAACCTAATCTTTAAATGAGGAAATAAAAGGGGAAAAATGCTGGATTTCCCTTCCCCCCCCCACCCTATTAGTAATTGGCTATTAATAATCCTTTCTCTTGGTAGTCTGGCTGATATTGGTAATTCTTAACTAATTTTGATGGGAAGGGAGAAAGAAGCATATCATTTAAGTCTGAGGCACTTTGCATTGAAAGAAATTTACTAAAAAAATAAGAAAAGGGGCAGCTAGATGGCACCAGCCCTGGAGTCAGGAGGACCTGAGTTCAAATCTGGCCTCAGACACTTGATACTTACTAGCTTGTGACCCTGGGCAAGTCACTTAACCCCAATTGCCTCACCAAAAAAAAAAAAAAAAGAAAAAAATGAGAAAGAGAGAAAGAGGAAGGAAAAGAGAGAGGGAGGGAGGGAGGGAGGAAAGAAAGGGAGGGGAGGGAAGGGGAGGGGGGGAGGAATTTACTACCCTGCCCTGAAATCATTGACATCCAAAAGAATATCCTCCATAGAGTAAGCAGTTGAAAAGTTAACATAAAAGAAAAGTCCATTTGCCCCATGAATTACCTTCTATCTCCAAAATCTGTGATTCTAGGGTCCTTTGATCCCTCTTTTCCCAACCCCTCCCTCCTTTTCAATGGTTTATGTGAAATTTGGTGTCTAATCAGGATCGCCACACACTCAAGATTTCTTCTGCACAAACCAAAAGCCAAGGTGTCATTTATATCTCCCTTGCTTAAATTTGAGAAGCAGCTAAGATGTGCAGAGAGTGACCTCTGCTGCATATCTCACCTTGCTGAAATGCCATAGAGAAATGAAGCCAAGGTCAGGGCGTCTCTGAAAGTTGCAATTGCCATCCATCCACACACCTCATGCTGTGTAGTTTGCTCATGGCAAAAGACCCCTTTCCAAATTCTCAATCCTGCTGAAAGTCTGGTCCACTGAAAGAGTAACAAGCAGAGGACCGTGAAATCAGAGGTGGGTTCCTCACCAATTTCCTCCTTTCACAATGCCTCCAAAATTGGGGGAAACCTACTTCAATGGTTGAATGAATGAATGAATGAATGAATGAATGAATGAATGAATGAATGAATGAATGATAAAGCTACTTGTGGGGAAAACAGCATTGAATTTGAGAATGTTCAATTCTCCTATGGTCCTGAAGTCTTTGTGGTCTGCATTTCTCAGTAGGGGCCCTAGTAACATTATGCTTTCCATAATTCCCACCTTTCATAGAAATGTAGGTTTAGAGGTAGAAGAAACCTTAAATGGCTCGTTTTATCAATCCTCTTATTTTCTAAAAAGATCACATTGTACTCAATGGAAAAAAATCACTGGATTAGGAATCAGAAGATATGTTTTGTAGCTCTGTCATTTATAAACAGTTCAGCCTTGAGCAACTCACTTCCTTGAGGCTAAATTTCTTCATCTTTAAAATGGAAATACTTTCCCTCTCTATTTCACATGGTTGTGGGGGGGTCATAAATTAGGAGCAAAAAGGGCCCTTAAAGTTATATCCAACCCTCCCTCATAAAGATTATGAGAGAGGAAACTGAGGCCTAGAGAACATAAGCTAGGTGGTATAGTAGTTAGAGCCCAGGGCCTGCAATCAGGAAGACTGGAGGTCAAATCATGCCTCAGACACTTACTAGCATCGTGATATGTGACCCTGGTCAAGTCACTTAATTCTGTTTGCCTCAGTTTCCTGAACCACAAAATGGAGATAATAGCACATACTTCTCAGGGTTGTTGTAAGGATCAAATGAGATACCTGCCACATAGTACTTTATAAATGTTAGCTATTATTATGAATGCTATTATTGTCATCATTGTTGGTTATGGTGGTAGTAGTAGTAGTTGTTATTCTTGTTGTTATTGTTCAAGGTAACACAGGGAAGAAGTAGCAGAACTAAGAGTTAACCTTTTGGCCTCTTACTCTAAATTTAGTATATTACACTGTGAGAAGACCAAATTAGATAACTTTTACAATATGGCGTATAATCACAAAGCATAAAAGGAGTTCTTATTGTTAATCAAAGTGGGAGAGTAAGTGATAGATGCACATTTTGAATCCAGATCCTTTGAAATCGACTTGCCTTTCCCCTACACTAATTTGTTTCAGGGGAAGTCCTACTTCATTCACACTATATCTTTTCCAGAACACATCATCCCCATTTCTAAAATGGAGAAACTGAGGCACAGAGTGATCAAGTGACTTATTCTAGGTAACACCATAAATAAATCAGTGGATAAACTGCTACTAATAATCCAAGTCATGCTTCTTAACTGAACTGTCTGTGATAGGTTGCTAGTTAATTTAAAAGGCAAAAAGAACTTCAGGAAGAAACTGAGGGAAGAAATGTGTTTTAGAGATTTGGGAAGAACCTCTCAAGATGGAGTTTTACTGTCAGGAATTCCATATCCCCTCTCAATTCTTTTTCTCCTGGAAAGAACCCCTTTGCCATTTACTAAGTATAAATAAACACATCTCTAAAAATATAATATAAATAAATAAAAATAAAAATAAAATAAGTAAATCTCCAGTAGAAAACTTCCCCTCTCCATTTTGGGGGGGGGGGGCAAGGCAATGAAGGTTAAGTGACTTGTCCAGGGTCACACAGCTAGTAAGTGTCAAGTGTCTGAGGTTGGATTTGAACTGAGGTCCTCCTGAATCCAAGGGCCAGTGCTTTATACACTGTGCCACCTAGCTGCCCCCATCCCCTCTCCATTTTCAGTGGGTCCATCTAGGATTCAGGAGTGCTTAGCCATTCACTCGCAATCTAGGTTTTTTAGTAATACATAGATACTGGTTTGTACATCAGTAAATTTGCAGACACTGAGCACATCAGCCACAGAATTAAATTTAATTCATGCAGCACTCCTCTAGAAATTGCTACAATATGCCACTGTGGCAAGTTAAAATAGCTAAAGTTGTCGGGAAGGCCAAGGGAGTAAAATTCTCTATACCAGTCAGTCATGGGGCATTTATTTTGTAGGTCCTCTGTGTAATGCAGTGTGCTAAGTACTAAGGACACAAAGAATGGCAAAAACAAAATCCCTACCCTCAAAGAGTTCACATCCTACTAGGTTCCTGCTTTGAGTAGTTTACAGCCCAGAAGGAAAGACAACATGTACATGTAAAGAACTAAATACATATTAGATAGATAGACCAATCGATATACACACGTGTATGGTAGATGAAATGTGATTTCAGGGAAAGGGGACAGCTAGGTGATACAGTGGATACAGTATGAGGCCTGTAGTCAGGAGGACATCTCCCTGGAGTCAAAATCTAGCCTCATACACTTAACTAGTTGTGTGACCGTGGGCAAGTCATTTAGCCCTGGTTCCTTCGGTTTCCTCATCTGTAAAATGAGCTGGAGAAGGAAATGGCAAACCACTCTAGCATCTTGGCCAAGAAAACCCCAAATGGGGTCACAAAGAGTCAGATGTGACCGAAGTGACTGAACAATTTCAGAGGGACAGCACTGGTGGAGGGACAGGAGGAGAGGACAAGGAAAGGGTTATTGCAGAAGGCAGAATTTGAGCTGAGTCTTGAAGAAAGTCCAGGAAGCTTTCTGGTATACATACATGACACACAAGCCTGACTCAGTGTCTATCAAGGAGATTACTCTAAAATCAAGAAGTTTCCCCACTGACCTAGTCAGGGATAAAATAAATTAAGGACCAATCCTGATTCAAAGAAATAAACTAAAGAAAACAAATATTCACTCCCCCCCAAAAAAAAATTATCCCCTCTGCCAAATGATTGGGAAAGCAGAAAATTAATCTCAGTTTATTAAAATTTCAGTTATTTGGGGAAAAGCTTTTCTTAAATTCTTTGGTTTTATTTATTCAACATTTAACAAATATTAAGAATTAACTAATATACAGTGCCCTGTGCTAGATATTAGGGGAGAATATAATGCTTAAAATAAGGCAGTCTCTGATCTTGTTTGAAAGAGTCTTTGTGGTATATGGAATTTAAGGAGGAAACAGTAACCAAATCAATATGAGTACTTGATTTTCCAAGTTTAACAGCTTGTAAAATCATTTTTCCCATTTAGTTGATTCATATTGTTGTTGTTCAGTCATTTCAGTCTTGTCCAACTCTTTTTTTTTATGTTTTTATTTTTTATTTTTTTAGTGAGGCAATTGGGGTTAAGTGACTTGCCCAGGGTCACACAGCTAGTAAGTGTTAAGTGTCTGAGGCCAGATTTGAACTCAGATACTCCTGACTCCAGGTCCGGTACTCTATCCACTGCGCCATCTAGCTGCGCCCTTGCCCAACTCTTACTGACCCCATTTGGGGTTTTCTTGGCCAAGATGCTGGAGTGGTGGTTTGCCATTTCTTTCTGCAGCTCATTTTATAGATGATGAAACTGAGGCAAACAGGGTTAAGTGACTTGCCTGGGGTCATGCAGTTAGTAAGTGTGAGTTCAGATTTGAACTCCACAAGGGTGAAACAGGAATTATCACCTCTATTGTTTAATAATGTACTAGAAATGTTAGCTTTAGCAATAAGAGAAGAAAAAGGAATTAAAGGAATTAGAATAGGCAAAGAAAAAACAAAACTTTCCCTCTTTGTAGGTGATATGATAGTATACTTAGAGAATCCTAAAGAATCAACTAAAAAAAGATTTGAACTCCAGAAGATGTCTTCCTGACTTCAAGCCCAAGTTCATGTTATTGCCAAATTTCAAAACTAGGGAATGATATAGTTTGCTAATAAATGTATTTTTTCTTGAAGCTGGCATTAAAATGTGACAAGCATACAAATAAAATGAAATCATACCTAGGAAATAAGTGACAGTTACATAGTTTCAAAAGATGCACAAACCCTTAAGCAGTCGCAGAGGCCCTGTCCTCTGTTCTGAAAACAAAATCAATTTCTTCTTTTTCTTTTCTTTTCTTTTTTTTTTTTTTTGGTGAGGCGATTGGGGTTAAGTGACTTGCCCAGGGTCACACAGCTAGTAAATGTTAAATGTCCGAGGCCGGATTTGAACTCAGATCCTCCTGAATCCAGGGCCAGTGCTCTATCCACTGCACCACCTAGCTGTTCCAACAAAATGAATTTCTTATTCTAATTTAACCTACCATCTTTCAGTGAGAATATCAGAAAAAAAAACTATACCAAAACTACCTGAACCAGATGGATATAAAATGCAGTGATGGTCCTTGTTTCTGGACTACGAGATTGTTAGGCACAAGAACAATGTTGGCAACTACTGGCAAAGCCAAAATTTGCTTTGAACTTCCTGGGTTAGATTGGCTTTAACCAACATGGGGTGGGAAACTATTAATGGCCTGGGGATTAATGGGAGATCAATCTATTGTGGGGGAAAAAACATACACCATTATAAAGTCATCAGACACTCAAACCTTTGTTTCCTCTGAAACACATCTGACACTGTGCCATTTGGCACCTTCTGGCATTAATCTGCACAATTGGGATTCCCACACTTTTCCTGAGGTTGCAAGGGCTTCAACCCTATTGATCTGCCTGCTTCCATATTTTGTGTAATCTTTTGGCGAAAGCTGGTAATGGTTTAACCCTTTTGGTGATGGAAATGACTAGAGTTTTTCCTGAGTTCTCAGAAAAAAAGAAGAGTCAATGGACATGGCATCTTACACACGTCAGTTCTTGACTAACCATAGTCTCTTGCTGCACTTGCCTACTCCTTGTTCTGCTCTTGGTGAAGATGAAGGGCTGTTCTAGGTTCCCCCCTCATACTTGCAGCTCTGAGGAATACTCAGATGAACAAAGTACGCATTTGTAGTCACTGTGCTCCTCCATCTTGTACCATACAAGTACTTTGCATGAAATAGAGTTAGGAGCTAATAAGGAATTTAAGAGTATACAACTCAGGCTTCCAAAACCTAAGAAAAGTTTCTGGGTAGACTTTCTATGGTGAATTAATGGAAAGACGCAAACAAAAATTACACAGCGTGAGAAGGTGTGGAGAAATGATGACGGAAATCAGTGAAGATTGTGATGCAGTGTGATGCAGTGGAAAGAGTTCTGGGTTTGGTATCAGGTGATGTGGGTTCAGATCCTGGATCTGCCACTTAATACCTGTGTGAACTTGGACAAATCACTTACCCTGAGTTGACTCATCTGTAAAATGAAATGGTTGGGATAAATGTTCTGCATTTGTTGTTCAGTCATTACAGTTGTGTCTCACTCTTTGTGACCCCATTTTGGGGTTTTCTCAAAGATACTCATGGTTTGCCATTTCCTTCTCCAGCTCATTTTACAGATAAGGAAATTAAAGTAAACAAGGTTAAGTGACTTTCCCAGGTCACACAAGTAAGGTTTGGAGGCCAAATTTGAACCTCCTGAGGGAGGTTGTTTTCCTGACTCCAGGATCAGCATTCTATCCACTGAACCACCTAGCTGCCTGAGATGATCTGTAAGATCTTTTCTAACTCTCTGTGATTCTGTTGAGGGAATACCCACACCTGTGGAGTGACAGATTGATCAAAGGGTTGAAGTGAACTTCCATTTCCAGGAGTGGGTTTTAAAAGAAAAAGATTCAGGATGCAATTTAGGAAGTGGGAGAAAGGAGGGTACATGAAAATACAGTGGTGATCTTGTGGCTATAAAGAATTATTACATGCATGAGGTTCACCCCTACCTCTAAAAAAAAATAGAAGTAGATTATGGAATTTTACAAGTTGCCCCTGCCTTCCAAAATGAGATGTTTATCCACTGTCCTGATCTCTCTGGCCTCACCCAGAGATAGGGCCAAGAGCAAGACTAGCATTAAGATGCTGCCAGCAATGTTCTGGAAGGACATGGGTAATCAAACAAACAAATATGAAGTTTAAGAAACAGATCTAAGGCAAGCTAAGTAACAAAACAGGAATCGGCAACATTAGAAGAAACTGGAAGAGTATAAAAAGACTGACAAAAAAAAAAAAACCCTGATAACATCACAAGAACAGACTTCCCACTTGAGATTTGTAAGAAAATATTTTATTATTCTCAGTGAACTTTGTTTGCATACTTTTCTATAGGCGTACGTGGAACAAGTCTAGCTTGCTTTAGTCTTCTAGATGACTTGAAAGCATAGATAGCTCCCAGTCACCTTGACTGCCTTCTGAATGGGAGGCAACTGTGTCAGAATGACCAAGGACCATCACATAGGGGTCACCTGCCTTCCAACCCAGCTAGTAATTTGGAGAAAGGAAGATCACCACTGTAACAAATTGTAATGTGGCAAAGTTCATCTTCATCCTGCCCTCATCAGCATTCTTTTTAATAGCATAAGATCATAGATTTTATTTTTTTTTAATTGAACTGGTCATTTTATTTTCCTCTGAGAGGGTATAGGCCCAGTACCCACAGATGTGAAGCAAAAGGGGGAGGAAAGGGGAATATTCCAATCTTTTGATGAGTTAGATGGTGCAGTTGATAGAGTCCTGGGCTTAGAATCGGGAAGACCTGAGTTCAAATCTAGCCTCAGATACTAACTGTATGATTCTGGCCTAGTCACTTAATCTTGCCTGTTTTCTCATTTGTAAAATGGGGATAATAGCACTGACCTCACTGGGTTGTTGTAAGGATCATGAGATAATATTGATTTACATATAAATGTGTATATACTTTTTCTAAAGTATTTAGCATAGTGCCTGGAACACATAGTAGGAGTTATGTGAATGCTTATTTTCTTCCCTGCCCTCATTCACTGAAAATATTTTTCCACATCTGTTTATTTTCTTTTAATATTGGAAGTGTCTTTTTGTTGTATAAAGTTGTTTAATCATCATCAAACCCATCAGTTTTGTCTCTGGCTGTTTCTTCTGTTGGTTTGATTAAAATGTCTTTCCCTTTTCTTCAGGCACAGATATCTTTCTATTTTTCTTTTAATTTATTATGATTTTGTTATTTTTAAATATGTTTTTAAATTTTTTAAATGCTTTCTAAAATGCTTTAGAGATTGCGGCAGTAGTTAAAATGATCAGTTAAAGTAAAATTTCAACTTTATTTGTTGCTATATATCTATCCGATTTTCCCAGATAGTTATTGAATTGTGACTTCATTTCCTGCTTTTTAAGTATAGATTTATTAAGCACTAAACTAATGCACACCTTTTATTCTATTTCTTCATTCACCAGTCTTTTTCATTGATCTTTTTCTGTTTTTTCACTACCAAAGTAATAATTATTGCTTTATAGCATATTTTGAATATTGGTAGAACTCATTCTCCTACACCAGTTGTATTATACTTCTTTACTTTCTTGTCTGTTTTCTATATCAGTTTTATTACATCTTGATTAAATTGAGTGTAATAACCTGTGAGCATCTTTTTCACTATTGCATTAAATATATAAGCTAGTTTAGGCAGTATTTACTTGAGCATAAATTTTAATAAAAATATAATATAAAAGTAACGAAAAGGAATTTTAGAAAAGCTCACAATCAAAAAATGATATTTAAAATCTAGACACAAATAATACATTTTCCCCAAATAACATAATTCCTACTAAAATCTCCAACATAACATGAGGGCAGGTTCTCTTGAACACCATCCCATGGAGCAGGAAGCCCATTCCGAGGGGAAATCATGAAGCTTGAAGCATTTAGTTTATGTAATAATACTTTCATGTATCACCTCTATAAACTAAATGAAAGAAGGAGAAAGAAAAAGAGAATATGAAATAATTTATTAATTATCAAATTAATAAATATTTATTGATAATTAAATTATTAATAAAGGACTGAGTAGCTAGAGTATTTTTCAGCAAATGGTGTGTACATGAATATTATCATGATTTATAGCCACATGAGTGCTACCTATATTTTTTCATCTAAATTTGAATATAAAGAAGTTCCTTAAAGATGAGATTTCCTTCTTTTTAAATATTTCAGTCCCCTCCGTTGCTCACAAGTTCACAACCCATCTACACCTCCTCATCCTTTGTAGTTCTTGTCTATGTTTCTCTATAGATGTTCTATAGAGGACCTACTCAATATTCTGGATACCTCCCTCTAGATCTTCTTACATCTCGGGTACCAGTATTGTCCATCTGTTTTCTCCCACTCTTGCTATATGATAAGTCTTCCTTTATTTATTATACATTTCTTGAGTTGTATCCCTTGCACTATTTCTTGTATGTAGGCCATCATTAAAAATAAACTGCAGGGGCAGCTAGGTGGCGCAGTGGCTAGAGCACCCACCCTGGAGTCAGGAGTACCTGAGTTCAAATCCGGCCTCAGACACTTAACACTTACTAGCTGTGTGACCTTGGGCAAGTCACTTAACCCCAATTGCCTCACTAAACAAAACAACAACAACAACAACAATATATATATATATATATATATATATATATATACTGCAGCTCTCTTACATCGACCATGTATGTCTCCATTGCCCTTGGGGTCAACGGCAATTTAATTATTCAGATACTGTGGCATTCCAAGATTTGCAGCCACAAGGTATTTGTGTGAACTTAGAACATTTGTATTGAGAAGATGTATTTCAAGCCAAGGAGCAGCATGGGATCATTAACAGGGCTACCCAATTTCCCAACTACAATCTAGCTGTCTCTCTTCCAATTAATACTGGGATGAAATCATTGTCCATCTATATAGTGCCTGCTTTAGATATATGTGCTGACATACTAGGTCAATTGAATGGTCTACTAACTACTTATAGTAGGGACAATAAATATTTTTCATGCATTTTTCCCTTTATGAATTATTAAGATCTCTTTTAAGCAATCAGGGATCAGATTAAGGTGATCCTATGATGTCCTGGGGCTTGATATAGCCAGCACTGTGACACCTACAAACAGGAACACCTTGAGAATCTCACCATCATGAGGTAATCCTCTCCCACTTGAGCTTTATAGTAGACATTCTCAATGACAGTAACAAACTCTTTTTATGAGCCTATATTTCCTTGTCACATGCTTCACTTGGCATAAATCATCGGATGGTCATTGAACAATTTATCTCTTGGTTGTATTCATCAAGGAATATTATATGATCTTAACATATTCATGAATCTTTGTTGGAAGGTAGTATTTAAAAGTGCATTTTAGTCTACCGAGTCATTTTTTTAAATAAACAGTTGAACACTGTAGAATCTTGTTTTCTCTGTAGTTTTCAATTAATATATAGAAAATATAGCCTGCCACAGAAAGGACTGCCACAGCAGGACTTTTTTGTTCCTTTTTCATATTTTCATCAAGAATACCTTCAATAGGAGTATGGACCATTTTCATAAAGCTCTTATAAAGAACTTACAATTTCTTTAATTGTTAGCATTCAGTACTTCCTGGCTAAGTGCCAAAGCTATAGTGATTAAGCTAGAATCTCAAAGTGACCTTCCTTATCTTTCTCAAGAAAATCCCAACAAAATAAACCTGAATGAACAAGGCTCAAGGAACAAAGCCAATGTTGGCTCAAGAGTCACTAATGAAAAGTTGTAAGGACATAATAACTACCAGTCCATAAACAAGTCTTTATATAACATCCAGAAAGGCTAGCACCAGAAACCTATACTCTAAGATACTGAAATAATTAGCAGAGGGTATTCCTTAACCACTGTAAATTCTCTCAAAAATCATCATGAAATGGAAATGCTATACAGCTGGGAAAAAAAAAAACAAGTTGAGAGTTGGGATTGAGGGAGGGATCACCCTGATTAATTTTTTGAAAAGGATATCGGAGTTTTGAGACTATCAACAAGCCTGATCAAGTTCTCAAACCCATTGTTGAAGGAATGACCTATAAGTATGCGCTATCAAATCCCATATTGGCTTCATCAAGGAAAACAAGACTTCAGGCTTGACTCACAGAATTACTAAGTTGGTAGATCACAAGAAAGCCAGAGACATAGTATACATCAGGTCCTGATTAATGAGAAAAATGAATCCTCATAAGTGATTGAATTATTAAAATTAGCACTGCACATTTCCATTGGGCGGGAACCAATTACCATATTTTATATAATTAAAACTTCAAATAGTGTGATTTCCAATCCATGAAACCACTTCACAGGATTCATTATTTACTGCTACATTTTTTCTTTGCCCCCTCACTACCTAGCACCATGCCTGGCACATAGGTGTGAAATAAAGGCTTATTTAATTTAGGCAGATCACACTTTTGGTCCCCCTACAGGGGATATACCTTTGAAGTTAATGGAATCTTGAATTTTTTTTAATGTATAGCAGGATTCCAGCATAATTCTTCTACTAATAATAGAAGTGCTCCTCACAACAAGGTTAAAGTATCTTTAGGCTATTTGAAGCATTGGGGAACGAACCATGTATTTGTGCACCCCAGGCAAGATCTGAAAATTGTTCCCCACGTGTGTTACTGTCCCCCAGGGGCTTTGAGCCTTCACCATAACACATGTAATTTGATATGTCATAAAATGAATGCCTACATGCCATGAAGAGCACAATTTTCTGGCATTAAAAACATTTTCACTTGTAAAAAGTCTTATTAGAAAGTATCTTAGAGTAAGGGATAAAATACAGAGAGTGACAAAGGAAACCAATTGTAGTGAAATAGTTAGGAAAATATTTTTAAAACAAGTTTATGGACCCCAGGTTAAAAACTCCTGATCTCATCCACCTTCATTTGACCCATGAGGGGAAAAAAAAGACCAGGGAGTCTAAAGGGCTCAAGTCCACCAGAGTAGTAACAGCTAGGTTTCTATTAGTAGAAGAATTATTCTGGAATCCTTCTATCTATCTACACACACACACACACACACACACACATACATATATACATATATGTGTGTGTATATATACATACATATGTGTGTGTGTGTGTGTATTCAAGATTCCATTAACTTCACAGATATATCTCCTGCAGGGGGACCAGGTTCTTTGTCTCCACGTCTAGGGCTCTGCCCACTGCACTCTACTGCCTCCCCTTTGTGCTAATGGCCTCCTCCTGTGCCCTCCAACTTGGATCTGTATTAAGAAGCAGTTGGACCTATGGACTAACTATTTACCAGAAGGAACCACTCAGCACTAGTTACACAAAAAGAAAAAGCCTGGCGTGACACAATCTCATGAACATCGAAATGGACCATTCTCCATAACCCAGTCCAAAGAGTCTATTCATTTAGGTGTTGCAGGGGCAGATTTTGCAGTTCAGTCACCCTGGCAAGCCCAGTGGGAAGCAGTCTTCATAATTACACATCCTGCAAGGGTTATATTGAGGGTGATATTTTCAGAAGGAGTCAGAAGGCAACATCTGCCCTACAAATCTCTTCCATGTTATAAGAAAGGATTTAAAGTTGGAAGAGACCTCACTGATTATCTGGTGTAAACCTCTTGTTCTACAGAGGAGGAGACTGAAGTAAAGAGAGATAAAGTAATTTGCAAAGGCTGTATAAGTGCCAGTGTTGAGATTTTGACCAGAGTAGGGCATTTAAGGCACTCTGTCCTGGAATGCCATCTTCTGGAAGGCAAACATTTTATTCCTGGGTGAGGAGTGATGCACTTCCTCCCCGTGGTGGTCTGAAAACCAGCCCTCATGCCTTGCGATCCTCAGCCTTTGCTAAGCAGTACTACGCTGCTCCTTCATCCAGTTACCAGTTCATGTCCCTCAGGATCCACTGCCATGGAATCCCTCCTTGGGCTGCCTTCTCTATTAAGCATCTAGGTAGCACAAGGAATAGACCTCTAGATTCAGTCAGGAATACCTTAGTTCAAACCCAGCCTCAGACACTTATTTGCTCTGCAACCCTGTACCTGTCACTTCTTTCTACTTTAGTCTCCTCAACTATAAAATGGGGATAATATTCTCATTTGCTTCCCAGTAGTGTTGAGAGGATAAAATGAGATAATATTTGTGAAATGCTTTGTAAACCTAGAATTGCTATATAAATTATATTGTCATGATCATTATCTTCTAGCAAATGCACTCAGAGCTGGACAATCCCTCTCTGCCATTGGTGTGTTCCCAATCCTGCTCCCAATTTTTATCTCCAGGTAAAATAACTCCTAGGAACATATCTGTTTGGATCAAGTATTTGTCCAAGCGCTATAGTTGATTCAAAGTCCTTTTATGAGAAAAACATATACTAGTTCAGGTTGCAGGTCTCCCTGTTGCCCATCTCTGAGGCTAACAAGAATCGACTTGATGTCTGGAAAACAAGTCTGCTTCATAATATGAGGACAATTTTCCCACATCCTCTCACTCTCACACAGGCCTATACCCATCATCCTAGGCTTTCTATTTCACTGAGGACCCTTGTTAAAGAATTCGTTTGAGGAGTGACTATAATTTAGAATCTGCCCAAGTACTTAGAAGAGCTGATGTTTAGGAGAGATAGTCTAAAGGAAAGATTCGTTATCCATTCCTCTAGGCTTGCCAAGTAGTAGCTCTGGATTGAGTTAGATGATCAGAAAGCAAAGCATCTGGGCCACATTCTCTCAGCCCCTACAGGAATACCTTCAGATTTAATGTTATTCTGATGGCTTCATCTGTTTGGATATCTCTTTTTTAAAGTAATAAACATTTTTATTTATAGTTTTGGGTTTCAACTTTTATCCCTTGTTCTCTACCTCCCCTCTTCCCTCCCTGAGGTGGTAAGCGATCAGATATGGGTTATGCATGTACAATTGTGTAAAACTTTACCATATTAGTCATTTTCTACAAGGAAACTTGAATGAAAGGAAAATAATGAAAGAAAGTGAAAAATAGCATGCTTCAGTCTGTTCCATCTATATCATCTCTTTCTTTGGAGGTGGATAGTATGTTTCATCGATAGTCCTTTAGGATTGTCTTGGATCATTGAATTGTTGAGAATAGTTGTCATTCACAGTTCTTCATCGAACAATATTGCTGTCTCTATGTACAACATTCTCTTGGTTCTGCTCACTTCACTATACATCAGTTCATACAAGTCTTTCCAAGCCTTTCTGAAATCATCCTGCTTGTCATTTCTCATAGCACAATAATATTCTATCACCATCATATACCACAGCTTGTTTAGCCATTCCTTTGATTTCTAATTCTTAGCCACCACAAAAAGAGCTGCTAGAAATATTTTTGTACAAATAGGTCTTTTTCTCTTTTGGGGGTATGTTTGGGATATAATCCTAGCAATGGTATTGCTGGATCAAAGGGTATGCATAGTTCTATAGCCCTCTGGGCATAGGTTTTTTGGACCTCTTTAAAGCTTTACTCAATGACACTGTTCACTATATTACTCGGTGTCCTTTATGCAAGGATCAATGTGAATAAATTCCTGCTTCTTTTAAGTTCTGGGGAAGAATATTTGTCTCTTGCAAGAAATTGCCTGTTCCCTGCTGTCAGAAAATAGCAAATGTGGCACAAAGCCCTCCCTCTCCTTCTACCCCCTTTCTTGTTCCCATCCTTCACCATGGCAGGTCAAAACCCCCTACACCTTATTAGTCAGTTTTCATGAGTTTCTGTAGCTGAAAAACTAACCCCCTTAAGAAGAACCTAAGAGGTACAAATTGAGTGATATCTGAGGACACAGACTAAAGAAATCACAGCTCCTTGAGGTATTGTCATAATCATTTGGACATGAGGCTTGGCTCTCTTCTAGATCAGGGGTTCTTAGCCTGGAGACTGTGAATTTGGTTTTGAAAAATATTTTGATGACTACATTTAAATAGAGTTGGCTTCTTTTGTGATTCTATTTGATTTTATGCACTGAGAAAGGCTCTATTAGCTTTACCAGAATGTTAAGAGATCCAGAACACACAGAGGAAAAAAAGGTTAAGAACCCTTGATCTAGATTACAAACAGCTGAAAGGCATGGACTCTGTCTTGGTCATCTTTGTATCCCACTATAGAAGAAATAGTAACATGGTAAATGTTTGGTAAATGATGGATGAAATTATTGAGCACCTGATATACGCGCAATATGTACTATGCTCGAGGCAGTGGTAATTGAGGGTGTGACTCCCAAAAGAGAAAAAGGCAAAACTTAACCTCATGGAAAGTATCCATGAATTATTCTTTTCATGTCTTTGGGGGGGGGTGTTAAATGAAACCTTTGAGGTCATCTGCAAATGTTTAACTCCCAGTGAGAACTTTTTTTGCCAGTGCATGGGCATCATTTCATTGACATGCTTACCTATTCTCATTCTCTGTATTTAAGATAACTACAATCAGGGCAGCTAGGTGGTACAGTGGATAGAGCATTGGCCCTGGAATCAGGAGGACCTGAGTTCAAATCTGGCCTCAGACACTTGACACTTACTAGCTGTGTGACCCTAGGCAAGTCACTTAACCCCAATTGCCTCACCAAAAAAAAAAAAAAAAGATAATTACAATCAATTTGGAACTGAGGTATCAGTGATTAAAAGGTATAGCCAGGTCCTCTCTGTCTGTCTAAATTTTCTGGAAACTCATTCCTTCTCAACTATTTGAGACATTTTATGAAAAACAGATATTAAATTTCAAGGATCACATGGGTAATCTATATCTGATTGCTTACCACCTTATGGAGGGGGTGGAGGGAAAGGAAGGAAGGGATAGAATTTAGAACCCAAAACTTTAAATAAAAATGTTTATTTCAAAATATTTTCAATTAAAAATAATGTCCACTTAAAAAAAAATTCAAGGATCTATGATTTTGTTATTATGGAAATCCCTTCACCAAGTAACGGAAGTCCTCCATACAAACAAACCACAACCCCTACCCCCACCTGAGAAGCTAGTTTCCATGAGTTATAGAGGACAACTAACCTCCTCCTGACTTGCCTTCTTAGATTTAGCTAGTTTGGCCTGGGACAACAAACATATGGTATTCTTCTAGGCCCATATTCAAAGGTTTTATACTGTTGTACAATCTACCAGAGTTCAAATCATACTGGAGAAGGACTTCAGTAAAGAACTAGGTTGTGTAGAAGTTTAGAAATACTTTGTGAGGGGCAGCTAGATGGCACAGTGGATAGAGCACCAGCCCTGGAGTCAGGAGGACCTGAGTTCATATGTGACCTCTGACCATGATGTCAGGAATCCCCCAAATCATAGAAATTCTAAATGTAGGATTTCCATGGACTCTCTGTATGTATACAATGTATGTATGTATGTAAATATGTATTTACACATATATACAAATATAAATGATACACACACATCTGTGTGCATATAGCTTTATTTCTATAAAAGGCAATAATAACCCATCAATGTAACTGCATTTGACTTATCCCCCTCATTTTACACATGAGGAAACTGAGTCCCTGGGAGGTCTTAAATGACTTTCCCAAGGTCACACAAGTAGTAAGATTCTAAAGAATCATAGAAATCATCCAGACGAATTTTGAATTTAGAGAAAAGGAACTCGGGGCTCAGAGAGAGTTAACTGGGCATAAGTAGCCTGGGGAGGGAGCAGCTGAGCAAGGGCTTGGTTCTGTATTCTCTGTTGAGTGCTCCTGCTGCCACACCCCCTCAGCCTCCTAGAAGAGTTGCTTTGTTTTCCTAGAAGCAGCTCTTGCATTCTAGTTTTGCCTTGTAAACCCAGACATCTTGGAAGGAAATTGTCATCAAGTACAAAGATAAAGTTAATTTCAGCATTGAGCCACTAGGTGGCATGTTTCCACAGCCTGACCAACAGCTGCATATTAATACTGCATGAATAAATTAATATCAATGAGAACATTAAAAAAAAAAGGACAAAATTTTTAAACCAAAACAGTAGCACCATATGCTATTGAGAAAGTGTTTATTGAAGTGTCTGCTCCCTTAGGGGAAAATATAATTGTGTTTACACTTAGAAACTTTTCAGAGAAAAGTCAACTCTGAAATAAATGCAATTCTCTTTTTTTGGCTTGAATTCTAAGTTGAATTGGTGAAGCCTAATATCTTTTGTGTTTAATATGAAAAGGGGAACGGTATGATCCCTGGGATTCACCTCTTCCTGAGGGGAAAACCTCTTTGGATAGAAGAGGGAAATGTTTATCATTCCATTCAACAAACATTTATTGATGCTATTTTTGTCATCCTAACAGCAGAAACTGACATTCACCCTGATGGGAAGAAATGATCAGTGATTTTTATGGTCCCCTAGGACCTGGATCTTTCTCAGAATTGTGTCCCAGGAGCAGGCAGTTACTGCATAATATCATGCTTACTAGAAGAAAGAAAAAGAAAAAGAAAAAAAGCTTCCAAATCACTCTTCCTAGTAAAATCTGATTTCTAATGGAGGAAAAAGGAGTCCTTATCACCCAGCTTCCATGTACAGCTGTGAGCTCTCTGGCACAGTAAGCCCATGAGGACAGATGGCAGGACTAAGCCGGTAGAGAAATGAGGACAGCTTTATAAGCTTGTTACCCTTAAAATTTGGGGAAACTAAAGAAAAAAATTGGGGGAGACAACATACTTCCTAGGGACAGGAACATGTTCCTTAGATATCAGATGCTTCCACATACCCAAGTCCCCACCTGTGTTCTAAAAGTTCTTTTGTTCTAAATTGGTATCTTGGAACTCAGAGTACATTTTCCTATGAAAATAATGTTATGAGTGGTGGTAAGGTTTCCAGGCCAGCCCACAGAATTTAGCCCATACTGTTACTGAAAGAACTCTATGGGAACAATAAAAAAAAAGTAGAAAAAAATACAGTTGTGGTACTAGTCATTAAATAAAAAAACCGACAAAAACAAAAATTCAATTGAAAAAAGCACTTGTCACCTGCTAATATTTGAGGAAAACAAAATAATTAGTGAAAGGTGAGGAAATAGACTTAGGTGGAATATCTAAAGGGAATTCTGAATATTTTTGAGGCTTTCAGAGATAAATGGCAAGGACTAATTTCATTTCAGGTTTACTCTTCTTTGTTTCTTTTCTTTTTTCTTCCTTCCTTCCTTCTTCCCTGTTTCTTTCTTTCAATATACAAGAGCTTTTCATACATTTGAAGGCCCATTCCAAGAATTAACTAAGCGCAGGAACTGTACTAGATTCTGTGGGGAAATAAGACAGAAAACTTGCCTTTCAGGGGTTTACAGTCTAATAGGGAAGATAAGGCACATAGACATGTGTGTATGTCTGTATGTGTATGTATATGTGTGTATTTATTTATGTATTTGTATGTATACATATATATGGTAGAAAATAATATATGGTTTAGTAGAAGCATGAAGAAAGTATTCTGAGACTACAGAGGAAAAACTGGACACAAAATTGGGAGCATCAAAAGGCTTTTATGCCTGAGATGCTATTTAGTTGGGTTCTGAAGGATGAGTAGGATTTCCATGATTTTAGGAAAGGCATTCCAAGAGGACAGAACAACATGAGCAAAAGCAAAGAAACTAGAAGGCAAGGAACAGCAAGTAGCTCTCTTTAACTAGAAAGTAAAATAGGAAGGAGAGGTAAGTCTGAAAACGAAAGGTTTCAATCAGGTAACAGAAGACCTTGAAAGTTCATGTAAGGACTTGGAGATTTTTTCCTGAGGGCAATGGGCAATCAGGAAAAGGTTTTAAGACAGGAGTCATACACACAGCATCCTGCTTTAATAAGATGACTCTGACAAGAATGTATAGAGCAGATTGGAGGGATGAAAAGAGGAAAGACTAGAAGCAGAGAAAGTTAGGTTATTGTAATCACGCAGGTGTGAAAATCTGATGGCCTGATGCAGGATAACAGCAGTAGGAATACGGGGGAAATTGTGGGAAAATGCTTTATCCATCTAATTTGTAAGACTTGGTGACTAATTTCATGGGAGGAAGGTGGAAGAAAAGAGGAAAGTAATAGACAGTAAGTATGGGACAAGAGTAGGGAAAGAGGTTTGTCCTAAGGCAAGTAGAGGAGAATTGGGAGACCCAGTTAAAAGAGCAAGTAGAACCAACCAGGAGAATGTCATACACAGTCAGGGCAATATTGTAACACTGATCAACTGTGAAAGACTTTGCTACTCTCATCAATACAGTGATAATTCCAAAGTGCTCTTGGTGGAAAATGCTATCCTCCTCCAGAAAGAGAAGTGATAAACTCAAGAGTAGAGATTGAAGAATTTATGTTTATTTTTCTTTATTATTATTTATTTTCCTGCCTTTTTTCCATCAATGTGGCTCACATGGAAATATGACTTGCATTACTTCACATGTCTGGTAAATATCATATTGTTAGCCTTTTCCGTGAGTTGGGGAAGGAGCTAGAGATTGCAAACTCCTTGAGGGCAGGGACTGTCTTTTGCCTCTTTTTATATCCCCAGAATTTAGCACAGTGCCTGGGACAGAGTATGTGCTTAATATAAATGTTTATTGAATTGAACGGAAGAAGAGAATTTGGAACCTAATTTTTAAAAAAATAAATGTTAAGAGAACTACAAAAAAAGAATCTACCAAAAAAAAAAAAAGAAAGAAAAAATAGATTGGACATGATATATCTGTTCATGTAAAGAGAATGTCTTGGGCAGAATTAACTAAGCAATGAGTGGTGAGAGCCATACAAAACAAAGGGGGGGGGCAGAGTACAAAAGAAACTCCTGAGAAAGAGAAATCTGAGTAGAAACATTGAATCAGACATGTACCCTGTTCCACTTGAAGTCACGAAAGCCAGGGGACACAATGTTGGAAGGCAAGAGATAGTTGTAACCTCACCCTCAGTGTAGTGAAGGAAAATAAGAGGCAGTTCTGAATATTGTTCTACATAAAATGGTAGATGTTCACAGGTTGGGTAACTCATGGGTTACCCATAAGCATTTAATAGGTGTTCTGCCTCTGGTGATGGTCCCTAATTAGCATGGGACTGAATGACAAAAGTCCGTAGCAGCAGTAACAATAAATCTAAACTTGTGGTTCTCAGTCATCCCCCTAAGAAATCACAATACAAGGCATCCTCCCTCAGCACTCCACACAGCTTAGGAACACACACACACACACACACACACACACACACACACACACACACAGAGTGTCTCTGTCTCTCTCTCTCTCTGTCTCTCTCTCTCTCTGTCTCTCTCTCTCTCCCCCTCTCTCCCTCCCTCCCTCTCTATCTCCCTCCCTCTCTCTCTTCCCCTCTCTCCCTTTTCTCCTCTCTCTCTATACTATTTCTCCTGGTGATTTCATCAGCTCCCATAAATTCAATTATCATTTCTATGCTGATGATTCTCAAATCTACTTAACCAACCCTAACCTCTCCACTGACCTCCATTCTCATATTTCCAGCTGCCTATTAGACATGTTAAATTAGATGTCTCATAGATATCTTAAATGCAACATGTTCAAAACCGTATCCTCATCCTCACCGGAAGCTGATTATCTTTTCCCTCAGAACCTTCTCCCCTCCCAAACTTCCCTATTACTGTTGAGGGTACCACCATCCTCCCATGGCCCTAGGCTCATCACCCAGGTGTCTCCTCCCTAAACTCCTCATTGTCTCTCACACACATCCCTATATCCAATCTGTTGCTGAAACCTATCAATTTTAGCTTCATAACATATTGTGAATATGCCTCCTCTCTGCTGACATTTTACTACCCTGGTGTATCTTGCAAAAAAAAAAGCAGAAAGGGGGGCAGCTAGGGGACACAGTGGATAGACCACCAGCCCTGGAGTCTGGAGGACCTGAGTTCAAATCTGGTCTCAGACACTTGACACTTACTAGCTCTGTGACCTTGGGCAAGTCATTTAACCCCAATTGCCTCACACAAAAAAAAAAACAGCAGAAAGTGATCTTTGGAAAGCTCAGGGCTGATCTTGTCATACACACATCCCCACCCCCCACTAAATAAGGTCCAATGGTTTTCTATTATCTCTAAGATGGAATACAAAATCATCTTTTTTTGGTATCGGTAACCTACCTCCCATTTTTTCATTCTTTTTGCACCTTCTACTGATGTGGAATGGAATTAAGGTGATCAAATTGATTGTGAGTCATCCCAAAAGAATTACAAGACTCAGTGACTCAGTTTCCCAAGTTTTATGGAAAGACTGTTGACCACAGGGAGAGAACCAGAAAAATAGAAAGGTATTTCTTGAATAGGGAAAGAAAAGACAGTTATATTTATGGTATAGATAAATTGATTATCAGTCTGAACTTGGCAATAGTAGATAAAAGAAGACTATCCAAAGAATCTACAAGTTCACAGAAGAGAAAAGACTAGGTAGACCTTCCTAGAAGGTCTGATGTAGGAAATGGCACCTCAGCTGAGACTTGAAAGAAGCTATGGGTTCTAAGAGCCTGGGAAGAAATACTTAGTTTGGAGATAAGTAATTAGTAAGCTTTGGCTGTAATATAGTGTGCAAAGGGGAGTAATGTTAAATAGTCTGGAAAGATAGGCTCCAGTCAAATTATGAAGGGCTTGGAATACCAAAGAGGCAAAATCCTAATCACAATAGGGAGCCATTGGAGATTCTTGATCAGGGAAGTGATTTGGTTAGATCTCTGCTTTAGGAACATTATTTTGGCAGCTAAATGGAGAGGGTGAGAAACTGGATGCAGAAAGACTAATCAGAAGCCCATTATAGTCACTGAGGGAAGAGGTAACAAGGTTCTAAACTAAAGTAGTGATTATATGAGTGGATAGAAACAGTATCATAGAGTAGGGGATAGTGCATTGGACCTGGGTTCAAAATTTACCTCCTACTTGACCTGGAGCAAGTCATTTAATCTCTCGGTGCTTTAGTTTCCTCATCTATAAAGTGAAAGGGTTGGACTTCATGGCCTCTCAGGTCCCTTCCAACTCAGATTCTATGATCCTAAGAGCTGGGCATCTTTGTAGGAATCAGGGGAGGAGCCAGTGAGCTCTCTATAGATTGCATTCTAGAATCAGTTACTTCAAAAAACTTCTCTCTAGACAGTTTATTCTATGGGTTTTTCTTTCTTTCTTTCTTTCTTTCTTTCTTTCTTTCTTTCTTTGTTACTTTCTTTCTTTCTCTTTTACTCACTTCACAGAAATGGAGCTTCCTGACTGTCCATAACTCTAAAGATCCAACTTTCAAGTTCACAAGAAGCATTTATTAAGCACCTACTATATGCTCAAAACGGAGAAGTTGGTATTGAAGGTAAGCAAGGCAGTGTGCCAAACACTAGGGATGCAAAACCACAATTAAGATAGTCCCTGCTGTCAAGGACCCTACAATATGTACATAAGTAAATACTAAATATATAGAAAGCAATTCATAGTCCTTTCAAAGAGGGAGACAGCCCTAACAACTGAGGCAGGAACCTTTTATGACATGGGATGATTCTATTTCATGTCCTAGCAACAGCCCAAATTAACATTGCTTTCATGATGTAGCTACAGTGTGTTCCTTTCAAAGAGACATCTTGTATAACATGTTTTTACAGGTCCCTGTCAATTGACCTTTTGTCAATCTCTTGAACATAGATGTTGTTTTATCCAAGTGTGTTGGCATGGTCACTGTTGAATGTTCATTATGCAGCATGACATGTTTTTCAGAAGGTTGTATTAATGATGTTGGCTTTTTAAAATATTATTTTAAAGAGCACTTCCTGTCTATACAGTAGAAGCACCTGCTTAAATGCTGTGGATTATTTTGAAAGAGAAAGGAAAGGTGGGGCTGGGCCAGTGGGGATATGAGGTATTTAGATTGGGATGTGCTAGCCAGATCTTCCTTTTTAGCCAAACAGTTTGGCTCCTGGTTTGTGGCTAGGTTTCCAATGAATCTTCATCCAGAGGATCCTTTGGTATTGAGTCTTCTCAGATGCTTGAGAGCTGAGGATCTGCAAGATTCCAGCTCTGCAATGAAGGAAAGCGCTCTGCTTTTCTGGTGCACAGAACTTGGAATGCAAAGCACCTCACCCTGTGAATCATCTTGATTCAGATATGTTATTTCACAGTGCACCTGCTAGACCTCTTCACATTTGGTCCATATTCTCTCTATCTCTTGAGCACATGAGACCTGGAAGGGTCAGAGTGGAATTGAAATTTATCAGGCTCATAGGATTTAGAGGTGGAAGGGGAACAGAGAGTTCATCAAGTACAGATCCCTCATTCCACAGATGTGGAAACTGAGGTAGACTGGATCTGCAACAGGTATAGGCAGCAAGAAGGGCTGTAAGCAACTTCCATTTGAGCAGTTTTTATTTTCTACTTGGTTGTAGCAGTTTTTACCTGCAATTTTCCTTAGCAAAAGTAGAAGTGGGTAAGGTTCCCGAAGGTCACAGGTGACAATTACAAAGTTTATGATAAGACAGTATTAGACAAGCTAGCTGAGAATTCAAGATAAACCAGTGGGAAGCCAGGGTCCAAGATAGCGATTGTTTCCATGGAGTTTGTTTCCTTTGGGCTCCAACCATTTGGCCCAGGCCCTCCCCCTCCTAACCCAGGGAAGTACTGCCCATACTATAAAACAAACAAAAGCAAAAACAAAATAAAAACAAGCAAAAACCTACCATTTTGCCTAATTGCCTAGAGAACATGAACCAGTAGGCTTGCAGTACCTAATATCTGAAATTTATGAGCATACAGCCAAACTGAGGGCAATATTTGGGCTCCCTAGGCATGAAAAAGTACATTCTTTTTTTTTTATGAAACTGCTGAAATCAAAGCTTGAGTATGATCTTTAATGTAAACCAGCTCCCAGAATTCAGATGTGCCTGCTTTGTATAAACCCCACAGTTATTGAGTCTAGTTCAGTTTATTAAATACTTTGCATTCTTTTTTTTCTTTTTTTTTTTTGGTGGGTCAGTGGGGGTCAAGTGACTTGCCCAGGGTCACACAGCTAGTAAGTGTCAAGTGTCTGAGGTCAGATTTGAACTCAGGTCCTCCTGAATCCAAAGCTGGTGCTTTATCCACTGAGCCACCCAGCTGCCCCAATACTTTGCATTCTTACTAACCTTTTTTCAGAAATGATTAATGATTAGCACCACCTATAACTGCATTTTATTATTAGTTAACTTGGTTTTTGTTATTGGGGTGGTTGTTGTTGGGTTTTTTGGGGGGAGCAGGGCAATGAGGGTTAAGTGACTTGCCCAGGGTCACACAGCTAGTAAGTGTCAAGTGTCTGAGGCCAGATTTGAACTCGGGTCCTCCTGAATCCAGGGCCAGTGCTCTATCCCCTACACCACCTAGCTGCCCCAGTTAACTTGGTTTTGGGGCTAATTTCATAACACTTTTAAAAAAATAATCTCCACATAAATAATTAGCTCTATTGCATCATTTTTATGAATGAGGTAAAAAAAATATTCATGTGGCCTACATATATATATTTCTGATTGTGTCACACTATTTTTTTGTTGTTTTTGTTTTATTTTGGTGAGGCAATTGGGGCTAAGTGACTTGCCCAGGGTCACACAGCTAGCAAGTGTTAAGTGTCTGAGGCTGGATTTGAACTCAGGTCCTCCTGAATCCAGGGCCAGTGCTCTATCCACTGCGTCAGTTAGCTGCCCCCATGCTATTTTTTTTTTTAATGTGGCTGTTCAATCATAGGGATTCACTAAAGCAAACCAATACTCATCTACTCCATAATCCTCAAGGGACTATATCAGAAGGTAGAGTCATGTTTTCTGGGTTAATCTGGAGTTCAGCTAGGGTTGGGGCAAGGAAGAGAACAGTCTATGACCTCCATTAGCCCTGTTTGATGCAACCCTGGGATATACAGTTCCAACACAGAAGGCAGATGCTAACTTCCAATTTCTTTTTTATCAGAGCCCTCATCTTAAGTTGTCCAGTCACCCTCCAGGGTCTCTAATTTCATGTAACTGCCTTAAAGAGGTCAGAACCCACCAGTCAACAGCTGTTCTAAACCTCTAAAAAACTGTAACATATCCTAATAAGTTAACAATATAATTTACTTCTTAAAAAAAAAAACAACTAACTGGATTATAGCAGAAAGAGTACAGCATATGGAATAGACCTCAGTTTGTACCCCAAGTCTGCTACTTACCAGATTGTCACTTTGAGCAAATCATTTAATCTCTTTTTGGCCCAATGAGGGAGTCTGCTTCAGAGGTCAGAACCGTTTATTTCTTGATTTGTCAAAAAGAGATAATACTGGGGGCAGCTAGGTGGCACAATGGATAAAGCACCAGCCTTGGATTCAGGAGGACCTGAGTTCAAATCCAGCCTCAGACACTTGACACTTACTAGCTGTGTGACCCTGGGCAAGTCACTTAACCCCCATTGCCCTGCAAAAGAGAGAGAGAGAGAGAGAGAGAGAGAGAGAGAGAGAGAGAGAGCGAGTGTGTGCTTCCATCAATGGGAGCCAGAAAGCAGACTCAAAAAAGTTAGTGTGGGAGTCCTTGCTTCTCCCCACTATCCTTCCCATCTCCACCAAGGATCATGGCTAATCAAGATCCTCCCAACCAGTAGGTACAAAAGAGGGCAAATGACCATGCCAGCCCAGAAACTCTTCCCCAATGCCCTAGACTGACTTTTGTTTGCCCAGGGGATGGGAGGGCAGAGCCAACTAGAATGGACTAATCCCTTCCCCAATGCCTCATCTCTCCTGCTAGATCCCACCAGATTATCCTCTCCCCAATGGCTGTGGGCTCAGACACTCTTAGGTTCCTGATGTCAGACTGGACATCACATCCCTTTGATCAATCGGTAGTCACCAACTACTATCCTTCTTATGAGATGGAGGGTCACCAAGCTTAGCCCTTGAGTCTCTTGAAGCTGCCATCTCCCTCTTTTCTGAATCCTTCAGACTCTCCCAGAATTGACCTCTGCACCAACACTGTGCCTCAGGAACCTCTGGGCTTTTCTGTCTGCTCTACAACTGAATTCTCCTATATGTGATGTCTCCCTCAGTTAGAATTTAAGCTCTATCTTGCTTTTCTATAAGTCCTAGCTCTTAACACAGTACTAGACATATACTAAATAATTTTTGGTTTTGTTAATGTTTCCGTTCCATTCCATTTCACTTGGGGAATGGGTAGGAATGGGAGGAGAGGTTATTTTTGGACAATCAAATCAGATAAAATGTATATGAACATCAACTACAGTTATTCTTACGAAAACAGAAGGGGCAAACACAAACATAGCCATAATTTTCTCTGTTCGTCATCAAAATTTTAGAAACAGTAGAACATCCCCTTTTGTACACAACTTTCTCAGTTTGGAATTGTTTGCAAATATTCTGTATGCCCAACATTTGCTTTTATGTAAGCTGATTTTTAGAAATCAAAAATACAGTGTTACCCTTCTAAAAACACCATAGCACTGAACTTCTGTTTTAATGAGATATGGATAAACTGCAATAATTTGGATATCTGATCAAGTTCATTAAAATTGGATTCTAGCTGTAGTGGGGCCAGGCTTGTACTATTCATCTACATCCCCTTTCCTGGTCCTCCTTTGAACCAAATGCACACATTTGTGAGTTAGCTGGTAAGGACAAAGAATGGCCACTGAAGAGAGGCAAGCTCATTTATCCAATGTGGTTATTAAATTTGTTACCCTGGCCTCATTATCACCCTGCTCTAGTTGTTATTCACAGCCATATAAAGTGTTATATGAGGTACCAGAAAGTCCCAATATTAGACCTGTTAAAATAAATTTGTAGAAAACAGTATTGTTCTAAACCAGACTGTCTTACTATGTCCCCTTTTCAAGGGGGTCGTCTTTGAGACTATAATGAAAGCATTTTTCCATTAATTGAGTTAGGAGTATTAACAGTACATCATTATGTACTCCCTTTCTTGATTGGTGAGTGGTGAGATCTTGGAGATCTTATCAGATCCCATGGGTTCAGTTACTTCTATTCAGATGACCCTCCAATCTACATCTAACCTTAAAATCTCTTCTGAGTTTCAGCCCCGCCAAAACATTCCATCTCACTTCCAGCCATATTCTCTGCCTATCTCCCATGCTTGGAATTCTCTCTCTCCTATGTTCTGACTACTGACCTTCCTGGCTTCCTTTAAGTCCCAACTAAAATCCCATCTTCTATGGGAAGCCTTCCCAAATCCCTGTTAATTCCCATACTTTCTTTCTCTTAATTATTTCTTATTTATCCTGTATATAAATTGCTTTGTATGTATTTGTTAGCATGTTGTCTTCCCCATTAGATTGTAAGCTTCTAGAGGGCGGGGGCTGTCTTTTGCCTCTTTCTGTATCCCCAACACTTAGCACTGTGCCTGGCATATAGTAGGCTCTTAATAAACATTTACTGAATTGAAACGAATTCTTCGTACATATGTAGATACAGGGTGTTTCCAAAACCTTAGTGCAGTTTTAAGCTTTAATGGTTAAAATCTGCATTAAAGCTTTGGGGACAGGCGGCTAGGTGGTGCAGTGGATAAAGCACTGGCCTTGGATTCAGGAGGACCTGAGTTCAAATCCAGCCTCAGACACTTGACACTAGCTGTGCGACCCTGGGCAAGTCACTTAACCCTCATTGCCCCGCGCAAAAAAAAAAAAAAAGGCTTTGGGGACAATCTGTATGTATTGTATTATCAAATGAGTGATATCCTGCACTGGTTCCACAAACAGGTTAGTTTACAAGTAACAGCACATGCCTGTCATTATTTAAAGGTAGTTATAAAATATAAGATTAATAAAATGTGATTTTAATAATAATAAATAATAATATAAAATATAATCACACAACTAACTTCTGCCACTAACCAAGGAAGGAAGGAAACAGATTTTTTTATTAAATACCTACTATGTGCCAGGTGCTTTTCTAAGATCATCACAAATATTTCATTTATTCTTCAAATTCACCATGGAATCCAGATGTTGTTCTATTCTGCTTTTTTATACATGAGACCCAGGGGAACAGAGGTTAAGGGACTTGCCCCAGGCCATACAGTTTAGTTAGTGTTTGAGTGGTTTGAATTCAGGTCTTCCTGATTCCTGCCCCAATGATCACTGTGCCACATAACTGTCCCTAATGTAGCTGAAGCTTGAAATTTCTGGAGGTTCCTAGGTTGGAAATACTGTCTTTTGCATGTTACTTGTAAAGCACCCTATTCAATAACTTAAGCATTTATGAAGAACGTACTTCATATAAAGCATGATAGCACATGCTGCTAATGCAGAGATGAAAGACAGTGTCATCTCTGAACTCAAAGAGCTTACAATCTATAGGAGGAGGACAATTATATGTACATAAGTACCCAGACTTACAACACAGACTGTGAGCAGAGCTAAAGAAAGGTGAAGATGGGGGCAGCTAAGTGGTGCAGTGGATAGAGCACTGGCCCTGGATTCAGGAGGACCTGAGTTCAAATTCAGACTCAGACACTTGACACTAGCTTTGTGACCCTGGGCAAGTCACTTAACTCTTATTACCTTCAAAAAAGAAAGAAAGAAAGAAAGAAAGAAAGAAAGAAAGAAAGAAAGAAAGAAAGAAAGAAAGAAAGAAAGAAAGAAAGAAAGAAAGAAAAGCAAGCAAGAAAGAAAAGCAAGCAAGAAAGAAAAGCAAGCAAGAAAGAAAAGCAAAGACAAAGTGTACTGTACTGGCTACTGTGCTAAGTGCTGGGAATACAAAGACCCAAACTGCCCCTGCACCTAATAAGCTTATGTACATTCTAGTAGGGAAAGCAACATAGCAATAACTGCGGACATAGAAGGTATATGCAGAAAATAGATGGCAGATCATCTGAGGGGGAAGGCACTTGCAGCTTGAAATGGGTCTTTGAAAGATCTCCTGAAGAAAGGAGAATTTGAGTTGAATCTTGAAGAAATTTAAGGAAACTAAGAGGGAAAACAGAGGAGGAAAAGCATTCCAAGCAAGAGGCACTGTGAGTACAAAGAACCAGAGAGGGGAGATGGAATGTTGTATTCAAGGAATAATAATTAGGCCAATATAGCTAGATAGTAGAGTATATGAAAGGGAGTCATGTAAGAAGGATGGAAAGGTAAGAAGGGGCCAGGTTATGAAGTGCTACAAATCCCAGAGGATATATTCTCTTCTATTCTATTATTCTCTTCCCTTCCCTTCCCTTCCCTTCCCTTCTACTCTACTCTACTCTACTCTACTCTACTCTACTCTACTCTACTCTACTCTACTCTACTCTACTCTACTCTACTCTACTCTATTCTGCTCTACTCTGCTCTATTCTGCTCTACTCTATTCTATTCATTCTTTCTATTCTATTCTATTATTCATATTCTATATTCTGTTCTGTTGTATCACATCACATCATATTTATATTATATTTAATCCTGGAGGTAATAGAGAGTCACTGGTGTTTATTAAGCAGGGGACTGAAATGGTCTTATAGGAAAATCACTTTAGCAGTTGAGTAGAGGTAGAAATCTCTCAAGGTAATAAATTCAAGATGAGTGCTCCAACAAGGGTCATGGCAGTGTGGTTAGAACAGGAATTGGCAGCAAGGAAGTACTAATGAGGTAGAATAAAATAATGTCAAATATGCATCAATATATCTGTCCTTTTCTTCACTCTTTCTGTGGAGAGAAAAGGAAACTGCCGCTATTCAAATTTAAATTTTTAGTCATACCCCCTGAATTGGGCCAGGGAAGAGATTGCATTGCATTGTGTTCCCCTCTACCTATCACCCCTTGGGACATAGCAAAGCAAGGGAAGCTGCTGTCATTTGCTACTGCCACTTCTCTCCAAGGCTGATGAGCTATCTCTGACCTCCCTCCGGAAGGCTCTGAATCATTGTACTTTTTAACACATTTCCTCAGACCTCAAGTACTGTCAGCATGTCCCTCAACATGGCCAAAGCAGGGAAGATGAGTCATCTCTGGTCTGGAAATCAAGCAAAGGCATGTGTGTACATGTATGTATATATCTATAAAGAATTTAGGGAAGAGAAGGAAGGGAGAAAATTACAGATGAGTCATAGTATCATGATACCCTCCAAATTCACTGTGTGACTCATCTGGGATTTTTTACCCCAGCTCTTCCAGTGATAGAATCCCTCCCTTCCCACCCTCATTACCCTCATGCTCTCTGCACTGAGTCTAAGCTTTCTGTCAGGACCAGATGCACCAATTAGCCCCTTACCACATGGTAATTATTACACTCTTGTTATCATCATTGCTAAAGATGCATCTAGCAGTGTCTTTTGTCTTGCCGGCAGTGTAAATTCTGCAAAGGGCTGAATTACAGAGCAGAAGGCGGAGGGTGCACATCAGCAAGCGTGTCAAAGTTATACACAAAGTATAAAGGACATGTACTTAGACAGTGACTTCTCTAATACAACAGTAAACCCCGTGATAATAAATGCATTCGTCATCCATAGAATTTAGACCAAGCTCCAGACATTTAAATATTCCTCACCTATCTGATTGTTTTAAAATGACCAGTAAAGATCAAATTGTCATGTTTACTTTGAGTCATACTGGGGTTCTTTATTTTACACAGCATGTTTTGGAGGAAGAAATAGAAAGCAGACTTGGTGAAGTGAAAGAACCACTGGATTTAAAATTACAGAATCTGAAAGTGTTTGAATCCTGAATCAGCTACCTACTATTTGTATGACCTGAAGAAAGTTACTTAACCCCTCTGGGCCCTAGGATCCACACATGTAAAGTGAGGAGGATGGACTAGGTGATTTCCCAGGTCCCTCTGAGCTCTAAATCCCATGATCCTAAGGGAAGTCTCTTTTATTCAACTCAAACATCTAGTAAATCATATTTGTTGCTTGAACCATGACAATTTTCTTTTTGAATTTTTTAAAAATTATTTATTTATTTATTTATTTTTGCAGGGCAATGAGGGCTAAGTGGCTTCCCCGGGGGTCACACAGCTAGCAAGTGTCAAGTGTCTAAGGCTGGATTTGAACTCAAATTCTGCTGAATCCAGGGCCGATGCTTTATCCACTGCTCCCCCTTGAATTTTTTATTTTGGTTTTTAATTGTTACTTAGTTTGTTTTATATCACCTTCATTTCTGAATATTTCCCTTCTCCCATTCCTACTCAGCAAGCCATTTCTTGTAAGAATAAAAAAGAAAGGAAAAAAATTCTGCAAAACCCATCCACATATCACCCAAGTCTAATCCTATATACAGTATTCCACTCCCATGGATTCTCACTTCTCAAAAGACAGGAAGGGAACATTTTCTAAATTCTTCTCCCAGGCCAAGTTTCATCATTATGATTACATAGTGTTCTGTTTCTTCCATGGCAACTTTCAGAGGAGGCATTTGATTTTAACAAACTTTAGGAGGAGTTATCAGATTCCATTTGGGGAACATCTGCTGATGTACTGTATATTGATAAAATTCAGAATTTGAGTATGGGTTACTGATACATGGGTACCAGTACCACTTACATGGGTAATCATGGTAGACAGGTTTCATTCAGATTCCAGTGGCTCCTTATTATTTTCAAGCTCATTTGACTTATAAAAGGAATATGAGCTCTTTTACTCTAACAAAGCCATCAGTTTATATAAGCCCATCTCCATTTGGATTAGCTTTAATTTATCACAAAGGCTACAAGCCCTCCTCTACTACCTTAACTATGTATCATGAAAGCTTAGACACCATCCTTTCTACTGAATGTTGCTCAACAGAATTGCTTCTGGAAGACAGATTTTAAAATAAATGTGAAAGACAAAGTGAAGAGTCTCCTTGTAACACTTGCCAGCCCCAAATCATTCAGGTATGTTGAACAGTAGAAAGGACCCTAGTGGGCTTTGTTCCCAGAGTTGTTGAGGATCCTAAAATCAGGAGTTAATCACTTCCAGGATGGGTGTTTTTAAGTTGATGTTGTTGATCTTGTTTATCTCTCTTTTTCTCCTTTGCTTTTCTCTCCTTACACACACTTTTTGGCTTTCCTTAACCAACAGTCTCTACTTCCACACCAACCTATACTATTCCCCAACTGACTAATTTGAACCAGTTTTGACATAAAATAGGACATTCAAAGTCCATAAAAAATATCAGGAAACCTGAGGGGTATAAACTGATAAAGAAAGCATAGGCCCGGGAGCCTGAAAAATCTGTGTTCTAGTCCTAACTCTCCCACTTGACAATGTAATTATAACTGTGTGAATTGTTCCCTTGGTTCTGGTCACTTCCCTCTGCATCAGTTCAATACAAGTCTCCCCAGGTTTGAATCCTTTTGTGGGGACCAATTTTTTTTTTAAGTGAGGCAATTAGGGTTAAGTGACTTGCCCAGGGTCACACAGCTAGTAAGTGTTAAGTGTCTGAGGCCAGATTTGAACTCAGGTCCTCCTGACTCCAAGACCAGTGCTCTATCCACTGTGCTATCTAGCTGCCCCCCGTGGGGACCAAATTTTAATTGGGGAGTGTTAGCTAAGCGGCTCACCGCAATATTGGAGCAAGGAAGGAGACCGGCAGCCTCCCTCAAAACAGAACAGGATTTATTTTAACAAGAATGAACTTAAAAAAAAAACACAAACAGGATCAGTAGGATCAAGGGAAAGGAAATAAAATGGGGAAAAGGAAATTATACAACCTGAAAAAATACCACCGCCTAGGAATTAGCTGAGAATACACAGCCCTGCTCCTGTCGCCTTCCAGCTTCCAGCTATGTAATGATTGGAATGATGCCACCTACTGGAAACTTACTATGGGAAAGCTTTAACCTTTCACCTTCTGAGGATATTCCTTCCAACCTAACCTATGATGATTCTGAAGTAGAAAAGTGGAAAAAGAGATTTCAGGCGAAACAGATCAATGGCGTCTAGGTGTCTCTGGAAGGTAAGCCACTTCTTCCCCGGAAATTCTACCACCAGGTATGCCTCTCTGTTCACAGAAAAGGCCATTTTGGTACACAAGGCATCGTAGACTCAAGTTTGATAGCATGGTCCTTGGTGATCGGCCTGGTCCTCCATAATAGCACATGCTTGACATGGTTCTCAGCCTCAGAGGTGGCCTTGGGTTTTTGGCGAGTTCTATACGGAATATAGACTAAGCTTAAATCTAAGACTATTTATTTGTATTTCTACTTTCCTATCTCTCTAATCAACATCACCTTGTTTTGTTGGCTAATTAATTCCCAAACAATAAAAGCTCTAACTAAAGCTCAGAGGCTTCTTTAACTTACTGGTCTGGAAGATATATAAGGGAAAGGTTAAAGGGGAGTTTAATGCTCTTGTATCCAATTTTAAATCTCACAGCTAGAATGGTGAATTCTCCTCCCCAATCCCAGAAAACCCCACACGGTCCCCAGCCAATTGGATGGCCACTCTGACAGTCACATGACTGCCCTCACTAGGCTTCCAATCATTATAATTTTGCCAGGTCCATGTAGGCGTCAGCGAGTGGTGATGATGTGAGATGCCAGCACCATGGCAATGGCTACAACCAATGAGTGGAGCACCGTGTGGTTTGTGGAACCCCAGGCCAGGGTGCCAATTAATTCTTTACACTTTCATTATTTGTTACAGTGAAGTATAACATTGCATTACATTTATAAGCTACAATATGTTGAGCCATTCCCCAATTGATGGCTATCCCCTTAGTTTCCAGTTATTCACTATAAAAAAACAAACAAACTGCTATGAATATTTTTGTATGTGACAGGAGATAGGCCAATGAGCCCAGTTCTTGTGGGCATACACAACATGCTCTGATGATGCAGTCCCTTTGTAAAACTAAGCTAATTGCCACCCCCTTCCTTTTCCTATTTGTTTGATCTCTTTGGAGTATAGGTCTAGTAGAGATGTATTGCTGAATATGTACAATTCAGTCATCTAACTCTACTGCTAACTAGATTGTTACATTTAGGGATATTACCTGCCCTATATAATTGTCTTTAAAATTACTTTAACTAAATGTACATTTCTTAAGTTCCACCTGTGTGCAAAGTACTGGGCTGGGATCCTAGAGGGTAGACAAAGTTTAGATAACTCATATTCCCTGCCCTGTAAGGAAACTTAGTCTTTGTAAGTCAAAGTGCAGTGAGAGGTCTCATGGGGGAAGATTGTATTGGAGGTGGCCAAATAAAAGAAAAGCATGTGGGGTCAAATTTGGCTGTGCTAGTGTATGAATATGGCCAAATCACAAATCTGCGACTCAGTTTTCTCACCTATACAATGGGAAAGTTGGACTAAATGACCCCTCGGGTCCCTTCCAGTTCTGAAAATGACAGAGAGAATGAGGAAAAACTTCAGGGAGGAATGGATAGCATCTGAGCTGAGAGTGAGAGGTAATGCTACAGGGTAAGAGGAGAACTGAAGAGGGAGAACGTTTCAGGACCCAGCAAAGATAATTTATATGCATGCAAGGAAGAAGTCAAGATGACCAGTGGGGCAGAGGGGAGAGGGAACAGCTGCAAAGGATGAGAGGAAGAGGCAGAGGAGAAAGCTGAGAGTTTGAGCATGGTGTAGGCCCAATCGATGCAGAACCTGGTGGAAAGGGGGAAAAAAACTGCTCGAGCAACAGTGGCAGGTGCAGAACTGTGGGGGTGTGGATCTGCTGAGCCCTCAATTTTCCCCCCTGGCTCTAGCCAAGGGCATGGTGAGTGTCAGTTGTCAGCTGTGATTAGGAACTTTGAAGGAAACAAAAGACAAAAAAGCTGAAGGCTTGGCAGGGTAGAGAAGGGGGTGGGGGGAAAGAAGATTGCAGAAAAGGAAAAGGAAAAAAAACCACAGAATTTGTTATTTGTGTAATTTTGGCTTTTAAAAAGTAGAAGAAATAATAAGAGAATTTGTATAGCTCATTTGAAGGCAGGATAATCTCTTTAGTCTCTTTCTGCCTTCCAGTCAGTCCCTCCTACATACTGAGGTCAAAATAATCTTTCTAATGCATAGCTCTGATTGTGTAATTCTCCTGATTTAAAAATAAAAATAAAAACAGCTTTCAATAGTTTCTCCACTGACTATTTAACTAGTGTCCCGACTCCCTAATTTATCATTTAAGGCCCTCTGAGACCTACTTTTTCAGTCTCCTCTCCCTCTACTCTGCTTCCTTCCCAAGTCTTCTGCCATGGTTAGATATTTGCTGTCCTTTGAATATACAGAATCATTTTTTGGTCTCTGTGCCTCAACTCACACATGGTCTTCTCTCTGAATTGCCCTTCCCCACAGGCTCTGCCTACTAAACTCCTACCCAACTCAGTCATGTAGTGGAAAGAGCCTTGGTCTGAGAGTCAAGAGGTCTAGATTCTAATCCCAACTCTGCTTTTAACTTATTCTGGGATCTTAATAAAGATTGTGAGAAAAATCATCCCAATAATTTTGGTGATGTGTCAAAGGCTCATTTATTGTCATTCTCATGAGAATGGGCCACCCCTTGTCCATCTTGTGGGTGACCACCAAAATGGAGGCCTTTTATCTCCTAGTCCCAAACGCAAATGGCCCCTCCCCTTTTTCACCTATTATTCCGATTACTCAAAGGTTACAATCTCTGCGCAAAAACTAGCTAATCAAAACACAGTATTTCTTAGCCAATGGGGGAGGTGATACAGGGACAATTCTTCAATTCCTCCCTTATATGGACACAGCTCAGGAGCAGATCTAATTGCAACCAGCACAGGGTTTCTCTGAATCATGTGATTTTGTTTGCCAGAGGAGTGGAGAGAGGAGAAGCAGACCTTTTTCCTCAAACAGATCCGGATTAAGAGGAGACCAATCCCCATTTCCTCACAAAGATACTTCTCTCTGGGCCTTCCTCCCTCCTCATCTATAAAATGAGAGCTTTGGACTATTTGACCTCCAAGGTCCCTTCTGATTCTAACATTGTTTGGCTTTTATCAAATGCTCTTCCTTCAAACCCAACCAAAAGACATTAAAACTCAGTTCAATATGCATCTTGATAAAGGGTTGATGGTAATGGACCTTTCCTTCCTGTTAGTAGAGAGATGGTAGACTACAGACAGGAAATGGGCCATATACTATCTGATATAGTCAGTGTGTTGGTTAATTTTGCTTGGCTATTCTTCTTTATTATAAAGGATATCATTATTGGGTGGGAAAACAGATGCTGGGAAACATATGTGTGTGTGTGTGTGTGTGTGTGTGTGTGTGTGTGTGTGTGTGTGTTTTAATTCTTTTCCTTCCCTGGTCATCACAGTTGGAAATGATCTTTTCCTCCTCTCTGTTCCTTACGGAATTGTAAGCTCTCTGAAGGCAGGGGTTCATCTTCATACTTTTTCTACATAGCTACTTTCCTGGATTCTATCATCTCCAAAAACTCTTCATTCTACAAGATGAAGTAAATTCTGAAACTCATACCTCCTCAGATCATTTTCCACCCTGACTGCAGGACTTCATCATGACCCTGTGCTGGGTGACCTCCCCCCACCCCACCCTTTTCTGCCTTCTATAAGTTGTCTCTTCCATTGGATTGTGAGCTCTTGAAGGCAGGAACTGTCTTTCTTTGTATCCCAAGTGCTTAGCTCATAGTAGATGCTTATTAAAAGTTTATTAACTATTGACTGATATTCTACATAGCACTTTGTGTAGTGCCCAGTACATAATAGACTACCTTTTTGTTGGGTTAAATAGAAGGATTCTTACTTATCACTAAGTGATAATAGGTAAGCACCAATAGAAGACTAGTAAGAAATTGTGAAAGAGAAGCAACATGTAGGATGTCATTAGAGTAATGTACTACCAGAAAAAAAATGATGAGCCATTCATATTGAATGAGTGAAGTATAACTGAGAAACAGCTCCTGTTCTTCACTAGTGTCTAAGTAATGTCAAAAGATGTACCAGGAGGTCCTCAGCATATTGAGGCCCCTCCCATTTGGACAATTTATGGGAGTACATCGATAAGAGTCACACAGATGAGAAGGCTTAGCTGGGTTGCTGACTGCATCACTGAAAGGAATACTCCCATTGTTAGGATCACAGATCCTTCAGACAGAGAAAAGGGAACAAACATTTATTAAGTAGCTACAAAGTATCAGGCACTGCAGCTAAGAGCTTTACCAATATCTCTTTTGATCCTCAGGCCAATAGTGTTGTGATCTTCATTGTACAGTTGAGGAAACCGAGATAGTCAGTGGTTAAGTGGCTTGCCCAGGATCACACAGCTAGTAAGTGTCTGCCTCCAAACTTGAACTCAGGAACTTACTGATTCCAAGGTCAGTGTTCTATCTGTTGCACCACCTAGCTGCCTCTAATTCTACATCATTCATCAAAGTACAAAAATAGGAAAGGATAGCTCGATACTTGGGACCGAATAGGTAGAAAAAACAAAGGTAAGAAAACTGGATTGGAAATTAGGAGAACCAAAAAAACAATGGAGAGACATGTTGTTTTAAAAAGAAGGTTTTGAGGCAATGAGGGTAGACAATGTTCGAGTCAAGAAAGTAATTACCCATAAAATGCAAATGGGATTGGATTGAACTTTAGGTCAAGAGACCTTGCTTTGAAAACTAGCCTAAGTAATTTAACGCTAGTCAAATTATCTAACTTCTCTGAAGTGTAGGTTCCTGACAAATAAAAACAATACTTTGACTATCTACCTCCAGATTTTTTGGAGAGGAAAGTGCTTAGTGAGCCTTAATGTCCTATATAAATGTCAGATGTAACACCCTTCTGGGGCCATTCCTCCAACCTGTAAAACCTGTATTCACAGGTTGATGTCCATAGCTGACATTCCTCTTTGGTGCAAGAAATAATGCTGCAAGAAGCTTTTACTTTCCTCAGGTAATGGTCTTTCTATGGCATTTGTCTTCATAGTTACATGTGTTGTCTCCTACTGGTCTAATTACTTTTCATACCAAATGGATGTATTACCTGCCACTGGTACAGTCTCTGAAGGCCTGGTCAGTGGTAATGGGGGTGTGGAGAAGGTACAGAGGGAAAAGGAGAAGGGGAAGAAAGACTCCTGACCTGGCCCCCTACAATCTTTTTGGGTATCTGACCTTATCATCTCAACTGGATTGGATCATTGCCAAACTAACTACTATTTTTATGCATAGAACCAGACCATAACTGATATTTTCAGCCAATCACAAGAGGTTTCCTATGGGGCATCATCTGCTTTCATCTGATGACCAAATGTCTATTATCTTTGATTAAGAGAGTATTCGTAGTGGAATTATAGGGAAATTCCTCAACACTCAATTTATGCTTTGTGATTCATTCTCCTGGTTAACTGATTTGATTGAGGAAGTGAGTCCTCTGCAAGGACAATAATTGAGGTCCCAACCCCTAACATAGGCAAAGGTTCATTGAGTTGGTACTGGACCACACTGTATCAAAGGGTATCACTGCATACAAATGGAAATTGATAGATACAAACAGAAGAATACTAAAAAGATCTTTCAGAGGCTATAGAAAATAAAAGGATTAGGACAAAGCAGATATGCCACACGGAATGTTTCACGTAACAAAAGACTAGAGGGATATGACAAAGTCCTGAGGTTAAAGAGATAGCACCTGCCAGAGAGAAGGCTATTGGAAGGAGACACAACAATATTCTAGTCACTATATGTGCTACAGCAAAAGGCTTTTTAGAGCCAATAAAACTAGATTATAAATAGTTTTTTTTAACTGAGCATGCTTAAGACAAACAGTTCTGGAAAGAGGAGGCATGATCTCACTGATAAAGGCTCTGTAGAGAAACAGAAATGTGGAAGTTTATAAACTTCTATAATCAATTTGATTCAAAAAATGTTTCTTAAGTACCTGCTGGGGCCAAGTGTTGAGTTATGGTAGGGCTACAAAAACAAGAGTGACATTTAGTCTCTTCCCTGCAACATGATTATGATCCACTGCAACATAAGCAAATACAAAGTCATTTCTTTGGAAGAAATTATCTGTATCAGGGCCTCACCTTGTATGGGAAGTGGTCCCTGGGAAGTGCCCTGAAGGAAGCTGGGAATTCCAGGGGATGGAGAAGAAAAAGGAGTTCTTTCAGGACCTGGTAGACAACCTCTGCCAAGCCACAAGTTCTTGAGGAAAGTCAAGAAGTGCACTGCCATGTGAGAGCCAATAGGTCATTCTGGTGACAATGTAGATTACACATGAAATATGACTGTAAAAGTAGATGGGAGCCAGATTGCAGGGATTTGGAATGGGAGGAAGGACTTTAAATGTCATCCTGGGGTCAGAAAGATCTGGGTTCAAATCTAAACATTTATTAGCTTTGTGACCCTGGGCAAGTCACTTAACCTTGTTTACCTCTGTTTCCTCAACTATAAAGTGAACTGGAGAAGGAAATGGCAAACCACTCCAGTGTCTTGGCCAAGAAAACCCCAAAAGGAGTCACAAAGAACCAGACATGACTGAACAGCAACAACTGAGATCTCAGGTCAGTTGACCTATGGACCAGGAAGGCAATGTGTTCCTGGGAACTCTGAGGAGGGTACAAGACTTTCTCCCCATCTGAAGATGCTGCAGCCTATCTCTAAAAGGAGACCTTACCTGGCCTAGGCTTCAGAATCACTGCCTCCATTTTCTCCTGAACTGATCGTAGGGTAAAGAGGAAGAACAGGAGAGCCAAGTGAGATTTCTCTGCCTAGGTTCTCCTCATGGTTTCCCCTGGATATTTGTGTTTCTGAGGACAGCTTCATGCAGCAGAATACCTCGTACACTGCCAGAAGTCTTAAGGAACGGTGCCTGCCAAAGGGCTTAGCCAGGATTTCTACTTTGTCACCAATTCATCAGTGACAGTGCCCTTGACAATGCCTTCCCATCTCTTTGCACTTCTTTCTGGAGTGCCTGTAACAGAGGTCATGGGACCATGACATATACATGGAAAAGAATAAGGAAAAGAACTGACCCAAAGGGTGACTTGCTTTTTAGGAAAGATGAAGATAAAACAATGAAGCCAAAGGAGAACAGAAATCTGAGGATAGCAATCTTATGAAAAGTGAATATGCAGTTTTCATGAGTTTCATGGGTACATTTAGGAGGATAAATTTTTAATTTTTGGTCTCAAGCATTTGTTATCCTGCAGAAGATACACACACACACACACACACACACACACACCCCACAATGGAAAAGTGCCTGACCTCAGAGAACTCCTATTTAACAGGGGAAGACTACATGTACACATAAAATTATATATAAAATATATAAACAACAGATATAATTTTGAGGGTTCAGAAACCTGGGTTCTAATCTCAGTTCTGCCATTAGCAACTAGTGACCCTGGGTAAGTCATTTTATTTCTTCAAACTAAAAGGTCTCCAGGTGCCTTCCGACTCTGAAGCTATGATTCTATGTGAAAATGCTCTGAAAAGCTCCATTTGGAGGATATCAGTTGGTTATATTTATTTATTTATAATGAATGCAACATTCATCCCTTTGTAGGTCCTCTCTACTAAGAATAGTACCTTTACGGGCAGCTAGGTGGTGCAGTGGATAGAGCACCAGCCCTGGAGTCAGGAGGACCTGAGTTCAAATTCGGCTTCAGACACTTGACACTTACTAGCTGTGTGACCCTGGGCAAGTCACTTAACCCCAATTGCATCACTTAAAAAAAAAACCGAATAGTACCTTTACTATGGGATTTTAAATTGCTATCTTAAAGAAGATAGTTAAAGTACCAACAGAATCTCTGTTTTGCCCAATGAACATATGTCAGTCTATCACAGAACATACTCAGGAAATGAGGGCAGTTTACTTAGCTTTTATTCTTACCTTACCACTCTACTTGGTTTTCTTTACAATTGTCCATCTTGCTATTTCCTTGAGAATTTAATATTTTAAAATGAAGTTTATCCAATGGGGGGGGGGAGCGGGTAGATAACTTCCTTCAATATTGTTATTTCCACTAATCTCAAGGGTACCCTGGTTAGCACCATATCCACATGTTGACTTTGCTGCTTCTGACCAATGTTTTTCATTTTTACTTTCTAAAATGCTCTGACAAACAGCTTCAAGAATTCCCTTACCACCACTGCCATACTCATTTTTAATTAAACCTTTCCTGATAGACCTAGCTGTTCAATTTTTCCTTAATTCATTCCTCTAATTAAACATAATAACAGGAGAAAGAGTCATTTCTCATCCAATCATAATGTGCCTGGGTGATTTGCAGGCACCAGACTCAAGGAGAACAGGCAACTATTAAAGAATCAGGGAAATTTATTGTGTTTTGTAAACTGTACAGCCACTTCCTAAAGCTAATTTTCAGTCTTTAGCTCTCCCAACCTTGCCACCAGGCCACTGCTTAGAAGCACAAAGTAAAAAGAAACATCTAGGAAACTGAAAGAAGTTGGTTTTTAAAAGTAGCTATGTATATTCAAAAATGGGAAATTACAAAGATAGCTACTACAAATTATGGTATATGAATGTAATGGAATATACTTAACGCCATCAGAAATGACGAAATGAATATTTTAAGAAGAAACTGGCAAAACCTCTAGGAAGAGACAAAGAAGATAAAGTGATGGGAACTAAGAAAATAATTCCTACAATGGTGACAGCATTATAGAGAAAAGCAGCGTTTAGACAATGTAGGCCTCTGATCAATGCAAAGATAAACCAATGATAAATGAATCCAGAGGACTGAAGATCAAACATGCCACTTGTCTCCTATCAGAGAGGGGAGGGACTAAAAATACAGAACAGAACACATTGTCAGACTTGGCCCATGAAGGAATTTGTTTTGTTGGACAAATATGCATATTTGTCATGAGGGTTTTGTTTTCCTTTCTTGTGATTGTTCAGTGGGGAGAGAGGCGAAGGGCTTGTAAAAATACATTAATTCTTTTTGAAAGAAGATGGAAAAATAAAAATAAAAACAGCTACATTCAAATATGACCTTGAGCTCCATTGTCTGTATAACGTACCATTTTCCTTTTGTGCTCCTTACAAGGCTCTGCTCTTGGTCAGGCACAACTGGGGAAGCTGATAGGGAAAACAGACACCCTAAGCCTTTCAGGGAACAGCAGGGATGCGAGATGGAGTTGGCTGCTGCTGCCGGCTTCACCATACTTTCAGCAGGGAAACTGAAAGCAATGGTTGAACTGGGAATTGCTGATTTGCAATCTGTGAAGCACTCAAAAGATTTTTTTTTTTTTTTTGCATTAAATGGCTAAGCAGGGAGACTGAAAATCAAGGAAGGCTGTAGGAGGCGATTGGCAAGTGTAAAGAATTTGGAAGAAAAGTATATCGGCTTTGACAGCTTGCTAGCAGGCATGTCCTTCACTGTAACCCAATGGCTTATTTCTTTGATATTTTGTAAGAGGTGATTCACTGGGGGATAAGGGAAATTCTTTGGCTCAGGGCCACTGACTGCCTGAATGAACCTTACACAACCCCCTTCTCTCTTTGTGCCTAAATTGGCAGGAGTAGGATAGATCGGGGGTTCCATGGATAAATTTAAAGGGGTCCATGAACTTGGATAGTAAAAAAAAATATGTCTTTATTCACTATCATCCAGCCGAAATTTTGCATTTCCTTCCATGATGAACATGGTCAACAAAACTAGTAACATTAGGCTTAACCAGGCTGCCAAAGGGGTCCATTACACAGAAAAGTTTTAGGGAAGTTTCTTTTGGGGGAAGGCAATTGGGCTTAAATAACTTCCCAGGGTCACACAGCTTATAAATGTCTGAGGTCAGATTTGAACTGGAGTTCTCCTGACTCCAGGACTAGTGCTCTATCCACTGTACCACCTAGCAATCCCCAGAAAAACTTTAAGAACACTGATCTAGATGATGTTCAGTCCCCCTTCCTCTTATAACATCATGTAATTCTTTAAGGGTTTTATCGATTGCCACAATTAGGGTCCCTCTTTCTCAGTCATTAAGACTAGGCATTTTGGGGGCAGCCAGGTGGCACAGTGGATAAAGCACTGGCCCTGGATTCAGGAGGACCTGAGTTCAAATCCGGCCTCAGACACTCGACACTTACTAGCTGTGTGACCCTGGGCAAGTCACTTAACACTCATTGCCCCACAAAAAATTTTTTTAAAAGAGTAGGTATTTTGTGTTTTTTTAATATCCTTAATAATAATAACTTAAATATTTTGCTTTATGGTTAGGTGATGTGGATGATATAGGCATTATGATCCCCATTTTCCTGTGAATGAAGTTGAAGCTCAGGTTGTAGCTTGACCATGGTCATCAAATAGCCAGTAAGTAACTGATCCAGGATGCTATTTAGATTTTCCTATCACAAAGGCCAGAGGCTCTTTGACTGCACCAGTAGGTACTTTGAGGCACTGACATTCAATACATTAGTCCAGAAACATTCCCATTCCCTAGGCAGGAAAAGCAGAGAAATTCAATTTTTTAAAACGCATTAAATGCCTACCATGTGCAAAGCACTACAGGCCCTGGGAATTTAACAATAAAATAAATAGCAATACTTGGGGCAGCGACAAAGAGATGAAACATTTCTACAAGTAACTAAAATGCAAAATAAAATATGAACAAATATTTACAGGAGATCGGATAGCAAATTGATAAATTTAAGGAGGAGGGATTCTAGATATGGGCATCAGAGAAAATTTCATTGAATCTTATGTAGGATTTTGATAGGCTAAGAAATAGGGGAAAGTCCACTCCAGGCATGGACCTATGCAGAAACACTGAGTCTGGAGAGGACAAGAGATGATCAAGAGACAATCCTGTTTGGTTGGAATATAGAGTAAATGAAGGAAAACCCTCTCAAATATGGCTAGAAAAGTGGATTTGTGTCAAAAATGTTTTAAAAAATTAAAAAGTGGGTTAGTGTCAGGTCACAGAATTCCATGATCACCAGACTAAAGAAGTTGTGCATCATTTTGGTAGGTATTGGGAGGTCACTGAAGAGTTTTTGAGGAGGGAAGTGGTGTGATTATATGGGTATATAAAGACTACCTTGGGTACGAGGTGAAGTTTGGATTGCAAAGAGAATTTGGAAGCTAATGTAATAGTCTAGGTAAGAACAAACAAAGGCTTAAAGTCATATAAAGGAGGAAATAGATATCAGAGATGTAATGGAACTAGCTTCCACACAAAACCCACTCACAGTAAAAAATACTAAATTTTTATTCATTGGTCCTGGGTTCAAATCCTTACTATATCACTCTATTTGTGATCTCAGGCAAATCATTTGACCTCTCCAAGCTTCCATTTCCAAAACTCTAACCTTTCCACTTCCTTCAGCTCTCAACTTTGATCCTGTTATGGAATAACTGATCAGCAGCTAGCATGTGGATAGACAGTTGTTCTTGGGAGTCAGAAAGACCTGAGCTCAAAGCCTGCCTCAGACATTTGCTAGCTGTGTGACCCTGGACAAATCACTTACCATCTCAGCCTTGGTTAACTCATCTGTAATATAGAATTAATAATAGCACCCACCTCCTAGAGTTGTGAGGATAAAATGAGATGGAGAGGTTCTTGTAACCTTAAATAACTATATAAATACTATGTATGATGATGATAGTTATGAATAGATGTGTGGGGTAAGAATGGGAATTGTGGGTGAACAATGAGACGAGGTAGCTGACTGAATGAGAAGAATTAACAATAACAAGATTTCAAGCCCGTGTGACTTGGATGCAATCAAAAGAAATTGAGAAGTTGGAAAGAAGAAAGTTTCAAAGAGAAGATCCAGAGTTCAGTTTGGAACCTAATAAGTTTGAGGCGCCAGCAAGACCTCCAGATGGACCTGTCTAGCATGTAGTGGGAGAGGCAGGCCTAGAGTTAGACAGGTAAGGGCTAGAGGTAGAGTGTGGGGAGACATCTGGACAGAAATAGAAAGTAAAGGGTTGGGATCCCCGAGAAAGTGTGCAAACCATGAAAAAGAACCAAAGTTGGCCTTCCTCTTGGAGACCAGGAACAGACACATTTGCCTGTGTTTGGAAAGATTTAGAAAATGGAAAGGTCTTGCTTGCCAAACTGCCCCCCGGAGTACAAGGGCAGCGGTGATTTTGATGGCTGTTAACAGTAACAAGTCTGGTCAGGGAACTGGATCTATTGCCCTTGTTAAAACAGCAGGAGCCCAATCAAGTTTATTCAGATGGGAAATGTCGGTTGCCAGTATTATTTATCTGAAATTATAAATAATTATCGCTGAAATCTCAGCAGCTGGAGTCGGAGCCCTCCCTGCATTATCAGGGAAGGGGCACCCTTTCTAATTCCTCACAGTCTCTAAGCTGAATGTTGCCTATCAGGGATTCAGCTGTGACACCTCAACCTGACATGGGGCTGGATAATATAATTGCTCTGTGGGAGATCAGAGTATCCTAGATTAAGAACTTGAAGGAATGCTAAAGATCGGCTAACCTAACCCCCTCGTTTAACAGACAAGAAAACTGAGGGCTGCGAACTGCCTTGTAACTTACTGAGAAGTAAGTAAGGGACATGGGATTTGAACCCAGACCTTGTGGCTTCAAGCCGGTGCTGCCCAGAGAGAAATTGGTCTGCTTATAGTTCGGAGAGACTTGCATGAAATAACGAAGAGTAAAATGAGCAGAACCAAGAGAACACTGCATATAGTAACAGCAATATTGTTTTAAGAATGACTTGGAGTGAATAAGTTATTTTGACTATTATAAATACTCAAATTAAAAATAAAGGACATATGAAAAAGCTGCTATCTGCATCCAGAAAAAGAACTGCCTATTTGTATCTAATAGTAGCCATCTCTTGGGGGGGGGGGGGGGGGAGGGAAGAGAGGAAGAAAAAAAAAGAAATTCGCTTGATAATTTTGTTGCATATTAAATAAGAATAGCAAGTTATGCCTGGTAGCTTTGCAGTTTCATGTGCAATCAACTTTTTTTATTGTACTATGTTATAGAATACTTGTTTTATTCCATTAAAAAATTTAATAATAGGGGGCAGCTAGATGGCGCAGTGGTTAAAGCACCGGCCCTGAATTCAGGAGTACCTGAGTTCAAATCCGGCCTCAGACACTTGACACTTACTAGCTGTGTGACCCTGGGCAAGTCACTTAATCCCCATTGCCTGCAAAAAACCAAAAAAAAAAAATTTAATAATAAAAGGGGGGGAGGGAATCACATTCTTCTGGGAGCCAGTGTTAGTCCACTTCTCAAGCCTCACCGCCCACTATTTTCCCAGGCTGTAACCAAATTGGAGTGTTTACTGATTACTCCCCATTTTCCCACCTTCATGCTTTTAAATTCAAACGCTCCCTCTACTTGAGATGTCCCTTCATATATCTTTCCTTATTTAATTTAACCCATCCTCAAAATCAGATTCATATGTTATCTTCTCAAATCTTTCTCTTACCATCCTAGTCAAAAAACAGTCTTTTCACCTGGGAAAAAAGGAGCCATTTTCTCCTCTAATGGGTAGAGAACTTTATTTGTTTTATGTGTCAGGTACCACATACTGCTTTGGATTATTTTTTGTGCACCCTCACCTTGACTAATAGATTTTAAATTCCTTGAGGTCCATAAGTTGCCTTTATCTTTTTATCCCTGTCATTACATAATAGACAACTGAGATTCCATTCATATTTAAGAAAGTGGCGGGGGGGGGGCAGCTAGGTGGTGTAGTGGATAAAGCACCAGCCCTGAATTCAGGAGGACCTGAGTTCAAATCCGACCTCAGACACTTACTAGCTGCATGACCCTGGGCAAGTCACTTAACCCTCATTGCCCCACCAAAAAAGAAAGAAAGAAAGTAGGGAAGGCGGAGGCAGCTAGGTGGTGCAGTGGATAAAGCACCAGCCCTAGATTCAGGAGTACTTGAGTTCAAATCCAGCCTCAGACACTTGACACTTACTAGCTGTGTGAACCTGGGCAAGTCACTTCACCCCCATTGCCCTGCAAGCAAGCAAGCAAGAAAGAAAGAAAGAAAAGGGGAAAAAAGAAAGTAGGGAAGGGTAACTATGGATAAGGAAGAAGGAAAGAATCTCTGTGGAAAGCATCATATGCAAATGTGATGGCAAAATGGAACCTGAGCCCAAATGAAGAGAGGTAGTATTCTAAGATGCTCTTCTTTGTTTACAGGTGATGAACAGAAGAAAGATAAATCTGAAACCTAAAGACAGAGAAGTGTTTTTCCCCCAAAGTACAAAACAAGTAACCTGGAAGTTCTTTGAAGCAGGACAGTTTACACAGAAGCAGGTAAGACAGTAAAACTCACAATTGTCCTGTTTTGGGATATAGGTCATCATGGATAAGACATTATTAGGAAGGTTATGATGACTGCTTAGGATGAAGTTAAAGTTGGGATAAAGACCCTGATGATTTTTACCTGAATTTCTTTGGCCGAGTGGCTCAGATGAAATCATGTCTACAAAGCACTTCATAAACATTAAAACATTATGTAAATGTCATTTGTTGTTGATAGTAGGAATGAACGAATGAAAAAGAATTTGTCAAGTTTTATTATATAGGGGCTATGTTGGGCTCTGGGACATGACAAGGAAGACAGACTCTGCCCTCAAGAAGTTTATATTCTAATGGAGGAAGACAATGCTAAAAGGGGAGTTAGAAAGTTGCAGGGGAAGGGAGGATAGAGAAATAGCCAGGAATTTGTAGCAGTGAGATGTGTGGGAAGCTCTATGGTTTGCTGACTGAACGGTCAACTAGTTCTAACAAGAGGTCACAGAATATCCCCTTACTAATCACAGGCCACCAGAAGTCCATTCTGAATAGGTGGAGCTTTTGAAGAGGCAAGGATGACTGTTTTCAGATTGTCTACCTAAGGTCCAATTAAAACTGGCATCAGAGTTGTCAGGGCAGAGCTACTGGTTGGAGGATAACCATATTATAGATAGAGGACTAAGTGAGAAGCCAGAAGGTGTAGGTTCTAGTCCCATGCCCATTCTTTACTAGTTGGGAGGTGTTGGACAAGTCAATTAACCTCTCCTAGCTTCAGTTTCTTCAACTAACAAATGGGTATAATAATATCCATGGATTGTTTTAAGAATACAATGTGAATTCATTTTGAAAACTTGCAAATTTTCCATATATATATACACACACACACACACACACACACACACACATATATATATATATATATATATATATATATATATATATATATATATATATATATACACACATATATAAGATTGCACTGTTATATTGCAGGCACATATTTTGGCTTCCTGAAGGAGACAATGATATTTAATTCTAACAGTCATGGAAAGAGCAAATCAAAAAGATGGGATATCAGCTCCCACCCCTGCAAAAAAAAGGGGGAAGGGGATATCTGATAATGGATTCTCTGGTTGATTTGGACAGTTGGCACATGGTTGGACACTTGCAGATAATATAAAAGTTCTAATTGAGGGATTATGTCATGTAAGATTGGTATTGTCATGATCAAATTGGTTCTGTCATGAACTTGAGGCAATCAAGGGCCTGTTGTCTTTCCAAGGGCTATTAAAAGGTCCAGTTCTCCCATAATGGGTTAGTCATGTGGAAAACTGGACTATAACAGACGCAATACCCTGAAAATCCTAGGAAGTATGCTTCACTGAACATCATGGCAGGGGACAGAAGTTGAGGAAAGGGATGGCTCACCAATTTAAAATAACACAGACTTTGGGAAAGCCTATTTGGATGGATTATAGGAAGTGGATATGTGTTTAGAATTCTGAAAATATGATTTCAGAGTGAATAGGATACCCACTGAAAGCTTACCTAGGATATTTATGGAGTTCTGGATCAAATTAAGACTACCTGTACCAAGATTGAGAATTGCTTTTCTTCTTTTGAAAGTCACCTTTCTTCCCATTGAAAGTGCCACTGTCAGAGGAAGCTAGGTGGCACAGTGGGAAAGCACCGGTACTGGATTCAGGAGGACCTGCATTCAAATCCAGCCTCAGACATTTGACACTTACTAGCTGTGTGACCCTGGGCAAGTTACTTAACCCTCATTGCCCAGGAAAAAAAAAGAAAGAAAGAAAGTACCACTGTCAATGCAGATAATCTGATTCAAGGAATCAGTGTGTATTTGTGTGAAAGTGACATTAAACACGTTGTAAAAAGGGATGCTGTTGAACTGTCATTGTGCATTGCATAGTTGAGTGCTTGGGTAAATAGTCATTTAGCTCTTCAGTTACTGGAGGGACTCTCAGTCAGTAAGCATTTAATAAGTATCTTCTATGTTCCAGAAACTGTGCCAAGTTCTGGAGATATAAAGAGAAGGAAAAAAATAACCCTTGACCTCAAGGAGCTCACAATCTAATGGAGGATATGACTGGCATGCAAATAAATACAAGCAAGTTACATACAGGATAAACAGAAAGTAAGTAAGAGGGGAGATGGCACTAGAATGAAAAGAAGTGGGGCAGCTAGGTGGCGCAGTGGATAAAGCACTACCCTTGAATTCGGGAGGACCTGAGTTCAAATCCAGTCTCAGACACTTGACACTTACTAGCTGTGTGACCTTGGGCAAGTCACTTAACCCTCATTGCCCCACCAAAAAAAAAATTAAAAAAAAAAAAGAAGTTAGAAAAGTTTCTTGTATAAGATGGGATTTTAGTTGGGACTTAAAAGAAACCAGGAAAAGCAGGAGTCAGAGATGAGGACAGGAAAGCATTCCAGGCATGGGGGCAGCCAGAGGAAATTCCAGGAGCTGAGAGATAGATGGGTTGTCTTGTTTGTGGAAGAGTAAGGAGGTCATCATCACTGGATTAAAGAGTATGTGGGAGCAGGGAGGTAAGGAGTAAGAAAACTGTAAAGTTATGGGGAGGTTAGGTTATGAAGAATTTTGAATGTCCAAAAGATTTTGTATTTGATCCTGGAGGTGATAGGGAGCCACTGATGTTTATTGAGAAGGGCAGTGACATGGCTGGACCTACATTTTAGGAAAATCACTTTGGTAACTCAAGGGAAAGTGGACTGGAGTGGGGAGAGACTTGTGACAGGCAAACACAGCAGGCTATTGCAGTAGCCTGGTTATTAGGTGATGAGCATTTGTACCATAGTGGTGCAGTATCAGAGGAGAGAAGGGAACATATTCAAGAGACACTGCAAAGGTAAAATTGATAGGCCTTGGCAACAGATTAGATTTGGGGGTTATTCAGTGGATATGGACTGGTGCTCAGTAATGGGATTTGGCCTTTATTGACGACCACTGGCTTGTGGGTGGCCTTCTTACAATGGTGATATTGAAGGGTTTTTTTTAATACAATACCATGTTCTCTTGGGATGAGAGTGAGTGATGTAAGATACTGCACAAAGTATACAGAAAAATATAATGCAAATTACTCTCTGCAAGAGCTGTCAGAAATTATGAGGCATTTCTAGACACCTGAAGAGATCATTGACAAGTGAGGTTTTGTGACAATCGTTACTAAACTTGCAACTGCTAAACTAGACTCGATAAATGAATTTAATGCTCTCATGGTGAGAGCAGGATTAACCAAGGATAATGTGAAAGTTCAGCTTTGAAGAGAGATGTCCTCAGTACCAAACAATATATATCCCTCAGCAGCCAGTGACCTAGTAGCAACATAGACATTACAGAATGTCTACTGACCAGTATGATTACAGGTGGCTCAATATATATAAAGGTATGGTCATTCTCAACGGGGAGGGGGCATGGCATCTCCACTTGCCTGGAGAACTGCCCTGAGAGCCTGCTCGAGGACATGCAGAAATGTCAAAGAGCTGATGTGGAAGAATATGAGGCTAATGGGGAAAATCAGGGCACCTCCTTTGGATCTCATTTACCCCCTGAAAACTTAGTATCCCAGAATCATGATGCTCAAGTGCCAACATTTAGAAGCACATCCCTCTGAACCATTTGGTTGGGCTGAGAGAGCACAGAGCAGCTATGTCAAGTTCCTAAATACCCTCCAATAGAAGGGGGAAATAGCATCTTATTTTTTGCTGCAAATGGAAGAATGACCCCAGAGGCCAGTAACCAAAGGACCAGTGCTTGTGTAGTGAATGGACTGATCCATGTGACCAGTAGTTTGACATATGATGAAACTTTGATGGTGCCTTTTGATAAGTGAGCAGCAAGGCCAATGCCCTGGTTATTTGTAGTTGACAATAGCTATCTAAGAAAAATTGAAGCTAGAGATGAATATATGCAACCTTTTCCATTTGCCTTTTTAAATCCTATCCCATCATTCCTCTGGTAGCAACAGCCTACGTAATGCACATTGTCTTGAAGCTTTGGTAAGGGACTAGAAACAAACCCTGACGAGGAAGGGCTGTGAGGGAGGGAAGCCAGTTGACTGCCTTGGCTGGAAACTTCACAGAAAGTCCCTTATTCCTTTACATGAATATCTTCCAAAAGTGCTCAAACAGAACCCTTGACGTGTGGTTACACTCTCAGATTGTAGAGGAAACAACAAGGGGATCTACTAATCTGGACATAATTCTGAGCAACACTGGAGAAGTGGTTAGTGAAGTGAAAGTGATAGGAACTCTCTTCTTTGGGGATAGTTAAGCATGTACTCTAAGCTTTAGAAAAGATTGCCAGAAACATGAAGGGGAAAAAGATGGTTATCACTCTGTGTGTCAAGAAAATACACACCTGGGGCTGCTGCAGATGCTGTCAGACACTGGTGATGAGTTGGTTTATTTTACTTAACTGTTTCTCTTTATTAGAAGAAAAGAACCTATAGGGAGGAGAGGCAAAGGAAATAACTGGGAAGAGACAATGATGAAAAAAGTTAGATACAAACTAGAGCATTAAAACATTTGTCAGGGGGCAGCTAGGTGGTGCAGTGGATAGAGCACTGGCTCTGGAGTTAGGAGGACCTGAGTTCAAATCCAGCCTCAGACACTTAACACTTACTAGCTGTGTGACCCTGGGCAAGTCACTTAACCCCAATTGCCTCACCAAAAAAAAAGAATAAAACATTCTGGAGGGCTCACCAGAATCTCTAAAATGAACAATGGTAAAAGATCAGGAGTTCTTAACCTTACTGGGGAGAGGGAGGTCATAGACCCCTTTCACAGTCTTATGAGGCTTACCTTACCTACTTCTCTGAATAATGTTTTTAAATGCATAAAACAAAACACATAGAATTGCAAAAGAAATATATTGAAATTGAAATGTAATGTTTTTCCCCAACTAAATTCACAGACCTGAAATCTATTCTCTTTGAGGGACTCTTTGGGAATCTGTGGGCCCTAGATTAAGAATTCCAGCACATGGGGCAGCTAGATGGCCCAGTGGATAGAGCACCGGCCCTGGAGTCAGGAGTACCTGAGCTCAAATCCGGCCTCAGACACTTAACACTTACTAGCTGTGTGAGCCCGGGCAAGTCACTTAACCCCAATTGCCTCACTAAAAAAAAAAGAAAAGAAAAGAAAAAGAATTCCAGCACAGGATGCTTAGAAGACTCTCGAAAACTAAACCCTAACAATACACCACTAAGAAATGTCAGAGGGAGGATTCACAATCATGCCTTCCTCGCTCCCTGTGCCAAGCACTGTGCTAAGCACTGAGGATAATAGAAAAGTAAGATAGCCCCTGCTCTCAAGGATCCCATGGTCTGAGAACAAGACAACTTGCAAACAACTATGTACAAACAAGATATAGACAGGATAAATTTGAAATGATCAACAGAGGAAAGGCACTAGCATTAGAGGTAATTGGGAAAGAGAAACATAAAACAGGATTGGGGCTTCAGTAATACCTATAAAGCTTACATATCCAGAGCTGCCATATTCTTTTTTTTAAATAAAAGTATTTTATTATTTTCCAGTTACATGTAGAGATAGTTTCAACATTTGTTTCCATAAGATTTCCAATTTCAAATTTTTCTCCCTCCCTCCCCTAGACAGCAGGTAATCTGATATATATATATATATATATATATATATGTGTGTGTGTGTGTGTGTATGTATATATATGTATACATATATTTGTGTGTATATATGTATATATATGTATACATATATACACTCACATATATTTGTGTGTATATATGTATATATATATGTATATATATCAAACCTATTTCTGCATTAGTCATGTTATAAGAGAAGAATCAGAGCAAAAAGGAAAAACCTCAAAAAAGAAAAACAACAGCACCAAAACCAAAAGAAATAGTATGGTTCAATTAGCATCCATACTCCACAGTTCTTTTTTTTCTGGATTTGGAGATCCTTTTCCTTTATGAGTCCTTTGGACCTTTCTTGGACCATTGTATTGGTGAGAAGAATCTAGTCTATCAAAGTTCAGCACATAATGTTGATGATACTGTGTACACTGTTCTTCTGGTTCTGCAGAGCTGCCATATTCTTATGGCTTAATTTAATTTAATCTGCTATTTACTTACTCCCTTTAGCACCATACTGCCTAAAATTATTCTTCTCAGTTCAAGATTTATTATTAATTCAGTTCTCCTTTCATCACCATGGAGTTGGCTGGCCACAACTGTCCCTCACAGCCCTCTACAATCTGCTTCTCCATCTTTGAAGAGGGCCCAGTAGGAACTTCTCTTTGAAAGCCAGGCCTGTTAGCTCAGGCTCCAGCCCACTGATGATGACTTCAGGTAGCCATCCAATAGCTTCCTCATGTCAGAATCATAAATCCCAGACTATTCAATCAAGTATTCATCAAGTTCCCACTGAGTATCAAGCACTGTGCTAAATCTCTAGAGATACAAATGCAAAGAATGAAACCAGCCTTATTAGCAAGGAGTTTACATTCTAATCTAGGAGACAAGTGCATACGATAATAATAGCTAACATTCACATAGTACTTCATTTTTTTCCTTTTTACTTATTTTTTTTAGGATTGCCTTTAATGTTTTCTCTTTTTTAAGTAATAATAAACATTTTTGTTTAAAGTTTTGAGTTCCAAATCCTCCTTCCCTCCCTCCCCTCCCTTTACCCCTCCCTGAGGCAGTAAGCAATCAGATACAGGTTATACATGTGCAATTATCTAAAACATTATCATATTAGTCGTCATAGAAGAAAACTTGAATAAAATAAAAAATGAAAGATTGAAAAATAGCATGCTTCAGTTTGTATTCAATCAATATCAGTTCTTTCTTTGCAGGTGGATAGAATGCTTCATCATTAACCTTTTGGGATTGTCTTAGATTGGTGTATTGCTGAGAGTAGTTAAATCACTCACAGTTCTTCATCAAACAATATTGCTGTCACTGCACAATGTTCTCTTGGTTCTGCTCGCCTCACTATACATCAATTCATCTAAGTCTTTCCAGGCCTTTCTGAAATCATCCTGCTTGTCATTTCTTATAGCACAATAATATTCCATTGCCATCATATACCACAGCTTGTTTAGCCATTCCCTAATTGATAGGCATTCTTTTGATTTCCAATTCTTAGCCATCACAAAAAAGAACTGCTAGAAATATTTTTGTACAAATAGGTCTTTTTCCCTTTTGGAAGATGTCTTTGGGGTATAAACCTAATAGTGGTATTGCTAGATCAAAGGATATGCACAGTTTGATAGCCCTTTGGGCATAGCTCCAAATTGCTCTCCTGAATGGTTAGAACTGTTCACAACTCCACCATCAGTGGATTAGCACCTAAGTTTTCCCACATTCACTCCAACATCTAATATTTTCCTTCTTTGTTATATTTGCCACTCTGATAGGAGTTCGATGACACCTCAGAGTTGTTTTAATTTGCATTTCTCTGATCAGTAGTAATCTAGAGTTATGACTATGGATAGCTTTGATTTCCTCATCTGAAAACTGCCTGTTCTTATCCTTTGACCATTTATCAGTTGGGGATTGACTTGTATTTTTATAAATTCAACTCAGTTCTTTACATATTTGAGAAATGAGGCCTTTATCAGAGATAATTGTTTCAAAAATTCTTTCCCAGTTTTCTGCTTTCCTTATAATCTTGGTTGCATTGGTTTTGTTTATGCAAAAGCTTTTTAATTTTATATCATCAAAATTATCTATTTTACATTTTGTATTGCTCTCTATATCTTTTTTGGTCCTAAAGTCTTCCCCTGTTCATAAACCTGATAGATAAAGTATTCCATGCTCTCATAATTTGCTTATGGTATCACTCTTTATGTGTAACTCATGTACCCATTTTGACCTTATTTTAATATACAATGTGAGATGTTGGTCTATACCTAATTTCTGCCATACTGTTTTCCAGTTTTCCCAGAAGTTTTTGCAAAATACTCAATTTTTGTTCCAAAAGCTTGAATTTTTGTGTTTATCATATACTAGATTACTATAGTCACTTACTATAGTGTTATTCATATTTACGTAGTACTTTAAGTTTTGCACAGTCCTTTATATAGATGATTTTATTTTATCTTCACAACAGCCTGTGCAGTAGGTGTTATTAATCAACTCCATTTTTCAGAAAACTGAAGTTGAACTTTAAGTGACTTTCTCAGGGTCACATTGCTAGGAAATGTCAGAGGGAGAATGCAAACTCAGGTCTTCCTCACTCCAAGTGTAGAAATTAACTCACTGTGCCACCTAGAATAAACACAAAATGAATGAGGGCAAATATACACAAAGCAGTTGACTACAAGATAGTTTGGGAAAGAGGGCACTTGCACTTGGATAGATCAGAAAAAGCTTCTTCTAGATATGTGTTTGAGTTGTGTCTTAAAGGAAGAGAGGGATCCTCTTGAGTGAAAGTTAAGGAGAGAATGCATTCCAAGCATTTGGGACAGCCAGTGCAAAGGCACAGAGAAAGGAGATTGTGTCCTGCATGAGGAATAGAGAAAAGGCCAGTTTGGCTGTCTTTGGGCAGCTTTACAGAGTGTGGGAGAGGAAATCAAGTCAATTGAAGCTTTCTAGAAAGATAAATGAGGAGTTTGTTCTTCATCCTAAAAGCAATAGGAAGCCATCTCAGTTGATTGTGTAGAGGAGTGAGTGATGTATTAAGATTACCCATGCATTACACACTCAATTGAGTGGAGTAATCTCTCTAACCCTGCAGGAAAATAGGAGGGGAAGGGGATAAAGAGAGAGGGGGAAAAGAAGGAAGGGCAGATTGGGGGAGGGGACAGACAGAAACAAATCCCTTTTGAAGAGGGATAGGACAAAAGAATATGGGTAATAGAATAAATATCACGGGGAAGGGAATAGGATGGAAAGAAAACAAACAGTTAACAATAGTAATCATGAAAAAAGAGAAAAGGGGGGGGAATTGTACAAAAAATATTTATAGCAATTCTTTGTGATGGCTAAGAATTGAGAATCAAGGGAATGTCCATCAACTGAGGAATGATGGAAGAAGCTGTGGTATATGATTGTGGTGGAATGGTCTTGTGCTATAGGAAATGACAAACAGGATGATCCCAGAAAAACCTGGAAAGATTCATGAACTGATGTATAGTGAAGTGAGCAGAGCTGGGAGGACATTGTGCACAGTGACAGCAGTATTGTTCAATGAGCAATTGTGAATGACTTGAGTGCTCTCAGCAATGCAATGATACAAGACAATCCCAAGGGACTAATGAGAACTGATAAAAAGAGCACTTGTGGGTTGTACATATATAACCTGATTGCTGTCTTCTGGAGGGGAAAGGAAAGGGAGGGAGAGAGGGAGGGAGGGAGAAAAATTTGGAACTCTAAATCTTATGAAAAATGAATGTTGAAAACTACCCTTACATGTAAGTGGAAAAAATAAAATAAATGTTTGTTGAGATTACCCATGCTTGACAGTTTAACTTGAGAAAGGACTTCCATGTCTGGTACCTTATCTTGCTAGGTGCTCCTCAGAACCTTCCTAAGACAATTCAAATGGAAGCAATTCTATTTTCCTGGAATGGCACTCATGGACTGTCCAGGTTTTCAGGTATACAATGATGAGGTCAGCATAACTCTATAGACCTTCAATTTGGTAGGCAGTCTAATACCTCTTCTTTCCACACTTCCCTTTGGAGCCTCCCAAACACTGAGGTACCTCTGGCAGTGTGTGTATCAACCTCATCATCTATTGTGTACATTACTAGAAAGTATACTACAAAGGAGAGTGAACTTATCCACAGTATTCAAAATTTCTCTGTTAACTATAACCAGTGGTTCTACATATGAATGGTGCAGTGCCTCAAACTCTGCTACAGAGAACACAACTCCAATGGGCTAGCCATATTGTTCTAATGCCAAATGTACATTTGCCTAAAAGACTTTTGCAGAGAACTCATGCAAAGCAGGTACTCACTTGGTGGTCAGAAGAAGTGATACAAGGACACTCTCAATGTCTCTGAAGAACTTTGGAATTGATTATGAGGTGTGCGAGATGCTGGCAAAGGACAGCCCAGAATGGCATGCTCCTGTCAAAGAAGGTGCTGTGCTCTATGAGTGAAGCAAAATTACAGTACCTTTTTAAAAAGTGAGATGCACAAATTTAGAGACATCTCCAAGAAATGTGTCATATGGACTATTTGTGCCCAATCTTTGGTAGTACCTTCCAAGCTCATACTGGTCTGATCAGCTATAGTCCAACATAGTGATGTCATTTTGGTCCTTTTTGAGAACAAAGGACAAGCATCAGCCAACCATTATACCCCATAGGAATCCATGTAACTACCTTCAACTATATATACATATATACATACATACATCTATATATAGTCAAACCCACTAACAAGTGGCCAACCAGCCTCCATTTGGAAAGTTCTAGCGATAAAGAACCCATCCATTCCACTGAGAGATGGCTGCCATCCAAGTCTACCAGAATCGTCATGACAAGGGGATGGGGCTACTTAAAAACAGGATAACCATTACAAATTCATAATTTAAATGTCAGTCCTACAGTGAGGAATCATCTGTGTAATGTGGGCTAAGGATATGGAAGTACTTCTACAATAGTGCCTAAAAAAATAAAAGTTTTGTTTTTTCACACTATCTCAAGACTCTTGCTCCCCAATTTAAAACACTGTCTTCATGAGTCTTTCTGTAGTTTTGTGGTTGATCTCTACTAATTTATGGTTGTTTCACCTTCTGTCTTTGAGTGCATCCATATTTGGAAAAAGAATCTAACTACACTTGTCCCTAACCATGGCTTAAGTTCCCCAGAGCTTGAAGCAGATGGTTCAGCATTAATAGCTGACAAAGAAAACTTAGAACCTGAAACCCAAACCTCTCTGAAACTTAGTTTCTCTGTCTGTAAATAGAGGAGGCTGAACAAGAATATTTTGAAGGTTCCTTCTGGCTCTAGGGGTCTTAAGTTATGAGTTCATGACCCATTAAGAATTTTTTCTCACATTAATGAGGACATTAATGTGATTTTGATAATGTAGAATTTTTTTTTCTTAAGCAAACATCTGAACTCTACATTTTTGAAGCTAGGAATTAAGGGAATTATGTTAAATGATTTTATAAACCTAAAGAATGTCTCCTGTCGGGGCAGCTAGGTGGCACAATGGATAAGGCACCAGCCCTGTATTCAGGAGGACCTGACTTCAAATCCAGCTTCAGACACTTGACATTTACTAGCTGTGTGACCCTGGGCAAGTCACTTAACCCTCATTGCCCTGCAAAAACCCCAAAAACAAACAACCCCCCCCAAAATGGATGTTTCCTGTCAAAGGTAATGAACTCCACTTCCCTCCCTTTTTTTCTTTTTGCAGTTCTCATTAAAATCAGGGATTTGTCCTTATCATTTTTTAAATCCACATCCTGCCTTCAGAGGCCTATTTCTCCTTCTTTGAGTCTTTTAGATTTTAGTTGTCAACAAAAGGAGTTGTGGCATCATGTTGCTTCATTCCCTTTCCAAAATTGTAAACAGCACAATTGCACAATTGAGTCCTTGCCCATAGAATCACTGACTAGAGTCAATTTTCCTCCTCCTCCACAGTTTGAGGAACCAAAATGAAAAGAGAAATCATAGTAGCAAGCCATTCTCCTTCAAAACAGTTTGGCCTTGGACTCTGAAGTTTTGTTGAAAAGAACTGATCTCCTTTGCTAAGGGGAAAAGGAGAGTGGGAGAAAAAAGCTACTTTCTGACCTTCCATACTGTCTTCTTCTTGCAAGGTCATTCAACAATAGATGTTGGGAACTTTCTTATCCCAAGCCCTGTCTCTGATCTGTCCTGTGCAGAAACAATAATCATTTCAGTTCTCTAAATCCCAGGCTGGAAACTGGGATCTACTTTCTACTTCCGAAGGAAATCCCCCGCTGGGTTTACTGGAGAGAGAACCTGAGACTTCTCTAGTTTTAAGAAGGGGGTCAGGGGTGAAATCACACAGAAAGTGAAAACATATCTTCAGCCATTTCTTGGGAACAGAGAGTGGTACCCGTGGATATCTGTTATTGCTTTTCTTTGTGTATCCCAGGATAACATGGGAGACACATAGCAAAATGCTAGAGTTAACTGTCTAAGAAGCTATGTATTTATGAATAAACAGTTTTCTCCTTGCATCTGACTATAGGCTCATCTTTAAATAAGGATATTGGTGAGGTTGCAGAAGAGAATCCTCCCTACTATGGGCTTAAAAGAGCAACTGAGAGAAACAAGCAGTCCTTAAGCAAAACAAATCACAAAACCCCAACATTGTAAATACATTTTTTTTTATAATTGTAAAAGGGAATCTCCTAAAAGGTAGGGGTTATCATATACTTTGTTTTTTTGTTTGTTTGTTTTTGCGGGGCAATGAGGGTTAAGTGACTTGCCCAGGGTCACACAGCTATTAAGTGTCAAGTGTCTGAGGCCAGATTTGAACTCAGGTCCTCCTGAATCCAGGGCCAGTGCTTTATCCACTGTGCCATCTAACTGCCTTCATTGTCATATACTCTGGACAGCACGGGCAGTGAGATACAGGGTGGGCCAAAAGTCACAAAGGCGTTTCAGTATTTAATAACTCCTTTATTTTTTGTTTTTAATTTACAACACCATAGCATCATATACAGTAATATAGCAAGTTAATTTACATAATACATGGAAAAATCAAATCTCATAAATGGTAAAAAATAAAGAAAAATAATTTTCAAAAAGTTATTAAAACATCGTGGCTTTTGGCCCAGCCTGTATTAACCAATTAACATTACTAACTTGAGATAGAGAAAATTACAAATGGCCTTTCTTAGAGAAAGGAATGCTAACACATAGACCGTAACTGACTGACAGGTTCGTATAGCACAGGAACATAGGATGAATGGGGTTGAAAGGGAAATCCAAGGCCATCTAACCTATAACATACCTGATTAAAAATCTCTGTGCCATTAATCCTAACAAGTGGTTATCTGGCCTTTGGCTTAAAGACCTCCAATGAGGAAGAAATGGCTACTTCTCAAAGCAATATTTATATAGTCCTAATTTTGGGAAATATTTACCTTACATCTAGCTAAAATGTGATTTTCTGAAATGTCTACCAATGGCTTCTGGTTCTGACCTCTGGAACCGAGTTGAACAAGTCTAATCCCTTTTGCAACTCCCATATCTCCCCACTCCAAGTCTTTTTTCTACAGACTCAACATTCTATTCCCAACTTCTTCAGGTGATGCTCATATGGTATCATTTCCAAGATTTAATGGGTATCTTCCATCTAGCCAATCTTCTTCCTCCTGTAATCACAATGTTGATTTTTTAAAAAGTTCTAGCGTAGATCTTTATATTTATCCCTACAAAATGTCACTTTCTTAGAGTCCTATAGGCTGAACTGAGCAAAACATATGTCTTAGTTTCTAGGTCAGCATTGTTGAACATGCTCCCTCCCATTCTGCTCCAGACCATTCCCCAGAGTAGTCCTAACAACAGCAATTTGCATGATGGTATGAACAAAACTTTATAAGCCCTTCAAGAATGTATACCCAGCATACGGATTTTTGAAAGTTGTCTCAATTCCACATATGTAGACGACTTTTACTTCTACCTCCTTTCAATAATCATCAGAATTCTGAGTAAAAGGACACACTTTAAAATGTTCCTCTGAATCCAATGCCATTTTGACGGAAGCTGACAGATTAAAATTCTTAACAAATACTCCCACTGTGGAATGCAAAAGTACATTTTTTGACAATTTTTCATTGCAATGGATTCAATTTATTCTGGTCACCATGGCAACAGGAGGACTCACTCTATTATTTTCACTACAGCATTTCCAATTTTCTCTCACAGTTTAGACCACAAAGGCAAAGCTAAACAGAATAATGTCAGGTGTAGAGGTGTAGCCATAATTCCCACCCACAGGCCACAGCAGCTACTTACCCAGTGGTGCCCTCTGGACACCATGATGCTCTCATCATGGCCCTCTGGGTCAAAATCGAAAAAATAAGCTGAAAAAATTAACCCCACATCCCACTAGAGAAACATTTTAGCACCTAGGGAAACAAAAAACTTTGTACTTCATTTTCAGAGGGATATCAAGATTTCTTTGTGAATCAGTCTAAAAACCACAATTAATTTTACAATCAGAGTCATGTGGGGGTAGCTATGTGGTGCAGTGAATAAAGCACTGGCCATGGATTTAGGAGGACCTGAGTTCAAATCTGGGCTCAGACACTTAGCTGTGTGACCCTGGGCAAGTCACTTAACCCTCATTGCCCTGCAGAAAACAAACAAAAAAACAGAGTCGTGTAGGCTCTGAGTGGTTAAGTATCACTGTGGTATCAGCAATTATTGCTAGTTCTATAAGATGGTCCCATACAAAATATGACACAAGTTCTGCTTTTTCTTCAGTCCCTACTTTTCAGGGACTAGCTTCCTTGAACTCCTATCCCCACCCCAACCATGACTCTTCCAAGAGATAAGACTACTACATGCACTAGTCATAGCCCCTGCCTTCACTCTGAAGATACTCTATAAAAGGTTGTATCAGGAGGGGTAAATCAAGTATTTCATCAAGCAATCAGCAAACATTTATTAAGCACCGAATGCAAGCCAGGTACTGGGGACGCCCAGTCAAAAGTGAAACAGCCCTGCCTTCAAGAAGCTTATAACCCAATGGGGCAAGAAAGATGGCATGTACCAATAGAAATCTATATGAAATGAACATAAGGTATTAAGTGGGAAGAGGGGGCAAGGAGACACGAGCAGAGAAAAAAATCACGGAAGCCTTCATGGAAGGCAGAGATTCAGGTGAGCTTTGAGGGAAACTAGGGATTCTAAGTGATGGAGATACAGAAGGAGGACATTCCAAGCAAGAGGAACAGTCCTGATAATGGCAAATGGAGTGTCTTGGCCCAGGAGCAGATCTGTTATGCCTAATTCCAGTGAATTCTGCTCCTGTGCATTGACAGGTGATGTGATATATCCTATTTCTCTTTCTTAGATAAAGCTCATTTATTATTGATTAGCAACAGTGAAATTTGTGGCCCACCTGCCACAATTCCAACTGCTCAAAGCAAAGAAGAGTAGAATCCTACACCTCTTTGTAGGCCTAGAGATCAGAATTACTGATTTCTGTCCAATCCTGTATTTTGTTATTCAGTTGTTTTTCAGTCATGTCCCCATTTGGAATTTTCTTGATGAGGTACTGGAGTGGTTTTCCATTTCTTCCTTTAGCTCATTTTACAGATAAGGAAACTGAGACAAACAAGGTTAAGTGACTTGCCCAGGGTCACACAGCTAATAAGTGTCTGAGGCAAGATTTGAACTCATGAAGATGAGTCTTCCTGATTCCAAGCCCAATGCTCTATCCACTCTACCACCTAGTTGCCCTATCCCCAGTTCTTAGCACATACTAAGATGTTTTTGACTTACCAACTTGTTATGTGACTTGTTTAGGGTCACACAGCTAGTAAGTGACCAAGGCCAGATTTGAAATTCTGAAGATGCAACTTCCTGACTCCAACCCCCATACTCTATCCACTGCACCACCAATATCCTGTATATCCTTCAATAAATATCTCTAGCTTAGTAATTTAAGTCTTTCTCATGTAATCATTTCCAGTACCTTTCATTCAAACCTGAGCTGGCCCATCTAGCTAATAATATCTTTCTGTATCTTCCAGTAGCCAAAACAAGTATGCTAGAATTGACAGCCTATAGCAAGAGTACATACTCTCCTAGAGATTGAAATATCTGACAGATCTTCAGACCTAGCTAGGTGGGGAAAGGGAAAGGGGGAGAAAGAAATAAGCATTGATATATAGCACCTACCATGTACCAGACACAGTGCTAAGTGCTTTACAAATTTCATCTCATTCAATCCTCACAACAGCCCTATGAGGTAAGTGCTGTTATAACCCATATTTTACAGTTGAGAAAACTGAGGCAAACAGATTAAATGAATTGTCCAGAATCACACAGCTAGTAAATGTCAAAGGCTGCATGTGAATTCAAGTCGTCCTGACTCCAGGCCCAGTGCGCCATCTACTTCTAGGAATAAATTAATCAAACATACAGCATTTGCCCAAAAAAAAAAAATAGAAGAGTATTTAACACAATGAGAATGATGTAGCTGCTGACAAGCCAAAGAATTACAAATAAGAAAGCGGTTAAAAGTAATTAGGAGTAGCTTGCTTACTAGAGAGACAAATAGAGCAATGAAGATGACAGAGTTGAAGCAATTCTATGGAAACAAGCTTTATACAAGGGGTTTCCTCACCTGAGATCCATTAATTTGTTTTTTTAATGTGTATTTTGATGACTGTATTTAATTGAATTGAATTCTTTGTAATCCTGTACATTTTATTTTATGTGTTTAGAAATTATTTTTTCTGGAAAGGAGTCCAGTTTGTGGAAAGGGAACAGGAAACAAAAAATGGTTAAGATCCTCCTGGTGTACACTTCTATGTATAAAAGATGAATTCATAGGGCCAGGACTTGACTAAGGGTCCTTGTGTTTTCTTAAGCAGAGAGCTCAAAGGTTAGCATGGAAATAAAAGGTGACCCTAATATTTTCTCCCCAAAATAAGAGAACTTGCTAAGTTAGAAAGATCTCTGGCTGATGAACATATCACTAAGTTCTTACTGCATCTAGCTCTTTCTTGTAAGATGTGAAGGATTTGGGAGAAGATGTTAGATAACTGGGGTGAATCTACACACATTTGGGATCTGATTTCATTCCCAAAGCTAAAAGCAAAGCAAGGACTAGAACTCAAGATTCCTAACTCCAAAGTCAGTGTTCTTTCTCTCTAGACCACAAGATACCTTATTCATTCTCTGTCCTCTATCTGACTAGTGAAGCCTCTCCTTTTTGAGGTCGGGACAACATATAACCTTCTCCATAAAGTCTCCAGCTCCATGCTTTCCTATCTCTATTTTATAAGGCTTTCTCCCTCACCAAATACTCCCTGGCCCTTTGACTCTCTCCTTTGCACTTAGGTCTCTCATCATAGATATTTGTACATGTCATCCTGTTCCATTAGATCATAAGCTTGAAGAGTAAGGACTTTGTTGTATATTTCATTGTATCCTTGGCACCTAGCATAATGAGTTGTGTTTTTTTAATAGAGTTTTATTTTTCTAACTACACATACAAATTTTAACATTCGTTTTTTTTAAATTTTGAGTTCTTAATTTTCTCCTTCCTTCCTCACTTCCCCCCTCCCTAAAACAGTTAGCAATTTGATTTAGGGTATATATGTGCAATCATGTGAAACATATTTCCTTATTAGTCATGTTGTGAAAGAAGAAACAGGTGAAAAAATGAAAAAGCCATGAAAAAAAATTTAAGTGAAAATAATATACTTCTATCTGCATTCAGACCCCATCAGTTCTTTCTGTGGATATGAATAGCATTTTTTATTATGAGTCCTTTGGAATTGTCTTGGATCATTGTATTGCTGAAAATAGCTAAGTCATTTATAGTTCATCATCAAACAATATTGCTGTTACTATAAACAGTGTTCTCCTGACTCTGTTTACTTCACTTTGCATCAATTCATCTAACTCTTTCCAGGTTTTTCTGAAATCTACCTGTGCATCATTTCTTATAATGCAATAGTATTCCATTACAATCATATAACCACAACTTATTCAGGCATTGATGGGCATCGTCTCAATTTCCAATTCTTTGCCACTACAAAAAGAACTGGTATAAGTATTTTTTGTACAAGTAGATCCTTTTCCCTTTCTTTGGATTTCTTTGGGATGTACTCCTAATAGTGGTTTTGTTTGATCAAAGAGTATGCACAGTTTGATTGCCCTTTAGGCATAGTTCCATAGTTTTTTTACTCAGTACTTTGGACTTAGCAGGTATTTAAGAAATGTTAGTTGATGAATTGATGTTACCCTAAGCAAAAATGAAGAGCAAATATCAAATGACCCTCACCACTGAATTACAATTTGAATTCCTCTTTACTTAAAGATGGCAGTATGTGTCTCAGGAGTCTTAGTGCCTTTTTAAGCTATGATGGTTCAAAACTGCACTAAGACTTTTGGGATACCTTGTATATCATGGAATACACACTGGTTTGGCAACCAAGAGACCTGAGTTCAAATTACAGCTCAGCCACAGACTCAATTTTTTTTTTACCTTAGGCAAATTATATCACCTCTCTGGACTTCCTCATTAAATAATGGTATTGGACAAGAAGGTGTTAAGGGCTAAAATTCTAACTAAACTGTCTAAAATATCTCATGAGTGGTCGCCAATAAATTATAAGCTTTAGCAAGAGTTAGACTTTTAAGCATTTATTAAGGAGAATAAGAATTTGGTAAAGAGAGAAAAAGGCCTAGATTCCTATCTATTAAAGGGAGAGCACATTTCTAGCTCCGCTCTCCACCAGAGTCCCAAGGAAAGAGCGTCAGACCGAGTGCCAGTCTCTTCCTTCCTCCTCCCACTAGCCCGCGTCACTTCCTGACGCCAAAGAAAAGACTCCTGGTCTTGCCCTCAAAGACCTTCGCTTCATGGGCGGAACTCTTCTACAGTAAGTCTCCAGCAGGTGGCGTCATTCCAATCGTTACAAAGGGAATAAACAGTAAGGTGGTGATAGGATTGGAGACTGTGGTTAAAGGAACTGAGAATCTTTGGTCTGGAGAAGAGAAAGCTCAGGAGGGGACATGATAGAAGTCTTAAAATATCTGAAATGCTCTCACATGGAAGAGAGATTATAAATTTCTTGAGGCTAAAGATATCATTGTTTTTTAGAGCCAATATTTAGCGCCTAGAATAATAGTTTCCATAAATTTAGGTGTTCAGTGAAAGTCAATGGAGTTACTGAAAAAGAATTTGTTCAATGTGTTATACTCTTGGTAGTCCACTGGGTAATGAATTTCGTCATTTTTGTTAATTTTGTCACCAGTTTTATGAAAAAGAAGTATTCAGTTTGGACACAAAGGATAAAAAAAAATAGAAACATTGGGTGAAAATTTCCAAGGGGCAGATTTTTGTTTTGATACAAAGAAAAAACTTCTAAACCATTAGAGTTCCCCAGAAGTGGAATAGGCTGTCTCAAGAGGTGATAAGTTCCCCAATACTAGACATCTTTATTTACTTTTCTTCTCTTTTCTTTTTTTTCCTTTTTCTTTTCTTTTTTTTCTTTCTTTTTTTTTTTTTTGTGGGACAATGAGGGTTAAGTGACTTGCCCAAATTCACACAGCTAGTAAGTGTCAAGTGTCTGAGGCCGGATTTGAACTCAGATCCTCCTGAATCCAGGGCCGATGCTTTATCTACTGTGCCACCTAGCTGCCCCTAGACATCTTTATTTAGAGACTAGATGACCCTTGTCTTCCTAGAATTATCTAGGAATGTTGTCAAAGGATTTCATGTTGGGCTATCTGTGATTCCTTTCAGCTCTGAGAATAGAATCTATGATTCTGCAAGTGGTGGCGGTAGTGGTCCTTCATTTTCGTTTTGGTTTTGGGGTTTTTTTTGTTTGGTTGGTTTTTTTATGAGGCAATCGGGGCTAAGTAACGTGCCCAGGGTCACACAGCTAGTAAGTGTCAAGTGTCTGAAGCAGGATTTGAACTCAGGTCCTCCTGAATCCAGGGCCGATGCTCTATCCACTGCACCACCTAGCTGCCCCGTGGTTCTTCATTTTCAAAGAAGACCAATGACATCACAGTGAAGTCTTGACTTGGACATGAATTGGATTTAAGTGAGGCAGAGTTGCCCAAAGTTGTCTGATATCCCTTTCAACTCTGAGATTCTGTGATTCTTTGACCAGGGCAACACGGAGCCAAAAGAGCCACCATCACCTTAAGCTACATTCTATCATGCCAGTGTTCAGTCACTGGTGCCACTGTAACCTCAACCCTGGTTTGAGGCCTATCTGTAGAGACTGTTTACCCAGGCTGTGGTTGCTTCACATGCTATAGCTACTACTTGTGACTATTCTGCCAAAGATTGGCTCTGTTACATTTATCTCCTGGGATAATTCTTAGCAGGAACAAAACCCACCTTTTATTTCCAAAGAGCCTTTAAAATTGGGATGAAGGGATCTTCTGTGTATGTTTTAACCTTGGACTAAAAAAGTGTTCATGAAATCCATTTCCAGGAAGAATATTATAAAATTCTTGAAAATGAAGATATAATTGTTTCCCCCGGAGCCAGTATTAAGTGCCTAGAATAATAGTAACCATGAAATTAGGTGTTCAATAAATGTTGACAATGAAGATACTGAAACAGTATTTGCTCAATGTATAATATACTTACTGTTGCCTGGCCAGTGAGTAATGAATTTTGTCCAGACATGCAGGAAAATAAGTTGCTATTTTTATTTTGTTAAAATGTTATCTTTTTCCTTCAAATTAAATTGTTGTATTTCTGAGTTTTAAATGGGATTTTCTTTCAGATTTAGTTTGATTATTTGTTCTTATTTTTGAGAGTGTTAAAAGTAGCAATTAAACTGTCCCCCTCTCACACATAGGGCCCTAATAATAGCTACCCAGATTCAAGGTATTCTGTATTCTGTGGATCTCCACCCACTCAAAGAGCATAGTTCATGAGCTACTATTAATATATTTACCTCTTTCTTTTCCCTACTTAACCAGCAAATGCATAAAATCATAAATTTAGAGCCAGAAGAGACCTAAAAGATCATCTTCTCCAATATCCTGTTTTACAAATGAGAAACTAAGGTTTAGCTTGATTAAATGACTTCCCCAAGATCAAACAGATAAGAAGTGATCCAGCAAGAATTTAGACCTAGGTCTTCGAAACCCAAGTCCAGTGCTTTTTCCACTCTATCCAATACCTCTTCAAATGGGTTCAAAGGAAATAAATTAATGAAATAACATAGTAAGAAAAGTAGCAATAGAACATTACTCAGAGAGATCTGAGACATATCAACTACAAAAAACAAGTATCATCCATTTGAAAAGCGGACACTTTCAGGGATTATGCATGAGTGCCATGCGTGTATCTCTGGACATACATGCCCAAATCTCATGCAAAAGGGCAACTTCAGTACATTAGAACCACTATTATCTTCCAGTCATACCATCATGCTGCTCTTACCAAGCATGTCTCTCTAGGTGTGGTGTCCTTGATGGGTTCACTGTTCTGCTACAGTACCCGTTGGTGTGTGCTGGATAAATAGTATCAGTTAGACATTACTCTTCATTGTTATTCAGTCATTCAGTCACATTTGCCTCTTCACAATCCCATGGACCACAGCACACCAGGCCCTTCTGTCCTTCACTATCTCTCAAATCTGCACAGGCTTGTGTTCATTGTTTCCATGACACTCTCTATCCACCTCATCCTCTGCCGTCCCCTTTTCCTTTTGCCTTCATTCTTTCTCAACATCAGGGTCTTTTCCAATGAGTCCTATCTTCTCATTATGTGGCCAAAGTATTGAAGCTTTAGCTTCTGTATTTGACCTTCCAATTGATTTCTTTAAGTACTGATTTGCTCTCTTTGCTGTATAAGGGACTCATCAAAGTCTTCTCCAGCACCACAATTTGAAAGTATGGGTTCTGTGGGGCTTAACTTTCCTTATAGTGCAACTCTCACGGCCATAATCGCTCCTGGAAAAACCATAGCTTTAACTATACAGACCTTTATCTGCAAGTTGATGTCTCAGCATTTTAGTATGCTGTCCAGATTGACCATAGCTTTCCTTCCAAGGAGCAAGCATCTTTTAATTTCATGACTGCAGTCACCATCTGCAGTGATCTTTGAGCCCAAAAATATAAAACCTGAGAGTGCTTCCATTTCTTCTCCCTCTGTTTGCCAGGAAGCAATGGGACCAGTTGCCAAGAGCTTTTTTTTTTTTATGTTAAACTCTAAGACAGCTTTTACACTCTCCTTTTTCACCTTCATGGAGAAGCCTCTTCATTCTTCTTCACTTTCTTGCCATAATGCTGTATCATCTGCATATCTGAGTTTGTTTTTTCTCACAGCAACCTTAATTCTAGCTTTTGACTTGTCCAGCCGGGCATGTTGCATGATGTGTTCTGCATGTAAGTTAAATATATAAGGTGGCAATATACATCCCTGTCATACTCCTTTTCCAATCTTAAACCAATCAGTTGTTCCATGTTTGATTCTAACTGTTGCTTCTTGGCCCATATACAAGTTCCTCAGGAGACAAATGAGATGATTTATACTCCCATTTCTCAGAGGACTTCCCCTATTTTGTTGTGATCCACACGGTCAAAGGCTTCAGTGTACTCAATGAAGCAGAAGTGGAGTGTGTTTTTCTGGAATTCCCTTCCTTTCTCCATAATCCAGCGAATGTTGGTAATTCGGTTTTGTCTTCCTCTGCCTCTTCAAAAACCAGCCCGTTCTTCTGGCGCTTCTCAGTTTACATAATCCTGAAGTCTCTCTTACAGAATCTTAAGAATATCCTTGCTGGCATGTGAAATGAGTGCAATTGTTTGGTAATTTGAACATCTTTTGGCATTATGGGACATAAACTGATCATTTCTAATCCAATGGCTACTGTTGTGTTTTCCAAATTTGCTGGCTTATCGAGTGCAGCATTTTTTTTTTTTTGCGGGGCAATGAGGGTTAAGTGAATTGCCCAGAGTCAAACAGCTAGTAAGTGTCAAGTGTCTGAGACCTGATTTGAATTCAGGTCCTCCTGAATCCAGAGCCAGGGCTTTATCCACTGTGCCACCTAGCTGCCCTCAAGTGCAGCATTTTAATAGCATCATCTTTTAGGATCTTTAATAGCTCAGCTGGAATTCCATAACTTCTGCTAACCTTGTTATTAGCAATGATTCCTAAAGTCCACTTGATTTCATTCTCTAGGATGTCTGGCTCTAGATTAATAATCCCACTGTCATATTTATCTGTGATGTTAAGATCTTTCTTGTAATTTGTGTGTGTGTGTGTGTGTGTATTCTTGCTTCCTTTTCTTAATCTCTTCTGCTTCTATTAAGTCCCCACCATTTTTGTCTTTTGGGCATGTCCATTTTTGCATAAAATGTGATGTCTGTAATTGTCTTGAAGCTATCTCTTGTCTTTCCCATTCTCTTATTTTCTTCTGTTCCTGTGCATTGCTTATTAAACACACACACACACACACACACACACACACACACACACACACCCCTTATATCTCCTTACTATTTTCTGGAATTGTGCATTCAGTTGGATATATCTTTCCCTTTCTCCTTTACATTTTGTTTTACTTCTTTCCTCATCAATTTGCAAAGCCTCATCAGACAGCCATTTTGCTTTCTTGTTCTTCTTTCCTTTGGAATATTTTTTGTTGCTCCCTCCTATACAGTATTGCAAACCTATGTCTATATTTTTTTCAGGCATTCTGTCTACCAGATCTTAAATCTATTCATCTCTTCCACTTCATATTCATAAGGAATGTTATTTAGGTCATACTTACGTGGTCTGATAGTTTTCCCTGCCTTTTTTATTTAAATCTGAATTTTGTAATAAAAAGCTCATGATCTGATCCACAGTCAGCTCCAGGTCTTGTTTTAATTCACTGTATAGAGCTTCTCCACCTTTAGCTAAAAATATATAAACAATCTGATTTCTATATGGACCATCTAGCGATGTCCCTGTATAGAATTGTTTTTTGGATTGTTGAAAAAGTATTTGTTATGACCACCTAGTTATCTTAACAAAACTCTATTAGTCTCTTCCCTGCTTCATTTTCTGAACTCCAAGGCCAAATTTGCCTGTTATTCTAGTTATATTTTGATTCCCTATTTCAGCGTTGCCCTTCTGTTTTCCAAAAGTCTCATTGTGACTTCTGAGTATGTAGTCTGTACTGGGCAGTGTTACCTATAACTAGCTTCTGGCCTTGAGCTCTTCAGACTCCAACTACTAGCCATCTGAGCTCCCCTCTCTTAGAGTATAGTGGCTAGAAAACTTTGTCCTTGATAAAGGCAGTCTCTTTAGAGTTTAAAGATAGCTCTTTAATAATAACCAGCCCTCTCAGATAAGAGTTTCTCCAGGCTAAAATTGTCTCCTTTTTTTTTTTTTTGACCCTTATGTCTGAGTCACAGTCCTCTGTCCTAGATAACTAAGGACTGTTGTTCAGTCATTCTTTGGTCATGTCTGACTTTTCCTGACCTCATTTGGAGTTTCCTTGTTGAAGATACAATAATGGTTTGCCATTTCCTCCTCTAGCTCATCTTACAGATGAGAGAACTGAGGCAATCAGGGTTAAGTGACTTGCCCAGTGTCACGCAACTAGTAAAATATCTGAGGCCAGATTTTCACTCACAAAGATGAGTCTTCCTAACTCCAGGCCCGGCAGTCCATCCACTGGGCCACTTAGCTGCCCAACTTACACTTAGAAATTCTCAAAATCTTCTCTGGCTTGGCATCCATATAGCTCTTATCCCAAACAAAAGTTAAGCAAAAGGGGAAAAGTCATGTTTCTCCTCCCACCCAAACTACAACCCTGCCTTTATTACATTTATCTTTAATGCTATATTTCCATAGGTTCTTAAATTTAGAGATGAAAGGGACCTCCAAAGTGATTTAATCTAATTTTCTCACTTTAAAAGTAAGGAAACTGAAGCCCAGAGAGGTCTAATGACTTCCTCAAAAATCACAAAGGTAGCAAATGGAAGGGGCAGAATTGTAATTTGAGTCCTTTGACTAAAACCAACTTTCTTTCCACAGCACTGCAGTGTCTCAAAAATTTTGCTATTTCCCTACATATATATATATATATATATATATATATATATATATATACACATATATATTTCATATCATGTGCTCCTTTAATAAATAACTATTTGTAAAGCTACAAATTAGTCTTCCTGATTCACAACCCTAATCAGGAGACTCTTAAGTCAAAAGCCTATACTGATTTCCCCCTTGCTTATTAAATTATGTCCAAGATCTTTAACCTGTCATTTAGATCCCTTCATAACCTATGTTTACAGAATAGCCTCACATTATTCTCCAACACCTGCCACCCCCAAGTATTTTGTTATAGCCAAACTGGATTATGCATCATTTCCTGAATATAAGCATTTTTCCCACCTCTGCTTCTTTGCTCAGACTGTTCCCTGTGCCTAGAATGCCTTCTGCCTATATCTCTTTCAGCTTTCAGCTCAGATGCTCATTCATGAAACCTTCCTTGATATCTCCCTACCTTCCCAAACTAGGAATAATCTCTTTCTTTTCCTATACACTTACAAACACATAATTTTAGTATTCATTTTTTTAAATATGTCTTCTCTTTCTAATTAGATTATAAATTCATTGAGAGCAAGGAGTTTGTCTTACTCATTTAAAAACTTTTTTTTTTTTGGTTTTTGGTTTATTTTTGAGACTGGATTTCCCTAATTTGGCTAGGCTGGAAGTGCAGACACCTCTTACCAGCCAATCACACTACTAATCAGCAAGGGAACTTTGACCTGCTCTGTTTCAGACCCAGGCTGGTTCCTTGCTCCTTAGATAGCCTAGCGATCCATCTTCTGTTGGTTCACCATTATGATGCTGAACTTAATAAGGATACTTAGTCACTTATCTGACTGCAGGTCAAAATTCCCAAACGCAGGCAGTCAACAAATCCCCAGCCTCTCCAGTATCAGAGGTTATATACATGTGCCACCACACCAAGCTTGTCTTAGTCATTGGATGGATGGATGGATGGATGAATTTTTCGAAGGGCCCAACTGTTCAAGAATATCACAAATTTAGATGGGAAACAAATTCTAACCAAGATTTTTTATTGCCTTATTTTTTACATTTTTAACCAACTTTACAGTTTACCAACATTATCACAAAGTATTTCTCTTATGCTTTAGCCCATAAAATAAAGTAAGGAAACTAAACATAAAGATAGCTCTCTTGTCATCCCCTCTAGAACTTCTACTTGGAGGACTTTTTTATTGGGAAATTTAATTCATGATGGTCAACAAGCATTTATTAAGTTCTTATCACATACCAGATGCTGAAGAACAATAAACATAAAGAAAGGCAAAAACTGCCCTTGTCCTCAGGGAGCTCATATTCTAATGGGAAAGACAACATGTCAGAATGTAGTTGTAGGGCAAGGTTGGCTCTTCTACCCTCGGAGTTTTAAAAAATTAATTTCATTCAACTTCTTTCCTGTTAGTGTACATTCACTACTTTGGTTATAATATAGAGTATGCTTAAAGTTAATAAAATCCATATCTTTTTAAAATAGACTCTAATTCAGGCTCTTCAGAAACCGAAGCTGGCTTTCTCCCAATGCTGTTTCTAATTAATGTGATTTTATGATATTTGGCTCAAAATATTTCTTCACTTGCTCAGCAATGAAGCACTATAGGAAGTGGGAACAAATAGCCAGGAAAAAAAGCAGTGGGGGCCAAAACACATGACATAATTTTTTAAAATATGTATTTGATTCAGGTTAGACAAAGCTTATATATTTATCATGAAAGTACCAATAGTAGTTGGGTTTTATTTTTAATTCTTGTAGGGTTTTCCCTCTGCCCACCTCTCTTTTATCTCTAATCTCTTTTTTCCTCTTCCATTCATCTTTGTTGTCATCCCTGTCTATCATCATCTTCTTTGCTGTTGTTGTTGTTGAATTATTTCAGTCATATCTGACTCTCTGTGACCCCATTTGGGATTTTTCTTGGCAGAAATACTGGAGTGGTTTGCCATTTTCCTCTCTGGCTCATTTTACAGATGAGGAAACTGAGAAAACAGGGTGAAGTGATTTACCCAGGATCACATAGCTAGGAAGTGTCTGAGGATGGATTTTAACTCCAAGTCTTCCTAACTATAGGCTCAGCACACTATCCACTGAGTCACCTACCTGCCCCTTCATTCTATCATTACAGATTTAATAAACCCAACATAATCCAACATGGAAGACAACAATTACAAAACTTTTCTTTTCAAGAAAAAACCTCAGAGTTTTATGCTTTAAGATCAGAATCATTTTAGAGCTAAAAAGAAATAAAAGGTCATCTAGTTCAACCCCCTGCCCTATTTAACAGGATTTACCTAAACCAATTAATTCATCAAGGAATAATGCTTCCCTTCTTTATTCCAAGACAAATATAGAGAAGGGAAGCAGACACAAAGTTATTATCTATCTCCCTTCTGATCTGTACCTTGTCTGATTTAGAGTTGACAAGATAGAAACTGTAAATCATTAATACAGAGGACGAATATCAAGTCCAGAAAAATATCATGATCAGTTTCATGACCATTTTAATAATAATAATCGATTATATTTATATAGTGCTTTAAGGTTAACGAAGCACTTTTTATCATTGTTTTCTTTCTATCCTCATAGCACCCATGTGCAATCAGTGCTGATATATATATATATATATATATATATATATATATATATACATAGATATAGATATGAATGAGAAAACTGAGACTTCAAAAGGTTAATTCACTTGTCCAGGGTCACACGTATCTGAGGCAGGATCTGACTCCATGGATAAATCTGGAAAGGTAGATCAGAGCTAAATTGTACTGAACCAAAGTAGGCACTATCAGATCAGTATGAAGATAAGTATAAAACTAAGCTTGTTTTTTGTTTTGTTTGGAGGTTTTTTTGCAGGGCAATAAAGGGTTAAGTGATTTGCCCAGGTTCACACAGCTAATGAGTCTCAAGTGGCTGAGGCTGAGGCTGGATTTGAACTCAGGTCCTCCTGAATCCAGGGCCAGTGCTTTATGCACTGTGCTATCTAGCTGCCCCCAAATTGAGCCTGTTTTCAAAGAACTTGCAACATAATGCTTAAGGTGGGGATGGGATGGGGGCAGAGTAGGAAGATACATACACAAATACACAAGTAGATAAAACTAAAGAGAGGAATGGGAACCACATCATGGAGGGCTTTAAATTTTAGGCTAAAGATTTGTGTTTGATTTTATCCTAAAAGCAGTGGCAACAATTGAAGAGTAGGAGAGGAATGGGGTCTAAAATGGTTTCTACCTTATTTAATAATGTACTATATTGACATTCCAGAACTCTCTTCACACCTGCTTTGCCAATTGCCTGCATCTCTTTAAAATCAGAATACTGGAGAGCCAGCAGCTCTGCAGAGGATGCTGGGAGATGGCCAATCTAAATTATTGAAGAGCCTGAACTATGGACTATTGAAAATAAGTGCAGTTTTATTACTTTCAAACACACTCTATATTTTAAATGGTAAGATAAACATATGCTAATGGATAAAGTAAGGTGGAGGCAATTTGATTTCTAAATGTTTGACAATCCATTTTGAAGGAAACCTCACTCAGGAAGAACTGGGAAGCTGTCCAGTTTTCCCATGTTGCCTCTCTTTTCATCTTTCCTTTGCTAACCTCTCCTCTCTGGAAACAGGCAGCATTGGGTCAGATGATCTCAAAGCACACTGGGCAAAACTGTCCTCTGACATGTTCTAATTTGAAAGGGTTAAGGCCTAGTTGCATAGTAGAACAAAGCAATGCTAAAAAGCCAAATAAGTAAGCAAAGCAGGTGTTCATAGTCAATCAACTTAGAAACAAAATTTACTACTCATAAGAAAACTTGGAGTTAGTATACTGGTGTAGTTATACAGAAAAAAAACATTTTAAATATTAGCCCTGAGGGGCAGCTAGGTGGCCCAGTGGATAAAGCACCAGTCCTGGATTCAGGAGGACCTGAGTTCAAATCCAGCCTCAGACACTTGACACTTACTAGCTGTGTGACCCTGGGCAAGTCACTTAACCCTCATTGCCCTGCCCCCCAAAAAAATATTAGCCCCCAAAAGTGTCAATGTAATAACTCTGTGGTAATCTTTTTCTACAATCTGTCCAGGGTTGCAAAAGCTCATCTCTTTAAATCTGTTGCCCTACCAGCACTACAAATTCTTAAAGGCCTCAGAGATTGGTCTCAGGGAAATTATAATTACAAATAACACAAATGATAGCAGAAAACAGTAATGACATCTTTAAGGTTTACAAACTATTTTATGCTTTATTTTAGTTGATTCTCACCTCACCCATGTGAGCTAGGTGCTACTATTCTTACCATTTTTTAGCTGAGAAAACTAAGTCTAGGGGCAGCTAGGTGGTGCAGTGGATAGAGCACCGGCCCTGAAGTCAGGAGAACCTGAGTTCAAATGTGACCTCAGACACTTAACATTTACTAGCTGTATGACCCTGGGCAAGTCACTTAACCCCAATTGCCTCATCAAAAGAAAGAAAGAAAGAAAGAAAGAAAGAAAGAAAGAAAGAAAGAAAGAAAGAAAGAAAGAAAGAAAGAAAGGAAGGAAGGAAGGAAGGAAGGAAGGAAGGAAGGAAGGAAGGAAGGAAGGAAGGAAGGAAGGAAGGAAGAAAGAAAGAAAGAAAGAAAGAAAGAAAGAAAGAAAGAAAGAAAGAAAGAAAGAAAGAAAGAAAGAAAGAAAGAAAGAAAGAAAGAAAACTAAGTCTAAAAGAGTTTGTGACTTCCTTAGGTTACACAGTGTTTGAGGTAGGGTTAGAATTCAAGTTGTCCTACCAAGTCTGTGCTCCATCCACTAGGTCACCTACCTTCCTCCAGGTAGAAAAATACATAGTGAGCATAAGCAGGCTGCAGCTCACTCCCATCAGTGACCTGTTTCAAGAAGCATTGTAGTGTAGGATTGAGAAGAGAAGTAAGCCAGCCATGTACCAAGAAGGGACAATAGATGGATGCCTGAATAGTAGATGATTATGATGAGATAAATAAGAAAGTACCCTCTTGTACATGGGAAGACAAGTTTAAGAATCACATAAGATGGGGCAGCTAGGTGGATCAGTGGATAGAGCATGGGCCCTGGATTCAGGAGGACCTGGGTTCAAATTCGGCTTCAGACACTCAACACTTACTAACTGTGTGACCCTGGGCAAGTCACTTAACCTCAATTGCCTCACCAAAACACACACACACACATACACACACACACACAAGAATCACATAAGATGAGAAGGTAGTATAAGCTGTATCAGACACTTGACAAAGAAACTGTTTCTCATCAAATCTGGCATTGTCTCACTCCTATATGTCACTTTGTCTTGCTGACAGTAGTATATAATAGATTCCTTTGGTGGTCCCTATCATAGCTCCTTGGTCATCTGTGTTAGAATCTCTGCATCTCCTAGGGTTTTAGAGGGGAAATTGTGAAAAAAGTTTTAAAAAACTATCAAATGCTTTGAACTAGACCCTGCAAACATGGGGAAAAGTCACATTTTTCTCACTTGTCTCAATAAAGATGATGAGCTATATTAATTGAGTTCTTTAAAATATCACTCCAGGAACTGCGAAAAAAAAAGAATTGAAATGTTTATCCTTCAAAACTAACTATGTTCAAAAAGATATTCAGGAAACTCATCTGCCCTTCTAGTTTTCACAATATTAATGAATCATTCTATGAACCTGGGAAATCATTTCAAGAAGCACAAGAAGCACTGTCCTTCAAGACATAGGAAGGTGAACTTGCCATGTTGCCCTCGCTTCAGTAAAAATAAGAACCAAATCCCAGATGTGTGAATCATATCAGCAATGTTGCCTACTGTGGTTTCATACATCTTTTCTTCTGTATTCTCCAGGGTCTAAGCATTTAGGAAATTAATTGATTCATATCTCAAATGCCATCACAAATTGACTTTCCGCTTTTGAATACACCTCTGCAATTTTCTCCATTTCCCCTCCCCACTAAAAGTGACTCCACCAAATTGATCAGGTTTTGATTTAGCATGAATTATGCACTAGCTGTATGCAGTATGCAGTGGGACAGGGGAAATGGAAGGGACAGATAAAAGTTTGGGGTGGGACAGATAGAAAGTTTAGCTAAGACAAGTTCCTCAAGGAATCTATAGAATGGGTATGATACATATGCAAATAACTAAAATACAACTTAATAGTTTACTCATAGCTCCTTAGAGTTTGCAAAACTCTTTGGAAACTCAATGCAAACATCTCTATGAGGTAGGTTATCCCCATTTTACAAGTGATAACACTGAGGCTCAAAAGAGGGTAAGTGACTTGTCCAAAGTCCCACAGCTTTGAAGTATTTGAGATGAAATTCTTACCTAGGTCTTCCTGATTTACATCATACAAGGCTACCTAAAATGTGCTGATTGCAAGAGAGATGTGTGAAGTAAAGTTTGATCTGAGATCTGAGTAAAGAAATATCATTATTGAATGAAGGAGGGGGAAAGAAGGGAAATACGAAAGTTTTGGGGGACATTTTAGATGGACTTTAAGGACTGATTAAGAACATTAATATAGGATTTTAAATAGCATCATTTGGTTATATGATAACCTATCAAGAACAATTTTTAAGAAATAAGTTTGGAAAGTTAGGGTAGCACCAGAATGAGAAAGTCCTTGAAAGCCAATCTAAATAGTCTGAATTTTAATTATTAGGCAATAGAAAAATCACTACAGGGATTTGAACTGAAGAATGACAAGACTAGATCTAGGGACAAGGAAGATGAATTTGGCTGTGAAACAAGACAAGGTGGGAGAGGGGGAAGAGTACAAATGGGTTGACTTGTTAGGATGCCATCATAATTGTCCAGGCATAGAGTAATTAGGGTCTGTATTGAAATAATTAGATGGTGGCCATGAGGAAAGAAATAAAGGGACAGATGTAAGCAATATGGTGGAGGTAGAATCAATCTGAGAGAAATGCTTATTAATAACCAATGATTGGGGGCAGTTAGGTGGCACAGTGGATAAAGCACCAGCCCTGGATTCAGGAGGACTTGAGTTCAAATCCAGACTCAGACACTTATTAGCTGTGTGACCCTGGGTCACTTAACCCTCATTGGCCTGCAAAAAAAAAAATTAAGTTATTATCTAATAACCAATTATGAGGGCGGATCCAGCATTCTCTCCCTTTTTCTCACTTCAAGGTTCAGCCTCTGAAGAACAGGACTAATGAGAACAGATAGAATTAACATTCTCCTAAATCTAGGTATTGCTATACTACCCAAACTTACAAGGAATTTAATCTAAGGGAAACTTCTAGCCCATTGTGTCTTACTCAGGCTTGGGTCAAGGATAATAGATCCTTTGTCTAGATTTCCCAGACTTAAGGTGATTTGGAAGTAAAGTCACATCTCCTGGCCCTCGCTAGAATAGGTGTACCTTTGTTTATAATATACATTCTCTCTCATTAATTGTTAACCAATCAGGGTTGATTGCTACCTTACTCTTTCAAGGGCATATAAATTGTGAACCTACCACCATGATTTATTTTTGGTCTGAAAGAGACAGCCAAGTGACCATTTCTTTTATTAATAAAATGCTAGCATTATTAATAAAATTATTAATTACCCAGAAGCTACATCTCTTGAACTTTTTAAATATCACAACTCTCAATGATTGATTGAATGTATTCATAGAATGTTAACCTGAATGCAGGGCTGCTGGAGCCAACTCAAAAAAGGAGCCAGTTATTAAATTTTCAGTGTGAGCATCTACATCTTAGAAATAGACAAATTGGGGAAGCTAGATGGCGCAGTGGATAGAGCACCGGCCTTGGAGTCAGGAGTACCTGAGTTCAAATCCAGCCTCAGACACTTAACACTTATTAGCTGTGTGACCCTGGGCAAGTCACTTGACCCCAATTACCTGACCAAAAAAAAAGAAATAGACAAATCGAGGATTGATTTATTGTTCAGGATTTGGAGTCAAAGGACCTAGGTTCAGAACCCAGCTTTGCTATTTATAATCTGTGTAATATCGGGCAAGTCATGCCCCTTTCCTCATTTGTAAAATGAGAAGGAGAAAGAATTGAAGTTACCTCTAGGCAGTGATGGACTGCTAAATAGATTACAATGGGCCGTCTTGGGGAAAATGTGTGGAAGACACTCTTCTTGCTTAAACTGTATCATTAACATTTTCTCCATCTTTTTAAAGTCTAGACCAAGGCTTTTTAAACTGTGGGTCATGATTATATATAGGGTCACATAACTGAATGTGGGGGTAAGGGGTCATGAAAAATTTGGCAACAGTAAAAAGTTATATATACCTATTTTATATACCTATATCTCCAGAGTCACATAAAAATTTCTTGGGCAAAAAGGGATTGCAAGTGGAATAAGTTTACAAACTCCTGGTCTAGACAACCATTAGAACAATTATACATTGAACAGAAACGGGCCCAGAGTGTGAAGTGCCCAGGATCATACACATAGCAAATAGCAGAGCTGGAATTCAATCTAGAAAGAGGTATAAACAAGCTTTCATCCTCCCGCCTTCCTGAAGATATCCCTTTGCCTCCAGACTCAGGGCACTTGAGACAAGGGGGAAAAAATATGTACCAAAGTGAAGGCCAAAGTCAGTCAGGCCCCTTTAAGGCCCTAGGGGAAGATGACACAAACCAAGGGAAGTCCCAGCTGGCAAGTAAATGCCCAGCTGCCCAGTTAATTAGCAGGGCTCCCCAGAGAACTTCCTTCAGTACAACTTTCCAGTCCTTGAAGGGCTTCTGACTTCTTGTTGTCACTGTTACACAGGGCCATTACCCTTCTACCCACCCCAAGGAGAAAGGGCACACTTGTGGGGAGTGCTGGCAAATATAGAAAGGCAAAGACCCTGGAGCTGTCCTGGGCAGAGTGGGAAGAGGGAAGGGTAGAGAAATTGGACCTAGGCAACTGGAACTGGTTACCATCAGCTGCTGCCTGACCTGTAAATTGCTCAAACCCAGTAGCCTGCAGGCCTTAACTTGTCCATGGAACTTGCCAGGGGAAAAGCTCGTGGGGTTTGTTGTGGGGAAGGGGCTGGGACTTAAATGGAGAGGAGAAATTAGTTTCTGAAATAATAACATTTCAAACCTGGTTTACTATTAAGGACTGCAGATGGCTCATTCCCTTTGGCTATTCTCCCAATATTTCTGAATGACAATTCCCAGAAGACTTTTTTTTTTCACAGACAAGATAGGCATATTAGCAGTGTGAAAAAGAAAAAAATATATATATAAGCCTTTGTTGGCAAACTATCCTTTGGGATTCCTGGTCCAAGGGATGAGCTCAAAACTTTAAAAGATTTTTCTGAGTTCCTTCCCCATTGAAAAAATGTCATCTCCTGTCAACTGAAATGAACTAAATTTATACTTCCAGGGATTTAGCTGATAATTCAGCTGTCCTTTTAGCCAAAAAAAAAAGGGGATCTGATAATCTTTGGATGCAGAGGGTCTACAGAGAAGAATCAGCGAAGGATGGGAAAAAAATGTGAGCATTTTAGTTTTGAATTCGACCAAGTCTGTCTGTCATCATGAACAGACTCATGAAACTCATTTTCAAAAAGAAAACACTGGTTTAGCCCTGACTCCCTTGCCTTACGTGCTTGTAGACTCCTTTACTGCTTCATTCTGTGGTCCAATTATGAAATCAGGTAAGTTTTGCCTACTCGATATTATCATTTTTTGAAAATACAGCCTCAACAAGGAAACTCGAGGTGTAGAACATTTCCTAGAATGTCATACTCAGTCAATATATTGGTTAGTTGTTTTGCTGAACTGGCTTTTTTTTCTCCTTTTTAATCTGTAGTATTGTTATAAGAGGAGAAATGTATTAAGAAGTGTTGGTAAGGCAAAAACAAGAGGTTACGATAAATTTTGAAAAACATGGTCTCATTTAATTTTCCAGACGTTATCTTCATTTTCTTGAGCAAAACCCAAGTTTTCTCTAGTGCCCTCTGTTAGAAAAGTAAACCCATCTGAAAGCTGCCACTGCCTTGTATTTAGCATGTCTCAAGTCGTAAGGTGGCATTTCTGATTTGGAAATCTTCACAACTCCAGCTGATTGCAGAAAGGTGGATGTAATGATATCCTGCGTTTATGATTATTAATGTTGCTTTTTATAGATTCATTTTTATGTTCAGCTACTGACTGTATATGCATTGATGAATGTAATTGTAATTAGTTTATCAAATGAGTGGTTGCAGTGATTTATAAGAGCTGCTAATGTGTAGTTTAGAGCTGACATTTTGATGTTTCATATTTTTATATACCTTGCTAAATGTATTTGAGAGTGCTGATTTACACCATAGTTTTGGTTATAGTTATTTATGTGATTTAAATGAGAGTCTTGAGGTCTTTGAAAGGATGTTGATAAAAAAAAGTGGTAATACTGGATAAATATTTATCCTTCAGCTATAATAGAAGTACTAGACAGGAGCAATACCATCATATGTTGGGAGGGACATTGTCAGAACCCATACAGCTCCCCCGGGGAAATACCTTTTAAATTCCACTTCTCTGTGGCCAGCCAACTCCCACTATCACCTCAAAAAGAGGCAGATTCACATCCCAGCCCAATAGACAGAGTTGTAAGGGGCCCTTGAAGTCATCTACTGCAAGCCCTTCATTTGACAGATGAGGAAACTGAAACCCCAAGAGGCCAAGTGAGTTGCCCAAGATAACAGATGTAGTCAGAACTAAGTTCTGAATTGTGTTCTTATTCAAATTGATCTTTGGCACACACACACAAAAATGTTTGCTGCAGCTGCTCTGTTGCTGTTGGCTCATCTCTGCCATGTCTGACTCTCCATGACCCCATTTGGGGTTTTCTTGGCCAAGATACTGGAGCTGCTTGTCATTTCCTTCTCTAGCTCATGCTATAGATGAGGGTACTGAGGCAAACAGTCAGGGTCACACAGCTGGTAAGTGTCTGAGGCCAGATTTGAACTCAGGTACTCCAGACTCCAGGACTGCTGTTCTATCCACTGTTTAGCTACCACAAGTTGCAGCTGTTTGCCCCCACTCCATTCACTCCGATCTGACTTTACACACCAAGTTTATGGACCTTCACTGTAGACCCTGATATCTACAAGGCATTCATCCTTGTTGAATAATGATGTATTAGTCCCCTGGTCACTACCATTTGTATTTCTACTGGGCATAAGTTTGTGAAGCTTCCTTCTGCTTCTAGCTTGAGCTAAGTCATCACCTGAAGTGGAGCCTCTTCCCCATAAGAGGAGAAATTCCATCTCCCTTTTCATTCAGAACCCCAAATCTAAAGCTACCATTCTTTAGAAAAGTAAAGGCTTCACATGCTCATTTACCAGATGAAGAAAAAATCTTTAGCTGCTTTTTCTCCACAGTAAAGACAATCTGCCTCCTCAGATCCTTATCTATAACAGGTATTCCCTCTTTAAAAGGAGAATCCTTCCTCTAGGATCAGTCTTTTTGGAATCTGGAATAGCCAGCCAGTTATGTTTACAGGTATGAAGGCTATTTTTTTTTTGGATGGTAAAGGCTATTTTTTAACCTTCATTTTCTGTTCACCAAGGACAGTGTTTCTGTTTCTAGCCTCTATTTGACTTAGAGTTAGAAAGTTCATGTGGCTCTCCTCTCTTCTCCCCTCCCTATCTCCATATCTGATTGCCAAACTACATCAATTCTTTGTCATCCATTCTGTATTTAACAAACCATCAAGAACTGTCTGGTCATGAGGGTCTTCATTTATCAACCCCTAGACTTATTTGTTCTTCCATGCAAATGAAGGGAAAAAGGAAAGGCACAAGAACAACATGTTCTAGGTGGAGCTGCTTTAAGTCATGCATGTATTGTTCACATCAGGAACTTCAGTTATGTTCAAAATACCTATCTTTGTTTCATTTATGTGGCTAGAAAAAATAATTCAAAACAAATCTTTTCTAGCCTCACTGAGTCTCATGGAAACAACACATTATACTTCCCTGTGTTTTTTAGCACAGAAAAGGGTCAACTTTTTCTTATAACTAAATTCAAAGAGGAATTTTTCTTCAGGGTACTTGTAGCACTTTGATTTACACCTTTCTAATGCACTAATTGTATAAAATAATACTAAGATGTGTACCTCTTTAACTCACAGATTTGTAAGGAAGATGCTTTGAAAACCTTTAGACACTCTATACATGAGTTATTATATAACATCAAAAAGATAACTTAAAGCCAAAATAATTTTAAGTCAGATATTACTTTTTTTTTCAGGGCAATGAGGATTAAGTGACTTGCCCAAGGTCACAGAGCAAGTAAATGTCAAGTTTCTGAGGCCAGATTTGAACTCAGGTCCTCCTGAATCCAGGGTCAATGCTTTATCCACTGTGCCCCCTAGCTCCCTGGTCAGGTATTACCTTAACCCTAAAAGAACCTTAATATGGCCCACTGGAAAATCTAACATTGAGTAGAGCAGCATCCTATTGGATCTACCAGGCTAAGCAAACTAGGAGACACACCCAAACATTTTAAATGCATTGATCTGTAGAACTGGGTCACATGGGTAGAATGCTCCATTTGCAAATATTGGTGAATCCATATCGAATTTAGAGATTTTCATTTCCATTTATGCTGAGGGTTACCCTTCCAGCAATAAATAACGAACAGATCCAACCACTTCCTTTGACAGCTGCTAGTCAAGGACAAGAACATGTCATCAGCAAAGAAGAGGATGCTCGTGTAGCATCGAGTAGCAGGGCAAACCTCCAATTTACCCAATAACTATTTCAGGAATTAAAATGAAAGAAAAGAGAAGAAAATTCCAAGGAAAAGGAACCCAAAGATAGCCCAGTTTGATACCACTTAGAACTAGTATTAAGAATGTTCCAGCCAGGGGCAGCTAGGTGGTGCAGTAGATAGAGCACTGGCCCTGGAATCAGGAGGACCTGAGTTCAAATCCGGTCTCAGACCCTTGACACTTACTAGCTGTGTGACCCTGGGCAAGTCACTTAACCCCAATTGCCTCACACACACACACACACACACACACACACACACACACACACACACACACACACACAAAAAGAATGTTCTAGCCCACTATAGGTTTCACTTTAGTAAACTGATAGCAGGCTCTAATGAAGAATTATCAGCCTAGGAGCTATGTAGGAACTATGAAACCTATCTCTGCAGCCTTCTTATACATTTTCTCCTCTTCACATACTCTCTGGTCCAATCATTATGACTTGTTACTGTTCCTCATACACAGAACTGTATCTCAGGTCTCTGTGCCTTTTCCCTGACTGTCCCCTTTACCTATGACACATTCCCTCCTCACTTACTGCTTTTAGGAACTTTAACGTCTGTCAAGACTCAACTCATCTTTTCCTGATCTTTGTGTCATCTCTGTCCTCTACCCCCACCCACCCCAGCTTCTAATTCCTAGTAACTTCCAATGAATAACTTTCTATTTTGTATCTATTTTGTCTATGCCTATTTATGAATATGTTGTTGCCCCTAATAAAATATAAATAAGGTCCTTAAGGGCAGTGACTATTTCTCATTTTGTATCCCAGTTCCTAGCATAGTGCCTGACATATACTAAACACTTTGTAAGTGTTTATGGATGGATTGGTCAGTTGATTGGTTGGATAGTTGATTGGGGTTATTCAGCTTTGGTCCATAGATTCTTCCTGTCTCCAAAACCAAAGTTTGATGAAAGATCAATGTACCCTGCAAAGAACCTTACATTGTTCTTAACTGTTTTCTTGATTAGACAGTATTGCATATGTATGTGATGTATAAAAAGTTTGAGACATAATTTCTGGGTAATTAATCATTTTATTGATTATGCTAGCAGATAATGAATAAAAGGGTTCAGTGGCACTCTTGAATGCCAGAGACCCTTCATGAAATTCACTCAGTGCTTATATGCCCTTAGAAGAGTGGGTGTTCTTGAGGGTGGCAATCGACTCTGATTGGTTAACAATGAAAGAATGAATATTATAATGAGAGGTAGGCTTATTCTAATGAGGGGCTGGGGAACACAAGCTCTGATCACTCAGTCTTGAACAAAGAAACTCACCTCTTATCCAGACCGTCCTCATGCTAGGGTGATCTAGACAAAACAGATTCTACCCCTACTCAGACCTCGCTGACTAAAACATAATGGGCTGGATTTCACCCTACTAAAATCTCTTTGTAGGGTTTTTCTAGTTGGGTGGAACAACTTCACCTGGATAAGATGGTCTAGGTGGAATAAATTTTTGAGCAAGGTCAGAGATCTCCTCAATAATTTGTTATTTAATAATCACTTCTCTCATATAACCCTATCTAAAACCTGTTTACTCCTTATACAAGATGTTAGTTTTGAAAGCACACACTCAATTTCTCATGAAGAAAGAGGTCACAGTGTTATGAAGAAATGTTCAGAAAGCCTCCAATGCTTACCTAATGGAGGAATTATGGAAAGAGAAAAACAAAAATTAGGCAATATGAGGAGGCATAGGGAGTTTCGATCTGCATTGCTAAGGGACAACTTTAAAATCACAGATCAACAGCAATACCACTGCTGGGTTTATATCCCAAAGACATCCCCAAAAAGAAAAAAAGACTTATTTGTACAAAAATGTTTATAGCAGCTCTTTTTGTGGTGGCTAAGAATTGGAAATCAAAGGAATGCCCATCAATTGGGGAATGGCTAAACAAGCAGTGATATATATTGGTGATGGAATAAAATTGTGCTATAAGAGATGATAAGCAGGATGATTTGAGAAAGGCCTGGAAAGATACATATGAAATGATGTATTGGGAAGTGAGCAGAACCAAGAGAACATTGTCCACAGAGACAGCAATATTGTTTGATAAAGAACTGTAAGTGACAACTCTTTTCAACAATACAGTGATCCGAGATAATCCCAAAGGACTATTGATGAAACATACTTATCCACCTCCAAAGAAAGAACTGATATTGATGGAACACAGACTGAAGCATGCTATTTTTAACTTTCATTTTTTAAATTTTAATCAAGTTTTCTTGTACAAAAAGACAAATATGATAATGTTTTACATAATCATACATGTATAACCCATATCTGATTGCTGCCTCAGGAAGGGGAGAGGGAAGAGAGGGAAAGAGGGATAAAAATTAGAACCCAAAACTATAAATAAAAATGTTTATTATTTAAAAACAAAACATCACAGATCAAAGTCAAGTAAAGCAAAGCTATTGGAGACGATTCAGTACAAGGTAAAGAGCACACTCACTGGCTTTAGAGTCAAAGGATCTAGGTTCGAATACCTGTGTAAGACTGGGCTAGATTGTTCCTGCCATGCCAGTCTCCCAGAATTTACAGTGTCATCTGATGAACCATTAGAGAAGATAGTGTTCAAAACCCTATCAAAAAGGGTTCCAGAAGAATTCATGTGCAGTTGAGTAGACATTAACCCTGGAGACAAGGGATGTTACAGTAGAACCAGATCTCCCTACTTCCTTGCTTAACCCCATGAGTTATAAGGATCTGATAAAATTCCACTCATGTATCCCTTAAAGCAAAACACCTTTGTTTGACCAGGGACTGAAGAAAAATGTTCTTATTGAAAGGACCACATATACATCCGAGACAGATTTTTGGACTGAGGTGAGATAAACCCATGGAGGTCCAGTTTTCTGCACTGAGCCACTACATTTGCTCCCATAGCAACTATGGACAAACTCCACTAAAGGAACATCTTGATTATGGTCTATGGCTGAGAAGAGTGAGACTAAATAATAACCTAAAGTCAAAGCAATTTACTTAGAAGAAACCTATAGAGTTAATTAACACAGAATAATGGAGTCCAAAGGGTCTTAGACATCACCAAGTCCAGCCTGTACCTGAACAGGAGTCTCTTCTAAATTGTAGTCACCCAGCCTGTTCTTCAAGTAAGAGGAAGCCTCTCAATGGAAATCGGTTCTACTTTTAGACAGATCTAAATGCTAGGAAATTATTCCTTACATAAAACCTAAATCTGCCATTCTGAAATGCCCATCTGTTGCTCCTAGTTTTTCCTCTGAAGCCAAGCAGAGCCAATCTAATCCCCCTTTCACATAACCCTTTTCCCTATACATGAGGACAATAATCACATGCCCCCAAAGTCTTCTCTTCTCTAATCTAAATATTCCCAGTTCCTTCAAACAATATTCGTATGGCCTAGTATCTACTCCTATTACAATCATATATATATATATATATATATATATATATATATATATATATATATATATATATATATATACACACTCCTATTACATATATATATACATATACATATATATACTCCTATTACAATCATATATATATATACACCCATATATATGTGTGTGTGTGTATGTATATATATATATATTCATTCTCTAGTTAATCATTGATCTTCCTGAAATGTGACATCTGAAATTGAATACAATTCTCCAGATATCATCTGCCTAGAACAGAGCACAGTTGGATTATTGTCTTCATTCTGGACACCTAAGATTATGCTAGCTTTTTGGGGGATCCATGTCCCACTATTAACCTAAGCCCTAAAGCACCCCCCAGGTCATTTTGACTAACCATTCCTCCCCAAAAGTAGGGCAATTTGGTTAATGACCTTACAAGATGGAAGTGTCTCTGAGTCATATCCTACAGGTGGGTAAGATCTTTAGCTGAAAACCCAGTGATTAAATTAAACTTTAAATGTTCACATATAAAGTGCATGAATGCCCATGTAAAACATAGGTATATAGGTTTTCAAGATGTGGTCCACAGAAGGCATTGAGAGTTACATTTTAAAGTCTGGACCACCTCTGAATGGAGGGAGCCAAGCCCTTGGTACACCTCCAGGATGGTTGTTTTTTCCTCAGTCTCTGAGAGAGTACTAGATTAGCATCATATCTATCTCCCCCAACCAAGCCCCAACCTCCCACTAAATATTGCTAGTCTGAGTGAGGATACGAAAAGTTCAAAGGAAAAACTGCTTCTCTGGCCACTATCCCCTAAAAGGGAAAAGTTACTCCACACTTACACACATAGGTTTAACTCCTTCCAAACAAATACTGGTTATACAAAAAAAAAAAACATCACAAATAGTGAATATTGGGGTAAATACATCCATATAAGCAAATATCAAATAGAAATTATAACATTAGAAATATATCAGAAAATAGACAACATGAAGAAGAAAAATGACCCTTTAGCTTCATCCAGAGAGAGGCCCTGATTTCACTCAAGGGAAAATTCCCCACAGTCTCAAGGAAAGCAAGCTGGAAATAAGGGGCTTAGTGAAGAACCAGATTGTCCATATATCTGTAGCTTCCAAAGTCATTTCTGTCTCTCTCTCCCCAAAAGAGTGTAACCATGCATGTCCTCCATTGAAGAAATATCTATCTTCTCCAAAACTCCCACACCAGCTCCTCTTCTCATGTAGTTACACAGCATCATCATTCTCTCTACCAATTAGTCTAGAAACCTATTACCTACAAACCCAGGTTTCATAAGCTAACAGAAAAACTGCCTAATTTCCCCTTGAAGACTTGCCTTTCCTGTGCCATAATGGAGATGAATAGGAGTTTTGTCCATCTAAAGCATTTTTAGTGATTTCCTACAGAAACTCTTTACACAAAAACTAACCTTTCCATATAAGCTGCACTCCTGCTTACATTCCATATAACCTTTCAGCCTACAGAAGAATTGTACAAAAGGCAAAAAAGAGTGGGTATTATGGATGGCAAGAGTAACTTTGGGTGATGTTGCATGGGGAGAAGACTAGTGGAAAGACCTAGCATATTTACTTTGGCTAATTTGTTTTAAAATATCTTAAACCAGAGGCAGCTAGGTGGCAGACTGGATAAAGCACCAGCTCTGGATTCAGGAGGACCTAAGTTCAAATCCGGAATCAGACACTTGACATTTACTAGCTGTGGTGTGACCCTGGGCAAGTCACTTAACCCTCACTGCCCCACCAAAAAAAAAATCTTAAACCTCCCCAAGGTAGCCATTGATTTTAAACTAAGTAAAAGTGATTCTTCCCACTTTGAATTGATTGTTCTCTGCTATACGTTTAACCATTTTTCTCTACACTTAACCATTCTTCTCTACACTTAACCATTTTCTTTCCAACTTTCCAATCCATTTGGGTTACCTGTCCAAGATATGTATGCTGATGGAAAAGGTCCCGATCCTCCTTTACCTTAACAACGTCTCACTGAGACTATCTATAACTCATCCTGTATATATCTTGATTGTGCCTAGTTTGGGGCATGTTGTCTCCCCTACTATATTGTGAACTACTTGAGAGAGATGAGGGTCTAGTTTTTGCCTTTCTTTTTATCCACAGCACTTAGCACAGTGCATGGCACATAAATGCTTAATAAATGCTTGTTAACTAGACTTCAGTATTAAAGTTATTTATGTAACTGTTGCATCCCTTCCCCAACCATTCCATAGTAGATTTCTTGCCAGCAAAAACTGTCATTTAAAAAAAATCTTTGTATAACCTAACTTTACCGTGGTGTTTTGCACATAATAAGTGCTTCAAAACATTTGCTGTTGAATTTTAATTAGCTGTATGACCTTGCCTCACTGGGCTTCATTATCCCCATCTGGGAAAGGAATTGCTTGAACTGGATTATCTCTAAGAGGCATCCCTGGCCATCACCACTTGTCTTGACCTTTCTCTTCACACTGGACTTCAATGACTCTGGAGGAGAGAGTGGGACTGATGTCTTTGCGTGGCTTTGCTTCACTCAAATCCAGTTCATGTGCAAGTCAAGACATCATCCTTGCGACTTCATGTGTCCTTTTCAAGAAAGAAGGATGAGCAACAACATCTTAAAGGTCTCTCTCAGTGCTATCATTCTGTGATTTGACTCAGTAATTGAATTCTACATGCACTTTTTCAAGCATCTGCTGTGTATGAGACTAAACTTGTAGCTGACCTAGAAGTTAGGGAGACCTGGATTCAAATGCCACCTGGACACATACAGAATGTCTGACCCCAAATGCTTAACCTTTCATCACCCTAGAGTCTAGACAACTCTTCTAAGTTGCAGAAAAGGTATTGAACTATGTTAGGAAAGAATATCCTGACTTGGGAGTCATCTAAACCAATGAAATCACAGATCCAGTCCCTGTTCCTATTCCTGCAATAAACTAGAGTTAAAAAATTAAAAACAATGCAGAAATAACTAATGTCTAATACTGAGGGGGGATAATAATATCTCCCATAATAATAATCTCTGTAGCTTTTCAAAGTTTACATAGCACTTTGCATGTGTTAGCTCATTTGATCATATATCATTGAAAACCGCGGTTGAGAGGGTTTAAATGATTTGCCCTGAGTTACACAGGTAGTGAGAATCTCAGGTGGTATTTGGGAGGATAAAACATTCATATAAATGAAGTAGAATATGATGAGGGCAAAAGAAAAATCAAGGTCTTAATACTCGAGTCACCAAGAATATTGACACAGGCTAGAGGAGGAAGGAAACTTCTAGACATTTATTTTTAGATGTTCAAGAAAGTTGAGGAGATGCACCTTAACTGGCTTCTGGCACTGAAGAACCTCCCCCACAATAGACAAGAATTTGACATATGGTATTGTGGCCTCCCTGTTCCTGTGGGGTTCATCAGTGGAACTCTGTGAGTCTAATAGGGCCTTGGTTGTCACAAGAAATTTTAGGCCCCATCATTTAGAAAGGAGGTTAACTAAAGGGGGTGGAGGGAGGTAGCATCCTCCAACCTGAAGACACACTAGGAAATAGTCCTAACAGTAGACAACTTCTCCTTTGTTTTGATAATATGAGAAAGGAAGTGGAAGACTAGAAAATACTAAGGGACTCCTTTGAAATCCCACCCTTGGGAGGTGAGTGAATTTGCTCAGTATTCTCTTAGAGGAAGCAGTGAAGTTTAAAATAAAAAGCACTAGTTTGAGAGGCAAGGTTGGAGTTAAGATTTTAGCTTTATTAACTTACTAATTGTATAGCTAGAGTTCTGGACTTGAAGTTACATTTGAGTTCAAATCCTGCCTCAGACATTTACTAGTTATGTGACCCTTGAGAAATCATTAACCTTAGCCTGCCTCAGTTTCTACATCTATACAAGGATAATAATATCACCTACCTCCCAGGGTTGTCGTGTGGATAAAATGAGGTGATAGTTGTAAAATTATTTCTAAACCATAAAGCAACATATAAATGCTAACTATTAGTAGTGTTATTAATGTTGTTATTATTATCTTGGATAATTCTCTGAGCTTCAGTTTCCCCATCTGTAAAATTACTAGGTTGAATTAGATGATGTCTAAAGTCTCTTCTAGCTCCAAAACTTATATAGAGACAAGCCTGTTTAAAAAAAAAAAAAAAAGGAACTCTGGCTGACTGGCAAAGATCTTTTTAGTAGTTACCCCCAAATAACCTTATGAAGAAATATGGTTCCAAGTCTTCACCACCCTAAAATTACATTTCCTTCCTATCTACTTTATTTTCAGAGGTCAACTGGACTTGCATGATGTTGAAAGATTACGTGAATTGATTAGCATTATTTTTTATTCTGGACGTCTTCAGATATGGATGGAATAGTTTGGGCTATGAGGAAACAGCAATCCTGTAACTCTCTTGAGCCATCTTTGAGATTGGCATTATTTTTCTCATGGGAAGAAATTTAAATTTAAAGCTACTAGAATCCCAAGGGCGGTGTCTTTAAATGTAGAGCTGTCAGTCTTTCCCAGAAGGCAATGTTTAAAGTCAAGAGGGCCATCTGGCCCTGAAGTTGGTCTATTTATGGGTCTTAAGACCTCAGAGAGCTTAACAGGAGGGATAGAAACCATCTAACTTCCCTCATTTGGGGCATAGGTTCCCCTTACTGCTCCATTAACGTTTCTGTTCCTCCACAAAAGAAAGTAAAAGTTCAAGGAATATATATACATAGACACACACACATACATACATACATACATACATACACACATATACAGTTTAGCAAGATTCACTGAGGACCAACCAAGTTCCAGTATCTAGGATAAGTCTGTAAAGATTAGTGCCACTTCCTAGAGTGCTAGAGCATCCTGAAAAGTTGACAATAGATTTCTTAGAAGGCAGAAATATGGTGTTTTTATGCCATACAATAGAATGTCAAATTTGGGTAGGACCTCAGGGGCCAGCTAAGCCAACCCAGACCTAACCAAGAATCCCCTTTATGACAAACCTGACTAGTGGCCATCCAGCCAAAGCTCAAAGAAAGACCTCTAGGGAGAGGGAGGCTGCTGCTTCCCAAGGGTTCAGATAACTTGGTATTTAGAATTTGGAAAGGATGCTTTTGAAATCCAATTCAACAAACATTTATTAACCCCATACTGAACTCAAAACACCATTCTTGGCACTGAGAGTGATACATGATTTAGATAAGATACAGTCTTGTCTTGTCTAGAGATTAAAGTCTAGTAACAAATGAATGAATGAATGAATGAAAGAAAGAAAAGATACATACAAAGAGAGCACACAAGTATCGTGCCCTAGCTGATATCTAATCATAAATACCTAGATTTTATTTCTAGTATCCAAGACTGAAAACCCCAACAGGTTCAATTTGTTTCTTGTTCTTTTCTCTAAAATAGTGTATTCATTTCTGAAACACAATGGAATTAAGTTTTGAAGTGTGTTTTTTTGAGCCAGAACCTTCCTCAGGGCCAAACAACAATACCCTTTTAGTCCTTCCATGCATTTATTCATACCATCCTCAATGTCTGGAATGTGCTCCCCACATTTTGGACTCTTGAGATTCTACCTGTCCCTCCGAGGCCAGCTGCAATATTACTTTCTTCCTGATTATTTTTTCCTGATTCTTCAGAAATTCCTCTATCCACAGAAATGTCATAGTGCTTTGTACCTCTATAATTCACTTAACCTATCCCATTTCATAGCACTGTTAACTGTGCATAGATCTGTCTTCCCTACTAGATTGCAAACTCCTTGAAGGCAAGGTTTCTGTCTTATTTAAGTCTGCATTCCCCACCTCTTATCACAGTGCCTAGCACATAATAGGAACTTATCAAATTATTGAACGGAATGAAAAAGAAGCAGTAGCTTCAGAGGGGTTAATGGCCCATCTCTGCGTGAAGGACTAAAGGAAGAGCTGCCAATGTCCTTGCCTACCTAACTCTGCCAGAATTTAATTCTATTTTTAATACCCCATAAATCTCAGTTTAAGGAAAAAATCATGACCTCTATCTAGTTAACTCTAGTGTCTGTTCGAATCAGTTCTATAAGATTATATAAAGGCAGTCTGTTTTCCATGGCAAATTTTCATTGGAAAACAGCCATCTATAAATAAAACCAGTCCGTGTTTTTAGACTATGCAGTGGATAGGCAAACTGAAGAATAGTTTATGACTTATAGACATTTATCACCGCATTTCCTTCTCCCTCTCTTTTGGTAAACCTATGATGAAACTATTCCAGGCAAAATGATTCTCAGTATTGTCCATTGCCTCTGCTCAAGAAAATGGACATAGAAATGCCCTCCAAAGATCTTAAACTTGAGAGTGTGGTCTAAGGAAATGAATGATCAGACCAAGAACTAAAAAAAAACCCATATACTCACATTATACACGTAGGAGATGGGATGCAAAGATAAGAAATGTTCAACCCAAGTACTAAATAGGATCCAGAAAAGGCCTCTGGCATGTTGGGTAGGTCATCTTTGGAAGACTGAGGGGAAAATGAGTAAAAGTTTCCCACAGCTTGAATAGGCATAGATGGCGTGTGATCTGTGTTGGTTGAGAGAATACTCCATGATTCTTTATGGAGATTTGATGGGGAAATGAACGCAGGACTCACATCACATGAGGAGACATGACTAGGTTGTGATCTGGACTAAGGGAGCTAATATGACATCGCTGGTCCCTCAAAGTTTGCCAGTGCCCCTTCCTTTTCCCAACCAGATTGGGTCATCAACCATCACATGCATTTGGTGTAAAAAAGTAATCCTAGAAAGAGGATAGCTCCAGGTAAAATCTGTCTCTATGCAGACAAATACCCTACAGATATAATTCTGCCAAGAATTCATTTAATTTTCTTTGAGTCAACCTAACAAAGTTTTTGCAGTGGCATTTCGATTCATTCTCAGGTTAGAGAGCTAGATTATTCTTTACCCTAGATGTATAGACATTCTATCCATTCTTTTCTTTTTTTGCAGATCAATGAGGGTTAAGTGACTTTCCCAGGGTCACACAGCTAGTAAGTGTCAAGTGTCTGAAGTCAAATTTGAACTCAGGTCCTCCTGAATCCAAGGCCAGTGCTCTATCCACTGCACCACCTAGCTGCCTCCTATTCTATCTATTATTAAAAAATCATTTCATCCATCCCTCAATTTGATAAATTAGAACATAGAGTCCTAGAGAGATGAATTGATTTGCTCAGGTTCAAATTCTATGTAGTATAGGGAGCTAGGTTGTGCAGTGGTTAAAGTATTGGACTCTGAGTTGGGAAGTTCTGAATTAGAATCCTGCCTCAGATACTTACTAGCTAGGGGACCCTGAGCACATTACTTAACCTGATTTGCCTCAGTTCCTCATCTGTCAAATGAGCTGGAGAAGGAAATGGCAAACCTCTCCAGTATCTTTGCCAAGAAAACCCCAAATGGGGTCATGAAGAGTCAGACACAAGTGAAATGCCTGAACAACAAGAAGTAAATGGGCAGCCTGCAGGGATTCTTATCTGTGGTTCCCTGGACTCCATTTGACATGCCTATATGACATTGCACTGCCTTTTTTCCCACTGCCTTTCTTGCAAGAAGTGAAGCAGTCCAAATGTGAGAACATATTTTGACTAGAACCTAAAGGTCTTTTCTGCAAGATCACTTTTACCAGATCCTATACTCAGAGTTCTTGGAGATTTTCTTGGAGACTTTCTACTCTGGCCCTTAGGTCTCTTCTTCATTTCATCTCCTTAGGCCCCAATTTATTCCTCTATGAAAACAGGAGGTTGGAATAGATGTACTCTAAAAATCCTTTTTTCTTTGAGCTACAAATCTACAATCCTATGTTCCTATGATCTCCCAAAATTTCTCCACTGTAGACTTGCATGTACTTATTGGGGAAAATCTGTATTATTTAGAAAATTACTAGCACAGTGCATAAATAACATTTTTCAAAGAAACATAGTTGTATTAGTACTAATATTTCTATAGCTATAATAATCCTGAAACTATGAGAATTTCCTAAAATAAAGTTGAATTCCCAAGAGAAATATATGACTTAACCAAACTCTTTCTGAAAGCTTTTCACATGAAGAGTTATGATGACTCAGAGGTGGGAAAACAACAACCACCATGACTCTGGATTGGAGAGAGGAAATTATATTGCACTAAAAGGAATGGACACTATGTTCAGCTTCCCCCAAGGTGGATAGAGTCATCTGTCCCTTTTCCCACCTACCATGTAAACAATGTGTGCCCTTAGCATAAAAATAACATACATGAAACTGAAGTGTCCTTGGGTTCACTTTTATTCAATGACACCCACAAAGATACATGCCCATTAATGATAAGTCCTGCCCAAGATGAGACAGGGCTGCTTCAGGACCCCTGATTGACATTTATTCTAATTTCCCAGGGGAATGGCTCCTGGGTCTGTTATCATCCCATGCCTTCACAGAGAGCAAAGCATCTGTTGTTATCGATGCATGGAAGCATTCAATTACAGGTTGGTGTCAGAGAAGGGAAGAATATTATGGGGAAATAGCTGTGGAATAATAACATAAGACAACTATATCTAGATAGATCTATTAATATATATTACATATTCCATATAAACATATGTACATATATTTAGTCTCTCTCTTGAGCTTTCATCTAATACCACCAAGTCCTTGTTAGACATTTCCAATTGAATGCTTGGTAGGTGATCAAACTTAGCATGTCCAAAGTCCTTTCCCAGTCATCCTCCCCTCTTTCCTTCTTCTTTTGAGAGCACTACCATTCTTCCAATCACCAAGTTTTACAACCTTAGAGTCATCCTCAATTCTTTTGTCTCACAAACCTTACATATCCAGGTGTTGTCGTTCAGTCATTTCAGTCATGTCTGACTCTTGGTTAGCCCCATTTGGGGTTTTCATGGCAAAGATACTGGAGTGGTTTCCCCATTTCCTTCTCCAGCTCATTTTACAGATGATGAACTGAAGCAAACAGGGTTAAAGTACTTATCCTGAGTCATACAGCTGGTGAGTGTCTGAAGCTAGATTCCTGACTCCAGTCCCAGTACTCTATCCACTGCACCACCTAGCTGTCCTGATACATCCAGTTGGTTGCCCAGAATTCTGTATTGAATCTCTTTATAGACTGTCTCTTTGTCTCCATTCAGGACTTCATCACCTTTCTCATCAATTATTGCAATAGCCTCTCCATTGGGCTTGCTGCCTCCAATCTCTCCACTTCCTAATCCAACATCCAATATTTCAAAAACCCAGGACTGTGCTCAAAAAGCTCTAGGGACTCCTTAGTTCTACAAGGATCAAATACAAATTCCTGTTTGGCATTTGAAGCCCTTCGTCACATGCCTTGAAACTCCCTTTCCAAGTTCATTATACGTTATTCCCCTTCACATAAAAATTTTTTTAGTCAAAATAGTTTACCTGCTAATTTTTTCTAACAACATCCTGCTTCCCATTTCTATATATTTGCACTAGCTGTGACCCATGCCTGGAATTCATTCCCTTTTCATCTCTGCCTCTTAGAATCCTTAAAGGTTCTACTCAAGTGCCCCCTCCCCCACCAAACTTTCTGTTTGTTTATTTTGAATATGTTTCACATTTACTTAACTCTGTACCTATTGTTCCCTACCCCTGCCTCCTCCCGATAAAATGTAAGCCCCTTGAAGACAGGCCAGTTTTGTTTTCTTCTTTGTATATACCCACCATCTAAAATGGCACAATTAATGCATGGCGAATTGATAAATTTTTAATAACCCTTAAGAAATACTGGACATCTGTTTCTTAACTGAGGTCTTATATCTCAAGGTGTGCTTCTCACAGTTACATCACACATATAATCAAGCCACACGGCTAACAGAAACTCATTTGGTCTATAATTCTCATACACACCACCTCCCCACCTCCCCAATATACCCTTCCAAGTGGTTAAAAACCATTGACAATCAGACAGAGTTCCCAGAGCAAACATTTCCTTTCCATCACTAAGCATGATTGTGAATAAGTTCATCTTGAGTCCTTCCTTCTTGGTTCTGGTACCACCTCCCATTTCTATTATACTTCACCAGCCTGAGTCAGAAGTTGTTCAGTCATGTCTCACTCTTTGTAACTCCATTATGAAATTTTGTGATCCCATTATGAAGTGGTTTGCCATTTCCTTCTCCAGTGGATTAAGGCAAGCAGAAGTTAAGTGACTGACCCAGAGTCACACAGCTAGGTCAGTCAGATGCCAGGTTTGAATTTAGGTCTTCTTGACTCCAGGCCCAGCACTTTATCCACAGAGCCGCCTAGCTTCTTCCCTACAACCAGAAGACTGATTCAAATCCTTCTTCTGGTGCTTACTGCCTGTGTAATATCAGGCAAGTCTCTTGACCTCAGTTTCTTCATCTGTAAAATGTGGAGATTGGACTAAATGGCTTCAGAGATCTTCCTGAGTCTGTGGTCCTGTGATCTGCTGCTCCCTGTCCTCCTTGCTCACTTCGCTTCCCCCCAAGCCCTTATCTTGCTCTCAGGTCTCGGAATTCCCTCAAAAGTTAACTGAGAATGGTTCAATTGGTTAGCCCCATAGGGTGTGCTTTGATTTTTATAAAGGGACCTTAAAAACCTAAAAGCCTTTTAGTCACAAAGAAATCAATGTTTAATTGGTAATTTTATGCACCCTGTTTGTGCCTTGTCTCTCATACTTGAGAAAATGAGACATGAGTAAGGGAAATAGATCACACTAAAGACAAATTAGGAGCTGGAAGGCCTAGCCCCAAGGAGCTACATGATTAATTGCCAAATAAATTGAACAGACAATAATTGTTAAAGTAGTTCAGAGGAGGAAGAGGCCACAGCAGACTGTGGTGGAATCATAAGGCTTTGCTGAGAAAGTGAGCTTAGTTTAGCAGATTCTAAGAGGTAGTTGAGTTGCTCGGTGAATATGCATGAAGTCAATTGTCTTGTAATAGATGCTGAATGAGCCTCTTGCCTTGTACAGCATGGCATTCCAGGTGGGTAGAACTGCTTGAGGAAAAGTGCAGAGGTGAAAAAGCAAAAAGTATGTCGTGGGAACAATGAATTAGCCAGATGGGCTAGGGAAAATGGTGCCGGATGGTGAGAGTTAAGAGAGAACGATTTGAATATAGAACATGCTTTTCTTAAAATTTGGGTGCTCCAAAACCTGTATCCTATGATCACAATAGCTGTTAGTAAAGATATTGTGGGATGATCAGAAGAAAATAATGAAGAAGAGAATAGTGATGAGAAAAATTAATACAACAAAAGTAATGCAACAATCTGGCAGAATTTCAGAAAATATTTTTAAAACATTGTTCTCTAACAATCTCTACTATCTCAGCAACTGCATGCTGACTCAAGAAATGAAATGTCTTATTTATTCGTTTCTAGAATCATCCTGTTTATCCCACCCTAGCAGCCCACACCCTCCCAATGAGAATCAGAGGGCTGAGTTACAGTCTGTAATACCCCAAATTTACTTTTTGCTGAGACAGCTACTATACATAGCTTCTGTTAGATAAATATCATCCTTTCTAGCCAATGGAAGTTTTATAGTACACAATTAAACACACACACACCCAAGGAGACAAATGGGGAAGAGAGAGGGAGGAAGAATATACCTTTTGTCCCCTGAGGATTATTCTCACTGTGGAGAGACTATAAGAGGTCTCCAAATAAGATAACCTTCCTTCATCCCAATTTAATTCAACTGTAAGGACCTCATGGAGCATGCATGGAAATGAACCTAAATGGGCCATCCCAAGGAACAAGGGAGAACAATATAGATATAGGGGACTGCTTGTGCCAATTCCTGGAGGCAGCCAATGGACTATTGTGTACAGGCAGAATCGGTTAGGCCAGTTTTGCTCCCCGAGGTGAAATCATTGCTAGTTCCAGCTCTTACGTGCAGGTACAATGCCAAATTCTGCTTTCTCTGTTCTCTCATAAGGCATAAGGGCACATTGTGGTGGTGCAGGAACAGCCCTGCTTAGCCCCAAGGTAAATTTTTCAAACTTTAATCACAAGGCTGAGTTATGGGAATAATATGTTTCTGGATGTGTTTGAGCCTTTTGTAACAATGAACCTGTTTTGTATCACCTGAGAATTTTAACATTCCAACCTCTTTAAATAATTTTTATGTGCTTAAAGCTTGCTTCGTGACATTCCTCCTAGCTACTGTAGCATCTCTTAGTGTTTCACTAAAAATACTTTTCATTGAATGGCTAAGTGTGTTTTATTAAACTGATAGTCCAGATACCAACTTTGGTGTTAATTCCTCTGAAACATGAGCAAAACAATGGAAAGGAATGGACGACTAATGTTGTATAAGACAGCTTTGGAGAATTATTAGACTTTATATGTTGTAGAAAATATCTTATGGTAGTGCAGACTTATAAAAATGCATTTATGCTATTTCTTTGCTTATAGTAGGCTAAAAACAGAAGTGACCTAATCTAATGATCTGGGGGTGGGAAGGGAGGTAATTTGTCTCTAGGGATTTGTCTGGATCCATTAGTTTAGTATTCTATATGCCCCAGTTTCTTTCAATTAATAAAAATCTATTTTTATTCCATCTCAACTCCCCCCCCACCCCATTGGAAAAAAGAAAAAAACACCAGATTTCTTGTAACAGAGACTTAGCATTCTTTAAAACTCCTTGTTTTTCAGTTTCTTGCCTTCCACCTTGAGACTATAATTCTGCTATCCTTGTTCCAGCAGTGTGGTCAGAGCAAGGTAATTCATTAATATTTTACAAAGTCCTTAATTACATTTTTGTGGCATCCCATCTGATACATAGTAATATTTGTGATGGAGTTCCACCGAGTCCCTAACTGCTTCAGGCAATGTGACCTCAAGAATTACATGGGGGAAAACTGTAACTGGCTTCCTTCCTGAAAGCTCAAATTTAGATTGTAATCTCTGGAGACAAGAGCAGGTGCTGATAATGAACATGGAGCATACAGCCCATTCTAGGACCATGATTAACCCCCTCTTTCACCTCCAGTTTGCTCATGGCACTTTCTACTAGGCTGTTATTTCACTCGTGGTTCTGATACTCTCAGATTTAAAAGAGATATGTGCCCTCCCTATTCCTGGATGGCCAAGTTACCCATGGGGCTGAATAGCTTTGAGTTATTAGTGGGGAATTACTTCTCTCTTTGAGGATATCCAGAGAAAGGCAATTAGTTTTCTAAGCAGATGATGAAATTATAATGCCTCCTATTTAAAGGGGCTTGGGGACATCTTTCCAGTCTACTGAGTGCAGTATGAGTTTGAAGCCCTAGGGCTGTATGGGGGAAAGGGAAACAGTATGATAGACTAGAAAATGTGCTGGATTTTGGAGACAACAGGCCTTAGTTCAAATATGAGGGAGTCCATGTGATATGGTTTAAAAAGTACTAGATCAGGGCAGCTAGGTGGCGCAGTGGATAGAGCACTGGCCCTGGAGTCAGGAGGACCTGAGTTCAAAGCCGGCCTCAGACACTTGATACTTACTAGCTGTGTGACCCTTGGCAAGTCACTTAACCCCAATTGCCTCACCAAAAAAAAAAAGTACTGGATCTGGGGGGGCAGCTAGGTGGTGCAGTGGATAAAGCACCGGCCCTGGATTCAGGAGTACCTGAGTTCAAATCTGGCCTCAGACACTTAACACTTACTAGTTGTGTGACCCTGGGCAAGTCACTTAACCCCCATTGCCCTGCAAAAAAAAAAAAAGTACTGGATCTGGAATTAGAAAGCCTACATTGACATCTGGGCCCTGCCGCTTACTTCTTATGTGACCTTGGGCATCTTCTCTGGGATTCATAACATCATAGATAATAGGAACATAGATTTTCAAACTAGGAGGGACCTTGGAAGCCATCAAGTCCACCCCCATCATTTTACAGATGAGAATTCTGAGGCACAGAGAGGTTAAGTGATTTACCCAGTATCACACAGCTAGTAAGTATCTGATATGGGATTTCCTGACTGGGTCTTCTTTACCACACCATGCTGCCTCTTAATTTCCTCAGCTGTAAAATGCAAAGGTTGGAGTCAAAGATCTCAAAAGTCCATTCTTGCCCTAACTCTATGGGGCAGCTAGGTTGTAAAGTAGATAGAGCACTGGCCCTGGAGTCAGGAGGATCTGAGTTCAGATCTCACCTCAGACAGTTGCTAGCTGTGTGACCCTGGGCAAGTCACGTTTAACCTCAATTGCCTTAAATATCTGGGGCCGTTTCCAGTCATCTTGATCTATATCTTGCCACTGGACCCAGATGACTCTGGAGGAGAGAGTGAGGTTGGTGACCTTGCACACTTCTCCCTCACTTAAATCCAATTCAGTGCAAGTCATGACGTCACCCTGTCATGATCTTCTTCGGGAATGAAAGACAAACAACAACTATGGCAGGGCTTCTTAAACCTTTTCCACTCGCAAGCCATTTTCATCTGAGGAATGTTTACACAGCTCCAGGTATATAAGTATGTAAAACAGGTATACATAACCTTTTACTGTTGCCAAATTTTTTATGACCCCCCACATTCAGTTACACGACCTCCACGTGGTGTCACAATCCACAGTTTGAGAAGCTTTGCTCTATGATATTCTCAGGTAAGGTTATGCTGCTAGTTAGTCAACTCAGCGAATTTGCTTACAGTATGAAAAGCACCTGCTAGATACTAAAGGAAAATACCCAAGAGATAGAATGCTCTAGGGAGACCACAGTCTAGTTAGTGAGTAAATATTCATAGTGTATGGATATGCTACTCTCAGCTTCATCACTTGAGTTAAAGGCTGTATCACCTCTCACCTGACACTTTTCACTGGTCTCCTGATTTGTCTCCCTCTCTCAAGGCTCTTCCCACTCCAGGCAGTCACTCCTACGGGTGCCAAAGTTATTTCCCTTATTATTTATTATGTTTTTATTATCTTCCTCATTTCATGTCTCACCATGCCATTCCTCTGCATATTAAGCTCCTCTAACTCCCTATTGCCTCTAGGATGAAATATAAAATCTATTTGTTTTTGAAAGACTTTCCTTTATAACATGGCTTCAATTGACCTTTCTAGTCTCATTATATGGTAGGTCATTCTAAAGGATAAGCAAATCTAAATGTCTCTGCATTAAATTTACATGAAAGCCTATTGTTGTTGTTCTAAAGAGGACCAATGACATCATGAGGGTGATGGCTTTACTTGACCATTGATTGGATTTAAGTGAGGCAGAACTGCCCCAAATTGTCAACCTCGTTGTCTCCTCCAGTCATCTATGTCCAGTGGGAAGACATGAGTCAAGACCACTTGTGATGGACTGGGATGCAGAATAAACTCATTTGGTCTTGTGAGAGTCTTTGATGTGGTGGAAAGAGTGCTGTACTTAGAATCAGGAAGACATGGGTTCAAACCCTGCTAGATGTGTGTCTCTAGACAAGTCACTTACCCTTTATGAACCAAAGTATCCTCATTTATTAAATGAAGAGGGTGAACTTGATGACCTTTAAACTGATGACCCAACCCTAAATCTATAATCCTAGAATGTTCTTAGTTGTTATTGTTCAGTCATTTCAGTTGTGTCCCACTCTTCGTGACCCCATTTGGAATTTTCTTGGCAAAGATACTAGAGTGGTTAGCTATTTGCTTCTCCAACTAATTTTACAGATGATGAACTGAAGCAAACAGGGTTAAGTGACTTGCCCAGAGTCACACAGATAGTAAGTGTCTGAAGCCAGATTGTAATTCAGGAAAAGAATCTTCCTGGCTCCAGTTCCAGCATTCTATCCACTGTGCCACCTAACTGTCCATGAAGTGTTTTATTCAGCTCTAAAATGGGAACAAAACTTACCTTCCCAAAGACAGGGGAATGGACCAAATCATAAATTTAGAACCGAAAGGAGCCTTAGGAGTCATCTAGTTCATTTTGCAGGTGACAAAGCTAGGGCCAATGAAAGTTAATCAACTTGGGGCAGCTAGGTGGCGCAGTGGATAAAGCACTAGCCTTGGATTCAGGAGCACCTGAGTTCAAATCCAGCCTCAGACACTTGACACTTACTCGCTGTGTGACCCTGGGCAAGTCACTTAACCCTCATTACCCTGCCAAAAAAAAAAAAGAAGAAAGTTAATCAACTTGCCCAAATTGACAGAGCAGAAAATAGCAGAGCCGGGGCCTGAACCCAGGGCCTCCTCTCCAAATACTTCCCTCTTTCTATAATAATCTTACTAGAAGATGCCCCTTGAGGTTCCTTCCAGTTCCAAGGTCTATGGTTAAAACTGTGACTCTTCACCAGGTAGACCAGTCTCCTTAATACCCTGCATGCATGCTATGTTCCTTCCTACCTCCAGCCTTAGGCTAATGTTGATCCTTCACCTTGGAATGTCCTCTTTTCTATCCAGTTCCTTTTATCCTTTCATCTCTATTTCAAGTTTTACCTCTTCCATGAAACTTTCCCAGCTATTCCAGAACACCCACACCGAGCTTGCTTTTCTCTGAACTTCTACCAAAAGCATTCATGCAGCCTGTGCCCCATAATTTTGGCTCTTTAATATGTACAACCTAGATGAAGGTCCATCTATCCAGCCAGCTAATAACACTGAATTGTTTTTTGCTGTGTGTTCTGAGCAGCCGGGCATACTTTGGAAAGAGGGACAAAGGGCTAGTTTGCTAAGGAGGTACTTGAAAGAAGAATCAGTTAATATGATAAACTACATTTCCCGCCAGAATCAAGGAGCAGAAGCTTTTGTCTATGAGCCTCAGTGAGCTGGGCTGACTTCTGGGTTTGCTTTTTTTGAAATTCAGCTAAGTAGCCAGGAGCCGAGTAGGCAGGGTCACCACTTCAGTTGTTTGTTTGTACAATGAATGAATGGGTCAGTGAGCATAGCCAGGGTTCTCAGAGCCTGTGTTGCCAATCCCATGGTAGTAAAGGTGGATTCTGGTGAACCTCACTCCATGCTCTGACCAGAAACCAAACTTCCTCATCCAGCTTTTGCAGACCCTTCCACAACCAACAATAGAATCCTTGGACAATTTCTTTCTAAGGGATACAGCCCCAAATATATAATCTTTTCCACACATCCTCTCTTACACCTAGTCCTCTGTAGTAAGACATGAAATTATTATTATTATTATTACTAGTATTTATATGGTACTGGAAGATTTGCAAAGTTCCATACCTATATTATCTACCTTAGTCTTGAGTGGCTGGACAGGCAAATAAAACAGAAGTGAAAGACAAGGAATATCAAAAGTAAGCATTGCCTACTTCATAATTTTACCTAAGGCTAATCCTGTTTGGGATGGTGTATGCTGGATATTTCCCATCCTGGATCACTGCCTTGTCATGGCAGAGGGGCTTGCACAACTCAATGAAACTCTGAACTATGCTATGGTGGGTTACCCAAGACCGACATATCATAGTGGAGAATTCTGACAAAAGGTGATCCACTTGAGAAGGAAATGGCAAACCATTCCGGTATTTTTGCCAAAGAAAACCTCATAGAATGGGGTCATGAGGAGTCAGCTATGACTGAATGACTGAACAATTGTACAGCTAGGTGACACAGTGGATAAAGCACTGGCCCTAGATTCAGGAGGACCTGAGTTCAAATCCAGCCTCAGACACTTGACACTTACTAGCTGTGTGACCCTGGGCAAGTCACTTAACACTGATTACTCTGCAAAGAAAGAGAGAGAGAAAGAGAAAGAAAGAAAAGAAAAAAATATAACCATATATAATTAGACACTATGTGTGGCACTGAATACCTGGAAGAATAATAGGAAGATCTTGGTATTCTCTCTGGTATGATCAAAGAATTTCTGGGATACCCTATTCAATGACTTTATACTTGAATTCTCTATTTCATAAGCACCTTTTGTTCCCTTTCATATGGCATTTAGATCAATCTTTAGTAAAACTGACTTTGGGGGTCTTCATATTTTGACCAAAAGTAAAAACAGTGTACCCTTTCTGGATCTGACAAAGGCAGAAGTCTCTTGCTATAAAAGGCCCAGGGAGGGTAGGTGCAAAACATGAAGTTACCCCAAATTCATATCAATCAATACCATACCAGTGATTCATACCAATATCTTGACTATGATTATTATTTAGACAGAATACATATGTTCTAGCACAAAGAGTTGTCAATTTTGGGCATTTTTAAATTTTGGCATTTTAAATGGTGATTTTAAATTAAATTAAATTTGGCATTTTCAAATTTAAAATTTTTGGCATTTCGCACCTTGGCACTCTTTAAATTCCAGTGATAAGGAACCTTCTTTAGACCAAGGTAAGAAGTATTTTTCATGAATTTATTGCAAAGTTTCCAGTCAACCTGGGGTTGAAGAGGACTAGATTTGTACCTATTCCAATCTTACCTGTTCTACAAAACTCAAGGTGAAGTGATCTACTTCCCAAGATAAAGTTTTTCCTAATCCCTCTGATCTATACTGTCTCCTTTTTCTGAATTCCTGTGATATTTATAATCCATAGAGCTTAATTATGTCTATAAAAACTCTTTTCCAAGTACTTTTTATTTACTTAGCACTAGGGTGGACACTGAGGATTATACAGTGATAAGTAAGATATGGTTTATTCCTTGCTCAATTCACAATCTCAAAGAAGAAATGAGATTACACATACAAAAAAAAAGTTAAATAACAACTCCAGCCAAATGAAACAGGGATTTGAAGGAGGGAGAGATCGCTATGAGTTGAAATGGTTGGGGAGTTGTCATTTGAATAAGGAAAATTATTCCAGGTCTGAAGAAAATGTTGAGGATTATGGAAGACATAAAAGGAAAAGGGTAGATTATCCTGGCTGGAGCAGAAGGTTCAACTTGGGAAGTTTAGGAGATTAGATTGGAAAGTTAGCCCAGAGTAAGATTATAGAAGGTCTTGAAACCCAAGAGCAGCTTACAGAGAACAAATATGAAGCTTATTTATCTACTTTTGGTGGAGATGCAGGAGATGAGTAGAAAATGTCACATACATCATCAGACATATTCACTGCATCAACTGTTAGACTAGATGATATCTAATGTTCCTTTAAGGTATAAACCAATGGCTTATCTCCTTCTATCACATTTTCTTCATTCCCCTCGCTTCCCAAGAAATCAGAGTTTCAGAGTAAGAAAGGACTTCGGAGGCCTGCTAGCCAAATTATCCCAAAAAAAGCACTCCCTCTACAACATACCTGACAAGGACTTATCCGCCTGTTGCTTAAAAACTTCAAGCGAAGGGGAAGCCAGTATCTCAAGAGAAAACTTGTTCTCCTTTTGGATGGTTTTAATTGTTTAGAAAGTGTTTCCTTCTATGAAGTTCAAATGTGCCTCTTGACAAATTCTACCTACTGCTCCTAATTTTGCCCCCCAGGAACAAGCAGAATAAGTCTCTTTCTTCTTCCACAAGCTAAATCACTAAAGACAGTTGTGAAATCCACCCAACATCCACATATACCCACCCTGTCAAGTCTTCTTTTCTCCAAAATAACCATCCTAAGTTTCTTTAAACCCTATGTGATATGAACTCAAGGGCATTCATCATCTGTATTGGGGGAGGGGTTTCCCACACTTGGAGTTGCTGTCTTCTGTGTACTCTCTGATTTATCAATGTCTTTCCTAAAAAATGATGCTGAATATAATACTCTAGATGTGATATGACTAAGGTAGAATACATCAATGATGTATCATGATCAATGATTATCAATTAATGTGCTATAATACTTCACTCCATTAGTCTCTGTTCTCTCCTCCATTCTACTGTCCTCCATCTTCCCTTACCCAAAGGAGCTTTATTTCCATCCCTATTTGAGAAGAATGGAAGGGGGAGATGGTAATAGAGAGATTAGCATCTCTCTATCCAGAGAAAAGTTTGTCCAGAAATTCCGATGAGACTGTAACATAAGCAGAGCCTTGATCAATAACCCCAAAGCCAAACCAAAGTTGAACATTGTACAACACTGAACATCTCTAAGAGACTGACAGAAAAGCTGATTGATTTGGCCTTCCCATCTGAATTCCAAGTTGAATTTCTCTGAGAATTTGGATTGTCAATTAAGCAAATAAATGGCACTGTTTTCTCTCCATTGTAAGGAGAAAAGACCAGCTGCAATTCCATGGAAGGGGGGCTCCAATCAGCTCATTAGGCTTTGGAAATAAAAACAAAACTTCTCAGCTTTGGCTCAAGTTGTTGCTGACCTAATCAGTTATGCTCTAATCTACATCAAGCAGAGAACTTCATGCTATGCTCTTTTAAATTTTTAAATACTCTCCCTACACTCAGATTAGAGCTTAAGTTCAATCCTTGAGCAAAGGAAGCAAGATCTTTTTTTTTCTAGGAAAAAAAGATCTTTCACATTTCAAAAAGGCAGAGAGAGAGAGAAAGCCAGGTCCAGGGTGCTATGTAAAAGGTTACTCATAAATGTCCTATTATTTGTAGCTATCAGTGGGCAGGAGCTGGCAGTGAATGCCAAACTGCCCCCACCAAGTCTCCAGTTTAGTAGCTGTTAGTGTGATGATGTATACTGCTTCAGCAGGCTAGACAGGGTCACCCTGGAACCAACCATTCTAACATTCTTGGTCACAGTAGGAGCTTAAGCAGCCAGGAGGATATCCAAGTATATTTTGGCCTCTCTCTCAGAAGACTGCCTTGTAGCACAGTTGAAAGGAAAACAATGGCAGAAGATTATTTTCCCAACTATAGCCTTACCCACCAAAAGGGAAAAAGAAAAGGCAGAGATACCCTAAACACTTTAGTTTTGAAGACTAGATAAAATGTTCCTCTGTCAAAAAGCATTCATTTCACAGATATACTAGATGAGGGGTACAAAGTGTGATATAGTGGATATAGCTGGGTTCATGTTCTGCATACTTGATTGATGCATACTTGCAATGTGACCATAATCCAATTCTGTAAACTCTCAGTGTCATCAGACTGTTCTTTAAGAATATAAGCTGTAGGGGCAGCTAGGTGGCACAGTGGATAGAGCACCAGCCTTGGAGTCAGGAGGACCTGAGTTCAAACCCAGCCTCAGACACTTAACACTTACTAGCTGTGTGACCCGAGGCAAGTCACTTAACCCCAATTGCCTCACCAAAAAAAAAAACAAAGAAAAAAAATAATATAAGCTATAAAGGAATTGTCTATCTGTATTGGGGGAGGGGTTTCCCACACTTGGAGTTCTCCATACAGATGAAATCACAGGAATAGGATAAGAAAAGAAAAAAGTATAATGTTCAAAATACTATTTTTGGTGCTATTGGAGGGGGAGAGGAACCAAAAATATGTAAGATACAGCCCCTGCCTACTAGACATGTATACAAATAACTGGTACAAGGCAATATACTTGTCATGTGGGTAGGATAAACAGTAACAGGAGTCTAAAGGATAGTATGATCACTTCCAACCAAAGGTGATCAAGGAAAAGCCCTAAAGAATGATGGGTAACATTTGTATAGGCAGAGATGGAATAGAGGGAATTCTAGGCAAAGGAAATTATATCATCAAAAGCATGGGGACCTCCTTGTTCCCCAAACAAGATACACCATCTCCTAACTCTGGGCAATTTCACTGGCTTTCCCTTGTAGGTGGAATATTCTCTCCCCATATCTCCATTTTCTGGCTTCCTGGGTCTCCTTCAGGTTTCATCTGAAATCCCACTCTCTACAGGAAATCTTTCCCAGTCCCCCTTAATTCTAGTGTCTTCCTTCTGCTGATTATCTCCAATTTATCCAATGCATAAGTACTATTTACATATCCATGTTATTGTTGTTTTTCCTTCTCAAAGAGAACCTGGTGATGACTTGCCTGTGAATTTGGATTTAAATGAGACATCGCTGTCCATTTAATGACTAAGGGCTGGGTAAGAATTGAGACAAAAGATTGAATTATGTTTATGTGATTGTAAGACGTCTAATTTTTCTCATGTGGTTTTTGGGAAATCATTGCATAAGATAGTCAATTATATTTATACATAGTTTTTTGCAGGTTGTCTTCCCCATTAGACCATGAGTTCCTTTAGGGAAGGTACTACTTTGCCTTTCTTTACCCCCCCAGCACTTAGCCCTTTGGCTTACAAAGAGTAAGCACTTAACAGATGTTTGTTGACTTGACCATACTAGTTGTTAAGGTGAATTTCCCTTGGTAAGGGAATTTCATATGGGGAAAAATAATCTGCTATGGACTGGTACAAAAAGAGTACTCAAGATAGATTCCCAAAGTCTTTCATAATCAGTTGAAATTTGGCAGTGGTCTTCTGTCTGCATAAAATTTTCTCCTTACCAGGTTGCTAAGAGTCTTGCTGCCACCATCTTCAAAAAGTGATTTACCTACTGGCTAAAAAATAGAGTGGTAGATCAATGGAATAGGCTAGGCTCAGGAAATGCAGTAGTAAATGACACTAGTAATGTCGTGTTTGATAAACCCAAAGACTCCAGCTTCTGGGATAGGAACTCAGTATTTGACAAAAACTGCTGGGAAAACTGGAAGATAGTATGGCAGAAATTAGGCATAGACCAACATCTTACACCTTATACTAAAATAAGGTCAAAATGGATACATGATTTAGACATAAGAGGTGATACCATAGGTAAATTAGGAGAGAAAGGAATAGTGTACCTATCAGATCTTTGGAAAGGAAAACAGTTTTTGACCAAACAAGAGATAGAGTATATTATAAAATGCAAAATGGATGATTTTGATTATATTAAATTAAAAAAATTTTGTACAAACAGAAGCAATGCATCCAAAATTAGAAGGGAGGCAGAAAGCTGGGAAACAATTTTTGAGGCCAGTGCTTCTGATAAAGGCCTCATCTCTAAAATATATAGGGAATTAAATCAAATTTATAAGAATCCAAGTCATTCCCCAATTGAGAAATGGTCAAAGGATATGAACAGGCAGTTTTCTGATGAAGAAACCAAAGCTATCTATTCACATATGAAAAAATGCTCTAAATCTCTAATGATTAGAGAGATGCAAATTAAAACAACTCTGAGGTATCACCTGACACCTATCAGATTGGCTAAAATGACGAAAAAGGAAGATAATAAATGTTGGAGAGGCTGTGGGAAAATTGGAACACTAATGCATTGTTGGTGGAGCTGTGAGCTGAACCAACCATTCTGGAGAGCAATTTGGAATTATGCCCAAAGGGCAATAAAGCTGTGCATACCCTTTGACCCAGCAATTCCACTTTTAGGTCTTTTGCCCAAAGAAATCATGGAAGGGGGAAAGGGACCCACATGTACAAAAATATTTATAGCTGCTCTTTACGTGGTAGCAAGGAATTGGAAGTTGAGGGGGTGTCCATCAATTGGGGAATGGCTGGACAAGTTGTGGTATATGAATACAATGGAATACTATTGTGGTGTAAGAAATGATGAGCAGGAAGAGTTCAGAGAAACCTGGAGGGTCTTACATGAGCTGATGATGAGTGAGATGAGCAGAACCAGAAGAACATTGTACACAGTATCATCAACATTGAGTGTTGACCTACTGTGATGGACTATATTCTTCTCACCAATGCAATGGTACAGAAGAGTTCCAGGGAACTCATGATAGAAGAGGATCTCCAAATCCAAGAAAAAAAAAGAAAGAAAGAACTGTGGAGTATAGATGCTGATTGAACCATATTATTTCTTTTGTTTTGGGTGCTGTTGTTTTTTTTTTCTATTTTGAGGTTTTGCATCACTGCTCTGATTCTTTCTCTTGTAACAGGATTAATGCAGAAATAGGATTAATGTTATTATGTGTATATATATGTGTGTGTATATATATATCTATATGTATATGTATAGAGATATATAGATATAACCTATATCAGATTACCTGCTGTCTAGGGGAGGGGGGAGGGAGGGGAGGGAGGGAGAAAAATCTGAAATTGTAAAGCATGTATAAACAAAAGTTGAGAACTATCTTTACATGTAACGGAAAAAATAAAATACCTCATACATTAAAAAAAAAATTCAAAAAAAAAAGTGATTTACCACAATTCATTTAGTGGCAAACTCACCTAAAGATCCTTTCTTACCTGTAGATACATGTTGTTACTGTAGCTCTTTCACCTTCTTTCTGAAATGGAGGTAACAGGAGCTTCCAAAATGTTGGACAAAAACATTTAAGTGCAAAGAAATAGTAACCTTCTTTATGTACTTCCCTGAGTTGTCTAGCAACCTGCATGGATGCTACCCACATTCTAATTGTCAGACACTTAACAGCCAAATCACAGCCCACATTTTACCAAGGGAAGTGAGTGACACAGGAAGGCAGATTTTGACTCAATGTAAGAACAAACTTCCTGAACGTTAAAGCTGGCCAAAAAAATGGCATGGGCTGAGGGGTGGGGTGAGGGGTAATATGTTTCCGAATAGTAGAGATCTGGTGAGTAGAAGCTAGATGATCACTTCTCAGGAATGGCATAGAAGCAAATCTTGCTTAAGGTGAGCAATGGAGTAGAAGACTGTTGAGTTCCCTTTCAACTTTGGAACTTGATGAATTCCACTACTAATTACCTGGCACTGCAACTACACTACAAGAGTCTTTCCAGAATGAACTCTGGACTAATGTTGTTCTGGAGCTGCTGGGAATGTCTGAGATTTTGAGGATGAGATTAAAGCCAGATCAAGAAAGCCCGGAAATCCCAAGGGGATTTCATGGGATTCTGACTTCTTCATCTCTGTCTCCTTTCCCTTCTCAAATACCTCAAGGGCTCTTGAATTCTCCTTGGGAAGCCTGAAAGTGCCATAAATGATACTAACACATCCTGAATTTCACATTCTAGAAGGGACCAGGAATTATGAGATCTTCTTTCAGTAGGGTCCTTTGAACCAGAACTTGGAAAAGAGGACATGACTGAAATCTTCAGCTCCCTTCAGCCCTGACCCAAACCTTCTCCTGCCTCAACCCCTAAACTCTTACAGAAATCAAAGTATACTCATGATTCAAAAAAAACCAGATATAAAGGAACTGGAAACCAAAGTGTGTCCATCAGTTAGGGAATAACTTAATAAAGTATGACACATGAATGTAATGGAATATTTTTGTGCCATAAAAAATGTTGAAATGGATGGTTTCAGGGAAACCTGATAAGATTTCTATGAATTGATGCAGAGTGAAGTGAGCAATACCCAGAGTACAATTTATACCATAACAACTTTGTAAAATGAACAACTTTGAAAGACTCAGGAACTTCTGTGAACAAAACACTCCTCTCAGCTCCTGACATTTTGTCTGGCTGATTCTCATGCCTGGTATGTTTTCTCCTTGTCTCCACCTCCTTGCTTCCTTGGCTCTCTTTAAGTCTCACCTAAAGTCTCATCTTCTACAGGAAACCTTTCCCAACTCTTTTGGAATCTAGTGCCTTCTCTCTTTTAATTGCTTTCTGTTTATATGGCTTTTGTGTATGTTGTGTTTGTTTCTTTGGTTATTGTCTTCCCCAGTATAACATGAGCTCCTCTTCAAGGGCAGGGACTGTCTTTTGCCTCTTTTTGTATCCCCTGTGCTTAGCACAGTGCATGGCACACAATAGGTGCTTAAGAAATGTACATTGACTATTGCCTGATTGAACTCTGATCAATCCAATCAACCATGATTCCATAGAGCAATGTTGAAGCATGCTATTACCTGCCTCCTATTAGAGAGATGGTAGATGAAAGATGTTCGAACATGGCCAACGTGGACATTTGTTTTGCTTAATTCCGCATATTTTTTAAGAGGGTTTTGTTTTTCTTGGGGGGCGGGGCTAAGGGGAGAGAGGTGAGAGGGAGAAAAGATAAATGGTTGTTAATTTTATTTCTTTTTAAAAAGGTAACTAACAGCTGCTGACTGGTGGCTAGCTTAGGGACTGACAACAAGTACTTGAAATACTCCCCCCTCCCAATTTTTTTATTTGTTCTCACAGTAGTCCACATCTCCATTCTTTTACTAGGTTTACCTTAAACCTTATCCCAGAGTAACCAGTATATTAAGTTGGGTGTGTTGTTTGTTTTTATCAAATTTATCAAGTCCTCCCCATCTCTGTCAACTCTAGCAGTCCATTATCTTTCTCTTCTTCCATAGTGGGCAAGATGACCAATTGTGATGAGAGACATTGTAAAATGTGTGGTGCCTTATACAGAGCAGGCTTGTAATAAGTATTTTTAAGGGAATGAATGGGGTCTCAGGCCTTACCATTATAGAAGTCAAAGCCAATTCCATCAATAATGCAGCTTGGCACAGTGGGGAAAACTGTGAGTGACGAAATCTGGGTTTTCATCCCAGTTTTAAAATTAACTAGTTTAATGACCTTAGGGGAATCATTTCAATCCTCTGGGGCTGAATTTTCTCCTGCAAAATGACAGAATTGTCCTGTGTCTAGACCACATCAGGTTCAGTTCTGGGCTTCATGTATTAGGAAGGGCATTGAAAAACTAGAGTGTGTGGAGGAGGACAAGCTGGATAGTGTGCAACCTCCAAGCTATGCCATATAAAGATAGGTTAAAAGAACTAGACGTGGTTAGCAGGAAAAAGAGGTGTTTGGGGGCTTTTTTTGGTTTGGGGGAGGTGAGGCAGAGGGTAAGGGTGTACGTGATTACTGTCTACAAGTATTGAAAGGATGTTGAGAAGGGAAAAGGATCAACTTGTTCTTTATTACACCAGAACATGTTGCCCTGGGTAGAAGTTGCAAAGAAACAAATTGAGGTTTGATATCAGGAAAACTTTCCAACAGTTGGAGTCAACCAAAAACAGAATGGACTTTCCCAGAAGAAATCAGGTTCCCTCACAGGAAATCTCCTCACTTCTTCCTTCTCCTTCTCCCTTTTTCTTTCTTCTTCACATTTGGGGTTAAGTGACTTTCCCAAGGTCACACAGCTGACTCCAGGGCTGGTGCTCTGTCCACTGTGCCACCTAGCTGCTTCTCACTGGAAATCTTCTCACAAAGGTAAGATGGCCACTTCTCCGGGATGATGTAGAGGAAATCGTTGTTCAGTTATGGATTGGACTAGATGGCCTCTGAGGTACCTTTGAGTCTCTGTGTTTCTGTGACTACGGACATACTTCCTAAGGTTGCTTCTACCATTGTATTTATTAACTCCAGTATTAAATAGGTCTTAACATAATTGTTTAAAAGTACTTTTAATGAAGTCAAGCAACTAGGTTTTTTACAATTACAATTTTCAGTTCAATAAATATTTATTAAGCATTTACTATGTGCCAAGCACTATGCTAAGCAATGGTGATACAAATAAGAGAAAGCCAGTTTCTGCCCTCAAGGAGCTTACAGTCTAGTAGGGGAAGACATCACACAAAAGAAAGTTGGAAATGGCAGGGGGAAGGGGGAAGGACAGATGCCAGGGAATACCCACTGGAGCATCTTCTTCCATAGAGTTGAGACCCAGCAGAGCTACAGATAGAAGGTAGAGTGAGTTTTGAAGTCTAGGTTCTGCCTCCTACAAACAAAGGCTTTGGGTGGAGTTGAGTGCCCCAACACCAGCCCTCCAGTTGGGGGGGAGGGGAGGCTGAGGGAGGGATAAGAAGGTGCTAAGCATATCCAAGGTTGAGTCAAGCAGCTTGACAAAGGTTTCTGATGATCAGTGTCTTCTGAGAAAGATATCACTGTGGATTTGGGATCGAGCAGAGTGGCAGATGCAAAATGAAGTGAGCTAGAGTAAACAATTTAACACATGAAAGTATTTTCTTATCTTTTTTTTGCCTGTGAGTCACCCTAAATTATATACACACACACACACACACACACACACACACACACACACACACACATATGTTTGTTTTGATACATATACATAGATATGGAATTGATAGCTACATAAACCACATCACTCACATGAACTTCATTTGGATAATGTGCCCAACCTTTCCTTAATTTAGGGCAGTCTTACAAAATATCACAACCACTGAGTGAATAATGCTTCAATAATTAAATTTCATTAACAGTTTCTTCCAACATACATGCCTCCAAGGATCCCCCAGTTTACCAACAGTGTGTATCCCAAATGTTATTTCATAAGACCTAGAGCTTGAAGAGAACTCAGAGGCCAAGTTCCCCACTTTATTAAGAAAAAAAGTAAAAATTTTTTAAAAAGCTAAGTGGCACACGTGGACAGAGCACCAGCCCTGAAGTCAGGATGACTTAGATTCAAATATGACCTGAGACACTTACCAGCCATGTGACCCTGGTGAAGTTACTCAACCCCAAATGTGAAGAAGAAAGAAGAAGGGAGAAGGAAAAGGAAAAGGAAGAAGGAAAAAGGAGATTTCCTGTGAGGACACCTGATTTCCTCTGGGGAAGCCCATTCTGGTTTTAGTTGACTCTAACTATTAGAAAGTTTTTCCTGATATCAAACCTCAAATTGCTTCTTTGCAACTTCTACCCAGGGCAACATGTTCTGGTGTAATACAGAACAAGCTGATTCTTTTCCCTTCTTAACAATAAAGGTAAGAAAATTAAGGCTCAGGGTGGTTAAATGACATGCTCAGAATCACACAAGCATTAAGCTTCCCAAGATACCTCCTCACCCCATTAACCCTCCCCCAACAGTCTTTGATTCTTTCTCCTATAACATCTGCCTCTATAGTTTTTAAGCCATTGTTTATAACATAGACAATGTTATAAATAGTGGGTGAATTCCTAAGCTAGCCGATAAAAGCCATCTTAACCCTTATGGTAGCTGAAGTACTGTACATTTGCAAAGAAAAAAATAGTAGCTCAATTAAATGAAACATAACTATAAAGTAACTAAGAATTCAGAACTACTGATAGAAGAAAGAGGAGAAAAGTAGAAAGGGGGAAATGCAGGTAGACTGTGTCCTGTCTACAAGTAGGATTTAGTTATAGTGACTGATACATCAAGTTCTATCCACATACTAGACCAGTTCCTTAAGAGTTAATAAGATTCTTTAATATGTTTACACAGAGAGGTGGGGAGGAAGGATGACATCTGTTTTATACAGGGAGGAGAGTAGTTTGAGTAGTTAGCAATAAGGGAGTTTTTTTGGCTGATAACCATCTGTGTGATTTTGAGCTGTTAACATAAGAGGGATCCAGTCCCTTTTGGAGCAGGAAGATCATAGGATTTGGAGACAGATGAGAATTTAGAAGTCATTCATCTACTTAATAGAAATCCTTCATTTTCCAGATGAAGGAAATGTGGCCCAGAGACCTGTCCAAGGTCATACGGATGGTAAACAGTACAGGTGGGATTTGAGGCCAGGCCCTCTAACTATATAACCAGTGTTCTTCCTGCTATACCATATAACTCACCTGATTCCTGAAGTTTGGAATTATTTACTCCTCCGCTTCCTTCCAGTAAACAGATAATAACAATACCTAGTTTTTATATTGCTCTTTAAGGTTTGCAAAGCACTTTACAAACATTATCCAATTTCATCCTCACAACAATGTTGAGAGGTAGGTACTATATTTATCCCCATTTTACAGATTAAGGAAACTGAGGCACACAGGGTCAGTGGCTTGCCCAGGGTTATATAACAAGTAAATGTTTGAGTTCAGTTTTGAGCTCCGGTCTTTCAGAATCCAGGTTCGTCATTCTATACACCAAGCTCCCTAGTTGTCTCTCGGCAGATATTGAAAAAATTAGATGTTAGATATTGGAAAGATAACTGCAGATTAAGAATCTTATCATTCATCAAAAAATTCATGTCTTGGTCATATTATGCTTTCCTCAGAGAAGAACAAGGGATAGGTGGGGCTTCAAAAACAAACATCCCAATTTCACTGAGCTTTGTGCTCCTTTGCTCCTCTGCCAGGTGTGTGATGCTATTTGTGAGATATGGGGAACTTGCTCATTTTTGTTGAGAGCACCACCATACTCCCAGTCACCCACATTCCCAAGTCTTCTTCCTTGACTCCTCACTCTCACTCACCTCATGAATCATTTGTAAATATTATCATTTTACCTTTACAAATTCTCTCATATGCATCCTCTTCTTTCTACTTAGACTAGTTTCTTGCCCTCATCACCTCTCACCTGTACTATTGCAATAGTATTCTAGTTATTCTCTCTGTCTCAAGACTGTCGCCACTCCAATTTATCACACTGCTGACCAAGTGATTTTCCTAAAGCACAGGCCATGAGTCTCTGAGTCGCTCTGTTTCTGTCTCTCTGTCTGTCTGTCTGTCTGTCTGTCTGTCTCTCTCTCTCTCTCTCTCACACACACACACACACACACACACCTCTTGTAGCTCTCTGTTACCTCCAGTATGAAATATTTTGATAAAAGCAATTCTGAAACCATAACTTCCTTCTGTCATTTGCCCCCACTCTGCTCTTCTACCCCACCCCCACCCCCTGCAGTGCTGGAAGAGCTCCTGAACACTGTGGTTTTTAAAGAGGTGAAAAATAAACACAATGCTTCCAAATTTGGGCCTTCCATAGAATAATGACATGGTCCTAAATTTACTTCTGCACACTTGGAGGAAAAAAGAAGGTAGAGTTGCTTTCCCCACCAAATAATGAAAATCGGTGAAGGGGCAAGAACCATGCTAGTGGGCTTTAGTTTGCTTCAGATAATGAAGTTCATGAAGTGCAAAATTCCCTTTTCTGATCATAATTTTTTACTATTCCATCTTTTCCCTAACCCTGTTCTTCAGCCTTAACATGACCTTCAATCCCTCTAATCTTCACTTCTTTCCTATGTCACCTGCACTGGCTACATTCTCCTCCCTTCCTTATCTTGACCCCATCAGATCACTCCTCAACTATCCTATACCTTTCAGTCTCTCAGTCCTTGTTCTGTTGCTGGTCATTGCTTGCCAAACTCTAACCTTTGGACCACTCCCACCTTGTGCCTCCATTCATATTTATATGCTGTTGACTGTAGTTAGAGAAAAACACACAGATTAGGTAACCTCAGAAACCTGTATTATTTCTCTTCCCCGTGAGCATGCAAAAAGTCCTTCTCTCTCCTAAAAGCAGAAAATAGCTTTTTATGTCCCTTGAGTTCTAAAAGGTTTTGTTATATTCTCTCTTGATTCCCTAGACCCTCTTAGTTATGTCTCCTGCACTGTCTGAAACAAAGCAACTTCTGGATGCAGAAGTTCTGAAATATAATCTGCTATTATTTTTATTTATTTATTTATTATTGCAACATTTCAGTGGACCTATGATCTCATCAATGTGGGTTCATACTCCAATAGAGCAAATTGCAACCTATCCCTACATTCCTATACGATGTGATTCTCATATGTATTGTCCACTAAATCTTCAATAAGGTGTCAGTCCAACATGATAGGCTTTTCTCTAGGTTTCTTCTTCTTATCTGAGTATCAATGCAACATATGGACTCTCTACCTTTTATCTTTCATTCTCACCACATGACCAGCTCACCTCCCTTTCCATTCACACAACTCTCATATAAGACCTTTTATAACACTTTAACATGCATTTCATCATTAACAATAAGCAGTTTATTAATACTATGTCTGTCTCTATTTCCTTTTGAGTAATGTGCAATTTTTGTTCCTTGGAGATTGTGGTATTCACAGCTATATATTGCTGGAAGAACATTGGTGTAGAAAAATGGGTCTTTGTTTTAGGGAAAAGCTTGATGTTATTAAAAAACATTGTTCAATTTAATTTGCTAAACTAAAATGTTACCTAAAAATCTCTCCTATAACAAAAAGTTGGGTATAAGAAATGTTGAGGTGGTAGAATTAACTAGAGTTGGCAACTGATTGGATAGGAGTGGGGTGAAAGGAAATGAAGACTGAAATTATTAGCTTGAGTGACTAGAGGAATGATGATGCCCTAAGTGGAAATAAAGAATTTAGGAAAAGAATTCAAGAAGAATTTAGGAATTGAGTTTAGGAGAAAAGATAATGAGTTTATATTGGCACATGTTAAATTTGAGAGGTCAGTGGTATATCCAGGTAGAGATGTCCAGCAAGCAATTAAATTAGAATGCAGGAGATATATAAGGGCTGAATGTGTACATTTGGGAGATATCTATATGCAGATGATAGTTTAATCCATGGAAATTGATAAAAAATGAAAATTAACATGAGATAGAGTCATAGTGTGAGAAGAGGACAGGACACAAAACAGTACAATCCTCATGTACTTACACAGTAGCTAAAGCATGGATGTTACTGCTGCAAAGGAAATTGAGAGGATTAAATCAGATGCTTAGGAAGAGAACCCTATATAAATATCCAAGAAGGAGAGAGCAGATTTATATATAAGGAACATGCAACTAACAATGCCAAAGGCTAAAAAGAAGTCAAGAATTACAAATACTGAGTAAAGGTTTCTCAATAAAGAAATCATTTGGAGAGATCTCTTTCACTTGAATGATGGGAAAGGAAGCAAGATTGCAAAGAATGAATAAATGAGTGAGAATGAAAAAGTGGAAGCAAACTTCCTAGAAGTCTGTGAAAGAGAAAAGGAAGATGGGATGATTGCTTGAGGGGAGAAGAGGGTCAAATTATGGATGAGGAAGATCTGAATATGTTTATAAACAGTAAAAAGGGAGAGGCTGAACATTATGGGGTAAAAGATGTAAACAAATAATTATTATCTAGAAAAATTGGTCTGAAAAATTTTATATAATTGTAGTTATGAAAAACTATAACTATAGCTGGACTTACATGAAAAATTATAGGTTTAGAGAAATTATAATTGGGCTGTAAATCCTGCCATGGTCGCCATTCAAATGTGAGAATATTTTAAATGACTAGCCTGATTTGGGGGGCTAATCTGACTGGGGTATTTAATCTGGGACTGTTGACTAACTGGCTATCTGACTGCTATTAATTTAATGTAGTCCATTTATAAAGTTCCACCACACTGCTCTACTCCCAAATTGATAAGCAAAATATTAAGAAGCCTCTTAACTAAATAATCAAAGCAGAGTTTATTTATGAGATACTATTTAAATTAAGAATACAGGGAAATAAAATGTACAACCTGACTGTGATGCAGCACTTCTCTTTCCACTGGGTCTCTTTGGAACTTCTTGAATACAATAGGGGCCTTAGCTGCCGCTTGCCTCAGGGCACTCAGTCCTTTATTCTAACTCCGAGCCCCTTTCACTTTGTAAATCCCCCTGCTTCTAACTTTCCTCTCCTTACTGCCACTGCTGAACTCCTGAGTTTCTCTCTCACTGAACTTCTGTCTGTCTGCTCCATCAGTCTGCCCTTCGGCCTCTCTTTTCCCTGCTCCTAGTCCTTCTCGTCTTCTCCTGCATCCTTGTAGCCCCATCTCTAGTCTGCCGCGCTCCAACCTTTCTAATCTCATCAGCCACCTCCAGTCTTCTTCTCAGCCCCCTGTCTCCTTTTCCGAACCGAACCCCCTTGCTGTCTAACTCCCAGGTCTATATATACCTTTTCTTCTCTCCACTCAAATCTCGGGGCTTCCCGGGGCCACACACCAAGCTAATCCGCTAGCCAGGGCTGGGGCTGGGGCTGGGGGCACGCTCAAGCATCCTGTGCCTCAGCACAGGCTATCCAGGATCTTTCAGATAGCTCCACTCAGATCAGAGGGATCTGGGGGCTTTTTTTCCCCCAGCTGTCTGACCTGGCGTCTTGTACAGCCCACGGGGCTTTTTGGCTCAGCTGAAGCAGAGGGGGAGGGGAAGAGACCCTGAGGGCCTAAGGCTTTCTAATCTCAGCCTAAAGGTAGGGTCCCCAAATCAAAATAAATTTCTACAAAGAGATTATCTAAAGGGGAAGCCCCCACAAGAGGTTGGAGAGTATGGAATCAAGAACTGAAGTAAAGAGATTAATCTGGAAAAAAAAGAACCATTTCATCAACCGAGGCTGGAATAGAGGAGGAGAAAATGAGGAATTGTGTTGAGGTGCTTTGATATCATCCTTTGAAGTATAGAACTGAGGAAAGGGAGCTCACAAGTGTAGTTAATGTTTTAGTAACATATAAGGTGAAGTCTTATGTTAAGGTGGTAGGTGACTTGAGAAGGTTTGGAACAACCATTATGAGGAGTGTGACATTCAATCAGTGAAGGTTAGGAATAGCATGCAGCAGATGAAGCATCATTTTATATTGAATAGCATAACTTTATAGAAGATCCAATCAGAAGTTACATGACTTCCTTCAGTGACATTCTAAAGCATGCCATCACGAGTAAAGGAGGAAGATGAAAATAATCCAAAACTGGAATCTGGAAAGGGTAAAAGACAATCAGACAATGAAGCAAAGAATTCAAGAGTCCAGTCAAGTCAGCAGGCATTTACCAAATGTTTACTATGTGCCAGGCACTGTGCTAAGCCCCAGGACCACAAAGGTGAAAAACAGTTCTTCTCTCAAGGAGCTTATAGTCTAATGGAGAGTGTAGTATAAGGTGAACTGGTTAGTTCAAGGACGAAAATGTCAAAGGGAGGGAAGTGACACCACAGCAGGGATAAATAGCCTATAAGCCAGCAGAAAAAGTAGGGGTGGCTGGTGATTGTAGTGAGGTGAGAGGATAGACTTGGGAGGAGTAAAGGACAAAGGAGATGGAAAGACTTGAAATTAATGGTGAGATAAAGAAATTTTTATAAGGTCCCTTCTAGCTTTAACATTATATGACTCTGGGGTACTGATATCATTGCTTTACCTTGCCTTGATGGGCTTTCACTTCCTATGGATTTTCCCTTTCCTAATAGCCTATTGTCCAGGTGGAACACAGGGTAAATACCACCAGCCCCATACAAGGCAGTGAAGTGGACCGATAGACTCACCTCTCTGGGCAAAAGATATTGAAGATCACTGTGAACTCTGGGTAATCTTAAACCAAACTAGTGAGACCTTTCTTTCTCAATGAAATTTATTTTATCATAGGGCTTGCTATCAATAAAAACCAAAGCAGAGGAACCTTTTTCTTCTAGTTATCAGTAGAATATGTACAGTAATAAAAATCACATTCAGAAAGCTCCAAGACTGTGGTAGAAATACATCTACAAGAGAATACTTTCTTTTTTTTTTAAGTGAGGCAATTGGGGTTAAGTGACTTGCCCAGGGTCACACAGCTAGTAAGTGTTAAGTGTCTGAGGCCGGATTTGAACTCAGGTACTCCTGACACCAGGGCCAGTGCTCTATCCACTGTGCCACCTAGCTGCCCCAAGAATACTTTCAATTAAACTCAAGTAATTACTATGTACAGAGCACTGTGCTTTAGATGAAAATTCAGAGGTAAAATCTTACTAAATCTTCCTACCAGCCAGTAGCAAAACAGAAACCTATTCTGTTTCAGTGTTAATAGAACACTTAGTTTCCATGCGCAAAAAGCTATAAAACTGTGTGCAGACCCTTTGACCCAGCAATGTCACTACTAGGTTTGTATCCCAAAGAGGATACAAAAAAAGGAAAAGTATCTACATGTACAACAATGTCTACAGCACCTCTTTTTTGTTGGCAAAGTATTGGAAATCAAGGGGATGTCCATCAGTTGGGAAATGGCTAAATAAGTTGTAGTATATGATTGTGACAGAATACTAGTGTGCTAGAAGAATTGACAAGCAGGATGCTTTCAGCAAAACCTGGAAAGATGATGCAAAGTGAAGTGAGCAGAACCAGGAGAACATTCAGTAACAGCAATATTGTACAATGATAAACTATGAATGACTTAGCTATTCTCCACAATACAGTGATCTAAGACCATTCCAAAGGACTCTTGATGAAAAATACTACCCACCTCCAGAGAAAGAAGTGGTGGAATATAAATACAGATCAAGACATAATTTTTTTTACTTTCTATTTTGGTCTGTGTTTTCTTTCACAACATGACTAATATGGAAATATGTTTTTTATCATTGCACATGTATAAACTATCCCAAAATGCTTATCTTCTCAATAATGGGGGAGGGGAGAGAGGGAGAGAATTTGGAATTCAAAATTTTTTAAAAAACAAATGTTTAAAAATTTTACGTTATTGGAATAAAGTATTGTTTTTTAAAAGAACAATGTTTCAAACATGTTCTAAATACACCTTAGTCTTCTACCAAGTTGAATAAGACACTCGTAAATTTAAACTTTTTCAAGGAGAAAAAGAGCTAATCTCTTCAAATGGCAATAATGCTTTCTCCCAAGGAAAGTAAGCAAATTATCTCTTGTCTTAGAACCCAGTTCTGAAGATGTGCAGCAGGTAATAGTCAATCATAGGAAAAGCTGGAGACACTCTGTTGCAATGGCAATTGTACTACCAGAATCTGCCCTTCCTTTACCCACTCTTTTTCTTTTCCTCTAGATTCTGGATAGCTCATACCCTAACACTGGTTAAGGCACTTCCGGATTAGGACAGAACTTGGCCCTAGTCAAATTCTCCTACTTATTACTCCTCAGCTTCTTTTTCCAGGTTCTGAACCAAGATATCCCTCAGTCCCTAGGAATGTCCCTTGGCTACTTGAACTATTTGTTTGTAGCTGTGTGTTATCATGGGAAAACCTCTTGCTTTGGAGTTAGAAGATTGGGGTCCAGATCCATTCTCTGCCATTTTATGTGATTTGAGGTAAATCATTTCATCCCTTTGCTCATCTGAGGATGGTTGAGTTAGGTGATTTCTAAGGTCCCTTCCACAATCCTTTGAGGTATTGATCTCAATGCCTTGCCTTGCTAGTCTCCTCATTTCCTCTGATTTTTGTTTGTTTGCTCCCTGACAGCCTATGTAATCCTTCAGTATTCCTGTTTGCATAGTTTCATCTACCTTCCCTTGAATCCCAACTCTCCTGGGATATCTGACTTGAGACTACCTGCCCAATTTCAAAATTCCTTCTAGTGCCTGCACACACTACTATTTCACCTTGTCTACATACTTCTGACCCCCACCACTCCATTTCCCAGCTGCTAGTTACCTCAGTTGCTCTCTTCTGGGTACTGCCCCAAGCCTGGCCCATTTTTGTGCCTAACTTAGGCTCTTAGCTTGGCTTTGGTTTTCCCTTTCCTGATGCAAACCAGTAAGAATTTAAATCTCAAAATGCACATGGTTGCCAAAAATAACATTTTTGAGAGGTTAAAATAAGCCCCTAAAGAAAAATGGAAGAGGGCCCAAGGGTTTTATAAATTCTTAACCCAGACCTCCTTCTGGGTCTAGGCATTCTGGCAAACCAGCAGGATTCATTCATCCCAGAAGGCTATAGTCCATCATCTTCATAATTTCTGGCCCATGGCAAACAAATTCAGACCTATATCAGGGGAAGATTTTTTTTCTTTTTTTGTACTACTCCTAGTCAACTGCTCAAATTAGGTGGTAGAGTGCTGAAAGTGGTCAATAGAAAATAAATTTGAATCTGTTGAGATTCAAGATCACTAAACAGATGTTTTACCCTACTGTAGGAGACTCCTTCAGGACTTTCTAATGGAAACCACATAAAATTTATAAGAGAGATGGTATGAAACGAGTTATGGAAGAGTATTTCATTTGGATGTGGATGGAAAGAAGAAATATTTTCAGGAAACATTACTAAAGTAGTCACCTCAATTTTTTTACAAGGCAGAAGAGAAATAGATGTATTTTTAAATTGTCTCTCCCCACCAAAACCTGATTTTTTTCATATACTTTAGATTTGAGTGCATTGTGCAAAAAGCAGACTGAACTCTCCAGTTTAGGAAGGTAAATGGATATAAAACAGATTGGAGATAATTAAAAAGAAAAATGAGAGAGCATTAGAGATGACCTTGTCTTTTCTGCTTGGTGCCAAAGCATATGATGGTCTGAGGAAGAAGCAAGTAAAAAGGTGGGGGAGTAAAGAGGGGGAAGAGAAGGAGGAGGAGGAGCAGGAGGAAGATGAAGAAAGCAAGAAGACTGTATAACTCTCACTGTGAAATTTGTCCTTTACTTGTTGGCATTGATCTGGACTGATTTCTCCCCTCCAGCTCCCAGTAAGCACCATCTAAACTTTCCCCTAAACAGGAATGTGTACCTCATTATGTTCTTGATGGCATCACAAGCTGTGCCAACTTGTGATATTCATAATGGTGACTGGATCATGATGGACAAATGTCAATTAACAGGTTTCTCCAAACTATCAGAATCTTTCCCAGCTTTGAAATTACAGCAACTGGCTGATATGGTACAGCAATTCCTATGTTTTTCACATAGAAAATGTCTGATATTTAGAGAGAGGCATTTTTAAAGGTAGAAAACTGCATCCATGGGGCACCTAGGTGGCGCAGTGGATAGAGCACTGGCCCTGGATTCAGGAGGACCTGAGTTCAAATTCGGCTTCAGATACTTGACACTAGCTGTGTGGCCCTGAGCAAGTCACTTAACCCCAATTGCTCATGCAAAAAAAAAAAGAAGAAGAAGAAGAAAATTGCATCCATGGTCTTATTTGTGTAGTTAGCTAGCAAAAGTAATTGTATTTTCTCAAACACCATCTCAGCAAGGAAACCTTTATTATTCCTACCTAGATCTCACTTCTTCCTCTATGATGAGACTTTTGTTTGGAGGCCTGGGGTAGGGAGAAGGGATCTTCCTTTGCAAGTTTGTTGTATCAGAATTAACTTACAATGCAAGAGGAAAAACATTTGTTGTTCTTTAGTAATAACACATTATTAGTATAGTAAAAGAATACCAAAAATATACTTTCTAATAGTAGTGACAAATACTAAAAATAATACCACACATAGAAATAGTAACAAGTTACAATTTAGCTTTAGTACTTCACATTTTCATTATTTTACAGTCTTCCAAAATCTGTGTTGCTATAGAGTTTATGAAATGACTTACATAGAAATAATGATGTTGGTCACCATATCCAGTCTATTCTCTAAAGCCTAGAACTTTTCTCCTTCTTTAAAAACTAGAACATTTATTGAAAATACAGGAGAGTAAACACATATTTTTGGTAGGGTGGGAGGGAATTATGGAAAATATTAAGTATTAAAAGCTTGATGTTTAAATTACATAAGGAACTGGTAAAAATTTACAAAGATAGCTTCCAGGCTTTATTTAGATAACAGGATATAAAAGACAGAGGGGTGTTTTTAAAGCACATTACTAATAATTAATTGGAAAAATGCTCCCCCTTAACTAATACAAATCAAAACTACTTTTGAGATGTATCCCCATGTCCATCAAATTCATAAAAGTAGTTAAAAGCAGTGAAGCTCAATGCTTGCAGGGTTGTGGAGAAACAACTATACTCTGTTGGTGATGGAATTGCAAACTAGTAGAATCTTTTCATAAAGCAATCTGGCATTATAAGGTAAAAGTTATTTAAAAAAAAACTATACCAGGGGCAGCTGGATGGCACAGTGGATAGAGCACTGGCCCTGGATTCAGGAGGACCTGAGTTCAAATCTGACCTCAGACACTTGACACTTACTAGCTGTATGACCCTGGGCAAGTCACTTAACCTCAATTGCCTCACCAAAAAACAAACAAAAACAACTATACCCATTGGTTTAGTGACTCCATCAGAGGGAATATACCCCAGAAACATTATCAATGAGAAAAAGGAGGTCTGTTCAAATGTTTGCTGTTGTATTATTTGTGATGGCAAAAAAAATAGAAGCAACCAAACTATTCAATAATAAATATCTAAATAAATTTTATTTGGAATGAATGAATGCATGAATGAATAAAAGAACATTTAGCAAGTACTTACTATGTGCCAAGTATTGTACCAGTGCTGTGATACAAATAGAAAAAGCCGTGCCAGCTCTCAAGGATCTCTCTATTTGGGGGTGGGGTAGAGGTTGGGGGATGACACATAAAAAAGTTACTCTGTAGGGCAGATAGAAAGGGCCAGAGGTCCTCAGGATGCAGCAGTGCTCCAGATTTCAATGTAAGAAGTCCTTAGATCTATCCAACCATTCTGGAGAGCAGTTTGGAACTATGCTCAAAGGGCTATAACGCTGTGCATACCCTTTGACCCAGCAATACCACTATTAGGTCTTTTTGCCAGGGAGATCATGGAAAAGGGAAAAGTACCCACAAAAATCTTTATAGCTGCTCTTTTTGTGGTGGCAAGGAATTGGAAATTGAGGGGTTGCCCTTTAGTTGGGGAATGGCTGAACAAGTTGTGGTATATGAATGTAATGGAATAATGTTGTGCTGTAAGAAACAATGAGCAGACAGATTTCAGAGAAATCTGGAAGGACTTGCATGAACTGATGATGAGTGAGATGAGCAGAACCAGGAGAACATTGTACACAGTATCAACAACATTATGTGTTGATCAACTGTGATAGACTTGATTCTTCTCAGCAATACAATGGTCCAAGATAGTTCTAAAGGACTCATGTTGGAAAATGTTCTCCAAATCCAGAAAAAAAAAAAGAACTGTGGAATCTAGATGCAGATTGAACCATACTATTTCTATTGTTTGTTGTTGTTGTTGTTGTTTTTCTTTTTTGAGGTTTTTCCTTTTTGCTCTGATTCTTCTCTCATAACATGACTAATGCAGAAATATGTTTAATGTGGTTGTACATATATAACCTATATCAGATTACTTGCTATCTTGGGAAGGGGGGAGGGAGGAGAAAAATTTGAAACTAGAAATCTTATTTTTTAAAATGTTGAAAACTACCTCCAAATGTAACTGGGAAATAACAAAATATTTATATGGGGGGGGGGAAGAGAAGTCCTTAGATCTGAATGAAGATTGAACCACACTGTTTCCATTTTTTTGTTGTTGTTGGGTTTTTTTTCTTTTTTGAGGTTTTTTCCTTTTGTTCTGATTCTTCTTTCACAATATGACTAATGTAGAAATATGTTTAATGTGATTGTACACATATAACCTATATCAGATTGCTTTCTGTCTTGGGGAGGGGGGAGAGAAGGGAGGGGGGGAGACAAATTTGGAACTAAAAATCTTATAAAAGCAAATGTTGAAAACTATCTTCACATGTAACTGGAAAATAACAAAATGCTTTTCTGATTTAAAAAAAATAAAAATTTAAAATAAGTCCTTAGGTTACTTAATTAGTTGAAATAAAAGTGCTGGAAGATTGATGGGCATAGAGGCCAGATACATGGTAAAACTTGGAGGATCTAAGGAGGTAAAGACAGGGAAGATGGTAAGGCTTTGGGGTCCTCCATGTCATTTGTGATGAAACATTTCCATTAGCACTTCAGACTTTCTCACCTGGAACATTCCTTGGCTGTGCTACCCCATTTCTTCCATTAGTGAGTTCTTTCAAGGCCTCAATTTTGGGAACAGGTTCACGTCAGTCACACGTCATTCCCCTCCCAGCTGTGCTTCTAACTCCCCAAATTTTGCCACTGTGCCCTTAACACAACACCTGCCACATTGTAAGTACTGAATAAATTTCCTTGCCTTTATAAATGTAATGGAACCTACCTAATGAAAAGCAATTAAGATTGATGAGTATAAAGAACATAAATAAATATGGAGAACCATTATGAAATAATGCTAAGTGAAAACAAGTAGAACTAGAGAATATACACAATGATCATAGAAAAGGAAAAATAAAGGGGAAGGAATGGGCATACAAAGTATTCTAATGGAGAGATCCAGGGAATAATTGCAAAGTTATGATATTTTATGCTTTGAGATGTGTTTATCTAATGTAAATAATGACAAAGCAAGAATAAGTGGTAATATTAATATTTAATATTAAGTTTATGATAAATATTATTTTAGGGAACATTCTAGGGGAGTGATTCCTTGATCATTGTCAAGTAACAAAGTATTTTTTAATTAGAAAATTCCATTCATTATAACAGAAATAAATACTATAAAAAATTGAAGAAAACCAAGCAGGGAATCTAATAATCATGAACTGTGAATTCTGTGTTTTCATGGATTATATTCAGTTAAAAGCAAGTCAGCTAGGGCTTGCCATGTGTTTCCAACATTTCCTCATCAGTCCCTACTACCCCAGCATTATTCCAATGCTAGATTCTAGCCAGGACTTGAAGGAGCCCCCAAAATATAATAATTTTCTATAGCGGGTCCCTTATGACAGTACCAACACTCATGCAGATAACAACTTCAAACAGAAGTTTAGCTGACCTAAATCAATTACTATAACAAAGAAACCAGAAGAGTCTAGAAATCATCCCAGGCAGTAAGCATTTGATCTCTTTGCCAAGCAGAGAGATGCAATAGCCAAAAGCAACACCAGTTTAGAATATAAATAGGTTTACAAAACCTTATGTAGGATTGTAGATTCTAAGCAGTATTGCTTCATAAACCAATAAGGAACAGTAAAGAGAAAAATAAGTATAAAGAAAGCTTGAAGAGAAACTCAACCAAGCAAAATCATCCCAAGGATGAAACTGAAATAAGAATAACCAAAAAAAAAAAAATGGAAAAGCTCTGTAAAGATTTTTTATAACTCGTTCTTTTCACCATCAAGGACAATAGGCCCACCACATCTGAACTCTAACATTTTAATCCTATTAGATATGCTGCAAGGGGAGGGTGGGAGAAAAATGTGAAACTAGAAATCTTATAAAAACAAATGTTGAAAACTATCTTTACATGTAACTAGAAAATAATAAAATACTTTTATGATAAAAAAGAGATATGCCGCAAGATGAAGGGCCAATAGCGCTGAAGAAAACATGGGAAAAAGCAGCCAGACCAAGCCAGCCAAACTGGCATTCTTGCTGATGGTCACATTCCTTCTCCTGTCTCCAGACCTTTTTATTAGCTATTCCCACCCCCAGAATGCTTTCCTTTCTATATCTGTCTTTTAGATTCCTTTGTTTCCTTCAGTACTCAGCTTAAGCCCCACCTTCTACATAAAAGTTTTCCTGATCCTCCCAGGTGCTTGGTCCCTCCCTCCCTCCTAAAATTACATTGTATTTAGTTTATATATGTAACACAGGCTGTCTCTGAGCTTGTTATCCCAGGGACAAGTCTGTTCCATTCTATTCCCCCTCAGAGTTCTCCTGTACTCTAAGGAGTTTGGAGGGTTTCTGTTCTTTGCCATCAGCTTGAGCCCCCACTGATTGTGCTTCCCCCATTTTAGGGACCCTGTGACTAGCACCCTAGTTACATTTAACTACTTAATATCAGAGAAACTTTTACAAAGGTACATTTCTTTCGTAGATATAGCAAGAACAAATATATTAACCTTTTCCTCCCATACTTCAGGGTTAAAATCTTCACCAACCCCCATACACACACACACACACACACACACACACACCACCTTAGTTTCTGGGGAGGGCTTAGCTCATTTCCTCCATGGCATAGTACCACCAAATTCAAGTCCAAAGCCCCACAGAGGTAACCACACTGGACCTCTGCTCCCTAGGGCTTCAGCGCTAGGGTGACTGCTACATCCAACCTAGATTACTGAATTCTAGGATCCCTGTGGTTTGAAGTCCCTAATGGAAACTCTACTTCCTTCCCCAAGAATGTTAAAGGGCAGAGAAAAAGGCCAAACCTCCAGGACTGTTTTTTCAAGGCCATAAGGTCAAAAGTATGGGGTGGGGGGGGCGGGCAGGATAAGGGGTTGGGAGGAAAAAGAGAGGCAGCCTCCAGGCCCTTCATCCTTACTGTTTAGTATGAGTGGAGTCCCTTAATGTAGGATGTGAATGCAAGAAGAAACCTTGACAGTGTTCTCTCAGGTAGTTTTAAAGATGGGAGACAGTTCTGGCCATGCAGCCAATGGAAAAGGCTGCTCTCAATGATGTAAATAAGGAAACACAGACTGTTGACACTTGTACCAGTTCTCTAAACTTCCAGAAGCAGGCCCTCCAGCTACTTTTGTAGGGGTGACACCTTCTAGGTGGTCTAAGCATGTGCCAAGCCCCCATTACATATATACACTGCATATACTTTTGTAGGTAATTTCTCTCTCCTGAATGTAAACTTCTAAAAGGCAGGTAATATTTCATTTTTGTTATTGTTTCCTCAGTGCCTATCGTAGTGCTTGGCACATAGTAAATACTTAATATATACTTGTTAATTATTTGAAAACAATAAAGAAACAATAACCTTTAGTCCCACAGTGAATTGTGCCAACAGAGCCTTCTAGGGGTTTTTTGAGGGCCCTGTCACTTTTCAAGTGCCCATAGAAAAAGTAGTTGAAGACATGAATTATTTGGAAGTACTGGAATGATTTCATTGTTTTTCGAAATATGTTGGAAGAACATGAGGAAAGTTTGCTGAATTTGCTCCAAATATCAATGCTGAGGAGCCTCTGTCAAGTGTGTGGGGAAGTTAGTGTTTCCAAAATGAGTGAATATTTACCCTGAGAAAATAAGCACTTTTTGCCTGGCCTAAGTATGAGAAATCTTTGAGAACTAAAGACTTTTCTAATATTCAGTGGCTCCTATTGGGAATTATGCCTTTATTACTAAGCCCCTCAAAAAATCTGACTCAAAGCCATAAGGTCAAGGGTAGATATAAAATACATACTGTACACATTCCATTAATCTACTGCATGTACAAGCTCAATTTGTGATATTAATATATTCCATTTGACCTATGTGTGTGGTATATTGCATATGGTTTTAATTTGAATGTTGAAAAGCAGTTTGACCTGGTATATTAAATGCTTGAATTAGGGTTAGGAAGTCCCAGATTTGAAGCCTGTTTTAAGTACTTACTAGCTATAGGACACTGGGCAAGTTATTAAGCCCCCTTAATTATGAAATAGGATAATAATAGTAATCTGTCTCATAAGGTTATGGTGAGAATCAAACCACAGATCCCCATGATGGATTTCTATCCTGTCACAAAAGGCTTTCTCAGATCCCCATGAGACAAGAGAGCCTTGAACCCATATTACTAACTTGTGAGTCAGCCATGACTTTGTCCCTCCCCTGAAATGATGGGTGGTTTCATAGTGATTAGACTTTAATTGGCTTGGTATCTTGAAGAGGTTGTAGACATGTGAATATTGGTAGGGTAGAGGAAAGAATGGTGCTATTATTTGATTAGGAGCAACTAGGTGGTGCAGTGGATAGAGCACTGGCCCTGGAGTCAGGAGGACTTGAGTTTAAATCTAGCCTCAGACACTTCTGGGCAAGTCTCTTAACCCTGATTGCCTCAGACATCTGGGGCCATCTCCAGTCATCCTGATGTATGTCTGTCCACTGGATCCAGATGGCTCTGGAGGAGAGAGTGAGGCTGGTAACTTTGCAGAGCCCTCCCTCACTGAAATCCAATTCACTGAAAGTCATGACATCACCTCCCAGTGCCACCGTCCTCTTTGAGAATAAAGGACAAACAACAAAACAAATATTATCCATTTCTTCCTTGTTATTTATATTGTTTTTAAATTTTCATTAAATGCTTAACTATTGGGTTCATGATTTGCATAGTCCAGGAGCAGAGATTATTTAACTGGGGGTAGGAGAAGAAGGCCATGATTTGCATCTATATCCAGAACACTCCATCCATGCTGAACTGAAAAATCTAGCAAAGGGTTCTAGAATCATAGTTTTCAGGTGGATTCCTGGGGACTCTTGTTACATATAGATATATAAATGTGGTGAAGCACAAATAAATAAATATCTACACAAGTATGTATATGTATACTCATACAGTTCAATATTTAAAAGATCATTGGCTTCTGTCTGTGGTCGTACTGTCCACCAAGAAATTATAATTCCTCTAAAACTAAGTAAATGGTCTTGGAGAATTTCTGTGGCCCAAAAATTCATCATCCTTCAGCCAGACTTAGACCAGTCCTCGGAAAAGACTTTCTGTCTGTCACTAGGCCAATACCCAAAACCTTCCAATGTTGGATGTCCCCAAACTTGTGCTCTGATAGTATAACCTTTGAGACACTACCGCTACCTCCATGCCCCACAGTGAGCCATTAAAGTAAAGACTTTGTTGAAATCATCTTTCTGGTTATTCAAAGTCCTCCATCTCTGACTTTCATAGTTGACTTCTGGATAATATTTTACATATGAGCTGGCAGATAACTTTATTTTCAAAAGGAAAATGGAGTCAGTGCCAACTCTCTAATGAAAACCTGAATATTACATTGTGAGAATTTCAGGATTCAGAGAGCCATATTAACTCTTCCACATGGCCTTGTTTTTAAAGTAGATGAAGCCAAACCTCCCTTGGTGTCTCCCAGGGGGTTCTCACTAAAAGCTGTCCCATGTGTACTCCATTTTAGCCCAGTATGATCAATTGCTTATTCCTACTAGTAGGGCCTAGGCCCATTTAAACCATCAGGCTTAGCTCCCACTCCACAGGAATTGGAGAAAACAAAACGGGCAAATAGCTCCTTTGTAATTAAGACTCCTAGACAGATGTGTTCCTCTTCTTATTCTTGCTCTACCATGGCCCTGCTGCTAGAGTGTCACTGCACTAGAATGTCCCTAACTTCTGTTTTTTACTCCTTTTGGACCTTGGACTACCCTTATACCTTTTCAGGAGTATCTTTCTGATTTCCTGGTACCCTAATGTTTTCCCAGTTACTGATTCCTGGCCCCTTCTGATTCCTATGTCTGTGCTCCCCTTATTGACTGCTCACCTGCTCAGTCATTGGTCTTTTAGCATTCATAGGACTTACCTTGTCCCAATTCCTTACCCTAAAGCCACAGTCTGGTATCATCCACGTAGGGCACTGACAGAGCCCTCTAATTATCTTCTAAATTATCAGATACTTCGAGGTCAAAATTACTGGGTATGAAAGTGTGAGGATTGGCATTGATTAAATAACTGATCAAATCACTCACCCCACTTACAGTGACTGATAACATAGCTAAGTCCTGATACCTTTGTCAAATAAGAATGCTTCTCAGATGAATAAATCAGGGGCGCAAACTAGATATGAACAAGGCCAAGACATCCTTTTCTTTTTCTTTTTTTTTTTGTTTTTCAATTTATTGTTTGCAATTTTTATTTAGTTCATTAAATATTTCCCAATTACATACATAAAATTTAACATTCATTTTAAAAAAAATTTTAGTTCCAAATTCTCTCCCTCCCTCTCACTCCTCCCCCATCCCTTTAGAAAGCAAGCAATATGGGGAGCAGCTAGGTGGCACAGTGGATAAAGCACTGGCCCTGGATTCAGAAGGACCTGAGTTCAAATCTAGGCTCAGACACTTGACACTTACTAGCTGTGTGACCCTAGGCAAGTCACTTAACCCTCATTGCCCCACCAAAAAAAAAAGAAAGAAAAGAAAGCAAGCGATATGGAATCTATTATACATGTGAAGTCATACAAGATGTATTTCTGTTAGTCCTGTTGCAAAATAAAACACATACAAAAACCAATAAATATAAAGTTTTTAAAAGCATGCTTTCATCTGTACTCAGAGTCCATCACTTCTCTCTCTCTCTGGAGGTGAATGGCATTTTTCATCATGAATCCTTTGAAATTGTCTTGGATCATTGTCTTTATCAGAGCAGCTAAGTCTTTCACAGTTGATCATCCTTAAAAATATTGCTGTTACAATGCACAATGTTCTCCTCATTCTGCTTACTTCACTTTGCATCAGTTCCTATAATAATCTTGCTCATCATTTTTTAATAGTACAATAGTATTATATCATAATTATATACCAGAACTTGTTCAGCCATTCCCTGATTGATGGGCATCCCCTCTATTTCTATAGCTGCTATAAATTTTTTGTTTACATTTGAGTCTTTTTCATTTTTGTTTGATCTCTTTGAGATACAGACCTAGTAATGATATTTTTGGATCAAATGGTATGCATAGTTTTACAGTCCTTTGGGCATAGTCAGGCTAGCTTTTTCAGCCAAGGCTTTAGGTTTGATAGGAAGCTGTTAGAGTTGGTTGAAGGATTTGGTCATCCCCTGTATGTCTTGTATTAAACTAGAAATTAGTTTATATTAGGAAATTCAGGAATCTTGGAGCTTAATGGAAGAAGTTTCTAGGTGTACCCCTGAGGAAGACCCGCTTGGAGGAAGAAAAGAGCATTTGGCCTCCTCCCCACTACCCTGCTTGTTCAAAGGAAGATCTTGTAAGCTTCAGATAAGAGAATTTGAACATTTCATCAGCATCCCTAGGATGGCAGTGGCAAGAAATAGTGTCTGCATTTAGAGCTTCACATAGATGATAAATGATGAGGAAAAGAAGATTCAAGGATCTACAAAGAAGCCCAGGACAAAAGGTACACCATACCTGAGCATCTTGAGGACTCCAGCAAAAGGACTTCTTTTGCTACCATATTCTAAGCTTAAGTATATTTTCTCTTGGACTCTATATGTACTTGCAGAAGAATCTATCATGGACTTTTGGGAGGTTGTCTTGTATCAACTATACCACTGTAGTAAATCACTGTTTCTAAAAGCTAATCCTCTGACTGATATCACCTGATAGTCTTGGGATAGGCAACCTATTGGGGCTTCATCACAGAGCTACCCTGGTAGAACCATAAAGGGAGACATAGTGACTGCTCTCTGGGCACCCAGGCTACCAGGGAGAATGGGGACTGAGACTAACACCAGAGGCTATACTATGCTGAAACATCCTCCTGACTTGGGACAAGACGAACCCCAGAGCACTATAGTCAGATCAGTAGCCTTTTTATTCTTAAATATCATGATAAATAAATTTGCTAAAATACTGCTGCACAACAATATATATTCAGGCACAGTTGTAAACTTTATAACACTATATGAATATTGGTATTAATTATTAGTGGTAGCATTACTTTCTAGCCTCATCCTACATACATTCCCGATACAGGGAGTATATTACCTCTCCCAGTTTCTCTCTTTGGTCATGCCTTAGTCCCTCCCTCAAACCCCAGACATTTCCCATCATGTTCTCTGTGCAACATGATTATATATCAGTCAATGAAAATGCTTTTTTCCTCTCAACTCAGTCACCAAGAGGGCAATGGTGCAAATTCCTCTCACCAATGATTGCCAGCTTATCCTTTATCTCTCAAAAGACACCACAGACCTTCCATTTTCTACCTTGAGAGTTCCCACTCTCCCTGTAGCTTAGCAGCCACTCCTCGCCTTATAACCAGATGCTCTTTTGCCATCCTTCACATGGTAAGTGAATTCTCCAACTCGTATCTCTTAGCCTAAGAACAGGGAGGGTGGCAAGAACTCTGTTATAGCCAGAAGGAGCAGGGACTCAGAATTCAGCTAAATAGGAGTGAGGCTGGCTGACAGGTGTGAAGTTTGGCAAACCACAGGTCAGATTTCAAATAAGCCTGCAGAAGCAGGGAAAAGCAGATGGGTATAATGGTAGGTTTAATGAAGTTAAGGAAAGGTCAAGAGTCCATAAGATTGGGAAACAGAGATCAAGGACCCCAGCTAGATAATTAGGGAACAATAGGATCAGGAAACTAGGCAAAAAGTCTGGGAAATAAGTGAACTAACAGTGGGAACAAGGCACCTGCATAAAGAATTAACCTTGATACTGACACATAATCTCTATCTGCTGAGATAAGATCCCTATGTGCTTCCTGACTAGGGACAGAAAGGTATCAGAATGTGAGTAGACTTGAGACCAAATGTGGAAGCAAGTGGGTACATCTGACTGAAGGAGAGATAAGGAGCTAAAGGGAATAAGGAACAAAGTAGTTCTTTTTGGAGGGGCAATGAAGGGTTAAGTGACTTGCCCAGGGTCACACAGCTAGTAAGTGTCAAGTGTCTGAGGATGGATTTGAACTCAGGTCCTCCTGAATCCAGGGCCGGTTCTTTATCCATTGCACCACCTAGCTTCCCCCCCCCCCCCCGCCACCGCAAAGTAGTTCTTACCAGGGGTTATCTTCACCCCTTTATTGCAATGGAGAGAGCACTGAGTCTGGAATCAGGAATACCTGAGTTCAACTCCAGCATCCGACACTTACTAGCTGTGTGATGTTGGCCAAGTCACTTAACCTCTGTTTGCCTCCATTTCCTCAACTGTAAAATGGGGGTAATGATAGCACATACCTCCCAGGGTTGTTACAAGGATCAAATGAGATATTTGTAAAGCATTTGGTGCCTGGAACGTAGTAGGCACTATATAAATGTTTGCTATTTTTGTCATTATTACAAACATGTTTATCATAATTAAAATTTGGTTATGTTCTTAGCTCCATTTTTCCTACCAGGGAACATACACTTCTACCAAATCTAATAAAGGTGCAATACGTTCAAAGTCTAGACAATCTCTCTCTGTTCTTCTTTGATAATGTCAGCAGCCTCTTAATCAATGCTCACAGATGTCCCATCCAATCCAGTTTGGCAAGGGCACTGAGGGGGTCAGGACAGGTTTGGAACTGAAATTAAATCCTGTTACTGACTCAGAAGAACAGAAGGGATATCCCCCCCTTCTCTAAGCCATTTGCTAGTGGAGGTACAGCTGCCGTGTCCTATTTAGTCTCTGAAAGAGTGACAGTAAGTGCTTTTATCTGCTTCACTACCGTATGTAGGGCTAGTCGTCATTACCAGGTCAGGCTTGGTCTCTTCTGTAGATGACTCCTCTGCTACACCAACATTGCTAGCTGGGTTGGTAGCACACTCGGTGGTGAGTTTCCTCAGCAAGTGTGATTCCCTCTGCATCAGGCTCAGACACAGATGCTAATGACAGAAGCAGATCCTCCCTCATCAGCTTCACTCATATCAAGGCAAGTTGCCAGTCCTGAACAGGGCATGGACAGGGGGGGAAAATTCTCTTTCACTGACACAAGCATGAACAAGCAGAAACTGGTTCTTTCCCCTCTTCTCATTAACAATTACAAGTCATTTTCCTATTTAGCTAGGTGGCACAGAGGGTAAAGTGTTAGACTTTGATTCTGGAAGGCTTGCATTCAAATTTCACCTTACATCCTTACCAGCTATGTGACCCTTGACAAGGCATTAAATCTCCCTTAGTCTTTTTCTCTTTGTCTGCAAAATGGGGACAAAAATAATAATGCGCCTATTTTCCAGGGTTGTTGCGAGGATATCAAATAAAATAACATATATACAGTGCTTTTCCAGTTCTTAAAGTGATGTATAAAATCCTGGCTGTTACCCAAAACTCTACTTTCTGGGTCCTTATATGAGTCCATCAGAATTGGTTTACATATTTCTGTTATTAATATTGTGTCTATCTCTAGAGTGGGGGAAGGGAGAGGGGAAAAAAAGGGAAAAAAAGAAATTTATATAATTTTATCATATATTTAAAAGGAATAGCAAGTTCTACACAACAGATTGGCAGTTTCATGTGCAGTCATCTTTGTGTGTGTGTGTGTGTGTGTTGTTTGTTTGCGGGGCAATTGGGGTTAAGTGACTTGCCCAGGGTCACACAGCTAGTAAGTGTTAAGTGTCTGAGTCCGGATTTAAACTCCTGAATCCAGGGCCAGTGCTCTATCCACTGCACCATCTAGCTGCCCCCCAGTCATCTTTTTTATTATGTTATGGAAATGCTTGTTCCATAACTTAACAATAAAATAAAATTGTAAAAGTAAATTAAAAATGTGCCCTTGGCTCGAGTGCAAGGACACTTGAATATTTCAGTATGTTGATCTATAGGGAAAGGTCAGGCTCATTGAATGTGAAATTGTTCTAATCCCAGTGGGCCATGGCATCTCCAAGATGGCTTCTAGGATGGCTGCGGTTAGTCTGGGTCCATAATTGCAGGACTCTGGTGTTCTTGCATCACATTTTGAAGATATAGAGATCCCAGGAGTGTCTGGCTCTGGTAGAAGTTTAGGAACTGTGGTAGTAGGTTTTGGTATGGATATTGTGTGGAAAAACTAGGAGATGTCCTAATAGACTATGGAACGCCAACTGATGCCCTTTGGATACTGGTGCCAGAAGTAAGGGGACAGCATGCTGACTTCTCAGTAGGACCTGTTTTTCAGAAGGGAATTTTAATCCCTTGGTAGTTAACATGAGTTCTTCAAAGGGAAAAAGCAGCAGCCTCAAGGATTTGGTTATTTCTTTTTTTAAAAAAAAATCACAATAGGGGCAGCTAGGTGGTGCAGTGGATAGAGCACCAGCCCTGGAGTCAGGAGGACCTGAGTTCAAATGCAGCCTCAGACACACTAGCTGTGTGACCCTGGGCAAATCACTTAACCCCAATTGCTTCACCAAAAAAAAAATCACAATTTGTTTCTTGAGCCTTAAATAAATGGAATCCAAATATTTTAATTAAATATACCTTTCTGAGTGTCAGAGGCCCTGAATCCAAATCATGGCTCAGTCACTTATGAACTATGAAACTTTGAGCAAATAACGCAGTATCCCAGAGTTGCCTGGTGCCTCATTAGCAAAATAAAGGATTTGATCTAGGTGACCTTAAAGATCCTTTATAGATTCTATGATTCCATAATTTTTGCACATCAGAATTCACTTAATTTTATTTCTCTTTATTCCCAACCTCCCACAGCAAGGCTATGGTGAATTTTCAGTTGGATTCTTGGACTGTAGGCAGAGTGAGATTTTCTCAATGATTTTCTCAGGTGGCATGGCTTCCAGGGTGGGAACCAGAGTTTAGGTAACACCTCAGTATTTATTGTCACACTGGAATTGCCTGGCAAGAAATTAAGGCTGACTAGGAATGGGGTGGGGGGCAGACTAGAATGTAGGCTAGACATGAGTTGGGGTGGCAGGTAATACAGTTCAAAACTTAAGTTCAAAGAACTCTGCCTAGATGGAGATATGGGAATTTACCATGAGTCTACACAAGAAAGAGGTCAAATCCAAGAAAATTAGCACCCACAGTTTAAGGAGCTAAGGTCTAAGCAACAAGAAATGACTATAATTAGACTGTATAATAAGCAAAGAATACCTATCATATTCAATTCAACAAACAATTATTACTACTGTATATTCAGGGTAGGTAAGTGGTACAGTGGATAGAGATAAGGCCCTGGAGTCAAGAGGAGCTGAGTTCAAATTTGACCTCACTTACTAGCTGTGTGACCATGGGCAAGTCACTTAACCCTGTTTGTTTCAGTTCCTCATCTATAAAATGAACTGAAGAAGGAAATGGCAAACCGCTCCAATATATTTGCCAAGAAAGCCCCAAAATGAGGTCACAAAGAGTTGGACACAGCTGAAACTACTCAACAACAACTGTATGTGCAAGATACCAACAGTAAGGATGTTGTCCAATACTTAGACAACGATCTTTAAGCCAAGGGTGCATTATATATTCCCCCTGCCTAGGGGCAAATTAGTCTGAGTGTGTGGGTGGCCTGAACCCACAGGCTAAGGCATGACTGGCTGGAATAGGGAGTAAGGCACAGGTAATAAGATGTTACCTGACAACTATAGACATAATCTTTCAAGTAATGACAATTAGATACGTTTATCACGATTTTCTTCATCTGTGAAATGGGAATAATTAATCCTTGCCCCACCTACCTGACAGTGCTGTTGTGAGATAATGTATATGAAAGCACTTTATAAATTCTAAGATTTATATAAATATAAGGGTCAGAGACAGGATGGTATAAGAAGATTATTAGCTTTGAAATTAGGAAGATCTCAGTTCAAGGCCTGGCTCTGATACATACTAACTGTACGATTCGGGCAGTTCACTTAACCTCAGTTATCTTCATCTATAAACTAAGAATGGTTCTTGTACAAACTAAGCTTTTTCAAACTGTAAAGCATTCTATCTGGGTGAACTTCTAGCTACTCTTAGCTAAGAGTTAACAAAGCATCCTTCATTCTCACCACAGTCTTTGATTCCAAACTAGTGAATGAAATCACTTGGTTAACTCTTTTCCTAAAAAGGGTCCCTGGAGTACTTGCTGGCCAATACACAGTGACTTCAGAAGCCTAGGAAGTTTCATTAGATGTATCTTATGCACTTAGCAGCTGCAAAATCTAAATGGCAGATTGAGTAACTATACCAGAAAGACAGGAAATAAGAGAGGTCTGATTTGTGTTTTAGTCTGAGTTTAGCATCTTGTTCTTAAGCCATTACCATGCTGCATGGCTATCTGATCATGAACTTCTGGGGTAATTAACACCTCTTCAAATGTAAAGACCAAAGATATAGGAGAGGTAGAGAACCATGAGCAGGAAGAGTCTCACACCCTGGCTACTGAGGCTCATCTGAGTATCATATAAACAACCCATCAAGTTAAACAACAAACAAGTGTCCAGTATTAGCCTAAGAAATTGTGAGCGTTCCTTGTTCAGTATAAGAGAACAAGAAAATTGCCCCCTTTGAGGTGTGAAATGTGTAAGTTATTCAAGCAATTGTGTGTGGGGGGGTAGTTACACACATTAATTAGGGATTTCCTAGTACTTTGCATTATGTTGAACATTGAACACATGCCAACCCCTCCAACTAAAGTTAAGTATGAACCTATTGCAATTATGAAAAGCTTTAGAATATATGACCATTAGCCAGAGTACTAATACCATCAAAGGAAAATTCATTACTAGTCACACGGTTTGGAACTATTGCTGTGTTTTACAAACAAACACTTTTTTTTCTTGAGGCAGCTTGATATAGTGTATAGAGTATGAGACTTAGAGTCAAGAATACTTGAATTCAAATCCTGCCTCTGATACTTAATAGCTTTTAGACCATGGGCAAGTCATCAAACCTACCTGAGACACAGGCAGCTTTCTAAAATTTTAAGTTATAATTGAGTCGCAATCTGATTTGGTGAAAGGAGTTCCCACACAAGGAGTACTAACTCTGATAAAGCTCAGAGGTCGGGGACAGCTAGGTAGCGCAGTGGATAGAGCACCTGCCCTGGATTTAGGAGGACCTGAGTTCAAATTTGACCTCAGACACTTGACACTTACTAGCTGTGTGACCCTGGGCAAGTCAGTTAACCCTCATTGCCCCACAAAACAAAACAAAAAACAAAAAACTCAAGAGGTCCTTGACATTGTGGAATTTTTTTTTACCAAAATATAAAAACCAAACTATTTACCCTATGAGAAGAAAACTTGAGGGCTATATAAGGGGATGTCAAAAATGCATTTATAGTTAATGCATGGGAAAGATATGAATACTGAAGTAAAGAAAATTGTTTTTCTGGAAAATACAAATAGGTCATTGGGAATTAAAGCTGGGGGAAAACATTGGAAATTCTGTGATTACTGGAAAACTTGAACTGAAAAAAATAGTTTTACACAAAATTGCAAATAGGGGATTACTCTCTCTAAAGAGAACAATTGAAGAAAGAAATTCCAGTGGTTTGGCAATTTGGCAAATCTTAGCGATCTCCTTTTGTCTGCACTTAATGTCTTGAAGTTCTCTAGGATTTCATTATAATCAGTTACAAAAAGTCAGTTCTTTCAATGTGCCCCCCTGTCCCAAGCCCATAATGAAGCACAGGGAAAATGTCTATCTCATACTCGTTATCAGTTCTTTTAAGATCCATCTGTCAAATGACCCAAAAGACCATCCCAATGTAGTACCTTATACTCATAGTTCTCTTACCTATGTCTTCCAGACTCAACCATATCTGCTCAACAAGAATTCTTAATCTGGTGTCTGGGAATTTACTTTTTTTTAAAAAATTGATAACTATATTTCAATATAACTGGTTTCCATTGTAACGTTAAGTTTTGTTTCATTTCGCATTTAAAAACATGATTCTGGGGAGTCCATAGGTAGACAGATTGCCAGAGGGATCATGACATAATAAAGGTTAAGACCCCTTGGCTTAAGTGGTACCTGCCTGACTCTATCTACATTAACTAATTTCTCTAGACTCAGTTTTTTCCCCTATATTTAGTATGTCCCATTCCCCCTACCTGTTCAGTCCTGTCTTCTGCTCTAGAAATTGACCTTTCTTCCTATTGATTTTCAGTATCTGCCACTCCCCATCCCTTGTCTAGAAAAATCCTTGTTCCTGATACCTTCAGCCCTATTGTTAGATGCATCCCAGGCTCTTCCTGTTTAGTCATTCCTCACAACTGGATTCATCCTTGCTAGCTGTGACCTGTTTCAGCCAATTTCAATTATTTTATTGATACAGACAATTCCCAATAAAGAAAACTTCCTTGCTAATGCAGATCACCAACTGTTCTATAGCTTTGTAGTCTTAAAAAAGCTGCCTGAGGTATAAAGAATTTAAGTGACTTGCCCAAGGTCGCAACCAGTGTGTATCAGAAATGAGACTTGAACCCATGTCTTTCTGACTGTAAGTCGAGTTTTCTTTGTAAAACACCACATTGTTGTTTCCTTCTTCAAGTCTTTGTCTTCTCTCCCTCTCCTCTCCTCTTCCTTCCCCTCCTGTCTGTCTCTCTCTCTCTCTCTGTGTCTCTGTCTCTCTCTCTGTGTCTCTGTGTGTGTGTGTCTCTCTCTCTTTTCCTTCCCTCTTTCTCCATACATAAAACAGGTGTTCCAGCCTCAGAAATCTTCAGGGGAGAAAAGGGAACAATTTGAGCCCTTGGAAGGCTGTAATAATTTTTGAAGTTTTGTTCCTAATCTAAACAAGATGACAATAGTATGTCTATACCATAAATGTAATATATACTTATGTAAACCACTCACCACTATTTGGAGATTTAAAGTTAATGGTAAATGTGTCATTAAAAACAAATGTTCTCACCACATTTCTTGAATGAGGGACTTGTCAAGCCCAAAGATGCTCAGTTCTAACTTCCACTAGTGGTTTGGGGCTGGTCTTAACTAGCTAATGTAATTTTGTCCTCTTGTGGCAATGGGAGAATTGTTTTTATGAGGGCCAATTCCATGACTCTTGAGATAAAAGCTACAGGAACAGTGCAGAAAGCCCAATTGCCTAGTCTCTGGAAGATGGTTATTTAAAAGATAGGGATCTTTGCAACTGCTGCCTGTGCTTCCCCTGTTACCCAATAGTTAAGTAACTTAATTAGCTAGAATCCAGTGTGCTTGATTGGTCTATTGGAAACAGAAGAATTATTGCTAACAAGATTGTTCAGAAATAAATTTGAACTATTATTTCTGGTTCTTAAGAATTTCAATGACTATTTCTTTGTTTTAAAACAGGAGAACAAATTAGGATCAAAATAGTGTTTGAATGCAGTGATGGAGAAAGTAGTCATTTTTTCTTCTGTTTTCCAGTTTGCCCTTTGTTCCTTCCATATGAGCTTTTCACTCATCTCCCATTCCTCTTCCTTTAGCAATACATAAGTGTAAAAGTACTTGCTTTGTTTTGTTTTGTTCTCTTTCTAAAGTAGCACAAATGTTAAGGTGGTTTGGAGGGATGGCCAGATAGAGATAAATTATACAGTGCCATATGCTATGGTTTGAGAAACCCTGCTGCAAAGTGCCACCCACCCCTGAAATAGTACCCCACTACCATCATTTTGCTATAGTGCCTCTCTCTCCTCTTCCTCTTGGGTCTAAGATTTCTACTGCTGGAGTCTCTCCTCTAGATTAGATAAATAAAGGTCACTTTATCTAAGAGAGTTCTGCATGCTTGCCTCTATGTTACCTGGGAAACTCCCTTTCAGCCATTTCTCATTAACATGTTGCCATTAATCAATTGGTCAGATTAGCTGGATATTACCTTAGAAAGCTCAAGGAATCTTGCCATGAAGGGATATATCATAAAATTTCAGAACTGGAATAAATGTAAATAATGTTGCCTGATTGTCTAATTTCTAGATGAGGAAAGTTAGAGAAGAGAAATTATGACTTCAGCTAATAGGTGGAAAGGCATGACTAGTACCCAAGGTTCCCTTTATTCTTCATCCAGTACTCTTACTTTACATACCTGCAGTAATATTGTAGGAAGATGAGTAGACTATGAGTAGACTATTCTCACCTAGCCTAGTGTTGCCACCAATAATTTAACCAATTAATTAACTGTACCACACTGTAAGAAAGAAGACTCAGAACATGCCTATATGGGGAAGTTAGGCTCAGGTGGGCTGTAGGAGTAGGGAATGCTGGGTAGCTTGGTGGCAATGCAAAGGACTCTATAGGACCCACCAGTTATTCCATGGATCTCAAAAATTTAACAGCCTTCTACTGTATGTATGTATGTTAATATGTATGTATACATACATGTTTTTAAATTTATTTACTTATGTATTTATCCACCCATCCATTTATGTATTTATCCATTCATTCATTCATTCATTCATTCATTTTCTGTCTGTTTACTCATTCATTCATTTGTTTGTTTGTTCACTTATTTATTTGTTTATTTATTCTTTCATCCATTTATTTATCTGTTTCTTCATTCATTCATTTATCTATTTATTTGTCTCTTTATTCATTTATTTACTTGTTTATTTGCTTATGCTTGCTTGCTAGTTTATTTACATGTAATCCTGGACAAGTCACTTAAAGTCAGGATGCCTTAATTTTCTGATCTGTAAAATGGGCATAATGATAGTACCTACTTTCTCTGGTTGTTATTATGATCAAATAAGATAATATTTGTAAAGTACTTTGTAAACCTCAAAATGCCATATAAATGTGAGTTTTTATTACTTTAACTTACCCTGGGAGACAAATCAAAGCCATTGTGGTAATTTGATATTCTCATTCTTACTGCTTTTGCTGCTCACCAAAGCACTTCTTAGTCTGTTCCCTCTCTCTTCAATATCCAACTGAATACCACAACTGAAGTTTGACAATAATAGTCCTGGGAGTTTTCATTTGGGATCTCTTTCAGGAGGTGATCAGTGGATTCTTTTCATTTCTATTTTACCCTCTAGTTCTAGAATATCAGTGAAGTTTTCCTTGATGGTTTCTTTAAAGTGAAATACCTAGGCTCTCTTTTTCCAGCTGCTGGCTTGCTGGGCCTTGCCTGTTCTGGATCATACTTCACCCTCACCCTGGTGACCAACCTTTCCTGCCAACCTTCTGAGTTGTCTCGGGCTGGCAAATTGTTTCAAGCTATCCTTTTGTGAGTTCAGCCACTCCCGAATTCACTTAGAGGTATTATATGAAAATGTTTGAAGAGTAATTTGGGAGCTCTCAGGTAAGTCCCTGCTTTTCTGTGCCATCTTGGTTCCACCCTTCCCCAGCTCATTTTTATAGATGAGGAACTGAGGCAAACAAGATGAAATGACTTGCCTGGATCACATAGCTAGCAAGTGTCAAAGGCTAGATTTGAACTCAGGAGGATTACTCTTCCCAACTCTATCCACTATGCCTCTACCTTCTTCTATAGTGTCACTGTGTCTTGCCTTGTACTATATTTGTTGACTTGACTTATCTGTGCCACGAAGTTACAAGATTTTTGATGACAGGAACTGGAATTTTCATATTTATGTTGCTCTTCTTGCTTTCCCACCTCCCATCCTCTCTACTAGTTCTTAACATAGTGCCTGGCATTTAGTAAAATAGTTATGTAACATATGAATGCTCCCTTTCTGTGTCCTGTTGCTATTATTTTCTGTACATTAAACCTACCTTTGCTATGATTAGTCTAATGAGGGCCTGGTGAATATACAGACCAGTTCACCTTGTTGAGATAGTATCTCCAATCAGAGTGACTAATGAGTTGCTACTGTGATGATATATGAGGGAAGTGACTGTGTGGCTGTCCTGTCCGGGTTGGGCTGCCACAAGGTTGAGAGGACTTTTTCTCATTGGCTGCATAGAAAGAACTGTCAGCATCTTCAAAAGAACCTGAGTCAGCTCCTGACATTTCTTGGCTGTATTCCCATCTGGAATGGGAATGAAGTGACTCCTTCACTCACTGATTCTCTGAACCACATTATTGTTGTTGCTATTTGTCCTTCGTTCACAAAGAACACTATGACATCAGGGTGATGTCCTGACTTCCAGTGAATTGGATTTAAGTGAGGGAGGGCTGAGCAAAGTCATCAGCCTCCCTCTCTCCTCCAGAGCCATCTGGGTCCAGTGGCAAGATATACATCAGGATGATGAGATTTCCCCGGATGTTTGAGGCAATCAGAGTTAAGTGACTTGCCCTGGGTCACACTCTCATCCTCCTGACCCCAGGGCCACCTAGATGCCCCTCCCTGAACCATGTTATAAGGAGAAGGGTCATGGGCCTTCCCCCCCCCTTGAAAATCACAAGTCCCCCCCCCAAAAAAATAGTCCCAATTCTTAGCTTTTTCATCGTTCTTTTCTGTTCTGCATATAAAGAATGGAGCCTTTGACCCTTTTTGGGACCATGATCCAAAAGACTCTGGAAGTAAGAATTCAGATTATGTTTGGCAGCCAGTGGAACATTAATGTCCAAAGTTGCAAGGAATGATTATCAAGAAGGACTTTCAGAACTCCAGCCCAGTGGAAGGATTCATCCAACAGCTATGCTACATTTGGATGTGACTTAGTAGACCCATGCTATGGAGAAACTGAACTCTACCTCTACCCCCCATCTGCCTGAGGTAATATAAGGGGAATTATGTCCCTGAGGTGTTAGAAGGAAATATTTAATTGCTCTTGCTATATCTATGAAATAAATACCACTTTGCAAAAGTCAATCAAATGTAAGTGGTTAAATGAAACTGACATTCTCGTCACTGGCCCCATAAAACTGGGGGGAGGGAAGAAACAGCTTTTGGGGGCTTGAGCAAAGAAAAGAGACAGCCACAAACTCTTCAGGGTACCCTGAAACCCTGCAGGGTGTATATCACAGTCTTGGACTTGAGAGTAGAGCCAGAGAATATATGTTACTTTAGCATTTATGATATTCATATAGGGCAGTATCCTCTCCTATGATTTCATTGATGGAAGGAAATTTCACTGTGGAACCTCCACTGATTACAGATCAGTGATTCATCTGTAATTTATTATTTTAGAGATTTGGATTAGTACCCATCTTCTGACTCCAAGTTTTGCCTTTTATCCATTAGATCACAGTACCTTTCACTGTGTGCTATACATTTCTCTATAGTTCTCTATATATTTTAGAAATGAGGCATTTATCAGAAACACTGGCTGTAAAAATTGTTGCCCAGCTTTCTGCTTTCCTTCTAATCTTGGCTGCATTGCTTTTGTTTGTACAAAACCTTTTTAATTTAATGTAATCAAAATGACCCATTTTGCATTTAATGATATTCTCTGTCTCTTGTTTGGTCATAAATTCTTCTCCTCTCCATAGATCTGAGAGGTAAACTATTCCCCCCTCTCCTAATTTGCCTATACTAATTATCACCCTTTATGTCTAAATCATGTACCCATTTTGACTTTATTTTGGTATATGGTTTAAGATGTTGGTCTATGTCTGACATTTCTCTATAAAGCAATAAGTTCTATAAGTCATATAATAGGAGCATGTCCCATATGTCTATCTTTAACACTGACTTCCCTAGCTCTCACTGCTTGAGGACCAGGTATACATTTCACCTGTCCCCCAGAGTTCTCCAGTACCCTTAAGAAAATTGGGGAAGGTCTAGTTTTTCTGCAAATAGCTCCAGCCCCTACCAAGAGTAAAGATGGTCCCCTCTACCCCAATTCCATGTAACCACTAATAGTTAGATTTGTTTTTATAAAAGAATATTTATGGGCAACTAGGTGGCACAGTGGATAAAGCACCTTCTGTATCCAGGAGGACCTGAGTTCAAATCTGGCCTCAGACACTGGACACTTGCAAGCCATGTGACCTTGGGCAAGTCGCTTAACCCTCATTGCCCTAAAAAAAAAAAGACTATTTACTTCAAAATTATAATTATAAATATGCGAAGAGCTTAGCTCATTTCCTATAGAATACATGTCCACTTCCAAGTCCAAAATTGTCTTTAAGCTTGAGTTCCAAGCACCCTGGCCTTTCCAGGCTTCCCTGACAGACAGATTAGCTGCAACATCCCTTCCGGAATCTTGGCTCCAAAGTTGCAATGGCTTGGAGTCCCAGGTCCTTTGGGGATCATGGCCAGCACCTAAAACTGAGAAGGACAAGTGAAACCAAATAGAAACAAATACCCCCAGGTCCTTTTCTCGGAGCTGGGGTTAAAGAGGCTGGGGAGGCATTCCCAGTCCTGTTTCAGTTCATGGTAACCATGCTGTGTGTAAACTCCTTGTGATCTTTACCCTGTGTATGCAGCAGGAAAGAATATACATGAAAGAGAATGAACAGGAAAAAAGAGACCGTCCCCCATCTGGACAGTTTTCAAGACTACAGCCTCTTCTGGCTGCAAAACCTATCAAAGGAAGCCACTCCCTCCCATGTTGTAGTGGTACTCAGGGAAGCAGCATGCTTCCCATATTGGATGATCTGGGCATGCTCATGTCAAGCTGGCTTGCCCATTTTCTCATGTTTAAAATTTGCCATCCCCAGAAAACAGGCCAGGGAGCATTTTTTTTAACACAGTCCTTCTCTCAGAGTTAAAACAGTTCTCTATGATCTCTGAGAAGGCATAAGCAATGCCCATTCCTTTGCTTCCTTGGCATTATGCAGTAAAATCTCAAAACAATTAATGTTGCATGATCATATGCAATCCCTAATCAACTGAGGAAAATCACAGTTATCCTCAAATGCAAAATTTTTTAGGTTCAACAAAATGAGAAGGACTTTTTACAAAGCTTACTAAATATCTCTGCTTGTTTTGCCTTATAGGGTCTTTCTCAACCCACAAGCAAAAGAAAAAGCACAGGAAATTGGCTTCCATCTCAGAAGGAAACCTGGTCCACATTGAGCTTTCTAAACTATGTGGGGTTCTCCCCACAAGAATTTGGGACTTAGAGCTGACTGGTGTCACCCCATTCTCAAATAGGAAAATTATCCTGGGTGGAAACTCTTCCAACAATTCCTTCAGTGCATAAGGCCATCCAAATGGACAGGACACAGCCAGATTCTCTAGGGATCAGGATCCCTCTGTGGCATAGATAGTATCCTACAAAAGTCCAGGCAATTTCCTCTGGGTCCCTATTCCAAAGAGCACCCTGAATTTCCCCCCATGGATCCTTGCTGTTGCCAGAGTAAACTAAATGGGATTGCAAATCCACCTGTCAGAACAAAAAGATACGTAAGCTCTTCCAGCTACTTATAGATACGTAAGAATTCCAGCTACTTATAGATTTTAGATACAAGCATCTCACACTAAGAATTTGTAGGGCATTTTACATGCACAGAAGGCAGTCTATATCTGTCTAAATGCAAAAGAACTATATGAACATATCTGCTTGAGAGTAGCAATGTAGTAATTTTAGATTTCTCATGTTAAACTTTATATCAGTATTTATATACAACTCAGTAATACAGAACATATCAGAATAGCAACATCAGGTATTAGTATATCAATACTTATACAGAATTCAATAACACAAAAATCATTATTTAATAGTCAAGCAATGAACAAATGAAAAGTGTGCAAAATTATACCAATGAAACTGACTTGTGAGGGAACACACATTGGATTTTTTTAAAATGACAGTACATTTACAGCCTAAATAAAAAATTGTCAAATGTTTCTAGGATTTTATAATCCTAGGTATCTCAAAAATCCAAAATCCAAGGCACAGATCTCCAGGGGTCCCCTCAAAAGCAAAGGGTCAAATTTTATCCTACACAAGGCTTCGCATGTAACAATAACTTCCCTGGCCCCCACTTCCTGAAGGTCAAGTGTGTTACACTTCATCTGTTCCCTAAGGTCTTTCAGTACACTTAAGAGAGGATTGGCCAATATCTAGTCTCTCTGCAAAGGCTCTAGCCCCCACCAGTGATATTCCCCCAAATGTAGGGCGTAGTCCCCTCTATCCCAGTGCCAGTCAAATTAGCTTCTACAAAGGAATACTTGCTTCAAAATGCACAATAACAAAAGTACAAACAGTTAAGCTCAGTTTCTATATAAAACAATTCCAGTTCCAAGTCCCAAACCTCTCTTAAGCTTGAGTGCCAAGCACCGTGGTCCCTCCAGGCTTCCCTGCCAAGCACGCTGGCTACAGCATCCCTTCTGGAAGTCTGGGTTCCAAGGTTGCCAGGACTTGAAATCCCATGTTATATGGGGATCAACCCCAGCACCTAAAACTGAAAAGGATGTACAAAACCAAACAGAAAGAAACACTCCCAGGCCCATTTCTCAGAGCTGGGGTAAAAGACAAAGGGGTAAGGTATTCCCTCTCCCGGATCAATTCTTGGTGCTCTTGAATATATGGTCTTCGGGGACAGCTAGATGGTACAGTAGATAAAGCACTGGCTCTGGATTCAGGAGGACCTGAGTTCAAATCTGACCTCAGACACTTGACACTTACTAGCTGTGTGACCCTGGGCAAGTCACTTAACCCTCATTGCCCTGAAAAAAAAATGGAATATATAGTTTTCACCTTTTGGGGGGAAGAGGGAAAAGAACACAAGAAAAAGAGAGAAAATGTCTCTCTGTGGCTACACAGACAGTCAAAGGAGTCTATTCTCATATAGCTACCCATCATTTACAGTGATGCAGACACAATACATGCTGATGGGAATGGTAAAATACAGCATGTGAATACAAAACTGAAAGCTGTACAAATATGATGACCAAGTAAGGTTGGCCCAGGAAAAGAGATGAGAAAATGTACCTCCCTTCTTTCCTCCAGGAGTAGGGTCTATGGGCATGGAGTATTATTACATCAGACTTGTAGAAGATAGGATTAGTTTTGCTGAACTGTTTGCTACAAGGAGTGTCCCACTGTATTGAAGAGGCAATTGGGGCTAAGTGACTTGCCCAGGGTCACACAGCTAGTAAGTGTCTGAGGCCGGTTTTGAACTCAGGTACTCCTGACTCTAGGGCCGGTGCTCTATCCACTGTGCCACCTAGCTGCCCCTCAATTAAGATTTTTTAAAAAGAAATAAAATGTAAAACTAGATACTGGGAAACCAGTGAATTTTCACAAGAAATAAACCTATTTTCTAAGAAGAAAGAAATTAAATTTCAACTCTCCTTTCTGAATAACATCTATTCAATGAGTCTGCCTCTTGTTTTCAAACACAGGGAGTGGTCAATGAACTTTGAGGTCATTTATAAATTTTATTATTTTCCAAGCTAATGGGTGGTGCCTTTTCTGTAGGTGTCTAATAAAGTCTAATTCCATAATTGTGAGTCTGTGAGGATACCTACTATACCTGTACCTCACCTGACTCATTTCATTCTAAACAAGTGAATTACAGTGGGAATGAAAGAAAATCTTATTTTTTCTGTGTCTGTTATGACTCCCATCACATCCTGCCTTAAGCCGTGCACACTTTCAAATATAACATTCTGCCTTACTAAATCATTGGTTTTCAACCTCCAGGCAAAGGTTTCCTGGGAGGAGCCATATAGTTATTTCAAGAAGTCCATTTCCTTAAAATGACTCATTATTATAAATGAACAAACATGCCTTCTGTAGACTGAATGTATATAATGCATCTCACATGTGTATGTACAAATATTTTTTTCCTGTGTGAGAATGCTGTTGTAATTTTAAAATTAACAATTCATTTAAAAGCATTATTTAGTTCATAATATCTGTTTGTCATTATGTATTTCCTCAATCAACCTGCAGTAATAGTATAGTTGCCATAATATGAGAGTCATTTAAAACAGAGTCATTTTGCTCAGAAAGGTTGGTCTAAATCAATGGTTTCTCACTCAAATAGAAACAGGGACCACTCATCTTTACATAAAGATCTCTGTGGGCCACATATTGACTTAGTTTTAAAATGTAAAGTTATCTGCATTTGATTGCATTTTTACTCATTTTTGTTAAATATATCCCAGTTACATTTTAATCTAGTTGGGTAATCCCAGGCATCCCGCCATGGTTCAAGGGTTTGACAGCTCTGGTCAAAATCATAGGCTTTAGAGTTGGAAGTGACTTTAGATATTCTCTGGTTTAACTCTGATTTTACAAATGAAGACACCAAGATCCAGAAAAGCTAAATGACTTGTCCCAGGTCACATAGCTAATAAGTAACTAAGTCGGAATTTGTGACATATAAAAGTTCTAGAGACATAATTTAATAAAAGAATATCTGTAGCACTCTCAAATGCCAAAGACAATCATGGTGCCAGGTTCACAGCTTGTACATCCTTGGAAGAGGGGTGTTCCTAAGGGTGGCAATCAACTCTGATTGGTTAACAGTTAATGAGAGAAAGCATATTATAACGAACTAAACCTTTTCTAATGGACTTTGATTATGTCATTTACTTCTAAGTTATCCCCTACCTTGGACAATCTATTCAAAGAATTTATCCCTTACCTAAGTCTGAGCTGGAGGGAGTTTCACCTATTGGGTGGAGTAGCAATACCCAGAATGAAGGAAAGTATTAATCCTTTTATCCATCAGTCCTGTCCTTGAGAGATTGGACAAGGAAATAGGACAGGGTAAAAAAGCTAGGGTTCCCCCAATTTTAATAATCGGCTATTAATATGAGAAAGTAATAATCATTTCTTTCTGATTCAAATCCAGGTCCTCTTTCTTCATACCCACTCTTCACACCACTGCACCATTCTACCTCTCCAAAAGAACCTTTACATCTTTTCTGGCTAGAAGGGCCAATGATTCTAAAAACCTGCATCCTTGAACCCCAGTGTATCTACAAACTGTACAGGGTAGTAAAATTGTGTCAGTACTAACTTGGACTCTGCCCATAAGTTATACCACTTACCCTCCACTGGCATGACCCTGAAGCAGAGGGAACTTGCAAAAATGAAATCACATGACCCCAAATTCATAGAGGGCAGGACAAGATTTGGTAGGTAGAACTGGATCTCCCCAAAGGGGACAATGGGGCATTTCTCCAGTTCTTTCTGAAATAATCCATTCTATTTGCACATTCCAGGAAGTTATAGAAAGGAAGCAGCAATGGACTGCCAACCAGGGAAATTCTCCTAGGGGTGTTGGGGGTGCCCCAACGATATTCAATAACTGAATTGTAAGGAGGGTCTGAACCCAGTGGGTAGCAGTTGGCAAATGTTCATTCTTTGGCTCTCAGTCTTGGTTGTTGGGTGCTTATATTTTTGCAGTGTTGGTATAAAGTGACATTTGTTGGTTTTTCTTGGAAAATTCTAATGTTCTGTTCACTTAGAAACTCTGAGTAGATTTTCATTAAAAAGAATCTGTAGATCTCTTTTTGCTCAGAACCTCTCACCTTGAAAAACCTTGAATTTTGTTCCAGAATAGCTTTTATGATCTTAATGATCTACTGCAATACATCTTCATTGAAAGAGCTAGAAACCCAGGGCAGCTAGATGGCGCAGTCGATAAAGCACTGGCCCTGGATTCAGGAGTACCTGAATTCAAATCTGGTCTCAGACACTTAACACTTACTAGCTGTGTGACCCTGGGCAAGTCACTTAACCCCAATTGCCTCACCAAAAACATTAAAAAAAAAAAAAAAAGAAAGAAAGAAAGAGCTAGAGACCCTTCACCTTGGGGGAAAAAAATTAATTGGGCTCATTATGGACAAATTTTGTACTAGAAAAGCTAATGGCTACTTTAACATAGAATATAGATTTGAATAACATCTGACACCTATCCCTATTTAGAGCTTTTTGTTAGATTCAAATGAGTAGCTAGTGAATTATGGACATTCTAAACTGAAAGTGAATATTCCTTCTAAATACCTTTATTAAAAAAAAAAATTTCTGTACAAAGGTGGCCCTTACTGATGTGAGAATGCAGAGAGGAGAATGTCTAAAGTTCAAATATATTCTTATTTATCCTTTTCCTTGGGCTGAAAAATGGGGTTTACAAAGGGCACAAAAGTAATCATTCTCATTAACCAAATATATTTTCTATGCTCATAGTCATAACTTAGAAATTTCTTCATGTTCTCTTTTCTGTCTCTTTTTCTCTCCTTTCCCTTTCCCTTTTTCTCTTTCTCCCTTGTCTACTGTTTTTCTGTGTGTATATGTTTATATTTATATACATATGTAATTTTTCATAACTTTTACATATTGATAAAGGTAATGTGAGTCCCTTTGGTTTTTGGTTTTTGGTTTTATTTTTTTTTTGAGGGGCAATGGAGGTTAAGTGACTTGCCCAGGGTCACATAGCTAGTAAGTGTCAAGTGTCTGAGGCCAGATTTGAACTCAGGTCCTCCTGAATCCAAGGCTGGTGCTCTAGCTGCCCCAGTCCCTTTGGTTTTAAAGAAAAATAACTATAATTAATTATCCTCAAGTTTAATTCTTTATATACTATAATATATCATGCCTCACAGCCATATAAACCACTACAAGAGTATTGGTGTTTGAAGCTTAGGTTCACTAAAAGACTTTTACATTTTCCCAAAGGCAATCCAGCCAGATCTCATCCTGTTCAATTCTGATCCAATTATTGTTTCATTTGCGATGTCTAAGATATACCTACTGATGAATGAGTTCTATAGGTTGTATATTCAACTAAGTCACTGGTGTCAAACTCAAGTAGAAACATTCCTACAGGCCCATATTGACTTATAAAACCACAAATGAACATTATCTATGCTGTATTGCATTTTTATTTATTTTATTAAAGATCTCCCAGTTATGTTTTAATCAGGTTCCTGCCCAAAATATTGCAAGCCAATCAGGGGCTGAGTTCGATACCTCTGAACTATATGATATAGTCTGAACAGTAGGCCTTCTTCATCCACTTGGATTTTCCTGTGTAAATAATCAGGCCAAATTCTTTTGAGTGAGTCTAGATCTCATTTTGGAAGTTTGTAATGTTACTGTTAAAGCAATCATCACAGTGTTATCTACAAACAGGAGCATCTGGAAGATATCACCTATAGAGAATCACCCTTGACTTGAATTCTGACCTGGACCTCCACCATGGCAATGATGATAACCTTTGGCATGCATACATCTCCCTATTTTATGCCTTGATTGATATTAGTAATCAGAGGGTCATCTAATAAAGTTATCATCTCTCAAAGTATCTTGTAGAATTTTGACATGTGGGAGACACCTTGCTGGAATAAAGCTTTTAAAGTAGTGATTTGTTCCATTAAATTAAATGCTTTTTAAACTGTTAACAAATAAGTATAATGAAATCTACATCTTTCAGTCATTTTTGGATGGTAAAGAGGTTGTTAATTACTTAATATGACTTGCAAAAGTCTAACTGTTTAATTCTAACACCCTTATCAAGGATGTCCAAAGGGCACTGGAGTGGTAAACAATATACTTGAGCAGGCCAAAATATGTGACAAATAGGAGAAGCAGTGTTAAAGATGTCATCAAAGAAACATAGGGTCAAAAAAGAAGATAAACTAGTCTTGCTGTAAAATATGGCCTACAAGAGTGCCTGGTATACAGTAGATGCTTAATGAATGCTTTTTTAAAAAAAATGAATTGTCACATTGAGAGATAACTAGTGAAGCCCATGTGTTCTTTTTGTACCATAGTGGTCTCAAGAGGACACAAGGAAAATTCTTTCTTATATGAAATGGTTTTCTCAGAACAGAAAGGAATAGAAATCCATGGGGAATTTAAGAAATATAAAATTTAAGAATTTAAGAAATTGTTTTTAAAAAGCAATACAAATTTCTTTTAAAAAAAGAGAACATCACTGTCACATTGGGTGGATTCCATGTGTCCAAATAAATGGGAGAACATGACACTCAGTAAATATTTGTTGATTGATTTATACTTTTATAAGCCTTTTCTTAACAATCCTTCAGCTAGGTAGATGGCTAAGAAATATTCTTTGTTGTATGATATATTCATTGCATAACATTCATTATATGATATATGTGATAAATGGTACAAAACATAATATAAACATTCTTCTTGGCTAAAACCTCCAAGGAAAACTAGTGTTAGGTAAATTTCCTATAGCTATAGCACAAGAACAGTGGTCCAAGTTAGTATTAAATTTCATATCTTTCCTTTTTAGGCCATAGAATGAACAGGGTTCTGAAACTCACTGTGCAAAACTAGTTTTGTTTGGAAGATGTGCTTCTGGATAGGAAATATGCACTAAGATGTGATAATACTATAACAATTCTCCTTTTCTCCTATGCTTTCATACTGTGTTTATGTTTAACAAGCCCTTTTTTGTGTTTTATCTTTTATCTCTTGTAATTAATTATACATTCATCCTTTAGTTTCTGAGTAGTTTTCCATGTATTCTTGAACTTACTGTTCAGCAGAAAATTCACTGCACATTTTCATTTGTTTCATAGTGTTGGACAGTCCATTTTCATGGCTCAAAGTAATCAGAGGAGACCTAAATGTTCACAGCCTAATTTTTTTTTTTAAAGTAGGCAAGTACACCCATTGTTCATGCATTTAATCTATGCTGAGTCTGTATTTCTCAGTCATCCATTCCAGTCACATTTTAATAACTGGGAAAAAATGCCTTATCATCACCAAAACTTTCCTGAACACCCATAAAATTAGTTATACAGTACTGGTAGCTAAGTCGAATCACAATGTTCCTTTTCTCCTCCCCCCGCCACCCCCCTTTCCCCAGGCAAAGAAGAGCAAAAAGTTCTTGGTTTCAATGAGATACTAATCAAATTAAAGATTGGAATCTTCTTCTTAAAATTTTCTTAAAATAGAACCAAACTAAATGATCATTATGTAGTGAGTATGCTCTGGGCTCACTGTCCCAGAGACAGGCCACTACTTCTCATGTAGTGAGTCAGCCTCAGGAAGGCTCCAGGCTTAATTCTTCCCAAACAAAATCAGCTTCATCCCTCCCTCAGAGTTCTAGGGTTACCCTGTTCAGAGGCCACATTCTCTGTGAAGCCTTTTCTGCCACCCCTTCCCCATCCCCACCCCCACCCTCAGCTGCTAGTGTGCTACTCCCCCAAAATTACCCTGGCTTTATTTTGTCAATATTGTTTATATGTTTATATACAAGCACATTGCCTCCTTATGACAGGTTTTGTTTTTTTGAACTTTATTGCCACCACAGTGTCTGGTACATTTTTAGTAAGTGCTTAATAAATGCTTATTGATTGGTTGATAAGAAGCTGACAAATTGCTACCTCTTTAGAGGTACTTCAGGAACTGCTCTGATTAAGAAATAAGCATGCTTTATAATTATTTTGTTTATAATATGTGTATAGATGGATAGTCTAAAGTGTTCAACAGCACATGGAAAAATTTTATTCTCTTAAGTATTATTTTCTGTTTCTTTTATATGTGTTTGTGCTGACTTATTGTACGTGTTGTTTACCCCAATAGAACGTGAGCCTCTTAATGGTACAGACTGGTTCTGTTTTTGTCTTCATGTCCCTAACCCCTAGCAAAATCTGGCACAGAGTAGGTAATTAACAAATACTTTTAGATTAACCTATTAATTAAAAGCTCCCCATTTTACATTTAATAATTATATTTTATTTATTATTTAATAATACTTTGTTTAGGAAACCCTTTCTTAATAATTCCGAGCCACTGCCTAACCCCTAATTCAAATGACCCTAGAATGATAATTAGATAAATCCATATTAATGAAGTTTTACCGCATCTGAAAATTAACTTTGGGATTCCCATCTAAGGCAGTCCATTTTCTTCTTAAGGTCCTTTGTAACACAAAGTGAAACCTTATGTACTCAAGGAATTCTGAAAAAGCACCCTGAAATTAGAGTCCCTTGAATATCTGATGGTGATTTGGGTTTGGGAGCCTTCTTCTTTGGAAGCAGAATGTTATGGTGGAAAGTGTACTGAGTCTGAAATAAGAAAAGCTTGGTTTCAATCCTGCCTCTGGGAAGTCCATAGATTACTAGGCATGGAGTCAGGAAGTTCTGAGTTCAGTCCAGTCTCAGACACTTACTAGCTGTGTGACCCTGGGTAAGTCACTTAACTTCTGTTTGCCTTAATCCACTGGAAATTGAAATGGCACAAACCACTCCAGTGTCTGGCAAGAAAACTTCATTGGCAGTATGGTTTATGGGATCCACAAAGAGTCACACAAGACAATGACTAACCAACAATAAGCCTTCTCCTAGAAGTGTGTATGTGTGATAATGTAGAATTGAGGGGCCTGGCCCCCCACTTCAGAGCATGTTTCTAGGCCTGATCATCACTGACTATTCTCCCCACTACATACATGCCCATTTTCTCAGCATTTAGTAGAGAAAAAGCCTGCGAACAGACCAAGAACCAAATGGAGACCTCAATTAGGGGACTGCCCAGGTCATTGTCAGGACAGGTGACCTCAATTTTACTTTTCCTTGGAAGGTGAACTCACTTGTTCAACTAAGCTCCTTTTCATCTTTTCCAGAAAAGGAAACTGAGGTAGCTAGCCATTAAACAATCTTAATTGATTAATGTTTAAAATAGCAGCAGAGCACCAATTAGATTCTCAGCCCCAGCAGTTCTAGCTTTCTGTTTATTCTCCCAAGTGCTGCTACTTCTGTCATTTAAAAATATCTCCTCAAAATACTTGACCTGTTGCTGATTGAGAGATACTATAGCCTAGTGGATGGAGCTTGGCCTTAGATTCAAAAAGGCCTGTATTCAAGCCTGCTTTTGATAAATATGAGCTGCCTGTTGACCTCAGTTCCTGAGGGAGTCCTCTAAGCCAGTGAATTACAGGCCATTGTTAAACTTTGTAGGTGGAGGGATTTTCCTCACCTGGAATTTAAAACATTGATTGAGCACACATTGAACACAGGCCCAGTCCAAAATAATTGCTAGTTAGAGTTTCCTAGTTGAAAGAAAATCTCTGCCATATATTTTGAGAAGATTGTCCCTTTGGTTTTGTTTCTGAGTCAGCTAAACGCCAACTTGCCTCAAACAGATGGAAATTTGGTCATTGTAAAGACTGCATTTCTGACTGACAAAGATATAACTATTACTCTAAGAGTAAATGTATTCACCTTCTTTATTGAATCATATACATTTTGTCTCTGTGGTATACCCACATCTTAGGTTAAATATAAATTACATCCTCATTCCAATCACAGTCATTCAGATTTATGAAATAAAAACAAGTTATTTTAGAAAGTCTGAAGCTGTGATGTGACAAAGTCTCTGAAGGAATAATAAAGCAGTATAAATAAAATTTCCATCAAGAAATTGAGAAGGAAAGTTCCACAGAATCTCAAAGTCACTAAACAATGTTTCTTTGTGTGTCTTATGTATATGTTTTTCTTTGTTTCATTTTCTTGTAAAGGATGAGGTCACAAAAGGGTCCATTTGTAGTTAGATGACAGTTATCTGGAGCCTTCGGAGAACAGTGTTCTGGGTCTGAGTCATCTGGATAACTGGTGTTACCATTTTGAGCATGAAAACTCTTTTAGGTAACTATCTTAATGGAAGTCCATGTAAAGTGTGTTACATGATTCACTTCCTGCTGAACACAGAATATGAAATATAATGAAACCTTTTCTTAATGACTCAACTATCAGTATGAATGGGGATAGCTAGATGGCACAGTGGATAGAGTGCTGGGCTCAAAGTCAGGAAGAATCATCTTCCTGAGTCCAAATTTGGTCTCAGACATTTAGTAGCTATGTGAGTCCAGGCAAGTCACTTAATCCTGTTTGTTTCAGTTTCCTCATCTGTAAAATGAGCTGGAGAAGGAAATAGCAAACCACTCCAGTATCTTGGCCCAGAAAACCCCAAATGGGGTCACAAAGAGTTGGACACAATTGAAAAAATGTCTAAACATCAACATGAACAGCATTTAATTCAGCATACTGTAAAACAATAATGTCCCCAAAAGCAAAAGTTGTCTGGACCTGTTCTAGATAGATCTATACTGTGGCCCTTTTTGAGTCAAATGATTTTCTGCTTTGAGTAGTATTTTTTGTTGTTTATATTTTAAGTCTCTTTATTGCTGTTAACTGTCACTTCTTCAAACTGTCATCCCCATTTAAATTTACTGCTTCAATTCTACTGGGGCCTTGGAAACCAGATAGCTAAGACTGATAGAACTGTGGGTAAATAAATATAAATAGGCCATGACTAAGGCTTCGAGAGATTCCCTTATGAGTAAACTATATGAACTTTGGCATCTGGACTTATAAGTTCCTTAAAGATAAAGACTATCTCATTTTTCTGTCTGTCCAGCTCATTGCACATAGTAAGTGCTTAGTAGATGTCTATCTATAGCAGTTTCCCCTTAATTGTACTCCTCCTATCTGTGTGGCCTTTCTTTCTCAATCTCTTTTGCTAGAGAATTCTCCTCCCATTGATGTGTAAGAGGCATTCCCCATGGTTTTCCCCTCCTCTTCTCTCTCCTTCGGTATCCCATCTGTTCCCATGGATTCCATTATCATCTCTCTGCAGATTAATCCCAAATCTATCTATCCAGACCTAATCTCTCTCTCCCTTGATCCCCATTCCCACATTATCAGCTGCCCAGTGGACATCACATGTACATCCAGTAGCCATCCCAAACTCCAGCTCTGCTCCTGACCACCTTTATGACACCGGGCAAATCATTGAATCTCTCTGGTCCTCATTTTCCCCATTTGTAAAGTAAAAGGATGATATTAGATGCCTTCTAATGCTCCATCTGGCTCTAGATCTATGATCTTATGTCTGAAGCCATCTGTCCTCTAAAGGTCCATTTTCACTGGAGGGCACCATCACCCTTCCACTGACTTAGGTTTTATAACATTAGCACCATCCTTGAGTTTTCTTTTTTCCAAACCTTCCCCCATTATCTTCTCAATTGTCCCATGTTTTTCAGTCCTGTCTCTATAGCATCTCCTACATTTACCCCCTTCCCTTCGCTAGTACATCCTTTAACCTAGTTCAGGCTCTCGTCACCTCTTTCCTAGACTGTTACAACAGTTGTCTAATTGGTCTTTCCTGTTTCTAGTCTTTTCCCTCCCCAATATTGGCAAATTGATATTTCTTTTTTTTTTTTGTTGTTTGTTTTGGTTTGTTTTTTGTTTTGGGGGGAGGGGATGAGGGTTAAGTGACTTGCCCAGGGTCACACAGCTAGTAAAGTATCAAGTGTTTGAGGCCAATTTGAACTCAGGTCCTCCTGAATCCAGGGTTGGTGCTTTATCCACTGTGCCACCTAGCTGCCCCCAAATTGATATTTTAAAAAAAAACTGACCATGATACTTCTTTTTTTGTGTGTGAGGCAATTGGGGTTAAGTGACTTGCCTAGGGTCACAGAGCTAGTAAGTGTTAAGTTCTGAGGCCGGATTTGAATTCAGGTCCTCCTGACTCCAGAGCCGGTACTCTATCCACTGCACCACCTAGCTGCCCCTATACTTCTATTCTTATAAGTCTTTAGAGGCTTTCTGTTATCTCTAGAATAAAGTAATAATTCCCACCCTGGCATTTAAAGCCATGTGCAATCTGGATCCCACCTATCTTTCCAATCTTAGTTCATATTATCCCTCTTTGTAGTTCATATTATTCTTTTTATTTCATAATATTCCAACCTAGAGGCAATGAGGTGGTTCAGCAGATAGAGCACTGGATGTGGAATCAGAAGTGCTGGGTTCAAAATTCAGCTTCAGACACATACTAGATGTGTGACCCTGGGCAAGTCATTTAACTTCTGTCTGCTTTACCATTATCCTTTCTATACCTCAGGGGATTAGGAGTGCAGTGCCCCCTTCAATCTGGAAAATTTGTGTAAATTATTTCAGAAGAAGTCTGAATTTTTTTCTTTTTCTTTTTCTTTTTCTTTTATGGGATGTTTACAGTATCTTAATGTAAAATTTAGGTTAAGTATTTGGTCATAGACTCTGTGTCATCTACTGACCTTTGCATATTATCTGTGGCTTCCATAAAACTCCCCAGAAATTCCCATTTAATTTATTATGCTGACCAGTGATATCGAAACTGTGATGGGGAAAGTGGAAATGTGGAAGGGATAACTGTAGTTTCCTCAACTGTCAGAGAGGAACAATAATAGCACCTACCTGGAAGGGTTGTTGTAAAGATCAAATGAGATAATATTTGTGAAGTGCACATGGGAGAAGCTATATAAATGCTTATTTCCTTTCCATCTCCCTTCCCCATCTCCTTCTCCCTCCCCTCTATCTCTCCCTCCCTCCTCTCCCATAACTATGTTATGGATACCAATTTAAAAAGCACTTCTCCCCTCCCCTCCCCCCCAAAAAGTTAGCATGTCTGACAATGGCAGTAGTCCTGAATAGCACTATAATTCTTCCATGAGTAATAATCCCTTGTACCATTATAATAAAACCAGGTAGTTTCTTTAACTATTAATTTTTTATTAGAGACAAGGGAAGTGCAGCTTCCTCAAGATAACTCATTACTGAAGGATTATTTTAAATTAGAATTTATAGTAAGTACCTATATTTCGCAGATATTTTATATAATTGCTTCTAAAAATTTTAAACTCTTGGCAAAGAAATCTGCATTTCACCTTCACTTTGATTCTGCACTGTGGAAGTAGATCCCTTCAAGTCCGCGTCTTCTGGCAAGCAAGGCTAGGAGCTGGACTCATTGTCCTGCCAATGAACGTTCATCTTCTCTAGGAAACTCTGGAGTGGTTCTCCCAAAATGCAGCCAGCACTGCCTGGACACAGAAGTGCCCCATACTGGAGGACCCAGGAGCTCCCAAACTCTTAGACTCACGAGTTTGTCTCCGAAGTTGAAAATGTTCATCCAAGATAATAAGTGTAACAGTTCATGGGGGTGCTCTTGCCAGGACACCAGGGAGCCTGCTGTGGACTCCCTAATATACTAAGGAGAAGACAGTAGAGGCAAAAGAGAGCCAGGCAGAATACTGCAGCAAGTGAGCTCTGGGCTCACTATCTCAGAGACAGGCTGGCTATATCTTCCCCTAAGAGTTCTAAGGAGAGACGTCCTTGGGGCAAGTTTCTTGTCTACAACCATCAGTTTGAGCCTTCACTGACTGTATTTCCTTCCCCTCCCCACTAATGTTGGGTGCCAAAAAGTAGAGACCCAGTTCCATTTAACCACTTAATATCACGTTGTTTTTGCAAAGGTATATTTACTTCAGGGAAGCTAGGTGGTGCAGTGGATAAAGCACCAGCCCTGGATTCAGGAGTACCTAAGTTCAAATCCGGCCTCAGACACTTGACCCTTACTAGCTGTGTGACCCTGGGCAAGTCACTTAACCCCCATTGCCCCAGAAAAAAAAAAGTTATATTTACTTCAAAGCAATGGCAAGAACAAAGTTCAGACATTTTCCCCAATACCTTGGGCATATACTCTCTCATCCTCCACCTTGATCTCTGGGGAAAGTAAGCTCACTCTTAGCTCAATAACTACATTACTTTGGTTCCACTAAGAAGTTCACTGCCACGTGTGGCATGACTGCCTAATAGATCTTCATCTGCAGTTCTTCTGAGGTAGATCTCAAAGGTTACTCAAGATAACCCATTGATCCTTGGGGCATGCTGAGCTAGTTGCAAAGTTTGGACTCCAGGTAGGCTTCCTCATCTTTCAGGATTAGAGATCCAATCTCTTCACCCAGCAAGAAAACAAACAAACAAACTCAGAGACCAAAGGCTGAGGCCCATTTCACTGGATCTGTGTCCTCAGAGAGGAAAAGGCCCCAAGGTCTCTCCCACTTACATCACTGTTTTTCATTGCATGCCAAAAGTGAAGGATTCAAGTTACCAGCCAGAGAGGCTAGGCAAAGTCTGACTGGGGCCTTTTTGAAGACCCCACACACACACACACCCAGTTCTGGCTACACAGCCAGAAACGGCTTCCCATTCATTACATGATTACACCATTGGAACCATTGACATGTAGTCTCTTCAAGTTACAGCCATTAACACATGATCAAGACTCCCCCTAAAGCAAGCTCCCCAAGATGTTCATCTGGCGACCTTTCAGAAGAGACAACCTCAACCCTTTACAATAGGAAACCTAGGGTGGAAGAAATTGTTTTCAACTGTGGAGCTAGAAGGCATGTACACCTACAGAGGAGCAGGAAAAGGGTCATGGAGGAAATGGTATCTGAGTTGGGCCTTGAACAAAAAGAAAAACTTCAACAAATGGAGTTGGAAGGGAAGTTCATCACATTTCTGAAAGTATTAAGTACTAGCTGGGATATCTGGAGCCTAATCTAAATTCAGAGAGGCCCATAAGCAGGGGCTTAGCCTCCAGGTCATGAATTCTTTTGGGAAAGCAACACATGGATGCCATTTAGACCTTCTTTTAAGAAAGGCATTCTCAAACTTTTTGGTCTCAGGGCCCCTTTACACTCTTAAAAATTATTGAGGGAGCCCCTCCCCCCACCAAGGGCCTTTGTTTATATGAATCATAGATATATTGCTATTTTCCATTTAGGAAATTAAATACAAAGATTTTTATGAAAATAGTTTTGACTTTGAAAATCTTCTGAAAGGGTCAAGGCATAGGGGGGATGTCTGGACTATACCGAGAACTGCTATAGTAAGGCATATAGATGTGGTGATCTATATCAGGAAAGGATGATAAATCCTTACAAATCACAGATATTTGAAGCATTAAAACATCCAAAGGACTATTACATTTTGACTGACAATATAAACTATCCATGCTATATATAATGATTTTGATAAGCTTATCTGCATATGAAACTTTTCTCTGATACTCAGTTGACAACTTTTTGTTAGCTGTGGTCCCCTAGGCACCCAGGGAAGAGGAGAGGTTGCTTTTTCCCACTCCCTACCACCTTACTCAAATTTATTATCCAGCTTTGCTGGAGAGCTGCCAGAATACCTCCTCCTGAGTGTGCCCCTTCCCTCTCCCCCTCTCATGCTCCCCTTCTCGCATTTTGGCTGAGTACCTAAAACTCCAGCAGGACAGCAAAGGAAGGGATGAGATGGTCTTTCTCCCCTTCCATGCTGGTAGGGACAGAACCCCAAAACTCCAAGATGGCGTTGCCCACTCCTTAATTCCCATGTGTAAGTTTGAGCACAGCATGTTCAGCTGGGGGGGAAAGTGGGTCAGTCAGCAAGTGGCTTCCAGAGTGCTTGCTCAAGAAGCACGTTTTAGTTAACTGCCACAAAAACCGCCTTCCTGTGTCTCACAAACCAATGGAGGCATGGTCAACCATGGGAGAAAATCACTTTATTTTGACCTCTGGACCTTTCCCCCTCTACTCTGCCTGCTCGTTTCACTCCACAGAGACAGCTTAAAGGGTTCACAGCTCAAAATCAGTTCTATTCCATTGCCAGTCCACTTGGTCCGGCCAGAGAACTGGTCTTCCTGTCCATAGTCAAGCAGTGGTTTCTAGTTTAGAATTACTGGAGTCCCCTTCTTCTTATCATCTAGAGTACTTGTTTTGGAACTTTTTTGATCACATGGAGCATCACTAAAAAGTCTTTGAGGATGCATCTCCATGATGTGTATGCTTAATTATCCACATGTAGTAGAGACAGTATGCAGTGTAGTAGACAGGAAGGCAGCATCCTAGTCAGGAAGACCAAAATACAAGCTCTACCTCTTATGTATGCTGTGTATGTGACTCTAAGAAAGTCACACAATCTCATTGCTGCAGGGGTAACTCTCTGATATGAAGACAAGGTGTCGACCTACATTAGGAAAAGGTGTTCCAAATACCAATGAAATTATAGGTCCAGTCCCTATTCCTATATATTCGTGTGTATATCTAATATGTATATGTGTGTGTATGAGTATATATGTATACATATATGTTATGTCATTCCCCAACTGATAAATGGTCAAAAGATTTGAACAGGCAATTTTCAGACAAAGAAATCAAAGCTTTCTATAGTCTTATGAAAAAATTCTCTGAATCACTATTGAGCAGAGAAGTGCAAATTAAAACAACTCTGACTTATCACCTCACACCTATCAAAGTGGAAAATATAACAGAAAAGGAAAATATTAGATGTTGGAGGGGATGTGGGAAAACTGGGATGGTAATCCACTGCTGGTGGAGTTGTGAACAGATCTAACCATTCTGGAAAGCAATTTGGAGTTATGCCCTAAGGGCTATCAAACTGTACATACCCTTTGATCCAGCAATACCACTGCTAGGTTCATATCCCAAAGACATCCCAAAAAAGAGAAAAATATCTATTTGCTCAAAAATATTTATAACAGCTCTTTTTGTGGTGTCTAAGAATTAGAAATCAAAGGAATGCCCATGAATTGGAGAATGGCTAAACAAACTGTGGTATATGATGGTGATGGAATATTTTTGTGCTATAAGAAATGACAAGCAGGATGATTTCAGAAAGGCCTGGAAAGGCTTATATGAACTGATGTATAGTGAAGTGAGCAGAACCAGGAGAACACTGTGCACAGTAACAGTAATACTGTTTGATGAAGAATTGGAAATAACTACTCTTCCCAATATAATGATCTCAGACATTCCCAAAGGACTAATGATGAAGAATATTATCCACCTCCAAAGAAGGAACTGGCATTGATTGAATACAGACTGAAACATGCTATTTTTCACTTTCATTTTTTCTTTTATTCAAATTTTCTTATACAAAATAACTAATATAGTAATAATTGCACATGTATAACCTATATCTGATTGCTTACTGTCTCAGCAAAGGGAGAGGGGAGGGAGGGAAGGAAGAATAGAATTTAGAACTCAAAAATTTTAAATAAAAAATTTTATTATAAAAAAAACCCACTACTGAATGAAATCACAGCAAAGAAATCATAGGTTCTTTAAGTACTTACCCCTGGACTAGCTGCTTTGGCTAGCAAAACAGGTAGCATCTGATCTGAGGGCTTGTAAAGAGCAGGTAGAGAGGTATCAGTGAACTTATAAATGAAAAGAAATAGCAGTAGTTTAATACTCTGACCAAGTATTCAGAAATACCATCAACATGGAAATTATTCTTTGGTTTCAGAATCTTCAATCCTTGGCTTCACCTTATCTGTAGAAGAAGCAGTGAATAACTTACCTAGACTATCGGCCCCCAATCCCACTAAAAAGAGGGGAGGAGGAGGGGGCAGCTAGGTGGCACAGCCCTGGATTCAGGAGGACCTGAGTTCAAATCCGGCATCAGACACTTGACATTTACTAGCTGTGTGACTCTGGGCAATTTACTTAACCCTTGTTGCCCACCAAAAAAAAGGGGGGGGAGGAAGGAGGAGAGAGAGGGAAGGAGGGAAGGGGGGAAAGTGTGTGTGTGTGTGTGTGTGTGTGAGAGAGAGAGAGAGAGAGAGAGAGAGAGAGAGAGAGAGAGAGAGAGAGAGAGAGAGAGAAAGAGAGAGAGAGAGAGAAAAACTATGTGCATTATAGTAAAACTTTTAAGTGACTCTTCTGTACAAAAAGTAGGCCTGAGGGAGCTATAAAGTTTAGATCAGAATTTCTGTCTTCAAGAAGCTTATAATCTAGGAGCAGGACAAAATACAAAACACAGAGTTACTGAATATTAGATGATAAAGACATCGGAGTGTAACAAAACAACATGTTTTGTACTTCCCATCTCCTGGGAAAAAAATAGTGAGGGCAAGTCTTGAACTAGTAGTATCAGATCATGGTTAATTGCTAAGTGTTTACTGACAAACTGTGGCTGGTTTAGTATTTGTTCTTCTGTGCCTAAACTGAGCGTGTAGGTATGAAAATAATTCAGTTTGTAAGTCAAGAAACTCCAAATGTATGAATGGAAATATTTTAAGTCATTTTTCACATTCTTTAAATATCGTAATTCTGAGGGGAAAAGTGATTAAACAAAATATGTGGTGGTGAATTTCAAAGTTTTTATTGGCACAACTTTAATATGACCTGGAAGACACACTTCATCACTCATGAATGAAATGTACACCCAAATTTTTGCCAATAAAAACTTGAAACAATCCAAGACGTAGTTTAAATATATTACAAAGCAAATGAATGCATGAAAAAAATAGTACCATATAACTTAAGCTCCATTTTAGCACTGAGAAAAGAGGAGAGAGAAGAGGGTAGGATTTTCTCAGGAAAAAAAAAAAGGCATTCAGTGGTTGAGTGGAAGGATTAGGCCCTCAGAGTTTCTATAACCCAATTCTACGCTGATCTACTTATGAGTTTGTGTTCCACTCTTTGTATCTCAGTTATTTGATAATTAGTATGCATTTCTCCATAGAAATTATCAGTGATTTGGTTATAAGACCATTATTACTATTACTAACAGACTCTATTCTATATTTCAGGAACAAGGGCCCATATAATGCAGGAATTAAGAATAGAAGGAATAGGGATTATTTTTTTTCTCCTTTCCTGGCCACAGAATTGGTTGGCTGGCCTTAGACAAAATTAAGAAATTGGCAAAATTAATCCTTGATATCTTTCCATACCTTCTATCTTCTTTGCTTTACCCACTCCCACATCTTATTGTTCCTCTACTCAGGCACAGAGATACAAGTTATTGTTTCTCCCAGCACAACATGTCATGGATTTGAGCAAGGTGTTAAGAGGAAAGCAGTCCCATTGGACAGTTACATTAGTATGTCGAGTGCTTGACAATCCTTCACCCCAACCAGAAGGACTTATATTTTTAAAAGATGATTACTTTTTAACCCAAATTAATTTCCAATTGATGGGATTTCAGGCAGTATAACAGAAGGACGTTGAAACAAACAACAAAAAAGAGTCAGGCAGTATGTAAAACAAATTTGGGGGCCAACCACAATACAGAGACAGCCTTGCTTGGAGTCAGCAACTTGAAGCAATTTTCTTCTTCTTCTACTATGAATCCGGGGCTTATTTTAAAAGTTCTGAGTTTTGTTTTGTTTTGTTTTGTTCTGAAGTAGACAGCTTTAAAAGCAGTGGCATGGGAGACTCAAGCTATGGGGGAAGGGAGGAGAACACAAGTGGGACAGGGTGAACAGGTCATTTGCTACTTATACATGGGGGGTAGTCGGTCATCATTTACTTTGTAGCTTGGCAAGTCTTAATCTGTTTATATTTCATTTTTGTATCTGGAAAATGAGAAGGATAATATGTGTATTCATTAAAACCTTATCAATTTGACATTTGATGGAGCAAAAGAAGCAATGAAGTTTCATTCTAAATAGATTAAAAAGTAGTTAGTACTCACGAACTTGCCATTTCAAACAAAGCACAAGACAATGGTTGATTTCCTAGAAGGGGAGAGTGTTAGGAAAATAAGGATCTTAGTTCTTAAGATACACGCACTCCTTTCCTGTCTCTGTTGATAAGTAATTGTTTTCATTTTGGGTAGGTTTGTGACTGTGCTAGAATTCTGTGAGGATTTTGATGGCAAAGAACAAACTACTGGTTCCATTTATAAACATCGGATTAATTCTCTGTATATGTTGTAAGTAGTTTATTTGCGTGTTGTCTCTTCCATTAGGATGTGAGCCTCTTGAGGGCAGGGACTGTTTTTGCCATTCTTTGTATTCTCAGGGCCTTTGCTTTCACAGTGCCTGGCATATAGCTGATTTTAGTGAATACCAATTAAGAAGATGGTGTATGAGGAGAGGATTTGGTGTTAGAGACCATAGCTGAAAATACAGGAAGGAATGAGAGGAGATTGTCCAGGAATAGTCTATACCTAACAAGGCTGAGCCATCATCAGTTATCTTGACCAGTTATCCAGTTTTACCAATGGACTCTGATGACCAGAGGAGAGAGTGAGGCTAATGACTTTTCCCAGCTCAGCCTCACTTAAATCCAATTCTCTCGCCAGTAAAGACCTCACCCTCACAACATCATTTGTCCTTTTTGAGAACAACGGATGAACAATGATATGTTCAATGTTCGATGTGTTCTATGTTTGTTAGTAGTAGTAGCTGCCCCTTGGGGACCCAACCAATCAGTTCAAGTTGGACAATGCTGATATTTCTTTCCTCTTCTTGTTCTTCTTCCTTCCTTCTTCCCCCTCCTCCTCCTGTCCCTCTGTCTTCATGGGGAGTCATACCCTTATTTGTGGGTGCTCTCTCCAAAGGAATACAACATACTTTGCCAAGGTATCTTGAGGTTTGAGAGCTATATTTTTTTCTCCCTATTTATTTTATCATTCTTTTTCAAAAAGCTAGGACAATGAACTGTTTGTCTCCTATAGTTTTCAATTATGATTTCTTGAAATATAGCTCTGAAAAGACAGGCTTTGAAAAAGCCCATTGTGATTCAAATGGAGCTACTTGACTATGCTTATAAACCCAAATCACTATGACTTTCATTGATTGGCCAATAATAGGTCCCAGTCCAGTCCTCTCTTGCTCATTGTTTGGGTTTTGATGGCTCAGAATGAGTGTAAATAGCAATTGTTTTCTGTTCTGACCAGAAGCTCTGATGGTCTTCCCCTTCTCAGACTGACACTTTTGTGATAGCAAACTAGGGCATCTTTGGTCTCAGTTCTTACCTAGTCCTTAATCACTGAATGGGTATTGCCTTATACAAACTGGGACCTTGGAAAGATCTTAGCTTTTAAGCTAAGACCAAGGTCTAACACTGCAACGTGGGCTATCACCAGTTGTCTTAATTTATGTCTTGCCACTAGACTCTTAATGACTCTGGAAGAGAGAGTGAGGTTGATGACTTTGTGTAGCTCTGCCTTACTTAAATCCAATTCACTTGCAAGTCATTGATCCTCTTTGAGAATAAAGCATGAGGGGCAGCTAGGTGGCACAGTGGATAAAGCATTGACTCTGGATTCAGGAGGACCTGAGTTCAAATCTAGCCTCATACACTTGACACTTACTAGCTGTGTGACCCTGGGCAAGTCACCTAACCCTCATTGCCCTGGAAAAGAAAGGAAGGAAGGAAGGAAGGAAGGAAGGAAGGAAGGAAGGAAGGAAGGAAGGAAGGAAGGAAGGAAGGAAGGAAGGAAGGAAGGAAAGAAAAAAGAGAATGAAGCATGAATAACAATACCTGACAAAGACTGGTAAGAATATATTTGCCTGTATACTTATAGATCTAATCAAAAGGGATTATAAAATCATATTATAGACAAAGGGATTTCTGAGGCCATCTACCACAATCCCCTTGTTTTATAGATGAGGAAACTAAATCCCAGCAAGATTAAGTGACTTATCCAATTTCACAAAAATAACAAAGGTCTGAGGAAGAATTTGAATGCAGCTCCTCTGATTTTTCTTTAAAATAAAAAGAGAAAGAACATTGACTACATGTAGCAATATAGCTAGAATGTTAGAAAAATAGCAGTAGTATTGTCAAGTAATTCACAAGTGAAAAAATTCAAGAAAGGAGCCAACAATAAAATCTATAACCTAGGATGTCTATATTGAAATGTACAAAGTGTGGAGTATCATGTTCAAGAAAACAGCAAGGAGGCCACTGGTATTGCATCATGAGTAAGGTTTAAAAAAATGGTTCAGGTCATGAATGGCTTTAAAGACCAGAGGATTTTATATTTGATTTTGTAGTTAATGAGGCACCATTGGAGTTTTTTGAGTAGGGGGGATGACATAGTCAGATCTACACTTTGGGAAAATCATTTTGCCAGCTAAGTGGAGGATGGATTGGAAGGAAGAGAGACTTGAGGCCAGATGATCAACCAGCAGAGTATTGCAGTAGTCCAGGCATGAGGTGATAAAGATCTGCACTATGGTGGTACCTATGTCAGAGGTGGAAAGGGAACATACTCAAGAGATTCTGTAAAGGTAGAATCCATAGGACTTGATAAGAGATTACAAAAGGGGGCAGGGTGGGATGAGGGAGAGTGAAAATTCAAGGATGATATCTAGGTTAACAGCCCAAGTGACTGGGAGGATGGTGGCATCTTCAATGGTGATAAAGGACTTCAGAAGAGGGGAGGGTTTGGGGAGGAAAGATGAATCTGTCTGGTTCTTTACCTAACTGTTGAATCAGTTATGCTATAACTTGACATATTCCCCAAAAAGCATCATTCTATGCAAAATCACTCACACCAAAAGACTGGGCTTTTGGGAAAAGTAGAACTGGGACACAATACTCTAACTGCATTGATGACACACGAAAGAAAAAGGAGCCTAATAAAAATAAACAGCACCACAGTCTTATACATGTTAAATGGTTAGGTAATACACAAACACTACAGTAAACAGTGGTCACCCCTCAGAGGCTTTGTGTTGCTGCTTAACCTGGGTGGCATGAGCAGCCAGAGGCCAGGCCGGAAGTGGGTTGGGGTAGAGCTAGTGAGTGATGAATAGCCCTTCTCCAATCACAGTTCCTACAGCACCAGAAAATATACAGTAAACATGGCACTTTGCCTTGACTAAGACCAGGTGTTTGCCCGTGTAAGTGAGCCTAGGTTTCAGCTTGTGAGTTATTGTGAAGTGATGCAGTTTTCTGCTGTTTCTTGTGGGATAGATTAGGCAGAAGCAAACTCGAAATTTGGTTATGCTCAAAATATTCCCGAACACATCAATCCCATAGAAACAAATTTGTATTTTCAAAACACGAGTTAGAGCAGAACTAATTGTACCAGTGTCCTTGCTTCACTGGGCGGTAGGGATTTTTAAGACCCACCTACTATGTTCCTAAAGTCTTTAGTTTGGGGCCTTGACATCATAATTAATAGTAGGGCTTGTGTCATTTGTGTTTACTGCAAGTCACCAGGAATGGGTAGTAATCATCAGGCTTGATAAAATTTGGCAAATTCTTTATCTCAGCAGACCTCTCCACCTTTTCTTTCAGGTTAACAAATAGCTGCCTTGCCTCACCTCATCCTCTGACCCTGATTGGATAATCTCTCCTAAACTGAGCTTTCAAGGAAGTGGACCAGTTGAGGAGATAAAGAGGAGTAGCATTTTATAGTAGGGGAACTCGATTCAGTTTGACAAACTTTATGTCCTTGCTGTGGACAAAGCAAAGATATAAATTCGAAAAACTTGTAGAGAAGGATGATCCGTAGACTAGCCTGGATGGAACACAGCTCATAATTCCTTAGTCCACTTAATTTCTGTATCCTTCCCATGTCCATTCCGCTTCAGCTGCATACAGGAATGGTCAGACCTTTGGTCTCCTGATTACTCATGTTCTACTTCTTTGATCAACATCTCTGAAATCCCTTTCTTTATCTAACAAAGATCTCCTATTAATCCACCCCTCACTGTTCCCTACTCCTCCTAAATAAAGCTCTAGTGCCTCTGCCCCTCAGTACTCTTCACTCAGTACTCAGTACTCAGTACTCTCAGTACTCCTGTGTTCTGGCTACACCCTCTTTCCTTCTTAATCTACCATTTAATGAATCAGTTCAACTTTTTACTACCCTCTACCTTTGGATCCCTGCTTTCCTAGACCTATTGCCACTCATGCCTGATCAAGTTCCAACACATATTACACATACCATCCTTCTCCATTGCTACTCGTGTGCTGCTGGACAAAGCCAGAGGAAGTCACTCAAGGGCGCTGACTGAATCAACTAAAATTTAGTTTGTCCAATCTCAGTGGAGATAAGGCAATCCTTTTGCACCTCCCTAATTGATTTTCTTTTTTTCTTTTTTTTTAGTGAGGCAGTTGGGGTTAAGTGACTTGCCCAGGGTCACACAGCCAGTAAGCATTAAGTGTCTGAGGTCGGATTTGAACTCAGGTACTCCTGACTCCAGGGCCGGTGCTCTATCCACTGCGCCACCTAGCTGCCCCCTAATTGATTTTCTATCCTGTTCAGCATAATAGTTTAGCCTCCCACAAATAACCTCTCCACCCACTCTCTCAGCTGAGTATCTTGACTAGACTCTACAGAGAAAATAGAAGTCATTTGATGTTAGCTCCCTCTTCTGCATCTCATAACCCTGTGATATCATCTTCTGCTATTTCTGCCTTTACTCCAGGTCCCGACAATGAATTGGCTCTAATCTCATCAAGGCAAACCCTTCTACATGTACCCTTAATTCCATCTCCTCCAGTCTTCTATGGGAGATTGATCCCTTTATCAAATCCTGCTTCTCTCTAATCTTTAGTCTCTCCCTAACATATTCAAGTCTCCTCTGTAGATCCCTGCTAGCTATCATCCTTCCTTTCTCAGTCAAACCCTTGAAAAAGGCCATCAGTATGGAAGTACCTCCCCTCCATCTCATCTCACCCTTTTCTTTCCTTTTCTTTTTTAATTAATAAAGTATTTTATTTTTTTTTCCGTTACATGTAAAGATAGTTCTCAACCTTTGTTTATACAAGCTTTACAATTTCAGATTTTTCTCTCTCCCCTCCCCTCCCTCTCCCCTCCCCTAGACAGCAGGTAATCTGATATAGGTTTTATATATATATATATATATATATATATATATATATATATATATATATATATATATATATATACATACATACATACATAATAACATTAATCCTACTTCTGCATTAGTCATATTATAAGAGAAAAAAATCAGAGCAATGATGGAAAACCTCAAAATAGAAAAAAAAACAACAGCATCAAAAACAAAAGAAATAGTATGGTTCATTTAGCATCTATACTCCGCAGTTCTTTTTTTTTTTTCCTGGATTTGGAGATCCTCTTCCATCACGAGTTCCCTGGAACTCTTCTGTACCATTGCATTGGTGAGAAGAATATAGTCCATCATAGTAGATCAACACTCAATGTTGATGTTACTGTGTACAATGTTCTTCTAGTTCTGCTCATCTCACTCATCATCAGCCCACGCAAGAACCTCCAGGTGTCTCTGAACTCCTCCTGCTCATCGTTTCTTATAGCACAACAGGATTCCATTGTATTCATATACCACAACTTGTTTGGCCATTCCCCAATGGATGGGCATCCCCTCAACTTCCAATTCTTTGCTACCATGTAAAGAACAGCTATAAATATTTTTGTACATGTGGGTTCCTTTCCCCCTTCCATGATCTCTTTGGGAAAAAGACCCAAAAGTGGTATTGCTGGGTCAAAGGGTATGCACAGCTTTATCGCCCTTTGGGCATAATTCCAAATTGCTCTCCAGAATGGTTGGATCAGTTCACAGCTCCACCAACAATGCATTAGTGTTCCATCACCCTTTTCTAAGATATCTGCAGCTTGACTCCCCAACATCAGCACTCAACTGAAACTGCTCTCTCCAAAAGACAGCCACTAATCTTTTTAATTCCTACACCTAATGGCTTCTTCACCACCCTCATCCTTACCTCCAAAGCATGCCCCAAGGGGCCAGTTAGGTGGCTCAGTGGATAGAGTGCCAGGCCTGGAGTCAGGAAGACTCATCTTCCTGAGTCCAAATCTGGCCTCAGACATTTACTAATTGCGTGACCCAGGGCAAGTTGCTTAATCCTGTCTGCCTCAGTTACCTCATTTGTAAAATGTTTTTGCCAAGAAAACTCCAAATTCAGAGATTTAGAAACAATTGAACAACAACAAAAGCATTGGCCATAGTTGCCCATCCTTTTCACTCGAATATTCTCTCTTCTCTGGGTTTTTGTGATGCTCTTATCTCCTCCTATGTATCTTGTCTGCTCCTTCTCAGTTTCCTTTGCCAGATCATACATGTCACACCTAGACCTTACCTTCTTTTCTCTATATATTTGCTCTCTTAGTGATGACATCAGGTCCTATGAGTTCAATGGTCTTCTCTTTGCAGATAATTCCAAGATTTTTATGTTCAGTCCTAGTTTCTCTCCTGAGTCCAAGTCCCATGTCACCAAATGTCCTTTGGACTTTTTAGATTCAAACTTGGCATCTCTGTGACAAAACTGGATTTTCACCATCACTCCCCCCAAGAAAAAAAAACACTCTTCTTCCCTTCTTCTCTATAACAATCAAGGGAACCAGCATCCTTCTAATCACCTAGGATGTACACCTCAGCATCATCTTTGGCTTCACTCTCACCCCACATAACTAATTAGTTGCCAGCATTTGTCATTTCTTATGTATGTCCCTTGCTTTTGTCTTACATAGCCACCACTCTATTTCGTGCCCTCTAGACCCTGTAGGTTGCAATTCCATATGGAGTCACATAACTGAATGTGGGGGGTGAGAAAAATTTGGCAACAGTAAAAGGTTATGTATACCTGTTTTATATACCGGGGGTTGTGAAAAAAGTTCTTGGGCAAAAAGGGGTCATGAGTGGAAAAACGGTTAAGAAGCTCTGGCCTAGACTATTATAATAGCTTCCTATTTTGTCTCCATCTCAAGTCTTTTCCCACCCTGATGTACCCTCCACACAACTACCAAAGTTATCTCCCTAAAGTACAGGGTTGCTAATATCATTCCATCTCCTCCCTACCCCCACACCCCCCCCCATTGAGTAAACATGAGTGACTCCTTATATACTCCATGCAATCTAAGGTCCAGACACAGTATCCTGTTTCTGCTCTTCACAAAAAACATTTCATCTCCCACCTTTGCGGCCTGTTACCCAGGCCTGGAATGCTTTCTCTCTTCATCTCAAACTCTGGGAATTCCTGATTTCCCTTGAAACTCAACTGTTCCTTTTCCCACAAAGTCTTTCCTGATCTTCCTGGCTGATAGTGGCCTCCCTCTCACAACTACTTTGTATTCTTTTTGTACATTTTCTGTAGACACTAATAAATGTATATGCTATTTCTCCAATGGCATGTCATTTCCTTGAGACCAGGGTGTCTGTTTTATTTCGTCTCTGTATCCTTTGGCACTTTTTCTGTAACTTATAGTTCTAAAGAGTTGCCTGGCACATAGTAGGTGCCTTATATGGAAATGCTCATTTTGTTTGGTGTTTATTAAGGACAGAATAAAAAAGAAAGAAAGAAAAAAGAAAGAAATGAAAGGTAGGCAACTGGAAATCACAGACAGATTCGGGATAATAGTTTGACCCAAAGAAAGGCATTTTAAAGTCATATACATAGAGAAAATAGTTGTAACCATGAAAGTCAATGAACTGTCTGATAGAACTGAGAGAAAGAAGATAAGAGGTTTAGAATATGAATTCATTTACAAAATGTTACTGAGAAGTATTGGCAAATCACCTCACCTCCTTGGATCTCAGCGGGTTCATCTGAAAAAAAAAAAAAAAGAAGGATAGACTGCCTGGCTTCTAAGGTCCCTTTTAGTGCTACGTCTATGATTATACTTCAGAAAATGACAGGGCTCAGGTGCGAAGAAAATGAATCTGCTGAAGCATTGGCATGATAATCAATGAAATTGAAAATGGTTAGACAAAACCAACTACATATCGAAGAGAAAGATGCTGTAGGCTCCACGATTTTGAAAGAACTGAGGGATCTATTTTTCAAGTCATATGGAAGAAGGGAAGATAGTACAGGAAAAACTATAAATGAATGGTGCTTGAGAGGATATCAGTAATTAGTGGACAATATGCCTATTTTGTCAACTCATTTTCATGAGAATAATCAATAAACACATTGAAGGGATCCTTGATGAAAATATGAGAAAGGAACAGGCTTCTGCAAACAAATTTCTACAATAGACCATGTCTTTATGGTCACATAGTTGCCTGAGAGGTGCAACAAATACCTGTTGTCTTTTATGTTTTGCTGATTACAAAAACTTTTTATTCAAGTAAAACAAAGGTTTCTCCTGTGCATGTATTAACATCCTACACTATTCCTTGATTGCTAAAATCACAGAGATAACTTTATTCAATAATCCTTTATCGATATCAAGCCAAGTAGTACACAAAACAGGGAGCTATCTAAATGTCAAATGTGCTTACATCTGCTGTGGAGGGTGTCTTGTGTTGAACTCAAAAGGCGGAAGGGTTCCTTAGAGATTAGCTGTTCTTAACTTTTTTGTGTGTCATGCATGGAACTCTTTGGTAGTCTGGGGAAGCCTACAGACTCCTTTAAATCTCTTTAAATGCATAAAATTATATATATATGTAAGTATATGTGTATATGTATATGCATGTATATGTATATATGCATATACATATATATGAATACAAAGACCAATCATATTGAAATATAGTTATCAGAATATTTTTTTATATGTTATGTACCTTGTTACACACACACACACACACACACACACACACACACACACCCCAGTCCTCTTCTCTCAATAAAATGGAAGAGAATGGCATGACTGGGAAAGGGAGAGGAAGAGGATAGGGCATATTCTTATATGGAGAGAGGGTTCAGTTAAGGTGAGATGGTTAGAAAATGGTGATGAAAAAAAGAGAAATTTAGCTACTATGAAACAGTACCCTTTTCCAAAAGTACAACAAAGTCCCCTTTGCAAAAAGTCATTAGACAAAAATCTAATAAAATCTAAGGTATATACACATATCTTATCTATTTAGATAGATCTAGCTGACTCTATCTATCTATCTATCTATCTATCTATCTATCTATCTATCTATCTATCTATCTATCACCACTGAACCCGGATGGCTCTGGAGGAGAGAGTGAGGCTGATGACTTTGCACAACCCTCCTCCACTTAAATCCAGTTCATTGCAAATCATGATATTACCCTGATGTAAAGGTCCTCTTCGAGAATGAAGGACAAATGACAATGACAATGTACATGCACATATCTATATCTATATTTATTTCGATCTATCTATCTAATGTAATCTGTCTGATCCTGCTACAGATGGTGAAGGCCTCCAGATGTTAACAGTATGAAGATGACAACATGCTGATTAAATTTAGCTTGAGAATGCCTACAGGATCTCCCCAATGAAATTCATCATCTCAGTGAAATTCATGATCATTTCAAAGAGATTGGCTTATTATAAACAAGAAAAAAATAAATGAAGAATGAGTGTTGAATAGACTATGACATAGAGCTGTATAGGCATTCCATTGGGTTATTCTGTCCTTAGCTCTACTCTGGACAGACACTGTGGAAGGACAATGAACTGAACTCAGAACTGAATGGGAGGAAAGGGAGAGCTTGGATTTTCTTCCTTTCTTTTTGGGGTGGGGGGGTGGGGGAAGGGACAGAAACTAGATAGCTTTGCATGATTCCAAGCTATTCTCAAATACAGAATGTAATATCAGAGGACAGAGTAGTGTGAGGAGGAGGGGGGAAGTTAGCTATGTATGAACACAGGATTAGAACTGGCAGTCAACAAGTCAACAGACATTTATTAAGCTCTTTACTCTGCTTATTATGTGCCAGGCTGGGGATACAAAGGTAGGCTAAAATAATCCCTACCTTCAGGGAGGCAGCTAGGTGGCACAGTGGACAAAGCACTGGGCCTGGATTCAGGAGGACCTGAGTTCAAATCCGACCACAGACATTTGACACTTACTAGCTGTGTGCCCTTGGGCAAGTCACTTGACCCTCATTGCCCATCCACCCCCACCTCACCCCCCAAAAGGGAAAAAAAACAATCTCTACTTTCAAGGGAGCTCCAAAGAAGGGGGTGACATAAACAACTCAGCACATATACATTTGTAGAGGAGACAGCCAGTCATCTAAGAAGGGAAGGCACTGGGGTTGGGAACGAGTAGAAGGTGGAACTGAAAAAAGGCTCCCCACAGAAGGAGGGATTTGAGCTGAATCTTTGGGGGGGGGGCAGGACAATGAGGGTTAAGTGACTTGCCCAGGGTCACATGGCTAGTAAATGTCAAGTGTCTGAGGCCGGATTTGAACTCAGGTCCTCCTGAATCCAGGGCTGGTGCTTTATCTACTGCACCACCTAGCTGCCCCTGAACTGAATCTTAAAGGAAACTGAAGGAGAGGAAGAGATGAGGAGGGAAACAGTCTAAGTATGGGAGGCAGCCCTTGTAAAGGCACAGAGATGGAAGATGGGAGTGTTGTGTTCAAGAAACAGTGAGTAGGCCCTGTGTAGTTGGCTCATATCCTTTTGGAGTGAAAAGTATAATACTGGAAAGGGTAGAAGAGACTAGGCTATGAAGAGCTTTAACAGCCAAACTTAGGACTATATCTGATCTTGGAGGCCTATTGCTCCCTATTTGAGCCACTGAGTAAGGGAGTAACATGATCAGACATCAAAATAGAAAATCATTTTGGCAGATGGGAGGAGGATGGAGTGGAGACAGGAGAGAATTCAAGCAGACTGACCAAGAAAGCTATTGAAACAGTTCAAGTGAAAGGTGGTGGTAGTGGTGGGAGCTGTGATCTGAACTGGGGAGTTGGATGGGTGAATAGAGATATCTGAACCACCAAGCCGGCTGGGTGAATGGAGATAAGAAGACAAGGTATAGGTGAGACATCTGTGTGGCAATTAAGATTTCACTGATAACTGGAGAGAATAATTTAAATTAGATGAAGTCAAAATCCAGATTATAGGTGGTTAGAAGAGAGTAGAAGAGAGGAAGTAAAAATTTCTGAATGTAGACAGTTTTCTTAAGTTCAGCCATTAACAGGAGAAGAGATAACGAACTAGAGAATAGGACTGGAAGAATTTTTAAAGTTGAGGGACCCATAGACATGCTTGTATGCAGCAGGAAAGGAGCCATTCCACATGGAGACATTGAAGATAAGGAGTGGGGGTGATGTTCTGGAGAGGACAGGATGGAGTAAGATCAAGGATTAATGTAGAGGGCCTTCTCTTCATGATAGACAAGGGTGAAAATAGGAAAATACTGAAGATATCTGAATGATGAGATGAGTAAAGGGGGAGCTGTTAGTGATTTGCCTTTATTTTTTGTTCTTTGAAGTAAGAGGGGAAGCTCTCACCTGAAAGGGGTAGGTAAAGGGAATGCTGTGGGAAAAAGTGAAGAGAAAGTTTTAAACAGCTCCTGTGGAGAGTGGCTTAGTGAAGGATGTGAAAGGAATAAAGTGACCACCTTGTTGCAAGCTGGAAGACATTTTAGTCATCTAATCCAGTCCCTTCATTTCACAGATGAATGGGCCCAGAGAGGTTGTGATTTGCATAAGGTCAAATAGAAAGTAGCAGAGCCAAGTTTTGGGATTGGTTGATGAAAATGTAAATTGGTCCTGGAAACTGAAGACGCTGAAGATATAGAGAGGATGGCATATCACGAGGTGTGGTGAATTTCAAATGACACTGGGGAGTGAAGTCCAGGTCTACCATTCATCTTCTTTCAGTGACCTGGAAGAAGAGGGAACCATGACTAGTCAAGGAAGGAGAAGGGGATGGTGCATGTTCTTATATGGAGAGAGGACTCAATTAATCGAGGTAGTTAGAAAATGGTCAAGGGAAATTTAGCCATAGTGAAACAGTACCCTTTTCAAAAAGTATCCCATACCCTTTGCAAAAAGTTATTATATAATTCAGGAGGAGACCCGAATTCAAATCCAGCCTCAGACACTTGACACTTACTAGCTCTGTGTGACCCTGCACAAATCACTTAACCCTCATTGCCCTACAAAAAAATCCAAAAAATAGAGAAAAAGAAAAAAATATTATATCAAATGAAAGCTATTTTAACATTTAGAAATGCAAATAAAACAAAATAAAATTGAGACTAAAAAAATCCCCATATTTTAAGAGCCCCAACTGATTTTATAATCTTTCATAATCTCTCTCTCTCTCTCTCTCTCTCTCACACACACACACACACACACACACACACACACACAGTGTGTAAGATATTGATTGCATACATCCTTCTTTACTGGTCATAAATCTAATTAATCTTTCAGAGACTGGGGAGGCTGGGCTATATGATTCCAGAAGTTCCTTAACAACAACTTGATTTTATGTGTAAGACGGATCCCATGTTAGTACTAGGAACCAAGGGACTGACCTGGAGTTTCTGAAGTAGAAGGAACTCCCCAGAGTAGCACATGCCCAGGAAGAATTAGTGTGGTGGGCTTGTGTGTTTCTGTAGGTGGCATTCTTCCCTAGGGCCAGAAATTCAGCCCCAACTTGCTGCTGAACAGGATCCTTCAGGCCTTTGGCTGAAATTGCATTCCTGACTCATCTTAATCCTAAAACAATTCTCCAAAACTCTTCCTTGAATGGCATCTGTCAGCATTTTTTAAACGATTATCATATACCAGACACTGGGTTAAGCACTGGGGATACAAAGAAAGGCAAAACCCCCAAACAAAGAAAACCCAAAGCAACAACAAAGCAGCCCCTGCCCACAAGGTGCTCCTGTCCCCATCATAGAGACAATATAGAAATAATCAGGTGTATTCAAGATATAGACAGAGTACATGGAAGGTAATCTCAGAGGGAAAAGGCACCAGCAGTGAGGGAAGGAGGGAACAATGGAATGGGTTTTCCTTTGCTTCTCCACTAGGATCCTGCAGTTGAGGTGATGCAACAGTGACATATCAGTAACTAGAAACAGGAGATATAGCTGGATGGAAAGAGTGGTTTAGGGACCTGGTTACAGTTTTAGTCCTGATTCTACCACTGCCTATCTCAGGGTGTCTAGGAAAATCACTGCACCTCTAAGGCCTGTTTCCTTATTTGTAAATGTAAAAGAGATTGAATTAGGTGACCTTCTAGGTCTAATGATCTGATTTCAAATCATCCCTCTTTTAAGTACTATTTCTTATTAGCAGTTGTAATGTTTCCCATTTTACATTGAGAATTTGGGGCAGCAGTGAAAATCAAACTCCTGGCTTTACATCACACACCATCCATTTAAGATTATAAATCTAGAGCTGGAAGGGACCTTAAGAGGCCTAATCCAGACCCTCATCCTGGAGAAGACAAAACAGGCTTGTGTGTTGGAGTAACTTGCTCAAAAATGGATTTGAGCCCAGCCTCCTCTGTTTTCAGAGCCAATGCTCTCTTTCCACCAGGCCATGAGTCAATGCAGTTACTTCTACTTTTAATATGGCAAATATAAATATCTGGGAGACCTTTGTCGTAGACCTAAGAGGTTTGGTCAGAGCAAAAGCTCGAAGTGTAGTAAACGTTAACGTTTGGGTTTTGATAATGAAGATGGGCATATTTTTAAGATAAATGATACTCTAGGGAAATATGAACTAGAGTTTTTTTTATTATAGGGCTCATACACATAATTTTTATGAATTCCTTCTTCAAGAAGGGAGATGGAAAAAACAGTAATGAACAGGATAAAGGCCGAACAGCATATAGAAAACATGAAATTAAGTTTATCTTAGCAGTAAAACAATCAGTAACCAAGTAGGCCGCATTTTAGAATCATCTTTGTCTGTATTCAATCAAGTTATTGACTGGCTAGAGCAAAGATCAAAATCTTGTTATTTTCTATTTAGAGAGGGGAACTTTAGATGGAATCTACTCTAACCCCATCAATATATGATCAACTCACATCTAATCCAAAGACATAGGAATTAAATGGCAAGATCAAAAAGGAACCCAGGTCCTTTATAGGGAATTTTTTTTTAAATTTGCACTCTACCCATGATTCCTTTGGTATTGGAAACTCCTGGGGAGCAAATTCTCCCCAACAGTGCACCTCAGCACCTGCTAGGAGCGCTGCGAAGTTGTAATTTGCCCCAAATCACAAAATTAGAATGTGGCTGGGCAGTACTTGAACCCAGCTCTTCCTGGAAGCAGGAATGCATGCTGCCTCCTGAACACTGGACAAGAGTATCTATTGTTCTCCAGTGTCTTTCCCCAGGTCCTCTCTTAATTTGCGAGATCAAGTAGCTTCTGCAAGTCATCAAGCATTTATTAGGCGCCAGGCCCGATCCTGCGCAGGTCACGCACTGGAGATTCAAAGAAAAGCAAAAACCAGTCCTTGTTTTCTAGGCGCTCCCGGTCTATTTAAGGGAGACAGCATGCAAACACCCCGCAGAGGACACCCTAAATTGGAGATACCCACCCCCCTCCTGCGCCTGGGCTTTCTGCTGAGCGCTGTGGTGCCCCGCGCCCGGCAGGCGCTTAATGAGCGCTGCTTCCCGGGTGGCTCTCGGGCTGTAGTTGAGCCTCCCCAGAGGAGGGCAGGATGGGGCGGGGGGCGGGTTGGCGGAGGAGGGCCCGGGAGGAGCAAACAGGAGTACTCTACTGCTCTCGGGCTGGAGTCGGACGGATGCGCTCTGCTGCTGCTGCTGCTGCTGCTGCTGCTGCCGCTGCCGCCGCTTCGCCGCCGCCGGCGCGCTGCTGCCGGAGGCCCCGCAGGTTCGCATTCGTTGTGTGGGGGAGGGGGGTTGAGATCGTGGGAACTCGGCTCTTTTTTAGGGGCAGCAACGCGGAGAGCGAGCTGAAGCCTTATACTTGGGGGTACTGTTTATTTTAGGGAGCAGGTTGGTCTTAGTGCCGGGAAGCTGGGGTGGTGGGGTGGTCGTGGTGTGACCTCCAACCCGAGGGCTCTGGGCAGAAGAGGGCAGCGTGGAGACGGCGGCCGGGGAGTCTCCAGGGCCTGGACCCCGGCGATGGCGTCCGCGGCGGTTGCCCCCCTCTGCTGGGTGCGTGATGGGCAAGACGGGCCGGTCGGCCGGGCCGGTCGGGAGCGCGGCGAAGGCGGGCGGAGGGTGCGCTGCGGCGGCGGCAGGAGGGTGGGCGGGACTGGCGGCGGCTGCGGGGGGGGGGGGGGGAGGAGGAGGAGGTGGAGGAGGAGGGGGAGCGGGTGTCTGTCGCACGCAGCTCCAGTCCGGGCGGCCCCTGGGAGTGTGGGACGCGGCCAGACCTTGGCGGGACGGGGACTGAACCGTGCTAGAGACCCTGTGGGGCAGGTGGGGACGCCGGCAGAGCCTCCTCGGGCCCGGGAGGAAGATGTGGGTGAGTCCCGGCCGCTTGGAGGAGGCTGGGGCCGGGGCAGCAGAGCAGGCCTGGGCCGGAGCCGCGGTGTCGCAGTGACGGTAACCGCGAGCGAAGCGGCGCCGGGCCGGGCCGGGCGCTGCCGGGGCCCTGGGCCAGGTTTGGGCCCGGCTCTCCTGGCCGGCTGCTGGGGGAGGGGTGTGCGGAAGCCAGGGGTGCAGGCCCGGCTCGGGGGCCTCGTGTAGGTGCGTGTTGGGTAGGGGGGAGGGGAGGCGGAGAAGGGAAAGGGAAGAAAGGCGGCGGTGGGTGCGAGTGCAGGTACTGAGTCACCCCGGGGGCCTCGGCGGCCCAGGCCCCGGGTCTCTGCTCCGCCCGGGGCTGCTTAACTGCGCACTGGGAAGAGGCCCTTCTCCCCGTAGAGGCGGCCGCCGCCGCTGCCTCCCCGCCTGGACACGCCGGGCGCTCGCTGCCCTTCGGCCTCGGCTAGCCGCAGGGGAAGGGCAGGGCCGGGCCGGGCTGAGAGCCTAGCGCTTGGCCTCTGGCGGAGGGGGGGGGGCTCCCCTTCATTCCCCCCTCCCTCCTTCCGGGGCCAGCGCTCTCGGCTCCCTCGTCCTTCTCCCCTGAGCTGCTGTAGCGTGTGAGGGCGCGGGGGCGACGGCGGCGGCGAGGAGGAGGAGGAAGAGGAGGGTGGGCAGGAAGGCTGCGCTCGTTTTCCGGTTCCTGATCGCGTCGCGTCCCGTCTTGCTCCCGGGGGTCCTCGGCTTCTCACCGCCCGCCTGGCCGCTCTTTTCCTGTCTGTGATTCCCAGCAGTTGAGTATTATCCGCTAATAATCGTTCCTTTCGGCCGTTCTCCCAGCGCCTCCCGGCCCCCGAGGGCAGAGGGGGACGGCGTGCCCCCTTCCCGCCGAGGAGACTGAGGATGCGGGGTCCTACTCCACTTGGTTTGCGCCTCTGCTAGTGCCTGGGGACCTGGGAAGGGTGACCTGCTCTGGGCGCCTCCGGCCACGCGGAAGGTAGCGAGTGACCCTCGGGGGACTCACGGAAGCCACCCAGGAGGGCGGGGGGAGGAGGGGGCGCACTTGGAGCAGCCTCGATGGAGTTATTAGGGTCAGGTGTAGACCCAAAGAGTGCAAGGCCTTCAACCACAGTTCCTGAGGGTTAGAAAGAGTACAAAAAAACGCACGACCCACTTTAGGTGTAGGTGCATACATCTCCGGGGGTACCCAACGTTTTAGGGCGTTTTAAGCTTCTGGTTTACATAGGACATTTTAAAGCTGTTTCTTATATTGCTGATGTGTTACATGTAACAGAAAAGCAGCCCCAAAGTCTTAATGCACGTACACCATTAAGTTTTTCGTTTATCTTATGTCTAATATTGTGGGTGTTTCAAAAGTCTTAGTGCCTAAAACTGCACCAAGACTAATGTGACACCCTGTGATTTGTAATAACATTAGTATAAGTAACAAATTAGCATAAGGTTTTATTTTTACATGAAGCAAAATAAGATTTTATATAAAATAGAGTAACTAACGTTTCTCTGTGTGTTTGAAGGAACTTTTGTGCCATTTCCGCCTGCTTATGTTAAAGTAAACTGAAGATGATCTAGTTCTACTGCAAGGGGTATAGGTCTTTGCAAGTACTGTGTTGCAGGGAGGGAATTTACTGATTTTGGAGGTGATGGGGTTAAAATAATAAAGTTTTCATTTGGAGTCGATGCAGTCATACTGCTTGTACCTTAGACTGGAAGCAAAATTTCATTTTTTAAAAAATCATAAGAACTTTGGGTAATTTAGGGGATGTATTGAATGCCATAGTATGACGTTGAAGCTTTGCATATAGTAAGCATTTGATAAATTTTGTTTTTCATTCATAAATAACTAATTTTTAAAAAATTCTTGGAATAATAGATTGCCTGTTGCAGGTAGAAGGTCCTTTGAAGATAATGATGCAGTAATAGAAATAGAGAATTTTTGAGAGGTCAAATTGTAGTCTTATGTTTTTGAAATGCCACACATTTTACATAACTTAAAGTTTCAATGCTTACACAGACTGCAGCAAGCTATGCAGTTTTGCCCCCAAAACCTTATCATGGAAGTGTTGAATATTTTGAGATTGTTCTTATCATTTAAAGTAGTTAGTGAAATTAAGAATTTTTAAGTCTGGTTTTAAAATTTTCATTTATTGCCTTCTTTTGGGGGGTGGTGAGGCAATTGGGGTTAAGTGACTTGCCTAGGGTCACACAGCTAGTAATGTGTCAAGTGTCTGAGGTCGGATTTGAACTCAGGTCCTCCTGAATCCAGGGCCGGTGCTCTATCCACTGCACCACCTAGCCTATTGCATTCATTTTTGAGTGAAAATGTATTGAATTTAAAACATTCGGCACTCTAAAGATACTGGAACTTCTTGCTTCAGTTTGAATGTCCTTTTTGGGGGAGTGTTTGGGAGCATTCTTAAGCTAGTGGAATAATAATGTTGCTAGGTATAGGAAATTAACTTTTTTTTTTAATGTCCAGTAAAATTTTTGCAATTGAACAGTGGGTTTCAAGATTGGCTCTGTCTTAAGATCTATGTGAACAAGAATTTTCATCAGTTTACAAATTTTATTTGTAAGGGCCACCTACTCCTGTTCTTGTTCATAGGATCTAGTTTTCAGATAGGCCTTAGAGATCATTTAATCAATTCTGCCCCCTGCTCTCCTCTCCCATTTCACAGATCAGAGATGTAAAGTGACTTCCACATGGTCACATATTTCTTTGAGTCAGGATTTCTACACCCTGCTACCTTTTTTAAGCTTTGCCATCATCCCATTCCAGGTATTCCCTATATTAAAATGCTAAGAACATGATTAGCTGCATGAATTGAGTATTTTTAGAGTTCTCTTGAAAAACAAAGTTCTCCTAAGAATTTAAGATATCCGCTGTAATAATGCCTTTTATCTCCTATAGCACCTAGTACAGTGACTTGCATGTAAAAGACAAATGTTTCATTTGGTAGGGTCATTCTTAGTTTTCTTTAGGTCTTGAGAATGTAAGTATATATCAGATTGCATGTTTCAAGCAATGTATGAGATTTTATCAAAAATTCTATTGTATTTTATTAATAGAGGTTGGTTGGTTAGTAGTAGAAGGATAGAGAATAGAGACTGGGCCTTTGGTTTCTTCGGTTTAGAAACTTTGATAAGTAAGGAAAATCCTGCTGATACCAATGGGCAACCACTCTGCAAATTGTAGTCTTAGTTTCCATTGGGGGCACAAAGAGCTTTTAGATGACTGCCTAGGTTCACACAAGTGAGAGTCTATGTCAGAGGTGGCATTTGAACCCAGGTCTTCCTAGCTCTAAGGTCAAGCTCTCCACTGACATGAGACTCCTTTTGGGGTAGAAAGAACCTTAAAATCTGTCTTGTCCATGAAATTAAGAAATAAGAATTTTTTTCTGATTGTTTCTGATATTTAAGTTTTAGAAGCATGGAAAAGCAGAACATTGTGTTACATTTTATTTGGAAGACATTACTTATTTTAAGTCACAAGTTGCTTCATCTCCATGGGAAGTGATTTTTCTCTTACTTGGAAGCTATTTCTTTCTCATCTGATCTTGTACTTTAAAATCCTCTTAATGTACTTTTATTCTGATCTGTATTTATATTTGGTCTCTCCTTTGCAGTATAAGTATTTGTCTCTCCTGGTGCTTTGAGAATGGTAGGCAATATACTCACTGTTTGCTAAACGGATGGATAACTGAATGTGGGGGTCACAACAAATTTGGTGACAGTAAAAAAGGATATGTATACCTATTTTATATACCTATGTACTGGGGTTACATAATTTCTCAGGCAAAAAGGGGTTGCAAGTGGAAAAAGTTTTAAGAAGCTCTGTTAGAGTGCAGTAAGCATGGAAAAGTAATTTTTGAGGGGAAGTATATTGGGAAGGATTTTAATAGCCAAGAAAGAGAAATTTGTATTATCCATGAGACAAGAGGGAGCCAGTGAAGATTCTTAAGCAGAGGACTAACCGGGTCTAACTTGGAGAATATTATCATGTTTGGTAAATGGATTAGAGCAAGGGGAGGTGGAATGCAGGGAGTTCAATTAGAGACTATTTCATTTGGCAAGATGAAGGATGAAGAGTGCCTGAACTGGGGGGGGGGGGGGGTGTAATGGCTGTGTGAGCGATAGGAAGGACATTGTGTAGAAGTAGAATCATCAATATTTGCTGCTGCTTGGATCTGAAGGGTGAGAGAAGATGATTAGTTATGTGTCTTGGTGACTGGAAAGATGGTGGTACCCTCAACAGAATTAAAGAAGGTAGAGGAGGGATGGATTTAGAGAGAAATACAGTAAAATTCTTCCTATCTAGTAGCTTGGGCATGCCGCATCCCCCTTTTAACTCGCAGCCACTGAGGAGCAAAAATCGTTGACCAGATTTTTATTTGATATTAGCACCTACCTCGGGTTGTTTTAAGAATCAAATGAAATGAATTTGTTAAGTGTTGACACAGTGCCTTGTGGAACATAGTGGGTCCTATATAAAATGCTAGATATTATTATTACTATAAAACTGTAAGAACATTTGGTTCTAGTTTATTCCTCAGTTAACTTTAAATGCCTTTAATCAAAAAAGTAGATTTGGCATTTCATTAAGAATTGTAACCCATTTAAAATTGATAAGTAAAATTTTAACAGTGAAAATAATTTGGAGGAAAGCCTTTATGTGAAATTGTTTTTCTATGTTTGTAATATGTAAATAAAATATTTGCTTGTATTTTATAGTGGTCCCACACAGACAAAATTCCTGGTGGCTAGCTATGTTAGATGAATTAGCTTATATGTATAAGCACTTGGCAGATCTTCAAGCACTCCATACATGTTAGCTCTTGTTATTCTTTCTGTAGTGTTCAAGTACAGAAGACTTGGATTTAGTATTGAGTACCTTCAGCAGTGGCACACTAAATGTTTTATCCTCAAATACGTTTTTTAAAAGTCTGATGAAAGGTAAATTTTGAAGGAATCTTGCTCATATTAAAATGTGATTGTAAAAGAAGTCATTGTAAATGACCTTTTTCCTATGAAAATCTTGTACTGAAGCAGTGTAGCAAGCATACTCCTTAGAAAACAAGAACACTAGAAGAGGGAAAATAAAGGGGTAGTATGATTTAAAGCAGAGGGCTATAGGGTCATCTGATTACCTGTGGCAAGAATGTCAGGAGTGCAATAGCTGATAATGAATTATAACTATAGATACTGCAATTGCAACAGTACAGTGGCACTGTTGGTATTTATGGTGTAGCTTATTGGGCCAGGGCAGAGTTTTAGTGAGCTAAAATAGTGCAATGGAAGAAACAGAACTTGGCATCACAAAGACCAAGGTTTATATGTCAGTTCTGACATGTTGTATCTTTGGGTGAGTGATTTAACCTCTCTGAGCCCTAGTTACCTAATCTGTAAAATGGGGGAAAATAACGTGACCCCCAGAGTCGAGTCTAAACCATGATGTCTGACTAATAGGTGGGTGGTATTTTGCCCCTCAACTTATATCTGTGATTTGGAATAAAAGCTGTCCTGTAACTAATATACATTGTTACCTTGAGTGTGTTCTCAGGGGATCTGGGGACCCTTTAATATGATTTATTCACTTAGTGTCAATCATGAAATTCAGTGATTTCTCCTCTCCCCCCCCCCCCCAACTATACTTTAATTGGGGACAAAGTAAGCTCTTCTACTTTGGTAGAAATTGAGCCTGTTTCTTCTACCTTATATAATCCATGGCTTACTTCAAGGCAAAGCTCAGGTACCAGTACCTCTCTAGTACAAAGCTTTTCTGGTTTCTTCAAATTATTAGTACGACTGAAATCTTTGTACTGCTTTCATAAACTTACATACATATTGTAACCCCTCAGACTTCGAGGTCCTTGAGCATATTGCTTTTTTTTTCTAAGTACTTTTTTAACTTAAGGTGTCTTCAGCACAATGCTCTGCAGAAAGTAGATACTCATAGTTGTTATATGGCATTTTTCTTCATTATTAACATTCTCATCTTTATTGTTCTTTTTCAATTGGGTTTGGATAGAAATGAGCTAGAGGAAAGTCATTTTCTTGCTATTCTTTTATGTTGAGTTCTTTGAACAAATGTGCAAATGTATACAATGACTGCTTTTTATAATTAAATGGATGAAAACACTGATGAAATGCTTACTATGGGTCAAGAAAAATCAAGACTGTCTCTATTGTCAAGGAACTTATATACTCTAATTGAGAGAGACAATATTTAAAATAAAATAATTCAGGTACCAGGTAGGGAAAGTTTTGGAAGTCCTAAGGCTCCCAGGGTTCTTTGTGTCAGAGGACAATGCATAGGGTTTTGGGGAGATGGAGGAGGCATAGATGGTAAGACCTGTAGTCCTCCATTGCTTCAGAAAGAATAGTGTTGGTAACTCTCATCATATCTAAACTGTGAGTGGTTGAGTAGCTAGGATAAATTAATTAACTGAGAAAGTCTAGAGAAATTAAATCATTTTCTCTAGAATCAACAAAAGCATCTTCTGGACAACTTCAGTAAAAGGCAGGATGATGGGAATGCTTTCAATTCCCTAGCTACGTGTCTTGTGAAAGCTGTCCGCTCTTTGTAATTTGATTGTTGTGACTCTTTGGGGTCATAGTATCAAAATGGATTTTGATAAATTATTGGGCCCAGGCATTTATGGGCATTATTATCAGTAACAAAGTTTTGGACAGTACGTGTTTCTTCATTGGTATAGTGGAACTGAATTCTTGGTAAAAATATTCCTACCAGTACAAACTTGTGTTTGACCTGAGGCTTATATGTGTCTTACAGAGTTGCCTGGGATGTAAAGAGAGAAAAAGTAGGGTCACACAGTCATGTGTCATAGGTGGAATTGAAACCTAGGTCTTCCTGATCCTGAGGTAACTCTTTATGCACTCCAATATTGTCTGTCATCTTGTTTCATTTCTCCCCCCCAAGGGACAGGGATAAAACTATTTGCCATTTTGCTACTATTGTGTGATATGTAATGTTTTGTAGTCCATTGCACAGGTAACATTAACTGTATTTTTAGTTGAATATTGAATTAAAATATTAGCCTGTTTATCATGTAAGTGCACTGAAAGCATCCTTAGTACGTACAACTTCATTACTAGACAGAACGTCATAGATAGCATGTACTTCATCTTGTTCCTACATGATTTTGATCTCTGCTAAGTATTTAAAAATCTTTTAGTGCCATAACTTGTAAATTAGGGTTAAAATGTTTTTGTTTGTCTAGGTTCGGTCTGTGGTAATGGTTAGGTAATGATACAATTTGCCATTTAGAGTTCTCCAGATTTTGAAGTCTGTACTTATAGTATTTGTCTTCTATGAAAAATAATGAATTTCTCATGTATGTTTTTTTGCACTAAGTCCTGTCTTAGTAGGTATTTGGTGGATCCAAAATTTTTCTTGCCTTCAGTAGTGTTGCCCATTTTCTACTGTTAATTTGCATAATTCAATTCAAATCAGTACAATAAACATTTAATAGCTTACTAAGGGTTTCTTTTTGTATTCCCAACCAATTAACAATAGTGCCTAGCAATAGTAGCCACTTAATAGATGTTGATTAATTGAATATAATCTAATGGGGGAAGACCACACACAAAATAGATTTGAGGGGAGGGGGTTGACTGAAGACACAAGGGGTGGGGTATTAGGCCCTTTTGCTTCTATAAAGGAAGAATTTACTACTCCACCCTCTCCAATCCAAGGGGAAAGGAGACTGAGAGAGGGTGGTAGTTGAGCTTAAGATAGTATTCTGGTGATGAGAAATTGAGGAGTTTATCCTGGCCAGGACATCTCTGGTCTTATAGAGTCGATAGGCATAACTGCAAATACAAATCTGCATTGATCCCGAAGTCTGGGCCCTTCTGTAATTTCTGGGTCACTATCACTAATTGTCATTGTAAAGCCCTCGGTTTCTGCAAGTAAATGTTCATGACTCAGCCATTTGTTCTAGAATTCTTTGCCCACATATTGTTGGTTGAGTTCATGTAGATGCCATTCATGGAGGCACTTTTGATTCCATTCTTGGATCTTAGCTGTTTCAGATTCCATCTTGATGAAAACCACTTCTGGCTACATTTAGCAAGTCCAGTGGTGTATACTATTAGTCATCTTTGAATTTTGATGTTTGTTCCAAAAGTATTTCTGGTTGGTTTGTTTTTGGGTTGGTTGGTTGTTTTTTTTACCTGTTATCAGGTACTTACACAGTGCCTATGAATCTTCCTCATTTTAGGTGTGGAAGACTTTAGAGTTATATTAGGATGGTGATCCCCACATTTCGTTAATATTTTTTATAAAATGCTTTGGAAATCTATCAGCCTATTTGCAGTTCTAAAAATGGACATTAAGACTGATATATCATCCCCAACTGAAAAATGATCAAAGGATATGAACAGGCAGTTTTCAGATGAAGAAGTCAAAGCTATCTATTGCTATATGAAAAACTGCTCTAAATCACTACTGATTAGAGAATTGCAAATTAAAGCAACTCTGAGGTACCACTTCATACTTATCAGATTGGCTAATATGATAAGAAAAGGAAAATAATAAATGTTGGAAAAGCTGTGGGAAAATTGGAACACTAATGTTTTGTTGGTGGAGCTGTGAACTGATCCAACTATTCTGGAGAGCAATTTGGAACTAAGCCCAAAGGGCTATAAAACTGTGTATCCTTTGACCCAGCAATACCACTATTAGGTCTTTATCCCAAAAAGATCATAAAAAAAGGAAAAGGACCCACATGTACAAAAATGTATAGCTGCTCTTTTTGTGGTGTCAAAGAATTGGAAATTGAGGGGACGCTCATCAACTGGGGAATGGCTAAACAAGTTGTAGTACGTGAATGTAATGGATTACTATTGTGCTGTAAGAAACAATGAGCAGACAGATTTCAGAAAAACCTGGAAAGACTTAAGTGGACTGATGCCGAGTGAAGTGAGCAGAACCAGGAGAACATTGTACACACAGTATCAACAACATTGTGTGATTGATGATCAACTGTGATAGACTTAACTCTTCCAGCAATGCAATGATCCAAGATAATTCCAAAGGGCTCAAGATGAACAATGCTCTTGACATCCAGAAAAAAGAACTGTGGAATCTAGATGCAGATTGAACCATACTATTTCTACTTTTTTTGTTTTTGTTTTTTGAGGTTTTTCCATTTTGTTCTTATTCTTCTTTCACAGCATGATTGATGCAGGGAAAAAGAAAAGACTGATTTCAGCTTTGATTTCTGAATGCTGGTCTGTACCTGAATATATTTAGAGAATTTTTGAGAAAAGGCTCTTTTTTAGATATCACCATCATCCATTGGCTCCAATCTCAAGAGTGAAGTCTGTAGCCTCTCTTTTTCCTTAGGATATGTTCAGAATTTTACACTTACTACATCCAGATGGCATTTTTCTGCCATTGATTAAGATTCCATGTGCTGAAAGAGCTATTTAAATGGGCTTTTTGATATAATTTTATGTCTTCAATATTAAGAAATGAAATATTTTCATTCACCTCCTATAATCAGGAAGCCATATTTAGTAACTTAGAAAAGATAATAATGGATCTAGGCAAAACCATAATTGATTATTATAATGCCAATTGATTTTTGACCCTCTTGTGGTGTGTTGGCTGCATTGTTTTAAACAATGAAGTTTGTCCACGAGGACAGTAAATCCTCCAGTTTTCTCACTGTCCTTGAGTCTGTTTAGTATATTTGCTGGGTAGAAGGAATTCATGAGTTCAGAACTGAACAAAAGGTTTTGTCATAATGAACAAAGACAGTATAAATGTTAGCCATCTTTAGCAGCTTGTATAATAAGTTGATAATAAATCTTGTTCATTGATAAGTCTTTACACTCCTGGGACTTTTTTGTTCTTTGGCCAATATTTTATTTCAGATACTTATATATTTGTTGTTAATATGAAATCTGAGTGCTTTATATAAGGTATAGGAACATATAATTGGAAGGTTTAATGGTATTTTTAATCTTTTAGGAGAAGATATATGATGCTTTCTGTACAGAAAGGGTGAAGTCAGACTTGTCTGAGAGGAAGGTCATAAAGTATTTTGCTGGTGCCACTGCCAAGTGTTTGATCCAATAATTATATGTTTTATCTGTCACACTGCTTTCCAGTTTCGCAGAGATGTTAGAATTTGCCACCTCCTTTGACATCGGTTCAGTTTTTCATTATATTAACACTGCACAAACTTACCATTTTGATTCTTCTGTTTTCATTGTATTGGACTTAGAACTATATAGAGCGTACATTTTTCACATTCTGATCCTTTGGATATTCTCTTGTCTCATTTCTTCTCAAGTCTTTGTGTGAAAAATGTTCATGGTTATTGAATTTTTTTCTGCCTCTTTGACTCTGTATTGTCTAACCCTTTTTGACTTTTGCTTTCAATCGCTGATTAAGGAAATCCAGAATTTCTGGCATGCTTTTATTTTTCAGATCCCTTTCCATATACTTTTTATTGTTGCCTTTGATTGGGGAGTTAGTTTCATTTCTTTTTGTTTTTACTGCGTCTATCAGATACTTAATCTTCCAGTATCTTTTTGCCAATTTTAAAGTTTTCTCAAGTTCTGATATGGTAGTCAGTGGATAAACATTTTTTGAGTACTCTTGTATGTGCCTGTACTGTGCTAAGCACTGGGGATACAAAGAAAGTCAAAGGAGTCCCTGCTCTTAGAAGAGCTCATAGTCTGAGGGAGACCACAGAGAACCCTATACAAACATGCCACGTACAGAAGATAATCAGTGGAGGGAAAGGTATTATAATCAGGAGAGATTGGCAGAGGCTTCCTGTAGAAGGTGTGATTTAGGATGGGATTTCAATCCAGGAGGTGGGGGTAAGGAAAGAGATGATTACAGACATGGAGACAGCCTGTGAAAATTCTCAGAGCAGATAGATGGATTGTTCAGGAATAGTAAGGAAACCAGTGTTTTGGGACTGAAGAGTGTGGGGGAGGGATTAAGGTGTAAGAAGATAGGCAAGGTAAGAGTCTGAAGAGGAAGGGCTAATTTATGAAGGTCTTTGAACAAAGAAGAGTTAGTATTTGATCCTGGAGTTGGATTCGTTGGCATGAGAAGATAGGGGCCTGCATCAGGGTAGTGGCAGTGTCAAAGGGGAGAAGTATTTGAGAGATTTTAGGAAGATGAACTTGAAAGACCTTGGAAACAAATAGGATATAGGAGGTGATAGAGAGGAGTCCAGGGTGTTTATATATTAAGATGCCAAACCATCACCTGAGAAATTTAATATGAAGATTTTTTTTCCCCATTAGACCACTTACTTTCTTAGCATAGGTACCTTAATGTTTCTGTGTAGAAAGAAGCTTTTCCATTTCATGCAAAGTTACAGATTTTATTTTCTCTAACTGCCTTTATTTCTTGTTTGGTTAAGAATGCATCTCGTAGGGGCTGCTAGGTGGCGCAGTGGATAGAGCACTGACCCTGGATTCAGGAGGACCTGAGTTCAAATCTGACCTCCGACCCTTGACACTTAACTAGCTGTGTGACCCTGGGCAAGTTACTTAACCCCAATTGCCTCACCAAAAAAAAAGAATGCATCTCTAACTCATAGGTGTGAGAGATGATTTGCTTCTCTCTCTCTTTTTTTTTTTTTTGGCGGGGAAATGAGGGTTAAGTGACTTGCCCAGGGTCACACAGCTAGTAAGTATCGCGTGTCTGAAACTGGATTTGAACTCAGGTCCTCCTGAATCCAGGGCCAGTGCTTTATCCACTGTGCCACCTAGCTGCCCCTGATCTGCTTCTCTTTTAATATTTTTGTGGCGTCATCTTTAATAATCACATTAGATATAAATTTATACTGGGAAATATTCAACAAAATAAATGAAAATACAGTAAAACATAGATAATGTTAATATATGGTTGTTTAAGTCAGTTTGTGGTCAGCAAAGTTCCTTATGTAGAGTTTGGTAGCCTGCTTTTCTTTTTGAGTTTGACACCTCTGGTATGAGATGTTGGTCTGAATGAGCCTCATTTCTGCTCTGAATGAGCCTAATTTCTGCCAGACTGCTTTCCAAATTCTCCCAGCAATTTTTATGAAATTTTCTGTTTTATTGAATTCTGGGTTATTGAATTTCATTGTTGCTGATTGTCTTTTGTTCTAGTGTCTTCCGTTGATCTACCTCTCAATGAGTACCAGATCCCTTTGATGATAGCTGCTTTGTAATATAGTTTGAGGTCTGAAAGTGCTATTCCCTCTTCATCCCTGCCTCTTTTTCATCTTTTCCTATGATATTCTAGATCTCTTGTTTTCAAAATGAGTTTTTAAATTTTATTATATTAAAATTATATTATATTTATTTTATCAAGTTCTATAAAGTATCCATTTGATAATTTGACATAGCATTCAAAGTATAAATTAACTTTGGCAGTATTGTCATTTTTATTAAATTGACATGGCCTAGCCATAAGTACTGAATATTCTTCTGACTGTGCAACTTATTTGTTTGTTTGTTTATTTATTTCTTTATTTTTGCGGGGGGGGGGGGGGATTGGGGGTTAAGTGACTTGCCCAGGGTCACACAGCTAGTAAGTGTTAAGTGTCTGAGGCTGGATTTGAACTCAGGTACTCCTGAATCCAGGGCCGGTGCTCTATCTATCCACTGTGCCATCTAACTGCCCCATGTTTGTCTATTTTTTAAGGAGCACGTTGTAATTGAATCTATACAAAGCTTTTGTGTGTTTTGGTAAATTGATTCCCAGATAATACTTTGTGCATTTCATAGTTAGTTTGGAATAAGATTTTGCTTTTTATTATTATCTCATGGATTTGGTTATTATATAACAAATACAGTTGGTTTTTGTCATGATACTTGCTTTTGATTTATTTCTCCTGAAAAAAAATTTTCCAACCCCTCATTTTAATTGTCTGTGTGTTTTTTAAGGTGTGTTCGTTGTAAGCAAGAGTGTGAAGTTTTGTTTTCTTGCCAGCCTATCACTCTTTTATTTTATTGGATTGTTTAATCCATTCATATTTCCTCCCTTTGTCTTTATTATTGTTTCTGAGGTTGGAATGTTTTTCCTTCCCTCTTCCTCTATAAACATACTGCTTAGGTTCTTCAGTTATTTTAAATTAAATTTTTGTTGTTCATTTGTATCCACCTCTACATGACCCCATGGACTTTTTGTCTGTGGGGTTTTCTTTAGCAAAGATGTGGTTTGTCATTTCTTTTTCCAGTGTGCCCTCATTTAAGATAAAATGATGGGGGCAGCTAGGTGTCGCAGTGGATAGAGCACTGGCCCTAGAGGCAGGAGTACCTGAGTTCAAATCCGGCCTCAGACACTTAACACTTACTAGCTGTGTGACCCTGGGCAAGTCACTTAACCCCAATTGCCTCACTAAAAAAAAAAATTTTTAAATTAAAAAAATAAAAAATAAAATGATGAACTGATGCAAATTAAATGACTTGCCCAGAGTCACACAGCTGTTAAATGACTGAGGCCATATATGAACTCAGATCTTCCTGACTCTTAAGCCAGATGTTCTATCCACTGTACCACCTAGCTGCCCTTTTAAATTTTAAGGCAGCCCTATTCCTACTGAATCTCTTATCACTCTCAGTACTCTCAGCACCACCTTCCCCTCAGTTGGTAATCCCTTTTCTTCTTTTTGGAGTTTTGCTTAACTTTTCTTTTATCTAGTCATTTAATTCTTCCTCTCCTTTTCCCTATAAAATCTTCCTTCCTTTTCTCCACTTTAGCATATTTTGTTGGTTTTTAAAATTTCATTTCCTGCTAATTTTCCTAAAAACTTTTCTTTCTATCATTATCTTCTTTTTCAATCTGTTCTAGACTTTTATTCTTTGATTTATAACTTATGTTTATTTAGTCTTTTAGTCTCTATTCTTTATAGAATTGGAATCTCTTTTATAAAGTTTCTTGTTATCACCTTGTGTAGATCTTGTCTACACACACACACACACACACACACAGACACACACACGAAATACCAGTTCCTGCAAATAATAGAGAAAGATAGCCCATGGTAGAAATTTTCTTTCATTTCTAATCATACAGTTCATAATTAAGTTTTGGTCTCCCCTTTACCATTTTTCTACTTTCTGATATAAAATCTTCCTGGGTCCATATTCTCCCCCTTTTTTGCATGTCAGTTTCCCCCATGAGCTCCAATTTTCCTTCTGAAGTATATTCCCTGTAGGATATATCCATCATTAGGTCTTTCACCCTTTGGAGCTTTCATCATTGATACCTCTTTCCACCACTTGTTTTAGCCCCTCCCTTTGCCTTCTCACCTGTTACCCTTTATGCTTTTTTGTGAGAGACTACAAGAATTATTTTAATTTTTACTCTTTGATTTGTTTAGGATACATCACTTCGCTCTTCTCTTCTCCCACTTTTAGGCACCTTCTTATTCATAATTTAATCCCACAAGAATATTGATTGACCTCTAGGTAGAGTATTGTGAGATTTAGCCCATGATGTTCCAGGCCTGTTTCTCCAGTATCTTTTTGCTTTCTCCTTTCACCCTTGTACTCTTGTCTTCTTGTGTACTTATAGAAAGAAATCTCTTAAAGGTATTTCTGTTGTTGCCATCCTTAGTTGCCATCTTTTCTATGTTTCTGTTGTCTAGGATGTTTGAAAAGCAAATAATTTGTTCAGGCCTGTTCTCTTTCTAGAAAAGTTTCAAAGATCTTTTATTGAGTGTCTGTCTTCTTTCATTAATGGTTAGGCCCAAGTTGACAAGACATATCCCTTTGGGTTATATCTTGAGCTCCTTTGCTCTTCAGAACACAGTCTCTTACTGTTTGTGTGTGTGTCTGTGTGTGTGTGTCTGTCTCTGTGTGTTTGTTTTGGGGTTGGGGTTTTTTTGGGTAGATATAATATAGTCCTGTGTTACTTGAATTTCCTTTCCTTTATGTTTGAAGTTCTTTCTCCTGATTACTTGAATAAATTTTATATCAGTAGAATTAATTTAACTTCTGTGTGTTTTGGAGCTAGTAGCAGATAGTTTTATTTTTTTCCTCCCTGGATCTATAGATTCTTCTTAGTGGCAGTTACCTCTATCAACCCTGCTTGAAGGATAATATTTTACTTCTATGGAGATTGTATATATTTAAAAAATATTTTTTGCTCTTTACTTCGAATTTTTTTCTCATGTCTGTATTTTGATTCCTATACAGTAATTCTCTTTGGTTTCTTTGGTAAGGCTTGCCACCATGGATTCAAGTTTTTCTATTCTGCCAATTATTTGTGCTGCATGCATAGGTTATGCCTTCTGCTTAAGAATTCTTAATTCTTTTTGAAACCTGTCCATAACTTCCCTGTTCTCTTAGGAATCCACAGGGTCCTGTGCCTCATTAGGTGTTGATTCATTTTCTTTAGTCTTGTAATATTTATTCATAATTCTGGATTCTTTTAGCTGATCTCGAGACTATTTCCCCTTCTGCTATTTATCTTGCTTCTTGGTTTGTCTGTGGTAAAAGTCTTTAACTCACTTTTCTTTGGTAATATTTGGTCATTTCAGTCTTTTTTCCTTTTGTTGCCCTGTTGCTCACTTTCTGACTCCTTCCTTTCTGATAGTTGTTTCCCCAAGACTGTCCCTCACAGCCATCTTTAACCTCCTCTTATAGTTGGCAGTGAATATTTCACTGGCCTTAGTCTCTGCCCCAAAGGACCTGGGTTAACAGAAGGGGCACTAGTTGGATAAGTGGACTCTTTCCCTCAGCTTTAATGGTGTCTGTCTCTCTGTCTCTATACACACATAGGTATGTGTGCACACATTTTCTCTCCCTCCTCCCCTCCCCCAACCGGCATTTTCTGTTACATGGTTTTCTGGAGTTCTTTTGCAGCACAAAGCACTGCCATGCTGCTATCCCAACCATAGCAAGCTTCTTTTTGATTTTTAGGAGATTAAGGAGAGTTTGAACTATGTTGCGAGGTCATGGCTAGGGTTGTTGGGGAGGGGATGCTGTTTAGGTGCTCTAGGAGTTATGTAATATCTGCCTTTACAGCAAGTTCATTGGATTATGATCTCATTAGAGTTCTTAATGTTCTAGACCAGTGGTATTAAACTAAAATAGAAATGGATCCCTGGTATTATGAGCTGCAAGTTTGGCATTTCTGTCTTAGACTATGGAGGCAGCTAAAATTGTTTTGTCTATTGTGCATCATCCTTATTTTGGAGTTTTTTGAGAGGTGGTGAAGTTGGAATAAATGCCTAGTCCTCTGTCTTGTTGGTCACATCTCCCTGAAATTCTCCTTTTCATTTTCTAGTTCAGCCAAAAGTGACTAGGTTATCTGTTCCATTTCTAAACCCCATAGAAAGGCATTTCTTAGTGTATTTAGGCAGAATTCAAATACAGCAAAACAGTTTAGAAACAGTAGAATTTTTAACAGGATTTTATCTGTCTTGATAGTTTTTAACATAAGAATTAGAGAATTTTCTTGTTAAAATAATAATTTGGTACTTTAGTGAACCTGTGATCTCATCAATGTGAATATTCTTTTCATCAGTTCAGATCTGAGTCTAATTTTTTGTCTGCCTGTTTGTACCACATTTCTACACTGATTTAGTAACTCAATAGACTGGCAGTCTAATCGCATGTTATAGATTGGACAATAGGCATTTTCACTACATACAGTTGTTAGGTCAGTCTCCTGAGTATTATTTATGACTGTTAACAAGGTCTAGAGGACCTTAGCATCTATAGGAAATCCTATTGCATTTGAATCTTATACAAGAAATATTCTCTGACAGTGACAAAGATCTTTGGTAAGCATACCTCTTTATTTTTTATTGACTTTTCAAAATCAGGGTCAAGTATAGTTACACTCATCAAGGTTTCTTGTTTAATCAATGGGAACAATGAATTAATAAGTTGGATTTAAATGTTTAAACCCTAGGAGTGACAAGGCAGCTGACTAGGTAATAGTAAAATTGTTAGACTTGGAATTGGGAAGACATGGGTACAAATTCTGTCTCAAACTTTTACTGTGTGAGCATGAATTAGACACATCGCCTCTCTTGTCCTCAGTTGCATTGTCAGTGAAATGGGGAAAATAATAACACTTAATTTACTGGATTGTTATGAGGACCAAATAGGATGACATGTGCAATGCTTTTGCAAACTTGAAACTCCTTTTAACTACGCTTTAGTACCCTTAGAAGAATCTAATACCAGTGTGGAATGAACCTAACTATAGCTGGTTAGTACTTTTTTTTTAGTCTTGCAAATATACTCAGAAGAGCTTTAACTGAAAAGGAAGGGGTTAGAAAACTGCCTGTTATTCACCATGTTAGAAACCCTAGAGGAGCTGTACTGGAAGAAGCATAGTAGTTAAGATAGACCTACATTGGGCAACTAGGTGGCACAGTGGATAGTGCACCGGCCCTGGAGTCAGGAGGACCTGAGTTCAAATCCGGCCTCAGACATTTAACACTTATTAGCTGTGTGACCCTGGGCAAGTCACTTAACCCCAATTGCCTCACCCCCCCAAAAAAAATCACAAATATAAAAGATAGACCTACATGTTTATAGGTAAAAATCAATAAAGGATCTAGTCATAAACCCTATGGTCTTAGAAAAGTCTGGGGGGCAGCTAGGTGGTGCAGTGGATAAAGCACCAGCCCTGGATTCAGGAGTACCTGAGTTCAAATCCGGCCTCAGACACTTGACACTTACTAGCTGTGTGGCCCTGGGCAAGTCACTTAACCCCCATTGCCCCTCCAAAAAAAAAGTCTGTGGCACTGTATCTTGGTAAGTGTATCCTTGAATTTGAAATAAAATTTTGAAAGAGGATGCCTTTTTTTTTTTTAAGTTAGGCAATTGGGGTTAAGTGACTTGCCTAGGGTCACACAGCTAGTAAGTGTTAAGTGTCTGAGACCGGATTTGAACTCAGGTACTCCTGAATCCAGGGTCGGTGCTCTATCCACTGCGCCACCTAGCTGCCCCCCGAGGATGCCTTTTTCAAAATTAATAGGTTAGGGTAAAAGTCAGGGAGCATTGTACTTTTAAAAAGACATGCTTAATTTAGTATATTCAGTAAAATCACAGGTTGATTTGGATCATTTGAATAAAAATCAAGAGAAAGGGAAACTGCCCTGATTTTCAAAGAGGCAATTGAATGGAATCTTCAAACTTTTGACTAGTGTGCTTCACTTTTGTTTTTGGCAGAATTATATATTATATTTATTATTTTGGGGAAAAATTATTCTGAACTTTAAAACAGCATTTCCATACACACAGCAGGACTCAGGATTATTTATAAAACCATGAATCCCCATTTCACTCCATTTGCTTTTTGGGGGGGGAGGGGGAAGCTGGGCAATTGGGGTTAAGTGACTTGCCCAGGGTAACACAGCTAGTAAGCGTCAAGTGTCTGAGGCTGGATTTGAACTCAGGTCCTCCTGATCCCAGGGCCAGCGCTTTATCCACTGGGTCACCTGGCGTCCCTGTGTCTTCTGTTTCTTACATCAGTGTTTTGTTATTGTTCAGTTGTTTAAGTCATGTTCAACTCTTGGTGACCCTGTTTGGGATTTTCCTATCAAAAATACTAGAGTAGTTTGCCATTTTCTTCTTCAGCACATTTTATAGATGAGGAATTGAGGCAAATAGGGTTAAAGGACTTGCCCAAGGTCATACATTATATATCCTTATAATTCCATCCTCCTTTACAGAGAACCATTCCATATAACAAAGAATATTTTTTTAAAGAGGAAGAAAAAATCAACGCAACCGATTTATAAATTGAAAGTCTGAAAACATGTGCAATTTGTAACACTTGTGGAAATCCCTCCATGGAGGGATGGGTTGGGTGATAACCTCTCTTTATTCAGATCATGCTTGATCTTTATAATGTTGTTACATTCACTTTTGGGGGGGAGGGTGGTGCAATTGGGATTGAGTGACTTGCCCAGGGTCACACAGCAAGTAAGTGTCAAGTGTCAGAGGCTGGATTTGAACTTAGGTCCTCCTGAATCCAGGACCAGTGCATTCATTGCACCACCTAGCTGCCCTACATTCACTTTTGATGTGTAGGTGCTTCCATTTTCATTGCTGTAGTTATGTAGTTAATTTCATTGCTGTATATTGCTTTCTTGGCTCTGTTTATTTCACTCTGTATCTGTTCATATGTGATCTTTGCCATTTTTCTCTTTATTCATCACACAGTGATATTCCTTAACATCCATGTGCCAAAATTTAGTCATTCCCCAATCAGCATCTTTTTTATTTCCAATTCTTTGGCTTTGTGATTCAGTAACTAAGTTTTTCAGGTTAACATCACTGCGTAGAAATAAATTATACTCACATAAATGTGGCATATAAAAGTATAAATATTCTTTTTTTTCTTTTTAGTTTTTGTCTTTCTCTCCCACTATCTACCCTTTCTATCTCCAGTTGAAGTAGGGGAGAAGCCCTCAAAACATCTGCATAGACCGGCAAAACAAATTCCCACTTTTGTGATGGAAAGTCCAAGGTTGTGAACATTCCTGTGTGTAGCTTAGGTTGAGTAGAGAAGTGGGTCTTGGGAAATTAATAGATTGAGGAGCTGGGAAGTTACAGTATTTGAGAGAGCATGAACATAATATGTGTTGAAGTTTTTTAGTATGAGGGCAACTGAAGAGAAGACACATTGAAGCAGGCACCCTGAACTCCTTGATAAAGGAGGAACAATGTCTTGTGGATTGGTAAACAACTTCCATGAGGACTTGGATTTGGTGATATGTTTTGTATCCCAAGAAGGAGAAGTTGCCAAATAATAGTGGTAGAGGAAGAATTTGGAAGGTGTCAATGAGAAGCTTGACTTGTTTCAAAGCACTTTCCTTCTCCACCCCACCCCCCCACCCCCACGTTAATATGTCCAGGAAGGCCAGTGAGTTGGAAAGATCTGTTATTTTGTATTACCTCTTCAAACTGAACTTTATGGGTTCAAATGTAGTAGCCTCTATGTTAGCAATTCTCAAAAATAGAGTAGCACAGCATTGTTGATAAATTTGTTTGCTGTAATTTGTTATCTGCATGCCAGTTTCATTATTGAATACTCACTCCCAGGATGTTGTGGCTCTCTTGCTTTGAAACAAAGCATTTTGTGGGCTTCTGTTTCCACAGCATTCTTCTGTTTTATGAAACCATGGATTCATAGATTTAGAACTACAAAGGATCTTAGGAGCAATTAAGTATATCCTTTTCGTTTTACACATGAGGAAACCCAGATCCAGAGAGATTAAGTGAAAAATGCCTTGCCATTTTACAGACAGTATCTGAAGATTTGAATGAAGGTTTTCCTAACTCCTGAGTCCAAGGCTCTTTGCCCCATATCATACTGCCTCTCATGAGTCTGTTTATCTTCCATATTCCTCTTTAATGTTTTTATACATGGGTTTGTATTTTAACCTTGTGTTGACCTTGGCTGAGTCATCTCCACGCTTTGCAAGATGATCCAGTGTTGTTGGTTCTTCTGGCCTCATTTTTGTGATAACAGTTTTAAATCACTGAAAGGTTTACCGGAAATGGTGATGATCTGAGGTCAGTATCTTTGTCCTTTCCCTTTTTTTTTTGTCTGGTCATTGACAGCTCATTTGAATAGGTCACATTTATTTTGTTTGCTTTGTTCCCTTATCTTGATACATTCTTATATCTTTATCTCTACTGACTTTTGGCCTTTCTCTTAACTAGAGCTGGTCCATTGTTAACAGACAACTGATTCTGATATGGTTCCCTTGTCAATAACTAGTTTTTTCCTTTCTTTTAAAATGTAGTTAGCTTCATTTTTTGTGATGATGTTCAGTGTTCACCATATCCAGTGCCTTCCAACTTAATTATGAGTATTATGAGTATCTGTTTCCACCACCCCTAATAAAATCCATCTGCATTCTCACCTCCTCTCCCTTTTTTTCAGTTAATAAGCATTTATTTTCTCTCCCTGCCACCCTCCCCACCCTTGTACCAAATATGCAACATACTTTACACATTTTTAGAAACTGAGTATCAAAGTGTGTCTTGACTTAGCTTGGAAGATACTATCAAATTATTCACAGAATTTCCCCATCTTTTCATCCTTTGTAGTAGAGTAGACATTGACATTGAAACTTATGAGTATTCTAAGTTGAAATGACCAAGTGCTGGGGATGCAGAAATTAAAAGCATTATGGCTTTCTGTGAATATTTCTTTGTTTGGTACAGAATGAATCTAACTCCATCAGCTTCTTTGTTTACTTCTCTAAGGAGAACCGTCATTTTCTTTAGTGGCCACTTACTGTTTATTGGTTTGTTTCACTTAGGGAAAGAATGCCAACATTGATGGATTTCTTCTGGTAGTGTGTTATTTAGGCATTTGATAAGGCTCTATTACTATACAAAACTGAAAGTGATTTTAAATGTTTTTCTTAGTTTAATAGGTTGCTGTGGCCAAAGAATTTATTACTGAGTGGCCAACCTAGGAGCTTCTTAGTACTTAGCTAGATTGCCTTTACACTGTAGCTGGAATAGGCTGCATACAATTAATTTATACCAATCTAATTCTGAACCATGTTGGAGTTAGAATGCCATTCCAATATTTAATTCAATGTTAATATATGGTGTGTATATGTAATTCAAAGGTAATTTGGATTAACATCATTAGGGTTCAAAAAAGTTCTCAAATTGATGGATCAGATTGAAATTTCATATATGGAATGGGGGATGTGTTTTGTTTTTCAAATCAAGGTGCTTTGCTTTCACTAGCTCAGATAATTTTTTTTTTACATTTTTTTTTTTTTGCGGGGCAATGGGGTTTAAGTGACTTGCCCAGGGTCACACAGCTAGTAAGTGTCAAGTGTCTGAGGCTGGATTTAAACTCAGGTACTCCTGAATCCAGGGTCGGTGCTTTATCCACTGCGCCACCTAGCCGCCCCCTCAGATATATTTTTTAAAAAATGTATTGATACCCCTTGCTTTTATCATTAAATGTTCTCTTACTCTCTTCTCAGAGAGCCATCCTTTGTAACAAATTTTTTTTTTTTAAGGAAAGGGGGGAAAAATCATCAAAATCTATCATTGCATTGAACTTGGCCCTTTTTCCAGGCCAATTCTGTCTACTACCCCATGCTGCTTTTGTTACCTTCCAGAAGAGATGTGGACCATAGGTTCTTAACCTGGTTTTTTTGAGTTTAGGGTTTTCGGGAGGTTTCTGGGTTTTTTTTAAATGAGGTTTCAATATAATTGGTATACTTTGTATTCCAGTTTATTTATGTTTTTAAAACATTCTTAGGGGGCAGCTAGGTGGCACAGTGGATAGAGCACTGGCCCTGGAGTCAGGAGTACCTGAGTTCAAATCCGGCCTCAGACACTTAACACTTACTAGCTGTGTGACCCTGGGTAAGTCACTTAACCCCAGTTGCCTCACTAAAAATAAATAAATAAACAAACAAATAAATAAATAAAACATTCTTAGAAGGGATCCATAAATAGGCCATACCAGATTGACAAATGGATCTGACACAAAAATGCTTAAGAACACCTAATCTAGAGGTTGTATTTTGATTAATTGAATTTTATTTTGTATGCTCTTGAGGAACTCTGTTGAAAGCATTAGTTCTCAAACCGATATCAAAGAAATAGCCCAAAAGGCAGTTGAAAGATAACCTAATGTTTGGGTGAGATATTCATCCACCACAGGGAGAGTGGAGGTGGGAGATGATGCTATGTAAACCAAGTGACTTCATTTTGGAAATTCACCAACTCCTATTCCAGGGAATTGGGAAAACCAGAAAAGAACAAAGACACAGGCTCTCTTCAGAGATTAAACTGGCAAATGGAAAAAAAGACAAGAGGCTGCCATAAAAAGAGTAATATAATGGGACATTGCTCCCTAGTATTTGTTAACCAAAAGTAAACTAGAATGAGGAGAATAGATCATAAATGGTCTTTTATTACAGGATAAAAGTTATCATAAATGGTCTTTTATTACAGGATAAAAGTTATATAACCACCCAGTAAAGGGATATTTTGAAATTTGAATCCATAATATCATCAATTTAATCTATTGGGTTTTCTTAAGATGGAGCATACCTTCTCTGTATCAATCCCTAATCTTTTTCATTTTAATTTTTGTCTTACACATTGCTTTACAATTTAAGCAGTAGGTTCTAAAATGTAGCAGTAATGGGGGCAGTTGGCTGGCACAGTGGATAAAGCACCTGCCTTGGATTCAGGAGGACCTGTGTTCAAATTCGGCTTCAGACACTTCACACTTGGCTGTGTGACTCTGGGCAATCACTTAACTCTCATTGTCCCCTCCCCCCAATGTAACAGTGTTTGCTGCTTCATAAAAACTTATTGGGAAATAATTTTTTTCAGTTAGGATATCTGGGGTCTTTTCTTAATGTTTACGTGTCACCTACAAGTCTTTTATATGTACATGCTTTCCATCCCTGGTTTTGTGATACATCATACTAAGGGTGAAATTCTTGAAATAAAATTTAATTTCCTTTAACTTTATGCTATACCTTTTTCATAGAGGAATTTTATTGAATAGAATATTGGTAGGACATTACAATTACAATATGTTTAGAAGTTAGGTTGGCTTAAAATGATTAATAAAGAGAGCTGCACTAGATATTGTGGTGACACAAAAAAGAATTAGAAGACTAAGGCCCTTAACAATCAAGAAACTGAGAGGACAGTGATTCCTGCTCAATAATTCTCTGGAACTCAGCAGCAATGTGTCAAAGGCTCGTTTATTTTCATTCTCCAGAGAATGGTCACCAAGATGAGTGTGCAGCAGACAGGTGCAGAAAGTGAGGGCTCTCAGGCCCTGTTTTAATCCCTAGTCCCTAACTCAAAATGGACCCTCCCCTTGTTCATCATTAGGTGATTACTTAAGGGTTACAATCTATGCTTTCAGTATTCTTAACCCTAATTTCCATAATTGTTCTTTGAGTTCTTAGGCAATGGGGAGGGGACACAGGGACATTCCTTCAATCCTCCTGGTAGAGGACCTGGTTGAGACCAGCTCAGGGCTACTTGATCTTTCTGCCTAAGGGAAGGGGAACTTTGTCCTTAAACAGGTCCAGAGGAGTATAATTTGAATGGTGGTGGTTATATTCTACTAGGAGGAGACCCATTTCCCCACAAACTAAAAGCCAGGTTGTATTTATCTATGAAACAATATAATCACAACTATAGGACTCTGTATCAAGTACACAGCTGAGTACAAGATGATGTATAAGCTGTGAACTAAAGGTGATTCTCACTGGAAAATCTTGTTTTCTGATTTTTTTTTTTGTTCTGTTTAACCAAGTACTTTGGTATCCACGTTAGCTACAATAATTATTTCACTGATGCTTTCATGCTCAAAACATTTTTGTAATGACTTTTTTGAAACTGGAAACCAAGGTTGGTATAGTGGAAAAAAAACAAGTTCAGAATCCATGGGAGTGGGTTCTAATCCCAGCTCTGCTGCTAACAGTTATTTTGAACAAATTATTCTATAGGTCTCAATTTCCTTAAGTGTAGAATCGAAGAGGTTAGGATAGATGATCTCTAATGAATGCTCTTACTGGATCTTAATAGAACACCAGCTGTTTTTTGAAAAGAAAAGTGGTACCATCATATTTTGTGACTAAAATGACATGATTCACCTTGACCAGGAGATTAAGCTCTAGATAATTTTTGGCAAATTTCAAAAAACACTCAAAGGGCAAAAGTTGGTTGCTATTGAAGAGTACATCACAGGTTCTAAAGGTTTCAAAGTAGCAGTACAAAAAGGTTTTCAGACAGTGTCATTGGAATAAATTTACTAATGGAATAGCACATGTTTGATATGCTAGTTCCTCTCATGTTTTATTTCAAAGTAACTCTTTTTTAGTCATGACTCCATGTCTTGATCTATTCTAACCTAGAAGGAACCAAAAGAGAAGTCCTTTTGAAGCCAAAGCACTTAAACTTACTAAAGGAATGTGTGAACTAATAAGGATATAAAAGATACATGTTGACCAAATATCATCATCATTCTCCTGAGTTGATGTACTATACTCTGGTATAGACAAAGATTAGATCTTTATGGTATTATTTCACTAAGTGGAGGGGAGCATTATGAATTCCCAGAATATCAGGTCCCCTAGTTTAAATATAAAAACCTAAATGCCTCCAAAACAAAAATAAATTATTTCTTTTTCATTATATGCCATTTTGTTTTATTCTTGTTATCCCTTTGGACAACTAGATTGATTATAATGTCTTGGTACTTTTGTATTTAAAGGTCAATGGAAGTGTTTGGAAGTATAACACAAGCTGAAAATGACAAATTGAATACATACATGTACACACATACACAAAACGATTGATTGACTTCACAATTACATACTGTCCTTTCAACTTAATTATAGCATGGCTTCTCTATTTTTTAATTTCTTCCAGTGCCCAGTAGAGTACACACACACAAAAAAACATTTGTTCTAAATTAGTTTTATCTGTTATGGACTTTTTGTTTCCTCTCTTAATTTCACTTGATATTCTCTGATCATGGGTGGACAGAAATGTTGGTCAAAACACCAATCAAGTATTAAGTCCTTTCCCTATTTTCCAGAGAAGATGTTGAAATCACAGGAAGCGCTATACTGTGCACCAGACACTAGACTCAGCAAGGACCAGATGGCCAAGTGCTGAGTATGATGTAAAGGGAGTTATCATTTATGAATTGGTTGAACTAGGTTGATCTCCTCCAAGGTCCTTTCCAACATTGAGATTCTTTGAACCTTTGGCTAAGTGACACATTTTACAGTAGATCAGAAAGTAAGGCTCTTCGATCTTTGCTTTAGTCCATTTTACATACATGATCTCATTTTATCCTCACAATGCTATATTACTCTCATTTTGTGAGTAAGGAAGGAGGACCAGAGAGGTTTATGTGATTGGCCCAGGGTCACACCATTTAGTATCTGAGGAAGTATTTGAATGTGTCTTCTGATTCCAAGTCCTGTGCTCTAAGCCCTATACCTCTCTGCTTTCATAAACCATCTCCTGCTCAGAAACTATAAGTGATTTTTCTCCTTGCCTCAGGTCTTCTAGCATGACATTCAAGGTCTTACGAAGTTTGGCCCCAAACCTAACATTACAGCCTTCTATTTCAGTATTCTACATTACTCTCTACTGTAACCAGACAAGTGTACTTAAATGCCCATTTCATATACTTTTCTTCCTCTCCGCTTTTGCTGATACAGTTTTGCATATTGGGTGTGCATTGCCATTCTTTTCTAGTTGTCTGTATCTTAATCATGCTCAAATCCTACCTCTTATAAAGCCAACCTTGATCATCCCAGCTTATTTCCCTTTTCAACAGGTAATTCTTAATAGCAAATATCTTTTTATTAATGTTTTTGGTATATCATGTCAGTCATCCAATTAGATGATTATATATATGTATTCCTTCACGACATGGGTTGTATAGTATATGTCTCTGTATTTGTCCTAATGCACATTTCACATAGGATTCACTCAGTTTTTAATAGTTGACTTGAAATAGCTGATAGTCACAATTACCAGCAGCATAGTATATTGGAAAAACAATAGGATGTGGAATAAAAAGATCTTGAATGCCCAGCTGTTTTTAATTGTGTGATACTGCATGTCACCTAATCCCTTTTGATTAAAAGATTTTAAAGGATTTCTAAGGTCCTTTCCAACTCTAAATCTATGTTATCCTGTGATCCTTGGATGAAAGTGTATTTTGAGAAAATAGCTCAGGTACCTGTTTTCAAAGCTTTGGGTAAATCTTCATATAAAATGTAATGTACATACCATGTAGCAGTGTTTTGCTGCCCAAATTATGCAGCAAACTGGTAAAATATCCAAATTCTTTATTGAGAATTATAAGAATGATGAGGTTTTTTATCAAAGTTAACTCTTTAAATCAAATCTTCTCTTTTAGAGATGAGGTACTTGTGAAATTTAAACATGTACAATAAATGCTTCTTTATATGTAGAAATAAAAATTAGAGAATTACCCATCCTTCAAAGTTGAATTACACAAGAAATGACTTATTTATATGAAATGAAGTATAATCTATCCAACTCAAAGCTATCTTGTGCTATTGTATAACCAGATTATTTAATAATAAGATTATTATGGCTGTATCCTTTATGTGACCTTTTTAAATTATAAAGGTTTTCTTATTACTTAAGAAATCTGCCATTGGTATGCATTGTAAGTTAAAGTTAGATAAGTAAATTTGTTGTACTTAGTGATTTTGCCGGTAGCTTTACAGTGTGGTTTTTTTTTTATTTCCTGTTTATTATTATGAACTTGAAAAACATTAAGGGACACAAACCTAAGATGAAAGAGAATTGTGTATAAAATTGAATCTTGGCTACATACAACTTAAGTGAGTTTGGAGGGGAGAATGCAGTATTGAATTTCAAATTCAACAATACTCACCTCTCTACAAGTCCATCCAAACTTCATTTTCTTCTCTTCTGTGTATATTAGAATTGTATTGCTCTTTTCATCCTTAAAAAAAAGTATCACTGTCATTCCAAAGAGACAGGGTGGCATAGCAGGTGAAGCTTAGAACCAGAAAAACCCACTTCTTTACAATTCTCTGCTCCAATGAAAGTCTTCCCTTGTAACCCAGAAGTATATAGTAAGAAAAAAGTCATTCACCTTATCAGAATGTATTGGCTCTTTTCCCTTCAACTACCCCAATTATGAGAAATACTAAGTTCCTCTCCTCATTTCTTCCATAGCTTATTACTTTTCCCTGCCCTTTCCTTTGCTGCCTTAAAAGAGAACAAAACCACCCCCAGGCCTTTGAATTTGTTTTTCTTCATTCCCTTTTTGACTCCTGAAAATAGCAGAATTTTGAAGGGACACTTATTTCTCCTCTTAGTATAATGTAAGCATTCGATCATTGTTTGGCACCTTCCAGTTGGTCATGTGTATTATCTTCCCTTTATATTGTTGTTCAGTTGTTTTGAGATGTCTGACTATTCATGAACCTTTTTGGGTTTTTCTTGGCTAAGATACTGGAGCAGTTTGCCATTTGCTTCTCCAGCTCATTTTACAGATGAGAAAACTGAGGCAAACTTAAGTTACTTGTCCAGGGTCACACAGTAAGTATCTGAGGCTGGATTTGAAATCCGGTCTTCCTGATTCCAGGCCTAGCACTCTAGTCACTGTGCCACGTAGCTGTCCATCTCTAAGTAGTATGTGATAATTGACTGATTCTATAGTTTTGAACTCTTTCTAGCTTGCAGTATTTTATTTAGTTAGTTATGGGGGGGAGGGGAGGAGTGTGCTTTAAGGCTCTGGATTTTGACTAGGACATTCCTGCACATTTTCAGTGTTGAGTTTTCTTTGAAACATTTATTTGATGAGGGCCCCCCCCCACAATGATATAGACAACCCAGTTATAAGGTGAGGAACAATTTGAGAAGTGGCATAGTTTAGACTCGATGGAGGAAGTGAAATATTCTACAGTTGGTATGTAGGTAATGAACCTGGATTTTTAGTTGAAAAATGAATTTTGGCTGCTGCTGGCCACTGTTTACTGCCACCAGGTGGCAGATCCTTATTAATGATGGTAGAAGCATGAGAATACTTTCTATATGTTCCTATATAGAACTATAATGGATGACGGTGGAATCAGTCATATTTGCATTTCATCCCTCACAACTGACATAACAAAATAGAAATGGCATATAAGAAAACAGACTAGAATTAGAGAAGGGCCATGCTGGAGATGACAATTTTGAGGGCATTAAAAGGAATCATCTAATCTGAAGCTTCATGAATAAGGTGATGATACTAAATTATTTGAAAAAAAAAATCATAGACTTTATTATACAACTCTAGCTCTCCCCTCCAGGCTATTGAAAATAGTCATACTTTTCCCATATACTGACCCACATACCTACTTTGCCATTACTAAATGTCTTTGGCGGGGGTGGAGGGTGTGGGGTTCTGTTATGGCTTTATTAAAAGTAAGGAGTTATTAAAAGTAAGGAGTTTAAGAACTGTGAGGCTGCAATGGGAAAGGATAAAAAGGGGCTAACTCTAGGGCAGGGGAGTTCTTCAGGGGAGGAGAGGAAGAGGGAAGAAAAATGGGATGGGAGGCAGGCTGGGGTCTGGACTCCAAGGGGAGGGCTGTATGGCAGAGAGCTAGCAGGAGAAGGCTCAGGAAAAGAGCTTTCCTGGGAAGTGCGAGCGGCCATCAGGGCCCGTTTCAGTTGCTCATAGGTGACACTATATTCCAGGAGCCCAAGCCGAAGAAGGAAGGCATGAACCTTTGTGCAAGTCTTGGGGTTGGGGGCACCTAGGTGGCGCAGTGGATAAAGCACTGGCCTTGGATTCAGGAGGACCTGAGTTATTCAGGAGGACCTGAGTTATTCAGGAGGACCTGAGTTAAAATCCGACCTCAGACACTTGACAATTACTAGCTGTGTGGCCCTGGGCAAGTCACTTAACCCTCATTACCCCATAAAAAAATAAATAAATAAAAGAAGTCTTGGGATCCCTCCTTCCAAAGCATGGTGAGAGGGGCATTGACCAGCACTGGCATCCTAGCCTACAGCAGAGTTCATGTATCTCATCTTGACCATGTCCATGGAGAAGGCAGTGATGATCACTAAATGTGGATGAAAATAGTCTAATCATCACTCTACTGAGAGTATCATTGACACAAGTGTGAGAAGGAAACATACAGGCTTTTGCAGGTGACTTTATAGTGGGCTATCTCTTTATACACAAATGACTAAAATGTATAAGGAAGCAAAGTTCTTGTTGTATTTACTGTTTGACTATAAAAAGCATTTAATTCATCATGCAAAGTGCTGCCATAAAAGGTAGCCTGTAAGAGTCATGTGTGTGTGTGTGTGTGTGTGTGTAAGTCAAAGAGTCATTGAAAAATATAATAGTACAAAGAAATAACTTCATTTAACTCCTGTCATTTAATTCCTATCAAAGAAGCCACAAAACAAGCAAATACCAAACTTAAAGGCATTGTTTTGAAGGATGTCCCGAACAGTTTCCAAATTGAAGAGGGAATCCTATAACTAGATGGTAAAGTTCTTCAGATGTGCCCATTTGTAGATGATATTGCCCTCAAACACTGCAAAGCTTTCATAGTGAGATACATGATTCAAAAAGCTATGCTAATTATCCATCCATACAGGAAAAAAGTGGATGAAATATACTTACTGACCAGACTATGCTGTACTGTAATGTCAATAGCCACAGGGCTGGTCTTTTAGTAAATATCTCTTGGACAAAGAAGTGTGGACAATGAACTGGAAGCAAAACTGAACAGGAAGAAAAGAATAGGCTGCACTCTCAGCAAACTTTAGTGTTTTCTAATAATCTCAAGCTTTTCCCTGAAGTAAAAGACCCATATTTTTAATTTCTCTATTCTTACAGTGATGCTGTATGGCTGTAAGTCATTGAATACCATATTCTCTGAAGAATTAGTGACACATCACCCAGAGAGAAATGGACACATGGTAGACATTGTAAACTCTCCCATATTGCCACTGAAGTAGAATATAGAAGAGGCATAAAGGATATTATCAGAGAGATGCATGATCAAAAAAAGGCAGGCAATCATGTGACTAGCTTGAGGGATAAATGATGGACATCTTTTATGCTCTCTTGGCTTTATAATATCAAGAGACCTCCAGGAAGGCTCCCAGTACATGGGGTAGATGGGTCTTCCCTTGCCTGCCACTTCATGGGCAATTTATGGTGGGAGAACTTGTACAGGGGGGAAGGTTGAAGTCTATAAAAAGGTGGGCTCAGTCTACACCATTAAAGTGCAAGTTCCCATTTTATAATGAGAACACACAATCACTGAATTATAATGAAAATATTGAGGGACAGCTAGGTGGTACAGTGGATAAACCACCGGCCCTGGATTCAGAAGGACCTGAGTTCAAATCCGGCCTCAGACACTTGACATTTACTAGCTGTGTGACCCTAGGCCTACATCTTAAAAGCTTCATTGCAGGCCGGCTAGGTGACATAGTGTATGTAACCAGCCCTGGATTCAGGAGGACCTGAGTTCCAATTCGGCCAAAATTACAAAAAGCAAAATAGAAAATCAGGAGCAAAATAAAACCAGCCACCAGTGAGAAAATATCAGAGGGGAAAAAAACCAGATTTAGCTATTTATTCTTGTAAACAAACTTTTGTACATACTAAATACTCCACAGGTTGTGTTGACTTCTCTGAATTTCAAAGAAGACACAAAACTGAACTTCACCAACTACCATATTAGGATATAGGGAAAAAATTGCAGGGCACTTTTTGTTGGAAAGGTGGAGGACTTGAGTGCGGTTTTTGTCTAGGACCAGATTGAGTAGATGTCTACTTTTTTGCTCAACTGGAAATTATGAAAGGGATAGTTCCAGAGAAACCTAAGAAGAGTTGTACAAACTGATGCAAATCGAAGTGACCTAAAGCAGGATGAACCATTTATACAGTAACATTGTAAAAATAAACAACTCCCAAATTCCCTTCTATCTCTATGATTCTCTGAGCAATAAAAATGTTTTTAAGGGAAAAAAGAAACTGGAAAAAGACAAGTATTTTCTACATCACCTACATTCCCCTTACTGCTTTCAAAGCAATCTTTTACAGTAAAAAAGAGAAAGAAAACAGTTCATTTTAAAACTGATAAGCACATGGGGGAAAGTCTGGTCTTATAGTGTACTGCTCCTTTACTGTCCTACCTCTGCAAAGAAGCATGGGGTATGTCTACTCCTACCCACTGAGTGCTAAGTTTGATCATAATTTTGTAGCATTCAGTTTGAATTAATCTATTGACAGTGTTATGGTCATTATAGTTTCTTATTAGTTTCCTTCTATCTGCTTACTTTAATTTGCATGAATTCATATACCTTTGCATATTTCTCTATTCATTTTGAAAATTTTACATTTCATTTAACGAACATTTATTTTCTCTCTTTTCCATCCATTAAAGGAGGAGTGAAGAAAAATAAAATACTTTTAACAGATATGCTTAGTCAACCAAAACAAATTACCAAATTGGCTATGTCTGTGGATACGTATCTTCTTTCATTCTTTATATTTACTCTGTCATCTCTTTTGGAATGTGGGTAGCATTCATTAATTTTCTGGGATTGTGGTAGGTCAGTTACCATTTCTTAAAGCACAATAATATACCATTATAGTCATGTGACACAGCTTATTTATTAGCCACTCCCCAGTCGATGGAGATGTGCTTTGTTTCTAGTTTTTTGCTATTGCAAAAATTGCTGCTATGAATGTTTTTCATATGTGAGGCTTGGGGGGGGTGGGCATTGGCTTCCTCGTCATATGTGTTTAACGTTGGACTTAAAAAGTATGAACATTTATATTGCTTTATTCACATAATTTGAAATTGCTTTCCCCCATGGTGAGAGCAGTGTTCCAATAATAATAATTCATGTGTGCCCATCTTTCTACAATCCCTCCAGTACTGATTATTTCATCTTTGCCCATTTGGGTGTGAAAATGAAACTTGAATTTTATGGGAGTTTTGTGTTGCGTTTTTCTTTTTATTAGTGATTTGGAGCATTTTATCAATAATTTGCATCTCTTTTGAGAACTGTTCATGTTTGATTACTTATACTTAATTTCATATATGTGTTTCATATGTGTGTATGCACACATACATACATATTGCACATACCTTCTCAAAACTGCTCTTTTCTCTGTTTTCCTTTGAACTGCCTTCTGTTCTCTTTTGTGCATTTTTAATTTTTCTTGGTCCTTTTTTTTTTGGGTGGAGTATGACTATTGCTAAAAACTGAAGTCATCCCCCACCCTTATGCTTAGTGAAGCAGAAGGAATCCATATAGTGTCATTGTCCAGAATTTTATTTCCCTTTGCATCTAGTCCATTACTTCTTTAGTTATGAAGTGGGTAGCATTCTTCATATTAGGTAATTCAGGTCAAATCAACAAGCATTTATAAATTGCCTGCTAGGCACTGCGAAAGAGAATAGTCCCTGCTCTCAAAATGATGTCATAATCTAATTGGGGAGATAACATGCAAACATCTTATGTACAAACAAGATATATACAGAATAAATTGGAGATAGCCAACATAGTTTCTTAAGACAGATCTGGTCATTCATTGCATTGGTCAGAGTTTTACAGTCTTTTATTTTTCTTTGTAGTCTCTGTCCATTTAAAAATTATTCTGATTCTGCTCACTTCACTTGGCATCATTTCATACCCAGGATTCCTTGAAACTATCTCCTTGGTAATTTCTTCAGGCATAATAACACTTATTTACATTCATGTATAATTTGTTCAGCCATTGCCCAGTTGATGGGCTCACTTGTGTAAACAGGGAGTTCTTTCCTTGGCCATTTATATTTTGAAGTTTAAACATTGGGCTATTGAATTCATTTATTTCTGATTTTTTCCTTCTATTCTATTGAGATACTTTTTTAACCAGTACTGAGTGATTGTGATGATTAGTGATCAGTTTGTCTCTGTCTCTGTGTCTATCTGTTTCTTTCTCTCTGTCTCTTTCTCTCTTCCTCCCTTTCCATCTCCCTCCGTTCTTCCTTCTCTTCCCTGATTTTGTTCACTCGGTTTGAAAGCGTTATTACCCCTGCAAAATTATTTTTCTTCCTATTCTCTAAAATTGTTAAGCAAAGTTTGCCTAAGGAGATTAAAGTCATTGATTGACCTTTGAAAAGCTTTAAAGTTAGAGGTGGTGCTGTGAAAAGAATTTGGGGCCTGTGTTTTCCCTATTCACAGCATGGAAAGAGGTCAGAAGGGAAGGGACCAGGCACTTTTTAAGTACCTACTATGTCCCAGGGTATAGAAAAACTTAATGTATATTTTGTTGGCCAGTTTCCTGTCTATGAAAGGGACTGTCAGGTATATAAGTAAATGGGCTCATATTTTAGATGATGTAATGAATACCCGCGTTTGTTAGTTATCCATGGAAGGTAGAATCCTGAATTCATTAAAATGAGAATAATATTTGTACTTTATGGGGATAAAATTGGATAACTTATGTAATGTGCCTTATAAGCATTAAGCTCTGTATAAGTTTAATTCCTTTTTAACAAATGGGAGCAAAAAACACCCCCCCCCCCAAAAAACCCAAACAAACAAATGGGAGGAACCTTATAAAGCACCGTTTAATATTTTGATAGATTAATGATCTCACCATGGGGTGACAACCTGTCCATATGTCAGTATCTTTTTCCCTGTAAGTAAGTGGAATTTAGAGAAATGGCTCCTTTTTAAAAAATAAGAAGACTTTGACATCTCATGTGATTCTTATGGTAAAGTGGTCATAATGTTTTTGGTTTTGTTTTTGGTGAGGCAGTTGGGGTTAAGTGACTTGCCCAGGGTCACACAGCTAGTAAGTGTCAAGTGTCTGAGACTGGATTTGAACTCAGGTCCTCCTGACTCCAGGGTCAGTGCTCTATCCACTGTGCCATTTAGCTGCCCCAAGTAGTCATAATGTAAATCTGTGTACAACCAGAGTTACAGGAAGCACCTTTTTTTCTAGTTACCACAAAACAATATATACCATCATCATAGAATGTTAGAGCTGGAAGACCTTGGAGATTATTTTATCCGACACCCTCCCCTCCCAATTTGAAGGCAGTGAGTTGGGAGGGTAGAAGGTGTGGGTTTCAATTTTGGCCTCCACCTCTACACAGTAGATTTCAGTGAGTAAATCATTTAATGTCGTGTGTTCTCCTTGGCTAAATGGGAATAATCTTTGACTACCGCAGTGTTTTTGTGAGCAAAATACTTCACAAACCCTAAAGCCCAACAAAAATGAGTTTTGTTTAAGATGAGGAGCTGAGGTTCACAAAAGTGGTTTGATAAACACCACCTAGAAAGTTAGCATGGAGCTTTGACCAGAAGTCAGACCTACAAACACATCCAGATCTATGCTTGGTTCCTCTTCACAAGGCACATTCTATAGTCATTCTCTTCAGACCGATCACAGTAAAAGCTTGTACACATCACAACCTTTAGAAAAAGACTGTCCTAAATTACTGCAAGAGTCACCTAATGATTAGGGCTAGTTAAGTATACTTAAGGTATGGTGCTAGGTAGAAGACATGTTGGTTACCCACAAGAATCCTGCCCTCTAGGATCTTCTGGTTTGGATATAGTAGTAGTCAACAGGTGAAAAGTTAGCATTCCAATGCAAGCTTTTAAATACATAGACAAGAACAGAAGAGCTATTGAGCTTTCTGCTTAAGGTGCAACGTGGTTTATTGGATTAATGATGGACCTCAGTCAAGGATATCTGAATTCAAGTCCCAACTCTGATACAGCCTGACTGTGTGACCCTGTCACTTAACTTTCTCCCTAAGCAGCTCTCCAAGTCTCTAAGTTATGCAACAGTGGCTAATCTTCACTAATAAGAGGAAGTTTCTTCACTAGGAGCTCCTAATACCAATGAAATTACAGGCCCAAAAAGGGGCAGCTAGGTGGCACAGTGGATAAAATACCGGCCCTGGATTCAGGAAGACCTGAGTTCAAATCTGGCCTCAGACACTTGACACTTACTAGCGATATGACCCTGGGCAAGTCACTTAACCCCCATTGCCCTGCAAAACAAACAAACAACAACAACAAACAGAGAAATTACGGGCCCAAATTCATATTAAAAGTTTTTAGTATATTTAGACAGGGAAAGAAAGAACTTAGTATTTGGGAAAGACAGTAGAGGAAGTGTTTCACTGCTACATGTTTGGTCATTTTCTTATGACAGAATTTTATGTAGTCTTCAGATAGCTATGGATTTTCTTTCCATTAAGAAAAAAATAAAATGGTAGTTATAGATACACAGATTGTCTCAAAAGTCTTAGTGCTGTTTTAAGCTACTAAGGCTTAAAACTTGTACTATCATGACATCTTTCTTTATAAACATTTATTAAGTACTTGGACAAAGCATCAGATTAAAAGAATTTCACTAAAAGTAAAGATTTTGATTATTCATAACCTGATATTATACCTGCATAAATGAAATTGGTCAAGTTTCCATGCTTTCAGTTGTGATAAAAGCCTTAAACCTATCTTTTCTTCATAGTTGTTACAGGTCTTTTCACTCTTTTAGGACAAAGAGTGAATTATAGACATTTCCACCTCAGTATCTGGCACCTAGTAGGTCCCCAGGAAAAATACACATACACACATATTTGTGAATGTGACTTCTTTGCCCTTTGAGACACACTCATAGCTGTAAGATTCTCATAGCTCTCTAATTTTAGGCTTAGAGAGAATATTCCATTAAAGCAGTGAAAGAATGTTTGGAGCTCATCTGCATACATCATGCATACATCATGACAAGCAATAGAAATTACTTTTTGAGGAAAGAGAAGTGCTCAGGTGAAATTTACAAATCTAAATATTAGAGTGTATTTATAACAGAAGTACTAAAATGAGAAAGTAATTATGAAATTAAAAAAGAGAAGAGCAGTACTCATAACATTTACTCATAACCTTAGGTGCCCTTATGTATACACTGCACTTATCGACATAAAACTGCCCTGACCTGAACAAGTTGTTTTGTGATAGCCCTATTAATACATTAAAACTAAACCGTACCATGATGTTGCAAAACTGCTGTAACATTGTTTGGCCAATCTATAATAACCCCAAACACAAATCATCAAGAGTGTTCCTAAGGAACTAACTGTCCTTGGGAACATTTGGCCAGTGGTCCTTTTGCAAAGCCAGTTAGTGACAAGCAGGGTATGTTTGTGTTATCGGTACACAAAGGATATGTAACAAAAGTGAAATTGAAATTTTTACATGAGGTAATTACAGTTTCATAGGTAATAGTTATAGAATCAAAGAAGTTGGAGCTATGGAAGATCGTAGTCAGCTTCTCTTTCTCTGCCTTCATTTAGAGGTGGCAACCTGCCTAAAGTCACATGGCACTGTCAGGACTTGGAATAACCCTAGGATACTTCCACACCCACAGTCATTTTTCTTAGACAAAGTACTTGTGGGTCAGGCCTTTGATACTCTTTTTTTATAAGCTTCCTTGATTTATAAGCCTTAGTTCCTATCTACTCAAGATATCTCTCCTTTCTTGTTCTCTTATTTCTACTCTACTGTGAACTGTGTTATTTCTACTCCTATAGGAGTGGGCCCTTCCCTGCCTATCAAAGTATGTCTCTTCTGGTCCCTTGGCTTTTAGTGAATTTTCTCTTTTCTTTCTTTTTTTTTTTTAAATGTTTTTACTACTCATACATAGAATTCTGTTCTCTTAACCTAGAGGTACAGGGAAAGACAAATAAGTATCTCTTATTTACTCCCTTTTTACTGTTGATATATGATATACTCATAATACTTATGTACACATGTAAGTATAGAGAAGAAATCAGCATTAAAACTAAAACGTCTTTTGACCAAAATTACTGTAATTCAGTCCAATCACAATGCTTCTCTTTCCACAAAGTCTTTGTCATCTTTTCTCCATTCTCATTGGTACCACCATAATTCAGGCCATTATTACCTGCAGCTTGATTTATTGTTCCTAATAGGTTTCCCTGCCTCAGTAATCCCAATCCCTAAATCCATCTCACCTACTGTTGTGAAGCTGCTCTTTCTTGAGCATATATCTCATTTAACAGACATCAGGTGCCCTCTATGTGTACATAACTGATCATATCACTCACCTTTTGACCTTCTATATTTTCAACTTTATCATCTCTAGTCAAATAATTGTTCTACTTCAAGAACCTGCAGTCACACTTAGTGGAATAAGATACAGTAATTTAAGAATATATCATGAAAAAAAGTATATCATAGTTCAAAGTAATGTTTATAATTGAAGTGTGAGATCATAGTGAAAAGCATGGGAGCCAAGATTTTTTTTAAAACCCCAAAACAAAAAAAAACAGAAGGGACTACTGTGCTGGTAGTATCTTATGTCCTAACCAGGTAGAGAATAACTTAAGAAACTTGTACCTAAGCAAAATGCAGCCATACCAAAGGGCTATTCTGTGGAATTTTCCTCAAAGGGCCATTTGACTGAAAAATAGAGATTCTCATTTGTTTGTTTTTTAACTCATCTTACTCTGTTCTTTCAGCATAGCAAGGTGGGACAGCTAGGTGGCGCAGTGAATAAAGCACTGGCCCTGGATTCAGGAGTACCTGAGTTCAAATCCAGCCTCAGACACTTGACACTTACTAGCTGTGTGACCCTGGGCAAGTCACTTAACCCTCATTGCCCAGCAAAAAAAAAAAAACAAAAAGAGAATAGCAAGATGAAATTTTATTTTGGTCTTCATTATGACTGTTAAGGAAAACATGTTTTGATGACTTGGAGATGATAGAAAATTTGGGAGAAAATAATGATCTTGGTTTTTTAGAAAGCCTGGTCGATTTTGTCTGTAAATGGTATGTTACTTTGAGCCTGAATTTTCTTATCTTTCAAATAATGGTACCTACAGAGCCTCCCCTGCAGGCTTATTAGGGTGAAATAAGATCTTGTTTGCAAAGACTTTAAAACTCTATGTGGATCTCAGCTATTTCTTCTTTACCAAAATGTAATTTTATTATTGCAATTCCAATAACAATCTGTGAGCTTGGTACTTGGATAATGGTAAGAAGCATATCTGAGAATATTTTAGGTGCCTTCAGTAAGTCCATGATGACAGTTTTTTTTTACTTTGTACTCATGGTGTGTTTCATTATAAATGTTCCTATTAAAAATACAAGAAGCAATTACTTTATTTTCCCACACTTTACACTTTCCTGCTGTTTGCAACATTTCTCCAAGTCTATGGGAAGTGTAAAAAAAAAAAAATTCTTTCATATCCAAATGATAAGACTGTCGTTTCTTGAGTAACTAACTCTTCAGTGCCCATTATTAAAATGTTAGATTACCTAGGCATTTCAGTTAACCTGCTTCTCCTGGTTGTCTGCCTTTTGACTATTACATTGTTGATTAGCAATGTTGGATGTTGGAAAAAGTCAGACTAAAATTGTATGGTGGAGAATACATCGGGTCTAAGATTCAGGAAAAATAATTTTAGGCCTAGTTCTGTCATGAACTAGCATACATTTGGTAAGCTACTTCCAGCCTGTAGCTTTAAGGATTTGGATTCTTCTGATTTGTAGCTCCTTTAATCATCAAAGCTTTCTTCTAGGTCTTAAAAATCTGTGATTCTGATGTGTGAACCTTCCTTGCTCGTTGTTTACAGTCATAGTACAGGAAGTACTCAGTTTGTGCTCCAAACTTTTTTTTTTTTAATAAGCCAGTTGTTTGGAAATTAGATATGTTTTCACAAAGCAACTATGTTCAAAATGGTGATGAGATTCCCAGGCTATCCTACCAAAAAGTATTTTCAGCTCTCCATGAAACAGTTGAAAATATTGTATTTTAAAATGGAAATATAATAGTATTGCATAAATAGACAAGATAAAGCAATAATAAATTAGGTAAAAAGTTGGTGGGTTATTTAATCTTGAATGACAATGTTTAAGGGAAGGAGGTTTGAATTATTGGAAAATGAGGAAATTGACTTCCTGTAAAAGTTCTGAAAGGGATTTGCGAGCATTTTCAGGTGCATAGGAGGCTGACACTGGTAGTCCATGTCTACTATTTATAAATTTCTGGTTTTGTTCTTCTTTGATCCAGAAATGCTTTTCATTTGTTTTCTGGCTCACAAAGAGAGTGTAGAGGTGAAGTAGTTTACTTTTCCTGAGTGTTAAAAGACAGAAAAAAGAAGGAAGGTGATCCTGAGTATGGATTCTAAAAGATTGCTTAAGCTAGAATGGAGCTGTGAATATACTTGTGAGCTATGAGCATAAGTGGAACCAAGGTAGTTGGGAGTGGTTGGTGATAATAGGAACTTTAAAAATGTAAGGTCATAAGATTTAGAGCTAAAAGGGTATTTAGGCGTCATGTAACCCAGTCCCCTTATTTTACAACTAAGGCTATTGTGGCTTTTGAGATTCTAAATGTGGATTCTAATGTGTTCCCCCAGTGTGGGGGAAACTGACTAAAAATCACTGATAAAACGAGTTTAGGTTTTTAAGGGTTTATTGGAAAATAGAAAGAAAAAGATTGAGAACAGAATTCTAACAGCCTGGCATTCCTATCTTTCCTCAAATTTCCTGTGAAGTCCTCTGCCGCCACCACCATTGAGTCCGGAAGCCAAAAAGGCCAGCGCTCTCTGCACAGGCTCCCTTTCCTCCTTCCTGTCTCCTCCCAGACCATAGGAGGCTCCTCCAGTTGATTGGCTGGTAGACTTGATAGACAGCACCCATGAGCAAACATCATTTCCTGACGCCAAGGAAAAGCCACAGTGCCTCTGAGGCATTTTCCTCATGGTGGAGCTCTCCACAGCAAGTCTCCAGTAGGTGGCGTCATTCCAGTCATTACAGAAGGATCATAGGATCATAAAAGTAGAGCTAGAAGAAACCTTACAAGTCTTCTAGGTGAACGTCCTTATTTTACATATGGGAGAACTGAGGCCCGGAAAGAAAATATTCTTCCCAGGTTCACCCAGTAAGTTCCAGAACTCAGAGTCTATCCCTTGGAATCAGGTCCTCTCATCCCAAATCTTTCATTCTTTCCATTGTTCCATATTGCCAGAATAAGGTTACCCTTAGAACATGATTTCATTATAATAGACCAGATTACAGATAATCAAAAAACCTTTATGATTTTAAACCAGTCAGGAGAAGACTTTGGGAGAAAAGATCTCTTGAAGAGAGATCTCATGTAAGAGGGATTAATCTTCTGCTTCACCTTAAAGAGAACTAAAAGAAATAGGTAGAAGTTCCAAAAAGATTTACAGAGTGGCTTGTTCGTGAGATTATTTAGGCTAACATTCATTTTGCAAAGGTATAAACTAAGGTCCACAAAGATTATGTGATCTGCCCAAAGTCACACAGGTAGTGGAATCTGGGGTTCAAATTAAAATCTTCCAAGTCGAGTAATCTTTCCACAGCAAAATACCGCTAGATCGAAACATTTTCTAATAATTTGAGTTTTTTAGAAGTGAAATGGGCAGCCTTTGGAAATCATGTGTTTCTTGTCACTGGAGTTCAAGTAGAAGCTGAATGGTTACTTGGCAAGAATATTGTAAATGGAAATTCTGTTTAGGTTTGGGTTAGACTAATCATCTCCAAAGGTCTTTCCCGGTTCAGACCATGTCATCTTAGTTCCTTTTATATAAAAGCATAATGTATTTTAAAATGATATTGAACTTTAACTTACTGTACAGAAGTCTCAACCACAAAGCCCTATACAGTTTACCGACCTAGTTCTCTGGTGGATTCCCCTTTTCACTCTTTATAAATGCCATCATATATTTATATGGTATATGTGGCTATATATTTAATTTTATTTCTGTGCATTGTACGTCTTCAGTGAGGTAAACTTAAAACGGACACAGAATTTTAATGACTTCATGGTATAGTAGAAGAAACATGTGATTTGAATTCTGAGGGTCCAGGTTCAAATCCATTTACTGCTTGTGTGACACTGACCGAGTCATTGGTCTGAATTTTAGAACTCTAGTGAAGCGCTTCCATTTTGCAGTTTAGATTAGGAAACCAGGGTCTTTTCCAGTTCTGAATCCTCTGAACTGGTATGATTTGCATGGACCTCTTAGGGAAAATTCATGGACAGTGAACTATGTTTTTAGGACTGTTGGCTTATGTGATTAAATTCTAAATTTTAAGTTCTAGAATTTTAGTAATTATAAATAATAATAATTATAAATAATCCCAAATCTAAATCCTTAGTGACTGCTTTTCAATAGGAAATTATATATCTTGAGAAATAAAAAGTAAATTAAAAACTTTCTATTAATGTTTGAGGGCTCTTTCAAGAGTAATATGTTAAAAATGGTTTCTTTTTCATTTTCAGTTTAAATTGACTTGTCTTTTAGCTTTTATCTTTATAAAAGCTTTTAGCTTAATAATTAGGTATAGTTTATGCTGTCTTAATGGATGTATAGTCTGTCTGTAGTAGTCACGAATAGTAGTGCTGCCACAATGTAGAAAATCATTTATGTCCTCCACAACCAGCTTAAACATCAGTAAATGAAGATTTAGTAGTAGAAATGGCTATTTACCTCTGCGTTGTGAAAGCAAATATACACGATGATGAATCATTAGTGTTTGGAGGACATTTAGGTTTTGATGGTAACAGCATCATACTTTATTTCACTTAATGAACATATTTATTCGATTTATCCCAAGACAGAGTTGCTAGTTAGGGTTTTCAGGTACTTGTCTTCATGTGGACATCATATGGACCATGACAGAATTGTGTATACATGCATGCATAGATGTACACACATACAAATATTTCTATTAGTGTACATTAGTAGGTACTGCTCCATGAGACATTTTTAACATCACATATCAGTCCTTTGCTTATTTTTCTCTCTTTGAAAATGTTTGGTGATTGTATTTTGTATTAAATCTTTTTTTTTTTTCTTCAGGTTTGCTTGGAAGACAACCTTATTCCTCGCACATAAAGAACTCCTCTTCTGAGCTGCTGTTACTGAATTTGGAATGATACTGCATATGTTCCATCTGATGGAGGATTAGCTAGATCTCAGATAAAACATTGCTCATTGGAAAACGTCACAGTATACAAAATGTCATCCAACAGGAGTCAGAATCCACATGGACTGAAGCAAATTGGTCTCGACCAAATCTGGGATGATCTCAGAGCTGGAATTCAACAGGTTTATACCAGACAAAGTATGGCAAAGTCCAGATATATGGAACTCTACACGTATCCTCATATCTTAAAATTTGAATTTAAATTGATCACCCACTATTTTTTATATTGCTAGAGAATTTTAAACAATTATTTTTTAGTTGCACCTTACTTTTTGTTAGCACTGTGCTAGGCATATACATATACATGCACGCACACACACACACACACACACACACACACACAGGTGAGATAGTCTCAGCCCTCAAGAAGCTTATGTTATGTTGGCACATGTAAAGTTTGTAAATAAAAACAGGAGATGATGCTGTAAGAAAAGGGGGCAGCAGCAGAGTGTCACTAACACCTGAGAGAATCAGGGAAGGCATACCATCTACATACCATGGGAAATATAAACATGTCTGGAAGGAGATCTTAAACTCTTGGGGCATTCATGTTCTCAGTAAGGCTCTTTTAAGTACTTAAAATGCATTTTAGGGGCAGCTAGATGGTGCAGTAGCTAAAGCACCGGCCCTGAATTCAGGAGGACCTGAGTTCAAATATGGCCTCAGATACTTGACACTTACTAAGCTGTGTGACCCTGGGCAAGTCACTTAACCCTCATTGCCCTGCACCCCCCCCAAAAAATGCATTTTAATTACAAAAATTATTTATTGAGTGCCTAAGATGCCATACACTGAAGAATCCCCATTGAATTAGTAAAAAGTTGAAAATAAGGTAAGTTAATTTTATAATAAGAGGTTTTATTATTGTTGGGTGGGGATAGTGTAATTTTGCTAAACTTAAATTTAGTGTGTAGTTAGAAGAGTAATTGCCAATGCTGCTTTTGTAATATATGTGAATATCCATTATCTCTTACTTGATTTCTTGTATACCTATTCTCTTATACATACACACACAAAAAGGTGGTGCATACATGAGAGAGATTGCATGCTTTAGTGGGGAGAGAGCTGGCCTCAGGGCCATGAAGTCATTGCATCTTTGATGCTGGCTGTATGACCCTGGTCAAGTCACTTCATGTCTTGATTTCATAATAACTCTTTAAAGCTGTTGCAAAGAAGAAATTGCCTCATCTAGCTCTTTTTACTCATGAAATCATACATTTGGGCCCTGCCTCTATCCCTAAATGTGCAACACAGCACCTTTAAGAGAGTTTTTTGTAAAATGATGATGTATTACCTAAAAGACTGGGATTATCTGTTATAGCATATGAAGAATATAGATGACCATGGTCGTTTTAATGTTGATACTTCAAACCCCTCCTAAGTGATTTGTATAAATAAATAGACTCTAGAGTATATTGCTATTACAACAATCCTTTAACTTTAATTCTAATCCTTCCTGAAGACACTGTTAAGAAAGTAGTGAACTTTCATGGTGGAACTTTATTATATGTAGTGGTCAGTTTAGTCTAGAATTCTACAGATAGTTATCTTAAGTCAAACTGGTAACAGTTTTAGCTTGTTTTTTCTCTTAAGAACTTTTCTGTTATACAGCATGTTGATAGGAAGATAAGATTTCTAAACAGAATATGTTGAAAAGGTAATGAAAATATTATTACTCATCATAGAATTGTGATTATAATTTATTGACTCTTTTCAAAAATTTAACCTAGAATGAATATATCTCAGTGAAAATTGTCTTCTTCGAAGTATCAAAATTTTCAGACATAAGAGATTTCAGAGATTGATTTTTACAGAGAAGGAGACTTGAGAAGTGCTTCTTTAGAAGCACCAGAGATCCCAAAGCTAGTTAATGGTAATACCAAGATCATACTGTTGTCATCTTGGAAGTCTAACAGATTTAGCTCAGTAATGCTATAGTCACTCAAAATATTTTTGGAATTATTCTCTTTAAATTGCCCCCAGAGGGGCAGCTAGGTGGCGCAGTGGATAGAGCACCAGTCCTGGAGTCAGGAGTACCTGAGTTCAAATCCAACCTCAGACACTTAACACTTACTAGCTGTGTGACCCTGGGCAAGTCACTTAACCCCAATTGCCTCACTAAAAAAATAAATAAATAAAAATTTAAATTGCCCCCAGAACCTAAGTTATGGTATTTTAAATATATCAGGGATAACATCTTCATTTGCTTTGAGGTTAGATTTCAGTTTTGGCAATTGCCATGAATTAGTTTTTGTGTTAACAAGCCATATTTTGGTTTAATAACATGTTGCATAAGCAGCATTACTTAAGCTAGATAGTCATGGAAAAGAAACCAATTTAGACCCTTTTGCATTGTACAAAGCCTTCAGATATTTCAGAAGCTTTATGTAATAGGCTTTATCAACAAATGTCATGAAATAACTTTGTGAGCAGTATCATTGCTGTCAGCAGAAAAAAATGTCTTTCCATGATTTTTGATACATGGACTTCTTTTTTTTTTTTTTAATCCATGCGCTTTTGAGGGTGATCTCAGTTCATTTTGTTACTAGGTCATGTTGGAAACACCATGTTTTGCCATCTATTGCTCTTTTCCTCAAAAACATTATTTTGTCCAGCTTCCTTTGAGTTATCAGAACAAATGTAAAATGAGTAAGACAATAGTCTTTTAAATGCCATTTGCTTTCAAACTTTCCTCATGTTCACTTTCTTTCAGAATGAGTTTTTAATTCTTTACTATCATTTTCACCTTTAATAACATCTGAACCAAACAAATACCTGACCTTTTCAATATTTTAGTGGGTCTTTTGACTGTTTAAATAACTGAATCTATCTATCATTAATTATCCCTGTAATTTTTTTTTTTTTGGTGTGGCAATGAGGGTTAAGTGACTTGCCCAGGGTCACACAGCTAGTAAGTGTCAAGTGTCTGATGCCAGATTTGAACTCAGGTCCTCCTGACTTCAGGGCTAGTGCTCTATCCACTGTGCCACCTAGCTGCCCCGTAAACTCACAAAGTAATGTTTTTACTCCTAATAATAGCTGTTCATCTTTATACTGATGGGAAATAAGATAATTGTTTTCAGTGTCTTGAATGTAGTACATGATTTTTTAACATAGGTTGAATTGAATTCACTACATTAAATTTTTTTGGCTGAATTTGAAAGTACTGCTGTTGAAAGATGAAACTTGCTGTACCATGTCCCCAACATAAGCTTTCCTCTTCTGCTTCTGCCAATCATGCAAAATCAATCTTAGTAATTTCTAGTCACATACTGTGTGATGAAAGTCTTATTCTGTGTCCTCTTTCCCTGTCTTATGAAATGCTTATAGCTCGGATGAGTGTGTATGTTTTACTTAGTGTTCTATAATAATAAAATTACTTTGTGCTATTGAATTTTAAAAATATATTTTATATTAGAAAATATGGAGGTCCTGAATACATCTCATATATACCAGGTGAACTAGACAAAAGGAAGATGTTTAAAAATAAGTCTTCCTTTTAAAAAGAGCATAATGTTATTCTTTGTAATTACTCTAGTATATAAAGATACATTTAATTTCTGAAAATCTGCTTTTGCATAATTTGTAAAAGTGAAGAATTTTCTTAGCTTTTTAAATGACAGTTGTGGAATTGTGAATTTGTAAGTTTTCTTATTTAAGGAAATTGCTAAAATCAGCATAGCATACACCTAAAAACAGCATAAGCTACCTCTGCAACGAAATTCATCTGGCCAACAAAGGTATTCACTCCTCATAAGAGGAGAGGGGAAGAGAAAGTGGTAGAAAAGACTACTGATATAGTCTGTAAAGGGTGTGTTTAGTATTTTTTTTACTTTTTTTGCAATATTTCCAAGTTCTTTCCCTCCCTTCAGCATCTCCCCTACCCATTAAGAAGGCAAGCAGTATATCAGTTATACATGAAATCATGCAGAACATTTCCATGTTAGCCATGTGATTGCCAGAAAAGAAAAAGTGAAAAAAAAATCTACTTCAGTCTACATTTAGTTTATCAGTTTTCTCTCTCTGGAGCTGGATAGTGTTTTTCATTATGAGCTCTTCAGAATTATTATTGTATCAATCAGAATAACTAAGTTTTTCATGGTTACAATATTGCTGTTAATTAGATACAGTGTTCTCTTGGTTCTGCTCACTTCACTTTGCATCAGTTCATAGATGTCTTCTGAGGTTTTTCTGAAACCATCCTTGAATATGTTGCATACAAGAATAAATACATTCCTTAGCAGCCTCATTTCTCCAGAAAATTTGTTCAATTCTGTTTATCTTTTCATTACATTTGTTTAAAACTAAGAGAGGGACATAGAAGCCTTAGTTGTTTTAATACATTTATACATATAAATGGCCTGTTCCCTTCCTCAAACTCCCCCCTCCCCCCGATATTTGAATGAATTTGAAATCTTAACAATGGATATTTCCTTAAGCAATATAGATCACAACCCACCCATCCCTCCTTTGCTAGTTCTCTGTGGCTTTCTACAAATTGTCCAGAAATCTGTCCAATGTGGAAAGGGTAGTCCACCAGTGTTCTTGACATTACATGTATGCCAATGGAGCACATGACCTAGCTATTAACTTTTGCTTTTGCTACATTACCAGCCCTACATACTTTCTGGTCATGCATAATGGAAAGCAAAAGCCTCCCTCCCCCTCTGCTTCTTAAAATGGCACTTTTATTTATTGAGTAACATTAGAACTGGAATGACAAAGTGACCTAATGCTTTTCATTTGTGTTAATTGTTAAAAGCGCATATGCAGGGGCAGCTAGGTGGCGCAGTGGATAGAGCACCGGCCCTGGAGTCAGGAGTTCCTGAGTTCAAATCCGGCCTCAGACACTTAACACTTAACTAGCTGTGTGACCCTGGGCAAGTCACTTAACCCCAATTGCCTCACTAAAAAAAAAAAAAAAAAAGCGCATATGCAAGGGGCAGCTAGGTGGCGCAGTGGATAAAGCACTGGCCCTGGATTCAGGAGGACCTGAGTTCAAATCTGGCCTCAGACACTTGACACTTACTAGCTGTGTGACCCTGGGTAAGTCACTTAACCCTCATTGCCCCGCCCCCCACAAAAAAAACCACAATGCATATGTATAAATAAGAAGAGCCAGGATGTCTACATATAAAGATTTTGTGGGAGCCAATTAAGGAAAGAAACTATGATATGGAAAGGGCTCTTTATTTAGAATCAAAAGGCTTGAGTTCAAATTTCAATTCTGCTGCTTAATAATTTAGTAGATGGAAATAAAAATATTTATACATCCATCTTCCCAGGTCTGTTGTGAGGCACAAATGAGATAAATAATAAAGTACTTTATAAACCAGAAAGAGTGTGTGTGTGTGTGTGTGTGTGTGTGTGTGTGTGTGTGTGTGTGAGGGGGGTACCACTGCAATACTCTTTTTCCATCTTTTTTTCCCCTTGTTCTTACTATATGACCACCTGGCGCCTTATAAAGTGTATACCTCTTTGGTGAAATCTTTTATGCTACTTGTGTATAGTATGCTGCAGCATGCTTTTCCTCACCGTGTCTTAGTGGACAGTGTTGAAGTTGGAGTCAGGAAGATCTGCCTTGGATACTAACCAGCTGTGTGACCCTGGCTGAGTCATAGAACCTTTCTAAACCTTGATTTTTTTTTTCATCAGTAAAATGAGGATGCTGGACCTTATGATCCCTAAGGTCCCTTTTCTCTCTGAATATATGACTGTAGAATCATTCCACTGTTTAGCATCATATCTAATGGATTTTTCTTAATGCTCATCTCTCTTGTCCTTTCTACATACAGCCTTTGACAATGTTGATCAACTTTTCCATCTTCTTGCACTTAACTCGTTTCCATTCCCTTTAAAATCCAACAACACTGATTTATTTATTTGCCGTTCTTCGCTTAAGACACTTCACTCTGCTGTCTCACTAAAAGTAAGTCCTAGAATTCTGAAAATGAAAATAGTCAAGCAATAGGATTTTTTTTTTTTGCGAGGCAATTGGGGTTAAGTGACTTGCCCAGGGTCACACAGCTAGTAAGTGTTAAGTGTTTGAGGCCAGATTTGAACTCAGGTCCTCCTGACTCCATGGCTAGTGCTCTATCCACTGCGCCAGCTAGCTGCCCTTAAGCAATAGGATTTTAAAACATGAGTTTTGATATACTAGAACGTGTCACAGTGAGCCAGATAGAGGCCTAGGGTATATTCTAAAATTTTAGTACTAAGAAAAACCAATAAGCCATTAGAGTGTTGATAGTTAAAAACTAAAAATACTACACTAAGAACAAGGAACAGTCCAGCAAAAAGATACTGTAGCAAGAATTAAACCAAAATCTTAGCAGTAAAAATAATCTTAAAAGGAAAATTAGAATTAAAAGCAGTATTGAAATAGAAAAATTATGAAAGACTAAAAACAGTATCTGATAAGCTTTAAACTGGTGTTTAAAGTACTCTAGCAATTATTCTGAGATTGACTTTCACCCTATATTTTATTGCTTTTTATTAACCACTGAGGCAGGTCACTATGAAACAGTGTAAGTGGTCAGGATTGCAATGTGCCCCAAGCTCTGATGTTACATGCTGGTAGTTTTATCTTTAGCTAAAAACCCCCAGATAGATATGCTTGGTCATTAACCTTTTAGGCACATGGCTAGGGCTCATACCAAGTAAAAAGTGTACTGGCTCTGTGGCCAAGAGATCCAGAGTGAGGCCCTGCTACTTTCTGGAAGCCTGGGCAATTTGGGGCATGTCACTGAACTTTTCTGGGCCCCACTTTCCTCATTCCCCAATTGAGAGGGTGGGATTGGATTCTTTCCAAGAACCTTCCTGACTCTAAGTCTATATTCCTAGGACCCTAGAATTCTAGTTTAAAGTAAAAGAGTAGAAATCTGTCAGTCAAATCCAGTCTCCCTTCATTTCTTTTATACTTTATCTCTATATGTCATTAAAATATTGAGGTTATTGTGGAGATTTCTGGCTAATTTCAATCTCATCTAGGATTGTCTGTTGTGGAAGTTATAATTTTTATGGACTAGGTCTTGAACTTAAACATATTTTGTGGTAGAATTTAAGCTGGCTAAATAATGTACCAATAGGAGAGAGAGATTAATAGATTGGTGTTCTTCTAGTGTATTTATTTGTTGAAATTAATCAGTTACCTATTGCAAGTGTATTGAATTAGATGAAAACAAAATTTTCTGAATTCCACTTAACTCTGTCTAAATTTTCAATGGATATTTTAAATGTAATGCTGTTGTTATACATGTCTTTATAACTAACTTAAGAACTGACACGCACGTAGGCTGTGTCCACCAAAAGGAAATGTACTTCTCCATAGTACCACCCATATTCAGCACATAATTAACAATTTAGAATACATATTTTTTACTGCTATATAGGGAAATTTCATCAGTTTCAAATTTGAGTCTGTTTTAGGCTTAAGGGCCAGGACAGAAATGATAAGATTGGTGGGGGATCAGATAGTAAAAGAACCAGGAGCGTCATAAAACTACAGACAATATCCAAGAGCAGAGGGTGGTTACTAGTGTCAGATTCAGAGATCAAGAATACTGGCAGATTGAGAAAAGGCCCCTCGATTTCAGAATTTAAGATGGCTAAACTTGGAAAGTACGATAATGAGGTAAAATAACTGATTGAAATGGGTTGGAAAGGAGAAGCATTAAAGTCATAGGATACAGGTGGCTTTTTAAAAAAAGTTTTCCAGTGAACAAGAAGACTTATGAGATCGATGATAGCTGTGGGGGGTGGTATGGTAAAGTCTTTTGTAAGCATCTTGAAGATGCTGGGAAGGCACTGCTAACAATAACTAGCATTTATACGCATGCCGCTTTACATACGGTAACGCAGTCTTGTAAGGTAAGCGCTGTGGTTCCATTCTTGGATTTGGAAGCCGAGGTTGAGAGTTTGTCACTAACCCAGAGTTACACAGCAAGTATCTGAGGCAATATCTGAAATTGAGGTATTTCTGCCTCAAGTCCCACACTCTATCTTCTGTTCCACCTAGCTGTGACTATATTAGAAAGAAGTATATGGTTCTTGCCCTCAAGAATCTTATAGAATAGAATTAGAGAATCTGATGTGAAAGCTACCTCAAAGGCTGTCTACTTCAGCCATTATGTAATTGTGTATCTCCTCCAGAATATCCTCCTCAAGTGATTATTATCTTTATTATAAGACATCTAGTGACAGCCTGCTGGTTAGGTCTCTCTCAAGGCTTCCTTTAGTCTAAACCACCTTCCACTCAGCTGCCAAAGTGATTTTCCTAGACCATGTTCTCTTCCCCCCATCCCTCCCAATATACTCCAATGGCTCCTTATTCCCTCCAGGATCATGTATAAAATTCTGTGTGACTTCTGATGTTCATCACAACATGGCCCTTCCTACCGTTCCAGCACCATGCCCCTCTCCCGCCTTGTAAAGAAAATTTATATATGTGGTTTTCAATCTGCAAAAGTCTGCCTTTCTTCCTACTCTAATGTGTCTGTCTCATTCCCTCTCTGTGGCATTTCCTCTCTTCTTCCCACGCCACCCTCAAATTGAGAACTAAAGAAAAACCAAACTTACAAACACGTATATTCAAGCAAAACAAATTTCAGCATTGGCCATGTTCTAATATATTTCTTATTCTGAAAAATTTTAGCACATAAAGAAAAGCCAGGTTGTAGCCCCATAACTTTTTTTTTTTTTTTGGCCAGGCAGCTAGGTGGTGCAGTAGATAGAGCTATGGCCCTGGAGTCAGGAGTACCTGAGTTCAAATGAGGCCTCAAACACGTGACACTTACTAGCTTTGTGACCCTGGGCAAGTCACTTAACCCTGATTCTCCCCCCCCCCCCCCCAAATTAATTTCTTAGGGGGACCCAGAGATCAGTTTCAGTCCTTTCTCCTCTCCAGAAAGTCCAGGAACTTCAGCAAATCTTGTCCAGAACAAAAGAATGGAGATTGATTCTTTTATCTAGCTCAGTGAGCTGATGTGCTCAAACCACACCTAGATACTGGACTTTTGCATATTCTTCCTTTGTGTCATTGGTAGAGTTCATTTTAATTTAGATCACCCATAAGTCATGTCAACCAGTGGAATTGAATGATGCTAACCAATTAGTTTTGATCAATGTATAATGACCTGCCTCAGTCAAAAGAGTATAAAACCCTTGGCCACACCAGGGTGGCACTCTTTTTTGCTCTCTCTCTTGCCTCTCTCTTTACCCGCTTACTTGGCTCTGACTGTGCATGCTCTTCCTCTTAGGACAATGTAGTTATGAAAGCCTGAGACCATAAGAAGTTAGGGACACACGCAGTCAATACTTTGCTGATATTTAATATTAATAATAAATGCTTACTGCTAAAACTGGTGTAATAGCCATTAATTTATAAAGTACAGTAGTGGCAATTAAAAAAAAAAAAAACACCATACTAGTAACATCACCAGATAGCAATAGTTGATAGAAGTCAGGGTCTTTGCAGTAACTCCAGGGCCCAGAAGCTGTGCCACTCCTCTGGACTTCATTACATTTTACCAAAGTTTGGGAAATCCGTAGGATTTTTTGCAGGTTATCGACTAACAATAAATCTGTTCATTTGTTAAGGTTAATTAACTGAGTTTGTGTCTTTTGTGTATTTTAGTTGGTTATTTTAATCTAATCTTGCATTAGCCTTTTAGGAAACTATTCATTCCACTGGAAAGATTTCGAGATAGTTCTTTATTTTGTTTTGTTCTTTACATTTTTCTTTCCAATAGAGATTTTAAAGTAAAACTGAAATTAAAAATGAGTTACTTTTAACTGTGTCTAATAAATAAAATATTGCTAAGTTCCTTAACCTTTTATAGTCATGTTTATAACTACTGTACTAGTGTACACCAGTCCAACCAGGCTCGAGGAGCTGGAGTACCTCCTTCTAAATCTAAGAAAGGCCAAACACCTGGAGGAGCTCAGTTTGTTGGTTTGGAATTATACAAACGACTGAAGGAATTTCTGAAAAATTATTTGACAAACCTTCTTAAGGTAAGATTCTTTTACATTTTGAACTAAAAGAAACAAGTGGAAATTGCAATAGACACTCATAACATATGGAATACCTAAGTGCTAGTCTTCCAGTGTCATTTGATAGAGTTTTAAAAATATATCTGTGTACATATGTGGGAAAATGTTAAAAATCGCTCATTCTTTTGCCTATAGTAGAAATGGAATATTTTCCATAAACAACTTTTCTTGTATATTTTTAATGCCAAATGGACTGTAAAATTATATGATTAAGCCCTTGTAACAGAGGCTGAATGACCATTTGTTGGACATTATGTAAGGGATTTGTGAAATGGACCATGAGGTTGGGCAAGATGACATCTAAGGTCTTTTGATTCTATAAACCCAGCTGTTAATTTACTTCCCTTTGAATTATTTTAATTTTCTTAATAGAAATTCACAGCCATTTTCCTCATAACATAAAGGAGTCAAGTTTATTTTAAGGTTTATTTTCTAACAACAATAAACATAAACTGTTAAGAGATAGCTTGTCTTAGAAATTTACACAAATGGCTCTATCAAAAGTAATCTTGCTGTGGGACTCAGGAGCTATAGAATTGCTACCTTAACCAAAGTAGGTTTCTCTGTGAATACCTGTTTCTTTTGAGTATGGTTTGCCCTGCCGTACTCCTTGCCTGGGTAGTGATTAAGTTTTTTCCCCTTCATCTTCTGCCTTTTTCTTCCTCAGTCTTCATCTCTGTAGCAAAGGCAGTGTGGTGCCTTACTTCCAGCCACACGGATGGGCAAGTGGGGCCTTCAGCTGGTGCTACACATGTTATATAGAGTGAGTGAAGACATCTATACTCTCTACCCTGGGAAATTTAGCAGAGATTTTTCTGTGTATATATTACTTTGAACTACACAGACCTGGTACAAAAATTTCAGCATGCTCCAGATTGTTTTTTTCTTAAATACCTTTATACAGTGGAAACATTAATCTGTTTCTTAAAAAAAAAATAGATTTGATTGCCCACAATTTGTTGTAATTTAGTATTGTCTTCGTATTTATTTCCCACGTATTATGTTCTTAATATCTTTTTGAAAGCATTTTTTAAAAAAATGTGAATCTTGATCAAATGAATCCTGTCTGCACTTTGTTTAATGTATATAGGACAAGACATTGTAGTAAAATAAGTGTTCTAGTTATTCTTTAGTGACAATGAAGTTAAACTTTGTTTCTTATAAATAAGGTGTAATTTTTATATATCCCTTCACATTTGTTTATATTTAGTCCTTTTGTACAAGGAACTTATAAAGGAGTACTTCTCATCATCTTACTTTCATAGAACATTAAAGCTGGAAGGGACACTAGAGATTATCTAGCCCAACCCTCTGAATTGCTAGATATGAAATGGATTCACAGATGAGGTTAAGTGACTTGCCCAAAGTTGCATAGTTGGGATGAGTTGGAAAAATAAGCCTTTTATTTCATTTACTGGGTAGAAATCACTGGTAATAAAAAAGAGTAATCCTAACTAAAAGTTAAAATCCATTTTTATCTGTAATAAAAATAATTCAGAGGCTTATTAACAAAACATTAGCCTTCAGGTGATAAATTTTTCTGGCACCTGCTACTCATAAAAAGGCCTACTTAAGACACAGAAATGTTTCGATATGTGATAAGTAGAAGAATATCTACTCCAATGAAATAGCATCTTTTAAAATATTTAAGAAATAATACAAATATTTTTCTCGTTCTTGTTAAAAGAAATCATTTTGAACAATTTAAGAAATTATTTTGCTAGGAGACAAGTCATATGTCACAGATTTTTTTAATTCATACATTCTCTTCTGCATATTAGAGTGTTTTATCTAAAAAGAAGGAACAGTATTCAAAATAATGTTGTTGCCATGGTGGATTGAAGAGTATTATAATTCTAAAATTTTTAAATGATTATTTCAGGGGAATGCTTCGCTCTATATCTAAAGAAATAACTTATTCTTCCCTGAAACTTCAGAATTTACCTTGCATTCATTACATACATATGTAGATCCTTTAGAATTTATTCTTAGCATATGAATTTTTTTTCTGTAACCTACAGGGTATGTTTTCTATCTTCTTATATCATTGTTAGGAATGTGCATGAATGTAGATAAATGCATTGTTATGGACTAGATTTGTTTTAATTCTTACTTTTTAATGTATTGACATTAAAAATGAGTGGTCTTAAAGTTTTAGTGAACTTACTTGTTTTAGGATGGAGAAGATTTGATGGATGAGAGTGTACTGAAATTCTACACTCAACAATGGGAAGATTATCGATTTTCAAGCAAAGTGCTGAATGGGATTTGTGCCTACCTCAATCGACATTGGGTTCGCCGTGAGTGTGATGAAGGACGAAAAGGAATATATGAAATCTATTCAGTAAGGATTTAGAAAAGCCACCTTAAAATGTGTATTATTTTCTTGAAGATATTTCGACTGTTTGTGTAAGGTGATCTAAATGTAGATGTTTTTATGTTGTCTTAGATTATTTTAATTATCAATCGCTACTTGTAGCTTGCTGTTTTAAATTCCATCATTAAATACCACTTAAGTGCTTTGTTAAATTACAGATGGTTAGGGTAAGTAGTTGGAATGTTATGTTTTGATTGAAAAACTGCTATATTTACTTCCTACTTTTTCTTTTTAATTATTTGTCTGGAAGATTCTTCTTTCTAATCTTCGAGTATTCATCATCATTTTTTATAGTGTCAGAACCTTGTTGCCCTTTTGCCCTATAAAACACCATGAAATATCCAGTGAAATTTTCAGATTATTACGTGGATTTCTTTGCCAAATAGATTCAGAAATGGGAACGTTGAGTGGTTAAATTACTGCTGATACAGCAGTTTATCCAAGAAAGCTTTTCCTAGAACAGTTAAGGGAAGGGCACCAAGGAAGAAAGACAAACAGCACATCTTGTGTTTGTGATGAAGTAGCAACTATAAAGAAAATCTCTTTTAACCATATAATTACAATGTCCAGCTCTGTGTAATGAAGGTATTACATAGTAACAGTAATAATCTGTTTCCATCAAATTATGGTTTTTTAAAATGCATATTTTTACTAATTCCGGACCTCATAGGAGTCATCTTCCCTCTACATAACAAAACTGTCTTGAGGGATTTTAATTATTTATCTAATTATTTATGCCTCTTATGGCCATAATAAAGTATTCTAGGTTTTTGCAGAAGGTTAAGTTGGCAGTCTTTAAAATCTAATATGGTACCTACTTTATCCCATCCCAAAAAGAGTATCTCAAGGTTAGAAGGAATGAAAATATTCTAAGAGAATTTAGTGGAGCCTAGGGTAGGGGAGAAAGTGATATATGGGACCCATTCATTGGTACGGTGTCCCTATTTTCCCTTGGAAAAAAATTTTAACAACATGCAACTATTTATACATTTCTGTCTCTATCAGTACAACCTTTTGTGAGAACTGTGGCATTTTTATTAACTTCAAATAGAGAATGAAGTGTCAGTACAGATATGTGCCCTCTGGGTGGCTGCTACTAAGCTTTTCCTTTCTCTATCCCCATGATCAAATGGGTACGAGATACTTTTAAAAAATTGTCATATTGAGGTGTTTGATGTAGGTAAGTGAACAAGAGGAGGGCAAGTATGCAGAGTTTATTGAAAAGAGATCTGACCTCAATTGGGAGGACCACATCCAGCCTTCTTACCTCTCCTTGGCAAGTCACCTAATTTCTCCAGGCCCCTACAGCAACTTATATACCAGGTGCTGCATATTACTAATGAAATGATGAACCAGTCAGAAATGAAAAAGCTAACTAATTCAACTTCTACCTTGATTGACAAACTTTGGATTACAGGTAACCATAGGCACATTTTTTGGGCAGGTCTTACATAATAGTCTTTCATAGTGTCCCTGAATCCTTTGTCATCTCAAGCCTTCAGCCTTTTCTTTTTATTTTGTGCTTTTTTAGCATCACTGGCATCTCAGTAGGCCTCCCTTCCTTCCTCCAATGTTTCTTCATAACAAAGGAAAATATTTAAGCAACAGAAACCTACCCATCTTCTGTTAGTGACAGCATAGGCAGTATTCCATATATACTTGGTGCTTACTGTCTCTAAAGATGGGGGAAAGCCCATTTGATCATCAGTTCTCTGGGATGAATAGTGATCATTGCATTCATCTGAATTCTGATGTCTTTTAGTGTTTTCTTCGTTGATTGTGGTCATTGTGTGTCTTATGGTTTTGCTTTTCTCAATCTGCATTTTCAAGCTTTCTTTTGAGAGTATTTATTCTGCCACCAAAGCTTGTTAGTTTATGTACTGGTCAGGCCCCTTTATTGTGTTTGATTTGAACAGATAAGTTTCAAAGTATATAATTGCTTTGTTGGCTCATAAAGTAGGTGGTCTGGTTCTTTTTTTCCCCAAGGTATTTTTCTCTCATTAAAAAAAAAAAGTTATATTGTCCTGCCCTTTCTTTTGTGCTGCCAGTTATTTATTTTCTTTTTTCTCCAATGATGGAGCTACTGATCTGCAGGCCAGACTGGACCCAGAAAGGCTCAATTTCAGCCCAAAGGAGTGGAAAACTATTATGCACTTAAAGGAACATTGCACCTTTTTGTTGTAAGTGCCAGGGTGCAACATTATATTTCCACTGCAGTTTGATCAACTGTACTAAGTATTGGAAACAAGGGTAGGCAGTAATAGTAAGTAATAATGATAGCTACAGGGAATTAATTATACAAGGAGAACGATTGTGCAAAGCAGCTATGACTGTTTTTCCAGTGAGATGAAACTTCTTTTCCCTTTATTGCTTAACATTCACAAGTTTTTATGCCATCAAATACTGTCTTTCCAGCAAAAATATTTAATTTTATAGTTAATGTTTAGATATAATTTTATTCTGTCATATAACTTATATGATAAGCGGACTGGACAATTCACATGATCTTGGCACTCATTAAAATAGAGTACATGATTTATTTCTGTCAAGTGTTCATACTACTCATTGGGATTTGGGGTTTTCAAGGAATTCAAAATACCCACATGTTGATACCAAGCAAAGGATCCCAGGGCTGAAAATAAATTGTTGTTCCCTGAAGTGTATTAGCCCTGCAGAGGACAAAGAGAGTTCCAAAGCACTAATGGAGTCAAGCTCTTAGCAGATTCAGCTTTTGAAAGGCTCCTTCCCATTAATAACTTTGAGGTTGATGATGGGAGATGTCAGTGATCTCACATCTTTTTGTGTACTTGCTCTCACTCCCTGCCGGGAAGGCGTGGTTTAAGATGGATGCAGGAGAGCTTCTCCCACTACTATGTCCTCTGGAAGCACACACACACACAGAATATTCTCGTTCATACTCTCTGGCCTTCTTGCTGTTTTTTTTTTCCACTAGGCTCATTCAAAGTAAAGCCAACAAAATGAATCCTCTCCTTTTGAAGCACAAACTTTTTAAAACTAAAAGTTCTTTCCCATCTTGCCCCCATCCTTGTCAGAAAACAGTTGCAGACATATTTAAGCTACAGCTTCTTAGTCCTTCTTCCACCAGAAGCAGATCAGTCCCTAGCATCTTCTTTTTTTAATTCAAGCTCTACCTTCATTGCCTACAAAGGGCATGAACTTCTGTAGGGACTGGATGTTAAATCAATTTTTATCAGCCTTTCCTATGTAATACCTTAGAACACGAAGCAGACTTGCTCTTTCGGTCTTTTTCTCTCCTAAATAGCACTTTCCAAGTGAATTTCCTTTGTATTTGGAGTTACCAGATATATAGATATGCTAAATTGAACAAATTTGTGGACAGTGATACCTACTCAGAAGTAAAATAATGGACTCCTGGGAATTTCAACCCACTTTTGAAGTGCAGAGAAGTATTTTTAAGGTGTACTGGCTCATTTGGCACTAGCAGGTAATGCTCCATCAGTAGTATATTTGAAACAATTTTGTGTTGTTTCTCAGTGCCTTTCTAAGAACAGAGCAATAATGGTACCTTCTGTAAATACTGATTTTTCCCTCTTTTAGAAAAATCAAACTAACCTTCAGTTAGGTTGTAATATCAGTGTCTTTTAGACTTAATTTACCTGCTTTCAATCTTGTCATATATTTGTTCTGAGCTTTAGGTGAGCAGTTTGATAGTGGTTGGTAAGGGGCAAGCCTTGGTGTCAGGAATATCTGGATTCTTCTGTCTCAAACACATGTTCTCTGTATAATCACTGACAAGCCATTCTACCCCTCAGTGTTCCAGGCCACTCTCTAAGACAGTAAGTCATCACTGAGCTGTTGATTAGCTTGGGCTCAAGTAGTTTTCATACCAGAGAGTTCCCCACACCAGAGAAATCACACAGCTACACAGAATGTCATTTTAAAAAATACTCTTTCATCATTGGTTTAGTATCAAACAATTCACAGTTCATTAATTACTTCTGCTTTCTGAGAAGGAATAAACTTAGTTTTCTATAAGTTTTATAACCTGTATAGACTTTTGTATTATACATTATGGTAGAGACCTATTGATATTCGAAAATAATCTCTTCTATTTTACTTCCTTAGATACTTAGGGCAGTCTGCTTCTCTTTGAAACTAAATGCTTGAAAAATTTGGGCTTTTTGGATAGTTTTTAAATGTTTTTAAAAAAAAAAAACAAAAACCCTTTCAATCTTTACATACTTTCCCCCCAAAGCTTGGTTTGGCTAACGTTTGCAATATCATTTCTTTAATTTTTCTAATATTTATCCTAAACCCAGAAAATGGGTTACTTTTTAATGAAGTAATACTGTGTTAAGATCTTTGTAGCAGGTCTGCTTTCCAGTCAAACTAGATGTTAATAAATCTTATTTGTTTTAAATGCCATTCTAAACCTCAGGCAAATGATAGCAGACAAAAAAAAAAGTGAACATTGGGTTCAGATTCAAATTGCCTATTTGTTTAGAGTTTTAAATTCTTCTAATCTACTCACATTGCTAAATTTTTTTCTTTACAAAAACTTAAATTCAAATATGTATTAACAAAGGCAAGCCAGAGCCCTTAGATATACGTAGATGTAATGAATGACAAAGTTGCCGTTATTGGATTCCTCTGGGGTTCCTTTTGAAAGTACTTCAAAGTGTTATTGTTTTGCCCGCTTCCCTGCCCACAAAAATGCTGAGTTTTGTTTAGTTCCTGTTTTTGTGTGTGGTGGATTGGGGACAGGGGTGTGAGGGGCAAGACAAAATTTAATGCAAACCAAGGAAGAAAGAAATTTTGTAAGCTGGACTATGTTTAAATATAATTTAAAATACAGCATTGAATGCCCTTATAATAGAAATTATTGTGCCTTGGAGTTATGGGGTGTTGGGTATTTTTCAAACATGATACTTCCATACATCACAGAAACAGTATGGGAAAGTGAATAGAAAGCTGTCCTTGGAGCCAGGAAGACGTAGTTTTCAAGTGTCGATTCTAACACACACACTGGCTGTATGATCCTTGGCAAGTTATTCAGCCCCTCAGTGCTCTTGCCAATTCCCTAAGACAGTTTGCAAAGAAAAAGGGTGTATATAAGGAATTCTCTCACCTTGAAGTTCCCTACAGCAGTGAGATTACAGCTCCATTCCTTATTGCTGTCAAAACAATGTACAGATCTTGATTCAATTTGTAGCTGTTAATATAATGCTATAAAAAGAAGTCTCTTTGCTTTTCTGGGAAGATTTACCTTCCTGTTAAGTTAATATTAATATGTGCTATACATTTCTCATGCTAATGCTTTTTACTTATACCTTATATTTTAATTAACTGATTAAAACTTTGATTTCTCAAGTAGTGATGTTAACAGACTGTCCCTATTGAGTGTACTTTGCCTCTTAGCCCATCTTCTCCAGAAAGGGATTGGCTGTATGTATGCAAACCTGCTTGTTTGACAGTTCTGAGCTTTCTCATCATTTATGAATGAAGGGGAGATGTTTGACACATGAACTTTGATTTGTTTTTCTAAGTAGTTTTTTCCATCCACTCATGTTTAGTCTCCCTTGTGTCCAACAGCAATTTTTTCACACAGTTACTCTTTCATGATCTCCTCAGTCTGCCAATGTAAAAGCACTGTGACGATAGGATGATGATGTAATAGAGTAAAATTTAACAGGCAATGGAGGGATGGATCTTGGTTTCAGTAGTTCTGAGCTATAACCAGTTAATCAGAAATAGCATAGGGTGAACAAATAATTTCTAGTCACTGCTTTATTCATTAGGCTGAAAACAGGTTCTGACTTCATCAGAGAGTGTAGGATGTTTCTATGTGCCCCAGTTGAATCAGACAGGGATAATAAAGATTGTATCTGGGCATTGAAGAAAAGAGTCTGCATTCTGGGCATAGAATTTCAAGATGTTTATGAAAGACAATTCAGGGTGCCTAAACTTTTTCATGTAAATAGCTAGTAAAGGCAATGTGCTAATTAGTAATGAGTTGGTATTTTAAGATGAATCTATATTAATTTTTTCTCATTAAGAAATTGTAGTTGAAGTAGTTTACTACTAGGAAATTGCTTTAATTGTAGTAGAAATTCAGTGTAATCCATGTAAGTTTGGGATTATCTTCCTGTCAAAATCAAAATAAGAATTATTAGTCTGAATTTCTTCTGTCTTTAAAATCCATATCCTTGCAGTTTGGATTATTTTTCATAACACTTGATAATCTCTATACTTATGGATAGTATATATATACTCACATTAATGAAAAAGTATATGTACAGAAATTTTTGTTGGGTTTATCTTGGTAAATGAGATGTCATTGTAGTGTTTCAAACTAAAATTTAAACTGTTTGTCAGACTTATTGGGACACATTTATGTTTAGTTTGAATGCCTCTACCACTACAGTCAAAAGCATTTTTACATTTTTCTTAATAAAATTTTACCATGAAAGTTTCTACAGGTTGATTAGTCTTTTAAAGTTGCTAGTCAATTTTGATAAAACTGTTGTTCCCCAAATAATCCCAGTAAGAGTTCTTTACTTTCCAAATTATAATTTACCATAGAAATGTTGATAAATACTGAGTAGTTTGGGATTCAGACTGTTATTTATAGAAATTATCAGTGGAATTCACTGTTAGGAACAAGTGAAACATAACTCAATACATTTTTATTTCTCTCTTTCTGCCTACCTCTCCTTTTTTTAATCCTAGCTTGCATTGGTGACTTGGAGAGATTGTCTGTTCAGGCCATTAAATAAACAGGTAACCTATATTGCTATATTCCTTAAATGTTATTACAACTATTTTGAGTTCTTTTCTTGTCTATCATATCTTTTAATTGTTTTGAGTATTGTTTATTACATATTACTAAGTGATTTTATATCATTTTTAAGGTAACAAATGCCGTTTTGAAACTAATAGAAAAGGAAAGAAATGGTGAAACCATCAATACAAGACTGATTAGTGGAGTTGTACAGTCATACGGTAAATTTAGTTTACTTTCAATTTATTTAATAAGTACTTAAATTTTCATAGTCCAAATGAAAGCTCTAGGTACATTTGTAACACTTATATATTATCTTAAATTATCATCGAATTTTGTTGCTTCCATCTATATGAATATAAATATCATGTGTCCATAAACAGCTTTAAAAATTCAGGCTATTTTTACTTCATTGTTGGAGGCATACTATTTTTCCCAGCACGATGCTCTGTTCATCATAGGTGCTTAATAAAGTTTACCTTGAATTTAACTATTTAAATGTATCTTGGTTTCATTGAAAATTTAAATTTTATTTGAGTCTGCTTAATACAGAATAGCTCTTCATTGGTAGAACTGTGTGTTAACCATAATCCTAATTATATTTGAACAATTAAGACAAGCGCTTATTAATTAAAATCTAAGCATCCTGAATTTCCTTGCTTGGTTGTTATTTATGATGTTAAAAATGAGAAACCATGAAACTATTGGAAGTATGCAAGTATTTTACAAACAACTTCCATGATAATTTGAAAACCTAGTAACCATTAATGTGGTAGGAAAATCACAATTAATCCCAGAAATTAACCATAACAAATCGTACATAAAAGAAGTTCACAATTTCATATACAATGCTCTTTCTTTTTTTATATTGGAATGCTTGTGTTTGCTGACTTAAGTTTGTGATTTTTAAAAAAAAATTTTTTTTAAGATAAACTTTGATGAGCAGTGTTTACCATTGGCATCAGAATATGCTGGTTTTAGACTTTTGAATTTCTTTTTTTTCCTGTGATAGTTTAATTATTAGTGAAATTACAGATTTCCATAGTGCTCTAGCATTTTGAAATTTAGTTAGCTTTAAACCATCTTTTAACCAATTGACCCCCCAAGATTGGTACTTTCTGTAAAACAGGAAACCAAGGATGAAATAATTTTAAAGAGAGTGTTTATTTGCTTTTAGTGGAACTTGGGCTTAATGAAGATGATGCATTTGCCAAAGGACCCACGCTTACAGTATATAAAGAATCCTTTGAATCACAATTCTTGGCTGACACAGAGAGGTTTTATACAAGAGAGAGCACTGAATTTTTGCAGCAGAATCCTGTTACAGAATACATGAAAAAGGTAAGTTTAAAATATAAACGAATTAAATTTGATTAAAATCAGTAGCTATGGGGGCAGCTAGGTGGCGCAGTGGATAAAGCACTGGCCCTGGATTCAGGAGTTCCTGAGTTCAAATCTGGCCTCAGACACTTGACACTTAGTAGTTGTGTGACCTTGGGCAAGTCACTTACCCTCCATTGCCCTGCCAATAAAAATAAATAAATAAAAATTAAAAAATTAGTAGCTATGGAAGAGACAGTCTATTAAGGGTTCTGAGAGTCTAATTCCTTTGGTAAGGCAACTTTTATAGCCGTGGTTTTGTTGGTTAGCACCATTCTCTGTATATAAAAGTATATAGTAGGTACAGTAAATTAATAATGAATTCATAAATAACAGAAAAACTGCGTTCTTAGTAATGTCCCCTAATGGTCATGTCATGGGTTGACATCTTTTGATGCAGTCATAAAGTATCAATTATATGATATGCTTTACAACAAAATCTGCTTTGTAATGGAATTCTAAATAATGGTAATACTATTACCAGCCATAAGAAAGATGGTGTAAAGGACATGCATAATGTGCTTGTCAGAGAGAGGAAGGAGAAGAGAGAAAGACAGAGACAGACAGATTAAAAAAAGATGGCAAGCCTGAATAGTATGTTGGTGACCCTCTAAGATAGTGGAACAGGATGCGAAAGCAAGAAAAATGTTTAAGCTGTTTTAGTAAGGGTAATATCCACACTGCTGAAATCTTAGACCCACCAAAGTACTTAAATAATGAAATTGTTTTAAAGAGAAATCTGAATAGGAAATACCTTTTGAGCAGGGAGAAGTACAGTAGTGGCTATTTAGTCTCAACGCCTCTTCACTTAGTCTTCTGTGGAGCCTCTTGGTCTTTGTAGGTGTTTTTATAAAGTCGTATAATACATTCATTCAGTTTTCTGGGATTTATTTACTAAAGTTTGCATGTTAATTTTTTTAAAACTGGAGACCACAGACTATAGGAGACAAAACTCTGACTTTTAATGTTGGAGGTCCTGGGTGCAAAGTATACTGCTCTTATTTACATACTACCTTTATGACCTTGAGCACATGGTTTCTTGGATGAGATGAGAATTCTGTGGTGCCTTTCAGCAGTACCTAAGGGTATACTGAGAAAACTTGGGGGTGAATGAAAGCCAACTGGTAAGTATCTGAAGGACTATGACATTAAAGGTTCAAACTTGTCTTTCTTGGCACCACAGGACAGAAACTAGGAAGAGTGCCTGGGAGTAAAAGGAAGGCAGCTTTGGACTTTAAATAAGGGCCGGTGTCCCAGCAGTGAACTGGGGTGGTGGGGAGGGATGCCTCAGGAAGTCAAGAGTCCCCTGTCACTAAGAATCTTCACAGAAAGACTCCTGTTCGGGCAAGGGATGGACATAGAGGGCCTGCAAGGGCCTCTTCTACTCAGACACTATGAATCTAAAAAGAAATACACTTTAATTATTTCCTAGGCTGAGGCACGTCTACTCGAGGAACAGCGGCGAGTTCAGGTTTACCTTCATGAGAGCACACAGGATGAGTTAGCACGGAAATGTGAGCAAGTTCTCATTGAAAAACACTTGGAGATTTTCCACACAGAATTTCAGAATTTATTAGATGCTGACAAAAATGAAGGTGAGCTGCTAAGATGAATCTATAGCTAGAAATTGATTGCTGATTATATAATTATAGTGAATGTTCCAGAGTTATAATAAATAGTTTTGGGACACCATGTCAAGGGCTATGTTAAAACTTAGGCAGTTTCACGGAGGGGAGTGAGGTGCTGGAGGTAAAGATAGAGGAAGGTCCAAAACTTTTAAGATTGCCAAAACCAACTAGAAAAAGAATTATTTAATGGCATTCATCTGTGAGCTCCTTAATGTGGGTATTCCCTCCAAAAGATAGATTTTAGGCCATCCTTGCCTTCCCAACCTCTGAGTCTTGTCCATATCCTCTCCCACTACAGTCAAAAGCATTTCTACATTTTTCTTAATAAAATTTTACCATGAAAGTTTCTGCAGGTTGATTAGTCTTTTTAAGTTGCTAGTCAATTTGGAAATCATTTTAAAACTGTGAATTCCACTGATAATTTCTATAAATAACAGTCTGAATCCCAAACTACTCAGTATTTATCAACATTTCTATGCTAAATTATAATATGGAAAGTAAAGAACTATTACTGGTTCTTACTGGCATCCTAGTGACCTACCTAACTTTCCCTTGATACCATGAGGAATACCAGTGAAACGTACCTGCTGATCATCATTTAGCTCACTCTCAACCCCTGACCAACCATCTTCTGTTTCAATAATGGATTTCTTTGATGACTTCCCTTACTTGACTTCCTTAATTCCTTGTTTATGACACGTTGCATCCCCTTCATGTCCACCATGCACCTCTTCTCTAACCTTTGGTCTTAACTACAATAGGCTGGCTATAGATTGCATTGAGAGTTAGATTATATCCCAAAAAAAAGGTGGAAAAATGTCAGGTTTTGTACCCTAAATATAAGATCTTTATCAGTGATTAGCAAATGGATTGTACTGCTAAAAGAACTAAGTTGTATCACTCTTGACATTGTTGCTATAAACAAAACCAGAAGACAGAAGGGATTTGCCCCTAAATGGAAAGATAGTTCACAGATACTCTTCAGAGAGGTAAATTAAGAGTTTAGCAGAGTTGATTTTACAAGTAATAAACATTTTTACTCATAGTTTTAAGTTCCAATTTTTATCCCTCCCTCCCCTGTCCCCTCCCTGAGATGATAAGCAATCATGTACAATTATGTAAAACATTACCCTATTAGTCATTTTATATTTTGATACTTGGTAAGGACCTGAATGCAAAAGTGGGACTAGGTGAAGAAAATATATTTGAAGGTAAGGTTTTGAGTAAGAAATGCAAGGGGCCAGAGATATGTGGACTACAGAGAAGCTTAATACCTTTGTATTGTGATTATTTTCTTTGAAGGTTGAGGGCATGATAAACAATGAATAACATCTTCTGTCTCTCCTCTCCCCTTTCTACCTTGTAATTGTATTTATATTTTATATTTTTGGAGTTGTAATTATATTTTAATAGACAGGAACTGATTCTTTACTGATGTGGAAGTCATTCCTAAGTAATCGACGTATATCCTCAGATTACCCACTTAGCATCCTATGATCCTCAGTTTAGGTCTATAAGGGACTTTAACAGTCAACAAGTCCTACCCCTTCATCTTATAGTTCAGGAAACTGAAGCCCAAAAAGGTTGTCACTTGCTCAGGGTCACCCAGGTTTGCATCTGAAGTGAAATTCAAAGGTCTTCCCAACTGCCAGGTATAGTGTTCTATCTACTACATCATGCTGCTGTTTATACAAGGGTAGAAGAAAAGATAAAATATTATAAGTATGCAATGTATTTAAGATATCTCCAAAACTGACCTGCTTATTTAAATAAATTATTGTCCGTGGGAAATGGCAGTTGGATAAAGAACACTGACACTGTGATTATAACAGTCTCCTATAGACCCCCATTGCAGTGCACAGCTGAGCACTCAATTCAAGTCATCTGTCATCAGCAGAGCTGCTGAAACCCACTGTTCTTTCTTTCTCTTTTTTTTTTTCTCTTTTTCTTTTTTTGGATGGGGCAGTGAGGGTTAAGTGGCTTGCCCAGGGTCACACAGCTAGTAAGTGTCAAGTGTCTGAGACTGGATTTGAACTCGGGTCCTCCTGAGTCTAGGGCTGGTGCTTCATCCACTGCACCATCTAGCTGCCCCCAATCCACGGGGTTTTTTTGCAACTCACTGTATTAGGATTGCTGCTCACATGTGTCAATGCTTTATTCAGACATGGTCAAAGCCATCACTTCCAGGAAAGCTCCCATTAGGCCAACACCTCAGGACCTGACTTAGCACCTGTGCCTGAGACACAGGGCCCATCCCTTCCAAGACCAGATCCTACAACATCTCCCCTCAGTAGTCCAGCTCTATACCGGACCTCTTGCTGGCAGGACTTCAACAAGCCCAGTCTCCCTTAACTCTTGTGCCTCCCACTGCAATGGCTATTCCAGATCTCGTCTCTGAAACTTTACACACATACCCCTTTCCACCTTCTGAACAGAAGATTTCAATTCATACTTTACTGAGAAAATATGAAGACATGTACTTCTCTACTATACATTTCAAAACTTGACATCATTCCCCATTCTCTTTACCTTTACTCTAGTCTCTTGATGAAAAGATGTCCTATCTTGCTAAGGCCATCCCCTCTACTTGGATGCCTGATCCCGTCTCCTGTTTCCTTTGGCAGATTTTCCTTATTATCATCATCTCTAATCTCTCCTTATACCTATTCATGCCCTGCTGCTTCCCCAAGGTTTCCTTTGCTTATACCCTTGCTTGACCCTAACTATCCCCTCACGCTATCAACTGCTCTTTTCCTTTTCACACACATATTTTTAGAAAAAATCTATACGCTTTTTTTTTTCTCCCACTACTTTTACAATCCCTTGACTTGGCTTCTGATTTCATCATTAAAATGGAATTAATCTCTAGTTATCAATGATCTCTTTATTGATAGGTCTGATTCTTTTTTTGTAGTCCTCGCCCTTCTTGTCCTCTCCAGCATTTGACATGGTTACCCACCCTTTTTACCTGGGATATGTTTTATTCTCTGGGTTTCATAACACTACTTTTCTTTGGTTCCTGTACCTGTCTGGCTGCTTTTTCTCAATCCTCTTTTGATTGATCATCAACCATATTGTGCCTCCTTCCTATCTATTCCTTTTGGCTCTGTTCTGAGCCACTTTCTCTTTTCTGTTTATACTCTTAATGATTCTTCAAGGCCCATAGTTTCAGTTATTGCCTCTCATTTAATGACATCTAGATATAAATATGCAGCTTTATTCTCTCTCTTTTGAGCTAGTCCCTTTTAGCCAGCCTATTGGAAGAAACAGCAAGACATTGTAGACACAGCACTAGACTTAAGAGTCAGGAAAAGCTGACTTTAGATCCTACTTCAGCTGTTTGACCCTAGGTAAATCACTTGATTTCCCTCGGTTACAGATTCTTTAACACCAGGATGGAGATAATGATTACCACTTTATTTAAAAAATTGTTTTGAGTATCAAAATAATAATAGTAACAGTCTTTGTAAATCTTAAATCACTATATTAGTGTTAGATAATGTTATTATTCAGCATTGCAAATTGGATATTTCTTAAGTATCCCAAACTAAAACTGTCCAAAAAAGAACTCATTATCTTTCCCATCAAACCCACCCTGCTTCTGAATTCTGTCATTGGTCCCATTATTCTGTCAGTCATCCAGGATCACAGCCTCCTTAACTTCTGATTCCCTGACCCCACATATCCAGTCACTTGCCAAGATTTTTTTGATTCCATTTCTGTAATGTCTCTCATATCCATTTCCGTTGCTCCATTTGACAAAACCATCACCTTCATTCAGACCCTCCTCACCTCTTGTCTGGACTGTTAGAGTAGTTTGCTAATTGTTGGTGTCCCTACCTCAAATTGGTCCCCACTTTTATCCCTCCTCCATCCAGATGCCAAGTTGATTTTGCTCAAGAACATTTTTGACTGTGTTACTTTAATCCATAAATTCACTGACTGTCTCCTCTATTGCCTCTAAAATCAAATAAAAACTCCTTCAGTTAGCTCTTCACAGCCTGGCTCCAGGCTACATTCTTAGCTGTCGTATACATTCATCTCCAATCTAAGCAAAATTACTTTCTTGCTGTTATTCACATGTCTGTCTCCCATTTCTATTTCATATCTTTGCCCATGCTTAGTCTCCATGCCTAGAATGTGCTCTCTTTTTCCCTTTTGTGTCTTAGGATCCCTAAATTCCTTCAGAGCCCAGTTTAAATGATAGAACTTTTCATGGTGTTCTCAAATCCCCCCCCCCCAGGTTTTAGGATTTTTCTGTCCAAAACTATCTCGAATTTGTTTTGTTCGTATTTTTTTGTATACTTTTTGCTTGTACAATGTTGTCTCCTTTGGTAGAATCTCAGCTTCCTGAGAGCAGTGGCAGTTTCATTTTTGTCTTTGTATTACCAATGTCTGGCACATTAATGGGTGCCTATTGATTAATTGATTTGTATAGATGTTTCACCAGTGTAAATTCATTGCTGGGGAAGACCAGAAGACCTTGAAAAGTACTTTAGTTGGCAAACATTTGAGCTACTTGTTAAGCAGGCTAGATGGTAGCCATAACAGCCCCAGTTCAGAATTTAAGATGATTTGTAAAGTTTTATGAATAGGAATGGTAGGAAATTATGAACAGTTTGCTTTATCAAATAACAACATGTGGAAGGCAGAACAGGTACAATTAATCTGTTGCTCTGAGCCTTCTAAGCATGAAACTGGGAACATAATGTCAGACAATCAGAAGGTTGGGAAGAACTGCATAGATATGAACAAAATCTTTTTGCTCTCAGGACAGTAGTCCCAATCCTTGGTGTGCCTATAGGGGAAATGAAAATGACATCAAAGTCTGCAAGCAGGAGATAAGCAGCTGGGCCAGATTAAGTTTAAAGGCAGCCAGTAGGCATTGATTACGTTCCTCATAGCTTCCACATTCTGTGCTAGGGACTGTTGTTCTAGAGACAAATGGTAGAATCTCTGCCTTCAAGGAATATACCTTCTGTTGGAGTAAACAGCATACATGTGACATACAAACACAAAATAATACAAAGGAGTGTCATGGGGTGAGGTATCAGCAGCCATAGGAATCAGGTATGGTCTTATGTTGGAAATGGCACAGAAGATACCTGTGTTGGAGGTGAGAAAATTCTAAGGGTGTATAGTAGCAGTGTCATACTCAAATAGAAATGGATCTCTGTAGGGGTTTGACTACATACTTACTTAGAAAATCACAATGTTAGGGGGTGGCTAGGTGGCACAGTGGATAAAGCACTGGTCCTGAATTCAGGAGTACCTGAGTTCAAATCCGGACTCAGACACTTGACACTTACTAGCTCTGTGGCCCTGGGCATTTAACCCCCATTTCCCCAAGGTGGGAAAAAAAGGAGAGAAAATCACAATGTTAATTTATTGAGGTTGAGGGAGCTGCTTTATTTGTTGTATTTTTGTTTATTTTGTTAAATATTTCCAGTTACATAGTAATCTGGTTCCTGCTTCAAGAATTTGACACTTGGGGGGACAGGTAGGTGGCACAGTGGATTCAGGAGGACCTGAGTTCAAATCCAGCCTCAGACACTTGACACTTACTAGCTGTGTGACCCTGGGCAAGTCACAAACACCCCCCCCCCCCCGAAAAAACCCAAAACAAACCCACAAACAAACAAAGAATTTGAGACTTGGGATAGTCAAATTTCAAATAATTCCCTGAAGATTATCAAGGAAGGAAGGGAAGATTATAAAAGTATGGAAAACTCATTGTTACCCCAAAAAAGGTGACCAAAAGTTCATTAACTGCCAGTGCATATATGCCTAGTCTTCCATGGGTATATACCATTTTTATGGGAATACTCTGCTCACACTTGAAGAGCATTTGTGATTTGAGTATTAAGAGAGAACTATTTAGCCTTTCACAAGCCATATTCCACAATAGACCACATCTTTACCATCAGACAGTTTACTCAAAAGATGTACAAAATGCACAGTACCCACAGAGTTGCTTACTGATTACTGAGAATGATCTCCTTTGGTAGAATAAAATGCCACCATAAAGATTTCCACAAATGTGTCTAAATAATAGAAGGTTCCTTGAAAGATACAACTATGATAAATGTGTTCAATGACCCTCTTATCATAAATATCACATGACGCCTGAAACAGAATAATGTACACAGACCGCAAAGTATATGCCACTGCTATTGAAGGGATAAAGAGTACAAAATGAAAAGGAATTCCCTAGAGATGATGATGATCCTCCAGATAATTGTTTGCAAATGACATTGCACTGATTCCAACAAGACTGGAAATGTTATATGCTCCTGTTGTACATCCACAGTCACTTAAAAGAGTTTAGTCTAATTATTCACACAGGAAAAAGCCACCTGTAGTACTCATCCTTTAGTGTATAAACTTGAACAGACATTGCAGATAGACAATGTCCTTGATTTGAAGGAAGAGGGGGAGAGGATTAGATTGACTTTGGGGAATTTCAGACGTCTTAATAGCCTGTCATCTCCATGAAAGAAAGGCCTTTTTAATACTAGTGTTCTTCTTGTGGCGATATCATATGATTTCAAGTCATAGAATATTAGTCTCCAAAGAACTGAAATTAAGAATCACCAAAGGTAAAAGTAGGTATTCAGGGTCCTCCCACTACCTCCCTCCTAAAAAAAAAATCACCTCCACCAGGTCTTTGAGGGGATATAGTTCACCTGGGCCTGATGACTTGAATTTTCCCTGCTGGTGACAAAAGGTTAATTTAGGCTTACTATAAGGAAAATATTCCAGAATTAAAATGATCTGGAAATAAAATAAGCTATAAAAGCTTCCGTTTCCAGGTTCCATTTTGATGAAGGTTTTCAAACAAGCACTGGATGATATGTCAGGAATATATGAAAGGGGATTCTTGTTCACTTAGGCTTGGAACTAGATAATTCCAGATTCTGTGGAAATAGTCCCAGTTCATCTTCATATATTTGAAAGAATGTCCAAAGAAAAGTAGTTTTGTTCTGTGTAGCCCCAAAAGACAGAATGAAGAGCAAGGAACAGGGAAATGTATTTTGCGGGCCTAAGATCTCAATGCTGGTTGTAAAGCAATACCTACTCCATGATTTCTGAAGCTGAATAGTTTATAAACACCAGCATATGTTTGATAGAATCAAAAAGGATGACTTTGAAAAAGTTAATGATATTAACAGCCTACCTAATAAACATGCTTTCCAAGGAATATCATTAATTTGTTGAAGCACAACCACTTTTATCTTTATACAAATCTTATGTTCTTTGAAAATGTGTTTTAAATGGTGTTCTGAGTAAAGCTTAATCTTGAGATGGGAAAGAAAAAAAAATTTTAAGAAGATAGTAGATAATTAGGTTTAAAAATGAGATCAGTTCTAGCTTTGTTGACTGTTGATTTTCCAAGAAAGAATTTGATTAAAGTAGTTCCATTTGGTGTGATAAACTGCAGCCTGAAATTTCTTGAAGGTATCCTTTCCCCCCCCCCCCCAAATTTTTTTAAAGGTCATTTTAGTTTTTAAGTAATTGCTAAGACTAATCTACTTATGGCCTTGATTCTGCTCCAGTCTATCTTCCATACATCTGCAAAAACATTATTTTCTTTTAGTCTGGATATGGCTACATCACTTTCCTACTCTATACCATGACTCCCTGTTTGCTTTAAGATAAAATACAAAACGCCTTTGGTTTTTAAAACCCTTCACCTTCTGGCATGTGTGTGTACTTGTATGTACAGCATATCTTTACGGCCTCATGTTACTCCTTTCCCTCTCCATTTTTCTGTCAAACTGACCATTTTATTCATTTTCATGCAAGATACTCCATTTCACGTCTGAGCTTTCAAAATGACTGTCTTCCATGCCTGGAACATACTTCTTTATCTCTGTCTCTACCTTACAGAATCCCTGTATTCATGGCTTAGACAGGAAGCTTTCCTGATTATCCAAACAGCTGGTGCTCTTCTTCCCTAATTACCTCTTACTTAACTGCCTCATTTATTTTCTGTTCTCTCTCTATAGGCTCTGTATACATGTACACTCAGGCTGCCTATTTTCCAGGATATAAGCACTGTGAAAGCAAGGATTATTTTGTCTTGGGGTCTTTCTGTCCCCAGTACCTGGAACATAGTAGATACTTACTGTCCTTCACTGAAACCCAGCTTGTCATTCTTAGGCTTTTTTGCTGGATCAACATCTACCTCTTTTTGTCCTAAGTGAAGGTTCCCCAGAATTCTGGGTTTCCTCCTTTCTCCATGCGGTCATCTCATCTTTTTCCATGGACTCAGTTATCACTTTAAGTAGAGGCAAATTGCAAGTTTGTGAAACCAGGCCCAGCACCTCCAACTGCTTCATGGATATTCCCATGTGAATGTCCTGACATAACCTCCAATTCACATCCAAAACAAAACTCATCTTTGCCCCCAAAGCTTAACTTTCTTCTAACCATCCCTGTTTCTATTTCTTCCATCTTTCTGGTCATTTAGGTATACTTTCTCAGACTTAGCCATGACTTTTACGTATTTCTCCCTTCTTATATTTATTTATTTATCTACTAAGCACTGTCAGATCCCTTCTCATCATTCTCTTTTTTAATTCACATGGTCATCAGCTTGATTCAGAAACTTAGATACTCAACTCTTACCTAAACTATTGTAAATGTTTCTCAAAAGCTCTGGAGCTAAAAGATCCTGATTCAACTACTTGTTATTGTGTGGCTTTGAGCAAGACACTGACTTTCTCTGGGTCTCAGTTCATCATTTGTAAAATCTGGGATTAGACTAGATGGACCCGATAAAGTCCATTTCAGCTTTAAATCTATGGTCCTAATTGATCTCTGCCTTGGGTCTCTCTCCTCTTTAGTTCATGTTCCATATGCTGCCAGTATAATCTTCAAGCTGTTGGCTTTTTTCTCATGTCTTTCCTGCATCCCCCTCATTTCTCTTTCCATTGTTTCCTCTACCTCTCTAACTTTGTCTTCAAAGTCATTTTTGAGCACCTCTATGGCCTGAGACCAATTCGTATTTTTCTTAGAAGCTTTAGATATAGGGGCCCTGACATTGACATCTTCCTCTGAGGGTGCCCCTTGGTCTTCCTTGTTACTGAAGAAACTTTCTATGGGCCTCACCTTTCTCTGTCTGCTCATCTTACATTTCTTTTACTTGACTTTTAGCTCCTTGAAGTGGGGCACTGTTTCCAGGCTGCAGTATCCCAAGCTTAAGAAGTCCCAGGTGGTATGAATTAAGGAGGATCAGGTTCTTCATTTGCCTGGCCTGTTCCCTGGTCCATAGATGACCCCAGACCAACTTGCTAATTAACCAGCTTTGTGTGTTGTGGTTGTCAGCTCCAATGAGCTTGTGTCCCTCCCCCACCTGGGCCACTGCTACTCAAGCCTACCTCCTGGTTCCCAGCAGGTGTGAGAAACCCAAGTTCTGCCTCAGCACCAGCATAGACCTCTGTAGTCTCTCCCCTGCCAAGGGCTCAGCCCTCTCACCAGACTGTGAGCTTAGTTCCACACGACACTGGCACTGCAGCTGATTCAGAGGCTCTGGGGGGTTTCTTTCTCTGGAGAGGCCTTCCTGGGACTGGATCTGTGTCAGGGTGAATGTGGGGTTGGGCTCCACTCATGTCTCAGCACAGCAGCTCCCTCCTTCCCACCTTCCAAGCTACCCTTGGTTGGAAGATGATTTCAGCACATTCTTCTGTGGGTTTTGCTGCTCCAGGAATTGTCCTATGGATTTTTTTGGAGCGATCATGTCAGGAGTTCCAGAGGTCCCAGTATAATCTTTATCAGTCAGAGGTTTTACCATATAATTTCCCTGCTCAAAACCTTCTTTGACTCCTTACTGCATCTAGAATAAAATACACACTTTTCAGCTTGATATGTAAGGTTCTTCACAGTCTGAAACCAACCTACCCTTTTCTCCCATATTTTGCCATCTTCTTTGAAGTATTTTTTTATGTTCCTTTCTTTCTCAGAAAGTGACTTTGTATCATATAGACAATCATGTTTTCCTCTCATTTCTTTTCAAAGGTATTTATGATAGTTTCATCTCCCCTAAAATATCAGTCCTCATTTTTTTAAGTATCATAGAAGAATTTATGGGTTTTTGAGTATTTTGACTTTGTATGTTCTCATTTTTTAAAAGTAGGTTTCTAACATACAAGTGCATTAAGTTTTGTTACTACATTTTAGTTCAATATCATCTTTATTTTCTAAAACTGTCATGCCACAACATTCATGGGTTTCACATTTATGGTTTTGGTTATTTATGTGTTGGCCATCAGTAATTAAATGGAAATTTTTGGAGATTTGCAGCATATTATGGCAAATTTTGGATGTACCTGTGTAAAGAAACAGTTTTACAATTTGACTTACTTTGTGTTACTAATCTATTTTGTCATTTACTACCATAAGTATACATGTACAAATTTATTATAAACAGTTAAAAAAATTTTTTTTAAGTTTCAGTGCGCTAAAGACCTACTGACTACACAGTCTCTGAGAATGCCTCTTGTTTGTTTCTACCATTGGTCATATGATTTTCTCCTGCTGTGATGATTTTATCTTGAGCTTTTCATAGGAGAAGGAAAGCCATCAAGCAGTTGCTACATTGGTGCACCAGTGGCTACAAAGACTGCATAGTGTGTGAGAGAACACTTCTCTCACAGAAACTGCAACTTTTTATGTGTTCATTATGTTATTTTACTTGTTTTATGTATTAAATATGATCAGAATTTTTTTTTTTAAAGTTTTAGTTGGGACCTAAGAGTTATTTCAGGTTTTTCACATTTGCAGGAGTCATGCACTCTTAACCCTGGTGAATAGAGATGACTATATATTGTCTCCCCTCCATTAAAAAAAAAAAAAAAGGAAAGAATTTTAAAAAGCAATTTTAGAAAGCCAGCTAATATATCAGTCAATTCTTAGTGCGCGCGGGTGCGCGCACGCGGGCGTGTGTGTGTGTGTGTGTGTGTGTGTGTGTGTGTAAACAATAGTCCATACCTGTAGTTCTTCCCCTGCACAGCTATACAACATTTAGTTTAATTTTTCTGTGTACAAGAGCATGATTTTAAAATATTCTCTTTTTTTTTTAACAGAACATATAAATAAGTAAGTTTTTCTTGGAATGTAGCCTAAATCTCAAGACCTAGTCTTCTTTCTTGGTTGTTGTAAAATAAAAATAAATGAACTTCTGTAGGTAAATGTCCCAAAGTTGTATATACCAAGAGTTGTTTTGGAAAATTTTAAGGGTTGTTTGGGCCCTTCTCACTAAATATTATCCTTGTTGCCTACAGCCTGCCCACTTTCCAAAAGTAGAACAGTGGTCTGAATTTGGGTAGAAGCTGATGGGGAGCGGGGGGCAATGATGGGGAAAGTTGAAGAATATTTTTCTTTAGGGGTAGTAAAGGAAGACAGCTTAAATGCTGAATTATATAATTCAGTAGTTAAAAAATGAGATAACACTTACTAGCTGTGTGACCCTGAGCAAGTCACTTAACCCAATTGCCTTACCAAAAAAAAAAAAAAAGATAAGTTTGTGAATGTAATTGACTATTTGAGGATACGAAGCCTTTTTTTTCTCCTAAAGATTCAAATTATATTTCAACAAAGAAAAAAAAAATTGCTCTATAGTACAATTAACCTGATAGAAGATTGATGGAAAATAATTAATTTTGCTGAACGCTTCTAGAAATGATTCTCATTTTTTTTAGATTTGGGACGTATGTATAATCTTGTATCTCGAATTCAAGATGGCCTTGGAGAATTGAAAAAACTTTTGGAAACTCATATTCATAATCAGGGTCTAGCTGCAATTGAAAAATGTGGAGAAGCTGCTTTAAATGTAAGTAATGTTTAAGAGAACTTTTGACAAAATTAATCATACACGTTAATGTATAATTTAATTGCTGTATTTTTTTCCATTTTTAAGTTTCTGTTGGTTAATTTTGACTGGTACTTTACTGAGGAACACATTCAATTTTATTTTTCATAGAATCTGTTGGTTATACTTTTATAATAATTTGCATGTTTTATGCTATTTCTGCCAAGTCTAAGATAAAATATTCTTATTATTAACATTTATATGGCATACATGTTTTTAGTTTTAGTCCTCATTTACTGTTTTCATCTTGAGCCTTTAAACCAGAAGAAGATAGGTTTTATATACATCCAAGAAAACAAGGAAAACCGCAAAGAACTTTTCATATCATGCCACTAAACACCCACAAGCTATAGTTTTAAAAACTTGGACCTGAGTATTTATCATGTATGGAAAAGTTGTCATCTGGGTCTATCATATAAGGTTTTTTGTTCTGTAAAAGTTATCTTCAGGGATGGTAAGATGTCATTTCTTTGACCAAATAAGAATTGGTGGTGTTATAAGGTTATTTAGATAAATCTTATTTATGCTTAGGGAAAGGTTTTATATTGTTGCACATTCTTGCAACATGTAACACTACTTCTTTAGTCACTTGTCTTTGAAGATGTAGAAAGAGAACCCAGAAGGTAGTGTCATGAACACTAGAAAGGATCATTGTCTCATACTACAGAAAAGTCAAGATTTACAAAGATATGGATAAAGAACCATGAGGGAGGGAGGGCAGTTAAAGATATCATTGGTTATTTGGGAAAGTAGTTTGATTTGAGAGAGAAAAGTAAAGGACAGGTTGCAGGAAATTGGGAAATGATTGGAAGAAGTAAAGGCAACTTTTTCTGGAATTTTAACTATGAAACTAGAGGGGAGATATAGGCCTATGAAAAAGTTCATTGATTTTTCTTCTGTATCATGATTATCTCTTTCTTCTTTGTTTTATATCCATCTACAGTGTGCTTTATATTTATAAATACTGGATAATGTTGCGTGACTGACGTCATTGAGCCATCAAATTGAAATTTGGTTTTTTGGCTGAAATTTGGACTATATGCTTACTAAATAAAATTATTTGTCTTTTAAAGAAACCTGCCAGAAGATACCTCATTTTGGCTTAAAAATAAATAGGGACTGGGGCAGCTAGGTGGTACAGTGAGTGGATAGAGCACCAGCCCTGGAGTCAGGAGGACCTGAGTTCAAATCCGGGCTCAGACACTTGACACTTACTAGCTGTGTGACCCTGGGCAAGTCACTTAACCCCAATTGCCTCACTTAAAAAAAACAAAAAATAAATAGGGAGAACATTCTCATTTATCCAAATGTATCAAATACATTTATATTCTATAGTTCTGAAAGACATCTTTCAACAACCCTTTTTATATGTGACCTGTTTAGTTATAACTGCTCTAGCTTTAAGTGAATGGAATACAAAGATGGAGGCTATTGAATTCTACTGAGAGATTAACTTTTTAAAAATTACACATGACTTAAAACAGTTTTTTTTTCCCCTTAAAGCCTGTTGATATAGTTAGGATTCTTTTTGTTTGTAATATCTTGGATCTGGGCTGGGGGCTTCTAGACCTGTGATTTCACTGGTTTCAGGAACTCCTGGTGAGGCAGTTTCCTGGACCAGTCTGGCACGTCAGCAGCTGTTCTACAACTTAGTGTTAGAAATGTGTCTTGGGTCCTGAGGGTTTGTGGCTTTCTTTGAGGTCTGTCATTAAGCATTTAAGTGCCTACTTAATTATTTATGGTGCTTCTAAGCTTTGGGAATAGAAAATAAGTCAAAAGACAATCCCTGCTGTGAAATGGTGGTTTTAGAAGCTCATCTGACTGTATCAGATTCTTAAGAAAAGGAGATGTAGTCTAATATGGGAGAAAATAAATAAAAAGAAACTGAAATGGAAGCGGGAGAGATAGGAAGAGGAGCAGTTATGTGGGAGGAGGGCACCCTGAACAGGGGAATGATGAATTGCTGCAGCTAGTGCTACATTGATATGGTGTCTGCCCTGGCATCTTCCTTAAACAGCAGTGGGTCTCTTCTATGTTCATCCTGTCTAGTCCGAGGGAAAGAGGGGTTAAGGGGCTCTGGGGAGGTGTGAGTTTCAGAGTGATGTGGTGATCAAGGAAGATGAGTTTCTAGAAACATTGGTGAAGTTGAGGTCTGCAGACAAGTGGGAAATGAGTTTTATGCCCTGGACCCCTTCTTAAATTTCTTAAACATCTGGGATGAGTACTTAAACCAAAGTCTTCCTGACTCTGAAACCTGTCTTGTGTTGCCCCCTGTTTTCAGATTAACCTCCTGAGACTGATTATTCCAGTGAAGAAAATTTATACTGCTACAAAATTTTGTTCAGTGTATGGATGATTTGGTTTTTTTCTCCTGGAATAGAATGACTTCCGTTCTTAACAACAATGATTTTTTTTTTATTCTTTTCCTTTTTAAAAAGAATTTCAGTGGTATTAGAACAACTTTCATCCTTTCTTGATATTACATACTTCCCTGGTTTTTCTGTATAATAATTGCATCAAATATAAACTTTAGTTTCATAGTATTTTGGAATTTGTAACTTTCATTGCAACAAAAATTAGACTTTTGAAAAGACAAATTTTATCATGCTTGAGATAAGGGGAAATAGCCATTTTTCTGCATTCAGTGGAACTTCACTAATTTGGAATAATGATAGAGAAGTTATATTTGAATTAGCAAGAAATCTAAAATATAGGATATAGAGAGAGATTACTCTCTAGTAACATGGTGCTAATATTTGATGAACTTTTGCTAATAAAGTTCTGCAATAATGAATAGGAAAGGTTTATAAGTTAAGAAGGACTTATATGTATTTGATTTATTTGACACTCTATATTAACTAAGATGTACTTTGTCTTTTTAACATCATAAAAATAACATTGAAGGAAAGTTACTTTAGAAAATCAATTTTGCTTTCTAGCATTTTAAATATAACTTTAAGCACCTGTTACTTGTTAGACCCTAGGGATCATAACGACAGAATTGAAATCTCCTCATCATCCAAGGTGCTTCCTTCTTACAGGAGGAGACGACTACCAGTGAATGGTCTCATGTAGGGGGTGACCTTTAAAATGAGTTTTGAAGGAGGCTAGAGGTGGTAAGAGACTGCATTCCAAGTATTGGGGGTGGTCTATATTAAAACAGGGGGAGAAATTGCAAGAAGGGGAGGCCTGAGTTCAGATATTATCCCATTGACCTTTAATAACTGTCTCTGTAGGGGCAGCTAGGTGGTGCAGTGGATAGAGCACCGGCCATGGAGTCAGGAGGACCTGAGTTCAAATTTGGCCTCAGACACTTAACACTTACTAGCTGTGTGACCCTGGGCAAGTCACTTAACCCCAATTGCCTCACCAAAAATAAATAAATAAATAAATTTTTTTAAGATGACTATCTGTGTGACCCATGAGAAAAATACTTAATCTTTGAACTTTGGTTTTTCAGTATCTAAAATGAGGATAATAAAAAGTATATATGTGAAGTACTTTACAAATTCTAATATTATGAAAGTGCTAGCTATCATAATTATTATCAGTATCTTTGTTAGAAAAAACATCTTTCACTAGTGACCAAAAAACCGTTTCAATATAGTATATCTCCCAGCTTACCACAGATTCTGAATTAAAGGAATTCCAAATCACTAAGATGTTCTTACATGTGAATAATGCTCAACGTGAAAACTTTGCTTCCTTCTTTCTCTACCTTCCTCCAAGACTGATAATCACTGAAATTTATGGCTAGTTGATAAGTGATTCAGGGGGGTATGAAATTTATCTTAATATTTGTGAATAGTTACATATTGAAACTGACTACTGCTTAATGAAATGTTTTCAAAAAGGGTGTTAGTCCTTAAAAATTTGTTGGCTTTGGTAGAACTATGTCCTCTACCCTGTACTTCATTCTTCATTCAGTCATCTTAAGATGTTTGTTTAGTCAAATTCAGAAGTAGGGCATCCGATTTGTCCACATTTCCCCAGGGTTCCAAACCATTTGAAAAGTCAGCAGTACTTCGGACTCCCAATTTGACTGACTCGGGGCAGCTAGGTGGCGCAGTGGATAAAGCACTGGCCTTGGATTCAGGAGGACCCGAGTTCAAATCCAGCCTCAGACACTTGACACTTAACTAGCTGTGTGACCCTGGGCAAGTCACTTAACCCTCATTGCCCTGCAAAACAAAACAAAACAAAAAAACCAATTTGACTGATTCAGAGTTTTGAGTCCACCTTAACTTCTGCATCTCTTTCCCCTTTGATGCCTGTTCTGTCACTAAATCCCATATATTTCTTGTGTAAGAGCACTAATTTCTACACAAGCTCAGTTGATAGAAACTATAATAAATGGCAGCATCATCAAACACCGCAGCATACTTACGTGGTAGAAGGGCAGCATGGCTTTGACAGTAAATCATTTTAATTATAGATAAAGGATAGATATAGGAAACTATATAAGTAGATGTACAAATAACTAATTTTATCTCTTAAAAAACTTTTGGCAAGTTTGTATAAGAAAAAAACGCCAGCATTTGTGAGGGGGACAGTATATTTTGTTAGTACCAGGAAAGAAGAGATAGGAATAGACATTGTGAAGAATGGAGGGGGTTGGGTGTAGGTCACTTGAGGATCAGTTCTGGGTTCAGTTTGATTTTGATCAACAAGTATTTATTATTTAACATTTTTAGAAATTGTTTAAAAGAATGTACATGCTGAAATTGCCAGATTTGCAAATAGATAAAAAAAAATATTCTAGGTAACTAACTACCTGAGTGACTGGTATAATTTGAAGAAAGAATACATGAAGTTGTATTAGTAAAGAGAAAGGTAAATAAGCTATGTTGTAGCAAGAATGTGATGTGTGACGTATTAAAGTAGTGTTTACTCATTGAAACTAGACCATGGAACAGTACCTGTAGCCTCATCTCAGTGACTATCACATGGTTCAGGGGGTATGGATTGGTAGCCAAGCGTAAGAAAAACAAAACAGAGAGGATAAATTTATTTTCAAGTTGATAAGTTTGGTTTTGGTTTGTTTTTTGGTTTTGTGGGGCAATGAGGGTTAAGTGACTTGCCTAGGGTCACACAGCTAGTGTCAAGTGTCTAAGGCTGGATTTGAACTCAGGTCCTCCTGAATCCAGGGTCAGTGCTTAATCCACTGCACCACCTAGCTGCCCCTCAAGTTGTTACATTTTTAAGAAGTAAATACCTTTGTTAGTAAAAAACTGTTTGAAAACAAAAGAACTTGCCAAAGACTGGTGCTGGTTAGTAGTCAATCAATAAAACACAATATTCAATGCCTGCTATGCGACAGACATTGGTAGGCATTGGAGATAGAAAAATGGCCCAAAAAATGATTCCTGATCTTAAGGAGCTCACAATCTAATGGTGCTGGTCTGTAAACCAATGTTAGAAAAATCTCTCTCTAAACTATACTTAGAAAATGATGGTCTTTTAATGTGTCAATAAAAATTTGGGGAGAGAATCTAAACATAATTGTCAGCTGTTTCTCTTTTTTGTGTGTGTGGGGCAGTGAAGGTTAAGTGACTTGCCGAGGGTCACACAGCTAGTAAGTGTCAAGTGTCTGAAGTCGAATTTGAACCCTGGGCAAGTCACTTAACCCTCATTGCCCCACAAAAAATAAACAAAAAAATTAATAACCTCCTAGGTCCCTTTAAAAAAAAAAAAGAAGATATTTCAATAGTCTGGACAAAAGGTGATTGGGACTCATACTAGTTTGGTAGCTATGTGAGTGAAGGAGGCATTTCAAGTAATATTGTAGAGTGCTTAATATCCAGCCAGCCAACAGTGAGATACCAGTTCATATTTGTCTCCTTATGTTATCAACTCCGGCTCTCCTTGTTTCTTTGCTTGTATTTCATCCATTTTTGTATAGACATCTGAGGCTGTGGTCTCGTTGACTCCATTCTTTGGTTTTCTGTGCTGCAGAAGTCTGAGCAGATATCTGTTATACTATTCTTCTTCCATTATTGCTTTGGTCTTCTTTGCTTAAATTCTTGATGGTCTAAGCTATGAGCATGAAGTTTTATAACCCTGCCCTTTTCTTTCTAGTATAAAGCTTCCTTGATGAGTTTTCCAAAACTCTAGGAAAATACTTTGTTACCAACTCTTAGAGGAATTTCCATCCATAATCAGGAGCCTTGAAGATCATCCAGTAAAACTCCTTCAGTTACTTGAAGTGATTTTTCTCCCGTTACCAAGGCAGTTAATCAGTAGTGATCAAGCCAGAGTTCAAGCTTTGATTCTTTGATTCTGCATATGACAGCACATTTTACTGCACTATGCTCTTTCCCATTTTCTCAGATCCATCTTGATTAGTCATTCATTTCCTATATCTTCCTTTTCCTAATGCACCCTTTGCCTGTGATAAGCAGAAGGAATGAAAATATAACCAGAGGTCTTCATTTTATTGCCCAAGAGTTCAAAATCCCTAGCAGTCCCATCTAGGCTCCCTCTGGTATTATCATTTATGCTTTACATGAATATCCAGAGATGGTTAATAGTCATGACCACAAAGTTTGCCAAGTCTAGGGATTTTCTCCATTACCTCCTGGATACATGCTACAGGAAGATAGCCAAGTTTACTATTGTTGTTATTTCATGTCAATAAATAGCATTCTCAGTACCCCTCCCACCACTGCTACCCTTCATTGAATACTTAACCAGGATGATCATTCATCTAATCTTCCTGATGAACAGCTTTAATTGTATGACTCCTCTATTCAGAAATCTTCAGTAACTCCTTATTGGCCCAAAAAGTAAAATATGATAAATTGCTTATCATTAAAGGTCTTCCACAATCTGATTCCGATCTGTCTTTACAGCCTTATCCTTCATATACTACCATACTGGTCTAGTGGATGCTTCTACACTGTTGTTTCACATCTTCATGTCTTGGCTCCTACTTTTCCTATGCCTAGAATAGCCTTTTCCTCCTTTTGAAGTTTCTCCCTCTAACCACTATCTTTTTTCCTCTCTTCCCCCCAAAGAAAATATTCTGAAAATTATTTCTCCATGCTCAAATATCTCATATCATTTTCTTGGGCCCGTTTTTGGGGGCTTGTCCTTGATACTTATTATTTTTTTAAAGCACTTTTTTACTTGAGGGAACTATTAAATTTCACCTGAAAATAATTATCCAGCATATCACTGGGATTCTGGATGCTTAGTCCCAGTCTTCATCTTCATCCTCGTCCTCATCTCCATTCCCATTAGGGTTATCTTCTGTTGGAGGGTCCTGGAACTGGTGTTGGCTAGTAGGTCTCCCATGACTGCCATCAGCCTGTTCAGGCCCTGGTCACAGTCCTCCTCGGTGCCAGCCAGGTCGATTTCATCTGGTGTGTCTTCTCCCTGAAAGGTAAAATTTGGCAACAATGATCGAAGAAGAAAGATAATGTGCTTTCATTGGAGTAACGGTTTGGCCTTCGTGGTCTGGTGTAGGAAGTGATGGAATCCAGAGGAGACAGAGGGTCAAACCCCATCACAGGCTTGGGATGTCACTTCCAGAGGCAGGGCTGTGGTGGCCTCCTTCATCTCAGAAAGGATCACATGGAGATAGATATTTCTGGGGGCGCTCTGGTACTGGATCTTCTGCCTTCTTTCAGATTCCTCTACTATGGGTTCACCAGCATCTACTGTCTGCAGCACTTCTCTGACGTTTGTTTCTAGCCAAGGCATGATGGTAGGATCCTTCCAGAGAGAGTAAGTCCTTCCAATGTATAGGACAACCAGTTGGGTCAAGGCAGGAGGTTGGCTTATCTGAGTACTGCGTCCAAAGAATCTGGGTGCACACTGCAGTGATCCAGCAGGGGCACGAGAATGCCCTTGATACTTACTATTTCTTGTATTCCAGATAGTTATATATGTAACTCCTTAAGGGTAAGGTCAGTGTCATAAGTATTTTTGTAGCCACAATGCCTTACATATATCAGATGCTTAATAAGTGAATTAATTAAATTATCTATCACATTGACCAGTTTTCTAAGGTCATCTAAGATATGGTCATCTTATAGTATGTCTGAAGATATTTTTTAAAAACAGCATAAAGAAAAACCTATAAGCTTAGTTCATACTCAAATAGCTGATAATCAACATTTTTTCATTGTTGTCTTAGATACAAATTATTTTTGAGGCAGCATATGGGCCTTCCTATTTTTTGTTATATTAATATTAAAAATTAATTTTATTCCCTGAGCTCACACAAACTGGCATTGGAAAGAGGCACCTCAGACTCATGCTAGGTGACAGGGGGAAGCCAGACAGAATTAAAAATTTGTTACCAGTAACTGACAAAGTGGGTTATCTGCATGCAGATAAATTGAGTTCACTATATTGCTCTCCATAGTTTGTATTTTTCTGGAATTTGTGCTTTTATATGTTGTGTATATGTTACTGTTGAAAATTGACTACTGATATCCTTTGCAACAAAGAGTAGTGACTTAAATAAAATGAAGTATGATGCATTTTTCACTTGTTTTTCCAAATAATTGCATGACAAAATAAATGTTTTATATACGTGTGTGCCTTTATAGACCTACATACATCTAATCATTTGTTTGATTCCGTATTCTCTCCTGTCTCCTCACCTCTTCCCCAATCTTTCAAAAAATCAACTACTAAGCAGTAGGATCTGTGGCTTTTACTGGCTTTTTAAAATTCTACCATGCCTCATGCAGTTTTTTGTACAGTGGATACTCTTAATGATGGTGATACTCACTCCAGCAAACTGTCTCACTAAATTGGCATCTTTGGTAAGCCCTCAAATGACATTTTTCTTTTAAGTGTCCCTTGAATAGAAAGCTGACTTGGTCTCCTAATGGCTTTTTTAGACTCTGATCAGTTCTTTTGGTCTTTTCCAAGTTCCCCACTCTGTCATCATTCCCAGTTATAAATTCCATGCACAGGATTGTAACAGATTCTGTTTCTGCTCATGTCACTGCAGTTGGAATAGCTCGCCTCTCATCTGTTGGTATCCCCAATTGATGATATATGTAGTTTCCTGGGGAGAAAAATTAGACTATCACTGGATTTAGGTTTATAGCTAATGCTTAGGAATTATGTCTGAATGAAGTTTTTATGAAGTGAATCACTCAAAATTATATTACATGATTTGTGTTTAAAAAAATGGAAAGATCGATTTTTAAAGTATTTAGTATGGTATATCTTGATAAATTTTAAGTTTGTAAAATGTTTTTAGAATTTTCCTTTTGATTTAAGAAAAGTAGAGTTGAATGGAATAAGATGTTATTATCTCTGTTTACTGCCTTCCCTGTCTTCCTTTAAGTTCTAACTGAAATCCCACCTTCTTACAGGAAGTCTTTCCCCAACCACTCAATTCTAGTACTATTTATTATTTCTTATTTATCCTGTATATAACCAGTCTGTACATGTGTTTGTTTGTTATCACCACTGGGGGGGGGTACCCCCATTAGATTGTGAGCTCCTTGAGGGCAGGAACTGTGTTGCCTCCTTTTTTTTTTTTTTTTAAAGTCCCCAGTGCCTGGCACATAGTAGTTTCTGGTTTGTTTAAATATTATTGTTGAAATTTCCAATTAGACAAAGTACTGTATGTTTATGTACCATGAACTTTTTAAGTGAACCTCTGTTGCTCAAAGATATTACAAAAACCAAACCATTGGCTCCAGTACCTCTATCTTGAGATATAGATAGATATAGATATAGTCTTTCCTACTTTGATAGGGCCTTTTTCTACCTGTTAACTTTCTTACCTTACTTTCAGGAGTAATTAACATTATGCTCACCAACTTAATTACTTTACATCTGTTGTACACTAGAGGGTGCTCTTAATATTTTATTAATCCTTGTAATCTTATCTGCACCATTCTGTTACCCCCTTACTGCCAGATTCCCTCACACAGTCTTCGTTGTCCCCTTTTGCTTTTGATACTCCTCCTTGAACTTCACCTCTTCATTTTACTGCTCTGACAATATACTATTTTGGCACCCCTTCCTCTGAGACAGCTTTTGTGGTTTTTTTCTTTTTCATGATTTCCTTTTAGTGCCCTCATGGTTCAGCTTTTCTCTGTCTTTTTTATCTTCCATAGGAGAAGAATTTCCATAGGATTTTCCATAGAAAATTTATTCATTTAAAAGGGTTTCAACTTATTACTTATACACTGACACCTAGATCTTTATTTTCTGTTTTGTCCTTTTATCTGACTTGTGTCTCCAACTGCCTGCTAGTCATTTTCACATTGACAACTCATTAGCACTTCAATCTCAGCATTATAAAATTGAATTCATTTTTTTACCCCACACTACCTTCCAAGTTTATTTCTGTAAATGTTTATTCAGCTAGACACTAAATCTTGTTAGGTTTTTCCCTTGAAATATGTCATTGTTCTGGTGGTACCACCTTAGTCCAAGGCATCATTCTAGGCTTATTTTTTAAATTCCTCAGTGTTTGCAGGCTTTTTTCTCCTCAGTAAGGCCTCTATCATTCTTATCCAGGTCCACATCTTTAGCTGCCTGCCAAATATTTTCCTTACATGTCCCACTAGCAGTTGAAATTCAGTATGTCCAAAACTGAATTCATCATTTACTCATCATAATCTGACTTATCTTCCAATTTCTTTATTTCTATAGGTGCCACCATCCTCCCAGATAAAACAGGTTCAAAACCTGAGTCATCTTTTCCTTCTTACTCAACCCATCACAGTATCTCTCAATTGCACTCTCTGCTCTCTTCAAACTTGGCAGCACCCTAATTAGTTCTTATTCTTTCCCCCATTCCCTGTCACTCCCCTTTTCACTCCCTCTGTTACCCAGAATTCCTTAGTGGCTCTATATAGTCTGACTTGGAAGGCCCTCTGCTGTCTGACCCCTGTCTTAAAAAAAGACCACCCTTTTTCCTCTTGACTTTGCAACACACAAACCTCTTTTTTAAACCATCCCTTTCACTAGCACATGAATACAGCTTGTTCATTCCTATACCTATCTCTTGCTCTTTAACTAATGAAGTATTTGCATCTTTCCTGCTCATTCCTAAAAGTTCAGCTCCTTCAGGAAGTCTTTCCTGACTTCACCTACTGCCACTGAACTCCTCTAACCCTCAGTTTATTTCACTTAACTCTGCTGGAATAATTGAGTCCTTAGGTGACTGATTGATTATATTTGGTCTTTATTCAAACAGATAATCTGAATCTAGTTATTCAGTGGATAAAGTTTTTAATAGAACCATTCATATTTCAAGTAATTTGACTGCATGGTATATTTGTTCTTAATATTGGACTTTGGATTTCAAGTGAGGTGAAAATGCCTACCTCCCCTTCGCCAGTACCCAATGTTTAAAGAAAAGACTAGAAATATTTTCTGATCTCACTTCTTAATTCTCCTCTAAAGGACAAATGAATTAAAGAATAATGAACTAAATGATGAATGTATTTGAGCTAACACATGAAAATAACTGAACAACTTTACCATCCATTAACTGCCTTCTGTTGTTTCTCCTTCTTTTAAGGACCCCAAAATGTATGTACAGACAGTGTTGGATGTTCATAAGAAATATAATGCACTAGTAATGTCAGCATTCAACAATGATGCTGGCTTTGTGGCTGCACTTGATAAAGTAAGTATGTTTATGTTATAACTGACATCATCTTTTGATGTTGAATTTTCTTAAACTATATTTTATATAATTCACAGGCTTGTGGTCGTTTTATAAACAACAATGCAGTAACCAAAATGGCTCAGTCATCAAGTAAATCCCCGGAGTTGTTGGCCCGATACTGTGATTCCTTGTTGAAGAAAAGGTACTAGATTACTAAACGTTTTTAAAATAGACACTGGAGAAAGACTCTGGCCTGACATTTGTGGGTTTTTTGTGTGTGCTATCAGTGTGGGAAAAAAAAAATAGGACTCATGGGATTGTCTAAAATGATCGTTGTTCCATAAAAATTTTGTAAATCGAAGTATAATAATCAGCATTTATATGTCATATATCCAGCCCTAGTCTCTATCCTGAGCTCTAATACCCCATCTCCACATCTTAGTAGAAATTTCAAACTGAATGCTTTGTATGCATCTCACATTCAGCTTGTCAAAAACAAGACTCTTTATCTTTAACCCCAAACACTCCCCTCTTCCAAACTTCCTCGTGTCTGTCAAGGGCCCCACTGTGGTCCAGTCCCTCAGATTTACACCTGAGTATCCTCCTCACTCCTGCCTCATTTATCCAGTCAGTTGCCAGATCTTACCATTTCTCTTCCTCCTCCCCCACTCCTCTTTTTTTTTTTTTTGGCAGGGCAATCAGGGTTAAGTGACTTGCCCAGGGTCACACAGCTACGACATTTCTTCTTTTATACTATCTCTAACATATGTACTGTGCTTTCTACTTACCAAACTAGCATCCTATCCTAGTTTCGGTTCTAATCACCTCTTTGTCTGGACTATTGATAAAGCTTTTTAATTGGCCTCCCACTCCCATCTGTCCTCCACAGGACTGCCAGTATTTTTCCTAAAGCAAAGATCTGACCATGTCACTCTCACTCTGTAAATTCCAGTGGTTTCCCATTACATCCCAGATCAAATATAAAATCTTGTATTTGGCATTTCAAGGTCCTCACAACCCAGCCTCTTTCCTGTCTTTCCAGTCTTCTTTTACTTTTCCAATCTCTCTCTATGCACTGTACTTTTTAACTCTATTACCTTATTTGCTGTTTTTTACGTGTTTCTCCATATTCTGACTCTGGTTCTGTACTTGCTGTCCTCTGTGCCTCATAGGCCCTAGCCTGGAGGCTCCGTGTCTTCCCCAGATTCCTTCATAGGCTGCTTTCTGAAGAGGTCATCCCACCCAATTGCTGCACATTTCCCCCTGAGGATACGTACTCACACACATGGTCACTCTGTGTCTTCTGTTATACCTTTTTGTTTAGATGTTGTCTCCTCCCTTGGGATGTGAGCTCCTTCAGCGCTGGGACTATCTTTGCCTTTTTTCCATCCCCAGCCCTTGGCATCATTCTGGACACATTTAAAGTACTTGATAAATACTTTCTGGTTGGGCATTATCAGAAGCTTTAAAGTCTGTGAAGTACTTTACATACATCCTTTCATTCGAACTTCACAGCATCTTTGTGAATTCGGTGTTACCCATCTTAAAGTTTACTTTTGTTATTGTCTTAGTCTCCCCTGGATTCTTTTTTATTCCTCCCTGATTGCTTGCCAATTCCACTCCCTTCCCTTTGCTGCACAAGCCTCTGGTTCCTCCTTCTACCCCTCTCAGCATAGGACTTTGCTTCCAATTCTTTCTGAGAAAATTGAGTCCATTCAGCCTTCATTCTCTTTTCTCCTGTTAATGTTCTTTTCATCTGAAAACCCCTTCACATCTTCCATTCTTTCCTTCTTCCTCCAGTGTCTGACGAAAGGAATTGGCCCTTCTCCTAGCCAAGGCCAGGCTCTCTACATGTGAACTGGATTCTTTCCCCTCCTATCTTCTCCAACAGGTTGAATCCTCCTTTCCCTTGAACCTTTCTTTAGCCTCTTCCTAATACACTGATTCCTTCCCTATTGCCTTCAAACATATCCAAGCCTCCTCCAGTCTTAAAAACTCTTCACTGTCAAACTTTTGTCCTGTACTTCTCTTCTGTATTCAGCCAAACTCCTTGAAAAGGCTGTCGGTATGTACCACTTCCATTTCTCTACTTAATCTTGAACCCTTTGCAAACTGGTTTCAAACTTTATCACTCAACTTATACTGCTCAGAGTTGCCACATCTGGTGATCTTTTTTTCAGTCTTCATCCCTCTTGACCTTTCTGCTGCATTTGACGCTATTGACCACCCTCTCCTACTAGATACTTTGAGTGGGCTTTTGTGATGCTACTTTCTCCTTTGTTCTCTTACCTGTTTGACTGTTCCTTCTCCAGCTCCTCAGTAGGTTCATCATCAGTGTATATCTGTTAAATATGGGTTTTCCCTAAGGTTCTAGGCCTTCTTTTCCTCCTCTATGCACTGTCTTGGTAACCTCTTTACTTCTCATGGGTTTAGGTATCATCTCCAGATAATTTCTAATTCTATTTATTTAATCCCAGTCTCTCCCCTAAGATCTAGCCCCCCCTCATCAGTAATTGGCTATTAGACATTCCAGAGCCATCTCAACTCGTCACACACAAAACCAATTAATTGTCTTTCCCCCTCAAGCCTTCCCTTCTTCCAGACTTTCCCATTTTCTTTAAAGGCACTGTACCACCATCCTTCCTGACACACAGGTTGGCAACCACAGCATTATCCTTGACTCTATACTCTCCATCACCCCACATCAATCCAGTCATTTGCCATATCTTGCTATTTTTACCTTCCTACCTCTCGTATTAGATCTCTTCTTTCGTCTCCCACAGCTACCACCCTGCTTGTTCTCATTAGCTCTTGCCTAAACTATTGCAGTAGCATTCTAAATGGTTTCAGAATGATTTTTAAAGCAGAACTAAGAAACATCTAGAAGGTAGAAAGAAATAATTTGGTTATTAAATATTTTCCTTTATGTTTTTTAAATGATCGTTTGGATCAGTATCGTTTCCTGGTGGTTTACTACTTTGAAATGTTTAATTTGCAATCTTTCCAAACTGCTGGTTTTTCTCCTTGTTTTTTCTTGGCTTTATTATATGGTTATTTTGTAAGACTATTTAATTCATGGGTGCATTACAGCCAAAGTTTTATGCCTTCCTTGATTTATTTCAGTTCCAAGAACCCAGAAGAAGCAGAGCTAGAAGATACACTTAATCAAGTGGTAAGTGGTGAGGTGCTTAATAAAGAAGAATCTCAGTCACTCTTGATTATTGACTTTAATCACATACTTTTGTTATAGGTGTATAATTAAAATAGGAGGTTAATTAGAACTGAGCCAATTCAATGTTGTTTGGGAAATGTATTGTAAAAAATTTTTTTTCAAAGATTATATGGGTTTTTAGCATTTCACAACATTGAAATATATTACCTTTTAACTCTTAAAGCAATAAAATAAAATCATGATTTTCAGTCGATATAGAAATGTAACTTAAATGACTCCTAATATTTGTTTTAACAGATGGTTGTCTTCAAATACATTGAGGATAAAGATGTATTTCAGAAATTCTACGCAAAAATGTTGGCAAAAAGACTTGTGCACCAGAATAGTGCAAGTGATGATGCTGAGGCCAGCATGATCTCCAAACTGAAGGTTAGTTTCAATTTTCCCTACTCAATTTCATCTTCTTAGAGTTTTTTGACACATTTATGAAAGGTATTAATGCCTAGGTTGAAACTAGCTAAGCAAGTAACTAGGTTATGGAAACTTAAAAAGTCTTAGAATTATATTTTTCGCATATTTATATAGGAGTAGATTCTTATCCAGCCACTGTTATCAAGTGCCCTCTACCCCAGAACCTTCCATGGTTCCCCATTGTCTAGAGGGTAGAGCTCAGGTCCCCCAATTTACTATCCAATACCTTCCTTGAAATGGCTGCTCCTGCAGGGTAACTTGTTGATTCCAGCCAAGTCATTCTACTCAGTATTCCCTGAATACACCTTTTCTCATTCTGTTCGCCCCATTTTTAATGCTCTCCTTCCTTTTCCGTGTCCTTCTAAGGGCTTTCTCCTGATGCTGTACTTGAGCCACTGCTGGTCTCTTATTTCTCCACCCACTCCTCCCATCCTACCCAAACCAGCTATAGCCCTAAGTGAGTTCTGTGATCCATTTTTATTTTATTTTTTATCTTTTTTGGGGGGGAGGTGGGGCAATGAGGGTTAAGTGACTTGCCTAGGGTCACATAGCTAGTAAGTGTCAAGTGGCTGAGGCCAGATTTGAACTCAGGTCCTCCTGAATCTAGGGCCAGTGCTCTGTGATCCATTTTTTAAAATCATTTTAATGTTGCATTTTAGAGAATTCATCTCAGAAAATTATATGCTTAATTTTAAGTTATCAACATTACAACCCAGCAAGTAATCTGGAAATCATTGTGACAATCTAGAAATGATTACCAATATGTTACTGTAATCAGAAAATGCTAGGGATGTTTAAAGAAGATAATGTAAGATATTCATCCTTACCAGAATATTGTATATAGTTCTAATCATCAACTTAAAGAGAATTTTAAAAATAACAATAACCAACATTTGTATTGTGCTTACTGCATGCCAGGTGCTTTGCTAGGTGCTTTACAATTATCTCATTTGATCCTCCCATCAATGCTGAGTAGTAGATGTTCTTACTATCCCCACTTTTCAGATGAAGTGACTTCCCTGGATCACATGGCTAGGAAGTGTCTGAAGACAGATTTGAACTCAGGCTTTCCTGACTCCAGACACTATCTGTACTACTGCACCACCAGTTGGTACCCCATTATCATAGGAATTATTTAAATCCTTTCTATGTGAACTAGGCAGGTGATCCCAAAGATCTCCTAAAACCCATTTATTTACCCTCATGTGAAATTGCTTATCACACAATCTTGCCTTCTCTTTAAGCTTACTGCCGACACAGACCATCCTCTGTCCTGCTTCCCATTTTCTTCCTTGGAATAGGAGTAGAGTGAGGTGGGGGAAGGATGAGAGCAGGGTGTACCCTATTACCATTCCTTGTTACTTCCCTTGTTACTTTCCCAGTGCTGGCTGCTTGTCTAGTCAGCTTCATCTTAAATTCCCATCTGATAACTTCATTCCCTTTTTACCCTCCATTCTTATTCTTTAGTCCTGTCCAGTTCTTCAACCCCAAATTTGACCAATGCAGCTTTTATAATGTAATGCCTGAGGTAGCCAGTTCTGAGTTTTCAGCTGAAACACAGATGAATCTGACCTTTTTTTTTCTTTTTGTATACCCAAAGATCCACCATTAGCATCTGTATGTGACATTGCCATGTAGGGTCATGAAGAAGAAGGGTTGGGTAAGTGTGAGGCTTAGAGGCAGCCTTTTTGTGCAATAGAAGCCCTCACACTACTTCAGAAATGCTGCGTCCTTGTTTCAGGGGCCACTGATTAATGGAGAATCTGTTTCATTCCACAATGGAACAGAGAGTCAAGAAACCCTGTTTGAAAGATGCAAATGATGTCAGTAGAAAGTGAAGTAAAGGCTCTATTTTCTGGGGCTCTTGGAAAGGGATGGGTGAGGGTGACAGATTAACACCAAAAAGTATTGACACTAAGAGGATGCCCCTGACCCTCATTACCTTTTGTTTCCCCTTCTTTACCTGCTTGTGGTCTCCAGAAAAGTTCTCAAAGCTGGGAATTTTTCCCTTTCTGTTTGCCCTGTAAGTAAGGAAAAGAGTAATCCTTGCTGCCATCATGGGAAAGAGAGAAATATGGCGTTGTCTTAAGTTGGAACTCCAAGTGTATTTTATTACAAAAATATTGTTGAACATAATAGTTATATTCTCTGAAGTCTTCAAGTGGCTTAAAGATTTTCAGCTCATGGATGTCTCTAATTGAAGATTATATATCATTTTTACATATATAATTTACTGCAATTTAAAGTTGTTTCAAGTAATGAATTTTGATTAAAATCATTTGTTTAATTTTATTGAAATTTATAACATGAATAATAATAATAGTGTATACTTAAATGATAGCACCATTATTATTTCTAGTCTTAGATTAGTAATATATGCACATTTCTTGTGAAGTAATTTCTTTAAAAGTATGTACTTTTTGTTGTATCATTAAGGAAATTGATCTTTTTATGCTAAAATTGCTTTGGAATGTATTTCAGCAAGCTTGTGGTTTTGAATATACCTCCAAGCTTCAGCGGATGTTTCAAGACATTGGCGTGAGCAAAGACTTGAACGAACAGTTCAAAAAGCACCTCACAAATTCAGAACCCCTGGACTGTAAGTAAGGCCTAGTCCTCCTGAAGAATTCAGTTCTTTTTATTTTGACTAATGCAAGAAGTATAGAAATATTGAATATGGATAGTTGAGATAAAGCTCAAGTACTAACATAACTTTGAAAAGGAGCTTCCTAAGTAAAAATGTTTAAGGAGAGTGGCTCCCAGTTTTTTAGGGCTAGTTAGTCATTTTACTACCATCCCAACCCTGGAAGTTGGCAACACAGGTCCTAAAACTGAAATTCAGGCAAGTCAGTTGTCAAACAAGTCAAACAAGCTAAACAAATAAAAGACAAATAGATCTAAGGCTTCTACCTCTCACACTATAATTACTCTCATTTGTCCTCATTTTAGTTATATGAACATTCAGCTACAGAGAAATCGGAGTTAGCTCTTTATTCTCATGATACACAAAAGAAACAAACTAAGTCATATACTTGTCATTAAAATTAAGTAACTTAACTTCATTCATAGCTGTGAATATTATAATGAATATGATAGGTTTGTCTTTCCCTCTTGTTCTTTGGAACTAAGATTCTTATTCATGTTTTCAGTAATAACAAAATGAGTAACTAATTCAGAGAAGATCCTATGGCAGTATTAAAACATATATGTGGCACTAATGATTCTAAAAGTTAAAAGAACATTAAAGGTTTTGCTATTTGGAAGGGGAAATGAAGCTGGGTTTTGGCTGTATCTGCCACTTTTCTTTTTAAAATAAAGAGAAAATAGGGTGAAAATTTCACCATGGTAGTTTTTCAATTTGAAAATAGACTATTTCACTTTTTTTATGCTTTGGAAAAAATAACAGGATCCATCTGAATATAGAGTAATAGTTTATAATGCCTAATGAAGTATTTTCTTGACCTTTGATTTTTTTTTTTAGTGGATTTCAGTATTCAGGTTCTGAGTTCTGGATCATGGCCCTTTCAGCAATCCTGTACATTTGCCCTGCCTTCTGAGGTAATGATTCAGGTTCATGAAGATGATACAAACTAACTAAAAATATGTATATGCTTGAAAATCTTAGACAAAAAATACTCTGCTGCCTGGTCACATTGAACCTTCTGAAACAAATCTCAGCAGCCTATCAGAATGGCTATTTCAGCAAGCAAGTCATAGCAGGGTTTTTAATAAGAAGCAGTACGTGACTCTAGAGGTGGCGTGTTTGGGCATAAAGGGATCAGTTTGACAAAGTGTTTTCATAAGGAATACTTTTCTTACAGCAGTACTTTGGTGCTGTGGTAGAGTGGTTTTCACTTCTCATTGTGGAGCATATCACAACCTACCACTTTATGCTGCTGCTTTCATGTATCTGATCTGTGTTTTCACAGAAATCCTCCAAAGAACGTGCCAAATGTGTTGGAAGGTTTAAAAAGCTTCTCTCCTGTTCTTTTCATATTTCAGTTTCATATTAGTTGAGTTGTCTGTTGTTGATCATTCACACTGCATGGTTAGCTTGACTTTTCTAGTTAAATGTTTCCTGAATCTTGTCTCTTATGCCACCTCTCAAACACAATGTATTTATTGCTGGTAAGAAGCTGAAGCCTGCTTATTCTAGCCACACCAACACCTTCCTATTGTGAGGGCCAAAATTTTATATACAGAGCATTATTTGGGTGACTTGCCTTAATATTGGGGTCCCAGAAATAATGAGGGACCTTTTAGGTTCACCCTCCCCTCTGAACTGCCCTTTTTAGATATTTTCCCCAGGCCAATAAGGAAGGAGCCTTACAGCTTTAATTCACAGAAGGATCAGATTGAGCCTCCTCCTCCTTTCAGGGAGTGTTCAATCTTTCCTCCCCCAAAAGGGGATGTCCTTCAAAAACTGCCTATGAAGAGTTCTCCTTCTGACCTCAACATAACCTCAGGGTGGGCCAGGTGTGGCCCCTCCCAAATGAGTCAGCTAAAAAACTGCAATAATAATTTTACCACAAATAATTTTGACCACACTATTGCCTTTGGGTGTGTAATTTGTAACTAATTTTTCAAAATTCTGATGTTTACGATTCACTTTCAGATAGCATCACCAAAAGAATATTGATATTCAAGAGGTGGAATTTTACTGAAATGTTCAGTTTCATATGACTGGGAGCACTATCAGTCTCTTACTACTACTTAGTTCAAAGCCTAGTTCACTGTCTTATCTGCAATGCCTTTCAAAAATAGACATATTGGTGGACTGCCCACCTTAGATCTTTCATTGTTTTTCTTGAGTAGAAATTAAGATGAGCCTTTCCCATTGCTATAAAACTCACTGGAGAGGCAGAGCTCGTTGCCCTTAGTCCATCAGGATGTATGACTAGGAAGACAAGTTTGGAGAACGTTAGCATCATGAATGAAGGTCATCTTTTCTCGGAGAACTTTTAAACAAATTTACCTTATGGGTAGAGATTGTGACTTTGAACAGGGTGACTAAACTAGACAAGCGTACGTTTCTCAATGGTATTCTTAATAACCCCACATCTGTCCCTGAAACAGAGGCCTAACTTTTCAGCAACAACATTTTTCCAGTGATGCTCTGACTCTGAGTCATGAAATACCAGTTTCCAAAGAAGTTGAGTTGAGGGTTACCCAGAAGCCCTGGAGAAAGGTACTGTGGAAGTTGCAGCATGTCACTAGGGAAGAATGACACAGGAGAGTGTGGAGAAATGTGTGACAAGACAACGTGATTTGGTCACGTAGTAAGCGATGAATGATAACTAGTAGACACCCCAGCTGCATCTGTGGTGTCCACACAGTATCAAGATAGAAAGGGAGGCCCCTAGACTATTGGGTGGACCCTTGCATAGTACCTTAGAGCTGGACAAGGACAAAGGTCACAACCAAAGGAAAAGGTCACTTTGTTGATTATACAGCCAGGTTCATCAGTGTAGGCAGACCTCGTGGGTGTTACTCCTACTCTTACATTACTGTTTGTCTAGATGGCATTTAGTTAGGTGGTTAGGCAGTGTTTTCCCTCCCCCTTTTCAGTCTAAAGCCTCTTTTATTTGATTATGTAAAATTCGAGACAGATGTATTCTTACCAGTCCTTGTAAGGTGTCAGGAGTCTGCTATGCCTGGATTTTCATCTTTGGTCCAGTAGTACAAGTCCCATCCTTAGACATTCGACAAGAATTTATTAAGTGCCAGAAACAGACACCAAAGTAGCCTTATTCCATATTCCTACCAAAGTAGGAGGAGATTAGATATTTATAAATAGTATATACAAGAAAGAGAGTTGAATACAAAGGAATGTCAGGCATGACTAGACGGATCAAGAAGGCGGGTTATAGGAGGGAACATGTGTGCAGTGCTAAGAGGGGAGCTAGGGATTCTGAGAGGCAGAGGTGGGAATAGAGACCAGTACAGGAAAGGGAGGCAACCTACTGCAAAAGGCGTGGGGACAGGAGGTGAAATGTATACAGGAAGGAGCAGCCAGGATAGCAATTTGGCTGGAAGATGAAGGCTTATGAGGGAATCACATATTGTCAAACTACCAAGACATAAACTTTTTGAGCTTGAACAAGCAGGGAGAGTGTTGCTTGGTCATACCTTTGCTCACTGGTATCTGTGGAGGATGGGGCAGGATCATTTCTCTGCAATTTACCTTTACACTTTTATTTTTCAACAAAACTGGATTTACTGTCCTTTCATTTTATCGTGCCCATTCCCTTCCCACGGTGTTTGTTCTCAGTGTCCTGCGTGGTTCTTCAGCCGGTTTCAGTCATTGCAGTATCCTTCAGAGCCTAAATTATTTCCCCTCTCTTCTATGAAGCGTTCCCTGGTCACTAGCAGGTCAAATTGCTCTCTCAAAACTCTGTGTGTTTGGATCCCCCTGCGTATGTATAGTCTTATTTGTATCGTTAATTGTCATTGATATTAATGTACACATCTCATCGTTCCCAGCCTTAGGAGGACATAAATCACCCTATTTCATCTTTTTATCCTAAGTGCCTAATGCTGTGCCTGACACATGATAGTAATAAGTGCTTAATCAGCAAACGAATTGAATTTCCGTTTAGTAGCCATAACCATGACGATCTTATCCCCTCCTCCAAAAGGAGAGATTACTGTCTAATTTCATATTTTGTGTTTTGTGTTTTAAAAGTGATTGGCTTTATGAGTCCTCCATCCCCTTCATCCCCTCCACCATGGAAACCCACCCATGGAATAACAAGATGCTTGTACTTCAGATTCACATTATGTCCGTGTTGAAAAATACTTTTAGTGAAATTTGACAGCAGGTACTTACATGGCTTTAAAATCCTTTCTTTTTGTACAGTTGGAACGCAGTTATCAGCGTTTTACTGCTTTTTATGCTAGTCGCCATAGTGGCAGAAAATTGACTTGGTTGTATCAGCTGTCTAAAGGGGAATTGGTAACCAACTGTTTTAAAAACAGATACACCTTGCAGGTAAGAATCGGTTTTCATTGTGGCAAATGTTTATAACTCTGAACAAAGGTTAAAATATTAAACTTGGTCATAGTGAGATTACCTATTAAGGGAACCTAAATTAAGACTGATTTACAAGTCTTCCTCTTATAGAAATTAGAAATATCACAGAAGCAGCTGATAAAAGTCATTTGTATGTTACTTTTGGTTAACAAGAATGCATAGAATGGTTTTGCACATACTTAATCTGCGTACACTCCTTATTCCATTAGAGTATTTTAGCCAGTTCTGCTCTAAGGAGAATAGCTTCTAATATGGTCTTTAGCATGGAATGAATCATTTGTAATGCCACACCATTGCACATTACTTTTTCCCAAAGAAAACATAGAAGTGTACTCTGTCCACACCAAATGCCAAGGATTCCAGTGACCGTTTCTCTTACCCTTTTTTCTTATGGTGAATCTGATTATAGCCAAGAACTGATAGGTAATTAGTCAGTCATTTGCTTTTCCCTTTCCCTTTCTTTGAATGTGGGGTCAGTTTATAGTTTTTCTCATGCTGTAAGTGATAAGAGAATGTGTGAAAGGAAAAGATCTCTTATCAATCCTTTGCTGCTGTGGTTATTTTCTGTAATAGCTCTTAGTATAAGTATGACAAGAGTACATTATTATTTTTTATAATATGAGCATTTGGCATGACAGAAGACTGAGGAGTATCAGAATTTTAACATTGGTCCTAGTCTTTAGTGAAACTTTTTTCTAGTCTGCATTAATGGGACCTAATGGTAGCCAATACCATCATATCAGTTTTTTGGAAAACAGGTTGACAAATGCAGTTTATTCATTCTTTTTTTAAAAAAACAAAGGCGGGGTGTGGTCTTGGACTGGCTCTAGAGAATTGTGAACAACTGAAGGGACAGAATCAGCATTTTTGTATCACCTATGTTTGTTCCCATGTTATAAGGGTGAATATCACTCATTAGCCACCTTCCATAACAGTCATGGCCCCCATTCATTCATTATACCTGCAAACAGCTGTGTCCTTCTTTGTGGAGTTTGCTAAAAAGATACCTTGATATCATCTTACTTTTTTAAGGCACTTTGTACTGATGTGGAAAAAAAATCAAATCCCTGAAGTGTATGCATAATTCATTACTCAGGTTGTGGCTATACCAAAAGGATATTTTCCTTGCTATATAGCAGGGCTATTTGTGTGAAAAAAGCAAATATAACAATAAAGGTGACCATGAAATACATGTCTTTATTATATACATCTGTGTTTTAGGAAAATAGATTGTTTCGGATAATATTCATGTCTTCATTCATAATTTGTAATATTCATCGAAAAGTCTGTCACTGTGATGTTTTTATAGCATTTCACATTCTCCTGTAGATCACTGTGCTGTAAAACATTTCTCTGACCTAAACTAATCATTTAGATAACTTCAGTTCTTACTCAGCATAGAAATTAGCTCTTTGAGCTTGTGTTTTACATTTTGGGCCAGTATTTACATTTCTTCTCTTTCTGTTTGTTGTGGCGACACCCCCAAGGCATCCACGTTCCAGATGGCAATCCTGCTGCAGTACAACACGGAAGACGCCTACACGGTACAGCAGTTAACAGACAGCACTCAGATAAAAATGGTATTGTCCTCATTTCCCAGTAGCTTGTTTGTTTTGTAGATAATAGGGGAAAAGGTGCGAGTTAAAGGTGCCTGTAAACCCTGCTACTGGGGGAGGCTGAGGCTGGTTTTCAAAATTCTGAGCTGCAATAGGCATAGAACTCCTTTGGGTCAGTACTAAATCTGGTACAAATACAGTGGGCCTCTTAGAGCAGAGGGTCACCAGGCTGCATAGGAAGGGACAAACCAGCCCTGGTCACAAAAGTAGAGCAGGTTAAAGCTTTCAGTCATTGAGATTGGGAGTGGGGGGAGGGGGGTCATTGTATTTCCAGCCTCAGCAAGATGGAAGAGTACAGTTCTCTCGCTAACTTCTGAGTTTTAATTAATAATGCTCCTGAAAAAGTTAGTATTCATCCCTCCCATAGTTTTTCTAAATCACATTGTCTATTTTTTTTTCTAATTTTATTTAACATTCCCTTTTGTTTTTATGCTTTATTTTACACCTGTCATTTTACCTCTGTTTAGGAAAATTGTATTAAATCTGTCCAAAGTAAAGGTTACAATCCTACAGTATTATTGCCCTGTAGAACTGAGTCACATTTTTTTAATGTGGAGCATTTGAACTGACCCCCTTCTCTTACTTAACCTAGGCAGGCATTATTCCTACTATTTCATGTACCTGTATTTTAAATTTTCTTTAATATTCATATGTGCATAAAATTTGTTTAGTATGTTAAAGCCATACATTCTTATGTTTATATAATTCATATATATATATATATATATATATTTTATTACTCACAGTTAGTCAATCAACAAGTGTTTTTTAGGCACTTTTATGCCAGACACTAAGACACCAGGTATGCAAAGAGAAAGGTAAAATCAGCCAATCTCCCCAAGGAACTTAACATGCTACTGAGACAGTGTAAATGACTAGAGGAAAAAGATGTATGCAAAGTAGATGGGACGTGATCTCTGAGGGCACCTCTGGAAGGTGGCATTTAAGCTGAGTCTTGAAGAGAAATTCAGAGGACAAGGAAGTAAAGGGATGGAAGTGTGGGGGCAGCCAGTGGAAAGACAGAAGAGATGGAGTGTCACAGATGAGGACCAGCGGGTACGCCAGCACACCTGGATCCATGAGTGGGTGGGATAGAGAAAGACTGAATGGCAAGAGGGGACTGGGCTAGACTAGGAAGAACCTAAAGTACCCGTCAGGACTGGCTCTGTGGTCTTAGAGGGAAGAGGGAGCCACTGAAGCCTGGGCGGCTTCATCAGAGATGTCAAGAGTCATGCAAGGAAGGAGAGGGTACATGAAGGAAGTCTTAGTGAGTAGCCTCAGCTTTGTCAGTGATGAAATGAACTTTTCAGCAGGTGTCATTGGCGAGGCATTCAGCTTGTCAGGACCCCCAGCAGATCTCTTAACACTATAACTTAGACACAGGTGCTACTCTCCATCTGTGGAGAGAATGTCCATATTAAAGGTCCCTAAATCACAGCTCCAGGTGTTGAAATCAGAATCCTACTGTGATTCCTTAGTGTGGTATAGCACTACTAACCTCGGGTTTGTGAAGCTTTATCTGTTTGGAGAAACTTATCACCATGATGTCGGGTGTGAGGTGATGAGGCAACTAAGGTGCACAGGGTCTGTGATCCACAGCAGTGGAATTAGGCTGTTAAAAATTTGAAACATGTGTGTGCATTTATCTCTATTTTACTGAATATTCTCATGTTAAATTGTTACTCTTTGTAGGCTATATTCCCAATTATAAGGTTCAATTTTCTACTAAAATGAATGTTAGTACTCTGTGTGCCCAAAACCTTTTTTCATTTGTTGTAATCAGTTTGTTTCCTGCCTACAGAAGGCATTTTATTGTCACTGTTTGTTTGAATCTAAACAAGGAGAGTGAAGGATTAGTGACCATGCTTGCCTATACTGGATACAAGTTCTAGCATGTCCCTACAGTGACAGTAAATGCTTTTGTTCATAAAGCTGAGGCTACTCTGTGTGTGTGTGTGTGTGTGAGAGAGAGAGAGAGAGAGAGAGAGAGAGAGAGAGAGAGAGAGAGAGAGAGAGAGAGAGAGAAGGAGAAGGAGAAGGAGAATGAATTGGGGTTAAGTGACTTACCCAGGATCGCACAGCTAGTGTCAAGTGTCTGAGGCCAGATTTGAACTGAACTCAGGTCCTCCTGACTCCAGGGCTGGTGTTCTATTCACTGCGCCACCCAGCTGCCCCTGTGGCTACTTTTCAGAATTAACGTCTTTCACCAAGTTCCATGGAACTGTTGAAGGTTGTAGCCCCAATTATTTGGTGTCCAATCTTAGGGCTAAGATCAGATTTTTGACTTGGATATTTGTATTATAATTATTTTGGTGTCTGGTCGTACAGTCTTTCAATTTTACATATCACTATTTCACATGCATCTTTGATGACTCTTTTAAAGAAAAATGCATTTGGATTAACTTCTTTTTCTTTGTAATTGTAGGATATTTTGGCACAGGTTCTACAGATTTTATTGAAGTCAAAGTTATTGGTATGTCCTCTGATTTTCTTTTCAACATTGTTGAAGGAAATAATTTTATTAAATGCATAGTAATTGTTGTTTTCTTACAGGTTTTGGAAGATGAAAATGCAAATGTTGATGAGGTGGAATTGAAGCCAGATACCTTAATAAAATTATTCCTTGGTTATAAAAAGTAAGGAAAATCTAATATAAATAGATAAAAGAATGAATGGTAATAACTTGTTTTTTCTGAAGTTTTCTAATCTACACATTAGAAATCTTGTCATTAAAAATTATGAACATTAGGCATTTTGCCCCCATAAAAAGAATGCCCCTGAGATATGATTGTTTTAGACCAGGATTTCTTAAACTTTTTCAATTCACAATCTCTTTTTGCCCAAGAAATTTCTACATGACCCTGGGTATATAGGTATACATAACCGTTACTGTTGCCAATTTTTTTTGGAACATTCAGCTATGCAGGTCACGACCCACAGCTGAAGAAACTTTGTTCTAGACTAGAGATAAGATATTTTAGAGAACTCTGCTCTTTTTCCCCCCTGGGGGTGAGAGAAGTATTTATCTCTGGAATTTTTTTTTTACTTTATCTTACACAACTGCAGGGTGACCCTACATACAATAAATTGTAGTATTCTGATTGTGCATGGAATTAGGAAAGTATTCTTACCAACTCCTCAAATACAGTGCTGTTATTGGCTATCAGTCGTGACCTTGGAAAAGTCACTTCTGTGTGTGTCTGCTTCCTCAGCTGTAACAGGAGGCAGCCTCTTCAACTCTTAAGCCAGATGGTCTTTTTAGTGATTCTTCTTTTAACGAAAACCACCCAAAAGGATGCTAATTATGTTTACTGCATATGATCAGTTTAAGAAATAAATAAGAGGGGCAGCTAGGTGGCGCAGTGGATAAAGCACCAGCCCTGGATTCAGGAGGACCTGAGTTCAAATCTGGTCTCAGACACTTGACACTTACTAGCTGTGTGACCCTGGGCAAGTCACTTAACCCCCATTCCCCCACCAAAAAAAAGAAAGAAATAAGACACTTTGTCATATCATGAAAAAGTCAATGCAATACGACAATGACTCATTGCTCTTTGCTACCCTGTGAACAAAGACAAATGTTAAAGTGTAGTATTAAACTTTGGTGGAAGGAGCAGGAGAGTTACTAGCATATATGTTGTGTTAAATGTAGAGTGTATATATAAATAGACCAGTTGATACAGTCTAGTGAATTTATAGAAAATTTAGTAAATTATATTAACCTGATGCAGAGAAATTGTTTTTAATACTTGTGCATGGTTTCCACATAGCCCATTGATATTTGATAATCCTATAACACCACGTTCTCCATGGTAACCTTATTTGAATTGGAGCATTTAAGAAGAGCCTAGGTGACCACTTGCTGGGACTATCATAGAGAGAATTTCTACGCTGAGCAAGGAATTGCAATAATGATCTAGGGCAACTAGGTGGTGCAGTGGATAGAGCACCCGCCCTGGATTCAGGAGGACCTGAGTTCAAATACGGCCTCAGACCCTTGACACTTACTAGCTGTGTGACCCCGGGCAAGTCACTTAACCCCAATTGCCTCACCAAAAAGAAAGAAAGAAAGATCTTTTAAAAATCCTTTCCAGCTCTAGGGTTTTATGATTGTCTATAATTTGGGGATTTGAATTTTGTCAGCTGTTCCCATGGTAGTCAAGTGAGTTTCCCACAGGTGGCTTATTCTGAAATTTTGAAACTAGTTGCTGCCAAGTATTTTGATTTTTTTTTTTTTCAAGAAGGTCGGATAGTGAGCTAGATCATGATGCTTACTAGTCAGTACCATTCTGATAAGATATGAAGTAATGCTTTGTTTCTGTTAAGTATAAAACACATCCTTCAGATACAGTAATAATTATTATATATTATATTGGGTTACATAACACTTTAAAGTTAACAAGAATTGTTATATGTGTTACCTCATTTCAAATCAATTCACCATTTTTATTTGATTGCTGAATGCTAGCTACCAAGCTATGATTATTCATACAAATGAAACTCAGGTTATAATCATCACTTTTCTATTGACAAATGAAAATAAGAGATACAAAAAAGTAATTTGAACTCTCCATTCTTTTGCCTAGCTTTGGTAGTTCGTCAGACAGATACTATTTCTGCTAGAGTATTCTCAAAAGCCTAAAACATCTCTATTTAAACATTGCAAAGTAAAAATAGATTGTTATCATTTGAGGTTTTGATATTTTTAAAGAGAGTGATACAATTCTGCTTAATTTTCCTCTATAGTAAGAAATTAAGGGTTAATATCAACGTGCCAATGAAGACAGAACAGAAACAAGAGCAAGAAACCACACACAAAAATATAGAGGAAGATCGGAAACTACTGATTCAGGTGACTTACCATCATGTAATTGGTGAAATCAGAGTCTTTATTTGCAGATCTTAGTCTATAAAGTTGGTAATGGGCTCATTTTATACTAAGATAGTTGTTATAATCATCCCCAGATAATAGACTTAAAGTCGAGGTACATCTGCTGTTTGAGGGTGCCCATTATATTAGGGAGCACAGGGAGGACATGGCTTTTTTACACCAAAGGTTGAAAAGCTAATCAGAATGCTGCCTTTGAAATGCATTGTCATTTTCAGAGGCATTTAGTACTTTAATCCCCTAAGTTACTTTTGGTGTTTCCTTTTAATTGTGACTGTTTCAATATGGGAAGAGAATTATTTAAGTTATTTATTTGAGTACTTTAGATATAGATAGATACACACACACATATATATGTATGTAGATATGTATATATAAAAAGAAAAGGTTTGGCATCAAGGAATCATAAGGTTTTTATTTGAATTATATGTATTTTCCTTTTTATGTATATTTGAGTCATAGTAAACTAAAAATAGTTGATCTAGATAGTAAAAACAAATACTATTCTCTTGAATTAAGGTTTGAGTTGTGATAGATGGAGATGATTTTCTAGAGCTAGATCACCCTTTCTGTGGTGCCAGTGAGTTATAAATGCTATTGTATACTTTGTAAAATGCAGATCAAACTTAGAAGCTAAAAGAATGTGTACAGTTTAGGTGAGGCTCAAGCGTTTCTTAAAATTAACTGGCATTATAAATATCCTCTTTTCCTGCTTGTTTGTATAGGCTGCTATTGTGCGGATTATGAAAATGAGAAAGGTTCTAAAACACCAGCAATTGCTTGGAGAAGTATTAACTCAGTTGTCCTCAAGATTCAAACCTCGGGTGCCAGTAATTAAGGTAAAGCAACTCTGTTATAGCAGTGTTTAACTTAAATCATTGAAGAGAAAGAGAGTAGGTGGGTTGGAGAAAAGGCAAAGTTGGCCACAATTATAATTCTAAAGCAGCTTTCATGATCACTCAGAAGAGAATTTGGTGAAAAGCTTAACAAGGGCAGTGATTCATACAGGTAGATTCCCTGTAGTTAGTAAGTTCGGTAAAAGTGGTGACTGTCAGGATAGTTTCTCATCAAAGCACCACTTGTTGCTTTTTTTATTTTTTATTTCAATAATAAGCTATTCCCAGGGGCAGCTAGGTGGTACAGTGGATAGAGCACTGGCCCTGGAGTCAGGAGGACCTGAGATCAAATTTGGCCTTAGATATTTGATACTCACTAGCTGTGTGACTCTGGGCAAGTCACTTAACCCCAATTTCCTCACCAAAAAAACCCCAAACCATCTTTTCTGAACCTTGGCCTCCCCTAGGGGTATCTTAATAGATAGTGAAAGGCCAGTTCTACCTCCTTTAAAGGTCAGCTGTACTGGTATCTCAGAAAGTAATTTGATAGTGATTTGGACCCTGAAACCCAGAAGAGACTCCTTTTGCCCAAATCCTGATTGCTCACAACCACATAAGACAGGAAGTGTCCCTTGATCAAGTAATAAAGGAACAGCTTGAAAAACTCCCAGTGATGAGAAGAGAGTAGATTCTTAGGAGGCTCATCAGAGCTGAACAATGGATTGTGTGTGGGGAAGGTATTCTCCATGTTGTAATATATGAAATCAGGCTGTGACCTGAGTAGATTGAGAATTTGGAATCATTGAGCCAGAAACTTAGTTGCCATACAGAATTAACCCAACTGTAGTGACCCTGGTTCTCTTGGCAGCAGTAGCATACTTGACTTTTATTCTTGGTATTGAATAAACACATGGATTTTTTTCTTCCTCCTTCCATTTAAAAAATAAACATACAGAAATGCATTGACATTCTCATTGAGAAAGAATACTTGGAGCGTGTTGATGGTGAAAAGGACACCTACAGTTACTTGGCTTAACCTTTTTAGCAGTTGTCTGACTGTGCGACACTCAGCAAATAGTCACGTTATGGAAAAATTGGAAACAACTGAACTTCCTCGCAGTCAGGCCGCTGCCATGCGGACCTCCCTTGTCAAACCTGAGACCAAGAACCCCATCAGCCAGGCGGCTCAGATTTCCATTGGAACTGCTCAGGATCGATACATTTCAAGGATGTAAATATGGACACCGACGCCATCTAACCTAATTTAAGAACAGAGAGGATTCAAACCTTCGCTGCTGAGGGTTGCATGCTACTGCATTTAAATCAATACATTGGCTATATGATTAACAGCTGTCTTCATAGGCAGCCTTTATAATGTTGGCAGCACTTTGAGAGCGAGTCTGAATGGACCCACGTGTAATCTGCTATGAACAACCATTTGTATAGTGTGTTTCATTTTTTTAATGTGTGAAAATAAAAACAAATTAAAAGATTTCTGTACAAGTCGCATTTGGTTTGTTGTTTTACGTTTCACTACTTTCTATATGTAAATAAAAGGTATAACGGTTATCCAAAATTTAACAATATTATTATTTTCTTTCCTTCTAGTGTCCTTCTGCTGTCTGAGAAAGCTTACATCCTGTGGACTGAAAATTTAATGTTTTGATCCAGGCCACAATAATCATTGCTTTATTAAGGTTTATTCCTAAGACATGTCCATTCCTTCTCTTCTTTCTTACCCTATCTGGTCCCACTGCTGTCATAAGTGGGTATAGAGATCAGTTTCTCCTGATGAAATTTCATTTGTTTCCAAATAAGTTTGGCCAACATGAAATTATTGTCTCTTGAATCTTTGTTATGTGACTATTGACGTAGGATTGGCTTCCATGTGCCCCCCACCCCCCATTTCCCCTTCCCAGCCCAATTTGGCTCATATTATCCTTCCCTTTTGCAAGCCCCAATTTTTTTTTTAATTAATCCCTTTGCTCTTCCACTGCTTAGCTCAGAATGTAGAATTCTCAGTTTTTTATAGGCAATTCTTGTCTCTGAGCCTGTTTCCTCATCTGTTAAAAGGAGATCATACCTGCCCCTCCTTCCCTTTGTCACAAGGTTGTTGAGAGAATCAAATGGTGATAAAGTGTTCTGTGTATGTGTAAGTTATCTTTATGTTGGCATTTAGCTACCTCTGGGTTAAAGCACTAGGACAGTCAGTATTAAAAACATTCTTCCCTTCCCCACCCCCCAACCCCTATCACCGCCCCAAAAAAAGCATTCTTCCATTCCCTTGAAGACCTTGAAAACAGTTTGGTCACCTCACTTCAACCAACCTAAACCATAGCTCAAGAGCAGGCCTGAGCCCAGAAGACATGCTGACTTTATAACTTTGTGCAAGTGATTTAAAGTGTGTACGGGGCAGAATAATTGCTGTTTGGCATTAGTAGAGGGATTTCTTCTTCCCATAGTTACCTAGACCAGTAACATCAATGATCTGTACTTAAAACAAAATGTTGGGTTTGGGGTGTTTTTTGCATTTTTACATTGAATCTGTGTAAGGTTAAAAACTAAAAAGTTTCCATTTCAAGCAAGGGTCCAATGCATAAGGGGAAAAGTACCCATGCCCACTAATCTGAGATGGATTGCCTTCAAGTTGCCTGCCCTCACCATTTTATTTCAATCTTATACAGAAAGAAATGCTTTCCCACCATAATGTAGATTATTGAAAGGTAACTGCCCTTTTATGGTTTTCAAATATTAGTGTTTTCTCAAATATTTAATCATACAAGATTAATGAGCCTTATAATTGATTTAGGCATTTTGCTGACAGATTGTGAATTCCCACAGATGAACAAGAAATTCTATTAATGCAGGCGTCAGCAATGTGCTTGGCTAAGTACATAAGTACTTAAGACAAGTAGCTGCAGCAATCCAAATACAACACTCCTACTTTGTATACTTCTTTGCAGTGGGAATATTTTCCATTGAAATTTGTTATTAAGTAATTTATAAAAGAAGACTCCTTAAACTAGGATTCAGAAGTTCAAGCCCAACCTTTTGATGTTGTTTTATGCAACCAATTTATTAACATGTCCAATCCTCATCTTTCTCAGCTATAAATTGGAGATTTTTGTGTTGCCAACTTCACAGGGTTGTGAGGATTACATGATGAATATGAAGCTACATGGCTTTAAAAGACTAAAGATATGGGGGCAGCTAGGTGGCACACTGGCCGTGGATTCAGGAGGACCTGAGTTCAAATCCAGCCTTGGACACTTGACACTAGCGGCGTGACCCTGGGCAAGTCACTTAACCCTCATTGTCCCGCCCCCCCCCCCAAAAGACTAAAGATACAAACTACTGTTAATTTTATCCTTTAAGAAAAATCCTAGACAATAGATGAAAGAATAGCTAGGAGTTGGCCTAGTTCCCACCATACTTGAGTCCTCTGTCCTAAGCAGTCTTCTCATTCTTGTCAGTCAGAAGAGATAGATCATGAATGTTTTTCTCTGATCATACTTGAAAGAGAATCACTATACAAAGGACAGCTAAGTAATAATATCAATAATAATAATAATCCATCTTATCACTACCCTGGAAAGTGATTTTTTTGCTAGGGATATACAAGGATGAGCAGGTAAGCCTGTGGCAAGGCAAAGGAGAGCCAGCACCTGAGTCATTCAAACCTCCCACAGGCAAGAAATTATATTTCTTGAGTCAATGCCGGATGGGGCCATTTTTGTTTCAGTTCTTCCCTTTCCACTGTAAGATGTACAAAGTGGTACCTAAAAGGATGGTTTAACTCCTAGCGCCATCGGAAGAGGCTGTGGGATCTAAGAGCTCTTTCATCAACAGCTATCAGCTGCATTAGTGACAAGCGTTTTAAGAAAGTTGTAAGTGATACTGAAATCCCTTTAGTCCCATACTGACCCTCATTTGTCACTTTTACAAACTACCAGGGCAGAGCTCCAGAGGATTGGAATATGCACTGGATTACAGTAACCTCATAGTGGACCTGATACCTGGTCCCTCTCCCTCTTGGCTTCCTATGCATCTCTTATTTACGATTTCTCAACATTCTTTTGTCAATTTCCTCAAATAAAAGTCATTTCTTTGAAAACTGAAGCACTTAGCTAATAGTGGGAATCAGAACTGTTTTGTATTTGTTTCTTAAAGTAAATAAGCAGTTGTGGACTGCTGAGTATTGGAGGGTGGGAGAAGAAAGCTTATCTTGCACCTCCGTATACCACAGGTATTTAATACAGGGGGAAAAAAAGTTTCCTCAGATAAATGTCAGGACTTCAAACTTAATTTAGCCATTTTCTTTTTATGTGTTTACTTAAAGCAAGTTCCAAGTATACCAAAACAAGTTTATTCACAAGAGAAAACCAAGTCTGTTCAGAACCAGATAGAGGCCTGAACTGTGACAGGTGAGCTCAATGATTTCCTTGCTATCACAATTACATTTTTAATAGGTTTATTGGATAATATCTAAACATATTTATTTCTCTTCAGTGGGGAGGAAGCAAAAGAGGACCAAGCAGCATCCAGATGAAAAGCCCATAAGCCTCTTGAGTCCTCCTTGCCACAAACCTTGTTGTGGACTGAATCTATCCCTAATGAGGAAAAGATAAGCCTGTGAGGAAGAAGTTTGGATTAAAAAACTACAAAGGTAAAATAATTTGGAAATTGACCCTAAATATTATGGGGGGAGGAGCAGATGGCAGAGGATGGGAAGGAAACAGGAGACAATGTTCTCCCATGCTGGTGAAGCTGGCAGGCCCAGTGCCTTCTGTACAATGTCACCAAATTGGCCGAGAACCGAAGAGGATCCCATTTATCTGAAAGCGAAAATAGGCTGCCTGTTGATACATGACTTTTTTCCTTACTTTTGCTTCATAAACACATTGAATGCTTTTTAAAGGAAAAAGAAAAACTATTTGGAGTTCTCTGTGTGGCCTTGGGCATGTCTCTTCACCTCCTCCACGCCTCAGTTTATGTGCATAAAGGGAAAGGGGGACTACATGAACTCTTAAGTTATGTCTTATTCTGAATCTTCCATGAGTCTAGGGATGTTCTGGTAATATTTACATTTTGAAAAGCAGCTTAAACAAGCCCCAGGTATTGGTCTGTCTGTCTCATCTACTTGAATTCTAGTTAATGGGATAAACATTCATGCCCATTTTTTTTGTTTCTCTGCATGAAAGTTTCATATATGCTGATCACTAAAACCTATTTCTGGCTTATATAGGATAGATTAAATTTATCTTTATAAATTGAGCTGTTTAATTATAGCGGTTTTCCATGTAAAATTCTTATTTTGGTGGTCAGGTTGTTTACTGCAGTCCGAATTGTATAAATTCTTTTGTGTGGAGGCAATATTGAATATCCTTGATAGGAACTCTGCAAAACCTTTTTGTCAAGATTTGGTCACAACAGGATGTGTTACTATCTGTAATTTTTAAAAGGCAGGCAAGCCTTGGCTAGTCTCTGTGAAATGGTTTGTAAAAATTGTTAGGAGGAGTTTGGTTTGTTCATGGAAGTTATTTCTATGACAATTGTATTTGGTTTGACCAGATTTATACATGACATTCACACTGAAGTGATCTGCTAAATGGATCTTCAAACCATTGAGATTGGTGAGGATTTGGCATTCTTATATATCAAATGACAATTTAATCTTACTGAGCCTGTTTGTTGCTATCAAGTTTTAATAATTAAGGTCCTCTCTTCCCAGATAGAGAAGTATTTACCAAAAACTTTCAGACTCAGTTATTTAGTAGCCCCAACAGTGCTGATGCTATAAAAACTTGAGATGCAAAATATTAGGCCTGGGGCAGCTAGTGGATAGAGCCCCGGCCCTGGAGTCAGGAGGACCTGAGTTCAAATCCGGCCTCAGACACAACACTTACTAGCTGTGTGACCCTGGGCAAGTCACTTAACCCCAATTGCCTCACCCCCCCCCCCAAAAAAAAAATTAAGCCTGAAAATTTAAAACAAGCCATAGGGATAAACAAACACAAGATTATCAGCAGGATGCTGCCTTCTGACCCTTCTTCCAGCATTTGATAAAGTTGGTTCCAAAACCTTATTTCAGATTACTTTTAAGACATGGAAAAAAAGACAAGGCTCTTATCATTTCCTTTTTTCACAAGTCAATTTTGAATGAGATTTTTAAAGGTGAACTAAAGCTGATTTTCTCTGGTCTAACTGCAGGGTATTTTAGACCACAGTGCATGCATGTGCAATCACTAGATGGGAAGAAAAAAAATTATCTAACTTGCCATATGTTCAGAATACACCAGGTGGTGCTCAAAATTGTTTCCTAAATTATGAGGTTTACCTAGTTGTATTCTCTTATCAAGGGAGGCTTTGATCCCTGCTCAAGTGGAACTACTTTTTCATTTGTTTCAGGGGGGATGAGCTGACTATTTGGAACAGATCTCAATATATTGAATATATTGAGATGTCAAACAATATTCAAATAGAAAATTGACCCAGTCTGAATCCTAGGAGAATCCTAGGAGGGCTTGGGCACTGTGCCAAATACAGAGTCCCTAATTGGAGACACAAGCAAATATGTACAGACAAGCTATATACAAGATAAATAGGAATTAATCAACATAGAATGAAGGGGCTTAGGAAAGACTTCCTATACAAGATGGGATTTTTAATTCATTTTAATTAATTGGGGCTTAAAAGAAGCCAAGGAAGGCTTCTTTTCAGTAGAGGTGATGAGAGAGCATTCCAGGAACAAGGAGGGACATCCAGAGCAGTGGCCAGTGCTGAGAGATGGAGGGTCATTGTATCCAAGAGTGGGGAGGGGTAGATCACAAATGATTTTGTTGTATTTGATCCTGGAGGTAATTGAAGGGAAGGGATGAACAATGACATGGTCAGACCTGCATTTGGGAATATGGCTTTAGTACCCGTGTAGATGGACTAGCTATTACGGGAATCCAAGTGTGAGGGCAGGGTTAGAAGAGAGAAGGGGGTGCATGAGTCCTTGGCAGGAGAGTGGCTGGGGAGGTGATAGGTTGAATGACTCCTAGGTTGTGAGCCTGCCCTCCACCGTGATAGGAAAGATGGGAGGAGGCAGTGGCAGGGTTGAAGAGGAAAGATGGTGAATTGTTTTGTTTCAACAGAAAAGTTAGGAGTGAGAATCATCAGCATAAAGATGGTAATTAAATCCATGAGATCACCAAGTGAAGTAGTATAAGGGAGAAGAGAAGAGGGTCCAGGACAGAACCCTGAGGGACACCTATAGTGAGAATTGAGACGTTATCAAGAGACCACCTTGTCTTGCCCAATCGGTCCTTTGTCAGTTGTCCAAGCAATGAGTATTTGCTGAGAATGTGTGGTACTTTAATCACCCAAAGAGTGATTAAAGAGGTGACTCACATACTTGAAACAAGGGAAGACCAGGTGTCCACTGCCAAAATCAGGTAGAACATTCTATTTAATTATCTTTGTTTCATCGGCAAACCCATACGGGTTTTCCAAAGAAACAAAGGAAATAATTTTTACCACAACTTCATCATCTACCCAGAAAGGCATTTGTGACTATCATGTGACGTGAGCTGCCATCAATGACCAAAAGTGGACACATTCTAGGATTCAAAGAGAGATAATAGTAAAATAAAGAGAGAGACTAAAAGAATTTTCTTTAACCAGAAACTTGTTCTTTTACTGCAGTTGACTGGATAAAACTATACAAATAACTCAGCAACAAAAAGAAGTTCAAGTATCCTTTATTCAAGGTTGAAAAATGTACCACACTGCATTATTGCAAAAGTTCACTGGTACAAAAACACTTTGCAGCTGGTGAGAAGGCAATAAAAAGTTGATTTTAAAACTCATTACTATAAATTACTCTTACAGTACTTTGCAAATTCAGAATTTCAAATTGCATTTTATTTTTCTAAAATTGCCCACAGTACTAGAAATTCCTGAAAATAAGGCAGCTGTTTTAAAGAGGAGGTAGCTGATGATATCAAGGGATTTCCATTTCCCGTTCAATGCCCACATACTTCAGGGCATCAGCCTGGCTATATCTGAAAAGAAAATTAGAAAGTAATTATCTCTTGCCCCATATGGTAAAACCACCTTGTAAGTTTAATTCACTAGATAGATAGGATAACTGTGTGAAAACACAACAGAGCCACATCTGCATATTAGTAGGAGGCAAGAACTACAATAGTTGCACCTACAGTATTTTAGGAATTGAGGTGGAAAAGATTTTGGGGATGGAGACTCAACCAGACAAACTCAGCTGAGCTATGCTTGCCTTTACAAAAGCTGTTTTCTAACAAATTCCACAAATAGGTAATATTGTCCTTTCTTCAGTGTACTCTTCTATTACCTTAAGATCATGACCAGTCTTTAAGACCTTCTGGATTAGGATGGTGAAATCCTTGGCAGGTACCCAAAACTCATCAACTCACAGCAAGGAAACACTAAGATCTTGCTTACTGAATCATCCTTTTAATCTCATCACATACATTTGTATTTCTTTCCTATTTCCCCCAATTTCTAGGATCAAATAAGCTTCTCAAACTACATAAAGGTATAAAGTCCCCCTTATCCCAGGAGTTTTATGTGAATTAGTAAGTAAATCAGTCTTCAAAATGATTTCACCTCAACATTCAAAAATCTGAATCTGTAAGTTATTATTCACTTGCTTTAAAATAGCCTATTTAAAAGATAATTCTAATACTTAAAGTATACTTTTTAAAAACAGAATTTACTCTCCCCATCCAGATCCACCTATTGATAGACACAGCTCTATGTGTCTCTGCTGGGACTTCAAAAATGCAATTATTGTCTTATAATTATAATTTCTTCCAAGCACCCCCAAGTCAGAACAAGATGAAATGAAACAAAGTTTTGTGTACTATTTGCTCAGGGTCTCATTAAGAAAAACCCAATGCTCATACTAGAAATATGCATTTTACCAACCTGTAGTCAAAAAACAGCTCTTCACCAGTCTGGATGGCTCTCTTAGCAAAAATACCTATCCTGTGATCACCGTTAACCATCATAACTGGAAAAAGACACACAGACCCATGTCAGCAAGCAATTAGTATGGGAATAGCACAGCCACAGAATGGTTAATATGACTCTTATATACACATTAAACATTTGATGAACAACTGGGCATATAAAGAAGTCTCTGGCCAAACTGACTTTAGCATCTGACTTGGTTGGTACCTACCTTTTGCATAGCAGTTGGGATTTACTGAATGATTTGCAAAACGAATTTTGTTACCCTTGCGGGTTGCATCCACCACAAAATCTGGAAAAGATAAGTTTAAAACATGTTTTCTTCAACAAATAATTTTAAATGCACAAGGTGGTAATGTTGAGAAACTTCCCGCCCTTTCATTTCTGAAGTATGAACAAATTCTTCCTCCTTTCAGGATTAATACCAAAATTTTTTACATCAAAATGTGCTTAGAATACCTGGATTTCTTTTTCTGAATTCAGAGGGGCAGCACAGTGTGACAGAGCCCTTGGCTTGGAATCAGGAAGACCTGAGTTCAAACCAGCACTCAGACACTTAACTTCTTTTTGCCTCAGTTTCCTCAACTGTAAAATGAATATAATAATAGCAACTACCTTTCAGGGTGATAATTTAAGTACTTAATAAATACTTATTCCTTTCAAAAATCTAGCCTCAGATACTTAATAGCTGAGTTACCCTGGGTAAGTCACTTAACCCCAATTGCCTCACTGCCTCACACCCTCCCCCCCAAAATAAAATGAAGCACTAATTGTAAAAGGTTGAGGCAAGTTTGTACCTATAGAGCATAGGCATCTGTTAGCCACCCTGCCTCCAAAGACTTTTCTTCCCACTGCTAATATGTACCTCACTCTCACCCCACCATTTTTGCATTATTCAAATAATAAAGATCCCTTCTGAGAATCTGTAAACTTTGAACAAAACCTCTAACAAATTTAGCAGTGCCTTCATTTTTCTCCCCTAAAAAATTAATCCTGACAAGCAATTCCTGCTCTCTCCCACCGCCCCCACTGCCCTGGTGCCCCCCCCCCCCAATTTCAGGCCTGTATCTTATCAGGAAAAGAAAGGTGTTTTTCCAATCCTAATACTACCCATGACCTTCTTTATTCTCTGTTTTCCTGTGTGAGAACATTCCCAAGGACTTCACAATATAACTTAAGTACTTTCTTGTCCCCAGATTTCCCTCCCTCCCAAAAACCCTTGACTATATTTGTATCATCAAAAGGTAGAATCATAGATCAGCAGGATCTATGGCTGGTACCTAATCAAGCTTAAAGAATATTGACAATCCAACAGAGGGATTACACATCTACATTATTATAGCAACTAAACATACCATTATTCAAGTTGAAGAGAAAGCTGCACATGTACTTATCATAAACTTTTCCTCTTCTGTCTGCCTCATCCTGAGAAATAATCTAAAAGGAAAGACAGAGAAGATCACGTGAGTCCTTTTCAGCAGAGTGGGAGCAGCTGTCTTTCCCTGGCCCTGTGAATTTGTGACAGTGATGCTTTTTTTGGTTTGAGATGGTACTGAAACACTCCACAAGCATCTAAAAAGTAACTTAATACTTAATTCCTAAATAAAAGCATTATGAAACTAATCCATGCACGTGAACTTCCCTTACCTCACCACAGTATTCAGAGATGAATTCATTCTTTTGCACAGGATCTTTGATGAAAATTCCCCAACCTGCCACATCAGATGGTGCCAGCAGTAAATGCTAAAGAAGAAACCAGAGCCTTATGATCAAAATTACAAGGAAAGTTCAGCTGCCTTGAGCAGCGTGTGATAGTTATTACCCTCCAGATAGGAGAAATGAGCACTCCGAATGTCCAAGCTCGGTTAGCTACCATCAACATGCCCAGTCACATAATTAAGAAATGACAAGGTCTGGTGTGAACCTGGGACAGGTCCTGTGATGCTCAGATAGGCGAGGGCTGTAAGACACAACTTTCACATCGCCACCTTTTTATGCCTAATGAATGGGTGTGATCACATCACCTGAGAATGGCCTACATCTGCTACCTCTACTTCCTCAAATGTTAAGGACAGAAAGCCTTAATACAAAGGCATTTTTTCAAAATGATATCCTAAGTAAGGAATAACACCAAAGATCACATTATGGAAACAACGACACAACTATACTATTGAAATTGCCCAGTCTGTGGTCACCAGTGATTTTTCCCTTCTGCCTAAATCTAATCATCTGCCTCAAACGCTCCAAGCTGCTGTTACATATTCTTCTGCCCTAAATCAGAAATATTTCATTTTCATTTGGTCCAGGTTACCTCCTCCACCCCCCACCCACTGGTGAAGCCAATGTGCGCTTCAAAACTGTTTTTAAAGTTCACTGACAGGTTAAGAGGGCCTAGCCTAAATTCCTATCGCTGTGTTTTCTGAAAGTTGTCATTATAATTCTCCTGGTTCTCTAGATTTGTAAACTTTTCCCAATTTTACCAATATTGAGCCAGTTAGTTTTGTCCTATGCAGTCATTTCTCCATCTCTGTCAACAGCATACTGATCTCCAAGAACAAAACTACTGTCCTAATGATCAAATCAATCCAATTATCTTTCTACTCAAGACATTGCATAGGGTGGGTCTGGTTATCAATTTCAAAGGATCCCCTACATCCACTTCATATTCCTTTGAGCTTTTGTCCTAGAATTTCCTCCCTGCTGTCTAATAATGCCTTTATTATTATTTGAATACTTATAGGTCTCCTTGCCAAGTGCTTTTTTACTCCAACTATGCTAAACACCAATAAATCTGCCTAAACTATCTTGACACAAGAAATACCAACCCCCTAAAAAAGCAAACTCAGATTTTAGAAAGTAAGTATAAGGAGCCCAGTCTGCTAATAGCTCCTTGTGTTTCTGTGCCTTTGCTGATGAATTTCCCAAGCTTACCCCAAAGAAAGAATGAAGCCACAAACCTGGAATGCCCTGCTGCCAAATGAAATGTTACATTTCTTCAAGGTCCACTTCAACAGCAGCCTCTTCCATGAAACCCTCCTAAGGGACATCACACTCATTGTCTACTCAGCTGTCCTGCCTCTCTAACCAGTGTCACATAAAGACTAGGTACACAGCATTGAAAACAAAAACTTTAGTCAGTGTCCTTATTAGCTATCCGCCTTAGACCTCTGATTTTCCAGCAATTAGCACACCTAACAGGTGCTAGCTGATTGTCAGTAAACTGGTAGTCCCATATTATTTTGCCTTCCCCTGTTCTGAAAGCTGAGCTTATCTTAGGAAGAGAAAGGTACAAGGAAGAGTGTGCAAGTAAACAATTGCCACTAAATCCATGAGCAAAAGAAGAGACTTTAGAAGTCGAATGTGTAAAACTAAGAAATTTGGCATGTTCTAAAAGCCCTAAAGCACCTTAAAAGCAGCCAGGATGAGTGTGTGGTATAATAAACCAAATGACCAAATCTGTTATAAACCTTAAAATCAGCACAAAGTCTTCAGACCCCACCCCCCCCAAATCATCTAAACCTGCAATGAGTAGTAGGGGTCTTTTCGCTAACTTTTTTAGCAATTTCAACATAATGATGGAGCCGTTATTATTATTATTATTATTATTATTATTATTATTATTATTATTATTATGGATTGCCATCTTCACTATAAATACAACTAGAAAGTTTCTATGCTAAGAAAGCTAAATTCTTCTTTCTACAAACTGAAGTACATCAAGAGCTACCTACATATGGTTCCCAAAAACAAAGAGACCTTAGGGGAAAGTTCAAACACCAAACTACTAAAGTTGTAAAAGTACACACATACACACTCTTTGGAATATGGTCCTTTTTACACACAGAAGTAACTTTCTATTGAACCACATCATAATCAAATGTTCAAAAGATGAAAATAAAAATTGAAAGAAAGAGCCAGTAAAAAATACAGAGAAAAGCTTGTGGCTTTTCCTTAACAAATGACTTGTTACTGGGACTCCACTCAAATGATTAAGCATCTTATTTGCCCACCTACCTTTTTGGATCCTCTCTGAATGCTGCAGTTCTTGCAGGACACGTTTTTACTATCCCAGTGATCAGCGGCCCCACAAGTGAGACAGAGGTCTGGATCGCACTCTCGGACAGCCAGATAGCATGGGCACTGCTTAGTGTTGCACTGTGCTTTACAGCGGCACCCAGGGAATCGGTTTTGGCCTTCAGAGAGGGTGGGAAAAGGAGTTTATATGTGATATGTTAGTACAGAACAGGAATTAGTTGTCTATTAAATGTTCTTTATTAAGAACTACTTATATACAACATGGCTCCACAAAATGTTTATATTAATTTCTTGCCCTAAAAGAATACATTTTAAAATTCTAAAGACAAATAAAAAGTTATTCCTTAACAATCACATTTGAATCTTCATTTATCTTACGGGGTTGGGTTTTGTTTTTTGTTGTTTTTTTTTTGTCTGGGTGCCCCTAACACTATACCAGCTTTATTATAATCTGTTTTAAGTGATCAAAGGAGAGGAGGGAAAAAAAAGAAAGGCCCCTTCTTTCAAGACAGGTTTGCCCAGCATGCAAAATGGCTTTAGAAGCTCAATGTTCCTTAAGTGAGATTTTCCTGAAGATGACCTCATGAGTAAAGAAAAAAGTATAAAAATACATACTTTTATTAAAAGTTAGCAGCACTCAATAAATATTTGTTGCATGAATGCTTCAAATTCTCTTACTAAAAAATGTAATTGGTGCTCATCCTACTACAATGGGCATGACAGTGCACAAAGATAACAAATACTTACATTCTGAGCTACACTGACAAAACTTCTCACAAAAGTTTTGAGCAATCACGCATGGGCAAGAACTGTCACAAGGCTGACGTGGATGATCACAGGGTTGATAGTTGTAAACATGGTTAGAGGAGCCATCTGAATAAAGATATTAGTATGAAAAGCAATTGAGCCAGGGAACTGCAAAACTCTGATGTATAATTATCAAGTGGAAATCTTCCCTCTATCCTCTGCAGCTTAGCTGGATTTTCTTTAATGTATTTACAATGTTACACGTATTCCTGTTTACAAAGTGATGGCAAAAATTAGGAAATGTTAATATTTCCCGACCCCCATGAACTCAGAAGCATTAATTGTCCACCACATCTCAGCCATTTTTCCAAAGCAATTTCCCTTTAACACAAACAAATGCCTCTCTCCATCCCATTGGTTTAGATTGTGGGAAATACAATAGGGTAGTAGCTAAAGGACTGTGACTCTAGCTCCCTCCATTTTTGTTTCCTTTCATAAATAGCAACATCATAAACCCTGATAGTGTGACTACTCAGTTACTACATGTCAGTTCGTTGTGGTACAACAGACTCCCCATGGTGAGGCCCTAAAAACAATTAAAAACCAAAGTAGAAATGCTTAAAGTAAGGATAAAGTTAAATGGAAAGATGCTAACCCTTTTTCAGTTGTATCTTTCTGCAATGTGCAGCCCACAACCTGCAAAAACACAAACAAAAAAAAACAACACAAACACGAGAAAGTTGACAGGAGACTCCTCCTTTTCTGGAGCTGGGGAGTTACAGTTATAACTACAAACCCAACACAAAATTATTTAAATGTAAATGTCTTTGTGGCCAGACTAGCAATACTTTTGTATTTTGTATTTTGTGTTCAGAGAAGAGTCACCTATGTCCTAGGACCCTAAGTATTATCTGACCAAAAAAACCTCTTAAGACAAGCTGACCACTGAGAACAATGAGGGGGGAAAAACAACAGATACTTCTGCACTCATTCTATAACATCCTACAACAGTCCTAGATTTCCCAGCTTTTTTATATTGGGTTTTTTTCCAGTGTTGGGCTGGTCATCTAGCTCAATCATCTCTTCTCACTAACTAGACCATGCTCTTCTATGTTGTAAGTTCTCCCATCTCCCATCACTATTACTCATCAGACTGAGCTACATGGTGAGGACCTTCTCCAAAAATGTGTAGATTTCTGTTTCGGGCTAGATTCCTGCTGGCCAAAGCTTATGAATCCAAATTCTTGACTACTGAATTATGTTGACCCTATGTTTTGAAGGGGAATCAAAACAAACCAGTATAAACACAGCAAGGTTGACTGCTTACCATCTGGTTAGGCTTTTTCTTTTTTTTGGGGGGGGGGGGAGGGGGGAAGAGCCCTGTGTAGATAGCACCCTAGGCTGTCATTTTTCATAATATTCTGGTTAGCCATATGAAATCATGCTCGAAAAATTTCAATTTATTTTTCACTACTACCATATCCCACATGGTCTGTTCTCAGAAGTTAGCATGAACCACTCAGTTTTAAAGGAAATTAGCCAAATAAAGCAAAAGAAATCAGTAGTAATTACCATGGAGGGAATTCAGAATCCTCAAATTGTGCTTACCCTCATTAAGGAACACTAGAATGACTGAGACTAATACGTTATGAAATGTCTTAGTGTGTATACTAAAATCATTAACTGCCTTTAAACATAAATAACAGTACTAGTACTAAGTGAGGAAGCTGAACTTAAAAGAAGTGTGGTAATAACTTACTCTCTTTTCAGTCTACTAATGTGAGTCCTCTTTGTGTTATAAAAAGTTCAATGAGAAAAGTTACTTATCTATCACGCTTCTCTGGCCTAAGTCTAATGACAGTGTACGATATATCTGGTGATTTTATAGAAATAGTACAGTGCCATCTACTAAGTGGCAGCAAAAAGCACTGCCATGAGCAGCCACCTCTCTCCCACAGTTTTCAAACTACTTTGCAACACACTTACCGGTGTTTCCTTTTTTTCTTCCTTGGAGGCGTATCCACATCCTCAGCAGGAACTGGAGCTATAATACTAGATTCCTTTACTCTAAACTCATAGACCTGGCAAGAGATTAAATGGCCATGAGGCAAGTCTGTCTTTGGCAGTTTGTTCCTAGGGTGCTTATGGTGTGAGCACAGCTACATCAGGGCTCTAAAATTTTATGCATTTAATTCCTCCACACACACCTATCATTTTCCTGCCTCCTGGCCTTAAAATATGCCCCAAAAAATTCTAGAATTTTTTTGGATAACATCTAAAAGTAACCATTTTTCAGGACTCCAAAATAAGATTTGAGAATCATCAAGGTAAAACAGTAAATATTCTTTTAGATGAAGGCAATGACCTGTTTGGGGAAATGGTACATTTAGCCCCTTAGGTATTCTGACATTCTTACCTGTCTACATGTTTTGGTCCCAATCAACCTAGCAATGGCACAAAAATTATCATAGTAAGTGCCAATAAGAACTCTGAACATTGAAGCTTCAGCACCACTCCATTCCACGTTCTCAGGAGGTTCAGTATTTGGCTTCATTTTTATTGGTGTTTGACACCTGGAGTTTGCCTCTGCAAAACCAAGATTAAATATAAAACACAATTTAAATTCATTTGACTATATGCACCTTGTCATTAATGCAGTGGGATAAAACCTTAAAAATAAATAAATAATGTGTGTGTGTGTGTGTGTGTGTGTGTGTGTGTGTGTGTGTGTGTGTGTGTGTGTAAAAGAATGTGTTCCTCCTCAACCTTCTAAAACTAAATTCTGTGGAATCAGTATTGGTTCTCAGTTGTAACGGAAAGGCCAATAGGTGAACTGATTTTTTTTTTTAGTGAGGCAATTGGGGTTAAGTGACTTGCCCAGGGTCACACAGCTAGTAAGTGTTAAGTGTCTGAGGCCGAATTTGAATTCAGGTACTCCTGACTCCAGGGCCGGTGCTCTATCCACTGCGCCACCTAGCTGCCCTGAGAACTCGAAATTTAAAAGCCTTATTTGACCAGTACTTCTAATCTCTCTGATTTGTTGTTGTTGATCCATTTTCAGTCATTTCAGATTCTTTGTGACCCCATTTGGGATTTTCTTAACAAAGATAGTGGAGTGGTTTACCGTTTCCTTCTCCAGCTCATTTTAAAGATGAGGAAACTGAGGGAAACACAGTTAAATGACTTGCACAGGATCACAGAACACACACAAGGAAGTGTCTTGAGGCCAGATTTGAACTCAGGAAGATGAGTCCCTCTGATATCTCCCACCAAACCTCTTACCAGATTTGTCAAAAAGTACCCTAGTGGATTAATGTGAATTTCTTTTTCTTCCTCTCCCAACGAAATAAGCAAAAGAATCAGAAGTTAGAAAAAGGAAGAAAAAAGCCAAAATAATCATCAATCTCTAAATACAAATTCCCTCACCTTACATCAGCACAGAACAGTTTATTAAACTATTGAAGTCATGAACCTCTAAAGCCCCTACAAGTTCTAAATCTACTATCCAGTCCATTTTAATAGTTACCTAGTCTTTGTGGTATCAAAGATACACAAAATTTGTGGACTTTCAACATACTGGTGTCACTGTCACTTCGATTATATAATCTTTTTTAAATCCTCAAAGCAAAAATTTCAAGAATACTGAATTAAAAGCAAGTAAACTAAAGCACTTGTTCTCTTACCAGAAGAGCTGGAAGTTTCATCTTTCTTTTCTTCTTCCTCTTTATCATTATTCTCTCCACCTGTTTCAGTTCCAGCTTCCCTATCACTGTCTGTATCCTTTGATTCCAGCACATTAATAGTTGGTGTGCTTGGTCTACTGCTATTATTTGGAAGCCTTCCCCTTCGGCGACCTCCTGGACGCTTTGGCGGTGTCTTAATCCGTTCAGCAGTGAGAGCAGCTGCAAACTCCTTTGCCCCTTCCTACAAAAAGAAACAAAATCATCTTCAAGATATGTTTCACAGAGTCTTTAGATTTGATAAAAGGAAAAAAGTAGGAAAAGATAACACCTTGTCAAAAAATTAAGGAATCAGGGGCAGCTAGGTGGCACAGTGGATAGAGCACCAGCCCTGGATTCAGGAGTACCTGAGTTCAAATCTGGCCTCAGATGCTTGACACTTACTAGCTGTGTGACCCTGGGCAAGCCACTTAACCCCAATTGCCTCACCAAAAAAAAAAAAAAAAAAATTAAGGAATCAGCTCTATGGAACCAGTTTCTATTTATAATACAGCATTAGATATTTAATTATAATTCTCTATACACCTGCATACAGTATGTTTTGGGGGGTTTCTTTCCAAATTTTTAGACTAAAATAGAAACACGGTAACTCATTAATATAGAAAGAAGTGAAAGAAATTCAAGAATTATAATTAAAATATTTCAATCTTTAAGTGAATAAATTAAAAGTATAACTTTATGTAATGAAGTCATTCTTCTATATATAGATATTCCAGAAAAGTAACAAAAAATGACTTTCTGTAAGCCATTTTTTAAATTAACTGGGAGAACCTTCTATTTAAAGGTAAAATCTCGGGGCAGCTAGATGGCGCAGTGGATAGAGCACTGGCCCTGGATTCAGGAGTACCTGAGTTCAAATCTGGCCTCAGACACTTAACACTTACTAGCTGTGTGACCCTGGGCAAGTCACTTAACCCCAATTGCCCCTCAAAACAAAACAAAACAAAACAAAACAAACAATAAAGGTAAAATCTCTCAATAAAGTAAAAAATCTTATGATAAAAATAAATGCCTTGATTAAAGTTTTGTAACTTAGATTTTAAAAATATGTTTAATGAATGCATTTAGTAGAATTTCAGAATGTGTACAGATGGATTATAAAAACACATAAGTATGTTTGCCTTACTCTGCTTTTACCTGTTTGTTCCTTAGGACTCAAAGCAATATGAGCTTACGCAGAGGGTTAAGGGCAGGGTTGGTGGGCTTAATAAAACTCGAGTACAGAATTTTTGAATTCTCGGTTTTCAGATGACTGATTTGTAAGCAGTTGTGTTAGGTTCCTTAGAACAAACCAAATGTTCCCTGCTGACAGTCTTTGGGGCCAACCAGATTTCCACATACGAAGCAGAAAACAATGTACTAGCAAATGAATGAGGTATAAAAAAGTGCTATGGATGGTCAGAAGGGGAGAGAACAATGAGGATTTAAGTATCCTACCTGTCATTAACTGCCCACGTTAGATCAAGAGGGCAGAGGCATAGCAGTATAGCATGAGAGATTCTGCCCTTGTAGACCTCCACCAGAAGTCCGATATAAAGATGCCATTAATTCTTGGACAATAAAACAACAAATCTTACCAAATGCTGGTAACAGTGTGGTCCACAAGGTTTGTTATCTAGTGCTGTTTCTGTGTTCTTCCGCTTATAAGTATTGGGTGTAGCGTGGAATGCTGTGAAAGAGACAAAACCATAAACTACCCAAATAGATCTTTGGGAACAAAGTCAGTTATTTAACCAGTTTACCAGTGTAGCTATAGAGCCAGTGAGTGGAAAATAAATGTTGTTAACTATCTACATTATTTAATAAATTTTCTCTTCTAGCCCTTGTTGAAGATGATCACATTTCAATTTGGTAAGTATTCTCTATCAGTTTTGTCCAAGAGGCCATTGATAATTCTGGGATAATTAGTGATTTCTTTTTCCTTAATATCTTCATAGGAAAAGTAGGTATTCCTTCTAATTGTCTTTCTAAAGAGAAAGTTCAGCTAACACTTGAAATCTCACTTATTTAGGAAGGTCAACAAATCAGTCTATAATACTGGTAAGTGAAGGAGAGAAAGGAGTGTGGAGTTGGAGCAGGAAAACAAGTACTTCTAAATGGAGCTTGCCAAAATGCATGATAAACTGTGTTCAAAGTCAGAAAAAAAATAAATGTTATGAAATTCCAACATCTATAAGAGAAAATTTATGTAGACAAGCCTACCACTGAAGATATAAATATTGCCTACAAATATTAAATACAATGGTTTTTTCCAACACAGATTGCCCAAATAACACACTGTTTGTATAAAAAGCTACAACTTGTGGTATATAAAATTTGAATTTACAGAAGTAAGGCAACTTCTGAAGACATTTTCTAATGTCCAAAGGCAAGTAGTTCAGGTGCTTACTCTGTTTTGAAAATTGAAATTAACCAGTATCACTAAACAATAAAATTAAAATAATTATAACATTTAGATTGAGAGAAAATCTGCATGTTGATGAAAACTATACCTTTTAGGATAAATGGAAATCTTCATTCATCCATGTAAAAAGCTCAGAGAGAAAGACGACAGGTAGGAAAAGAAGAAAAAGGGAGACAATGTTTCTTAACTAAAAATAATATGGTTACTTCTCTTTCAAGTTTGTGAGCTACCCATTCCCAGAAGTACTAATTCAGGATTTAATAAAACTATGACCAGGTGGGAATCTTTTCTATATGCTTAGCATCGAGAAGGTTAAGATCACATCACTTAGGAAAGGATTATTATACCTATAAATGGAACCAATCTGAAACCCAGAATCTTCATTCACTATAGTTTAAAAAAAAAAAAAGCTTAGAAAATAGGTATGACTGTTTTCTATTAGCTATACTAATATATTTATATACTGAGAACAGCTTATATGCTTCCACAGATCCAAATAATTTAAAGATTTATTCTCAGGAAACCTGTTACTGTTCTAATAACAACAACCAAAATAACTCAGTCAGCTTTAACATTTCCATTTTTCGGGATTGGAAACCAGGATCCTTATCTATGTATAACCCACTATCATACAGTACACTGTGGCATATGGGATATATCAGAGTCAGTCTAACCTCTTATATACTTAGATTAAGAAAGTTATTAAAATATTGTATTTCAACTTAAAAATCTAAGATGGAAAAAGACATAGTATGATTGTGAGAGATTAATATATTTTTTAATGCTAAAAAGAAAAGTACATGCCATATATTAAAGAATTTAACCATGTGGAAGCTGCCCATAAAAGCTCGGTGACAAATGCTTATGGTTTTCAGAATTAGATAACTAAAAACGGTAAAGATTTTTTTGTCTATAAAACTGCAGCTGTTCCCTTTGCATCAATGTGGATATCAAAACTTCTGATGACTAATAAACTACAAATCTGAGACCTGAATGCCATAGGTATAATGTACTGACTTTTAGAATCCAGAAATAGGTCACCAAATAAATGTCAGATAGCACAACTCCAATAAAAGTCTCCAAATAAGTGAGTCACTAGATGGACTTTAGAGCTGGAAGGGAAATCATAGAGAAATTGTCTAGTCCAGAATGGACAGACACAGTGGGGATAAAAAGCTAAGTAGAGGGGCGGCTAGGTGGCACAATGGATAGAGCACCGGCCCTGGAGTCAGGAGTACCTGAGTTCAAATCCCAGCCTCAGACACTTAATACTTACTAGCTGTGTGACCCTGGGCAAGTCACTTAACCCCAATTGCCTCATTTAAAAAATAAAAAAAAAGCTAAGTAGAGGATGGACAGATCCAGGAACCAAAATAATCTCCAGAATTTCCTTTGACTACTCTCCTATTATAAAAATAAAAGTGTATTTTATAAATGTAATCAATTTCTTTGATCTCTAATCCCAATACTACTCTCTTTAAAACTTAAATGATGGGGCAGCTAGGTGGTGCAGTAGATAGAGCCCTGGTTCAAATCTGGCCTCAGACACTTTACACACTTACTAGCTGTGTGACCCTGGGCAAGTCACTTAACCCCAATTGCCTCACCCAAAAAAAAAATTAAATGAAAATTATATCACCATAAATAATGAGGGCAGGTAGGTAGTGCAGTGGATCAAGTGCTAGGCCTGGAGTCAGGAGGACCCAAGTTCAAATCCAGCCTCAGACACATTAGCTATGTGACCCTGGGCAAGTCACTTAACCCTGTTTTCCTCTATTTCCTCATCTGTAAAATTGAGCTGGAGAAGGAAAAGGCAAACCACTCCAGTATCTTTTTCCACATGGGGTCATAAAGAGTCAGACACAACTGAACAAAGATAAAATTTATTACAAGAAGATGCCATGTCTGTGCATTAAGTCCATTTGCTCAGTATACTAAGTCATTGGTCAAATTTCAAATTATTGTCACAATTATTTTAGGTTAAACATTATGATAATTTGCTTGCCTAAATCAGACAACCATAAAAGCATTTTACAAATATTTTAGCATTCATGGTTGCAGATCTCAGAAAGCTGATGCCTAGCTACAAATCATGGATAACACCAAAATCAAATGTATTCAACACATTCAACCTCAACATCCTTATGCTCATTCCAATGTGGATGTTCAAATGATTCATAACAAAATACTAAAGGTCAAATGAATCTAATCCATTCTAGGTCCACATGGATTTACTTGGTAAGAAATTCAGGCAAATAATTACCACATATACAAACAGCAACTATGTTTTATTCCACCAAGATAGGTCCTACTTAAAACCCATAGTCAATTGTATAGATTTCCCAGGCTGCACTTCTCTATATTCTTTCTTTTGGTCAGGAATACTTGGTCCCTCCCAGTCTGCTTTTCACATTCTATCCTTCACAGCCACTACCTTCTGTCTCCCCCCAACAGTTTCTAAACAAAAGTACACCAAACTTATTGGCATTTTTAGGATGAAAATTTTATGAATAAATTACTGTGATTCCTATGAATGTAATATATAAATGACAATTTAAACATTATTTTTTCTTTGGAAAATTCATTGCATATAGTTAAAATTGCACACAAGGTAGATTTCTTATAGTTGAGACTTTGAAATGATATTGTTTAGCCTAGTTGACTTCACTGAAACCTATAATAAACAAGTCTTACCACTTTTAAAAAAGATCAGGCAACAAGTATTTAAATTCAATTTGAGATGTTTTGCTTTATCACAGTATTTGTATATATTGGACCTGGCTATCACTAATGTACAGAGTCCTTATTTTCATCATAATTACTATTTGAAATATTAACTCTATGTAAAACTCCCCTAAATCTCTTGTTTGAAAACCGTTTGGCGTGTTTTTCTCAAAAAGTTTGTGATTTAGAAGATGTAAATGAATAGAGAAATTTGATTGTAAGATGATGTATAGTGCCAAGTGCAGAGACAATAAGAAATAGATATATTTGACCACACATAACAGAAAGACACAACACCCACACCCCAACCTGTTCATGCATCTGACATTTTCTAAATAAGCCACTAAACAAAGATGATGACTTCTATCAGTCAAATAAAATTAGGTTGAGGCTATGAAGTTCCCCGTGGCTCAACTAGCTTTTCCAGTTGTAAACACTGTAATGGATGGCCATCAGTGCTGTGAGGGCCATCTTGGGAGTGCCTTTTCTGAGCAGCTGATCTGTACCACATATGGTATTAAAACAGGATTCTACTTATCTTCTTTTAACCAATTTAAATAGTGAACCCTTAAAATTAAATTCTGCTATCATATACAAAAGGTTAATATCCTCTATTGGATTTGTTTATAAAATTTAAAAGTTGAGATGCACTGTTATAAAAATTGGAGGGGCAGCTATATGGTGCAGTAGATAGAGCACCAGCCCTGGAGTCAGGAGGACCCGAGTTCAAATATGGCCTCAGGTACTTAATAGTTGTATCACCCTGAGCAATTCACTTAATCCCGATTGCCTCAAAAAAGGGGGAAAAAAAGTCAATTGGATTTTATATTTTGTAATTCTCTAAGAAACTTGTTGGCTACATAACCCTCCGGCCAAGTCACAACCTCTCAGCCTTAGTTTCCTTACCTACAAAATGAGGATGATAATACTCAGAGTTTTTGTTAGCATTAAGCGAGATATTATATGCAAAGTGCTTTATAACCCTTAAAGCAATGCATCCTAGTTATTGTTCCTTCGGTGGCTTGAATCACTGCTTCTGCTTACTACGTTTCCTTTAACCCCTGGGCTTCAGTTTTCTCATCAGTAAAAAGAGGGGCTGAACCAGGGGGCCCGAGATCCCTTCCAGTAACTATGTAACTGTTGTCTTACTTTCTCTGATTGGATTATATTTGAATACAATATAAAATGCTATAATAAAAAATTAACCTTTTAAATATGTTTGCGATTGAAATGTTTTCCAAGTGAAAGATACTTTATGACTAAGTGTTTGAGGGCTGTTATAAAGGCTATGAAAAATCATTTTTTGAAAATGCTGAAATGCTCAGATTGGATATCGCGAATATAGCTGGTTAGTCTAAAGCATCACCAGTTATTTCATTATAGAACCACTGGTTTAGCTTAGATCCAAATCTAAAAATCCACCCACAAAGTATTCGTATTTTTCCCCACCCTGAATAATTAATAATATGCTGTCCTTTTATAGTACTAACCATACCAAGTATAAACAGTCTAGAAAGTTTTCCAGCTAAAAGCAAGTTAGATGGGGGGAGGGGGCTTAAATTTGAAGGGAAAAGGTGAAATGAAAACCAGAGTCACGTCCTTAAGAAACCCTGACCCTGAAACACATCTAGTCTCAGAACACTGAGAAGACAGTCTTCTTTGAGGAAACTCAGACCGCTCATCTTGGTCATATTCTGTGAGATAGGGGGAAAGAGAGAGAAATCTTGACTCTACTATTCCCTCAAGTTAGGATCCTGAATCTCACTTTCGCGGACAAACACTTAGAAAAGTCCATGTGTGCTCACTACATACGTTTTTCTCACTTCTCATTCTTTTCTAAATCCCTTGCAATATGGGATTTAGTGCAATATGCACACTACCTGGCACAGATTGTTCTTTCCAAGGTTACCAACATCTCTTATCTGCTAAGCCCAATGGCTTTTTCTTAGTTCTGATTCTACATAATCTCTTCCACTTCTGATACTGACAGCTACCAACTTCTGGAAACTCTCTCCTCCCTTGGATTTTGTAAACACTGCTCTCCTCATTTGATTGCTCTCACAATGGTCTGACCATTTCTTTTTAGTCTCCATTGCTGCTTCATCCTGTTCCCACTCACTGAATGTGGGCATCCTCCAAGCGCACTCAGTCATAGGCCCTTTTCCCCTCATCTCAGTGCAAGGGACTCCCCTATCTATTTAGCCAGCCCTAATCTAGCTACTGAACTTCAACCCTTCATTACTGATGTTACCAGTCTTCAACTGGCTTTCCATGTGCATCTCAAATTCAGAATGTCCAAAAGAGAACTCATCTTATTTTGCAGAAAACCCATCCCAACACCAAACTTATTTTGTTGAGAACACCACCATTTTTACAGTGATCCAGATTCATAACCTTGGAACAGTCTTGCCTCTTTACTCTCCTGCATCATCCTCTTATCATATATAATCAAGTTGCAAGTATGGTCAATTCTCCCTCTCCAGTGGATTCTCCTCTCTCCACTCTCACAAAGTCTGTTATCCTAATTCAGACCTTCATCTCTTCTCACTTGGACAACTGCAATAGCCATTTCAATAGTCTTCCTGCTTTCAATCTCTCCTTCTGCAGTGCTTCTTCCATACAACCACCAAACGGAGATTTCTAAAATGCAGCTTCTGACCATACCCCTTTCTTATTCAAAAATCTTCAGTGGTACCCTTCACATTTTGCTCCTATCTCCTATTGTTTCACACTACTACTTGGCTTTATATGCTTGCACTTCCACTGCTCTGGTTTGCTAGTTTCCTTATAAAGGAATAGCCTTCCATCTCCCATCTCCATGCTTTTGCATATGTGGCTGCCCATATCTGATATGCATGCCACCCTCCCTGCTTTGCTCCACCTCTTAAAATCCTTAGCTTCCGGGGGCAGCTAGGTGGCGAAGTGGATAGAGCACCGGCCCTGGAGTCAGGAGTACCTGAGTTCAAATCTGGTCTCAGACACTTAACACTTACTAGCTGTGTGATCCTGGGCAAGTCACTTAACCCCAATTGCCTCACTAAAAAAAAAAAAAAATCCTTAGCTTCCTAGCACAGCTCAGGGGCCAGTAACTACATGTGGTTTTTCCCTCATATTCATTTTAATGCTTTATTCTTGAAATTAATGTGTACAAAGTTAGGTGTATTTGTTAACATTTGTATAATATTAATATCTCATCTTCGTAGCCCCAGCATCTCACCATGTGCATCACATAGAGGAAGCACTTGATAAAAGTGTGTTGAATTTAATTCTCCTGTGATGCCAAACAAATAAGGCATTCTTCTGTGTGTGCATGTACATTTTACTAAGGAGAGCTCACATTTTTCAGCATAACAATGTTAATTAATAAAAATTGGTTGAAAAAAAGAACAAAATGTATCCAAACACCTGTTTTACAGAATTTCTCATCAACATAATGCATCTCAAGGAAATCAGAAAAGTGGTATGAACAGAGCTGGGTCAAAGAAAGAATAAAATATCACTTTACATTTATATTATATCTTAACAATTTATAAAGACTTCTCATATCCATGCATACAAATAATTTTAAAATAGTATTTTCTAAAATGAACTACCTGTATTCCAATTTAGTGGAAAATGAAAGTACAAAAAATTAACATGTATAAAAGCACTATTTCCAACAGGCCAATGAAAAATTAGACCACATCAAATTAAGAATACATTTTAAATGATATGAGATTAAGTGATAAATTATGATTGACTGAAAATTGACAGCATTTTTCCTAGTTGGGTTATATTTCATTTTTTCCAATCTACATTAAATGTAAAGTACCATAACCAAAAAAAAGGAAACCAAAACGTACAATAATTGAACTTACGATGTAAGAAACAGTCATATTTAAAGCAGCGCCTGCAGAAGAGTGTATGAAATGAGTGCAGGCTTTGCTCCCTCTGAACAGACTTAGCATTTGGTCCATCTATGTTTGGTGTGCATTCAGGAGGGAGGGCTCCTGGAAGTTGCTGCTCTGTTAGTTCTTTATACCTAAAAGCAGAAATTGAAAAAATTAGTAATGAGAATAAAGAATATTTTTGAAAGCTAAATTCTTAAAAGCATTAGTACTTGTCTTTACACACACACAGAATCAGCCGACTATAGGAAGAAAAAAAAAATTAACCTGAATGCTGAGTAATGAGAATGACCAAGACTGGCCCCCAAGTACACACAGTAACTGTAGCTAAACTGATCTGTTTTCTTTTTAAACTCTTACAAAAGCTGAATCACTGGGGAGGGGAATGGCATGGGGATATATCTGTAAATGAATGTAATATAAAAATAATAGGTATCAATTTTTAAAGTAAAATAAAAATATCACTTGTATCCAAATCTTTCTCTCACTCAAAGGGCTACCACCTATGGGGCAGGCAGGCTGTTATCACCTCCCTCCTAAATTACTTCCTAATTGGGCTTCTTGCTCCAGGTATCCATGCATTTCAGTCTATTTATCACACTTACAAAATTATTTCCCTAAGTGTAGGTCTGACCATGTCATTCCTCTATTCAATAAACCCGTGATTTCCAGAGGCCTAGCCTCTAGAACCAAATATAAACTTGTGTTTACTGTGTAAAGACCTTCACAACCTTGCTCCACAGTCTCATTAAACATAACTCACCCATCTGCAGCATGGGGAGCTGTCAAAACTGGCCTTCTCTGTATTCCTTATATCCCACACTCCACCTCCCAATTCAGTGCCTCTGTAGTAACCTTCCCCCCTCACCTGGAATGTTACCTGCTCACCTCAGAGAGTACTTTCTGCACTCCCTTCTCCAGCAAGCCTTTCCTGAGTCCTTCAACTGCTACTAAGTTCTCATTCTCAAACTATCGTGTATTTAACTACTTTGTAGCTCTTGCGAGCACGCGCACACACACACATACACACACACGCGTGCACACACACACGCACACAGTATTTAAGTGTTTTCTCCCTAATTATTTTTTCAAACAAGAAAAAAATTTTAAAGGACTTATTTTTTACATAGCATGTAAAACATTTGAAACATTTATGCAGTAAGACAGTTTCTCTGAAGAGTAACAATGCATCTGGCAACTACCATGTTAGGCAACCTGCAAAGCCCACTAAGGTGTCTTGCCATTCCAGCTATTATCAGGGACCTTCATGTAAAGCCAACCCAGTTTTTCTAATTCTCCTAGGGAACCAGAGGCACAAGATAAAAGGCAGTGTAGTACAGTGAAAAGAACAAAATTTGGGAGTCTAAGGACATGGATTAAAATCCCACCTCTGACACTTCCTATGCAAACATGGGCAAATGACTTAACATCCCAGAGCCTCCTTAGCTATAAAATGAATAGAATGAACTAAATAAATACCCTTCTAAAATCCCTATGAGCTCTAAATTCTTGAACTCTGGTCATGGGACATGGCTTTGATATAAGGAAGAATCCTTTAAGATTCATTTAAGAATGGGGCAACTAGGTGGCTCAGTGGAGAAAGCACCAGCCCTAGGTTCAGGAGGACCTGAGTTCAAATCCTGCCGCAGACACTTGACACTTACTAGCTGTGTGACCCTGGGCAAGTCATTTAACTCTCAATGCCCCGCAAAAAAAAAAGAAAAAGAAAAAATTGCCAAGAATACAAGGGGCAACTATTTTACCCCTTATGTATTTAAAATTAGTTTCTCCAAAGATGCAAAGGTAGTCATTGTCAGTCATCAGATCAGGTGATTATGTTGCTATACCACTATAAAGAAAAACTAAGGTTCCATGAAAAATAACTTGTATGTTACTCCTAGGCCAAACTGAGATTCTTTGGGTGAAACCAAATCTAAGCAATAGCATGCTAGAAGAGTGTATAAAGTAGCCCAAGTGGCTTACATCTGCACCTATGCTCTATCTGTAGTTCTTCTGCCTCCAAATGAGTAAGATGTAATTTGGAGAGAGGGTACAGAAAAAGGTCAGAACAAAATAGTCTTCTCTCTTGAAAAGAGATTAATTAATTAAGATTAATGTTCTACCTGAAGCCCTCCAGTTTCACTTTATGGCTTATAAAAACTTCCTAACATTAACTCAACACTACTACCTTCATGAATTATATACTAAGCATTACAAGAGATGAAAGAAGCCCCATGTATACCTCCCTCCATGTAGATCATAATCTAACCAATAGGTATGCCATACGTGAAATTATAAGAAAAGGTACAAAATCAAAGTGCAATTAGAAAGGTACTGTTCACTATGGTTATATAGCTAAGGGAGAGTTCACTTTAACTACAAAGATAAGGGAAGGCTTTATAAAGTAACTGAGCTAGGCTTTGAAGAATAAGTGGGATTTGGATATGTAAATGTAGACTATATCAGGTGAAAGGAAAGTATAAACAAGTCAAAAGGGAAAAGTGGGGACTGGGGACAGCAACTGATGCTAGGTATAGGAAGGACTGGTCAATAAGATTGGAAAGTTAGACTAAAGGTAAATTAGAGAAACTTTTAAATGTCAAGCAAAGGAACTTGGAATTAAATTCAGCAGATAATAGGAAATCACTGAAGGATTTTGAATAAAGAAGTAATACATTAGGAAGATTAGCACCAGCATGTAAGAGGAATTTGGGGGAAAAGAAAATAGAAAGAATGTAAGAAGGAAGACCAGTTAAGAGGCTGTTTCAGTCATTCAGAAGAGTGAGGGCCTGATCTAGAGTAGGTGTAGTGGCAATGGAGAGAAAGAGACTAATGTGGGATATACTGTGAGATTAAAAAACAAAACAAAACTGAGCAAATGATTAGATGTGAGCATAAAGTGAATTTGGGCAAAAGAGAAGGTTAACCCTCATTGCCCTGCCCAAAAAAAAGAGAGAGAGAGAGAGAGGAGGAGGACTAAAAGGTAATCTTACAAAGCTGTGATCCTGAATAACTGGTAGGACAGACATGCCACTTATACACAATGGAAAGTCAAGAGAAAGAACAGGGCTTGGAGAGGAAATCTAGCCTGTATGAGGTGTCCCTAGAAGCCTGAAGACACTGAACAAAATAGTCCTAAGGTTTGAGAAAATAGCAAAGATCCCAGGAAGCGAGGGGAGATGTTTGTGTGGTTTTTTTAATGGTTTCATTTGAGATATCTAATTCAGACCCAAGTGAATGAGAATGAGCCACTACTAAAATAGCCTGTAACCTTATTGATATAAGTAAGGATGGACAACAACCCTCATGGGGGCCCACTGCAATGTCCTTGATTCTCATTAACTGGCATTACAATCAGTTATGTCTTTCTCTGCTCTAATCTCTTTTTAACAGACAAATTTGTTCTATTAGTCAAAAGGAAGGCAGAGTTACCCTTTTTTTTTTTTTACCAGTTTTAGGAAGGGGAAAAGGATGATTTATACCATGGATTATTACCTAAATCCCCACAAAGACCAACATCTTTTTTTTTAACTACACACACTTCCAGGGATGGAAGAAGCAAGAAACAAACTAGCTGACTAAAAAAAAAAAAGTCTGAGAAGGTAAGAAGACAACTTTGGTGTAAAGAAGAGCAAGTCTGAAATAGCCACTGGAGAACAGATTTTGAGAAGAACAAGTCACCAGAAATAAATACCGCAATATGTCATGGCCCTGTAATTTCATAGGCCTGGGAATGCCTCATATGGGAACTCCTTTCACATCCTGAGTCTGTAACTTGTCAAGACTTGCCTGAGGCTAGGAGAGATCAACTACCCAGTCTAGGCTTGGACAGCTATTAAATATCAGAGGCAGCTTTTGAATCCAGGTCTTCCAGACTGGAGAGCAGCACGTTGTAATTCCTGTACAAGGGGGAAACGTAGGGCTACAACGTCCTATAGTCCCAAGACAATGAAGAAGGGATTTATCACATTTTGAGGTCCCATACTCACCTGCTAGTCCTAGAAACATAAAAAACTAGGCTGAGAGGTAGAAGAGAAAGAAACTTCTTCCATTCTATTACCGATTAGAGCTGCCTAATTTCAATTTAGTCAAGGCTGGCAATCTTAAACCAAAATAGGGAAAACTGAATAGGCTCAATTTGGATATCCCAATAAACCAAACAGCCCACTAAGGAAAGAGGATACTTGGGGCAATAATAAAAGCCTTTTTAAAATTTCCAAGTAAACTTATTAGTTATCCTAAATAAATAAATAAGCAGGGGAAAAATCCTACCATCTTTAACATACATACATACATATATGTGTGTGTGCACATACACACATACAAATATATATTTGTTTTATAAAACAAAAGGTAATATGGCAGAACTGCTGCTCAGCGATGTCAGTTTCATTTCCAGGAGCCAAGAAGGGGAAAGAAACAAACATGTATGTACCAGGCACTGTGCTAAGTGCTTTACAAATTACATCTTATTTGATAAGACTGGCAAGTTATATTTTAAGGCAAGGAGGCAGCACCTCCAAAGAAAAATCTTACTTCTCCTTTAGTTCTTCTGCTGTTCCCTTATCAGGAAACATTGAGGAAATGGCTTCAAAAATCTTGTCAGAAGGAAATTTCCGAGGTGGGTGGCTTTCTTTATCTAAACAAAAATGAAAGAGGAATAAAAAAGTTTTGAGTATACTAGTGAATTTTCTTCCCACAGGGGTTAAATTATCCAAAGCAAAACTTAAACAAAAATTAGTTATGAGAAAAATGACTTTCAATCTTAAAAGTAATTTCATTTTTTCTATAAGCTTGAAATGAATGTAATGCAATAATAAATACAAATAATAAATGTAAAAGTAAAAAGAAATTGCATTTAAAGATTATTTGTCTACCAGATAGAAGTACTAGAAGAAACATGGATTCTAAATTCCAGAATCTGGGTTCCAGTACCAGCTGTACCAGCTTTGTAGTCATGGGAAAGGCACTCCATGTATCTAAAGCTCAGATTCCTAAACTGTAAAACAAAGGAGTGGAAACTAAATGACAGCTAAGATCTCTGAGCTCCAAAATTCCATAGTTCGGTGATTTTCTGATATCATATTCTTCAAGCTTTTCTGCACTAACATAATCCTGGGTTATCCTTAGCCAACTAGCAAAGAACAACTATAAGTTCTCCTAATAAATGTTCAGAGATTGGCTACTACATTGGGAGGGGTGGGGAGAAGAAGAGTCCCCAAAATGTTAGTGTATTTCTTTTTCTTTTCTTTTTTTTGGGGGGTGGGGGGTGGGAGCAATGAGGATTAAGTGACTTGCCCAGGGTCACACAGCAAATAAGTGTCAAGTGTCTGAGGCCAAATTTGAACTCAGGTCCTCCTGAATCCTGGCTGGTGGCTTATCCACTACACCACCTAGCTTCCCTGTTAGTGCATTTCTAAGCAAATAAAGATATAAATAAATGTTGTATTATTTTGAAAGTATACAGTAATTAATACTGCTTTAAGAATGTAATAAACAAACATACCATCTCTGTTATCTTCTATATCTTTTTGTTTCTCATCTCTCTCATCAGGATAATCCCCATCGTCATCATCTTCATCATCACTGTACTGACCAAGAGCATTCACCAACTCCACAAAAATCTCATCATTTATAAACCCGCATTCTGAAATTAATCACATTGGAATGTCAGGAAGAAAAGGTAACCTGCCCCAATTTATTTTGAAATCAACAGTGTATCCCTTAGAACTAAAATTAAAATTGCAAAGAAACAACTTTTAAGTAATTTCAAAGCTAGCCGGGGGTAAAATCCCAAAGTTATATGACCTGCCCCATTACCCCTAAATTAGACATGGCACTCATGCACTACCTGGGGCCAGTCACCTATCACAGCAGGGTCTAGAGAAAAAGACTCTCTGCCTCCTACCATCATAAAGGGTTCTCAAGAGAGCCTACACTCAACAAATATCTTCATGGTGGCATTACCATAAATATTACCTTCCTCCCAAGTTAAAAGCTACATTTTTAACATGGACCTTCTAAAGACACAATAATATAGTAATGCCAATTTCTTCCTTCTTTCTAAAACAACCCTCTCCCTCCCCCTCCTATTTTTTTAAAAAATCAGATACAAGACTCCACAGAAAATGAAAGAGACATGAAGGACTTATAGACTATAACCATAAAATTTCCAGAAAACCCATAGGAGACTCACAATAGCCTATTATATGTACTTTTCCCATTAATAAAAATATATTTCTAAAGAAAGACGGACAGCACCCTCATAACAAATAGCTGGCCTACTTCTCCCATTGGTGAGTTCCTCCTGAAGCCTTCATTATATTATGGAAGGGCTCAGGCCAGCCAGATTTCATTCCACTCTTGGCTCTGTTCCAGACTTCTGGGACTTCTAAACTATGGTCTCAGGTACCTTCTTCATCATCCCCACTGCTCCAACTCTCTCCCACCTTTTTAGCTCCCTTTGGCTTATGGTCTAGGAAACATAAGCTCCTCAAGAACAAAAATTGTCTTTATTTTTATTTGTATTTCCACCCTGAGCACTGTGCTGGGTATATGGTAAGCATTTCATAAATGTTGGTTTCCTTTCTTCCAAATATTCACATATCCATGTGGATTTCAGACACAGCAGCATAAGATAATATGGTACAAGGGATGCCTACTAATGACACGTGAGCAAACAATGACCCAACCAACACACAGACTGTAGGCCCCATAGATAAATACCACCCTACCTAGCACCTAGGAGAGTAGTGTTCTACACTCAGTAAGAAGGAATGTTCTGACAACCACCCCTACAATCAATTTAGAATTCTGTATCTAATTCATATATTATTTGACATTGTATATTTAATTGTACCCTGAATAATTTAGTATATAATCTCTCTAATATTCCCATCATTCAAGTTGAAAATACAACTCCAAGCTTATAAATGAGGACAATGAGACATAACAAAGTAATGTGGCCTCAGAGTATTTTTCCAGTCAGGTACAAAGAATGAACTATAACGTCTTCAGAACCTGTTATGCAGAACTCCCCTGTGCTGAATGTATGAATTGTTCTACTCCTTCTCAAAAGATTAAATATATCAGTGTGTACATAGCTCACCTCTATCTCCATGTACTTTTCCATCATAATTTTTTATTAATTCTTCAATGAAAGTTCCATCCTGATCAAGAACCTCATCCCCCATATAAGGAATGTTATGTAAAACTGTTTCATCTTCCACCTAAAATAATTAAGACATTTAAAAGGCCAGTTTATCCCAAAGTAGCAAAGTAGAAAATCATTAGTTGCTTCTTTATTTATAGAACATTATATGGACACAGTTCTGGGGATTATCCAAGCGTTATAACCCAAATCTAAAGCGGTCAAACAAAAGATCTTCATGCCATAAAGACAAAATTCTAAAAGAATTTTTTCAGTAGTCAACCAAGATTTACTGAGTGGCCATTTTGGAAAAAGCACAGTCAGCAGGCTCCATGGGAAGCTATAAAAGGAAAGCAGGTAATACATACATGGAAAAGATAGTAACTTGTACAAAGGAAGAAAAGGTCAGAACCAACTAAAGTATCATCTCTAAAAGATCTCCATAATAAAGATCTCCAAACTTTTAACTAATGACCTACTTTTTCCAAGTTTATATGATACAAAATACTAGTGCAACAAAAAAAAAAATGGACAGTCCTTTAAAGTTTATGGCACCAGGATATCACCTATATATAAAACTATAGACTACTTACTTCAAAGTGAAGGAATAAACACTTTAGTATTAGGATAAGATGTGTATCAACTGAGTGAAGTTATTCAAGGAAGGCTGAATGAGGAATGTGACTTTGTAGCCAAGTTTGGAAGAAGGAGAGGGCCAAGGCTTAGCACAGGGATCAGGAGGAGGAGGGCACTTTGGGAAGAAAAAAAACACAATAAGAAGCAACTCATATGCAAAGGACAGAAGGCAATTTTTTGTGGATAGAGGAAAGCTCTCATCTGGGAAAAGCAAGAAATAAAAGTAATTTGATGAAGAGAACAATTGATGGAGGCCTAGTCACACATGTCTGAGAAATCTGGCTTGATGGAGAGAGAAAATGGGAAATCACATCAGATTTTCTGAGTGGCAGTTAAAATCACACTTTCAGAAGACAGCTGTGACTACTGTCTCCTACTGTATAGTATGGATATGTATAGTACAGACAAGTCGGAGACCAGACAATTGGCAGATGGACTAGGTAAACTATAGTAGACATATAAACATGAGATAACTATGGTCTGGGATCTATAGGTAGGGTGCGAAGAAATTTAAAAGGGCACATTTTGGGAGTTTGTTGTAAAATATGACCTGGTAAACAACTAAATATAGGTCAAACAAAAGAGAATTGACCAAACACTAAGGTTATAAGTTTGAAATTACACAGATGATGGAATGGTGCCTTTCACAGAGCATAAATTAGAAGAGTCCAAGAGGTAAAAGTATGAGGTTAGTTTCTGACGTTGATTCATAAAAATTCCCCTTACAAATGTTTTCAAATTTGTATCAAAGATCTTGTTTTCTCTCTCATTCATTCCTCTCCACTATTCTCCTTTCTCTTAGAAATTCAATATCTCTGGTTAGAAACTAGGACTGTGACCTCTGATAATTATTACCCTTGCAAATAAGTCTACCCCCTTGTACCCAAAAGTTGTATTCTTCAGTAAAGGAAAAGCAGCCTCACTATGTTAACAGGGAGAAAATATGTGTGCTTTAAATATATTTGATTGAAACCTTGGAAATTGCTATGTCCTTTCAGAATTAATCTCACAGAATGTGAAAATATTACATCTTGGGGCAGCTAGGTGGTGCAGTGGATAGAGCATCGGCCCTGGAGTCAGGAGTACCTGAGTTCAAATTTGACCTCAGACACTTAACACTTACTAGCTGTGTGACCCTGGGTAAGTCACTTAACCCCAATTGCCCAGCAAAAAAAAAAGAAGAAGAAGAAGAAGAAGAAAAATATTACATCTTTTTCCCCCCCTTCACCACATTCTGCTACAATCAAATTAAGATTCTAAAAATTAGTGTCTGGAACAATACTAAAAGCTCGTGCATCTGAATACCACAAATTCAAATTTAGAAAAAAAAATGGAATAACGCCCACACCTTTGATCTATCACCTTGCTAAGTAAACCAAGAGTAAATGCAATTAAAAAGGAAATTTTTAAACCTCTTGAGGTTTTCAGGTACATTAAAAATATACACTTAAATAGAAACAATTAATTGGTAAGCTTATTAATACTAATCTCAGCTATTTTCTAAGATTTACCCTAGTTCCATTTATTTCACATGAGAGATAAGATATTCTTCAAATATCTTATCAACCTGTTTGGTTTTTTTTTTTTTTGGTTTGGTTTGGTTTTTTGCGGGGCAATGAGGGTTAAGTGACTTGTCCAGGGTCACACAGCTAGTAAGTGTCAAGTGTCTGAGATCACATTTGAACTCAGGTCCTTCTGAATCCAGGGCCGGTGCTTTATCCACTGCGCCACCTAGCTGCCCCCAAATATCTTATCAATCATTCATTCAGATGGATCCCTAGTGCTCTCTCTCAGCTAACACCCCAGCTCAGGTGAATAAGGTTTTATATAGATGAAATCTGGTTCAAACATATTTCTCACATCTGTTTTCAATGTAAATACACAATGTTATCCATGTTCTTTCCTTTTTCATACAAAATAGCTAATGAGAAGCTGCCACAAAAATACCATAAGATCAAAATCTGAGATTTGGCTACTGAGCTAAAGTGTATAAAATAAACACTATCTGTTACTATATGAACTTGTTTTACAAAGGGTCATAAAAGGATTTTTTAAATAGGAAAATACAAGGTTATAATCAAATTCTCGTGAAAAAAAATTTCTATAAGAAAAAGAAAGAATATGCACAGGCACATACTATATAAACAAAACCACTCAATAATGATGACAAAGCATTAATACCTACTTTAAATTATTTAATACTTCCAATTGAGAGATGTACCTAAATTAAAGTACTCCTTCTATACTTTGCTATTTATCCTACTTTGCTAAATATAGCCTTCTAGCTACAATTTTGATAAGGATAACTAAGAAAAACTGCAAATTCCATCCACTTGAAAGTCAGGCACAGCAAGTAAATAACAGTCAATTTGTACAAATAAAAAATCCCAGACTCCTTTACAGAAAGGAGTGTTATTCAAAATCTATAAAAACTACTACAAAATATATAAAAACTGTGAAGTCATAATTCAGTATGTCACAAAGCCTTATTTGCCTTGTCTTTTAAGTAACAAAGACAGTTTAAAAATCAGTCTAAATATTAAACATCTATTAGTGGAATACTGATTTAATAGTTATAAGTTCAAAAGCTAGCTAGAAAAAAACGATATACCAAAAAAAATCATCAAGACTAAATTTATTATCTCTATTAAAAATGCTTTCTTTCATCTGCAGGGCTCCTTTACTGGAGTTTTCCTGAAGTGTTGGTTTTACAGATTAAATATTTGACAGAAAGACCTGAGGACAGAGAAAATTAAAATATTAGGAACTATTTCCAACTGGAGTTTGATTAGAATAAAAATAAAACGGCCCTGAAATTGCGATTTAAGTCCACAAGAAAATATGTTTTGTATAGACATTTTTTCCTGTGATTCAATTTATAAATAACCTTTAAAGTATGTCACTTGTGTAAAGCGAAGCAACTCTATATAACACAGAAAGTTAGACTTGTGATACAGTCCAGCTCCACTATAGCAAAAAATCATTTTCCCATAAGTATCTATATATAAACACAATTCATTTTTTTCTTTTCTGACTTTATATTCATTTTCTTTTTCAAAAAATTTTTAATATTCATTTTCAATGATAAAACCTGAGTATCAGTGCATCAAATTTACTTGTACTTTATCATTTCTTAAAAGTGGGTCTTAAATTTGAAATAAAAGAAATAAAAGGCATGGTATATGGAACAAAAGAAACATACAGATAAATTAAAATTTGCATTAGAGCTATTGATATTTTTTGAGGGTTTACTTGCCTTGTTCACCTTATAAAATGAATTTAAACTTATCTATCCTTTGTTTATATAAGTTAGCTTTATATTTCAAATAGATGAAATATAACATTTTACATACCATAAAATTCTGCTGTAGAGGAGACCAAGAATACATTATAGGTACTGAAGCAACAGCGTTCAGAGTCTTTAATGGGATGACTTGTTTTGGAAAATCCAAATCACTGGTCACAGAACACTAAAACAGAAAAAAATTAAATTTACTCTTCTAAAGATAAGTAAGCTAACTTAAAACAGCTATCATTATAGCCATCAATTTAAAAAATCAAATTTACTTACTTAAACTGAAGAGAATCTATTAAGCCCTTGAAAAAAACTATTTTCTTCCAAAATATCCACCAACCTTTCCCATACTTACCAATATCATGGCATTCTTATATTTTATATTAACATTTAATATCATCTTGCTCTAACCTAAAGATCATATATCATGGCTACATCTTTGAATTACCAACATAATTAATATGCTGGAAAAGTTCAAAAATATGTACATATGCAATACTCAGATTTCCTATCTCTGCAAAAGGGTGGGTTGATAGTGTGTCCCCTCATCTCATCTTTCAAGCCTTACTTGTTCTTTATAATTCTGCATCATTCACTTTTGATTTTATTGTGTAGTTATTCTTTCCACTGACAGTGTTGAAGTCATTAGGTATACCATTTTCTTGGCTCTGCTTACTTCACTTGGCCTCAGTTCATGGGGATCTTTTCTTACAATACAGTAATATTCCACTGTGTTCATGTACCACTAAGCCATTCACCAATTCCACAAAATATTAAAAGAACGAAAAGAAAGGCTTTAGCATATCTCTTCCATAGGAGATTTCTGGAAAGCTATAGCCAGGATTCACCCAGGATGAAGGGGACTGGGTGGGATGTGACCTGTGTCAATGAGGTTTCTGACTCATTTAAATACTGAAGAATGGAAGAGAATTTTAATGTTCTTGTAGTCATGAAAGAGATTGTGCTTCCTATTTTTAAACATTAAGTGAGTTTAATATTTTAATTGTTTTTTGTTCTAAAAAAAGTTTTTTCAATCAAATTGTTTTTTAAATATGATAACTCATCTTTTTCCAGTTACACCTCAGAAATCTTCAGTGAGATGGAGAAAATTCTCTCACTCCTAGATAATATATTATTAAGCCAATTCTAAACCTACTTAAATTTGTAATTTTAAGACTATGAATAAAGTTAACAACGAATTGTTTCCAGTAACTTTTTTTAATTACTAAAATTTTTGTAATTTAATTTTTAAGTATCCTTAACATTCATAAAACATGAGTAATTATGTCATTCCCCTTCTCCAGAAGTTTCAGCCTCTACAATAAAATACCACCTCTGCTGAATGGCATCTAAATCCCTTCTCAAGCTAGCTCTAGTCTGTACCCTCAGGCTTGGGGCACAATTCTGTGCTCCAATCAAACTGACCGACTTGCAGGTCCTTGAACACAACATCCCATCTCCTGCCTTTGCGTTTACACAGGTTGTCCTCCATCTTTCCCTATACCTCTTAGAATGCCCAGTGCCTGATCTTGGGTCCCTCCTCCTACATGAGGCCATTCTCTCCTTGCTACTGTCCCTCAAAAACTACTTTGTATTTATTTTGTGCATATCTTGTTTTTACTTAACTTTGTACATGCTGATTCTCCCCAGTAGAAGGTATGCTCCTTGATGGGACTATTTTGTTTCTATCTTTGTAGCTCCAGCCTGTATATAGAGTCTTGCACATAAATAGGCACTTAATAAGTGTCTGTTGAATTGAACTAAACTTACTAAAGTAGAGTGCTGCTTCAATTTAACTAACATCCTTAATAAGAAAATGTCTAAAATTTTCCAGTTTTTTTTTCCTCTGAAAATGTATCATCCCTGTCATACAACAGTTGCCACTTACATCACTCAAAGATCTAGGAAGAGTTTTGGCTCCATAAATCTCCATAAAACACCTACCATTTCTATGAGATCACTGTGGAGAAACTATCCACTTCCAAGTCCCTCTTGAAGATTAAGAAAGGAAAAAAGATAGATGTTCTATGGAACAGTACTAGGGTGGTGAGGGAATCTGTAAAAGCTAGAGTGAAATGGAAACAAAAGCTTACTGAGAAGTAGGATTTCTCCAAAGATGGAGAGAATTATCCCACTCCAGTTACACAGGTAAACTATATGGCTGAAACACTGGGAGCCAGGAAAGCCAAACCGAAAATAGGAGCTGCAGGAGCAAAAGAGCAGAAAGAGTTCTCTCCAAGCAGCCGAGTCCAAGTAAAAACTTTTATGGCAGGTCAAGGGAGGATGAGGACACAGCCCAACAGATCTCAGAGGGAACATACCTAAGAGACACAGCTGCACTGTCCTTATATGCAAAATGGAAAAGTCAAAAAGAAAAGGGAAGCATGATGTCATGGGGAGCCTACCATTTCTAAACCTAGTTCACACATGCCCAGTCTCCTCACCTCAGATCTAATCCCATTTCTCTGAAAACCACATTGTCAACAAGTCACTAAATAGCAACCTTTTGTGTTAACAGGATAGTAACCACTAGGAAGACTGAAAGAATATTCCTCAGAAGAGCTTTCTGAACAAGGGGGTGTGTGGAGACCGCAGAGAGCTTTCCAGGGATGGCATATAATCAAATCTTATAACTAGAAAACATAAGGTAATATATGGTTGACTTTGACTGCAATTTCCTTTGCTACATCTAATTTTCAAGATTTTCCTTTAAAATTGGAAAAGGAGCTGAGGAAAAGAGGAATCACCAGCTATAATCAATGGATTGACTACGATTCTAGGTCTTGAATTCAAAGGGAAATGTGTTTTTAATCATGAATTAGAAGTTGAAAGAGGACCCAAGAGGGTCAAAACTGGCAAAGAAACACCAGTACTCTTAGAATAAATTATACACCCTTTCTGTTTTGTTCTGCCAGTTTGTACATATCAAGAAGAAGGAAAAGTAAGGAAAGCATACAAGAGGAACTGAAATGAGGTAAAGGTAAGTACATCCTAGGGGATGGTCCTCCAACAAGATTCTCAGGCAGTACAAAGTCCTACCTTTAAAAAATACCATATACAGTCTTTTGGTCCAGGGACCAAATCAATATCATCAAGCATCTACTAAGCATTTACTAAGTGCCAGGCACTGTACTAATCAATAGAGACACAAAGAAAGGGAAAAACATTGTCCCTGCCCTCAAGAAGCTTATATTCTAATGGAAGAGACAACATGCCAATTCTTACGTACATACAAGGTATTACACTGTCCCCTCCTTAAACTACTTTGTGATCTCTAACCCTAGATTCTCAGAAGCCTTTTAATCAGGACTATCTGCCCACTAGTTAGTTCACTGAATTTGGCCACCAAAGCCCAGTTAGGGCCCTCCATGTACTTTCCTTCTTTCTTTTTTTTTGTGGGGCAATGAGGGTTAAATGACTTGCCCAGGGTCACACAGCGAGCGTCAGGTATCTGAGGCTGGATTTGAACTCAGATCCTCCTGAATCCCCGGCCGGTGCTTTATTGACTGAGCCACCTAGCTTCCACCCAGCTGCCACCACCCACCTCCCCATACTCTTCAATCCAGTGACACTGCCTGGCTGTTCCATGAACAAGGCACTCCATCTGTAGGCTCCAGGTATTTTCTCCCACTGTTCCCTATGATTGGAATGCTTTCCCTCCTCATTCTGACTGCCAGCCTCCCTGGTTTTCCTTAAGTTCCAACTAAAATTTTAAAATCCCACCTCTTACAAGAAGCCTTCCCTAACCCCTCTTTGTACTACTTCCTTCCCTCTGTTCATGATTTCCTATTTGTCCTGTTTATAGCTTGCTTTGTATGTATGTTTCCATGTTTTCTGCCCCATTAGATTATAAACTCCTTAAGAACAGGGACTGAGTTTTGCCTATTTGTATCCCCAGCTTAGCACAGTGCCTGGGGCACATAATAAGAAATATTTAATAAATGTTTGTTGACCATCATGTCAAAGCAGACTATCAATGTTATCAGAAGTGACAGGGAAGAAAATCATGGAATCAGGGACCCAGATTTTTTTTTTCTTTTTAAGAGCGGGGCAGGGAGGAAAACAAAAGGAAAGTCCTTAAAAAACTAGACATCCTGAAAGGAAGCTTATCTGATGCAGGCTAGTAGAGATGGGCACTAACCAAAAGGAGTATAGTTAAAGCAAAGTGTGAAATCAAAGCAGTGTGTCAAGGACCCTGCTTCATCAAGAGTTTTTATCTATGATGAGGAACAGAAGCAAGAGGGAATGTAGGAAATGAACCTGGAAATAACTAAAAATGTAATCACTTTGTCAAATTCAATTTGACAGATCAACAAGACTATATACATATGATTTCCATGAATGTATACATGTCATGTTATTCCTACAAACTCCAAGAGTGATTTTCCCCCCAAACACCTGACTGAACATATTAGATTGAAGGCACAAAGAATGGGTGCCAGATTGAAAAGGAAAAGTAGATCTCAAGTTTGTGGTCTTTATAAGAGAAACACTTAAATCTCCCAGCTGAAAAAGAAAATTCTATCCATCCTGGAGAACCAGAATTTATGAATCACAAAACAATTACCATAATTCTTTAAAGTTTTCATTGATTCTAAAGAGTAGCTGAATAAGACATCAGTATAGTTTTATGAATGGGGCAGTTAGGTGGTCCAGTGGATAGAGTGCCCAGTCTGGAGTCAAGAAGACCTGAGTTCAAATATGACTTCAGGCACTTACTTAATAGCTGTTTGGCAACTGGGCAAGTCACTTAATCCTGTTTTGCCTCAGTTTCCCCATCTGTAAAATAATATGGAAAAGGAAATGGCAAACTATTCCAGTATCTTTGCCAAGAAAACTGTAAATCGGGTCACAAAGAGTAGAACAAAACTGAAAAGAATGAATGACAACATAGCTTTAGGAAAGTGTTATTCCTAGTTAATAACTGCAGATTAGTTGGTTTCAACCTGACCTCAGAAATTTTATTTCAACATAAACTCTCCATCTCAAAAGCAATATGACCATTTAAAAAACATTACTCTAATGAAGAAAATATAAAGCAGACTTTTTAGTTTTAATTACTATATTTGATCAATTCAACAAAGAAATCACTAATTACTATCCTAGATAAAAAAAATTAAGCTATCAAGTTAGAATCCATTAAAAGCCATGAGTTTACTAACAAATTTCTTACATTGGGGGCAGCTAGGTGGTGCAGTGGATAAAGCACCAGCCCTGGATTCAGGAGGACTTGAATTCAAATCTGACCTCAGACACTTCACACTTACTAGCTGTGTGACCCTGGGCAAGTCACTTAACCCTTGTTGCTCTGCCCCCCAACCTCCCCCAAAAGGAATGTCCCTTTCAGATGTATTTTTCTTCTGAAACTTGTCCATCACCAACAAAAACATTCAGATTTTTTAAATTTTTCAATAAAATCATAAACACCAAAATATTTAAAATTTGTTTTTAAAGTGTATATTAACCTTTACCAAAAAAATACAAAAAGTCCAATTTTTGTCTCTCCTGTGTATATTTTTCAGATTTCACTACATTGTCTTTCATGTGTGCAGTTTTGTTGATTCTGCTTTTTTCACTCTACCTATTCTATCCATATTTATCTTTTCATATTTATAATTTCATTTATTATATTACTGTAATACAATATATTCAGCAATTTGCCAATAAATGTACAAATGGGTGGTTGTTCTGTTTCCTGTTTATTGATACTAAATATGAAGCTTCAGCAAATATTTTTAGGAAGATAGGCTTTTTTTTCCTTTTAATAACAACTTTAGGATATAATGGTGGGAAGATAACTGTATCAAGAGGCATGATCATGTTAACTTCATATTACTGTTTTTCAAAAAGCCTGAACCAATTCAAAGCCCCATAAAAGGGTAATAGTTTGCCAATTTCTTCACAGCTTTACCAACATTAAATATTGTCTTTACTATGTTTGAAAAATTAATAAATACAAATTCAGTTATTTTCATTTGAATTGTTCTGATTACTAAAGAGTATGAAAATGTTTTGAGGAAGTCATTGGTAATTTCTGTTTCCTAACTGAACTATTTGATAATATCCATTGAATAACTGATCTTACTTATAAATTTGTGTCAATTCTTTAAAGGTTCTAAACATCATATTTTAATCAAATATTTATGCATTGTTTTATTTATTTTGGACTTTGGGTATGCTGCTTGGTTGTTGGCCAAATTTCCTTTTTAAAATTTTAATAACATCTATTTTGTCCATTTGTCCAAAAGACATTTTCCTTTTCCCCACAACTATAGAGAATACATCATTACTCCTATTTTTTAAATATACTGAGTCTTCTGTTAGATCATTGCTGTACTTGAAATTACAACATATGGTTCAAAATGTCAATCTAATCCCTTATTTTGCCATAAGACTGTCAAAGAAAATATATTGATCCTGATATTACACTCTGCTTTTTGACTCATCACATGACACTCCATCTCTCAACTCTCAGCATTTTCACTGGGGGTCCCCCAAGTCTGAGATGCTTTCCATCTTCATTTCAACCTCTTAACCTGGGATCCCTGGCTTTCTTCAAATCTAAGCTAAAGTTCTACCTTCTGCAAGAAGCCTTTCCCAGTCATCCTTAGACTTAGTGCTTTCCCTCTAAGACTATCCCCAATTTATGTTGTGTCTCTCTTTTTATATAGGTGACTGCATGTTCTCTCCTTCCCTCATTAGACTGTGAGCTCTTTGAGACCAGAGATTGTTGCTGTTGTTTTCTTTCTTGGTACCCTCACCACTTAACAAAGAGCCTGGGACACAGTAGGAACTTTAATAAATGCTTGTTAACTTGACTGGCTTAAGTCTGCCAGAAACAATTTTATTTACCATTATCTATAAGAAAAATATCCCAACTGACATAGTTCCTAACCACCACCCCCAATACCTTCCAAAATGATTCTCTGCTCCAAGATTTCAGTTATCACTTATAATAGTCTTGAACAAGGAAAAGATCACAATATGTCAAACTACAGTTTAGGTTCGGGGTTAACATTCCAGAAAACCTGAGTAACTAAGCTACTCATCCCATTTCCTTCAGAATCACTATAAGTTAAAGAAAAAGACCTCCTTTTTTGGCAGCAGTACTAGCAGGAGCAGTTGCTTAATAAATTAATGTTTGAGAATGATGTATAAATTGCTGGCACTATGGGGCAGCTAGATGGCGCAGTGGTGAAGCACCGGCCCTGGATTCGGGAGTACCTGAGTTCAAATCCGGCCTCAGACACTTGACACTTACTAGCTGTGTGACCCTGGGCAAGTCACTTAACCCTCATTGCCCTGCAAAAAACAAAAAACAAACAAAAATAATAATAAAAATAAATTGCTGGCACTGGTTTTCTCCTGTAAAGAATTGTTATTTGAGGTTTTTATGCCTTGACGAGCACTGGCCTGGGGCTCCGCAAACCACACGGTGCTCTACCCACTGGTTGTAGCCATTGCCAGGGCTCTGGCATCTCACGTCATCACCACTCGTAACGCCTACATGGGCCTGGCAAAATTATAATGATTGGAAGCTTAGTGAGGGCAGTCATGTGACTGTCAGAGCGGCCATCCCATTGCTGGGACTGTGTGGGGTGTTTCTAGGTTTGGGGGAGGAGAATTGGGCATTCTAGGTGGAAGCTGGAGAGCGACAGGCCTTCTGCTGCGTATTTTCAGCTGATTCCTGGGCTGTGGTATTTTTCAGGTATTATAATTTCCCTTTCCCCATTTTTATTTCCTTTCCCTTGATCCTACTGATCCTGTTTGTGGTTGTTTTTTTTAAAGTTCGCTCTTGTTAAAATAAATCTTGTTCTGTTTTGAGGGAGGCTTCTGGTTTCCTTCCTTGCCCCAATATTGCAGCCGAGCTGCTTAGCTAGCACTCCCCAATTAAAAATTGGTCCCCACACTCCTTAAAAACTTTGTTTGCATGATCCACTTTGTTAAATATACTAATTGTAGTTTGAAAGCAAGTGTGCATGAATAAAGATAATGGCCATGCCCCCAAAAAATAAAGAAATGAATGAATGAATGAATAGATGTAGAAATAAATTAATAAATGAATAAGTAAATAAATAAATGGATGGATGGATGGGAGAGTGGGTAGATGAGTGAATGAATGAATAAATAAATAAGTAAATAGATGTTTGTTGAATAGACTGGCACCTCCTCCTTTCCACTGACATTTTAACCCCTTCTCCTAAAACTATAAGAGTTAATTTAGGTTATCACCCTTAATCCAGTTCCCTAAGAAAACCCTATCCCCCTATAGCCCACCTTATGATAGTTGCATTAAGCTAAATGTTGGGATACAAGGGGGAAGGGGGGGGGGGAGACAGTGAATCTAATGAGGGAAGACAAAAGAAAAAAAGGAAGCTGAAAGGTTGGGGGTGGGAAATGAGAAAGGGAAGGGGAGGGCATTGATGGTGATGATGGAGTCAAACCACAGTACAGCTGGTGGCAAATGAAGAGAGCTAGAGATTTTGAGTCCTCTATAAAGGAAGCTATTAGAGGAGTTTTTTGCTCCACCCTCCAATCAAAGAGCAGCTAGATGGCACAATGGATAGAGTGCTGAAAATGAGTCAGGAAGACTCATTTTCCTGAGTTCAGATCTGACCTCAGACACTGTGTGACCTTGGGCAAGTCATTTAACTGTAATGATTGGAATGACGCCACCTACTGGAGACTTACTATAGGAAAGCTCCACCATGAGGAGAATGCGTCAGAGAGCAAGGCCATGTGGCTTTTCCTTGGCGTCAGGAAGTAACATTTGCACATGGGTACTGTCCACCAAGGCTACCAGCCAATCAACTTGAGGAGCCTCCCATTTTCTGGAAGGGGACAGGAAGGAGGAAGGAGGGCCTGCACAGAGAGGTCGCTCTCTTTTTGGTTCTTGACTTGGTGGTGGTGGTGGTGGCGGCAGTGGCAGAGGACTTCACAGGAAATTTGAGGAAAGATAGGAATGCCAGGCTGTTGGAATTCTGTTCTCAATCTTTCTCTTTCTAACTTTCAATAAACCCTTAAAAACCTAAACTTGTTTTATCAGTGATTTTAGTCAGTTTCCCCCAAAACTGGGGGCACAGATTAGAACCCACATTTAGAATCTTAAATTACACATAACCCTGTTTGCTTCAGTTTCCTCATCTATGTAAAATTAGCTGAAGAAGGAAATGGCAAACCACTCTCTCCCCGCCAAAAAACCCCCATAAATGGCATGACAAAGAGCTGACAGGACTGAAAGGACGGAAACACAAGAAACAAAGGGGCAGAAGCAACAGAAGACATGGATGAGGAGGTTATTGATGGGGCTTCTTTCCGAAATCTAGAAAGGGCTTCAGGAAGAAATTTTATGCCTTGACGTTTATGAAGAAAATAAAAGGCAGGTTTTTTATATCCTTTCCCAATACTATCCAATTTTTATTGAATAACATTCTTTTCCCAATGTTTTAAAGCCTTGGATTTATTAAACATTCCTCTAACGTGGGTCTTTGATTCTAATTCTGGACTACTATGCTGTTCCATTAATCTGTTTTTGCTTTTATCCAATGACAGATAGGTTTGATAATTATCACTTTGTAGAATTTTAAACCTGGCAATAAAGTTCCTTTTCTCGCTTTATTTTTTCATAATTCCCTTTGATATTTTGTCTGTTCTTACATATAAATAATCACTTTAATCCATTGGTACTTTTTTTAGTAATGCATTAACCATAATAATCTGGGTAGTAGTGCTATCATTTTGACTGTATTACTTCAATCTAGACAAGTATATATTAGAGATCTCTCCAGTTAATTCTTTTCTGTTACGACTGTTTTGTAGCTGTCTCTATGTAGACTTTGTCATTAATCATGCTAGATCAATGCTCAAATAATTTATTTTTTGTCAGTATAAATGGTATTTTTCTATCAATTTCTCCAGGCATTTGATACTGATAGAAATGCTGGTGTTTTATCTGAATGTACTGGGTTTTCTGTTTGAAGCCATTTATTACCTCGATTTTTAATTTTCTCAAATTTTAAAAATATTCCATCATATCATCGGCAAAGAGCTATTTATTTTTGCCATTGTTGATCCCCTTAAGTTCTTTCTTGCTCAACCATATAAAAAATAACTGTGACAGGAGGCAGCCCTCCATTACTGGGAATATCTTCTGGTTTTTTCATAACAGATAATGCTAGCTCTTGGTTTCAAATCAATACTGTCTTATCATGTTAAAGAAAAATCGTCCCAGCCCTATATTCCTTAGTGTTTTAAACATGAAAGTTGTATTTTATGAAAGGCATTTTCAACATGTAATATAACCATTTTTTATGGACTATCAAACTGATTAATTTTTCATCTACTAATCAACAAACATTTATTAACAACCTACAATGTTCGGGGGGTGGGGGGGTACAAAAACAGAAGTGAAAGATCCTACCCTCAAAAAATGATATCTCATTGAGAAAAACAAGGTCAGGAAGACGAATTAAAATCCAGCCTCAGACACTTAATAGCTACGTGACCTTAGGCAAGTCACTTAACCCTCTTTGCCTCAGTTCCTCATCTGTAAAATGAGCTGGAGAAGGAAATGGCAAACCATACCAATATTTTTGTCAAGAAATCTTCCCCTCCAAAAGGGGATGGGGTCCAAAAGAGCTGAACATGACTGACAATAACTAAACAAAAAGGAGGAGAGAGGGCATTTTAGGCATGGTGAACCACTAAGCAAAAGCATAGACAGAAGATGCAAAGTTTGAGGGATGTGCAAGACAGATAAATGTTGCTAAATTATATATATATATATATATATACACTCATATATGAGGCAGCTGTAGGTTGCACAGTGGATAGAGTGGCAAGTCTGAAGCCAAGACTAAGTTCAAATCCAGCCACAGACACTTACTAGCTGTGTGGTCCTTGGCAAATCGGTTAACTTGTCTACCTCAGTTTCCTCATCCATAAAATAATAATATAGCCCCTGCCTCCCAGGGTTGTTTTGAGGATCAAATGAAAAAATAATTGTAATGGGGCAGCTAGGTGGCACTGGATTCAGGAAGACCTGAGTTCAAATCCAACCTCAGATACTTGACACTAGCTGTGTGACCCTGGGCAAGTCACTTAACCCTCATTGCCCTGGGAGGGTGGGGATTGTAAAGTACTTCATGTAATGCCTGGCACATAGTACATGCTATATAAATGTTAGCTTTTATTACTATTATTTTATTTTTTTAATTATTATTATTATAATGGAAAGTAAGCCTTGAAAGACAGACTGGAACCAGGTTCTGAAGGGCTTTAAATGCCAGTGAAGTTTGCATCTGATCCTAGAAGAGAACTACTGAAGTTTACTGAACAGGGGAGTGACCCGCCAGACCCATGCTTTAGGAATGTCACTTTGTTAGCTACATGGAAGATGGAATAAAAAGGGAAGAGACTGCAGACAGGGAAGCTATTAAAATAGCCCAGAGGAGAGAGCTTTAGGGCCTGAACTATGGTAGAGGCTCTGTGAGTGAAGAAGGGAATTACATGCAAGGGATGAGAGGGAAAAAGAATCAATAAAACTTAAAAACTGCCCTCATATGTGGAGTGAGAGTGAGGAATCAAGGATGATGTCAAGACTGCTGTTCTAAAGCATCCTTGTATGGATAGAAATTTCTTCAGTTGTTCAGAGAAAAATAGGGCTAAACTTTTAAATTCTGATATTATAAAAATTAAAGACATTTACTTTATTTGGGGTAGAGAGGGAAGACGCATTGCATCTGAAATCTATAGGCAATTCCCCAATCAACTGGATTTAGTAATAATTTATTAAATATATACTGTCTGGGAAACATTGGGCTTAGGCACCAGCTAAAGCTTTATAATTCATCCTTTTGTATCTCACTCCATCCCTTAGAAAGGTAGGGGAAATGAGTGTGAAATATCACATACTGAGTCAGGCACAACTGAAGGATTAGTTGGTTGCCCAACTGTTTGTTTTATCCTTCTTTTTTATTTCTCACAAGAAAGTGCATTTGGAACAACAGAAGAAAATGATGATAAGCAAAAACCATTCATTAGAAATAAGAAATTCCAAGTTCATATAGAAAACATTCTTTTTTTTTTGATTGTTTAATGAAGTGATGATCTGTAAGAAAGTATAAAAGGTCTACTTATCCAACATGTCTAACTCCTGTAAAAAAGAAAATTGTAAATTAAGAACCTTTAAATCACAGTAGGCCCTAAAGTAGGCAAAAGTCATGTCTGACCGTCATGTCCCTTGGTTTTGAAGGACAGGGATGGTGAATTAGGCCAGGCACAGCCCCAGACCTGAAATGGAGGAAAAGATCAATAAAACAGTAAAGAATCTTAGTAAGAAATATCTATAAGCCCAACAGAGAGCTATCCCTTTTGCTATTCAGATCGCAATATCTTCCTATTCAATTCCCGTCTATTTTGTCCCATCAGTCCTCTCTGGTTCATTTAGTCTTTCAATGGCACCAGTGCACTACTCAGGCTATCCATGTACTTTCTGCTGCTCATTGTCAAAACATGATCAGTTCACCTTCCTTGCTAATATATTTCTTCATTAATCTTTCCTTTCCCCAATACTAAATCTATGATCTTATAATCTTCTAAGCAAGCTAGCTATTGAACTACATTTTCTTTTTTCTCTTTTCAGCAAAAGCCTCTTATGCTACTGCTTCTGTAACATCAGCATCATTACAAGGTTGTTCGCCAATCCAATCAAGGGGTGTGTGTGTGTGTGTGTGTGTGTGTGTGTGTGTGTGTGTGTGTGTGTGTGTGTGTGTGTGTGTGTATTCGTGTAGTTAAATCTTCATTTGGCTTCACTTGTAAACATGAGGACACCTAAAGAAAATAACCAAAATCTTGTAGTAACAATACAGTCATGTGGAATCTCACTAAATAGTTAAAACTCCATATTGGCAGGAAAGTTTTTCAATAACTAAATTCATCATATCAATTAGAGGCCCAGCAGACTTTTTTTTAAAGCAAATCTGTTTTAAAATGTGACCTTGAATTAGTGTCTTCCTAAGAAATAAGCAACCACAGGATCATAGACCTTAAGAGTTGAAAGGGTTCTTAGAGGGGCAGCTAGGTGGCACAGTGGATAAAGCACTGGCTCTGGATTCAGGAGTACCTGAGTTCAAATTCGGCCTCAGACACTTGACACTTTGACACTTACTAGCTGTGTGACCCTGGGCAGGTCACTTAAGCCCCATTGCCCTGGGGGGAAAAAAAAATCTACTTCTAAAGAAAACTGAGATCTCCCTGATTTGCTCCCAAGTACTTTGCACATTCACTGCTATCTTACAAATGGAGGGTAAAATGAATGGGAGAAAAAATATAAATTTGGGAAAGTACAAACTCAAACAACTTTTCACAAAAAAAGTATTTAGCCAAAATAGAACAGACACACTGCAAAATCTGTCAAGATTAAGATAAATGAAATTCTAAAGAATTTAGATACAGAGCAGTGTTTGCTTTAATGACTAAGAAAGAAAATTACATGAAAGCAGTACTAAAAATCAAAATTAATATATACCCATATATTGCTATAATAAAGTGTATATCACATAGCCTAAAGATGCTTCCCAACAAAAATATCAAATTGGACACCCTCTAAAAGATCTAAGGGCAAAATAATATATAATAACTTCTGATATAGATGCTGTATTCAACAAAACAAGACAGGATACGAAGAACAAAATTGTGTATAAAAATACATAGTAGGAGCAGCTAGGTAGCACAGTGGATAGAAAACCGGCCCTGGATTCAGGAGGACCTGAGTTCAAATCCAGCCTTAGACACTTAATGCTTACTAGTTGTGTGACCCTGGGCAAGTAACTTAACCCCAACTGCCTCACCGCACCCCCCAAAAAAAATTACATAGTAAAACTTGATGGGAATAAAATGGTAATATTGTTTAAAACAACAAATCTACAAAAAGTAGCATTAGCACCAGATATCTAAGCTTATATTCCAAAGAGATCAAAGAAAGGAGAAAAAGCTCTAAATATATGAAAATACATATAGCACTATGAGTTCCAATACAAGACACATTTGCCACTGCCTCCTCTATCTAGTTTTCTGCTCAAAGCCTCCAGAATACTCTGGAAGATTATAAAAGAGAGAAAGCTAAGAAAGGTACCTATGGTGTTATTGTATAGGTTTAACATAAAACTATAGGTCAGGGAGCAGCTATAAAGGAAATTAGAATGAGGAAGGGGTTCCAAATACTGAAATTCCAGAAATTTATCTGATCAAAGAGCTTCATCATCCTATTAACATCATTCAAGATGCACTCATGCAAGATACAAGGCTATAGCTCAATTTTTTTTGGGGGGGGGGGATTTTTTTTTGCGGGGCAAAGGGGGTTAAGTGACTTGCCTAGGGTCACACAGCTAGTAAGTGTCAAGTGTTTGAGGCCGGATTTGAACTCAGGTACTCCTGAATCCAGGGCCGGTGCTTTATCCACTGCGCCACCTAGCTGCCCCCTATAGCTCACTTTTTAAGGCCTTCCCAAGGATCTTAAGAAATGCTTGGAGGGCAGCTAGGTGGCACAGTGAATAAAGCACCGGCCTTAGATTCAGGAGGACCTGAGTTCAAATCCGGCCTCAGACACTTGACACTTAACTAGCTGTGTGACCCTGGGCAAGTCACTTAATGCTCATTGCCCTGCAAAAAAAAAAAGAAAGAAAGAAAGGAAGAAATGCTTGGATTCTATCCCTCCTGGTCAATAAATGGATTCTTCATTTGCTAAAAGTTATTTATACCAAATCTTTTTTTTGTTTTGGCTTGGTTTTTTGTCAATACAGGTACATCTATAGAGAGAAATGTGTGTGTATAGAGAAAGAGACAGACAGAAAAACATCTTTTATTGTAAGCAAGAACAGGAAACAAGTGGGTACTCATTAATTAGGGGTATAGCAGAACAAATTTTGATATATGAATGGGATCTCAAGGGCCATCACAAGCACAAAGTCTCAGGTGGGAAGACAAGAGTACTTCCACCTATTTCCCCCACAGAGGTTCTGGCTTACTCCAGAGAAGGCAACCTTTACCCACCAACCCTCAGCCACCTGAGCATATGTCCTTCCATATGTCCAACTCCTCCTACCTGTTCTGCAATAAACACAACAAAAATGAAGAACCTCGTTTCAAACTCCACCTTTGATATGTACCGCCTATGTGACCTTAAGAGGTTGAACTAGATGGGCTCCGAGGTCCTTGCCAATTCTAAATCTATGACCCTACAACTTGTCTAAGGTTCAAGGGACATTCACAAACAGCCTACTTCTATCCTCCTTCAATGGATTTCTCTGAAATCACTGATACTCTGGCCTGGGCTCACTCCTCAAGGGTCATCATGAACCCACCCCTGATACTGGCTTCCATCCCAATGATTCTAAAATCTCATTTGGCAACATACAGACCCAGTTCCCATGGTCCACTGGCTATTCCTTTGCTCCCTCCCTGCCCTCTGTTTTAACTATGCCATTTCAAATCCCTTCTTCATAATTAACAAACTTCCTTTCTTAATTAAATAACTAACAATCTACTTTTCTCACTCCTTCCATCCTCTGGCCCTCACTGAGACTTCGTTTTGTACTGATGACAATTTTTTGCTTGTCACCTATTCCAGGACTTGCTACATTTTATCTCATAGTATCAAACTCAATGGTAGCAATGGGCAAGTTGAAATGCTACTTCTTCCCTATTACCACTTACAGATTCTTCTTCTCCAACTTTCCTTGAGCAACTTCTCCTTTGAAGTTCATAGTACCCAAATTTAATCGCCCAATCCAGGCTGTTATGTATTTACCTATAAGACAATGTTCTTCCTCAAAGTTTCTTTTTGAATTAGGTTCAGAACCTAGTTCACATTCTCTCCTACTCATATCTTGTCTTCATACTAGAGAATTCTGACATACATACTGATGTTCCTTCAAACATTCTATCTTCCTTGTTATACTCTCTTCTCTAACTCACCATCTCATTAAAACAACTCAATACTATCCTCTACTCCGGAATTTTTTTAAGTCATTTTTCAGTCTTGTCCTACTGTTTGTGACCCCATAAAGATACTGAAGTGCTTTGTTATTTCCTTCTCCAATTCATTGTATAGATGAGGAAACTGAGGCAAACAGGGGGTTTAAGTGACTTCCCTGGGGTCACAAAGCTGGTATCTGAGGCTAGATTTGAACTCTGGTGTTCCTAACTCCAGCTGTGGCACTCCATCCACGACACTACCTAGCTGCTGTACTCCTGATTCCCCTTCCCCATTGTCCTATAACAGATCCCATCTTTCCAAACTCCAACACTGGATTAATCCCACTGTCTCCTTCATTCCAATTCATGTGCTGTTGAAAAGAACTTGAGGAAATCAAGAAACTGTGCAGATAATTTTATGCTATCTAATCTCAATCAGGTACTTCACTGTAGCAAGAAAAAATATTTCTATTCACTGCCCCTCCCTTCATCAATCAATCTTTTTTTAAAGATATGCAAAAGAAAGAAGGAAATCTAAAAAAGACCACAGAACAGCAGCACAGTATTAGAAAAAACAAGTTAAATATTGAATATACTTTTAAAAAATTAGAAGAAATTGTTTACATATGTGAAAAATAGAGTGAAGATTCACTTCTTTCTCTGTTCTTTTTAAGAAAATATTTGTTTCTAAAAGTATCAAATTCATAAAAATAAAAAGGAATTTTTTTTTTTAAGTAGCAGTCAATGATCTTCAAGTACCCAAAAGTTTAAGGGTATCTTGGTAAGGATGCCTTCTGGATTCAAATGCAAAACATCCTCAATATTCTAAAGGCATTTTCTTTTGTCAAATCACTTGACCTGAATCAGACAGTAAATCTTTTTCAAACATTACTTAGCAAATGGTCAAATAAAGTTAACTAGTCTTTTTAAGAATATACATGTATCTTCATTTACAAAGTGAAGAAGAAAGCAAAGTGAAAATTATTAAGAAACAGGAATGATTTTGCCATCCACGTCTATTGCTCTCAGGGATTTCTTTGATCAAAGATGAAAGACTTACAGAAAAGTGAGGAGAGCACTGCAATGACTTCCGATGACTGAGTGATTAACAAGAAGCACACCTAGAACTTGATGTTAGAAAACTATTTTCAAATTCTGGTGAATAAAGAACATCTCTGGTGTTGGTTCAGGAATATAATCTGAGACGCTGCCAAGCATGTGCCTCCCTATAATATATTGGCAAGGGTTAGCAAAAGGCAGCTTTTGACTGTTCCATCTTTTTGTCTACTCAGTTTCTTCCAGCTTCAGAAGGATATGAAAGAAAATCAGTATACATTTAGAGATAGGATACAATATTACAAAACAAGAATGTGAAAGTGCAGAGATATTTCCTTTGGCCAGACAACCAGTTTACAGAAGTCACTGAAGGGGAGTAAAAGGAAACATCAATGGGCAGATAGACTTCAATGTGACTGATTCAACAGTTTTATATGATGAAAGTTTTAGTCAGTGAGTCTGACTTTCTTTACTATACTAATACTCTACTCTGCTATGCTATGCTATACCATACTATACTATACTACTTTCAAGTATTTTCTATATCTACTTGAAAATAGAGGCCATGAAGTTTTTCAAAAATCAAAACAAATGTTTACTGGGTCTTTTATATTCCCAATTTTTAAAAATTATTTTGCTTGAACAGACAAAAACCAAGAAATTATTTACTGCTCAACAGCTTATGGTTTCATTTTTATCTAAAATATAAAAAATAAACATTAGGTAATGAAATTTGTTTTATAAAAACTTTTAAGTGTAATACACCAAAGATGAAAATGTTGTGATTAATCAAATTAAACATTCATAATTTTTATATTTCAATGCTAACGAATAAGTAGTCAATATTTCGATTTCTCCCAACAGTTTTGGCATAGATGGGGTAGAGAGACATATGAAGGGGAAGAGAGAGAGAAAAGATGTCCTCAATTTTTTAATTTCCAGAAATCTAAAAACATAGTTAGAACTATGACATGAGTTATGCAGAAGAAATGGCTTTATCTCCTCTTTGACATTAGTGCTGACTGAGCTAGAAAAGAAATTCCAGGGGCAGCTAGGTGGCACAGTGGATAAAGCACTGGCCCTGGATTCAGGAGGACCTGAATTCAAATCCATACTCAGACACTTGACACTTACTAGCTGTGTGACCTGGGCAAGTCACTTAACCCTCACTGCCCTGCAAAAAGAAAAAGAAGAAAAAAATAGCATATACTGATCCAAACTAATAAATCTGACTAATTCTTTGTCTAATTATAAAAATACTCTTATTGTCCAAAATAATTCCCTGGCTCAAAAGGAAGAACTGCTGTTGCTTCTATTTAAATCTAGCTGGTTTCACTCACCTAATACTTTCTAGACCCAAAAGTCAAAGCCCTTACTTTTAATGGAGAAGGGAGAACATCAGCCTTCAAAAAGAACATCTAACAAAAATTCCTTAAGCCATGTATATAGAGGGTAAAAAATTCTTAGCATGAGAGCAATTCATACTAATTAATAGTCAACTCTGCTTATTATCATAAATAGAAATCCAATGGTGGTGCCAAAAGCTTATTAAATATTTCAATGTTTAAAATCCTTAAATAGCAGCTGATAAATAATTTTATATAAGAAAGCCAATAACAAAAAGATGCACATGCTGAGAAGTCCCCAACCAATTCCCAACTAATAAAACCAAAATGTGCTGACATTACTACAGCATGTCATGTTAACCAACCTCCCTGGTCCCGCGCAATGAGCTCACAGAAGTCATGATGTGTACAGGCTGTATCCTTCGCTGTTTCCATTCTTGGTTTAAAATCTCTGTCCTTTCTAGAATCTTCTGCCGATTAGAATTAAACATACTCTTTTAAGAAAAAAAGAGAGAGATGGGGAATTTGTTAATTTGAAGTCATCAAGCCATCTTCATAAAATGCCACCAGGACTATTCATTGAAATTCATATTGATTCTACATAAAGGCAATTTTCTTGAACATACATACATATGCACATACAAATACATACATATACAAGTAAAATAATATACTTAGTATTTCATAGTGGAAAAAACAGATTAAATATTCATTTATGAATATTTATGAAAATGAAAACATTTTTAGAAATACACAAAAACAGGGAAATATTCCCTACCCTACTTAAATAGGGAAGTACAAATTCTGGTATATACTTGCATAGTAAAAAAAAATTATAAAGATATTATTTATTTCAAATTTGGTGGTATGACTACCAAAATATCATCATTTATATTTTATTCTACCATGACAAGACCTTAACTGAAAATGTAGCACTTGAAATTAAAGCTTTTCTTATTTCTGACAAGTCAAAATTCTTAATATTTATGTGTGTAAAACAAGTTAGACATGTACAATTTGTGCTTTAAGAATCAAAGATTTCCTTTTAAACAATAACCATGGGAACACAAATGGAATCCTATATATTTGGAAAATATATCTGGAAGATCAATTAATCAGTAAACATTTATTAAGTGACTGTTATATAAATAGGAAATATTTAAACATCTAAATAGATAATAATTAAAAGAATGATGGTACTAGAAGGCCTTCTTTGTCATTTCCTATTTATCCTGTGTATATGGCTTGTTTGTACGTATTTGTTTGCTGGTTGTCTCTCCCATTAGATTGTGAACTCCTTGAGGACAGGCACTGTCTTTTGCTTCTTTTTGGCACAGCATCTAGCACATAATCATTATCTGTTCTAGTTACTGACTAGAATAGAAAGGAGTTGGAAAAGGCTTTCCTATAGAAGGTGGGATTTTAGCTGGATCTTAAAAGAAGCCAGGGAAGACATAAGGATGGAAAGCATTTCAGCCAGAAAAAAATATCCAGAATCAAGAACTGAAGTATCCTGTTTATGGAACAGCAAGGAAGACAGTGTCACTGGATCAAAGATATCTGAAAGGCAGTTAGAGATATGAGATTGGCAGCCAACAGAAGGTGGAGCAGGGTAAGCAGATGTGATATAAGAATCATCAGCACAGAGATGGTAATGAAATCCACAGAAACTGCTAAGATCACCAAGTGAAGTAGTCTAGAGAGAGAAGAGAGGCCAGGACAGAACCCTGAATGACACCTATGGTTAGAGAGCAACAAGTGCATGAGCATCCAGGAAAGGAGAGTGAAAGGGAAGAGGAGAACAAGGAGAGAGTAGTACCCCAAAAACTGAGGAGAAGGACCAAGAAGAAGAGAGTGATCAACAGTGTTAAAAGCTGCAAAGAGGGGGGGGGCAGCTAGGTGGCACAGTGGATAAAGCACTGGCCCTGGATTCAGGAGGACCTGAGTTCAAATCTGGCCTCAGACACTTGACACTTACTAGCTGTGTGACCCTGGGAAAGTCACTTAACCCTCATTGCCCCGCCAAAAAAAAAAAAAAACCCTGCAAAGAGGTTAAGAATGAGGATTGAGAGAGAGATTACTGGTAACTTTGGAGAGAACATTTTCAGTGGAATGATGAGGTCAGAGTGAGACGAGAGAAAATGCAAGTAGCGGAGACCACTTTTTCAAAGAATTTAGCTAAGTAAATAATAAAGGGCAGAAGATATATAGACCAATAGTTAATGGGAATGGAAGAATGAGTATAGGGGAGACATGGGGATGTTTGCAGGCAATAGAAAAGGAATCAAAAGACAAGGAGAAATCAAAGATAATTGGAGAAAAGAATGGAATAGGACTCTGCTTGTGCAGGTAGAGGAGTTACTCTTGGTAAGGAATAAGGCCACTTCTTCAAGTGAAACAGAGCTAAAAGAGGAGTTAGGGGCAGAAAACACATAATGATACAGAATGATGAAGAAGGGCGCAATAGGAGTTCATAGCTAATAGCTTTAATTTTTTTCTGTAAAACATGAGGCAAGATTCTCAGTTGAGAGAGTGAAGGAGGGGAAGTCATGGGAGATTTGAGAAGGGAAAGACAGGTTTGGAAGCACCACTGTGGAGAGTGGAATAATGATTTGAAAAGGGAGGTATAGGGTAGCTAGATGGCACAGTGGAGAAAGCACTGGCCCTGGATTCAGGAGGACCTGAGTTCAAATCCAGCCACAGACACTTGACACTTAATAGCTGTGTGACCCTGGGCAAGTCACTTAACCCCAATAGCCTCACCAAAAAAAAAAAAAAAAAGAAGAAGAAAGAAAAGAAAAGGGAGGTATAGTAGGATTGCCTAGAGGTAGTAAAGGACCAGTTATGGTTGTATAACAAATTTGTAGGGAACCCAACCAGAGTAGTTGAATGGTTTTCTCCACTTTCATTCAGTAGCACATATGTAGGAGAGAAGGAAGTTGTGAGATAGATCCAAGGTCTTAACCTTGACATGACAGGGCACAGTCAGAGAAATGATAAGGGGGCTAAAGACTTGAGAGTTTAACTGGTTCACCAAGAGGTCAAGTTGGGGAGAAGAGGAGAGAATGGCTAGGGTAGGCCTAAGAGAGAACTGTGAGGACAGGATTGGAGGTCAGTGTGGATATAGAGTTTCATAAGGAAAGGGAGAAGTGGAAAATAAATAGATTATGGTCAGATGAGGGGATTTCATAATTCCTGAACATGGTGTTGGTATAATTGTGCATAATGGAAAGATCATGGTATGACCGACCATCTTTGTGTATGGCTGAGGATGGGTGAAGGAATAGTTCATGGAAAGTGAATAGGTTGAAGAACTGAGTGGTCTGGATGTTTGCAGGAGAGTCAATATGTATGTTGAAGTCTCCTAGTATGAGGGCAAGAGTTGGGGAGGAGGGAGAAAAACAGACAAAACTCAGTAAGGAAAGAAGAATGGCCTCTAGGCCATTCAGGACTGCCTGAATGAAGGCAGACTACTCAGCTCCAACATACCCCCAAGAAATACCTAAAAATTCTTACCAAACTGAATAATAATCAAGAACTCCAGTGAGAAGCTACAGTATGCAACTGCTACCTCAGAACTGCAGGAAAACATCAGCCAGAAGCCCATGGGCAATAATATCTGCAGTACCAACAGCAGCAGGCAGACAAGTTAGCAACCTGCCGGCTAGAACAGAGGTGACTCAGAGGTTCCTGGCACTCTGTCCTGAAATGCCACAAAGGGCCCTGAGGGTTCAAGGAGACCCAGATGGGTCCAAGCTGATCATACCACCCACAAGTACAGCTTGGGGACTGAATCTCCAATTTATTTAGAAGGCCCTAACAAGTATAATTTTTTTTTTACAAATCCTAAAAGGAGAGAGTAACTCCATAACAACCATAAGCACAGTCTCAATGGAAAAATGGATTTTCCACTAGAGCTTTAGGAACATCTAAAATTAAACAAGAGATTAAAGAATGAAATAAAAGCTTAAAGTAGGAATCAGAAGAATAGTCTAAAAGAGGTTGTAAACCTTCCCAAAGAAATGGACAACCTGAAAACTAAAATACACAAAAAAGAAATAAATAATTCCATGAAACAAGAAATATTAGAACACAGAAGATTTGTAAAAAAAAAAAGAAGAAGAAGAAGAAGGAGGAGGAGGAGGAGGAAAGAAAAAATAAGATATCAGATATCAAAAACTAATAACCTGGAAAACAAGTCACAGAGAAGTAATTTAAGAATCACTGAACTCCCTCAAAAGCATGTTTGTTTGGTTTTTTTTTTAAGGTCCTGGATGCAAGAAACCATAAATAAAAACTGTCCAAATCTTTTTTTGGGGGGAGGGGGCAGGGCAATGAGGGTTAAGTGACTTGCCCAGGGCCACACAGGGAGTGTCAAGTGTCTTAAGCTGGATTTGAACTCAGGACCTTCTAAATCCAGGGCCAGTGCTTTATCCACTGCACCAGCTAGCTGCCCCCAAATCTATTTTTTAAAAAAAGCAGAACTGAAGCTATAAATAATCTGATTACTTCTGAAAGAAAATTCAAAAGTCCTAGGAATGTCACAAATAAAATAACACTAAGCTTTCAGATTAAAAAAAAAAAAGCCTATAAGCTTAAAAAAGAATGAGTTCAAGCACCAAGAAACTACAATCCAGACTTGGCAGTTCTTACTCTAAATGACAGATCTTAGAATACAATGTTCCAAAAGGTAAATGGGATAGCTAACAACCAAGAATAAATTAACCAGCAAAACAGAGTATAATACTATAGGTAAAAGTAAACCCTTAATGGAAGACAGGACTTTCAATTCTTTCTGATGAAAAAAACAGAACCAACTAGCTATTTTGAAATACAAAAACAAAAGTCTACAGAAAATTAGAAAGGTAAATTTACTTGAGCAATTGTAAAGGGTTCTATGATGGTGGATAATGCTATCATTCTAATAACAGGAGAAGAAAGAAACAAGTAACCCTTGAGGAACTGATGTCTTGAAAGGGTTTGAGGACCTTGTGGTAGATAAGTTCTATTTTAAGGGTTTTTAACAGGGGAAAGAGAAGGGAGAATAAAAGAAGCAATACATTCATGTAGAAAGGAAGAAATGGGGTAGTAGAACATCTCATAATCGGGGTGTTTGAGATTATACAAATATGGAAGGAGAGTGGGCATTAGATGAACCATACTCATGTGAAACAAAGGAGAATTAGACACATATAAGTTTGGTGTAGAAAGACATCAATCTTAACAGGGAAGCAAGCAAGAATTGGGTGTGTGGGTTTTTAGAGGAAAAATAATAATGGTGAGGGAAGAGGTACAAGAAAAACAAACTTTCTTATCCTGAAGGCTGATTAAAAGAAAAAAGGGGGAAAAACACACTAGAAACTAAGAAGTGCCTTAAATTCCCCCTTAGACAACTAAGGAATGGCTCAGCAAACTGTAATATATAAATGTAAAGGAGTATTATTGTGCTGAAAGAAATAACAAGATTTCAGAAAATACTGGGTAGTATAAATTCACCCAGGGCGAAATGATCAGAATCAAAAGAATGATTTATATAAAGACAAACATTGTAAAGAAAAACAACTTCAAAGACTTGAGAATTATAATCAATGCAGTGACCAAGCATGTTTCCATCGGATCTATCATGAGGTATGTTACCTGTGTGGCCACTAGGTAGTTTCATTTTACTTGACTGTTCATTTGTTACAAAAGATTTTTTTCCTTCCTCTTGGTTTTTAATTGACATGAGTTAAAATGGGAAGAGTAATAACGATGCAATAATGATGCTCCCTGCCATATACCCCCAAAAAGCCCAGTGAAATATTAAAAAAAAAAAGGAGGAATTTCAGAAGGAAAGACAGAACAGTTTTGAAAGCAATATGTATAATCTATTATTTACTTTTTTTAAATAAGTGCAATGAAAAGGAGATTCAGTGTTTCACATATAAATCTTTTTGTATTCAATTCTGTTTAGGTAAAATATTCTTTTTTCTGGTGTTTAAATTCAAAATAAATAAAATTATGTTATTTTTAAAAAGATAAATCCATACCTTCACTTCATCAGCTCGTCTGAACCTCTTGAGCTGCCTCAGTCTCATGTATTCAGATTTTACACGCTTCCGCCAACAAACTGGTCCCTTCTCGGATTTCTTTCCAGTCTGGCCCATGATTATCCTAAAAGCAATGGTTTCACACTAAAATAATTAATCCACATAACCTAAACATAGTCAGTTATATTTAATTTAACATTCTGAGTAAATAAAAACAATAAAGGAAAAAGTGTTATACTATTTTCTGTCATTTGCAGAAATATACACATTCTGGACAACATTTACATTTTTTAAAAAAGCATTTCACGACAAGGATAAACCATAAAATGCATCTTTAAATAAACTTTGGACTTACAAGGGCTCTAGGATCTAAAGAGTTGTTTCATTTAAAAAGTGACCGATAATAAAGGAGTCAAATATGTAATGCCATAAGCTTGCTTTGACTATTTTTAAAACTCCCCTTTACACATATAAAAAATATGGTTACTGAATTGGTTATTATACTAGTTGAAACAAAATAAACATCATAATCTTTTAAAAGATCGATCAAAAATTAAATGAAGCAGGAAGACCACATGCAACAAAAAAGAAAAATAAAGTTTCAAATACATAAAGTCTACAAATTATAGTAAAAGTTCATTATAGAGGCAGTCCTTAACATTTTTCCACTTGAACTCCCCTTTTCTTTATCTTTACCAAATTCCCAGGACTGTTTGCTCAGATGAAGGAACAGTGCATGTTACATCACCAAGCAGCAATTTCCATCAAGATCCATTTTAATCACTTTCTTAGCATAATTCCAAGTCACAGCTCCATTAACAGTATATTAGTGTCCCTGTCTTTCCAAAATAGCTTCCACATCCAATATTCCCCTTATTTCAGGGACTCATTTTGTGTGTGTCACTGACTCCTTTGGCAATTTTTGTCTTCTTTGCCAAATGTGATGTAAAACCTCAGTTATTTTGCTTTGTATTCTCTTATTAATTGTGATCTTCTAATTATTAATGATCTAGTGCGAGTTTTCATGTGATTGTTAACTTTGAAATTTTTTGGAGAACTGTCTGTTCATATCCTTTAACCACTCTGCCAGTGGAGAATGGCTTTTAGTCATGTATATTTTTGTTAATTCCCTGTATCGATCAATCAACAAGCGTTTATTAAGGACTATACTTCATGCTAGATACTGCATTAATGCCTGGAAGTATAAAGAAAAAGTCACTGCCCTCAAAGAGCTTACATCCTAATGAGGGAGATTATATATATATATATATAAATCAGAACATACGAGAGAAATACAGGTAGAAGGCAGATAACCTTAGATGGGATGGCCACTGCAGCTGGGGGACCAGGAAAGGCCTTTTGGAAGAGATAATACTTGAATAGAATCTTAAAGGAAGCCAACTCTTAGAATCTTTGATGGTTCAAGGGAAGAGCCCTTACAAAGGCACAGAGGAGATGGAGTGTGTGAAGAGCAAGTAGGTAAGTATAACAATCACAGAAATGGAGTAGAGGAAAGGGAGTAGAAAATGAAAAAACTGGAAAAGTGGGAAGGTGTCAGATTGTACAGAGCATTAAATGCCAAAGGACTTTACATTTGATCTTGAAGATAGACAACTAGGGAGCCACTGGAGTTTTATGAGCTCTACACTTTAGGAAAATAACTTTTGGCAGCTGAGTGGAGGATAGCTTAGAGTAGGAAGCAACTTGAGTCAAGAAGACCAAATACAAGAATCTAGGAAAGAGGTGATGAGGGCCTAAATTAGGATGGTGGCTGTGAAGAGATGTAGAGAAAGAAATAACATCTGGCAAGAGATTATATTTGTTGGGTAAATGAGACAAGTTGAAAGTGATATAGAGTACCAGCCCTGGAGTTGGAGGAGGAAGAGGAGGCAAAAAGAAAAGAAATTGGGAACTTCAGGTGAGGGGAGGGTTTAGGGAGAATAAGCAGATTATTTTCTGATTAGGTAGAGGATTAGAGAAAAATAATATTATAACATTTATGTTTCATTGTGTTTGGCCTTAATTTTATTGAACATCTATTCAGCTACCATTTGAAATTGGTCATAATATTTGGGTTTCAAATGAAGCAGTATAATGCTTTTAATTTTCTTTAGCTGGAATGTCTAATACTCAAACTGACAGTATGATACCTTGATTTAAAGTGAGCTCAAAGGGGGCAGCTAGGTGGCGCAGTGGATAAAGCTCTGGATTCAGGAGGACCTGATTTCAAATCCAACCTCAGACACTTGACACTAGCTGTGTGACCTTGGGCAAGTCACTTAACCCTTACTGCCCCACCCCACCCCCCAAAAACAAAGTGAGCTCAAAGAGGCTCTTCAGCTTTGGGTTCAGTTTGTTTACTGTAGAGAAAGAGAAGGAAGTGTCATGCCCCTGAAAATCCCAATTTGCATTTTAATTCTGGGATCAAGCAAGAAAGGGGGTGATGGTGGTGAAGAGGACAGTAATGAGAGATCTGGAAGAACCCTAGAGATGGAGGGGTCCTACTTGATTACATCTCTGATAAGTGAGGATGAAAAGTCAATAGGTTTCATACAATCTCCACTCCATTGATTCAAGATCAATCACAAGCGATGGGTATAATGAGGGAAAAACAGAAGGCAGCATGTACCATGCAAGTCAAACCACCACCACCTTGACTACCATCTCCCTTCAGATCCTGATGGAGACAGCCCAGTACCCTGAACCCAAGAGCTTTGGAAATAGCAGTGTCCTCCAAACTGTTAGACATGCTTCCTGCCCAGCTCCCACAGCTATCATCGATGGGAGAAATCATGGTGAAGAGGGGGCCCATCTTCCTCATCACCACCAGCAATCAATAACTACTCACCAACTGCCATCATCAAGCAGATGGACACAGGAGCCCAGAAAGCCCCTCACTCCCAGTCCACCATTCCTACTTCCATCCCAGCTCTCATAGACATTACCCAGGGAAGAATATATATACTAGAAGTTGCAAAGAACTTTATCTACATCTCAACAAATTTGCTTGGTCACATTCTCATACAACAAACCAAGTGCAGTCAGATGATCTGGGCACCATCTAAAATCAATAATACTTCAACTGTGATGTTTTTGTCCCTGCAATATTTTGCAATAGCTGAGCTGAAATAACTTGAAAACTAGTCTCCAAAAAACAGCGTTAGTCACTCATGCTTTCTGGTTTGTCCATCAAAGAACTGGAAGTATTTGATGGTTTGATACTCTAAGAGAGCTAGAATTTGGAGACAGATAGGACAGCACTGGTTTTCATTTAAAATCCCCTTCTCCCTTACTTCCCAATAAAAATGTTAGGTGATCTTTTGACACTATAAATCCAAATTGAGGGTTTTTTCTTTCTTAGAAATACATAAGCCCTAGAAAGTATTCTTTTCCAGACTAAGCTTGTTTCATCCACATAAAAAAAATGACAAGTGCATCCACCTTCTTCAATTACTTTCTCCAAAACATTTGCTGCTGCATCTTCATCAGCGCTGGCCACTTCTCCAGAAATTTTAACATTATTCATTAGAACTCAATTTTTTAAGTGATCTAACTAGCCAACTAATACTTATAGTAAAAGTTTCTCACTTCATTTGCATTTTCTTTTGCTGCCTTAAATAAGTATGAAGCTTTTGTCTCAATGGCAACTCTGCAAAAGAAGAATGCATTTCTTATGACAATCTTCGATCTACAGAGTGAAAGGATACTCCATTTCTATCACTTACTACTTCAATCCCTTCTAGCTTTTTGCAAACCACCAAAAGCTGATGCAATTTTGTCTCTTTCTTTTCTTTCCCCTGCATGTTTTGTAATATTCTATACCACAGATCCAGGCATTCCAATGTCTCTTTCTACCTTAGAGTTCCTATGTATGCTCATGTCATGATGTTCAGTCACATCATTTTTTTTCTAATAACAAACCTCTTCCTTTTTGTGCTGGCAATGTTTCCATCTGAAGTATTCTTCCTTTCTTCTGCTTTGTTAAGGGCTTCTAAAAAACAATCAACATGACTGCTGGTAATAGGGTATACAGCAGCACAGCACATCCGAATGCAAGATGACAGATGAGTGCAGCCTGGGCATGGAGTAGCATGGTAAAAGCCTTTACTAGCTCTCACTAGAATTAAAGAATCTATAGCTCTTGTTACATTCCTAGCTTTTCCTCATTTTTATTTTTTTGGTACCTTCAGAGCATCTGGTATGGAAACCCCCTCCAGTAATAATGTTTGGAAATTCATTTGTAATTTATATTCTTAGAGGGAGGGGGATGGCATGAGAAGTTATAAGTGATTTACCAATTGAGATAGAGCCACTATATGTCAGAGGCAGAATCTGAACTTAATTTTCACATTATTCTAACACATTAATTTCAATCTAGCTATTCACTGGGAATGTAGGTGATCAAAGAAAGAGGGAAAAGATCCAATATGTACAAAATATTTACAATAGCCCCTTTTTATTCTTTGGGGGGGGGGCAGTGAGGGTTAAGTGACTTGCCCAAGGTCACACAGCTAGTAAGTGTCAAGTGTCTGAGGTCATATTTGAACTCAGGTCCTCCTGAATCCAGGGCCAGTACTCTATCCACTGTGCCACCTAGCTGCCCCTAATTTAAATTTAAAGTCTTAAAATTTAGAAATCCTTCCCAGTTCCCTCCCTAGTTCATCAAAGATGAGGGAGAGAAAAATCAGAAGGAAGGAAGGAGGGAGGGAGGGAGGAAGGGAAGGAAGGGAAGGAAGGGAAGGAAGGGAAGGAAGGGAAGGAAGGAAGGAAGGAAGGAAGGAAGGAAGGAAGGAAGGAAGGAAGGAAGGAAGGAAGGAAGGAAGGAAGGAAGGAAGGAAGGAAGGAAGGAAGGAAGGGAGGGGGCTTGACCCTAAGAAACAGAAGACAAAAGTCAAGAGTCATGCATGTAGAACATAGTACACAACATCAGACTTTCTTCAATTTATTAGTCAGTTTTACTACAATTTTTTCTCTTCCTCTTTTTGTTTTTTAAAAAATTCTTTGTTATGAGATGGCTCTCAAAAGAGGTAGAAAGGGGAGAGATTCAGGGGAAATCTAGGCAATGTAAAAATAAAAAGCAGCAATTTTTTTAATGACCCCTCAGCCTTTAGTCTCTCACCTCTACAAACTACCCTCCACACAGCTGCCAAACTGATATTACTACAGCACAGGCCTGACTATATCATTCACTATCTACTCAGAAAGTTCCGATGGCTCCTTATTCATTCTAGGGTCAAATATGAACTCCTGTGTTTGGTTTTTAAAGTCCAGTCTGACTTCTTGTACACACTTCACATTCCATCTCTCATTTCATGACTTTGCAACCTGTCCCCCTATACCTAGAGTGCACTCTCTTCTCACCCTGCTTCCTAGAATCCCTAGCTTCCTTCCAGTCTTAGGCAAGTACACTTCCCATAGGAAGCCTATCCTGATCCTCCAGTTATATACTAGTACCCTCCTCTTAATAATTACTTGTAAATATTTTCTATGTCCAGGAAATAGCTCTTTTTTGGGGGGAGTGGGGGAGGGTGGTCTTTAGATTCCCAGTGACTAACACATAGTAGGCACTTAGTAAATGTTTTATGAATGAAGTAAATCACTACCTAACCATGAGGTGAACAACCAAGTAAACCTTTTCATTCCAATTATTACACTTCAATTTGAAGGTCTCTGTGTCATTATCTAAGCCTATGAAACTGGTAGCCATGGAGGACAAGATACTGAATTTATAACACCAGTTTCCCCAGAGTTTAATAGCACAGTCCTGAAGGAAGACTTGGTGAAAGTCACTGCAAATCACCCAGTCTGACAACAACTGCTGTTTCAGTATAGATAGTATAGCCCTGCACTTGTCAAGAAAAATTGGGTTTAAATCCTCAGTCACTAGTGATCCTCAGCAAGTCAGTGGGGGTCTAGCTTCAATTTCTTTATCTGTAAAAAGGAGATGATGGTGATGGTGGTGATGTTATGAGGAAGGTTATGATGAAAAGAGATAATCTACATAAAGCACTTTCCATACCTTAAAGCACTATATAAATATTAGCTACCACACTCTGAGTCAAGTGCTCACAACTTCTGGCGGTGATAGCCCAGAATATAATGGCCTCTTCTCTGCAGAGCAGATGACTCTATCCTTTGAGAATTTGGCTTTGTTCTTCCTTAGGATAACTAGATTACCCTCCACTATTAAGAGCTGATGAAGTATATACTGTAGAGTCTCACAGCCCACCAGGCAGTATTGCCTGAGATCAAGGTAGATGTATCTCCCTCTTCTGGCACAAGACTCAGAACTTAGCATAACTGGTCTTTTTAAGTTCCCTCCCAGGCAATAAAACTAATAGAAGTATGGAATGAGTTACTAAAGGAATATCTTGGGAAGCTTACTGGAAACTCCTCTTTATAGGGAGAGCAAAGTCCACCTCCAAGATACTCCATAGGTATTAAACTTGAGGCCTCTTTATGATCATATCTCTTAACGATAGTTCAGATTTACAGCTATAGGATGGACAGGATAGAGAAGAATAATCCTTATAGAACTTTATGTCCTAAAGGCAAAACAATTTGCCATTTTTTTTCCTATCCTTCCACTGATGTTTTATCTCTCCTTCTATTCCCCATCTCTGAATGCTGTTCCTAGTAGACCCAGACTTCCCACTGGGTACTAGATACTCTTCATTGTCCTGGCACCAAGTGCAAAAAAGAGATAGATCTAAGTGAAAATTCTGGCTTATAGGAATTCCTAGCTCACTTAATATTAATTCCAAAAAAACCCAGCTGGGGATGTAGGAAGGAGAACCATCTGTTTGATGTGTTTCATATCTTATTCCAACTTTAGCCTTTAAGAAAGAAAAGATGATGCAATAGGAGGAAAGTACATCCCCCAGGAGAGACAAATCAAGCCACTGAGATCAACACCCCAGGAAAGACAGAAAAGAATGTGTGTACACAGAAGGGAAATTCTGCTACCAACTTTGTACCTGTCAGCAGCTTAAAAAAGAAGACTATATTCTTAAAACTACTTCTCCAGCATTCGAGAGGTCTGAATGGACTGCTTTCTGTTATATGTTACTGTCATACTATGAAACTGAACAGTTGGCAAAGAGGATTTGCATGCCCAGCTGTCTTAAGGGAAAGCCAGTCTGTTGAGGAATAAGAGTACAATAGTTTGAAAAAAAGTGATTTTCGGGACAGAGGCTCCCTTGTGACATTCTGTCTCTGCTGTGGATACCCCTCCTCCTGCCTGGTACTTCCTCCCTCCCTCCTGCCTTGTCCCTTTTCTAGAAACCCACACAGCTAGCTAGGATCTTCTGTGCTTGGAACCTTCTAAGCTATGAAATTCTAGCTTCTCAGTGCATTGGTGTCTCTCTGCTCATGATCTCACAAGTAGGAAAACAATCACAAGAACCAAATAAAGACAACATGCTTCCCTGAAAAGAACTTTGTCTTCCTTATTCCTTAAGGACCCTGTTTTGTGAGACCATTGAGGTATACTACACCAAATGAGGATCCACAAGAGCATAAACTGGATACTGGCTAGGTTAGAAAGGCTTCTCCAAATTCCTCCTAAATTATAAATGTATCCTACCTTTCTGGGGAATAAATTGCATCCTTGTCTCTCAGGAGACTATATTCCCAAAATATCTTACCCACCCTCTTGTCCCAAGTTTTTCAAGTTAATCCACAAGGCCTTTCCTTTTGTGAGTTAAGATACGTCAAATAACCATTAATAAATAGCAGTAGCATTTCTGTTCAGTTTGTCTTTTATTTTAAAAAAATCTCTTAAATCCAAAAAAGGAAGTGCAATAGATTAATACACCAACCAACTTAAGATTTTTTTAAATACAGATAATGGACACAAGGACAAGTGATGGAGGATGAATACAAAATCATGGCATAGTCTCATAATACTGTCAGAATGAGTTGAACTTGGCAAGGGATATTAAGGACAACCAAATGGAGAAGGGAATATTTGTTATATTGAGGGGAAAAAGATCAAAGGGATAAAACTACTAATTGAGGTGGATGAGAGAAGGCAGTGACAAGGCAAAATGGTCCGATTCTTATGAGTGTCTCTTTTCTCTAGCAAGGAAAAACAGCCTTAAGACTGGAAAGAAGAGAAGAATAACTCCATAGTAATTTAAGATTTAAGCATTTCTTGAACCCATCTGTTAATTCTTGTAAATTTCAGCAATAAATACCTTCTTATTATCAACTGGGGCTTACTGTTAAGGGGGGGAAAGGTCTCACTGAAATAGAATTACTATCAACAGTAGCAGGAATCCCCCTTGTTTATCTCTCTATAGCTAAAATTTGTTATTCATACCAATAGTCAATAAACATTTATTAAGTGCCTACTTTTACCTGCCACTTTTCTAAGTACTAAGGATAAAAAATATTAAAAAGGAAGGACAGTCCCTCAAGGAACTCACAATCTATAGGAAAAAGACAACACACAAAAGGAAGCTGAAAAGAGTGAGTGGGGAAGAGAAGGTATCAGAGGTATGGTAGAGAAGTCTTCAAGTAATGAGAAATGAGATGTCTGAGCTGAGCTATCTCTTTAAATGGAGGTTTGCAGTTCATGATCCCATCCCCCTACCCCCAGTCAGAGAGGCAGAGGTAGTTGTGAGAAAATGGGTAGTTGTCTCCTCCTGACCTGTTTGTAGGACAAAGGTCTCAGATCTGGGAATACTGTGTTCCGATTAGCTAGTTTTTGCCCGTAGATTGTAACCCTTGAGTAATTGGACCAATGATGAAAAAGGGGAGGGTCCATTCACGTTAGGGACTAGGGTTTAAAACAGGGCTTGTGAGCCCCCTTTCTTTGCACCCACTAGCTGCACGCTAGGGTGCCTCCTCACAAGAAGGAAATAAAGGAAATAAAGGAGCATCACTGCGGAGTTCCCGAGAATTACTGAAAAAAGGATTGTTTTCCCTCACAGTAGTGAAGACCCAAGCCTGATTAGATCCTACAGGATGATGAAGTTTCCTGAGGCATGGTGGAGAAGCCAGTCAGAAGTCCCAAAGTAGTGCAGCCAGGTAAGAAATAAGGAAATCAATAAAACCCACACAGATGCAAAGCTTTTGCATTGCAACAACCCTCCTCACGTTTATATAGTGTCTTAATTAAGGTAGGCTGTACCATATTATTACCATTTTACAATTCAGGTAAATCCCCCTGCTACAATCCCCCACTATTAAAAGCTGAAGCCAAGCAGGGGCAGTGAATCAAATGTTTCCTGGAGCCCTGAGCCAGGAACACCTGAGTTTAAATCCAGGCTCAGAAACTTCCTAGCCTTGTGATCCTGGGCAAGTTACTAATTTCTGTCTGCCTGTTTCTTCATCTGCAAAATGGGGATAATAACACCTACATCTCACAGGGTTGTTGTAAAGTGCACAATGCCCAAACAGTGACTAAAGAACCTGGGGATTTGAATTTCACCTTAGGTTTCACCAATTCACCTTAAATGAAGACTCTAGGAAAATTATGAAAAACAAAAAGGTTTTTTGTTGTTTTTTGTTGTTTTCAAAACGCCATTCAGAGGAGGGAAAGCAGGGATCAGACATCCCACCTGTCCAATTAGTGTATTAACAAAATGACAGCAAAAGCAGAACTATTCAACCCCTATTTTGCTTCTGTCTTCTCTAACACAGAAAGTGATTTTAAAAATGGAAATGGTAAAACACTCAAAAATGAAAGGGAACTGAAGAAATGAAGGTGTGGGGGTGGGGGAAAAGCCAGACTTGAACATAAGCCTTCCTGCTTCTAAGACCAGCTCTGTATCCACCATATGATCCTGCTTCTCAAATTCATAACTTTAAGAACTATAACATAATGAGATCAGTTTCATATACAATCTGCTTTTCCTGTCCTTTGTTTACTGACAAACTAACAAAAATTTTTAAAAATGTTTACATTGCAATTGAAGGCCAAGATAGGACAAATGAAGATACAGTAAGAAAGTATCTTTCCACACGAAGTGGAATTCATTTCCAAAGTACTTGCAGCTTTGAACACAGAAACACTTTCTGCAATTTTTGAGACCTCATAGAGAATAGGAGAGATACCATAAGACTAAAGACAGTCAAATTGTGCCAATTTTTTAAAAAGAGGGAGAGAACGTGCTACATTTTGTAAACATAGTCCAGTGAGCTTTGACATCAGGCTCCATCTTTGGTCTTGTCCTTTTCAACATTTTTAACACTGAGTTAGACTGAAATCATTAGAAGCATAGTCAGCTAAACTTCGTGTAACATGAAATAGCCAATACACCGAATGACAAAATTAGAGATAATAAAGATCTTGATGTCGATTATAGGCCAATTAAAAGACAAAATTAATAAAGGCAGAAGTAAAATCCTGTACTTAGATTTTGAAAGCTGCCTAACCTTGACAAATTAGAAAGTCTTTGAGACCATTTGCTACTTTAGAAAATGAAGAGATTGCCCATGTAAAAGCGGAATTAAATTTATTCTCAATAATCCCACAGGATAAAATCAGGGACCAATGAGTTGAAGTCATTTTTTTAAAAAGAGGATTTCAGCTAAATAAAATGAAGATTTTGCTAACAATTAAACAAGTTTAAAAATGGAATGAGTTCCTTTATCAGACAGTGAGTTTCCCATTACAGGAAGTATTCAAGAAAAGGTTGTCAGTGATACTGTACCGTAGTTCTTAAACCTGAGTTCTCTAAACATGGATTTACTTAAATAACTATTTCAATATAACTGGGTTTTTTGGTAATTTTATGTATTTTATTTTATGCATTTAAAACATAAGAAGGAGTCTACCAGCTTCACAAGACTTGGAGTCTGCCAAACTCAAGTCTGAATCCTGCCTTACACACTTGCTAGCTGGGGAACCCTTCCATTTTCTCATCTGTAAATTGGGGAGCACTGACCTCCCAGGGTTGTGGTAAGGATAAAGTGAGGTATGCATCAAGTATTTTTTACAAAGCAAAATAAATTATCACAACCTCTACAGTTTCCTAGTTCAAAATTCCAAACACTATCCAGGAGACACTTCTCCAGTCACTCAGGCTAACTTGCAGTCCTTTCACAACCCCAAGCCACCATTAGACTGCAAAGGGTAGTATATAGAGAGTACTGAACTTGAAGTCAAGAAGATCTTGGTTCAAATCTTGTCTCTGAAACCTACTAACTGGGTGACTAAGTCACACCCTTCTGGGTTTGGGTCTTGGTTTCCTTATCTATGAAAGAAGGCAATTGGACCCTAGGACCTCAAAGGTCACCTTTCAGTTCTCAATCCATGATCCTATTCATTGATATTAAAAAACACTTTATGCCTTTGATCAAACATATGTAAAAAAATCTTTAAGGAGAAACAAAGACTAATATAAATTTAAACATGCAATTTAAATTTGGACTAAGGCAGTCTCTCATATTTACTATATTAAATTGACGAAATTAAATACTTTGTACATCAAATTCAACTAATTAGTAAATCATATTTAATATTTAGCCTAGCTTTATAGCTTGTGATTTTAACAATATTTAAATAATAGAAAAGTATAGTATGATGTGGACAAAGAGATGACTCAGGGCCTGGAAGACAAGGGTTCCAGTTTCACCCCTGACATGTACTGGTTACATGATCCTGATGGTATCTTAAGTAACTCTTTAAGATTATAAAGTTACAGGAAAAATGTCAGGCTATGTTAGTAGAATAATATTCCTTATGGAGTTCCCTAAAAAGAAGAAATCATGGGCTTAGGTCTTATCCCTAAAATAATTATATTTTATAATGAAAACTCAGATCAATTTATCATAAATATTTTTCACATTTAAAATCTCTTCCCTTTATCAATGACACTTGATTTCATTATTACTTTTCAATCTCTTTCTTCCTTGGAATTTGCCTAGAAAGTTATGTACTAATTATACAAGATTTTTTTGATAAATCAGGAACATATAACTGTGCTCAATTATAACAATACCAAAGTACTATAAGTTTACCCTTTGTACCATGACACATCTAGAATTAAAGGTCATTTAACCATTGGACAAATAAGAACAAAATACATACACAGGCTATGTTCTAGATTTCTTTATCATTCTGAGAAAAATTCGGGAGGGTGTACTTGAAGGACACAGAATCCCAAAAGAACATAAAGTGCTTGAGGGAAACAACCACTTCCTTTAAGCTACTGTGTTCCCAGTACCTCATTATAGAGCAGGCCCATAATGAATATTTGTTAAACTTGAATCACTGACACTTACCCCTGAACAGGAATCAGAAAACTCTGATTCCAGTCCCAGCTCAGCTACTAACTTGCTGTGGGACCTTGGCAGTCACTTCACCTCTCTGGGCCTCAGTTTCTTCATCTGTAAAACAAGGAGTTTGGATTAGATAGTCTTTCAGGTCCTTCTAAGCTCTCATGTTCCATAATGCCATAAGCTGCCTTGGCTATAACTGCTTTTGTCCTGTCACTACAGGGGGTTCCATAGATAAGTATACAGTAAAATACAAAAACAACCTGAGTTCAAGTCCTGACATCACCAGAAATTCTTACCTGTGAGTTATTTAATCTATCTGAACATCAGTATCCCCCATGTGCAAATCAGAAATGATAATACACAACCAATAACTAGATGTAATGACCAAAGAGTTAACAAATGTAAGGTACATTTTAAATCGTAAAGTATCATCTTTACATAAGACACACTTTTCTCTTTTGCCTGTAGCAGTCCTAGGTCTTCTACATTTCATCAGGTTTACTCCCTTGGAAAATTCAGCTATTCTTATGACTTCAATTATCACCTGAACACAAATGATTCCTAAACTTCTTAGAGTCTCTTATTTTTAGAAGCCTACATAGCATCTTCATCTAAAGGAAACCTAACATAATGAAATTTCTTAACTATACACCATATAAAGCAACATTCTTCTAGATCCAACCCCAAGGTTGCCTTTATTCCCCAATATGATTTTTCTTCCATATTCTCTCATTTTGACCCACTCCCTTCCTTTCCATTTCCAAAGACACCACTCTGGTTCAGGTCTTCATTAGTTCACAACCATATCCCACTAAAGTTAGTCTCTTGCCACACTGGTCTAAACCAACTCTAATCAATCCTCCCCCTAGTTACAAATGTTCGAGCAGTATTTTCATATGCCCTACTCTAGAATTTCTACTGGCATCTACGTTGTTCCTTACTCCCTACTTCCCCCTTTCACATCCTGGCACTGCCACAAGGGAGATGTGGGGTGGGAACCCTTTGTACTTAGGAGGAATATAAGATCAGAGGTACTCAGTGTGGTCATGGGGCAAAATAGTGGCAAAATCATACTACAAGTCAAGAAAGACTGATTGGTGGTACAGTAACCCAATCTTGGCACTATAAGGACTCAGGCAGAAATGTCTGAAGCAGAAACCAAAGTGAGTAGTTAAGACTGTCAATCATGAAGCTGAATGAACATAATGCATTAGCAATGAATGTCTAAAAAGAACCCTGGGTCAGAATTAGAAGCATACTCAATACCTGTGGAACAAGCAGCAAGTCAAGTGTGAGAGTTAGGAATTGAAATTCAGGACTGAATGTGCAACAAAGTAAATTATAATTTGCTGCACCAGACCATAGAACTTTCTAAGCCCAGTCTTAGCTGAACGCCACCTTTTAGCTTCTCCTGAATTCCCTTCCCCTAGACAACTTTTGCCTCCTCTATTACCCCATTAACTCTAATTAACTTCCATAGCAACTATACAAACTACAACAGTGGATAAGTCCCTACTACTGGCTATCATATTAAATCTGTTGCTGTTGTTTGCTCTTTGCTATCAAACAGGACCAGAATAGATGTCATGACTTGCAGTGAATTGGATTTAAGTGAGGAAGGTCTGTGCAAAATCACCAGCCTCACTCTCTCCTCCAGAGCCATCTAGGTCCAGGGGCAAGAAATACATCAGGACTGGGCAGCTAGGTGGCACAGTGGATAAAGCACCGGCCCTGGATTCAGGAGTTCCTGAGTTCAAATCCGGCCTCAGACACTTGACACTTACTAGCTGTGTGACCCTGGGCAAGTCACTTAACCCCCATTGCCCCGCAAAAAAAAAATAATAATAATAATAATAATAATAATAATTAATTAAAGAAATACCTCAGGACAACTGGAAATGGATCCAGATGTTTTAAGGCAATTAGGGTTAAGTGACTTGCCCAGGGTCACACTGCTAGTAAGTGTCTGAGGTGAGATTTGAACACAGGTCTTCCCAACTCCAGGGGCAGTGCTCTATCTACTCATATTAAATCTAAACACTTCCTAGCCCTCCACCAACTCTTGCCCCAAGGGTTTTGCCCTTCCAAATCTATCTCATTATTGACCAGTAAGGCCCTTATGGTATTATTTCTTACACATCTTACTTGCTCCCACTTTTTTTGCCTTCTCTCATATTATTCCTTCCTACTACCAGAAATAATGTTGTTGTTGTTCAGTCATTTCAGTCATGTTCAACTCTTCATGACCCCATTTGAGGCTTTCTAGGTAAAGATACTGGAATAATTTGCCATTTCCTTCTCCAGCTCATTTTACAGATGAAGAAACAGGGCCCTGGCAAACAGGGTAAAGATAAATATTCCTGACTCCAAACCTATCCTCTGTGCCACCTCTCCCTCCCCTCCAAGCTAGCCTAGTATTTGGTATATATGTGTCCAGTACTTCCAAGGCTCAGCTCAAAATTCACTTCTTCAGAGACCTTACCAACATTAATTCCAAGAAATGATAATTACTCCCCTTACTTAATATCCCTTCTACCAGGATCTCTTTGAACTTATTAAATATTGCTTTGTAATTATTCTCTAGTGTCTGTTTTTAAAATAATTATGAACCTAATTTTAAACAATGACACCACCAATTAAACTTGTATTTTACAAACTAATTAAACTTTAAAAGACTTTGAATACATATAGTTCTCACATCTTACCACCTGATTCCCTCCCTCTGTCTTCTATTGATTATCCATTCAACACTCTTAATCCATTCATTTTCTTTTTACATAGAAATTATCAATGTGTTGGTTCTATCCTCAGATTATTTCACATCTTCCCGTATTTCATTCATTCACTGATTCACAAACATTAATAAGTACCAGCTATGAAAGCTGCAAAGCTAGAATCTGGGGATACAAAGACAGAAAATGAAAGTCTTTGTCCCAAGGAGCTTATACTTGCTCTACTGGAGAACACAACATATACACATGCAGTACCACAATTCACATGGAGGTTCCCCGAGACAAGCATCCAAAGTTTGAGATACTTGGTGAGTCTTTTTCTGCTGAAAGGCATAGCTCATGAGTCTCCACAAACATATTTACATTAATTAGTCAACTAGAGGACACAATGCAAAGTTCAGGTCAAATGAAATGGTTTAGTAAAAAAGTACCAATAAGAGGAAGATGGTGGAATAAAGCAGGAAATTACCTGGCTCTCCCAAATCCAAAAAATTTAAAATAACATGTAAGAAAGAATACTATAATAGTAGGAGATATCAACTTTCCCCTCAAAGAACCAGATAAACCTAACCAAAAATAGTAAATTAGAAAGAAGTCAAGGAGACAAATAGAGTGGTAGATCAGCTTGATATGATAGATTTTTGGAGAGAAGTGAATGGGAACAGAAGGAAATACACCTCTTCCTCAACGGCACATGGTACCTTTACAAAAACTGACTATATATTAAGGCATTAAAAACTTTATGGTTAGATGCAGAAAAAGCAGAAATATTAAATGCATCTTTTTCAGATCATAATGCAATAAAATTATTTAATAAGGGACCATGGAAATATGGATTAAAAACTAAACAAACCACAAAAGCAATAATTTTATTAAAGAGAATGATGAGACAACATACCAAAACCTATGGGATACAGCAAAAGCAGTAATCAGAGAAAAATTTATACCTCTAAATGCTTACATCAATAAAATAAAGTACAGATCAAGGAATTGGGTATGCAATTTTTTTTTTGTTTTTGCGGGGCAATGAGGATTAAGTGACTTGCCCTGGGTCATACAGCAAGTGTCAAGTGTCTGAGGCTGGATTTGAACTCAGGTCCTCCTGAATCTAGGGCCAGTGTTTTACCCACTGTACCACCTAGCTGCCCCTGCCAATTTTTAAAAATAGAAAAATAACAAATTAAAAATCCCTAGTTAAGCACCAAATTTGAAATACTAAAAAGTAAAAGTAACATCAATAAAAGTAAATGTAAGAAAACAACTGATTTAATAAATAAAACTAGCAGTTGGTTTTCTGAAAAAAAAAAAAAACAATAAACCATTGGTTAATATGACTTTTTAAAAAGAAAACCAAATCACTACTATCAAAAATGAAAAGAGATACATACCACTACTGAAAATGAAATCAAAGCAATTATTAGGAGTTATTTTGCCCAATTATATGCCAATAAATTCAACAACTTAAGTGAAATGGAAGAATACTTACAAAAATATTAACTACCCAGATTAACAGAAGAGGAAATAGAATATCTAAATAAACCTATTTTAGGAAAAAAAAAACTGAACAGGCCATAAATGAACTTCCAAAAAAGAAGCATCAGGACCAGATGAATTTGCAAGTTAATTCTACCAAACATTTAAAGATCAGCTAATCCCAATATTAAATAAATTATTTGGAATAATAGGCAAAGAAAGAGTCCAACCAAACTCCTTTTATGAAACAAATACGGTGCTGATACCTAAAACCAGGAAAAGCAAAAACAGAAAAACAATATTATAAACCAATTTAATTAATGGATATGGATGCAAAAATCCTAAATAAAATACTAGCTAGGAGACTATAACACTATATCACAAACATTATACATTGTGACTAAGTGGGATTTATACTAGGAATGAAGAAATGGTTTAAACACAAGGAAGACTATAAAAGTTCTGGCAAAATACAACACTCACTCCTATTAAAACACTCAAAAGCATGGACATTAGTGGATTTTTCCATAAAATACAAAGCACCTACCTAAAAGCATCAGCAAGCATTATTTGTAAAAGGGATGTTAGAAGCCTTCCCATTAAGATCAGGAGTAAAAGAGAATGCCCAGTATCATCAGTATTATTTAATATTGCATTAGAAATGTTAGCAGTTAGGGGCAGCTAGGTGGTGCAGTGGATAGAGTACTGGCCCTGGATTCAGGAGTACCTGAGTTCAAATCCAGCCTCAGACACTTGACACTTACTAGCTGTGTGACCCTGGGAAAGTCACTCAACCCCCATTGCCCCGCAAAAGAAAAAAAAAAGAAATGCTAGCAGTAGCAGTAAGAGGAGAAAAATAAATTGAAGGAATCAGAATGGACAATGAGTTAATAAAACTAGTTGAAACAATTAATAATTTTGGCAAAGTAGCAGGATATAAAATAAACCCACATAAATCATTAGCATTTCTACATATCACCAAAAAACCCTGCAAGAAGAGATGACAAGAGATAGCCCATTTAAAATAAGCATAGCAGGGAACAGCTAGGTAGCACAGTGGATAGAGCACTGACCCTGGATTCAGGAGGACCTGAGTTCAAATCTGACCTCAGACACTTGACACTTTGTGACCCTGGGCAAGTCATTTAACCCGCATTGTCCCTCCCCCCCCCCCAAATAAACAAATTAATAATAAAAAACAAAATAAGCATAGCAGGCAACAGCTAGGTGGGGCGGTGGATTCAAGAGGACCTGAGTTCAAATACCACCATTACTAACCATTTCAGAGAACAATTTGTAATTATGCCCAAAGAATTAAAAATCTGTGTATACCCTGGCACCCAGCAATACCACTATTAGGTCTGTTTCCCAAGGTGATCAGGGAAAAAGTAAAAGAATCTATATTCTAAAATATTTATAGCAACTTTCTTTGTGGTGGCAAAGAGCTGGAAATTGAGGAGATGCTCATAAATGGGGAATGACTAAACAAGCTGTATTGTGATGAAATACTACTGTGCAGTAGTAATGATGAGCATGATGATTTTAGAAAAACATGGAAAGACTTGCATGAAATAATGAAGAGTAAAATGAGCCAGAACCGAGAGAACATTGTATACAGTAACAGCAATATTGTTCAAAAAATAACTATGAACGACTAAGTTATTCTGAGTATTACAAACACTTAAATGAACTACAAAGAACCTATAAAGGCTGATGCTGTCCACCTAAACAGAAATATGTGTAGGATGATTTTATATACATACATACACACACATATCTGTGTCAAATGATGTTCTTCTCTAGTGGGTGGGGAGGGAGAAAGGGAGGAAGACAGTTTGGAACTTAAAATGTTACCCAAAAGAATGTAATTTTAAAAAAGTAACAATAAAAACACTTCCCCTATAAACTTAGAAAAAATTCTCCAATAAATACAACATAAAATAATTTTGGGAGAGTGGTCATACACAGGTAATATTCATGAAAGGACACAAATGTGTACAACTTGTATGGCTATGTCATAGTTCAGGAAGTTGAGCCTCTCCCTCAAGCTTAAGATGGGCATTCCTAAGCCTCCCTATTTGTTCTGCTGGCTAGACAATACCTAATAAATCTTCATTCAAAAGGCAACCTTGGGGCAGCTAGATGGCCCAGTGGATAGAGCACCAGCCCTGGAGTCAGGAGGACCTGAGTTCGGATCTGGCCTCAGACACTTAACACTTACTAGCTGTGTGACCCTAGGCAAGTCACTTATCCACAACTGCCTCAAAAAAAGTAAAACAAATGCTAGTACTATGTAATTACAATGATCAAAACTGGAGTAAGAAGAGATGAGAAAACACATAGTTCTCTTTTTATTGGTATGGTGCTGGATGATGTGTATGGAATGTTATATACACCAAAAGATTCTCATAAGAGGTAGTTTAGCTTTGCTTAACTGTTGTATTTGGGGTTTTAGGGGGTTTCTTGTGACAAGGTAAAGTTCACTGTTGGGGACAGAGTATAGGATAGATTACTAAATAACTGTAATGTAAAAAGATAAAGGTAATATGGCCCAAAAGACTCTTAACAGAAATAGAGGGAGAATGTGTGACTATTTGAGAGGAACATTCTGCCCCAGATGAGTAAATGTGGTGCTGTACACCAAATCTCTGAAAGCTTCCCACTCCTTTTTTTGCTCCACTGTTGCCAACCATGTGTCCACTCAGCTTTCCTTCCAAGTTGGCAAAAACCATTCACACACAGAGAAGTGCTCTAATCTACTGACATTAAGTCTCCTGGTAAGTAGCCTTGTCGTGGTGTCACGGTTTTGTGAATGTGAATATTTAGCTTAGAGAGGATGATATGATCATTCCACCATTCTGTACCACACATCACTTTCGTCACTCTCACATCCTATGTGTCTCTCCTCCTTACAATGACAGTCTATAAAATACTCACAAACATCAAGATTGGTTTGATGAAAATGATGAGGAAATTCAGAAGTTGCTAAATGAAAAATGGGAACTCCACAGGGTTTACCAGCAGCATAGTTCATCCATCAGCCTTTAACGCCATCAAAAGTAAAGAACAAGTGAAGCTTAGAGAGATGAAGGGTTCCTGGTTCAAGAAGGCATATGAAATCCAGTTTTATGCTGACAGTAACAATCCAAAATGCTTTTATGATGCCCTGATGGCTATTTATGGGCCAAAGACCCATGGTGCATCTCAACTACTCAATGCTCATGGAGCCACATTGATTAGTGATAAGGGCATGATCCTGGAGAAATCAGCTGAACATTTCCATGGTGTTCTCCACAGACCATCATCAATCAACGAGGAAGCCACTGAACATATACCTCAGGTTGAAGTCAATCCCTCTCTATACAAAAAGAAGAACAGCTGATTCAGCTCCCTTTCTGCTTCTCTCTTGTCTCCCCAGGGAGCACAAGCTTCATCTGGTTTGCTTTGGGGAAGGTCTAGTAGAATGAAGCAAATGTTTATTCTTGTGCAATTTCTTTAAATGCCAAAAACAGAGGAAGCTACTGATGTGCAGGGAAGTCTTAAGTAGCAATAAAAATGTCGCTGTGCAAATGCCCCCCCCCAAAAAAAAAGAGGTTTTGAATGCCATTAGGCTCCTGTTGTGTGGCAAAGCACCTGATGCTTATTCTATTCCATCGAAGATTTACGAGGTCCACTGCTCAGAAGCAATGCTGTCAGATAATTTCAACTAGGATGAAACAGCATCAAGCTAAGCTACCATTAACTTGAAAAGGCTACAAGCAAAGACTAAAATGGAGGGAGAGGGGCAGCTAGGTGGTGCAGTGGATAAAGCACCGGCCCTGGATTCAGGAGGACCTGAGTTCAAATCTGGCCTCAGACACTTGACACTTACCAGCTGTGTGACCCCAGGCAAGTCACTTAACCCTCATTACCCCGAAAAGAAAAAAAAAAAACAATTAAAATGGAGGGAGAGTTAGTGTGTGACTTTTTGTCAGCACCACATCATTCATGCATGGAACCACCAGTTACAGCAAATAGAGAAATGTTGAATGCTGTGGATAAATTCACCTACCTTGGCAGTATACTTTCTAGGGATATACACATAGATGATGTTTGGGAGACTCTGAAGGAAACTGTGGGAGGGAAGAGCTATTACCTACAAACTGAAGTTCCACAGAGCAGCTGTGCTGATCTCGTTGTATGCCTATGAAACAGTATACTAGTGCCATACCAGGAAAGTGAATTGCTCCCATCTGAACTGTCTTAGGAAGATTCTGAAAATCACCTGGCAAGACAAGGTACCAGACAATGAGGCCCTTTTTCAGATGAACTACCAACCATTCAAACTCTACTGCAGAGAAAGCAACTCCAATGGGTCAAATGTATGTTTGCCTAAAAGATTATTTTACAGAGAATTCACCCAAGTCAAGTGCTCACACAGAGGTCAAAAGAAATGATATAAGGACACTCTCAAAGAACACTGAAGAACTTTGGAATCAATTGTCATACATGGAAGACATGAGAATAAGACGGCCCAGAATGGCTTGCCTGCATCAAAGAAGGCACTGTGTTCTTTAAGCAAAACAGAATTTCAGTAGCTCAAAATAAATGTGAGATGTGCAAACTTTAGAGAAATCTCCACTCCAAATATTCATGTGGATTATTTGTGTCTGGCCTGTGGTAGAGCCTTCCAAGCTCATATTGGTCTGATCAGCCACACAGTCGGACACATTGTACCTTGACCCCAACATAGTGATGTCATTTTGTTCAAGCACAAAGGACAACAACCTACCACCATTAGAGAGGAATGAGAAAGTAGGTAAAAAAGGGACAGGCAACTAAAGACACTCAGAAGATCAGAGGTTGTAGGAGGCATCAAAGGTGTTCAAACAGGCATTTAAGTAAAATTATTCTTTTACAGCAGCTAAGTGGGCCAGTGAAAAGAGAGCTAGGCCTGGAGTAAGGAAGACTCATCTTCCTGAGTTCAAATCTGGCCTCAGAAATAAAATTAAATAAATTTAGTCTTTTTTTTTTCTTGGTGGAGCAGTGACTTGCCCAAGGTCACACAGCTAGTAAGTATCAAGTGTCTGGGGCAGGATTTGAACTCAGGTCCTCCTGAATCCAGAGCCAGTGCTTTATCTACTGCACCACCTAGCTGCCCCAATAAATTTAAATAAATTTTAAAATCTGGGCTCAGACACTTGTGTGAGTCTGGCCAAGTCACCTCATTCTGTTTTCCTCAGTTCCCTCATATGTAAAATGAACTTGTGATAAAATAATGGAATTTGGCAGATGCCCAGGGGCCCCACCTGAAGACCATCAAAGACCACACCTGGCTGGCCCTGAGTGGGGTGTTGTTCTCAGAGATGGTGTACCACTGACATCAGTAAGAGACCACTCTTAACCAATCAGCTTGAAGAACCTCCCCTTTTGGGGAGGGAAATAGGAAGTAGGAAGGTGAGGCTGGCTTGCTGGATCTTCCTCTTTTTGTCTGGAACTGGCTTGGTGGTGGCAGAGATGGCAAACAGGAGGGCCCCCCCACCCCTTTCCATCCAGGACTTTGGCATGGTGAGGGACTTCATGTAGACTGCTAGGAAAAGCAAGGGTTTCTCTCTGACTAAATCGACTCTCTCAACTCTCTCTTCACTAACTTTTTTTTTTTTTTTGGTAAGGCAATTGGGGTTAAATGACTTGCCCAGGGTCACACAGGTAGTAAGTGTCAAGTGCCTGAGGCCGAATTTGAACTCAGGTCCTTCTGACTCCAGGGCCAGTGCTCTATCCACTGAGCCACCTAGCTGCCCCTCTTCACTAACTTCTAATACACTTTATAGCAAAAACAAACATGACCAGAGGAAAGCTCATTGAACTGTGTTTTATGTGGCATAAGGCATTACAGGAAGAATGGCCCAAACATGGGTCATTTAATCCCCAAACATTGAGGCACTTGCAAAGAATCCCATGCCAATGTCCACCATACACTTTATTGGAAAATCTGGGCCAGAGCGAGCAGGGATTATGATACTGGGGATATAGGACAAGGAGAATCCAGGCCCCAACTTAAATCTGAGCCTGTTTCTCAGACTGAAACAATAAATGACCCAACTCAATCCAAGCACAAGCTTAACTGCATGGCCTCTCAGACTGAAACAGACAATGATCCAACTCAATCCAAGCCCGAGATTGAATGCAAGGCCTCTCAGACTGAAATTCCAAATGACCCAACTCCCTCTATTTCCTCCATGCCAACCAAGCAAACAAATAAAGAAATAAATGATTCACCTGTAGAGGAGATAGAGAAGATCAAAATTTCTCCCCTTCAAGAGATCCTCAACCATGGTCAAAAAGGTGCTACACAAAAGCTCAAACAATACACACCTTTTGCGCCCAAAGGTTTGATTTCATGGAAACAAAATATTCCTAAATTTGATGAGGATCCCACAGCAATTATCAGCCAGTTTAGGGCAATTTTTTTGTTTGTTTGTTGTTTTTTGGGTTTTTTTTAGTGAGGCAATTGGGGTTAAGTGACTTGCCCAGGGTCATACAGCTATTAAATGTTAAGTGTCTGAGGCCGGATTTGAACTCAGGTACTCCTGACTCCAGGGCCAGTGCTCTATCCACTGCACCACCTAGCTGCCCCAGTTTAGGGCAATTTTTAGAGCTTATCAGCCCACTTGGAATGATGTTATTGATATCATAGAAACAATATGCCCAGGGGAAAGAGCTGATATAACAGCTGCAGCAAACTCCTTAGAAACATCAAGAAAAGTTGCTATTGGATGGCCTTTAGAAGACCCCAACAGTGACCCCAACATCCCTGAGCATTTTGATAAGTTGCAGGAAGAAAGGGAAACTTTGTTGAAGGCAATGGAATCCCGTGCTAGGAAGACTGATAACTGGAAAAAATTTTAGCTACAGTTCAAGAACCTAATGAAAGACCTAATAGATTCTATGACAGACTGTGTAAGCATGCTAGGCAATATGCTATACTAGACCCATTAGATGCTAGAGATGCCCATGTTATCTGTTCTCATTTTATACACCAGTCCTTACCAGGAATATGTAAATATTCTGAAAGGCAGTGTCCAGCTGGAGTAGTTTGAGTCCTGACAGACTTTAAGAAATAGCAACATATATTTATGAAGGAAATAAGAGGGAAGAAATGAACAGACAGGGCATTTTAGCTCCAGTACAGGAAACAAAAAGGCAGTGAGGCCAGGCAGTTGAGAATCATTATCAACCCCCTAGATTTTGCTATTACCGAAATAAACAGGGGCACATAATGTGGTACTGTAGGAACATGCAAAGAGAACAAAACCAAAACAGCTGAGTACAGAGAGACAGAATCAAAATAGATATAGATCCTTTCAGGGAAATACAGAGAGAATCGAAATAGATTGTGATGATCTTTTTGATACGCCCTTAGAGAACCCTGATTTTATTTTCTATACAGACGGTTCCTTGTTTATGTATGAAGGTACCCATTATACAGGGGCTGCTGTAGTTTCTGATTATTACACTATTTGAGCAGCTTCTCTGCCTTCACATCTTAGTGCACAGGCTGCTGAACCTGTGGCTCTCACACAAGCCTCTTCTCCAGACAGAGAAAAAGTGCTACTATCTATACTGACTCTAGATATGTGTTTAGCGTGTGCCATGCTGTAGGCATGCTTTGGATGCAAAGGGTATTTTTAACCTCTGCTGGCAAAGCTATTGCTAATGGAGAATTTATTAAAGATCTCCTATCTGGACTAGATTCTTCTCACCAATCTAATGGTACAAGAAAGTCTCAAAGGACTCATGATGGAAAAGGCTCTCCAAATCCAGGGGGAAAAAAAAAAGGGAACTGTGGAATATGGATGCTGATTAGACCATACTATTTCTTTTGTTTTTGATGATGTTCTTCTTTTTTGAGGTTTTTCCTTTTTGCTCTGATTCTTCTCTTATAACATGACTAATGCAGAAATATGTTTAATGTTATTTTATGTGTGCGTGTGTGTGTGTGTGTGTGTGTGTGTGTATAACCTAAATCAGATTACCTGCTGTCTTGGGGGGGGGGGGGGGCGGGAAGGGAGAAAAATTTTAAATTGGAAATTTTATATAAACAAATGTTGAAAACTATCTCTACATGAAACTGTAAAATAATAAAATGCTTTTATCAAAAAAAAAAAGATCTCCTCTCTACCTTAAAACTCCCATCTGCTCTAGCTATTGTTCATTGTCCTATTCATATAGGAAAAATGACTCTGTTTCAAAAGGGTCTTAGCTGCTGCTAAGCTTGCTGCTTTGGAAGCCCTGAACATGTATTTAACCTTTCTTCTTCTGATAATGTTTCTATTTCTCTTACTTATGATAAGTCTAAAGTAGAGAAGTGGAAAAAGAAATCCAAGGCTAAAGAAGTCAATGGGGTCTGGGTGACTTCAGAGGAGAACCAGCTTTTCCCCCAAGCTTCTACCATCAGATATGCCTATCTATTCACAGAAAAGGCCATTTTGGCACACAAGGAATTGTGGACTCAGTAAAAAGGGTTTCGATTGCCCCTGGAGTTACTAATGTGGCCTCTAGGGTTTGTGCCTATTGTTCTATCTGTCAGACTTATAATCAACATGCCTTCAGGGCTAAAGCTTATGGAGGGTGTCCTTTAGCATATACACCTTTTGAGCATCTACAAATTGATTATATCACAATGAGTTTTGTCTTGTTATAGTTGATCAACTCACTTGGTGGGTGGAGGCATTTCCCAGCCGAAGCCACAGCTGCCTTTGTTGCCAAAACTCTCCTTAAAGAGATTGTTCCTCACTTTGGCCCACCAGCTCACACTGATTCTGACAAAGGCACACATTTTACTGATTCTGTTTTATCCCGAATTTACTCTTTCTTGGGAGTTACTCCAAAGTTCCATACACCCGACCACCCACAAAGCTCAGGCCAGGTGGAACATACAAATAAAGAGCTTAAGAGCATGATTGGCAAATTGTGCACTGAAACTCACTTGAAGTGGCCTGATGTTCTACCCTTGGCACTGTTCTATTTGCGCAGCAGGCTGAGAGGAGAACTACATATATCACCTTATGAGATGCTTTTTGGCCATCCTCCTATCCAAGCAAAACCTTTTTCCCCAGTATATACATCATTGGTCGGGGGAGATATATTGTTTCCTATATACAGGAATTACAAGCCAGACTACATGAACTCCAGGAGACAGGAGTAGCAGTACAGGCTGGCCCCTTAGACTTCTCCTTACATAATTTGAAACCAGGAGACAGTGTATATATCAAAAATTTTCAGCGGACTAGTGGGACCCAGTCAGCTTGGCAAGGTCCTTTCCATGTATTGCTAACAACTCTGACTGCCATCAAAATTAGAGAGAAGGACTCTTGGATACATTGTTCCCACGTAAAACCAGTATCCACACATGTCGACCATTGAATTTCATGGTCTCTTATTCTTCCATGTGTAATTTGTTCTATTCATCTATCTCTCCAATTTTGAACCAATGCAAGATGGTTTTGATTTCATAATACAATATTAATTCCTGGGAGTATTGTGCTCCCATATTTTAAATTTTTTTTCAATCGATTATTTGATCAAATTCTATAAAGCATTTTCCTTGGTAAATTGATTACCATGACAAGTGTAAATTAATTCTAGAAATACTATTTTTACCAAAAAAAAAATTATTTGGAATTATTACACATTGTAACATATTCTGAGTCAAAGCAAATTCACATTTTTTGCGATCATTATTATTCTCAATTTTTAAATCCATGAGACTTAAGATTATGGGAACTTACCATTTAAGACATTAATTGCCTTCACCCATGACAGAAATATATACAAGAGCAGGCACTGGACTGTAACAGAAGGGGAGACACACAGAAATGTCAGGTACTGCACTGCCTTGGGAAAGGCTGAGAACAGCTATTGGCAAGAGTCGAGGTTGGATTCTTTTGGTTTAATTTTCCCCCACGTGGCACCATATGGCCAGATTATGCCATCTCATTTGACACCTGACTTCAATTCCCCCTCCTATATGCCTGATGTCATGGACATCTCAATCCTATGCATCTGATTAAGCCTGACTCAGTTATTTCTCTGTTCTTTTATGGTAACCCCCATAATTATCTCAGGTGTCATGATAAATACAATGTTGGATTTGGCCTTGACATCTGCTACCAATTATATTAGATCCTCTAACTTCTCATAATGGCATGAGGATAATTAGGCAGATGATGCAAAAAGTGATCAAACAAAAATTTTTCTTAATATCACAATTGTCTTTTCAATTTATTCTCCACAGTGAGGAATGTAGTAAAATTAAGTTTTAGAGAATGTTTCCATTTTTGTTTTTATTATATGTTTCATGCTAACAACTGGACAATAATTGTAAAATCTCTAAAAGATTATTAATTTCCTTAGACATGTTTTTGAGAACTCTCATTATTTGATTTGATCATTGGCAAAGCTATTTAAAGTTCTATTAAGCTCAATTTTGTAGGAAACTTTCCCAGCTGATTACCAGTATCTGAAACACCTGAGGGACTTTACAACCACATCCAAAACTCTACAGCTGAGACTTGTTAGTTGATCTTCAGCATCCACACCTGAAAGACTTCCTTGACACAACTACACCCAGAGGACATCCCAAGAATCATCTGAGAAAAGACTTCCAAAGACTTAAATGGACATTTTCCTGTTTTCCTTTTCCCCACTATATACACTGTTTATAATGTCCACTTACTAAAAGGGAGTGCCCCCTTTAGTTTTTCTCCGTAATGTCCTCCTGCTAAAAGGGGAGTGCCCCCTTTAGCCTTTGTTAATGCATCACTCAATTTCTTTTCTCTCTTTTCATTCCCTTTACTTTGTTAATCATAAGTATCTAAAGTTATTGCTTCATTAAGGAAACAATTGTTTCTTAATGAAGCACAAGGGAGAATATGATAAAAATAATGGGATTTGACAGACGCCCAGGGGCCCCACCTGATGACCTTAAAAATCGAGACCACACCCTGGCTGGCCCTGAGTGGGGTGTTGTTCTCAGAGGTGGTGTACCACTGAATCAGCAAGAGACCACTCTCAATCAATCAGCTTGAAGAACCTCCCCTTTTGGGGGGAAGGTGAGGCTAGCTTGCTGGATCTTCCTCTTTTCATTCAGAACTGGCTTGGTGGCAGCAGAGATGGAGAACAAGAGGTTCCCCCCCACCCTTTCTGTCCAGGACTTTGGCGTGGTGAGGGACTTCACGTGCACTGCTAGGAAAAGCAAGGGTTTCTCTCTGGCTATACCAACTCCCTCTTCACTAACTTCTAATACACTTTAATAAATCTTTAAAAGCCTAAACTCTTGCTGAATTTATCAGTGATTTTAGCCAGCTCCCCCCCCCCAAAACTGGGAGGGGGGCAGATTAGGACCCACATTTAGATTTTAAACATCACAAACTGAAGGAGATGGCAAACCACTGCAGTACTTCTGCCAAGAAAACTCCAAACGGAGTTGCGAATAGTGAGACATGACTGAAAAATAACCAAACAACAAAATCTTTTTTGGGGGGGATAATAAACATTTTTATTTAAAGTTTTGAGTTCCAAATTCTATCCCTCTTCCCTTCCTCCCCTCCCGTCTCCCTGAGGCAGCAAGCAATCAGATATAGGTTATACAGTTGCAATTATGTAAAACATTACTATATTAGTCATTTTGTACAAGAAAACTTGAATAAAAGAAAAAAAATGAAAGAAATAAAGTGAAAAATAGTATGCATCAGTCTGTGTTAAATCAATATCAGTTCCTTCTCTGGAGGTGGATAGTATGCTTCATCATTAATCCTTCAGAACTGTCTTGGATCATTGTATTGCTGAGAAAAGATAAGTCATTCACAGTTCTTCATCAAATATTGCTGTCACTGTGTACACTGTTTCTCCTGGTTCTGCTCGCTTCACTATACATCAGTTCATATGAGTCTTTCCAAGCCTTTCTGAAATCATCCTGCTTGTCATTTCTTATATAACACAATAATATTCCATTACAATTATATGCCACAGCTAACAACAAAAAAATCTTTTACAAATATACAAGATTATACATGATATACTAGAGGTGGGGAGAAAAGTCAAGGAGGTCATATAAGAAGGTATTAAGGTGAACACTAAAGTAAAAATCAACATGACATTATAACTAAATGAATATGAGGAACAAAGAGTCAAAGCGGAATCTAAAGTTTCAAAGCTTGGATAAATGTAAAATAGTGATGCCTTTGTTAGCAGAAATTCAGATCGAGAGAGACCACACTTACAGAACTGCAGAATTTCAGACCTGAAAGAGACTTTAGACATCATCACTTTACAGATGAGTAAACTAATGCCAAGAAAAGATATGACCTGTCCATCATCATACAGCAGCCAAGCCAGAATTCATCTTTTAAGTTATTTACTTTACAAAATTCATACATATTTTTCATATTTATTGTACAAGTTGGAAGGAAGCAAAAACAACATATAAAGATGTTTTTCCCAAAATGTGTTATCGTTGTTAAACAATTCATATTAACCATTATTCAAATGGACACAATTCTATTTTCCATCATAGAATTTTAGAACATACTTTATTGCTTATCCAGGAAAATGTGTATTTACATTTCGATTTCTAAAAATAACCTTATTTCAAATATACTTGCCTTTTAGTATAGGAAATTATGTATTTATTTTTACATGTATTTATAATCTGTCTCTCCCAATGCCCCCTCCCAAGTGAACAAAAAAAGAGGGGAAAAAGAAAAGAAAAAAACCTTCATCATAATACACGCATAGAACAATTGGTCATGCCAAAAATGCCTACCTATCTCTCTTTCAACCTTAAGGTCATCAGTACTCTGGCAGGGAAGTGAATGCAATTTCCCATATTTTTATTTATTTATGTATGTGTGTATGTGTACATATATATAACATACACACACATATACCTATTTATTTATTTATTTTAAGCCAATGCTTCAAATTTTAAGGTACTTTACTTTTCTTTGAAAAATGATAGTTTAAAGTCCTATTCTAATGACTCAACATGACATGGAAATGACCCTGAACCACTGCTGAACACAGGCTCCAACAGGTCCTACCAAAAAAAAAAAAAAAACTGGAAAAGCTTCAAGTTTAGATCTGGCTCGGTTGTCTGAGGTGGACTAGGCTAGTTACGTTGTGATGCTTATTCTCAGTGGTTTAGTGACCAATGTGATATATTTTCTTTAGTCACAGCAACTCAGTATAAGTGGCCAAACAAATAAAAGCCTAGATCTTTGAAATATTTAAGTAAAAACTGTCTTACCTTCTCCTGATAACTCCTCATATCAAAGATATTTTGCGATTCTCTACTTTTTATTCTAGAAGCAGTAGGATGTCACAGGTGCTTCTTAAGTAAGGGAGTGATGTGGTCATACCTATGTTTTAGGAATTTCACCTTGAGGCTGTGTAGAATATGAATTGGAATAAGACTTGAGGCAGGGAGTACAATTAGGAAGCCATTGCAATAGGAAAGTTGAGTAGTGATAAAAAGAGAAAGGGATATCTATCCTTTTGTGGAAGCACAATTAACAAGACTTGGAAAACTGCTTAGATCTATGGGGTAAAGGAATGTGAAGAGTCAAGGATGACTCTAAGGTTGAAAAAACCTGAGTGACTAAAAGGATGATGGTGAACCTGACAAAAATCATGAAGTTTGGAAGAGCAGATATATAAAGAAACCAAGTTGTTTTGAACAGGTTGAATATAAGGAACCTATGGGGCAACCCAGTACAACATGCAATAGGTGATATCAGTGCAGGAAAAAGACTAGGGCTGAATCTGGAAGTCATTTTCAAAGAGATGGTAAATGAACTCCTTGGATGTTGATGGGATCAGGTAAGAAATGAGAAAGAGAGAAGAAAGCATGAGATAGAGCCTTGTGCTTTACCCTGACTGTGGGCCTGGAGAAAAATTCAGCAAAGGAGACTGAGAAGGTAAGTCTACAGACACATAGGAGAACCAAGGGAGTACAACATCACAAAAACCAAGAAAGAATATTCAAAAGGAAAGGGTAATCAACAGTGCCAAATGTTACAGAGAGGTCAAGAAGGATGAGAACTAATGTGGAGAACAATTTCAATCATATGATGAGGTCAGAAGTCAAACAGAAAGATTTAGAAGGTAGAAAGATGACAGAAAAAGGCAACAAGTATAAATAGCGTTTCCTTTGATTTGGGCTGTAAAATAGAAGAGAAAAATATCTTTATTATCTTTGAATTCCTGGTACCTTAAAGGGACAGGGCCAAGAGAGGTGCTGTTCTGTGAAGGATGGAAGACCTGGCCATATAGATAATATATAGATGATAGATAAAAAGAGACTGAAGATTAAAGAAAGAAGGCATGACTGTGGGAACAATCTACTGAAGGAGATGGGGCAATATCAGCAGTTTGGAAGTAGAGTAAAGGGAAGACAGAGCTCAATGAAAATAGCCTATCTTTTCCTAGTAAGTATGAGTCAAGATTTGGCAACAGGGGGTGTTGAAGAAGGTTTGAGAAGAAAAGGTTTGGAATGGTCATTGTGAGAAATTCAAAGTCAATTAGGAAAGAGTAAAAGTACTATCAATACCTCAAGAAGGGTTTAAAAATGCTTGAGGTTGTATCTCACTTAGGAGTCTGCACTGTGCCCCAGCTTGATACAAATAGCATGATGTCAAGTACAAAAAGGAACATCTAGATCAATGGTATCAAAATCAAAGAGAAACAGGAATCACTAAACTTTACGTAAGGATTCTTGCAGGCAGCATTAAAAACCCCATATTAACATTATCTGTGGTTTACTGTGTTTCTTTTCATCAGTGTTGGGCATGGTGTTTGACACTTCTGATCCACATGGACTTCAACATCCATAGGGAACCCTTCTTTAATTAGGGGTCTGAGTTTGACATTCTCAAAGACAATGGTCAACACATCTGAGGAATACACCATCTCCCTGTTTTATCCCTGCCTTAATCAGAGGATCAAAGAAAGTTCTCTTTTTTGTATGGTAGAGCCTTTAAGATACCATTTGTTCAACTGAAGAAAATGATTTGTTTATGTTAACAAAACAATAAGCACAGGTATAGAAATACACTTAACTCAACAAGAAAAAGGAAGTAACTGGAGAAAATGGGAACATTAAAGGGAAAGCAAGGATTAGCCACAAGCAAAACAAATTCCAACCTCTGAAAATAGATCATGAAGGGAAATTTTAAAAGAAACAAAGAGGGGGCAGCTAGGTGGCACAGTGGATAAAGCACCAGCCCTGGATTCAGGAGTACCTGAGTTCAAATCTGGTCTCAGACACTTGACACTTACTAGCTGTGTGACCCTGGGCAAATCACTTAATCCCCATTGCCCCACCAAAAAAAAAAAAAAAAGAAACAAAGAAAAGCTAAGAAACTGTAATAGGGATTTGAGAAAGGGAAAGAGGTTCCTGAGTTCCCACAAGGGGGAGCAGAAGCAGAGTGCTTCTAGATCACTAGTGTTAAGCATATTCCTTTTTTCCACCTCCTTCTTAGTAAAACAGGGAAAAGGAAGGGAGACAGCCAGCAGCGGGGCAAAGAAAAGAAACTGTATAAGAGAACAGGATAGAGAAAAATAAATAATTATGAATCATACCAATGCAATAAACTCAGCCCCAAAATGGAAGGGGATAAACAGCAAAATAGATTATGGAAAGCAAACTTCAACAATATGTGGTTTACAAGAAACATACTTGAAACAAAGATTCACACATAGAGTTAAAAAGTGGAACTCTAGTAACATCTATTACTGTAATCTATTACATTACAGATGAATTTGAAAAACCAAGAGCAGCAATCATGATCTCAGAAAAGGTAACAGTAAAAATATTCTTGAGATAAAACAGGGAAACTGCATTATGCTTGAAGGCACCAAAGACAATACAAAGACAAAGACAATGATATTAATATATCATTCCTTAACCTATATGCACCAAATAGAATAGTATCTAAATAAAGGAAAAGTTAAGTGATTTACCAGGTGTTGGAGGGGAGGGGAGAATAGACATAAAACTGTAATAGCTGGGGACTTCAGTGGCCCCTTTCAGACTGAGACAAACATGATTTAAGTATATAAGAACAAGAGCCAATTACCCAAAAGGTAAAGATCAAAGGTTATAAATAGGACATTTTCAAAAGAAGAAATCCAAGCTATCAATAGTCATATATTTTAATGCTCCAAATCACTAATAATTAGAGAAATGTAAATTAAAGCAGCTCTGAGATTTCACTAAGATTGGTAAAAATGACAATTTCTAAAGGGACTACAGGAAAACAAGAATACTAATAATATGCTGTTACTGAAGCTGTCATTTGGTCCAACCATTCTGGAAAGACATTTGCCCTGCAAAGAAACAAAAAACTAATCATAATCTTTCCCCTAGGATACCACTATTAGACTAATACCTACAACCACCACCCCCCAAAAAAAGGGACGAGACTCGTATTACAAGAATATTGATGGCAATTCCTTTTTCAGTGGCAAAGAAATGGAATAAGGGAGTATCCATCAATTTGAAAAAGGCTGAAAAAATTATGGTATCTCAATTTCATGTAATACCAGAAGAAATGATGAAAAGTATAGTTTCAGATAAACCTGTAAGACCTATATGAACTAACTGATGCAGTGTAAAGTGACCAGAACTCAAAGAACTTTCTAAAACATTGTAAAGAAAAACTTAAAAAAACAAAAACAAAAACTTGAGAACTCTTATCAATGCCTAACCACAAAGGACTGCTGATGAAACATTCAACTCCTGACAGGGAAGCAATGTACTCAAGATGTAGAATAAACCATATTTTCAAACGTGGCCAATGTGGAAATTTCTTTGTTTATCTCTATATATTTGATTAAAGGGTTTTGGATTTGTGGGGTTTTTTTCTTTCAATTTGAACTTGACGGGGAAGAGGGTTTGAGTGAGGAGAAGCTACCAAAAAGTTAACAATTTTTAAAAAATGTTTTTTAGGGGCAGCTAGGTGGCACAGTGGATAAAGCACCAGCCCTGGATTCAAGAGTACCTGAGTTCAAATCCAGCCTCAGGCATTTAACACTTACTAGCTGTGTGACCCTGGGCAAGTCACTTAACCCCTATTGCCCTGCAAAAAAAAAAAAGTTAAAAATGTTTTTTTAAGTTACTGAAGCACTTTCTAAAATGTACTGAAGAGGGGCAGCTAGGTGGCACAGTGGATAAAGCACTGGCCCTGGATTCAGAAGGACCTGAGTTCAAATCCGGCCTCAGACACTTGACACTTAATAGCTATGTGACCCTAGGCAAGTCACTTAACCCTCATTGCCCTGTGCAAATAAATAAATAAATAAAATATACTGAAGAAAATGAGGAAGGTTAGTAAGAAACATAAGCAGGACAACTTTGAAAATAACATGCTGAATTTATTATATATGTGAAAAAGAAAAGAAAGCTATCCGTAGCACAAATTCACACACAATACTCTGTTGTACTTTTTATATGGAAATACTCATATTATTTGCTTTTTAAGTTCAGAATGAAATTGTTAAAAAATAATAAGCCCAGTGGGATCTTTTATTTTCTACACCTCTCAATGTGGTCTACTACAGAAAAATCATTTGATACCTATTCTCTTTTCATACTTTCATCAATGATGTTCTGAATTTATATATAGATTGTTCTCATAAAGATTTGTAGAAATGAAAAAACAGGCACACCACTCAGTAATTATTGATATTCTCAGTCATTTTTTGGTAACGAGGTTCCTGAATTCCAAGCATTTGACATTGTTCCATTTCAAATACCTTGAGAGTCAATCCCTCAACACCCTCAGTTGTGTCACCTCCAGCAAATATCTGTGAATACTTGATACTAGTTCTCATTCAGCTGCTCTTCCCAATATTGTTCTTTATACTTTACATAGTCATACATTTACACATGTATATATTTATATTTCTTCATATAGTGCATGAGAGCTATGATATTAAAAATCCAAATGACAATGACCCAGCGGGGCAGCTAGGTGGCACAGTGGATAGAGCACCAGCCCTGGATTCAGGAGGACCTGAGTTCAAATCCAGCCTCAGACACTTAACAATTACTAGCTGTGTGACCCTGGGCAAGTCACTTAACCCCAATTGCATCACCAAAAAAAAAAACCACAACAACAAAAACAAAACCCAACAACAACCCAAACTGTACATAATAGAGATTCATCATTTCATGGACAATGACCCAGTGACAGCTCCACTGTCACTAATGAGGGGCTTATTATAAAGAAATCTTCAGGGGCAACTAGGTGGCACAGTGGATAGAGCACCAGCCCTGGATTCAGGAGGACCTGAGTTCAAATCCGGCCTCAGACCCCACTTACTAGCTGTGTGACCCTGGGCAAGTCACTTAACCCCAATTGCCTCACCGGAAAGAAAGAAATCTTTAGAGAACTTTTCAATTGTTATGTTTCTTTTCCTGTCATTTTCATCTCTCTCTCTCTCTCTCTCTCTCTCTCTCTCTCTCTCTCTCTCTCTCTCTCTCTCTCACACACACACACACACACACACAATGTCTTTTAAATCCCAGCTAAATATAAATTTATCTCAGGAATTTAATATACTTCAAAAAAGCATAGTTTACCCACCTAGTCTGGAGGAAAGTAAAATGCAAATATTCCTTCTTTTAATGACCCAAGAGGTATAGGTGTAGACAACCTCTAAAACTACCAAATCTTCAGGAATTATAGGTCAGGCAAGAATAAAGGTACCGTTGTGTCAATCAAACAAACAATAATATATTTAGTATATAGTAAATAGAAGCCCAGAACTGTGCTAGGCCTGTGGGAGATGCAAAAGAAGCACAAAAAAATGGATATGTTTCTCTGCCTGTATTTCTTTGGTCAGTATGTATTTATGTGACTGCAAATGAAAAATTATATATTCAATGGCATGTGTCCCCAAAAATTGTGCAGAAAGTATTTATCAGTGATCTATGACAAATGGTATATGAAGCAGGTGTGACTAAAGGTGAGTAACAAAGAAGATGGCAATCAAATGAAGAGAAAGAAAAATATGAAAGAATTATAAGAACAGAAATAATAAAGGTTGCATCTGGTGCACTAGGAAGCTGTGTGTCAAATAATATCAATAATAAAATCATGAAAATGTACAAATTAACCATGGTCCTCATGATAAGGAAGAAAATAACTCCTTGATGTCAGTAAGTATCCATGCACCAAAAATGAGCAAACTACAACAATGTATTGCCCCATCAATGTAAGATCACTTTCCTCCATCGCAGCAGCAAAGTAATCTCATATAATACTCTCAACACAGACCCCAATTCTTCTCTTTATTAGAAAATCATTACTGCATGCAGAGGCATGCCTTGAAAATGAAATATTTACATAAATTTGAACCAATAGGATAGCTGAATTCTCTGGGATTTTGTTTTAAAGGACTTTGTACCTTGAGACAGCAAAGACTCACAAATCAAAAATTAATTTCTAAATGAAAAAATATTGTCTTCCTAAGGTGTATTACAAACTATCTCTTTATACTTTGGTATATAGGCTATTTTGATTGAAATGAAAATGAATTTTTAAAAATGAAGTTCAAATTAAAGTAAAATGTAAAATTTTGAACTTCCCTTTGTCATTCCCACTCATAGATTGCAGTTAATGATAACTCTTTTTCTCTTCTTTAGTTTTCTATCGACTACTGTGCAAAAGCTCTTGCAGATTCTAAGGTCCTACACATAAATCATCCCCTTCTCCCAAGGAAAGTACAGAATGACAGGGGTGGGAAGGGCAGGGTGAATCCATACTGTCAAAGTGTAATAGCATTCTTCTACAACCAAAGGATTTACTATTTGTACTCTTGTCCTGACCCAAACAGCCAAAATGTTTGCGGGGGAAGAGGGGAGAGGGGGGTAATGAATGGAATGAAAACGCTGCAATTCTTTGAGGAACCTGGTGGGATCATTTGCTAAGGCTAGAAGTTTGGACTTCTGGAGTCCTACTCAAAATAGCAGACCTATTAAATGACCTACCATACTAAAGTTAACTGAAGACACCAGATAACTACCAACTCCTTTAACTGGTAATTACTTTATTACTTTCCCACTATAGACCATTATTAAAGCAAATTAAGTATAACATAAAAGCAGGCTATCATAATGGAAAGAGAGCCAGATTTCTAGATCAGGAAGGACTGGGTTCAAGTCCTGCTCTAATATATATATAGGTTATGTAACCCTAGGCAAATCACTTAATTTATCAGTGTCCCAGTCAATTCTCTAATATATAAACTGCAAAGTAGGTGCAAATCTACTTTGATAGAGGAAGCTTTCTCAGAGTCCCATATACCAAAGAAATCACAGAAATGATCATAAAAGAGACACACACACATGAGTAATATATATGTGTATATATTTATATATATATATATTTCAAAAGTTATTACCTTTATTTTTATTTTCTAATGTTAAAATGCCAATGTAAATAAAGCAGCACCAGGTCCAGTCAGTCCCTCTTCCCTAGAATTCTCAGATTGCTATTTATTGCTCTCCCAAAAAATCCCTTCCTCTTCCAAGTATCATACTAGTTGCAACATGATGGGAGATGAAGAAATTAGGGGACAAGGATGATTTATTCACTTTTGAGATATAAAGAATTAGATCTTTAGGACTAAAAGGGACTTATTAAAGGTGTGGACCTTTGACACCTTTATTGCTGTGCTTATTCTAGATTTAAAACTTGATATTTCTAGTGTTTTTTAAATGACTCTTATTTTACATACTCTAGGGCATTAAATGATTGATGAATTTATTAAATGTTTTACAAAAGAACTAATTTTCTTTTCTAGAAAATATGTATGATAGAAATAACTTTATTCACATGCCTTAGGTGGGTAACAATTTATATTGGACAAGTAGTCCAATAGTGATTTATTTCTTTTATTACCTTGGCAAATAATGCAGAGAGGATTTGTCAGATAAAAGGTTACTGTAAGCTCATGTTTCAGACCTCCTTGAAAGGCTAGTTTAGTCATAGTGGTCAAATCTTGTTAAAGTAAAAATATTATCATGTGGCATACTGGGTAGGTGCAGTGTTAGAAAGAGATACAGGCTCCATCTATGAGAAAAGATAATAGGTATGTCTTCATCATAAAATATAATAAGGGGGAAAGAATTATAGAATTGGAAGTCATGAATATAAGGATTAAGACAAATATAAGAGGGGGCGGTTAAGTGGCGCAGTGGATAAAGCACCAGCCCTGGATTCAAGAGGACCTGAGTTCAAATGTGACCTCAGACACTTGACACTTACTAGCTCTGTGTGACCCTGGGCAAGTCACTTAACCACCTTAACCCTGCACCAAAAAACAAAAAAACAAAAAAAAAAGACAAATGTAAGAAAAAAACAAACCATTGCATTTAACCATAAACTATAATGTAAAATCTTCATCTGGAAGAGGTCAAGAATATGAAAGGAATCAATGAAAAAAAAAGATTTGAAGGAAGGTGTGGCTTAGCTGTGCCAAATCTCAAAGCAGTATTCATCAAAAAAACCTGATACTAGCTATGAAATAAAGTGGTAGGTCAGTGGAATGGATTAGGTACACAATATAGAGTAGAAAATGACCAAAGTAATCTAATGTTTGATAAGCCCAAAGATACAAGCTTTTGGAACAAGAACTCACAATTTGATAAAAACTGCTGGGAGAACTGGAAAGCAGTTTGGCAGAAACTAGGTAGAGACCAACATTTCATACTGTATACCAAGATAATATCAAAAATGGATACATGATTTAAAGAGTGATATAAAAATATTTTTTAAATTTTTAAAAAATTTTTTAAAAGAATTATATAAGCAAATTAAGAGATCATGGAATATTTTACCTGTCAGATTTATAGATAAGGGAAGAATTTATCACCAAACAAGAAAGAGAAAGCATTATGGGACATGAAACCAATGATTTTGATTATATCAAATTAAAAAGGGGTTACACAAATAATGCTGATACAGCCAAGATTAGAAGAAAAGCAAAAAACTGGGGAAATTTTTTTCTAGCAAATTTCTCTGATAAAGGCCTCATTTCTCATATAGAGAAATAAGTTAAATTTATAAGAATACAAGTCATTTCCAAATTGATAAATGATCAAAGGATATGAATAGGCAGTTTTCAGAAGAAATCAAAGCCATCAATATATAGTCATATAAAAATTCTCTAACTCATTACTGATTAGAGAAATGCAAATTAAAATAACTCTGAGGTACCACCTCATACCTATAAATTAGCTAACATGACAGAAGGAAAATCACAAATATTAGAGGGGCTATGGGAAAAAATGGGACACTAATACAATATTGGTAGAGTTGTAAACTGATCTAGCCATTCTAGAGAGCAATTTGGAACTATACCCCAAAAGGGCATAAAACTGCACACCCTTTGACCCAGCAATGCCACTATTAGGTCTGTATCTCAAAGAGAGCAAAGAAATAGGAAAAGAATCTTTTGTACAAAAATATATCAATTCTTTTTGTGGGGGGCAAAGAATTGGAAATTGAGGGATGCCCATCGATTGCAGAATGGCTGAACAGGTTGTGGTATAAGATTGCAATGGAATACGAAATGAACAGGATGCTCTCAGAAAAACCTGGAAAGACTTACGTGAACTGATGCAAAGTAGAATGAGCAGAACCAGTAGAACACTATATAGTATAAGGCAATATTGTAAGGATGATCAACTGTGAATGACTGAACTATTCTCAGTAATAAAATGATCTAAGACAATTCTGAAGGACTCATGATGATGCTATTCACCTCTAGAAAAAGAACTGATAGAGTCTGAATACAAATCAAAGAATACTTTTTTTACTTTATTTTTCTTGGGATTTTTTGTTTTTCTTTTGGTCTGTTTTCTTTCACAACATGACTAATATGGAAATATGTTTTACATGCCTGCACATGTATAACCTAAATCAAATTGTTAGCTTTCTCAATGAGGGGTAAGGGGAAAGGGGAGGGAGAAAACTGGGAGCTCAAATTTTTAAAAAACAAATGTTAAAAATGTGTACATGAGGGGCAACTAGGTGGCGCAGTGGATAAAGCACTGGCCCTGGATTCAAGAGGACCTGAGTTCAAATCCAGCCTCAGACAATTGACACTAGCTGTGTGACCCTGGGCAAGTCACTTAACCCTCAATGCCCCACCCCACCCCCCAAAAAATTTGCACATGTAATTGGAAAAAAATTTAAATAATAAATACACATATATACCTATAAATCTAATGAAACTGCTAATCCAGCATTCAAGTTCAACTTAACAATTCGATTTATCATTTAATTGTGGGTAAAACAATATTAGATACAAAGTTTAGGGAAGATATGCAGGAAATAAGTCAAACTATGACAAACATAAACAAAAATACCATAAGTGCACTAAAGAGACATAAAATGACATGGGAGAGGGAGATCCTGATTAAGAATGATAGAATAGGGGCAGCTAGGTGGCGCAGTGGACAGAGCACAGACCCTGGAGTCAGGAGTACCTTAGTTCAAATCCGGCCTCAGACACTTAATACTTACTACCTGTGTGACCCTGGGCAAGTCACTTAACCCCAACTGCGTCACTAAAAAAAAAAAAAGATAGACTAGGGGGCAACTAGATGGCACAGTGGATAGAACACTAGCCCTGTATTCAGGAAGACCTGAGTTCAAATAAGGCCTCAGACACTTGACACTTACTAGCTGTGTGACCCTGGGCAAGTCACTTAACCCCAACTGCCTCACCAAAAGAAAAAAAGAAAAAGGTCTAGTTGTCTTAATGAAAGAGCACAGTCATTAAGTCATCAGTGTGATATAGCAGCCAAAAAAGGTAATTTGATCTTGGATTTTATTAAGGAGCATAATATGCAGAAGTCAAGAAGTGATGATCTCACTGTAGCCTCAGACCTCATAGAGTCTCATATTCAGTTCTGGTTTAAGGACATTGGTAATTTAAAGTGTCCAAAGGAAGGCAACCAGGATCATTAAGGAGTCTTGAGATCATGTAACACAAGAAGCATTTGAAAGAACTGGTGTGTTTAGCCTGAAGAAAATATTCAAGAGATATAAGATCTGTCTTCAAGTATTTGAAGGGCTAGCATGTATAGGAGGAATGAGATTTATTCTAGTTGGCCACAGAAGACAGAACCAGAAGCTAAAGGTAGAAGATGCAAAGGGACCAGCTTAAGCTTGTTATGAAAAATTTCATATGCATTAGAGCTGTCCAAAACCAGAGTACACCGTTTCAAAATGTAGTAGGCTCCCCTCCTTGGAAGCCTTCAAAAAAGAGGTTGGACAACCACTTGTCACATGTTATAACAGGGGTTGGACTTTCCTACTTGGGACTGAATTAGATCTTTAACTCAAAATTTTTGATCCTATGAAATGTATCGGCTAAATTTCCTAATATATGAGAGAATAAAACAGAACATTTCTAAATTTAAATATGGAGCATTTAAAAGCTAAAACATGTAAAAACAGTACCATACCTTCCCCCAAATGTAAGACTGTTCTCTAAGTACCTGGGCAGAAGCAGATAGGGAGATCTAGGGAGGAAGTCAAACTTCAATATTTAAATATGTAAATTTGAGCTTTATACAATTGTTTATTGAAGAAAATTAGGCATGTAGTGTTCATCTTTTAATAGACACTCACTCTATTTCTGTGAATAGCATTTGTACCCGCAACTCTATTTGGAAACTTTAGAAACTTGAAAGCCCCTTTTTCTTTACTAGCAGGCATCTTTACTTTTATATATCCTGTCCTCCAAATTATTCCATTCCTAATCCTAATGTATTTCTAGTCAGTACATCACAATTACTGAGTACCTGTTATACCTTAGATCAAAGCTTCTTAAACTGTAGGTCCCTTAACTAGATGTGGGGATCAAGAAAATCTGGCAACAGTAAAAGATTATATATACCTCTTTTACATACCTATATACTAGGGGTGTGGTCAAGAGGGAGCTGGAAAAGGTTAAGAAGCCCTGCCTTAGGTGCTTTGAATGATACAGCAGAAATAAAGACAATAGAGGCAGCACAGCACACTGTTATGATAAAGAGCTATATTCAAAACCAGGTCCTGCCTTAGACACAGATTTACAATGTTACTAACCTTAGGCAAGTCATTAAACCTCTCTTTCCCCCAGGCAACTCTCTAAGACTCTAAGTTACAGAGAAGATGGCAACTTGTATTGATAGGAGTTTCTTCATCTGGGAATAATGAAATCAGTGGGGAGGGAGGGAAGGAAGGAAGGAGAAATTAAAGTCCAAGCTCTCAAGAGACTTGAGAAATTTGGGGAGTAAGGAGTAAAGTATGTGAAACAATTAACAATGTAAAGTATATTTAATTAAATGCTGAATTAAAAATTTAGGGTGTCTTTGGCTCTTAAATACTGAAATAAATTACCCAATCTTGGTAATCTTTCTGTTATAGAGGGTTTTTTTGTACTGTAATAATGTTTGGCTACGAAGTATCTTTTGAAAGAATCAAGGTATTGCCCATTGTCAACTTCTAGCTTAATGGACCTTAAGAACAAAGTATCTAAGAATCTCTAAATACTTTCAATTATCTTACTATCAAAGCATACCCAACACACACACACACACACACACACACACACTCTCTCTCTCTCTCTCTCTCAAAAACAAGCTATTGTGAAGCAAAGACTTAGTTCACCAATGAATTCCCCAGCTACCATCAAGCTTAAACTACTAATTCCAAACATGAAATTTCAAAACATTACTAAATATTGCTAAACTCCACTTTTAAAATAAGCATATATAACAGGTAACTTTACACACTCATTCCCACCAAAGAAGTTATTTAAACTCCATATTTATGTAAAATACTAATAAAGATATTTATTCAGTCATTTATTCAGTTAGGTCCAACTCTATGTGACTCCAATTTGGAGTTTCTTGGCAAAGACACTGGGGTAGTTTGCCATTTCCTTCTCCAGCTCATTTTATAAATAAGGAAATGATTGGAAACATGGTTAAGTGAAGTGACACCATGCTGTGCCAGTGTCTTCCATGTAATGCAATAAATTTTAAAGTTCTTAAGAGACCTTGAGAGTGTCCTTACATCGCTTTTTCTGACCACCATGTGAGCGCCTGCCCTATGTAAGTTCTTCATAAAATATAAGGTGGTTTGCACTAGTAATTGGAGGATCAGGAAATGGCTGCCTGGGAGAGTAAGAAATCATTCCAGATAAGCAGGATGGTACTCCACTCTAAATTCTGAAGGTAGTTCATGGGAAGCCAAACATGAATATAATTCAGAAGATCATATGTGGCCAAGAGGTCTTTGGGTGGTACGATGCAAGCTGTGAGAGTTTAAGAATTATCAATGGGGCAATTCTAGGGATAAGAAAAAGAAGAGTAAGGGAGGCTAATTAGGAGTCTAGTCCAGAGTGAGGTAGTGAGGTTCTAGAAGGATGGTGGTAGGGGGAATAAAGAGGAATTCTTAGACATGAGGGAGATTTGGAGGGGGAAAAAATCAATGGGACTTAATTACTAACTTTGTTATGGGCAACTGAGGGACAGGAGAGGAATTATGTCAAGGATAACACCAAATGCTTTACAGGGGTACTATTATAAGAGAAAGGGAAATTGGAAGCAAAACCAGCTGAAAATTGGGGGGAGATAAAATAGGGTTTTTTTCCCTTGAGAAAGATGATGGGGGTAATTGAAGTTTCTCAATTAATCCTAATTTTTAAAAATAACTCTAATTTTTTTAAACTTTTATTTTTTTATTTTTAATTTATGGCATAAAATAAGCATTTCCATAACAATATAATAAAAATATGATTGTACGTGAAACTGCACATCTATTATGAACAGCTTGCTTTTCCTTTTAAATATAAAATTATCATATAAACTTTTTTCCTTTTTTTTCTTTCCCTTGCCCCTGCCCTAGGGATGGCTATTAGTCACAAATATGTCTGTATACACACACACACACACACACACATATATATATATACATATATATGTAAAATCATTCATGCATTCTTCTACTTATCAGTTCTTTCTATAGATTCAAATAGCATCTTCCTTTATATGTTTTTTGTAATTAATTTAGGTATTGTGACAATTGGAGTGACGCCCCCTGCTGGAGAGATACTGTAGGAAAGCTCCACCATGAGGAGGAGTCTGAGGGCAAGCCGTGTGGCTTGGAACCGTTTTCCAGTTAAGACAGGAGGCTTGTGGGACGAAGAAGGAGCGAGGCTCTCTCTTTCAGGAGGGCCAAGGACCTCGTGGGGAGTGGGGCTGGAGATGCTGACTCCCTGAGATAGATAGATGTAGGCACCTTGGCCTCTTTCTCTCTCTTCACCAAATTCTTATGCTCCTTAATAAATGCTTAAAAGTCTAAGCTAAAGCTTCTGATTGGCAACCACTCATTAGATTTTTAGACAGTATAGCTAGAATTTTAGACACTTCACAGCAACCAACCATTCAGATAGCAACTTTACAGTATTTATAATAGTCAAAATGACTTAGTCACTCAAAGTTGTACTTAAAACAATATTGCTGTTACTGTATACAACATTTTCCTGGTTCTGCTCATTTCACTCTTATTTCATGCAAGTCTATCAACATTTTTCTAAGATCACCAAACTCATCATTTCTTAGAGCACAGTAGTATTCCATCACAATTAGATACCACAACTTGTTCAGCCATTTCCCAATTGACAGGAATCCCCAAAATTCCCAGTTCTTTGCCATTACAAAGAGAGATGTTATAAATATTTTAGAACATATAGGTTCTTTTCTTTTTTCTCTAATCATCTTTGGAAACAGAGTTGGTATTGATGGGTCAAAGGGTATAGGCAGTTTAATAACTCTTTGGCCGTAATTCCAGATTGCTCTCCAAAATGGCTAGATTAAGTTCACAATTCCACCAATGAATTAGTATCCCAATTTTTCCACATCCCCAACATTTGTCACTTTCCCTTTCAATCATTTTAGCCAATCTGACAGGTGTGAGATATGTTTTAATTTGCATTTCTCTAATCAATAATGATTTAGAGCATTTTTTCATATGACTATAAATTGTTTTTATTTCTTTATCAGAAAACTGCTGGTTCATATCCTTTCATTTGTCAATTGGGAAATGACTCGTTCTTATGAATTTTACAAAGTTTTTTAATATATTTAAAATATGAGACATTAATCTAAGAAATAAATGAAAATTTCCCCCAATTTTCTGCTTTCCTTCTGATCTTGGCTACATTTGTTTTATTTGTACAAACCTTTTTATTTTAATGCAATAAAAATTAGTCACTTTATACTTCACCTTGCTCTATCTCTTGTTTATTCATAAATTGTTCACCTAGCCATGTCTGATAAGCGATACATTCCCTGTTCTTCAAATTTTCTTGTAATACCTCTTTATAACTAGGTTGTGAATCCATTTTGACCTTATCTTGGTAAATGGTGTAAGATATTGGTCTATGGTCAATTTCTGCCATACTGCTTTCCACATCCTTAATTTTTAAATGTAATTTCTTATACATTTATAGATATAACTTTTTTAAAATGTAACTGAATTTATTAATGTAACTTCCCAATTAACTCAATCTCTTTTAGAGCAGATATTTCTAAAACACCTAAGTCTTCTCCATTAACCCACATGGTTTAGTTGTTACCAAACATCATTTCTGTTTTCATCTTCTATGTCAAGTGTCCAACTTTACAAAAAAACTAATTTACAAAAGAACTAACTTTGTATGAGGAAAGCTAGTTAGATAGCCTAGTCGATAAAGTGCTGAATTTGGAATCAGAGAGACTTAAGTCACTTAATGTCTTAAATAAAATAGGGATAATAAAAGCACCCATCTCACAAAGTTGTTTGCAAACCTTACAGCATAATGTTAGTTGCTATTATTATTACATTTCCTTTCCAAAGAAGGAAGGGATCACCTCTCAAGAAAGGAGTAAATTCTAATAATAAAATTCCTGAATAGAGTTGTACCAACTAGAATTGTGAAGAAAAGGGAAGGAAAAGAGATGGCAGTGACAATCAGCTTAGAGATCTACTGAAACAATGGAAGGATTTAAGACATAGATGCTGAGACCTACTATAGACTAAGGACCAATGTTCTACCCTCACTATTCCATTTTTACACTATGCTTCTTAAAATTCAGTGTGGCATATCATTCTGATAGTTACCAAAAAAACTATATCCCACAATATTTCTGATCTTTAATTTCCAAACTTATTTTAATTACCAAAAAAAAAAAAATCAGTCACTAATTATAACAAGAAACCTTTGACAATTAAAACAAATCTTCTAATCCTTTCCAATTGTTTCATTTCTCATCTTCATATTTATGTTCAAGGATCACATAATCTTGAAGATTTAGATTTCATCTAGTTCAATCCATAGATGACTAAGAATCCCTTCAAAGAAATGCTCAACAAGTAGTTATCTAGGCTCTGCTTGAAGACTTTCAAAGAGAGGAAATCCACTACCACATTCCACTTTGGGAAAGTTTTCATTTTTAGTAATCAATCTACCTCTGTATACTTTCCCCATCATTCCTCATTACCCTCTGGGACCATAAATCTAAACCCTTTTCCAAAGGACAGTCTTCTAAACGCTTGATAACTATCAGCCCCTTTTCCCAAGTGTTCTATTCTCCAAACTAACCTTCATTACTTCTTATTCTCTAATTGTAATGATCCCTCGGCTTTCTGAGTATCTAGAATTTAATGTAGTACTCCAGATGTGACTTGACCAGGAAAGAGTATTGTGGAAGTACTACCCCCTTCATGTTCATCTCTCATTGCAACCTACTATACCTTTAGCTTTTCTAGCTGTGTTCACTGTTGACTCCTATTGAGCATGCAATCCATTCAACACCCAGGACATTTTAAATGGAAATGTGAAAAATTTCACCATTCCATCATCATTACTACAAACACTGTCAGTGTATTGTAGGCTACTAAAATGTAATACTCCCCAATCCAAAGAATTCTGAAACAATGCCTAGGAAAACATCATCCTCTCAAATAGAATTGACATAAAATAATGTTGGTCAGCTGCCAAAGTAACCTGGCTTCAGTGGCAGCATGCTGCAATAAGTACTGGACCTGGCTCAAAATTTAAGAAGTCCTGAATTCACATCTCAGCTCCAACACCTAATGGCTGTGTGAACCTGGGCAGGTCACTTCATTTTCTGGGCCTCACTTTCCTTCATCTATAAAATGTTAATGATACTTGCTCTACCAACCTTTTCCAAGTTGTGAAGAAATCAAAGACAAAAAGTTTCATGTAAATGTGAGATATTATACTAACACTCTGTTGGTGGCACTGTAAATTATTCCAACCTTTCTGGAAGAAAATTTTAAATTATATAAGAAAAATCACTAACCTAGTCACACTGTCTTTGAACCAATGATCCCACTAACTCAAGAAAGCCAAAGTCTGTCACAAAGATCTCACATCTATCAAAATATTCACAGAAGAACTTTTTGTGGTAGCAAAAAAACAGGAAACAAAATAAGTGCCCAACAACTGGAGAATGGATGAATAAATTTTGGCATATGTAACATATTATCATTATGCAACAAGAAATAGCAAATTTAAGGAATTCAGAGAAACATGGAAAAACTTATATGGACTGATGAAATAAAAACAAAACCAGAAGGATACATGACAACAACAACATTTTAAAAGGCAGCTAAATGAAGATTAATCTTAGTGAAGGAAAACAAGATAAAAAACTATGCCCTCCTTTCTAAGGGAAAGGAGAGTCTTGAGTGCAGAATATTGAATTGTCAGACCCAGGAAGTTTTTGCTTCAGTCTTGCTGTTGCAAAAAAAGGATTTCTATGGGGCATAGGATAAATCAAGAAATTATTGGGGTATAAAAACAAAAAGGTATTAATAAAACTTTAAATGGGAACTATTATTGTCATCATCAAAGGTATATGAATTGTGGAGGAGTATGATCTATCACTCAAACCCTTAACCAGAGTTACACCACTTCCTAAATAAGTGAATTAAATTCAGATATGATCTACTCAAATGTATTGTATTATAATATGAGATCATGTTACTTAGGGTGACTGACAACCTGGGATCTATTTGTTCAGTAATACCACTTCCCAAAATCCAATCAAGAAGGATACCACTTAGGACTTCAGAATGGGTTGTCTGGAATACAACTGCTGCAATCAAAGTTCTATCTTATTAAGTTACATTGTACCACATTGAAGTAAATTTGTTGTGGTCATCAACAATGAATCAGGATAGTCAAATAACTTGTCAATGTTTGTTTAGTACTAGTGGTCCACTGGAGACGGTGTACCAATTCTCAAAACAATTGTTTAGAGATAGAGTGGATAAGAAACACTTATCAAACTCTTAGTTTAACAGGACTATGCCTTAACATCTAACTCCTTCCCTTTTTTCTGATACTATGCTCACTAAACAGTCTTTGGATTATTTTGCAATTTGGTCTTCTGAATGGACTTTGACCTTCCCAGCAGGAGTCTTCTGTACAGATGACCAATACAAGTTCCTTTGCCATTATAAATTAATAAATTGGCTTTCTGAGCAGACATCATAAGGGTAGAGTAACAATACCAGTTCTTTCCAAATATATCTCCCAGCATAAATTAATAAAATGAGCATTGTTTTAGTTTCTCATGAATTTGTTTAGTTTAACTAAATTAGAAAGGTATTGTAACATAATGGATTAAGAGTAAGTATACAAGGGGGCAGCTAGGTGGAACAGTGGATTTAAGTATACATAGTGGACTTGGGAGTAAGAAAGATCTGGATTCACACAACTACCCAAGACCCTGAGAGTAAATTGTTTTAACTATCCTGAGCTTTAGTTTCCTTATCTTCAATGAGTTATGATAATAGCACCTACCCGTATAGATCAAAGGGAATACTGTATGTAAAGGAAAAATGCTATATGTCAGTTACTATGACTTCCCAAAATCTGATCATTCAGACTGAAGTATTGTAAACAGCTAAGAAATAAACTCTTAGCCTGCATGACGCCAAAAGCTTGCTACCCCTAAGAAAGTCCCAATTGAGCAGCCCAGGCACTCTCCCAAACTCATTCTACAAAGTTCTGAACTTAATGTCCCAGTGCCCCACCCCACCAAGAAAGGAATGCATATTACCAACTCATCTTCTCTGAAATATCAAATATGAATTCATAATTGCTTCATTGAAAGTTATGTTTTCACTACATCACTCACCTTGTTAAATATATTTTTCACAACCCTTATAATCTTTACTAGCTTTTAAGAAAATGACCTCAAGATACTTCACTATCCAATAAAATTCTACTCAATTTCTACTTTTTCCTTACATTTTAAAAATGTATCTTTTCACAAGTCAAAACAAATCATGTTCACGTTAGACCCTACATCATTTATAGGAATTATCCATACTGATGAGTTGTGCATAGAATCTAAAAACCACTTTTATTTCATTATATATTTGTTGCTAAAGATGTTTTGTTTCTGACACCAACAACAGATCAGGGTCTCTAAACTTATTTTGTTTAAGTAGTATTTAAATTTGTATTCCCTGAACATGCCAATTCATTTCCATGAAAGGTATCCTGAAGTACTAAGATAGTAAGAGAAAGTTGGTCTGAGACTAGTCTTTATTGCTATGGTTCCAAGTCAATCACGAATTGACTATACCCATATCAACAAATAAAATGTTTTGTGTTACAGCTATGCTAATTTTTTAAATGGCCCCACTACCTTCTGATTCACCCAGTGTTTATAACTTTAGAGTCATTTCTGACTCTTCCCTGTTACTCACCCCATACACCCAATCCTGTTCTTTCAAGTCTCAAAGCATCTGGCTTCTCTAAAGCAATCATCCCAGTAGAGGCCCTTATCTCTTCTCTAACAGCTTTCTTCCTGCTCTTCCTCCCTCCAGTCTGTTTTCCCCAACCCATTTAGGATCTGGTAAATCTTCCTAATGTAACTTCAGTATTATGTCACTCCCACTTAAAAACCTCTAGTCACTTATTGCTACCTAGGCAAGCTACTTAAACTCTCCATGTCTTCAGTTTGCTCATGGGTAAAATGACGGGATTAGACCAGATGACCTCCAAGGTCCCTTTCGGGTCTGTATCTATGACCTTAAATAAAATTTGGATTCAGAATTTTAGAATTCAAAGCCCTCCACAGTCTGGCTTCAACGTAGCTTGTCTCTTGCCATCATTTATTCTCCATTCTGATTCTGTTGTCCAGTCAAACCAGACAACTGTTCTCATACTGCCCTTTCCCATCTCCATGAATTTGTTCACACTGTTAGTCCTTTATTCCCAAAAGGCTCCTCCTGCCCCCCCAGGATGCTTAAGTTCTCTCTTCAACTTAGCTTCATGAAGCCATCCCTGATACCTCTCCAGCTGAAAGTGATTGTTCCCTCCTCCAATTTCTCTGTCCCATTATTCTAAATTCTATCATATTTGGTTTATATACATTTAGTACACTCTCCCATCCTATTAGAATGTTCTCCTTGAGCACACAAAAGATGATTTTTGATTTATACTCCCAATACCTAAGACAGTGCTTTGCATAGTAGGAAGCTAATAAATATTTAACTGGACTTGTACTATCAACTAGTGTCTGGTTTGGTTTTTTAAGTTGCTGATATTGGAACCAATAGCCTTTTCCAATTTTACCAGATGAAAAGGCTTTTAGATTGTGTATTGGGTACTACAGCACAGGCCTTGGAGCCAGAAATATTTGAGTTCAAATCCTGCCTTACCAGATGTGTGATCCTAGGCAAGTCATTTTACATCTCTCAGCTACAGTTTTCTCTTTTGTAAAAACAAGGAAACTGATGACAGCTATTCAGAGAGTGAATGATACTATTGATTGAGATAGTATGTGTAAAGTCATTCTTTGCACACTTCCTTCAAGACTCCACTCAAATCCGCCTCCTACTGCCACCAGTACCTTCCAAGATTACTTTCCATTTACACTGTATATATGATTTCATGTATACTTGTTTGCATGTTGTCTCCCCATTAGGATGTGATTTCCTTGAGGACAGGGATCATACTTTCTGCCTTTCTTTGTATCCCCAGAGCTTACCACAGTACCAAGTGGGAATTCTTAATATATGCTTGTTGAGTTGACTGTTAAGTGGAATTTTTCTAATAATATAACAATAATGGGTCTTCAATCTATATTTTCACTCTAATTGCAGTTTTAAAACATTAGAATTGTCAGAACACTGAACTATTTATATATTTAGAATTGGTACCTCTGGTCCCAAAATATCCAAATGACCGTCAGCAAATTTGTGACCAAAATTATTTAGGGATTCCGCCCCCCCAGAAAAAAAAATCTGTAAGGAAGTCATTTAAAATGTTTGATTACACAAAATTAAACATTATTCTTTTATTTAATAGTCTACCTCAACACTTCCAGAGAGTAATCTGTTGCCCCCCCCTTGCCATGATCATCATGCATCAGAATATGGTTTGAAACCCCTGCTTTAAATTTAACCTGTGTTGGGGCAGCTAGGTGGCACAGTGGATAAAGCACCATCCCGGGATTCAGGAGGACCTGAGTTCAAATTTGGCCTCAAACACTTGACACTTACTAGACATGTGACCCTGGGCAAGTCACTTAACCCTCATTGCTCCCCCTCCAAAAAAACAAACAAACAAACAAAAACAAATTTAACCTGTGTTCCTGGACAGAGAAATTTATTTCAAGAATATATTATTGTCTTCAGATACATTCCTTAAAAACATTTTCACATTACATCCCAAAGCACATCACCACACACAGATGGGAAGCGTCTTTGATAACTATATATCTAGAAATCACAGTATAGGAGTAATGAATAGAAAACTAGAATACATCAAAATAAATACTTTAGGGGCAGCTAGGTGGCTCAGTGGATAGAGCACCCGCCCTGAGTCAGGAGTACCTGAGTTCAAATCCGGCCTCAGACACTTAACACTTACTAGCTGTGTGACCCTGGGCAAGTCACTTAACCCCAATTGCCTCACTAAAAATAAATAAATAAATAATACTTTACTTGCTAATAAATTAACAATAAAAATGGTTAAGGCTACCTATCTGTTCCAGCCTTAGCACAATTCCTGGAACATAGCATGTGCTTAATGCTTGTTGACTTAACTAGAACAATCTAGACAGATCTTTTTCCCTACACACAAAAACAAGGATTTGGATTTGCTTTCCTAACTTATAGGGAAGAAGGAAGAAAATCGAAATGGCAAAGAATGGCAGTATGGTATAATGCAAAGGGTATTCAATTTGCAGTCAGAAGACCTAGGTTCTAAATCTGACTCAGCCACTTACTACTTTGACCTTAAACAAGTGAAACTCAGCCTCGATTTCCTCATTCGTAAAATAAGAATGTTACAGTAGGTGATCTTTAAGGACATAGCTAAATGTTGGTATCTTAAGGGTGTACTGAAGTATTAAACCATTTAATGTGACTAGAGGTTTTTTTAAGATATACACAAAAAATAGTAAAGACAATCTTTAAAATACAGTTAAGTAAACTTGAGTCAAAAATAGGGTAATTAAAATCTTTATTTCATTTAATTCGTTAACAGACTGTTCAACACACAAGGTTTCATTCCAGTTACTCAAAGGAAGTTTTTGGCTTAACTATATAAGGCTCTATTCATTCAATTATTTATACACAGAATGATTTTCACTCCCAATCATTTCTGAATCACTAAAGGGTATTTTTCATGGCAAACAAATTCAATCAACACAAGAATGCTACTACGATCTAAAGCCACATTAACCCTGGCATATTCTGGTCAAAGAGCTCACACAAATTTGCCAACATCATTACCTTCAACTCCTGGGCATATATAAGAAGTCCTTCGCACCTGCCTTCATTCTCAAATGAGACTGTGAAGTAGGACAACGGCTTGAAATTTGTAAACGGATTAAAAGTTGCTTTCAAATACTGAGAGATCCCTAGGTGTTTATCGAGTTTTTCAAAAGCTTCCGTCACCCTGTCCTTTTGCAAAAATCTGCCCCAAGGGGTAAATTTTCAGAAACAAAATGAAGTGAACTTCAACCGCAAGCACTTAATGAGAACAAAAGAGAGAAAAAGAAAAACAACTCAACTCTTCCCTCAAACTAAGCATAAGGAATAAACCAGCTTCCTGAAGCCTAGAAAGAACATGGGGGAGAAACCTAAAAACGGCCCAAAATCTTTCCAGTCAGAGGGAGAGGAAAGACTATCCCAATGCTGGAAAATAATTCCGAAACGGTGTTTAAAGTTGTGTCTTCTGGGGAATGACTGATTTAGGGGGACTCGGAGTTCAAGATTTCCCTCGTGCACGCTGTCCCACGCTAAGTGCGGTCAGAGCTGCATGGTCTATAAGCTCGGAAGGGGGGAGGGGAGGGGGACGGGGTAGGGACGGCTGTTGGGGAAGGGGAGGAGGGGCGGTCTTTCCCCTAAATAGAGGCCAGCGCAGCCGACCCACAAACCCCCAGCCCCCGCCCGCAGTCGGGGGCACAAGTTGTGCCGCCCCCTCCCACATGCCCGAGCTCTTTTCGTCAGACACAGTCTCTCCTTTGTCTGAGTGCAAGGTCCCACCAAGTTGTGTCTGTCCCGTCACGCCCGGAGTTCTCCTGACGCCCGGCACACAAAGGATACTTGGGGCGGCCGGGACGGGGCCCCGAGCCCCGAACCCGAAGGATCAGGCGGAAAAGGAAAAAGGAAAGCGGGTGGTGGGAGGCGGGAACAAAACAAAACACCCGGACCACAGCGACCCAGCGCTCTCCGGGCCGTTCCTCCCCACCCTGGTCCCTCAATCCCTGCGTCTATGGCCGCCCTAAGTGAGGGCCGCCGACCCCCGTCCCCCCAGCTTCGGGCTCCCTTCCCCCCGGTCATACAAAGAAGGCGCCGGGTGAACCCCGCTCCGGGGCGATACCCGGAGACAGGCAACATCGCCCCCGCCGCCGCCCGTAACTCCACGGGCTTCTGAGCCCGTCCCGCTAGCCGGGGCTAACCCGGTGGCTTTACCTTCTTTCCCTCTCCCCAGCCCGCGCCGCTCCCCGCGCGCTGCTCCCGCGCGCCGCCGCTGCCGGTCCTCCGCCTGCTTTCTCTGTCCCTGTGGGTGTCGGATGCTACCGGACCGAGCGCCAAACCTGACAGCCCAATCGCCATCGCTCTCATTGGCCCCCCCACTACAATCAAGCGCCGCCCCGATTGGAGGGACGAGAGGCAGGCTTTCACCCAATCAGAGGACCCGCCGAGCTCCCAGGCGCCGGGAAGACCCACAGCCCCACGCATATACTTATCTCCGGACTGTACACATACATACACATATTCTCATGTACACGCACACACACATACACACACACACTCCCTGAGACGCTGGGGGTTTTTACGTGCGAAACTACCGCCGCCGTCCCTTTGTTCTCTCGTTTTACACGCAGGGTACGGATCGGGAAGGCGGGTGGGCCGCTGGGCGAACACGGCTGGGGGAGGATGGGAGGAGGGCCCGGCTGAACAAGCCAGGCCGGGAGAGGGGCGGGGAGGAAAGAGGAAGGACTGAGATGCTGCTCTAATCTTGGCGGGAATAGCCACCTCCGGGCCCCGGAGGGGCCGGGGAGGGGAGGGGAGGAGGGGCGTCGGAGGGAGGTAGTTCAAGGGGCCTTGGCGGCCAAGTTTGAATCAGTTCGAAACTCAAGGCGTGGTAACGGTTTTAACGGCCGCGCTCTTTCTCCTCTCTCTCCCGAGTGGCGGGTTGGACTAGGCGGGGCCCCGGGCGGGCGGGGGCGAGCCGTCCCCGGGAGACCCCGGAGGTGGGGGCGAGCCTCCGCGTCCAGCGGCCTCCCGAGCCCGCCGCGGCCGCCGCGTCGCCTCCGACCGTGTCCGGGCGGCGGCTGCACTTGATGGCCGCTAGGGGCGGCGCGGCGCGCGCGGGGTGCGGCGCCTGGGGCTCTGCCGCTGATTTGCATGCGAGGCGCGCGGCGTTCCCCGCCCGCCCTGGCGGGATCTGGCCCGGCTAATCAGCGCGCTCGCTCGGGGCGGGGGCGCGCGGCCGTTGGGGGCCCGGGAGGCGCTCGGGGGCCCTAAGCTCCAAAGCCGCAAGCTTTTTAGGTGGGTCCGCCGGGGCCTCGGTCCGCTGCAGAGCCAGCCCCGGCTGCGGGGCTGTACTTAAGAAGAAGTGAAAGGCAGCTGTCGGTAGTTGCATTTCAGATCTCAGGGGTTTTTTTAAGCCTTGGCTGCGTTCGTTCGGGGCTTGCGAGCCCGAGTGCACGTGTCGGCTCCTGAGTCACTCGGATGCAGCCCCACATGTGCCGGGCAGACCTCCCGCTAACCTCCCGTTGGCAGGAATGTCAGGGTGCCTCTAACGCGGTGAATTTTAAAAAGCATAGTGACCTTAAGAAAACCCAGCTCCACACAGGAACAGAAACTGCACTTTTTTGGCTTGGGGTTTTTTTAACCCAGGCATTAAACTCTCCCTGAGGTAGTTTGAATTCAGGAATACCTGAGTTCAAATCCGGCCTCAGACACTTGACACTTGACACTTACTAGCTGTGTGACCCTGGGCAAGTCACTTAACCCCCATTGCCACGCCAAAAAAAAACAAAAATCCAACACCCCCCCCCAAAAAAAAAACAGTAAAGGAAAACAATATGTGAGACATAGTCTGGTGTGAAGAAGGTATAGCAAAATTGCTGATGTAATTAGATTAAAATATATTATGTAAATAATAATAATATTAATAACAACAGCTGTATCAGCTCCCATGGGTTCAATTCCCATTTTTATTTTGGTTACTCTCAGGTCTTCCTTTCCTGCCTCAATATCTCTGCTGATATCCAATCTCCCATCTCCAACTGCCTTTCAGATATTTTAAACTGAATATCCAGTAGACATCATAAACTCAATATGTCCAAAACAGAAATCATTGTCTTTCTTCCTAAATCCTCTTGCCCCTCCTCCCATTCCTATTACTGTGGAAGACATCATCCTTCTAGTGCCTCAGGCTCCCCTACTTCTTCTCAAACACTAATATCTGGAAAATAATAATTTTCTCTGTCTCCATGCCTCCCTGCACCCATTCAGATTTACAGTCTGATTTTCTGATCAGACAACTAGAATGTGTTTCTCATGCTCAGGGTTCCCTTGGAGAAGTAGCATGTGTTGGATATTCCTGATCTTATGTGTTTTGAACTGCAAAAGCTGAGATCAAGGTGGTGAGGATTGCCAGGGGAATATGCCAGTGATGGAAAAGGCATGTCCTTAGCTCTGCTTCAAAGTGTTCTTCTGATGCATCATTCGAAAAACTGCTCCCTTTCTCTAGGTGAGGATCTGTATGAAAGGCTCTTAATTTATTAACTATATGTCCTTAAGTGAGTTCCCTTAAGGATCAGGCATTGGCCTTAGAACATATAGTTCTCCCCCGCAACCAACACCTCCTCCTTAAATACCTGACCCATCCTGCTCTGTTTAGAGGCAGAGAAGCAACAAAGTAACACAATACATAGAATGATGGACTTGGCATGAGGAAGACCTGAGTTCATATTCTGCCACATACTTCTCAAATTCAGCTGTATGAGCTGGTCAAGTACCCTATCCTCTTTCAAGTTAAGTCAAATCAACAAGCATTTATTAAACATCTACTTTGTGCCTGTCACTGTGCCCTGAGCTTTGGTGATAAAAAGAAGGGCAGAAAATAGTCCCTGCTTTCAAGATGCTCACAATCTAATGGGGAAGAAAAGAAGCAAGCACCTATGAATGAACACACACACACACACATATATATACACATAGTTTATTCATAGGTGCTTACTTTTTCCCCTACAGCATACAAATATGATATATGTATACATACACACACATACACACACACACACACATATACATATACACATTATAAATTAGAGACAGAGAGACAGCAGTAGAATTAAGGGGGACTGGAACGGACTTTGCAGGGGCAGGATTTTAACTGAGACGAAGAAATTCAGGAGGTGGAGAAGAGAAGGCATATGTGGCAGTCAGTGAAAATGAAGTCAGAGAACAGAGTACAAGGAACAAGAAGGAGGACAGTGTTGATGGTTTGTAGAGTAGTATATGAAAGGGACTCGGGCCTAAAAAGATTATAAAAATAGGAAGGGGCCAGATATGGGGGGCTCTGAAAGGCCAAAAGAGGATTTTATATTAAGTCATGGAGTTAATAAGGAGTCACTGCAGTTTGTTGAATGAGGGTAGACGGGTATGGTCAGACCTGCATTTGAGGAATTTCACTGTGATGGCTGAGGGGCTATGGACTGGAGTATCCAGATTCTGGAGAAAAGGAAATGAACTAAAAGCCTATTGCAACGGTCCAGCCACAACGTGATGAGTGCCTGCACCAGGTTACTGGCAGTGTCAGAGGAGAGATGATGCACCCATGACAAATGTTTCGAAGTTAAAATTGACGGGAAATAGGTTATGTGTGAGGGGGTGGTGTTGAGAAAAAGCAAGGAGTCAAGGATGACACTTGGGGCTGGGAGGATGAATGAAGAAAGAAAGCAGCATATACTGAATGTTTGCTATGTACAAAGCACTGTGCTAAGAGCTAGGGACACAAATAGAAAAATCATATTAGTCCCTGATCTCGAGGGGTTCACCTTCAAACGGAGGAGCCAACACGTGAAAACTATTTCAGCTACAAGTCAGATGGAAAGGTTCCATGTTCCTTAGGGTTCAGTGGTAAAGTTGATGATAATGCCTTTACATTAATGCCATTTCCACTGATAAAAATCATTAAATTCTCATGTGAACCATTTGACAGTGCCAAGGACTTTGGTGGCAAGAACTTTTCTTTCGGCATCTTCAGAAGCTGGAGCTGTAGTATCTGCCTGCAGGAGCAATTGCTACAGCACTAAAAGCAAGACTCCTGGGCTTAGGGTCCTGGACTGTCTCCATTGGTCAGAGTCAGGTCAGAGTGGTAATGCTTGGATTTTCCTGGCACAGCCTAATTTATCTTTCCTTCGGAATGCCTTGCTTCTTCAGCTAGGTTGTGTTGCTTGCCCTGTGGCTGGCAGTTGGTGGGGACGATTGGCCTCTTCTCCAGAGGAGTTGTTTGCATAGATGATGTCATTGAGGGATAGACTGGAAGCAGGATTCTAGTCTAGGGGGTGGTTCTCCCAGGGTTCTTCTGCTTCTGTGGCTCAGTGACAATTGGTCAGCAATTATTGCTTCTGGTGGTGAAGAAAGTAAGGCCTTATCTATAATTATTTTCCCCCTTTATGATGGCTTCAGGAGCTACGGAAGTAGCTCTGGTGGCTCAGAGCACTGTTATTCCTAAGGCTCTTCAGTTTAGAGCACTGGGTTTTCTCCATTGTGCTCTATAGAGAGATGGTGGTTAGGTTGGTAGTGATTGTTTGACTTGCCTGGCACATATTGCTTCCTCTTTCTCCTTCAGGGTGCCTTGCTCCTTCAGATATGCTGGCTTGAATGTCTTGTGGCTTGGGAATAACTGGCCCCCCTTATCTACAGGATGATAGTTTACTTGACAGTAATTGGGAAGTGAAAAATTGGGGAGGATTTTGGGGGAAAGGATGAGTGCAGTTGCCATAAACCTTCAATTTGTAAAAAATCGAAATATCTGTGGAACACAATCAAATGAAGTGCAATAAAATGAGGTATGCCTGTAATATCTGGCAAGCATATTACCAACCTTATAAAAGCACTATATTAATGGTAGGTGTCATTGAAATCACAGCAGACAGAGAGGTGGATTGTTCCCCTTCTCATGTGCTTCTGTTTAATTTTATCAATAGGCTCCTGTACAAATTCATCACCTAGAATTGTTTTGTGACTATCCGGAATCTATAGGAATAGACAACAGTTGATAAAAAAGAGACCTTGGTGTTTTAATGAACTGAAAGTTCAATAGAAGTCCACCATCTGACAAAGTGGCCAAGAAAGTCAAGGTAATGTTTAAGGCACACAGTCTAGAAAACAGGAGCTGATAGTTCTGTTGCACTGAGCCCTGATCAGACCACATATGCAGGAGGCAACACTTTTTTAAACTTATGCTTTTAACCTTACACTATTTTGACCTACTACATATTACAACATGCATTTATTTTTTATTTTTATTTTTTTATTTTTTTGGTGGGGCAATGAGGATTAAGTGACTTGCCCAGGGTCACATAGCTAGTACGTGTCAAGTGTCTGAGGCCGGATTTGAACTCGGGTCCTTCTGAATCCAGGACTGGTGCTTTATCTACTGCTCAACCTAGCTGCCCCCTACAGCATGCATTTAGCTAGACAGTATCTGATCTTCACCACAAGCCCAGGGGCAGAGGATTCCTGGATGTACAGATGGATGGGCACAGTGCAAGTTCATAAGGAGTGCCTGCTGGCCAAAGCCCTGAGAAGGAAAGGTCAGCCTAACAAATCTTCCAGTTCTGACATTCTCTTCCCTTTTTCTTCATCCCATTTTCCTTGATTCCCCTGTGTTTTGACTCTTCATTTCCAGTTTCTCCAATTTATTTCCTGGATTTCTTTGTTAGGTAACATATGGTTTTTTTGCCTCCAGAGATCTTTTGCCTCGGCATACATTACCTCCTTTGCTGGCTGTCAGTGCCTTCTACCACCAGCTGAGAGCATTCCCCATGTTCCTAAAGGATAACCCTTTGTGGGGAAGACCTCAGGGGAAGGTACAGAATCTTAACTCAAGGAGCTGTAGCCATGAAGTACAGAACTCTAAGGCTGACTATAAGTGTCTCTTCATGGAAGTCGCCAGCCTCTGGTTATAGCTGGCTATCACCCAGGGAAAGGAGATGTGTTCCAGCTGTAGTTGGAACATGCTATCCACCCTTGTGCCAGTTGGTATTGTCTGCCAGAAAAAAAAATCTGGCCAACTGGAAGAGATGTGTAAGTTCTTAGCCCAGATCAAAGTACTTCCAAATTTGTCCCCCCATGAATTCCTCAATGACTAAGCCAAAGTTGTTCTGATAATCTCCCATTTATCAGGGCCTGCACTTCATAGGTGAAGTCTTTGGGAATGGAATAAAGAACTCTGCATAGATGGTCATGTTAATTTTTTTTCCAGGGGTGGAGGATACCACACAAGGCCAGGGAAAGGTCACAAAATCACATAGTTAGAGTGGGAAGAAACCTCCGAGGATACCAGCAGCTATAAGAGTATCCTTTATCCTGAAGAGGTAAATAGCTTTAGTATCTAAAGATGACATATATCCTTTGACAGTGGTGCAGTGTAGAGTGCTGGGTCTGGAGTCAGAGAGCATTATCTTCCTGAGTTCAAATCTGGCTTCAGACTGTGTGTGTGAGAGACTATCTGTGTGACCTTGGGCAAGTCACTTAACCCTCTTTGACTTAGTTTCCTCATCTGTAAAATAAGCTGTAGAAAGAAATGACAAAGTACTCTAATATATATGCCAAGAAAAACCCAAATAGGGTCATGAAGAATTGGACAAGACTGAAATGACTTGTCAGCTTCAACTGGTTTTCTGACTTCCTATTCCCCTGAGTGTGTAGTGCTGAGACAGGTTACAAAATCAAGGCAAGTCTGAGCTTTTATGCTTGTTTTATTTTCTTCTCCCATATATTTCATATTCAAGGAAAACTAATAGAATGAGTTAAATGTACAATAAGGCAAATAATATCCCTGGGGAGAGAAGATCTTAGAGAGTGCTAATAAAAAGCTGAAAGGAAGAGACAGGAACATATGCCTTCCCCGTCTTGAGGTTGGTCATTTAAGTGTCAAAGGCCAAAGCATGAAGCTTTAAAGTGGGGGGGCAAATTCTGGGGTTCTCTTCCATTATACAAGGATGGGATGAGCTTGACACGTGCTCTTATATGGTAAAGGAGTTAACAGTTTAAGACCTAAATATATGGAGGTATTTGGAAACATTATCTAGATCATGATTGCCAACAGTCAGATTTAGGATCTTAGATAAAGGCAGGGTTAGGCCACAGGTTCACAGAATGAAAGTTGGAAGGGCCTCTGACTGACCCATAATTAAGCAAGAATCTCTTTTATATTATCCCCCTGAAGAAATATTCAACAAACTTTTTGTTTTGTTTCTTTTTTTGGGGGGGGTGAGGCAATTGGGGTTAAGTGACTTGCCCAGGGTCACACAGCTAGTAAGTGTCAAGGGTCTGAGGCCGGATTTGAACTCAGGTCCTCCTGAATTCAGGGCTAGTGCTCTATCCACTGTGCCACCTAGCTGCCCCTCAACAAACCTTTTCTTAAAGAGCTTTTTATTGAGGATGATTCTATACCCTCCCAAGACAGCCCATTCTTCTTTTGTATAGTTTTGTTAATTAGGAAATTTTTTCTAATATCAATTGAAATCTGTCTCACTGACTTTCCACTCATTGCTTCTGGTCCTGCCTTCAGTGGCCAAGCAGAATCAGTCTTATTTCTTCTCTGTCTTCCACATGATAGTCTTTTAATTAATTGAAGACATCTGTTCCCTTGAAGTTCTCTCATCTCCAGGCAATCATTGCATGGCATGGTCCCCAGTTCTCTTATCATCCTGCTTGCCCTTCCCTGCACACTGTCCAATTGGTTCATGTGCTTCTGAAGATGAGGCAATCAGACTTAATACAAAAATTCAGATCTAGTCTGACCAGGGCAGGGAACAACTACTGTGTTTTGGACACTGCTCTTAAGCCTAAGACTGCATCGGTCTTTTGGGCTGTCATCTCACATCATCAAAATCCCCAAGATCTTTTGCAAGACAGCTCTAATGGATCAATTTGTCAAGGGGCTTACATACACTTAAAATGTTGATACACTTAAGTATCAACATATGAGATGGGTAACCAGGTCCACAAGGATGTAAATTTATGACCAGGGGTGTGCTGGAGCCAGTTAGAACCAGCTTGTAAAAAATCAATTGTTAAATTTTCAGTATGAACATATAACCCTCAGAAATTGGCTTGATTAATTTTGTAGATTGTCTAAACTTGACAAAGTGATGGAGACTGTGTGTATTTTCCTTTGGAGAACTGGTGGTTAAACATTAACTAGCACACACCTACTGGTAGTCTACAGTCCCTAAAGACTGACCTGGAGGGGCCCATGAAACTAGACAAGAACTTCTCTAGCTTGATTTGACCAGAATAGTCCAGGGAACTAGGGGACAGACCATGCTATATATTACATGGCCAATTTCTGTTGCTAATTGCTTGTCCGTAGGAATTAGAAATCAGAAGTGAACTCAACTAGTTTGCTTTGGATAGACACTATATGCAGACTATACAAAATGCATGCTCAGTAAGTCAGCACTGTTCTAAGTACTGGTGATAAAAGAAAGGTAAAAATTTCTGATCTCAATGAGTTCAGATCTAATAGGGGAGACAACATGTAAAGAACTATATACAAATAGATTATGTACAAGATAAATGGGAAATGATCAACTAAGAGAAGGCATTAGAATTAAAAGGGATCAGGAAAGTCTTCCTGTAGAAGGTGGGATTTCAAGAAAGGCAGGGAATCCAAGAGGGAGAGATGAGAAGAGCATTCTATGCATAAGGGACAGCCAGTGAAATGCCAGGAGTTGGGAGATGGCTCAATAAGTGTTTGTTCAATTGAGATGAGTAGGCAGCTATAGACGGGATCTGGGAAAAAAAAAGAATTCTTCATCTTTTCCTCCATTTTTTCTAGTACAACCAATATGGGAATTCTGGGATAATAGAAGCCATGACCCTAGACTAACAGATTTCTTTGAACACTCAGATCCATCATAGTAACAGTGCAAAGGGAGGACAGGAGTGCTAACTGTACTGCTTTTGTGGCCTCTAATTGGATATCTTTTTCACTCCCTCTTTTTCATCTCAACTGCTGTTCTTTCTCCTCACCATGTATATATTTGATAAAGATATTAGTCTTCTTCCTTACTCTTACCCCTTAAGTACTCTGATGGAAGTGGCAGTACAATCTGATGGCCTCTCTCTTCAATCAAATTAATTGATCATCGAGTATTTAATAAGTGAACTATTTTGGTGACAAACAAGCAACAGTGAGAGTCCCTATGTATGCTTACATTTTGTCAGGGGAGATATTTACGCATGTAAATTTATTCAAAATAAAAACAAGGTAATTTGGGAAAAGGCATTAGTAATTAGTAGAGTCTGGAAATCTTCCATATAGAAGGTATTTTGAGTTAAATTTTGAAGGAAATGGGATTCCAAGAGACAGAGGGGAGGAGGGAGTATATTATAGGCATGGGAACTATTTAACATTTTCTAAAAGTACTGATGTTATCAAAATCATCCTAGGGGAATGACTCTACTTGTGTCCTCTCCCTCCTTCTCCCAGGCCTACAAGATTACATTCTCTCCGCTATATTGGTATTAGTATATTGAAGGAAGGTAGGCCACTTTTGGACCAAATGTTCCATGTAGATGGTATACACAAAGGAAAGAAAGGTAAATGAAGTCCAGGCCAATTGAGTCACTTTCCTTCATCTCCCTCTACCCCACCACCAGCCTTACACACTGGGCTAGATGAACATTCAATACCCTTTTCAATAGACTCTGAACTCTCCAACTGTCCAATTCTCTGGGTGTAGGTATTGTTGGACTCAGAGGCCTCTGGCAATTATCTGAACATGGGAATGTCCTAACTGGAGGAGTTCCTCAATCAACTTAATGTATACCTTTTGTACAATGATAGAACTAATGGATGGGTACCTCCTTAGTATCTATTCCTGGTTTTCTAGGGAGGTTAACATATTGCAATGCAGCGGTTCTCCCCTCCTCTCTCCTCTCTCCTCTCTCTCTCTCCTCTCTCCTCTCTCCTCTCTCCTCTCTCCTCTCTCCTCTCTCCTCTCTCCTCTCTCCTCTCTCCTCTCTCGGGGCGAGCTGAGCCGGGGCACGCCGAGCCATAGAAAAAATACAAAAAGGATCCCATCCCTCAGTTGAAGGCTAGCCACACAGATAGATAAGAATTTCCCTATGGGAAAGTTTCCTACATAGTAAAAACAGGTCCTAGTGAAAGTCTTCTCTTCCTGAGCATTTTATGACCCTAATTACCTAATTTAATGGCCTTCCCGGTGGGGCGGGGCGGGCCGGGGGCGCCAAGCCGGGGCGTGCAGAGCCGGGGCGCTCCGAGCCAGGCCGGGGCGCACTGAGCCGCGGTGGGCGTGCCAAGTTGGGCCGGGGCGTGCCGAGCCGAGCAGGGGCGTGCCGAGCCGAGCAGGGGCGTGCCGAGCCGGGGGCGCTGACCCGGGCCGGGGGCGCTGAGCCGGGGCGTGCCGGGGTGTGCCGAGGCCTGCCGGGCCGGGGCGCGCTGAGCCGGGGCGTGCCGGGGTGTGCCGAGGCCTGCCGAGCCGGGGCGCGCTGAGCCGGGGCGCTCCGAGCCAGGCCGGGGCGCACTGAGCCGGAGTGGGGCGTGCCGAGTTGGGCCGGGGCGTGCCGAGCCAGGCCGGGGCGTGCCGAGCCGAGCAGGGGCGTGCCGAACCGAGCAGGGGCGTGCCGAGGCGTGCCGAGCCGAGCAGGGGCGTGCCGAGCCGAGCAGGGGCGTGCCGAACCGTGCAGGGGCGTGCCGAGCCGTGCCGAACAGTGCCAGGGCGTGCCGAGCCGTGCCAGGGCGTGCCGAGCCGTGCCAGGGCGTGCCGAGCCGTGCCGAACCGTGCCGGGGCGTGCCGAGCCGAGCAGGGGCGTGCCGAGCCGAGCAGGGGCGTGCCGAGCCGAGCAGGGGCGTGCCGAGCCGAGCAGGGGCGTGCCGAGCCGAGCAGGGGCGTGCCGAGCCGAGCAGGGGCGTGCCGAGCCGGGGGCGCTGACCCGGGCCGGGGCGCGCTGAGGCGGGGCGTGCCGGGGCGTGCCGAGCTGGAGCGTGCTGGGGCGCGCCGAGCCGGGGCGTGCAGAGCCGGGGTGCTCCGAGCCAGGCCGGGGCGCACTGAGCCGCGGTGGGGCGCGCTGAGCCGGGGCGTGCCGGGGTGTGCCGAGGCCTGCCGAGCCGGGGCGCGCTGAGGCGGGGCGTGCCGGGGCGTGCCCAGCCGAGCAGGGGCGTGCCGAGCCGAGCAGGGGCGTGCCGAGCCGAGCAGGGGCGTGCTGAACCGAGCAGGGGCGTGCCGAGGCGTGCCGAGCCGAGCAGGGGCGTGCCAAGCCGAGCAGGGGCGTGCCGAGCCGGGCGCGCTGACCCGGGCCGGGGCGCGCTGACCCGGGCCGGGGCGCGCTGAGCCGGGGCCTGCTGAGCCGGGGCGCTCTGAGGCGGGGCGTGCCGGGGCGTGACGAGCTGGAGCGTGCTGGGGGCGCCGAGCCAGGCCAGGGCGCACTGAGCCGCGGTGGGGCGTGCCAAGTTGGGCCGGGGCGTGCCGAGCCGAGCAGGGGCGTGCCGAGCCGAGCAGGGGCGTGCCGAACCGAGCAGGGGCGTGCCGAGGCGTGCCGAGCCGAGCAGGGGCGTGCCGAGCCGGGGCGCGCTGACCCGGGCCGGGGCGGGGTGTGCCGAGGCCTGCCGAGCCGGGGCGCGCCGAGGCGGGGCGTGCAGAGCCAGGCCGGGGCGCACTGAGCCGCGGTGGGGCGTGCCGAGTTGGGCCGGGGCGTGCCGAGTTGGGCCGGGGCGTGCCGAGGCGTGCCGAGCCGAGCAGGGGCGTGCCGAGCCGAGCAGGGGCGTGCCGAGCCGAGCAGGGGCGTGCCGAACCGTGCCGGGGCGTGCCGAGCCGTGCCGGGGTGTGCCGAGCCGTGCCGGGGCGTGCCGAGCCGTGCCGGGGCGTGCCGAGCCGTGCCGAACCGTGCCAGGGCGTGCCGAACCGTGCCAGGGCGTGCCGAGCCGTGCCGAACCGTGCCAGGGCGTGCCGAGCCGAGCAGGGGCATGCCGAGCCGAGCAGGGGCGTGCCGAGCCGAGCAGGGGCGTGCCGAGCCGGGGACGCTGACCCGGGCCGGGGCGCGCTGAGGTGGGGCGTGCCGGGGCGTGCCGAGCTGGAGCGTGCTGGGGCGCGCCGAGCCGGGGCGTGCAGAGCCGGGGTGCTCCGAGCCAGGCCGGGGCGCACTGAGCCGCGGTGGGGCGCGCTGAGCCGGGGCGTGCCGGGGTGTGCCGAGGCCTGCCGAGCCGGGGCGCGCTGAGGCGGGGCGTGCCGAGGCCTGCCGAGCCGGGGCGCGCTGAGGCGGGGCGTGCCGGGGTGTGCCGAGCTGAAGCGTGCTGGGGCGCGCCGAGCCAGGCCGGGGCGCACCGAGCCAGGCCGGGGCGCACTGAGCCGCGGTGGGGCGTGCCAAGTTGGGCCGGGGCGTGCCGAGCCGAGCAGGGGCGTGCCGAGCCGAGCAGGGGCGTGCCGAGCCGAGCAGGGGCGTGCCGAGCCGGGGCGCGCTGACCCGGGCCGGGGCGGGGTGTGCCGAGGCCTGCCGAGCCGGGGCGCGCCGAGGCGGGGCGTGCCTGGGCGTGCCGAGCAGGAGCGTGCTGGGGGCGCCGAGCCAGGCCGGGGCGCTCTGAGCCAGGCCGGGGCGCACTGAGCCGCGGTGGGGCGTGCCGACTTGGGCCGGGGCGTGCCGAGCCGAGCAGGGGCGTGCCGAGCCGAGCAGGGGCGTGCCGAGGCGGGGCGTGCCGGGGCGTGCCGAGCTGGAGCGGCGCGCCGAGCCAGGCCGGGGCGCTCTGAGCCAGGCCGGGGCGCACTGAGCCGCGGTGGGGCGTGCCGACTTGGGCCGGGGCGTGCCGAGCCGAGCAGGGGCGTGCCGAGCCGAGCAGGGGCGTGCCGAGCCGAGCAGGGGCGTGCCGAGCCGAGCAGGGGCGTGCCGAACCGAGCAGGGGCGTGCCGAGCCGAGCAGGGGCGTGCCGAACCGTGCCAGGGCGTGCCGAGCCGTGCCAGGGCGTGCCGAGCCGTGCCGAACCGTGCCGGGGTGTGCCGAGCCGAGCAGGGGCGTGCCGAACCGTGCCAGGGCGTGCCGAGCCGTGCCGAGCCGAGCAGGGGCGTGCCGAGCCGAGCAGGGGCGTGCCGAGCCGAGCAGGGGCGTGCCGAACCGTGCCAGGGCGTGCCGAGCCGTGCCGAGCCGTGCCAGGGCGTGCCGAGCCGTGCCGAACCGTGCCAGGGCGTGCCGAGCCGTGCCGAGCCGAGCAGGGGCATGCCGAGCCGAGCAGGGGCGTGCCGAGCCGGGGGCGCTGACCCGGGCCGGGGCGCGCTGAGGTGGGGCGTGCCGGGGCGTGCCGAGCTGGAGCGGCGCGCCGAGCCGGGGCGCTCTGAGCCAGGCCGGGGCGCACTGAGCCGCGGTGGGGCGTGCCGAGTTGGGCCGGGGCGTGCCGAGCCGAGCAGGGGCGTGCCGAGCCGAGCAGGGGCGTGCCGAACCGAGCAGGGGCGTGCCGAACCGAGCAGGGGCGTGCCGAGCCGAGCAGGGGCGTGCCGACCCGTGCCAGGGCGTGCCGAGCCGTGCCAGGGCGTGCCGAGCCGTGCCGAACCGTGCCGGGGTGTGCCGAGCCGAGCAGGGGCGTGCCGAACCGTGCCAGGGCGTGCCGAGCCGTGCCGAGCCGAGCAGGGGCGTGCCGAGCCGAGCAGGGGCGTGCCGAGCCGAGCAGGGGCGTGCCGAACCGTGCCAGGGCGTGCCGAGCCGTGCCGAACCGTGCCAGGGCGTGCCGAGCCGTGCCAGGGCGTGCCGAGCCGTGCCGAACCGTGCCAGGGCGTGCCGAGCCGTGCCGAGCCGAGCAGGGGCGTGCCGAGCCGAGCAGGGGCGTGCCGAACCGAGCAGGGGCGTGCCGAGGCGTGCCGAGCCGAGCAGGGGCGTGCCGAGCCGGGGCGCGCTGAGGCGGGGCGTGCCGGGGTGTGCCGAGCTGAAGCGTGCTGGGGCGCGCCGAGCCAGGCCAGGGCGCACCGAGCCAGGCCGGGGCGCACTGAGCCGCGGTGGGGCGTGCCAAGTTGGGCCGGGGCGTGCTGACCCGGGCCGGGGCGGGGTGTGCCGAGGCCTGCCGAGCCGGGGCGCGCCGAGGCGGGGCGTGCCTGGGCGTGCCGAGCAGGAGCGTGCTGGGGGCGCCGAGCCAGGCCGGGGCGCTCTGAGCCAGGCCGGGGCGCACTGAGCCGCGGTGGGGCGTGCCGACTTGGGCCGGGGCGTGCCGAGCCGAGCAGGGGCGTGCCGAGCCGAGCAGGGGCGTGCCGAGCCGAGCAGGGGCGTGCCGAACCGAGCAGGGGCGTGCCGAACCGAGCAGGGGCGTGCCGAGCCGAGCAGGGGCGTGCCGAACCGTGCCAGGGCGTGCCGAGCCGTGCCAGGGCGTGCCGAGCCGTGCCGAACCGTGCCGGGGTGTGCCGAGCCGAGCAGGGGCTTGCCGAACCGTGCCAGGGCGTGCCGAGCCGTGCCGAACCGTGCCGGGGTGTGCCGAGCCGAGCAGGGGCTTGCCGAACCGTGCCAGGGCGTGCCGAGCCGTGCCGAGCCGAGCAGGGGCGTGCCGAGCCGAGCAGGGGCGTGCCGAGCCGAGCAGGGGCGTGCCGAACCGTGCCAGGGCGTGCCGAGCCGTGCCGAGCCGAGCAGGGGCATGCCGAGCCGAGCAGGGGCGTGCCGAGCCGGGGGCGCTGACCCGGGCCGGGGCGCGCTGAGGTGGGGCGTGCCGGGGCGTGCCGAGCTGGAGCGTGCTGGGGCGCGCCGAGCCGGGGCGTGCAGAGCCGGGGTGCTCCGAGCCAGGCCGGGGCGCACTGAGCCGCGGTGGGGCGCGCTGAGCCGGGGCGTGCCGGGGTGTGCCGAGGCCTGCCGAGCCGGGGCGCGCTGAGGCGGGGCGTGCCGGGGCGTGACGAGCTGGAGCGTGCTGGGGCGCGCCGAGCCGGGGCGTGCAGAGCCGGGGTGCTCCGAGCCAGGCCGGGGCGCACTGAGCCGCGGTGGGGCGTGCCGAGTTGGGCCGGGGCGTGCCGAGCCGAGCAGGGGCGTGCCGAGCCGAGCAGGGGCGTGCCGAGCCGAGCAGGGGCGTGCCGAGCCGGGGCGCGCTGACCCGGGCCGGGGCGGGGTGTGCCGAGGCCTGCCGAGCCGGGGCGCGCCGAGGCGGGGCGTGCCTGGGCGTGCCGAGCAGGAGCGTGCTGGGGGCGCCGAGCCAGGCCGGGGCGCTCTGAGCCAGGCCGGGGCGCACTGAGCCGCGGTGGGGCGTGCCGACTTGGGCCGGGGCGTGCCGAGCCGAGCAGGGGCGTGCCGAGCCGAGCAGGGGCGTGCCGAGCCGTGCCGAACCGTGCCGGGGCGTGCCGAGCCGAGCAGGGGCGTGCCGAGCCGAGCAGGGGCGTGCCGAGCCGAGCAGGGGCGTGCCGAACCGTGCCAGGGCGTGCCGAGCCGTGCCGAACCGTGCCAGGGCGTGCCGAGCCGTGCCAGGGCGTGCCGAGCCGTGCCGAACCGTGCCAGGGCGTGCCGAGCCGTGCCGAGCCGAGCAGGGGCGTGCCGAGCCGAGCAGGGGCGTGCCGAGGCGTGCCGAGCCGAGCAGGGGCGTGCCGAGCCGGGGCGCGCTGACCCGGGCCGGGGCGGGGTGTGCCGAGGCCTGCCGAGCCGGGGCGCGCCGAGGCGGGGCGTGCCGGGGCGTGCCGAGCTGGAGCGTGCTGGGGCGCGCCGAGCCGGGGCGTGCAGAGCCGGGGTGCTCCGAGCCAGGCCGGGGCGCACTGAGCCGCGGTGGGGCGCGCTGAGCCGGGGCGTGCCGGGGTGTGCCGAGGCCTGCCGAGCCGGGGCGCGCTGAGGCGGGGCGTGCCGGGGCGTGACGAGCTGAAGCGTGCTGGGGCGCGCCGAGCCAGGCCGGGGCGCACTGAGCCGCGGTGGGGCGTGCCGAGCCGAGCAGGGGCGTGCCGAGCCGAGCAGGGGCGTGCCGAGCCGGGGGCGCTGACCCGGGCCGGGGCGGGGTGTGCCGAGGCCTGCCGAGCCGGGGCGCGCCGAGGCGGGGCGTGCCTGGGCGTGCCGAGCTGGAGCGTGCTGGGGCGCGCCGAGCCGGGGCGTGCAGAGCCGGGGTGCTCCGAGCCAGGCCGGGGCGCACTGAGCCGCGGTGGGGCGTGCCAAGTTGGGCCGGGGCGTGCCGAGCCGAGCAGGGGCGTGCCGAGCCGAGCAGGGGCGTGCCGAGCCGAGCAGGGGCGTGCCGAGCCGGGGCGCGCTGACCCGGGCCGGGGCGGGGTGTGCCGAGGCCTGCCGAGCCGGGGCGCGCCGAGGCGGGGCGTGCCTGGGCGTGCCGAGCAGGAGTGTGCTGGGGGCGCCGAGCCAGGCCGGGGCGCTCTGAGCCAGGCCGGGGCGCACTGAGCCGCGGTGGGGCGTGCCGACTTGGGCCGGGGCGTGCCGAGCCGAGCAGGGGCGTGCCGAGCCGAGCAGGGGCGTGCCGAACCGTGCCAGGGCGTGCCGAGCCGTGCCGAACCGTGCCAGGGCGTGCCGAGCCGTGCCAGGGCGTGCCGAGCCGTGCCGAACCGTGCCAGGGCGTGCCGAGCCGTGCCGAGCCGAGCAGGGGCATGCCGAGCCGAGCAGGGGCGTGCCGAGCCGGGGGCGCTGACCCGGGCCGGGGCGCGCTGAGGTGGGTCGTGCCGGGGCGTGCCGAGCTGGAGCGTGCTGGGGCGCGCCGAGCCGGGGCGTGCAGAGCCGGGGTGCTCCGAGCCAGGCCGGGGCGCACTGAGCCGCGGTGGGGCGCGCTGAGGCGGGGCGTGCCGGGGTGTGCCGAGGCCTGCCGAGCCGGGGCGCGCTGAGGCGGGGCGTGCCGGGGCGTGCCGAGCTGAAGCGTGCTGGGGCGCGCCGAGCCAGGCCGGGGCGCACTGAGCCGCGGTGGGGCGTGCCGAGTTGGGCCGGGGCGTGCCGAGCCGAGCAGGGGCGTGCCGAGCCGAGCAGGGGCGTGCCGAGCCGAGCAGGGGCGTGCCGAGCCGGGGGCGCTGACCCGGGCCGGGGCACGCTGAGGTGGGGCGTGCCGGGGCGTGCCGAGCTGGAGCGTGCTGGGGCGCGCCGAGCCGGGGCGTGCAGAGCCGGGGTGCTCCGAGCCAGGCCGGGGCGCACTGAGCCGCGGTGGGGCGCGCTGAGCCGGGGCGTGCCGGGGTGTGCCGAGGCCTGCCGAGCCGGGGCGCGCTGAGGCGGGGCGTGCCGGGGCGTGACGAGCTGAAGCGTGCTGGGGCGCGCCGAGCCAGGCCGGGGCGCACTGAGCCGCGGTGGGGCGTGCCAAGTTGGGCCGGGGCGTGCCGAGCCGAGCAGGGGCGTGCCGAGCCGAGCAGGGGCGTGCCGAGCCGAGCAGGGGCGTGCCGAGCCGGGGCGCGCTGACCCGGGCCGGGGCGGGGTGTGCCGAGGCCTGCCGAGCCGGGGCGCGCCGAGGCGGGGCGTGCCTGGGCGTGCCGAGCAGGAGTGTGCTGGGGGCGCCGAGCCAGGCCGGGGCGCTCTGAGCCAGGCCGGGTCGCACTGAGCCGCGGTGGGGCGTGCCGACTTGGGCCGGGGCGTGCCGAGCCGAGCAGGGGCGTGCCGAGCCGAGCAGGGGCGTGCCGAGCCGTGCCGAACCGTGCCGGGGCGTGCCGAGCCGAGCAGGGGCGTGCCGAGCCGAGCAGGGGCGTGCCGAGCCGAGCAGGGGCGTGCCGAACCGTGCCAGGGCGTGCCGAGCCGTGCCGAACCGTGCCAGGGCGTGCCGAGCCGTGCCAGGGCGTGCCGAGCCGTGCCGAACCGTGCCAGGGCGTGCCGAGCCGTGCCGAGCCGAGCAGGGGCGTGCCGAGCCGAGCAGGGGCGTGCCGAACCGAGCAGGGGCGTGCCGAGGCGTGCCGAGCCGAGCAGGGGCGTGCCGAGCCGGGGCGCGCTGACCCGGGCCGGGGCGGGGTGTGCCGAGGCCTGCCACGCCGGGGCGCGCCGAGGCGGGGCGTGCCGGGGCGTGCCGAGCTGGAGCGGCGCGCCGAGCCGGGGCGCTCTGAGCCAGGCCGGGGTGCACTGAGCCGCGGTGGGGCGTGCCGAGTTGGGCCGGGGCGTGCCGAGCCGAGCAGGGGCGTGCCGAGCCGAGCAGGGGCGTTCCGAGGCGTGCCGGGGCGTGCCGAGCCGTGCCAGGGCGTGCCGAGCCGTGCCGAACCGTGCCAGGGCGTGCCGAGCCGTGCCAGGGCGTGCCGAGCCGTGCCGAACCGTGCCAGGGCGTGCCAGGGCGTGCCGAGCCGTGCCGAACCGTGCCAGGGCGTGCCGAGCCGTGCCGAGCCGAGCAGGGGCATGCCGAGCCGAGCAGGGGCGTGCCGAGCCGGGGGCGCTGACCCGGGCCGGGGCGCGCTGAGGTGGGGCGTGCCGGGGCGTGCCGAGCTGGAGCGTGCTGGGGCGCGCCGAGCCGGGGCGTGCAGAGCCGGGGTGCTCCGAGCCAGGCCGGGGCGCACTGAGCCGCGGTGGGGCGCGCTGAGGCGGGGCGTGCCGGGGTGTGCCGAGGCCTGCCGAGCCGGGGCGCGCTGAGGCGGGGCGTGCCGGGGCGTGACGAGCTGAAGCGTGCTGGGGCGCGCCGAGCCAGGCCGGGGCGCACTGAGCCGCGGTGGGGCGTGCCGAGTTGGGCCGGGGCGTGCCGAGCCGAGCAGGGGCGTGCCGAGCCGAGCAGGGGCGTGCCGAGCCGAGCAGGGGCGTGCCGAGCCGGGGCGCGCTGACCCGGGCCGGGGCGGGGTGTGCCGAGGCCTGCCGAGCCGGGGCGCGCCGAGGCGGGGCGTGCCTGGGCGTGCCGAGCAGGAGCGTGCTGGGGGCGCCGAGCCAGGCCGGGGCGCTCTGAGCCAGGCCGGGGCGCACTGAGCCGCGGTGGGGCGTGCCGACTTGGGCCGGGGCGTGCCGAGCCGAGCAGGGGCGTGCCGAGCCGAGCAGGGGCGTGCCGAGCCGAGCAGGGGCGTGCCGAACCGAGCAGGGGCGTGCCGAACCGAGCAGGGGCGTGCCGAGCCGAGCAGGGGCGTGCCGAACCGTGCCAGGGCGTGCCGAGCCGTGCCGAACCGTGCCAGGGCGTGCCGAGCCGTGCCAGGGCGTGCCGAGCCGTGCCGAACCGTGCCGGGGTGTGCCGAGCCGAGCAGGGGCGTGCCGAACCGTGCCAGGGCGTGCCGAGCCGTGCCGAGCCGAGCAGGGGCGTGCCGAGCCGAGCAGGGGCGTGCCGAGCCGAGCAGGGGCGTGCCGAACCGTGCCAGGGCGTGCCGAGCCGTGCCGAACCGTGCCAGGGCGTGCCGAGCCGTGCCGGGGCGTGCCGAGCCGTGCCGAACCGTGCCAGGGCGTGCCGAGCCGTGCCGAGCCGAGCAGGGGCGTGCCGAGCCGAGCAGGGGCGTGCCGAACCGAGCAGGGGCGTGCCGAGGCGTGCCGAGCCGAGCAGGGGCGTGCCGAGCCGGGGCGCGCTGACCCGGGCCGGGGCGGGGTGTGCCGAGGCCTGCCGAGCCGGGCGCGCTGAGGCGGGGCGTGCCGGGGTGTGCCGAGGCCTGCCGAGCCGGGGCGCGCTGAGGCGGGGCGTGCCGGGGCGTGACGAGCTGAAGCGTGCTGGGGCGCGCCGAGCCAGGCCGGGGCGCACTGAGCCGCGGTGGGGCGTGCCAAGTTGGGCCGGGGCGTGCCGAGCCGAGCAGGGGCGTGCCGAGCCGAGCAGGGGCGTGCCGAGCCGAGCAGGGGCGTGCCGAGCCGAGCAGGGGCGTGCCGAGCCGAGCAGGGGCGTGCCGAGCCGAGCAGGGGCGTGCCGAGCCGAGCAGGGGCGTGCCGAACCGAGCAGGGGCGTGCCGAGGCGTGCCGAGCCGAGCAGGGGCGTGCCGAGCCGAGCAGGGGCGTGCCGAACCGAGCAGGGGCGTGCCGAGCCGGGGTGTGCCGAGGCCTGCCGAGCCGGGGCGCGCTGACCCGGGCCGGGGCGCGCTGAGGCGGGGCGTGCCGGGGTGTGCCGAGGCCTGCCGAGCCGGGGCGCGCTGAGGCGGGGCGTGCCGGGGCGTGACGAGCTGGAGCGTGCCGAGCCGAGCAGGGGCGTGCCGAGCCGTGCCGGGGCGTGCCGAGCCGAGCAGGGGCGTGCCGAGCCGAGCAGGGGCGTGCCGAGCTGACCTGGGCCGGGTCGCGCTCACCCTGGCCGGGGCGCTCCGAGCCAGGCCGGGGCGCACTGAGCCGCGGTGGGGCGTGCCGAGTTGGGCCGGGGCGTGCCGAGCCGGGCCGGGGTGTGCCGAGGCCTGCCGGGCCGGGGCGCGCTGAGGCGGGCCGGGCCCGCAGTGCCGAGTTGGGCCGGGGCGTGCCGGGGCGTGCCGAGCCGAGCAGGGGTGTGCTGAGCCGAGCAGGGGCGAGCCGAGCCGAGCAGGGGCGTGCCGAGGCGTGCCGAGCCGAGCAGGGGCGTGCCGAGCCGGGCCGGGGCGTGCCGAGCCAGGGCGTGCCGGGGCGTGCCGAGCCGAGTAGGGGCGTGCCGGGGTGTGCTGAGCCGAGCAGGGGCGTGCCGGGGCGTGCCGAGCCGAGCAGGGGCGTGCTGGGGCGTGCCGAGCCGGGCGGGGCGTGCCGGGGTGTGCCGAGGCCTGCTGGGCCGGGGCGTGCTGAGCCTAGCACTTCAAGGTTTATAAAGTACTGTAGAAGATATAAAAAAGTTCTAAAGTAGTCTCTGGAGTAAGTAATACATGAATTAGATGCCTAAAGTAAAAAATGGTCCGAATACACTGCCCTTGGGACTTTACGTTATGCCAATTTAAAGAAGTAAAGCTACAAACTTCAAACAAATGTTCATTTAATGTAACATCTATGTACATGGACTATCAGAGAAAATAGGAAAAAACTCAAACCTGTTATTTTTTAATTTTTAAAATTCAAATTATAGATCATTAAACACAGCATAGAAATGATTTTTTCTTATACTCCAATAGAGAATATATTTCCCTTGTGATTTCAATAAATTAATCAATCCCTTTATAACAAAAACCACATCCAATGGTGGTAGACAGTCACCAATTAAATAGGAGAAAAAAAATCACTCTCTCTAAAAACTTCTTTTGAAAATAACTTTTTGTAAAAGTAGATTATTAGTGTTTCCTGCATAAAGTATCAATCACGAAGCTACAGAAGCATAAGGAAAGAGTGTAAAATTTCCAGTCAATCTCAGAAGCAGAAACCAAATGTGTGAAGTTAAAAGTTTGGAGGGGTGGAATAAGAGGGTTTCAGGACAATGGGACTGGGAAGGGGTGAACAGATTCAGTGAGGTACCTAAACCTGTTTTGCGTATATGTTAACAGGTTATTATTTTTAAATAATATTTTATTTTTCCCCAATTACATGTTAAAACAATTTTAAAGCTTAAAAACGTTTGAATACCAAATTCTATCCTTCCTTTCCTCTCTTTCCTTCCCTTCCTTGAGATTTCTGATATGGCTTATATGTGCAATCACGTAAAACATTTCTGGATCAGTAATTTTTCATAAGAAGACTCAAAAAAGGTGGAAAAGAGCATGCTTCAGGTGGATTTCAGAGAAACCTGGAAGGACTTAAATGAACTGATGCTGAGTGAGATGAGCAGAATCAGAAGAACATCGTACACAGTATGAACAACATTGTGTGTTCGGTCCCTTTTAACAAAAACAACAAAGTGTTGTGAACCAGTAGGATAATTTAATGTACTACTCATAATATTCCTTTACATTTATTCATTAAGGGCTTATAATAACTATAAAGAACCCCTCCCAGTTCCAAATTGAAATTCATATTAGAGAATTATAATTATAAGATATGTTTTATTCTAGCTTTAATTATGAAAACTTGATATAAAATCACAAAACTCTAAAATAATTTCAAATATATATGAGGTAGTATATAAGATTAAAAAAACAATGTTGGACTTTTTTATTGTATTTTTATTTATTGAACAAAGGTTTGGAGTATTTGGCTCAACACCAAATGTGGTCTTAAATATGGCTTTGCATAGAGTTTATTTCTTTATTTGGACTTTTAAAAAAGCATGAAGCAAAAATGTTTATTCCCAAATATATGGTGAAAAATGGTAGGAGAATTTTACAAATTCTCTTGTGGAAAGATGGAAATTCATTAAAAAAAATATTCTACTCACCTATGCTCTTGATGAAAATGACTGGTTATGATATAAAATATTTACCTTTTTGTTGGCTAATGAAAAAAGTACTATATTAAGTGATAAATATACTTTAAAGTTAAGTTGCATGTAATGCTTTTTTACAAAATAATGTTCATATGTAAACTGAGCTTTATAGGAAAAAACTCTTCTTACATGTGACTTTCTTGTCTTTTACCACTGGCACACTCACTATACTCTTAGTGAAACTCAACTGACCAACTGACCAGTGCTGCCAAAAAGGTCATTTGAAAATCTACCAGATTGAAGACAAGTAACATAAGTTCAAGATGAGTTTAAACCAGAAAATAGCCTTAATGCTACAATTAGAGGCAATGTAAGTTTTGTTCATATAGATATTTGTGATTTTCCATGATGGTTTCAAGATGAGTTAGTGCATGGCCAGAAATCACTGTTAGAGACCATCTGACATTTGTGTCACAAGAATTAAGGGCATTTGTAATGTCTTGATCACATGATTATATAGCTGGCAAATTATAATTACAGGGTAACAGAAGAGAACAAGGGAGCTACTCTGGTATAATACATAGAACATAAATGACGGTATGAGCATTCATCTGATCATATATTGGGAATCAGTTTGCACTTGAATGTCAAATCCTTGTGGCAGTTTGGAAAGCATTTGATGACAGCTTGAGAAATTGTTAGGACAAGTTGAGCTTAGTCATAAATGGTCAGTTTGATGCATGAACACTGAAATCATTGTATGCACAATCATGAACATTTAACATTGCTATAAAAATGGCTAGAAACATGAACATGCTTGTTGTTAGGGCAAAATGTATATTTGTACATAACTGGATAGTTATTTACCACTTAAAGAACCATTAAAGAACTTTTATTGTGAAATTCCTGGACCATCATCATGAACCCTTTGGAGGCATGCTAACCAGTAAATGGGAAGCACTGTTGTAGTGGCTAGAGTTCTGGGCATGAAGTCAAGAAGGTAAGTTCAAAATATGCCTCAGAAACTTATTAGTTATGTTGACATTGGAAAAATTATTAATGTCAACAAGTCCCAATTTTCTTATCTGTAAAGTGGAACTAATAAATTGTTCCCACTTTATAGGGTTAAATGAGAATAAAACAAGATAATGCATGTAAATTATTTTTCCAAAATTATTATGTAAATTATTTTTCCAAAACTTAAGGAATTACACAAACCTATAAATTAATCCACAGGCATTTATTAAGCACTTACTATGTGCCATGTAACATGCTAAGTCTTGGGAAAAGTAAAATAGGGGTTAGAGATAATGTACATTATCTATCTGTAATGTCCATAATGTACTTGCATGATAAAGATGCAGAAAAGTAAAATTGTCCCTGCTCTCAAGGAGCATATTTTTCACATCTGAATACATTTAACTCTACGGGAATTGTCCACTTGCACTGGGACTTCAAATTGTTCCAGTGAGCCCAGACACACAGTTAAATACTATAACTCTAAGAAAATCCTAATTATCCACTGCTTTGGGGGATAAAGGACTACAGAAATTATATATATAATTTTTCATTTTGTAAAGATGACAAATGAATATGGATAGACACCCACCCCCAGTTATACAGTTAAATGCCCTATGCATGTCATGTCAATCTATGGCCAACACAGGGGTCCACTCAATCTTTAAGGCTTCCTCTAGATCTTGTGATCTGGATGCCAGCAGAGGCTGGGGACTGTTCATCAGGTATCCCTCATCCTTTGTCACATTACCAACCCACCTTTTCATGAAAAGTCTTATACTGATGATATCCTTTCCATTGCCTCTTCTATTCAAAGATAATACTAGAAAATTTAAATCAGAAGCCTTCATTTGGTGACTTTTCTTGTAATTTCTATGGAACTCATTAACATAATTATTCCCACACATACATACAGTCTCCATGTAGGAGATTAGAAGATTTGGGATTATTGAAATATATGAAAGGAAACAATACAACAAATGTTAGTTAATAAACATTCAATGCCTAGTATGTGCCAAACATGTTTTAAATGCTGGGGATATAAGCAAGAAAAAGACAGCCCCTCCCCTCAAGGAGCTTACTATCTAATAAGGAATGACAACACAGAAAAGCAAGCTGACTGGGAAAGTTGGGAAAAGGTTCAGTGTGGGGACAGGATGGTTCAGCAGAATCCCCAAGCAGTGCAGCAGGTGGAACATGAAGAGTTAGCTAAGTTTCTGAGCTCTCTTTAAATGGGGAATTTAGAAGAGGGAAAGGGGGAGGAAGAATGTGTGAGAGAGAGAAAGTGAGTGTGTGTGTGTATGTGTGTGATGGAGTCCAATCCAAACAATACAGCTGGTGGAAAATGAGGAGTTGGCTGGCATGAGCCCTCTTCAAATGACTTTTGGAGAACTTTTTTTGGGTCCACTCTCCAGCCCTCCAATGAGAGGGGCAGTGTTGGCAAAGAGAACAGTATTGAGAGGGAGTGGAGGGAAATGGAGTGGAAGGGAATCAAGATTTCATGGTAAAGGGTTTGACAACTGTTTTAAGATTATGTAAGGGTGACATAGAGAATGAGACTCATTACAGTTTGCCTTTTGAAGTCACACCTCATGGAATTTGGGTTGGAATTTTTTTGGTTTTTGTTTATTTGTCTTGATTTGTGATATTCATATGGAGCACTACTGGTTTGGAAATTCCCTTCACCTATTGGTGGTAACTTCTAAAACTTAAAATTTTTAGATATCTGGAGCACTGAGAGATTAAGTGACTTGCCCTAGGTCACACTTTTAGTATATCAGAGGCCTAATTATTTTACTTTCCTTTCCCAAAGCAAAACATTCTATTTCTGGCAGCAATTTGCAGTTCCTTTCTTAGCTAGGAAGTTAACAAAAACAAACTACTCATCAGTCAGTAAGCAAATTTGAAGCACCTTCTCTATGCCAGCTATCATGCTGAGAATAGACAATAGTAAGACTGTCCCTTCATGGAGCTTGCCTTATCCTGGGGAGATACAACATGCTCACAGATAAATTTAAGATTACAGGCACAATATTCAGAGTAGGGGAAGGGAGTATCTGGAAAGGCCTTGAAAGTAACTAGATGTTCCAAGAGGCAGAGGTTTTATGAGGAAGAGCATCCCCAGCATGCAGACTAGCCTGTACAAAATCACGAAGGTGATAGGTGAAATAGAGCAGAGTCAGTTTGGGAAGAGCTTTAAATTCCAGGGGCATTAAAGGCAATAGGGAGCCCCTGAAGCAAGAGGTTGACATGGTCAGACTCAATTTGGGATTAATTCAGCAGCTGTTTAGAGGATAGATTGGAGTGGGGAGACCAATTAGACTTTTGAAATAATTCAGATAAGAGGTGGTAAGGGCATGGACTAGGATGATAGTGTTGTGAATAGAGAGAAGGCACCTCTTCCCTGAAATAGCAGCTTACATGTTGACAGGATGTAGAATAAGAGATCTTTGTGGGATAGAAATGTAGGGGATAGGGTTTAAATTTTTGCTTATGTCATTTATTTTTATATCACCTTCATTTCTCTCACCCTTCCCCCTCCAAACAATGAATTAGGCAGTTTTTGTGGAGATCATTTGAGCTACATCTTGAAGGAAATAGAAGATATCTGGATTGGTGGAGAAATATCAGAAGCTAAGATGAAAGTATATAGGAATAGGGGCAGCTAGATGGCGAAGTGGATAGAACACCAGCCCTGGAGTCAGGAGTACCTGAGTTCAAATCCGGCCTCAGACACTTAACACTTAGTAGCTGTGTGACCCTGGGCAAGTCACTTAACCCCAATTGCCTCACTAAAAAAAAAAAAGAAAAAGAAAGAAAGTATAAAGGAATCAAGTGAGTGGTTGGTTACATGGTTTAAAAAAAAAGCCAATGCAGCTAAAATGAAGATGGAAGCATAACTATGAAAAAAAATCTTGGTGTCAAGTTGCTTTGATGAAGGGTTTATTTCCAAGCTATATAAGGAACTGAATTCAACTTATATGAATAAGAGCCATTTCCCCAATCAATTAGTAGCCAAAAACATCAATATCCATATGAAAAAGCTCCAAATTGCTAATAATTAGAGAAATGCAAATTAAGACAACCCAGAGGTTCTACCTTTCACTCTCAGATTGTCAAAGTGGACAAAAAAAGAAAAATGACAAATGATGGAGGATCTGTGGACAAAAAGGCACTTTAATACACTATACACTATTGGTAGAGCTGTGAATTTATCTAATTATTCCAGAATGCAGTTATGCCTAAAATGTACTATACTGTCAAACCCTGTGACCTAGCAAATACTACTAATAGGTCAATATCCTAAAGAGCTCAAAAAGAAAGTGGAAATAGACCCATGTGTAAAAAAGTATAACAGACTTTTTTTGTGGTGGCAAGAACTAGAAACTAAGGGGCTACTTATCATTTAGAGAATGGCTAAACAAGTTATGTCAAATTAATGTAATATGACTACTAAAGAAATGGTTTCAGAGAAACCTGGAAAGACTTGTATGAACTGATTCAAAGTAAAGTGAGCACAACTCTGATCAATGAGCATAATGACCAACCATGATTCCAGAGGATGGATGATAAAACATTCTACCCATTTCTGACAGGGAAGGGCTGGACTCAAGGTTGTTTTACTTGACTGTGCATATTTGTTACATGTGTTTTGTCTTTCTTCTTTGTTGACCAAAGGAGGGGGGATATGGGAGGGAGAAGAAGGAGGTTTTGGTTAAGTGGAAAAAAGAAAAAAATGTTAAAAGTAAAAGTAAACAGATGCAGACAGTACCCATTTGGAGTAGAGAGAAGAAGTTAGAATGCTAAATTGTAGCGTTATTATCTTTCTCTGGTATAGACTAGACTGGGAGAGACTGGAAGCCAGAATTAACATGGGAGACTAAAGTATTGTCTAAATGCAGATATTAAGTGATGAAAACCTAGATTAAGATAGGAAAGGATTTATCAGAGAAATACTGCAAAGAAAAAACTTAGGAACTATTATACAGGAAGGATACAGATGAGAAACAGGACAGAGGCAACATAGGATAGGATGGACTGAGTGCCAGGATCAGAGTGTGAAAAGCCTGGTTTCAAATCCTGTTTTAAGTATTTACTAGTTGTGTACCTCTGGTCAGATCACTGTCCTGGCCTTCAGGCAGCTCCCTACCCCTTATCTCCAGTCTAAGAGAAAATAAACAAGGATTACATGGATACCACATACCTGGAAAACCAAAAGTCCTAAGGACTCATATCCCAGAATTTATAAGGAACTAATACATGTCCATAAAGAGAACACATACTTCCTAATGTAGAAATAGCCAAAAGAAATGGAACATCATTTATAAAGGAGAAAATTTAATAACCCTATAAAAATATATTCAAATTTGGTAATCAGGGGCAGCTAGGTGGTGCAGTGGACAGAGCACTGGCCCTGGAGTCAGGAGTACCTGAGTTCAAATCCGGCCTCAGACACTTAACACTTACTAGCTGTGTGACCCTGGGCAAGTCACTTAACCCCAATTGCCTCACTTAAAAAAAATGCTAATCAGACAATTGTGCATAAGGATAGACTTAAACAACACATTACTTAATTAGCAAACATATTTATAAAGTTTAGTGTTGGCAGAGCGATAGAAAGAAATAAATATTCTTTTAAACTGATAATGGGACTACAGACTAATATGAACTTTTGGGAGAGCCATCTGGCAACAGAAAATAACTTAAATGAATCTGTGATCATATCTCTTTAGGGGTTCCTTCAATCAACGCAGGTAGCAAGCCATCCATGTCTGCCCACCCTTTTCAACTCTTGTCCATATCCTCCCAAAATAATGGAGCCCTTCCTTGATTTTTCCTGACATCATTAGTAAGGTACCAGTGGACACATCTGGCTGGCCACCTATTATCCCTTGCTCTTGCAATATGACCAGCTTATCTTCTCTTCTTATGATACAGTTTCTTGACAATATCTTTTATTCCTGTTTTTCAGAGTTCCTCATTGGTTATATGTTGCAGCCTGATCACATCTATCATATATTTCTTCATTGCTCTCTATGTGACATTCATCTTTAGTTCTTTGGAGACCATAAAAGTTCCACATCCCTACCATAAAATAACTCTAGTAAGAATGTTAGTATAGGGAAAAATGAGCCATTACTTTCATGGGAAGTTTGGTGTCAGTAAAAGTGCTTTGTAGGGCAGCTAGATGGCACAGTGGATAGAGTGCGGGCCCTGGAGTCAGGAGGACCTGAGTTCGGATCCAGCCTCAGACATTTACTAGTTGTGTGACCTTAGGCAAGACACGTAACCCCAATTGCCTTCCCCCCAAAAAATCAACACAGAACTGATCATTTCTATAACGCTAATAATATGTACTTCCCAATGAACCTTTCGTCAAAGGACTTGGAATAATTTTCCTATTAAGAGCAATGTAAAAAAAAGAAAGGATAAACATATATTATCATATACCAAATAGATGGCAAAAATAGCCCACAGAAATTATCATATTTCATATTATTGGAAAATGGGAGCCCTGATACATGTGGGACTAGGCTGGTGTAAACGTTTATAGATGGCAACATATAGCTAACAAATCATAAACGTAATTATACTTTTGGCCCTAGGATTTTATTGCTTTGGATCTAATCCTAAGAATATCAAAAGGACCTCCCTAGACATAAATTTGAATAACTTCTTTATAATAGCAACAACAAAAACCGGAAATACCCTATGCATCTAATATTAGAGAATGTATGTCAACATAATAGAATGTGACTGTAGAAAGCATACCAAAATATATAGAAATATCTGTATGAAGTAATGAAGTGCAAAATCCATAAAATCAAAACTAGTAGATCAACATGGCAGGGTGTGGCTGCATATGAACTAGTGGCCTGCCTGCTCCGCAAAATCACATTCTGGCTAATGTTGCCCCTACCAAGAGTTATCTCTGAGAAATCTCAAAATTTAATTGGTATCTAGATCTCTGCAGATATGAATAAAATATAAAAATGTAAAGCCAGTATAGAACAGCCTTTATTCCTTATACAAAGAAAGTGCAAAAACCCAAAATATTGCTTTTAAGTCAACAATATCACTCTGTTCACCTCTCCAGTATATCAACTTTTACCTACAGGGACCTCAGTGGTCCCCCAGGTCCATAGCACCTGCACTTTGGTTTAGAGTCTTCTCAGAAAGAAAACAAATTTAGAAATATGAGCAAGGACAAATCCTCAAAAGTCCAGTGAATCAGACACCTTTCACCACATAAACTCATACAGACCTTATAGTACTACCCTTAGAATGTGGACTCTCCCAGAATAAAAATGAATTTAAAGTTACTAGAAAAACATCCTTCTTTGAAACTCACACTGTCCAGATAATAGCAAAAAACAAAGTTCAGATTCCTTGCCCCCATTTATCATAGCTGAAGTTTCTTGTTGATCCCTAGGCTTCAGAGACCACAGGAACCCACTGGTTTCTCCCTATGTTGCTGTTCTTACCAAGGAAATGTCATTCTTCTCACTGTTACAGTATGAAATAAGCAGAACCAAGAAAGCAATTTATATAATCATAGATATATTGTAAAGGAAAACATCTCTAAAAGATAGGAACTCTGATCATTACATTGACCAGCAACCGTGGCTCCGGAAGGCTGAAGTTAAATCATGCTTTTCACTTCTTAACAGAGGTGATGTACTAAAGAAACAGAAGAAATGTGTGGATTTGTTTTCGGTTTTATCTATCACAAGGGAAGGATTTTTTTTTTCCTTTGGTGGCAAGTTATGGCAGGGGAAAGAGGATAGTGATAGCAATGCCCAAAAAAGGAAGAAAAAAAAATCAGTGAACCATACAAAAGAGAATAAAAGAAAGTTGAGAAGAAGACAAAAGCAGAACAGTTTGGGAATTACTGTATTGAATTTGTGCTATCTTTTTCTTTCCAAAAAAAAGTCTTACATAATCAAGAATCACAGTTTCATACACAATCTGTGTATGTATATATATATATATGTATATATGTATATGTGTGTATGTATATGCATATGGATGTATAGATATACACACACATCTATGTGGAGATGATCATGTTTTTCATGTCCATAATAAAATTTAAATATTTTGGGCTTTGTTTTTTCCTTTTTTTTTAAAAGAAAAGTCTTGCATACATTAAAACAAAAAAGAAAGAAAACTGAGCTATCTGAGGCAGGGTGCAACTATGAAACGAGACCTCTAGCTATGAGCAAAATGAAACTACAAGTAGAGGAAATTTCTCTCCTTCCATATCACCACCCTCCCTTGGGCCCTCATATTACCACTGGTATCTTTCACTAGATTTGCTTGACTGGTAAGAGGTAAGCAGCTTCAAGATTCAAGAAAGTGCTACCCCTGGCGATTGAGTCCAATAAAGCTAGTTCATCAATCCACTGAGTAGAAATGCTGTGCCCATGAGAGAGCAGCAAGAAAATACTACAAGAAGAAAAGGGAATTGGGGCTTTGATACACCCAACTGAGATGCTTTGGCCACTTGCGTTCCCTACACAGGTGCCTCACTAACCCTGTACTCTCTTCCCACTGATGTTATGCATGTTTGTGAGAGAACACAACCCAAGTTTGTTTGGAGTGGGGTTTTTGCGGAGTGGGGGAGGGGATGGGAGCATTCTGTAACTACTGTTCTTTGCAAGATATTCTAGTAAATATCTCTCCTTTACATTAAAATATCACAAACTGATCTTCATGTTTAAAGAACCCACTGCTGAAACAACTCTAAAGGTATGAAAGGGTTTTTTAAAAAGAATCATCTGTAGAAAAAAAATCCATAGTTCTTTTATTTATAAAGGCAAGAAGCTGGAAACAACCTATAAATCCCACAATTTGATAATGGATGAGTCGATTATGATATACTAAAGTAATGGAATATTATACTGCCAAAAAAGATAACATGAAGAATAAAAGGAAATACAAAGTGATAGAAAGCAGTCAGTGACAAAAATGTATTAAGTATTTAGTATGTGCCAGGCACTGTGATGACTGTTGGGGATGCAAAAGAAGACCAAAGATAGGCCTTCCTCTTAAGGCACTCACAGACTAACATGTAAAAACTAAGTACAAATGACATACACTGGAAAAATAGAAGATAATCATAGAAGGAAGGCAATGGCATTAAAGTTAAGTAGAACACCATACTGAGGGGGTTAGAACAAGTGGTGGTGGGAATTGAGCGAACCATATTATCTCCATCTTGTGACTCACTTCTGGAGCTAGCATAGTTCCCTTTCTATTCAGTGATGGGTCTATTCAAATTTCTGTCTTATGAGAAAAGTTTATTCACGTGTGGCTATTGAGAGCACTTTATTGAACCTAACCCTTTGGAGCTGGGAAGCTGGCCCATCTCTACCTGCTTCTTAGAGAACATTAACTTAGGTTATGCTGACCAGAAATCTAATCAGATCCAAAGACAAGATTCAAGTAGTTTTGTCGTGATAATACATCTCAAACAACCCATATATCTTATCTGAAAAGTAACCCCATGTTAGTCTATCAGTTATTGTTTCCATATTCCTTTAATTGTTTACAGACACTTGAGGGGGGTAGGGCTGGGATACCTCTTTTTCTGATTTCAGGGAATTACTACTATTCATTGTCCCCCTTCCTATTTGGAAAATCCTCAAATTAGAAATCAGATTACATTTGTATGCTGATTAATCATTTTCCTTTAGTTAATTTGTCTTACTCGAATAATTGTTTTTAACATATAAAAATCTGTCTCCCCCTGTACTCAGGGTCCAGTGCCAAAACTGAGGGCCCCAGTCCCTATTTATTGGACAAATTGTAGTGCATTGCTTAATCAATCCATATACTCAGAAGTTTGAACCTTTGTTTCCTTGGTCATTTCATCTGTCACCTGCATATTGACTCACTATATTAAAATTGAAAGAAAACAAAACCAAAGATAATAGAGTTTATATGTTTTTTTAAAGGACAAACAGTAGGAAATAGCAAACCTTTTGGGGGGGGGATTTCATTTTCTTAAAGTGTGTAGTGTCTTAAAATGTTTTCCCTCATATCTGATTCATATTTAAATTGTTCCAGTTTAGAATTTCTAGCTAGAAAACTATGTTTGGTTTGATTCTTGGTTAATTAGGATCTGTTGTAAATGTTGCTTTAATAGCAATCACATTTTTGTAAAAACAAAGCATATTGGAAATTAAACAAAAAACATACTACAAAAATTATAGTCAGTTTCTACTTTGAATACTAGGTGCAATTCTAGCAGTTTCATCTAATCGAGAATATAAGGAGAGAAGAATTAAAACAAGATTAAATAAGTACAACCAATATATTCAAACAGACTAAAAAGATAAATACTCAAATCTTCAAAGACTATGGGGAATTTTTAAGACCACAGTGAGGTGAGAAAGAATGGTGTAAAACAGTTCCAGCTCTCAAGGAGCTCACAACCTAATGGTTGAGACAGCATGCACATATGTACAAACAAGATAAATGCAGGATAAATGGGAAATAATCACAGACGGAAGACGCTAGCATTAAGAAGACCATGAAAGGCTTCTTGCAGATGGTAGGATTTGAGGTGAGATTTGAGGAAAGCCAAGAAACAAGCCTTTGTCTGAAATAGGTCTGCCTCCTATTTGTGTCATCTTTAGTAACAAGGCATTGAGCTCGAAAAGCAACTGATTTCTTTCTCCCTTTGGGGGCAGCCAACTAGAAAAGTTTTAGCTACTGGAGCAGTTTTAGTAGAAACAGCAGCAAAGGCAGACCAGCTAAGAGGAGAAAAAGTCACCCACAAAAGAACAAAGAAAGAAAGGTTACTTGGTGTTGATCAGACTATACTCAGTGGAGGTGAAATGTTAAATAGCTTTTGAGCAGCCCTGCTGCAAACATCAAGATGAGGCATGAATACTAGCTTCTCTACTGATTGTAATCACTTTATTACTCTTTACTGCTTTGCGTTCCCTTTTTGTGTGAGAGTAAATTTGCCTATTCTATATCTGATTCTTGTGTGTCTTCTGGGTACCTCTTTTTACTACTTCTCCCCAGCTGGAAAGGACCTCTTATACTAGAGTTAAAAATTAAATTATTCCTCAGGAATCTGAGGTGAGAGTAGAATTAAAACACTGGGAGACAAACTTCAAAATGATAAACTCCAACAAGGAAAAGTAAAGGATTGGGATTGGCAAATGTTGCCAGTCCCCATGGCCTCTGCTTAGTGGTCTCTAGCTAGCTACTGTGCTAGACTGAGAAATCTTCACAACCAACTACACCACATTTGAGACTTAAAGACTTTCTCTAGATAGGATCATAAATTTAGAGCTGGGAGAAATTGAAGAGATCAGTAAGATTCCTCTGTTTAGCCTTTCACAACTTTGCCCCAGTCTATCTTTCCAGCTTCATTGGACTTGACTTCCCCTCCCACACTCTTTAGTCCAGTCAAATTGATTTTCTCTTTGTTCCTCATATAGGACACTTCATCTTCTGTCTCCATGCCTTTGAACTAGACATCCTCTATGCCTGGAATGCACTCCTTCCTCACTTGCTGCTTCACAGAATCCCTCCCTTCCTAAGTACTACCATATATGGGAAACTTCCTAATCCCCCCAGTGATTCATGTCTTCCTTCCCAAATTACCTTTAATTTAACTATTTTGTATTTATTCACTTTATGTTTACATACTTATATATAAACTCATCTTCTCCTGTAGCTGTAAGTACCTTGTTAAAATAAGTGCTTAATAACTTCCTGGGTTTTTAAAAAATTGCTTATTGGTCAATCGGTTGAATGATTGACAAATCCCCCTCATTTTAAAAATGAGGAAACATAATCAGAGAGATTGGTCCTTCATTCTTGAAGAGGACCATGATATTGGGGAAGTGATGTCACTGAATCGGATTTAAATGAGGGAGAGCTGTGCAAGGTCACCAACCTCACTCTCTCCTCCAGAGCCACTGGGTCCATCGGCAAGATATGCATCAGAACAATTGGAAATGGCCCCAGACGTTCAAGGCAACTGAGGTCAATTGATTTGCTCAGAGTGCCCGCCTACCATTCTCAATAAAATTCTTTCTAGTCGCTGTCACATTTCTCCTGTTTGACCTTGAAATTGCTCTACCTTGAGCAATCACACAGTATGTCTGAAGTAAGATTTGAACTCAGGTTCTCCCAAGTTCAGAGCCAGTACTCTATCCACTGTGCCACCTAGCTGCTCCACTCAGGTTAGGTGACAACTAAAATCACATAGATAGTAAGTGGTAGAAATGGGATTTAAATTAAGATCCTCTAATGCAAAATCCAATACTTTCCGGCCTACTATGCTTGCCCTCCTCTCCCCTGAGATCCTTCACTCATCTTCTCCTTTGCTCCAACTTCAAAGGCCAAGGTGGCTAAAATGCCAAGGCTAACCCCTCTACTTGTACTCTTGTACTCTTGGTCCCAGGCCCATTCTCTTTCTGGAACTTGCCTCAAAAAGCATTCCCTCCCTCTCTCTTCTGCAATCATCCTATATAGTGATTTCTTTTCTGAGGTTGCCTACAAACGCAGTCATTTATCTTTTTTTTTTTTCCCCAGGGTAATGAGGGTTAAGTGACTTGCCCAGAGTCACACAGCTAATAAGTGTCAAGTGTCTGAAGTCATATTTGAACTCAGGTTCTCTTGAATCCAGGGCCGGTGTTTTATCCACTTCGCCACCTAGCTGCCCCCTTGTTAAGTATTTAGATAGCACTTGTGTAATATCCATTTTGAGCTGTTCCCCCAACTTGGACTCATATTCATGGCTTGGGGTCCCCAAAGGATGACTATTACCCTTGGGTACTAAGGTTAATCTTCTGGATGGCTACTTCAACTACTATAACCCACAAGTTCTATTGTTTGTGAGAACAAATACCAAAATCTGAAATAGTTTTAGAAATTCATTAGGTCATTTGTTAGAGGAGAATGAGCCAGAAAGGAGGTGTGATACCTTCTCATTCTGGCTTTGGAAGGTTTACATTATATAGGATTTAGACAAGAGTGCCTGCATATAAACTACACATCCATAGTTAAGTAATTTGCTGAGAGGACAATTTGAAAGTAAGGTAGATTGAGATGGACATGAGTAAATGTAAACATTTAATAAAATTTAGGCAAAGCCAAAACACTAGGAAACCTAAAACATGAGCTTCAGAAGACCCAAAACAAGACCGGGGCGTGAGGACCCAAAAGAAGAATGTTTTGGGTGGATCCAGGACCTGGGGGAACCAAAATTCCTCATAGCCATCTCCAGCATTCCTAGAGAGTTACTGGGGTCAGGTGACATTCTGGGTGCAATCACTTAAGATTGGATTTAGATGATATAATCATTTTTCTGGACAATATAACGAATCATTTCTCCTACAATTCTCAAGTAGCTTTTAGCAAAGGTGTGTATTCAAATAGCATAGTAAGAAGAGTAATTACAAAACATTCACACGCACACATACAACCCAGAAATCCATGGTATAGAGGTGAAGGGGGGGGAGTACACACAAATTTAAGGTTACAGTAGAGATGAGGTACATGTGTGGAGAGTACAAATGGTCAAGAAAACACCCAACTGTCTCGGGAAAGTCCTCATGAAGTTTGCTGTGGGGCATGGCATAAGTCGGGATTCTTAAACTTTTTCCATTCACAGACCCCTTTTCTCCCAGGAAATTTTTACACAACCCCAGGTATATAGGCTTATAAAATAGGTATACATAACCTTTTACTCTTGCCAAATTTTTGCAACCCCCACATTCTGTTGTAGGACCCCATATGAGGTCAAGACCCAAAGTTTAAGAAGCTTTGACAAGGCATGGGATTTCTGCTCTGTGACCCAGATAGTCTGGCTCCTCCTAAGGCATAGAGCTCTGCTGAGTTGAGTTAAGGAGATCCTTTGGATTCTGGGCTGGCTCCTCCCAGCATGGCACCTTTGCCAGTTGGTCTGATCCATTTACCTACCTTGGCTTATTCTTGGATGGCCTGCTGTAGTCTCCATTACCTCCAGCATCAGTCTTGGCTAACTTCTATTTTGTACTTTCAGAAAGGGCATAGATCCTTAGCCTAGGATTGGCAGAAGCTATTCCTGTTCTCCTTTTGGACCTTGAAGGCTGTCACTTCCCGCGCAGGTAGTAAAACGTATTGCTGCTTCTTTTTGAATAATCTTCCTGGTTCAGAATAAGGTTTCCTCATTGAGAGACCTCACTGAAATTGGATCCTTTCCATCTAGTACATTTCCCAAATCCTAAATTCTATGCAAAAGAATGACCAGGAAAAAGTTACTGAGGCATCTAATGCCCTGGGGTGAGAAGTTTGTTGTCTTTTGAGGTCTTTTCATAGAAAAATGAGCTATTCATAGCCTGGGGTCCCCAAAAGGTTGAATTACACCTGAAAAGGCCTTATCCTTATATCTCATTGTTTCTCTTGTTTTTGCTTCCTACAAACTTCAGCTTTGCTCACTCAAAGTCAATTTTGCTAGTCTAAGAGGGGCACATACTTAACATTTATGTTAGTGTATTTCTTATTTTTTCCCAGTAAACTCCTTAAGAGTAGGGACCATTACTTTTGTATCACTGGCACCAGCTGTTGTTCGTGGCACATAAGTTGTTGAATGGAATTGAAGACAACAATGTCCCTTTCACAGCACATTCCAAGAACTCAAGTGAGTCAAGTCCACAAGCATTGATTAAGTAATCACTTAGCTTCAGGCATTATGCTAAATACGGAGAATACAAATACAAGCAGAAAGAAAGTCCCTACCCTCAAGGAGCTTGCATTCCAAGGGGAGGATAACACATAAAAGAAAGACCTAAAGGGGGAAAGGGAGACTATAGGTCCTTGACACTGAGGCAGAGGCCAAAGGGTGGAGGATACGTCTAATGTGTGACTCCAATGGCAATAGTACTGAACTAGATCAACCATAGCTCTAAGTAAGGGAATTGCCATGTTCTACCTTGTACTATTTTTTACCTTTAATTGTATCCTGCTTTTTAAGCATTCGAAATTTGTTGAACTAATATTTTGTAATATTTGTTGCAGCTAAAAGATATTGAAGGAAGACTAACTGCCTCGAAGGACTGCAAACCCTTAACGAGGTCAAAGGCTAGTCTAGAGGCTCAGGAATGTGATTTTATCAGTTTATACAAAAGTAAGCTGGCTAGGAGAAACTGGTTTATGCTGATAAAATACAGGAGACGTTAATAAACCAGAAAGCTGATTTATTAATTTGCAGTGAGAAATGTAACTTCTGAGCAGAACAGATACTTACGTGATTTGGTCAGCTCATTTTCTTCCCAGTAGCAAAGTCTTGCTTGGAAAACTCATATGGATAGTTGCTTGGTTATCATATGGTAATGATTTACATAATCATACATGTATAACCCATAAGAAATACCATTTGTTATATGGGATGACCATGGAAGTACAGAGAGAGGAAGGGATACTAGGGATAGCTTTGTAATGTAAGAAACAGAAGATATCAATAAAAAGACAAAAAAAGATCAAATGAGGTAACAAGCTTGTAAAGTGCTTTGCAAATCTTAAATTATTATATGAATGTCAGCTGTTATTGTTATTATTGTTGTACCTACTAAGTGCATCCTATGATCCATTTTTAAAAAAAAATATGAACTGTTTCCACTGCATCAATTCATCACCCAGTTTAACTTTATGGAGAAAATATATCAACATGCTATTAAAACCTCTAGGCAGAAAGGTCGGTGGAAAAAAATTTTCTGGAAAACATAAGCCTTGGTAATCACCCATTTGAAAATTCATCTGATATAAAGGCACAGACAGTTTACAGCTGATCTATTTTATATCCTCTTTTGCTGAGGCAGATGAATTCAGGTGTTCCTGACTCCAAGTCTCCACTCTGTCACTGTGTGCCTAATTGCCTTAATAAAGACTTATAAATTTTTGTAATAAAATATTTGTTTGGAATACGTGCATTAGTATGTCTATATTAAATATTTCTTCACTAAATTTTAAATCATTTTTAAAATGTTCATTTGGTGACATTTGGAGAATTTTGCAAACTTTATTCTTTTTTAATAAAATGTGCTTCCTGGTCATAGTAGTCACGCTAGCGGGCTCTGTGAATAAGGTTTAGGTCAGCTCAGGTTAGAGAAACATTGAACTACTTAATATACTTGCTTTATGGAGAGCTTAAATTTTGTAGCTTAGAGAACTATCCGGTGCATTTATGAATAGCTTTTAAAGCTACCAAATTGCTAGCTGATTTTAGCCTAAGGGTTCCACTAAAATCATGTGCTTTGATTCAGTAGAGCAAAACAAATCACTAAATGCTCTCTTCAAACAAGTTGCCTCTGAAGCATATCCTAAGACCAAACAAGATCCTAAGACATGGCCATGTAGATAAAAGTCCAGCAATATACAAGTTTCCTATCAAGTGAAACATACTACATGATGATAGATGCTCACCAAAGGTATTTGCCAGGGTCAAAGAGGATGCCCTGAAGAAAATTTAAATAGAAGAGGGATTTCCTAATAGAGACTCTAAAGAAGTTCCTATATGTAAAAGACATTGTATTGTGCCTAGGAATAGTGGAGCCTCTTCCCTGAAATATATGGTCACTAAAAAGAGAGTAGCCTAAAAGGTCAAAGAGTTCATTGAAGGACACATGCTATTCAGTCAGGGTAGAGTCAGCAAAACTTCTCCAATTTTTTCCTGAATACATGGTATTTGTAGTCTGTATAAACCCTTCTTTATAATTATAAAGATTTGTATTTGATTTTTAGAATTCTATAAATTTGGGTGCTATTCTACCTTATTTTGAGGAATGCAAATGAATTAATATTGCTTATTATGGAATATATAGAATATATTTGTGTATACATTTATATATGTTTATAAAGAAGTAAGATCTTTATTCTCTTATTATAATCTATGTATGAAAACTTAATTCCCCCTCCACTATAGAATCTAAGTTACTACTTCACATCTATAATCACAGAGGGAAAAACAAAACAAACCAAAACATGAGTACCTCTATGAGGCCTTTGATTCCTCATTTGAGAGAACAACTCAAGGTCATTCTCCAGGTCCTGGCCAGAAAATATAAAGTATCCCATATATGTTTATTATCCCTTGCTTTTTTTTTTTTTTGCTTTTACCTCTAAAAGCAGCCAAGATCCCCACATCCTTTCCCAAGAATAACTACGTAGATAAAGTATCCATCTGGACTCAGATGGCCCTGTAGCACCTGCTGTCATGGCTAAATATTCAATATCCTCTTTGTTAGCTAACCTTGAAGAAATCAGGGAAAATTCCAGTTTCAGACCATCTTCCCCCTCAACCAATTACTAAGTTCAAAGATCTTAAAGCATAGACCTGGAATCCGAGGCAACAAATAATACCTTGCTCTCCACCAACCACCATCCTAAGAAAAGGAGAGAGCATCTCTAATTGTCCATACAAAAAGGAAAGCTTGGAAAGCCATCAGTGGGACTGTCATATCACCAGCCCAGTTCAGATATGGATCTGGGTAACTGCAACACTCCCATCTGCAGCCCTCTTGATATCTCTGTTGACTGTACAAAATGTCATTTGATAAATCCTTTTGGACATTTGTCTTCTATGTGAGTCTCCTTTTTCCCCTCCCTACTACAAAAGTTTACCTTATAATTTCTCATTTAGAGAGAAATTTGCCCCCAAATTAAGGAATTGAAATGGTCGGGAGAAAGTGATAAAGTCTCCTCTTCATTTTTCAACTCCTTAAATTCAAGGAGCCTTCATTCCATTTGCTGAAATGAGAGTCCTTAATTTTCCGATGTAACCCATAGGCCAGGGTGGTCTGTGTTACACCAAATTATGATGTACAGTTGGACAGGTAACTGATTGAATCAATCCATCAGTACATATATTGTAGGCAGACATTATAAATGTACAATGAGATGAACCCAGAATTCAAAATAATTAAGAGAAATGCCAGGGGCAGCTAGGTGGCTCAGTGGATAAAGCACTGGCCCTGAATTCAGAAGGACCTGAGTTCAAATGTGGCCTCAGACACTTGACACTAGCTGTGTGGCCCTGGGCAAGTCACTTAACCCTCATTGCCCTGCAAAAAAAAAAAAATGCCTTAGCCATACCTAGGAAATTGCCCAGTACTTTCAATTATATTCATTTCAATTCAATAAGCATTTGTTTTTCTTGTTCAGTCCTGTACAACTCTTCATGACCCATGGACCATACTGTAGATGAGGTTTTCTTGAAGTTGTTTGTCATTTCCTTCTCCAGTAGATTAAAGCAAACAGAGGTAGTGTGCAACTACTTGGTGTAGCGGATAAACCACCAGGCCTGGATTCAGGAGGAACTGAATTCAAGGCTAGATACTTGGCATTAGCTGTGTGACCCTGGGCAAGTCACTTAACCCTCATTGCCCGACAAAAACAAACAAACAAAAACAAGAACAAGCAAACAGAGGTTCAGTGACTAGCCCAGGCTCACACAGCTACTGTCTGAGGTCTAATTTGAACTCAGGTCTTCCTGACTCCTCTATTCACTGACCACCTAGTTGACTCCTCAACAAACCTAAAGCTCCTACTATATGCAAGACACCATACTAGGGGCTAAGGATACCCCCCAAAAATAAACATTGCCATCAAGAATTTTCCCTCCCAAGCTCCTTACAATATTTTTAACACTATTATTCTCCTGATGATATTGTTTGATTGCTAGCAATGAAAGACCATAATCTTAGAAAAATCAAAATTGCAGGTGATCCAAAGAATAATGGGAAAATCCTGAGTATAGTAGGTTACTGCATATTATTCAATTAATAGTTTTTCAATAATCTAGTATAACTTTCTATTATAGCTTTCTAACTTTTGTTCATGTTTATAATTTAATTCTAGTCTTGTTGTATTGTGACTTGAAAATACAAGGTTCGTTTTTTACTCTTGAAATTATAGAGAACTTTTCATTAGCTTAGTATGGGAACAGTTTTCGTGAGTATTCCACATTTATTGAAAAGAATGTTTATTCCCTGATTCTCCCATTTAGTTCTCTTTATACATCACTTCCCAGGTATCTCCAACCATTTCACTTGCACCTGTCTCCACTTACAGTCATTATCTCCTCCTTCCCAACTGAGAATGAATGAACTCATCCCCCAGAGACTCACTGGGCTTTGATAGGCCATCTTTGGCATCATCTAGCTTGACTCTGGACCTCTACCACAGTTCATTGACATTTTTTATCCACTTTACTCTCCTCCCCAATTTTTATTTTCCAGCTCTCCTTTATGTGTTATCTTCCTCCCTTAGGTTGTAAATTTCTTGAAGGCAGAGACTGTTTTTCCTCCTTTTATTTGTATCTCACCATGTGTTTAGCCTAGTACTTGTCATATAGTAAGTGCTTAAATCATCTATCTATCTATCTATCTATCTATCTATCTATCTATCTATCTATCTATCTATCTATCTATCTATCTATCTATCTATCTATCTATCTATCTATCTATCTATCTATCATCTCTCTGTTCATTCCAGATTACTTAAACAATTCAGATCTGTAATCTCTTTATGGTTAACCTTTTTGTTGGATTTGGCATAATCTGATAATGAAGTGCTGAAGTTCCCTACTATTGTTATATATTTTTTATTTACCCCTTCTTTTATTGTTCTTACCCAATTATTAATTTAACCACCAAGTTGTCCCATTCATATAAATTGAGTATTTTTATGTACTGTTAGTCACTTTTCCTCTCAGCATTATATAATGCCTTTGAATGCTTCTGATTTTTTATTTTTCTAATTTGAATTTCACTTTATCAGATACTATGTAGTTGCATGATACATTTAAGACCAATCTCTTAAATTTTAATGTAGCTATACCTTTTTGCAATAAATGTTTCCTATTAGCAACATAATTAGGAGATTTGTTTTTTGCTACATTCTGAAACTTTCTTTAATGCTAAAATTCAGATGGTTTACATTTGTTATTATAAGTAGTATATATTTTTTTCTTCTAATATTTTACTCACAGAATCACAGATGTAAGGTTGAAAGGGATCTCTCAGAGACCTTCTGGTCCAACCCCTTTATTTTACATACGAGGAAACTGAGACCAAGGAAGATTAACTGATTTACCCAAAGTCACACAGTGTCTTAAATAGCATTTTAATCCTGTCTTTTGACTCCAGAGCCAGGGCTCTTTCCTTTGTATTGGGAGTGCTCAAAGGGAATAAAATCTATTGTAACCTTCTATACTTATTTCAACTATTAGAACTAGTTAATGAAACAAGTTATATTTCCCCCTTTTTAAATTATTCATTTGGATACTTCTCTTTTTTATAGATAGTCCTTTTGCTTTAAGTATTAAAAACTCCTTTTCCTTTTCCTCTTATTTTTTAAAAATCATTTCTCAGTTTAGTTAAAAGCCCTAATTAATAGTAAATGTACATGTATCTTAGTGTCCTTTACATTTTTGCATTAATCATTATATACATTTTAACCCAAACCCTAATTTGATTGTTCCCATTGAAAAGCACATGTTTATTCTTACAAATGTGTGTATGTATAATCTTGACTATAATTAATAACAGGCAAAATATATTACTATTTTTGTTAAGAACTCAGCTAGTTTGGAGTTCCTCCCTCCTTTACTGATGATAGGAATCTTCCTAGTTGTGGGTTTTTTAATTTGTAAATTTTTTCCAGGTCTTCCTTATTTGTAAGTAATTAAAAAATTTTTTGAACGATATGACTTGATTTGAATATAGTCATAGGAGGAAGGAGCTTCAGCAGCAAAGAAACCTCAGTCTGATTGACACCATTTTTTGAGGAGTTCTGAGTGGTGGGGAATCCCCACTACTTTAGTTGAGGCTAAGACTAGCCAGTTCAGGAATTCCCCTAGCAAGGCCAGTTGGGGGAGGAGGAAATCAGAGAGTGAATGCCCTCTACTCAGACCAGATGATGGGGAAGGGAAATTTGAAAGAGTTCCCACCTGTCTGGCAGCATATAAGAGAGTTCTCTGGGGCTTCTCAGGCAATATCCCTGCTAGCTATGTGAGGCCTCAGTGTGCATGGGTCTCCAATTCTGAATGGCCTAAGTCAACAAATATTTGAGGGAGGCTTTGGGATGGGAGGCCTTGATACCTTGCAACCCTTCAACCCAAATTGATAAGGAAATTGGAGGTAGTAGGTGATTCTCACTTGAGATGTCAAGGAAGGTAATGGTGAGAGTCAGTTAAGACTGGCTAGCAGAATTTGTTGTTGTTCAGTCGTGTCTGACCCTAGGTGAGCTCGTTTTGGGGTTTTCCTGGCAAAGATACTAGAGTGATTTGCCATTTCCTTCTCTAGCTCATTTTACAGATGAAGAAATGGAGACAAACAGGGTTAAGTGACTTGTCTGGGGTCCCACAGCTAGTAAGCATCTAGGACTAGATTTGAACTCGTGAAGATGAGTCCTGATTTTAATCCCAGTGCTCTATCCACTGTGCACCAGATGTCTCAAATATCAAATACAATAGTTATAATCTCTCTCTTTTTCCAGGTGATTTCTTTCTTTCTTTCTTTCTTTCTTTCTTTCTTTCTTTCTTTCTTTCTTTCTTTCTTTCTTTCTTTCTTTCATTCTCCCCCCCCCCCCTTATTTGGTCTAGACTCTAGTCATAGTGAGTTCTTCTCTACTTTTTTTGGCCCGGGGCAATGAGGGTTAAGTGGCTTGCCCAGTATCACACAGCTAGTTAAGTGTCAAATGTCTGAGGCTGAATTTGAACTCAGGTCCCCCTGAATCCAGGGTGCCAGTGCTTTATCTACTGCACCACCTAGCTTCCCCTAAGTTATTCTCTACTTTTACCATTCTTCCTGCTTCCCCACACTCCCATACATTAATGTCTTCATGCCTTTAGTCCACCTTTTTATTATACCTCTTCCTTTTTGCCTACTGAACATCCATTAATCCTTTCAAGCCTTGATGCCCCTGATTCTGACCTTCCCCATCAGGCAAAAAGGAGCAGCTAGGTGGTGCACTGGAGAGAGTACCAGGCTTGAAGTCAGGAATATTCATCTTCCTGAGTTCAAATCTGACCTTAGACACTTACTTGTTATGTGACCCTGGGCAAGTCATTTAACCTTGTTTACCTCCGTTTCCTTATCTGTAAAGTGAGCTGGAGAAGGAAATGGCAAACCACTCCAGTATCGTGGCCAAGAAAACCCCAAACGGGGTTTTTCCAACAAAGAGTTGGACATGACTGAAAAGGACTGAGTAACAGCAATGTTTTGTATCCTTCTGTTGAACTTATCATGTAATACTATGGGTTTTCTATTTGGGTCCTATCTCGCACAAGGCTGTAAGGTCTATGAATAAATGAATGACCATTTAATTAAATGCTTACCATGTGCTAAGCACTGTGTTGAGCACTGGACATACATAAGTAAAGGTAAAGTCTGTCTCTGCTTTGAAGCTTACATTTTAATCAAAGACACAACACACACAGGCCAGTGGAGACCAGGAAGAGGTACTGTGGGTGGGACCATTTGGGATTAGATTGATATACTCCTTGGGAGTTAGCAGTAGAGAAAATGTACAATGGCAAGTCAGTTGACTGGGTCCTGTCTGAAATGGTAGGCCAGATGAGGCCTTCACCAGTTGGGATAGTGGAGCCTCAGGGCAGAAACTCTGGAGATGAATGTGAAAACCTGGAGGGTATGTTCTCTGAGCCCTGCAGCAAGGTGGTTGGTGTGAAGATAGCTGGGAAGTACCCAGTGAACATAGGAGCTGTGCATTATTATTTTCTTAACTTCACATCACCACTCCCGGCAGTGTTTCATACATAGGATATATGTAAATATTTGTTGAATTGAATACCTGAAGATAAGAGTGTCACTTGGTATCCTATTCCATCACAAGATGACCCATCTTGATGATCAATTTTTTTTCTGCATGCCCGCCTGAAATTTCTGGTTTAAATGTAAGCCATTCCTTCTTATACACTCATCCCTCAACCTGAAAAGCAACTAATCAATAGCCCCTTCATAAGAACTCTTTATATATTTGATGAAAGCAATTGCCCCGCCATTTCCTAGCCTTCTACAAAATAAATACCCTATTTCCATTAACGTTCCCTAAGGGAAAACGGTTTTCTATAACTTGATTATATTTGTAGTTGTTCTCTGAACCTTTCCACATTTCCGTTATCTTTTAAAAAGATTTGGAAACCAAATATGGATTCAGAATTCAAATAAGGGTCTGAATAATACCCATGATGGAGATACTCTGGGTAAAAAAAAAAATATCCAGCTCAACCTCAGGTTAAAGAGCAAAGTATCCCAGAACCAGAGGAGCAGGACACTAGATTTGGATTTAAAGATTTAGATTCAGATCCCACTTCTGTCACTTACTACTCATGTGATTGTGGGCAAATCACTTAATCTTACTGGCTCTCAGTTTCTCCATCTGTAAAATGAAGATGGACTGCATGACCTATAACATCCTTCCCAATTCTATTCTCTCTGATGCCCTTACTTGTTGGGGCCAGTCTCTGAATCATCTCCCCTTGCTCTGTGAGGTGTTTGCTGTGACCTTGATCTGAGATTTGAATTCTCTTAAAAACAAATGGGGGGGGGCAGCTAGGTGGTGCAGTGGATAAATCACCGGCCCTGGATTCAGGAGGACCTGAGTTCAAATCCAGCCTCAGACACTTGACACTTACTAGCTGTGTGACCCTGGGCAAGTCACTTAACCCTCATCGCCCTGCAAAAAAAAAAAGAAAAGAAAAAGAAAAGGGTACAGAGTATATTATAAAAGCCAGAGAGTGAGAAGGGATAGGGGACTTCCTATTTCCTGTCCCACCCTTCCCATTCCTCGAAAAAAGACAAAAAAACAAAAAAACAAATGGGGGGCGGCTAGGTGGCACAGTGGATAAAGCACCAGCCCCGGAGTCAGGAGTACCTGAGTTCAAATCTGGCCTCAGACACTTAACACTTACTAGCTGTGTGACCCTGGGCAAGTCACTTAACCCCAATTGCCTCACTTTAAAAAAAGGGGGGGGCAGGGAATAGCTAGGAAGTTTCTTTCAATGACTAGACTTCTAAAACCAGCAAAAATATCAACCCTCTTGAATTTCAGTACATACATGACCTTAAATTCCATGCTGTAGACTGATCCAAAATCCTGAATCCACTTAGATTCCAAATCCATACTCTGCCCCATAAGTATCGGTTTCAGAGTTCCTCCAGAGGTTCCCCCTTCCTAGATATTCTACCTCTTTGTCTATGGAGTAAAAATTCAAATGAGCACTCCATTGCCCACTCAAAGAGAAGCAGCATTGGGGAAACTAAAAATAAACTCAAACAGTACAGGCTCTAGAATGCCTGGATCCAGGGTGTACCTTTTTCTGGTATATTTCTGGGGTCTAGAGGAGGGCCAGACCTGAAGTCACTTAGTAAATGTTTTATTGTTCCATTATGCATTGTAGTCTGTGGTTATTCTGTTCTATTTATTTGCTTATTGCTTCTATGCTAAGACTAAAGTAAGTTAAATGCTATTAGGTAAAGCTGATGCCACTGTGCCAAGGTTGTATGACTAACGTGTTTTGAAATATAGCACATTCAAAGGAAGGGAGATTTATGAAAGTGTACGGGGACTTGATACTGAATTGTAATGGGTAAACTGAACAAACCATACACCCCTTTGACGATGAATTAGTGTCCCAGGGAAGAGCGCCTGAGCTGAACTACAGAAAGCATGGTGCTTACACAGCACTGCTTTCCCAGAAGGGCATGTGTTAACCACCAGAGGGAGCAGGGGATTCTCCAGTGAATGAATGAATGACTAACAGCACCACCTGGTAGTTAAATTCCCACCAGTGGTGGAAACTAATTTCTCACTTACTCATTTTGCCTTGTCTGTTGAGGCATTCATTTGCAAGGTAGCTCACCAGATTTAGAAGCGCAGCCATGAAACACAGCAAAACTAATGAGATCATCCAGTGCTTCATTTAAAAATACTTAATATTACAATTACATAGGCTTGGGGGGGGGGCGTGCAGAGAGAAGAAGAGGGTCCTTATTTCAACTCCACTTGAACTGGCAAATTGGAATCCCGGAGATTAGCAACATCCCTCCCTAAGGTTCTAGGGATACCTCTGAAGGGTGAGGGAAATCTTTATAATGTATTGTCTTGAACTCCTGGTATGTTCCTCTCTCATATCAATTGCTAATTATTATCTCTCCCTATTTGTTGTTCAGTCATTTCAGTCAAGTTCAACTCTGTGACTCCATTGGAGGTTTTCTTGGCAAAGATACTGGAGTGGTTTGCCATTTCTTTTCCAGCTCATTTTACAGACCTGAAATTGAGGCAAATAGGGTGAAGTGACTTGCCCATGGTCACCCAGTTAGTAAGTATCTGAGATCAGATTTGAATTCTGCCTGACTTCAAGCCCAGCATTTTCTTCAGTGCACTACCTGGCTGCCCGATCTCCCCCAATACCATCATTTAATGTCACATTACTAATTTAAACAGTAACATCAATTAGCATTTGCAAAGATATATTTCCTAAAAAGACATAACAAAAACATCCTCCCAAATTAGGGACCCAACTCTTCCCTTTACCACCTCAGTCTGCCCATTTTTTTGTTGTTTTTCCATTTCAGTCATGTCCAACTCTTTGTGACCCCATTTGGGGTTTTCTTGGCAAAGCACTAACTTAAAGTGGTTGGTACAAAGCATTAGCCCCCCACCAAGTTTACTTCCGATTGTGGCAAAGCCGATGGATTGAATCATTCCTTTGGTTGTAGGACATAGAGCTACGGCTGCTTTCTATCCACTGCTGAGATGGATACCTTGGGTGCTCCACTGGCACCTCACCCTCATTAGCTACTGTGGCTACATTCCCACTTCTGGGTCTCTGAGTCCTTCTCTATCTCACAAGGTCATTCTGTCTCCAATATTTCTTTGCCTAGGAACGGGGCGGGGGGGGGGGAAGTTACAATAGGGATGGAAGGAACAGCAAGGCCTCACATTCAAGGGGGGTGGGATTCTGAGTGGGGGGGCCCAAGGCCCTTCCCTCACTAGGAGCCCCACAGCCATTCTTGCTCACCTCCAGAGAAAAGAACCAATCTGGCCAGTAAATACATTTTATGTATACACTCAGTTCTAGCTCAGCAGCCAACCAAAAACCCTTTTCTTCACCACCCAGTAATCAGACAGGAAACACAGAATAACTACTCATGCTTTGAAAAATGGAGAGTCAGAATCCTCCTCTTCATGTCATCATGAATTTCTAGAAGCAGGTATTCCAAGGCCCCGCATGGGTTTCCTGTGTATACTCCCAGGACTGGACCCTCATTGGCAAGTCTCTGTTTTAGTTATGAAGTAACTCCTATAATTGTGGGAATTGGTTGTAATGAACAGCTAACATTTCAAGGACGTCATGTCCCCAGAAAGGATTCATCCTGCTGTGTTGCCATTCTTTTGTATTCTAGCACAAAGGAAAGTAGTGTTATAAAACACAGGCACATCATATTATATGTGTATAATGAAAGGGCAGCCAGGTGGCTCAGTGGAGTCAGGAGAACCTGAGTTCGAATCTCACCTCACACACTTACTAGCCATGTGACCCTGGGCAAGTCACTTAACTCCAATTGCTTCAAACATCCAGGGTCATCTCCAGTCGTCCTGTTGTATATCTTGCCACTGGACTCAGATGGCTCTGGAAGAAAGACTGAGGTTGGTAACCTCGTACAGCCCTCCCTCACTTAAAAATCCAATATAGTTCAAGTCATGACATCACCTCACAATGTAATGGTCCTCTTTGAGAACGAAGGACAAACAATAACAATGAAAAATGTTTGTCTTTTCAAAGGGTTTTTTTGTGCCAAAAGGGTTGGAGATAATTTTTGCAGAGCCATAACTAAGAAATTTTGTAAGTAAGACAAGTACTCAAACCATGAGGCAAGCAGCAAGAAGCCTATCTTTAGATGAGCTGAGGAAGAAGAGGGAGAGCTAGGATCCAGGGCAGGAGCTCACTCGGCCCCTTCCTGGCAGCTTCCTTTTTAAACTTCCTCCTTTCCTACTTTTGCTTATGAAGTGTTGAGTGTTGTTGTTTTCTTGGCTGCTGAAGGAATGCAGATGCTGGCAGCACCCTCTCTGTCATGCCCTGCCAACACATCATTGGTCACTCCACCCTGGTTACTGTTCTGAATATTCGCCATGTTCTCAAGCTGGGTCGGTTAAAATGTATAGTACATACTCATTAATAAATACAGTAATAGATTGGAGAAGGAAGCACTGGCCAGAACACCGACCTTGGAAGGACGACCTTGGACCTGTTCTAGAATATGAAGACCCTGAAGTAAGGTCAAGATAAATGAACCATTTGACAAGAATGTTACTTATGTCTTCATTCAGTTGCCATGTGACTTCTTCTTTGAAGGCTTTCTCAATTCCCCTTTATAAAATTTGCCTTATAGAAAGGGTTATAGACATACAAGATAAATTAGAGATAACCTCAGAGAGAAGGCACCGGCATTAAGAGATCACGTCTGGGACATGAAGAAAACCCAGAAAGCCAAGGGGCAGAGATGAGGAAAGAGAGAATCTCAGGAATGGGGGAGAGCCAGTGAAAATGCCCACACTTGGGAAATGGAGTCTTGTGGGAGGAACAGCAAGGAGACCAGTGTCACTGGATGGCAGAATATGTGGAGGAGAGTTGGGTATGAGAAGACGGGAATGGTAGGAGGGGAACAAGCTGTGCCAAACATCCAGGAGATGATAGGGAGCCACTGGAGGTTATTGAATGGAAGAGGGGTAACTAACATAGTCAGATTTCGACTTTTGAAGGATCAGTTTGACAGCTGAGTGGAGGATGGCCTATTGTGAGGAGAGACTTAAAGCAAGGAGGCCGACCAGCAGGCTATTGCAACAATATGGGCCTGAGGTGGTGAGTACCTGAACCACAGTGGTGGCAGTGGCAAAGGAAAGAAAGAGACATGTACAGGAGATGCTGTGAAAGTAGATTTTGGTATCCTTATAGCAACTACATCAAATTCAAACTGCTTCTCCCTAAGAACAATGTATTCTTGCAGTTTCTCCACTTGTTATCAAATTGTTTTCAGGTCACCACAAGAGTTCAATATTTGAGCACAAACTGATTCCCAATGGATAGGCAGACACATGCATATACACATACATTTCTATATATCACACCAGACAAGTACCCTCTTTACCGGTACCCTGAAATCTTACCTCATAAGCTGTGTAGTCATGTGATTAAGATGTTACAAGTGCAAATGTCATGCTGTTTGAAAATCATGATTTTTCTCCATGTAAACTACAGGCCATCAAGGATCAGCACAAAAATTCTACAGAAATAAAGCCTCTCATGTTTGTATTGAAGCAGTTTTCTGTTTTAAATTTATCTGCTACTTAAGCTACTGTTCTTTTATCTGGTGGATTTCCTAATGAACTGGTTGGCAACACTCCTCAGTCATTCAGTTTCTGTGAAAATATTGCCAATGTACCAGTGGTAGAAGAGTCATATATGAAGAGATTCTTTCCTTACACAGGTTAATTGATATATAAACATGTAAATATTTCATATAGGAACTAACTAACTATAATGGGAGAATTAGCCCATGAAAGTGGTAAATTAAAACAAATTCAAAATTTAAGAGGTATGTGTCCTATTCTCAAACTTAGAGGACAGAGTTTTTCCTGGACTACCATGAGATGTCTCTTAAGGATCTTTTGGGAAATGGGGAGTAGACTAGGGGAATGAGGCATAAACAGGTTTCAGGATCCTCTTACCTCTTAACTGATCCTGAATTATCTTGTTTTTTCCCACGGGGATTTTTGTTCATCTCAATGTTGGTGTCACTAATGGCATTTGCACTGAATTACTCATAACCACAAATTCAGAGGGTGGAAAGGAACCTCACAGGCCATGAAATACAAACTGTGCTTAAGAACCCTGACTAAAGCATCTTCAACAAGTTATCATCCAGACTTTGCTTGAAGGACTCAAGTGCCAGGGAACCCACTACCTCTTGGGTTGGTACTGCCATTCTAGTTTTGAATAGCTCTATCAGGGTATACTAAAGGCAGCTCTCCTACTGGTTAAGGAGGCAAGTATTAGATTTTTGCTGTGAGCATTTATACCTTTGAAATTGACAAATACTACAAATCAGGACTTGATTTATTATTCTGTTGATCATTTAGAGAGAAAGTGATGGGAAATGTTAATTAAGATCAAACTTACAGGGGCAGCTAGGTGGCGCAGTGGATAGAGCAACAGCCCTGGATTCAGGAGTACCTGAGTTCAAATCCTGCCTCAGACACTTAACACTTACTAGCTGTGTGACCCTGGGCAAGTCACTTAACCCCAATTGTCCAGCAAAAAAAAAAAAAAAAGATCAAACTTACAAGTGTGTAGCAGGCAATTCTCCTTCTCCCCCTCACCCCAAGAAAGCTGGTTATTAAACATTTGCTAGCACGCCACGAGTTCTAATCACTAGGAAGTTTTTCCTCATATTAAGCATAAATCCAAGTATTTGCGATTTTTACCTGCTGGTCTTATTCTCACCTCTGGGGCCAAACAAAACATTCCACTTTGGGACGGCTCTAATTATTAGGAAATCTTTCCTGACAACAAGCCTAAGTCTGCCTATCTGTAGCTTCTACTCATTGTTCCTAGCTCTGGGACTACATAGAACAAATCTGATCCCTCTTTCACATAACATTCTTTCAAATACTTGAAGACACCTATATAATGTCCCCCTCATCTTCTCCATCCCTGGTTCCTTCCACTAATCCCCATAGGGTATGGTTTCCATCTTCTGGACATTTGCCAGACTGCCAATGGAATATTGGCTCTTTCAATTTTCTATTTGTCACTATACCTCCACTGATCAAGGAGTCATAGTTTGGTGCAGTGGAAAAGTAGTATACTGTTCTTGAAGTTAGAGAACTTGGGGATGAATCCTAGCAGTCCGACTAACTGTGTGACCTTGGAAGAGTCATTTAATCTCTCTTTGATTCAAGTTCCTCATTTGTAAAATGAGGGGGGGGGTGGTTAGCTTAGATTATGGGTTTTTAATTTTTCTCGTGTCATGGACTCTTTGGCAGTCTGATGGAGTCTGTGGACTTCTCAGAATCATGTTTTTAAATGCATAAAATAAGATAAACAGAATTTAAAAGGAAACCAATTATTTTAAAATATAAATATAAAAATATTTTTAAAAAACAAGTTTGCAGGCCCCAGTTTAAGAACCCTTAGATGGTCTCTAGGATTTCAGCTCTGTCTATAATGCTATGAATTTAAATAGCATAAGAACATGATTATAGTGAGAAATTAATTTCTTCTTGAAATGGCCTAGGTAATTCTTTTTGTTTGTTTTTTTCGGGGCAATGAGGGTTAAGTGACTTGCCCAAGGTCACACAGGTAGTAATTGTTAAGCATCTGAGGCCGGATTTGAACTCAGGTCCTACTGAATCTAGGGCCAGTGCTTTATCCACTGCACCACCTAGCTGCCCCCTAGATAATTCTTTAAGAAATGTTCAATGTAAGCACTTACATGAACTGATGCTGAGTGAGATGAGCAGAACCAGAAGAACATTGTACACAGTATCAATGACATTGTGTGTTGATCAACTGTGATAGACTTGACTCTTCTCAGCAATACAATGGTCCAAGATAGTTCCAAAGGACTCATGATGGAAAATGCTCTTCAAATCCAGAAAAAAAAGAACTATGGAGGGGCAGCTAGGTGGCACAGTGGATAGAGCACCGGCCCTGGAGTCAGGAGTACCTGAGTTCAAATCCGGCCTCAGACACTTGACACTTACTAGCTGTGTGACCCTGGGCAAGTCACTTAACCCCCATTGCCTCACTAAACAAAAAAAAACTATGGAATCTAGATGCAGATTGAATCATACTATTTCTATTTTTTTTCTTTTTTGAGGTTTTTCCTTTTTGCTCTGATTCTTCTTTCACAGAATGACCAATGCAGAAATATGTTCAATGTGATTGTATATATATAACCTATATCAGATTGTTTGCTGTCTTGGGGAGCGAGGAGAGAGGTGAGGGAAGGAGAAAAATTTGGAACTGGAAATCTTATAAAAACAAATGTTGAAAACTATCTCTATATGTAACTGGAAAATAATAAAATACTTTTATGAAAGAAAAAAAGAAATGTTCAATATAAAGGAACTTGGCTTCCATAGTAGACCTCCCAGGCATCTACTTTTTCAGGACCAGTTCCTATTTTATTCTTTCTATCCCCAGATGCCTAGGATTCTCAGAATTGTCCTCAGTTTCAGAAAATAACTGGGGAAGTTGGCCCACTTCATTGCTTCTTTCATGGTCCTGGATCTTGACTGTCTAACTAAAGACAGGGCTATTTAAAAGCAGTATACAAATCTAAGGTAATATGGAAATCATGTAAAGACTTGTTCTAAATTTACTAGGGAAACATATTTGGTAACCTTATTCAGAGGCTCTTCTCATCACACAAACTTAATTTAGCCAGAGAAAGTAAAGTGGGTTTGGTTCTAATATAAAACACTGCCTAGATTAATGAGGCTGCTTTAATTTTGCTATGATATCCATAGTGCCATATGATATCCATATGCCAAAGTGAAATAGCCTGAACATTAGTCAAAATATGAGGGTTTGGGGGCAGGTAGGTGGCGCAGTGGATAGAGTACCGACTCTGGACTCAGAAGGACCTGAGTTCAAATCTGGCCTCAGACACTTGACACTTACTAGCTGTGTGACCCTGGGCAAGTCACTTAATCCCAATTGCCTCACCAAAACAAAAAACAAACAGAATAAAATATGAGGGTTGGGGGGGGGGGAGAAAATAGAGAATTTAAAATTTTACTTCAAAAGTACCCATATAGACTAATATGGAAATGTTTTACATGATTGCATATGTATAACCTATATTGGATTGCTTGCTGTCTCAGGGAGGGGAGAAGAGGAAGGGGAAAATGGGAGAGAGGGATAGAATTTGGAACTCAAAACTTTAAAAAATGTTAAAAATTGTTTTAACATGTAATGGGGAGAATAAATATATGTTTGTTTGTTTTTTTAAGTCCTTAGATAGGGGCAACTAGGTGGCATAGTGGATAGAGCACCAGCCCTGGATTCAGGAAGGCCTGAGTTCAAATCTGGCCTCAGACACTTAACACTTACTAGCTGTGTGACCCTGGGCAAGTCACTTAACCCCAATTGCCCCCCCCCCAAAAAAAAGTCCTTAGATACTCCAAAATATTTATAGCAGCATTTTTTGTGATAGCTAAAAATTAGAAACAAAGTGGATGCATGTCAACTGGGGAATATCTAAACAAATTGTGGTACATGAATATAATGTAATATAGTGCTATAAGAAATGATGTGTGTGATGAAAATAAGGAAGCAAGAAAAGACCTATATGACCTGATGAAGGGCAAAGTAAGTAGAGCCAAGAAAACAAAAAAATAGTAACATTCTTGTCCAGTCTTTTCAGTCATGTCTGACTCTTCATGACCCTATTTGGGGTTTTCTTGGCAAAGATACTGAAGTGGTTTGTCATTTCCTTCTCCAGCTCATTTTATGGATGAGGAACTGAGGCAAACAAGGTTAAGTGACTTGTCCAGAGTCACTCAACTAGTAAGTGTCTGAAGTCTTCCTGACTCTATCCACTTCACCATCTAGCTCCCCACACATAGTAACTAAAACAATGTTAAAAAACAAAACAAAACAAAAGTAAATGTAAATGTAACAAAGTTACATCCAGCAGTACTCAAATGAAGAGATATAATGAGTCACCCCCAACCTACCCTTTGTGGAGGTAGGAAGTTCATTCTTGTTACTCATATATATTTTCAAACTTTTTTTCAATGTATTGATCAGTTGTACTGATTTTTCCCCCTCTCTGAAAAAATATTATTTGTTACATGAGATGGCTCTCTTGGCAAGGGAGGGGGAGAGATACTTGTGATAACTATGGTGGCATAAGAAACAGAAAATATCAATAAAAACTTATTTTAAAAAAAGAAAATTTTCACTTCAGTTGGGCTAAGATGTTATTTCTTTGGCTTATATAATAAGCTCTTTATGTAGGCTTGAGTTCCACAAATTACACGTCAGAGGTGTGTGAAGCCCAGCTACACAAGCAAAGCAAAACAACAACAGCAACAACAACAGCAGCAAGAACAACAACAACAAAAACCCAACCAAAACCGAGACTCAGACAGTCAAGGTGGGAGGACAACTATGTACCTGCCCAGGTGGAGAGAATCACTCATTCTTCCCTCGAAAAAAATTTTCCCTTTTAGAAATGCCTATTTAATGATTTGTCTGATTCATAAAACATCAAAACAGTCACGCAACTGGTGAGACATTTTTAAGAGGCAAAGTTAATCCCCTTTACATTTTTGAACCATCGGGATTCTTGTTTCTTGACTCTGAATGGTGCCCAGGGGAGACCCTTGGTCCTCTGTCCTGTTCTTCCAACCTGACCCCTCACCTGGTCCTAATCAGAACACAGAGGATGCTGAGTGAGATGAGCAGAACCAGGAGAACTTTGTACACAGTAACAGCAACATTGTGTGATGCTCAACTGTTATAGACTTGACTCTTCACAGCAGTGCAATGATCCAAAACAATTTCTTTTTTTAAAAATTTTATTTATTTTTAATTCATTCATCTATTTTTTTTTGTGCTAATGAGGGTTAAGTGACTTGCCCAGGGTCACACAGCTAGTAAGTGTCAAGTGTCTGAGGCCGGATTTGAACTTGGGTCCTCCTGAATCCAGGGCTGGTGCTTTATCCACTGCACCACCTAGCTGCCCCCAGATCTGAAACAATTTCAAAGAACTCATGAAAGAAAATGTTCTCCACATTCAGAAAAAAGAACTGGATTCTGAATGCGGATTGAGCCATACTGTTTCTACTTTTTGGCTCTTTTTTTTCTTTTTTGAGGTTTTCCCCTTTTGTTCTGATTCTTCTTTCACAACATGACTAACACAGAAATATGCTTAATGTGATTGTGCATATATAACCTATGTCAGATTGCTTTCTGTCTTGGGGAGGGAAGGGAGGGTTGGAGAAAAATTTGTAACTAAAAATCCTATGAAAACAAATGTTGAAAACTATCTTTACATGTAACTGGAAAATAATAAAATATTTTTATGATTAAAGAAGAAGAAGAAAGAGGAGCTGGGGACCTGGAGAGTTCAAACCTCTCTACCTAAATGGTCCTGTGCTGATCTGTGACATGAGGTTTCTAAGTTCTGCTCTGCTGATTCGGATATGATGAATTCTTTGTGGGTTCCTTTCTCTGGCTATGAGCTACTCTCTAATTGGCCCTTTTCTCTCTGGAGAGAGAATGCGGTCAGGAGAGCCGGCAAGACCTCAGCCTTGATATGAACAGTATGTAATTAAAATTTTCACTATCCCATCATGGACTATTAGATTAAGGGACATCGGAAACGGAATTCTTATCTCAATGAATCACCCCCATCAAATAGCATTTATGAAGCACTTAATTCCTAGGGTGAATGAGAGAACAACATGGACCCAATTCCCACTCTCTCCAAGTTTATATTCCAAGACATGCTAGTGATAACCTCATTTTCTCCATTAATAAAACGATAATGTTGTTAGGCAGCTGAATAGGCAGCAGCATTATATGATTATTTTTAGATGGTAAAATCATTTTTAAGAGCAAATACTGGAGATGGTTAAGTTTTTCTCCCCACTTGTTCTCCCTACATGTGGTAACAAGTAAAACTAGGACAGGTGGTGAAGAGAGAGAGAGAGAGAGAGAGAGAGAGAGAGAGAGAGAGAGAGAGAGAGAGAGAGAGAGAGAGAGAGAGAGGATGTTAATAATGTATCACAGAAAACCTCCCACTTTGACAAAAACAGAATACAGTACACCAGGGGGTTCTACAGGATATGACTCTAAGTCACACTTGGGAAAAATCTCTTTACGCTATAGGTGCCCCTTGTGTAATGTGGGCAGGCAGGTCTGTATGGTAGGAAGCCGGATGCTGATTCATATGTCATCATTAGGTTCAGAAATGAACGTAAGAAGAAGATAGAACTGAAAGTTGTAAAAGACAATTATAAAAATAGATCACAGATTTTCGCATTACTTAGCTTGGATTAAAATGTCTATATGTGTGTGTGTACCCCCCTACTTCTACAAAGAAGTAGGGGGTCCATAGGTCTGTAATACTACATATATGGTCAGATTTTTTTCTTGATGTATTAATTAGGGTTTTGCCGCTTTTTCTTCTTTTCCCCTTTTTCTTTTAAACAAATTCAGTATTATAGAAACAATATAGCAATAAAAATGTGGTTTTAAAAAAATGAATGTCTGATAGTTTCTTTCATTTTCATTTAGTCCCCCATAAAGATATTATGGATAACTCTATGCTCTTTAAAAGCCTGATGCTTATGGCCCAACTTGTTGCATGGACAGCAACAACAAACAACTCTGCCTGCTAGATTTTTTTTTTCTTTGTTCTCTGAGGGATTCTGTACATTTGCATTAATTTTGCAGCTGTAAGCACCTGAATTACTCTTTTAGCAGTTGTGAAATATTCTGGGTTGAACAGGGGCCTGGAATGTTTGGGAAATTAACACAAACAAGAAAAGGGTGTTCCCAGACACACTTATTCTCAGATAAACATATAACCTGTCAATGTATCAGCATCAGTGGTGCCTGAGGAGTAGGGAGAAAAGGGACCCAAAACACTAATACTTCTCAGTCCTTGGTCTATTCCTCAGCTGAGGCAGGTCACCTGGCACTCAGCCATACCTTGGAAGGGCTCATAGTGATGCTTTAACCCATTGACTGCAAGAGGTATAAATCCTCTAATTCAATTCAGTAAACATTTAAGGCATTGCAGTATAACAAGGCATCGTACCAGGCACTAGATATCTATAGAAAGCTGACTAGATTTGCAGCGCCAGGTTGGGCACTCTAAAAGTTGTAGGGTTCTAAACAAACAAACAAAAAATAGCAGGAAAGAAAAGGAGAAGCAATGAATTATCCTTTTCTTTTCAGGACCTGTGTAGCGCAGAAGCCCTGATAACCAATATACCAATTATTTTTAATATTTTCACGAATGTATTAAGAAAACCCAAAAGGAGTCACAAAGAATTGGACACAATGGAAATGACTGAACAACAATGAATTTTTTGACCCCCAACTGGGATCATGAAGAGTCAGATATGACTGAAAAATGACTGAACAACAACAAAGGGGTGAGGTGACTAGGGTCTGCACTAAAGTGGTGGCAGTGTTAGAGGAGAGAAGAGGAAATATTGGAGAGATGCCGAAAAGGTGAATTCAAAAGGCATTGGCAACAGATTGGATGTAGGAGGTGAGAGATAGGAATTCAGGATGACTCCTACATTGTGAACCTGCGAGGAATAGGGAAGGTGGAAGGGGGTGGAGGCTTTAGTAGGGAAGATAATGAGTTTTGTTTTGTACATGCCAAGTTTAAAATGTCTAGTGGATGCCCTGTTTGAGATGTCAGTTGGAGATGCAAGATTGGAGGTCAGCAGAGAGATTGGGGTAGGAGGGTAGATTTGAGAATCATCAGCATAGGGATGCTAATTAAATCCACGGGAACTGATGAGACCAAGTGAAATAGTACAGAGGGAGAAGAGAAGAGGGCCCAGGAGAGAACCCTTAGAATCAGAGGTTGTGATCTGAAAGAGGATTCAGCAAAGGAGACAGAGAAGGAGTAGTCAGGTAGGTAGGAGGAGAAGCAAGAGAGATTGGAGTCCTGAAAACCTAGAGAGAAGAGAATAAGGAGGAGAGTGATCAATAGGGCTACAGAGCAGTCAAGGAGAATGAGAATTAAGAAAAGGCCATTGGATTTGGCAACTAAGAGATCATTAGTAACTTGAGATAGAGCAGTTTTGGTGGAGTATGGTTAAGGAGTTAAGAAGAATGAGAGGAGAGAAAGTGGAAGCATCTATGGTAGACTACATAGACTCCACTATTAGCATGTCCCAGGAGTTCAAGGTACATTCTCTCTCTCCCCTTTCAGCTCCCTTTTGTGCATTGTCTTCCCCTATTAGATTGTAAACTCCTTGAGGGCAGAGGCTGTCTTCCTTTTCCTTATTAGTGTCACAAGTTAGGTGTGGGGGGTGTTCAGGGAGGACTAGCACTGAAGGCTTGCCAAGTCCTTTTCAGGGCACCTATCAGCCAACTCTCTCCTGTGGCTCCAAGAAGCTGTAAAATGCACAGAGGCCATGCCCTGGTAAAACCATCTAGGCAGACAGGCTAAACCAGGTTGAGGGTAACCAATAGACCTCTAAGCCATCAGTGAGTTAGGGGGATGTCTATCCCAGGCAGGTGAACACTTCCCCAAGTGCAGTAGTCAGAAGAGAATAATTTGTTCCAACGGCCATAAAGCTGAAGCCAGCATTGTGGAGTGCTTAGAGCTTTGTCAGACATCAAAGATGCCAAGGTATCCTGGGTCACAGTCATTTGTCCTGACTTTTGTCTTACCACTGGATTTTGACAACTCTGGAAGAAAGAATGAGGCTGATGACCTTGCACAACTCTGCCTCACTTAAATCCAATTCACGTGCAAATCAAGATGTCACCTCATATGTCATTGATCCCTTTGGAAAATGAAAAACAAACAAGTATCCCAAGTGCTTAGTAGCATACTAGACACTTAAACAAATGTTTATTGAATTGAATTGAAAGTTTGGACAGAGAGGGCTTCTTGTCTTCTTTTCATGTATGCCTTCCCTCATGCCCTGAAGTATTTGGTCCACAGCCTACCCAAGGGAAGTACCCAGACCAATCATGTCTTCATTCTTCTCCAGGCTCCTCCAAACCCTCCAGATTTTCTCAGCCTTGACACAGAAGCCTCTTTACCCTTGAAGTTAATTTTACCCCAAAACTTACACTGGACCTTACCTTTCACCTTGGAAGCCTTTTCCTCTGATTAGCATCTTCTTCCCAGACTTCCAGTTTAAGGGAAATGCACAGGTTAGCCAGTCTTCATTCCTCTCTAGGCTCCACTGCTGACTCTCTCAACTTTCTCTATGGTGCTTCGTCTGGGGGTACTTACTCTTCTCCCTGCCCCTCTCTTTTTCAGCTTCCTTTTACGTGTTCTTTTTCTCTTCCCTGTATAAGGCAAGCTCTTTGAAGGCAAGAACGAATTTCTTTCTTCTTGTATTTCTATTCCCAGTGCTTAATTCCTTGCTTAAGTGCTTAATAAATGCTTATTGATTTGAGTATTCTATTCAAAGGGAAGTACATTGACCCCAGAAAGGAGTTCCTTGTCAATCCTTGAGAGGAATAGTATAGGAAGGAATGGAATGGAATAGTGACTATTATTAGATGCCAATTCTGAAATGTTATCCCCCAAAGTGTATCTCTATATTTGTGATTTTTCTTCTTCAAGATTCCAATAAATGTTATTTCAAATCATTTTGGGGTAGGTATATGTCCAAGAGCATGGGAGATACAGTTTTCATTTAGATTTCATTTAATATCCAAGCAGCTAAGTGAGAAACTATTTGGATATTAAATGAATTCTAAATGAAAACCGTATCTGGCAGATGTCTCTACAACCCAGAGCATTGTATTCATTAATATTTTCTTTCTTCAAATGGAGAGGCTCGTTTTTTTAGTACTTTAAAATTTCCTACACCCAACCAGAATGTGTTGATATTTAAAAATTTGGTCTGTCATCTGCACAATCCAACTGTGTTTAAGTTACTTATATTGTGACCAATATGAATATGTTTGTCATCCTACAGTGTAGGAATCCAACCCAGTAGTAACCTCCCTGAGGGAGGGTCCTGTGGTTCCTACTGCTTTTGTATTTGTTTTAGCACCCAACAAGGATAGAACTTAATAAATGTTCTTTTTTTTTAGGGCAATGAGGGTTAAGTGACTTGCCCAGGGTCACACAGCTAGTAAGTATCAAGTGTCTGAGGTCAGATTTGAACTCAGGTCCTCCTGAATCCAGGGCCAGTGCTTTATCCACTGGGCCACCTAGCTGCCCCATAAATGTTCTTTAAATGAATAGTCATTTTCTCAAGGGGCATTTTTTCCCCTGGCAACCAGTGATTCATTTAATGGAGCGTTAACAGTGACACTCTAATGGTCCACTTGCTGTGTAGGAAAATAAACATATTCCTCTTATATACTTCTAAGTTATTACCAGAGCATAAGCTAGCTAGAGGGGAGAGTCGACTTATCAGTTAGGTGGTTCTAAGGCAATTGAAAACTCTTTCAAGTCTTGTGATGTTATTTATTTCATTGAGGAGGTAACTTATGGTCCAATCAATGTTGATTCTCAATTCAATGCATCAACTAATTGGTATCTGCTGTGGACAAAACATCACACCAGCACTGCTGAGATGCAAAGCTAAAATTAGACATAGCATGTTCCCTCATGAAACTTTGTTTTTGCTGTTCAGTCATTTCAGTCAGTCTTTTCAGTCTTATCCTATTCTTCGTGTCACCATTTGGGGTTTTCTTGGCAAAAATACTAGAGTAGTTTGCTGTTTCCTTCTCCAGCTCATTTTATAGATGAGGAAAATGAGACAAATAAAGTTAAGTAACTTGCCCAGGGTCACACAGCTAGGAAGTGTCTGAGGCTGGATTTGAACTCAGATCTTCCTGACTCCAGGCCCAACACTCTATCCACTGTGCCACTTAGCTGCCCCACTCATGAAATTTCAATCTGATAATTCAGTGTTCTCTAAGGTAGGATGTATGTGACAATCTACTGAGGTCAAGGAAGAAAATATTAGAATTTCAAATTATATTTATTTTTATCCTAAAAAGAGAGAAATGAAACTTTACTAATATTTATTATGGATTAACAGTGGTGTCCTCCTTCAGACTATATTTTCCATGGTGACATATCATGTACAAGATTCAAGGTATCTTGAGGAAAGAATGAGAGTTCCCCTTGGTTTGACAGTGGCATCCTCACTCATTCATTATCCGTCAGCATATTGTGACATATTGCAGTTTACACATGCCCAGTTAAATGGATTTATGGATTATGCTAGCTAGTTTTAACTGAAGAAACCCTCACAAAATGAGCAAGTGGCTTAAAATGATTCCTGCAAAGAAAAAACAGATTAAAGATAATGTCAATAATGTAAGCACAATAATAAGAAAATGGATGGACTGATGCATCTCCTACTTCTTAGACAAGTTGTTCATCAGTTAAGTAAAAATAATTATAATCTAACCATACATGATCAGGTTGACCAAAACAATTCAGGGTTGTTAAGAAAAAATATTTAAAATATGGATTTGCAATCACTATCATTAATTATGAGCTTTATCCTAAGTATATGTTTGTGTCAGATATTAGCTAATGACAGTATGAAGTCATCCTACTTAATGGGACATTTAAAAACTAAGCTTTTGTTGCCTAAAATGATGTGTATCACCTATAAAGACCAATATCTAAACAGTTCAAAAAAATTAGAAACATTATTTTATAACCTGTTTAAGTATCTTCCAGTGAGTTTTGAACCTATGTACTGAAAATTTAAAAATACAATATTTTGATTAGTTTTCATGAACTGAGTGACATTAAGCAAGATGGAAATTATCTACCCAAATTTCAACAAAAATTTTGCATAATGGCTAGTGAATGGGATTGAAAAATGAACATCATGATTTAATAAGAGCTGGTAACAAAGCACTTTTAAATTTGGATATTTGTAGCTTTGTGATGTCTCCTTTTTAAGCTATGCCTTTAAAGTCAAATAATGAATCCACCTCAACTTAGAATCAGAGTCTAGAGTGGATTGAAACACAATGGTAAGTCAACATTTGCAAAAAAATTATTAAAAACTTTATTGAAAGCAAAAAGGTTTTTTCTACATTTAATAAAATAACATTATTTTGAAATATTTATTTTACATTTCTCTTATCCTTTTAAAAGTTCTATTTTTGTGTATGTTTTATAAAACACAGCATTAATTAAGTGGTATACATGTATAATTTGTAGTTAAATCTACATATGTGAAAATACACACTAAAATTTTTTTTATAGATAGGGGAGCATGATCAAAAAAAAAATTGAGACCACTGTTACCAGGGTATATAAACAAGTAACAATGGTACATAATAATATCTAGATTAAGCAAAGTAGTATGTAAGTAGTAATTACCATCTTTAGACATCAGTGAAGGAGGAGGCAGAATTTTAATGAAGCTTTAAAGAATGAGTAGACATACATTGGGGAAGAGAAAGGAAAGAGACCCATACTAAGCACAGAAGACAACATGGGCAAAGGTGTAGAACACATAGAAGGGATAATGACTATATGGTACATGGAGAAATATAGTACAACATGGGGGGAGAAGTTGAGTGATGCTAGATTGTGGAGGGCCATTAATGCCAAGCAAAGAAGTTTGAAGGTTGAATTTCACTTTTTAGGTGATAAGAAGCTGTAGTTTTTTGGTTGTTGTTGTTGGGTTTTTTTTTAACTCAGTAACATGACCTCTATCACCAATACTAATGGAAGAGAATAGTATTAATTATATACTGACTATGTGCCTAGCACCATGCTCTAAGTGCTAGATATACAAACTGAAAAGCATATACCAACTAACACCAGGAGGAAACAACTGGGTGGCAAGGGTAAATTGGCCTTGGATAAATAATTCTAATCCACTAATTTTGATTACATTGAATTAAAACGTTTTTGCACAAACAAAACCAATGTAGCCAATATTAGAAGGAAAGCAGGAAACAGGGAATTTTTTTTTTCACAGCAAGGTTCTATGATTGAAGGTCTTGATAAGGCCTTCAATCTATTTGCTTCATAATTCATAAACACAAAGAGAAAAGGAAACTATGGTGGTAATATGATTTTAAAGTAGTTAACTCAGCTTACTTAAGAACTCTTTATTTAAAAGTAATGATATTCAGCTATTTATATTTTATAAATATAAAATGTAAAAAAGTAATTATATGCAGCTATTTATATTATTAAGAATAAAAATTGGGGGCAGCTAGGTGGCACAGTGGATAAAGTACCGGCCCTGGATTTAGGAGGACCTGAGTTCAAATACAGCCTCAGACACTTGACATTTACTAGCTGTGTTACCCTGGGCAAGTCATGTAACCCTCATTGCCCTGCCCCCCCCCAAAAATAAAATAAAAAAGAATAAAAATTGACAGATTCATTTCTTGAATATATAAAGGACTGAGTAAAATTTATAAGAATACAAGTCATTTATCAGTTGATAAACGGTCAATGGACATGAACAGGAAGTTTTCAGATGAAGAAATCAAAGCTATCTATTGTTGTATTTAAAATTGCTCTAAATCACTATTGATGAGAGAAACACAAATTAAAACTATTCTAAAGTACTGCCTCATCTATCAGATTGTTTAAGATGACAGAAAAGGGAAGTGACATATTGGAGGGGATGTGGAAAAATTGGGACACTAATGCATTGTTGGAGTTGTGAACTGATCCAACCATTCTGGAGAATGATTTTGAACTATGCCCAAAGGGCTATACAATTGTGTATACCCTTTGACCTAGAAATACCACTACTAGGACTATATCCCAAAGAAATCAAAGGAAAAGGAAAAGCACACATACGTACAAAATTATTTGCAACAGCCTTTTCTGTGGTGGCCAAAAATTGGAAATTATAGGGATGCTTATGCATTGGGGTATGACTGAACAAACTGTGTATATGATTGTGATAGAATACTATTTTGCTGTAAGAAATGATGAGCAGGATGCTTTCTGAAAAACCAGGGAAGACTTACATGAACTGATGCAAAGTGAAATAAGTAGAACCAGGACATAATTATATACAATAACAGCTATATTGTACAATAATCAACTGTGAATTACTTAGCTATTCTGATCAATATAATGATCCAAGACAATTCTGAAGGACTCATGATGAAAAATGCTATCCACCTTGAGAAAAAGAAGTGATGTTTGGGGGCAGGTAGGTGGTACAGTGGATAAAACACCAGCCCTGGATTTAGGAGGACCTGAGTTCAAATCTAGACTCAGACACTTGACACTTACTAGCTGTGTGACCCTGGGCAAATCACTTAACCCTCATTGCCCCACGGGAAAAAAAAAAGGAAAAAGAAAGAAAGAACTGATAAAGACTGAATGAAGATTGAAGCATACTTTATTTTATTTTACTTGTCTTGCTTTTTTATTTCTTTTTTTTTGCAACATGGCTAATATGGCAATATTTTGCATTATTTCAAATGTATAATTGGCATCACATTTCTTGCCCTCTCAATGAGTGGGGGAGGATTGGGAGGGAGAGAGAATTTGGAACTAAAAAAATTTTTTTATGATTGATTAAATAAATAATAAATTGAAGAGTAAAAGAAATTAATCCAAGTTCTTGTCACCAAAGTCCTTGGCATTATCAAATGGTTCAGCATCAGAAAATAATATGATTCTATTAGTGGAAATGACATTTTTAAAAAGTCATTAACATATGCTTTGCTGCTGCATCCTAAAGACCATGAAACTTTCCCATCTGACTTAGATCTGAAACCTTCCCCCAATGTGTTGTCTTCTCCATCAGAATTCAAGCTCCCTGACAGCAGGGACTGTTTTACTTTTTTTATCTGTATCCCTATTTGTATTTCTATTGTACAACGCTTTGTACATAGGAAGTACATAATGAATGCTCCATTCATTCAAAGTGAATAACACATGTGTAGATAATTAGAGCCTACTGTCTAGTGCAAGAACAATTTTTTCTTTCATCACAATATGTTTGTGTTGGAGGGCAGCTAGGTGGCACAGTGGATAGAGCACTGGCTCTGGATTCAGGAGGAACTGAGTTCAAATCTGGCCTCAGACATTTGACACTTACTAGCTGTGTGACCCTGGGCAAGTCACTTAACCCCCATTGCCCTGCAAAAACTACTACTACTACTACTACTAATAATAATAATAATAATATATTTGTGTTGCCAGTTCTCTTTATTTCAAAACTGTTCCATGGCCAAAGATTACTCAACTGAAAATCAGGAAATTTAGGTTCTAGTTCTGGCCCTGCTCCTAACTTGCAATGTGATATTGGGCAAATCACCTAATCTTTCTTAGTCTCAGAATTTGTTGGTGTTTTTATTCATTTAACAATATTTATTGACATTTTTAATAACTATATAACTATATGAGATGACTTGGACTAGACAATCTCTAAGGTCCTTTCTAGTGCTAAAAAAACCCTTTTATTCTTAAGATATAGCTGAATGTCATTCCTTTTAAATAAAGAAAGAGTTCTTGAGTCAGCTGAATGGGTTGCTTTAAAATAATATTTCCACTATAGTTCCCTTTTCTCTTGGCACTTATGGATTATGAAACAAATGGATTGAAGACCTTATCAAACCATCAAAAGATTTATTGTTAAGTCATGTCTGACTCTTCAGTGACCCTATTTAAGGTTTCCTTGGCAAAGATACTAGAGTGGTTTGCCATTTCCTTCTCCAATGGATTAAGGCAAACAGATTAAGTGATTTGCCCGGGGTCACACAGCTAGTAAACATCTGAGACCAGATTTGAATTCAGGTCTTCCTGACTTCAGGCTTGGCACTCTGTTTCCTGTGCCACCTAGCTGCCCTACTTTTAAGTATTCCTAGCTGCAAACTTTTAACAACTTGGAAAAAATATATGGTTATGGTAAAATATAGTCAAGTGATGAGTGTATAGCAAGTTTAGCCACGGAAAGATTTCGTGTACTCAGAGTCTGATTCATTGTCAGAAATTAATCTGGGGCTGACATATGAAATGGAGGTAAATGTCACTTTCCCACAGAATTGAGAGAGAATACCAATTGTTCAGTGAATGTGTGTTATATATCAATGAATTGTTTATTCTGTACCCACTGTCTGTTTAATCACACCATTACTTCAGACAATGGCATAGGAGGCTTACTGTTCTGTAGAAACAAGTGGAAGAATTGTATTTAGGAACCGAAGAGATGTGGTATGAGTATGAAATGAAAAGTGAAAACAAGACTAGAACCAAGTAATGTTCATGCAAGAAACTGACCTCAGAGACCTCTTATTTTATAAATGAGGAAACTAAAACCAGAGAAGTGAGGTGACTTGCTCAAATGGTCACCCAAACTTAATCAAAGAGTCAAAATTAGAATTCAGTACTCCCAGCTTTAACAACACAACAGGACTAAGTTACTAAATATATTATTATAGGAGAAGAAGTCTTGGAAGGTAATTGGGGTTGCAGTATAATCATATAAGATTATAAGACATCACATATGAATAGCTAAACCTTATTGTTCTCAACAAAGAATTTGGAAGTCAGGAGGACCTGAGTGTAAATCAGACACTTAACCCTGATTACCTCACACACACCCCCAACTCAAAACCCCCCAAAATAAAACAAAACCACAAAAAGAAATCTATAGGGGCAGCTAAGTAGCACAATGGATAAAGCACTGACTCTGGAGTCAAATTCAGTCTTATTCAGCAAAGAATTTTAAATGTCAAACTTTGAAGCTTACATGTTAGTTAAAGGAAGTAGATAGCTGTGTGTGGGGTTGGGGTGAAGAGGTGATGGAAATAATGTAGGCTATTGGGTGCCTGAGGTGTTCAGTACCTCTGGACAGGAGGCTGGTAGTTAGCACAGGTGAATTCGTTATTTATTCCTTCTTCTCCTGACACACTCTTGCTCTTAGGAGGAATAACTGTCTACTTTCATCCTTTTTATGTTCAATTTGCTTCCTACTAAAAACAACTAAATCCCCCTAAGAGAGTCACTTGCAAAGTTCAACAAGAACTGCAGACTTATTTCTGTAGACTAGAACAACTCTCACTTTGCAAACTTTCCACCACCACACCCCTCCCCCTCTCCTCCCAAAGCTTACTCAGAATATAAACCCAAAGCACCCACTGACAGTTCCTCTTTCAGAGCTAGCCCTGGAAAATTCTCCCAGAGGACCCATGACTCAAAGTAGACCAATAATAGAAAGGCAAGTGTTCTCAAGAAAACAGCATGAGGAGCAGGATTTTACTGGGGCAGGACTGGCATGCCACCATGTCCTCTTTTGGGCCCCCTCCAAACCTGGGAGCTTCCTCTCTCTTGCAGCCTCCCCCCCCCCCACTTCTTTAGGGAGCTTTTACCAAGTCAGAAGCTATTTTCATTTGTCACATAGGTTAGTCTGTGGCATTGTGCTCACTCTCCACAGCCAGGTCTGTGTGCCAGCCCCAGGGCAGGGCGCCCAGGAGCCACGTGCCCATGCACAGCTCCCAGCACAAATACACCTCAGCACATAGCTCCTATTTGTGCCTGGGCAGTAGCAAGAGTGGAAAAAGAGGCGGTTGGCAATGTCCCCTTTCTGGGTCCTATTTTTTGATCCTCGGTGCAGACTTTCCCTCCTTCCTCCTTCAAACACGCCAAATCCTCCCCCTTTCTAACTCTCTCCCAACTGTCAAAACAGGCAAGAGTCTGATTTCTGTCACTGATCACTTCTCTCCCTCTGTCTTAAGAATGCAGATGCCTGGAATCCGCTTGCATATTGTAAGAACTTAATACACATTTTTTGAATTGAATTCTCAGTGTATTGTCTTCCATTCCCTCTCATCTCATCCTCCTTTTCTCTGCCCAGGACTCTGAAGCCATACTGGAAGGGTCTCTATGGCCATGTTTTCTTCAGTGCCTTAGGTTCTCCTACAAGAGGGGTCACTGGGGTGGGAAGAGGAAAGGGGAAAGTAGGAAGTAACTGCTTAAGGACCCATCACGTTCTGAGAAGGGCATAGGGAAGAACAGAGAACCTGAACTCAAGACTATTGGGGACGCAGAGGAGAGGGGGAAAGGGGGATGGAAACAGTAGTAGAACAAGGACCTGTAGCTACTGAGGTATAGGAAGCAGTATGGGACAGTGGGAATAGCACTGATCTTGAAGTCAGAGTCTGTGTTTAAGTTCTACCTTTGATGTTTTGTACTTTTGTGACCTTGAGAAAGTTACTTAACCTCAGCTTTCTCATTTTTAAAATGAGGAGGTTGAATTGCATGGCCACCAAGGTCCCTTCCAGCTTTGAGTGCGAGTGTGTGTGTGTGTGTGTGTGACAGAGAGAGAAGGAGGAAGAGAGAGAGGAAGAGAGAAAAGGGGAGGGAGGGAGGGAGAGGGAGAGAGACAGAGACAGAGAGAGAAGGGGAGAGAGGGAGGGAGGGAGAGAGAGAGAGAGAGAGAAATATGAAGGCCATCTGCATGGTAGGAAAAGCACTAGACCTGGAGCCAAGACAACTAGTCTGAGTCTCATCTCCACCACTTAAATTCAATAAATACTTATTAAACACCAACTATTGGCTGTACAAAGCAACTAGCTAAGTTTTGGAAATATAAAGACCAAAAAACCAAGACCCTCTCTGTCCTTGGAAGCTTACATTCTATTTGGTAGTCTGGTGAAGACTATGTATGCCTTCTTAGAATACTGTTTTTCAATGCAAAAAAAGGAAGGAAGAAAACAAACATTTATTAAGCACCTACTAAGCCAGGCACCCTACTAAATACTTTACAAATATTATCTGATTTTATCCTCCCAGCAACCCTGGGAAGTAGGTGCTATTAACATCTCCATTTTACAGTTGAGGAAATTGAGGTAGATAAGTAACCCAACATTGCACAGCTAGGAAGTGACTAAGGTTGGATTTGAACCTGGGTAGTGACTGGGGGCCCAGCAATCTACCCATTGCACCATCAGCTGCCTGGATTAGAAAAGAAACCAATGTATACTGAAGTATACTCAAGATATTAAAACAAAAAAAAGGGGGGGGGAGTTCACAGACCCTAGATTAAGAACAGCTGAATTAGATAATTTCTATACTCACTTCCATTCTACAATTCTAAAAGAAAAAACACTTACCACTTTGGTTTGGCCTTATAAAAGGTAATACTAATTACAATCAGTGACACTTGCCATTTGTCTAAGTGCCATGCAACATTACAACACTATACCATTCACATATACTTTTGTGGTTTGTCATTTATGTAGCATCATTATCTCTTTTTTTAAAAGTTTTCTTTTTTTCTAACTACATGTAAAAAATGTTTAACATTCATTTAAAAAATTTTTGAATTCCAAATTCTCTTCCTCCCTTCCCCCTCATGGAGAAGGCAAGCAATTTGATATAGATTATACAGCATCATTATCTCTTTCTCTCTCTTTTTTTTTTTTTGAGGCAATTGGGGTTAAGTGACTTGCCTAGGAAAGATATCACCCTCCTGATGTCATTGGTACTCTCTGAGAATGGACAAACAACAGAGGGTCATACAGCTAGTAAGTGTCTGAGGTCATATTTGAACTCAAGTCCTGACTCCAGGGCTGGTGCTCTATCCACTGTGCCACCTAGCTGCCCTGATTCAAGACAATTTCAAAGGACTCTTGTTGGAAAAAAACTCTCCACATCCAGAGAAAGAACTGATGGAATCCGAAAGCAGATTGAAGCATACTATTTTTTTCTCTCTTTATTTATTTATTTATTTATTGGGGGGGGGGGGTAGTTCTTTTCTTTTGGCCTGTTTCTTCTTTCACAACATGACTAATATGGAAATATGTTTTTGATGATTGCACATATATAACCTATATTAAATTGCTAACCATCTTAGGGAAGGGGTGTTAAGGTAGGGGGAAGGAGATAATTTAGAACTCAAAATTTTAAAAAATATTTTATTATTATTTTTTTTTTTAGTGAGGCAATTGGGGTTAAGTGACTTGCCCAGGATCACACAGCTAGTAAGTGTTAAGTGTCTGAGGTCGGATTTGAACTCAGGTCCTCCTGACTCCAGGGCTGGTGCTCTATCCACTGTGCCACCTAGCTGCCCAAAATTTTTTAAAATAAATGTTAAAAATTGTCTTTACATGTAATTGGAAAAAATAAAATTATATGTATATATGCACACATATATATGGGAAATATATGTATAGTCTGTATATATAATCTATATAAATATATTAATTTATATATACATGCATAATATATATCAATCACATTAATATTATGCGTAATGTATTATATAATATATTATATGTGTGATGATTAAAATCTAATGTGTGTGTCCTTACGTGCCCCCCCCCAGAGTGGGGGGAAACTAGCTAGGAATTACTTATAAATTAGGAGCTTCAGCAACAGTTTAGGCTTTAAGCATTTATTAAAGTATATTAGAAGTTAGTAAAGAGAGAGAGAACACATGTCTCTGAAAGAATGGAAAAACCCTATCTCCGATCTATGTCTGGAGAGAGAAAAACAGCTCCTTCACCTAGCCTCCCACAAAAGAGTCCTACTCAGTTCCCCTGGGAGCCCTGCCCCCTCCCCCCTCAACAGAGGGGTGGTCCCTACATACATTAGCTCCAAGCTAATTGGCTGCTCAAATTTAAGTCCATTGATTGACATGACTTAAAGGTGGTCTATGAAAAGAGGCAACTTCCAGGATGCCAATCTGACCTTTGAAACCTCAGAAAGGTCACTGTATGCTTTCTCAGTTCTCACATATGTTATATAATATAAAATATTATATATAGTCTATATAGAGATAGAGAGAACATTGCCTATGGATATGCTGATAGTCCTACTGTGTTGGAGAGCACAAGTGCCAAATAAAAGAGACCAGGCCCTAAGAGTCACCAAAAGGCAGTAATGGGGAAATAAAATACTACTCACTTCATTGCTAGAAATGAGAATTTATGAATCAAAGAATCACAGAGCTGGGAGGGACTTCTGTCATCTAGTCCAACCTGAATAAGGATCTTTTCATATATGTATATCTGTGTGTATGTATATGTATATATGTGTATGTATATATATATATACACACACATATATACAAACACATATATATACAGATTGGTCTTATAAAATGTTTATTTATTAAAATGTATGTTTCCTGTATAATATTACTGAACAAAGTAAATATTTCCCTGAACAAGAACTGACCAGCTTATTAACCATGAATTGCACTATCTGAAAAACAATCAATATTATTCTGGAACACAGTGCTCCTAACAGATCATTTGAAACCACATTAGTGGACAGAGAAGCCCAAGAGAGATTTCCCAGGGTTTGACTTGATGCTTCTGTAGCTGTATTTCAGGCTTATAGATACAAACTCATGAATCTGAGCTGAATATCTATTTTTGCTGTGGAAAAGAACAATTTTCCATTGATAAATGTAATTACTGATAATTGTAGGTGAAGAGACAATACATTTCATTTGGGATGTCCAAATAAAACATTTATTTATTCCTTCCTCCAACCATGATTTACTGAGTGACTACTGTGTACATGGCTCTGTGCCACCCAGTGCTGGGATATAACAAAGAATTAAGCAATTCCTGCTTTTACAAAGCTTACTTTGTGAACCTGGGACTATTGGAGATCATTGAGAGTATGGTGACTGGGATAGCAATGGGCTTTGTGCTATGCCACATAGACAGAAAAGAATTTACAACATCACATTATTCAGGGTATTCCCCAAGCAAACTTTGTTGAAGAGATAACCAATTGAGTCCACTTCCCCAGAAATGGTCATTCTACACCCTGGGAAACTACCTTCAAGTATCACCACGGCTGGTTAGGAAGTAGCTATAACTCTCTTTTCTATCTAAAGAACATTCTTCTTTTAAAAGAATAGACACTGGGAGCAGCTAGATGGCCCAGTGGATAGAGCACTGGCCCTGGAGTCAGGAGTACCTGAGTTCAAATCCGGCCTCAGACACTTAACACTTACTAGCTGTGTGACCCTGGGCAAGTCACTTAACCCCAATTGCCTCACTAAAAATATATATATATATATATATATATATATAATAGACACTGGGGCAGCTAGATGGCGCAGTGGTTAAAGCACCAGCTCTGGATTCAGGAGTACCTGAGTTCAAATCTGGCCTCAGACACTTGACACTTACTAGCTGTGTGACCCTGGGCAAGTCACTTAACCCCCATTGCCTGCAAAAATTAAAAAAAAAAAGAATAGACACATTCCAACATTATCATGATATATTTTCCCAGTGATTTCCATAATAGAGTTGAATGTACTTTCTCCTAGAACACATCTTGACCTTTAAATTTTTTTTTTTTTTATTTTTTGGTTTTTGGGTGAGGCAATTGGGGTTAAGTGACTTGCCCAGGATCACACAGCTAGCAAGTGTCAAGTGTCTGAGGTAGGATTTGAACTCTTGACCTTTAAATTTAAGAAAAACCATGCTTAAAATGTAGCAAACCTGGAGATTAATCTAAACTGATTGAATTAAGTGAGAATGATTGACTTTGCTGATTAACCTACTTAAAGTTAATTAGATTGTAACCACACCTGGCTGGGCCCTTAAGTAGGTATTGTTCTCAGAAGATAAGGACTTTGAAGTCAACAGAGACCACCTTCAAGTCCAGTGAACCAATGGTTTTGGATGATGCTAACCAATCATCTTGAAGCAGTGTGAAAGGACCGCCTCTCCTCCTGACCTATAAAAAGTTTCCACAATCAGTTTGCTCAGGTAGTTTGTGGTTGAAGCAGGGTCCTGGTGCAGGACTTGAGGAAAAACTAGACCAGGATGGAACTCTAGGTTAGATAGGCCTTTTCTTAACTTTCTGAACTCCCCATGTTTTCCTTTTTACTAATACCTAGTATGCTTTAATAAATGCTTAATGCCCCAAGACTGGTGCTAAAGCTTCTAATTTAGTGTGACCACTCATTAGATTTTTAGACACCACAGTTAGATTTTTAAAACATACATATATGGGGCAGCTAGGTGGCACAGTGGATAGAGCACCGACCCTGGAGTCAGGAGTACCTGAGTTCAAATCCGGCCTCAGATACTTAATACTTACTAGCTGTGTGACCCTAGGCAAGTAACTTAACCCCAATTGCCTCACTAAAAATATATACATATATATATATGTGTGTGTGTGTGTGTGTGTATGTATATATATATACATACATATATATACCTATATATTTTAAACTACTAAACCAGTAATAATCTTCAAAATGATGAAAATATATTAAGCATTCTTTAATAACCTTAAGGATGCCATAAACCATAAATTTGGAGTAAGGAAAACAAGTTCAAATCCAATATCAGATACTTACTAGCTTTGTGACCCCAAGCAAATCACCTAACTGCTCTTTGCTGTAGTTTCCTCATCTATAAAATACTTAATTATTAAAATACACACCATAGGCAGCTAGGTGGATAAAGTGTTGGCCCTGAATTCAGGAGAACCTGAGTTCAAATCTAGACTCAGACACTTGACACTTACTAGCTGTGTGACCCTGGGCAAGTCATTTGACCCCCATTACCCTGAAAAAAAAAACCCAAAAAACAAAACAACAACAAAAAACCACACACAACAAAGTATACTTAATGCTATATTACTGAATCACTTAATGCTATATTAAAACACAAAACAAATATAATAAAGGTAAAATATTTCAAAAACCTGTCAATAACCTCTGGTGCACAATTCAATTCAATAAATATTTATTAAGCCTACTAAGTACAAGGCATTGTATTAAGTACTAGGGATACAAAGACAAAAACATGTTTTCCTGCCCTCCAGAGGCTTATATTCTACTACAATAGGGTTACAATATGTACACATATAAGTATGATACAAGGTAATGAGAAAGGAGAGAATATTAGCAGGAGTTAGGGGAGGCTTCCTAAATGAACTAGAGCAAGGAAAAGCCTCAGAGACCATTTGATCCATCTTTGTCACTTTGCAAATGAGAAAACTGAGGCCCTGGGAGGCTAAGAAAAGCTTCAAAGATGAGATTTGAATCCAGGTTCTCTGACTGTAGAGTCAGTGCCCTATCAGTAGTCACCCCTTCATGGCATTCTGGGAAGGCATTCTGGGCAATGAACTCCAACTTGCATCCAGGTGATCAACATTGACACCCAAGCAGATACAATCCCAGCCAGCTGGTCATAAGCCCAATGATACTGCCTAAGCATGATCTGTCCCCAGAGTGCCAAAAATGGTCATCATTCTCACTCCTTCATACATTGTTTTCCCTATTGACACAGTTGCCTACCTTATAATGTATGTTCATTTTGAAATTTTTCCTCTGAAGAATTTTCATCTTTACATTTGATATTTTAAGTTCACTTGTTTCAATAAAGAGAAATATCCTTGATATACAAAAGTAGAAAGCAATATTTCCTGATGCTTTAGTGGCCAAGTTCTTCCACAAGCCTCCGACCTTTTCCTGTGCAACTTTATGGAAATATGACAAAGACCTCTGATTTCCTAAGTGTGGAAACTCCTTTCCATTATTTCCCATGTGGAATTATTCTATTGTTTTTGTTTATATCTTTCCCATACTTAAGCTTATGGGCTATTGCCATATTTCTTCACCTAGTAACATATCTACAGTTGGATTATGGTATCCTTAAGACTAATTCAGAAGACAATATTATGTAAAACTAAAGCCTGAAATGCCCAATTCTTGACTAGGAAGGATCTAACTTACTTTCAGAAAAGTCTCTTAGCTTATATACTGCATAGATGCTGCTTATATACTGCATAGATGCTGCTTATATACTGCATAGCTTAAATAATGGGTGCATCTGATTATAATAAAGTGAAATCATCAAACTAATTAGTCCCATACATCTTGTGAAAAAGCTGTTACCTCTTGGCACTTTTGCAATTCCTTTTGTTAAGTTTTCTTAGTTTTCAATAACCTTCATTGAAATTTCTGTAGGCAGCCACTAAGTTGAGATTCAATTGCTGCATATAAACAGAGTTTAAGAGCATGCTTTCCCAAAGATTAAAAATGCCTAATCTTCTGGGGAAACTCACCCTGCATATTTGTAACCATGGCTTTCTAGTTTTATGTATCAAAGATACTTCTCTTTATTAAAACAAGCAAACTTTCAATAAATACCAAATGTAAATATGATAATTCTTCAGAGGAAAATTTTCAAAATCAATATACATCCCAAGGTAGGTAACTGTCTTTCTTTATTGGTTCCTAACTGTTCCTCTAATTACAGAGGTTCTTGACCTGGGGGTCTATGAACTTTTGGGGGGGGGCAATGAGGGTTAAATGACTTGTCCATGGTCACACAGCTAGTAAGTGTCAAGTGTCTGAGGTCAGATTTGAACTCAGGTCCTCCTGAATTCAGGGCCAGTGCTTTATCCACTTCACCACCTAGCTGCCCCCCCCCCAACTTTTGTTTTGGTTTTGGTTTTGGTGAGGCAATTGGGGTTAAGTGACTTGCCCAGGGTCACACAGCTAGTAAGTGTTACGTGTCTGAGGCTGGATTTGAACTCAGGTCCTCCTGAATCCAAGGTCAGTGCTCTATCCACTGCGCCACCTAGCTGCCCCCCCATGAACTTTTAAAAAATAATTTTGATGATTATATTTCATTGTAATTGGTTTCTTTTGTAATTCTATATATTTTATTTTATACACTTAAAAACATTATCCTGAGAAGGAATCCATGCACTTCACCAGACTTTCCAAGGGTCCATGCCACCAAAAAAAAAAAAAAAAGGTTAAGAACTCCTACCTGTGATCATAGATCTTGGGATTTTAGAGCTGAAAGGCTCCATAAAGATATTCTAGCGACTAACTCCTTCATTTTGTAGATGGGGAAACCAAGGCCCAGAGCCAAGGTCACATAGGTTATGGTAATCCACATTTTTTTTTTTGTGGAGCAATGAGAGTTAAGTGACTTGTCCAGGGTAACATACCTAGTCAGTGTCAAGTGTCTGAGACTGGATTTGAACTCAGGTCCTCCTGAATCCAGGGCCACTGTGCCACCTAGTTTCCCCCCCCAATTTTTTTTTCCAAAATTTTTTTTAAGTGAAATATTTCTGTTCATACAAGCAAATGAAGAAAAGGAAAGGGGAAAGGTAAAACACTAAAAAAAATTAGACATAAATTATATGTTTGAAAGGAACCCCCCCCCAAATTAACAATGCTGGCAGATGTCCTTCTGGGCTAGAATTTAATTCCAAACATTCTTCAGATATGTTACTATGTAAATGAAGGTATACAGGACTTTTGCTAAAAATCAGGTACAAAAAAAATGAAAACATAATCCACATTTTTAACTCCTAGATCCCAGCTAGAATCTGAACCCTCATCATTGCCCTTTAAGTGTTAGACTACTCCTGGCAATTTGTCTCTCAGTTCTACTTGTTCTCAGCTACAGGCAATCTGATCCCTAGCCAACCTCTGTTTCTCTTAGTTACTTTTAGTTACAATGATTCCCTAGTCTTTTTCTAGCTTTCTCATTTTATTTACTTTAATCAAGAAACCTGAGCCCCAAACCTCTGTCCACTAAGTACACTTAGTTGTTTACAAGGCTTCTCTCACAGTCACTGAAAGGGGGAAATCACTTTCAGCCTCCCCATCTGCTCTTTGGAGCTCCGCACTTGCCTTAATCTGTACACAATGCTTTTTAATTAATTAAGAAGCTAAGTTATCTGATTACTCCTAGCAACCTTAGCAACAGTCTTCCATAGAGAAAGCCGCTTCAGATACAAAGTAGAAAATGGCCATTTTTTTTTTTAACAGAACCAAACAGATAATTGAACTGGTCTGATTTGGTTTTTGTTCTGGTGCTGTTTACAGGATTGCAAATCCATACATACTATTTCATGTAACTGCTCCCCTCAAAGCAGAGCTTTTGTGGGCTGACAAAAACAAAGGTGGTTTCTTTTGTGCCACAATTTTGATAGGAAATAATATTTACAGCTTGCACTCTAATGGCAGAGATGGTATACACATACATAGCTACATACAAGACACAGAGTAAACAGACTGCCTGAATCTGGAGGATACTCTGCATTTAGACGCTGCACCTTAATGTTCTCAGTTTTTACATTCATCACCCTTTTCTCTGCATAGTTTGCTTTGACTTCTTCCCTACTGTCCTATAAAGTCCAATCTGCCCATAGGATACCTCCACTTGGATGTCTCATCAAACTTAAAAGGTCATGAGAACGATATCCTTCTGCATGTTTAGAGTTAAATATGATAAAATAGTGTCTAATTGCCATTTAAAGGCAAATTAACTCAAGTTTGGGACAACTACATTATACAGTTGCGAACAACATGATCTGTGGCAAAAGAAAAATGACTCCTGTAGAAGAGAAGGTAAATTCTGTCCCTAGAAGCCAAACTGGTGGAACAGAAATTTACATCAACCATGAGAAGAACATTCCATTTTCTTTTAAATGCCATTTACCCTTTGTGCCTATTACAGCTAGAACTCAAATGATTAAAGTTTGTATGTTAAAGGCTTAGAAACCACACAAAGGCTTTGAGGAGACCCTGTATGAGGATAGCTAGAGGCCTCCAAGGCAACTAGATGGCATAGCGGATAGAGCTCCAGCCCTGGAGTCAGAAAGACCTGAGCTCAAATCTAGATTCAGACACTTCTTAGTTGGGGAAGCCTCTTAACCCTGACTGTAAAATGAGTTGGAGAAGGAAATGGCAAACCCCACTCCAGTATCTTTGCCAAGAAAAACCCAAATAGGATTACAGACGGACATGAATCAACAACAACAACAAAAGTATGTTATTAAAAACTTGATTTCCTTATCTTCCACTCTACAGACACACCTCTTTCTAATTTCTGGCTTACTGCAGGGACAAGTGTTGGGGGAAGGGGGCAGAACTCTAAGGATATGACTGCTGGAGGTGGAAGAGACATACTGCAGGCCAGTGCTTCTGGTGCCTTTAAATATCCTGTTTCCAAAGTCTGGGCTGTTCTGAGTCATGGTTCAGATATCAACAACCCAGCTATATCCTTGGATCAATAGCAACCCAGGAGTCCCCACTTACTCCTGCTTTTCTCTTTCTTTCTCTCTCCCCACCCTGTCTCCATTTACTCAATTACCAACTCCTAAGTTGAGTGGTATGGTGGAAAAATATGCTGGGCCTGGAGTCAGAAAGACCTGAGTTCAAATCCAGCCTCAGACACTTAGTAACTGTGTGACCCTAGGCAAGTCATTTAACCTTGATTGGTGAGAGAGAGAGAGAGAGAGAGAGAGAGAGAGAGAGAGAGAGAAAATGATGTTGCATAACCTGCATCAAATTGTTCTGAGCAAGTCACTTAGCCTCTGTCTGCTTCAGTTTTCTCAACTGTAAAATGGGGATAATAATAGCACCTACCTCCTAGGACTGTTCTGAAGATCAGATGAGAGGAGTCGTATTTGTAAAGCCCTTATAGCACAGTGCCTGGCACATATAAGTCTTTAAATGTCCTTAAATCATAAAATTGTGGATCAGGAGTGGATGGGACCTTAGAGGTCATTTAGTCTGACTCCTCATTTTACAAATGAGGAAAGTGGAGGCCCAAAGGGGTTAAGTGACTTGCCTAAGATCACTCAGCCCAAGAGCTGGGATTCAAATTCAGGTACCAAGACTACAAGGTTAGCACTTCAAGTTCAGTGCTCTTTTCACTGACAAATAGCCATTTCATTTTGTCATTTCCCCATTGAAAACCTTCCAGAGGTTCCTTATTATCAAATCCTATCTCTCTGAGACATTCTTTTAAGGCCACTTACAAATATTCCTTTCATCTCAGAAAACTCATTTCTTCCTATTCATTTGCATGAACTCCAGTTCCAACCACACTAATCAAATCTTACCCCCTGCTTGTTTCCATAACAATATTAGCACATTATTTCCCTGAGAAGCTCTCTTCCCTCTTTACTAACCCATATCTCTCATTTAAAAAAAATACTTCTCAAAATTGACTCAAATGCAACTTGGCCTTGATTTCAAATCTAGACTTTGCTGTTTACTACGATGGATAAGTCACTCCCCATCTCTGGGACTTGGTTTCTTCTCTGTAGAATGAGGGGGTTGGCCTGGATGGTTTCTAACATTCCTTCCAGTCCCACACTCCTCTGACTTCTCTCTCTCTTTTTTTTTTCTTTTCTTTTCTTTTTTTTTTTTTTGGCGGAACAATGAGGGTTAAGTGACTTTCCCAGGGTCACACAGCTAGTAAGTGTCAAGTGTCTGAGGCCAGATTTGAAGTCAGGTCCTCCTGAATCCAAGGCCAGTGCTTTATCCACTGTACCACCTAGTTGCCCCACTTCTCTGACTTCTGTTTGTTTTTTTTGTAAGGCAATTGAGGTTAAGTGACTTGTCCAGGGTCACACAGCTAATAAGTGTCAAAGGTCTGAGGCCGGATTTGAACTCAGGTCCTCCTGAATCCAGTGCCAGTGCTTTATCCACTGCACCACCTAGCTGCCCCTGACTTCTAAGGAGCATTCCGCCATGATCCCATCCAATTCTGGTTTTAATTTTCCCCTATGAACCTTCTGCAGTTTGCAAACTGAGCTTGTACTCTGCCTATTTTCACTTCCCTTTACTTATACTGGGGCAAAGGAGGGAGGACTGAGAGAAAAGGTCCCTTGAAGAGAGGTGGTTTTGGATGAGATGCCACAGAGGGTACAGTGCCCTGGATATGCAGACAGTGAGAAATGGGGTGTGCCAAGTAATGGGAAGGAGTATGGAAATGGAAGTGGGAGGTGGCCAAAGGCACACCTTATTCACTCTCTGGTTGTGCTTCGGGTGCCTGTAGCAGCAATGACTCAGTCTGCTACTGAAAAGTTATCTGGAGCACTGCCTTCAGGTTTCTCATGCTTACCTTATATGCTTCTCTTTTGACATTTCACTTTCAACCTTCAAAAGAACCGAATTTTTCATTCAGATTAGGGGCCACCACATGGTTGGGATGTCTTGGGCATGGCTGTGTGCTCCGATCTGTAAATATACCTCTGCCTTACCTCCTGTAATTTGCTTGAGATTGAGATAAACTCATCTAACGTGTGTGTGTGTGTGTGTGTGTGTGTGTGTGTGTGTGTTTAATTTGTATCACCACCTCTGGGCCATTACTTCCCTCAACCCCTACTCAAATTAGACAGGTTGGGTTCCCAGAAGGCAGCTGACTCTCTTTTCAGAGATCTAAGGATAACATTAAGGGGCTGTGGTTTGTACCACTCCCACCCTGTGTGTTCCCCACTGATTACCAATTAGCCAGTCAGACTTAATTAGCTTTTAGAAGCAGGTATTTACTGAGAACATTTAACAAGAACAGAAGATATGAAAAGAATACACAACTGGGGGTGAGGCAAGATTGGTGGGTACTCTTCCTCCTACACACAAGGTCTCTGGGGAGAGTAGGCTTGAACTTGAAAACCATGTGTAGACAAAGAATAATTTGCAGCTCTTTGTTACTGGAGGTCCTTTTCTCTGTGGAGACCTCAGGAAGTTCCCTTAGGAACTCTCTTCTGACCACATTTTACGATTATTTTATTTCTCACATTATCTAGCACATAGATGCAGTCAATAAATGTTCAGTGAAAGCAACTAAGCAAATGTTATTGTCTACATTTTGTGGGTGAGGAAATAAGCTTGGAGAAATGAAATGAGTTACCCATGGGCACACAGCTCGTTGATGACAGATTCAGGATTAGAATTCAGGCATCTTGACCCATAGACCGAAATCATTTCCACTATAAAATATGGTGGTGGAGGTTTTTGGTTTTGGGTTTTTTTTTGGGGGGGGGGGAGGTTGGGGTTGTTTTTTGTTTGTTGGTTTTGGTTTTGGTGAGAGTGCCTCCAAAGAATAGAAGAGCAAAGAGAAAAAGGAAGAGTTCTGTATCCTAGAAGGGCAGTTTGGGGTGGGGGTTGCTGAGTATATTTTCTTTATTTAATGTAGTATTTTATTATTTTCTAGTTACATATAGAGATAGCTTTCAACATTTGTTTCTATAAAATTTCTAGTTTCAAATCTTTCTCCCTCCCTTCCCTCCCCCCTCCCCCCTCCCCAAGACAGCAAGTAATCTGATATAGGTTATATATGTACAATCACATTAAACATATTTCTGCATTAGTCATGCTGTGAAAGAAGAATCAGAGCAAAAGGGAAAAACCTCATAAAAGGAAAACAAAAAAAAAGTAGAGATAGTATGGTGCAATCTGCATCTAGATTCCACAGTTCTTTTTTTTTTTTTTCTGAATTTGGAGAGCATTTTCCATCATGAGTCCTTTGAAACTATCTTGGATCATTGTATTGCTGAGAAGAGTCAAGTCTATCACAATTGATCAACACACAATGTTGTTGATACTATTTACAATGTTCTCCTGGTTCTGCTCACTTCACTCAGCATCAATTCATGTAAGTCCTTCCAGGTTTCTCTGAAATCCACCTGTTCATAGTTTCTTCACATTGATTTTTTAAAAACTTTGTATTCTGGGGCAGCCAGATGGCACAGTGGTTAAGGCACGGGCCCTGAATTCAGGAGTACCTGAGTTCAAATCCAGCCTCAGACCCTTGACACTTACTAGCTGTGTGACCCTGGGCAAGTCACTTAATCCCCATTGCCTGCAAAAAACCAAAAACGAACAAACAAAAGCTTTGTATTCTAAATTTTCTTCCTCCCTCCTTCCTCAACCCTCCCTATGGAATCAAGGAATTCAATATAAGTCATACATGTGCAGTTATGACAAACATCTTCACATTAGTCAAGTTGTGAAAGAAAATAGACAGAATAACTTTAGAAAGAGGAACAAGTAAAATTTTACTTCAATCTGTATTCAGATACTGTAAGTTCTTCCTCTGTTGATGGTTTGCATTTTCATACATCCTTCTGATGGCATCCTGCTCATCATTTCTTGCACAGTTACTATTGCTAACTGTATTACCCTCTATCCTATTCCCTCCCCTTGATATTTCCTCTATTTTCTTTTTTTTTTTTAATTTTAGTGAGGCAATTGGGGTTAAGTGACTTGCCCAGGGTCACACAGCTAGTTAAGTGTTAAGTGTCTGAGGCCGGATTTGAACTCAGGTACTCCTGATTCCAGGGCCGGTGCTCTATCCACTGCGCCATCTAGCTGCCCCTTCCTCTATTTTCTATCTTCTTTCACCCTATATCTCCTCAAAAGTGTTTTGCTTTTTACTGCTCCCTGCCCCATTCTGCCCTCCCTTCCTTCACCTCTCTCCAATTTTCCCCTTCCCTTCCCACTTTCCCTCAGGGTAAAATATATTACTATACCCACTTGAGTGTGTATGTTATTCCCTCTTTGAGCCAATTCTGATGAAAGTAAGGCTCACTCACTCCCCCACTCCTTTCCCATTTCCCCCTCCACTCCATAAGCTTTTTCTTGTTTCTTTTATTTGAGTTACTTTATACCCTTCCATCTCTCCTTTCCCTTTCTTCCAGTGCATTCCTCTTACCCCTTAACTTTATTTTGAAGATGTCATCATGGGTCATCTATGTGCCACAGTGGACAAAGCACCAGCCCTGGACCCAAGAGGCGCCCCAGACCAAATCCAGCCCCAGACACCCCACCCTGCCTGCCCTACAAAAACAAGGATAAATGCTATATATATATATATATATGTGTGTGTGTGTGTGTGTGTGTGTGTGTGTGTGTGTGTGTATATCATCCCTTCATATTCAATTCACAGCTGTGCCCTCTAAGTATAATCCTTTCAGCTGCCCTAATACTGAGAAAGTTCTTATGAGTTGGAAATACTATCTTCTCACGTAAGAATGTAAACAGTTTATCCTTTTAATGTCCCTCATGATTTCTTTTTCCTGTTTACCTTTTTATGCTTCTCTAGGGTCTTGTATTTCAAAGTCAAATTTTCTTTTTAGTTCAAGTCTTTTCATCACAAATGCCTGAAAATCCTCTTTTTCATTGAAGTCCCATTTCTATCAACTGTTCTTACTATATCACCTTAGTAAATGCATTTGCAAAAAACTAATTAATTCTAGTGGCTGGTTGCAAATGGGAAACACACTGTTTGGGGCTCATGAATGACAGTATTACAAGTAGCCTCCCACAAGGTTACCCTTACAACTCTTAGAATTATAGTAGTTGCTAGCTGTGTGACTCTGGGGAAGTCACAACCCTCATTGCCCTGCAAAAAAAAAAAAAAGAAAATACGTTATAAGAGGCATTACTTAAGGAATTATGAGTTGTGGAAGGAGTTTTTGATTTAAAACCATAGGACCATAACATACACACACAATTGGGAGGAGTAATCTATTTAACCCTATAGGAACATAGGAGAGAAAGAGGATAAGGAGGGAAGGGTGAAAAGAAGGGAGGGCAGAGTGGGGCAGGGGGCAGTCAGAAGTAAAATACTTTTGAGGAGGAATAGGATAAAAAAAAGATAGAAAATAGAATAAATATCATGGGAAGGGAATAGGATGGAGGTAAATAGGTATGATGATTGACTATGATGGCAAAATATATAGTACCTACTTTGCTGGGCTACTGTGAAGAAAATTCTTTTGTCAAGTTTAAGGTAGTATATAAAAGTTATGATGAACAGGATGCTATCAGAAAAACCTGGAAAGACCTATATTAACTGAAGTAGAGTGAAATGTACTGTATACAAAATAACAGCAATACTGTGAGATGATCTGCTGGGAAGCACATGGTTATTTTCATCAAGGCAATGATCCAATATCCCTCTGAAGGAATTATGAAAATTGCAGTCCATCTACAGAGAAAGAACTGATGGTATCTGAAAATAGGTTGGAACACTTTTTTTTTTTGACAATTCCTTAATCCGAAGTTTTGTTTTGATCTATTTTCTCTCACAACCTAGCTAATGTGGAGATGTTTTCCATGACTACTCATGTATAACTTATATTGAATTGCTTGAGTTCTTGGGGGTGGGGGGTGGGAAGGGAGGGAGGAAGACAAAGTTTTAAAAATTGATGTCAAAAATTTTTTTTACATGTAATTTGGAAAATAAAATTCTAAACAGGAAAAAAATAAAACCATAGGACCAAGGTTCAAATCCTAGTTTTGGCATTTATACTTCAATCCCAGCCACAGTAATCTTTGACAAATCAGTAGCTTACTAGAAATCCCCTCAGGAGGAGGTTGTATTTTGAATTGAGGGGAGGAGGAAACTCTGTGGAAGTTTACAAAATAGAGAAAAAGCAAAATAGCCACAAAAAAATTCCAAATAATGGTGAAACAGAAACTTTCCACTTAAACTACTTGGAATCATTTCACATTTTTAGTTCCAAGAATATAATTAACATATGCATCATCAAAATGCTAAATGCCATTTTCAGATATTATATTTACATATACATAATGCACATATGTATGACAAAATACATATATAATATCTGAAAATTGTATGTATAAATACAAATACAGACTTTTCTGATGTTTTTGAGACTTAAGTCTCCTTATCTCCACAAGACTGATGTGCATGGAAGCTTTGGCCTGCTCTATTTCTCTCTTTTTTTTTTTTTTTTGCGAGGCAGTTGGGGTTAAGTGACTTGCCCAGGGTCACACAGCTAGTAAGTGTTAAGTGTCTGAGGCTGGATTTGAACTCAGGTCCTCCTGAATCCAGGGCCAGTGCTCTATCCACTGTGCCACCTAGCCACCCCTGGCCTGCTCTATTTCTAAGCTGGGCTCATTTACTTACTCTTTAGGTGGCCTAGTGAGTCTCTCTTCCCCAGATGCTCATCATATTGGTCTTAGATTTAATGTGGACACTCAATGGGCTATAGACCTATTGAAAGCTCAGAACTCCCAAACTCAAGTAATCCATTGGATTTAGCCTCTTTACCACATCTGATTCAGATATCATATTTTCACCCACACTTCTCACTAGTTTCCCAAAGCGGGGGAGGGGGGATACATTCAATTGTCCAGTCAGATTGGCTTACTTGCTTTTCTGTCTCCTGTCTCCTTTCCTTTTTATAGGCTGTGTCCCATGACTGAAATGCACTCATTTCCAAATTCCATCTTTTAGGGTCCTTAGCTTTCTTCAAGGTTCAATCCATGTGCTAGAGGAAGGGTTAGTAGATCTTCTCTCTCCTTCATTTTCAAATGATCACTTATTCTGTGAGATACACACACACAGACACACACACACACATATATATATATATACACACACATACATATATATGCTTATCTTTTTTTTTTTTTTTTTGGCAGGGCAATGGGGGTTAAGTGACTTGCCCAGGGTCACACAGCTAGTGTGTCAAGTGTCTGAGGCCGGATTTGAACTCAGGTACTCCTGAATCCAGGGCTGGTGCTTTATCCACTGCGCCACCTAGCCGCCCCTATATGCTTATCTTTTTACAAGTTGTACTCCTCCAGTCAAATGTAAGCTAACTGAGGGCAGAGACTGTTTTTGGTTTTTGGTTTTTTTGCAGGGCAATGAGGGTTAAGTGACTTGCCCAGGGGTCACACAGCTAGTAAGTGTCAAGTGTCTAAGGCTGTATTTGAACTCAGGTCCTCCTGAATCCAGGGCTGGTGCTTTATCTACTGTGCCCCAGCTGCCCCCAAGACTGTTTTTTTAAAAAGAATCTTTCTACCTGTAGTGCCTGGTAGCAACCTGGCACATAGTAAATATTTATGTTTTGGAGGATGAAAGAGAATAATAATTATTAGATATAAAATTATTAGAAGGCCCTGACTCCTGACCTTATTAAGCTATGTCCCGGATATCTACTTGTAGTGCCTTCTGAAACAGAAATCTGCACACTGAACTATTCACAGCAAGATTAGTGCCCATACTGTAATATCGAGTTACTAGAAACCTTGAACCTCTTGATCTTTGTGGGATTGTGTGTGCCTGGCACCCCCCTACACTCTCTCCCTGGTTCCTGCAGATCACTTTATTTTGCACAGAGGAATTTTCTTGGCATTTTTGTACTTCCTCCTCCAGAGAGGCTCAGCTATGCCCAGCCCTACCAGAAAGCACACTCTTCTTGCAGGTGCCTTGGCCACCTGCAGCCAGAATGGGTAGAAAACCACTGAAAACTGTTACTATCCCAAGAGAAGGATGGCTCAGCACTGTGTATGGCTGTAGCTTTCTCCTTGTGAGTATGACCTTGTAATTTGGGCTATTTCTGACTTTATTGCTTATTTCCTTGAGGCTGCACCTGGACTCCAGCCCCAAGTCCTCTACCTCCTCCACTGACCGCACCTTGCTAATAAACTGCCTGCTGAAACATTAAGTCATGTGTTCAGTTTTCATTTCACGGGATTCCTGAGCCCCTCTGGACTCTTCCCAGAACAACTGGGGTGGAGGATGTTATTTTCTTGAGATGAATAACTGCTGGACTGCCTTGAGCCAGCAATTAGGGGATGGAAGTAATTCTGACCTTTGTTGGGTCTGGGAGAGCTCGCAGGACATCTGGAGGGGCTTGGCTATATGTTACTACTGCCTATTTTGTATATGTCCTTACCCACCAATTTTCTGTTTGGAACAAATTTAAGAGCTTTTCCCTAGCCATTGGGAAGGCCTGTTGGGATCCAGTGTAACTGCCCATTCCCCTGCAGGTGACCCACATACCCTGATATCCCCTGTAACAAGGGACTGAGGGTCTGTGCCTAGTCTGGACCCTCTTAGACTTAGGTGTATTGGTATACATTTCCCCTTATAGTTTCTGTTTTGCCTATCCATTAAGTTGGTGGTCAGGATTGGCACCTTACTGTGGACCACTACCTACTAAACTCTGTAGTTCCCCTCATTAAAGTACCTGCTCCCAATATTATTGCTGAAGCCAGTCAGCCTCACTTTGCTTCACTTCTGAAGGCACCCTGCACTCCTTCACATGCCTCCTGAATAGCCCTGCTATTAACAGCCCATGGGTTTTGTCGACAGGACTTAGAACTTTTTAACTGGCCCCCAAATTGCAAGGCACGGTGTTATGTGGTTGACATACAAGTCGAGCACCTGACCCAAGATGACACTTCTGTATTTGTGGCCTCCCTGGTATCATACCTCCCCCACTGCAAATGGGCCATGGCTCTCTATCAAGTATAGGGCCCTAAAGATATTGTAAACTTCCTAGATCCAAGGACAAAACATCCTTTGCCTGGTCCATGACAAACGCCTCATCCTCCATCCACCACGAAAGAAGCCATGGTCGGCCTCTTCAGTTTCTGGACAGCAGCTGGTTCACACAGACCCTGGACCCATACCATGCCACGCCAATGCTCGAGCTGAGGCAGACTGGCACCAACAATGCCATCTACCATCCCTCAAAAGCAATCGGTCACAGCTCAGGAACCTCCAGATTTCCTTGGTTGAGAAACTGCACCGGCTAGTAACCTCAACTGCTGCTGGGCTTCTTTCCAGGGTTGGTCAATGGCCCTTCTCTCCTTGGCTAGACTGTATGAATTCACCATATTAGAAAAATAAGTCTTCCCCTATCACTTAGACACTGGTTGAGATCCCATGCCCTGCTCCAACCAATCATACCTACCATGTGTGTATGGAACCCCAAGTATAACCATGGCATCTGCTACTCTAGGCAGCAAGACCCCAACAGCCTTAGAGCTAAAACACCCACAATCCTTTGGACAAACCAGCTGAGCCTACACCTCCCATTGGAAGATAATAGAAGGGGGCAGCTAGGTGGTGCAGTGGATAAAGCACTGGCACTGGATTCAGGAGGACCTGAGTTTAAATCCGGCTTCAGATACTTGACACTTACTAGCTGTGTCACCCTGGGCAAGTCACTTAACCCTCATTGCCCTGCAAAAAAACAAAAAACAAAAAAGGGAAGATAATAGAAATGTACTTTGGAACAACAGACGGATAATAGTTAGCATCAAGTTTGCAACCACCTTTGTTAACCTTTCCTTTTTAACATTACCTGCCAGGTTGTAGCCATGTAGGCACCAATTAGATTCTTTCCAAAGAAAGAATTCTGCTCTTGCCCATGTTAGGTGCAGACTCCCTGCCATCACAGACAACCTTATCCTAGGAGGTGCATTAGCACTTACAAGACTCTGATGAGTCCCTCCACGAGGCTCACTTATCAGTGGCCCAAGAACCAACCACAGAAATCAAAGCTGCCCGGTGCCTGTTGGCTGAAGGTGATGGGGGCAGAACCACATGGCCCTAGCTAACCAAGGAGGAGTCTATACAATGGTGAACTTCCCTTGCTGCTTTGGGGTTGGTTAGACCACAAGATACTGGCCATTGCTCGTGAAATGGAGCTCTGAGCAGAGCAAATGCTGGAAACAGTCAAAACTGCAAATGAAGGCAAAATCCTGGGCTTTTCCAGAATTATCATCTGGCTCTCCCAGTGGAATTGGGGAAACATCACATGCACCCTTCTTGAGAGTTCATTATATTCTGATTTTTGTTGTGGACATGGTTATGCTGCCAAATCTGGAAATAGATTGGTGATAAAGTAGTAGCTTTATGATATGGCCTCCAGGGTCCAGGGGTAGATGACAGTCTAAAGGTATAAGAAGACATGACAAGGGGCAGCTAGGTGGCACAGGGGATAGAGCACCAGCCCTGGAGTCAGGAGTACCTGAGTTCAAATCCAGCCTCAGACACTTAACACTTACTAGCTGTGTGACCCTGGGCAAGTCACTTAACCCCAATTGCCTCACTAAAAAAAATGAAGACATGACACTCAGTTTCTGGCAATCCCCTGCTGCACCTTGCAACAGCAAACTGTTTCTGGAATGTGATCATTTGCATAAGCATGTATTCTTGGCATATTTTCACCCACTCCTAGGAAGGATGTAACTACATATTTGACCTGCACCTGGTTCTATCATCTGGGCCCCTAACAGGTATAAATCCTCTCAGAGCCACATGGCCCCCCAAGGGGTGATTCACCATAACACATGGTTTCACCCCTCTCCATACAAGTGTGACCATGTACCCTGGGGACACTGCTTACATACTGCTGGGTCTTATTGGCCTGTTGCCTTGTCCCTAGCCCCTTCTCTCTCCCGCACCACATTAATAAAATCACTTGCTGAAGCATTGGCCCAACATGTCCAGTTTCCATTTCAAAGGAATCCCAAACCACTCTGGATAACTCGCAGAACATAACTGCCTACCCATTTTATGTGTAACACACATTCAGGGGCAACCCCATGTTCCTGAGCACAAAAACACATTATTGTAACTTTCCCTGTGTCTGGCTAAGTCCTCAAAGATTGCCTAGATGATGTTTCTCAATTAATTTCTGGAAAACAGCTCCATGCTGGGCTGAGAGAACAATGAAGTCATTTAAAGGTGATTTAAGTACAAAAATCAGCACTTTAGCCAACCCAGAAATTTCTTTGGGTGGTATTTTCACCAAGAAATGAGGGAAGTCTTTCTTTGATGTATGATTTCTCTGAATGCCTGACAAGAGAAATGGGATTCCTAGAAGAAGAAAAGGAAATGGGATTGTTAACAACTAAACTAGCCTAAAGACTTCCCCTATAATGATGTTAATTTTATAGGAGTCACAAAAGGCATCATATAGCTTCTTGTGGGAGATTTCTTTGAGAAGCATGTGGAGATATAGAAAATGAAAGTATCTCCATTTACATAAAGAACACAAACCCTTAAAAGCAGTGATTTTTTGTTTTGCTTTGTTTTGTTTTTCATTGTTAAATCCCTAGATGAGCTGCTTCTTTTTTTTTTTTTTTTTTTGGTGAGGCAATTGGGGTTAAGTGACTTGCCCAGGGTCACACAGCTAGTCAGTGTCAAGTGTCTGAGGCTGGATTTGAAAAGTAGTGATTTTTAAAAACCCAATAACTACATGATGGATTTCTCAAAGTACATTGCTTTTTAAAGTTTCACAATATCCCCATCAGGCATTTTCCTGGTGGGGGAAAAGTGAAACGATAAGTTGATAGATGGGTGCCCAAGTCATCCGGCCCCTAGAGGAAGAGGCAGAAGCCAAGACCAAAGCAAATGTTTCCCAAATCCAAGCTTGAAGTGGGGTTGAAAGGTTTGTTGTCTCACATGGCCAAAGACCAGAATGACTGCAGCGATTCTGAAATGCAACAAATGCATTCTGGGAACTGGAGCTGCAACCAGAGATATATACTACAGTGCAGCCTTGATACAAAACAAAGGAGTCATTTTTTCTCTAGTAATCCAGATGTTGATTAGGGGCTATTGATTACAGCCTACATTCATAATTTTCTTACTGTCAAAGGTATCACCTTACCATTTCTCACCACAGTTATGCAGCTTTCCTCTTCCATTATTACATTTGTAGAAAAGAAAACTCAAAAGGATATTAGATATTTATGTAATATCTACCAACATTTTTGTTTTGTTTTTGCGGGGCAATGAAGGTTAAGTGACTTGCCCAGGGTCACACAGCTAGTAAGTGTCAAGTGTTTGAGGCTGGATTTGAACTCAGGTCCTCCTGAATCCAAGGCCAGTGCTTTATTCACTGTGCCACCTAGCTGCCCCCCTACCAACATTTTTGTGCAGACTGTAACTGTTCTATATTCCTATTTATTCTGTTTGACAACCTTCATATTGTGGTTTCTCATGATTGCAACTTAGACTATATAGAATTCCCCAGGTTAGTGTGATAGGAATAATTAAGATATGCCCAACTCCAAAGGAAGAGCCCCAATCCAGCAGAGTAGAGGGACTTTGTTGATTTTTGTTGTTCAGTCACATCCAATTCTTCATGACCCCTTTTGGGGCTTTCCTGACAAGGATACCGAAGTGGTTTGCCACTTCCTTCTCCGGCTCATTTTATGGATGAAGAAACTGAGGCAGTCAGGACTTGCCCAGGGTTACACAGCTTGTAAGTGTCTAAGGCTAGATTTGAACTCAGGAAGATGAGTCTTCCTGACTAGAGGCCTTGTATTCTATCCACTGAGTTACCTAGCTGCAGCTATCATGTTATCTTCAAAGTAGAAGCATTGGGGCAGCTAGATGGCACAGTGGTAAAGCACCGGCCCTGGATTCAAGAGTACCTGAGTTCAAGTCCGGCCTTTGACACTTACTAGCTGTGTGACCCTGGGCAAGTCACTTAACCCTCATTGCCCTGCAAAAAGAAAAGTCAAATTGGGAGTATTTATACCTGACAAGTGGACCTGCCCCCATCAATGGCTGGATGGACTTGGGTTTGTGTTTTGGTTTTTGTTTGCTTGTTGCCATTGCTCTGTAAATATCATTTGGGTGAACCAAGGCAACATTAAAGCACTTCCAAAAGAGCGCTAAGATCTGCAAAATCACAGAGTAAAAATGACACAACACCCAAAAACTTCATCAGTGACATGGAGAAAAAAAAGATAGGGAACCTAATTTTTAAAAAGTACATCTTAAATGGTTAAGCAATACATAAATGCTACAACCAATAGTGGCAACACCCCAAGCCCTCAGGCTGTTTGAAGCCTCAGGCTGCTACTCGGCCATTGTAGAAAGTGGGGGAGGGGAGTTCAGAGCAGCTCTCTTCCAGCCACAGCTCCTACTGCGCCATAAGATAATACATTAAATATGGCACTTTACCTTGACAAAGACCTGATGTGCGAAGTGGACTTTGGGTGAAGATTCAATTAAAGCTACATTTTCTTTTCTTTTTTTGTTTTTGTTTTTTAGTGAGGCAATTGGGATTAAGTGACTTGCCCAGGGTCACACAGCTAGTAAGTGTTAAGTGTCTGAGGCCGAATTTGAACTCAGGTCCTCCTGACTCCAGGGCCGGTGCTCTATCCACTGTGCCACCTAGCTGCCCAAAGCTACATTTTCAAGAAGTACATCCTTCTTTATAAACTAGAAAGAAGGTGAGAAATGGAGGACTGCTTTCCCCTAGTCCTAAATCTTCTCCAAGAGATGATTAAAATTCAGTGGACTGTGGGGTGGGAGAGAAGGGAAGGAGTGAGTACGCACATGAATTACATTTGGCAAATGTTTGTGTATTTCAATTTGTTACACATGTGTTGCATGTAGGCTAACCCATTAAGATGTAACTCATAATAATTTCTAATCCTAAATCTTAAAGGGAAAGAGAAGCCAACTCACTGACTCTACGGCCAATGTCCTTCCCCAAAAAGTGTTCATTATGCCTCTGCTCCTTGGAGCTGCTGGGCACTGTCTATTGTTTGGTTCCTAGAATCATTAGCCTTGGCTCTTAACACCCTGTGGAATTAACAAGATTCCCTCCCTGGGTATATCAGCTTCCCAGTAGTGGTTTCTGCTGAGAAATGGGCACCCTCTATTGGCAATTTACACATAAATCTATGGAAAAGCTAGAGGGAATGTTCTGCTAACTTCATAGCTTCATGAATAAAAAGGCCATTAGTAGAACTTCCAAAAACAATGACCATTTATACTAGATGAAAGTATATATATATATATTTTAATTTAATTTAATTTAATTTTTTGCAGGGCAATGAGGGTTAAGTGACTTGCCCAGGGTCACACAGCTAGTAAGTGTCAAATATATGAGGCCTGATTTGAGCTCAGGTCCTCCTGAAACTAGGGCCAGTACTTTACCCACTGTACCACCTAGCTGCCCCAAAAGTATATTTTTAATTCACCAAAGTTGTATAAAACAACTTCCCTTACTGCCATTATTTTCTTTTTTGTTTGTTTGTTTTGTTTTGTTTTTTCATTATTTTTAAAAGACCATTAAATCATTTATTGGCAGAAAGACAAGAGCACAAGACCCTACATTTTCTAGAGAATGTTTTTATAGTTGCCACCATCTTGTTCAACAACCACAACAACAAAAATTCTCTCTGTATACAACACTATATACAAAGAGGATTGTTGTTTTTCTTCTTCATAAAAGTAATGTTTTACAAATGCTTTAAAAAAACATAGTTTCCATTTCCTAACACCACTCTCCCTCCCCCTGAAACCATTTCTTGTAGCAAAAGAGGCACATTATGTCCAACAGTGTATATCTCAATCTGCACTTGTAGTCCAGTACTTCTCTACCAAGAAGAGAAAAGTGTGTTTCATTATTATCAGTACACATTTGTCACTGAATACAATGGTCTTTTTTAAATTAGGCCAACAGCAGTTGAAATGAATTCAAATCATACTTGTTTAAAAAACAAAAACAAAAACAAATACCCAAGTCATATCTCTTTTGCTAACTGCTTAGGTTCCATAGGGAAATTGAGATCACAGAATCTTTATTATTTCTTTCTTTCTTTCTTTTCTTTGTTTGTTTTTGCAGGGCAATGAGGGTTAAGTGACTTGCCCAGGGTCACACAGCTAGTTGTATCAAGTGTCTGAGGCTGAGTTTGAACTCAGGTCCTCCTGAATCCAAGGCCAGTGCTTTATCCACTTCGCCACCTAGCTGCCCCTCCTTTATTATTTCTTAATGCTATTTTTTAAGGTGGAAAATTTCATACAGGTAAAATACCATTGTAACAACTTCTTTTCAGTCATGTTACAAATATAAGGAACTCACATGCATGGACCTGTTTATGAAACATCCTGGCATAGGGCAAGAACCATGCTGTATGCCTAACAAAAACATCTATACGTTCCGCTAGTGGTTATCTCCTTTTAAAGCATTCATCAAAGCAGTTTGTGGCATATAATAAGGTACTTACAAAATCTCAGACTATCTCATCTGACCCATATGAGAGAGAATTCTTTTATAGTATACCAGACAAGTGGTCAACCAGCCTTTGCTTGAGGATTTCTGGTGAGGCCTTCTTGGATCCAGGAATCCATGCCGGGTATTGTAACCAGCCAAACACCAGATGAGCTGATATGCATGGGTTCTGGACTCCAGAACCAGTACAAGGTGAAAATGATGCTACCTCTGGATATGAGCTTGGTGGAACAGTTTATTTCAAGGCAGTCTATTCCACTTGTGGATACTACTAGTCTAATTGGGAACACTACATACAGTTATATACAAGAAAAAAAATCTATAAACCGGAATAGGGGTTAGTCTCAGAAGCAAGAGACTAAGGTTAAGGAGGACTGGATAAATTAAATAGAGAAAATAACGCTTCCTACTTCAAAGTTTAATCTTCAGTGCAGACCCCATCTGTTTGCAAAAATAGAATCATCTTTGTGGGGGCCAGTTTCTATCACTGAGTTCATTGACCTACCCCATGTAGTTGGAAGGAACCTTTTTTCCACTGGCAATTTCAGAGTCTTCAAAAGAGACTGAGTCAACACCTGTCATGAATTGGAGACACCCAAGTTTTATGTGGGATCTAAGTGAATTCTTCACTAATAGCTTCTGGTGAAAGAACCAGTCTGTAAGGGAAAGTGCCACAGGGCTTCCCCTTCCCCTGCCCCAGGCCCTATGATAACCCTACAAATAAGCCTGAGTCCTGGATCTTTCTGTTCTAGAAGCAAAGAATGGGATCTTTCACTGGACTGGGAACTCAATCCAGAGAGATCCAGGAATCCAAGAAAAGTATCACAACCAGCCTAGCATGAGATGATCTGACACACATGGGCCCAGGACTCCAGACCAGTGATCAGGGCCAGACCAAGGCTATGTGGAAACTAAGATGTGACCTCCCCCACCACTCACCAGACCAAGGTGGTATACTGGAGATTGTGGCCCTAAGCTGGTAAAGGAAAATGCTAAAGGAATGGTAGACAATATTAAAGGAAAATGTTTTTACTACATTTGTGATGTAAATATTTATTTGTAAAAGCCAATTGATATTTAAGTAGTTAAATGGAACTGGGGTCCTAGTCACTGATCCCCTAAAATGGGGAAACACAGCTGGTATGGGATTGATCTGAGGGCAGAAAAAAAGAGACATGCCAAACTCCTCAGGGTACCTGAGAGCCCTGAGGCAGAGACATAGCAGGCAGGTCTGGCCCCAAAAGAGTAGAGCCAGAGTCAGCCATGTTACAAATATAAGGCACTAGCATATATGGACCTGTTTATGAAACAACCTGGTATAGGAGAAAGACTAGAAATTCAGACTGGAGGCTCCCTAGCATAACCACGTGCTTTCCTCACAACTTTGTGCAGCAAGGTGTGTCAGCATCATTATCCACATCTTACTGGTGAGGAAGGTGGTGCTTAAAAGGATGAGCTGACTTGGCCCTGATCTTGAAACTAGTACACTTGAGGAGACCAGTCAAACCCTTTGAACTCCAGGGTCAATGGTTCTTTCTACCATACAAGAAAACCTGTGTTTCTGGGCCTAATGTATGGTTGTCCTAAGGGTAAGATCGGAATTTCGTGGGGTTGATTCAAGGAAAGAGTTAGCAAAAAAGATTCTTTTACTAGATAATGATTGCAAGGATAGAGACCCTTTATGATCTGCATTGACAGTTACAGCTCTTTACTCAGGTCACCCCCATCCATGGGGGTCAGCCTAGGTTGGTCAGTAGCAGTAGGAAGGAGAATGAAAAATCCACAAGGTCCAGAGAGGAACACCCCTTGCTCTGAGCTGAAAGAGGATCTTAGGGTCTTTAGCCAATTAGCTAAAGAACAACATCAAAAATACGGTGTTACCTGTAGTCTCCATCCCGTCTCCAGGCAACTGATCATACCCAAAGCCTAGGAAGAACTTGTAACGCCAACCAAGCTGGATTTTCATTTTTACCCTATCCTTTACTAACTGTGTAGACTTGGGCAAGCGAATGCCATTTTTCCCAGTCTGTTTCCTCATCTGTCAAATGGAGAGAATAACGTGATGAGTTTGTTATGAGGGTCAAGTGAAACAGAGAGGCAAAAGCAGTCTGTAAACTGCTGAGGGCTCTACAATTAACATAAAGGGGGATTTTTATTTCGATGTGTATTCTTTGAGCCTCAGGAAATCTCCAAGAACAAACCCTTACAAAGACATTCTTCCTGTTCAGGGACTTTGTGTCTAATGCCTGCTTCGGGCACTTAGGCAACTTCTTACCTCCACACACACCCCTTCCCCCTCAGGGACAATGCCATGGGCCTGAGCCTCATTTAAATTCATCCCCTATTCTGCTTGCTTGGCTGTTTGAAGTGAATAATCCCAACTCAGCCATGTGAGGAGGTTATAGAAGAGGTGTCCCGCCTGGTTGAAATGTGGATCTGTCCCAGGGAGTGGGGGATGGGGAGTGAGCTTGACAAAGGTGATTCTGGGACTTCGGACCCTTACTCTAGATTCCTTAGCTTCCCTAGTTCTATGTGATGAAAGAATAACAAGGATAAACTGTTGTAATAACTGCTGGCTGGCCTCTGCTCCAAATTTTCTACGCTCCACTCGGCTGTCAGAATGATCATCTTTAAGCACGGGTTTTCTGATCATGTCATCTCTACCATGTCTTCCTCCCCTTCCCATTCAATAAACTTCAGTGGCTCCCTATTACTTCCAGGATCAAATATGAAATTTTGCTTGAATTGTAAAGACCTCTCTAACCTGGGCCCTTTATACTTTTCCAGTCTTCGCACACCTTACTCATGCCCACATACTCTTCAATCCAGTGACACTGTTCCTCCCACAAGGTACTCCATCTTCCAGGCATTTTCACTGGCTATCCCTTCTGCCTGGAATTCTTTCTCACCTTTGCCTCCTGGCTTTCTTTGGGTCTCCGCTAAAATTCCACCCTCTACAAGAAGCCTTCCCCTGTTCCCTTAATGCTGATATCTTCCCTCTGAGATCACTCCCTATATACATCTTGTTTGTACATAGTTCTTATACATTGTCTCCTCTATCAGACTACTATTTTTGCCTTTCTTTCTCTACCCAGTTCTTAACACAGTGCCTGACATGCAGTAGTTGCCTAAATAAACGTTTGCTGACTTGACTTATTTTCCTGTGACAGGCCTCTGGGGTTTTGTCTCCCTTGTTCCTAAACATGCTGCTATGAATTTCCAAAAGACTCTTGGCCCAGAAGCTGGATATAATCATACAGGAAAGAAAGAGGAAGTGAATCATGGTCCTCTACCATGGTCTGAGGAAGGGAAAAAAAGCTCTTTTACTAATTCTCATTTATTCTTGTAATATGGAAATGATAGCTAAGAAATAAAATCAACCAAGCATTCAGACATCTATAAAGGATTTAGTAAAAAAAAAAAATTAAAAAAAAAGGATTTAGTACAGGATAAGCATCATGCTAAGCACTGGAGACAAAGACAAAAGTAGAACAATTCTTATTCGCAGGGAGTTTATATTCTAACAGGGGAAATAACATCTACAAACAATACCTCTGTTCCAGATAGATTTGGAGGTTCTCTGAAGGTTAGCCCCAAGATGCTATAGATTCCTGAGTTTGTGACAGTTAACATGTGGAGGGGGAAGCTAGGTGGTGCAGTGGTTAAAGCACTGGCCCTGGATTCAGGAGGACCTGAGTTCAAATATGGCCTCAGACACTTGACACTTACTAGCTGTGTGACCCTGGGCAAGTCACTTAATCCTCATTGCCCCAGGGGGGAAAGAAAAAGGACAGGTACCTCTTGACCTTAGAAGCACAAAACAAGTGTGAACATGGAAATGGCTAGCACCAATTTGTAGGGGTTTACCTCAACCTAGATTTGAAAGAGGCAATGTTCTGCTAGTCCTGACTTAGCTTTATCCAGACCTTTGCTGTTATGTAAGGAAGCAACACCCACCCACGTACCGCAAACACTACTGTTCTACATGGAGTTTGCTTTATGCAGGTTTATTCAGGTTCTCCTCAGTATGATCTCATTTCTGCCTCATTCATACTTCTTTTCTTTCTGCCCAAACATGTTACCTCACTCAATGCACTCATTATTTCTTCCTCCCACATTCTCTCCACATTGTCATCTGTCCAGAGCCATAACCAGCAATATATGCACCTGGGGCAGCACAAACTACACCTTTGACAAGCAGCTTGAAATGCTCCCTTGTATTAATTTTAAGATCAAGGAGAGAACAGGGTGCTAACAACCACACTGTAAACTGAAGCAGAGTGGCTGCCTTGTCCTTCTGCCAGGCCCAGCCCTGACATGTGGATGCACAGTGGTTTCTTATCCATGTGCTTGCCTAAAACATATCGTCTCCTCTACAACTTCTCTTTTCTTTCCTGAACCCGTCTGTGCCAGTGGCCAGCAAGCCACTTGAAAAATGGATATTTACAGCCCTGGTGGTAACCTCATGAATATCAGAGACCTAGAGTTTCCGAATCAGGAGCCAGTTGTCCAGCAAGAGGTGATCTCCACAATCACCTTGGGAAAGAAGTAGGGTACCCACACAAAAGGGGGCCTGGGGGGAGGGGTGGTGCTACAGTTGAAAGGATTAAGAAGGCCCAAACCCTGTCTGGATGTCCAGGAAGTCTGTCCCTTTGGATGGTTCAGACAGAGCTTCTGTGACATGAAAGGTTACCATTTCAGCAGCCCTACAAATGGGTCTTTCCTTTTGAGGGGGGAGTATAATGGGGGTGATGGGTATTGTTTTAGGTTTCTTTTTTTTTTTTTTTTTTTGGTGAGGCAGTTGGGGTTAAGTGACTTGCCCAGAGTCACACAGCTAGTAAGTGTGAAGTGTCTGAGGCCGGATTCAAACTCAGGTCCTCCTGACTCCAGGGCCGGTCCACTGCGCCACCTAGCTGCCCAGTTTCTATTATTGTTAATGCTTGTTTGGGAGTCTTCTGGGTTTTAGGGATTTTCAACGGCAGAAGAAATAAGCCAGTGTTCTATGTTTGATCTCCACGGTATCCAATGAATAGCTTTTATTGAAGTGTCTTTTCAGAGGAGACTCTAGATGTAGGTCATACCATTAAAAAAAGAGAGAGAGAGAGAGAGAAAGATTCCCTATTAGGGGAAATGAGCCAGCAGAGAAAAGAGAAAAGGCTGAACTTCAACTCTCTGGGGTTAGGTCCTTTCAGGATGACCTTTATCCATGGGAAACCTGAACTGGAGCCCCTTGTAGGCTGTATAGCCCCTGAGCCACAGGTCATATCTTGTGGACTTATTCAGGATCTGAGGAGTCCCAGAAATCTCAAGTTCTTTCTTTTGGGGAGCCCCCCCTCCCACAATGGATAGAGAACTGGCCCTGGAATAAGCAGGACCTGAGTTCAAATTTTACCTCAGACATAATAAGCTAGCTGTGTGACCATGGACAAGTCACTTAATTTTGTGTGCCTCAGTTTCTTCATTTATAAAATGAGCTAGAGAAGGAAATGGCAAACCACTCTAACATCTCTGCCAAGAAAACCCCAAATGGGGTCATGACTGAAATGACTCAACAACAACAGGGCTTCTCTGAGTTTATTTTATTCCTTTTTGAGCTAGCCTGATTATCTTATCTTTGGTGAGTCCCAGGTCTTCATTTGATGCCGCTGGCTTTGAAGAGACCCACTTGAAAATTTGAGGATGCTTTATGCATTTGTAGGAACCACCTGGAGATAATTTTATCTTGGCCTCCATTTGGAATACCCTAAGCATTGGCAGGGATCCAATGGAGAAACTTTGGGGTTGCCCCATATGCTGAAGGAACCCAGGGGAGGAATCATCAGCCAGGATAGTTTGATTTCTCATGTGAGGGTGAGAGTGTCACTCCCAATTGACCCAAGATTCCCAATCCCTGCTGGGAAAAGTCCGACGTGCTCTGGGAATTCATTTGAGACTATATCCCCTTCAAAAGGAAAAACTTGAGTTGCTTTTTCTTTCCCAACTTTTAAATTGTTTTTCATTCTTTTTCTAGTGGTCTTTGGTTTGAGGTAGACCTTTAGAAGTACCAGTCAGACAGAAACTTATGAGAATTTTGTCAAATGTTTGTTGTTGGATTTGTATAGCAATATCTGGGAGTGAGTACAATCTTCAGGACTACTTGAAGGTAACCATGAGTAGGTCTGAGTCTCTCTCTCTCTCTCTCTCTCTCTCTCTCACACACACACACACACACACACACACATATACACACACACCTCACAAAAAAACTTTTAATTTGAAGGCTGAAGGGCTGTGCTGAATGGATTTCTGAGAGTTTTTGCATGACCCTCAGGAGACCATCAAGAATTGTACCAGGGCAGCTAGGTGGCACAGTGGATAGAGCACCGGCCCTGGAGTGAGGAGTACCTGAGTTCAAATCCAGCCTCAGACACTTAACATTTACTAGCTGTGTGACCCTGGGCAAGTCACTTAACTCCAATTGCCTCACTAAAAAAGAATGGTACCAACAGTACTTTGTTCGGCCCTTAGCACAGTGCCTGGCACATAGAAGGTACTTAATAAATGTTAGTTGACTGACTAGTTGACTGACTGACTGAGACTCTTTCGTGCAAGGCACTGGAGGAGACATTCTAAAGAACGGGACATTCCCTCTGCAAAGATGCACAGAGAATTATCCAGAATTGAGGGTGCAGACAAATGAGCCCAAAGCACTTTAGCTTTGCCAGAAATAGTCAATATTTAACTTGTAGGGGAGTATAATGGAGATAATCAAGGAAACCTCCTGATCTTCTGAACTGGGTTCCCTCTCATGGGATGGTCATCTGCTCTTGTCCTTTTCAGTAGAACATGTGCTCTGGGCCCTGGTTAAAGAACAGATACCTTGTTAAAGTGATCCAGCAACTCCTGACTGGTCATCAATGATGGGCAGGGGATTGCATCAAAGGCGATGAACCACTGAGTCAGGAATAGTCACCCCTTCTATGTACTGTGAGAGAAACCACAAAGAAACAACTTGCTCTTGCTTTTGGAGATTCTTCTAGCATTCTCTTCTCTCTTGGACTTCCAGCAATGGGAGAGAGGGAATTCTTTATTTTTTTCTTCATCACAACATTCTAAAAGAGTATATCTCCTTTATTTTGTACTTTCTTTTTTTTTTTTTTTGGTTTTTTTTTTTAGTGAGGCAATTGGGGTTAAGTGACTTGCCCAGGGTCACACAGCTAGTGTTAAGTGTCTGAGGCCAGATTTGAACTCAGGTACTCCCGACTCCAGGGCCGGTGCTCTAACCACTGCGCCACCTAGCTGCCCCTATTTTGTACTTTCTTACATGTGTTACTTTTGAAAGAATGTAAGTTCTTTGAGGGCAAGGTTTCATTTTGTCTTTGTATTTCTGGCCCCTAGCATAGTGCCTAAAACATAGTGGCTTTAATAAAAGTTTGTTGCCTCATATAATAATTATGGATAATTTCACTTGGGTCAGTTTTTCCATTTTCACTATGAAATTTACCCACAAACTGCACATTCCTTGAGAACATCCTCCTATATATCTTTCTATTCCCCTACTGTGCCTAGACTAGTGCTTGCATATAGTAAGCCACTGGAACATTCAACACTGTTGAAAGAATGAAAGGATTAGCTTTTGCTATGAATTTTTGAAACACATCTATTTATCTGTTTCACCACATGCACAGAGAGAGGTAAGATTCTACAGCATGTTATGATATTGCTTAAAAAAATGAGCCAGATGATCCTTTCATCCAAAAAAAGAGAAATCCCCTGTTGTCCTTGTTCCTTCCCCTGCCAATGAGAGGCCCCAAAACAGTAGCAACCATGGAGGTTCATGCTGAGCAAGGCCTACCATCCATGCTTTGGGTCCAAGAAAATCATAACTTTTCTTGGAGAATACAAATGGGAAGGGTGACCCAATGGTCAGTTCATGATTAGTTGGTCACTGGAATGATGTAGTGGAAAGCACGGGACTCTAGTTAATAAAACATTGACTGCTATTTCATTGTTGTGTGAACCTCAGTTTTCTCATCTGTAAAATGGCATATTATACTGGGTAGGTAGGCGGTACAGTGGATAGAGTGCTGGGTCTGGAGTCAGGAAGATTCATCTTCTTGAATCAAATCTGGCCTCAGACACTTACTAGCTGTGTGACCCTGGGCAAGTCAAGTCAGGTCTACCTGACTACAGTTCCAATCCTCTGGAGGAGAGAGTGAGGCTGATGACTTTGCACAGCTCTGCTTCATTTAAATCCAATTAATTTGCAAGTCAAGACATTGTCCTGCTGATGTCATTGGTCCTCTTTGAGAACAAAGAATGAACAACAATGATCTGATGCTCTAATCCCCTTCCTTTTTGACCTCTGTAGCCTTTGGCACTATTAAACACCCTCTTCTCCTGAATACTCTTTTCTTGGTTCATGACTTCACTGTCTCCTGGTTCTCTTCCTACCTGTCTGACTGCTCCTTCACAGTCTCCCTTGCTGGATCTTCATCCAGGCCATGCCTGCAAACTGCAGGTGTCTCACAGGCTCTGTCCTGGGCTCTCTCTTCTTCTCCTTTAATACTATTTTACTTGGAGATCTCATCAGCGCCCATAGATTCGTTTATCTTCTCTATGTGATTTTCAAATCTACTTATCCAACCTCTTTGCTGACCTCAGATGTTTCATTTCCAACTACCCATTGTATATCACACACTGGATGTCATATAGACATCTTAAGCTCAGCATGTCCAAAACTGAATTCATTATCTTTCATCCAAACCTACCCCTCTTCCAAACTTCCCTATTACTGCTGAGGATACCACTCTCCCAGTCTCCCAAGCTCACAACCTCAGTGTCATCCTTAACTCCTTGCTCTCTCTCACCATTATATTCTATCTTTTTAAAAAAATAATAAACATTTTAATTTATAGTTTTGAGTTCCAAATTTTATCCCTCCTTCCCTCCCTCTCCTCCATCCTCCCCAAGGCAGCAAGCAATCAGATGTGGGTTATACATGTGCAATTATGTAAAATATTACCATGTTAGTCATTTTATACAAGAAAACTTGAATAAAAGAAAAAATGAAAGAAAGTGAAAAATAGCATGCTTCAGTCTGTGTTCAATCATTATCAGTTCTTTCTTTGGAGGTGGATCGTATGTTTCATCATTAGACTTTTGGGATTGTCTTGGATCATTGTATTGCTGAGAATAGTTGTCATTCACAGTTCTTCATCAGACAATGTTGCTGTCTCTGTGCACAACATTCTCTCAGTTCTGTTCACTTCACTATACATCAGTTCATCCACGTATTCAATCTTTTCTTTTTTTTTTTTTTTGGCGGGGCAATGAGGGTTAAGTGACTTGCCCAGGGTCACACAGCTAGTAAGTGTCAAGGGTCTGAGGCTGGATTTGAAATCAGGTACTCCTGGATCCAGGGCTGGTGATCTATCCACTGTGCCACCTAGCTGCCCCAAAGATATATATATGGAGAGAGAGAGAGAGAGAGACAGAGACAGAGACAGAGACAGAGACAGAGATAGAGACAGAGACAGAGAGACAGAGAGAGACAGAGAGACAGAGACAGAGAGACAGAGACAGAGACAGAGACAGAGAGAGTTTGTTTTTTTGGTTGGGGCAATGAGGGTTAAGTGACTTGCCCAAGGTCACACAGCTAGTCAGTGTCAAGTGTCTGAAGTCAGATTTGAACTTAGGTCCTCCTCTAACATCTCTCTCACAGGCCTGTTTTCTTCTCTGATACTACACTACCCTGGTTTCAGGCCCTAATCATTTCACACTTTGATGACTGCAATAGCCTATTGGTTGATCTCCCTGCCAAAAATCTTTTCCCACTCCGGTCCATTCTCAGGGACAAAGTGATTTTCCTGAAGCACACGTGTGATGATGTCACTCCCCTACTCCATGAACTCCAGTGCCTCCCTAGCACTTCCAGGTGCAAATAGAAAATAATCTCTTTGGCCTTCTAAGCCCTTCATTACCTAGTCCTTTATTACCTTTCCAGTCTTCTTACATGTTTCCTTCACCCTCCCATACAATTCAATCTAGTCGGGGCAGCTAGGTGGCGTAGTGGATAAAGCACTAGCCCTGGATTCAGGAGGACCTGAGTTCAAATCCAGTCTCAGACACTTGACACCTACTAGCTGTGTGACCCTGGGCAAGTCACTTAACCCTCATTGCCACCAAAAAAACAAAAGAAAAAGGAAAAAAAAATCAATCTCGTGACACTGGTCTCCTTGCTGTTACATGAACAAGGCACTCCATCTCCCAAATCCAGGCATTTTCATTGGCTGTCCCCCATGTTTGAGATGTTCTTCTCACTCACCTCTACTACCTGGCTTTCCTAGATTCCTTCAAGTCCCAGGTAAAATCTCACTTTCTATAGGAAGTCTTTCCCAATCACCCTTAATTCTAATACCTTCCCTTCATTGATTATTTCAAATTTATCCTGTATTTAGCTTGTTTGCACACGGTTGTTTGCATATTGACTCCTTTGGGTGCAATCAAGATAGCAAAGTAAGAAGTCACAATTGCCAAAACTCCCCCAAAATCTCTTCTATAGTGACTCCAGAAAACACGCCAACCTAATTCTGAGTGGGAAAACCAAGAAAAAGGTCACAGTCATTTTTCTAGTCCAGGGAAGCTTAAGAAGCAGAAAGAAAGATCTAAGGACACTGGGGTGGGTAGTGGCGAGGAGCACAGCACAGGTTCAGGGCAGTGGCAGTGGCAGAAATGGCAGGAGTGACTTTCAGCACTCAGGGATGGTAAAGGATTATAAACCTGGGTAGAGATACCAGGGGACCCCTCTTCTAACACTGGGAGTAGGATCAGGTACCATTTAGCAGCTCTGTTGACTATGGTCTTGTTCCAGGGTAGAGAGAAATAGTTGAGGTTGTGAAGGAGCAGGGGCCCTACATGTATAAGGACCAAAATGCAGATCAGGAGGGCAGTAAAAAGACCTCTCCCTGGATCACACCCCTTTGGAAGCATCAAAAACTGACAGCCCCCCCCCCCCATAGGAGCAGCAGAAGGACATAAGAGACGATGCGTCTCAGAGGTCAGCAGAGTCTGACTCTTTATAGGGTTTTTTTGGACTTTATAGTCCAAATACAAGAAATAGCGTAGTAAAATGAACAAATAACAACAACAGCAATAACACAGAACCTGACCATAAAAATCTACTATGGCAACTGGAGAAGCTCAAGACACAAACCTAGAAGAAGACAGTGACTTGAAAACATCTACAGGCAAAACCTCAAATAAAAAAAAAATATTAATTGGACACAAGCCCAATAAGAATTCCTAGAAGAACTAACGAGATTTTTTTAAAAGAGCAAGAAAAAGATTTTAAAAACCAAATAAGAATAGGGGGGGGGAATGAAATTAACTTTATCATCATTAGGGCACTAAGGAATCTACCTAAACAAAGGGAATGAGTGTGTCTATTATGTTGGGATGATCTCATTCCTTGATTTTTTTTTTTGGTGAGGCAATTGGGGTTAAGTGACTTGCCCAGGGTCACACAGTTAGTAAGTATCAAGTGTCTGAGGCCAGATTTGAACTCAGGTAATCCTGACTCCAGGGCCAGTGCTCTATCCCCTGTACCACCTAGCTGCTCCTGTTGGGATGATCTCAAAAGAAGAATGGAAGGGTGAGAAAGAGGGATGCACTCTGGGGGAAGGGAAAAAAAGAATGGGGGAAAGTATCTCATGTAAAAGAAGCACTCAAAGAAGAGTTTATATAATGAGCAAGAAAAGAGGAGGGAGATCAGTCAATGACTGAACGTCACTCATCTGAATTGGTTCAAAGGGAAAAAATACACACACACACACACACACACACACACACAGGTACAGAAATTCATCTTACCTATCAGAGAAGTAGGAGGGGAAGGGGCTAGGAGAAAGTTGGGGGAAGAGGGGATAGGAAAGAGGTTAGATTAAGAGAGGCAGGGGTCAAAAGCAAAAGATACTCTTAAAGAGGGGACAGAGTAAGAAAGAGAAGAATATAAGAGAATAGGATAGAGGGAAATATACAGTTAACAACCATAACTGTGAATGTAAATGGGAAAAACTCAACCATAATATAGAAGAAGGTAGCAGAATGGATTAAGAACCAGAATCCAACAATATATTATTTACTAGAGAAACTCTTGAAACAGAAGATATACACAGGGTTAAAATAAGGGGCTGAAGTAAAATCTGTCTAAAATACTTCACTGAAGTAAAAAAGGTAGGGCTAGCAATCATGATCTTGAATAAAGCAAAAACAAAAATAGAACTAATTAAAGGAAATAATCAGATAAACTACATCTGACTAAAAAGTACCAAAGGCAATGAAGTAATATCAATATTGACTATATATGCATCAAATGGTATAGCATTGAAATTCTTTAAGGAAAAGTTAAATCAATTCCAAGAAGAAATAGACAGTAAAACTACATTAGTGGGGGAACCTCAATTTACCCCTCTTAGACTTAGAAAAATCTAATCATAAACTAAACAAAAAAAGAGTTGAGATGAATAGAATTTTAGAAAAGTTAGATATGAAAGTCCTCTAAAGAATATTGAAGAAAGGAATATAACTGTTTCTCAGCTGTGCATGGCACCTTCACAAAAACTGACCACATATTGGGGCATAAAAACCTCACAACCAAATGTAGAAAAGCAGAAATATTGAAGGAACCGCTCTAAACAATAAAAATTACATTCAAATTCATAATTCAAAAATTACAAGGGGCCTTTGAAAAATGAATAAAAATTAATTGGAAGCCAAGTAATCTAATCCTAAAGAATGAGAAGGTCATAAAACAAATCATGGAAACAATCAATGATTTTATTAAAGATAATGACAACAATGAAACAACATATCAAAATTTTCAAGATGCAGCCAAAGCATCTTAAGGGAAAATTATTTCTCTGAACACCTACATAATATTGATTGCCTCATTAGGCTGTGAGCTCACTGAAATCAGGGGCTTTTGCTTTTTGCTTTGTATTCCTACATCTTAGAATAGTGCCTTGCACATAGTAGGTACTTATAAATATTTATTCACAATACAGCAGAGACAAAATAAAACTACCATGTATTCATGCTCAAATGGTGACCAGGTTGGGGAAAGGCTCCCCCATCCAAAGGCTTATAGCATTCCTCTTCATTTAAAAGCCAGCAGGGAAAGAGATAGAGCTTCAATCTACTTGGGACTTTTATATGCACACTCAGTTCTGGCTTGGCAGTCAGTTGAGGACAAGAAATAGTCACAAAACACTTGTATACACTCTACAAACCATACTGCCATTGGCCAGTCTTGGAGAAAAAGTGAATAGGTTTGGGATTGAGGGACCCAGATTTTCATTTCAGTCCTGCTACTTACTATCTGTATAACTTTGGGCAAAGTGCTTTACTTGTCTAAGTCTTGGTTTTTCCATTGGTAAAAATGAATGAATGAATTAGATGATCTCTCAGGTCCTTTTATTATTTATTATTATTATTATTGGTGAGGCAATTGGGGTTAGGTGACTTACCCAGGGTCACACAGCTAGTTAAGTGTCAATCGTCTGAGGCCGGATTTGAACTCAGGTCCTCCTGACTCTAGGACTGGTGCTCTATGCACTGCGCCACCTAGCTGCCCCCTCAGGTCCTTTTAATCTCTAAATCTGTAGTTATGAGCTTCCTGAAGACATGTCATCTCTACTTTTGTAAATCTATTCCAGAATACTTAGTGCTTTATACCAATAAGCACCCCAAAACCAAAAAATGTCAGCTATACATGAACACTTCCTTCCTGGATGTTTGAGGCACTTTCTATCCAAGGTCTCTGTGAATAGGTAGGCAGCAGATATGGCCATTCTGTATCTGGAAACAGATTTATCCTTCAGTCATCAGTAACATTTAAAAAAAGTTTTATTGATGCATTTTGTGCTTTACACCATAGACATTTCCTGCTATTTTCCCCATTCTAGTACGCATGATTGTCACTGAGGAAAACAGTTAAGCAAAACCATCTGATACAATAACTACATCTAACTAGAGCATGCAACAATCTGTACCTGTGTGCTAGTTAGTTAGTCTTCTCAGCAGAGAAGACAGAAATGTGTTTCATTCTCTGTGTTCTGGAATAAATATTGGTCATTACTTTTAATCTGAGTTCAGTTGTTTTTTAGTACTGTTTATACACACACACACACAAGTGTGTGTGTGTGTGTGCGCGCGTGTGTGTGTGTGTGTATAATGGTTTTTGTTTTTTGTTTGTTTGTTTGTTTGTTTTTGGCTGGGCAATGAGGGTTAAGTGATTTGCCCAGAGTCACACAGCTAGTGTCAAGTGTCTGAGGCTGGATTTGAACTCAGGTCCTCCTGAATCTAGGGCCAGTGCTTTATCCACTGCGCCACCTAGCTACCCCTATATAATGTTTTATTGTTCCCTTTGGGATTTTTTTTTACAAGCTAGCATTTCCCTTTAATTTTAATTTGTCAATTAAATATTTAACATATTTATCTAGTATATATTAACATAGTGGGGGATATCTCCTGGCAGTCGTTCTAATCTAGATGGCTCTGGAGGAGAGAGTGAGGCTGGAGACTTTGCACAGCTCTTCCTCACTTAAATCCAATTCACTTGCAAATCAAGAAATTACCTTCCTGATGTCAATTATCCTCTTTGAGAATGAAGAACAAACAATATTAATATAGCATAAATTGTTCTCCTGGTTCTGCTCACTTCACTTTGCATTAGTTCATATGTCTCCTCAGGTTTCTCTGAAACCATACTGTTTATCATTTTTTGCAGCACAATAGTATTCCATTACATTGATGTATCATAATTTGTTTAGTTATTTCCCATTTTATGTGTACCACCTTTTATACCCATTCTTTGCCACATCAAAAAAGCTGTAAATGTTTTGTTTTTTACATCCTTAGCATTTGTTTAGGACTAATCCTTCCCTTAATCTATCCTCATTATAATTCTCCTACCCTTTTCTCCTCTCTCCCTCCTATTTCCCTATTGAGTAAAATATATTTCTGTACTCATCTTTGTATGTGTATTCTTCCTTCCTTTGACTATTTCAGATGCAAATGAGGTTCAGTATCAGCTGTGCTCCTCCCATTATTTTCTCCTTGTTTCAAAGTCTTCTATTTGTGTACCCTGATTATTAGAGGAGATAATTTAATCTTTTTCTCCCTTTCCTCTCCTATTGTATTCCTCTTTCCCTCCCTTTTCATTCTTCTTTTAAAATCATCAAGAACCACTTCCAGATCTCCTGTTGAGTTAGATTCCCCCTAAGATTCATGATAACTATAAGGTTCAGAGGGGACACATGTATCACCTCCTCATATTAGGACACAGGCAATTTATCCTAGTTTAATAAGTTCCTGATGATTGAATAATCTAATATGCTAACCTTTTAATGTTTCCCTTGTTTGCACTTCATAATTTCTATACAGCGTTGTTCTTTTCATCAGGAAGGCCTAGAAGTCTTCTATTTCATTAAACATCCATTCTCTACCCCCACTCCCCTGTAAGATTATACTCAATATTCTAGATAAGTTATTTTTTGGTTGTATGCTTTGTCTTCTGGAATATCATATTTCAATCTCTCTGGACTTTTATAGTAGAAGCTGCTAAATTGTGTGTGATCCTGACTGTGGCTCTTCAGTACTTGAATTCTTTCTATTTGCAGTATTCTTTCATTGACCTGGAAGCTCTGTATTTTTGCTTATAATGTTCTTGGGAATTTTCATTTTGGAGTCCCTTTCAGATGGTGACTGGTTGAGTCTTTCTATTTCCCCTCTGCCCTCTGGTTCTAAGAAGTATGGGATGCTTTCTTTTAAGATTAAAACAACTTGGCAGGTTGTTGTTGTTTTTTTATCGGTGACATTTCTTAGGAATTTAGGCTATCCAGAATGCATGAAGAAACCTTTCCTTGTCTTCTTGAAGCTTTCAAGATGAATTTAAAATATATCTTTGAAAACAATGAATAATTCAAGTTGAAAAATTAACGTTGAATGACTTTGATATGTTACTAAGCTTTTTATTTCTCCTCCAATTCTCCTAACACAAGTTGGAAATTCCTACAGGGGAAGAGGAGAGAGTATTTGAATTATGTAATCATAATTGAGTATCATTTGTCTTTCAAAATTAAAACAGAGTAGAAAAGACCATTTTCAGTGTAAAGTCACGACTCTATACAAGAAATACCTTTTTTTTCCTCCAAAGGTTAAGGGATAATAGAAATTTTTTATTTGGTATAATTATTAACCTCAGGCTCTGATAATTAGTATAGAAAATATTTGGGGAAATATATGAAATATTAAAAATATGGATGATAAATTTATGATTTTTTGAAACTCACCCAGAGTTCTCAGCTAACAAGTCGAAGAATTTCTCTAGCTTCCAGAAAACTTGGGAATAGTGTATCCTTTGTATATTACTGCCACCTGCTGCCACATTGCATCCAAAGACTCTTTTGCAGATTACATAGCCAAGAAACAGGGAGAAAAAAGATACTGAAACTTGTTCTTACGTCAAGACTTCACATTTGCTATTTCTACTACTAAACACTTGGCAAACAAATGTCCACTTCCTTGCTGACCCATCAATTAAAATAACTCTTGAAATAGAAATCAAAAGTATGAGACTGCCTTCCAATTGGTGATTTGCCTATATTTCCCATCATGCATCTACATTTCATTTTTGGAGATTTGTTTCTGTTGAGCATTTTCATGCAAAAGAAGAATGAGCCAACAATGAACTGACATAATAGTATGTTGGCCACAAAATATATAGCTCACATGGAATTGGATCTCTTTGCAGACCCTAAAAGAAACCATCCTAAGTTATTTAGAATTCTGTCTTGAGAGTTTTATATAGAGGGAGAGGCAAGGGCTCTTTTGGCTGGTCCGATGGCAGTGGTTTATCAGAACTTATTAATATTAGTTTCACAACAAGTTAATATATTCCACCCCCACTGCTAAATTTGACTGGCCTTTTTTTTTCCCTTTTCAGGATTAATACACATATTTGAGGGGAGGATAAAAATAATTTGAAAATTATAAGGAACTTTATAGACAGTATTATTTTCTGAAGGTAATTAGCTTTTACCAGAAATAATTTTATTCCATTTTTTTAATGGCATCAGACATTTAGTCATCTATTAGTCACTCCTTAAAGGTAGTTTAGCTTTTGCCTCAATCTGTCCTCTAGCATTATTGGTTTCCTTGAGCCCATTTGGAAAATGAGCCAGCAGAATTATACCATAAAAGTGTTATCTCAGTGGTGAACACCAAGGTGGCACAAAGAATTTCTAGCATCCAAATAGTGACTTTTAGCTAGGTCACAATGTCTCTGTTTTCCCTGAAAAGGAAAACAATCTTTACACTGAAAATAACAGAGCAACGATGACTAACCAGAAAATCTGTAAGGAGATCATCAGGGAGCATCTTGATGAATTCAAGTCACTTGACCCCAGTGAATACACACACACACACACACACACACACACATTTGTTTATTTATTTAATTCAGGTACTGAAGGAAGCAGCAGGTGCAACTGCTGAACTTCTGGCAATTATATTTGAAAGGAAATGGAAATGGGAGAGATACCTCAAGACTGGAGAACTGTTGTCCCGTTTTTCAAAAAAGAGAGGAGAATATTCTACAATTGATAAACCAGTGAGCTTGACTTCAATGCCTGGGGAAATTCTAGAATGGATGATTAAAGAGATGGTTGGTGAACATGTAGAGAAGAAATTGGTGATTACAAAGAGTCAACATGACTTCATCAAGAACAGGTCATGTCAGACTAACATAACATTATTTTTTTTGGATAGGATTATTAAACAAGTAGATGAGAGGAATGCTATGGATATATTTTAATCTGGATTTTAGCAAAGCTTTTGATAAAGTATCTCATATTATTCCATGTAAAAATTAAGAGATATGGATGAAATTATAATATAATGAAATAGTCAGAACTGGTCAGATGGCCAAACTTAAAGAGTGGTTGTTATGACACACAGTAGGTGTTTAATAAATGTTTATTAACTGTCTGACAGGTTCAGATGTGGCAGCTGGTTTCCAAATGGAATATTTCAGGGACCTGTGCTTAGTCCTGTCTTCGTTAATATTTTTATCAATCACCTAGATAAAGATGGTATGCTCATTACTTTTGAATATGACACAAAGCTGGGAAGGATAGCTAACACAATGTGTGACAGAGTCAAGACACAAACAGATCTCAACAGGCTATGGCATTTAGCTAATTAGATGAAATTCAACAAGAATAAATGTAAAGTCTTGTACTTGGATACAAAAGAAATCAACTTCACAAGTATAAGAAAGGCATGGTTAGATTGCAATTGTATAGAAGATCTGACTCAACACGAGTCAGTAGTGTGTCATGGCAGACAAAAAAGCTAGTATGATCAAAGGCTGCATGAAGAGAGGAATAGCTCCCCAAAATAGGGATGTGATGGGGCAGCTAGATGACACAGTGGATAGAGTACCAGTCTGGTGTCATCTTCCTCAGTTCAAATCTGGTCTCAGACACTAGCTTTGTGACCTCAGGCAAGTCATGTAACATTGTTTGCTTCAGTTTCCTCATGTGTAAAATGAGGTGGAAAAGGAAATAGCAAACCACTCTAGTATCTCTGCCAAGAAAAGCCCAAATAAAGTCATGAAGAATTGGACAGAACTGAAAAATGACTGAACAACAAAAGGTTCCAATGTGCTTGGCCTTGTCAGTCCTCATCTAGAGTGTTGTGTTAAATTCTGGGCACCATGTTTTAAGGACATTAATAAGTCAACTAGGATGAAGAGATGGTCAGTCAGGATGGTGAAAGACTTTCAGTCCATGTCATATGAGGATCAGTTAAAATAACCAGAAATATTTAGCCTAAAGAGGAGAAGGCTAGGAGGGAAAAAAGACAGCTGTTCTCAAATAGTTAAAAGGCTATATGTTGGGGCAGCTAGGTGGCGCAGTGGTTAGAGCACTGGCCCTGGAGTTGGGAGTACCTGGGTTCAAATCCGGCCTCAGACCCTTAACACTTACTAGCTGTGTGACCCTGGGCAAGTCACTTAACCCCCATTGCCTCACTTAAAAAAAGAAAAAGGCTATGTGTTAGGTGGAGGAAGAAATGGACTTACTGAATTTTATCCCAGTGGGCAGAACTAGTGGGTAAAATTACACAGAAGACAATTTGGGCTTGGTGTCAGGACAAACTTCCCAAGAATTAGAGCTGTCCAAAAGGGAATTGGCTCCCATGAGAAGTAGTAGGTTCCACTTCCGTGGAGGGCTTCAGGCAGAGGGCCATGTGACAGCTTGCAAGGTATGATGTAGAGAGGATTTCTCTAAAGTATGGGTTGAACTGCCTGGACACTGAGACTCCTTCCAACATTGAAGTCCTTTCAGTCTATGATATCGTTCCCCGCAGGACGTGACTGTTTTGTAGGGGCACCATTTTTTCTTTTTGACTTTCTGAATTGCAAAGACAACATGCTCCTTATGGTCATACTGAACTGTTAATTTCTACATCCCCTCCCCCCCCCCCGCAGAAAAAATCACAAATAACTATTTTTCCTTCACTGCTAAGAACCTGATGCCTTTTTTTCTTTATAGACAGTGTAAGAAGATATGTTAGAGGGAATTGCCTGTAGTGGGAGACAGGTGGCAGTCAGCTATATATATTTTTAATTTTAACTAATCATAGTAGGTATTCCCAGGTTGTGTCTTGGGTCTGGTCCTCATTGCCCCTACTTTTTTTTTTTTTTTTGGTGAGGCAACTGGGGTTAAGTGACTTGCCTAGGGTCACACAGCTAGTAATTGTTAAGTGTTTGAGGCTGGATTTGAATTCAGGTCCTCCTGAATCCAGGGCTGGTACTCTATCCACTGTGCCACCTAGCTGCGCCCATTGCCCCTACTTTTGAAGACTTTGTTTTGGCACTGATTATGTCTCCTTGCCTTGTCTGGACTGCCCCACTGACACCAAGTTGAGTAGGACTGAATGATTCTAAGCTATTATATTGTATTCTCAGCTGATACACTTGGGCCTCACCCATGGACTTGGTCTTTATAAAGGAGAGTAAAACACAGGAACAGAGAGAGAGAGAGAATCAGAACTGGGAAGACAGAGAGAAGTCAATCAGACAAAGGATTTAGTTCCTTGGAGAGAAGTTTGAGCAGCCATGCATCCCCTGCAGGGATCCATGGGCTTTAGGGAGTCATGTGGTTCTAAGGATGGCAGGAAATGAATGAAGCAGCCACCAGGCCAAGCTTGAAGCTGTAGGAACACAAGCGTGTAGCAGTAGAGCCCTGGTGGTGAAACAACTGGGGAGCTCCTGGATCAAGGGAAAGGAACTGATGTACAGCTCTGGTGGGGAGGAACAAACCTAGACTTTGTTCTTCAGTGGTACTGTGAGTCATATGGACTCTGAAGATTTGGGGAAGACTCTAGCAATCCCAAGGGTTTTTCCTTTGAAGAGAGGAGTGGGGGAAGCTTTTAATTCCAGGATAATATCATAAATCTAGAGGATTATATGGCTCCCTGTTGGAAATGGGGTTCACAACAGGGGAGAGTTGCTTGATTGCTTATGGGCTCAGGTCTAAGTCCTTTGCATTTTTTTTTTTAATGATAAATGAGCCTATATTCCTGCCTCCTTTTGTTTGTTGTATCCCCCATTAGCTTGTAAGCTCCTTGAGGGCAGGGACTGTCTATTAATTGTAACTGCAGTACTTAATACAGTGCCTGGCACATATTAGGTGCTTAATACATGATTATTGGATTGGATTAGTTATTTAATGCCTTACTAGCCAAAGTGCTCACATGGGACTATTCTTTTTTTCTTTTTCTTTTTTTTTTTTTGTAGAGACCTATGCATAAGTCAGATTCTAATTTGAGATGTGGAAGACTATATAGGATCATAGATTTAAAATCGGAGGGGACCTGAGGGATTATCTAGTTCAACCTGCTCATTTTACAGATGAGGAAATTCAGGCTTAAAGGTTAAATGACTTGCCCAGGGTCACACAGGTATTAAGTTTCAGAAGTAGAATTCGAACCCAGGTCTTCCTGACCTGAAGTACAGCAGCAGTCTATCTGCTATGTCACTCTACCTCTCACAGATGCTGAGAGCGAGATGTTTCATCTGTAGGTTTTCCTATCTGTAAAATGGAAAAAACAACAACAGCCCATTAACCCTCACAGGGTTACTGTGAGCATAAATTAGATAACGTATATGAAGCGTAAACCTTAAAGCACCATATACACAGGAATGACAATGATGTCGAAGGTGACAATGACAGTGAAAATGATGATGATGTTCTTGGGGGAATCATGGGTGGGGACATGAGCTAAAGAGATGCCTAGTGAGAAGGTTGAAGTTTGAACCCGGTCCATGAAAACTCAGAGCTTTGGTTCTTTTGGTTTTTTGTTTTTTTTTTTTGGTGAGGCAATTGGGGTTAAGTGACTTTCCCAGGGTCACACAGCTAGTAAGTGTTAAGTGTCTCAGGCCGGATTTGAACTCAGGTACTCCTGACTCCAGGGCCGGTGCTCTATCCACTGTGCCACCAAGTTGCCCCGAGCTTTGGTTCTTGATCAAAGGTGACCTAAGCCTTTCTGAGACCTTATTCTATTGCTGTTTCAAAATAAAGATAAGTAATTAAAAGAATCACAATGAAACCTCTATTACTTGTGATTAGATTCATGAAAACTGAGGCATACCACTGTGGCAAAGAAAATAATCAAGGTGCTCTTACTTCAGACTAGAGATATGTCCAGATTGCAAGATAGGATCAAGTAAGTCAAAAATATTCACTCTGGACAGCAAAAAAATTGTGTCAGAGGTTCTCATGTAATGCAAAGAAATACATTTTGAACCAGGGAGGTGTCTGGGCATCAGGGGATCAACAAGTCCTGGCTCTGGCACAAACTAGCTATGTGACCTTGGGCTTCACCTCTCTCAATGTCATTTTCCTCCCCCTTTAAAATGAGCCATTTGACTAGGTTATGTTTGAAGTGCTTTCCAACTCTTGACATTCTGTGACTGACTTTAATTAAATGTAAGAAAATTATCTGAATAATTTGTCCTCATTTGACCTCCTTAAATACTTTTTTTTGGTCTCATTTAACTAAATAGTATAGGTAAAGATGTACCCTTTCCATTATCTGGGTTGTTTCTACAATTTTCCAATTGGATTTGGAGAGGAGTTGTTTTCACTAAGCCATCCACATAAATGTCTTGGGGAACCTGTTTGCCTGTCTTTCTGAGTCACTGTTTTACATTTGTGGTGCAATTATTGTGTTGATCTAGACAAGATGTATCTTGTCTCTCTAGGAGCCAGAATTGAAAACAAGCAAGTGAATGGGAATCGATTAATATGCACTAAATGCCTACTGTGTGCCAGGTACAGTGCCAAATGCTGAGGATAGAAAAGAGGGCAAAGACAGGCCCTGCCCTCAATCAGCTTCCAATCTAATTGGAAGCATTCATAAGCAATGTGTTAAGGAGTACAAGGAAGGTAGAAAGGGCAGGCCTTCAAATAACATCATAAGAAACACATTGTTTATGCAGTTCTAAAGGAGAAGGGAGCTTTTCCCTATCCTGTGACTGAATCCATCTGAAGTCCTTATGATAGAATGGACTGGATGGTATAGTAGAGAGATCTCTGGACTCAGAGTTTTAAGACATTGGATAAAGTTCTGGCAGTGTGACCTTAGATAAGTCACTTAATTTTTCTGAGACTCAGTTTCCTCATTTGGAAAATGAGATGGTTGAGTTTGTCATTTCTGAGATCCCTCTCATTCTTACCATTTCATGAAAGTATTCATACTCTTTAACTGCATAATTACATTTTGGGAAATGTGCCCTGAGGAAATAATCAATGGAAAAAAGTAACTATACAAAGATATTCATAGCAATACTATTTAATTTATACTAGTAAAAAATGTAACCAAGACAAATGTTCTATAATAGGGAAAAGTTTAGCAAAGAATGGTGTATCACCATAATACAATACTCTTTAATGGTCAAAATCTGGGCTATGCTGATACATGAAAATGTATAAGTGAGATAATGGTAAAGGAAAAGAAGAGGATACAATATTGCATAGACACACAGATAACCATTAGGTATTGAGTAGCTAGAATGAGAGTTAGCTTTAGAATCAGAATTCAAGTCCTTCCTCTGACACATATACTAGCTATGTGACCTTGGGCAAGTCACTTAACTTCTCCATGTCCAAGGCAATTCTCAAGGACTGATGGAGAAAATTGACTACAACAATGAAATCATAGGTCTATTCTTTCTGTCTTGCCATCTCTCTCTCTCTCTCTCTCTCAATATCAATATCAATATCAATTGCCATGGCAAGGTGGGGGGAAGAGGTTTGCAGCAGTAAAGCTCTAAGATCACTTTCAACTCTGCAGTTAGGTCATGCAGTGAATAGTGTCGGGCACTAGGTGGTGAAGTGCTGGGCCTGGAGTCAGGAATCTTGAGTTCAAATTCAGACTCCAACACTTACTAGATGTGTGACTTCAGGCAAATCATTCAATTTCTGGCTGCCTCAGTTTCCTCATTTGGGGATGGGGACAATAATAGCAATGGCTTCATAGGGTTATTGTGAGAACAAAATAAGATAATATATGTAAAGTACTTTGCAAATCTTAAAGTCCGATATAAATGCTAACTATCATTATTACTTTCAACCCTGTAATTCTGTGATTAAAATCACAAAAAAAATGGAATGACTTATGCATGAGTCTCAACTCTTGTCACCCTAAAGAGAGGGTGAAATGTCATAGTTAATGTCTGGAAATCAGTCTTTAGATACAGTGATCTTTAAGAGTTTGAAAGGCTGACATAGGGAAGAAAGCTTAAACTTGTTCCATGTGGCCCCTGAAGACAGAACCAGGAACCCCAGAGGAGGTTGCAAAGAACTAGGTATAGATCCAATGTAACATGCTGCAATTCGAGCTAGCAGCATGCCTTGAATGGTAGTGAGTTCACTTTCATTAAAGATCTTTGAGCAATGGCTGAATAATCACTAGTTGAGTAGAGGGGATTCTTGTAGAGAGATGAGGCTAGAGTATGATCATAAAATGATAGATTAAGAATTGGAATGCTCCTTAGAAGCCATCTAGTCCAACCAACCCTCTACAGATGAGGAACCTAAGACCCAGGTAGGTTGTGACTTGCCCAAGGTCACACACAACATCAGAGGTAGGATCCAAATCTGACTTCATAGTCCATACTCTAACAAAATGGCTTCTGAAGCCCCTTTCAACTCTGACATTCTGTGATACTCTTCAGATTCTTAGAAATAATTTCACTAAGGTGGGTGGCTAGGTGTCGCAGTGGATAAAGCACCGGCCCTGGATTCAGGAGTACCTGAGTTCAAATCTGGCCTCAGACACTTGACATTTACTAGCTGTGTGACCCTGGGCAAGTCACTTAACCCCCATTGCCCTGCAAAAAAAAATAAAAATAATAATAATAATAATCCCACTTTTACCTGAACTTCATGGATCCCCTGAGATCTTAGACATCTACACTGTCTTTCAAGGTCTTCCTTTCCCTTTTCACAATGGTCTTAGGTCTTGCCAATCACTTTTCCAAATACCCAGCATGAGCACCATCTTACATGCAAAAAGTGAAATGTCATTGGAAGTCGTGAGATGTTAACTATCTCTAGTGTTCTCCACTACAAAAGCAATTTCGTGGGAAGTAAATCTCAATCACATTTTGTTTATCTCAGGTATGTGCCAGCTAATCAGTCCAATCAATCCTTCTGCAGTGTAATTACCAGTTCAGTTAAGGCACCAGTGTCTGCCAGGAAGTACCATTAAGCTTAAATTGGTTCCCTGGGCAATATCTTAATTACATAGATTTTAATTTTTAAAATGAGTTTATAGAAAAAAAATAGTTTCATGATATAATCATTGATTTCCTCCTATTGTGCAGGAACAAGCTGGTTATGCACTGGAAAGTTATGGATCTTGGCACTAAGCTGGGCCAGCTGGTATGATTCGTTAAGTGAATCACACTCACCTTATCAGAGGATTGTCTTAGGTTTCATATGTCATCCTACCTGGTTTAAAGAATTGAAATACAGAATTGGAAAAATTAAGTATTTCAGGGTAAGGTGAGGTCAAACTGTGCCAAAGAGCATAGACCTATAGAAAGAAATTAGTCTACAGGTGAACAGAATTGTCATTAAAGTAGAAATATGCAATGTCTGTGTTTCTTTAGCCTGTGCAGATATGCAAAGTCATCAGAAGCTGCTGAAATAGAATGTGGAAGGCCTCTTGGGAATTTTGTGGATATCTTCTATAAACAAGTAGATCTCTCTGAGGCTTTCTCCAAGTTGGACTCAATAGCTTAAGGTGTCATTATATCTTTTTTTTTGGGGGGGGCAGGGTAATTGGGGTTAAGTGACTTGCCCAGGGTCACACAGCTAGTAAGTCTCAAGTGTCTGAGGCCAATTTTAACTCAGGTCTTCCTGAATCTAGGGCCGGTACTCTATCCACTGTGCCACCTAGCTGCCCCATCATTATATCTTAAAACTGCAAGGAATCTAAAAAATTTGCCCCCCCCTTCTGTCACCTTAGAGAGACAGTTAGTTGGCAGAGTGGATAATGTTCTAGGCCTGGGGTCAGGAAGACTCCTCTTCCTGAGTTCAAGTCTGGCTTCAGACACTTACTAGTTATGTGACCCTGGGCAAGTCACTTAACCCTGCCTACCTCAGTTTCCTCATCTGTAAAATGATCTGAAGAAGGAAAGAGCAAACTGATCCAGTATATTGGCCAAGAAAAACTCAAATAGGGTCACAAATAGTCAGACACAATTGAACAACAATGACATCCCCTCATACCATGGATTTGTAACCTTTTGCAGGTATGTCATGGATCCCTTTGGCAGTCTGGTGAAATGCTAAGTTTCAGTTAGGGGTTACCGAACATAAGGATGAAACTTTTGCCCATCCACACCCATGGCTTTAATAGGGACAACTGGTGCATGGGTTGTCTGATCCTCTGCACATTAGCTCTCTGAAGACTGAGCAAATGTAAATGTATGACAAAGAGAAAGAACCAAATCAAGTAAATCTGGTATGGCAGCTACCACTGCCAGACAGCACCCCTGACGTAGTTAGACCAAGGAGGTACTCTCCAAAAAGCCTCAAGATCCTAGCTCAGCCTCTTAAAGTAAATAATTTTCTTTTTTTAATAAAATGTTTTATCGGGGCAGCTAGGTGGCACAGTGGATAGAGCACCAGCCCTGGAGTCAGGAGTACCTGAGTTCAAATCCGGCCTCAGACACTTAACACTTACTAGCTGTGTGACCCTGGGCAAGTCACTTAACCCCAATTGCCTCACTAAAAAAAAAAATTAAATTAAAAAAATAAAATGTTTTATCGATGCTTTGGGGGGGCGTTCACTGTCATTTCTTAGTAAGCTTTCCATTTAACCATACATATCTCCCATGTAAGAAAGAAAAATGATTAAGCGAAATTAATAGATATATTCACCTTATCCAACAGTATACACAACATTGCATACCCATAGTCCACCGTGTCTCTCCAGGGAAGAGGGAAGTATATGTTTCATTATCAGCCCTCTAGACCTGAGATTGGTCAAGTAGATAATTTCCTTCTCTATACCTGCTTAAAGTTTAAGTGTAACTAAAGGAAGAAGCAGTGCTAGCTAATGTCTTTATTTCTTCATGTTCATGTTAATTACAAATCCTAGGAGAGACCTCTGATCTATAGTAAAGGATTCTCATAGCCATGAATAATCCTAGTTTATCAAAGACTTTTTAAGCAATAAAGTCTTGCATTAATCTCTCTGCTTTGGTTGTTGGATCTATAAAGATTGTTTTAAAATCAAGCTATTGAATCCATTTCTCCTGTGTAATAATAGATTTCCTGGCTTCTAAAAAACCCACCCCTCTAAATGCTCCTTCACATCCAGTTCTAAAGTTTAAGGATCTGGATTTAGCTTTGGGAAGGGGGAATTATTAAGCACTTTTGGGTTCATGATCATGATAAATTTTGTTCCCATATACATATTAATGACATGAAATATATCAGCTTTCATTGTAGTCTATTCAAATCAAAATTATTTTGGATAAAAGTAGCTCACTGGACAAGACTTCAAAGAGGAATTGGCTAGGTTTTCAAAGGTTCAAAGCTCATTTCAGGAATTCTGTGACAGACTTCACCACTGGGGTCCTTGGCGGGCAGCATTGTCTCTTTCCCAGATTATGTGACCTTTAGATTTCATAGAAGGATCTCAGTTAGGCATCTATGCCTCTTCACAAACTGAAACAATATCCCTTGGCTTTAGGAAATCTCTGCTGAGCCTTAAACACCCTGGTGTGGACTGATTCATTGATTGAGTAATCAGAATGTCAAAGGTCAGGTCAGAAAAGAGCAAGTCCCTGAAAGCAAACTGATATATAAGATTAAATAGCAAGGCCTGTCTCTTCAATATAGGGTCTAATCCCACTCTTTTAACCTAAGTAAGATTCAGATTTACTTCAGTTTCGAGGCAAAAGTGTTTCCTAACTGTACAAATGCCAAGATCTGCCTTTATATAGCTTCATGGATCTGCTGATGTGGAAGTTTAAGTCTCCTTAGGAAACAACAATAAGCCACAACTCTTTTGTTGTTCAGTCATCTTGGGATCAATTCCGAATAGTAATCTCACCTACTCTCGTCCTATTAAAGGGAAATGCTAATTGTGTTAAGCTTCAGGATATTTCACTCTCTTAAATGAGATCCATCATTACTTAAGAGTTTGGTTTAACTATCAATTAATCTGGAGGGTAGGTGGATAGAGTACTGGGTTTGAAATTAGCAAGAAATCTTCATGAGTTCAAATTTGGCTTCAGACACTTACTAGCTGTGTGACTCTGGGTAAGTCACTTAACCTTGTTTGCTTCAGTTTCCTCCTATGTAAAATGAACATTTTTTCATTGTTATAGTCTTAAGTCTTCACTGCCTCTCTCCCTCTGTTCCCATTATGGGTACTGATTTATGTGGGTAAGAGAACCTAGCATCCTGACTTGTAAGTTATCCATTAACTGGGGTCTGAATCCCTTTTAGAGCAAATATCTGAAATAGAGCTTGGACTTTAGGTTTTTCTGTTAACCCCTTTTTGCCTCCTACATCACCTTAGTGTCTCAGTAATTGTTTCTCGGCACCTGGAGGCCAGAAGAAATATCCATCTGTTCCATTTACTAAGTAGCTGTGTCTAAACAACTTATTAAGTATTTATGTCCTAACGACTTCTTAGTCACTTGGAATAATTTTACCCATACATTTCATTCTTAAAAATCACAATTACTTACTAATACCATGTGTGCTTGTTTTGTGGGATACTGCACAATTTCTCAAACTTTAGAATCAGATTGGCCACTTTCATTCCTGTTGCACATTAATTTTCACTTGGTACAACTAGTTTAAGTAGGTTTGAATAATGTGAAATTTGATTTATTGAGGATTATAAAATAATGCCAGGTCACATTTAATGGGAATCAAAATGTAATTGATGTGACCAAGTCTGTGAGCTAGTTGGGGATTTGGGGCATATTATATTTGCCTATTCTCCCCTGTGGATGTAATGGGCAGAGTACCACATTGCCAAAAGTTGTGCCACTTTTTGTGTGTGTGTGTGTGAGGCAATTGGGGTTAAGTGACTTGCCCAGGGTCACGCAGCTAGTAAGTGTTAAGTGTCTGAGGTCGGATTTGAACTCAGGTCCTCCTGACTCCAGGGCCAGTGCTTTATCCACTGCGGACACCTAGCTGCCCCTGTGCTACTTTTTTAAAAAAGCTCTTCACAAGATGGACAAGAGGAAAAATACTTCCGGTGGAAACAATGGCAGCAACCAAAATGAAGAGGTTTGTTATTACATCACAACAAAAGTTTGATGAAATTGAATGTCAAGAACAGGATGGTGGTAACTGAAATAGAACTAGATGTTGGAATGCCTGAATCTACAATATGGAATATTAGAAAACATTCAGGTGAAATAAGAGAAAATTGGAAAATTGCATCAGTATGAGTATGTGTGTGGTTTGAAAATAACTACAAGGTATCAAAGTGTTACAATGATAGAAGTAGAGCATATTTTTAGCCTGTGGAGGAAGTAGACAATGAGTTTGGGGCAAGTATCTTCTCCCAAGAAAAAGTTAACCTTAGAGATCAAAGAAACTGAACTATACAGCTGTGTAAATAGAGACAAACCTTCAATCTGTTACTGAACAACAAGATAAGCCCACCTATTCCATTTAAAAAAAGGAGGCCCCACCAAGATATTCTGATGGGAGTAACAAAAGAAAACATTCCCTCTCTTTCCCCTTACCCAAGAACAAACTAGATCTTTGCACCTCCAGAGACAACGGCAAGGTTAACACAGTATATACCCCAAAGCATTTGACATCCAGTCCTTATTATTCAATCTCTCATATTAAAAAAAGTGGGGAGCAGCCTCACCTGATAGTCCTTTTGCATTCTGTAATTTTGCCCCAAGGCCGTGTAAAACCTTCTACTGTGTATGTGTGCATCTCTGCACGGTTCCTTGGAGTTGCTGGCAACCTGGCAACTGCCCATCAAAAAATGCCCATCAAAAACCCACTAGCCCTGCTTCTTGACTTATTGACGGGGACAAGGAAGCTGGTCAAACGGACCAAAGTGGGAGGAATTAGTAGTGGCTGGATCTTCGGACCTCTGGGTTGAGGAATTTCCCCAAAGTGTCTGGGTTTGAAGTGCCTTCCTCTTAGCAGAATGAATTTTGTCATTCAGACAAAAGTTTCAAATTGATTTTAAGGAAGTGAAAGTAAATGGAAATGAGGTAGAAAGTAACGAAACTTACTGCAAGCCTGGGTGGGTTGATCGCTTCAAATAGCAAGGTGTATGCACTTATTTGGGGGACTTTTTCCATGTAGCTATGCAGATCCACCCCCCATCTTCCCCCCATTTTTGTGTGTTTAAAACTACTATTTGTTACATGGGATTTTTTTTTTTTGCTAATTGTATTCATTTAGCTTCAAAGACAAAATTTATTTGTTCTCTGTTATAATACGACTATTCTGCTAAAGAAGTCCCAGTTCGGGAACAATGCCTGGTACACAGTATTTCTTAATAAGTGTTCCTTGAATGACTGAATGAGTGATTCTAATTTCCCTCCAATAAAGCTGAATTTTCCCGGTTCTCACTTAAAAGCAAAATGATTGAATAAGATTATGAGAACATTACTATGGCATCAACTGGCTAAAACATAATTTTTTCCAAGAATTTCAATTCAGATCTGCGATTAGAGACATTTTAAAACACTTAAGGAACCCGGAAAACACTATATACACAATCATTTCAATAATGAGATTGTGTTATTATAATGCACAAGCTTGCACTCCCATCACCATACCCCCATTCTTCAGAAGCAGGAAATTCCCTTCCCTACCTTCTTTGCAGAGGTGAGGGACTATGGGTGGGGTACATTGCATCTACTGTAAGATTGTAGATCTGTTGGTTGTCTTTTTTGCTAGTCCTCCCCCCCCCCTTTTAAAAAAATTCTCATTGCAAGGCTTTGGCGGGGGCGGGGTATATTCAGAAATGAAGGTAATGGAAAATGTCAATAGGACAATGATTCACCTCTTCCAAATAAATATGGGTTTACATATTTTAAAAGAATAAAAGGCGGAGGAAGGGAGATTTAAAAAAAAAGATTAGCGGGAAGGTGTTTTTCTTAAAGAAGTACAACCTCTCATGGGTTAAAGGCTTCTTTCCTCTGAGTGTCTCGGGCTCGATCGCGAGGCTGCCCCAATACAGAAGTGCGGGAAACGACGGGACTAAGGTGCCTCGGAGGGCAGATTCTCTTCTTCCGGAAAGCACATTCCTGGTACTTGAAGATAAAGAATAATTGACCTTTTAAATTCAAAACAAACAGTTGTGACTGGGCCGTCGGAAAAATGAGGGATGGAACTGGTAGCTTCCTATTTTGCATATGAGGCACCCACAATGCAACTCGGATGACTTTGCACTGCTTTCGTCCCTCTTGGTGATAAAAATGATCTCTTAATAAGGTGAATATTTTAAAATAATGTTTAAAAAAGTATAATTTTTGCTTTGTTGGTATATATTTTTTAAAGAGGATCTAGAAAAAAATGGTACAAAAATGAAAACTCTCCTAAATAGTTACCATAAGTTGAGAAGTAGAACATAAAAGGGCCTTATATATTTGATAGGTAAGTAACTTCTGTTGGCTGGTCCGATTGCAGTGGTAATTATAATTAATTGATTACAGTCAGTTACAGATTTCTTTGTTCTTTCTCCGCTCCCACTGCTTCACTTGACTAGTCTTTTGCTAATTGTAGATTAAACATTTTACTTCTCTTTTGAAGAAAAATTGCTTCTCTCCCTTTTTTTGCTTATCTTTTTTGATAGTGAACTTGGAAAGAGTCAACTAAGAGAGTGGGACAAACAACCTGTTCAAAAAAGGCACTAGGCAATATCCCCTGGACAAATTATCCATGAACATGGATGTGTTCACGCTAATACACAGTAGTTGGTCTGCACAAGGTAGGAATGCTGAGATAATTTATTCCTGGGTATCCTGTAAGAAGGGTCAGCGCTGGGGTTGGGGTCCTTGAAGATCAGATCTGGCTTCCTCCTTAACCTATCCGAGACTCACTCTCTCCTCCCTCTTGCCCTGAAATTCTCAGTGGAGAGTTAGGGCACTAGTTAGTCCCCCAGAAGGGACTGGGAGAGGGAGTGGACCTGTGATTTCACTGGTATAGGGAATTCCCAGGTGAGGTCTCTAACAACGCTGGTTATTTAGAGAGTTAATTTTGCCTAGAGCACTCAGGGGTTGTGACTTGCCCAGGATCACACAGCCAACATGTGTTAAAGAAGGGAATTGACAACGAGGTCTTCCTGGCTTTACGGTCAGTTCTCTATCCATTAAGCCACACTGCCTTTGGGAGAAAAGAGGGGCTGGGTGGGGGTGGGGGTGGGGGGAGGGGGATGAGGAGGAGAAAGAAGGAAGGTTACACTAAATCTCATTCCAAAAATGGGTTAAGGGATCAGAAAGGGAGGGGGTAGGATAGCTCGTTGGTCATTCTTTTCCTTCTAGAGACCAGATGAGAACATTTATTATATCCCAAGAGGTAAGGGAGCACTATGATCCTGTCTTTTCTGGAAAAGTCTAGTGACAAGGTGAGGAGATGATGGGGATCTCCACTCCTGGGACCTGAGCTGCCCTGTCTGCTGAGGGACCTGGCCCTGGAGTAAGACAGAAAGTCTGTTCCATTACCAAACAAGAGATAGAGAATATTATGAAATGCAAAATGGATGATTTTGATTACATTAAATTTAAAAGTTTTTGTGCAAACAGAAGCAATGCATCCAAAATTAGATGGGAGGTAGAAAACTGGGAAACAATTTTTATAGCCAGTGTTTCTGACAAAGGCCTCATTTCTAAAAAATATTGGGAACTAAATCAAATTTATAAGAATCCAAGTCATTCCCCAATTGAGAAATGGTCAAAGGATATGAACAGGCTGTTTTCTGATGAAGAAATCAAAGCTATCTATTGTCATATGAAAAAATGCTCTAAATCATTATTGATTAGAGAGATGCACATTAAAACAACTCTGAGGTATCACCTGACACCTATCAGATTGGCTAAAATGACAAAAAAGGAAAATAATAAATGTTTGAGAAGCTGTGGAAAAAATAGAACACTAATGAAAACATTGTTGGTGGAACTGTGAACTGATCCAACCATTCTGGAGAGTAATTTGTAACTATGCTCAGAGGGCTATAAAGCTGTGCATACCATACCCTTTGACCCAAAAATACCACTACTAGGTCTTTTCCCCAAAGAGATCATAAAAAGGGGGAAAGAACCCACATGTACAAAAATAATTATAGCTGCTCTTTTTGTGGTGGCAAGGAATTGGAAATTGAGAGGATGCCCATCAATTGGGGAATGACTGAATAAGTTGTGGTATATGAATGTAATGGAATACTATTGCCCTGTAAGAAATGATGAGCAGACGGATTTCAGAGAAACCTGGAAGGACTTACACGAATTGATGCTGAGTGAAGTGAGGAGAACCAGGAGAACACTGTACATAATATCAACAACATTGTGTGCTGATCAATTGTGAGACACTTGACTCTTCTCAGCAATACAGTGGTCCAAGATAGTTCCACAGGACTCGTGATGAAAAATGCTCTCCAAATCCAGAAAAAAAAAGAACTCTGGGATCTAGTTGCAGATTGAACTATACTATCTCAATTTTTTTTCTTTTTTTTGAGGTTTTTCCTTTTTGCTCTGATTCTTCTTGCACAGCATGACCAATGCAGAAATATGTTTAATGTGAGAAAAAATTGAAACTAGAAATCTTATAAAAACAAATGTTGCAAATTATCTCTACATGTAACTGGAAAATAATAAAATACTTTTATGGGGAAAAAAAGTCTGCTTCATGAATTCAAATGCAAACAGACCTCCATCCCTCTAGACCTACTACTATCTGATCCTCACAAATCTTCACTCTCCCTTCCCCTTCCTTCCTCCTGTCTTTTGCTGAGCAGAGCTGAAGTTATGGTCAAGTGGACAGAAGGCCTGGCCAGGACAGAGAAGGCAAAATTAAAGTTTCCATTGGGGTGCAGTAAGCCCTGAATGCTGCTGACACACTGGCCACACCTTTGCACTCTCTCTCTCTCTCTCTCTCTCTCTCTCTCTCTCTCTCTCTCTCTCTCTCTCTCTCTCTCTCTCTCTCTCTCTCTCTCTCCAGCACCTGAACAAGTTGATCAGATTAACTAGTTCTCATCTGTAGTATTGGGTTGTAGGTGGTTATAAGACAGGGTTGACCAGGACAGAGAGCCAGCAATGGTGGTGGGTAGGATCAATTGTGAGAGCCCTTCATTTAGCAAGCATTTGTTGGGCTACAATGTGCAGGGCACCCGCTTGGAGGGGGGGCAGGGCACACGAGACAAGAAGAGGGGTTGGGAAGGGGAAGATTAAGACAGTTGTACATGAAAGGATACCTGAGGAAGAGGGGTTATTTGTTTTAATTGGTCTCAGGGGGTAGGAACAATGGATGAATGGTGTAAAGAAGCAAATTAAGGAGTCAAGAAAACCCAAGTTCAAATCCTGCCTTGATAATTACTGTAATCCTATACGTGTCATCTAACCTCTCTAAGCCTCAGTTTCCTTATGGGCAAAATGGGAGTGCACCTCCTAGCATTGTTGTGAACATCAAATGTTAGCTTTTGTTGTTGTTGTTCATCTAAAGAAAAGCTTCCTAATAATCGGAGTTATTCACAAATAAAATAGACTGCCTCGGAAGGTAATGCTTACTTAAGGCCTTCCATCAAAGTCTGGAAGACCACTTGTTAGAAGTGTTGAAGAGGGGATTCTCTGTCAGGTATGGATCTGAACACATGGCCCCAACAACCCTTCCAATTTTGATATTCTATAGTTATTTAACAATCGCACATCAAGCTGCTTTGCTTTTAAAGAGATGAGCAATATCAGACCATATGGATCCTTTTGTTATATAAAAATTCTGTAAAATAACTTGTTGCAATGGGATTTGACCTGTATTATGTCTTGTCCTCACTCTCCCCTCTTTTAAAAGCTACTCTAAGGAATAATAGATACTCTGTGATCTTGAAAAATCTGTAAAAGATACAGAAAATGGGGGCAGGGTATAAACATGATTCTGGTTCATTTCAGGTGCTGTTAATCTGACCTCAAAAAGATCTTTGTGTCCATCAACAAATGAAACATACCTTCCTCTTCCAGGTAGAGAAGTGATTGCAGAAGGACAGCTAGGTGGCATAGTGACTAGCTTCTTAAACTATGGGTTGTGACCCCATATGGGGTCATGTAACTGAATGTGGGGGTTGCAAAAATTTGGCAAAAAGTTATGTATACCTATTTTTATACCTATATATCCACGGTCATATAAAAATTTCTTGGGTGAAAAAGAGTTTCAAGTGGAAAAAGTTTAAGAAGCCCTAGTATGGTGGCTAGAGTATAGATCCTGGAGTTCAAATCTGACCCCATGCACTTATTAGCTGTGTGATCCTGGGCAAGTCACTTCACCTGGTTTGCCTCCGTTTCCTCATCTGTAAAATAATCTGGAGAAGGAATTTGCAAATTACTCCAATATCTTTGCAAAGAAAATATCAAATAGGGCCACAGAGTCAGACACAACTGAACGACAACAATATGTACAGGACAAAATATGTATTGTCAGACATGGCCAGTGTTCCTATTTTCTTTTTTTAACTTCATAACTGTTGCAAGGAAGGGTTCTATTGAAGTATAGGAGATATTATTGGAAAACAACTACAATGTTTTTGTGGTGTTTTTTTAGGGCAACGAGGGTTAAGTGACTTGCCCAGGGTTACACAGCTAGTAAGTGTCAAATGTCTGAGGATGGATTTGAACTCAGGTCCTCCTGAATCCAGGGCCAGTGCTTTATCCAGTGAGCCACCTAGGTGCCCCCTTCAATTGCAATGCTTAAAGAAAAAACATCAATAAAAGTTAATGCTAGGGTTTTGTGCTCCTGTCTTTCTGCCAACAAATATCCCAATAGATTTCAAAACAATGGCAACGGAGAATAAAGGCAGAATCTACTCTCAAACATGGTGAATGAACATTGTCTATAGTATTATTTTTTTTTTGCTTTTTTACCCTTTTTTTTTACTTCCCTAATTATGGTAAGCATAAGCAGACTCTTCAATTTGATTTTTTCCATGGCTTTGGGTGTAATCTACCATGACAAGATGCCCATTTTTGGACAACACAGCCACAAAGAAGTTGGGGTCAACATGAAGGTCCAATCCCACCTATTGTTTATTTTTTATTTTTTGCAGGGCAATGAGTGACTTGCCCAGGGTCACACAGCTAGTAAGTATTAAGTGTCTGAGGCCAGATTTGAACTCAGGTCCTCCTGAATCCAAGGCTTGTGGGTGCTCTATCCACTGAGCCACCTACCTGCCCCCCCCACCTATTGTTTAAATCCAAAACTGATGATATGAAGAGCTAACCAAAAGATAGACAGTGCCCAGCAGCTGTCCAAGGTCCTTCAGACAAAGGTGGAATGTACACTTTCTGCTGGAAGTGGAAGGACGCTGGCCATGGAGTCAGCTTGGTTGGTTCTTCTTTTCCTTTAGTGCAATTCTTAACTTGAAGTCTGTGAACTTGCTTTTTCTTTAATGTATTGATAACTATTTTTCAATATACTTGATTTCCTTTTTATAATCCTATGTATTTCATCTTAAACTTTACCCATAGGTAAAGGGGCCCATAGGTTTCACTGGACTGACAAAGGGATCCATGACACAAGAAAGGTTAAGAGCCCTTGCTTTAGGATTTGGGATTGAAAATTAGGTCAGGTTAGCTGACCTATATGCAGCACTTATGAGAGAAATTGAAATAGCCAAATCTCCACCAAAATCTAATTCATCTCTGTGTGTACTTACTCCTTTCCCCTATACTCCACTGATTTTAATTATCTCTTGAGAAAGATTTAGGACCTGGAGAAAGCAGCCCTCTCTTCCTTTACCCATCTTCTATCTTATTTATTTATTTATTTTGTGAGGCAATTGGGGTTAAGTAACTTGCCCAGGGTCACACAGCTAGTGAGTGACAAGTGTCTGAGGTCGGATTAGAACTCGGGTCCCCCTGACTCCAGGGCTGGTGCTTTATCCACTGCGCCACCTAGCTGCCCCATCTATCTAATTTATAAAGAAGAATGTACTTATTGAAAATGTAGCTCCTTCCTGTTGGAAGGTTGTGGGGTTTCTAAAATGTTCCCAGGAATTCTCGCAAGATGATTTCTCCTTGAAGTTTCTGGGTTAAGACAAAAATGGTCTTAGCAAGATTAAGGGTTTTTTGGTTTGGTTTGGTTTGTTTTCACAGGTGTGGAATAAGAACCTGAACCAGTTTCTCTTCTTCAAAGTTTTAGAGGTTTGTTTTTGTATGGATTTGAAAATCCATTGTTTAACCGAGCTTTATATAGACATAAATGGAAAAAAAAATAGTCCAATACAGTGTGGGGGTGGACGAGAGTATAAATCAATAACCTACAATTCTCAGACCAACTATGTTAATAATCCGTTTTCTAATGACACAAATGGCCTGATTTTTAATAATATAAATTCCCTCTTTTTCTTCTTTTCTAACTTAGGATATATTTAATAGTTTAAATGAAGGTCACAAGAAACCCAAAATATGAAAAAAATAGGAATATGGAAGTTATAAAATTGTTTAAATAAATCCACAATTATGTTAGTAGACATGACATAAATAATATATTCTTTTGAGCTGCATTTTCTACAAATGCATTATGGGTAATGACTAGCTGAATATGAAAGCAAAACAGCCTCCCATCCCCCACATCCCATGACTAACTCTAATTCCAGACTTTGGATAGTAAGGCAGTTTAGTATTAGGAAGCACAGGGTAGCACCATCAGACTGAGAAGAGCTGTGACCCCTGATTACTTGTGTATTACTAGAGAAAGACAAGCAGGCACAATAGGGAAGTGAGTATTTAATATGCTGATCAGCTGATCTGTGACTACAGTTCTTCCTGAATTCTGTCCCAGTCCCTGATATACATTTGGTTTTTTTTGTTTTGTTTTGTTTTGATTTTTTTTTTTAGTGAGGCAATTGGGGTTAAGTGACTTGCCCAGGGTCACACAGCTAGCAAGTGTTAAGTGTCTGAGGCCAGATTTGAACTCAGTTACTCCTGACTCCAGGGCCAGTGCTCTATCCACTGCGCCACCTAGCTGCCCCCCGATATACATTTGTGACACATCAGAATTACCACAACCTTTTAGGGGTTTGGACCAGAGTTCTTCAGACTTCTCTAAGTTTCTTTAAGCTAGGAATATTAGCCTGGATGTTGGGAATCTGCTTCTCTCTTGGTCTCTGCCTCTTCCTCAAGGTACCAGGTGACTTGGGCACACACAGGTTTTATTTCATTCTCCCTACCAGGAAAAATGCCTGGCAGGGATATTGTGAAAATTAAATCAACAATGTACTTTGAGGAATAAATCTGTTATCAAATATAAAGTATTTTTATTATACATGTTTGGGAATAATTCTCTTGCTTTTAAGAGAAAGATTGTGCAAAAAAAAAAAAAGGCTTTTGTTAAAGCGAGGTCTCCATTTCCTACATCTGCACATAAGAAATTGTGCAGAAGAAAACATACACAAAAGCTTGGAATAGGCAACCTTTTAAAAGGTCTACTATTGAAAATTGTCAAAAATCTACTCACTCATTCCAAAGAAAACTCCCATGAAAAACTATTCTTAGCCTTTAATAGGTTCCTATAATATTTCTTTTTTAATTTGGAGAAGTCCTCAGTTCAGTTTAGTTAATAATTCCAGTTTCTTTTTATTTCCCCTTTGGGGAATTCAGATTGTCTTTGCACTTAGTGCAAACACCTGTGGAAGAAAGAGAACTCTTCTTTTCTGACCTAGATGAAAATAAACCTGAAGAACCTCCTGGCTTGACTAAAGTGCTGATTAAGCACTGGATGAGATACCTTAAATCACCTGATCTTACCTATTCTCTCAACACACAATAGAAGTATTTTCCAGGAAATGAATAACTGGAAAATGCTAGTCAATCTGTGGGGTCTTGTCTTGTTCAGTTGTGTTCAACTCTTTGTGACCCTATTTGGGGTTTTCATATCAAAGATGGAGTGGTTTGCCATTTACTTCTTATTTCACAGATAAGGAAACCAAGGCAAACAGTGTTAAATGACTTGCCCAGGATCACAAAGCTAGTATTTCGAGTCAAATTTGAACTCAGAGCTTCCTGACTCTAGACCTGGTGCTCCAGCGCCACCTAGTGGCCCCTTTGAGGCTTTAACCAGTTCCAAAGAAAGTTCCAATGAATTGTTTCTGTGGATGCATTGTTGCATCACAAAACAGGTAGCAATTACACTCTTTTTAAATGTTGTGCTGTTATATCCTTTCACCCCCCAGCCACCTAAAGGTATTGTCCAATATAATCCAACATGCATTTATTAACGCCTACTGATTTTCTAGGACAGCAGCAGATACAAAGACAAAAAGAAAGAACAGCTTCTGCCCATAAGGACTTTACCTTCTACTGGGGCATAACTATAAACACAGAAACATCTATAATTTCACATAATACACATAAGAAGTATTAGGGTATAGGGGGCAGCTAGGTGGCGCAGTGGATAGAGCGCTGGCCCTGGAGTCAGGAGGACCTGAGTTCAAATTTGACCTCAGACACTTAACACTTACTAGCTGTGTGAGCCTGGGCAGGTCACTTAACCCCAATTGCGAAGAAGAAGAAGAAGAAGAAGAAGAAGAAGAAGAAGAAGAAGAAGAAGAAGAAGAAGAAGAAGAAGAAGAAGAAGAAGAAGAATTAGGGCATAATGGAAAACCTCTGGAGTAGAATCCTAACTTCAACTCATACCTGACCTTGGACAAGTCACTTAACCTGGGCCTCAGTTTCTATTTTTGTTTTTTACTTTATTTTTTTTTTGCAAGTGACTTGCCCAGGGTCACACAGCTAGTAAGTGTCAAGTGTCTGAGGTCAGATTTGAACTCAGGTCCTTCTGAATCCAGGGCTGGTGCTTTATCCACTGTGCTACCTAGCTGCCCCAGGGCCTCAGTTTCTACTGAGGGAGTTGGGATGAAGTCTCTTCTAGAGCTGTAATTTATAATATATCATAATTTAAGGAAGAAGGAAAAACTTCTTATAGGAAGCAGCACTTGTCCCTGGCCTGAAACCCACTAGGGATTTAAGACACAAAAGTGAGAAAAGGAATAAATTCCATTCATCCATGTGCTGGTAAATATTTAATAACTGGCTCCCCCCCCCAAAAAAAAATATAGGCGCACAGAATATTTTTAAGTTCAATCTGCATTACTAACATTTTCCTCTATCATTTTCTTGTCTAGAAATTAACAAGAAAAAAACAACTTCTGATTTGTAGCATTTGTAAATTTCTCAGGTGTAAATGATTATACTGTAAATTTAACAATTGGCTCTTAGATGCTGGCACAAACTGGCTCCACCACATCCCTGGTACAATCATTAGGAATTGGGACGAAGCATCCAGAATGCCAGTTTATGACATGATAAGAAACAATATAAGGACCCTGGAACTGACGTGTTGCACTGGTTTTCAAATGTAAGATGTAATGGGCATCTTGGATAGAGTCCTCTGATTTTTTTCTTCTATATGGGTTGCTCTTGATCAAGCAATTACTCAATTAGTGAACATTTATTAAGTTCTTAGTTAGAGGCACGTTGCTAAGAAATTGAGACAAATACAAAAATGAATAGGTTTTTCCTCTCAAGGAGTTTATACTTTATTAAGGTGAGGCTTTGATATAGGAAATCCATCCTGAGCATCCTTTTCTCCTGGAGGAGAAAAGGCAAAAGTGATCACGCTACCACCTTCTTGTTGGACATTTGTGACTTATCCATAACCCATAACCCTCTTCCCCAGGTTCTGCCTCCATGAGATTTACTTCCTATCTTCTCTTTTTACCTTTTCTTTAGTTCTTTAACTTGAGGGGCAGTTAGGTGATACAGTGGATAGAGCATCATCCCTGGAGTCAGGAGGATCTTAGGTCATAACTGACTCCAGACACTTGACACTTACTAGCTGTGTGACCCTGGGCAAGTCACTTAACCCAATTGCCTTAAAACATCCAGGGCCATCTCCAGTCATTCTGATATATATCTTACCACTGGACCCAGATGGCTCTGGAGGAGAAAGTTAGGTTGGTGACCTTGCACAGCCCTCTGTCATTTAAATCCAATTCAGTGCAAGTCATGACGTCACTCCCAATGTCATGGTCCTCTTCGAGAACAAAGGACAAACAACGACAATATTGGTTCTTTAGCTGACCTGTATCTTTTCCAGACACAATAATAACTTTCCTACACTGTAGCTAAAATGGAAAAAATCCGTATGAATAAATACACCATCATTTTCTCATTACAACATGTCCCCCCCCCAAACATACACACTCTCTTTACCTTTTCTGACAGAGTCCACCTGCCTGAGCATCCACAGCTTCTGCAAATCTACCCTTTGCCTCTGTCTACCCGGCTTTCCCTTACCAGCACTGCCAAAGTGGGAGGGCAGAGTTCCAGGTGACCTTTCAGGCTGGGAGGATTGCTCACCACTTTCTCATCAGCCCCACAGAAACTTTCTGTCTTATGAAGCATCCCATTATCAGAAGGAAAAGGTAATAACTAAACAAAACAAACTAAGCCTCTCTGACAACCAAGCCGTTAGATCAATAAAGCCTGGCAAGCCAAAGCAGAATCTTCTTATCTAGCCTTTCCAGTGGATTAAATATATGCATCACTTCCTTTTAGGAGAATACACACTCTGGTCCAGTGGAAATGAATGGGATGCTTTACCTTGGCAGTCATGAACTCATGCATTCTGCATTATTCTGGACTCCTTACTCTGTCTCACCCCATGTCTCTGGTCAGTTGCCAGATCTTGCCATTTCTCCATAATTAAATTTGTAGAGGGCAGCTAGGCGGCGCAGTGGATAAAGCACTGGCCCTGGATTCAGAAGGACCTGAGTTCAAATTGGGCCTCAGACACTTGACATTTACTAGCTGTGTGACCCTGGGCAAGTTACTTAATTCTCATTGCCCCGCAAAAAAAAAAAAAAGAGAGAAAAGAAAAAAAAAGAAGTGAAATGAGAACTGGGATTTAAAGTAATGAATATAACATAATTAAATGTGTACTTATACCAGACATATTTAAATGTATGTTTTATATACATATTTATTTACATGTATTGATATGGATATTTACATACATCTATATGCATTGTTTTATAGGTATATATACTGGTCTCCCCTCCACAATTAGAACAGAAGTATCCCTGGTGTCTAGTGTGGTGCTTGATACATGACAGGTGCTTAAGAAATATTTGTTGATTGATTTTATTTTTGAATGTTAAACCCAAACCTTCTGTGGACAGGGGTAGGGTTTTTGTTTTTGTTTTTGGCATTCAGGGGTCTGGAGGGCATACTCAGATGTTTCTGAAGAGTTCTTTTTTTGGGGGGGGCAATAGGGGTTAAGTGACTTGCCCAGGATCACACAGCTAGTAAGTGTCAAGTGTCTGAGGCTGGATTTGAACTCAGGTACTCCTCAATCCAGGGCTGGCGCTTTATCCACTGTGCCATCTAGCTGCCCCTTGAAGAGTTCTAAAATGAAGAATAGTTTATGTTATGACTAAGCTTTTTCTCCCTTGGCAGGTTCATATTTTAAAATGTATGTGTGATGGATAAAGAGCTGGTGTCAGATCCAGGAAAACCTAGATTGAATTCCATCTTAGCCAAACCTCAGTTTCCTCCTCTGTGAAATGGGGATGAAAATAGATTCTACCCCATACAGCTATTTGTTTTTGTTTTTTCCTTTCTTTTTTTTTTTTAAGTGAGGCAATTGGGGTTAAGTGACTTGCCCAGGGTCACACAGCTAGTAAGTGTTAAGTGTCTGAGGCCGGATTTGAACTCAGGTATTCTTGACTCCAGGGCCGGTGCTCTATCTACTGTACCATCTAGCTGCCCCTCCCATGCAGTTATTTGTGAGAAATTTGGTGGTGTGATTCTGGGCAAGCTATCTAACTTCTCTGTGATGTAGGGCAAAGCTTCTTAAACTGTGGGTCACAACCCCATATGGGATTGGTAATTGAATGTGGGGGTAGCAAAAAATTTGGCAGTAAATGTTTGATTTGTATACCCAGAGAAAATGCTGACATTCTTTGGTAGAGAGAATTTTCTCACCTTGAGGCTCTCTATATTAATGAACTCATAGAACCAAGCCCACCTAATCTCTAAAAATTATGGTATGTTTGATTTTCTACGTCAGAAATGGTTGGATAAGGGAATCCCCAATGAAATTGCTGGTTTAATCCCTAGCCATAGCCATTGAATACATATTATGTAAATCATAAATTAACCAAGTTAATTTAATGAAAATTAGTGATGAAAAATAATCTTCAGACTTGTTAGCCAAAAAAATTATTTTACATTAAAGGTCACACACTCATCCTTGTTCATACCACAAGTCTCTTTATCTGAAAGCATTTCCCCTGCTTTTCCTCTTTACTACTTGCTTTTTGGTACCAACCTTGTTCTTATCCTCTTTAGCCGTTTTCACCTTGAGGGGCACACCTATTTTCTGAATTCTACTTTTTAAAAATAGACGAGCATGAGGAAATTATAGGTAGTTAAGGAAGAAAATGGCGGCTTCTCTGAATGTAGTGGCAGAGGCCTATAATCCCTGTTACTGGAGAAGGTTGAGGCTGGGGCATCTCTTGAGTTCTGGAGTCTTGACCTTCAGTAGGGCTAAAGATAATCACGTGTTAGCACTAAGTCCAGTACCAATAGAATAAGTCCAATCCTCTGGTGGGGGGCCACCAGGCTACCTAAGGTGGAGTGAACTGGGCCAGGTCATAAACAGATCCCATGTTGATCAGCAGTAGGGTCAGATAGGGAAATCGAGTTTTTAAAAGGGGGGGGGGGGCAGTTAGGTGGCGCAGTGGATAAAGCACTGGCCCTGGAGTCAGGAGGACCTGAGTTCAAATCCAGACTCAGACACTTGACACTTACTAGCTGTGTGACCCTGGGTAAGTCACTTAACCCTCATTGCCCCACCAAAAAACAAACCAACAAAAACCTAAACTTAAAAGGGCGGGGGAGGGGGGGGGCAGCTAGGTGGTGCAGTGGATAAAGCACCAGCCCTGGATTCAGAAAGACCTGAGTTCAAATGTGACCTCAGACACTTGATACTTACTAGCTGTGTGACCCTGGGCAAGTCACTTAACCATCATTGCCCCACCAAAAAACAAAACAAAACAAAAAACTAAACTTAAAAGGGGGGGGGCAGCTAGGTGGTGCAGTGGATAAAGCACCAGCCCTGGATTCAGAAAGACCTGAGTTCAAATCTGACCTCAGACACTTGATACTAGCTGTGTGACTCTGGGCAAGTCACTTAACCATCATTGCTCCGCAAAAAAATAAAATAAAAAGGAGGAAGGGAGGGAGAGAGGGAGGAAAAAAGGAAAGAAAAGAAAGAAGAGAAGAGGGATGGAAGGAAGGAAGAAAGAGAGAGAAAGAAAGAAAGGAGGGAGGGAAGAAAGTTAGAGGGGGCAGCTAGGTGGCATAGTGGATAAAGTACCTCGGACACTTGACACTTACTAGCTGTGTGACCCTGGGCAAGTCCCTTAACCCTCATTGCCCTACCAAAATAAAAGGATAAATGTTTATTGAATCATTGAATTGACTTGGTCTCCTCAAGTAAGGGTGGGGGCTCCTATTTGTTCATATATTAAATTTTGACTATCTTTGTTTTCAGGTGCAAGGGAGGCTCTCCATCGATGTTTGTTGAATTTTAAACACCAAATGACATGGACACAAGTTCTTCAGTGCCCATCTGAATAATCTAGGTTCTGCTCTGTAGTGAGAACCATTAACAGTTCTCTGACCACAAGGTGGTGCTAGTGACTACACAAAGCTTCCTAATAGGCCTGTTTATTGGAGCCTTGATGATTGGCTCATCCCATCAATAGAGATCAGTGGTTGGGGGATTCATGAGCTGCAAGGTGTTGGAAGGTCTCAGATGGCCACCATACGATCTCCAAGATAATTACAGCTCACAACACCCTTGGTCTGTGTTCTGACGGCCCAATGAGCCATTCGAGGAACCAGAGATTGAAATATGATGGCAGACACAACGTCCCATGGATTCATCTGGCCTTCCCAGGTTTTCCCAAACTTGTGAGATCTCAGAGCATGTACACAAGCTCTGTCAGAAAGAACCCTGCTGGTCTCTCTATACTGTTGATTGTTTACATAACTTTTCTTCCCTATTAAGGCAGAAAATTTGTCTTATTCAACAGTTTTATCCTCTTCACAGCCTGGCATAGTATTCAATAGCACCTCACTAAATGCAGAGTATGCCTGCTTTCTGGAATGGTGGGTAGGGGGCAAGCTCCCCAAACCTAGCTGCTACTGCAGGCTCAAGAGCAGCTCTACACCAAGCTCAAACAGTTCACCTAAAGGATTATAGGCCACTGAGTTCAAGACACTTAGAGTGTAGCTCAGACTAATAAAATAGTTTACACTGAAGAATACTATAAGGAAAAGGATTGAGTTACCTCTCCCAGGGATTTACAGTCTAAATAGGTGGTAAAGGAAAGGAATTTCTAATGGTGAAAACTGAAGTATGGGGAGGGATGAGAAGTAGTGTTTTTTTAGATAAGGGGCCTTTTTAATGCTCCTGATTTCATACCACGTAAATAATTGTCTATTTTATCTCATGGTAAAGTGGGCCTGTACAACTCTATCCATTTCATAAACTTTTTGGACTCACTACAGGAAGATTCCAAACCTTTCTTGATCCCTGTGAAGGGGCCCTTGAGACCCTAAGGTGGAGGTATCTTAAAGAAAGGCCAACACCTTCCCGAGCTCTTGGAAATCTAAAGGGGCATGGAGTTAACACTGCAAAAGCAAGAAAGATGCCCTATAAGAACAAAAACCTGCCCAGGGGCCATGCTCCTCTTACCTCGAGCACTCGTCATTGAGATTGAGTGCTGGTAATATACTCATGCTTGCCCCAACATCCATGCTGTCTCCAGACCTTTCATTCTACCAAGGGACTTCATAAACCCCACAGGATCTTGGAGATATAATTTTATTGGTGAGATATGTTTCAGGGTGGAGGGCATATATGCTATCACTGACAGCAGTAATGAGATAAGTCATGATGCTACTGTATCTAGTGGGAAGACTATATAACAGGGAGCAAGACAAACCCAAGCATTCATTCATTCATTCATCAATCTACTTATTGAGCACCTTGTTAGATGGTAAAGAGATTGCAAAGACGAATTGTTCTTGCCTTGATGGAGCTTTCTTTTAAGTTGTAGAAAACAAGACATGTAAACAAATACCAGGCAGAAGGGGGAAACCAAATAATTAAATAAGAGTGGGTCATGGTAGTGGAGAGAAAGTGATGACTTCTGGCTGGTGGTGGTAGAAATGGATTCACTGGATGAGAGAAATGAAATAAAGTCTCCCACCAGAAAAATGCTGTTATCTCAGAAAAGGAAACAGGGAGAGAGTCTGTAGAAAGGGAACCTCAAGGTTAAAAGTCAGTCTTGCAGGTGCCTAAAAATAAAGAAAGAAGAGAACTTCAAGGCCAGTAGTCTAGCTAGTCCAAGTGTGCCAAAGCTAGTTTGTACTGGGCTTACTTAATTAGCTTATGCATATTAACTGCCAACACCCCCCCAAAGATGGAGATTGATACCATTTTCACACATGCAGTGTATGTAACAGAAGGGGGGACATGTTAAAGGGAAATATGTAGAGGTGTTCCTGGAATATTGTACACCTCTTAGTCCTCAACCAATGAGGCAAAGAGGAAAGGGACCTTTGTGATAGGATTAGGGATTAAAAAGAGTAGTTTTCTGTGGCAAAGCATGTCACTTTTCTTTATAGTTCATGCCCATTCTTGCAAGAATGTAACAAAGCCTTCATATATCCACCAAAAAGGAAAGTTCAGTGTTTTTATTTCTGACACTGGAAGAGAGACTGGACCTGTGCTTTGAAGGCTGGAGTGGAAATAGACACACCTAAAGGTGGGAAGGGGGAAGGAAGGGCATTGTAGGTAGAATGAACAATATGAGCAACTTGGAGAAAGTAGACCTGAGAGTAAGGGAGAAATTCTATTTGGGTGACACGGGAGCATATATGGGGAAGTAGGAGGAAGAAAAACTAGAGAGGGAAGTTGTGTCCAAGGTGTGGTACTGTGCATTGTATGGGTCACAGGAGGTAAAAGCCCAGGCAGGGAGATGAGTCAGAAGGCTCTTGCAGCAGTAGAGGTAAGGGGCAATGAGGCAAAGGACATGGGAGAAACCCACAGGTTGAGCAAGGAAGGAGACCACAAATGAATTAAGAGATTATAGAAGGGGCAGCTAGGTGGCGCAGTGGATAAAGCACCGGCCCTGGATTCAGGAGGACCTGAGTCAAATCTGGCCTCAGACACTTGACACTTACTAGCTGTGTGACCCTGGGCAAGTCACTTAATCCTCACTGCCCCACAAAAAGGGAGAGAGAGAGATTATAGAGATCCTTGGTAGGCAGGCCTCAGTGCATCTAGGTTCAGGCAAGAACCCCTATCTCAGCTCCTCAGGAGATAAGCCTTTCTCTGTCAGTCATTCCTATCTTCAGGATCTGTACTCATACCAGGCCTGTTAGTTTCATAAGAGTTTTTGGAGTCAGGTACCATACGTTCTGCTCTAAAGTCCTCTTGGGTCACCATGCTCGACCATGACCCAGGTTATAGCGTAATGTAAGTCTGTGATCATTGGTGGACATTCCAGTCTAAATCTTCCTGAGAGCTAATGAGATATTAAGCCCCTGTCCATGAAAAAGGCTACGTTAGTGTTTAGCTCAGCAGGGGAAAATTTGCTACTTGTTGCCAAAGGCTGCCAGATCCACTCTCCCCTTGTTCCTTCAAGTCTAAGACTTATTGAGAAAGAAGCAATAACAGGGAAAATGGAAAGTTATGAATGGTCTGGAAAGGAGCCAATGGATTGTACATCTGTTGTTGAATACAAAGCCACAGGCCATGTGAAAGGCAGTGTGTCTTGTAAATCAATAATGAAAACAGCATGTCCCTGGCTGTTCATTAAGGGCTAAATCAATAGATCATTCAATCTTTCAAAACCATAATCCAAAATCCTTTGGAAGGTAGAAAAGTGGAAGTCAATTCTAGTATTGAGGACAAATTTCTATTCATCACAGTGTTTTATCCCTGCATTTTATGCTTAAAGCTGGCCTGAAGACTTCTGTTGGCTAACAGCCACATCTGGACACAGCTGTCATTTTCTACAGTGTCTTGCATGTTGTAAGTGCTGGCACAGAGGGCTCCTTTATTTTCACTCCACAGGAGATGGTACTAACTAACCTCTGTCTTCATGCATATTTTGTGGTGATGGATCATTTATTAGACATATTTTTTTTTCTTTTGCTGAGTGGTGATCAAGTGCTGAGGTCTAGAGACCCAATATAAATAGCTAGATTGACATGGGTCTCCATGATTCAGAAAAGGAAAAGGACAACTCAGAGGGTACCCATCACTATGGTTTTGGGCTAAAGGCTGCCAACCAACATTTATAGGACCTGGAAGGGACTTTAAGGGTCATAGAGGCTAGCTAGCCTCCTCACTTTATAGATGAGAAAACTGAGGCCCACAGAGGGTGAGTGAGTTGCCCAAAGTAACAGAGATGGTAAGTAGCAATACTGGGATTTGTTTTTGTTTTTCATTTTCATTATTCTGAACTTAACCAAAACACAAGAAAACAAGCATTTCCATATATATTTTAGGGTACACTGTGAGAGTGATTATTCAGAAAATGGTGCATTATTATCAATATGTAAAGCTTGCTTTTTGTTTAAAATATCTAACAAAAAATCCAACTAATTCAATATGTAACTTTCAATGCTGTCCTGCTTGTCTGTGATTCCTTCTGGCCTTCTCTTTTTTTCTCTTTTTTTTCCCCACCCTATCCCCCACCTTTCTCTGCCACTTTCCCCCCAGAGTCAGATTTTGAAACTAGGTTTTCCACTACAACCACACTACCTCCACTGATTTAAAAAAGAGATCTCTATATAAGTTTTGCTATTTCTTGCAGATTTCCCCCTTTTAGAGAAAGTTTATGGGGTGTGGGAAGGGAGCTATCAGGCAAAGCGAAGTTACAAAGAAGGGAATTGGAGTGACCATATGGAGAAGGTAATTCTGTGGCCAATGAATGGGGAGCAGAGAGAACAGAAGAGTGCCTCTTTAGGGGTGGGGCTGGACATCGAGAAAAGAAAAGGCAGCTGTGCGATCAGTGAGATAATTCCTTAGTGGCGTTCCTGTTGCTAATCTCTCAGACTGCTCTCAGAACAGCTGCATCCTACAAAAAATTCCTCCCTACCAGAGCTGGACTGAGGTCAAACTGTGAAGAAAGGACATTCTGTCATCAGTAACCTTAAGCTTTGGCTTTTAATAACCCTTTCCCCCAGTTCTGGTCTTCCTTTGAAGGATCCTTATGCTGCCTTTCCCCTTCCTTCTTTTACAGTCCTCACTACCAAAACCTGTGCCAGGAAGGATCAAACAAATTTATATTGAGGTATAATATAATGATAAGGATGAATTAATTAACTCTCCCAGGGATTTACAAAGTTTTAAGTCAAATGAATTAATTTCTAATGGTGAAAATTGGGTCTGGAGTAGGGTGGCAAAGTCTTCCTTCCTTCCTTCCTTCCTTCCTTCCTTCCTTCCTTCCTTCCTTCCTTCCTTCCTTCCTTCCTTCCTTCCTTCCTTCCTTCCTTCCTTCCTGCCTTTGTTTGTTTGTTTCTTCCTTCCTTCCTTCCTCCCTCCCTCCCTCTCTTCCTCCCTTCCTTCTTTCCTTCCTTCCTTTCTTGAAAATAAGAGGCTTTCTCAGCAACCCTGAAATCATACTACAAAGACAGTTACCTATTTTATCTAATGGTAAAACTGGTTTGTGCTACAGTGTTCATCTTATGAACTTGTCAGACATCCTACAGGAAGATTCTAAACCTCATAACTCACCACAGTGATTAGATAAGATAGAAAACAGCAGCAGCCAATTCTCAGAGGAATATGGTCAAATTACTGAGGTTAAGATTTCGTATTTGAAAGTGTAAACAAAAAAAGCTAAAATACTAAAATATGACTCTTTTAGGGTAAATTGTTTTCTGAGTGCAAATTGTTTTTTCAGTTACTACAAGAGATGTTATACTCAGTACAAATTCCTTTGAGTGATCTTTTAATTTCCATCATGTTGTTGTTCAGTAATTTCACAGTGATCTGGAATCACGTGTCTCCTGGTAGAAAACTGTGCTTGGAGGAACAGCCTTTAGATAGCAATCTCCCTTAAAGAGACAGGTGATACAGGGGATCTGGTATTGACTTTAGAACCAGAATATTTGCTGTTCAGTCATATCCGACTCTTCATGACCCCATTTGGGGTTTCCTTGGCAAAGATTCTGGAGTGGTTGGCCATTTCCTCCTCCAGCTCATTTTACAGACGAGGAAACTGAGGCAAACAAGGTTAAGTGATTTGTCCAGGGTCACACAGCTAGGAAGTGTCTGAGGCCAGATTGGAACTCAGGACAATGAATCTTCCTGGTTCCCAGGCCAGTATTATATCTACTTTGCCACTTAGCTGACCAATACTAATAATAACTAACATTAATAAAGCATTTAACTACGTCTTGGGCACTATGTTAAGAGTTTTACAATTATTTTATCCTTACAACAATCCCAGAAGGTAGGTTCTATTATCGTAAAATAGGTCTAATAACACCACCTACCTCCCAGCACCGTTGTGAGGATTACAGGAGGTACTATTTGTAAAGTATTTAGCACAGTGCCTGGCACACAGTAAGTGCTTAATAAATGTGCATTCCCTTCCCTCTCTTGCCCCACCCCCAATTGAGTCTTTGTTTCCATTTTCTGACCTTGGATTTATCTGCCCCAGTTGTGAGATCTCTCCCTCAAGATGTATGGACAATTTAGACCCTTTCCTTTCAGCGTTCCAAATTGTTTTCAATTTGGTCCAACCAAATGAACAACTCCAGAACCAGAATATTAGTGTGCCTGCCTTCCCTCAACCCCTCCAACCTTGACTATTTCCACCCTTCATCATTTGTGCCAATTCACAGGGTGAGGTAAAGCCTCAGAGTTGTTTGAATCTGCATTTCTCTTATTATTAATGACTTGGAGCATGTTTTCTTAGGATCCTTTATAGCCAACAAACATTTATCAAATGCATAGTCTCCAGAGACTGGAACTGTGCCTTGGAACTTGGCCACGACCGTCCCTTCTGTACCCTCTCTTCCTTACATCTTAATACCCTTAAATGTCCCTTTGTGTAGATCCTTCTTTCTTCTTTTAACCCTCACATTTTCCACATAATCTTACCCATTTTCTCTAAAGACAAACCACAAACATGCTCAAATTGTTCATGGAGGATAAGGTTATTTAAATGTTCATTCCCAAGGGGGGAAAAAGGTGGAACTAAATCCAGTGGCAGCAACCTGTGTGGGAAAACAAAGGACAAATACTCATAAAACCAGTCTGGCTTTCTTCAAATATTTGAAGGGCTGTAATATGGAAGTGGAAGCCTGCATCATCCGTGCAGCCCCAGGAGATAGTATTAGAATGGGTGGGTGAAATTATGGGAAGAAAAAGTTGGGCCTATCATCATCGTCATTATCAACGACAGCTGGCATTTATATAGTGCTTTAATAATTGCAAAACAAATATACATACACTTAAACATTATCTCAAAAAAGGCTCCTTAAGGATTGGAGCTGTCCAACAAAGGAATAGAGAGAGTGCACTTTCTGCTCCTCGGAAGCTCCAGGCCAGGGGATGAACTGCTAGGAACGGTGGAGATGGGGTTACAGCCCTGTGTTTCTGAAGTTGGATTGGATGACCTCTCAGTTTCCTCTTAATTCCAAGATTCTGTAAGTGACCTAGTAAACAATTAAATATGGGTGACTAATCACCTCCCATCCTTGGACGGACTATTTTCAGTTTAAAAGAGAACTGCTAAAACCAGCATCTGACTGGTAGGATTTTAGGCAAGATGGAGGGTGATATTCCTCAAAATAATGATGATGATGATTTGAAGCATTATATAAATACTGCTATATAATTACCCTGAGAGATATTGTGCTATTATTATAATCTTCTTTTTTTTTGTAGGCTAAGAAACTGAGACAAATGGATAAGCAAGTAACTTGCCCAGAGTCATATAGTTAACAAGTGTCTAAGGCTGGATTTGAAAACAGATCTAGGGGCAGGTAGGTGGCACAATAAATAGAGTATGGGGCCAGAAGTCAGGAAGACCTCAGACACTTACTAGTAGTGTGACCCAGGGCAAGTCACTTAACCCTGTTTGCCTCAGTTTCCTCATCTGTAAAATGAGCTGGAGAAGGAAATGGCCAACAACTACAGTATCTCTGCCAAGAAAACTCCAAACGGGATCACAGAGAGTCAGACATGACAACAATAACTTTTCTGGTTCTAAAGACAATAGCAGATCCCCTGTATCACCTCTCTCTCTTACAGGAGGCTGTCTATTCAGCTCCCTACAGGCTGTTCTTCCAAGCACAGTTTCCTAGTAAGAGATGTGTGAGTCCAGATCACTGTGAAGATAAAAATACCAGTCAGTGGTTCCTGAAAGGAAAGAAATGACCCTCTGGGATATACTCTTTCCTTTGCCAGGATTTTGCCTTCTCTCACTGAGGTGGCAATGGTGCAGTGGATAGAATCCTTAACACAAAACTATAGCCCTGAGTTCAAATTCTGCCTCTGACATTTCTGGCTATGTGAACATGAGTAAATCATTTTACTCTCTGGGGTGCCAGTGTCCCCGCTCTATGAAGTGGGGGTAACAGAACATCTAGATGGTTGTGGGGTTCAGATAAGCTCATGTATATAAAGTGCTTTGCAAACCTTAAACCACTATAGAGATCTCATCTTTTAGCCTCCCTACAGATGAGCCATCTTTGTATTTTCTCCCTCTTCTTTTTATGTGGTGGAGCCAGCAGACCAGCTCTATGCTTTCTCAAAGGGCTGTCCTGGACTGACCAGTCTGGCCTCTGTGCCTCAGTGGGACCACTTGTAAGATGTGGCCCAGGAATGTTCTAAGAGAAATTAGAGGTTGTGAAATGATGCTTTGCAATCTTTGGTATTAAAGTGCTAAATAAATTTAAATATACATATCAAGAACATTACAGTAGGATTGGAATCCATTCATTTATTCCACAAGATCCATTTAGGATCTTCTATATCCCAGGAAGACACTAGGCACTGAAGACACAAGACAAAAACCTAAATCTATTCCCTACCCTCAAGGAGTTTATTGGGGTAATATAATGTGCACATAGATAGGTAGACACAAAACTACATAAGGTAAATACTAAGTAATGGGGGAAGGAACGAGCAATTGGGGGGAGAAGGGGGAATGATAGAAGTAGTAAAAGGCTGCTAGGTGGGGGCAGAGTACACACAGTACCAGGGCCTGGAGTCAGAAAGAGCTGAGTTCTCATACCACCTCAGACACTGGCTGTGTGACCCTGGGCAAGTCACTTAACCTGTGTGCCTCAGTTTCCCTATCTTTAAAATGGGGATAATAGCACCTACCTCCCAGGGTCGTTGTGAGGATCAAATGAAATAACTGTAAAGTGCTTAGCACAGTTCATGTGCTACATAAATGTTAGCTATTATTATGATTATTACCATTATTATTATTCCAGATAGTAAGCATTATAGAAATATTATTATACAATAATTGATATGATTATATCTAAAGGAATAATAATTCTAAAGCATTTAGCCCAGTGCCTGCCACAGAGTAAGTGCTATATAAATGTTATTATTATACCATATATTATGTCTGAGATAATATTTATAAAAGCTTAGTACAATGCCTACTATATCATGCTATATAAATGTTATTATTTTATAAATATAGACATTATATTTAATGAGATAATAATTGTAAAGTGCTTAGTGTAGTAAGTGCTATATAAATGTTAGCTACCTCCTCCTCCTCCTCCTCCTCCTCCTTTGAACTTGAGCTCTTATACTTCTCTCTATCCCATATCCCATGTTTCCCCCCTCTCTCTACAAATCATCGTGTTTCTGAATATCTATAAGCTGCCTTCTTCACAGTCATCTTATCTGGACCCTAAATTTTCATATCCTCCCTCCAGATTCTGCCTAATCCAAATAGTCTAGACCCAAGTCCCAGGTTTCCAAAATGCTTTTAGTTACTTTTGTGTAAAAAAAAAAATTTACTGAAAAAGCTGAATCAAAATCTCCATCGTTAGTCTCATCTCCCAACCTCGGATCTCTCTCCTCTGTTTAACCACTGCCTGTACCCCTCATTTAGTGCATCGCATGCCATATTGCCTGTTGGTTCTTCCTTAAAGTATATGTGCTCTCATTAACTTGAAAACCAGGTCAGGCTCTCTTTATATATTTCATTCAAAGAGCCAAGGAGCCAACACATAGCTCATGCTCAGTAAACGATTGATAGTCTAGGTTATGAATTTACAAATTTATAAATTAGGAATTATCAACCTTGATTTTGCTTCTTCAAAGTTTAAGGCTGATTTATATTTGGGGCTTCACAGAAGCACAGACTCTGAGTGGGAGGGGTACCAGCCACATTTTAGAATTCATCTGCAGGGGAGAGAAGCCCAGTTGGAACAGAGGTGGCACAGGCTTTCCCTATGGACCCACTTCAGAGAATCATGTCTTCAAATGCGCGCGCGCGCGCACACAGACACACACGAGGATCACAAAGGAAACCTGTTATATTGAAATAGTTATTAAAATATTTTTTAAAACAAATGCAAAGTTCCACACCCAGCCACTCCGAATTTAAGAATTCTTGTTCTGAAGTAATCTTAGAAAGCTGATTAACAGGAAAATAAAAATGTGACGCAGTACAGCAAAAGACTAGTCGAGTGCAGTAGTGAGAAGGGAGGGAAAGAGAGAACAAGGAGATCGATCTGTAACTGACTGTGAACAATCAATTGAGATAACTCACTACCTTCGGACCAGCCAAAGCTAAGAGGTGTGCCTAGCAGTATTTAAAGCTTGATAAAAGGAGTCATCTTTACCTTATAGTGTTGTTTTGGTAATGAGCAAATTGGTCAGTCAACTGCTCCTAATAAACCATTATACCTTTTCGGCTTGCTAAAATTAATCACATAACCAGAAATACAATAGATTCCTTTAGATTTGGAGTAAAAATTATAGCAGAGCATGCCGGGAAATTAACATGCAAAAATGGTGGCTGGTCATGCAGACAAGGCGTGCATTGTGTGAAAGGCACTCAGCCAGAACCAGCTTTGCAAAGGTCGTCCAGTCACTGCTGTTGTTTCCCTTTATCTTTTTATATCCTCTGGGGAGAGAAAAACTGTTGAAACTGGAGAATCTACTGCATGTTGCTATTTGTCCATTTCCATCGGATTAAATCTTGCTTCTATCTCTAACCCACAGCTGACACAGTAGCCCCTGGAATCAGATATGCAAGGGAGCCAAAGCATTCCCTTTGCGTGGGACCATTTTCCAAGCCAACCTTTATTGCTATGCAACCACAAATAACTCTAATTTGGAAGAGAGGGAGGATACCACCCCAAAAAACAAACAAACAAAAAAACCCAAACAGTGTGAAATCACAGGAAAATGGTTGGAGAGCTCATATTTGTAAAAGATAACTACAAAAAATAGCAAGGAGAAACATGGTGAAGGATGAATATAAAAGAATGCTCTATAAATGATTATGAAAGAAAGACTGGGGGGGGCAGCTAGGTAGTGCAGTGGATAGAGCACTGGCCCTGGATTCAGGAGGACCTGAGTTCAAATCCAGCCTCAGATACTTGACACAACTAGCTGGGTGACCTTGGGCAAGTCACTTAACCCCAATTGCCTCACCCACCCCCAAAAAAGAAAGAAAGACTTGGAGAAAATAATATCAGAATGGCTAATAACAGATTAAGATGACATCTAAAGAAAATGCTAAGGAAAGCAAAAAATACCTTAAAAATACTAAATACTATTATAAATTATGTTAGGATTAAGAAAAATAAGGAAGAAATAGGCTTACTCTTTGCGGGAGATGACAACAAAAACAGAACAACTAAACTTCCATTTGATATCAAAGACAACAATCTTCCAACTGGAAAGAGTAGAATAAATGTTGTTTTAATGGAAATTGGTGAGTTTTTTAAAAAGGGAATCAGAGTAAAAGAAAATAAAAGGGGTGAAAGGCTGGTTAGAGGGCGCCTAGCTGATCTGGAGGAGTTTAGGTCTCTGAGTCTAAACTGTACCCAAGAAAACTAAATGAATTCACAGGTGTGAGTACAACAATTTTTGCAAAATCATGAAGAAGGCGTAAAATGTAAGAAGTCTGAGCACTGAAAAATGCTGCTTTAATTTTCAATAGTAGGGAAAATAATGGATTTTGGAAACCCTAGATGTTAGTTCTTAGCCAAGTTCCAGAACCAATTAAATAAGAAGACAGTTTGGGGTATTTGGAGAGACAAATTTAACCAAGAACAAGTCATTCAAAACAAACTTCATGGCTCTTTGTGTTAGGGTTACTATTATGTCTTGAACTTACCAAAACTGTAAACAAGAGTCTCTCCTAATATTTCCATGGACAAGCTGGGAACAAGGGCTGGAGTAAAGTGTAGTATTTGAAGTTGGTTGGACATGGTACCTGAAGAACATTAATAAACACACGACCTGGAGGGAGGTCTTCAGTGCTCTGCCACAGGGCCCCATGCTGGTCCTGCCCTACTTAACATTTTGATCAACAACTTGAGTGGAGTCATGAGGCTGAAAAGTAGAAACTAAATGAGTAAGTAAACCTTTTTGGTAAGGATTGAACCTCAGGAGTTTGGCATCCTTTCAAGTCTGAGGGTCTATGACAGTGCTTATGAGCAAACCAAGTTATATATAAACTGGCCAAGGGTCTTCTGATTTACAGAGAGCATTTTAAAAATAATCATAAAAAGCACTGCATACTGAGGCAGCTTGTGGAGGAGTGGAGAGAGTCAGAACACTTGGCTATGTCACTGAGGGAGTGTGACTAAGGGATCTACCAGCCAAGGCACCAAAAATGAAAATTGGAAAGCACTATTAAAATTGGACTAATGAACTAGGGGAGGGAGAGAACAAAGCATCTCTCCTGTGTGCCAGGCACCGTGCTAAGTACTTTACAAACATTATACGCCTTACCAACAAGATTATTTTTATTTCTAAGGTCTCTTCTGCTCCAAAATGGCATTTTATTCCACACGTTTCAAAAATATTCCATTTCCAGTTTCAAAAACTTCTCCTTTTTTTCCCTTAAAGGGGAGGAGAGAATGTCAATAACAATGAGGATATACCGTTTAAAAAAAAAAACAACCTTTTTACAATGGCTATAAAATGCTTGGAAATTTTAGTATCTAAGGTGGCTCTCATTTTTATTATTACTTGTCGTAGGCAGCAGAAATGAGGAGCAAGAGCAACTTGATTGTTTTCACCCTCCCCTCTGCTCAAGCACGTCATCATTCATGCCTAGAAACCTGAACCTCCCCCTTCCCTCCCTCCCTCCCTTCCCATATTCTTAATAGAAAGCCCCACCCAGAAGCCTGGCTGGTTCTAGACCTACTAAATGGTCACCATAGAAACCAAAGAATCCTATCATCTTGTCTCGCCTCATTTTACCAGCAGGGGACGCTTCCTGCCTGCTTTTCATAGTCTAGGTTTTGGGATGGGAGAGATCGCTTAGATTCCAGGAAAAGATGTCACCACCCACCAGCTTATCACCCCTTGGTTAGAAGAGTTTTAATTAAAATGGTGAATTGGCAAAAGAACAAAACAAAACATAACAAAACGAAACAAAACGAAAAAAACAAAACCCCTATGCTTCATCATCTTCCTTGTTCCTTCCTAACTCCGCCACCCTCTAAAGCTAAAATCAAATTCTGCCATTTTTTTTTTTTACGCTGCTGCCTTCCCTTCTCTATCACCTTTCTTTCAAGGTGGGGAAATCCCTCAAAAAGGCTGTGTGTTGTCATATTTTCAGCATCTTAAATGACTAGCTGTATATGACATAACACTGAAAATACCTGTCCTCTCTCCTATTTCTCTTTCCCTCTCCTCCCTTCTTCTTTGCTCTCTTCTCTATCTCCCTGTCTTCTTTTCTCTCTCTTTAAAGACAGGTAGAAACAAAATGGTGTGTGTGTGTGTGTGTGTGTGTGTGTGTGTGTGTGTGTGTGTGTGTGTGTGTGTGTGTGTGCGCGTGCGCGCGCGCAGATGGGTAGAAGCTGTGATCATGTTTCCGTTCACCTTGTATTCACCCCACTGGGTGGCTTTTCATATGATTTTTAAAACGACTCTTTTTAGAGGCCACTAGAGAGTCCATTATTGTGGTTATTTTTAACTTCTTTTTATGCTCTAGTTGAGAAATCTGAGAGGGAAAGAAAGGTAGGAAGAGGGATATCAAGAGAAGGGGTGGGAGGTGACAAGCACGCAGGTTTTGTCCCCTTGGTCCCCAGATGTTTCCGTGGTCCCCAGCTATGCCTTGTTTTATGTAATTCTCCCAGTCTTGGGCTTTCTCACCTTCACCCCACACTGTGTGAATAACCCTACCCCCAGGTGTTCCTAATGAGGCTGGGGACCCTCCCGCCCCCCCCCAAAAAAAGAAAGTGCCTGTGGAGAAGGGGTGTTGTGAGGGACTTTCATCAAGTATGTCAATCTGAGCCTTGGGAAGAGGAATCTCAAAAACATATGGAGTTTATTAAATAATGCGTTACAGTCAAATCTCAGAACTTGAAAGTTCCCAAGGTTCCCATGTTTACGTACACATGAAGGACATGCAGTTCCTGGTCCTCTTCCAGTCTTCTCCATGCCAATAGAAGCACCAGAGCCCACTGTCAGATTAATCTTTGACAGTAATTTATCTTGCTTAGAGAGAGACAAGTTCTGCTTCTTCTGTCATCTCTCTCTGTCTTTTTTTTTTTTTTTTGGTGAGGCAATTGGGGTTAAGTGACTTGCCCAGGGTCACACAGCTAGTAAGTGTCAAGTGTCTGAGGCTAGATTTGACCTCAGGTTCTTCTGAATTCAGGGCTGGTGCTCTATCCACTGTACCATCTAGCTGCCCCTCTTCTATCATCTCTTATCAGAAAGGTCCTGCTTTGCAAGTGTTCTTGAGGATTTTAATGTTAATTGGCCAACATGCATATATATGCCTGAATTCATTCTCCCCTATTTCCTCCCCCACCCAACCCCCTCGACATTCCCCTTGATTGGTCTTTTTGGAAGAACTTTTTAAAAATATTTTTTCAATTCCAAATTTTCTCTTTCCCTTCACCTGATCTCCCCATTAGAAGGCAGGGAATACGATCGGGAGGGGATGATCCTAAAGGAAGGCAATGACAAACAATGGGAAGTAATGGCTGCTGTCACAAAGAAGGAGGTTCCAATTTCACCTGTGCTACTTACTATTTGTAAGACCTTAGGTAAATCACTTTACTGTTCTGGGCCTTGGTTTCCCCATCTGTTAAATATGCTGACTGGACCAGATGACCTCTGAGTTTCCTTCCAATTTTACATTTAATATCTAGTAGCCAAAGGGCTGAAAACAAGAGTGGTAATGGTAAAGTTGTTTTGATTAAACATGTGCTGTGGGCATTTGCAGATATGTAGCTCATTAGGGCTGTCCCTGGGGACATATTGAAAGTAGCGTCTCGAAAGGTATAATAACCCCCAGGAGGTAACCTGAACTCTTTATATAATTGGGTTTCTTTTTAAATTGTATGTTCTTAAAGATAATGTTGCTTTTCCTATCACCACTTGTTTTCCAACCCAGAATCAAGTGATCATAGGGAACACCTGGGGCTAGGTAGGGGCTGCCTCTAGTATGTCTTAGTAGGTTGTAATGATGGTCAGGTTTAAATGTGTGGAATTAGAAGGCTCAAGAGCCACCATTCTCAGAACCAAGAACCGTCAATGGGGAAAGCATCTTGTTGGAATTAGCAAATGGGCAGGGACTGCTCCTAGCTCTAATATTACAGGATGGAAAACTACTCTGGGTAGAACCCCCATCCAGACATCTCTGCTAGAGACATACAAAAGAAAAACAGCCGTAGATGAACAAAAACAGTATTATATGCATACAAGAGAAAACAGTGTTATATACACACAAAAGAAAAAAGTGTTACATAGACATACAAGAGTAAAAGGGCAATGGATGAACAAAAACAGTCTCCACAGTGGAGACAGAGACAGAAATGGGGGAGAGAGAGCGAGAGAGAGAAGAAAGGAAGGAAGGAAGGAAGGAAGGAAGGAAGGAAGGGAGAGAGAGAAAAAGAAAGGAAGGAAGGAAGAAAGAGAGACGGAATGTTAGAGGTCTTGGATATCATCTGGTCCAATTCTTATTTTTAATAGCTGACGCTGTGAATTGCTAAGGGTCACAGAATATGACAGAAGAGTACCAGGACCCCTCAGGAATCCCCTAATTCCCAGTTCAGGGCTCCTTGTTATTAGATCCATTATCTATGAAAACAGGAAAGGGGTGTAGGAACCTGTTTTATTAATAGAATCACAGAATTTCTGAGGACCAAGGGACCCCAGAGGCCACCCATCCTGATCCCTACTTGAATTGGAATGTCCTCTACAACAGGGGCCTCACACATGTAGCCTGCATGGCCCACAACATCTTTCAGTGCTTCGCATTGAGAAATATTTAACAAAATGAGGAAAAATACAATAAAACATAAATAATATTACATTCTAAAACTGTTAATATGCAGCCCACAGGGATCTTTAGATTTGGTGTAGTGGCCCCCATTTCTTTTTTGTTTCATACCACTACTCTATAATGTACCTGACTAGTGGTCATGTAGCATCTACCCAAAGACCCCCAGTGATGAGCAATTTAAGATTTCCCAAGATAACTTATTCCATTTTTAGATAGCTGTGCTTTTTTTTTTTAAGGAAGTTTTCCCTTATACTAAGCCACAATCCACTGGCAGACAATGGCGATAGAAGGATTTGGGGGGATAAGAGATAGAGCTATTCTCAGCAGGTGTTTTTGAGTCAGAAAAAAAGAGTTAAGTACTACTTTATGTCAGAGGAGAGAGTGAGCTCTGCTCATGAGCCCTGCTTTGCTGTCTTTGGTCATGATTTTGGCTGAGCAGTTGACTCAGCCATCCATCACTTTCTCTGCCCGAATAAACGAAGGACTCCTCTCTTATCCCACTCTCGCCCTTGTATGAGGGACCTTTGTGGGCATTTAATAGCTGGCCCTCTGTTTTCCTTTCCCTTCTAACGGTGCCTAAGCTTACGAAGTCACAAAGTCAGATGAGGGAACCAGATTGATTGATTGATTGATTGATTTTAGTGAGGCAATTGGGGTTAAGTGACTTGCCCAGGGTCACACAGCTAGTAAGTGTTAAGTGTCTGAGGTCGGATTTGAACTCAGGTATCCCTGACTCCAGAGCCAGTGCTCTATCCACTGCGCCACCTAGCTGCCCCTCGGATTTATTTTTGCATTGGGAGTGTTGCTCCAATGGAAAATTATGCTAGCGCCGTAGCTAGCAAAAGAAAAAGTGTGAGAAAAGCAGCTGGCCGGGGTGACGAGCGATGGAAGGATGCTGGGCGATCTCCATCACCTGCTCTTGACGCATCTGGAGAGTGGAGGGCACAAGAAAGAAACGCCAACTTACCACCCCCAACAATATGGGGGTACCTTGTCACCCCCACTTTTTTTGGCGGGGCAATGAGGATTAAGTGACTTGCCCAGGGTCACACAGCTAGTAAGCGTCGAATGTCTGAGTTCGGATTTGAACTCAAGTCCTCCTGAATCCAGGGCGGGTGCTTTATCCACTGTGCTACCTAGCTGACCCCCCTCCCCCCTCCCATTTTTTGGAAACAAACGTTTAGCATATTGGTGTGCAGCGTGTTGGGCTAATTGCTAGGGGAGAAACAAAGTTTCTAGAAGACAAAATCTCTGCCCTGGAGAAGTTTCCAGTCGCGGGGGGGGCACCCAGAAATTAGACAATCCCAGATGGCTATAAAACACATTTATTATGGGCCAAGTGGTTTGGAGGGGGTGTGAATGCTCCTACGGCCCTGAGGGCTCACTCCCCCACCTTCTCTCTGGCAACTCCGCTGGGCTGTCCCCATATCCTGTTCTGATTCTGACAAGCCCATCCATTGGCCTATTAACTAACTCGTTGAAGATGATGACGATAGGGCAGCGGACGAATGACGAGGTAACTGCAGACTGGGGAGATTCCTGAGGTTCCCTTTCCCCCTTCCCTGCTTTCTCCCCGCCCCCCGACGCCTCTCCCGCACTCTACAATCCAGCCACTCCGGTGTTCCAAAGACAGCATGCTTTGTTTCCAGCTTGTGGCTTGGCACTTGGCTGGCCCCCTAGAACGCCTACAATGCCCTCTTTCTCTTCACCTGGCCTCCGCTTCCATGGCTCCCTTGGAGGAGGCTCTCGGATCCCACCAGCTGCAGCAGGCCCACGGTCCCCACCCTTCCTTCGGAGATCACCTTGCATTCGTACCTAATACACTGTGTGCACATGGCTGTCTCCTCCCCCCCCCCCCCCAGATTCTCCTATATCACTTAACCGCAGGGCTCTAGGCAACTGAGAATATGCATTACAGATGCCTTGAAAGGGAGTGCTGGGGGCTGAGTTAGGGGAAAGGCAGTCTGGCTCCAGAAATAGATAAGGTCTTAGCTAGGGAGTCAGGTTGGGGCTGTTATACACAAAGCAGTAGGGGCCACTCTGAAACAGGGAATCCTTTTCAAAGATGCTCTTCAGACAAAATAGCCTACAATGAACAAACAGTTCTGCTGGAGAGGCGTGGCAGCCTCTCCACCCATCTTCAAAGTCCACTTCTGCCCCAACCTAGGTGGATAACCACTGGGCTAAGCTTCTGGGACCCCAGAGAGAGTGATCTGTGCCTGGTCTACCCCAGGTTACAGTCCCTTTTTGTACCCTTTCCTTACATAAAGCAAGTCCTAGGATGGTTGATTCAGATGTTCATATTAGGTATCCAAATACCCTATTTTTTCACCCTCTCCTTCCTTGGAAAACAGGAAAATATGTCATTTATACTCTTGGAAGGGGATATGGGTGGAAGGGATTTGAAACTACAATGCTCAGGAGGCCCTTTGCTTCCTAGAGGATTCAGAATTTCAGCTGCAGGGGGAGTGAGGAAGCACTGTTTCTTATCAAAGAAAAGAGCATCTGTATCTCATAGACAGAGTCTGAATGAACTTTCCTTCAGCACCTGGAGTTTTCTTAGCAGAATTCTACCAGGAGGGTTATTGTGCCACCTCCCTGCTCTCTCATTGAATTTTGGACAATGGCAGGCCCCAGGTCTCCTAATTTAGTGTTTCCACTTCATTGGGGAGTTCCCCGCCCCCAACAACAACTTTGTCAAGTCTCTCAGATGTAGACGTTTGTTTCCCAGCACATGATATTTTCATAGCACAGCCCCAGTTCCTGTTGTATATGATATATCCTATCATACATCTCTATCACTACAGACTATATATTTTTTTACTTCCATTAATGAAGTTTCCAACTGCACATGTTTTTTGGAATGCATCCTGGTGTTGACAGATGATGTATTATGTAAAGTCCTGTCTATTTTTGGGGGGTGGGGGTGGGAAGGGAGTAAAAGGGAAGTACCAAGGAGAGGAGGAACCTGGGAGAAAAATGTTGTGGTGTAGGGTCTAGAATACTGGATTTGGACCCAGGTTTTAAATCTTTGCTCTGCTATTTACTACCTGGTGTGACTTGGGACAGATCATTTAGCTTTGGTTTGGAGCATTAGTTTCCTCAGTCATAAAATGAAGGCACTGGCTCTCCTGCAGTCTTACAAAGGCATCTCTGGTTCCTCCAAACAAATACAGCCAACAATTTTAAACACCCCAGGTCCCATAGAAGTCAAATCTACTCATGGTCCTCACTGTATACCTATGCTTAAGGTGTCCTAGAAAGAAAAGGAATGGGCAAATACTCTAATTCTTCGGTTACTGGGTTGTGATGGCTCTGACCTGCAGCCTTTGCTACTAACAACCAAATTTTTATATGGGCAGGCTTCTTTGAACTAAGGCAACAAAAACAGAAAATACAGCAATTAAGTTGTAAACTACAATACTTCAGACGATGACTAAAAAGAAAAAGTCAAAATATCAAAGTGATTTGGCAAAGGTTTTTTTTTTTCTTTTTAAAAATTTAAATAAAAAAACAACAACATCCACATAGAGACTTATCTGCTTGAGGGTTGGTGAAGTATTAAAAAGTAGAAGGTTAAAAAATGAAGATAATCAAGCCCAAATAATGACAAAAATAATGTATTTTCCTTAAATATCTGAACCACACTATCATGAGGCATTTATGTCCGTCCCATGTCTGTAACGCAATGTGAAATAAAAAAAATCAGATACTGCAACTGCTTAGACACCCAAACCCCCTCTTCTCACAAGGCTCATTTGACTCCCCATCCGGCAACCTTTCATTGGAAAACTACAGTGTATCCACGGCCTTTCCTTTCCTCCTCTTGGCCTCTAAAGTTCTTCTTTGGTCCTGCTCAGTTTTGTGCTGTGATCTTCTACAAATGCACTCAAGTGCTCCAAATCTCTCTTCTCATTTTCAAATTTAATCGGGTTGTTTTTGTCTGTGCGAGGAGCAAAATAGATGGTGGGAAATCCTTCCACTTTGTAGTGGTCGTTGGTCACATCGTTGGCGGTGGCATCCATCTTCGCTATGACCAGGTTTTTCTGATGCTTGTACTTCTTCCCCAATTCGGTGTACACAGGTTCTAGCTGCTTACAGTGTCCACACCAGGGGGCATAGAACTCGATGAGGACGTCTGACTTGGGGTCCATCACTATAGAGTCAAATGTCTTACCCACCACAATCGTTACAGGCCCTTTGTTGTTTTTGGGCACAGGCTGGGATTTGATGATTGCCTTTAGTTTGCCTATGGGGAAAAGGAGAGATGTAATCGGTGTGCTACAGATCCCACTGCAATAGCCCCCGAAGGGAGAAGCTTCTCAACCTGGCAAACATGACTAGGCTTCCTTTGTAAGGGCAGCTAAGCTTCAGTATGACTTCCACCTCTGAGCTCCCATAAGGCTGCCCTAAACTGCCATGGCAGGATTGCTAGCATTCTATCCCTGATAATCCACACCTTAATGACCCACCACCCACCCCCTTTAAAATGTAAATATCCCTTAGAAAGGTATCTCATTAACTCCTTAAAGGTAAATTATCAGATTCATTCAACATCTTAATTAGAAGACAGCAGGTCCACATAAGGACCAGGACTGGTAACTTTGTTATTAGGAAGGAGGGAGGCAGGGCTAACATGAAGGCATGGAAGATAACATGGAAACTGCCTGCTTCAACATAGCTCTCTGGAGTCAGACCTATTTGGCAGGAAGAATGCTCCTTGACTGATATCAAAGAGATAAAATATTATGACACTTCATTTATCTAGTTCTATTAGGGACTGAGGGGGTAGGGGGTCCCACATTAAGTGAGTTTTCAAGGCATTTATAAACAACAAAATGTGTTTTATTTTAAAATTTTTGGATGGATCCAAGGAACTTAAGTCTTTAAAAAAAAAATCACGCCTAGTCTTCTTAGAGGATTACTGCTATTTTCTGTTTATTTTAATTTGTCACTGACAAGTAGCAGCTGACAGCAGAAAAGAGTATTCCTGCTTGTACTCAATCTAGTCCTCCATTCTAACAAGCTTAAACAAGAGTCAAAAGACTAAAGCTAAAGGGGCTTTCCAATGAGTAAAGTGCATGAAAACAAGTTGTATATAATAGAACTCCATGGCTTCATATGGAATCCTTTTTTAATCTGTTTTTGTTATATTCATGTTTGTTGGTGTTTGTTAGAACCAGAGTAACAAAAAATAAATTATTAGAAAAAATAAAGCACATATAGGTGCTGTTTTGTTTCGTTCTTAGTGTTGGCCTTTATGATACCTATTTGATGTGCTCTGAGGCCTTTTTTGCTTATTTCCTTTTGGACTATTTATCGGATAGCTGAGATTGCCAGAATAGTCTTTCTATGCATGAGTAATTATAACTGTGAAATGGATAATAAATCTTACATTTTAAAGCAAGATTAAGAAGAGACTATGCATATGCATTACCAAAGGGAAGAATATAATGGAGACTATTATAATCAGTCCTTGAGGGAAAGCTTAGGAACCCACCCCATAATTCAATAAATGTTTATTAAGCCTACTGTACTATATGCCAGGCACTTGCTGTAGGCTACACGGATGGTTTTGTTTTAATTGCCGCTGCTTTCTTCTGCATTAGTTTTGTTCTCTATGCTCAGGGGGACTTGAGGCTGTGCTCAGCCCCTTCCCTTTGCAAGGAAATGCAGGTGCTGCTCAGTCCTCTGACCACAGAAGGAGAAAAGGAAATAAGTTATAAGTGGGAGGAGGTCTATGCTTCTCAAAAGGAGAGGCTGAGACTAGTTATAACCCGCACCAAAGACCTCTGAGATTCTACTTCACACAGCACAGATGAAGAATTCATGGTGGCCCAGCCTTTAAAGACTTCAATGGCTTCCGAGATTTCACCTGATATAACTCACCTTTTTTGAATGCCAGCACAAAGTCTCTCAGAGTGTCGGAATCAAATTCCTCTGGTTCCATGGCATACTTCTTGCCACCCTCAGCTAGGATCGCTACATTGATCTCTTCACCACTGTCGCTAAGTCCCAAGTCCTTTACTTCAGAAGAATAGTCATCCTCATCAGCAATGGCAAATGTGTATTCAGGGAAGTCCTTAGCGACTTCCAACACCTTGTTCCTCCAATACTGAGTAGCTGAAACCAATTCGAATACATGACAATTAATGAAAGAACCTGCACTGAAAGTTTGTGGTTCAAGCTTCATGAAATACTTACAGTTCTGCTTAGAATAGATGCTAACAAGGCACAAATTCTGTGTTTTCTATACAATATCTAGAACAAAAGATTAACTATACTTTTTTTTGGTGAGGCAATTGGGGTTAAGTGACAAGTGTCTGAGGCCAGACTTGAACTCAGGTCCTCCTGACTCCAGGGCTGGTGCTCTTTCCACTGAGCCACCTAGCTGCCCCAAATTTTTAAAATTATGAACTTAAAAATCACCTATAGATCAAAATATTTTAATAGACAACAAATTAATGGATTATATATGAAACCATGAACTTTGTTATGCAGTTTGTTTTTTTAAAGGCATGTATTAAATGTAACTGTTGCCTTTTATGTCACTTCTGATTTTTTCTTCTTTTTTCTTTTTTGGTGGGGTAATGAGGGTTAAGTGACTTGCCCAGGGTCACACAGCTAGTGAGTGTCAAGTGTCTGGGGCTGGATTTGAACTCAGATCCTCCTGACTCCAGGGCCCGTGCTTTATCCACTGTGCCACCTAGCCGCCCCTCTTCTATGTATTTTTGTTTGTTTGGGTTTTTTTTTTTTTTTGCGGGGCAATGGGTGTTAAGTGACTTGCCCAGGGTCACACAGCTAGTAAGTGTCAAGTGTCTGAGGCCGGATTTGAACTCAGGTACTCCTGAATCCAGGGCCTGTGCTTTATCCACTGCGCCACCTAGCCATCCCTCTTCTATGTATTTTTTAAGCCTTTTTGCAGTCTCTTTTACTTTTAAAAATATAGTTAATCTAGGGACAGCTAGGTGGCACAGTGGAAAGAGCACCGGCCCTGGAGTCAGGAGGACCTGAGTTCAAGTCTGGCCTCAGACACTTGACACTCACTAGCTGTGTGACCCTGGGCAAGTCACTTAACCCCAATTGCCTCACCAAAAAAACAATGTTTCCACTCAATTTTAAAAATCTAAACTTTTCAAAGGAGGTAAGTAAATTCACATGCCTGCTAAGTCTGGTGAAAACCATGTATGTATTAAAACAGACTAAGCTAAATGTCAGGGAAGCTGGCTTCTAGTCCAGGTGTCATGCCACTAGCTCTAGCTGAATGCCCCTGCACTTGGGCAAGTCACTTCAAAGAGGTGAAGTTTCCTTATTTGCAAAAAATTCTTATGGTGCCTTCCAGAAATATGATTCTGGTCCTAGTCTACGCTGGATATTCTGTTCTAGGGAGAATAAAACAAATGGTTTTGCAGAATAGAAATGGAATAATCAAGAGTGATTCTGGAGGTGTCAAATGTCACAAAAGAAAACCTATCTGGTGCAAAAGCTAGGAGTCATGGCACCTTCAGAGACCTCTAAAGAAAGATTTCAAGTGATTAAGTGGGTGACTTGCTGGACAGATATTCTCACTTACCAACTCTATAGTCAAAACTGAAGTCCACAGTGTAATAGACAACCACCAGAGGCCGCTTAGCATATCTCTTGGCATCATTGGCCGTTGTTCGATGACCGACTAATGGCACAGCATGCTTCACCACATGATCCTTGATGGTAGCTCCTTCAGTGGATTCCTGTTCCAAACATAAATGACTGATATGAAGTCCAATACATTAGTGATTAGTGATTTCATCACTAGCATAGTTCTTAGCCAACAAAGGACAGAGAGAGGGGTGATGTGATAGAAAGCCATATATTCTAAAAGACTTTGTTTACTGCTAGAAAAATTACCCAATGTAGCAAGCATAGTGACCATGATAGCACTATTACCAGTATTACCTTACTGAAAGAGGAAACGCTCAGGAATGGCTTATACAAAGGAAAGGGATCTTTTAAAGTTTCTTTCAGCGCTAAAATTTTGACTTAACTGTGGAAATGGGCTAAAATTCCTTACATGGGTAGATCCAAATCATTATTTTTGTAAGTAATAACATATGGCATTTATTTTATCATCATCATTATTCATTTGCATCCAAAATAAGAGATCAAACACAGGAACTACTAAACTCTAAACAGGAAAAAGCTAAAGACCCTGAGTTCACTGAAAGTCTTCACTTAATACAAACTACAGAAATTATACCACAGAAGAAAAACAAATGACAAAAATGGCACAGAAGTCTTAAATTATTTAGAAAAGTAGCTGGGCATAATAATTTTTTTTTTGTGGGGCAAATGGGGGTTGAGTGACTTGCCCAGGGTCACACAGCTAGTAAGCCTCGAATGTCTGAGTGCAGATTTGAACTCAGGTCCTCCTGAATCTAGGGCCTGTGCTTTATCCACTGTGCCACCTAGCTGCCCCCAGCTGGGCATAATATTGGAATTACAAAAAGCCCTTTGAGTTTAATGGCATAACCAATTCTACTAAGAGGAAACATCAAAAAACCTATAACCACCATAAACAGATACATTCTCCCACGATATCTGACAGAAAAAACAAAAACATTTCAGTCCTATATCCAGCAGGATATGGGGCAGCTACTGCCACAGTAAAAACCACAGAAGGAAATATGGAACTATGGACCAATACTCTCAAGGACAGGCAACAAACACCACCATGACAGAAGCAACTTTTAGAAAGCTACAGAAGATCTGAGGAAAGGCACACTGGATGATTACAGCAAGATGACAAAAATTACAACTGATCGCATCAATTATCTAGCTAGTACATACAACAGAAAATTTGAATGCCATACAGGGCAATAAAAGGCAACAAAAAATAAGCATGCAGAAAAAAATCCAGAAAACAAAAGATACCCTACTAATAAGAAATCCTTGATTCCTTTAATCAGAAAAACTGAAAACAAGAGTCAATACAAAAAGTCAAAGTAGCAAAGAGCAAAATCAACTATTTAACGTCAATCAAAAACCTCACTAGAGAAGCTTGAGAAGTAAAGAAATCAGGGGCTAGAAAGAATCCCTGAGGTAGGGTATGGAACATTTCTGGTTGTCTATGCAGTTGGGTCAAACGAACAGAAAGTTCCAACACTGTTAACATAATCAATGAAAAAAGTCACCATCAGGGAAGTAACTGAAAGCCTTGCTGGCTTCTCAGAAAAACTACAAAGTGGCCAAATAACATCCACAAGTATCGGCTTGCATGCTTCCCAGTGGCACGTGAATTATTAGCAAGGCATTTTACCAGGCATACAACCCAATTCCACTTTTTTTTTTCCTTCTACTTTTCTTAAGATAAGGCACTGCATCTCTGTTAAAGGACAAGAAAACTCACAGCCCCTTATTTGTAGGCCAATTATGTGTTTGTACATTTTATACAAAGCATTCACAACTTCTATCATGAAAAAAAATTCTATAGACACAAAAAGATATACTGGCCAAGGAGCAATAGGAATATGCCCAGGAGCATTGTGGGGCTCAAATGCAATGCCTCTATAGAAATCACTTTGCAAACCTTAAAGCACTATAGAAATGCCAGTTATTTTCATCATTGTTATTAATTGGCCTCCTGTTGGTGAGGACTTCGTTCCCTGAGCCTTTTCACTGCACTCTTGAGCTCAGACAATGTTTACAGAGCAGTACAAGGACATCCTAGTAAATATTTATTTACTTAAAAACTGGGGGAGAGGGTGTGTGTGTGGGGGGGGAGTTTAATCTACACTAACACTTTCTTAAGCTAGACAACTAAGGAAACAATAAATCAAGCTGGGATTTGTACCAGTTCTCCATTTCTTGGATATAAATTGTTCACACTGAAAATTTAACAACCAGCTGTCCTGAGCACTTTCCAGTTGGCTCCAGCAGACCCCTGAGCATACCAAGTCCAAAGATTTGTTTAAAAAACAGCTTTCTAATTCTGTAATCACTTAACTGGCTACTCAGAAAGTGCCATAACATGCATGCTGCCTTTGATAAGGCAAAGTCTTTAGCTCAGTTCCTTACTCATGTTTTTTCATGTACTATAAATACATAAAAAAGACCCAAGTGTAATGGAGAGTGATAAAGGATTTGATGCAGATGTGAAAAAATATTATCTATTTAAAACATGCCCACACAATGTTAAAAAATGATTCATTTTTTAAATGGCATTTTTTTTTCAGGGAGACCATTTAAGTCCATTATAGATCTGCATACCCTTAAATACATTATTTTTCTCCTAAATGGAGCCAAGTATGACTTCCAAATTAAAGGAAATAACCAAAATACCTAACAACTGCATATGGATGATATCGAGTTATTCAATCCCACTTAAAGAAAAAGTGAAATAGCTTCTTCAATCTGAAATTTTTTCCCAATGATATCAAAATATCATTTTGACTTAACTAGTATAAAATTCAACATACACTAAGGAAAGATAAAATATTTAAGGTGATATCTACAGATACCTTGGTCTCCTCTGTGCAAAAAAATCAGGAAGAAGGCTGTGGTTGGATACATCAAAAAAGCAATTAACATTTATGTTCGGTGGGGGCTGGGCTTGGCTCAGTCTAGTCCCTGGTAGTTAAGTTTGCTATTGGAATAACTGCTAACAGAAACAGATTTACTTAGCCATAGAAGGAAAAGGTTCTTCAACAAGAGTAGGCATTGAAGATAATGTGACTTAATTTATATGACAGCTTTATATGGACAGCTAGGTGGTACAGTGGATAGAGCACCAGGAAGATCGGAGTTCAGATCTGGCCTCAGACACTTACTAGCTGTGCGACTCCAGACAAGTCACTTAACCCTGTTTGCCTCAGTTTCTTCATCTGTAAAATGGGCTGGAAAAGGAAATGGCAAACCACTCCAGTATCTTTGCCAAGAAAATCCCAAATAGGGTCACAAAGAGTTGGACAGGGCTGAACAATAAAAGGGTTTTCTATGCATTATATCACTTGAGTCTGAGGTAGGTGAACGTGTGATCTTACACAGAAGTTACCTTCAACAAAGCAGATTATAACCTACCCATGCCTGTCCATCCTACTAAACTCTTGCCCATGTCCTCCCCAAAGTCTGCCAGAAGGAATCACAATTACACAGCTAATAAATATGGGAAGGAGTACTCATACCAAGTCCAGTTCTCTATCTTCAAGACCACAATGCTATGCTAGATTTATAAGAGATTCACAACACTTGTTTCATTCAAAAACAAATACATCAATAGTGGAAAAAAGTTCAATTAGAAGACAATTCACTTACCTTACCTAGTCAGATGATAAATAGAAAAGCTTCTTAGCATACAAAATACAGTATTTGGCCTTGTACTACTGAATCTCCATTCAAGTCCTACTCTGATGCCTAGTTACAGCAAGGACATGACCTTGGGTTTTTAAAGGCTATACCAGCAGAATATAAGTTCTAGCAGATCTTTCAGTGGACAGTGAATCTGTTGGGTGAAGACCAGCCTCTCTCAAAGTGAAGAGACCCAATCCATCCCAACACTGGCACAGTAAGACCCACATGAACTGAAGCAGAGAGAAATGTACTATATACAAAATAACAGCATTAGTGTAAGATGATCTGCTGGGAAGCACGTGGTTATTTTCAGCAGGGCAATGATCCAATATAACTCTGAAGAACTTAGGAAAATTGCAGTTCATCTACAGAGAAAGAACTGATGGTATCTGAAAACAGATAAATTTTTTTTTTGACAATTCCTTAATCTGAAGTTTTGTTTCATCTGTTTTCTCTCACAACCTAGATAATGTAGAATTGTTTGCCATGATTACTCATATATAATTTATGTTGAATTGTTTGAGTTTTTGGGGTGGGGGTGGGAGGGGAGGAAGAAAAGTTGGAACACAAAGTTAAAAAAAATTGATGTCAAAATTTGCTTTTTTACATGTAATTTGGAAAATAAAAGTCTAAAAACCAACACTGGCACAGTGAAGGCCCCCCTCCCTGCCAAATGATCTATTAGGACAGGGTAGGATTGTGAGTGACACAAGTGGAGGGATTTATCCACTGATGTGTCCAGAGAACTACCTATGTCACAGTGGTGTGAGGGAAATACTTTGTAAAGTACAGCACCACAGAAATAGGAGTTACCATTATCAGAGTCCAGGCCGGTACCTGAGTTTTAAGTTAGTCTGGATGAAAAAACTCCCTGGCAGTTAAATAAGAAACACTAAGAAATGTCACAATGGGTAGCAGAAGGCAACACTTTCCCCTACTAGTGTCAAGGGCAGGAAAAAATAATCATTAATCTTGGCTGGCTTGGGTATAGTCTTGCCAGCTGCCCTGGTATGGCTGAGATGCCCTCTGGGATTCTGTCATTCTGCCAGAGGTGCCCACTGACACATGGACATGTACACAATTCAGATCAATAATCTAATGCCAAGTCTTCCAGTAAACAATAAAAATTAATTGATAGGCAATGTTTGTGTTTTACTAGCTCAAGCAGATCTCAAACCAAGGATATTTTGGGAGTTTTGGCCTTAGAACCCAGACTAGTGAATGTGGCTCTGATGACATGGTAAGGAAGGAAATCTCACTTTTTAAACAGAAAAAAGGCAGATCATTAAAGTAAACTGCCCAGGGGGCAGCTAGGTGGCACAGTGGATAAAGCACTGGCCTTGGATTCAGGAGGACCTGAGTTAAAATCCAGCCTCAGACACTTGACACTAGCTCTGGGACCCTGGGCAAGTCGCTTAACCCTCATTGCCCCACAAAACAAAACAAAAAAAAAGTAAACTACCCAACAATCAGTGTTTTATTTTGTTTTACACAACAATGAATGAACTTTCAGCCCCATTCAGATGCCTGGGAAATATCACTCACCTTAATGTCTAAAATATTGATTTTTCGTTCATACTTAGAATGAAATTTTTCTGGCTGCATCACAACCAACTTTCCAGAAGAGACTTTCAGGAATTTTGCAACTTCATCATTGAAAGTATGGTGAAATTTGTAATCTTCCCTCATGTTGTTTGCTGGGAAATGAAGGAGGGGGCAAGTAAGAATCTCTGAAATTTAGTACCTGAGTCAGCCAAAATATTTAGATCCTAAGTATTGGAACTTTTAAAACACAAGAGAATCTTTCCCACATAAAAGAAACAAAGCTAAAAGTATTAGCTATTACCAATGATCAAAATGGTAAATAGAGATGAAGTAAATTAAATGAGAAAGTGAGTTGATGAAAAAATAGGATTTAATTTACATGCAACTTGTGCCTCTGTTATACGAATGAAATAAGTATCTGTATTTGATATCTGTTGTTAAATCTACAATTCTGGCTTTGAGTCATCTTTTGTGATGGTAGGGAGCCTTTTTTCAAAGCACAGTTTTTATTTCTACTCCATTCCTATATTTATTTTCTATTCTTTTTTTTTTTTTTTTTTTGTGGGGCAGTGGGGGTTAAGCGACTTGCCCAGGGTCACACAGCTAGTAAGTGTTAGGTGTCTGAGGTCAGATTTGAACTCAGGTACTCCTGACTCCAGGGCCGGTGCTCTATCCACTGCGCCACCTAGCTGCCCCCCTTTATTTTCTATTCTAAAGAGAACTTCCCAGAAAAGAAATCCTGTCATAATCTGACACAGAGACCACCCCAGGGCATAATCAGAGGAATCCACCTTAATAGAACTCTACCAGATCTCTATAAACTTTGTGTCAAATATTTCTATGACCTGATTCTTCCATATACAGGCATTACAAGACATTAAATGAGCAGTTAGGTAGGAGTGGTTAAAGTCCTGTCATGGGGGGCAGCTAGGTGGCGCAGTGGATAAAGCACAGGCCTTGGATTCAGGAGGACCTGAGTTCAAATGTGACCTCAGACACTTGACACTTACTAGCTGTGTAACCCTGAGAAAGTCACTTAACCCTCACTGCCCTGCAAAAAAACAAACCAAAAAAGTGGCTTAAAATCCGGCCATGGGAACTTCCTAGCTTTGTGACTCTGGGCTAATCATTCTCAGCCTCAGTTTCTTTATCTGTAAAACAGGGATAATAGTAGCACCTACTCTACAGGGTTGTTGTGAGGATCAAATGGGATCGGATGAGTGCTCTGCAAAACCTGAGGCTCTCTCTCTCTCTCTCTCTCTCTATTTTTTTTTTGGGGGGGTGGGCAATGGGGTTTAAGTGACTTGCCCAGGGTCACACAGCTAGTGTCAAGTGTCTGAGGCTGGATTTGAACTCAGGTCCTCCTGAATCCAGGGCTGGTGCTTTATCCACTCACTGCGCCACCTAGCTGTCCCTCTCTTTATATTTTTAATTATTGGTTCTTTCAGGGTCAAGATCAATTCTTTTTCAGGTTGTAGATAACCACACAATGACATCAACCTGAGTACTAAGCATATGTGAACAGAACAGAATTTTGTGTCATTCCTACAAAAGCAGCAGTGGATATATAGACAGGAGAGAACCACTAGTCACCACACCTTTGTGAATTAGTTCTGATTGTTTTCTTATCATCTGAAACATACTGAAGGAGTAGAAATTTAGGAGAAGGAGCACTAAGAAGTCTCCACCGATCATGGGACAAGTATGGGGAAAGCAGGCCTGAAGATGGCATTGCAGTCAGGGTATGGGTCACAGAACAAGGATGATTCTGGGCACATGGGGGTTAAAGAAGAGGCAGCACCATGAGGGAGGTAGAGGTGGGAGAGCACCCAAAGACAAAACTGTGCTTAGGGTTTTCATTGATTTCTGATGTTGTGGTATTTTGAATCAACATCAAAAACAGTGATGGGGATTTTATTTGAACAGGCCTGACATAATGGAAATAACAATGATTTTGGAGTTATATGATCTGGGTTCAAATTTCTACCCTACGGCTTTATATCTGCTTGACCTCAGATAAGTCTTTTTATCTCATCATAAAAGAAGTGGGATGGACTAGATCATTTTCTAAGAGATCTATCGGTACTTCTTACCTCATAGGGCTTTTGTGGGGAAAGCATTTTGTTAAAACTCAAAGCACTACATCAAAGAGTTCTGGGGTTTGGAGGGGAGGGGGAAGAAAAGGACACAATGAGTTTAGATACAACAAAACAAATGTGCTTGGGTAGCAAAGCCCAGAAGCACAGTGTTGGTCATTCTCCTTCTCACTCATGGAAATGCAACTTACCAGTTTCCTGATAGAGCTGGTAAGCTTGGTCATCAGCACCTTTGAAGACGCCAATGATGATAACGTCATTTCCATCCTTCAGGAATTCCTGGACTTGTTTCACAGCCAGAATTTCTTTGGATGGAGGTTCAGACTGTTCAATCATGTAGTCCACAATACCTAGAACCAAAGAACAGGTCTAAGAAGGGTAACTCGGTCCAGACATATCAACTGTTGCTTTCCAGACTGACAGCTTTGGCCTCTGTGCTGGCCCATCCCTGCTTCAAGTGCATCTTACAAGCAGGTTTTTACTAATGCTTCTCTTCCTGACAACTCCCAAATCATGGTGCTATTCCTCCCCAGTATAATCTTAAGGAAAAGGCCAATACCATATTTTTCTCGTGGGCCACTGTAATCAAAAGCTTTCCCCTTTCGGAAGATCTTCAGAGTTGGGTATCCAGTGACATCGAACCTCTTGGCCAGCTCGGTTTCTTCGATGGCATCTACTTTAGCTAAGGGAATGGGTGGAGAACGTTTACTGAGTTCTTTTGCAGCTTTCTCATATTCTGGAGCAAGTTTCTTGCAGTGCCCACACCTGTCAAAGGAGAAGCATGTTTTACAGGTGAACAACTCCAACAAGGATGAACCCAATTGCAGAATTTCAGAAGGGACCTTAGAGGCATTCTATATTAGGAAAGGAATTCTTACCAAAACCTTCAAGTCAAGCTAACTCAGTAGATGGGAAACCGAATCCTCCATTCACAGAACAAAAAATAAGACAAAGTCTAAGATGAACAGCACTATGCTGTCTAGGATTTCTCCCAACTGCCACCCCTAAAGTCAAGTTGGGGTCTCCATTTAAATATTCATCACTGCACAATTTAGACAGGTGGGGAAATGAAGATTAAAATTTAATTTCTTTAACCTATTAAGTTCTGGCAGTTTTCCCAAAGAGAAGACCTGACTCCTTTCCTAGCCATTAAGATCAGGGCAGCTAGGTGGCACAGTGGATAAAGCACTGGCCCTGGATTCAGGAGGACCTGAGTTCAAATCCAGGCTCAGACACTTGACACTTAACTAGCTGTGTGACCTTGGGCAAGTCACTTAACTCTCACTGCCCTGCAAACAAACAAACAAAAAATGATCAATGCATCCAGGAAATAATGAATACTAAGTTTATCTTAATCAGCTACAATTAAGAATAGGGAATTTTCTGCTCTGACACACATTAGTTGAGTGATCCTGGAAAAATCACTGAATCCAATCTGTGCCTCAGGTCCAGTCTCTAGAGACTGTCTATTAGTCTTTGCAGCTGCATCAGAGCAAACTTCCTCATCAGGATCTTTCTATTCTAAAGAAATCACGGATCTAGTCCAAGAAAAAAAGTGTTGCTTATCAGAGGAATGCACCTATATTTAAGTCTTCTATACATAATCATGTTGCTTTATATAAAAGAAAATTAAGGCATGATAAAAATATCACTAATTGATTAGTTGAAGACATTCTGAATTAGTAGAAACGCTTATAGAAGATTTTTTAAAGAAAGACAGTTTCATTAGTTTCTATTATATGCATTAAGTGACACTTGTTGAGGTCATTAAAGACTTACCACTCAAATCAGCTGGGTAGCAAATGTTTGCATGCAAATAGGTATTTGAAGTATTTAAAACAATCTCTGGTTATCTGGTTTATAATATTAATTTGTACTATCAATAAGAATTTAAGAAAGTAGAGCGCCTACTCTATTAAAAAAAAAGATTACATTTAACCTCCAGACTGCAAATTTATTCTAAGACTTAGCTGATGGCCACCATTCCTAGACCAACTTGACAATAACCCCCTTCTTTACGTTTTTTGCCAATATTTATACTGCTTTGTTCACTTATTTTCCCCCTCATTATTGTTCATCTTCTTTTCCCAATGAGTCTGTGAGCTCACACTTTCTTTCAGAGCCTCATTACCACTGTATCTAACTCAGGGCTGGGCAAGGTGAAGGTGCTTAATAATTATTTAATTGCAAGGTGATAGTCATCTTACCAAGGAGCATAGAACTCCACCAAAATGATATCTGCATCATTCACTACTTCATCGAAGTTATCTTTGGTAAGAACCAGGGTCACTTCAGGTGGAGGGGTCCAGTTGGGTTGGGAAACCTCTTTGACTTTAGCAACAATGTCTGAAAGAAACCAGATGAGAATGATCCAATTTCTCAGTTACTTTCTTCGACACCAGAAAATGAATGAAGAATCCCTTCGAGGAGAATGAGCAGGCTCTACATCATGGATGTAGAACCATCTGGAAAGGACCAAGGAACGGAAGCAGGTGATGGTGAGCAGAAGGGCAGACATAAAATAAAGGCCAACCTTAGAAATCTGCTAGAAGACAAATCCCTTCAGGGTGCTGTCTTTCATTCTCTGGCTCTGTACTGCTACCACTCCTGACCACCTTTTCCTACCTTCAGCCTTGGATTTCATTACAACTTCCACATCTTATATACTTCAGCCAATCAAAGCTTTCTGTAGCCAAGAGGGTTACATCCCTTGGGTTCTCTTAATTGCCCCCTAATGACCACTTAAATGACCTTTACATCACCTGCTGACATGGCCCCAGGAGGCACTTAACCATATTCCCTTGGGCCCAGACATATTATACAGCTATATTTCTTTTTTTTTTCCTGACCCTTTCATTTTATTTATTTTTTTTAATTAATAAAGTATTTTATTTTTTTTCCATTACATGTAAAGATAGTTCTTAACCTTTGTTTATACAAGCTTTACAATTTCAGATTTTTCTCCCTCCCTCCCCCTTCCCCTAGACATCAGGTAATCTGATATAGGTTTTTTATATATATACACACACACACACACACACATAATAACATTAATCCTATTTCTGCATTAGTCATGTTATAAGAGAAAAAAAATCAGAGCAATGATGGAAAACCTCAAAATAGAAAAAAAACAGCAGCATCAAAAGCAAAAGAAATAGTATGGTTCATTTAGCATCTATACTCTGCAGTTTTTTTTTCCCCCTGGATTTGGAAATCCTCTTCCATCACGAGTTCCCTGGAATTCTTCTGTGCCATTGCATTGGTGAGAAGAATATAGTCCATCACAGTAGATCAACACTCATTGTTGATGTTACTGTGTACAATGTTCTTCTAGTTCTGCTCATCTCACTCATCATCAGCCCACGCAAGACCCTCCAGGTTTCTCTGAACTCCTCCTGCTCATCGTTTCTTACAGCACAATAGTATTCCATTGTATTCATATACCACAACTTGTCCAGCCATTCCCCAATTGATGGGCACCCCCTCAACTTCCAATTCCTTGCCACCACGTAAAGAGCAGCTCTAAATATTTTTGTACATGTGGGTCCCTTTCCCCCTTCCATGATCTCTTTGGGAAAAAGACCCAAAAGTGGTATTGCTGGGTCAAAGGGTATGCACAGCTTCATCGCCCTTTGGGCATAATTCCAAATTGATACAGCTATATTTCTTAAATCCTTTTTATCCACATTTAAATGGATAATTAAATGGATTTTAAGTGGATGATTACACACCAAAGAACTAGGAACCTTGGTTCTGCCTCTGATATGCTCCCTCCCAAATTTGGTGCCAAGTAGCATAAAGGACTACTACTGTCTGGAAATCCAAATAGCTGTTTCCAGGCATATACTTTCTTATTCTCTGAGATGTGAGAAGCAGCAGACAGGTGGTCTAAGGGATAGTACTGGAATCAGGAAGATAAATCCATCCCGCTTTGGACACTCAGGCCTCTCTATCAGACTCAGCTTCCTCACCTGTAAGAAGGGAGTGATAGCACGTACTTTTCAGGGTTGTTGTGGGGATCAAATGCAAACCTTTGCAAACTTTAAAGCACAATAAATGCTAGCTATTATTAATACATGTACCGGCGGATACCACCTCATGTCTTCTCCCTGATGTGAGAAGAGATGCCACAACTTTGGCCCCCCATCCGTTCTTAGGCAGAGGGGTCCCATTCACTACTCATCTTCTAGGCTTCAGTTTTCATAGACACAAAAGATGAAAAAAAGAGTAAGTATGAATCCAAAGACCTGAATTCCAGTCCCAACTGTGATACTTTTGTAATCTTATTCGTTAGGTCAGTGGCCTCAACCATCAAATGAGAACAACAGCACATCTGTACTACCTTCAGAGTTACGAGGAAAACATTTTGTATACTTTAGAGCAGAAATGTCAAATTATTTTCAGAAAAATGCCCAAGTGAAGCTGAACCAGATTAAAATATGTGGGAAATGTTTAACAAAATAAACAAAAATACAATAAAAGTTATGTTAATTTGTGGTTTTCTAAGTCAATCTGCAGCCAGTAGGGATCCATTTGGGTTTGACTCCACTGGTTTTTGATAAAGAGAATCAAAGACTCCTAGGATAACATATACTTCTAGGTCAACTAAATGACCCTTAAAAGGGAGAGGGCAGGGGCAGCTAGGTGGTACAGTGAATAAAGCACCAGCCCTAGTTTCAGGAGGACCTGAGCTCAAATCAGGCCTCATATATTTGACACTTACTAGTTGTGTGACCCTGGGCAAGTCACTTAACCTTCACTGCCCCACCCCACCCCCCACCAAAAAAAAAAGGGGGGGGGGAGGTCTGTGACTGGATCTCTAAAATGACTCATCCCAAGAATCTGACCACACATTTCAGCTCCCGTCTAGGGCAAGGTCACAGACTTCGACTCTGAGAAAACCAAAGGAGCAGCTTACCATCTTCTGTTCTTGAGCCATCATAATCCACTGCTTGCCCCTTCTTCAGGATTTTGATGGTGGGATAGCCTCCCACATCATATCGGCTTGCTAATGTAGATGCTGCTGTTGCATCAATTTTGGCAACAGGAATAGGAGGGTCATTCTCTTGAAGGGTCTTAGCTATTTTTTCATATACTGGAGCAAACTGCTTACAGTGACCACACCTGGGAGATAAGATTGGGGGAGGGGGGGAAGGAAAAAATATAGTTAAATTTAAACATTTCATCAAATGAAAACCACACAAAAATAAGATCTTTAGTACTACAATTGCAATTAAGTTAGGAATCCCAACTCATTTATTGATTCACAAACTGGGCAAGAAGGATTTTCAAGGCTGCAGAAGATACACTTCTGTGTGAGCCTGAGAGAGAACTGACTTAACTGTATAAGCACTTAAAACAATATAGGGAAAAGGGCAGAGGAGTACTTCTCAAGAAGGAGCTAAGAAGACACAAGGAAGAAACTGCATTAGAGGGTGGCTAAACTAGCCAACAGTTTTCACTGTTTACTGACTGAACAGTCAAGAATATCAAGTCCCTTCTGTAGAGGTACCTCTCTGCTAGGGAATTTGAGATAGAAAGTTTAGAGAAAATAAAGCCTCTGTTTTCATAGAGTAGCAGGGGTTCTTAACCTTTTTTAATGTCGTGGGCCCCTTGGGCAGTCTGGTGAAGCTTAGGGATGCCATCTCAGAGTAATGTTTTTAAATGCATAAAAACAAGTACAATGGATTAAAAAGGAAAGCAATTATACTGAAATATAGTTATAAAATATTGAAAAAAAAAGTCCATGGACTATATTTTAAAACCTGCCAAAGATGGGGCAGCTAGATGGCGCAGTGGATAGAGCACTAGCCCTGGAGTCAGGAGGACCTGAGTTCGGATCTGGCCTCAGACACTTAACACTTACTAGCTGTGTGACTCTAGGCAAGTCACTTAACCCCCCAATTGCCTTACCAAAAAAAAACACCAAAAAAACCTGCCAAAGAACTTGGGACCTGATAACAGGTAACACCTCAACAGCTATCTATAACATACAGTGTCACGTAAGTATTATAGAATAGCAAAAATAAATTTATATGAGGTCTATGGGACAAAAGAGGCTTTGGGACAGGAGCTTTAACCAGAAGTCTGCAGAAAGATTACACAGGGAGGGGGTGGATAAAGTTGAATGGAAAAGTATATTAATAACTTGATTTCAATATAATTTCACCTCTACAAAATCTATACAAGATATCACGGCTTGCCAGAACTCTCTCCCCTTCCAAAAGGACCAAGAACATTTTTTAAAATGTGTCATAATAAAATCTAACACCTAAAATATATCAAATGGAGGGTTATTAAGCAATAGAAGTAGTGAACAGAAAGTGCCAGTGAGGCTTCATCAATAATAAGCCTCATTTCCTTTTGTAAGAGTTACACTATATTGGCAGGTCAGGAGAAGGCTATATAGTTTATCTAGATTTTGGCAAAGAATTTGACAAAGTTTCTTATGTTAAGTCTTGTGGAAAAGATGAATTGTGGGTCAGTCAGATGCCAAGAATTTGGAATAATATTTACCTTTCTATTCCTTTTTCTTAGATTTTATTATATAGACATGCTCTTAATTTTTGAGGGTTTACTTTGTAGCCTGCAATTCTATTCAATCTATTTGTCTCACTTAGTATCTTTGTCGATTCCCTAGAAAATCATTATAGCATCAGCAAATGGGAGTTTTATTGCCTCTTTGCTTGTCTTTATTATGCCTTGAATTTCTTTCTAGAATTATATCAAATAATAGTGGGGAGAATGAACATTCTTGTTTTACTCCCATTTTTACTGGGAAAGACTCTAGAGCAGACCCACTGCATGTGATGTTTAATTTTTGGTTTTAGATAGGGCAAAGGGTAAACATTCATGTTTTTTATGTCAACTGGGAAGCTGACCTCCAGTGAAATATCTTAAAAATCTATGCTTTTGGCCCTGTGCTACTAATATTTTAATCAATGACTTGAATAAAGGAAAAGGCAAACTTATCAAATATCCAGATGACACAAAGCTGGGAAAGGAAAGGCTACACACTCAGCTACTACGGCTGAGATCCAAAAGGATCTGGACAAGTTAAAACCTTGAGCCAAACGTATTAAGATGAAATCCAATAGGGACATATATAAAGTCTTATTTGGATTTGTAAAAGAAATCAACTCCATAAATATAAAAGAAGGGAATAGTGTGTAAATGGGTGTTTTATATGGGACAACTTTCAAGTCAGGTGTTTGGAATTAGGAGTAGTTCCTTGGAAAAGATCTGAGAGTTTTAGTGGCCTGTGAGATTAATGAGTTGGAGTGAAATAACAACTAAGAAAGCTAATGCAATCTTGGGCTGAATTAAGCAAAGGATTATATCCAAAACTAGGGAAGAGACCGCATGCCATCCGGGTTAGGCCTCTAGAGCAGAGGTCAAACACTGCAGGCTCAACAAGATTAAAATGGAATTGGGAAATATTTAACCCAATCAATAAAAATACAACACAACACAGATAATGTTAATATGTGGTTTTCTAAGTCAATATTGGCCCTCATTTAGTGGCCCCCATTTCTATTTGAGTTTGATACTACTGACCAACAAGCCTTGTAATAAATGGATAGTCAAGTTAAACAAACTCCCACATTGCCCACGTCCAAAAATTATCATCTTATTCTGCATCTTAAGATGTACATCTCTTGGCACGGGCAATCATCAGTCCTCTTTTCCCAGCTTACTTTTCATGTCTTTCTCATTTATATATGTAATGCTCCAGCTCTACCTGATTCTAGTCCTATACTCATGCATCCTGGAATGGATTTCCCAACTTCTTTTCCTATTAAAATCCATTCCAAGTTCTAACTTATATGGCCCTTCTTCCATGAAGCCTTCTCTGATTCCTGCTTTTCCAAACCGATGGGGATTTCATTTTCTTTTGATATATCAGTCATGCCCCTGCCTATGCAGCTGCTATCTTTCAAGTTGTTAGTCTATGTCTCTACTCCTAATAGACTTTAAACTCCTTGAGGGCAGTGATGTCAGTTTTCATGTCTCTATCTACAGCACCTTGCTCTATGAAAAGCACAAAGTAGAGGCTTTTTAAATGCTGGTTAAATAAAAATGTTCTCACTCCCCCCCAAAGGGCTCAAGAAACCTTGGGTAGTCTGGTAAGAAACATAAGGTCTCAAGCCATTTTATTATGGACAATGAACAGAAGAAACTTCTTGTAGCCAGAAGAATTAAAAATAAATATTGATTATAATGAAACGATCTAGGAGCCTTCTATAGACACAAACTGCAAACTAAGACACTGAATAAATGTTATTCAGGAGTTGTTATAGCTGAAAAATTCATGGCTCTTTAGCCAATCTCTTGACTCTCTGGTGGCTCTGAGGACAACAGTAATACCACTTGTGGAATGCCAAAGGATACTAACCACGGAGCATAGAATTCCAGTAATACAGTGTCTTTGTCAGCCACAAAGGTGTCAAAGTTGTCGTCATTCAGGACCAGGACCCCATTGTCTTCTTTCACTTCAGAATCATCTTCTTCGTCTTCATCATAATCTTCCTCCTCCTCCTCTTCTTCATCAATGGCATCATCTTTAATAAAAGAATCTACAAAGCAAAATCCCATTCATATTAGTTAGGAAAATCCTGTAAGGGATTATAAATTTAAAGATCAGTAATTATAAAGAGTCACTAGCGGGGGCAGCTAGGTGGTGCAGTGGACAAAGCACCGGCCCTGGATTCAGGAGAACCTGAGTTCAAATCTGACCTCAGATACTTGACACTTATTAGCTGCGTGACCCTGGGCAAAACACTTAACCCTCATTGCCTTGCAAAAACAAAAACACAAGAGTCACTAGACACTAGTCTAATAGATTATAAGAACAATAAGAGCCACAGGGGAAAAAGTAATCATTTTTTATGTTTCAATTCCAAGAGAATCTGGAAAAAAAAAAAAGAGGCAACATCAAGCATTTAATCTCTTTTTACTCCAGGCATTTTTCTTTTAAAGAAAATAGATTTTCTTTCTCATAAAAAGTTGCCAAAAGAGGTTTACAAATCTTTAAAGAGAAAACTGAGCTTTTTTATTACAAAGAAGCATGCCTAAATTTGGGGCCTCAGTGATCTTCATCATTGATCTCAAGGCCGATTAATCTCAGTGGACATTACATATCCATATGCCTTCACTTGATGTTCCATCAGCAAATAATGTTTTCTTTTGAGAGATTTAGTAACAATGTGGAGCAGAAGGTATATGGGAGCAGGAATCAGAAAGACTTGGCTTTTACCTAACCCTAGACTTAGCATATCTAGACATGCCCTTGGGAAAGTCACTTAACCTGAGGCTCAGGTTCCTCCACCAAGAAATGGCAATAGCACCCTTTGCCCTGCCTAACACACAGTTAGGAGGCTCAAATGAAAACAGATTTAAAGTGCTTTGTAAGCTGGGAAGCACTATACAGAGAAGATTATCATTACATTTTATTATTGGGGTAAGAACTAGGTTTTTTGAGTGTTGGGCTCTCCCCTGCTCAAGCTAAGGTACTTGACATGCCTCGTTTTGATTCTCAGTGTACTAATTCACAATGCTCACAAGCCTGATCCTGGCTCAAGAAGTCCTTGTGTGCACATTACTAACTGGGCCAACCACCTCGACTTTCACTACCCAATAAGTAAGCCTAGCCACTTGGGAATAGATAATAAGACTGGAGGCAACCTGAAAAGCACATGTAGAAGAGTAAAAGAGAAAGGCTAAGAATGCACAGCTGGCAGGGGGAGCCTAAAGCACACCCTTGATGTTTATAGGAATGCTTCCTAAATAGGGAGATGAAAAGAATGAAACATACAATTTCGGACAAGGCCAATGAGTGGATTTGTTTTGTTTGACTATACTTATTTGTTACATGGGAGGGCTTGAGATAGTCATGTCAAAAAGTTAGGGCATCGGGGCAGCTAGGTGGCACAGTGGATAAAGCACTGGCCCTGGATTCAGAAGGACCCGAGTTCAAATCTAGCCTCAGACATGTGACACTAGCTGTGTGACCCTGGGCAAGTCACTTAACCCTCTTTGTCATCCCCCCCCCCCAACAAAAGTTAGGGAATCCATGAAACATTTTAAAAATTCACAGAGCAAAAGGATGGTCAGAAGGGTGCAAAAGACAAGCAGGGTAATAATGGTACTATCACGTTAAACTTAAGGTATTTATTTTTTAAAACCCAAGCTAGATATAACAGTCACAGTGTCATGCAATACTCCTTTTCTGTTCTTAGTTCTGGAAATGTTTGTGTGTCAAATTCACAATAATAACAAAAAGGAAATGGATCAAAAAAGAATGACTTTCAGGGGCAGCTAGGTGGCACAGTGGATAGAGCACCAGCCCTGGATTCAGGAGGACATGAGTTCAAATCCAGCCTCAGACACTTGACACCTACTAGCTGTGTGACCCTGGGCAAGTCACTTAACCCCAATTGCCTCACCAAAAAAAAAAAAAAAAAGAATGACTTTCACTTAATTGTAGCATTTTAGAGCTGAGAGGGCAGAGAGGTGGCACAGAGGCTAGAGTCTTGGGCCTGCAGTTAAGAAAACACATCTCTATGAGTTCAAATCTGACCTCAGATACTTCCTAGCTGTGAGACCTTAGCAAGTCACTTAGCCCTGTTTGCCTCAGTTCCTCATCTGCAAAATGAACTGGAGAAGGAAGTGACAAATTACTCCAGTATCCTTGCCAAGAAAACCCTAAATGGGGCCACAAAGAGTAGGAACCAACTGAAACAACTGAGCTGAGAAGGTACCAAGAACAGAAAGAAAAAAATGTTTGCTTTTTAAAAAACCAAACAAAACCACACCCAAGGCTAGGTTGAACTCCAGACAAATAATCCACCATCTACTAAAATCCCCAAACCAAGCTACAGAAAGATTTCAAGTTTTCACTCAATCACTGAGAATGATTTAAGGATACAGACAACTCAAGTGCCTTGAAACTAAAGGTTCTCTCATACTTATGAATGACTGGACTAAGTATAGACACACGTGCCTGTTAGCAAAGATGATGAAATGCCTGAGTGAGATCTGCCATAAGCTAAACAAGAACACCTGGGAGATCTCTGACAGACCCAGGAAATACACGATTCTGATTCTGCAAAGGGATTGTCTGGGTGGGAAAGGAGGACTTTATGGCCAACATGCGCCCGCAGGCTAACCTGTAAAAGGCAGGTTCCTACAAAGTCTCAGAATATTTACCATAAAGGAGGGTCTGTAGCAATAGCCAATGGATTAAATAGAAGGTTCTCACAGGAAACCTTACCAGCCAAGTTTGTCTCCTTTAGCAAGCTTTAAGGAGAGAAATCTCTGAAACTGCACCAGTGGAAGTGAAAAGAACAGGGAGATCACAGTGGACAATAACAGTAATGTTGTAACAACTATCAACTATAAAAGACTTGGCTACTTTGACCAATACAACGATCCAAGACAATTTCAAAGGACTCATGATGAAAAAATGCTATCTACCTGAAGAGACAGATTTCATGAACTCCGAGCATAAATTGAAGTATAATTTTCTCACTTTATTTTTCTTGCTTTTTAAAAATATGGCTAACACAAATGTTTTGCATGATTTCACATGTAGAGTCAATCTACTGCTTGCCTCTCAGTGGGTGTGGGGGGAAGGGAGGGAAGGAGAGAACTGGAACTCAAAATGTAAACAGAAAATAATGCTAAAAAGAAAAATATCAAATTAAAATAAGAGGGGAAAAAAAAGAAATTGAACCAGTGAACCTGCGTCAACCATTGGAATCATTTCTACTGAGCTGTGTTATTCCACAGGAGACTAGCAACTGGCAACCTATGCTAAGACCCTGATTGAGAAGGCTGATGTTCTGACACAACAGGACATCTAATGTCACAAAAGCAGATCCCAAAGGTCAAGTTCCCACCACCTGTTATCAAGAAGGAGGCAGATAATCAAAGGGGATAAATTATGGCTGATGGCAGAATAAAAGCATTGGGTATATGAATATAGGAGTAAATCACAAGAGAGCAGAACTTAGAGATGTAGAATGAACATAAAAGGACTGAAGTGAAATCAATGTGGAATTCCTTTCAATGAAGCTTTCAAATGGAGGCCAACAAAATCCAGCCCCAATTCAACCATACATAAGATGAGGCAGGCTAACAGGGAGGCTGGACCAGAGGACATCTGCTTACAGTTGAGAGGGAGAAGGGGGTGGTACATAGCAAAGATGACTTGGTTATAGTAATGGGAAGGAGCCCACCCTGTTTGCACACAGTTGTGGGAAGAGAAGGAATGAAAAGACAAAGTGTTCGTTCTCCCTAAGATTTAGAGAGAACTTCTGTTCAAGTAGGGATAGGTCCTGTGATTGGAGAAAACACCTTCTACCTTCCCTGAATCTTTTAACAGTCTTCAAGAGTTGTCAAGAAGTTAAGTGAATGGTCCTAGCTCACACAGTCAGTAGGGGCCAGAGACAGGACTTGAAACCGTGTCTTCTTGGCTTCAAGGTCTGCTTTCCACCTACTTCACCATACTACCTATCCCCTCTACTTCAAGAATATTAATGAAAGTGCATTCTCTTTTTGTTACAACAAAAGGTGATACCAGAGATAGAAATTCTTTTTTTCCTTTAAATGGTTAACTGGGATACATGATGAAAAAGAAATAGATGGTCAAGTCTTTGTCCCTATTATTCCTGCCAAAGGCTGTATCACTGATAATATTTGCTATACCAGTGTCTGGGAAGGTAAGATTTGGTTTCAGGGAGCTCCATCCTTTTAGGGACCACACATCCCTTCCAAAGGACCACAGAAATCCTGTTCCAGAATGTGTTGTAACTCACAAGGAACAGTTTTTCAACCTATGAAGAGTTATTTAAAATCAATTCACTGACCATTTGTGCTTCGAGTGGCAGAATACAAAAATACCAAGGAAACAAGAAGCTGTGAGAGGAGAACATTAGGGATGACTCTTACATGGTCCCACCCTAACAAACACACCTTGAGCTCCTCAGTCAAACGAAACCAGGCTGAATTTACACTGCTATAATTAAAATAGACCAGGTTTAGTTTTTTGATTGTTTTGGTTTTTATTTTTAGCAGGGATGCACTGAAGGGCAGAGAATACCACCTGCATTACCAAAAAGCAACATATTCTCAAATCAAGTGTCTTCTTGTATTCTGGAGTCCAATACAAATTGCAACTGACATCCCCTTAGAGCATACTGGGGAAAACTGGCTTAACAGATACACCATAGAATAATGACTAAAGAGCTGAACTCTACTGGTCAAGAAGACCTGGCTTTAAGTCTCACCTCTGACATACATTGGTTTTATGATCCCAGACAAGTCACTCAACCTTTCAATGTTTCAGACAATTCTCATGAATAGAGGGTGCAGGGATGGCAATCTGCATTGGTAGAGGAAGCTTCCTTATTGAGAGTCCTCTATCTCAAAGAATTCACAAACAAAATAAAATGAAAATAATAGCAGCAAAAATCTGTAAGTACACAGAGGGAAAAGAAACTAGAAACTGATAGAGTATTAGTGAGGGACTTCAACCTCCCCCTCTCAGAACTAGATAAACCCAACCACAAAATAAATAAGAAAGAAGTTAAAGAGGTGAATAGAATTCTAGAAAAAATAAATATGATAGACCTCTGGAGAAAACTGAATGGGGATAGAAAGGAATCTACTTTTTTCTCAGAGGTACATGGCACCTACACAAAAACTAATCATGTATTAGGGCATAAAAACCTCAGTCAAATGCAGAAAGGCAGAAATAGTCAATGCATCCTTTTTAGATCATGATTCAATAAAAATTATGTATAATAAAGGGCCATGGTGAGATAGACTGAAAATTAATTGGAAACTAAGCAATCTCATCCTAAAGAATGAGTGGGTCAAACAACAAATCATAGAAACGATCAGTAATTTCATCAAAGAGAATGACAACAATGAGACAACATACCAAAACTTGTGGGATGCAGCCAAAGCAGTTCTTAGGGGAAATTTTATATCTCTAAATGGCCTACATGAATAAAATAGAGAAAGAGGAGACCAATGAATTGGGGGTGCAACTACAAAATGTAGAAAAAGAACAAATTAAAACTACCCAATTAAATAACAAATTAGAAATTCTGAAAATCAAAGGAATGATTAATAAAATTGAAAGAAAACTGTGGAATTAATAAATGAAACTAAGAGGTGGTTCTATGAAAAAAAAACAATAAAATTGATCATGTTAATTTCATTTAAAAAAGAAAACCAAATTACCAGTATTAAAAATGGAAAGGGTACATTCACTGCCAATTAAGAGGAAATTAAAGCAATAATTTGCCCAACTATATGCCAATAAATTTGACAATCTAAATGATGGATGAATATTTAAAAAAATATAAATTGCCCAGATTAATAGAAGTGAAAATAAAATCATTTAAAAAGCCCATTTTACAAAAAGAAAGTGAACAACTAAGAAAAAAATCTCCAGGGCCAGATGGGTTTACAAGTGAATTCTACCATTTAAAGAACAATTCATTCCAATACTATACAAACTTTGGAAAAATAAATGAAAGAGTCCTACCAAATTCCTTTTATAAGACAAACATGGTACTGATATCTAAACCAGGAAGAGCAAAAACAGAGAATGAAAATAATAGACCAATCTCCCTGATGAATATTGATGCAAAAATTCTAAATATAATACTAGAAAAGAGATTACAGCAATTTATCACCAGGTTAATTACACTATGACCAGGTAGGATTTATACCAGGAATGCAGGGCTGGTTCAATATTAGGAAAACTATCAACATAATTGACCACATCAATAACAAAACTAATTAAAATCATATGATTATCTCAACAGATGCAGAGAAAGCTTCTGACAAAATACAGCACCCATTCCTATTAAAAACATTAGAGAGGGGCACCTAGGTGGCACAGTGGATAGAGCACCAGCCCTGGATTCAGGAGGACATGAGTTCAAATCCAGACTCAGAAACTTGACACTTACTAGCTGTGTGACCCTGGGCAAGTCACTTAACCCAATTGCCTCACCATAAATAAATTCAAAACAAAACAAAACAAAACAAAAACTGCTAGAGAGCATAGGAATAAATGGAGCTTTCCTTAAGATGATAAACAGTATCTTTCTAAAACCATCAGCAAGCATTATATGTAATGGGGATAAGTTAGAAGCATTCCCAATAAGATTAGGGGTGAAACAAGAACATCCATTATCAGTGCTATTAGTCAATATTGTACTAGAAATGTTGGCCTTAGCAATAAGAGAAGAAAAAAGAAATTGAAGGAATTAAAATAGGCAAGGAACAAAACTATCACTTTGAAAATATAATGGTATACTCACAGAATCCTAAATAATCAACTAAAAAACTACTCGAAACAACAACTTTAGCAAAGTTGCAGGGTAGAAAATAAACCCACATAAATCATCAGCATTTCTATATATGACCAACAAGGCACAAAAGCAAGAGATAAAAAGAGAAATTCTATTTGAAATAACTGTAGACAAAATAAAAATATTTGGGAGTCTACCTGCCAAGGCAAACCCAGGAACCATAATGAACACAATTACAAAACACTTTTCCCACAAATAAAATCAGATTTAAACAAATGGAAAAATATCAGTTGGTCATGGGTAGGCCAAGCTAATATAATAAAAATGACAATTCTACCTAAATTAATTTACTTATTCAGTGCCATACCAATCAAACTACCAAAAAAGTATTTCATTGAGATAGAAAAAATAATAACAAAATTCATCTGGAAGAACATAAAGTCAAGAATATCCAGGAAATTAATTTTAAAAAATGAAAAAGGAGGTGGTCTAGCTGTACCAGATCTAAAACTATATTATAAAGTGGCAACCATAAAAACTATTTGGTACTGGCTCAGAAATAGAGTAGTAAATCAGTGGAATAGGTAGGTTAAGCACACAAAACACAGTAGTAAATGAATATAGCAATCTCCTGTTTGATAAATGCAAAGACTAACTTATGGAATAAGAGTTCACTATTTCACAAAAACTGCTGGGAAAACTGGAAAAGAGTATGGCAGAAACTAGACATAGACCATGTTACACCGTATTCCAAAATAAAGTCAAAATGGGTGATGCCATAGGCAAATTAGGAAAGGAAGGAATGGTTTAATTGTCAGATCTATGAAGAAGGAAACAATTTAAGCCAAAGATAAGATAGAGAACAAAATGAAATGCAAAATGGATCATTTTGATTACATTAAATTAAAAAGGGTTTGCACAAACAAAACCAATGCAACCAAGATTAAAAGGAAAGCAGAAAGCTAAGAAAATGTTTACAGTCACTGTCTCTGATAAAGGCCTCATTTCTAAAATATATAGAGAACTGAATCAAATATATAAGAAGATGAAACATTCCCCAAGTGAGAAATGATCAAAAGATATGAACAGGCAGTTGTCAGATGAAGAAATTAAAAGTATCTACAGCCACATGAAAAACATGTTCTCAATCACTACTGATTTGAGAAATGCAAATTAAAACTACTCTGAGGTACCACCTCATACCCATCCAATTGACTACTATGACAAAAAAGGGAAAATGATAAATGTTGGAGATGTGGTAAAATTGGAACACTAATGCCCTGTTGGTGGAGCTGTGAACTGATCCATCCATTCTGGAGAGCTATTTGGAACTATGCCCAAAAGGTTATAAAACCGTGCATATCCCTTGACCCATCGACACCACTGCTAGGTCTATATTCCAAAGAGATCATAACCACATGTACAAAAATATTTATAGCTGCTCTTTTTGTGGTGGCAAAGAACTGGAAATTGAGGGGATGCCTATCAATTGGGGAATGGCTGAACAAGTTGGGGTATAGGAATGTAATTGAATACTATTGTGCTGTAAAAAGAAATGATAAGCCAATGGATTTCAGAAAAACATGGAAAAATTTACATGAATTGATGCTAACTGAAATGAGCGGAACCAAGAGATCATTGTACATAGTGTCAATATTGTGTGATGATCAGCTATTATAGACTTAGCTCTTCTCAGCAATACAATGATCCAAGACAATGCCAAAAGACTCGTGATGGAAAATGCTCTCCACATCCAGAAAAAGAACCATGGAATCTGAATGCAGATTGATGCATACTATTTTCACTTTTGTTGGGTTTTTTTGTTGTTGTTATTTCTTCTTTCCTTTTTTCTTTTCCTTTTTCTTTTTCTCTCACAACATGACTAATGTGAAAACACGTTTAACATGCTTGTAATGTATAACCTATATCAGATTGCTTGCTGATTTGGGGAGGGAAGAGTAAAGGGAAGGAGGGAGAAAATTCTGGAACTCAAAATCTTACAAAAATGAATGTTGAAAACTATCTTTACAGGTAATTGAAAAAAAATAAAATACTATTAAAAAACCATATAAGGGCAGCTAGTTGGTGCAGTGGATAAAGTATCAGCCCTGGATTCAGAAGTACCTGAGTTCAAATCTGGCCTCAGACACTTGACACTTACTAGCTGTGTGACCCTGGGCAAATCACTTAACCCCCATAACCATGACCCCCCAAATATATAAATATTGTTAAAGTTTACTCAAAGCAAATTATGATGAGTTTTACATATGATTTTATTCATATATAAAATATTTACATATTCGCTTTGTAAATCTGGGCAAGCCATTTAACATCCTTAGCCTTCTTCAGTAAAATGGGGATAATAATAGTACATATGTCACAGAGCTGTATTCTGTGACTGCTTTATCTCTGGGGGAATGGAGTTGGGGTTTATATGTATATATTTTTGTTAACTGTCATACACTAAAGTCTAAAACTGCACTATGATTTTTGGGATACCCTGTATATCTTAGAGATCAGATCATTATTTAAAATTCTGACAAGATTTCCAGTAGACTAGATGACTTCTTACCTTAGCTGCAATAATCTTATTCATGAGAAAGCTTTTCAAAATTATGTTTTATCTTTTATAATCACCACCATTCCCTGATGGGTTAAAAAGTCACCCTCAAGTTATTATGAAAGGTTGTTAACTGATTTGTTCTTTTCCGGTGCTAAATTTGGTTTTTTGGTTTGTTGTTTGCTTTTCTTTTTTTAAATAATGGTTAAGAACTTTAGCATTCTAGTCATGTACACATTTTGAATTTTGGTATTATTGGTAAGTTATTGGTTGAAACCTAACTCCTGCCAGATTGCTTTCCAGTGTTCCCAGAAATTCTTGTCTATAGACATGGAGTACTTTCTTATGAAATCTATGTTTTCAGATTTATTGAATGCTGAGTTTTAAAATTCAATTATTTTAGATTCTTTCGTCTTGTCTATTCTACTGATCCAGTTTTTTTTGTTTGGTTTGGTTTTTTAATCAGTAGGAAATAGTTTTGATGACTTTTATAGTATCATTTGAAACCTGGAAGTGTTATTTCCTCACTTCATTCCTACTTTTCTTTGTTCTTTCCCTTGATATCCTAAATGTTTTTCCTCCAAATGAATTGTTATAATTTTGTATAACTTTGTAAAGTATCATGTTGGTAGTATGGCATAGCACTAAATCTGTAAATGAATTTCATTAGTATTGTCATTTTTATTTAAGTGGCAGAGCACAGGTATGAGGACTAAATATTCCTCTAGTTTTTGTAATTCCATTTATACAGGTACTATGAATGCTCTGGTAGGTTGACTTCAATATTTCATGCATTTTACAGTTACCCTTATTATTATTATTGAGACCTCAGTTGTTATTGCAACTTTAGCATTATTCTGGACTCCCTCCTTTTCCTCACCCCATATATCCAATCGGTCACTTCCATTTCAACAACATCCCTGAAATCTGAACGTCTCCTAATGGATCTCCCTGCCTCAAGTCTTTTCTTAGTCCAGTCCAGCCTACATGCTGCTGCCAAAAATGCAAATTAAAACAACTCTTGAGTTTCTACTTCACAACCAACAGATTGGCAAAGCTAACAAAAAAGGAAAAATGACAAATGTTAGAAAGGCTTCAGGCAAACAGGCACATGGATGCATTGATGGATTTAATTTTAAAAATTAACCACTCAAATGAAATTTAGAACGATTTAGAACAAAAAGTCACTAAAACTAGGCGTACCCATTGATCTAGTGACACCACTCCTTGATCTCTAGTCTAAAGAGGTCAAAGAGAGAAAAGGGCTCATATATGTACAAGAATATTTATAAGTAGCTCTTTTTGTAGTGCCCAAAGAACCAGAAATTAAGGGAATGCCGGTAAACTGCAGGGGTATGGCTGAAAAAATTATGGTACATAAATGCAATGTAATATCATTATGCCGTTAGAAAAGAGGAAAGGGATGAATTCAGGGAAATCTGGGAAGATCTGTATCAATAGATACTGAGTGGAGTGAGCAGACTCAGAACAATATACCCAACACTAAAAAATTTTCAAAGACTTTGGAAAAGAATTTAAAAGAATTTGAACTTGGAAAGACACTGAATTCTGATCAATATAATGACCAAATGAGATTCCATCTTACCCATGATGAAGCACGTTGCTTGCCTCCCTGAAAGAATGGCAATGAATACAAGATACAGAATGAGATGGATTTTTGGAGAAGGAAAATGTGGAAATTTGTTTTGCTTGACTATGGACTATTTGTTACAAGGATTATTGTCTGCTGGGTTTTGTTTTGTTTTGGTTTTTTTGGAGGGGGGATAGAGTGAGAGGGAAAGAAAATAAAGGTCATCCTGACCACTGGGTCATATCCCTACTTTATCTCCAAGATCTTGAGAGTGGAGCTCACACCCTATCTGTCCTTATCCATTAGTTCTTCCACACTTATGGAATCTATTATTTACCTTTAGAGCCATGGTCTCTCATCTCTTGATACCGCTCTCTTTACAAAGTAGATCTTGTTGTTTTTTGAATAATTTTTTCCAATTAAATGTAAAAACCATCTTTAATATTCCTTTTTAAAAATTTTGAGTTCCAAGTTCCCTCCTTCCTTCTCTCTTCTTCCCACCTCCATGAAAGAGCAAGCAATTTGGTATAGGTTATACATGTGGAATCACGCAAGACATTTCCATATTAGTCATGTTGTAAAAGAAAACACGGACCAAAAAAACCTAGAAAACATACAGTGAAAAATAATATGCTCTGATCTACATTCACACTCCATCAGTTCTTTCTCTAAAGGGGGAGAGCATTTTTTTTTCATCACGAGTGATCTGGCTGTTCTTGACTCCTTGCCCAGCCTACAATCAGCTACCTGAATAATATGGTCACAGACTCCTGAAGTCCTTGAATCACTCTTACCCTCTGCTTTCTTCCCTCCTGCTTCCAAACCACAGAATGTCACTGGAGAAAGATACGCAACAGTATAAACTTGCTTGTGTTTTTCATTTTGATGGCTCCCTTCCTGCTGCTGATTAATTAAAAAATAAACAAAATACAACACTATGTTATTTCCCTGGTAAGCAACTTTTCTAAGTTGTATCTCCGTTCAGGTTCCCAAGTCCATCTTCCTGGCAGACAATCTCACGACCCTACTGACAAAAGCTATTAGAGTTTCAGAGAGCATCTGGTAGCAATTAATAGCATTTATAAAGCACCTATATGGCAGGCACTAAGTGCTGGAAAGACAGTCCTTGCCCTCAAGAAGTTAGTGAAAAGAACACTGGACTTGGAGGTAGGAGGAGATCTCGGTTCAAAACTCAGTGCCAACAATACTACTCATGTGACCAGTCTCATCTTGAATGTCCTCACTGTAAAACAGAGCTAAGGATAACTGTAATACTTACTTCACTAGGTTGTTATAAGAAGAAAGCTTTGTAAATACTAAAGCACTTTATAATTGTGAATTATTGCATTCCTTTACCTCTTTCTTTGTTTTCCTTCTTTCCTATAGTTTTAAAAAGAGATATTCCTTCTCTCTTAGGGGCAGTTTTGTGGAGTGGTGGACAGAGGTAAGCCTGGAATCAGAAAGACCCGAGTTTAAAAGTAACCTCACATACTTGGGAAGTCAATTTCTGTTTGCTTCAGTTTCTTCTTCTGTAAAATGGGAATAGAACCTACCTCACAAGATTGTTGTGAGAATCAAATGAGATAATAGTTGTAAAGTGCCAAGCCTAGAATCTGGCACATAGTAGGTGCTATATTGATGTTAGCCATCATTACTAATACTAACCACATACATGTGTGTATACATATATATGTGTGTGTGTTTATTCTTTTCCTTCCAAACATACCAAAGTCCATTCCATCTTCAAAAACAAAAACGTGGAATATTTTCTTTTTCAAATCTGATCGATTCTTTAAGATAGCTCAAGTCCTAACACTTCTCTTCCTTCTCTCATTATTCCAGTTCTTGGTGGCTCTGTTCTTCCACTGGAATGTAGCACCAACCATCTAAACCACAGTTTGACAGTAATGATCCAAGAATATATTGTTTGTGCACCCTTGCATAGTGCACACAACTCTAAATAACAGTTTCATAAGTGTGTCTTAGTTCCATGTCATGATACACTGCTGGGACCCAAAGAGCTCTCTGCAAAAGAATTAGCCAAACCAATAAAAGCTAAAAAGCAACAGGCCCCTTTTCTTTGTCGTATTTTAAAAAAAGATCCCCAAAGAAATGCTTAACTGGAGTCAGCTCACACCTCTGAATTAAAGGCTGCCTATGAACTCCCTCACAATGGCTAACAATGGCGCCTCTCGACAAAGAAACACCTCCAAAGTGGAGGTGGGAAGGTAAAGGGAAGGCATTCAGTCAAGGACCCAAAGGCAGAGTGGTCTTCAGACAACAGCAGGATGGGTTAGAGTTCAGGGGAATTTGGGCAATTAGCTCCATTGGGGGGTCAGGGCAGTTGGCAGGTTCCACAATCAGATCAACTCCAGGATGAGGAAAAGTCCTGGTAAAATGAGTCTTTTTGGTTTCCAACCCCTGAGGTCACAGGCAGGGAGAACACCAATCATACTACAAACTAGAAGGTTATAGTCCAAAATATTATAAGCCTAAAAGTTTTCATGGGGTGTTCCAGCAAGAAGGGGGTAGCACAAAGGGGGCATGGCTGGGGAAAAGGCAGCTTGTAAGACAAAGAGGTAAGCAATACTCCTCTTAAAGGAACAGTAAACTTGAGGTTAGAATCATTTCTTATACTTTAACAGAGGACACATGGGGTGGGTCAAGAAGCCACTTGTTGAATTCTACACTGTTTTCCCAAACATTGCACTTTCTCTCTACTTTGACCCCATATCTATCACCTCAACTTAACCACTGTATGTCTTAATTAGAATGCAAACCTGTTTAGGATTAACGTTTAAATATACAACCCTTTCAGGTTTAAAAAGCACTTTTTTCACAATAACGCTGAGATAGGTGGTGTATTATCCCCATTTGACAAGTGAAGAAACTCAGGTTCAGAAAAGGGTAAGCGACTAGTTGTCATGCATAACATAAATATTGAAGGCAGATTCTCATCCAGGTCTTTACAATTATAGGTGCAGGGTTTTCCTACTTTTTGGAGTAGATAATCATTCTAGAGTCAATTCTAAATAATTTGAACCTATTTCCCAGATTACACCCCATTTGTGAGATAAACGCAATGTTGTCCTTCCTTACAGCAATGCCTGAAAGCTTAAATTCAAACACATGAAACGAGAAACTGCTGGCTTGCTAAAGCTGAATATTCTCAAAGTTCATTCTTAGGCCAATCAGATATTACTCAGTAATCAGGTATTACTCATAACCATGAGAAGTTCAGTTTCATGTAGAATATCACCTATTTAAAGTCAAGGAGTGTTATGGGTTTGTTTCTGTCTTCAGTGCCTAGTTGCTCCTTTCAAATAAACAGTAGGTCCTGAATAAGTGTTTGTTGTATATACTTGGACACCCACATGTTTTAAGATGGCTAAAGGTACTACACTTCAAGAAAAAAAAAATACTTAAAGCATTAAATGTTCCTTTGTCACTTTCAAGAATTATATATATTTTTAAATTATAAAAGTATTTTATTTTCCAGTTACATGTAGAGATAGTTTTCAACATTTGTTTTTATAAGATTTCTAGTTTCAAATTTTTTCCCTTCCCTCCCCCCCCTCCCCAAGACAGCAAGTAATCTGATATAGGTTACATATGTACAATAACATTAAACATATTTCTGCATTAGTCATAAGAGAAGAATCAGAGCAAAAAAGAAAAACCTCAAAAAAGAAAAATAACAGCACCAAAACCAAAAGAAATAGTATGGCTCAATATGTATCCATATTCCACAAGAGAACTATGTATTTTTTTTGTTTGTTTGTTTGTTTTTATTTGTTTTTTTAGTGAGGCAATTGGGGTTAAGTGACTTGCCCAGGGTCATACAGCTAGTAAGTGTTAAGTGTCTGAGGCTGGATTTGAACTCAGGTACTCCTGACTCCAGGGCCTGTGCTTTATCCACTGGGCCACCTAGCCACCCGAGAACTATGTATTTTTAAAAACAAATGAGGGGGCAGCTAGATGGCACAGTGGTTAAAGCACCGGCCCTGGACTCAGGAGTACCTGAGTTCAAATCCAGCCTCAGACACTTGACATTTACTAGCTGTATGACCGTGGGCAAGTCACTTAACCCCCGTTGCCTAAAAAACAAAACAAAACAAAACAAAAACAAATGAAATACCAAATAAAATGGAATATTTGTCCAAGTTTAACGAGCTTGGATTCTTTTTTCCTTTGCTATTTGCCTTGCAGAATGAAAAAAAGTACCAAGTAGCAGCTGTCTTCTAATCTAAGACATTTATTTAATATGTACTACTAGCAGAACCTAAAGCAGAAATCTGGTGATTAGACTTTAGGGGCAGCATTAGATATCTGGACCTCAAGAGACTTTTTCTGGGGCAATGAGGGTTAAGTGACTTGCCCAGGGTCACACAGCTAGTAAACATCAAATGTCTGAGGCGGAATTTGAATTCAGGTCCTCCTGAATCCAGGAAGGGTGCTCTATCCACTGCGCTACCTAGCTGCCCCGCTCCTCCCCCCCCCCCCACCTCAAGAGACTTTTAAAAATAAAGACTAAGGAGGAAAATAAACGGTTGGGGAAAAAGAAGTCTGAGGAAAATAAAGTGTTTAAAAAAAACACCTCAAATTTCCTGAAATTGGAGTTTGAAAAACAATAGTGCCACTGCATTCTGAAATGGGGTGATTCAAGATAAGTAGTAAGAGACTAGGCTAACATTGGGGTCTGTGAACTTAAAAAAAAATGTTTTTGATGACTCAAAACTGGCTTCTTTTGTCATTCTATGTACTTTATTGTATGTTCTTAAAACCCTTACTCTGAAATGGGGTACAGGCTTCACCTGTCACCAAGACATCAGAGGAGTCCTGACACAAAAAGTTAGGAACCCTTGGTCTAGAGCGACCACATCTTGAGAACTATCCAAAAGTTATTAATTCCATTAATTTCCTCTACTAAAATTTGGAACATAAGGATTAGGTGAATAAAGAGTAACCTGGGTCACGAATTTCTCAGAGACACTGTATGTTGTATGACCCCAATTTCCGCAAAGCCAGAGAAGAATTGTTTCTGGTGTTTGGGCACCTATTTTAATTTACCTCCCCCCCCCCAATCCAACAAAGATCTCAGTTTTCTCACAGAACCCAAGGGAGTGTAAACTCAAATCATCTGCATTATCTGCATACCCCTGTAGCTAGCAGGAAAGCTGGTTGGCTCATCAGAGACTGTAAGATGGTCCATTTAGGGCTAAGCTAACTTTCCTCTCCCCCAAAATGCAACTTAAAATCCGACAAAGATGATACATATCCCTAAGGCTTAAAAAAGTACTGTGTAATTTCAAGCTTAAAAAGCCCATTTTAAGATCATTTTTCAACTTAGACAATGATTACCTTGAGTCTGTGATCAAGATAAATCTGTATTTGAAAGCGAGTGAAGTAGATAGGACACAATTCCCCTATACAGCTAACTGAGTAGAATGCTTGGCTTTTTTTTTTTTTTGGTACCGCAGCAACCTTCACTGGGGATAAACTAGGCATCTAGATGGAAAAGGTTTTGCAGAGTGCTGATAAAGACTTTGATTTTACCTAACAATTATTATTGCAAGAAATACTAGTGCTCTTACATTCATACAATGCTTTTATTTGAAAATGGACTTCCACGTCTCTTATTCCGTCAACGGACCTCCAGTTACCTTTCTTCCTTTCAAAAACAAAAACAAAAAAACCCCAAAGTCTCCAATTCTCACTTTAAACTAAGAGCCTTGGGTTAATTATTCCTACCTCTAACAGACTTAAAAGAAAAACGATTCTCTTTTCTTTTCTATTCGTCTTTTCCCAGTCAATGGTTTCTGCTTCGCTTATCCCGATTTCCCCCAGCTCATCATCTTTAAAACCCTGGTTTTTTTTAACACAGCGACCCCCCTCCCTCTACCTGCAAAAGGAATCTTAAGTCAGTTTCTCAGGGAACTAGGGTATGTGGGGCTTCTGAAGGGCATGGACAGGTACAGAGCAGGTGAAAAGAACGAGGGCCGAAGATTTTCCTCTAAGTTTAAAGGCCCTTGTGTCTGATGTAGGGGAAGGCAGCATCACGAGAGAAGGAAAAGGTCTGATTCTTTCTTCCCGGCCTCTTAGGGAACCAGTTAGTTACTCCATCTTCCAGACTTAAGACGCCTGAAAGTCTTACGATACCTTCCCCTTCCCTGGTCGGCCCCCGGATTCATAGAGATGGAAAGGTTGGGGGCAGAGGCCACGGCGTAAAAGAAGGGAGGCTGTAGCTCCCTACAAACTATAGGCGCAGCTCGGAATTGACTTCGAGGGGCAGAGGTTCACCTGGGCTCCGACCCGCCCCCTTGGACGAGGCCCCATCCCACGCAACAGGGCTGGCAGGCCTCAGGTTCCCGCTGCACACTCACCCTCGCCCGTTTCGTGGGCGCTCGCCAGCACCAGCAGCTGGGCCAGTCCCAAGAGGAGGACCAGCAGGCAGGGTTTGCGGAGCCTCATTGGGGCAGCTGCTGCCAACCAGCCCAGGTGCGGTCACTTCTCCCGACTGCTCCTCCTTCTCGCTCTCTTCTTGGCTCCGCAGCTTCTGGCTCCGGCTCCTCGGACTCGGGCGCGCCCCCGCCTCTCCTCTGCCCTACTGGAGTGAGAGGAGCGTGGAGGAGAAAGAGAAAAAGCCTCCAGGAAGTTCTCCTCGGGGATTGGACAGTAGGGGAAGGAAGCTCCGGCAGCTCAGCCAATCCCAGTCAGGCGTCCGTTGAAACGGCGCGTGGCGGAGTTCTTTTAAAAGGTCCACGCCCACCTTCTCCCCTCCCTTCAGTTCAGCCACTTGGAGGAGCCAACCCCACAACTCCACGAATCCGCTTGATCAGCAGTTGCGCCACCGCTTTAAAGAACAGCTTTAGGGGTTTCCTTCCTTCTCCTGTCCCCGCCCCTCGGGCCCACCTCCTTTTCCTGTTTTACACAAGCCCCTCCCCTCGTCTCTCTCCCGGGGCGGACCGAGATCATTTAAAAGCCCCCTGCCTGCTCTGAGGTGCCTCTCTCTGATTGGCTGCCCGGTGGCCACCAATCAGCGGCTGCCACTCGGTTCTCTCCAAGAGTCCGTGGGGCGGAGGGGGGAGAGAACAAAGCGAGAATTGGGGCGCCGGGGGTGGAGTGACGGCGACTACCGCCGCGGCCTCGGAGGTTTCCGTGTGTCCCGGGCCGCTCAGCGCGCGCCGCGCTGGACAGGGCTACTCCTCGGGTGGCCATTGGCCGAGCCGGGGGCGGGGGGGGGCGGGGGCGGGGGCGGGCTGCGGGAGCGCGGGGCTTCTCCGCCTGCGGCTGCGCCCTATGTCGGAGTAACGCGTGTACTTGCTCCAGGATACGCTGATCATGCATCCTTCCCGCGCTCCGACCCCGGGCGAGGCCCAGCCAGGAGCTGGCCAGATTGCTCACACCCAAAGGGCAGTAGGGAAATGAAGCCGCGGGCGCGAGGGACCTTTAGAGACGCCCCTTACGGTTCGCGACAGAAGAAAATACCCTCTGTGGTGGACGAGAAGAGCTAAAGGAAGAGGATTTCTGAAATAACCAGACACACTTACTTTGATCAAGCCAAGACCACATAGTTTAAAGGGAATCTAGGGCCAAGTCGAGTCCCCGCCCCCAGGGCAAACTAGTTTGGCCCCTAGTTTAAACCCGCCCATGGTTTGATGGCAAGACTGCAGAAACTTTATCTTGAATTTCATAATGTAGTCAGTGCAATGAATTCCATGAGAGCTGGGACTAATGGTTGGGAAAAGGCCTTTGTATCCCCAGCATTTATTCAGTGCCTAGCAAGTTGTCGGAGCTTAATAAATGCTACTTGTGACTGACTAAAATAAACATATCGTGGAGGCACTAAATAGCGGAAGAAACCTGATAGCGATCTATGCAATACCCCGAGGCTAAGAATTGGATTACAAACAAAAAATGCCATTTTGTCTCTAGTACTAATTAAGAGGCAGGAAATAATCAGCATTAGCTTCTAGAATACTATCAGGATTCTGACCCGAGGTATTTGTACCACTACTTTGGTCTATTTTGATGGATCTCCATTAGAGAATTTTCAAGTATAGTTTTCAGTGCAAGTAGTGGGGAGGTGGTTAATTTTTAAAACGTAGGTTATTTTTTTCTCCGTGGAAATTTAAAATGTAGTCATCTTAATATTTTATCAGGGAAGATCAGTATGAGGGGTGGAGTTTGTACCATTCCCTGAAGATTCCCCAGATCCGTAGAATTTAGAGCTGGTATGGGTTTTGGAGAAAGTCCAAACACCTCATTTAAGGGATGAGGAAACTGGTACTCAGAAAGGTTAAGTTATGTAGTAACGACCAAAAATTTTGAATCCTGATCCCCCAGACTCCGACACTGTCTCAGGACAAACTGAAAATGCCACCGAGGCCATAACACTATATAATATGACACATGACTGAAAAAAGCAAAATTGTATAGAGAAACCCACATGATCTTAAAGCAGCATTTGTAGTTTGCATTTTGGGACCAAAATATTAAGTCTCTGGAGGTAACTTAAAGACAACTAAGAAATAAAGCATTCTACAGATGTTTATTGAGCACCTATGATGGACAAAGAATTATGCTAAATCCTAGGGAAAGGATACTAAGAATCAAGTGCAGCCCTTCCGGTCAAGGAAAGTTATGCTAAAGTGATATAGACACTAAGTGCTGTAATAGGATGAAGGGGGCAGGAGGGCTGGCTCAGGGAAAAGTGTCAAAGAGGAAGTAGGATTTTGTTGGGGGTGGGGAACAGTATTTTAGGGAGAAAAAGGGCAAGGCATAATCCTAGGGGTGTAACATTAGTTTGGGGCAGGAGGATTTTTAAAAGCCAGAAGATAGTTTGAGACAAAGTTCAGGGGTTAGGATTTTATTTGGTAGACACTGGGAGTGAAGTGATGAAATCCGTCTTTCAGGAAGATAAAACTGCTGGTGAAATTCATGGTGGATTAGAGGGGGAAAGGGCTATAAGCAGGGAAACAAAATATGAAGGTATTTCAGTTGTCCCTGTATAGGGTGATAGAGGCTTAAACAAAGATGGTAGCACATTGGGAATATAAAGGAATTGGAAGATGGGAGACTTTGCAAAAGGAAGAATGACAGTATTTGTTGATTGGCTATGAGAAGGGAAAGACATGTCAGATATGTTGTGGGAGGAAAGCCTTATCAAGTATTATTCTTTAAAGAATAAACTTTAATAAGGTTCCCTTTTCCACTGCCCTTCTGCCCCTCTCCATGATTTTAAGTGGTGTGAAGTTCTGGATTGTCTACCTCTATTTTATCCATTTTTGCCAAGAGAAGTAGAGGAATTCTTCCAGTGCAAATCATAATACTGTAAAAGAGGGCAAGCTCCAGCTATCTAGATAGCTACAGAAAGTCTTAGTCTGCTAAAAAAAAAGATGGATGTGTTAAATTCCTGGTACACAGAGCTGACTTATAGAAAACTGAGGAAGTAGATGGGCTAAATTCTGAAAAACAAGAACTGGTTGGTGAAATAGGAAATAAAATAACAGCATAATTATAGAACTTCAAAATTAGTGTCATCTTAGAGAAGTTTTTTTGGAAAGCTAAGCATTATCACACATACATATGCTAAATCAAAGCTTTTTAAACTGTGGGTTGCAGCACCATATGGGGTTGTGTACCTGAATGTGAGGGTTGCAAAAAATTTGGCAAGGTTATGTATACCTGTTTTATATACCTGTATACCCAGGGTCTAGTGAAAATTTCTCTGGTGACTGGTGAAAAGGGGTCATGAGTGGAAAAAGTTTAAGAAGCCCTGCCCTAGATCAGAGATTGACTTTTATTATATCATGGACCCTTTTCACAGTGTTGTGAGGCCTTCCCAGAATGTTTTTAAAGACACAGAATTACAAAGGAAACCAATGAAATACTTAATTTTTAAAACAATTTCATTGACTCCAAATTAAGAACCCCTACCTTGGACTTTTGGGAAGCAGATTTCAAAAAGTTCAGAGAAATGATAAGCATAGTATAATCCTTTGACTAGAGATGATCGCTCAAAAAGGATGAAGTCTCCACAAAATACAGTGCAGCCAGAAACTATTTCAGTGAGGAAGAAAGGAGGAAAGCATCTCGAACAAAGACAACACAACAGTCTAGTTGTACAGGGAACTCTGATTAAATCATGTTTTAAAATGTAAAAGAAGTTGGTACCCATAGAGTACTTCCTTATAGCCCTGACAAGTATAGGGAGTACCAGTATTCTTTTTCCCATTTTTCAGATAGGGAAGCTAAAGAGTTTGACTTGCTCGTGGTCACATAGTTCCTAAATATCAGAACCTGGACTTAATCCTTTCAACTATATGATGCTGCCTTTCCAATAATGTGTTTTGCAGTTTACAAAGCTCTTTCACATGTATTTGCTCACATGATCTTCACAACCATTCCTGTTTTGCGGATGATAAAACTGAGGCTCAAAAAGATTTGACTTACCCCAAGTCACATAGCTACTGAGTGATAACCAAAACTTAAACTCTGGTTTCCTGATTCCTCAGTCTAAAGGTCATCTCTCTACACTGCAATGGAAGATACAGCTAGTGTCTGCAGGATGGGTTGGATTTGACCTGTCTTGTACACTTGGGACCTGCATGCTGGAGCGGGGGGGGGGGGGGGGGGGGGGGGGGGGGGGCAGTAGCAATCAGGCTGAACTGTTGTGGGTTGTATATATGTAAGTACAGCTGAAGTTGGGCTGGACCAATCATTGTTGGAGTTGATTGAGACCAGTGAAAACATAAAATTGTACTGTTAGAAGGGACCTCAAAGGCCATCTAGTTCAACCCTTACTGGAAAATGATTCCCTACAACTATACCATGTTTATCTGCTTGAAGAGTTCTAGTGAGATGGAACCCACTACCTCCTAAAGCTGTCTGTTCTACTTTCTTTTTTTTTTCTTTTAGTGAGGCAATTGGGGTTAATTGACTTGCCCAGGGTCACACAGCTAGTAAGTGTTAAGTGTCTGAGGCCGGATTTGAACTCAGGTACTCCTGAATCCAGGGCTGGTGTTTTATCCACTGCACCACCTAGCTGCCCCATCTGTTCCACTTTCATACACCTTTCAGTGTTAGAAGTTTTTCCTGATGTCAAGCTTAAATTGGCCTTTTAGAACTTTTGCCTCTTGTTTTGCCCTCTTGGAACCAGACACATGAAGTCTAATTCTTTCATATGAGAGCCCTTAAATATTTAAGCTATCATGTTCCCACTGAGTCTTCAGGCCATACACTCCCAAATCCTTCAGTGGTGAACCTATGAATGCCACAGAGAGAGCAAAGTCTAGTCAGGGATGAAATGGAGACCAGGAGAGCTGAGTAGGTGACTGAAGCACCAGCAGGGACAAGAAGACAAGAAGAACCAGGCCAGGTTTGGAAGTGCAAATTCTGTATAAAGCCTCATATACCTCCACCTGCCTGTCTCCCTTATGGGCCTAGTCCATCTCTTTAACTCCTCCAGGAACTCAAAAAAATAGGATTCTGCTTTCTCATTATTCCCCCTTTCCTGATTGATTACATGAACTTTTGCCTTTCTTTAAACTTTCTTTAAACCCAGCACCTTACTTAATAAGGCCCTCCAATTCTTTGAGAGGAAGTGCACCCTGAGATTTCTAGAGTTTTCCCTCTACCTATAAGTCAGCATCGCCTCTGAATTTGGACCCTTGGGTCTAGGAAATCAGAAATCCTGAGTTGGGAGCCATTCCCTTTTATGTCTGAGGCATACTTCCTCTTCCTGGGGCTAGGTTGCCTAGAAAACTTGGAACAGACCATTAAAGATAGCACTTCACAGGAAGACTGTCAGCACAACTTCTCCTCCTAAGAGAAAGTTGCACTGCCTGGGATCACAGAAGCAAAAGGACTGGTCAAGAAGCCTTTCTTGAACTGTCTCTAACACTAATATGCCATGACTTTGGTATTTCAGAAATTCCTGGAAAAAGCAGCCCCCTGAAGTCTAAACCAGCCAATCCATCAATCTCAGTTCTGCTCTTCTGCAGATCCAGGTGATATTTCATTTCATCACCCTCATATGTCAACTACTTTTTTCAGGTGGAGTCTAAAATCAATTCATCAATATATATTGGACCTTAAGCTAGTACTGTATTTTTTAAAATGCTTATTGAATGGAACTATAACTAATCAATTAATGACTGATGTTTCTGTTACTAAAGTAAGTTAAAAGATCTAAGGGTAGGTCTTCAAAAATAGAATCCTTTGTCATATAAACAGCATAAATCTTAACTTCAACTTTTTTCATTTTATATATTCCAGTTAGAGTAAGGTGCAGAAAAAACACAAACATAGGGGTACATCAATAGAGCATTTATCAAGTGTTTACTGTGTGCCAGGCATATAGCAAGCTCCTTTAAAATTACTGCCTTTTACTTCCCCTCCCTTTCTTTGCAGAAGCGGGGAACTATATAATGTCTTGTTGTATACATTAGTTTTGCTAAACTTTTCCCCCTTCTTTGGGCAGTGGAGAAGGAGGGAAGATAATGGGAAATGTGGATAATGTTAAAGCAATATAACAATGAAAATGTACTTTAAAAAATCCTGTGTTAATCCAGCTCTAACTGTCTCAGAACTTTTTCAGGCCACCTAGTCCCAGGTCTTAAGAGGGGAGTTAATTGGAAGAATTATAGCATTGAAAAGGACCTGAGAAGCCTCTCTAACTTTCCTAACAAGCTATGCAGTCTTTACTCTAAAGCCACTAATGAGAGGATGCCCATTCCACTCTTGGATATCCCTGATTGTTAAGGTTTTTTTCCTTACATCAAACTAAAAGCACCCTTCTACAACTTCTACTCATTGTCCAGAGTCAAAGAGAGTAATCCCGGGTAGCTAGGTGTAGCAGTGGATAAAGCACCGGCCCTCGATTCAGGAGTACCTGAGTTCAAATCCGGCCTCAGACACTTGACACTTACTAGCTGTGTGACCCTAGGCAAGTCACTTAACCCCCATTGTCCCATTAAAATTAAAAAAAAAAAGAGAGTAATCCCTCTTCCACATGAAAGCTCTTCAATTACTTGAAGATGGCTGTCCTGTTCCTCTTTATCTTATCTTTTCCAAGCAAATATTCTCTTCAACTGATTCTTATATGCCATGCTCTTGTGGCCCTTCATGGTCCTGTTGTCCATAAAGCTTATCAATGTCTTTCAAAAAACGTGACATCTAGAATTGAACACAATATTCAAGATATGATCTGGCCACAACAGAATCTATGAGGGGACTATTACCTCTGTGGACCTGAAAACTGTTTTCCTCTGAATGTAACATAAAACTCCAGGAACATTTTTACTGCCCTAGCACAATTAACTCATATTGAGTTCACAGCCCACTAAAAATCCAAACCAACTTCACCAAAGGAGACTTTTGTTTGTTGAAGGTCTTTGTGACAATTTTCACTGATCACCTCCTCCTCATGTTACAAAGCATTGCTGATCTTCAATTTCTTAGCCATGCCTATTCTTAGGAACCACCAGCTCCTGCATACTCTATCACAGGCCTCTCACCTGATTCACAATGGAGGTAACCATAATTGTCCTGCATTTTCTACATGTTCTCTATCTGCTCTACTGAATCCCTTGCTCAGAGTGGATTTCACCTGGTGGATGGGCCCTTCATTTAATAACCTAGCTTCATAAGGAGCTAAGTCTCTTGTTAAGACACTTAAAATGATCAGTGATGGGGGAAATTTTTTGCATCAAACATCTTTTATTGATGTCCAAGATATATACAGCATTGATATAAACATGATGAAGAGTCATGCCTCAGAAGATAAATGAAAGAAAGATAGAAATAATTTTCAGAAGATAAAATACAAACTACCAGTAACAATTCACAAGATTGTCCTAAATAATGACAAGGAATGCAAATTAACGCCTGAGATTTTACCTTATGCCCATTAAATTAGCAAAGATAATTAAATGTGGTGTAGGAATATCATGAATATACGGGAAGTTGGTCCAACAGTCCTGGAACCTGATTTGAAATTATTGAGAAAAGTTATTCATCTCCTTTGACCCAGTAATCTTGATGAGGTGGGGTCAGTTTGTTTTACTTACCTCATAGGATCATGAATTCAGCTGTCATGGATCTAATCCACTTTCATTTTTACTGATGAGGAAACTATGGCCCAGAAAGGTCAATGACTTGCTCCAGGCCACACACAGAGAATAAACATTGGAAGCTCAATCTGTACTAAGGTTGAGTCCATAGCCAGTATTCATTCTACTACATCACATTAACACATCACTTCCCTGCATTTCTTTGTTTTAAGAGAAGGTTGGGATGGGAGAGAAGCAGGGATTGGGAGGTGATTGGTGGGGGGAGAAAAGCACCAGTAAGTCCTTTGAAAATCTCACATGAAGAACGCGTTTTAAATAATGTTTTACTGGCTTATTCTCAGGGGCTCATTAGCTGTTACTGGGGCTATCCAGAGGCCTTGAACCAATCTATTTAAAAGATTGCCTTTTAATACCACCCACCTCTGTTTCTTGGAGTATGATGGGGGTTGATACAAATATATGAGAATAAGGGATATTCCTCAATATATAAATGGTCAAAGTATATGATCTGATAATTCTCCTTTTTTATTTTTTAGTTATTTGATTTGATTGTTTTTGCCCTCTTTTGAATGAAGTTGGCTTGTTTTATCAGTTTTGTTACTCTTTCCAAACATCAAGCTTTAAATTTTGTTTTTCAGTTCTATAGTCTTTTGGGTTTCCAATTTAACCATTTCTTCTCCAATTTTCAAGATTTCCTCGTTTGTGTTTGTTTATCAGCTGTTTTAAAAATTCTTATTCAATTAATTAATCCTCATACATTTTGTTAATGTATATTCCCAGGACTCTGATTATTCCTCTGAGAACAGCTTTACTGCATTCCAGGAATTTAAATATTTTGTCTCATCTTTATTGTCTTTTACATAATTATAAATTGCTTTTGTTCTTTGACCAACTTATTAATTAGAATGCCATTATTGTCTTCATTTGGGTCTGTGTCTTTTCCTTGGGTTCACCAGAACTGATTATTATTTTGTTGCCTTATGTTCCATAAAGGATATGTTTAATATTTCTGCCTTTATATATTTGTTTGCAATTTCTCTGTACCCTCAAAATGGTCAATTTTTGTATAATTGCCATATGCTACTGAGAAACATATATTCTTCACTGGTCCTATTCTGAAGGTAGAATAAGTCTTTTAGCTCTAATTTCTTCAACAAATTGTTCAATTCTATATTTTTCCTTTTGCATATCTCCATCAGAGTTTTTCTGAGAAAGTAGACTAATGTCTCCTACTATGTCATTTTCTGTGTTTTTTTCAATTTAGATCATTGGAATTTCATCTCTTGATGGTTTATAGGTTCAGAATATACTTGCAGAATATTCAGACACACCTAATACAATTCAACTTAAACAATTCTTATTTGTTACAAGGGAGAAATTTTATTTGAGTTAAGGTAGAAGTGGAAGGTTAATAATGATTCAAATGAAAAATTTTAAAAGAGAGTCAATGAAATAACTTAAAAATACACAGAAAAGAGCAGAAGGAAATTCAGAAGGGGACAAGGACAACCAGGGTAGCAACAACTACCATGTTAAATTTAATACATAGTTCTAAAAACCAAGCTATGTGTAATAGATTGGTATTGTCAAATAAATACTCTTTTCTTGGCCTTTTGTATATGCAAATGTTCATGTTTGTTGGTGATTTTTTAGATAATAATAAGATAAATTTTTAAAAATAGGAAAGAGGCCAAGAGAGCTAAGTGAGGTCTTGTGGCAGAGCAGGGGGATGTCTGGTTTCCTTATATGTCTGTATTTGAGTCTCGGGGGAAAGTCTTGTGCATTGGCCTGTGTAGAAAACTGTCTGAAGTCTAACCCACAAAGTAAGCAAAAGACCCCAGGGCAATGATGATACTGTTGTGACAAGATCAGAGATAGCTGCATTTTGAATGATACCTTCTGAGGGAATGATTCACTATTCTCTTGTTTTTTGTTTTTTTGGTTTTTTTAGTGAGGCAATTGGGATTAAGTGACTTGCCCAGGGTCACACAGCTAGTAAGTGTTAAGTGTCTGAGGCTGGATTTGAATTCAGGTACTCCTGACTCCAGGGCTGGTGCTCTATCCACTTCACCATCTAGCTGCCCCTGATTCACGATTCTCTTAACACTCAGTCCCGGGGGACCGACCTCCTGAAAACTAATATATGCTTCTTTTAACATACTGGTTATACTATTGTGGAGAGGGACAAGATGGTGTAGGGAAAAGACTAATGGCCTTGTAGTCAAGAGGCACACACTTAGTACCTATGTGACCCTGGACAAATAATTTAGCCCCAGGTTTCTGATCTGCATAGTAGGGATTGTACTTTTCTTGTTCTCCTCCCACCCTTTATTCTCAAAGGAAGCTTCCCAGACCCCAGGGTGGGACAATGGCTACAAATTAAACCCAAATTAATCTTAGGGAGTTTTCTATTTTGTTAGCCTCCATATATTTTTGTTTTGGTGAGGCAATTGGCGTTAAGTGACTTGTCCAGGGTCACACAGCCAGTAATTTTTAAGTGTCTGAGACTGGATTTGAACTCAGGTCCTCTGACTCCAGGGCCGGTGCTCTATCCACTGTGCCACCTAGCTGCCCCCTCCCAGGATTAATCTTATAGGGAATTTGTGAAGATCCACAAACCAATAATCCACCAGCAAAACATCAAGTCAGCCTTACTGGCTTTAGTAACAGCTGTTGTGGTGTTCTGCTGATATCAAGCCATATAGGAATTGAGTCCTGCTTCCCCCTTCTCCTGCCCCTGTGCCTGGGTATGCTGGGCATCCCATTTTCTTCAGTATTAGTGTGCCTCCTGCCACTCTCCAGTCTTTTTTTTTTTTTTTTTGGCCGGGCAATGAGGGTTGTGACTTGCCCAGGGTCACACAGCTAGTGAGTGTTAAGTGTCTGAGGCCAGATTTGAACTCAGGTCCTCCTGAATCCAAGGCCAGTGCTTTATCCACTGCACCACCTAGCTGCCTCCTCCAGTCTTTTCAGAGACTGAAGTCCTCTCCTTGGCTCTCCTACTAGCCCAACTCATTTGATGGTTACCAATAGAACCTGGGACTAGAAAAGACTTAAGTGGTAGAAGTGGGATGGAGGGACTATCTTTTCATGACTTGCCCTGTTTTAAGGATTGTGAGATCTCTTAAGATTTATGATTTAGCAATAGAGAAAGGCTTAGTTTTGTATACTTCTAGAATGGTCATATATTCCATTGGAGGTGATAGGTAAAAGCACCCAGTTAGAGGTGATAGTTTTTAAAACTCTCCTCATTTTTTGGGCAAAGGGTTGGAGACATGCCTAGTCTGGTAAGAACAAATAGTCAACATAGAGCTGGCATCAGATGCCTCTTTACATGGCTAAAAGTATAAAATTTGACACTATTGGTAACTATTTGGAACTGACATGATGAATAGCAATCTAAATGGAACATTACATTCAACTACTTTATTCCATAAGATAAACATTTAGCAGAGCTGCCATCATATTTTTTACTTATTTTCTAGACATTAACCTCATTACTGATCAAACTCAATGTCGTATTAATAAGGAAAACCACATTTTTACATGTACTTTGTTTTCAAAATGCTTTATGTGTATTTCTTATTTGGTTTGGTGCTGCTTTGCCGATGCCCCCACCTCTTTTAAGAATTACAGGTAAGGGGGGCAGCTAGGTGGCGCAGTGGATAGAGCACCAGCCCTGGAGTCAGGAGTACCTGAGTTCAAATCCAGCCTCAGACACTTAACACTTACTAGCTGTGTGACCCTGGGCAAGTCACTTAACCCCAATTGCCTCACTAAAATAAAAAAAAGGAAATAAATTTAAAAAAAAAAAAGAATTACAGGCAAGGTAACTGACTCAGAAGTCATGTGACATGCCTAAGGTGGTCCACAAGTGGTGGACCAGGGACTAAACCTCCAATCTTCTGGCTCATTCTGATACTTTTCCTGCTATCCTCTCTGCCTCCCAGTTTGTCTTTGGTCAGTGTGGAACATAAGTAGTCTTTGATGTGAGTCAAAAGAAGGAAAATCTGTTTACAGGTAGAGCTAATCATTGAAACAAAGGCCAAGCTAAAACTTTTCATGGTGACTTAGGTGACAAAAAGTTGTTTGCAGGTTTGCAGACACAATTCATCATGGTCCAGTTTCTTCTTGTAGCCCATGACAGGCCCTAGCATCCATGGTCTGGTATTATTTTCTCCCTTTCACAAAGCATTTTCTTCCCCATGACTGATTCCTGCCAGAATGACATTTCTCCTCAGAGCCTCCTTTGGACCATCTCTATTGTGTTTCCATCTGCACTTTTAGTTTGGTTAGCAGCCTCATTAGCTGAAACAGAGGTGTCCCTGCACCAACTGCTTAGATACCAGTGTCACCCCTCCCCCCTTAGCCTCAGTCCAGCCAGTTCTTCTCAGTCTCCCTCCCTGTCAGACTCTTAAAAGATAGAGGCATCATCTAAACTGACAAAACCTCTTAAAGGACAATTCACATTTTTCACTTATACCTCTAAGTGTATGGTATAAACACCACTGTTAGTGAAGACTAGATCACTGCTCTTCTGCTAATGACAGCACCATTAGAAATTCTGTGACCAGGGGCAGCTAGGTGGCACAGTGGATAGAGAACCAGTCCTGGACTCAGGAGGACCTGAATTCAAATCCGACCTAACAATGACTAGCTGTGTTACCCTGGGCAAGTCACTTAACCCCAATTGCCTTACCAAAAAGAAAGAAAGAAAGAAATTCTGTGACCAGAGGTTATACTGAGGAAAGTACCTCCTTCTACTAATTCAAACCTGCCAGATATACTGAAAAACACACAGACTCTACAGCCTAATGGGAATTCTAAGGTTGTCCAAGATGACTTTCTATATTTTCTGTTTCATCTGCTCATCACCAAGAGGACCAAAGGACCAAGAGTTAGACAGTTTGACAGACTGGCCCAATTATGGCTCTTGTGGCTAGGGGGTAGGATCACTGCATCATGCATAGATAGGAGCCTAAAGGAACCCCAGAAGTCATTTAGCCCAACATCCTTATTTTATAGATGAGCAAACCAAGGTCTAGGTAGGTTGAGTAACTTACCTAAGATGGTAGAGGTAGCGAGTGGCAAAACTGGGTTTTATATGAACCCAGTTCCTCTGACTCTATTTAGAGGGCTCTTGCCACAGTACAGAAAAGCTCCCAAAAGGATTTTTATCTGAATCCAAGTCAAGCCATTTTTTTTCTCAGAAGCTCTATTGGTACCTGTTGTGGAGTTTACCTCTTGGGCTCCTCTTAAGCCACTGTATTTCTTCATGGTGTTTATGCAATTCTAGATGAAGTAGAGGTGGGCCAAGAAGATCTAAGCTCAAATCCTGCCTCATTTACTTCTTACCTGTGTGGCCCTAAGGAAGTCACTTAACTTCTGTCTTTCTCAGTTTCCTCATCTGTAAAATGGAGACAATAATAGTACCTACCTCCCAGGGTTGTTGAGAAGATAAAATAAGATAATATTTGTAAATCACTTTACAAACCTTAAAACACTATATAAATGCCAGCTATTATTATTACAATTAATGAATCAATGCCTACTGACAAGAAATTTACCATCTAAATGAAGGGACAAATATATATATATATAGAGAGAGAAATATAAATGCAATAAATCTAAAAAGAATAAATACAAAGTAAAGTCTAAGACAGTGTGAAAGGTAGGCCAACTTCAAGCACTTGAGTGTGTGGAAATTTATTTTGATTTGGGGACCCTACCTTTGGGCTGAGATTAGAAAGCCTTAGGCCCTCAGGATCTCTTCTGTGTGGGAGGTGCTGGTGCCCCTCCCCCTCTGCTTCAGCTGAGCCAAAAAGTCCTGTGGTCTGTACAAGACACCAGGTCAGACAGCTGAGGGGGAAAAGCCCCCAGCTCCCTCCGACTTGAGCAGAAGTATCTGAGAGATCCTGGGCTTGTCCGTGCTGGGCTCTGGCCTAGCCTGTGCTGAGGCTCATGAGGCTCAAGGGCACACCCCCCCCCCCAGCTCTGACTGGTGGATTAGCTTGGTCTGTGGGGGCGCAGGAAGCCCTGAGATTTGAGTGGAGATAAGAAAGATATATATATATAGACCTGGGGGTTAAACTCAGGAGGAGGTAGAAAAAAGGACTGGGAAGGGGCTGACGAGATTAGAAAGGTTGGAGATAGAGAGACAGGAGGACTGGAGCGGCAGACTAGAGACGGGCGCTACAAGGATGCAGGAGAAGGCTTAAGGACTAGGAGCAGAGAAAAGAGAGGCCGAAGGGCAGACTGAGGGAGCAGACAGACAGAAGGTCAGTGAGAGAGAAACACAGGGGTTCAGCGGTGGCAGTAAGGAGAGGAAATTTAGAAGCAGGGGGATTTACAAAGTGAAAGGGGCTCAGAGTTAGAATAAAGGATCTGAGTGCCCTAAGGCAAGAGGCGGCTAAGGTCCTTATTGTATTAAAGAAGGTCCAGGCGCAGCAGGTAGGAAAGAGATGCACTTGCAATGCAGTCAGGTTGTACATTTTATTTCCCTGTATTCTTAATTTTAAATAGTATCTCATAAATAAACTCTGCTTTGATTATTTAGTTAAGAGGCTTCTTAATATTTTGCTTATCAATTTGGGAGTGGAGCAGTGTGGTGGAACTTTATAAACGGCCCATATTAAATTAATAGCAGTCAGATAGCCAAACAGTCAAAAGTCCCCAGATTAAGTACCCCAGTCAGCTTTAGCCCCCCAAATTAGGCCAATATTTTCATAAGCAATTCAGAAAAGGTTTCATGTAGAAGGTATTATTTGAGCAGGACCCTGAAGGAAGAGAGGGATTCTATGAGGCAAAAGTGAAAAGTGAATGCATTTGGGGGTGGGAGTGAGAGAGCAAAGAAAGAGAGCAGTGCAAAGTCACTGAGACAGAAGGCAAACAGGCTAGTTTGGCTGGGTGGTAGAGTGTGGGAGGGGAAGGTCATATCTAATAAGGCTGAAAAAATAGGTTGGAGGCAGGTTTAGAAGAGCTTTAATACCTAAATAAACGAGTATATATTTGGGGGGCAGCTAGGTGGCCAGTGAATAAAGCACCAGCCCTGGATTCAGGAGGACCTGAGTTCAAATCCAGCTTCAGAAACTTAATACTTATTAGCTATGTGACCCTGGGCAAGTCACTTAACCCTTATTGCCCAAGCAAAAAAAAAAAGGATAAAAGTCAGGCACACAGGAGGTTCCTGGCCAGTGCCAAAAAAAAAAAAGAGTATATATCTGATCCAAGAAGCAATAGGAAGCCAGTGGAATTTATTGTGTAGGTGTGTGACATGGCTAGATCTGCCCCCCAGAAAATGCAGTTTGGCAGCAGTGTAGAAGCTAGACTAAACTGGGGAGTGACTTGAGGCAGGGAGACCAATTAGGTCTTGACTGTTGCAATAATCGAGACAAGAAGTGATGCTCTAGGCCTAAACTAAGATGGTAGTTTTGTGAGTAAAGCAAAGGCTATAGATGAGACATGTGATGAAATAATGAGATTTAGCAGATACTTAAAGACCCACCTGGAGATTAATCTAGACTGATTGAATCAAGTGAGAGTGATTAACTGCTGATTAGCCTACTTCAAGTTAACTGGATTGTAATCACATCTTGAGAACACCTTCAGAACCAAGGGATTTGGATGACGCCAACCAATCAGCTTGAAGCAGTGTGTAAGGACCGCCTCTGTTCCAGACCTATAAAAAGCTTCCACAATCAGTTTGCTGGAGAGAGTTTGTGATTGAAGCAGGCTTGTGGCAGAGGACTTGAGGAAGAACCAGACCAGGCTGGAATTCTAGGCTAAATAGGCTTTTTTTTTTAACTTTCTGAACTCCATGGGAATATCTGTATGCTTTAATAAATGTTTAATGCCCAAGGACTGGTGCTAAAGCTTCTAATTTAAGGCGACCACAATTTAGATTTTAAACATCACAGACAGATATCATATTTTGTTAAAAATGGAGTTAAAGCTTCCATAGTTCTCTTTATAATAAGTAATTTAGAAGTAATAACAAGCATAAACACTATTGTTACCTATCTTTATAATTGAAAGGAATCCTAAATTTCACATAGAGATTATTGAAAATAAATGTATTTTCCCCCACCTAAGTTTTCTGGCCTGGCCCCAGCAGTTCAGAGCTTCTTTTCCCTAGTACCAGCAGTTCAATGCTTTGCAGCACTGGTACTTCCAGATTACAGCCCCTGGCAGGCTTTTGTTCCTGATGGGCTGTGGAGGCCTGAACAAACTTCTGAACCCTGGAGCTGGGATTTCTGCAGAATTAGAAAGAGGGAGGAGACACCAGGGTGCAGGGGTAGGTTTTGATATAAGCCTGTATTGCATCCTTGGGTCTGCTAATGCAGGCTCTTTAGTATTGTGGAATGTGGAAGAGGGGTGGCAAGTGAGCTCAGGATTAGTATTAGTGTCTGGGTTTAGGGTTTTTTTTTGGGGGGGGCAACCTTCTTTTGGATTCTCTGTGACCTAGACAATAGAGACAATTGAAGTTGTTTCATCTTTGGTGCATAGTTTCTATTTTGGAGAGGTTTAAGAGGTTATGGGGATCAGAGAAAATGTCTAGTCTGCCATCTTTTTGCTGCTTAGCTCAACTTTTAATTATTAGGGCTACTTCTCTTCTGAGTCCATAATGTGCTCTCTTCAGCGGTACCGTTCTTCTGTCAAAGGTATATGAGTAGCTGTGCTCCCCTGCTAGAACAAGCTTCCAAGGTCCATAATGTGCTCTCTTCTCTGCTTCCAGGGGTCATGCTCACTGAAACTGCTTCACATCTCTAGTCAAGCCTGTCTGTGTGGAGAGGATCACAGATTTAGGGATCTTAGAAGGGATTTTAGAAAGCCATTGAATCTAACTCCTTCATTTTATAGATGAGGAACCTTAGGCATAGAAAAATTAAATTACTTATCCAAGGTTATGCAGTTAATAAGAATCTGAGATAGGATTTGAAGCCAGGTCTTCCAGATCCTTTTTATGAAGGTTGAACAACTTCACCAATGAAATTAAAGGGATCCTAACCATTAGACAAAGAAATAAATTGGCCATGCCCCTAAGGTTTTTAAATAGCTAAGCCTTAAAAATAGTTGAGGAGTTCAAGGTCATTGAAGCTTGGAGCCAACAGTGGATGGAAAACCTAGTCCTTGTGAATTGTAACGATTGGATGACGCCACCTGCTGGAGACTTACTGTAGAAAAGCTCCGCCATGAAAGGAAGGTCTTTGAGGGCAAGACATGCATCTTTTCTTTGGTGTCAGGAAGTGACGTTTGCTGGTGGGAGGAGGAAGGGGGAGTCGGGCGCTCTGTCTTTCTCTCTTTCCTTTGGACTCTGGTGGAGAGTGGAGCTAGAAATGTGCTCTCCCTTTAATAGATAGATGAATGTAGGCCTTTCTCTCTTTACCAAATTCTTATTCTCATTAATAAATGCTTAAAAGCCTAACTCTTGCTAAAGCTTATAATTAATTGGTGACCACTCATTAGATATTTTAGACAGACTAGCTAGAATTTTAGCCCTTAACAGAATGGATTCTCCCTGGAGAGAGAAGAAGGAATTTTCTGGCTCCTTTCTTACCCTGCCCCCAAACACACATTGGCCATGGTGTCTAACAGCAGGGCTACTCACCTAGGAGAAAGCTTTTGTAGAGCCAGCTATAGGAACAGTTGAGGGAATAGTAAAAAGAGCACGGCATCTGGAGTCAGAAGGCCTGAGCCCAAAGACTTTATTTACTAATATATGATTTTGGCCAAAGCACTTCTCTCTGAACCTCAGTTCTTTTTAAAAAATCTGTAAAATCTTCATTTTGTTTATACTAGATGATTTCTAAGGTTCTCAATCTATAAAACTTCTTAATCTATAAAAATTAATAAAAATTTAGGTTAATCAATACACATTTATTAAGCATCTATTATTTGCTGGGGACATAGATACAAATGTTAAAGACAGTCCCTACTGTCTTTGGGAGAAGACAATACACAAGAGAAAGCTGAAAGGGGGGGTGGGGAAGGAAAGAAAGTACAGGCTTAGGGGGAGTCTGACAAAGAAGTCCAAAACAGTATGACCAAGTGGGAAATGTAAAGATGATTGACCTCAGCCCCCTCCTTAAATGGAAGTTTTGGAGTTCATGGCTCCTTGTCCTAGCCAGAGAGGCAGAGGATACCGATGAGCTGTGAGGACAAGGCTGGATCTTGCAGGAGACTGAAATTTCCTAACGATGAGCTTCCTGGGGCATGATGAAACAGTCCAAATAAGTGCTTGAAGATGCCTGCTAACAATGAGAAGGACATATGACACAAGTGAGCTCTCCTGTCTGATACATCTTATGATATATTCCATCCATGGCCTATGTTCAGGGACTTGATAACAAAGGGAGGCCACGATCAGAGCCTTCTGGATGTCAGAATCTACTGTCAATAAGCCATGGTCGGTGATGTGACCATGGGATCAAAGGAAAACAGATGTAGTGGTGGAAGGAACCAATTCCCTCATTTTACAGATGAGGAAAGAGGCCCAGAGAAGGCAGAGCTGGGATTCCAATCCAAGTTTTCTGACAAGTGCAGCTGGATTTGAAATGTACCAGCTACCTCCAACTCAGGGTCCTATTGGGTCCCATTAATGTAGGGCAGATGAACTCAGTCTCCTATTAAAGGTGACCTTTCAGATTCAGAGATGTTTGTCATTTCCTCTCACCTCTTCTCACTATTCCTATAGCAATTTTCTTGAATTCCCATCACTTTCTAGGTAAGGTTGCTGCTTGGTGATTTCCTTCATGGGCTAGGCAGCTTCTTCTGATCTTCTTCTAATGTAGTATGGCTTTGCAACTGGAAATTCTAGTCTGGAGAAGTAAATTCCTCCTGGAACCTCTGTTTTGAAGAAGGGTGCAGGCCAGCCATCTTTCATTCCTTTCCTGGTTCTGCTTCTGATTTTCCCACCACTGTCCTCCCCATCTTCCAGCTCCCTTATATGAATTGTCTTCACCCATTAAAATTTAACCCTCTCAAGGACAGGGTATATCTTTCTTTTTCTTTGTATTGTGCTTCTATCTGTACCCCTAACTCTTAGTGTAGTGCCTGGCACATGGGAAGCCCTCAATAAATGTTTGTTGTAGGGGGCAGCTAGGTGGTGCAGTGGATCAAACATCAGCCCTGGATTCAGGAGGACCTGAGTTCAAATCTGGCCTCATATACTTGATACTAGCTGTGTGACCCTGGGCAAGTCATTTAACCCTCATTACCCCACAAAATCAAAACAAAACAAAAACCCACAATAAATGTTTGTCGTATCCACTTGCAAACTTGAATTTAAGAAGGGGGAGAAATGATTGATAAACTCTTCTTAAAGAAAGTTTTCTCAATCCACAGTGCTATCCATCTCTTGACAGCTATCTTTCACAGTATGTTATAAACTCTGCATCTATAGTTTCAGGAACCAAAGGGACATGGAAAATGCAGGGGAGGAAACAGGTCCCTGCTCACTGAGAGATTGCCATAAGAAGAACAACACATTTTTGTTGTTTTCAGGGGTATGTGGACATTCTCATGCAAGCTTCTTTAAGGCAAACCGAACATGCTGCTATCTCCTCTTGAAATCGCAGCCTCCAAGTGCTACCTGAAGAGAAAGGTTTGGTTAACTTAAACAGCTTGATCATTTATAGGAACCAATCCACAATAACATAAAGTAGAGAATAATTCCACTTTATAAACAAATACAAACTAGTAGCATGGGAAGACCTAGCTTCAGTCATCCTTCTGATACCTACCAGTTCACACTCATTCACAGCTCCCACACCAGTTGGGGCACTCGTCACTTCAAACCTGAAGTATTCAAGTCCCCTTGCTACCTGTCTCTCACTTTAATCCATCCTCCACAGCTGCCAAAAATAATCTCAAAACGGTGATGGCACCCAAGAAATTTCAGAGACTCCTAATTGCCTCAAAGATAAAATACAAGTTCTTGGTGGTATCTGAAGTCCTACTTTTGGTAGACCTCCCATAAGGCCCTTCATCCACTGTTTCCTTTCAACTCAGCACTCCTACCTCAGGCTTTCCAGCGTCTACCCAGGCTGTTCTCTGTCCTGAAATACACTCCCCCCTCTCTGCTTTTAAAATCCTTAGCTGTCTTTAAGGCTCAGTGCAGGTGTACTCTCCAATGAAAAGCCTTTCCTGAATACCCCAGCTCCCCCTAGAGGCAGCTAGGGGGTGAAGAGCAGAGAGTGCTAGGCTTGGAGTCAGAAGACCTCGGTTCAAATTTGGCCTTAGATCTTTACTGGCTGTGTGGTCCTGGGTAAGCTACTTGACCTTTGTCTGCCTCTGTTTCCTCAGCTGTAACATGGCTATGATGATAGCCCTCACAGGGTTATAAGGATCCAATGAGACTCGTTTAAGTCACTTAGCATAGTACCTAGCACATAGCAGATGCTTAGTAAACAGCCTGTTTCCTTCCTCTCTCGATGCTGATGCTTACTCTCAAGTCGGATAATCTTTATTTATTGTGCAAATATATCTCCTATGTAGAATGTAAGTTTGTTGAGGGGAAGGACTGTTTTAGTTCCTCTTTGTATCCCAATAGCTTGGCAGTGCCTCTGACTGTAAATCTAATTAGATTTACTATATGAACACATTACCCAAGCCATGTTGACTTTTGTTACAGATAGTGATTTGGGGGCAATGCTGCCACAGTTTTTCTACTTTTGTATTTGTAACTATTTTCTGCAGCACTTTTTTTTAACATAACCCACATAGAATACCAGAATCAAGAGTTATAATTTTTAAAAGATAGACATACCAGACTCAGACACTTGACACTTACTAGCTGTGTGACCCTGGACAAGTCACTTAACCCTAATTGCCTTACCAAAAAAAAAAAAAAAGACAGACATAACTTGGATGCCCATTCCACTAAGCTGTTATTGGAGTGAAAATAAAAACCTTTTAAAAAATATTGGTGCTTGATTTATAAACTTTTGTCTTCTGTTTTGGCTGTGTAGGCATTAATGGGAATTCCATCAGAGCTAAATAGATTACTGTATCACAAGGACTCAAGCCAGATAACATGAAACACTTGTGATCTTTTCTGATAAACATTTGTTGTGTGTCTACCATGTGCAAGGTGTTCTCATGGGTTCTAGGAATAAACACAGGAACAGTTGTGGTGTGGGCACAAGAACATTCAATTCTGAGTCAAAAGACCTTGGCTTAAATATCTCTCTCTTGCTTATCTGCATGATCACTTCTCTGGAACTTTTTTTCTTTGGCAGTAAAATCATGAGACTGCCTGCAGCACCTACTTCACAAGGTTGCTGTGAGAGCAGAGATGGCATTAGCGGGAAGAGAGGGAGCCACTCTAACCAGAGCTTGGAAATATGTCCTCATTTGCATTCATTTCATTCATCAATAGCTATACTAGTTGAGGGCCTGAAACAGAAACTAGATTTTTCCCTATAAGGTGCCATGGAGGAATATGTCTGGTCAGGACACGCACTTTTTTAGCCCAAGCACTGTAAAATTGGTCTCAAAGCCTGGATATTTTTTGACTGATAGCACATTTCCATTCTTTCAGAGGTAGTGCGCCTGCTGGCTTCCACTTTGTTGGCTAGCTGACACTCATACCATTGAGGCTGTATGTCATTTGACAAGTTGGTCACATGGTTTGAGAGTCACGGAAATGAGGAGAAAAGGGGTAAGGGAATGGAAGAAGGTTCTGCCACTATAGTTTGTCTTCTTCCTCAAACCAGAATGAGAATTGAAATTTTTAAGATCTTTTTTGAGAACCCTGCCTACTCTAGAGAGTGATCGAACAGAACTAAGTCTCTTAGATAGGAGATCGATGAGACCAGACAATGCTCTCAAATGGTCACTGCCCTTGACAGGCAGCACCTACAGATTAAGGGTTGTAATAGCAACCCAGCAGGTTATTATCCAGCAAGTCACTGCTCCCAAAAAGGAGGGAGACATTAGTTATTCCACTGAAGGTAGGGTTATCCCAATTGGATGGTAGAGGAAAAAACCTCCCAAATGCAATGCTAAATAGAATACCCACCTGGAAAGTTTCTGAAATGAATCTGACCAGCAGTTTCCAAATTTTCTGCCCTGACCCTATCCATTAGGCTTTCTATATTTGGGGCCATAAAGAACAGGATTAAAACTCACATTCAGAATGCAGTTTAGGGAAAGGATTATGCCCCAAATTTAAAACACTGATCTATGTGAGTCTGATGGGGAAGCTCCCACTGTGATGTAGCCAGAGGGCAAAACATTTAGACTGCTTGGCCAATTCCTATCTTCATGGCTACAGCAGGAAGGCCAAATGACTTGAGTCTATGAATAACTTTGGGGCACTTGGGGCCAGTTTGAATATGAATGAAAAGGGTCTAAGGCTGGCCTATTTTTTGACAATCCAGTCCCCAAAGGCTAGAAGAGATTCAGGTCTGGGGCTCTGCACAGGCAACCCTGACTACTGACAGCAAGGTGCCAATGGACTGGACTAAGTTGCCAAAATGCCTTCGACTGAGGGGCAAGAGTTCTACTTTGAGAAATCACTTGGTTATAGCTTTGGAGTTTGTCTATGCACCATAAGAAGACCTGACACAGTTTACCTCCCTTCCTCACTGGAATCTGGAGAGCTTGGCATAGGGCTGTTTGATGGCTATTTTGGATAATGGGATGTGCAAGCCTTCCTTTGGACACCCAGGGTAGATGAGTGAATGAGCTTCAGTTACCTTCATATTGGACGCAGGGACCAGTAACTGTACTTGGGTAACATCCAGAAAGTCAGGAGTTCAGTCCCAGAATCTTTGATAAGTTTTGTCCCCTACCCCACTGGCCCACTGAGAGGTAGGGGGAAATACAAAAAACTAGTATTAAAAAGACAGTGAATGGACAAGACAAACATTTGAAGTAATCTCTTTTTCTTGGGTAACATAACCCCTGACATGCAGATAGTGTGGCAGTTTTTCCAGCCAATGGCAAAGTCTGTCCTAAAACAAACTACTTTGAATTCTTGTTCCCAATGGGATTTTCCCCTTAGAATGTAAAGACAATGATTTTGATTTAGCCTGTAGCAAGTCTTCTATGAGTGATATTGTTAAGTATTTTTATGTTAGCATATGGTTTTATACTTGTTTTAAGTTTAGTTTACTTAAACTGTTGTGCTTTTTGTGGTAGCAAAAAACTGGAAACAGAGTGGGTGTTCATTCACAGCTGGACAAATTGTTGTAGAGGAATGTAATGGAATACTGTTGCATTGTAAAAGACAAGAAGAAACACCGACTTACACAAACTGACAGAACAAAGTAAGCAACGCTAGCACAGTATACATGACTATAATAACGCAAATGAAAATTACACTAAAAGGCAGAACTCAAGATTTACAGTGACCAAGATTGACAGATGACAAAATACTTTGTTCTCAGTAAAGGTGGGGAACTATGGAAGCAGGATGTTGCATACACTGCAAACACAGTTGTTTTTGCTTAACCATTTTGGTAACAAGGCAGGGTTCCAAGGTGGGAGATATATATTAGTAAATGGTTGTGGCATTAAAAAAAAGACATCAATTTCTAAGAGCCCCAAAAGGAATTATGTAACATGCTTGGAAAGACCTCCAGTGGCTGAACCTTTCTTTGCATACAAGCCTGGGCTTCCACCAGCAAGTATTAGCACTGAAGATAGGGTCTAAAGATTGGTAAATAATGAAATGGTTCAAGGTCCACCCCTACAAGCTCTAGGTCATAGACATACAATGCAGGCTTTAACCCAAGAAGAGGGAAAACGGGCCTGACCTGACACTCAGGCCTTGGACCTTATAATCTGATGTCTATGGTAATATACGTAATCACAATGCCAACAAGAGACAACCATACCTATTTATGCCTCTCCCAACAGGTTAATTATATCTCCTAGACTTAAGTCTAATGCAATCATGGACTGGAGCTATGCAAAATAGTTGTATTACTGGGCTGACTTCATTAACTATCCTTATGATGAAGATGGCGTATGTTCATGTTCTAAGTTGCTGCTTTTCTGCATGTTACAATTTACCAGGAATTAGCTTCTCTTGGTTCATATAGCCCTCTCCAAGAGAAGCTATGGGTGTCACCTGTCACAAGATTTTCCTAGCCCCTGCCCCCCTTTAAAAGGACTGGGCACAAGACTGTCTCATATATCTCAAAGGCACTGCCAGTAGTTTTATCTCCAGCCAGGTTTGTATAATCCCTTTTCCCAGGGGCAGAGTCAACTCAGTATATGGGGGAGTGGTTCTGACTGCTTACTATGCATTTCATAAAAATTAACTAAGGTGTGTACTGTGCCCCCTGGAATCAGGAACTGGGTCCAGGATGAGGCATGGCTGATTAAACTGTGCATCTACTCAGGGTCTGCTACATATCCTCAAGAGCCTAGCTTCTTAAACTGTAGGTCTCAACCCCATATGGGGTCACATAACTGAATGTGGGTGTCACAAAAAATTTGGCAACAGTATACCTATATACTCAGGGTCACATAAAAATTTCTTGGGTGAAAAGGGGTTACTAGGGGGCAGCTAGGTGGCACAGTGGATAAAGCACCGGCCCTGGATTCAGGAGGACCTGAGTTCAAATCCAGTACTTGACACTTACTAGCTCTGTGACCCTGGGAAAGTCACTTAACCCTCATTGCCCCACAAAAAATTTAGAAAAAGAAAAAGGGTCACGAGTGGAAAATGTTTAAGAAGCCTTGCTCTAGATCAAGGGGCCACTGAACAGTGCCTCATCCCAGGCATCCTTTGAATCTACCATTGCTTCAGTCTACAACTCTGTCTTTAGCCTAAGAGTGTCATTACTTTCTGTGCCTCTTAATTAGAACCTAAACACCAAATGGTTTGTCCACCACTACTTCCAATAGAAGTTATAGGCTTGAGGAAAGAAGTCAGGCACAGTGCAGAGATAACGGAAAGGATAGCTAGCTATTATCTCCATTCTCCAGACTTCAGGGGAAGGGTTCTATCCTTGCCACCTTTTTATTTTCCCATTTGGGTTCAGTTTCAAGGTGCTCTCAGTATTTGGTGGAGACGCTTCTCAGTGGTACTGTGAAAAAAGCAGGAATTAGATCATGGGACCAAATGACTTTTTTCCAGCAATGAACAGGAAGCATTACTGCAGTATGAAGTTTCAAAGTTTACTAGGTGGCCCATCATTTTTGTATAACAAAAGCCCTCAGTTCTGGACTTCTACCTCCCAAGCTGGTCTGTCAGCTGCCATGGGTCCTCAGCCAACAGTTCTGCCACAGTCGATTCAAGAAACACTTATTAAGTGCCTACCGTGTGCAAGGTACTGTGTTAGATGCTGGGGATACAAAGATAAAAACAGTCCTTGCCCTCAAGTTGCTTACATTGAGGGGAAGGAGAGCAGTTAGAGGGAGGGTTCAGATCCCATGCACAGAGATACGTATGACACACAAATGAGAGTGTAATAGAGGCAGTGGAGAGATTTAGACAAAGTGCTTTAGGAACTGTGAGGAGGATGAGAACATTTTATGCTCTCAAAGCTCAAGGACATCCTTGATGTTGTCAATTCTGTCTCAGCTCCAGTGACCCTGTTATTGGTCCAAAGTGCCGCTGAGTTCAGTGTCTAGTTCACTTGGGAAACACTAGGGCATGACCCTGGTGGGTAAGTCCATTCAGGGGATGCGCTTAGATTGCTGGGAGAAGGGTGTCTCACTATTAGCTAGGCACCGGTGGGCCTTGTGGTTATCAAGTCTCCTTTTTTTGATGGAAGCTCATCACATTCAGAACACTAGGAGGGCTCATCTCCACCGTGAACTTGGATATGTTCATCAAGTTTGGACTGCTTAGAAAAACACTTGTCACATTCACTGCAGGAAAACACCTTTTCCCCCTTGTGCAGACGTTGATGGGCCTTCATTCCAGCCTTCCACCGGAAACTCTTGTTACACTCAGGACACTGGAAGGGTTTTTCACTCGTGTGCACAAGCTGGTGGTTTGTCAGGCTTCTCTTTTGACGGAAGCTCTTGTCGCACTCAGGGCACTGGAAGGGTTTCTCTCCAGTGTGTACTCGGATGTGCTCTGTGAGCCTAAACTGATCAGCAAAGTTCTTTCCACACTCACTACAGGAAAATGGCTTCTCCCTCTTATGTATCCGCTGGTGGGCCTTCAGATAGGCCTTCAAAGAGAAACTCTTGTCACAGTCAGAGCACTGAAATGGCCTCTCACCCCTGTGGAGACGCTGGTGGGCTTTCATCCCAGCTTTCCAGCGGAAGCTTTTATTACACTCAGGGCACTGGAAGGGTCTCTCACCCGTATGAACAAGCTGATGGTTGATGAGGCTTCTCTTCTGACGGAAGCTCTTGTCACACTCAGGGCACTGGAAGGGCTTCTCACCAGTGTGCACTCGGATGTGTTCTGTAAGCCTAAACTGATTGGTGAAGTTCTTGCCACACTCACTACAGGAAAATGGCTTCTCTCCCTTATGTATTCGCTGGTGGGCCTTCACGTAGGCCTTAGAAGAGAAGCTTTTGTTACATTCAGGGCAATGGTAGGGTCTTTCCCCAGTGTGAACTAACTGGTGATTAATCAGGCTCCTCTTGTGACAGAAGCTCTTGTTACACTGAGGACACTGGAAGGGCTTCTCCTCTGTATGCACTTTGGTGTGGCTGGTCAGCTTTGATTTGTGCGTAAAGCCCTTGCCACATACTCCACAAGAGAATGGCCTGATGCCACTGTGCAGGCGCTGGTGGGCCTTCATGTTGCCCTTTAGTCGGAATCTCTTATCACACTTGGGGCACTGGAAGGGTCTCTCACCTGTGTGCATGAGCTGATGGTTGAGCAGACTTTTCTTCTGATGGAAGCTCTTATTGCACTCCGGGCACTTGAAGAGAAAGGCTATGTCTCCCATATGCATAAGCTGGTGATGGAGAAGGCTTGCCTTCTGTCGGAAGCTCTTGCCACATTCAGTGCACTGGAAGGGTTTCTCTCCACTGTGCACCCTCATATGTCTGGTGAGTCTATACCGCTGGGTGAAGCCTTTGCCACACTCTCTACAGGAAAAAGGCCAGTCCCTACTGTGTAAACGTCGATGGGCCTTCATGTGGGACTTTCGACTGAAGCTCTTGTCACACTCAGGGCACTGGAAAGGCTTTTCTCCACTATGTACCCTCATATGTTCAGTGAGTTTGTACTGGTGAGTGAAGTCCTTTTCACACTGGCTGCAGGCAAATGGCCTCTCTGTGCTGTGTAAGCGCTGGTGGGCCTTCATGTAGGACTTTCGACAGAAGGTCTTACCACACTCGGGGCACTGGAAGGGCCTCTTTCCTGAATGCAGCTGCTGGTGCCTGAGGAGGTACTTCCTCTTAAAGAATCTCTTGCCACACACTGGACAATGGAAAGGATTCTCACTTGTATGTAATTTGATATGGGTGATAAACCTAGCTTTCCGAATGAAAACCTTACCACATGTACTGCAGGAAAACTGTCCATTTCCACTGTGCAGGCTCTGGTGGGATTTCAAACCAGCCTCCCATCGAAAGCTCCTATCACATTCAGAACACTGGAATAGTTTTTTCCCTACCGGTATGAACTGGCGGTAATGCCGGTTCACACTGTAGCTAAAGCTCTTCTCACATTCACTAGACTGGAAGCACTTCTTCCCATAATGCAAATGTAAGCTAGACTGCTTTCTCATTTTTTCCTTGCATTTTGAGCACGTGCAAGGCTTGTTCTTTGTGTGGTTTCCATGGTGTTTCACTAGATGCCCTTTGGCTTGGAAGTTTTTCCCAAAGATAGGGTAGGAACAAATTTTCTCCCCTAAGGGAGATTCCTGGTAATTGGGTGAGCTGAAAGTTTTGTGGCTCTCATATTTGCCACTGTGGTTGGAGTCCTCTAATTTGGGAATCGATGTCTGCATGCCTTGGATACACACATATTGCACAGTGGCTTTTTGATCAGATTTGGAGGAAATCTCTTTCCTTCCCTCTGAGCACTGACTTTGAAGACCACCTACAACACCTTCCTCCTTTTTTGTTCTTGCAGCTCCATGGCTCCCTGGAATTAAAAAGAAAAGATCCCATCATTATTTGTATCTGCCCTAGAGTGAAGGAAAGAGATTTCTTCATTTTACAACTGAGTTTGAGAAAGTCTATTCTGAGCCATTCTAGTAATCCAGTTTTTCCTAGGTCTGACTTTCAAAGAAGCTGTAACTTTACCCTCAAATCCCTAATCACCAACCAAATATAACCAGACTGTTGAGACCTAATTTTTTTTGTGGGGCAATGAGGGTTAAGTGACTTGCACAGGGTCACAGAGCTAGTAAGTGTCAAGTTCTGGATTTGAACTCAGGTCCTCCTGAATCCAGGGCCGGTGCCTTAACCACTGTGCCACCTAGCTGCCCCTACTGAGACCTAATTTAAATGTGAAAGGCATATTCAAGGAAAATATTGACAAAAATAAGGACTTAAGGTTTCTATTTTTCTAGTAGGATAAGTCAAACCTTATTAGCTGAACAGATTAATCCAGAGAACATAAGACTATGGGTTACAACAAAATGGTATTTTGACAACATACATTGCTATTACATCTTCTCTAGCCTATGGCAAAAACTGCAAGTTGCACAGACCTTTTTTCACTTTCAAAATGCATTTTTAATTGTTTCCAGCCACTCTATTAAAGATACAAAATATGAGATGAGCTCTTAGAAGGAGAAGTATATGGACCCCAACCTTTAGCCAGATCCTATGGAAAGGTAGGGAGTTTGGGAAACTACATTCCTCCCCCATGTTCACCACTGCTTAAGAAAGATCGCCTAAAAGATCAAACAGAGGGACCATGTGGCTTTCAACAAGGGTAAGTAGCAGTTTACCAAAAGACCAACGGTGCTGAGGAGTTTTACTCTCTTTGACAAGGAAACCTGTGTTGGGGCAGATGACCACATGGATATAAAAGGTTTTCTCCAGCTAAAAAACATGAGACAAGAAGGAACAGTGGCAACTGTTGAAATAGGGGCTGGAGTACCATATTGTAAATTAAAGCTAAGTTAGTGTAGGTAGCAAAAAAGGATATTGGCTATGTGCTTGCAAACTGAACCAGTCCACTTAGACCTGTGTGACTTTGGACAAGTCATTTAACTTCTCTGAAGCTTTCTTCATCTAAAAATCAAGAATAAGTAAATGTACAAAGTGTAAATCCTTGTATTTGTTGCACTGAATCAAATGCCATAATGTATGTAAAACTGTTTTGTAACTATGCAGTTACAAAGTATATCTATTATTACTGTTATTGTTATTAATACAACATAATAATGCTAACAATAATAATAGCTTATATTTATATAATTCTTTACAGTGATATAATATTGCATCATTTCCTAGGCTCAAGTCTTTTAAGACTGTTCTTTTCCCTTTAATTGGGATAAAGCATCTTATTTATTGTTTAATCCAGGTGAAATTATCAGTTACTTTGTCTTCCCTAGGAAAAGGAATACAACAGGGCTCAAACTTGTTTCTTTTTATTGTTACAGTCTTAGCTATAACTTTAGTCCTATTTTGATTTTAGGCATGATTTATTCCCTTACTAGTAGAGTTGACCAGGTGCCAAGAGAACCCAGTTATATTATTATGAAAGCAAAATATTAGTGGTCTAGAGTACTGGTATCAAACTCAAATAGAAATGAGGTCCACTAATCAATATATAAAGGTCCCTACAGGTCACATATTGACTTAATTTTAAAATGAATTGTTATCTATATTTTATTATGTTTATTTATTTTGTTAAATATTTCCCAATTACATTTTTCTGGTTCAGATTGTACTCAATGTGCTATTAGCTGCATGTCTGATACCTCTAGAGAGGCATCCTGGCCAATGGTCCACTGAGAAGGAAAAGTCAACATGAAACAGCATTCATTAACCACTCCATTAGTGATGCTACACTTTTGCCTCTAATTCATAACATTTTTAATTTTTAGAGTTAAGAATTCCAGGTTCCCTAAACATGACAAGAAAAATGGAGGAAAACTCACCTTATTCAATTTAATAGAGGCAATAGTTCCCAGAATAATGAGTTACTTTAGTTCAAGGGTTACAGAATTCTTGAACATTTAGCTCCATGATTCTTTCTCTCTTTTTAAAATAATAAGCATTTTTATTTCAAGTTCTGAGTTCCAAATGCCTCCTTCCCTCCCTCCCCACTCCCCTTCTCCCATGATTCTCAAATGTCTCACAATTCTTCTTTTTCTTTTCTTTTTTTTTTTTTTTTAGTAAGGCAGTTGGGGTTAAGTGACTTGCCCAGGGTCACACAGCTAGTAAGTGTTAAGTGTCTGAGGCTGGATTTGAACTCAGGTCCTCCTGACTCCAGGGCCGGTGCTCTATCCACTGCGCCATCTAGCTGCCCCAAATGTCTCACAATTCTTAAAAACAATGGCCTAGGAAAAGTAGGAACTAATTTCATGATACTGATTTGTTCTCACTTACCCCTAAACAGTTGCTTTTCAGTGACCTTCAAGTTGAAATGCTTATAAGCACTCAGGCTTACTCCTATTTCTGCTTGTCCCAAATCTCTCCAGTTTCCAACAAATAATACTTCTCCTAGTTCAATCCGGAATATCAAATCTGGTTTGGGAATGGTATAGTCTGTCAAGAAAAGTCACATAGAAACAATTAATTTTCCCTGGGTGTTTGGTCTGAAAGCATGTGTTGATTATTACTCAAGTTTTCCCACAGACTACACTCAATTCCATCTCTGGGGTTTTTTGGGACTACTCTTCCATCTCAAAATGCCCTTCCTCATTCTCACTGAAAGCTCATAAAGCTTTCCTCCAACTATTCCAATAAACATTAATCTCTCACTTATCAGAATTCCCATAGTATGTGCAGTATATACCACCAAATTGGTTTCTTCATTATAGTTTTGGCATTTGCCAATAAAGAATTTCTTATTTATTTTATTGGTCTAAATCTTAGCTTTCAACAATCATAGGCTTCTAAAAGAAGAGAAGATACGCTTCCCTAGAACCTAGCTTCTTAAACTGTGGGTTGCAAAACTGAATGTGGGGGTTGCGAAAAATTTGGCAACAGTAAAAGGTTATATATACCAATTTTATATACCTATATACCTGGGGTTGCATAAAAATTTCTCAGGCGAAAAGGGGTCACAAGAGGAAAGAGTTTAAGAAGCCCTGCCTGAGGGCTAACCAATGAGCCTTTCCCTGTATAGCCACTATCCAATTTCATTGTTGTTCAGTAGTTTTTCAGTTGTATCTGACTCTTTGTGACCCCATTTGATGTTTTCTTGACAAAGATAATGGAGTGATTTGCAATTTTCTTTTCCAGCTCATTTTACAGATGAGAAACTGAAGCAAACAGGGTTAAGTGTCTTGCCCAGGGTCACACAGCTAGGGTGTGTCTAAGGCTGGAGTCTTCCGGAATCCAGGTACAGCACTCCACCCACTGTGCTATGCAGCTGTCTTCTAATTCAATAGAATTATCTAAAATTTAAAAAATAAATACAACTTACCCAAGGAAACCAGGGTTGAGTAATTGGCCCTCATCACATGCTTGTAAAGGTCTTTCTGCCAATCATCCAGGATATCCCACTCTTGCTCCGAGAAATATATCGCCACATCATCAAACTTCACTGGAACCTGGAATCACAAGCATGAGACAGCCATTTAGTCATACCAATGCCACTGCTGCTCTTATACTTTGCAGTTATTTGTTTCAAAAGGGGGACTACAAATTTATTTCAATAATGGCAATTAATTTGAAGAATACAGAAAAGCATGGGAAGATTTACACAAACTAATGGAAAGTAAATTAAGAAGAACCAGAAAAACAACCTACACAAAAGCAACACTGGAAAAAACAAGAACCAGAAAGAATTACTAAATGGAAAGAACAAGAAAATCAAAATTGAATACTACAAAATTGAACTAAGCTTGGCCCCAAACAAGAAATATGAAAATACACTTCATTTTCTTCTTTGCAGAGATAGTGGGTCACTGCATGGAATGTAGGATTTGATTAGTTTTGAACTTCTTTTTTTCCTCCTTTGTTATAAGAGATGACTCTCTGTGGGGAGCAACTGAGATAATATTTGGAAATTAAAATGATATAAAATCTCTCCAATGACTATATTAATATAACAAAAGATACTAAAAGCAGCCATTGCAATGATCAGTCTTGGTCAGACTAGAGGAAAAGTGAAGTACTATCTCAAAAGAAGTGTAAAGGACTTAAGTTTTGTATGTTACAAATTCACAGTTCACTGGTGGTGGTAGGCAGGGGAAGGATGTGGTATATTTACTGTGGTGTAAAAAACAAAAGTAAAAGGTAAAGTTTAAAATACAAAAATCCCAGCTAATGAAAAATTGAAAAGTGTAACTGTTCAATGGCTAAGCAATGATTAAACAGGTTGTCATACATCAAAGCAACAGTGCACATAACCATTAAAAAAAGAGAAATAAGGGGCAGCTAGGTGTTGCAGTGGATAAAGCAAGGGCCCTGGATTCAGGAGGACCTGAGTTCAAATCCAGCCTCAGACACTTGACACTTACTAGCTGTGTGACCCTGGGCAAGTCACTAAACCTTCATTGCCCCGCAATAAATAAATAAATAAATAAGAGAAATAAGGAAAATATTTTATAAAGTAATGCAAAATGGGGTAGGCAAGAGAGAAAGGATATGGAAGGGACCAAATTTGTGATTTCTTTGATGTAGGGAATTCCTTGTGACAAATTTCCTCTATGAACATTTTCTTTGCAATTTATGGTCCAGTACCTAGCACAGTGCCTGGCACACAGTAGGAGCTTAGTAAATGTTGATGGATTGGAGAGTTACACTGGACATTGAGAGGTTAAGTGACTTGCCCATGTTGTGTACAAGGGGTTGAGCCCAGGTTCCTGACTTTTGAGGTCAGCTCTATCCACTATACCACAATGTTTCCTATACATAGCTATGTAAAAAAATACACAACACACTTGACTTTAAGGGTGAGAACAATGTTAGTTATTGGTGGTGTGCCATTGGTTTCTATTAGTTTATTTTGTCAAATCTAATTTTTTTAAAAAGTCTCTCCTCATGACCTTTAAGTAGTATTTATAGCTCTCCAATGAAATGTGATTGAGAAAACATTGTACTAGAAATCAGAAGACTTAGGTAGGTAGTAATAAGGTCCTGTAGTTCTCTTATCTATTGGAATGGCCAATAATTATCTGTATGACCTTAGCCAAGTCTTCTCCGAATCTTAGTTTCAACTATAAAATTTGTCCTACCCCAACAAGATGTAAGTGTTAAATAAAATGTTGTATTCTTCAGCATTCAAATGGATCTGTGATTAATGACTCTATAAACTATAATTCTACTGCAGAAATCTTTTCACTTATTCTAGTACTTTGAACAATAAATGAACATTTATTATAAGTACCTACTACGTGCTGGGCACTGTGCTAAGCACTAGAACAGAATGTTTAATGTAGATGTATTTACCCCCAACTATGTAGAAAGAAACTCATCTGTGCCTGCCTACCTTGTGGCTCATATCCTTGGTCTCCCATAAGTCTGTTGGAAGGGGCTCAAGAGGCAGGCTAGCCATCAGTTTCCCCTCCATCTTACTATTTTACCCACCAAATTTTTTCAATGATGTTTCTTTGAGGAAATCCCTTTTACCTCTTCTGTTTAATTCCTTGTTGGTAATGTATCACAGCCTTCTCCCACTCACTATGTACTCTCGGCTGGCTTTTGGGGTGATTCTCAACTTCAGTTCTTTGGAAACTATAGACTTCCATGGCTTATAGCCATATAGCATCACAGAAGACCACTGGTGTTTAAAAAAAAATTGCATTTTTGTTTTAGGTAGCTTTGGGTAATCAAAAGATACTTTGTAATTTCCAAAATGCAATCCAGCTTGCCCACTTTTTGTCCAATTCTGAGCCCAGCTGATTGTCCAACATTCCATGTTGGTCCAAGACACATACATGCAGCACATGTAAACAGAGACTTTAGAGAATGTTGCATAAACTATCAGCCTTGGTCACTATATTTGTTGTTTTTGCTTAAGTGCCACATGTAACCAGTCATATGCATATGCAGCATACCATAGGATTGTAGAACTACAGTTAAAATGGCCTTCAAAAGAGAAAAGGAGAAGCATTTCTAATGCCCACTATATTCCAGGAACTGTGATAAGTACTTTTTACAAATATTATTCATTTGATCCTTACAACAACCCTGAGCGGTAGGTGCTATTATCACCCCAGTTTTACAGTGGAGGAAGTAGAAAAATGGAGGTTAAGTGACTTGCCCAAGGGTCACACAAGTGTCTGAGGCTGGCTTTGAAAGTCATCTAGTCCAACCACATCATTTTACAAATGAGGAAACTGAGGTTCACAGACGTTAAGTGACTTGCCCAGGCCATACTACTTTTCTATTTCCTTCTTACAAGTGAGTACGGAACAGGGGTGATAGGGTGGAGGGGGGTTATCCAGATCCATGTATATGTGAATATGGATATAAAAATATAGATACGTGTGTACATGAGAAAGAAGGGGAGGGTGCTGGTTGATGCATGAGCTCTCTAAATTGTCCAAATGCATTTCACAACCTAGGGCCTTCTTAGGGTTTGGTGACAATAATGGTTAAATAAATTCCATAATAAAGTGCTTTTAAAAAACAGTTAAACGCTATAAAAAAACAAACAAAAACAACAAACCCCAGTCCTTCAACTACTTGCAGAAGAGCAATCACCCTCTCACCCACCCTCCAAGTCTTGACTTCAAGCTGAACATCCCCCAGCCCGAACTTCGCACTGTACCCAGTGGCCTCTGAGCTCTACGATCGGGCCAACCTGGCCTGACCCTGACCTTCGCCTTGTCTACCCGCACGCCCTCCCCTATCAGCACCTCTCAGAAACCTGCCAGGCCGAGCGCCTGGGGGAGGGGGGGGGGCTCCCGTCCCGCCCCCGTCAGCTCCGCTTCGCTGCTGCCTCTGCACCCCAGCCCCAGGGCTGGCACCCCTGCACCTCGGAGGTGCTGCGGTCTCCGGCTAGTCCGGTGACTGCCCAGCTGAACGGGGCTGCTCTCGGGGTCAAGGCGGAGAGAAGGAACCTAGGAGTCCCGACGTCTCCGCACCGCCGGGGAGCAGCCCTACGTTTGCGGTGCCCGGAGCCTGCAACAACTCGGGGCTACTCGGGGGTTGCTGACTTCCTGCCCCCGCCCGTTCCGCTCCCTGGCTGGGCCCGCACCGGGGCACGTCTCACCGGAGCAGGCGCCGCCGCGGCCATGGCCCTCGGTGTTGAGCCCGGGCCCCGGGGCCCTCTGCGTCGCGGAGGGCTCCGGGGCGTCCGGCCCTTCCCCGTCCCCTCCTCCTCCTCCTTCCTCCCGCCCGCTCCGCCAGCGGCCCGGCCCAGGACGTCCGGCCCGAGAAGGGGCCGTCAGCGGGGAGGGCGCGGAGCCAGGGGCCGGAGCGGGGTAGCCGAGCTCGTCCCCGGGCCACTCTGAGCCCCCGGAGGGCCGGCCCCGAGCTGGGCTGCCCCCGGGGCCTGAGCACCAGCGCCCCAGCCCCGGCCCCAGCTGATCTCCCTTTGCAATCAGCACCAGTTGCCGGGTAGATGCGGTGCATCCTGGGACCCCAGCTCCGCACCGGCTTGGGACTCTGCCGCTTGCCGGGGCTCCTGTGACACAGCGCCGCCTCTGGTGGGGAGGAGTAAAGGCGTGTCGGTGGAGTCTCGGACCAGAGATCCAATTGCGCCAGGGTGGTGGGAATCTCTTGGCCTCCGGAATACGCGAGGCATCTCTCAAAGCCTCTTAGGCCATCTGGTGGGCCCTGGAGCCGCATGAGGATCTCCAGGGGATCTCAGCCTGGGGAGACCTAAGTCTGCTCTAGATTAATTTAAAAATTTTTTTCAACGAACAAAAATATGTTTTCTCTCCTTCCCATCCCGCCCTCCCTCCTTGGAAAAAAAGAAAATTCTTGTAACAAATATACTTAGTCATGCAAAAGGAATACCCAGCATTGACCATGCCCCAAAACATGCCTCGTTCTGCATCACTTCTCTCTTAGGAAGTGGCTAACACGACTGATTCAATAACTAACCCCTCTTAATTCCATTGTCTTCCCTCTATTAATGATTTCCTATTTCTCAGAGGGTTATACTGGTGCCCCCAAATATCGAAAGAACCAGAGGAAGTTTGAATGGACTTCTGATGTAGAGTTTGCTGAATAACATAGCTGAGAATCTCACAGGATGAGACGGTTTGGAGGAGCAGGCATTTTCACTGTTAGAAGGAGAACCTACAAACATGAGGTTACACAGGAGTGAGGCAAGCTAAAGCCCAAGGTACTTCACCTGGGTATTTCTTGTTGCTGCTGCAGCTGCAGTTTGGGATGTTGTTGTTGTTTGTAAAGCATGTGGGCTGAGAATGATTTTTACATTTTTAAATGCAGTTCCATCAATGTATGAGTAAGGTACTGTGCTAGGTTGTCTGTGTAAGAAGACAGAAATAGATATGACCAACACTAACATCAAGGAATTCACAATTTCATTGTGCATGGGGAGGGTAAGAAGGAGGGTGCATGGGCAGAGGTGGAAAGAAAAGTAAACAAATAAATCTGATGCCAAAGGGTGTTGTTATGGGCCCAGAACACTCCAGAAGTTCTCTTGGGCACATCAAAGAACCTTCTCCTTGAGAAACTAAACCAAAGGACAGACACACTAAAGAGATAAGTGGAACCTGATCAGGACTGAGCTAGCTCCAGGACCACCACCCTTCATTCCAGTCTCCCTCACCCCTGGGGAGATAAGATTAGGTGCCTTTGTGGCGGAAAGAGAGAGAGAGATGGCTTGAGAGATCCTGAGCCACCCCTCACCCAATTCCCCCAGTCACCACCGGTGGGGGATGGTCCTCCCTCAATAGGGGAACTTTCCACAGTCAGACAATCACCTCATCTGACCACTATCAGAGCTCTATAAAAATATCTTCCTGTCTCCTGCTCGAGAAGATTGGAATCTCAGAACCATGCTCTATGCCATGCCTTCTCCCCATGAGAAGAAATCTAAGGATTTCTCTCTTGGTTTCCCTTCCCCAGCCCCTAAATAAACTATTGTCTTATTTTATTGGATTTGTGTGCAAGAGGGTGTAATTCTTTAAAGAGGAATTCCTAAGGACCCCAAACCCCTACCCATATCCCAAACCCCCTACCCTATATTCCCCATAACAGGTGAGAGAGAGAGAGAGAAAGAGAGAGAGAGAGAGAGAGAGAGAGAGAGAGAGAGAGAGAGAGAGAGAGAGAGAGAGAGAGAGAGAGAGAGAGAGAGAAAGTTAGGTTGCTGCAAAAAAAAAAAATAATGTCAAGTGCGTAGGTGGTTTTTTCAAGACCCAGAAGAACTTGGGTGGGGGCTGGCAGGAAAGGAAGCATGGAATCTCATGAGATTCTTTCTAAGCAGGTCTTGGTCTGAGTATTACAGATTAACCTTATATGGTTTGACTGGGCTGAGATTCTCTTAATCCTGATTTCATGGTGGGGAAAGTCTCTAGAGTGGACAATTCATAAGTTGTGTTGTCATATTATTCAAGGGTTTTAATATAGTCAGACTTGAGGTCAACCAGATGGGAGCTGACCCCTTCAGAGGAGGAAACAATGAAATAATTATAAAAGGTCTGCTACAATCTTAGTGTAGCTGCTTCTGCAGTCCTTCCCTTATGTCAACATGGGACTGATTCAATAGTCATATTGGCCACATTGAAGCCATATGTCCCCTCAATAAAGCTGATTTGCTTTACTACCTTGTGTGTTCCATGCAGAGGCGTGCTGGTACACATTTAACAACCATTTATGAATGCACAACACACTTTTAAGTTTAACCTAAATTATTAACATTTTCTCCATTACTTTCTTAACCTTAGACAACCAACAAAACAATCAATCAAGCCCTGACTTGTAGCACTTGCCAATTTCTGAAATGGAAATGCTCACATTCAATATTTAACAATTGGCTTTTGCCAGCCCATATAAACTGTCTTCAGTTCTATGCTGTTTCCCTGGCTCTGTGTATCCTTTCCCTGGACCCTGGTATTGTGAAACTTAATAAGTTTGCATTAAGATAGTTATCAAGAGAGGCTTTAGTTCTGCAGTAGGTAAGCATATAAGATTAATGGAATGACCCCTCACTTCCCTTTTTTTTTTTTGTGAGGCAATTGGGGTTAAGTGACTTGCCCAGGGTCACATAGCTAGTAAGTGTCAAAGGTCTGAAGCCGGATTTGAACCCAGGTCCTCCTGAATCCAGGGCTGGTACTCTATCCACTGCACCACCTAGCTGCCCCTCACTTCCCATTTTTTAATTCTATTCTTCATTGAAAAATCACATACCCCATAATCTTAGAAATGAAAGCAATACTCATATTTACAAGTTTTTATTTTAATTCAGCAAAACATCAAGGATACATACACAGTGGCTGGTCCTTAATTAAGGTGAAACATGACACAAGGCACAGAATATCTGAGAAAACATACATGATGGTTTCATCTTTATGATTTTGTACTTTGAGGGGGTCAGCTTTTTGGGGTGCTAGCTTGGACTTCCTGTTTCACACTTTGAGGTTGACAATATTGTAATTGATAAGGTAAGTGCAATTTTTTCTCTTGGCTTCTGATTCTATATCACAGGGTCTTTGGATATTGCTGTGTAGGGAGGAGTGGGAATTGGTGGAGAGGACTGGCCTCGCTTGTAGTTAGCTTAGTAAATATATCATTCACAACACATGTGAAAATGGCTATTTAAGATATCAATTGCTGATTGTCTCATACACATAACTGCAGAGAAGGATAAGCCTGGCATTACAAAATCTCCTAAAAAGTTCAGGGATGCAGTAGGTTGACAAAGTGTATACGTATACTAAATATATTTAAATATTAATATATCTATCTGTGTCTACAAGTGCAAATATATATGTTATCAAACATTTAGTGAGCCAAAGTATTGCAATAGAAAATATATATATCAATATAAACATAACTGTCTTTATATGAAGTCCTTTATATAGGGGTGAGCACTTGCAGCTACATCACATATCTTAGTTTTGTGATCAAAATTCAAAGCTGCTTAATTGCTACTCATTTGGGTTCTGGTTTTCTCCCCAGTTCAGGCCTGCAGGAAGATATGAACTTTGTATTAGTCTTTATATAAGTAGAGATCAAGATTCTACTGTTACTCTTCTTGTTGATGTATCATCAACTGTCTATTAGACATTTCAAATTGAATGTTTCATAGACATCTCTAATTCAGTATGTCCAAAACAGGATTCATTATTTTTCCTTCCAAACTTATTTCTGTTGACTTTCCCCCATTTCTATCTAGGGTTCTACTATTCTTCTAGTTTCCCAAGTTTGTAACCTTGTTGTTATTATCAACTTCTCACTTCTCCTCACCTCATCTATCCAATCAGTTTAAGAAATCTTGCCATTTCTACCTTCATGACATCTCTAACATCCATCTTCTTCTCACCACTCACATAGCCACTACTTCATTTTAAGCCCTCATCACCTTTTTCTTAGTCTATTTCCTGATTGAGTTCCTTGCCTCAATTCTCTCACACTCCAAATCATACTACACATGGCTGCCAAAGTGATTTTCCTTAAACTAAGGTCTTACCATGTCACTCACTCAGTAAACTCCAGGGGCTCCCTATTGCCTCTAGGATGAAATCTAAATTCCTCTATTCAACTTTTCAGGTCCTTCACAACCTTACTCCAATCTATATCACCGGCCTCTCTCTTCCTGGACTCTATAATCCAGCCAAACTGGCTTTCTCTCTGTTCCTCACACATGGTATTGCATCTCTTTCTTTATGCTTTTGACCTGGCTGCTCCTTGAACATGCCTGGAACATAATCTCTACTCATTTCCATCACAGAGTATCCCTCACTTCCTTCTAGATTCAGCTCAAGTAGCACTTTCAATGTGAGCTCTTTTTGGATCCCCATAACTGCTAGTGCATTCACTCTCATGCGCTCTCGCTCTCGCTCTCTCTCTCTCTCTCTCTCTCTCTCTCTCTCTCTCTCTCTCTCTCTGTCTCTCTGTGTCTTTCTCTTTCTCTCATATTTATTATGTATTTATTCTATATATACTAGAGAGGGGCATGGCTTAGCGAATAGAGTTGGCTTCAAAGGCAGGGGGATCAGGGTTCATGTCTTACTTGTGACACATAATGCCTGTATGCCCCTGGGCAAGTCACTTAATCTCTAAGTGAAAGTCTTTGATTTCTAGGAAATTCTTTAAGATGCTAAGAATAAGACTTTCAAACTATAAACTGCACATAAGGTGCTGACATGCATCAGTAAAGGAAATTTCCTTATCTGGGAACTCCCTATGCCAATTAAATGACAGGCTTAGTTCTTATCCTTATCCCTGTATATATGAATTCTCTGTATATTACATATATGTGTATGTACACACATATACACTTTGGTAAAGGGTTTATACAAATGGGTATGTATATATATATTTGTATATAGGCATATAGGTGTATATGTATATACATACACACATACTACATATAAGCACATACACAAGCATATACACATATATATGAAGGAAATGTGTTTATATGTTGTCTCCCCCAATAGACTATAAACAAACTCCTTGAGAAGAAAGCCTTTTCTTTTTGGTATCCCTAGCACCCAGTGCAGTGACTGCTACATAATAGACATTTAATAAACAAATGCTTGTTGAAGAATTGATTGATTGAGGTCCAGACAGGTTAAATAAACCCTGGAAATGCTCACTCAACTGCTTTGTATATTTTTTCTCTTTATGCCTTACATTGCTTATGGTTCTCTTCTGGTGTTCCAGAACATTTACAAGACTACTTTACTAATTATTCAGTTGGACTTCAAGTCTGTGCAACTAGATCTGCATATAATTAGTTTCAGTTTAAAAAATAATTTACTCCCGTCAAGTCTTTTGCTCAGACTGGCCCATGTGGTCAGGAAAGCCAAATCTTCCCACCCTAGAAATGACTGCCTATCACTTTTTTAAAAAGCCCCCCACAACCCCCCCAAACACAACAAAAACTCGACTTCCTCTGCAGCTGATAGTCTAAATCACAGATACGTAATTTTTTCTGTCATAGATCCTTTTCTTTCTTTTTTCTTTTTCTTTTTGTTTTTTGCAGGGTAGTGAGGGTTAAGTGACTTGCCCAGAGTCACACAGCTAATAAGTGTCAAGTGTCTGAGGCCGGATTTGAACTCAGGTATTCCTGAATCCAGGGCTGATGCTTTATCCACTGTGCCACCTAGCTGCTCCCCACAGATCCTTTCCATAATCTGATGAAGTCTATGGACCCCCTTCTCAGAATCATTTTTAATTGCATAAAATAATACTACACAGGACTACAAAGGAAACAAATTATATTGAAATAAAGAGGTAGTTTGTTTTCCCTTATAAGTTCACAGGTTTGTGGATTCCAGGTTTAAACTTTTGACTAAGGATTAAACCTGAGTTCTAAACAGAAGGAAAGTGAAGAGGGAGGAATATAGAGATATTAAGAAAAAAAAATCAAAGACAGAGCCTATCCCAAGAACTGATTTCACAACCACATGACAACTACAGCAGTTGCTTTTTCAGAAAAAGGAAAATAAAATATTTCAATGTTGAGAGATCTTTCTGGGGCTTGTGAACAAAAATGATTACATTAAAATTTCACTTGTGATGGAGAATAAACCAATTAGAAGTTCTCCTTTGATTTTTTTTTTTTTGGTAAGGCAATCAGGATTAAGTAACTTGCCTAGGGTCACACAGCAAATGTCAAGTGTCTGAGGCCAAATTTGAACTCAGTTCCTTCTGACTTCAGGGCTGGTGCTCCATCCACTGCACCACATACCTGCCCTCTCCTTTGATTTTTTTTTTTTTTTTTGCGGGGCAATGGGGGTCAAGTGACTTGCCCAGGGTCACACAGCCAGTAAGTGTCAAGTGTCTGAGGCCGGATTTGAACTCAGGAACTCCTGAATCCAGGGCCGGTACTTTATCCACTGTGCCACTTAGCCGCCCCCTCCTCTCCTTTGATTTTTAAACAGACCTTTACATGGCCGAACAAACTACTGGTAAACAAGCAAAGTCAGGGGAAGGGGACATACTACATCTTTTGTCTCTTGGCTTCCTGAATTCTGATCCCTCTCCACACACTTTTCTTCTGGGTTATTTTTTTGGGGGGGGGTGAGGCAATTGGGGTTAAGTGACTTGCCCAGGGTCACACAGCTAGTAAGTGTCAAGGGTCTGAGGCTGGATTTGAACTCAGGTCCTCCTGAATCCAGGGCTGGTGCTCTATCCACTGAGCCACCTAGCTGCCTCCTCTTCTGGGTTATTGAAATAAAATTTGATTTTTTTTTTACATAGAACAAAGTATAGCTTCTGTTAGCCCATTGCCCCTCTTCCATGACAAAGACTAAGAGGAAATTATTTCTGAACATTTTACTTATACCTTTGTATATTTCAAGTTTTTTAGGTATATATGTCTTCTCTCTCCAACTAGATTATAAAGTACTCAATGGCAGAAGCTCTTTTCAAATTCTCACACTACCTAGCAGCAGTCCTTTGTACATGGTAGGAATTCAATAAGTATTTGCTGACTGAAGACTTTGTAGGCTATCTCTAGTTTGGTCCAAATACAACTTTTCTCATCTTCCTAATGAAATTCATAATCTGTTATTGACATTTTTTCTTTGAACCACTATTAAAATCCTAATTCTAAAACAGCTCTGTTTAATTGTGTTTTAAAGTATTCAGAGGGGAGAAAAAAAGACATCTCTTAAGGAATAAAAAGTAGAGGCCAAGAAGTTTATAAGGATGAGTAATGTGTAATCTTTGGTCATCAACCTCGAGTTAGCTTTATAAGTAACTGTGGGCATCAAAAGGGCAAGTCATTAGAAAGTAGTGGGTTAAGAAAAAATTTTCCAGCTCAAAATTTGTGATCCTAAGTGTTATTAGGGAAACCTCAGAAGCAAATGTTTAGAACATAAAATGGTTGTTGAATTGCTCATTATTTACTATATATAGATATAGCTCTATCTATCTAAATAGATCTACATCTATATATGCATATGTATATAAGCATACACACACATATACATAGATATATATACATACTTATATACACATAGATAAATCATCTAGGGACTAAAAATAAGAAGATAGTTACTAAATTTCTCCTGGCCTAAGATAATACAGCAGGTGAAAGAAAGTTGTAAGTCTTTTGAGAATGTTCAGAAGTAAACACCAAACTAAAGCCTTATTTGTTCATTCTTAGGGAAATTATTCCATAGAGTATATAGGCCTAACAGGTATGTTCCTTAATCCCACTTACCATTTAAAAAACAAGCAACTCTTGCAATGGTAGTTTATGCCACGAGGTATACAAAAGCACTAGTGTTAACTTCCACAGCAGAACAAAATATGGCCAAGGTTTTACTGATTTTTTTTTCAATCTGGGATTTTCTTTAACCATCCTCAAACATTTTTCAGAAGTGATAAATACTTGTGGAAATAAAGGGGGGTTAAATATAAAGCCTATTGTTTGTCACCAAAGATGTCATTTCCAGCTAGAAAAGTTTAATACAACTGTGAAAGTAATGATTAAGACTTAAGAGGATAATTATTCTAAAAGCTGGGATAATGTCATCCCATTTTTAAAAAACAAATAGAGCTATCTCTCAGGAATCTCCTCCCTATTAGAAAGTATTCACTTCATGGGAATGATACTCTTAAGTTTAATCAAAGAATTCTAGGAAAGGGAAATTGAGAGTAGGTCAAGCTATAGAAGACTTTCAACCCCTTCACATGTCCTCATTCATGGTCTTTTTTAGGATATTCTCTGTGTATAAGGCTATGAAATCCCTGGAGAAGGAGAGAAGGAAAGAAGGGTCAATGGGTATAGGGTTGTTCACACCTTTAGAAGGCACTAAAGGAGTCAATAAGAGCAATGTGAACTCATATTTTTAGGAAAGGGCAAAGAGAAGCTTCAGTGTAAGGCTTTAGAAAGAAGGCTCTTTGTGGTCTCTCAGATTCTTGGATTTACTCAGCCTTCTATATCTTCTGAACTATTGACCCATTTGACTGGTGTACATCCTGGTATAGCTTCCCATCAAATTATAGAATTATACCTAGAATTAACTCTAATGATGCTCATTGGTCCAAAGAGCTAGCACTATTGGGTACCACCTCTGACCTGGAACTCTTCTCTTTTCTGGAACTCTTCTCTGACCTGGCACTCTTGGTTTTCTCCTTAGCATGGGCTGCCATATGGGTATTGAATGCACCCACATAAGCAAAACTCTTGCCACAATCAGAACATAAGAATGGCCTTTCCTTCTTATGTACATGGTGGTGTGCCCTCAAGGATGACTTGTGGACAAAGCACTTTTTACAGTCAGGACACTGAAAGGACTTCTTCCTAGTGTGGATCTTGATGTGTCTATTTAGCTCACACTTCCGGCTGAAATTTTTACCACATTCATCACAGGAAAGTGTATTCCCTGCTTTGTGTAGACTCTCATGGGCCTTCAGAGATTTTTCCTGAGAGAAGCTCTTGTCACACTCAGAACACTGGAAGGCCTTCTTCTTTTGGTGAGATTTAGCGTGTTCTGTGAGCTCACAACGCTGGGAAAAACATTTTTCGCACTTGGGGCATGGGTATGACTTTTTCTGCTTATGTCTGTTCTGATGGACCTTCATGGTAGCCTTTCTATAGAAGCACTTGTTACATTCAGGACACTGGAAGGGCTTTTCCCCACTGTGAACCCTGATGTGTTCATTGAAGACATGCTGTAAGGCAAAGCTTTTGCCACATTCTTTACAAGCAAAAGGCTTCTCTCCATTGTGCTGGCTCATGTGGGCCTTCAGACTTCTATTTTGGCGAAAGCTTTTGTCACATTCAGGACACTGGAAGGTTTTTTCCTTGTTGTGCACTTGAAGGTGCTGAGCGAGCTTAGAATGATGGGGGAAACATTTGCCACACTGGCTACAGGAGAATGGCTTTTGTCCAGTATGTATACGCATGTGGGCATTCAAGTTGGTTCTCCGGGTAAAGTTCTTACCGCATTCACCACACTGGAAGGGCTTCTCTCCACTGTGGACCCTGAAGTGTTCTGTGAGCATGTACTGCATGAGGAATCTCTTGCCACACTCTCCACAGATGAAGGACTTCATCCCACTGTGTTCGCTCTGATGGGCTATCATACTTCTCCTCAGGCGAAATTTTTTACCACATTCAGGACATGCGTAAGGTTTCTCCCCAGTGTGGACTCTCATGTGTTCGGTAAGTTTAATTTGTTGACTGAAACATTTGTCACATTTTGTGCAAGGGAATGGTCTTTCCCCTTTGTGTAGGCCATAATGGAGTTTCATGGTGGTCTTCCTTTTGAAGGTCTTGTCACACTCAGGACACTTAAAAGGCCTATCTAGTCGATGAAGTCTTCTGACATGTCGGACGAGGCTTGATTTGTGAGCAAAGGTCTTTTTACATTCACTACAGCGGTAAGGATCAACCCCATTGTGCAGGCTTACATGAATCTTCAGATTGACCTTGAGGCGGAAGCTCTTTCCACAGCTGGTACACTGGAAGGGTTTCTCCCCAGTATGAATTCTTATGTGTTCAATGAACTTGTACTGATAAGAAAAGCACTTGTTACACTCACCACAGATAAACAGCTTTTCCTCTTTATGCAAGCTTAGATGGGTTCTCAGGTAAGATTCCTGGCAGAAACTTTTCCCACACTCCCTACAAGTGAAGACATTCCCCCTGCTGAATGTGCGCTCAGGCCTCTTTCGGTTGACCTTGCGGGTGACATTCTTATTCCTTTTAGATTCTTGAGTTAAATCATCCACATTGTGCTGACGTTGATGGGCATTCAGGTTCCTTTTCAGGCAATAGCTCTTACCACACTCACTGCACTCGTAGATTCTTTTTCTGTTCTTTCCCTTTTTTTTGTTCTTTCCTTTCTGTCTGTGGTCAGATTGCCTGCTGAATTTCTTCTTGCACTTTGGGCATTGGCATTGGTTGTCTGAGTGGCTCCTTTGGTGTTTTACCAAGTGACCTTTGAACTGGAAGCTTTTCCCACATACATGGCAGGGATAGAATCTGTGCCCAGTGGGGCCTTCTGGAATTGAAGGCTGTGTGTTTTGGGAGGAGAGGTTTCTCAAGTTGTTTCTTTGGTTGGGCCTGCAGAAAACATCTCCCTCTTTCAGTAGTGAAGATCCAGAGGAGTCATGGTTTTGAGGACCACCAAAATGGTATTCCTTTGCTCTTAGCTGAACAGCTCTTTGGTTTCCTGAAAGAAAGAGCAAAGGTCCAATTATGATTCATGTCTATAATGGGGTTAATGAACCACTTATGAGAAACTAAAAGTGAGAATCCAACTCTGACCTGGGATATATTGAAAATTCAGGTATTGTTCGACCCCCTTTCCCTCACTCCCCACTAAGTATCCTTCTTAAAGAAGCTGTAACTTTTATCCTACATAAATAGGATGTAGAAAACTTATTTGGACTGAATGAAGACAATATGGTCATGAATTAAATGAGCAAGAACAAAGATATTGTGGAAATTTATTTTGATTTGGGGACCTTACCTTTAGGCTGAGATTAGAAAGCCTTAGGCCCTCAGGGTCTCTCCCCCTCCTCCTCAGCTTCAGCTGAGCGAAAAAGCCCCCTGGGCTATACAAGACGCCAGGTCAGACAGCTGGGGGGGGAAAAAAGCCCCCAGCTCCCTCCGACCTGAGCGGAGCTATCTGAAAGATAGCCTGTGCTGAGGCATGAGGCTCGAGAGACACCGCCGGCCCCCCGCCCCCCGCCCCCCCCCCCAGCTGCAGCTCTGGCTGGCAGATTAGCTTGGTCTGTGGGGGTGAAGGAAGCCCCAAGATTTGAGTGGAGAGAAGAAAAGGTATATATAGACCTGGGAGTGAGACAGGAGGGGGGAGACAGACTAGATAGAAAAGGAGCAAGGACGGACTAGAAAGAAGGGGGGCTGACTAGAAGAGGTCAGACTGGAAGAAGACTCGAGGACGGACTAGATAGAGGGACTAGAGGGGTGGCTAGAGGGGAGCATGGACAAGGACGGAGCAGAAGACAGACTGACCGGTAGGCAGAGGAGAGCACAGAAGCAGGTCAGCACAGGGTACAGGCTGGAGAAAGTGAAGATTAAGAGGGGTTAGAAGAAAATAGCTGACCAGGGAAAGTGTATCGTGCCCTGAGGCCAGAGGCAGCTAAGGCCCTTATTGTATTCAAGAAGTTCAGCAGGTGGGAAAGAGAGGCAGTGGAAAGAGACCACAGGAAAGCAGTCAGGTTGTACATTTTATTTTCCTGTATTCTTAATTTTCAACAGTATCACATAAATAAACTCTGCTTGGATTATTTAGTTAAGAGGCTTCTTAATCCTGTGTTTATCAATTTGGGAGTGGAGCAGTGTGGTGGAACTTTATAAACGGCCCATATTAAATTAACGAAGTCAGATAGCCAAATAGTCAAAAGTCCCCAGATTAGTCCTCCAGTCAGATTAGCCCCCCAAATTAGGCTAGTCATCAAAAATATTCTAACAATATGAAGTCTCCCAATTTCTTGAGTTCATGGATAAACCCAGTGACTAAACCACAGGTTGTTGAATTTCTTTTTTGGGTTGGGAACAGGGCAATGAGGGTTAAGTGACCTGCCCAGGGTCATACAGCTAGTGTCAAGTGTCTGAGGCCCAATTTGAACTTGGGTCCTCCTGAATCCAGAGCTGGTGCTTTATCCACTGTACCACCTAGCTGCCCCCTAAACCACAAGTTGTAACAGAAACTTTAGAAACCATATCGGTGCCAATTTTCCTAGGCTATATAACACAGAGAATCATGTTATTGCATTCATCCTCTATTTCTACCACTGGTCTCAGGAAAGCCTTCCTATAATAGATGAAAATAGAAACATTATCAGAAAGGAGAAATTGTGTTTCTCTGCTGCATAGAGAGAAATCTTTGGTATGAATTTAGCTCTGTTTCTCAAGGAGCTCTTTCATTGTGTTATTTGGGCAAGTAAGCACATAGATATGATCTTCTTTATTTCCATACTAAAAACAACTTAAAAGAGAGAAATGAAAGGACTGGATGATTGCATTGATGTCTGCTTCCCAAGTTGTACTGATGCAAGACAAGGTGTTCTGCTTTTGGCTTAATCTAATGTAATTTACTAACTAAAAGCAATGGTAGGACATAGCCTAGGAAATGAAATCAACCACAAGCTATACTCAAATGTGTCTTCTTCAACAACTGTGGTCTTGAGGAAGTAGAACTAAGATGGAAGAATATAGGCAGCAACCCAGGTAACCCTTACAACATTTCCCTCCAAACAACTTTAAAATAACTCCTCAAATCAAATGAACAATTTTAGAAAAGTTTCAGGATATGAAATAAACCCACATAAATCAGTACTTCCATATATTAATAACAAAGTCCAGCAGCAAGAAATAGAAAGAGAAATTCCATCTAAAATAATTGGTCATAATTTTAAATTGTTCGGAGTCTATCCGCCAATACAAACCTAGGAACTATATGGACACTTTTCACATTAATAAATAAGTCAGATCTAAACAATTAGAGAAATAGTAATTGCTCATGGGGAGGCCAAATCAATATAATAAAAATAACAACTCTACCTAAATTAATTTACTTATTCAGTGCCATACCAATCAAATTACTAAAAAAAATTTCATAGAGCTAGAAAAATTAATAACAAAATTCATCTGGAACATCAAAGGAATCAATGAAAAAATGTTAAGGAAAGCAGCCTAGCAGTTCCAGATTTCAAACTATATTACAAAGCAGTTATCATAAAAAAAAAAATCTGGTACTGGCTAGGAGAGGTGTATCAATGGAACAGATTAGGTACATAATACACAGTAGTAAATAATCAAAGTAATCTAATGTTTAATAAACCCAAAGATCCAAGATTTTGGGACAAGAATTTACTTTTTGACAAAAATTGCTAGGAAAACTGGAAAGCAGTTTGACAGAAACTAGGCATAGAATAACATCTCCCACCATATACTAAGATATGGTCAAAATGGGTACATGATTTAGACATAAAGGATGATATCACAAGCAAATTAGGGAAATATAGAATATTTTACCTGTCAGATTTATGGATAAGGGTAAAATTATGACCAAATAAGAGACAGAGAGTGTTACAGGATATAAAATGGATAATTTTCATTACATCAAATTAAAAAGATTTTGTACAAAGACAATGCAACCAAAATTAGAAGAAAAGCAGAAAACTGGGGGTGTAGGGAAATTTTATAGCAAGTTTCTCTGATAAAGTCCTAATTTTTCAAATATATAGAGAACTGAGTCAAATTTATAAGAATATAAGTCATTCCCCAATTGATAAATGGCCAAAGTTTTCAGATGAAGAAATCAAAGCTATCTATAGTCACATGAAAAAATGTTCCAAAGAACTATTGATTAGCAAAATACAAATTAAAACAACTCTGAGGTACCACCCCACACCTATCAGATTGGCTAATATGACAGAAAAGGAAAATGACAAATGTTGGAGGAGATATGGAAAAATAGGGATACTAATATACTGTTGGTGGAGTTGTGAACTGATCCAACTATTCTGGAGAACAATTTAGAACTGTACCCAAAGGACTATAAAACTGTGCATATCCTTTTACCCAGCAATACTACTACATATATATATATATATATCCTAAAGAGATCAAATAAAAAGGAAAGGAACCTATATGTACAAAGATACGTATAGCAACTCTTTTTGTGGTGGCAAAGAATCGGAAATTGAAGGGATGCCCATCAGTTGGGGAATGGCTGAACAAGTTGTGGTATATGATTATGATGGAATACTATTATGTTGTAAAAAATGATAAGCAGGACGCTTTCAGAAATACCTGGGAAGAGTTACATGAACTGATGCAAAGTGAAATGAACAGAACCAGGAGAACATTATACATGGTAATAGCAATATTTTAAGGATGGTCAACTATGAATGACTTAACTGTTCTCAGTAATACAATGATCCAAGACAATTCCAAAGGACTTATGATGAAAAATGTTGTCCACCTCTAGACAAATAACTTATGGAGTCTGAATGCAGATTGAAGCATACTTTTTGAAAACTTTATCATTCTTGGAGGGGTTTTTTGGTCTGTGTTTTGCAACAAGGCTAATATGGAAATGTTTTGCATGACTACACATATATAATCTATATCAAATTGCTTGCCTTCTCAAAGAGTAGAGAGGAAAGGGAGAGAGGGAAGAGAATATGGAACTCAAAAATGTTTAATTGTTAAAAATTTTTGTTTACATGTAATTGAGATAAAAATAAAATAAAAATAAATGTAAAAACCATTTGGGTGTGACCCTGGGCAAGTCACTTAACCCTCATTGCTCCGCAAAAAAAAAAAAGTTTGGTCTTTGGGGGCAGTGAGCATATTAGAATCACAAGAAGCATCGCACATCTTTCAGAAAGTGTTTTTTTCAAATAGGAAGAAGTATGTGGAAAACTTTCCATTAATAATGAACATTAGGGGGATTCCTCAGAGAAGGTCACAGTGATTATGCATCCAACAGGCAGCTCCACAGATAGTAGGTATAGCTAGGTCAAGAATGGGAGATGGATAATGACCTGGGCCTAAAGTTGAATGGGAAGAAAAGAAGAAGCTGGTTTTTGGACCAATCTATCATTGGGATTATACACAAAGCCTTTCCATGTGTTAGAAACTGCTAGAACTCGTGCTCCATTGGCATAACCTTTAAAAAGCCCAGATCAGAAAGAAAATTGTCAAATGGGAAAAGATCTCTCTGATAAGGGTCTAACATGCAAGATACACAAGAAATTAATACAGGGGCAGCTAGGTGGCACAGTGGATAGATCACTAGCCCTGGATTCAGGAGGACCTGAATTCAAATCTGGCCTCAGACACTTAACACTTACTAGCTGTGTGACCCTGGACAAGTCACTTAACCCCAACTGCCTCACCAAAAAAAAAAAAAGAAAAAAAAAGAAATGAAAAAGAAATGAAAAAAGAAAAAAAGAAAGAAAAGAAAAGAAAGAAATTAATACAAACATATAAGACCATGAGCCATTCTCCAGTGGATAAATTGTGAAAGGATATGAACAAACAGCTCTTAAAATAAATGAAAACCAAATGAAAGATTATTCCAAATCACTAATAATAAGAAATAAAAAGCAAAACTACTCTGAGGTTTCACACGATGCTCATCAGATTTGGCCAAGACGAAAAAAAAGATAGAAATAGTTATGGTTAGAGGGTCTGCCAGAGAAAGGGAATATTAATAAACTAGTAGGCACAACCCCTCAGGAGACTGGAGACAAAAAGAAAGTTCCCATGTACACCAAAATATTCAAAGCTGTACTTTTTGTGATCTGCTGTTTTTGTGTCCACTTTCCATCTGCAGTTCTGTTTGGTTTCAACTCCACAGAACAAGATGCTCCTATCTTTGGTACCTCCTGGTGTCCATCTATCTCCTTTCCCCATCCCCTGCCACTTTCTCTCTTCCTTTTGTGTGTTGTTTTGCCCCATTAGATTGTAAGCTCCTTGAGAGCAGGAACCGTCTTTCTTTTCCTTATTTGTAACCTTGGTGTTTAGCACAGTGCCCAACACATAGTAGGCACTTAATAAATGTTTATTCAGTTGAAATGAATGGTAAAGAATTAAAAATTTTTTTAAATGCCCATCACCTGGGGAAACAGCTAGACAAACTATGGTATATGAATATTATAATGGTGTAAGAAATAATGGATATACTAGCTGTGTGACCCTGGGTAAATCACTTAACCCTCATTGCCCCACAAAAAATAAATCAATGAATCAATAAATAATAGATATGAAGGATACAGAGGATCATGGGAAGATTTAAGCACAACCAGGAAAACAACACACAAAATTATAACAAGGTAAATGGGAAGAAAAAAATACAAAAACAAACAACCCTGAAGTTGAACATTGTATATAATATAATATATAATTATAATGACTAGGTTTAGGAATGAAGTATAGAGAAAATTTCCCTCCTTCTTTTCATTGCAAAGGATATGGAAAATTAAAGATACTCCCAGACTTCTTTAAGATCTTGATTAGTTTTGCTAAAGTGCTTTCTTTCTTTTTCTTTTTTTAAATCTTTTGTCATAAGGTCTTAATCCCTTCCCACTTACCAGAGACACATTGCTGTTCATCATTGCTGTTGGAATTACATAGTTCGTCATGACTAGATTGCTGTTCCTCAATATTGTCAGAGTTACATAGCTCATTAGTGCCAGATTGCTGTCCCACAATGCTGTTGGAGTTGTGCAGCTCGTTAGCGCCAGATTGGATCGTCCTCACATGTGTCTCCAAATTTGCCCGCTTCTTAAAGACTGGTTCCTTTCCTTGTTCAATATGGGATATCAAGTCTGGTTTGGGAATAGTATAATCTATGCAGAGAGAATAAAGCGGCAGATATTACATTTTGTAAGGACTCAGTAGTGAAACAATTTCACAGAAATTACATTTCTTTAAGTTCATTACACTTAAGTGAATTTAAAGGCAGCTAAGGTGGTGAAATGGATAGAACGCTAGTCCTGGAGACAGGAGGACCTGAGCTCAAATCTAGCCTCATACTTATGTCATTTACCTTCTGTCTGCTTTAGTTTCCCAATCTGTAAGATAGTAATAATAAGAACATCCAATTCTAAGGGTTGATGAGAGGATAAAATGAGATATGGTAAAGTGCCACCTAAATGTTAGCTATGATTATCATTACTGACATACAATAGGAATAGATGTAGAAGAAATGGACAACCTTGGAATGGATGAGAATAAATCTATACAAATCAGGATAGAAGGGTTTTTTGTTTTGTTTTGTTTTAGCAAAGAAACCCATCTATCCAATATGATAGCAATAAATAGAAATCAGAGAAAATGTACATAAGAGAATATATATGTATGTATACATATATGTGTATCTATATACACATGGGGGAAAACGATTTCATTTTGTATTATATATACATACACATAAATATACACATATACGTATATGTATTATGTATCTATGTATGTGTGTATGTGTATATATGAATATAGATATAGATATATACATACACATATACATATATGTACATATGTGTGTGTATATATATGTATATATATGTGTGTGTGTGTATATATATATAAAGGTTCCCCACTCCTGTCCAGGGACTTCAGGTGGTTGCAGGCAGGTCAGGCGAGAACTGACTAGACATTTTCCCCCTTTGACTCCTCTGGCCTCTCAGTTCATAATACATGGCTCTAAAGCTTCAGTTTGTACAGATGATGGGGGCGGAAACCCTAAAATTTTAAAGGTGTGCACCTTTGGTCCTGTGTTCTTAAATTCCACTGCTGGCTCTCTTTGGCAAAAATAAGACCTAAGGTTCTAGGTGTAGAGACATTTTTGTTAGCTAATGAATATAAGGGTGAAAAGGTTGTTAGGGTAAGAGTGAGAATTTAATATATTTTTTTAAAGATCCTTTGTAAAGTTTATATTTATATAGTCTAAATTTAAAATTCTAGTTAAGTTCTAGTTTGCTTAATAAAAATAATGCCCTGCATGATTGAGAATTTAATAAATGTTTGCCTTTAAAACTTTAAAAAAATTCTCTGGGGTTATACTCTAATGAAGTGTGCCACACACACTAATGGTATCCTGTTAGTTTGGATTCAGTAGCCTACCTCCAATGAATCACTTGTATAAGAGTAATTTAGATTTTAGCAGAATGGTACAACTAATAATAGATGATTATGATAATTTCAACCTTAAGTGCCAACAATAAATGGTACACTAGATTTAAGAACTTATAAGTAGAAAGGAATAATGAAAGGTGAAATAAGTTCCCAGAAAAGAGCATAACAAATGAAACATTCAAGCTAACTGTCCAGGATAGAGGTGGAGAGGATCTAAAAGACCTGGCAGGATTCAGATTTGTAGATTTGTATGCTAAAAGGAAGACCCCTGTCCTCCCCCCCCCCAAAAAAAGAAAGAGAAAATCATAATTACTTCCAATTAAAGGAACCTAGGATAGGCCAATATAACAATAGGTGGGGGGAAATCTAGTTGGGGATGAAACTGGAATCAAAGTAACATAAAGAAAATTAAGCACAGAGAAAAAGTACTGACTTCAGAAGGTAAGAAAACAGAAACCAGAAGTGAGGTGGTGTAAAAATCAATAAAAATCAATAAATAAAGGAACACAAATGTAAAAATTACAATCTTAGGTATAAATGGGTTAAACTCCTTAGGAAATAAAATAAAACCTAACAATTTTCTATTTACAAGAAACACTTTTTAAAAATTTAGACAGAGGAAAAATGAAGGGCTAGAAAATTTTTTTTACTATGCATTGAGTCCCTAAAAATCAGAAGTTGTATTCATAATTCCAAGTAAGATAAAAACTCAACATGTCAAGATAGATAAATATGAAAATAACTTTCTTTTTATAAGCTTATTAGGTGATGAGCAATATCATTAAGAGCACCAATTCTGGAGTCAAAGGAACTCAGTTCAAATTCTTTGGGGGGGGGGAGCAAATTCTACCTCTAATAAAACCCCTGTGATCTTGGTCAAGTTCCTTAACTTTTATTGGCTATAGTTTCCTTATATGTAAAATAAGAGGTTTGGACTAGATTGTGTGACCTGTAACTCATCTAAGCTCATAAAGGAAAAGCTAATTGAATTCAACATATCATAGGAATTAACATGATAAATGTAGAAGACCTTAATGTTCCTGTTTCAAAGCTGGAAAAAACAGTGAAGGAAAGTAGCCTTGAACAGACTGTTTTATTTGAAAGACATAGTATCTTCCAAATAAGAATTGTAGACAAGAGGGGCAGCTAGGTGGCACAGTGGATAGAGCATGGGCCCTGGAGTCAGGAGTACCTGAGTTCAAATCCGGCCTCAGACACTTAACACTTACTAGCTGTGTGACCCTGGGCAAGTCACTTAACCCCAATTGCCTCACTAAAAAAAACAAGAAGAAAAAAAGAATTGTAGACAACAGTTCTACATCCATTATACTTTAAACTACAGACTAATTTGCAAAGGTTTTAAATACAATCTCAGCAAAGACTACAGCAACATAGTTAAAAAATTATTCACTACCAAGTTTGATTAATACCAAGCATATGAAGATGACTCAGTATTAGGAAAACAATATAGTCAATCTATCTGGAAAGAATTAGCATAATTACTCATTTTCCCCACTCCAGACCTGTGATTTCATTGTTGTAGGGAATTTCTGATTAGGAAATACCCTCTACCAATGTAGATCAATGATATAATATAATGAGGAAAACCCTTACAATGCAAAATTTGTGTAAAATTACCCTAAAATGCATTAGTATGGAAAGGCCTTTCTTTAATGTGATCAAAAGTATGCATCTAAAACCAAGAGTTATCATTTTTTGCGATGGAGAAACAATGGAAGGATTTCCCAAGAATTATTTGACATGGTTTTAGAAATGCTAGCTACAGGAATAAGATGAAAGGGAAATAAACACTGGAAATAAGAGAGAAAAGTATCTCCATTTACAGACTACACAATGATTAACTTAGAAAACAGAAAAGAATCAATGTAGAAACTAACTGAGATGATTAATAACATGGAAATCTGCACAATTAATGTTTCAGATGTGTTATAAAAAATTAAGAATTAATGTTGTGATAGTATCCTTGATCTGGGATCTTGATCTCCTTTTCCACACTTGAACTGAAAATCTAATGAAAATTGGGATTTTATTTAATGCCCCAAAGAAGTTATAATAAGTAATTAGGTCAATAGAGGGAATGCCCTTTTGATAACCAAGATAAGGAAATTCTCTTTAATTTACCATGGAGGCAATGATTCTCTTATTTAATGTAAACTAAACTAAAAGAAGGAGCCATCCTTAGCTTTCTAAGAAGATGAGTCTTTTCAGATGTGCCTGACAGACATTAACATTGTTTCCTTTGATAAATCATTATAAAAATCCTAACAAACTATGTTCTTTTGCTGAGGAATTTCAATCAATCCATCAGCAAACATATATTAAGCACCTATTATGTGCCAGGCACTATACTTCTATATCTTTTACTTCATTGTTTCCATAAAATGTGAGTTGGGCATTGCTTGGGGCTAGAAGGCTTTCCCAATTAGTAACAGGAATTCTGTTAGAAACTCCTTCTCCAGGGGGCAGGTAGGTGGCACAGTGGATAAAGCACTGGCCCTGGATTCAGAAGGACCTGAGTTCAAACCTGACCTCAGACACTTGACACTTACTAGGTGTATGACTTTGGGCAAGTCACTTAACCCTTTCTCCAAAAACTCTTTCTCCAAAGAAAATTCTTATATGCTATTAAAATGTATCTCTGATATAACCTATATCAGATTACCTGCTGTCTAGGGGAGGGGGGAGGGAAAGTAGGGAGGGAGAAAAATCTGAAATTGGAAAGCCTGTATAAACAAAACTTGAGAACTATCTTTATATGTAATGGGAAAAAATAAAATACTTTATTAATTAAAAAAATTGGGGAATGGTTAAAAAAAATAAAATAAATAAAATGTATCTCTGAGAGAGCCAACCCAGAAATACCATTAATGGGCCTATTTCTGGGGGAGGTAAAAAAAAATCCCTTATAAATTTCACACTATTCACAGAAGTTATTTTTATAGTAGAAAAAAACAGTAAACAAAGATGGTGCCCATTGACTGTGGAATGACCAAGCAGTTTATATAATATGAATATATACCACGAGGTTAATGTGAAGATCAAATGAGATAAAATGTAGACGGCTAAGTAGCAGACTTGAATTCAAACACAGCTTAAAACACTAGCTATCTTGAATGAAGTGAGCAAAACCAGAACATTGTACACAGTAACAGCAACATTGTGTGATGATCAACTGTAATAGACTTAGCTCTTCTCAGCAGTGCAATGAGCCAAGACAATTCCAAAGAACTTATGATAGAAAATGCTCTCCACATCCAGAAAAAAGAACTGTGGGTTCTGAATGCTGGTTAAACCATTCTGTTTCTACTTTTTGGCTGTTTTCCCCCCTTTTTTGAGGTTTTTCTCTTGTGTTCTGATTCTTCTTTCACAATATGACTAATGTAGAAATATGTTTAATGTGATTATACATATATAACCTATATCAGATTGCTTTCTGTCTTGGGGTGAGAGGAAGGAAGGGAGGGAGAAAAATTAGGAACTAAAAATCTTATAAAAACAAACAAAAAACTCACTAGCTATCTGACCTTGGGAAAGTCACTTAATCTGTCTATCTCAGTTACTTCATCTGTAAAAACAAGGACAATAATAGCACTTCCAGGGGTTATTGTGAGGATAAAATGAGATTATATTTGTAAAGCACTTTGCAAACCATAAAGGACTATATAAATGCTATCATTACTATAGAAATTCCTTCCTTGTATGCCTTTATATTTGTGGGTTTTTTATGCGTTGACTCCCTGTGCTGATGCTACATGTACTTGTGGGAGAATAACACTTTCCATCCCAGGTGAATGGGGAAGATATTTTGTTGCTACATTACTTTTTTTTTTTTGTCTTGAGCTAATTGTATCTTCTGACTGACTATCAAAAGTAACACTTTGGTAGGATCTTGTGAACTACAAAATTAGGGGTGCAGACCATAGACTACCTTGAACCTGGGATAACCATTTCCTGGACCCATTATAAATGAAATCAGGAAGAAGTGCCCCTGTACTCTGCATAACTATTTCAATAAATTCTCCAAATTGTTAATAATGAGAGAAATGTAAACTAAGACAATTTTGAGTTTCACTTCACATATATCAAATCATCTTTAATGGTGAAAGATGGAAACAATCTGTGTTAGAGGAGCTATGGGAAAATAACAACACTAGTGTTACTGGAAATTTGACCAATGGTTTTAGAAAATAGAATAGAATTATGTGAGAAAAATTCCTCAAGTGCTCAGATCTGTTTAATCCAGTGATCTCACTATTGGGTGTATATCTCCAGGGAGGCCAGTGACAGAAATAAAGTTATCATATGTACCGATATATTCATGGCAACACTATTTGTAAAAGTAAAAAGCTGAAAGAAAATTATTTAATTTAATGCAATGAACATTTATTAAGTTCTGACTTTGTGCTGGTTTCTAGGGTACAAAGACAAAGGAAATAGTCTGGGTGCCCATGGACACACATTTCTCCAATCTGTTCAGAAAGGCTGATCCTTCAGGTCAATGCCATATTCATTCTTTGAGGTCTTCAGGAACTTGCGTGAATTTTAAAGCCAACAAGATGGAGTCCTTTCTATTTCAATCACTGATCAGTCTCTCCAATCAGGCCCCTCTCAACACCATCCACCAAAAGGTATATGTGTTGTTAACCAGGATCTCTGTTACTTTCCTTCCTTCCTTCCTTCCTTCCTTCCTTCCTTCCTTCCTTCCTTCCTTCCTTCCTTCCTTCCTTCCTTCCTTCCTTCCTTCCTTCCTTCCTTCCTTCCTTCCTTCCTTCCTTCCTTCCTTCCTTCCTCCCTCCCTCCATCTCTGTCTCTGTCTCTGTCTGACTCTGTCTTTCTCTCTGTCCCTCTCTCCCATTTATTTGTTTAAGAGAAAATACTAGAGGGGTAGGTAGGTGGCGCAGTGCATAGAGCACCGGCCCTGGATTCAGAAGGACCTGAGTTCAAATGTGACCTCAGACACTTGACATTTACTAGCTGTGTGACCCTGGGCAAGTTGCTTAACCCTCATTGCCTGGGGGGGGGGGGCAGGGAGAAGATCCTAGAGAGAATAGGGTTTATTTATTGGGAAGGAGTTATTGTGCCAAAATGAAACATGTCATTTTTAAAAAAAGAATATCATATTTCCCACCTCCAGCTGCTCCTTCCTATCATTAGTCCCAACCCCCCACCTACTTATTTTCATTATCTCTCTTTCTGACCATATTACTGTTGTTTGTTTTTTATCCTCATCTCTCTGTTTCCAACCCAATGCTAGCTCACCTCCCTTCACCTCCCTCGTCACAGGGATAGGGACAGTTCTACTCTCTTCCCTAAGGCACATAGAGCTTTACTTTCACCAACATGATGCCAGCTCTGTGTCTTGAGGGACCCCCAAGTCCCTCTCCCCACCACAACATAATTCTCCAGTTATTAGAGTTGACTGTACTTAGAAAAACAGGAACAAGGGGAGAGATTATGCTTAGTAATAGCATTATAGCAATTTGATAGCATCTACACAAGAGAAGGGCTAAGAGTTTCTGTCAGTGCATTCACTGCAGCTCTCTGAGGATACTGTGTACCCATCTTTATCATATGTGGCAGTGGATTTAAAAAATGAATCCTTAAAATAAAAGTAAATCTAATATTTTTATTTAAATGCTTTAAAAACAGCCTAATATCAGTCATAAAATGGCTGCTTAGCATATGAACATTTTGTGTGTGTGTGTGTGTGTGTGTGTGTGTGTGTGTGTGTGTGTGTGAGGCAATTGGGGTTAAGTGACTTGCCCAGGGTCACACAGCTAGTAAGTGTCAAGTGTCTGAGGCCGGATTTGAACTCAGGAACTCCTAACTCCAGGGCCAGTGCTTTATCCACTACGCCACCTAGCTGCCCCCCCATATATACCTTTTTAAAAGGCATGTTAAAATGTTCATATGTTAGGGCAGCTAGGTGGCACAGTAGATAGAGCACTGGCCCTGGAGTCGGGAGTACCTGAGTTCAAATCCGGCCTCAGACCCTTGACACTTACTAGCTGTGTGACCTTGGGCAAGTCACTTAACCCCCATTGCCCGGCAACAACAACAACAAGAAGGTATATATGTATATTTGTGTGTGTGTGTGTGTGTGTATCAGTTCAAAAGTCCAAAAGTTCATATATAGATTGGATAAGGTAAGATTTTAAAAATCACACTAGTGTGGCAGCTAGATGGTGCAGTGGTTAAAGCACCGGCCCTGGATTCAGGAGTACCTGAGTTCAAATCCAGCCTCAGACACTTGACACTTACTAGCTGTGTGACCCTGGGCAAGTCACTTAACCCCCATTGCCTACAAAAAAAAAATCACACTAGTGAGGATTGGTGGTCATTGGACTGTAGGGGCAGTTTGGTATCCTGAGATCTAGAACTGGGGTTTTGTTCCTCACTGTAAAATGGTGTTGATACTTGGCCTGGATACTTCCTGACAAGCTTACCTGTGATGATCAAATTATATAGGTAAGACGCCATTGAAAACTAGGAATTAATGTAAAGTATTGTTTTTATCATCATTTTAGAGAGTTTCTTCAAGAAAACAAATGTTTCATTTCCATGTGTGGGTCTGTATCACCACTCTGACTAGGAACCCAGTGTGTACACATCATGAACCTGTGTAGGCTGGAAGCACCTTCAGAGAGGGGACAATGGCTAATTCATCTTTGTATCCTCCACAACTAGTATGGTACCTCCCACAAAGTTAATACTTCAAATGTTTGCTGAATGAGCTAACAGTATATGATTGCAAAAGAGTCACCCTCAGGCAGCTAGGTGGCTCAGTGGATAGAGCACCAGCCCTGGATTCAGGAGGACCTGAGTTCAAATCTAACCTCAGACACTTAACACTCACTAGCTGTGTGACCTTGGGCAAGTCAGTTAACCCCAATTGCCTCACCAAAAAATAAATAAATAAGCCAAAAAAAAAAGAGTCACCCTCAAAATGTATAAGGAACCTTTCTTACCCAAAGAGATCAAGGTTTCATAATTAGTTCTCATCACGTGCTTATAAAGTTCTTTCTGGGACCATTCCAGTTTCTTCCACTCATTCTTTGAGAAATACACAGCCACATCATCAAATGTCACAGTCACCTGGAATCACAAACATAAAAATAACAAAGGTTCATATAGTGCTTCCTAGGTGCCAGATGCTGTGCTAAATGCTTTACAGTTATCCCATTTGATTTTCACAACAGCCCTGAAGAGGTAGGTGTTATTGTTATCATCATCATCATCATTACCACTGCCACCATCATCACCTTTTTGCAAATAAGGAAAGAGGCAAACAAAGGTTAAGTGACTTGTCTAGGGTCACTCAGTTAGGAAGTGTCTGAGTCACATTTAAACTCAGTTCTTCTTGATTCCAGGCCCAACACTCAAACCACTGTACCACCTAACTACCTCTTCTTTTTATGGTACATTTTTGGGTTTGTTTTTTGTTTGTTTGTTTATTTTTGCAGGGCAATGAGGGTTAAGTGACTTGCCCAGGTTCACACAGTTAGCAAGTATCAAGTGTCTGAGGCCAGATTTGAACTCAGGTCCTCCTGAATCCAAGGGCCGGTGCTTTATCCACTGCACCACCTATCTGCCCCACCCCCAACCCATGGTATATTTTTGAAAGACCAATCAAGACCACCCCCATCAGAAAAGGGATTACAAAGCAGTTTCTTCTCATTGTATATTTTTAGCATCTTAAAGGTGATCTTGATTTTCAGCATTCTAGGATACTACTTGAGCAGATACATCTGCTAAAACATCTGGGGATCTTTTCCCAACTGCAACAAAAACCAGAAGAAATACTCATTCTTTCTTTCTCTCTCTCTCTCTCTCTCTTTCTCTCTCTCTCCTACCCCTTCCCTCCCCTCCCTTCCCCTCCCCTCCCCTCCCCCTCCCCCCACATACACAGAGTCAACAAGGCCCATTAGGTGACTACAAAATTAACCTGTTGATCTTTGGAGCCTTAGGAAAGGAAAATTAGAAAAATGAAATTCTCTCATCAGAACCACAACAGATTCTCACCCCAAGTGGTAAAATATCTATAGGAATTTAATGGATATGTATTGACTCAGGTCCAAGACAGTTCTCTGCTCCATCTTCCTGTGCCTCTGTCATATTTTAAAATTATTTATGAAGGCCTTTCCTTTAAAATAGAGTACTATATTTTCAAGATATGTTTATGCATACTCCTCAGCATTTATTTTCATTATTTGACATCATTATTCCAGGGGAACACCTAGAGGATACATCTTTCAAGAAAGCTTGGGCTCTTTTCCCAGCTGCAACCAAAATGTTGGCAGCAAGTACTGATAGCAAAGCAGAGTCACGCTGCCCAAAATAGGACCAGGAGGATTGACAGAAACACAAGCCACTTGATGTACACGGGCTTGGCAGAAGACTGTTAGAGGTAAAGTGATCTCAGCAGGACCACCACATATTCACAGCTGTGATAGTTGTTATCAAAAGGTGTGACTTTGGGGGCAGCTAGGTGGCGCAATGGATAAAGCACTGGCCCAGTGGATAAAGCACTGGCCCTGGATTCAGGAGGACCTAAATTAAAAATCCAGCCTCAGACACTTGATACTTCCTAGCTGTGTGATCCTGGGCAAGTCACTTAACCCTCATTGCCCCACAAAACAAACAAAACAAAACACCCCCCCCCAAAAGGTGTGACTTGACACTATTCCTCTTTTTCATCTTCTTAAACCTCATTAATGTACTTCATGTATGTAAAACATGCCTAATATCATCATTAATGTGTCCCCAAAGAGGGAAATGAATAAGAAATTCATTATTTACCAAGAAAAGAATTTACCAGTTTGGAAGAAATGGAATATGCTCCCATGCCTAATGTGAAACTAATCCCAGTTTCCCAGGTTACTTACACACACACACACACAGAAGGGGGTGGTGGGTGGTGGGAGAGAGTGAAAGCAAAAACAGCTCTCTTGGAATATGAAAATAATAAGATAGGCCCCAGAGAGGAAAATTTCAGACAGTTTACCATCTGTGAAATGGGAGGGAGGGGGGAAGGCAGAACTCTCCCTAAGGAGGAGAGTGGGATTAATTCATAAGATTGTTAAACAGGCAATTTGTAGTGCACAAAGATGCTTGTCTTTTTTTTTAAAAACTTTATCTAGAGTGTTATAGGAACTGGCAAAGAGTTGCTCCCAGGGCTTAAGGCTCTGAAATAATGTTTAAGCCTCCCATAGCCAGAATTTCTGTTAGAATAGTCTTCTTGGGGCAGCTAGGTGGTGCAGGGGATAAAGCACCGGCCCTGGATTCAGGAGGACCTGAGTTCAAATTTGACCTCAGACACTTGACACTTACTAGCTGTGTGACCTTGGGCAAGTCACTTAACCCTCATTGCTCTGCCCCCCCCAAAAAAAATCCCACAAAAAACCCCAATAAGAATATTCTTCTTTATCATCGAATGGAATAATATATGTAAAGAATCTAGTAAACCTTAAAGCAGTCAACGAATGTTAGCCATTATTATCCTTCTTCCCTACAAAGGGGAATTTGGCCCTACCATCCAGGTTCTCTTGAGGTCACTGCAGTACAATGTGAGAGACACAATGTGGTTAGACAGAGAGTCTAGGACCATGGTTCTGGTTTGAGTTTTGCCCCCAAAAGCTGAGCCACCAGAGGGTTCATCTCTTCTGGGACTCAATTTCACAGCTGTTAACATGAATAGCTTAGGCTAGAACCGGCTTCATGTCCGTTGCCCGGATTATCAAAATGCACCCAAACACCATGACGAGGCAGTGTCCCTCAAAACGTCCTTTTCTCTCAGTCTCCAACCCCGCAGGCTCCCCTCATTCATCTACGCCGGGACCTGTTGCTTTTCCCATTTCTACCTGAGCAAAGTCAGAGCCAGGGTCTCTCCCGGACCCCAGTCTCTTCCTCACTGCGAGTATCCCAGGGAGGTGGGGGTTGCGAGGAGAGAGCTCTCACCTTAACAGGAGTCGCCTTGGGCATGGTTTTTCGTCCTCTTTCCCGAGTCCCGAGGACGCTGCAGCTTCTCTACAGCCCCCCTCCCTTCAAGACTAAACGGAGAGGAGGCGGACAGCCTTCTTCGCCCACGCTCCCCCCTCCCTCCTGCAATGAGGTCGGGTGTCAGCAGGGAGGGCGCGGAGTCCAGAGGCTGGTGGCGGTGCCGGGTCCCAAGGGGGATGGGAGGTCGAGCTGGTAGCTGTCCCGCACTCAGGTCCCTAGGCTGGGCTGCTCCCGCTCTCTCAAACCGCTTCCACCCAGCTCTGGCTCTAGCTCCCGCTTGCGGCTTGCGCTCCGACTCTGCCTGAGTCCTCAGCACCTGCGCCCAGGGCTCAAACCTCAGTTGTCTCTTACTGCCCGCGACAGCTGTTGCTGGGCCCACGCGGTGCATCCTGGGACTCTTGCTCCTTTCCCCACCCCGAACTGACCCCCCAGGAAGCAAACACTAGTTGGGAGCTCTTGTCAAACAGTGCCTCCGGGCTAGAAGAGTTTAGAGCGGGTGGTAGTGACTTGCTGGGCCAGACTACCTACCATAACAGCTGCATCTCATGCCTAAGCAAAATCACAGAATTTCATTGTTTATCTTTCCTCTCTTCAAATTTTTGCAGTCTGGGTCCCAACCTCATCACTCAACTGAAACTGCTCTCTCCAAAGTTGCCAAATCTGATGGCCCTTTCTCAGTTTTCATCCGGCTCAACCTTCTCTTCTGCAGCTGTTGCTGTTGACCATCCTTCTTGAATGCTCTCTCCTCCCAGGATTTTTAGGACTAATTTCTCCTGGTTCCCCTTCTGCCTGTCTGACTGCTCCTTCTCACTGACTTTTGCAGCTTCATCATTCATATCACTGGGCCAAACTCTACTCTAGGTATTCCTCAAGTCTCTCTCTCTCTCTCTCCTCACCAGCTCCCACGAGTTTAACTATCATTTCTATGCAGATGGCACCCACATAAGTATATCCAGCTGAGTGTCTCCTTAATATTTCAGTCACACATTGCTGATTGCCTACTGGATATTTTCAAAAGGATGTCCCAAAGACAGCTTAAATTCAACATATCTAAAGCTGAATGTATTATGTTTTCCCCTTAACACTCTCCTCTTTCCAAACATTCCTACTTCTGTCAAAGACAGAACCATCCTTCCATTACCCCAGGTTCATTATCCCAGCATTATCCTGGATTCCTCGTACCCCCTTACCCCACATATTTAATCAGTTGTCAAATCTTGCCATTTCTGCCTTCATATCTCTCACATCTGACCCCTTCTCTCCACTCACATTTGCTATTAGTTCAGGCTCTCATCACCTCTCACCTAGATTATTACAACAGCCTCCTAATTGGACTCTGTGCCTCAAAGTCTCATTATGCCACTGGATGCTGCCCACTGCTGCCAAAGTAATTTTCCTTCAACCCATTGAACCTTAAGATGCTCCTCTTCAGGGGCAGTTAGGTGGCAGAGTGGATAAAGTGCCCACCCTGGATTCAGAACGAGCTGAGGTCAAATTTGGCCTCAGACACTTGATACTTACTAGCTGTGTGACCCTAGGCAAGTCACTTAATCCTCATTGCCCTGCAAAAAAAAAAAGAAAGAAAGAAAAGGGGAAAAAAAAGAAGCGGGAGCAGCATGGGGTACTTAAAAGTCATTAAATCATGTCAATTCGTTTATGTGCAAGAATAAGTTTCTCTTAACATTCTCAATTTCAACAACTAGTATGCATAGGATGCTAAAATTTCATAGAATCTCTATGAGAACCTTGAGAGATCATGTTGGCCATCCCTCATATGTCTCAGGAAGAGAAAACTTAAATTTACAAAAAGACCGATGTTTCTTATTTTTCAAGATCTTTGTAGAAATTTCCACTGTTTTCCTAGGGTTCTGAGCACCAATGAATAGGTGGGACTAGATGGTCTCTTAGATTGCTTCTAGCTCAATAATTTACTGGCTCGGGTTAATAGCCCTGAATTGCCAAGAAATTCTCACTTATGCCTAATCTAAATATCTGGGGGGGGCAGCTAGGTGGTGCAGTGGATAAAGCATCAGCCCTGGATTCAGGAGGACATGAGTTCAAATCTGGTGGCATTTACTAGCTGTGTGACCCTGGGCAAGTCACTTAACTCTCATTGCCTTGCCCCCCCCCCAAAAAAAAAAGACTGGAGAGTGGCAGGAGGTATACTAACACTGAAGAAAATGGGATGCCCAGCACACCCAGGCACAGGGGCAGGAGAAGGGGAAAGCAAGACCCAATTCTTATATAGCTTGATATCAACAGAACACCACAACAGCTCAGTTACGGAAGCCAGCAAGGCTGACTTGATGTTTTGCTGGTGGAGTACTGGTTTGTTTGTAGATCTTCACAAAAAATATATATCTCCTGTGATAGATAAATCCATTTTCTTTCATCCTACATTCTTATTAATTAGTTGCACTTTAAAATACTAAGCATTTTATCTGCAGTTCTGAGTCATAGATATAAACATGCTGGAAAACTCTTCTAACAATATAAAAATGCTTTTTGAGCCAAGGAAATAATTTCAGCTCCATTTCTTTTTATCTGTAATCAGGCTTTTCTACTTTCCTAGTATTGATAAGGGCTATTTTTACTTAAATGGAAAATGTACTTCCTTGGGATGTAGTGAAAAGAATACTGGAATTAGAATCAGAAAAAGAACACTGAATTTGTAGTCAGAGGATTTCTATTGGATCCTAGTTCTGCCACCTCTGTGACTTTGGCCAAGTCACTTAACGTCTCTGGGTCTCAGTTTTCTGACCTGTTAAATGAGGTAGCGGACTTGATGACCATTTTGAATCTGTCTCTGCCTCATACTAGTCAGGGTTGTCTTCTAATTAGGCTTGGAATCTGCATTAGTTCAGGAGCCTATATCATCCCACTGACAATCACTGGGAATGCATACCCTGATGTAAAGGTATTGTAACAATATTTTCTAAATAAAAAATCAACTCGTGTTCCTGAGTTCTAAGTTAATTTCCTTGAAAAAAATCTTACAAAAATATAAAATTACATTTAAATATGTGAAGCACAAAGCTTCTGTATTAAAAAGAACTTCTCAATATGTTCTCTCTCAGGCCATCATCCCTGAACTAGCTACATTCTCCTTCTTTCAGGACCTTGACCCCTTAGTGAACCAGTTCAACTCTATAATATCTGTCCTCCTCTCTGGAGTCCCTTACCCCTTTATCACATTGCTCATCTTGCCTTGCCAAGCCTCAAGCCTTGGGACACTCCCACTGTCTGCTACCTTCACTTCTACTTTGTGACTGAATAAAACTGGAGAAAACCACAAAATTGTGTTGAATCCTCTGCAAATTCATGTTATATAACCTCAGCTGGGCCTCCACTACTGCAAGGCAATACTTTTATACCTCCTTGATTAATTCACTATCAAACTTACCACAGAGATTCTTCCAAACCTTTTTTTTGGTAATAAACATTTTTATTTGTAGTTTGGGGTTCCAATTTTTATCCCTCTTTCCCTCCCTCCCTTCCCTCTTCCAAACCTTTTGATCCTTCTTCATACCTCCCAGGATTCTCTCTAATGCCACCCTGTCACCTAGGACTTTGCTTCATTTTACTGAAGAAAAAAAAAGTTGATTCCATTCCCCCAAGAGCTTGATTTTCTCACCTCCTCCACATCTCACTTCCTCAGATATGTTCTGTTACTGTCTCCCCTTCATTCTTGTCTCTCATGAATGTATATGGTTATGGGGCTCATAGAATCATAGAATCTTGGAGCTGGAATGAATCTTGGAGGTCTTTCCAACCCAACATGCTACACAGGAAATGCTTCAGCAACATACTGTCAGCAACAGTAGGGGTCACCCAGTCTGTTTAAATGCTTTCAGTGGTTGGGAGACCACTAGCTCACAATATTTCCCCTTCCACTTTTTTTTTTTTTGGTCAGGCAATGAGGGTTAAGTGACTTGCCCAGGGTCACACAGCTAGTGTCAAGTGTCTGAGGCTGGATTTGGACTCAGGTCCTCCTGAATCCAGGGCCAGTGCTTTATCCACTGTGCTACCTAGCTGTCTCCACCCCTTCCACTTTTGAAAGGTTAGTTAGTTCTCACCTATGTGCCCTGCCTTTGGGTAGAGAAACTTGTGGGAAGAACTGACCCTGATTCCCAGGCTTTCCTTGCTTACCCTTTTGGAAGGAAAAAGAGACATATGGGAGCTGGATAAGCAGAAGAAGGAGACTGGAGAGTTAAGCATGCCTGCCAATAGATAAGCCAAGAGAGCCTATCAGAAGATGTGGACTGGGAGGGAGGAAGAGAATTTGGAACACAAAGTTGTTTTTTTTTAATGGACGTTAACATTTGTTTTTACATATAATTGGGGAAAATAAAATTCTAAATAAATGAAAAACAACAACAACAAAACAACAAAAGAAGAAGATGTGGACAGAACATATGCTATATGTAGCATAATGGGAGTATCAAGTCAGTGATCTGCTACTGGGGACCTCTTTTACTTCCTTACAAAGGCATTTATTTCCCCTTTTACAGTTGGCAGGGTGAACTAGCTGATCTGCACTCTATTTGTTGCATTCAGTGTAGAGCTAAACTAATTGGCCATCAGAAACTGATTGGCCTAAAGAAATGCTTAGGTGTATGAGTGTGATTTAAGGCTTACAAATAGAGGGAAGACAAGGGAGTGGGTGTGTTCCTTAATCTATAGGGACTGAATGTTTGACCCTGGGAGGCAATCTTAGGACTGGAGCTGCTAGAACCAAGTGGAGGCACAACATTGTTACAAGCCTGGCATTGAATTCATGATTCAGCTCCTCCTGAAAACAAATCACAGGGCAATGAGAACTGGCAGCAAAGAGTGAGTAATGATGCTTTCGTTTTCAAACCGCCTGCAGCTATTCTTGGCTCCTCTCAGAGGGAGAGGGAGAGGGAGGGAAGTCCAGCCTCCCAAGCACACTGGCAGCTCATCTTGCCTTGCTCATTAGCGCCTCCTGCTGCCTTCCTATGATCTACCTTCCTATAATGCTCACCATTCACCTCATTCTAGGTCTTCTATCCCCTTTCTGTAGCTGCACAGAGAACAAGCCGTGCCCCCCCCTTCCAAAAGACTAAATGAGAACAAGCTGTTCATGTGTCATCAAAATTGTTCTCTAAATGTTTGGTAGAATTCACCGGTAAACCCATCTGGCCCTGGGGATTTTTTCTTAGGGAGTTCATTAATGGCTCGTTCAATTTCTTTTTCTAATATGGGCTTATTTAAGGATTTTATTTCTTCTTCAGTTAACCTGGGCAGTTTGTATTTTTGAAATATTTATCCATTTCATTTAGATTGTCAAATTTGTTGGCATACAGTTGGGCAAAATAGTTTCTAATTATTGCTTTAATTTCCACTTCATTGGTAGAAGAATCACCCCTTTCATTTTTGATACTGGTAATTTGGTTTTCTTCTTTCCTTTTTTTAAATCAAATTAACCAGTGGTTTATCTATCTTATTGGTGTGTTTTTTTTTTCATAAAACCAGCTCTTAGTTTTATTGATTAATTCTATAGTTTCTTGCTTTCAATTTTATTAATTTCTCTTTTAATTTTCAGGATTTCTAATTTGTTCTTTTTCTAGCTTTTTAAGTTGCATGCCCAATTCATTGATCTCCTCTTTCTCTTTTTTATTCATGTAAGCAGTTAGAGCTATAAAATTTGCCCTAAGCACTGCTTTGGCTGTATCCCATAAATTTTAGTATGTTGTCTCATTATTGTCATTCTCTTGGATAAAATTATTTATTGTTTCTATGATTTGTTGTTTGACTCACTCATTCTTTAGAATGAAATTATTTAGTTTCCAATTTATTTTCAGTCTACCTTTCCATGGCTCTTTATTAAATGTAATTTTTATTGCATCATGATCTGAGAAGAATGCATTTACTATTTTTGTCTTTCTACATTTGACTATGATGTTTTTGTGCCCTAATATATGGTCAATTTTTTGGTGAGGCAATTGGGGTTAAGTGACTTGCCCAAGGTCACACAACTAGTTCAGTGTCAAGTGTCTGAGGCCGAATCTGAACTCAGGTCCTCCTGAATTCAGGGCCAGTGCTCTATCCACTGTGCCACCTAGCTGCCCCACATGGTCAATTTTTGAAAATGTGCCATGTACTGCTGAGAAAAAGGTATATTCCTTTCTATCCCCATTCAGTTTTCTCCAGACATCTATCATGTCTAACTTTTCTAGTATTATATTCACCTCTTTCACTTCTTTCTTATTTATTTTGTGGCTAGATTTATCTAATTCTGAGAGGGGAAGATTCAGATCCCCCACTAGTATAGTATTACTGTCTATTTCCTCTTGTAACTCATTTAGCTTCTCCTCTAAGAATTTGGATGCTGTGGCACAAAGCTTTTATTATCTAGGTACTGAGGACCATCCTAATCCATATCTTGTCATTGGACCCAGATGGTTCTGGAGGAGAGAATGAGGGTGATGGCCTTGCACAGCCCTCACTCAAATCCAATTCACTTGCAAATCGAGACATCACCTTCCTGATGTCATTGGTCCTCTTGGAGAATGAAGGACAAACAACAACTGAGAATACAAATAAAAAATACTCTCCCATTGGTAGTTTCCTGACTCAGCTCCAGGATCTCCATTTCAAGGATGGACCTTGGGTGCCATCTTTCATTTCCTTCTCAGCTCTGCTTCTGAGTCTCTAGACTTTTGCCACCATACCTCAGCTGCCTTCTCACCCTGACAGTTCCCCACTCCCCTGGGGTAGTCTCACCCTGGAACATTCATCTGTCCCTGGGGCTTCCTTCTCCTAGAATATCTATTTTGAGGAAGGGCCAAAGCCAAACATCTTTCATGCTTCTTCCAGCTCTTTGGAATTTGCCATCATGTCCCAATGAAGGTACCTTCCTCTTGCCTTTTCAATTCCCTTTCTTGTGTCATCTTCCCCCATTAGAATATATGCTCCCTGAGGGCAGGTATTGTCTTTCTTTTTTGCTTGTATTTGTATTCTCAGAGCTTAGAGCAGTGTCTGGCACATAGTAAATGCTCAGTAAATGTTTCATTCCAATGGAGGGATTGGCATGTTTTCAACATGTATTTATAAAATCCCTGCTAAATGGCAGGCAGTACATAAAACCCTGAGTATATAGAGGTAAAAATGAAACATTCCTTGACCTCAAGGAACTTATATTCTATAATAGTTGTTGATGGTTATTGATTTTATCATTTAAAACATTTCACAAAGACTAGAACCAATCTTCAAAGATGAAATAAGGGGGCAGCTAGGTGTTGTAGTGGATAAAGCACTGGCCCTGGATTCAGGAGTGCCTGAGTTCAAATCCGGCTTCAGACACTTAACACTTAACTAGCCATGTGACCCTGGGTAAGTCATTTAAGCCTCATTGCCCTGAAAAAAAAAAAAGATGAAATAAGCATCTAAGACCAAAGCCATCAATGAGACTAGCAAATTAGAAAAGAACATAGATTCTATGAGCTTGAGAAAGCATATAGAAAGGGCCAAAGAATAATTGTATTGAAAGTCATCTTTCCTCCAAAATATTTTTCCTTGTAGTCTTATCACTTTCTATCAGTGACAGCCCCATTTCCTGGTCACTCAGGTTCTATATCTGGGGGATGGCCTTCTCATCCTCTGTACCCTTCTGACAATATCCAATCAGTCACTTCTAGTTCCCCTAGAGAAAATACTTCTGGTCATTCATTCCCTCTCCCAGTGTAAGTGCCAGAGTGGTTTTTCACCTTATTGGACCTAAAGGTTGATAATTCCATCAGGAAAAAAACTCCTGATTTTTTATGAAGTTGAGCCATGAAACTGTGACCAAGTGTGTCAGTATGAAAACATATCTTAAAGCTGTGAAAACGGCAGTGAAGAACAGAGAGCCTATACAATTGGAAAGACAAACATTAGAGGAAATAACATTCAGTTCTTCATCCTAACATACAGCTTGCCTCTGGATACTTGAAGAATCTTGAAGGGTCTTATAGAATGTGATTTTTTTAGATTATTGTGTGTCTTTAAATTTATTAGATCAAATGTAGTTAATAAGCACAGTTAGTAGTTTTGGCTGATGTTCAAAGTTAGGTTTTTAATAATATATTCAATATAAAAGAAACCTTGTCACCTTTAAGTGTATCATCAATGAAGAAGTTTTGAAATGTTTTAAATTATAAAATAGCCATCTACAGCTATTATAGAATGTAAGTTCCTTGAGGTCAAGGAATGTTTCATTGAGGATGTTGAACCAAATGTGAAATGTAACAAAAAGAAATCAAGGTCAATAATGTGGTCATGAGGGGGCAACTAGGTGGCCCAGTGGATAAAGCACCAGCCTGGGATTCAGGAGGACCTGAGTTCAAATTGACCTCAGACGCTTGACATTTACTAGCTGTGTGACCCTGGGCAAGTCACTTAACCCCCATAGCCCTGCAAAAAACAAAAACAAAACAAAACAAAAAAACCTTCACTGGCTCCCCAGACCCTGAAGGACAAAGTCTAAATTCTCTATGTCATTGCTCACCCCCACCTACTCTAGTAACGTGCCCTTTTACTTTCTCTGCATTTTTGACTGGTTTGTGCCTAGTTCTTTCACCAGCCAGGCCCATTCTCGCCCATGAATCTTTCTTCCTCCACATCTCTTGGCCCTGGACATGAATCTTTCCTATGGTTTAATCCCCATGGCCCCAGGAGCCTCAGACGCCTTTTTACTCCTTGGACTCACAAGAGGCACTATGGGACAGGAACCTTTCCTGGGGTGAGGGGGGAAAGGCAGGTTCCTAGGATGCCCATGTGTATCCCTGGCAACAGGGACCTGAGGCAGTGCTTTCTTTGGAGGTGGATAGTATGCTTCATCATTAGTCCTTTGGGATCATCTTGGATCAATGTATTGCTGAGAACAGTTAAGTCATTCACAGTTCTTCTTCAAACAGTATTGCTGTCATTGTGCACAACGTTCTCCTGGTTCTGCTCACCTCACTATACATCAGTTCATATAAGTCTTTCCAAGCCTTTCTGAAATCATTCTGCTTGTCATTTCTTTTTTTTTTTCTTTTTTTTTTTTTTTTGCGGGGCAGTGGGGGTTAAGTGACTTGCCCAAGGTCACACAGCTAGTAAGTGTCAAGTGTCTGAGGCCGGATTTGAACTCAGGAACTCCTGAATCCAGGGCCTGTGCTTTATCCACTGCGCCACCTAGCCGCCCCCCTGCTTGTCATTTCTTATAGCACAATAATATTCCATTACAATCATATACTATATAGCTTGTTCAGTCATTCCTCAATTGATGGGCATTCCTTTGATTTCCAATTCTTAGCCACAACAAAAAGAGCTGCTATAAATTTTTTTTGTACAAATAGGTCTTTTTATCTATTTTGGGATGTCTTTGGGATATAAATTTAGCAATAGTATTGCTGGATTGAAGGGTATACACAATTCTATAGTCCATTGGGCATAGTTCCAAATTGCTCTCCAGAATGGTTCTCAGTCTTGCTTTTCAAAGCCTTCCACAATCTGGCAGCCTCCCTGTGGCCTTACTGTTTGTTTTGTCCCTCCATGTTCCATACTTTGTACAGCACAGATTCTTCACAGCTCTGGGCTTTCTTGCCTTGGCCTCAGTATCATTGCTCAGGCCATTCCCTATGTCTAGAATATCCTCTCTATTTCTCTCTGTCCATTTCAATCCTATTCCTCCTTAAATGACCATATCTAATATCACTCTATGAACTGGTCTTCTGTGACCTGCCTCCTGTCAATAATGAACTCCGCCCCCCAGAACATGTCATGCCACTATTATATCTCTTTTTCACATTATAGGTCATTAAGTATGTATCATATCTCTCTTCCTGATCTCAGGCTTCATGTTTCTTATTTAAATTAGGTATTTAACAAAGATATTAGTCCCCCATGACTTGTTTCCCCTTTTAAGAGTCCATATTTCCTGTCTTGCCAAATAGATAATAAATTCTTATAGGGTAAAAGGAACTATCTTATACCTGTGGTAACCATATATCCCAGATTTTCTTGAACAGTTACACTTTAAATATATCCTCCAGTTATTTCCATGAGTCATTTAAATAATATGAACAATTTAGTTATTTCCTTGTATGATTCTAAATTGTTTTCCAATTTAAAACAAGTAAAAACAATTCACAACCCACCGACAGAGTAAGACTAGCTTGCTTGTTGTAAAGTAATCCCATAGGTTGCATTTCTTTGATTATTAGTGATTTTTAACATTTTTTCAGGTTGTTACTGATAGTTTATTTTTTAAAAAACCCAACTATTTATGTCCTTTGTTCAGTTGTCCATTAGGGAAGGACTACAAACAGTGATTTGGGAGAAATAAACAACATTGAACCCAAACCAAGTAAACTCAGACCTTTTCCATGGTTAAAGAAGAAATTTCTTATACAAGATAACCCTCTTAAGTTGGATCTTATGGTAAAGGAATCTGTAATCATATGTCATACCATTAAACTATAATAATACAACTCCTCTTGCTTAAGTAGTAATTGATGGTTTGCTAAGATCCAGGAAAGATTTCAAATCTTTTTCAAAGGTTGTACCTTTTTAACTAGTTCCCAGTATTTGAATCTAAATTTTTACCTGCATAAAAAGGGAAGAAATTGTAGAAAATGTTCTTAATTCAGAAACTCAAAATATTTTAATAAGAAACAAATAAAACTGCATCTTCATTACAAGATATTCATTTAATTACAAAGATTAAAAAGCTATTTCAATAACATTTTCAATTCAATTAAAATGATATATGTCTCTCAAATGGCTTACATTATATTAGGAAGGATATGCTGCACATACGGAGAAGTATAATAGAAGATGAGGATAAATGTGATAGATAATAGAGGCAAAAGAAATCCAGACAAAGGACCCTAGGAAAATGTGAGGCAGAGAACACTTTATCCTTGAGAGATCCTGAGTCTTGAAAGAAAAGATTATGAAAGATGGAGATGAGAAAGAACACTCTAGTTAGTTTGAAAGAGTTCTCTAACTTCATCTTGGTAGATGAGAAGACTGACCACTATCTGATTTGAACTCAGGTACTCCTTACTCCAGGGCCGGTGCTCTATCCACTGTGCCACCTAGCTGCTCCCGTGGCTATCTCTTTTAGACCAAAGACCCCCTCCTCCTGGTCGGGTCTCTGTTCATATACCCTTCCACAGTAGGAGGTCCATCACACAGCGAACAAATCTAATTGGTTAGCATTATTCAAATCTAATTGGTTGACATTTAAAGGGGGGGGGGAATTATATTAAAATGAAGTCCAAGGATGACAGAGAAAGGAATGCAAGACACGCCCCACCCCAAAGCTGGTCAAAGCAAAATAGCTTGATTATAGATGTGATTAAATCTCATCAGTAAAGACCTTGGGCTATCTAGACCAAAGAATCTGTCTCCATCTAAGGCTCCTTTTGTAAGCTTGGGGTTGGGGTGGGTTTGACCTAGATAAAATGATAGAATCTCTCAGGGAGAGCTTGCTTTTGTGTGCAGGAGGAGGGAGAACTAAGAAGGGGAGATCTCTGGGTCCCCAAAGATATTGATTATTAATCATTATTTCTCACATTGTAAATCAGAGATGCTCTGATAAATGTTTACCATTCGGCTCTACAAAGGCAGAACACAAGTTTAATCTGTATTATTAGCATTTTCTCCATCATTTAAATCTAGACTGTCAACAAAATAATAATTCCTGACTTGAAGGAATTGCTGGATTGTTCAACCCTGTCTAATTCTACTGACTCCAGCCCCCTCTAAAAACGGCTCCAGGCAAGGTTGAAGCTCTTCAACTAAACATATGCATTTACTCTTCCCGCCCAGAGGCGGTGCTGTGTGACGCGCCTGTAGGAAGAGTCCGCTTCCGCTGTTGAGCCGGAATCTGGAGTCCCAGGATGCATCACGAGTTTCCCTGACTACAGTCACCGGGGCGAGGGAGAGGGAGCTCTCGAATGCGGAGCCGGACGGACGGACAAACGGAACGGCGGCTGGAGGCCTGAGAACGCAGCCGCAGGGGAAGGGCCGTCCCGGGGCGCCTGGGAAGGAGACGAAGGGTCATGGCCGAGGCGGCTCCTGCGCCGGTGAGAGATTTTCCACCGTCGCGCAGGGACGGCCGCGGGGCCGCTGGTCACTCCGGGCGGCTCCCCGGGGGCTCAGGGATGGGGAAAGTGCCAGGACTTGGCGGGGGGGGGGGGGGGATAAAGATCCCGGCCCGCTAGCTTCCTGGAGAACGGAAGTGGCGCCCGAGGCAGTGCCCGGCCCGGGGAGTGGGTCGGAGGAGAAGAGGCCTAGAGCCCCGAGACTCTGGTCTTGGCCGAGGGAGCTGCAGAGGCTCAGGCGACGGAGACCCAGAAGCTGGGCTACTTCGGGGGCGATCATCCCGATTATCACGACAGGCCGAATTCACCCTCGCGGACAGTCCTGGGAGGGAGGTTTCTAAAGGTTTGTCCGCCTGGGAGGCTGAGCGAGTCATTTGGCCAAGGTCGCACAGCTTGTGGCTGAGCCAGCACTCGAACCCGAGGTCTTCTGACTACAAGTCCATTGTTTTTAACTCCTTCTCTTTGAGTGTATGAAAAGCCTTGGCTAAAATAGCAACAACAATAATAATGTTGATGATATGATTGATAGTGAAAAGAGACATTAATCAAAGAAGCAAGCAGATGAAATAAACGAATTCTGACAAAAACTACTAACGCTGTTTTGTGAATTATGTACACAATTTTAATCTTTGGTGCTTACATTTTAAGATTAAGGAAGAAAAGTGAATACTTCTTTTACGCGAAAAGGAAGTAAGCCAGATGGAAATGATTTGAAAACATCATTATATGCTTGTAAACCGGTATCACAAAGCTAAAACTCTGTTTTTACATGGACAGGTTTCAACTTTTGGAAATTCTCAGTAATCATACTGTGGCCAATGACCCCACCCAAGGTTTCTTTTGGAAATGACAGTTTGTCTTATTAGTTTCCCTTTGGAACATAAAACTGGTTCATGTTGTGATCTCCACAACAAAAAGAAAAGGCCTTTCAGCTCCCGTGCTGGAGCTCGGGGTTAGCAAAACAGAACAGGCTTTGTTTTAACCCAACAGAAAACCTCACTGAAGACACCTGAGTGTCTATGATGAGTCCAGATGAGTCAGTGAGTAAAAGAGCATTCAGGGGGCAGCTGGGTGATACAGTGGATAAAGCATCGGCTCTGAGTTCAGGTGCGGCCTCAGACACTTGACAGTTACCAGCTGTGTGACCTTGGGCAAGTCACTTAACCCTCATTGCCCTGGTGGGGGGAATGAATAGTTAAATACTAAAATAAAAAAACATTCAGTGCTTACTGTGTGCAGAGAGTACTGTGCTAAGTGGTGGGGATACAAATAGAAAAGCCAGACAGTCCCTGTTTTCAAGGTGCTCATATTCTAATAGGGGAAACCAATACACAGAAGTGGTTTCAGCAGCACATCACCGGCAGGTCTAGTGGTCCTTAAGATGCAACAGCAAAGCATATATGGTCATGCATCTTTAATATTATTTCTTCTGGTGAAATCATTTATTTCTGCTGTTGAACCATTGGATGGTATCAAGGACTTTGGGGGTAAGAACTTTTAATTAAGTGTGGCTGCTGAAAAGGGAGAGCTGTAGCACCTACCTAAGTGGCTATCAGGCCACAATTTCCTGAGATGATGTCTTTGTGAACTGATGGTGGTATGGGAGGCATTGCTATTCCCAAGGCTACTGGGTTCAGGGTCCTACACCCTGGGAATTGGAGAGGAGGGGCTGATGGGGATGGTAGTAATTTGACTTGCCTGCCATCTGTTCCTCTGAATGCCTTGCTCTTTCTACTAGGTGGGCTTATCTGTCCTGTAGGTGACGGTTCACAAGTGATGGGGATAGCTGACTCCTTTTCCACAGGACTTGCTTTGTGATAACTTTCCTTCTTTCCCTGGTAAACATTCTCCCCAGGATGCTATGTGGTCTTCTAAGATTGAGGCTGTCCAAAACCAGGAAAGAACTCAGTTTTGCTTTAGAGTTGAGTCATACCCTGCTTTGATGAACCTCCCACTTCCTTAGAGACATATACATTTGCTCTAGTCTATTGTATCACCTTGGGCTTCAGGCCTCTTCTGAACAGGGAAAGAAATCAGTGTTGTTGATAAAAACTTAAGGAGGGGCAGCTAGGTGGCACAGTGGATAGAGCATCGGCCCTGGAGTCAGGAGGACCTGAGTTCAAATCTGGCCTCAGACACTTAACACTTACTAGCTGTGTGACCCTGGGCAAGTCACTTAACCCCAATTGCCTCACTTAAAAAAAAAAAGTCAAGGAACCCACTGCTTTTGAAGGGCACACCTTTTTTCAGAACCTACAACTTTCACAATACGCATAATACCTGAGAAGAACAAGATCTGGATTTTCTCCACAACATGACCCTATTCCTTGTTGCTTCTCTAGCTTCCTCTTAGGAACTCTGCAGTGTATAGGAACTCTTCTGCCACTTCCCTCATGCTGAGCCACTATTATCAGTTCTCATTCCTAAGGTTTCCCAGGTAACTTATGAAGTCTTTGCTGTTGGGTTTTTGTTTTGTTTTTAAATTTTGTTAAATATTTCCCAATTACAGCTTAACCTAGCTTGGGCCTCACTGGGAAATTTTGCAGGCTTCAAATTTGACATCTCTGGTGTAGTGGATGAAGGGAATCAAGAAGACTTCAGTTCAGGGGCAGCTAGGTGGCACAGTGGATAAAGCACCAGCCCTGGATTCAGGAGGACCTGAGTTCAAATCTGGCCTCACCCTTGACACTTACTAGCTGTGTGACCCTGGGCAAGTCACTTAACCCCAATTGCCTCACCAAAAAAAAAAAAAAGACAAGTTCAAATTCTGCCTCAGTAACTTACTGGTTATATAACCATGACTGAGTCACTTAACTTCTCAAGCTCAATTTCTTCAACTTTAAAATAGAGTTAATAATAACAACTAACTCACAGGGTGACTGGGAATCTCAAGGGTGATATCAAGTACTTTGCAAATTTTAAAACTAACTCTATAAATGTTAGATATATTAAAGGTCTATCAGTATATTTGAGAGGTTTATTATTTGAAGCCTTAAATAAAAATTTCTTATTTTACTGTTTCAGGAGTTCACTCTCTCCCCATCCTGTGTAACTCTTTTCCATGATTTTCCAAAAGTTTGCCAGAATGATACACCCAACATACTAGATGCTTTCCAGACTTTTTCCTGATATTAAAAAGGTCAGTTTACACTGACCCCAGATAACAAAGAGGCTTTGTTATTTTTCAAAAGTAATCCTATCGTGCGTGACCCTGGGCAAGTCACAACCCCAGTTGCCTCACCAAAAAAAAAAAGTCATCCTATCCACTTTCTCCCTCCTTTTCGACTCTGAGCCCAGATCATTACCCATCTATCTGTGTGTGTATACACACACACACACACACACACACACACACACACACACACACACACACACACACACACACACACACAATATGTCCCTCTTCCTACCCCCTCCCGCCCCTGACAAGCTCTATATCCAAATACATGTTGAAACCTGGCCAACAGACATAGTCTTTCCTGTGTGAATAGAGAAGCCACACTCCTTTGAGTGAGTATAGTCTCTTCCAAGAGACTTGGTAATGGCCTGGGGCTTGGTGCAGTCAGCATAATGTCATCTACAAAGGAGAGCTTCTAGAGGACTTCACCATCCATAGGCGATCCCTCCTTCAAAGGGACTCTATGCTGCATCTCTTCACAGCAGCATTTATCTTTGGTCAGCATTCATCTCCTTGTTTTATGTCTCTCGTTTGTTATCAGAGGGTCATTGAACAGGGTTATTTCTGTCATTACATATTCCAAGGAATCCTGAATAATCTTCATGTGTTTATTAGTGACACTTTCCTGTAAAAGGGTTTGTAAAGAGGTGTTTTATTCTATCCAATCAAATGCTTTTTCATAATCAACAAATGATAAGCTCAGTGGAATCTTTTTTTTTTTTTTTGGTGAGGCAATTGGGGTTAAGTGACTTGCCTAGGGTCACACAGCTAGTAATTATTAAGTGTCTGAGGCCGGATTTGAACTCAGGTCCTCCTGACTCCAGAGCTGGTGCTCTATCCACTGTACCACCTAGCTGCCCCTCAGTGGAATCTTAATATCCTCAACATCTTTATTAATGATGAGATGGTAAAAATGTAGTCCATTGTTGAATATCCCTTGAGAAAACCTATTTGTTCCTAATAATATCCTCATCAAGGATGACGTCAGTCCTCTCTCAAGATTTCATAAAGATGTTATTTGTAATGGTCTTTGTTTTTCTTGTTTTCTCAATGGGTAGGGGAGAAGGGGTGTGGATAAGGAGAGAATTTGGAACTGAAAATAAAATTGAATTTTAAAAATGACTTTGTATAGATGGAAGACCAGGTTAATAGTTACTCATAGTCTATTATTCTCCGCAGCTAGAGAGTTCAGTGAAAACTGGGCTTGAAATTGGTAAGACCTTAGTTCAAATCCAGTTTTGTTACTAATGTGTTAGGTGTAATATGCATTTTTTCAAAATTATATAATAGAAGTAACAGAATTTCACAGTTTTAGATACAGTCCTCTTCCTGATTGATTGGAATTGTTAAGTTCATAATAAAATAAAATAAAGTTAATTGTGAATTTGGGGATGTCATGTTTTGATGGGAATTGTTAAGTCCTAAAAGTCCTTTGCAATATTGTCTGGAAAAAAAAAAGATATTTGGGCATGTCTTTTGAAAACTGGTAGTGAAGATAATAAGGGGTAAAATGTCACTGAAACTAATGTGAGTGTGTTTTTCACTTGTGATTTCAGGTACCCATTACATTTGATGATGTAGCCATGTATTTCTCAGAACAAGAATGGAGAACACTTGTTGAGTGGCAGAAAGAGCTCTATAAGCATGTGATGAAAGCCAGCTATGAAGCACTTATCTTCCTTGGTAAGATGTTTATGTAAATTAAAACTTCATATGTGTCTTTAATGGAATCAGATCTTAGAAGATTTATTGAGGCCAAAGAGGAGCTTTTTGTGTGTTACGTGATGATAGTGCTCAAAAATCCATCCCAGAAAGATGGTTTTACACTAACCTACTTTTTAAAGCTTTGATAAATAAATACTTAAACCTATATCATAATTTAAGAAAATTAGATTCAGGGGTAGCTAGGTGGCACAGTGGATAAAACACCGGCCCTGGATTCAGGAGGTCCTGAGTTCAAATCCGGCTACAGACACTTGACACTTACTAGCTGTGTGACCCTGGGCAAGTCACTTAACCCTTATTGCCCTGAAAAAAAAAAAAGAAAGAAAGAAAAAAGAAAATTAGATTCAATGATAATGCAAGGTTGACAATGTCTAAAAGTTGGAAATTTTATTCATTATATATGCTGAGATGGTTATGATGTTCTAAATTAGTTCAGATCACATATTAATACAGTATCTTCTATTGTTGCCAGAGCCTGTTAAACCTTCTATCACTATTTCTTTCAGTGGGGGTCTGTAAGTCCATTGAGGTTACAGTTTGTTCAGTTAAATCAAAGTTCTTTATTCTTGGCAGGCCTGACTTAAAGTGTTATGGTGGATCAGGCTCAGAAGTGTAACAAAATAATATACTTGTAAACTAAATAACATTTCAGAAAAGATTTACTTAGCACAGAAAGGATGTTACAGTAGTTCCAGTGGGTACAGCCCTTCTCACCTGGTTTGCTAGCTGTGGTATGCAGAAGAGCCTGTAGACTCACACTGATGAGGAAGGAGTCTTCCAAGTCTTAACAGTACCAACTCCTAGCGCACTTGGCCTTTATGCCTTGAATGACCAGACATGTTGCCTTAACTGTTAGAACCCTAAGTTAAAACCAGTTATACCTTGAGGACAAATTCCTTGCCTTTTTAGAGAGAAATTAGGCTAGTGTATTTGGCAGGAGCCTGCCAAGATTTTGCACCCACCCACCCAAAAAAAGGTTCACCTCTGTGGAATAAGGAGTTAATACTCTCATCTTCATGCTATTCTTAGTCACCTCACTGCTCCTGAGTTCCAGTGGATTAAGTATCAAACATCAGAGGGTGGTGCTGGACACAGAGAATCTACTGAGTTGGAAGTCAGAATGGCCCGTGTTCCCTTCTTAGTTGGCTAGAAACCAAATTCTGTTTTGAAACTGCTCTCATGAAAGTCAGCAATAACTTGTCAATCTATGTTTCTAGCCCCAGGATACTACCCCATCGCCCTATTCATCTTATTTACTTTTAACTTGAACTGTCTCATTAGCCAGTCAAGGATTCACAGTCAAGCCTATTGAACTCAGTGATGCTTTTGTCATCAGAAATGTTGTAGAGAATATTTTAGTGAGAGCCAGATGTTTTGCATTCTCTTAAAATACTTATTTGTAGCTCTCATTTTCAAAAACATTCTATGCTGTCTCTAGGTAACTCAAAGGTTATTTATATAATTCTGAAAACAAAGACAATTATAATTAAATTTATTAAACAATATAGCACTTTCTTTTTTTAATTATGAAAGTATTTTATTATTTCCAGTTACATATAGAGATAGTTTTCAACATTTGTTTTTATAAGATTTCTAGTTTCAAATTTTTTCCCCTCCCTCCCCTCTCTCCCCGCCTCCCCAAGACAGCAAGTAATCTGATATAGGTTATATATGTACAATAACATTAAACATATTTCTGTATTAGTCATGTTATAAGAGAAGAATCAGAGCAAAAAGGAAAAACCTCAAAAAAGAAAAACAACAGCACCCAAAACAAAAGAAATAGTATGGTTCAATCTGCATCCATATTCCACAGTTCTTTTTTTTTTCTTCTGGATTTGGAGAGTCCTTTGGAACTATCTTGTACCGTTGTATTGCTGAGAAGAATCAAGTCTATCACAGTTGATCAACACATAATGTTGATGATACTGTGTACAATGTTCTTCTGGTTCTTCTCATCTCACTCATCATCAGTTCGTACAAGTCCTTCCAGGTTTCTCTGAACTCTTCCTGCTCATCGTTTCTTATAGCACAATAGTATTCTATTACATTCATATACCACAACTTGTTCAACGATTCCCCAACTGATGGGCAGTCCCTCAGTTTCCAAATCCTTGCCACCACAAAAAGAGCAGCTATAAATATTTTTGTACATGTGGGGCCTTTTCCCTTTTTTATGATCTCTTTGGGGAAAAGACCCAATAGTGGTATTGCTAGGTCAAAGGGTTTGCACAGCTTTATAGCCCTTTGGGCATAATTCCAAATTGCTCTCCAGAATGGTTGGATCAGTTCACAACTCCACCAACAAGGCATTAGTGTTCCAATTTTTCCACAGCTTCTCCAACATTTATTATTTTCCTTTTTTGTCATATTAGCCAATCTGATAGGTGTCAGGTGGTACCTCAGAGTTGTTTTAATTTGCATCTCTCTAATCATTAGAGATTTTTCATATGGGAATAGATAGCTTTGATTTCTTCATCAGAAAACTGCCTGTTCATATCCTTTGACCATTTCTCAATTGGGGAATGACTTGGATTCTTATAAATTTGATTTAGTTCCCAATATATTTTAGAAAAGAGGTCTTTAATATAGCACTTTCTGAGGTGTGGTTAAAATCTCTTTTAAAAAATGGATATAAAGCCTAACTAAGTTGAGGTATCATTGTTCAGTCATGTAGACTATTTTATTTCTTTTCAAGGTATTCCCAAGCCTGCTCTTTTTTTCTACATTTATTTCCATGCCTTGTCCCTCTAATGAAATGAAGGAGCTTTATGAACTACTGAACATATCTTCAAATTCTATACCAAAGAAACTAAACTGCCTCTCTTTGACTTCTCTGTACAGACTATTCAAATTCCAAACCAGATTTGATAACTTTGATTGAAAGGGGGGAGGAACCTTTCATCAGAAATCTAACGGATTCACAGGAAACAAAAACTGCCATCAATTGCAATGACTTGAGCCCTGAAGAACAGCTGTTTGGGGGTAAGTAGTAAGGAACCAGTACCATGAAACTTGAGATGATGTGGTTAGATTTTCCTAGTTCTGTGCCTTGAGTATTCCTTTTCTTTTGGGTTAAAACCTGAGCTAGGAAATGGTATCTGGTTGCACTGGGCTTATGTATAGACTGGATTCAGTCCTCAGGGGAGCCTCCTTTAAACAGAATGGTCAGGTTTTTTTCCCATCATCTCTAGCTCTTTACTCCTTAATCTCAGAACCCTGGTAAAAGTTACTTAAAGCTTAGGTTTTGCTCAAGTGTAGGGTCTCCCCATCTCCCCCTAACATGGGGCTAGAAAATATTCAGTGTATACTGTCAATCAAGGGTAGGACAGCTCTTTGTGTATCCCATGTTCCATCCTATACTGCCCTCTCCGACCCACTCCACCCAAAATGCTTAAGACAAAAAAGATTCCATATCTTCTGACAAGCCAAGCCAGTCTTATCTTCCTGTCTGTGGTCAGAAGAGTTGTAGCTACTGGGGGGGTGGGGGGTGGGGAGTTTTTGCATAGAACATCCTTCAGTAAAAGAATTCAGGGACTTTCAACCTCTTTCCCTTCAAGGCTGCAAATGCCCATCTCAGGATTGCTATTTAATCACCTATGCTTAAGGAAAGAAGAACCAGGGGCAGCTAGGTAGCACAGTGGATAAAGCCTGGCCCTGGATTCAGGAGGACCTGAGTTCAAATCCAGCCTCAGATACTTGACACTTACTAGCTGTGTGGCAAGTCACCTAACCCTCATTGCCTGGCCAAAAAACAAACAAACAAGGAAAGAAGAACCAACCAAGGCTCCAAGGCATAAATTTTGGTTCATTTAGGTAACACCTGTACTCATTGCCTTGGGGAAACAACCACCTTCTAAGTTGAGGGGCATGGGAAGAAGTAGATACTCCCATAGTAAGTCCCAGAAAGAGAGTTCACTGTCACCCATTCAAGAGAGGAAACAGGATAAGACTCATGATATCCTTGAACTTTTGTTTTTCCAAATGAATTTTGTTACTATTTTTCTAGCTGTATAAAATATTTTTGATAGTTTGATTGGTATAGCACTAAATAAATTAATTAGCTTAGGTAGGATTGTCGTTTTTATTATATTGGCTCGGCCTACCCATGAACAATTAATATTTTTCCAATTGTTAAGATCTGACTTTATTTCTGTGAAAAGTATTTTCTAGTTCTGGTCATTTATCTTGGCAGGTAGACTCCCAAGTATTTTATATTGGCCACGGGTTTTTTTTTTGGTTTTTTTTTGGGGGGGGGGGGCAATGGGGGTTAAGTGACTTGCCCAGGGTCACACAGCTAGTAAGTGTCAAGTGTCTGCATTCGGATTTGAACTCAGGTCCTCCTGAATCCAGGGCTGGTGCTTTATCCACTGCGCCACCTAGCTGCCCCCGGCCACAGTTATTTTAAATGGAATTTCTCTTTCTGTTGTTGCTGGACTTTATTGGTAATAGATAGAAATGCTTATGATTTATGTGGGTTTATTTTGTATCCTGCAACTTTGCTAAAATTGTTAATAATTACAAGTAGCTTTTTAGTTGATTCTCTAGAATTTTCTAAATATAACATCATATCATCTGCAAAGAGTGATAGTTTTGTTTCCTTGTTACCTATTCTAATTCCTTTTATTTCTTTTCTCTTATTGCTATAGCTAACATTTCTAATACAGTATTAAATAATAGAGATGATAATGGGCATCCTTGCTTCACCCCTGATTGTATTGGAAAGACTTTTAGCTTATCCCCATTACAGATAATGCTTGCTGATGGTTTTAGATAAATAGGAATTATTGCTTCTTTATCTTAAAGTGCAGAGTTCTTTAGTGATGAGCCATACTCCATATGGCCCATGGGAGGGCCAAAATTTGATATACGGAGCATTATTTGGGTGACTCACCTTAATATTGGGGTCCCGGAAATAATGAGGAACCTTTTAGGTTCATCCTCCCCTCTGAACTGCCCTTTTAAGATATTTTTCCCAGGCCAATAAGAAAGGAGCCTTTAAGCTTTAATTCACAAAAGGATCAGATTTTATTATTTGGGAATTAATTAAACAACAAAGGTAAAACTAATAAAAATCAAAGATAAGGAAATAGGAAAAAAAATACAGATAAATACTCTTAACTCTTAACTTAACCTATGCAATCCCCAGATTGTTTCCAGTTAAGCTAGTTCAAAGGAATTTAGGGTTTTCCGTAATTAACTCACCAAAACCTGGACAGTCTACAGTTGTTCTTGCCACTAGGACAGCAGACACCAGAGAGAGAGAAAGTTCTGGAAGAACCTAGCGTTCCAGAAGAACCCTCCACTTCCCTTCAGGGAGCGTTCAATCTTTCCTCCTCCAAAAGGGGAGGTCCTTCAAAAACTGCCTATGGAGAGTTCTCCTTCTGACCTCAGTAACTCCAGGGTAGGCCAGGTGTGGCTCCTCCCAAATGAGTCAGCTAAAAACTGCAATAATAATTTTATCGCAAATAATTTTTACCACACCCAGAAATGATCCAGGCTCGCACAAAAGGTCCTCAGCTCTTCATGCACCCCTATCATGTGTACAGATGTTTTCTTCTGTTAAAATATAATCTCTTTGAGGGCAGGCACTGTTTCATTTTTGTCTTTGTATCCCCAGCATAGTACCTGGCCCATCATGGGGCCTTGGTAAATGATTGTTGATAGATTGATAGAAGTATTTTTTGATCTTTGTTTTTAATTCCAGGACACCAGAGATCTCTGCATCCAAAAGAAGTGGAAGGCTTTTTAAGTAGCCTACAAATTCAGAGTTCTTGTGAGCCCTTACAAGGCACAATGGGAGAGATTTCTGTTATATCTGACCAAGAAGCTTCCTCAAGAAACTTGTGCAGCAAAAACACAGGGCATCTAATTCCAGAAGGGCATAGCACCCTGGAATCATCTTTCTATGAGAAAAGTCCAGGTCACCAGCCACAGAATCCCTTTGATTGCCAGCAAATGGCGCCAGGGCAGAGAGTGTTCTACCCCTGCTCTGTCTGTGGAAAAAGACTCTTTTCAAAGACCCACTGGGTAAAACACCAAAGACTGCATGTGAGGACACAGTCACAGAAATACTCGAGGAGTAGGAGGAAAAGCAGGAGGCCATCCAATCTCCATTGGCAACCTAAGCTCTGTTGGGAGCAGAGGTGCTTCCAGTGCCGTAAGTGCAACAAGAGTTTTCGTCTGAAGCAGTACTTGCTCAGACACTTACTTGTGCACACAGAGAAGAGGCCCTTCCGGTGTCTGGAGTGTGAAAAGACATATCGCCATAAGAGGAGTTTGATCAACCACCAACTTGTGCACAGTGGAGAAAGACCATTCCATTGTCCCGAGTGTGAGAAGAGCTTCCGCCAGAAGAGCAACATGAGGGCCCATCAGCGTCGTTGCCACCACAGGGAGAGGCCCTTCTCTTGTGAAGAATGTGGGAAGGGCTTTGCTGAGAAGTCTAAACTCACCAGCCACAGGAGAGTACACAGTGGGGAGAGGCCATTCCAGTGTCCTGAGTGTAACAAGAGCTTCCACATGAAAGGTGACATGAAGGCTCACCAGCGCGCACACAGGAGGGACAGGCCATTCTCTTGCAGTGAGTGTGGCAAGGGCTTCCTAGTAAAGTCTAAGCTCACCAACCACTTCAGAGTACATACAGGAGAGAAGCCATTCCAGTGTCTTGAGTGTGAGAAGAGTTTTCGGCTGAAGGGGATGCTGAAGGTGCACCAGCGAGTGCACACTGGGGAGAGGCCATTTTCTTGCAGGAAATGTGGCAAGGGTTTCACCAAGCAGTGTAAGCTCACAGAACACATTAGAGTACACAGTGGGGAAAAGCCATTCCAGTGTCGGGAATGTGGCAAGAGCTTCCGCCAAAAGGGGCAGCTGCTGAGGCACCAGCGCCTACACACAGGCCAGGTGCCCTTTGTGTGTCCTCACTGTGAGAAGACCTTCCATCTGAAGGGTGACATGAAGGCTCATCAGCGTGCACACAGTAGGGAGAGGTCATTCTCCTGCAGTGAGTGTGACAAGGACTTCACCCACCAGAGTAAACTCACTGAGCATCTCAGGCTCCATAGTGGGGAGAAGCCATTCCAGTGCCCTGAATGTGACAAGAGCTTTCGTCTCAAGGGTATCTTGAAGGCCCACCAGTGCATACACAGGGGAGAAAAGCCATTCTCTTGTAGTGAGTGTGGCAAGAGCTTTACCAGGCAATCGAAGCTCACTGAACACAGGAGAGTGCACAGTGGGGAAAAGCCTTTCTGGTGTCAGGAGTGTGGTAAGAGCTTCCGCCTGAAAGGGCAGTTGCTCAGCCACCACCGCCTACACACAGGGGAGAGACCGTTCCAGTGCCCTGAGTGTGATAAGAGTTACCGTGTGAAGGCTGATATGAAGGCCCACCTGCGCTTACACAGTAGGGAGAGGCCATTTTCCTGTGATTGTGGTAAAGGCTTCACAAAACAGTCTAAACTCATTGAACACATTCGAACACACACAGGGGAGAAGCCCTTCCAGTGCGTGAAATGTGATAAGAGCTTCCGCCTGAAAGGGCAGCTGCTTAGCCATCAGGGCCTTCACACAGGGGAGAGAGCTTTCCATTGCCCCGAATGTGACAAGAGTTTCCGACAAAAGGGACATCTCATTAGGCATCAGCGCATTCACAAGCCTGAGAGGCCATTCTCTTGTGGAGAGTGTGGCAAAGGCTTCATTTATAAATCTAAACTTGCCACTCACTTCAGAGTACACACCAAGGGTAAGTCCTGTGATGTCCCAAGTGAAGCTGAAAGTACTCGCAAGCGTTTCCATATGTTTGCATTAATGGAGGCTGATTGGAGTTGAGAGAGATGTGGCAGAATTGTGGCTGAAGTGATGGAGGTGATTGCCATTTATCTGTTCTGTTTCCTGCTTTCTGTGCTTATCAAAGATATCTGTTGTGAGTTGCTTCTGCTCTCAGCTGTTAGAGTATTGCTATAAATATTTTGGTGTATAAGAGGACTTCTTATCAATGACTCTCTTGGGATATAAGCCCAGTAATGGAATCTTGGGGTCAAAAGATGTGGACATTTTAGTCCCTTCATTTGCATTATTCCAAATCTTATAGCACAGTGATACTCCATTACATTTATGTACCACAATTTGATAGGCATCTGCTTTGTTTCCAACTTAGCTATTACAAAAAGTACTGCTATAAATATTTTGGAGTATAGGAGTTTTTGTTCTTTTTTTCTCATCAGTGGCTTCCTTGGGGTATAAGCTCAGTAATGGAATCTCTAGTTCAAAGGGTATGGCTGTTTCAGTCATTTTATTTGCATAATTGCAAATTGATTTCCAAAGTGGTTGTACCATTTCATAATACACCAATAGTGTATTAGTGTGCCTATCTTTACATAAACCCTTCAGCATTGAAGAAATATTTCTTCAAGAAAGGAGACACTTGAGAATAGTTTATAAGGAGATATTAAAGAGCCAGTGAAAAGGCAGAAACTACAGATGAAAGAGAATGGATAATTATTGGAACAAGGCTCCTATATAATGCCCAAAGGTCCAGGATTATCCAGTGCACTACTGGCTCCCTCCTGCTTTTCCAGCCTTCTTATACTTTACTCCCACTTAAGCTATTATATAGTGATATTTGGCCTCCTTGCTTTTCCTCCCATGAGACACTTTACCTCTCAACTCCATGCATGCTCACCGACTGTCCTCCTTTTGCTTAGAAGGCTCTTCCTCATCTTCTCTGGCTCCCCTGGCTTCCTCCAAGTCTCAGCTAAAATCCTACTTTCTGCAAGAAGCTTTTTCAATGCACCTTAATGCTAGTGGTTTCCCTCTAAGACTACATCTAATATATTCCCTATATATCTTGTTTTCATAGTTGATTGCATGTTGTTGCCCCTGTTAAAATGTGAACTTCTTGAAGACAGACTATTTTTGCTTTTCTTCATATTTTCAGCTCATAGTAAGCACTATATAAATGTTTGTTGACTGAATGATGAGCTATATCTTTAGGTGGGTGGACCCAGGGTACTTTGAGAGGTTGTCATCTCTCAGGGAATCCACTCTATGAGTTGGGGCTTAGCTGTATGGATGCTATAGACAATAATCAAGTAGTCTGTCAGTGAACAGATAATTTCTGAATCCCCCAAGGGTGTGGAGCAGGTATGTTTGAGAACTGTCAGATGGTTGAAACGTTTTTCCTTAGGTGGATCATGCTGCAGTGGCTATGGGGCCACTAGGAAAGGTATGGAAGGTGTATGCTCAAAGAGACTTCTCAAATAAGAGGTGGTAAAGAAGGGACCACAAGAACAATGGCAGTTATTGATAGCAGCTATTTCTACCACAAGTTGTCATGTCCACTAAGCCAATCTTGTGGGAAGTCATGAACTTACAGCCAAGAGGGAAATGGTATACCTGGCACATATTCAAGTTGTTGGACCAAGCCGAACGAACAGGATGAGAAGTGCACAGGTACATAGTCTTTGCTTAAGGTTGCGTCAACTCTCTCTGGTTACAGTGACCTTTTTATTGACACAGTGAGCTATTGGACTTAGATGAATCCCATTCACATCCCTGTTTTATGATAAACATGTTCATGTTAAAGATGATGGTTACTAGTAGGCAAACCAATTAAAATATCATAGAAGTGAGTCAGATTTAGGTTTTCCTAAATTTATCTGGGAGGAGAAATAATCCAAGATGTTTTATTATTTATAAATCTCCAGGATCTAAGTTAGTTTATCAGTTCTTGTGGAAGTGTTTTTGTCATTTGTAATAAAAAGCAAAGATTAGACTCTTCTGCACTTAAAAGTGGGATGGGGAGCCAAGGGAAATTTGGTATTAGAAAGCAGATATGAGAGCACAGCACTGAAGGAAAGAATGGTTATTTAAAAAAAAGATTAAAAAAATTAGGCTGTTAAATAAAAGTGAAGATCATGCTAGAAGTAAAGGAAAATAATAAGTAATGTGAGACAGAACAGTCAATGAAGGTTATAAACTGAGGAAAGACATTTTATCTAGTTTGGACTATCTTCTAACTCTAAATCTAAAAAATAACTTTGAAAGACTTAAGATCTCTCCTAGATGAAATGACCCACCATAAGATCAGAGGACAAGAAGCATGCTACAACTTCCTGGCAGAAAGGTGATAAACTCAAGGTACAGAATGAGGCATATGTTTTTGGACATGGCTAATGTATGACTTTTGTTTTGCTTGACTATGCATATGATTTGGGGGGGGTCTTTTTTCCAATGGTGGGGTTGGGTATGTGTTAAAGGAGGAAGAGTTGGGGCAGAGCCCCTCCCTTCCCCCCAAAAAGAACAGAATAAAAGGGAAGGGAAGCCAGAAGGAATCATGGACAAGCAGGACAACCGTGAAAGTTATACGTTGAGTTTTTATGTACTTGGAAAGCAAATTCTAGGTAATAAAGATTTACAGTTTCATGTATAATTAGTCCTCTTCTCTTTTGCAGTATATATGAAAATGCTTATGTGGTGTTCAACATAAAAAATAAAATGATTTTAAAAAAATAAAATGTATTTCTTTAATCCTTTAGATGATTTGTTTTCCTATCACTATGAGTATTCTCTCCATTGGTGCTGATCTAAACCCATCTGTGCCTCTTTATTTTGTATTATTTATTCATTGATCCTTCTCAGAAGATTCACCCAGTGAGCTGGAAGCATTTTTCTAGACCATTTTGCAGATGCCAGTGGAGTAATCCATGCTCTCCATCTGAACTCTCTCTCTCTTAACACATGACTGCCTTTCATGAAATTCCTTACATTGTTTCTTGCACTTAGGTCATGAACTGTCCAACTGGCTTCATCATAGTCTGGGAAATCGGCATTTTTCATCCATTTAGTGTTTCCAATGTGGATTGTTAATATTGCTCCCTTTTGGTTAATCATGGATCTCACGTCAAAGCCCAGTTAGAGCCAATGGCATAACCTCAGTACAGGGTAGGAGAGAAGCTCAATTCGATAAACATTTCTTGAGCTGTAGTATGTGAGACATTTTCAATAAGTGCTGGGGATAAAAAGAAGAAAAATTACACACTTCCTGCTGCCAAGAACCTTGTATTGTAAAGGAGAGATGAGTCATACATGTTGCACTCCTCTCTGATCCACTCCAATTCATACAAACTCAAAGTTGGGTCCCCATACAGGAAGATAGGTGACACAGTAGATAGGGCATTGGGCCTGTAGTTAGGAAGACCTGAGTTCAAATCCAGCCTTAGATATTACCTGTGTGTTCCTGGCCAATTCATTTAGCCTATGTCTGGATCAGGTTGGGGAGAATTATGATAGAGAAAAAAATCAAATTTCAGAAGTAAAAGGTCACTAATAACTTTGGAAAGGAAGGTTTTAGTTAGGTGATGAGGTAAAAAAAAACCAGACTATAAAGAGTTGAGAGGAGAGGAAAGGGAGACAGCTAGCATAGACAGTTTTTTCAAGGAGTTTGGCTAAGAAAGGAAGGACAAGAACTTGAGGGGATGGTAGGGTATAGTGAAGGTTTTTTAAGAATGAGGGAAGTGTGAAGGCAGTAAGGAAAACCAATTCATAGGGAGAGATGGAAGATTTTGGAAAAAGAGGGGATGGTTAAGGTAATCTGCTACAGAAGATGGGAGGCCTTCTCATCAAGAACAAAGCACTAACTGGAACACGGGTACCTTTCAATAAGGATAAAATAAATACTGCCATATGACACCCTAAGAAGGAGCTCATAGGCACAATTATCCAGCTGCTTTCCTGTGAGTGCCTCAGGAAAAGACATGGAGATGCCCATAAAAGAGTAATTTCCTTTCTGGAAATCCAGATAATTCCATCTTTCTTACATTCTAGAGATTCACTTAAATATTACTTTCACTGAGTTAGTAATCCAAAACCCCCAAAGAGGCAAACACCAGCCTTTCTAGGTCCTGACATAGCTCCACTATATAATCCCATAATGAGACCACACAGCTCAGCAGCAGACTGCTAGGAGCTGTCCCTTGTCATAGTGCTGACAACTCAGTCTCAACTTCACCTCTACCTCCTGACCCTGATGTTCCTAACTTCCTGCTGACTACAATGCTAACAACTTCAAGGAGGTAGAATTGTAGCAAGATCTTGAAGGATGAGTAGGATTTCAATAGGCAATGCTATTTACATGGAGGCAGGGAAATGAGGGACATGATAACTTTTCATATAGCTTAAGGATTCTCTTGTTAGGACTTGACATTTTGTTTAGCTTTACAGGATTGGTCCAGGAAAGACTGGGTAGGATTAATGGTAGAAGTTAGAAGGGATTTCAGCTTCACATAAGGAAGAATTTACAGTGTTCAAACGTGGATTCTACTGCCTTATGAACTAGTGATTTCCCTCTCCCTGGAAGTGTTGAGATAAGCTAGATAGCCTCTGATGTTGCTGAAGGGATTGCTGAGTAGGAGGCTGCATTATAAAACTTAAAAGAGTAATTAGACTAAAAGAATTTCACAGGTTACTCCAGTTCTAACATCTCATGATTCTGTGAGTGTTTTTAACCAAGTGCAAGGAAGTTTACTAGGCAGAGTGCACAGCAAAGAATACAACCTGTTCTCAAGTACGGTACAGGGAACCCAAGAAAAAAATCAAACAGAAATAAGGTATTAGAAAAAACCACATTCATGAGATGGAGAAAGCTTGTAAAAAGAGCCAAAGAACTAGAATGCATCCTTTTTCCCTCAAAACATTTCTTCCTCTAGTCCCATTCATAGCATTATCCTGGCCACCTAGGTTCTGCATCTTGCAACCATCCTTAACTTCCTCTGTTAACATCCAATTATTCACCAAGTAACAGCTGATTCTTCCCTTGTATTGTCTCTCTCATCTGTTCCTTTCCATTCCTACTGACATTACTCTTATTCAGCCTCTCTCATCACACCATCTCCACTTAATTTCTTCTAACTGGGTGTTCCGGGCAGTGGATGGAGTGACAAGCTTGGAATCAGGAAGACTCATTTTCTTGAGTTCAAACTGGCCTCAGATATTAGCTGTGCGACCCTGAGCAAATCATTTAACTGTTTGCCTCAGTTTCCTCATCTGTAAAATGACCTGGAGAAGGAAATGGCAAACCACTCCAGTTTCTTTGCCAAGAAAATCCCATATGGATTCTTTAAATAAAAATCTGTCTCCAGTTCTCCCTGACCCTCGCCCTCCTTCCACCCCTATCACTGCTGCCAAAATAGTCTTTTAAAATATTGCTTGGCTTGCATCACTCTCTGACCTAAAAACCTTCACTGGCTTCCCAGGCCCTGAAGGACAAAGTCTAAAACCTCTATGTCATTGGCCCCCACCTACTTTAGTCATGTGCCCTTTCATTTTCCCTGCATTTCTGGCAGGTTTGCTCCCGGTTCTTTCACAAGCCAGACCCATTCTCACCCCCTGAATCTTTGTTCCTCCAAGTCTCTTGGTCCTGGACGTGAATCTCTCCTATCATTTAATACCCATGGCCCCAGGGGCCTCAGGCGCCCCGTTATTTATAGGGCCGGCAGGGGGCGCTGTGGGACGCAAGCCTTTCCTGGGGAAGAGAGGGGGGAAAGAGGGGTGATAGGGGGTAGAGGGAGAGCTGGGGAAGAGGGAGAAGCAGTGGTGTTTTATCCACTTTGCCACCTAACTGCCCCCTATTATATCACTTTTTTTTTTGGTGGGGCAATGGGGGTTAAGTGACTTGCGCAGGGTCACACAGCTAGTGTCAAGTGTCTGAGGCAGAATTTGAATTCAGGTCGTCCTGAATCCAGGGCCAGTGCTTTATCCACTGCTCCACCTAGCTGCCCCCATTATATCACTCTTGAAAGAAAATCCCAAATAAAGATTTGACTTCAACAAAAGTGTCCACCAACACCATTGATTTTGCTCCATGGCAAAAGCTCCCAGCATGTTCCTGCTGAAACCCCAAATCCAGAATGTCATATCTAGAAGGGACCTTAGACATAGCCCAGGGGTTCTTAACCTTTTCTGTCTGTCACAGACCCCCTTGGCAGTCCGATGAACAATATGGACCCCTTCTCAGAGTAATGTTTTTAAATGTACAAAATAAAATACATGGAATTACAAAGGAAAGCAATTTTATTGAAATATAGTTATGAAAATATTTTAAAAATAAAAACAAGGTCACAAATGTCAGGTTAAGAACTCTTGATCTAGTTCAGCTTCTCCCTTTTAAAACGCACCCAAAGGGGTGATGTGACTTGCTCACGGTCATTTGGTCAATTAGTGACAGAGCTGGAGCTAGACCCCCCCCCACGCCCCGACTCAGGCCCACACTTCTGCCCCTTTTCACGTTGCTTCATCAGGAGCACTTTCTATGGGATCAAGTCTACAGGGAGGTTTAATGCAGAGAAGTTTAATGAAGTTTCCTTCCTAATTTTAGAAAGAAAAAACATTCACAGAGAAAAATCCCTGTAGATTATAGGAAAAATGAAGCTTCTGAACGTTCCTCCAATCCATTGCTGTCACTTCAGAGGGGAAAAAATCACTGACTCTTGTAATGGTAGGCAGGTTGGACAGGAGAGGGTTCTCATCATCAGGTTACCTGATATGAACACAAGTACTCTAGATATAGTTTGACCAATTGTTTGCTGAGTAAAATGGGACTATTATCTCTTTTATTCTGGACATTGTATTTCTATTAGTACAACCTGGTTTCATAGTTATTTTGTCAGTCGCTTCAGACTCTTTGCATTTAATTAACGTGGTATTTCTTAACCTCCTTCTAGATAAGATGGAGAGTATGGGCAGAATGTTCACTTAGTATTTAGATGAAAGATTAGATCTAAAGATTTCTTACTTTTCCATTAAGCCTTTGAAGATCTAAGCCACAATGACCTCTTTCTCCTTTAAATTCATTTTCTGTGTTGTCTGGACCATATGACAATAATAAGGAGCTTTTCACATTTCTGCCCTCTCAAACCATTGTGTTCTCTCCTTTGTCAGATATCTAGAACGAATCATCTCTTCCTCAGCTCCTACTCCACTCTCCTCATGCCTTGCAGGTACTCAAAGTATTCTTCCCAAGGTCACTAGTGACTTAATTATTAAATCCAGTGGCCTTTTTTTTCTTCCCTCATCTTCCTTGACCTCCCTGTAGCACTTGGTTCTTTTATGCTTTTCATCATATTCTCATACCTTAGGCAAAGGTGTCTTCCAAGGTTCTATCCATTTGCTTTCACCCTCAAAGATCTCCTTTACTCCTTAGGATTCATTTGCTACCCATATACATATGTTATGTACATGGTAGGCACATAATAACTATTTGTTGAATGAATTCGTTACCAACTGCTACTTTGGCAATTTCTCTCACATTCATCGACTTTTGTCCATTCGTACCATGGCCACCCTTGTTCAAGCCCATATGTATTTTAGCCTATAAAACATAACAACCTCTTAAATGTTTTTCTGTATTCTGATTTATCATCTCTTTAATCTGCATTTCACACCTTTGGCAGAATAATCTTGCTGATGCACTGTTCTATTCAACAAACTTATGGTGACTCCCCACTGCCTACCAAATAAAGTGTGATCCAAATAAAGTTCTGATTCAAAGCCTTCCACATTTTGGTTCCGACATACTCTTCCATTTTTATCACATAGTACCCCCTTTTATATAATGACTGTCAAACTAGACTTGTCTTCATCTCCCATTTTCATCCTTCCCTTCCCATTCATTGAAAGGTGTCCCCTATTACTATCAGTGTCATGATCTTTTGAAGTTCCTTCAAGGTTGAATTCAGTTGTCACCACTGCATTTAGCATCCTCTGTCATATCAAAATTTATATATATATATATATATGTGTGTGTATGTATATTTATATATTTATATATGTATATGTCTTGTTCTCCCTCCCTCCATTATGTTATAAACTCCTTGAGGGTAGAGACTATGCTATTTTAAATCTTCATATCCCCAGTATCTGTCACAGTACTCTGCACATGGTAGGTGCTTACTGAATGTTTTGTCAAATTGATTCATCCTTACTCAACCCATTTCTTTTTTCAAAAATTTTTTGATATCTTTTGTTTTTATGTTGCCTAAATTTCCCCCGTATTCCTTCCCTGTCCTCCCAGAGAGCCTTCCCTTATAACAAAGAATTATCTGACCCATATCTTCTGCCTTATTCAATACTCTTTTGAAGCTAGGTTAACAGAGGGGGAAAAAAACAAATTTGTGCTAATTTTCCTAAGACTATAGGATTTAGAGCTACAAAAGACCCTAGCTATCATTAAGTACAATACCCTCATTTTATTGGTGAGGAAACTGAGGCCCAGTGAAATTAAGTGGCTTATGGGGCAATGAGGTTGTATGGTGAATAAAGCACTGGCCCTGGATTCAGGAGGACCTGAGTTCAAATCTGGCCTCAAACACTTGACACACTTACTAGCTGTGTGACCCTGGGCAAGTCACTTAACCCTCATTGCCCCACAAAAAAAAAAAGAAAAGAAAAAGAGAGAAAGAAATTAAGTGGCTTACATGAGCTTAGTTAAATAATTTAAATCTTGGTCCTTACTTTTCCCACATTACCATGCTATATTTCATGGAGATTGGAATGAGAATCAATCAGCAAATATTTATTTAGCAACTATTAAAGCAAAAGACAATGCTAGGAGGTAGCTAGATGGCACAATGGATAAAGCACTAGCCCTGGATTCAGGAGGACCTGAGTTCAAATCCAGCCTCAGACCCTTGACACTTACTAGATGTGTGACCTTGGGCACATCACTTAACCCTCATTGACCAACCAAAACAACAAAAAACAAACAAACAAAAAAGAAGTATGAGACATGTTTGCCATTGAGGAGCTTACAATCTTATTTATTTAAGGTATTTATTTAATTTATTATTTATTTGCTAATTTATTCACCGCTATACTCTGCCTTTCTTTACCTGCTCTACCTATCCAAACCAATGATCTCTCTCAATAGCTCAGTTCTTCTCCATTGATTCTTTTCTGATTAATCATATTCCACTGATTTTAACTTTCTTTTTCCTCAATATGTATACAAGTTTTTATTATGGTGTAGCCATGTACTTTTGAGTTATTACTTTTTAATGTTATATTCTTTTTTGGGGGATGGCAATGAGGGTTAAGGAATTTGCCCAGGGTCACACAGCTAGTAAGTGTCAGGTGTCTGAGTTCAGATTTGAACTCAGGTCCTCCTGATTCCAGGGCCAGTGCTTTATCCACTGCACCACCTAGCTGCCCCATTATATTCTTCTTAAAGAGGTTTTTGTAACTATATTTTTCAGTCTTGAAAGCCCAAGTTATTCACAGGAGGACGGTGTTAAGGATGTGGCCCCTAACATTTCTTTTAATTATCTCTTTTCAATTATATCTGCCCAGTTTCAACTCATCCTTCTAGCCTGATGACATCTTTTTGAATCCTGATTCTGTTATACAACACATAATTTGTCCCTTCTAGCTTTATGACATTTGCAAATGTGTTAAATATGTGTTTTCTATGCTTTCATCTAAGTGACTGATTAAAAAAATATATGGGGGCAGCTAGGTGGCGCAGTGGATAGAGCACCGGCCCTGGAGTCAGGAGTACCTGAGTTCAAATCCGGCCTCAGACACTTAACACACACTTACTAGCTGTGTGATCCTGGGCAAATCACTTAACCCCAATTGCCTCACAAAAAAAAAAAAAAAAAGATGAAAAAAAAATATATGGAACAGAGTTAAAGACACATCTTGGGACATTACATTGTCGACCTTCCACCATGTCGACAATTGGTCCCTAATTCCAAATCCACCAAAGTGTAATGTCATTTAACCCACTCTTTCCGTTTTGTCTGCCAAGATATCATGAGAGATTTTGGCGAATGTCTCACTGAGATGCATATGTACAGTGTTCCCCTCATCTATCTGTCTAGTAAACCACTCAAAAATAAAACATGACTTGTTCTTGATGAAACTATAGAAGCAACTAGTAACCACCACTTCCCTTTCTAAACATCCTTTTAATACTGCTTTCTAAAATTGTGTAAGGAGTTAAAGTAAGCTTACCAGGCTGGAATGTGAAGATGCTACTTTTGCCTCTTTTTTTGAAAATCAGTCCAGAATTTGGCTGTCTATCCTTGTCAGTCCAGTTACCCTTGGTGTAGAAGATTAAAGCAAAATACAAGTTGAGTAGTTGGCCTTCTGTCCAAGTCAATTATATTATTTACCCTACAAACAAGTCTAATCCCTTCCTGGATTTACCTTTCTCTCTTTAGTCTTTTTGTCCTTTGTCCCCTTTCACCAGGGGCTTCAGATCTTCTGCACTTGAGCATTATTGGCATTATATGTTTTTAGAGGACCCCCCCCACACTCTTCTTCATTCATCTACAGCTACTTGCCTTTGCTTCCATTTTCTGTACATGTCCTTTTTTTGAAGTTCATTCTTTTTTTTTTAAGTTTTCAACATTTGCTTTTATAAGATTTATAGTTCCAAATTTTTCTCCCTTCCCTCTCCTATCCCCTAGACATGTTCCTTTAAAATTTAAGTTGCTGGTTTAATTGACTGTGTATCCACGTAGGTTTATATTAATTCTGAAATGTCTGGAAAGAGAATGAGGAATGAGTTCCTGAATGCAAGCCCCTCAACCTAAACTTTGAGAAGCCACTCAAAAAGGAAGCCCAAAGGGTCGAGAATACTAATTTTAACCTTATTTCACCTTTGTAAAAATACTGATTGGTCAAAAAAAAATACTGATTGGATAGAGTGAAGACACATTGCTTTTCACAGGAGATAGCATCCTAGGATGAGGAGATCACATTTGAGAGGGTCCAGTTTTCTCTATAGTACACAAGTCTTTGGAGTTTATATGTAGTTTTAAGACCAGTTAGAAAACAGATTGGTTGTGAGGGGGCCTACGGTGACTGTACTGAGGGAGAGCTATAGGCATATGTCTAAAATAGGCAGTGGTCAGTAAACATTTATTAAGTGCCCACTATATGCTAGGCACTAATAACAGAAATTGACAAGCTATAAAATATCCAAAGGAGAGCAGCCTGCATGGTAAGGAAAATGAAAGGTGATATTCAAGGATAGGTTAAGGAGATGAGACACCTTAGAGGGGACACAAAACCTCGAGTGTCTGAAGGGTGGTCATGTGGAAGCAAGATTAGGTTTGTGCTGCTTGGCTCCAAGACCCATCCTAGATTGAAAGGTGGAAGAGACCTTTGCACTAGCCTCTCCAAACCCCCATTTTATGGTGAGAAAGCTGAGGTTTATCAGAGGTTAAGTGATATGCTCACATGGCCAGATTTGAGCCCCGTGTCCTAATTAGAGCATTGCCATTCAATTAGATACCACCGATAAGCGCCCAATCCGTGCCAAGTGCAGCCCCAAGCTCCAGCAGTACAAAGTGTCTGTGCTGCATTCTGCGTGGGCATCCACGGCTATGGAAACACAAGGGAACAAAGACTACCAGGGATCCGGAGAGGCCCGGCCTAGGAAGGTACCCCAGCCCTGGGCAATTGGATGCCCTGGGCGCCGGATTTGGCATTTATGGGCCGAGCCGGAAGCCCCTTTGCTCCTCCGGTCCGCAGGGGGCGCTGTCAGACAGGAGCCCGCCGGAAGTGGCTAGTTCTCGGAGCGGTGGGGACGGGGGCTGGGGGGGGGTTGTCGGGGGAGGGGAGGAAGCCGGAGTCCCAGCATGCTCCGCGTGTCCCTGGCAACCGCCGCCGCGTGAGGAGAACAAGAATGGGTGAAGCGGGAAATTGGAGAGGGCCGGCCTCTGCCCCGCCACCTGACCCCATCGTTCCCGGCCCCGGCTCCCCGGAGCTCGGACCGGGCCTGCCGGCCTCGCTTTTGGAGCTGTCCCGGCCACTAGCCAGGAGACGCAGGGAAATGACCGAGGCGGCTCCGGTTCGGGTGAGCCTCTTCCCCGCGGCCATAGACGGACTCGAGGCCCGCGCTGACCCCGGGGAGGCTCGGGAGCCGACTGTGGGGCATCTGGGGATGGGTGGGGTGTGCCTGAGAAAAAACAGGGAGACCCGTAACCCCGGGGTGGCTGTGCAGGTCCAGGTATTTGGGACAGAAAAAAGGAGCCCATTCGTTATTGTTTGTTGGGAGCCTTGGTGGCCTCCACCAGCCAGCTACAGACACCGACTTGACTTCTCACTCAATAACAAGGTTTCCCCCTCTGCCGTTGAAATAGGCTCCGTAGTAAAGATCTGCCGTTTCGACCTGGTTTTTGCATCATTTTATTGGTGCAAATTACCCATTTCTCGCAGGTCTTCCATTTTACTGCAACAGATTAGAGCCACTTGTGGGCACTTCTTCAGGCATAGGCGTGACACGAAAACTTGCAGGCTGAGCTGCAGGGAAACAGAAGGAAGAGATTTAATCCCACAAAACCGAACTTTATTTATGGCACTTAATGTTTAAGAATTTAGAAAAGTTCGTGGTGCTTCTGCTAAGGAGCCTTTTCTCTGCAGATTGTCTTTTCTTGTGTCACTGAATACTAGAAAGGGAGAATACCACCAGCCTATACCTGCAAGGCCTTCCCGGTCTTAAAAAAGGGTAAATCTGTTCTACTTATTGTGGTTACTAATCACTAAAATTTTTGTTGCATTTGGGAAAGAGGGCCGGCTATCTTGGAAAATGCGTTCAGGGATCTCTTCTTATAGTGCTGAAAAGCACAAAATCACCTTCAAACTATTAACTATTCCTTTTTTGTGAGAGCAAGTTTGTATCATCCTTTTTGAAGGAATGGAATTAAATTATCTTTTTAAAATTAGCCAGGAGATGACTTGTCTGGGATGGCATTGAAGCAAAAGCTTCCTTTGCTTCCAGGTCCCTATACAGTTTGAGGATGTGGCCGTGTATTTCTCAGAACCAGAATGGAAGAATCTGGACAGTTGGCAGAAGGAGCTTTACAAGCATGTAATGACAGTCAATTATGAGACGCTGTTCTCCTTAGGTAAGATATATTGATTAGGAATTTTGTGAATGTCTCTTATGAAATTAGAAGTTGGCAGTGATTTCATGAGGTCATCTAACCCTTCTTAGAAATCTAGTTTCTACAAACCTCCTTGTTAATGCTTTGTACGAATGCCTGCAGTGTTTTAAGTGCCTAACAGAGCTTTGCACTTAATGTTTCTTGAATTTGCTGTTTAGGCAATGGAAGAACTAGCATTGTAGTTATGTCAGGTAATAATAACAATACTTGGCTCTCCATTGATTAAGCAGCACACTGAAAAAGGAATGTGTGCAAGGAATGGAATCATTTGGTTCTCTTTTTTGATATAGCCATGAGACTGGTAAATAGGGAGACACTCCACAGATGTAATAATATAATGTGATACATTGTAGATGTATTAATAATACCTGATCATATATAGCCCTTTGTGATTTTACAAAGCACTTTATATTATCTCACTTGAGCCTCACCACATGCTATTAGGTAAGTACAGCAGGTAATACTGTCCTCATTTTACAAGTGAGGAAACAGAGACTTAGAGAAATTAGGTGACTTGCACAAGGTCACACAATGAGGGTTAGAATTTTGATTCATACCCAGATCACTTGACTCCAGCTTCAGTGCCCATTCCACTGCAAAATACTGCTTCGAATGGCAAATCTTGATTTCAGCACGGCATTTATCAAAATTTCTGATGTCTTTGTGTAGGAGATATAAAAACGTATGCTAGATTAAACTGTGGTTATATGGAATTTTAGTTAATTAACTACATTTAAACACTGCTTCATTAATGAGTTGATATCTGCCTGTAGGAACATTTTATTCCTTTCAGTGTGCCACAGGACTTTGTTCTTAGCCCTCTTTCTTTATTTGTCCAGACCTATGATTTCATGGATGTAGGGAGTTTCCAATGAAGAAACTCCGTCTACCAGTGCAGATCAGCAGCTAATCTGCAACCTATAATCTTAGAGAGTTGCCTTGGGGTACTGAGAAGGTAAGTGATTTGCCCAGGGTCAAAAAGCCAGTAAGTATAAGAGGCAGAGTTTGAACCCATCTCTTTATCCACTGCTATGCCATGCTGCCTCTCCCTTAGCCTTGTCCTGTGCACTAGGTTGTTATAAACAACTTAGATAAAGATATTGAACATCAAATGTACAGTGAAACAAAGGTAGTTGGGAGAGTTAATGAAGTGGATGACAAAATCAGGATTTAAAATTTATTATCAGCTCACATGATTATCTGGAACAAACAGGATGAAATTTAACAGGGATAAATATGGAAACCCAGAATTTAGGTTAAAAAAATTACTCAAATACAGGATGAGAAAACATTAATTTAACAGCCATTCATTTGAAAAAGATCCTGCTATGATTGAAGAATGACTGAACAAATTATGGCATGTGAATATTTCATACTGTTGTGCCATGAGAAATGATGACATAGCTTCAGAGATAGCTGAGAAGGGTGGTATGAATTGATAAAAAGTCAAGTGGGCAAAACCAGGAGAACAATAACAACAATGAGAAGAAAAACATCCTTGAAAGACTTTAGAACTCTGACCAAGTGCAATGAACTAATAATGAAGCATGCTAAAAATAAGATATCATTTTTGAGGATGTGGCCTATGAGGGAATTTTTATTACTTTGTTTTGCATATTTGTTACAAGGTTTTTCTTTTTTTCAGTATGGGAAGAGGAGGTGTTAAGGGAGATACTGAGATTAATTTAAAAAAATCAAATATCATTTTTTGCACAAAGCCTTTCCTGGCACCCCCCCAAACTATTGGTTCTCTCATTTTCTGCCAGTCACAGGGTAGGTGAGCCAGTGTAGGTAAAGCAGCAAGACACCCTGAAGCAGAGACAGGATGCACTGGAACAGTTAGTTGATTATAAACCCAGTCTTGAGTTGCATTAGTAATTATATAATGTCTAACTCAGAAAGACAGTAGTTTCACTGTGCTCTTCATTGGCCAAACCACAGCTAGGGAATTCTGCTCAATTCTGGGCCCATTTTAAGAGACACATTCACCAAACTAGTCAGAGTCTAGAGAATGATAATGAAGTTAGTGAAAGGATTGAAAATCATCTCACACGGAAAGGTTAAAGTAACTAGAGCTTTTTTACATTAAGAAGAAAAAGATTTATTGTGGATACAATGACTTTTCAAGTATTTAAAGATCTAGTGTGTTCAAGAGATAGTAGACTTATTTTGTATTGCTTCAAAAGATATAAATATTATGAATAAGTGAGAATTACAATGGATATGAGCTCAGAATAGTTACTGGTGTAAATATTGATTGTGGGTAGCTCTGAATATGATGTTTCTTTAAATGGTTACATAGAATTAGCCTGAGGGAACCCAGAACATTAGAAAAAGTCTTATTGAAAGTCAGTGAATGTCATGGTCTGACAGGGAGGGAGATGCAATAATTCACTTTGGAGATATGAAGTCTCTATTTTTTTTTTCTTCCCTGTTGACATCTGTAGGCAGAGTGAGGCTTTTTGTGATGGGGTTAGGATGCTGAAGACTGCTTATTCTGTGAATTACCTCACTGTGTTTCCTAAGTTAGCCTCATTCTTGTCATGTCTGAGTCATGGTAAATGAGGCAAATCATTCGATATTTGAATGAGAAATAATCATGCTAGGTATTATGGGAGATATAGCATAGATATAAAATAGAGTCTCTTCTGTCAGTTTACCATTTTATTGGAGGAACAAGACATTTACATGAAGCCATCATGGTGAAAGAGATAAAGTGACTCTGGAATGATGTTGGACTGAGACTCAGAAGATCTCTTGGGTTTGCTGTTAGTTCACTCTGTGATCTGAAGTCACTTCCCTGGACTGAACCTCTCTCCATCTGCACAATGAAGGCATAGGAGAAGGGTATTAGATTAGGTTATCTCTAAGAGCCTCTTAGTCTAGTAAAGAACAGTAGAGTCTTATTCTTGAGTATATCATAGAAGTGACACATTTTGAAATAGAGACAAAGCATTCCAGGAGTTCAAAGAAGAGACAGTGACAGAGGCTAGAATAGGGATTGCCCCTAAAATAAAGTAGATCTAGAACATGGGCTTTGAAGGAAATGATATCATTTGGAAAGGCATTGAAGAAATAGTCGAATATTTCATCTTTATGTTTAATAATCACTGTCCTTATACAAATAAAAATTGGTTGAAGAGCCTTAAGGAATAAGCAAAAATGGAGGCTGCAAAGGACACCAAGGGGGCCTTCTTGGAGCAGAGGGTTTGCTTTGGGTGATATTGGCAAATAAGATTACATGAACAGGTTGGGAACGGTTTTGCAGAGGGACTTGAATGACCTAGATGGGGAGTTTGAGCCAGTGAATGAATGGCCAGTAGTTAACATGTTGTCTTGGTGACCTTAAATGAGAACATTTTCAGTAGAATAGTGAGAGTAGAAGCCAGATTATGATGGATTTGCAAAATTATATGGACTGTTAGAACTTTCTGCTCCTCAGCACCCTATCTAGCACCTCTGGTATGTGATACTTAAGCCATAATCTGGGCTCTTTCCCTTACCCTTGACTTCATTCAGTCAACAGCTATATGCCAGGCACTATGCTAAATTCTAGGGTTACAAACACAGAGAATGAAATAATCCCTACCCTCAAGAAGTTTGTATTCTAAAGGAGGAGACAACAAATACATGTAAAAATATATGTAGCATAAACATAAAGTGAATAAATACAGATACATATAAAGTAGTTAAATATAAGATAATTTGAGAATGAATGAAGCATTTATTAGGCACTTAATATATGCAGAGCCCTGTGATAAGTTTCAAGGATATGGATGGAAAAGACAGTTCCTGCTCTCAAGAAATACATTCTAATGGGGAAGATAACACCTCTGGAAGGTTTCATTTGCAAGTCAGATGGAAAGGTCCCATGGTCTTTAGCATGCAGCAGCAAAACAGATGATAATTCCTCTTCTTTAATATCATTATCAGTGTCTGATGATGAACCATTTAACAGTACCAAAGACTTTGATGACAAGAACTTTCTTTTCTAAGTCTTTAGTAGATGTGGCTGCAGCCTCTGCAGGAGCAGTTGCCAGGCTGCATCTCCACAGGAGTCAGGATGTTGGCTGTGGGCACTGGGTTTGAAGCATTGCTATCCCAGAGGTTCTTAGATTCAGGGCCCTGGGTTGTCTCCATCAGGGTTTGAAGGAAAATCATAGTTCAGATAGTGGTCATGGTTTGACTTGCCTGGAACATGCTCCATCCTGTCTCTTCTTCAGTGTCTTGCTGCTCTACTGGCTTACCTGCCCTGTGAGTGACAGGAAATGAATTGGGAAGGAGGGTGGGGGCTGGAATCAGGAAAGGATTTGTGCAGAAAACAGTGTTTGAGCTCTGTTTTAAAGGAAAAAAGAGACTTCAAAGAAGTGGAAGTAAGTAGAGAGTGTAGTACAAGCATGTTGGGTGGCTAGTGCACAGGAAAGGAGATATGAGTGTGGTGTGTGAAGAAGAGAGAGAAGACCAATATGGCCAAATTGCAGAGTTTAAGACAGGGAATGATGTCACGTGAGACTGGAAAGATTGGTTGGGGCTAGATTGTGTAGGTTTTTGAAAATTAAATAAGTTTATATTATATCTGAACTACCACCCATTTACATAGACTAATGAGCAGTTACTCAGATCCCAGTTTCACTATTCAACCACCTGGACTGGATAGTAATGAAAAATATTATATAGAACACTGAAGAGAATTTTATATCAGAGCCAGTTGTACTTTAAAATCAGATTTGACTTTGTGACAGGTAATGATGTTATCAGTCAATTCATGGAGTGTCACATAACTCTCAAATCATTCTTTTTTTTGTTTGTTTTTTTGTTTTGTTTTTGTTTCCGGTTTTTTTTTTTTTTTTGCAGGCAATGGGGGTTAAGTGACTTGCCCAGGGTCACACAGCTAATAAGTGTCAAGTGTCTGAGGCTGGATTTGAACTCAGGTACTCCTGAATCCAGGGCCGGTGCTTTAACCACTGCGCCATCTAGCTGCCCCCTCAAATCATTCTTGAAACAAAACTGTCTTAAATACATAAATACCATATTTTGTGTTTGATTTGGTGAAATCAAACAGTGGATATCTCAACACCAGAATATTTAGTGATCAGTTCTTGAATGTGATCCATTTTTTCTTTATCATTAATTTTTATTCTCCATGTCTCAATTTTTTTTTTTGACCATCTTTAATGAATCAAGGGAACCTTAGCAATCATGATCAATGTACTCAGATTACTTGTTTGAGGAAATTTAATTAATTCTTTGTGACTTCTGTACAGACTCTGCCATTCCCAAACCAGACTTGATATCCCATTTTGAGCGAGGTGAAGAACCATTCATTAGAAATCATGGGAACTTAATGAAAAGAAAAATGGCAATTAGATGTATTACTGAAAAGCAACATGACTCAAAGAGTGCGTCAACACATCTGTTATGGGGTAAGTGAAAAATTGCGGCTATGAAATAGTGAAGTTTTTTTCCTCACTGTTCTTTGGCTCTTTCCTGTGGTGTTTGGACTAAGCTTTATTTTGGGGGGAAATTACATTAGCAGAGGTAATTTGCTAACTGGGTATAGGAAAATCCTCATATATATCCAAAATTTGGTTACTGACATTTCATTGTTACACTGATCAAAGCCTGCCTCTCTTAGGGTTTTTCCATTTGCATATAGGGAAAGTGTTTTATTGACCTAATAAAGTAGTATCCTAGACAAAAATCACAGAAAGAAAAGAGAATGTTGTGGAGCAATAAGATGTTGTGAGAATTTTGAGGGATTGGGAGGTATCAAGAGAAGAGTTCTATATGCTTGGTAAGTCCAGAGTGATAGGATTGTCTAATTTGGTTTAGTCTTATACATAGGAAGGAAAAATGTTAAAATGATTCCACTGAGGACACAAGTCACTGTAATACTAGGGAAAAAAAATAGGTTGAAACCAACTATTCAGAGTCTTAGATGAATCCCAGTCTTCATTGAAATATAAAACACATTAATGTGTTTGCCACAAGTCTAGAATCTTTGGCCTCTTTTACCTACCATTATTTTTACTTTCCTACTCCCTAGACATCTGCTTTCTTTAAGTCCAATTTTGAGCAGCTAACAACTTTTGAAGAAAGTCATGAAACCAAAATGATTGTATCCATTATAAATTTATGTCTCACATGGATCTTTGCAAATTCTCAGCAATTCATTTTTTGGCCAACCTATCTCATTTCCCACAATTTTTATTCCAAGCCTTCTCTGTTCTCCGAGTGTTCCTTTTTCTTCCCCAGGTGTCTACATAAGGAGTGCTTAATCATGATCTCACCCCCAAAAAAAGGTTTTGTTCTGTCTGGAAACAGCTTTTGGTTTTTGTCAGATGACTGTTATAAGAATTTGCTCATTATCTGGTCTCCCTGTTACCACAGGAAGGGGAAATGTTAGCTAATGAATTATTCATACCAGCTTCCTGATTACAGCTGTTTCTCTTTTCATCTGTTACATCTGTGGACCCCTCCTAAACCTGTATCCAGTGCTGGCCTTTCTTCTGAGTTGGACCCATGTTTCCAACTGCTTGCTCAATTTCTTGACCTAGAGTTTCTGCCAGCACTCAGTATACATAAAGGTGAACTCATCATCTTTTCCCTACAGTGTGCTCTATTTTGGTTAATTCTTAGTTGTCCATGCTGGAACCCAGGACTTTTTATTCTTCCCATTATCCCCTCCCTCAAATCCATTGTTCTATATGTCCATTGACAAATCCTAATGTATGCCTTCTTCCCTTCTCATTTGAATTCCTGCAATAGTTTCTAACCAGTCTCCTTGCCTCCAGATACTCCATCTTTCCCTTTGCTGACCACTTAATTTTCCTGATGCATTTACTCATCTGACCTGTCATTCCATTGCCAGAATCCCTTCAGTGACTTCTGTTGTCTCTTTGATGGAAAAGATGTACACAATAGGAATTGAATAACTTAGCTTTCTCTCTCTTGTCTGTTAACTATTCTGTTTGTCTATGGTCTAATATATTCTTTTATATATATGTATATATGGTCTTATATATTCTTCATTATTCTTACTCTAAACATAGATTCGGTTCTTTTTTTTTTTGGCAGGGCAATGAGGGTTAAGTGATTTGTTCAGGGTCACACAGCTAGTAAGTGTCAAGTGTCTGAGGCCAGACTTGAACTCAGGTCCTCCTGAATCCAGGGCCAATGCTTTATCCACTGCACCACCTAGCTGCCCCAGATTCAGTTCTTAATTGTACGTAGTGGTTTTCCTCCACTGAGGTCCTACTGCAGTGATTGTGGCCCAGGATTCTTGAAGGGAAGAGTTGTAATCTGCATTAATTGGTGGAAGGGTACCCACACTGATGAAATCACATGTCTTTGAAGAAGGAAGGAGCATTTCTCATACAACTCAGATCATTCTAACCATCTCCTTTTCCCTCTGAACTTCCTTTTATCATCTTCTGTACGTTTTTTTAAATGCTTCAGTGGCACTCTTTTCTTTTCTTCCTTTTTATCACTGTTAGCAATTAAAGACATGACCTTGCTGTACCCTATAATTTCTTGTCAGAATAATGAGTCTCTGTTCTGAAAGCCCTAAATTTATAAATAGTTCTCTGGGTTCTTATAATCCTTATAGCTTCCCTCAAAGTATCAACTATCTACAATCTTACCCTCTCTTTTCTTTAGATACTGTAATCATTCCCCAAAATAATTTAACTTCTTTATTTTGCTTGTAGCCTCTGCCAAGCATGGGAGGGAAAGATGGTGCTTTGAAGAACAGTATTACCTATACTGTATATCTGTACTGTAATTCTCAACAAAGTGAATGTTCATTTGTCTTTTTTTTTTAATCAATCGAGAATAATTTTGCTGGCTAAGAGGAGAGCGCCATCTCCTTAAAATAATATTTTTAGGTTCCAAAAATATACAATTTGTGCCTTCAGCTATAAGGATTTTCCTACTTAGTACAGATGGCTTTCATTTCAAAGAGTTTGGCCCTTCTAAGGGCACCATATATTTTAAACATTTAAACAATATGAAACAATTTTTGAATAGAGATATAAAATGTCTTCTGTATATCCTGTCAGAGTAGAATGGATTTAGCGATTAGAGGTGAAGGAAGGAAGGAATTATAGTATAGAAATGAGTAAGGATGGCTTTGTTTTTCATTTCAGGGGACCAAAGAGTTGTGAATACTGACAAGGAAGAATGTCATTTACATGGTCTTCAAAGCCAAGACCCATCTAGACCTTTGTCAGATAAAAAGGCAGAGTTTTGTTCTAGACCTGACGTCATGTGGAGGAGTCAGTGCATGCAGGACACACTTCCCCAAAAGGAAAACCTCTGTAGCACTAAACCATCCATCCAGAGTGAGGGAGAACCATATTACAAAAGCCAAGATTCACCTAAGGTCCAGGAAACTCCGCCAGAACAGAGAGTCTACCCCTGTCCTGTCTGTGGGAAAAGGTTCCAGGTGAATGACCACCTGCTGAGCCACCAGAAGAGCTGCTGCCAAGACCAGCTGTGCAAATACCCAAAGTTCAAGAAGAAATTTAACAAGCCATCTGATCCCCAGCTACCCCAAAGAATTCATTTAAGAGAAAAACAGTTTCAATGCAAGGAGTGTGAAAAGAGTTATAGGCGCCAAGTAGATTTGCGGAACCACCAGCTTGTGCACACAGGTGAGAGACCTTTTCAGTGCCCTGATTGTGACAAGAGCTTCCGACAGAAGGGACAATTACTCAACCACCAAAGTTTGCATACTGGGGAGAGACCATTTCAGTGCCCTGACTGTGACAAGAGCTTCCGACAGAAGGGACAATTGCTCAATCACCAGCGTCTGCACACAGGCGAAAGGCCCTTCCAGTGTCCTGAGTGCAAGAAGAGCTTCCGTCTGAAGGCTGTTCTGAAGGCCCACCTAGGATTGCACAGCAGAGAGAAGCCATTCTCCTGCAGTGATTGTGGAAAGGGCTTCACCCAGCAGTATAAGCTCACTGAACACATGAGAGTGCATAGTGGCGAAAAACCTTACCAGTGTCCTGAGTGTGACAAGAAATTCCGCCTGAAGGCGGTCATGAAAGCCCACCATCGAAGGCATAGTGGAGCAAAGCCATTTTCTGATTCTGGTCTTGGCAAAGGCTTTACCAAACCATCTTTACTCAATACCCACATCAGAAATCACATGGGGGAGAAGCTCTTCAAATGCCAAGAGTGTGACAAAGGTTTCTGCCAGAAGAGGGACCTTCTCACCCATCAACTTACACACACAGGCGAGAAGCCCTTTCAGTGCCCTGAGTGTGAGAAAAGCTTCCACCTAAAAGCAGTCATGAAGGCCCACCAGCGGTTACACAGTAAGGAGAAGCCATTCACCTGTGGTGATTGTGGCAAAGGCTTTACCAAGCAGTCTGCATTCACAATTCATCTCCGAGTACACAGTGGGGAGAAACCATTCAAGTGTTCTGAGTGTGACAAGACCTTCCGCCTGAAGTCTGTCATGAAGGCCCACCAGCGCAAACACAGTGAGGAGAGACCATTCACCTGCAATGAGTGTGGAAAGGGCTTCATTCAAAGATATAAACTTACCACTCACATGAGAATGCATACTGGAGAAAAGCCCTTCCAGTGCTCAAAATGTGACAAGAGTTTCCGTTTAAAGAAATACCTCCTCAAACATCAGGTTGTACACACTGGTGAGAGACCCTTCCAGTGCCCTGAGTGTGACAAGAGCTTCTGTCGAAAGGCTTACATGAAAGTCCACCAGCGCCTCCACAGTGGGGAAAGGCCCTTCTCCTGTGGTGAGTGTGGTAAGGGCTTTGTTCAAAAGTATAAACTCACTGAACATTTCAGAGTACACACCGGTGAGAAACCCTTCCATTGTGCTGAGTGTGACAAGAGCTTCCATCAGAAAGGGCACCTGCTCAACCATCAGCTTGTGCACACAGGAGAGAGACCCTTCCAGTGCACTGAGTGTGACAAGAGCTTTCGTCTGAAGGCTGATATGAAAGTCCACCAGCGCATTCACAATGGGGAAAGACCATTCTCTTGTTGTGAGTGTGGAAAGGACTTCACTCAGAAATCTGCACTTAATACCCACCTCAAATTGCATGATAAGTTGAAATCCTGTAGTTCCCCAAGTAAGCCAGACATTGATCACAACAGTGCCAGCCATTCAATTCATTAGTTTTGTTAGTGTTAAGACAGAATGAGAATCAGAAAAAATGCAGCAGAACTGTGACTGGCTAGGAAAATACAGCAGTGGGCAGACCAGCCCAGTGAATGGAAGAAATTTCATTAGGAATCACTTGTAGTTTGGATCTCAGAACTTAGGATCAGGACTTGGAATTTGTAACCTCAAAATATGTTACTTTATCTCCCAGATATACCCAGGCTACTATTAGGGTCATCATACAACTTCTAAAAGGTGTGACAATCTACCTTCTCAGCTTCTCAATGGAGAGAATATATTCCGCTGAAAAACAGCCAATACAGCTTATTGAGAATGAACAAGTACAGATGTTTTAACTATATGGACAAACAGAGATGTAAAGTATTAAAACCACAGATTAGTCTTCAAGTGCATCAAGAGGCTGGATGGATATCTTTATGGAATATGTATCTAAAAGGTCCAAGAAAATTAGAATGTCAGTCTTGAAACAAATATTAGAATATTGAAGGATTTGAAGTACTAGAGACTAGGAATTAGTTTTGAGATACTTTCTTATTTAAGCAAATAAATCTACATATTGCAAGAGGAGGGACCTGGAAAAGTCAGACCTTCATTTGCTCATGTTGACTGAGATGCTCAAAACTGTAGAGGGTCCTAGGAGCACCAGGGGGAAAAAAGCCACCAAGATCATACCATCTTGCTGAGAATGAGACCAGAAGGTAGCAGATTCTTAAAAACTCTAAATGAAGGCCAAAGAAATATTCCTTAATAGGGATTTCCTTATGTCATTAAAAAGAATCGAAGATAAGGCAATGGGAGTCAAAGAAAAGAAGTCAAAGGTATAACTATAATTTCATGATGTTAAGCAGGGGAAAAGGGTGATAAAAAGAGTTGGAATGATGCTGACAGAAATGGGGTTGTTGGGAAGGGAAATGGTTTGCTGGGAGATTATGAGTTTAGATTCAGAAAATTTAAGGTGATAGTAGATTATCCAAACGGAATGGGATTAACATGAAATATGGAGTTGGATCTTGGCATCTATTGGCCTTGGTTTTGTGATGTTCTAGGGAATAATTCTTTCAAGGAGTGTCACCTAATTGGAAAATTCTTCAGAACAAAAATTAGTTTACTTTGTAAATGTATATTATACGTCACATGGCATTTATAGACTATAGGGGAGTATGATGAAATCAAACAATAGACTTTAAAATCTAAAATAATTTGGGAATCAGCACACTAGAGAATAAAAGGATATTTCATCTATAACTTCCCAAGACTCCATTTTTCAGTATCTTTTCATATGCGAGAGACCCTGTGGTATAAGGGGTGTCAAAAGACATGGGTATAGGGGCAGCTAGGTGGTGCAGTGGATAAAGCACTGGCCCTGGATTCAGGAGGACCTGAGTTCAGATCTAGCCTCAGACACTTGACGCTTACTAGCTGTGTGACCCTGGGCAAGTCACTTAACCTCAATTGCCTCACTAAAAAAACAAAAACAAAAGACATGGGTACTAGTTCTGGTTTTATTATTAATTTGGTGGGTGATCTTGGGAAAGGTTGTAATCTCTCTCATCCTCAATTCATTTAACTGTAAAACGTGTGAGCCTCTATGAGATTTTTGATTCCTATGGTAACTTCAGCTAACTTTTTCCATTCATGGAATCATTAACAATTTAGCTGTGAACAAGTTTTTCAGATATAGTATTAAAGGATTACCTCTGTGTGGCTTTTTTGCAGATTCCAAACCAGATTGATTTCCAGTATTAAATGAAGAGAGGGGCTGTACCTCAATGATGAAGGAAACTCAGTAAAAACAGAAACAGCTCTGGTACTGATGAGCAATGGAATTTGGAATCCTTTGGGGATAAATAAAATAGGATTATGACCATGAAATATAGACCTATTCCTTAAGGTGATAAGATGGATATAGCACCTGAATTTTAACAGTGTGATCTTTTATAAGCCTCGATTTCTACATCTATAAAATGGAAATAATAATAGCACCTACCTCACAGGGTTATTATGAGGATCAAATGCAATACTACATATAAGTTTTGCTGTAAGCTTGGAGGTATTGTATAAATATTAGCTACTATTATTATTAGTTGAGCCTTATCTTTTATGACCATTGTGCTGGCTGGCAAAGAGAAAAGAGAGTCTAAAACACCTTTATTTTCAATTCATTAACTCACTGGGTATAACTGGCCTTTTTCTTCGTGAGTCTTCATTTTTCCTATCTGTAAATAGGGATACTACTACTGTGGTATCAATATAATCTTGATCTGGGGGCAGCTAGGTGGCACAGTGGATAAAGCACTGACCCTGAATTCAGGAGGACCTGAGTTCAAATCTGGCCTCAGACACTTGATACTTACCAGCTGTATGACCCTGGGCAAGTCACTTAACCCTCATTGCCCTGCAAAAATGAATAAATGAATATATACTATGGATCTATTCTACGTAACAGGAATGATTTCTAGAAAGAGCTGTTAAAGGGACTAAGGCCCATGTCCTCAAAGAAAACTCTGTCTTCCATGTCATACTTGGTAACATTTCTATTTGATTGCACTGGGATGCATTTTTCTTGTCAGATTTGGGGAACTTGAAATTTTGGATTAGCAAATTAAAAACCACTAGCAGAGAGCAGCCATATTTAGGCCTAGAGATCCAATAATTTATGGCTAAATATGGAGCTCAGCCTGCCTGAGATTTTAGCCAAAAACAACATCTTACCTAATTAACAGGTAGGCCACTAGGGCTAACCAACCACCTGTCACAGCTACTACATTGCACAGTGGAAAGAGTACTGAAGGGGGCAGCTAGGTGGCACAGTGGATAAAGCACTGGCCCTGGATTCAGGAGAACCTGAGTTCAAATCTGGCCTCAGACACTTGACACACTTACTAGCTGTGTGACCCTGGGCAAGTCACTTAACTCTCATTGCCCTGCAAAAAAAAAAATTTAATCTTAAAATTTAAAAAAAAAAAGCATACTGGACTTGGAATTAGAGGACCCAGGTCAGAACATTAAGTCTGCTACTTGCAAACATTGTTTATTGAACACATCATTTAATCTTTGGGCCACGTTCCTCAACTGTAAAATGACAGTTTGATTTAGACTAGATCAAAGTTTCTTTTTTTTTTTTTTTTTTTTTTTTTTTTTTTTTTTTTTAAAGAAACAGTGCATTAGACCCTCCTGAGTTGTTGACTCCAACCTTGCCAAAGACAGTAACTTAGAACTTCTGAACGTTTGCTTTCACAGGAAAAAAAAATTAAAATAAAATAAAACAGTGTTCCATTTTGTATTTTTTTTTCAGTGTCTGAAAGAAGTCACACCTTCCTAGGTCTCCTTGGAATTTTTTTCTTTTCTTTCTTTTTGCTGGGTAAACTTTAAAAAGTTAGGAGTTCTGTTCTCATCCATGAGAAGCTGCGTGGGTCAGCGTGGGTCTGCGTGTTCTAGAATGAAGCCCCACCGGTGTACCTTCGGTAAAAATGGGATTGGAAAAACCTACTTCCGTGTCTAAATCTCGTCGGAGTTTTGGTGGGAAGCCTCTAGTTTCATCTTTTTAGAAGGTGGTGCTCCTTCGGAATCCTGAGAGTTATTTGATGCTTCTGTGGTTATATCGTTGTCCCCAGAGGGTTGCATTTCGACTTTCTCTGAACTGTTCATTGAATTTTCCATTGAAGACTGTGAATTCTGTTCATCAGAAGTATCTTCTGATCCGGCTTGCTCCTTCGGCTCTGCATGGACCTCATCGGACTTCGCTTCGGGGCCGTCCCCCTGTGCTGCCGAGTTTGGTTCTGGCACCGGGCTGGAGTTGCTGCTGTTCTCCTGCTTAATCGGTGACGCATCAGCTATGGAGCTCTGATTGCTGTTGTCATCGTGCATGTCCATCATCCCTGGGGACGAACTGTTCTCCGGGGTGGTCACCTCAGACCCACACTTTTCATCTTTGCCCTTCTTCTTGCTTTTATTTTTGTCATCTACCTTCGGCTCTGTAACGGGGACCCACTTATAGATCCGCAGGTGTCACCTACGGTCACCCATTTCTTCTCCCATTTGCGCACTTTCTCGATGGCCGCCATGACCTTCTTGATATCATCTTTGGCCCGGCTCCTGGTCTCGGCTCGAACCGACCGGCCCGACATGGTGCTGGCTAGGCGAGCGAGGCTGCTGGAGCGCGCCCTGGCCCTTCTCGCTTTCCCCTCCTCAGCCGCGCACTCACTCGCACGCACATACACACACACACACACACATGCATGCATCCACACACTCACTCACACACTCGCACACATACACACACTCCCGCACGCACACACACACTCGCACACACACATACATACACACACTAGATCAAAGTTTCTTAAATTGTGGGTCATTACCCCATATGGGGTTGCATGACTGAAATGGGGGTCATGAAAAATTTGGCAACAGTAAAAGGTTATGTCTACCTATTTTATATACCTGGGGTCATGTAAAAAATTTTTTTTGTGAAAAGAGGTAGTGAGTGGAAAATGTTTAAGAAGCCTTGGACTAGATGACATGAAGTTCCTTGTATCTTCAATTCTATGATTGCAAGATCAGGTGAGATGCAAGCAAGTATTGAAGGTGAATAGTATTGAATAACTGAATTAATGGTTACATCGCCTACTATTGAAAAACAGATCCCTTGGGTCGTGAAAAGAGGGCTGAATTTAGTTAGCATCAAAGGATCTGAGTTCAGATCTTGATTTTGCCACTTACTACCTATTTGAACTTGGGCAGATCATTTAACTCCTCTGGGTCTCATTTTCAGCATCAGTAAAAGGATGACCCCTGGGGTCCCTTCCAGCTCTACATCTATGACATACCCTGTTCTGAGGGGATTCTTCAACTAATTATGTTGAATAATGAGCCTCATTTCTAGTTGTGCTTCTCAGTGGCTTATTAAGCCAAGACCTGTAGAGGTCACCAGGAGCCAATGGTTTACCTCCTAGGGTGATTTTAAAGTTAGCTCATTGCTCAATCAAAATCTCATTGATGTGGGATGGAGGAATAACATATGCTAAACTATGTTTAAGATTGTAAGCATCATAGTTGACAAGTTTTTTTTTTTCCCTAGATAAGCAGGAGGCAGATCCCTGTGCCTTCAGGTAAGACTTATAGGAAAGAATAACATTAAATCAAAGAAAACAAGAAGGTGGCCATTTAGTCCCCAGCTTGCACGTTGATAGTCTTTTGATAGTTCCCACTTTCCCTTAGTCTCCTGTTTGTTGTTGTTATTGTTGTTGTTTTATGAGAGTAACGTTGGTGGTCACCTAGTAAACATTTATTAAGAACATTCTGGGGCAGCTAGGTGGCACCTTGTTCAAGAGTTTTGAATTAAACAGATCAGTTGTCCACACTAAGTCTGGCACTAATATGGCAAACCCCAGATGGGGACACTGGCCTATGTGGAAAATAAAGCAGATCATTGGCGTCAGGCCCGTGAGTGGCTGCTGCACTTCCAGCCAAGGTGAATTAGGGAGACTCTGTCAGAAGAAAAGAATGAAAGAAAAGTTCCTTGGGTATCCTCTCTGTTAATTAAAAAACTCTTGCAAATGCTCTAAATTACTATTGACTAGAGAAATGCAACTTAAAACAACTCTGAGATACCATCTCACACCTATCAGATTGGCTAATATGACAAAAAGGGAAAATAATAAATGTTGGAGAAGCTGTGGAAAAATTGGAACACTTAATGCATTGTTGGTGGAGCTGTGAACTGATCCAATCATTTTGGAGAGCAGTTTGGAATTATGCCCAAAGGGCTATAAAGCTGTGCATACCCTTTGACCCAAGCAATACTACTATTAGGTCTTTTTCCCAAAGAGATCATAAAAAAGGGAAAAGGCCTCACATGTACAAAAATATGTATAGCTGCTCTTTTTGTGGTGGCAAGGAATTGGAAATTGAGGGATTGCTCATCAATTGGGGAATGGCTGAACAAGGTGTAGTATATGAATGTAATGGAATACTATTGTGCTGTAAGAAACAATGAGCAGGTGGATTTTCAGAGAAACCTGGAAGGACTTACATGAACTAATGCTGAGTGAGATGAGCAGAACCAGGAGAACATTGTACACAGTATTGACAACATTGTGTGTTGATCAACTGTGATAGATTTGACTCTTCTCAGCAATACAGTGGTCCAAGATAGTTCCAAAGGACTCATGATGAAAAATGCTCTCCAAATCCAGAGAAAAGGAACTATGGAATCTAGATGCAGATTGAACTATACTATTTCTTTTTTTGTTTGTTTTTTGTTTTTCTTTTTTGAGGTTTTTCCTCTTTCACAGCATGACTAATGCAGAAATATGTTTAATGTAATTGTACATATATAACCTATATCAGACTGCTTGCTGTCTTGGAGAGGAGGGAGGGAGGGGAAGGAGAGAGAAAAATTTGAAAGTAGAAATCTTATAAAAACAAATATTGAAAACTATCTCTACATGTAACTGGAAAATAATAAAATACTTTAATAAAACACACACACACACACACAAAACTCTTGCTAGAGCCCACACCCCTTCCATTCTCACTTTCCAAGGACAATTTTCTTGAGTTTAATGATGGAATCACATTTCTCTGGCCTCCCTACTTGGTGTCTGTGCTTTTCACTTGGATTGGAGAAAATGTAAAAGGGTTATAGTCACTGTTCCTTGAGTAATTCATTTCAGTTACTATCACTGCTAATTCCCTCCCTCCCTTCCTCCTACCTCCCTAGCCCATATCTGTGGGCTCATAAGATTTGGGCCTGGTGCTGCTGGATGTGTCCTATTGTAATCCTGTTGTCATCATGCCTCTTCTTGTATCTAATACAAGAACATGAAGTTTCTTAACATAAAGATTGTGAACTTAAATGGGGGGTGGTATTTTATTTCAGTATAAATGGTTTCTTTTGTAATCCTATGTATTTTATTTTTATTTATAAACATTTTTCCCTGGGAAGGGGTCCATAGGCTTTAGCAGACTTCCAAAGGTATCCATGACACAAAAAAAAGATTAAGAACACTTGATTTTATATGACTGCCCAGATTAAACAGATTCTGATAACAAAACTTCAAAGGAAATGGATTCTCACAATAGCAGTGTTCACATTGTTGTCTTCTCATTTTGTTAGTAACATGGAGAGGCTCTGTGCATTTCTTTTTTTTGTTTGGTTGGTTTTTTGGGTTTTTTTTGAGGCAATGGGGGTTAAGTGATTTGCCCAGGGTCACACAGCTAGTAAGTGTCAAGTGTCTGAAGCCAGATTTGAACTCAGGTCCTCCTGAATCCAGGGCCGGTGCTTTATCCACTGAGCCACCTAGCTGCCCCCCTGTGTATTTCTGATGTTCCAAACATGACAAGCTTCTTCTTGTTTTTCATGATAATCCAGTAACAATTGCATCCCGTTGCTGAAGAGTCCTGACATCGGTGGAGGAGCACAGGAGATGAAGCAGAGCTACAATCAGTCACCTGGAGAAAATCTGGAGAACATACTAAGATGTTGTCCTTGCTTTTCTCTGAAAGTTCCATTCAAAGGACTTAGCCTAAGGTCTTCTAAGTTTTAGTCCTAATATGACTGTAAGAGAAATTGGCTGAGGGTAATGATAATGACAGTCATAATACTTAGACTACCTACCTCCTCACAGGGTTGTTGTGGGGAAAGCACTTTTTAACATCTTAAAGGCTATAGAAATATGAGTTATGGTAAATATGCAAATACTTGTTCATCGATTGATTGGGAATAATTGCATTATCTTTAGATTTTAAAAAGCCTCTGGACGAAACTTTAGAAAACAGTCATTGTTGTGTTCCTTTGTTCACTGCCCCAGCTGCTACAGAGTGATCATTTTTTGTGTTCTCAGACCATTGAACGTGACAAAATCGAGTTCCTCTACAGGGATCAGATACAGAGTATTGTGGTGCCAGGTTTTAAAAGAAATAAACCAAATCACACAAAGAGGTCCTACAGCTCAGTGAATGGGAAGCAGTCATATGATCACCCTCTTGCTCCTACAGAAGGTGGTCCCAATTTCTGTGCTAAAATCCAAGGCCTGTTTCAGGTGCTGGTGTGATTGGCAAGCTTGTTTAGTTTTATTGTGTTAATTATAGTAATAAACAAAGTATCTCTGAATCCCCAAAGTCTGCTTTTATATTTGAGGAAGGTTCAGCTTCCTTTTTGGGGTATTAGAGTAGAGTTTTGTAGCTCTCAGTTGATAATTGCTAGGGATTTCTGCAACCCCTAATCATTGTATGGTGCTTGTATATGATGGCAGTGATTTCTGAAGACTAGAAAGCCTTGAATGCTACTGGCATATTAAATATGGGTGTAATACTGAAGCCACAAGAGCACCGAGTCTTCAACTTCCTCTTAAAAGGGCCAAAACAAAGCTTCATTAGGGGGGTACATTGTATTGAACGAGCTCAACCCTGAATTAGAACTGCAGCTGAGAATTCTTGCTGAGCCTCTACTAGAGGCAAATTTTTGAAGTCCACAGTTACTGTGTTGAAATGCCTGTTCCAGTCTACCTCAGGGTAGGTTTCCAGGGAAGTGCTTTGAAATATAACACTGCACAGAATGTAAGGCATTATCTTTATTGATTGTTCTTTATTTGGGAATTTTTCTTAGACTTCTACATTAGGCAGGTAGGTGGCACAGTGGATAGAGCCCCAGGCCTGGAGTTAAGAAAACATGATTTCCATCCAGCCTGTATCCCTGGGCAAGTCACCTAACCTCTGTTTACCTCAGTTTCCTCATCTGTAAAATGAGGATAATAGCACCTACCTCCCAGAGTTGTGGGGATTCAGTGCAATAATATTTGTAAAGTACTCAACACAGTGTCTGGCAAATATAACAACACACAATGTTGTTGATACTGTGTCCAGTGTTCTGGTTCTGCTCATCTCACTCAGCATCCTACTTGTCATTTCTCACAGCACAAAAATAGTATTCCATCACCATCATGCACCACAGCTTGTTCAGCCATTGCCCAACTGATAGGCATCTCCTCAATTTCCAATTCTTAGCCACCACAAAAAAAAAGTTGCTATAAATATTTTTGTCCTTCCCTGCCCCTTTTAAAAAATCTTTGGGATACAGACCTAGCAGTGGTATTGCTGGATCATAGGGCAGGCAGTTTTGTAGCCCATTGGGCATAGTTCCAAATTACTTTCCAGAATCAGTTTGCAACTCCACCAACAGTACATTAGTGTACAAGTTTTACCACAGCCCCTCCAACATTTATCATTTTCCTTTTTTGTCATCTTAGCTCATTCGATAGGTGTGAGTTGGTATCACAGAGTTGTTTTAATTTGCATTTCTCTAGTCAATAGTGATGCAAAGCATTTTTTTCCTATTACTGTAGATAGCTTTGATTTCCTTGAAAACTGCCTCCTTATATCCTTTGACTATCAATTGGGGAATGACTTGTGTTCTTATAAATTTGACTCAGTTCTCTATATATTTGAGAAAGGAGGCCTTTATCAGCCAAGTCCTATTTGTTAAAAGAGCGTCCAGATTTTAATAGAGACCATCAAAATGTTCCTTTTTTCCCCTGCCATCACCCTTCTTTGAGTCCCTGTTTATCCTCACACTTGGAATTCTGTAATCACCTAATAAATCCCCCTGCTTCCAGTCTTTTAATCACTGTTTTGGTTTTTTGCAGGGCAATGAGGGTTAAGTGACTTGCCCAGGGTCACACAACTAGTAAGTGTCAAGTGTTTGAGGACAGATTTGAACTCAGGTCCTCCTGAATCCAGTACCACTGCTTTTATCCACTGTGCCGCCTAGCTGCCCCCCTTTTAATCTCTAACCTATCCTGTACATTGTCATCAGATTTATATTCTTAAAATACTGCTTTAATCATGTTAAGGCTAACTTTAAATGATTCCCACTGGTTACATGATCAGATTCAAGACCCTCATTTCCAGCCTCCTCCTCAGTGACTAACCTTACAGAAACTTTGCTCAAATTGAAATATTGCCGTTCTCTCTCTAGCCCATGCAAATCTGCTTTCTCAATGCTTTTTGCTCATAACCAGTCCCTGGAATGATCTCCTTTGCTTATTTAAATCATCACCTCTTTAAGATTTAGCCTGGGCAGCTAGGTGGTGCAGTGGATAGAGAACCGGCCCTGGAGTCAGGAGTACCTGAATTCAAATCCGGCCTCATACACTTAACATTTACTAGCTGTGTGACCCTGGGCAAGTCACTTAACCCCAATTGCCTCACTAAAAAAAAAAAAAAAGATTTAGCCTGATTCCTTCCCAGACCACCTAGATTTATTATTGGAATTTCTCTAATCTTTACACCAGTACCACTCATTTGACAATTAGAACTTCTCTTGAATTGTAGATTAACTTGTACTGTTATTAAGATTTGTTTTATTTTAGCTAGATTGCAAACTTCCTTGAGTGAAGGTAGCATTGTCTTACCTCACTTTACCTAATAACTTGAAGTAAAGTCCCTGGAACATATTAGATGCTCAATAAATGATAGATCTGTAGCCTACAATTCAATGTCTGTCAAACAAAACACCTTTTGCCACTACATTCTCTCAATAGCTTTTTTGATGACGAATTTGTCCTCTGGCACCACATGCACACTTAGCTCCTTTTTTCCTTTCTCCAAGACCTCAGACATTACTTCTTACCCTCTTTCTAAGTAGGATTCCTTTGGAATCTTAGACAGGTCTACCTGAACAAAGATTCTGAGATTTAAGAAGTAGTGTACTGGGGCAGCTAGGTGGCACAGTGGTTAAAGCACTGGCCTTGGATTCAAGAGTACCTGAGTTCAAATCCAGCCTCAGACACTTGACACTTAACTAGCTGTGTGACCCTGGGCAAGTCACTTAACCCTCATTGCCCTGCAAAAATTAAAAACAAAAAACAAAAAAGAAGTAGTGTACCTCAGGACAGTGACCCTGGTTTCTGCAACCATTAAAATAGAGCCCCAGTGAAATGTATGTATATAGTGCCATCCTCCTTAATCATAGTGTCTTCCTTCTGAGACCACTCCCAATTCTGTTTCTACATAGTTTTTTGTGTTGTCTTCCTGTTAGCAAAGACCATTTTTGCCTTTGTATGCCGGGATACAATGAAAGCTAAGTAAACAGACATAAACACATTTATAATGTGTACATATGTATATTTCTAGCATATATTTGTGTATATATACGCAATCACAGACTAGCATTTATTGTCTTTACATACAAATGTATATATACATGTTAATACATGTATACATTTATATAAATACAGCTTTTACTGTATAAGTATATACATACTTTATATACATGTATACATACTAGCATTTGTGTATGTGTGGGCATACATACATCATGTATATACATGTATACAGATTAGCATTTTTTTTGTGTTAAAGCGCTTATATATATACACATATACATACATGTAGATACATATATACATACTGGCATTTGTTCCTTGTTCTCAAGAGGACTATGATGTCATGACTTGCAGTGAATTGGATTTAAGTGAGGGAGGACTGTGCAAGGTCACCAGCCTCATTCTTTCCCTCCAGAGTCATCTAGGTCCAGCGGCAAGATATAGATCAGGACAATTAGAGATGGCCCTGAATGTTTTAGGCAATTGGGGTTAAGTGACTTGTCCAGGGTCACACAGCTATTAAGGGCCACTGCTCCACCTAGCTGCCCCAGCATTTATTGTATTTGTATATGTAGATATGGTGCACACATGTAAGTATACACACATACATGCTAGCATTTGTTGTATTGTAGGTGTGTGCATACACACATGGTCACATAGACACTAGCAGTTGTCGCATGTGTGCAGATACGCACGCAGTAAATGCTAGTTGACTGACATGTGAATCGCAGCTCCGAGGGCTGCGGTCCAATCCCTGCCCGCTTCTTCTGGTCCAGCTTGTTCTTTTCGGGTCCCTTTGAATGTCCGGCTGCGAAGGTTTCCTGGCCGTCTGTCCTCCGGATCCCGGGCCACCCATGCGTCCCCGTCCTTCCCTGGGCTCTGTCTCTCGTTGCTCCCCAGCCCCCCACCTTTCCCTCGGTGACTCAGTGAGTCACCCAGGTCCCTCCTTCAGCTGGGGCTGAGCGCCCGTTTCCTGGGTGGCTGCCCCAGCGTACCAGCTCCGGCCGGCGGTTCGCGGTTTAAAACGGACCTCGGGGTAAAGCCTCCCTGGGCCCGAGACCTCTGGCGCCCCTTGGGCAGCCCGCGCAGCTCCTCCTCGAAGGCTTCCCGCGGAGCTGGGAGGAGGCGCGCTGCCGTTCGCTCTTACCGCCGGCAGAGGGCGCTGTGGGGTGCGGGCCTGCCAGGAGGCCGGAGGAGTGTCTTGGAAGGAGCCCATTCCCAGAGTGCACTCGGGGTCCACAAAGCAACAGCTGGGCAGCTGCGGAGGAGCCGGGCCCTCGGGAACCGGAGCTTGGCTAGATTTGGGGCCGGGCCGCGGCGGCTGCGGAGGCGGAGGCAGCGCAGCTCGGGCCGGCCCTCGGGAGCTCCCAGCGGCCCTCAGGTCCCTGGCCCCGCGCCCTCCCTCGGCTGACTGCCTTAACGCAGGCCCCGGAGCTCGGGCCGAGCCGGCCTCAGAGAGCCCCCGCGGGTGCCGGGAGCGGAGCGAGAGGAGGAGGGGAAGGGGAAGAGCCGGACGATCCGGAGCCCGCCCACGCCGCAGCCTCCCCGGGGCCTGGGAGCAAGACCGAGGGCCATGGCCGAGGCGGCGCCAGCTCCGGTGAGAGATGCCCCGCGCGGGCCCAGCGGGGGAGCGGGGAGGCGGGCGGCTCTGAGGGGAGAGGCCGGGGGACCTTCGTCCTGTGCAAAGTTAGGCCCGGCTACTGACAGCAGCCCCCCCACCCCCCACCCCTTCCAGGTGTGCCCTCCTCGGGACTGGGGCGACTCCTGAGATTGGGGCAGCCAAGTCCTGGGGGTTTTGTCGGGGCTAGGAGAGGGAGGACCCGAACGAAAGCATGCTCCCCCTGGCATTTATGGGCCTGCGCTAGAGAGGCCGGCTTCTTGTGGCCCGGCTTGTTTCTGGATGGCTGTCACCCACCCACAGCCCTTACGGGAATCTTTCATTGTGCAGGGATGTAAAGAGAGGGAGAGAGGAGGAGGGAGGGAAGGAGAGATGGAGAGAAGAAAGAAGGGAAGGAGAGAAAGGGAGAAGAGACGGGAGAGGGGGAAAGAGGGTATCCCCATACTCTAGTAACACCAGAACCTACAACCTGCAGGACACTGTGAGGGACAGGACAGAGAGAAGTTTGCTTAACCTCTCCTAAGTGATCTCTATGAATACACAGAATCTCTCAGATTCAGTGGACCAGTTAGACTATGTGAGCTTCTTGAGTGCAAGGACTATCTTTTGCGGGTGTGTTTGTGTGTGTGTGTGTGTGTGTGTGTGTGTGTGTGTGTGTGTGTGTGTGTGTGAGACAATAGTAGGCACTTAATAAATGTTTATTTATTAAACACAGGTAGGTGGCACCGTGGATAGAGCCCTGGCCTAGAATCAGGAAAACCGAAATTCAAATTTGAGTTAATATTTGTAAAGCACCTGGCACAATAGTAATCACTATACAAATGTTGGTTATTGTTAGTAACTGACCCCTTTTAAATACAGAAGGATTTCTTGATACCATCATAGTACTGAACATTATAAAGTTCTTCTGTAAAAATTAGGAGATTGAGCAGGAAAGAAACTATGATGTTCTGTAAGTGATAGTTTATAACCAGGGCCTCTGCTTTTGGAACCAAACATCCTGGGATGAGATCCATGAGGTAGGAGGAATACTCTATTACAGTAAACAGGGTTACAGTGAGGTTTTGGTTGACCTTGAGAGGTCAGTAATTATCCCATTTTACATCTGTGAAAATAGTCTTATTTTAGGTGATTTTCCCATAAAGATAGGATCATAAATTTAAAACTAGAAAGGGCCATAGAGGATATACAGTCCAACTTCTCCCCTTCCCCATTTTATGGATGTGGAAATTGAGAATCAGAGAGGTTATATGACTTACCTAGGGTCACAGAGGTGGTGACAAATACATGTCCTCAGACTCCAAAGTCTCCATTCTTCCACTTCCATATTAACTCTGTCACACACCTAACAAGTGTCCAGACGTGTGGTTTGAGTTCCAGACCTTGTTCTGCTGTATCATGCCACGAGACAAGAATGAGGATCCAGGTTCTTAGTTGAGGTTCATCTCTCCACCTCCATCCAGCAGGGTAGGCAGGTTCCTCAGATATTAGGTCCATGCCTGGAATTTGTGTATTACTCTTCTTCCTTGTCCTGGGAAAGGATGGATTTGCCATGTGTTATTGAGCAGTCCCTGTCTAGGGGTAATTCAGTGTTCCTGTGTTTCAGAAACTACATTTGCTAACAAATATAAGATAGAAAAAGATCTGAGACACTGAACACAGTAGAAATGTTATGGTCTACTAATATTTTCAATACCTGTTTGAGTTCCACAGTGTAACATTCAGATAGGTCATCGCCCACCAGGACTTTCTGATTCATTTATTTATAGGATCATAGATTTAGAGCTAGAAGGAATGATGCCTAAGGCCTATTAGGTGGTGGTGTTGTTTGTCCTTAGTTTTTTAAGAGAACCATGACATCGAGGTGATGTCATGGCTTATGCTGAATTTGATTTTTAAGTGAGGGAGTGCTGTGCAAGGTTACCAACCTCACTCTCTCCTCCAGAGTCATCTGGGTTCAGTGGCAAGATAGACATCAGGATGACTGGAGATGGCCCCAGATATTTAAGGTAATTAGGGTAAAATGACTTGCCCAGGGTCACACAGCTAGTAACTGTCTGAGTTGAGATTTGAACTCAGGTCCTCCCAACTTCAGGGCCAGTGCTCTATCCACCTCTCCACCTAGCTGCACCATTAGGTGTTAGACATACAGAGATAGAAAAACTGACCTCATTCTCTAGGAATTTAGAATAATAAAGAAATGGTAATAATAGTAAATAAATTAAATGATCATGTTTTAAGGGAGGACAGTTACTGCAAAGAAGAGGTCTAAGCAAAGTGCTATGAGAAATCTGAAGAAGAGAGATTACTTTTGGCTGAGGGAATCAGAAAAGTTTTCATAAAAGAAGTGACATCTAAGTTGGGCCTTGGGGGGAGGGGGGCAGAGAGAGAGAGATTAACAGATGGAGGTGGGGGGGGAGGAATTATGGAGGATTAGCATAAACAAATGTACAAAGGTGGGTTACAACAAAATGAGAAAAGCATATAGAAAAGGGTCAATTTTGACTGGGAGAGTAAAGTGTATGAAGGGGGAAGTATTATGAGATAAGGCTGGAAAAATATGTTGGAGCTGGATTGCGGAAGGTTTTGATTCTCAGGACCTGGAGTTTGTTTTGCAGGCTAAAGGGGAGTACCGAAGATTTTTGTTTAATAAAATGACTTGATGAGAGCAGTGCATTAGATAGATTATGCAGACAGTGAGTGTTGTGAAAGTTGGATTGAAGAGGTTATAATCTGGAGGCGTGAATTTGGGTGGCTGCTCTACTCTATGCATAGATTAGGGTGTGTACAGAAAGGTCAGTACCGAGATAGAAGCTACAGGACTTGGCAGCTGGGAGCAGGGAGTAAAGGAGAGTGAAGGCTCAGAAATGATTCTGAGGTTTCAAATGTATTGATGAGGACACTAGTGATGCCTTTCAAAGAAATAAAGGGGAGAACCAACGGTTTTATATGCGTTGTTTGAAGCACCAATGGGACATCCAGGTGGAGGCATAAATCAGTTGGAAATAGGGGGCAGGAGCTCTTGGGGAGAAGCAGGTAAGAGTTGTCCCCATATCAACAAATTATTAAGTACTTATGTTTAAAAGGCACTCTAGTAAAAGATAGGAATAGAAAGACAGAAATGAAACAGTCACTGCCTCCCTGGAGCTTACAAGTGAAGGAATGCCTTTTCCTCTACATAAATGCGCAGTACCCCACACTTCTTGAAGGCCAGGGATCTTCTAGTCACTTGCTAATAGAGTGTTTGGCAAACTGAACCTCATTCAGTAAATAGACAATTTTGCCAGATAGAAAGATATATTGAGTAGAAACCATGAAGCACATGGACCATCCAAGAAAATTCCTAGCTAAGTATATAAATGAGTCTATCAAATGGCTTCTATTCATTCACAGGTACTAGAATTTTTAACAATGGCTCTAAAAATTTTAAGCATGAAATTTCTTCATAGATGTGATCGTTGTAAACGTGGTAACAGGAAAGAGAGTGTAAAGAGGAAGAGAAGAGGGACCACTACAGAACCTTGAGGGAGAGAAAAACCTATATGAAAGGGATAGAAAGAAAAGGGCTTAGCAGAGGAGCTTGAGGAGGAGTGGTAAAAGAAGGAGAAAAAGAACCACGACAGAGTCATGGAAGCTGAGAGTACAGCATGCACAGGGCTGCTCAGTGGTGTCACATAGTGCAAAAAAAGGTCAACTAGAAGGAGAGGGAGAAAGTTATTGGATTTGATGGCACAGAAGTTATTAGTGACCTTGGGAAGAATACTTTCTGTAGGACTCGGGGGGGGGGGGGGGGGCAGAAGTCAGATTGCAAGGAGCTAAGAGATGAATGGAGGGTAAGGAATTTGAGACAAACAATGAACTTCTGCTTTTTTTGTGTGACAGTGAAAGGTTGGGGAGAAAGAGTTAGAATGTTATGCTGGGGGTGGGTTGCAGGGTCAATGTTTTTGGTTTGGTTTGGTTTTAAGATATGAAAGCTAGGAACTTAGTTGTAGGCCAAGGAAAAAGCCGGTAGAAAAAGAGATTAATGGTGCTTGTGACAAGGGATCACTGATGAAACAAGATAATAGAGGAACAGGAGGGAATGGAATCAGGGGCATGGTGCAAGGGTTAGCTTTGGAAAGGAGTATGACCTGCTTTTCCTCTGAGATCGTAGGAAAGAAAAGGAATGGAAGAGGAGGGCCTGGAGAGCTTTAAAGGAATACTAGAAAGGAGCTCATAGAAATCACCTGCTGGGGATAGGGAGGGAATGATGTTACAGGCTTAAGGAGAGGAGAAAATGTTAACAGCTGAATAGAAGGATTGCCAGATTGAAGTTAAATAGTTTAAGTTTGTAGGGGGCTCCCTCAGCCTGGTTTTGTGATTGTTCTTCTACGTTGTTCAGCTGCCCGGGAATTGGAGTGGAGAAGGTAGGGAGTTGAATTGGCCAGAAGTGATTTATCACGTTTGGAATGGTAGAAGACCAAGGGAGGAAGAGATTGGAAGGATGGGTGAGAGGACATTATTAAAGTGGCTGACTATAGAGTCAGGACCAAGTAGGAATGACCAATGATTTCTTAATTGTCTCATGGTCTTAGCCCTTGTGTCAGTTGCCAGATGCATACTACTGGCTAAAGTCATTTTAACACCTAAGTCATAGTGCAACCCCCCTCTACAACCAACCTCAGGGGCTTCCTGCTGCCTATAGGACAAAGCTTAATAATTTTTTTATATCAGCATAGTTTCTTTTAGTATCCTTCCCTCCCAAAGAACCATCCCATATAACAAGTAGTAAGTTTCTAAAGACCAAATGCAGGGAGGAACAAGCATAAATTAATGTTTCAGGCACTCTGCTAAGCATTTTACAAATATTCTCTCATTTGATTCTCTCTCTTTTTTTTTTAAGAGGCAATGAGGGTTAAGTGACTTACCCAGGGTCACACAGCTAGTAAGTGTCATGTGTCCGAGGTCAGATTTGAACTCAGGTCCTCCTGAATCCAGGGTCAGTGCTCTATCCACTGCACCACCTAGTTGTCCCCTTTCATTTGATTCTCACAGCAACCTTGGGAGGTCGGTGCTATCATCCTCACTTTACAAATGGGGAAACCAGAGCAAACAGAGGTTAAAGTGACTTTCCCGAGGTCACACAACTAGTCAGTGTCTGAGGCTGCATTTGAATTTAAATCTTCCTGACTCCCGGTCTTTGACTGTATCCATTGCACCACCTAACTGCCATGGGGGGAAAGAAGAAGAGGACAAAACCTGATAAGCACGTAGATGAAATATGAAAATGTGTGCAATGACACTCATGGACCTTCCACCTCTGCAAAGGGGTGGGAAGGGAGCGTCTTCTCATATCTCTTCTTTTGAGCTATTTATAATTTTGCAACATTCAATTTGGTTTGGGGTTTTTTTGGGGGGGTAATTCTTTCCTTTTACATTGTTGTAGTAATTGTTTATAGTTTTCTTGGCTCTGCTTACTTCACTCTGCATCAGTTCATGTAGGGGATCCATGACCTTTTAAAATATTTCTATAACTTTATTTCAATAAAATTTGTTTTCCTTCTAATTTTATGTATTATCTTTTATGCATTTAAAAGTATCTTTCAGAGAAAGGATGCATAGGCTTTACCAGACTGCAAGTAGGATAAAATATCCATGTTTCTGGTTAGTTTATCAAGCCCTAAACATTTGATTCCAACTTCTTTTTCCAGCCTCATGGGAGCTTATTCCTCCCCACCCACCCTTTGCACTATGTAATATAGCCATATTGACCTTCCCTTTGTTCTTTACATGCAATACTACATCTCCCATTTTCCTGCCTTTGTACTTGTCTGCCCACATGCCTAGAGTGTATTCTCTCCTTATTTCTACCTCATTGTATCTCTGTCTTCCTTCAAGGCATAGCTTGGTACTTCCCAATGGATAAATGGACAAAAGATATAAATATCCAGTTTTCAGAGGAAGAATCCAAGCTATCAATAGCCATATGAAAAAAATGCTGTGAATCACCGATAGAGAAATGGAATTTAAAACAAATCCAAGGTACCACCCTGTACAAAAAGATTGGCAGAACTGACAGAAAATGAAAATGATAAATGTTAGAGGGGCTATGGAAAAACCAGGTAAATTAATGCATTATTGATGGAGTTGTAGAAAGGTCCAACCATTCCAAATGCAATTTGGAACTGTGCCTCCAAAGCTATCAAACTATGTATGCCCTTTGACCTCCTGATACTGCTACAAGGTCTGTACCCCATAAAGCTCAAAGAGGAAAAAGACTCATAGGTACAAAAATATTGATAGAAGCTTTCTGTGGTGACCAAGAATTGGAAACTGAGGGAGTCTCCATCAATTTAGGAATGACTGAACAAGTTATGAGATATGAATGTAGTGGAATATTATTGTGCTGTAAGAAATAGGAAGAGGATGGTTCCAGAGAAGCTTGGGAAGACTTCTATGGATTGATGGAAGGTGATAGGTGAGCAGAACCTGGAGAACAATTCATAAAGTAACAACAATATGGTAAAGACAAACAACTTTGAAAGACTTAGGAACTCTAATCAACACAACTATCAATTACAATTTCAGAAGACTTGTGATTAAGTGTCCTACCCACCTCCAAATAAAGAGGTGATGGGCTGTACACACACAGAGCCAGTGTGGAGTTTCTTTTAGTTTTTTTATACATGTTTATGACAGGTTATGTTTTTCTTGATTTCTCAGTTGGAAGGGGGAAGTAGATAGGAAGAAGAATATGAGGATCTGAAAATTAAATTAAAAAAAGATATGGCTCGGGGCAGCTAGGTGGTGCAGTGGATAGAGCACGGGCCCTGGAGTCAGGAGTACCTGAGTTCAAATCCGGCCTCAGACACATAACACTTACTAGCTATGTGACCCTGGGCAAGTCACTTAACCCCAATTGCCTCACTAAAAAAAAAAAAAAAAAAAAAAGATATGGCTCAAACACTACCTTTTGTATCCGGCCTTTCCTGAACCACTCAACTCTTCCAAACTATTTTGTAATTTAAATGATTTGTATATATTTGTATTTTCTATTTAGGCTGTATGTATTTATATATGTACTTGTTTTATTCCCCATTAGATTGTAAGCCCCTTGCAAGAATTGTGCATTCTTATACTTGCATCCCCAGTGCCTGGAACATAGTAGAACTTAATACTGTTGATTAATTGAAGAGAACTGAAGCCAGAATAGGGTTTATAAAATTAGAAAATAAGGAGAAATTGAGGTGTGACACCTCAGGATAAAAAAGGAAGAGGAGGGAGGGAGGCTTTATTAAGTGGCTACTATGTGCAAGATACTATGCTAAGCACTTTACAAATATCTCATTTGATCCTTACAACAGCTTTGAGAGGTAAGTGCTATTATTAATATCCTCGTTTTACAGCTGAGGAAAACTGAGGCAGACAAAATTTACACAGTTGCATACCTAGTAAGTGTCTAATGTTGTATGTGAGCTCAGTTCTTCCTAACTCCAGGCCCAGTGCTCTATCCAGTTCACCACCTAGCTGCCTCCAAGAACAAGTATGGGAGAAATAAGGAAGTAGGAGACAAAAGGACAGCTAGTGGGGGGCAGCTAGGTGGCGCAGTGGATAAAGCACCAGGCCTGGATTCAGGAGGACTTGAGTTCAAATCCAGCCTCAGACACTTGACACTTACTAGCTGTATGACCCTGGGCAAGTCACTTAACCCCCATTGCCACCACCCCCCCTTAAAAAAAAAGGACAACTAGTTATGGTCAGAAAGGGGAATTTCAGAGTTAAAGATTTTGGAGATATAGCAGTTTGGTGTAATGGTGAGCTCTCAAGTTAGTCATTGCAGAGAGTGTGTGTGTGTGTGTGTGTGTGTGTGTGTGTGTGTGTGTGTGTGTGTGTGAGAGAGAGAGAGAGAGAGAGAGAGAGAGAGACTGCAATAAAATGAATGATAGATGGAAGTCAGGATTTAAGGAGTTTGGCAAACTGAAAGTCATTAAAAACAAAGCACTGTTTTTAAAAAAAAGTCATTGGTGGGGCACCTAGGAGGTGCAGTGGATAGAGCACTGGCTCTGGAGTCAGGAGGCCCTGAGTTCAAATTCGGCCTCAGACACTTGACACTGGCTGTGTGATCCTGGGCAAGTCACTTAACCCTAATTGCCTCACCTCCAACCCAAAAAAAATCATTGGTGAGAATATTGAAGTCTCCCAAGTGGATGGCAAAAGAAGAGATGGAAGCAAGGACTATGAACCAGGTGCCAGAGTAATGGAGAAAATGGGAGAATATCCAGGAGGTTGGTTGGTGACAATGACAAGGACCTGAAGGAATGCCGTGTTTGGACTCAGAGGGCTCCACTTTCATTCTTGGTTTAGTTTTCCTTGGGCAGGCCACTTCTCCTCCCTAGTGGTCAAATTCCTCACCTATAAAGTGAACTAGGGTCTTAGTACCTGAGAGATCTACCTTATTATCAGTCGTCATAAAGATCAGATGAAATGATGGATGTAAAATGTTTTGTAAACTTTAAAGTTTACCAAATAAGAATGCTCTTTTTTCTGATTAGAAGGCATTTAACTATTTGAAGACAACTGTCATGTTTTCTATTAGTCTTCTCTCTGAGCCTTAGTTTTCTTGTCTAAAAAAATAAGTGATAATATATGTACTCCAACTTTATAGAACTGTTATGAAGTGCTTTGTAAATTTTTAACAGTATGTTATTATCATTGTTGTCATCATCCAAACTAATCATTCCTAGTTCCTTTATTCGAATGAAATAATCTGGAGTCTGTCAATGGGGACTTGGGCTGTGAAAACTTCCTTGTATTTACCTCTGGCCCTTGTCCCAGAGGTCATTGAACCTAAGAGGAACCTGAGGAGGCTTCCTGCCATGCAGGTACAGATGGGGTAATGATGACTCGAGCCTCCTGAGGATCTCTAGAAGATACCAATTGGTTCTATTTCCCATCTTACTTAGTTATCCTTAACTCATCCCAAAGATTGTGATGCTATCTCTTAAGTACATTCAGATGCGAGTCCTGTTTTCAGATGAGGACTTGAGGAAGCACCATTCTTTATCTGAACTTGTCACGGAAGGAGATTTCCTTTGGATTCGAACTGGTATTGTCCCTAATGCTCACTGCCATATTCTTTTTCTCCTGGCAAACAGATTCCAGAATGGGAATCAGAGTGTACCACTTCACTGCAGTCCCTCCCACTGCCAAGTGAGGCCCACCTGCAGACAGCAGCCATCTCCCTATGGACAGTTGTGGCAGCAGTTCAGGCTGTAGAGAGAAAGGTGGAGGTGCACAGCCGGAGGCTTCTGCATCTGGAAGGGAGAACAGGAGCAGCTGAGAATAAGCTGAACAACTGTGAGAAAACAGTAGCAGACCTTGGGAACCAGCTGGAGGGCAAATGGGCTGTGTTGGGGACCCTGCTCCAGGAGTATGGACTGCTGCAGCGGAGGCTAGAAAACATGGAGAACCTGCTGAGAAATAGGAATTTCTGGATCCTCCGACTTCCCCCAGGTATTAAAGGAGATATCCCAAAGGTAATAACATCACATCTGTGACTACAAGTCAAATGAAACCTTAGACTAGCAAGGGTGTTCATTAATTTTGACCTGTCAGTTAATTGATCTTTTCTTTTTTCAGTTTTTTGTTGTTTAAAAAACATACCAAACTGAGGGAATTGTGAAGTAATTAAATGTGTTTATCTCACAAATGCTTTCCTTTGGCCTGTGCTAGTGTTCATTTGAGTTTTAGAGTCTCAAATTGGGGAAACCCTTAAGCCTGATTCTGCAGCTGACCTTTGGCTTGCCCTTTTACCCCCAGCTGAGTCATTTTGCTATCTGTCAGCTGGTGGAGGGGAAAACAGTGGAGAGAAATTACAAGTCAACCTCTTTGAACTTGACAGTGTTGGTTGAATAATTGGATAAGCCACCCCCAGACAGAGAGGTGATGGATTCAGAGTGCAGATGGAGACATTTTTTTTTTTTTTAGTGAGGCAATTGGGGTCAAGTGACTTGCCCTGAGTCACACAGCTAGTAAGTGTTAAGTGTCTGAGGCCGGATTTGAACCCAGGTACTCCTGACTCTAGGGCTGGTGCTCTATCCACTGTGCCACCTAGCTGCCCCCCCCCCCCGACATATTTTTTTAAATATGTGCAACAGAAATTTGTTTTGCTTGACTATATGTCATCAGGACAAGTGTTTTGTTTTTCTTTTTAAATTTTCATTAATTGAAACAAGTAATTAAATAAATAATTTTGGAAATAAGTGTTTAGCAGGGAAAACATGAAGAAAACCAAACCAAGGACCAGATTTTTTTGGACCTCTGAAAGTAAATTGTTATAAGATTTCTTCCCTTAGGGAAAAAATGTTAATTAAATGATTGGGGGCGGGTAGAGTTAACTTAAACAGATAAAACGAGGTACTAGTATTAACTGTGGATCTCCATATTTCCTAGTATCAGCTTCTTACAGAACAAAAGATGGTAAGATGATCCAGTGATAAGAGGTCTGGATTTGGAATTAGTTATTTAATCTGTCTGGACTAAGTATCCTGATCTGAAAAAAAGAGGGAGTTGGACTACATGACTTCTGAAGTCCCTTCCAACTCTAAATTTGATCCTAAGACCCTGAGAATTCTGTTTGAATGAATAATATGCTAGAAACCATTGCAAGTGCACAGAAGGCTACTACTGACAAATCAGTCTTTGAATAGATCAGTAAATTAGCAAGGAAAAAGAAATCTCTGACATTGAGGTATGAGACCTATAGTCCATTTCCAAATCATGCCCATTGCCAGGTTCAACAGCAGAGCTCTTTCTCCTAACAAATTATGGATCTCGAGCCCTTAGTATAAAGATTAAGTTTTAAAGGGTGATGTTGGAGAGTATCATCTGAAACTAACTTTCTGAGAACCTGAGAGAACTAAGTACCTAGTAAACTATATCCAAGGTGGGGTGGCGAGCATTCAACAGAAATACAGCTGGAGTACCTTTACAAAGAACTTTCTGGAAGTCATCCAGGAAAGATCGATCAACTGTAATTCTGCTTTGCTTCTGTACCATCAGAGGTGAGTAAGGGAAAAGGACTGAGATTTCATAAGTTCCCAGGGCTCTGATCATCTGCCAATACCTGATACCTTGTCCTCAGAAGACACTGGGGCGATGCAAAAAGAAAAGTACTTAACTCACCAAGCATTTTTAAAACGCCTACTTAGGGCAAACCACTGTGGATACAAAGATAAAAATGAGACCACATCAAAATGCTTTTATTCTTCTGGGATAATCTGACATGTAATACAGATAAGTAAATGTAAGGGGATTTGAGATGGGAGAGCACTGACAACTGGGGTGGGGGAGGGGGCTCAGGAAAGGCTTTGACTCGGGGGTGACCTGAGCCAAGCTTGGAAGGAAGGTAAGGATTTTAAGAGCTAGGGGTGATGAGGGAGGGCATTCCAGGGGGGAACATCCTGTGCAAAGGTGCCCAGAGAGATGCAATTTGGTCTTTGGGAAATAGCTAGGAGGTGAATTGGGCTGGAATATGGAATGTCTAAAGGAGAATAATATGAAGTAAACCTAGAAAAGGTTATATTGCACCTAGACGGTAACATTTGGGAAGAAGGGGAATTGGCTTTTGTTCAGTCTGTTTAACCAGAATAAGGGTCTAGGACCTCATTCTCTGGATGGTTCTCTACTTTCCTCTTAATTTTATGACCCAAAGCTACTGGTTAATGACTATCCTTAGATGACTTTTCATGTTACCTTTTTTCTGGCTCAGATTTGGAGACCCTATCTGAAGTTTCTTGGGAATAATTCTAATTAGTATTTCTTCTCAAAAAAAAAAATCTAAGAATAATATAGGGTTTTTTTGTCTCATTTGGACGTGTGTCTCTTTCGTTGGGTTGACTTTTAGCCACATCTGTTTTAGATATTGGCTTAAATCTTTTAGCATATTTTCATATGTGTGAAATTGACTAGGTAGTTAGTAGGTAGTAATTAACAAGGTAGTATAATTGATAAAGTGCTGAACTTGGAATTGAAAAGACCCAAGTTCAAATTCAACCTCAGTCACTAGCTGTGTAACCTTTGCCAAACTTTTGCTTATCTCAGTTTCTACAACTATAAAATGATGATAATAACAGCACTGACCTCACAGAGTTGTTGTAAGGATCAAATGAGATAACATTTGTAAAGTTATCAGGACACTGCTTGGTGAATAGTAGGCACTTAATAAATACTTATTTTCTTCCTTCCTTACCTCTTTCTCTGGTTCCCAGTTCTCTCATCTGTAAAATGAGGAGATGGGCCTCTAAGGTCCTTTCCAGGTCTAAATCTACAAATTTATGAAATCCTTGGGACACAGGACCATAGCTCCTCTGGCTCCAAGTCCCATCAGTACAACTGAGGCAGTAGATCCCAAACCTTTTCCTCTTGCTGTATCCTGTTAAGTTCCTGAAGTTACCAAGATATAGAATGTCTAGGAGCTTTGGGATAGGATTTCTAAGCTGCCTATTGTTTAAAAGAGGACAGCCCAATCTGAAAGATTTTAGAATTGAAATGAAGATTTACAGAATTGAAATATGCTACACTAACTAGAGGAAAATTAAAATTAAAATGGTGAATAAACAAGTTAGGAAAAAATTAACATTATAATCATGTCTAAGAAGAAATCATTTGTTTCCATGTTCTTAACAGTAACTGTTAAGAGAAACAGGAACAGGGGGCCAGCCTGGAAGGAATTGATTGAGAGACCATGAATCCTGGACTAGTCTTTTGGTTGGATACCAGTAACCCAGCCTGGATTAAGCCCAGTCATGAAACGCGTTAGATGCAAAAGGAAAACTGTAGTGTACATTGAGAGAATTTGAAAAGAATATGTTTGACTCTAATAATGGAATGGAGGAGAGAAAAGAAAAGATTTATAAGTATGTGCACAACCCAGTAACAAATCAGGATTTGAACTCAGGTTTTCTGACCTCAAATCCATCACTTTTCCCATTATACCTTGGGGAGAAAGGAGGGAACTCTAGAAATGAGACAAGAGTACTAATAAAGTATTAGATGTGGAAATATTTGTTACGTATTCACAGGACAGTGGTGAAACTAGTCTTGTAAGAAGAATTTTGTTATTCATTTCATTTCAAGAAATACTTTATAAACATTTACTAAGTACCTACTATGTGTGAATACTGTACTACATTAAAGAAATACAAAGACAAATGAAATAGTACCTTTCCTCAAGGATACTACATATGTTTCATTATTTCAGCATATCCATGATCTTATCCATTTGGGTACTCCCTCCAATAATGCAAGTTGCAACCCAAATATACCTTAAGAACTGTACACCTCATGCAGTTGGCATTCTTCCATTTATCCTCCCTAAAGAATCCCCACAATGCACTAGGGAGAGATTGTTTAACATGGTGTGGGTACCAGTGCAGCTGTCTGAGTCTCCACCTGGTATTGTAACATTTCCTATTTGACTAGCCCCTTTCCTTTTCTAGTCATATATTTTCTTCATGATAACTTTTACAGTCCTCTTTGCATGCAGGTGATCTTTAATAATATGCCACGGTATATTTAAAATCATTATATTGCCATTTGAATCATCCACAGTTGATTCTTTGGAGATTATGGCCTATGTCTGTTTGTTATAAGGGTTTTGTTTTTCTTTTAAATGAGAATGGGAGGGAGAAAAAAATGCTTGTTATTGAAAAATAAAGTAAAATTTTTAGAAATATAAAGGTCATGGGAGTTGAAGAGCTTGATGAATTTAAAGACCAGAGGGTTCAAAGAGACATAAAAATATATATATTGGAATTCTCAGATATAAAAGCAGGGCACAGCTGGAGAGGCAGACTCTGAGCTAAGTACTGAACTCTTTAAGAAAGGAGAGTTACCTGGACAACAGCAATAAAGACCTGGTCCTGGTGGTGTAGATGGATGGAATAAACCTCCAAGGAAGAAAAGTTGCTAAGGTTGATAAGAGCAGAGAAAGAATTGGGAGAGTGGGGCAGGAAGTGCATCAGGGAGCAGGAGAAGAAGCCAGAGCTAGTGAAGTAGTTGGTGGTAACGATGAAGATAAGAGCTAACTAGCACTTGTATAATACTAATGTTTGCAAAGTCTTTTACTTATATCATTTAATTCTCACAACAGCTCTGTGAGGTAAGTTCTACTATTATCATTGCCATTTTACAGATGAGGCACCTGAGGCTGAGAAAGGTTAAATGATTTGCCTAGAGTTACACAACTAGAAGAGAGCTCCAGAGTCATCTGTTAAAGCCCCCTTGTTTTACAAATGAGGCCCAGAGGTGAAGTGACTTGAACAAGGTCACACAGGTAGTGATTGGCAAAGATGAGTTTTAGACTCAAATCTGACTCCAAATCCAACACTCTTTCCCTTTTCCACTGTCTCTGATAAAGTCTTTCTTAAAATGTGGTGCCCAGAACCAAACACTATTTCAGGTATGGTCTGTCCAAGGCAGCAACAGCCTCTTTCCCTCTACACATTATATTTTATTAATGTAGCTTAAGATTCTATTAACTTTTTTGCTGTTGATTCATATGGAGAATGCAGTTGATTAAAATACCCAAGTCTTTTTCACATGAATTCTTGTACAGCCATTATTCTGTGCACTTGTGCACTTGATTTTTTTTAATACAAATGTAGAACTTTGCATTTATCCTTATTAAACTTCACCTTATTAGATTCTACCTACCATTTTGCCTGTTTGAAATATTTTTGGGTCTCAATGCTATTAACCAATGTTAGATATTCCTCTCAGCTTGATGTAATAAATTTTATAAGAGTGTCATTTCTGCCTTTAAATTGATCATAAAAAAATTTTTTTTTAACAGTACAGCCCCAAGGATAGGTCCCTGGGATATATCCTTAGAGACCTCAATCCATGGTGGAAATGTTCCATTATTTACTACACTTTGGGTATGGTTTTTCTATTCATCCATTTCTGAATCTGCCTGATTGTTCTGTCATTTGGTCTACATCTTTTTGTTTTTTCCACCAGGTTTTTCTGAGAGGCTTTTATCAAATACCTTTCATATATCCAGATATATTATGTTTATACATTCCTTTGACTTACCTTGCCAGTCTAAGAACTCTGTCAATGTCAAATTAAAGAAAGAATGGTTATCCTGGCATGACCTGTTTTTTTTGTTTGTTTGTTTTGTTTTGTTTTGTTTTGTTTTGTTTTGTTTTGTTTTGTTTTGTTTTAGTGAGGCAGTTGGGGTTAAGTGACTTGCCCAGGGTCACACAGCTAGTAAGTTTTAAGTGTCTGAGGCTGGATTTGAACCCAGGTACTCCTGACTCCAGGGCCGGTGCTCTATCCACTGCGCCACCTAGCTGCCCCTGGCATGACCTGTTTTTGATGAACATACTGACATTTTGTGAATGTTCTTTTCCTCTCCTAAATACTCAAAAACCATGACCTTAATAATATATTCAAGAATTTTTCCAGGAGCTGAAATCAAAGTCACTGGTCTTTAATTTGAAGTCTTCCTAATTCTTTTTTTTTTAAATGTAATATTCGTTTATCTCCAGTCTTCTAGTATCTCTCCTTTTCCATTTTTCCCCAGCAGTTACCTAGAGCAACTTAATAGTCACGTCCTCTACTTCTTTCAGTATTCTTGACTCTTGGGATTAATTTGCTTAGCAACAAAGTAGAAATTCTGAATATTAAAGAAGATATTAATAAAACTGAGAGCATAAAAGCTATTAAACTGATAACTAAAACTAAGACTAGGAGCTTGTTTTTTTAATTAATAAACAGTCTGATTTTTAAAAAGAGAGAAAAACCAAATTGTTTTTATCAAAAATTTTAAAAGGAGAATTCATAACAGTTGAAGAAAAAATAAAGAAAATTGATAAACTATTTTGCTCAATTAGATGCTAATAAAAGTAATAGCTCAGAGGAGATGGATAATACTTAACAAAAATATAAAATAGTCAGATTAATAAAAGAAAAAGTAGACTATTTACATAACCCACCATCTCAAAAAGATATTAAACAAGCCATAGACTCCTAAAGAAAAAAACAAGAGCAAATGAATATACAAGTAAATTCTATCAAACATTCAAAAAATAATTATTCCAATATTACATGCATGTTTTCAATAACAGTAACAGAAGGTACCCTTCCAGTTTTTTTTATCATAAAAGTATTTTATTTTCCAGTTATATGTAAAGATGGTTTTCAACATTCGTTTCCATAAGATTTTTAGTTCCAAATTTTTTCTCCCTCCCCCAGACAGAAAGTAATATGATATGGGTTATATATGTACAATCATGCATTAGTCATGCGTTAGTCATGTTGTGAAAGAAGAATCAGAACACAAGGGGAAAATCTCACTAAAGAAAAAAAAAACACCAAAAAGTAGAAACAGTATGGTTCAATCTACATTCAGAATCAACAGTTCTTTTTTCTGGATGTGGAGAACATTTTCCATCATGAATTCTTTGGAATTGTCTTGGATCATTGCACTGCTGAGAAGAGCCAAGTCTATCACAGTTGATCATCATATAATGTTGCTGTTACCATGAACAATGTTCTCCTGGTTCTGTTCACTTCACTCAGCGTCAATCCACTTAAGTCTTTCCAGGATTTTCTGAAATCTGCCTGCTCATTTCCTACAAACACAATAGTATTCCATTACAGTCATATACCAGAACTTGTTCAGCCATTCCCCACTTGATGGGCATTCCCTCAATTTCCAATTCTTTGCCAACACAAAGAGATCTGCTAAAATATTTTTGTACACGTGGCTCCTTTTCCCTTTTCTATGATCTCTCTGGGATACAGACCTAGTAGTGGTATTACTGGGTCAAAGGGTATGAACAGTCCTATAGCCCTTTGGGCATAGTTCCAAATTGCTTTCCAGAGTGGGTGGATCAACTCACAACTTCACCAACAATGCATTAATGTTCCAATTATCCTTCCAATTTCTTACCCTACAACATAATCTTTTTTTAAATTATTATTTTTTTTATTTTTTTAGTGAGACAATTGGGGTTAAGTGACTTGCCCAGGGTCACACAGCTAGTAAGTGTTAAGTGTCTGAGGCTGGATTTGAACTCAGGTACTCCTGACTCCAGGGCTGATGCTCTATCCACTGCACCATCTAGCTGCCCCTACAATATAATCTTGATAACTAAACCAGAGAAGGACAAAGCAGAGGAACAAAGCTATAAAACAGTATCCCTACTGAATAGACAAAAAGTTTTAATTAATTATTAGCAAATAGGTTACAGCAACATTAGAAAAATTACACAAAATTGGGAGGTTGGATTTATACCAGGTATGTAGCATTAGTTCAGCATAAGGAAGACTGTCAATATAATAAAATCAATTATATATTTTTAAAAACCATCTTATCAATGGATGCTGAAAAGGCATCCAAAAAAAAAAAAAAGGATCCGAAAAAGAAAGGCTGGGGGGGAGGGGCAGCTAGGCGATGCAGTGGATAAAGCACCAGCCCTGGATTCAGGAGGACCTGGGTTCAAATCCAGCTTCAGACACTCGACACTTACTAGCTGTGTGACCCTGGGCAAGTCACTTAACCCTCATTGCCCCACAAAAAAACCCCAAAACACTTTGCAGAAATAAAGACCTAAATAATTGGAGAAATATTAACTGCTCATGGGTACATTGAACTAATATGATAAGAATTACAATAGTCTACCTGCTATTTTGTAGTGAAATTCATATAAAAGAACAAAAGATCAAGAATTTCAGGGGTAGTAATTTTAAAAAAGAAAAAAAGGAATGGGAAGGAATGGGGTCTATTAGTATTAGTTCTTAAGCCACACTACAAGGCAGTAATCATTAAAACTATTTGGTACTGGTTTAAAAACAGGTCAATCAGTGAAGCAAATTAGGTACGCAACATACAGAAGCAAACAAACACAGTAGTCAAGTTTTTGTTAAACCCAAATACCTCAGTTACTAGGGGAGGAACTCACTATTTGAGAACACTGCTAAGAAAACTGGAAAACATTTTTGAAGAAATTTGGGATAGACCAACAATTCATACCATATACCAAGATAAACTTTAAATGGATACATGACATAGATATTAATGGTGACATCATAAATCAGAGGAGTAAAAAAGAAATTACCTTTCCAGTCTATGGAATAGAAAGAGTTCATGACTAAAGCATTAGAGAGAATCGTAGAAAACAAAATACAGTTTTATTATATACAGCTGAAAAGTTTTTGTAGAAACAAATCTAGTACAGCTAAAGTTAGAAAAGATAACTAGGAGAAAACTGTAGCAAGTATCCTCGATAAAGGCCTCATATCCAAAATACATAAGAAACTGGTTAAAATTTATTAGCCTGAAAGCCATAGATTTTTTTTTTTTTTTAGTGAGGCAGTTGGGATCAAGTGACTTGCCCAGGATCATACAGCTAGTAAGTGTTAAGTGTCTGAGGTCGGATTTGAACTCGGGTCCTCCTGACTCCAGGGCTGATGTCTATCCACTGTGCCACCTAGCTGCCCCAGGCCATACATAGATTTTTTAAAAGAATATAAACAGGCAGTTTTCAAAGGAAGAAATCAAAACTACCAACATTCATGTGAAAAGATACTCCAAATAACTAACAAAGCAACTTTTAGGTTCTATCTCACAGCCAGCAATCAGATTGGCAAAGGTGACAGATGTAGAGAGGCTCTGAAAAACCAGGCATACATCTCTCTTAATTGGCCTAGTCAGTTGCTCCTGGAAGGCAAATTTGGAATTATGTCCAGAAAGTTACCAAGCTGTTTGGCCATGGTGTTAGCAAACATTTGACCCAGAATTACCACTATTAAGCCTATACTTCAGAGAGATCAGCAAAGGAACAAAAGCTCTTATGTATACAAGAATATTTCTATTAGTTCTTTACATAGTAACCAAAAACTGAAACTAAGAGTGGTACCCACCTATTGATGGCTACCAAATTTTTGTAAGGTGATGGAATATTATTGTGCCATAAAAAATAATAAGGTATGTGTGACCCTGGGCAAGTCACTTAATCCCCATTGCCTCACCAAAAAAAAAAAAAATAATAATAATAAGATAGATAGGTTCAGAAGAAACTGAGAAGACCTCTATGAACTGATGCAAAGTAAAGATAGAAGAACCAGGATAATCATTTATATGTGTTAATAGCATTACAGAGAAATACAATTTTGAAAGACCTTAGAAATCAGATGAATGCAGTCATAAACCACAAGTTCTGAGAACTCATCCTGCCAGATAAGTTTTATTTCCTAGTAAACCAGGACATTTTTCTTCTCTCTACTCTGTCCTCTCTATGATCTTCATATGATCCCCAACATAAATGACAAGGTCCTTTTTTGTTGTCCTTACCATTCATTTCCAGCCTTAGCTTTGTTTGGAGGTTTAGCATTTGAGACATTATTCCTGCAGGACTGTTCCACCCTTTTGTGTTCCTCATCTATTATCTAGCTTCATTTCCACTTTATTTCCATGCCATACCATCCTACCCCTAATCGGTTCTTCCTTAGAATCATGCACATGTCTATTACAAAAGTTATTTCCTTTTTAGCAGATCCCATCTCTTTTGTACCTGCCCCCTCCCTGCAGATTTTAAGCTTTGGGAATGTACTTCTTTATTTTCCCTGAATGTTTTGAAATAACTTCCTAAATCCAGAGTGTGCATTAGACCATATCCAGCTTTCCCTTTCCTGCCATAGACTTAAAGATGAAGTCTTTTGCTTCCTCTCAAAGTTCTTGTTACATTTACTTTACTTCCAGTTAGTTCCTCTATAATGGAAGTTTCCCTTGTTACTTCCTATATCTCTTATATGAAATTACTGTTAAAGCAAGTCAGGAACTTATCAGCTACTCTGATTTTGGCAGAGAGAGAGCCATCAGGTGTTCAGATAGTTGAAGCATCCAGTCATTGCTATATCATCTCTACATGCCAGATTTTAAATGTTTCCCAAGTTAATTACCCACTTCTTCTGGCTGGCTAAATCTGTATTATGTTTTGTAAGTGGCTAAAATTAGCCTTGGCCACCCCTCCCCCAACTCAACTTGCTCTCCCCCGAAACCGCCCCAGGCACTTAAGCCTTGATCGCCATGCCCAGCCCACACCCTGCTCAGGGGGAATGTGCACAAAGGTCCTCGGGAACACTCCAGCTTCCTCCACCCAATCCCAGGCTTCAGGCATGCTGGCACGGGGGTGTTGTGTCTCTGCTGGCCTTGAACACCTGCCCTGGGGGCACCAGCGAATTAGCTTGTATGTATAGCCCGGGGGGTAGAGACACTAGAGGGTCGGTTGGTACGAGAAAGCTCAAGCAGAGAGCTAGAGGAAGAGTGAAGGAGAGAACGGAGGACTGAGAAAGAGAACTGGAAAGTGTGGGGTGGCTGGCAGTAGAAAGAAGAAAGGTAGAGTTGGGGAGGTACCAGAGAAGGAGAGGAGGCTCGGGGGTTGTAAACGCAGGCAGTGGCGGCAACAGCTGCCACACCTACAGGCGAGAGACATGGGAAGAAATTTCACAGAGGCAAGGAGAAAGTTAAAACGCAGTCAGGTCGTATATTTCTTGCTTTTATTTCTAAGTTTGTTCTTTATCAATAAATCCTGTTTTGTGATATTTAAAAGAGGCTTTCTCATCAGTGTGGGAGAAGCAGTTGGGGATTTTTTTAACAGCCCTTACAGACTGGCTTAGGCAGCTAATAGCCAGCTATAGCTTTACCAGTTATAGTTTTACAGATAGCCAGCCAGCCAGCTAATTACAGCTAATGGAGCTATAGAAAATTTTCAGTTTGTATCATTTTTTTTTCCTTTCATTGATCCACATACAAATACTCTCTGACATGCTTCTCTCCGGTTTTTTGAATTTGGTCTTTGCCCATGGGGTTCTAGAGATAATCCTGAATTTGCAACTTCTGTTACTGCCTAGCATTAGATGCAGGCCAAGAGTCAGTCATCTCTACATCTTAAGCTATGGTCCAGAAATCTGAATCCCATGCTTGGACAGCACCATCTTTGCCAGTTGTTCACTTCCCAAATCTTCCTTTCATTTCTGAAATGCCTGCCTTTAATCACTATGCTCTGAAATTCTTCGTTTCCTTGCTCACAGGCTTGTAATCCCTAGCAATGCTTTCTAAGTCCCTTTTGCAGAGCTCATTTATCTCCAGCTGATTAACCAGAGGTAGGTACTGTTGGTGATTAGGTTTGACAGTTCTTAGTAAGCAGGCTCTCTGTCACGTCAGATATGGAAAACAAGAAGCACATGACTTCCTCATTTCCGATCATTGCTTCCTCCTCCCAGTACGAGTTCCTCATTTCCTGGTGGAATCTGAATCCTCATCATCATTCCTTACATGACTTCTTCTGAGGGTCCAGTTCTACCCTCCTCAGACTTATGGCGCTATCTAATCTAGTTCCCACTTACATTTGTAGCCGTAGTTCACATCCTGTCCCTCCATCTATTCTGTTCTAATCAGATCAGCCTGCCATCCTGGCCTGCCATCACTGTGCCCCACAGATGGTAGTCAGTCTCCCTCTGTTTGCCTCTGGCCAAATGGTTCCTCCACATCTGCAATGTCCTCCCTTCTCCCTCTCACATTCCTAAGGCTCCTTCAAGCCCAGCTGAGCCCCTACAGGATGTGAGCTCCTTGAGTACAGATCTGTCTTTAGATCCCCAAAACCTAGCACAGCCCCTCACACTAGTAAATGGTCATTAGAATTAAATTGTCAGGGGGCGGCTAGGTGGCACAGTGGATAAAGCACCGGCCCTGGATTCAGGAGGACCTGAGTTCAAATCCGGCCTCAGACACTTGACACTTACTAGCTGTGTGACCCTGGGCAAGTCACTTAACCCCCATTACCCTGCAAAAAAAAAAAAAAAAGAATCAAATTGTCCCTCCATTCATATTCTTCCAGACTCCTAGTAGGGTCTCCGCTGCTTCCTATTCTCTTTCTTCTTCTTCCTAAAGTACTTCCTGCATTCTTTAAGGCAACAAGTCATTCTCCCTAATAAGCCAGAGAGCAAAAGAGGTCTGTCTCCACCCAATTCTTTTGCCTTTCCCTCTGGTCTGAAAGACTAACCTCCATTTTGTATACACACGGTTATTACTTGCCATTAACAAAAAACAGGTAGAAAAATAGCATGATTTTTCATAATTGAAGTGTATGAGAAAAAGAACATATAAACATGGGGAAAGGGTGGTAAGAATGGGCATCAGATGAAGGAAAAGGAAAGGAAGGAATAAACACAGTAGCATCTACATTGGGGCATTGGGCCAGGCACTTTGCCAAGCATTTTACAAATATTAGCTCATTCGATAAACTTAAATTTTATCTGAAATGGACAAAGGAAGGTTGAATACACACATGAAAAATGTGTAATTTCAGAGGATCCTAAGTAGTATGGACTAACACAAAGTGAAGTGAACAGAGCCAGGAGACTAATTGATACAGGGACAATAAAATAATAAAAACAACTTTGAAAGACATAACTGTGATCAGCTGTGATGGGACCTTTCATGAAACATTACCCCATCTATCCCTGCCCAAAGTTCCTTCTGTCCAGTTCTCAAGATTAGTTCAGTCATGAAGTCCTTCCCTGGCCACTCATGTCCAATTTGATCCCTGATCTTTTTTAACTAGTTTAGCATTTACCATATTGTTTATTTTGACACCTAAGTCATGTATGGTTATAGTTCATGCAGTTATGTCTCATCTCACGAATTCAATTGTAAGCTTCTGAAATATAGGAGTGATACCTTTTACCTCTCTTTTATGCCACCTCTCAGCAGCTAGCACAGTGTTATCACCATAGTGGTTAACAAAAATTTAAAGTAAATGAAATAGTAGAGGGAAGAGCTGAGCCCCACATGCTTATGATTGCAGGTGCCAGTGACGTTTGATGATGTCTCCATCTACTTTTCTACGCCAGAATGGGAGAAGTTAGAAGAATGGCAGAAGGAACTTTACAAGAACATAATGAAGGGCAACTATGAGTCTCTCATCTCAATGGGTGAGGCTGAGCTGGCTTTTATCAGACTAGAGGTCTACAACTTAAGTGAGCTCAGGAGTTTTGTTCAGTGCCCCATTCCCAGCTTCCCTTCCTCACTGCTTTTGGATTCCAGACCTGAAACAGCCTTTTCCTCTCATGAACACAGAGTCACTATAAAAGCTATAGTTACCTTGGTGTAGTCCTTCTCTAACATCAGATAGTAGGAGCATAATCTAGGAACAAAGGTTAAAATTGAATTGCCCACTACAGTAGTTGTCCTGGACACTCTTCTGTCCAGGGGCTACTGCTGCCACTTCCCCCAATCCAGTGAAGGGAGGATAGGTTTTGGAAAAGAACTGGTTAATATATAGGCATAGCAAGGGTAGGCATTGTATAAGGAGTCCCTGGCTCCCTAGGTCCCATATGCCCTCAGCTTAGTCTGGTTAGGAGTAATGCCATCTTCATCCCCATTAACTTTTTACTTTCTTTTCTCTCCCCTTTGTTCTCTAGATTATGCCATGACACAACCTGAAGTTTTGTCCCAAACTCAGCCAGAGTCAGAGCAGAATGCAGAGAACCAGGCAAGACCAGATGAGAGTGAGATGACCACAGAACCCAGTGATGGTAAGTAGGAAAGATTACATCACATCTTTTCACCACCTCAGTCTGTCTTATACTCCTGGGGTGTGATGCCAGCCCAGCAATTAAAGACTGATGACTTCTAATTTCAGCTTTGTCACTGACTTTCATTTCAGTGATGCTCTATCTTTAATCATTCAGTCAATAGGAATTTTACCTACTGTGTGCCAAGACACTTGAGTAGGCCCTTGAAATGCAATTCAAAAAGTGAAACAATCTCTATCCTTATGTAGCTTATAATATAACTAGAGGGGAGGAGCCAACATACAGTTGTATGCAAGATAGATACAAGATAATTTGGGGGACAAGGAAAGCATGAGTAAGTAGGTAGGTTTTGTGTAGAAGATGGTACTTGAGCTGGCTTTTAAGGAAACTAGGAATTCTAAGAGGCAACAATGAGGAAGACATACATTCCAGGTTTGGAGACAGGTGATCATGTCATTTATGACAAATAATAAAAAGGCTGGTTTGGTTAGACTATCGTGTCATGGTGGGGAAGGTGGGGGGGGGCAAGGGGCAGGAGGGAGCTGTTGGTAATATAAGGCTGGCTCGAAAGGTAATAGAGGTCCAGATTTTGAAGAACTTTAAATGCTATAGGATTTTATATTTGATCCTAGAGGTAATAGGGAATCCCTGGAATTTATTGAGTAAGTTGTGGCATGATTAGATCTATGCTTTAGGACAATGACATTGACACTTTCATGAAGAGTGGATCTTAGTGGAGAGAGAAATTTGAGCCCGAGATCAATTATAGAGGCCTTGTAGATAGAGAGAAGGAAATGAATTCAAGAGATGTTCTAGATGTGGAAATGAGATGTGTATATTATGGGGTAAGTGAAGGTGAGGAGTCATGGTTGACACCAAAGCAAGAAGAATGATTGACAAGAGTCTTTTTGTGGTCTCCCTACTTTGAGGTTCTCACTTTAGTGATTGAGCAAAATTAACATGTTAATTAATCTCTTAGGTTTTCACAATATTTTATTTATCACATCTCATTTCATCTCCCTTCTTTCTCTTTCTCCTCACCATGTACCCTGTCTATTTCTTTCTCCTGTCTCCTCTCCCCTCTTTATAGCAGCAAATCTTTGTTCTTTTCACACTATCCCCATCCCCAGTATAGCCTGTTGGGCTTCAGTCTTACTCAGCTTTCTCTTTCCTTTGGACAGGCTATATCACATTTTGATGGGTTTGTACTTCTCAAAAGGTACTTGACAAAACAGAGTGCTGTTTGGATGATACAAATAGGAATAGAACCTACCTGTGAGTTTCCAACTGAGTAAGCACTAAGGATGAGCTAGACTAAAGGGCTCAAAGCTTTTCCCCATAAGGATCCTAGACTCCCAGACCTGGATGGGGTCGTCCCCACTAACTTTTTACTTTCTTTTCTCTCCTCTTTGTTCTCTAGATTATGCCATGACACAACCTGAAGTTTTGTCCCAAACTCAGCCAGAGTCAGAGCAAAATACAGAGAACCAGGCAAGACCAGATTAGAGTTAGGAAACTGAGAGCCAAAGAGGGGAAGTGGTTACTCAAAATCATACAGGTAGCAAGTAGCAGAACTAAGATTCTAACCCAAGTCTGTTGGCTTCATGGTCAGAGCTCTTTCTATTCTACCATGTTCCCATTGGACTAGAAGTCAACAGAAGAAGACTTGAGAGAGCTAGACCTTCCTTAGAACTTTACCTTCAGCAGGATAATTCTGGTAATTTCAGCCTCTCTGGCCCCTCTCTTTCTCCCCTCTAATCTCAGAGAATCCTGGTTCACTTTTCCTTGACAAAACTAACTCCTTCCATTTATTCCCTTGAGCCCATCCCTTTCATCCACTCTGAGGTCTTGATCCATCTATCAGTGCCTCTCATCTTCAATATCTCCCCATCTAATGACTCCTTCCTCTGCTTTAAATATACTCATCACTTTTTTTTTTTTTTGGCCCAGACCTTTGATTTCATTAGGTGGGAATCTCCCATTGAAGAACTTCTTTACTATTGCATATAAGCTCCTTCTGTTCTACTTAGAGAATTTCTTAGAACATAGAGTCTAGTTAAAGGGCTTGGTCAGAATTCATTGCAGGTGGAAGTGTGAATTAGTACAACCATTCTACAAAGCACATTGGAATTATGCCCCAAAAAAGTGGCTAAAATGTTCATACCCTTGAACCTGAGATTTTTACTGCTAGATACATATTCCAAGGAGGTTGCTGACAAAAAGAGAGGTTCCATATACACCAAAATATTTAAAGCAACATTTTTTGTGGTAGTAAAAAGAAAAAAGCAAAAAGAAGCAAAGTAGATGGCCATTAATTGGGTAATGGCTAAACAAATTTTGTTATATGGATGTAATGAAATATTACTATTAAATGATGGATATAATGAACACACAGAAACATGGACTTACATGAACGCATACAAAGAGAGTAAGCTGAGCCGTTAAAACTATGTAAATGGAATAAACAGCCACAAAACAATCAAAGTGAAAGTTGTAAAATTACATAAAACAAACATGTCTCCAAAGAAAAGATGTTGGGCAGCTAGGTGGCACAGTGGATAGAACACTGGCCCTGGAGTCAGGAGGACCTTAGTTCAAATCTGGCCTCAGACACTTGACACTTACTAGCTGTGTGACCCTGAGCAAGTCACTTAACCCCAATTGCCTCACCAAAAAAAAAGAAGAAGAAAAGATGTTGGAAGACATCCTCACCCTACTCTTTTGCAAAGGTGGGAGGTCCACAAGTATGGTACTTTGCACATATTTTCATGCCTTTTCTATATATTGGTCAGTTACTGATTTTTTTCCCCACTTTTTTGGTCTGTTTCTTTAAAAATATTTTTTGTTGTATAAAATTGCTCAATAGGAGTGTGAGGAAAGGGGAGGGATTTTGGTAACGTTAAAAAAAAAACCAAAAGATACATACAAAAAATTTTAATAATAAAAGTATTTTATTATTTTCTAGTTACATGTAAAGATAGTTTTCAACATTTGTTTTTATGAAATTTTGAGTTCCAAATTTTTCTTCCTCTTTTCCCTCCCCTCCCCCCGACAGAAAGCAATTTGATATAGGTTACATATGTACAATCCCATTAAATATATTTCTGCAAAAAAAATTTATTTTAAAAGAAAGGAAGGGGGGGCAGCTAGGTGGCGCAGTGGATAAAGCACTGGCCCTGGATTCCTGAATCCTGAGTTTAAATCCTGTCTCAGACACTTGATGCTTACTAGCTGTGTGGCCCTGGGCAAGTCACTTAACCTCCACTGCCTTGCAAAAAAAAAAAAAAAGATATAAAATAAAGGAGTGCTGTGAAATTACAAAGAACAAGCTTGGCCTCAAAGGTGAGAGGAGCAGTCCTCAGGTATGGAGCTTTGTTATAAGGGATGGCTGCTTGGGAAAGGAGAGGGAGAAAGAAGAGGGATACAAGGGGAAAATTAGACAATATAAGAATCAAAAATTGGGGGCAGCGAGGTGGCGCAGTGGATAGAGCACTGGCCCTGGAGTCAGGAGTACCTGAGTTCAAATCTGGCCTCAGATACTTAACACTTACTAGCTGTGTGACCCTGGGCAAGTCACTTAACCCCAATTGCCTCACTAAAAAAAAAAAAAAAGAATCAAAAATCAATAAAAATGTATTTAGGAAAAAAACCAAGCTATTCATTTAAAAAAGACTTGCCCAGGGTCACATAGCCAGTTTGTGTCACAGGTGGCACTTGAACCCCAGCATTCTTAACCAGGAGAGCTACTTTCTACCTCTACTTCAGAGGTCAGACTTGAGCTCTGGAACCAGATGAAAATGTCATTAGGGAATGCATCACAAAATCATTTTTTAAAAATTTATTTATTTGTTTGTTTATTTATTTATTTGGTGGGGCAATGAGGGTTAAGTGATTTGCCCAGGGTCACACAGCTAGTAAGTGTTAAGTGTCTGAGGCCAGATTTGAACTCAGGTCCTGCTGAATCCAGGGCTGGTGCTTTATCCACTGTGCCACCTAGCTGCCCCCTGTGTCACAAAATCAATAAAAATACATTACAACATACATAATGTTAGTTTGTGGTCTTCTAAATCAATATGCAGCTGGCACAGATCCCTTTCCATTAGAGTTTGACTCCACTGTTCTACACCATGTTCCCTCTCCCTCAAATTAACCTTATCCTAACCTTATCCTAAAAACAGAACAAAACAAAACTTTGACTTGACATTGCAACCTCCTCAAACTATCTTTTATGCAACCTCCTCAAACTATGTCTTTTATTTTTCCTCCTCTTCACTGCTAAATTTCTAGAAAAAGAGTAAAATTGTCTCCTCTTTAAGACCAGCTGTTTCCACAATTTTCTGGAGTTTGGCTTCTATTCTTGCTCATGTTTCTTGACTACTCTGCAGCATTTGACACTTTTGACCACTCCCTTGATACTCTTTTTTCCTCTTTGAACTTTCATGACATTGTGCTTTCTAGGTTTTCTCCTATGTTTCTTGCCACTCATTCTCAAGCTTCGTTTTTTAATCTGTCATCTATCCCCTGAATGTTGGTATCCTCAACTGTATCTTCCTTTTGTGTTTTTATCATATCTCCCTTATTGATTTCATCCAGTCTTGTCAATTTAATTATGACTTCTATAAAATGACTCATATTTGTAAATCAACTCATAATCTCTCCCCTGACATCTAGTTGAACATTGCCTCCTGGATCTCCCCATCTGAATGTTTTTGAACATCTTCAGTTCAGCATGTCCAAAACTGAATTATCATCATTTCCCTGAAACTTCCTCTTTCCTTTAATCTTCCTAATTCCATTAATGTCACCATTATCCTCCCAGTCACTCAAACTGAAAAATATAGTCATCTTTGACTTTTCCCTCTTCCCTACCCCCTGTATCCAACCAAGTGAACTTGTTGATTCTTCCTTACAAATGTCTTATTTTGGACCTCTCCTCTTCATTCCTTTTGCTACCACTCTAGTGTAGCTCCTCATCACCACTAGCATCGACAATTAGAATAATCACAGGCCCCACTTTTCCAATGCATCCTTCACATAATGGCCAAATGAATCATCCTAATGCATAGATATGATTTTATTATTCACGTACTCAAAAACTATCAGGGGCTCCATGTTGTATCTAGAATCATGTACAAACTTCATACTTAGCCTGGCATTTAAAGCTCTCCACAGTCTTGAACAATCTCCTCCAACCTTATTTCACATTACTCTCTTCACACACTACATTCCAGCTAAAACAAACGTGTTCCCTAATCTTCTCTTCTCGTCTCCTGCCTTGCTCCATCCATGTAGGCCATCCCATAAGCTTGGTGTCCATCATTGCTTACAGAATTCCTTCTTTTCTTTAATGCCTAGCAGAGGTGCGTGCCACCTCTTCCATGAAACCTTCAGTGATTCCCATCTCCTCCTCCCCACCCTCATCCTTACTTTCACCCACTGGAAAGTGATCTCTCTATCCTTAAATTTCCTTATAACACTTTGTATTTATCTTTCCTTTTTCTTTATCACATTCTAGCCCGTATCATATTTATTTATTTATGTGTTCCCTATTAGAGTGTAAAATCTTTGATGCCTGAGACTGTATAATTTTTTATCTTTATATCCATAGTATGTAACAGTGCTTTGCACTTAATTCTGTTTGTTATGTTACATTAATTAAGAGATTTTACCTTATGTGCATTATAGGACTATTGTGAGGGGAAAAGAAAATTGAGATAAAAGCACTTTGAAGGTAAAAGATCAGTAGATCTTTTAGATAATAAGAGAACACATTGTTAGATCCCTTTAGGACATCTCCAGTGCAGAAATGGTGATTGATTTAGCAAGTTTTCTTTACTGCTTAGTTACAAGTGAATATTTGAGTGGTTTGAAATTAGATTAGCATGTTTCATTCCAGTTTTTGATTCAATAGTCTGTTTAATTCCTGAGTGAAAACTAAAAACAAAACAAAATACTTTGCTTCTCTTTTCCTCACAAACAGAGCCAGGCATTTCCACATCAGACATTCTGTCTTGGATTAAACAAGAAGACGAGGCCCAGGTGGAAGGTTCACAGGCGCCTGAGGAAAGTGACATTTACAAAGGCACCTATGCCGGTGAGTGTCGGAGCAGTTATAGAGCCCTCCTTCAGTGTCGTGCAACAGAAAAACTCAGCCTTAACAGGAGCCAAAAAAGACCCAAAGGCAAAATGGACTCTGGAAAAATCATGGAAGTGAATGAGGTTCATTACCAGGGTTTGGGGGAAAGGGGGGAATGAAGAAAGGAGAGCGGCCCCATTAGAGCAGAGGATTCAGGTAGGGGAAGGGTTGGAAGAGCAGATGAGGAGGGTGGGATGAGGCTGGATCATTAGGTGAAAGGGACTGAGAGAAAGGTGTGGAGCAAGGAAGTGAGTGACATGATTAAAGTAATGTCTTAGGAAAATTTAATTTCAAACTTTGCTTTTTCCCATCCCCTATCTCAAACCAGGGAATATCATAATGCAGAGATGACACCTTAGATTCCTGGATTCTCACCTCAGAACTTCACTGAACTGTTTCTGTTCCTTTGAACTAATCACTTCCCTATACAATCACAGTGAATAAAAGCACAGAGCAATTTGTGAAAACCAGGTAGAATGTAGCTCCTACTTTGTGGCGAGAATTGCTAACAAAGCAGTTTCTGTGTTGTACAACAACCCTGGTCCTCTCTTTCAGATGATGAGCTTGCCATCAAAGCTGAAGGGCTTGCTGGAGGCCCTCTGTGTTCAGATGCCCAGGTTCCCTCTGCCAATCCGCCAGCAGTGGCAAAAGATGCTTTCCAGGATGCAGCTTTCAAGAGCCAGCATCCTCCACCTGTGCTGCCCTCTGGACCTCCACTTAGTAACCCCATTGACCCCCTTGGGGGACAGGCTAGTTTCACCCAGCTGGGCAACCTTACCCTGCCCCCTCCACCTGGAGAGCAACAGCAACTCTTCCCTTGTCATCGTTGTGGCAAGAATTTTAACCAGAAGGAAATGCTGACCGACCACCAGAGTAGCCATACTGGTGAGCGTCCCTTTGCCTGTGCCCAATGTCCTAAGCGCTTTGCCCAACAGGCCAATCTCAGCAACCATGCCCGCGTGCACACAACTGAGCGGGCCCATACCTGCCCACATTGCTCCAAGAGCTTCGTGCACCCCTCTCGGCTTACCTACCACCTGCGGGTCCACAGTGGTGAACGGCCCTTTCCGTGTCCGGAATGCCCCAAGCGCTTTGCTGACCAGTCTCGGCTCACCAGCCACCGACGTGGCCACTCTGGTGAGCGGCCATTTCGCTGTGCTCAGTGTGGTCGGAGCTTCAGCCTAAAGATCAGTCTTCTGCTCCACCAGCGGGGCCATGCCCAGGAGCGCCCCTTCTCCTGCCCTCAATGTGGCATCGACTTCAATGGCCACTCGGCACTGATCCGCCACCAAATGATCCACACGGGTGAGCGGCCCTATCAGTGTGGCGACTGTGGCAAGAGCTTCATGCGTAAGGAGCACCTGCTCAATCACCAACGGCTGCACACAGGCGAGCGTCCCTTCCACTGTGCTCACTGCGGCAAGAGCTTCATTCGTAAGCACCACCTAATGAAGCACCAGCGCATCCACACAGGTGAGCGGCCCTACCCCTGTCCCTGCTGTGGCAAGAGCTTCCGCTACAAACAGACGCTCAAGGACCATTTGCGAGCAGGCCATGACGGAAGCTGCAGTGGTGATGGAGATGTGCCCGGGCAGCCTCCAGACCCCCCTGGCCTCCTCCTACCAGGGCTGGAGCCCACGGGCTTAGGGATGGGAGCTGATGGCCTAGAAACCAACCACTGGTCTGGGGAGGGCGGTGGAGGGGGTGTTTTATAACCCCTCATCTCTTGTTTACCCAGCGAACGGAAAGTCCCAAAGACAGGGAGCCTGAGGGCATTTTAAACTGGCTCTTTGGTGCGCCTTGGGCATTTCACATCTAACTAGGGACATGCCTGGTTGTTTGGAACTTCCCAATACTGCAAATAACAAAGACACATTGTGAAACTTGGAGGAGCTTGAAAAGAGTCCACCCACCCCGTCCTTATGAAGAAATCACATGAGCTGAAGAGGTGATAATGTTGCAGAGAGGCTGAAAGCAAGAAATTGGTAAATCACTGGCAGATAATCTAAATTAGTTTGTAGGTCGAAGTCCAGGGGAGGGGCCGGTAGCATGGGAAAACGTCTAAAACGTGATACCTTCCCTGTACTATGGAGTTGATGGCCCATTGAAGCTTCTCCCTAACCCCTGGGTGGGTGAGGTGGTTGTTAGAGGGGAGTGCTAGGCCTGGAGCCACCAAATGAGGGCTGGCACTCTCTCCTCCTGGTTCCAGCATAGATCCACCTACTTGTATTCCTGCTTATCTTCCCTGAAATAGACCCAGCATGATGGAGATTCCTTTTCTTCATCCGTGTCAACTCAAGACTTGTCCTGCTATAAGATTTCTTGGATTTAATCAATGTGATTTTCTTTAAATATTGGATCAGCCCAGGGTAAGAGATTTGAATTTTGTAGGTTGAGAATCTCCTTAAGGAGAATTGGTTGGTTTTGACTTATTTACTGGCTTGGTTTACAGTCTTCCCTCTCTAGTATTCAGGATTTTACTGAAATTTAAAATTCCTGGATATTGGCATTCTCAGCCTACATACCATCCCTGACCCCCAAATCTGAAAAATAGGATTCATTGTAGTAAATGGCAGGCCATGTCTCTAAAGGCACAGCCCAAGATTTGTGACAAGGCCACCAATTTTAGATGTGAATACATCTAATCTATACATTTTTCTATGTCTTTACAGAAAAAAAAGCTAGCTTTTCTCTTTCTGATATTTTGGACATTTGTGACTATATATGGCAGAAAAGATTACAACTCACAGCTTTCAAACTAGCTGAAGCCTCTCGTTATTTGTTTCATTAGCAATGAAACTGTCATTTGGTAATGTGGCTGGCTCAAATCATTAGAGGAAGTGTATGTTCATTCCCATTTGGCCCTACCTTGGGAAAGTGGTAAAAAGCTTCCTCCCTAGCTGGTAGCTGGCCCTTCCTTGTACATAAACAACCTATCTGCCCCCATCATGCTCTCAGGGCTACTGGCTATTGTGTGCACAAGTTCATTAGTTGTTGTGTATGGGTTCCCCAGTCATCTGGAGCAACTGAGCCACCTGGTTCTATTTCTCATCGCATTGGGGCCTGTTACTTCCTTCTCTGGGCCCTAATTTACCTTTCTGTAAATTAAGAACAATCCCTGGCCAGTTCATCTCAGACAGCTGGTGTTAGGAACAAGTAAGACTAGAAGTGTTCTGCAGAAATGCAGAATGTGATTGAGTCGGGCAGCATCTCCTCCTCTCCTGTCAAAAACCCATTTAATTATTTTTCAGTTTCTTATGTAGGCAGACTTGAATAGGACAACAGAGTTAAGGTGGAAAAACTTGTGGCTGAAGCTTGACCCACATCTATTAGAATTGTATGTATTTTCTTAAGAATAGAGAACCTACGGGAGACATGGGTAGTGTTCTCATATAGAAGCTGCAGCCCTGCACAGGAGAGGCTGTTAGCCTCAACCAGAAGGAGGAAGGCTAACAGCATCTCTCACCAAGTATTCTTCTGCTCTCAGAGAGTACTTTAGTCTGTGGTATTAAATGGCAAGACCTTTACTTGGTGGTTTGAGTGAGAAGGTATGTCTTTCCCTCACATTCTGACCTTAACTCTCACACAGATGGCATAATTTTCCCTGACTAGCAGTGATGTTGAGCATTTTAAACAGAAAGGCTTTGTAAAATGTAGTGGAAAGTGTTGGGCGAGAACTTAGGACATCCAGGTTCTGCCATTAAGTAGTTTTGTGACTTTGGGCAAATCACCTCTCTGTCTCAGTTTTCTTGTTTGTAAAATTGTTAGAAGACCTTCCAGAGCTAAGATATTGTAATTCTATGAGGCATAGTCAACATACTGAATGCAGAAGAATGTACAGATTTTCTAGGAAGAAGCCACAAGAGGACGGCAGGTGTCAGGCTCTCAGCACTGACACAAACTGGGAGTTTAACATGGACTCATGATCATCTCCTCTAATCTCCCACTCCCTGACTAGTGAAGAGAACCCCAGACCGGCAATTCAGAAAAAAAAAATCATTTGCTTTTTGAAGATCAGAATGTGGACAATCAAATTGCTACTTAAATAAAAGGACTAACCTCATGAGTAGAAAAGTGTCTAAGGGCTGTGCCCTTAGAAAGATGTCTGGGGTCCAATTTCCACATTGATCCTTCAGGTCCCTCGAATGGATTAAGCTGTTAGACTGGAGTTTGAAAAGGTGCTTTAAGATAACAAGATCATAAGTCCTCCTAGGCAAAAAAGATGATCCCCAGCCACAGGTCCCAGATGCAGCCAACCGTGTCTCACCTGGATTCTCTCAGTATTCTTCATTTGTGGCAGAAAAGTTTAACAAATATACTAGCCTGTCCCCACTATTCACCACTCTGCCCTCCCTTTCAGTTAAAAGTTCATGCCTTTACACACAGATATCATCTATCTCCTCTACCATTTTCAACCATTGTAATTGTCAGTTGCCAAGCAGTGACTTATATCACTAATTAATCCAATTGGTTTATTAAGGAGATCAGAATAAACAGACTCACTCTTTGCTGGGTATTTTCATTGTCTCTTGTGGGATGACAGTTATTCTACATGCAAATTGGTGAACGTTGGTAAATAATCAGCCTGTAAATTAGTTTGTTACCTAGCAAGAAAAATGGTCATTATCCTTCACTATTGACCCAATATTGGGGGTACCTTATTGCGGGCCCTGGGGTAACATCAGGAACCTCTGTGACTTACCGTCATCAAAAGATTTTGTTCTTAATAAAAGGAATCCTTAGAGCCTCGGTGATTAGGAAATCTAGGTTTTTGCTCCCACTTGCTTCATATAGTATAAAGGTAACTCATGGGTTTATCCTCAGACCCCCTCTGCAGAAAGAGGAGACTGTCTGAATCAGTAGAAGTCACCCCAGAAGTCTCTCTGCAGTACTTGAGGGTGACATGATGGGAATGAATAAGTGAATGAATCCCTCAGAGGCCAGTGGGAGAGATTCCCTGGTCTCCTCTGGTTCCTGGTGGGGCTGCTGGGTTGCCTGTGAAGCTTTATCTTCACTCTTCAGCTCCATCGTAGGCAGGAGCATATTTCTAGATTAGAGCAGCCTGTTTGGCTCATGGATGTTTTGTGCAAGGAGCATTTTTTGTCTTAGCAGTTTTTGTGACCTCAACATGAGCAAGAGTTAAGAGTGTTCTCAGAGCAATGTGTACCCTTTCAAACTGTCCCTTCACAAACACTACTCTGTATTCTAGTTTTTCTTTCAGTGGACGTGAATAAACAAAAATATACTTCATGTCACAGTGTATGTCAACTGTGAAAGCTTCGAAAGGAACATCCCAAATAATTAGATTATATTCGTGAATACAAAAAGAGAAACCAGTTTCCCACCATAGAATGCAAACATGAAGTGGGGAAGACATCTGTGCCCAGCCAAAAGCAGAGGGGCACACCAAAAAAGGGACCAGGGTGCTCTGAGGGACTGTTGAGTAAGCAGTTCAAATAAAGTCATAGGAGTTTTGATAAAGTTTCATGCTTTGAGTTTTTATTTTTTGGTAAAAACCAGTGGGGAGAAAGACAGTGTAGAGTAGTAGGTACTGAAGCATCTTTGGAGTCAGGAAGATCTGGGTTCATGTCCTGCCTCTGACAAGTATTGGCTGTGGGACTAGGCAAGGCATGACTTCTATGTGTATCAGGCAACTCTCTAAGATGGTACGTTACAGATGAGCTGCCAGTGACATTCCACATGAGAAGGCCCCCACACATGAAATCACAGGTCCATTCCTCCAACCACCCCCTGGAGTGTGGGGCAGGGAAGGGAGGGGAGAACATGCTATTGATAAAAGTCTAGAAGAGGGGCAGCTAGGTGGTGCAGTGAATAAAGTACCAGCTCTAGATTCAGGAGGGCCTGAGTTCAAATCCAGCCTCAGACGTTTGACACTAGCTGTGTGACCATGGGCAAGTCACTTAACCCTCATTGCCGCGCCAAAAAAAAATTATGATAATAATCTAATTAATCAATAAAGTTTAGAAAATGGAACGCTGGCAGTATAAATTCCCCCATAACGAGGACTTTGCTTTCCAAATCTTTTGTATCTTCCATAATACCTAGCACAAAACTGACTATATAGCACTCCCTAAATACTGATTTAGTTATTACAATCGAAAAAATTCTGAACAGGGAATCAGAAAACTGGGGTCAAGACTCTCTTCTAGGGGCATCTAGGTGATGCAGTGGATAAGGCATGGGCCCTGGATTCAGGGGGGCCTGAGTTCAAATCTGGCCTCAGACACTTGACACATACTAGCTGTGTGAACCTGGGCAAGTCACTTAACCCTCATTGCCCCGAAAAACAAAACAAAGCAAAGAGTCTTTGCTACTGAACAGCTATGCGACTTTGTATAAATTGGCACCTTTCTGGCCCTCTGCTTCAACTATAAAATGATGGAGTTGGACAAGATTCCAAAGGCCAGATAGAATTCTGTGATTCTGCTACCTGATTTTTGTGTAGGCTTTCCAGCTTTAAAAGTAGTTTCATATGCATTCCCATTTTGTCTTCACAATTACTTTAAGATATAGACATGGGCAGCTAGGTGGCGCAGTGGATAGAGCACCAGCCCTGGATTCAGGAGTACCTGAGTTCAAATCTGGCCTCAGACATTTAACACTTACTAGCTGTGTGACCCTGGGCAAGTCACTTAACCCCAATTGCCTCACTAAAAAAAAAAAAGATATAGACATTATTAAATGAGATATTAAACCAAAAGTGCTCTGAAAACTCTACAGCATCAGGTAAGTAAGTGCAAGGTCGGAAGTATAGAAGGTGATCAAGTCAATTATAATAAATTATAATTGTCATTATAATTGGGTCAATTATAATCAACTTACTGTTGGAGATTCTTTTTGGGAATTTAAAGCTGGAAGAGACTTCAGAAATCTAATCTGACCCCTTTATTTTATAGACAAAAGAAATCAATCTCAGAAAGCTGTGAAGTGACTTGCTTAAAATCACACAGGTTTTAAATAGCAAAACTAGGATTTGAACTGAACCCACTACAAATTTATGTTACTAAATTTCAACTGGGGCTTCTTTGCCTTAAGGCAGCCTCCCTAATTGATTCACTGTCCCACTCATTACAGCAGTTTTTCCAAACCTCTTCATCCATTCAGGCTCCCATGGTTCCACACAACACCACCAGCCCTTACTTTTTTATATTTCACTGAAAACATTGAGGCTCTGTGCCAAGAGCTCCCTCTTCTTCCCTCATCTCACAATCACTCCGATGCCTTCTGCCACTTTCCCACCCTTGTCTCACATCAAAAGGTGGTTTTTCTTGCCAAGGCAAACCCTTTTACACGCAAATCCTTTATCAAGTGATCCCATTCTACTCCATCTTCTCCCGCAGATTGCCCACTCTCACTTATCTTCAATCTCTCAGTCTATTGACTTCTTCCCTACTACCCACAAACATACCCATTGTCTTTCTCATCCTCAAAACTCCTCACTTGATTTGTTCATGCCCTCTACCTATCTTCTTAGATCTCTCCTCCTCTTTGGGACTAAACTCAAGAAGTGCCTCCATTTCCTTTCCTCTCACTGTCTTCTAAACTCTGCAGCCTGCTTTCCAGCCTCATCATTCAACTAAAACTGCTGTATACAAAATTTCAAATGATTTTTTTAGCATTTTATTTTTTTTAATTCAGTTTTGTTTTATTTTCAGTTCCAAATTCTCTCCCTCCCCCCACCCATTAAGAAGGTAAGAAAAGGGGCAGCTAGGTGGTGCAATAGATAGAGCACCGGCCCTGGAGTCAGGAGGACCTGAGTTCAAATTTGGCCTCAGACATTTGACACTTACTAGCTGTGTGACCCTGGGCAAGTCACTTAACCCTCATTGCCCCGCCCCCCCCCAAAAGGCAAGAAAAATAAGACCCATTACAAATATGTGTAGAGATGCAAAACACATTTCCACATTATCTATGTTCCAAGGAAAAAAGGAATAGAAGAAAGTATACTTCATTCTGCACTCTGAGTTTGTCCTCTTTCAGGAGGTGGACGACATGGTTCATCACGAGTCCTTTAGAATTGTGATTGGTTATTGTGTTAGATTAGAGTTACAAGTCTTTCAGGAGTTGATTATCTTTAAAATATTGCATTATGGGGGCAGCTAGGTGGCATAGTAGATAGAGCACTGGCCCTGGAGTCAGGAGGACCTGAGTTCAAATCTGGCCTCAGACATTTGACACTTACTAGCTGTGTGACCCTACGCTAGTCACTTAACCTAATTGCCTCACAAGGAAAAAAAAATCGCATTAGTCCATAAATTGTTTTCTTGATTCCGCTCACTTCACTTTGCATCAATTCATATAAATCTTCCCAGATTTTTCTGAATCCATTTCCATTATTTGTTACAGCACAATAATATTCCTTCATATTAATGTACCGTAATTTGTTCAGCCATTCCCCAAATGATCTCTTAATTGCCAAATCTAATGGCCTCTTTTTTCAACCTTCATTCTTCTTGACCTCTGCAGCTTTTAATGCTGTGGACCACACTCTTGTCTTAGAAAAACTCTTCTCTAGGTTTCCATAATACTCTGTGCTGGTTCCCCTCCTTATCTGATCTTTCCTCAGCTGGATCTTCATCCATTTCAGACCCACTAACCAGGATAACCCCCAAGGCTGTGTCCTGGGCCCTCTTCTTCCTCTATATTATCTCATTTGATGATCTCAGCTACTCCTGTAGATTGAGTTGTCTCAGTGTAGATGATTCTTTAATCTGTTCATCCAGCCCTAACCTCTGCTTATATCCAGCCTTACATCTACCTATTGCCTATTGGATATCTAAACTCAACTGATTCAAAACTGAGCTCATTAACTTTTCTCTAAAACCCTCTCTATTCCTGCATTCTTTATGACTCTTTGTTGAGGGCACCACCATCTAACCAGTCACTCAGACTCAACCTAGGTGTATCCTTGACAATATTACTCTCACTGCCATATCTAATCAGTTGCCAAGTATTGGAGATTCTACCTTTGCAACATTTCTCTCTTCTTTCCTCTAACACTACCACTACCTCATTGCAGACCCTCATCACTTCATGACTAGACTCTTAGAATAGCTTATTGGTTAGTCTCCTTCAAGTTTTTCTCCATTCAACAATGAAACTGATCTCCCTAAAAGTTCAGATCTCTCTCTCTCTCTCTCTCTCTCTCTCTCTCTCTCTCTCTCTCTCTCTCTCTCTCTCTCTCTCTCTCTCTCTCTCTCTCTCATTCACACACACACACACACACACACACACACACACACACCCCATTCAGTAAATTCCAGGGGTTCCTTGTGAACTACCTCTATGATCAAATATAAAATCATAAGGCCTTTCATAACCTGACCCCTTCCTACCTTTCCAGCCTTCATATACCTTACTTTTCATCCCCCGCCCCCTTATGTACTTTGTGATCTCATGACTGCCCTCCTGGCAGTTCCTTGCATATACAACTGCCTTTTTTGGGGGGGCTATTCTTTGTGTTCCCAAAGCTTATCATAGCACCTGGCATGTAGTAGGTGCTGAATAAATGGTGATTCTTATTCCAAATGCATTACTCTATACCACCCCACACTGTCTTCACTTCTAGCTCAGAAATCCCAGTATCCTTAGAATTTTCCTTCTAGATTGTTTGCCTTTTCTGGTGGTAAGTTGATCTTAGGTGGTAATTGTTATTGGGATGGAGACTTCGTGGTAGATATAGGTTTTAAACTGAATTTTATGCAGACAAATTCAAGTTAACCTTATCAGCCATATCTACTTATAACTTGTGACACGGGATATAACCAGTTTCAGAATACCAGGATGCGGACATGAGTAAATTAAAATAAATATTACATACTTGAATGATTCTATAAAAGGTGTTATGTACTTCCAATTTAAAAGCTAGCCCTTGAGCAGCATATAAACTAAGAAAGCAAAATACTTACACAACTATCCATAAAGGGGAAACAACTGGATAAATACATACTAATTGAATTCTCTATTGGTTGTAGAATAAGCAAGGAAGTATCAGCTTAGCTTCCCCTCAGTGTTTTTGGGATGTGGATAATGTCTTGAGAATTACAAGGGAAACCAGAGGGGAGTTGGTCTGGAAAGAAGTCAGAAGCTATTTTGTACTAGCAAAGACAAAAGGGAAAGAGAAAGCAAAGAAGGGAAAAGGAGGGATCCGAGTCGGCTCCTTGGCTGGAGCAGGGAGCATGTAGGCAGGATTTCCCTGGTAAAGAGCCTTTGACTCCCTCATTCATGAATCATAATTAGATCCTACCAGGAATTTTAGGGCTCTGAGATGGAAATAGTTATCCCTTTCACATTGCAACTTTCCCTATCAGGGTTTTGCTAGGTCTCAGATTGGCATAAGAAATGAAATGAGAATTTTGGGGGAGTTTTGCAGAAACCACAGATGACCAGAGCCTAACCCAAGTGTTACAATAAGGTACTATAAACACCCCATAAAAGAAAAAGTTCAGACTTCTCGGGTATGACGGAAGGGCCAAACATTTGTATGTGGATTTTCCAGATTACAGAGGCCCCTTAACCCGATGATGTGGAAGGGATAACTAAGGCAAATTGAATGATGCTTTAGTAAAGTAGCACCTCCTACTCTCTTTTAGGAGTTTGGATTAGAGGCAGCAGGTGCTATAATGACTATGTCCACTCCAGATGGTACTCACTAGCTTGATATGTGAGTAATGGTTATATTATGTAAACTGAGGCAAATGCTCTCTAAATGGAATTTAGAGCTCTCTTTCCCCAAAGGGGAAGACCAGAAAGCACAAAGGCCAGTTCTCAGGAGACCACAAAGGCCAATTCTCCAGATTTAAATCCCCTTCTTCTTAAAAAGGAAAGGAACCAGAGAAAGACAATGCCTGTAAAAATTAAAGGCTTTATTAAGCAGGGAAGACAAATCTAACATGATCATGGGTACTGTGACAATTAAAATAATTATGAGAGGGGCAGCTAGGTGGCGCAGTGGATAGAGCACTGGCCCTGGAGTCAGGAGGACCTGAGTTCAAATCCGACCTCAGACATATAACACTTACTAGCTGTGTGACCCTGGGCAAGTCACTTAACCCCAATTGCCTCTCCAAAAAAACCAAAACAAAACAAAAACCAAATAATTACGAGAGACAGAATTCTGGGTAAATTATAATTGATTTTATCAATCACGACTGGTAAGAGATTTACAAAAAAGACTTCTTAACCTCTTGTAGTTCAAAGAGGCTGCATAGCCACTTCTTCAGGTTCAGATCTTGGTCAAAGAGACAACAGAGAATGAATGTAGACCCAAGCTGATAGCACAATAGCTTCCACCTGGGTATGGTTTGGTGCAATAGGGCAAAGCTGCTTAAACTGTGGGTCTGAATGTGGGGGTCACAAAAATTTGGCAACAGTAAAAGGTTTTATATATATAAAACTATATACCTGAGATCACATAAAAATTTCTTGGGGGAAACAGGGTCACGAGTGGAAGAAGTTTAAGAATCCCTGCAATAGAAAGTTCAAATCTCATCAGTAGGAAAGGTAAAGGTTAACTCAAGCATTAGTAAGAAGCAGGGTGGGGGTGGGGGAAGCTCTGAATCTGGAAGATATTGGTTACAAATAATCATTCCCCACAGAACTACTATTCCAGATTGGCTTTCAGCACCATTAGCTCCAGTGAATGCACTAACCCCACAAACAGTAGTGCAGCCAACTCATCATGGATTCCTGAAGCTTCCTCCAGAGAAGCAGGTCTTTCCCAGCCTCTGCCTCCCCCAGAAGTGTCTTGCATAAGTGAATAATAAAGCCCCCAGTTAGGACTGTGAAGGCACTACAAGTATTTTTCCATTTAGATCTCATTAGGGGCATAAAACCCCCCCAGGACCAGAGAAATGTGGGTCACTTGGAGTGAGGGAGTTGTCCTGCCAGGGGTCTCCACTATACCCAGCTGTTAGGCCTCAACATAACCCAAGGGCAGAAAATTGAAGAGGATGGGATGAAGGGAGAAAGGGACTATGCCCATTAAAGCTGGTCTGAAGGCTAAGACAAAAGAAAATGAGTCATGATTCCCCTTCACATTCACCCTCCCTAAAAAATAGCCCAAATGCTTTTGACTAGCTTTTTCAAACTCATCAGAATTGACTGTTCTGATGTCTGTTTCCAAATATAAAGTCTAATTTCAAAAAATGGAAATTTGCCACCATTGAAGGTATTAAAAAGAATGCCACAGGCATTGTGCCACATGCTCTGAAGAAAATTACTAATAAATTACATCCTCTACAAATATAGATGAGCTCTGCATGCAAAGGTATAGGTACATGAGGTCTGTCATTCTTTTTCAGCTCAAGCCTTCCGGCTGTGGGTTCATTTTGTTTTAAAGCTGCTATCTTGGGGGCAGCTAGGTAGCGCGGTGGATAAAGCACTGGCCTTGGATTCAGAAGGACCTGAGTTCAAATCGGACCTCAGACACGTGACACTTACTAGCTGTGTGACCCTGGGCAAGTCACTTAACCCTCATTGTCCCGTGCAAAAAATAAATAAAAAATAAAGCTGCTAAAATAAAGGAGTTACCTTCACCTGGTTAGCTATTATGAGAGTAGCCATATACCATTTGAAGGTACTGACCCTGAATGAGAAATCCTCTTGTTCCACCTCCCTGATAATTTACAAATTTTTCCATAATTCTCTTTGGGTCCACCTTGGGCACAATTCTTGGAGCTTATATGGTCTTGTTCTGTAAAGGAACAATAGACATTCAAAACCCAAAACAAAATTAAGCCATTCAGAAAGATGGCTGATAATGCAAAGTCAAAGTTCCCTAAGAATAAAATATTGAGGGAAGAATTAAATTTTTCTCTGTGTTAAGGGTTAAAATTCTAGCTAAACTGTCTAAAATATCTAATGAGTGGTCGCCAATAAATTATAAGCTTTAGCAAGAGTTAGACTTTTAAGCATTTATTAAGGAGAATAAGAATTTGGTAAAGAGAGAGAAAAAGGCCTAGATTTCTATCTATTAAAGGGAGAGCACATTTCTAGCTCCCTTCTCCGCCAGAGTCCAGAGGAAAGAGCGCGAGACTCAGCGCCAGTCTCTTCCTTCCTCCTCCCACTAGCCCGCGTCACTTCCTGACTCCTGGTCTTGCCCTCAAAGACCTTCCCTTCATGGGCAGAACTCCTCTACAGTAAGTATCCAGCAGGTGGCGTTATTCCAATCGTTACAGTCCCCCCTGTTGTTCCTCAAGAAACAAAATGTTTCCTTGACGGAACAGTAAAAACAATATGATAACTATTGCTAACTAATAATATGTGAACAACAATATAGAAAAGGAAGAGAGGAAAGTTTTGTTCAGAGGGGCGATTTTTTTTGTCCTCATGAACCGACGCTTTGACATTAGTCTTGCAAAGGGAGGGCCTCTGCAGAGAATACACGTTACAGATGGTGTATATTATAACAGAAAGAGAAAAGAGAAAAAAAAAACAACAACAAAACAAAACTGTTCATTTAAAGTCTCTGAAAGTCTTTTCTCAGATGTCCTCTAGGTGTAGTCGTAGAATGGAAGTCTTTTCAGGGGTTGATGTGTGGATGCTGGTAATCAGCCAGGAAATTTCCTACAAAATTGAGCTTAACACAACTTTAAAATAGCTTTGTCAATAATAAAATCAAACAATGAAAGTTCTCAAAAACATGTCTAAGGGAATACAGAATCTTAGTTGTTACACATGAAACATATAATAAAACAAAAATTGAAACATTCTTTAAAATTATAATATTACTATAGTCCCCCCCTTATGGAGGGTAATTGAGAAGACAATTGCTGCAATATTAATTATTAAAAATAATTTTTATCTGTTTCATCACTTTTTGCATCATCTGCCTAATTATCCTCATGCCATTATGAGAAATTTTAAAATCTAATATAATTAGTAACAGATGTCAAGGCCAAATTCAACACTGTTATTTATCATGACACCTGAGATAATTATGGGGGTTACCATAAAAGAACAGAGAAATGATGGGATATGAGCATTCCCACACTTGAGCAATATGTACTGCCCATACAGTATGCCAGGCTTAAAATAGGTGGATGGAATATACGTCCATGCCACCGAACATATTGGAGGAAACTGAGTCAGACTTAATCAGATGCATGGGATTGAGATGGTCCATGGCATCAGGCATATAGGAGGGAGCATAGAAGCCAGGTGTAGAAGTGAGATGGGTGGGATCAATACTTCCAGCCATCTGTACGATATTGTGGGGAAAAATAAAATAAAATATTAAACCAAGAGAATCCAACCTCAACATTTGTCAAAAGCCGTTCCCTTGGCCATACCTTGACTTCATGCATGTCTCCCCTCATGTGACAGTTCAGTGTCTGCTCTTGCATGTATTCCTCTTGTGATTGGATGGCATCTTGGCCAACTGGCATCTGATAACTCAGAATAAAGGCAATTAATGTCTTAAATGATAAGTTCCCATAATCCAAGTCTCATATGGATTTAAAATTGAGGATAATAAATGATTGCAAAAAATGTGAATACATCTTGACTCAAAATATAATATATAATTATGCAACAATTTCAAATAATACCCTTTTTTTTTTACTTAGTATACAATTACTTTTTTGAAAAATCTGAACATATTTAAATAAAAGTTAAAGCACAACACAATCTCAAAGACAACTTTTACAAATGTTCCCCTCTTTTTTTTTTTTTTGGAATATGCTTATCAAAAATAATACTTCTAGAATCAATTTACACTTGCCATGGCAAACAATTTGCTAGGGAAATGCTTTAAAGAGTTTGATCAAATAATCAGTTGAGAAAAAATAACAAAAACAAACAACTCAGAATATGGGAGCACAATACTCCTAGAATTAACATTGTATTATGAAATCAAAACCATCTTGCAATGTTTCAAAATTAGAGAGATGAATAAATAGAAAAAATACACACGGAACAATAAAAGACAATGAAATTCAAACTAGGGAAATCTAAATGAATATGAACTTAATATTAATAAGAGTATTATAAAATATAAACTTGATCATATGACTATAAAAAGCTTTACAAATATTCTCCTTGTTTTAGAAACTAAGTATAAGTCACAATCTCAAAAGCATGAAAATCTCTATGAAAATAAACCCATACCATTAATTTCAAAATGTATATATAATAGCATAGAAATCCTATGTAACCTCTGAACTGACATTAATACTCTGAGTGAATTCAGAACACTTTTGATTCCGATATCTAAAATCCCCAACACTCATATCAATACCTTGCTGCTTACTTCTACATTTCTCTAAAATATATACCCTTCCATGGCAAAAGAAGCAGAGTCTTGAATTATGTTGATGGTTGTCATTCTTATTCAGCTTAAGTTTTTCTTCTTTAACCCCTTTATATTGTCTGTCAGTCTTTTCACCATACAAATGCTTTATAAGATTACTAATTAAAGACAAAAGCAGGTTAGCAAAATTATGAACAAAACAAGCATATCTGGAATTTAAAGAGTTTTCTAAGATTGTCTCAAAAGCACAGCCAGGCCGGGGAAGGGCTGAGCCTGAAGCTGCAAATGCAGGTAGAAAAAGTTGAGCATGCGCATCAGATCTCTGGACTTCCCGGGCAGGGGAAGCAATGGGCTTGGCCATAGGAGGAGTAGAGGGTGGGGTCTGGAGAGGAGGGGAGGGACCAGAGCAATTTGAATCAGACTTGATTTTGAACTCAGGCCTGGATTCCTCTTCCCCCACTTTGCCTCCAGGTGCTAGGGGATTAAAAGCTTCTAGAGGGTGGGTCATTGCCTCCAGGCATGCAAAATTAGAGCAACAATTAGTGTTGGAACTGGGAAAAGCAGCAGGAATCTCTTCAGGTTTCTCTGAAAAAGCATGGTTGGGAGAGGGAGAAATATTTCCTTGTGTGAGTAAGTTGCTGGCTCTTTTAACAAAAATAAAAAGAAAAATAGAAAATCCAGAAAAACAAAGCATTAACATGATCTTATCTCCCATTTGTCTGGTTAAACAGACTAAAATCAAAAATAGGGTAATTAGGGAGTTTAAAAGGTCCATTCGAAAAAATTTAAAGGGAAAACACAGCCAGTGCACCAGTACTTAGCAGTTTAAAGGGTAGGGGAAATTTCTTACCCAACCAGAAGATCAGAAGACTGAGGTTTACCTTTCCTCTTCGTGGTCAGCCATCTGTTAAGGGTTAAAATTCTAGCTAAACTGTCTAAAATATCTAATGAGTGGTCGCCAATAAATTATAAGCTTTAGCAAGAGTTAGACTTTTAAGCATTTATTAAGGAGAATAAGAATTTGGTAAAGAGAGAGAAAAAGGCCTAGATTTCTATCTATTAAAGGGAGAGCACATTTCTAGCTCCCTTCTCCGCCAGAGTCCAGAGGAAAGAGCGCGAGACTCAGCGCCAGTCTCTTCCTTCCTCCTCCCACTAGCCCGCGTCACTTCCTGACTCCTGGTCTTGCCCTCAAAGACCTTCCCTTCATGGGCAGAACTCCTCTACAGTAAGTATCCAGCAGGTGGCGTTATTCCAATCGTTACATCTGCAAATTTTTTTAAAGGAAAGAATGGATCATTTTTGAAAACTGTTATTAGTAGAAACCAGAAAACTTAGTCTGTAAGAAACAAGTTTTGTTTATTGTTTTTTTTTCATAAGTGGAAATAAAAATGTTCATTGAAAGATAATCTTAAAACTAAGTGAATGGAAAAGTACTTATAGCAAAAAGTAAATGGTCCTTTGCAAAACTCTAAACTGAGTGAAACACCCTTCTGCAATCATCTCCCCATGACAATCTACTGTCAAGATCTCTGGCATCCTTAGACACGTGCTTCATTCACTGGGTTCCTACTCAACCCAGTTTACCAAGTGACATAATTTCATAGGTCTTTTCCAGATTCATTTCTATTAAATTCAATATTAAATGCCTATTCTGTGTAAGATGTTGTAAACCGAGACAAATGCTCTCTTATGGGATTTAGATTTCTCTTTCCCCAAAGGGGAAGATCGGCGTATGCAAAGGCCAGTTCTCCCTTCTCGAGATTTAAATTCCCTTCTTCCTAAAAGGAAGAGAAGCCAGAGAAAGGGAGCACCTGTAAAATTAAAAGAAAGGTTTTATTAAGCATGGAATAAAATCTAACATGATCATTTGTACTACATATATATTTGTATATATTAGTACTATATGTATATTCATTTGATCTTAGTGTTTTCTCAAAACTTTGTAAGCAATTGAGCTTACAGTTTTTATTTTAATTGCTAAGTATTCTAGAACTCCAACCCAAATACCCCTCAACTTAAATTAATTACAATTTTAATTCAATTAATCAATCCCCTCCTCAGGAGGAACAGAGAAAGATAAGGATCTTATGCTCACATTAAAAACTTAGGGTACAGGGGCAGCTAGGTGTCGCAGTGGATAAAGCACTGGCCCTGGAGTCAGGAGTACCTGAGTTCAAATCCGGCCTCAGACACTTAACACTTACTAGCTGTGTGACCCTGGGCAAGTCACTTAACCCCAATTGCCTCACTAAAAAAAAAAAAAAACTTAGGTTACAGAATACTTTTTATAAGAAGATCACCACAAATGAATTTACATAAAAATTACCAAGTTAACTTCAATTGTAGTAAAGAACTTAGGGTGACACTTAAGTAATCAGTTTTAAAACAGTACATATCATATTAGTTGTTTATAATCAAACATGTTTGTACTACAGGACATGCTATACAGACAGGTGTTATTTCTACATTACATAATAAACTCAAATAAAATTGACGAAACTTTCCATTGATGTAACACAAAATATTCCATAAGTTACCCTCCTCTAAGAAAACTGTTTGCATTAAAATTCTTCAAAAACAAAACTGAAGATGTTCCTGATTCAGTTTTAAAAATAAAATAACAATTTGGTCCCATAAACTATAGCATTAAATCCAATTATTCTTATATCATTTTAAAAAAAAACATTTGAGGACCTTATTTTATACACAAAATATATATAACTAGTAACAGACAGATGACAAAGCTAAATACATATCCACTTTAGTTGTTTAGACTTTGGAATACAGAAAGGACTAGAATTTCTGGAATAAATAGCTTAAATCTTATACCTGTATCTCACTATAGTAATTCAGATATTTCAGCATTAACCTAAGAGGTGAAGGTCCAATATTGTGTTCATGCCAATCACATAACATGATTATAAAATTTTGTCATAGGGGCAGCTAAGTGGCGCAGTGGATAAAATACCGGCCCTGGATTCAGGAGGACCTGAGTTCAAATCCAACCTCAGACACTTGACACATACTAGCTGTGTGACCCTGGGCAAATCACTTAACCCTCATTGCCCCATTAAAAAAAAAAAAAGAATTTTGTCATAAAAGAGGAGGGGCAAAAGCTCTTAGGGAATAATGCTCACCTTAACTTCATGTCAATGTCAGGCAGAAGTTAAATAGATAGCCAATTGCACTGGGCCAGGCTTAAAATCAGCCAGGTGGGATAGTTATCATTCCATTCCACCTATCATATTGGGGAAATTGAGTCAGGAGAATACTACCTCAGCCCTTGCCAAAAGTCATTCTCCCAGCTTTTCCCATGAGAACTCCACCTGCAGTTTAAAATCTCAAAGGGTTGCTGGCATCATGGTTCATTGACTCATCACCAATCATCATGATGATTATACCTTAAGTCAGACTCAGAATAATTAATATCAGTTAACAGTCCCATAGGGTCCTAAGAGGTAAGTTCTAATAATCAGTGTTTCAGGCGAATTCACCTCTCAAGGATCACATATCCTAGATAATAAACATTGACTATAATCTCATATTGGTAACAGTAAGATTCATTATATTGGGGCAGCTATATGGTACAGTGGACTGACCCTAGATTCAGAAGGACCTGAGTTCAAATCCGGCCTCAGACACTTGACACTTACTAGCTGTGTGACCCTGGACAAATCATCTAATCCCCATTGTCCCACAAGAAAAATCACATCTTGATATATCTGGTATTTATACTAAGTGGATGCTTTTCCAACCTAAATTCAATATTACACAAATGATTTTGCTTTAAGATGCTTTATAACAAACAACAAGACTTGAGATGGGATATGTATATAATCCCAAATTGTATACAGAGAACACATTAGACAATGCTTCATATAATAGTATATAGTAAAAACATGTTCAGTTATTAACCATGTAAACATGGGTTACTGCTCTCAGAATCCCTTTAAACAATGGTAACATCTTTAAAGGGACTCTTTTTTTTTAAAGTATTTTATTATTTTCTTGTTACATGTAGAGATAGTTTTCAGCATTTGTTTATATAAGATTTCCAATTTCAAATTTTTCTCCCTCCCCTCCCACCTCCCTCCCCTTGAAGCAGACCCATCTGATATAGGTTTATATATATATGTGTGTGTGTGTGTGTGTGTGTGTGTATGTACACACATACATATACATAACAACATTAAACATTTCTGCATCAGTCATGCTATAAGAGAAGAATCAGAGCAATAAAGAAAAACCTCAAAATAGAAAAACAACAGCACCAAAAACAAAAGAAATAGTATGGTTCAATCAGCGTCCATATTCCAGTTTTTTTTTTTTTCCTGGATTTGGAGAGCCTTTTCTATCATGAGCCCCCTGGAACTTTCTTGTACCATTGTATTGGTGAGAAGAATCCAGTCTATCACAGTTGATCAACACATAATGTTGATGATACTGTGTATAATGTTCTTCTGGTTCTGCTCATCTCACTCATCATCAGTTCACGCAAGTCCTTCCAGGTTTCTCTGACTCCTCCTGCTCATCATTTCTTACAGCACAATAGAATTCCATTACATTCATATACCACAACTTGTTCAGCCATTCCCCCACTGATGGGCAACCCCTCAATTTCCAATTCCTTGCCACCACAAAAAGAGCAGCTATAAATATTTTTGAACATGTGGGTTCTTTTTCCTTTTCTATGATCTCCTTGGGAAAAAGACCCAAAAGTGGTATTGCTGGGTCAAAGGGTATGAACAGCTTTATAGCCCTTTGGGCGTAATTCCAAATTTCTCGCCAGAATGGTTGGATCAGTTTTAAGGGGACTCTTAACAAGTTTGCATGCATTTCTACACATGTTCTAATCCCCAAATTAAATAACAAACATAGGGGGCAGCTAGGTGGCACAGTGGATAAAGCACTGGCCTTGGATTCAGGAGGACCTGAGTTCAAATTGGGCCTCAGACACTTGACACTTACCAGCTGTGTGACCTTGGGCAAGTCACTTTACCCTCAGTGCCCCACAAAAAAAAAATAACACAAGTAAAATCAGATTTCCCCTTCAGGTGACATAAGATAACTGATAAGTTCACTAACATTGTTTACTAACATAACTTAATGTACTGAAATTCTATTCTTTAAAAGAAAAGCAAAAGAGGTTTCTATCTTTAATCTCACAATTTAATAGATTCACATCTATGTTTCACAAGTTGTGAGCTGTGAGAGCTCCCAATAGTAAAGGTTATTTCTCCCTGTCTACCTTACTAGAAATGACCATTCAGTCTTTCCTGCACAAATACATACAAATGCATACAGCCTAAGAAATTAGTTTTTTCCTTTTATCAATCATATCCCAAATAATCTTTGCTTTCTATGATATAGTGGGCAAATACCATTTCAAAGTTTCTCTAAGCAGCACTGAAAGTTCTCACCTTTTCCTAGGCTATAGTTCTTTGAATTAAGTTTAAAATGAACATTTGACTAAAATTTCTAGTGTTTAATACTATCATTGTCATTATCAAGAAACTTAACCCCTTTTTCATAATGCTGACAGCTATTACCCAAGGTCTCTGGAACGTGGACCCTCTTTCCAAAGACAACCAGAGGGCTCAGTGGATAAGGCCTACGGGTCCAGTTCCTCTTTGCCTTCACCCCCAGAGAAAAAAAAAGGGGATGGGAGGAAAACAACCAGAGACCTACCCCAAAGGAAAAAATAATTTTCCAGTCCTTCCTTGCTAAAGGAAGGATGCCTAAGGCCTACAACCAGTTCCCTGCTCAATAAAGGAGGACTCAACCGAAAGAGACAGATATCCAGTTTTGAGTTCCAGCTGACCACCCTGCCAAGGCCATTGAGGAGATGGGCTCAAGTTAGCTCCAGAAGGTACCGTGCTCTCCTCCATTGGTGAGGCTGTTGTTTCCTGGGAACCACAATCAAACCCCCACATTTGGACATCAAAATGTACACTGAGGCAAATGCTCTCTAAATGGAATTTAGATTTCTCTTTCCCCAAAGGGGAAGACCAGAAAACACAAAACCCAGTTCTCAGGAGACCACAAAGGCCGATTCTCCACATTTAAATCCCTTCTTCCTAAAAGGGAAAGAAATCAGAGAAAGACAATGCTTATAAAAAATTAAAAGAAAAGTTTTATTAAGCAGGAAAAAAAAAATCTAATACGATCATGGGTACTATCCAGCCTATTGCCAAATAAGATGCTAGGTAACAGGTAAGGAATTTGGAGGGAAAGATGGGCTTAGAAAGGCCCACTCCTGGGCAGCTAGGTGGTACAGTGGATAGAGCACTGGCCCTAGAGTCGGGAGTACCTGAGTTCAAATCTGGCCTCAGACACTTGACATGTACTAGCTGTGTGACCCTGGGCAAGTCACTTAACCCCAACTGCCTCAAAAACAAAACAAAAAAATAAAATAAAATTGAATAATAAAAAAAGAAAGAAAGAAAGGCCCACTCCCAAGGGGAGGGGTGTAGCCTTGGATACACACATCAGAAGGCATTCTAGGTGATAAGCAGTTCAGTTCAAGGTTTGATTACTTGTCTGATAAGAAGATCTCTCTGGGGCAGCTAGGTGGCGCAGTGGATAGAGCATCTGCCCTGGATTCAGGAGGACTTGAGTTCAAATCCGACCTCAGACACTTGGCACTAGCTTTGTGACCCTGGGCAAGTCACTCAACCCCAACTGCCTCACTAAAAACAAAACAAAACAAAACAAAACTCTCTTCTCAAAAAAAAAAAAAAGGATTATTCCAAAGTTAGGGAATCTTTGAAGGTAAGGTCCATATTCATAGTCAGATATCCTGTAGTCAGATAAGTCTTTGATTGGCTTCAAAGTTACTGATTCCCTGCAAGTCCAGGTAGTTTTACTCTGGGCAATGCAAAAGATTGTTGGTGAGTTAGCCAATGAAGCCAGTCCTCATACAGATGTACTGGTTACCTTGATAACTGGGAGGGGTTGGGGATGGGGGGTTTCAAGCAAATCAAGGTATCCATTTTTACAACATCATGCTGCTAAGTGTCAAGAATACAAAAAATAGGGGCAGCTAGGTGGCGCAGTGGATAGAGCACCAGCCCTGGAGTCAGGAGTACCTGAGTTCAAATCCTCAGACACTTAACACTTACTAGCTGTGTGACCCTGGGCAAGTCACTTAACCCCAATTGCCTCACTAAAAAAAAAAAAAAAAGAATACAAAAAATAGGTACAACACAGGCCTTCCTCCTAAGATACTAAAATGTAGTTTATCTTTTTTTTTTACTTTTTTTTTTTTTTGGTGAGGCCAGTGCTCTATCCACTGCACCACCTAGCTGCCCCCTAAAATGTAGTTTATCTTAATGAATTGTAGATACATGAGGTCTTTGTTGCCACTTGGAGGTCAGAAATAGAGCAGAATTATCTGTTCTTTGATGTTTATACTCATTGAAGTAAGTACTTTCTCCAGTGGTGCAAGTCATAATGCAGCTACAACTCATCCTGTGTGACTTTTTTCCATGTCCTCCCATAAATTCTCCATAGAGATCCACTTAACTTATTGAAAGCTTTTCTTTATATTTCTTGACATATTTGGGTACCAGTGGAATAAAGGCTGTCTATTTGTTATCCCTCACTCTTAATACATAACTGACCTGTTGCTTTCTGCTCTTGCATCACTTTGATATCCTTTATGCAATTTCTGGTGTGCAATTCTTCATGAATAATTTGCAGTCTCCTCCTTAGAATCATCAGGCATCTCTCTATTGCTCTTTTTGGTGACTTGAAATAAGAGATGACGAGGTATCCTGTTATATGGTTTTTTTTGTGGCCTTTGGATGAACAATAAAAGCAATTTTACCATTAAAAAAAAACCCCTTCCATTTAGCTAGTTGTAATTTTATCTTCTGGTTTTCATTTCTGGTGAGAATGTCAAAACTGATTAGGTTTCGTTTTTCTGGTAATATGTCAACTCATTGGTCATTGGACATGATCCCACCTTCAGAATACCAGCAGTTAAAGTGATGTTTACAGATGACCTAAAAACTATAATTCTTAGTACCCTCTGTCCCTATGCTCTATTTTTTTGTTTCATGAATTGCCATGGTCAAAGAGTTTATCACCCAGTAGCCAGCCTACTGATCCTTAGAGAGAAGACACAGTCTGTACCTGGGACCATATTTAAAGACTTTTCTGCTTGGTAGAACCTACCAGAGCTTGCCGTCTCCTAGCATGGCCTTCAGGAACCCAGATTTACTTTCAGACCACAAGGAAACTTCAAAGCAGGACTTTGGGGGGGTAAATCTTAAGCTAATAAAAAGAATTAATCAAAAAAAAATTTACCAAGAAAAAGATATGACAGGCTGGGACAATGGGCTGAATCCAAAGGATCATTGTACTAAGAATTATTATATTTAAGTTTAAACGATTTCAAGAAGACAAGATAAGGAGACCTGGTTTAGTTCCAGGGAAAAAGACCTGAGGGATTGAGTTGCATAGGTATCAACAGGATGATTTAATTGCTATTAAAAGAAAAAGGCTATTATGAAGTTGCATTAATAGAAGTATGATGTCCAGAACAAAGCAGGTGACTGTCTTATTGTGCTTTGCACTATCAGACCACACCTGAAGTATTGTGTTGAGTTCTGGGTACCACCTATTAGGAGGGTTCCTCAGTCTATTCCCAGTTTTCCTGGTTTAGGAATTTATAGGAGATGTTCACAGAAGAGTCAGCCAGGCCAGGAATTCAAAGCAATAGGCCTTTAATTTGCTTTCTTTTAACCCAGAGAAGGGAAGGTTTAAGGCCTGATATAGAACATAGGAAGGATATAACCAGGGAGTTTGCCAAACCTTGAGTACAATGGTTTTCAGAACATGACAGGGATCCATCAGTCAAAAAACACTTATTAAGTGCTAACCATGTACCACAGACTAGAAGGGTAAATTGTGGTCCTCCAGAGAAAATACTCCTAGATTTTGTCATACTCAGCTTCTCCAACTCTGACTCCCCCTCACTGATGTGGAAGATGATTAGGGTCCTGTTTTCTTCTGCTGCAGGATGGTTTAATAACAAAGGCAAAATGTATAGATTTTATTGAAAGGAGAATGTCTGATTGGTTTCCCATCCCTGATCTCACAAGCAGGGAGAGGCAAAGGTAAGGATCCAGTTATATAGGAATGGGGTGGGGGCAGCTAGGTGGTGCAGTGGGTGAAGCACTGGCCTGGGATTCGGGAGGACCTGAGTTCAAATTTGACCTCAGACACTTGATACTTACTAGCTATGTGACCCTGGGCAAGTCACTTAACCCTCAATGCCCTGCCAAAAAAAAAAAAAAAAAAGGAATGGGGCATAGAAGTTTTCAGAAAAAAAGAAGTGGTAGGTCCAGAGCCAAGGCAGCCTGCAGCAAGAGGGGATAGGCTGTAACAGAGGGGATAATTAACCTTGCCAGGGATGAGAGTGAAGTCTAAGATCACTGGGCAGGGCAAGGTTACAATGTAATGACATCTCACTATTAGAAAGTAGTTCAAAGTCAATAGCCTATTAATGGCATAATCTTAGCATGGGGCAGATGGCAATAGCTTGTCTAAATGTTCATACCCATGACCACTATCTGAATTGTCTCTGAGGTAATAATAATAACTACCATTTATATAGCAACTGATATTTGCCAGGTGCTTCACCTCATTTTTGTTTTTTTTTGGTGAGGCAATTGGGGTTAAGTGACTTGCCCAGGGTCACACAGCTAGTAAGTGTCGAGTGTCTGAAGCTGGATTTGAACTCAGGTCCTCCTGAATCCAGGGCCTGTGCTCTATCCACTGTGCCACCTAGCTGCCCCACTTCCCCTCATTTTATCCTCACAACAACCCTGGGAAGAAGGTGCTATTTTTATATCCATTTTACAGATGAAGAAACCGAGTCACACAGAGGTTAAGTGACTTAGTGTCTAATAAATGTCTGAGGCAGGATATAAATTTCAGTCTTCCTGATTCCAGGTTCAACATTTTATTCACTATACCACCTAACTGCCTAGAAATCAATTTACACTGAGCCATTCTAACTTTCTCATCTAACCACCTTATGAAAGGGAGAATAAACTGTAGAGACTCTTTGATATAAAAGATGAACTGGTTCTTCCCTGACACTGAGAAGGTATCCACCTTCAAGCTATGATTTAAGGGAAGGCACAAGTGCTCACTGCTCCCCAAGCTGTCCCCCTCCAGCATATCTCCTTCAGGGTGTAAGGGAAAGGAATAAGTTATTTACAGTGGCACCCACTGTTTCCAGGCACTGTGTGCTAAATGCTTTACAAATATTATCTAATTTTATCCACACAGCAACCCTGAGAGATGGAAACTGAGACAAATAGAGGTTAAGTGACTCGCCTAGAGTCGCATAGCAAGTGTCTGAGGCCAGATTTGAACTCGTTTTCCTGACTCCAAGCCCAGTGCTCAGTGCTCTATACACATCCCTTCAGCATAATTCTTACCCTGATAGTCACATCTTTGGATCAGACGACAATTTAAAATACTTGTTACTGGGGAGTGCAGTTTCTGGGGCCCCAGTCCACACTGTGGGGGAGCTCCGAGTGTGTGTTCTGGACCCCAGGATTGCGTGCTGGGGACCCAGAATTAGTTGTGCACTTCAGGTTCTGCGATGGGCCCCTAGCCCACCCTGGGGGAACTCGGGGTGTCTGCTTTGGGCCAGAGTCTCTGAGATTCTGAAACTGGGGACCCCCGGTATGCTCTCTGGGCCCCTTGTCTCCACACTAGGGAACCCAAGGTTTAAAATCTGGACCCCTTGTCCCCATGCCAGAGGAGTCCCGGGCTCTGCTCTCTGGGTCCCCAGCCCCCTACACAAGGGGAGTCTGGGGTGTGAGCTTTGGGGCATCGAGCCTACTGTGCATACTCTGACACTGGGAACCCCAGGTGTGCTCTCTGGACCCCCAGTCTCCACGCTAGGGAACTCAAGGTGTGCTCTCTGGATTCCTTGTCCCAGTGCGGGGGATTGAGGGGGAGCTTGGGGTGTGCTCTCAGGGCCCCCATCCCCACGCTGGGGGCAGGCCGGGTCCGCTCTCCGACCCCCATCCCCAAGCTGGGGGCATCCCAAGTCCGCTCTCGGGCCCCCATGCCCACGCCGAGGCTCGAGGCCCGGGAGGCGGGGCGGGGCCGGGCGCGGGAGCCCCGGCAGGCAGGCAGGCAGGCAGGCAGGCGCGCGGGCCGCGGGGAGGGGGGAGCCGAGGGGGGACTGTTTGCTCCTACGGGCTGTAGATGGAGCTGTCCGGCCTCGGCGAGGGGGAAGGAGGCTGGGAACCGCTCCTCCCTTCGCTGGCCGGCCTGAGAGGGGAACAGGACTCCCAGGATGCAGTTTGTGTCAACACGGCCGCAGCCCCAGCAGCTGGCCATCCAGGGCCTGGGACTGGACAGCGCGAGCTGGAGCTGGGCCCAGGCGCTGCCCCCCGACGAGGTCTGCCCCCAGGAGCCCGGCGCGCCGCGAGCAGGGGAGATGGCCGAGGGCATTCCTGCCATGCAGGTGCGGACGCCCCCCCTCCCCCGCCTCAGCCCCTAGGCCGGCGTCTGGGGGTGGGGGCCCCGGGGACGCTTCCCAGCCTCTGCCTCCCCCCCCAGCTGTGGGTGGGGAAGCCACCGCCGCCGGCCCCGAGAGAGGGCCTCCCCACCCCCCATTTACAGAGCAGGAAACTGAGGCCCGGCGAGGGGAAGGAGCTGGCTGCAGAGGAGAAGGCCTCTGGACCTCCAGGGCAGGCCCTACCCCCTTGCCCCCGAGCAGGGCCCACCTTGCTAGGAGAGGGGCGGCGAACAACTTGGGCTGGGGGAGGGGGGAGGGGGGAGGGGGGGGGCTCTGCCCTCCTTGCCGGCCACACCTGAGCAAGGGCCGTGGGGTCTTCCAGAACCCCTGGGCCTGGCGGGGATGTGGCAGGGCTGCCCCAGCACCCTGCCTGACCCCAGGCCCCGTCCAGGACTCCCTCCCTCCCTTCTTTCCTTCCTTCCCATTTCTCTCTTCTCTCCCTCCCTTCTCTTCCTTCCTTCCTTCCCTTTTCTCCCTTCTCTCCTTACCTCCTCTTCCTTTCCATCTTTCCTTCCTTTCCTTCCCTCTCTTCCTTCCTCCCTTCCCTCCCTCCCTCCCTCCCTTCCTTCCTTCCTTCCTTCCTTCCTTCCTTCCTTCCTTCCTTCCTTCCTTCCTTCCTTCCTTCCTTCCTTCCTTCCCTTTTCTCCCTTCTCTCCCTCCCTTCTCTTCCTTCCTTCCTTCCTTCCTTCCTTCCTTCCTTCCTTCCTTCCTTCCTTCCTTCCTTCCTTCCTTCCTTCCTTCCTTCCTTCCTTCCTTCTTTTCTCCCTTCTCTCCCTCCCTTCTCTTCCTTCCTTCCTTCCCTTTTCTCCCTTCTCTCCTTACCTCCTCTTCCTTCTTTCCATCTTTCCTTCCTTTTCTTCCCTCTCTTCCTTTCTCCCTTCCCTCCCTTCCTCCCTTCCTTCCCTTTTCTCCCTTCTCTCCCTCCCTCCTCTTCCTTCCTTCCTTCCTTCCTTCCTCCCTTCCTCCATTTGTCCCTTGTTTTCCTCCTTCCTGACCCAGCAGAATGCAAACTGAATCACCTTGAGGAACTAAAGTAGGGGCACATGGGATGAGAGCTGGAATTAGCTGGTTTCCTAGTGTTGGCAGACCCTTTAGTCATGCAAAAGGCCATTGGCTTGGTATCTGTGGTTTTCATATCACCTGGGCTGCTAAGAGGGGTATGTATGTATTTATGTGTGTGTGTGTGTGTGTGTGTGTATTCATGCTTGCATGTGTGTACACTTACATGAAGAAAATTGCCTCCTTGATCTGACACCTTCAAAAATCAAGTAAGTGAATTTTTCAGGTAATCAAAGCCTACCTCTTAAAGCACCAAAAATGTCTGGGGATGGGGGATGGGGGAGGTTTAATTCTTTTAAGTATTTTAGATGGAAATCTTTCTAAAATATGTCACATATATATATATATATATATCTTGCTTTGTTTAATAGAATATGCTCAAAGTAATCTATCCTTCATTTGTTGCTACAGTCAAGCTAGTCTACTCATTGTACCCTCTCAGCACAACCCTCTATTGCTGCCCACACACTGGCACGTGTGAAAAGGTGCATTGCTCTGTACGTTAGACAAGTATGAATGGTTGTAATGCCCAGCCCTTAGGGAAAGTGCCATCCTATTCAAAGACAGTAATATCTGACAGTCTAGGCTGAAGGTCCGCATTATTTCCAAGTGACTTGTCAGATTGGTGAACATTATACTTCTCGACTTCCCAGGGGGTAGATGGTGGTGATGACAGTGACTCTTACAAGAACAAAGGTGGTAGAAATATTGAGTGAACTTGTAGGAAGCAGGGAGGAAGGTGAGTGATGGTAGACATCTTGTAAGCAAGGAGAAGGGTATGTGATGGTGGCAAGGAGCGTCTGATGCTGAATGGCCAACTCCTGCTCCGAGGCTTTTACTTAAACCAGCCTTCTCTTGCTTTTCAGAAAGATCCTCTTCCTCATCTCTCTCTTTTCTTCCCCTGTCATCAGGCTCAAGAATGGGACATGGACACCAGGCGCCCAATGCCCTTCCAGTTTCCTGCCTTCCCAGAGAGGGCACCGGTTTACCCCGACCGCATGATGAGGGAGCCCCAGCTGCCCACGGCTGAGATCTCCCTGTGGACTGTGGTGGCTGCCATTCAGGCCGTGGAGAGGAAGGTGGATGCCCAGGCCAGCCAGCTGCTGAACTTGGAGGGGCGGACAGGGACAGCTGAGAAGAAGCTTGCCGATTGCGAGAAGACGGCGGTGGAGTTTGGGAACCACATGGAGAGCAAGTGGGCGATGCTGGGCACCCTACTTCAGGAGTACGGGCTGCTCCAGAGGAGGCTGGAGAACATGGAGAACTTACTGAGGAACAGGAACTTCTGGGTCCTCCGTCTCCCCCCGGGCAGCAAGGGCGAGGTCCCCAAGGTATGCTGTGAATTGTGTCACATGGTGGGGGGAGACAGGCAAGCAATATGTATGACTTTATTAGGATACTCCGTCGCTCCAGAACCTCCCATTGATCCTCATTGCCTATAGAATGTGTGTAGAGTAGTAGTGAGAGGCAAGACTAGAAAAATCAGTTGAGGCCTCTTTTTTCTTTAGACAACAGGCATCCATTGAGGCTTTGAGGGGGTGCTGTGGGACAGCGGTATCAAACTCAAATAGAAATGGGGGCAGGACACTAAACTAACTATACCTTAGGGTCCCCATGGCCCAAATCTTTACGTAGTTCTAAAACGTAATAGGATCTGTATTTTAGTGTATTTATGCTGTTAAATTTTTCCCAATTTTAATCTGATTTGGGCAGTACTTGGGAGTGTTGTGGGCCACATGGCCACATAGACATTTGACACCTCTGGCATAAGAGACATATTATCAGAACTGTATTTTAGGAAGCTTCATCTGGTACTGGAGAGCAGAATGGATTGGATGAAGGGAACCTAGATTTTATTTGACTAAAAAGCAAATAGATTGTAAGGAAATAGAGGTAAAAGAGTATATAAATTTTAATCTCACTGTAAAAGTAAAGATGGAAGTCCAGAGGAAATAAGAAAGGTCAAGGGAAGGTTTGTTTTTTTGTTTTGTTTTGAGAATAGGGCAGCCTAAGCATGGTTATGGGCAGAGAAGAAGAAGCAAGTTGAAAGGGGGAGACTGAAAGGGGAAGGGAAAAAAAGTAATTGATGGACTAAGGTCCTGAAGGAGGTGGAACCAAAGGCACAGGGAAGGGAATTAGCCTTGGCAAGGAGAGAGGGGTATTTATTCCTCTAAAATAGGAGGAAAGAAGTACAAGAAAAATTTTAGGAATCCATATCATATGGCCTTGATCTCTAAGTGGAAATGAAGGCTCAGTTAAAGTTATGTGGAAGAGAAACAATCCACTGGGTTTTTTGGTTTTTCGTTGTTTTTTTTGGCAGGGCAATGAGGGTTAAGTGACTTGCCCAGGGTCACACAGCTAGTAGGTGTCAAGTGTCTGAGGCGGGATTTGAACTCAGGTCCTCCTGAATCCAGGGCCGGTGCTTTATCCACTGTGCCACTTGGCTGCCCCTACTGGGTTTAGTTTTTTTTTTTAGCCAAATCTGCCAGACACACAGGGGTATTCTGGCAAATGTTTAATAACCAGCTCTCCAGAAAGTGGTAGGAAGAGAGTTTCACATGACACACTTTTAAGTTTAATCTGCATTGTTAACATTCTCTCCATCATTTTCTTAAGTCTAGAGAAGCCATAAAACAAGAAATCAAACCCTGATTTTGTAGCATTTGCTGGTTTCCTAGGTGTAAATGCTCACACTGACAATTTAACAATCTGCTCTCTCAGGCCAATTGGAGCTGGCTCTAGCACATCCCTGGATCAGACATATCACTTAATGAATATACAAGCAACTACTTGGAGAGAGGCTCTGGCCAGCAAAATTTCCCTGCTAGCTCAGAAAAAGACCTCCCTTTCCTGAAGCAGTCCCCAACACTCATCCTTATAGCTCCTTGTGAAATAAAAGTTATATTTCATAGCAGCAATGTTTTTTTAAGTGCTTCATTAGAATTTGAAAATCAAAACTTTAAAATGTTTATGAAAATGTTTTTTAAAGTGAATCATTCCAATTAAGATTTTTTAGAATCACTAAACAATTTAGAAATAGTATTTAGGGGGGCAGCTAGATGGCGCAGTGGTTAAAGCACTGGCCCTGGATTCAGGAGTACCTGAGTTCAAATCCAGCCTCAGACACTTGACACTTACTAGCTGTGTGACCCTGGGCAAATCACTTAACCCCCATTGCCTGCAAAAACAACAACAACAACAACAACAAAAAGAAATAGTATTTAGAACTACTAAACAATTACTAAACAAGACCCTTTGGAGCAGATAACTTTCTGGGCAGACTGGCTCCTTTGGTTAGCAAAAAGACATTTTCACTCTCCTGTCTGTTTAGTCATCATAAATCCTGCTAATGATCTAGCTACTAATTCTGCCTTTTTTTTTTTTAAACGGGTCAATGAGGGTTAAGTGACTTGCCCAGGGTCACACAGCTATTAAGTGTCAAGTGTCTGGGGTCCAATTTGAACTCAGGTCCTCCTGAATCCAGGGCTGGTGCTTTATCCACTGGGCCACCTAGCTGCCCTCTAATTCTCCCTTTTTTGAGGAATAAAGTACACGCCCCATTTTCAGGACACCATTATGGTATTGATTTTTAACTTTTATAACACAATCAAGGCCTCAGTGTGGCATACTTCCAGAGTTAGATCACATACGTATTTTGGGGGAAGAGGGTTCTGTTTTTGTTTTATTGTTTTAGTTTTCCTTTTATACCATTATGAACTGAACAAACATATAAAGATTTCCCTGTACAAAGAATAGAAAAATAGGAAATGTGTATGAAATGGTTGATATATCTTTAGATATATTTTTCTATACACACACATATATATATATGTAATGATACATATCTTTTATATATAAGCATAAACGGTCTTCCAGGTTCCAGTGAGAAACTTATAACTACCTGTTTGAAGGTGCTTTGACCTTCATTGTGACCTGATCTTGCCTTATAACAGGACTTCATTGTGCTTGGGTGATTGAAACCACTTCCAAAAATTGTGACAATTAAAAATATGAGACGTAGTTTCTAGATAATTTGATCATTTTATTAATATGCTGGCAGGTTATTAATAAAAAAATTGGTCAATGGCTGTGTCTCAAACCAAAGACCCCATGGTGATGGGGTACAGGGTTTTTATACCCTTGAAATAATAGGTAGACAATGGGGGGGGCACGGATTGACCTCTGCACTGAGACATTATCTCTAGCCTTGGACTATCTATTCAAAGAATGTCCGACACACACACACACACACACACACACACACACACACACACACACACACACACCCCCTTTGGTTATCTAGATAAAACAGATCTGTCTCCACCTAAGATTCTTTGTAAGCTTAGATTGCACTTGACCCAGATGAAGAGATTCAATGTAATTTTGCTTTCAAGGAGAACTGAAGGGGCGGGGAGGAGAAAGGGCTGAGAAAGAAGTGGAGAACACTGGGTTCCCCCACCCCCAAGATATGTTATAATTATTTCTCACAAACTAAAATTATATTGTAATCACATTGGACTTCCATTCAGGGGCCCACTCTACACAGAAAGTTAAGTAAAGCATAGCAGTGTGTGTTCCCCTAAATCCTCCTGCCTTTCAGACTTCTTTTCTCTTGCCAAAGGCACCACCATTCTCCCTGTCACTCAGGCTTGCCATCTTGTTGTTATCCTTCACTCCTCAGACTCTTACTGGCCCCACATATCCAAGAAGTTGCCAAATCTTATTGTTGTCTACATAGCAACTCTCATCCATTCCCGTCCCCTTCTCGCCACTCATCCAGTCACAACCCTCCTTCTGTTTGTCATCCCATTTTATCTGGAGTACTGCAGGCACCTTCTTTTTTTTTTTTTTGGCGGGGCAGTGGGGGTTAAGTGACTTGCCCAGGGTCACACAGCTAGTAAGTGTCAAGTGTCTGAGGCCAGATTTGAACTCAGGTCCTCCTGAATCCAGAACTGGTGCTTTATCCACTATGCCATCTAGCTGTCCCCATGCAGGCACCTTCTAACTGGTGTCCATGCCTCATCTTAACCCCCCACCCCAATTTATCCTCCACTCAGCTGCCAAGGTGTTTTTCCTAAAGAATAGGTAGAACCACGTCACCTCCACCACCCCATGCCCCCTGCCCAGTGAGCCTCGGTGGCTCTCTGTTACCTCCAGGATCAAATATAAAGGCCTCTGTTTGGTGTTTAAAGTTCTTTGTAACCTGGCCCCTTCCTACATTTCCAGCCTCTTCACACCTCACTCCCCTCCACAAACTGATCCAGTTCTACCAGTCCACCTGTCTCTGTGCCTGGACTCTGACCCATTGCTTGGATTGCTCTGTCTGTTAGTTTCTTTGGTTTCCTTCAAGACTGAGCTAAAATTCCATCCTTACCACTCCTGCCTCCCCTCCCTCCTCCTCCTCCTCCTCCTCCTCTTCCTCCATACACTGCTGGTGCCACCCTTTGTCAGATCACCTTCCTCTTCTACTCTGTATAGCTTGTGTGGACCTAGATATTTACATTGTGTTTCCCCTATTAGAATTTGAGCTCCTTGAGGGCAGGAACTATTTATTCCCCACCACCACCTTTATAACCCCAAGCACATTGCACAGTGCCTTATACATAGTAAACCCTTAATGAATGCTTGCAGACCAATTAAAATGAGTGATACAGGAAGTAATTGCTATTGCCGGGGACAGTTCATTGTGGATTACCGTGGTCAGGGAAGGCTCATGGAGAAGGTGGAACTTGAGGTGGGCCATGAAGAAGGAGTAGGACTTCCATTAAAAAAAAAAAAAAGGCAGGGCAGCTAAGTGGTGCAGTGAATAAAGCACCAGCCCTAGATTCAGAAGTACCTGAGTTCAGATCTGGTCTCAGACAATTGATACTTACTAGCTGTGTGCCCCTGGGCAAGTCACTTAACCCTCATTGCCCCAGAAAAAAAAAAAAAGAATTTTTGCAGGCAAGGGAAATAGTGTAAACAAAGTCACAGAAGTCAGAAGGGTGAGAGAAAGGGATGCCACCTGGAGTGGAAGGGACACATTGGGAAATAAGGAGGGAAAGGTGGGAGCCTGGAGCCATGTTAGATAGGGCCTCACTACAGAGTCTGCACTTGGTTCCAGCAGGAAGTAGGTAAAGGTGGAGGGGAGTGGTTCCCAGAGATACTGAGGTAGCATCCTTGCCATTTCAGGTGCCTGTGACCTTTGTCGATATAGCCGTTTACTTCTCTGAGGATGAGTGGAAGAATTTGGACGAATGGCAGAAAGAGCTTTACAACAACCTCGTGAAGGAGAACTACAAAACCCTAATGTCACTAGGTAAAAGCGGCCTTTCTCTCCTCTCTGTCTGTGCTTGACTGAGGCTGTAGAACTCCCCACGTAATGTGGGGAGCAGTGGAGTAGCATTCAGGATGGCCTTGGCCCAGGCTCTCTCCCCTGGCCTCAGTATTCTCTTCTGTGTCGTGGAGAGAATGCCTTTCTGCCTCATAGAGGTGGTTTAAGGATGAAAATGAAGATTGTGTCTATGGACAGAGGCAATATTGGGTAGTGGATAGAGAGCCATCCTGGGAGGCAAGAAGGCCTAGGTAGGCTCCTGTGGCCTTTCTGACATCCTGGCTCTGTGAACTTGGACAGCACACCTAAACTCTCAGTTTTGCAGCTCTTTAAGACTGTAAGTTGCTGAATACTTGCGAATTTACATTGATAAAAGGGTTTTCCTTACTGGGAGTTCCTTATACCAATGAAATCATGGGGTAGAGTCCTCCCCTGTGGGAACATTTTGAAAAGTGTAAAGCCCTATGCAAATAGAAGATGTCACCAAATCTCTATTCATAGAAAAAAAATAGCAAAGCCAAAGCCAAAGCACCTAGCATATCTTGGAGGGACAACTTGTTTAAAACTGATATGGTAATTAGAATAGAGTTACTAAAAAGAATATCTCCTGCTATAAGATATCAGTCCCACATCACTATCAGTTTTAAAGTACAGTAAAATCCCATTAATTTGGATCCCACTTACTTAGAATTTATGATCCTTTGCAGAGAAACTGGGCTGACATTTATCTTTGCCCTATCTCTGAATGAAGGGTTTATTAAGCAAATGAATAGTGGGGAACAAAAAGGATTTCCAGGGGAATATTGAAACTGTAAAAGAGAACAAACTATTTCCAAACACTTTAGAAGCATGTGTTTTCATCCAAATGACTGATATGCTAACTACATGTCTCTCATCTATTCTTTTTCAAATTAAAAAGATTTAAATTTCATTTGTTTTCAATTAACAAAAATCTCTTGTTTCTCCCTCCTACCTTTTCCCCCTCCATCAAAAAAAAAAATATATATATATATATATATATCCTTACAACAAAGATGCATCATCAAGCAAAACAAATTCCTACATTGGCCATGCCCAGAAAGTTTATGTCTCCATCTGCATCCTGAGTCTATCACTTCTTAGAAAATGGGGAACATACTTCATCATGCAGCAGATCTCTGCAATCATGGTTGATCATTACATTAATTAAGATTCTTAAGTCTTGGGGCAGCTACGTGGTAGTGTTTAAAGCAGCAGCCCTGGATTCAGGAAGACCTGAGTTCAAATCCAGCTTCAGACACTTAACACTAGCTGTGTGATCCTGGGCAAGTCACTTAACCCTCATTTCCCTGCCCCCCCAAAAAAGATTCTTAAATCTTTCAATGTTGTTACTATATAAGTTGTTCACAATTCTGCATTAATTCATACAAGTCTTTCCGGGTCTTATTTATCTATTAAAGAAGTGCCTCTAAGGATATCTGCCTTTAATATTTTGGTTGCTCTAGTTTGAGTAAGTAAAAGCCCTTTCTTTGACTTATCATTAATTAAGAATTGGCCTTCCTACCCTTAGCAAGTCAATCTAAAGTAATTAGGTTTTACAATTGAATATTTATACAAACTACTTTCTTTTTCAAAGAGGAGTAGAGGTTCCAAGGGTTATATCTCTGAGGGAGTTTTCCCACTGAGGATCATGGCTATAGGTCCTTGCAGCATGCAGCCTGTTCATGGGTGAGGGCAGTCATCTTCCTTAAAGAATATGGTATTAAGGAGCTCATTACTTAGATCTTTCTGCTTCCGCCTGCCTCTTTTCTCCAGTCTGATAGTCTCAGAATAAACCAAAGTCAGTTTGATCAGTGGGTTTTCTTAGAGATGAACTGTCCTCCCTGCTGGAGATTTGCCCATTTCTATACTCATTTTGATGATTTCTCTGATTCACATATTTTCCTGGAGTTTTCATGAATGGAACCTGCAGAGAGAGGGCCATGTGTCTTAGTTGTTGCCTTGGACATAGTTTACTTGGTAAATGTTCCTGAATGTGCATTCATTCCCATCAAATTTGTTCACAGGTGCTGAGAATTCAGTGCCCAAGCCAGATGTCCAGTCTCGGGTCGAGCCAAGGGAAGAACCATGTGTGTGGGAACAACATAACCCAGAGGAGAGAGAAATCCCAATGGATCCTAGTGCAGGTGGGCACCTCTATAGGCAAGCATCTAGCAGTTAGAAAGCTCAGTTGCTTCTTGGTTTGAGTGGGTTGTCCTAGTCCCTTTTGCTTATAATCAAGAGTTTTAGCCCACATAACGTAGTTACTGCTTTAGGGTTGCATTTACTTTCCAGGACCCTTTTGCAAAAAAAATAATAATAATTAAAAAATAAAAAATAACTTACTTCAGAGATTTGGGGGAGCAGGGCATGGAAGAAAGCATGGAAATAAAAATACAGCCTAGGGCAACTCTGAGACAGAAGCCATCTCTATGCCCCATACTTTGCTCCCACCACTACCCAAGGGAATAGATAAAGTGTTCTCCAAACATCATGCCTTTGTGGTCCCAGCTCTTCCCCTTCTTCCACTCTCTGGTAACTCTTCAGTACAATGCGACCTAGTTTTAATTTTCAGTGAGATCCGTTGAGTGCTTTAGGATAGGCTTGTCTTCATAGAGGAAGGAAGGAGACAAGCATGGATTAAATGATTGCTGTATGCCAGGCATTGTCCAAGGTGCTTTACAATTATTATCTCATTTGATCCTCATAACAATCCTGGGAGGTAAGTGTTACTCTCACTTTACAGTTGAGGGAGAGAGGCAGTTGAAACAGACAGAAATTAAGTGACTTGCCCAGGTTCACATGGCTAGTATGTGTCTGAAGCCAGATCTGAATTCAAGTCTTCCTGACTCCAGATTGAGAGCTCTATCCATTATATCACCTACCTGCCTCTAGCTACCTATACAAAGATGGTGCTCCTGAGCCACCATAAGTAGGACATGTGCTTTCCCCTATAGAAAGAATGGGTTTGTATTGAAGTAGCCCTACACTCTCTTCCCCTCTGTCTTCTTTGTGACTGATAGCATGCATTTACAGGAAATCTGGCTAGTGCTAGGAAGACAGTCTTTGTTTGGGGAAAGAGCAAAGCCAGCTAGCTGCCTGCATGGGGATGAAACCCACAGCCTCATTGGTACCATGCTCTAAATCAAGTTCTCAACCCAGGATCCCAGAACCTGGTTTTTATTTGTTTTAAACATTTTGATAGTTGTATTTAAATATAAAATAAAAATAAAATATAATTGGTTTCTGATGTATTTGGTTTTATGCTTTAAAAAATTATTCATAGAGGGATATATCCAAAGGGGTCCCTGACACAAGGAAGGGTTAGGAAACCCTGCTCTAACTAATATACTAACCAGTAGTCCTGCTCATGCATAATCCTGTTTTTGGCACACCCTTCCTCTGATAGTCTCCCACTTTGAGAGGCAGGGAGGTATCCTGAAATGAGCACTGAACTGAGAGACCTGCCTTTGAATACCTCCTCTGGCTCTAAGGAGCTCTATGACCATGGGTAAGTCTCTAGGTTTCAATTTCCTCCTCTGTCAAATGGGGCTAATAATGCCCGTGTCATCTGCCTCTCAAGGTGTGGTTAGGAGCAGCCAAGGAAATATTTGCATGTCAAGTGCCTTGCAAACATTAAAATGCTCTACAGATGTCATGCATTATTAGGATGACCACTAACCCTTTCCATGTCTCTTTGTTGTACAGGATTCCCCCATGAGTCTGCTCCCCATTTTATTCTGTTAATCCAGTTTTAGGCATATACTTTCTCTGTGGTTTTGCCAGCTGGCTGCTACTCTCCATCATGGAAATGATAATTGAGAAAAAGTACAAAGGAGAAAGTAATGATGAAATGATGCAATTCTCTGTTCCTAGCCATAGAAGCTCTGATCCAAGCACCAGCTGCTTCCTCTCAGGTGAAGAGGGAAGAACCATTGTGTGCCAGGGTTCAGAGGTGCTCAGAAGAAAGAGAAGTTGTTGCGGACACTGTCACTGGTAAGTGAGCGGAAAGAACATCTGTTGACTTCAGGGAGAAGAAAAGGAGTCAGGGAGGCAACCAGGGCCCAAATGGGCACTGTCAATGGATGCTGTAGGCATGGTCGGGGCTCAGTCACCTCCTACAAAATGCCTTTCTACCCTAAGCTTTTGGGATTCATGTTGATAACATGCAAAAGTCTCTCTACAGGTAATATTTCTAGCAAGTTCAACCATCGATTATGTATCCTGTAAGTGCTAACATCTTAAAAGCCAAGGATAACAGTTGTCACAAAGCTCATTCATTTCACTTTGTAGAAGTGGGGAACTACCCCCAGACCTTCACCAAGGCAGTGGTATAAGAATGCCCGATTCCTCTTACCTCCTCACCCAAGGGACTTTTCTTCTTCAAGGCCACCGGAAACAAACTCAGCCGACACAGGTCAGACAAATAGTACTGGGTCTGATCACGAAGCTGCCATCATTATGTGTTCCCCAAAGGACCAATCTGTGGAGATAACAGGGCAGCCAAGCCTCAATTTGCAATCAAGAGAAACACCTGTGAACACCCCACAAACATTAGGTAGATGACATCCCACTGCAGGGTGGCCATAACTCCCAGATTCCCTTGGTCCTTCCCCACATGCAAGCCGTATTTTCATATCTCTTAAGGCATCACCATTCCTTTGATCACACATCCCCTGATTAATGCTCAACTCTCTTTCCAATATCAACACTTCATTCCCTCCTTGTTAAAACTCGTCTCAATCATCCATGTCTCATACTCCAGAAATCTGCCTATGGGTTGGAGGACCTAAATGCCCTGGTAGAATTGCAATTCTAGGCAGCTAGGGGACCAAATGGACTGAGCATTGGACTTAGAAGTCTGGGAGATATGAATTCTAGTTGTGCCTCAGATACTCAATATCTGGGTGACCCCAGGACAGTCAGTCAACCTCTTATAGCCTCAGTTTCCTCATCTGTAAAATGTGAATAATAGTAGTACCTACCTTCTTGGGTTGTTAGCATCAAATGGAATAACAGTGCTTCACAAATCTTAAAGTCTTACAGAAATGTCAGGTATTATTATTGTCGCTCCATTCCCAGCTGCTCCAACAGTAGGGAGAAGTTTTCTGTGCTTTGAATGGCAACAGCCATGTACCTTGCCCCTGTTCAAGCCTCTTAGCATCAAAAAATTTTAAGAAATCATCCTAAACAAGTTAACAGATTAAGGTAGCATGAAATAGAAGAATAGAAGCAATGGGACAAAAGAAAGGAAGAGTTCTAAATATATATTCTAAATATATATTTATATATTTCATCAATACCTTTAGTCTTTATATCCCAAGAATTTCAACAATTCCCTTCCCCCCTCCTTCCATATGAACCCTCCTGACAAAGAAAAACAGGCAAAAACAACTGATCCAACGACTACACCTGACCATGTATACAAGCGTATACAGGCAGCATTCCATCCTTCGGGTCCCTTGCCTCTCTGCCATGAGGTGGTAGGTATGATTATTATCTGCTCTCTGGGACTTTTGTTAGTTATTCTTTGGAGTTCAGCTTCCTTTTAGTGACCTTTTCATTTATGTTTTAGTCAGGGTGAATATTGTTCTTTTCCTTTTGCTGATTTTGTTCTACCTCAGTTCATACAAATCTTGCCATTTGAAAAAATTCACGTTTGTCATTTTTCATTGTGAAATAGCATTGCATCCTAGCCATGTACATAGATAGTTCTTTCAGTCATCTTCCAATTGTTCACAACTGATATGGGGAAATATTCCTAAGGAGATACCAGATAAAGAAGATTATAAACAAAATAAGTTATTTTTCAGATATATTCAATTTAAGAGACTTTTGCCAAGGAGACAAGAACAAAATCAATGAAACTGGAATTGGAAAAGAAATTGATTGGGAAAAATATTCTATCAGACACCTCTAATAAAATTCTGAAATCCCAAACCTGTAGCAGTATGACACAGATTATTTTAGACTAAGAACCACTTCCCAATAGTTTGGTTAAAGGATGTGAATGGTTTTCTAAAAAAGAAATGCAAACTACCAACACCTATAAAAAAAGAATTAATAATCAGAGAAATGCAAATTGAAATAGCTGAGTTATGCCTTTTTGCCTATCAGTATTTTTCACATGCTTGACACATTAGTAAATGGGCAACTTTGTGGCACAGTGGATAGAGTACTGGGCCTGGATCAGGAAGACCTGTGTTTAAATCTCACTTTAAACCCTAGGCAAGTCACTTAGCCTCTGTTTGACTCAGTTTCTTGTTATGTAAAATGGGGATAACAATAGCACCTGCTTCCCAGGGTTGTTGTGAGGATCGAATGAGATAATATTTGCAAAGTGCTTAGCAGAACACTTGGCACATAGTAAGTACTATATAAACATTAGCTGTTTATTAGAGTTAAATGCTCTGCATCTATTGTCAAACTGATGAAGAAGAAAGCAGTGTCAGAAAGTCTGAGCTCCATTAAGAGCCATAACTTCAAGGACTAAGAAGATGATAATCCCACTGTACTCTAACCTCCTCAGACCTTTTGGATGCCACAGTTTAAGAAGGTCATTGATAAGTTGGAGAATGTTATCAGAAAAGTAACTGGACATGTTAGGCTGGAGAAAAGAAGACTCAGGGAAGATGCAATAACTGTGTTCAAGTTTTAAAGGGCTGTCACATGGGGAAAACATTCAGCTTGTTCTGTTTGGCCCCAGAGGGCAGAACCAGGAGTAGTGGGCAGAAAGTGCAAAAGGCCAATTTTGGTTTTGATGTTTAAAAAAAGGAAAGAAAGAAAAACCCCAATGACTTCCTAAAACTCAAGAGCTATGTCAAAGTGGAATGAACCACCTTGAACAAGCAGAGGCTGGATGACCGCTTGTCATGCGGGAGTTGGTGGGAATTCCTTTCATACATGAGTTAGTCTAGTTGGCTTCTGAGCTTTCCTTCCCAGCTCTCCAATTCTGTGATTTTGTGATTCACAGTTGGTGGGACTATGAATTGATCTAACCTTTCTTGAAAACAATTTGGAATTATGTGAAAAGTGTAACTAAATTTTTCATCTCTTTTGACCTAGAAATACCACTACTGAGTTTATACCCAAAGGAGGTCAATAACAGAAAGAAGGACCCATTTCTACCTGAATATTTAGAGCAACTCTGCTTAAAATAGTAAAGAGCCAGAAACAAACTATGTGCCTGGCAATTGGAGATCAGCTAAACAAATCTTGGCATAGAATGTTGTGCTGTCAGAAATGACAAATATTAATAATTCAGAGGAACCTGAGAAGAGTATGAACTGGTGCAAGGTGAACAAAGAAAAGCCAAGAAAATAATGTTAAAGGAAGACCACAATAGAAAGCAGCAAAACTCAGGTCAAATGCAATGGACAGTTTGTGTTCCAATGATTAAAGCACTTTCTGTTAATAAGTGATAAATCAGAAAAGTAGAAAATGGTCCACTTCAAAAATAGAAAACAGAATGTATCATTGGTGAAGATCACTATATTAAGTGGTTTTTGCCTACCTGTTTTTTAGAGAAAGATAGAAGAGTTTCCTAAATAATATATATATATTAGCACTAATAAATAGAAAAAAAGATACAGAGGACTCACTGATAACAATGAGGGGTGACAGTGGAGAACTAAGTCAAGGACTAGAAAACCTGGGCTGAAAAACCATATAAAAAAGCACAGTAGCCAAGCCCATTTGGGGTAGGGGCAAGGCTTTGTGCACTTCAGTCACACACAAAGGCATCTCTGTATGAAGTATAATATAATCAATAACTGGGCAGGGGATTCAGGGCTTGAAAAAAGAAACTTAGAAGTTCATACTAATAATCGGTTATGTCCAGCATACATATTGTTTCAGAATACATTTTGGAAAGATCTTCAGCAAAAGTAACCAGAATAAACATAAAGTTGAATTGTGGGTCATTGGAGTAACTTCTTTTGTTTGGCTGGAAATTGTCATTCATTCATCAGTCTTTTATAAAATGCCTACTTCATGCAAAACACTGTGTTAGGTACTGAGGAAGATGCAAAGATAATTAAGACATTGTTGCTCCTTTATGTGAAGCTCATAATCTGGTTGGGGGGGGGGAAATGTTGTGAAACACACACTGATGTTTAGTAATTCAGCAATATATTGCAGCATTGAATGAAAAAGGCAAAGGAGTGAGTTGGAGGAAGGAAAGCAGATCAGGGGAAGTTTCATGGAGGAAGTGGTATCTGAACTGGGTCTTAAGGAATAGGTAGGATTTCAAAAAGGGGAGATAGAAGGAGGGCATTCCAAGTATAGGGAATGGCCTGACTCAAGATATAGAGTGGGAAAATGCTGAATCTGTAAAAGGGATGACAAGTGGTACAATTTAGCTAGAGAGTAAGTGAAGGGATAAAAATAGAAAGAAAGAAAGGGGGCAGCTAGGTGGCGCAGTGGATAGAGCACTGGCCCTGGAGTCAGGAGGACCTGAGTTCAAATCCAGCCTTAGACACTTAACACTTACTAGCTGTGTGACTCTGGGCAAGTTACTTAACCCCAATTGCCTCACTAAAAAAAACAAAAACAAAAAGAAAGAAAGGAGGCAATTCAGCTTGCCTCTCAGGTTGAATTGTATCCTACTTCGGTTTGTTTCTAATTCGTCAAAAGGAAAAATAGGGGTGGTTTGATATGACCATAACCAACTCTAATAGGGAGTAGGAAATGAGGAAACAAGTTAATGCCTTTTTTCCCCCACAACAGACTCCCCAATTTCTACCCAGGACATCTTATCCCGGATTAAGCAGGAGGAGCAACATTGTGTGTGGGATCAGCAAGATTTGGAGGAAAGGGACATTCCTACAGACCCCAGTTCAGGTGAGGAAAAGCTCATTGATTACAGAATACTAAGCACAAGCTATTATGTTAAATCTATTTTCATAAAAGTCTGGTGGTGAGATTTTACTGGATTTGGCCAACAAGCTATTTCAAAATATCTAAAGCAAAGAGAAATTCCAATTTGATTTTTTGAGTAAGTTATAGAGGTAGAGTGAATTTCTAAGCATGACAACATTCATGGGGAGATTTCATAAAAATCAGAGAATCATGGAATATCAGAAATAGAAGAGGCCTTAAGAGATCATTTACTCCTCATTTTCTAGATAAGGAAACTGAGGCTCAGAAAGGTTAAGTAAAATCTTGCAAAAGATCACATGACAAGTAAGTGACAGGGCTACTTAAACTTGAACTAAGATCTCCCAACTCCTAGTGTAATCAATTTTCCAACATACCATGCTAATCCCCAGAACAGTGTATTGCTGTGATCATTTAACTGTAGTGCTTAATACAGCCTAATATCTCATTTTTTGAAACAGCCAGGACAAAAAAAGAAAAGGAGATTCTAATAGTTCTGTACATGTCTGTGTCAAAGAATAACTTCCCTCTTTGGTAACTGACCCTAATTCTAATAAGAATTGCTCATGGGAAACTTTTGTTGGGTACATATTCTGGAAGATTAAAAGATATGTAGAAACTCCTCTGGTTGACAATTCATTGAGCTAGAAGAGTGAGATAGTACCTTAAAAGTGTATTACTTGGGGACAGCTAGGTGGCGCAGTGGATAAAGCACTGGCCTTGGATTCAGAAGTACCTGAGTTCAAATCCGGCCTCAGACACTTGACACTTACTAGCTGTGTGACCCTGGGCAAGTCACTTAACCCCCATTGCCCCGCAAAAAAAAAAAAAAAAAGTGTATTACTTGGGGGCAGCTAGATGGAGCAGTGGATAAAGCACTGGCCCTGGATTCAGGAGGACTTCAGACACTTGACACTTACTAGTTGTGTGACCCTGGGCAAGTCACTTAACCCTCATTGCCCTGCAAAAAAGAAAAAAAAAGTGTATTACTTGATAGTTACAAAACTGTAGCTGTCTCCCTCTATTTTGCAGAAGGAGGAAGCCAGAGAAAACTCTAGGTTTCCTTGTGGCTAGCTCTGAGCTTTCACCACTTTGATTACTACAAGGAAACTGCTCCCTGATCCAGGACAGAAGGAAAACACAACACCTTAGCCCATCCTTTATGATGACTTCTTTTTTTTTTAATTAATAAAGTATTTTATTTTTTTTCCATTACATGTAAAGATAGTTCTCAACCTTTGTTTATACAAGCTTTACAATTTCAGATTTTTCTCCCTCCCTCCCCTCCCTCCCCCCTCCCCTAGACAGCAGGTAATCTGATATAGGTTATATATATATGCACACATAATAACATTAATCCTATTTCTGCATTAGTCATGTTATAAGAGAAAAAAAATCAGAGCAATGATGGAAAACCTCAAAATAGAAAAAAAACAACAGCATCAAAAACAAAAGAAATAGTATGGTTCATTTAGCATCTATACTCCGCAGTTCTTTTTTTTTTTTCCTGGATTTGGAGATCCTCTTCCATCACGAGTTCCCTGGAACTCTTCTGTGCCATTGCATTGGTGAGAAGAATATAGTCCATTAGAGTAGATCAACACTCAATGTTGATGTTACTGTGTACAATGTTCTTCTAGTTCTGCTCATCTCACTCATCATCAGCCCACGCAAGACCCTCCAGGTTTCTCTGAACTCCTCCTGCTCATCGTTTCTTACAGCACAATAGTATTCCATTGTATTCATATACCACAACTTGTCCAGCCATTCTCCAATTGATGGGCACCCCCTCAACTTCCAATTCTTTGCCACCACGTAAAGAGCAGCTCTAAATATTTTTGTACATGTGGGTCCCTTTCCCCCTTCCATGATCTCTTTGGGGAAAAGACCCAAAAGTGGTATTGCTGGGTCAAAGGGTATGCACAGCTTTATCGCCCTTTGGGCATAATCCAAATTGCTCTCCATAATGGTTGGATCAGTTATGATGACTTCTTAAAGCGTTATTATTTTTAATTGCAGATGTTACTAGTGACTTTTCTCTTCAATCCTATAGTTTCTGCTGCTGATTATTTGTTGTTTTTATTTGTTTCTTGTTTGTTTATTCTTTAAATTATACAACCATAAACCTGAAAAGTAGTGAAAATAGCCCATGGTCCCCAAGAGAGGGATCCTAGGGTCATAGATAGAGAACATAAAGGGACCTCAGAAACCATCTAGTCCAATTCTGCTCATCCCACAGATGAGGAAACCGAGGGACAGAGTGGTCAAGTAACTTGCCAACAAGGTCACATGGCTAACAGGTGTTTGAAGTAGAATTTGAACTCAGGTTTTCTGACTCCAAAGTTAGTCCTCTTTCCAAGGTATAGGCTTTTTCATTATCTTTTGACCTCATTGTCCTGTTGAGGATTTTTTTCTGCTCCTGCCCTCAGGGAACCTAGGGAACATAGTACCCAATATACTGGTTCATTCCTTTATTGCTGCTGCTTATTCATTAATCATTTAATCAAACCCTAGAAACTACGAGGGATCAGCTTTTTTCCCTTTCTCTCTGTTCTTCAAAACACTGAAGTTTCTCATCAATTCGCTTTTCTTCTCCATCCTGTAGTAGAAAGAATATCGGTCAGAAGCGGCCGACTGTTGCCTTGGAGCAAGTCAAGACACTTTGACTTCTCTGATCCCTCATTTTCTCCTGAGTCAAATGCAGGTGACTGTCCTTATTCCACCCACCTCCCAGGGTGCTGCTGGTTGTGGATGCACTTTAGGCCAAAGCTGGCAAACATATTCAGAGAGGGATAAGCATAGCCAGCTCTGAATGCTGAAATGGCATTGGCTGACAAGAGTTTCAGGTACTTTGCTGGGGTACTCCTTAGGCATCAGCCAAAGCTAATGCTGCCTTTTTTTTCCCCAACATGCCCAGAATCTCTGATCTCAGCACATGATATTCTATCATGGATCAAACAGGAAGAGGAGCCATATCCCTGGGGCCCCCCAGATTCAATGGAAAGGGACATGGCCATTGATGCCAGCACTGGTGAGTGAATCTCCTGTGGGGACCTGGGGACAAAGGCTCGAGCTGACGCTGCAAAGGTCTTACTGAATGTCAGGAGCAAATGTGAAGGAAGAGCTCTTCTTGGAAGTTGGAGTGCCCACTCAGTATATACCTGGAGGGTAACATTCCGAGGCGCAGATAAGGAAGTCTCAGTTTCATATTCTCCCACTTGCTAGTTGCCAGAAACCCAGCAAGAAAAGGCCACCTTCAGCTCTTGCTGAGAGTGAGGAGTCATGGGGGCAACAGCCACCACCCTTGCCAAACAATACTGGCCCACAAACTGTCTCGAGTTTTCATCACAGGCCATCTCAGAGGCAATTAGTGCTATGCTCATTATGGAGTTTGTTGTTGTTCAGTCGTTTCAGTCTTGTTGGACTCTTCATGACCCCATTTGGGGTTTCCTCAACAATGATGCTGGAGTGATTTGTCATTTCTTTCTCCAGCTCATTTTACAGATGAGGAACTGAGGCAAACAGGGTGAAATGACATGCCCAGGGCCACACAGCTAGTAAGGGTCTGAGGCTGGATTTGAACCCAGGAAGATGAGTCTTCTTCCGTTATGACAAGTCCAGTCCTCTATCTAATATCTAATATCACTGTATTGCCCAGCTGCCCTATTATAGAATTATAAGAAGCTAAATTATAACTTCTGAAAAAGGAGATGCCCAGATTTAATGAAGAATCCAAATAGTTTCTTGGTGTAGGGCAGCTGTAGTTGAATCGTCTAAAGTTAGAAGGCCTCAGTTTGTATCCCAGATCTGCCATTTACCAGATTCTGTGACCTTGGGCAAGTCATTGAACCTCAGTTTCTTCATTTGGAAAGTGAAGAGAATACTTGTACTACCTACCCTACACCATTGCTGTGAAGACATCATGTATCAGTTTTCATGTGCTTATACAAATGTGAGCTGTTATTATTACCACCCTACTTCAAGGATCTGTGATTTCACTGGTATGAGTATTCCCTCTACTAGATTACAGCCCATTTACGCCTTTGTAGCACTTCCTAGCTGTGTGTCCCTGGAAAAGTCACTTAACTTCTACTTTGCCTCAGCTTCCTCAACTGTCAAATGACGATCATAATAATATCCACCTCACAGAGTAAGAGCAAATGAGATAACATTTGTAAAGTGCCTGTGACACTTAATAGATGCTTCTTCCCCTCACATACTTTGTAGCACCTGGGCTCACACATGAGACCTCCAGAATAGCTATTTCAGGTTCAGATTACCCTGTGGCACCACATCCTCTCCAATCCACAGCTCCCGAGATGGTGTTACCAACCTACTCTCACTGAGTCGGCTCCATGCAGGGCCCATCCTGGAAACTTCTCAGGTCATAAGCCCTTTCATGAGCTTTTTTTTTTAAAAATTTTTTGTGTTTTTTTTTTGTCTGAAGCCAAATTTATTGGATGATATTTTGAAGTTCATTTTGCTGATTGTTGGTTTCAAATAAGGAAAAACATTTACTATTTAAAATGGTTCCAGGGCAGCTAGGTAGCACAGTGAATAAAGCACCAGCCCTGGATTCAGGAGGACCCAAGTTCAAATCCAACCTTAGATATTTGACACTTACTAGCTGTGTGACCCTGGGCAAGTCACTTAACCCTCATTGCCCTGCAAAAAACCAAAAAACAAAACCAAAAAAAACCAAAAAAGGGTCCTTGGGGGCAGCTAGGTGGCACAGTGGATAAAGCGCCAGTCCTGGATTCAGGAGGACCTGAGTTCAAATCCAGCGTCAGACACTTGACACTTACTAGCTATGTGACCCTGGGTAAGTCACTTAACCCTCATTGCCCTGCCCTCTCCCAAGGGTCCTTAGATTCTTCTGGTTGGGACTTGTTCCTTTAGACCTTCAGGTGGTCTCTGCCTTTTTTTGATCTGTTGCTGATTCCTGGTGTTATAAGCACTAATCATTGGGGAAAAGGTTCTCAAATTTCTTTCTTTTAAGCAATAAACATTGATATTTATAGTTTTGTCTTCCAATTTTTATCCCTCCTTCCCTCCCTCCCCTCCCCTCCCCCTTCCTGAGGCAGCAAGCAATCAAGATGTAAGTTATATATGTATGGTTATATAAAAGTACCATATTAGTCATTTTGTATATGAAAACTTGAATAAATGAAAAAATGAAAGAAGTTAAAAATTGCTCACTTTAGTCTCTTTTGACCTCATTTCCTATTGAGGAGGATTTTTCCTCCTATGACTACAGGTACATTGTTTGTTGGTCTCTTGGTGACTTCTGGCCTGTAGTATAAATCAGTCAATAAACACTGATTAAGTGCCTACTATGTGCCAGGCAGGGCAACTAGGAAGTGCAATGATAGAGTGCCAGGCGCTGCAGCCAGGAAGACGAGTTCAAATCCTGCCTCAGACATTCACTATCTGTGTGACCCTGGGCATGTCACTTCACCCTGTTTGCTTCAGTTCCTCATCTCTAAAATGGACTGGAGAAGGAAATGGCAAACTACTGCGGTATCTTTTCCAAGAAACTCCAAATGGGATCACAAAGAGTCGGACATCACTGAAACGACTGAACAACAAATGTGCTAGTCACTATGCTCAGTGCTGGGGATGCAAAAAGAAGCAAAAAGCAGTCCCTTCTCTCAGAGAGCTTCCAATTTAATCAGCTAAGTGTTGTTCTAGTAAGTAGTTGCTGGGCACATAGGCATTATTCCCTGCCACTGTCTTCTAGGCTGATCTCTTTAGGGTCTCCCAAGAGGCATAGTGGCAAAGACATCTCCTTGGTGGAGATGACTAACAACTCTTTAGCCATAGCCATCACACTAATGCAAGTCAGGAAAAGGGCTCCAGGCTGAGTCAGTCTCTTCCTTTGTACCTTCACATCTAGGTGAGATAAGAACCCTGTAATACCAAAAACTATCTAATATAGGGATAGTTATCCCCAAGATTCTCTCTGGGGCAGTAAGCAAATGAATTTGACTCAAAACAAAAAGGTTCTCCAACCCACCTAGTCCCATACCTTTATTAATCATACCTTAGCAGCAGGAAAGCTTGACTACTTTGGGCTGTTTTCTGGCCAGCAAAAAAAAAAATGCCAATCTCCCCAAAACTTGTAAGTAGTTCTTCTTTGGTGAAAAATTCATCACTCTTCACCTAACCTAATGATGCAGCACTTTATTCTTAGGACTGGTCCTTCAGTGACAGTGGAACAGTTCATTGTTAGGCCTATATTGAACCATGTGCAGATCAGTAGTTCCTACCAGTACTTGCACTGTGCTGACATAGACTTCTTTTTTCAATTTTATTTTCAGTTTGAATTATTTCCTTCCTTCTTCCACCTCTCCCACCCATTGAAAAAGCAAGAAAAACAAAACTCATTACAGATATGTATAGTTATACAAAACAAATATTAGTAATATCCCAAGGAAGAAAGAAAGAAAAGAAAAGAAAGGAAAATATGATTCAGTCTGTACTCTGAGTCTATCATTCTCTGTCTGGAGGGGGGATAGCATGTTTCATCATGAGTCCTTTAGAATTATGGTTGGTCTTTGTGTTAATCAAAATTACTAAGTCTTTCAAAGCTGATTATCTTTACAATATTGTTGTTGAGGTATAAATTGTTTTCCAGGTTCTATTTATTTCGCTTTGTATCAGTTCATACAAGTCTTCCCAAGTTTTTCTTCTTCTTTTTCTTCTTTTTTTTGCAGGGCAATGGGGGTTAAGTGACTGGCCCAGGCCAGGGTCACACAGCTAGTGTCAAGTGTCTGAGGTCACATTTGAACTCAGGTCCTCCTGAATCCAGGGCCAGTGCTTTATCCACTGTGCCACCTAGCTGCCCCCCGCCCCAGTTTTTCTGAAACCATCCTCTTTATCATTTCTTATAGCACAATAGTTATTCCATTACTATTAGTATTATTATTATTCATATACTACATCTTATTCAGTTATTCCCCAATTGATGGGCACCCCCCTTAGTTTCCAATTCTTTGCTACCACAAAATGAGCTGCTATAAATATTTTGGTATAAATGGGTCCTTATCCTCTTTCTTTGATCTCTTTGGCGTATAGACTTAGTAGTGATATAGTGGGGTTAAAGGATATGCACAATTTAATAACTTGGGAGTGTAGTTCCAAATTGCTTTCCAGAAGGGCTGGACTTTGAAAACCTAGGTTTACTTCTATTACAGTAGGCATCATATTGGCATTACGAGGATTGTTATCATTATCATTATTAGGATATCAATATAATGGACTACCTCTCTCTTAAGATTATTAAGATCAAATGAGATAATCTATGTGAAAGCCCTTGAAAGAATGAAGTGCTTGGCATCATTATTACTGTTATAATTTATTCAATCATTTTCCTCTCCTAGGTGATGGGCTGCTAATGGTCAAGAGTTCTACCCTACCTGTATCCCAGCACCAGTCCCACCAGCAGAATATAACCCCACTCCCTGGCACTGAGAATCCAGGTGGGGGACCCAGCCGGGGAGTTGGTGGGATGTTAGATGACCTTTTCCCAATGGTCCCAAGGGAACGGGGCCTCTGTGAAGGCCTCCACAGTACTCCAGGGAGCCCAGCAGGTGAGGGTGGTGGTGGTGATGGCAGCAGCATAGCAGCTGAGCACCAGCGGAGCCACTTCCTCTCTCCTGGACAAGACAAGTCCCACTTCTGTCTTCAGTGTGGCAAGACGTTTGATGTACGAAAGAGCCTGATGATTCACCACCGGAGCCACACCAAAAGATCGGCCTTTTTGAGTGTGCTGAGTGTGCGAAGAGCTTCAATTGCCACTCAGGCCTGATCCGTCACCAGATGACCCACAGGGGTGAGCGTCCCTACAAATGCTCTGAGTGTGAGAAGACATATAGCCGCAAGGAGCACCTACAGAACCACCAACGCTTACACACCGGTGAGCGGCCTTTCCATTGTGCCCTGTGTGGTAAAAGCTTCATCCGGAAGCAAAATCTGCTTAAACACCAGCGCATCCACACAGGCGAGCGGCCCTACCAGTGTAGTGAGTGTGGCAAGAGTTTCCGATATAAGGAGTCACTCAAGGACCATCTTCGGGTGCATAGCGCCAGCCTTGGGACCTCTCGGCCCCACCAGGCACTGGAACGGGACTAGGCCAGTGCTGAGGGGTGGGGGTGGGGCAGGTATTGGTGGGGGAATATGGGGGGCTTGGGCGGGGGAATCCAGTGATGGAATGAGGCTTGGAGGAAGAGGGATGGTTGAAACCTTCTAGGGAAGCATGGGATGGGGAGCCAGACAGGAGTATTAAAAGTTACTGGTAACTCTCCCCCTCCTCATACCCCTCATGTGGTCCTGGGGATTGGGGACCTTAATTGCACTCCAGATCAGACCCCTTGAAAGCTGGGCAAGGATGTTTGACCCACCCTTCCCAGCCTGAATGGAGAGCCTAGGTCTTCACTCACCTAGTGGACCATGGACCAAAGGGGCTGCCAGCAGAACCCAGCCCAAGAATCGGGAACGGTTTCAGAAGGTGTTGGGGCAGAAGTCTCAGACTGAACACCTGGGTCAGCCCTCGACCCCAGCCAATGCTTCTCAGACCTAACCAAGGAAGGGATAGGGAGGGGACCCTCCCATTGCTCCCTCCTTTACTGGATAGATCCATGGATCCAGAACAAGGGAAGTGGGGACCCCAGGATTACCTGGGAGTGGTGAGCCAGGGATCCCCAGGGCCCATGGAGGCCTGAAGGGACAATCACGTACACTGCAGGTAGGAGAGAGAGAGGGATGTGTTAAGGGATGGGATCTAAAGTGGTGGCACCACCTTGTCTTTGAATAGTGCTTTAGACTTTCCCAAAGCACTTTCTAGGCTCTTTTTCTCCTTTTACCCTCACCACCTCCTTTGTCCACTGGAACAGATACCCCAGATCTTCACCTATGCGGGTGATGGATCACAGATCAAGATAGCCTTATGCCCCTTTGACAGATAAGGAAACTGAACCACAGGGAGACTAAGTAACTTACCTGAAGTCACAAGGCAGGACCAGAACTCAGGTCCCCTGACTTCTAGTCTAGTGCCTGTGCTGTTCCACCATACTGTCCTACCTCAGTCATTTGAGCAAGTGCTTCAGCCTGGTCCTCTCCTGCCCAGCCTCATTAGGACCAACAAGGAGTGCTCATGCTTACTTGATGTGGGCAGGGAGAATAGGAGGGCAGATGGTTCACATAGTGCCCCATCCCATGGCTGAAGACAGTGCTGCTGCAATTTGTGCAAATCTCACTGAGCTCTTGAGGGAAGGAGGAAGATCTGGGGTCCATCCCCTTCCCCAAGACCTGATACAGCAGCATCTTGATTTGACTGCATGAGAGAAAGGGGCTAGCACTTGCCTGGAGTCAGATCTCGTCCTGCCTAAGGGACCGAAACTGATTTATTCCAGCTTTTCAAGGGAGCAGGGTAGTAAAGAGGGGGTAGAGAGTTGTTATACCAGCCACAGTTCTGAGATGCCCCGGCTGTGGTTCCTCCCTTGCCCCTTAACCCCTGGGCTCTCTAATTGGTGCTATCTGTACAGTTGAGGACAGTTATGGACATAGATCCTAACGTGTCATGGTGCCTGGTGAGCGTTTTTTTGTTGTTGTTGTTGTTTTTTTAGAGAGCGCCACCTGACTCCCTTTTTTATGTGTGCATTTAATATGTGGCCCCAGGGCCTTAAATCCCCAGGGGCCACATTCTCTGTGTTTGTGTCTTGCATGGCCCTGCAAAAAAAAAATTAAAAAATTAAAAAATAGCACTGAGGGTGGGATGAAGTGCCCTGGGGCTCTCAATGCATTTATTAAAAAATGACTTCTTTCCCTCCCTTGCACTCTGACCCCTGCTTCTCTCCCACTTTGGAAGGGGTTGCTTGGGGAGCAGTGAGAAGGCAGCCCTCCCACCCACCCCTTTCGAGCTTTAAGCTTCTGAACCTTCCCCCATGTCCTCTGCTTCTCCCAGACACCCAATGGCCACACAAAGGGAATTCTTGCAGCAAAATAAGAGGGGATGTCCAGGCTACAGGTGTTGGAATACTGGAGCTTTTTCCAATGTGGCTGCATATAGCAAAACCCAAATGAACTAGAATCTCCTTTTATCAGAAAGATTGCCTTTTTTTTTTTCATTGCTTTTGCTGTGTTCCAATTTTAATAAAAAAGGTAACTCAAGCTGAGATCAGGAATGTTTTCACAGAATAGTCACAGAATGTGGAGATGGAAAAGGGCTTATCTTGTCTAACTATCATTTTGCAGGAAAGTAAATTGAGGCCCAATGAAGTGACTTAAGCAAGGTCACAAATCCAAATTAGTGGCAGATTTGGGACAGAGCTAAAGTCCAGTGCTCTCTCCACAAACCGCCAAATGGCAGCAGATGTCTTGGGACTAATCTATACCTATCCCGATCTCCTGTGTTGATGTCAATCTCTAAGCCTGGAAAAGGATGGCTGATGTTCAGAATGTTGCTCCTAAAAATCTCTGCAAGATAGAGAGATTGTACCCTGGCCTCCCTGTACTGAAAGATTTTAAATAAGGGATTACAACAAAAAAAAAAGGAGTTTCTACTTAAACCCCAGTTAACAAGAATATTAGTTACTGAGGGCCATCCATTTCCCAAATAATCTGGTTTATGAAGCTTTGATTGGCCTTTTACCAGTCCTACTCATTCATCCTGGATAATACTGGCCAGAGCAAGATCTAGAATATTTAGAAAAGTGGTTCTCAAAGTGTGGTTCAGGGGACCCCTTTCAAGACTCATTTGGGGGTCACGATGTCAAAACTTTTCATAATAATACTTTCAATATTATAAAAATATCAGTAGGTATAACCCACATAAAGAAAACCTCCTTGAGGGGTCTTTAATAACTTTTAAGAATGTAAAGTGTTCCTGAAACCAAAAAGTTTGAGAACCACTGATTGAGAATAGCCTTTCTCAGGGCAGCTAGGTGGCGCAGTAGATAGAGCACCGGCCCTGGATTCAGGAGGACCTGAGTTCAAATCCGGCCTCAGACACTTGACACTAGCTGTGTGACCCTGGGCAAGTCACTTAACCCCAATTGCCTCACAAAAAAAGAAAAAGAGAATAGCCTTTCTCACTGTTATACCCAGTGACTAGGGTTCAGACTGATTGAATACGTGCTCTAAGCCATAAGGAACCAGCTCATAACCATCTAGGCATGGGGGATGGGAGGGGAAAGTCTGTGTGTCCTTAGCCAAGAGAAGATAATGTATCTGTTCCCAGCCACATTCCCAATGAATCAGACACAACTGTCGGAAAATGTCCTGGCTTTCCTTTAGCCAGTTTGAGGCCAGATGGCAGTGAGAAGAGATCTTGGGTGGGTGAGTAGTTGAAGAATAAGGAAAAGATGACCAAATATTATTCAACAGATGTTGAGTACTTGTTACATTTGAGGATACCATGCTACGGCACCGTGAAAGAAACCAAGATGTCTAGGATATGATCCCTGCCCTCCAGGACCTTATACTTTAATGGAAGGAATTAAATACATGCACAAATAGCCACACTACAAAGCAAATATGAGTGGTACAGATGGGTTACTTGAAGGGCTGGCATGTGAACTAGGGTTAAGACTTGTTTTGTTTGGCCTCAGGAGTCAGGGTAAGACCTAGTGGGTAGAAGTTACAGAGGGAAAAACCTCCTAATATTTAGAACTGTCCAAAAGTAGAAATGTAGATCTTCAAGGTAGTCTGGATGACCATTCATGTGGGACATTGAAGAAGGGAATCCTGTTCAGATACAAAGAGGCCAGGATGGTGTCTGAGGTTCTTGAACACTTGGAGATTCTATGATTCTGCTGAGTGGATTGCAAAAGGAATGGCATGACTTCCATTTCTCCTTTCACCAGGGATCCCCACAAGGTTTCACAAATGAAAATGTATTAGGAGCTCTGATCTAAAGAGTCAATTTAAGGACGTGTTTTTTGAGTTGTTGCCTGGCCAGCCCTATTCTCAGACCTTTGGAGTATACAAGAGGAAACAAAGTCTCTGCTGTCAAAGAGCTTATAGTCTAGTTGGAGAGACAAGCCATATTTAGGCAAAAAAGTAACTAATAAAACAGGTTCTAATAAGGTCCAAATGACAGCATGCTATTGAAATTCAGAGGAAGGAGAAGTATCACTGACTGGCATGGTCAATCTTCATGAAGGAAATGAACTTGAACTGAGTCTCAAAGGATAGCTAGATTTGGCTGGGTAGAGATATTTGGGGAGAATGGAACATACAAAAGGAAGGGGAAACAGGTATGATTTGTAAGGAGAGAAAGGGAGGACATCAATCTTGCTCATCAGCAAAGAGTGGAAGATGAGAAAGGTAGATTGTGGGGCAGATCATGGAAGGTATTGAATGCCCAGCAAAGGAGTTAAGACTTAATGTATAGTCAGTAGGGAGCACAAGAAGGTTCTAGAAAAAGTGATGTGACTTTCAACAGTGTTTAGATAAATTAGCAGAAACAGAAGATTCTAGGTTTTACAACTGGAATGGATCTTAGAGAACATCTAATCCAACCCAGATTTATATGTCCTTTAGTTAAGGACATATTAATTACTTCTCAAATCCTGTCCCATAAAGGACAAAGGGGAGATGGTATTCCTTGACCTTCAGGCCATATAAATCTTTGCCTTCATAGACTCACAGATTTCTCAGTGAGAAGGGACCTTAGAGACCATTTATCCTAACCCTATCCCATCTATAACATAACCCACAAGTGGTTATCTACCTACTGCTTGAAGACTAGTGAGGGATCCAGTATCTCCAGAGGCAGCCCATTTCACTGTGGGATCACTCTAATGGTTCAAACTAATCAAAATTGTAACAATGAGGCACAAGCTGTTGTTGCAAGATAGAATCATGGTAAGTGTTCTAGAACATTAGAGGTGTCAATAATCTGGGGAGCAGGTCTTCCCCCATCAGGGTGGCAGTCTGTGAGAAAGTGTACCCCTTTGTGCATGGGGAGTCCGAGTGATTCAATGACTTGATTTTCCCTTGTTATTTACTTTGCTATTCTGTCTTAATTAAATGCTTTGCTATTTGACTTATGGTTTCTGCTTAGTCTTTTGGTAGAGAATGTGTTAGATGTTGGTTTGAGTCATATTTGATTCATTTTGATTACCTGAAACACCCCACAACACACCTGAGGTAGAGCTTCCAAAGTGTTATGGGTCCCCTGCTACACATACTCATTTGAGTCTCATAAAAACCATTTAAGGAAAAAAATTTTAAAATAAAAAAACAAAACTTGTAGGTACTATAGAGATTATATTTGTTTAAATGATATTTATTTGATTCATACTTAAACAATTTGTTTAAATGACCTCATTTGATTAAATGAGATAATATTTGTAAAGCACTTAGCATATGTCTAGCATGTAGTAGGTGCTCTACAGATGGTTATTATTCCCTTCCCCTTCCTCTTCTCTCCCCACCCAACATTCTACAGCTGAGGAAACAGAAGCGTGGAGATTCCTGACAGTTGAAGGGACACAGCTTTGAGGTTTTTTTTATCCCCAGAAACAGTGAAGGGCTTATACTGCACTGTCTGTATTCTTCCTTAATTCTCTTTATCCAGTCTGTCATGAAATGTATATTGAGGACTTCTGGAGTACACAGCAGTGCAGGGAAACCACAAAAAGTATGAGCTACATTTCCATTATCCTGCCATAAAGGACCTACAATTTTATTATCATAGCCACCAATAATAATAGCAACCAGTAATTACAAATCACTTTAGATTTGAAGGCAAGAAGTTACTTTTTAACATTTTAAAATGCTTTCATATCTGTTTGATTATTTGATCTCCACACACCCATCAGGTAAGTATAGACGCAGCTAGGTGGTGAGAACACTGGACCTGGAATCAGGAAAACCTGAGTTCAGATCCAGCTTCAGATGCTTACTAGCTGTGTGACCGGGCAAGTCATGTCATCTTTGTCTGCCTCCATTCCCTCATCTGTAAAATGAGAATAATAGCCTCTACCTCCCAGGGTTGTTTCCAGGATCTAATGAAATAATATCTGTAAGGTGCTTTGCAAACCTTAAAGCACTATATAAATTCTAGCAAAATAAAATAAGGAAATTGAACTCCAGAGATGTTGAGTGAATTACTAGACAGTTAAACAAGAGGCCATATAGGAAAGCACGCAGCAAGTAGTCATTGGAGAACAGTGGCATCTGATCAAAGGCTAAAATTAGTGTTGTATAAATCACCAGAAGTCACTACAGAAGTTCAAAGAGAGGACCAAGCGGAAAGGCTAGCCTGAGACACTACTGACTCAGAATTCTTCCTCCTGGGAGAGCAAATGAGCTCAGTGGCCCAGGCCTTCAGGCTTCCTTACGAGTGGGTTCTGCAGCTCCTTCATTATAGAGGGTCATCGGAGAATCAGATTAGAATTAGAGGACACAGGGGTTCTCTAGTTTCAGGGCTTTTTAAACTTTTTCCACTCATGACCCCTTTTTGCCTAGAATTTTTTACATGACCCCAGGAACATAGGTATATGAAATACATATACATAACTTTTTACTGTTGGCCAAATTTTTCACAACCCCCACTTTCAGTTACGTTACCCCAAATGGACACGCAGTTTAAAAGCTAGGCTCTAGTTTAACCTCATTTATAGATGAGAAAACTGAGGCCAAGATCACACAGGAAGTAAGTGGTGGAATTTACATTCAAATCCAGAAATGCAGACTCAAATACAGTTCTTTGTTCGCTGTACACATCTGGGCCTTGAGATCATATTGTACCCTAGGACTAGAGTGACCCTCATGAAAAAGAAAGTGTTCTAAGCACCTGCAGCTTCTTTTTTAGCTCCTTTGCGACATACTTGCCACCTGGCCCTGCCCCACGATCCTCCCTGGTTCTTATCTCCAATGGCTAGCCCCATTGCATGGGAACCAAATAAAACACCTTGCATGAGCTTTAGGACCCATAATGGTTGGGAATTCTATGAGGGAGTGAGGAAGGGGTGCTGGTAAGGGCTGTGACAATGAACTAGTGATCGGGAAGGAGAGGGGAACTAGAAATATAGACTGGGACCCGGAGTCTTCAAGCCTGTATGTAGCCTTAGCACAAGGGGAGCCAATTTAATGAGCCCACACATTTGTATACTTTTTTCCAAAGTGCTGAAGAAAAAGAAATAAAAAACAACTCAAGAATTAGAGCCTACAAATTATGAATCAGAACATTTAAGAATTAGGATTCTTAGAAATTAGAATTATTGTCCGAAAGCAGAAGAGATAGCTATAGAAAGTGGTGAATTAATCCATTGCTGGATGTTTTCTAGTAGAAGCTGGGGAAGCTAACCCAGAGGAGTCCTATTTAGGTACAGATTAGATGGAAACAAGAGGTAGCTTCTTAGCTCTCTTCTAACGCTGAGCTTCTATAACTCTATTATTGAATTATTTCCTCATGTCAGTCCTAATGGGGACAGACATTTGTCATTTCCATTTGTCAGATGAGGAAATCAAGGTCTGATGAGGGAAAGTGATTCACCCAAGCCTACACAGGAAACCAATGCTTTAAATGAAGGAATGAAACATTTGTTGACCATTTACTATGTGCTTAATACTGTATGAAGCTCTGGGAATACAAATAGAAAGGAGCTCACATTCTAACTGGGGAGACAATGCAAATCAAATGGAAATGCCCTTAGTGTGCAGTGGCAAAGCACCTTGAGCTCAGTGTCTTGGGCTATTTCCATCAAAGTCAGAGGGGAAATGGGGGTGGGGGTAGTTTGCCTTGCCTTGCCCAGGCTGCCTCCTGTTTCTCCCTCGAGGTGTCGGGCTGCTTCATCTAGGCTGGCTTGCCTTGTCTTGTGTGTGGACATTGGTTGGTGGTAGGTGGGTAGAGCTGCTCCCTTCATAGGATTTGTTTCCCCAGTGATGGCTCTGAAGGCTGGGCTGGAAGCACACACACATATACCAGGTCACACACATGTGCATATTATACATCTACACATACCCATATCTACATATTACATATACACACATACACACACACACACACACACACACACACACACACATATATACAGCAGTATGCTGGAGCTAGGCATTTACACCTTGGAAATTGGCGAAAACTACAAAATTAGGGCTCAGTTTATTGTTTTGTTGTTTGCCTTGGCTTAACAGAGGTGAGGAGAAAATGTTAATAATGTATATTATACTTTAAAGTGTGTCATAACTACATTTTTTTCCATGGAGCTGATTGGTAATCATTTACCAGCACATCACTTTGTCTAGACAACGTTTATATAGAAATGCACAGACACACACACATCCATACACACATACACAGTCTAAGGGAACAAAGGTTCAGTTTATAGACCACTCTCTATTTCTTTTTATTTATTTCTCTTGCTTATCACCTAATAGCCTGCCTTAGAATTCAGTCTCCACCAGAACCACCAGCTTTGTAAATTCCCAGGGAGAGTCTCCCCCATTGCTCAGCTGCAATTCTCCTCATTCTAGATGAGAGAGAAATGAGAACTAAATGCATAGCCCTTCCTCTGGTTCCATAGTCCTATTCTCCCAACTTCCACCACACAAATAACAACTCAAAAAAAAGGCTGGCTCCCTAACTTACTTGATCTATAGGGAGGTATCCAATATCCAGAAGGGACTAACTGAAAGAGCTAGGGAAGGGGAACTAGGAGTATGTCTAGAATAATCCATTAGAAATACCATAACCAGAGGCTGCACAGAACAACTTCCTCTGCCCCCCTACTCTCTTCAGTACAGGAGAGAAGGGGCAGTTGGCTAGGTCATATTCTTTGTGGTTTAGTGTTGTAAGGAAGGGGAAATAACTCTGAGGGAGCAGTTTCATTGAACCAGGTCCATTATCCTGCCCCTGGCACCAGCCACACCCTCTTAGTCTTGTAGTCTCTCTGAATGAGAGAGCTGGGGGATTAAGCACACATGTTCCCAAGATGGAAGGCAAGGCTTGGCTTTCTTTATTAGACTTGGATATGGGGTGGGTATGGGGAAGGGACAGGAAGGGGGAAAAGAATTTATTAAGAACTTACTATGTCCCAATGCTAAGTGGGACATTATTTCACAACAACCCCTCTGTGAGGTATGAGTCTCACTTTATAGTTGAGGAAACTCAGACACACAGGTTAAATGACTTACCTCAGTCATAAGGCTGTGTAAGTGCTGGAGGTCACATTTGAACTCAGATCTTCCTGACTCCAGGCCCAAGGCCTCTATGCACTGAGCCACCTAGCAACTTGCCTTGCTGGTTTCTTAGTACTCATACTAATAATAGTTAATATAGGAATGCTGCTTTAAAGTTTGCAGAGCAGTTTACATAGATCTGGGATTCTTAACCTTTCTTATGTCATAGATCCCTTTGGTAGCCTGGTGAAGCCTATGGACCCTTTCTCTGAATAATGTTTGTTGCCATAATTAAACAGAAGGACATGGCACAGTGGACAGTCAGGAAGACTCATCTTCCTGAGTTCAAATCTGGACTCAGACACTTATTGTGTGACCCTGGACAAGTCACTTAACACTATTTGCCTCAGTTTCCTCATCTGTAAAATGAGCCAGAGAAGGAAATGGCAAACCACTCCAACATTTCTGCGAAGAAAACCCCATGGGGTCATGATGAGTTGAACATGACTGAAAAACAACTAAACAACAACCAAATTCTTTTAATTAGAAATTAATGAAAATAAAGATGTATTTTTTCTTCCCATCCAAGTTCTCAGACCCCCTGAAATCTATCCATGGATCCTTGGATTCTAGGCTAAGACACCTTGCATATAGTATCTCTCTTATTTGAAATTCACGACATTAGGTAGGAAGTTCAGGTATTTACTTTTTGAATTCCCAATGATGTTATTAATAACCTTACCTTCAAACTGAAACCTCAGTTTAATTTTTCTTAAATATATCATTTCAATAGGCCTATATAGTATAATTGTTCTTGAAGTGGAAAACATTCGATTAGTTAAAAATAGTTTGAAGAATGGAAATAGCTCTCATCATTTTGTTCTCTTCTCCCTTCTTCCAACATTACAATTCCCCAGACCCATCCCACCAAAAATTTTTTCCAAAGGGGGAAAAAAAGTCACAAAAGTACAAGCTGAGGCATGTATTTGGACAGCTAGAATAATACCAATAGTTGATGTTTTATGCAATGATTAGCCAAGATTCCAAAAGGCCCATGATGACGACAGAAACATCAGGAGATAGAGAGGTCATAGACCTCTCAGGCAGAATGATACACACATTTGGATATAGCCAATATGGGAATTTGCCTTGCTCAACTACGCATGTTTGTTGCAAGGGGTTTGGATTTTTTTCTTCTTTTCAGTGGAGGCATGAAGGGGGCAAGAGGGAGAAAAAAATAAATACTTGACAATTGAAAAAAAATTTTTTTTAAACAAAGAGGCCTGGAAGAACATGGGTTTAAAATTAATTTGTGCCTTTGTTTATATCTGCAGTGCCACCTTGCAAAACCCTAATTTCCTCTTTCAGGTTTCTCTGCCTCTCCTCCAACTTTCATGCTGCAACAAGATGAGTCTTCCATAGCTGAAGATCTGGCCATTTGGCCTACTTCTTTTCAGAGCCCTCTAACTGCCTTTCCAGAATACCCAAACTCATTACATTGTCACTCAAGGTCCTCCGCCACCCCCACCCCCCCAAAGGTTCACTAAGGTCCCTTCCGGCTCTAAATCTATGATCTTGTCATTGTCTCTCTCCACCCTCCACCCTTCTCCACGTGCACCATGCTTCAGCCACATTAGAGTACACAGTTTCTTCTCTCTCTTTCCATATATGCAAAAACAACAACACTGAGAAGCAAAACTAAGCCATGACCATACTCTCGGTTTCCTGACACACTCAGGATTTGGGCCTCTGGACCTGGGCTTTCATCATTCTGTCTTTGGGATGCCCAACCTCAAACCCCTCTGTTGAACTGGTAGACATTTTACAAGGCGAAGCTTAAATGCCAATCCTTCCTCTATGCAGCCCTCCGTGACTTGGAAAAGGTATTTCCTTTCTCTGATCCCATACTGTATTCTAGATGGGATAAGCAATTTAAAGCGCTTCAAAAACCAAAACTGATATCATGTTCGGGGATCATCATCATCATTATTTTTTTTTTGCAGGGCAATGGGGTTTAAGTGACTTGCCCAGGGTCACACAGCTAGTAAGTGTCAAGTGTCTGAGGCCGGATTTGAGTCAGGTCCTCCTGAATCCAGGGCCGGTGCTTTATCCACTGCGCCACTTAGCCGCCCCATCATCATTATTATTACTACTACCAGTCCCTGATCATTATTTTCTTCGAGTCTACCTTATAATTATGGTATAGTTATATATGACTACGTACTATAGTAATAGTATAATAAGACTGCATAGATAAACAAGAGGGTTCCCAAAGTCTTGGTGCAGTGTGAAGACTTAGCTATTTAAAACTTCAGTAAGACTTTTGGGACATTCAGCACACGTCTTCCCTCTCCTGACAGACGACATGGGAAAGAAATTTAATTATGTTGTTTGTTCATTTTATTTATCTTTCAAATTATCTTTGTATCTCCCCGTGAAACTAACACTGCTTTGCATACATGTGCTTTGCACATAGGCACTTAAAATGACTGTTGAAGAATGAATGAAAGAAACCAGAAATCTTCAAAATGTAAAGCCTCTGACAAGCAAATGATTTGCTTTCGAAAGCGAGAAAACGGGTTAAAAAAGGAAAATGGCCTCTGCCCCTGGCTCGGGTCTTGGCTCTGCGCACGCGCGGGACGCTCCGGCTGCTCTCCCTCCTCCCGGCCCGCTGGAGGCGCCGTGCTTCGTTCCGCGACCCGGCTGCTGAGCCGGAGGCTACTCTTGGCAGGGTAGGCGGGCGGGGCGGGTCGTTGCTCCCAGGATGCAGTTTGTATCAACACGGCGGCGGCGGCGGTGGCGGCGGTGGCGGCGGTGGCGGCGGTTGCCGCTCCTCTGGGGGTCCGGACTAACCGACGGCAGTTCGGCCTGGCTCGCGGCCTGGCTGTGTGAGGACGACGGCGGGGAGCCATGGCCGAGGCGGTTCCTCCTCCGGTGAGGTTCTGCGGGCGGGCCGAGGAGCCGGCCCACAGAGGGGTAGACGGAGGCGGGCCCGGGGGCACCCGGAGGCCTGACCTGAGGCGCCGGGTGCGGAGCGAAGACAGGCTTGGTAGAAGAGCGCCGCCCCCAAGAGGGAGGCAGCCCCCGGGGAAACTGCGCTCTGCTTCCGGCCCGACGGCACTGGGGCTGCGCTCCGGTACCCCGGGAAGCTGGCCACAACCCCCTCCCTGGGCTGCGAACATCGCCTGGTCCCATCTCCTCTCTTTACAGATGAAGAAACTGAGACCGAGGGAGGAAGGAAGGGAAGGTCACAGCCGAGAGCCCCCGTTTGCGCGGCGCTTTAAGGGCTGTCAGTCAAGCGCTCTGTCTTGTTTGTTTAGATAGCCCGTAGCCCCGACGGAATTTGAACCCAGGGCCCCGGACTCCAAATCCGGCGCTGATTTCCCCAGGTGGTTGTTCCTAGGGTGTGTGTGTTGAGTGTGATCCGCCCCCAGGCTGTTTTCTGGAGGTCTCTCCCGGGTCCTGGGGGAGTGTCTTCCTTGACCTGGTGCCCGCCGGCATTCGGTAGGCTTTTAATTTACGCGTGTTGTTCAAACACTGGGGAGATACTCGTATTGGGGCTGTGCCAGGACTGTCTCGTTTGTCTAAGCTTGGCCCCATGTCTCTCCTCTCCGTCTTACTCTACCGCCACCCTAGGGCGTCTTTGCCTTCGTTTGTCCTGTGCACGGTGCCCGGCAGGTGCTCTGTAAATGCTAATTGACCGACCGATCCAACCATAACGTCGATAGTCCTGATCCGTGTTCGTATAGTATGCAAAACACTTGTCCACGACTCTGGGATGAGTGGTCCCAACTGTCGCTGTCCCCATTCTGTTGTCCAGTCACGTCCGACTCTGTGACCCCATCTGGGCTTTTCTTGGCAGAGATACGGGACTAGTTTGCCATTTCCTTCTGCCCCTTATTTTACAGATGAAGAAACTGAGGCAGAGTGAAGTGACTTGGGTCACAGGGCTAGTAAGTGTCTGAGGCCAGATTTGAACTCAGGAAGATGAGGCTTCCTAAACTGGGCCGGTTTCATTTTTGTCTTTGTATCCTCAGAGCTTAGCACAGTGCCCAGCACTTAACAAGTGCTTAAAGAAATGTTGGTTGATTGATAACTCACAGCCTTATGGCTGGTAAGTGACCAAGTCTTTTTTTAGCACATTACACTGTAGCCCCATATCTCCCTGTCAGAGTTAGTGTCACTTTTAGGCAGGACTTCCCTGGAAACCTGCTGTTTGTTGTCTCGTTACCTGTAGAGTTCTCCCAAATCCAGTTCTGCCATACCATGGATTTACTAGAGTAAATCCCTTCATCTCCTAAAACCTCAGTTTACCCCTTGAGTAAAAATGTGAGAATTCGGTTTGGTGATCTTTCAACTTTCTTTTGGCTTTAGCATTTGGTATAAAATTTAAGGCCATTCTTATACTTTTGGCAGTGGGTGGTCCTGTTATTTTTCTCTGGGGGAGGTTATGACTGGGATCTTGGTTGGAATGTGATTTACTTTCAGTATAATGTATACCAATTTGTTGACAAAAACTGTGGGAGTTTTGACATAAAGTGCAATTTAGATCAGTTCAACAAATGTTTATTATTGTACCTAGTACTGTTCTTGGAATCAGAGGACCTAAATTTTTAGCTCACAAAGTTTTTTAAATCTTTTTTTTTGGGGGGGTGCCCTTCGGGGCAATGGGGGTTAAGTGACTTGCCCAGGATCACACAGCTAGTGTCAAGTGTTTGAGGCTGAATTTGAACTCAGGTCCTCCTGAATAAGGGCTGGTGCTTTATCCATTTCGACACCTAGCTGCCCACAAAGTTGTCTTTTGTTCCCCCACAAAGTTGTTTTAAGGAGAATGTTTTATAAACTCTAAAGTGTCATATAATTTGAATTGCTAGTTGCAGGTGATAAATGATGAAAAATTACTCATCCCCTGTCTTCCAAAGAGCTTATAGTCTAGGAGAGATAAGAGGTATAATAATATCTATAATGGAAATTTGAAAATAATTACGTTCATAGGTGAAGTCAAACATTGGTTGAAAGATTTCATGGAAGATTACTTTAAATTTTGGATATGTGAACCTAGAGAAGGACTTCAGGAATTGATGTTCTGAAAATAAAAATTGTTTTATTTGTATTATATCCCTAGCACCTAGAATGGTGTCTGATATATAATAGTTCCTAATAAATGCTTATTGATTGATTAATCATGTTGGAATTTTTCTGCTCTTCATTCCACTATGAGTGAATGGTGGAGCTTGATGATCTGTTAAGTAGGTTCATTTTTATTGTCCTAAAAGGAGGTAAGTGCATTTCCAAAGGTGAAATCAAATCAATATCAACAGACATTTATTGAGTACTTACTCCCATTCGACCAATGCTTCCCAAACTTATTTAGACATAGAATACTTGTGCTTAATGGAACCCATAAATGCTGGTACAAGGAGAATGGTGCATCTCCCCCCAGGGGTAAAAAGGGAAGGGGCTGGAAATTTTGGAAGAAATAAGCATACATGCATACAGAACAAGTGGTTTTGGTACATTAAATATTTTATATCTTAGGAATGGAAATTATCAAAATGTTATTATATGCAGAAATTTGTGTAATGTGATTGTACATATATAACTTATTGTTTGCTGTCGTGGGGAGAGGAAGGGAAGGAAGGGAGGGAGAACAATTTGGAACTAGAAATCTTATAAAAACAAATGTTGATTTAAAAAAACAAACATTGAAAATGATCTCTACATGTAACTAGAAAATAATAAAATATTTTATGATAAAAAAATTATTACAGAACTCACATCCCTTGATAACACAGTTTGGAAATGTTCTACTAAGACCACTGTAACCTTGGTAGGGTATGAAGTATAGCAGGATCCCTGACTTGTGGAGTTCACCAGTTCAATTTCGGAAGCCTTTTGCTTACATAACAATATAAGGTCTGCATAACTAAGACAGCAGTTGAGAATTCCAAGCATTCATTTCTGTTTAATCGCCAAATAAGTGATACTACAACCTGAGAAAAACTGTTATACGAGACTGCCTAGCCTTGTGGAAGTGGGGAATTGGTGCTGCTTTGTTTAAAAGTAGGAATTTTCTAATCCTTGGTAGTAACCACATAAATAACCTTAATCAAAGGGGGAGTAGGTTTGTGGGAGATGTGGTAATTCAGTTTTAGATTTGTTAAATTTGAGGTAATTGGTGAGACTGCTGGTAATACTTTGAATGGGCTTATCTACATTGATATGACCATTTATTGACTGCGGGTTAGATAACGTTGGGAGAGAATGTTGAAAGTGAAGAGGATTGAGAACAAAACCTTGGGAGTAGAAAGAGGAGGTCTGTGAAGGACACCAGGGGAGCACTTTCAAATAAATCAAAAGGAAGGCTGTTGGATTTGATGATAAAACACTTAGACATCTCAGAGGAAGCATAATGTTAGTAGAGTGGTAGAGATGGAGGCCAAATTTCAAGAGACTGAGGAGTTGATTGTTTCAAAGGAAGGTGAGAAAAATTTAGCAGTGAAGGAGGAAGGGAAAAAAAGCATTTATTAAGTACCTACTGTGTGCCAGGTACTGCTGTACAAATAGCTCATTTGATCCTTGTAGCAACCTGGGGAGGTAGGCACAGTTATTATCCACATTTTACAGTTGGGGAAAGTGAGGCAAACAGGTACAGTGACTTGCCCAGCCAGGGTCACAGAGCTAGTAAGAGTCTTAAGTCAGTTATGAACTCCAGTTTTCTGGACTCCAGGCCCAGTGCTGTATCTGCTACATGACCTTGCTGCCTCTAAGAAGAAAAGATGGCAGCTTAAAGCAATATCAAGTTCAAGAAAAGAGGATTTTTTTTAAAGGATGGATAATAACTTGTTTGTAGGCCAAGGAGAAGAAGCCAACACAGGTAAAAACTGAAGATGCATGAGAGTAGTGATGGTTGACTGGAGCAAAATCACAACAAAGACAGAAAAGGAAGATGTGATGTAGACAGAAGACCTGCTTAACATATATTGCCTTGTTGCCTTGGTCATCTCTTCTTCCTCCCTGTAAACCCTGTGGGGAAGTGATCCTTTGATGCCTATTTGTGTTTCCATTACCTAGGACATTGTTTTACTCATATTTGATACTCAACAAAAAACATTTGAGCTCCACATATGAACAAAACAGTATCCTAGGTAATGGAAACACAAAGGTATCATATGTTGATAGGCAGCCAGGTGTCACAGTGGATGGAATGCTGGGCTTCAAGTCAAGGAGACCTGAGTTCAGATCTCACCTCATAATAACTAGCTGTCTAACAGTGAGCAAATCACTTAACTTCCATTAAAAGGGACATGATAACTGCACCTATCCCAGGGTTGTTACGAGGATCAAATGAGGTAATATTTGTAAAGTGCTTTTCACAGTGCCTGGAACATAGTAGGTGCTCTTTCCCTTTCCCTGCTCTGTCAGAATGCCTTAGCCAGAGTGAAACCTTCAGTTTTTACATTAGCTTCATTTTGGCATATATCCCTCTCTACTCACATATCCTTGGGGTGTGTGTGTATGAGAGAGAGAGAGAGGAAGACAGACAGAATAAGAAAGGAAAAGCAGTTCAGCAAAACAAACACATTAATAGTTTTACAGTATCTATAGCTTTCTACCACTCATAGTCCCCCAGCTCTGCAAAAAAGGAAGAGATGTATTTTCTCATTTTTTTTTCTCCAGGGATAGCTTTGCTGTTCATAGTTCTAGTGTTCAGTTTCTTTCTTCTTCTTCTTCTTCTTCTTGTTGTTGTTATTTACTTTTACATTGTTGTAGTCATTGTTTAAATCTTCCCAGGCTTCTCTGAATTTTTCATATCCATTGTTTTTGTGTGGCATAATACTCCATTATACTAATATAACACTATTTCTTTAGCTCTTTCCTAATTTACAAGTAGCTACTTAGTTTCCAGTTCTTTGCTACCACAAAAAGTGCTGCCATTAATATTTTGGTATAGCTGACACTTAACTTTCTTGGATATCCATTGAGTATATTTCTAGTTGTGGGTTGTTTTTTGTTTTTTGGGGTTTTTTAGCATAATTTCAAATTGCTTTCCAGAATGTTTGGACCAATACATAACTGAACCAATACATAGCTCCACCAGTAGTATTAATATGTCTTTCTTTTCAAAGCTCTTCATACAGGGACTCTTTCCATCTTTTGTTATGTTTGTTAATTTTCTGGATATGAGATGAAACTTCCCAGTTGTTTTGATTTTCATTTCTCTGAATATCAGTGACTTGGAGCAGCCTTTCATACTACTGTTAATAGTTCTCAGTTCTTTTTTTTTGGTGGGGCAATGAGGGTTAAGTGACTTGCCCAGGGTTACACAGGTAGTAAGTGTCAAGGAGACACTGAGGCCAGATTTGAACTCAGGTCCTCCTGAATCCAGAGCCGGTGCTTTATCCACTACACCACCTAGCTGCCCCTCATTTCTTTTAAAAACTGTTTGACCAAGTATTTTTATAGTATCCATTGTTATGTATTTTGAGGTCTGCTTTCTAAAGTGGAAGTGGACCTGTCTAATGGCAGTGTTTCAAAACACTAGAGAGTGATATTGCGTATTATATTAGGTACTGGAGAAAATCAGTGGTGGAAAAGGAACTTTTATTTTTTTTGGTGAGGCAATTGGGATTAAGTGACTTGCCCAGGGTCACACAGCTAGTAAGTGTTAAGTGTCTGAGGCTGGGATTTGAACCCAGGTCCTCCTGACTCCAGGGCTGGTGCTCTATCCACTGTGCCACCTGGCTGCCCCTGGAAAAGGAACTTCTAAATAATAAATTCACTGAAAGCATAGGGTCTAGGAATTTGGGAAACTGACAACCTAAAAATCATATAGATAATGTTTAGAAAGAACCCTTCTCATGTCTCGTCTGCCTTGGATTTGCCAAATAATCCATGCAGCAGTATCAACAAAGATGTGTAGATTTTGTTTGTGTATTTGTTTGTTTCTCTTTATCCTCCTTCCCCTCTACATTTCTGCTGTTTACATATTTATTGAGTGACCATGGTCCTTACTTTATAAAGTTAAAATTACAGGCAAATAGACATGGGGGTGGGGGGTGTAAGCATCTCGTATGTGGATTTTATTTGTTGTTTTCCCTTTTGACCATTTTTGGATATTTGAAGATCTGACATTGTTTTTTGCCAGCTGGGGATGAGACAGGTGGACAGGGCGGATATCCAGGTTTAACTCAGTTGGTTTAGGGCATATTGTTAATGAGGCCATGTTTATGGTCTTAAAACTCTCCACATGGGCCAGTTGATTTAATCCTGTTTTGTACAGTTCCAGACTGTATCTCTGACCCTGGGGAACTGACTGATAGATCCATGCTGTCAGTCAACCACCTGGGAGTCTGACACGGACCCATCACCAGTGCCGGAAAGACAACTTACAGTACATATCAAGGATGGAAAAATTGATAGGACTTGGTAGCAGGAAATATTGTAATAGCAGATAAACATGGGACAAGGAATATTATCTGTTTCTATTTCATGAATTGCCTGTCCCTAAGACTGGAAGACAAAAGTGAATGGGAGTCATATGGCAGGACATGCGAGGGTAGCCAAGCAGCACTTAAATTTTGCTTATGTTGGCAGCCTTGCTGTAGACTCATCACATTTTGGAATCGACCTTTTAAAAAAAATCTAATCTTAGTATCCTTTTCCTCTCTTCCCTTCCCCATCTCTCTTACATTTTGTTTTTTTCTTTTTGTCATTGCATCCCCAGTCCTTAGTGCCTGGCACATAGTAGGTGCTTAATAAATGCTTATAGATTTGTTGACTGTGACTTTGACAGATGAGGAAATCAATATTCATGCAGCTAGTCTGTCTCAGATCAGGAACTAGAAATTAACTCTCTTGACGCCTAATCATGTGCGTTTTCCAACAGACTGACACTTAGAACAGAATTTAGCATGCAGTAAACAATAAATGTTTCTTCTAGCGGGATTTTGACTGTTGAGTCTTCCCTGGAGGTGGTTAAATTTGTTTCTTTATTTTGCTTTCCTCCCCTGCCCCCAGTGAAAGAAAAAAATCCCAGAAAATCATGATTTGGTTATATTTCTTTTGAGTTTTCCTACAGTGTTTCCTCCACTTGTAGGATGATGCTAAGTATAATAATAAGCAAGTTCAGTGAAATCTAGGTGGTGCTTTTAAACTAGGAAAAAACCCAGATCCTAACCTAGGACATTGTTGAACAATGTTGAAATGTGGCAGTTCTTTTCATGTTGTTGTATATTTAAACTGTCATTGTTGAATCAAACTGTGATCATAATTACATCTTTCATTCTTCAGAACAAGGGAAAACGACGCTCTACACCTATAACTTCCTCTTCACTCCTGCCTCCGGCCTCCGAGAAAGATTCATACCTACAAAGTACAGAGATCTCCCTTTGGACTGTGGTGGCAGCTATTCAGGCAGTGGAGAAGAAGGTGGAGTCCCAGGCTGCCCGATTACAGACCCTGGAGGGGCGGACTGGGACAGCAGAGAAGAAACTGGCTGATTATGAGAAGACAGCAGTAGAGTTTGGGAACCAGTTGGAGGGCAAATGGGCTGTGTTGGGGACCTTGGTGCAGGAGTATGGGCTGCTGCAGAGACGGCTGGAGAACATGGAGAACCTTCTGAGAAACAGGAACTTCTGGATCCTGCGGCTCCCCCCGGGCAGCAAGGGCGAGGTTCCCAAGGTAATCTCTCTAGGTCTGGAACTGAGGTTTGGGATGGCATGCTTGACCTTGTATACTCCTTGCATTTTTCTTGAAGGGTCATGCTGTGCCAACATGATAAGAGGAACTCAGTGTGTGACCCTTGTGATTTCAGGTGCCTGGGACTTTTGAAAATGATGGAGTCTATTTCTCAGAGCAAGAATGGGAGAACCTGGATGATTGGCAAAAAGAACTTTACAGGAATGTGATGAAGAGCAACTTTGAGACCCTTGTCTCACTGGGTAAGAGAGTTTCCCTTTTTAGGATTATTTTAGTTATTCTGGACTTTTGGATTTGGACAGTTACTGACCTTGGCCCAAATTATAAATTGTAATTGGGCCCTTATGATGTCCGTTGCCAATTCATAATATAGGAACTTCCCTTTTCTTCTTATTTTCAAAGATATTTAAAAGTCCCAGTGCTGGTCCTCTGGCATTTACTATCTTTGATCACCTGGGTAGATCTTGATTTTCCTTGCTAATAAGAAAAGCATGATCAAATGGAAAGAACACTGAATTAGGAGTCAGGAGAATTGGATTTGTTTAATCACTCAGTCTGTAACTATGATTTTGGGCAAGTCATTTCTATTCTTTCCTTATTTGTCAAGGTAAATAATATCTTTTTTACCTCACTGGGTTTTTATGGGGATGAAATGAGAAGAAAGATGTGGTAGTATCTTGGGAGAATAGTGATCTAAATAAAACAGTACTCTTACCTTTGGAATACAGCGTATAACACTTCATACCTTTGGAATACAGCACATAACCCTTCATAGTATCATAGATTTAGAATTGAAAATTACCTTAGAGATCATAAATCCAATCCTCAGGGTGGTGGAATCACTTATTTATACTTTAACTTGCTCTTAGAGTGAACTTGTGTTCCCTCCTTAGTACACACCAAATGAGTGGAGGAAGATGGTCAGAATGTTGTAGAGTGTGGCAAAAGGTAAACCAGCTTACCTTTCCATGGAGAATTTAGAATTGAGTTTTTCAGAATATTTGGTGTTAATTCACTATCCAGTACCTCCATCACAGGTTCTTTTTGACTAAAGAATTTTTCTGTGAAACTATAGATTCTCTTCTGTTTTCTAGGTGGAAAATGTCTTACATCACCATTAAATTCCTCATTAAAACCAGGTCTACATATTTTTACCTGTAAAATGAAAGGGGTAAAACTAACTCTAACCCTAACCCTTGGGGCATACAATTATTAAGTGTTAGAGCCAGCACTCAAACCCAGGTCTTTTGATTTCAAGGCTGCTGTTCTTTTTGTTGCAACTTATTGTTTTTGCTATAATGGCTGGACCTCTCTTTTGCACTTAACCAGTTTCTATAGTTATAAATGTCTTTTCTGCCTTGTTAGATTATAAACTCCTTGAGAATAGAGTCTTATGTCATTCTGTATCTTTTTATCCCCAGCAACTAATATAGTGCCTTAATACCAATTTAATAAATTTTTATTGAATTGATTAGCTTAGGTAAGACTTTGTCTTGTTAAGATATCAAAGATCTCTGGGAAATAGAAAATGTATAAAATTGAAAAATGCAAAAATTGAAACACTTGATCATTCACAATGTGGGCAAGATAAGTTTAAGCAATCCTTATCTATAAAATGAGTTGGAGGGGTGGCTAGATAGCACAGTGGATAAAGCACCGGCCCTGGATTCAGGAGTACCTGAGTTCAAATCCGACCTCAGACACTTGACACTTACTAGCTGTATGACCCTGGGCAAGTCACTTAACCCCCATTGCCCCACCAAAAAAAAAAAAAAGAGTTGGAGAAGAAAAAGACAAACCCTAAGTGTCTTTGCCAAGAAAACCCTGACAGGGATCATGAAGAGTCGGACACAACTGGGAACAACTGAACAACAATACAATTACATAATCTATGAGTTTATAAAAAAGCAGCCAGGAAAGGGAAAATAAAATAGTTATAGCTTTGCCATGGTTCTGCTGAGGTATAGCATTGGGAATTTGTGTCAACAATTACAAACCAAATGTTCAGTGTATCTTTTTTTTTCCTTTCTTGTTTTTAGACTGTGCCATTTCCAACCCTGAGATCCTGGCCCACCAGGAAGAAGAATCTGGCACAGAGGAACTGGGGGATTTGGCTGGGGAGAGTCCAGGTGGTCCCCACCTAGGTGAGTGGCTTTAGGATACTTTCTACTGTAACTTAAAGTAGTCTCTTACCTTCCTGTACTTCTCTGGAACTAGTCTTTGACTACTTTGTGACAGATTTTAGATGAGGTATTTTCTTCTATTATTAGTAAACTCTTAATTGGTATTATAAATATAAACTTGTGAGCAGGGACCATACTTTATTTTCCTTCTGAATTCATTCAAAGGACCATGGACAGTGCTGGTCATAAAAGTATAAGGCTTAGTTAAAAAATTGATAGATTCAGAAGTGTTCCAGATCACCAACTGTATAGCAGGTGACATCATTTGGGGTCAAAAGGGAACTGCATTGACAGTGCTTTTTCCAATACAGTAATCTGACTTTGGTCGGTCAGTTAACAGTCAACAAGTATTTGTGAAGCAATTAACATGTAACAGGGACTGTGCTAAGTGTGGGGAATACAAAGAAAGGCAATGACATGGTCCCCAATCACAAGGAGCTCACAGTTTATTGGGAGAGACAACTTGTAAAATGCTAAGTTCATATGGGACGAATATAGTGTAAATAGGAGATAATCTCAGAGAAAGCACCATGTTTATTTTGTTTTTAAAAACAATATTTCATTTTTTCCCAATTACATGTAAAGACCATTTTAACTTTCATTTTTTTAAAAATTTGAGTTACAAATTTTCTCTCTCACCTCTTCCTTCCCTGAATTGGTAAACAATTTGGTATAGGATATACATGTTCAATTGTGCAAAATATATTACCATATTAGTCATGTTGTAAACAGACCATAAGGAAGGAAAAAAAAACTTGAAAAAAATACAGAACATGAAAAATGGTATACTTTGATCTGCATTCAGACTCTATTAGTTCTTTCTCTGGAGGTAGATGGCATTTTCCATCATGAGTCCTTTGGGGTTGTCTTGGATCATTGTATTGCTGAGAATATCTAAGCATTCACAGTTGATTATCATACAGTATTGCTGTTAACCATGTTAACACTGTCTTCCTGGTTCAGGTCACTTCACTTTGCATCAGTTCATATATATTTTTCCAGGTTTTTCTGAAATGAGTCAGCTCATTGTTTGTTATAGCACAGTAATATTCTATTACAATAATATACCACAACTTGTTCAGCCATTCCCCAATTGATGGGCATCCCCTCAATTCCCAATTCTTTGACACTATGAAAAGAGCTGTTATAAATATTTTTGTACAAATAGGTCCCTTCCTCCTCCCTTGCTTTTTAAAATCTCTTTGGGATACAAACTTACTAGTGTTACTGCTGGATCAAAGGATATGCACGGTTTTATGACCCTTTGGTCCTAACTCCAAATTGTTCTCCTGAATAGTTGGTTTGTTTACAACTCCAGCAATATTGTACTACTGTCCCGGTTTTTCCATATCCCCTTCAACATTTGTTATTTTCCTTTTCTGTTGTATTATCCAATCTTATAGGTGTGAGGTGGTACCTCAGAGTTGTTTTGATTTGCATTTCTCTAATCAATAGATATTTAAAACTTTTTTTGTATGATTATAGATAACTTTGATTTCTTTGTCTGAAAACTGCCTGTTCATATACTTTGACCATTTATCAACTGGGGAATGATTTATATTCTTATAAATTTGATTCAGTTCTTTATATGAGAAATGAGGCTTTTATCAGAGACACCTACTATAAAAATTGTTTCCCGGTTTTCTGGAAAGCACCATGTTTAGAAAGGTATGACACAAAGGTTATTCAGTGCCTGCTTGACCTCTTGTATATGGATGCTCTGCTTGCCTTTGATTTATACCTTCCTTCACTAGCATTCAAGCAGCCCCCTTATTACCTTTTAAGGAAAGGCTAAGGCAGATTCTTTAAATCTCACACAAAATGAGCCCTATGTTGACCAAACCATCTGTTGCATCAGTAGCCATTTCACACAACCTGTCATTCACTAGCCATAATGACTTTTGTCAGGCCATTCAGTAAGTACTTGGTAGTCTTAGTCTCTGGATATTCTTCCCAAGGATAGAAAATTTTGAGTCAGCTCAGTTAACACAGTTTCGCCATATTGCTTCAGACTCCATCTGTCTGTGGCTTTCACCTTCTCACATTTCTCATGTACCTGTGTGATTGCTGTAGCAGCAGAAGCCATAAAGACACCCAGGAATACTCTGATTCCCATTGATGAAGTGGGAGAAAAACCTTGGGATCAATCATCTAGTCCAGCCCCTTGTTTTACAGAGGAAGAAACTGAGGTTCAGCAAGGATAAGTGACTTGCAAAAGAATACATAAGGTCAGCCAGTTTGAAGGCATATCCTTCAACTCTAAACTGGCTTTCTTTTTATTCATACCTAATACTTCAGCTTTATAGAGAGAGCTCTAGCAAATGCCTTCAGGCCAGATTTGTGTTATGTAAGTTTATCTTTTTGGGGGGAAAGGGGGAGTGTTTCCATTCCCAAACAAATAATACTTCTTCAATCCAAGCAGTTTATAGTATACTCCAGTAGCAATATCACATCTGCCTCTGTCTTCATTGAGTCTTACTCAAATACTCTTCATATTTACTCTCTGAAGTTCCTGAGTTTCCTCACATATCTTCTACATAGGTGGTGCTCCTGCTCTACCCCTTTTTGTCTATTCTTTTTCTTTTCTACAAGGTCCTACCAGAGCCATATTCAAGTTGTATCCCACAAGTCTTAGGAAAAGAATGAGATCCAGACTCTCAACACCTTGGGCACCATAACTATACCACACCTTTCCCTCCTAGCTTCATTTGGCTCCTCTGCATGTATTTATATCATTCATTCTCACCACATTTTCTTTCTTATCACTATGTCCAGCCTGGCTTGATTTAAAAAAATATCAGTCTGGGGCATCTAGGTGGCGTAGTGGATAGAGCACCGACCCTGGATTCAGGAGGACCTGAGTTCAAATCCAGCCTCAGACGCTTGACACTTACTAGGTGTGTGACCCTGGGCAAGTCACTTAACCCCAATTGCCTCACCAAAAAAACCCAAAAAACAAAACAACAGCCCTTTACTCTATGATTCCTCTGAATAATCTAGAGGAAGTGCTGATATTAAAAGCCAGGAGTCTCTAAACTTTTTCTCATACTACCATCCATAAAAAAAATTTCATGCTTGTACCCCCAAAACATCTATATTTACTTACTTTAAAATTAAATAGATATACAACTCTACTAATAGTTATATATATTACAAACATTAAACAAAAAATAGAAATTAAGAGATGATGAGATAAAGATGAAATAATAGAGAACCACTAGAGTTTATTAAGGAGCAGGGGGTGATATAATCAGAAAATCGCTTTTTCATAAATCTGTGTGGAGGTTAAATTAGAGGGGGGGAAACTTGAGGCAGGGGAACTAATTAGGAATCTATTATAATTGTCTGGGTGATGAGACCCTGAACTAAGGTGGTTGCTCTCTGAATAAAGAGAAGTATACAGATAATTCTCACTTTACATAAGTGGACCATTCCATAAAGTGATTTTTTGGGGGGTTGGGGTGGGGCAATGAAGGTTAAGTGATTTGCCCAGGGTCACACAGTTAGTAAGTGTCAAGTGCCTGAGGCTGGATTTGAACTCAGTTCTTCCTAAATCCAGGGTCGGTGCTTTATCCACTGCAGCCACCTTGCTGCCTCTCCATAAAGTGATTTTTACATAATTCAAATGTACCCATGCATGTGGGGAAGAGGGGGAGGGTGGCCAGAAGGGGTGGGGCATATCCCCCTCCCCCACAATGGAAGGGGGGTTGGCATAGCACATGTTTAAGGACACATGGAGGCTGGAGACAGAGAATTGAGAGGAGGAGGAGGAACGTGTGGATGGGGGGAAGCAGACAAAGACAGACAGGAGAGGATAGGTGACATTTAAGGCCCAGGGACAGACATGGCACCTGTTGGAGGACAAATGGAAGACAGATAAATGGGCCAGACATGTAAGTGTATGGGTAGAGTGGGGCAGAAGTCTTTCTCAGCTTCAGAGGTCTCGGGCTAAGCCCCAATTGGTGTCAGTGGTGGGGTAGTCTTTCCTTGTGTCCATTCTATTTTCCCTTGGAAGTTTTTGTTTGTGTGTTTTGTTCTTTTGGTTTCAGGGTGAGGGGCTTTGGAGTGCTGAGCCAAGGGGCAGAAATGGAAAGAGCACAGTACTGTGTAGTAAAGTTAACATAGATGTTCTTTTGGAATGCAGATTTCTTTCAGGATTATTTACATAAAGTCAAATTTCCATAATGGGAATTTACATAAAGCGAGAACTGTCTGTATTGGAGAGATGTAAAGGAGGTAGAAATGACAAGATCTGGCAACTGATTGGATATATGAGCTGAAAGTAAGTGAGGAGTCAAAGATAACACCAAGATTGAGAACCTGGGTGAATACAGGGATGGTGGTACCCTCATCATTAATAAGGAAGTTCAGAAGAAAGGTTAATTTGGGGCAAAAGCAATGAGTTTTCTTTGGGACATATTGAGTTTGAGGTGCCCATGGGGCATCCAGTTGGAAGTGTCCAATGGGTAGTTCATGATCACAGGATCGGATTTAGATTTGGAAGCGACCTTAGAGGCCAATGAGTCTAACCCCCTTGTTTTATAGATGGAAAAAACTGAAGCACTGAAAGATTAAATGACTTGCCCCAGATGTGAGACTAAAGTTCTGAGGAGAGATGTTAGGGCTGGATAAGTAAAACTGGGAGAGTTTTGCATAGAAATGATAGTTAAAACCATTAACTGAGAGAATATATAGAGAGAAGAGTAGAGTACACCCACAGAAGAGACATGAAATGGATGTTGAGATAGCAAAGAAGACTGAACAGGGAGGTTTAGACAGCTGGGAGGAGAACTAAGAAAAAGCTATGTCTGGATTACCCAAAGAGAAGAGATTAGGTATCCAGGAAGAGAGAGTGGTCAGCAGTGTCAAATGCTTTAGAAAGGTCAAGAAGAATTAAGATTGAAAAAAGGCCCTCTGATTTGGCAATTAATGATCATTGCTAACTTTGAAGAGAGTGGTTGGAATTAAGTGAGGAGTCAAGGATAAAGAAAGAAGATTGAGAACCTATAAGACTAGAAGGATGGTGGTACATGGAAATAGGAAAGTTAAGGAGAGGGATGGATTTGGAAAGAAAACTTATCCTGTGCTACTTTTCCTATTGAAAAATGAAGTATGTGTAGGTTTTAGTTATTAGCTGCTACGCCTAAGTCCTCTGCAGGTATGATGACTTGGGACAGAAGATGAGGACTACAGGAGAGGAGTAGAAATTTGTCTGTGCCCCTGAGTTGCATTATTGGGGGTCTCAGGCCTAGTATCACCTGAGAAGGCTGTGGGAAGGGGACTGAATGAGAGTGTATTAGAGGTATCGTAGTTTTGTTTGAAACAGTCTGTGATTGACTAATTGGCTATCAAGATGGGATGGGGGGAGGATGTAATCCTTTTTCACTCACTGATTGTTTGATCACCTACTCCTTTGGGTCATTCTGTGATCCCTTAGAGTAGTGATGTCAGACTAAACTAGAAGTGATCCTTGAGGGGGATCCATATTGATGGGCTGCTCTAAAGACACCGGCCCCACATCTATTCTAATTTTACTTATTTTGTTACACATTTTCCAATTACATTTTGTTTTTTTGTTTTGGTTTTTGGTGGGGCAATGAGGGTTAAGTGACTTGTCCAGGGTCACACAGCTAGTAAGTGTTAAGTGTCTGAGGCCAGATTTGAACTCAGGTACTACTGACTCCAGGGCCGGTGCTCTATTCACTGCGCCACCTAGCTGCCCCCAATTACATTTTGATATGGTTCAGTGACTTCTGCCATAGCAGCCTACTTTAGACACCATTGTAATAAGCTATTGTTTGCTTCAGCTATTGCCCTATTTCTTGCAATTCTACATTTGAAGGATGTCACACCAAATTCTCCTCCAAACCCTGAAAATGCCTTATTGTACTAACACTTCAGAAAAGGTGGTATAAAAGTATTTCCATGTTTCTCTTCTCAAGACTATAGAATAAAGGGAGCTTGAATAAGAGGTCAAAGACCAGAATGCATCCATATAAATCAGGAAGGAAGCTTTAAAACCAGGTAATTTATATTGAACCTTAAAAGATAGAAATGTGATGACAGAAAAGACAGACAAATATGTATTTTTAAGAAGTGGCTTTAGTGGTTTTAAGTGTTGAGACTGGTTTTCTCTGCCTCTTCTGTAGGTAAAGAGTAATAAGTCATTTCCTAAGTCATTTGCTGTTTAGATGACTTATTTGGAACTCTGAAGGCAAAGCTGTTTTAAGAGACCTTTTTTTTTTGTTTAGAGTTCAGGGGTATTATAGTTTCATTTTTGTTTGTTTCTCCTCTTCTTTTCCTGTACAGCAGATGGAGTTATGATCAAACAGGAGATGAAGTACCATCAAGAAAGCCCTGAAGACTTGCCCGGAGAGTTTTCTGGTAGCGTTGAACAGCATGCTTTACTAATCCCTGAGCAGGCTGCAACCTGGGATGGTCAGGGCAACTCCATCCTTCTGGAGACTGACCCAGAGGTGGCTAAACTGGAAGAAGCTATAGAATGTGACCAAGACCGAAGTAATGCCAAAACATTGAGCTTTCATCGGAAGCGGAAAGCTAGTGGGCAAGCCCGATCAGGTCAGGAGTGCAGACAGGGCATGAGGTTAAAAAGGAGTCTGGCCCACCCTCGGAGCCCCCCAGCCACTGGTTCATACGAGTGCTCTGAGTGTGATGTCAGTTTCCGATACAAGCAGCAGCTGACTGTTCATATGAGAACCCACCCTGGTTGGGGGTCCTTTGGGGATCCAGAGCCTGAGGAGAATCTACGGCCCAGGCCCCAGCTCAAACCTCAAGCCAAGAGGGTGAAGCCGCACCGGTGTGAAGAGTGTCTGAGAAGTTTTAGTTGTAAGGCAAGCCTTGTGACCCACCAGCGGTGCCACCTGCAGGAAGGCTCAAGCGTGGGCCAGCGAGTCCAGGAGAGGTTCTCACCCAATAGCCTGGTGGCACTACCGGGCCACATCCCTTGGAGGAAGAGCCGAAGCTCACTTATCTGTGGATACTGTGGCAAGAGTTTCAGCCATCCTTCTGACCTGGTGCGGCATCAGCGCATCCACACAGGTGAACGGCCCTACAGCTGTGCACAGTGTGAGAAGAGTTTTGTACAGAAGCAGCACCTATTACAGCACCAGAAGATCCATCAGAGAGAACGGGGTGGGCTGGCCCTGGAACCTGGAGGGAATGATGGGCTGCTCTAAAGATGCCGGCCCCTCATCTATCCCTGGGGCAGGGGGGGCCGGCATAAGCCCCCTGGAAAGTCACTGTGCAGGGGTGAGGCAGCTCTCAACTAGATCCTGCTTTAGGGCAGGGTGAGCTCAGCCACCCCCCTACCCTCCTCTCCTTTCTCCGACCAAGCACTAGACTGAGCCCGAACTCTTCCCTGAAAACCATGCTGAGATGGGGTAGGTAGCCTGAAAGTCAGGCTTCCATATCCTGCCTTCCACCTGCTGATGAGTCAGCCATTCTTTGGAATCCTTTGTGCCTCTGTTTTTCACATTACCCCAGGGTTTGTGGGTTGGAGTGGCCTAGGTTTGCCACCTGCTGGGGAGTTGTGTTCTGTTGCCAGGCCCAAGTAGCGTTCTTCACAAGAATCCCATAATGGAAATTCCCACAGATGCCCCTTCTGCCCCTCCAGGTGACCTATGATCACCTCCAAGGCCTGTTGTTGGGGTGTTTTGTAACCGCCTCTGGGGGGAGTGGGGCCAGAGTTATTAGCAGTTGTGTGGCAGGAAGTTGGGAAGCACAATATTTCATTTCTTTAAAAAAAAAGTTATAATTGGTGTTAACATGTAGGATTAACTTAAATGAGCCACTTTCCTTTCTCTGCTGATACCTGTTTTGAACTCAGTTTGAGGATTTTTGTCATTTAATTTTTAAAACCAAGCTTTCTGACACTTGGGTTTTTTTGTTTGTTTGTTTTGTTTTGTTTTTTTTAAATTCTAAAAGAAGTGGTTGTTCCTAACTGGGACTGGGCCCACCCTCTAGGAGGGAATAAAGGATATGAGGTTTCTTTAGTGTTACCATCACTGAGTGGACAAATCAGGGAGCAGAGGACATGTTTCTGGTGTTTCTCTGACTAGCTCCTGGAAGTCACAAGTTGAATGGCTTTGTTTATAGAGAATCAAGGAGAAGAGATAAAATGGCTGAATTCCAAAAGCCCCTGAGATTGTAAAAGGCAGACTTGGAGCTCTTTCACTGGAATAAACGTAGAATCTGGTTTCAGGGCTTTACATGTGAGCAAGGAACTGGGCCTATTTCTTTTGTATGTATGTATAACCTTGGTTGTTCCATAAGGGTCTGTGGCCTTGGTTTATCAGGGTTTTTCAGGTTTTAGAATTGGCTGTGGGTCTTAGTTTCAGAGGGACAATGAAGGGAAGTGTTCAGTTCCTTACCTCTGAAGCCGCTGCCAAATGCTCATTGCTATTACTGATATCTCTGGTGGAAAAAGAGGGAGAGGGTTCCTGGGACAGACAGGAATCCCTCATTGTGCTCTGCTTAGAATAAAACTGCTAACTAGCAAAAAGCCCTTATCTGGTGTTTTCCTCCTGTCAGAAATGGCTTCCCTAGTTTTGGGGAGCTGAAGTGAGAGAGGCAGACTTTCTTGGGATGTTACGAGGAAATTGGCCAAGAAGCTTAGACTTAAGACTCTGTGGAGTCAGTAACTTCCATTGCATTTCAGTCCAGGTCAGCTACATGACACAGGTTTGTCTTGCCATAGAACTAAACTTCCTAATGTTTGTGAGAACACTGAGTGTCTTCTCAGCTTTATGTCCTTTCCCTAAACACCTCCCTTAAAGACACCCCTTTTAGGCCTCATAGGATTGGATTCATCACATCTTTTGAACATTTGTTTTATAAACAGGAGAGTGATAGGACTTCCTCTGAACTATTTCTTACTTTGACAAAGGAGCTGTAATATTTGGTAAATTTGGTGATAACTGGTATTACCATGAGAAACCCTTACAGGATCTTAGTCCAGCTTCAGCTTTGATAGTTGTAATTAAAATTGATAGAATCTACCTGGTGAGGTCCCCACAGTTCATGTCTCATCTTTGCTTTTGCAGTAACAGAACTTTGACTTTTGAACTTGAGAGGGGCAATGCTGAGTGCTAACCACATTCACAAGGAGACGGTTTTAGTATAAAACAATGAAAATTTATTAAATTACAGTGGGAGATATGCCTGGCTTGAGAACCATGCCTGGACAACTCAGGAGATTAAATGAACGTTGAGAAAGTTTATTGAGCATAATATCAAAGCAGAAGAAAGTTGGATGTTCCTAAGGGATATTTCCATCAATCTACATACCAAGGCAAAGACACATTTGGTACTTTCTTCTTGAGCTTATTATATATCAGTGCAGTCAGCTGATATATCGATGGTTCTGGGTGGCTGATGGACAGACATTTAGCTGAACACAGCAGTGCATGTTTAAATTTATTTTCAAAACTTCATAGAAATCCAAAGGGGAGTCATTTGAAAAGAGGTTCAGAATGAGCCATTTTTAATACCTCTTCAAAAAAATTGCTCATACAATGAGCTCTAAGGTCTTAGATGTGCAGCATTGTTTTTCTTATTTTGCTGAATCTTGCAAATTTTGCTTAATGAGCAACAGAATTCACTGAAGAAACCATAGCTGACCTGAGGTATAGAACTGGGTTTAGAGCACCGTGGATTTGGGGAGAGCTGCCATACATGTACAGGGAATGCCGGCGGGCATTATAGGGATAAGCAGGCATGTCAGGCAGGAGACAAGGTGCCGAATCCCAGTAGGTGTGGCTGATTATAGGGGTGTGTCATAACTGGATAATAGACCTGCCTCAAAGTAGAAAGCTGTTGTATGGTATTTGAATAGGTACTATTAACTGATGTTTCCAGAGCAACCTGTCAGCCACCTGACCGTATATAGTAACCTTATATACCTGAGGAACTTGCTTGGTCTATCCCAGAAGAGTATGTAGCTTAATAAACGCTGATGATATCTCACATATCCCACAAGAGACTGTTCCCTAAAGTGTTGTTGGCTGCTTCGATAAGGTAAATTAATACTGCAAAACCTTGGTGTCTTGAAATGAGTCATTGCCTTTTGGATCACAAAAATATGAGTTGGCATCGAGATGCCTCAGCCTTCCTGACCTAATTAGTTGAAACAGTGGGGGCAACTGCAGCAAGAGGAGCAGCGTTGGATGAGAAGGTTGCTGAAGAGATTAAGGTCTGATATATGGCCAAGAGAGTATGCACTGTATGGTAGACAGTGAGGATACACAAGTGGTGGCACTCAGTGGATATTTGTCAAATAGCTTGTCCTGAAGCTGACATTGTATCAGTGTTCAAAAAAACAGGCCGCTGAAGAATATCTCCAACATATTTGGGGAGGAGTATGGGACAATGCCAGTGAGAGGTTTGCCATCGGTTCCATTGTATGGAAAACATACCATACCATTGTTAAGACACTCCTGTTTCATTGTTACTCCATTCATACTTCTTCCCCTGAAGATTTCAGAATCTTGTTCCATCTGATTCTGTGAAGAGTTGGACAAACCCCTCCAAACTGAATCAACATAAACTTTGACGTTTGGTGACTACTGTGCCAAAAGGTAAGCCCAGACGAAGTGCATAGAGTAGGGAACTTGGACGTGTGATGGCTTCATTAATATAGGCAACTTCCAAGTGAGAAAAAGTCCTCTGCCACCTTGCAACAGAGAGCCTTAGAAAGTGGCCTCGAGCTCTCAGAGGTCTAGTGTCTCACCCAAGATCATCAAGACCAAACTTTCCAGGCCAGCTTGAAGAAATATATATTGGACAGTCTGGGTCAGAAGTAAGGAATGAAGCCAGATCTTTGGTGACCACACACAAGTTTCATGCCTTTACATTACAAATATTTCCATTGGGGCGGCTAGGTGGCGCAGCAGATAAAGCACCGGCCCTGGATTCAGGAGCACCTGAGTTCAAATCCAGCCTTAGACACTTGACACGTACTAGCTGTGTGACCTTGGGCAAGTCACTTAACCCTCCTTGCCCAGCCCCCCCCCCAAACAAACAAACAAACAAATATTTCCATTGAAAAATGGGAAGTATATAGGGTCAGCATGACAAAAAGTGAAATTGTTTCTATTTTAAGAGACAGAAAATGACATTACTGATGTGGGGATCATTCCTAAATCAAGTGTCTCTGTGCAGCTAGATCACTGACTTGTTAGAGCAAAAATCAAAATTAGTACAAAGTTAAGGGGGTGAATGCTCAGTTTTGAGAATTTGGAAAAATAAAAATGAGAAAAATGGTATATAATTAAAATGGCATCCTTACCTATTTTAAACGAGTTATTGATGCCAAAAATAGGACATGGGTGGAGAAAAGGACATAAAGCTCGATTATAACAATTTTATGCAGATATTTAACTGATATAAATACCATAGAGAAGAAACCAAAATAGCCTAGAAGCTGCATCAGCCAATAAACATGACTTGATCTAGCTAAGTAAAGTGTATCAAAGACAATACCAATTTAGAATAACAGGTCATTTGTAAAATCTTAAAGAAAAGAAGGGATTGGTGGGAAATGGAGAAGTATCACTTTATAAGACAGTGTAAAAAAAATAAGACAATAAGGAAAACTTGCTGAAAGACCTAAGCAAAGTCATCTGAAAGCATTTAAAGATAAAGCTGAAAGGATGGCGGACAGATTGCAAAACTGCAAGAGTTTTTTTTGTTTGTTTGTTTTTTGTTTTTTTAGTGAGGCAGTTGGGGTTAAGTGACTTGCCCAGGGTCACACAGCTAGTAAGTGTTAAGTGTCTGAGGCCGGATTTGAACTCAGGTACTCCTGACTCCAGGGCTGGTGCTCTATCCACTGTGCCACCTAGCTGCCCCAAAACTGCAACAGTTTTATAAAAATTTTTATAGCAAACTTCTATAGCAAGGATAGTGGACCCACCACATTTGGATTCAGTATAGTTCTGGATGTCCTGATGGAAGAAGGGGAATTGGCACTGAAGAAAACCAACAGAAAAGACATTTGGATTGCACTGAGAGGAGTTATGTGCTTGGGGTGACCTAATTTTGAGGGCACTAAGAAATCCTCGAGGTTTGTGAAAGGAGAGGAAACAGCATAAAAACATCTCATAAAAATTTCTTATCAAAAAAGGCAATCAAGATGATCTCAAAAATAGCTACTAATCCATATGCCTAGTTTCCCATCTGTACAAATTATTACATCCTTGGCACACATTGAGGGAGTCCTTCATGAGCTTGAGGGAACAGGCATTTTAAGAAATAGGCCACATCCGACCATTGACTGAAAGGCACAAAAGATGCCTTTTCCTATTTTGCTTACTGATTGTTTGCCAAAAAAAAACCATTTGATTTTGTAAAGCAGAGCATTGCCATAAAAGCTCATCTCAAAAAGTCTCCCATATCTTGAAAGATGTGAAGACAGAGAATTTTATTAAATGACCCTCAGTTATTAGTGACAGGTGGAATATAAAAGGGACATGTATGTATGCTAGAAGTTAAGTGGAATTTTCTAGAAATTCGCTATAGGTGGTGAGGCCCTCCAAGTACTCCTGTTTGTGAATGACAATGTGTTTACTGCACCAAGCCCTGGAGCATTGCAGACTTCTAAATGAGATCAATAACCTTAGCCTTTTCCCTTGGAACAGTTTCTGGTGGTGGTGTGTAGTTTTGAGTCAAGGAATGCTACTCTCTGAAGAACTGAAGTTAATAGTTATCCACAAGTTTTGGAGAACATATCAGGCATTATCAGTAGCAGCACATTACAAATGAGAAGTTATTCATGAAAAGTAATATAAAAAATGTTAGAAAACTATATCATTGGAAAAGTTAAGTGTTGGGTGTATAGATTGAGGGATAGCCCGCACACTCCATTGCTATCTATTCATTGTAAGGAAAATGTGAGGACCTTCAGCATGTTGGGTGGTAGCTAAGCACTGTGGCAAATTTGTGGGGTGACACAAATGAAGGTTGGATTTGGATACATTGGGTTTTTTGTCTGGATGGTGAGCTCACGTCTCTCTTGGAGCATGTATGGAAATCTTTACATTAAAAAGAGGGGGTGGGGCAGCTAGGTGGCACAGTGGATAGAGCACCAGCCCTGGAATCAGGAGGACCTGAGTTCAAGTCCTGCCTCGGACACTTAACACTTACTAGATGTGTGACTCTGGGCACACCAATTGCCTCACCAAAAAAAAAAAAAAAAAATGGGGGCAGCTAGGTGGTGCAATGGATAGAGCACTGGCCCTGGATTCAGGAGGACCTGAATTCAAATCTAGCCTCAGACCCTTGACAGTAGCTGTGTGACCCTGGGCAAGTCACTTAACCCCAACTGCCTCCCCCCCAAAAATTTTTAAGGTGGGGGCAACCATCCAGTGATTCCTGTCCCTGTTACATGCATGGCAGAGAGCCCTTGTTTGCAGGATATTAGGGTGACCTAGGAAAAGGAACCGAGTAGTTTTTAAATTAAAGTCCAGCTTAGAGTCAAAAACTGCACATTGAGGAAGGCCCCTCGAAGAAAATTGTTTCCTGGCTCTTACTGGCTAAAAGTTTGGGGGATCTTCGTCACCTTGGCACCCTAGCCTTGAGGAAGATGAGAGCTTCAGGGGTTCCTTCCGGACTGATGTAAATGTCTAGGAAAGAGAGTAATTGAGATCCAGGACTGGAAGATACTGTTTATTTCCTGTGAAGTGGGAAAAGTGAAGAAAAGTTAAAAAAAAAAACCCAAACCATGAAGTTACACATTTCTGTACATAACAGACAGCATTTTAACAAATCAAATCATATGTAGTATATTTTAATTTTAAACAACATGTATTAACTTTTTTTTTTTGCAGGGCAATGGGGTTTAAGTGACTTGCCCAGGGTCACACAGCTAGTAAGTGTCTGAGGCTGGGTTTGAACTCAGGTCCTCCTGAATCCAAGGCTAGTGCCTTATCCATTGCACCACCTAGCTGCCCCCATGTATTAACTTTTAAAGTCTGTAATGGGTAATTTTTTGGGGGGGTGAGGCAATTAGGGTTAAGTGACTTGCCCAGGGTCACAGAGATAGTAAGTGTCAAGTGTCTGAGGTCAGATTTGAACTCAGGTACTCCTGACTCCAAGGATTGTGCTCTATCCACTGCACTACCCAGCTGCCTCTGTAATGGGTAATTTTTTTTTTAATTCCCGAAAATTTTTGCCTCAATGTGTGATGCTCCCAGCCCCCTTTGCTTAATATTTGAACTCTTAAAAACTGCTAGTTCTCAGGATTTCCTTCTCCCTTATTAGTTTCAGTGAATCTTAAGTTATTTGAAGAGAATCTGCTGTTGAAATTGGTAGTTTCCCCAGTGGTCTACATACCCTCCCATGTTTTTGAAAGGAGGCAGGTTCCTTTGGTCACTGGACAGTCATTTAAGGAAACAAAGTAGTTATGGCCAAATAGTGATAAAAATGACTATATGTAGGGTATCATTCATGAGTGGAACCATCCAGAATGCATTATCACTTAAAATATCTAGCAGAAGTTATGGGAGAGCATGGCTAAGAAGTTGGGGTAAATGGCTTGTGATCGTCACCACTGGACACCAAAGTTTGGAATAATTTGTTTTTAAATTTTTTCATAATTGAGAGTTAATTTTATATGGGTTCAGGACAATTTTAAGAATACAGGTACATGTAAGAATAAAAATGTCCAACCCAATAAACATTTTTTTAAGCACCTGCTGCGTGTAGAAGACTGATGGGTGGGGTGGGGTGGGGTGTGGTGCGAAGTGGTTTAAAACCTAGTTTAGAAAAGGGTCTGTACTCATGTTGCTTACATCCTAGCACAGAGATAGTTATATGTTAGTATCTCCTTACTAGATAAGAATTGCAAACATGCGGAATCTAAGGCAGGCAGGAAGTTTTTTTTGGTTTTTTTTGGCTGGGCAATGAGGGTTAAGTGACTTGCCCAGGGTCACACAGCTAGTGTCAAGTGTCCGAGGCCGGATTTGAACTCGGGTACTCCTGAATCCAGGGCCAGTGCTTTATCCACTGCGCCACTTAGCTGCCCCAGGAAGGGAAGATTTTAAAAGCTTTTCCTTTTTATTCCATATATAAATCCTATTATTTCATGTGTTCATACTGGGAAGGCACCTTAAAAATCAGTCATTTGGTCGATGACAGCAGAGATTGAGGTTTGCCAAAAGTTTCAGTTAGTGGCAGTTACAGGCTGAACCTAGTTCTAGGACCCGAGGGGTAGGCCGAACACTCCCAAGCCGTTGGCTGCCCATCCGGCTGGACGCCCCTTTTTACTTTACCCATCCAAGCTCACTTAAGCGTTGACAAGCGCTCCCCAACCTTCTCCCCGTATCCAGTAACAACCCCTGTAACGCTGGAAGTTGGTCCTAAATGGGTAAGTTGAGTTCTACTGACTCGCACCGCAGAGCCGCCTTGAAGTCGCCCCCCCCCCCCCAGGCCTGGAACCTGCCTGGGTTGGCGCGCCCCCCCGCCCCACTCCCGGCTTCGTTTAAGAGGATTTAGGCCTCGGGGGTGCTTGGGGAGGGAACGCCCCCTGGAGCTTACGTCGACGAGTTTAAAGAGGCTTGTTTCTACTTCCATTACAGCCCCATCTGGACTGCCCCTCCCCCTCCCTCCCCCATCAGAACAAAGGCGCGCCCTATAAATCCACCCTGGCCCCGACTGCCCTAGGTTGGTGCTATTCCTCAGGTTCGGCTTCTTTGAAGTGTGTTGTTTGAATCCTTTTGTTTGAGTCTCGCCCGGGGTGTTAGGCTCTACAGGCCAGAGGCAGGGCGGAACAAAGCGGCCGTCGCTCCGCCGCGGTGCTCCTGGGCCTGCGCCATTCAGTCCTACGGTCCGCAGGGGGCGCTCTCGGCATTCCGGGCTGGCTCTCGCTGAGCCCGGCGGCACGTGTCCTGAGGCCCTGGGCGGGGCTTGACGGAGACCACAGGGCGGCTTGGCTCCAGCTCCGTCGTGTAGCCGGTGTCGACCGCTTCGCCCGCGGGCCGGCTCCGGCTCCGCACCCCGGCACCAGCGCCTCTCGCCCGGGGCGAGCGGCCCAGGCCGCAGGCAGGCTCACCCGCGCGCGGCGGCAGGGGACCATGGCCGAGGCGGCGCCCGCTCCGGTGAGCCCCGAGGCTGGGCGGCGGAGGCCGGCGGGAGGGAGGAGGGGAGGGAGAGCGGCGCGGGCGGGGGTCCTCGCAGCCTGGCGCGGGGCTCGGCCCCTTCGCCCACAGCGGCCTTGGCCTTCCACGCGTTTCCGGCAGCGGGGCCGGGCCGCCCTTCGTGGCCGCGGCTGTGGCCGTGGCCGTGGGGGCGGGGGGAGGGCCGCCACAGGATGAGTGGGTCCGGGAGACCTGAGCCCAGGTGGGGGGCTCGAAGCCCCCGCCCCTCCCCGAGGGTGCCGATCGCCGAGAGTCGGAGACCCTCTACCCCCCTGCGGCCCGACCGCCCCAAATTGTGGGGCCCGCCTCCGGATAGTGGCAAAGGAGACGGATAACCTGTGATCTGGCGTGACTGTGAACCCTAGGACGACGGCAGCCCCGAAACAGCCGGCGGTCGTCCCCTGGGAAGAGCAGTGGGTCAGGAGAAGACTCCGGTTCGGTCCTACCCCGGCCCCTACTACTTGTATGATCGTGGCCAAGCCACTTCTGGGCGCAGGGTCTTCTGTATCACGAAGGGACTGGACCAAATGTTTAAGGTCCCTTACAGCTGTTAATCTGGGGTCCTTGGATCGCACAAAGGGTTCCAGCTGTTTTACAAAGACTTCTGCAAAAGAGCCACGGTAGAGGGCCTGCCTTGTCGTGTGTCCTACCCCCTTTGACTGTCTGGTGAAGCCGAGGGAACCTTTCTCGGAATACTTTTAAAGACATAAAATACGTGGGATTATAAAGGAGATCAGTTAGACTGGCATACAGGTATCAAAAAATATGTGTGTACATGTCTATACACACATTTTTTTAAAGTTACCGGCACCAAAAAGATGGGCTTTTTCCTGTAGCCTGAGAGAGAGACGATTGATAGCTAGCTCTCGTATCCTGCTCTGTTAGTGTCCTCTAGACTCCTGAACTCCAGGAAAGCTCCCAGCACTTTGGGGGGGGGGGTGTTCTCAGTGGTAAACATGGGGGGAGGGGGTCAAGGGACAAGAATCACTGGAATCACAGATCCATTGGAGTTTTGAAGTAATTTTAAGTTGTGTTAATAGTCTGCTTTTTTCTCCCAGGATAAGGTCAGTCTTAGTCATTATAATTTTATGACATTCAGTTGTTTTTAAGCATTCAGTTTTGATTGTTTCATTATTTCAACATATACACTAATATAAATTAGCAATTGTACATATTATTTTCCTGGCTATCCTTACTTTACATCAATTCACTTAAGTCTTTCCATGCCTCCCTGTGTTCACTGGGCTCATTATTTATTAAAGTCCAATGTCTTCATGTACCACAGTTTCTCTAGGTATTTCCCAGTTGATGGGCACCTACTTGGTTTTCAGTCCTTTTGCTACCATAGAGAGTGATGCTATAAATATTGTTAGACTTTCTTTTTTGTCATTCTTCAGGTCCATGATTTTGAGATTTGAAATGATTTTGGCAGTAGCTATTATTTGGTTTAGATTTTTGTAGAGAATAGTTATAGACTCTATAATTCTCTATAAAGAAGCCCCCTCTACCAATTCAGATTGACAACTGTTCTGGAATTTATGCCTTGGTAAGATTAGACAGGTGCTGTCAAAAAAGATTGGAGGACAGTGGAGGTGGCTGTACCTGTTAAGGTGTTATCATAATCGAGGTCATGAAGGGCTGTGCTAGAGTGGCATAGTATAAAGCCCTGCATTATCTCCTACAGTGTTAAGAATGCAGTAATACCTCAATTAAAAACTTACTGATTGGGGGCAGCTAGGTGGCTCAGTGACTAGAGCACCGGCCCTGGAGTCAGGAGGACCTGAGTTCAAATCTGGCCTCAGACACTTAGCACTTACTAGCTGTGTGACCCTGGGCAAGTCACTTAACCCCATTTGCCTCACTTAAAAAAAAAACACAAACCAAAAACCTTACTGATTTAATGAATACCAATCCTATACAAAGCAAGTAGGCATTTGAGCTTCTTGTGGCCAGTCCATGACTAATTCATCAGGAAGGACATGAGGTGGAAGGACATACTAGGAAAGGTCCAGAGCTCAGGAGTGGTTCTTCCTACGTCTCTTTTTGGAGTGGCAGATGATTGTAAAAAATAAAACACAAGTGGCCTCCTCTAATCCTGACCCCATCTCTAATTCTCTTTTCAAATAGGCCCTTGAGCAGGACGTACAGTCTGGATCCTTGAGAGCTTTGCTGGCCTCCCCAGCTCTGCAGGTGTCTCCTGAGAAGGACTCCTGCCTGCACTCCCCAGAGATCACCCTGTGGACAGTGGTGGCTGCCATTCAGGCTGTGGAAAAGAAGGTGGATTTGTGCCTGGCCCGATTATTCACCTTAGAGGGTCGGACAGTGACAGCAGAGAAGAAGCTGGCAGACTGTGAGAGGGTAGCCGTGGAGATGGAGAACCAGCTGGAGGGCAGGTGGGCCGTGCTGGGCACCCTGCTCCAGGAGTACGGGCTGCTGCAAAGGAGGCTGGAGAACATGGAGAACCTGCTGAGGAACAGGAACTTCTGGATCCTGCGGCTCCCCCCGGGCAGCAAAGGCGAGGTCCCCAAGGTAATCTCTTCTGGCTCAGGAATGGTGGGAGCAGGTGAGACCAAGGTGGTGTGTCTGTGTGTGAGAGTGTGTGCCCCTTGTGGTTCTAGGTACCCCTGACGTTTGATGATGTGGCCGTGTATTTTTCGGAGCAGGAGTGGGGGAAGATGGAGGAGTGGCAGAAGGAGCTTTACAAGCATGTGATGAGGGGCAACTATGAGATGCTGGTCTCCCTGGGTAAGGTACCAGACTTGGTCCCCACTAAAGAACTTCTAGGGGTCATGCAATTCATAGCTTTGACTTTGATTTGATCTCAGTCCCCCAGGCTTTTGGTACTGACTTATGGGAGGCCTAGTCTGTCTTCCCATAAGCAGGGAAGTATGTGTGTCTCTAATGTGTTCCAGGCTGACTTGAAGTGCTTTGCTTTGTTATCTCCTTGGTTGAATCTACCTGCCCTCATCCAGTAATCAAACTGATTATGTCTTCTTCCTCCATCTTGTGCATAGACTATGCTGTTTCCAAGCCTGATATTCTCTCTCAGATTGAGCGAGGAGAAAAACCATGTCTTAAGGACCAGTGGGGCTTGGATGAGGAAGTGCCATGTCCTGGAAAACTAAGTCCTAGTAAGTATGAGGTAGAAACAACGTAGAAGACTGGGAGTGAAATGCTAACAGGAAGTACTAGAATTTAATTTTATTTCCAGATCGGTGCTCACTAGCACTTTCTTTGTACCCTTGGGAGGGTGGAATTAGGTATTTATATCAATTTGAATTTTCCAAAGGCAAAGTCAAGCCTCAGAGTGGGAGAATTTGTGGCCAAGGCCAACAAGGTGACTCAGAAGGAGTAGTTAACTACAGGGGTCCAGACTGGTGCTCCTCCCAGACCCAGCCCTTCTTCATTCCCAACCATATCAGCTTCTGGCTCCTAAAGTTGGCTAACATTCTTTTGCCCTTGGAGACTGTTTCCTGGGACAAAGGGCCATTCCTCTTCACCCTTACTACAATGTGGAGTAATAGAAAACACTGGACTGAGAATCTAGAACTTGTTCTAGGGCTGCTTCTAGTGCTAGAGTAAAAGCATGTCATCATCATGGGCCTCAGTTTTCTCATCTTTAAAATGAAGCCATTAGACTAGATCATTTCTACTTATCCAGGGCTAATGGTCTAGATTTGATTATTCACAGAGAGGCAGTTGTTCTGTATCTAGTCACCACCCCAGAGAAAAGAACTGCCTGAGAATTCAGCATCTCTTAAAAATGTCAAGAGATTTCTGGCGAATCCTGGGAATATGGCAGATCTACCCTGGACCTATGTATTCTACTCAATATTAGTTATGTATAATTTCCCCCTGCCCCAGACCTACCTTCTCCAGAGTATATTTCCAAGCAACTTCAACCTGACCAAGGGGAAACAGAGGAAGAACCAGTTCTTACAGATCATCAAGGCTCAGAAGCACGAGAAAGTCTGACCAAGTCAAGCCTAACTGGTGAGTCAGAGCACGGGCTAGGAGCTGAAGGTCGATGACAGATATTTGAGCTATGCCTTGGGGGGCAGAGAGTCTTCTTTTGGTGCTGCCCTCCTAGAGGTGAGGGGAAGGACAGGAATTTTCCGAGGGCAGCGAGTTCTAGAGCAGGACCCATTCTTCTAACACTCATAAAACAATAACAGTAATAATAGAGAGATTTGAGGTTTACAAAGTGCTTTTCTCTAAACCCTGTGAAGTAAATAAGTTCAAGTGTTTTGCCCATTTGGCAGTTAAAGAAATAGAGGCCCACAGAGATGAAGTCACTTTATTCATATCATAGTCAAGGTTCAGACTATTGACCTGACATCTATTGACCAAGGGAATCTAGTGTTCTTTCCATTATTCTAGCTGGACTAGTTTTTATTCACTGTTCCAAAAAAGGATTATGCATTTTCCTATTGCCATGCCGTTGCTCATAATATTCCTCCAGCCTAGAATGACCTCCCCTCATTTCTTTATTTGAATCCTTTCGCCTCTTGAAAGCCCATTCAAAGTCTTATGGAACAGTGCAACAAGCACTAACTCTGGAGTCAGAGGACCTAGATTCAGATCCCACCTCTGATCCTCACTGTCTCTTCAAATGATCCTGGGCAAGTCACTTCAATTCCCTGGGTCTCAATTTCCTCAACTGTAAAATAAGGGAATTGGACTAGATAGGCCCTGAGGTCCCTTCCAGCCCTAACCCTTAGAGATCTGGGCTCCTCTGTAAGACTGCCTTCTCTGACCCAGGCCCCTTGGCTGTCTTCTGATAGAACTTCCTGTCTGCTGCTGATTTTGCACTTAGCATAATAACTCAAATTCATATAAAACTAAAAGGTTTCTAGAGCAACGTCCTCCTAACCCTGTGGGGCTCAGAGAAGTGAAGGGAATAAATGGCTGTCCTGCGAACTAAGGTCTTCTGACTAGCTCCAGAGGTCCCCACCTTGGAGCCACACTTCTAGTTCCCATTCAGCATATGCTCCTTTATGTTTATGCATGCAAGTGACCTATCTTCCTAACCAGATGAAAAGGTCCCTCTTTACGTCTCATGTACTACCTAGCACTGGGCCTTTCACCCAGTAGGTTCACAAAAATAGTCCCTCCCTCCTCTATGAAAATGCCTGTGTTGGGAGCTTCCTTAGCTCCAACCTGGTGTGATATAGATCAGTAACATGATATAGTGGATAGAGGGCCAGCTTGGGGGCCAGGAACACCTGGATTCTAGTCATGCCTGTGTAACCATGAGGAAGTCACTTGAGCAACTCTCCAAAGTAGTGGGTTGCAGTTAAATTGCAGATCTGCAATAATGGAGAGAATTTCCACACAAGGAGTTCTCTGTGCTGATGAAATCACAGGTATGGACCCCCCCCAAAAGAATTTGTACCAGTTGTGACCATGTGACACTTACCCTCTCTCTGACCATAGTTTCCTCAGCAGCAGAATGGGAATAATTTATACTATTTACTTCAGAGTTTTTGTGAGGAAAGTACTTTATATACCTTAAAGTTCTATATAAATGTCAGCAATTATTCACCTATTTATAAGGCATGGTCTCTTTCTTAAAGGATCTTCCAATTTAGTTAGAAAGATAAGCTATAAGCACATGAAAACTAAATACTATTATTGTGGTAACATGATATTGCAAGGAATGTCATAAAATGGTATGTCGGTTGTTTTGTTTGCTTTTTAACCGGCAAAAGGCAGAGAGAATGAGTGTGTTAAATCAAAGGAGAAATCAGGATGGTCAAGGAAGGCTTTTTAGCAAAAGTGGGAATTGAGCTTGCTCTTAAAGGGTGGTTTGAGTTTATCTAGGGGGTAAAGGAAGTCATATTATTACTCCTGGGATAGATAGAGGAAACTTTGACCAGAATTGGGATAGTGCCTCATGAGTTTGGGGACTGAGCATAACAGTTTGATTGCAGCAGAGGAATCATAGGGTAGCCACCCAGGAAAAAGTTGACTCTTCTCTTTTCAAAGACATTTAGGGAAAAAGCCCCTGGAGGGTGTTGTATCTCCAGTGATCGAAAAAAAAATTCCCTTAAATTAGATTGAAATCTTTCCTACCTTAACTTAATCTCATTTACTATTATGTAGACCTTCACAGGCATAAAGAAGAACTGAACAGCACTGTACCTTTCAGAAAGACACAGGGCCAATCCCCTCTTTTCCTCCTATCTCAGACTATCTAATCTCCAGGATTGTTTGCTTTCTTAGGACTCAGCTGTTTGCTACTGACTATCTCCCTCCTTGCTTTTGCCTAACTTTGTTCCTTTCATCTCTTGCTTTCTGAAATTTCTTATGGATGTGCATATATGTCTGTCTGATCTCTAGCATCTCATTGTTTCTTAAGGGCAGGAGCTGCCTCTCTTCCTCTGTACATCTAATAATACTGTGAGTGGGGCACTGAACCCTCAGAAGTTATGTGTAGGAGGGGAATTCTACTGACCCACTATGTGCCCTTCTGAACGGTTTTTCAAGAAGTGGCTTAGATGAGATGGTCATCCACACTCTATTCTGGCCGTCTGTTACAGCCAGAACTTGGGAGGTTTAACCAGCCTATGTTGGAATCAGGGAGTGAGACACAGGAGAGTTCTGGACCTGCTGTTAGGAGATCTGGCTCCACTGCCAGTCCTGACCCTGGGAAGCTGCCCATACCATTCCTTCCCCTCGTCTCAGTTTCCTCACCTGTACAACGAACAGAATAGGCAGGCGCTGCTTACTTCCTAGTACTGATTAGGAAATGTATGTAAAACCTAAAGCACTATAGAAATGTCAGTTTTTGTCATTAACAGGCTGACAGCAACCTGGGCTTCTTTGCCTCCGAGATGTTGGCCTCATTAACTCTGTGCTCTAACCTCCTGAGCCATGGTTGATGGGTGACTGACTTCAGGTTCTCATCTGGAACCCGATGGGGATCCTCCTTTACCAGTAGGTATCTGCTCAGAGTGTGCAAAGATGTTTCACACCTGCTGGGGAAACAGTGATGCTGAGTCCCATTCTTGTACCACTCATGGCATCTAGCATCCAAGGAAGACCTTAATGGGATTCTCTCTCTCACAGAGCTCCCCCCAGCTGGCATCAATGTTTTGTCCTCGATTAAACAGGAGGAAGAACCACAAGATGGGGAAGAAGTATCAGCCTCCCCACAGAGGGAAATCCTGCCCTACCTGGGACTTGGTAAGTGATAGGGGAAGGGGAAGAGCATGTATTAAGTGCCTCCTGTGTGCCAGGAACTGTACTAATAAGCACATCACAAGTATGATCTCATTTGATCCTCAAAACAAACCTGGGAGGTAGGTGCTGTTATTATCCCCATTTTGCAGTTGAGGAAATTAAAGCAAATGGTTAAATGACTTGCCCAGGGTCACATAGCTAGTAAGTGTCTGAGGCCTAATTTGAATTCAGGTCTTCTTGACTCCAGACCCAGCCCTCTATTCACTGAACCAGGACACCCACACCATAGCCAGTTTGGGGGCTAAGGGGTGTCAGTTCTAGTTGGCTGATTGAGGGTACTCTTCAGAGGTTCTGCTTCTTCCCTCCTTTTGCCAACTTCAGCTCAGCTACTTGGTTCTGCACCTAGGGGAGTCTTGTGGCAGTGATGGGATTATTTCCTCTTCGGTGGGGTTTGGGAAACAGGAGGGTATAGATTCCAAGTTCTTTATCCCTTTACCACTTAACCCACATGGGGCTTCTGCTTATTCACTGGTCAGTGTCCTCTGGCCAAGCTTCCAGACCCCACTTATCCACACTCCCAACTTCCCACCGACCTTGATAGGGAATGGACTCAGCCCCCCAAAAGCTAGACTGATAGCCGGGACATCCTTGTTGTCTGTGCTGAGGTTGGATGAGCCTTGGACTTAAAGACCCAACCTGCCATTTTGGGTGGATAGTGGGGAGGGAGGGACAAGTGGCAGGAAGAGGCCTAGCTCTTGCCTATGTAGCAGTCTTTCAGGAGAAATGAGATCTCCCATAGTTCTCTCTCTCCTAGCTTAGTCCTTTTCTAGCCCCTACTGCAGCTGGTCTACCTCCGGTGGGCAGGCAATATTGATTAATCAAATATCTGTTATGATGGGGGGGGCAGAACGATGATGCTAATAGTTGTAGTAGTAGTTCATGGTTTATATAATGCTTTAAAGTCTACACACCACTTTCTTTACATTATTTTATTTGAGATAATGATAGAACCACAACCCCTGCCTTCTAGAAGTACAAACTATTTGAGGAAACAAAATGGTACAAGGCAAGATGGAATCAAATGCCGGACGGTGTGGTTCAGACTGTAAGTGCTAAAGGAATTCAGGTAGAAGAGATGATCGTAGGGGGATGAGCAATGAGGGAAGGCTTCATAAAGGGGGTGGGAATTGGAACAGGCAAAGATCCTTTCAGGCCAGAGGCAAAGCTCTAGAGGGTGGCTGGGTCAGCAGCTAGTTAACAACCCCCTGGGGCTTCCTTGGTTGTGTTTGGCAGCGCTCTTGCTCTGCTGGGGACCATAGCACCTTTCCTTCCCTTCATTTCCAGCAGCCCTCTGCCTTCGATCTCCTCTTAGTGGAGCTAAGAGAGCACTCCAGTCACAAGGATAACTGCATTCTCTTAAGCTCAGTGCTCCCCATCACTTGCCCTTGATCACGAATCCTCTTTGACCACCTTGCAGTGTGATTCTGGAACAGTCACCGCACCTCTCACCTTCAGTGTCCTCATCTGTGAAATGAGAGGGTTGGGCCTGGTGATCTGGAGGTCCCTGCTGGCTCCAGTGTGCCAGGATTCAATGCCATTAAACATGGAGAAGGGAGAGAATCAGATGGCTTGGTGGTGCCTGAGGGAAACTTCAGGGAGGAGGGTAGGACCAGAGTTGGCCTGGAATGAAGAGTAGGATTTTGATGAGCTTGGAGATGGAAATGCCCCTGGTTTATTTGAAGGGCTTGTCTGTGGATTCTTTTCACCAGATGATGGACACGTGAACATCAAAATAGAGGATCAAGTGGACGAGGCCCTCCCTCAGCAGTTGGACTTGGAGCAGGGCTCCCACCCACCGGAGCACACCGCTCCTGACGGAGGGAGAGAAGACTTGGCTGAGCCAAGTGAGCATGCCCGCCCTGGTCTGCCAAGGAGTCGGGTGAGGGAGAAGCCCTCACGCCCTGCAGCGAGCGAGCCACCTCGTGTCCTCCCTCGCCGGAGAGAGCGGGCCTTCCCATGTCCGGACTGTGGTCAGAGCTTCAGGCTGAAGATCAACTTGACCATTCACCAGCGTAGCCATGTAGAGGATGAGGACTGGACGTCCCAGAGCAGCTGGCCGGACGCCTGGGAAGAGACTCCTGCCTCCTTGGAGCCAGGTGAGGTGGTGGTGCCTGGCCCCATCATCCAGTGGCTGCCCGATGAGCCAGAGAACCAGCCGGTGCTGGCTGGGAGGCCGTGCCAGGAGCAGCGCCCTTCGTCCAGCCGGACGTCTAGGCTGTACCACTGCAGCGAGTGCCTGCGCCTGTTTGAGCAGCGGAAGAGCCTCTTGCTGCACCAGCGTCTGCACACAGGCAACAGTCAGGGCTGTCCCACTTGCGCCTATTGTGGTAAGGGTTTCCGGCGACCCTCAGATCTCTTCCGGCATCAGCGCATTCATACTGGGGAACGGCCCTACCAGTGCTCTGAGTGCGGTAGGACGTTCAATCGCAACCACCACCTGGCTGTCCACATGCAGACCCACTCCAGGAAGCATCAGGATGGCCCCCACTGTGCCAAAAAGGGGAGCCTGGCCCGGCCCAGTCGTGCTGAGGAAGGCTGAGCCCACAGGGCTCCTGGGCTGGGGGAAGCTCCTCTCCTTCCAGCAGGACCCTCCTGCCCCTTGAGTGGCAAGAGCCCAGATCTTCATGCTGCTGCTCAGCACGAGGAGAGCAAAGCCCTTCATCTCCACCCGCCTGCCACTCTTCCCTATTTGACAGAGCTCTCGCCCTAGAACAATTTAGGAAACTTTTTCTTTTCTTTGTGCTAGAACATTGGGTAGCTGACACATAATTGGAATCATGAGTGTGTTCAGACACCTACATTTTCTGTTCTCCATGTCTGGGTCGATGGGCCCAGAGGATCAAAGGAAATGGGCCCTTGGGGGTCCTTATCACTGGGCACAACTGGTAGGCTGGGAGTGTGGGGGGACCTGGGTGTGTTGATTGGACCCTCTCACAAGCCCCACTGTGGCCTACCATGGCCCTTCCCTGGCCTTTTCCTACTGGTCCCAAATGTGGGCCAGCCCAGGTGCCATTTTGTATACTCAGGCCTCCAGAGTGATAGGCATTTGGGTGTATAGTTTCCCTGAGGAGCATCGCTGTCATGATGTTGCCTTTTTTGTTGTTCTGCTATGTGTGTCTTGGATTTCTTTTTCCAATGGAGGATTTTTTTTTATCACTTGCATAAGTGGTCTGAGTTATCTCAAAATGGTACAAGAGAGACTTGGTAGAAGCTGACACACAGTGAGTGTGTGTGTGTGTGTGTGTGTGTGTGTGTGTGTGTGTGGGGAGAGAGAGAGGGGAAAGGTTGACAGTGCCTCTGGCCCTGTGTCTGTGTGTATAGAGAGGAGAGGTTGATATACAGTGACCTCTGGCTCTGTGAGTGTGTATATATCTATATGTGTCTATATATGTGCGTGTATGTGTATGTATGTATGTAAACACATATACTCTGAATACACCCAAATGCCTCTATATTTGTATATATATCCGCACATGTGCACACCCACACATAAAAAGCTTCAGTCTTTTAAGAGGGCTAAGTTGTGAACTAGCTAGGGTTCTAGAGCCTGTGATTATAATCCTCAGACCACCAGAGTAGGTGTGGCATTTGGCCAGCATTTCCCCTTATTTTCTTTGTTTTTTTTGTTTTGTTTTGTTTTATTTTTTGCAGGGCGACTGGGGTTAAGTGAATTGCCCAGGGGCACACAGCTAGCAAGCGTCAAGTGTCTGAGGCTGAATTTGAACTCAGGTCCTCCTGAATCCAGGGCTGGTACTTTATCCACTGGGCCACCTAGCTGCCCCTCCCATTATTTTCTTTATCCAAAGTTCTCTTACATCCTTACTAGTAATGATAATTATCTTACATCTCTGTAGCTCTTTATGGTTTATAAAGTTCTATCCTCATAGCTGAGGTAAATGAGGCAAGGATACTCCTCTTTTTTTTTTCTTTCTTTTTTTTTTTTTTTAGTAAGGCAATGGGGGTTAAGTGACTTGCCCAGGTTCACACAGCTAGTAAGTGTTAAGTGTCTGAGGCCGGATTTGAACTCAGGTACTCCTGAATCCAAGGCCAGTGCTCTATCCACTGTGCCATCTAGCTGCCCCAATACTCCTCTTTTTATACATAAGGTAAAATGAAGTTTAGGATAGCCTGGCTTAATTGGACTTTCAAACTTGTTTTTTCCACTATACAATGGTATCTGTTATTTTATCCAAATTTTACTTGTGCTCATGTGGAAAGACCAGAAAGAATCCAGTTCTCCTGGACTATACCTGCTCGTGTGTAATGTGATTCTGGCCAAACATTTATCTCTGCGAATAACAGAAAATTAGCTGGAGAGGTCAGAAATACCATTGACCCTCCCCAGCAGAGAGGAAAGCAACTGACCTTGCTACCAGTGACCTTCAACCAACTCAGTTTAGGCTTTGTTTGCAAATTTTACTCATCTCTCAAACAAGGACAACAGAGGATGCCTATTCTGGCACATATCTACTCTCCTGATTAGCTATTCCATCTCGATCATCACAGGTCACATAGAATGAGCCCAAACTGGGAAGAAGAATGTTAGAGTCTCCCCTTTGTCATTTGCGAAAGTCACAGGATTTCTCTGGGTCCAAGTTTTTTGGGGATGATGATTCTTTTCATGCTTTTGTTTGGAAAGATGATTATTAGGCTACCACAAGATAATGAATATAGAAGTACTTGGGGGAAAAAATAAGACTCACTTTCTGGGGATACCCCTCCCCCACCTCAAAGCACCCTTTTATTTATTTATTTCCCCATTCTCACCCACCCTCGATCAAAATTTGATCTTAGGAATAGCAATGAAAGAATAATTATAATTTCCTTTCTTCATAAGGGGAGTAAAAAACTGATAAAACTTGCTTATTTGTATTTTGCAACTGGGGACAAAACCTTTTTTAAAAACTAAATCTTAGAAGAATTTTAGGCAGCAATCAGCAGCCCCTTAAAGAAATATTTGCTAACTTTGATTTCAAATGAGGATGACTGGGGCAGCTAGGTGGTGAAGTGGTTAGAGCACCGGCCCTGGATTCAGGAGGACCTGAGTTCAAATCTGGCCTCAGACACTTGACAATTAGTAGCTGTGTGACCCTGGGCAAGTCACTTAACCCCAATTGCCTCACCAAAAAAAAAAATGTGGATGACTTCCTACTTTATCTGTGCATGAGGGGGTCTTCCATATAGGGATTATTATAAAGCTCTGCAATTAAGCGGGCTACTTTGAAAAGCAGTTTCTGTCCAGGTAAAGCCTTTTTTTCTTTTCTTTTTTTTTTTTTTGCGGGGCAATGAGGTTTAAGTGACTTGCCCAGGGTCACACAGCCAACAAGTGTCTGAGGTCAGATTTGAATGCAGGTCCTCCTGAATCCAGGGCTAGTGCTTTATCCACTTTGCCACCTAGCTGCCCCTGAAGCCTTTTTCTTGATAGTGGCACCAACCACCGCCTGCCCATTCCAAAGGGTGGCTCCTACTTCCTTGTGTGTTTTGGAAGGAATCAGCTGTGAAGTATGGTCTCCCGTTTGTACTTTTTGCTCTTGAGCTGCTGTGGGTGCACACATTCTTCCCCTACCCCAAAAATTCTTAGATGATGCCGTGGGAGTTTGGAAGATTGGAGGAGTCTGCCCAAAACTCACTTTATTGAGGGGACGAAGGTACTTCGCATATCTGAAGCACTATCCTCTCCCCTTTGCCTACTGGAGGAGAGGAGCCACCCCCAAGGGTTCACTTGAGCTCCACCATGGTTTTGGGAAAGAAAGTAATGTTTTACTGAAGAGAGATGCAGCCTCCTCAAATTGTGGCATTTGGGCAGGAAGTGGTGCAGGCCAGATGGCTGGGTTTAGATGATAAGACGGATCCTTTGGGTGGTGGAATGGGGGAGGGGTATTTCTTCTTGGAACCTCAGCAAAAAGTTGTTTCTCAGAATGAAGTTCTCTTATACCTCCTGGGTCCGCTTTGCAAATGCTGATTTGGGCTCCTGAACATTTTTCTTCTCCTTTAACCCCCCCTTCGTGTAGATAAACGATAAACTAGGAGATAGCGGTGCATGGACCCACACACTGGGTGTGCAAGATGATTTGCCAAACATTCAGCACCTCTTAGATTGTCTGGGCACCAAGTGCTGAGGCAGGCACGAGTATGTCTTTGGCTGTCAGGAACTTTGTACTACCCAGGAGTACAAGCCTGTGGAGGAGAGAAGAAGCAACAACGCAGTTCAGGGGAGGGGGCAACGTGGAGGAAGTGGGATTGAATTTGGCCCTGGAGGAATAAATAGTTTAGGGAGTCGAAGTTAGGGTTAGCAGGGTGTGGGTGACCTAGAAGCAGATTTTGACAATTAGCTGCTCAGACGAAAAATGGTTCAGGGTCACCGTAGTGCTTAGAGGGCTGCACGTGCATGGCGGGGTGGGGTTCCTGGCCGCCCAGTTTAAAGTAGTCGACCTCAAAGGGTCGGTCCATCCTTTACAAGGCTCCCAAACGTGCCTTTTTTAGCTGAATAGACTAATAATCTTAACAGCACGAAGACTCTGGGACCCCTGTGCAAGAGCCGAAGGTGTGGCGCGGGCAGCACGTGCAAATGGCTGTGCCCAGCGCCGGGACGGCCTTGCTCAGACGGCCCCGCTCCGACCACGTAACCCGCTAAGGCTGTTCTCATCCTCAAGGACATCGACGGAGCCCGCGCGGGGGCCGCCTTCCTGCTCCTACGGGCCTTGGGGGGGCGCTGTGCGCTCCGCGGCCGAGAGGAGGCGCCGAACGTTTCTCCTTCCCCGGCCAGCCAATGGGGGAGCTGAGCTCCCAGGATGCAGTGGTTATCAACACGGCGGCAGCTGCAGCAGCTGTGCGGCTCGCGCTGCAGAGGAGCAGGAGCGGGAGCCGCTGCAGGGCCGGGCGCAGGTGCTGCAGAGCCGGGGCCACGCCGAGCCGAGCCTGAGGCTGAGGGGCCGGAGCTGAACGCGAGGTCGGAGCGCGGCGGCGGCGGCGGAGGCGGGGGCAGCCCAGCTCGGGGCCGGTCCTCCAGGAGCTCGCGGCGGCCGGGGTCTCATTTCGGGTTTTTGGATCCGCGCCCTCCCCGCTGACGGCTCCAGAGCCCGGCTTGGTCGGAGGAAGCCCCCCCTGCGGGTCCCGTGTACAGAGAGAGGAGGGCCGGACCGCTCCGGAGCCCGCTCGTCCGCGCCGCAGCCTCCGGGGCCTGGGAACGAGACCAAGGGCCATGGCCGAGGCGGCTCCTGCTCCGGTAAGAGACCCCCCCTCCCCCCCCCGCCGCCCCCAGCCGGAGTCCTCGAGGAAGGGGCTCTCCCACCCCGGGGCCCTGGGCTCAGCTTCTCCGAGCGAGGCCGGGCCATCGCTTGGGCCCTCTGGGGTCAGGGTCGGGGCTGAGGTCAGAGGGCTAGATTGCCCGAGTTACTTCGGGAGATGGGCCCCGCGAGGGCGAGGGTCCCTGCAGCCTTGCGCAGGCACGGAGGTCCCCCCTGCCCTTTCTCCATCTTGGTTCCGTTCTGCCTCCCCGCTGACCTTCAGCTCCATCCCCCAGTCCAGGACCACCTGGCCTTCATCCCCCATTGGGACCAAAAGGCACTTGTCCTGTGGTCCCTGTTCTGCTCACCTGCTGGCCGAAGCAGGCCCCTGGCCAAACATCTGCATCAGAGAGGTCCTCCCGGCCTCGTGTCTGGCTCTCCCTTTATTTGGGAGGCAAGATTGCATTAGTGTGCCCATTTCAGCCTTGTACGAAGGAAGGAAGAAAAGGGGCATCAGTCTTACATCATTCAGGCTGAGTCTTGTTATAGAGCCGTGGCATGGCTTGTACACTTTGTAACAGGGAGCTAGTTGTGTCTTAATGTGGCCCTATTGTATCGCTGCCTCTGTAGAAACTACCCCCATACAGAAATGGCTTCCAGAAAATTCGAGATAAATCTTTGGTGACAGATGAACAATTAAAGAGAAGTAATCCTGTTTAGGACATTTTCTTGATATGTAACAATTAAGGGAAAGATAGCCATGGGTTCCCTCAATCTTCCCTAATCAGAGACCAAATCTCCAGGTGGAGGGAATTGGGGGCTGGCCTGTAGTATCTTTTCTAAGGTTTTTATTCTTTCTCGAAGGTGTGGTGCCCCTCCCAACTCCTGTTATCAGGATGTTGTTTGAAATGTCTACCTTGGGGGTGGGGCGTGGGGGGGTGCTTCTCCTCCCAAGGCTCTTAAATCTCTCTGGCCTGTTCCTGGGTGATCGGGCCTGGCCTCCTTGAATGAAAGTGACTCAAGTTGGTTGAAGGCAACAGAAGTCTGAAGGGACAAGAAGTTCGCAGAACCATAGAATTTTAGAGTTGGAAGTGCCTGACTAAATATTTGGGTATGGTTCAGTTCATTTTTGTAAAAGAAAGCAGGCTCATTTTCCTTCGTGAGAGTAAGAGTCTTTTTAACACCCCCTAAAGTTTCTGAGGGCTTGGATTTCACTCCCACTTCCAAGGGCTCACCTCTCTGATCAACCTCATGAACTTTCCCTTTTTGTCTGGCTTTGTCCCATCCAGAAAGGGTCAAAAAAAAAAGCAGTAATTGAAGGAATAAGCTTTAGCGGCTTTGAATTTTCACTCAACAGAAATACATCAGATGCCAGGTCTCCCAGTACCTGAATCTGAGTGAACAAGTTGGTAATTGGCAGACATTTAGAAATTGTCCACCATGTACCAGGCAGTATACAAGATGATGGAGAGATGCGTAGAAAAGTTAATCAAGCTTTCTCCTATGGGAGGATACAGTATATTCACAGCAAAGTAGTGGATATATACAAAGTGTGGAGGTGGAAAGGGAGAGCATGTCAAGTATGGGGGGGTTGGGGGGGGAGCCTTGGCAAAGACTGGAGATAAAATATAATGTACAAGGACTAGCAAGTAGGCCAGTTTGACTGGAACATAAAGTTCATGTGGGAGAGTAATGTGTAATCAGGCTGGAAAGATAGGCTGGAAATTCCCTATTGCTAGAGTTTCTCAAACTAATAGCCACCAAACACTCTGGGACTTAACAAATGGAACCCATAAATGTTGACTCCCTGAAAGAGTGGGAGTGAAGGGCCTAGGGGTTTGTAATTCTCCCACTATAAAGGATGGTTGAGGGAATTCTTAAAATGTAATAAGGGAAATTAAGCCTGTCTTCATGTTGAAAACTTTCCAGAAATATGCATATTTAATATTTTGGTGAAAAAGATCACTAACATTGACATTTTTATTTTAGAACACTTACATGGTATAGAGCATCTCCACCTCTGAGCCTTTGTAAAATAAAGGGTTTGACCTCTTCTGAGTCTAAACCCTAATATCCTGGGAACACAGTTTGAGGACCCTCTTTCTACTGAATCCAAATTCTTCTGCTTGAGGGTCAAAGCCTTCCCCCAAGATGGCCAGCACAACTTGTTCTTTCCTTCCTGACCTGCATTCTTGCCTTCAGCCAGGCTGATCGTATGATCCTGTGAACAAACCTTGGTCTTCACCTTAGTTCATATTATTTCATCCTCCCGCCCTTCATACTTGGAATGCTCTCTCTCTTCCTCTCCATTTTTCTAAGTTTTATCCATCTTTGAACACTCAGTTCTTTTCAACCTATTTCACTTGATTTTTCTGAATTTTTAAAAACATTTTGTTTTTTGTCACTTATGTGGCACTTCAGTCTTTTCTCATTCTTTTCTTGCATGTTAATTTTGTCTTTCCAAATAGATTATGAGCCTTTTCAGTATCTCTCCCATGTTACCTAGCACAGGACAGGACAGGTTGCTTGAAGAGTTGGAAGGGGCCTTAAAAATCACTGAAACCAACTAACTCCCTTATGTGAGAAAGTAGGCCCAGAGGAGTAAAGCAGCAGCTTGTTCACAGGCATACTCTCTTTTAACGTCAAACTTAAAACTAGGTCCCAAGATACAAGATTGACTATTTCTACTGCTGTACTGTTTCTCAAATCATTGTTTTCCTTTGGAATGTAAGCTCCTCAAGGGCAAGACTTACTTCACTTCTGTCTTTGGAGCCCAGAGCAGATGATTCATAAATGATCCCACAGCCAGATCCACATGAGTCCTGGCAAGGCCTGGCAGGGAAGGGATTAGAAATCCCAGTGCCCAGCACAAAGTCGATACTTAAGAAATGCCTCTTGAATGAATGATATACATATCAGGTTTCAGTTTCATTGCCTTGAGTTTTGGCCATATCCTGTCTGACTTGGAGATTAGACCAGAGATCCCCCAAGAGGAATCTGTTGGTAGTGTCAAAAACTTTGAGACATCAAACCCAAGCTCAATAACGTCACTGTGAAGATCTTAAACTAATCTACTTCATGTAGTTTATTTACAACTTATATGTAAGTAAAGTATAACCTGAGACATATTTTAAAGGTATTAAGGGAACTTCCCTTGAGAAATCTTTTTAATAAATCATAGACTGGCCCCTGATTTCTGCTTTTATATATTGAGATTCTTATATTTTTTCGAGGTTTTTTTCTTTAACTTTATTTACATTTTCTTTTCTCTTTCTCTGTCTATTTTTCTCAATTAACAGTCATCCACAAACATGAACATTTCTATGAAGATTATATACGAAACTGAATTTCAGTTACATATCTCATATCATATTCTGTTCTGCTCATATATTGCTTTGATGTCTTTTGTGCTACTTTGTGTGTGTGTGTAATCCAGGATTTGTAGTTTGCTGTGGCTTACTTTCACCCACCATGTAATCCTTTAGCTACCTTTCCATGATCTGCAATTTTGCTTTCTCTGAGACTGTAGTATCCCATAATTCAAAGCCATAGAGTAACACTGGAAGAACCCAGTGCTTAGTACAGTGCTTTGCATATGATAAGTGTTTAATGTAAAAAAATTTAATTATTATTAGCTAACCAATCTAACCTGGAAAAATTCATCATTTGACTTATGAAAAATTATAGGTTTGGAGAAATTATAATTGGGCCGTAAGTCCTGCCACGGTCGCCATTAAAATGTGAGAATATTTTAAATGAGTAGCCTAATTTTGGGGCTAATCTGACAGGAGGACTAATCTGGGGACCTTTGACTGTTTGGCCATCTGAATGCTGTTAATTTAATGTGGGCCGTTTATAAAGTTCCACCACACTGCTCCACTCCCAAATTGATAAGCAAAATATTAAGAAGCCTCTTAACCAAATAATCAAAGCAGAGTTTATTTATGAGATACTATTTAAAATTAAGAATACAGGGAAATAAAATGTACAACCTGACTACTTTCCTGCCCTCTCTTTCCACTGCATCTCTTTCCCACCTGCTGCGCTTATAACTTTTTAATACAATAAGGGCCTTAGCCACCTCTCGCCTCAGGGTATTCAGGTCCTTTATTCTAACTCCGAGCCCCTTTCACTTTGTAAATCCCCCTGCTTCTTACTTTCCTCTCCTTACTGCCACCGCTGAACCCGTGTTTCTCTCTCACCGATCTTCTATCTGTCTGCTCCATCAGTCTGCCCTCTGCCTCTCTTTTCTCTGCTCCTAGTCCTTCTCATCTTCTCCTGCGTCCTTGTAGCCCCGTCTCTAGTCTGCCATGCTCCAACCTTTCTAATCTCGTCAGCCATCGCTTGACCTCTTCTCCGCCTCCTCTCGTCCGTCCTCCCCCTTGCTGTCTAACTCCCAGGTCTATATATACCGTTTCTTCTCTCCACTCAAATCTTGGGGCTTCCTGTGCCCCCACAGACCAAGCTAATCCGCCAGCCAGGGCTGCGGCTGGTGGGAGGGGGGGGTGCGCTCTAGCATCATGTGCCTCAGCACAGGCTATAGGCTATCTGGGATCTTTCCGATAGCTCTGCTCAGGTTGGAGGGGGCTTGGGGCTTTTTTTCCCTAACTGTCTGACCTGGCGTCTTGTACAGCCCACGGGGCTTTTGGGCTCAGCTGAAGCAGAGGGGGAGGGGCTGGTGCCCCTCCCACACAGAAGAGACCCTAAGGGCCTAAGGCTTTCCAATCTCAGCCCAAAGGTAGGGTCCCCAAATCAAAATAAATTTCTATATTAATAAATGCTTCATTCATGTTGGGGTTTTGTTTTTAGGGAGAAGCTTAGGGTTATTGAAAGCACTGAGAAATTTCCCAAGGGCAGTCTAGCCTGTTTCTTTCCTTCCTGCTCCCTCCCCCACTTATCTTCCCCTTCCTCCCTTTTCTTTTCATCTTCCTCCTCAATTCTGAGGCCAATTCATTGTCCAAAATATATGGACCATTGAACCAGCTATATAGGTTGTCTAATTACATAACTTGGTCTGGACAATGGGTTTTCTTTATCTAACAAAGTTTATTTCAAGCTCTCAGTAAGATGATCATTATCCATGGTAGTGCTTCTCAAGAGTCTTCTATGGGCAAGGAATTGTGGGGCATATGGGGAAACACAAATAACCATAAGACCTGATCCCTCATCTCAAGGAGCCCTCTTTGGGACAGTCATTACAATTCCAGCATAGCCCAGTTTTCTCCGAAGCAGCTAAAAGCATTGTCACATCTTCTAAAGGAACTTCTTTCTTACTAATGGTTAAGCTGGTTTCCCAGCAGATGGTATTTACTAAGTATTTAGAGAAATAACTGTAACGCCAAGGGGACATTGGCTTATTAGCAGTGTGAGAGAATGAATAAGGTTGAGAGGAAGGCATAAATGACAAAACAAAAGCCTACAAACAGCAATAAATTTGAGGTTTTCCTTTTTAAGATTTTCTGTCCTCATATGATGCTGCTTGTCTTCCCCCTTTAGGCTGGAAATTCTTACAGGAAGGGGAAACCCTTTTCCCTTTATAATCTCTTTCCTACTCTGTACAATGGGTACAGTAAATGAAGTTGACTGTGTGCCAGGGGCTGTTTGAACATATTGGTGCTGGGAAGGAGGTACAAGGTATTGTGCTCTAGATAGAATATTGTGCTTGGAGTTGGGAAGACTTAAGTTAAAAGCTAGGTTTTGGTACTTATTGACTGTGTGACCCTGGACAAGTTATTTAGCCTCTGTCTGCCTCAGTTTCCTCATCTGTTAAATGGGGATAATACCTGTCTCCTTCTGTTGTTTTGAGAACAGAATAAAATTACTGTAAAATGCTTTGTAAACCTTGAAGTGCTATATAAATGCTCGCTATTATGATGATTATGGATGATATAAAGCTTATTGACTCTTTTCATAGATGAGGAAACTGAGGCCAGATAGGTGAAATATGCCAGTGTAAAATCTCAGCTGTAGTTCGGTCTCAGTCTTATAGACGCTGAGAGCCCAAAGGAGCCTATGAGATCAACAGCTGTGAGGTGAGTGACTGCCCTGCTGGAACTTGAACCTGAGGGTGAGGGCTCCTAGACAGGGTTATTCCCGTGACTGCTTCTCCCACCTTCCCTCTTTCTGTGGCTTAGGCACGGTCCTCAGCCAGTGCCTTTTTGTTGCTGATTATGGTAAGTGGAGATGACCCCCACCTGTTTCTGTGTCTCCTTGTGTTTAGTCTCAGGAATGGGACACCAGCATACAACACCCAGCGCCTCCAGCATCTCCTACGGGCCCCCAGCGTGAAGCCCAGATCCAGTCGGCCGAGATCTCCCTGCTGGCTATCCTGGCTTCCATTCAGGCCGTGGAGCAGAAGGTGGAGTCCCAGGCTGCCCGCTTACAGACCCTGGAGGGGAGGACAGGGACAGCAGAGAAGAAATTAGTTGATTGTGAGAAGACAGCGGTGGAATTTGGGAACCAGCTGGAGGGGAAATGGGCTGTGCTGGGCACCCTGCTCCAGGAGTATGGGCTGCTGCAGAGGAGGCTGGAGAACATGGAGAACCTGCTAAGGAACAGGAACTTCTGGATCCTGCGGCTCCCCCCAGGCAGCAAGGGCGAGGTCCCCAAGGTAATCTGCTGTGGTGGATACTAGCTTGGCGCACATTGTTCTTAAGAGTCCAGTGGCAGCAGGCACTGAGCCAATGGAAAGCAGAATTCTCTGTTCCTAAAGCTAGTCAACCAGTTATTCCAAGGAACTTTGGGATATTGGGAAGGATAGGGGTCAGGGTCTAATCATCCTGAGCTAAAGAAAGCAAGAACTTTGATCAGAAGAGTTGGGGATGTATAGGGAGAGGTAACCATGGCAACAGGTATACTAGGAACAGACCGTAAAGTAGAGAAGAAGCTTCTAAAGGCCTATAAGGAGCCTGCATTCTGGAGCTGGATGTGGGAGGGCATATGGAATAGGAAAAGCAAAAGTAACTGCTGCACCCAATTCCACCTTGAACAGCTTGAGGACCAGTGAAGATGAACACTTATTTATAGGAGTTTTGTCAGAGAGCCCCAGAAATCACCAGGACGAGAGCTGGATGTCAGATGTGACTCTGAAATGGGCGTCTCATACTGTTTCCTAGGTACCTGTGATTATTGAAGATGTGGCTGTGTATTTCTCAGAGCAGGAGTGGGGGAACCTGGATGAGTGGCAGAAGGAACTCTACAAACATGTGATGAGAGGAAACTATGAAACACTGGTGTCCTTGGGTAAGGGGCCACTCTCTCTGTGTGTTAAGAGCTCTGGGACTGCTATAGAAATCCTTTTAATTTTTACTTACTGGCTTAGCTACTTAAATCAGAATCCTGTATTTGAGAAGTAAAAGGAACTTTGAGAGAACATCTGATATAGGTAAGGTGGGAAATGGGGATTTTCTCAGGGTTATAAGCTAAAAAAATGGGGAATGCACAAAAAACTTGGGACTTCTGCCTCTCCAGCATAATGCTTTTATTCTATGAATGGTTATTTGTACACCTGATTTATTTTCCTCAACTGTGCTGTAAGCTTTGGGATGGATAGTGGCCTTGGTCTTATATTTCTGTATCTCACAGGGCTTAGCAGAAGGCCTTATCCATTGTGTTTGATAAATATTGGCCAATTATGTGGTTGGTGAGGCACCAACTCTTAAGAGTGATTCATTAACCTCTCTTCATTGGAGATCCTAACAGTCCACATCTTCCACTCAATCAAAATCGTAATTTCTATTTTCTGTGGACTTCCAGGATACTCTCCTTCCCTCCTCAGTAAGTTTCACTGCTTGGCTCACAGTCTTTCTCAACTCCTGCCCTCATACTAGGGGATTTCAACATATATATTGACACTCTCAAATACCACAGTTGTTAAGTCCCTTAACCTACTCACTTCCCATGATGTCCTCCCCTTCCCCATCTGAACCACACACAAACATGATCATACCTTAGATTTTGCCATCACCCACAAGTGCACCACTTCCATGGTCCAAGAACTCTGAAATCCCCCATCTGATCATAATCTATTGGCCTTCTACCTCCCTATGCCTTCCCATACCAAACCAAACCAAACCGTAGTCTTCATCCATACCATGACCTTCCATCCTTTAACTATCAGTTCTTAACTGTCATCTCTGCACTAGCCGCTCCCTTTGCCTCTCCCCATCTTGACCCTCTGGTGAACCAGTTCATCACTACATGGTCTTCTTCATTTGAGTCCTTAGACCCCTCATCATTTTGCCTGTTGTGCCCTACCAGGCCTCAGCTTTCAGTCACTTCCACCATCTGTTGCCTTGGCTACTACACTTGTTTTGCTGAATGAAGGTGAAGAAAATCACACAACCATTCTGACTGGGTCCTCTCCAAATTTATGTTCCACAATCTCAACTGATCCCTCACTACTGCTAGGCAGACCCATTCCACAGCAGCTCTTTTTTTTTGGAGGCGGGGGAAGAGGTGAGGCAATTGGGGTTAAGTGACTTGTCTAGGTTCACACAGCTAGTAAGTGTTAAGTGTCTGAGGCTGGGATTTGAACTCAGGTACTCCTGACTCCAGGGCTGGTGCTCTATCCACGGCACCACCTAGCTGCCCCTCACAGCAGCTCTTTCAAATCTTTTCATCCCTCCTCAAACTTCTCATGGCTCCCCCTCCCTCCCTCCTCCCAAGCTGATAACCTTGCCTCATATTTTACTAGAAAATTTGAATTTGTTCATCATGAATCCCACTTCTCCCCTCTTCCTCATCTGTCACCCCTCCACTTATTCAAGCAATCCTGTTCCATCTCATCTCCTCTAGCAGATTGCCCTTCTGTCATCACCACTCTCCCTTTCTACTGCCTCATTCCCTGCTGCCTATAGGCATGCCTTGTGTCTTCTCCATCTTGAAAAAAACCTCACTTGATCCTTCCATTCCCACTAACTATCTCCCCTTTGTGGCTAAACTCCTTGGAAATGGCCATCTACAATAGGTGCCTCCACTTTGTCTCACTTTCTTCTTAACCCCTAACTATGGCTTCTGATCTCATCATTCCACTCAAATGGTTTTTCTAAGTTACCAGTGGTTTCCTGCTTGCCAATTCAATGACCTTTTCTCAGTCCTCCTTCTTGACTCTTTTGCATCTTTTGATACTGCTGATCACTTTCGTTTCCTTGATACTTTCCTTTTTCTAGGTTTCCAGGACATAACTCTTCTGGTTCTCCTGTTACCTATCTGAACTCTTTCTCAGTCTCTTTTGCTGGACTTTTATCCAGCCCACTCATTGTGGGTGTCCTACACGACTTTGTTGTGGACCTTCTTCCTCTTTACAACTTCACTTGGTGATCTCATCAGTTCCAATGTATTTAATGATCATCCCCATGCTTTTGATTCTCAAATCTACTTATGCTGCCCTAACTTCTCTGCTGACCTTCAGTATCTCATCTCCCACTGTCTTTCATACATTTCAAACTGGACATCCATTAGACATCTTAAACTCAGCAAGTACAAAATTGAATTCTCTCTTTCCCCCAAACTTTCCTCCCTTTCATATTTCTCTATTACTGTCAAGGACACCACCCCATGTTCCTCAGGCTCATAATCTAGACATCATCTCTCCCTTCTCACTATCTCTTGATCTTTTTTTTGTGAGGCAATTGGGGTTAAGTGACTTGCCCAGGGTCACACAGCTAGTAAGTGTTAAGTGTCTGAGGCCGGATTTGAACTCAGGTACTCCTGACTCCAGGGCTGGTGCTTTATCCACTTCGCCATCTAGCTGCCCTTTCTCACTATCCCCCCCCCCCCCCCCCCCCCGCCCATATCCAAGCTGTTGCCAAGGCCTATCGATTTCACTTTTGCAACGTCTCTCATATATGCTCCTTTTTTTCTTCTGACCCTGCTATTGCTCTAGTACAGGCCCTTACCACCCCATGCCTAGCTGTGTGACCCTGGGCAAGTCACTTAACCCCCATTGCCCTGCAAAAAAAAAAGAAGAAGAAGAAGAAGAACCTACTGGTGGATCTCTGCCTCAAGTCTTTCTTCACTCTGTCCTATCCTCCATTCAGCCACTGAAGTGATTTTCCTAAAACAATAAACTGCAATGGCTCATTTCCAGGATCGGATACAAAACCTTCTGGGTTTCAAAGGCCTTTATACCCACCCCCACTTCCCAAGTACCATGTCTTTCTCTACACACTCTGCATTCCAGTGACACTGACCTCCTCGCTCTGCCAGGAACAAGACACTCCAGCTCTCAGCGATGGGCATTTTCTCTGACTGTTCTGTCCATCTAGAATGCATTCCTTCCACATCTCTATCTGCTGGCCTCCTTGGCTTCCTTCAAGTTCTAGCTACAATCCTGCCTTATACAAGAGGCCTTTCCCAATCTCTTTATTCCAGTTTCTTCTTTCTGTAAAGAAAGCTTATTTCTACATATTTGTTTGCTCATTGTCTCCCTCATTAGATTGTGAGATCCTGGAGGAACTGCCTTGCTTCTTCTTGTGTCCCCAGCCCTTGAGTGTATGGTACATAGTAGGCATGTAAAAAATGCCTATTGACTGACCGACTCAGGCTGGAGGAGGAGGGAATGGAAAGAATGGAACTTTAGTTCCCCTGTTCAGTAGTGTGGTCCAGGCTCAATCATCTGTTCTTTCCTAGACAAATGGACAGAAAGCCATATGTATGTGTTTGTGCTGTTTGAATCGTGATTGGGATCAGAAGATGACTGTAGGCCCGCCCCCTCAATTACTGCTTATGAGGGCTGACCCATGGGGCCTGTGGACAAGATGGGGCACAGTGGGACCTGGAGAGAAAGAACCTCAAAGGCCTAAGTTGGGGGAAGTCTTTCCCCATAAAGTAATTGGGCTCCATGATGGGCCTTGTGGTTTTCCTTTCATAGTTGCCTGCTCATCCCATTTGACTGTTAGAGAATTAGAGTCCATGACTTCCGGTCCCACTCACATCCTTTATAACACTTCACTCTTTTCCCTACCAGACTATGCCATCTCCAAGCCAGATCTCTTATCCCGAATTGAACAAGGGGAGGAGCCATGTGGCCAAGAGCTCTCGAACACAGAGGAAAGAGAGAACCCAGTGCATCCCAGTGCTGGTGAGTAGCTCTGCTTCTGGAGGGTTGGAAGAGGGACGGTAACCAACTTCTGGGAGCACCCTCCCATGGAAAGAGTTGGAATATCTGGGCTCTTTCAGAGTAGGAAGGGACTAAAGAAGCCATTTCTCTCATCTTCGATAGGAGAAAGCTGAGGCTTAGGGAACTAGTTTTTTACCCAAGGTCATACAACTAGAGAGAGCTAAAACTGGAATCCTAGGTCTCCTTACTTCTAGTACATTATTCTTCCCATTACAGTGACCAGATGTTCTACCTTGGGCAAGTCTTTGAATCTTTTCAGACCTTGGTGTCCTCATGCAAAATTTTTTGGGGAAAAAAATGGATTAATTTCCAAGGTTTCTTTTCGTTCTAAAAATCTAGCATTTGATCAAATACCATGCCAATAAAACCAAAGCTATAGGTTTTTTCCTTGTATGACCTGGTTAGTTTTGTTCACTATCCTAGCCATATACTTATTACTAAACTGGGTTGTAAATCTGTCCCATTATTCAGAAGAGATAACATAGAACTGTTGTCTTCTTCTTAGGCTGTGGGTAGAATTTCCCTCAGAGAAGATTGGAACATGACCCTGTGTACAAGTACTGACCCTAAAATAGACTGGGCTGATCTTTCTTGGGATATCTCTCTCTCTCTCTCTCTCTCTCTCTCTCTCTCTCTCTCTCTCTCTCTCTCTCTCTCTCTCTCTTTTTAAAGTTTTTACTCTGAACTTGACAATCAACAAATACAATCATTTCAGTATACGAACAACTTTCATTTCCATTTGCTTTGAAAGCAAAACAGGATTTTTTTATTTGATTCTAGATATAATCGAAAGCCCCTAGAGTTTGCTGAATGGGGTGGTGACATCATCAGACCTGTACTTAAAGATCGGTTTTACAGCTCAGTGGCGCGTAGATTGGAGTAGAGAGAGATTTGAGGGAGGGAGATCAACTACCCTCAGGCTATACCAATAGTCCAGGCATGAGGCAGTGAGGGTCACACTCACAAAGGGAGTAACAATAGGGCTTCGCAGGTTAATGGATGTGTGAAGTGAGAGAGTAAAGACATCGGATGACATGCAGGTCTTGAGTCTGAGTGACCAGGAGCCTAGTGGTACCTTCAACAATAATGGGGAAATCCAAAGGAAGGGAGGGCTTTGGGGGATAAAAGTATTGTTTCATTTTGGAGATGTTGGATTTAAGATGTCTGTGGCCCATCAAGTTTGAGATGTCCATTAGGCAGCTGGAAGTTTGAGACTGAAGGTCTGGAAATAGGTTAGGACTGCATAAATAGATCTGAAAAACATCGGCTTAGAGATGATAATGGAATCCATGGGTGTTGATGAGATCACCAAGTGAAATCATATAGAGGGCATAAAGTAGGAGGGCCCAGGAAAGACAGCATTAGCAAATAACTCTGGTTAGGTGAAGATTGACCAGAGGAGGAAACCCAGGAGAGAATAGTGTCCCAGAAACAGAGAAGAGAGTATCAAGAAGATGAGGGTGATTGATAGTGTCAGGGGCTGCAGAGAGGTCAAGAAGGATACAGATTGAGAAAAGGACATTGGCTTTGGCAGTTAAAAGATCATTAGTGTAAAAAGCTTTTGCACACAAGCACCAGCCCTGGATTCAGGAGGACCTGAGTTCAAATCCAGCCTCAGACACTTGATACTAGCTGTGTGACCCTGGGCAAGTCAATTAACCCTCATTGCCCTGCCCCCCCCCCAAAAAAAAGGCTTTTGTACAAAAAAAGCCAATGTGCAGAAAACTGGGAAAGAATTTTTGAAACAAATATCTCTGATAAAGGGCTCATTTCTCCTTTTCCATTTGGCCACTTTGACTTTTCAAGCTGTTGACTTTTTTCTCATGTCTTTCCTGCATCCCCCTCATTTCTCTTTCCATTTTTTCCTCTACCTCTCTAACTTTATCTTCAAAGTCCTTTTTGAGCACCTCTATGGCCTAGGACCAATTCATATTTTTCTTGGAAGCTTTAGATATAGGGGCCCTGATGTTGACATCTTCCTCTGAGGGTGCCCCTTGGTCTTCCTTGTTACTGAAGAAACTTTCTATGGTCCTCACCTTTCTCTGTCGGCTCATCTTGCCTTTCTTTTACTTGACTTTTAGCTCCTTAAAGTGGGGCACTGTTTCCAGGCTGCAGTATCCCAAGCTTAAGAAGTCCCAGGTGGTCTGATTTAAGGAGAATCAGGTTCTTTACTCACCCAGCCTGTTTCCTGGTCCTAGATGACCCCAGACCAACTTGCCAATCAACCAGCTTTGTGTGTTGTGATTGTCAGCTCTGACAAGCCTGTGCCCCTCCCCGACCTGGGCCACTGCTACTTGAGCCCACCTCCTGGTTCTCAGCAGGGGTGTAAAATCCAAGTTCTGCCTCAGCACCAGCATAGACCCCTGTAGTCTCCCCCCTGCCCAGGGCTCAGTCCACTGACCAGATTGTGAGCTTAGTTCCAGACGACACTGGCGCTTCAGCTGATTCAGAGGCTCTGGGGGTCTCCTTCTCTGGTGAGGAGTTCCTGAGACTGGATCTGTGTCAGGGTGACTGTGGGGTTGGGCTCAATTCCTGTATCAGCACAGCAGCTCCCTCCTTCTGACCTTCCAAGCCGTTCTTGGTTAGAAGATGATTTCAGCACATTCTTCTGTGAGTTTTGCTGCTCCGGGCATTTTCCTAATGGTCTTATTTGGATGTTTTTTGGAGCGATTGTGTCATGAGTTTGGGAACTCACAGCCTTTCCAAATCATTTAACTTCTAAGTCTCCACCTCTTCATCTTTTATAGCAAATTGGTCACCAAATATTGTTTCTGGCTTCACATACCCTTCACATAGATCCTCTTCTCTCAACTCGTTCAGTCACCAGCCTAGTTCAGCAAGGCCTCATTTCTCAAATATTTAGAAAACTGAGTCAATTTTATAAAAATACAAGTCATTCCTTAAGTAATAAATGGTCAAAGGATATGAACAGGCAGTTTTCAGACAAATCAAAGCTATCTGTATTCTTATAAAAATGTTCTAAATCACTATTGATCAGAGAAATGGAAATTAAAACAATTCTGAGGTATCACTTCATACCTTTCAGAGTGGCAAATATAACAAAAAAGGAAAATGTTGGATGTTGAAGGGGATGTGGGAAAACTGGGATGCTGATCCACTGTTGGTGGAGTTGTGAACAAATCCAACCATTCTGGGAGAGCAATTTGGAACTGTGTATACTCTTTGATCAAGCAGCTACCGCTAGATTTATATCTGGAAGACATCCCAAAAAAGAGAAAAAGATCTATTTGTACAAAGCTCTTTTGTGGTGGCTAAGAATTGGAAATCAAGGGAATGCCCATCGATTGGAGAATGGCTAAGCAAACCGTGGTATATGATTTGTGATGGAATGTTAATTGTGCTCTAAGAAATGCTAAGCAGGACAATTTCAGAAAGGCCTGGAAAGATTTATATGAACTTATATATAGTGAAATGAGTAGGACCAAGAGAATGTTGTACACAGTGACAGCAGTATTGGTAGATAAAGAATAGTGAATGATTTGACTATTGTCAGAAATACAATGATCCACGACCAATGGACTAATGATGACACATACTGTCCACCTTCAGAGAAAGAGCTGATATTGATTGAACACAGACTGAAGCGTGCTATTTTCCACTTTTTCATTTTTACTTTTTTTTAAGTTTTCTTAGACAAAATGACTAATATGGTAATGTTTTATATAATTGCAAGTGTATAACCTTTATCTGTTTACTACTTCAGGGAGCGGGGAAAAGGAGGGATAGAATTTAGAACTCAAAACTTTAAATAAAAATGTTTATTATCCCCCTTTTGCCCCCCCAAAAAGAATGTTACCTCAGATCATCTTGTAGTATAAAGTCATGTTCATTGGAATGAGCGAGGATCTATGACAATGGGGACATCTTCTCAAGGATGGGAATATTTATATATTAAATTGAGGATGAATTAAATAATATAATTTCTGGCAGATGTGCACCCCTTCCCCCACCCCCTCAAAAAAAAATCACTAGTGACTTTGGAGAGAGCAGGTGAATGATGAAGTAGGAAACCAGACTGCAGTTAAGAGAGTGAAAGGAAGGGAAGTGGAGCCTTCTCCAGGAGTGTAGCCCCAGAAGGAAGGAGAGATCTGGGGTGAAAACTGCCCATGATGGATGAATCAAGTGAGGGTTTTTTAAGAATAGGGGAGACATGGGCATGTTTGTAGGCGTTAAGAAATAAGCCCATAGACAGTGAGTGTTTGAAGATTAGTGAGAGAATAGGAATGATAGAGGAGGCGCTTTGCTGGAGAACATGGGTTGTTTTCCATTGAATCATTGTGCGTGTAGAGAGGTTTGCCTTGGCAGGGAGAAAGCCTGCTTCTTCATGTGAAGCAATTTTAATCTGCTGTATTCATAAATATATCTCAATATATATTTCCTCTATTTATATTCATAATCTATTTTCATATAGCCCTATCTCTGCTATAGGAAAAGTAGTGAAAGAAATCTGTGTGAGGGGATGGGAGGAGAAGGGGAGAAGAGGAAGCGTTTAGCAAATGACTTCTGTTTTGTCAGTAATATATGAGGTAAGGGTGTCAGCTGAGGGGATGAAGGGAGAGGTGGCCATGGGAGATTTGAAGAGGGATGAAAAGGTTTAAAAAAGATGCTTTGTTGGTGGGATGGTAAATTGATAGGGAAGGTGTGAAAGGATTTGTCTTACTTCAGTGAGGGCCCAGGTGAGATTCTACAACATAAATTTGTTGTGGGCTCAGTCACCAAAGATTTGTGTTTCATTCAGCAACCCATGAGCAGGAGCAGAGGCCGCTGTGGTGGGAGGAATATAAGGCTGAGAATTGGCAGGGTAAGATGTTTAGTAGGATAAAAGGACAAGGGACTTGAGACAATATGGAGTTCATCACAGGTCAGAATGGCATAGGAGTGAGTAGCCCTTCCCAAAGGCTTGAGAAAGAACTGCAGGGGGAGGGATTGGAGGTCTCAGTGAAGACATAACGTAAGGTATGAGGTTGCAAGGCAGAGGGAGAGGTGAAAACACAATAGATTATGTTCAGATAAAGGGGTTTCAAAGATCTTGAAAGAGGAGGGGCACATTTGTAGGTATTGGCAGTCAAGGGTATGACCCTTTCTGCATCATTTCATTCAAGGTGATTTTCTCAAGGTAAGCTGTTTAGCAGACCTTAGACTAGAACCATTTCCTCACTGGCAGCCCAGTGTTTTGTTGTTTTTTCTGCCATACTGCACTTATATCATCTGAAATCAACCCTTTGGCCCATTTAGTGCACCTGGGAGATTTCATGTGGCCTGTAACACACTGGAGGCAGATTGTGTGCTCAGTCATCATCTTCCTTGTTTCTTTTTTGTCTGGCCTCTGACCATACCCATAGGCTGCATGGCCCACAGAATAAGAAAAAGTGCAGTGATTTGTAAACCTTAACTCTTTCTCTCCCCTACAGAAACTAGTACGCTGGTTTCTTCTCAAGATGTACTTCCCTGGATTAAGCAAGAAGGAGGATGTGGGAGGAATCAACAGAATCTGCAAGAGAGTGAGATCTCCACTGACCTCTGCACAGGTAAGGGTTGAATCTCTTCTCCCTCTCATTATGGCATGTATCTGCTAGGTGAGAACAGCAGTCAGCAAGGGTGTCAAGGCAGGTGTCCGTGGCTTCCAAATGGATGTATTAGATATAGCCAAGCCAGCACTTCTTGGGAGAAACCCTCCTTTCCTAGCCAAGAAGATGGTGCTTTTCTCCAGGAATTTCCACTTGCGTTTTCTTAGGGAACAAGCCCTTGCAGGAGAAATAGCAAGGAAAACACTAAATATAATCAGATTTAGACATAGAAGGGTATCTGAAGCTCATCCCCTTCAATCCCCTCCAATCCCCTCCAATCCCCTCCTTGTAAAAGGGGGACAGTGAGGCAGGATAACTTAGCCATGGTCACAATGACTCTGAGTCATGTTTGGACTTTGGAAATCCTTCCTAGGTTGAGTTTTACACTTTTGTCTTAGAACTCCTGCCCAGGGTCCATGCCCTGCCTCACTGTGATTGCTCTTCCTTTTACCTGGGGAAAGAAGGAGAATATTTTGAACCTGAGGGCCAAGACCAACATCTCTGTGTCTCGTTTGTTTGTCTGCTGTGGGCTCCTTTCTCAGGCATCTTGATTTAATAGGTCATTATTTCAATATGAAAGTTGCCTTTCCCTTGAGGTCTTCATTGAGCAAGTTTAAGTGTCTTTGTAGTAACACTATGTTAGTCTTTTGAAGTGTGTATGTGTATGCATGTGTGTATACGGGAGCACATGCATGCATGTGTATGTGAGGCATAGGGTGTATAAGGTGAGGGGGTGATACAGTCAGATGGTCACTGCCTTCAAGGAACTTACAGTCTAGTTAGGGAGATGAGACTGAGGTCTCTGGAACATATGAAATAATAATACCCAAAAGTGCTTCATGATAAAGCACTATCCGTTGGCACAGACAAGTTTCACAGGTGTTGAAAGGCTAGGGAGATAATTGTGAAGTGGAGCAGACAGAACTCGAGTGGGGCCTTGAAGGATGAATGGAGAGGAAGGGGAAGGACATTCTGGGGAACATTACAGCCAGGTCTGTTCAGAGAGAGGATTATAAATGAGAGAGATTGGGGTGGAGAGGTGGTTTGAGAAAGCCCTGGAAGATCAAGATAGATTGAGACTTGGCTGGGGAGAGCCTTGATTGGCAGGGCTGCATTACTTCTCACTGATTGGGATGTAGAACCACAAGATAAAAGGGAACAAGCCATTGCAGACTCTCACTGGGCCATTATTTAAAGAAACCAGAGGCAGAAGTGATTCATATGTGTCCATGTGTGTGTGTGTGTGTGTGTGTGTGTGTGTTTTCTCCCAGCAGAGGACTGGCTGGTCAGTAAGGAGAAGGAGAAGAGCCAGGAGAAGGGGCCCAAGGATCTGGAGTCCAGCTGGGTTCTGCAGGGCCGAGACAAGGAGAGCCTTCACCAAGCCCCGGATCTGGGCTTGGGAGGGGGGTCTTGTGAGAACCCCTGCAGTTCATCCCTTCTCAGAGGCCCAGCTGGAAAACCTGCCCCATGGGAACGAGACTTCAGCACCCTTCCTCCTAGCCCCTACTGTCAAGATGGTCCAGCATCTGTTTCCGCTGAAAGGCCTTATCCCTGTGCTGAATGTGGCCAGAGCTTCAGCCGAAAGGAGCACCGCACGCAGCACCAGCAGGCTCTCCATAGCCCTCGTCCCTTTGCCTGTCCTCAGTGCCCTAAGAGCTTTGCCCAGCAGGCCACTCTCACCAGCCACTACCGCATACATACAGGAGAACGAGCCTATACATGTGCCCAGTGTGGGAAAAGCTTCATCCACCAGTCTACTCTTACTACCCACTACCGTACCCACACTGGGGAGAAACCCTATCCCTGTGCAGAATGTGAGAAGCGTTTCAGCCGACTGTCAACTCTTCTGGAGCATCGGCGCACCCACACTGGTGAAAAGCCTTACCAGTGCACCGAATGTGAACGCCGCTTCAGCCGCTTATCCACACTGGTGGAGCATCGGCGCACCCACACTGGTGAAAAGCCCTATCAGTGTGCTGAGTGTGAAAAACGGTTCACAAGGCTGGCTAACCTGACAGTACACCAGAACACCCACTCTGGCGAGCGCACCTACAAATGTGCCCAGTGTGGTAAACGCTTTGCCCAGAAACCCAGCTTCTTGCGCCACCTACGCAGTCACACGCAAGAGAAGCTCTATCCGTGTGGGCAGTGTGGCAAGAGCTTCATTTGCCGCTCCTGGCTGGTTCGGCACCAGGGCAGCCATGTTGGTGAGCTGCCCCGTCCCTGTACTGAATGTGAGAGAGGCTGTCCACCATCTAAAGATCCTCCTGCTGGCCCCACTGGGAGTGGGGGCCAGGAAAGACTGCAGACTCCTGAAGGCCTCTTGGGAAAGCAGGATGGAGAAGGTGCTAGGACTGGGCAAGACCCAAAGGGGCGCCGAGGGGCTAGAGAACAAGGCAGTAGTGCCCAAGTGAACCTTGGTGAACCCTTGCACAACCCACATTCATATGTGAAGATGGAGAATGTGGGCTAGCATCCTTGAAAAAACCCTACCCAGGGTCGAGGACCAGGTGGGGTAAACTCATTCTCCTCGGTGGAGAATTGAAAGCTCTCTCTCATTGGGAGGGAACCACGGGGACAAGGACATAGCATCTCTGGGAATGAACAACCAGATTTTCTCAGGAAGGAAAACTAATGATAAGGGGCGGGAAGAGACACTTGAGGGGTTTCTTTGTGCAAGCCCAGGAGATGTGCTGAATGGGAGCATTCCTTCCAGTTGTGCTTTCTTTGTATTCTGGACTGACCAAGCTGACTGCAGTGACAGCAGGGGAGTAGGAGGGTGGGGGGTGGGATGTGGGAGGTGGGATGGGCATACAGACTGCACTCTCCTCACTGTTCTGAGACAGTAAGTGCAGGCCCATGGTTGCCATTTCCTTTGAAGCCCTAAGTTTTTAAGAGGAGTAAACTTTTAACTATGCAGATTCTGAAGCACTTCTCGGACTGGATTGAAGGTTTCCCTAGTTTTACTGGTCCCTGTCATCTCATTTTTAAATGACCACTGCAGGGGACCAGTGCTATTCCTTTGTACCTCTGTACCCTTCACTAATCCCTGTCTTGTCATCAAGGCAAGGGATGGAGGGTTCTCATAGTTCTCTCCTCACTTAGGCGTGAATAAAAGGGTGGTGGTTGCCAGAGATCTCTAGAGGAATTACTAATGCTTCCTGTGCCACCTGGCTCAAATAGTGTAAAGACACATGGACTCAGTGTTGGCACATGCTCCGTTTGGCTTCCAGCTCCCTCATCTATAAAACATCAGATTGTACTAGGTGACCTCTAGGTTCCCATCCAGTTTTGAATCTACGATCCTGTGAACTCTTCCCAAAAGTGTTCCTGTCACATTTGCACTAGGTCGTGCCCCCGGGTACTCACGGGCCTCCTCTGAGGGTATCTGAAGTTTCACTGAGGAGGAGCTTTCTCTAGCACAGATTTCTTATTCCGAGGTAATTACGGTCTAGCTGCAGACAGCCCTGGCGCTCATACCAATTTACAGTTTACACCTGGGGCTGTTTTTACCTCAGCTGTATCTGAGATTTCTAACCATTAATAAAGCCCACCCTCCCCCTTTGTTTTTTTGTTTTTTACCTGTTTTAAAATAGCCTAGTTCTCCTGGTATCCATGTGACCTCAAGGATAGTGTTGTCATCCCTGGCTCTTAGGCTACTCCCTACAAGGGCTAGAAGTGAAATTCTCTTACTGTTTCAGAGCTTATGTGCCCCTACCATGTGCTTTCCTGTCTAGCCTGAGGGGTGCCCTTATTCTCCGCTCTCTTTTACAGTCGGAGATGACTGACAGAGCTGAACCCAATGGCTGATCAAGCCTTTCCTAGCTCAGGTGACCAGGTTTACCCACTTTGCTAAATTCTCTCCTTTGTGTCATCCCTTCAAGTGGCCCACTCCCCAGTGAGGAATTGGATTTTCAGGATTCTGTCCTTATAGTTTCACATTATAAAATAATCACATGTGTCTAGTTTTGCATGAGGGCTGTGGGGGATACAAAAGCTCTCTACCTTTTTGAGGAGATTATATATGCACAAGAAAAAGGAAGTCATAATACCAAGAGCTACTTGAGTACCCGTCCCAAAGATTTTAAAGGGCCTCTCCTCCTTTTAAAAAACGTCCTTGATAGATTTTAGGCCTTTAGTCTTTGGCGCTTCTAAGAATGAATTTGAACAGATAACCAGTTTGGGACTCCAGCATCTTGTCAAGTTGAATTCCCACTCCTTGGCAGGAAATCTTTGCCAAAGCTGGACTGATTGACCCAGCCAGTTAAAGACTTGCCCATGCTGTACCCACAGCCTCAGACTTTGTCCAGTTTTCCTATGGCCACAACTGCAGGATCTCTTCCCTTGGCAATTGATCTTGAGGACAGCATTTGAACCATACATATATTTTGGGTACATATCCCAGTGTATTGTATAAGAACAGGTAGGAAGAGTTGCTATCTATTCCTACATTGTCCTTCCCCTTTCTTGCTTCTAGGACGTGTTGGGAAACATTAGCAAAACTCCTCCCCTTGAGATTGTACTGGGGGATCAATCAAATGTTTCATCTTTCATTGCCTCATGGTATCTGAGGCATTTATATGTTTGTCTGGTAGGCAGGAGGCAAGTGTTTGGAACTTCCATGGATTGTTTAATTGTCATGTATACTTACAAACTCTGTAATTAGGCAAACTATTTATGCAGTTTTGAGGCTGAACTTCTCTCCTTTGCTTGTTGTTCTTTTGATGGTTATTTCTTATTTATGATGCAGTAACTGTGTTTTTGACTGCAGGATCTGAGCAGTGGTGAAATAAAGCTATTTTTAAATGTGAATACTCTTCGAAGATTTTTTTTTAAGGTTAGTGTAGTCTACAGGTGAAATGGCAGAAACTTTGTCTTAAAAACATATTAGGGGGGCAGCTAGGTGGCGCAGTGGATAGAGCACCGGCCCTGGAGTCAGGAGTACCTGAGTTCAAATCCGGCCTCAGACCCTTGGCACTTATTAGCTGTGTGACCCCGGGCAAGTCACTTAACCCCAATTGCCTCACTAAAAAACAAAACAAAACAAAAAAAACATATTAGGAAAAAGAACTCAATTCAGTTCAAATTTTAATTTGTTATTGGCTATGTGCAAGGGAGAGCAGAATATCAGTCCCAGGTGACTTTTTCCATGGCATTCGGTAAGTTTGGCAAAGCACCTCTCCACCATGCCACTGCCTCTGTGGCTGTGCCCATCTATTCCTAGTGACTATGCTTCCCACCCTGCAGGCCCCTTGTGTTGCCCAACCCAGACCTGCCCTGCTCCAAAGTCCTTAACTCCCCAGTCAGGATAGAAGCTGGAAATCATGCTTCTTAGCACTACTTTTGTGAAAATAAAAGTGAAATAAAAGTACAAGCCTTCCAGGACAGTTTCATCTACTTGACCCTGGGGGCCTCCAGGTAGGTAGCCAGCATCTGTAAACTTGAGCTATACGTGCCCTGAAGCATTTTTTTTTAAGTGAAGCAATTGGGGTTAAGTGACTTGCCCAGGGTCACACAGCTAGTAAGTGTTAAGTGTCTGAGGCTGGATTTGAACTCAGGTACTCCTGACTCCAGGGCTGGTGCTCTATCCACTGCGCCACCTAGCTGCCCCCCTGAAGCATCTTAAAAGTTCTGTGCTGAGCAGGTCCCTCCAACATCACCCCATTTGGACCGGTTACCCTAACTCTGCAGCAGATTGAACCCAGCCCCTGAAGGAATAACTGAGCATCTGCTTGTAGTCAGTTTTCTGTCCTCATTCCGAGGGTTGGAGGAAGGGGTGTAAAGGAGAGGCCGAAGTCAAAATGTCAGTGACGTTTTGTGATGGAGAAGATGATGGAACCCTCGTGGAAGTAAAACAAGACTTGCTGAAGTTTCCTGTTTCTGTTGTTTGGTTGGGCCCAGGAAGGAAGAGTTCGTTAGTTTTGCGGGGTTTGCCCATGAATCTGAAGTGCCAGTGGCAAATGAGCTTAGGAGAGAGATCAGGACTACAGAAATGAGAGGCTTCCTAGTACAGTTGACACCATGGAAGATGGCAGAGAAGGAGAATGGAGTTTGTTGAATTTAGTTGAAAAACACTCCAATTGTTACTCTGACTAAAGTTGGTCATAGAGAAGAGGTGAGAGGTTTTCTCCTCTGTTTCCCCTCTTTCGTGGCTTGGTGGTGGTGGGGCGGTATGGAGGTGAGACATCTCTAATGGGTTTGAAATATTGTATGTGCTGTCAAATGCATTTGATGTGTGGATTGGTTTTGCTAAAGTTGTAAAAATATTTGGTGCAAGGAAAGGCTTAGGGAAGTGGCGAGGGGATATAGTCAGAAAGGATTGTGATGTTTGAAAGTCATCATCATTTTCCTTATAATAGTCCGGCATCCATCACTGGCTAGACAGACTGGCAGCCTTAACGTGGTCCTGATAGCTCCCTCATTTTTAACACTAATGAGTCCAGTTCCAATTTTCCTGGGCCTCCAGGTACTTTGGGGAATCTAGTCTTGTTAACACGTGGCGCTGTTGTTCCTACCTCTGGCACAGAAAGAAGACCGCTGGATTCGGAGCCCCATTATGCTGCTCACCATCTTTGAAACCTTGGGCAAATTATTTAACCTCTCTGGCCCTCAATTGCCTAGATAACCTCCGAGTTCCCTCTCAGCTCCAAATGTGATCCTAGGAAGTGTGGGGGGGAAATAAATCAAGTTTACAGAGAAAAGTGACTGTTAGAGGGCTTGGGAAGTTGAACTAAGCTGCTTCTCACCTACATGAATCCCTGGGCCAGAATTCACTCAGGAGCCAGTTGTGCTGCTTCCTAGAGAGACCAGACAGGGCTGCTTAACCGACCCTCAGCCTCCAGCTCCCTTCCCTGGCATCCCATCACTTGGCAATCTGAGTCCCTTCTGACTCCTATCGCAGCTGAAGCCAGGTGCTTCTAAGCATCTTTCACCCCCCCCAATTCATCAGTCTGTCTCAATCTGACACCTACCTACTAGGTCCAGCTACATATTTCACATTTGTCCCAGCCTTTCAACAGAAATCACCAAATTCTTCAGGCTTAGATGATGTACTCTAGAGTGCTCGAAGCCTGCAATCAGGCATCATGCTAGAGTGGAGCCAGAGACCCTGCGTTCTGATGGCACATCTGGTGGTTACCACCTGTGGGAGCTAGAACCAATCACGACCTCCCTGGCCTTAGTTTGCTTATCTGCAAAACAAAGGAATTGGTTTAAATGAACTCTGGGATCCTTCCAACTCTCCATCTATGATCTTTTGCTGTCTTGCAGTTTCTTCACAGCAATACAGGAAGAAAAGGCAAACATCATGGGAAAGGTTTTTTTTTGTTTGTTGCAATGGGGGTTAAGTGACTTGCCCAGGGTCATGCAGCTAGTAAGTGTCAAGTGTCTGAGGCCAGATTTGAACTCAGGTCCTCCTAAATCCAGGGCCGGTGCTTTAACCACTTCGCCATCTAGCTGCCCCCAAAAGGCAAATATTGGTTGCTGTTGTTCTATAGCTAAAGAAAGAGGAGCGGTTCGGTGATTTGCCCAGGGTCTTAGAGACCCTGGCACCTGTGGGGACCTGGCCTTAGAACTTGGATCTTTTGAAAACCAATGCTCTTTTTACACCACACCAGAGTACCACGAATCACCACTTCCACACTAGGAAAGTGTTCACCCAATATTTCATGAACATACAGTAATACTTCTCTATGGTTTCTACCAACAGTATGAAGAAGAGTAATTTAATCCCTCAGTGTCTCAAAGAGATGTGTAAGATATTTAAAAGTTAAGCAACTCTGTATCAGGAGACAGTTTCCTCACTGGGAGTTCTTTATGCCAGTAAAATCATAGGTCTGGGCTCAGCGTCACGGAAGCCCAACTTGGAAAGTATTTCAAGAAAGAGATAATTTACCTTCCGATGCTAGAGAGAGAGAAACCAAATAGTAAGCTGACTTAAGCAAAGGCTGCTGAATGGATGATTAGTAAAGTCACTGAGGCAGTGACACAGAAGTAGCTAGGCTGCTCAGTGGATAGAGCACTGGGTCTGGAGTCAGGAAGACCTGAGTTCAAATCCCAACTCAGACACTAACTGCGTGACCCCAGATAAGTCACTTAACCTCTGTTTGCCTTAATCTACTGGAGAAGGAAATGGCAAATCACTCCAGTGTCTTTGCTAAGAAAACCCCATGGACAGCATTGGCATGTGTGCTATGGTCCATGGAGTCACAAGGAGTCAGACACAACTGAACCACTACAAAGTCACTAAACGCTAGGAACAAACCTAAGAGCAACAGGGAGAAATTAAAGAGGCAGGATCAGACTCGATGACTGTTTCCCCCCTCTTGTTTCCTCCCCCTCTCCCCCCCCCCCCCCCCCCCCCCGCCCCCAAGCTCCAAGAGAGATATGAAGCGACTCCTTATTGGGAATCCTATAGAATGAGTTGTCAGCACAGATCCAGATCAGCCAAGATGACCAGCGAGGTCCTTTCCAAACCTGAGGTTCTGTGACTCTGTAAGAAAGTCTCAAGAGGTCCAAGGGAGGCGTCAAGACAGAGTTATAGTTCAAAGCCATGGAAACCAGACACGCTGCTTATTTGACGTTGAGAGGAAGGAAGAGAGACTTGATCCAGACAGGAATGTCCAGGTGGTGAAAGGCTGTGGTGAGAGTAGAGAGGGAAGGAAAAAGAGATGTGAAAAGGACTGGATGAAAGAGGGCAATTGCTGCCTGATGCAAGACAAGGCTATGTCCAGCGGCCCTGCGTGCCCACCGAAATTGGGAAGGACAGCTGGAAAAACTGGCGCAGTCTCTGTAAATGTAGCACGTGTGCAATCTGGGGATCCTGCTCACACTGAAGACACGGGTCTCCCAGAGCAAGACTAGATAAATCTCCCCTTCAGGGTTCTAGGGGTACCCCCTGGAGGACTGCAGATGTCCTTTTCAATGCTCCAATGAACCTCCATGGGTGTGTTTCCACGTATGATTCTCAAGGGATTATCAATTAGCTGGACTTAATTATCTTCTAGAAAGAGATATTTACTAAGGTGGTCTAGTAATAAGAGCAGGTTCAAAACATCTCTCAAAATTGTATGACATGCTGGGGTAGCTAGGTGGCGCAGTGGATAGAGCACTGGCCCTGGATTCAGGAGGACCTGAGTTCAAATTTGGCCTCAGACACTTGACACTTACTAGCTGTGTGACCCTGGGCAAGTCACTTAACCCCAATTGCCTCACCAAAATAAATAAATGAATGAATAAATAGATAGATAGATAAATAAATAATAAAAAATTGTATGACATGTTTCTTCAGGGGAAAGGACTTAATTTATACAAGTCCCTTTGTTGGAACCTTCAAAATGCTCCTCTTACGTATGTTGCAGATTTTCTGCTGGGCTCATTGGAGAGCCTGAAATCTACCTCTGATTCTTTTGTTGTCATCATCACCTCCCAATGCCAACACTGCTGTCCTCTGATCAGGAGATGCTGCTAGGACCTCAGTGGGAAGTCTCAGCAGCCTCTGAAGTTTTCAGGGGGAGGGGAAAAACTTCATCTGAGGGTCCTAGGGCACTGTGCTTCCCCTCCCTGTTGGTTCCTTCTCAGCATTTAGCTAGAAGACTCTTTCTTGCCATTTCTCTGAATTTCTTGAATTCTGAATTAGTTCCCTGGTTTTATACAGGGCATTCCCAAGTTTTCTTAGCCAACCCAAACATGGTTCCTGAGCAATATATCACTCTTGCTGATAAGGATTTTGCACACTGTCTAAAGCTATCATTGATTTGACATGTTCTCATAAGGTATCAGAGGGAAACATTTTATCATTTAATTTATTTTTTTTTTTTTCGGTAAGGCAATTGGGGTTAAGTGACTTGCCCAGGGTCACACAGCTAGTAAGTGTTAAGTGTCTGAGGCCGGATTTGAACCCAGGTACTCCTGACTCCAGGGCCGGTGCTTTATCCACTGCGCCACCTAGCTGCCCCTTATCATTTAATTTAAATGAAGTGGGGTGACTTGCTCCATTGATTAGCTCAATCAACCCCAAACCCTTATACTCTCCCCCCAGTTTTAATACTTACTGTCTTCAGCAGACCTACTGGAGTGTATTTGTCAAAGTCCATTGTCCCATATCTTAGATCTTGCATGACTTGGAAAGGGGCTGCGTTTCCTTTTTGAATGCCTTTCTCAGTGCCTCATACTAAAGTCTTGTAAAAATCTACATTTGTAACACACTTGATAATCAAGTCTGGTAAGTCACATTCTTCCAAATAAATTGTTGTTTAGTCATGTCCAATTCTTCATGACCTCATTTGGGGTTTTCTTGGCAAAGATACTGGAGTGGTTTGCCATTTTCTTCTAACTCATTTTACAGATGAGGAAACCGAGGCAAACAATGGTAAGTGTCAGAGGCCAGATGAGTCTTCCTGACTCCAGGCCCTGCATTCTATCCACTGTGTCACTTATCTGCCCTTCCAAATAAATCAGCAATCCAATTCAACAAGCTAGTACCGCTTTACAAAGTGTTAATTGGTTCTCTGCCTGTCTTTGTGCTTACAAAAGGCCTTCCCCCAGCCCAAAGACAATAAAGAAAAGAGGACCTAAGAGTTACAGAAGAACCACATGACCCTCCGTGATTTCAACAATTAAACCTGAATGTAGGTCTGTTCCTAGGGAGGTATGGGACGGGCAGCAAGGACTACAGTTCTCTTTTTCTTTATTCGGGTTGAGAACTTTTGACCCCGAGGGGACTATGTATATCCAAAGATGTTCTAAAATGACTAAAATGACCTGGAAGCGCCTGGGTACAAGAAGGTAAACCGGCAAGCCAACAGAATAGTACTTGTGCAGAGAAAGGAGTTGCTGTCAGTAAGTCAATGGGGCAATATGGGTCACAGACATATGACTAAGATATTGAGATTAATATTAGGAGGAGCGTCTGGAAGGCCTAAAAGGTAAGGCAGCTGGAAGGGGGCACCTGGATTTGAACCAGGGACCTCTTGATCTGCAGTCAAATGCTCTACCCCTGAGCTATACCCCCTAACCCGCAGGGATACTCTCAATTAGCACCTTTCCAAGCTGCACAGCCACACCCAGTGCAGTTGCATTCCAGAGGCATTGCCAGCTCTGCCCTGGAAATGCCTGCCACTCGTAATAGCAATCCAGCTACCTTCATATTGGGCCCCTTGGGGGAACCTTTCCTGCTGGTCCCCTAACTGTTCATGGACCCTATCCTCAAGGCTCGACAGTTCCTGGCAGGGAGCAGCTTTTACTGGGGAATATGTTCCCCACACAATTTGCCTGCCTTACTTAAACCTCCGAGGTCATTGAGGCTCACATTTATGAATCTTCTTTCCATGGGATGTCATTTCACAATAGGACCCCAGCCAAAGACTCACTAAGATTGTGTTCAGTCCTGAGAGAGCCTGACCCCAAAACATGGGGGTGGGGGTATAATGGAGGTAGGATGGTGATTCAGGCTCCCTTCTTGCCCTGTATTTTCTGGCTCATTATTTCCCTATCCTGGAATCGAAGGGATAATCTATTAAATAAAGCTTAAGGTCTGCACAGATGAGATTAACATGGTCTCTTCTAGGAAAAAAAAAACTATTCCATATACAAAGTACATTTAGTAAATACCAAAGAAAGGACTCATTTCTCTTACCACCAAAAAAATTTTTTTAAATACAAAAGATTTATAAACACTCATCACCACATCCTCAAAACATAAACACCTCCATTCCACTTTCCCAGGCAGCAGACTCCAGGGACACTTGTGATCTGTTGTTCAAGAAACACTCAAGGTCCATCTCGCCTAGCAATCCCTGGTCACATACTCTTAGAAAGGGTCATTTTATGTAAGAAGAGTCAGAAAGCACCTCCTGCTACCAGTCAGAACTGCGACTAAGAAGTGCAGAACTCTTGAACTCAGGAGGTAGTGAGTGACCTGGGCTTAGAAACATCCACCTTGGGATCGCTATTTAGTTACCTGTGGCCAGGAGAGAACAGAAGGAGCGGCCAGAGACTCAGGCCCCAGCCTCAGACTTGCCCATGGAAGCATTATGTGCGTGCCACTTATGGCTACTGAGGATGGGGAGGGGAGAGAAATTCTCCCTCCTGTGAAAGCCGCAGGCAGAGTTGTCAGAATTCTTAAAACCTCTTTAAAAGGCAGGAGAAATTTCCCTTTCTAAAGCTTGCTGAGTAGGGGGCTTTTCCTACTGGGTGGTCAATCGCTTTCAGCATCATGGTCAACAGCCAGGAGCCTCTGATTGGGCAGAGGACGGGGCTTGTGAAAGACTGAGTGCACTCACACTCATGCTCCCTAAGACGTCTACGCTTGGGCCCACGGTGTTGGAGGAAGGCCTCCAACATAGACATGCAGACTCTGAGTTTACTGACATTTCCAAGTCTTCTAGGCCACATCCATGCTGGGCATACTTAGCTTCCCCAGGTCTAAATCCCTGGACATACAAGCTGCTTTTGCTCCCTCTCCTGAGCATGGCACATCGCTCTGACTGGAAATAGACTGAGACCTCTGAGGCTTTGTCAGAGCCAGAAAAGTCCCATTTACTCTGCCTCACAATTCAGCATGTCAGCAAACATGCTTAGGGTGGGCCCTCACACTGGTTCTCAATACTAGTTGGTCTCCAAAGTCGGGGCCTCAGCCTGTAATAAGACTAAGGGAGTGGAAGTGGTGTGTGGCACAGCGTGATCCCAGGGGATATGGGATCAACAAATAAGAGGGTGGGAAGATGGCCCTTGGTGATAGCCAGTTATGGGCTTGTCTCCACCACAATTACAATAAGCGCCTTCACCTATTCTAGTCCTCAACCACCTCTTCTCACTCGCCTCCTCTAACTCTGGGTCCTCTGAGACCCAGGTGGCCTTAGAAACAATAGAGGAGGGGCAGCTAGGTGGCACAGTGGATAGAGCCCTGGCCCTGAAGTTTGGAGGACCTGAGTTCAAATCCCAGCCTCAGACACTAAACACTTACTAGCTGTGTGACCCTGGGCAAGTCACTTAACCCCAATTGCCTCACTAAAAAAAAAAAAAAAGGAAAAAAGAAACAATAGAGGAAACGCCTGATTCCATACCCAGTGTGCTCACACTCTTAATGATACATAAGAGCATCTCATATCTTCTTCAGCAAGTAGATCTCCCCTACCAGCCAGGCTCTGCACTCCAGATCAGTGACCAGGAAGTTAGACTGTCACATTTCCCCCATCCTCCACCACCCCCAGATTTCCCCCCCCATACCTTGCACCCTGGCACCTGCATACAATTTTGGGGAGGGAGGGAATTGTGTGCCACAAGAGGAGCACACATGGATGGATTATGAACTGCATCACAAGGCTCCTTAGATAATCTTCTTCTCCCCAACCCACTGTCGTCCTGAATTTCCATATTCCTATTAATAGTACCAATAGGCTTTCAGTCCCAACCTCTCTGTTTTGCTTGACTCAACATCCCTCAAATGAACTACCTTCTTCCCCAATGCAAATGACGACATAATGGAGACATCTGAAGGCCTTTGCACAAGCCTCATCCGCCTTGACCTCTCTGCAGAATTTGAAACTGTTGACCAGCATCTCAACTGGAGGCCCTCTCTTCTCTCTGGGCTTCTGAAAACTTTATGTGGGCCGCATGTAAATATTTGCATATATGCACACTTTTAAAATGCGAAAACAATTGTAGAGACTTAAAATCCCTGAAAGGGAGGGTCTCAATGGTTGTAAACCGATTTACTAGACACCATCTTACTGATTAGTTTGCAAGAACAACTACCAAAAGCAAGGAAGATTGAAACTGACAAGCTGAAATGCAACAAAATCCATAGCATAAAGGGTAGCTGAATATGAAAAATGCTTATCCCCCCCCAAAAAAAGAAAAAGAAAAATGCTTATTCAGATTTACAGGAGGAGGCCAACTATGCACTTCTACCCTACTATTAGCAAACACATAAATTTGTGGAGTACATTCTTCAGGTATGGCAGACTTTAAAAAAAAAGTACAGAAATAAACATTTAATCATATATTAAATGCTCTATAAAACATACAGTGTTACACAGAAATAATACAAAACAATCATGATATCTAGGGTATATATAGCACTTAAAGTATAGTCTATAGCACTGCTATCACCAAAAGATAATTATTAACATATTATGTAGACAATTAATATTATTTCCAAAAGACAGAAAATTCAGCTAATGGTAGAAGAATTTCTATTTTGTAAAGGCTCTATATTTTATAGGATGATAATAACTACTTAGGGATAATAATATATGCGTAAAGGATAGACTGATTGGGAGATGCTGATGAAAATATTTTTGTGAATAGGGGACTCAATAAAATATTAGATTAAAAAAGCCCTAACACACCCACCATCCTGTGAAATATCAAATCAAGAAAATTATTGGGAGGAACAGAAGGATGGAGAGAACAGAGCTGGATTAGAACCAGCTACCTCTGGAACCTCAGGCAAACTCCCTGTGCCTGAGCCACCAGCCAGGAAGCCCAAGGGCCCTGCCCGCTCAGCCAGCAGCCCTCTGGCTGGGCAGTCACAAGGGCTTGCCAGCTAAGAGGATCCACTTCCAGACCCTCTGCTGTCCCTGATGCAGCCCCGGAACCTCAAAAGAACTCATCCCCACATCAGCTGGGCTAAGAAGAGAAAGCATGAGGAAAGTGGAGGCCTAGTGGGGAAGGAAGAACACACACAGGAGAAAGAGATAGACAGGGCAGATTTCCAGCCATGGGGAGGGAGGGAGGAGGACAAAGGCATGTGAGGAACTGATATCAGAGAAATGTCCAGGCCTAATGAAAGAGGATTTAGAAAGGCTGAGGCAAACTGGGGGAGGGGCCAAAATTCAGAAGGTTCCAAGTACCGGGAGACAGGCTGGGATTGGGATACCATCTGACCTTTTTGGACCCAGAATGAGGGGACAGAGAGGCCCTAAAGCTTTGCTGAAGTTGCCCCAGATCTTGGAACTGAATAACTTTTTGCAACCTTAGAAGGTTCTGATAACAACAGAAGAACATTCCAATATAAATGCAGGGACAAAAAAGACAATGGAAAGAGTTTGATGCCAGGGACAGACAATAAACAACCCATAAGCATAAAGCTGAGAAATGGTGAGAAAAGTCAAGCAGACAGTGAAAAGCTGAAGAAGTGGGGAAATTAGATCTAAAAGCAAGAAGGTAAGAGAGCTGAGCCAAAAAGCCAGACAAGCTTCCCCCAAAAAAGAAGGGGGAGGCAGGCAAAACTGTAGGTAAATAGCACTGAACAAACCCCTGTATTTGGTAAAATATAAATGCATAAAGGAGTAGAATGGGTAGTATAAAGCAAGGCACCAGACAAAGGCTGCGGGCACATAACAGGCCACAAGATAAATGGGCAAGGGAAACCCTTGCAGAGCAGAACAGGAGACATTGCCCAGGGCACAGGCAAAGGGCAGACAAGGCAGCAGAGATCAGGCCATTGCCAGGCCATTGCCAGACCATGGAACAGGCATGTGGACACCTCTGGTAGGCACTGACCTGGAAAGATTGAACTGCTGGGGTTCCTGATGGCCCCAAGTCCCCAGTACCCCTGCTGAAGTCGGCCTGCTCAGCAGTGGCTTCTAACCAGCAGGGGGCTTCCTCTAGGGGCTTCTGAAGGAACCATAAGAGGCTCTGAGGGGCAGCCCTGTGGCCACTAGTGGAAGGCAGTTGGCCATGGCCAGACTCTCTTTCTCCTAAGACCAAGGAACTGCAAAAGAAGCCCCACAAGACGCAGTCAGGAAGGCCAAGGACATGCAAGGTGGCTACACACAAGAGGTGGCAGTCTCAGGTCTGGGAGGGCCTTGGACCAGGCCAAACTTGCCTACAGCATGCCAGCCACACGTCCTGCTGAGCCTGAGGCTGGGCAGATGCTGGAGGCCTGGCAGGGCCTTGGCAGGCCAGGAGGAAGAGCAGCAGCTGGAAGGCCTAAAAGGTGAGGCAGCTGGTAGGGGGCACCTGGATTTGAACCAGGGACCTCTTGATCTGCAGTCAAATGCTCTACCCCTGAGCTATACCCCCTGGCCCACAAGGCCATCCTCAATTAGCACCTTTCCAAGGTGTGCAGCCACACCCAGTGCCGCTGGTTTCCAGAGGCATTGCCAGAGGCTGGGAGAAGCCTCTCTAGAGCCCAGCTGTCAGCCCTGCCCCTGAGGACACCAGTGGGGCCCTCTGTCCCTCTCTGGGGTTCCTCACCAGCCCAGCAGCCCAGCACGAGCCCCCTGAGGCTCCCACATCTCCCTGGGAGCCCTCCCCTTCGCTGCCATGTGTCCCCATTGCCCCTGTCAGAAGGGTCAGGCAGGCCCGCAGCACAGAGGCCCCAGAGCTGCCCCAGCCCAGTAGGCAGGACCACCTCATAGAAGAGGGGCTTGGTCTCTTCGGATCCCGGAAGACTGCTGGGGGTTGTGATGACTCTGAATCCCCAGGACCCCTGCTGAAGTCGGCCTGCTCAGCAGTGGCTTCTGACCAGCTGAAGGCCCCATTAGAGGCTCTGAGGGGCAGGCCCTTGGCCGCCAGTGGAAGGCAGTTGGCAACGGCCAGACTCTCTTTCTCCTAAGACCCAGACACCCCAAAAGAAGTCCCACAAGAGGCATTCATGACGGCCAAGGACATGCAAGTGGGCTGCACACAAGGCGTAGCAGCCTGAGGTCTGGGAGGGCCCTGGTCCTGAGCCAAGGTTGCCTAGAGTGTGCCAGCCACAGGTCCTACTGAGCCTGATTCTGAGGATGTGCAGATGCTGGAGGCCTGGCAGGGACTTGGCAGTCCACGAGGAAGAGCAGCAGCTGGAAGGCCTAAAAGGTGAGGCAGCTGGTAGGGGGCACCTGGATTTGAACCAGGGACCTCTTGATCTGCAGTCAAATGCTCTACCCCTGAGCTATACCCCCTGGCCCACAAGGCCATCCTCAATTAGCACCTTTCCAAGGTGTGCAGCCACACCCAGTGCCGCTGGATTCCAGAGGCATTGCCAGAGTCTGGGAGAAGCCTCTCTAGAGCCCAGCTGTCAGCCCTGCCCCTGAGGACACCAGTGGGGCCCTCTGTCCCTCTCTGGGGTTCCTCACCAGCCCAGCAGCCCAGCACGAGCCCCCTGAGGCTCCCACATCTCCTTGGGAGCCCTCCCCTTCGCTGCCATGTGTCCCCATTGCCCCTGTCAGAAGGGTCAGGCAGGCCCGCAGCACAGAGGCCCCAGAGCTGCCCCAGCCCAGTAGGCAGGACCACCTCATAGAAGAGGGGCTTGGTCTCTTCGGATCCCAGAAGACTGCTGGGGGTTGTGATGACTCTGAATCCCCAGGACCCCTGCTGAAGTCGGCCTGCTCAGCAGTGACTTCTGACCAGCTGGGGGCTTCCTGAACAGGCTTGTGAAGGCCCTATTAGAAGCTCTGACGGCAGCCCGGGGGACCCCAGTGGAAGGCAGGTGTCCATGGCCAGATTCTCTTTCTCCTAAGACCCAGACACCCCAAAAGAAGTCCCACAAGAGGCATTCATGATGGCCAAGGACATGCAAGTGGGCTGCACACAAGGGGTAGCAGCCTGAGGTCTGGGAGGGCCCTGGTCCTGAGCCAAGGTTGCCTAGAGTGTGCCAGCCACAGGTCCTACTGAGCCTGAATCTGAGGATGTGCAGATGCTGGAGGCCTGGCAGAGACTTGGCAGGCCAGGAGGAAGAGCAGCAGCTGGAAGGCCTAAAAGGTGAGGCAGCTGGTAGGGGGCACCTGGATTTGAACCAGGGACCTCTTGATCTGCAGTCAAATGCTCTACCCCTGAGCTATACCCCCTGGCCCACAAGGGCATCCTCAATTAGCACCTTTCCAAGGTGTGCAGCCACACCCAGTGCTGCTGGATTCCAGAGGCATTGCCAGAGGCTGGGAGAAGCCTCTCTAGAGCCCAGCTGTCAGCCCTGCCCCTGAGGACACCAGTGGGGCCTTCTGTCCCTCTCTGGGGTTCCTCACCAGCCCAGCAGCCCAGCTCGAGCAGCCTGAGGCTCCCACATCTCCTTGGGAGCCCTCCCCTTCGCTGCCATGTGTCCCCATTGCCCCTGTCAGAAGGTCCAGGCAGGCCCACAGCACAGAGACCCCAGAGTTGCTCCAGCCCAGTAGGCAGGACCACCTTCTGGAAGACGGGCTTGGTCTTTTGGGATCCTGGAGGCCTGCTAGGCATTGTGATGGCCCCGAGTCCCCAGCACTCCTGCTGAAGTCGGCCTGCTCAGCAGTGGCTTCTGACCAGCTGAAGGCCCCATTAGAGGTTCTGAGGGGCAGGCCCTTGGCTGCCAGTGGTTAGTTGGTGGCCATGGCCAGATTCTCTTTCTCCTAAGACCCAGACACCCCAAAAGAAGTCCCACAAGAGGCATTCATGACGCCGAAGGACATGCAAGTTGGCCACGCACAAGAGGTGGCAGTCTCAGGTCTGGGAAGACCCAGGGCCTGGGCCAAGCTTGCCTACAATGTGCCAGCCACACGTCCTGCTGAGCCTGAGGCTGGGCAGATGCTGGAGGCCTGGCAGGGCCTTGGCAGGCCAGGAGGAAGAGCAGCAGCTGGAAGGCCTAAAAGGTGAGGCAGCTGGTAGGGGGCACCTGGATTTGAACCAGGGACCTCTTGATCTGCAGTCAAATGCTCTACCCCTGAGCTATACCCCCTGGCCCACAAGGGCATCCTCAATTAGCACCTTTCCAAGGTGTGCAGCCACACCCAGTGCCTCTGGATTCCAGAGGCTTTGCCAGAGGCTGGGAGAAGCCTCTCTAGATCCCAGCTGTCAGACCTGCCCCTGAGGATACAAGCTGGGCCCAGTGGTCCCTCTCCAAGGATCCTTGCCTGCCCAACAGCCCCCAGAAGCCCCGTGAGGCTCCCAAATTCCCTTGGGAGCCCTACCCATCCCTGCCATGTGTCCCCACTGCACCAGACAGAAGGGCTAGGCAGTTCCCCAGCACAGAGACCCCAAAGCTGCCCCAGCCCAGTAGGCAGGACCACCTCCTGGAAGATGGTTTGGTCTTTTGGGATCCCGGAGGACTGCTGGGGGTTGTGATGACTCTGAATCCCCAGGACCCCTGCTGAAGTCGGCCTGCTCAGCTGTGGTTTCTGACTCCTTGGTGGCCGTGGCCAGACTCTTTCTCCTAAGATCTAGACACCCCAAAAGAAGTCCCATAAGAAGCATTCATGAAGGCCAAGGCCATGCAAGTTGCCCATGCACAAGAGGTGGCAGTCTCAGGTCTGGGAAGACCCAGGGCCTGGGCCATGCTTGCCTACAGTATGCCAGCCACAGGTCCTGCTGAGGCGGGGGCTGGGCAGATGCTGGAGGCCTGGCAGGGCCTTGGCAGGCCAGGAAGAAGAGCAGCAGCTGGAAGGCCTAAAAGGTGAGGCAGCTGGTAGGGGGCACCTGGATTTGAACCAGGGACCTCTTGATCTGCAGTCAAATGCTCTACCCCTGAGCTATACCCCCTGGCCCACAAGGGCATCCTCAATTAGCACCTTTCCAAGGTGTGCAGCCACACCCAGTGCCGCTGGATTCCAGAGGCATTGCCAGTGGCTGGGAGAAGCCTCTCTAGAGCCCAGCTGTCAGCCCTGCCCCTGAGGACACCAGTGGGGCTTTCTGTCCCTCTCTGGGGTTCCTCACCAGCCCAGCAGCCCAGCTCGAGCAGCCTGAGGCTCCCACATCTCCTTGGGAGCCCTCCCCTTCGCTGCCATGTGTCCCCATTGCCCCTGTCAGAAGGTCCAGGCAGGCCCACAGCACAGAGACCCCAGAGTTGCTCCAGCCCAGTAGGCAGGACCACCTTCTGGAAGACGGGCTTGGTCTTTTGGGATCCTGGAGGCCTGCTAGGCATTGTGATGGCCCCGAGTCCCCAGCACTCCTGCTGAAGTCGGCCTGCTCAGCAGTGGCTTCTGACCAGCTGAAGGCCCCATTAGAGGCTCTGAGGGGCAGGCCCTTGGCCGCCAGTGGAAGGCAGTTGGCCATGGCCAGATTCTCTTTCTCCTAAGACCCAGACACCCCAAAAGAAGTCCCACAAGAGGCATTCATGACGCCCAAGGACATGCAAGTTGGCCACGCACAAGAGGTGGCAGTCTCAGGTCTGGGAAGACCCAGGGCCTGGGCCAAGCTTGCCTACAATGTGCCAGCCACACGTCCTGCTGAGCCTGAGGCTGGGCAGATGCTGGAGGCCTGGCAGGGCCTTGGCAGGCCAGGAGGAAGAGCAGCAGCTGGAAGGCCTAAAAGGTGAGGTAGCTGGTAGGGGGCACCTGGATTTGAACCAGGGACCTCTTGATCTGCAGTCAAATGCTCTACCCCTGAGCTATACCCCCTGGCCCACAAGGGCATCCTCAATTAGCACCTTTCTAAGGTGTGCAGCCACAGCCAGTGCCTCTGGATTCCAGAGGCTTTGCCAGAGGCTGGGAGAAGCCTCTCTAGATCCCAGCTGTCAGACCTGCCCCTGAGGACACAAGCTGGGCCCAGTGGTCCCTCTCCAAGGATCCTTGCCTGCCCAACAGCCCCCAGAAGCCCCGTGAGGCTCCCAAATTCCCTTGGGAGCCCTACCCATCCCTGCCATGTGTCCCCACTGCACCAGACAGAAGGGCTAGGCAGTTCCCCAGCACAGAGACCCCACAGCTGCCCCAGCCCAGTAGGCAGGACCACCTCCTGGAAGATGGTTTGGTCTTTTGGGATCCCGGAGGACTGCTGGGGGTTGTGATGACTCTGAATCCCCAGGACCCCTGCTGAAGTCGGCCTGCTCAGCAGTGGTTTCTGACTCCTTGGTGGCCGTGGCCAGACTCTTTCTCCTAAGATCTAGACACCCCAAAAGAAGTCCCATAAGAAGCATTCATGAAGGCCAAGGCCATGCAAGTTGCCCACGCACAAGAGGTGGCAGTCTCAGGTCTGGGAAGACCCAGGGCCTGGGCCATGCTTGCCTACAGTATGCCAGCCACAGGTCCTGCTGAGGCGGGGGCTGGGCAGATGCTGGAGGCCTGGCAGGGCCTTGGCAGGCCAGGAAGAAGAGCAGCAGCTGGAAGGCCTAAAAGGTGAGGCAGCTGGTAGGGGGCACCTGGATTTGAACCAGGGACCTCTTGATCTGCAGTCAAATGCTCTACCCCTGAGCTATACCCCCTGGCCCACAAGGGCATCCTCAATTAGCACCTTTCCAAGGTGTGCAGCCACACCCAGTGCCGCTGGATTCCAGAGGCATTGCCAGTGGCTGGGAGAAGCCTCTCTAGAGCCCAGCTGTCAGCCCTGCCCCTGAGGACACCAGTGGGGCCTTCTGTCCCTCTCTGGGGTTCCTCACCAGCCCAGCAGCCCAGCTCGAGCAGCCTGAGGCTCCCACATCTCCTTGGGAGCCCTCCCCTTCGCTGCCATGTGTCCCCATTGCCCCTGTCAGAAGGTCCAGGCAGGCCCACAGCACAGAGACCCCAGAGTTGCTCCAGCCCAGTAGGCAGGACCACCTTCTGGAAGACGGGCTTGGTCTTTTGGGATCCTGGAGGCCTGCTAGGCATTGTGATGGCCCCGAGTCCCCAGCACTCCTGCTGAAGTCGGCCTGCTCAGCAGTGGCTTCTGACCAGCTGAAGGCCCCATTAGAGGCTCTGAGGGGCAGGCCCTTGGCCGCCAGTGGAAGGCAGTTGGCCACGGCCAGACTCTCTTTCTCCTAAGACCCACACACCCCAAAAGAAGTCCCACAAGAGGCATTCATGACGGCCAAGGACATGCAAGTGGGCTGCACACAAGGCGTAGCAGCCTGAGGTCTGGGAGGGCCCTGGTCCTGAGCCAAGGTTGCCTAGAGTGTGCCAGCCACAGGTCCTACTGAGCCTGATTCTGAGGATGTGCAGATGCTGGAGGCCTGGCAGGGACTTGGCAGTCCACGAGGAAGAGCAGCAGCTGGAAGGCCTAAAAGGTGAGGCAGCTGGTAGGGGGCACCTGGATTTGAACCAGGGACCTCTTGATCTGCAGTCAAATGCTCTACCCCTGAGCTATACCCCCTGGCCCACAAGGCCATCCTCAATTAGCACCTTTCCAAGGTGTGCAGCCACACCCAGTGCCGCTGGATTCCAGAGGCAATGCCAGAGTCTGGGAGAAGCCTCTCTAGAGCCCAGCTGTCAGCCCTGCCCCTGAGGACACCAGTGGGGCCCTCTGTCCCTCTCTGGGGTTCCTCACCAGCCCAGCAGCCCAGCACGAGCCCCCTGAGGCTCCCACATCTCCTTGGGAGCCCTCCCCTTCGCTGCCATGTGTCCCCATTGCCCCTGTCAGAAGGGTCAGGCAGACCCGCAGCACAGAGGCCCCAGAGCTGCCCCAGCCCAGTAGGCAGGACCACCTCCTGGAAGATGGTTTGGTCTTTTGAGATCCCGGAGGACTGCTGGGGGTTGTGATGACTCTGAATCCCCAGGACCCCTGCTGAAGTCGGCCTGCTCAGCAGTGGTTTCTGACTCCTTGGTGGCCGTGGCCAGACTCTTTCTCCTAAGATCTAGACACCCCAAAAGAAGTCCCATAAGAAGCATTCATGAAGGCCAAGGCCATGCAAGTTGCCCACGCACAAGAGGTGGCAGTCTCAGGTCTGGGAAGACCCAGGGCCTGGGCCATGCTTGCCTACAGTATGCCAGCCACAGGTCCTGCTGAGGCGGGGGCTGGGCAGATGCTGGAGGCCTGGCAGGGCCTTGGCAGGCCAGGAAGAAGAGCAGCAGCTGGAAGGCCTAAAAGGTGAGGCAGCTGGTAGGTGGCACCTGGATTTGAACCAGGGACCTCTTGATCTGCAGTCAAATGCTCTACCCCTGAGCTATACCCCCTGGCCCACAAGGGCATCCTCAATTAGCACCTTTCCAAGGTGTGCAGCCACACCCAGTGCCGCTGGATTCCAGAGGCATTGCCAGTGGCTGGGAGAAGCCTCTCTAGAGCCCAGCTGTCAGCCCTGCCCCTGAGGACACAAGCAGGTCCCAGCGGTCAGTGGTCCCTCTCTTGGGGTCCTCACCAGCCCAGCAGCACCCGGAAGCCCCGTGAGCCACCCACATTCCATTGGGAGCCCTACCCATCCCTGCCATGTGTCCCCACTGCCCCTGGCAGATGGGCAAGGCAGGCCGGCAGCACAGAGGCCCCACAGCTGCCCCAGCCCAGTTGGCAGGACCACCTCCTGGAAGAGGGGCTTGGTCTTTTGGGGTCCTGGAGGCCTCCTAGGCATTGGGATGGCCCCGAGTCCCCAGCACTCCTGCTGAAGTCGGCCTGCTCAGCAGTGGCTTCTGACCAGCTGAAGGCCCCATTAGATGCTCTGAGGGGCAGGCCCTTGGCCGCCAGTGGAAGGCAGTTGGCCATGGCCAGACTCTCTTTCTCCTAAGACCCAGACACCCCAAAAGAAGTCCCACAAGAGGCATTCATGACGGCCAAGGACATGCAAGTGGGCTGCACACAAGGGGTAGCAGCCTGAGGTCTGGGAGGGCCCTGGTCCTGAGCCAAGGTTGCCTAGAGTATGCCAGCCACAGGTCCTACTGAGCCTGAATCTGAGGATGTGCAGATGCTGGAGGCCTGGCAGGGCCTTGGCAGGCCAGGAGGAAGAGCAGCAGCTGGAAGGCCTAAAAGGTGAGGCAGCTGGTAGGGGGCACCTGGATTTGAACCAGGGACCTCTTGATCTGCAGTCAAATGCTCTACCCCTGAGCTATACCCCCTGGCCCACAAAGGCATCCTCAATTAGCACCTTTCCAAGGTGTGCAGCCACAGCCAGTGCCTCTGGATTCCAGAGGCTTTGCCAGAGGCTGGGAGAAGCCTCTCTAGATCCCAGCTGTCAGACCTGCCCCTGAGGACACAAGCTGGGCCCAGTGGTCCCTCTCCAAGGATCCTTGCCTGCCCAACAGCCCCCAGAAGCCCCGTGAGGCTCCCAAATTCCCTTGGGAGCCCTACCCATCCCTGCCATGTGTCCCCACTGCACCAGACAGAAGGGCTAGGCAGTTCCCCAGCACAGAGACCGCACAGCTGCCCCAGCCCAGTAGGCAGGACCACCTCCTGGAAGATGGTTTGGTCTTTTGGGATCCTGGAGGACTGCTGGGGGTTGTGCTGACTCTGAATCCCCAGGACCCCTGCTGAAGTCGGCCTGCTCAGCAGTGGTTTCTGACTCCTTGGTGGCCGTGGCCAGACTCTTTCTCCTAAGATCTAGACACCCCAAAAGAAGTCCCATAAGAAGCATTCATGAAGGCCAAGGCCATGCAAGTTGCCCACGCACAAGAGGTGGCAGTCTCAGGTCTGGGAAGACCCAGGGCCTGGGCCATGCTTGCCTACAGTATGCCAGCCACAGGTCCTGCTGAGGCGGGGGCTGGGCAGATGCTGGAGGCCTGGCAGGGCCTTGGCAGGCCAGGAAGAAGAGCAGCAGCTGGAAGGCCTAAAAGGTGAGGCAGCTGGAAGGGGGCACCTGGATTTGAACCAGGGACCTCTTGATCTGCAGTCAAATGCTCTACCCCTGAGCTATACCCCCTGGCCCACAAGGGCATCCTCAATTAGCACCTTTCCAAGGTGTGCAGCCACACCCAGTGCCGCTGGATTCCAGAGGCATTGCCAGTGGCTGGGAGAAGCCTCTCTAGAGCCCAGCTGTCAGCCCTGCCCCTGAGGACACCAGTGGGGCCTTCTGTCCCTCTCTTGGGGTCCTCACCAGCCCAGCAGCCCAGCTCGAGCAGCCTGAGGCTCCCACATCTCCTTGGGAGCCTTCCCCTTCGCTGCCATGTGTCCCCATTGCCCCTGTCAGAAGGTCCAGGTAGGCCCACAGCACAGAGACCCCAGAGTTGCTCCAGCCCAGTAGGCAGGACCACCTTCTGGAAGACGGGCTTGGTCTTTTGGGATCCTGGAGGCCTGCTAGGCATTGTGATGGCCCCGAGTCCCCAGCACTCCTGCTGAAGTCGGCCTGCTCAGCAGTGGCTTCTGACCAGCTGAAGGCCCCATTAGAGGCTCTGAGGGGCAGGCCCTTGGCCGCCAGTGGAAGGGAGTTGGCCATGGCCAGATTCTCTTTTTCCTAAGACCCAGACACCCCAAAAGAAGTCCCACAAGAGGCATTCATGATGCCCAAGGACATGCAAGTTGGCCATGCACAAGAGGTGGCAGTCTCAGGTCTGGGAAGACCCAGGGCCTGGGCCAAGCTTGCCTACAATGTGCCAGCCACACGTCCTGCTGAGCCTGAGGCTGGGCAGATGCTGGAGGCCTGGCAGGGCCTTGGCAGGCCAGGAGGAAGAGCAGCAGCTGGAAGGCCTAAAAGGTGAGGCAGCTGGTAGGGGGCACCTGGATTTGAACCAGGGACCTCTTGATCTGCAGTCAAATGCTCTACCCCTGAGCTATACCCCCTGGCCCACAAGGGCATCCTCAATTAGCACCTTTCCAAGGTGTGCAGCCACACCCAGTGCCGCTGGATTCCAGAGGCATTGCCAGTGGCTGGGAGAAGCCTCTCTAGAGCCCAGCTGTCAGCCCTGCCCCTGAGGACACCAGTGGGGCCTTCTGTCCCCCTCTGGGGTTCCTCACCAGCCCAGCAGCCCAGCTCGAGCAGCCTGAGGCTCCCACATCTCCTTGGGAGCCCTCCCTTTCGCTGCCATGTGTCCCCATTGCCCCTGTCAGAAGGTCCAGGCAGGCCCACAGCACAGAGACCCCAGAGTTGCTCCAGCCCAGTAGGCAGGACCACCTTCTGGAAGACGGGCTTGGTCTTTTGGGATCCTGGAGGCCTGCTAGGCATTGTGATGGCCCCGAGTCCCCAGCACTCCTGCTGAAGTCGGCCTGCTCAGCAGTGGCTTCTGACCAGCTGAAGGCCCCATTAGAGGCTCTGAGGGGCAGGCCCTTGGCCGCCAGTGGAAGGCAGTTGGCCATGGCCAGACTCTCTTTCTCCTAAGACCCAGACACCCCAAAAGAAGTCCCACAAGAGGCATTCATGACGCCCAAGGACATGCAAGTTGGCCACGCACAAGAGGTGGCAGTCTCAGGTCTGGGAAGACCCAGGGCCTGGGCCAAGCTTGCCTACAATGTGCCAGCCACACGTCCTGCTGAGCCTGAGGCTGGGCAGATGCTGGAGGCCTGGCAGGGCCTTGGCAGGCCAGGAGGAAGAGCAGCAGCTGGAAGGCCTAAAAGGTGAAGCAGCTGGTAGGGGACACCTGGATTTGAACCAGGGACCTCTTGATCAGCAGTCAAATGCTCTACCCCTGAGCTATACCCCCTGGCCCACAAGGACATCCTCAATTAGCACCTTTCCAAGGTGTGCAGCCACACCCAGTGCCTCTGGATTCCAGAGGCTTTGCCAGAGGCTGGGAGAAGCCTCTCTAGATCCCAGCTGTCAGACCTGCCCCTGAGGACACAAGCTGGGCCCAGTGGTCCCTCTCCAGGGATCCTTGCCTGCCCAACAGCCCCCAGAAGCCCCGTGAGGCTCCCAAATTCCCTTGGGAGCCCTACCCATCCCTGTCATGTGTCCCCACTGCACCAGACAGAAGGGCTAGGCAGTTCCCCAGCACAGAGACCGCACAGCTGCCCCAGCCCAGTAGGCAAGACCACCTCCTGGAAGATGGTTTGGTCTTTTGGGATCCCGGAGGACTGCTGGGGGTTGTGATGACTCTGAATCCCCAGGACCCCTGCTGAAGTCGGCCTGCTCAGCAGTGGTTTCTGACTCCTTGGTGGCCGTGGCCAGACTCTTTCTCCTAAGATCTAGACACCCCAAAAGAAGTCCCATAAGAAGCATTCATGAAGGCCAAGGCCATGCAAGTTGCCCATGCACAAGAGGTGGCAGTCTCAGGTCTGGGAAGACCCAGGGCCTGGGCCATGCTTGCCTACAGTATGCCAGCCACAGGTCCTGCTGAGGCGGGGGCTGGGCAGATGCTGGAGGCCTGGCAGGGCCTTGGCAGGCCAGGAAGAAGAGCAGCAGCTGGAAGGCCTAAAAGGTGAGGCAGCTGGTAGGGGGCACCTGGATTTGAACCAGGGACCTCTTGATCTGCAGTCAAATGCTCTACCCCTGAGCTATACCCCCTGGCCCACAAGGGCATCCTCAATTAGCACCTTTCCAAGGTGTGCAGCCACACCCAGTGCCGCTGGATTCCAGAGGCATTGCCAGTGGCTGGGAGAAGCCTCTCTAGAGCCCAGCTGTCAGCCCTGCCCCTGAGGACACCAGTGGGGCCTTCTGTCCCTCTCTGGGTTCCTCACCAGCCCAGCAGCCCAGCTCGAGCAGCCTGAGGCTCCCACATCTCCTTGGGAGCCCTCCCCTTCGCTGCCATGTGTCCCCATTGCCCCTGTCAGAAGGTCCAGGCAGGCCCACAGCACAGAGACCCCAGAGTTGCTCCAGCCCAGTAGGCAGGACCACCTTCTGGAAGACGGGCTTGGTCTTTTGGGATCCTGGAGGCCTGCTAGGCATTGTGATGGCCCCGAGTCCCGAGCACTCCTGCTGAAGTCGGCCTGCTCAGCAGTGGCTTCTGACCAGCTGAAGGCCCCATTAGAGGTTCTGAGGGGCAGGCCCTTGGCTGCCAGTGGTTAGTTGGTGGCCATGGCCAGATTCTCTTTCTCCTAAGACCCAGACACCCCAAAAGAAGTCCCACAAGAAGCATTCATAACGGCCAAGGACATGCAAGTGGGCTGCACACAAGGGGTAGCAGCCTGAGGTCTGGGAGGGCCCTGGTCCTGAGCCAAGGTTGCCTAGAGTATGCCAGCCACAGGTCCTACTGAGCCTGAATCTGAGGATGTGCAGATGCTGGAGGCCTGGCAGGGCCTTGGCAGGCCAGGAGGAAGAGCAGCAGCTGGAAGGCCTAAAAGGTGAGGCAGCTGGTAGGGGGCACCTGGATTTGAACCAGGGACCTCTTGATCTGCAGTCAAATGCTCTACCCCTGAGCTATACCCCCTGGCCCACAAGGGCATCCTCAATTAGCACCTTTCCAAGGTGTGCAGCCACACCCAGTGCCGCTGGATTCCAGAGGCATTGCCAGTGGCTGGGAGAAGCCTCTCTAGAGCCCAGCTGTCAGCCCTGCCCCTGAGGACACCAGTGGGGCCTTCTGTCCCTCTCTGGGGTTCCTCACCAGCCCAGCAGCCCAGCTCGAGCAGCCTGAGGCTCCCACATCTCCTTGGGAGCTCTCCCTTTCGCTGCCATGTGTCCCCATTGCCCCTGTCAGAAGGTCCAGGCAGGCCCACAGCACAGAGACCCCAGAGTTGCTCCAGCCCAGTAGGCAGGACCACCTTCTGGAAGACGGGCTTGGTCTTTTGGGATCCTGGAGGCCTGCTAGGCATTGTGATGGCCCCGAGTCCCCAGCACTCCTGCTGAAGTCGGCCTGCTCAGCAGTGGCTTCTGACCAGCTGAAGGCCCCATTAGAGGCTCTGAGGGGCAGGCCCTTGGCCGCCAGTGGAAGGCAGTTGGCCATGGCCAGACTCTCTTTCTCCTAAGACCCAGACACCCCAAAAGAAGTCCCACAAGAGGCATTCATGACGCCCAAGGACATGCAAGTTGGCCACGCACAAGAGGTGGCAGTCTCAGGTCTGGGAAGACCCAGGGCCTGGGCCAAGCTTGCCTACAATGTGCCAGCCACACGTCCTGCTGAGCCTGAGGCTGGGCAGATGCTGGAGGCCTGGCAGGGCCTTGGCAGGCCAGGAGGAAGAGCAGCAGCTGGAAGGCCTAAAAGGTGAAGCAGCTGGTAGGGGGCACCTGGATTTGAACCAGGGACCTCTTGATCTGCAGTCAAATGCTCTACCCCTGAGCTATACCCCCTGGCCCACAAGGACATCCTCAATTAGCACCTTTCCAAGGTGTGCAGCCACACCCAGTGCCTCTGGATTCCAGAGGCTTTGCCAGAGGCTGGGAGAAGCCTCTCTAGATCCCAGCTGTCAGACCTGCCCCTGAGGACACAAGCTGGGCCCAGTGGTCCCTCTCCAGGGATCCTTGCCTGCCCAACAGCCCCCAGAAGCCCCGTGAGGCTCCCAAATTCCCTTGGGAGCCCTACCCATCCCTGTCATGTGTCCCCACTGCACCAGACAGAAGGGCTAGGCAGTTCCCCAGCACAGAGACCGCACAGCTGCCCCAGCCCAGTAGGCAAGACCACCTCCTGGAAGATGGTTTGGTCTTTTGGGATCCCGGAGGACTGCTGGGGGTTGTGATGACTCTGAATCCCCAGGACCCCTGCTGAAGTCGGCCTGCTCAGCAGTGGTTTCTGACTCCTTGGTGGCCGTGGCCAGACTCTTTCTCCTAAGATCTAGACACCCCAAAAGAAGTCCCATAAGAAGCATTCATGAAGGCCAAGGCCATGCAAGTTGCCCATGCACAAGAGGTGGCAGTCTCAGGTCTGGGAAGACCCAGGGCCTGGGCCATGCTTGCCTACAGTATGCCAGCCACAGGTCCTGCTGAGGCGGGGGCTGGGCAGATGCTGGAGGCCTGGCAGGGCCTTGGCAGGCCAGGAAGAAGAGCAGCAGCTGGAAGGCCTAAAAGGTGAGGCAGCTGGTAGGGGGCACCTGGATTTGAACCAGGGACCTCTTGATCTGCAGTCAAATGCTCTACCCCTGAGCTATACCCCCTGACCCACAAGGGCATCCTCAATTAGCACCTTTCCAAGGTGTGCAGCCACACCCAGTGCCGCTGGATTCCAGAGGCATTGCCAGTGGCTGGGAGAAGCCTCTCTAGAGCCCAGCTGTCAGCCCTGCCCCTGAGGACACCAGTGGGGCCTTCTGTCCCTCTCTGGGGTTCCTCACCAGCCCAGCAGCCCAGCTCGAGCAGCCTGAGGCTCCCACATCTCCTTGGGAGCCCTCCCCTTCGCTGCCATGTGTCCCCATTGCCCCTGTCAGAAGGTCCAGGCAGGCCCACAGCACAGAGACCCCAGAGTTGCTCCAGCCCAGTAGGCAGGACCACCTTCTGGAAGACGGGCTTGGTCTTTTGGGATCCTGGAGGCCTGCTAGGCATTGTGATGGCCCCGAGTCCCGAGCACTCCTGCTGAAGTCGGCCTGCTCAGCAGTGGCTTCTGACCAGCTGAAGGCCCCATTAGAGGTTCTGAGGGGCAGGCCCTTGGCTGCCAGTGGTTAGTTGGTGGCCATGGCCAGATTCTCTTTCTCCTAAGACCCAGACACCCCAAAAGAAGTCCCACAAGAAGCATTCATAACGGCCAAGGACATGCAAGTGGGCTGCACACAAGGGGTAGCAGCCTGAGGTCTGGGAGGGCCCTGGTCCTGAGCCAAGGTTGCCTAGAGTATGCCAGCCACAGGTCCTACTGAGCCTGAATCTGAGGATGTGCAGATGCTGGAGGCCTGGCAGGGCCTTGGCAGGCCAGGAGGAAGAGCAGCAGCTGGAAGGCCTAAAAGGTGAGGCAGCTGGTAGGGGGCACCTGGATTTGAACCAGGGACCTCTTGATCTGCAGTCAAATGCTCTACCCCTGAGCTATACCCCCTGGCCCACAAGGGCATCCTCAATTAGCACCTTTCCAAGGTGTGCAGCCACACCCAGTGCCGCTGGATTCCAGAGGCATTGCCAGTGGCTGGGAGAAGCCTCTCTAGAGCCCAGCTGTCAGCCCTGCCCCTGAGGACACCAGTGGGGCCTTCTGTCCCTCTCTGGGGTTCCTCACCAGCCCAGCAGCCCAGCTCGAGCAGCCTGAGGCTCCCACATCTCCTTGGGAGCTCTCCCTTTCGCTGCCATGTGTCCCCATTGCCCCTGTCAGAAGGTCCAGGCAGGCCCACAGCACAGAGACCCCAGAGTTGCTCCAGCCCAGTAGGCAGGACCACCTTCTGGAAGACGGGCTTGGTCTTTTGGGATCCTGGAGGCCTGCTAGGCATTGTGATGGCCCCGAGTCCCCAGCACTCCTGCTGAAGTCGGCCTGCTCAGCAGTGGCTTCTGACCAGCTGAAGGCCCCATTAGAGGCTCTGAGGGGCAGGCCCTTGGCCGCCAGTGGAAGGCAGTTGGCCATGGCCAGACTCTCTTTCTCCTAAGACCCAGACACCCCAAAAGAAGTCCCACAAGAGGCATTCATGACGCCCAAGGACATGCAAGTTGGCCACGCACAAGAGGTGGCAGTCTCAGGTCTGGGAAGACCCAGGGCCTGGGCCAAGCTTGCCTACAATGTGCCAGCCACACGTCCTGCTGAGCCTGAGGCTGGGCAGATGCTGGAGGCCTGGCAGGGCCTTGGCAGGCCAGGAGGAAGAGCAGCAGCTGGAAGGCCTAAAAGGTGAAGCAGCTGGTAGGGGGCACCTGGATTTGAACCAGGGACCTCTTGATCTGCAGTCAAATGCTCTACCCCTGAGCTATACCCCCTGGCCCACAAGGGCATCCTCAATTAGCACCTTTCCAAGGTGTGCAGCCACACCCAGTGCCTCTGGATTCCAGAGGCTTTGCCAGAGGCTGGGAGAAGCCTCTCTAGATCCCAGCTGTCAGCCCTGCCCCTGAGGACACCAGTGGGGCCTTCTGTCCCTCTCTGGGGTTCCTCACCAGCCCAGCAGCCCAGCTCGAGCAGCCTGAGGCTCCCACATCTCCTTGGGAGCCCTCCCCTTCGCTGCCATGTGTCCCCATTGCCCCTGTCAGAAGGTCCAGGCAGGCCCACAGCACAGAGACCCCAGAGTTGCTCCAGCCCAGTAGGCAGGACCACCTTCTGGAAGACGGGCTTGGTCTTTTGGGATCCTGGAGGCCTGCTAGGCATTGTGATGGCCCCGAGTCCCGAGCACTCCTGCTGAAGTCGGCCTGCTCAGCAGTGGCTTCTGACCAGCTGAAGGCCCCATTAGAGGTTCTGAGGGGCAGGCCCTTGGCTGCCAGTGGTTAGTTGGTGGCCATGGCCAGATTCTCTTTCTCCTAAGACCCAGACACCCCAAAAGAAGTCCCACAAGAAGCATTCATAACGGCCAAGGACATGCAAGTGGGCTGCACACAAGGGGTAGCAGCCTGAGGTCTGGGAGGGCCCTGGTCCTGAGCCAAGGTTGCCTAGAGTATGCCAGCCACAGGTCCTACTGAGCCTGAATCTGAGGATGTGCAGATGCTGGAGGCCTGGCAGGGCCTTGGCAGGCCAGGAGGAAGAGCAGCAGCTGGAAGGCCTAAAAGGTGAGGCAGCTGGTAGGGGGCACCTGGATTTGAACCAGGGACCTCTTGATCTGCAGTCAAATGCTCTACCCCTGAGCTATACCCCCTGGCCCACAAGGGCATCCTCAATTAGCACCTTTCCAAGGTGTGCAGCCACACCCAGTGCTGCTGGATTCCAGAGGCATTGCCAGAGGCTGGGAGAAGCCTCTCTAGAGCCCAGCTGTCAGCCCTGCCCCTGAGGACACCAGTGGGGCCTTCTGTCCCTCTCTGGGGTTCCTCACCAGCCCAGCAGCCCAGCTCGAGCAGCCTGAGGCTCCCACATCTCCTTGGGAGCCCTCCCCTTCGCTGCCATGTGTCCCCATTGCCCCTGTCAGAAGGTCCAGGCAGGCCCACAGCACAGAGACCCCAGAGTTGCTCCAGCCCAGTAGGCAGGACCACCTTCTGGAAGACGGGCTTGGTCTTTTGGGATCCTGGAGGCCTGCTAGGCATTGTGATGGCCCCGAGTCCCCAGCACTCCTGCTGAAGTCGGCCTGCTCAGCAGTGGCTTCTGACCAGCTGAAGGCCCCATTAGAGGCTCTGAGGGGCAGGCCCTTGGCTGCCAGTGGTTAGTTGGTGGCCATGGCCAGATTCTCTTTCTCCTAAGACCCAGAAACCACAAATGAAGTCCCACAAGAGGCATTCATGACACCCAAGGACATGCAAGTTGGCCACGCACAAGAGGTGGCAGTCTCAGGTCTGGGAAGACCCAGGGCCTGGGCCAAGCTTTCCTACAATGTGCCAGCCACACGTCCTGCTGAGCCTGAGGCTGAGCAGATGCTGGAGGCCTGGCAGGGCCTTGGCAGGCCAGGAGGAAGAGCAGCAGCTGGAAGGCCTAAAAGGTGAGGCAGCTGGTAGGGGGCACCTGGATTTGAACCAGGGACCTCTTGATCTGCAGTCAAATGCTCTACCCCTGAGCTATACCCCCTGGCCCACAAGGGCATCCTCAATTAGCACCTTTCCAAGGTGTGCAGCCACACCCAGTGCCTCTGGATTCCAGAGGCTTTGCCAGAGGCTGGGAGAAGCCTCTCTAGATCCCAGCTGTCAGCCCTGCCCCTGAGGACACAAGCTGGGCCCAGTGGTCCCTCTCCAGGGATCCTTGCCTGCCCAACAGCCCCCAGAAGCCCCGTGAGGCTCCCAAATTCCCTTGGGAGCCCTACCCATCCCTGCCATGTGTCCCCACTGCACCAGACAGAAGGGCTAGGCAGTTCCCCAGCACAGAGACCGCACAGCTGCCCCAGCCCAGTAGGCAAGACCACCTCCTGGAAGATGGTTTGGTCTTTTGGGATCCTGGAGGACTGCTGGGGGTTGTGCTGACTCTGAATCCCCAGGACCCCTGCTGATGTCGGCCTGCTCAGCAGTGGTTTCTGACTCCTTGGTGGCCGTGGCCAGACTCTTTCTCCTAAGATCTAGACACCCCAAAAGAAGTCCCATAAGAAGCATTCATGAAGGCCAAGGCCATGCAAGTTGCCCACGCACAAGAGGTGGCAGTCTCAGGTCTGGGAAGACCCAGGGCCTGGGCCATGCTTGCCTACAGTATGCCAGCCACAGGTCCTGCTGAGGCGGGGGCTGGGCAGATGCTGGAGGCCTGGCAGGGCCTTGGCAGGCCAGGAAGAAGAGCAGCAGCTGGAAGGCCTAAAAGGTGAGGCAGCTGGTAGGGGGCACCTGGATTTGAACCAGGGACCTCTTGATCTGCAGTCAAATGCTCTACCCCTGAGCTATACCCCCTGGCCCACAAGGGCATCCTCAATTAGCACCTTTCCAAGGTGTGCAGCCACACCCAGTGCCGCTGGATTCCAGAGGCATTGCCAGTGGCTGGGAGAAGCCTCTCTAGAGCCCAGCTGTCAGCCCTGCCCCTGAGGACACAAGCAGGTCCCAGTGGTCAGTGGTCCCTCTCTTGGGGTCCTCACCAGCCCAGCAGCACCCGGAAGCCCCGTGAGCCACCCACATTCCATTGGGAGCCCTACCCATCCCTGCCATGTGTCCCCACTGCCCCTGGCAGATGGGCAAGGCAGGCCGGCAGCACAGAGGCCCCACAGCTGCCCCAGCCCAGTTGGCAGGACCACCTCATAGAAGAGGGGCTTGGTCTTTTGGGGTCCTGGAGGCCTGCTAGGCATTGTGATGGCCCCGAGTCCCCAGCACTCCTGCTGAAGTCGGCCTGCTCAGCAGTGGCTTCTGACCAGCTGAAGGCCCCATTAGAGGCTCTGAGGGGCAGGCCCTTGGCCGCCAGTGGAAGGCAGTTGGCCATGGCCAGACTCTCTTTCTCCTAAGACCCAGACACCCCAAAAGAAATCCCACAAGAGGCATTCATGACGGCCAAGGACATGCAAGTGGGCTGCACACAAGGGGTAGCAGCCTGAGGTCTGGGAGGGCCCTGGTCCTGAGCCAAGGTTGCCTAGAGTATGCCAGCCACAGGTCCTACTGAGCCTGAATCTGAGGATGTGCAGATGCTGGAGGCCTGGCAGGGCCTTGGCAGGCCAGGAGGAAGAGCAGCAGCTGGAAGGCCTAAAAGGTGAGGCAGCTGGTAGGGGGCACCTGGATTTGAACCAGGGACCTCTTGATCTGCAGTCAAATGCTCTACCCCTGAGCTATACCCCCTGGCCCACAAGGGCATCCTCAATTAGCACCTTTCCAAGGTGTGCAGCCACACCCAGTGCCGCTGGATTCCAGAGGCATTGCCAGTGGCTGGGAGAAGCCTCTCTAGAGCCCAGCTGTCAGCCCTGCCCCTGAGGACACCAGTGGGGCCTTCTGTCCCTCTCTGGGGTTCCTCACCAGCCCAGCAGCCCAGCTCGAGCAGCCTGAGGCTCCCACATCTCCTTGGGAGCCCTCCCCTTCGCTGCCATGTGTCCCCATTGCCCCTGTCAGAAGGTCCAGGCAGGCCCACAGCACAGAGACCCCAGAGTTGCTCCAGCCCAGTAGGCAGGACCACCTTCTGGAAGACGGGCTTGGTCTTTTGGGATCCTGGAGGCCTGCTAGGCATTGTGATGGCCCCGAGTCCCCAGCACTCCTGCTGAAGTCGGCCTGCTCAGCAGTGGCTTCTGACCAGCTGAAGGCCCCATTAGAGGCTCTGAGGGGCAGGCCCTTGGCCGCCAGTGGAAGGCAGTTGGCCATGGCCAGACTCTCTTTCTCCTAAGACCCAGACACCCCAAAAGAAGTCCCACAAGAGGCATTCATGACGGCCAAGGACATGCAAGTGGGCTGCACACAAGGGGTAGCAGCCTGAGGTCTGGGAGGGCCCTGGTCCTGAGCCAAGGTTGCCTAGAGTATGCCAGCCACAGGTCCTACTGAGCCTGAATCTGAGGATGTGCAGATGCTGGAGGCCTGGCAGGGCCTTGGCAGGCCAGGAGGAAGAGCAGCAGCTGGAAGGCCTAAAAGGTGAGGCAGCTGGTAGGGGGCACCTGGATTTGAACCAGGGACCTCTTGATCTGCAGTCAAATGCTCTACCCCTGAGCTATACCCCCTGGCCCACAAGGGCATCCTCAATTAGCACCTTTCCAAGGTGTGCAGCCACACCCAGTGCCGCTGGATTCCAGAGGCATTGCCAGTGGCTGGGAGAAGCCTCTCTCGAGCCCAGCTGTCAGCCCTGCCCCTGAGGACACCAGTGGGGCCTTCTGTCCCTCTCTGGGGTTCCTCACCAGCCCAGCAGCCCAGCAGCCCAGCTCGAGCAGCCTGAGGCTCCCACATCTCCTTGGGAGCCCTCCCCTTCGCTGCCATGTGTCCCCATTGCCCCTGTCAGAAGGTCCAGGCAGGCCCACAGCACAGAGACCCCAGAGTTGCTCCAGCCCAGTAGGCAGGACCACCTTCTGGAAGACGGGCTTGGTCTTTTGGGATCCTGGAGGCCTGCTAGGCATTGTGATGGCCCCGAGTCCCCAGCACTCCTGCTGAAGTCGGCCTGCTCAGCAGTGGCTTCTGACCAGCTGAAGGCCCCATTAGAGGTTCTGAGGGGCTGGCCCTTGGCTGCCAGTGGTTAGTTGGTGGCCATGGCCAGATTCTCTTTCTCCTAAGACCCAGACACCCCAAAAGAAGTCCCACAAGAGGCATTCATGACGCCCAAGGACATGCAAGTTGGCCACGCACAAGAGGTGGCAGTCTCAGGTCTGGGAAGACCCAGGGCCTGGGCCAAGCTTGCCTACAATGTGCCAGCCACACGTCCTGCTGAGCCTGAGGCTGGGCAGATGCTGGAGGCCTGGCAGGGCCTTGGCAGGCCAGGAAGAAGAGCAGCAGCTGGAAGGCCTAAAAGGTGAGGCAGCTGGTAGGGGGCACCTGGATTTGAACCAGGGACCTCTTGATCTGCAGTCAAATGCTCTACCCCTGAGCTATACCCCCTGGCCCACAAGGGCATCCTCAATTAGCACCTTTCCAAGGTGTGCAGCCACACCCAGTGCCTCTGGATTCCAGAGGCTTTGCCAGAGGCTGGGAGAAGCCTCTCTAGATCCCAGCTGTCAGACCTGCCCCTGAGGATACAAGCTGGGCCCAGTGGTCCCTCTCCAAGGATCCTTGCCTGCCCAACAGCCCCCAGAAGCCCCGTGAGGCTCCCAAATTCCCTTGGGAGCCCTACCCATCCCTGCCATGTGTCCCCACTGCACCAGACAGAAGGGCTAGGCAGTTCCCCAGCACAGAGACCGCACAGCTGCCCCAGCCCAGTAGGCAGGACCACCTCCTGGAAGATGGTTTGGTCTTTTGGGATCCTGGAGGACTGCTGGGGGTTGTGCTGACTCTGAATCCCCAGCACTCCTGCTGAAGTCGGCCTGCTCAGCAGTGGTTTCTGACTCCTTGGTGGCCGTGGCCAGACTCTTTCTCCTAAGATCTAGACACCCCAAAAGAAGTCCCATAAGAAGCATTCATGAAGGCCAAGGCCATGCAAGTTGCCCACGCACAAGAGGTGGCAGTCTCAGGTCTGGGAAGACCCAGGGCCTGGGCCATGCTTGCCTACAGTATGCCAGCCACAGGTCCTGCTGAGGCGGGGGCTGGGCAGATGCTGGAGGCCTGGCAGGGCCTTGGCAGGCCAGGAAGAAGAGCAGCAGCTGGAAGGCCTAAAAGGTGAGGCAGCTGGTAGGGGGCACCTGGATTTGAACCAGGGACCTTTTGATCTGCAGTCAAATGCTCTACCCCTGAGCTATACCCCCTTGCCCACAAGGGCATCCTCAATTAGCACCTTTCCAAGGTGTGCAGCCACACCCAGTGCCGCTGGATTCCAGAGGCATTGCCAGTGGCTGGGAGAAGCCTCTCTAGAGCCCAGCTGTCAGCCCTGCCCCTGAGGACACAAGCAGGTCCCAGTGGTCAGTGGTCCCTCTCTTGGGGTCCTCACCAGCCCAGCAGCACCCGGAAGCCCCGTGAGCCACCCACATTCCATTGGGAGCCCTACCCATCCCTGCCATGTGTCCCCCACTGCCCCTGGCAGATGGGCAAGGCAGGCCGGCAGCACAGAGGCCCCACAGCTGCCCCAGCCCAGTTGGCAGGACCACCTCATAGAAGAGGGGCTTGGTCTTTTGGGGTCCTGGAGGCCTGCTAGGCATTGTGATGGCCCCGAGTCCCCAGCACTCCTGCTGAAGTCGGCCTGCTCAGCAGTGGCTTCTGACCAGCTGAAGGCCCCATTAGAGGCTCTGAGGGGCAGGCCCTTGGCCGCCAGTGGAAGGCAGTTGGCCATGGCCAGACTCTCTTTCTCCTAAGACCCAGACACCCCAAAAGAAGTGCCACAAGAGGCATTCATGACGGCCAAGGACATGCAAGTGGGCTGCACACAAGGGGTAGCAGCCTGAGGTCTGGGAGGGCCCTGGTCCTGAGCCAAGGTTGCCTAGAGTATGCCAGCCACAGGTCCTAGTGAGCCTGAATCTGAGGATGTGCAGATGCTGGAGGCCTGGCAGGGCCTTGGCAGGCCAGGAGGAAGAGCAGCAGCTGGAAGGCCTAAAAGGTGAGGCAGCTGGTAGGGGGCACCTGGATTTGAACCAGGGACCTCTTGATCTGCAATCAAATGCTCTACCCCTGAGCTATACCCCCTGGCCCACAAGGGCATCCTCAATTAGCACCTTTCCAAGGTGTGCAGCCACACCCAGTGCCGCTGGATTCCAGAGGCATTGCCAGTGGCTGGGAGAAGCCTCTCTAGAGCCCAGCTGTCAGCCCTGCCCCTGAGGACACCAGTGGGGCCTTCTGTCCCTCTCTGGGGTTCCTCACCAGCCCAGCAGCCCAGCTCGAGCAGCCTGAGGCTCCCACATCTCCTTGGGAGCCCTCCCCTTCGCTGCCATGTGTCCCCATTGCCCCTGTCAGAAGGTCCAGGCAGGCCCACAGCACAGAGACCCCAGAGTTGCTCCAGCCCAGTAGGCAGGACCACCTTCTGGAAGACGGGCTTGGTCTTTTGGGATCCTGGAGGCCTGCTAGGCATTGTGATGGCCCCGAGTCCCCAGCACTCCTGCTGAAGTCGGCCTGCTCAGCAGTGGCTTCTGACCAGCTGAAGGCCCCATTAGAGGTTCTGAGGGGCAGGCCCTTGGCTGCCAGTGGTTAGTTGGTGGCCATGGCCAGATTCTCTTTCTCCTAAGACCCAGACACCCCAAATGAAGTCCCACAAGAGGCATTCATGACACCCAAGGACATGCAAGTTGGCCACGCACAAGAGGTGGCAGTCTCAGGTCTGGGAAGACCCAGGGCCTGGGCCAAGCTTGCCTACAATGTGCCAGCCACACGTCCTGCTGAGCCTGAGGCTGGGCAGATGCTGGAGGCCTGGCAGGGCCTTGGCAGGCCAGGAAGAAGAGCAGCAGCTGGAAGGCCTAAAAGGTGAGGCAGCTGGTAGGGGGCACCTGGATTTGAACCAGGGACCTCTTGATCTGCAGTCAAATGCTCTACCCCTGAAGCTATACCCCCTGGCCCACAAGGGCATCCTCAATTAGCACCTTTCCAGGTGTGCAGCCACACCCAGTGCCGCTGGATTCCAGAGGCATTGCCAGAGGCTGGGAGAAGCCTCTCTAGAGCCCAGCTGTCAGCCCTGCCCCTGAGGACACAAGCAGGTCCCAGTGGTCACTCTCCAAGGGATCCTTGCCTGCCCAACAGCCCCCAGAAGCCCCGTGAGGCTCCCAAATTCCCTTGGGAGCCCTACCCATCCCTGCCATGTGTCCCCACTGCACCAGACAGAAGGGCTAGGCAGTTCCCCAGCACAGAGACCGCACAGCTGCCCCAGCCCAGTAGGCAGGACCACCTCCTGGAAGATGGTTTGGTCTTTTGGGATCCCGGAGGACTGCTGGGGGTTGTGATGACTCTGAATCCCCAGCACTCCTGCTGAAGTCGGCCTGCTCAGCAGTTCAGTCAAATGCTCTACCCCCTGGTATACCCCCTGGCCCCACAAGGGCATCCTCAATTAGCACCTTTCCAAGGTGTGCAGCCACACCCAGTTGCCGCTGGATTCCAAGAGAGGCATTGCCAGTGGCCTGGGAGAAGCCTCTCTAGAGCCCAGCTGTCAGCCCTGCCCCTGAGGACACAAGCAGGTCCCAGTGGTCAGTGGTCCCTCTCTTGGGGTCCTCACCAGCCCAGCAGCACCCAGAAGCCCCGTGAGCCACCCACATTCCATTGGGAGCCCTACCCATCCCTGCCATGTGTCCCCACTGCCCCTGGCAGATGGGCAAGGCAGGCCGGCAGCACAGAGGCCCCACAGCTGCCCCAGCCCAGTTGGCAGGACCACCTCATAGAAGAGGGGCTTGGTCTTTTGGGGTCCTGGAGGCCTGCTAGGCATTGTGATGGCCCCGAGTCCTCAGCACTCCTGCTGAAGTCGGCCTGCTCAGCAGTGGCTTCTGACCAGCTGAAGGCCCCATTAGAGGCTCTGAGGGGCAGGCCCTTGGCCGCCAGTGGAAGGCAGTTGGCCATGGCCAGACTCTCTTTCTCCTAAGACCCAGACACCCCAAAAGAAGTGCCACAAGAGGCATTCATGACGGCCAAGGACATGCAAGTGGGCTGCACACAAGGGGTAGCAGCCTGAGGTCTGGGAGGGCCCTGGTCCTGAGCCAAGGTTGCCTAGAGTATGCCAGCCACAGGTCCTAGTGAGCCTGAATCTGAGGATGTGCAGATGCTGGAGGCCTGGCAGGGCCTTGGCAGGCCAGGAGGAAGAGCAGCAGCTGGAAGGCCTAAAAGGTGAGGCAGCTGGTAGGGGGCACCTGGATTTGAACCAGGGACCTCTTGATCTGCAGTCAAATGCTCTACCCCTGAGCTATACCCCCTGGCCCACAAGGGCATCCTCAATTAGCACCTTTCCAAGGTGTGCAGCCACACCCAGTGCCGCTGGATTCCAGAGGCATTGCCAGTGGCTGGGAGAAGCCTCTCTAGAGCCCAGCTGTCAGCCCTGCCCCTGAGGACACCAGTGGGGCCTTCTGTCCCTCTCTGGGGTTCCTCACCAGCCCAGCAGCCCAGCAGCCCAGCTCGAGCAGCCTGAGGCTCCCACATCTCCTTGGGAGCCCTCCCCTTCGCTGCCATGTGTCCCCATTGCCCCTGTCAGAAGGTCCAGGCAGGCCCACAGCACAGAGACCCCAGAGTTGCTCCAGCCCAGTAGGCAGGACCACCTTCTGGAAGACGGGCTTGGTCTTTTGGGATCCTGGAGGCCTGCTAGGCATTGTGATGGCCCCGAGTCCCCAGCACTCCTGCTGAAGTCGGCCTGCTCAGCAGTGGCTTCTGACCAGCTGAAGGCCCCATTAGAGGTTCTGAGGGGCAGGCCCTTGGCTGCCAGTGGTTAGTTGGTGGCCATGGCCAGATTCTCTTTCTCCTAAGACCCAGACACCCCAAATGAAGTCCCACAAGAGGCATTCATGACACCCAAGGACATGCAAGTTGGCCACACACAAGAGGTGGCAGTCTCAGGTCTGGGAAGACCCAGGGCCTGGGCCAAGCTTGCCTACAATGTGCCAGCCACACGTCCTGCTGAGCCTGAGGCTGGGCAGATGCTGGAGGCCTGGCAGGGCCTTGGCAGGCCAGGAAGAAGAGCAGCAGCTGGAAGGCTTAAAAGGTGAGGCAGCTGGTAGGGGGCACCTGGATTTGAACCAGGGACCTCTTGATCTGCAGTCAAATGCTCTACCCCTGAGCTATACTCCCTGGCCCACAAGGGCATCCTCAATTAGCACCTTTCCAAGGTGTGCAGCCACACCCAGTGCCGCTGGATTCCAGAGGCATTGCCAGTGGCTGGGAGAAGCCTCTCTAGAGCCCAGCTGTCAGCCCTGCCCCTGAGGACACAAGCAGGTCCCAGTGGTCAGTGGTCCCTCTCTTGGGGTCCTCACCAGCCCAGCAGCACCCAGAAGCCCCGTGAGCCACCCACATTCCATTGGGAGCCCTACCCATCCCTGCCATGTGTCCCCACTGCCCCTGGCAGATGGGCAAGGCAGGCCGGCAGCACAGAGGCCCCACAGCTGCCCCAGCCCAGTTGGCAGGACCACCTCATAGAAGAGGGGCTTGGTCTTTTGGGGTCCTGGAGGCCTGCTAGGCATTGTGATGGCCCCGAGTCCCCAGCACTCCTGCTGAAGTCGGCCTGCTCAGCAGTGGCTTCTGACCAGCTGAAGGCCCCATTAGAGGCTCTGAGGGGCAGGCCCTTGGCCGCCAGTGGAAGGCAGTTGGCCATGGCCAGACTCTCTTTCTCCTAAGACCCAGACACCCCAAAAGAAATCCCACAAGAGGCATTCATGACGGCCAAGGACATGCAAGTGGGCTGCACACAAGGGGTAGCAGCCTGAGGTCTGGGAGGGCCCTGGTCCTGAGCCAAGGTTGCCTAGAGTATGCCAGCCACAGGTCCTAGCTGAGCCTGAATCTGAGGATGTGCAGATGCTGGAGGCCTGGCAGGGCCTTGGCAGGCCAGGAGGAAGAGCAGCAGCTGGAAGGCCTAAAAGGTGAGGCAGCTGGTAGGGGGCACCTGGATTTGAACCAGGGACCTCTTGATCTGCAGTCAAATGCTCTACCCCTGAGCTATACCCCCTGGCCCACAAGGGCATCCTCAATTAGCACCTTTCCAAGGTGTGCAGCCACACCCAGTGCCGCTGGATTCCAGAGGCATTGCCAGTGGCTGGGAGAAGCCTCTCTAGAGCCCAGCTGTCAGCCCTGCCCCTGAGGACACCAGTGGGGCCTTCTGTCCCTCTCTGGGGTTCCTCACCAGCCCAGCAGCCCAGCTCGAGCAGCCTGAGGCTCCCACATCTCCTTGGGAGCCCTCCCCTTCGCTGCCATGTGTCCCCATTGCCCCTGTCAGAAGGTCCAGGCAGGCCCACAGCACAGAGACCCCAGAGTTGCTCCAGCCCAGTAGGCAGGACCACCTTCTGGAAGACGGGCTTGGTCTTTTGGGATCCTGGAGGCCTGCTAGGCATTGTGATGGCCCCGAGTCCCCAGCACTCCTGCTGAAGTCGGCCTGCTCAGCAGTGGCTTCTGACCAGCTGAAGGCCCCATTAGAGGTTCTGAGGGGCAGGCCCTTGGCTGCCAGTGGTTAGTTGGTGGCGATGGCCAGACTCTCTTTCTCCTAAGACCCAGACACCCCAAAAGAAGTCCCACAAGAGGCATTCATGACGCCCAAGGACATGCAAGTTGGCCACGCACAAGAGGTGGCAGTCTCAGGTCTGGGAAGACCCAGGGCCTGGGCCAAGCTTGCCTACAATGTGCCAGCCACACGTCCTGCTGAGCCTGAGGCTGGGCAGATGCTGGAGGCCTGGCAGGGCCTTGGCAGGCCAGGAGGAAGAGCAGCAGCTGGAAGGCCTAAAAGGTGAGGCAGCTGGTAGGGGGCACCTGGATTTGAACCAGGGACCTCTTGATCTGCAGTCAAATGCTCTACCCCTGAGCTATACCCCCTGGCCCACAAGGGCATCCTCAATTAGCACCTTTCCAAGGTGTGCAGCCACACCCAGTGCCTCTGGATTCCAGAGGCTTTGCCAGTGGCTGGGAGAAGCCTCTCTAGAGCCCAGCTGTCAGCCCTGCCGCTGAGGACACAAGCTGGGCCCAGTGGTCCCTCTCCTGGGATCCTCACCAGCCCAGCAGCACCCAGAAGCCCCGTGAGCCACCCACATTCCATTGGGAGCCCTACCCATCCCTGCCATGTGTCCCCACTGCCCCTGGCAGATGGGCAAGGCAGGCCGGCAGCACAGAGGCCCCACAGCTGCCCCAGCCCAGTTGGCAGGACCACCTCATAGAAGAGGGGCTTGGTCTTTTGGGGTCCTGGAGGCCTGCTAGGCATTGTGATGGCCCCGAGTCCCCAGCACTCCTGCTGAAGTCGGCCTGCTCAGCAGTGGCTTCTGACCAGCTGAAGGCCCCATTAGAGGCTCTGAGGGGCAGGCCCTTGGCCGCCAGTGGAAGGCAGTTGGCCATGGCCAGACTCTCTTTCTCCTAAGACCCAGACACCCAAAAGAAATCCCACAAGAGGCATTCATGACGGCCAAGGACATGCAAGTGGGCTGCACACAAGGGGTAGCAGCCTGAGGTCTGGGAGGGCCCTGGTCCTGAGCCAAGGTTGCCTAGAGTATGCCAGCCACAGGTCCTACTGAGCCTGAATCTGAGGATGTGCAGATGCTGGAGGCCTGGCAGGGCCTTGGCAGGCCAGGAGAAGAGCAGCAGCTGGAAGGCCTAAAAGGTGAGGCAGCTGGTAGGGGGCACCTGGATTTGAACCAGGGACCTCTTGATCTGCAGTCAAATGCTCTACCCCTGAGCTATACCCCCTGGCCCACAAGGGCATCCTCAATTAGCACCTTTCCAAGGTGTGCAGCCACACCCAGTGCCGCTGGATTCCAGAGGCATTGCCAGTGGCTGGGAGAAGCCTCTCTAGAGCCCAGCTGTCAGCCCTGCCCCTGAGGACACCAGTGGGGCCTTCTGTCCCTCTCTGGGGTTCCTCACCAGCCCAGCAGCCCAGCTCGAGCAGCCTGAGGCTCCCACATCTCCTTGGGAGCCCTCCCCTTCGCTGCCATGTGTCCCCATTGCCCCTGTCAGAAGGTCCAGGCAGGCCCACAGCACAGAGACCCCAGAGTTGCTCCAGCCCAGTAGGCAGGACCACCTTCTGGAAGACGGGCTTGGTCTTTTGGATCCTGGAGGCCTGCTAGGCATTGTGATGGCCCCGAGTCCCCAGCACTCCTGCTGAAGTCGGCCTGCTCAGCAGTGGCTTCTGACCAGCTGAAGGCCCCATTAGAGGTTCTGAGGGGCAGGCCCTTGGCTGCCAGTGGTTAGTTGGTGGCGATGGCCAGACTCTCTTTCTCCTAAGACCCAGACACCCCAAAAGAAGTCCCACAAGAGGCATTCATGACGCCCAAGGACATGCAAGTTGGCCACGCACAAGAGGTGGCAGTCTCAGGTCTGGGAAGACCCAGGGCCTGGGCCAAGCTTGCCTACAATGTGCCAGCCACACGTCCTGCTGAGCCTGAGGCTGGGCAGATGCTGGAGGCCTGGCAGGGCCTTGGCAGGCCAGGAGGAAGAGCAGCAGCTGGAAGGCCTAAAAGGTGAGGCAGCTGGTAGGGGGCACCTGGATTTGAACCAGGGACCTCTTGATCTGCAGTCAAATGCTCTACCCCTGAGCTATACCCCCTGGCCCACAAGGGCATCCTCAATTAGCACCTTTCCAAGGTGTGCAGCCACACCCAGTGCCTCTGGATTCCAGAGGCTTTGCCAGAGGCTGGGAGAAGCCTCTCTAGATCCCAGCTGTCAGCCCTGCCGCTGAGGACACAAGCTGGGCCCAGTGGTCCCTCTCCAGGGATCCTTGCCTGCCCAACAGCCCCCAGAAGCCCCGTGAGGCTCCCAAATTCCCTTGGGAGCCCTACCCATCCCTGCCATGTGTCCCCACTGCACCAGACAGAAGGGCTAGGCAGTTCCCCAGCACAGAGACCGCACAGCTGCCCCAGCCCAGTAGGCAGGACCACCTCCTGGAAGATGGTTTGGTCTTTTGGGATCCCGGAGGACTGCTGGGGGTTGTGCTGACTCTGAATCCCCAGGATCCCTGCTGAAGTCGGCCTGCTCAGCAGTGGTTTCTGACTCCTTGGTGGCCGTGGCCAGACTCTTTCTCCTAAGATCTAGACACCCCAAAAGAAGTCCCATAAGAAGCATTCATGAAGGCCAAGGCCATGCAAGTTGCCCACGCACAAGAGGTGGCAGTCTCAGGTCTGGGAAGACCCAGGGCCTGGGCCATGCTTGCCTACAGTATGCCAGCCACAGGTCCTGCTGAGGCGGGGGCTGGGCAGATGCTGGAGGCCTGGCAGGGCCTTGGCAGGCCAGGAAGAAGAGCAGCAGCTGGAAGGCCTAAAAGGTGAGGCAGCTGGTAGGGGGCACCTGGATTTGAACCAGGGACCTCTTGATCTGCAGTCAAATGCTCTACCCCTGAGCTATACCCCCTGGCCCACAAGGGCATCCTCAATTAGCACCTTTCCAAGGTGTGCAGCCACACCCAGTGCCGCTGGATTCCAGAGGCATTGCCAGTGGCTGGGAGAAGCCTCTCTAGAGCCCAGCTGTCAGCCCTGCCCCTGAGGACACCAGTGGGGCCTTCTGTCCCTCTCTGGGGTTCCTCACCAGCCCAGCAGCCCAGCTCGAGCAGCCTGAGGCTCCCACATCTCCTTGGGAGCCCTCCCCTTCGCTGCCATGTGTCCCCATTGCCCCTGTCAGAAGGTCCAGGCAGGCCCACAGCACAGAGACCCCAGAGTTGCTCCAGCCCAGTAGGCAGGACCACCTTCTGGAAGACGGGCTTGGTCTTTTGGGATCCTGGAGGCCTGCTAGGCATTGTGATGGCCCCGAGTCCCCAGCACTCCTGCTGAAGTCGGCCTGCTCAGCAGTGGCTTCTGACCAGCTGAAGGCCCCATTAGAGGTTCTGAGGGGCTGGCCCTTGGCTGCCAGTGGTTAGTTGGTGGCCATGGCCAGATTCTCTTTCTCCTAAGACCCAGACACCCCAAAAGAAGTCCCACAAGAGGCATTCATGACGCCCAAGGACATGCAAGTTGGCCACGCACAAGAGGTGGCAGTCTCAGGTCTGGGAAGACCCAGGGCCTGGGCCAAGCTTGCCTACAATGTGCCAGCCACACGTCCTGCTGAGCCTGAGGCTGGGCAGATGCTGGAGGCCTGGCAAGGCCTTGGCAGGCCAGGAAGAAGAGCAGCAGCTGGAAGGCCTAAAAGGTGAGGCAGCTGGTAGGGGGCACCTGGATTTGAACCAGGGACCTCTTGATCTGCAGTCAAATGCTCTACCCCTGAGCTATACCCCCTGGCCCACAAGGGCATCTTCAATTAGCACCTTTCCAAGGTGTGCAGCCACACCCAGTGCCTCTGGATTCCAGAGGCTTTGCCAGAGGCTGGGAGAAGCCTGTCTAGATCCCAGCTGTCAGACCTGCCCCTGAGGATACAAGCTGGGCCCAGTGGTCCCTCTCCAAGGATCCTTGCCTGCCCAACAGCCCCCAGAAGCCCCGTGAGGCTCCCAAATTCCCTTGGGAGCCCTACCCATCCCTGCCATGTGTCCCCACTGCACCAGACAGAAGGGCTAGGCAGTTCCCCAGCACAGAGACCGCACAGCTGCCCCAGCCCAGTAGGCAGGACCACCTCCTGGAAGATGGTTTGGTCTTTTGGGATCCTGGAGGACTGCTGGGGGTTGTGCTGACTCTGAATCCCCAGGACCCCTGCTGAAGTCGGCCTGCTCAGCAGTGGTTTCTGACTCCTTGGTGGCCGTGGCCAGACTCTTTCTCCTAAGATCTAGACACCCCAAAAGAAGTCCCATAAGAAGCATTCATGAAGGCCAAGGCCATGCAAGTTGCCCACGCACAAGAGGTGGCAGTCTCAGGTCTGGGAAGACCCAGGGCCTGGGCCATGCTTGCCTACAGTATGCCAGCCACAGGTCCTGCTGAGGCGGGGGCTGGGCAGATGCTGGAGGCCTGGCAGGGCCTTGGCAGGCCAGGAAGAAGAGCAGCAGCTGGAAGGCCTAAAAGGTGAGGCAGCTGGTAGGGGGCACCTGGATTTGAACCAGGGACCTCTTGATCTGCAGTCAAATGCTCTACCCCTGAGCTATACCCCCTGGCCCACAAGGGCATCCTCAATTAGCACCTTTCCAAGGTGTGCAGCCACACCCAGTGCCGCTGGATTCCAGAGGCATTGCCAGTGGCTGGGAGAAGCCTCTCTAGAGCCCAGCTGTCAGCCCTGCCCCTGAGGACACAAGCAGGTCCCAGTGGTCAGTGGTCCCTCTCTTGGGGTCCTCACCAGCCCAGCAGCACCCGGAAGCCCCGTGAGCCACCCACATTCCATTGGGAGCCCTACCCATCCCTGCCATGTGTCCCCACTGCCCCTGGCAGATGGGCAAGGCAGGCCGGCAGCACAGAGGCCCCACAGCTGCCCCAGCCCAGTTGGCAGGACCACCTCATAGAAGAGGGGCTTGGTCTTTTGGGGTCCTGGAGGCCTGCTAGGCATTGTGATGGCCCCGAGTCCCCAGCACTCCTGCTGAAGTCGGCCTGCTCAGCAGTGGCTTCTGACCAGCTGAAGGCCCCATTAGAGGCTCTGAGGGGCAGGCCCTTGGCCGCCAGTGGAAGGCAGTTGGCCATGGCCAGACTCTCTTTCTCCTAAGACCCAGACACCCCAAAAGAAATCCCACAAGAGGCATTCATGACGGCCAAGGACATGCAAGTGGGCTGCACACAAGGGGTAGCAGCCTGAGGTCTGGGAGGGCCCTGGTCCTGAGCCAAGGTTGCCTAGAGTATGCCAGCCACAGGTCCTACTGAGCCTGAATCTGAGGATGTGCAGATGCTGGAGGCCTGGCAGAGACTTGGCAGGCCAGGAGGAAGAGCAGCAGCTGGAAGGCCTAAAAGGCGAGGCAGCTGGTAGGGGGCACCTGGATTTGAACCAGGGACCTCTTGATCTGCAGTCAAATGCTCTACCCCTGAGCTATACCCCCTGGCCCACAAGGGCATCCTCAATTAGCACCTTTCCAAGGTGTGCAGCCACACCCAGTGCCGCTGGATTCCAGAGGCATTGCCAGTGGCTGGGAGAAGCCTCTCTAGAGCCCAGCTGTCAGCCCTGCCCCTGAGGACACCAGTGGGGCCTTCTGTCCCTCTCTGGGGTTCCTCACCAGCCCAGCAGCCCAGCTCGAGCAGCCTGAGGCTCCCACATCTCCTTGGGAGCCCTCCCCTTCGCTGCCATGTGTCCCCATTGCCCCTGTCAGAAGGTCCAGGCAGGCCCATAGCACAGAGACCCCAGAGTTGCTCCAGCCCAGTAGGCAGGACCACCTTCTGGAAGACGGGCTTGGTCTTTTGGGATCCTGGAGGCCTGCTAGGCATTGTGATGGCCCCGAGTCCCCAGCACTCCTGCTGAAGTCGGCCTGCTCAGCAGTGGCTTCTGACCAGCTGAAGGCCCCATTAGAGGTTCTGAGGGGCAGGCCCTTGGCTGCCAGTGGTTAGTTGGTGGCCATGGCCAGATTCTCTTTCTCCTAAGACCCAGACACCCCAAATGAAGTCCCACAAGAGGCATTCATGACACCCAAGGACATGCAAGTTGGCCACGCACAAGAGGTGGCAGTCTCAGGTCTGGGTAGACCCAGGGCCTGGGCCATGCTTGCCTACAATGTGCCAGCCACACGTCCTGCTGAGCCTGAGGCTGGGCAGATGCTGGAGGCCTGGCAGGGCCTTGGCAGGCCAGGAAGAAGAGCAGCAGCTGGAAGGCCTAAAAGGTGAGGCAGCTGGTAGGGGGCACCTGGATTTGAACCAGGGACCTCTTGATCTGCAGTCAAATGCTCTACCCCTGAGCTATACCCCCTGGCCCACAAGGGCATCCTCAATTAGCACCTTTCCAAGGTGTGCAGCCACACCCAGTGCCGCTGGATTCCAGAGGCATTGCCAGTGGCTGGGAGAAGCCTCTCTAGAGCCCAGCTGTCAGCCCTGCCCCTGAGGACACAAGCAGGTCCCAGTGGTCAGTGGTCCCTCTCTTGGGGTCCTCACCAGCCCAGCAGCACCCAGAAGCCCCGTGAGCCACCCACATTCCATTGGGAGCCCTACCCATCCCTGCCATGTGTCCCCACTGCCCCTGGCAGATGGGCAAGGCAGGCCGGCAGCACAGAGGCCCCACAGCTGCCCCAGCCCAGTTGGCAGGACCACCTCATAGAAGAGGGGCTTGGTCTTTTGGGGTCCTGGAGGCCTGCTAGGCATTGTGATGGCCCCGAGTCCCCAGCACTCCTGCTGAAGTCGGCCTGCTCAGCAGTGGCTTCTGACCAGCTGAAGGCCCCATTAGAGGCTCTGAGGGGCAGGCCCTTGGCCGCCAGTGGAAGGCAGTTGGCCATGGCCAGACTCTCTTTCTCCTAAGACCCAGACACCCCAAAAGAAGTGCCACAAGAGGCATTCATGACGGCCAAGGACATGCAAGTGGGCTGCACACAAGGGGTAGCAGCCTGAGGTCTGGGAGGGCCCTGGTCCTGAGCCAAGGTTGCCTAGAGTATGCCAGCCACAGGTCCTACTGAGCCTGAATCTGAGGATGTGCAGATGCTGGAGGCCTGGCAGGGCCTTGGCAGGCCAGGAGGAAGAGCAGCAGCTGGAAGGCCTAAAAGGTGAGGCAGCTGGTAGGGGGCACCTGGATTTGAACCAGGGACCTCTTGATCTGCAGTCAAATGCTCTACCCCTGAGCTATACCCCCTGGCCCACAAGGGCGTCCTCAATTAGCACCTTTCCAAGGTGTGCAGCCACACCCAGTGCGGCTGGATTCCAGAGGCATTGCCAGTGGCTGGGAGAAGCCTCTCTAGAGCCCAGCTGTCAGCCCTGCCCCTGAGGACACCAGTGGGGCCTTCTGTCCCTCTCTGGGGTTCCTCACCAGCCCAGCAGCCCAGCAGCCCAGCTCGAGCAGCCTGAGGCTCCCACATCTCCTTGGGAGCCCTCCCCTTCGCTGCCATGTGTCCCCATTGCCCCTGTCAGAAGGTCCAGGCAGGCCCACAGCACAGAGACCCCAGAGTTGCTCCAGCCCAGTAGGCAGGACCACCTTCTGGAAGACGGGCTTGGTCTTTTGGGATCCTGAAGGCCTGCTAGGCATTGTGATGGCCCCAAGTCCCCAGCACTCCTGCTGAAGTCGGCCTGCTCAGCAGTGGCTTCTGACCAGGTGAAGGCCCCATTAGAGGCTCTGAGGGGCAGGCCCTTGGCCGCCAGTGGAAGGCAGTTGGCCATGGCCAGACTCTCTTTCTCCTAAGACCCAGACACCCCAAAAGAAGTCCCACAAGAGGCATTCATGACGGCCAAGGACATGCAAGTGGGCTGCACACAAGGGGTAGCAGCCTGAGGTCTAGGAGGGCCCTGGTCCTGAGCCAAGGTTGCCTAGAGTATGCCAGCCACAGGTCCTACTGAGCCTGAATCTGAGGATGTGCAGATGCTGGAGGCCTGGCAGGGCCTTGGCAGGCCAGGAGGAAGAGCAGCAGCTGGAAGGCCTAAAAGGTGAGGCAGCTGGTAGGGGGCACCTGGATTTGAACCAGGGACCTCTTGATCTGCAGTCAAATGCTCTACCCCTGAGCTATACCCCCTGGCCCACAAGGGCATCTTCAATTAGCACCTTTCCAAGGTGTGCAGCCACACCTAGTGCCGCTGGATTCCAGAGGCATTGCCAGTGGCTGGGAGAAGCCTCTCTAGAGCCCAGCTGTCAGCCCTGCCCCTGAGGACACCAGTGGGGCCTTCTGTCCCTCTCTGGGGTTCCTCACCAGCCCAGCAGCCCAGCTCGAGCAGCCTGAGGCTCCCACATCTCCTTGGGAGCCCTCCCCTTCGCTGCCATGTGTCCCCATTGCCCCTGTCAGAAGGTCCAGGCAGGCCCACAGCACAGAGACCCCAGAGTTGCTCCAGCCCAGTAGGCAGGACCACCTTCTGGAAGACGGGCTTGGTCTTTTGGGATCCTGGAGGCCTGCTAAGCATTGTGATGGCCCCGAGTCCCCAGCACTCCTGCTGAAGTCGGCCTGCTCAGCAGTGGCTTCTGACCAGCTGAAGGCCCCATTAGAGGTTCTGAGGGGCAGGCCCTTGGCTGCCAGTGGTTAGTTGGTGGCCATGGCCAGATTCTCTTTCTCCTAAGACCCAGACACCCCAAAAGAAGTCCCACAAGAGGCATTCATGACGCCCAAGGACATGTAAGTTGGCCACGCACAAGAGGTGGCAGTCTCAGGTCTGGGAAGACCCAGGGCCTGGGCCAAGCTTGCCTACAATGTGCCAGCCACACGTCCTGCTGAGCCTGAGGCTGGGCAGATGCTGGAGGCCTGGCAGGGCCTTGGCAGGCCAGGAGGAAGAGCAGCAGCTGGAAGGCCTAAAAGGTGAGGCAGCTGGTAGGGGGCACCTGGATTTGAACCAGGGACCTCTTGATCTGCAGTCAAATGCTCTACCCCTGAGCTATACCCCCTGGCCCACAAGGGCATCTTCAATTAGCACCTTTCCAAGGTGTGCAGCCACACCCAGTGCCTCTGGATTCCAGAGGCATTGCCAGTGGCTGGGAGAAGCCTCTCTAGAGCCCAGCTGTCAGCCCTGCCCCTGAGGACACCAGTGGGGCCTTCTGTCCCTCTCTGGGGTTCCTCACCAGCCCAGCAGCCCAGCTCGAGCAGCCTGAGGCTCCCACATCTCCTTGGGAGCCCTCCCCTTCACTGCCATGTGTCCCCATTGCCCCTGTCAGAAGGTCCAGGCAGGCCCACAGCACAGAGACCCCAGAGTTGCTCCAGCCCAGTAGGCAGGACCACCTTCTGGAAGACGGGCTTGGTCTTTTGGGATCCTGGAGGCCTGCTAGGCATTGTGATGGCCCCGAGTCCCCAGCACTCCTGCTGAAGTCGGCCTGCTCAGCAGTGGCTTCTGACGAGCTGAAGGCCCCATTAGAGGCTCTGAGGGGCAGGCCCTTGTCCGCAAGTGGAACCAGTTGACCATGGCCAGACTCTTTTTCTCTTAAGACCCAGGAACCCCAAAAGAAGTCCCACAGGAGGAAGTCATGAAGGCCAAGGACATACAAGGTGGCCAAGCACAAGGGGTGGCAGCCTTGAGTCTGGGAGGGCCCTGGGCCCGGGCCAAGCTTGGCTGCAGTGTGCCAGCCACAGGTCCTGCTGAGCCTGAAGCTGGGCAGACGCTGGAGGCCTGGCAGGACCTTGGCAGGCCAGGAGGAAGAGCAGCAGCTGGAAGGCCTAAAAGGTGAGGCAGCTGGTAGGGGGCACCTGGATTTGAACCAGGGACCTCTTGATCTGCAGTCAAATGCTCTACCCCTGAGCTATACCCCCTGGCCCACAAGGGCATTCTCAATTAGCACCTTTCCAAGGTGTGCAGCCACACCCAGTGCCTCTGGATTCCAGAGGCTTTGCCAGAGGCTGGGAGAAGCCTCTCTAGATCCCAGCTGTCAGCCCTGCCCCTGACGATACCAGCAGGTCCCAGTGGCCAGTGGTATCTCTTTGGGGGTCCTCACCAGACCAGCAGCCCAGCACAAGCCCCCTGAGGCTGCCGAGTCCCCTTGGGAGCACCACCCATCCCTGCCCCGTGTCCTCACTGCCCCAGCTAGAAGGGCCAGGCAGGCCCACAGCACAGAGGCCCCAGAGTTGCTCCAGCCCAGTAGGCAGGACCACCTCCTGGAAGAGGGTTTGGTCTTTTGGGATGCTGGAGGCCTGGTAGGGGTCGTGATGGCCCCGAATCCCCAGGACCCCTGCTGAAGTTGGCCTGATCAGCAGTGGCTTCTGACCAGCTGAAGGCCCCATTAGAGGCTCTGAGGGGCAGGACCTTGTCCGCAAGTGGAAGGCAGTTGGCCATGGCCAGACTCTTTTTCTCCTAAGACCCAGGAACCCCAAAAGAAGTCCCACAGGAGGAAGTCATGAAGGCCAAGGACATACAAGGTGGCCAAGCACAAGGGGTGGCAGCCTTGAGTCTGGGAGGGTCCTGGGCCCGGGCCAAGCTTGGCTGCAGTGTGCCAGCCACAGGACCTTCTGAGCCTGAAGCTGGGCAGATGCTGGAGGCCTGTCAGGGCCTTGGCAGGCCAGGAGGAAGAGCAGAAGCTGGAAGGCCTAAAAAAGTGAAGCAGCTGGTAGGGGGCACCTGGATTTGAACCAGGGACCTCTTGATCTGCAGTCAAATGCTCTACCCCTGAGCTATACCCCCTGGCCCACAAGGGCATCTTCAATTAGCACCTTTCCAAGGTGTGCAGCCACACCCAGTGCCTCTGGATTCCAGAGGCTTTGCCAGAGGCTGGGAGAAGCCTCTCTAGATCCCAGCTGTCAGCCCTGCCCCTGAGGACACAAGCTGGGCCCAGTGGTCCCTCTCCAGGGATCCTTGCCTGCCCAACAGCCCCCAGAAGCCCCGTGAGGCTCCCAAATTCCCTTGGGAGCCCTACCCATCCCTGCCATGTGTCCCCACTGCACCAGACAGAAGGGCTAGGCAGTTCCCCAGCACAGAGACCCCACAGCTGCCCCAGCCCAGTAGGCAGGACCACCTCCTGGAAGATGGTTTGGTCTTTTGGGATCCCGGAGGACTGCTGGGGGTTGTGATGACTCTGAATCCCCAGGACCCCTGCTGAAGTCGGCCTGCTCAGCAGTGGTTTCTGACTCCTTGGTGGCCGTGGCCAGACTCTTTCTCCTAAGATCTAGACACCCCAAAAGAAGTCCCATAAGAAGCATTCATGAAGGCCAAGGCCATGCAAGTTGCCCACGCACAAGAGGTGGCAGTCTCAGGTCTGGGAAGATCCAGGGCCCGGGCCAAGCTTGCCTACAGTGTGCCAGCCATGGGTCCTGCTGAGGCGGGGGCTGGGCTGATGCTGGAGGCCTGGCAGGGCCTTGGCAGGCCAGGAGGAAGAGCAGCAGCTGGAAGGCCTAAAAGGTGAGGCAGCTGGTAGGGGGCACCTGGATTTGAACCAGGGACCTCTTGATCTGCAGTCAAATGCTCTACCGCTGAGCTATACCCCCTCGCCCACAAGGGCATCTTCAATTAGCACCTTTCCAAGGTGTGCAGCCACACCTAGTGCCGCTGAATTCCAGAGGCATTGCCAGTGGCTGGGAGAAGCCTCTCTAGAGCCCAGCTGTCAGCCCTGCCCCTGAGGACACCAGTGGGGCCTTCTGTCCCTCTCTGGGGTTCCTCACCAGCCCAGCAGCCCAGCTCGAGCAGCCTGAGGCTCCCACATCTCCTTGGGAGCCCTCCCCTTCGCTGCCATGTGTCCCCATTGCCCCTGTCAGAAGGTCCAGGCAGGCCCACAGCACAGAGACCCAAGAGGTGCCCCAGCCCAGTAGGCAGGACCACCTTCTGGAAGACGGGCTTGGTCTTTTGGGATCCTGGAGGCCTGCTAGGCATTGTGATGGCCCCGAGTCCCCAGCACTCCTGCTGAAGTCGGCCTGCTCAGCAGTGGCTTCTGACCAGCTGAAGGCCCCATTAGAGGTTCTGAGGGGCAGGCCCTTGGCTGCCAGTGGTTAGTTGGTGGCCATGGCCAGATTCTCTTTCTCCTAAGACCCAGACACCCCAAAAGAAGTCCCACAAGAGGCATTCATGACGCCCAAGGACATGCAAGTTGGCCACGCACAAGAGGTGGCAGTCTCAGGTCTGGGAAGACCCAGGGCCTAGGCCAAGCTTGCCTACAGTGTGCCAGCCACACGTCCTGCTGATCCTGAGGCTGGGCAGATACTGGAGGCCTGGCAGGGCCTTGGCAGACCAGGAGGAAGAGCAGCAGCTGGAAGGCCTAAAAGGTGAGGCAGCTGGTAGGGGGCTCTGGATTTGAACCAGGGACCTCTTGATCTGCAGTCAAATGCTCTACCCCTGAGCTATACCCCCTGGCCCACAAGGGCATCCTCAATTAGCACCTTTCCAAGGTGTGCAGCCACACCCAGTGCTGCTGGATTCCAGAGGCATTGCCAGAGGCTGGGAGAAGCCTCTCTAGATCCCAGCTGTCAGCCCTGCCCCTGACAATACCAGCAGGTCCCAGTGGCCAGTGGTACCTCTTTGGGGGTCCTCACCAGACCAGCAGCCCAGCACAAGCCCCCTGAGGCTGCGGAGTCCCCTCGGGAGCACCACACATTCCTGCCCCGTGTCCTCACTGCCCCGGCTAGAAGGGCCAGGCAGGCCCACAGCACAGAGGCCCCAGAGTTGCTCCAGCCCAGTAGGCAGGACCACCTCCTGGAAGAGGGTTTGGTCTTTTGGGATGCTGGAGGCCTGGTAGGGGTCGTGATGGCCCCAAATCCCCAGGATCCCTGCTGAAGTTGGCCTGGTCCGCAGTGGCTTCTGACGAGCTGAAGGCCCCATTAGAGGCTCTGAGGGGCAGGCCCTTGTCCGCAAGTGGAACCAGTTGGCCATGGCCAGACTCTTTTTCTCTTAAGACCCAGGAACCCCAAAAGAAGTCCCACAGGAGGAAGTCATGAAGGCCAAGGACATACAAGGTGGCCAAGCACAAGGGGTGGCAGCCTTGAGTCTGGGAGGGCCCTGGGCCCGGGCCAAGCTTGGCTGCAGTGTGCCAGCCACAGGTCCTGCTGAGCCTGAAGCTGGGCAGACGCTGGAGGCCTGGCAGGACCTTGGCAGGCCAGGAGGAAGAGCAGCAGCTGGAAGGCCTAAAAGGTGAGGCAGCTGGTAGGGGGCACCTGGATTTGAACCAGGGACCTCTTGATCTGCAGTCAAATGCTCTACCCCTGAGCTATGCCCCCTGGCCCACAAGGGCATTCTCAATTAGCACCTTTCCAAGGTGTGCAGCCACACCCAGTGCCTCTGGATTCCAGAGGCATTGCCAGAGGCTGGGAGAAGCCTCTCTAGATCCCAGCTGTCAGCCCTGCCCCTGACGATACCAGCAGGTCCCAGTGGCCAGTTGTATCTCTTTGGGGGTCCTCACCAGACCAGCAGCCCAGCACAAGCCCCCTGAGGCTGCCGAGTCCCCTTGGGAGCACCACCCATCCCTGCCCCGTGTCCTCACTGCCCCAGCTAGAAAGGCCAGGCAGGCCCACAGCACAGAGGCCCCAGAGTTGCTCCAGCCCAGTAGGCAGGACCACCTCCTGGAAGAGGGTTTGGTCTTTTGGGATGCTGGAGGCCTGGTAGGGGTCGTGATGGCCCCGAATCCCCAGGACCCCTGCTGAAGTTGGCCTGGTCAGCAGTGGCTTCTGACCAGCTGGAGCTTCCTCTAGAGGCTTCGGAAGGCCCCATTAGAGGCTCTGAGGGGCAGGCCCTTGGCTGCCAGTGGAAGGCAGTTGGCCATGGCCAGACTCTTTCTCCCCTAAGACCCAGGAACCGCAAAAGAAGTCCCACAAGATGCAGTCAGGAAGGCCAAGGACATGCAAGGTGGCCAAGCACAAGTGGTGGCAGCCTTGAGTCTTGGAGGGCCCTGGGCCCGGGCCAAGCTTGGCTGCAGTGTGCCAGCCACAGGTCCTGCTGAGCCTGAAGCTGGGCAGACGCTGGAGGCCTGGCAGGACCTTGGCAGGCCAGGAGGAAGAGCAACAGCTGGAAGGCCTAAAAGGTGAGGCAGCTGGTAGGGGGCACCTGGATTTGAACCAGGGACCTCTTGATCTGCAGTCAAATGCTCTACCCCTGAGCTATACCCCCTGGCCCACAAGGGCATCCTCAATTAGCACCTTTCCAAGGTGTGCAGCCACACCCAGTGCAGCTGGATTCCAGAAGCATTGCTGGTGGTTGGGAGAAGCCTCTGCAGAGCCCAGCTATCAGTCCTGCCCCTGAGGACACCAGTGGGTCCCAGTGGTACCTCTCTGGGAGTCCTCACCAGACCAGCAGCCCAGCACAAGCCCCCTGAGGCTGCTGCATCCCCTCGGGAGCCCTACCCATTCCTGCCCCGTGTCCTCACTGCCCCAGCTAGAAGGGCCAAGCAGGCCCACAGCACAGAGGCCCCAGATTTGCCCCAGCCCAGTGGGCAGGACCACCTCCTGGAAGAGGGTTTGGTCTTTTGGGATGCTGGAGGCCTGGTAGGGGTCGTGATGGCCCCGAATCCCCCGGACTCCTGCTGAAGTCGGCCTGCTCAGCAGTGGCTTCTGACCATCTGAAGGCCCCATTAGAGGCTCTGAGGGGCCGGCCTGTGGCTGCCAGTGGAAGGCAGGTGGCCATGGTCAGACTCTCTTTATCCTAAGACCCAGACACCCCAAAAGTATTTCTACAAGAGACATTCATGAAGACCAAGGACATGCAAGCTGGCCACACAGAAGAGGTGGCAGCCTCACGTCTGGGAGGGCCCTGGACTTGGGCCACTAGCACCATTGGCATCACCCAAGCATCCCTTGAGTTGTGCCTGCCACTGCTAAAAATGGAGCTTAGGCTGAGGCAGGAGGTAAAGGTGGACTCTTGTCCCTCATATATTGTCATGTCCCAACCTAGGCAGAAGAGACCAATAGGAGAAGCAGATGATGGAGGCACCTTGATTTAAACCAGGGACTCCTTGTTTTGCCAGGAATTCCCCATGTCTAAGTTATGTCCCAAAGCCCACGGGAATACCTGCAGTTAACACCTTCCTCTTTGGTGGACCCCTTGCCATTGGCCCAGGATCCATAGTGCTGGTGATCCTCCGAGGTCCTGGGGTAGTTCTGAGGCTTTGGCTGAGGCTCACTCTGAGGTAGGCCACCTGAGGTAACGAGATGGGCAGCAGCCACTCTCTTGTTCCGTCCAATCTCAGCCAGGCCATTTCTGGGATCAAATATCCATCCCTCTTTTCGGCATTCAGATTCTTTTATGACCTCTCCCCCTCCCACTTTGCTCTCCCCATGTACTCTCCAATCCAAAGATATATGAGGTGTGCTTTATATCCTGGAGCAGATTGTATTAGTCTGGCTTTTAAGCTACAATTACATAAGGAGAGCAGGCTGGCCATTGGCCCTTTTAAAGAGAAACAGGTTGTCTCCCTGACATGATGTGAGATTCTAAGGCACTCTTTTGACTTCACATTATTTTCCCAATAATAACTTACATGTAATAGGTCATTAAGATTTACACAATATTTTCCTCACACTTCTCCTCTGAGGCCTTATTGACTTCTTTAAAAAACAAAAAGATGAAGAAAATGAGGTTGGTAGGGTTCAAGAGACTTTTTACCATGTTTGTATATAATTCTAGCAGGTACCTGAGCCTGGATTTATTCCCCAAGCCTTCTGACTCCCAATTCAAGTTTCGGTTTCCTTTTAAAACTCTCTCTCCTCAAACTGTGTGCCATGCCGGCTAAAATTCCACTATTCCTATGGGTTATGGCACTGCCTCTCCAATATCTGCTTTAAAATGAAGCTGTCCTTAGAGAAGTAACCATTCATGGCACTGTTGGTTAGCTGAGAACTAGCTCACAGTAAGGTATGAATTCAATGATGTTCTCCTTGGGGACACAGATTGTGTAGGAGTTTCACTGGGGTGAGGCAGGAAGATGAAAAATAAAGAAAGGAAAGATTGGGGAGCTTGGGGTACTGAGTCTTTTAGGTTGAAGAACATCAGAAGAAGGCAATGTCCAAGAGGAAGAAAGTGGGAGGAAAGGGAAGACCATCAACTCCCATTTCCCAGATAGCTCCAGAGTACTTTATTTTTTTAATTGGGATTTCCTAGGAAAAGACAGGTTCTGGAAGTGTTCACTTATTTCCAGGATGTCATGACCAGGTGGGGTTGTTTTGGCAACTTTAGGTTTCAAACTCTGCTGCTTTTAGGATCTCTGAGCCTGTGTCTGGAACCACAAAACCTTGGTTCAATTCTGGTTGAAGATACTGTGTGACCCTGGGCAAGTCATTTAACTTTTGGTGCCTCAGTTTCCTTGTCTGTAAAATCTGGCTAATAATAGAATCTATCTTTTGGTGTTGTGAGGATCAAATAAAATATTTGTAAAACCCTTAGCACAATGTCTGTCACTAGCAGGTGTTTAATAATTGCTTGTTTCCTTTTTCCTTTCTGTCAAATGGGGGGAGGGTCTTAATTTTTTGTGTCTGTCACAGGCCCCTTTGGCAGTCTGGCAAAATCTTTGGACACCTTCTTAGAATAATGGTTTTAAATAATTGGGGCAAATTCTAAAATTTAGCCGGAGGTTAATGAAAATAAAGAAGTAATTCTTTTTTTCCAATCCAAGTACACAAAGCTCCTGAAATCTGTCCACAGACCTCTTGAGTTACCACCACCCTTGGAGATAATGTTTAAGGGTAACTCTAACATTCTATGACACTGTGTCTCGATGGACTATCTCAACCCTAAGAGGTGTGGATTTTTCTAGAAAACTGAGATCCCATGTTAACTGACTCTCAGCTCTGTCTGGCTCTTATACTGAGCTCACTCGAGTGCCCTGGACCAGAGTCTTTGAACAGCTTGAGCTATCTTCTCCAAAATCCTAGTCCTACTCTGCCTTGTACCCTGTTAATTCATGCATATATTATCTCTTTAGCTAGACTGAAAAGTCCTTGAGGGCTGGAACTGTGTCATAATTCTTTGTATTATGTACCCAAGGAAACATCGGCTTGATAGAGGGCACCTTCACATTTTCCCCATTCCCTTCTCTTTAGTTCATCCCTACATTCTGTCCTCTGTACAAGTCATTGTGAATAGCCATAGGGCCTTACTTTACCCTTCATAACCTTCCATTACCTTTTGGCCTTTTACAGTTTAATCATCTATAAAAAAGGGGGGGGGGTGTCAGTGGTTGGACTTGAAGGTGCTTTCCGGCTCTAATATTCATTTCTTTGGCTTTTCCCTTAAATTTACTTTTTCTAAACCAGTTAAGGCATTCTATCCTCCCCTCTGTTCCCATGAACTCCAACCCAGGCCGGATGTTGAAATGGACCATTCAGTACCTTATCTGCTACATGCTGACAATTATCTTTCCTCTGAGTGTATGCTCATCATTTCCTTCCATTTTCACACAACCTGTTCAATTTAGATGGTGAGATGAGGAAAGGAAGAGGCCTGGTGCCATCTTTCGTCTATATTTGGCCTACTTTGTAATGGCAGTAACCTTGCTGCCCAAGGGTGGCTGCATTACAGGCCCCCCAAGAAGGGGTCTTCAGTTCTAAAGGACACATATCCCTATTTGACAATCCCATTACTTCCTCATTCACTGTGAAGGCTTCCCATGTAAATCCAGCCAACATCAGTTTCCCCTTCCCAAGAGCCCTACGACTTCGAAATCAGGCAGCACCATGCACTGTCATACCACAGTCTTGTCCCTGTTTTCTGATTGTCTCCTCAGTCTTATCTCCTAAAGATGAGGTTATGAGCTTCTTGAAAGGCGGTGACAAGTCTTAAATTCCTGACAGACTTTACCTAGGAAAGGGCTGAGCATTGTGGGTGCCCTGAAAAAGTCGGTAGAACTGACCTGAATGGACGCCAGGCAAGCAAGGACCACACCACACTCCAGCCAGTCCCACTCCAATCCCCAAAACAAAATAAAGCAAAAACAAAAACAGCAAACAGGAAACACTGGTCTTTTAAAAATTACTCTATTATTATCAAATAGAACCACAGTATTCAAAAGGTAATTATAAAGTTCTATCCCCAACTAAATCAACCTGCACCACCCCCAGGTGACCCCCAGAGGCCGGCAGCCAAATCACTCCCCCCGTGCTGATTGGTTTCATCCATTTTATTGTCAAGGAAATTAACAACCCAAGGGGGTTCCCCAGGCCCTCACTCTCCCCCTTGGGGCAAAGGATGAGGGAAGAATGGCAGAGTGCAACCTGGTCTCACTACCCCCTATTTTCCTGGGGGAAGAGGGAGGGATAGGAGGTTACAGTAAAGGGGTATGCTTCTCCATAGCCCCCCTGTTCCCATTCTCCGGGGTCTGCTCTCCTCGGGGCTGAAGGAGGCTGGATGGGTACAGAAGCGGGATCTGGCCACGTTTCCCCTGCCCCCGAGTACCACCCAGTGAGACGAGGGGCCCAGGAACGAGGGGGAAGCCTGGCTCATTCTCCGGTGTGAGTTCTAAGGTGGTACTTGAGCGACTGTTTGTAGCGGAAGCACTTGGCACAGTGGGTGCAGGGGTAGGGCCGCTCGCCGGTGTGCGCCCGCTGGTGCTCCAACAGGTGGTGCTTCTGGGTGAAGCGCTTGCCACACTCGGTGCAGTGGTAGGGCCGCTCGCCGGTGTGGATGCGCCGGTGCTCCAGGAGGTGGTGCTTGCGGATGAAGCTCTTGCCGCACTCGGGGCAGGCATGCGGTCGCTCCCTCGAGTGCACGCGGCAGTGGTTGGTGAGCTTGGACTTCTCGCTGAAGCTCTTCTCGCACTCGGGGCACTTGAAGGGCCGCTCGCCCGTGTGAGTCCTCTGGTGCCGCAGCAGGTGCGAGGGGCGGCTGAAGCTCTTGCCGCACAGGCTGCAGATGAAGGAGACCTCGTGCTTGCCCGCGTGCACGCGCTGGTGGATCACCAGGCTGATCTGCAGCCGGAAGCTCTTCTTGCACTCGGGGCAGGTGTACGGGCGTTCCCCGGTGTGCGTGATCTGGTGCTTGGTCAGGCTGGACTTGTGGCTGAAGCTGCTGTCGCACTCGGAGCACTGATAGGGCTTGGCCCCGCCGCCGCCCCCCGCGCCAAGGCCGGGCGACTTGGGCCGGGACTTGAGGGCGTGCTTGGGGGCGTAGGGGGGCCCGCGCTCGGGGGAGGCGTAGCCGCCGCGCACTCGGTGGATGCGCTGGTGCAGCGTGAGCTGCTGCTTGTGGCGGAAGCTTATGTCGCACTCGGCGCACTCGTACGAGCCCTCCTTGATGTGGTTGCGCTGGTGGATGATGAGGTTGATCTTGAGGCGGAAGCTCTTGCCGCACTCCATGCACGTGAAGGGCCGCTCGCCGCGTCGGTTGCGCTGCTGGTTAGCCGCGGCCGCGGCCGCCGCGGTCCGAGGCTCGCTTAGGGAGGGCGGCGCCAGGCGCTTCACGGCGGCGCGGCCTCCCAAGTGCAGGTGCGGACGGCCCTCGGGGCCCTCGGAAGGCACGGCCACCGGCAGCTGGGCCGGGAAGAGCCCGCCGTCGTACCTGTTGGACAGCGGCCCGAGGGCCTGCAGGTGCTGCGCCTCCTCGTCGTCCTCCTCCTCCTCCTCCTCGTCCTCCTCCTCCTCCTCGTCCTCTTCGTCCTCCTGCTCCTCGGTTTTTATCACTATTCCCTCGGCTGGGGAGAGAGAGCGCGAGAGAGGCCCGGTTAGCAGCGCGGCAGGGCCGGCGGGGTCCCGGCCAGATGGCCCGATGGGCCGAGGTTCGGCGCCCAGCGGGGGAGCCGGGCGGCCCGGCTGTAAAGCGCGCCGCGGGGCTGGGCCCCAGCTCTCTAAACCCCCGAGCACCGCTCCACCCCGCCCCCACCCCGCGGCTTCGGGGTTCTCCCGGACACTTGAGACTGCAGAGCTGGAGGGAAACTTAGATGCCCGGAAGTGGCGCCCCGAGTTACCGAGGAGGCAGAGGGCTGTGCCGTGACTTGTCGAGGCCACGGTGGGTCTGACTGCCGGAGAGCTAAGCAGGAAGCCGGGTTCCTGGATCTGCTCCCCCAGGCCTGCTCCCGCCAGAATCATCCGGCCAACATGGCATTTAATCAGCAACAGCATAACTGGTCCCATGACTGTTACTCTCTGGGTACGAAACCCGGGGCTCCTGTTACCATCATGCCTGCTCTAATTCGATGAACTTTTAAAACACCTACATGAGTTTCAACTTTTATTCCTTTTCCATTCAATTTAACAAACTCATAGCAGGACTGACTTGGTGGCGACCCGGCCTCGCACCGGCCAGAGATTCACCAAGCTCTCACCTGAAAGAGGCCGGGTACCACTTTCTGCCGCGTACCTCCTGCCTTTTGGCCCTACAGGCAGCGGTGAGTCCTTCATGGCAAAAGGGCTGTGGGCTGGTCGGAGTTTGGCCCTGCCCTCATTCTCTGCCTTACCATCTTACCTGCACAGTTTCTCTGCTGCACCAGCATCTGCTTCAGTTCACTGAAATCCCGGGTGTCTTCAGGGGATTCTCCAAGCCTAGTCTCCTGCGGTGCATCTGAGTCAGGCCGTTCCCCATGCGTCTCCCCTAGCTCCGACTCCTGAAAGCCATGTTCTTCTACTTGTCCTGCCAGTGGTTCCGGTGTTTCCAGGCTTTCTGAGCCTTCATCATTGGTCTGTACTTCGATTTTTATCACAATTCCATCGTGTGCTGAGAGAAAGGGAGAAAAAAGGAACTCAGGGAGTAGTCACACTTCACTTTCACAGATATACTTAGGGTTGGTTTTTGTTGTTTTATATTAATACTTATTTGTGCACCTGCCATATTCCCATCAAGCTTCCCATCTCTGGTATTGGCAATGTAACCATGAAAACAATCCCATCTCATAGGAAAATCTTAATACAGATGGGAGTGACACTCCTATATGACTGAAGCAGGTTATGTGTGGCCTTTCATGGGAGCAGAGTGTTGGAACAGGCAATTTTGGGAGTCCCTAGGGTCCAAGTACCCTGATTCTACACTGTACTGCCATTGTATCCCTGATGGTGCTGTGCTCAAGCTTCAGGTCAACAGACCCATTTGAAAGCCACCTTACTATGAGCTATTTCTGATGCTTTCAAAGCAGAACTCTCTGGGATGGGGTCTAAGACTGGCCTGCCTTAGAGCAAAGTTGTCTTCCACGGAAAAGTTTATAACACATGTAGGGCAGTTGCTTCCAGAAAGGTCAAAGCAAACTGATCTTGCAACAGAAATCCATACTGAAGGCTATAAAGTCCAAAGGCACATAGAAATCAACTCAAGATATCTTGGAGATGGGAAGATTCCAAAAGAATGAAAAAGATGGTGTACTATTGAAAACAAAAGCGGGACCAAGAAGACATCAGTGACTAAGCATCTATATATCTACTTCATCCGCTCTAAAAAAACTTTAAGAGTAACCATGCGATATTCTCACTTTGATTTATTGATTAGTTATGCTGATTTTTTTCTTTTTCTTTTTTTGTATTTAAAAATACTGTTTATTATGTGGGATGGCTCTCTGGAAGGGCAGAGGGAGGGATACGGGGGGGAAATTACAGTGAAGTAAAAAAAGATAGCAAAACTTATTTTTTTAAAAAGAAAGTAATCTGTGGATACACTGATGGGATCCATCATGAAAAGGGAAAAGGAAGACTTTCACAAATGGTACTCTCTATGTTCCCAGTCATCCAGTTGAGGTTGAATGATTATAAAAGCCTATTAAAAAAACATGAAGGCATCCTGGAGAATGAGTAGATCCTCTGTGGATGACTTATGGAAAGGCATGGACGAGAATCACAGATGATGAGGTGATCTTCCAAAGCAGATGAAGTACCCACATCAATCTGACTCATCCACTGAAACCTGAACTGTTCTCATGAGTCCTGAATCTCACAAGTCATCCACCTTCTGTTCATCTGGGGTCAGCCTTCTGCATAGGCAGAGAATGTAGACACCTGTAAAATGTGATGTGATGAATATAAGGAAGGCCGCAGTCTTCAAAAATGTCTCTTGATCAAGATGCCACAGTAAAAGACTGATTTCCTCTGGCTTTGTTCAACAAACATGAGTAGCTACTATGTTCAGGGTGCCATACAAAGAGAAAGATAAAAATTCTGGGGGGAAACCCCCCAAACTAGCCCTTGTGCTCACAGAGCTTCCCGGCATTCTGGAGCAGGGCCTTCTCCCTGACAGCTTTTTCATAAATGCAGAGATTCCTGAAATGGTTAATTCATCAAACTGCTAACACTGCTGATCTCTTCCTCTTAGATTCGAGGGCTCCAGGGTATCCAGAAGGCATAGAGCCCTGGGAAAGAGGAGTAGGTGGAAAGTATGGAGATGAAAAAGAACATGCCCAGAGTGAAGACCAACTGTGTAGATATCTCAACTTTGTCAGAAGTGACCAAGAAGGGCACACACAGATCATCCTAACATTGTTAGTCCTGTGATGCTTCAAGCATCACAGAATCATACTACCTAAAGAGAAAGCATTAATGTAATGGAAAAGGTACAAGTTTAAGGTGTGGCTTTGTAGAGAGATGTTAATTCTTGTCTTCTTCCCTACCATGGATTCCAACTTCAGGCTGTGGTTAGGGGGCAACAAAGTGTATTTCAAAAATAAAAACATTTCTGAGGTTCCTACTTCCCTGTGAACTGTCTGGGCCCAGATACAAATCTTAGGTGGTACCATATGTCCTGGCCTTATTTACTTTTCAGCTCCACCTAGGAAGGGGGAGGGATATTTCAGGGATCAGGTGCCCTAGAGAGGAACATGAAAGAAACTGAGGCACATGTTATTAGAGCTGGAAAGGGCCTTTACAATAAGCTACTCCAAACTACTCGATTTACAAGGAAACTGAGTCTGAAAAAGGTGGAGGCTTGTCCAGGATCCTCGTAGCCAATTAGTGTCAGAAACAAACTCCTGAACTAATCTCCTTTCTACTGTGCCATCTGCCTACCCCAGGAATTTTTAAAAATAAATTTCTGTTGATGTCTTTTAATTTCTTATATCACCAAATATCTTCCAGAATCTCTCCCCTTCCATCCCATAAGGCAAATTCTCTAAGGAATAAAAAAAGAACCATCCAATATAACAAATTTTTTAAGTAAAAAAAAAAATTTTTTTAAATTGTAAAGCCAATCAATACATTGAAAAGTCTGGAAATAAGAACAATTTACCATAGGCATTGACCTCAGACCTCTACAACTAATGGGGATGTCTTCTGGTAGCTCTTCTTTGAGGCCATGCTTATTCTTTTCTTTTTTTGCATGGGACAATGAGGGTTAAGTGACTTGCCCAGGGTCACACAGCTAGTAAGTGTCAAGTGTCTGAGACCGGATTTGAACTCAAGTCCTTCTGAATCCAGGGCTGGTGCTTTATCCACTGTGCCACCTGGATGCCCCTCAAGGCCATGCTTATTCTTTGAAATTTTGCAATATAATCTTTTGATTACTTTGTGGTTGTTCTTTCCGTTTATGTTGTACTAGTCATTATGTATATTGATTTTTGGCTTTATTTACTTTATCAGATTGCATGAATCTTTCCATACTTTTCTGTATTCATCATATTCATTTCTTACTGCACAATAATATTCCCTTATATTCATGTACCACAATTTACTTAGCCATTCCCAAATTGATGGTATGTAATCCCATGCCTGGGATGCTCTTCCTCCTCCATTCCCACTACTGACCTCCCTGGCTTCCTTTAAGTCCCAACTAAAACCCCATTTTCTTCAGAATGCCTTCCCCAACCTTCCTTAATTTTAGTGTCTTCCCTCTCATTTACTTGCTATTAATCTTGTACATAACTTGTTTGTACATATTTGTTTGCTTGTCATTTCCCTCATTAGACTGTGAGCTCCTGGAGGGCAGGGACTATCTTGATTCTTGGTCTCCCCTCTGCTTAGCACAGTGCCTGGCACATGGCACTTGCTTAATAAATGTTTCCTGACTGTCCGACTGATGGACATCCACTCTGATTCCAGTTATTTGCTACCACAAAAAGTGCTGCTACAAATATTTTGGTGTATATGGGAACTTCTATTCAATGACCTCCTTGGGGTATAAGCCTAATAGTGGAATCTGAGTCAGTGTGGGCATTTGAGGCACTTTATTTACATAATTCTGTGCTTTCCAAAATGGTTGTGCTGACTCAGGGCTCCACAAACTGTGCACTAGTCTTCATATCTTATGACTCATCTAACATAGATGATTCCAATCTTGTCATCTTTACCAATTTTTAGGGCATGAAATAAAATCTGTTTGATTTACATTTCTTTTACTATTAGTACACTGGAGTATTCTTTGATGTGGTTGTTAATAGTTAGCAATTCTCTTGAGAACTGTTCATATCCTTTGACCACTTATCTACTGGAAAATGGCTTTTAGTTTTATATCTACTGTCTTGGTTTGGTGTCTCTGAAAGCATATACACAATCAGTAACCTTGGATGCCATGGAGGCTTGTCAAACTACACATGTCCAAAAGAAAATTTATCACTTTTCACCTGAACTATGGCAATGACTTCCAAATTGCTTTCACTTCTAAAATGAGATGTAAGTTCCTCCTTGGCATCTAAGTTCTTCTCAACTAGGCCCAAACTTATTACATACTTCACATATTCTAAGGTTCTTTCTAGCTCTAACATTCCATAATATGATTCTGTGATGTGCAACAACATTATTGCTTTCTCTTTTAAAAAGTTTAAAAATAATTTTTTGTATTCCTTTTATTTTATATAATATTTACTCCCGCATATGCCTCCCACTACCCAGTGGGCCTTCCCTTTTAACAAAGATAAAAAAAAAAGCAATACTTTAACTGAATTTGACAATATCTATATTCCACATGAGTTGAGAGGTGCATTTTCTCAAATCTCTGGAGCAAAACTTGTTCATTATAACTACACAGTATTCATATTATTGTTCTTTCCATTTGCACTGCTATAGTTATTGGGTATATTGGGTTTCCTGGTTCTACTCACTTCACTCTACATCAGTTCATAAGTCTTTGCATGTTATTGTGATTTATGTGACTTTATTATTAGTGCCGGGATGTTCCCTTCTGTTCACATACCACAACTTATTTAGCCATTGCCCAAATTAATAGATATTTATTCTTTTCTAGTTCTTTATGATCACAAAAGGGAATGCAATGACACTTTTGTATATATGGGACCTTTATTTCTGTCTTTGACTTCCTTGGGACATATGTCCAGCAATGGAATCTCTAAGTATAAGGATATGGCTATTTTAGTTACTTCTGGGGACCATAATTCCAAATTGTTTTCCAGAATGATTAGACCAATTCACAGTTCTACCAACAGCATATTCCAGTCTTCCTATAGTTTGTCCACCACTATTTTCCTCTTTTGTCATTTTGGAGGGTATGAAGCAATACCTTAGAGCACTTTCTTTCCCTTGATGACCTCATCAGTTTCCATACACCTACCATTTTTATGGAAGTAACTCCCAAATCTATACATCCAGCCCTCATTTGTTCTCTGAGCTTTAGTCTCTCATCATGAACTCTCTATAGGACTTTATTTTTTAACTATATTTTTATTCTGAATTTAAACACTAAATAAAGAGATTTCTTTATTCAAAGTAGAACCAAGAAAGAAGGTTGTATATGAAACTGATTCTTCAGCTTGCATTTCCTTTTAAGTATATAACTTCAACGCATAACTTTCAAAGTTAGCAGGCTTGTTTCCTTCTGACTTTCTGTTCTCTTTTGTACATTAAAAAAAAATGCTTTAATGATCACATTTTCTTTCTTATACTTTCCCTTTAATATTTTGGCAACCTATCCCTAGGCTCCTTCCTGCCACCTCCTGACCCTTACCCCCACCAATGAAAAAAACCCTGTTATAACAAATATGCACCATCAAACAAAACAGATTTCCACATTGGCCGTATCTTATTCTGTACCCTGAGTCCATCATCTCTCTGTCAGGAGGTAGGTAGCATGCTTCATCATCAATTCTCTGGAACTGTGGCTGATCACTGAGTCTTTCAGAGTTTTCTTTACAATGTTATTGTATAAACCCCTCTGATTCTGCTCACTACTCTGCACCAGTTCGTGTGTCTTCCTAGATTTCTCTGGTCACCATATCACACTGTTGACTCATATTGGATGTGTAGCCCACTAAAACCCCCAGTTATTTTTCATGGAAACACATATGCATAGTTAAGCAAAATAATTTATCTCAATGGCTGTATATAAAATTATATATGTCTCTACTTCTCTGCAATAGCATATTATATAATGGTCATTGCATTGATCACAGTTCTTGGAGCTTTCAGAGTTGTTTGTTTTTACAGTGTTGTATTTATTGTATAAATTGTTCTCCTGGTTAATTTAGAGATATAAATTTTCCTCTAAAGGACTGCTTTAAGTGTATCACAAAGGTTTTGATATGTTATCTCACTGTTGTCACTTTGATGAAATTATCTCATTTTTATGACTTGTTCTTTGATTCACCAATTCCTTAGGATTAAATTATTAAATCTCCAATTAATTTTTAATCCTTCCTTCAATATTTCAAAGTGTAGTCTTTTGTTGAATATAATTTTTATTGCACCATAGTCAAGAAAGGATGTTTAATTTTTCTGCATTTGTGAGATTTGTAAGGTTTGTATTTCTAATGTACACTCAGTTTTTGAAAAGACAGCTATAGAAATAGCTGAAAATTATGAATATTCCTTTCTGTTTCCATTCATTAATTTCCAGAGATCTATCAAATGTAACTTTTAAAATTCTATTCAGGCCCTTAATTTATTGTTTACCTTTTTGTTAAATTTGTTTAAGTCTGAAAGGGATACATTAAGGTTTCTTAATATCATATAGTTTTACTGTCTATTCCTTGATAACTTTTAAGTATTTAGATGCTATGACATTTGGCACATGTATATTAAGAATTTAAAATGGTTTCTTTTCTATGGTAGTTTCCCTGTTTATCTCTTTAAATCCTATTTTTACTGTTGTCTTATCTGACATCATGATTGTTATCCCTGTTTTCTGAGTTTATTTGAAGCATCATGATTTTGCTATTCTTAACTGTGTGAATCTTTATTTCAAATGTAGGGTGTTTTTTTTTTTTTAAATCATAAACACTTCTTCTGAGAACCACTATCCACCAGAGAATGGCTCTTGTTCTTATATATTTATATCATTCCCTTACATATCTGGATATCAGATTTCAATCAGAGATATCTGATGCAAAGATTCTCTCCCCAATACTTTTCCTTTTCATTCTATTGGCACTGATTTTGTTGGTGCAAAAGCTTTTCAATTTTATGTAAACAAAATTATCCACTTATTAGTAGGTCAATGTTCTTTTTTGACAAGAGAAAAACTAAGGCCCAGATATAGGTATGAATATGCCCAAAGGGTTCTTAGTTTTCATAGGCTCTAGAGTTCTTCAGGATAGAACCAAATCCCTTGAAACTTACTGTTTTTCAGTGCAAAGAAAAAAGGTACATAAGCAAAGAGCAAGTCCCAAATTAGAGCCATTTTGAAATCTATCAAAATTCTTACTTTAGGAAACAATTTATCCTTTGACTCAGCAAATGGAAATATGTGCACTTCTTGGGGAATTGCTAAACAAATTAATATATGATGGTTAATATAATATTATTTTATATCAATGACGAATATGAAAAATTCAGAGAAGCATAGTTAAACTTAGATGAACTGATACAGCAAGAACCCAGAGAAAAACATAAATAAAATAGTGATATGTTAAATAGTTTTTTAAAATAGTAAATAAAAACAACATTTAAAAAACAGCTAAATTCAGAATAAATAAAAGTATCCAGTATAGAATCCAAAAGTCATTAGACTATGAATGCCGAATGCAGCAGATGAGGACAATCATAGTTGCTGTTATCGGTTGGTTTTGTTTTATTCTTTGTTTCAAGGGGAGGTGTGTGTGTGTGTGTGTGTGTGTGTTTGCAACATGTGTAGGGGGAAAGTACATACGGAAATGAATTGTGGTATAAAATATGAAAACATTAAGAAAACTCTGTTCAATTATTTAAACATTTGGTAAAAACGAGAAGGGATAGAAATCCTCAAGCTGGTCTCACAGTCACCTTCAGGTATTTTTTATTTACAGTTTGTTGCATTACGTCCTCTAACATATATCCTCCCTCTAATTTATCTCAGAAGAGATAAATCCAAATACAGAAAAGTTGTAGTTACTTAGAGTTAGAGGGAAAAGTGCTCTGTGTTAATCCTACCAGCCACTTACCAGTACTTGGGTCAGTTGGTGTTTCTCCTTCCTCAGAATCTTCCTGTTCCTGCATGGTTGGCCTCTCTCCTCTTTCCATCTGTGACATAAGGTCTGGTTTGGAAATTGCATAGTCTGTCCAGGAAAGAGGAAATAAAAAAAGATCATGGGGGGCAGCTAGGTGGCGCAGTGGATAGAGCACCGGCCCTGGAGTCAGGAGTACCTGGGTTCAAATCCGGCCTCAGACACTTAACACTTACTAGCTGTGTGACCCTGGGCAAGTCACTTAACCCCAATTGCCTCACTAAAAAAAAAAAAAGATCATGGGATAATGTTAAACCAGGTACTATTAAGATGCTGAATATGCATATGTGCTAGGAGATGACAACCTTTGAAAAGGGATGTGCTCATCCCTTTAGATACTAGAAAAATTTTCTTCTGTATGTTGTATACCAAATCTGTTCTACTGATTGATCTATTTCTTAACCAGTACCAAATTGTTTTAATAATTACTGCTTCATAGTATAGTTTGAGACCTGATACTGTTAAATCCCCTTTGTTCCCATTTCTTTTGAGATTCTTGACCTTTCCTACCCCATATTAATTTCATTTTTTCACAATTCTATGAAGTAATCCTTTGGTAGTTTGATTGGTTTGGCCTTGAATAAATAATTTAGGTAGTAATTTTATATTTTTAATTTTCAAATTTAATAATTTTAATAATATTTTAATTTAAAAATAATATTGATTCATGTTACTTATGAGCAATGACTATTTTTCCATTTTTAGGTCTATATTTCTGTGTGTGTGTGTGTGTGTGTGTCTTTTTTGGGGGGGCGGGGCAATGAGGGTTAAGTGACTTGCCCAGGGTCACACAGCTAGTGTCTAAGGCTGGATTTGAACTCAGGTCCTCCTGAATTCAGGGCCAGTGCTTTATCCACTGTGCCACTTAGCTGCCCCCTTGTGTGTCTTTTAAAAGCTAGACTCCCACATGTTTTATATAATCTGTAAATTATATTTAAAATGCAATTTCTCTCTCTTCTTGGTGGTTTTTTTTACGCATAATATCTATGAACAGTAGAAAAGTTCATGACCAAACAAGAAGCAGAGAATATCATAAAGATAAAATGGATAATCTAAGAAAGCTGAGATTAAAAGGGAAACAATTAATTGGGGGGGAGGAACTTGCATTGTTTCTCTAATAAAGGTTTCATATATAATGAAGGAATTCAGATTTATAAGCAAAAGCACCATGACCCAACTGATAAATGATTTAAGAATAGGAAGAGACATTTCTTAAAGGAAGAAATCTAGGCTATCTATATAGCCGTATGAAAAAATCCTCATAATTAGAGAAATAAAAACTATAGCAATTCTGAGGTTCCACCTCACACCCAGTGACAAATGTTGGATGGGCTGTAGGAAAATAGGAACATCTGTGCACCACTGGTGGACTGGTGAATAGGCTGAACCACTCCGGAAAACAATTGGGAATAATGTACAAAAAGTTATGAAACAGCATGTACCCTTTGACCCAGCTGTACCACTGGTAAGCCTGTACCCAAAAGAGACCAAAGAAAGTGGAAAAGCTTATGCACAGAAATAATCATAGCAACTCTTTTCGTGGAGGCAAAAAACCTTGAAAACTAGGGGATGTCCTTCAGTTGTAGAATGGTTGAATAAACTGTAGTATAGGAATGTGATGGAGTACAACTGTGTTGCAAGAAATGAGGAAATAAATGATTACAAAAAGATATAGGCTTATATGAAATGATACAGAATGAAGTAAAACCAGAAAAATGATTGATATAACATCAATATTTTTAAAATGAAAAATTTGAGGACTTTTGTAAATTGATGAATGAAATGAACAGAACTAAGAGAACAACTTATATGGTAACACTGTAAAAATAAATATTTAAAGAGTTCTTGTATAGCATAGAAATTATAATTTTCTCCTTGGTCCAGGTGGGCAAGACCACGCATAATGCTTTTTGAGTCATTGATTGACTCAGGCAGATTTAGGGTGGTTGGATGTAAGGAAATCTCTTCTTAAAGCTAATCAAAAGTAGACCAAGGGGGCAGCTAGGTGGCACAGTGGATAAAGCACCGGCCCTGGATTCAGGAGGACCTAAGTTCAAATCTGGCCTCAGACATTTGACACTTACCAGCTGTGTGACCCTGGACAAGTCACTTAACCCTCAATGCCTCCGCAAAAAGAAAAGAAAGAAAGAAAAAAATAATTTCTAAAAATAAAAAATAAATATTTTTTTTAAAAAGTGGACTCAGCTACATTGGGAGGTAATGGATTCCTTGTCCTTAAGGTCTTCAAGCAAAGATTTGATGCCCACTTATCAAGGGATCCTGTAGAGCAGAGGTGTCAAACAGATGGCTTCTTGACAGAATAGGCCCTGACACTCACCAGGGCCTCCCTGAACCAGATTAAAATGTATTTGGAAAATATTTAACAAAATAAATCAAAATACAATAGAACACAGATAATGTTGTTTCTATTTAAGTCTGACACTTCTTTTTTTTTTTTGGTGAGGCAATTGGGGTTAAGTGACTTGCCCAGGGTCACACAGCTAGTAAGTGTTAAGTGTCTGAGGCTGGATTTGAACTCAAGTCTTCCTGAATCCAAGGCTGGTGCTCTATCCACTGCACCACCCAGCTGCCCCTAAGTCTGACACTTCTTATGTTATATTGGACTAGATGGCCTCTGAGGTCCTTTGCAACTCTGAATCAGCAAATGGTGGTGAGGACTAAAAGGAGGAGGCCCAAGGACCAGGAAGAGTGTCAGTACTTGCTGGGGAAGCACACATATTCAGTTAATTAGCATTTACAAAATGTCTCCTATGTGCCAGGCACCTTGATAAATGTTGGGCACATAAAGGAAGGCAATAACATGGCCCTGCCGTCAAAGAGCTCACAGTCTAATGGGGGAGACTGCATGCAAATAACTATGTACAAACAAGCTACAGACAGTATTAACCAGGGTTAGTTTAGACGGAAGGCATTCAGACTGATAGGACTGAGAAAGGCTTCCTCCTGCAGAAGGTTGGCCTCTAACAGAATAGATGGAAGCCAAGAAGTGGCGCTCAGGAGTAACAGCATTGTGTGCCTTTAGAATCAAACAGTCTATGGTTTGGGGAAGAATTTTGAGTTCAAAGCTTCAATTTTCTGCACTCTAGGCTTCCCAACCTTTGGTATATTTCCTTGGCTTTGAACTATGACCTACAACCAACTCACTTGCTCCCCTCAGCCCTTGAGAATCAGTACCTAGAGATTCCCCCTCCCACAGAGAAGATCATCTTTGCCCCTGATTCTTGCCACATGTATCAGTCCTGCTTTGGACACTTGGGCGCACTGGAGCCCAATACTCCTTCTGGCATACAAGAGTAAAAGCGATCTTATCTCTGAATCCCAAATGCTCCAAAGATGTGCCTTCAAAAAGCAGCATGTGTTGTTCCCTTCATGTGACTGTGACATCATACAACTCTGTTATCTCCTATTCCCCTGAGGTCCCAAGGCCCCTCAGGATTTCCTCCAACAATGTAGCTAGAACATTATTTAAGGAATGTAGGAGAAAAAACAAAAATGGGGAATTATAGTAACACAGCTCCAGCTGTTCTTCTGAAATGCTGTCCCTCAGCAGTCTTATACTAGCTATGAAGTTCAAAACTGTACCAAGGACTATACTGGTTAGAGTAACAGAGGGATTTTTTTTCTTCTATTTTAAAATTTTTAATTGGAAATGTTTTTAATTAGAAAATAAAAACTATTTAATTATAGTATATCACCTTCATTTCCAAATATATCCTTCCCCCTTCGCTATACAGCAAGACATCCCTTGAAACAAACAAAAAATTTTAATAGTACAGCAAAACAATTCCACATATCAATCAAATATGATAATAAGACAAGGTGATTTTCTATAGCACTTACAGTCTGTTCTGCATACTTTGGTAGGCTCTGGATTCAAATCCTACCTATTCTGTTTCCTGATAGTGTAACCTTGATAACTCAATCAGTATTTAGGCAGCTAGGTGATAGTAGATTAGAACACTGAACCTGAAGTCAGGAAGACTTGAGTTGAAATCCAGCCTCAGATGCTTACTAGCTGTGTCATCTTGGGCAAGTCATTTAACCTCTGCCTGAGTTTCCTCATCTGTAAAATGGGGATAATATTAGCATCTACCTCCCAGGATTGTTGTGAAGATAAAATAAGATAATATTTGTCAAGTGCTTTGCAAACCTTGGTTCTTCTTCTGCACTTACTATGTGTCAGGTACTGTGTGATCATGGGGTAGAGAACATACACATGTGTAAGGTGGTAAGAGATGGGGGCAGGGCCTGCAGGGGGGGAGATGAGCAAAGGCTTCACGGAGAAGGGGGGACTTCCAGAGCAAGGTTGTGATTCTCTAAGGCAGGGGGAGGAGAGCCAGTGCAAAGGCAAGTAGATGGTTGACAGCAGGGCCTAAGTGAGGAACAAAGAAAGCGCCAGTTTTGGGGGGCCACAGTTTGAAAAGGAGGGTAACGTATGATTAGGCTGGAAAGATCATTTGGGGCCCACTTCTGAAGGGCTTGTAAAGTCAAACTGAGGAGTTTATATTTTATCTCAGAGGCACTAAGACGCCTTGGAATTGACTGATTGAGCAAGTGACATGGTCAGGCCTGCCCTTAAGGAAAATACCTTTGGCAGCTATGTGGAGGATGGACCAGGGCAGGGAGAGGCCCAAAGCCCGAGACCCATCAGGAGGCCACAGCAACGTTCTGGCAACAGTGACGGAAAGTTTGCACTAATGTAGCAATTGAGTGAGAAGAACAGCGTTTGGATGTGAGATATGAAGAAAGAAACAGGAAGATCTGGCAACTCACTGGACATGTAGGATAAGGGAGAAGGAGTACAGGATAACACTTATCTGGAAGACTGAAGAATGACGGTGACTGGCAGAAATTGGGACGTTCAGAAGAGAGGATTGTTGTGGGGTTTTTTTGGGGGGAGGTGAGGGAAGAGAATGAGTTTTCTTCTGGACATATTGAGTCTGAGTTTGAAAAAGGGGGAGGAGGCAGAGCCAGGATGGCAGAGTAATAGAAAGGACCCACACACATACCCGAATCACCTCCAGATAGACATAGAAAAGGGATGTGGAAAAAAATCACAGTGAGTCATTTTCCAGGCCAGATTGGCCATAGACACAGATGCCTGTGGATGTTGGGGATGAGGCCTGGGCAAGAGCACATCACATTTGGGAAGAAGCTGAGCACCAGGGCAAGAATAGGTCCCAGACCCATAACAGGACACTATGAACCCCCACAGGGAGTGGGAACAGGTGTTAACTGGATACCCTGTTCTGCATCACTGAATCAGAGCAGACTGGCCAGGAGACCTGTGCCCAGGAATGGTATGCTCCCTGCTCTGTGCACCAAGCAAGGAGCAAGTTCAGAAGCAAGCAGCAACTGTGTACCTGACCCCAGGAGAAAGCAAGGCCTCATTTTCAGCTTCTATCCCAATTGAAAGCCTGCAGAAGAATAAGGAGGGCAGGTTGATAGTGACCTAATCTGGCAGTACAGGAATTCTATTGCTCAGACCAAACTGAGGTCAGGAACTTGCAGAGCCTAGACAGGGAAGGGGATGAGGAGGAAGAAGCATTGGATCCTTATTAAGATCAGGTCACTTTGGGAGCATCAAAAGCTTGAAGGTCTCCAGCCTGAACTGTGCCTGATACCCTGGGATAACACAACACTCAATACCCCCAAGAAAGCAGAGCAGGATCAACCTAGACCTTCCCTCTAGCAGGATACAGAAATTAGCCTTAACATCAAGCCCGAAATCAGGAAGTAGCCTGGAAGAAACGACAAACAAAAAAGAACCCCACTATAAAAAGCTATTAAGGTGACAGGGACACTCAAGATGAAGAAGACCCCAGAAGAAGAGAATGACTCCAAAATATCTACAAGTAAAGCCTCAAAGTAAAATACAGCTTGGGCACAAATTTAACCAAAATTCCTGGAAAAATGAAGCAAGTTAAATAGTTAAAAAATTATTTTATCAGGGGCAGCTAGGTGATGCAGTGGATAAAGCACTGGCCCTGGATTCAGGAGCACCTGAGTTCAAATCTGACCTCAGGCACTTGGCACTTTCTAGCTCTGTGACCCTGAGCAAGTCACTTAACCCTCATTGTCCTGCAAAAAAAACCCAAAAATGACAACAACAACAAAAAATATTTTATCAATTAAATGAGAGCACTGGAGGGAAAAAAAATATGGAAGAAAAAATTAGAAAGGGAATTAACAGCTTTGCAAGAACAGGTACAACCTTGCCCAAAAAACAAACTCCCTGGAAGTTTGAATGGACCAAATTGAAATCAATGACTTAATAACACAATGATAAATATTAGAACAAAGTCGAAAGACTGAAAAAATAGAAGAAAAGTTATTTCAAATCAAAAGTAACTGACCTGGAAAACAGATCAAGGGGAAAAAATTTAACAATTATCAAAATTTAATCATTACCAAAAAAGGATCTAGACAGCATAATTTAAGAACTATTAAAAGAAAACTGCCCAGATCTATTAAAACTAGAGAGAAAATTGGAAATAGAAAGAATCCACCAGTTATTTCCTGAAAGAAACCCCATAATGAAAACTTTTAGGGACATTATCCAAAATCCAGAGCTTTCAGATAAAGAAAAATTACTACAAGCAGTCAGAAAAAAAAAAAGATTCACATACCATGGAGCCACAGTTAAGATCACACACTATTTGGTAACCTCCACTATGAAAGAGCAGAAGACTTTGATATTCCAGAAGGCAAAGGATATAGGCTTACAGTCAATAAAAAAAGCAAAACTGAATATAATCCTCTGTGGAGGGGTGGGTAGAAATAGAACTTTAATGAAATAGAGAATTTCCAAGCATTCCTGATTGAAAGACCCATAGCCAAGCAGAAACTGTGAAGTTAAACACGGGAGTTAAGAGAAAGATAAAAAAGTAAACATAAACAAATAAATATAGGAAACTAAACAAGGACAAACTATTTATATATATTTTAGTGAGGCAATTGGGGTTAAGTGACTTGCCCAGGGTCACACAGCTAGTAATTGTTAAGTGTCTGAGGTCGGATTTGAACTCAGGCCCTCCTGACTCCAGGGCCGGTGCTCTATTCACTGCGCCACCTAGCTGCCCCAAACTAGTTACATCTTAATATAAGGAAGGATGTATATGTCCCATCTTCAAGTCACAGAGGTAATCTAATTAGAGGGAAGGCTTGGGAGTGGTTATATCAATGATTTTTTTAAAAAGAAAGGAAAGAGTGGGGAAGAGGAATACGTGGGGTTTAGAGGAAGGGAAAGGAAGGTGATCTCATGTAATCAGGATTCAAAAGTAGAAGTCTACAGGGCGACCGACTGATACCTGAATCTTATTCTCATCTGAACTAGTCAAAGGAAAGAAGAGAATATGCTCACATATACAGCTGAGTACAGAAAAATATTTCACTCAACAAGGCAATAGGAAGGAAAGGAGAGAAGAGGGAACTAGGAAAATTAAAGGGAGGATAGATTAAGGGAGGGATGGTTATTATTTGTCCTTCATTTTCGAAGAGGAACAATGACATGATGGGTGCTATCTTGACTTATGTGTAAATTGGATTTAAGTGAGGTAATGTTGCACAAAGCTGTCAGCCTCACTCTCTTCCTCACTCTTTCAGGAGTCATCAAAGTCTGGTGGCAGGACAAAAGTCAAAATGACCGGCAATGGCCAGGGATACAGTAGATGACCTTGGCATCTCTGATGCTTAACGAAACTCTAAGCACCTGCTTTAGTCATCTTCATGGCTTTTGGGACAAATTGTTTTCATCTACCCATGCTACCCATTCTTCACATGCTTAGGGTAGATGTCTCTGTCACTTACCAACAGGTTTGAGGTCTGTAGTTTACCCTCAACCTGGTTTGGCCCATCTGCTGAGACAGTTTTACTAGGGTATGGCTCCTGCACATACTAAAGCCACAGGCCAGATTTGGGTGAATCACTTAGCAAAACAAATTCTAAAGATGTACGTGGTGGGAATTTCCACACTAGTGTTCTCCATACTAATAAAATCACAGGTCTGTACCAAAACCAAAAACCAGCCTTAGATCCAGTGTTTTATTTTCATAACCTACTACTTCTCCTTCTCTTGCTTCTGGGCTTCTTGTATGTATCCTACAAGACCATGAATCTAGAAAGGAAGCCTAAATCTGTCTCCTCCACACCAGGGATGCCATCACTCTAACAAGCCACTCGGGTTACCTTTGACTCTTCTCTTACCCTCAGCATCCAGTCAAACCCATATTTAGTCAAGGGCTGTTGAAGAAAAATCACTTTTCTTTTCTTTTTCTTTCTTTTTTTTTTTTTTTGCGGGGCAATGGGGGTTAAGTGATTTGCCCAGGATCACACAGCTAGTAAGTGTTAAGTGTCTGAGGCCGAATTTGAACTCGGGTCTTCCTGAATCCAGGGCCGGTGCTCTATCCACAGCGCCACCTAGCTGTCCCCTAGAAAAATCACTTCTAGCCAAGAAGAGAGATCTCCTGGGGGGCAGGAAGGAGCCACTGCTACACTTGTAATCCAAAAATCTGTAACCTTGGGCAAGAGGGCCATTTAATCTCTCCCTCAGCCTCAGTTTTTTTCATTTATAAAGTGGAAATGATCATCTTTGTGCCTCCTGACTCTTACGGTTGTTGGGAAGTTGTGAGGTTCAACAACAGGCATTTAGTAAGCACCCACCATGTATGAGGGAGGCACTGGGCTAAGTGCTGGGAATACAAATTAAAACAAAAACCCAGTCCCTGCCCTTGAAGAGCTCACAGTATAATGGGAAGAAAGCATGCAAACAACTAGATAAGTACAAGATACAAAGTAAATGGCAGGTAATCTCAGAGAGAAAGCCTCAGTAGGGGAGGAACACAGAGGGACTGGGGAAAGCCTTCGGCAGAAGGTGGGAGCTCAGCTGAGTCTTGGAGAAAGTCAGAGAAGCCCGGAAGTGGGGGAGAGCAGGGACAACATTGCCTGCATGAGGGAAGGGAGGGGAAAAGGACCAGCTGAAGGCCAGCATCACTGAAAGGGAGGGAAGGGTAAGAAGACTAGAAAGCAGAAGGCCAGCTTGTGAAGGGTTTTAAAAGTCAAACAGATGTTTTTAAATTTGATCCTGAAGCCACTGGAGTTAGTGATTGGGGGAGACATGGTCAGAGCCGCATTTTAGGAAGAGCAGTTTGGCAGTTGAGTGCAGCACTGGAGTGGGGAGAGACTGGAGGCAGGGACACCGCCCAGCTGGACACTGCAATAGTCCAGGTAGAAAGGGATGAGAGCCTGCACCAGGGGCTGTCAGTGATCCTGGAGAGGAGGAGATGTGTACAAGAGAGATTGTGAAGGTAGAAAGGACACAATTTAGCAACAGATTGGGTATGTGAGGTCAGTGAGCGTCCTCTAAAGTCACAGGGAAGAGAGGAGGGTCTGGGGGGAAAAATAATGTGTCGTTTTAGATATCTACAGGACAAGTATTTTGAGATATCTGAGAGGCAGCTGGTGGCAGACACTGGAGAGCAGGAGAGGGGTTAGGGCTAGATGAAAATCATCTGCATAAAGATAACTGAACCTAAAAGAACTGATGAGATCACCAAGTGAGACTGTGTGTAGGGGGAGAAGAGAAGAGAGCCCAGGACAGACTCTTGGGGGACAACTACCATTAGTGTATGTGAACTGGAGGAAAGATAATGCATATAAAGTATCATATATAGCTAGTATTATTAAAGAAGGGTTCCTTACCCATGGAGACAAGAGATTCATAGTTGCCCCTCATAACATTCTTGTAAAGTTCCTTTTGCCACTCAGACAGGTTCCCCCACTCCTGTTCTGAGAAATGGACTGCAACATCATCAAATGTGACTGGTACCTGAAATCACAAAACACACCCTCAGCGCTGTCCAAAAATAGAGCTGGTAAGGATACACTTGTTGGACAATTCTAGCACAAAGAATATCGCCCAGATCTGTTCAAGAGTCACAATGTAAGCCAGGGAAAACCCCAACTTACAAGGAGAATAGAGAATAGATTTAGGTTGGGGACTGGCTGAATGGTAGCATAGCTTAATATCATATCTTAATTCTGAAATTATATATGAGTATGGGCATAAAGAAAAAAATTAAATATCAAATCAAATATTGCTAATGTGAAACCTGACTCTTTTCAAGGGTAATCCTGAAGAGCTAGAACACGACTTATCCTGTTTCCAAGAGAAATCCTAAAAGTTGGAAAATCATTCCATTCACTTCATGCTCACATTACTTTCCACAATACTATAAGACAGAAAAATATTTAAATCCTAAGGAGAAAGGATTCAGGATACTGTTTTCCATGCCAAAAGTTAGTGACAGGTTGAAAGATGCAAGTCAGAATATAACTTTATTACAAGAAAGGAAAAGGCTTCACCATGGATTCACCTTTTTTTGGTCTGGATTTATGATTTCACTGGTAAAAAGAACTCCAGGTGAGGAAACTCTCTCTACCAATATAGATTATCAACTGTTCTACAACTTATATTGTTGCCTGGGAAACTGAAACTAAGAGAGGTTAAGTGACAACCAGTACAGTCCAATAATTGGATTTGAACCCGGGACTTTGAGGCCAGCTCTCTCTTTACTATGCCATGCCATCTCTCTTTTAAATCACTTCAAAGGTTTCCCTTAAATACAAGTTTGAGAAATTGAGTCCTATCAGGCAAAATAATAACTGACAATCCCTGGAAATACACTTGAGAATTAAAAAAAAATCTAAATGTGAATCTGGGGTTGCTAATGAGTACTATAGCTCATTTATTTATTTGTTTGCAGGGCAATTCGGGTTAAATGACTTGCCCGGGGCACACAACTAGTAAGTGTCAAGCGTCTGAGGCCGTATTTGATCTCCAGTCCTCCAGAATCCAGGCCGGTGCTTTATCCATTGTGCCACCTAGCTGCCCCATAGTACCATCCTTTAAATAAAATAAACTTCCACTTTAATATCAAAAACTAGCCTGAAAACATAGTTGTTGTTGTTTTCCTGTCTATACCCATGACCATATAAGTGGGCACACTGGAAAAAGAACTAGAAAAACAGAGGCTTTAGCATTTTTTCCTTGAAAGCACAGAATATTACTGTCAGAAGGGTCCTTAGAGGCCAACTGGTCTACTCTCCCAGTCAATGAAGGAGATGTTTCTGCAGGATCTCTGATGGGTAGTTGGTTATCTAGCCTCTGTTATTTGAGAATTTAGCAATGCCAATGTAGGGCTCTAGTTTTTAGAAAGTTGAACCAAAATTTGCCTTCTTCATGTCAGGTCATTTTTATAAATTAATGTCACTTTCACCCATTGGCCTTATCTCCTCTGCCTTCTTAAACAACAAATAACCCTATAACCCTTCAAATGTTTGAAGCATGTCTTCCCTTCTCCAAGTTAAACATACCTGATATGACATGGTTTCTTGACATCTTATTATCCCAGTTACTCTCCTCTGGACATCTTCTAATTAGTCAGTGTCCCTTTTAAAACTGGCGTGCTAGAACAGAATCCAGCCCTGCAGATAAACTTGGACTTGTGCAGAAGAGAATAAGACTTACTATGTGCCCATTAATGAATGACCCTTAATGAGTATTTAAGAGTCTGTGGGATTTAGCAGATTGAGGGCTAATCTTAGAATTGAAAAGACCTGGGTTCGGTGCCTATTGGAAAAGAATACCACCCATGAAATCACAGGCAAATCACACTTTGTGTCCCAATTTTCTAATACGATAAATTACAGAAGAGTTACTGCCCTATTTCTATGGAGGGGATTTCCACATTGGGAGAACATTAACTTTAAAAACAAACAGCAACTGTTTAACTCTGTTGGCTCCATATTAATCTAGTAGTCAACTAAAGCCTTTAATTTCATGACCTGTTGCTAAACCAGGGATATCTGATTTTTGAAAAAACAAAACACAAAACCCAAGTCTAGGACTACACATTCATCGCAGATAAAATGTACTTTGTTAGCTCTGGCTTGTGGAAATACTTGGGAACTTTGACTCTGTCACCTGTCGTATGGGTTATTTCTTCAAGTTTAGTGTCATGTGGAGATTGGATAAGTGCCCCATCTGTGTCATCACCCAAATCGCTAATAAAAAACAAAACAATGTTGATCAGTGTCCTCTAACAATCTTCTTAGCTTACCAGGCTAACATGGCAACACAAATCAATATATTTTGGGTATGGTTGTTCAAATTATTATCATCATCATCATTTAACTCTCATTTCACCATCTAATTAAAAAAGATATTGTGTTAGATTTCATCAAGTATTTTGTTGAAACTAAAATATACTATATCTTATAGCTTCTCTCTAATCTATTAACCCAGTTTCCCTGCTTTAAAAGGAAATTAATTATTTGGCATGACTTTTATTGACCTAATTCTGGCTTCTGGTCAATCATCTAATTCTTTTACCTTTACTTAGCCCGTACTGAATCACTGTTGTATAGTCTGAGATCTGGTACTGGCAGAACACCAACCCCTTCCTTCCAACTTTTCCCCCCATTATTTCCCTCAAGGTTCTTGACTGTTTTGTTCTGCCACATGAATCTCATAATTCTTTTAAAATATCTATAAAGTAACAATAATCCTTTTGTTCGGTATGGCAGTGAAAAAGTAAATTAACTTAGGTAGTATCGTCATTTTTATTATATTGCTTCCATCGACCCATAAGCAATGACTATTCCTCCAAATATTTAGGTCTCTTTTTTTTTCCTCTAAAGAGTATTTTGTAATTGTATTCAAATAGTTCTGTATATAGTTTGGTTAAGTAGAATCTAAATATAGTCTGTAGTTATTCTAAATGTTTCCCTTTACTTGACCCATCCCTTTCCCTTTTCTTTGTATCAAACTCAACTTTCCCCCAGGGGGAATTTGTATCAACTAAAAGGAACTGTTAGTTCAGTTCATTTGTTCTCATCCTGCCATCCAGGATCGGTTTACCTTGGGAACTTCTCCATTGCTGCCTGGGGGGAGTCGAAGAATCCAGAAATTCCTATTTTTCAGCAAGTTTTCCATATTCTCTAATCTTCTCTGCAATAAACCATACTCCTGGAGCAAGGTCCCCAGCACAACCCATTTGCTCTCTAGGTGGTTTGCAAATTCCACAGCTGTCTTTTCACAGTCAGTCAGCTTTTTCTCAGCTGTCCCTGTCCGCCCCTCCAGAGTGAGTAACCTCATGGCCTGGGCTTCCACTTTCCTCTCCACTGCTTGGATGGCAGCCCATATTGCCAAGCGGGATATTTCAGCAGTCTGAAGTGGAGTTTCCTTCTGAGAGGCAGCAGAGGTCTGAAAGGATGTGTCCTTCTGGGAAACTGGGCTTTGCATCAGGGTCTCCATCTCAGCCTCAGGAACAGTAGGGGAAAGGAGCAAGGTTTCTTTCTCAGGAATTTCAGGGGAATGGAGTGGGATCTCTTGATAATGAACAGGATGGGACCGAAATATGTCTTGTTCAGAAGCAGCTAGGGGCGGACACTGAGTTTCAGGCTGGAGAACAGGAGGATGTTGGAAAGTGATCTCTTGTTCTGGAGAAGTTGGGAGTGAAGCTTCCCTTTGGGAAGCAGGGTGGAGTCTGGCAGGAGTCACTTTCTCAGGAATGATGCGGGGTGGGGCTTCTTTCTGGGGAATGGCAGGGAATGGTGATGGAGTTTCTTTAGGGGAAGGAGTAGAGTACTGGGATGCACTTTCTCGGAGGGGTCCAGCAGGTGAGTGAGGAAGAGTTTCTCGCTGAGGAACACTGGAGAATGCTAAAGGTGACAGTCGCCGTGTCTCCATGTCTAGTTCCTGAACCTGTTTGTAAGGAAAGAAATAAAAAGACAGGATTGAAACTTATATTCCCTATATGGCAATTAAGTTAGGTCTGGAGATTGTTAATCACATTATGGAGGTTCAGATTTAATAAGCACAAGGACAAGTTCTATAGACAGAATTAAATGTTGTGGCTATTATCATGATCATAAATATACTCTTAAGGAGCTATGACTAACAGTTTCTATTGTCTCTGGACTTCATATAAATAAGGCTATAATTTTTCATTATAATAGTACTATTATCTTGAATTTGTAGATAGCGTTATACTTTTTCAATGTGCTTTCACATTCATGGTCTCCCTTTATCCTTACAATAATCATCTGGGAGTAAGCAAAGAGGGATTATAATCTCTATTTTAAAGATGAGGAAACTGAAGATCAAGACACATGGCAAATTGATGTTAGGGCTGGGACTAGAAACCTGATCTCCTGTATTCCAGGGCTATTTCTACTACATCCAGATACATATTAAAGCCATCATGGGACCTTCCTCCATCATTTTCCCGATAGGATAAGGACTACATGTATGATTTCCTTAGTGTAGGCAACTCCAAGTGAGAAAATTCCTCTACCAGTACAGGTTTCTGTGACTGACAGCCTTAAGAGCTGCCCACAGCAGGGCAGCTAGGTGGCGTAGTGGATAAACCACCAGCCCTGGATTCAGGAGGACCTGAGTTCAAATCTGCCCTCAGACACTTGACACTTACTAGCTGTGTGACCCTGGGCAAGTCACTTAACCCCAACTGCCCTGCAAAAAGAAGAAGAAGAAGAAGGAGGAGGAGGAGGAGGAGGAGGAGGAAAGAAAGAAAGAAAGCAAAGGAAAAAAAAAGAGCTGCCCATAGCTAGGTCACTTGCCCAAGATCACAGAGGCAGTATATGTCAGAAGCAAGACTTGAACCTATAGCTTCTTGGCTCTAAGGTGTGTTTTCTATTCACTATATGATGATATCTCTCAATATCTCCTAGAAATGGCACAAAATCTTTTTTTTTTCAAATTTCCCAAAATAAAATGTGCAAGTTTCTAAGTAAATGTTTTTCACTAATGGTTGCCATGACAGATTTTGGATTTTAGAAGTTTATCTAGTACCTTTCATAAAGATAATTCAAATTCATATAGCGTGTTCACTCTCCTGAGAAAAATCCTGAGATAGGCAGCACAAGGATCATTACCCTCATTTTATAGATAAGGCAACTGAAGCTTAGAGATTTTGAAAGACTAGTCCAGAGCCATGGGACTAGTCAGTTCCAGAGCCTTCAATCCAGGTCTACCATACTTTCTACTATGTCATAGTACTTCCTATAGAATCACAGGGTTAGATGGGGTCTTTGGGCATTCAGCTCAGCCTCCTGCTTCTAGGAGAGTCACTAACATGTGCTCAAAAGAAGAGTACTGATTTCAAGATATCATAGTTCCAGGGAAGAGGGGATAGTCTCCAACTAAATCCAACAGGATTCTTCCAATTAGTGGATGATCTAAGCCTTTGACTGTGGCATACTATGATGGTGTTAGTATCCCTGTGAAGGTTAGGGACACAGAGTCAAGTGGAATGGAAAAATCAAATAGATCCATTCTGCTTGTTTCTAGCTTAGTTAAAAGATATGCAAGAACAAAGGTTAAAATGGAGTTTTCAGGATACTCTGTGAATTTAATATATTCATACTCAAGCTGTTCTGAATAATAACATGAATTTATCTAAATGGAAAGAAGCCTAATATCTTTAAGGAAAGAAAGTTGATAATCTATTGGGTTACTAATGTTTCAACTACCCCCTTAATATCTTACTTAGACCAGATCTAAATCTCTCTTGCTACAATTTTTGTTCACTTCTTACTTTGTCAAAATAACTCTTCGTGATTACTGAAATCTTGAAGCTAAGGTAAATAATCACAATTCCTTTATATATTCATTACAAGTTCCTCTGGACCATTTCTATGTCTTCCACATCTATTCATTCACGAACTCATGCATTCTGTCTATCAAATAAAAGTGAGATGAGATAGTTTAGCTCTTAATGTGACATTGAGCCTAGGCTTCAAATCCCTGGGGAAACTTTTAGAGTATGTCTAGGAATCAGAAGACTTCTGTTCTACAGAGGGCTCTAATTCTAACAGTCTGAAAATCCCTTAAGTATTAAGTCTCAATTAGGTCCTTAGCACTGAGCTAACATCCATGGGGGTTACAAAGGAGACCTTACCCTCAAGGAATTTACAATCTAGTACAAAAGAAAGCAAGTCTATTGTATAGCTAGGAAAGCATTGGTACTGGTATCCAGGGGCCCAGGTTTCAATTTCCCTGGAAATTGAACAAATCACTTAGCCTCACTGAACTTCAGTTTCTTCATCTGTTAGAAAAAGAAGAGGGAGCAGGATTATACCATTTTTGAGGTCTCTTTCAACTCTTATGGGACCTGGCTTCCTAAGTCCCTAATAGCACAAACTTTACTATTATACCATATGACCTCTAAAGGGGAGATGGCAGGGGGAGCAGGGCTTAGCTGTGGTCATTTTACAGAGGAGAAAATAAGACATAAACTCACAATCTTTCAGGTTAGTTAGTCTATCAACGATTGGTCAAGAGAAATGGAAAATTATCCAGGAGCCAAGTCAGTCTATCTGACCAATGAGGAGTTTAACTAGTACATTGTTTATCTCTTTTAAAATGTGGCTACAATCTAATAAATAAAGCTTGAAGAGCAGGAACTTCCTGCCTCAAGAGCTGATCTGAAGAATAAGGAAAATATTACATTTTTTTCCTGTTCTCCATCTCTAGAGAGATCCCTCCTTTCCTCTTATGGATTTAGAGAACTTTATGTGAATCAAGAGGCAAAAGAAGAAAGTTCCTTTAAAAACAAAAACAACAAAGTGTTCTTGCTCTGTTTCCTCACCAGTCCTAGTAGCCTGTGATCTAATCTGACCCGGACTAGATGACTTCAGAGGCCCCTTCCAACTCTGATATCCTGTGATTCTGTGAGGCAAAAAATAAATGAGTAATTAAAAGATTTTTAGAAGTAAAAAAAAAAAAAGCTAGAGAGTGATCCATCAATCCATTTAATTCCTAGAATACTTAAATTCACAAACATCAGTTTTAAAACTGTAATTTTACCCAGGATGATACTGTTCAACTTTTTAAAGCCTTTAGAAGATTATCTTATGATTTGCTCTTTTATTGTGTTTTCTCATCTCTGTGGTTTGGGTTCCCCAGAACTGTGGTCACATCAACAGAAGAAAAATCGTTTGTTTGTTTCTAATCCTCCATGTATGGGGGTGGAGGAGAAGAAGGCCACCCATTTATGAACTTAAAACAAGGGATCCTTCTTTTGAGGTCACCGATACTGGGAGGAGGATCTTCGAAGTTGTAGGTTATTTCTTTGTCACCTGGGAGCTGTTGTTGCCCAGATACGAGCTTGGAGAAAGGACGTGAGGCTGGGCAGCAGCTCCTGGGCAGCAACTTGCCCTCCGGCCTCTCATCCCTTAGGGGCCCCCAAGGTTGGCAGGGGAGCCCACGGGGGACTAGGGGGCGCCGTGCTGCTGCTGCCCCTGGCCTCTGTCCGAGCCGGGTCCGGCCTCTCCTCACTAGAGATGGAGACTGGGGTCCGGGCTATCCCTGAATGGGGGGGGGGGCGGCGTCCTGCTTTCCTCGGGTCTTGGCTGCCCGTCCCAGAGAGAGCCCGCAGTGCGGGAGGCTCCCCTCTGCCCTCCCCAAGGAGGGCAGGGATTTCTCCACCAGTAGGCAGGGAGCCACGGATGACGGGCTGCATGACCTTGGGGCAGGTTGTTCCCTCTGTCTCCCCGAACGGCCGTCGGTGCGCCTCGACAGCCGGTCTGAGAAATGGGGAGAGCGGGAGCGGCGGCAGGGTCCCCGAGCCGGAGCCGCCCGCCCCGGGGGCCAGAACGAGCCCGCTCCCCGGGGGCCCGGCCCCGGCCCGGCATGACAAGCCTCCGCCGTCCGGCTCCCGCGGGCCGGGGGCGATGTCCGCAACCCGGAGAGGCCGCGACGTTCCCGGCTCGGCTCCCCCGGGAGTGAGGGGAACGAGCTCCGGCCGGCGCCCCTACCCCCGATCGCCGCGCCCGGACCCCCCGCCCGCCCCGCTCCCCGGTTGGGCCCGCGCGGGGGCTCGTCTCACCCGAGCAGGCGCCGCCTCGGCCATGGCCCTCGGTCTCGCTCCCAGGCCCCGGGGAGGCTGCGGCGCGGAGGGCTCCGGGGCGTCCGGCCCTTCCCCGTCCCCTCCTCCTCCGCTCCCTCCCGCCCCGATCCGCACACGGGACCCGCGGGGGCTCGGGCCCCCGGGCCGGGCCGCGCCGCGCTCTCTGCACGCAGGGGCCGGGCCGCGCCGTCAGCGCGGAGGGCGCGGAGCCAGCGGAGCCCCGGAGCCAGGCGGCGGCCGGGCAGGGGCCGGAGGGGGAGCCGAGCGGAGCCCCCGGAGCGCCGGCCCAGAGCTGGGCCGCCCCCGCCTCCGCAGCCGCTGCGGCCCGGGCCCCAAGCTCAGCCCAGCCCCGGCTCGGCGGGCTCGGGCTCCGGCTCGGGCTCCGGCTCGGGCTCGGGCTCCGCGCGACGCTCTCGCCCCAGCGCCCGTTCAGCAGGGGAGCTGCACCGCAGCTGCCATGTTGATACAAACTGCATCCTGGGAGGCATGTCCCTCTCCGGCCGCTTAAAGAGAAACGCGCCGAGGTTCCGCTGAGCTCGCACCAACGCGGACAGCTCCATCTACAGCTGGTAGGAGCGAACAGTGCAGGCAGCGCCGGGCGCGCGCCGCGCGGACACGCCCCGTGAGCTGCCAGGCGGGCTAGCGGGCGAGCGGCTCCCCTGCACGCCGTCCACCGCCCACCGCCCGCCGCCGTGGGGCTCACTCGCCTCCCTCACCTGCAGGCTTCCCCCACCTGCACTCCTCTCCTCTACGACGACACGGAAAGAAGCGATAAGGCGCTCGCTCCTGGACACTCGAATACCACTCGGACCCTCGGTACTTCTCCTTGGCCCTGGTGCTGAAAGAACCGAGAAACTAGGAGTTGGGGAGCTATGCCGTCGGTGCCCTCTGTGGCATCCTCAACGAGTGGTCAGCCAGCCTCCAGCCTGGGTAACTCACTATGAGCTTGAGGCAGGAGTTCATTAGCTCTGTGTGTGTGTGTTCACGGGCCACTTTGACAATCTAGTGAAACTTAGGACCCCCTCTCAGAATGTTTTAAATGCATCAAATAAAATACATTAGCCTATAAGGGAGAACAATTCTATTGAAATAGTGTTCTATAAATGAGGTATTATATGTTACATATATGTATATATCTACATATATCAATATCTGTCTATAGCAATCTAATTTAGGTGTGTGTGTACATCGGGTGTAGAACTCCTAGCTTATGGGAAACTTATGAAATTAAATGAATACATGTGAATTGTATTGTAAGTGTTAAGTGTCTGAGGCTGGATTTGAACTCAGGTACTCCTGACTCCAGGGCCGGCGCTTTATCCACTGCGCCACCTGGCTGCCCCTTAATCGCCCTTCTTAAAATGTGGTGCCCAGTACAGAACACAGTACTCCCTATGTAGGGTGACTGGGAGAAAGGGAACCATCATATTCCTCATTCACTCATTCAATCAACAAGCATTTTAAAAATGTTTATTGTGGACTGTGCTAGGTATAGCTATGGGGATAGGGGCCAGGACCAGCAATTCCTTTCAGTATTGAGAACTTCCGGGTGAGGAAACTCCCTTTCCTAATGCTGGTCACATTTTCCCTGCAATTTAGAGGCTTATCGAGTTGCCTAGAGCACTGGCAGGTCAGGTTGGTTGCCTGGGGCCACACTGGGTCGAGCAGGAGGTGAGTGGCATCTCTGTCCACTGCCCATGAAATACAAAAACAAACATGAGAGTTGGTGATCTCAAGGAACTTAGATTTCAGCAGGGGGAAAAACATGTCTGCATCTATGTCTATAGAAAATAAACACAGTAATTCTGTGGAAGAGACACCGGCAGCTGGAGGAACCAGAAAAAGCCTCATGGAGGAAGAATTTGGGCTCAGCTTGGAAGCAATTCCTTGGGACATTCTAATTTAGACACTATCTTCCTCTTAATGCAGTATAAGATTATGTCTGCATCCTACTAAAAGCTCCAGTTCTTTTTCTAATGAGGATAATAATAGTACCCACCTCCCTGGGTTCTTGAGAGGATCAAATGAGATAATTGTAAATGCTTAACCAATACCAAATAAATGTTAGCTATCATTATTGTCAATACAATCTGGGATAGGAGAGGAGATGGGGGGAAGGGGAAGTAGTTAATATTCTAGTTCACTTTTTTTTCTTGTATTTTATGGATGTTTTTTGTTTTTACATCACATTTCTTTCTTTTTTCCCCCGATTTCATCACAGGCATTTTTATTAACAGACCATTAGAAAAACAATCATGGTAGCGACCTTTAGTTCATTCTTCTAATAAGCCTGTTGAGCTGGTCTTCCCTGTTACCAGCATCTCCACCTTCCACAAAATGAGTAGTCCTTTTCTTCATTCCACCCCAAGGAGAAGATAATTTGAAAGGCCACAAGAAGTTGTTGGCAGCTTTGAAGTGCTTGCCAACAGTGTAGATCTCATGAATCAAGTCCTCCAAGCAGATAATTCCATATTTACCTAGAGATTTTGCAATTAGGGCGTTATCAGTAAGGGCAATTCTCTGTTTCTTGATCTTGCCACAGCCACATTTGTAAATCAAGTCATTCACAGATTTCAGGTTTGGATAACCCCACGCAATGGATGGTTCCGCAGTTCTCAGCATGTTCACTGAAGCCTTGTTAAGCTTAACAAAGGTGCCGTTGAAAATTTGGCAAAGACAAAGAAGCTGCAATACTTCTCAGACCTTTGGGCTAACACCTTTGATACCTCTGATACTGCTCACAAAAGCTAACTTGGGTTCAGCAGGTACACAGGAGTTGCAAGCTTTGCGTGCCATTACCCAGCCAGCCGGATTTCATTTCTGTACATCTGTTTGTACTCCTTGTGGTAAGCTTTAGCTTTTTCATAGTTAACTTTTTTCCGTATTTTACAGCCACCTTCTTCTCCAGGCGGTTTGGCCTTCAGTATCACAAAAGCCTTTCACCTTCTCAGAAGGGATTCTGGAGCAGATAGAACCTTCTTTTCTTCTGCGCCCGCCATGATTCCATCTGGAAAAAGAGGCATCACATTTATTTCTGAACTTTAACTTTTCCTCTCCGCCCCCCACCCCACCCCAGACTTCCTTTGTAACAAAGATTTTAAAGAAAAAAAAGAAAAGAAAAGAATTCAGCAAAAACAATCGACATATCGACTGTTTGGCAATATATGTAACATTACACACCCAGAGTTCCCCATCTTTGTGATGGAGTTAACCATCTCAGCCTCAATTTCTTCCTCTATGAAATGAGAGAGTTGGATAAGACGACCCCTAAGGTTCTTGTTATCTCTTAAGAGCCTATGTTCAAATGAATGAGAATAGGTAAGGTGCCTGCCTGTCTTTGTCTACTAGGTCTGGAATGCACTCCAACTTTAACCTGATACCTTGAGAATCCCTACTTTCCTTCTAAACTCCTCATCTCCCCAAATGCCAGTCCCCCCCACATTTACAGTGTACGTATTTATATGTACTTATTACACGTTTTCTCCCTCTCCCCCCAAAGTAAGCTCCTTGGGAGGGGGGGTGTCAGAGACTGTTTCATTTTTTTTTTTTTTTTAGTGAGGCAATTGGGGTTAAGTGACTTGCCCAGGGTCACACAGCTAGTAAGTGTTAAGTGTCTGAGGCTGGATTTGAACTCAGGTACTCCTGACTCCAGGGCTGGTGCTCTATCCACTGCGCCACCTAGCTGCCCGACGGTTTCATTTTTTGTTTTTGAGTTACCAGCGTCTAACATAGTGCCTGGCATATAGTAAGTGCTTAATAAATGCTTGTTGATCGATTGTTTGCCTCCATTCTCCCATTAGTAAAGCACCTTATTCCCCTGGATCTCACAAAGCACCTTAGACCCTTCTTAGATACACACACACACACACACACACACACACACACCATTTGCATATTTATTCAAAATTTCCAAAATTATTCTTCTCTTCGTTCCCCACCCCTCCATTTTTCCCTACTTCCCTCTGCCCTTCTTCCCAAATACCTCCTAAGACTCATACCTCCTATTCCTGAAAGAGATTATTAGTGTTTTGGTGCTCACTGATCTGTTTAGAATGGTCTCCCCCCTTCCTGTCTCCCTCCCAAGTTCAGCTCATCTGATTCCTACTCAGCTGAAGTAACATACCACTTTCCCCCCCTCCAATTTCACTTTCATAATGTACTCTGTATTGGTGTCTTCGCCGTCCTACTGAACAGTAAGCCCTTTAAGGGTAGGATCTACATCTTTTTATTCTTTGAATCCCCCACAGTATCTAACATGAGCAGGGCTTTGCATATAATAGGGATTATGGAGTGGAATTTTTTTTTGAAAGAGCATCTGGCAATGGGCCAGTTCTTGCACACAGACAAGAAGCTTTCAGGGACACCCTATCTGAGGTCAGAGAAATACAAAGGAAAGAACCCTAGCCAGAATCAGCCATTCACATCTTAATGTGAAGTATTTTAACAAGATTTCCACCACCCACATACTCACCTAGCTGAGGGAATGGGAGTTTTAATATGAAGAGATTGGGGGGGGGACGACAGCTAGGTGGCACAGTGGATAAAACACTGGCCTGGTATTCAGGAGGACCTGGGTTCAAATCCAGTCTCAGACACTTGACACTTACTAGCTGTGTGACCCTGGACAAGTCACTTAACCCTCATTGCCCCACTGAATGAATGAATGAATGAATGAATGAATGAATGAATGAATGAATGAATGAAGAGATGAGGGAGGCAATTTGGGATTCGGGGGCATTGTAAAGTCATTCTACCAGGCTAGATTTAGGTGGGTTGTCACCTTCGGGGCAGAGAGAGCATTACAATGGCAGAGAGGTACCTGGCAGGCTGGTAAGAAGAGAGGATGACAAAGAACAAGACACTAAAATGACAAAGAATAAGGACACTAAAACCAAATGGATGGTGATTTACCTCAGTATATATGTCAGCTTCCTCAGGATCCCATTCTCAGTGACTTCTGGGTGACAAAATATATTTTCAATTTGAAATACATATATATACATACACATAGATATATAGTTTACATACACATATAGTATACATACACACATAGATATATAGTTTTCTTTATCTCTGAAGCACTTAATACAGTGCCTGACACATAATAAACACTTTATAAATGTTCATTGCTGATGATTTTCATAAATGTGCATATATGAAATATATCTCTCTAAGTCCTACAGGCCAATGTTGTATTTTCCACTTGCTCATAAGAATCTCCCTGCCTCTCCAGGCCATAGAGCCTTTTTGTGAGGCCTTCTGGTAATGAATTTTCATTTCTCTCTGCTATAGATGTCATTTTAGGACATGCTAGGGAGGACATTTCAATAGTTTATTGTTGTTATTTTTTTTCCAGGGCATTGAGGGTTAAGTGACTTACCCAGGGTCACACAGCTAGTAAGTGTCAATTGTCTGAGGCTGGCTTTGAACTGAGGTTCTCATGAATCCAGGGCCAGTGCTTTATCTACTTCATCACCTAGCTGCCTTTGTTGTTATTTTAAAGTAAATCATCAGATTTTTACCTCTGGGCTAGAAAGATGAGTCTCAAAATTTTTCCATACCCTACACAAGAAGAGTTCTGATTCAAAAGAGATGACTTCTGATGTCCCTTCCAGCACTAAAACTATGTTTTCTTTGTCCCATGGAGTTACATTCTGTCTGAGAAAGAGGAGAAAAATTTTTCTGCTTGGAAATGCAGGCTAAGGAATGTACTCTCCCCTCTTTGGTCTTGTCTTAGTCACCTTCCTCTTTTTAGCTCTTTCGTCTGATGAATTTGGTCATCCAGTCAGTCAGCAACAGAAAATGTCACACTATGCATTGGAACCCCTACTGGCAATTAATGGGCTTCTGGGGATTTGCCTGGGTTTTAATCAGAAGTCAAGGATGAAAGTTGTGGCTAGCCAAGGATGACCCATCTGGCGAAAGGTGAGAGTGCATGAAAGGAATGATTAGTTTTCAAAAGTTAGCTGCTCTACCATAAGAGTTTTAAAATTTTTAATTTTTTTTTCAATTAAAAAAAATCTAGCTCTCTCCCCTGGCCACGTGTGAGTGGGCGTGCACACACACACACACACACACACACACACACAAGCACCAAGAACAAAATTTTTGTAACAACTATGCAGCTAAGCAAAACAAATTCCCCACATTGGTCACATCTGAAAATATATATCTCATTCAGCATCTGTTTTCTGTCAGGGGGTGTTCTATCATAAGCTTTTGAAAATATTTTCATAGTTTAACAATTCTGATCAATGCAATAATCCACCAGAGAACTTCTAAAGAACTCATGATGAAATATGCCCCTGACAGGAAGGTGATGGATTCGTGGTGGAAAGGCATATTTTTTTGGACATGACTAATATAGGAATTGGGTCTGACTATTTGTTATGTATAGGGTTTTATTTTTCTTTCTTTTTCAATTGGGAGGGGAGTGGGAGAAGGAGAAAATACATTTTTGTTCATTGAAAAAATTAATTTAATTAAAAAAATCTCTCCCCCGAATAAAAAATTAAGATACCACCAAGAAAGAAAGTCCCCCTCCTAAAGAAGGTCAATGCCAAAGAATGCTCAAATTACTGAACAATTGCAATCATTTCACATGCCAAGAATTACCAGAGGTTCAACCTGTTTTTCAAAGAGGCAAAGAAACTAGAGACCAAATTGCCAATGTTTTTTGGATGATGGAGAAAGCCAGGGAGTTCCAGAAAAAAATCCACTTTTGCTTCATTTGCATTTTAACTGAGTCAAAACCTTAATCCAAAGGAATGAATCTCATTGGATCACAAGATTTAGAGCAGTGGCTTCACAAACAGCTCAAATTTCCTCTCTTCTGTGAAGTTGTTCCAAGCTACTCTAGCCACCGGTAATCTCTCCCAATGGTATCTTTTATTTATCTTCTTATACTTATATATTATACCCCAAGAAGAATGTAAGTTCTCCCAGAGCAGGGTTGAATCTACAGATGAGAGGTAAGTGCTCTGCTGCATAGTGCAGGTTATAAGCAATAATTATCCACATTTACAGAGCTCTTCATGATCTACAGTGGGCTTCATATATGACATCATTTATTTCTCCAGATAACTGAGTGAGATGGGTGTTGTTGTTCAGTCATTTCAGTTGTGTCTGACTCTTCATGACCCCATTTGGGATTTTCTTGGCACAGATACTGGAGTGGTTTCCCATTTCCTTCTTCAGCTCTTTTTACATATGAGGAAATTGAGGCAAACAGGGTTAAGTGACTTGCCCAGGATCACCCAGCTAGGAATTATATAAGGTCACATTTGAATTTGGGTCTTCTTGACTCCAGCTCCAATGCTCTATCCCCTCACCACCTAGTTGCCCCAGTCGCTGTCCAAATGCTCTATGTGCAACTGCTTAGCCTCATGCCTTTGCACTCACACCCCAGGACTCAATCAGCCTTGCTGCCTCTTTGGTCATTCCCCAATCTCTCTTCCATCCTGTCTCTTTCCCTACTGTCCTGGACCATCTTGCTCATGGGCTCTAAGCTCTTGCTCAAGAAATATCCTGGTCAGTGCAGCAATAATAGAACAAACCATTCTCACTGATTTAACTTCTCATTGTTCTAGGAAACTCTCTCTAGGACTCTGCCTTGCAGAGAGGGTGCCAACTTGCATTGCGCAAACTTTTTCATGCTTCATATTTTATTGTTGAGGAAACCAAGGTCCAGAAAGGTAGTCAGTTGCTCAGAGCCACAAACTTATTAAGTTGGGACTCAAGTCCTGGTTTTCTGACTCCAAAGTCAGTACCCCTTCTATTGCAAATGGCACCTCCATGGGGAAACAAGGCTAGAAGATCAGGGATCCAAACATACCAATAATTAACAAAACTCGGAACACATGCTCTCTCTCTCTCTCTCTCTCTCTCTCTCTCTCTCTCTCTCTTTTGGGGGGGTGGGAGGGGCAATGAGGGTTAAGTGACTTGCCCAAGGTCACACAGCTAGTAAGTGTCAAGTGTATGAGGCCCGACTTGAACTCAAGTCCTCCTGAATCCAGGGCCAGTGCTTTATCCACTGTGTCACCTAGCTGTACACATGCTCTCTTAATGGCATTGTAAAATCCTGGTTTTCCTTTTACTCCCTCTTTCTCCTCTTCTATGCCTCTAATGAATACAAGTTTTCTTTAAGGCATCCCAGAGCATGGTTCTCAAGAAGGCACTCTATAACTGGAATAGTAAGACAAGGACTTGGGCAGAAAATGAATAATTATATACTTGAGATCACCTTCCAAATTGGGTCTTTTAAAGCAGCATCATTTCCCCTTGTTTCAGTAAGGTTGTATGTTTGACAGTGAGCCAAAAAAGTATGAGTTACATGGTGCAGGAAGTCATTTATTCTCCAAAGAAATTAAAAATTGGAGTCGCTGTCCAAATGCTCTATGTGCAACTGCTTAGCCTCATGCCTTTGCACTCACACCCCAGGACTCAATCAGCCTTGCTGCCTCTTTGGTCATTCCCCAATCTCTCTTCCATCCTGTCTCTTTCCCTACTGTCCTGGACCATCTTGCTCATGGGCTCTAAGCTCTTGCTCAAGAAATATCCTGGTCAGTGCAGCAATAATAGAACAAACCATTCTCACTGATTTAACTTCTCATTGTTCTAGGAAACTCTCTCTAGGACTCTGCCTTGCAGAGAGGGTGCCAACTTGCATTGGTAAAGGGCATTCTCTCCCTTGGGAGTTCCTAATACTAATGAAATCACAGGTCCAGTCCCTGTCCCATATCCGTATTTAAGACAGACATATGGGCTCCTTGAGAGCAGGTACCATCTTATTTTCCTATTTGTATCTCCAGTGCACAGAGCTTTGTACATACCAAGTGCTTACTACTTTTTTCATTCGTTTATTCATATAAATAGGCCTAATCTTGAAAGCTATACCAATGGAGAGCAAACGCTGGAAGGTCCTACCATCCCAGAAAGGCTTTGATTATGGGCTGACGGACAGAGTCTATCTGCCATTCAAGAATTGTCTTAAGTTTGGAGAGGCTTATCACCAGCTTGACCACAGCTAGATGCATTTTTGACCACAGCTGCTTGTTCTGAGCTTAACAACAACAACACCAAAACAAATAAAAATGTCCATATGAATAGTAGAATAGGTAAAAAATATTATTCATGAAACTTCAGGTCTCCACGATGTGTTGTTTTTCAGTCACTTTCAGTTGTGTCTGACTCTTCATGACCCCATTTGGGGTTTTCTTGACAAAGATACTGGAGTGGTAATTTTTTATTTCTCCAGGTCATTTTACAGATGAGGAAATTGAGGCAAACAGGGTTAAGTGACTTGCCCAGGGTCATACAGCTAGTAAGTGTCTGAGGCCAGATTTGAACTCAGAAAGATGATTCTTCCTGACTGCAAGTCTGTCATTCTACCCACTGCATCACCTTGTTGCCCCACCCCTCCCGCTTCTATTAGGTACAAGCTTACTTTTCTTTTTAAGTATATAGTTAAATTCAACCCATAGCTTTCAAAGCTGGCCTTGCTTCTCTGTGCTTCTTTCTGGCCTTCCTTCTGTTTTCTTCTCTGTATTAAAAAAAATGCTTTAATGACTTTTTTTTTGATACTCTATTCCTATCCTTCTTTGTCTCCAACCCTAATCTCATCACTGGAAGAAGGGAAAACAAAGCCCTTCTAACAAATATGCATAGTCAAGCAAAATGGATCTCTACCTTGGCTTTGACGGCAATCCTGCACTCTGTTGCAGCAAAAAAGGCAGCTGGATCAGTCCACTGCCCTGGTGCAACACCCATGCTGAGGCAATCATGGCTTTTCCAAGTCTATGTGTCTATGCCTGGGTGTGTATGGATGTAAACCTCTTTGTGTCTTTTTTGTGGGGCTGGCTAAGAAAGTTACAACTGCAGCATCTTAGGGCCGGGTGGGACCAGAGTAGTCTAGTTCAACTTTCTCACTTGACAAAGGAGGAACATGAAACTAAAAGTTTATGTGACTCCCAAGGCCATACTGCTTGTTAATGGAAGAGAGAGAGGATTAAAACTCAGAAACAACTGACTTTCAATCCAGTACCGCTTTCCATGCTGTCATATGGTTTCTGTTACACTGAGCAGGGAATGTCTCTATTTCATTACTTTCTCTGTCTCTGTCTCTCTTGCTAGGATAGTACCTATTCTGTGGTACCTGTTCTACTTATGCCAGAGCAGCCCTATGACAGCCCTCAGAATGAATACCATTCCTTCTAGAAGACAGGGAGAGAAAAAGGGTGGCTGAAACAACTGCAGTTGAAGGTCAGACATGTGTCCAAAGGAGAGATATGAAGGTTCAAATAAAAGAATTGGGAAAAAATCAGGAGAGAAAAGGGTTTCCCCCACACTGCTTAATTTTTTTTTTTTTTTTGGTGAGGCAATTGGGGTTAAGTGACTTGCCCAGGGTCACACAGCTAGTAAGTGTTAAGTGTCTGAAGCCAGATTTGAACTCAGGTTCTCCTGACTCCAGGACTGGTGCTCTATCCACTGAGCCACCTGGCTGCACCACTGCTTAATTTCTAAAAGGGTGGGAAGAGGCAGGATGGGGAGGGAGGTGGGAAACTCACTTTTCCTTTTTTTCTTCTAGGTTTTCCAGTGTCTAAACATGTCAAACATGACTATTTCATTAGTTAATTAACTTAAACACACAAAGTATTTTCACATCCCCAAATTAACAACAACAACAAAGCATTTGTTGTATAAAAAAACCCCTAGCATTAAAGGCTATATTCTAACAAGGTACTTGAATCCCCTGCATATGTAATGTAAAACTATCCTCCGGTCCTTGAAAGATGCAATGAGAGATAATGTTGCTTAACCACCCTCTGATGATTACTCCTAAGCAAGGCCTAAAACAGGAAGGCAAGTTGCCAAAAGTGTTTGTCATTGTTATAGATAAAGGTCTAGGCTATATATTCTGAGGGCCTCCAGTTACTCCTATTCACAGATGACATTGTGCTGACTGCATCAGGCTCACAACTCTGCAGAGCTTCCAAATTAGATTCATAAACACTCATGAGTTCAACCCAACTATCCACTCAGGACAAAACAAGTGGATGAAGAATGCCTGGTGTCCAGGCTAGGATATGCACTCGGATGGAAAACCCACAGAACTGGATTCTATGGATGAATGATGAGATGGGCTCAGAATGTAAGGGAAAGAAGAGAACAGAATTTCATTTGGGAAATTACCTAGCCTTTTTAATGACCTCAAGCTTCTCCCTGTTGGGGTGTGGGGAATGGTGTTTCAGTTAAATACTAATATTCTTCCAGTGATGCTATTTGGTTATGCATCATGGAATACCACTCTCTGAAGAACAAGGTTTGTGTGTTACCCCCTACACACACACACACACACACACACACACACACACACACACATACACACATGGAAAAAGAGGACTGGTTATGTAGGGACATCAAAGGGTAACATAGTTTGGGTACCTGAGCTCCATCTAATTTCAAGAGCTCCACAGGCCTCTAGCACACTGAGTAAGCTGCCTCTCGAAGATGTATAGGACATGGACAGAATGAGGGATTTCGATCTTTACCATTGGAAGAAATACCCACACCGGCAAGATGATAGCAGCATCAAAAGATTGCAGTAAACTAGCAAGGAACCTTAAGGTGTGTAAAGGGTACTAAAAAACTAAATTTTGATTTTCCCCAAAATGCCAGTTTCCCTGCCATAAATGAAAAATTAGCAGAGGTATTTTTCCCCAGGGTTGGCAGGCAAACAGTCTGGTCCCAAGGCCACATTTAGAAACATCAAGTCCACCACTATAGTATGGTTAAAATGGAATTAATTCCAATGGGGCTTAGGTTTTGATTTTCATTACAATGGATGCTCTCTGCTTCTTGTTTTTTTTTTTAAACAACCATATCAATCTCATATATACAAGGAAATGCAAAATACTTAGGAGATATAAGCCCTTTTCTTCCCCTCTTTGTCAGTTTTTCCTCCACAAAACTTGCCTTGTTTGTTCCTCAGAGGGGTTGGCCATAGTGGCACCTTATGGATGAAGTTCTTCCCACCTAGGGCAATGAAGTTTCTTGGGCTGCTTGACCAGCAGTTATTTCCAAGGCCATTGGCTAAACCCCAAACCAGATAACAGGGTGTGGTAATATAGTAATAATCTTGAGAACAGGTCCTAGGCTAGACCACTCCTAACTAGCTGTGTAACCTTAAGTAAGTCCAGTCCTTTCTGGGAGTACTTCTTTGTTTAGGAAATAGGAATGACAGTTACCCAACCAACCTCCCAGACTCACTGGGAGGGATAAAACATTCTACAAATGCATGAGAAGGTAAACAAAAAGGCAATCTTCACTGGAAAAAGTACTAGAGCTGGGGGCGAGAGACCTGACTTCTTTTGGCTCTGCCCCCAACTAGCTATTGTGAGCTGGATCTCAGATCCTTCAGTGCACCCCATTTCCCCTTCTGTAAAGTGAAGAACTTGAATTAGATACTCTCTACAGTTTCTTCCACCTCCATTCTTTTCTACAAGGAGCCCAGTGGTAAACTTATGTCAGAGCAGCCCTATGACAGGGTCACACCCTTTCACCAAGCTTCCTTTAAAAGGCACGAATATGAATCTGCCTGGCACTTCCCAGCCAATGAAAGGGACCCTCTCCACTCTATGCCAACCCTCTGCCATCTTACAAAGACAAGTGGCCCTCCGTTGTAACATCAGCACCCAAATGTCTTCATTCCCCAGTTTTCCACCATCAGGGTGCCTCACAAATGACTCAAAAACCTAAGAACCCATTGCTACCAAGGGGTCTGTCTGTCCAGTTCCCAAGGCCAAAGTTACCATTTCAATAGCTTACAGTTTCAAACCTGAAACCATGACAACTAATTAAAACTTTGCTGATATTGGGAAAGTCAACTTCAGGGCTGAGTCAGGTCCTTTTTGTTACCCCGCTCTCCCAAACTCCCTGGCCTTTGAAAGACATTCACTTTTATATTTGATAGAAAGGATATAGATAGGAGACCCCAACTTTAAAAGCTAAAGTGTTTTTCTCTATCTTGTCAAATTGTAGGATGTCAAAACTGAAAGAGAACTTTGAGGAGAACCCCATTTTAGTGACGAGGAAATAGAGACCCAGAGAAAGAAAGTGACTTGCCCGAGGTTGCAAAAAGGTAAGTCACTGCTGTTGTTATTTTCCTGGATTTTTATTTAGGGATAAAAAATTAAAGTTTCATATTAAATTATTAAAAATTCTACAGTGCGAATGCACAAGCTAAGAATTCTATTTTGTTTGCAAGTGGAATTTTTATTGACAGCTTCACTTTCTCCTTGTCATGATCAATTTTAGGTGACTACTATTTTGTCATCTCATATTTGCTATTTTCTTTTCATATGTGCCATTTCTGCTGTCTCCATCCTCCTTCTAATATCCTGGTATCTGGAAATTTTATTTTTCAATTTGCGAACCTGGCAGCATCGGGGTAGAGAGTTGCCCAGCTCCTGTCCGGCCCAACCTCACAGACTGTTGCCATCTGTAGGTCCTAGGGCATTCAGACCGTAAGTCCAGTCACTAGCCAGTTCCGTTGGGGTCAATGGTCCTTTGGAGCCAAGACTCTTAAAAGGATCTGGGAGGCTGCTTGTGGCTGGTGGGAGGGGTGGTCCAAGGGCCGCCCCCTTGGGCCCTGCTGTGTGGTTACGCTGGTGTTTGCGCAGGTGGTCCTTACGTATGAAGCTTTTGCCACAGGCCGAGCATGTGAAGGGCCGCACTCCCGTGTGGGTGCGATAGTGGTCAATGAGCTTGGAGCGTTCCGTGAAACGCTTCTCACACTGGGTGCAGGGGAATGGCCGCTCACCTGTGTGCAGCATCCGGTGCCGGATGAGATGAGCCGGCCGGGTGAAGCACCGTCCACATTCCCCACACCGCAGGGCATTCCCATCTCGGGCTGCCGAGTCCTGGCCTGACCTGGCACATCCTCGCTGGTGGGTGCTCTGGTGAATGGTCAGGCTGATCTGCAGCTGGAAGCTCTTCCCACATGTGCTGCAGGTGAAGGGCCTTCCCCCAGGGGGCGCTGGTGGATGCTTCTTAAGACCCAGCTTGTGGCCAAAACCCTTTGTCCGGCCTGGGTACTTACAGGACTCACTGTAGGGTCTCGGGCTCTGGCTGGGATTCAGGGCGCCTCCCCCATGGTCTGGGGTGGAATAAGTCAGCCCTTCAGGACCAGTCCTCGGGGGAAGGTTCATGGGGGGCTTGTACCTTAAATTCCATCCCCACCTGACCCCCCCAAAAAGCCAGTCTCCAGGCAGGGTTTCCTCCGGAGCCATAATAGGGTTGAGCTCATTGAGATCTCTTTCTGGCCGAGCAGGTTCCCTTAGCCCCAGCAGGGTTTCCTGGGAAGGGAACGGGTTACCCTGATTCTCCCAGGCTGTATCTTGGACAGTATTGGGGAAAAGCCTAGACACGTGGCCTGGTTCAAATAGGGCCCCGTGGGCCTCCAGGTGGGCAGGATGCACTGGGGCGGCTGCTGCAGCGACTTCCTCCTCCTGGACCTCCGTTTTGATCACGATTTTCACATCCGCTGAAAGAAAAGAATCGAGATATCACTGAATTCATTCACTGACATTGGAGAGGTAAGAAACAGAGATGTGGGAAATTTAGGATTTAGATGTCAGGAAACAGTTTCTGTCTAGATGTTCAGTCCCCCTCAAATCACTGCTATAACTCTGAAGTACCTTATTTGTAAACGTCAGCTAAGGACTCATACTTCTGGACCCTAAAAAACGTAGCCACACCACAGAGGCACGCAGATTTTTTTTTTTTAAAGTGAGGCAACTGGAGTTAAGTGACTTGCCCAGGGTCACACAGCTAGTAAGTGTCAAGAGTCTGAGGTCAGATTTGAACTCAGGTCCTCCTGAATCCAGGGCTGGTTCTCTATCCACTGCACCACCTAGCTGCCCCAAGGCATGCAGATTTTTAAAGCCTATCTTGTGACTGAAGGCAAAAATACAGGGCTTTTCCATGGGGAGAAGGGTATGTGTTTCTACATATTTCATCAGGTTTCCACAGCAGGAAAAATAATTAGTCAGTTTATTAATTTGGATTTAATCTATGTTGTTAATAATCCAAATCATTTGTTTCAAGTCTATCTTGATGCAGAATATTAGTAGTCACCACAAGTAAATGAAAAATGTGTTTGAGTTTCTACGGGCACTTTTAAATTTCATCTTCAAGTGGGACAGCCTGGTAGAGTCAACAGAGTAACCTCAGAGTCTCCCAGGAGATCTGAGTTCAAATACTGTCTCTGACACCTAAAAGCAGAAGGACTCTTAGAGCTTCTCTGAAACTCTAAATTTTCCAGACAACTCTAAGACTAAGAGGTGTCAATCTATACCGTTAGAGGGTTTCCTCACTGGACATTCTGGATGTCAGTGAAATCACAGATCCAAGTCCCCCAGAAAAGCATTTCACATGGGAAATTTTTAAATACATATGCATTTCAGTAAGGAACTAGGCGTAGCTAGGTGGTACAATTGATGGGGTATGAGGCCTGGCGTCAGGAAGACCTGAGCTCAAATCTGGCCTCAGACACTTAGTAGCTGTGTGACCCTGGGCAAGTCACTTAACCCTGTTTGCTTTGGTTTCCTCATCTATATGGGGATAATAGCATCTACCACCTAGGATTGTTGTGAGGACCAACTGAGATAAAAATGGTAAAATCCTTAGCACAGTGCCTGGCACATAGCAAGCCCTTAATTACTGCTTTTAAGTACATTTTAATTTTAGTTAACACTTTTTTTTTTTGCAGGGCTATGGGGGTTAAGTGACTTGTCCAGGGTCACACAGCTAGTAAGTGTCAAGTGTCTGAGTCCGGATTTGAACTCAGGAACTCCTGAATCCAGGGCCGGTGCTTTATCCACTGCGCTACCTAGCCGCCCCTAGTTAACACTTTTAAGCACATCCTGACATCCATAACCAAGGCAGAGGGTTTTCTTTCTTTCTTTTTTTTTTTAAATAGAAGTACTCCTTGCTGACATTTCTAAAGGCACTTTAAGGTTTACAATGTGGTCCTTCCTGCTCCCCATCATACCTTCAGAAGAGGCTACTGTATTGAGTTTCAGAGATCCATCTGAGCATGCTGATGAAGGATGGTGGGGTGGGAGCTCGGCCTGCCACGAGTTGGTTGGGATGGCAGTGGAAAAGCTAGGGTGCATACCTGCAGACAGGACAGACCAGAGCGCTGGTTAGAGAAACTGATGGTGGAAGGAAGGGAAAGACGAGGTGGTGAACCACAGAGAAAGTAAACCAGACCAGATCCCACAGACACCTAAACTGGACATAATGGTTCCCAACTACGACCCCCAACTCCATTTCTCTTGCTCCTATTTCCAAAACACCACAGCGCCCCCTGGGAATGAAGAGGGGGGCACTGGTCCAAGGGGCACAAGCAAGACAAAAAAATGTGATATGAAGAGCCAGGATCAGAAGTTAGTGAGCATTAAATCACAGGCGTCCCACAAGCTTCCAGATGTCATTTGGTCTGGCTTTCAGGCAGCTGAAGGTCTAAGCCAGTAAGGCCAGATGGCTCTTTATTCATCAGAGCCACCCTCCCCACCATTCATGCCCCAGCACCTTCCTCTGAGACCTGTTTCTAGGGAGCAGCCTTGCCCCCTTGGCTCTTCTTTGCCCCCCCTTTCTCAGCTACTCACCGGGACTAACATCAGTAGAGAGCTCTGCTGCCCCCGAGTTCAGCTGACTTAGGGCCCATGATTCTTCTCCTGTATCTGGCTGACTGGCCACCCATGCCTCTACCCCTGAAGCCTGTTGTGCCTGGAGTCCTAGCTCTCCTTCTTGCTTGATCTGAAGTAAAAGGTCAGGAGCAGGAACAGGAGACCCTGCATGAGAGAAATGGACAGGACATTTATTCATGTTGGGGTCAAGTTCACATGATGCTCTAATGAAAAAGAAGGTAAGACACCTCACACCTCAGTTTCCTTATCTGTCAAATGGGGATAATAATTTGTACCCTCACCTACCTCACACAATTATTATAGAGGCTATACAATGAGATAACAGATGTGGAAGGACTCTGCAAAGGATAGTTGTAAGGTGCTATTATGATCTAAGAACCTCGACTCCCCACCCCCGCCCTCACCAAGGCTCTGAGTTCTAATTCTGACTGTGCTGTTGCCTTGCTTGGCAACTTCAAAACAGTTTAAAACATCTTTAATGCATGTTTACCCAGGCCCTCGACAGTGGTGGGGAAACTGACTTAGTACTGTATACAGTTGTCAAGAAGACTGCTACCTAGTTAGGAAAACAAGATTAAGATATATAAAACAGGATGAACAACTGTTTCATTTTTGTCTTTGTAGCTCCAGGTCTAACAGCATTCAGAAGACCCTTAATAAAAGCTCACTGAAGTGAACTGAACATAGGCCCAGAGGTGATGAAGTGTGGGCCTGGGTGGTGCCGATTTTGAGCTCCACAGGAGCCAAGGAGTTCGAAGAGGCATGGAGAGCAGACAGGGAAGAAAGGCTTCATGACGTTATGGTGGGTGGGAAAAGGGAAAACCTTCAAGGGCTGTGATCTGCTCAAGATCTGCTCTCATTTTCCAAAATGAGAGAAAGGAAATCTAACAACCCCAGAAAGCAGTTTTCACTTAGCTAGTGGGTCCTGCCAGCTTGTGCCTTGACTTAACAACTTGAAAGTAATGCTACGGGGCAGCTAAGATGGCGCAGTGGATAGAACACCGGCCCTGGAGTCAGGAGTACCTGAGTTCAAATCCAGCCTCAGACACTTAACACTTACTAGCTGTGTGACCCTGGGCAAGTCACTTAACCCCAACTGCCTCACTAAAAAAAAAAAAAGTAATGCTACAGGAAGGCAGATCAGGTCTATGGTGTGCTATCACTGACTGGAAAAGAGGACAGGTGAGACAGTGGAAAAGTGATTTGCAGGAGTCAGCAAAAGACCTGGATTACAATTTCAGCTCTGACACTTGGCTGTATGACCCGGGGAAATTTACTTCAACCTTCTAGGTTAGCCTAAATGAGCTCTTTCTAGTTCTAGATCAAGATTCCAAGGCCTGAGGGGAAATGTGGCTATATGAACTGCAGTCTCTTTTTCCAACTGGACTTGGTGGTTCCTGTTTGTCCAAGGTTTTTTTCAAAGGCACCAGCTGGATGCCTAAGTTTGTTACATTTAAAAGAGGTCTCAAGACCCACCTTGAATTCCATCAGTGGTTCAGTCCCACCTTCTTTAAACAACATGATTGTTTGAGTTTTTAATTGGGATGTTTTGTCATTTTTTTTTTGGTGAATTTCAATGATATTTTGGTCTGTGAGAAAACTGTGAAAGAGGCAATGTTTTGGGGGGGGGAGGTAAAGGTTGTCCCCCATCACTGCTCCTCATCTATGCCCTCTTGATTCTGTCCTTCCTCTAAATCCCATTCCTGAAGACGTTAATGTTTCATGCTTTAGAGTAACCCACTCAAAATGTAAGCTTATGATGACTTCAGGTGACATGAGCCTAGGAGGATTTACATTTTCTTTCTTTCTTTCTTTTTTTAGGATTTACATTTTCAAAGGAGGTTCTGCAAGACTAAAAACCTTTCAAACCCAAAGGAATGGCTCTTTAATGGTGGGATTTCAGGCATCATGGGAGAGGCAATGAGAGAAATGATTGATGGGCTCTATATTGAGATTAAAGAACTAAATACCAAGTTAGTCCTAAGGTTCACACGACTCCTTTTCTGCTAAGGAGGCATCTTTAGCTCCTCTAACCCCGCATCAAGCAGAGGTGACTGGCTCTTTGAAGGCCATGCCATCTAGCAGGTGTAAGTTCTTGAAAGTCCTACCCAACTGGCAAGGTTTTGAGCACAGGCCCCACAGTGGACTCAGCATCTGTCATCTAAGGAACAGGCTGGCTAAATTGGGAAAGGCTCATCACTAGACTGTGACCATAGAGTGAGGAAGTACTTAGCCACAGGAACTCAAAAAGACTATTTTACTAATGTACCACAGCATTGTCATTGATATCAGTGAGGAGAGCATCAACAATGAAAAAAAAAATACAGATGGTTTAAGAATTGAAGGATGTTTCCTTCTTAAGACCAGGTGTCCTTGCTTAAACCTCCCCACATTTCCAAGCTCTTCTCATGATAACTCAACAGGAAGAGAAAAACTTCTTATTGTTGAGTTCCAAGTTCAACATTTCCTTCAGAAAACAGTCTTCCTCTTACTATCTCCTTTAATTTTCCCATGTCCTTATGACCACTGAAACATTTCCCCTGCTTTTTCCCCAAATTCCTCACCTGGGTTTGGGTCTGTATGGATGTCTGGATTCTTGGGGCCCGCACGTCGCCAGCCACATGGCTCCTTCCCTTGTTCAATCCGAGAGAGAACCTCAGGTTTGGAAATGGCATAGTCTGACAAAGGAGAGAGAGGTTAGCCAATGCTATGTCCCACTCAGAGACTGGCAACAGGGCAGTTGGCACCAAATCAAGGAAGATTCCGAGAGACGAAAGTTTCTTGGTATCTTCAGACCAATGGGTACCAGTTGTCCCTGCCTAGATATTGTGTATTAAAGATGATTGTTGCAAGGGCAGCTAGGTGGCACAGTTGATAAAGCACCAGCTCTGGATTCAGGAGGACCTGAGTTCAAATCCGAGCTCAGACACTTTACACTTACTAGCTGTGTGACCTTGGGCAAGTCACTTAACCTCATTACTCTGCCCCCCCCCCCAAAAGATTATTTTTGCAAGGTGAAATCTCTACAGGAAATAATACTGTTGCCTTCAGACATTTATTTAGTGGCTGATGAGAACAGTGAAATAAGGAAGGGAAGGTTGAGGGAAGGAATACAACTCTATTGGGTCACATGGAATGAGCAGGATAGAAGAATGCTGGTTATGAATTATGAACAAGTGGAGACCTAATAACTTGGCCCAGGGGGTTAAGGGAAGGGAAATAAAGACCTGTGGAGCAGATAAGATATTTTCCTCAAGGACAGTCAGCCCACCTCTCAACATACCCTTAAGAATAACACTAAAAAGACCATATATCATTACATAGATACTACCTTTCCAATGCTAAAAAGAATCTTCAAACTTAGGGCATATATTGATAGTTGAATTCTCTCTACCTACACAGCAGTTTGGGGGCAGAAGCAATAAATCCATGGGCCAATGAGTTCATGAGATGAAAAAACAAAGAGACTGGAATAATCACTACTCATTATTCTATTCAGCTCATTTATTGGGGTGAGCACTGTTTACACATGGAAAGATTCAGTTGAGATTGTTATTAAGTGTTATTATGTTAACTACTAGGCTGACCTTCAAATTGGAACAACATATATTAGCTGATGTGTAGAACCTGGTTATAAATGTAAGTACTCATAGACAGAATAGGGGTCAATAGGCTACCTGGACTTCTAGCTTCTTTTGAGGAAGAGGAGGACTAAATTTGATCCATGGCCTTGGCAGAGGGCCAGGGTTATGGCCAGCAACTCTCAGGCAAATAAGATGAGCAAAGGACATTTCAGGACCAGGGCCAGCAGAGAAACCAATTCTGCTGTACAGATCAAGTCTATCTACATTAACAATATTGAAGACCAAAAAACAAGAGCCCGGGTTTAGGCCCCCTTCTGGGCCCCAAGGAATAGGGACATGATTTGGTTTGGGAGAGGAGAGTAGGGAAGGGAAAAGATTCCAGAGCTGAGGTATCCCCAGGAGTCGTTTCCCCCTTTTTATTTTCTTTCATTTCATAGTGTTCTATGAGCAGAGTGATTCGCTACAAAATTAGTTCAATGGTGATACAGTGTTACAGTCCACTTTACATGAAGGAACTTTAAATCTTAACAGTGTAATAGTTCTAAAAACATTGAGGGGGGCAGCTAGGTGGCTCAGTGGATAAAGCACTGGTCCTGGATTCAGGAGGACCTGAGTTCAAATCTTGCCTCAGACACTTGACACTTACTAGCTGTGTGACCCTGGGCAAGTCACTTAACCCTCATTGCCCTGCCCCCCCCCCCAAAAAAAAAAGGACTGGGAAAACATTGAGAAGGCCTCTGACCTCATGTAAAGTAATGGCACAGAAACTCCCTTTCCAGTCTCATTGCTTATGACCCACTAATCAAATCCTGGTTGAAGTTGGTCTGCTTACTCTCCCCCAATATACTATACACACTACATCATTTTGCCCAGGCCTGGAATGTTTGGTTCCTCTATAAATGACAGAACCCTCATAGGAATCTTTTTCATCCTTCAAAGCCCAGATCAAGCCTGGCCTCCTCTGTGAAGTCTTTTCTCCCTGATCACTCTGAAAACTTACAGCTCTGCCTATACTGTTTGCTTGGGGATTTAACCACATGTCTTGTTCTTCACCTCTTCAGATGTTTATGACACCAGTTATGCGACCTTGAGCAAATCCTTTGAACTCTCTGGGCCTCAACTTGCTTGTCAGTAAAATGAGAGGATAAGATTAGAAGGTTTCTAAGGCCACTTCCTCTAAGATTCTATGAATCTGAGTGCCCCTGATGCCTCGGATCTAGGTTCAGCTCTGTCCTTGTTCTCCACCCTCATTATACTTCAAATATTACAGAATCTCAAGACCTGGGAAGTCATCAACTGAAACCCCCAACTAAACAAGTGTTCTTCCATCTCACCCCCTCCATGCTCCCTCTGCCAAATGGTCATCTAGCTTTAGCCTGAAGAACTAAAGAAATGGGCAACTTGCTACCTTCTGAGGCAGTCCATTCCACTTATGACAGCTTTGATCGTTAGGAATCATTTCGCCCAATAGGTTTTTATGGAAGCTACCTGAAGGGTAAAGACAGGTTTTTTATTCAGCCTTGAATAAATATCTTGAATAGCCTTGAACATCACAGAGCACAGAATCTTACACCAGTTCGATACTCTCTTGAATGTATGGTCAGACATTAGAATAGGTGGCCACAATGCAATCAGCCTTTGCCCTTCAAACCAATAACTTCACCTACCTTGACTCGCCACCCACTTCCCCTGCAGTGGGACAAGACAGATCTCTATCTGCTAAGGTTGAAGTGCTGGGCTAGGCATGGGCTGGCATGGGGATTTCTGACTTCTGATTCACCGACCATCTGAGCTGAGAGGGAGCTTCGGTTGGCCAGGGTCATAACTATGCCAAGCCACCAGAAGAGAGAGAGTGATAGTTCCCAACCCTATGATCAACTTCTTTGGCTAGCTATGTGATAGAATCTCAGTAGGAAGAAAGCAGGGCCCAGGACTTTGAGAATCACAGATAACTTCTTTTTTTTTTTTTTTTTAGGGCAATGAGGGTTAAGTGACTTGCCCAGGGTCACACAGCTAGTAAGTGTTAAGTGTCTGAGGCTGGATTTGAACTCAGGTACTCCTGAATCCAAGGCCGGCGCTTTATCCACTGCGCCACCTAGCTGCCCCCCACAGATAACTTCTAACAGGAAAAGAAGTCTGGCATCTTACCCAGGGAGATCAGTGTCTCATAGTTGCCCCTCATCACGTGCTTGTAAAGATCTTTTTGCCATTCATCCAGCTTCCCCCACTCTTGCTCCGAGAAATACACAGCCACGTCATCAAATGTCAGGGGCACCTAAAACCATAAGGGTCATCTGCTTTGACACACGTATACATGAGTCTGGGTGCCTCATCTGTTCTGTCTGCTCCAGGCTGTCTGCCCACCCACCTCTCTAGGCCCCTTATTGTTACCTTAGGGACCTCCCCTTTACTGCTTGGGGGGAGGCGCAGGATCCAGAAATTTCTGTTTTTCAGTAGATTCTCCATATTCTCCAGCCTCCTCTCCAGTAGCCTGTACTCTTGAAGCAGGGTGCCCAGCACGGCCCATTTGCTCTCCAGCTGGTTCCCAAACTCCACCGCCATTTTCTCATAGTCACACAGCTTCTTTTCAGCCGTGCCTGTCCGCCCCTCCAGGGTCAGTAAGCGGGCAGCCTGGGATTCAATCTTTCTCTCCATGGCCTGAATCGTCGCTGCCATTGTCCATGGAGAAATCTCCCGGAAATGAGAGAAAAGACCAGTTTCACTCCTTCTGTCTACACTATGCCCGAAAACTATGACTGTCCTAAGGATGGGGGAAGCAAGGCTAGGGAGTGAGTTGGAAAATGAGGATGCAGGATGACACTATCACAACGTGAGGTTTGGGGGAGAAAGAGTGAAGTACAGATTTGTCACAGACTCTCACAGTGCCCTATACATAACAAGCATTCAATAAACGTTTGTTGAGATGATGACGATATGGCCAAAGAACAGCCTATTCATTCAACTAGTATGGCACACACTGAACTTTCGAGGCATTTGTAGCTGTGGTGGTATCATCGACGGAAGAGCTGGTTAAGGAGACTGTGTACCCATGGAAAGTTAGAAAACACTCCCAAGTTAACTAACAACCCAACCCAAGATGCCACTAAGCAGTATGTGCTGAGGTGCTAAATAAATGTTGTAAATAATAAACACTATGGGAATTCAGAGGAGGATGAGATCGGATTTCACAGTATTTCACAGTTGTGAGCTCTCTGTCACCAGAGATTCTAGCATTGGACAGAATGATCCCTATGACCCCTTCCAATTCTGAGATTCTAATGGATGGGATCTGAATTGGTCCTTACAGAATGCATAGGATTGACATGGGCAGAAAGAGCTGCTTTGTTGGAAGGATTTCGGGACCAGGGCAGACCCCAGGACAAAGCAGACAAAGCTGTGGACATCTTGATCTTTTCCCAACGACATCAGCCCCTGCCCCAACACAAATTCCCTACCCTGGTTCTGCAGGTTACGTTCTATGTTCTCATCCCTGAGCATCTTAAGTAGCTTCTTTCCTCTACCACCACTGCTTTCTCCCCTCTTCTATTCTCAGCCATAGCCTATCTTGCAAGAACCCAATTAAGACCCACCTCGTCTATGAAGTCTTATAGTAAGCTGTTGTTATGACTGTATTTTCACTCAAGTCCTACTCTAACAAGTTACTTTGATGTGGAGGTGACCATGGATTTCCGAAGGCTACACCAACAGAACACAAGTGCTCTGGCAAATCCAAGCCCAAAAGGCTCTGAGTGACTCAAAAGTATGTTTGTTCTCAGAGGACCAGGTTAAGTTGGTTTGAAAGGCTCATCACTAATTAACTGCACAGTGACAACTTTATAGCTATAACTACTCTCAAAACTCATCTCCTAAAAGCAGAAAGGGGTCCTAATAATCACGTGGCATGAAACCACAGACCTCGGAAGTACTGAAGCATAATTATATAACAACTGACACTTATATGTTCATTATCATATTCATTATAATAAATCTATTAGGATTTATGAAACACTATCGTCAGTTGTTGATATTCAGAACACTCCTATCAGAAGAGTGGTATCTCTTACTTACCACCCCCATTTTACAGATGAAGAATCTGAACCCCAGAGAGATTGTGACATACCCACTTTCACATAGCAAGAAGCAAAACCAGACTAGAATCTAAGTCCAAATTTAGTGTTCTTTTTACTACATTGAGATTATCTCAGAGATAAAATAAGGGGGTGGAGCAGGGTATGTGTGTGCGTAGAGTGGAATGCTTGAATTTGAACCAGGGACTTCTTAGGCTACAACCAAATGTTTTACCCCTGAGTCTACTGAGTATATGCCCCAGCCTCCCCCCGGCCCCCCAGCCTTTCCCTGACTCATCCAGATTAGTGATCACTAGGAACACACAGCATTTGTCTATGCCACTCAGTACTTACTCATACTACTGCCTTGTGACATCCTTTGTATTGTCTTATATTGCTATTTAACCGTTTTCTGGGCCCTTATCAAGTCTCCCCTGCTACCCTACCCACAAACTCCTTTAGGATAGCTCCTCTTTATCTTCCCAAAGACTAGATCTGGGCTGGGCAGGCATACAGCAGATGCTCAGAAAAAGCTGGCTGAATTGGATTTTACTCATGTTTGTGAGTTATTTGTACAATAAAGTTTGATTTTCCATACTGAAATGGAACTTGTGCCTCCGAGTGACAGGAAACAGAGAGAAAGGAGGAAGTATGGGACGGAAGGGAGGAAGGATGATTGGGAAGTATGGGAAGGAAGGGAGGGGAGGGAGGGAAGGGGATAAAAACAAGAAAGGGAAGAGAGCCTGGAAGAGAAGATAATAGGGATGAAGACAGGGGGAGAGGGAAGAGGAACAGAGAGACAAGGGAAAAGAGAATGGATAGAGAGGTGAGGGGATGGAAAGAAGAGCAAGGAAAGGATGGAGGCAAGGGAAATAGAACAGAGAGGAGACTGGAGAGGGGAAGAAAAGAAGAGAAAGGAAAGGGTAATGAAACAGAGAGGGTGGGGAGGGGAAGGAAAGTGAGGAGAGGAAGAGGAGGGAGAGTACAAAGTAGATAAGGGAAAGTAAGAAGGGAGAAAGAAGATGGGGGCATCAAGGGGGTGTGGATGGAGGATGGGGAGAGGAGGAAGAAGATGGGAGGGGAAAAGAGGGAAAGATGGGGGGGAGGGGAAGAGGTGTGTGCAGGGAGGTCGGGAGAGAATGAGCAACACGGCCTCCCAGGCTCCCGGCAGCCCTGCTGCTCCGTGGCCCTGGTCACTCGCGCAATCTCCGCTCTTGTATTCCAACACAAAGCTGGGGGAGCTCCCACCCCAGCCCCCACATCCCGCCGAGCTCCCGGGGAAACCCAGGTCACGCGGCTCTGCTCCCTCTCCCCTCCGGCCCCCCCCCCTCAGCCCAGCCGGGGCCCCTACCCCAAACCTCACACACCGCCCCCCCCCTTCCACCCTAGGCCAACGCCGGCGACACGCACACAGCGTCCCAGGCCTAGGCCGGCGCGGGGGCTGCCCGAGGCTGCCCCGGGACCCCGAGCGCCTCCCTCGCTGCCCCCCTCCCTAGCGGGGCCCGCGCGGGGCGATCTCTCACCGGAGCAGGAGCCGCCTCGGCCATTGCCCTTGGTCTCGTTCCCAGGCCCCGGGGAGGCTGCAGCGCGCGCGGGCGGGCGGGCGGCGGGGAGGGCTCTAGAGCTGGCCCTTCCCCTCCTCCTCCTCCTCCTCCTCCTCCCCTTCGTCCTCCTCCTCCCCCTCCTCCCCCTCTCCCCTTCGCAGACTGGGCCCCTTCTCCACCCGCGCTTGCTGCGGCTGCGGTCTCGGGCCCTGGAGCAGGGGACCCAGCTCCTCCTCTTCCTCCCCCTCCTCCTCCTCCTCCTCTTCCTCCTCCTGCTGCTGTTGCTGCTGCTGCTGCTGCTGCAATTGCTGTTGCTGCTGCTGCGGCTGCTTTGCAGCTGCGATCGCTCCAAACAGCAGCCGGGGAGCCCGGTACCCCACGCCCGAGAGGCTTCCTGGAGGCAGCGCGGCCCGCACAGCGCCACCTGCACCGGAAGGGACGAACAGCAGCGGCCCAGCCGATGGACCGCCCAACCTTGCCCGGCCCTACCCGGCCCGGCCCGGCCAGGCCCCGCCCAGCGCCCGGGCCGCCGCTGCTGCCGCCGCCGCCGCAGGCAGCGAGAGCCGCATGCAAAACAGCCTGGCAGGCGCCCCCTCCCCTCCGCCTGGCCCGCCAAGTTAGAGCTGCATCCCCCCAACACACAGACACACACACACACACACACACACACACACACACACACACACACACACACACACACACACACACACACACACACACCTCTGTCCAGCCGCGCCGCCTTTGCCCAGGCCGTGCTTGTAACTGCCCGCCGGGATCGCCTTCGGAGCAACCCGAACACAACTCTCCTCCTTACTTTAAGGCTGTGCAGTTTCATTTTCTCATCATTTTATTCTATGCGAGGAGGAACAAGGCAAAGTTTAGGTAAGCCCCCTCTCTTCCCCTCGCTTCCTGTAAGAAACCTTTCACCCTGTCTATAAAAATAGAGTTTCTCTTGTCAACTGAATGTCCCTCCAGCATCAACACAGATGATACACAATATTACACGGTAGTGTAGTTAGGGAAAGAGCATAAGAAAGCTGCAAAACAATCCGTGTGTTTTCAGAGTAAAGAAAATCACCCAGTCTTAGAGGTGAAAATAGGAACTTTCAGTTCAAATTGGAAAGCATATCCCTTCAAGGTTTAGATCAAAGCATCCAGAAGGTATTTATTAACTGCCTGTTATGTACCAGTCATTGTGCTCATTGCCAGGGGATGCAAAGACAAAAATGAAATGCAAACAACTTAACACTGTTTTATTTTTTTTAATTACTCTTTCCTCCCACAACCCCCTCATGGAGCAAAATTTAAAAGATGAAAAAATAAAGCCCTCAATACATAGCTGCATAGTCCTGCAGAACAGATCCCACAGAGGCCATGTCCAAAAATGTTTGTCTTTCTGGATTTTAAGTTGGTCACCTCTGTTGGAATTGTGGTTTAGCATTGCATTGACCAGAATTCTGAAGTCTTCCCAGATAGTTTTTTCCAAAGACAGTTATACAAACTGTCTTCCTACTTTTGTTCACTGCACCTGTCATCGGTTCATAAAGATCTTCTCAGTTTCCTCTGAAACCATTCATTTCATCATTTCTTATGGCACAATAATATTCCATCACATTCATATGGCACAATTTGTTTAGCCATTTCCCAGTAGGAGGGTGCTCATTTGGTTTCCAGTTTTTTTGCTACTTCAAAAAGAGCCGCTATAAATATTTTTGTAAATATAGATGTTTTCCTTCCTTTTTTGATTTCTTTGGGGTAAGGGAGACTAGACTTGATAGTGGCATAGCTGGGTCAAAGCACTTTCTAGGAATGTGGGGGGCTCAGTTCCAAATTGCTTTCTGTAATGGCTGGACCAATTCACAGGTCTACCAACAGTGCATTAACGGGCTTCTAATGCTGCAGCCCTTCTAACATTTGTCATTTTCATCTTGTAAATTGGAACCTTAAGGTTGCTTTAATTTATATTTCTCTAATTACATTCTATTCAACAAAGTGCTATGGAAACTCAGAGGGAGAAGGTGAGGTCAGGTGGCCTGTCTTATTTAGCTTGTCTCTGACCTATCTTATCCTGCTGGACCATGGAACTTATTGAATAGATCTTATTCCTTCCATCTTCAAAGGGCAAAGATTTGCTGTCATTAGGAAAGAGCAAGGGGAGGGGAAAAGGCATCCAGAAAGTAGGCTCTGACAGAAGGATTTATCTTCAAAGGACCCATTATTTCTAAACCAGTTTAAACCCTGTGATATTGGTCAACGATTTAGATATTTACTGCTTCTGTTTTACTGGTGGACCAGTTTCTGATGGAATCAGAAATCCTGAGGTCCTAGAAACTTCAGGGAAGATTTTAGTTCAACACAAGGAAAAACTATCTGTCCAAATGGGTAGAGGTGGGCAGGCAATTGGGCAACATAGTGAATTCACTATAGGGGATTTCAGGCGGAGGCTGAATAACCACATTTGGGATGGTGTGAGAGGATTGCTGGTTTAGTTAAGGATTCAACTCTCTTACCTCCAGAGGTAAGAGGTGTCTAACCCAGAGCTTCGATGACTACTTCAGCCCACACTGATCTCTCCCTTTCTGATTTCCTAAACTTCACCAGTTACTTCTCTGCTCTTGGACTGTATTTCCATGAGCCCTCTCTCCTCAACCAGACAGTTCTCGGAGGCTGGATTCTGCCAGCTGCTTCTCTTCTATTCATACCCTCAGCAGCATGCCCTGGGTTGGCCCCAGAAATTGCTCACTAAAAATCAACTGGACAGGAGCTTGGTATATTGAAAAAAGTCCATGTCCTTGGTCTGTCTTTAACTAACTATCTTTGAGTAGGTAAAAGAGGCCCTCTTTTGTCTCTTTTCTTACCTAGCCTAATCACTAAGTGGCTGTTGCCTCAGACAAACTGAGACCTGGGAAAGGCCTTAACTTAAAAAGGCCAAGGTCTCCCACTGCACCGGGGGCCATCTCCAGTCACCCTGATCTATATCTTGTCACTAGCTCCAGATGGCTCTGGAGGAGAGAGGGTGACTTTGCATCTGTCTCACTTAAATTCGATTCACTTGCAAGTGAAGACCTCACTTTCCTGATGCCATTGGTTCTCTTCCAGAATGAAGGACAAAGAACAGCAACAAGAAGCTATGTCAGCTCTGAGCTTTGGTTTCCCTCATCTGTAAAAGGGGGATATGTGAGGGTGCAGAGGGAGGACTTGAGTAGATGATCTCTGGAAGTATTTCCATCTCTAAAGTCACATACCCACATTTCCTAGACTTCCTTGCCCATAAATGGGTGCTTTTGTGAACTTCATTTCAGAACCTAAAGTTTCATTCTTCTTAGGCTGAACTGCCCTACTCCTCAAACTTCAAAATGAGGAAATCTTCCCCAGGGGAAAAGGGACTCCAGGGAAGGACTTTGACTTCTTATGGAATAACTAATCAGTTGACCAGGATAACAAAGCCAGCCAAGACTAGAAGAGTTCGTAATGGGGGCAATTCCACAGTGAATAATCAGTTCTGTTGTGGAAGCTATAAAGTCCTGTATTTCCTCTCAGATCTTCACCTGGAAGGTGGGGGACCAGGTCCTTCAACCAGCTTCCCAATTGTGAAAACTGGGATACTCGATCCATTCTGAGGTTGTTGGGAAAAACTTGAAACTCATGCCCAAGCACTTTCTCGACTTCTCCCTCTCCTTCAGTAAGCTGGGCAGGAACTTATCATAGGACCCATCAGTCAACATAGATTCATTTTTATTTGTTTATAAAAATAGACTCTCTCCTGGAGCTGTCACTCCACAGGCTCTTGTCCTATTTCAGAAGGACCTCTTCTTGACAAGCTGATTTCTGTCAGACTCTGCCCTGGCTTTCTGATTGCCCAACTGCCCATTCCCTGAGTCCCATGTATTTTGTACCTCTGTCTGTTATAATTCCTCCTCTCCTCCAAGGACCAAAGATTCTCTAATCGAATCAGTTCTTGGAAATAGACCCCCTAGGATGCTCTTCAACTGAGGAATGGCTGAACAAGTTGTGGTACATAATTGTGATAGAATACTAATATGCTATAAGAAATGACAAACGGGATGATTTCAGAAAAACCTGGAAAGACTATATGAACTGCAAAATGAAGTGAGCAGAACCAAGTGAATTGTGTACACAGTAACAGCAATATTGTGCAATGATCAATTGTGAATGACTTAGCTATTCTCAGCAATACAATGAACTAGGACAATTCCAAAGGACTTATGATAAAAAATGCTATCTGTCTCCAGAGAAAGAACTGATAGAGTCTGAATGCAGATCAAGGCATCCGGTTTTTTTTTTAATTTTCTTTATTTTTCTTGGTTTGTTTGTTTTGGTCTGTGTTTTCTTTCACATGACTAATATGGAAATGTGTTTTGCATGATTGCACATGTATAACTTCTATAAAATTTCTTGTCTTCTCAGTGAGTGGGAAAGGAAAAGAGAGAGGGAGTCAGGGATTCAAAAATTTTTAAAAACAAATGTTGGGGCAGCTAGGTGGCGCAGTAGAAAGAGCACCGGCCCTGGATTCAGGAGTAACTGAGTTCAAATCCAGCCTCAGACACTTAACACTTACTAGCTGTGTGACCCTGGGCAAGTCACTTAACCCCAATTGCCTCACCAAAAAAAAAAAAAACCAAACAAAAAAACCCAAATGTTAAAAATAGTTTTACTTGTAATTGGAAAAAGAAAAAAAATTTTTTTCCTTTTTTTTTTTTTGGAGGCAATTTGGGTTAAGTGACTTGCCCAGGGTCACACAGCTAGTAAGTGTTAAGTGTCTGAGGTCGAATTTGAACTCAGGTCCTCCTAACTCCAGGGCTGGTGCTCTATCTACTGCACCACCTAGCTGCCCCAAGAAAAAAATTTTGAAAGAAAAATAAGAGGATTTCCCCCCCCTCCCCCCATGCTGGGATCTCAGATACACTATAATGTCCCTTGTTAATTAATTTCTCTGCATCAAGGCCAAGGATGACCAAGACAGTTAGGATATATGTATATGTATGTATATATGTGTATATATACACATATATGTATATGTCTATTTATATATATATATGTATATATACATATTGATAGATATAAATCTGATGCCCCCAAATCAAATTGAATCACCAAGTATTTATTAAGCAAATATCATGAGCTAAGTGCTGAGGATACAAAAAAAAATGCAAAAAGAATCTGCCTTCAAGGAGCTAAGAATTTAATAGGGAAGACAATATGCAAACAACTTGTACAAATAAGATATATACAGGACAAACTGTATATAATCATAGAAGGAAGCCCCTTAGCAAATGCTGTCATTCTCCCCAAAATATAGACACACTGAAGATAAAGTCCAAAGAAGTTCTTAGCCTGACACTTACAGCATTGCCCCTATCTTCTCAAATTCAGTATCCACTATTCTCTGATAGCTAATCAAGGAAGATGTTTGGGAAAAATCTCCAGATTACCGGAGATCATATTTCTTCCCAGTGAGACCCTCTGTGGTCCCTTGGTTTTAGAATTCTGCAAAGGACTCTATACCTTGTTCCAGAGAAATCAGGTAGCAGTCCCAGAAGTAATTATTGGGCTTAACCAGGCTATCGAGGAGTCCCCCCAGCCCTGGATGCAGCCTAAGCTGGTGCTGGAAGAAAAGTGTCTAAACTATGACTATCCACCTTCTAATTTTGAAGGCCCTATAGACTTTCCCTACCCTGTACCCTCAGCTTACATGACATATTGAGGGATTAGTGTGAGATAAGCATTCTTCTTTCCCATGTTCCCAGCCATCTATCCATCCATACTTCCATTCGAATTCCACGAAAAGGAAAGGGAATAAAACCGGAAATGGAAATGGAAATGGAAAAGAGTTAGAAACAAAAAAGAAATGGATTTCCCCCCCATTTGTTAGGTAATTGTTTTAATTGATTTGCTACAACATTGTTTGGTATTAAATACCTATAAAGCAAACAGCATGGTGGACAAAATTAGAAAATTAGTGGTATTCTTCTCTGTTCAAACATGAAGAAAGCAATTTAAAAATGACTATGAATTCATAATTAGAGAGATTAGGGGAGAGAGCCCTACTCCGAATTTGGGTTTCCTAGGAAAGCACCATGTTTCAAGTCTCAGAATCCCCTAAGTGGGTAGAGGAGTCTGAGGAGTCCAGGGGGTTAGTCAAGAATAGCAGAACAGGATAGTGTTGGGGTTATGGCTACATGCTAGTTTAAAGGCAGCTCAGTCTGTTCTCAGGGTAAAGAAAATTACCTGAACTTGGAGGGAAGAATAAGAGCTTTTAGTTCAAATTGGAATGAGTATCTCTTCAAGGTTTTCATCAAAGGATCCAGAAGACATTACTGGGATTTGGGATTGGCATCAAGGGTGTGTGTATGTGTGTGTGTGTGTGTGTGTGTGTGTGTGTGTGTTTTCTTCTTGGAATACACGCCTTTTCTAATATCTTCATGATTTTGTGCAAGTTCAGAATATCATATAGTTCTGAGTCAGATATAGCCCAGCCTCATTGCCTGTCTGCCTAGCAGGGGACCCTCTGGGTCAAAGGACATGGATGATTTATCACTATTGGGAAGCACCTGAGGAAGCATGGCATTAGGGCATTAAATTGTGCCTGGAAAGCAGGAGGATCTGGATTCAAATTTCACTTCTGACAGATACTGATTTCATGACCTTGGGCAAGTCACTTAACTTCTCAATACCCCAGGCAACTCTCCAAGACTGAGAGTTGCAGAGAAAGTGTCAATGTGTGATCTGCACCAATAGAGGAAGTTCCTCCTTGGAAGCACTGTAACCCAATGAAATTGAAGGTTGGCTTAAAGTGTCAACATTTTCTGTAACCGTCCTTTGTCCTCCCTCCCCAGTATCTTCCTTTATACACTCTATCAACTCCACCCAAATGGTCATTTAAAGAAGACAGAGAGACACGGGACATCATGAAATACCCAAGCTGTTTCCCCTGGTCTTTATGTGGAAAGATGAGGCAGGACATAAGGCCTTTGCTTGTGATTGCATTACTATAGGGAATTCTCAGAAGAGAATTAAACTATTCTGTTTCCCAGGGGCATTCACAATTTAATAGCCCTCAAAATATATTTTGTAAGTATTTTATTATTTTCCAGTTACATATAAGGAGAGTTTTTGACATTTGTTTTCACAGGATTTTTAGTTCCAATTTTTTTTTCTCCTACCCTCCCTTCCCTCTCTCCTCCCCAAGATGGAAAGCAATCTGATATAGGTTGTATATGTACAATCACATTAAACATATGTCTACATTAGTCATCTTGTGAAAGAAGAATCAGAGCACAAGGGAAAAACCTCAAAAAAGAAGGAAAAAAGAGTCGAAAAGTAGAAACAATATGGTTCAATCTACATTCATAATTCACAGTTCTTTTTTTCTGGATGTTGAGAACATTTTCTATCATGAGTTCTTTGAAACTGTTTTGGATCGTTGTACTGCTGAGAAGAGCCAAATCTATCCCCACTGTTTATCACACAGTGTTGCTGTTACTGTGTACAATGTTTTCCTGGTTCTGCTCTTCTCAGTCAGCATCAGTTCATGTAAGTCCGTAGCCTTCGAAATCTTAAGGCAAAGCATGGAGCTCTGTTCTAAGGAACTTCAGGGCATAGCCCCACTACTTTTGGCTTTCTCAATAGTTTTGAGGCTCTGGACATCATCAAGTATTTATAAAGCATCTACTATGTGCTAAGCCATGGGGAGACATAGAAAGGCAAAGACAATGGCTGCCTTCAGGGAGCTCACATCAGTGTCCCCAAGGCTTCGTCCTTTGGCTTTGGAAGCACTGACAGTTCTCAGACAAGGACAGGAAATGAACTACTAATACAGGTGAGCCCAATTCTAAGCAAATCCATGAAAATCCAGATCCATTCAAAAGATAAATTAGGAGATTATCACTTGCTTTGAAAAAAACAACAAACCCTTTAGATAGTCAGTGTCCCTTATTCATCTGCAATGGGCAGATCCAAACGCACAGAAATTAGGTTAATACACAAAATGCACTCAGGAACATGCCCATTCCGTGGAGGAAATTCCAACCATTATCATAATTAATAACAGCGGCAAGCTTATGACTCAGTCTCTAATTCATATTTCCAAGAAGTTTGGAAGTTTTATTAGAATGGGCCATCGGTCAATTCTTTGAGGCCTCTGCACTGAATAAATGCAATAGCATCTTCTGGCTCTCAGATTGTCTTCTGTCACATTAAACAAAGCAGACGCAGAGTCCATAATTCTGCCTAAGCCGTTTAGGGAAGCGCCCATCCTTGGCCACCACTCCCAGCTCCCTCTTACCCATCCATGAGAGCCCTATTTCCTTCAGCACTCCACACTGTGCCCTCTGGAATATCCACTCTATTGTTTATAACAATAGTAGTAACAACAACAGCTAACTTTATTTAGCATTTTAAAGTTTGGAAAGTGCTTTACATATGTGATGTCATTTAATCTTCTCAACACCCCAGTGATGTAAGTTTTATTAAACCCCCATTTTACAGATGAGAAAATTGAGGATGAGGCCAAGTGAAGTGTCCAGGAGGAGGTGACATGAGCTGAGCCTTGAGGGATGAGCATGATTTAGATGGAGGGGTAACAAAATGAAAAAAAAAAGGCACAAAGTTAGGAAAAAATCCATGGTATAGCACCAATGGTGGATAGACTAGTCTGGTTGGAACTGAGAGTGTGGGAGATAGAACAACAAATCCTGTCGTTTCTATCTTTTTGAACATCTTTCCTATATGCCTCTTTCTTTTTTTTTAAATTTTTATTTTTAGTGAGGCAATTGAGGTTAAGTGACTTGCCCAGGGTCACACAGCTAGTAAGTGTTAAGTGTCTGAGGCCGGATTTGAACTCAGGTCCTCCTGACTCCAGGGCTGGTGCTTTATCCACTGCGCCACCTAGTTGCCCCTATATGCCTCTTTCTTGTCTGTGACTGCCACCACCTTGGTTCAGGCTATCATCACCCATACCTAGTCTGAAATAATCTTCTGGTTGGTTTCCCAATGCCAGTCTTCAGAAACCAATCTTCATTGGTTTGACTAAACTGTCTAATTGATCTTCCTAAAGTGAAGGTCTCACCACATCAATATCCTACATTTCAATGGCTCCCTATTACCTCCAGGATCAAACATAAAATCCTGTTTGTCTCTTACAGACCTTCATAACTTAGTCCTTTCTACCTTTCCAGTCTTATACCTTATTGCCCTCCACATACTCATTGATCCAAAGACACTAGTCTCCTTGACGATCCTTTCTTGTGATACTCCCATCTCCTGATTCCCTGCATTTTCAATGGCTCTCCTCTGTGCCTGGAACTCTCTCCCTTCTCATCTCCATCTCTGGGTTTCCTTGGCTTCCTTCAAATCCCAGCTCAAATCTTGCCTTCTCCAAGAAGCCTTTCTGGATTCCCCCTAATGCCTATTGCCTTCTCTCTATTGATTATCTCCACTTTATTTTACACACACACACACACGTATGTATTATATATATACATATGTGTGTATATGCATACATATATCTGTATCTGTCATCTATCTATCTATGTATCTATCTATCTTGTTTATATATGGTTTACATGTTGTCTTCCCCATTAGACTATAAGCTCCTTGAGGGTAGGGACCATTTTCTACCTTTTTCTTTTTTTGTACTCCTAGCACTTATCACATCGAACCCTGATTCTGTCTCATTGGTGCTGTTACTGAGGCATCTGGTGGCAGAGTGGATATCATGCTAGGCCTGAAATCAGGAAGACCTGAGTTCAAATTTGGCCGCAGACAACTAGCTGTGTGACCTGGGGCAAGTCACCTTTAACCTCTGTTTGCTTGTTTTCTCATCTATAAAATGGGGATTAGTAATAGCATCTACTTCCCAGGGTTGTTGTGAGGATCAAATGAGATAATATTTGTAAAAAGCCCTTAGCATAGTGCCTGATACATAACAGGGGGTATACAAACATTCCTTCTCTTCCCCTATTGGTTCTCTTGCCCGACATATCATACTTACCATAATGTCATATGTACTTTTCAACTCAACTTCAATTCAACTTAACTCAATTCCCTTTGTGTCCAGGCAGGTAAGGCAGGGGATAGAAATTATTCATCCACAGGGCAGCTGGGTGACACAGTGGGTAAAGCACTGGCCCTGGATTCAGGGGGACCCGAGTTCAAATCTGGCCTCAGACACTTGACACTTACTAGCTGTGTGACCCTGGGCAAGTCACTTAACCCTGCAAAAAAAATTTTTTTTAATTACTCATCCTCAAAGGAGCCCCCACTGTCCCTGCACTTAGTCTTCTCCCCATGTCTTTCTCTTCTAGGCATACTTTGGCTTGTGAATGTCATTCCTAAAATATGATGCCCATAACTGAACAGTATACCCAACCTGTGATCTGAGCAGGACAGAGTACAGAGAATTACCAACTTCCTCATTCTGAACTCTCTCATGTTGTCTCTCGGTGCAGCCCAAGACCTTCAGTAATTCAGTGAATCCTCATTTCAATGATGTGGGTACTCTACATGATAATCTGTCTGTTCAGACCTTTTCATCATATATAATTTTTTACTGTGGTCTTCATCTTGCAGTATTGCTGTTATTTTGTATACAGTACATTTCATGTTGCATCAGCTCATCTAAGTCCTTCCAGGTCTTTCTGATAGCATCCTGGTCATCATTTTTTTATAGTAAACTACATTTATATAGTACTTTAATTTTTTTTTTTTGAGGGGCAATGAGGGTTAAGTGACTTGCTCAGGGTCACACAGCTAGTAAGTGTCAAGTGCCTGAGGCTGGATTTGAACTCAGGTCCTCCTGAATCCAGGGCCCATGCTTTATCCACTGCGCCACCTAGCTGCCCCTATATAGTACTTTAAAGAGAGATTTCCTTACAATAAACCCATGAGGTTGATTCTTGCAACAACAGTAATAGATTTATATAGTCCCTTATACCTGACAAAGAATTTTCTTCACAGTAGTGTGGTCTTCAATAAATTTTTCATCCCCCAATGTGCTGGAGGATCTCCTCTAGGTCTTTTAACATTTCAAGGATCCCAGTGCAGCAACTGAGCTGTCCATCTGTTGTTTCTTACTTTTGCTCTCACCACATGACAGGACCACATCCTTTTCCAATTGTGTATTTCCCGGATATCTCTTACTCCACTTCTCACACACAAATAATCATCATCATATGTTGCAGTCGAGGTTTCACCCACCAAGCCTCTCCACTGATCAGTGTTGGTTCTTTGGAAATTGGGGTTTCTTATATCTCTTCATCAAAAGAATATCTGTGTTAAAAAGATGTTTTTGTGCCAGGAATCATCTTGGTACCATTGAAGGCAATGTGCAATTTCCCAAATGTAACCTAGTCCATTCTTGTCTTCCTGTTCAATTCCAGGCCCATTTCATTATTCACTCTTAGTGCCTGTCTAAGATATTTGAATTGATGGACTAAACCAATTAGCTGCTCATACAACTTCATTTCAAGGTCTAGGAAAAAGGCATTTTTTTATCCATTTGTTTTTTTTTTCTATGGGTATTGTTAGACTGATTCCTTTCTGGTGGTCATAGATCTCATTAAGGATGTCCTGGGGCAGCTAGGTGGTGCAGTGGATAAAGCACCGGCCCTGGATTCAGGAGTACCTGAGTTCAAATCCGGCCTCAGACACTTAACACTTACTAGCTGTGTGACCCTGGGCAAGTCACTTAACCCCAATTGCCTTACCCCCCCCCCCCCAAAAAAAAAAGGATGTCCTAAAGTACTCACTGCCAGGTAATCCTACCATACAGTTCCTCCCTTATTGGTTTACCATCCTACTCTTCATAGAAGCTCTTCTGAACCGTTTCATCCTTTCTCAAAGCTCCTATGGCCCTCCCTTTCCCCCCCTGTCTTAGCTGAGAACTTTGCCTCGTATTTTACAGAAAAAAAGGAGGCCATGCGCTATGAACTTCCTCTTCTCCCTTCTTTGCTCATCTCCTTTCACTCAGGCACCTTCCGCCATTTTCTCCTCCTTCGCCCCTGCCTCATATGATGAGGTGTCCTTACTCCTTATCAAGGCTAACTTCAGTTGTTCAAGTGATCCCAGTCTACCCTATCTCCTCCAACACATTGACCCCTGTGACATCCCCACTCTTTGCCTTATTTTCACCCTCTCCCAGTCTACTGGCTCATTTCCTATTGCCATGTCTCTTCCATCCTGAAAAAAAAAAAAACACAACAAAACAACCCTCACTTCATCCTTTCATCCCCACTATCATCCACATCTCTTCTGCCTTTTGTAGCTAAATTCCTTGAAAGGACAGTCTATAACAGGTGCTTCTACTTTCTTCCTGATCACTCTCTTCTTAACCCCTTACAATCAGGCTTCATGGAAACTACTCTCTCCAAAGTTGCCAAATCCAACAGCCTTTTCTCCTCATTCTCCTTGACCTCTCTGCAACCTTTGACTGGTTCTCTCCTGGTTCTCCTCCTACCTCCTCAACCACTCCTCTGTCTCCTATGCTAGATCCTTTTGCAGAGCATGCCTCTAACCCAAGGTGTGGAGGCAGTGAGGTTGCTCAGTAGATAGAGCATTGGGCCTGGAGTCAGGAAGACCTTAGTTCAAATATGGCTTCAGATAGTCACTAGCTGTGTCACCCTGGTCATGTCACTTAACTTCTGATTGCTTTAATTAACTGAAGAAGGAAATAGCAAACCATTCCAGTATCTTTGCTAAGAAAACCCCATGGACAGCATTCATGGTCCATGAGGTGGGGGAGTCATAAAAAGTTGTACATGACTGACCAACAACAACCCTAGGTATTCCTCAGCGTTCTGTCCTGGGCTCTCTCTTTTTTTTTTTGCAGGGCAATGGGGGTTAAGTGACTTGCCCAGGGTCACACAGCTAGTAAGTGTCAAGTGTCTGAAGTCGGATTTGAACTCAGGTCCTCCTGAATCCAGGGCCGGTGCTTTATCCACTGCGCCACCTAGCCACCCACCCTGGGCTCTCTTTTCTTCTCCCCCTATACTATTTCACTTGATGATTTTTAACAGCTTCCATGGATTTAATTACTATCTCAATGCTGATAATTCTTTTTTTTTTTTTTAGTGAGGCAATTGGGGTTAAGTGACTTGCCCAGGGTCACACAGCTAGTAAGTGTTAAGTGTCTGAGGCCGGATTTGAACTCAGGTACTCCTGACTCCTGGGCCGGTGCTCTATCCACTGCACCACCTAGCCACCCCACTGCTGATAATTCTTAAAACTACCTTTTCTGCTTTAATCTCTGCTGACCCCTAACGAATCTCCAACTGCTTTTCTGCCGTCTCAAACTGGATGTTCAATAGATCCCATAAACTCAGTGTGTCCAGAATAAAACTCATTATCTTTCCTCCTAAACCTATGCTTGGAACACACTTTCTCTTCTGAGCTGATCACTGACCTCTGTGACTTCCTTTAAACCCCAACTAAAATCCCGCCTTTCTACAGGAAACCTCCTCTAAGCTCTCTTCACTTCATCGTCTCCCCTCTGTTCATTATTTCCTATTGATCCTCTCAAATCTCAATCAAACATATTCCTAGGGATTTCTAGCTCACACTCTATGCATACTATAGCTTGTTTTGTATATATTTGCTTGCATATCTTCTCCCTCATTTGACTGTAAGCCCCTTGAGGGTAGGGGCTATTTTTTGCTTCTTTTTACTATCTCCAGTGCTTAGCACAACGCCTGGTACATGGTAGGTGCTTAACAAATTTTGATTGATGAATGAAAGTATCAAGTGCCTTTAGTGAACATAATTCTTCCTGTGTTATGCCTAATTTGATAATGATAATTAGAGGATTATTGAATATTTATTTCTATGGTTATCTTTCTTAAGGAATCTTGTGTGATCTTAACACATGCATGGGAAACACCTTGATGAAGGAATTCTCTCTTTCCCTTATTCAGTTCTGGGCCCAGCCTACTATCCATCTTAAGTATGTGTCTAAGATATGTATTCTGAGGAACCAACTCAATGGATTACGCATATAACTGCTTATCCTGGTGTGAATAATAGGTATTTTCATCCATTTGACTTTTTCTTTATGGATTGTTAAGCCAGTCTCTTTTGAGTGGTCACAAACCTCATTGAAGAGGCTCTGTTGTATTTTGGGGCATCATGCAATCAGCACGATGCTTTCACAGACAGGAGCATCTGAGGGATTTTACTATCTACAAAGAATCCGTAAGTATGCATAGAGTGTGAGCTAGAAGTCCCTAGGAATGTGTTTGATTGACCCTTCATATACTAATATTTACCATTGTTACCTTTTGTCTTCGTTTTCAGTCTTGTCCATGCTCTTTCCCCTGAGAGGAAGGGGAAGGGCAAGGGAGAATGAGAATGCTCTCTCATGATATTCAGGCACATCCTTCCTAAACTTTTTTGGGTACCTAAAAGTTTGTTTTTCTTCCATTTGGAGCCTGGTGCTCTGTCTACAGTGGGATTATAGGTTAACAAAGAAACTGAAATCTTTCATTTATTCTCTGGAAATTTTATTCCCAATGACAGCTCAGCAAAGTTCAAGACAGAAAGTTGCACAGCTTTCTGTAATCAGTCCTCTGTGGTGCAGTGGTGTTGGGCAGTAGTGTCAAACTCAGAAATGGGACCCACTGATCCCTACATAAAGATCTGGGCAGGCCACATATTAATTTAGTTTAAAAATATTTATTAGTTTTAAATGTAAATTTAAAAATAAATAGAATTATCTATGTCTTATTGTATTCTTATTCATTTTGTTAAATATTTCCTAATTACATTTGAATCTGGTTCCAGTAGCACTTGGGAGTATAGGTGGCCTATTTGACCCCTCTGGTGTAGTGGATGGAGCACTGGCTTTAGGAGAAGACAAAATCAGAATTCAAATCTCCCCTCAGATGCTCATTAGCTGTATGATCCTGTCCAAGTCATTTATCTTCTTCTGGGTAAAGACCATGCAGGTCCTTTTCAACTCTAAGTCCATGATTCTCTGACACACCAACCCCCCTCCCCATGAGATTTGGCAAGATGTTTTGATAACCCCTATATCCTTCCCACTAGGATACAGTCTTTCCAATCCTTCTCTTCAAATTCCTTCTCCCATCCCCTCCCAACCAGTAGCCCGAAGTGGTTGCTTTTAACATCTCCCCTTTTCCTGTGCATGCAGATTACACCATCATTTCTTCAAAGGAAGGTTGCCCAGGGAGATAACTAGACTGAGTCCCTTACCTAGGGTTTGGTGTTTTGATTGAGATGGTCTATCTAGCATTCTCTTGATTGATACTTGTCATTTCCACAATTCTACAAGAACAGATGTATCCTGTTGACATAAACATTCCCACCATTCTTTCTGTTCCACTAAGTATTGTATATACATTAGACGCCCACCATCCAGCATGAATATTCTCCGAATAACCAACAGCACACCATGTCACATAGCAAAAGCACTCATTTGTTTTAAAATTTTGATGAATAATTTTGACAATACCAACCTCCAGACTATATTTCCAATTGAGTCCCCAACCCCGTATAATGAATCCCAGCAAAATAATACAAAAGAACGATTGTGATTACTAGAAAATTCTTAAAATTTTGTAGTAATTTTCTGTTTGTTAAAAGAAAGTATTAGGTGAAAATGCTCTGTAAGTTAGAACTTAGCTTAGTTAAAAGTTTTAGAGCCTTGTTTTTCATGGTGTATTTGTCAAGACTTGTCCAATAATTAAGTGCATCATTTGTTTCTAACTTTTTTGTCATTACAAATAATGCTGCTATTTCCTCAAATAGGTCTTTTCTTATCAATAACACCCCTGAGTTACAAAATAGAAAGTCAGTTTTGTAAGAGGCAGGGATTGCTTCCTTTGTATTTCCTAGGACAGTGCCTGAGGCACACACAGTAGGGGCCTCATAAATGCTTGTTGAACTGAACTGAATTCAGAAGCTGATCTCTGGATCAAAGGATGTGGACAATTGTTCCTTTTATTTCATTAAATTCAATTTGGAAGGCATTTTAAAATTGCCCAGTATGTGCCAGGCAGTTGGGCTACAAACAGCCCTTAGGGAGTTTTAATTCTGCTGGGGGATGATAACAGGAACACAGATCAGTAAAGATAAAATAAATATAAAGTTATTTAATTAGAGACTAGGAGGAATATTAACACCTAGGGGTGTTGAGAAAAGACTTTGGTAGGTGGCACTTGAACTGAGACTCCCATACTATAAAACTTAGATTTGTGACCTATGGGAAGGCAACACCCCTCATCTGTATAATGAGGGTTCAGAATGAGATGACCTTTGAGGTCCATTCTAGTTCAGAATCTGTGGTCCTATGTCACAGGATTGATTATCACCAATATTCAACAATGAGGAATGCTGGGCAAAGCTACCCCAGGTGTAAGCCAACTCAGCAAGTACCTGCTTAAGCACAATGCCTGAAATTCTAGTAGAGATCTAGTGCTTTGATTTTTAAGGTTTTTGACTCCTCGGGCAAATACCTCTGACTCAGATAACACTTGAAGCCTAGAGCAAGGTTCTTAACCTCTGTACGCAATAGATTCCTTTGGTAGTCGGTCAGTTTACGAACCCCATCTCGTTTAACGCATAAAATATAAGAATTACAAAGAAAATCAATTATGCTGAAACGATTATGTGTGTATTTAAGACAAGATCATGGACTCAGGCTAAGAACACCTGTCCTAGAGAATCATAGGATTGCTGGAGAGGTGGCTGAGAGAATGGACTGGATAGTAAAAAAAATAATAATAATAGCTCTCCTTTACATAGTGCTTCTTAAAAAAAAAAAAAAACAAGAAGGGGTGGCTAGGTGGCGCAGTGGATAAAGCACCAGCCCTGGATTCAGGAGTATCTGAGTTCAAATCCGGCCTCAGACACTTGACACTTACTAGCTGTGTGACCCTGGGTAAGTCACTTAATCCCCATTGCCCCGCCAAAACAAAACAAGAGGTAAATGCAATGTGCATTCCCATTTCATAGATGAGGAAACTGAGGCTCAGAGAGGTTATGTCATTTGCCCAAGGTCACACAGATTGGTGTCGGGATTTGAGAGGCTAGAACTATTTCCACAGCGTCGTGCCGGGGAGGGGGAAGGTCTTAAGAGGAGGTGAGATAATATTGATCAACTTCCCCTGACTTTTCAGTCTTTTGTAGGACAAGCGCTCTAATAGTGGAATTCACTCATCAGTGAGGAAAGTAACTATGGTCACAGAAGACTTTCCGGTGCCCCTGCACGTGTGAGAGGTTAGGAGAAAGGACATCGGGTACAGCTCAGAGTTGGGGGGGGGAGGTAAGAAAAGAGTGGCTGGGACAAACTTAGGCTACTTCTGGATTTTGTTGGCCAATGTCCAACTCCTTCAGGGGCCTGGCCCCCCCGGGGGGGGGGGAAGTGGAGAGATGTGTGTGTGTGTGTGTGTGTGTGAGAGAGAGTGAGAGAGAGTGAGAGAGAGTGAGAGAGAGAGAGAGAGAGAGAGAGAGAGAGAGAGAGAGAGAGAGAGAGAGAGAGAGAGACACACACACACACACATCCTGGGGACCTAAGGAACATGGAGTACCCAAGTACTAGGGGTAGGCGGGAGACATTAGCATTTCGTTCCTGGGGCCTCTCCTCAGCTCCCCTCCCCCATCACAGCCCCTACACTGTCCAGTCCAGGGGAGAGAACAGTAGCCCCTGTGTCCCTCCGCCCGCGACGCTCAAATCCATCGCGGGAGCTTCTGGGATACGTAGTTCTTTTTACTCGAGGGGCGGGCCACCCAGACAAGCATCCCAGAGACGGGAGGGATGGAACTACAACTCCCAGGGATGCGAGAATGGGGTGGGGAGGCGGTTCCACTCCGGCGAGGCAATCAGCTGGAAGAGAGCTCCTTGCTCTCAGACACTCCCCTCCTCCCTTTAGCACCCCTAGCTCCCACTACTCCCCCAACCCTGTGCTCCCGGGGCCATCTAGAGCCTCCTCCGCCCCCCCTCCCCCCATAGCCCGTTACCCAGCTGGGATCGGTCAACCCTTCCTCCAGCCCTCAGGTCTGCTGCTCTGCCATTCTCTCATCGTCCCCTGCACTGCACAGCCCAGCTCCCTGGAAGGGGAGGGACGCACAAACAAGCAGACAGACAGACCCCCCCCCAAGTCTTGGGGGGAGACGAAGGCCTGGTGGCTGGGGTACGGGGGAATTCTTGGCCTCGGCCCCGAGGGCAAGTCCGTGGGGAGGCTGCCCCCGGCGGTGATGGCTCTCCAGGTAAGGTTGTATGTGCATGGGTGTTGGGGGTGGGGTTGGACGTGAGCCCTGTACCTTCTCTCCTCCTCCCTCCCTCCCTCCCTCCCAGGCCGAGTACCAAGCGAGGAAACCCCCGGGGATGGAGACACCCGACCAGCTAGTAGGGCATCATCCCTTGTCCTCTTAGGGGAAGAGGCCAGGGCTGGGATGCACAGACCCTTCTATCAAACTTTCCACCCGGCTGGGACAGCCCTCGAGATCCTGCATCCGGGTGAGCCCTTCTTTCCTGCTCCCCAGCTGTATGGGCCATGGGCTGCCTGGCAGGCTTCGGCCCCATTCGAAGACTGAATCCCGCGTGCTTTGAAAAGAGAGACTCCAGAGGAGCCTCCCAACTTATCCTTGCTCCCCTAAAACCTCTCCTAGGCAGTAGAAATCCCACCACTAAAAATTCATTGGTTAGGCTTAAGCACACAGTTTTCAGCACTCTCCCCTCTACTCCTTCCCCCAACACACACGCAAAGAAATAACAGATGAGGGGGCAGAGAGGTTGGTTACTGGGATACGGGACTGAGAATGAGTTTATAAAAAGCAAGAGCCTGGAGGACATCGAGAAGCCAGTGGAAAGATGCAGGTGTGTGTGTGTGTGTGTGTGTGTGTGTGTGTGTGTGTGTGTACTTTTGAAAGGTGAAAAAGAGGGCACCGAAATTTGACGGAGGGGGTACAGATGAGACTGTCCAACTCCTCTCTTCGTGGGTTGAAGAGCAGAGTCATAAAAGGGATGTCTTTGATGAGGGAAGGAGGAGAGATGAAAGTAGGGAAACAGCTATCAGGAATTAATAATAGGGAAAAAGTGATGTCTGACCCCACGTTTTGATTTTGGGGTAAGGAGGGCTGGATCAGCCTTGTGCTATAACTTGCAAGAGATGAATTTCTCTATGAAGAATGCTCCTTGACTCCTCTTTTGGAAGGATGGGCCCTTAGAGTTGTTTTTCCAGTCATAGGAATGGGTTGTGCTAAGCTAGGCATCTTTCCATCAACATGTGACCAAGGGCAAACATTTATAGGATCAATTGATAAGAATTAAAGATCTGACTGAGTCAAGTGGGTTAAGGGTCAGTCTATGACTGGCCTCAAAGGTATCACCTGAAGCTGACTTAGAAGTATGGTTTATGGCCTAAGAGGTTAGTCAGTCAGGATAAAACCCATGACCTTGGCCTCATTAGCCATAGGACACTTGAAGCTCAGAAGTGCTGAGGGAAAATCCCTGAGACAGAGGTGAGGTGAGTGACACTGTAGAAGAGCTAGACCAGTAATCTCTTAGGGTTTAGGTGAAGGGGTAAGAGGAGTAAGTATATGTTGGGCATCTGTCGTGTGTCAGACACTGGCCCATTACAAATATTTTCTCATTTAAGTTAGGCTAATAATAGCTATATCCATGGATAGGCCCAATGAATCTCCAAAAGCTTACTAGGGCATTCTCAGTAGTCCAAGCAAAGGGACTTTCCTGGTTTCCTTTTCCTACCCCGCTCCTCTGAGACCCAGAAATCTTCCCTCTGAGATTGTCTTCCATTTCTGGTGTGTGTGTGTGTGTGTTTCTGTATGTATATAAATATACACACATAGATATATATCTTGTGTGTACGTAGTTATACTCATGTTGTCTCTCCCATTTGAATGTGAACTCTTTGAACTCAGGGACAATAACCTCACTTTTCTTATTCCTAGCACTTAGTAAACTCTTAGATGTTTGTTGATTGACAAAACTACATGCAGTGCCTCAGGCTTCTATTGCTATTTTATTCTCCCCAAGGGGATAGAACACTGAAACTCCAACCTCCAACACCTTCCCATTATCTGAGGAGGGGTCTCCTCCTCTGAGAGATTTAGGCTCAGAAAGAAAGAGGGAAGGAAAGGGAAAGGAGTTTGCATAGTTGCAAGAACCCTGGAATGGGCCTTTTAAAGACTATGTCAAGGGGGTGCCTTAGTCTGTGTGTCAGAAAAAAAAATGACATTTTCCATGAAAAAGTGACTATGATATGGTGCAATACAAAGAGTTCTTCTGTATTTGGGGTCAGACATTAGAATTAACCCTGGTTTAGAATCTTAGCTCTGCCACTTACTTACCTTCTGGGTTACTCATGGGTCAGTCACTTAACGTCTGGGCTCCAGTTTTCTCTTCTGCCACATTAAAAAGTCTTTGACTGGCAATAGTAAGGGAAGGATCATTTCTTCCCATCTGGAGAACAGCTGGCAGCAGGCTCACCTAGGAAAGCACAGGAGCTTGTTCCCTCCATCTGGCCTCATTGCTGAGGGGGTATCCTGGGAGGTAAGGGCAGAAGTACCAACCCAGCTCTGGATGCCTTTGGATCATTCATTCCGGTTGACACACCAGCCATAAGCAAAACATGCTTGCAGGATATAGAGCTCAAAGAGACCTTATATCATCTAGCCAGTCCATAAACATTTTATTAAACGCCTACTATGTGCCAGGCACTGGGGATACAAAAAAGGGCTAAAAGACAGTCCTTACCTTCATGGAGCTCACAATCTTAATGTGGGGTCCCTGGACCCTGGATAGATTTCAAGGAGCCTATGAATTTGGATGGAAAACAAATTCACATCTTTATTTCAATAGAGTTGGTTTCCCTCTGTTTTAGTTTATGTACTTAAAAGAAGGGGTCTAGACTTCCCCAGACCACCAAAGGGGTCCAAGATACAAAGAAGATGAAAACTTCTGCACCAGGAGGTAAGGAAGGCAGAGTAGTGTAGAGGTGGAGACCTTTAACTGCATGTTTCAAGCAGCTCTATTGCCAGCATAGGCCCAGCAAAATGGAGGGAAAACGGCTTGTGCAGAGACAAAGGTGCAGAAGGGGTCTTAGAAACCCTCTAGTTTACTCCCTCATTTTACAGATGAGGAAACTGAGGTCCCCAGAGGCCATTCAGGTGAGTGACAGAGCTAGTCTTCCCACTCCAAATCCAGCACTCTTAACACCACCTCATGAGTCACTTCACTGAACAAAGGTCTGGCACGACATCTTTTATGACTTCTGACACACCCACTGTGATGCAATTCTTCTGGATCCCCTCTTTGAAACCATTCTCCTACCCCCAACCAGAGGCCCATAATCCCTATTTTTAACTTCCTTCTGTTCCTTTAAGTACACATGAAGACCATCCCATGATACCCTTGCAGATAGCTAGATTGAGTGCATCCCCATGCTAGTTGCTGAGAATTCTGGATGGAATTGGGCAGTGTGTGGTTCAGCTCTTCCATCTCCCATCCTCTTAATGGACACTGGTCATTTCCACAAGAACCAATCCATCCTCTCCATCTGAGTATTTTCACAACTGTTTTCTAAGGAATATAAACTTTGCCTAACACCTAAAGTAGACCTTTGTCATAAGAGTTTTTAATTTCCTTTCTACTGGCTTCAGTACAGCAATTTTATTTATAAAGAAAATCATGTGCCTACCTGAGGCTTTCCTTATAGTGTGTAATTTAGCTGAGACCTCCAAAAATTTAACCCAGATGATTAACTGGCTAAGGGTAAAAGAATTTCTGGCTCAGCTTTATGATAAGCATTTCCCTGCTGGTGGTAAATTCCAGAGTAAATCAATTTACAACTTGAGCTGATGTAAAATTTCCTCTTCTGTATTTTTGACTTGTAAACCTTCCTTTCCATTTGCTGGCTCTAAGTTTTACAAGTTTACCTTTGAAATGTAAATCCTTACCTCTCCTTTTTGGCAGCTGTAAATTCCAGTTGTATCTTTTCTTGCAGATTTAACTAGAGACCACCTAAGAGTTATGGGTCCAGCCCCCAATAGCCATTTAGATGCTATGAGCCTGTGCTCTGAGCACATAATCAACCAGTTATGAAAATGTTTCTTCATGTTGATAAGCAGAACCGATCAATGAATCCTTGGCTATTTCCACAACACCCTCAGCTAGGCCACTCAAGTCTTACACTGACAATGATGACCCAGAAACAGGTGCATCCTCTGGGCCTGAGTTTCTCTGCAATTCTTTCCCTTACCATTATGTGCCATTACCCTGACACATAATGGGGCCTCCCCCTTAAGTCTTAGAGTGAGCCCTTCCTGACAAAATAAAGCAGGCTCTCAAGTCTGAGAGTAAATGTGTTCCTTATGACAATCCTCACCCTACAAAGGGTATTATCCCCCCTTTTTTTACAGATGAGAAAACAGAGCCTCAGAAAAATGAAATGGGCCTAGAGAAAAATATGGTCAGTCAATAAGCGTTTATTAAACGCCTACTGAAGGCTGCTCCTAAGTGAAAAGAGCATCTGTGGTCTAACTACACCCTGTGAAACCTTTAGATGCATTAAGAGGGAATCAGAGTTTTAGGGGGATTACCTGGCAGTAAATGGCAACTCTCTGGATTTGGAACCAGAAGACCAGAGTTCAGATACCAGCTTTGTTACTCCTTTTCTATGTTACTCTGGGCAAGTCATTTAACCCTCTGGACCTTAGTTGCCTCATCTGTATAACCAGGAGGTTATGGCTTCTAAGATCCCTAAATCTGTGACCCTATGAGGCTGTTAGATTACAGTCAAGGGCTACTGGTAGCACTGGGGAGTGGGGCAAATATCACTAATCGATAAATCAAGTCAACAAGTACTTATTAAGTACCTACTAATCTTGTGACTGCTACTGTGTGCTAGCTGCTGAAGGAAGGCCTTCAAGGAACTAATTTTATTTTATTTATTTTATTTTGCGGGGCAATGGGGGTTAAGTGACTTGCCCAGGGTCACACAGCTAGTGAGTGTCAAGTGTCTGAGGCTGGATTTGAACTCAGATCCTCCTGAATCCAGGGTCAGTGCTTTATCCACTGCACCACCTAGCTGCCCCAGGAACTCATTTTATAATGGAGAAGACAACATGCAAATAAATATGTATGCAAATGAGATCTATAGGGGAGACATTAGAGATAATCTCAGAAGAAAGGCACTACTCTTTAGGGGAATCAGGAAAAGCTTCTGGCTGAACAGAGGTGAGATTTTAGCTGGGACTTGAAGGAAGCCAGGAAAGCTTCCTTGGAGATGGAGATGGAGAGCATGGGAGAGAATTCCAGACATGGAGGAGAGCCAATGAAACATTCAGGGAGTGGGGAGATGGAGCAGCTTGTTCAAGGAAGAGATCCGAGGCCAATGTCACTGGACCACAGAGTATGTGTGTAGAGGGGTGGAAGAAGACTTGGATAATTAGGAAGTGTCCAGGTTAGTAAGGGCTTTAGAACACAAGGCCATAATTTTATAAAAAGTACCTTTTTTAAAATTAAAATTATTTATTTATTTAGAATTTTCCCCAAGTTACATGTAAAAAAACCCAAATTTTTTCACACTGATTTTTAAAAAAACTTTGTGTTCCAAATTTTGTTCCTCCCTCCCTCCTCACCTCTTCCTAAGAAATCAAGGAATTCAATATAAATCATACATGTGCAGTCATGTCAAACATCTTCAATATTAGTCAGGTTGTGAAAGAAAGCAGACAAAATAACTTCAGAAAAAGGAACTAACAAATAAAATTATACTTCAATCTGTATTCAGATACCATCGGTTCTTTCTCTATTGATGGTTTGCATTTTTCATACATCTAAAAATTGTGTGGGGGGGCGGGGCAATGGGGGTTAAGTGACTTGCCTAGGGTCACGCAGCTAGTAAGTTTAAAAGTACATTTTTAAAGTAACTGAATTAATAGTTGAACATACAACTCTTAGCTAATACCTTTATTATTACTTTGTAGTTTGTTCATTAGGTCTTATTCCGTCCATTTAGTAGTTACTGGATTCTGTTATAGAAAGGTAAGAATGCCGTAGAGGAAAGACCTGGGTCCTTTATAAATCAGAGCTGCTGTGACTCTGTGGCTAGGGGCAGCTCTTAGTCTCACTCTCCTCATCTGCAAAACAGGGATAATAGTCATACTTAGACCATCTGCCTCCATGAAGCTGTTGTGAGGGAAGCAACATTTTTCTGTTTTTGTTTTCTTTTTTTAAATCATAAAATTATTTTGTTATTTTCCGGTTACATGTAAAGATAGTTTTCAACATTTGTTTTCATCAGATTTTTAGTTCCAAATTTTTCTCCCTCCTTCCCTTCCCTCCCCCCTCCCCAAGACAGCAAACAATCTGATATAAGTTATATATGTACAACTACATTAAACATATTTCTGCATTAGTCACGTTGTGAAAGAAGAATCAGAACAAAAGGGAAAAACCTCCCCAAACAAAAACCAAAGTAGGAACAGTATGGCTCAATCTGCATTCAGAATCCACAGTTCTGTTTTCTGGATGTGGAGAACACTTTCCATAATGAGTTCTTTGGAATTGTCTTGGATCATTGTCTATCACAGTCGATCATCACACAGTGTTGCTGCTACTGGGTACGATGTTCTCCTGGGGAAGCAACATTTTGCAAGCCATCAAGTGATATTTTCTTGTTTTGTTTTTTTTTTTGTTTGTTTTTTGAGGGGCAATTGGGGTTAAGTGACTTGCCCAGGGTCACACAGCTAGTAAGTGTTAAGTGTCTGAGGCTGGATTTGAACTCAGGTACTCCTGAGTCCAGGGCCAGTGCTCTATCCACTGCGCCATCTAGCTGCCCTAGCTATCAAGTGATATACCATCCCCTAAGCCTTAGTGCAGTTCTAAGCTATTAAAAGGTAAAGCTTAAGACTACACTGAGACTTTGGGGACATCCTAGGTCAAGATAAGTGCAATCAAACAACAAGTTCCTAAGCTATTATGTTCCCGCTCTGGGGATTCAAATAAAAAAGCCGGACAGTTGCTTCCTAGAAGTCCTTACATTTTACTGCTGGGAAGAGGGCCCAAGGTTACGACATGTTCACAGATAAGGAAACCCAAGATATATAATAATAATAAACAGGAAGTGATTTGGGGGGTGCGGTGGATCATAAAAGGCTTCTTCAAGGAGATGGCATTTGAGCTGAGTCTCGAAGAGAGCTGGGGGCTCTAAGTGGTCAGAGGAGGGAGAGCATTTCCATGCCAGGGGGAAAGCCTGTGTGTAATTGAGAGATGTTCTCTTCTTGAGGGGGAATAATGTATAATCACCCAGGAATTGCCTTCCTCTCAATTGGGTAGGGTTTTCAATAGATAAGATATGTAAAGTGCCTTGCAAATCTCAGTGTTGTTTAAATGCCAAACTGAGGATTTTGTAATTCATCCTAGAGGCCTTAGGGGGCCACTCCAGCTAGCTTCCCAGGAAGAAGAGTGACTAGATCTCAGGCCTGGGTTTAGGAATGTCAGTTTGGCAGCTTTGGCCAACTAGAGAATAGCGAGGCTGACCAATTAGGAGCCATTGCCTTGGTCCAAATGAGAAACAGTGAGGGCCTGAAGTCCAGTGGATGTGGTGTGATGAAAGCAATTATTATTCGTTGGCAGCTTTCCTTTCTGAATTGGAAATACATATTGTCTTTGAGCTCTATCACTCTGTGTCTTGTTTAGATGAATACCGAGATTACTTGATTTTAGGACTAACAAGGACCCAACAGTTTATGGGCTCTGGTGGTACAGAGGCCAAAGGATTAGGGTGAAATTCTTAGAGGAGTACTTTAAAAACATAGTTAAGAATTTTTGGGGGGGTAGGTGACCAAGACTTGTGATTTCATGATTTTAGTGACCTTTCAGAGAGGAAATACTGTTATGAGAAAATAGGGAGGGCTTTGGGATAGGGGTCCTTAGGAATTCCTCTTTAAAGAATTACACCCTCTTGCACATAAATCCAATTAGAATAAAATAATATTTTATTTAGGTGCTAGGGAAAGGAAACCAAGAGATAAGTCCTTGGACTTCTCCTGGGGAGAAGGCATGGCACAGAGGCGTGGCTCTCTGAGATAGATACCTATCTTCTCAAGCAGGAGACAGGCAGATACTTTTATAGAGGACTGATGGTGGTCGGATGGGGTGATCATCTGCGTATGGAAAGTTCCCTTATTGGGTGATGGGTTGGAAGCAGTCTGGTGAGGGGCGGTTGTTCTGTCCCCTTGCACCACTTTGGCAGTAGCCATGCTTAATAAGGTTATCTCCTCAAGGCGTGGGGGAGACTGGAATGTAGAGTGGTGGTCCTGGAGTTATCTCAGTCTAGATCGGGTGCCGCTTATCTCTTTAGGTGTATCTGTCCTTTGGTTTAGTTTCTCAAGGAGAAAGTTCCTTGATTCCCCCCCAGAAAACTTCTGAGGTACCTAGGGCCCATAACAATAATATCTACCAATACAGATCACTGTGGCATGCTTTTTCATTTGGTCCATTGGCTACCCAGTGCCAATAAACCAGAATGAGACAGAGGCAGTATCACTGCAGTTTATTCACTAAGAGACAACACAACGCTCCACCCGCAAGCATATGGAGAATTGTGTCTCTTACAATTTGGTTGGTAATATTTATGTTACATGAGACAAAGAAAGAAAAAACATAACTGCTTGCTACAGTGCAGTTGGTTATAAAAAGAAAAAAAAAGGCACGCTTGTTCAGGAGAATGTATATATCACAAGTTACAGGCAATAAAAAAGGAATGTATCCTTGTTAGTACAGCCAGTTGTACTAAATCAAAGGGGACCATTTGTTATTGTTCAGTCATGTCTGACTGTCCATGACCCCATTTGGGGTTTTCTTGGCAAAGAGAATGGTTTCCCATTTCCTTCTCTAGCTCATTTTACAGACGAAGAAACCAAGGCAAGTCAGGGTTAAGTGACTTGCTCAGAATCACACAGCTAGTAAGTGTCTAAAGCCAGAGGGCTCTATCCACTGCACCACAAATCCTTGGGCTGTTGAAGTGCTTCTTTGTAGCAATTAAGTCTCTATAGCAATTAGGAGATTAAAGCGCTGTTGTAAACTGGTCCTGAAGTACTTTCAGAAGCCAGACGTAGCAAATATAGAACAAAATGGAATCAATTATATCAGTTCTTAACAGACCACTCTTGATTCTTAAAAACTCACTTTTTAACATTGCCATTGTTTTTCAACTTGTAGTTTTAGACTGTTCCCTTGGGGACACTAAGAGGTTAAGCTTAGTTAGTGTCACACAGCCAATCTATGGGGGCCAGTATGTGTCAGCAGAGAGACTTGAACCCAGGGCTTCCATTATATCGTGAGGCTTCTCTGTCGATCAATACTTTCATTAAGTTATAGTTTTATAGCACCATCATTTGTTAAAATAATAAAAATGACAATGCTGATCATTAGAGGCATCCTTTCTTGGAAAATAAGAGAGTCACACTTTAAGCAGAGGAACAGGAGAGAAGAGAGGAGAGGACTGTGGGCCAAAATGTGTGGCACCACTGAAAGTATCTCCAGGAAATTGTTTTTCATCATGCACTAGGGTGGTCATGGATAAAGTGGGACTTGACCTTGGCCTTTTAAGACCTGATTGACTTTAGAAAGATGGAGAAGAGAAGGGCTTTTGAAAGTCAGGAAATTGGATCAGGTTTTGGAGGGGAGAGGTGGGGAAACAGAGGAAGGTGGTCATGAAAAATCAGGGTTAAGTGTTGAAGAGTTGTGGGAAAATTAGATTGAGTAAGAAGGTTGGAGTCAGGTAGGCTCTAGAGGATGGGAGATGCAGAGCAGAGTATGTGTTTGATGGTGACTGTTCTCCTGCCTGCACAGCTGCTTTGATGGTATCTGCTTCTGATTGCAAAAGATTCTGAAATACCCTAGTTCAATTCAGCAACTGTCCTCATCTTCTCCCTGCCTCTCCAACAAATAACTGGAAGCTCATCAAAGATGCTTAGGACCAAAAAAGACAGTGGGTTGGTTATAAATTGAGAGTAAAGGATAAAAATAAAAGATGGACAGCCTGAGTGCTGGATGAATATCCATGAAAAATTAAAACTAGAGGAATATATTTAGCATGTGGAGTAGATAATTTCTGGAGGATTTCTTGAAAGACATGGGAAGGAATTGTACTGGATTAGAAGTCACAGGTAGTCATTATTCAAGTCCATATCAACCCTCCCTCTACCACATCTTTTGCCTCCATCCTCTCCTGTTCAATCATGCACTCTGGTTCAGGCTTTCTGGATTGTTGCAAATAATCTTTTGAGAGCTCTCCCTACACAGCTGTATGATGGATGTAGGGCTCCATCTTCCACACAGCTGTCAGATGAGCTGCCATTCTGCCGAGAAATCCTCAGTAGCTCCTTATTACATAGAGCAAACTTTCTTGGTTGACACTTGTCTCGATAATTTTTTCAAAGCACCCCTAGGCCACTCCCCCCCCCAAAAACTAATAGTTCCATTTATTTAGGAGTTAGGGCCAAACAACTTAGTAAGCATTTATGCCCTAACAGTTTAATAGTCATTTTAAAAAATAACAATTTGAAAGAATGAAATAATTTTATTTCATTTTTAAATTGTTGTGAAGATCAGATGAGATAATATCTGTAACACACGGCCCAGTGCTTGGCACATAATAGGCACTTAACAAATACTTGTTCCCTTTCCTCCTTTCCCCTTAAAAATCCTCTACAATCTGACTTCGACCTAGTCACTTTTCCAGTCTTCTTTCTTTCTTTCTTTTTTTGCGGGGCAGTGAGGGTTAAGTGACTTGCCTGGGGTCACACAGCTAGTGTCAAGTGTCTGAATTCGGATTTGAACTCAGGTCCTCCTGAATCCAGGGCTGGTGCTTTATCCACTGCGCCACCTAGCTGCCCCCTCCAGCCTTATTTCACGTGACTACCCCTCTTCATGAACTCTCCAATCTAGTCAAATATAGCTATTGGCTGAACTTGCTATTCTAGCTCCTGCCTCTTTGCCTTGTCACAGTCTGACCTTTTTTTCTCCGCATGTCCGGTCTTCCCTCTTTCTTCCTATGATCGTTGTTAGTTGTCTTCAAGGCTCTGCCCCAACTCCAATTTGAATCTTGCGTAATTCCAGCCCCTCCACCTCACCCAGTTGTCAACGCTCTCCTCTTCCTCGAATTGTCTCCTATTTACTTGTGTCTTGTATTGTTTGTACTTCTGTTTTGTATTGTCTTGCATCTGTTTTATATGTTGTCTTCCTCTGTAGACTGAACTCCTTTGGAGCTGGAGAGGCTCATTTCCCCATCAAAGCATGATGCCTTTGGTTTTCTCTTTGATCCATGTGGAGAGCTCTGGGAGAGATGCTTCTTTTTAGAATGCAGATCTTCTGCTATACAGTCTTAAAGGGGTGCCTGAGGCAATGTAGAGATTACTCTGTGTCACTCAGCCAGTGTGGAAGGGAATGAACATCTAGATAGAACCTACTATAGTGCTAGGTGGCACATTGGATGGACTAGGAGGATTCAGGAAGTCAGAGGTCAGGAAGATCTAAGTTCAAATCCAGTCTCAGACACTAGTCGTGTGATCCTGGGCAAGTCATTTAATCCTATTTGCCTCATTTCCTTCAGTGTAAAATGAGTGGAAGAAGGAAATGGCAAACCACTCCAGTATCTTTGCTAAGAAAACCCCAAATGGGGTCACAAGAATTGGATACAACTGAAATGACTCAACAAAATCATAGTGTCTACAATAGCACCTACTGAGCTAAATGCTTTGCAAACATCTCATTTGATCCTCGCAACAACTCTGAGTTAGGTGCTATTATTATCTTCTTTTTATAGTTGAGGAAACTGAGGCAGACAAAGATTAAATGAGTTGCCTAGGGTCACATAACAAGTAAGTGTCTAAGACTGGATTTGAACTTAGATCTTCCTTACTCCTGGCCCAGGGCTCTTATCTTCCTAACTCTTTGGCTCTCTGTCCATTACGCTACACTGTCTCCCTAAGAGCTTTGTACATAGCAGTCACCTAATAAATGCATGTTAAATTGAATTGCTTATTTGGAAATATGACCCCAGAGTTATTAAACTGTGCATACTCTTTGACCCAATGATACTGCCACTAGGTCTATGCCCCAAAAAGATCAAAGAAAGAAGAAAAAACCCCATATGTTAAACAATACTTCTAGTGGCTCTTTTTGAGGCAAAGCCCATCAATTGAATGTGATGGAATAATACTATTGTGCTGCAAGAAATGATGAAAGGGATGGTTTCAGAGAAACCTAGGAAGACTTGTATGAACTGATACAAAATGAAGTGAGTAGAACCAGAAGAATAATGTACATAATAACAGCAAACAGCAAATTGTAAAGACAACTTGGAAAGACTTGGAAACTGATCAGGAACTCTGTTGAATACAACAACCAACCACTCTTAATGAAACATGCTACTCACCTCCAGATAGAGAGCTGATGGGCTCAGAGGACAGATTATAATAGATATAGATATGGATATGGATGTGGATATAGATATATTCATTCATTCATTTATTTATTTTGTGGGGCAATGAGAGTTAAGTGACTTGCCCAGGGTCACATAGCTAGTAAGTGTCAAACGGCTGAGGCTAGATTTGAACTCAGGTCCTCCTTAATCCAGGGCCAGTGCTTTATCCACTGTGCCACCTAGATGCCCCTGTAAGTTTTGTTTATCTTGTTTTCTCACGTTGGGTAAGGGAAGGTAGGAGAAAAGGGATGTGGATCTGAAAAGAAAATAAATGAATAGAATTTAACATAATAGAATTGAAATAAAATAAATTCATGTATTTTACACTATAAAGAGTAAAGTAATTTTAAATAATAGAGATTTAAAAAAAAAATTGAATTGCTTGTTGGAGGAGTTGCCCTCTATACCAGTGGAGAGTGTACTCCATAAGGAGATCAAAGAGTTAAGAATCAAAGTAAAGAAACAAAAAAATGGTTATTTAGAAAGTATACATATAAAAAAATCACTGGGGGGAGGTGGGGAAAGCACATCAAAAATCAATTTTGTTTGGAGAACATTAAGGGGCCTTGAGCAGAGTGGATATAATGAATGTTTGTTGAGTGGCCTTTTTTTGAGGGTCATTAGTTCTGTGTGACAGTAGCTCTATGGATTAGATGGATTAAGGATTGGTTTTTGGATTTTGTTCAGGGATTCTCCATGGCTTTGGGGAACACCTTTGGTGAGCAAAAATCACAAAACCAGGTCAGGGAATCATTACTTGGTCCCATTGGGCCACAAGTCTTTGTATTTAAGAAAAAAAAAAAGATTTTGCATACTGCAAGTGAAATTTTGATTGGAGGGGAGTGAATTCCAAGAAGTTGTCACACAGGGAAGTGAAACCTATTTAGGCAACATAAGAAAGATACTTGAAGGCAGGGGATCCTGTCCTCACCTTAGCCCCTTAAATCCAATTGATCCCCTATGCCACTTGTGAGTTAGGTCATCCTTGGGCACCTTTCTAGGAGAAGGCATCCTTTACTGCTGTTTGATACTCCTGGTTACCTTTCAGGATATCTTAAGAGACTGTTTTAAGGGAACTGGGACTGTCATAGGTCAAGTCTCTGAGGTAAAAGAATCAACAGTGCTGGGCCATAGGAGTGAGGCCTGATCCAGCTTCCCTAGTGACTGATTCTCCCCCACAGGTGCCTGTGACCTTTGAAGATCTGGCTGTCAAGTTCTCTGCTGATGAATGGCATCTCCTAGAGGAATGGCAGAGGGAGTTCCACCGAGATGTGATGAGGGAGAACTATGAGACACTGGTCTCTTTGGGTATGAGACTGGAAGAAGATAGTGTGGCATGGGTCTGTGGATTGTAGCCAAATGGGACTTACCACAGGAGTTCAAGTCTCATACAAAGAGGAAGCATGATGCCAGTAGGCACCGTACACCTCTACTACTAACTAACTTTGTGACCTAGGGCAAGTTACTTCCCTTCTCTTGGGCCTAAATTTTCTTATCTGTAAAATAAAGAGGTTGTTCTAAATCAGGGATTCTTAACCCAGGGTCTTCAAGAGATCTGTGGATAGATTTTAGGGGCTCTGTGATGTTGGATGGGAAAAATACATCTTAATTTTCACTAACCTCTAACTGAAATCTAAATATTCCTTCAATTATTTAAAGACATTCTGACAAGGTTTTACCTAAATGGCCAAAGGAGTCTATCACACAAAAAAAGATTAAGAATCTCTGACTAGATGATCTAAGACCCCTTTTAAGTAGTAACATTCTTTGATTTCTGGGGCCAGACGGCAGAGGCTTATTGAGTGGCATTTGTGCAAATAAAGAAGAAATGGAGGGATTCTGTGAGGCTGGTCCCCTACCCCTGACTCTCCCTGCATTGTTTTGGGCCTTTTCTAGGCAGATTTGAACCCTGGGAGTCATTTAGTCTCTGTGAGGCAGGAAGCCAAAGGGATTGGCCTATTTAACATGGATGAGGGAGGACCTTTCTGTATTATTTGCTCAGAGAATAGCAGCTTTCCTGCTATAATTACCATTTATCTAAAGGGTTTGCTGATGGGGAAAGATTGTGATTTCCATAGCATTTGGACAAGTGAGAGGTTCTCCCTAGGACTGAGGTGAGATGGGAAGACCTCACACCAGAACACATGAGTGTGCATAGGAGTGTGTGCCCAAGGCATTGTGCATAGGTATGTTCTGCCCACAGTTGTGTCTGTGTGTAAAGGGCTGGGGTAGGGGCTGGTTCATATACTGTATTCATGTTTATAAGCACAAGAATGGTGCCTGGTTCCCCTTCCCAGAGTGAGGCTCCCTGTTCTCTTCTTTAGGGACAGCTCAACTGCTTCCACTCTCAGCATTCCTATCCCTGACAGAGCCTCAAGAGGATACAGGGGACAGTGGCTGTTCTGATGGGGAATGGGAGAAGCCTGGTGAAGGATTCCAGGGTAAGTGAATATGGGCTACCCCCAGGTCACTCTGACCATATCCAAGCATCCTCAGGCTGGATGGGTCCCTGGAACCCCGCCACCTGGCCTTGCACCTAGATCTGCTGTCCTCAGCCCCGCCCCATCTCAGCTTGTCTCAGTCCTTAGTACCCCAGCCCCCGGATGTGAAACATTTGATGATGTTTCGAGCTGATCCAGGCCTTAGTATCAGTAGCCTGAGTCAAAACAAGAAAAGCTTCCACCTGCCCAGGTCTTGGGGGTTAACTTCTTAACTCTTAACCTTTGTCTGGTGCCATCATGGCCATATCTTTGGCAGAGAAATCTGGCAATATGCACACACCTGCCCCTCCTCTTCATCCCAGGAAAAGAGCTGGAGATCTCTGATGCTGATGCCTGTGCAGATAGCACCCCGAGGGCTCAAGCCTTGGATGAAGCACAGAGCTCAGCTGGGGCAGGTGAAGGTAAGGCCGATTCTACCTCAGGGAGTGGAATGGAGAGGCTGAAGGAAAGGGCCTTTTGTGGCATTCCTCGTAAAGTCACGGAGAAGCGAGGGGAGGGGTGGCCATATTCTCTAAAGGAAGAGGAATCCAGAAATGTTAGGTTGTGATTCTGGCTGTGTGGCATCCATTGCTTCTCACCTCCACCTCTTAGGGTTGTTGTGAGAATCAGATGAGGTAAGCACGCTGCAAGTACTTACTTATCACAGTGCCTGGCACATAGTAGGTGCTGTTTGACCATTAACCACTACTATTATTATTTGCTATGATCTCTCGTCTTCCAGGATCGACTCAGGTGCCGTCTTCTTTTGCCAAGCCTTTCCTGATTCTTTCCTGCCCCAAACTGTTAGTGTTCTCTCTTTCCTCAAACCCAGATTTTGTATCTGTAATTATCAAGTGTCTGGGTCTGTGTTATATCCCTCCTTATAGAGTGTAAGCACCTTGAGGGCAAGGATCCTTCCATTTTTGTCTTTGAGCCTCTGACATCTAGTGTAGTATTTTGTGTGGAGTCGGCACACAACAAATACTGAATTGTTGAATTAAGCTAAGATGTTGGGTGGGTCCCTTGAAGTTTCTGGGCCTCATCTTTTCATGGGTCATCTTCATTTTTGCTTTGCCTGCCTCAAGGTTGTTGTGGCGTGGGGCAGCTAGGTGGCGCAGTGGATAGAGCACTGACCCTGGAGTCAGGAGGACCTGAGTTCAAATACGACCTCAGACACTTGACGCTTACTAGCTGTATGACCTTGGGCAAGTCACTTAACCCCAATCACCTCACTTAAAAAAAAAAAAAGGTTGTTGTGGTGAGCAAATGAGATCATAGATAGGAATTATCATTATTATTATTATTATTATTATTATTATGAAATGCTGCAGATGCTATTAACAACCACCACCCTAACAATAACAAAGATTGTGTTCTTTGAACCTGCCAGGGGGTCAGCAGCAGGGGAGCCTTCACCTCAACGCCCTAGTCCGTTTGGTGAAGGAGATTCCAGAGTTCCTTTTTGGTGAAACCAAGGCCATGGATACCCCAGAGACCCCCGAGAGCAGGGAAAGTGGTTCAGAAGTGGAGAGGCTGAGCCTGGAAGGTGAGGATGGCAGCTACAGCAGGAACTTCCTTTTTGCTGCCTTTACTCATTTTCTCTTCTTTTTAGAAGATTTAGAAGATTTCATTCAGGCCATTTATGGGACTTCCCCTGAGGAGCCAGATGAATACCCACCCTCTCTTCTCTTTCCCATGACAGCAGCCATGATTGTGCATCCTAGCCCCCTCCAGGGCTTGCTCAGCTGCCTCCCAGAGATCCCGGTGAGCAGGCCTGCCCTGGCTGTCACACCTGCCAGCAGCTCATCCAATAGCAGTCTACAAGGGGATGGGGACCGAGAGCTGCGAAGCCCAGAGCTGGTACCCCAGACCCCACACCCCTATGGTGAGAACCCCCTTGTTCAGTCTTAGCTAATAGCCCTTAGGACAAAGAAGCCCTGGGCCAAGGGGTGGGAGAGGTCCAAAACTAAGCTCTGAGATGCCTAGTGCTACTCTGGTCTCCAACTCCTGATTGATAGAGAACAAGACCTATTTGATGGGCCTTGATTTCCTCTCCTGAAAAAAAAAATGAGAAAGCTTCCTGACCAATCACCAGGTGAGTGGTGAGAAGGTTGGGCAGCTAGGTGGCATAGTGGATAGAACACCGGCCCTGAAGTCAGGAGGATCTGAGTTGAAATCTCACCTTACACACTTACTAGCTGTGTGACCCTGGGCAAGTCTGTTAACCCAAGTTGCCTTAAATATCCGGGGGCCATCTCCAGTCGTCCTGATACATGTCTTGCCACTGGACCCAGATGGCTCTGGAGGAGAGAGTGAGGTTGGTGACCTTGGACAGCCCTCCCTTACTTAAATCCAATTCAGTGCAAGTCATATCATCACCCCAGTGTCATGGTCCTCTTTGAAGACGAAGGACAAACAACATAACGCACAGTGAGAAGGTTTGGAAATATTTATTGAACCCACAAAGGTCTTGGCAGATGGGCTGCAGATTAATCATGAGACATGGTCCCTTGCCCTCAAGAGATCTCCATTGGAAAAGGAGTTGGTCACCAAGGCACATAATATACAGATTATAATTGCATATGAACCCAGGAGGAGTGAGGCATGTAGCTACAACAACAAATATTTATTAGGCACCTGATGTATACAAGGTGTCCTGCTAACCACTGTGGCGGAGTGGGGATGAAGAGGGCAGATTAAATAAGACTTAGTCCCCTCCCTCAAGGACCTTACAGTTGGATGTACAAGCACCTTACCCATTAGTAAGGTTTATTCACATTGATGATCACGTGTGATTGCTGCTTTTTCTTTGGTGAGGCTGAGCTCTGGGATATTCTGAAAGGGGAAGGTGCCCTTTAGCACTTTATGTGAACCATCTTGTTCCTTAATCCTCTCTTCCACCTCCTGAATGAGATTCTTAAAGAAGCTAGCCCACACTGAGGCCCAGAGCCCAGAGCTCAGCCACCACCCAGACACCTGTTGTCTTGACTCGAATTCATGGGCATATCGAGAACTGGAAATCATTTCCTGTCTTCTCCTTTATTAGAACCTGCTGCCAAGACCAGCCCCTTGGACATCAGCAGGAATCCTAGTGGGAAAGAAGATCCAGACACGGCAGCCAGCCGACCTAATATTCCTGGTTTCACTGGCACTCAGGAACAGAAGCAAGTGGGGACCCGGGGGCAAGGTGAGACATTCATCCTACCATCCTGGGAGAGGCAGGCAGTGTGATGCACTGGATAGATCACTGGACCTGGGATTGGAGGGCCTGGGTTTGAAATCTATCTAGATTCAATCTAGATTAATGATCACTCTAGATTATCTAGGTTGATTAATCCACTATCTAGATTAGGGGATTAGTTTCCCCTTCTATAAAAAATAAAGAGATCAGACCAGATGATCTCTTGGGTTCCTTTCAGCTCTAGAGTTCTAGAATTCTATGACTAGAGATCAGGAGATCTCAAATTTAAAACTCGCCCTGCCCCCAGCCTGATGTGCATCCTTGGGTGAGGCTCTATTTCTTGTCTTCTGAGGGCCTTGGTATCCTTATTTGTAAAATGAAGGGGATTTTGAAGGTGACCTTTGGGGTTCCTTCCAACTCTAAAAGTCTTTGTGCTAAGAAGGGCAAATAGGAAGAACTTAAGGAAATACAGGAAAACTTAAGTGAATTTTTTAAAAATCAGAATTTGAAGATTAGTATACACACTAAGTATATAAAAAGAAAGTGTGTATACAAGTACAGGGATGAATGAAGAGACAGAAGGGAGCATTAAGGGAAGAAAATAGCAGATAAATGGCCATCTTTATGTTGGAAGTACTTCTAAAATTTGGTTGGGACCTGTGATTTCATTGGTGTAGTGAACTGAAGGTATAAAAATTCCCTCCACCAATGCAGTTAAGAAAATGTCAGTACTTTATAGTCTGAGATCGTTGGCTGGGAGCACTCGGGAGGTTAAGGGACTTGGTCACAGTTATGTGTCAGAAGCAGGACTTGAAACTTTTCCCCTCAAAGACCAACCCTATACCCATTTTTTAATGTGGCCTTTTATTTGTTGAAATTATAAATATAAGTTTAATTGGTTCCGTTAGTATATGCAATTAATATCACAATATATTCCTCTTTAAACTCATTAAAATAATTAATCTATGAAATGAATTCCTTGAATCTTCAGTAATGTCTTCTGAATTTGATGATGCTTAAAATTTTTCATTTACAAGTTCATTGTATCTAAAATCAAACAAAATAAAACCTTTAAAACTTGATATGTTGCCAAGATAAATGGTGTTCACTCTTAGGGATATGGTAATATTAGAAGCAGGGTTCGAGGCCTGTGTTACTTCCTTGTGCCTCTAGGGAGCTTGACATTACTGCAAAGGACTATGGGTAGACTAGATGTTGCTACCCTGAAATCAATCAATAAACATTTATTAAGCACCTACTATGTGCCAGCACTAAGCTAAGACTATGAGAAATTGTCTTTGCCACGGGAAACTGTTGCTTCCAGGCCAAAACAGTGGAAAATTCCTGCTCAAGTGTCTGTAACTGTATCCCATATTACTTGCTCCTGGAATATTTCAGCCACTCCCAAATCCATACTTAACCCTCACTAATCTTTTTTATCTACTCAATCTGTTATGAGAGATTAAACAAACTTTAATTGATTAGTTTTCATTTATTTAATCCAGATTCTGCCCAGCTCAGAGAGTAACTTGTCCATGACATTTATGCTTACATTTATAAAGCGATTTACAGTTTACAAAGCAGTTTCACCTACAGTATATCATTTACCTTCTCAGTAATCCTGAAAAGTAGATAAGGGTAGACATATCATCTCCATTTTACAAGTGAGGAAACAAACCCCAGAAAGAGTAATCGATCTCCCTAAAGTCACCCAGCTGGTGAGAAGTGGAGCCACGACTAGGACCAGGCCCCAGGTCTTCTGGTGCCATGGGCTTTGTATTCTACCCTGCTTTTTTTCTATAAAGGATGTGACATGAAACCAGGAGCCCAATGCAGAAAGAAGGCCACAATCTATGGTCGAGCTATGTCGCTCCAAAGGAGAGAATCAACCTTATTGTACTCACCCATCACTTTTTGCCCCCAAATGGTCTTAGCCAATTGGTTCACTCACCTCATTCCTCAGACTTGGTTCTAAGTGACTCCTGGCTATGTTTACAAATTAAAGGCACCCTCAAAGGATGAAGATTTGCCAGTGTGGTGCTGAGGGCAATTCCAAAAGATGAGTCCCTACTCTAAGATTCTACAAGAGAACAGAATGATAGCCTCATTGGACTAAGCTTATGGCTTTGCAAGGAAACTGCTTTGAAGGGGATGTAACTAACATACTTCTGGATCTTTGTGTACCAATGTGTTTGTTTTTCAAAAACCAGTCTTGTTTCTTTACAATACGCTTTATACGGTCTTAAATCTCTCCAAGGAAAGAGCTTCTCTGGTGTCTCCTTAACTAATGTTATTATTTTCCTACTTTTTAGGTTGATGGAGTTCTTTAGGTCTAATCTCAAACATCACCTGTTTCATTGTGTTGCTACCCTTAGTATTACACTGCCTACATGTTTTTTAAAAAGCATACTTTTAAAGCTATTGTAGTGACAAATCTTGGCTTCGTTCTAAATTCTTAACACCAAACATATGTAGAGCACTTTGAGGTTTACAAAGTACTTTCTCCTTACCAGCCTGTGAGGTAGGTTGTTAGTATTATTTTCCTGTGGAGGAAATGAAACACAGAGATGTTAACTGACTTGTCCAAGGTCACACAGCTAGTGCTAGTCAGGATTTGAATCCAGGGTCCCTAAATCCAGATCCAGTGTTTGCTTTTCCTTCTTCAATTTAAGGTTTTATTCATGCTTTTTCCACCACAGTCTTTCCCGGATATATCTCACTGAGCCTTTCCTTGTAACAAAGATCAACACTTAAGTGAAACTGACAAAATGGCAGCTTATCTTCCCTTCCATAGTCTCTCACCTCCCTCACAATAGGAGGGACGCATCTTGTCTTTTGTTCTCCAGGACTAAGGCTGATTATGGCAGAGGAATTCAAAGAACCCTGCTTATTTTATTTATTTATTTATTGATTGATTTTTTTTGGGTGAGGCAATTGGGGTTAAGTGACTTGCCCAGGGTCACACACCTAGTGTCAAGTGTCTGAGGTCAGATTTGAACTCAGGTCTTCCTGACTCCAGGGCTGGTGCTCTATCCATTGTGCCATCTAGCTTCCCCAAGAACCCTGCTTTTTGCATTGACTTTGTCTTTGCTCTGACAAATACTGTAGGAAGTCCTTCTGAGAGCAGCCCTCTCCAAGGCCTCATCAACTGCCTGAAGGAGATTCTCGTCCAGGGACCCCAGCAGCCCCGGCCTCTTGCTACTGGACCACTTCCTCAAAGCAGCCCAGGGGATATGAGACTAATGACTCCAGACCGAAGACCCAGGGGCCCATCCTGGGCTGGTGAGTCACATACTGCCGTATCCCTGAGGACCTTGTCTCTGAGACCAGAGCTTCTAAGGCCTGGGCCCCAACAAGAAAGACAGCAGAGATGCTGGGCCAGGCGGTGGCTCTGTTTGGTGTTCTTGAAGCTGGGGGTGATGAGGAGGAGAAAACCTGGCCTGGAAAGCTGGAACCTTGTCTCTGGGCTTCTTTCTGTCTGTGATTTAAGGGCTCTAAGGAGGAGGGAGCTGGACCAGATTCCCTTTTCACAGTGATTCCCCACCCTTCTTTTTCAGTCTGTGATTCCCCTTTGAACAGGCCTTGACCCACCAACTTTGGGGTTGGAGGGAGATGGCCAGAGTCGTGCCTGTCTAGCTATCCAGTGGACCAGTATGTCTGTCTATATATTCAACTAGTCCACAAGAATTGATTAAGCATTTACTGTAATCTTCATGGTGATGTACTATCATTTTTAGAGGTTGGGAGGTTGGATTTATGATTTCAATGGCATAGGAAACTCCCTCTGCCAATGGTGGTCTGCATCTCCTCCTCTGCATTTTATAATCTTAGAGAATTGCCTAAAGTTAGGTGACTTGCTCAAGGTCACATAGTCAGTAAATGTATGTATGTATGTTATATGTATGCGTATGCATGTATCTGTGTATGTATGCATGTGGTGTGTGTATGTATGTGAGAGGCGGGACTTGAGCTGTGCCAAGGGCTCCTCTCTATTCACTGGTTCTGAGAACAACACTGCTTCTTTTGATTTCAAATCACCCAGTTTTTATTATTATTAATATTAAACATATTATTTATGTGTATGAGAGTCAGGGTGACTTGTTAGAAAGCGACCTTGGAGTAAGGAAGCACCTGGGTTTAAGTTCTGTCTCTGGCACATACTGTCTTTCTGACTCTGGGCAAGACACTTGACTTTCAGGGCCCCAGGAAACTGTAAGATTACAAGTTATGGAGCTGGTGCAGACCTACCTTGGTAGAAGGAATTTCCTTACTGGGAGTTCCATATACCAATTAAGTCACAGGTCTGGACAAACAAAATATCATTTTTATATACCTACACACACACACACACACACACACACACACACACGTATATATCCAGTGGTCTAGGGTCTCAAGAGGAAATAACATTGATTAAAGCAGGGCTTAAACTTTTTCCACTCACAAGCCCTTTTTGCCCAAGAAATTTTTACGTGATCCTGGGTATATAAAACAGGCATACAGAACCTTTTTTTATTGCCAAATTTTTCTCAACCCCTACATTCAGTTATGTGACCCCATATGGGGTCACCACCCACAGTTTAAGAAGTTTTAGACTAAAGTAAGGTGATTCATTTTTGTCTCCCAAGATGTAGGAAAACAACTCAAAGGTACCAGCCTCACTGATCTGCTGCCCCAAACTTCCATATATCATTTATGACGCCATCTTTCTTTTAACTCTGTGTTACACTATTATATCTGTTCCCCGACTTGATCCCTAGAAAACAACCCTGTAGAGCGATAAGGGCTGGTATTGTTCTTGCTGTCTTTCAGATGAGGAAACTGAGGCACATGGAGCGTGGAACACTGACTTAGATACTGACTTTCCATAGGACCAGGCAGTAACTTACTAAAAGAGCCAGGTCCAGGTCTCCAGATCCCAGCCCTGGTCTCTTCCCCACTCCCAATCCCTATGACTGCCCATTTCACACTCTACAATCCCTATGATTGAAGGTTACATGGCCAAAGAATATGCCTGTGGAGTTTTGGCTAAAAGCCTGTTCTTTCTTCCCTTAGTGAAGACAGAAACCATTTCAGAGAATTCCCCTCTCCAGGGACTGCTGAACTGTCTTAAGGAAATCCCGGAAACCCAAGCCAGGTGTACTGGCCTCCCAGGAGGAGGGCTACAGCAACGGAGAGATGGCCCAGGGACTTGGCAAAAGGATTCTGGAGGTAAGGGGTGGGTTACCATGCACATAAACCTTGAGCCGGAAAGACACCTGGAAGGGCAGTAGAGTGCTAGGTCTGGAGTCAGGAAGATCTGAGTTCAAAGGGGAAAAGCACTTAAACTCTATCTGCCCTGGTCCCCTTAACTGTAAAATGAAGATAATAATAGCACTTAGCTCCCAGGTAATATTTGTAAAGTCTTTAGTACAGTGCCTGGCAATAACAGGCATTTAATAAATGCTTGTTTTCCTCCCTCCAAGTAGGCCTATACCTGACCTAGATTAATGACCCTTAGTGCTCTGAATGCTGCCTAGGGATAGGAGGGAACCTGATTTCGAGTCAGTCTATCATACATTTAGCCAAACAACAGGGCACATCATAAATACTCAGAGAATATGTCTTGCGTGATTGGTTGCTTGATCCCGTATTAGGAGTTGTGATAGAAATTAAGAATGAGAAGAGCCAGGCTCTGACCTCCCGGAGTTCACAGAAAATTCAACAAGAGAAATAGGACATAAAGAAAAGGAAAAAAAGATGACATTTTTTTTTCTGTCAGTGCTCATACACTGTCATTTACAGATGGGAATTAAGGCATGGAAAATCCTAGAATTATTGATGTTTGACTTTGGATTGTATGAGCATATTTAATTAAATTGCATTGATTTCTCTTCTCCAACCCCCATTTTCACTTGCTGTTATATGTGGAAAAGGGATTAAATGTGTTCTCCATGACCCAGGAGGGTATTACTCAAACCAAGGGTTGGAAGTTTCAGGGTGGCATGCTTCAATTCAATATTTTTTTTAGAAAACTTCCTAACAAGGGGCAGCATAGTTCAGTAGAAATCAGTCAGTAAGCATTTGGAAAGCGCTTTCTGTATACCAGAACTGTCAAACATGTGGCCATGGCTACATGCAGCCTATGGGCTGAACCAGATGAAAATGTGCCTCTCCAATATTCAGCAAAATAAGTAAATATATAACAAAACACAAAGAATGTTCATGTGTGACTTCCTGTTTGTATTTGAGTTTGACACCACTGCCATATGTCATACACTGTGTTAGATGGGGGGTAGAAGTGCAAACTTGATACCCCTTGCCTCCACAAGCTTATGTTTTACAGGTAAGGGGCTCCTACCTTGGGGGGATGTGAACTTGTTATTGTTAAAAGTATTTTGAAAACTACATTTCAGGGTAATTGGTTTCCTTTGTGATCCTATGTATTTTATTGCATGCATTTAGAAACATTTGAGAAGGGGTCCATAGGCTTCACCAGTCTGCCAAAGACTCCCACAAAAACAGTGAACTTTTGGATTAGGGGCATGATGGGTCTTGGTGGCTGGGGAAGGGAGCTCTGGTCTGCTCCAGGGAATGACAGGGATCGTGCAGTAGCAATGGTCATATTTACCTGATTATTGTCCTCTGAACAAGAGGGGAAACGCTAGGGGCTGGGGGAGGTCCATAGGTGACAGCAGGGCAAATGGTAGGAGGCCGACACTGGTTAAACCCTGGTGTGTGACATCTGAAAGGGATGCAGCTGCTCTAGGGGCTGGCTGGACTGAGTGGGAATTGGCTCATTCACTGGCTGATCTAGGGCAACTCAGCCCCATGAATTCCTAAACTGAGTAGATTATCTGTGTCCAGGATGTGTGTGGTAGGACAGGTCTGTGTCCAGAGGGTGGATTTTCTTGGTGTAGAGAGGTGGGCAGTGGCAGAGGAGATGGAAGGTGGCCAAGCTGGCCAGTGCTGGTGGAAAGAGTGTTGGTTTGGAGGATGAGGACCTGGATCTTGGATGATTTACTGAACCTTAGTGGATCTCAGTTTCCTCATTTGTATAATGAGGTCTACTTAAATCTGTGCTTTATGATCCTATGAATTAAAAAGTCAGCTGGAAATGAAATTGGCTGCCTTATGGGATGATGAGTTTCCCATAGGATGAGAGCTAGAAAAAACATGAGGCTCAACTTCCTCATTTTACAGGTGAGGAAACTGAGGCACAGAGATTAAGTGACTTCCCTGTGGATACATAGAGAATAAGCAGAAGACCTGAGATTCAAACTCAGGTCCTCTGACTCTGATTCATATGCTCATTCTAGTATACTAGACTCTACAATACTATATTATACTCAATAGTACTTCTCTAGGGGCTTCTGAGTGAAGACTGGACCAACACTTGTTGGAGTATTTTTGGATAGATGTTGGACTAACTGAACTCTGCTTCTATGATTATTTTCATCCTACAATGGGAGAAAAGAGAGAACCCTGCATCACCAGCCTTCTCCATTTACTAACAGACAGTGACTCATTTGTAACTACATAGCAGGAGAGATCATTGGAATCTATTTCTCCTAATAAGTGAGATAATACAAGAGGAATCTTTGCATGAGGATGTTAGGAGGTGTAAACTAATGTGTTAATGAGGTGAAAATGAGAGTGCAAGTTGACTTGCAAAGTAGATGAAAGGCGGTGTTTTATTTAGGATTTTCTGTGTCTTTTCAGGTTTCAGGTTTGAGCCTAGGAGAAGTACAACTAAGCATCTGCCACAGCCTCAGGTCACACTGCTCTAGGGCTTGATGGTTAATTAAAATGTCACATCAATACACTTGCTTCTTTTCTGAGGCTGCTCGTAGCAATTACCATAGTTTGTGGCCAAGCTTAAGGCTAGCAGCCAAGAAGGAGGAGGCTAGGGAAAGCTGGAGAAGAGACTTTTGGGTGGTGGGCAAGATTTGAGAAGTTAGCTCTGACTTGATGGGCCTCTTTCTACAATTTAAGTCAACAAACATTTACACAATGCCCACTCTACATAGATACAAGGCACTATGCTAGCTTAGGGGATAAAGATATTAAATATGATACACTCTGTCTTCAAGGAGTTTATATTCTACTAGATTGGGGAAGGCGGTGGAAAAGTCCAATATATACGCAGATAAGTGGAAGCTTGTACTCTTCCATCCAGTAATACTGGTCTCCTGGTTGTTTGTCAAATAAGACACTCCATCCTTCTGCTGAGAGATTGGCTCTGGGGGTGCCCCATGCCTGGAACATTTTCCCCCCTCCACTCCACTCCACTTACAGAACCCAGGTAAAGAAATAATGAAGAAACCAAGGAAAGACACAGTTCTTTAGGAAAACTTGAGGAGAGAGGTCACTTTCACCTGGAATGAGGTACTAGGGTAGAAGGAATAAGGGAAGGCTTCAGGAAAAAGGTGTTATCTGAACTGAGCCTTGAAGGAAGACAAGATTTTCAAAAGGTAGATATGGAGAAGGGAGTTCATTTCAGGAATGTGGAATGGCTTTCAACGTGCAACTTTGGGGAGCTGTTAGTGGTGTTTTGGTTAGGATGTAAAGTAATGTGAAATTAGACTGGGAAGTTTAATTTGAGCCAGATTGGGGAAGAACTTATATGGCAGACTAAGGAACTTTTATTTTATCCTAGGGAGCCACTGAAAGTGGTTGAGTAGGGGAATGACCCAGATCTGTTCCTCAGGAAAATTATTTCTGTAATGGTGTGGAGATTGGATTGGAGAAGGGAGATACTAATGTAGGATGACCACTAAGCTGAGCTGGGAAAGCTAAGAACAATAAGGATTTGGGCTTTTGTCAGCTTTTTGTGGAAAAGAAGTGAAAGTGCTGCTTCCGGCATAGGTAGGATGGTAATCTGGACTGCAGAGAGAAGACAGAGCTGGTCAGTGTTCATTCTGCGTGTTTTCTTTGCCAAGGAGAATGATGTTCAGGCTGGAAAGGGTGGAACAAAAATGCCTAATAGGGGGTTTGCCAGCCAAGAGGAGAAGGGTAACAGTGAGAGAGCAACTCGATGCCCTTGATGAGCTCATGTCACCAGACCTAGAAGAACTACATTCCCAGGTAGCAAAAGAACTGGCAGACAGGATCCTGAGTCACTGTCAGGAACCTTTTAAAAATGATCGAGAAATAGAGCAAGGGGATAGAGAAAGGGAAATCTGCTGGGGTTTTTTTTTTATTATTATTTTTAAGGGAAAGAGTAGAATCTACAAACTCTAGGCCAGTACATTCATGCCAGTGGAAAGAGAACTGGCTTTGAATTCTAGGATCTAGGTTCAAATCCTCTTGTCTCTGTGACCTCAAGAAGTTACCTAGCTCGTTTAGGTTGTGATAGGGTGACAAGCGCATGCAGACCATAGTGCAGACCATAAAATGAAGGCATTAGATTAGATGATCTCTGAGTTCCATTCCAGCTCTAAGCACACGATTCTTTCTGCAGTTAAAATGGAAGTAACCACTGAAGATGGTTGGGTCCAGAGCCCTCAGAGCTATATCCCTGAACCTCGAATTCCTGTTTCCTGCGAGCTCAGTGCACTTACCCACGGCTCATCCACTAGTAGCAGCATAGAGGGTGATGGGAATCTTGGGGGTTGGACCCCAGTGAACCAAGGTGAGACCTGGGTGGTTGTGCAGCAGAAGGTAGGGTGGAGGGGAATTAGTCTGGGCTGGGTACATCATCTTCTTGTCTGTCAGCCATGGGGACTCCTGGTGTCCATCTTCCTGCTCCCAGGAACTCTGATAGTGAATAGTGAAAGAACGGGTCCTTCTTCCCTGGAAGCAAAGCCTCCTTTCATTTTCTAGTCCCAGAGACCTTAGGCTCTGAAAGCTCTCTGGTTTCTCCCTTTATCTTGATAAAGAGAAGCTCCCAAGCCACGGGGAAGGACATTTGCAAAGTCCAGTGGGTGAGGAATCCCTATTCATCCTAATCTCTAACCCAGATTCCTCATACGGCAGATTAAGACCACTTCTTGCTCAATCTTACCTGAAGATACAACACAGTGTAACCAAAGACAGTACAGGCCTGGAAGCCAGAAGTCCTGTGTTCTAGTTCTAGGTCTCTCACCTAAAAGCTGTGAGACCTTGGGCAAATCACTTTCTATTTCTTGGCCTCAGTTTTTTCATTTGTCTGGTGAGGGAGTTGGATGAGATGATCTCTAAGGAGTTTTGTTAGGACTTACTGAGGTAGAGAAAAGCTAGAAACATTGATACAGTCACTCTGTATCGATCTGAAGACAGTTCTTGTTTCTTCTTTTGTATTAGGCTAGGCCCCCACTCCTTTTCTCCAACATGCTGGCTGTCTTCACTGCCCTCTTTTCTGCAATGACTTAATGACTAATAGTAAGGCAAAGTCCCTCATCTTCTTAGTCCTTGTCCCAGAGCTGAGCATGGGGCACTTCAACTATCCTGGCATCATTAGATAGGAGATTCAGTACTGCCCATGAGGGCATTCCCTTACAAACTGGCTTCCCCAGGGCCGAGTTCTACTTGCGGTCCTTATGTTGAGGCTTTTCCATGGTATCTTGCTGGTGATGACGATTGTACAGGGATGTCTCTTGTCCCAGCTGGCAGTGCCCAGAGCTCACCCTTGGAAGCCCTGGAAACCTATCTGAAGGACATCCCCCTGAACAGATCATTACGACCCCAGCCGCTGAGCAACTACTGGTGCCTGAGCCCCGGGCAGCTGGAGACAGTTCAGCAAAGGTCTGATCCACGAGCCCGGAAGTGGCATGTGGAAGGTAAGTGTGTGGTGCCTCTCATAGAGGCAGTGCTAGATATTAAATGGAGAGGAAGACAGAGGCCTGTCTAATCCTAACTGGGACACCCCAGCAAAACCTCACATTTGTTTGTCTCCCAGCCCACCACCCTTCCAGGTTTCCCTTCAAAACCCCAGTCCCCACCAAATCCCCAGGGCTTCCTGTGCTTCCCTGATGTGCTGATCCTACAGGATTCTAAAGAGAGAGGCTGCCCCTAGCTCACTGGGGTGCCCCACACAGGCTTACCCCCCTCACATGACCCCTCACATCCCTCTCATCAAAAGTCCCACAGAAGCAGCTAGGTAGCTCAGTGGATAGAGCACCAGCCCTGGATTCAGGAGGACCTGAGTTCAAATGTGACCTCAGACACTTGACACTTCCTAGCTGTGTGACCCTGGGCAAGTCACTTAACTCTCATTGCCCCGCCAAAAAAAAAAAAAAAGTCCCATAGGGCCTTTAACTTTCTGCTGTTGAACCTGGTAAATGAATATTTGCTGAGTAGATGAATGAATACAAGTCAGTGGGTTACCTCATTGAAGCAACAGCTGCATATTTTGGGGCTTTTTTGTTTGTTTTGTTTTTTTGTGGGGAAATTAGGGTTAAGTGACTTGCCCAGGTTCACACAGCTAGCAGGTGTCAAGGTGTCCTGAGGCCGGATTTGAATTCAGGCCCTCCTGAATCCAGGGCCAGTGTTTTATTCCGCTGCCCCCAACAGCTGCATGTTACAATGGCCTTCAATGCCTTGACTGAAAGGAGTGACTAGTGGGGATTTTAGGCCCTTTGGCTGGCTGTCAAGGAGATGTTTTGAGCCCTGGATCAAACAGTGTCACAGAATTACCTGCTTCTCTATCTGCTCTTTAGATCATCCCTGACAGTGCCTGAGTAGAAAGCATGGCAGATCGGAAACCAGAGGCCCTGGGTTAGGTCCCATCTCTGCTCTTTGTGACCTTGGGCAAGCCACTTCACTTCTCTAACATTCCTCAGCTGGGAAATGAAGGGGATGGACCAAATGTCCTTTAGGGCCCCTTTCCAGCTCTTGCTTTATGATCCCACAATGCTGGACAGGTCCCCTATTCTGTTTGTTTGTTTGTTTTGGGTTTTTTTGCGGGGCAATGGGGGTTAAGTGACTTGCCCAGGGTCACACAGCTAGTAAGTGTCAAGTGTCTGAGGCCAGATTTGAACTCAGGTCCTCCTGACTCCAGGGCCAGTGCTTTAGCCACTGCACCACCTAGCTGCCCCAGGTCCCCTATTCTGGGTTAGAATCCAAAGGGGGAATCTGTGCTTCTTCCTGGAATGGACAGGGCTAAACCATCTCCTCTCCATACATTCCTCAGGATCCTACTGCTTCCCAAGTGGGTCTAGTCCCTGTTTCTCTCACTCTGGGAGGGATTTTTCACCTGGGCAGATCACTAAGGAGTATTTCTGGACCCAAACGTTGATGATGGGGGTGGGTGTTTTTCTACACAGCGGTGACCACAGCTTCTCTTGCTTCGCTGGGGCCGCACGGCTGTGTGAAGGATCTCTCTGCTCGCCGTCTGGGCCATCTTAATACCCCCAGTAGCTTCTCCTCAGCCAGCAGCACAGATGGGGACCTGGATCTCAGAAGCCCAGAAGGGAGCCGGGGACGATGGTTCAGAGAAGGTAAGCTGGGCCTCCCAGGCCTTGTCTTCAGATATGGCGAGGATGGAAAATGGGATGGGGGACATAGGGGTGGTTTGGATCATCTGTTGAGGAAAGACTGGAGGAATCTGTCCATCTCTATCCCAGTCCCTGTCACTGGGTAGCGTTTCACCTAATTAACAAGGCACAGCTGTCTAGGGAGTGCTCGAGCTACTGAGTGAGGAACAGAACTGGTTCCTGTCCACAGGGAGTTTCCATTCCAACCACATTTTAGCCCATTAAAGATTGTAAACATTAAGGCTAAAGGAGACTCTGGGGTTCCCATTCTGGAGTAAGGCTCTCCTCCCTCACGAGAGTTCCCTTTGGCCTCAGTGTTTGTGTGTTTTTTGTTTGTTTGTTTTGTGGGGCAATGGGGGTCAAGTGACTTGCCCAGGGTCACACAGCTAGTAAGTGTCAAGTGTCTGAGGTCAAATTTGAACTCAGGTCCTCCTGAATCCAGGGCCAGTGCTCTAACCACTGTGCCACCTAGCTGCCCCGGCCTCAGTGTTTATCAGAACTTGTCTGTGCCCCGAGCACACCTCACACCTTGTGATCTCCTCTTGTTCATTCTTTTGTCCACTTTCCATCTCACCATCCTACACACTCCATGACCTCCACAGCCCCTGCCAGAGATCACCTTTCAGTCGTGTTTTCTCTTTTAAAGATCACGTGTACCACCACCCTTGTTGCCATGACCTCAGTGAATTCATCCAATGGTTTGAGCACCACCTGACCCCTGCGCTCTGGCTTCCTCCCTCCCCATCCCCCACTGTTGTCTGTGGGAGATCAGACATAAATATCGATATTGGCAACTGCTCTGACAGTCTGACCACACAATTCTTCAAACTCCTCCACTCTGATGACTTCCATTTATGCCCCACTTAAGCACAGCTGAGCCTTCGAACTCATTGTCTCTTGGGATGACACCACCCGTAAGGTTCAGAAGTTTGAAATTCCAAGTTCCAGATGTCACCTCTTATCCTTCTGTGTCTCCCCCTCCCATGCTCACAGTAAACCTACCCCCGCCATCACTGCAGTCCATCCTTAATCTCCTGGTCTTTGTTCTCCTCTTTACTTTTCCTAGCCTCATACCTATCCTTATAGGTTAAAGTTTCACTACCCTAGTCCCTTGCTTCCTATTCCAGCCTCATCTCTGGGTAGCCTCTATTATCTAATTTACTACAAAATCATGTTATGTAATCTCATTCAAATAGGGCCTTGGCACTGCTTGAGAAGCAAAATCACAGAATCACAGAGTCTCAGAGTTGGAAAAGGACCTCTGAGGCCAGCTAGGCCAAACTAATACCTGAACAAGAACTCTTCAGTGTTTTTTTTCTTTTGCCTTTGTTCTTACACTACAAACATTTCCCTTTAACACCTCCTCCCCCTGCATTGAACTATTCCTTGTATTTAAAAAAAGCCCAAATCTTTTAAGCAAAACTGACAGACACAGTATAGCATCTAACAGTGTATGCCACATCCTACACTCATAGCTTCTGCCTCTCTACTGAGAGGAAGGAAGAATCGTTATCAATTCTGTAGGACAAAGATTGGGGCAACTAGGTGGCCTAGTGGATAGAGTGCTGGGCCTGGACTCAGGAGGACCTGAGTTCAAATCTAGCCTTAGACACTTAGTAGCTGTGTGAGTCTGGGCAAATCGCTTAATCCTGTTTACCTCAGTCTCCTCATCTATAAAATGAGCTGCAGAAGGAACTGGCAAACCACTGTAGTATCTTTGCCAAAAAACAACAACCCCAAATAGGTGCATGAAGAGTCAGACATGGCTAAATCACACCAATAAAGGACCATGATTCTTCAACCAATGACTTTTTAATTTATGGTGAGCAAAAATCCATTGGAGAAGGAAATGGCAAATAACTCCAGTATCTTTGCTAAGAAAACCCCATGGACAGTATAGCTCTGCTGTGGTCTACCGTGTCATGAAGAGTTGGACACAACTGAACAACAAAGACCTAGCTATTAAAACTACACTGAGACTTTGTATCTAAGAGGTTATTCTGGTAGTAGTATGAAGAATAGACTGGAGTAAAGCAAAAATTATGGCAGGAAGACCTGTCAGGTGGCAGTGTGATATAGTAGAAATAACATGATATTTAGCATGAGAAGACCTGAATTTAAATCTGTCCTCTATTATTGGCAGTGTGATGTTGCCAAGATGCCACCTCCCTGAGCCTCAGTGTCCTCATATGTAAAAGGAAGGGGGTTAGACAAAAGTATCCCTTCCAGATAACTAGTCTATGATTTTTTTTTTTTAGCGGGGCTATTGGGGTTAAGTGACTTGCCCAGGGTCACACAGCTAGTAATTGTTAAGTGTTTGAAGCCGGATTTGAACGTCAGGTACTCCTGACTCCAGGGCCGGGTGCTCCATCCACTGCGCCATCTGGCTGCCCCTCCATGATTTTTTAAAAAGGCATTTAGGCAAGGGAGTCATGAGGGCCAGTACCACAGTGATGGCAGTAGGAACAAGAGTAGGGATTGCATGTTGGGAAAGAAGTTGTAGAAAGTGGAGTCCATAGGAGTAGGTAACTATTGGTGTAGGAGTGTTGAGGGAAAGGGAAGAGTAAAGGATAACCCTGAGCCTTTATAAAAAAAGGGTGAACATTATGGGACTATGAATAGAAACAGTTTACATGACTTCACCCAGGATCATACAAGTAGTAAGTATCTGAGGCTAGATTTTGAACTCAGGTCTTCCTGACTCCAGGGCCAGTACTTTATCTACTGAGCCACCTAGCATACTTCCTATTCTTAATATGGGTCTAATCCTTTTTTTCTTCTTCAGAAAAGCTTAAACTCTTCAGTCATTTAGGGCCTTCCCTAATCTGGTGTCACCCTACTTTAATATCTTCTGTATACTCTACATTCCAGCCAAACTGCACTGTTCTCTACCCAAATCCCACTCCAACCCTTGCTCAGTATATACTATTATGGTTCCATACGTTTGCTCACATTATTTCCTAAACCAGGAGTGCTGTCCTTCCCTCTCTTCACTTATTGAATTTAACTCATCTTTCAAATCCCATCAGTCCAGAAAGCCTTTGATCCCTCTGTTGTTAACAACCTTTCTTCCCTCAGACTTTGCATTACACTTTGTAACACTCTAAAGCACCTATTAGGTCATATTGTCTGTTGAAGACTTCTCTGTTTGATGTCTTATTCCTCAGATAAGTTGTAAATTCCTTGAGGAGCAGAGACATGTCTTCCCTAAACTTTGTATCTCTACCAGTGCCTAGTACATTGCTCTGAACACAGGAGGTGCCTAATAAATGTTTGCAAAGTTGTACTGTCCATAAAACTAGGCCAGCCTGGGCAGAGATTTGGGGGATCAGAGCCCCAAGATGTTCAGGCTCCAGACTGCATAGCTAGAGCTGAGATTGTTTGCTTTCTGCAGCAAGTCCAGTCGAGAGCTCTCCTCTCCAGGGCCTGGAGAACTGTCTCAAGGAGATCTCCACAAACAGGCCCCACCTCAACCAGCCTGCCTCTCTGTTGGCCTCAGCTGGGGATGGGATGTCGAGAAGAGTAGAACCCAGGAGCTGGACTTCAGACAAGGAAGGTAAACCAGAGATTACCCTGAGGGGTGTGTGGGTGGGTGTGCACTTCTGTCTATGGGAGCAGGGGAAGGAAGGTCCTAACACTTGATGAACTGAGCTCTTCTCTTTTAGAGACCTGTGATCTGGTCCAGGCTCTAAGAGGAAAACCTATTTCAAAAGACCTGTCATCCAAACCTAAGTCAGACTGGACCATTAGGAGTTTGTGGCTAACTTTAGCCAGTCCAATACTTTTACTATTTTAGGGAAGAAGAAACTGGAGTGCCCTAAAATGACTTGCCCAAGATCACACAGAAAATGTCACGAGTGGGACATGAGCACAGTTCCTCTAATTCCAGAGCCAGAACTTTTCCCTGCCAAAGCAGAATGAATGTGTCCTTTAATTTTGCCAGGGGGCAGCTAGGTGGTGCAGTGGATAGAGCACCGGCCCTGGAGTCAGGAGGACCTGGATTCAAATCCAGTCTCAGACACTTAACACTTACTAGCTGTGTGACCCTGGGCAAGTCACTTAATCCCAATTGCCTCACTAAAAAAAAAAAAAAAAATTGCCAGCGCAGTACTAACACTGACCAGTGTAATTAACCAGAGTTTTGTTGGTTTTCTATGACGACTTTATTTACATTGTTGTAGTAATTGCTAATCCTTTGGACTCCATTTTCTTCACCCTGAATAACTTTCTACAGGGCTCCCCATCATTCCCTGGATTTTTCATATTCATCATTCCTTATGTTGGGTTCTTTCCACTATATCATTAAGTACCTCAGTGGGGGTTCTAAGCCTTCAAAAGCATCAGTGACCCCTGTGCTTACCAACTAAGTCTCTTTCAGTTCTGGGTGAATTGGCAGGACTGGCTGTGCTATTCCTTCACTCCCAAATGTCTTGGCCCATTTCCCTGGGGGAAAAAGAGCCCTGTCTGGAGTCTAGAAGCAAACAGTATCCTGGGAGATTCTAGGGGCCAGAAACCCTGAAAATATGGACTAACCTTTTTAAAAATGATTGTTTTTCTCTAATTAGTCTAATTTCTAATTCCTCTAATTTTTCTAATTTCTCTAATTACATTGATTTTGTTACCTTCCCACTTCTTCCCCATCTCCATTAAATATTTTTAAAACAAAGATAAAAGCCTCATAACAAATATGCATAGTACAACAAAACAAAGTCCCACGTTGATCATGTCTAAAAAATATGTATCTTCATTTTAAGTTGATCACCTCCCTCATAGAAGGTATAAGTAATAGGTTTCATCCTCTGGAATCGGCCCACTTGTATCCTTTGAAATTTAGAGGCTGAGAATGGAGCCAACGGATCTCACTTTCTTGTTGCAAACAGGACTGGGGAGTGAGTCGAATGACTCTTTCTGCCCGACGCAAGGTGGGAAGGAGGTGCCCTTTGAGAGTCGGAACCTAGGCAGCCCACAGACCAGAGTCTGCAGCTCCTTTGCTCACCACCAGACTGGGGCCAAAGACAAGACAAGTGAAGCAGGGCCTTGGAAGTGCCTGGGAGAAGGTGAACTTGTATCTCTTTGTATGTATGTCCTCTTTGTTTCAATAGAGTACAGATGTCCTGAGACCAATATTTTATCTCTACCACATTTCCTTGCCAACAGGGCTCCTTTGTAAAAAAGAATTGAAAGACAGAACAGAGATTTCCCCCCATCTCCTCTATATGTTTCCTCCCTGACTGCCTACTGGAGCCACTCAGAAAGTTTGGCCAGAAAAGTCAGAGCCTTAAGTGATGATAATTGTGGAAGGGAAAGGATGTTTAAGAACTCTGTGGTGCATGATTAACCTACATCAGATTGCTTGCCTTCTCAATGAGTTGGGGAATGGAAGGAGGGAGAGAATTTGGAACTCAAACATTTAAAAAAAATAAATGTTAAAAATTGTTTTTACATGTAATTGGGGGAAATGAAACATTAAATTAAAAAAAATAAAAAACTGGTTTGCAAAGTCCTTATGTTATCTAATTCAAGCCTCACAATGACACTATGAGGTCAATTCTTTTATTATTCTCATTGAAGAGATGAGGAAACTGAGACAGACAGGTCAAGTGACATGCTTGGGGGTCACACAGCTGGTGCAAGATTTTAAACAAGGTCTTCCTGACTCCAGGCTCAGCACCATGTCCACTGTGCCACTCAGTTGCTTTCTTGTTAGCTGGATGATCTTAAGCAAATCACTTGACTTCTCTAGGTCTCGTTTTCATCTGCAAAATGAAAAGCTTGGACCAGATGATCTCTAAGGTCTTTTCCAGCTCTAATTTTTCAAACCATATCAATCCAGTATTTATTAAATGTCTGCTCTGTGTCAACTCATACTATGAACTGAAGATACAAAGACCAAAGCCCTACTTCTCAATTCTATGGCCTTAAGTGTGACTTCTTTAGCTGTTCTTACGAAGCCCCCAGAGGCTCCTCCTCCAGAGGGAGAAGCTATGGTCTTGGTTGAATTCCCTTGAGTCCCCTTTGGTCAACAACTAGAGCCTGGTCTAATTTAGCAGAGTCATTCCCTCCAGCCTTAGGCCAGGTAAAAGATCTATTAAAGACAGAGAAATGGGGATGGGGGATCAACATGGTATTTCTTTGTGTCCCTGTCCTACCTCTCTTCCTTATACCCATCACTGGCACTGACAGAGTGCTGGGCCTTTGGTGGACAGCAGGTCCTGGGCTCTGGACACCACCTTCTCTAAGGGGGTATGAACACATCTGTTTCTAAGAGAGCTGATGGTTGTGGCCCGTTCTTGTTTGCTCAGGGGCAACCCCCAAGCCCTCTCCACTGCGATGTCTGGAAAACTCATTGAGGGGGATCTTGGCCATGAGGCCCCTTCGCTTCACCTGTCTGGCCAGCCCCAGCCTCAGTTCCAGCTCCAGCCCCGGCTCCAGCCACAGCAGCAGCAGTGGGAGCTCAGAGGGAGAAGATCAGAGATTAGAGGCTGAGCTGTGGAGAGCACGGGTCAAAGGTAAGTTCTTTAGGGGGATGAGGGGAAGAGTGAGGTGGAGAAGTTGTGGGGTCCCTAGCTCTGATGTGGGGTTTGGTTTCTGTTGACAGCATGTTCCCTCTTTCCCATCCCTCGGGGGCCTGTGTCTCAGGTCAGCAGCCATCTCAGGCCCCTCACTAGCAGTGTCAATAACCCCACAACAAGCAAAGACCAGAGGAGGACCGAGCCTGGGGATTGGAGAGCTCTCAATGCAGGTGATCTTTGGAATTTCTTATTGAGGAAGAAATGGAAAGGATGCTCTGTTCTCCTTAAGAGAAGGGGAAAGGAGAAAAAGATAGCTACAGCGAGGGAGAGTCTGGAGCTCTCTTCCCGACCGTGGGTGACTTACTGGCCTATTTTCAAGCATTCTCCGGATCTCCTTGCCTCATTTGTCCTCTGTAAAATGGGAATGGAAAAAAATAAATTTTAAAAAATGGGAATGGTCAGACTGGCTTAGATTCTAGGTCTAGGTGAGGATAAATAGTCCTATAGAGTGGTTAAATGACATGCCTAAGGTCAGACAGCTTGCTCATTGTTTAAGACAAGATTTGAACTGGGGGTCTTTTTGAATCCAAATTCATATCTTTCTCTGCTAGGCTACCTGGGCAGCCACCATTATTGTGGTAATTGTGTAAATCATTCTGATTTTGTTGGGTTTTGTTGAGCCTTGTTTTTCTTCCCAGCTCTGAAAGCAGAGGAGACTTCAGGCTGTAGCCTCAGCATCCATGGGAAGGATGTGCCTGCAGAGACCTCTGGGGGGTCCTACACCCCCAGGAGCACTGAAACAGGTGAGTATGAGTAGGAGAGGGGTGGAGAGTAAGAATGGGGGAGAGCACTGGGGCTCAGGGGGCAAGGAATGGGATAAAGGATGGGCACTAGCAGTGATAGAACCCCATCTATTCATGATAGAGTGCAGATTTGAACATGGAGTCAGAAGACCTGCCTGAGCTTTAGGTCCAGCTCTGCCATTTTCCAGCTTTGTGACCTTGGACATTTCACCTTGCTCATTGGTAGAATGGGGATAATACTAGTTATAGTACCTACCTCACGGTGCTATTTTGAGGATCTAATGTGAAAATGTTTGTAAGGTTTGTAAGGTCTGAGAAAGACCTTGGTAAAATAATGCTTATGCATTAGAATTCTACCTTCCCCAATCGATAGTGTGTAGTCATGGCTATGGGCTAAGCAGGCAGAGAGGAAGATAGATTCTCCTGGAGCTCTGTGTGGTCTTTGGGGTTCTCCAATACTGTCTGTGGCCAAGGGAAAACCTATTTCCCTGGGAGAAGAGCCCGAAGGTCAGAGACATCACAAATAAGCTAGTCTAGTTGATGAGGTAGTTAGATGGTGTGGTGGATAGGGTGCTATACTTCGAGTCAGGAATAGCCTAAGTTCAAATCACATCTCAGAGATTTGCTAGCTGGACAAGTCATTTGTCCTCTCTCAGCCTCAGTTTCCACATCTGTAAAATGCGGCTGATAATAGTATAGGTACCTTCAAGTGAAACAACATATGTAAAGCACTTTGCAATCCTTAAACCTCTATGTAAATGAGATTCTCCAGTTCAACTCCCATACTACAGCTAAGGAAACTGAGGCCCCTTAGGCAGATACACACCCGTTCCCGAATGGAGACATAGGTGGATTCATGTATGGACAATCCTTATCCATGGCAGGTTCAGGGCTTATAGAGGCTCAGAGTGCTGTTTTCTCATAGGCCCAGCTGCTGATCCCTGTTCTGCCCCTGACCGGGAAGAAGCTCCTGATGTACCAACCCCCTGCCCCTCTTCTGGAGGGCCTGAGGTAGCTGAAGAAGCCGACGGCCCGAAGGCTGTGCCTGGAGAACTGAGTGTGGCAAGTGAGCTAGTCAGTGTCCCTTCATTTCTCCTCAGGTGGAGCAGACCACTAGGAGTTTGGGGATGGCCTCAGGGGCAGGAGGAGGGCTCTGGGAGGACCCCAACATGACCTTGGTATAAGCATCCATTCTCCTCCACTCAGCTGTCCCCAGCAGAGTTGGATAGGATCCGGAGCCCTGAGCTGTGACTTCCATTCACAGCTTAGTTTGTGCTAATGTAAGTCTCATTCCTTGGCCCTGTTCTTTGGGCAGGATCACTGTTTAAAGGGCCCAAAGTGTGGGAGCTTGGCTCTACTCACAGTGGGAGAGCCCTGTATTTAGAGGCAGAAATTTTGGCTCTGACAGTTATTTAGTCATGTGATCTGGAGCCAATCACTTCAGTTCTTGGAGCCCTAGTTTACTCATTTGTCGAGTAAGCAGGATACTAGTGCTACCTATTTCCCATGCTGGTTGTGAGGAAAACACTTTTAAAACTGTAAAGCACTGAATAAATGTTAGCCCTTACAGAGTCTCCACTGAAGTCCTCTGATGCCTGGAGGTGGGGGGGGGGTGAGGGTGTAGAGATGATGATCCTAGATTTTCAAAGGCCCTGCCAACAGGTTGATGGAGGATGAGAAGTGGCTGGTCCTGCTAGGCAGGAAAGGCTGACGTGCCGGCTCAGTGATACACTGTATGTACCTTACACAAGAACTAGCCCGGCTAATTGGGGAGAGCCTCAGAGGCAGCCTGGCAGCTCTCAAAGTTTGTCTGTTCTGTTATCGAGGAACTGGAGCTGTGATGTAATAAGGGCATCTGCACAGTCTTGAAGTACTATTACCCAAAGATGAAAGAAATACCAGGAAAGTCAGAGCCATATATGTAGACCTACTAAGACCTAGCCTTTGATATGGATGCAAATGTGCCCAACTATGTACTCCAATACATAAATAGCTATAATGCCCCGCCCCCAAAGGTAGAGGTGGGGGCCTAGTGACTGGATAAGAAGATATGTCTGCCATCAGGTGTCAGATACTTTCCTGGAGACCTGAGCCTATTGTCACTTCTTCAAACAGAAACCATCTGGAGAGGCTCCCCACTCCTTGGTCAGGACTAATGTTCAAAAAACCCAGTCCGCAGTAGCTTGGCTCTTCCCAGTATCTCAGCTTTCAATGTTCCTCTGTACAGGTCCCAAGGAGGTTAAGCCAGACACACCAGGGACAAAGGCAAAGGACTTCACAGGACTTGGTGAGTAAGCTGGGGCCTCAGTCCAAGGAGAGTGTAACATGGGCAGAGCGAGCTGGGACACTATGGGCAAAAGTTTCTAGCTCACTTGGTCTTATTTGCCCTCTTGTGAACTCTCTCCTAGGTTTGCGTGTGACAGTAGGTCTATAGACGTTGAGGGGATTGGATTATTTCAGAGGTTCTTAACCTTTTTTGTGTCCTGAACCCTTCTGACAGTCTGGAGAAGCCTATGGATCCCTTCTCAAAATAATGTTCTTAAATGCGTAACACAAAATACATAGGATTACAAAGGAAACCAATTATATTGAAATAGAGATGTAATTCTGTTTCCCATCCAAGTTTATAAACCCCCTGAAATCTGTCCAAGGTCGGTGAACCCCACCTTAAGAAGCTCTGGACTATATGATCTAAAGGAGAGGTGTCAAGTCCATGGCCTGTGGGCTGCCTACAACACTTTCAAGTGTGGAGGAACCAGATTAAAATGTAATTTGAAGGGACAGCTAGGTAGCACAGTGGATAGAGCATCAGCCCTGGAGTCAGGAGGACCTCAGTTCAAATCTGGACTCAGAAGCTTGACACTTACTAGCTGTGTGACCCTGGGCAAGTCACTTAACCCCAATTGCCTCACCAAAAAAAAAAAAAAAAGGTAATTTGAAAATACTTAGCAAAATAAGTAAAAATACAATAGAACATAGGTAATGTTAATATGTGGTTTTCTAAGTCAAACTGAAGCCTATAGGGATCCTTATGGACAGTTTAGAGGCCCCTTTCTTTTTTTTTTTTTTTTGGGGGGGCAATGAGGGTTAAGTGACTTGCCCAAGGTCACACAGCTAGTGTCAAGTGTCTGAGGCTGGATTTGAACTCAGGTGCTCCTGAATCCAAGGCTGGTGCTTTTTCCACTGAGCCACCTAGCTGCCCCTTCTATTTGTTTTTGTTGGTTTGGTTTTTTGGGGGGTTTTTTTGGTGAGGCAATTGGGGTTAAGTGACTTGCCCAGGGTCACATAGCTAGTATGTGTTAAGTGTCTGAGGCCAGATTTGAACTCAGGTCCTCCTGAATCCAGGGCCGGTGCTCTATCCACTGCGCCACCTAGCTGCCCCTTCTATTTGTTTTTGATACCTCTGATCTAAGGTCTCTTCCAATTCTTAAAATCAATTATGGGTAAGGGGAGAAAGCTGAAGAGCTCTGGGAGCCAAACATGGTTTGCTTATAACCGGCAGCACTGGGAGCTGAAGTTATCCCCCAGTCCAGCCCACCAGAAACATCTGAAGGCATCCAGAGCTGGGTTGGCACTTCTGCCCTGACCTCCCAGGACGCTCCGTCACCACAGAGGCCAAATAGAGGGAACAAGCGCCTGTGTTCTCCCGGTGAGCCTGCTGCCAACTGTTCTCCAGGTGTGAAGAAATGACCCTTCCCTTACTGTTGTGGTGACTGTTTAATTTGATAGACTAAGACCCCAGCATGGAAGAGAGTTCGAGTGGAACTTAGGTTAAGGAGAGGATGCACAGGGTCTTCTCTCAAAGCCCGGGGAGCTGAAAAGGCCAAGATACCAGTTAGATGCCGTCCTAGTTAGGACAGGAAATCTTTGTCAGTCTCTAAGGTTACGTTAGGCTTAGATTAACCCTGTGCTCCATAACATCACCATTATGTCCTCTAAGCTTTATTTTAGTTTATTTCCCTTTCACCATCACTCATATCTTGTTGTGAGGTGGAGGTCATTGCTAAAGCATTCCTGAAGGCTGTGCTAAACTCTGGGGGGTCCTCACTAGCCAGAAAAGCTCCTAGGACAGGGCTGGTGATGGACCACATGTCTGGGGACCAACCCATCTCAAGTCAGAAAGATCAGACAGTTGGTCACTGAGGGAAAATCAAGGGCCTTTCGAGGACTGAAGGATTCCATCCACTCTCGGCCCCTTTCCCCTCATCCCCATCCCTGCCTTTCAAACAACAGTAACAACAAACTTGTGATACCTTTGGTATAGTTAGGACACCCCCTTACCAATGGAAGTAATCAACTATTCTGCAATTTAGTCTTAGAAAAGTGCCTGGAGTGCCAAGAAGTCGAATGACTTGCCCAGGGCACACAGGCAATATGAACTGGAGTCAGGATTTGAACCCAAATCTTCCTGATGCCCAGGCTGGCTCTCTATTCATTATTCCATGGTGCTTGCCTCTCTCTTAAGTTTCTAACTAGCAGAGTGCTTTGGATAAACCAAGTTTCAGTCTTGAATAGATTGAGGGAAAGAAAGTAGGGTGTCCATTTCTAGACATTTGAGTATGTTTGAGGCCTGGGGGCTTTGGGGTGCTGACCAGGAAAGGCTGAGTAATGAAGATGGTGCTGCAGCTTGGGGATGGCTTTGGGAAGTGTTTCCCCTTCCCACTTGGAGTCACCAAGGCCTTATGGAGCCCTCCATGCCCAGAGACACCCCCCGCCAAAGACTGATTTAGTGAGTATGGCATAAAATGCTCCTCACTGCCTCTCCTAAAGGAAGGAATGCCCATCTCCATTGCAGGAGCAGCTCCTCATGGTAATGGGTGATTCATCCTATTCATGGACTAGATTAATGGAGGCAAAGGGATCATCTTGGGAAGGGTCCCAGTGATTCCTCAGCTCAGTGCAGGGCTGCATTCCTAAGAACTCCTCATTGCCTCATGGAAAGCCAGGTTTATATGAACAAGATGCTGAGTACAAGTGATACCCAAGGGGACAGGGAGGAGGTCGTTCAGACATTTAGAGCTAAACTTGATCTCTTTTCTTATTTCAGCTCAAATGGACAGGAGAATCTCAAGCACTCAGATTCATGGTTCAGCCGAGACACCCAGCAAGACCCCACGACTATCCTTGCCCCCAGTGACTAATGCCCCTTCCTCCTTGCCAGTTAATTTCCCACAGTCTTCCTGTCACTGTGGGGATGCCCTCCGGGGGGAGCTTCACAACCTTGGAGCTGCCCTCACAGAGCAGTTGACCCGCCTCTCCTCTGCCCTGGTCACTCTGTCCCAGGACATGTCAGCCATGAAGAACCGTGTGAAGTTGCTGGGGAGGGACTTCCGGTCGCACCAAAGACTAGGAAGAGGGTCACGACCCTGGACTCTCTGCCGGAGGTACCATAAGTGCTGTCATTCTGTTCGAAGACATCGATCTAGACAAAAAAAGTCCACTCAGCCACAACCCCTACAACTTGGGGGGCAGCCAAAAGGTCTGGAGGTTGGTGAGACCTCAAACCTCTTACGGCGGGAGCCCCCCAGGGTGCCACAAGTGCCTCCAGACACTCCCCCGGGTATAACACCTATGGTACTGACCACCCCCTTTGGCCCGAATGGTAGCTCTTCTCCCTCCTCTGTCATCTTGTCCCCTACTTGCTCTACATTGCTGACCATGCACTCCCCTCAGAGACAGCTTGAGGACTACCAAAGCCCACCACCCACTCCACTTGCCATATCATCCTCCCAAATCGCCCCTCCTCCAAGCCCAGAGGAAGGATTCAAATCCTGGCAGGAACTGGAGCAGTGCAAGTGGAAACCAGCCATGGACACAGGAATGAAGGGAGCCTGGTCACAGCAGTCCCAAGAGCCATCCAGTAGGAGGCCTGGGGAAGTGGGCACAAAAGCCCAACATGGAGGCCCTGGCTAACTAACAGGAAGGCCCATTAGCTAAATCCCCTCGAGAGGCAGTTGCCCTTCTTCAGGGGTCCTGTCTGGGAGGAAGCCATGGCTTCCTTCCATGTCACCCTCCCTTGGCTGCACATAGATGGTGGGGATCCTGCCTGTTATTCTTATCAGTCCTAGTCTTTCCCAGGCACCTTTGAGACATTTTCTTCAGAGAAGAAGCTACTATTTAGGGATGTTTTCTTTCCCTTTTCCTTAGATTAAGCTCCAATGAAACCTTGATTACATGTTTCTTTCGACTATTCTTCCTTTGCCCAAGAACTTCCAAAGTTAACATAAGAGAGAGAGAATACATGTATGTATGTCACCCAATGGCTACATAACACCCTTAGTTTCCAGTCTCCCTTCCCCCTACCCCCTTCTACCTCAACTTTCATAGGGTGAATTGAGTCACTCATCCCTCTCTGGTGAACCAGAGGGTGAGTTATGTGCCTGGTATAGAGGACTCTCATACCAGGAGACTCCATCTACCTCTTGGTATAATTTGTTGGCCTTGCCTTTGGCTTCAGGGGATGAGACCAGATTCAAACATTAAAGTTTTAAGTTGCTAAGAGTAAATGTGGGAAACTGAATTAGGCCTTCTGGGGCTAGGCCAGCCCCAACAGTCTACTCCCAAAATGGGGCACAGGAAACATATGCCTTGGCAGACCACTTCTTCAGATCACAGTAGGTAATACAGTTCTTCTGGGGGTCTAGTGATGGGCACAGCTTGAGCTCCCTTATGGAGGAAGTAGCTGAATGACAGTTAGGGGCAGGGTAGCTGATTAGAGGCCAGGCCAGCATGGGAGGAGAATGGGAGAGCCAGTGTTATGGTTACAAACATAAGATGGAAGAGGACAGGATTTCAGTACCTTGTCTGACAGAAACCTGGGGGTGTTAGCGTTCCGCTAGCTCAACAAGTCAGGAGTGTGATAGGAAGGCCCGAAATGCTCATATGCTCTTGGGCTACAGCAAGGAATGTAGAACTTCCAGGAAGGAGGAGGTGATAGTCCATCTCCTCTGTGCTCTACTCTTCATCAAATAATATCGGGATGATCATGTTTACTTTGAGAAGGTCATTGTTAAGCTAAAGAACAGGGCCACCAGAATGGTCATTGTCACACAAAGATTGGGAATGTTTGGTGGGGAGAAGGAAAGGGTTGGGGGGGAGGGGACAGGAGAGGTGATCATGTGAAGAATTAGACGTGCTCTGCTTGGCTCAGAAGGCAGAACTAGGAGCCATGGGGAGAAGTATCAGGAAGAACTGCTTTAGTGGGCAGTGATAAAATGAAGCTGGCTGCCTTGAGAGGTGCTGGGGCCCCACAAGTGGCTGTCTTCAGGCAAAGGCTGGACGGCCCCGTGCTGGACATGTTGGATTCTTCCTTGGGGTGTGGATCAGACTAGATGGCTACCGACCTCCCTTCCAGCTGGAGGTGGGATCTGACGGAAGCGGGCGTGAAGCTGGACAGGGCTTATAGCCTCTGCTTGTGCTCAGAACTGCCATCCCTCCACCCCCAGGGCAGCTGATGGCTAAAGCAACAAATGCAGGATGTATTAACAAAAGGTTTGCTATAATGACCATAGACTACAACGTGAAATCTGGGCCTGAACTGAACATGTGGAGAATGGCTTGGCACAAGTGATGCCTCCAGAAGGGATGAGTGGTGCAGGTCATAAACACACGCCATTCCTGTCAGTCCTCAGCCCTCCACCCTGTGGGGATTGAGAGGGTTAAGGGCACAGCTGTCACTGTGGAGAGGGGCCCTCTTGGATTCTCTGTGGGAGAGATGGGGGAGGACACCGATACTGTGCCCTGTGGTATGGTTGCAACTGGCAACTTGGTACTTTGTCAAAGGAGTCTAAGCCTCTTTGCCCCTTCCTTTGGGCTTTGTATCTGTTGTGGGTATTTCTACAACAATTTCCTTGTACCCCAAACCTTCCCCCAGTCTTGGTCCTGTATGTAGGCAAAATAGTCCCCTTGCCTAAAAATATCTCCCCTGGAGCTAATCCCAGCCTTAAATTCTCTCTCTCTCCTTTTTTTTTTGGGCAGGGCAATGAGGGTTAAGTAACTTACCCAGTGTCACGCAGCTAGTAAGTGTCAAGTGTCTAAAGCCAGATTTGAACTCAGGTCCTCCTGAATCCAGGGCCAGTGCTTTATTCGCCGGGCCACCACGCTGCCCCCCAGCCTTAAATTCTCAACATATCCCAACCCCACCTCAACATACATTTTAGGTTGACATTGTCTCCAAAAGCCCTTTGTTAAAATTCACCTGTTGGTTGAGAAGCCTGTTGTACCAGAACCCTTTGACATAATAAAATAATAATAATAATAATAGAATTTCTATTTAAGGTTTGGAAGCACTTTACAAGTATCTCATTTTAATCTCACAACAACCCTGGGAGGCAGGTGCTATTTATCCCTATTTCCCAGGTGAGGAAACTCAGACTGAGAGGTCACCAGGATCACATAGCTAGTAAATGAAGCCAGATTTGAACTTAGGGTCTTCTTGAATTCAAGTCCAGTGCTCTATCCACTGCACTATCTAGCTTTTTGCTAACTTGGATTATAACCTTTATATATGCTTGAAGCTTTTCTTTCCTAAAACTCCATGAGACAGGTCAAGCACTTCCATTTTGCAGAGGCTCTGGAAATCAGGTTCAGGTTAAGTGACTTGCCCAGCCTATGTCACATGTCACTAGATCTGGCATCAAAGTCAGGGCTTAGGGGCAGCTAGGTGGCATAGTGGATAAAGCACCGGCCCTGGATTCAGGGGGACCTGAGTTCAAATCTGACCCCAGACACTTGACACTTACTAGCTGTGTGACCCTGGGCAAGTCACTTAACCTTCATTGCCCTGCAAAAAAAAAAAAAGTCAGGGCTTAAAATTCTGACTCCAAACCCATGGCATTGCCCAGTCGGTTACCTAACAGAGATTGGGCCCCAGAAAAAACAAGTAGGGTGTGTAATGGAGATGTTTGGGTGGAAGGGTCAAGGAATAAGGTAGAACCAGAGTTTAGAGTACTTCCTGAAGAACAGGTCCAGCTGGGCACTGCAGTGAGAGAGATCCTAGACAGAGCCTTGGTACAGTGTGAAATCACTTGAGTATTGAGGGAAAAGGTGAAAGATTAGGCCTGGAGGGAGGAGGACAAGAGAAAATCTACAGTGAAATTTTGCTAAGGACAAACCCAACTAGTCAGTCAATATATACAGGGTCTCTGAACTGACTGGGGCTATGCCTTTGTAAGTGTGTGGCATGACCATAAAATAATGAGCCAAGGTTCTTCCTTGGCTCCCAAATTAGCTCTGAAGACAGCTGGGGGGAAAAAAGGAATCCCAGATGTGTTCATAGCAAAGGCCAAACTATGGGAGTCTGTGTGGCTTCTTAGGGAGAAAGCTTTGAAGAAAAACACTCATGTGGCTGCTTATGTCCTAGTGTGTTTGTTTTCTGGAAAAAGGAGCCTCGTTATTTTATGGTCACGTTTTATACAGAATAGGGAACACAATACCTCACAGCCCTGCCAGTGTAAAATGTCCAGAGAGGTGGGGACATCTGTTTTTTTAAGATCTGACCTGTAACATTGGGTTAATCACTTTAACCACACCGAGCTTCAATTTCCTCACTGGCAAAATGAGGGCGTTGCATTAGATCATCTCTACAATCCTTTCCAGCTCTACATCTGGGATTCTGTAATGCTCTATGACCTGTGAACTCCACGTTAAGCTAGAGGGAGGAGAGTCCCCCATGGCAGCTGCAGAGCGAGAACAGGAGGTACCCTGAATTACTTAGGGTTAATCCAGAAAAAAGTCAGGTAGTGGAGCAGAAGGCGTGGCATTTTCTCTTGCTCCAAATTCTTTGAATGCGCCTTCCTATGGAGGTGCTAAATGTGAATCCCCTTCCAGTTCCTTGCATATAACAGGTGCTTACTAAATGTTGAATTGTAAATTGTAAAAGATATCATGGCTAATCATCCCTAAGAGTCAGCAATAGGGTCTCCCATCTTTGCTTCCCGAAAGATTATCTCGGTTTTCTTCATCTATCCCTTTTGCCTATGATGTTCAGAGTGTAGAATTCCAGGGCAATCCACATTGTCCTCCAGCTGAATAGCTGCTCAATGATGTCAAAGCAAGCTCAGACAACTCAAGATAGGCATCAAGATAGATGCCTTTTCAAAGAGGTTATATGGATATAGGGAGGAATAAATTAGATTTTTGAAGGGGGCAGGATTTACACAGTCTATGTTGTCACGAATGTCAGGTCAGTTACCATGCTGTGATGGGTGACCTTGGGCACCCAAGGTGGAAATTTGATTCCAGTTGGGGACAGATAAAAATTGAGAAGAAACCCCCTACCACACAAGTTTGCCTATGACTGAGCTAGCTCTGTTATGTTGGGAGCAAAAGTCTTCCTCTAGATCAGGGCTTCTGAAACTTTTTCCACTCGCAACCCCTTTTTGCCCAGGAAATTTTTACTCAACACCAGTTATAAAGGTATATAAAATAGGTATACGTAACCTTTTGCTGTTGTTGAATTTTTCACGACCCCTACAAGCTAGATGGACTGGGTGATTTCTGAGCTTCCTTCTAGCTCTAAGTCCTCTGAAACGATGTATAGCTCCCAATGAGTGCTTACCCTCACCATGTCCCCATCCATCCTTTCTCTCCTGCTCCTAAAACATACTGAAATCTATCTGCCCAGTGCTTTATCTCCTAACCCAGGCTCTCTGTGCCTTCCAAAGTGAACAAAGAAAAATCATGATATAGTAGAAAGAATACTGGGCTTTGAGTGAAGACAGGGTTTACTTTCAACTTTTGCCACAATCTTCAATTGTGGACAGGTCAGTTCATTTTTTAGGCTCCCAGTTCCCTCATCTGTAAAGTGAGAGGTTTAGCTCTGAGGACTGTTATCTTACTTTCACCGTTAAATTATGAAATTTAGGTCTCACCTTCTCTGTAAAGTCATCTCTGTCTATGCAAAGTCTATTTGTTGGGGCAGCTAGGTGGATAAAGCACTGGCCCTGGATTCAGGAGGACCTGAGTTCAAATCTGACCTCAGACACGTGATACTTACTAGCTATGTGACCCTGGGCAAGTCACTTAACCCTCATTGCCCAGCAAAAAAGAAAAAAAAGGAACTAGGCGAAGTCTATTCGTTATTGCAAAGCTTCTTAGAGGTGTAATATAGCATCTCTCTACCACCAACTATGTAGTCTGACACATTAATCCATACTTGTGGACTAATAGGAGAGGGCTAGGAGAAAAGATTATGGACTGAACTGTGTCTTTTCAGGAAAGCAATGGCTTTCATAACAGTGACCTTTGGAGCAGTAGCTGCAAGCCTGATCCCCCCTCCCCGCTTTTTTCAGAGAGGCGGGATGGGGTAGCAGATAGGACACTAGACTTAGAGTCAAAAGTACCCACTTACTGTTGTGTGACCCTAGACAAGTCACATAACAAGTTGGTAAGTCAAAAACATCTTGCTATGTGCTAAGAAGTGGGGATAAGGCAACTGGTTGGTAGAGTGGATAGAGCACTGGGCTTGGAATCAGGAAGACTCATCTTCATGAGTTCAAATCTTGCCTCAGACAATTATTAGCTGTGTGACCCTGGGCAAATCACTTATCCCTGTTTGTTTCAGTTCCTTATCTGTAAAATGAACTGAAATGGGGAAATGCAAACCACTCCAGTCTTTTTGCCAAGAAAACCCCAAATGGGATCACGAAGAGTCAGACATGACAGAAAAACAACAAGAACTGGGGATACAAAGAAAGGCAAAACCAAAACAAAATGAACCCCAAACCCCTAGTCCCTCCCCTCAAGGAGTCTACATTTCAATGGGATAGACAACATACAACAATTTTTACACAAAAATATATGTGTAGATGGAAGGTAATTTCGTAGGGACTTGTTGAGTACATGGGAGGGAGCAAAGTGTAGGAAAACTGGAAAGGTGATGGTGGTGAAGGTGAAGGTGAAGGTGAATTCAGGTCCTCTTGATTCCAGGGCCAGTGCTCTATCCACTGCTCCCACTTAACTGCCCTCTCTCATGAGCTTTCAAAAGTTCACAAAGTCATAGACATGTCCGTCTCCTTCACCTAAAACAGGAAAGAGCAAATACAAAAAGGAAAAGAACAGAGAGGTTCCTATATAGGTGACATGTTGGCCTCAGTTTATATTCTTGGCTCTCTCACCCAAACAGCAGCTAAGCAGGAAAAATACAGAGCAAAGTAAGGGCCAGGCTCTGAGTGTTAAGTGCTTTTTGAATACAGCCCAGTTTTTGGCTGCATAGTCAATCAATTGTTTGACTCCCTATCACATGGTTAACAGACTAGAACCAGCTAAAGGATGGCTATGCATACTGCAAATCTGGGAGCAGGGCACTTCTATTACATGTCATGATGCCTTTCAAGAAGCAGGTTCCCTAACTTCAAGCAGGCTCCCCCTTCCCACACCATTACACTATTATCAAAGAAAAAAAAATAATACCTCTGCAAGCTCTTCAAGGGCAGGGACTGTGTTTTGCCTTTTTTGTGTCCCTAGCACAAGTACATAGCAGGCACTTAATAAATGTACATTGATTATCTTATTTGATTCTCACAACAAACCAGTGAGGTAGGTGTTATTATTATCGCCATTTCACAGTTCAGGAAATTGATGCAAAAAGAACTTATGTTGGGTGCAGCTAGGTGGCACAGTGGATAAAGCACGGGCCCTGGATTCATGAGGACCTGAGTTCAAATCCGACCTCAGACACTTGATGCTTACTAGCTGTGTGACCCCGGGCAAGTCACTTAACCCTCATTGCCCCCCCCCCAAATTAATTAATTAATTAATTAAAAAGAGGTTGTACCTTTCCCAGGGTCACATAACTAGTAAATATTTGAAGCTGAATTTGACCTCCTGACTCCAGGCACAGCATTCTACCCATTCTGTCATCCAGTGCTTCAATCATTTACTTATAAAAGTCCCTTTTTCATTTTATCTTGATCTATCCCACCAGTCCTGAATCCAGGACTGGTGTTTTATCTACTATACCACCTACCTGCCCCAGTAAAAGGCTTTTTTTTTTTAAATCACATCAGAGAAAATATTCTATTGGGTTTTTTTTGTTTTACAAATAAAGATTGTTTTTTAAAAAATATACTTATACAACTTCCCCCTTTGTGCTATTAGCACAACTTATTCCCAAGAATATTCTCTTCATCAATTCTATTTCTTCCCATTGCTCTAGTTGCTTTGTTACAAATATGGAATTTCTTGTGCTTTGCTTTACAATGGTGAATGTGGCAGAGCAGTAAGGTGAAAAGAAGGTACCCTGTATGGCATTTGTACAGCCTTGGCCAGTGTGGCTCCAGCCTTCAGGCTGATGACATATTCATCTTTCTCATTTATTCTACACTCTGGCCCACTTGCTGTTCCCTCTCTGCAATATCCCATCTCCTTTCTGGTAAGTAGGCCGGGCCTCACTCATAGTTCAGACCACACAATAATATGAAATGAGATGCTTGGGGAACACTCCACAATTCGCAAAAGGAGCTATATTTAGTTATAACATGGAAAGGCTGCTCACCTCTCCAGGGAACCTGTCACCTTTCAAGTCAGCCTGTTTCACTTTTGGATATCTCTATTAGAAGTCTCCCCTGCTAGGTGGCGCAGTGGATAGAGCACTGGCCCTGGATTCAGGCATACCTGAGTTCAAATCCAGCCTCAGACACTTGACACTAGCTGTGTGATCCTGGGCAAGTTACTTAACCCTCATTGCCCGGCAAAAAAAAAAAAAAAAAGAAGTCTCCCCTGATAGCAGGCCAAAATGGACCTCACTGCAACTTCCATTTATTATCCTGGTTCTTTCTTCCAGGGCTGAGCCTAATTCTTCCTCTATAGGACAGCCCTTCAAATTCCTGCACCCAGCTATCCTGTCCTTCCAAACCTTCCTTCTCTAGGCTAAATATCCTATATCTTCACATGACATCCTGGGTGGATGATCTCCATTTTATCAGTGTCCTTTTTTTTTTTTTTCAGGGCAATGGGGGTTAAGTGACTTGCCCAGGGTCACACAGCTAGTAAGTGTCAAGTGTCTGAGGTCGGATTTGAACTCAGGTCCTCCTGAGTCCAGGGCTGGTGCTTTATCTACTGCGCCACCTAGCTGCCCCTATCAGTGTCCTTTATAAAGTGAAGCACTGAATAAAATACTCAATATGTTTATGATGCTTGGATCATGTGCCTCTCTCTTTTTTCATTTTTCATTTTTCTTTTCTTTTCTCTTTTTCTTTTTTCTTTCTTTCTTTCTTTTTTTTTGCAGGGCAATGAGGGTTAAGTGACTTGCCCAGGGTTACACAGCTAGTTAGGTGTCAAGTGTCTGAGGCTGGATTTGAATTCAGGTCCTCCTGAATCCAAGGCCAGTCCTTTATCCACTGCGCCACCTAGCTGCCCCCCTCATTTTTCTTTTTTTAAAGACAAAAGGCTCTTGTTTTATTTAAAGTTTTGAGTTCCAAATTCTCTCTCCTTTGGGATTGTCTTAGATCATTGCATTGATAAGAGTAGTTGAGTCATTCACAATTGCTCATAGAGCGATAATGCTGCCACTGTGTACAATGTTCTCCTGGTTCTAGTCACTTCACTATACATCAGTTCATATGATTCTTTCCAAGTTTTTTCTGAAATCATCCTGCTTGTCATTTCTTATAGCACAATAGTATTCCATTACAATCACATACCACAGCTTGTTCAGTCATTCCCCAATTGATGGACATTCCTTTCGATTTCCAATTCTTAGCCACCACAAAGAGTTGCTATAAATATTTTTTGTACATTTTCCCCATTTCTCTTTTTTACAGTTACTATTGTTAACTATTTCCCTCCATCCTATTCCCTTCCCCATGATATTTACTCTATTTTCTATCTTCTTTCACTCTATCCCACCTCAAAAAGGATTGCTTCTGACTGCCCCCCTCCCCAATCTACCCTCCCATCTTTTACCCCTCCCTCCTTATCCCCTTCCCCTCCTACTTTCCTGTGGGGTTAGATAGATTATTCCACCCAATTGAGTGTGTTTATTATTCCAGTCCCTGAGCTAGCTTTGATGAGACTAAGGTCTTTGAGCCAATTCTGATGAATGTAAGGCTCATTCATTGCCCAGTTTAGATAGATTACTCCACCCAATTGCACATGTATTTTACTTCCTCCTTGAGCCAACTCTGATGAGATTAAGGTCTTTGAGCCTATTCTGATGAGTGTAAGGTTCATCTACTGCCCTGTTCTTCCCCCATCTCTCCCCCCACTCCATAAACCCTTTCCTGTTTCTTTTATGTGGGATTTCATGCCATTCTACCTCTCCCCTTCCCCCTCCCTCAGTGCATTCCGTTTACCCCTCAATTTTACCCTAATGATGTCATCATGGGGCAGCTTGGTGATACAGTGGACAAAGCACCCATCCTGGACCAAGGAGGACCCGAGCAAAGATCCGGCTTTAGACACAAGACACTCGCCCACTGTATAACCCCAGGAATGTCACCCAACTCCAACCACCCCACAAAAAAAAGATAAACAAAAAAATTAATACAGATATCATCCCTTCATAATCAATTCCCACCTATGCCCTCTGTCTAAATTTATTCCTATCATTTGCCCTAATCGCAAGAAAGTTCTTATGAGTTAGATATATCATCTTCCCATGTAGGAATGTAAACAGTTTAACCTTTTAACATCCCTCTTAATTTCTTTTTCTTGTTTACCTTTTTACGCTTCTCTAGGGTCTTGTATTTGAAAGTCAAATTATCTATTCAGTTCAGGTCTTTTCATCATGAATACTTGAAAGTCCTCTTTTTTATTGAAGTCCCATTCTCCCCCCTGAAAGATTATAGTCAGTTTTGCTGGATAGATGATTCTTGGTTGTAATCCCAATTCCTTTGCCCTCTGGAATATCATATTCCATGCTCTCCATTCCTTTGATGTAGAAGCTGCTAGATCTTGTGCTATCCTGACAGTGGCTCCACAGTACTTGAATTGTTTCTTTTTGGCAGCTTACAATATTTTCTCCTTGACCTGGGAGCTCTGGAATTTGGCTATAATATTCCTGGGAGTTTTAATTTTGGGATCTCTTTGTGGAGGTAATCAGTGGATTCTTTCAATTTCTGTTTTACCTTCTGATTCTAGAATATCAGGGCAATTTTCCCTGACAATTTCTTGGAAGATGATGTCTAAGCTCTTTCCTTGATCATGGTTTTCAGGTAGTCCAATAATTTTCAAATTATCTCTCCTGGATCTATTTTCCAGGTCAGCTGTTTTTCCAAGGAGATATTTCACATTGCCCCTCCTTTTAAAAAAATTCATTTGGATTTCTTTTATTGTGTCATGATTTCTCATAAAGTCATTGGCTTCTATTTGCTCAATCATAATTTTTTTTTTTTTGGCGAGGCAATTGGGGTTAAGTGACTTGCCCAGGTTCACACAGCTAGTAAGTGTTAAGTGTCTGAGGCCAGATTTGAACTCAGGTCCTCCTGACTCCAGGGCCGGTGCTCTATCCACTGCGCCACCTAGCTGCCCCTCAATCATAATTTTTAAGCAATGATTTTCTTCAGAGAGCTTTTGTACCTCCTTTTCCATTTGGCCAATTTGGCTTTTCAAGCTATTGACTTTTTTCTCATGTCTTTCCTGCATCACCCTCATTTCTCTTTCCATTTTTCCCTCTACCTCTCTAACTTTATCTTCAAAGTCCTTTTTGGACACCACTATTGCCTGAGACTAATGCATATTTTTCTTGGAAGCTTTGGATGTATGATCCCTGACATTGCTATCCTCCTCTGAGGGTGCACCTCGATCTTCCTTGTCACTAAAGGAACTTTCTATGGTCCTCACCTTTCTCTGTCTGCTCATCTTGTCTGTCTTTTACTTGACTTTTGACTCTTTCTTAAAGTGGGGCACTGTTTCCAGGCTGCACTGTCCCAAGCTTCAGGGGGTCCCAGGTGGTATAATTTAAGGAAGGGCAGGTTCTTCACTTGCTTGGCCTGTTCCCTGTTCCATAGATAATCCCCGGCCCCATGTGCCTCTCTTAATACAGCATAAGATTGTATTTCTTTTCTGGTTGCCACATAATAATGCCAACTTATGAGTTAATTTGTTAATTAACCCATAGTTAATTAAGTATTTTTCAGATAAACTGTTGTCTAACCATGATTTGACCATATTGTTCTGAAAAGTTGATTTTTTTAACCCAACTGAAAGACTATTTATCACTATTAAATTTTATCTTGGGGGGGAGGCTAGGTGGTGCAGTGGATAAAGCACTGGCCCTGGATTCAGGAGTACCTGAGTTCAAATCCGGCCTCAGACACTTAACACTTACTAGCTGTGTGACCCTGGGCAAGTCACTTAACCCCCATTGCCCCACAAAAACAAAAACAAAAACAATTTTATCTTGGGGGCAGATAGGTGGCACAGTGGATAAAGCACTGGCCCTGGATTCAAGAGGACCTGAATTCAAATCCAATCTCAGACAATTGACATTTACTAGCTGTGTGACCCTGGGCAAATAACTTAATCCTCATTGCCTTGGCCCCCCAAAATTTATCTTGTTAGATTCATCCCAAAGTTCAGCCTGTCACACTCCTTTTGTCAAGTAAAAAAGTCCCAATTTGCAAACTACAATAGCAGTTTGTTAATTTACAGTGGGAAATACACACACACACACACACACACACACACAAGACTAGAATACTCAATTTCACCCTCCTGGGGCAGCTAGGTGGAGCAGTGGATAAAGCACTGGCCCTGGATTCAGGAGTACCTGAGTTCAAATCCGGCCTCAGACACTTGACACTTACTAGCTGTGTGATCCTGGGCAAGTCACTTAACCCCCATTGCCCTGCAAAAAAAAAAAAAGGCATTCAATTTCACCCTCCTTTCTTTCTATCAAGATCAATAATAAGGAAGTGGTTTGGTGAGCATCAAACATTAGAAAAAAACTGAATGTCTATAAGGAGTATTTTTTTTCTTTTTCTTTTTCTTTTTTTGGTAAGGCAATTGGGGTTAAGTGACTTGCCCAGGGTCACACAGCTAGTAAGTGTTAAGTGTCTGAGGCTGGATTTGAATTCAGGTACTTCTGACTCCAGGGCCTGTGCTTTATCCATTGTGCCACCTAGCTGCCCCTATAAGGAGTATTTTTATCATGATGTGTTACTTTTCTCTATCTAGTACCATATTTGCCAGATTACTCTTCCTAATGCAACAGAGTCAATTGCAACACTGTTCAAAACCTTTCAACATCTCTCTATTACCTACTGAATAAAGTACAACTTTCTGATCCTGATATTCTAGGTCCCCTACAATCTAACTCATTTTCAAGCTTTTTCTCATGTAAATCTATGTTCCAGCTAAGAGCATATATCAATTATTCACTGTCTTCCAAATATGTTCTTTCCTTTTGTGTTTGTGAGCCTTTGTTCACAGTGTTCCTTGTACCTGGAAAGTCCTCCAGCTCTGCCTACTGGCAGACTACCAACTCAAGTGCCATCTCCTCCATGAAAACTTCCTTGATTCCCCCAGCTGGGAATAATTTCTCCTTCAGGTACCTAATAAAGTGGTTATTTCTTTCCATCTCACTGAACCAAAGAATGGACACCCAATGACCTTTGTTTGGTTTTTTTTTTTTTTAGTGAGGCAATTGGGGTTAAGTGACTTGCCCAGGGTCACACAGCTAGTTAAGTGTTAAGTGTCTGAGGCTGGATTTGAACTCAGGTACTCCTGACTCCAGGGCTGGTGCTCTATCCACTGCGCCACCTAGCTGCCCCTCCCAATGACCTTTGCAGAGGGAATTACTGAGATGACAGTGAGAGGTCCACAATGGATGGTTGCAGATTGAGTTCCAGAAGGAAGAGATGGTAACAGAAGTTTAAGGGACTTCTTGTGTAGCCTCTTTCAGGCCTCTCTCTTTAGTGTAAGATACTGACATCAAGACATCTTTAAAATACTGACAGATATCCTAGGATCATATGACATCAGAGCTGGAAGCTGTCCATGTACTATCTATTCTGATAAATTAGTGTACTTGTACGTTTATTTTTTTTCAGCCAAAGAAATGTAGTCCCAAAGAAGTGAAATGACTTGCCCAGAGTCATACAGGACAATCCTGATTATCATTTTCCCTCTCCTCTGTGTCGTGACAACATCATAGCAACTAAATAGAAGTCTGGAGTCTGATTTTCTATCTCTCCCTGAAACAGAGGGGTTTTTTTCTTCTTTTCCCTCCTGCATTCCCTCCCCCAAATCTGTAGGGTCATTGATTATTTGAAATTGAAGGGACCACATAGTGCAAACCTCTTACTGTATAGCAGAGAAGACTGAGTCCCAGAGAAATGAAATGCCTTGTTCTAGGTCACATAATGCAACCCTGAACAGCCAGGGGTTGGCTTTTTACCTCTGAGCCACACCAACTTCATAGCTACTGAACTGAAGCCAGCAACTTGATCTTTCATCTCTAGTCCCAGAAATTTGGGGGCTTTTCTTCTATTCTATGACCGCCCTCCTTGCACTCCCTCAGATCTTCAGCATCTCTTGGCAGGTGCCTGTCTGGAGCTCTCTGCTTTCTCCCCAGGGGCAACCTAAAGTTCTCCAGGCCCAGGCACTAGGCTGCGTGACTCAGTGATATGACAACTGAAGGAAGCTGAACGTCTTATTAGTGTGTGAGATTTAAAATTGGATATACGAGCATTAAACTCCCCCCTCAACTTTTCCCTTTGTATATCTCCCAGACCACTAAGAAAAAGAAGCCTCTGAGCTTTAATCAGTGAGGGATTAGTTTTTATTGTTTGTAACAAAAAGGTGATAGCAATTAGGGAAATAGGAAAGTAGAAATACAAATGAATAATCTTAGATCTAAGCTTAGTCTATATTCTTTTATAAAACTCTCCAAATCCCAAACTGCCTGCCAGGTGGAGAACCAGCACATGCGTGCGCCGCCACAGCTAAGTTTAAAAAACAAGAGAGATCCCCACTTCCATTCCTTCTCAGTTTTTAAACTGCTGTCCCGGAAGTTGGTGCCCTCAGACCTGGCGTGCTTGGCCAGCTCTCCGGGCAGCAGCAGGCGCATGGCCATTTGTCGCAGTCTCCTCCCCAAAAGGGCAGTCCTTCAAAAGCTGCTTCAGTAGCATGCGCTCAACTCTCAAATGATTCAGATGAAACTTCCGTTTTTTACCACAAGTGTCAACAACAAATATGGATTGAAATTGGGGTGATTTTACCTATCCTTTCTCCTTTGGAGGCCCTACCCCAGTTAATCACCCCTGCATCAATGGGGTCTTTTAGCAATTGACTCATAGAGTTGAGAAACAGTTGCTAGAGAGAGAGGGATTGCTTAGTCAGCCAATATTAAAAACAAATATAAAATCTAACTGTAATGAAATTTAGGTCTTTACAACCCCTTTCCCACCCTGTATCTTCTCCCACACTCCTCCCCACCCCCATCTTTTTACCCTGCCAAGACAAAGGGGTAGTACACCTCTTTTCCTTTCATAAATACTTTACCTGGTTCAATGTTACCCTTTTGTGATTTCCTTTGCCCCATCAAGGGTACCTCTAATGTTCATATTAAGTAGGTTTTGCCTATATACAAACCTTTCCTGAGTGGGAAGTGGGGGTGGAGAAGAAGGCAGACAGCAATTTAACCTAGACAGCCCTCCATGTATTTGTGTTAATGTATTAGTGGCTGAGGGCAGGGAAGGGATTGTGTGTTCACAACTATGTAGTGTGTCCAACTGTGACATTGTCTATGAATCTACAATAGGTGTGTGGTGTGTCCCCAAGATTGTGTGCTTGCAAACTTAAGACCAAAATGACTGTGTGACTGGGTCACTTTTTTTTTTTTTTTTTGCGAGGGGCAATTGGGGTTAAGTGACTTGCCCAGGGTCACACAGCTAGTAAGTGTTAAGTGTCTGAGGTTGGATTTGAACTCAGGTCCTCCTGAATCCAGGGCCAGTGCAATACCACTGTGTTACCTAGCTGCCTTGACTGGGTCACTTCTAAGATTTAGAGGTCAAGGCTTGTGTCAGGCATATTCTGCACAAGCAACCCCTGAGTTTTAGAAATGTCATTCAATTCAATTCAGACAATTATTGCTAAGTACCTTCTATGTGAAAGGAATTTAGCTAGCTGCTAGAGATAAAAAGATATATATATAAGACATGAATTCTGCCCTTAAGCTTTCAGTCTGATGGGGGACAAGCCAACATACCATAGAAAATAGTTTTCATTTGGGGTTTCTTTCAGTGCTTAACAGTACTCAGCACAGAGTAGGGGCTTAATAAATGTTCATTGATTAATTGATCGATTGGTCAATTTCAGGAGGTGACTGGTAGATTTTTTCTCATCTACTTTTCCCTCTAGTTCTAAGAGGTCTGGGCAGTTTTCTTCTATGATTTCTTGAAATATTTGGACTTGTTTTTGGTTATGGTTTTCAGGTGTCAATGAATTTTAAATGATCTCTCCTTGATCTGCTTTCCATGTGGGTTGTTTTTGCTATGAAATACTTTACATTTTCTTCTATTTCTTTTCAGTCATTTGTTTTTTAATATTCTTTTTTTGCCCCAAGGAATCATTAGCTTCTATTTGGTTCCTTCTAATTTTCAAGGATTTTGTTTTTTGAACAAGGTTTTGTACCTTTGTGCCAACTTGTTGATTCCCTTTCTAATTCTTTCTTCCATGGCTCTCATTTCTTTTCCAATTTTTTCCTCTAGTGCTCTCATTTAATTTATAAAAATATTAAGACATTTACATTTTTAAAAAAATTGATTCATCTCTTCCCATGAATTCTAGTAGAATTTGTGCCTAAGCTGTGTTTTGCTTTGAGGTTTTGCTTGTAGATGTTTTGGAGTAGTTCCCTTCTTCTGGTTTGTCTAAACTATCTCCCACCATAATAGCTTTTTATTATTTTGTTTTGTTTTAGTGAGGCAACTGGGGTTAAGTGACTTGCCCAAGGTCACACAGCTAGTAAGTGTTAAGTGTCTGAGGCCAGATTTGAACTCAGGTACTCCTGACTCCAGGGCCAGTGCTCTATCCACTGCGCCATCTAGCTGCCCCATAGCTTTTTATTCTTTCAGGCTACTTCCTCTCAACTTCATTTCAGGTCCCGGCTTTGCACCTTTTTGAAAGGAATATCTGGACTGCTTTTGCTTTCTTGGGGTATTGAGTTTTGCATTATTCCAGGACCTCAGGAATAGCTTTAAGCGTTCCAAAAGTCTGAATCATGACAAAATCTGATTGCTGTTCCCTTGGTCTGGGCTCTACAAGTTGTAAAATAGGTATAGCTCTGAACAACAGGCCTGTGGGCTTACCTTAAATAGACTGCATCTGGACTTAGCCACTGTTAGTCAGCTGGAAAGCTCTGCTGGTCCAGAGTGACAGTACTGTAGGCTCCCCGGCTCTCATTATTCTGCTTTAGGTCTAAGTCTAGGCTGGAGTCTGGAACTGATACTCTGCTATGTTCCTGGGGTCTGAGCCACACAGCTGCTTACTTTTAGGTCCGGCAACCACTCTTCACCCTAGAATTCCATCATTAGGTGCAGATACCTTCCTCAGTACACTTTGGATCTGTGACTTGGAATCGGGGACTGAGCAACAGAACTTCCAACTGGCACCTGTTCCTAAACTATGTACAAGTTTAATCACCTCCATGTTGGATCTGGGACCTCTTCTTGTTCTGGTGCCTGGTGTCCTGTGATAACATGGACTGGAAAAATGACTCACTGGATTTCCCAATCAGGAGTTGGTCTGGTATATGTTCTAGATCTCTTTGGGGGATTTTTTTCCCAGGGGGAACTCGTATTTCTTCCTGCTGCTCTGTATTCTTGGCTCTGCTCTCAAATGGGCATATTTTACATCTCTGTCCATTGAGGTTATCTGAGAAGCTTGTAAGAAAGATGGTGAAAGTCACTTTCTATAAACTTTTTCAACCCCATAACCTCAAAATGAAGGACTTATCCACTAGATATAAAGAAATTACAGATGATTCCACAAAAGAAGTCAAAGTTTAAAAGTTATAAACTTCATAATTAACACAAAGGAACTTTTACAATTAGAATTTTCATCAATCTTCACTCAGCTCCACAGGTCCTATGTGCATAAAGTTTACAAAAGCAAAGTCCCTGGCTTACCACTGGGGGCTGAGTAAAAGGATCCTCTTCATCAGTGTCTATATCTGAACATTATGCCCCTCACCCTGATTCTGCAAGAAGAAGCAGGCACTGATTCTGTTCAGATCCTTGAGAGAAAGGAGGAGAGAGGATGGAGGAATAGGGCAGGGCTGCAAATGTGCCAGCTTATGGGGGTGTGCTTAGAGTCACAGGCTATAGGGAAGCAACATGTCAGACTTGATGGAAATAGGACTGGAAAAGCAACTAGGGCTAGTCCTCTCCCTCTGGAAGTACCTCAAATCAGGGTCCTGGCCTGGAGGCCACCATATCCCCCAATATGAGAAGGCTGATACATCTCAGAAGCCCAATCCCAGGGCTCTGTGTACCAGCCAAAGAGGAGAAGAGCCATAGAATAATGCTAGGGAATACAAAAATAAAACAAAACCAAAAAAGGCTGAAACATCAAGAGACAAAGCCTCAATAAAAGCCCACTGTAGGAGCAGATAAAATGAGAAGATCCTCAGGATCCTTCATCTTCTCCTTTCCTCTTTTAGCTTCCTTTTGTGTGTTGTTTTCTCCATTAGATTGTAAGATCCTTGCAGGCAGGAGTTGCCTTTTTTAAAAATTTGTATCCTCAGTGCTTAGCACAGGGCCTGGCAAATTATAGTCCTTTAATAAATGTTTATTGGCTGATTCTACACCCAGAAGGAAGAATGAATAAACCCTCAAAGAGAAACCAAAGCATGTTAAACTACTATTTTAATATGAAGGAAAATGAACTATGATCGTCTAATCCTGTGGATTCTCCAGAGATCATGAAACAACAGAAAAAATTTCCACAATGGTTCAAAAGAGAAATAATATTCATAGAAAGAAAATAGTTATGCTTACTGTTGTTTTATGTTTGTTTTTGAGGAGGGGGTTTTTCTCTCCTAGGTACTCGATTAGTAGTTAGGATGAGGTGCTACCATATGGGTGATGCTACTTTTGGCTATGGTGTAAAACAGTGAGGCTTTTCATAGGAATAGTTATTTGGAAGACATAAATTATACATCATATACCCTGTTCAAGTATGCTTTGTCTTTAAAATAATTTTTCCTCAAAAGAGAAACCAAAAACAAACTATATAATTATCAAAAAAAGATGGAGCACAATTTAAAGAAATATAAACACCTAAGTACATTTAGATACTTTTCTTACTAACTTTTAATTGTTTCAAATGATTGTTTATTCTTGATTTTACATGAAGGCTTGTGAGGCTTAGAACTTACCCTGAATTTGAACACCAATACAACTAGTCAACAGCTCTTCCACGAAGCAAATACATTTTTGCTCTTGGTGATTTGGACCTTTTTAAAAAAATTTTAACATGGTGTCAAAAACCCTTGGGGATAGTCTTCATAGTTATTAACTCCCTTAGTAAGAGAACTGCTTGTTTGTAACTTATGGCAAAGAGATGCCCCCATTTATTTCTTACCTATTCCTTGCTTTCAGGTCCATGCTTTTTTTTTCTCTTGTCTTTTGGCAAAGTTGAGAAAGAGAAAAAAGAGTAAACTAAGTATGATGCTACTGGTTTGCTTGAAACTTGGCAAACTGTCTTTTCCCCAGTAAGGGAATTTAATATCCATTTAACTAATTTGCTCTAAACTTCAACCACCTCTTCCCCATATTTGACTTGCATTTTCAAACAACTGATTCCCTTATCAGCTAGCATCCAAAAGACCCCCCCCCATTCATGGGTTCTTACCCTATTTTATGTCATAGACCCCCAATCCCCAGCAATCTTTTAAGTCTATGGAGATCTCAGGATAATGTTTTTAAATGCATAAAATAAACTACATATAGGATTATGACAGAGGTCAGTTATATTGAAAGACAATCATCAAAATATGAAGGAAACAAGTTCAGGGACCTCAGGTTAAGAAGCCTGTAGATAATACTGGCTTCTTTTTCTCCTATAGGCTTTGTGGTTACAAAGCTTTTTTAGGATGCTCCTGAGAAACAGCAATTAGATGGGGATTTCCCAGTAGTACAAGATGAAACAAGTTCTCTAATCTTAAACCATAAATAGTCTGGGGGAAAGAACCCATGTCCCCATGACAGAGAGATAGCTTCTGAGGACTAATACTAGAGGCTTTAGAATACATGTGAGGTTTTTCTCATTCTCCTTTCCGGTGAAGTAGCTGACACTGAGAAACTAAAATACCAAAAGATATCAGTCACAAAGTACCAAGGGACCCAATTTTGCCTGAAATCTTGGCCTTGTCATGATTCTAAAAAGCCATTAAGAAAGTGACATGATGTGACGGCACACAAATGAATAGCCTTTCCCCTGCCCGGAACATTGGAAAGTGCTTCCAACAAAAGTTGGCCCTGATGACTCACCAGTGGGTGTACAGTAACGAGTGCCCCTTCCCCTTCCCTAAGTGTGGATGATGCTTCACTCAGAAGCTTTACCTGAAAAAACCAAATAGATGTAAAACAGTAAAAACCCTTTTCCTTGTGTAAAGTTGCTATCTAGCTATACTGGGGTGAATGGTACTTTTTCCAAAAGCAAGACCTCAAGAAATAATAGCATATGCACAATGATGAGCACCCTTTCCCTTTACCTGAGTGTGAGTACCATTTCACTTGAAAGTAAGATTTGAAAAAGTACCAGTGGGTGCACAGTGGTGAAAACCTCTTTTCTTGCCTCAAGTGTGAGAGATGCTTTTGGGAGAAGTGAGCTCTGGTGATGCTGCACCATTTTCCTAGTTTTAAGGGAAATAAGTGCTTCCAGTAGAAGTAGGCTCTAGTGATTGTCATGTACATAATGGGAAGCAGCTATAATGGGAAGTAGTTTTTGTTTGTTTGTTTTGGGCAAAATCAGGCCTAGGGACCCACTGTTGGGTACATACTGAGGAGCCTTCCTTAGGGTGTTCAGAGCATGGGTACCACTTGATTCAAAAGCAGGAACTGAAGAAGTACCAGTGTCTACACATTGATGTGTGGCCATTACCATGATAGGCACCACTTTGACCAGAAATGGGACCTAAAGATGCATCAGCCTGCACAAAGTAGTGGGTGAAAGAAACAACAACAACAAAACAAAAACCCAACAAAGTAGTGGGTAGTCCTTCTCCCCTGAGTCCAAACCTTTCTTCATCCAAATACATCACCTAAAGAAGCCTCATCACATTCACAGAAGTGAGCATCCATTTTCATATCAGCAATGATTGGCACCAACCATTCAGCCACATAGTCAATAATTCTATGAGCTTGAAGTTGATCAAATTTGGACAACTGGACTGTAGAACACATGTCTTTCCCGGGATGTCCCTTTCAGGATGTACTCTTCACTATCTAATTCCTTTTCACTGATCCAAATTTACCTATGATGTATTCCATTCCCTAAGGGCCTAGCTAGATGATAAAGAGATCGGAAAAGGACTTTGTCCCAATGGAGTATGCTCAGTAAAGGACAACCAGGATATTGAGGCAACTGAAGACTATGGCTGTATTGGTTGAAAGAAGTAGGAATAGTTAGTCTGAAGAAGAGAAGTTTTAGGGAGGAATTATAACTGTCTTCAAGTATCTGAAGTACTACTACTAAGAAGAAATGTATTCTGCTTGCCCCAAAAGGGATGAATTAGGGACAACTGGTGGAAGTTCCAAAGATGGCAATTTTAGTTCAATGTAAAGGGAAAATTTCCTAACAATTACAAGTGTCTAGAAGTGGATTAGGTGCTTCAGTAGATCGTGGTTATCTCATCACTGGATGTCTTCAGGGAGAAGCTAGATTTACTGGGGATGGTGTAGATTTATAGATTTATTGGGGAGCTCTCTTTGGGTTAGACTGCATGATCTCTGAAGCCCCATCTAACTTTGAGATTCCTGCTAAGGTCTGATAATGGTTTACTAAGAGAACGTCTCTGAATTGAAATAGAATGAAAGGATGGGAAAACTTTTGGATAGCTTTTTAAGTCATCATCTATTTGCCCTTCCATAAGGTAAGGGAGGGATGTGTCAGGGGCCAGAGCAGCCACCAGTAGGTTTCCAAACTCTCCAAGAAACTGATGAAGTGTGAGGTAGCCTAGTGAAGCTCAAGGAAGAAATAAATATGTAAAAAGGAAGGCTTTGCCATTGTCAAGAATTCCTTTTTTTATATGGAAACACCTCAAGCCATCTTAGACGTAATAACGGCAAACAGGCAAAAACCAAACAAAAACCCAGTACTTCTGGGGAAAGTAAAGAATTCCAAGAGGTAGGAAATGGGTGCTAATGAAGGAGCCGGGAGTGCCTGTGAAAAGGTGTTGCTACTTAACAATCTGACTAGCCAAACCATGCCCTCAAGTCATCCAATGCGCCCCTTTATCTTGGGTGCCACAGGTCTCTGACTTAAGCATTAAACAAAAGGAATGAATAATGTAAACATTTCAGTCAGATTTCCATGAAGGAAAACCATTTCGGAAGAACTTGTGGGTAACCATCAAAGTGTGCCTTATTTGAATAAGGGTTATAATGACCAGTAGGGTTATATTCACACCTTCTTCCTAAGAGGCTAACAAAGTTGAGGAAAGTTATACTTTCTTAGTTAAATTCTCATTATGTCTAATTATTCCATTGAACTAAGGTTTTACTGAATGACTGTGATATGAAAATAGTAAAGTGCCTTGCATATAGTAGATGCTCGATAAATGTTTATTTAATTGAAAATCACTTAAAACTAAACTGGCTTTCTCTAGGTCTCTAACCACCTTCTCTCACCATTTGTTTGTGTGTTCAGAGAATGATTTTTTTTTTTCATATTTGCCTAAGAAAAAGAATTATCTCCGAGACAGCTTGGTGGTTAAACGGACAGAGTCCTGAACTTGGAGTCAGGAAGACCTGAGTTCTAATGTGACCTCAGACATTTACTAGCTGTATGACCCTGAGCAGGTCACCTCTGCCTCAGTTTCCTTATCTGTAAAATGAGGATGATAATAAAAGGACTTGTGTTGCAGGGTTGTTGTAAGGGTCAAAATAATATTTGTAAAATGCTTAGCACATAATTAGCACTATATAAATGTTAGCTATTATTAAGAATGCGTGCTGTCAAAGAAAAAATTGGTACTTTACATTTTGGGTATAAGCTGGCCTGTGAAAAATTTGTTAATTAAATTATTCTAATTCTAAGAATCTCTGTTTAGAGAAAGAGAAACAATTAAAAAAAATCAGTTTCCCTGAGCCTTTGAAAATTTCTCTAACACAAGCCTTTTCTACTCAGCAAATTATAGTATTCCAAACAAAGATGGAATTCTATAGTAAGGTAAAATATAGTTACACAGCTCAGCTGAAAGTTCATTTAACAGTTTTGATTCATCAAACAGAACAATAGTCAATCAACTTTTGAATATCGTATAGAAACATTTTTCTAAGACCAGTCTCTTTAAACTACTCCTTTTAAGGATTCTTCTTTCGAAGTGAATTCAAGAGATACTTCTATTAAATAAATTAAGACTTCTTTCACTTAGTCTATTGCTCTAATTCATTTCAGGGGGAAGTCCTTCTTGGGCCGAACAGGTCTTTTCCCTTTAGAAATTAGTTAGGTCTTTGCTAAGAATTTTGTAAAAATAATTCATTGCAGGGTATTGGTTTAGGTTAAAGAGAGTTAAAGAGAGACTGGTTAGATTGGAAATTCCAGACTAAAGTGCTGGCCTAATATTATTTTGTGAAGTGTATACTAAAAAGGAAATGAGACGGGGGGGGGGAGGCTGGGAGGGGGAAGAGGAGAAAAATTTATTATTGATCAGTATTTGAGCCCTTCCTTGGGGAGAACTCATCCTAGTGCCCTCTTTAAATTTGAAGAAAGAGAGACGGGAGGAAGGAAGGAAGGAAGGAAGAAAAAAAAAAGAAATGCCTCCAGTTTTGTAGTATTTTTGTTATTGATGGAAGGAGAAAAGCAGGATATTTAAAGTCCTTTCCTTTGTCAAAATATTAGAGGGAGGGAAGGACCTTCCTTCTAGTATCCTTAATTTGCTGTACAAGATCTTGATTCACCTCTTAATCCCCACATGAATGTATAGAGGCTTTGATCTATTTGAAGGAGTTAGGTGGGAAAAGGAGGAGACTTCTTAGTGTCTACTCTGTGAAATTATCTCTATTGTATCCAGTATATATCATGTCTGTACAAAGCTGTCTCCGTTAGACTGTGGACCCCTTGAATGAAGGATTTTTTTTTTTCCTTTTCTTTGAATCCCAAGCCTTTGGTGCAGTGCCTGACACATAGACACAATAAATTCTTGTTAACTTGATTTGACCTGGCTGTAGAAGGCAGATTTATACCCAATAAGTGAAAGCTGTCAGGAAAGATGATTTAGACTTATTGTAAGATAAAGTAAGTTTGTGTAACAAGCAGTTATTTCCAAATGGAATAGGCTGCCCTGGTGGGCGATGCGTAACCTCCCCCCGCCCCCCCCCAAGTCGTCAAGGCTTGCTAGCCATTTGACCTTATATTTTAGGGGGGGGGTTTTCACGAGATAGTTGTGCTAAATGAACTCTGTGCTCCCTTCCAACGCTGAAATTTCCCCACATCTTCTAACCCTTCATCTCCCCATAATAATTGTTTTAATTAACCTCAGCTGGGTCTGTTTCTTCTTTCAAATAGAGACGACCACCTCTGCTTTAAACCTTAAGTTTTAAATGTTGTCTTGAAGATCATCTGGATTTGATTATATTGGCATCTGATCAAGGTAGCTTACTTTTCTTTGCCTCAGTTTCCTTATCTGAAAAAGCCAGGAGAGTTGTCACAGGTGATCCCTAAGGTTATGTGAAGCTCTAAATAGTGAACATCTAATGGATTAAACTCTAGGAAAAAAATATGGTACGACCATTGTGTCGTTCACCCCCCCCCCCCCTCAAAAAATGGTGGCGCGGAGGAAGCTGCCGTTGGGGCTGATCGTGGTCAGACAAGACACTGTCTGTATTCTAGACCTAAGGACAAAGAACCGAACATCCGGGTACTGAAAGACGGTCTCTGAGGCCTGAACAATCAGCCCACTTTAAAAGCTCCGTTCCAGACGCTACTTCCTTCTCCACCACCGGAAGTGATAGCCATCTCCTCGGCGTATTATCGCTGTGCTTCATTTGGTGTGCTTCGTCAGCTTCTGAAGGGTACTTCCCCAGCTTCTGAAGGGTACTTCCCCTTCTCCTTCCTCGCAGGAGAGCTACGATCACAGATGTGATCATAGGAGGGGCTCTAGCCGTAGGACTACAATGCCTCACTGGAACTACATCTCCAGAATACATTCACTGACCCGTTAAAAGCCTTTCCGGTGGTTACAGAAAGGCTCCAATTGTCCCAGGATGCAACGCTTCAGTGGACGTCGGGAATTGTAGTCTTTGCAAGGATTCCCTTCCCCCCTCCCCCTTTCCCCTAGATTCTCAGGCCATTGGTAGGGGACGAGAAACTCATTAAGACAAGAAAAGAAGGCTCTGAAGTTTTGACATCGTTACGAGTTGACCTTGCTGACTGCCCGCAGAAACTGGATAAGAAGGGACAAAGAGTGAGATAGGAAAAAAGCCCAGGCAAGCCTCAGCCCTGCTGGACACCGGTCAATGGTGTGGCCCGGGACGAGTTGCCACCGCTCTCTTTGATACTCAGTTTTCTAGTCTGTAAAGCGAGAAGTTGCCTAGGACGAAGTATTCTCGCAGTTTCTGAAATCTGTGAGTTAAGTGTCATAGACTCTTGGGATATCAGAATTGGAAGCGACTTGACAGAAGCCAGGTTAAAAACGCCTCAACTAATCTGACCTACACCTGAATCAGAATCCCTCCTCCAACACACCGGGCAAGTGGTCATTTAGGTCTAAGGGCCTCTAGTTAGTACTGTCCCATTACTTTCTAGAAGCAGCCAGGAAGCTCCCCCCTTTCAGATAGCTGTAATTGGTTTGTTTGTTTTTATCATAAAAGTATTTTATTATTTTCTAGTTACATGTAGAGATAGTTTTCAACATTTGTTTTTATAAGATTTCTAGTTCCAAATTTTTCTCCCTTCCCTCCCCCCTCCCCAAGACAGAAAGCAATCTGATATAGGTTATATATGTACAATCACATTAAACATATTTTTGCGTTAGTCATGATAATGACAAAAGGGAAAAGCCTCAAAAAAGATTTTTAAAAGTAGAAACAGTATGGTTCAATCTGCATCTAGATTCCAGTTTTTTTTTTTTCTGGATTTGGAGAGCTTTTTCCCTCATGAGTCCTTTGGAATTATCTTGGAAGATAGCTGTAATTGTTGCAAAGATTTCCCTTACGTTGATTTGAAACCTATAAATAACTTCCTAGGTTCTTCTGTATTTCTAGTTTTGCCCCCTGGCTCCAAGTAACTCCTTTTCCATGCTAGGGCCCTTCAAATACTTGAATACACAATTATTAAGCACTTACTAAGTGCCAGGCTCCTAAGTATAGGAAATACAAAAACATGCAGAAGAAAGTCAGTCCTTACCCTCAGGGAGTTTACTTTCTAACGAGGGAAGACAATACACAAAAAGAAACTGAAAAATAAAAGGGGATTAGTTAATGAAGATATTCATCCCTGAGGCATGGTAGAGAAAGTCAGGAGTTATACCTGCAGACGATTGAGACTATGGCTGACTCTGGTGCCTTCCTTAAGCAGAGTTTTGGGAGAAAGTATCCAGAGCAAGAGGCACAAAGGTAGAGGCTACTTTGATATATGAATTCCAGGGTGGGAGTAAGCTTCCAGGTGAAGTGTCTGGGGGCATGATAGAGATAGCCAGGAAGGTATGAGCATTTTCATTGTAAGGTGTTTAATCCTCAGGTAAGCATAAATAAGTGGTTAACAACAGTCACATTTTTTTAATCTGAATTTTGTTGCTATTTACAATTGTCATCTATATATTACAGTAAATTTGTATATTTTTGATTCTTCTTTGTTAATAATGCAAATGTTTTCCTTTGAATTCTCCACATTCATAATTTCTTATGGTTTAGTAATATTCTATTGCATTCATGCAGCCTGTGTTCAACTCTCTCATTATTAGGTAGGAAGATTATATCCAATTTTTAAATTTTACTATTAAAAATAGTGCTTTTGGGGCAGCTAGGTGGCACAGTGGATAAAGCACTGGGCTTGTATTCAGGAGGACCTGAGTTCAAATCCAGCCTCAGATACTTGGCACTTACTAGCTGTGTGACCTTGGGTAAGTCACTTAACCCTCATTGCTCCGCAAAAAAATAAAAACAAAAATAGTGCTTTTGAGGTGGTTGTGGTTAAGGGATCCATCATTGTCAAACATTGTGTATAATGTGTTTTTTTTTATTTTTAAAAGATCTTTCTTTTAAAAAAAACTTTATTATAAGGGATGGCTTTCTGAGATGGGTAGGGGAAAACTTAGGCAACATAAGAACAAAGATATCAATAGAAGTTGTTTTACTTTTAATACTACTATATTGTTGTACTGATAGGTCTTGTCAATAACCCTCTAGTACGTACAGCCAGAAATTAGATTTTTAGGTGAAAGGATATACACAATCCTTTCCATTAAATTTTCTGGAGACTATTCTTTCTTGGTTCTCTTCCTACCAATCCAACCTCTCCTCAGTTTCCCTTGCTGGATATTCATCCTGGTGACACTTTCCCGTGTCCACAGGGTTCTGTCCTGGACCTTTTTTTCTTCCCCTTCTTTATTATTTCATTTGGTGATCTCATCAGTTCCCATGGATCTCTCTGCTGATGATTCTTAAATCCATTTACCCAGTCCTGTCTTCTCTGCTTCCCTACAGTCTTACATCTCCAGCTGCCTAGTGGTTATCTCCAACCTGTTGTCCACAGACCTCTTAAACTCAACATGTTCAAAACCAAATTTGTTATTTCCTCCACCAAATCCTCCCCTCTTCTTAACTTTCTTATTTACTGTTGAGGGCACCACCATCTTCTCAGTTACCCAGGTTTGAGATCTGGGGTTGGGGTCAGGAAGACCTGAATTCCAATGTGGCCTCAGGCACTTACTAGCTTGGTGACTCTGGAAAGGTCACTTAATCCCTGTTTGCTTCAGTTTTCTCATCTGTAAAATGAGAAAAATAATAGCACCTACCTCCTAGAGTTGGTTGTTGTTGTTGTTCAGTTGGGTCTGACTCTGCCTGACCACACCTGGGGTTTTCCTGGCAGAAATACTGGAGTGGTTTGCCATTTCCTTCGCCAGCTCATTTTACAGATGAGGAAACTGAGGCAAACAGGGTGAAGTGTCTTGCCCCAGAGTCACACAGCTGGTAAGTGTTGGAAGCCAGATTTTAACAGATGAAGATGTCTTCCTGACTGTGCCACCTAGACGCCCCTTCCCCTGCCCCCTATAGTTTTGAAGATCAAATAAGATAATAATTGTAAAGTGCTTGGCACAGAGTAAATGCCATACAAATGTTAACTATGATGATCATCCTTGACTTCTTTCTTCTCTCACCACCCCCATTCATTCTCTTGCCAAAGCCTGTCAATTTCATCTCTATAATTTCTTTCATATACCCACTTCCCTCCTCTGACACTGCCACCAGCCTGGGTCCAGCCCCGAAATGCATTCTCCCTTCATCTCTACCTCCTGACTTGTCTGTCTTCCTTCAAGTACTAGCTAAAATCCCACCTTCTACAGGAAGCCTTTTCCAGTCCCCCTTAATTCTAGTGCCTCTCCTTAGTTTATTATTTCCAACATATCCTATATACAGCTTGTTCATACATAGTTTGCATGCTGTCTCTGTTATTAGATCTGAGTTCCTCAAAGGCAGGGCCTGTATTTTTCCTTTCTTTGTATTCCTATAGCACTTAGCTCAGTGCCTGATACATAGAAAGAACTTAATATATGTTTATTGACTGATTATTTTTCTTGCATAATTCTGAGTTGTTTTCCAAAAATAGTTTGTTCAGTTCACAACTTCACCACCATTGAATTAGTGAGAGAAAAGACTATATCTGGATTCTTCTCAGAGCCCTAAAGGCAGAGTCAGTCTGATTTCAGGCCCTACAACTTTGTTGCCCAAACCTCCCAGTAGGGGGCGGCCCGGCACATAAGGCTCTGAGTAGCTAAGGCTCCTGGGCCTTAGGCCTGAGCAGGGCCAGAAGAGGGGCCTGGGTTTTATGGGAATCGGGCTGGGCTGGGAGTTCACCTTGAGGTGCTCAAGTCGATCCCCATGTGACCCCGATCTTCAAACCCCAACTTAAGTTTTGTTTCTTGACAAGTTATGTACGGTTCTGTGTGTTCACACAGCACTGTTCTAGTGAGGAGTGGGATCATTGTTGCCCACAATAAGGTTAAGGCCTAGTGCTGCATCTGATTGGTCAACTGGTATCACCTGATGGGTTCTTAGGCTGTTACTGTTATTCTGTATAAATAGCAACTGTAATAACTGAAATAACTAAAATGTAAATAGAGAGATAGTGAAATACCTTAATGTGATTGGTCGGGAGGGACCCTTTGAGGGATATAAATAGAGGTGAGGGACCTCACTTCAGTGTACTCTCTGGCACATTCAGAAGAGTGCCCATCTTCAAAGATGAATAAAGATGCCTTCAACCACCCTCTGCTGCTGCTTGGATTCTTTGAGCTGCGTTTCTAACAATTAGTGTGCTTGTTTCCTCATGTTCCCAACATTGAAGTTTTCCATCTTTTATCGTATTTGACAATTTTGTGGGTGTGAAATTATATCTTAGGGTTGTTTTAAATTGGATTTCTCTAATAGCAATCTTGAGAGCACTTTTATAGATGGTTGTTGATTATATTTCTTCTTTTGATAATTATTTTATTAATATTATTTGATCATTTTGTCTACTGGGGAATTGTTTTTAATTTTATAGGCTTGTGTTGATTCTCTTGAAGATTTTATTGATTTCCCTATAGACTTTGGATGTTAGAGTTTTAGCAGAGATATTTTATGCAAAGATTTCTGGACGCAAGCAATTCAATATAAATTACACATGTGCAGTCATGCAAAACATTTCCATATTAGTCAGGTTGTGAAAGAAAATAGACCAAAAAAAAAAAACTTAAGAAAAACTAAAAAAAGAAAATTATGCTTCAATTTTTATTCAGACACTATCAGTTCTTTCTCTGGAAATTTATCAAATTTTTCATATAAGTCCTTCAGAGTTGTCATGGATCACTGTATTGCTAAGTCATTCACAGCTGATCATTTTACAATATTGCTGTTACTTTGTATACAGTACATTTTGCTTTGCAACAGCTCATGTAAGTCTTTCCAGGTTTTTCTGAGAGTATCCTACTCATCATTTCTTATAGCACAATAGTGTTCCATCATAATCTCATCCCACAGTTTGTTCAGCCATTCCCCAGTTGATGGACATCTCAATTTCGAATTCTTTGCACCAGAAAAGGGCTGCCTGCCATAGGAGAACTCAACTTTTGAACTTTTTCCTTATGTCTTCTTCCAAAATCCTTCAAGAGGGTGAATTGATGAGGCTTTATCATCTCTTCTTCACACCTCACCTCCCACCCAGAAGTAGCAATGGCCCCTTAGAGCAGAAACACATGGCAGTAGAAAGTATGTGCTTGCACGCAACCCCAAAGGAGAACCCCAAAATCCTATGTAGTGGAGAGGAGCAGGGTTAGCCCCCTTTGCAGCATGATTCGACAATCTGGCCTTCTAATAGAGGAGAGACATTTAATGGGCCAAATCAGCTCTGAGACGTGCCTTGTGGATAATTCCAAATTTGAGAGATTTTATGAGTTAATTAAAGAGTTCAGGCGCCATACCTTCTAGAGGGAGAGAGATGATCTCTCGATAGAATATGCTTCTTGGGGAAAGAAGAGGGTTTTCTACATCATTCTTACACTATGTCCTATTTGGAGAACCAAGCCAGTGAATTACTCAGTGTTTATCAACGGGGAAGGGGTAGCGTGTTCAGCAAGCTCCAAAACATGTTTACCATTTGGTGGGAATCTGAACCACAGGGTGGCACTATGAGGCTTGTGAGTAGGTATGGGACTCTGTAGGAAAGAGGGACTCCTGGAACAACAGAAGGTTATCTCAACAGCAATTTACTACTTACCATAAGCATATTTTATAGCTAGATGATTTCGTGGATAGAAGGCTGGACCTAGAATCAAGAAGACCTGAGTTCAAATCCTGCCTCGGACGTTTACTAGCCATGTGACCCTTAACCTCTGCCTGCCCTCTGAGTTCAGATAGTACATTCAATTAATTAAATTCCCTTGATAGCTAATTAGCATAGTGATATGCTTTCTGCATTATTTCCTTAAGGAAGTTAGCACTTGAGCTACAACACTGTCCAGCTGGATGGATGATCTATACAGCTTGCCCATCAGTATACCTATATAGACACTAGACAATGAGTTGGGCCCAGAATTGAAAAGAAGGAAGGAAATAAGATAGTCTCTGGGAAATTGCAAAAGTCTTTTGTTAAACCCAAACTTCTACTTGAAACAAGGAACCATACTTTTTTCCACATCAGCATTCTTCCAGTGAAATTGTATGTCTTCAAGTCATGGAAACTATAAAATTAGAGTCAAAGATGACGAAAAGGTTGGGCAGCTAGGTGGCGCAGTACCCTACCACCAGAGCACCGGCCCTGGATTCAGGAGGACCTGAGTTCAAATTTGACCTCAGACACTTGACACTTGCTAGCTGTGTGACCCTGGGCAAGTCACTTAACCCTCATTGCCCTGCATTTAAAAAAAAAAAAAAGATGACTCAAAGGGTAATATAGATGCACATGGGTTCTAAGTGGGATACAAATAAACATTACACATTACGAACAAGGCATAATGTGGGAAGAGGAGGAGGGTGAAGGTTGTCATCAAAGAAATATATGAGCAGAAAAAAGGATGGGCCAGTCAGGTAACAAGAATGAGGGGCATCTAATAGATTGTCCATGTGCTCCATTGGAAAGAGACTCTGAAGAAGGTCCCAAGAATTCTTTTTAGAAAATCAACCTCACAAATGTTAGATGGAGGAGCTGTGACCAAATAACAGGTGATCTGAAGACCTAGGGGTGTTAGTTGACTGCATGCTGTGCTGGGTGAAAGGTGAAATGACCAAGGAAACAAAGGTTCAAGCATCTGAGCATATCAATTTATTAAGCAAAACATGCCAATTGCTCAACAAATTAGGACCAGTTGCCTTCTTCAGCTTTGACACTAGGAAATAGGGGGTTTTTTACATTAAAAAGAATTAATCAAATAAGACCCATTAATTAAAAGAAAAAAAAACAAGGATACATTAGGTAATTTGATTTGTAATTGCAGAAAACATTATCAACTTTCCAAGAGTGTCTGTATGCAATCAAAGGAACATGGAAGCAATAACTGATTGATTTGTACAGGGCCAGTTTTCAGATAAGACGTGGCTTTCTTGAGATGTCCAATTATGAGAAAATTCTTTGCATCAATCTTTGGATCTGAATGGGTTTCTGGTCAACATAACCTAGGTCTTAAGGGTGTCTAAGCATCAGGTAGAGGTGGTCCAGCTTGCCAGCCATGTAGCACTAGGTTCAAACAATGCAACAAAGTTTTCTCTCAATTCCAACAACTGAATAAAGTTTTCCCACCAGACAGAAATTGGACCAGACCCATAATTAAATAGAAAGGAAACTGAGCTAGACCCAGAATTGGTGGGGTCAGTGTTGTTCACTCAATTTCCACAACCACTTGCTGCTCCAATCCCCTCAATCCCCTGAAAGTCTAATATAATTTGGAATTGGATTTGGAATTAGGGTTAGAAGACTTGATGTAGCAGCTAAGAAAAAGTATGTGCAAGCTTAGCAACATTTAAGAGAGTCACAGTGTCCAGAAAGAGAAAGGGGAAAGTAAAGTCCTGTGAATAGGTGAGTCTGGCCCTGTTTAGGGTCACAGCTCAGTTCTGGCCATGGATCTGGAGAGGGGCTCTGCCATGGACACCCAGTATCTCTGGAGCTCTCTACTCTTGGTTCTAAGGCATTGTTCCTCTTTAGGTATAGGTGCTGATCTGATCTGTGACCTTGGCTAAGGCCAGATTCATCCATTCATAGGTAAAATGTGACTCAACTTGACTAGACTCTTTCCATGTGTTTTTGTGCCTTTCTCACTCTCACTTTCTGGGATAAAAGGAATATATTGGGTAAGCAAGATGATCTTTGATAGCATGACTAGAAAGCCTTAATTATGGGGTTAAGGTGGGGGACATGGGCCCTAATGGTAGGGATCCTACCTAGGATCTTAGGGGGGATCCTAAGTATCCATGAGGCAATAATGGGGACCAGACAGGGTGGAATTAAGACCAGAGTAGGGGCAGCTAGGTGGTGCAGTGGATAAAGCACTGACCCTGGATTCAGGAGGTCCTGAGTTCAAATCCAGCCTCAGACACTTGACACTTACTAGCTGTGTGACCCTGGGCAAGTCACTTAACCCTCATTGCTCCCCCTTCCCCCACCCCCGCAAAAAAGGAAAAGGGAAAAAAAAGACCACAGTAGGAAAGCACTGAGGATGAAGGTGTTGTTCAGTCAATTTTTGACTCCATTTGGGGTTTCCTTGTCGAGTGGCTTGTCATTTCCTTCTCTAGCTCATTTTACAGATAAGGAACTGAGGCAAACAGGGCTAAGTGACTTGCCCAGGGTCACACAGCTAGTAAATGTCTGAGGCCAAATTTGAATTTAGGAAGATGAGTCTTCCGGCATCCAGGCCCAGCATTCTATCCACTTAGCCACTTAGCAGCCCAATATAGGGGGTAGGGAAGCAACTAGAGAGAACTTCATGTACTGTGCAATTCTGATTAAGGCTTCCTTGTGTGGGATCCCTTTTGTGGATGTAGGGACTTTTATACTAAGGGGAAGAGAGAATTGCCCCACCCCATTTCCATTTCTCTCTTTTAAATTCCTCTCTCTCTTCAGCCTCCATTTTCCAGCCCTATCTCTTCTCTGCTCCCCTTACCCTTCTACCATCATCAGTCTTAGGGAGGGGAAAAAAGTAAATGTGAAAATGTACCACAGTTTTAGGGGCTGGAAGCACCCCCCCCAACTCCTCTTGACCCAGAAGGGAGAAGAAGAGGAGAGGAACATTTGATATTTTATCCTGGGTAGGCAGAGGTGGGGAGTCTTCAAAGTCACTACTGGCATAGCCTGGATCCACCTCCGCTGTTATCCAGTTGAGAAGCAAAAGCTTCTGCTTGGGGCCATGGTAGGGGAAGAAGCAACAAGGGCTGGCTGCCTCAGTGGCACTGGGAGTAAAGAGTACAGTGAAGAGCAAAGGAGGGAAGGAAAAAAGAAATGTATATGATGACTTTATTAAACATTTAAAAGGAATAGCAAGTTATACATAATAGATTTGCAGTTTCACATGCATCTTTTAAAAATTATTCTATGTAATGGACATGCTTGCTTTATTTAATAAATTTAAAATAAATTAAATGTTTTTTAAAAGAGTAAAGGAGTACAGAGGAGTAAAGAGAGAGGGCTCCAGGAAAACAATTTGGGGAGAAGAAGCAGAAGGGTCAATATGTCAGTTCTTTTATTTCCTGAGTGTAGATGACTATGGGCAGCTATCCCTTTGGCACGATGGTGTCCCTGAGTAATCTTGATGTTGTCCGTGTAACATTTTTCCTTTTGTTTTTACCTTCAGAACTCCTTTCCCATATGCCTTCTGCTTTCCTCTGACACCATCACCATGCTGGCTCAGGCCCTCATCCCTTCACATCTGGACTCTTGTGATGGCTGGCTGCTTGGTCTCCTTGCCACAAGCCTCTCCCCACCTCCCCCCAACTCAGAAAGCACCAATGTCCCTCTCTCATCTCCAGGATCAAATATAAAATCCTCTGTTTACCATTCCAGGTCCTTTCTTATACCTCACCCCTCCCCACAACCCTCATGCCTTCTTATGCTCCATATAATATGTGAGTCCTTTGGAATCTGTGTAACTGCATTATCTTATCTGTGTGTATTTGTGTGGGGGCTATGACAAAAATGGGGTGATGCCAGGGGAAACCCGTATTGCTTGTTCACAACTATGTTCACAACCCCCGGACTCTTCTTCAGTCCAGTAACACCTGCTTCCTTGCTGGTCTATCTTGGGACTTTGGGCCTTTTCTCTGGCTCTCTCCATAGCATCTCCTCTCCACTTCCTTGCTTCATCCAATTCCTAAATTGGGTTCTCTGTTCTATAGAACGCCTTCCCCAAACTCCCTTAATTCTAGTGCCTCTATTACTTTGCTCCATTTTCTCCTTTATATATCTCGTTTGTAGATTGTGGCTTGCCCCTTGAGAGCAGCAACTGTCTTTTGCTTTTCTTTGTTTCCCAGTGCTCAGTAGAGTGCCTGACATATTAAATAAAAGTTCTCAGCTAACTGATTGAATGTAGATAAGTGTGTGTCCACAGTAGAACCATGACAGCAAGTTTGTGATTCTGTGTCTTCGTCATTCTTCAGCTTTAGAAAGCGGCAGGGCCTGTGTTAGGTGTATTCTTTATTACACCATTGTTTCCAGGGAGGGCTAATAACTATGATACCTGGGATCATGTTATTTGAGCAAATTAAGTTAGCTTCAACTCCTCTGCCTAAATTTCTCTGAGAATGAATGGCCATGGGAGGAACAAGGCAAAATTTGTCTTTGGTGTTCCTTGCCACAAGTCTCTCCCCACTCCAGGCTGTCCTCCACTCAACTGTAAAAGTGATCTTCCTGAACTCCCTCACCCCCCCCACTGAATAAACGCCAATGTCTCCCTGTCTTCTCCAGGATCAAATAAAAAATCCTCTCCTTAAGCCCACCTCCACCCTGCTCCCTGCCAACTTTCCAGTCTTCTTACAGTGCCCTCCATACACTCTGTGATTCAGTTTCTCAAACGAGACACTCTGTGTCCCAACTCCACGTGTTTCCACTGACTTTCCCTTATGCCTTCAGCCTCCTTCAGGTAACAGCTAAAATCCCAACCTCTACAGGGAGCTGTTCACAATCCCTCTTAGTTCTAGTGCCTTCTTTCTCTTAATTATTTCCAATTTATCCTGTACCTAGTTTGTTCATACAACAGCCTGTTGTTTCCTCCATTAGACTGTGAGCCCCTTGAGGGCAGGGATGTGTTTTACCTTCCTTTGTATCCCCAGGGCTTAGCACAGTGCCTAGCTCATAGGAGTTGCTTAATAAATGTTTACTGATTGGCTGATGGATGGAGTAATTGGCAGATCTGGGATTTTAAGACAAGTACTTTGTCCAGTGTTCTTTGTACTACTCCAAGCTGCCTCAAATCTGTGAACAGGCTGGGCTTGAATGCTTTCTGCTGTTACAAGGATTTTTCTGGGTGGGTGAGACAAAGAACCCTCTGATGAAACCAACAGATAAGACTCTGGGTTCTGAGGCCTGTCATAGGCTGAAATAGTAGTTGCTAGAGTTGTTGCTGGATCTTGTTTCAGTTGCAAATGTCACCAGAGCTTATATTGTTCTTGATGTTTTGCCAGACTGAAGGCCAACAGAAAAGGGCCGTGGCTAGGAATGTTCACTTGTACTATTGTGAAGGACAGCATTAAGTCTGGTTTGACAAAGATCAACAAAACCTATTTTTAGCTGACTGAAGGCAGCCTGGACCACTGGGGTTCACAGGGACTGAACTTTTAAAAAAGCCAAAAACAAAGCAGGAAGTTCCATCCTATGCAAGAACTCCTATACAAACTGTTAATAAAAGCTCCCAAGCCGTAGGCAACGTTGAGATTCCTTCTCCTTTCTTGCTTTCTCCCCAAGTATGTGTTAGACAGCAGGAACCTCTTCTACAACATTGCTGAGAGCTGCTCCGTGACTGCTGCCACTTGGTGGAGATTCATCTGTGACTATCCCTTCTTCACTAAGGTGGTGAGGGGGAAGAGGAAGAAAATGAGGCCAAAGAGCTTGATATCCTCTTGGTTGAAGGCAGTTTTCCTGTAAAGGTGCTAGGAGTCTGCCTAGGCAAGTTGTGTATTTGCTATTGGGTCTGTAGAGGGGAAAACCTTCCAGGGTATAATCTAAGATGTGATGACAAAGCAATAAATAAAAATACACAATTCAACATTAGAACCTGGTGGGAGTGTGATGGTCTAAAAAGACTATGGGGAATAAAGCACCGGCCCTGGATTCAGGGGGACCTGAGTTCAAATCTGACCTCGGACACTTGACACTTACTAGCTCTGTGATCCTGGGCAAGTCACTTAACCCTCATTGCCCCGCAAAAACAAAAACAAACAAACAAAAAAAGACTTTGGGTATGTAAAGTTACTTTATATTTATCTTCTGCCAGAACCTTCACCAGTTGTATAACATCCTGGATTGTAGTTGTATGAATAGTTTCCCCTGGTTGCTCAAAAAAGTTTGGAGATGACAGGGAGTGATGGATTCTTATGTATCAGTTGACTCAGGATATGCGCATCAATACATAATCTTAATTGTCCATGGTTGTTTTTTCTCTGCTATAGAGTTGAAGGGTCAGCTAACTTTCCTGGAAGAACTTCCTCAAATCTTACAACTCCAGATCTAAAACACACTTCTGCCAATCCTTACCCAAGATGTCAGGTTGAGAGATATCTCCTAGAGAGTGATAACCAGTAGGTTGCCCACAAGTGCTAAAAAAGTAGCTCATGTTTTGGACTGCTTTAAGGTTTGCAAAGTATATTCATTCCCTACTACTAGCTGTATTTTTGACTTTCCAGACTTTAACACCATATATCTGCTTCAGGTTCACCCTGGGATCTCCTTCAGCTCCTGGGGCCTCTTTCCCTTGATAAATCCACCTTTCATTCCCTGCCCCTCCTTCCATAGGTGAGTTCTGCCTGGGGTCTCCATCTTGAAGAGGAACCCAGGCCAGTAAACCTTTATTCCTCTCTCAACTGTGCTGACTTTCTAGACTTCAACACCATGCCCTCACTGGGTACTCATACTCCAAGCAGGAGGAGGTAGGGTGAGGGAGAGGCAGCCTAGTCCCCTTTTAGAGAAAACTAATCTCTGTTGGAGGGAAGTAGGAGGGGCCCGAGACTGCCCCATGTTGGGAGATATTAGCTTTTAGTACTATGGTAGATATTAGTACTATGATACCTTTCCTTGCCTTCCTCATAACTACCTTGTAAAGAAGGTAGTATTACCCTTTCAGGAAACTGAGGTTCAGAGATGTCAAGCAACTTGCCCACAGTCATATAGCTAAAAGCATGAGGATTCAAACCCAGGTCTTCTGACTCAGTCCCATGTTGCTTCCAGCACATAGTGGTTTTATCCAGGCTCTATCCCCAGTCTATGTAAACTGTCCCAGTAAGACTACACTTTTTTGTGGGGGAGGGGGAAGCAGGACAGTGAAGGTTAAGTGACTTGCCCAGGGTCACACAGCTAATAAGTGTCAAGTGTTTGAGGCTGGATTTGAAGTCAGGTCCTCCTGAATCCAGGGCCGGTGCTTTATAAGACTACACTTCTTAAAGTGAGAATGAATATGGATCCAGGGGGTTCTTAACTAAAACCCATTATGACCCCTATATTATGGGTGAAGGGCTGCCCTTTAAAAATGGATGCATTTGATAGCCAGTCTCATATGGAACCTATATGGTTTCAATGGATGTATGGCTATACTGGAAAGATTTTCTTTGATGAATCCTTTTCCTCACATGGCCTTGGGATTCTTGACTGCTGTAGCAGATCTGAGGATCATACAGGGATCTTAGAGGGGCAGAGTCAAGATGGTGGGAGAGTAGGGAGAAGTACAGCCAAGCTCTGCTCCACAACTCTTCCAAAAAGATCTAGAAAGTACCCTGGATTGATTTTGATAGGGAAATCCAAGAAAACAAATGATGGTGAGTCCTTTTCCTAGCTAAGCGGGGCATAGGGAGATAGAGATCTGAGGATGCTGGGAATGGGATCTAATCAGGAACAGCTTTAAGGAGTATTTTAATGCAGGGCAAGGAAGAGGCTGGGCACTGGGAGAAGAGGAGATCCCATAACTAGTATAGAGATGCCTAAATCTGTTCAGAGTGTAGGAATAGGTGGCAACGGGCAACTCTGTTTCTCACTGACCAATTTCAGGCTGAATGAGGAAGGGCTCTAGGCCAAGATTGGTTTTCCAGGGTAAAGAAAGAGTCGTTATAGGCCCTAGGTTGTATACCAAGTAAAGAGCAGGTTCAGAAGCAAGCAGCAGCTATTTGCTTCTGACTCCAGGAATGGACTGGGGTTTCACTTCCAGCCTCTAACCCCATTTGAAGCCTGTAGTGAAATAACCAGGGCAGAAATGTCAACTCATAGGGTAGCCTGCAGTTCTATCACTCTGAACCTGTAGTTTTCTCCCAACTTTTCGCCTAGTTCTTTTTCCTACTTCTGACAGAGCATCTGCCTCAGGTAAAGTGTTGGAAGGGACCTCAGAGACTCTTTTTTTTTTTTTAAAGTAAGGCAATTGGGGTTAAGTGACTTGCCCAGGGTCACACAGCTAGTAAGTATTAAGTGTCTGAAGCTGGATTTGAACCCAGGTCCTCCTGATTCCAGGGCCGGTGCTCTATCCACTGCACCACCTAGCTGCCCCTTGAACTAGTAGTTTTCTAGCAGGCTGATCATTTATTTATTTTTATTTTCACAAATTTTTGAGTTCCAAATTCTCTCCCTCCTTCTCTCCTATTGAGAAAGCAAGCAATTTGATATGGGTTATACATGTGTAGTCATGCAAAACATATTTCCATATTAGTTTTGTGAAAGAAAATATAGACCAACAACCCCCCCCCAAAGAAAAATTTTAAAAAGGCATGCTTTGATCTGCATTCAGACTCTGTCTGTTCTTTCTCTGGAGGTAGATAGCATTTTTCATAAATCCTTGGGAATGGTCTTGGATCATGTATTGCTGAGAATAGCTAAGTCATTCACAATTTGATCCTCTATTTAAAGAGGGTGCCCAGAACAGCCACCTCTTCATTTCCCACCTGGCTGCACTCCTCTGGACTTCTATCATGCCTTCAGGAATCTCATCATACTGAAAGATCGTATCAACTCTGAAACTCATACTTCTTTAGTACCATCCCCTGGGGTTCCTCCTTCCCTCTGCTTGGAAATGGGAAGGGTGGATGGTGGAGCACTCCTCCCAGATCCTCCCAGATTAAGCAGAGTGCCAAAGGCCACTAACTCATCATTTCCCACTGAGCTATACTTCTAAGATTCTCCACCCTTTTCTGCTGAGGGGAAAAATGCATGCCAGTTATCTCACTAGGTAGAAGGTGGGAGTGGTGGCCTACCTGCTTAGCAGGACCTGGAGAAGAAAAGAAACTTGCCTGAGCTATGTTGGCATTGAGAGATGTCAGTTTTTCCTGGTTACTGATCAGCTTTATCTTTGCTAAATGTATACCAGCACTTTGATGTTTCCCTTTGGAATAAAACAAAGGAATTGATCTTGATATGATCTATGGATTTAAAAAAAAAGTTTTAATTATGTGGGAAATAATTTTTTTCTTCTTGGCACTTTTTGGTCTAGGCAACCTAATCTTATCTGTCTTTTTGTAATGTTAAGTCAAAAAGACAAATCATTTGTAAAGTTTTTAGCACAGCATCTGGCACATAGAAGGCGCTATATAAATGCTAGCTATATAATAATAATTATATTAATTATCTCACATAATGACAATTATGGTCCAAAACAAGGAATATATTTTGCTGAACACTTGTGCCTCAACAGTCCCTGAAATGACTGCCTCTAAATTATAAAAATCTGACAATCTATAATGACCTCTCATTCCATTGATACTCCAGATAGGATCTCCTGATACAGACTCGAGTTAGGGAGAAGAAACAGGTACACTAGAAAGGTGACATACATGAAAATTCAACAGGAGGAGCTGGAAGACATTCATGAAGAATTAAGAGCTGGTAAGATATAGAAAAGAACACTGAGAAGGTAATCTAGGAAGAGGGATAGGTACAGACCAATAGACCCTTTATTTTTTTTTTGTTGGTTATGTAACGTGCAATAATAAAATTTACAATAAAGCTATCTCATTTGACGGTCAATGTAATTTCTCTTGCTATATCAGTTTATACTTTTTTAAAAGTACATATTGTTTTCCAGTCAAAATTGATCACAGAATAAACAAAACCCACAAACCTTTTAACATTAAAAAGGTGGTTTGGAATAATTATGCATGAAACTAAGCCCTTGTTATTTACTAGTTGGTAAGCAAAATGAAGACCATGGATATTAGCTTTAACAATATAGCACAACATTATTTGTTGAATTTGTCAGAAGTGTTGTTACTGTTTGATATTATCAGTGTGTACACTTGTAGTTTTTTTCATCTGTATCTTTGCCATCCACATTGTATTTTTCTTTGAATTCTTGATATTTATCATTCCTTATGTAACCCAGGGTTCAAACAACACATTCTCATAACTGGTTTAATTTTTAATGGCTTCTGCTAATATCCTATATTAATTTTATACCTCTCCTGAATAACACATTTGCATTTTTAACAGAGATCTTTAATGTTGGAAATAAGTTATACCCATCAGTGCAATTTCAGTCACCATGGTGAAATCTCAGGGGAGATTTTTTTGGGAGGTAGGATGGTAGGGTTGACTTTTAGATTCTCTGAAATCATATTGTGTACAGTGTGGCTGGTATGTCAGCCCTAGTATAGAAATCAGTAGCATTAATAAGCTGAAAAAATGAGTACAAGACAAAAAAAAATATTAAGAGAATTATGAATAGGGAAGGAAAGGTATGGGGAAATCAACCTCAGAGCTGCAGTGCCATCTGCAGGGAAGGGAAAGCAATTAAAAATTAAAGCTGTTACCTATAGTTAGAGTATTGATAATTATTTTGAGAAATCTGCCTTTAAGGCAAATTACATCTCACCATACAATTTGTAAGGATCTCTAGAAGAGATTCCCCAGCCTTCCACTGTAATCCATTCCTTAAATGAATAGTTGTAGAGGGAAGAGAGGTATGTGTTATATTCCTGCCTCACAGGAATTTGAGAAAACGTAAATTATGATGTTCTCTACAGCACATATTGTAAAGATTATATATTGTCTCTAACCCAAACTATCCATCCAGCAGTTGTTAATTTAAAAAATGGACGAGTTGCAATACAGATCATTGGAAGTATAACAGGATCATGGATTTAGGGCTGGAAGAGACAGAAATCTGCAAATCCAACTCTTTCATTTTATAGATGAACAGATCCCTAAAGAGGTTGAATGCCCAGAGAATATCCACATTGATGAGATAATAAATGAATTCAGGTATAGAAGAAACACGCTGCAAAATCATTAATGTACATGTGGAAGAAGATTATGTGTCATCATGATCATCAGATAAGCACCTATTTAGCCAAACTGTTCTAAGCTTTCTGGGATGTTTTGTGGCTGGACTTGGTTGTACTCCTTGACAGAAAACTCTGAACATAATGCTGCATCCCGAACATCCTAATAGTCCCTTTCTAACACACTATAAATGTGTCTTTCACGTTATTTATAGAAGTCTATTTAAAAATGTATTTTTAACCTGTGCCAATATATCACTGTAAAGAGATCCACAAGTCACTTAACCTGTTTGACTCCATTTCCTCGACTATAAAATGAAGATAATTGTGGTTGTTTGAAGATCAAAGGAGATGATTATAATGCACCTAGCACAGTTCCTGGCACATAGTAGGTGCTATATAAATTCTAGATATTATTATTATTATTATTATGTACTAACCACTGTGAATTGGATCACTATTGGGCAAATAACTCCACCAGGTTATTGAGTCTGCCCTCTTTCTACTCTAGGGAAGATCAGGGGAGATAATTTATATAAAGCACTATGCACAATTCTTGGCACATAATAGGTGCTATATAAATTCTAGCTATTATTATTATTATTATTTATCAAACACTGTGTGAATTGGATCACTATTGGGCAAATAACTACCAGGTTATTAAGAGGTTTCCCTTTCTACTTTTCAGGAAATAAAGTCGTGGGTTCTTCAAAATTCAGATATTCATGAGTGAGATTCCCTCTGTTCCCAGGCACCAGGTCTTACCCAACCCCACCATTTCCTCCTCAGTTAAAAGGAGATAACAATTAGCCCGAGGAAGGACCCGAGGCCACGCAGCGGGTCAGGAGTCCATGGGCCGGCAGGCCCATCATTCTCTCGACTCTCAGTCCTCGGCTCTCTGCTCTATCCCGGGCAGCCTCTTCCCAGAAGGCCGAGGCCGGGAACTGTCCGGGTCACAGCTGTTAGGAGGGAGCTGAGAGACACGAGAGGCCGGCCCCGCACTTCAGAGGAGATGAAGCGGGCCAGCCCAAGGTCACGCGGCGGGAGCCACGTCTCTGGCCTCCATCCAGGTCCAGCGACAAGCGCTGGCCAAGCAGGGGGCACCGACGCTGCCTCCCTCAGGGGCGGGCGGGCTGGGGTCTTCAGACGGCCTCGGTCACGGGCAGAGAGGTCGCCTTCTTTATTAGGGCACCAAGAACAAAACCATTAGGCCTCCTCCTCCTCCTCCTCCTCCTCCTCCTCCTCCTCCTCCTCCTCCTCCTCCTCCTCCTCCTCCTCCTCCTCCTCCTCCTCCTCCTCCTCCTCCTCCTCCTCCTCCTCCTCCTCCTCCTCCTCCTCCTCCTCCTCCTCCTCCTCCTCCTCCTCCTCCTCCTCCTCCTCCTCCTCCTCCTCCTCCTCCTCCTCCTCCTCCTCCTCCTCCTCCTCCTCCTCCTCCTCCTCCTCCTCCTCCTCCTCCTCCTCCTCCTCCTCCTCCTCCTCCTCCTCCTCCTCCTCCTCCTCCTCCTCCTCCTCCTCCTCCTCCTCCTCCTCCTCCTCCTCCTCCTCCTCCTCCTCCTCCTCCTCCTCCTCCTCCTCCTCCTCCTCCTCCTCCTCCTCCTCCTCCTCCTCCTCCTCCTCCTCCTCCTCCTCCTCCTCCTCCTCCTCCTCCTCCTCCTCCTCCTCCTCCTCCTCCTCCTCCTCCTCCTCCTCCTCCTCCTCCTCCTCCTCGCCCTTTCTGCCAGCAGCCTCTTTCACAAAGGCTCAACCGCTGTTGCCTAAGCAACCGGCCCCTAGCAACCGCTCCTTCCGCTGGAGTACTCCCGTTTTCACTGCGGAGGAAGTGATGTCAAAGGTAGCCTCTACTTGGAGTCATCTTCAACCCCAACTAGGGCCCCCTTTCTCTCCTCCCAAATTCCCCCCTCCTTTTTCCCTTGTAAAGGGCTCTTAGCCGTTGGCATGATCACGGGCTTGGTCCCGCTGTGCTCGGACCACTTTCTCACGAAGCCCCATCTCCCGGGGTGCATCGCTCTGCCTCATTGGTGGCTTCCCGGTGGTTACAGAAAGGCCCTAATCTCCCAGCATACAGCAGTGCTGTAGCCTGAGGCTCGCGAGGTGGAGGCGGGGCTGCCTGCAATCTCCCAGCAAGTCGCTCCTTAGCAATCAGCTCTAGAAGGCTGTGGGCCGCTGTGATTGCCGCTGCCCCTTCTTACAGACAGGCCTGCCCCGCCAGTGTTTAAGATAGAGCAGAGCTGTTTGGCACATGACGCACAGTGTTGTACAGACATAGTATAGGTCACGGATTGAAAAGGACTTTGGAGACCACCAGCCCAATGCCCTCGTTTTCCACATGAAGAAACGACTGGAGGGAAGTTAAGAGTTTCTCGTAGCCACACAGCAGCCAAGTAGCAGAATTAGGACGACAGCTCAGGCCCTCTGACTTGGAGGCTAGTACTAGATTTTAAGAAGTCTAGGGGGGCATCTAGCCCAACTTTTCACCCAGTGCAGCAATCCCTCCTGCAAGGTAGAGCAGGGTTCAAATTCTTCCTAGAATAAGTTGCTAACCTTGTGGCCTCGGTTTAGTTCCTTAATCTCACTGTTAGGGACTAATACGACTCCCATTTTCTCATTATATCCTCTTTCCTCCTGGTAGTTGCTTAATGTTTGTTAAATTACGCCTAGACTTTGGGAAAGTCACTGAATATCTCTGGGCTTCATTTTTCTATTCCCACCCTGCCAACCTCACAGTTGTTGTGAGGAGCGAATGAGATAATAGGTGGGGATGGTAAGAGACTTTAAAAGTATAAAGTGCTGTGCTTTACAGGGGTCATTATTATTATATAATGTAGCTGCTGAATTTCCTTGAATTTAGTCACAGAACAGTCCTATGGTGGCCTGGACCATATGGTGGCTGGTGAAAGAGATCCGTGTGTGTGTTTTTGATATGTTGTCTGGTGCTCACCATGCCCAGTGCCTTTCAGATTTCTTTATTGTACATGAAACCGCAAATCTATTATGTACAACTTGCCATTCCTCCCCTCCCCCCTTTTTTTGTGTGGCAATGAGAGTTAAGTGACTTGCCCAGAGTCACACAACTAGTAAGTGTCAAGTGTCTGAGGCCCGATTTGAACTCAGGTCCTCCTGAATCCAGGGCCGGTGCTTTATTCACTGCAACACCTAGCTGTCCCCCTCAGATTTCTTTGTAAAGAGCATATTCATGGTATCCCGGTCTGAGGCTTCTTGATAGTGAGGGCTGTTTCATTCTTGTCTTTGTCTCTCCAGCACTTATCACAATGCAGTCCTTCCACATGGTAGTTGTTTAATAAATGTTAAATTCAGTCCAGACTTTGGGCAAGTCATTGAACATCTCTGGGTTTCTTTTGTTTGGCCTCTTTTGTTCCTAAATCCTGAAGCATATTTTATTTCTTCTTCTTCTTCTTCGGCAGGGCAATGAGAATTAAGTGACTTGCCCAGGGTCACACAGCTAAATAAGTGTCAAGTGTCTGAGGTCAGATTTGAACTCAGGTACTCCTGAATCCAGGGCCAGTGCTTTATCCACTGCACGAACTAGCTGCCTCTGAAGCATATTTTCAAACACATTCTTTGCCTCCCTCCCTAGTGCACACCTTTCCATTCAAGTCACCATATATTCAGATATATGTTGCCTTGGGGCAGCTAGGTGGCACAGTGGATAGAGCACTGGCCCTAGAGTCAGGAGGACCTGAGTTCAAATCTTACCTCAGACACTTGACACTTATCTAGCTGTGTGACCCTGGGCAAGTCACTTAACCCCAATTGCCTAACCAAAAACAACAACAACAAAACAAACTAGAAGGGATATAAGAAGTTATCTCATGCAGATATATGTTGCCTTGCCCCGAAGGACTTCATCAAGTTTTTGTGTAGAACTTTTCAATCTCTTCATCCTCTGGAACAGACGTTGCGGCACAAAAAGTAATAATGGTGGTATTTTTGTTCATGCTTACTAACAGCACTGCAAAGTGAAATGATCACATATACCAAGGAATAGTTTTTTGTTGTTTTGAGGCATGATAAAACCAACTCCACCACCTCCTTTATTTGCTTCTCCAAAGATCTTTGAGGATAGTTACAACTTCCTCATGCCTTCTGGTATAATTTCTTTCTTTTTTTAAAAATAAGTTTTTATGATATATATTTACATCATCATTGTATCCCATGTATCCTTTCTCCTTCCCCTTCCCGAGAACCATTTTATATGAAAGACAGTTGTTTTTGGAGGGAGAGGGGAAAAAAGACTGCACAGCTGGTTGATACATTGAAAAAAACCTGAAAACCTGTTCAGTGTGGGATGTCCTCTTATATCTCTTCATTTGAGTCCCACTTGGTCTTTATAATCTTGTTACATTTACTTTTGATTTGTTGGTGTGTTCTATTTACATTGTTGTAGTTACTGTGAACATTGTTTTCTTGGCTCTACTTCACTGCATTTGTTTGTGTAGATCTTTTTGTGGTTTTCTGTAGTCATCATACATAATTTCACACACATAATTTCTTATAGCACAGTACAATTTCACTATATTCATACCAACATTTGTTTCACCATCCTCTAGCTGATGGGCATCTATTTTGTTTCTGATTCTTAGCTATTACAAAAAGTGCTACTATAAATATTTTGGAGTATATGGGGACTTTTTCATATCAGTGGCTTTGTTGGGGGAATAACCCCAATAATGGAATCTCTGATTTAAAGGGTATGGACATTTAAGTCACTTTATGTTATTTCAAACTGCTTTCCCAAATTGGTTGTACCATTTCACAGCTCCACTAACAAGATATTAGTGTGCCTGTCTTTCCACAAGCCTCTCCAACAATGACTATTGATTGTAATTTTTGTAATTTTTGCTACTTTTCAATGTGTGAGGTGAAGCCTCAGAGTTGTTTGGATATGCATTTTCCTGATTATCAATGATTTGGGGGTCAGCTAGGTGGTGCAGTGGATAAAGCACTGGCCTTGGATTCAGGAGGACCTGAGTTCAAATCCAGCCTCAGACACTTGACACTTAACTAGCTGTGTGACCCTGGGTAAGTCACTTAACCCTCATTGCCCAGCAAAAAACAAAAACAAACAAATTAATGATTTGGAGCATTTTTTTCATGTGGTTGTGAATACTTAGCAGTTCTTCTTTTGAGAACTATTCATATCCTTTGACCATTTATCTATTGGGGAATGGCTATTAGTTTTATATATACTTTTTTTTTTTTTTGCGGGGCAATGGGGGTTAAGTGACTTACCCAGGGTCACATAGCTAGTAAGTGTTAAGTGTCTGAGGTCGGATTTGAACTCAGGTCCTCCTGACTCCAGGGCCGGTGCTTTAACCACTGCACCATCTAGCTGCCCCCTTATATATACTTTTTAATTATTTATACATCCTGTATAGCAAATCCTTATCAAGATAAATTTGGTAAGATTTTTTCCATTTGACTACTTCCATTTTGATCCCAGATGCAATAATATTGTCTGTGCTGTAGCTTTTCAGTTTTGGGGTTTTTTTGGTGAGGCAATTGGGGTTAAGTGACTTGCCCAGGGTCACATAGCTAGTAAGTGTTAAGTGTCTGAGGTCAAATTTGAACTCAGGTCCTCCTGACTCCAGGGCCGGTGCTCTATCCACTGCGCCACCTAGCTGCCCCTAGCTTTTACATTTCCTATCCATAGCTGTGAGAAGTATCTGTTTTTCTTCTAACTTTTCAACTGTATAATCTTTAATATTGTCATGTATCTATTTAGAGTATATTATGCAGTGTGGTGTAAGATGTTGGACTAAGCCCAATTTTTGCCAGACTCCTTTCCAGTTTTCCCAGTAGTTTTTATCAAGTAGGGAGTTTTTCTGTAGATAATTTGTTTTCCACTTTATTAAACATTGGGTTATTGAATTCTATTATTTCTAAATCTCCTTCATCTAGTCTGTTCCATTGATTTTTCTATTCTTTAACCAATACCAAATGGTTTTGATGACTGCTGCTTTAAAATATAGTTTGAGGTCTGGAAGTGCTAGTCCTTCATCCTTACTTCTTTTCATAACCTCCCTTAATATTCTAGTCTTTTCTTTTTCCAAATGAATTTTGTTATTATTTTATCTAGTTCTGTTAAGTATCCCCTTGGTAATTTGATATAGCATTAAAAGCACAAATTAATTTTGATAATACTGTAATTTTTATTATTTTGGCACAGGCTGGTCATGAGCACTGAATATTCCTCCATCTATTTAAGTTGTTCTTTATTTCTTTAAGGAATGCTTTGTAATTGAATCTATACAAGTCTTTTGAGTACTTTGGGAGCTTGATACACAGATATTTTATGCATTTGTAGTTTTTTGGAACGGAATTTCCTTTTCGATTATTGTTTCTTATGTTTTGTTATTACATAGAAATGCTGTTGATTTTTGAGGATTTATTTTGTAGCCTGAAACTTTACTAGAGCTATTAATTATCTCAATTAGCATCTTTGCTGATCCCCTGGGGTTTTCCAAGTAAACCATAATATCATCAGCAAATAGGGTCTTAATATCTCTTTACCTATGTTTTATTCCTTTCATTCCTTTCTCATCTTATTGTTATTACACTTCTAGAACTATTTCGAATAATCCTGGGAAGAATGGACATCCTTGTATCACTCCTGTATTTATTGAAAATGGTTCCAGTGTATTCTCATTGCATATGATATTTGCTCTTTGGTTTGGGGCAGCTAGGTGGTATAGAGGATAGCGCACTGAGACTGCAGTCAAAAAGACCTGAGTTTAAATCTGGCCTCAGACATTTAGTTACTAGCTGTGTGCCCCTTGTTAAGTCATTTAACTTCTTTTTTGAATATGAAAAACTGAAGGTGAGACTCTGGACTAAGGTGTTCTCATTAGGTAAGGACATTTGCTATTCTTCCAAATTTCTGGAGAAGGTAGTTCTACTTTTACCTCTTACTAAGCCAAAGGAAGAAGCTTCTTCAGAGGGACTGCAATAAGAGGGAATAGGAAGTGGACTGAATGACTTAGGACAAGAACACAGAGAGAAGGCTCTTTTAGGTACCTCTCTCTATGGTAAGTGCTGACGTCTGGGTAGCTTTGAAGTGCTACAAAAAAATCATGGGGTCATAGAACATTGGAACTGAGAAACTGAGTTGCCCAGGGACACATAGAAATTCCTGACTTAACCCCTCTGTGCAGTGCCAGGACATAGAGCCAGCAACCTTATCGTCCATCTCGCTTTCCAGAAACCTTGAGTGGTTTTCTTCCATTCTGTCAAACCACACTCCCGCCAGCAAGTCTCCCCTGCTTTTGAGCTCTGCTTTTCTCCTTACCCCGAGCAACTCCAAGCTCCTCTTTAAGACCAGACACTAAGCTTTGTGATTCAGTGACGTGGCACAGTAGGAAACAGAAACTCTTAATTACACGAATATGATCACATATTTATTGAGCACTTATTTTGTACAGGGTACCCAGAGAAAAGGAGGAAGGGAATGGTGGACCCTTTCTTTGGCCCAAAGGCTATTTATACTTCGAGGACTCTTCAACTTCCCCCTCTCCATCTGTCCCTTCCCCCTCCCCTTTCCCTTCTGCTTTCCAGCCTTATCCACTCTTGTTTCCTCCCTCCCCTTTTCAGCCCAAGTGAAATGGAAAAGTAGATGTAGGCATGCGCAATAGTCCCAGGAACTGTGCCCCGCCCCTCCCTTTCCCACTTTCAGCTTCCTTTTCCCCTTTATCCCATCTCTATCAGAGCCCAGGAAGGAAGGAGGGGGAAGGTAGTTATTGGATTTCTTCTAGGCAAGGTTCCTAGAAGGAGTCATTATTGCACAAGTACAGTTCCACCTGTCTAGAGGCAACAGAAGGAGGCAGCTCCTGCCTGGGCCATGGCCAAGGTCGAGGCAGCTCAGGTAGGCCCCTTGAATTACACTGGGGCACTGAGGGGTGGAGATACCCTCTGGGGAGGCAAGTGTAAAAGAGAAAGTGGTGGGGCTCTGTTTGTGTCTGTGTGACCCATTGACTGGCAGATTGACTGATGGGATGATGCTCTGTGTGAGATGCGGCTTGAAGGCCTGGCTCTATGTCGAATGTTTGTTGAATGAATGAGTATGTCTAGGTGATTTTCCAGTTGTACATGAGTGTGACCAGAACCCTCCCCAGGGACAGGAAATTGCAGGGATTTCCCTGTTCTCTCTGCTTTGGAGACCCCACCACTATTACTTTCCCTACTGCAATGGAGCTATTTAGGTGGTGACTCAGATTAGGAAAGCAGGTAGTAGAGGAGATGGCGATTTAGTCAGCTAGTACTAAAAAAAAAAAAAGGCTTTAAGAACGAACCTCTATTCTTATTTTTTTGCTTCTTTCCCCCCATTTATTTAGAATTTTTTCCCAAATTACATGTAAAAACAATTTTCAACACCAATTTTTAAAACTTTGAGTTCCAAATTCTCTTCCTCCCCCCCCCCCCAAGAATATATCATACATGTGTAGTCATGCAAAACATTTCCACATTAGTCAGGTTGTGAAAGAAAAAAGACCCAAAAAAAACTTAAGAAAAAGGAACCAAAAAAAAATTATGCTTCAATCTGTATTCAGACACCATCAATTCTTCCTCTTGAGATGGATTGCACTTTTCATAAGTCCTTCAGACTTGTCTTGGATTACTGCATTGCTGAAAATAGCTAAGTCATTCACAACTGATGATCTTACAATATTGCCATTACTTGGTATATGGTACATTTCACTTTGCATCAGTTCCTCTAAGTATTTTCCAGGTTTCTCTGATAGCGTCCTGCTCTTCGTTTCCCAGAGTACAATAGTGACAAACCTCTATTCTTTCAGGTTCCTACCCCATACCACTTTCACCAAAAATAAAGAAGTGATACTCTTCCTTTCATATTCTACTTGCCCCCCTTGTGATTTATTTTTCCCATAAAGGCTGACTTTAAGGTTTGTATTAACTAGATTTCATCTCCATGAATATTTTTCTAGTATGGGGAGATGGAGTATTGTGTGATTTAAGCTGTACCTCATTTGGATGTGGGTCTCTGAGGACAGCCCTAAGTATTTATTGGTGTCTCTATTTTTAGGCAGAAAAGGGATAGGGTATTTACAACTCTGTAGATGTGTTCAACTCCGACTATGCCTATGACTTTGTGATAATATGTGGGTATGTATCTCCATGATTGTGTGCTTGTGTATATGCCATGTGTCCAAAGTGGATGTGTGTTGCTGTGAATTAGCCTGGGTCACTCCTAACCTCTGAAGGACGAGGCCAGGGTTGGCATATTCTGCACAGGCACATTCACAGTCTGGGGGGTCCAATTCTATTCAGTTCAACAAACAGCTCCTACTATGTTAAAGGCACTGTGGCACTGAAGGTAAAAATACAAAATAAGACATGGTCTCTGTCCTCAAAGAATTATAGTCTAATAGGGGAAAGGGAAGAATATGTAGATAAATAATTAGAATGCAGGGCACAATGTGATAAAGTTCAAAACAAAGTTTTGAGAGGTTTGAGAAGGAAGAGAGGTTTCTAGCTTGTGGGGCAGGGCCTGAAGGGTAAGTTGGGCCTTGAAGTGAGGTAGAGATAGGGCAGGGGAGACAAGAGCCCTTTCTAGGTGAAGGGGCTATTGTGAGGAAAGATGGGCAAGTAGGAGAAGACCAGATTCAAAGGGAAGGTGGGTGAATGTATAGTTTGGCTGGGGTACAGTGTGTGAAGTATGTGAAGGGGAATAGTCTGAAAGCAGGGGAGGTAGGTGCAGGCCACATTGTGAGCTCTAGAATGCCAGCATTAGGATTTTATATTTGATGCAGGAGACAAAGGCGGAGCCTGGGATCAGAGAAGGGCAGAGGAAGCTCACTTGGATGACAGTATGGTGAATTAGGGAATGGAGAGGCTGTGTCAGGCAGTAATTAAAAGTATAATAGCTAGCATTTGCAGAACACTCTAAGGTTTGCAAAGCATTTTACAGGTGTTATCTTATTTAATCCTCACAACTACCGTAAGGATTAGTTTCTATTATTTTCCCCATTTTACAGATGAGGTAGAAAGAGGTTAAGTGATTTGCTCAGGGTCACACAGCTAGTTTCTGAAGCTACATTTGAACTCAGGTCTTTGTGATTCCAGGCCCAGTGCTTTCTCTACTGTGCCACCTAGGATATGAGAAAGTTCTAAACCAGATCTTGTTGGGGACTCAGGGAGTGAGTGAGGATTCCTCCCAAGGTTTGGTGGCTGAATTAGAAACCCTCTTTCTAGACAGGGCTGACAGTCAGCCTAATTCATTATTTGGCTAAATGAATGTTAATATGCTAGTGAAATTTGTGACCAGTGATGCTCTTATTTCATAAGAGGCAGCTGGTGCCACAATGGATAGAGCTGAGTTTAAATCTGGCTTCAGACACTTACCAGCTATGTGGCCCTGGGCAAATCACTTGACCTCTTTGTGCCTTGTTTTGCTTACCTACAAAATGAGGATAATAATAACACCTACCTCCCAGTGTTGTTGTGAGGATAAAACAATATTTGTAGAGTGCTTTGTAAACCTCAAAGCACTCCATAAATGCTAGCTGTGAAGACTCTGGACCAGTTTTTCATGTTGCCATGCTGGTGAATTGTTTGTATGGTGTCCCCTCTACCATTTCGTATTGAAAACTATCTGTCCTATATCTAATCACCTAAGACTTATCAGTCTTATAGAATCGACAATGACATAAGTAAACAAACTGAGTGCTAGTGAGAAAGGTAGAAGGCGGTTTTCTCTTTCATTCCACCAAATCAGAATCTTCCCAAGTAAACAGCCCATTCTAACAGTGGCCTCTGGAGACCAAGTCCTTGTCAGGGTTCTCTGTCACAGACTGTCGTGTAGTGGGGAAAGAGGAGAAAGAAAAAGAGTTCTGATGTGGGGAAAGAATCGTAAATATCCTCAACTAGCTGTGGATAAGAACTGTTAATGGGTGTTCAGGTGAGCACCGGAAAGACTAGAATAAGAAGTGTGTGACTGGTGATTTCAGGTCTTCCTGACGTTTGAGGATGTGGCCATCACTTTCTCTCAGGAAGAGTGGGGGATGTTGGCTACCTGGCAACAGCAGTTGTACTGGGATGTGATGAAAGAGAACTATGAAACTTTGAGTTCTTTGACTGCTGGTGAGTTGTGATTTTTTCATGCATTTATTTATCTGTGGGGAAGGTTCAGTTTCAGGAAAGGCAGAGAAAGTTTCTTTCACCTGTCTCATCTATGTCTGAATTGGAGACATTGTGAGAGATAGATCTGATAGGCTGGTAAGAGGCTTTTACTGAAGATAATAATTTTGACTCATCCATTTAGGGGACAAGAAAATCTGAGTAAGGTCCCCATGGGTGTGAATTAAAGGTACAGATTTAGTTGAGGGAAGGGCAGTAGAGAGAAGGTGTTAAAAGATGACATGGAAAGAACCAGATTAGGATGAAATCTTGGAAACCAAGGCACTGTATGTCAGAGGATGTCAAAGTGGATGTGTTGATATATGTGCTCAGAGCATTGGACACACCTCTTATTCTCATAACCTGGCATCACTTATGGCTGGGTTGTGCAATGGTTTCCTAAGTACAGCCACCTAATAGAGTGGGTGTTTGTGGGAAGTAAGTCTTGGCATAATAGGATCACATACTGAAAATCTTGTTGACTTTGTTTCCAACAGGAAGGTTGGGAGCCCTACCAGAGCTATTCTGTACATTGGGACAGGTTTTTGAAAGCTGGGAAGATCATCAGCACTTGTTGAGAAGAGGTAACTCAGAAAGCTCATACTTGGGTGAGTATTTTCCTCCATGATCCTTTAAGGTGACTGACTTTGGCCAGGAACTCAGTCAGTCAGCAAGTGTCATGGATTGAGCACCTACATTTATAAAATATTGACTCTCATGGGACTTCTGCTGTTCCTGCATCTGCAGCACAGGTAGTACTGTTGACTGGAGTCAGAAGTCTTGGATCCAGTGGTGCACTGGTAAATGTTTAACAATTAGGTGTGGGGAGGGTGGGGAGAGGGGAATCTACCTAAGACACACTTTTAAGTTTAATCTGCATTATTAACATCTTTTCTATTACTTTGTTAAATCTAGTCAATTAACAAAACAAAAAAATTAAGACCTGACTTGTAGCATTTGCCAATTTCAAAAATGTCAGTGTTCACAATGAAAATTTAACACTTGGCTCCAAAGCACATGGTTACTTGGGTTCCACTTATGCCATTTCTATGTGAGTTTGGTCAAGTACCTTAACTAAGGTACTTAACTAAGACTCACTGTCCTATAAAATGAAGGGATTCAACTGGATTGAATGACCTCTAAGATCCCTTCCAGTCCTAATGCTTTGTCCTATGAGCAATTCCCTTTCTACAATCCCTTGTTAGAAGTCCTTCAGGAATACTGATTTTTTCCCCTCTCTTATAGGTGTTGGGGTCAGAAAGCCTCCTAGGAAAGAAAGTCCTAGGAAACAGCAATTAAGTGGGGATTTCCCAAAGGAACAAGGTGATACAGGTTCTCAGTCCCCCAGCCACAAAAAATCTCAAGAAACAAGTCTCCTGTCCCCAGGACAGATGGATAGTTCGGTGAGGACTGAGCCCAGTGGCCACAGGAGAGATAATGGAGTCTTCCACAGCCTTTCTCCAGGTGAGAGAGCTCTCATGGAGAAGATACAAAACCAGGAGCTGGCCTCTGAGAATGAGCTTTCCCTGAAACCTCACCATTGTCCTGAGTGTGGAAAACACTTCAAGAGGCGGCATGAGCTTAAGGTACACAAACGTGTCCATACAAAGGAGAGGCCTTTCCCCTGCCCAGAATGTGGGAAGTGCTTCAGGCAGAAGTCAGCCCTGATGACCCATCAGTGGGTGCATAGCAAGGAGCGCCCCTTCCCCTGCCCTGAGTGTGGGCGCTGCTTTGCCCAGAAGCAGTACCTGAGGAAACACCAATGGGTGCATAGAAATGAGCGCCCCTTCCCCTGCCCTGATTGTGGGCGCTGCTTTACCCAGAAACAATACCTCAAGAAGCACCAGCATTTACACAGTGGGGAGCGCCCCTTTGCCTGCTCAGAGTGTGGGCGCTGCTTCTCCCAAAAGCAGGACCTCAAGAAGCACCAACATGTGCACAGTGGGGAGCGCCCCTTTCCTTGCCCTGAGTGTGGGCGCCAGTTTGCTCAAAAGCAGGATTTGAAAAGGCACCAACGTGTGCATAGTGGGGAGAGGCCATTCCCTTGTTCTGAATGTGGGCATCACTTTTCCCAAAAGCAAGACTTGAAGAAGCACCAGCGTGTGCACACTGGTGAGCATCCCTTCCTCTGCCCTCAGTGTGGGCATCACTTTGCCCAAAAACAGGGCTTGAAGAAGCACCTGCGTGTGCACCAACGAGTACCGGGTAGTAAACGGCCCTTCCCGTGCCCTGACTGTGGGCGTCTCTTCACCCGGATGCATGACCTAAAGAAGCACCAAAGAAACATTCACTGCAGTGAACATTTTTTTGCTTGCCCTGGCTGGGATCAGCAGTTCAGCAATATGGCCAATAATTCCATCAGCTTGGAGTTGATCAAGCTTGGACCACTGGACTGGTGAGCGCAGCCTTTTCAAGACTGCCTTCAAAGAATACTCCGTGCTGTAGAACCCTCCTGTTCCTCGTTACTGATCCACATTTATCTATCAATCACTTGACCTAGTCTCTAAGGGCTCAGCTAGATGATGAGATTGGTAAAGGATATTGTCAAACTGGAGCATGTTCAGCAAAGGATGACCAGGATTGTAAGGGAATCGGTCACCTTACCATATGATGAGGATCAGTTGAATTAAGACAGGTGTTTAGCCTGAAGAAGAGTGGACCTTAATGCTATTGTCAAGTATTTTCGAGTGCTATTATGTAGAAGAGAGATTAGGCTTGTGTGGCTTGGTACCAGAGGACAAAGCTAGAAGCAATCATTTGTAGGGAAGCAGACTGAGTTCTATGTAAGGCAAGAACTTCCTATTAGAGCTTTCTCAAAGTGGATTAAGGTGTCTCAGGAGATAAGAGCTAACCCCATTTGGGGAGATCTTCAAGCAGAATCTTGATTATGTGTACAGGATGCTATAGAGGGGATTCCTCTTTGGGTAGAACCAGGTGTCTTCTCATCTTGCTTTCAAATTTGAGATTCTGCAGTTCTGTTTGCTATTCCATCTAAGGTCTTATAGACTGATAATGGTTTAATTAAATAATATATTTGATTTGAACAAGAGTCTTCCATACTTTAACTAAAGTGTTGGGAATCTGTCATAAAGTTTTGCAAATGTTTATTCATTCCTTGATGGGGGAAGTGTGGAATGTACCAGAGGTCTTGGCTGCTATCAACTAGTTCCCAACCCTTCCATTTGGCTGAGTTAGGGTTTGTTACATCAAAAGAAAGCCTTTTCACTTCTTGAACTTCCTTTTTAGATGCAAAGCTGTTGTTAGTACACACCTTAGAATAAACAAGCAGTTTAGATTAAAAATCTGACATTGGGGGAAGTAGGTAATTTTCAGGAAAAAGAGGGTAAGGAGGCTCTGGGGGGGGGGAAATAAAGCTACTTAAATTTTTGGGTAACTGTACTCCTCAAAAATCACGTAGTGTGCCATTTTATCTTGAGTCCCATAGATCATTGACCTTGGCCTTCGGCCAATAAGTGAGTACCCTAAGGATTTCAAGGTTTCAAGGCCTCTAGGGAAAACATTTTGGGATGAAAAACACGAGCTGAGGCTCAGCCGTTTCATCAAAAGACAAAGTTTGCATTATTTCCCTAAGAACTGACTAGTCTAGTCTACCAGTGTTACTGTCAACTCCTTCCTGGAAGGCTTCATAATAGAAGCTGAGGAAATCTATACTCAGTGATACACATTTGGATTTAATTGAACAAACCAGGGAGAAGGGAAGGAAATCAGCTTTTATATAGTGCCTATATGTGCTTGGCACTTCACAAATGTGATATGATCCTCACCACAACACGGGGAAGTAGGTGCTATTATCACCCCATTTTAACACCTGAGGAAACTGAGACAAACAGTGGTTAAAACTTGCCCAGGGTCACATAGCTAGTGTCTGAGGCTAGATTTGAACTCAGGTCTTACTTACATTAGGCCCAGCACTATCCACTTCACCACCCAGCTGTCTCAACGTTAGTGGTTGAGCATTTACTCTGTATAAGGCACTCTACTAAGTACTTGGGGAGCAGGTGGGGGGAAGGGGATCAAAAGAAGTCCAAGACATAGCCCCTGGGTACCAGGAGTTTACAACTCAATTTGAAGATATTCCACAAACTGACTCACTCTCAGTTGTTCTAGCCAAGATTCTGCCTCTGGCAAAAAGCACCAAGAAATGTTTTCTGCCAGGCCAAAGATTTCTTCCCTGATATCAATCTCAAAGGTGGAAGTCTATTGCAAATGCACTGGTTTCTTTTAACCCATAACATAGCAATGTCTGTCATCCACATATGGTCTAGGGCCACCTCAAACTCTAGGATTACATAGAATGGGTCTGATCCCTAAGGGCTGACTCAGAAAGGCTACATTCACTTGGCTTATGTGACCCCTCCAAGAGCTTACTTTGAGAACGCTCCAAATATGTTCATGTCTCAATTTCCACAACGTTCCCTCCCTTACAGACTTAATTTCACCTCACAGAAAATGCAGAAGGTATAGAGGATGCACAAGACCCCATAAACAGAGAAAACACAAAGTTCCCATGACAGTCCAGCTCCCTCACAGACAGAACTGAACTAGACAGTGACAGCAGAGCCATGCTTCTTCTTTTCTTTCTTTCTTTTCTTTTTTTTTAAGTGAGGCAATTGAGGTTAAGTGACTTGCCCAGGGTCACACAGCTAGTAAGTGTTAAGTGTCTGAGGCCGGATTTGAACTTAGGTACTCCTGACTCCAGGGCCGGTGCTCTATCCACTGCGCCACCTAGCTGCCCCTCTTTTCTTTTATAATAAATATTTTTATTTAAACTTTTGAGTTCTAAATTCTATCCTTCCTTCCTTCCCTCCCTCCCTTCCTACCTCCTTGAGGCAGTAAGCAGATATAGGTTATATATGTACAATTACATAAAACATTACAGAGATAAGATTTCTGAACTCTCCTGTTATCCTGTTATTGTCATACTGGAACTTAGTTCCTGGGGTCTTCTGACCCTCTGTAAAAGCCATCCCCTTCTCCCATTGGTGAGTTCCTTCTGGAGGCTATATTTTGTACAGGAGCACAAACTGGCCTCTATTCCTCTCAGCCCTGTTCCTGGTTTTCAGATTTAAAAACCATGCCCCTGGTCAAAACACCTTCATTCTTCCTATTCCTAAGGTGAGAGTTGTCTTCCTCCATTAGAATATAAACTCTCTGAGGGTAGATGCTTTCTTTTTGTTTGTATTTGTGTCCCTAGTTTGACACACAGTAATCACTTATTTTTTGTTTCCTTTCTACTTTTAAGGTAAACCCCTAAGACTGGCACTACCCATAAAATCAATTAATCTCTTCTAAAAAAGCAGGGGGGATTCAGGAATGACATTGTGCTTGGACTCCTCTCTCTGGTCTCATAAATGAGCACATTTAATATCTGTGTGCATCCCCAGGATAATTCACAACTGGCTACACAGTTTTTATCTCTTGGAGGAAAGAAAATCCTTTTTTTGGACAAGTGGGAGAAAAACTGAATGGACAAGAACACAAAAGTCCCGTGTAGTTCTGCCTACAAATTGGTCAGCTGGGCTCCAGCTGAGAGTAAATACCATCAATCTCTAGTGGTTACTTTCAGCATGGTTGTATATACAAGTTCCTTCAGCACCACTCAGTTGCACGTGAGACATCTCTCAAGGGTTAGGGTTTGGGAAAACATGGTTAGTGATAGGACAAGGGGACAAGAATAGAACAAGGAGAGTAGAGGACAGTATAAAGCTGTACTGCTTAACTGTAGAGTCAAGCCTGAGAAGTAAGGAAAGTATAACCAGAGCAGAGGTGATGATGGCCTTGCTTAAGAGACTGATTGAGGCATTGGAAGTCCAGATGATTTGTTTGTCTTCTTAAGGTGCCAATGAGCACATCCATATTCTTAGAGAAACATACTTTTTTTTTTAAGTTATAAACATTTCCTTTCATAGCCTTGGGTTTCAAAGCCCATCCTTCCTTCCCTCCCTCCCCTCCCCGCTCCCTGAGGCAGCAAGCAATCAGATATGGGTTATACATGTATGATTACATAAAACATGACCATATTAGTCATTCTGTACAAGAAAACTTTAATAAAAGAAAAAAATGAAAGTGAAAAATAGCAAGATTTAGTTTGTGTTCCATCAACATCAGTTCTTTTCTTGGAAGTGGAAAGCATGCTTCATCAACAATCCTTTGGGATTATCCTGGACCATTGCATTGCTGAGAATAGTTGTCATTCACAGTTCTTCATCAAACAACATTGTCTCTGTGCACAATGTTGCCTTGGTTCTGCTCACTTCACTATACACCAGTTCATACAAGTCTTTCCAGTCCTTTCTGAAATCATCCTGCTTGTCATTTCTTATAGCACAATAATATTCCATCACCATCATATACCACAGCTTGTTTAGCCATCCCCCAATTCATGGGCATTCCTTTGATTTTCAATTCTTAGCCACCACAAAAAGAGCTGCTATAAATATTTTTGTACAAATAGGTCTTTTTTTCTTTTTGGGGGGATGGAGAAAGATACTTTCAAAAAGCCTCAGACAAAGGCTCATTATCTTAATAGGTCATCAAGTCCACTGAGGAACTCTCCTGATCAATACCCCTTTACGTGGCACAGTATTGTGTAATGGAATGTTCTCTGGGCCTGGAACCAAAGAACCTCAGTTTAAATCCTTGCTCTGCCACTCTCTATTTCTGTGACTGTGCACAAGTGACTTTTCCTATCTAGATCTTGGTTTCCTCATCTGTAAAAGGAGGGAGTTGGACCAGATGGCCTGTGTGCTCATTTTCAGTTCTAGATCTGTAAGTGGAGTTTGTTGTATGGGGTCTGACTCAGTTCTCCTTTCCCTTTATGAATATGTAGGGTTTGATCGGAGCTACTTTCAAGTCTTAGAGGCAGATTCATGCTTGATGAAAGGGAACACATTCTAACAATGACAGATACCCAAAAGGCAAATGGATTGCCTCAGGGAGGTAGAAACTTTCCCTCTCTCTCCCATTCTTCAAGCAAAGATGGAGTAGATGACCTCCAGGCCCTCAGTAATGGAAGATTGGGAAGAGATCACAAATTTTGGGGGTTGGAAGGTTTCTCAAAGACCACCTAAAAAAGTAACAAAATTAATTAAACCCTTGGGAGTTAATCTAGCAAGACACATATAGAACATACACAAACACAGCTCCAGGCTTTCCTCATGTTCTCCAGGGAATTGGCTGAGTCAATTAAGACCACACACACACACACACACACACACACACACACACACACCAAAAAACCAAAGGTAGAGATTCAGTAAAATGGGAAATGAATGATTCTGTGGTATAACTGAGGTTTTGACATTTGCTATTATCGTTGTTTACTGAGAGGGATTTTGCCTGTAGAAAGTGGAAATGATGGAAAGAAGCATGGATATGGAAAAAGCCCTAACCTAGGACCTCTATGGTTTAATCTTTTACCCTGATGCTTACTGGGTATATAAACTGGGGCTAGTTAATTAAAATTTCTGAGCTTCAGATTTCTCTACATTCAATGTCTGTGTCCTGGGTACTGTGCTGGGTTCTGGAGAGATAAAGTAAAAATGAAACTGAAACAGCCTTACTCTAAAGGAGCTTACATTTCACTGGGACAAAACCACCAACCATATACACTTCAATGATACGAACTTCAATAGCCATTCCCATGAAGTCTATAGATGCTGTTATTGTATCATTAACAGAGAATAGAATCTTGCTACACACAAATAAGTAAATACAAAATATTTACAGAATAATTCGGGAAGGGAGGGAAGTAGATCATTTCTAAGGTACCTTCTAATTCTAACAAACCATGAAATCTAAGGATAACAGAGACACAGACACATCATATTAATGCTGGAAGGGATTTCAGAGGCCATCTAGTTCAACTTATACCTATTAAGAATCCCTTTGAAGGGGCAGCCAGGTGGGAAAATCTGAGTTCAAATCTCCCCTGACACTAGCAGTGTGATCCTGGGAAAGTCACTTAACTTCAATTGCCTTAAACATCTGGGGCCATCTCCATTAGTCCTGATATCCTGATATATTTCTTGCCACTGGATCCAAATGACTCTGGAGGAGAGAAGTTGGTGACCTTGCACAGCCCTCATTCACTTAAATCCAATTCACTGCAAGTCATGACATCACCCCAATATCAAGGTCCTCTTTGGGAATGAAAGAAAAACAACATTAAGAATCCCCTCTCCAGGACCTGGAAGGACTTACATGAACTGATGCTGAGTGAGATGAGCAGAACCAGGAGAACATTGTACACAGTATCAACACATTGTGTCTTGATCAACTGTGATAGACTTGACTCAGCAATACAATGGCCCAAGATAGCTCCAAAGGACTCATGATGGAAAATGCTCTCCAAATCCAGAAAAAAACACACAACAACTATGGAATGTAGATGCAGATTGAACCATACTATTTTTCTTTTCTTTTTTTTCTTTTTTGAGGCTTTTCGTTTTTGCTCTGATTCTTCTTACACAGCATGACTAATGCAGAAATATGTTTAATGTGATTGTACATATATAGCCTATATCAGATTGCTTGCTGTCTTGGGGAGGGGAGAGAGAGGGAGAAAAATTTGAAACTAGAAATATTATTTTAAAAATGTTGAAAACTATCTCTATATGTAACTGGAAAATAATTTTAAAAATACTTTTATGAAAAAAGAAAAAAAAATAAAGCCAATTGTCAAATTTTTAGTGTGAGAGTTCTTACCTCAAAAATTGGAAATCTTTACATAATAGGCCTTGATTTCTTATTTTGTTGATTGTCTAGACAGAAGAAAGTATTAATAATGCAAATTAAACTTAAAAATGTGTGCATACAAAAAAGATGATTGTATTTCTTGTAACTGTTTTATTTTATTTTTGTTTTGTTTTGTTTTTGTTTTATTTAAATAAATTATTTTACTTAAAAAAAAAAGAATCTCCTCTCCAACATAAATAAAAAGTCTTTCTTTGGATACTTCTATTGAAGACCTGTTACTTCTGGCTTTGCCTGGTTCACTTTTTGATAGCTCTAGTAGTTACAAAAATTTTCCTTACTTTGAGTTAAAATTTGTCTCTGCAACTTTTGCCCCTTCCTCCTACCTTTGTCCTATTCAACATAGAGGCATATTTTCTCTATTTAAAAAATGGTATCAGGTTTTAAATTATATTTATATACCATTTTTGACCTTTTGTTCCTCCATATAAATTTTGTTATTTTGTCTAATTCGATAAAGTATTTCTGTTGCTATTTATTTGGCCTAGGATTTGTAGATCTGTAGACTTAGGAAGAATCAAAACTTTATAATCTTGGGCTGGTCTAGCCAAGATCATCAAATATTTATTTAGATCATGTATTCAAATGAAAACTGTTTTTTGTACCTGTGTTTGTATGTGTTCTATATGTGTCTTGTTAGATTAACTCCAAAGGGTTTAATTGATTTTGTTATTTTTTAGATGGTATTTTTCTTCTTCCTGGTTTTTATTAATATTTTTTTTGTTGTTTTTTGGTGAGGCAGTTGGGGTTAAGTGACTTGCCTAGGATCACACAGCTAGTAAGTGTTAAGTGTTTGAGGCTGGATTTGAACCCAGGTCTTCCTTTCTCCAGGGCCGGTGCTCTATCCACTGTGCCACCTAGCTGCCCCTGGTTTTTATTAATATGAACGCTGATGATTTGTGAATTTTTGTATCCTACTACTTTATTGATGCTATCAGCTTGATTTTGTTGATTCTCTAGAGTTTTCTGAGTAAATTATATTTCTAGCAAATAGAGATAATTCTGCTTCCTCTTTGTCAACATGTATTCCTTTAATTTCCTTCTCTTTTTGTATTTCTAGAGCAATGTCAAATAACTAGAACAACTGTGGGCGTCCTTGTTTCACTCCTGATCATATTGGGAAAACTTCCAATGTTTCTTTATGACAAATAATACTAGATGCTGGTTTTTGCTAAATGTTTTTCTCTGGAAACTTTTAAAGTTAACTAAATCCAGTTTTCATTTAGCATTGGGACTCCTATTCTATCTTATGCTAATTGGCGAGTGTATGATTCCAAGTTTGCATAGCTCTCCATATCTATCTGGCCAGGATCAGACCCTTGACCACACTTCACCAAGAACATCTTCCTACCATGAAGCTACATGGGGGCATTCTCCTCTCCCCTCTTTCCACTTCTTGCTCTTGGAATAATTAGTGATCAAGTTAGTATTTCTAATATAGGGGAGGGCTAGTATTTAGGAGAGTTACTTAAGACTTCTGAGTTCTAGTCTCAGTTCTGCCACTAACAAGCTAAGTGCCTCTTTATGCTTCTGTTTCCAATTTACTAAAACAAGGCTGATCATGCCTTTCTTAGCTTCCTTGTGGGGACTCAGCTATAGTGGTAGAATACAAAGAATACAAAATCTGTGTCTTCAGAAAACCTGAGTTTAAGTCCTAGCTCCAAAACTTAAGAACTTAAGTCTATATCTTGGGAAGGGTTAGTACTCTCGACTTCTAAGTTCTTCAGGTTTTTTTTTTTTCTGAAGGACTTTACTGATAAGATGGTTTTTGTTTTGTTTTTTTTGTTTGCAGGTCCATGAGGATTAAGTGACTTGCCCAGGGTCACACAGCTAATAAGTGTCAAGGCCACATTTGAACTCAGGTCCTCCTGAATCCAGGGCAGGTGCTTTATCCATCGCACCTCCTAGCTTCCCCCTTTACTGATAAGATTTGGACTAAATTTCTTTCACCAGACCACACCTAGGTGGAAGCCATTGTGTTCCCATCGGCTTGGGTGGGGGCCTACATTCTTCTTCTGAAGTCTCTTTGACTAGTTTGAGTGACTCAAGTCACATATCCCAAGACCTCATTTTAATATAATCCACCTTGTCAACCAATTAGATTTGATAGCTCTTTGATGGACCACCTACAGTTAGAAGGGTATATAAATTGTGAGTCTACCGCCATTTAGTCTTTAGTCTGAGAGACAATCAGTGAGCATCTTTTTATTAATAACCTGCTGGCCTTATTGATAAAAATGATTAAATAGCCCAGAAACTATGTCTCTCATAATTTTAATTGTCACAGAACTGTGTGCCCTTGGGCAAGTCTGAGCCACAGTTTCCTCATATGTTAAGCACAATAATATTTGTACTCACCTCACAAAGTTGGCTGTAAGAACAATCCTTTGTAAACCTTGAAGCACTAAAGAGTCATTATCAATGTGTAGGGAGTAAAGAAAGTCAATTCTGCCTTGATATTGAGATCTCATTGGGTAAAGCCCAGTTTCTTGTTCCTCTTAACTAGGAAAAAAATGAAATCTGTCTCTGGCGTGATGGAGTTTTGGTGATAAGTATCAAATATCCATAATCAGTGACAGGAGTCTAGGCCAAATTTTGAAATTTGTGTTGTGTTTTTCTTCTCTTTGATTGTGCAAGAGCCTCTTCTGTGACATCTCCTCTCTCATCTGGTTTTCCCTATATAGGTTAGCATCCATATTCTAGACCTTTCTGACCCCCTTACCTGGATTAAGACTTATCTTATGTCCTGTATCAAGGAATGTTCTTAGCTAAGAAACTGATAAATGAACTCAAGCTAATGATTAATGTTCATGTTAATGAGTTAAATTAATCTTGAATCCTTTCAAGTAACATATTTCCCTTTAACTAGGAATCTTTAATGTCTAAAAACAAAGGAATTACACCTAATAGGGCTTTTAAATTCTCTGCAATAATACCATCTAGGTGATGGTTAGTTTTCTAGCCCTAGAATAAAATATAGCAGCTGTTAATGCGATGGAAAACTGTACTTGAGGAAAAAGATTAAGCAAAAGAATACAAGATAAAGGGAAAGAAAGTTATGAGGACATCCCTTCCAGAGCACCAGTGCCATCTGCAGGGAAGGGAAAGCAACTAAAACTCAAAGTTAAAGCTGTATCAATACTGATAGGACTCATAGGTACCTTGAGAAATCATTTAGTCCAGTTGGCTGCTTTCAAGCGGACCTACACCTCACTATACAATTTGCAAGGACCTCCAGAAAACATTCCCACAACCTTACACTATAACCCATCCCTTAATTGTATGATGACATAAAAGGAGTATGTATCTGTGCTATTTTTACCCTATAGAGTTGTGAAGAAAACAGCTTATAAATCATAAAGTGTTATATAAAGATGAGTGATGATGATGCCTTGGAAAGGGTTGGGTAGACTTTAGAAGTTTAATTAATATGAAATCAGTAACTATAGGTGTGCCAAAAGTAATATTTTAATAACTTTTTGAAAATTATTTTTAGTTTTCACTATTTACAATATTTTATTTTTCATGTATAATGTAAATTTATTTCCTATATATACTATATATGGTGCTGGGGGTGGGGGGAGAAAGTATATAAAGTTAGGGTGGAACCAGACTACAGACTATGGTGGACGTTAAATGTCAAACAGAAGAATTTATACTTTATAGGAGAGACAACGGTAAACCATGGAACTTTCAGTGAAACATGGTCAGACCTGTGTTTTAGGATTATCACTTTCGTATCTGTATAGGATATAGGTTTAAAAAGGAAAATCTTGAAGGTAGGGAAACTAATGAAGAAGATAGCGTAAACAGAGAGTCCAGATTTATCAAAGTTCTAAAGTAAATATAAATTTATTGGGTACATATAGGAGGTAAAGAATATTTGTCAGATGTCATTAATTTTGCCATATATGTGTACGTATGCATATATTATTTACTCATTTGTAAGGAGCTAGAATTCTAGCTACTCTGTCTAAAATATCTAATGAGTGGTCGCCAATAAATTATAAGATTTAGCAAGAGTTTAGACTTTTAAGGACTAAGGAGAATAAGAATTTGGTGAACAGAGAGAGAAAGGTCTAGATTCATCTATCAAAGGGAGAGCACATTTTTAGCTCCACTCTCCATCAGAGTCCTCACGAAAGAGAGAGAACCAGCCTCACCCCTTCTTCTTCCCACAAGCAAATGTCACTTCCTGACACCAAAGAAAAGCCACATGGCTTGCCCTCAGGCACCTTCTCCTCATGTCGGAGCTCTTCAGCAGGTGGCGTCATTCCAATTGTTACACATTTAAACTATTTTCTCTCATATATGTATCCTGGAATGCATTGTTGTTGGGTGTGTTTGTCCTTCCTGATAGAAAACTCAAACATCAAGGATCTGTTGACTTTTGGAAAGTCACACAACTGGTCTGAATTTGTTTCCTCTGAATATGAGTAGGTTGGACTAGATGGACTTTTAAGAATCCTTCCAATCTTAGATTTATATATAACTATGATCCTCTTGGGCAGCTAGGTGGTGCAGTGGATAGAGTGCTGGTCCTGGAGTCAGGAAGAGCTGAGTTCAATTCTGACCTCAGATATTAGCTGTGTGACCCTGGGCAAGTCACTTAACCCTGACTGCCTCAGTTTCCTCATCTGTAAAATGAGCTAGAGAAATGGCAAATCACTTCAATATCTCTGCCAAGAAATCCCCAAATGGGGTCGTGAAGAGTCATACATGACTGAACAACATCAACAACAAATAATCCCCTTCCATATATTCTAATATATCCTACTTTCCCTTAATGAGGGTGACCTTCTACATGAATACTTTGATGCTCCCAGATGCCAGCTTCCTCTCCTGTCAAAACTTACCTTGTATTTCTTTAGTATGTGTTTATTTCTGTACATGTTGCATCATGCAGTAGAATGTTACTTCCTTGAGGGAAGGGATGGTTTCATTTTTTAAACAAATCTTCTTTGCCTAGCCTAGATGATATCACATAGTAATTGGTGCTTGATAAATCTGTGAATTATGAGTCTGTCTTCAAAGTAGTTATCTAAATCTAAATCGAGATAAATTATAAAATTATTATAAATTTATCTAAATCTAGATAAAATTATTTTCAGGCTCTGTCAACTAACCACTGTGTAAACTTGGGTCACTCTTAGACTTAAACTTAACTCTCCCAGGCATCAAAAGATGTTTTCTTTCTACTTTTTCAGCGAATAAAGTAATGTGCACTCTAAAAAATGCATTCAAAATTTTACAAAAGTCAGATATTCATGAGTGAGATTCCCTCTGTTCCCAGGCACCAGGTCTTATCCAACCCCTCCATTTCCTCCTCAGTTAAAAGGAGATAACAATTAGCCCGAGGAAGGACCCGAGGCCACGCAGCGGGTCAGGAGTCCATGGCCCCGCAGGCCCATGTTCTCCCGACTCTCAGTCCGCGGCTCTCTGCTCTATCCAGGGCGGCCTCTTCCCAGGAGGCCGAGGCCGGGAACTGTCCGGGTCACAGCTGTTAGGAGGGAGCTGAGAGACACGAGAGGCTGGCCCCGCACTTCAGAGGAGATGAAGCGGGCCAGCCCAAGGTCACGAGGCGGGAGCCACGTCTCTGGCCTCCATCCAGGTCCAGCGACAAGCGCTGGCCAAGCAGGGGGTGGGCGGGCTAGGGACTTCAGACGGCCTCAGTCACAGGCAGAGAGGCCGCCTTCTTTATTAGGGCACCAAGAACAAAACCACTAGGCCTCCTCCTCCTAGCTCCTTCGGCCAGCACCCTATCTCACAAAGGCTCGACCGTTGTTGCCTAGGCAACCGGCCCCTAGCAACCGCTTCTTCCGGTGGAGTACTTCCGTTTTCTCTGCAGAGGAAGTGACGTCACCTTCGCTTTGTGAGGTGGTGGAGGTTTTATTTCAGTTGTGTTCGAGTCTCCATGACCCTGTTTAGGGTTTTCTTGGCAGAGATACTGGAGTGGTTTGCCATTTCCTTCTGCAGCTCATTTTACAGATGAGGAAACTGAGGCACAGTTAAGTGACTTGTCCAGGGCCACACAGCTAGGACGCGTCTGAGGTCGAATTTTTAACTCAGGTCTTCCTGACTACAGGTACAGCACTCTGCTCTCCTGGGCTTCTGTCTGCAGATTCATCTTACCTGCGGACATGGGTCACTTCCCGTCCCCCGCCCCTTTCTTGGAGCAGGGTTGTGGCCGCAGCCTCCGATCCACTTTGTCCTGGCCACAGGAACCCATTCCTTTACCTCTCCCAGGGCCCCCTGCTTTGCTCGGTCTTACCAGTGGTTGGACTCGAATGCTCTTCCTCAGGAAACTACATCTCCCAGGACACAGCGCGCTGGCTTCCGGATGCCGCTACAATGGTTGGACTTTGAAAGTGCTGCGCTATTGAAATGAATATTACATCCTGGTCTGGTCGGAGCTTTCCTGATCGTTTTAGTTCCAGGCTTCTTAACTATTTGTGTCCTGGACCTTTTTGGTATCCTTGTGAAGCCTGTGGACTCCTCACAATAAAGTTCTTATATAATTGAAGGAAATGCTGAAGTTCAGTTAGAAGTTAATTAAAATAAAAGTACAGGGGCAGCTAGGTGGAACAGTGATAGAACAATGGCCCTGGATTCAGGAGGACCTGAGTTCAATTCCGGCCTAAGACACTTGACACTTACTAGTTGTGTGACCTTGGGCAAGACACTTAACCCTCATTGCCTCAAAAAAAAGAAAAGTACAACTTTTTTCCCCGTTATGGACTGCCTGGAATTTTTCCGTGGACCCCAGGTTAAGCATCCCTGATCTAGTCCAAGCTCCTCATTTTGTAGATGTGGAAAATAAGCCTGAGAGATTAAGTGAATTTCCTAAAGTCACACAGTTTATTAAGTGTGGACTCTCATTTGGGTCCTCTGACTCCTAATCCATTCATTGATCTTTCCAGTGATCTGGAAACTAACTGTCTAGCTCAATTTATCACACAAACCAAGTACCCCATGTGCACTAAGGAGGCAAAGAAAGCAATGACGGACCTGGGATCAAATCCTGCCTCTGCTAATTTGTTAAACCCATCACTTTCCGCAAGTCCCTGTGAGGTCGGGAGGATAATAAAAGATGTCCTTTAAAATCCTGTCTCTTAATTCATGATTCAATGATATCTCTGAGAGGTGGTCACCCAGTTAACATTTGCTTGAACACTTACAATTATAGGAATGCTCACTACTTAAAAGGCAATCCTCTATTTGAAAACCTCTAATCGTTCTACTATAAATTGAAGTAGAAATCTCTTTCCCTTATAAATTCTATCCATTCTAGTTCATACAGACTAGATCTAATTATCTAATTCCTTTTCTACATAATAATCCTCCAAATATTTGAAGATATCTATTACTATGTAAGAAAAATTTCCTTTTTGACAGATGAAGAAATGAGACAGATTTAAGTGATTTGCCCAAAGTCACATAATTTAATTTGTGTCAGAGGACTATAGAACCCTGGTTTTCTGACTCCCAGGTTAGGGATCTTTCTGTTTTTAGAATGAAGTTAATAATAGGCATTAGGGAGAAGGAGATTGGGGGGGGTGTCTTTTTCAAGTTTCTCCTGTGTTTCTGCTTCATGAATTGTGAAAGATTTGAACATCTTGGAATCTGCCATGAATCCATCAAAATAAAGTATACTATGTGATCAATTCTTTGCCAGAAATACCAGAAAAATCCTAGTCCTTGCCCTAGGGAGCTTAGCTGAGGAAAAAAAGATTTATATGAAGCACCCTGAGAACTATATGTGATAGAGAATATGTCAAATATGTGATAGAGTATATGTCAAAACCTCAAGGTCAAGAACCTGTGACTATGATGGAAGAAGTCCAGAGCTAAATGACCCAAAGGCACAGAGTTGTCAGTTGTATTGAGTCAAGACTTAGCTCCATGTCACTTTTCTAAGTATTCAGGACACTCAGAAATGGGAGAGAGCACTGCTGATTAGAGCTGAGGCAGACCTAATGCAAGAGGTGGGACGTTTGTTGATGTCTAGATAATATTGACAGCTTAAAACCACTAGTCGTCAGGGAGAGCAGAAGAATTATGAAGAAAAAATTTTTTTGTTATGTTTCTTGTTACTTCCATTTAAGATGAACTGTGGGGAATCACTTGTGATAAACTTCCTTTGTGGAAGGAACAAAGCATTCTTGAGGGGTGCCTTGATTGGTGGAGTCCTATCTTAGCCTCTTCTCTATTACCTGATAGTGTCACCTCTGATTTCAGCCCAAAGTGATCTTAGAATCAATTAGAGGGGCCAGAGTGGGGTCCTTCTTCTAAAAGGCAAGGAAAATGGAGGATTACTTCCAGGATAAATTAATTGATATATGGGAGTGGGATGGGTGAGGTGTGTTCAAGGGTCAGAGAATAATCAAGAAAATAGATTGAGTGACCATTGTGCCTCCTTGTCATTAAACAATCTGGGTAACAGGACAAAGACAACTTATATGTACACTGCTGCTGTAAATTTGGAAACTATTTTTTCTGCTTTGTGTTCCTCCATTTGGGCAGGAGAAAAACATTTAAAGAAAAGTGGCTGTATATCTATATATTTGGAGGACAGCTAGTGGATTTGGGGGGACAGTATGTCTAAAAATTATAGACTAGAAAAAGAATCATAGACTCCGAACCAAGATGGGACCTCAGAGGCACTGGAACACCAGTTTAGAGTTGGAAAGGACCTCAGAGGTCATCTAGTTCAACCCCCTCGTTTTACATTTGGAGGGGCAGAGGCCCAGAGATATGAAATGATTTCTCCAATGTCATAGAGCTGTTAAGTAGCAGAAGTAGAGTTCCAATCTTGGTCCTATGACACCAAATCCCATGCTTATTCTAGCCCATATATCTTCCCCATCCAATTTTTGTGTACATTGCATTTACTTGGATGTGTATGGGTTGTTTTCCCTAACAAACTTTTCCCCTCTCCCTCACTTGAAGGTCAGATCCTTGAGGGCAAGATTCATTTCCTTCATCAAATGTAAACTCTTTGAGAGTAAGGATTGTTTCACTCTTGGGTCTTGGCACACCTAATTGGCGCTTGGCATATAGTAGGTACTTAATAAATGTTTTAATCCATGACTAGTGGTTATTCAGTCTCTTCCCCCAAACTTCTGGTTATAAGGTCTTCTCTGGGGCATCCCTTTTCACATTTGGTCAGGGTTAAGAGGGCATGAATTATACATACACAAGAGAAAAGATACCAAAATGTTTACCACCCGCTTTGGGCTACATTCCCAAGCAACCCGACTCCGAGAAGACCTGATCCCAGCATGCTGGGCCACTACTGGCCTCACATGGTCCACGGGCTGCTTGAACTCTCTCTTCAAAAAGATACCAAAATGTTAACAAAACTGTTTTGCTTAATATGGAACCTTTATTTTTGTCAATGACATCCTTGATATATACTGGGGAAGGGAGGGTTTAGTGGTCTAGAAGGTTAATATAAACAAAAGTATGACTTGTGTGAGATTTAAAATTGGATATTAGATCATAAATCTCCCCTACTTAACTTTTCCCTTAATTTATCTCCCAGACTAGTAAATGGAAGAAGCTTCTGGTTTTCTAGATAGAGCCTTTATTGTATATAGTCACAAGGTGATGTTGATTAGAAGGATAGGAAAATAGAAATACAATACAAATCGTCTTAAGTCTAGGCTTAGTCTATATTCCTTATAAAAACTCACCAAACTGAAAAGGCCACCTTTGGAGAGAGGGAGACCGTCTGTGCCGCGCCGTCAGGAGTCCCGCCAAGCAGGCAAAAAGGCCTACTCCCGTTCTCTCCACCCCGGAAGTCAAGAGCCCGGCAGGCAGTCTGACATGCGCAGCAGGCGGACTGTTCATCTCCTCCCCAAAAGGGTTGTCCTTGAAAAACTGGCGTCTTTCAGTTATCCTAACTGACTGTTAAAAACTTTCATATTTTACTACACTTGGAAGCCAAAAACGATTGCTATCCTAGGCTGTCTGAGTATCTGATGTGAGGGAGGCGATAATCCTACCCTACTTTGTCTTGGTCAGACCACATCTAGAATTTCCTGTTCAGTTCTGGGCACCATGTTTTCTGAAGGATGTTAACAACCTGGAGAGAAGGGTAAATAGGATGGTCAAGGGACTAAAGACAAAACCAAATGAGGATCAATGGAAGAAGCTTGTAATGATTTGGGGTGGGCAGTGGATGGTGGGAATGAATAAAAGCATAATAAATAAATAAATAAGTATTGAAGGCCTGTCATGTATAAGAGGGATTAGGCTTGTTCTGCTTGGACCTAGAGGGCAGGATTTGGATCAATAAGAAGCAGGTTTAGGTTCAATGTAGAAAAATGTATTGGTATATTTTCTTCAATGTAGGAAACCACTTCCTAAGAATTATCTAGGATGTAGTGAAGGGGTGTTGGCAAGAGGATTCTTGTTCAGGCACAGGTGGTACTAGAAATCCTCTAAAGTCCCCTTTGGGATTCTATGATTCTTTGACCAATGCTCTCTGCCAGGTGACCCTTGAGGTCTCTTCCATGGAATTCTGCAGTTCTGTGGTCTTTTACAGCTAACAGCACAGCAAAGTTTTCAATAATGAAAAGGACAAAGAACAATCGAATGTTGTGTTACTCTTCCCAAAGTTACTATCATGCAAAGTTGAACCAAGAGTCTATGTCTAAGAAGAGCAGGACATTCAGAAGTCTTAATCTACAAGTTAGTTGACTTTTCGCATATTTAATCCAGAGGCTGGGCTTAACTTTTTTTTTAAGTGTTAGGGGTTTATTATGTTTCTAGAATAATTTTCTCTTTCATTATAAAACACCTATGACTTTTCAACTTTAGCAAAGCTATTACTTTAGGACAGACTTTGTTCTCCATGTTTAAGAAGATGATAATAGAAATAGGTAGGAGTCCTCTAGAACCAGATTGAACTCCCACTCATGCATTCGGAGTGAGTAAATTATTCTTCAGGCTAAAATGTAAACCTAATAATTTGGGACATCCCCTATGGAGAACTTGATCTTAGTCAAATGCTCTGCCTCTGAGGCATATCATGGGACACAACAGCCATTCCAAGAGGGATCTATTCTTTTGGAAGAACCTCTGTTTCTCAGCTCTGCCTGGGTGTTAAAGTCCTTTAAAAGCTTGTTTGTCTTTGGCTTCTGCAGTTTTCATAGGCTACACAACATGTCTTTGCTTCAGGCAGAATTGTTCCTACCCCTAACCTCACAGCATCACACATTTTCTCTACTCTATCAGCGTAGGGCTCTCACATCATACCACAATGTTAAGACTCCCTAGGATTTTCAAGATTTCCTAGGGCTTTTTTTTTTTTTCAATTCAGTTCAGCAATTGTGTTTGTTTCTACCATAAACATCTCCATGTGCTATGTAGTGAGGGGATTTGAAGAGGAAAAGACGTGGTGCTCCTCCTTAAGCCTACAATCAAATTGTGAGACATAATTGAAGCAAACAGAACAATCAGAAAAGCATGCAAAATAGCCTATGATGAAGTATGAAGATGTAATGATATGGATACTAATGCAATAAGAAGTCGAAGTGGGGAAAAATTGTGGTGGTGTAGTGTATAGAGCTCTGGACTTGGAGTCAAAAGACTTGAGTTTGAAATCCATCTCAGATATAAGTAAATCATTTAATTTCTCCCAAGCTCAGTTTCCTTCTCTGTCAAATAAGGATAATAGCAGCACTTATCTTTCCAGTCTTCTTACATCTTCCTTCCCTCAGGTACTCAGTGCTCAGTTCTGGGCATTTTTACTGGCTCTCCCCTATGCCTGGAATTCTTGCCCCCCTTATCTCTGTATCCTGCCCTCCCCAACTTTCTTCCAGAAGTCCCAGCTAAAATTCCATCCTTTATAAGAAACCTTTCTTCACCTCCCTTACTACCAGTGCCTTTCCTCTGTCGGTTATCTCGAATATATCTTTGTACATAGTTGTTTTCATGTTGTCTCCTCCTTTAGACTGTGAGCTCCTTGAGAGCAGGGGCTGTCTTTTGCCTTTCTTTGTATCAGTAGTGCTTAGCACAGTGCCTGGCATGTAGTAGGTGCTTAATAAATGCTTGTTGGCTGACTGAGGGCTGTTGTGTAGATCAAATGAGGAATTAGAGAAACCATGTTTTGCAAACATTAAAGCATGATGTAAATGCTAGCTATTATTAGGTAAAGAAAATTGAAGAACTAAATGGCCTTTTGCAAACTCTAAACATGATGTCATTAGCAGTGGGGCAGTGGGAAAAGTCCTGACTTTGGGGTCAGAAAACCAGGGGTCACATTCTGCCTTTGCTATTCACTTATCCATGTGACTGGGGGGCAAGGCTCAACTCCTCTAGGCTTCAGATGTCTCACCTGCAAAATAAGATAGTTAGGCTAGATGACCCTGAAGGTTTCTTTTACTTAAAGATCTATCATCCTAATGGTAACCCTGTGAGGTAGGCAGCATCCTCATCTTACAGATGAGATTGGTGGCAAAGAGATTGGTGGCAAAATTAGTAAATGTCTAAGGACTGTTGCTTCTGACTCCAGGACTTACAACATGCTGCTTCTTAGGGACAAAAGGTGAGATTTATGTAGTATGCTGAGGGTTTTCTTCCATCAGTAACACAGAAGACAGGAGTTGGGGTAGGATTTAGTCGTAAAAGAAAAGGACCTAATAAAGAGGTAAAACTGACTAATTAAAGAACATTATGGGACGCTTGGATTTGAACCAAAGACCTTTTATTCTCACGTACAAATGTTCTAATTCTCTAATAAGCACCTTAGCAACTCTCCCCATTCCCATGTCACATTTTGTTTGATGACTGAAGCTCCAGCGAGGGGAAAAAAAGGCAACGAAAGAGGGAGTAAACATGACTCCACCCATTTGAGCTACAAGCTGCTCTGATGGTAAAAGTCATGTAGCAGGGGGCACCTGGATTTGAACCAGGGACCTCTTGATCTGCAGTCAAATGCTCTACCACTGAGCTATACCCCCTTGCACTAGAGTGTCTATCTTCTCATTCCTATCTTTTCTTCTAATCACTGCAGTTACATCACCACGGCCAGAAACGACAGCGTTGTTTTATTAACGCTATCAGAGCTAAATGGAATGCTTGGGAAGGGGTGTCCAGAGGCAATTTCTATCATTTAGCTTGGCTTCCGTGATAAGCGAATAGCTTTTTGTGTGAAGCTTCCCGAGTATGTCTTTACCATACGTGTTAGCATAAGTAGACTAAGATTGCTCTTTCCTTAGCAAACAGAGCATCTGACTGCTGCCGCTGTCTCAGATGAGAAGAGTGATAGACCAGTTGCAAAAAATTCCTCTGGTCTCGTTATGGGGAGAGGGTTGGGCCAGGGATCCTCCTCCCAGGAGTTCTCAGATGTTCTCCTGTCCTGGTGCATTTAAAGGAATAGCACAAGAATTTATCTGCCGGGGGTGGAGGCAGGACGGAGGAGGCTCGAGTCTTTGATGCAGGTTCCCAGTTTATACTATGTAAAAAACCATCCTCCCCGCCCCCAAACTTCAATTCTGGAGAATTATTAGAATTTGTTTAATCATTGCTGACTGTAAACAGATGGGCTGGTTTCCTCAGCTGCCTCGGGGGATAAATACAGACCAATCAGAAGCTGAGCCAGGGAATGTTTGCGCCCCACTCAAGTGCAGTGCCAAGTAACTAGCTCTTCATTCCTAGGCTCGAACATTCAATAGGTAACTTCCCTTGCATCCAACACTGTTTCTTCCTGCCTTAAGTGGTACATTAACTCTAAGTCAATTCCGCTGTCAAGGAAAAAAATCCCCACTTTTGGTGATTCACTACTATGGACAAGAATAAACATGACTTCATACCAGCCCACTATCAGCTCGCAAACTCATAAGAATAAGAGATGTTCGTAAAAAGCAAACCCCAAACCAAACATAACCCTCCACCCAAACAAACAAAACCCCGTAAGACTGTAAAAGTGCATGAGTTACAAAGTCCTATGAAATCCGGAGGAGAATGGGATCACTTTCAGTTTAAGGAATCTGGGAAGACTTCGTCGAAAAAGTAGCTTTTGAGACGCACTTTGAACGACAGGTGGGATTTCAAGGCTAAGGAAATGACTGGCAGAAAGTCGAGGAGGTGGAAAAGTGTGAGTTGTGTTTGGAAAGCGGCAGCAAAGTCAACTTTGTCAGGACTGAGGGGTACCTGAAGGAGAATTCTGTGAGAGAGGGCTGGAAAAGGTTAGCCTCAGATGCTCCTTAGTCTGTTTTTCTGTCTTCATTGTTGTGCTTCCTATAGGGTAGAACTAATTCCAGAAAATGGTTATGATCGCTAACTGCTTTAGAGAGCAAGTAGTAGGCAAAATTCTTGGGGAAAGCCAGTAGAGTGGAAAGATGTAGCTCTGGTCAGCAGTTGCTAAAAATAACACAATGGCAAATCCTGAAACATATACATGGAATCTGCTCAGTCCCCTACCTTGCATTTTTATCAGCACCCAAAAGAAATCGAGTGGACGCCCTTCCAGATATCTATTTTAGGCAGACATCGCCACCTGGTGGTTGACAATCTCTTCTCTACCGCCTCTTTCCTTTCAAAGGCATCCTGTCACACACTGCGTTGCCTCCTTTTGTTTTTCCAAGTCACAGTTCAGGCAATCTCTTTATCTCAACTCTACACATGCTCCCTAATCATCGTCCCCCCCAGTTTTTCTCTTTCGAGGCTTGTTCAGTTACTTCAAGTGTACCTCCTTTCTCTGCCCTCCCTTTTCCTCCCTTTTCTTCCCTTTGTGAGTCTTTTCCCCATCCCCCACCAGGCCATGGGCCTATTCATGGCTGTTAAACATCATGTTAATAATATACCTGAATCAAGGAAAAGAAAAGCCATGTTTTGAAGAGAAGTTAGGCATCATAAAGGATTAGTGCTATCAACTGGTTAACACCCTCCTGGAAAGTATCCAGCTTTCTGCTTTGGAATTTCCATAGACCTTTCCATCTACCTCCTCCTCTTCCTTTAATTAAATTTATTTTCCCTCAGAACCAGAATTCAAGATAAATTTAAAAATGATATATATTCAATTTCAAAATTATATTTAGTAGTATATTGAATTTTAAATTTTATTTAGCAATATAGTCAATTAAAAATGTTAATGAGTAGTATTGAAGTAGGTGATTTCTATTCTTTTTTTCATTAAGAATATATAGCCAAGGGGTGGCTAGGTGGCGAAGTGGATAAAGCACTGGCCCTGGATTCAGGAGTACCTGACTTCAAATCCGGCCTCAGACACTTTGACACTTACTAGCTGTGTGGCTCTGGGCAAGTCACTTAACCCCCATTGCCCCACAAAAACAAACAAAAAAGAATATATAGCAATTCAAAACTTTAAATCAAAATCTTTATTTAAAAAAGAATATATAGCATTTTAACTAATCACATTCCAGTGCTATTGTTTCATTTATTGTCTTCACGCCCCCAGTGTCTTGCACAGTGCCTAACTCTTAAGTAAATGCTTAATAAATGCTTACCAATTGAGAGGTGATTTCATGTAAATGCTCTCCACCAAGGTAGATAGCAACCCCTCTATGCTTTAATAGAGAGTTAATGAATTGCCTTGGCCAAAAAAAAAAAAATTCACCACTTGGTAGCTAATCCGCTTTGAATGACCTCCCTACATTTCACTAGGCTGGTTATTAGACAACAGACATATACTCTGTTATTAGGCTCATGTTCTAAGGTTAGTACTAGACTATAGTTAAGTTTTCAGTTGGTAGAAACTGCCAGGTCTTGTGTCTTTCTGTCTTTTGAGACGACAGGGTCACCTCCATGCCACAAAGAGGCTTTGGAGTAGGGGAGGCTACATTTAGCTACATTGTGGATTAAATGGGCTTCCTGTGGGCAAACCTAGGTAGTCTCTTGCTTCCCCAAACACACTGTTGCCCTGGTAGTCTTCTCTATTCATACCCTGCTCATCCCTCTATTTGCTGGTCCTTGAAATTATTCTGGAGTTGGCATCAGGTGGCATCCTGTGGTTTTAGCTGGCCCTCTGTATTGGATGGGTGTGATAGTCCAAAAATTTCTTTGTTTTGGCAGTACTAAGATCCACAAGCTTTGCCTGCTCCAGGCTGCTTCCGCTTTAAATATGGCCTTTTTTCCTGTCTGACACCCCTGTCTTGGGGAAACACCCATATCTCATACTCAGAGTTTGTCTGCAAGTAACACCAGAGATGAGAATCCAATCTAATATATCCGAGGAAGAAGCTGCCCCATCTTTACAAAACCCATGCTCTTCTCCTATCATCTAACTTTCCAGATGGGAAGAAAATGGAATTCCAACTGTTTCACATATCAACTAGGAGAAATAATAGCTAGCATCTACGTGGACTATTTGATCCTCACAACAACCCTGTGAGGAGGATGCAATAATTTCCCCCTGTTTACAGATGAGGGAACTAAAGCTGAGAAAGGTTAAGTGACTTTCCCAAAGTCACACAATACATTTTTTGGGGGGTGGGGCAATGGGGGTTAAGTGACTTCCCCAGGGTCACACAGCTAGTAAGTGTCAAGTGTCTGAGGTCGGATTTGAACTCAGGTCCTCCTGAATCCAGGGCCCATGCTTTATCCACTGTGCCACCTGGCCACCCCCACAAATAAATGTTTGAGGCAGAATTTGAACTCAAATTTTCCTATCAACCCAGTACTATTCACTACGCCACCTCGCTGAAATGATGAACGGTCCAATCTGAGTAAGAGCAGCCTCTCGTCAGGGTCATCACTCCTCCGGCTCTCAGGATGTCTCATTGTATACACTAGGCCACATGTGTCAAACTCCAATAGAAACAAGGGCCCCAAATCTGCCCTCCTTCATCCTCTTTGTTCCCTTATGTGGTCCCACTTCCTTCCTCTGAAGAGCTTGGGACTCCCTGCTGCCCCAGCACTTCCTACCTTCCTCTCAGAGCTTTCCTCGGAGCCTCTGCCCCTACCCCAGTAAAATGTCTCTTTCCTATCTTATCTTTCAGAAGGGTTTTCCTTTTAGCTCTAATCATCACCAAGGTGATAATGAGTGATAAGAGTTTAACTTGCCACTTCTCCAAGTACATTTTACATTTTAACTGGGGCCTAATCCTAAGAAATGTATTTCTCATGGTAAAATTTTAGGCACCATGGCAGATCAGAATGGGAGGCACAAATAGACCTTCCGGGTTCTCTTCAAATTGTTAGAAACGCAGCTCAAAGAATCCAAGCAGCAGCAGAGGGTGGTTGAAGGCATCTTTATTCATCTTTGAAGATGGGCCCTCTTCTGAATGTGCCAGAGAGTGCACTGAAGTGAGGTCCCTCACCTCTATTTATATCCCTCAAAAGGTCCCTCCCGACCAATCACATTAAGGTATTTCACTATCTCTCTATTTACATTTTAGTTATTTCAGTTATTACAGTTGCTATATGTACAGAATAACAGTAACAGCCCAAGAACCCATCAGGTGATACCAGTTGACCAATCAGATTGCGGCACTAGGCCTTAACCTTATTGTGGGCAACAATGATCCCATTCCTCACTAGAACAGTGCTGTGTGAACACACAGAACCGTACATAACTTGTCAAGAAACAAAACTTAAGTTGGGGTTTGAAGATCGGGGTCACGTGGGGATCACCTTGGGTACCTCAAGGTGAACTCCCAGCCCAGCCCGATTCCCATAAAACCCAGCCCCCTCTTCTGGCCCTGCTCGGGCCTAAGGCCCAGAAGCCTCAGCTACTCAGAGCCTCATGTGCCAGGCCACCTCCTACTGGGAGGTTTGGGCAACAAAGCTGTAGGGCCTGAAACCAGACTCACTCTGCCTTTAGGGCTCTGAGAAGAATCCAGATATAGTCTTTTCTCTCAAAATCATGACAGCAGGGGGCAGCTAGGTGGCGCAGTGCATAAAGCACCGGCCCTGGATTCAGACGTTTGACACTAGCTGTGTGACCCTGGGCAAGTCACTTAACCCTCATTGCCCTGTGCAAACCCCCCCCCCCCAAACCAAAAACCAAAACCAAAACAAATCATGACAACAGCCTACTCAACCTTATTCCCTAAGACTGGTCCTCCCTTTTAGATCTCCTCAGATTATACAACCCCATCCCCAGAGAACTCCCTGAGTAAGTGTCCAACACTATTTACCTAGGGTAACTTTCTGCTATTATCACATAGAGGGAATAAAAAAGAGATTGGGTAAAGCTGAAGTTGGAGGTGAGGATGGAGAAGGCGTTAACAAACTCCACCTTTTCATGGACTAGAGGACCTCACAATACTATGGTAACTTGCTTCTCTTAGTATTTGGGGACAGGAGAGAGGAGCTCAATTTGTTAAGCACCTACTAAGTGCCATGAGAGGGATACAAGTACAAAGAATGAACCAATCCCTACTCACAAGGAGCTTACATTCTAATGGGGCAGAGAAGTATATATGTGTATATGCCTGTATACACACAAACACATACATATGAGTGGGTATATATGTGTGTGTGTATGTGTGCATGCATGCACATGCATATACATGCAATTGTTTTTCAGTCATATCTGACTTTTTGCAACCCCATTTGGGATTTTCTTGGCAGAGATATTGGAGTCATTTCCCATTCTCTTATCCAGGTCATTTTTTCTTTTCTTTTCTTTTCTTTTTTTTTGCGGGGAGTCACACAGCTAGTAAGTGTCAAGTGTCTGAGGCCGGATTTGAACTCAGGTACTCCTGAATCCAGGGCCGGTGTTCTATCCACTGTGCCACCTAGCTGCCCCCTTTCTTTTTTTTTTTTTTTAAAGGACACCTTTCCTGAAGAGAGGGGAATTAAAAGTTTGATCATGTCACTGTCCTTTTCAAGAAGCTTCAGTGGCTCCTTAATCCCTTTTATTTTTTTAATTTGTTAAATTTTTTTTTTTTAGTGAGGCAATTGGGGTTAAGTGACTTGCCCAGGGTCACACAGCTAGTAAGTGTTAAGTGTCTGAGGCCAGATTTGAACTCAGGTACTCCTGACTCCAGGGCCGGTGTTCTATCCACTGTGCCACCTAGCTGCCCCTCCTTATTACCTTTTAAATAAAAAACGAACTCCTCTGTCTGGAGTTTAAAGCCCTTTGCCATCTGGCTTCCACTTGTCTTTCCAGATTGATCCCACATTGCTCTCCTTTACATACTGTTTCAGCCAGATTGGCCTCCTTACTTCTGGTAACGCCTCTCTCTCTTTGTACAGCCCACCTCCCAGGTCTGGAATGCTTTCCCTTCTTACCTTTGCCTCCCCAAATCACTAGGTTTCTGCCCCCCCCAGCATGTTAAGGTGCTACTTCCTATAGGAAGGTAGCCTGACCACTCCACCCCCAGTTATTCCTGTTCCCTGTCTCTACCTCTCCCCCAAATGACTTTGTATTTACTCTGTGTATTTTGTGTACCCTTACCTTGGTACATATTGTCTTTCCTGGGTCAAATGTAAGCTCCCCTGAGGGAGCTTTGGTTTTTGCCTTTGTATCTCTGAAGCCCAATTCCATGGCTAGCACATTGTTGAATGGAATTGATGAGACTGGGTAAGGCTGACCCTCTGGGAAGTAGGGCCAAACATTGGTACCTTCCTTCTATTGTACCCCTGCCCCACTTCCTGATACCCCTCTTTCCTCCACTCCCTAGAAGCTCAGTTTGTTCAGCTCTGGCTGTTCACCAAAGATGCCCCCTGCAGCATTTCACCTGCTTCTTACTCCCCTAATCAAAAGTCTTATTCTCTTATCCTGTCTTAAGAAAAGCGAACCCAATAATGTACAATGAACTAAAACACAGCTGTTCTGGTATCTTGCCCCTGTCTTCCTCCTCCTTCCCTCTCCTCTCCAGCTGGTTCCAATCACTTCAGGGTGTCTAAAATCCCCTATAATTGGGCTTTTCTCTTCTTGCTTGTCTTATCACAGGGAGGCGGTCACCTGTCACCTTACCCTCAAACCTCAAACTCCACTTCTCAATGAGACCTAGAATCAACTTCCTGGAATAGCGATTTTCTTTTATTTCTGTGGTGCTAAACAAGACATGATTTACAGCCCGGTCATCCCCGGAACACCTGAAGGTTTGTCCACCTACAGGTATTGGGGAAAGGAGAAGGCAGATCCTCTGAGGTTTGGGAAACAGTCTATTCTCACATCAGATCTAGTGAAGGAAAGGAGGAGGCTGGGAGCCAGCAAATGTTTATTAACGGCCTGAGGAGAAGTGGTGTGTTGTACTGGAAAGAGCGATGGATTTAGAATCAGAGAATCTGAGTGCTGGCACCTACTCTACTTGGGTTCTCTTAAGTAAGTTCTTGCATCTCTCTGGGCCTCAGGATCCTTTCCTAAAAGTGAAGAAGATAGACTAGGAGCCCTCTGAAGTTTCCTTCAGCTCTGTGATCCCCTTACTCATAAGCTTTTGTGCTAGCTGTTGGAGACACACACACAAAAAGAAAATCTTCGTTCTCAAGGCATTCAGTCAATAAATATTTATTAAGTGCCTACTATATACCAGACACATACACAAATAAATATGCTATAGGGTAGTGGGCTAGGGCAAAGAAAGATTGCAGACAAAAGTGCTCTAGAACGTTCCCTTGGTCTGGACCCCTAAAGCTACCCCATCTCACTGGTGACCCCACAAATGCATAGTTTGGTTGTATAAAAAGAATCCACTTGAATAAACTTATTCATCACATACTATGTTTTTGGCTCTGGGGATACAAAGGCAAAACAAAAAAAACAAAAAAGATTTTATGGATTGCTTGCCACTTAACCCTAAATGCCAAAACAACACAATTCCTGGGGGCAGCTAGGTGGTGAAGTGGATAAGGCACCGGTCCTGGATTCAGGAAGACCTGCATTCAAATCCGACCTCAGACACTTGACACTAGCTGTGTGACCTTGGGCAAGTCATTTAACCCTCATTGCCCCACAAAAACCCCAAAACAAAACAATAAACAATTCCTGCATTGCAAAATGCCTATTGGAAATCACCTCCTTGATGTTCTCTCTGCAGCCTCTAACTCTCACTATGTCCCAAATGGAATAGATCCTTTTTTTCCTTCTGCTATTCTAAGTGCGTCAGAACATTACCATTCTAGTTACCTCCAAATCAACATTAGCCTCTCCTCTCCCTCCTTTCCTCTCTCTCTCTGCCACTCTCTCTGTCTCTATCTTCTTTGTTTCTCTGTTTCTGTCTCTCTTTACCTATCTCTGCTATATTTTGTTTTATTTTTTGTGAAGCAATTGGGGTTAAGTGACTTGCCCAGGGTCACACAGCTAGTAAGTGTCAAGTGTCTGAGGCCAGATTTGAACTTAGGTCTTCCTGAATCCAGGGCCGGTGCTTTATCCACTGCGCCACCTAGCTGCCCCTCTCCTATATTTTATTAAACTCACTAAGCATTAAACACCTTCTAGGCATAAAGCACTGTGCTAAGTGCCAGGGAAACAAAACCAAAACAACAAGAAGTCCCTGCCTTCAGGGAGCTTACGTTCTACTGGGAGATAGGACATGTGAACAGATGCTCAAACAGCAGGTGACTTGAAAGTGAGAGCACTGAGTGGGCAAGGAGAACAAAAAGATAAGGAAAGGGCTCTGAGGGGGGTGGCCCCCATGCTCAACCTTGAAAGGAGGTGAAGATGAGGAGGGAGAACAGTTTAGGAGTGGGGGACAACCTCTGCAAAGGTACCAACACAAGAAATGTAATAATGCCAAGTTCTGAGAATAGTAAGTAGCTAGTCTGGTAAGAATACAGCAACATGGGACGGCTAGGTGGCGCAGTGGATAGAGCACTGGCCCTGGAATCAGGAGTACTTGAGTTCAAATCCGACCTCAGACACTTAACACTTACTAGCTGTGTGACCCTGGGCAAGTCACTTAACCCCAATTGCCCTGCAAAAAAAAAAAGAATACAGCAACGTGGGGGGGCAGCTAGGTGGCACAGTGGATAGAGCACTAGACCTGGTTTCAGAAGGACTTGAGTTCAAATCTGGCCTCAGACCCTTGACATTTACTAGCTGTGTGACCCTGGGCAAGTCACTTAACCCCCACTGCTCCACCAAAAGACCCATAAAACACCCCAAAAATAAAGTGTTTGGGACAGCTATGTGGGGCAGTGGATAGAGCACCAGCCTCCTGGAATCAGGAGGACCTGAGTTAGAATCCAGCCTCAGACACTTGACATTTACTACCTGTGTGACCTTGGGCAAGTCACTTAACTCCAATTGCCTCACTTAAACCACCCCCCCCAAACAACAAAAAAAAAAAACCCAAACCAAAAGAGTACAGCAACGTGAAGGGGAGGAGTGTGAAGAGAGTCTGGAAAGGTAGGCTGGAATCAGATTGTGCAGGGATTTAAATGCCAAGTAGAGAAGCTTATTATCCTGGAGGTAATGGAGAGCCACTTATAATTCTTGAGTAGGGGAGTGGCATGATCAGGTCTGTAATTTAGGAACATTATTTTGGCACTAAGTGGAAGATAGTTTGGAAAGGAAGAGTTATGGCAACTGATTGAATGGGGTAGGGTGTGTGTGTGTGTGTGTGTGAGGGAGAATGAGGAGTAGAAAATGATGCCCTCAAAAGAATAGAGAAGTTTAGAGAGGGAAGGAGGCTTGCTAAGTCTTGTCAACTCTACCTCCACAACTTCCATACCCTTTGCTTCATCCACATGTGGTTTGGCCATTTCAGTAGTGTCGAACCCTTCGTAATTCCATTTGGGGTTTTCTTGGCAAAGATAGTGGAGTGGTTTGCCATTTCTTCCTCCAGGGGATCCATTTTGCAGGGCAATCAGAGGTTAAGTGACTTGCCCAGGATCACGGAGCTAGGAAGTATCTGAGGCTGGATTTGAACTCAGGTCTTCCTGATTCCAGGCCGAGTGCTCTTTACTCAGTGAGCCACCAGCTGCCTCTCTCATCCACGCAGCCATCACGTTAGTTTCATTCCTGTTTTCATTGCCTGACCATTTGTAATAGACTACTAATTGATCTCCTCATCTTCAGTCTCTTTCTTCTCCCATTCATTCTCTCTCTCTTTTTTTTAGGCAGGGCAATGAGGGTTAAGTGACTTGCCCAGGGTCACACAGCTACTAGTGTCAAGTGTCTGAGGCAAGATTTGAACTCAGGTCCTCCTGAGTCTAGGGCCGGTGCTTTAACCATTGTGCCACCTAGCTGCCCCCTTCCATTCATTCTCCATAAGGCTGCCAAAATAACCTAAGGAAATCAGCTAGCATCCATCTGAGGATCCCAAAGTATCATCTGTTTCCTCCAGTGTTCCCCAAACTGAATTGTACACTTTGTACTGCTGCCTGAGACTTTCTTACTATCTAATCAATGTGCTAAAGACTGTGGAGGACCCAAGTATAGTAGATACAGGTTCTGGGGTTCATTCTCCTAACCCCTCTCTAACAGGAAGGTCAGGTTCCCCAGAATGCTGCAACTGCTTTCCCCCATAAGGTTCTGGGGACAGGTAATACTGATGGGTTGTGGGGGTTGTGTTCCCCTCACATAACTTAGCCAGTCAACATTTCCCAAATACCATATTCCCAGTCAAAAAGTTGATGTCTCCTAATACTGCTTAAACAAATTTAACATCAATTAGTTTTTAGAGATATTTAATGAGAAGATACGGCAAGAACTAAAGTGCAAAAACTACTCCCCCCCAAAAAACCCCCAAACCCAAGCCCAACCCACAAACAAACCTAGAATACATATTTCCCTCTACACACTCACTTGGTCCCTAGGAATATGGATTCAAATATAAAATGGTTGCTACCAAAAATCTCCTCTCTAAGTCAATTCCTGGGTGTGGCATGGCTGATAGTGGAGTTGCTTCCTTGCTTGCCGGACTCTGTGTCTTAGTTTCTCAGCTGATGAGTTGATTGACTAATGGACTGGCTGAAGTAGGTTCCTCGATAGGTCTAGGCCCTCCCTGGGTCCTGCTCCCAGCTCTGAATCTTCCAGAGACCTCCTATGGCTGCTCCACACTTTTGAAGCTCAGAAGGTCATAATTTGGTCCCTTATATCTCTAATAATCATTTGTCCCAAAGAGGAAAGAACAGATGCAACAGAGACCAAAGAAACAGCAGTGTCAAGGGTTCACAGCCACGTGGGAACCTGGTAGGGGAGGGGCTTCACCACCCTGAGGCTTACAGAATTTCTTTCCCTCATTTGAAAGCCACAGGAGAGAGTTCTTCCATTCACTCAAGCCTTTTATGTGCACAGTTTGTTCCAGTTCAGCAGCCTAAAGTTTGTTTTTTTTAAAAAATTACTTGAACTAAGAGAACAGGAAATAATCATAGGATACCTGTGCATATTTTGAATTAGGGAAAGGACCTCTCCAATATGTATGCCTGGAAGCAGGCTTATCAAGACTCCACAAGGGTTATGAGGTAGCACATATTATTCACACTCTTAACGATTGGGCTTCATACACAAGAAAAGTAGAAGACATGCTACTTACCCTTAAGGAGTCAAACTTGATCTGAACTGATAGGGTTTTAAATGGAAATGTTAGACATAAGGGTCAATAGATACTCAGTATAATATGCTGGAAAAAGGGCAGGAGGGATGTGATTGGGTTCAAATCCCAGCTCTGCCACTTCCTACCAGAGTGATTTGGGGGGTGAGTTGCCTAGATAATTCGAAGGAATAATCACAGAAAACCCAGAATGTAGTCAGAAGGTGTTAATGAGGTGTTAAACCAACTAAATTATAAAAGATCTCTAAATCTTCATAAAGTGAAAGTTAAGAAGGTCCTAACAGTGATTAGTTTGGCAAACAAGTTACCTAAACCTTTAAGGGCTTTGAATAGCCAAGCCCTAGAGGAATTTCAGCAGTTAGTGGAGAAAAAGAAGAGATTTCAAGCTTGAACTGGCCAAGGAGACCTCCCCCCGCCCTCCGCAGTGGGAAGGGGGAATATCTCTGACTCTAACTCTCATCAGCTGTTGTAGGTTAGACCAGTGCGAGATACTACATCCAGCAGGAAGCAGACACAAGACATGCCAGACAGGCATAGCTACAGAGATATGGTCATCAGAGCGGGGAAATTTCATGTAGCATGACCTCTGGCAGCAAAGAAGAGAGCCAGGGCATGGAATATAGGAGACCCTGGGAATCCAGTAGAGATGCTGCACACCCAAAAGGAGGTGCATAAAACTTCTACGCAGGGAGAAAAGACTTCCAGGAACTATACTACCAAAAGTTGTGAATTGCCTTTGCAACACATCAGCATGTGTCTGACTACCATTGTTTTTTGGGTTCTGACTCTTCCTATAGATGTTGTGTCTTATTGGGAGAATGGACTCCAGGTTTATGGGGGGATTGGAATGTTCTGCATCCATTTTTCTTACTTTGCTATTTGAGTAAATGCTTTGGCTCTTGGCTGATTATCGTTGGGAAGCCCATTGGTGGTGTTGGAAGGGTTTGAGCAATAATTTCCTTTTAGAAATTCAAGTGTAAGCCTACCAGCAGGGTATATACCACCTGTGAGTGCAAGTGCCAAGTAAAGGAGAAGTCCTATGGGGATGTCATATGAAGTCCTATGCCTGACCTTGTCACTCCATGGGTTCACACAAACTTTAGTGATTCCCCATTGACTTCAGGATAAAAGATAAACTCTTCTAGTCTGTAATTTAAGAGCCTTCACAGTCTGACCTCAGCCCACCTTTTCAGCCTGATTTCATACTCCTTCCTTTCGGAAGTTCTATGTTCTAGGCAAAATGAACAATTAGCCCTTCCTTGGTCCTAATACTTCCTTTGCCTACTTCAGTATATTGTTGCAGGCCATCATCCCTTGTGTCTTGAATGAATCTTTCCACATTTTGCCTCTCAGAATCTGTCTCTCTTCAAGACTCTGCTCAGATGTCACCTCCTCTGTGAAGTCTCCCCCAGTCCCACCAGTTCCTAATGTTCTGCTCTCTCTCTCTTCAAGTGATCTTATGTTTTATGTTATTTGTGGACATGTATCCCCTTCTCCTTCATGACGAAAGTTCTTGGAAGGCAGTGACTACTTAATAATGATAGTAATAAAAGTTAGCATTTATATAGGACCACCATGTGCCACGCCCAGCTAAGTACTTTACAAATATTATCTTATTCGTTTCTCAGGACAACCTTGGGAGATAAGTGCTATTATTATCTTCACCATTTTACAGGTGAGGAAACGGAGGCAAACAGAGGTCAAGTGACTTGCCCAGGGTCACAAAGCTAGTGTCTGGGGCTAGATTTGAAATCAGGTCTTTCTGATCCAGGCTCAGTGCTCTCTCTACTTGGTGATCTAGGCTGCTTCTTCATTTTGGTTGCTGCATCTCCTGATGTCTAAAGAGGGTGGAGAACTTAAAAAAATTTTTTTTTATTGAATAAAAAGGTAGCATACTGTTAAATATGCCCTGGATTAACTTTGTTGTAAGCCGTATTTAACTAACACCAAATTCTGCTTCTGCATGCTTAGTCATCATGGCATGTTGCTTGTGTAACATAGAAATAAGCTCAAAACTTTCGAACATTAGAAGGAGTCTTGGTGCTTTTTTCTTCTTCAAAAGCTGAGCTTAGGGGATTCCTGATTTTTCTTTAGGTTTTCCTCCCCTTCTCCATCCTGTTCTCAGTAGTACACTCAGCCTTCATTCAATTATGCAATTTTTCTTTATTATAGCATGAAGGAATTCAGGGTACAGATTAGAACAGTAAGTGAAAAGTTACTGAGCTTAACAGAATATTAACATCTCTTCCAGCCCCTCCTTGTTGTTAGTCCTCCACCTCTTCACCAATCAAAAGTGTTCCCTGAAGTGACCGAAGAGAATGGAGGAGTGAAGAGCCAGGTTGCTTCTCCAAGGAAGGAAGTGGGAGCCATTTAAAACTACCATAGAGAGTTCAAGGAAAAGAGAGAGACCACACCCTTAAACTAAACTCAGAGGCGAAGAGGCTGAAATCAGTGGGGTGAAGGGTAGAAATCAACCTGGAGTGGGGTAAAGGGAAACATTCAAGTGAGTGGAGCTAGGCAGGGCAGGCAGTATATACCAGGAGAGCTGGGGAGTGTGAATGGGGGCAAGATGCAAAGGGAAGGGCTCTGGATAGGAGGTCTGCTAGGCATGACTTGGAGGGTGAAGAACCGGGAATGAGAGAGGTTCAGAGGGAGGGGACCATGACAAGAGGAAGGGACTGTGGCAGATGGTAGAAGTGTTAAATTCCCATTAGAAATGCAAGCTCCTAGTTCATAATAATAAAAAGGGAAATTAAACAAGAAAAAAAAAGAAGAAAATATACGTTCCTTGGGCTTAGGGACAGAAACCTAAGCTCATAATGAAGGACTCCACTTCCATTTACTGAAATGACGGAGATCAAAAGCTTCCTTGAGAAGGGAAGAAAGATGGGCATTGGAACAGGCAATAGGACTCCCAGGGAGGGAAGAGAGGGCTGAATTAGGGGACAGAAAAGAAAGGTTAGGGGCACAGCTGGAAAACTTGACCTGAAGTCACAAGAGACTTTAGCAAACAGTCTTTCCTAAGGCCCAGAATCATTGCAGGTCAGCTTCAGGGCTGGGAAACATCAACTGCTTTGCCAAGCAGTACTTCCTGACCCTCTAGTGCCAGACTAGGCAGTGAGGCAGCAAGGGTCTCCTTCAATATGCAGGGCTGTGATTTATGTAATGTGGTTATGTAATATCATTATGTAACATCATCACAGTCAGGACAAATTAGAATCTACTCCAGGCTGTACAGAAGCCAGACCCAACTAGGACTTTTCTTGGGTCTCCAGGAAAAGAATTTGGTTCCTTAACCCTGAGATTTCTTCCTGACTGTAGGAAGATAGTTTTTATTTTTATTTTTTGGGAGGTGGGGCTGGGGAGGTAGGGGCAGGAGAGGATGCTACCCTTTTCAAGAGCTGATAGGTTCTTTGTGCTTGGCTGTGCCCAAGCAGCTTCCTTAAGAAGGGCTGTGTTCTCTTCAAGGCAATGCCGGCATCTATGTGAGTGGGCGATGGTCCTGAGCTACCCAGGCAAGCTTCATCTAGCTTCCAGCCCTCCCACAGAATCATAGAGTCTGAGAGTCAGAAGGAACCTCAGCAACCATCTGCTGCAGCCCAGAGCGGACAGGAACCCTCCCTCTGACACACCAGACCAGTGGTTGGTCAGGCTCCACTGGAAGACTACCACCTGCTAAGGCAATTTATTTTACTTTTGGCTAGCTCTAAGTATTAGCAAGTTTTTGTTTTTGTTTTTGTTTTTGTTTTCTGACAATCAGGCCTACAGGGTCGTCTTCTGCATGTTCCACCCACTACTGCTGCTTCTGGCTAAATTTAATCCTTCCACATGATAACCTTTCAGATACTTGAAGAGAGCCACCACGTGTTCAATATCCTTTTCTCCAGGCACTTCAAACTCCCTTAGTAATCATGATCATATCCTATGTCCAAGGTTGTATCTTCCCTAATGGATTGTAAGCTTTTTGAGTTTACAGGGGCACCTAGGTGGTGCCCATTGCTAGTGTGCTGGCCCTGGAGTCAGGGGGACCTGAGTTCAAATCCAGCCCCAGATACTAACTAGTAGTGTGACCCTGGGCAAATCGCTTAACCCTGTTTGTCTCAGTTTCTCATCTGTAAAATGAGCTGGGAAAGGAAATGGCAAACCACTCCAGCATGTTTGCCAAGAAAACCCCAAAATGGGGTCACGAAGAAACGGACAGGACTGAAACGACTCAATAACAACAAAAGTGCTTTGAGAGGAGCAGGGACTCTTATTTGTCATCTTTGTGTCACAGCACCTAGGTTAGAGCCTTGTACTTTTTGAGATTACGCCAGTTCATTTGTATAGGGAATCCCTAATGAGAGAATCTTTATAGCTAAAATCAGTAACTGTTCTGTATCTCTGAGTTCTGGGTTAGCTCTTTCACATAGGATGTTTGTAATAAGTGTTTGTTGAGTTGGATTTTACAGAACTTCTGCAAAATAATTTCACAACAGTTATCTCATTTGACTCCTGTAGCCCTGCATTATAATTCAGACCTTTATCTTGGTTTGTTCTATTTCCGAACTGATCTCTCAGTCTTCAGTCTCTCAACTCAATCTGTTCTGATAACTACTGTCAGATTAACTGTCCTAAAACATTGCACTGATCAAATCATTCCTTATAAAAAACCTTTGATGGCTTGAGGAGCTCTTTTCTCTCCTTTGACACTGTCACAGCCTCAAAACAACCTCCCGGTTGGACTATTTTGAATAGCTTGTTGGTTGTTTTCCCTGCCTCAAGTCTTTCTCTACTCCATTATCTACTCCACTTAGCTGTCAAATTAATCTTCCTAAAGATTCATTCCTTTAATCTTCCAAAAAAAAAATCTTCCTATCTGACCATATCACCCCTCTAATTAATAAATTCCAGTGGCTTCCTATGACCTCTAGAAGCAACTATAGAATACTCTATTTGGCATTCAAAGTCCTTCACAATCTGGCCCCCTCCTACCTTTTCAGTCATTTTGTCTTTTTTTTTTTTTTAAGCAATCAGGGTTAAGTGCCCAAGCTCACATAGTAAGTGTCTGAAGCCATATTTGAACTCAGCTTCTCCTGACTCGAGGGCCAGTGCTTTATCTATTGCACCTCCTAGATGCCCCCTTTCCAGTCATTTTCCACCTTAATCCCATCCTCCTCCTCGCCATATATATTCGCTGTGATTCAGTGACACTGGCCTCCTTGCTGTTCCTCTCAGAGATTATCTGGAGACTTTGGGTATTTTCACTGGCTGTTCTCCATGCCTGGGATACTCTTCCTTTTTCATTTCTGACTCCTGGTTCCCTGACTGCCTTCGAGTCCTAGTTAAAATCCCACCTTCATTGAGGAACCTGTCTCCCTTCTGTTGATTATCTCTAAATGTATCCTGTCTATATCTTGTTTGTACATAGTTGTTTTCCTGTTATCTCCCCACCATTAGACTGGGAGCTCCTTCAAAGCAGGGACTATCACTTGCCATTCTTTGTATCCCTAGGGATACAAAGGCACAGTGCCTGGCACAAAATAGGCACTTGATAAATGATTATTGATCAAATACAATCTGGTTCTAATTCACCTTTCCAATTTTCTCTCTCACTACTACTCCCTTAGTGGATGATCCATTTTAACCAAAGGGACTTACTCATCATTTTTCAAATATACTTTTTGGATTCCAGCCTCCATACTTTTGCTTACAGCATTCCTTTGTTTTTTGTTTTTAAATCATAAAAGTATTTCATTATTTTCAAGTTACATGTAAAGAGAGTTTTCAACATTTGTTTTTATAAGATTTTTAGTTCCAAATTTTTCTCCCTCCCTTCCTTTCCTCCCTCCTCCCCAAGACAGCAAGCAATCTGATATAGGTTATATATGTGCAATCACATTAAACATATTTCTGCATTAGTCACACACAGAATTCCTTTATAGCAAGGTGTTGAGGGTTGTCCTCCACCCAGAGCATGAGTATCCTTGTGTGGCTCAAAGGAAAGTAGAATAGACATCTCTAGTTTCTTCACCCACTTTACCCTTACCCCAGAGAGATTCTAATTCCTGGGGTTTGTGGTGGGAAGAAGCAAGAAGTTGGGTCCAGATGGTTTGGTCACTTTGCTTTCCTCGGCAAGAGGGGGCATCAGGATAGAATGATATCTATCTGCCCACTTAAATATTATTAGTCCAGGGGACTAGATAATCTAGTTGTTTAATTAATGGTTAGAAAATCTAATTTTTGACCATATTTCATTATTGGGAGGAAGAAGGACCCCAAGCTTTATATCCAAGACTTGACCCCCTTTCCCACCAAATACCAGCTCCACAATGAACACACATAACACTTAGTCAAAAAAGCCATTTATCCAAATTGGTAGCAAAAAAGAAATAAAAAAAGGAATACACATGAGAATATAAACCAGACAATACAGAATGAAGGAGCTGTACCTTTGGGAGTAACTCAGTTCAGCCAGGAGAGAGTCCCAGATTTCACCCAAGGGGAAATTTCTTTAAATCTTTAGTATAGCTGGTGATAGTGGACACTGCCAGCTCTTCTCATGTCTTCAAGAACAAACTTATAAAACAACAGTAAGCATAACTATTTTCTTTCTATGCATTTTATCTCTCTTTTGAACCATTGTGACTTCCTTTGGCAGCTGGAAGTAGGGTTAGCATCATCCCCTTTCCCCCCCTCAAAGCTATAAGCCAGAAGTACCTAAAGTGCCTCAAAGTTTGAAGAGACAGCCAATCAAAGGAGGTTCCAAGAAATTTGACCTGTCCCATCAATGCCACCCAACCCTTGTGCAGGGTATGGCATTGATCTCCACTAATAAGGAGAGGGTCCCATACCAACAGTCTTTGGGACTTGGGTTACAACTTCTGATGAAAACTCTACCCATCTTTAAGAGCCCATTTCAATTTCCACCACTTCTGTGAGGCCATCCCAAACTACCCTACTTCATCCTGATTTTTCTCTCCTCAGAACTACTACAGCATTCACTTGCATACTATCACCTACTGCCTTGGTACTTGTCTTAGGTCCTTCTTAGATTTCTTTTTACCTTCTGTAACACAGTTTTGGGACATGATGGACATTCAGTAAGTATGTGGTGATATCTTTTTTCTTTCTTTTTTTTTTTAAGTGAGGCAATTGGGGTTAAGTGACTTGCCCAGGATCACACAGATAGTATGTGTTAAGTGTCTGAGGCCGGATTTGAACTCAGGTATTCCTGACTCCAGGGCCGGTGCTCTAACCACTGCACCACCTAGCTGCCCCGAGTGATGATATCTTAATAACCCTGTGAATACTGTACATAAATCTGGTTTCAGACTCTTAGCTCATATTTTTCCCCTTGTGTACTACATTCTAGCCAAACTGAATGACTAGCTCGCTTCTAATTTCTGTACTTTCTCTTTGATTTAGTCACCAAAGTCATCCCATAAGAATGGAATGCACTTCCTCTTTATTTCTACCTAATGATTTCTTCCCTCAGATCTAATTCTGGTGCCGGCTTCTCCATGGAACTTTCCCTAATTCTCCTAGCTGAGAGTGACCTCCTCTTCAAATTTTCTTAGAGTACTCTATTTAGATAATTGTGCCCTCTGTTCTTGCCCATATTTTTTGCACTGACTTCCCCATACCTAGGTTCAAGGAATCCCCATTTTCCTTTAAAACCCAGCCCAAATGCAATCTTCTAAATAAAGTCTTTCTTGATTCCCCCAGACATCAGTGTTCTTCCTTCCAGAACCACCTGGTATTCATTTGGTATGGATTATCTACATCTTGGTCAATCCATCAATCAGTCATATACTATCTCCCCTATTTGAATACAAGGTCCTTCATGGTGGGGGCTATGTTACTTTTGTCTTTGTATTTCCAGAATTTAGCACAGTGCTTGGCACATAATAGGTACTTAGTAAATGCTTGTTTAACTTATTACTTATGCATATTTCTGTATATTATATTAACCCCATAAGACTGTAAATTCCTTGAAGGCAGGGAATATACTGTTTTTCAATGACATATTTATAAGACCTAACACAGTTACATGTACAAATCAGGAACTGGTTGAATTGAATAGTATACTTTAGATTATTTTGTAATAACAACTCAAATTTACACAATGCTTTTTGAATTTGAAAAGCACTGTACAAACATTATTTCATATAATCCTCACAAAAATCCTGTGAGGCAGGCACCATTATTATCTCCATTTTTCTAATGAGGAAATTGAAGCTCAGAGAGATTACCTGATTTATGAAGGTTAACACAACTAGAAACTGTCTGAGGTGGGATTCAAACCCACATCTTCCTGACTCCAGAACTACAGCCTATCCATATCATACTTTCCAGTTTCATGTGTGCTAGCTTCACTTCCCCAAGTGGACTCTAAGCTTTTTAAAAATTTTTTAAAAATTAATTAATTTATTTTTTGACTCTAAGCTTTTTGCAGACAGACATCATACTGTTTTGTTTTGTTTTTGTATCCCCCTCACTGTTTAATACAGTAATAGACACATTGTTTTGAGATCTGGATCAATAATTTCATTGATATAAGGAACTCCCAATCTGGAAACTCCCTTCACCAGTACAGATCAGTCTGTCCAGGGCAACATTCTTAGAGAACTGTCTGGATCAGTGAGAGGTTAAATGACTTGTCCATGGTCACTTAGCTAGTATGTGTTAGAGACAAGACATATATCTAGGTCTTTCTGGCTCAAGGCCAACCTTCTACCCCCTCCATCATGTTACCTCTCAAAGAAAGATAGACTCTAAATGAAAATACTGTATTTGTCCCCGTGTATCTCCCCAACTAGACTAGAAGTTAACTGACGATGAGAATCACAAATAAGATAATACATATAATGTAATAATATAATAATATGGACCAAATAAGATAATATGTATAAAGTGTTTTCTAAACTTTAAAATGCCACATAAATGCATATTGGTTATAAGGGTTTGTTTTCTTTTTTTTTCCTCAATGGGAGAGGGAGAGAAAATAGAATTGCATTAATTGGAAAAAAATTTTAAAAAAAAGATGCTATATAGATGTCAGTTGTTGTATCCTCTACAGGCCTAGTTCAGGGGTGAGTATGTACTAGCTACTTTGTAAAAAATCATGAAATGACAGACATTTTAATTAAAGTCCTCTTTCTGGTTTTAATCTCTAGACTCTAGCAAACTCTTCTGGATTTGCCCTTTTTGTTTGGGAATATTGCAGAAATATTGTGGGATTAGGAACACTCTGAGCATGAGCTCTCATTGTCCAGTGCTGGAACGGAGAAGACACAGATTTATTGGAGGGAGTGTGTACTGACACCAGGACACCCCATAGGAGTGTTTCTTTGCTGTTATTGGCTTTTCTTTTGCCTAAGACCCCGATACAAGCTTATCAAGTAATCATTTGCCTGTTCTTTCTCCAAGTGAAACAGGGTATAAATTCTGGTTCATTGAAAGGTCTGGCCCCTTGGGTACTTTATCTCTTGGCTCAGGTTTATGGCATTAAATGTGAGCAAGACTCCCCGTTTTATTCCTCAGGCCTTAACTCTAGGGATTTTGTTTCCTTCTGGTTAGCTCACCATACCTTCCTCTTCAGTCTACTACCATGGATGGGTCTGTCTCTTACTATCAGCACCTTATGGAATAGGACCTTCAAGTAGACAAGTGGCAATGACCTCACTGCCTACTTTTGGGGCTTTGTCTCTGGGAGAAAGTGCGAAAAACATTCTTTTGCTCTCCCCAACTGCTTTCTCTGGAATAGGGGTGGGTAGTTTGCTTTGGGAAAAGCTGTGGAATTGAATATGCATTGACTTCCAGGAATATGGGGGAGGGGGAGCACTTGGACTCAGGGAAAGTTGGGAGTGGTTCAAGTGTCAGAGTGTTGGAGGGGCTAGGACTGAATTAAATTGTTACAAGAAACAGACCAGATGCCATGTTATGGGGAAGTCTGATACATCCGAGCAATGGAGTACAGGGAAAGTACTCTGGACTATTGATATTGATTTTTTGGGGTGGGGTGGGGCAATGAGGGTTAAGTGACTTGCCCAGGATCACACAGCTAGTAAGTGTCAAGTGTCTGAGGCCGGATTTGAACCCAGGTCCTCCTGAATCCAGGGCCGCTGCTTTATCCACTGCACCACCTAGCTGCCCCCACATTTACTTTTCGATTCACCTTGCTGGTTAGTGCCACAAGTCAGGACTGAGCACACCCAGGATTGGGGTAGATGGAATGATCATAGAGAATTTGAAGGGACTTTGGGGGCCATCTTGTCCTTATCCCCCCTCATTTTATAGATAAGGAACCAAAGGCTAGAGATCACATAGATAGCAAGAAGCTGACCCTGGATTCAAATCCATGTCTCCTGACTCCAACTCTAGCGTTTTGCCCACTGTATCACACTCCCTACACTATGTAAGTTGGTGACAAAAGAAGCTAAGATAGGCAAGGAACCCCTAAGAGATACTGAAGTTAGAAGCAGCCACCACTGAATTTGTGAGGGAGTTTTGGGTTCAGTACGATGTAAGTTTCATAGTCTTGACAAAAATGATAATTTAGTAGTGACTGGGCTTATAAAATGACATCACGACATAAATCTTGATGCAAGTGGAATTTGGTTTGTTTGCAAGATTTCCTGTCTATACGATGGGGACTTGGAAATAGAGTTTGGCAGCACTATTAGGAAAGACTCGGGAGCATGAGTAAAGAGAGGGAAACTGAAGAAAAAGAGGAGTTAAGAAGTTGCTGAAGAGGGGAAGCTAGGTGGTGCAGTGGATAAAGCACTGGCCCTGGATTCAGGAGGACCTGAGTTCAAATCTGACTTCAGACACTTGACACTAGCTGTGTGACCCTGGGCAAGTCACTTAACCCTCACTGTCCCGCCCCCCCCCCCAAGTCGCTGAAGAGTGAGGGAATGAGGAATATGATAGAGTGGCAAGAGGAAGGGAAGAGTCATCCTTTGCACCTATATCATCACCCTTCCAAAAGTCCAGCTCAAGGCTCTCCTCATCCATGATGCCTTCCTTGATTTCACCAACTTCACCCTTCTCTAGCTTCCTATTACATTAAAATATAAAACTTTGCATTAAGGTTCTTATAGCATCGCAGTTAGGGCCAGAAGATACCATAAAGAACAATGAATCCAACTTCAATCTGGGGGCCACACAGCTATTACCTGTCTGAAGTGGGATTTGAACTCAGGTCTTTCTGACTCCAGGTCCAGCACTGACCACTATACTTGTGACTGAGAGTTGAGAGAGATAAAGTGATTTGCCCATGACTACACAACTACTAAGTGTCAGAGGTGGGATTTGAACCCAGGTCTTCTTGAAACCAAGCTATTCTTCTCTTCCTTATACTAGACAAATATTGTTGTTTTTTTTTAAACAAACATACTAGAATTTATATATGCAAATTTGAGTATTGAAGGTTGTTACGCTGAGAGATTACACACCTATGCCAGTGATGCTGCCTTCTCTTAAAGTTAGAAGCTCCTCTTGTAGAACTGTCTTCGGTTACCAATTTAGAAGCCACCGGAGAAAAACCACAGCCTTACTTTTATGGCTGTATCTTGTTGATTATAAATAAAACAAAACAAAAAATGCCAAACTCCATACAACAACAACAACAACAACAACTCAACCCTTACTTAGTTAGATCATTTATTCATCAGTTGTGGCTCCAAATGATTTTTTTTTGTTGACTGTTTAAAAATAGAAACACACCACAACGATCCTTGGAGGCTGAAGATCGACAAACATTGAGGTTATTCAGGAGGTATGGCTGTACAGTGGCAAGAGCATTGGCTCTGGAGGACCTAGGTTCAAATCCTGCCTCTGACCGGTTTGACATTGGGCGAGTTACTTATCTTCATCTACAAAATGAGGGGATTGGACTCAATGACCTCTGACGTCACTTCAAGTCCTAGATCTATCTCTCTCCCTCCCTCTCTCTCTCTCTCTCACACTATACTCTGAAGCAACTCTGAGAGTTTCAAAGATGTTTTGATCAATAATGACCCCATCCTTGGAATTTGTGTCTAGCTCCCCAGGGGGTCTACTTTAAGGTGATAGCATTCCTAAGTATGTAAATTCTTCTGTGCTTGTTCAAATATGAGTTCTGTTATTTTTGTCCTCATACCCTGTAAAAGTTAGCTCACTTCACTGTCTTTTCTGCTCCGCTCTCGTTAGCCAGTCAGTTCCAAATGCCCTTCTCTACCTGGGAAGCAGAGGCTCTGGGAGTGAGCACTGCCAATCTAGGGAAGCAAGAGTTTGGGACACCGGCTGGAAGCAACAGGTATCTGAGCCTTCTTCCTCCTACCTCCTCTGCACTGAGCTAGAGTTGAGGGAGGCAAAAATAGGTCAGAGGTTGGGGGGAGGGGCCTTGGAAGAGCTCCAAGACAGGCAGAGAGACCCAAGGCACAGAGCTCAGATAACTGCTCCATGCTGCTGCAGTCAAGGATGAGAGGATCCATAGAGACTCTCCCTCTGCATTTCCCATCTTTTAACCTTTGTCATCTGCTAAAAGAGAAGTGGGAAGGAAACCTGGCTGACTCCTCACCTAGAGGCAGGGGCCGTTATCTAGGCTTAGTAAAGCAGCAAATTTCAAACTGGATGATTTGGGCTGGATTGTTCTTGTTCTCTACTGGGATGTAGGGGAATGGAGAAAGTGCTTTGGTGAGTGAAGGGAATTGACTCAGTATTTTGGAAGAAAAAATACCATTATCTGAGAACCTGAAGCCTCACAGAGGAGGTCAGGAGAAGTGTAGGGAGCTAGCTGTCAAATAGGAGGCTCAACTTCCCCCATCCCTTGACTGGCCAAGGCAAGAAAGCCCCAGCACTCACCATTCTTAAGGCCCCCAAGCCTCAGATTGTATCTTTAATGACACATCAAATACACAGGTGACTATTCTCCCCTCTTCTTGGAACAGACTCCTGACCCCTTTTTTGAGGGGTAGGGGAGAGGCCTAGAGCTTTGAAGGATAGCAGAAGGCGTGGAAGAGCAAACCAGTAGGGATATATTCTTTTCTTTATGTAGTCTCCCCACAAGGTTCAGCCTGGCCCTCTATTCTCCTTTGGTCAGTTAACTCACTTCCATCCCCCAACACCCAAGGCTCCACGCTGATGTCGAATGTTCCAGATGGAAAAGAACCTTAGAGTTCATTCAGTTTAATCCCCTCACTTTATAGATGCAGACCTGAGTCTGATAGCGAGTCTCTCTAGGTTATTCTGGATCAGATGGGGTGTTCTCCAAGCCCTAAGCATCCAGCATGTCGGGAGAGAAGGAAGGGGAGTGGTGGGGGGTGAAGGGTAGCTACAGGAAGCTGAAAGACGGAACAGAGGTGATATATTGAAAAACTGAAGGAGGACAGGGAATCCAAAGTGGGGGAGGCCAGCACTGGAACCTCTGAGCAGTAGGAAAGGAGAGCAGTTATAGTCAAGGAGAGTAGAGATACAAACCACAAGGGACCTAACCATTAGTTAGGTGAGAGAGGGTGCTGAGGGGTTGGACAGAGAGACCTGTCTGATGAGGGACAGGGCTCTGTTCTATTTAGAGGAAAAGCGTCGGGGCAGCCACTGTGGGGACAGGCCAGGTTGGGCTTGACAGGCTGGGGTCAAGATGAGAGATTTCGCCGTGCGTACGCTGGTGCCGGGCCAGATGGGTCTTGCGGCTGAAACTCTTGCCGCACTGCGAGCAGGGGAAGGGGCGGGAGCCCGTGTGGACTGCCTGGTGGCGGATCAGATTGGTCTTAGAGCTGAAGCAGCGGGAGCAGACCGTACAGGCGTGGGGGCGACTCCCGGTGTGGACTGCCTGGTGGCGGCCCAGGTGTGACTTGCGGCTAAAGCCCCGACCGCACTGCGCGCAGGCAAAAGGTCGGGCGCCGCTGTGCACCTTGGTGTGGGCAGCAAGGTTGGGGCGCGAGCCGAAGCGACGGCCGCACTGGGTACAGGCAAAGGGACGTTCGCCCGTGTGCACCCGCCGGTGCCTTGTCAGGTGCTGCCCGTGGGAGAAGCCGCGCCCGCAGTCTGGACAGCGGAAGGGCCGATCGCCAGCGTGGGTCCGCTGGTGCGCCACCAGCCCCGGACGCTGGCTGAAGCTTTTTCCGCAGTGAGTGCAGGCAAAAGCCTTCATGGCTGCGTGGGCCGCCGCTGCAGCCCCTGGGGGGCGCCGCTCACCCTGGCCCCGCGCGCGCTCCGAGAACGCGAAGGGGCGGCTGCCGCGGTGCACTCGCTGGTGCGAGGCCAGGTTCTTCTTCCAGCCGAAGTCCTTCCCGCAGTCTGTGCAGGCGAAGGCCTTGGGCCCTGGAGGGGCGGCGGACTCGTCCTGGCACAGGGGGTCAGTGCCCGGCGGCTGGGGAGGTGGAGGTTGGGCAGGGCCTGCTGCGTGCACCCGCCGGTGGCGCACCAGGTGCTGCTTGTGCGTAAAACTGCGGCCGCACTCGGTGCACTGATAGGGTCGCTCGCCCGTGTGGATGCGCTGGTGGCGGATCAGATGCGTCTTCTTGCGAAAGCGCTTCTCACACTCGGCGCAGGGGAAGGGCCTCTCTCCAGTATGCGTTTTCTGGTGGGAGCCCAGGTGGATCTTCTGGCTGAAGCGCTTCCCGCATTCCTCGCAGGGGTAGGGCCTCTCCCCAGTGTGCGTGCGGAGGTGGCGGGTCAGGTGAGCCTTCTTGCTAAAGCGCTTTCCGCATTCCGGGCACGGAAAGGGGCGTTCGCCTCGGTGGCTGCGCAGGTGGGCCAGAAGGTGCGTGCGCTGGGAGAAGCTGCGGCCGCAGTCTGGGCAGGCACACGGGCCCTCGCCCCGGTGCAGCCTCTGGTGCAGTCGAAGGGTCAGCTGGTCCCGGAAGCGGCGTTCGCACTCGCCGCAGCCGTAGGGTTTCTCCAGGACCTGGGGCCAAGATGCCAGAGCCAGCCCGCTCAGAGGTGCAGGGGCTCCAGGCTCTAGCTTACAGGCTGTGGCCACAGCCGCCAGAGGTCCAAGGTCGGCGGGCAGGAAGGGGCCGCTGGGAAGTAACTGGGGGAGGTGTTGGGGCCATGCGACCTCCTCTTCCTCTCCCTGGTCCTCATCCTCCACCTTCACCTTTCGGATCATCCAGTCTTCTAGAAGATTAAGACAAGGAAGGGTATTGAGACTTTTTTTTCCCCCCAGACAGACTTTTCTTTCTTTTTTGATGTTTTTTTTTTAACATTACTATCATTTCCCAGTAGTCTTCTACCCACCCCCAACTCACAGAACCTTTTCTTGTAAGAAAAGAATTAACTAATTCATTGATGTTTGACAACCTGTGCCTCATTCTGCGCCATTAGTCTACCACCACTGCTTTTGCCTCATCTGATCTTCACAACAACCCTGTGAGGTAGGTGCTATTATGATCTCCTTTTTAAAATGGAAAAAAAAAAACCCAACCCTGAAACAGAGAGAAATTAAGTGACTTGTCCAAGTCACAAAGTAATAAGTGTCTGAAATAGATTTGAACTCGGGTTTTCCTGACTCCCAGGAATAACATTCTAGCCACTAGACCATCTATCTGCTTCTAGGTATCTCCTTATTGTGGGAGCAAGAGGAGTTTACATTGATCTGAATTCTGATGTCAGACTTTGCTACATTTGGAAAAGAATAACATATGTGTACAAGACATTCTGTCCACAGAAGGTATGATTGCTTATTATGAGTCATTTAATGAGATTATATGTATATGTATGGTATATTTCATATCCCTTCTCTCAATGGTTCTGTGGTTCTCTCGTTGGACACTACTTGACTAGATGATGTCTGAGGTCCTTTTCAGCCGTAAGAACAGAATTTGGACTCAGGAAGACCCAGATTCTTAGTTGTTTTGATACTAGCTGAATAAATGGACAGACTTTTCCAAAGAGATGGCTATATAATGTGCCTCTATTCCTTCATCACCAATTTCTCCTTAAATTCCTTGAGTTCTATCCCCCTCACCCATCTAAAAAAAACCTGTTCTCTACATGGTCACCAATGACATCATCGACAAATCCAGGGACCTTTTTTTAGTCCTCATTCTGACCTCTCGGTAGCATCTGACATTGGTGACCTCGTCTTCTTGGAACTCTACATTATCATGCTTCTGTCTCCTCTCTGACATTTCCACCTGTTAGGTCCTGTCTTTGCTCCAAACTCATCTTTACTGAAAAACCTGTTCACCCCTTCCTAACCTTCTATTTCAGTAAAAGGCATCACCTTTCTATCACTTATTCAGGCTTAGAACATGGCAGGACCCAAATTGGACTTTTCCTTCATCTCCCCTTCACTGTCATGCTGATTTTAGGGGCAGCTGGGTGGTGACACAGATAGAGCGCCAGGCCTGAATTCAGAACTCAGCCTTAGACGCTCATTAGCTGTGCGACCCTGGGCAAGTTCTGTTTGCCTCAGTTTCCTTAATTGTAAAGCGGGGATAATAGCAGCACTTATGTTCCAAGGGTTGTCATGAGGATCAAATGAGATGAGAATTGTAAAGTACTTGGTGGCTGTTATTATTATTTTTTGTTTGTAATATATTATTGCCTGCACATAGTTAGAGCTATAATAAATAATATTATTTCACCTTATTCCTTGTCCTTCCTGGTCCTACTGCTACCACCCTAGCCTAAGCCCAAACTTTGTATTACTTATCACCCTTTTCATCCCAGCCTTTCAGAACCTTAATCTTCCTTTCAGGCTTAACTGAGGTGGCACCTGCTCCAGGAAGCTTTTTGTGAACCTCTCAGGGGGTCTCTGTCTCTATAAATACTCTTGGAGCTCTTTAGCTGATTTTTCCTGGTATAACACTTTGCTAGCCTAGGAGGCAGGAAAGATTTGGGTTCAAGATCAGTCTCTGATGTTGTATGACACGGGCAAATCACTTAGTCGATTGAAGATTTTGTTTCATCACCTGGGTTGTTATGAGGCTCAACTAATGGATTAAGTGCTTTGCAAACCTTAAAGCCAAATAGGAATCCCAAGTATTATTCACTCCCTATCCTATATTATACTTATCTAGATTAGACAGTTACTGGCTTTTTGGGGGTGGGCTTGGGGGGGTGTCTTTGTATTTCCATGCCTCAAGCAGTGCTTTGCACAGAGTAGAGGCAGTTAGATGTTGAAGTCCATACAGAGCTGGGCCTGGAGTCAGTAAGAACTGGGTTCAAACCTTCCCCAAGACACTTACTGGCTGTGTGACCCTAGGCAAGTCACTTAACCTGTGCCTCAATTCTTCATCTGTAAAATGGAGATAATATGGGGGCAGCTGGGTGGCACAATGGATAAAGCACTGGCCCTGGATTCAGGAGGACCTGAGTTCAAACACTTGACAATTACTTAGCTGCGTGACCCTGGGCAAGTCACTTAACCCTCATTGCCCCCTCCCCCCAATGGGGATAATAGCACCAATTACCTTGCAGGGCTGTGAGGATCAAATGAGATAACACATTTGTAAAGTTCCAGGCACAGCTATATCAATGCTTATTCCCTTTCCTACATAGTCACTGAATTGACTTCACTGTTGCATATATAGACCATCCATCCAAAAAAGAGCCACTGAGTTACTCTTCCTAAAATGTCATTTTTAATTATGTCAGTTGTTTATTCAAAAGCATTCAATGGCTTCCGATGGCATTCAAAATAATCCCCCTCTGAAATCGCATCCTCCGTATTTTGTGTGTCACTTAGCATGCTGTTGACTTGTTTTTAACTTTTTCTGCATCTCTGTCTTTTCACTCAGACTACATTTCAAGCGTCTGGAGGGCAAAGCTGGTGTCTGCTGCTTGCCTCGCATCCCCCACACTACTTAGTGTGATACTTAATCTGGCCCTGTATTTGGCAGATGTAGCTTCGTTGAATGAAAGAAGAGACACCAGGCAGACAGACATAAGGGAGATGGCAGTGGGAAGGGAGAAGAGGGGATGGATGTGAGTGAATAAAGGACCTGGTGAATGATTGGACTTGAGGAATGGGAGAGCTAGGGGCCAATGATAGCTGCCTCTGTGTGTGTGTGTGTGTGTGTGTGTGTGTGTGTGTGTGTGTAGGGTTGGGAAAGGAGCTCACAGAAATGAGGGTCAGCAGGTCCTGTTGAGTGGAGAGCTTTAGCAATAAATATTCAGCAAGTGTGTAATGAATAAATAGTACTGAAAAACTAGCTGCCCATGGCATCAAAAATAAAGTAATATCCCTGGGAATTCCTGTCCTGTTTATTTTCTTTAGCACTTGGTGCTCAAGTCACCAACCCATATTAATTATCACTCTTTCCACCCAACTGGATTGTAAGCTCTTCAAGGGCAGGCCATTGAATGGAGCACTGGGAAGAGAAAGAGGAAGATTTCCATTGTTAGGGAAGATCCTAGGGGAACGAAAAGGTTTGCTTATTTTTTTGTTTAGGGTCAATGCCCTTTAATTACTATTTTCTAAGGCAGTGGAATTTCAACGATTTTTCCTAGAGAGATATAATTGTGTGTAGGGGGAGGAAGGTTCACTCTGGGTTACCAGAAAGGGTTGAAGGGACAGGGGCTCAGCTTACCTGGGCAAGAGCCCTCAGGCTCTGCTTTTTGGGGTCCGCCTCCTTGTTCCGCAATGTTCTGTTCCTCCCCTTGTTCACTTTGGAAAACATCTTCTGGTTTGGGAACCAGGGCCCCTGGAAGAAGACAGGTCTGATTTTCTTAAAGGGACTAATGGTGTGGCTCTGCAGTGACCAAAAGAAATCAGCATGAAGTAGGGGTAGGAGTCTTTGGGGCCCCTCAGCCAACTCTAGGTAGCAGGGGGAAATGTCAGGGACAAAGATCAAAGAATCAGAAGAGTCCAACACCATCATTTTACTGCTGAGGAAATTTGCCTGCTGCCCAGAGGGGCCGAGTAACTGGGTCTCCCAGGTGGTAGGTTGCAGAGCCAGGCCTCAAAGCCACTTCTTCTAGTTCCAATCCAGTGCCCTTTCCACTGGACCCTGAGTTCCACTCCAGCCAAGGCCTTTAGTAGGACAGTCTACAGTGAATCTCAGCCTGATCTCTGAATAGACCAGGCACCAGGTGACTAAAGCACTGGTTTCAAGGAGTGAGAATAGGGGGTCTTCTGGGGCTTAAGAGAAGCTTCAATGAAGGGAGGGCTGTGAGGTCCCCAAGAATCTCTGGAGCCCCAGCTTTACAGCAAACCACTGGGCAGGACCAACAGACCTGATATCATTCCCTGAAGCCCTTTTCACCCCCACTCCCAGTGGCTTCCCTCCCTACTCTCTGCCTCACCCCCATCGCTGCTGCTGGTCTTACCTGAGTATGCACCTGGGGGCCCTTCTCCCCCAGGGGCTGGCTGCTCCTGGGCATCATGAGGCCTGTCCCCTGGCTCAATTTGTGGGGCCATCTCTGGCTGACCTGCAGGGTATCCTGTCACAGGCAGATGAATGGGCATCAGTTCTATCTCCCCCCAACCCAAGTCCCTGCTACCCTTGCCTTGGTTCAGCCGGTCTCTGGGCTGCATTAGTGAGCCCCTCCCCTTTCCTCCCCTCCCCTTCCCTCCCTTCCTGTCCAGTCCCATCCCCTTCCCTCCCCTTTTCCTCCATCAGGACAAGCCTAGATGTGTTTACTCCTCTGTGGGGGAAGGGGGCCCAACAGAAAGCAGTTATGTTGCAATACTGTAGAGTTCTGTGTATATCCACGCAAACATATGGTCCAGTACAGTGCTCAGCACGCAGCGGGATATGGTCCTGGTATGATGATGTTATGAGAAAGCCCTCCTCTACAGAAATAGGGTCCTTGGAAAGACCTGTCTGGGAGCTAAGAGGTTCCCTTCCTGGCTCTCAAGCAGCCCTGTCCCTTCACCTGGGCTGGTGCTGCCATCTGACTCCTAGGGAAGTTCGACACTCACAGGGCTGCCTTCAGACCAGCGGCAGCACACAACTCCCCTACACCTTCACAGACACTAACTGATCTCCCTGGAAATGTCAAAGGGAGTCCTTTCTGGCTTACAGCTGGGGGGAAACTGAGGCACAGAGTGAGGGTGGCTCACTAAGGAGTCTTTAGGACTATACTACGATGCTCCTCCCTCTGGGCCCTGTTCAGGTTGTCTCTGCCCAGCTTCTCCCCCACCCCACCCCACCCCACCCCACGCCCAATCCCAGGGTGACAAGAGACTCTTCAGGGCCTTGGGGAGAGTGTGTCAAGTGTGTGTGTGTGTGTGTGTGTGTGTGTGTGTGTGTGTGTGTGTGTGTGTGTGTGCAGTATGCTGAGGAGATGGGGAGCTCAGGCTCCCTACCAGCTGTCACTGGGAGCTAGTGAAATAGGAGCCTAGTGGGAGGGAGGGGGGGAGCTCTTGGGTCCTATTGGGCAAGTGGTGGTGGGGGGAGGGGTAACCACAATTGGGGGAGGGGTAGATCCCTCTCTCATAGTCTCCCAATAGGGTCTTCACGGGATGTGTGAGATGGTTCTAGCTTCCTTTCACAGCCTAAACCCTACGATCCAGCCCCAACCCCAAACCCAAGAGCCCTCTGCCCCTCCTCCTCTCCAGGCCTCCTCCCCAGTGGCAGTGAATATTCCCCTCCCCTTTCTTTTCCTTCCTCCCCCTCCCTAGCCGGGCTGGCTCATTTCCCTTCCCCCTTCCCTTCTCTCGGCAGTCCCTCCCCCCTTCCCTCCCCCTTGGGGTAGGCTCCCCCTCCCCCTTCTCTAATCTCTCTGGCTGCCTTTCCTCTGCCCCTCCCCTCCTCCCCCTTTTCCTGCTCCCTTTCCCTCCCTCCCTTCTCCCGAATCTGGCTGGCTCCCCCCAGCTCCTCCTCCCTCTGCCCCTCCTCTCAGGCTGCATGCCTGCCTGCCTGCTTGCCTGCCTGCCGGCTGGCTGGCTGGCTGATGGGCTGGCCTGGCCTACCCCTTGTGGGCCCCCCTCTGCTCTTCCCTCTCCCCTCCCCTTCCTGCTCCTCCCCAGCCTCCTCCACCCCTCCTGGCTCCCTCCTCCTCCCCCTGACCCTCTCCCTTTTTCTCTGTCTCTGGTGGCAATACTCCCTCCCCTCCCCCACCTTCCCAAGCCTGCCTTTCCCTTCCCCTTCCCCTTCTGGTCCCCATCCCCTGCCTCCGCTCTCTCTTCTCTCCCCTCTCCCTCCCTCAAGCAGTTTATACTGTACTGTTTTCTCTCTCCCCTCCCCCTCCCCCTCTTCCTCTCCCCCTCCCTTTTTCCTTCCTCCTCTTCACCCTCCCCTTCTCCTTTCCCCTCCCTCCCCCTCCTCTTCCCTTCCCTCGCCCTCTTCCTCCCCCTTTCTTTACTCTTCTCCCTTCTCGCTGCCTCTCCACACTCCTCCTGCTCCCCTCCCCCTTCTCTCTCCTCCTCCCCTCTCTTATTTCTCTTCCTTTTCTCTCCCTTCCCCCTCTCCCCCTTCCTCTCCTCAGTTTTTTCCCCTCCTCCATTTTTTCCTTTTCCCCTCCCCCTTTCAGTTCTCTGCCTCTATTTCTCCCCTTCCCCTCTCTGGCCCCCTGACTGCCTTACACCTTCCTATGGTACTTAGTCTTCCCTTCCCCACCTCCTCCCAGAGACTGGCTCTTCCCCTCCCCCTTCCTGCTTGCTCTCTCCCTGCACCCTCCAGTTTTCTTCCTTTGCTCTCACCTTGGGGGAGTTTCTCCTTCCTCCCTTTCCAGACCCATATATATATATATATATATATATATATATATGCCCCCCATGCCCCACCCTTTCCTTTCTTGTGGTCTCCCTTCACCTTTTTCTTTCTGGTCTTGTCTTCCCCATTCCCCCAAACCAGACTTAACCTCTTTCCTCTCCCCCTCTCCTACCTAGCCTTTACCCAATCCCTTCAGAAACCTGCCCTCCCCATCCCAGCAGCCCCCTCCCCTATTGACACCCTCCTTTTCTTTCTTTTAGAATCTCTGCTTCCTCTCTTGAGACCCCACCCTTCCACCCCCTCTCTCCAGATCTCAGCCCCCTCCCACTCGACTCCCAAACTCCCTCCACTCTCCCCCAAATCTCTGCCCCACCTCTCCACCTTAAAAGACTCTACCCCCTCAGATTCTTCCCTCCTTTCTCCTCTCAAGCCCCCTCTTTTTCCCCTTGCCCCCACCTCTCAATACCTTTCCTTCTCCCTTCCCCCACACTCTTCTTCTTCTCTGACACACCTCTATTCCCTGCCTCTCCCCCAGGGGACACCCTTCCCTCTCTTCCCCCAATTCACTGCCCCACCCCCAGACACCCTTCATTCTCTCCCCCTCCCCCTTCCTTTTCTGTCCCGTATCCCCCCCCTTATATCCCTTTCCCTCTTTTCCCTTCACCTCCCCCCCCCCAGGATCTCTTTCAATCTTTAATCCCTTGACCCTCCCACCTCAGACCTCTCCCCCCATCCCATCCCCCTTCCCCTCTTCTCTTATTCCCTTCCTCTCCCTTCTGATCCCCCTTTCCCTTCCCCCTTTCCTCGGATCCCAGCTCCTACTTCCTTCTCTTTCCTCAGACCCCTGCCCCCCTACCCCCCCCATTCCCTTCACCCTGTGCTCAGATCCCGATCCCCACCTTCCTTCTCCTCTCCCATTCCTTGCCCTTCTTCCTCAGACACCCACTTCCCTGACACCCTTCTTCCTCCCTGTCAGAAACCCGTCCCCCACCCCTATTGCAAACAGCCCCCACCCCCGGGAGCTGTCATCAGTATGTGCGTGCGTGTGTGTGTGTGTGTGTTGTGCGTGTGTATGTCTAGTGGGGGGGGGGGGGAGGCGGACCGAGCCGCCCGTTGCACTGCCTCTCTCCTTACCTGGCGGGACAGCCACGAGCAGACGTTCCCCGGACCCAAGCGTCCGGGGTTCCCCGCTCCCCTCCGCTCCGCGCACAATGGCGCCCGCTGCCTGCAGCTCTGCTGCGGACCCACCGACGGACATACAGACGGACAGACTGATGGCTCTGAAACTTCCCCGAGACGGGAGAGGGAGTCAGGGCGGAGAGGGAGGGGAAGAAGCGAGAGGGAGGGGGAGGGAAAGAAGTCTGGGGAGGGGAGGGGAGCGGCAGGGGGGTTAGAGAGTTAAAGGGAAGGGGCAGGGGGTTAGGGACACGAAGGGGAGGGGAGGGGCAAGCCAGAGAGATGGGGAGGGAGAAGGGGGGTAGGGGGTTTGGGACTGAGGAGGAAGGGAAAGAGGGTTAGGCACTCTAAGGGGAGGGGCAGGGGGTTAGGGATGGGGTGTAAGGGGCATGGAGGACCTAGACGGGGAAGGGAATTATTGGGGGAGAGGTGCTAAGAGGACCTAGAATGGGCGATGGTAAGTGGGAGAAAAGGGATGGGGGGGGAGGAGATGGGAGGGGGAGAGAAAAGGGAAGAGGGGGAGAAGGGAGGAGGGGAGAAAGGAGGAGGGAAAGAGAAGGGGGAGGGAAGGAGGAGAGCTGGGGAGGAAGGGCATGGGGGACTAGAAGGGAGGGGCGCTAGGGAGCCATAGAGGGAGGAGCCAGGGCAAAAGGTGGAAGGCCCCTAGAGGGAGAGTAGGAGGAGGGGAAGGGGAGGGAGGATCTGTCGGACGGGGGAAGGGGATGTGAGAGGGCACTGTGAGGAGCTGGAAGGGAGGGAGATGGACTGTTCTGGGGTGGGCGAGTGCGTGTGGATGTGTCTATCTGTCCTCCACAGCGGTGCCTGTCCTTTTGTGTGTGTGCTAACTGGTCTGTCCTGTGTCTGTCTGGGAAGCTCAGGCTCCCCTTTCTCCCAGCTGGCTCCGCCTGCCCTGGTCAGTGCCCTCTGCCCATTCTGGCACTTCCAGTCCTTCCTCTGGCCGGACCCTCCACCCGCCTCCGGTCTCACCCTCCTATCTCCCCACCCCTCTCTCAGTTCCGAGAGGGACGGGCACTGTCAGCAGGACCCTGGGGGTGGGGGAGTGGGCGGGGAGGGGGCACCTGACCACTTCGGGTAACTGAGGGCTTCTCGACACGCCACCCCTTCTCCCCCCCCCCCACCCCAAGACTGCCCAGTCCACTAGCTGGTCAGGAAGAGGGTTGGGGGCGGGGTTCGGGGGGAGGAGGAGGGGTGTGTGTGTGTGTGTGTGTGTGTGTGTGTGTGTGTGTGTGTGTGTGTGTGTACTGGGGGGTGGGGCTGGGAGGGCACTTAGGGGAGGGGACTGGGACTGGGGGCGGGGCCCTCGAGCCAGGCAGGAAAGGAGTCTGAGCGGGAATTGGGGTGTGGGGGCCTTAAACCAGGCTAACTTGAGAGGAGGGAGGTGAGGGATTGTATGGCAAACCCCTGGGAGAAAGCTGAAGCTCATCGCCTCTGTGGGACTAGAATGTCCCTCAGCCTGAATCGATGGAATGGACGTTCACGCAGCCTCCTTGCCTCTTGTCCAGCCGCAGGGCTGGGTTGGGATCTACCTGTGCCGCAGGTTGGCGCATTTAAGTCAGTTCCTCTCGCTGCTTCGTGGCCGATGCCTGAAATGCATTCCTCTCACCTTCCAAGTGGACCCCTTTCTAATCCTTCCTCCCGCTCTCACAGCTTGGTCTCCCTCCTCTCCTGGAGTCCCACTCTCTCCGTCCCTTTCTCTCCTTTTTCTTTCCCTAGGGATGCTTAGGGTTCTGGGAGCAAGATTTCACCCCAATATCCTGCTCTTGGCTAGTTTCGCGAGCCCAAGCCCAGCGATAAGAAAATCTATGACAGTTCAGAAGCGAATGGGAGTAGCAGGGCAGGTGTTCATGGTGGGGCCAGTCACACTCACTGAACTCATACCCTGACCCCCCTACCCCCACCCCCTTGCCCCTCATGCACTCGGAGGGCAATCTTGGAGAACTTACATCCAAGCAACCTGAGAGGGGAGGAATGAGCATTGTAAGGGAAGGGTGTGGAAGAGGGAGGAGTAGTCCTCTATTTTAAGTATCTTGGTGAGGCGAGGCCTTTTAGTGGGTGGATTTTACACATATGTATAATCAGAAGACACAGAATTACTGTGCAGTGGATCAAAAGTCCAAATATCTGGGTTTGATCCCTAGCTACTCTATTTATTAGCTGCTTGACTCTCTACAAACCACTTTAACTCTCTATCTTATTTTGGTTATCTCTAAAATGGGAACAATAATCACAGAGTGGCACCGTGGCCTTTGAAATAAAGTCAATCTTGGCATCAGGGCTTGGATTCAAGTTCTGCCTTTTACACAGGCTAGCTGTGTGATTGTAGGCAAGGCGAATGAAATTCTCAGCAATGTTTAGTCATGTCCAACTCTTCATGACTCCGTTTGGGGTTTTTGGTAGCAGAGATAATGGGGTGCTTTACCATTTCCTTTTCCAGCTCATTTTACAGATGAAGAAATTGAAGCAGTCAGGGTTAGGTGATTTACCCAGGGTCACACTTCTGGCCTGAGGCCAGATTTTAATTCAGGAAGAGGTGTCTTCCTGACTCCAGGCCCAGTACTCTACCCAGTGCCTGCCTAGTTGCCCTAAGTTCTTAGTGCTTCCAGATAATTCTCCATGACTAAAATTTACAGATAAGTTTCTGAGCAGCATCAGTGAAGGGAGTGTGGTGAGACTTTCCTACCGGTGAATCAGTCAATCAACACGAATTTATTAATCACCTACTATGATCCAGGTGTTATACTAAGCTGAAGATGCAAAGTGAAACAGTCCCTGCCCTCAAAGAGCTTGCATTTCAAGGGGGTCAGACAACATAGACAAATACAAACATATACAGTACAGACTATATACAGAAGGGCAGACTATATACACTGGGCAGTTTGGGAACACTAGCCATTGGGGGCTAGAGAGTAGATCAGTAGTCTTCATGTAGAATATAGAACTTGAGCTGAAGCCTGAAGAAAACCAGGAAGAGGGGGAGCATTGTAGGCATGGGGGATGGTCAGTGCCAAAGCACCCAGATAGGGGTGCTTTGAGGATGTGTAACCTAAGTAATCCAGTATGGCTGGACCATAGAGTATGTGGGGGTGGGTGGGTAAGGGGGACTAATGTATAAGAAGACTGGAAAGATGGGAATGGGCCTGATCTGAAGGGCTTGAAATGTCAAACAAAGGAGTTTCTATTTTATCATTTTTTCTAGCTCCATAAAATAATTTTTAGGTAGTTTGGTATGGTACTGAATAAATAAATTAATTTTGTCACTTTTATTATATTAGCTCAGCCTATCCATGAGCAATTGAGATTTTTTCAACTATTTAGATCTGATTTTATTTGTGTGAAGGAGTTTCTATTTTAGAAGGAATAGGCAGTCACCAAAGATTATTAAGTAGGGAGGTGATTTGGTTAGACCCATGCTTTGGGAAAATCACTTTGGCAGCTGTGTGGAGGATGATCTGGTTTAAAAAAAAAAATCCACTAAGTTAGAACCAGGAGGGACCCCTATAAAGGCCATCTATTCTAATCCCTTCATGGTACTAATGAGGATTCTAAGGTGACTTGCCTGGGGTGGTGGTGATGGTGGTGATGGGGGGGTGTTGTGCAGTTACTAAGTAAGTTGGCAGGGCTCTGACTTGTGTCCAGGTTTTTTGATTCACAGTCTGGTTCGTTGATTGTATGTCTGCCCTACCATATTTCCACCATCCACCTGGTGGTCCCCATAGGAATGTTGTAAGAAAGCACTTTGTCTCTGCCAATGAGATACCTTTTATACATGGACTTTTATACAACCTCCTGAACTGATCTTCCTCTTGCTCTTCTCTGATCCATCTTTTTACACAGTAGCTGAGATAACATTCCTAATGTCTATATCTGTCAGGCCCCTCTCCCTAACTAAAAAAAAAAGGGTAATTGCCTATAACCCACGAAAAGGGAAAGGTATGGTTATTAAGTGCTTACTATGTGCCAGCCACTGTGATAAGCACTTGACAAATGTTATCTCATTTGATAATAAGGACAAATCCCTTCAAGACCTAATATAATATGGTGCCAACCTAAGGCAGAATAGTACAATGTGAATATAGATAGGGGGTCAAAGGCCATGAGTATTTGAAATCTCAGCTCTGCTAGTCACTGCCTGTGTGATCCTGGTTAAGTCATCTAACTTTTCCAGATTTCTGTTTCCTCATATTTTAATTGTCCTTCCAAGTCTTTTGCAGTTTTAAATCTAAGACCCTATGATCCATTTATTTCTAGTCATATTCCATACCTCTCTGCTTCATTCCCTCAGTTTCCCAGTCAAACCTGACTCTTTTTTCTAATTTGCTCAGGCCCGCAGAGGCCCAAACTGACCTGAAAGAAATGTGTTTCCTTCCAATCTCTTCTGATTGAAATTCCTTCCTTCAAAGTCTGGCTCAGATGCAGGAGGGCTTTTCCTCAGGGAAAGTGAGTCTCTCTTTCTTTTTCTTCTTTTCGGGGCAATGAGGGTTGAGTGACTTGCCCAGGCTCACACAGCTAGTAAGTGTTAAGTGTCTGAGGTCTGATTTGAACTCATATCCTCCTGAATCCAGGGTAAGTGCTTTATTCACTGTGCCACCTTGCTGCCCCTCTCAAATTTCTTAGAAGGAAGCAGGGAGGGGAAGAAGCATGTATTAAGTACCAACTATGTGCTGGGTCCTGTGCTTAGCAGTTTACCAACATTATCTCATTTGATTCTCACAACAGCCTTGGGAGGTAGGTGCTATCAGTATCATTTTACAGTTGAGGAAACTGAGGCAAATAGAGGCTGAAGGTTTCATAGTTAAGTATCTGAGGCTAGATTTGAATTCAGGTCTTCCTGACTCTAGGCCTGGGGCTCTGTCCAGTTCAACACCTAGATTCCTCAGAGTACTCCCTTGGGAGCACTCCTTTGTATTTATCACATTTTGTCGTTCATCATACTTATTCACTTCAATTTCTTTGTTTTTTTTAATGTATGAGGTATTTTATTTTTTCCGTTACATGTAAAGATAGTTCTCAACTTTTGTTTATACATGCTTTACAATTTCAGATTTTTCTCCCTCCTTCCCCTCCCTCCCCCCCTCCCCTAGACAGCAGGTAATCTGATATAGGTTATATCTATATATCTCTATACATATACATATATATATATATACACACACATATATATACACATAATAACATTAATCCTATTTCTGCATTAATCCTGTTACAAGAGAAAGAATCAGAGCAGTGATGCAAAACCTCAAAATAGAAAAAAAAAACAACAGCACCCAAAACAAAAGAAATAATATGGTTCAATCAGCATCTATACTCCACAGTTCTTTCTTTCTTTTTTTTTCTTGTTGTTGGAGATCCTCTTCTATCATGAGTTCCCTGGAACTCTTCTGTACCATTGCTTTGGTGAGAAGAATTCACTTCAATTTCTTATCTCTGCTAATAAATTATAAACCCCATTGAAGGCAGGAGCTGTGTTACCGTCACTCTTTGTATCCCCACCTGCCAATACTGTTTCCATCATAATAGTTGTTAAATGATTTGGCGCCTTAGGTGTTTATTTTTGTTTATTTTTTTAAAAGACAATCAATGGAACTATCACCTTTTCCCCTAATTGTTGTCTTCTTGAGTCACTGCTCTGCCTGCTCATCATACCACAGGGTTTACTCTGGCGACTGGGTGAATGAGGGAGAGATTGGGGTACTGTATTATTGAGAGAGAGTGTATGTGAGAGACAGAGAGGGAGACACAGAGAGAGTCAGAGACACAGAGACAGAGACAGAGGGACAGAGGGGAGAGAGAGAAAGAGAGAGAGAGAGAGAGAGAGAGAGAGAGAGAGAGAGAGAGAGAGAGAGAGAGAGGGAGACAGAGACAGAGACAGAGACAGAGGGACAGAGAGAGAGAGACAGGGGGACAGAGAGAGAGACAGAGGGGAGAGACAGAGAGAGAGACAAAGACAGAGTCAGGAGAGAAAGAGAGACAGAGAGAGACAAAGACAGAGGCAGAGAGATAGAGACAGAGGGACAGGATAGAAAGAGACAGAGAGAGAGACAGAGGGGGGAGAGAGAGACAGAGAGAGGCAGGGAGAGAGAGACAGAGAGAGGCAGAGAGAGAGAGAGAGAGAGAGAGAGAGAGAGAGAGAGAGAGAGAGAGAGAGAGAGAGAGAGGGACAGAGGGGAGAGAGAGAGAGTGACAGAGACAGAGGGACAGAGAGAGAGTGACAGAGAGGGGAGAGAGAGAGAGACAAAGAAAGAGACAGAGGAGAGAAAGAGAGAGGGAGAGACAGAGAGAGACAAAGACAGAGGCAGAGAGATAGAGACAGACTGAGACAGAGAGAGAGAGGAGAGAAAGAGAGACAGAGAGGCAGAGAGAGAGACAGAGAGACAGAGAGACAGAGACAGAGGCAGAGAGACAGAGGCAGAGACAGAGGGACAGAGAAAGAGATATAAACAGGCAGACCAGGACAGTGGTGGGGCAGAGAAGGGGAGGAGGGAGGGTGGGAGAGATAGATACAGAAGGACAGAGGCAGAGACAGAAATATAGAAAAAGAGTGACAGACAGGCAGACCAGAGACGAGTACACAATGACGTGTGTGTGTGTGTGTGTGTGTGTGTGTGTGTGTGTGTAAGAGAGACAGAGACAGAGGGATAGAGAAAGAGAAGTGGGCAGGTCAATCAAAACAATGGAATGTATGTGTGTGTGACAGAGAGACAGAGAAAGAGGCAGAGACAGCGACTGTCCAGGTTAGTGGTGTGTGTATGCATGTATGTGTGTGTGTGTGTGTGTGTGTGTGTGTGTGTGTGCATGCGCTCGAGCGCCTAAGATCGTTGTCTCTTGCCTAAAAGAAGCTGGTTGAAAAGTTCTGTCCTAAGTTTTAGAGCCAGAAGGAACTTGAGAATTCATCAAGACAACAAAGAAAATCAAACCCCTCATTTTATAAACTAAATGAAGAAAATAAGATATAGAGTTTTGGTGACTGTCCCAAGGTCACACAAAGGTAGTTACTAGAAGTAACAGAACTAAGATTGAAACCTAGGTCTTGAATCCAAATCTTCTGTCGTTTTCTTTACTGTAAGCTACAATATCCTGCTTCCCCTTTGACGAGAGAAGGAAAGGGAGAGAGATTCTGGGAATGTGTGTGTGTGTGTTTGTATTAGAGAAAGACAGAAACAGAGTGGGGCAGTGAGACAGACAGACAGACCCTATCCATGCCTAATTAGGAGTGTGTATATGTGACCAGGAATATGTGTTTTTGTGGCCTAGTCCTAAGTTGTCCTTAGGGCCTCCTGTGGGGTGCATGTAGTTTGTAAGTGGGCCCTAAGAAGACCAAGAATCAATCCTTGGATTGGTCCCTAGGGATGGGATGCTTATTTCATTCCTCCCCCCTCCCCACTCCCCCTCCCCCCCTCCCCTCCCCCAGCCCCAGAATTAGCCTGGCCACTGACCTGGCTTTCCTCCATTTAGGCCTCCTTGTTACTGGGCAGAAATATTGTGGAGAATTCTTGGGCTACTGCCTCAGGCTTTGAAGGAGGGGATGGGGGAAGCCAGAGGTTGAGTTTTAAGTCCAAGGCCACCTTCTGGCCTTTGACATTCATGAGTGGGTGGCTGGTAACCAGGATGCAGCTAGAATTGACCTCCTAATTCCTGCCCCTTCCCAAGCCGGATCTTTGGATCATCCCATCCGGCTCATCTCAGCTGGACCCAGGATGCTTTCCTCTGGACCAGGAGCCGGTTCTCAATAGAGCCCCCCTCCTCCTTGCTAGCCCCTAGTTGTCCCTCCCCTCCCTCGATGTCCTTGTTCTTCCTGACCTAATGCCTATAGGAAACTCCTCCAAAATGTCTCAGCTTCTGTTAGGGTTCTCTCTGAGAGGTCAGCTCAGAGACACCTGGAGAAAGAAACACACACACACATATATACACACACACAGAGTCAGAGATGTGTAGGAGCACATTTGGTCTCCCATTCTATTTCTTTCTCCCTCTCTCATACACACACACTAACACACAGACAGGCATTCTCTTTTTTTGGGGGTGGAAAGAAGGAGGCCTTATTGGGGAAGTAGGGAGAACGACATAGAGTGGGGAAGATGGTCTGAATACATACTATTTTTTTTGGGGGGGGGCGGGGCAATGAAGGTTAAGTGACTTGCCCAGGGGCACACAGCTAGTTGTCTGAGGCTGGATTTGAACTCAAGTACTCCTGAATCCAAGGCCAGTGCTTTATCCACTGTGCCACCTAGCTGCCCCTAAATACATACTATTTAAAAAAAAACACAACACATTTTAAAGAAATCTCTTTCTTAAAACAGCCTAACCCAGCAATGTTAAAAACAACTAAAACCTCAGAAGAATGAGTAGTTTTTTATTAGAAAAAGGCAGTAATATGGACTTCATACTGTTGGGATGTGTGTGCCTTTATGTGGTTATAGTATATATTTTGCAGACTCTCTCTCTCTCTCACACACACACACCTAAATACACACACATGTGCACACACACACACACAGAGGTACACACTAGGAGGTAGAAAAACAGATGGGAGTGACGGTTTCCAGGATGAGTTGTCAGTTGCTGGCCTCTGGTGGTATCAAAGGGTCAGGTCCAATCTGGGACTGCTCAGATGTTGCCCAGGAGGCGTGGCTGAGATGAGGATAAAGGCCTCCTTAGACCTGAGGACTCCAACACTTTGTGACTGACCTGGAAAGGAATATTGGTGAGTCGTGTTGAGGACAGGATAGGCTGAGCAGAGCTGCCTGCATAGTCAGACAGACGGACAGACACACTGGGGTTTCAGGGTAGGTGGTGGCCAGTGGGTCTCGAGAATAGAGGGTAAGGGTCTGTTGTTGAATCTACTCATCTATCCAGCAGTTCTCAGGCTCTCAGCTTCTCTTTCCCTGCACAAACCCTCCACTGTCTTCTGCAGGTGGTCTCAGGAAAAGCAGGTACCATGCTGCTCCCAGCCCTGCTCTGCTTCTGGGCAATTTGGGCCTGGGTTGATGGGTAAGATTCTAGCTCCCAGGGCCTCCCGGGACTTGGGCCCTGGTGCTGAAGGCTCAAAGTCAGCGTCCCTCTTCCATATGCCCTTTCACCCTGCCATCCTACCTTCATGTAGACTGGGGCTATGGTTTGCAAAGTTAAACCAGAAAATTCCATGTCCCTGCCAACTCCAGAGAAAATTTCTGCCCATTGTCTCAGTTTCTTGACATCCCCTCGGCTCTGGTTCCATGACTCCTCAGACAACTGGATCCCTTTCTTTTGCTCCTGGCTTTTGTCATACCTTCTGCATTCCATTTCCCTCTAATTTGATATTTTTTCTAAGGTGGCAGAGGGGGATCATGGGTGGAAATCCTTGGGAAAGTTTGATTGGGGGTACCAACTGCTCTTCTCCTATCTGTGGGATAGGCGCTGGTGCCAGCGAACAGAGACTGTCCAGGTAGAGGAGGTGGTGACCCCTCGGCAGGAAGAGCTGGTGCCCTGCAGCAGCCTCTACCATTATATTCACCGGGGCTGGCAGCTGGACCTGGCCAGGAGCGGGCCCACAAGCTCCCCAACTCCTACTCTCTGCCCAATCTACAAGTAAGAAGAGGAAGGGGGAAAACTGGGCATAGACATTGTGGACTGGGGAGATGGCAGGTATGAGTCCTGGCAAGAGAGCTCAAGGGAGGAGAAAAGATGTGAGGGGGTGAGAAAAGGGTGATGTGGCTGAGGTAGAGGAGAATAAATGGGGTCAAGAGGCATGGATGAGAGGGGAGAAAGAGAGACTGGGAAGGGAGAGAAAGACGGGGAGGAGAGAGGCAGAGAGAAAGACAGAGGTGGGGGAGAGACAGAGAGAGACACACACACACAGAGGCACACACACATAGGCAGAGGGACAGAGACAAAGAGAGACACAGAGAGAAAGAGATAGAGAGAGATAGAGACAGAAAGACAGGGGCAGACAGAGAGAGACAGAGGGACAGACACACACACAGACAGAGAGAGACAGAGATAGGGACAGAGACAGAGAGAAACAGGGACAGAAACAAAAAAACAAAGGCAGGGGAGAGACAGAGAGACACACAGAAAGGCACACACAGAGAGAAAGAGACAGAGAGAGACACAGAGACAGAGACAGAGAGAGACAGGAACAGAAACAGAGACACACACAGAGACACAGAGAGACAGAGAGAGATACACAGAGAGACAGCAATAGAGAGAGACAGATACAAAGAGAGACAGAGACAGAAAGACAGAAACAGAGACAGAGACAGACAGAGAGACAGAAAGAGAGATAGAGGGACAGAGAGAGAGAAACAGAGAGAGAGACAGAGACACACAGAGAGGGACAGAGAAAGAGAGAGACAGACATACACAAAGAGAGAAAGAGACAGAGAGAGACAGAGACAGAGAGACAGAGACGCATAGAGACAGAGGGACAGAGACAGAGACAGAGAGAGACAGAAGGAAAGAGACAGAGGGACAGAGAGACAGAGGAACAGAGATAGGGACACACAGAGAAATAGAGGGACAGAGAGAGAAAGAGAGAGAGAGAGACAGGGAGAGAGACAGAGACAGAGACAGAGAGACAGAGACAGAAAGAGAGACAGAAACAGAGATAGAGGGATAGAGAGAAAAACAGAGAGACAGAGACACAGAGAGGACAGAGAAAGAGAGAGACAAACATACACAAAGAGAGAAAGAGACAGAGAGAGACAGAGAGAGAGAGAGAGAGAGGGACAGAGAGAGAGAGACAGAAGGAAAGAAACAGAGGGACAGAGAGAAGAGCAGAGAGACAGAGGAACAGAGACAGGGACACACAGAGAAATAGAGGGACAGAGAAAGAGAGAGAGAGAGAGAGACAGGGAGAGAGAGACAGAGACAGAGAGATAGAGACAGAGACAAAAAGTTAGACAGAAACAGACTATCTATCTTGAGTACTGTCCTTCATCAACCTCAAACTTTCCTTCTCCTTTCTAGGTATGTACAATTAGGTGGTAGAGGGTATGTGAGGATGAGAGATGTGGGCATAGAATGGGTATGACTAGGGCATGGTGTATGGGAACGATTGGAAAGAGAGGGAAGTTCTCGATATGTTGAGGGGGGCCCACTAGCAAGCAGCTCTTCAATATCTAGTCTCATGCTATGATGTACTGAGCCCTCATCCCTTGTGGGCCTGAGGAAAATGAAATGCTGATGCTGTCTGTTCCAGGCCACCTGATATACGACCGGTAGCTTGGAACCGGACTGTGAGGGCCTGTTGCCCAGGCTGGAGAGGTCCTCATTGCTCTCTAGGTAAGGCAACCCTGCAACTGCTAGAAGATCCAGAAAATACAGGGGAGCCAACATCAGAAATATGTATCAGGAGAGATGGGATCAAGACTAGCATTGGCGTATTAGGTTATATCAGTGTGCTTGTGGAGAGAATAGTGGATGGAGATATAGATCCCCCATGGTTGACTGGCCAGGTCCAAGCTAAACCCTGTCCCACCAAGCCCCACCCCCTGCCCCATTATTTCTTTACCATATGTCCTCTCTTTCAGTCATAATTTCCTTTGCAGGTACTGGCACCAAGGATCACTGTTTTGCCACATGGCAGTGCCAAGTAGGGTCTGATTTATTGAATGCCTCAGCAGGCAGCTTGGAGGAGTGTTGTGCCCAGTCCTGGGGGCGCAGCTGGTGGAATGACAGTTCAGAACTTTGCTTTAGTTGTTCTTCCTGGCCTCTGACAGGTGAGTATCCTCCCAACCCATACACTCTGGTAGGGGCAAGCTTATGAACCCTCAAGTTTTCCCCAGAACAAATGTCCGGTCCCTAATCTCAAGGGTGCCAATGCTCTTCTACTGATACATTGCATACCCCCGTTTTCTACCCTCCTGCCCTGAGAAGTAACCTAGGCTTACAGAAGCTCTTCCATCCCCTGCCCTTGCTCTCTGCCCTCCTACTCCTTTGCTCAAGGTGGGTGATTTTCTCCAGGCAATCATCCGTCCCCAGCCCTCTTACAGCCCTTACCTGGGGCAGTGGGCCACCTCCGGAGCCAGCACCAGGGCCTCTCAGCGACCTGTATCACTTGGTCAGGCTTCCACTACCGGACCTTTGACGAGCGTCACTACCATTTCCTAGGACGATGTACCTACCTGCTGGCGGGTGATATTGACGCTACCTGGGCTGTTTACCTCATTCCTGGCAGGCAGTGCCCTCAGCCTGGTTCCTGCCAGCCGGTGAGGGGTTGGGTGGGTAGAGAAAGGCAAAACTATCGGTGGGATGGGACAAGGTGGGAAGAGCCTGTCAACTACCATCATCACTTTACTAAGAATCGTCTCTTACCTCTTAATTATTAAAGCCAATGACCTTTCTTCCCCTGGTTTCATCATTCTTGGGAGCAACTAACTAGGTGGCACAGTGGATAGAGAGCCAGGCCTGGAATTAGGAAGACCTGAGTTCAAATCTAGCCTCAGACAGTTATTATTTGTGTGACCTTAGGCAAGACACTTAACCTTTCTGCCTCAGTTTCCTCAACTGTAAAATGGGAATAATAGTAGCACCTACCTCCCAGGGTTATTGTGAGGAACAAATGAGATCATATTTGTAAAGTTCTTAGCACAGTGCCTGGCACATAGTGAGCCTTATGTAAATATGTTATTATTATTATTATTAATATTATTAAATATTGAATGAATGAATTTCTACTCCCTCTCTTCTTGCTCCAAGACTGTTCAAGTTCTGATGGGACAGGATGAGGTGCTGATCCAGGGCTCCAATGTCTCTGTGAATGGAGCACCAGTGTTGGAGAGGGAGCCTCTACTTCAGCATGGTGGGTGCTGTCTTTGGGGGAAGAGGAAGATGTAATTATCTAGTGTAGAATCCTCATCTGCCCAGCTAAGGGAGGGCACCTCCTGGGGAATCCAGGGGACCCAAAGCCTGAAGGATGGATGAGCCAGGGCCTCAGGTGTTCCCTTCTCACCTTTTCCCAGACCACAGTTGAAAGAGCATTGTGCTTGGAGTGAGGGGACTTGGCTTTTGTTACTAACTCACTGTGTGACCTTGGATAAGTTAGCACCCTCTCTGGACCTCAGGTCAAATGGAGATAATAAAGCCTATCCTGCCTATGTCAGAGGGATGTTGTGAAGAGATAATGGAACAGCAGATGGGCAAGTATTGTGAAGAGTCCTAGAACATTAGAAATGGAAAGGACCTCACAATTTAACCTCCCCATTTACCAGATGAGGAAAGTAAAGTCTGTAGAGTTTGAATGACTTGACCCGTGTTTCCTAGTTAGTGGCAATACTCTTTTCACCATACTAGGCTATTGCTAAAAGTGTCAGGTACTACAGATTTATTCTCTATTAACTAGAGATACAGGAGAAAGAAATGCTATCTCTCTCCTATCACTCTTTCCTCCTAAAATTGTCCTTGCAGAGCTGGGAATTAGTCAAGGAGGGAGATAGAGTCAACCACCCAATCTCCCTTTATCTCCCCTTGTCCAGGACTGAGCCTGCAGTGGCCAGGGGACTGGCTCGTGCTGTCTGGTGGTTTGGGTGTGGTGGTGAGGATGGACAGGGATGGTTCTATCTCACTCACCGTGGACCATGAACTCCTGGGGCAGACTCGGGGCCTCTGTGGGCTCTATAATGGCCAACCTGAGGGTAAGGGGCTCAGGGATAGAATGAGTGTGTGTGTGTGTGTGTGTGTGTGTGTGTGTGTGTGTGTGTGTGTGTGTGTGTGGTGGGGGCAGCAGATGGATTGGAAAGAGAACTTGGAGGGGAGAGATGCAGATGAAGTTGGAGGCTGAGGGCTGGCTCAAACTCCCTCCTCAAACTCCTTCCTCGAACTCCCGCAGATGACTTTCTGGAGCCTGGAGGGGGACAGGCTGTATTAGCCGCCACTTTTGGCAATTCCTGGAAGTCCCCCGACTCAGAGGTGAGAGGTCTTATCCTTGACCCCAGACCCTCTCCCCATCCACCCACTCCCTCCACAGCCCTGGGCCATCAGCCTAGGTTTTGGGCCTCGGCATTGTATCTCCCAGGGTGCTTCAGGCTGAGCTCCGCACCAGTCAGGCCTATGGTGCATGACATTGACTAACAAAGGGTGTCTGGCTTTTGGAATGGTCAACTAGCTGACTCAAAAACCAGATGCCGGGCCCATTCACTGCTAGACTCTCTGCTCCTGGCTCCTTTGCCATTCCTTGAAGATTTTCCTTCTCTAGCTGTATCCTTGCTGTCTCCTCATATTCAGAGCTGGCTGGGCTGGGCTGCTTGGGAGAGAGACGGGTGTTCCTGGGCCTCATTCAAAAGTGGCCGCCCTGCCTCCACCCTTCTCTGCCAACCTCGCTTTCTCTCCCAGTCGGGGTGCCCCGATGCAATGGAAGTGGCTCAAGGCTGCAGGGGCCCCACTGAAGACTCGGAGGCTGGCGTAGGGGCAGGGGCGCTGCAGGCTGAAGGTCAAGACATCTGTCACCAGCTGCTGGATGGTGTCTTCAGAGAGTGTCACACGCAGGTGGCGGGGCTTGGGGAGGGAGCGATGGGCAGGGTTTGGAGGTTAGTAAGAGACCCATCATGGCCATCATGATGACAAGCGTGGCCTTCCTTCTTCCCCTTTTACAGATGAGCAAACTGAAGCTCAGGGAGTTCAAGTGATTTGCCCAGGGTCACACAGCTAGTAAGGGTCTTGAACCCAAGTCTTCCTGACTCCAGTACATTATGCACTCCACTCCACTGCCTCCCTTCCCTTGGAGCTGTGCTAGACTCAGCTCGTTGGGGAGGATCCCTACACCTTTCCTGTTTTCTACCCAAGAACTGTGCCTCCCTCAGAAGGCAGGGGTTCCGTAATGGTGAGGCAAGAATTTCCCCTTAGTTTGAAGCAATCAGCAGAATGATCTCATAGAGGGCAAGCATGTTCATTTCTGCACCGTGTGTGACTTAATAAATGCATGTGCAGTTCAATTGAAAACACTCAAACCAAACACTGGAGAGGGACCTTGGGCTGGGGGCAGAGCACTGACCTCGGAGGATTGTCCTACTTCTAGGCTGGAGGTTTGAATCAGACATTTTCCCCGGGCCCTTCCAGCTCTGATAATACACCATTCTCTGAATCAGGGACTGGGCCGGGGGCGGTGGACAACTGACAGCCAGAATGGGCCAGGTGGAGGGCCCGGGCAGGCTATGCAAAGGACAGGATCATGGGCTGCCACCTCATTGCTCCTCCTCTCTCAGGTTCTCCCCAGTGGGTTCCATGAAGCTTGCCTCTTCGCCTACTGTGCGGCAAGTGGTGGACAGGCAGAAAGGCGGGAGGCGGTGTGTGCTACGTTTGCCAGCTATGCCCGTGACTGTGCCCAGCACAATGTCTTCATCCCTTGGAGGAAGCCTGGCTTCTGTGGTATAAGTTCTACTCTTTTCCTTCACTGCTGATTCCCGCTCCCTACCTTCCTTATCCTCTCCAGCACTGGGCCATACACATGGGCACTGGGCTACACCTGGAGCTTTGGGAGGCCTGCTCTGGGCATTGTCCCATATGGGCACTGTCATCACTAGACCACAGAGGACCTTTTGCTCACTCAGACCCGTGTACACCATGATTTTCTTTCCCATGCTCATCAGTTCAAAAGGCAGACCCAGCTTGGACATCCCCACTGTTCCCATCTGGGCATCAGCATGCCCATCCTAGGCATGTGCCAGCTTCATTACTTCCCACTGTTGTCTCTGGCCCTGAGATAGCACCTGGTTCGGGGAGGGAGAGAGTGCCATCCCTTGTGCCACCTTGCATCATATCTTAAACCACTTCTGCAGAGCGCCTGTGCCCGGGAGGACAGCTGTACTCAGATTGCATGTCTTCCTGCCCACCCAGCTGTGGGGCAGTGGGTGAGCGTGAGGAGGGGCAATGCCGAGAGGGCTGCGTGAGTGGCTGTGAATGCCCACCTGGACTTTACAGGGACGACGACTTCTGTGTCCCTGCCACTCACTGCCCCTGCTACCACCACCGCCAACGCTATTCCCCGGGCAGCACAGTGTACCAGCAGTGCAATCCATGGTGAGGCCCAACCGACCCTCAGAGCTTACAGGCCAGGGCCACTGACCAATACCTCCATCTCTTTCTTTGGACCTCTGGCTTCATACAGTTCCACCCACATTGACTTTTCCATGCTTGGACACTTCTCTCCATGATCACCTTCCCCCTTCACATTTCTGCTCTGGGGTGCCTTCAGAGCAACCTCTGATCTCCCCGTGGAGACCCTTACTTTGCCCAGAGTGACTTACAACAAAAAGAACTTTAGTGGGACGGCCATAATAATAGTAATAATAGTTAAATTTATATAAACACTTTAAGGTTTGCAAAGCCCATCATATAGATGATCTCTCTTGAGTCTTACAACAACCCTCTGAGGTGGGTGCTATTATTATCCCCATTTTATGGATGAGAACACTGAGGGTGAGAGAAGTTAAGGGACTCGTGGAGGGTCAGACAGCTTGGAAATGTCTGAGATAGGATTTAAATTCAGGTCGTTCTGTCTCTAGGTCCATTCTGTCTGCTAAGGTGAAGGAAGGGGAGGGATGGAGGGTGGAAGGGGTTCAGTTCTGCTCCTGCCTTCTCCTGGCATATCCTTGTTGATTTAACCTTCTCCTCCCCCCCCTCAGTGTGTGCCTGGAAGGCCGCTGGCATTGTTCCCAGAAGCCGTGCCCAGCTGAATGTGCAGTGGGCGGGGATGGGCACTACGTCACTTTCGATGGGCGAAGTTTCTTCTTCCAGGGTGTTGGGGGCTGCCAATACAACTTGGTACAGGTGGGCATGAGAGGGGGAACTGAAAGGGAAGGGAATTCTTGGGAGGGGGTGGTGGGTTGGTGAATATTGTTGAGAAGCGGCCCTTGCCCACCCATCTGTGGCGAAGTGTTTCTTGTGAGAGCTGGCTTGCCAGTTTGGGTTGGGTAGGTGGGCACAGACTTTGGCCTGAGGAGGAAACAGAGAAAGGTCTATGGATTCTCTTTACTTTTTTTCTGCCCTAGGATTATTTGAAGGGGCAGCTGCTGATGGTGCTGGAGCACGGGGTCTGTGAGGCTGGGAGCTGTCTCCGTGCCATCTCTGTCACCCTGGGTGAAGTCTATGTCCAGCTCCGGGACTCAGGTACCCCTGGCTCTGACATCATATATCCATATACCTCCTGCCCCACAACTTCCTCCCTCCCTCTGTCCCCCAAACACTCTGGATCCTCTCTTTTTTATTCCCTGGTGCCCTCCATGCCACATTCACACTCCCTTTCCCTTCTCAGTACCCCCAACGATACTCCCTCTGTCCACAGGGGCGGTGCTGGTAGGCAGGCAAGAGGTGGCATTACCTTGGGTTGGGCCAGGGGGCCTCCGTGTCCACCGTGCCTCCTCTGCCTTCCTACTGCTTCGTGGGCCTGGTGTCTGGCTCCTCTGGGGGGTTCTAGAACCTGCTGCATACATTACTTTGGAACCTCTCTATGCCCGCCAGGTATGTCTGGGGGAGGGGGCCCAGGCCCTGGGGAGATCTCGGCTCCTATGGTGAAATACCACATTTTAGGAGGGGCTTTGACAAACAGCAATGACTGTGGTATTGGGTGACCGGGATAATGAGGTCTTGGAGATGGACACATGAAGAAAGAACTGGGAATGCTTAGCTTGGATAAGATAGGATTTAGGGGCGAGAGATTTAGAGATGGAAGAGACGTTCGAAGTTGTCCCTTCTAACTCCCTATTTTATATATGAACGAGATACTGAGAGGTGAGGTGATGTGTCCAAGGTTGCACAATATTAAATGATAGAGGCAGGATTTGAATCCAGATCCTGTGATTTCCAATCCAGCACTCCTTCCAAAGCACTCTAATGTTGAAGAGAATCTCACCCATCCTGACTGGCCCAGTGGGAGAGAAGTAGGAATGATGGGTGGGAGGTAAGAGATCTTGGCTTGTAGGGAAATTTCCTTAACCATCGGAATTGACCTGAAGTTTCATGGGTTGCTTCAGGAGGCTTCCCATTATTTACATGTAAGCAGTCATTTTTCAGGCGGGCTATCCAGGGGTTTTTCCGTTCAGTTATGAGTTGGCCGAGATGGCTTCTGACCTCTCCCAACTCTGAAATGCCATGTTCTAAGTGTGAGGGATTCTGGGGAAGGGGAGGAAGGCTGGGAGGGTTCATGCTGACTTGTCTCTTCCTCCTGGTGGTCCCAGGTGAGGGGTTTGTGTGGGACCTTCACTTGGAACCAGCAGGACGACTTCCTGACACCTGCTGGAGATGTGGAATCCAGCGTAGCTGCCTTCGCCAGCAAGTTCCAGCTGAGTGGGGAGGGCGCCTGCCGCTTGGGGGCTGCTGCTATCCCGCTTAACCCCTGCAGCACCCATGCTCAGCGCCGTCCCTATGCAGAAGCCAGCTGTGCCGCTCTCCAAGGCCCAGCCTTCCAGGTACCCTGAGCACCAAGGTGTCATGCCCATTGGGATGGTGGGAGACTTGTGCAGGAGCTGACTCAGCCCCTCACCTCTTATGCCCCTAGCAATGCCACGGGCTGGTGGAACAAGAGCCTTATCAGCTACGGTGCCTGTCAGCAGTGTGTGGCTGTGCCCTGGGTCACGATTGCCTGTGTCCTGTGCTATCTGCCTATGCCCGCCACTGTGCCCGGGAGGGTGTGCTTAGGCCCTGGAGGAACCAGACTCTGTGTCGTGAGTTCTACTTCAGTCCCTACCTATTTCCCTGACTTTCCCCCTTGCCCTTCCTACCCATCAGTCTCCACCAGGGTGACCTTTGTCCTTCATCCAAGGAGCCCTAGTTTCCTGACTTGTGTCCATATCCATCCTCAGCTGTCACGTGTCCAGTTGGCCAAGAGTATCATGAATGTGCCCCTGTGTGTGGCCAGAGATGTGGAGAACCAGAGGCCTGTGGGCAATTAGTAGGCTGTGTGGCTGGTTGCAACTGTCCCTCTGGCCTGCTGTGGGATCATGAGGGCCAGTGTGTGCCCTCCAGCCTATGTCCCTGCCAGTTGGGAGGCCGGTCTCATCCTCCAGGCAGCATCACTTTGCAGGGATGCAATCGCTGGTGAGGACAGCATGCTGAAGGGGAAGGCTGGGGATGAAGGGAGGCTTGGTGGGAGAGGGGTCAGAGTAAGGGAGGCCTTCATGGAGGGGTACAGGGAACAAGGGGACCAGGATAGGCACACAACTATTTGCAAATATTGCCAGATTTGTGGCCTCAAAATTTAAGGCAGCTGAGGGACCTGGGTGAGAGATTCAGACACCTGGATCACCATGGTGAAGGCCCCCAAAGTGTGGCCTCATGGCTTCCTTAGTTTAGATTCTGTTAGCTGAAGAGTGTTCAGGGATTGGGAGTATTTGGGGAACAGCATGGTGTATTTATTTATTTATTTTTTGGTGAGGCAATTGGGGTTAAGTGACTTGCCAAGGGTCACACAGCTAGTAAGTGTTAAGTGTCTGAGGCTGGATTTGAACTCAGGTCCTCCTGACTCCAGGGCCAGTGCTCTATCCACTATGCCACCTAGCTGCCCCTAGCATGGTGTATTATAAGGTTCAAGGGACTTGGAGCCAGCTGCTTGGCCACTTAATGAGCTGGGTCACCTTGGGCAAATGACTTATCCTCACCCAGTCTCAGTTTTGGCTTTGGTTAAATAGGGATGATTATAAAAAATTCTTTTACTACACAGGGATCGTTGTTAGGATCAAATAAAGCATATATCAAGTACCTTGTCAAACTTAATGTGTTACATATAAAGATCAAGCCAGGTGAAGTGTGGATAGTTAGACTTACTGGTGACCCCTGTCTCAGCCACACACTAGCTGTGTGACCCAGAGCAAGTCACTTAACTGCTTCCTGCCTCAGTTGCCTTATCTTTAAAGTGGGGATAATAATAACACCTACTTCCCAGGGTTGTTGTGAGGACCTAATGAGATAATGTTTGTAAAGCACTTTGCGAGCCTTAAAGTGCTATATAAATGCCAGCTATTATTGTCGTTGTTAGGGGCAGAGAAGCTTTGTTGAAATACTGTACTCCTGCTCTGGGTTGACCTAGGCCTACCCCAAGTCCAGAGCTTTGTGGATTATTAATCCCTCTCTCCCCTTGCTCCATTCAAACCAACATCCTTTCAGGTGTGGGGCTCAGTTATCCTTGGTGCTGGGAAGAGTGGTGGCAATCTACTGCTCTGTGGCTGACAAATTCTTTTTTCCCTAGCAAAATCTGGAGTCCAAACCTTCCTTTTTTTTTTGGTGAGGCAATTGGGGTTAAGTGACTTGCCCAGGGTCACACAGCTAGTAAGTGTCAAGTGCCTGAGGCCAGATTTGAACTCATGTCCTCCTGAATGCAGGGCTGGTGCTCTATCCACTGCGCCACCTAGCTGCCCCTAGCCCACACCTTCCTAAGGCAAAACCTCCCTTGCCTTGTGACCATTTCCTGCTGCCTTCTCCCCATCCACTTTAACCAGCCCCAACGTGTTCCTACCTCACTATCCCCATCTGCCTCTCCTTCCATTCAGCCTCAGGAAACGCTGTTCATTGCTAACAAGTTGGCCCTAGTATTAGATCTCTTCTGGCACTACCATCATCTTCTTTTTAAAAAATTTATTTTAATTTTTTTCTTTTTGGTGTTTTTCTTTCCTTCATTCTTTTTTATCATAAAAATATTTTATTATTTTCCAGTTACATCCTCATCTTCTTTTATATCTATATCTATCTATCTATCTCTATCTCTATCTATCTATCTATCTATCTATCATCTATCGTCAAACAAGCAAGGAAGGTGGTGCAGTGGATAGTGTACTAGGTCTGGAGTCAAGAAGACCTGTGTTCAAATCCTGCCTCAGATACTTATTAGTTGCATGACTCTGGGCAAATCACAAATTCTGTCTATCTCATTTTCCTTACCTGCAAAGTGGGGATGATAATAATAGCAACTTCCTCCCAGGGTTTTTGTGAGGATCAGATGAAATAATGATGGTAAAGTGCTTAGTACAATGTGTGTCATTTGAAATTAGATGGGGGTGCCTATCTCTGTTCCAAGTTTTAGGGAACTTAGCCAGGGTTTCTAATATATTGCTACTTAGAAATTAGAGTCTATTGTACCAATTTTGGGCATTAAGCATTTATTAAAGCATATGAAATGTTACTAAAGAGAGAGAGTATATGGTTCCTAAAGTTCAGAAGTCCTACATACCTAGGATAGAGGACAGTATGGGAGAGAGAAGAGAGGGCCAAGAGCAAGAGAACCTACTCTCCAACAGTTCTTATCCTCCGGCAGATAGAGGTGGGTCACTGCACATTGATCCAAGCTAATTGGCCAGTTACATTCAAGTCCATTGATTGGCATGACTCGGGGGTGGTCTAGGCGAGGTAACGTCCTTTAGTAGTCAGGAAGGTCAATCTACATTTCCTTTGCAATTCTTCTGACTCTGGCTTGGCCCTGCAAAACCAGCCAGAGTTCCTGTGAATGTGTGTGTGTGTGTGTGTGTGTGTGTCTGACTCCCCAAAACAACCCATTTTTAAGAATTTTCTCACAAATGCCTGGCACATAGTAGGTGCTATCTAAATGTTAACTATTATTCTTATTCTTATTATTCAACTAACAAGCATTTATTTTCTTTCTTTCCCACCTACCTCCCATTTAAAAGAAGAAAAAAAAAAAAGAACAAAATCCTTGCAATGAATTTGCCTAGTCAAGCAAAACAAATTCTCACATTGACCATATCCAAAAAATATGTTCATCACCTCCCTATTGTGAGGCAGCTTTATCATCTGTCTTCTGGAACTGTAGCTGTTTTGTGCATTGATCAGAGTTTTTAAGGCTTTCAAAGTTGTTTGTCTTTATTTTATTCTATCAGTTATTCTACTGGTTCTGTTCATTTCACTCTGCATTCATTCATACAAGTCTTCCCAGATTTCACAGAACCCTTCCCTTCCATCATTCCTTACCACATGATAATATTTCATTACATTTGTACATACTGTAATTTGTTCAGCCAATCTCCAATTGATGGACACTCCCTTTGTTTCCAGTTCTTTTCCACCACAAAAAAGAGCTTCTATAAATATTTTTTTTATATATAGGCCCTTATCTCTTTCTTTGATCTCTTTGGGGTATCATCTTTCTAGCATGGAAACTTGACCCATGCCAGAAGACACTAGGACCTTGGCTATCCATTGTCTCAGCACTGGATGCATCTTCCAACTTCCCTCTTCTCTGCCTCTCTCTGTCTCTCTGTCTCTCTCTTTCTGTCTGTTTTTCTCTCTGTCTCTGTCTCTGTTTCTGTTTCTCTCTCTCTGACTCTGTCTCTGTCTCTCTGTCTCACACACACACACACACACACACACACACACACACACACACACACACACACACACACAAACACACAGAGGCCAGAAGGAGGGAGAGCAGACTTCCTGTTCCCCCACTGCCCTTTCAGACCCTCCCTCTGCTGCCATCACAGCCCCTCTTCCTTTGAGATTTGTTCCCTCCAGAGGTAACATGCTACCTGGATCCTAGTGACAGCTTCTAGGTCATTTTCTCTCCCTTTTTTGTGGTGCCCAGTACCTGGCTCACAGTCCTGCTCTAAACCCTGGCCTTTGGGGCTTTGTTATTCATGTGAATGTCCTCTCAAATACCTCGACTTCCCCCTTCATGAACCTCCCAGCTCCTATGTACTCTCCCTCCAGCTCAGCCCCATCCAGGACTGGCCATCCCTTTGATGTTATCATCTTCCACAGGCATTCTCAACTGAAGCTCAGGGAAAAGACAGATGGGCTGACTATATTGATCTGGGAGTCATCTACATGGGGATGATAATTCGACCCTTGGGAGCTGATGAGGTTACCAAGAGAGTAGAAGTATTAGCTATTATGGAAGGCAGGGGGAACAAGGGAACAAGTATTTATTAAGTTCATATTATGTGTCAGACACTGTGCTAAGCACTTTACAAATATCATTTCATTTGATCCTCACAACAACCCTGGGAGGTAAGTGATATTGTTATTCCTGTTTTACAGTTGAAGAAACTGAGGAAGATAGAGGTTAAGTGACTCACTCCGTCATAAAGCTAGGAAGTGTCTGAGGTTGGATTTGAACTCAGGTCTTCCTGATTCTAAGCCCAGCATTCCATCCACTGCACCACCTAGCTGGGGGTTAGGGCTCTAATAAAAATAAACAACAAATGAATAAATATATAAACAAACAAGCAAAGAAACGAATGAATGAATAAATAAATAATTTAATGAATGAATGAATGCTACCTCTGAATACTAGATTGAGATGTGAGGTATCCTATGTCCTTTCAGTCATGTCTGAGGAGGGGCTGAGTACTGGGATTCCCAAGGCCAAGGTGGGTTCTGGATTCCTGGGTTTCCTTTATCAGTGTCAGAGATTTGGGTTCCTGTGATTAGGACTGGGAGATCCAAATGCTTGGGTTTTCTGGCATGGGATATTAGTGAATGTTTATTCTCATTCCCTTCTGGCAGTGTGTGCCAGGACAGAGGCATCTGGAATTGCACGGCTCACCATTGTGCTTCAGGAGTGGCATTCTGCCCTGGAGGGCGTATATATTCCCCAGGCTCTTGCCTCTTCACCTGTGACAGTCTCAATGCCAATGTCTCCTGTCCCATGGATACTTCTGATGGCTGCATTTGCCCTCCGGGCACTGTGTTACTGGTGAGTAGGGGAGAGTCCAGACCGAGGGAAGGTGCTTTGGGGGCTGGCTCTGGTCTCTATGCAGGACATTGTCTGTGATCCTTGCTCTCTGGCTCCCAGGGAGAAAGAAGCAGGGTTGACTGGGAAGTACTCTTTGATCGTCCTCTTTTTCTGAGGCATTTTTTTGGGGGGGCAGGGCAATGAGGATTAAGTGACTTGCTCAAGGTCACACAGCTAGTAAATGTCAAGTGTCTGAGGCCAGATTTGAACTCAGGTCTTCCTGAATCCAGGGCCGGTGCTTTATCCACTGCGCCACCTAGCTTCCCCCTCATCCTCTTTTTCTACCTAGGATGAACACTGTGTGTCCCCCGAATTGTGCCCCTGCAGACACAGTGGGCAGTTATACCCACCCAACTCGACTATCCAGGAGGACTGCAACACTTGGTGAGGCCTGGCCTCTCTCTCTCTATGATCTTGTGACCTCAGCCCCCATCGCCTGACAACTGGGCATCTTTTCTTCTTTTATATTTCTTTCTTTTTTTCCACCGTGGGGCAATGAGGGTTAAGTGACTTGCACAGGGTCACACAGCTAGTAAGTGTCAAGTGTCTGAGGCCAGATTTGAGCTTAGGTCCCCTTGAATCCAAAGCTGGTGCTTTATCCACTGTGCCACCTAGCTGCTCCTAACAACTGGGCATTTTACCGTGCCTTTGAATAGGGTTGGTTGTCTCTGTTTGGGCAGTCAGTCAGTCAATAAACATTTAGTAAGCACCTACTAGGTGCTAGACACTGTGCTAAATGCTAGGGATACAAAGAAAAATATAGTCCCTGCTCTCATTAGATTGTAAGCTTCTTGAGGGTAAGGACTGTCTTTTGTCTCTCCCCCACTTTTTTTTGTAGGGCAGTGAGGGTTAAGTGACTTACCCAGGGTCACACAGCTAGTAAGTATCAAGTGTCTGAGGCTGGATTTGAACTCAGGTCCTCCTGAATCCAGGGCTGGTGCCTTATCTACTGGGCCACCTAGCTGCCCCCTTTTACCCCTTTTTGTATACCCATTGTTTAGCACAGTGCCTGGTACACAGTAGTTGCTTAATAAATGTTTATTATATATAATATATTATATTATAATATAATTATAATATTATAATAATGTAATATAATAAATGTTATCTTGAGGAACTCAATTTTAAGGGGAGATAATATGCCAATAACTAAGTACTTGGTGGGTGCAAGGCAGTCCCAAGGACTACCTAGGGGAGTCCTCAAGGATGTGCTGGGGACTCTGAATCTCATTCAGGTCCGGGAACAGTCTGACTGGTCTCCTTGTCTCTGCCAAGCCTCGGTTTCTGACCTAACATGTTCTGACAGAATTCTCTGAGCTCTAGTATTCCCGAGACTATATCATAACTGCCTATGACTGATCCTATGCCCTTAAGGCTAGTAACCCATGATTCTCTGACCCCACACCCTCCCACTGATCCCTTCTGCCCTTCCCTGATTCAGTGTGTGCCAGGGCCGACAGTGGCGGTGCACAGGTCACCAGTGCAGTGGATGGTGCCGGGCTTCGGGTGCCCCCCACTATGTGACGTTCGATGGCCTGGCATTCACCTTCCCTGGGACCTGTGAGTACTTGCTGGTACGAGAGGTGGACGGGAGCTTTGCCATCTCTGCCCAGAACCTGCCCTGTGGAACCAGTGGCCTTACTTGCACCAAGGCCCTGACCGTGCGTCTGGGGAACACCATCGTGCATATGCTCAGAGGTGCCTGGGGTCAGGAGGTGGCAGGGAGCCATGGAAGGGCAAATATGTCCTGAGGAGAGGGCAGTGGGAGCAGAGGGTGGAGTGGTCTGCACCGGGTGGGGAGCTGACAATCTGGACTCCTCTCAACCCTCCCTGGTCCGTGTTTGGGCCTTCATCGCCTCTGTGGTCTCGTCTGTACCATAGGTAATAATGTTCCTTCTTTTGGGGAATGGGGGGAGGCTGGAGGCCCCAAAGATGATCTAGGACGATCCAGCCCCCACAACATTTTCCCGATGTCCCTCACCCTACAGGCCGGGCCGTGACTGTGAATGGAGTGAATGTGCGGCCTCCCAAGATCTACACGGGCCCCGGGCTGAGCCTCAGACAAGTTGGCCTCTCCTTGCTGCTCACTGCTCGCTTTGGCCTTTCCTTGCTCTGGGATGGAGGTCAGGTCCCAAATCTTGACCCCTGACCTTACCCTTTGCTTGGTCCTCAACTCTCAGTCCCTGAGCTCCCATCTCCTTTAGGTCGGCCTCACCTCACTCTGGGATATAAAAAAATACTCTGCCTTACATCACCTGCCCAGTTCAGGCTGACACTGAGACTAAGGCTAGGACCTTGACCACTGACTCCTGTCTCTATTCATCTTTCCCCACAGTTTTCGAGCCAGCATGATTCCTGGGTGTCAGCTGGAACTTCTAAACCTAGTTTTCCCTCCTCAAATCAATCTTGAGCAATCTCTGGTTCCATTCCCCGCCTTTACAAGAGTCCTGTTTTAAGGCCCTCCTTTCCAAGGGAAATCCAGAACTTTCTGTCGTCAAGTATCCCAACCTATCTCCATTACAAATCCCAATAATAACCCTTAGTGGTACCTTGACCTTTCAGTTTTATTGATGCCATGAGATCATGGCTGTTGTGTCTTAGTCGATGTCTTACCAAATTGCTTAAGGCTTGGAGACATTAAGTAACTTGCCTGTAGTCCCAAGTGGGTGGCCCTTGTCAGAGGTGAGACCCAGTTTTTGACTTCAGGTGCCATACTGGCAAACATTACAGTGCCCACCTCACCTGCTGCTGTTGGCAAAGACTGCTCATTTCTTGCTTTTTTTTTTTTTTTTTTGGTGAGGCAATTGGGGTTAAGTGACTTGCCCAGGGTCACATAGCTAGTAAGTGTCATGGGTCTGAGGTCAGATTTGAACTCAGGTCCTCCTGAATCCAGGGCCGGTGCTCTATCCACTGCGCCACCTAACTGCCCCTAGACTGCTCATTTCTAAACAGCCTCCTTCTTTGCCCCTCGCCCTACCAGGCACACGGGTTATGATACAGCTGGTCCCTCAGTTTCGAGGCCGTGTGTCAGGGCTGTGTGGAAACTTTGATGGTGATGCCGCCAATGATCTTCAGAGCCGTCAAGGTGTCCTGGAGCCTACAGCTGAACTGGCTGCCCACTCTTGGCGTCTCAGCGTCCTCTGCCCTGAGCCAAGCTTTGGAGACATGCCCCACCCCTGTGTTGTAAGGGAAAAATGCATATAATCCTATACTATCTATGGGATTGGGGGAGGGGTGGTGTTGAGAGAGGAAAAGGAGAGGGTCAGGCAGGCTTGAGGCTATGGGAAGAGGAAAGTCTAGGTATCATAGAAGGGGAAGTGTGTATGAGGGGATACACCTATGCCCTCACTCTCCCTCCTTGCAGGTGAATGCCCACAGGGTGGGCTGGGCCCGAGCCCAGTGTGGGGTGATACTTCAGTCACTCTTTGCCCCCTGCCATGTGGAGGTACCCCCCCAGCAGCACTATGAGTGGTGTGTGTATGATGCCTGTGGGTAAGGAAGGGCTGAAATTGGGGGTGGGAAGGTCTGGTGAGGGATGTCAATGTATTTGGTGGGCTGGGGATCAGATACTGAGACCATTCCTCTGGTAGCTGTGACTCAGGAGGCGACTGTGAGTGTCTCTGTTCAGCCATTGCTACCTACGCAGAGGAGTGTGCCCGTCACGGGCACCACCTGCATTGGCGCAGCCAGGATCTCTGCCGTGAGTGCATTTTCCCCTTTCCTGCCTATAATCTCTTACCCCCACTTCCCTCCTGAGGCTGCTCCTTTCACCCAGGGCAGCCAGAACCACTCAGAACAACACTGGCATTGCTTAAGAATCCCTGATACATAATCCCAGCATTCCCAAGTGTCAATGCCTGCTGTGTCCAGATTACCCAGTGCCCGCATGGCCTGAGGCCTACTAGTTTATCTAGTGCCCACAGGTCTTCATGACCCTGGGCTACTCTGACCTGGGTCTGTCTTTGATCTATGCAGCTATACAGTGTGAAGGGGGTCAAGTCTATGAAGCCTGTGGCCCCGTCTGTACCCCCACCTGCCAAAGTCCTGGTCCTGAGCCTGCCTGGCATTGCCAAGCCGTGCCTTGTGTGGAGGGATGCTTCTGTCCTAAGGGCACTCTGCTGCATGGTGGGTAGGGCATGGAGGATAGGGCAGAAGAGATGGGCACCTCTGGGGGAAAGGGGAGGGATAATCAGAGAGTGAGATGAGGGCTACTCTGAGCATGAGCAGCCTTAGTGTTTGGAGTGGTAATGGGCAGTATTAACTCAGGCAATGTCTCAGCTACCTCCTAGCTAACCAGGCCTAGCTAACTAGATGCTTGAGCTGGGGATGGGGTGACACACGGCTCCCTGAACCAGGCTAGCCAGGGGAGATCTGGAACTGTGAGGGGGTTCCTTTCCTATCCCACTTCTACATACTGGTGCTCCCTCAGGTGGGGTCTGTTTGGAGCCATCTGCTTGTCCCTGTGAGTGGAGAGGCAACTTCTTCCCCCTGGGAGCCATGCTTCAGAGGGACTGTGGGAACTGGTGAGTTTATGGGGAAAGCAGGAGGAGATGGGGGTGAAATGGAGGCAGGACAGAAATTGAGTCTGTGTCCATGTGCAATCTCTATGGTTCTCTTGCACCACTGACCTCATTTACTTCCTTAGCACGTGCCGAGCAGGAGAGTGGAACTGTGGGGAAGCAGCTTCTCAGTGTGGGGAGATGGTCCTCGGGTGTGCCCAGGGTGAAGTCCCATGCCAGGAGAGTGGGCACTGTGTGCCCCGGGAGTGGCTCTGTGACAACCAGGATGACTGTGGAGATGGCTTCGATGAGGAGGGTAATTCTGTGTCTATGTCTACACAAGTATGTGTCCTCATAAATGTCTCTGTGAATGTATGCTTGGCCTTAGATACTCCTAGGGGACAGATCCCCTCTCACCTCCATGCTCCCACTCCCAAAGGCTGTGAGTTTAGGAGAGTTAGCCCTAAGAGGTGTGTGTGTGTATGTGTGTGTGTGTGTGTGTGTGTGTGTGTGTGTGTGTGTGGTTCCATTAGGAGCAGAAAGGGCTAAGATTTCTTGGATGAAGGCTGGGGAACCCCTGTCTCTGGAGCAGGGGGCCTAGCCTCGATATCTCAGTGCCCCTCCATGTGCAGGCTGTGCCCCTCCAGGCTGTGGAGAGGGGCAGTTCTCCTGTGGTGAAGGCCGTTGTCTGCCCTTGTCACTGCACTGCGATGGACGGGATGACTGTGGAGATGGGGCAGATGAGCATGGCTGCCCATGCCCCGTGGGGTTCCTGCCCTGTGTTGATGGGCAATGCCTGTCCCTAGCCCAACTTTGTGATGGGCATCCTGACTGCCCAGATGGTTCTGATGAGGAGTCTTGCTTGGGTAAGTTCTATTTTTCCAGTCCTTGGGCTCCATTCCACTGGGTATACCCTACTTGTGGCCCTAGGTTCCACTCCATTTCTTAGGTCCTATATTTTTCCCATGGGCACTATCTGTTCTAGCATTCCAAATCAGCACAAGTCCCTACCTGTCCTGCTTTTCCCATGATGCCCACCCAAAGGTTGGTACCCGCTATGTAAATATGTGATGTTTGGCAGGGGCTCCCCAGAGCTCATATATTCAGAGGGGTTTGCATGGTATGAACTGAGTGGGCAGAAAGGGCCTAGCTCCTTCCTTTTTTGGCCATAGGATGGGAGAATTGTGGCCCTGGAGAGGTGCCCTGCTTGGATGGAAGCTGTGTTGGCACTTCTCGGCTGTGTGATGGGGCCTGGGACTGTGTAGATGGGGCAGATGAGGGGCCCAGGCACTGCCCCTCTCCCCTTCTACCTACTCCTCCTGCTGATACCCCAACTGGCCCCTCCATGGGCAACCTGGAAACTGGACCAACTTCTCTGATCAATGGCAGCCATCCTGGTGAGGGAGTCTGGGGCAGGAGGGGGCTGTGATTGGGGACTCTGGCCATATTGGGGAAGCTCAGAAGTGAAAGGGGTAATAGGGGTACAGTGATGATAATATCACCTTAATAACATGACACATATTATGTAATGAAAGTTGCATTTATGTCATACCTGCAACTTTTCCAGGATATTATCCATTCCCAATCTCCCTTGCTCTTTCTGCTTCCACTATAAGATGGGCAGGGGAGGTGATAACATTCCTATTGGAAACAAGAGGAAATGAAGTTATGACAAGACTCCTGGAGTAGAAGTCAGAGGAAGTAGATTAGAGCCCTAGTCCTGTTACTAATTAGCCACATGACCTTGGGCAAGTCATTTCCTCAGTTTCCTCATCTACTAAATGAGAGGGTTAGATTAGAATAGGGGTTCTTGACATATTTTGTGTGTCATGCACCCTTTTGGTAATCTGGCAAAGACTCTCAACCCCTTCTCAGACCAATGCTTTTAAATGCATAAATTCCATCAAATGCACATAAATGCATAAAATAAAATACATGGGATTACAAAGGAAACCAATGATATTGAAAATTGTCAACATAGAATGCATGAATGTATGTCTATGCACATATGTATGTGTGTAGATATACATTATATATATATATTAATGGGTTCTAGGTTTAGAACCCTTAGATTAAATCTTCTCCAAATGCCTTTTGGTTCTGGTATTCTGTGTTCTATTAATTAGTGGAAGATGTAGGACTAGAACCCACATCTCCAGGCTCTCCATTGGGTTTTCTTTCCATCATACTTTGCTTCTTCTGAAGAGAGAGCCTGGGCCCCAAGGAGATGACAGTTTTAAGATCCCAACCTCCCCCCTCCACCAGGACCCTCTAGGCCCCCTGGGTGTCCCAGGCTGACTCAGTCAATCAGTACCTTCGCTGAGGGCTCATGGTACAGCTGGTCCTATGCTAGACATGCCAGAGGATTACAAGATGACCTAAGGGACACAGAGTCTCCCCCTTGGGTTCTAAGCCACAGCTACACACAGGACATTAAAATGGAGAGCACAGAGAGCAAGGGCCATGGGAGTTTCATCCCCTTGGGCTGGAGTGATGAGGGAAGGCTTTCTGAAGGTGGGATTTGAGATGGACTTTGAAAGCTGTACAGGAGGGCAGGTGCATTGGTGATGGTGGGGCACAATGGCACTGCTCTGGCAGGACAGGAGTGGGGTCTAAAGGGACACAGTATGAGGCAACGTTGGAGAGTTCTTAGTCTGACTGTGGGTGTCTGGGAGTTTGGCCATGGGGAGCAAGCCTTTGAAGGTTGTTGAGCATCAGAGTGACTTGATCAGCGTCTTAGGGACATTCATATCATCATTAGACCATAGACCTAGAGCTGGAAAACATCTTGGGGGTCACTGAGTTCAACCCCCTCATTTTATAGGTGAAGAAACAGAGGCCAAAACAAGTTAAATGATTTGCCCAAGGTCACACGGGTTAGGAAGTGGTAAAACTAGGACTCAAAGCCGGCTTCTTCAGCTCCAAATCCAGCATTCTTTCCTTCCCTCTATGCCAATTCATCTGGCTATGGGGAACTGAAGGGCTTGGAGGACAAAACACAAGCAGTGAGATCTGTTAAGCCAGAAACGGGCATCCTGGTTCCCAGTGCAGTCTTCCCACCACAGGATAAGAAGATATGGTTTCTAACCTTGAGAAGCTTACAGTCTACTTAGACAGGATAAAACTCATGCAAATGAACCAGGGGAAATTATATGGTGTTTTATGCCCATAGAACTACCCTGTGGCCACTATGAGTTCAGCTGTGGCAGTGGTGAGTGTGTACCTCGGGGTTGGCTCTGCGACTTCGAGGAAGACTGCGAAGATGGCACCGATGAGCTGGACTGTGGGCAGCCCTGCCCCCCACATCACATGCCCTGTGCCCTCAGCCTCCACTGTGTGCCCTATATGCAGCTCTGTGATGGGATGGCCCAGTGCCCAGATGGCTCTGATGAAAGCTTGGATGTCTGTGGTGGGTGGCCTGCCCTTCTAACCCCTAGAGAGTAGTAACCGTATGCTAGGCTCCCCAGTCCTTCCATAAAGTACTGTCTTCCTTAGGGAGCACCCTCTGTCTTGGCACCATCCAACCGCCTTGTCTCTGGTCTCTTCAGCCAGGATAGTCACTCAAAGGTGGGGTACAGAGAAGGGTCTTCTGGATCTCAACCATAGTTCTACCCCTTGAGTCCAATGCTTCAGCCTTCTCTGTGCCTTGGACATGGTTTTCTTCAACCCTGAGGGTGTTTGAACAATATGGAAACTGGCTCTGTGCCCACAGGCTCCACCCAGCTGCCACCATGCCCTGGGCTTTTCCCCTGTGGCTCAGCTCCCCGGCTATGCTTGACACTGGCTCGGCTCTGTGATGGAATCCCTGACTGCCCAGAGGCTGAAGATGAACTGAACTGTGGTATGGATTCCTCTAGCCCTGATCCCTCCTCCCTCTGACAGTGAAGGTCTAGAAGGGGAAGCAGAACATGTTGTGTTTATGGGCAGGGGGCTCTAGTGCTCGTGGCCAGGGGGATGGCTTCTGTGTCTGTGGACATTATCATCAACAAGAGGGACACCTCCCTGATACTTCATCCTATCCCCTTCCCTTCCCTTCCCAGAGAGGCTGCCATTCCCCACCACTCCTAACATGACTGGGGTTCCTTGCCCGGAATATTCCTGCCCAGATGGCCGTTGTATCAGCTTTCAACAGGTGAGAGTCATGGACAGAGTGGGGGGTCACTCTTGTCATTTCTGCCCTATCTCTGACCCACCCATTGACCTTTTACCTTCTGCCATTTTGTCCCTATCCCCACCCCACCCTCAGGTGTGTGATGGACAGCCTGACTGTGAGGTGAGGGATGGGCTGAGGCCATCCTCTGAGGAGCAGGGCTGTGCCACATGGGGACCCTGGGCTCCATGGGGGCTGTGCAGCCAGACTTGTGGGACTGGGGTGCAGGCCCGCAGTCGCCAGTGCTTCCCCCCTAGTCTCCCAGTGCTTCAGCACTGTCTAGGCCTGGAACACCAAGCCCGTGCTTGCTTCACTGTTGCCTGCCCTGGTAAATGTGGGCCCTGGGGGAATGAGGAGGGAGGCTGGGAATGCACTTCTATGGAAGCCTTCAGAAGTATGAGGGATGGGGGAAATCTGGTGAGGGGAGAGAAGGGAAGAGGGAGAGGGAAAGTTTCTTGAGACCTCTGGGTTTCTGATTGGAGTTCCCTCTCCTTTGTCTCTATTTGCTGTGCCCTCTCCTCCCATGCCCTCCCCTGCCTGCTCATTCCCCTCTTCTCCCTGGTCCCAATATCCTTCATCCTTTTGTGATATCACTTCTGCCCTTCCCTCGGCTCTCTCCCTTCTCACAGAGGATGGCGTATGGGGTGACTGGTCTCCCTGGTCTGAATGCTTGGAGCCATGTAGTGGGGTTGTGGCTAGACGTCGGATCTGCCACCCACCCCAAAATGGTGGCCGGACCTGTGCCACATTGCCTGGGGGCTCTCACAGCACCCTCCAGACCAGTGAGTGCCCACCTAAGGGGTAGGGTCACACCAGTGGGATAATGGATAGAATTAGGGTAATGGGCTGCAGTAGTAAGTGTACAGAACTTTAAATTAGGAGACGTGGGCATGAAATCTGGCTTTGATACTGATTAGTTCTATGACCAAAGGCAAATCACTTAGCTTATCTTAGCCTCAGTTTCTTTATTTGAAAAAGGGGATAATGATACTTGTACTAGCTTCCCTATAGATTCCTTCTGAGGAAACTACTACAGAAATATGGGTGGCTATTGTTACTATTAAATTTATGGGACAATTGGTTGGGGGAAAGGGAGTGTGTTTTTGGACTCTTTCTGTCCTCAATATATCTTTTTGTTTCTGCTTCTGACCAGAGATATGCTCACAGGATGGCTGCCCCAATGTCACTTCATGTCCAGGAGAGCTGGTACCTAAGCCCTGTGCTCCTTGCCCTCTGACCTGTGCTGACATCTCCAGTCAGGTCAAGTGCTTGCCTGATCGGCCCTGCAGTCCAGGTAATGTGCTCATGGGCAGGGGACCAGTTCAGTCTACTCTCGAGCCCTCAGGGGCTGGTCAATGGTACTTGTCTTCAGGGTTCTTCTGTGCCTACTTACTCCTCAGGCTGTTGGTGCCCTGAAGGACAGGTCCTGGGCATTGATGGGCAGTGTGTGCGTCCCCGGCAGTGCCCTTGCCTGGTGGAAGGCACCCGCTATTGGCCAGGGCAGAGAGTCAAGATCAATTGCCGGCTCTGCACTTGTCAGGATGGTCGGCTACGTCGATGCCAGCCTAACCCTGACTGTGCTGGTGAGACATGCCCAGAAGTATTCCCCCATATGCCACTCTTGACCCTCACCTCATGGACCCTGACACCTTAGGAACCCAGAATCTTTTCCCCAAACTATCCTCTATTACATGGGATTCTTTGCCTGGTATTTCCTTCTAAGACCCTCTGCCCTAGGACCCAGGCCATTCTCCCTGACCTGACCCCTTCCTCCTAACTTCTGGAGCCTTCCTCTGCTGACTTAACCTTTTCAAACTGGTTTTGGGCCATTTATCCCCACCCTGTGTGAACTAATCTCTAGTGAACTGTGGCTGGTCATCGTGGTCCCCATGGGCTGAGTGTCTGGGCCCCTGTGGGAGCCAGAGCATCCAGTGGTCTTTCCGAAGTCCCAACAACCCTAGCCATATGGGTCATGGTCACCAGTGCCGAGGCATTTATCGAAAGGCCCGAAGGTAATTCATCCCTGTCTAGGAATAGCATCAACCCGAAAACACTCCACCTCAGTCACCCACACATTTCAAACCCCCAAATACCTGAACCCCTCCAATATCGGGAAGCTCAATACTAATGCCTTCAAACACTGAACCTTATTTAGAAATAATACCTGTATAATACCAAAACACAGGGACATCAAGGCACAGATTTCATAGTATCCACAACTGGGGGATTCCCAAATACCAGGACTCAAACACCTACTCGAGCACCCATTTTCCTTCCCCTCCCCAAAAGAATTCCTAGTCTACTGAGATACTAGCCCAGGGTATCCGTTACCCTATGGACAAATCTCAAAAGCTAGGGTCAATGGTCATTTCCTTTCTCTAAGGTCCCTTCCACATCTAAATCTATGCTCCTGTGATCTGCCTGTCTTGATTCTGTTTGATGGTCCATTAGGAGAAAATGAGGAAGATAAAGAGGGGATCTAGGCAGAATGGGGTGAGAGTGAGAGGGGCTGAAAGGCAGGAGAGGAAAGATGTGGAAGATCTTGAGTTTGGGAACTCTGACACCATATTCATTTCCATGTCTCATATTGGTTTATATTTGCATGTTGTTCTTTTGGTGTGTGGGGCTGAGGCACCTGTTGGATCCAGCGTGATTTGTTCCTTCTTTCCTGAAACTGACAGAGAGTCCTTAGGGTAGGGAAGCCCACTTGTGTGGACCCTCGTGAATGCCATGGATTTTCCTTTGCTTCCCCCACCAGGTGTCAAACAGAGCCCTGTGAGGAATGTGAGCACCGGGGAAGCACATACAGAGTGGGGGAGCGCTGGCGTTGGGGCACGTGCCAGGTGTGCCAGTGTCTGCTCAACCGCACAGTTCAGTGTTCTCCTTACTGTTCTTTGGGATCCTGCCCACAGGTAAGGGCAGGGAGGGGCTGGCGTTACCTGGGAAGGAGGGAGTAGATGGTTGGGTGGGGTGTAGAAGCCAGCATAGGGAAAGTATGGGTTGGCAGTAGGAGGAAAAAGGGATGGAGGTGGGGGAGTGTTATCAGTGAGGGATGGAGTATAGTTGGGAATGGAAGGGATGGATAAGGAGGGAGTTTCCTTATCTATAAAGTGAGGGGATTGGAAGGATGCCCTTTGAGGTCACTTCTAACTCTACATCTCTGATCCTATGAGCCTGGTGGATTTTAGAGGGTTTCCCCATTTTCTACCTAACTCTTGTTTCTCTGCAGGGGTGGATGCTGGTGGAGGGAAAGGGAGAATCCTGTTGCCACTGTATTCCTGTTGGTGAGTTGGTCTGGGGATTACAGAGGAGAATTTTAGAATGGGGACGTGACCCTTCACCCCTGCCCAGTCCCCATAGAAGCTTTATGGGTGTAGAGGAAAAAGATTGGCTTGGCATTCCAGAGATCTGAGCTCTATGGAGAAATCCTGGGCGGGGATAGAAATCCCAACATGTAGTAACTTCTCCTGGACCTAGAACCACTCCCAGATTTCCCTGGCTTCTGGGCTGTCATCATCACTGCTCTGATTTTGACTAGAAGGGCACCAAGATCAGACCATGCCACCCTCCTTCTGCCACGCCTTTCTCCTTTTGCTGAAGGGAACACCAGCAGAACCCCCTTCCCATCTTTGCTTGGTATCTCATGCAAACAAACCATTGAGGGTTTATTTTGAAAAATAATTGCTATGGCAAACTAAAAGGGAAAGATATTAGAGAGACCATGACATGGCATGTACAAATCTGCCTTTTCACTTCCCTCCCCCCATTCATTGATTCCTTCATTCATTTGGATCAGCCTTAGCCTGCCTTGCTGTACAAGGTGAGTGTGCTCATTCACAGATTGTTAGCAATTTGGGGATTGTCTCTGCTTTAATACAAAAATGGTCTTATTTTGGCCATAGCTTTTCAGAGCAAAGCTTTTTCTTCTTAGATCTAATTTATTAATTAATGAGACATTCAGTATTTCCATCTTTTTATGAGGAAATGTCAGATATGTTCCCTTGATTGCTTTAGAACCCAGGCAAAAAGTTAATAATAATAAGAACCAGTAGCAGGTAGCCAGGGGTGACGTTTTGGTATAATTGTTAGCTATTGCACATGCACGCACAGCGTAGGATCTTGTTCCTAGCTTCAGCTGACTAGCTATATGACCTTAGACAAGTCCCTTACTTTTTGATCTCAGTTTCCTCATCTGTAAAATAGAGATAATAACTTCTCAGGTTTGTTATGATAACCTAGTGGTGGAAATTACAATGCTTTGAGAAACAGAAACCACATCTAGGGGCAAAGTTAACTGAGTATTGGGTAGAGAGTGTGGTATAATAGAATTTTGCTAGAAGACTTGTCTTAGAACCTGAGCTACCTGGGTGATCTTCCTCTCATTTTTTTCCATCTGTAAAATAAGGGTGTTGGATTAGATGCTCTCTGTGGTCTTGTCCAGCTCTAGATGTGTCTGTGCAACCCTAGGGCCTGGGGGCCTGGGAGGCCCTGAGGTGTCTCCACCCTAACATTCAGGTTTCACTTTCTCTGCCAGGAGAGAACAGGACGGCTGCCCATGTGACCACTCCATCACTTTCTCCCAGTCTCCAGCCAGAACCCAGTCTTCCCACCTACCCACTTCCTGCACCTGGAGGTGAAGACCAGATGCTTGTGGGAGAGGCCCGAGGAGTCTCCAGGAGGAGAGGCCTGGCCTGGGATGGGGGCAAGGGTCAGGCTGCCTGGGATTAGTGTCTAATTCTTCATAGGAGTGCTGGGTACTGAGGAGCCTGGCATGAACCTGCTGCTCTGGTTGGGGTATTCATGGTGTGACTGCTCCCATGGCCCTCTGCTGTGTTCTTTTGGATTATCATTGTGCCTCAGACTAGTGCCTTGGGTCCCTTAGGGCTGTGTGGCCCAGAATCCATCATGTCTCCCCGACTGCGCCCCCTGCTTCCTCTCTATATCCTGCCCCATGTCTTCCCCATCCTCCCTATATTTTTGCCAAGATGTCTTATTCCCATGCAATGTTTCTTTAGCCCCTCGAACCTTCTCCATCAGGTATCTCTCCCTTCCCCCAGACCCTTGCTACTCCCCACTGGGCTTGTCAAGGCTCCCTTCTAGCAGTCTAAGGGCATCATCTGAACACCCTGAACACCCTGCCTGGGCTGGTCGAATAGGGTCCTCGGTGTTGGGGCTGGAGCCTCAGGGCTGGAGTCCTAGGGAAGACACCTATACTGAGCTACACGCCCAGCCCCCTTTCCTTCAGATGGACTTGCTGAGGCCCCGGAACCTCACTGGTCAGTGGGGAGAGGGTAGGAGGACTGACTTGGGGGAGGGGCAGAACTTAGGGGAAGGACAAGGGCTGAGAGGGCAGAAGAATAGGGGTGGGTGGGGTCAGAAGTCCAGAAGGAGGATTACAGGGATGGGAGGAATGGAGGAGGGGCAGGGGAACAGGCATGGAGGTGGAGGAGAGAGTGGGGAGAGTATGTTCCTGGGGACTCTGATAGCTCTGATTTCTCCCTGGCCTCTTTACAGGCATTGTGGTCCAAGGTGCTGGCTCCTCTGATGCCTATGTCACCAGCTTTTCACTTCAGTTCAGCGTCGATGGGCATCGCTGGCACGACTATCATGAGGTTCTGCCAGGCATCCTGCCTACGCCCAAGGTACCCTCATGTCAGCCCCCTCACTCCTTGCCTACATGAGGCTTGCTTAACTAGCTAGTTTAACTGCCCCCATTCAATTCGTCAAGGTGACTGACTCCCTTAGGAGGTACAGCCCTGTATGTGGTCCCAATCCCACTGTGGGGAATGGTTCCTGTCCAGGAGGAGCTTACACTTTATTTGGGGGTGGGGAAGGAAGGGCTAGAAGTGCTAAGCAACAAAAGAGTGACATAGGCAGTCCTGCCTGACTCTTCATGACTCCATTTGGGGCTTTATTGGCAGAAATACTGGAGTGATTTGCCATTGCCTTCTCTAGCTCATTTTACAGAAGAGGAAACTGAGGCAAATAGGGTTAAATGACTTGCCCAGGGTCACATAGCTAGTTAATGCCTGAGGTTGGATTTGAACTCAGGAAGATGAGTCTTCCTGACTCCAGGCTGAGCTCTCTATCTACTGTACCACCTAGCATCTACAAAGACAAAAATGAAACAGTCCATGAAGGTCTAATGTCCGTAGATAAGTAAAAACAATGTAATTTGAGGAGAGAGAACATTAACAATGGGTGAGGGGTTCAGGGAAGTTTTCCCATAGGAGGCTGAACTTGAACTGTGGCTTGAAGGAAGTTAAGGGGGAGGAGGTGAGGAAGGAGTGTATGACAGGAAATGGGGCACAGTTGGTGGAAATGTATGGAGGTGGGAAATGGAATGTTGAATTTGGGGCTCAGTTTGGTGTGTGAAGGGTAGTAACATGAGAAAAGAGTAGAAAGGTACGCTGGATCGGAATTACTGAACACATTATGTATCTGACTGAAGAGCCTGTATTTTATTTTAGAGACAATGTGGAGCTATTGAGAGTTTTCAGGGAGGAGTGACAGTCACAGCAGTGCCCTAGGAATGTTATTTGGAGAGCTGCATGGAGAATGGAGAACAGAGAGACTATTCCAGGAAACTATTACAGTAAAATAAAATAAAACTAAACAGGAAACTATTACAACAATCCAGAGAGAACTGACGAGGGACCAAATGAGAGGGATGACTATGTGAATGACGAGAAGGAGACAGATTCAAGAAAGGATGTGGCCAGATTTGGCAAACCACTGAATGTCTAGATAGAGTGAAGGAGAGGCAGGTATCATTGTTGGAGTTGGGCACTGGGGATGATGCTGGTGGTCCTCAAAAGATACAGGGAAATTTGGAAGGGGTTTAGGTAGGAAGATGATTAACGTTTTGGACATGCTAAGTTTGAGATGCCAGGAAACATCCAGGAAGGGACATCCATCTACCTGTTGGTGATGGGGAACTAGAGTTCAAGATATAAACAAAGTATGTGTATATGTAAATGCACATGCATATGTGAATGTGTGGGGCAGCTAGGTGGCTCAGTAGATAGAGCACTGGGCCTGGAGTCAGGAGGACCTGAGTTCAAATCCAGCCTCAGATACTTACTAGCTGTGTGACCCTAGGTTAGTCACCTAACCTTGACTGCCTCAGTTGCCTCATCTGTAAAATGAGCCAGAGAAGGAAAGGGAAAACCACTCCAGTACCTTGGCCAAGAAAATCCCAAATGAGGCCATGAAGAGTCAGACACTACTGAACAAAAATACGTATATGTGTATATATAAATATACACATGTGTGTGTGTGTGTGTGTGTGTGTGTAAGAACTTGTTTGGCATGAATAGAGAGCAGCTTCTGAGTCAGGAAGACAAAGATTCAAGTTGGGCCTGTTACACCTACTGATTATATGACCCTTAACCTCTCAGTGCCCCAGGCAACTTTTTAAGACAATAGGTTGCAGAACAGGTGCTGCCTTGCAGTGCTAGAGGGAGGTTCTTTATCCACCAAAGAAATCAGAGTTTTAGTCCCTCTGCAGAAGTCTGCGTGCATGTGTGTGCATATAAACGTTTTAGCCTCATTTCATATGTTTATATTCCAACCATAATCTCTTTTCTGAACTTCAGTCTCTTCTTATCAATCTCATGCTAGACTTCTCCATCTGGATTTATGTTTACATAGAGAATATGTGTGTATGTGTAGTTATTGTCTCTACTGTTATTTGGGTGGAGGTGATAACTGAACCCACAGGAGCTGCTGAGATCATTAGGGGAAAGAAGAGAGACAGTTCAGGATGAAACTATACGGGGAGACCCATGGGTACGGGTTGGGAGATGCATGATGAACTAGGAAAGGAGACTAAGAAGAAATTGTCAAGCCTGTAGGAAGAGAACAAGGAGGGAGAAGTGCCCCCAGAAACCAAGGGAGGGAGCAGTTAGGTGGTGTGTTGGATAGAGCACAGGCCCTGGAGTCAGGAGGACGAGTTCAAATCCTGCTTCAGACATTTACTAGCTGTGTGGCCCTGTGCAAGGACTTAACTCCAACGATCTGCCTCCCCCTCAAAAAAAATTAAAAAAAAAGAAACCAAGGCAGTATAGAGGATCCAGGAGGAGATGCTCATCATGATATCAAAAATTGTAGACAGGTCAAGGAGGATGAGGATGGGGAAAAGGTCATTGGATTTAGCAGCTGACTGCTGATCCAGAGAGAAAAGATGGAATATGACAAGTAGCAAGTAAGCCAGTCCAGAGGAATTGCGGAGAGTGGAAAGGGGGGTGATGGGTAAGAAGTCAGTCACAGTGGGCTGGCCCCCGGGTGCGAAGGGTTTTTAATGTCACACAAAGGAGGTGGAATTTCATAGCAGAGACAAGAGGGGCCATCGGAGCTTTTTTAAATCAGGGAGTGACATAGTCAGACCCGTGTCTTAGCTAGAATACCACTCTAGCAGCTGTGTGCAGGATCAGTTTGAGGAGAAAGCAGAGGCAAGGAGATCAATGAGGAGCCTTTTGCAATAGTTCAAGTGAGAGGTGGGGAGGGTCTGAACCAGGCTGTGTGTGTGGAAAGAAGGGAACAGATGTGAGACAGATGTTGAGGAGGTGGAATCAACGAGACTTGGCAACTACGACTTGGCAGGGGATAACTCTGAGAAGCTTGATAACTGAAAGGATAGTGGTACCCTCAATAGAAGTAGGGAAGTTGGGAAGAAAGGTGTTTGTTTTTTTTTTTAAGATAATGAATTTTGTTCTGGCCAGGTTTGTTTGAGATGCCTTTGGGACATTCGGTGGGAAATGACTAGTAGACATTTGGTGATGAGCTCAGGACAGAGACTAGGCTTGGATATATAAATCTGGAAGTCGTCTACATAGAAATGATAATTAAACCTATGGGAGTTGCTGAAATCACTGAGAGAGTGAGAAGATGGTCTAGAATGGAGCTGTGGGGAGCACTTATAGTTAGGGGTTAGGACACAGATAATGACTTAGCAGGGGACTCTCTGAAGGAGCAAACAGACGGAAGAAAGTGTGTCTAGGAGGTGGAGAAATGTTGCAGATATGTCAGGAAGTATGAGGACAGAGGACAGACATGGGAAAGCCATGGGAGGAGATCATAGGAGAGATTTTTTTAAAGTTGGGGGAGAGCCAGGTATGTCTGTTGGCTGAAGAGAAGGAGCCAGCAAGTCAGGAGAGACTGAAGAGTAAAGAAGGAGGGGGGATGACTGCAGGGGCAATGTCAGAGGAGATGGAAAGGGGTAGGCTTGAGGATACAAGTAGGGAAGGATACAAGGGTGCAAGATTGGAAGGATGAAATGTTCAAGACCATGGAAGTGGAAAAGTACTGGATGATGTTGTGATTTAAAAAGTATTATCACACTGGTGGGTGACTGAGTTTGCATTATGGGTTAGCTGGAGCTTAGTGTAGTGCCTGGCACATAGCAGGTGCTTAATAAATGTTGATCGATCGATTGATTGATGGGTGCTGAGGAAGTTGGTGACTTGGGAAGCCAGGGTGTTTGAGAGGACATTAACATCTTTACTGAAGTCTCCAAGCATGAGGATGGGATTCGAGCTGAGGAGGAAGAATGTGAGACAGGTATGAACTCTGTGAGGAAGAGTGGCCAGTATATTATGGTAGAAAGGATCTGGGTCAGGTGACACAGGGACACGGATGGAATCCCAAGGGAGAAGTGGCAGAGTGATGGGGACAGAGGAGGGGCCTGGAAGTGGCAGGGGGAGCAAAGGGCAGGGCAACTTTTCCTTCTGGCTCAGTGTATTAAGGTAGGGGAACACGAGAAAAGGAGCAATCCAGGCTGGTGAGGGGGGTCTGGGAGAGAGCCAGGTGTTCATGAATGCCCAAAGATAAAAGTGTCCTATGAAGAGGTTGGGGTAAAAGGGAATTTGTTACTAGATGGGGGGGGTGGGCCTGCATTGCCTGTGCTGGGTCTGAGTGCCCCCCCCATCCCCTTTTCTTATCCTCACAGTTGTTCCCAGGGAACCAGGATGACTCCACACCTGAAGTGAGGACATTTGGCCGGGTGGTGCAAGCGAGGCACGTCCGAGTCCGACCCCATGACTTTCACCACAGCGTCTTCCTTCGAGTGGAGCTGCTGGGCTGTGATCCAGGTACGGAGGAGCGTGTGTGGCTAGGGGAGGGAGAAGATCTAGGAGCTGTCGCTGAGCAGAACCCTAGAGAAGATCCCCTTCTGCAGTGTCCACCCCGATGGTGCCACCTTGTCCAGGAGGGGAGTTCCTTTGCGCCAACGGTGTGTGTATCCCTCCGGAAGCGAGGTGTGATGGTGTCGAAGACTGCGCAGATGGAGCTGATGAAGAGGACTGTGCCTCCCTGCTCCCAAGTACTGCCAGGTGCCACCCCCACCCCCAACCACAGGGATTTCCAGGGATGGGCTGGGTGCTGCCTCTCTACTCGTGGGCATTGTCAGGGGACCCTACGACCAAAGGCTTCCTTCTGCATTCCAAGCTATAGGGTCATGGATTTAGAGTGACGGCGATCTTCAGAAATTATCTGGGCCAACCAGTCTTGTTATAGATGGGGGACCCTACTGCAGCTCCCAGTGCTTCTGCTCGGCTCTACCCAGCTCTTGGGGACAGCGACCTCTGTCTGTAGCTCGTCCCTCCCTTCTCCTCATCTCCCATCCATGGAGTCTTGCCCTATGACCAAGGACCCAATTCATAGGAAGAAGAGCCAAGGGCTCTGGGATGGAGGCTGAGGCCCAGAGGGGCTAACTTGAGGTCCCCCGATTTCCTTTCAGGCCCAGAGACCATACCACAGCGGTCCTTTCTGCCCACCTCGTGCGGCCAACACCCTGGACCAAGGAGGTGAGAAGTCAAAAGGCTAGAGGCATAATGATGGGGAGAGAGAGGAAGGGAGAGGCTCCCGTGTAGCTTCCCATGACCACATTCTCTCCTCCAGGAAAATTTTCCCTGATTAGCCCTTCCTGATCACTTCTTCACTCTGTCTCTACTCTGCTCTCCTTTTGCTGGTAGTGGAAGCAGCTGGTGTGTGATGGATAGAGTGCTGGGCCTGGAGTCAGGGAGACCCAAGTTAAAATCCAGTCCCCAATATTTACTAGCTGTGTGACCCTGGGCAAATCACTTCCCCTCTGTCTTTCTCAGTTTCTTCAACTATAAAGTGGGAATGATAATAATAAAAGCACCTTCCTCTGGGGGTTGTCATGAAGATCAAATAACATTTGCAAAGCATGGAACAGTGCCTGGAAAACAGTAGGTGCTCTGTAAATGCTTATCTCTCCCTCCCATTCTTGTGCTAAGATCACAGAATCATAGATTTAGAGCTGGGAAGCAAGCAAAAGGTCACCTAGCCCATTGCTGTCCTTTTCCATGTGAGGAAATTGGGTCTAAGAGAGGCCAATTTCCTCCGAGGTCACACAGAGTCACACAGGTAGCAAAGCCTGTATCCTTCCCCTAGGATGCTGCTTCAATGGTACACCCAAGCAGCCCCAGGCTCAATGGTCCCACTTCTCTGCTTGTGTTCCCACTCCCTCGGCTCTACTTGGCTTCCTCTGGCTTCCCTGCTTCTGGCTCTAGTCTTCTGTGCATCCTTCCTGTCAGGAGCTGGGCTCCCCTTCAAGTCTCTCTCCTGGACTCATAGCAATGGACTTTTCAAGGTCACCTAGAGGCGTGTCCCATCATTCTTCATCTTGTCTACATAGTTTTCTTTCTGATTCATCCCAGGGACTAAGATGAGCTTTCTAAAGAGATCATCTAGCATGACTGTATCTTTTACAGTTAATTTAATCCAGGGGGTACTGGTAAATGTTTAACAACCAGCTTTCTGAAAATGAAAGACATATTTTCTAAGTGTTTTTGACATCTCCATCACTTTCTTCAATCTGGACAATAGACAAAACCATAAGCTGAGCTCTGATTTGTAGCTTTTTGCTGACTTCAGAGGAGTAAATAAATGTTCATAATGAAACTTTAGCAGTCGGTTCTCGGGAACTGGTTGGAACTGGCTTCAGCACACCCTGATACCTCCTTATGGTCAAAATCCTAAAAATCCTGAATTTTTAGGAGTCATTTCCTTACATGAAGAAATAGTTCCTGCTGTCAGAGAGCTGATAGTCTGGTTCAAGAGACAAGATCATAGATTGATTATAGAGCTGGATGAGACCTTAGAGATCTCTTAGATGAACCTCCTCATTTTACAAGTAAGGAAGTGACTTGCCCAAAGTCATATAGATAATAAGTAGGAGATCCAGGTCTCAGAACCAGGTCCTCTGATTCCACATGCAGTGTTTTCTTCTGCCTCTCTACCTACACATGCAAACACACACATATAGGTGAATATGTATGTGATCTATAAAGATATATAAACAAACACATACATATACATGTGTGTCTATTTGTATACATGTCCCATATTACATAGATATAAAACCTAGGCATATGCAACATCTACACATGTGTGTATATATGCATATATAAACACATTATATATGAAACACTATTATCTATAAAATTATATCTATATCTACATATAAAAAACACTAAGGTGGCACAGTGGATAGAGCACTGGGCCTGTAGTCAGGAGGACTTGAGTTTAAATCTAGCCTCAGACACTCATTATCCGTGTGATCCTAGGCAAGTCATTTAATCATGTTTGCCTCAGTTTCCTCATCAGTAAAATGAGCTGGAGAAGGAAAGGGCAAACCACTCCAGTATCTTTGGCAAGAAAACCCCAAATAGGGTCATGAAGACTGAACACCCACCACCACCACCACCACCACCACCATATCTGTATGTACATACGGATATATTTGTGTGTGTGTGTATATGCACACATGTTATATATACAAATAGACATACACATATAAAATATAGATATAAAATATAGATATAAAAATAGATATAAAAAGTAGATATAAAAATATATACACATACATTTCAATATGTACACATGTATGTGTATATGAGCGTATACCCACATACATATATTTTAGTGTTGAAAAGGTAGTTGTACCAGTGTAGAGGAGAAAGTATCTCTAAGCTGGAGAACAGTGGAAATTGGTCTCCCCAAGTTTCCTGTGAATCCCCTAAGGGCAGAGGGCCTGGCCTAGTCAGAGTGGCCTAGCTAATGGTGTTAGTTGACTGTTAGTTTTCATGTGCCTGCCTGGTTTTGGACAGAAGCAGTGATAGGCAAGAGGGATAAATGACTGGGGGGGGGAAAGGTTGAGGGCAGTGAGACTATAGAGATGGGGGAGGGTACTCCTTAGAGCTTCTGCTCAGAATGGGAGTGGTAGAGACACACCAGCCCATGGATATTTGGACAGTGGGAAAACTGGAATTAGGGCGGGATATGGGGGTTGAACTCTTTTTCTTCCTAGGGTCCAGTGGATACTGAAGCCTGGAATCCTGAACAGGGGTCACCCATCCCCTCCATAGGTAATAATGATCACTAACTTTTATTATAATGTTTTCTAAAAGAAGACTTAAAATAGTTATTGATTTCTTTTGTTTATGACATCACCTTCATTTCCAAATCCATCTCCCCTCCTTTCTTCATTCAGGAAATTATCCTTTATAACAAAGACTAGAAAAGAAAGGGGGGGCAGAAGTTACAATGATTTGTTGTGCCAAGTGATTTACATACAGGATTTCATTTGGCTCTCACCACAGTCCTATGAGGCAGGTGCTATTGTTATCTCCAAGAGGAAAATGAGAGAAGTTGAGTGACTTGTCCAGGGTGACAGAGCCTAAAAGTATCTGAGGCTGGATTTGAACTCAGGTCTTCCTGACTTCAGGCCAGTGCTCTATTCACTGAGCTACCTAGCTGTCCCTCAGTCACTTTCTTGCTGGTGCTCAAGCATTTCCTTGCAGGAGTCGCAGCCCAGCTGATAAGTCTTTGCTTATCGTAGGGACAGAACCAGGCCATGGCCCCCTCCCAGAAGGCACTTCTCCAGCTTCTGAATCTCCCTACCTGAGTACACAGGAGCCAGTGCTGGAGTCCCCTGCCTCCTCGACACCCAAGGCACAGACTCTTCAGCTCACCCCGCATACCCTGTCCACCACAGGTAATAATAATCCCTTAGGTCAGTATAGACATTATGGCAACATTGGCCCAAATTTGCCTGATGCTTTCATGTTTATGAAGCACTTTCCTCACAATAGGCAGGTGGGTGTGTATTCTTCCCATTGTATAGATGGAAAACTGAGACTCTGAGAGGTTAGATGACTTACCCAAAGTGGCAGAAGTGGCAGAACCAAGAGTGGAATTGGGATCTCTGGACTCCTGATCCTAGGACACTGAGTACTCCAAGATGATAAGGAGTGAGGGAGGGTGAAGATAGGGCTGGGCTGGGCAGCTGACCCCACTGAGACCTTGGGTCCAGGATGGGGGAAGGGAGGGTGAAGCAAGTGGCTCTTGTTTCCAGAATGAAAGGGATTGATGTGCTTCCCACAGGCTCAAGCACTACTGGGTGGTGGTCCCCCTTCCCTCGAGTGCGGTGTAGCCCAGACCAGGTTCCCTGTGAATTCCTGGGTTGTGTGGACCCTAAGCAGGTGTGTGACGGACAGGAGGACTGTCTTGATGGCTCTGATGAACTGCACTGTGGTGAGCATGGGGGGCTGGCGGGAGGGGCTAAGGGCTGGGAGCTAGGGACACGCACATAGCAGGCACTTAGTAAATGATGATGGAGGGAATGAATACATTTGTAGGCTAGTATAGATGTGAGAAGGAAGGTCAAGAGTTCTTTTCCCATTTTCATCTTTTAGAGAAAGGGGATGGCAAGTGATCCAGATTGGGATGAGCTAGCTAGAGAAAAAGAAACTTGAAAAGAAAGGGGGTTGGCCAACTCCAGCCCATCTTATAGAGTGTGCTCATGCTGCTGCTGCTGCTGCTGCTGGCTAATATTTACACAGTGCCTACAATGTGCCAGGCACTATGTTAAGCATTTTATAATTATTATCTCATTTCATCTTCACAACAACCCTGGGAGGTTAGGTGCTGTTATTATCCCCATTTTACAAGTGAGGAAACTGAGGCCAACAGAGGTTAAGTGACTTGCCCAGGGTCACATAACTAGTAAATGTTTAAGGCTGAATTTGAGTTCTTCCTGACTCTAGCCCAGATCTCTAGTCACTCACTATTCATTCATTTACTTATTCATTCATCCAACTATTTATTGAACCCCTGCTACTTGTAAGGCACTCTATACCATAGCAGATTCTGAGGAAGCCTGGAAGGTAAAGGGTTAACCACAGCCACAAGATATTATTTGGGAAGCTCTTATAGAATAATATACTCATAGAATGTTCAGACTGGAAGGGACCAGAGAGGTTATGATGAAAACAGCTCAGGAGCTGAAACCCCAAGCCCAGTGATGGAATTCTTGGCTGTGGGACCTTGGACAAGTCACTTCAACTGAATTCAGTTCCGTATTGTATTAGGTTCAGGGGAGAGAAAGACAAAATTGAAATAATTCCTGCCCCTGAGAAGTTTCCTTTCTTTCTTTCTTTCTTTCTTTCTTTTTTTTAGCAACAAACATTTATTTTACTTTCCATTTACATGTAAGGGTAGTTTTCAACATTCATTTTCATAAGATTTAGAGTTCCAAATTTTTCTCCCTCCCTCCCTCCCTTTCCTCCCCCTTCCACAAGATCGAAATCAGGTTATATATGTACAATCCACAAGTGTTATTTTTATCAGTTCTTTCTATAGGGGTGCATAGTAAGCTTCCTCATTAGTTCCTTGGGATTGTCTTAGATCATTGCACTGCTGAGAGTAGTTAAGTCATTCACAATTGCTCACTGAACAATATTGCTGTCACTATGCACAATGTCCTCCCAGCTCTGCTCACTTCACTATACATTGATGTTGTAACGATTGGAATAACGCCACCTGCTGGAGACTTACTGTAGAAGAGTTCCGCCCATGAAGCGAAGGTCTTTGAGGGCAAGACCAGGAGTCTTTTCTTTGGCATCAGGAAGTGACGCGGGCTAGTGGGAGGAGGAGGGAAGAGACCGGCGCTCAGTCTCACGCTCTTTCCTTTGGACTCTGGTGGAGAGTGGAGCTAGAAATGTGCTCTCCCTTTAATAGATAGAGGAATCTAGGCCTTTCTTCTCTCTTTACCAAATTCTTATTCTCCTTAATAAATGCTTAAAAGTCTAACTCTTGCTAAAGCTTATAATTTATTGGCGACCACTCATTAGATATTTTAGACAGACTAGCTAGAATTTTAGCCCTTAACAATGTTCATTAGTCTTTCAAGGTTTTTCGGAGATCATCCTGTTTGTCATTTCCTGTAGTGCAAGACCATTCCACTACAATCATATAACACAGCTTTTCCTATCATTCCTCAATTGATGGACATTCCCTTGATTCTCAATTCTTAGCCTCTACCAAGAGTTGCTATAAATATTTTTTGTACAATTTTTCCCCTTTTTCTCTTTTTCATGATTACTATTGTTAACTGTTTCCCTTCCATCCTATTCCCTTCCCCATGATATTTATTCTATTATCCATCTTCTTTCATCCTATCCCTCTTCAAAAGGGATTTGCTTCTGTCTGTCCCCTCCCCCACTCTGCCCTTCCTTCTTTTGCCCCTCTCTCTTTATCCCCTTCCCCTCCTATTTTCCTGCAGGGTTATAGAGATTACTTCACCCAATTGAGCCAATTCTAAGGAGATTGAGGTCTTTGAGCCAATTCTGATGAGTGTTAGGCTCATTTACGGCCCAGATTAAATAGATTACTCCAACCAGTTGGGTATGTCTGTTAGTCCCTCCTTGAGGCAGCTCTGATGAGTTTAAGATCTTTGAGCCTTTTCTGATGAGTGTAAAATTCCTTTACTGCCCTGCTCCTCTTCCATCTCTTCCCCCACTCCATAAGCCTTTTCCTGTTACTTTCATGTAGGATTTCATTTGTGCCCTTCCCCTTCCCCCCGTGAATTCCCTTCACCCCTCAATTTAACCCTAAAGATGTTATCATCTAGCTAAGTGACACAGTGGACAAATAATCACCCCTGGACCCAGGGGGGTCCCAGCCAAAACCCGGCCTCAGACACAAGACAGTCGCCCACTGTATGACCCCAGGTATGTCCCCCAGCTCCAATTTTTTTATGGTTCTCTAGGGTCTTGTATTTGAAAGTCAAATTTGCCGTTCAGTTCAGGTCTTTTCATCACAAATATCTGAAAGTCTTCTTTTTCATTAAAGTCCCATTTTTTCAGCTGAAAGATAATGTTGAGTTTAGCTGGGTAGGTGATTCTTGGTTATAATCCCATTTCCTTTGCCCTTTGGAATATCATATTCCATGCTCTCCGGCCCTTTAATGTAGAAGCTGCTAGATCTTGTGCTATTCTTTATGGCAGCTTGCAATATTTTCTCCTTGACCTGAGAGCTCTGGAATTTGGCTATAATATTTCTAGGAGTTTTCTTTTTGGGATCTCTTTCTGGAGGTGATCAGTGGATTCTTTCAATTTCTATTTTAGCTTCTTCTTCTAGAATTTCAGGGCAATTTCCCCTGAGAATATCTTGGAAGATGGTGTCTAAGCTCTTTCCTTGATCATGGTTTTCAGGTAGACCAATAATTTTCAAATTATCTCTCCTGGACCTGTTTTCTAGGTCAGCAGTTTTTCCCAGAAGATATTTCACATTGCCCTCTATTTTTTATTCATTTGGATTTGCTTTATTGTGTCTTGGTTTCTCATAAAGTCACTGGCTTCCATTTGTTCAATCCTAATTCTTAGGCAATTATTTTCATCAGAGAGCTTTTGTACCTCCTTTTCCATTTGACTTTTCAAGCTGTTGACTTTTTTCTCATGTCTTTCCTGCATCACCCTCATTTCTCTTTCCATTTTTTCCTCTACCTCTCTAACTTTATCTTCAAAGTCCTTTTTGAGCACCTCTATGGCCTGAGACCAATTCATATTTTTCTTGGAAGCTTTAGATATAGGGGCCCTGATGTTGACATCTTCTTCTGAGGGTGCACCTTGATCTTCCTTGTTACTGAAGAAACTTTCTATGGTCCTCACCTTTCTCTGTCTGCTCATCTTGCCTTTCTTTTACTAGACTTTTAGCTCCTTAAAGTGGGGCACTGTTTCCAGGCTGCAGTATCCCAAGCTTAAGAAGTCCCAGGTGGTATGATTTAAGGAGAATCAGGTTCTTCCCTCTCCCAGCCTGTTTCCTGGTCCTAGATGACCCCAGACCAACTTGCCAATCAACCAGCTTTGTGTGTTGTGGTTGTTAGCTCCGACAAGCCTGTGCCCCTCCTCCACCTGGGCCACTTCTACTTGAGCCTACCTCCTGGTTCTCAGCAGGGGTGTAAAATCCAAGTTCTGCCTTAGCACCAACATAGACCCCTGTAGTCTCTCCCCTGCCCAGGGCTCAGTCCACTCACCAGACTGTGAGCTTAGTTCTAGATGACACTGGTGCTTCAGCTGATTCAGAGGCTCTGGGGGTCTCCTTCTCTGGTGAGGACTTCCTGAGACTGGATCTGTGTCAGGGTGACTGGGGTTGGGCTCAACTCCTGTATCAGCACAGCAGCTCCCTCCTTCTGACCTTCCAAGCCGTTTTTGGTTAGAAGATGATTTCAGCACATTCTTCTGTAAGTTTTGCTGCTCCGGGCATTTTCCTATGGCCTTATTTGGATGTTTTTTGGAGCGATTGTGTCATGAGTTCGGGAGCTCACTGCCTTTCCTCCGCCATCTTGGCTCCTCCCTGGAAGTCCAGAGTTCCCTTTCTACTGGAAGGAACACAAAATGTATATAGATAAGCCACTAAACAGAATAAACAAAGGTAGATGAGACTTTTCAGCCTGAGCTTTGAAGGAAGCAAGGAATTCTCTGAGGCCAGGAGGAGAAAGGAGTCCAGGCCAGACAGATGACTTGTGCAGAGACAAAGAGGAGGGAAAAAGATTGTTGTGTCTAAGGAATAAATAGCCAGGCAGCTGGCCAGTTTGTCCACAATGGAGAGTGTGTTAGGCATAAAATGAAATAAGACTAGGGAGGGAGGTGGGAGCTATACTGTGAAGAGCTTTAAATTCTAGGCTAAGGATTTTGGATTTGGAACCAGAAGCTATTAAAAGTTTAAGCTACTTTAATGGCTATTAAAACACTGAAGGTTTTTAAGTAAGGGAGTGACATGGACAGATTTGTGTTTTAAGAATATCGATTTGGCAGCTTTATGGAAGATAGATTAGAAAGGGGAGATGCCTGGGAGCAGGAAGAACAATTAAAAGACTGTTGCAGGGGCAGCTAGGTGGTGCAGTGGATAAAGCACCGGCCCTGGATTCAGGAGGACCTGAGTTCAAATCTGGCCTCAGACACTTGACACTTAACTAGCTGTGTGACCATGGGCAAATCACTTAACCCCCATTGCCCCACCAAAAAAAAAAAAAAGACTATTGCAGGGGCAGTTAGGTGGCGCAGTGGATAAAGCACTGGCCCTAGATTCAGGAGGCCCTGAGTTCAAATCAGGTCTCAGACACTTGACACTTACTAGTTGTGTGACCCTGGGCAAGTCAGTTAACCCTCATTGCCCTACAGAGAGAGAGAGAGAGAGAGAGAGAGAGAGAGAGAGAGAGAGAGAGAGACTATTGTAGTAGTCCAGTCCAGTGGTGAGGGTCTGAACTCTGGCCTCAGACTCTTACTAGCTTTGTGACCCTGGACAAGTCACTGTTTGCCCCAGTTTCCTCATCTGTAAAATGAGCTGGAGAAAGAAATGGCAAACCACTGCAGTGTCTCTGCCAAGAAAACCCTAAATGGGGTCACGAAGAATCAGAAACGACTGAAATGACTGAACAAAGTCTCGGGAGAATAGTAGAGTCCAGTATAGAGCCTTGGTGAAGAGTGGGGGGGGAGTCCACACTTAAAAGATGGGAGAAGGATGTTGTTCTAGCAAAGAAGATGGAGAAGAGCTGGCAGATGGGTAGAAGAAGAATTTTAAAAATCCAAACAATAGAATTAAAGAAGATTGAGGATGGAGAGAGCACCCAGGAAGTCAAGATGTCAAAAGCTGCAGAGAGCCATTGGAGTTAGCATTGAACACATTACTCTTAACCCATTGGAGTTAGTCGTTGGAGTTGGCATTTAACACATTACTGTTAACCTTGGAAAGGAGTTTAGGTGAGTGGTGAGATTGGAAGCCAGATTACAATAGATTGAGAAACAGGTAGTAGGTTTTCACCTCTACGTAAATTTTAGGGCTTTTGTGGAACAATAGAAAAATGCTGCATTTGTTATAATCAGAGGACTTGGGTTTGAATACCAGCTCTGATGCCTACTGCCTCTGCGATCCTGGGCAAGTCTTCATTTCCCTGGGCCGGCTGTTAAATGAGGAATGGGTCTAGATAATTAAGCTCCTTCTAGTTCTAAACCTCTGATTATTTTAAATCATCAGAGAACCTGAGGCCCTGAGAAGTCATAGCAGCCAATGTCCATTGGATGGTAGCAGAGAGCCACAAGCAGAGTCTTACCTCTCAGGCCAACAGCTTACTTTCTTCATTGGACAGAAGCCAGCGTAGCTCAAGAGAACAAATGAAGTTACAGAGGCAGGTTGTTTTTCAACAACTAGGGAGACCAAGTGTGAGGATAGGATTTGGGGCTTCTAACAAGACCAGGAGGGCAGAGCTGAAAGGCAGAGTATGAGTATATGGAGGACAGAGCAAGGGGGAGTGTAAATCTGAGAAGCGGGAGTGGTCCTCCCCTGCAGCCGCCTTTTGGCTTTTGCTCTGTCCCTTCTGGTCACTTAAGGGCCCTGGCCTTTCTGGGCCCTTGTACCTGAGCTGGCTCTCCTAGGAGCCCAGAGTCTGTCCAGTCAGAAGAGAGGTGTACTGAACCTCCCCAATGAGGAGAGGGGTTGGGCATGCAGCTTTCCTGATGACTTCTGATGATCAGAAGTGCAAAGATGCTGCCCAGTCAGGAGAAGGGATGCTCAGAGCTCATCCAGTCGGGACAAGAGTATCCGTGGAGAGCCTGGACTATTGTATGTAATGGGTTCTTTTTGGCTCTGGCCCAAGGATTCTCAACTTTGTGTGTGTGTGTGTGTGTGTGTGAAGAACCTCTTTGGAGGCCTGATGAAACCCATGGACAGACTCAGAATAATTTTAATTTTTTCTTTTCTTTCTTTTTCTTCCTTCCTTCCTTTCTTCCTTCCTTCCTTCCTTCCTTCCTTCCTTCCTTCCTTCCTTCCTTCCTTCCTTCCTTCCTTCCTTCCTTCCTTCCTTCCTTCCTTCCTTCCTTCCTTCCTTCCTTCCTTCCTTTCTTTTGTGGGGCAATGAGGGTTAAGTGACTTGCCCAGGGTCACACAGCTAAGTAAATGTCAAGTGTCTGAGGCCAGATATGAACTCAGGTCCTCTGGATTCCAGGGCTGGTTTTATCCACTGTGCCACCTAGCTGCTAGTCAGAATAATTAAAAAAAAATTGAATTAAATAATTGTAAAGAACTAAAGGAAATTCAGAACTTCAATGAGAAGTTAGTGAAAATAAAGATTTTTCTTTTCTATCCAAGTTCATGGACTGCCTATCCACTGATCTGTTGGGGGTCCATGGGCCCCAGGTGAAGAACTCTTGCTCTAGCCCCTCAAAAAACAGAATTGTGGGGGCAGCTAGATGGCACAGTGGATAGAGCACTGGCCCTGGATTCAGGAGTACCTGAGTTCAAATCTGGCCTCAGACACTTAACACTTACTAGCTGTGTGACCCTGGGCAAGTCGCTTAACCCCAATTGCCTCACTAAAAAAAAAACAAAAAACCCAAAAAACAGAATTGTAACTCTGAACACATTCAGAGTCAGTCTTTTTTTTTTTTTTTTTTTTTTTTTTTTTTTTTTTTTTTTTTTAGTGAGGCAATTGGGGTTAAGCGACTTGCCCAGGGTCACACAGCTAGTAAGTGTTAAGTGTCTGAGGCCGGATCTGAACTCAGGTACTCCTGACTCCAGGCCCGGTGCTCTATCCACTGTGCCATCTAGCTGCCCCTAGAGTCAGTCTTGACCAAGATAAACTTCATTCACTTTCCAAAGGTCTACCTTTATCACTTTAGTAAGTGCTAAATAGATCTTTTTTCATCCATCCATCCATCCATCCATCCATCCATCCATCCATCCATCCATCCATCCATCCATCCATCCATTCACTCACTCACACACATATACTTTGGCACATAGTATATAGAAAGGAATCTAGGCAGTTGGGTTGATCCTTAGTCAAGATAATTTTTCCAGAGAAGAGCAGGGTTCCTAGGTCTTATCTCAGCCAGCCCCATGCCTAACTGGTTGGAAATTTAGCTGAGGAGGTGGGGACTATTAGCCAAAATGCAAACAGATAATTGGTCTTCTTCTCTCCTTTGCTTCATGGGCAGGGAGACCATTCCCTTTTGTGGTGCCCACAGCCACACAGCCCACCTTGCCAGCCATGGGGCCTGTCTGTTCCCCAAAGCAGCTGAGCTGCCGCAGTGGTGAGTGTCTTTCCACTGACCGTCGATGTGACCTGCACCCTGACTGTCAGGATGGCTCTGATGAGGAAGACTGTGGTATGGGAACCCTTGGGCAGCCTGGTGTCTTTGAACCCTTGGGGAGGGGAAGGGAGGAGCTAGCCCTGCTTAAGCCTCTTCCTGGGCACCCTAACCTGGGCCCCTGTTAATGCTGGGCCTCTCCCTTGTCTCCTTGATGCCTCCATCCTTAGGCCTTCTTCTGATGCGGTCCCTGTTTCTCTCCCACCCTGCAGTGGACTGCGTGTTGGCACCTTGGTCTGGCTGGAGCAGCTGCAGTAGAAGCTGCGGACTGGGGGTGACCTTCCAGCGGAGGGCCCTGTTTCGAGCCCCACTGCCCGGCGGTGGCTGTGCTCAAGAAGATTTCCAAAGTCGCTCCTGTTTCTTGCAGGCCTGTCCAGGTAATCCTGGTGTGTGGGCACTCAGTAAGGACATTCCCCTCCTGTGGCGGGAACCCTGGCAGCTGAGGAAGCCCAGGGCCATGACCCTCTCTCCATTTGGGGTTCACAGGATTTGGGTCTGGAGGGGAGCACCAGCCCTTCAATTTATACATGGAAAAACTGAGGTCCAGAGAGGGGAAGTAACTTGCCCCAAGTCACCCAGATGACCCCGGATGCAGCATCTCACCAGGGAAAAGGTCCTCTTTAGAGGCTCACCGCCCTGGGAATCCTGAAGGATCGGGCCCCTTGTAACACCTGCACAACTCGCTTTTCTGGTCAACCTAGTCTCATGCTTGAAAGCAGGATTTCCTATGGGGCATGGATCGCTTTTCCTTGTGGAGCCCTGGGGAAGTCTAGGCTTTCTTCATTTGCTGCCACCATCAGAAATGCCCGCCAGAGGGCGCTCTGGTCTTGCTGAAGTTCTCCAGGACAGTTCTGAGCTGACTTACTCCTTTGCTCTTTATCAGCCTCCCTCCTTTCACCCACCATCATAGGGTGCTTTTTTTCTTTTTTCTTTTTCTCTTCTGAGTATTTACTGTTGAAAAAGAGGGGAAATGGAGGGGGCGGGGTGAAACAAGAGGAGACCTGGTAAACCCTTATAGAAAGCCTGCCTTCTGCCCCACCCCAGATATCTTAGCAGGCTCTTTGGTTAATTACGGTCCCATTCTCCTAGAACTTCCCCAAATGACAGCCAACATTTATCATGTCTGCTAGTTTGGAGGAGACTCGGTCGGCCCCTGCCCTCCCGGAGTCTAGGAGGGACATAAGACACAAACAGGGATAACTTTACACACAGCATTGCCTGATAAATGCCTCATCATTCCTTTGGGGAGGTCTTTGGATCCTAGTTTTACATTGTAAATGCTTCATAGCCCATTCCCTGGATTCCTGAAAAGGCTTTGGGCGCTCATTCTTCCATCCTCTAAGAAGGATGAGCCTCCCGGGTATCCTTAAACCCCCACGGCCCTGGCCAAATAGAACCTCTAATAGGGAGAGAAGAGGACTTGGTTGCAGGATCCATAGATTTGAATTCCACTCTCTAAGAATTCCACTTGGGGCAGCTAGGTGGTACAGTGGATAGAGTGCTGGCCCTGGAGTCAGAAAGACTCATCTTCCCCGAGTTTAAACCTGGCCTCAGACACTTAGGAGCTTTGTGACCCTGGGCAAGTCACTTAACCCCAATTGCCTAAAAAAAAGTGTTGCCACTTTGCCAAAGGATCCCTTTAAACTGCAAGTTCATTCTATTATTCTGAATTTCTATGGTTGAGGTTTACAAAGTTAGATTATGTCCTTAACAAAAAATCTGTTCCTCCATAATCTTCTGTGCTCCATAGAAAAACAAAGTCTTCTGAAAGTGATTCCCAATTCTTGCTAGTGTAAAACACCTGGTGCTCCTGGCTAAACCCATAATTGGAGTCAACACCATATGATCTTGAACATCCCCTCCCTCCTCTCCAAACTGTGGCACCTGGACTCAGCCTACAGGTTTTAAATTTCCAAAGGTGTCCTCTGAAAGGAGATCAAGCTCAGTAGGTAAGATGATTTTTGTAGCAAAATTACAGTTCTCCATTATCCACTGAGCAATGGGGGAAAAAGGGACAAAGAAAGACACTCTACCTTCATTAACTCATCTCAAGGGTAGGTAGACAGAACTGCCCATTCACAGCGGTGCCAGCTTAGCTTTGTGGACAAACCAGATTTCACTTTCCTGCTCAGATTAGCACATATAGATTGAAAGCCTGTTTTAAGAAAATTGAACCGTTATGTTTTCATTAAGTACATGTGTAGCTAGACAATGGATTCTGGAGCCAAATATAAGACAAGGGCACACAGCAGTAGCTCAGGGGCCAATTCCCTTATATAAACCCATCCCTTATTCAGCTGGACAAAGTTCCTACTGGTAAAAGCTTAGATAGGTGCAATTAATTTGCAAGTGGGATTACTCTGTAAACTCCTTACAAAAGAGATACACTTACACACACACACACACACACACACACACACACACACACACACACAGCTTTGGATAAGATGCAATTTCAAACACTCATTATGGGGCAACTATGAAGCATGTACCATGAAGAGTGAAGAGTGCAATAGGTGAAATTGTCCAGACTTCTCATGAGGTGAATTGTGAAGAAAGTACTTGTTAACTTTAGGTAAATGTGAATGGTTACCAGGCAGTCTGGTTGTTAATCCCAGGACTTGTTTGTAGAGGCATCCTGACTCTGCCTTTATTTATATAATATCTAGGGCCTTTGGCCTCATGACTGTAAGGGAGCACACATAGATCAATGCTTCTGATCCCTCCTGTATTCAGGAGATCCACACTGTCTCTCTCTTATCCTTCTGGGGGTGGTTCTGGTGTTTGGAAGCTCAGGCTACTATCCAGAGCACTTTAGTGAGAGGCTTTTGCCCTGTGGGCAGCATGAATGTGACTGGAGCCAGTGCCCACCCACCCCCACCCTTGGCAGTGCCCAACAGAATGGAGAGGCCAGAGACTGCAGGTACCTATCCCAGTAGGCACCTGCCTTCTCAGATGAGCTAATATTTGTAAAGTGTTTTGCACAGTGCCTGGCACATAGTAGGTACTATATAAATGCTTATTCCTTTCACTTCCCTTCCCTTCTCTGAGGCCCAGCTCCCCTAACTCTGCCATACAAAGGGAATTTCCACCAGTTTCCAGTCCTATCTTGTCTTTGTCTGCAGTACCTGGTGCTTGGACTTCCTGGGGTCCCTGGGGCCCCTGCAGCGCATCCTGCGGGGGAGGCCATCAGAGACGTCAGCGTAGCTGCACGGATCCACCACCCAAGAATGGGGGTGCTCCTTGCCCTGGGGCACCAGAGGAGAGTCTACCCTGTGGTCTGCAGCCCTGCAGTGGTGGCACAGGTACCAGGGGACAGACTATTGTGCTAGGAAGTTTTGGCTGGGGTTATTTCAGTGTTCACTCCCTGATTCCATAACCATTCTACTCCTAGACTGTGGCCCAGATCTTATGTATGTGAGTGCTGAGCAGTGCCTGCAGGGCCTGGTGCCTCAGTGCCCCTCCTCCTGCCAGGATCCCAAAGCCAAGGGGAACTGTAGCTCACAATGTATGGAGGGTAAGAGAGGCCTTCCTAGATGAGGGAGTGGGCAGGGGTTATGTGGACATACCCAGACACTCTAGCTGACCTTATTCCCTTTCTACCCTCAAATTCTTTAGACTTCTCTTCCACCTAGTTCTCTACTGACTCAGTTTCCTCAGTTTGATACCTCTCCCATGTCTGATCATTTCCTTTACCCTTAGGTTGCCGATGCCTTCCTGGACTTTTTCTCCATGATGCCCAGTGTCTGTTACTCTCCCAGTGCCCCTGTTCAGTGGGCACAGAGATAAAGCTGCCTGGAGAGTCCTTCGTGCTGGACAACTGCAGCCAATGGTGAGTGTGTACTTGGCTGGGACTGCCTATCTTAAGGAACACAGAAGAAGGCACCAGAGGGGCTTGGGGTAGGGACAGGGCTGAGGTTGGCATTTCCAAGTCCTGGAAGAGGGAAATTCTATCACCTATAGTTCTTCTCCACCTTCTTGCTATTTCTGACTCCTCTGCCTTCTCCCTTTAGTGTGTGTGAAGATGGAGCTCTTCACTGTGAGGCAGGGGACTGTCCTGTGCCCTGTGGCTGGTCAGCATGGTCTTCTTGGGGTCCCTGTGACCGCTCCTGTGGCCCTGGAACCCGGGCCAGGTTCAGGTGTGTGTGTGTGTGTGTGTGTGTGTGTGTGTGTGTGTGTGTGTGTGTGTGTGTATGGGGGGGAAGGGAAGAAGGAGGGCAGTGAGTGGGAGGAAGTGAAGGGAGAAAGTGAAATTGGTGGAGGAGGGGAGAGCTGAGAGAGCAAGGGAGAGGAGGAGTGTGGGTCAAGGTGAGGAGAGAAGAGTGGGTTGGGGGGACAGAGTACAGTGGGGATTGGAAGGGGAGGGTTGAAAAAGGAAGGCGAGACTGGTAGGAAGGAGAAGGGCAGAGAGTTGGGTTGGAGGCGATGTGAAGAGAAATTAGGGGTGTGAGGAGGGAAAGAACCTCTGACCTCTGCCTAATGGAAGTCATGAAGACACAAGAAGGTAGCAGGTGGGGAGAGAAGGGAAGACAGGAGGCTGCCCATGGCGGCTGTGACCTCTCCACTGCCTACTTCTTCTCTATTCAGGTCTCCTTCCAACCCAGCGGCAGCGTCTGGAGGTGCCCCTTGTGAGGGAAATGGGCAGGAAGTTCAGGCCTGTCACACGGACTGTGGCGCTGGTAAAGCCAGGGGATGGGCAGAGAGCACAGCCACATTTTTGTGGCACAAGACTATTCCATTCCATTCATATATCACAACTTGTACAGCCATCCCCACGATGGAGGGAGCCCTGCCTTGTTTCCCATCCTTTGCTAGGACAAGAACTGCTATAGATATTCTGGTAATAGGGGTCCCAGGACTCTTTCCATTGTACCACATTGCTTCTCGAGATTAGCAGAGATAGACAGACAGAGAGACAGAGACAGACACACACACAGAGACAGACAGACAGAGATAGAGAAGTAGACACACAAACACAGACAGACACAGGAGAAAGACAGAGAGACACAGAGAGACAGAGAAAGAAGGTGGAAAGCACCCAGGAGGCTATTGCAATGGTCCAGGGCAGAGGGAACCTGTTCTGAGTGAGGTTTTGAAGGACTTGGTGACTGAATGGATGTAGGGATGAGGGGGAGGCCGAGTCAAAGACACCTGGGAGGTTCTGAGCTTGGGAGGATGGTGGCGTCCTTGACAGCATTCAGGAAGTAGGGGGAGGAGCAGTTCTGGGGGAAGGGGAAAGGCGCATGATTCTGGATAAGTTGGATGAGTTTTAGTGGGGCACCTCAGAGGGAGGTGGGTCGAATGGGAGGGAATATCTACCTGGTGATGGGAATTGAGGCTCTGGAACTCCAGATTAGGGGATCATCTGCATAGAGCTGACAACTGGAGTCCTGAGAGTGATTGAAGTGGCCAATAACAGGAATAGGGGAGGGGGACAAGGTTCTGATTTCATTGGTACAAGGAACTCCTGCATGAAGAGATCTCCTTTGCCAATGCCGGTCAGCGTCTTTTCTAGCTAGTTGGCACATTGTGCTGGGCCTAGAATCAAGGCGAGTTCAAATACAGCTTCAGATACCAGCTGTGTGACCTTGGCTAAGTCACTTCACCTGTTTGCTTCAGTATCCTCAACTGTAAAATGGGGATAATAATAGAAGCTACCTTGAGGGTTGTTGTGAGGATCAAACGAGACAATATTTGTAAAGCGCAGTCAGCACAGTGTCTGGAACATAGTAGGTGCTTAGGAAATGCTAGTTTCCTTTCTTCCACCACTTATAGTTTTTTTGGGGGGTGTTCTTTTCTTTTTCTTTCTTTCCTTCCTTCCTTCCTTCCTTCCTTCCTTCCTTCCTTCCTTCCTTCCTTCCTTCCTTCCTTCCTTCCTTCCTTCCTTCCTTCCTTCCTTCCTTCCTTCCTTCCTTCCTTCCTTCCTTCCTTCCTTCCTTCCTTGCTTCCTTTCATCTTTCTTGTGGGGCAATGAGGGTTAAGTGACTTGCCCAGGGTCACACAGCTAGTGTCAAGTGTCTGAGTCTGGATTTGAACTCAGGTCCTCCTGAATCCAGGGCCAGTGCCTAGCTACCTCCATTTAGAGTTTTAGAGAGTTTCCTGGGACGTGGAAAGATTAAGGGACATGTCTAGGGTCACACAGACTGTATATGTTGGAGGCATCACTTGGACTCAGGTTTTCTGAGTTGATGGAGAGGCTGGCTCTCCATCTACTGTACCATCCTGTCCCTTAGTAATAGTAGCCGCCTCTTAAAGAGTTTCCTTAGAAATATTTTGCACCCATGACTTCGTTTGTTGGCCAAGGGAGGGAAGAGCAGAGAGCACAGGGCAGGGTCTGAAGGAATGTCCCCTCTGGTTCTCCTGACCCTCTTCAACTTTCTCATGATCCCATAGAACGTAGCAGTTTCCTCTGAACTTCCCACCATCTTTCCCTCTCTGCCTTCCCCTGACCCTCCTCGACATGGTTCTTTTCTTCTTCTCCCCAGAGCTTCTGGGCTGGACTCCCTGGACGCCCTGGTCCTCTTGCTCCCAAAGCTGCTCTGCCCCTGGAGGAGCCCCTGTGTGGCGCCACCGCTCTCGCCTCTGCCCCATGTCGGAGGGGGTGGTCTGCCCTGGGGAGCCCTCTCAAGAAGAGCTCTGCAGCCTCCCTGCTTGTCCAGGTGCTCACTTGTCTCCCAGGCACAGGATGGGCAGGGACAGAAGAGGAGGACGATATGGGGGAGGGGCTGCTGGCCCCCAGGGGCTGACTCCTGGGCAGGGTGGGCACGTGGCAGCTGCACCCCCTAGCCAGGATGATGCCGAAAGGTCTCCCACTCACTGTGCCCAGCATCCCTCTCACTCTGTGTCCTTGGGGATCCCTAGGGCCAAGGTCAGGACCCTACTGGGCCACATTTGCTGCCTCCATCTTCAGAGGGGCCAGGGTCCTAGTGGGAAGAGAGGGAAGGAGTCCTGACTCTCTTAGATTGCCCTCCCCTTTTCTTTGTGTCCACCCTTTGTTTCTACATCCAGCTGCCTCTGTAGCCTTTCCTGTATCCCTCTGGTATCTTCTCTGGGAGTAACCTTTTCCTTCCTGACAGTGTCTAGTGTTTGGACCCCTTGGGCGCCATGGTCCTCCTGCTCAGCTGACTGTGATGGGGGCATTCAAATCCGTAGCCGAAGGTGCTCTGGCTCAGTTTCTGGGAGTACTGAGTGCCAGGGGCCCCATAGCCAGACCCGAGACTGCCACACCCAGCCCTGCTCAGGTATGGAAACCCTACCTCTTACTCAGCCTTTCCTTCCCATCACTCAACCATGGCCATGACCAGCCTAGCAAACATACCTACACCGCTACTTAGGAGTCTTCCCACCCTTCTTGCACCATCGTCCTGCCCCTGTTCAGATGGGTTATCACTGTCTACTCCTTAATTTTGGGGCAGATGTTTCATCCAACAAAATGAGAAGCTGTCCCAAATTTCTTCACCTCTTCCCCCAAGAGAAAACCATCTGGGTCCATTTCCAAAGGGCTTAGCCATAGGGCTAAATGTCCAAGGGCTCCCATCCCCTTGTGTCCCTTTCCCTTAGGCTCATGCCCCAGTGCCCTCAGATAGGGTCCTCATAGGGAGTAACCCTCTTTTTCTTTCTCTCTTTTGGTGCTAGCCCATTGTCCTGAGGGTATGGTATTCCACTCCAAGGAGCAATGTCAGCAGGAGGGAGGGCCATGCCCACAACTGTGCTTAGCACAGGACCCAGGTGTGGAATGCATGAGCACCTGTGGCTCTGGCTGTACCTGTCCTCCTGGCCTCTTCCTGCACAACACCAGCTGCCTGCCCCTTAGTCAGTGCCCCTGCCAGCTTCATGGGCAGCTCTATCCACCTGGGGCTGTGGCCCGCCTTGACTCCTGCAATAATTGGTAGGTTACCACTGGCCAGAGCCAGTATGGCATTGAAGGGTAGGCATTGGGAGATGGTGAAGTGCGGGGTCTCAGAAAACAGGTTAGGTAATGCATGAGTGTAAAGACTCTGCCCCAGGACTGTAGGCCAGGATGAATCAATTTAGCTCCCCTGGAGATTCCAAAACCAATCCAAGGGATCCTTTCCTTGGCCCAGAGCTTTTTCTTTTCACTACTGTCTAATGATCAAGGATCACTGAGCCTTCAACTCAAGGTAAGGCGCCTCCTGGACCTCCCTTTGCTGGTCCTGCTTGGATTCTTAGGCTCAGAGATATCTGCTGTAGTCATTCCTAACTGCCTCTGCGCTCTTCCTTTGTGGCTGCTATTGTCATAAAGAAATGCCTGATTCCTTTTGGACCCCAGCTGATACACTCTACCAAAATACCACAAGTGTACATCATGTGGGGCTTATTTACAAGGGAAAAGAATGTAAAAATCCAGAAATAGTATCCCAGGATAGGTAATTAGAAGTAGGAATGGAGGGAAATTATCTAGTCTCAAGCTTGGTGTACTTAAGTTTTTCTAAAATAGGGGTCCTTGATCTTTCTTGGGCCCTGGACCCCCCTGGCAATCTGGTGAAGCCTATGAGGCCCTTCTCAGAATAATGTTTTTAAATCAATAAAATAAGCTACATTAGGACTATAAAGGAAGCTAATTATTTTGAAAGAGTGATCAAAGTCTTTTTTTAAAAAGTTTACGGACCACAGGTTATGAATCCCCATGAAAGATTTCCATTTACATGATATTTTCCCAGTTGGTCCTATTTTTTTTTGGCGGGGCAATGGGGGTTAAGTGACTTGCCCAGGGTCACACAGTTAGTAAGTGTCAAGTTTCTGAGGCCAGATTTGAACTCAGGTACTCCTGAATCTAGGGCCAGTGCTTTATCCACTGCACCACCTAGCCGCCCCAGTTGGTCCTATCTTGGTGTGTGATCTGAGGATATGATCATTTCTTCTCTCCACTACCTCCTTCCTCATGAAGATATGACTTCATTTTCTTCTTCTTCTTCTTCTTCTTCTTCTTCTTCTTCTTCTTCTTCTTCTTCTTCTTCTTCTTCTTCTTCTTCTTCTTCTTCTTCTTCTTCTTCTTCTTCTTCTTCTTCTTCTTCTTCTTCTTCTTCTTCTTCTTCTTCCTGGGCAATGAGGGTTAAGTGACTTGCCCAGGGTCACACAGCTAGTAAGTGTCAAGTGTCTGAGGTTGGATTTGAACTCAGGTCCTCCTGAATCCAGGGCTGGTGCTTTATCCACTGTACCACCTAGCTGCCCCCAAAAGATGACATCTTCTACACCAGAAAATGACCCTATCCCAGCCAAGGGTTTCAGCCATTTGGATATTCTGGATGGGACTCATTGGTCCATTCTCCAATCCTCTACATCCCTCTTAGACAAACAGAAAGTTTCCTGATTGTAACCCAGGATTTGTAAAGGTGCTCTCATTCCTCCCCACCTTTCTCTGCCTACCTAGAGAAGATAAGGAAATAAAAATAGGTAAACATGACAGTGTTTCCATCACTTCAGAAATCAGAAGCATTCAACACACAAGTTAACCTCCAGTTGTACAGAGAGCAATCCATTTCCTTTCAGTTGGCCGAGAGGTGGACAAGGTGTGGGCTTCTATGTCTATCTAGGCAGGGACTCTTCCCACACCTTCCGCAGGTCAGACAACTTTTAGGTAAAAGGTTTCATCAGTAGGATTACTTGGAGAAGGGGAAGGAAAGGGAAGGGAATCAGCATTTATTTGGGGCTGGGCTGGGTCTCACTTGACCTCCTTTCTCTTCCTTCTCTAGTACATGCATCTCTGGAGAGATGGAGTGCAGCTCTGAATCTTGCCCAGGTACTTCTGTGTCTTCTGTACTCGCAGTTGAGGCAGAGGTGGGGTGGGTCCCAGGTGGTGAACAAAGGGAGCTGGCACAGACCCTGTTTAAAGTGTCACCCCACCCCCTTCCCCAGCCCCTCCAAGAGTGTGATTTGATAGTAATTGAAGGGTTGGGGCTGGAATGGGAGAAGGGGAATATGACTCTTGATCTACCTGCCTTGACAGTGGCCTGTGGGTGGAGCCCCTGGACCCCATGGAGTCCTTGTAGCCGGAGTTGTAATGTGGGCATACGGAGGCGTTTCCGGGCGGGCATAACACCCCCAGCTGGCTTTGGAGGTGCTGAGTGCGAGGGTCCCAGTGTAGAAGCTGAATTCTGCAGCCTGCAAGCATGTCGTGGTAAGAGAGGCCTGGGACCCTATGAGAGGCACTCCCTTCTCAAGACTTCCTTAGATTTCCTTAGAGACATCTTCAAGAGATTCCTCCCAAGGGACTTACCTTATAGAAGTCACTACAGACCCTGAAAGTCCCCAAAGACCTTGACAGTTGATGTCTTCTAAGTAACCTCTCCTAGAGGCCCGGCCTGGAAGAGAGACGGTGGGGAGCAAGTCACTTCCCTCCTGGGCCTCATTTTTCTCATCCGTGAAATAAGCACATTAGACTATGGGACCCTTAAGGTCTCATCCAACTCTAAATCCAGTTTCATCATGTAACACCTATGACTTCTGGAGAAATTCCCCTTGAGAAATTAGGAGGTGAGCTGAAGGCATTTGTGTAGGACCAGAGATCTAACAGTCTAGGTAGGGGATGAGGTGAATCACCCCAGAAATATGTCTCATACTAGGGGGAGAAGGCTGGAATGATTCTCATCCCACCTCTAGGCCCTGGTATGGAATGGGGTCCATGGTCTCCCTGCTCTGTGCCCTGTGGTGGTGGTTATAGGAATCGGACAAGAGGCACCCCCCATAGCCCGATTGACTTCTCTACCTGTGGGCTGCAGCCTTGCACAGGTGAGGGCCATCTTAGATTATGCCTTTTTTTCCAGTGGAATTCCCTCCTCCCCCCATTGAAGGGTTGGAGACTTGGGTCACTATTGCTACCTCCCCTCCCATAATAATCCCTTCTTCCCTTTAGACATATCCCTCATCACCATATCTAGGTGAGACCTCTCCTTTTCTGTAGTCATCAGAGGCTTCTTTTTCCATCTTGGTACATTCCTTAGGTAGAGGCACCCTGGATGGGGGAAGCTGGTCAATTTAATTCAGTCCAATACACATTTATGGAAAGACTGGGGCCGGGCTTACTAGTTTTGTGTCCCCAGGGCCAGTGCCTGGAGTTTGTCCAGAAGGAAAGCAATGGCATGATTGTACTGAGGGCCCAGCTACCTGTGCAGAGCTCAGTGCCCAGGAAAATGCCAATGGAACCTGCCACCCTGGCTGCTACTGTCCCCCTGGGACCCTCTTGCTGGTGAGCACTCCCTGTTGGGCCATTGAGAAATAGGGAACACTTGTGAGCCCCTGAAATAGGGGAGGGGAAAGGAAGAGAGAGAAAGAGAGAGAGAGAGAGAGAGAGAGAGAGAGAGAGAGAGAGAGAGAGAGAGAGAGAGATGGCACTGGAGGTAAAGTGGAGCAGAGCTGCTGAAGGCAGAGGGGTAAAAGGGAGGCTACCTAGCAGGCAGCATGCTTAATGGAAAGACGACTGGGCTAGGAATAAGAAGACCTGAGTTCTAATCTAGGCTCTGCTACAACTAGCTGTCTATCGCAGAACAAGTGACTTAAACTCTCTGGAGGCTCCCTTATCTTTAAAATGAGAAGTAGAGACAAGAGGTTTGCTAAGGTTTCCAGGCTGCTTTAACATAGTTCTTTGATTCCAAGTGGCTGACCAATATTTGCTGAGCCCTGGGTTTGGATCTCTAGGGAAGACAAGACAAAGAAAGGACAGGTGGTCTGATCCCTTCAGGAGTTTATATTGAATTTCTGGGAAGCCAAGACATATACACACGCAGTAGTTATAGAACAGAGGAAGGTGGCAGGTAGATCCTTGTGAGCTGGAGGTGGTCAGGGAAGCCTTCCTGGCAGGGGTGGGACCTGAAGCAAGATGGGCTTGGAGAGATAGCGAGAGAGGTGTCAAGAATGTAGATCTGCTCTGAAGGTACTGGAAGCATATAGGAGGACAGAGCTGAGATGGCTGTGGTAGGGGGATTTAGGTGTTAGAGGCCAAGGGTCAGGCAGTTCTGAGGGGCACAGAGCCCATAGCAAAATGGAATGAAGGTCTGTCAGGCTAAACCAGAAGTCTGGAAGGTGACACCATGCCTATTTATTTAATTAAAATTTTTTTAATTAAACAAATTTTAAAAATCTTTTTGTTTTTGTGCCTATTTATTTCAGAACAACATGTGTGTGCCTCGCCAGGATTGCCCTTGTGCCTATGGTGGGCATCTTTACCCTGCTGGCAGCATTGTCCTCCAACCCTGTGAGAACTGGTGAGGCCTCTATTTCTCTCTCTCCATGATCCCTTGAGGATCCCAGTTCCCCAATCTCTCTCTTTTCATTGTCTAGAACATCGTATCAAAGGCAAAGGGTGGGCAAAGGGCTTGGCTAGTGACTGGGCCAGAAGGCTCATGCCTGAGCAGAGAAACCTTGGTTTCTCCTCTATGGGCCCATCATACTCTTTCAGGACTGAGAATGAGTCTGTCCCATCTTCCTACTCCCTGCTCTCATTTTACTCCCTTTCTCCTCTTAGCTCCTGTGTCTCTGGGCTCATCACCAACTGTACCTCTCGGCCATGTGACGAAGGCAAGCACAACTTCTCTCTACTGCCACCATGGGAGGGGGAAGAAGGAAGGAGGGAAGCTGCCAAGAGCAGGGCTGGGGTTGGATGGGCTGTAACATCTTCCACTTCTAACATTCCATCATCCTGTGATTCTAAAAGTGGGGCCATAATCAGTTAGTCAGTCCATAAACATTTAGTGAGTGGCTACCATGTGCCATTCATTGTGCTGAACACTGGAAGCACTCATGGGGTTGGGAAGGTTTAATAGTGGTAGAAGCTGAGGAATGAAATATCTGGGTTTTGTCCAGATGACATTCTCAGTGTGCTCACCTCACTAGTGCCACTAAGGCCAATGCACTTCTTCCTCACCAGATCGAGCCATATGGTCACTGTGGACCCCCTGGAGTGAGTGCTCAGCTTCTTGTGGTCCTGCCCGCCGTCACCGGCATCGCTTCTGCCCCAGGTCTCCCCACCTGAAACCCTCCAACATCATGCTTCTTATCTCAACAACTCCCCCCACCTCTCTTTGCCATGGGCCAGAGGCTGAAGAAGAGCCCTGCATCCTGTCTCTCTGTGACCGTAAGTCCCCCTTTACCCTCACCTAGGCCTGGTGTCTGTTGTGTTCCTTCCTGAACCCTTTGCCCTGTGCCTTTGGTGGTCCTGACTAATCCACCCTGTGTCCCAGCCAAGATCCTTCTTTCTGGCTCCCAACCCCTTCTAAGCTGTCCCCTCTGTTCTCCACCCTCTCAGGTTCAGGAGGCTGGGGCCCATGGGGCCCATGGTCAGTCTGCAGTCGGACCTGTGGGGGTGGCCTTCGGAGCCGGGCGAGGCTCTGTGACCAACCTCTGCCTCAGGGTCAGGGTGACTACTGTGAGGGGCCTCATGCTCAGGGGGAGGCCTGCCAGGCACTGCCATGCCCAGGTACCTCTCTACACTTGGTCAGGGGATGGAAAGGGCCTGGGAAGAATTGTCTATCAGCTTGAAGAAGGAGGATGCTAAAGGACCTGGGAAGGAAGAAGGAGGAGGCTAAAAGATGGAGGACTTGGAGCCTGAGGGGGTAGAGGGAGGGGGCTAGAGAGGTAGAGGAAGTATTGGAGAATGAAGATGCAAGGGGCTTCATGACTTGTTCTGTGTTCCTAGTGTCCAACTGCAGCGCTATCCCTGGTGCTGAATTCAGTCACTGTGGCCCACCCTGCCCCAGGTCCTGTGATGACCTTGCTGTGAGTCAAGTTCCCGCCTACCCCCTGTCCCTGCTCTTCTTCCTTGAGCCCTCACCCCTACCTTTGAGAGGCTCTCACATGCTTAGCACCTGGAACCTCAGTGTAGTGAAACCCACTTGTGCCTGCCTTTCTGGGGAGGAAAGTCTGCTCACACTTCTTTATCACTACTACTCAGTGATCTTTCTGGCTTCCAAGAAACCACCTCTGGGGTCTCTGCCTCCCTGTCTTTCCTAGTTCACTTCTCATCTACCAGGCATTGGATAGTCTAGATGGGCAAAGCAATGAGATCAACTCACATTTATAAAGGGCTTTTAAAGGTTTACAAAGCATTAGGCTGTCCTTAGCACAACTGTATGAGGTTGGCTGTGCAAATAGTATTATTCCCATTTTACTGACTATAAAGTCAAAGGTCAAAGTGACTTATTTATGGTCACACAGCTAGGAATGACTGGCACTGAGAATGGAAACCAGACCTCTTCACTCGAAGTCCCAAGATGGACTGCACAAGCTGAGAGATTTGGGAGATCAAATTTTCTGGGTTTGAATTAGCATCAGACAATTCAAAGGATTGTGGGATCTTAGCTTTAGAGCTAGAAAGTAGCACACAGATCATCAAATCCAACCCCTCCTTCTTTTATAGATGAGGAAACTGAGACTCAGAGAGGCTAAGTGACTTGCCAGTGGACACACAGCTAATAGGTGTCTGAGGCAGAATTCAAACCCAACTGTTCCTGCCTCTACATCTACTGCCCTACCTACTACACCATGCTGCCCCTCAAACTCATAGCTTGGAGATGCTCCAAACAGCTCTAACAGCCTTGTCAGACTAGGGATCAGCCTCTGTAGACACTACCTGTCTACACTGCCCATTAGTTCCTTTTCCATCATAAGCACTCACTTCAAGGGTTCATGGTCAGTCATATGGCTATATAACTTGACCCAGTGAAAAAAAGAAAAAAAGGCAGCATGAAGAGTCATCTGGGCAAAAGACAGACATTTTATTTCTATGTTCCTATTACCTTTGAGCAGTTTGATGTACTCAAGACACCCTGAGGGTCAGATCAATCTGGAAAGAGCCCTAGCAATCTTTAGGATTGGGAGTGAGATCATAGGCAAGTCATTGAACTTCTCTATATCTTAGGCCCCGGATCTGCAAATTGGAGATGATAATGTCTGTTTATAGCTACTTTGCAGGGTTTGTTGTGTGTCTCAGATGAGATAATGTTGTGCATAAAAAAATGACCAGTATTATTTTACTACAGGCTCCACCTAGAACCCCACCTCTGGTTTTTGCAGCCAAATGATTCTTCCCTCTTTAGGATCCTCTCTGGCTTCCCATTGAAACTATCAGCACAGCTCTCTCATCATTCTGCTCTTTACTTATTCCTAGGTTCACCAGCTTTTGGATTGAAAACTGCCCTGCTATTTTTTTTGGGTGGTGAGGCAATTGGGGTTAAGTAATTTGCCCAGGGTCACACAGTGTTGAGGCCGGATTTGAACTCAGGTCCTCCTGACTCCAGGGCTAGTGCTCTTTCCACTGTGCCACCTAGCTGCCCCAGAAAACCACCCTGCTTTTAAAACACACCTCTTCAACACAAGCTGATGACCCTCCCCAGCTATCATTCTAGGAAACCTTGCCCTTCCCCTTTCTGCTCTTAGCTTAGCTCTCTCAATTACAAAATGAGAGGGTTGGATTGGATGGTCTCTAAGGTCCTTTCCAGACCTATATCATTGTGAGGTGGTTTTAAGTTCTATTTATTTATTTAATTTTTAAAAATGAGTGCTTCTTCTTATTTAATTTAATTTATTTTTATTTTTGGCAGGGCAATGAGAGTTAAGTGACTTGCCCAGAGTCACACAGCTAGTGTCAAGTGTCTGAGGCTGGATTTGAACTCAGATCCTCATGAATCCAGGGCTGGTACTTTATTCACACCTAGCTGCCCCTGTGTGAGGTGGTTTAAAAAATTTTTTTTTAATAAAGGTCCTCTGGCCTACCCATTGAAGAGATGCTTACTCCCTGTGCAACTACCATTCTCCCTGGTGCTCCAATATATGTCTTCTCTCAAAATGGAGAAGCATTCTCTCCCACTTACTGTTGTAATTGACACTCTTAAAAAGTCAGGGAAGTTTACCTGTTTTTCTTTTTAAAAATCCCAAGGCTGTGATCAATGTGGGAATTTGTTTTGCTTGTCTATGAATATTTGTAATAAGGACATTGCTTTCTCAAGGTGGGGAAGGGGAAGGTGGAAGGGAAAGAATATAGATCTGAAAATAAAATTCAGTGAAAAAAACCCCAAACCCCCATGCTTATATGGCAAAGACAATATAATTTATTTTTTATTTTAAAGTTTTTATTGATGCCTTTTGGTTTTCTATCCCATTCATTTCTTTTTTAATCATAAAAGCATTTTATTATTTTCCAATTACATGTAAAAATAGTTCTCAACATTTGTTTTCATAAGATTTTTAGTTCCAAATTTTTCTCTCCCCCCTCCCCAAGACATAAAGTAATCTGATATAGGCTATAGATGTACGATCACGTTAAACATGTTTCTGCATTAGTCATATTGTGAAAGAAGAATCAGAACAAAAAGGAAAAACCTCTAAAAATAGAAAAAAAAACAACAAAAAAGTAGAAACAGTATGGTTCAAACTGCATTCAGAATCCACAGTTCTTTTTTTCTGGATGTGGAGAACATTTTCCAGCATGAGTTCTTTGGAATTGTCTTGGGTCATTGCACTGCTGAGAAGAGCTAAATCTATCACAGTTGATCATCACACAATGTTGCTGTTACTGTGTACAATATCACATTCATTTCTAAACAGATTCCTCCCTCTTCCTGTCTATGAGCCTCCTCTTTCAATAAAGATTAAAAAAGAAAAAGAAAAAAAAACCTTAGCAAAAACAAACAGCACCTTGACTCCATCTGGCAGTGTATTCAATGTGGAATATGATATAGAAATAAGTTTTGTTGTACAGGCAGTGTGTACAGTGGTTCCAGGCTTCGGAGTCAGAAAGACTTGGATTTGGTCCTACCTCTGACACACACCTTCTGGATGGCTTTGGGCATGCTCCTTAATCAATCTTAGTGTCCCACACAACTTTCTGGGATTACAAGGTTGTTTGTCCAGTCATATCCATTTCTTTGTGACTCTGTGGACCATACTGGCCAGGGGTTTTTCTTGGTAAAGGTACTGGAGTGGTTTGCTACTTCCTTCTAAGGTGAGGTTAAGTGACTTGCCCAGGTTCACACAACTAGTATCTGAGACCAGATTTGAATTTAGGTATTCCTGACTATAAGATAAGTGCTATATCCACTGAGCCATCTAACTGCCCAAGATTATAAGGTACAGATCCAACGTACATTGGCAAAGGAAGTTTCTATGCTGGGAATTCCCCTTACCATGAAATCATAGGTCCAGATTCCTCCATCCCCTACCAAAAAATTCACCCTTTCCTTTTCTATCCTCTTCTTCCTGCTTTTCTTTCCTTCTTCTCATCCCTCCATTCATCACCACCAAGATCTCCACCTGTCCCCGTGACTGGCCTCTAGCCCAAGTCTGTACCTGCCTTCACGCCTTTGACCTCTACCATTCTCCTTTCCTCTCTCCATGTTCCTGCTGACCCTTGCATGACCTCTTCCATCTCCTGTGCCCCCAGCACTGCGTGTGGCACTGCCAGCCGGGCTGTTACTGCCCTCAGGGCCAGGTGCTGAGCATGGATGGCACTGCCTGCGTGGATCCAAGCTATTGTGGCTGTCTTGACCTGCTGACTGGAAAGCGTCATCAACTGGGCTCCATATTGACTCGACCTGATGGCTGCAATCAGTGGTGAGCACCAGGGCATGGGCCAGGAGGAGAGCAGGGTAATAATAGCATCAAGTCACAGGACATTAGCTCTGTGGAGAACTCTGTTTTTCAGACTTTGCACATCTAATTTATTTCATTCGATGCTCAGAACAACCCCATGCCGTTATTATTCCCATTTGACACAAGAAGCTTTATAGGAGGGAAGTGACCTTCCCAAGGTCACACACTGTGAGGTAGTGGGTAGGCTGAACAACTCATTTATTTGTATTTTTAAATGGAGAGGGGGAGGGAATGTCACATACTTTCTGATACAGGAAAATGTGCTATTTCTAAGTACAGCCACATGGTGGTGCAATTTATTGTTTTTTTTTTTCAGACTTAAACTTAAGCAGAGGAAAGCTCTAGCAATGGGCTGGGAACCACTGGAAAAAGGGACAGGGACGTAGGAGGACCCACTGTCTATGGGGGGAGATTGAAGAGGTGGAGGGGGGGCAGGAGAGGGATTGAGCAGGGTCAGTCATTGAGCCCTCCAGAGAGTGCCTCGGTGGGGGTTGTGCCCCTTCCCTTGGAGGGCCTAGAGGCAAGATAGGAGGGGGACTCCTTGGGGAGGAAGTGTGGCCCACTCTTCCCTCACACACAATGTCAACAACCTGGGTCAAATCCTTATGTGTCCTGTGTTGGATATAATGGCTTTGAGACTGAACATCTCTGTCTGTCTGTCTGTCTCTCTCTCACTTAGCACCTGCATAGAAGGAAGGCTGAATTGTACTAACCTGCCTTGCCCAGGTGAGTGCCTGGTTTTGGGGGAAAAGACCCATAAGGATAAGAGAGGAAGGGGCTCAGCTGTTGGGCCAGGGAGGTGGTCCTAGCCCTGTCCACACCCATCTCATAGTATTTAGAATCAGAAGGAGCCTTAAAGGTAATTTAGTCTGATGTTCTCATTTTACATTTGAGTGTATAAGAAGCAGCCAGGTAGCACAGGGGACAGTGCACTGAGCTTGGAATCAGGAAGATGAGTTCAAATACAGCCTCAGACACTAATTAGACGTGTGACTCTGGGCAAGTCACTTAACCTTGGTTTGCTTTAATCTACTGGAAAAGAAAATGTCAGACCACTCCAGTTCCTTTGCCAAGAAAATCCCATGGATCGTGTTGATGTGCTATGGTCCATGGGGTCATGAAGAGTCAGACACGATGGAACAACCAATACTGAGGCCCAGAGAGGTTTAGCAATTTGCCCCAGGTCACACGGGTTGTAGGAGCCCATTTGAAATTCTATCCTTTGACTCCAAATTCAGGGCTCTTTGCAATAATTTTCCCACCCTTCTGCTCCCGTTCTTCCTTCACAGTACCTGGAGGCTGGTGCTCTTGGTCTGAGTGGACACCATGCACCCTGCCATGTGGGGGTGAGAATCGTGCTCGATCCCGGGCCTGTGCCTGTCCCTCCCCTCAGCACGGAGGGGCTTTGTGCCCAGGGGAGATTGGTGAAACCGAAGCACAACTTGAGCAGGAGCCCTGTCCCAGACCCACTGCATGTCCAGGTATTAAGCTGAGTGGGCTCCCTTAGGCGTCCTACATCCCACTTCCTTCAAAAGGGGACCTGAACTGTCTGATACCTACAATGCCTGTAATGACCCCTTGTTGATACCAATGCCTGAAGTACTCACCCTGACCCAGATACCTCTGTTCCTCTGGCACAGTGGATGGCGGCTGGAGTCTATGGGGACCGTGGTCTCCTTGCAATGCTTGCACTGGGGAATCATCTCGGAGGAGGGAGTGTACCCATCCATCTGCGGAGATAGGGGGCCGGCCTTGTCCTGGGAGACACCAGGAGAGCCAGCCCTGCCAGGAGAACTCTACACGTTGCACAGGTGAGGACCTGAGGGGGGAGTCTCCATCCTCTCTTCAGGAGGACTTCAGTGCTAACTTCTGTTCTTTGGCCCTTTATCTCTGACTTGTGACCTCTACTCTCCTTTTCATCCCTCCTCCACCCCCAGCATTCTTCTCTTTTTTCTAGGAGCAGAGTCTCTTCAGCCTACTGCCCCACCCTCTCCAAGAAATGGCATCAGACCCAAGATATAGATTTGGGGGAAAAGCTGGGAGTAGCAGTCTCTTGAGTATGCTCATCTTTCCCCTGCAGACTGTGGGGGTGCTCAAGAACTTCTCCCTTGTGGGAAGGCCTGCCCCCGATCCTGCCAGGACCTGTCCCCAGGGAACATGTGCCATTCCGGCCCCTCGGCTTGCCAGCCCTCTTGTGGATGTCCACTTGGCCAGCTCTTCCAAGATGGGCTCTGTGTACCTCATGCCCACTGCCGCTGCCAGTACCAGCCCAGAGCCATGGGTCAGTTCTTCCTTCACCTTTCCTCCCACAAAAGCCCTTCCCATCCCACCCTCCAACCAAGGATGTAGTCTAAGGTTGCAAGTGGGGAATGGTATGGGGGGAGAGAACAACACCTGGTGTTTCTTCTGGACTTTTGCACTCCCCAGGTCTCCATTTCCCTCTGTGACCCCATGGTGTGCTTCAGGGGTTAGGTGTTCCTATTCCCCTGAGCCTAAGGGGGGCCCACATCTAGGGTGAGGGCAGCCTCACTGGAGAGCGGGGTTGGGGGAAAACAGATAAATCAGGCAAGCTGAGCTCCTCCGGGGAACAGGGAGGGTGGGGCAGGGGCCTGTGCTATCTAGGGTGCTCATACATATGAACCCTTCTTCCCAGGCATCCCTGAGAACAGAAGCCGTTCAGTGGGGTCTCAGGTCAGCTCTTGGGAGAGTCTGGAGCCTGGAGAGACTCTGCTGGGTCCTTGTGACAATTGGTGAGGTGGTTTGGGGTGGGACTGAGAGGGAGGGGACAGGGTTTGGAAAAGGGGCAGGTTAGGACAGAGAGCTAGCTGGTGGGGATGACATGGGCCCATTAAATCTAGACTCCCCCTTCTCCCATATCTCCCCAGTACCTGTGTGGAGGGCATACTGCGGTGCCAGGAAGTGCCCAGCTGTCCAGGTCCGGGGGGGTGGACCCCGTGGGGCCCTTGGGAAACTTGTAGCGTGTCCTGTGGAGGTGGAGAGCAGCTACGCTCCCGGGACTGTGCCCGCCCCCCATGCCTGGGCCCTGCCCGCCAGAGCCGGACTTGCCATATTCAGGTCTGCAGAGGTGAGTTCTCTGAACTTCCAGCCCACCCACACACCTCCCTGTGGTCCTCAGGCCTTCTTCAGTCCACCACTGTCTTTCCATCTCTTTCTTGTTTTGGGGGGATGTCTTTGACCTACACTTCCACTTTGAAACTGGGCCTCAGCAGCCCTATGAGGGGAAAAGGGAGCCCAGCACAAGATCAGAGCCAGCTCTGGTGGGGAATATCCCCTTCCTTATGATAAATTTGCTGCCCTAGGGAGAATGTTCTAAGATCTGCCTGGGACTAAATGGGGAGGAGCACACAGCCTATGCTGGGGATATGAATGGGCATTGAGATGGGCACTAGTACAATGATGGAGACTAACGTGGGCTCTGGGCCAGGCTCTGCCTGGGAGAGATGGACAGCTGCGCACTGAGGTGGGCGTGGGTGACCAGGAGGACATGCTGAAACAAGTATCTTCTCATAGAAGCGGGCTGCCCGGCTGGAAGGCTATTCCGGGAATGTGAGACGGATGAGGGCTGCCCCTTCTCTTGTGCCCACGTCACCCAGCAGGTGGACTGTTTCTCTGACGGCTGTGAAGAGGGCTGCCACTGCCCACCAGGAACCTTTCAGCATGGCCCTGCCTGCATACAGGTCAGAGCTCACGGCCTCCCCGGGAATCATGTTATCTCTACTCCCACCACCCCTCAGGACTGATTTCCCTTACGATGTGGGTTCTTCCAAAATGCACTGAGTCCAAAGATGTGTCTTTGTCTGTTAGCCCCTCATTTTGTGGGCAGATGCCCAGATGTACTGTCTGCATCCCAGGCCTTGCCAGGTAGCCCCTCCCACCTAGCTACCATTGCCTGTAGCTATAACCCTCTCCTCGGGTTGTAATTCCCTCCTTAGCCTCTTCTTGGCCCCCATCCCCTTTCCCAGGAATGAGCCTATTTCTCTGTAAAAGTTTGCAGCCAAACATCAAATAAGATAAGACATACAAAGTGCTTTGGACATTTTCAAAGCTTCATAAATGCCCATCATTTTGTAAACTGACTGGCAAGCCTTAAAGCACTTTAAAATTATAGCAACCATCACTATTGTTATTTTAAAAAATTATTATCATCCTATGTTTTCTACTGCCTTATTTCTTCTTGGTTTGAGTGCAGACTCTGCCTCGCGTTTTTTAATCTAATTCTGTGCTCATTGGTCAGCTATCAGGCTTGACAGGTGAAGGTAAACTCATTCTCCTTTTCTCCTGTCTGTCCCCCAGGAAGGAAGGAAAGAAGCATTTTAAAGTACCTGCTATGTGTCAGCACCAATATCATCCAGATGTCACAATGGATAGAGTGCTGGGCTTGGAATCAGGGAGATTAATCTTGCTGAGTTCAAATCTGGCCTCAGGCACTAGCTGTGTGACCCTGGGCAAGTCACTTAACCTGGGCAAGTCACTTAACCTGTTTGCCTCAGTTTCCTCATCTGTAAAATGAGCCAGAGAAGGAAATGGCAAGCAGCTAAGTGTCTAAGGCCAGATTTGAATTCAGGAAGATGAGTCTTCCTTCTTCCAGGCCTATCACTCTACCCACTGTGCGACCTGGCTGCCTGATGTTTAGAACTAGGGATGTAACAATCTTGCTGCCCCTTTCTCCTAGTCAGACTGTATCCTATTGTGTGAGTTGTGGGAGCCACCTTTTAGGAAGGACATTGATGAGCTGGAGAGTATCCCTCAGAGGTGAATCAGATTGCTGAGGGGTCTTGAGATCATAGCGAATGGGAAACGGTTGAAGGAAATGAAGATGTTTATTGATAGTGATAGTGCCCTGGCTAGAGCTCTGGGCCTGGAGTCAGAAAGACCTAGATTCAAATCTGGCTTCAGAATTTTAATAGCTGTGTGATCTTGGGCAAGTCACTTAACTGCTATCTGCCTCAGTTTCCTTGATTGCAAAATGGGGATAATAATAGTGCCTACCTCCCAGAATTGTGAGAATCAAATGAGATATATGCATAAAGCGCTTAGCATAATGCCCGGCACATAGTAGGTATTATATGTGTTAGCTATAATAACAATAATTATCATTATTATTATATGTTGTCGAGAGGATTCGAGTTCAGGTACAGTTTGGATGAGAGAGTTTCTGAGGTCTCTTCCAGGTGTGAGATTTTTTCTTTTCTTTGTGGGACAGTGAGGGTTAAAGTGACTTGCCCAGGGTCACACAGCTAGTAAGTGTCAAGCCGGAGCTGCACCCGCCCCAGCCCAAGAATGAGGCTGGATTTGAACTCAGGTCCTCCTGAATCCAGGGCTGGTGCTTCAGGTGTAAAATTTTTGAGTTCCTTTGACCTTCCTCCAGCTTGCCTCAGACACATGTTTGGAAGGGGATATTTTTTTCCTACTCTGGCTAACTATATTCCTCTCCCTTCCATTTCCTCAGGAATGCCCTTGTGTCCTGACTGTCTCCCTGCTACAGGAGTTGGAAGCTCATAGCCCAGATTCCAGGGCACTTCCGCCCACCTTGGGGGAGACTGGGCAGCCCCTGAAGCCTGGGGATGAGCTAAATCCTGGCCAGACCCTTAGAATGGGTTGTAGCAACTGGTGAGAGGGCCTGGGGGTGGGAGGGGAGATCCTGGAAAACTAGCTTAGGAGGGGGAGAGATAGGAGCGTGGGGTAGGAGAGGTGGATGAATTGAAGGAAGAAGGGCCTGAGGGGGAGGAGGAGAGTAATGACAAGGGCCCGTGGTGGTGATGGTGGGGAGGGTTAAGGAGGACCAAGGAGCTTGGTCTGATCTGTTTTCTCTAGGACCAGGTACTTCAGGCTTCTTCCCTCATTTGGTACCCATCTCCCTATATCCTCCTCCTTTCTCCTCAGTTCCTGTGCCCACGGGCAGCTCACCTGCTCCCTCAGGCACTGCCCTGTGACTGGGGGCTTTACTCCCTGGAGTCGGTGGGGGCCCTGCTCCCGCTCCTGTGGGGGGATGGGCACCCGCACCCGTACTCGGAAGTGTGCCCACCCCAAACCTGCCCATGGTGGCCAGGACTGCCAAGGACCCCGCCAGGATCTTGAATACTGCCTCAGCCCAGACTGTCCTGGTGAGTGGGGAGGGGATAAGGAGAAGGATGCAGACGGGTGAATTGGGAAGCCGGCTTTGGCCTTCCTCTGTTCCATTCATCCTTCACCTCTTTGCTTTTCTCTGTCTATGCCTCTGCATTCCTATCTCTGAGATTCCCTTACTTCCTTTGCTCATTTACTGTTATCTCTGTCTGTCTTTCTATCTCTTGTCTTTGCCTCCATCTGTCTTCCTGCCATTGTCTACACTAATATTTCCTCTCCCCACAGAAGCTGAAGGATCCACAGTAGTGCCAGGGACAGCCCTCCCAGGTATGGCCAGGCCCCATAATCCCTGTCTTCTAATGGGCTCCCAATCCCTTTGTAAACCTTTCCCCTCATCACTTCTCTTCTATAGTGGGTGAGCCCTTAAACCCTTTCCCTTTCCCGATGGAGGAGCCCAGGGTCCACTCCCCTCCTCAGACTGACCCTCTGACCCTTACCCCACCAGGTGGCTGGGGCACATGGTCGCCCTGGTCCCCCTGCTCCCGAAGCTGCACAAATCCAGCCCATCCAGCCCTGCGTGGCCGGAGCCGCCCCTGCCTGGCCAACTGCACTGGTGGAGAATCCTTCCAGGAACGGCCTTGCAACTTGCCCCTGTGTACAGGTAACCCATCTCCTGGATCCTTCTAACACAGGCGCCTCCAACCCCTGACCCTGACCCTGACCCTTTCCTCTCAACCTGACATGAGAAAGCAGATAACTCTTGCCAACCTGTTTATACCCTTAAGTATAATCTACTCTTCAAAGCACCCTCAACATCATCTTGTCAAAATGCCTCTGAAGATGGGTTATTAAATCTATTTGACAGAAGAGAAAACTGAGGCCCAGAGAGATAGAGCTGAATGGCTCAAGGTAATGGAGCAGATCAGCCGCTGAGCTGGGATCAGCGCCCCCATCTCTGGGCTCCTCATTGTGATTATAGGTTGGCCCTTGTGCCTAGGCTGGTGGCTATCCAGAGGTTAGGATTCTGGTTTGAGCTGGGGAGACCCACCCAAGTGACCCTATTAGGAATGAGAAGGAGATAGGACACAGGGGAAGGGTCTAGCTATGAAACTGACCTCTTTCGTATCCTGTCACTCATCCATCTCTGTGTATGTCTTTGTGCTCATTCCTCCCTCTCCAGCCATGCCCCCGTGCCCTGGCCCAGGCTGCACTGGGAGGAACTGCTCCTGGACAGAATGGGCTCCTTGGGCCGCCTGCTCCCGGAGCTGTGGTGTGGGTCAGCAGCGTCGCCTGCGGGCATACCACCCTCCTGGGCCTGGTGGGCATTGGTGCCCTGACATTCTTTCTGCCTACCAGGAGCGCCGGTTCTGCAATCTGCGGGCATGCCCAGGTACGGGGATGCTGTTTGAGGTAGAAAGGGGTACCAAAAATTGCTGTATCATCCCATGAGTAATGCAAAGGGGCAGGGAACCTGGGGCCATGTCTGGGCATAAGGTCCATCCTCAGCTTTTCCTTCTGCTCCCAGGCTGACTTCCTGCCTGGGTTGTGACATGCCTGATGTCACTTCCATTGCCCCAGGACATCTACTTACTATCTTGGTGCCCACTAGGTTCTTATCTAGAGCAAGGTACCACCCGATGAAATCTTTGTCAAGCAGGAGGTATTGGAGGGTGATTATGATCCCCGACTATGTGGAAGTGCATCCCCTTCATCTTCTCAAGTCCCCTTTCACCTATACAGTGGCTGGAGGTTGGTCCCACTGGAGCCCCTGGTCCTGGTGTGACCGGAGCTGTGGAGGAGGTCGCTCACTGAAAAGCCGGAGCTGCACCCGCCCCCCACCCAAGAATGGGGGTGCCCCCTGTTCTGGGGAGCAGCATCGTGTCCGGCTTTGTAACCCTGATCCTTGCGGTAAGGTGACAACAGCAACTCAAATGAGGTAGTGAATATGAAGCACGTTGGAAACCATAAAGGTGCTCGATAGTAGTCAGCTATTGTTATTATGAATAATAATTAAATTCTAGGTAGGCAGTGGGGCATGGTGGGTAGAGAGCTGGCTGAAAGTCAGGAAGACCTGGGCTCTAGTGACACCTTGGGCTTGTACTAGCTGTGTGACCCTGGGCAAGCCTCAGTGCCCTGGGAAGCTCTTGAAGTTCCTTCCCTGTATTGGTAGAGGAAGTTTCCCCACCAGGAGTTCCCAATGTCAATGAAATCATGGATGCTATTTAAAATAGAATAATTAGCACAATGTCAGTACTACTAAGAATACATTTATATAAAGATTTAGACTTTGCCAAGAGTTTCCCCATTTGTTAGCTTGTTTCAGCCCCTGGTGAGGGAGGATGGCTGGGCTGGGATTACAGCCTTCCTTGGGCAGACAAGGAAATTGACAGGAGAGGCCCCAGGGCATGGGCCTTCTACCAGTCTAAGCACCAGGAGATGCTTTTCTGTCCTCTGTTGGATCCTCCATCTTTGATTTTCTCTCCTGGCCTTTCCACTGTCAATGCCTGTTGTTTCAAATCCAGGGCTTTTTTCTTTCTTCCCGGACAAAACTGGGGGGAGAAGATGAAGCTTCTCACCCAATCTTTCTTTGAAGCAAGCACAAGAAAGGGAAACAGAGGTAGCAAAACAATCAACTGAAGGGAAAGTTGTAAAGTGTGATTACGTCTCAAAAATCTCCCATCTCAGAATATAAACTGATAGTGCGATTTATCAGAATGTAACCAAAGCTGTACCCAAATGCTGCTGTGCTTCCCTTTAGAGATGCAGAGTTAGATTTGCTAAGGACCACTATATCTAAGGAGTTTACACTCCACTGAGAGGCAGTGTGTGATGCAGTGGACAGAGATCTGGTCCTGAAGCCAGGAAGACTCAAGTTCAAGTACCTATGGGCTATGTGATCCTGGGCAAGTCCTTCTCAGTGGTCCAGGCCAGAGAGGTCAAATGTGCAGCCAGCCACCCTCAACCAGATAAAGATGTAATTGGGAAGTATTTAACAAAATAGATAAAAATGCAGTGCATTATAGATGATGTGAGTTTGTGGTTTTCTAGGCCAATACATAGCAGGGATCCATTTTTCTCTGGGTTTGACACCATTGGTCTAAGGCAATAGTCTAAGACTATAAGTTGCCTGGAAGAATGCCAGCTTGTGTTAGTAGAGGTGTTCTCTATACTACTGAAATTACAGACACAGTCCTTGTTCTTTCAGTCTTAGAAGGCAAAAGAGATGTACACAAATTACTTTGACACAAGGGAAATTGAGATATCTGTCAAGAAGCAGTCTAGGTGAAGTGTCCTGTTAGGATCATAGATTCAGAGCAGAAAGGACCCTTAGAGACCATTAAATCCAACCTCCTCATTTACAGATGAGGAAACTGAGACTGAGAGAGGGTAAGTGACTTGCCTAGGGGCCTACCACTAATAAGTATATGAGGAAGGTCTTTATGATGCCAGGCCCAGCACATAGTCTTCAGTGCCGCTTACCTGCCTTTCAAGAACTTAGGCACCTTCAGAGGTAGAGGGGGAAGATTAGGAAATGCTTCTTGGAGGACTTGGGCCTTAAAGGCTGAGAGGGACTTTTATATGTGGGGAGGGGTTCATTCCAGGTATGGGGGGATGGCCTAAGTAAAGGCATCAAGATGGAAGAAGGCAGAACTAGAAGTGGGACATAGACAAGAGCACATAAATGGGAGGGAGGATAGTGTAAGACCAAGCTGCAAAGCCTTGATAACATTCTAAGCTAGAGGAGATGAGGACCTGAAATAGGGTGTCTACAGGGGGAACTGAAGGGGACCAGGGACTAGGACCCAGGTCTCCTGACTCCCATTGTCCTTTCTGCTATGCTGTGGTTGATATCTTGTGATGGCAGAGGGAGAGAGTTGGGAAAACTTCAGGTATCATTGCATGGCATTTTATTTGTTCAAACAACAATAATAATGTAATGTAAACAACAAATATGTAAAGAATAAATAAATAAATGATATAATAATAAACAAAATATATAATATAGAGATATAACAATATAAATGGACAGTCTACATTGTGCTCAGCCCCATGCTAGGCACTGTAGGGGATACATAGAAATGTGAGATGGGGTCCCCTCCCTCAAGGGCCTTATAGTCTCAGGATGAGGCATGCTGTGGAATGGAGAGATGAGGTTTCCCCCAGGTGTCTTCACGGTGGGCATGCTGGGGAGGAGGGAAGGAGAGAGCTTCCACATGAGCTCAGATGCCTCCTTATTCTACCTGTCTTCATCTCTAGAGAAAGGCTGCCCTCCAGGCATGAAGATCACAGACTGTGCCAACCAATGCCCACGCCACTGTTCAGACCTCCAGGAAGGCATCGTGTGTCAGGATGCCCAGGCCTGCACACGAGGCTGCCGCTGCCTGGAGGGTATGTGCCCATGAGATGACTAGATGTATGTGTGTTTGTGTGTGAGTGTGTGTGTGTGTGATATTGGCAGCTCCTGTTCCCTCTGTCTAGTGCCAGCTTCCCACTGTTCCACAGGTGAGAAGCACTCTGTCCATTTCTCTCTCCACCAGGTTTCCTGGAGCAAGATGGAGGATGTGTGCCAGTTGGGCACTGTGAGTGCACTGATGCTCATGGGTACAGCTGGGCGCCGGGGAGCCAGCACCAGGATGACTGTAATAACTGCACGTGCCAGGCGGGGCAGCTGTCCTGCACTACCCAGCTCTGCCCCCCACCTGCCTATTGTGCCTGGAGCCGCTGGTCAGCTTGGTCTTCATGCAGCCGCTCCTGTGGGCAAGGAGGGCAGCAAAGCCGCTTCCGGTGAGGGACATCCTGGGCCATGCTCGACTGGCGCTTTCTTCTCTCTCTTCAGTCCTTTGGATCCCTCCCTCCCACCCTTTCCTTGTGTTTATTTGGGCATTCTTTCCCTTGTCTCCAGCTCCGTCTCCCTTAAATGCTTTTCTTCATCTGTCCCCCTGACATCTCAGTCTCCTCCTGACATTTCTAGTTCCCTGATCCCTCTTCTCTAATGTCTTTCTTCTCTGATGTCTCTGTTTGCCCATTGTCTGCCCCTCCCCCAACAACTTGGGTTCATATTCTGTATCTGTTACTTGGGTGACCTTGGGCAAATCTGGGCCTCAGTTTTCTCATCTATAAAATGAAGGGCTCAGACTACATCAGTGATGAGCAAACTTTTTTTTGCTCTAACAATAATAATAATAATAATAAAGCATTTATACAGTGCTTTAAGATTTGCAAATTGATTTACATGTATTCTATTATTTGATTCTCACAACAACCCTGGCAGGGAGGAGTTTGGTACTATTATTATCCCCATTTGACAGATGAGGGAACCGAGGCAGACAGAGGTGAAGTGACTTTCCATGGGTCATACAGCTATTATGTGTTTGAGGCCAGATTTGAATTCCTGTCTTCCTGACTCCAAGTCCATCACACTAAAGTTGACAGCACTATAGGAGAGTCAGAATAATTGAACATACACAATGACAGCAGCTGTTTTCATTGAGTACTTTCGAAGGTTTCTTTGACAACTTTGTCTTCTTCTTCCTCTTCTTCCTTCTTCATCCTCTTCCTCTTCTTCTTCTCCTTCTCCTTCTTCTCCTCCTCCTTCTTCTCCTTCTCCTTATCTTTCTCCTCTTCTTCCCCTCCTCCTCTTCCTCCTCCTCTTCCCCTCCCCCTCCTTTTCTACCTCTTCCTCCTGTCCTCCTCCTCCCTCCTCTCTCCTTCCTTCTCTCACTTTCCCCTCCCCAGCATATCCTCTTTCCATTCCATGCTTGCCCAGTCCTTGCTTAGCTTTCCAGACCTTTCGCCCACATCCCCAAATCTTAGCTCCTTGCCTCTTGTCCTTGTACCACCTGGGCCTTCATCTGCAGGTCCTCTCAGATATGCTAGAAAAGGGTCCCTGAGGTCTTATCTCTGCTTTTCCCCTCAACCCCACCCAGGTCATCCACATCTGGTTCATGGGCCCCAGAGTGCCGGGAGGAGCAGTCACAGAGTCAGGCCTGCCCCCAGCCCCTGTGCCCACCTCTGTGCCCACATGGCAGCCACCTCAAGGCCCTTGGGGACAGTTGGCTACAAGGAGAGTGTCAGCAGTGGTAAGTGCAGAGGCAGCAATGGGTGCAGCTGGCCTGGGGGGTAGGTGTGTGGCTGGCACATTGGGCAAGGGCCTGGCAATGAGTGTTACAGGGAAGCACCACACTGGGAGAAATGCTTGAGGAAAGGAGCCAGGTCTTCTGAAGCTATGTTCCAGCTGTGCTTTCCCAGGGTCTTATGCCTATCCTTCCTCCTTCCAGCTCCTGCACCCCAGAGGGCATTATTTGCCAGGACATGGAATGTGCAGGTGTGATATCCCCAATTTTCACCCCACTCCCACTTTATTTTTTTGGTGAGGCACTCACCACTGCCTAGCGTCACACAGCTAGTAATTGTTAAGTGTCTGAGGTCGGATTTGAACTCAGGTCCTCCTGAATCCAGGGCTGGTGCTCTATCAACTGTGCTACCTAGCTGCCCCTCCCACTCCCACTTTTGCTCTTTTCTGCTTCCTCCTCTGTCACTACCTGGGGTCCATTCCCGCCCTCCAATTGTAGTTGGCCTCACAGTCTGTCCTCATTGCTGTTCGCTATTTTCCATCTGGCTGCTAAGGCCCAAAGAGGCTGAGATTCCGCTCGTACCCATTCCCAGAAACCTCTTGGAGCCCCCTTCACCTCCTTTCTCCCGAGGGTGGTGATCCCTCTGACTGTTACCCCCATTGTCCTGGCTCCTTTAACCTCTGACCTTTGTGTTTGCAGTGCCCAGGGCTTGGACACCATGGTCCCCCTGGTCAGATTGTCCAGTTTCTTGTGGTGGTGCAAACCAGGTTCGAACCAGAGCCTGCATTGCCCCAACCCCACAGCATGGGGGCCTGCCCTGCCCAGGCCCAGATACCCAAGCCCAGCCTTGCGGGCAGCAGCTTTGCCCAGGGCTGCCTGTGTCCTGCTCCTGGGAGCCCTGGGGACCTTGCTCCCGAAGCTGTGGCCCTGGCCTTGCCTCCCGCTCTGGCTCCTGTCCCTGCTCCCCAGATGGCCTTGGTCTCTCCTGCAACGGCACCACACCCCACCTGGACACCCGTGCCTGTTATTCCGGACCTTGCCCAGGTAAGGATAGAAAAGCAATGAGGCATAGCGGAAGGAACGTTGAATTGAGGGTCAGGGAAGCAGAGCTCAGATTCCAGTTGTTATTTACTACTTATGTGAATCTAGATGTCACTGAATCTGTCTGGGCCTCAGTTTCCTCATCTGTAAAAGGAAGGGGTTGGATGAAATGATCTCTGAGGTCCCTTCCAGCTCTAGGTGGATGATCCTGTGACCGTTCAATCTCCTTTCTTTCTGGTGTTGAATACTGAGGAGCAGGAGGGAGGAGAGGAGGGTGGAGAGAACATTTCAGGAAACATGATTTCTACTTGAGTATCTTTTTGGTGGGGAATAAAAAAGCAAAAACTCAGGGGCAGCTAGGTGGCACAGTGAATAAAGCACTGGCCCTGGATTCAGGAGGACCTGAGTTCAAATCTGGCCTCAGACACTTGACACTAGCTGTGTGACCCTGGACAAGTCACTTAACCCTCATTGCCCTGCCCTCCCCCCCAAAAAAATCAAAAACTCTGGACTTCCTAATTTTTATTGCTTCACTCTCCTGACATTCTTTTCTTTCTCCTGTATCTTTTCTTTTGGATACTCTGTTTCTGCTCCGTGGTGGGATGTAGCAGAAAGCTTGCATAGCTGTGAACCTTGGGAAGGGAATGAGCTCCCCCTGAACATCCTATACTTTCTTACCACTTCCTTTTTCTTGCTGTGATTGGGACAGAGGAGCAAAGATTGGGAGGTCATGCAAGAGGTCACTGGAGGAGGTGCCTTCCTGACCCCTTGTCTCTTCTTCTCTCCTAGAGGAGTGTGTGTGGACGGGCTGGAGCAGCTGGACGCTCTGCTCATGCCAGGTGCTAGTCCAGCAGCGATACAGGCACCAGGGACCACGCTCCCGGGGGACGAGTCAGAAGACCCCCTGCACCCGCCTGGATGGCCACTTCCGGCCCTGCCACCCCAGAAATTGTTCTGGTGAGAAATGGCTACTGGGGTGCATTGAGGGTCAAGCGAGAAAGGATGTAGGGACCGGGGAGAGCCTACCCAGGCTCCTGGCTCCCAGGGGAAGAATCCCATTTCTGACTAGAGCCCTCAGCCACTACCTTGGCTTTCCTGACAGCCCTCTTGACCTACTACTCCATCCTACCTGGCAGTTACTATACCAACAGTGACTACTCTTTGCCCTTGGGACTCATAGTAGTAGGTGTGGTATGGAAAGACAACTGGGGTGTAATGGGTAAGAGCATTGGAATCAGAAGACCTGGATTCAAATCCTGGCTCCAGGACTTACTAGATGCTTGACCCTGGGCCAAGTGCCTTAACATTCTCAACCTCAGTTTCCTGAGCTGAGTAATGGGAACAATAACATTTGCATTACCTACCTTGGAGGGCTGTGAGGAGAGCATGTTATAACTCTTAAAGCCTAGATAAATGGGAGTTATTACTATTTCCTACCCAAAGCTCATCCCTAACTATGGTCATTCCCCTGTCTAGCCTCTGCTATATCCAGGCAAAGTTCCAACATTCTCTATCTCCTATCTCTGTCAAGTTTTCTCCCATCTCCTGACTTCAGGTCAAACTGAAATACTCTTATTCTCTCACCTGTTGGGTTATTCCCTTCCCATCCTTCCATACTCTTCTTTACCTCCTCTTCTTCTTCCCTCTCCCCACCTCCTCCTCCATGCAGCTCTTCCTGATTTATCACGACACAGTCCTCCCACAAAGCATCTACTCCCTCAAATCCTTCCCTGATACAATGGGTTTATATGGCTTTGGAGTGGGACCCTTCCAGTGTGTGGGGGTGGTGGGTCATTTGCATTCCTCCTGTGGAACTGTCAGTGCCTTGAGGTCAGGAACTATCTCAGCCCCACTGGGTAGTGCCCCACTGCTTCCAGTGCCTAGAGCAGGGCACCCCAAATCTCTCACTCTCCCACCTTCAAGGTTTCCTCCATGGTCTTTAGTTCATACGACTGGAATCCTTCCTTTGGATGACACCATCCATCAGGATGTGCTCTTGGGTGATGCTTTGGGGCAGGGGCCAGGAGGGGACTCTCGCTGGGTCTCCCCATCAGGTAACTCTGCTTCTCTAACTTCTTCTCCCCCCAGAAGAGAGCTGTGAGCCACCGTTTGAGTTCCAGGCCTGTGGCTCTCCTTGTGCTGGGCTCTGTGCCACCCACCAGCATCCTGGTCTTTGCCAAGACCTAGCTCCCTGTCAGCCTGGCTGCTACTGTCCCAAGGTGAGGGGAAGAAAGGTACCAGGAAGGGCACATCCCTGGGGAAGGAGAGAGGGAACATCCTAAGGCTATTGTCAGGAAGGCACCAGCTAGACTTGAAATCAGGAAGATCCGAGTTCAAATCTTGCCTTACTAGCTGTGTGACCTTGAGCAAGGGGTCTAACCTCTCTGAGCCTTAGTTTCCTCATCTGTAAAAGGGTGATAATAATAGCATCTACCTCCCAAGGTTGATGTGATGCTCAAATTATGCATGTATGTACACATAAGCACACATATATGTATATGCACACGTGTGTATATAATACACATGCGTGCATATATGTATTTGTGTGTGTGTATATACACACACACACAAACGTACACACTGTCTCTAGTACTTTGAGATACCCATAGGTCTTACCTGGGAAGACAAGGGAGTTTGGGACAGACAGAGACTCTGAATCCAGTTCCCAACTCGTCTTTCCCTCTCTTCCAGGGGCTACTAGAGCAGGAAGGGGGCTGTGTCCCTTCAGAGCGGTGTAACTGTGTCTTGGGCCCCAGCAGTGGAGTGGGGGGGCCCCAGACTCTGGCTCCTGGAGAACACCTGCACCTGGGCTGTAAGGAGTGGTGAGTGATGGGAGGGGCGGGGAATGGGATGGAGACAGGGCCCTATGGAGAACCTGGGACTGAGGCTGGGCTGGAGAAACTAGGAGAGGTTGGTTCTTAGTCCAGGCCAGAGGTCTATGGCCAAGAGAGGGATGGGGAGAGGGAGGGAGAGGGCGGGACATTTGTCCGACCTTGCCATAGCAAATCGAATAAAGGTCTAGGAAGCCTAGACATGGGGTGGAATGTCTAAGAGTTTGGGCCCATGGACCCATCTTTCCCCGTCTCATCCCTGAGTATTCCCAGGGTCACACACACTCACCAACTCCCCAGGTACGTGCCCCCTCCCTCCCCCCGACACCCTTGGTAATCCAGGCTCAGCTCGCCCCACCCACCAGAAAATGTCCTCTCTCCAGTGTCTGCCAGGACGGGGAGCTGCGGTGTTCCAGTCATAACTGCCAAGGTAACTCCGGATCCCTCTTGCCACCATCTCCTTCCCATCCTTGCCGTAGCCCCGTTGGGCGCCTCCTGCGCCCACATTCTCCAGTCTCCTGCATGCCTGGGTTTAGTGATTTCTACTAGAGTTGAGGCATCCCTAATGGGGGGAACAGGGCTTGTGGGTGGCAGACCTGGATGCCCACCCCCATGCCCTGCCCCCAGGTCTTCTCCCCCTGACTGGGTGGTCAGAGTGGTCGCCCTGTGGCCCTTGTTTGCCACTTGCTGCTCTGGCTCCCACCTCACTGAGTGGACTCCAGGATGGACCCTCCTCTATGCCTGCCGATGCACCCCTGCTGGCCTCGGAGCAGCATCGGCACCGCCTGTGCCTGGATCCTGAGACAGGAAAGCCTTGGGCTGGGGACTCACAGTTCTGCACGGCCCCTCTGAGCCAGCAGCGCCTCTGCCCCGACCCCGAAGTCTGCCAAGGTAATGGGGAGAGACGGGGGACCTAGAAAGTAAAGTGGTCCTAGAACCAGGATGCAGACGGGGGAGTCTCTTTCTAGAGTGACCAGGCCGGGGTCCACCCAATGGGGATTTTGAACCAGGCCTGAGCTCCCTCTCCTCCCCTTCCCTTTCCCTCCTGCCCTTTGGGTTAGGAAGGAGAGTCAAAGTTTTCAGGAATGACTAGCAATGCCTGCTCCTCCCCAGAAGCAGCTATGTCTCCAAGGAGGAAACCCAGGAAGGCCTTGGCATAGGGGCAGTCTCCTTTCAGGAAATAGGGATGGGAAGTAAGTCCCGATATTTTCCCCTTACCACTTATTCCCCCAGCAATCTTTCTCTCTTTGCCCAACTAGACCATTGCCAATGGGAAACCTGGGGCTCTTGGAGTCCATGTCAAGTACCTTGTAATGGAGGATTCCGGCTACGTTGGCGGAAGACAAGGGGTCCTGCCAGAGAAAGATGCCAGGAACCCTGGGCTCAGACAGAAAGTTGCAATACTGATCCATGCACAGGTAACCCTTCTCTTCCAGGAACCCTGGGTATTTAAGATGCAGGCTAATAACAAGGAGAGGAGGCCTCCTATTTAACGTCCTGCCCTACACGTAGCCTCTGTTTGCCTCGGTTTCCTCAACTGTAAAATGGGGATGATAATAGCACCTCCCTCACAGGGTTGGTGCGAGGATCAAATGAGATAATATTTGTAAAGCACTTAGCACAGTGTAGGCACACAGTAGGCACTTAATTAATGCTTGCTTCCTTCCTCTTCCCTTCTCTAAGAACAGTGCCAGTGAGCAAGTTAGGGATGAGGAAGAATGAAAGGAATGCAAAAGTAGAGACTGCAGAAGGAAAGAGTGACATGGTAGAGAGACTGGGGATGAGTGTGTAATCCAACATACATCTTTTGTGCCTGCAGGGGAGAGTTGTGAGGCCCGAGGTACAGTGCTAACAGCTAATTGTGCCAACCAGTGTCCCCGAAGCTGTGTTGACCTTTGGAACAGAGTGCAGTGCCTTCAAGGGCCCTGCAGCCCAGGTATAAACCCATCCTCCAATCAGCTCTTTACTTTTTGGGGGGGGGTAGTGGTGAGGCAATTGGGGTTAAGTGACTTGCCCAGGGTCACACAGCTAGTAAGTGTTAAGTGTCTCAGGCTGAATTTGAACTCAGGTCCTCCTGACTCCAGGGCCAGTGCTCTATCCACTGTGCCACCTAGCTGCCCCCAGCTCTTTACTTTTGATGAAGAACCAGGCTAAAGGTTAATAGCCACAAGGCTGCTGTCCTGGTTCCAGTTCCCCTATCACTACTAGACAGGCAATAATACTTTCTGTATGAAAATAAGTTTCATTTCCTCTATTTTGCTTCAAAGTTATCTCAATGCTCTTATCTAGGATGGTGGCTCAAGGAAGCAGTGGGGGGTTTTCCATACCCATAGTCTCCTTGAAAAAGCATGTATGGGTTCCACCAATGAATTTCTAGTCCCTAAAATTTCAATTTCCAAAGTAGTTTTGGAGACATTTTTGTAGGCAATGGAGAGCCATTGTGTATTAGGGATGTGGTATGAGATGTTGATCTGTACCTAGTTTCTGCCAGACTGCTTTCCAGTTTTATAACAGTTCTTGATGAATACTGAATTCTTGCCCTGATAATAAGATTTTTGTATTTATCAAACACTAGGCTCATTTGCTTCTGCATTTTGTATACCTAATCTGTTCCACTGTTTAACTTCCATACTAATTACCCAAGGACCAAATTATTTTTGATGATTACTCTTTTGCAGTATAGTTTAGGATTTGGTACTGCTTGGCTCCTATCTTGACCACTTTTTTCCCCATTAATTCCCTTGATGTTCTTGACCTTTTGTTTCTCCAGGTGAATGATGCTATTATTTTTTCTAGTTCTATATACTAATCCTTTGGTAGTTTGATTGGTATGACACCAAATAAGTAAATTAACTTAGGTAGTATTGTCATCTACATATTGACTTGACCCACCCATGAGCAAACACCCACGAGCAACCAATATCCCTCCAAATACCTAGATCCATCTCTATTTGTTTAGAGTGTTTTGTAATTGTGTTCATATAGTTTTTGTGTAAACCCTGGAAAGCAAACTCCCAAGTTTTTCACACTTTCTGTAGTTATCCTAAGCCATTGTGCATTAGGGAGAGAATGAATGAATGAATGAATGACCGAGTGTGTGTGTGTGTGCGTGTGTGTGTGTATTGCCCACCATCCCGAATCCTACCCTAACCCCTCAAATCTTGTTTTCCCACTGAGGCTGCCGCTGTCCCCTTGGCCAGCTTCTTCAGGATGGGCGTTGTGTGCCTATATCTTCTTGCCGCTGTGGTCTGCCCAGCTCCAATGCCACTTGGGAGCTGGCCCCAGCTGGGGAGCTGCAGCTGGATTGCCATAACTGGTAAGGGAGTGGGAGTGGTGCTAGGAGGGGGACTGACCTAGAACCTGGGGTGTGCCAGAGCTGGTTAGAACAAGCTCCAGAGGGCTAATTGTTAAATTTCTTTTTTTTTTTTGGTGGGGCAATGGAGGTTAAGTGACTTGCCCAGGGTCACACAGCTAGTAAGTGTCAAGTGTCTGAAGCTGGATTTGAACTCAGGTACTCCTGAATCCAGGGCTAGTGCTTTATCCACTGCCTAGCTGCCCCTAATTGTTAGAATTTCAAGGTGAACATTTACACCTCAGACATCAGCAAATAAGACAAAGCAGGGCTTACTTTGTTATCTTGCTGATTGCCTAGACTTAAGAAAGTGATGGAGAAAAGTTTAACAAAGCAGATTAAGCTTAAAAGTGTGTCCCATGTACTTTTTTTTTTGAAAGTCAGTGTGTGAATGACTTAACTACTCAGCAATGCAATGATCCAAGACAATCCCAAGGAACTAATGAGGAAGCTTACTATCCACCCCCATAGAAAGAACTGATAAAAAGAACACTTGTGGATTGTACATATATAACCTGGTTGCGATCTTGTGGAGGGGGGAGGAAAGGGAGGGAGAAAAATTTGGAACTCTAAATCTTATGAAAATGAATGTTGAAAACTACCCTTACATGTAACTGGAAAAAATAAAATAAATGTTTGTTGTTTAAAAAAAGAGAGAGAGAGAGTCAGTGGCTAAGCATTTATCAGCATGCATGCACTGGGCCTGGAGCCCCTGGGGATGGGTGGGTGAGAGGTGGGGTGTGGAGAGAGTGGGAAGAGGGGAAATGCAGTGACCCAGCCATTGAGATCTCAGCCCCTCTCCACTGGTGTATCTGCCTATCCACAGTACCTGTGTCAATGGGTCCTTGGTGTGCACGCCCTATGAGTGCCTGACCTTTGGGCCCTGGTCACACTGGAGTGACTGCTCAGCTTCCTGTGGCGGGGGTACCAGGGAGCGGCACCAGAGCTGTGAGGAGAGTCTCCAGGGGTTCCCATGCCATGTCCAGGACATGAAGCAGAAAGAAGAATGCAACCCCGAGCCCTGTACAAGTGAGTACCCGTAGAGGGTCCCTTGGCTCCTGGGTGGCATGACTAAGTGGTGCTTTCTCACCCATTCCCTGGATGCCCAGGTGTCCCCCTTGGTCTGGAACTGACTGAAGCTACCCTTTATTTCAGCCTTATGCCAGGCGGGTGAGTGGTCAGAGTGGAGTGATTGCAGTGTCAGCTGTGGGGGAGGCGTGTCAGAAAGGAAGAGGCACCCACCTCTGGGGACATCGTGCCCCCTGCTCTCCCCCCTGAGGCTCCACAGGACATGCAACCCCTGGCCCTGCAGCCAAGGTGAGGGGTGGGGGGGAGCAGAGGCAGGCGGAGGGGAGTCTAAGCTGGGGGGAGGGGTCAGGGGCAGAGGTTCACTGCTTCTAGATCCTACACTGTAGGACAGGGAAAGGTCATGCTTAGAGTAACAGGTAAGGTACAGAGATCTAGATTTCCATAGATTTTTTTTTACCTTTCCAACAGCTCTTATAGCTATGATCTCATTTTATCTCAGTAACTCTTAGCGATAGGCAAGGAAGGTAGTACCTCTTCATTGTTGAGTTGGGGAAACTAAGGCACAGAGAAGTTAAGTGATTTGCCCCAAATTTGCATGGCTGACTGGTGGCAGAGCTAGTTTAAGAAGCTGGTGAGAAGGGGACGAAACCTAGTTGCTTCCATACCTTGTGATTCCTCCCATGAAGCTGTGGTCTACCTTGCTTCCCTCTCCAGAGTGCCCTCCTGGTCAGAGCCCCACCCCCTGTGCCACATCATGCCCAAGCCGATGCTCAGACCTCCAGCCCCACACCCTCTGTGTGCAATTGCCTTGCCAACCTGGCTGCAGCTGCCCTGATGGGCAGGTGAGTGTAGTGAGAATGCTCCAGGGCTGGGGCCTGGGTGTGTGTGTGTGTGTTTGTGTGTGACAATACCCCATCCAGGTACTGGCAGTGTGGGGAGGCAGCTGGCTCTAGCCTTCCCAGAGCCGACGGTGGGCATGGGGCTAAGCCATTGCTATGCCTCTGCTTTAGCTGCTGCAGACAGGCAGATGTGTCCCTCTGGCTGAGTGCCCCTGCACCCAACTCTTGCTGCCCTGGGCCCTCTTCTTGACCCCAGAGGAGCAGGCACAAGAGCTGCCTTCTGGGACCATACTCATCTGGAACTGTACCCGCTGGTGAGGGCACCCGGGAACTTAACAGCCAGGAACATTTGGGGAGAAATGGGGGTGGGGGAAGAAGAGCCATGAGGTTAAAGCTAGGGATGACGTAGGAGGGGAGGGGATGGGGGAGCAAGAAATGGAGTGGGAGGTTCAGTGGGACCTGTACCCACAGGTGAGGGCATCTAGGAACTTAGAAACTTGGGGCTTTGGGAAAAAAAGAGGGGGAGAGAAATGGGGTGGGGATAAGGCCAGGGATGGAATAGGAGCGAAGGGGAGGAGAAAGGATGGAGTGGGGTACTCAGTAGGAACTACAGGTGAAGGCACCTGGGGCCTTTGGGGAGAAATGGGGGGAGAGAAAAGGGATAGGGCTAAGACCAGGGATGGAATAGGGTGGGGAGAGGAAGGGGAAGGGAGTGGAGTTCGGTGCTCAGCTGAGCTCTGTTGTTCTGTTCTGCCAGCATCTGTCAGGAAGGATTCTTCAACTGTTCTGACAGTGACTGTCAGGGTGAGAGAGAGCCCTGCCCAGCCATCCTTCCACCCAGGCTTGCCCTGAGTCCTCTGGGTTCTATTAAGGATCTGGCTCATGCCCAAGGTCCCCATCTTCCCAGCAGCCAGGGTTGCCGGTATCACTGGGGGTGGGGGTAGGAGTGGGCTGCATTGGGAGTTATCGGTGGTGGTGGGGTGTGTGTGTGTGTGGGGGGGTGTCTGGGGAGTGTGGGTCCTGATCCCTCCTTTCCTGACTTACTGAGGTTATTTACCTGTGCTCTACCTATCCTTCAAGGCCCCACATTTTCCCTGACACACCCAGTGACCCCTGACCACAGTGACCTCTTCCTCCTCCATTGCTGCCACACTTCTGTGGGCTAGCATCCACTGGCGCTCCTTTACTGCCCGCCATTGTCAGTTATCTATCTGGCCGTGTCTTGTCTTCCCAACTGGACTGAAGGCTGGAGGTTGGGGCCTATGCTATATGCTCTCTTTTATCCCTCGTAGGACCTAGCACCAGCCTAGGAGCCCAACCCTAGCCAAATACTGTGGTGAATACAAAGGCTATGGGGGGAGCCTCCTACCCATCCAAAAGATTATGGTCTAGCTACGGAGGCAAAACATCAACATGGGGAACAGGTGGGGAGTGATACAGAGTAGTTAGGTGCCAAATGCCAGGAAAGATGCTTGTGCCCGTTTTCAGAGAAGGGAAGGCTCATTGTGGGCTGGAGCAGTCGAGAAGGCTTCCTGGAGGAGGCTGGCTTGAGTTGGACCCAGGATAATGGGTGTGATTTGACGGGTCAGAAAGGATGGGGCATCTGACAAAAGTGAGAACACCTTCCTGAGGGGGCCTGTACCCTTAGGCATGTACGTGGCTGGCACCCCTGAATGTAATGCCCTCCTGCTAGCCTCCCTCTTCCCAGAGAAGTCCTTATTTTCCAGTAGGTATCCCCACAGGGCAGGCTCTTTTCTCTATTTGTCCTGCCCTTTCCTCCAACTTCTTGTGTCTGGGAACCTTGGGGAGCACCGTCAAGTTGCTCTATAAGCAGTGGGGAAGGAGTCGTCATCTTTCATCAGACCCCTATGACCTTAGCTGATCTCCCGACCTGCCAGTCCCTGCATAGGAGGCTCCTGCTCATTTCAGTATCCTGCCAGGGGCCAGAGTGGGGTGGGTGGGTAGGGACAGGAGTAGCTGTGCAACATCTGGATAACAGTAGAGGGTAGGAAAGTGAAGAGTCAAGAGAATTATAGAATGTTCAAGGGCAAAGGGACCTTTGAGGTCATCTAATGGCACAGAGGAGGAAACTGAGGCCCAGAGAATGGAAGTGACTTATCTAAGGTCACACACCTCATTAATGACAGAACTGGGACTCATCTTATTCCCAGTCCTCTTTCCAATGTACTGTGGGTGGAGCCTTGATTGTATTCAATTCAGTTCAATTCCACCAGCCTCCACTGAGGGAGCCCTCTACACACATCTCTGTGTAGCCTACAAAGAGAGGCAGGATGGGCTAGTGGAGGGAATCAGTGTGATTGAATCAGAAAAGACCAGGGTGAGAATTTTAGTTCTGCTACTTGCTACCCTTGTGACCTTGGCAAGTGAAGCCTCTATGGTCCCTTCCTAGCTTTAGATTCTATTCTGTAAGTCACGGCTCTGCCCTTCAGGGGCTTGTAATTTAGCTGGAGAGACAAGACAGATGGACAGACGGACATGGTACAGTTACCAAAGCATTCCAAAAGAGTAGAAGATAGCACATGATTAGGGTTACAGACAGTAAGTGGTGCTGGAGGAGGTGAGAGAAGGGCTGGGGTGGTTGGGGGAATCTTAACAGAAGAAGGAAGGCCTGAGCTAAGTCTTGAAGAATGGGTAGAACTGGGACAGGTGGGGGAAGTGGGGGAAGCTGCACTAAAGCAGAAGGAACAGAAGGTGTGGAGGTGGGAGTGAACATGATGTGATGAGGGACACCTGTCTGTTTGGATGGTGAGGGAGGTTTAGGGAAGGAGTATAGAGTCAGGGAGTCTTCCAGGGGCCCTGAAAGGGAATGGGAAAAAAGAGAAGCCTCTGGGGACGTCTGCCTCAGGATCCCAGGTCCCTGAACTGGTGGGGGGGTTCATTCCTGGTCCGGGTCTCATGGAAGTGGTGGGGGTTGGGGTGCTCACTGGCAGAGTGCCCGCCTGGAGAGAGGTGGCAGCAGGTGGCAGCAGGGGAACCGGGCCCATGTGAGAAGACTTGTCAGGAGGTGTATGCCGAGGAGCCACTTTGGAGCAACTGCAGCATGGGGCGGACTGAGGGCTGCGTATGCCAGAGTGGGCATTACCGCAGCCAGGCTGGCACCTGTGTTACTGCTGCCCACTGCGAGTGCTGGCACCATGGACACGTCTACTCGGTGAGATGCTCCCTTCTGCCAAGCCCAGGAAAGTGCCATCTCCCCCACTCTGCCCTTCCAACTACTACCCTGACTCCAATGTTTCTCTTTGCCCCCTCCCCCCACATCCCTGGACACTGGTATAGGTTCTTTAAGCCCAGAGCAAAGGTCGTGTTGTCTGATTGGACAGCAGCTCTCCTTCCCATCCTAAAACACAGCTTCCTTGACCATACGCCAGAAGCTGTTCTTCCTGGTCCCTCTCACTTGGGCCTATTTGGGAGGTCCCAGGTGGGACCAAGTGAACAGGAGAGAAAGGTTCTCGATCCATAATGATCCTCTTCCTTTCAGCCTGGGGCTGAGTGGCGGGAAGACTGTGAGTGGTGCAGATGCATCGATGGGAGGAGCTTTTGTACCCGGAATTGTCCCCTCATCAGCTGTGCTCAGGTACTGCCACCTCCTTGTGCCAGGCCTGGCCTCCTGAACTCTCCCCTCTTGAGGCATCTCTGAAGGAGCTAATGTGCTTCTCTGGGGAAGGAGACACTCTGTGGAGGAGGGCATCCAGGATGTGGGTTTCACTCGGGATTATTGGACGGCCAGGGAGTTGAGGTGGGATTCTTTCTCCAAGTCGGGTGTTTGCTCATTCCTACAGGGTGAGATAAAAGTACAGAGGCCAGACAGTTGCTGCCCTGTATGCCAGCAGGAGGCACCAGGTACAGTGTGAATGCTCAGGGGGTCCCGTGGTCTGCCTGTCTTTATGCCCCACCCTTCTTCCCTTCCCTCAGCTCCCTGAGCCCTGTAGTCCTGTCTGGATTGTCTCACTTCTTCCTCTTTTCACTAGAAGTCTTAGATAAAACTAGGGCCTACTTCACAGTGCCTGAGCTGCCCTCGGTCCCCATTCCTGCTCTGCTGGCTCTGCCTGTCTGTAGGCCTGGTCTAGGTGTAGCAGCCCCAACCCCTTCTAGTACTTTGATGTCCCTCAGGGGAGGGCCTGTCGATAGGCCCAGCCACACTTCTGCCTTTCTACATCTTGCTCCGGCTCTCACCCTAGATCCCACCCTCCTATCTTCCCTCATTCTATGCCCATTACCTGCCTCCCTCCCTTTTCCTAACAGAGGAATCACCAGTCTCCTGCAAGCACCTCACCGAGCTTCGAAACATCACCAAGGGCTCCTGCCACCTGCACCAGGTGGAGGTGAGCTACTGTAGTGGGCACTGCCCTTCCAGCACTAACGTCATTCCTGAGGTGAGTGACAGGTCCTCCAGAAAGAGGGAGGGCGGGGAGGCGAGGTACTGGGGGAAGAAGGACAAGAACATTATCAAGGGAAGACTGAAGCAATGCGTTACCTGCTGTATGGTCGAGGGAGAGTGTCTTGTGGAGGCAGGAGAATTGATGGAATGGAGTCAGCAACTTTTACTGATTACTTACAACTGTCCCACCTTGGGCCAGACACTGTGGCTAATACAACCAGAGAAGGTTCTGTTTTCCTGAGAAATTCCTACCAAATTGGAGGGGGAAAAGGATATGCTAATAAGACAGAGAGAGACAATTAGTGTTAGTGAAAAAAATCATCTGGCTTAGACTGAGGCAGGGGGGTGGGGTGGCCTAAATCCTGTTCAGCTTACTCTTTCTTCTATTATGGTCTTTCTGTAACCAAAACAAATAATTGCTGGCAATTAGCTATGCAGGAGAGCTACTTTAGGGTATAGCCCTTCTAGCTAAACCTTTTGCCATTGTTATTTTGCCAAATCAACAGACTCTTTCCCCTTCCTAACACATCCATCCTGGAAATGGGTTTTGAGACATTTATTAGCAACTCATGTAAAGAGGTAAATGTCTACAGTCTCTGGAGAGTTACAGAGATACCTAGCACAGAATTCAGGTAATCTTAGCCAGAGGTTCCTTCTTATATGACCCGTAAATATCCAGGACAAGCTTTGATGAATGGAATATTCCTTACTTACAGTCAGAATCTGGGTCCTATGCCTCATGGTGTGGCCATTTTGGTTTGGGAACAAGTCCATTGGCTTCATCCCTCTAGCTTGACCTAGATCTGACTGCTTTTCTTCTTCCCAAGAACACCTGCACTAACCTTGGCTTTGCCTACCAGTTCCCCAACAAGAACTCATGGTGTACCCTATTAGTATAGTTCCTTCTGTCTGCTCTACCAGAGTGATAACTGCCATCCACACTCCTCTTTTTCTTCCCTGAGAAAATATTTCTCTTCTCCCCACTGAAAAACATTTATAGGTTTACATTATCACATGTATGTCATGTCTCAGATCATATCCATATTTCATTTGTAAAATGAGGGGCTTGAATTTGATGATTTTTAAAGTTCCTCCTGCTCTAACTTCCATGATCTTCTCAAGTACACAAGAAGGTCATTTCTTCACAGTATAAAGGAGTGGAATTTTCTATCTCTAAATGTTTACATCAATAAAATAAAGAGCAGATCGGTGAATTAGGCATGCAACTAAAGAAGCTAGAAAAAGAAAAAAATTTAAAATCCCTAATTAAACAGCAAATTAGAAATCTTAAAAATCAAAGGAGAGATTAATAAAATTGAAAGTAAAAGAACTATTGAACTAATAAAACTAAGAGCTGGCTTTATGAAAAAAAACAACAACAATAAGATAGGTAAGCCTTTGATTAATTTGGTTAAGAAAAAGAAAAAAGAAAACCACATTACCAGTATCAAAAATGAAAAGGACAAATTCACCACAGTATACAGAAGTATCCATCTACCTTTGAAGTTCCCTTTTCCTTCATATCTGGGGCTAGTTACCATGGCTCTTTGTTTGCGTGTGGCCACTAGGCCTCTGACTGCTACCACTAACCACTGCTGGAGAATATGATTTAGAACTGAAAATGTCCTGAGAAATCATCTAGTCTAAGGGTTCTTAACCTGGGGTCATATTGTCATATTTTGAAAACTATATTTCAGTATGATTGGTTTCCTTTGTAATCCCTTTGTATTTTATTTTATCTATTTAATATTATTTTGAGAAGGCATCTATAAACTTTGAAAGACCTCCAAAAGGGTCCAGGACACAAGAAAGGTTAAGGACCCCTGTCTATTCCAATCCAACCTAACTCCTTTGATTGTTAACAATTTAAAATACATTTTAGTTTTGCCATTTGTCTACACTACAGTGTTTCAACTGCCCGCCCTTATCTAGATTGAACACTCCTTGGTGACAAAGAAAAGCCACTGATGGACTGACCACATAGCTCATATTCTACTTTAGCAGGAACCCACCTCACTGTAGTGAGGAAAGAGAGAGAGTTAGGTTTTATGATCTGGCATCTTCAGTCAACCTACTGATTTTACAGAGGAGGAAACTGGGACTCACAAATGTTATATGACTTTTCCAAGGTCATTCAGTTAATAAATTGCAGAGCTGGAATTTGAACCCAGGACTTCTGAGTCCAAATCTGGTGCCCTTTCCATTATACTATATAGAGTCTGAAAACCCAGTGGCATAAAACTAAACTGTCTCTGGGTCTTATATGGGCTCCAGATGAATAACACTCTATGCTTATTTCACTCTATTCTTTCTTGGGTTTGAAGTGTGACTTCCACATTGTTTGGGGAGTCTTTTCTTTTGGGCTCTTGTTATTCAGTGATATGTGACTTTTTGTGACCTTGTGGACCATAATACACCAGTACTGTCCATGGGGTTTTCTTGATGTTTCATTCTCCAGTGGATTAAGGCAGACAGAGGTTAAATGACTTGCCCAGGGTCACGCAGCTAACGAGTGTCTGAGGCTGGATTTGACTTCAGGTCTTCCTTACTCTAGACCTGGTGCTCTGTCCACTGAGCCACCTGCCTCCTTTTGGGCTCCAGCCCTGTACTATATCTCAGATGCTTACCCTAATTATCTTCTTGATTCTTAGCACTTGACAGCCTGGCTCAATCCTGCCCACATACTTCCTTTTGATGAGGTCTAATCTGGCCCTGATTTAAACCCCAGGTTTCTCCCCTAGCTCCAGCCTTCATTTCACTTTACTCTGCAGACATCCCTCCACCATTTCTGGGCCAACCCTGGTAGTAGCCAGGTTCCTGAGGTAGAAAAGGACTTTCCAAACAGGATTATTGCCCCTAGTGATTGATATTTGACCCCAAATGATTTTTGTAATGATGATGTTCTTTACGCCTTTCCTAAAAGTTTCTGATTCTTGGGCTTAATAAATCTGTCCTTTCTAACCCTGTTTCCTTATTGACAAATTGGGCACAGCAACACTCCTATAATTAATATGGACACATGGAACCTATATGGGCAAAACACACACACAGACGCAGATATACACACACTCCCCTTTATACCTCAAAAGGTTCTGAGAAAAGTGCTCTGCAAATGTCAAACTGCTAGAAAAATCCAAGTTGCTTTCTTCAAGCTCATCATTATCATCTCTGTCTCATTGTCTGAGCTCTCTCTGACCTGACCACAGGCCCTTCGTTCTCACCTGGATAAATAGTTCTTTTTTTTGGGGGGGGTGGGGCAATGAGGGTTAAGTGACTTGCCCAGGGTCATGCAGCTAGTAAGTGTCAAGTGTCTGAGACCAGATTTGAACTCAGGTCCCTTCTGTTCTCTCCTATTGCATCCTCCTTCTTCTACCCTGATTGATGTGTTTTGACATGCTCACGCACAGGTTGCCACATCTGCTTTCTCCTTTTAGGTTCTGCTGAGCTCCCTCACTGTGACACTCTGGCTCCAAGCTCTGTTTTACTAATTCATGTCATCCACAGGTGGCTTCCATTTGGCCCAAATACCCACTTCCCATTCCTCAGCTGACCATGGCTTTTTCTGTTTGAACACCCTTTCATTCATCTATGTTCTGGGCACTAGGTTAGAGGGAGAACATTGACAAGCTGGATGGTGGCCCAGAGGATGATGGCCAGGTCCGTATGGACACTGGCTAAACTGGGAAGAAGAAAGGACATTAGGAAGGTCTGATAACTGTCTTTAAGCATTTGAAGGGCTTTCATGTGGAAGAGGGAGTATAACTGCTTTTCTTGGACCCAGATGGCAGGACTAGGAACAAGGATGGAAGATGCAGAGGGAGGCTTAGGCTTGACATAAGGAAAAACTTCCTAGTGATGAAAGCTATCCAGGAGAAGAAGGGGCTGCTGTTAGAGCAAGTCGGTTTTTCCCTCATGGGAGGTCTTCCATCAAAGGCTGGATGTTGTTGTTCAGTCATTTCAGTCATGTCTGACTCTTCATGACCTCGTTTGGGGTTTTCTTGGCAGAGATACTGGAGAAGTTCTCCATTTCCTTCTCCAGCTCATTTTACAGATGAGGAAACTGAGGCAAACAGGGTGAAGTGACTTGCCCAGGGTTATACAGCTAGTATCTGAAGACAGATTTGAAGTTTCAAAGAGGAATCTTTCTGACTCCAGGCCCAGCAGTCTATCCACTGCACCACTTAGCTAGCAGACACCTAGTGAATGTTTATTGATTGATCATACTACCCAGGAGATGTCATAGAGCTTTGAAGGGGGCCTTTTCTCTGTTGCATGTTTCTTATCCTCCTCTGCCTGGCTAAACATGCCAATGGGGAGAATCAAAGTTGGAGGTTACAACTCCAGGCTTCTTGCTTTTTCTCTTTTGAGAATAAGGGAACTGGTAATGGTGGGCAGATGGCCTAGGGGAGCTAGTCTGAGGTGTGGGTGAGGTTGATACCCTTCTATAACCCCATGCTCCATCCCCATCCCATCTGGCTCCCTCTCTCACTCAGCTTCTCTCCTTTTGCTCCCAGGAGCCATACCTGCAGAGCGTGTGTGACTGCTGCAGTTACCTCCTGGACCCTGTGAATCCGGTCCGAGTCTTGAATCTGCGCTGCCCTGGGGGTGATACAGAGCCTGTTGTACTTCCGGTCATCCACAGCTGCCAGTGCAGTGCCTGCCAGGGTGAGGGCGCAGAGAGTCTGCATGCGTGTATGGATGTGTGTGTGTGTGTGTATGTGTGTGTGTGTGTGTGTGTGATTTAGTGGAGGGGGGATGGTGCTTGGTGGTGATTCAAGATCCGGTTGGAGTTTTGTGCTTGGGTTAGAGGGGCCTTCCTGCCATCCAAAGATAGCATGCCAGGGCCAGGGGGTACAGAGAAGACAAGGCCAGAGTCTGTTCTGGTCTGATCTCAGGGAGACTTTCCCTATTTACCCCCACCCAAACAAACAAAACCCCTTTCCCCACCCTGTTCTCCCCTTCCAGTTTTGCTGCCCAGAGCCCCTTCCTGTCCCAGCCACCTAGGGTTACCTTGTCATTTGCCACTTTCTTCTCTCTGTCTCTGTCTCTGTCTCTCTCTCTCTCTGCCATGGTCTCATTCACAGGAGGGGATTTATCAAAGCGCTGAAGGGATTGGACTGGTCAGCAACATACTTAGTTCACCCGTATGACCTGTATTGTCTGGAACAGTCCTCATCTCAAGACAAGAAAATGCATTTTTAACAAGGCTTAGCTGAAGGAATATACTTTGTCATATAGACTGCGTTTCTGGAATTTGGGGTTTGGAAAGATATAGTCTACCATAATCATGTCATGGTAGACTCCCCCTCTTTGTTCGTGAAGCCAACAGGCTTGCATGACCATTTCTGTGCATATGAACCATGAAGGGCCTGGGAGCTATGGAGCAGGGGCAGCTCACCCCCTAATAAAGTGAATTTGTCAGCACTTCTGTGTGTGTGTGTGTGTGTGTGATCTCTGTCTGAGGGTTCTGGGGAAGTAGGTGGTAGATCTGTGCTTTGGACAGGACCTTGGGGCAGGAGCAGTCCCTTCTGTAGGACAGGAAGAGAGGCATTTCTTAAATCCCTAGTCCACGACTAATTATGGGGAGTTAGAAAGCCAGCTCTGAAATCCAGGATTAATCAACAAACCAAAGCAATGGGAAGGGTTCTGGGCTGCCTCAGGAAACCTGTGCATGATCCAGGTGTACCATTAATTAGCTGTATGACCTTGGGCAAAGCATCTAGCCTCTCCGAGACTTAAGTTTCCTCACTTATAAAACAGGAGTAATTAACATCTGACCCAGGTAATTCACAGAGATGACGTGAGAATCTCGTGAAGTGATAATATATGTGAAAGCAAATTGGAAAATATTTCTATAGGCTATGAATGAGTTATGTTGTAGAGAGATTTCTTATTAGGCTCAACCAGATTGTGTCTGAGGTCCCTTCCAACTTTGAGATTCTGTGATGCTGGGATCTTTGGTTTTTACTAAAAATCCTCTGGATAGCTCTAAATCACTATTGATGAGAGAAAGGAAAATTAAAATAACTCTAAGGTACCACCTCATACCTATCAGAGTGACAAATATAACAACTAGGAAAATGCTGGATGTTGCTAGCTCCTGATTTAAAAAGGTTAAAAAAGATAGCCTAGGGGGCAGCTAGGTGGCGCAGTGGATAAAGCACTGGCCCTGGATTCAGGAAGACCTGAGTTCAAATCCAGCCTCAGACACTTGATACTTACTAGCTATATGACCCTGGGCAAGTCACTTAACCTTCATTGCCCCCCCCCCCAAAGATAGCCTTCATCTTGAAGGAATTGATAATTTAGTCCAGTGAAAATGATACTACATAAGTAAATATAACACAAGACAATTAAAATCTGGGTCATAATAGCTAACTAGCACTTATACAGGACTTATGTTGTGTCAGGTATTCTGCTCACCCCCTTACTACAAATATTATTTCATCTGATCCTCACAACAGGACTTGTATTATTATCTCTATTTTACAGTTGGGGAAACTGAAGCAGACAGAGGTTAAACGACTTGTCCAAGGTCATGTGGATATTAGATGTTTGAGGCTGGATTTGAATTCACCCCCAACTCTAGGCCCTGGCACTCTATCCACTGCACCACCACCTCTTCAAGTATTTGATGATTAGTCATATAAAAGAGAGATTAATCTTGCTTCCCTCAGCCTAAAAGGGTAGATTTAGTAACAATTTAATTTAACAAGCATTTATTCAGCACCATCTTCTTGTTGTTTGTCCTTCATTCTCAAAGAGGACCACCATGGCATCGGGGTGATGTCATGACTTGCAGTGAGTTACATTTAAATGAGGGAGGGCTGTGCAAGGTCACCAACCTCATTCTCTCCTCCAGAGCCACCTGGGTCCAGTGGCAAGATATATATCAAGATGACTGTATTTTAAAGCAATTTGGGTTAGGTGACTTGCCCAGGGTCACACAGCCAGTGTCTGAGATAAGATTTGAACTCAGGTCCTCTTGATTCCAGGGCCACTGCACTACCTAGCTGCCTCAACCAGCACCAAAAATGGGTCACACACTGTGGTAGGCTCCAAGATACAAAGACAAAGACCAGTCTTTGTCCTCAAGAAATTTACATTCTACTTGGTGGACAAAAATGTACAAAATATGTAACAGATTAATTAAGGACACCTTCCCTGGAGCAGGGCATACCTGCTCTGATTTTTCCAGGGATAGATTGCTTTGACGAAGTCATAAGGGATGTGTGCTTTGGGATCATTCAGCAATCCCTTATTTGCCTCCAGGACTAGGAGGTTGTGCCAAAGATGATTGACAATTGAGCCAGGAATTGCTGCCCAAGGAGTAGAGTATGATATATGAGGATATATGAGGGCCCTACCACACTCTCCACTTCTTTCTTTTGAGATTGTCACTTTGGAGTTCTTTATTTGGACTTCCAGTCATGGGGAAGGTTGGCATAAATTTTTTCTTTCTCCCACTGTAGTGGCCATAGCAACTAAGAGCACATAGCAATGAGGGTACATGCTTTCTTAGGCAAGCCTGAGACTATGCCTCAAGTCCCTGGCTGCCTCTTCTGCCTTTTTAAAAAAAGCTTTTATTTATTTATTTACTTATTCATCTATCTATATATCCATTTATTTATTTAATTATTCATTCATTCATTCATTTAAGGTTTTGAGTTCCAAATTCTATCTCTCTTTCATTCCCTCCCTCTCTACCCTTCCCCCTCCCCAAGGTTGCAAGCAATTAGTATAGGTTACACATGTGCAATTATGTAAAACATTACCAGATTAGTCATTTTACATAAAAAGACTCAGGTTTAAAAAAACGGAAAGCACAAAATAGCCTGCTTCAGTCTGTGTTCAATCAATATCAGTTCTTTCTCTGGAGGTGGATGGTATTTTCTTCTTCTGCTTTGTATTCTTTTTCCACAACCATGCAGGTACCTAGTTCAATCAAACCCAGTTTGTATGAACCCAGAATCCTTGTGGGTGCCTGAGCCACCAGTTCCATGTAACACATTTGTGATAATGATTTGTACACTACCCAATGCAAGATCTTCAATGAAAAAAAAGAGAGAAGGTAACAGGCAGATTTTTGCAAACAATTTTCTATAATATACTACATTACTATAATTATATAATTAGCCGAAGGTCTAGGAATTCCCAAAATGGGAACTCCTTCTCTCAAATGAGGCTGACAGAACTGTGAAGTCATAGAGAGTTGTCTGAGGCTCTAAGTGATTGGTTCACAGTGACACAGCTAGTAAGTATAAGAGACAGAATTTGGAGCCAAGTCTATATACTCAGCCAGAAGGTCTCTGTGATATATAGATGTATAATTCCGTACACTGACTTTAAACTTAGATCTGTTATTTTTCATCTTATTAAATTCAGCCCAACATTCTAGACTATTGAGATAATTTTGTATTCTGTTTCTGCCATGCAATGTGTGACTTGGTATCATTTTTAATTCTGATAAGCAAGCTGTTAATGCCTTTATCCCAGTCTTTGATAAAGGACCAAGGACAGATCCCTGGAGTACTCCATCTTCCTGGTTGCCCCAATGCCATTAATGACTATTCTTTTTTTTTAATCATAAAAGTATTTTATTATTTTCCAGAACACGTAAAGATGGTTTTCAACATTTGTTTTCATAAGATTTTTAGTTCCAAATTTTTCTCCCCTCCCTCCATTCCCTCTCCCCTCCCCAAGACAGAAAGCAATCTGATCTAGATTATATATGTACAATCACATTAAACATATTTCTGCAATAGTCATGTTGTGAAAGAAGAATCAGAACAAAAGGGAAAAACCTCAAAAAAGAAAAAAACAAACAAAAAATATTCACTGTATGGTTCAATCTGCATTAGGAACCCCACAGTTCTTTTTTCTGGATGTGGAGAACATTTTCCATCATGAGTTCTTTGGTATTGAATGACTACTTTTAAGGGTTGGTTATTCAACCAGCCCCAACCAGTTTGTTTAGGCACATCTCTCCACATTTCCTTCAAAGACAACATGAAAGCCTTGATCAAATGCTTTGCTGAAATTTGAGTATATCTATATCATTCCCCCGATCTACAAGTCTAGTAATCTTGTCAAAAAAGGAAACGATATTAAAAAGACAAGATCAACTTTTGATGAAGCCATTCTGTTTGTGATCACTTGTGATCACAAGAGGCTCATGACTATTCCTTTGTTAGCTTACCATAGAATTCTGCCAGTAATTAAAGTCAAGATGACTACTCTATAATTCAAAGACTCCATACTTTTCACTCTTTCTGAAAATATTGATAAACTTTGTCTTTCTCCACTCCTTTCTGCAGTTCTCTCATCCTTTATGATTTATCAAAGATCACATATTTGTGGTTTGATAATCATCTCTGCCATCATGTTTGTGGGAAAGGCACTGTGGTGGACAATGAGTTAGGCCCATGATTGAATAGGAGTAACAGAGCAGGAGGATGGGGACAGAGGAAGAGATGCATTTGAGATGTTTTCTATGGATGTGGCTTTGCACCACCTGTGGCATTGGAACAGTTTTCTTTGAAAAGTCACATGATTCAAAAATTGAAGGAGAGACACATAATGGATGCAAGTACTGTGTAGCATATTTCCAGTGATGCAAGAGAAGTGACTATAGGCAGAGGTGTGTTAAATGCATGGCTCACAATACTCTTGAGTACCACCTGAACCAGATTAAAATGTATTTAAGAAATGTTTAACAAAATAAATAAAAATATAATAAAACATATAGGGCCCCTAGGAATCCTTAATATGGCTTGGTGGTCTCCGTTTCTATTTGAGTTTGACACCACTGATGTAAGGCATATCATTTATGAAATATATGACTGGGCAAAGAAGTGGGATGATTATATAGAAAGGATAAAGTAGAAAGGATGGAAAGCTTGAAAGCTGCTTTGGTAACCACAAAACATTTAAAAAAAATAGAGGAAGGTCTACAGAAGACTGGGGAATTTTCTATGGAGAATCTGTGAGAGAACAGGGACAAGTGTTGCATGGGGTACATGGAGGATTTGCTATCTGCATTGGTGGAGGGAATATCCATATTGATGAGATCTATTGAGATACTGATGATATATGAGGATTCCTCCATAGTGGAGAAGTCCCATGTAGCATATAGAACATGTTCAATAAAAATTGGTAGAGTGATTAATTAACAAGCCAAAAGTGGGGTAGAAAGGTGAGGATAAAGAGACTGGTTGGGGACATTTACAAGGGAAAAGAGTAAAAACTTATAATCATCTATCTATCTCTCTATCTATCAATCTATCGATCATCTATCCACTTATTTATTTCTGGGAAAGAGGTGCCAGGTGTGGTGTAGATATGACTGTAATTCCTGCTGCCAGCTAATAATAATGAGTTAACATTTATATAGTGCATACTATTTGCCAGCCTATGTGCTAAGCACTTTACAGTTTTGATCTCATTTGATTCCCACAACAACCCTGAGGTAGGTGCTATTATTATTCCTATTTTGCAGATGAGGGAACTGAGGCAAACAGAATGACTCGCCAGGGTCACACAGCTAGTAAGTGTCTGAGGCTGGATCCAGAACCGGCATTCTATCCACTGCCCCAACGTGAGGTCTTTTAAGGCTCAGGAGTGCTTGGCTGCAGTGGATTATGTTAATCGGGTATCCAAAATAAGACTTTCAGCAGTATGTGAGCCTGGGTGGGGTGGGGAGGAGGGCAGGGACCAGCTGCCTAAGGAGAGGCAGGAGACCCAGGTGAGAAACAGAATTTCAAAGTGCCAATCTGTGATGGTATTGGACCCATGAGTATCCCCTGCACTTGCCACCTGGGTGAGTTTAGTTAGACCTAATCTTAAAAAAGAAAAATAAAAAGGAAAAATAATTAAGGAGAGGTGTAATACTGGGGCAAGTCTGAAGATCAAACATTAACATGGTAATAGTAAGGAAATGTGAAATGGTACCCCCAAACAGTCAGGTGCCAGACTGAAAAAATAAATAAATTGGGAGCTACTGTTCTGAGTCAGTTTCTAAATCTAGGGCCCATCATAGTGTCTATGTGTGTAATTCTCATCACAGATGAGCTGTTATGAAGGAAAGAACTTGCTCTGTCAAAAGGAACACAGACGGACGCAGGGCTTCCTTATTTCTACCTGGCAATACGGTCCTGCTGTGTGACCTCAGGCAAACCATGTCCTTCTCTGAACCCTAGTTTTCTGATTTGCAGAGTGAGAGTAATAATAAACTTCCTACCTTAAGGATTCGTTATGAGGGAAACACTTTGTAAACCATTAAGATCATTATTTCCAAGGGAGGGGAGAAAAGAAAGGAGGATTATTAACAGTCCTTCTTATTTCGTTCCCTGGCTAGTTGTGTGATCGTAGGCAAACCATTTTCCTCCCCTAGCCCTCAGTTTCTGTCTGTAAAATAAGAAGTTTAGCCCAGCTGGTCTCTTCCAGCTCTGATATTCTGTGATTTAGCTATCTAGTCTTCCTTGGATCCCGTGGTTCGGAGCGGGTAGGCAGAGCGAGGCCACTGAGGCTCTTCCAAGATTTTCCAGGCTGGGGATGGGGCTGGGGAAGCCAATCACCAGCATTAAAACGCCTAACGGTTGCCTAGTAGCAGAAAGGCATGCGCAGAAGCGGATAAGGGGGTGCGCCAAACCAAAAGAAAACTCTCCGCCCACTCCAGACATCGCCTTTCCAGCGGCCAATCGCGGACGCTGGATCGGAGCAGCAGAGTGTTGGGAGTAGGGGACGGTTACCTAGCAACGAAAAATCGTGTCCCGCATTGAGGCGAAGGTGGGGGTGGGGGATGGCGGGGCGGGAGTAAAACGTCTCTAGGCCCAATCAGGATGGCGCTTCGCCGTAGCCAATCAACACTTTGAGGGGCTGCCTGCTTGGGCCGAACTACGCCTCCCGTGAGGCTGCGGCCGATGCCGTAAAGCTACGCGCTGGGCGCGACACTCGCTTCTGCTTAGTACCCCCCTCGGGGCCGTGGTCACTTGCCCGCCCCTTCCCCCCCCACCCCCCGCTAGGGTCTCGGCTGCCTGAGTCCTTGGGCCGGGGCCCCTTCCCCGGCGCTCTCCGCTCCCGAGGGAGCCCAATCCCTGGCCGGGCCTCGGGGCGGGGAGGGAGGAAGAGAGGGTCTTCGGGAGGGTTTGGGGGGAAGGGGTCCCGTGGAGGGGTCGGCGCAGCCCGAGGACAGCGGGGCCATGGAGTCCAGGGAGTCAGGGCAGGTAGGATGGGAAGGGGCGCGGGAACCCCCTCACTCCTCCTCCCGCAGCTCCCTTACTTCAGGAAAGCCCGAGCCCCGCTGGCTGGCTGGGTGAGCCTGCCTTGCAGGGAAAGAGGCGCCCGCCCACAGGCCCGATCGGATTTTGCTCTCTGCTGCCTCCTGGATGTGCAGCTGCTTTCCCCTTGATCTGCCGCAGCTTCTCCGAGCCCCCTGACACGGGAGAGGGAACAGGGCAGTGGTCAGCACGTTTACCCAGCTCTGTACCCCACCTTCTCTAGCTGCTGGCTGAACTCGTCGGGCGAGTGACTCCCCGGGAGAGAAGGCGGGGTGATGGGAAGGAATTTCCTCTCTCCCTTCCCCCACGAGGGTTTGGAAAAACCGATCTGCCTCTCAGGGTGCTGGCAGCAGGTCAGATTGTAGCATACGGTTACTTTGGATTTGGTAACAGAAGACGTTGGGTTTGAATATAGGCAGTGTGACTTTTGGAGGGTTCGATTCAATGAACGTTAAGCCCTTTGCTCTTCAGCTCTAATCCTACGGTCACAGAGAAGACGCCTTTTCCCTGTTAGTTGTCTGGTGGACAATTTCTTTATAACCCTTCCGAAGAAGGTCATCTTGGTCTCCCAGTGCCTTGGGGAGAGGTTGTAAAGTTTGGGAAGAAAGGAGGAGCTACTTTGGGAATGGGGATGTGGGACAGGAGAGGAAGGAGCAAGCTGTTCATGGGCATCTGGACTGTTTAGGGCACAACCAAGTTCTGTTGAGGAACTGCGGCTACTCCTGTTCCCCAAGTCAAGTTCTGCTTTGTTGCTGCTGCCGCGTTTTCCAAAAGTTGAGATATTTCCTTGATATAAAGAACTGCCGGTCTCCCCACTCTCCTTATAATATAACCAAAGTGCAACCACCTTTGAAAAGGTGGTTTAGGTCTTAGACACTCGGCTTGCAAGGGAGAATAGATGGTATGGTTTATATTGATGCTGAGGGAAATCCTGTAACATATCCTAAAGGGAGAGTATTTATATTTTAAGGGAGTCTTTCCTTCTTGAACTTCTCCCCTTCTCCCATCACTAATTTAGGTAGTTTATTATATATTCCATGGTAGCAGTTTATTTGCCAAATTGACGCAGTGTAACTTCATCAACTTACAGGTATCTATCATTTATTGAATAGCCGGTACCTGCTCAGCTCTTCATTAGAGATTATGAAGAAATATTTAACACACTTGTGTGAGCCTGGACAAGTTTTACCCATCGAGTCCTCAGTTTTTTCATTTCTAAAATGAGATAACCTCCAAAGCCCCTTCTAGCTCTAGATTTGTGGTCCTGTGAATTTAGAGATGCACAAAGCAGTCCCCATATTTGAGAAACTTGTAATTCCATCTCCCTACATCGTATCAATAACATGGTTTTTTAGTGTGTATCTGAGGGGGAAAAGAAGATTAGAAAAAAAGTTAAATTGAAAGTTGTAATTACTTCCTTTGTTAGACTCAGACCTTCATCCTTTCATGTCTGACTGGTTTCCATCTTGGTTTGCATAGCTCCATTCCCTTGGCATATAGATCTGGAAGGAAATAAATGAAAATGCCCTGGGACAGTACTTTTTAGATTGGATGTGCAAAGAATCCTTAGTACCTTTATTAGGAGCAGTTACAAATTCCCAGGGCTATAAATTTCATGTTTGATTCTAATCTTGATTCAAAGAATGACCTTGGACAAGACTCTCTTCTCAGTATCTTTTGAAATAAGATTTTTATCCTAGAGAGTTAATGAGTGAAAGTGATTGCAAAATAAAATGCCTGTGTAAGCTGCCCTGCAAACCAAGGACAGCTCCTAAGGCCTATTGGTACTGGTAGAAGGTATTCCATTCAGGTGTTCAAATCTCATAAGAATTTTCTTTCCACACAGCTATTGGGGAGGCTGGAGGCTCACTTGAGATGATAGCTTTGTTGCTTTCAGAGTCAAAGATAATAGTCCCTCTTTGGTGTCATTTATTCATAAGCAGCAGCTTTAGGGCCTGATGATGTACTAGCAGAATAGTGGAAATCTGTCAAAGATCTGGTCCTCTCTAGGAAGTTCCTATTCTCCGATGGTTGATATAGACACAGATCTATCATCAGCATGGGCACAGTGATTTGAGGAAGGCTCAGATGAAAACACTTTACATCCTCTTCATGTGCATTAACTTGCACGAGGAGCTGAAGCAGCAACAGGTCTTGGAGGGTGAGGGTCTCACTCTGCATGCCTTGCATTGGCGTAGGACTGGGAGGAGAAACTGTTCAATAGTGAGCAACTATGAGTACCTCATAGATCCTAGGCATTGTAAAGTATACCCAGAGAAGAGAGGGGGTACCTGTTCTTTGAACCAAAAGTGGATATTTCATGTATAAGTTATGGATGCGTATGTTCTTCCAGCCTATCTTTATGCCATATATAGATCAGTCTGTAGTGTGAGAAGCACGGTGACCTTGTTGGAAGAGAGCTAGTCTCAGAGTTAGGAAATCTTTGGTTTAAGTCCTGACTCTGACATGTGCAGATTGTTTGGCCCTGGGTGAATACTTAGCCTCCTGGTTCCTCAGGCACTGAGTTGTAGAAGAGTGGCTGATCTGTATTGGTAGGAGTTTCCACACTAGGAGCCCCACATCAGTGAAAACACAGGATTGGATAAAAAAAAAGCCATGTACATGAGAGAAAAGATTTGGAGCCAGCTCGACTGACTTTGCAAAGGCAGGCATAAAAGTCATAGATCAGTGTTAGCCAAAGAGCAGTCTCTAGTTGGGTATCTCAGGACTCTGCCCTGGCTTCTGTCCAACTGAACAATTCTATTGGTAACTTGGATTAAAATAGATGGAATAATTATCATACTTTTGGATGAAACAAAACTGGATCTAAAATTATATACACAAGGAAATGAATGAAATTTTTATTGGACTCATTGTCAGTTCTAGCACTTTGGCCCAAAATATCAATTAGGACTCAGGGAAATGTGTTTAGATGGCAATTCATGTGAAAAAGATGTGAGGTTTTCAGTGGTCTGCAAGACCAATGTGAGGCAATAGTGTGATGTGGCAGACAAAATAATATGATCTTAGTTTATCCCAACCAAACTATAGTGGAGATGATAGTTCCACCGTACTTTACCTAGTCGGACTATAACTAGAGTTTTGGATCCCATTTTGGCACTGTATTTTAGGAACTTCATTGACAGGCTGGAACAGGTCCAGAGGAGGGTAGCCAGGTGGCAAGGGTACTAGAAGCCATGATTAAAGATACCACAACTTTCATCATCACAGCCTTCAAATATTTGAGCAATTGCCATGTGAAAAAGGTATTATACTTGTTCTTGACTCAGGAGCACAGAATTTGGGCAACAGGGAAGCAGACTTTGCTTCAATATAAAGGAAATCTCCCTAACTAAGCTGACCCACAATGAAATGAATTGTCAAAGGAAGAGTTTCCCGTTACTGGAGGGCTTTATGCAGAGATTGGGTGGCTACTTGTTGGGGATCCTTTAGAAGGGATTCTTATTTCAGGTGTGTTAGGATTAGACTAAATCTTCAGTTTGAGGGCAACCCTTCCAACTCTTGATATTCTGTGACTAGCTGACAGAGGTTTAAAAAAAAAATAAAGTAAAATTCTACAGTAAATCCACCTTGTCATGGAGATTTCTTGTTAAGTGTGTAAGGACTTCCTCTAGCTCTTTCTGTGACTGGATCACCAAGAAACGGGAGGTCTTGGAGTTTATAAATTTCAAATGATTGTGATAGGTTGGAAGAGGATGGAGACCCAGACATAACCTGACTTTTACTGCTCTTTGTTGATATAATCTCACCCAAAGAGTTGAAATTAAAATGTACTAGGATTAAATAAGTTGTTTTTCTAGATGAATACACTAGCTTTCTGTGCTTCGATTCTGTGAACCAATGAAGTGCAAGCTGAAGTCCACATCTCTGCTGATTAGGAGTGGGACATATTTATCCATTTTTGCATCTATGCCTACATTCATGTCTTTACCAGTTAGCCATTGTTTGTACCCCACTTTTTTGTAAACTTTAAAACGTTTAACACTTAATTATATGTTATTTGGTCCTGAGCATAAACTAAACCTACTATTAATTAGTTGTTGCTGTTGTTTAATCCAGACTTTAATAAAAATTTAGCATTTGGGGGGGGCCTTTTTCAAGTCCCAGTGATCAGATGGGTATGCTTTGGAACCCCTCTTGCTTTTTTTTTTTTTAGGGCAGTGAGGGTTAAGTGACTTGCCCAGGGTCATACAGCTAGTAAGTATCAAGTGTCTGAGGCTGGATTTGAACTCAGGTCCTCCTGAATCCAGGCCAGGTGATTTATCTACTGTGCCACATAGCTGCCCCTACCCCTCTGGCTTTTGAGATTTTTCAGTAATCAGTTGACACTGAAATCATTTATAATTAAGTAGAGCCAAAGAAGATAGCCTTGTCATGTCACATCATGTCATGACTTTGTTCCTGTCAGGCTTTTCCTTAAGCATTTAGAATGATGGAATTTTATTCCTGAAAGGGATCTTTCACCTGCTAGTCCTCCCCTCCCCACCTTAATGGATCATTGAGAAAGTTATTGAAGTTCCTAATGAACATTTTAAATTCTTCATCATTTTTTATGAGCAAATAATTTGGACATAGTGCCATTTTCAGAATAATTATCAGTCATAAGGGCCAATTTTATGTCGCATTTTGTGATTTACCAAGCACTTTACATCCCCTATCAGAGTCAATCCTCACAACAACCCTCCCATGAGGAAGTCAGTACTATTATTCTAATACCTATTTTAGAATTGAGGAAGTTGGGGATCTGGAAGATTGAGCACCTTGTCAAAATCACATACCAGGCATAAGCCTTTTTTGGGGGGGGGGGCAGGGCAGTGAGGGTTAAGTGACTTGCCCAGTGTCACACAGCTAGTAAGTGTCAAGTATCCGAGGTCCAATTTGAACTCAGGTCCTCCTGAATCCAGGGCCAGCACTTTATCCACTGTGCCACCTAGCTGTCCTAAGGCATAAGCCTTTCTACAGCTTCTGCTATGTGTCAGACACTATGCTAAGCATGTTTACAAATATTGTCTCATTGGAACCCAGCAAGGTAGGTGCCATTACCATCCCTATTTTATAGATGAGGAATCTGAGGCAGACAGAGGTCAAGTGACTTGCCCAGGGTCATAAAGCTAGTAAATGTCTGAGGCTAAATTTGAACTCAGGTCTCCCTAACTCTAGGTGCAGTCCTCTACCCACTGTAGTAGCGGCTGCCTCTGTAGTGAAGTACCTAGTGAGTAGAAGAGCTAGGGTTTGAACTGAGGTTTACCAGAACTCTGTAAACCTGAACTCTCAATAAGAAGACATTTTCTCACTTTAAAACACTTCTGTCCTCCCCTTTTTTCTGACACTGTAGAGCCTAGCTTCTTAAACTAGGGGTCATGACCCCATATGGAGTCATGTAACTGAACGTGGAGGTCGAGAAAAATTATCAATAAATGTTTGATTTGTATACTGTTTTCTATCCCTACATACCGGGGGTTGGGGAAGAATTTCTCTGGTGAAAAAGGGTCATGACCCACAGTTTAAGAAGCTAGGCTCTAGAATATCTGCCATCCAGTTTTGACCATAGGGCCTTGGTTAAGAGCCTTGGTAGTGGGGAAGCTAGGTGGCACAGTGAATAAAGCACCGGCCCTGGATTCAGGAGGACCTGAGTTCAAACTCAGTCTCAGACACTTGACATTTACTAGCCGTGTGACCCTGGGCAAGTCACTTAACCCCCATTGCCCTGCCCCCCCCAAAAAAAGAGAAGTTAAGAACCTTGGCAGAAAAATGGGGAGAAATTCTTAATAATGGTGGAATCTCCAAAACAAAGTCTCACCCAGGAGCCGCAGCATAGGCTTATCACATGAGCACATAGATCAGTCTCTTACTGTTTCTCTTTTCTTTGCTGAGTTTTAAAAAAATCTCACCTCTCTGATAAGAATCCTGAATTCCACATCCCTTTTCAGCCTTTAATGTTTTTTAAAGACCTTACTATTTCAATAGAATTGGTTTCCTTTGCGATCCTATATATTTTATTTTATGCATTCAAGGAGGGGTCCACTGCTCAAAGGGGTCTATGACAGACATGAAAAAGATGTCTGAAAAAGACAGACAACCTCTGCTTGAGCATCTTTTGCAGGTAAATCTGTCCTTTATGTAATATTCACCAACAAAGAGAAGACTGGGTGTCAGTTCTTGTTGTTACCAGAACTTAAAATCACAAAGAATATAAAAGTTAGAAGGAAAGAAAACAAAGTTAGAAGGAATCAAGGGTCAGTTAGTCTCACCCCATTTTACAGATGAGGAAACTTAGGCCCAGTCACATAACTTGCCCAGGTTACCTGCCTAGTTAGTAGCAGAGCCCTATTTAAAAAAAATGTTGCCACCAGTGTGTTGTTAAGCAAATTGATGTAGGTCTTCTGGTAGTTTACGGGTGATATAGTGGAAATGGAATTCAATTAGGAACCAGAAGGCCTGTGGTCTTCTGGTTGGGCCATTCCCTTACTCTTTGACCTTAGTAAGTTATGTTCTGAGACCATCGGTTTCCTCAGCTCTGAAATGAAGAGGATAATAATACTTGCCTTGCCTTCCACACAGTGTCATGAGGATCAAGTGAGATAACCTGGAAAAGTCCTTTGGAAACTGTAAACCACTGTCCAGATATAGTATACCATAATAGCAGCAACGACTGCAGTTTGGTAGAAATAAGGGCATTGAATTTGGAGTCAGAGGCTCTGGGTTCAAACTTTAGCCCTTGTATTTATTACCTGTGAGATGTGGGTGAGTCACTTCACTGCACTAGGCCTCGGTTTCTCCATCTATAAAAGGGAGTAGATAGGGCTAGCTGACTTCTGAGGGCCCCTCTGGCCCCAAATCTTACCATCCCAGCAGAACAGTGTTTTGTCCCTGATCTTGGAACCTTGCAGTAACATCACTTGGATGCACATGTGTGTGTATCTAAGTCATGTGTGCATACAGATGTATGTGTATATGTTTGCACAGACACTAAATTCATTACGTTCTCATGCACATGCACATACATCCCTTCTTCTGCGTGTATTTACTATTATTAGGTTTTCCCTTTCTTCTGGTTGGAAGATTTGGGCAAAGTAGGAACAGAGGCTTTAGAGACAGAATGGATTTTAGAGATCATCTAACCTAGAGGCGAGCTGGGTGGCCCAGTGGAGAGAGCACCAGGTCTGCAGTCAGGAAGACCTGAGTTTGAAAGATGCCTCAGATACTTACTAGCTGGGTGACCCTGGGCAAGTCACTCAACCTCTATGTACCTCTGTTTAATCATATATAAAAATGAGGATAACAATAGCACCGGCCTCACAGGGTTGTTGTGAGGATTAAATGAGATAATGTATGTAAAATACTTTGCTAACCTTAAAGTGCTATCTGTATAAATGCTTAACTATTATTAATTCAGTTTACAGTTGAGACTAAGGCCTATAGAAGTCTGGGGTTATACAGGTACTATGCAGCAGGACTAGGCAGTTTGCCATCAGATTCTGTGTATTGTTTCTTGACATCTGTTCCTCTGGTCTTTGGGAACATGGAGAATGATTTCATTGTTTAACATACTCATTTTCCAGTCTTAATGTGAGGTCTACTTCTTTTTAAAAATTTTTTATTTTTGCGGGGCAGTGAGGGTTAAGTGACTTACCCAGGGTCACACAGCTAGGAAGTGTCAAGTGTCTGAGGCTGGATTTGAACCCCGGTCCTCCTGAATGCAGGGCCAGTGCTTTATCCATTGTGCCACCTAGCTGCCCCGAGTTCTACTTCTTTTTTAAGCTGTTCAGTTCTTGTAAATCAGTTCTAACCCCATAGTGTTATTTGCTGTGGCCTATACAACACAGTAGTTTAGTCCAGAAATTGTATTGTATATTTGAAAACTTTTAGGTATAGAATTATAAAGTCCTTGTGGCCATTAGTCCTCTTTCTTCATTATGTTTCTTTCCCCTCAACATAATTAGCACAGTGACTGGCACATAGTAGGAGTTCAATACGTGGATGTGAATAAGTCACCATTTGAGCTTGGTTTTCTTTTCTGAGTCATGCAGATTCACCCGTTACTTCATCTACAAACTGTGACATCTTAAGCTTGCTGCTCTTTCCTGAAAGATAATCTGCTTGCATTGATTGCTTGTATACAGAAGGTGTTTTCTGCTAAACCCTTTTCCTTTCTCGACTGTTTCTTTTGTGGATTTGCTCATTTTGAACTATTTGCTGATTATGTTCCCACTTTCTGTGTCCTAAGCCCTAGTTTCAGATTCCTACTATGATTAGTGCCCCCTTAAGGTTCCCGAGCAGTAGAACAGCATGATGAAAATGGGCACTAAATTTAGGGAGTTTAATCTGATGGTGTTATTCTGCAGGAGAGACTGGAGCTGAAGAGACAATATTGCTGTCATCACTATTTCCTGAGCCCCTATTAAAGGGCTTGCTCTTGTACTTTGTACATTAGTGTTGAGGGGATAGAAGAGAGAAAAGACTAGCTCATCTGGGAACTTGCAAAACAAATGAACCCATCTCTGATATAGTTGGATGGTCATATTAATGAAGTAAGCAAACTGATTTTTAATATACTTAAACTTATAAATGCTATCTTCCATGATTATCCCTTTGGGAAGCTATACACTTACTCTAATAAGGCTTCCTTTGATCAAAACTTGTTTTTTGGAATTTCTTTTGTATATCCTTCAGAGTCACATTTTATGGGCCACCCACATGAAATCAGCTTGTTTTTTTTCCCCTCTATAGTCATACCTTACTCATAAACAATATTGACCCTCATCAATTTGAACACCTACTTTATTCAACAGTCTTGGTATTGAATGACTGCAGACAGTTACCAAAAAGTATACCCACCTGACAGGCCAATTTGTCACTATTGAGAATATTTGAAAGGATGTGGCCCAGGCTAGAGCCAAGGGTCGGGGGCTAGGCAGTGACTAATAGGGCGTCATGGAGGATAGGTGGCATAGAACAGAAGGAAAAGGCTTAGGGAGGTCAGGAAAGTAAAACTAAGTAAAAGGTAGATGCTCAAGTCAGTGTTTTTTTGTTCCTAGATGCTGGTGACATTCGATGACATCACAGTGTATTTGCTTCAGGAGGAATGGATGCTACTGGGAGAACAGCAGAAGGAGATCTGTGGTTCTGACAAGCTGGTGGCGCCGCTGGGTAGGAATTCAGATTTGTTTTCCTATGGTCTCATCAGGGTAACATTTCTCTGCTGCTGCTTAGCTGGGAATTTGTTGGAATACCTAAGGGGTTGGCAAGAGAGAGGGTAAGAATATTCCCCACTTTCCTTACTATTCTTCATGATGTACACTGCTTTGGCTACAACTTTACCCCCAACCACACCGTACAGACCTGGAATTTTAGACCCAGAACCACCTTAAGAGTGGGCTAATACAACTCTCCTCCCCCTTTTTCAGATAAGAAAAAAGAGGCACAAAGGCGTTTTTCAATGTTAAAATCTATGAATTTATTTATTTTGACCTGTGACTTTATCAGTCTAAGGAACTCTTGGTGTGGAATCTCCCTCTCCCAATACAAATGATCAGCTGTATTGCAGCCTTTAGGCTTTGAGAGTTAGCTGGTTCACCAAGAGGTGAAGTGTCTGAGCTGACTCTGAAGACTTCTCTCTGGCAACGGCACTTACTCTGAGAGGTTTGTCTGAGGTGATGGAAATAGAAGGGGTTAGGAGACATAGCCTGTCATCTGTCTCCTAAGGAACATCTATCCTGGCTTTATGAAAAAATTCTGTCTGTACAAAATATTTCTGAATATATACGCACAGACACCCCTAGCAGCCTCTCCTTGACCATGATCACGTCTATCTTCTACCTGCTGGTCATAACTATAAGTCACATTGCACTCAGGTCTCAGTAATACCTCTTTTGGTCAAATTGAGCTTTTTCCATTAAGTTCTCCAGTTTACCTGGTTTATTATCACCTCTATGTAGGTGATCCTCAGGTGTCTACAATAAGTCCTCGTCTTTTTCCTGACCCACATTCCTGCATCCTTTAGTAGGGACGTTTTGGATTGTATGCCCCTTAGGCATCTCAGACTTAATATGGCAGAATTGAACTCGTTATCTTTCTCCCCCAACCCTTCTGTCCTCCCATTTTCCTCTCACCACTGAGGATGCCCCCATCTTCCCAGACACCTGGGCTCCCACACTCAATGTGGACCTAGACCGCTCTCTTGCCCTTGCCCCACATGTCCAGTCTGTTGTCACACCTTGTCATTTTTCTCATATCCCCTCCTCTCTACTCACATGGCCACCACCCTGACATAAGTCTTCATCACCTCTCCTTCTCACTGGTCTCCCTGCTTCAAGTATCTCCCCATTCCAATTCATCCTTCACCTAGCTGCCAAAGGACTTTTCCTAAGTGCGATTCTGCTCATCTCACCCTCCTGCCTCATTAACTCCAGTGGCTCCTCGTTACCTCAAGGATCAACCATTCAATTCAACTCAATTCAATAAATGTTAATTAAGCACCTCCTATGTACCAGGCACTGTGCTAAGTGCTGGATGTAAAGTCATCTGTGGATCATCTAACGCCCTTCATAGCCTGGCCCCTTTCTACCTTTCTGGCTCCCCTGTACTTTATTAGCCTTGTATAAGGAACTGTGTTCCTTATACAAGACACTCCAGTTTGTGACTCTTTGCTTTTACCCTGGCCATCCCCCAGGCCCTTCTTCCTCCTCTCTCCTTCCTCTTGGCTTCTCTGGTTTCCTTTGACACAGCCACAACCTGCCCTCTGATTTTCCAGTTGCTCTCTCTTCTTCCCCAAGCCCCTCAGTATCTTTCCTTTTGATTTTACTTTGAATATATCTTGTATCTATATAGTTATTTATATATTGTTTCTCCCATTAAAATGGGGGTTCCTGGAGCAGCTAGATGGCACAATGGATAGATCATAGGCCCTGGAGTCAGCAGGACCTGAATTCAAATACAGCCTCAGATACTTGATGTTTATGAGCTATGTGACCCTGGGAAAGTCACTTAACCCTGATTGCCTCTCCCCAGATAAGATTTTTAAAATGTGATCTCCTTGAGGGCAGGAATCATTTTTACCTTTCTTTGTGTCTCTGGTGCTTAGCACAGTGTCTGGCACAAATATATAATAAATAATTATTATATGACACAAGGGGTCCATACTGACCAACTGATTTATTACTCATGTTTGTGTGTATACCTCTAAGGATGTGAATTACTACTGCCTGTCTTTTTTTACTCTTTTTAATTATTGATCATTTCCTCTGCTGTTCTTCCTACTATGTCATACCTCCTCCTCCGTGTGGGATTTGCCTTGGTCATTGAAGAGGCCCATATGTATGCACAGTATCTTGCATATAGTAGGCATTCATCAAATCATAGAATATTAGTGCTGTCAGGGACCTCTGAGATTGCCCTCTGACAACCCTTATTCCATGCGTATATGAGCAGGACTCTCCTTTACAACATCCCTGGCAAGAGGTCATTTATCTATGACTTGAAGACCTTAAGTGATGGGGGACTCACTATTTCATGAGACCGAGCATTCCACTCTTGGACAGCTTCCAGTGTTTAGAAGCTTTTCCTTATATCAAAATTCTGCTTCTGTATCTTTCACTTCCTTATCCTATTGAACTTGAAGTCTATTAAATCCCCAGTTTTTTCACATATTTAAGCATAGGTCTCCCAAAATAGGGTTCAAAAATCCCTTTTGTTTTGTGTAGCATTCAGTGCAAACCTCAGCTTGTTTCTGGGCTTTAGGCCTCCTGACTTTATTCCTTTAAGATCATGTCATACTTTACTATGCATCCTCTATTACCAGTTTACCAGGAGAACATTGTACACAGTAACATTGTGTGATGATCAATAGACTTAGCTCTTCTCAGCAGTACAATGATCCAAGACAATTCTAAAGGACTCATGATGGAAAATGCTCTCCACATCCAGCAAAAAGAACTGTGAATGCAGATTAAACCATCCTGTTTCTACTTTTGTGTGTTTTTTTCTTTTTTGAGGTTTGTGCCTTGTATTCTGATTCTTCTTTCACATTATGACTAATGCAGAAATATGTTTAATGAGATCGTACATATATAACCTATATCAGATTGCTTTTTGTCTTGGGGAGCGAGGAGGGAGAAAAATTTGGAACTAAAAATCCTATGAAAACAAATGTTGAAAACTATCTTTACATGTAACTGGAAAACAATAAAATACTTAAAAAAAGAAATGACCCTGCATATATGTTGTTTATATTTCATGTTTACTTTTCTGTGGACATGTTGTTTCCATTAATAGAATGTAAATGACTTTGGGAGTTTCCTTTTCGTTGTTGCATACCTAATGCCCGGCGTAATGCTTTATACATAGTAGGCACCTAATAAGTAGATGTTCTTTGACTGAAAGACTGGTGTATAGATCAGATTATATCTGGCATTCTCCCTTCTTAACTATCAGGAATTTTCATGTAGCATAGTTTGGTGTTGACATATGAACACAGCTCTCTGGTCTTTCCTGAGTAATGAAAATGCCACAATCATGATAAAGTCCAGTGATTTATCTGTGTCATACCATGCCACCTCAGCAATCTCTGACACTCTAGTATAGTTGACTGCCTTTACTGCAAAGAGCAATCCTCATTAATAAATGTGGATTGAATAGAACTTCCCCTGGAACCTCTGTTGTGTCCACTAACTCTCAGGATCTCTTACTCTTTGCAGTGGCGAGCCTTCTTCCTCTTCTTCCCAACTATCTCAAAGCACATGCTCCCTTTCCTGACCACTCACCCATGAAGAGAAGTCACTATTTGCCTCCTACTTCTATTAAGAAATGACTGTCAATTCCCAGAGAATGTCTCAAATTTCCAGGAATATTCTTTCTAGAAAACCTTCCTCTGGAACTCAAGACCTCACTGTGATTCTCTCTTCTCTGGAATAGGAACCTCCATTGCTAACCCGGAGTTGTTTTGTAAGCTTGAAAGAGGGGTAGAACCATGGCTGGGAGATGCCCCGGGCCGGAGGGAACTCCTGAATCATCACCTGGGTAAGTTTGGACTTGCCTTTGGAAAAGGTTAGTGAGCTTGAGGATCAGGAGAGGAAAGTTGGGGCTCCTAGATCCCTCCTTGGGCTCATAACTCTCCCTACTCTCCCCCCAGGCATTCCTATTTCCACCGAGTTTCATAGTCAGTCTGAAGCAGGGCCATAGTCAGTATCCTTATGGCTCCCGTGTCTTGTGTCATTTTGGGTACTGAGATACCACCAAGTAACATAGAAATAAGGGGCTATGCTTCTCTAGGTCTCCAGTGACAGAATACTTTGTACACCACAAGTATATCGACAATTAAGACTAACTGGAACAGTGGGGATGGGAGGAGCTAGAAAAATGGTAGAGACAGTTCTTGTATCCTCAGACTTCAGCAGCTATACTAGATGTATGTGTATGGGTGTGGGTATGAATATACACACATATATAGTATTATACATTATAAAATATATATAAAAGTTGTAAAGTTGCTGAATTCTGAGGACACAAAAATTGTCTCTGTATGTTTGTTGTATGTGTGTGTGTGCGTGTGTGTGTGTATGTATACACATACATACACATATGGCTGTAGCAATGTGTTGATTTACATATGGCCTGGATGAGAAAATCCAGTTGGGATTTTAGGTCTTAGAGAGTTATCTAAAATCCATGTAATTGAGTTAAAACAGTAAGTTAATTGCATTAATTTTAAAGAAATGTATTTTTGTAGTTAAACAATAATGAAAAAGGTAAAAATTCATTGTTAATGAAATTGAAACTTTAAAAAATGAATGTTTTAACTTATTTTTTGGGGGGGGGGGTTTGGTTTTTTTTTAGTGAGGCAATTGGGGTTAAGTGACTTGCCCAGGGTCACACAGCTAGTAAGTGTTAAGTGTCTGAGGCCAGATTTGAACTCAGGTACTCCTGACTCCAGGGCTGGTGCTCTATCCACTGCGCCACCTAGCTGCCCCAATGTTTTAACTTATGAAAGTAAAACTTTAACAAATTAATGTTTAATATGCTTCTTTTAATACGTTTAATTCTTGAATCAAATTTTTATTTCCTTTGAGTCAATTTGCAAATAGAGCAACTCATTTATAAATCACCCCATTTCTTCATGTGAGCATTAGTAAGTGTATATTTTATGTGATTCTAATTGGTTCTGTATTTGATTCTGACATCTGCTTTAATTTTTATTTCAGCTTACCCTGTCTCCACTGTTAGACTTTAAATTCCTGGAGAGCAAGGATTAAATCATTGATATCTTTGGGACCTAGCCATATGCTAGAATATAGTGGGGGCTCAGTAAATGACAGTGATATTGATAAGCATGTAGGAGCAGCTGACTGCTCAGTTTCAGGGATTCTTCATTGTCTGCCTTGTTCCCCTTGGTAACTTCCCTCTTTGGGACAGTTTCGTGTCTAGAGATGGCACAAGTAGTAGTGTTCCTCTGCCTTGAGCGATTGGCCTCTGCTCTGAGAAAGAAAGGTGCTAAATGAGAGAACCCTAAAGAAACCCTCCCACAAAGAATCATTTTGCTCATCCTACTGTCCTCTTTGTATCCCTTTCTCCAGCCTTCTTCAGATCTCTCTGAAGTTGACCCAGAGGATCCTGGTGCTTTTTGTTTAAGATTTGAGTTGTAGTGAATGGGATCTAGGTTTTCCTTCCTAGTTGGATTCCCAACTCTGTTTTTATGGATTCTTCTGTAATAGCGCTGGATTGTCAAGGGAGAAGGTAAAAGTTTGTAGACTGTTGATTTGCTTAGGGCAGGTATTGATACATTACTAAATAAATACTCCCTCTTCTCTCTCCCTCCTCTCCCAATGCCAATTACATAGATCCTGGATGAGAGGAATAGTGGGATTGTCTGACACAGGCTTCGAGAACAATCGAAAGAACTGGGGGCATTTATTTTGGACAGAAGACTAGGGAGACATGATAGCTGTCTTCAAGAATTTGTTGTGTGCTGGGGGAGGCTAGGTGGCACAGTACATAAAGCTCTGGCCCTGGATTCAGGAGGACCTGAGTTCAAATCCGACCTCAGGCACTTGACACTTACTAGCTGTGTGACCCTGGGCAAGTCACATAACCCCAATTGCCTCACCAAAAAAAAAAAAAATTTGTTGTGCTGTCATGTGGTAGAGAGAACAAATTTGATCTATCTTATTCCAGAAGGCCTGATTAGAAGCTGGCGGATCAAAATTAAAAAGAAGCAAATTTGGGCTGAATATAAAGATAACTTTCTGATGAATCAAGTTGTCCAGCAATGGAATAGATTTCTTTGGGACATAGGAAACTACTTATTACTGAAACTATTTGGATAGAGTCAGGATAGCCATCTGTTAGGGTTGTTGCAGAAGATATTCACAAGTAGATTGACCTAAATTATTGCTACATTTTCTCCTAATTTGACATTTTACGATTCTAACCCCCAGATTCAGATTCTAAACCATCATCTAGAAATAGTTTTTAAACCATATGGGAATGGTCAGCACTGCAGTACAGTGTAACTTGTATACAGATGTGGTATATACCAAATGCTTCTGTTCTTAAAAGTAGTCTTTTAACCTTTTACAAGCATGAAAATCTTGGTTATGGCCCATCTTTTTTTTTTTTTTTTTGGTGGGGCATTGAGGGTTAAGTGACTTGCCCAGAGTCACACAGATAGATAGTAAGTGTCAAGTGTCTGAGGTCAGATTTGAACTTGGGTCCTCCTGAATCCAGGGCTGATGCATTATCCACTGCGCCACCTAGCTGCCCCCTTATGGCCCATCTTATTGCTGAATTGTTTTCCTTTAAAGGGGAAAGAATTAGAGCAAAGACTCTGGCCTACTTCTTGTACAGTTAAAAAATGGATCACTTTCAGCCTTACCGAGATTTGCTGTTCAGGATCTTTAAGGATTGTGTTAGACCCATTGCCACAGGCCCATTTCAAGGTGAACGTTTATTAAGTGCCTACTAAGTGCCAGCCATTGTGCTTGGTGTTGGGGATATAAAGACAAAAAAATGGTCCCTTCCCTCAAGGAACTTATATTATTCTACTAGATATAAATTAAGTTTTTAAAAAAATACTTTTTTCTCTTTCTCTAAAGGGAATAAGAAGAGGAGATCCATGGGAGAAATAGACATACAGGGAGCCACTGGAGAAGTTGAATTGTATCTGCCACCACGGAAGAAAGCCTGTGTTTCCCACTTCAGTCAGTCAGGATGTGACAGCATAGAAGACGATTCCATAGGAAAAGCCAAAAAGATATTAAGACCACGTTCCATCCAGAAGACTTGGTTTCAACAGTTTCCATGGTTGATCACGAATGAGGAGCAAACAGCCTTGTTTTGCTCTGCATGCCGGGAATACCCATCTGTTCGGGACAAAAGGTCTAGGTTAATAGAGGGTTACACGGGACCTTTCAAGGTAGAGACCCTCAAGTATCATGCAAAGAGTAAAGCCCACAAATTTTGTGTTAATGCTTTGGCTGCAAGGGACCCCATCTGGGCAGCTCGTTTTGAGAGCATCAGAGAAACCCCTGAGGATGTGCTGACCAGTGCAGAGCATCTCTTCAATGCCGATTATCCTGTGCTCTACCCACCAGGATCCCTGGGTGATTATGACAGTTTGGTTGAGCTTTTGCCAAACTCCAGACCTGAGCTTGGAGAAGCCACTGAAAATGGAACAGCACCAGCTCTCTACTTGGATTGTATTTCGGATGCGAGGCAGAAGGATGCTGTCAGTGACATCTGTACCTCGTCAAGCATTAATGTTTTGTTTGACGATTCCACAGAGTTCTTTTGTCAGGTACCAAGTTTGGATGATTTTCCATCTCTTTCATCAGTCAGCAAGCATTTATTAAACATTTACTCTGTGCCAGGCATTGTCCTAAGTGGTAGGGAAACAAAGAAAGGCAAAAACAAACCCTGCTTTCAAGGAGCTTACATTCATTCTAATGGGGAGATAGTATATCAGAAAGTATGCATATACAAGATATATGTGGAGGAGGGAGAAGGAAATCTCAGAGAATCTCAGGCGCTTCTAGCTGGAGGGACCACGGGGAACATGCTTTGAAGTCAGTCTGAACAGTAAGCATTAAAATAGGGATAGCGAGTCTTTTATAGAAAGACACATCAGTGAAAACAACGTGTCATTTTCTGATAGAGAAATACAAAAGGTTGTACTCATTTAGTTTAAAATGAATAAATTTGAGAAAGATACTTTAATATTTTAATGTTGAGGTTAAGTAAGGGATAAAAGCAGAAGGATGAGGAAGAATTAGGAGACAGACACCCTAAGAAGCAAAATTCAGTTTCCTTTGTAGCAATGTTGCAAAAAGGCAAACATTGCCAGATCTTGTTACAAAGGTCTTGTATAATTCTTGCCTGGGGTAGTAGGATGATTCTTGAAACTTTTCTTGTTTTCAAAGTGAAGCATGCCATTTTATATAGAAAACAAATCTCTTGATTCCCAGAGTGGATCTCTGTCTTTTCACCTTTTATAGAGTTGACGTGAGGGCAGTATTATCGAAAAGTATTTTATCCCTTTGAAAGATTGCTCCAGTGTTCATATTGTCCAGTTCTCTTAACTTCTTATCCGTGCTACTGTTATAGGAAGTAGGGAGAAAGCCTAGCCCTTTGCATCCCCAGCTGTCTTAATGATGGATGATCCAGCCAGTGTGGGATTTGCATTCAGTGTCTCAGCAGTGAGTGATGTTACCAGGACCAGTTCTTAGTCTTATCAGGTAGTGGTTGTCAGTGTGAACCAAAGTCTGCATGGAGCCCTACAGGGTGCTGGAAAGAGTACTTACTGGCTTGGGAATCTGGAGACCTTCCTTGCCTTCTAGGGCTCTGGCTGTGGAACCTCAGGCAAATCATTAACGCTTCTAGGCCCAAGTTCTTTCAACTGTATAGTTGAAGGTTTGTTGGACTCCAGTTGGAGAAATCCATGACTGTGTGATCATTTATACCTTCAGCTTTGGTTATATTATATCAAGGAGCTTTCTTGGCTCAGAATTCCCACAGAAGCCATGAGGGGAGCATCAAAATGGGAAAGGCCCCTTCTAGGGGATTCATTAAGGGAAGAAGGGAGCATCCCTACCTTGCTCTCTGCCTTGTTTTTGTGTCTAGCATATAGTAAGGCTTCTTTATGAAAAGGGAGTAGTACCTAGCACCAGGGCAGTTCTTACTTTTCCTTTTTCCTCTGAAAGAACATCCACAGTCTAGAAGGAAGATGGCCCCTAAGGGAGGCTGGCCCCTGGTTAAGAACAGGGAAGGCCAGGAGCAACTAGGTGGCACAGTGGATAAAGCACCGGCCCTGGATTCAGGAGGACCTGAGTTCAAATCTGGCCTCAGACACTTGACACTTACTAGCTCTGTGACCCTGGGCAAGTCACTTAACCCTCATTGCTCCACCAAAAAAAAAAAAAAAAAAGAACAGGGAAGGCCATGGAGCTTGAGCCTTGCTCCCTCCATCCAGGCCCCTATGTCTGTGCTGTCTTGGTCTTCCTGGTTCTAAGAAAGCTTTGAGGCCCACTTTTCTGGGGCACTGATTTCAAGAGGTTGGGGAGAGACTTAAGAGGTGCTCCAGAGGGCACATTCACAGTTAAGCTTGGGAATCATGGTCGGGAAGGAACTTCTCAAGATTTTAGAAACAGGAGTGTGTCACAGGAATACGCTGCTAGGAAGGCGTACTCTTGTTCGCCACTTCTCTTCTTTCCTGCCAAGTGAGTTACTTTAATGACAAGCCTCAGAATACTCTGATGCTAATAAACTAGGACCATGGGAACTCTGGGGAGTTTCTGGCACCTTCTAGGACTTCTGGGTGGTGTCAGAGGACAGGACAGGCTCTGAGAAGGGCAATCACGGAGCTCTCCTGGATCAGTCCCTTCCTTTGGTCCTGAAGGGTGTTTGATCCTCCAGGGGTCCTGAGGTGCTCTTTGTTGCAGGAGATGCCGGTGGTGTTTGAGGAGCTGCCAGTGGTGTTTGAGGATGTGGCGGTGTATTTCACCCGTGAGGAGTGGGCAATGCTGGACAAGCGGCAGAAGGAGCTGTACAGAGATGTGATGCGCATGAATTATGAGCTGCTGGCTTCATTAGGTAAAGGCTCCCCTGTGAGTTTTGTCCCTCTCTGTCAGGGCCACAGCGGCCCCTCCCTCCTGCTCCATTCCTCTTCTTCTATCAGTAGAGGCACTGACATGGCGGTGCCTCGGAAACCCTGCGGTTATGGGTTTCTGCATCTCAGTTCAGGGCCAGCGTAGCAGCTGGCTCCCTGAGGACATTCTCACTGCTGCTGTTCAGTTACGGGAACCTGTGTCCTAAGTATCACCAAGCTGGTCAGTAGCAGATTTGTAAAGATGATGACATATATCTGTGCTCTGCCTCTTCCTTGGAGGCCCCACTTTCATTTAACGCTCTTGGACCAGCTGGCTTCTCAGGAAGAAAGACAATCTCGTTTGCTAAGATCACATTCCAACCTTTTTTTCTTATGTGAACTAACAGAATTAGCGAACTAAAACACAGAGCAGAGATTGCTGTAATTCAGTGTCTACTGGTAACAAAGCATGGCACCAGGCTCTGGGAGCTAGTCCACATACACTAGTGTGATAGTAAGGCTGGCCACCAGGGATAATCTTGAGAACAGCTCATTTGATTTCCATGTGCATTATTTACACTGACCCTTGTTGAGTTTGTAGGCTATAGGTTAGCTACCTAAAGATAGGAAGGATCGTAGGATCACAGATGGAGAGCCGAATCCTTCCTCCTCATTTTACAGATGAGGAAACTGAGACACAGAGACCATCATCAACTTACCAAGGGTCAAGAAATAACAAAGCAAAAGTGACTCCCAGGCAGTGGACACTCAAGACACATAAGGAACGAGTAAGAGAGCACTTAGCTGGTCCCGATGAGGCGCGTCCCTGAAGAAGCGGGCAAGTGCGATCCCTGGGCTAGTGTCAGGGATATTTGAAGGATTATGGAAAATGGGAGAGGTACCATAAGACTGGGCAAAAGCAAGTTCTCTTTAACAAAAAAGGGAAAAAAACAAATTCTGCAAACTACAGACTGTTGAGTTTGATTTTGATTCCTGGGAAAATCCTAGAATGGATCATTTAAAGAAACAGTTGGCACTCTTCAAGGAAGGGAAGTAGTGATCCCAAAGAGCTAGCACGGTTCCATCAGCAGCAGGTCATGCCTGATTTACCTCATGCCATTTGGGATACCAGTAGATACCACCTACTGTGGATGTAGGTTACCTCTGTTTTAGCAAAGCTTTTGCTAAAGTATCTCCTACTGTTGTGGTGGAGAAGATGGAGAAAGGTGGACTGGATGAAAATATGGGTAGATGGATTCAGAACCAGTGGGATAGCTAGCCTCAAGAAACGGTTATTAATGGTTCAGCATCAGTGTGGCTCACCAGTGGAAAATCCCAGAGATCTATGTGCTTGGCCCTGTTTAACTTTTTTAAACATTTTTATCGGTGACTTGGATAAAGATGTAGATTGTATACTCATCACATTTGCAGGTGACACAAAGCTGGGAAGAAGAGCTAGCACAGTGGACCCAAAAGGATCTTGAGAGGCCAAAGCATTAGGTGACCTGTAGTTAGGCAAAATATGAAGGCTTACATTTCTTTCTTTTCTTTTCCCAAATTACATGTAAAAGCAAATTTTGACATCAATTTTTTAAAAACTTCATGTTCCAAATTCTCTTCCCCCAACCCGGAGAACTCAATTTAATATAAGTTATATATAAATAGTCAGGCAAAACATTTCCACATTAGCCAGATTGTGAAAGAAAACAGACAAAAACAAAACTTCAGATAAAGGAAGGCTTACATTTAAATACAAATGAACTTCATTAGCATGGTGTTGCTAAAATAGGTGAGAGTTTTAAGAGTTCTCTTGGAGATGTGGCTATCAAAAAGCCCTAAGGCAGTCTTGGGTTGTATTAAGAGGGGCAGAGCTTCCTGATAGAGAAAGGTGATAGTCCCTCTGCCTCCTTCTCTGCCACATCATGTTTAGCTCCAGACACCTCAGATTAAAGATACCGACACACTGGAAAAGGCCCAGAGGAGCCCAATTCAGGCTGGTGAAGAGCCTTGAGCCCATGACCTGGGGGGATTGGTTGAAGGAACCAGGCACGTTTAGCCTGGAGAAGACTCGGTAAGGACATGGTAGCTATGGTTGAGTATGTGAAGGGCTGTCCTGTGCAGAAGGAATCATTTACTGGACTTGTTTTGTTTGGTCGGAGCAGGCAGGTGTGGTGGCAGTGGCAGGGAGCTGCAGGGGCCAGCTTGGGCTGGATGTCAGAGAGCGGGCTGCCTTGAGAGGTGCTGGGGTCCCCTTCCTTACAGGGCTTCACACAGGCTGGATGACTACTTGTTGACTGTGGTGTAGTGGAGTTTGCTGTCACTGGCTTCATTAGCTGGACTGCACGGCTACTCAATTTTCTTTAATACCTTTCAAATTCTATGATCCTGTAGTTTCATAGTATGTAGTTGGGTTTTTTCTCCTTCTACAAATGTAAAAAAAAGTGCCATCTAATATTTTAAGGAGGGATTACTGTAGGTGAGGTACAAAATGTTTTTATTTGTAATGGCAATTTGTCTTTGTATCACAACCTTCCATAATTTAGCAAACACCTTTGATTTGTAAAAATGCTTTTAATCCCATTGTTTAACCATGCAGAATTTTGCATAGGTTAGGAGCAAACCAAAAAACTTTTGCTGAACACATTTCATAATATTTGGTAGTATTTGAATATGTTCAGAGTTATCTGTAAAATGTGAACTTTGGAATAGATGATCTTCCTAATTGTTATGATGTTTTAGTGATTCACTGATATTGACCCAGTGCAGCTTTTAATGTAATGGATTTCATGTAGTGAATTACTCTGTATCTAGACTTAATTATATTGGGGGCATAATCCTAACCCCATTCCCCTTCCCCTCAGATCTTATATTCTCATGTACATGTGCATGCACTCCGCCCCCCCCCCCCCATTATATAGGCTCTTCAACAATTTGTTGAGAATTGAGGCTTATGTCAGAGAATCCATCAGATGCTTTATACTACTGGCCAAGAGAATCAATTATGAATGACTTAATGGTCAGAAATTGAGCCAGTATATATATCTAGTTTGTAACTAACCTCTTTTGTCTGTGATATATTTATGTAGGATCCTATTATCACTGTATACTTTTGTTTAGCTTAGAGACAGTGTCTTTGAGGCACTCAACATTATCAACTATTAATTTCTCAAATTCTAGAAATATCTTTTTTATAATCTATAAAACCCTGATGTTACAATAAAATACAGAGTTTTTAAGAAATCAAATTGTGGAACCACAACATTTTCTAATCGTTTAAATAGCTCTTTCTTACTGAGCAATATACCTACCATTTAAAAATACTATTTGAAGATACAAAGGTGAATTTGTCCTCCATATTTTAAAAGCATTTGGATTTATTCCCAGTTAGAAGCATTGATGTCCTGAAAATATGGAAACCAATGACTTTTTGATGCTCTTTGTTTCTCATCTTGGTGTAGATATAAGGAACTGATTTAATATTTTACAAATATGGTTTTTCTTTTTGCATGGCTGTGGTGATTCTTTTAAGGAATTGTATGTTGGTTATCTTATTCAGTTATGTAGATTAATGCCTATAACCAGCATTGAGATAACTTACAAATATTAAACACACCATTAGATACTAAGGTTTGGGGTTCCCAGCCCTACTTTGAGTGTTATAATATCAGCTAATGTTCTATCCCTCTGCCGCCCCACAAAGTTATCTAATTATTATTGGTGATGATGGTAGTATAGAATTTTTTAGACTAGTTAATGTGCATTTGTTTAGCTCTGATAGAATAGTTTATAAGAAATAAAATCTGGGACAATATGTACATTTTAATTATGTGCATTTCTAATAACTATGACATTTAAAGAATTTGCCGGTATACTATAAATCAATCAATCAATATTTATTAAATACCTGCCCTGTGCTAGGCACCATGCTAAGCATTAGGGAAACAAAAAGAGGCAGAAGGCAGTCCCTGCCCTCCATTGGAGAGACAACATGCAAACCAATAGGAAGCTATGTACAGGACAAATAGGGTCCAGAGGGAAGGCAGTGGGATTAAGAGGGGCTGCAGAAGGCTTCCTGTAGAAGGTGGGGTTTTAGTTGGGACTTCAAGGAGACTAGGGAGGTCAGTAGTTGGAGGAGGGAGAACATCCTAGGCATGGGGGCAGCCCGAGAAAATGCCTGCGGCCAAGGGATGGGGTGTCTTGTTCATGGAGCAGCCAGGAGACCGGTGTCACTGGATGGAAGAATATGTGTTGGGCAGTAAGGTGTAAGAAAACTTAAAGGGGGGGGACTAGGTTATGAAGGGCTTTGAAGGCCAAACAGAGCATTTTGTATTTGATCCTAGAGGCGACAGGAGGCCTCTGATATATCACATCTTTTCAGTTCTATAAAAATGTTTTAATAGAACTTCCTGTGATTTAGAGATTAAAGTGGGCTTATTTATATATACTGAGGTCAAACTTTAGTAGTCTCTAAAGTCTGATCACTTGCTTTCAATTTAGTAGATATCACAGCATCATAAAGGCAGCTAGGTAGTGCAATGGATAAAGTGCCAGGACTGGAGTCAGGAAGACTCACCTATGTGACTTCAAATCCAGACTCACACACTTGCTGTGTGACCCTGGGCATGTCACTTAAACGCTTTTTGCCTCAGTTTCCTCATTTGTAAATTGAGCTGGAGAAGGAAATGATAAACCACTCTAGTATTTCTGCCAAGAAAACCCCAGATGGGGTCATGAAGAGTCAGACATGACTGAAAAATCACTCAACCAGACAATCATAGCATCATAAATTTAGAATTTGAGGGTACTTGTGTAGAGTAGAATCTCTCATTTCCTTTTTTTATTTTTTAAATAAAATTTTATTGATATCTTCAATTTTTATCTCATCCACACTCCTTACCATATTCTTCCTTTTCTCTCCTAGTGAGCTCTCTCTTAAAACAGATTAAAGAAGAGGGGTAAAAAAACCAAAACCAAAACCAGTTCAGCAAAAATAGCCAATGCTAGTAGTAGCAGTGGGGGCAGGAACAGGACATCTTCTAGAGCTCAGAGATGGAAACAAGGCTGAGGCAGAGCACCAGGGACAGAAAGAGATCAGGGGGATCCCTCAAGCAGTGCTGGGTTCAGGAACTGGGGCCATTTGGCAGCTCTGTCTCCCATCACCCAGTTCTGGGTCACAAATCCAGGGCAAAATGGAACAATTAAGATCAGGGCCCTGGCAGAGTGTTGAGCAGGAATAAGTACTGAAAAGTAGTTTGGCTCTGAGCCCAGGATCTGAGCCTCGACTCAATTCTAGCCTTTAGCTCAATGGGTAAGCCTGCAGTGAAATAACCAGGGCAGGAGTCCCAGACCAAAGAGGAGCCTGCATCAGTCACTCTCAACCTACAGAGCCTCCCAGTAATTGTGAGTCCAGCAGCAGTCAACTGACACTCACCACAACACAGCTGTACACAAACCAACGTACCCAAGCCTGGGTCAGGAACTTGCAGAGGTCAGACCAAGCGGGGTATGAATGGATCTCTCTCTGGATTGCACTTTGTGACTCTTGCAACCCCACTTGGGGTTTTCTTGGCAAATATATTGGAGTAGTTTGCCATTTCCTTCTCTAGCTCATTTTACAGATGAGAAAACTGAGACAAATAGAATGTGTAAGGATGTCTTGGGCCCAATGTTCTATCCACTGCACCACCTAGCTGCCTACCTGGATCCTACTACTTTGGAAATAAAAATTTGCAGGTCCTTGGTTTGAGCTGTGATAGCAGCAGGATATCAAGATAGAAGCCCAGGGGCAGCTAGTTGGCAGTGGATAGAGCACCGGCCCTGGAGTCAGGAGTACCTGAGTTCAAATCCGGCCTCAGACACTTAACACTTACTAGCTGTGTGACCCTGGGCAAGTCACTTAACCCCAATTGCCTCACCAAAAAATAAAAGATAGAAGCCCAGACCAGACATTCATCTCTTCCCTGATCTCCCCACGTCAAAAAAGTACCAAGGACCCAGTATTAATATCAAGTCTAAAATCAAGAAGTAGGCAGGAAGAATGAGCAAACAAGCAATCCCACCATTAAGAGCTATTGTGGTGACAGAGAAGCTCAAGAGACCAACACAGAAGAGAATGTCATGAAAGTATCTGTCAGTAAAGCCTCAAAGAATAAATGCAACTTGGACACAAGCCCAAGAAGAATTCCCAGAAAAGTTAAAGTGTTTAAAAAAAGAGCAAAAAGTGATTAAAAAAACTAAATAAGAATGGTAGACGAAAGAAATGAGAGTTATGCAAGTGATATGAGAAGAGAATGAACAACTTAGTAAAAGAGATATAAACCATTACTGAAGAAAACAAAATCCTTGAAAAATGGCGAAATGAAAGCTGATGACTTCATGAGACATCAAGAAACAATAAAATGGTCAGAAGACTAAACAATAAAAGAAAATGTGAATCATCTTATAGGAAAAACATCTGACCTAGAAAATAGATTGAGGAGAGATAATTTGAGAATCACCGGACTACCTGAAAGCTGTGAACAAAAAAAGACCCTAGTCACCATATTTCAAGATATCACAAAAGAAAACTGTTTACCTATCTTCAAACCAGAGGACAAAGTAGAAATTGAAAGAATCCACTAGTAACCTCCTGAAAGAACCCCAAAATGAAAACTCCCTGGCATATTATAGCCAAAATCCAGAACACCCAGGTTTTCATAAGAAATGATAAAAGCCAATGGTGTCAAGCTCAAATAGAAATTGTCACTGCCTCTGCATATTGACTTAGAAACCCACAAATTAACATTATGTTATAGTGGGTCTTTGTTTATATTGTTAAACATTTCCCAGTTACATTTAATATAGTTCTGGGGCAGCTAGATGGCACAGTGGATAGAGCACCAGCCCTGGAGTCAGGAGGACCTGAGTTCAAATCCAGCATCAGACACTTAACACTTACTAGCTGTGTGACCCTAGGCAAGTCACTTAACCCCAATTGCCTCACCAAAAATACAAAAACAAAAACATTTAATATGGTTCTTGCAATACTGGGGAATTTTGCCAGTGGGGGGAATTTGACCCCTTTGATGAAAGCAGTGATTTCAGAGAAGCTTGGAAAGATGTGTATAAACTGATGCAGAGTGAAGTTAGTAGAATCAGAATAGTTTATACAATAACAGCACCTTAAGGACAGACTGCTTTTATAGACTTAAGATCTCTGATCAATCCAATGTCCAAACTCAATTCTAGAGGACCTGTCATGAAGCATGCTACCCCCCACCTGACAGGTGATATACTCATGTGCAGAGTGAAAAATATATTTTTGAACATGACCAGTTTGGGAATTTCTTTTGCATGACTGTAAAGGGTTTTTGTTTTCTTTTTTTTTCCAATGGAGAAAGGTGGAAGCAGGAGGTAGAAGAGATGGAAAATTGTTAATCAAAAACAAACTAAACACACCCCTATCCTGGCTGATATTAATTCACAGCATCCTAGCCCAGTGTTCTATCCACTGCGCCACCTAGCTGCCTACCTGGCAAATAAGTACTAGTAAGCACCCTGGCCTGACACATAGCTCTTTGAGTTAATCTCAAAGTTAAAAAGTAAGTTCCCTGAGAGTAGAAATGTTCTCATTCCTTGTACAGGGTGGGCCAAAAATCACGAATATCTAATAACTTCTTTATTTTTGTTTTTAATTTATAACACCATAGCATCATATATAGTATATATAGGAAATGAATTTATATTACGTGTGAAAAATCAAATCTCATAAAAGACAAAAAATAAAAATAATTTTCAAAAAGTTATTAAAATATCAGACCCCTTCATGACTTTTGGCCCATCCTGTATTTGTATAATAGGTGCTTACTAAATGTATTGTCCTCTGTCATTTTTTTTTTTGTCATTTTTTTAGTCATTAGATTGAGTAGTTGTTGAATGCTCTGTTCCCATGTTCACCTTGGATTTGTGACATTGATGATATGGTTCTATTACTTTTCTTTTTTCTGTTCTTCTTTTCTCCCTTCATCTTCTGCTTTTTCCTTTCTCTTCCTCCATTTGCTTTTCTCCTCTCCTTTCTTATTACTTTACACTTGCCAGTGGCCCTTATAGATTACTGCTTAGTACTGTTGGTAATCCTTCAAGCTAAAGAGGTTGATTCTTCATGGTCTCCATGGCTAGAGGAACTCTTACCTGCCTAGCCCTCCCATTGTTTATAGAGAACTACTTAGAATCTTAGAATATGCAGTTATCTTGCCCCTAGCTCCTACTCTGACCCAATTTCATGGGTACTTAGAGGTGGAGATATGGTCATTGTTGAGGTTGTTTTCAAGCCAAGTATTGTTTCAGGGTGTGTGTGTGTGTGTGTGTGTGTGTGTGTGTGTGTGTGTGTGTGTGTGTATGTGTAGGGATCATAGATGGGCCACTGGATTAGCCACTTGTGAATAGAATCTCAATGTGACTTTCTATACTTGGAACAGGACCTGCCGCTGCCAAGCCAGACCTGATCTCAAAGCTAGAGCGTAGGGCAGCTCCCTGGATCAAGGATCCCAATGGACCAAAGTGGGGGAAAGGTCGCCCCCCAGGTGAGTCTGTAACAAATGAGCCCCCAAAGGTGGGGCCTGGGAAGTTCACACCAGGGCTTCTGTCCTAACTTCACAACTGCAACATTACACATTATGGGACTGGGGGTGGGTCCCAGTGGAAGAGGATGAGGAGAAATTGGGGTTGAAGGACCTGAGCTCAGTGCACTTTTTTGTTTTGCGTGGGGCAATGAGGGTTAAGTGACTTGCCCAGGGTCACACAGCTAGTAAGTGTCAAGTGTCTGAGGTTGGATTTGAACTCAGGTCCTCCTGAATCCAGGACCAGTGCCCCTCAGTGCACTTTTTATAAGGGGTCTTGTAGCTGATTCGAAGAGGCAGACAGGAAGCAACAAGAGGTTGTGAGGGCACCAGACAACCTTCTTAGGTCCCCAGTTCTCCATCTGCAGCGGTGTAAGCCTTCCTCCCAAGATCACAACTGAAACTATTTTTTGTTGGTGCAGTGGATAGAGCGCTGGCCTTGGGGTGAGGAAGACTTCTGTTTGAATGCTTCTTCAGGCACTTAACTAACTGGGTGAGCCTGGACAAGTCACTTAGCTTCTCTCATCCTCGGTTTCCACATATGTCAAATAGAGAAAATCATCACACTTACCTCCTAGTGTTGTCATGAAGATCAAATGAGATAACACATAAGAAGGGCTTTGCAAACCTCAAAGTGATCGTTAAATACTAGCTCTTATTATTAGTGGAGATCTCTAGGCTCTGTGAGGAGGAAATGTCATCTGTAAGGCTTTTTGCCTCTGACCAGTAATGTCTTCCAGTGCATAGAATTCTGTGGCGGTCAGACTCAAGCGCCTCTTCTCTTGGTGTCCCCCAGAAGTATAGAATGGCTAACAGCACCCTCTAACTGATTTAATTGCTTGTCCTTGGGTTTGGTGTCAGATGACACCAAGGAGGATGTCAGGTAGATGAATCTCTAGGGACTGGAGAAGTAACCTGTGGGGAACTTCATGGATATTTAGAGGTCAGGGAAGACAGATGAAAAAATCTGTGGCCAAGGACATTCTCTGGGAAGGCGTCCACCTTTTCTTGGGTTCATCTTTTTTTCTCTGACTTTGTGGCAGGTGGTACATTTCTTGGTTTGGGGTCTCTGAGCTAATAGGGGAATCTTAGGGGGAAAAGTGAGACCTCTTTGGCAGACTTTATACAGGTCAGGACAACAAAACTGACATTTTAATCTTTTTCTAAAGGGAAAAAAAAGACTGTCGTTACCACCAAAGAGCTTGACACACCAGCCTCTGCTGAAGAGGCTGGGCTTCCTTTGCTTCCTTTAGTGGAAGTTTGTGGCTCCTCCCCCAATCCTGGAAATGGTGAAACTGAAGGAGATGTGACTGGGAAAGTCAAGAAGACTTACCGACCCCGCTCCATCCAGAAATCTTGGTTTGGGCAGTTTTCTTGGTTGATCAGTGACCCAGAAGAGACCACGCTGTTTTGCTCAGCTTGCAAAGAGCACCCTTCCCTCCATGACAAATCTTCCAGACTGGTTAAGGGGTACACAGGGCCTTTCAAAGTGGAGACCTTAAAGTACCATGAGGTCAGCAAGGCCCATAAACTTTGTGTAAACACAACAGAGGTCAAGGCAGATGCTCCCCGGGCTGCCCTCGTCCCAGCGGTGCCAGAGATTTCTAGTGACTTAATGGCAAACATGGAACACTTTTTCAATGCTGCTTACTCCATCGCTTACCACTCCAGGCCACTGAATGACTTTGAAAAGGTTCTGCAGCTTCTGCAGAGCACAGGAACCATGATCCTGGGCAAGTATCGAAACCGTACTGCCTGTACCCAGTTCATTAAGTACATCTCTGAGACACTGAAGAAGGAGATCCTGGATGATATCCGTCATTCCCCTTGTGTGAGTGTGTTGTTGGACAGCTCCACAGATTCCTCAGACCAGTCCTGTGTGGGCATTTACATAAGATACTTCAAAGAGCTGGAAGTGAAGGAGTCCTACATCACACTAGCCCCACTCTACAGTGAGACAGTGGATGGCTACTTTGAAACAATCATTTCTGCCCTGGATGAACTGGATATACCATTTCGGAAGCCTGGGTGGGTCGTAGGCTTGGGGACTGATGGTTCAGCCATGCTGAGCTGTAAGGGAGGTCTGGTAGAGAAGTTCCAAGAAATCATCCCTCAGCTGTTGCCTGTCCATTGTGTGGCCCACCGTCTCCACCTGGCAGTAGTGGATGCCTGTGGAAGCATTGACTTGGTCAAGAAGTGTGATCGGCACATTCGGACGGTGTTTAAGTTTTACCAGTCTTCAAACAAAAGGCTGAATGAGTTACAGGTGGGTGCGGCTGCCCTAGAACAAGAAATCGTGCGTCTAAAGGACTTGAATGCCATCAGGTGGGTAGCGAGCAAAAGACGGACACTGAATGCACTGATTGTGAGCTGGCCTGCCCTGGCCAGCCACTTGCAGAGCGTGGCAGAAGCTGGGGGCCAGATTGGGCACAGGGCCAAGGGTATGCTGAAGCTGATGAAGAGCTTTCATTTCATTAAGTTCTGCCACTTCCTCCTGGACTTCCTAAGCATCTACCGGCCTGTGTCTGAGGTGTGCCAGAAAGAGATCGTATTGATCACAGAGGTAAACTCTACACTAGACAGGGCTTACGTTGCTTTGGAAACCCTCCTCCACCAGGCGGGGCCCAAAGAGGAAGAGTTCAACACCAGTTTCAAGGAAGGTCAGCTCCATGGCATTCCCTTAGACAGGATGGAAATGGCGGAACAGCGGTTCCAGGCAGACAGAGAGAAGATGATTGTAACTGGGATTGGATACCTCCAACGAAGGTTTGGTGCTGATCGGTCACCCCAGCTCAAGAACATGGAGGTATTTGACACTATGGCCTGGCCAGATGGCATTGAACTGGCTAACTTTGGGAACAGTGAAATCCTTAATCTAGCCAGACATTTTGAGCTCTCCCTCCCACCAGGCTACAGGGAAGAAGACCTGCTAGATGAATGGCTAGGCCTGAAGACCATTGCCAAGAACCTTCCCTTCTCCATGCTGTGCAAGAATGCCCTTTCCCAGCACTCCCGGTTCCCGCTGCTGAGCCAGCTTGTGGCAGTGGTAGTTTGTGTCCCCATCTCTACTTCTTGCTGTGAGCGGGGCTTCAGCGCCATGAACCGGATCAAGACAGATGAGAGGACCAAGCTCTCCAATGAGGTCATCAACATGCTTATGATGACAGCCGTGAATGGCGTGGCGGTCACTGAGTATGACCCGCAGCCCGCCATACAGCATTGGTACCTGACCTCTTCAGGCCGACGCTTCAGCCATGTCTACACTTGTGCCCAAGTGCCACCTCGCTCTGATGCAGGTAGGTAAGTAAGAGAGGATGGGGAAGAGTGTCATGGACTTGTGATGGTAGTAAAATAAAGGGATCGATGAGATTCTGGTATCCTAAAGCTTCATTATCTGAAAGGTTCTGTGGACCAACTAACCTTATTAATGGGGTTCTTTAGGAGCCTGGGCCACAAGCCAAGCCTGAAAGATAGTTTCCTCCTCTAACAGTGTTGCGACCTGCCTTTCCCATTGTTTCCAATGACCCTCTTTTTCCTCCGAGACTTTAACTGTAAGGCTGGGTCCCAGAGTTGATTCCTGTTCTGTAGGGATCCTCAGAGCCCTAGCTAGAATAGCTCCAAAGGCTCCAGCTTGATGACCCTGGAAGTGAACAAGAGAAGCCCAAGAGTCGAGGTGTGAAGAGGAGGAGGAGAGACTGGCTGAAGCTGGAGTTTTTTCAGGATAAGCAGGGGGAGAACTAGGAATGAACTGACAAGCTGGATCAGACATCTGCACTATGCAGCCCGTGTGCTCAGCTCCGTGCTTGGGGACTGTGGGTGTATGGAAGCAGAAGATACAGTCTTGTCTTTCATGGAGTTTTCAGTATCAGGGAGAAAGATGCACACATGGGAAGTGATGAGGAAGGACGGCCCGATGGGACGTGATCAAGATGCTCATGCCCTGGTGGCAGGAGTTAGGGACGGCCTTCGCAGGACTGGCCCTGCTTTTCTGGGAGCTACTTTATGTGGTTTTCACCAGCCCAGCTTTGGGCTCATGGGAGAAGGGAAGGTGGTTATCTTCTTGGCTTCCTCCTTCGGGCCACTTACAGATTCTTCTTCCCCTTAGGTGCTGAGCTCAGGAATGAGAACATGGGAACTCTCTTTATGGCCCAGGAGCCAGCTGTGCGGGCCTATAGGAAGCCTATCAGGATGCCACAAGATTATGTCACGGACTCAGTGAATGGACTGAGGTGCCTCACAGCAGCCAAGAGACTCCAGAGCTGTCCCAACGAGGACAAGATCTTTTGGGAGCAGAAAAGCCAGGGGCTGCCCCAGAGAGCCACTTAAATGGCTTTGGGGTAAAAGACAGGGATCACTGGGACAGGTTTTCTAGAGAGATCATCCAAAAATTCCTTGTGGGCACTGGTCAGCTGCAGGCTGACTAGAGCCCTGCTCCTGGGAACTCACCAGGCTTAGCAGCGCCACCTTGGCAGGGCAAGTCCTTGAAGGGTTAACGTGCAGGGAAATGTTTTATTTTAAAAGCCCCAGGCACCCGCCTTGTCAAGAAGGACTTGTCCTCATAACTGGAAGAGCTTCAAGCATAGGAAAATCTGTCTGAGTAGAGACTGTTTGGGACCTGGGCACTTTTTTCCCAGGGACCAGTGGGAAATATGTCAAGGAAGCTGCTGCTCACTTGCATCATGGGTACTACTGCACTGGTAAAGAAGGCGGGGGAGAACTTGGCTGGAATAGGGGCCACAGTGTGAGAGGGTAATGCCTGGTTTATAGGGCTTCCAGTGTAACTATTCTAGGGCGGGGAATTAGGGGCCTCCTCAGTTCTGGGGTGGGTTTAGACATCTAATTGTGAGCCTGAACCTGACCAAGGGAGAATTGTCCCCAGCTAGGGAAAGGACCAGTCACCTGCAGGGGGTGGGGCTGGAATGAGCTAATGGACTTGTGTAGAAGCTGCAAGTTTGAAGGTAGTGGGGTCGGATCTTCATTCCGCTGGGTCACCTGGCTCCCTCGAGGTTATTCCCTTTCTCTTGTGTGCACCTCTGAGCTCTATCATCTGTGCCATAGCAGGCATAATGCTGGCTGTCTCCAGGGGCCTGTGGAACCGTAGTCCTGTTTCTCGACCTTGACTGGTATTTCCTTCAGTTGGTAATGCTTCAAAAAGTATTAACTTTATGCCTCTCTAGTCCAATTAAATTTTCCACGAGCATATCCCTGCACTGACGTGGAAGGGCTCATGTCTTCTGAGCAAAGTGAGCATTTGTATTATCCCTAGGAGCAGTTTCTGCTTGGAGGTTTAGGGTTAGCCTTAGGTGTGGCTCCTGCTGTATCTCACTTAACCCTTCCTTGCCTATGAATAGGGCCTCCCCACTTTCCCAAACTTTCCCACCTGGGAAATAGGACTAATGTGAAAGTGAGAGACATATCTGGGCCCTGGACTCAGCTTGTTTCAAATCAGGATCAGAAGTAATGCCACACCCATTGCCATCACTGATTATAAATACAGGCCAACAGCAGAAGCCACCTCTAAATATAAGAGCCTTCTGTCCACTGCAATTCTCGCTATTGATTGTAAGGTTATTTTTACCCAGATTGATGGCCCCTTTCCTAATAGATTTATTCCTTATTCCCAAGGCACACGAAGTCTCTCTGAGAACATCTACTCCTTGGCACCTCGTGCCACTCACTATGCAGACATAACTTTCATGACCTGACTGAGCTCTCGGCCTTAGGTACCATCCCCTTTCTCTGTCCCACATTTCTCTCTTGTAACCCAATCAAAATGCCTCATTCAACCAGAGGGGTTCAGGGGATCGAGCTCTACCTTGTCCTCTAAGCCTCAAGCTGCTTTTTTCGGCATAACTGGATTGGGAGCCGCAGTCCTCACCTTTACCCATGTTGATTTAGTGAGTCTGTTTGAGGAGCTTGGGAATTAATCTCAGGTGTATAAATGGGCTTCTGAGGATTGGGCATGGATTGCTGAAAGACAAAAGTGGCTGCCCCAGGTCTTTATGGTGAGTGGTGATAATCGACATGTGCCCAATCCCCAGTGATCATGAGCTAGTTCCAGAGTGACGTTCCAGAAAATTCCTTCCATCCTGGGGTTTGACTCCCATTCCTATCCTCCTGATGTCTTCTGCTCTTTTTTCTTCACAAACACCTTGCCAACCTTGGTCTTCTGAGTGCCCAAACCAGGGCATGAGGTCAGTTTGATCTTTAATACTGGACAAGGGGTTTCCTCTGTCAGATGAATTTGTGATCAGAGGTGGAAACCATGCTAGAGAAACCTATGAGGGTCTTGTCAGGACCGATACCATTGCTGAATTTCTAGTTGGATGCACTTTGAAAGAGGCTGTCCATTGCTGGCCTTTTGAGCTGGTCGGCCCTCAGACTGTGGTGACCGAAAATGCTATTTATTTATGAAAAGCAGTGATTGTAGTGTACAAATTACATAAGCTTCCTTTATGTAGGATGGGAATTACAGAAGAAAGGGGTACCTTTTCTGCTAGACATCTTAGAATTCTGTAATTAACTAAAAGCAGAGGAACCTTTGATGAAGTTTTTGCTTGAATATTCAGAATGGAAAGTTCTCTGGCAGAAATGGCCCCGGAGAAAGCCTTGAGGCTCAAATTTATTCTCAATATGACTTTCATCCTCTGCATTGGAAACTGGGCCCTGGAAATTCAATTTAATAGATATGGTTCCTATTGTGTCACAAGTGGCTTGTACAGATGGTTAAGGAAGCAGCCAACATTTGCCCTGGATAAGGCTCCAGGCTGTAATCCCCTCCTTAAAGGGACCTCTACCATCAGTATATTTCCATATGCATATTACTGCATATCTCCTTCTCCATGACTGATGTCTACTACATTCTGAGTAACCAGCATTCTAACCAGTAGCTCTAATCAATAGCCATAAGAATTGGGGCTGGGAAAGAGGAGTTTTACCACTTCTTTTCTCCTACCTATCCATGTGCCAGCCATGTTCACTCCTGTCAGTCCTAGTGTGTCCTGGCAGAGAGTTCCTTGTTTTGTGAGTATTTATCATCCGGATGACAGTAAAGACAGCCAAAACAACCCAACGCATGCCAGTGTCCATTCAGCCCAGAATCCACAAAGTGGGGGCATTGGGGGAAGGGGACCCAGTGATGTCTTTTCCAACTATCCTTGTTTCAGATCTGTGCAGAATGTTGTTGTTTTTTTAAAAAATAGATTTGATTCTTAACCTTTTGCTATCTGAATAAAGCAGAATTTTGTTTCAGTGTCTACTTCAGTCCTAAACATCCCATGGGCAAAGACTCTTGGGAATGTGGAAGCTGTTTGGAGTTTAAAATTATTTTTCTGTCTTTTCAAGAGGCAGAAGGACCAAGAGAGAGATGGTAAAAGAAGATACTCATGTCTCTCTGGTCTAGTGTTATCTTCAGACCTTTCTCTGGCTCTTTAAAGAGTTGAGTTGTTTTGCAGTGGAAAGATCCTGGGCTTGGAGTCAGGAAGCACACGTTCCCAGCTGGGCTCTGCCACTTGGTAGCCACGTCACCCATCTGAAGCTCAGTTTCCTCATAGTAAAATGGGGAATAATCTTTGTCGTCATCATCATCATCATCTCCATCTCCCTTCTTCCCTCCCTCTCCTGTTCCCCACACACTAGAATTATGAGAGAAGCACTTTGTAAACACTAGAGCTATATGAACCCATGAGCTAGTATGATGAGAAGACACAGACAGACATGTGCTTTAGGTTATGAGAATGCCAGAGATTAATCAGGGAGGTGGTTTAGCTTCCCAGTAAAAACTCCATTTTGACCAGTGATGAAGGCTGTGACAAGCCAGGTTTCTAAGGTCCAGAGCCTTGCCCACTCAAGAAAAGAGTTCCTTAGCTTGCTGCACTTATAGAGGGAGAGAGAGCTCCCACAGCTCCCACTTAGAAGGGGCACAAGGATCCCGGGAGGGAGAAGCTCCAACATTGGTGTAGAGCAGGCAGTACTGCTCAGGGCCAGTTTCTTTGCTGAAGCCTCATCTCAGCATGTTTTCATTTTTGAGCTATGCTTTGGAAGGTTGGGGAAGACACTGATTTGTCAGGATGCAGTGTGTGATTGGTCTTTATGTGCTGAGTGATTTTTATAATGCATACACCATATTTGGGTATGATCTACACACTTGCTTCTCAGGGGGAAATGTGACAGGAAAAAAGCCCTCCCTGGCCACCCCCTCACCAAAATTGAACTTTTAATTAGAAAGCAGAAAGGCTACAATACATTCCAGTTAATAAAAAGCATTTCTTCTACTTCAGAGCCTTCCCCCCACCCCCAATAGAAATTACAGTGATACCCTAATATGGTGAAGGGGCAGACCTGGCTAGTTCTGATGAACCTTCCTGCTCCTTCCCCCACCAGCCAAGGAAAGCTCTTGACTAGGGGTGGGGAGGAGAGAAAATAGAAGTATGGCCAATAGAGGGTAGTGGGGAGACGCTTCTTCCTTGGGTGGCAGTGAGGAGCTGCAACAGTGGCTGGATGCACACCCCTAACCAGAAGGAGGGTTGTTTTCTCAGAGGAAATGGGGGAATTCCAGAAAAGAGAGGCACAAGAAGGAAAGGATGGAGGTGAGTGACAGAATTCTGCCATTCCCCCGACACCTCATGCAGGTGGAGAAGGAAGAAGGTTACATCAGTGCCCAGGCCAAAAGGGAGAGAAACGGCTGAAAACAAGTGATTCTAGCATCAAAGATGGATTGAAAAATGGTCTAAAGTGTGCCCTGAGGTCTGCTTGGGGTCGAAATAGGGGAAAGGAGTTCACTGAATTCTCTCCGTCCTTGCCACCGCCTCTATCCCAATCTTTAGCAGATGTCTTCCCTGTAAAGATGAGGAGACAGTCTTCAGTGACAACAGAAGTAGAGGTCAGATGCAAGGATGACCTTTGACCAAAGGACCTGGCCAAAGAGCAGAGGTTTGAGTGGGGGCCTACCTTCCACTTGTGGTTTATGGGATTAGAAAGTCCATCTGAGGCCTCTGGTGCCTCCTTATAGGTAGTAGGTGAAATTCAGCCTGGCATTTACCCCCTCTAGCTCTCCCTGTTCCAGGCTCAAGAAAGCTACAGTCCCCTCTAAGGGAGGCATACTAACCCGGTTTGGGTCAGTCAGCAATAGAGTGGGAGGGACTGACACTTCTTTCTTATGGAAAGAGCTGTTTCATTTCTATTTCCCCGATAGGAACAAGGGGATGGGTGGAGCTAGACGCTGAACTGCACAGACTGAATAGAAAGGTATGTGTATGTTTGTCTCTGTCTATGTGTAACTCCATAGGGGTGTGGGAGAGGGTTGGGGAGAGAAAACCCAATTGCTACCATTTAAAAAGTTTTATTTTTCAATCAAGGCATTTATTTTCTCTCCTTGTAACAAGTATACATTATTAAGCAAACAAATCCAGCCTTACTCTTAGTTAGAATTGATAGACTTCAATATGGTATAAGATTTGGGGGTTAACATCTCTCCAAATATTGCAAAAAAGGTCTCCCATGTTAGCTTGCCTCAGTGCGTGAAACTTCACCATTAAAGTCAAGGTCTAAGGTATTGACTATGTTTCTTTCTTGGGATAGGTAATATATGTAACAGCCATTGTGGCAGATTTGGAAGAATTAGTGTTGTGGTCTAGTAGAAAGAATGTTGGACTCAGATTCTACTTTGGCTCTCATAGTATATGATTTTGAGCAAATCACTTAACTTCTCAGCCTGTTAGCTTATATGTATAGCATGGCTTCTACATAACTCTGGAACCCCCTTGCCCACTCCAAGTTCATTGGAAAGTTTCCCATGACATTTCATCCTGTGTAATTCTCAACCATGTCTTCCCACAGGCCATTGGAGGGGACCCACCTGATGTAAGTGGGCCTTCTTTTGGATTTCTTGAAATTGCATGGATATTGGTCGAGCAAGCAGGCTGTCTATCAGTTATCCTTCCATCTCACTACTTAGTGAACACACCTTCTTTTCCAGTCATGCTTCTATCTGATAAACTAGTTCTTTTCCTGGGGGAAAGAGGAAGATATAGAATGGGAGAATGCAAAACCAAGGGCAAAGAACTGTCAGAAGAGGTATAGACAGTGGGGTCGTAAGTATGGGAGTGGAGCAAGAGTGTGGGGAGGTACTTTAGACCCATAGTCCAGGGCTCTGGAGGTGCTTGTGTGAGGGAGCAGAATTAGGGTATTGGCCTACCAGAATGGGCATCCATGTCACTTGTTCTCTCTCCACACCCGCCCTACAAACACTACCAGGACAGAGCTGTACTTGTCCAGATAGGCCACTGAGAATCTGGGCCTTAAGTATGGGCAGGGCATCTTCTGGAGGGATGAGTATTGGGAGAATTGGGATTGGTACAAGTAAGAAACTGGAATGTAAATGGGGAACCTTTTCCTCCCTTCCTAAGGTCAGGCTCCTCTCCTACAGTCTACCAGGTCATTGTTCCCCCAACATGCCCTTTATCCAGGGCTAACTATTCCACTGGGAACCTGGGTTGAAGTCTTGCCTTCAACATTTTCTGATTAGACAATTGTAGGCAAATCATTTACCCTCCCTGAGCCTCATAGCCTTAGAGCTATTGGGAAACTTGGACGCCATTTAATCCTATCACCTCATTTTGCTTTTGAGAAAACTTGGCATCAAAGGGGAGAGTTGAACCCACTCAGGTCCTCTGACTCCAGGACCAATACCCTTCAAACACTGCCTCCCCACTTTTCTCATCTGTAAAATGGAGATACTTATAGTAGAGAAAAAACGCATTGCAAGTCTTAAAGCCCCATGATTTAATCAGTTACAGATTTATTGCTTTGAGGTTATCTGGTCCAGCCCCCTCGTTTTTCACATTCAAAGTATTAGTTGTCATTTGGCAAGCCCTCAGTGAACATCTACCATGTGCACACAGGCACTGTCTAACCTGGTTCTACTCCTCTATCTCTAAACTAGACCCCTCTGGCTCTCCCATACAACCAGAGGGGTCTATACTCAACTCAAGGCAAGCCAAGCTAGGGGTGACCCTGGAAGGTCAGTTTGGCCAACCTGCTTCTATGAAGAATGTTACCTAGCTCACCCTTTGCAAGCCTGGCAGGGTCAAATAGCCTTCAATCATTAGAAATCTTATACAAATTATTCAACTTCCTTCTTGTGGGTTTAGCCTGTGTCCTCTCAATCTGTTCTCAGTGAGGACAAAGAGGACAGTTCAGTCCTATTTTCCTTGCCAACCCCAGATCATGTCTGCCAGGAGTCCATCTCTAGAGCTGTCTTGTTAACTGATTTTAGCTTTAACACATCTCCCAGAATTCCTTTTGCTTTTTCTGCTTTTGTATTCCTGACCCTGCCAATGGAGACAAGAGGAATCAGAAGAGTATGGATAACTCACTGAAGCCTATCCTTATGGTTTAGGTAGATAAAAATCAAATCTTATACTTGTTTAATATTTCAAAGTTTACAAAACATTTTCACATCAATTCCTTTATTTGTTCCCCACAAAAATCTTAATTACCCCCTGTGAAAGATGAGTAAACCTAGATGCAGACCTATGGAATGATAGAACCAAAGGATAGAGGCATTAGGTGGTTCAGTGGACAGAGTGCTGGGTCTGGAGTCAGGAAGGCCTGAGTTAAAATCTGATCTCAGACATGTACTGTGAGACCCTGCACAAGTCACTTAACCTCTGCCTGCTTCAATTTTCTTGACTGTAAGATTTTTTGTTTGTTTTGTTTTGTTTTGCAGGGCATTGAGGGTTAAGTGACTTGTCCAGGGTCACACAGCTATAAGTGTCAAGTATCTAGGCCTGATTTGAACTCAGGTACTCCTGAATCCAGGGGCGGTGCTTTATTCACTGCACCACCTAGCTGCCCCATCTTAACTATAAGATGGGGATAATAACAGCACTTATTTTGCAGTGTTGCTGTGAGAATCATAAGATTTTTGTAAAGTGCTTGGTACAGTGCTTGGCACAGTGTTACATAAATGCATCATTCCTTTCCCTATGGTGTATACAACAGTGAATTTGAAATTTGCCCTGACCTATGTCCTTTTGCAGCAACATCTGTAAAACAACCACTGTACAAATCACAAAGTGGTCATAACCCCTTTCAGGAGATTGCACATTTAGAACAGTGTTCCTTTGGAGTGTACTGCTCTCTACAACACTGAATTGCATATTGGATTTTTACAAAATCAGTTAACATGGTCTATACCTGAAGGTTAGATTTTGAAATATGTCATAGTTGAATTGTACTATGCTGCCTTTGGGTGAATGAAACAGGAGAGAGATGAACAGTATAGGACCAAACAGTATAGGAACAAAGTTGACTTCATTTGAAGGTATAGGATGTGATGTAATTTGAGGGGTTCGGAGGTCCCCCCCAAGCTCTAAATACTTCCTTCCCCACCTAGCTCAATATCCTGTATTCCACTAAAGGTAATTTGTTCCTTTGGGTTGTGTATTACTCTGTACACACACCTCAGTAAAATGTAAATGTCCCTGGGAGAGAAATCAGGTTAGTTCCTAATAAATCCCTTCGTATGAATAATAATAATAACCCTCTTCTTGCTCTTTGCAATAATTTACAAAGTACTTTCATTTTCATCTATGTTATGTCATTTGCTGCTCATTGCAAGTCTCCAGAAGCAGGCTGGTAGGTGTTATTTGCTTTCTTCTGATAAAGAAACTTGCTTGGAAACCCCACTGTATGAAATTTGAGTTGATCACAGAAGAGGTGTCCAGAAAGCATGAGAGCACTGGGAGAAAAAAAAAAGGGGGGGGGGGGAGTGAGGGCAGGAAGAGAGCCTTGGGACAGAGGGGGGAATCTCTGTTTCACAAAGATTCCAGCAAATGGGGGCTCCTCCTCTTCTGATACCCAATGTTACCTGCTGCTCTGCCCTCCAGTGGTTGTGAATTGTGAAGGTTGGGATCGAGGAGAGACGAGACAGAAGGGATGGGAAGGAGGATGGTGGGGGAAGGGAGAAGAGATAGAAGGAATGAAACAGCATAAAGGAATAAAGATGGATAGAAGATCAAAGGAGAAATAGAGAAAGAGGGAGGGAAGATAGGGAAGGATTGAGAGAAAGATGAAAGAAGGATAGGAGGAATGAATGCAAAAGCACATTCACCAAACCCTGTGCTAAGTCCTAGGGATACAAATATCAGAGACAAAGACTCTATTTTCTTTTCTTTTTTTTTTTTTAGTGAGGCAATTGGGGTTAAGTGACTTGCCCAGGGTCACACAGCTAGTAAGTGTTAAGTGTCTGAGGCCGGATTTGAACTCAGCTACTCCTGACTCCAGGGCCGGTGCTCTATCCACTGCGCCACCTAGCTGTCCCTGAAGACTCTATTTTCAAAGAGCTAACATTTTAATGGAAGAGACAACACAAAAGGGAGTGGCGGCCAGAGAGGGGCACTTTGGTCCTGAAAATTAGAGGCATGGGGAGGGGAGCCATAGAGATGGAGTAAAAAGGAAGAACGGGAGGGATGGAGGGAAGAAGGAGTAAAAAGATGGAAGGAGGAAACGAAAGAAGGAAAGAAAGAGGGCATGGAGTACTATTACATAGCAGTCCCCTGAACTCCTTGGGCTAAAGATTCAGCACTCAAAATCAGTCAATCACCCTTTTGCTTAGCTTTCCCTAATCAGTCCCTTCTTGGTCAACTCTATTTCAGACCCAGTTGTCTGATAACAGCATGAAGTTAATCCAACCTTCCTGAATTCCACAAAAGTGTGGTATCCCAATAGCCAATCCATCCTGGTCCATGCCCATCTAGCTTCTAGAACTACTTGTGATTCTCAGGGGTTTGGACACCCTCTACTGACCAAAGAAGAGCAGTGACTTGGAGGTCTAGGAGGGAGGAACCATTTAGCAGAGAAGCAAAGGGATTTGCCCCGTAGTTTGTGGAAGAACTTGGGCTAGATCTTTAGTCTCCTGGCTCCTAATCCAACAACCTTTGCCTTGCACCAGACTGTACCCACTTTACCCCTTCCAAAAGTCTCCTCCTTACCCTGGAAATAAGATAGTAAATCATGGAACAGCAGAGAGAGCTAGAAATGAAGATATGGTAAAACTGTACTATGGAAGAGTGAGGACCAACCAATGTTCGACTCTGCTTACATGTTCATAAAACAGGACTGGAATCAACCACACAAAAATCTAAGATCATAAGGATCATAGATTTAAAGTTAGAAGGAGCCTGACAGGTCATCTAATCCAACTCCCTCATTTTACAGATGAGGAAACCGAGGCCCAAAGTGGTCAAGTGACTTGCTCCACTGGGGTGGAACTCAAGGACCCTGACCCCAGATCATTAACAGTAATTTTTGCACCATATTGCTGCCCTTCAGGAAAAGAAAGATGGTGGATTTGGATTTTTGATGGTGACCAGGGAGGGTCACCCTTTTCTATCCAAATGTAAGCATAAATCACACTATTTTCAGCCTAGACCTCAAATGAGAGCTATTTGGACCTTGTCCCAGCAATTTTTCACATGGTGGAGAAGAGAATGAGGAGATCTCTCTAACTTCCTTTCTAAAAGATCTTCAAGTGACTTCTTGAAGATGAGGAGCTTATATCCCTGTTCTAAGGGGAGACCCAAACTGATGACTGCTAATCTTTGACCCCAGGTAAAAGCCTTCAGCATATCACCTGCGAGAATTTCTTCTTCCCTAGGCCCCTATCTGGTGGCCTGTGGGATAGCCAGCCTATTCTCATCCTGCTTGTGAGAGAAAGAAAGGAGCTACAGTGACCTGATCCCCCTGGAAACTCCCAAGCGTTCAGACCCCATGGTGATCTTCTCAGCTAGCTCTCTGAAGCTGTTGCATTCGATGCCTCTTTTAGTGACTGGCCATGGCATGAATAGTTACGTTATTACTTCACAGAAGGGGTCCCTTCTTTTGGAATGTCACAATCCCCAGCACTGGGAAGTGTCTTGGTTCTTCATCATGGGTCTTTTGGTGGGTCAGCATAATCCTCTTGTCCCGGAAGGCCTTCCCGCACACCTTGCACTGGTAGGGTTTTTCTTCTGGGCGTGATGGGAGCAGTCGTTGGCTCCCTGCCCGATGCACCCGCAGGTGGCTTTTCAAATGCTGCTTCTGGCTACAGGCCTTCCCACATTCAGAGCACGTGTATGGTCGCTCACCTGTGTGCACCCTGCAGTGGATGGTCAGTGTCTTCTTGTCCTTAAAACTCTTGCCACAGCTGATGCAGGTGAAGGGACGCTCACCTGTGTGGATGCGCTGGTGGCTGACCAGGTGGTGCTTCTGGCTGAAGCACCGGGAGCACAGGGAGCAAGCGAAGGGCCTCTCCCCTGTGTGCACTCGGTGGTGGCTCCTGAGATGGTGCTTCTGGCTGAAGCACTTCCCACACTGAGGGCAGCAGTAGGGTCTCTCCCCCACGTGGGTCCTCTGGTGGGACACCAAGATCTGCTTGAGGCGGAAGCGCTGGCCACACTCCCCACAGACAAAGGGCCTCTCTGCCAGGTGGGCCTTTATGTGTTTCTTCAGGTTCCGGCCCTTTCTGAAGCCTTTCCCACACTGGAGGCAGACATGGGGCTTCCTGGGGGCAGGCCTTCTGTGCTTGGCAAGGGCATGCTCTGAAGGGGCATCTCTGAGCATCTCTCCTATTCTGTCATGCTTCTCTCCATGGATCTTTCCATGCCGCTTCAGGTCCCCCTTCGAAGGGAAACCTTTCCCACACTCGGGGCACTTAAAAGGCCTCTCCCCTGTGTGGCTGCGCTCATGGATGATCAAGGCTGTGTTGCTTTTGAAGCTTTTATCACATTCAGCACATGTTGGGGGCTTCTTTTTCCCCAGTGGCCTTTGGGGCACACTAGGCCTTCCTCCATAGGCTTGTTTTTTCCAGAACCTTTCTCTACTACTGTTTTTCAGCTTTAGGGGGACCTGGATAACATCCTCTGACTTCATCAAGAATGTAAATGTCTCTGGATCTGCCATATTGTCTCCAACATCTTTAACCTTCTCATTTCTGTTCTCATTCCTAGGGCCTAATGAGGAGAAAAAGAATCTAGATGTTAGCCTATAGAGAGGGCTGTGCTCCTGTCATTGAATATTAGTTCCTGGCTCCAGGGTAGTCCCCACAAAGAGCATCCTATTCTAGTCTTCTTGCTCCATATCAAGACAGGACCATTAATTGTGGAATAACAGGCAGGCTACAGCCCTGAATCAGAAGCCTTGTACCTTATGGAAAGCTGGGATGATAGAGCTGGGGGATAACATACACACCTAGATTTGAATGAAAAGAAGTATTTAAATAAAACCAAGCCAACCCCACCTTTCAGCAATAGGGAACTGATATGTAGGGAGACTGAGGTTTCTTTTAATGCCTCAAATAGTAAACCAAAGTTCTCAAGCTTTGCTGTCGATAGATCCTCATAATAAAGACATGGGTGAAGACTATATAGGTGGAGAATACTGACCTTGCATACTTAGTTTAGTTCTGACTCAGATTAATTTGCAGCTAAACCAGAGATTCTTGGGAGTATTCAAGAACTATCTAACTTGGGTTAGATACTGTTTGTAGAGGAAGGTTGTGATGTCCACTGAGGACACAGGAGTCTTAGAGGAAAGACTCAAGTTTTGGGATACTCTGCCTGGCTTATAAATTTTGTTTGGTTTTATTTTAGTTTATGACCAAAGAGCTGTCAGCCTGCCCTTATATCCTAGAACCACTATATCTTAGGGCTGACCTACCACCAAGGGAGGAAAGCAGAAGATGCAATGCTCATTGTAGATCAGTGATGTCAAATAAAAATGGGGTCACATATTGATTTAGAAAACCACATATTAACTGTCTGCCAGTACTCTAGCATTCTGGGCTCATTTTATCTGTTCTCACGACTTCCTGGGCTGATACCAATGGAGGATGGAGGAGGCTGACGTTGGATCCTGGACTGAGTTTTTGGAAGATGAAAGAGAAGGAAGCAATGGTGGCAGAGGTCTATACCCCTTCCCCAGCCAGTGTTAAATTTGTAACCTTCAGGTCCAGGAAGCTAAAACAATGGATGCCAGTACATGGAGAGTGTGCCACAGGGTAAGAATGCCCTTGTTAGAGATACAAAGAAGTTACATAAATGTTCACTTCAGGTTTACACCCTAAGGAGGTTGCTGGCAGTAAGAAAAGGCCTACTTGTACAAAGATCATCTTAGCAGCTATTAATAGCTTAGTGCTCTTTATAACAGCAAAAACTGGAAACACACTATGTGGAAAATGCTAATGAGTATAGGGGAACATTAAATTGCATAAAAAATAATGGAAAAACTCATAGGAAGTGAGTGATGCACAGTAAAGGAAACAGAGCCAGTAACTGCAACAGTGTACACAAAGATTTCATTAAATAAACAATCCTCTGGTTAAATAAAAAACTTCTGGTTGAGTACAACAGAAGATATGGGTGCTAGCTTGTTAAAAGTTAAAACTCATAACCTTCATTTCTTTTAACAAATGAACAAGTCACAAAACGTACGGTTGAATGTATTTCCCCCAAGTCTAGCATTGTACTCTGCTCAGAGTAGGCGCTTAATCAGTGTTTACTATTGTAGCTACTAAAGGGGGACAACCAAGCATATAAAAGATGCAGTCTAGGTCCTCCTGGAGTTCCCAGTCCAAACTAGGAAGCCAGGATCAACTGGTGAGAAAAAGTTTGTAAAGAAACAAATACAGATAAGGAAAATGCTAACTGCTTAGATGGGTTTTGAAGGCTAAGAGCCAGAGATCTGGGCAGTGATTGAAAGATGGAAGACTGAAGCAAGACTTACCCCACTGGCAATTCAGGTCTCTTCTGTGGTTCTGGGAGTCCCTCATCCATGGCTCTTCCTCCTGTTCAATTTTACAAATAACGTCTGGTTTGGCAGCAGAATACCCTGGATTGAGAAAGCTGGTTGAGGGTGTGTCTTATAATCACCTAGGTAGAAATATAGGGCTCAGATATTCTTTATGAGATCTGACTTGAAATGCACATCTGTGATGTCTTGGGCTTACTGCCTTTGCTGTGGTATTATTGAAAACAGAGTTAGGCTGAAGGTTGTTGCATGAGAAACGTGCCATTGGCTAGCAAGAATGGGCAATGGGAAAGGAGGCAGAGTGAAAGGCTGATGTACTAGGGCATCAACATGAGTTTGTTGGGGCTGTGTAAAAGGCAGGGGGTTCTACTGGCACACCGCATACTTTCTCCTTACAGGGCCATAAGATTTAGAGCTGTAAGAGATGGTAGGGATCCTCTCCCTTCTCCCATTTTAGAAATAATGAAATTGTGGCCCAGAGATGTTATATGACTTGCCCACAGTCACAAAAGTATTGTGTCGGGGAGCTTGGATTTGAACCCAGTTCTTCTGAGTAGAAATCCAATGTTCTTTTCATTATAACTCCAAACCCCACCCCACTCCCTTCCCCCAGGAGGAAAAAAGACCAACAAAGCAGAGGGCAAGGCCAAGCTCTGAGAGCTTTTTGAGCCTTCAGGGATTCTGAGGAAATTTGTGGCTCTGGGCTCCCTGACCCCACGCACCTGGGGATTCCCGACTGGACAGCTACCAAGCAAGTAATCAACGCCCTCACCCATCGAGGTCACCAACTCATAGGTCCCCCTCATCACGTCCTGGTAAAGTTCCTTCTGTTGTTGGTCCAGTACTGCCCACTCCTCCTGGGAGAAGTAGACTGCCACATCCTCGAATGTCACTGGCATCTGTAATGACAGCAACCACTCTGCACTGCTGCCACCCTGGACAAAGTTCTGGGGGTTACAGAGGGGGTATCCAGGGTCCTCCAGGGGTCTGAAGCATGCTCTCCAAACCCCCCTGTAAGAACCCTGGCGCTCCTGCACCTTGGGGAGAATGGGGAAGATTCCATTGAATTTTTAAGATGTCTCTCTATAGAACTCAGCTCAGCAAACCTTTCCCCCCTTTAACTCTCTTATTTGAAAGGCTTTCTGCTTCCATCATTTTTAGGAAATTAATGGATACAAATACAAATAATGGTTATACCAGGTCACACCCATTGAGGGTTGTCATGGCAACTCTAGCAATGAACCAATCAGAAACATTCACCATGAAGGGTAGTAGGGACTGACATCAACCAATGGACTTAGTAGCAATTCTATTAATAATCAATGCCCATCTGAAGATGTCAAATAACGATAGGTCCCTCATGCTGAAACTTGTAGCCAAGTGCTTCTGCAAGCCAGGGCTCTTTTCCATCCATCCAACAGCTATTTTCCCCAGGCTCCTCCCAGAATCCATGCCTCAAATCCTAGCCTCTGCTCAGGGATTAATGATGGAATGATAATGATTGGATTTCCTAGAAGACAAGCAGTTTGATCAGGGGCCAGCCCATTTCCTTTTCTAAGATTCCTATTCATTTAGATGGACCATTAGTGGGATGAGTTCAAAACAATGAGTTGAAGTACTATGAGCAGAGGCCCATATCATGAATTCACTTAAGAAGAAGGTTGGTGGGGGATCAGGGACTAGGATAGTTGATTCTAGCAATGCCTTTATTCTTCTGTGGACCATCTTTAGTTAGTATTTACACCTATCTTCTTTCAAAAGAATGAGATAATATTAAACATAATGCACAATTAGGAAAACTGCAACTAAAACCAGAATAGAGACTATATAAAGAGAACAAAGGGATCATATATAATCAGGCATCTGATGAGCTGATTACTACAATTAAGCCATATATTTAATGCCTAAATTTGAAGCTAAGGCATAATGGGAACTACAATAACTTAGAGCTTTCATCTTCTGACACGACAGAACACCCAAATTTACCTATAGGAATAAAGTTTCTCTTGGAACAAGAGTCAGAAATTTATCCTATGAATTTTTGGTTCCAAATAATAAGACCCTAGATTTGGATAGAAAAGAACTTTAGGGAGCATTTAGCTCAATCTCCTCAATTTACAGGTGAGGAAACTGAGGCATAGAGAGACATGCTTAAGGTCTCAAGGGAGTGAGCAGCTGGGCTTTGGACTATCCTGTAACCCAGGTCAACTGTCCCATGGAGGCATGCTGTTGGTTATGATCCTTAGGAACCAGAATTTCCAGAATTTCCCCCTTGTCCATAAAATCTTCCCAGATCACTTCAGTACATGTCAAAGTTTCTCGTCTCTGAACTTCTTCTTTCTTTTTTTTTTTTAGTGAGGCAATTGGGGTTAAGTGACTTGCCCAGGGTCACACAGCTAGTAAGTGTAAAGTGTCTGAGGCCGGATTTGAACTCAGGTACTCCTGACTCCAGGGCGGGTGCTCTATCCACTGCACCACCTAGCTGCCCCTCGTCTCTGAACTTCTAACAGAAATAATAGCACATATTTCTACAACACATATTAAAGTTTACTAAGGATTACCCTAATTTACAGCTATCTAAAATAATCCTGTGAAGTTAGTAAGGAAAGTATTATGATCTCTACTTTATAGATGAGGACAGAGAGCCTCAATAATACTATGAATTCAGTAGTATCTGCATTATTAACCCCATTTTGCAGATGGGGAAACAGACTCCGAGAACCTTAATAACCTTGTGAGGCAGAATATGCAATTTTGACTTATTTTTACAAATGAGGAAACCAAAGGTCAAAAAGTTTAAATGGCTTGTCAGTGGTTACCAGCAAGTAGGTGGTAGAGTCAGACCTCAAACATCCTGTGTTCTTTCTACTATGCCACATTGTCTCTCTTTATTACTTATTTGTTTTTGTGCTGATTATATGGTACTTACCTCATACTCTACAGAGGCAGAATTAGTTGAAAGAGCCTTGAACTTGAACTGAAATTCCAGGTTCATAACTATCTAGCTGTGTAAATTATCTTATCTCCCCTGAGCCCGAATTTCCGCATATGAAAATAGGATAACAATTGCATCACTTGCGTGACAGAGCTATTTCAAGGAAGGCATGTTGTAAACCCTATAGAAATATGCATCATTATTATCATGCCCCTGTCTGATTTCCCTTACTGGATAGTAAATTACCTAAGAGTAGGTACTATATCTTTGTATTATTTTTCATAGTTTTTCCTATAAAGGACACTCATTAAATATTTATTTAATAAAGGGAATGAGGGAGATCTTACAAGAGAATGTGGATTGCAAATTGTGGTTCATAACACAATGAAATGTTCTTGTGGGTTAGGAAACTAGGAATGAGAAATTCAGTGAAACTCAGGAAGGCTTATATGAACTGACATAATGTAAAGTAAGCAGAACCAGAAAAACCTGTAGTGACTACAGTGATATAAATGGAAAGAACAATAAAATGAAACTGAACATTGTATAGTTATAAAAACCAACCTTTTGCCCTGGAAGAGAGATGAGAAAAAACATAATCTCCTTCCTTTTGGGGAACTATGAATACGGAATGTTTTACATACTTTCAATTCAATTCAGTAGCATTTAGCAAGTGCCAAACACTGGGATAACAAAGACAAAAAACGTAACACATCCTATTCTTAAGTTTACGTTCTACTGGGGTGAGGCATGAAAGAACGAAAGATAGATATGAACCTACAATCTCTTTCTGTCTTTGTTTCTGTCTCTCGGTCCCTATCTCTGTCTCTCTTTTGGTTTCTCTCTCCCCCTTTAGAAGACAGATAAGTAAAGACAAAATGCAAAGTAATTGGGTGGGAGGTGGGTCACTGATAACTGAAGGAATGAGGAAGTGGCATTTATGCTAAGTCTGAAAGGCATTAAGGCTTCCTTGGGGCAGAGGTAAAGGTGGAGAGCAAGGCTTATATTGGTTGATTCTGCTGAACTGTTTATTTTTGTTTTTAATCTTTGCTACTAGGGAAGGCTTGATTACCCATCAAGGAAAAGGGGGTGAGCATAATGGAAAATGAATGTAAAAAGTGAAAGGCATCAGTAAAACTCATAAGAGAAAGACAGAATTTAGATGGCTCATTTCAATCCAACCTGGTGGGTGTGGAATACAGCTCCTAGTGCATACACTGTGTGCAATGGTGTTTCCTTACTGTATGGACACTAGCATTTCCCACTGAGATTTGGAGGCAGATCTAAACATCAGGAATGAGGCAATTCCTTAAGAGCTTTCTGTTACAAAGTTATGCTGATCTCAGGACCCTGGGAATAGAGAAGGCAGGTTAGCATCCTGCTTTTAAGACAATCTCACAGGGCTCCTGGTGTTTTCTTTTGCAGAAGGGAAAGCTTAAATACTGATTCTAACAATCTATCCTATGAGTCTTGGAATTTAGAGGTGGAAGGGATCTGGGAGTCATCTAATCTGACTGCTCACTATATAAATATGGCAACAGGCCCAGAGAGGGCAAAGTCACCCGGACAGTTAATGGTAGAGCCAGAACTCTTGACTCCTAGTGTAGATCCCTTCCATCTCCGTGTTCTTTTTTCTTTTGCAGGGCAATGAGGGTTAAGTGACTTGGCCAGGGTCACACAGCTAGTAAGCGTCAAGTGTCTGAGACTGGATTTGAACTCAGGTTCTCCTGAATCCACCGGTGCTTTATCCATTGCACCACCTAGCTGCCCCTTCCATCTCTAATTTTCAATGCTAACACACGATTGTAAGGGGCAGTACAGAGAAATCAGTAGGGACAACCGTATTCAAGGCCACCTAGACTCTCCCATCTACTTATGGCTTACAAATCCTGACCATTTGGGAAGTAAAGAAAAAGATCTGGTCTAGCCCTAGAAAGGAGAGGATTTCACTCTCTTTAGGCTCCACACCAAGTTTTCCAGTCCAGAATATGATCTCGGATATAAGGAGAGCATCACTGCATTGATGATTATCTACCTCGTGGGCTTCTATGATTTCTTGGGACCAGGGTGGCCAGGAATGCCCTTTGACCTGGTAGAGGGCAGGCTACTGGTCCATGCCAGAATTGTCAAGGAAACAGCCAGACCCCAGGATCCTAGGAAGACAGTTCAGTGTCATGTTTCTTTCTCACCCACAAACCCTTACTCCTTCTATCCATCCTTTCTATCACAGTCCAGTCTCGCCAGCCTGGTGCAAACTATCGAAGAGGTGGATGGATTCCAGTCCCCCGAGGTCTAGAGGACAGAGCTTGTACTGTACTCACTCCTCTCCCCTTGCAGGCTCCCTGCCACCCTAGTAGTCAAGAAGCCTCAGCCTCAGTCCCAGGACAGGCCCCTCCCCTAACAGAACAGGGCCAGGCAGAGGGATGAAGGGCCCGGTGGTGTGGTCGCCTCTCTTTCCGAGCCGGGCCTTCTCTTGGGCCCGGGACTGCCCTGAGGGTTGGGCAGGAAGTCCTACCTGCAGAGAGAGCCCTTCGGACACCCGGGTTGCGCTCTGGCCCCAGACCTGCATGCGCTTGCAGCTGGGGCTTGGGCAGCTCCGAGTATCACCAGAGGCAGGCGGCTGGCGCTGCCGCTGCCGCCCGGACCCTGCCTGTCGGTTCCCCCCCACCCCACCCCCACCCCCGGGCTAGTCTGTAGTTGGTCCTGGATCAAGCCGAGTTGACTGGAAAGCCTACACGCACCTCACGCACTCGGGGAGGGATGGGGAGGATGGTTGAAAGACAAAGAAAGTAGGGGGAGGGAGAGGACGGACGAAAGCAACCAGTAGGAGGGAAGGGTTTAGCCAGAGGATGGATAGCAGGATTGGGCCCAAGGTGGGGGTGGGGGTTGGGGTGGAGATCAAATCTGAGACCAGACTAGGAGATGCTGGAGGAGACTGGATTTAAGAGCATCCCTCTTGCAAGAGGTGAGATTCATCTTCGTTATTCCTCTGCTCTGGAGTGGACCAATAGACAGTGTCTGTTGGGAGACCCGGGTGGCTCCCTCCTATTCCCACTCCCTCCTTTCGCCCCCGGTGGCTTGTGGGACTAGTAGTATTTGGCCGCCACTCCCGGAGGCGCCCACACCCACTGGCCCATCCTTCTTCAGCACTCTGGAAGCCGGGCCCGGGAAGCCGGGCTGGCTTGGCAGGGAGAAAAGAGGAATAAGGAGAAAAGCTTTTTCTCTGCATCCCCTAACTTTAGCCTAGATAAGAGGGTGGGAAGTGAGGCACTGAAACTGGTGTCTAGGAGCGTCGCAAAATCTGTCACAAACAAGGAACCATTGGGCGGCGGGGCAAGGGCAGCTGGAGAACGGGGGGAAGCTCTGAATGACTTCGGTGTGCTCCTGCAGCCAGAGCTATCTAGGCACGTCGGGCTAAATAGAAAGAAGAGGCTAGGAGGGCTAGAGACTGATCTTCATACCACCCCTCTCATTTTCCCCTTTGCAATACCTACCGTCTTTTAAAAACTCAATTCAAACCTCATCTCTCTTCCAGAAAGCCTCCAGCCCATACCTGCCCACTCCCCTCCGCCCCCCGCCCTGTCTCAGTCCCTACCGACAAAAACCTTCGCTCTCCAAGTCCCCGAGAAACTTTGTTTTGTAACCAATGCTCTGAACAAATAATATTTTGAATGATAGTTAACCAGGGCTTATGTCTTTCCCTCCTAGATCTGAAAGTGAGCTCTAGGGTCATGCTTTATCTAAATTTTGTATCTCCGCTAGAGCCTAGTACGGTGATATGCACAAAGTAGGAGCTTAGTATTTATTTATTTGTTTGTTGGTTGGTTGGTTGGTTGATTAATTTCGAAATGGCACTAGAATAGAGAAGCTCAGTGCATTGGAGAGAGCACAAGGCTGGATAGCCCAAGACCTGCCTTCAATTGCCAGGTCTATCACTTATCAAAGGATCACGGGATCTAATCCAACCCATTCATTCTACAGATAAGGAAATTGAGACCCAGAGAGGTGAAATATCTTGCGGGAGATCACACAAGGTAGCAGAACTAGGAGTCGAACATCTTCTGACCAGATCTGGTGCTTTTCTTACTTATGGGTTGTGCAACGTTAGGCAAGTCACTTTAATTTCTCTGGACCTCAGTTTCCCCATCTGTAAAATGAGGATGTCCGAGATGATGTCTGAAGTCGCCTTCAGGTATAACATTCCGTGATTTCTGTGAAAAGGAGGAAGAAAAAGTGAGATAATATAATCATGTCTGGAGAAGACGAATCAGAACTCAAGCAGATTGTTTTTATTCTTACTTCTTCCTTCCCACCTTGTTCTCCCACCCCACTGCACCCCACCCCCTCATCCTACATTTCATGCAATCGTTGACCAGCGGAGTCCTCCTGTGTCCTGCCCTTGCCAGGCTTGCCTTGGGAAGCTGAAGAAGGGACCAACATCGCAAATCCCAACCGGGTCCTAAAAACCTCCTAGCCTCTTCCCATACTAGGGCTGGGGAAGGCTACTGCGCATGCTTCCGCATGATGCGCTCGCAGCTTTCTTAAATCTGTGCTTAATCAAACGCAGAGAAATCCGACGCTGCGGTTGGTGTCGGCTCCCGACCCCTTTACCTCGGCTTTGCGCGTTCCATCCTGGGCCCCCAACCTTCTGACCCGTCTCTGACATTCCATCTGGTGGTCCGAACGTCCCAGCCCGCTCCGGCCATGACAGCTCATTCCTTCGCTGTCCCCGTGATTATCTTCACCACCTTCTGGGGCCTTATCGGCATCGCCGGGCCCTGGTTCGTGCCCAAGGGGCCCAATCGCGGGTAAGAATAGCCTACCCCGCCCCGGCCCCCCCCCTCCCCCCAGCCCTCTTGAATCCCAGATTGGTACCCTGGTTGCCCTTCCTTGTCTCTGGTCCTGTTAAGCGTTATCCCTGCTCTAACCTGCCAATCACCACGTCATCTTTTCATTTCTGGCCCTCTTCCCTACCTTAAAGCCCACCCCCACCCACTACTCTTTTCCCCTCCACCCTGCCTTCCATCTCCACCGCATTATTTCTTCACTCCAGCTAATGATTAGTTTAATCAGCAAATACTTATTGAATTCGTGCTGTTCTTCCATCCCTGGTTTACAAACTGTGGGGATGGATACCAAAGGAAAAAGCTTTCTTTTCTGTAAGCTTCCTGAAGCCAGAAACGATGCTTTATCTAACATAAGCAGTTAACTTCTCAGTGCCTAATATTGTGCTCTGCATCCAGTAAACGATTAATAACTGAGTTTTTGGTTGAAAGATAGGATAACCTGCCCCAGGGGAGCTTAAAGTTTAATTAGAAGATGCCACACACAGGAGAGAAAATTTTTTTTTGTCGTTTCAGCTGTGTCTGACTCTTCATGACCCCATTTGGAGTTTCCTTGGCAAAAAAAAAATATTGGAGTGATTTACCATTTCCTTCTCCTGCTCAATTTACAGATGAGGAAACTGAGGCAGACAGGTTGAAATGACTTGCCCAGGGTCACACAGCCAATATATCAGTTGCTAACTCCTTGGTGGGGACTGTCAGTGCAGTAAGATTTAAGACATCAAGCAGTCAGGATGAGCCACATTTCTGTAAAATGACTGGTGGGGAGCTGGATAAAGAGAATGACTCTAGGCTACTCGGCAGATTCATCGCTAACCTCTGGCCAGACAAACAAGACTCTGTGGAGACTCTCCTCTTAGGCTGCATAGTATAGTGGAGAAGAAAGACCAGGCTTTGCCATTTATTTACTAGCCGTGTGACCTTGGGTGAGTCATTTCAATTTGAAAAGCACCAATCAAGTGACTATTCCTAAGGCAACCATGCTAATCATTTGGGATAGAAAAATGAAAAATTATACAGTGCCTGCTTTGAAGAAACTAACACTCTCTGGGCTTCACTTTCCTCATCTTTAACACCTACCCTTCCTTTTTCACAGGATTGTTAGAAAAACTCTTTGTGAACTAATCTCCTATGAAGTAGATGATTTCTCAGTTCATTGTAACCCATATCAGGATCAAACTACCTCTCCCCTCTGGGATCTCTCAGTATGGTGCCTGGCACATTAAGTGGGGGCTTAAATAAATGTTTATTGACTGACAGAAGAGAAGGTTTGTGACTAAAATCCCTTTTGATGTGTTTTTAAAACCCCTCTTTCTTCTGCTCCACGTGGACAGGAAAAGTAGCTGGTTGGAATTTTTAAAACTTATTTTTTTTTTTTGAGAGGCAATTAGGGGTTAAGTGACTTGCCCAGGGTCACACAGCCAGTAAGTGTTAAGTGTCTGAGGCTGGCTTTGAACTCCTGAATCCAGAGCCTGTGCTTTATCTACTGCGCCACCTAGCTGCCCCTTGGCTCTGACTTCTACATGTTTACAAATCCTATAGGCTTCTTCTGGACATCCATACTGTACGTACCTCTGCTGTTTCCAGGTGCCCTTCTGATTGGTGGGCTGCAGTGGGGGAAGAGACTGGAGCCAAGGGACTCTGATACCCTCTCCAGGTGTATCCTTGATTTGTCTGTCTTTGTCCCTCCTAACCTCTCTGTCTCGTTGCAGGGTAATCATCACCATGTTGGTCACCACTGCTGTCTGCTGTTACCTGTTGTAAGTAACTCTCCAGGAAGTCCACAACCCCAAACTAATTATTTTCCTAGTCTGCCCTTCCCCACATCCCCAACTCTGCCAAACTTCCATCTTGCTTCTGTTGAGCATTTAAAGCGTTATGAAAGTTGCACTGGCATACCCAAAGGAGGTAAGGTTTGGATGGCAATTTGCTAGGTATGGTGCAGGGGGGATCCTTGTTCAGGAAAGGGTTGGACTAGGTAGCCACTAGTCCCCTCTGACACTGATGTTCCAGGGTTCTCTGAGGTGAGGTGGAGTTTATAGGGGTCCCCTGCTTTGAGACAATCCAATACGTGACAGTTTAACTTAAAAACATAAATTTGCATTACAAAAGTGTGCTTTTTATTTCTTTTATGTTGTCTTTATTGTCTGCAGGTGACACTTTGTAGGTATAGCATGAAACACAGGAGAGATTAAAGTAGTAGTGACCCAAATTGGCTCCCTTCTTTAAGTCTTCTGAAAGGCAGTGTGTCACTATGTTAGTTATCCAACAAGGGAGTTCAATATAAGTTGTCTTTCTGGTGCTACTCTTTTTGAGCCACTAGCCCAGTATCCAATCGCCTTAGTTCCTCTCCAACATGTTGCATAGTACAGCTTCCCCAAAAGCTACAGTACTTTTGCTGGCTACCATTGGGTGCTCAGCCTGCAAATGCCTAGACAATTCCATCTGTCCCTGTTCTTCTTCAACTGCTACTACTGCTCAGATTTGAAATTTAAACTAGGGTACCTTACAAATGATTGCTCCAAATGATTTTAAATAGGAAATGTATAAACCTAGAGTCTTCACCCCATAGCTGTAATCTCTCTTGGTCAATGGTCCCCATATTTATACGATACAGGAATTTAACATGGTATGACAACAGTAACAATAATAACTGATAATGATAAGGCTTAATAATAAAAGCTCTATAAAATTTACAAAGTGATTATGTATATTATATCATTTGGTTCGAATAACAACCCTGTGCTATTATTATCCCCATTTTCCAGATGAAGGAACTGAGGCAAAGTGAAGCTAAGTCAATTTCCCAAGGTCACTTAGCTCAAAAGTACTTGAGACATGATTTAAAGTCTGGTCTTTTTGACTTTAAGTCCAGCATACTACCAACTATGCCATCCACCTGCCCATGATGTGATAGCTAACATTTATGAAGAGTACTTTAAGGTTTGCATAGTGCTTTACATATACACACATGTGTGTACACATAATTTATATACATATACACACATGTGTGTACATATAATTTATATACATACACACACGCACGTGTACATATAATTTATACACATATATACACACGCGAGTGTACATATAATTTATACACATATATACGCGTGTGTACATATAATTTATATACATATATACACACATGTGTGCACATATAATTTATATGCACATATACACATGTGCATACATATAATTTATATACATATATACACATGTATACCCACATGCAAATATACACATATACATGTATGTATATAAGTGATATGTGATGCATAAATACAAAAGATATATATGTATGTATGTATGTATGTGTATGTGTATGTGTGTATATAATCCTCACAACAAACCTGTGGTGTAGGTGTTATCCCCATTTTACAGATGAGGAACCTGGGGCTGAGAGAGGTTAAGTGACTTACCTAGAGTAGACTAGCTGGTACATGTCTGAGAACACAATATGCTGTAGCCAGCCAGGAAATCTTCTCTTTGTAGAACCTTGATGGCCGACTAGTGATTAGGAGACCTGAGTTCTTGTCCAGACTGGCATTTCTCAGGAGTTGTTGTGGATAATAAGGCCCTTAACCATCTAATAAAAATGGCTAGCATTAATATAGCACCTAACCATGTGTCAGGCACAAACATTATCTCATTTGATTCTCACAACAACCCTGGGAGGTATGTGGTATTATTATTACCCCCACTTTACAGTTGAAGAAACTGAGGTAGAGGTGAAGTGATTTGCCCTAGGGATTTGAACTTGGGTCTTCTTGACTCCAGGCCGTAGCACTTTGCCACCTAGCTTCAGTGTCCTCATCTACAAAATGGGGATGATAATAACATCATCTTCCCTCCCTCCCAGGGTGGATCAAAAGAGATACTAAATCACAAAGTGTGATCTACACACCAGATATCTATAGTTGTTTTGGCTAGTAATTTACATACTACTTAGCTTCCAGGGTTGTAGAGTAGTAAACTGCAAAGAGGGATTATTTCTACCTTTCTTTCAGAAGGCTAACCTAATTAAATAGGATAGGCTGGAATGATGAACTCAAGCACAGGTTGTCTCTCAGCCCTGATCCTGGGATTCTCCAGCATGGACCTTCTTTCTCTGGAAATAGAAAAAATGGAGAACTATCTTTTCTCTATCACCAGGCTCATCACCACCCTGGCTCAGCTGACCCCTCTATTTATATCCCAGCTGAAGACTTGTAATGAGAGAGCTTTAAAGAGCATCTAGTCCGATACTCTCATTTTACAGTTGGAGAAACTGAGGCCCCAGGAAAGGAAGGGGTTTTGTCTTTGTCTCTCCAGAGACTAGCACAGTCCCTGGCACATGGAAGGCACTTAATGAGTGTTTGGTGAAGTGACTGATTGTCCAATGACGCCTGATCAGTTAGTGGTGGAGCTGAGCCTAGGGCCCAAGTCAGTGAGTTCAGTTTCCAGGACTCTCGTCATTAAGTTTAGCTTTGTGTTCAGATCCCAGAAGATCTTCAAGAAATATTAAGTCATTTGGGGCTATTAGGATCATTTGGTTAATGTTAAGTTGTGGGCTTGTTCTCTGTGGTCATGTTAGCCATGCAAGGGGAACAACGGGGTGTGGACACTGGCTATTCCCATAACCCTGGCTAGCTATCACATAAACACATGTGTTTAGTCACAGGACAGACAGAGGGTACACATTACTTGGTTCCCTGTAACCCAGTCTCATTATTGGAAAAAAGCAACTCAAAGCGCAGCAGCATACTCATTGCATGGGAAAGTGACCATATCAGGTCAATTCATTTGTCTGAGGTTCAGGGTGAGGTTCTGACTCCTTTCAAACTCATCCTCTGTCTTTGCCTCTGGTAGCTGGCTGATTGCCATCCTGGCTCAGCTGAATCCTCTGTTTGGGCCCCAGCTGAAGAATGAGACCATCTGGTATGTCCGATTCCTGTGGGAGTGACCAACCGCCATCACCTGTCCCAGGTACCAGGGTAGGCAACGAAGACCCTACGGGTTCTCTTCCTTCCCACCCCCAGACAAAGGGGCACCTTTTTCCTTTTTTTCCACACACCTAAAATACTGCTCTTTTATGGGTGAAGAAGGAAGTCCCTTTTGGAGGAGACACTCCAGGGCATTGTTTTCCAGTAGTTTTTGAGTATGAGAACTTTTTTTTTTAACATCAAAAAATTTGTCAGATATCCTTCACTTGATAGTAATTACATTCACATCGAACATTTTGTTGGAGTTTCAGAAATCTCAAAATGGCAGTGCTTGGTGTGCATTGGGATTCTTGGACCCCTTACAAATAACTCCATAGCTCAAAGGGAGAGGTTACAGTCTCCCCCCAGGCAGTCCCTGGAGAAGCATTTTGGTTTGGGTCACTTAATTGCAGGGTCAGCAAAAAATTTTAGCCCTAGTAGAGCTTAGCAATAGATGCCTCTGTCAAGCTAGAAGTATAGGTTTGGGAGATAGAGGAGATAGAAAGTGGCATAGGTGTTGAGGAGTACAAAGACATCTTTCCCATATTAGCAGAGTTGGCCTTAGGTCATCCCTAATGGCCCACTCCAAAAAGACCTCCCAGTGTCCAAGCCTTGGCAGAGCTTACAAGTCTATGTTGTCTAAAGTAGGCACAAGATACCCAGGGATGTGCTGGTAAAGCAGGATACATTTTTAAGTTTGATCTTCTGCATTATTAACATTTTCTCCATCTTAAGTGAAACAAATCAAGCCCTGGTTTGTATCATCTGCTGATTTCTGAAGTATAAACACTCTCATTTACACTTGCTGTTGCAAGCTGGTGTGAGCTGGCTCCAGAACAGCAATGGATGAGCCCTTGCTCTCTGAGACCTTCAGAGAGACTCTCTTCTGGGTAACTCAGTTCAATGAGCATGTGCACTAGATACGGTGTGCTGAGGGCAGGGAGAGAAAGAACATCACTGACGCTCTCCTTAAGTAGCTCCCAGTCTAATGGGGATACAACAATGTAGATTTTTAGAGGTCGCCGTGTTGTTTTGAGAACAAAAACAATGAACTGAGAGCTAATCAAGGGAGTGACTGGAATCGACACTGATGCAGGGTGGCCTGTGATACAGGCAAAGGGGAGGTCTAGACAGAGTACTCTGAGAACATTCGAGGAGAGGAGGGGTATCGGGGCAAGTTCAACAGAGTAGGTGGCCCCCCAGCTGGGAAACCTTTTGCATTCTCTTCTCTTCCTTCATGTTGCTATCTTATTTCAGGCCATCATGACTTCTCCTAATTGGGCTTCCTGCCACCATTCTTTCCTTTCCAATTCATCTTTCACATGTTGGTCAGATAGAAATTCTTTTTTGTGTGTGTTTTGTTTTGTTTTTTGGTGAGGCAATTGGGGTTAAGTGACTTGCCCAGGGTCACACAGCTAGTAAGTGTTAAGTGTCTGAGGTCGGATTTGAACTCAGGTCCTCCTGACTCCAGGGCCAGTGCTCTATCCACTGCGCCACCTAGCTGCCCCAGATAGAAATTATTAATAAACAGATATGCTCACGTCACCTCCAATGTGAAAAATCTTTGGCAGCTTCCTATTGCCCCAAGGATAAATATACAAAATCCTCAGCCTGATATTTAAACCATTCACAACCTACCTCCTACCTACCTTCCCAAGATTATTTCATATGACTTCCCTTTAACACCCCTGCTGGCCTGCCACCTGTTTCCTATACACAACTTCCCATCTCGCCTTCATTCATGTCTTTGCACAAATGTTCCCTATCTAGGACACACAGCTCAGGCACTTCCTCATACATGATATCTTTCCTCCTCTTCCCCAATTCCTCCCCATCCCTGTCCTCAGTTATTAGCAAAATTGCTTTGCATTAATTTGCATAAGCTTTGTATTTATTTATTAATATGTATTCCTAGGGTAGAATATAAGCTTGGACTCTTTTGGTCTTTGCCTTTGTACCCCTAGCATATGTTAGTTTTTAAATAACGTTTGTTGATTTGAATAAAAGGAAGAGAAGGATTTTAATTGACAGGTCCCCACTGGGCTGGGGGACCAAGGAGGCAAACTCTGGAAGGTAGAGGTGACTCTGTTCCAGATCGCTTTACCCTAGGTGTGGAGGGTCCCCCTTTTTTGTTTCCTCCCCCTGGGGTGGGTGTCATGGAGGGTGGGAAAAGAGGCAATATTTAACACATGGGAAAGTGAGGCACTGGGGGCGGGAGGAGCAGTTTTGGGGGAGGGGGTTCAATTGTGTTTGGTGCCATGGGAAACCCAACTAACACCTGTCTCCATACCCATTTTGTCTTTGTCTTTTCAGCTTCTCCAACCCTCTTGCTCTTCTGTTGATTTCAGGCCCAATCAACCCTGATGGCCTCCCCACTTCTGCATCCCTGTGTTCTTGGTATCGCTCTTTTGTCTCTTCAGCTTGGTCACTCTGAGACCCAGACCTTCCCACTGGATTTGATCTGGAGCCTAGCCCAATTCTAGGAAATAGCCTCTTTCCTGGGAGACCTGGGCCCCAGGAGAGAGGGGCTCATAATCAGCCTGAAGGGAAAACATTCTTAATTTTTAGCACTCCCTCTTTTCTTCTCCAGTTACACTTAGCCCTCTCCTGAATATGTGATGTTTCTTTCTGCAAATGTGACTGAGTGCAGAGACTTGTCCTAACCCAAGGATGGGTCCCTGTTGAGTGAGTCCAGTATTCCTAGGGCTTGGGATTGAATTTTTTGGATAGGAGGCAGTGTAGTTTAGAGAGAATTTTGGAGACCTGGAATCTCCCTGCACAAGTCATAACCTCTCCAGGTCTTATAAGGGGGTTGCACTGATCTTCCTTCCAACTCCAACATTCGATTAACCTTTTATGATTCTGTGATATACTTTGATGTAAAATTTGTGGACATTGTGAGATATGGAGATAGGGGGAGGATCTTTCTTTCCTTTCTTGGAAAAGCATAGATTTGGAGTAAAAATTAAAGTGCATGAAATAATTGTTAATGCTCTTTTCAGAGCTGAAATAATTTTACTTAGGAAAGAGCAAATATAGTTCTTATGTGTAACTTGGTCTGCTAATCAAATGAACTTGCTCATTTTATATGAAGAGTGAAGACCTAGAATAAAACTTGAAAACAGAGATGAAAGGGAAGCAGAACATTTTTATTTCCTAATTTGAAGAGAAATAAGAACAACAAAACAGCTCAATTGTCTTCTACAAATTTTTCTGCCTTTAATTTTTTTAATTCCTAGCCATTGATTTCTTTTCTTTTCTTTTCTTTCCTTTTCTTTTCTTTTTTTGTGGAGCAATGAGGTTTAAGTGACTTGCCCAGGGTCACACAGCTAGTATCAAGTGTCTGAGGCCGGATTTGAACTCAGGTCCTCCTGAATCCAGGGCCGGTGCTTTATCCACTGCGCCGCCTAGCTGCGCCCTAGCCATTTATTTCTTAAATATTCAGCTCCCTTTCATCCAGATTAGATACCTGTTAGATATCCTGTTGGTCTGTTACAACTGGCACCTTGGAGCCTATAGAAGACATGACTTTGGGTTCTCTGCTACCCACAAACTAGTTGGAGATATAAGATGGAAGAAGGGAAAGACTTGAGAATGTTCCCATAACAACTTGCAAATAATTGCAAGGTACAGTAGAAAGGTACTGGACCTAGAGTCAGGAAGACTCATCTTCCTGAGTTCATATCTGGTCTCAGACATTTCCTGGTTGTATGACCCTGGACAAGTCATTTAACTCTGTTAGCCTCAGTTTCCTCATCTGTAAAATGAGCTGGAGAAGGAAATGGCAAACCACTCCAGTAGCTTTGATAAGAAAATCCCAAATGAGGTCATGAAGAGTCAGACATGACTGAAGAACAACAGTGGAAAAAGCACTGAATTTGGAATCAGAGACCTGGATGGATTTGAAGCCAACTTTTGGCTCTGCTGGTGACTCCTTGTGGAACCATGAGCAAGTCACCTCAGCTTTGTGAGCTGCAGTGTGGAGCTCTGAGAATCTTTCCCATCTCTGAATCCTTGATTCTTCAAGCCTAGTGCCGATGGGATGGATAGAGTTGTAATGAGAAATGAATGCCTGGAGTTGACATTTAATAAGCCAGGAGCTACTTTCTCTCCCTCTGACCTGGGGATCTTGGAGGATCTCTGGGGTTACATCCCCGAGAAAGCACACACACCCTTCCAAGCAGGGGGAGGCTTTTTTTTCCTCGCTGCCCTAGGTAACTTCTGCTTCCTGTGAATGGGTACTTTGTCTTCTTCCTGTCCGAGCAATAGCTACCTAGGGTAGCATCTAGCTCCCTGGATGGATAATTCATGTTAGAGAGGATAGAGCTTTGTATATAAGGATTATTAAGCTGAGAGGGCTCTTAGCCACTTTCTAGTCCCATTTCCTCATTTGAAAATGAGGAAGCAAACCTAGAGAGGTTAGGATTAGAAAGGGATGAACACCTGGTTTATTGCAGTTCTAAGGCTGGGACCCAGAGCACCTAGCTTCCCAAACCAGTGCCCTTTCCCCTAAAGCAAACTCACTCCTAAAAGAGCCTGGTTCTCATATGTGTTTGTTTAATTGAAATTAATTATTTACCACTTAGAAGGCACTTTCTGGTTCTGGTGTTGACCAGTTCCCCCCCCCCCCCCATTCCCCACTCTTGGAGCATCCTTCTGCTCTCAGATTCCCTGCCCTTCCTTCTTGGGTCCGTGTTTGACCTGAGGGTGAATTAAGTGCATTCAGCTCCGGTTTTGTTTAGTGATCCATGATTGGTGAACAAATCAAGGTGTTCGCTGGCAGTTTCCTAACCTCTGTTTGACTTTGCTCTTCTGGCCCCTGCTACCTGCCCCACTTTTTAGTGTGGGCTGAGGAGAAGGGGAATATCTGGGGAGCTGGAACCAAGGCTTAACACTGCAGCTCAGGGGCGGGGAGGGTGAGGGGGGGGAAGTGCAGCGGCAGCGGCAGCGGCAGCGGCAGCGACAGGAGCAGCAGCAGTTTTTTCTGTGGCTACTCATCTAACCCCAAGGGGAAGAAGAATTTCACTCTTTCCTCTCCCTGGGGAAGGTGTAGGCCTATTCTCCCTTCTCTTCCTCAGCAGCTCCAGGTAGAGGTCAGGAGCAGAGTGGGAAGGGTGTGTTCAGAAAGAATTTTGATCACCTGTGGCCCTCCTTGGCTCTCTTGTATCTGGTAGAGATAGTGATTCTTATTGCAATGGATGTTATGAATGTTCAATAAATCTGGACACAAACTATTTTCCTGATTGATACCTTTTGGTTTTTTTTACGTTACAGTTGTTTCTGGATCTTATCCCCTCCACAACCAGGGAGCACTCCCTTGTATGAAAGCAAACAGTTTCACTGTTCATGAACCCAGTTCATTCAGTGACCTTTTCTTATGTGTGCATGCTTTTGCCCTTTCGTCTCTGCCAAGGGGAGGAATGGATCTAGTCACTGGGAAACGTGACTGTGTTTTGCAATTACTCAGAACTGTTTCCTTTTGGCCAAATGAACAAGTCAACAAGCATTTATTAAGTGCCTACTATGTTCCGGATTCTGTGCTAAGCATTAAGGATACCAAGAAAAGCAAAATCATGCCCTGTCCTCAAAGAGCTCATCTGCTACATGAGGCTGCTGTATGTGCATAAATAATTAAGTAGGAGGTAATTGGAGGAGGAGAGCCAGTGTGGTATAATAGAGATCAGGGCTTAAAGCCAGGAAGACCTGGATTCAAATTCTGCTTCTGATACTAGCTGACTGTGGGCAAGTCACCCTCTCAGTGAGTGCTCTAGGATGTAGCAGCGTGCACAGTGCAAAGTATGTATATTGTGTGTTCAGAACCGCCACATTCAGTTGCATGACCTCATATGGGGTCTCAACCCACAGCTTAAAAAGCTTTGCCCTAGGATACCCCTATTTCCCATTTTTTTTTAGGTATTAAAAATTTTTTAACATAAAGTTTTGAGTTCAAAATTATCTCTCTTTCTCCATTCCCTACCCCACCCACTGAGAGGACAAACAATATTTCCATATTAGCTATATTGCATAAACAGGCAAGAAAAACACAGAAAAATGCTTCAGTCTTCACTTAGAGTTTATCAGCTGTCTCTCTAGGGTTGGATAGCATTTTTCATTATGAGTCCTTTGGAATTGTCATGAATTATTGTATTGATCAGAGTAGCTAAGTCTGTTACAGTTGATTTGTGTTACAATATGGCTGACTATTTACAATGTTTCCCTGGTTCTGCTCACTTCACTTTGCATCAGTTCATATAAGTCTCCCCAGATCTTTCTGAAACCATCACCTTGTGAGAATTATTGACCAGTATTTTATTTTTATTTCACTCAGTAATTGATTCTATTCTGTAAACATATTCTGTATAACAAACCTGAGTCTCTTCTTTGTTTTGAAGTGAAGAAGCATGAGTTCAAAAATTCAATCTTCTTCCCTCACAGTTAGATGTTAAAGTTTATTCTCCCTATTGATTACTCTTAGTTAAAGAAAAACTCTGAGCTAAGTCTAGAAGTTCAATACTCTCATAAAATACTTTATCTATAAGGGAACTGTTTTCTAGCACCACCTACAAATCACTTTGTGCTAAAGAAGCTTCTTATCCCTCATAACTTCAGCTCCTGAGAAACTCCATGTCATCTTTGAGAGTGGATGAGCTGACCTTGTCCCATCTTAGCCTTATCATTGCCCAATTAAAAGTGGTTTTATCTCCTTCCTAGGTGCCAGTGGGGGTAGCTAGGTGCAGCAGTGGATAGAGCACTGGCTCTGGAGTCAAGGGGAGCTGAGTTCAAATCTCATCTCAGACATTTAATAGCTGTGTGACCTGGGCAAGTCACTTAACCCTAATTACCTCAGACATCCTGGGCCATCTCCAGTTATCCTGATGTATATCTTGCCACTGGACCCAAATAGCTCTAGAGGAGAGAGTGAGATTGGTGACCTTGCACAGCCCTCCCTCATTTTAATCCAATTCACTGCTCTTCTTTGAGAATGAAGGACAAACTAAACAACAAGTTGCCAGTGAGTCTGCTAACCATAGTTTACTATCAGTGGTCTTGGGATGCAGCTGGGTCTCATAAATTTATAAAGCATTCCTTTAAGACAGGGAAAGGTGGTCCTAGTCCCTCTTATGTGTAAACCCCTTCCCTCAATGTAACCAATCATGATTCCTCACCCCCCATGGTATTGCCAACCCCATAACTAATTATATGATTTCCTCACCTGTTTTGTTCTTTGTTCTATGCCCATAAAAAGGAGTTGTGTCTTCAATTCTTTTTCTTTGGCTATAAGTTGAGGCAAGCCATTACACCTGCTTTATTAACGGTTAGTACCTCTGCTAATAAGTTATTATATCGCTCAGAGATAATATGCCTCAATCTAGGTTTGTTGAATTTCAATGATGACACCCTTCCTCATTTCTAATAACAAAATAGTATCCCATCACAATCATATACAACAACTTGTTCAGTCATTCCCCAGTTGATCAACATCCCCTCAATTTCCAATTCTTTAGGCAACTGCAGGAAAGGTCTGTTTTACTCTGGTAAAAGATGAGCACAGGGGCAGCTAGGTGGCGCAGTGGATAGAGCACCGGCCCTGGATTCAGGAGGACCTGAGTTCAAATGCGACCTCAGACACTTAGCACTTATTAGCTGTGTGACCCTGGACAAGTCATTTAACCCCAACTGCCTCCAAAAAAAAAAAAAAAGATGAGCACAGTCCTAGAGGAGGTGTCCAGGCAAGCCAGGGGAGGCCCCTAGCCCCAGCACAGATCTGCAACCTGGGGGAGCAGGCCAGCCATCTGACCCAGAGGCTAAGGCTGGTGGATTACTTGAGTTCAGAAGTTCTGAGCTGCAGTAGGGTTAAGGTTGATCAGATGTCACACTATGTTTAGCATCAATAGGGTGAATTCCCTGAAGTGGAGAGATACCAAGCTGAGTAGGAGGGGAAAACATGTGAGGGTCAGAAAAAGGAGCAGGTTAAAGCTTTGGTGCTAATAAGGTGAGTGGCTGCTTCCCTTCCGGCCTGGACAAGATCAAATACCAAATCTTTAAAAAAGTTTATGGTTAAATTGAAATAGAGAAATAATCTCAGCTCCCTCCTGTCAGTGGTTAAATCCCATAGATCACTCCCCACTGGGGACAATAGGACAATTCCTCTCAGTCTGACAATGTATAAAACACTTTAATCTTGGGTCTGGCTTCAAAAAATTAGTTGAACTCTGAATCTGTTTTATGTTTTAGGTAATACTCAAAATATGTCTGACTTTATATAGGGCAGGAAAAAATTTTGAAAAGTGATGTTTGGTAACACCTTTCCTCTTGGAGGGAACTTTCAGACAATACAAAAATATTTCCTCTTGGAAGGTAGCTGATATGAGATCAGATGCTTATTAATTATATCGGTTTCCTATTTTTACCCCCACCCAAAGCAACCATGTTTTTTGTCTACTGTGAGCAGGTATTAGAGAAGGAGATGACCAGACAGTCACTATGATCTAATCAGGTACAACTGGACTGGGGCCCCCTTATGAAAGTGAAGCCACAGGACAAAAGAATCAAAGCAGGAAACATTTATTAAGAGCCTACCGTGTGCCAGGAACCGTGCTAAGCACTGGGGATGTAAAGGAAGGCAGAAGAGTCCCTGCTCTCAGGGCACTCACAGTCTAATGTGGGAGGCAACAGGCAAACAACTTAGTGCCAACCAGACCCATCCAGGACAAAGTGGAGAGAATCCCTGACTGAGGGAGGGCACTGGCAGTGAGGACAGAGGGGAAAGGCTTCTCACCAGAGGTGGGGTTGGAGCCCCTTTGGAGGAATCTGTAGGAAGCCAGGGGAGCCTGGAGGCTGAAGGGGCAAGGAGAGAATTCCAGACATGGAGGATGGTGAGGCAAAGAGCGAGGTACAGGAAGAAGGGCAGGTACACTGGGCGGCTGATTCATGGAGGAGAGTGTGGTGGAAGAGTCCTGGGAAGGCAACAAGGGGCCCTGCTACCAAAGGCTTGAACAGCCCAAGGGAGGATTGTATACTGGATCCTGGAGGCAAAAAGGAGCCACTGACCTTTGTTGAATGGAGCCAGGGGAGAGTGTGTATATGTGTGTGTGTGAGACAAAATAAAATTATAAACACTGTTCTTGACTTTTGTCAATGAATGAGATAATCCTTTTTATTTTATACATGGAGGTTAGGGGAGAAAAACATTAAAAATTTCATGGGGAGGTATAGAAAAGGAAAAAAATGGGGATAAGGCAAGTTATTTGATTTCCTACATTTTTCTACTTTTTTTAGACCTTCACCTCTCCAAGTATATCCAAGATGATAGTTTGGGGAACAACCTGATTTAAACACAATACATCTTTGCATTCCCAGGTTAACAGATACTCTTGATATTTAAATGATGCTTTATAAATAAGCAGTGGCTTATATGTGAAACGTTTTAAAAAATCTATTAAAAACCTCCCATCGTTTGCAGAGCTCATCTTTCATCTTTCTGCTCCTTCTAGGCAAACTTCTCAGGTCTTTTATTTTGTTTCTTTTCTCCCCCTGAAATTACTTGGTTGGCATTGGGTTAATGATGGAGTAATCCTGCAGGAGACTTGGAATCTGGTTAGAAAAGTGATAGTCAGGAATGTGAAGTCTTCCTGCCCCTTGGCTCTGCATCCTTCAATGACTGCCCATCTTTATGAATGTTGCCCAAAGTAGAAACTAGATAGGAAATTATTCTGGTGGCCAGAAGATCTTAGAATGTGTTTTAAATTATATCTTTCGCATAAACTTTAATGAAAAATGAATTCAAGTTTAGAACTTCCCAAAGTTTTCTCAGATAACCCTCAGGCTGCTCCTGGGAGCTGTTATATCTCCTGTAGTTCTCATTTTCTTCTAACTTTCTTCTTATCATCATAATCCTGCCTTGGCTTCTCATATTCTTCTTCTTGCTTCTGATATTCTTAATTTTGCTTCAGATACTGCTCATAATCCTTTTCCATTTTCCCCCCTTTCTTCCATTACCTTCTCATATTTCTGCATGGTTTCTTCCATTTTCTCAAAACAGTCCTTGTAGTATTGCTGACACCCCTAGCCTCTCTCTCCTGGAGGAGCTCTTCCACTGCTTTATATGCATTGTTGGTGTAGTGGGTACACCCATTATCTTGCACCATTTCTGAAATCATGGCCATCAGCTCTGAGATCTGGGCATCTCTCTGGACTCCACTAGCATTATTTTCAAATGCACAGCATCGGTGTTCACACTTCTCCAATAACTTCCTGAAATATGAGTCTTCAATGGTTCCTAAGTAATCTTCTATACTTCCTTCTCCTAGTCTGTCTTTCCCAGTGAATACAAGAATCAAAAACTTCACTGCTTCAGCTCTTAGAATAGTATAAAGCCTTTCAATGGCTACCTTATCCTCCTGGCTGAAACGACCCACTTGCAACACCAAGAGAATAGCATGTGGTCCTGGAAAGGATAGCATCACCAAATGAACTATTTCTTTCAAATTTTCTTGGTCGGCTGTGTCAGTGTCAAAAATGCCTGGAGTATCAACAACAGAAATGTCTCTCCCATTCCATGTGGTCCTGGCTTTCCTGCAGACCTTGGTGACTGATGTTGCTGAACACCTGGACTCAAACTCTTTCCTGCCCAGAAGGGTGTTTCCTGTTGTACTTTTCCCAGCCCCTGTTTTCCCCATGAGGACAATTCTGAGTCCTGGCTCACTTGAACCTCTTCCACTGTTTTCTGGGTCTGTAGAAAACAAGTAAGAAAGAAGAATGAATGACTGGCTTGTGTAATAAAGCCCTGCTCAGAAATCCCATAATGACATAGAGGTGACCCTTAGGTTCTTGAGGGCTATCCTTGGCTCTGCCAATGGAACACAAGTTGAGACAGGTCCTAACAATTAGGATAAGCTTTGAATATGGGCCAGCTCTCTATTATCTGGTGAAATTCACAGATCCTTGGCAGCAGAAAGGAGACCACTACCATCAGGTGACTATTTTTTTTTGGGGGGGAAGGGCTGGGAGATGGGGTTTCTTAGAATTATGTAACTTCAAATGCCACCATTCCACTGAGAAATAAAATAAATTAATTACTATTGCTTGCTGGAGAACATGTGTGCACGTAAACATTTATACATAACTGTATTGTACTCAATTTATTATAGTAGGGTATGGTATAGTATAGTATAGTATGCTATGTCATGTCCTGTCTTATGATATTGTTTTATATTATACATAATATAATAATACAATATATACTGTAACGATTGGAATGATGCCACGTGCTGGAAAGTTACTGTAGGAAAGCTCTGCCATGAGGAGAAGGCATCTGAAGGCAAGCCATGCAGCTTTTCTTTGGCGTCAGGAAGTGGCGTTTGCTCGTGGGTACTGTCCATCAAAGCTACCAGCCAATGAGCTTGAAGCTGTGTATGCGTGTGGATGGGGGATGTTCCCAGTTTGACAGGAGGCTTCTGGGAGGAAGGAAGAAGCTTTGGGTCTTATTTGTTCCTGACCTCGCCATGGCGGGTTGGATGATGGGGTCTCTTAGAAATAGTTAGATTTTTACTTTTCCCTCTGATCCTAATGCTCTTTAATAAATACTTAAACACTTAAATACTCTTGCTAAAGCTTATAATTTATTGGCTACCACTCATTAGATTTTAGATAGTATAGCTAGAATTTTAGCCCCTTACAATAATAACATATTATCTTAGTCATTGAGGCCTTTTCTTCCATACTAGGGTCTTTGTGTGATACAGAAATTGATTCCTACTTCCCCTAAAGAATATGAATTATTATTTCATAGTTAGAATCCTCGTAGAGGAAAGATCTAATCATCTCCATCAGGAGGCTTTTATTTTCCCTTGAGAAAAAAAACAACAAATCCCCTTTTTCTGCCACTACTCTCTTGGAAGATTCATGGCTGTCTTAATTGGCTACTGTCCTGTTTGACTAGGTAGATTTGATTTTATAAAATTAAAGTTTTTAAATTAATAAAAACAAATGCATCTAAAACTAGAATGAAAGCAGGAAACTAGAAAATAATTTTTAATATCAAGTTTCTCTGATAAAGGTCTCAGTTTTCAGATATAAAGGCAACTGTGTCAAATTTATAAAAATAAGAGCCATTCTCCAATTGATAAATGGTCAAAGGACTTAAGAACAGGAAATTTTCAGACAAAAAAATCAAAGTTATCAATAGTCATATAAAATGCTTTAAATCACTAATAGAGAAAATCTAATGCTCTAAATCACTAATAGAGAAGTGTAAATTAAAACCACACTGGTGTGCTACTGCACACCTATCTGGTGACTAAAGAGGAACTTGACAAATGCTAGAGGGGATGGGGAGAAGTAGGGACACTAATGAACTGTTGGTGGAGCTGTGAACTGGTTCATTCATTCTGGAGAACATTTTGGAACTATGGCCAAAGGCCTATAAAACTGTGCCTACCCACTGACTTACCAATACAACTATACACCATATCCCAAGCAGATCAAAGAAAAAAGAAAAAGGACCTATGTGTAAGAGATAATTTATAGCAGCTTTTTTTTTTTTTGGTGGTGGTGGAAAAGTATCAGAAATTGAGACAATGTCTGTTAATTGGAGAATGGCTGAACAAGTTGGGGCATATGATTGCGATGGAATGGTATTGTACTATATGGAATGATGAGAGGGTTGGTTTCAGAAAAGCTTGGGAAGACTATCTGATTTGCTGAATAGTGAAGTGAACATGAGAGAACACTGTCTGCAGTAAAAGCAACATTGTAATGCTGAGCAATTGTGAAAGACTTAGCTACTCTCATCAATCCAATGATTCATGACAAGGGACTGGTGATGAAAAATGTTATCTTCTCAGAGAAAGAACTCATGAACTCTGAGGGGCAGATAGAAGTATATATTTTTTCACTTTCTAAAGTTTTTTTTGCTGCCCCCTTTTTCTTTTCAACATGGCTAATATGAATGTATGATTTGCATGACTTCAAAGATATAATGGATATTATATTGCTTGTCTTCTAAAAGGTGATTTAAGCAATTGAGGAAGGAAGAAAATTTGAAACTTGAAATAAAAAATGAATGAAAAAAGATAATGTAATTATAAAAAGTTAACAAAATAAATAAAAATACAATAAAATAGAAAAAGAGACTTTATTCCCTAACTCCTAGATTCTGAGTTACCATCTAACATGTGGAATCCCAGAAAAAAAGCCACAAACAAATGTGAGCATCTCTATAAACCTCTGATTCTTCACTTGTGACAACAACTCAAGGCTCTTCTATCATTTCACAGATAATTGGCAAATTTCCTTGAAGGATTGTCCATTAATCTTTCTTATTGCCCCAAGAACCAATCAAGAGGGGATGTTTAGGCTGGAGGAGACAAGGCTTAGGGAGGGCATGGTCACTGTCCTCAGGTATCTGGAGGGATGGCATACGGAAAAGGCCCCAGTCCTCCTGCTTGGTCCCAGAGAGCAAGGTTGGTACCAACAGGTGTCAGTGACCAGGGGAAATACTTCACCTCAATTAAAAAGAAACACTCTCACAGTAATTTGAGCAGCCCCCACCTTGGAATGGGTTGGGAGAGAGTGAACTCACCATCACTGGGAGTGGCCACTGCCGTTAGAGATATTGTAAAGGTGACTCACTCTTCAGGGAGGACGCTTCACTTCCAACTCCTGTGACTCTCTGAAGGCCTCAACTGAAAAGGAGACTAACGTCAGCTATGGCATTAGAAATTACTGCTTTCCTTTTAGGAGGAAGCCTGACTACACTCTTTAGCCAGAGAAAAGAAGAAGTGGGAAGATGTGCTATTTCAGATTTGCAAAGTGCCGTACAATTTGATCTCCTTGGATCCTCACATAAGTTCTGGAAGACAGGTATTATTATTATTATCTCAATTTTACAGATGAGGGAACTGAGGCAGACAGAGGTTAAGAGACTTGCCCAGGGTCACACATATAGTACAGGTCTGAAGCTGGATTTCATATTAAGTCTTTTCACCTCAAGGTCCAGCTCTGTACCCACAGCTTCACCCAGAATCCCCTAGGAAAAGTCTGTAAGGGGCCCTGAGCCCTGTGCACAGAGAGGGGAATATTTGATTAGGAGGATTCCCCTTGTCTCCAAAGAGCTGTCCCTATATGTGGAGAAGAGAAAGATGTCTCATGTTCCCCAAGGAGACACTATAAAGAGGTCAGAAGAGGTGATCCAATATGACTGATTCCTACTCTAAGATTTTTTAAATTGTTATTCTATTCAAGAGTGTCTTGAAATTCTCAAGTCAAATAATTTAAGTTGACTTTCATTTAAACAAAATTAATAAAGACCAAAGGCCACTTTTTATATACTTGGAATAAAAACCGTAGCTCAGAAAAATGTGGGGAATTACTGTTACCTGGGTGTGATTTTCAATGGGAAGAATTTCAGGGACTTAGTCGAATTAGTTGAATGAGTAGATAGCTGATCTACCTGACATTCTTCTGGGAGGGGCAAGAGTGGGATTTGATTGATCAGAGCTGCCTTGATCAACTCCCTCTCACACTAAACGGACTCTTACAAACTGCAGAGAAGTCTCTCAGAGTCTGACCCTCTGTAATTTCATTGAGTGGATAGTGAAACTCAATGAGTCTCCTGATCAAGCCCAGCAACACTTCAAATATTCCAGTAAGAAGAAACATTCTTACAGATTCTAGTGGCCAAAAGCCCCTCACCAGAGACTGGCTTCCTCTGTGGTAGAGAGGGTCCTCACTGGGTCACTCCTGTCACTGCTCTCACTGGTCCAGCCGCCATCACACACAGCAGAAACTCGGAGCCTGTACACAGTCTGAGGGGTCAGTCCCACAACTCGACAGCACTCCTTGTTGTTTCCTGTTCTGTGTTCAAGCCATTTTCCTTCCCACTCCTCACCCACAGCCCCTGTTTCCTCTCTATGCTCTAATCTATATTCCTTGATCTTGACTCCTGCTCCAACAACACTTGGACCCTGCCAGTGCAGGGTTACATTCTGTGGTCCCACCACAAAAGCTTTTGGCTTCCCAGGAGGGCTGGTTGGGGAAAGTGTCTTCGCAGCAGGATTCACATCAGTGTCACTGAGCCCTGGTTCACACACCTCAGCCAGCCTGAACTGACACTCTGTGCGAGGCTTGAGACCATCCCTTTTGAATACCCCTGGCCTTTCAGACACAGGGGCGGGGGTCCAGTCCTCTTCTCCTATGACCTTATAGTCTACCTGATAGCCTGTGGTCCTCTCCTCCTTCCCAGTTGTTGGGGTCAGTGTAGGCTATACACAGCCATATATGACCTCACTAACCTGGGGAAGGGGAGGTTTGACTGGTAGCTCAAAGTTGGTGCTGACCTGCAGTCCCTTTTCATAGAGGTAAATGGAGACCCCCTTGTTCTCCTGGTCTGGGATAGAGGCCACAACGAATCGAGTCTTCTTAGAGGAATGATTGGCCTTGGCAAATGCTGAGAAAGATTCTGCCAATTGTATTGCTTTCCTCCTTGTCTCTGTGTCCTCCACCCACGAGGAGTATGTCTTTTGCTCCAGTCAGGATTGAACGATGCTGGATTCTGAAGCCACTGTTTCCAATCTGCTAAGTAGTCTTCCTCCTGCAAGGAGGTGAGTGCAAACACCAGGACAAATCTGTGGGGAGAATCTAGTATCACACTGTCCAACTCACTCTGGTCAGCTGCGACTCGTACCTGCTTCAGGATGGTGAGGTAGGAATTTACCACCTTCATCTCCTGGAGCTTCTGATCTAGGAATTCTGAGAGCCTCCTAGAGCTGAATGGGGACTGGCTTTCCCTAGTTAAAACCCTGGTTAGCTCATCTTCCTCTGCTCTGCCTTCCCGAATCACAGGTAAGACCTTGGCTATCTCTTGTAAAAGTCGTCTGTGCTTCTTATTTAGCTCCTGGAATAGCCTGAGCTTTTCCTTGGTTGCAGAAAAGACTGAGAGACCTGGTGCCTCCAGCATATCATTACACCTCTTGTCACACTCAGATAACTTCTCCAGAGTGTCCTGGGCATCACATACCAAGCTAATGCTGATCCCTCGAACCAGCTTGGCAGCCTTGGGGCTCAGCTTCTCCAGAGGGTACAGCCAGACCTGAAGGGGCACCCCTTGCCCCCTAAGCAGCTTAGGAAGGGATGCATAGACTTTTACTGCTTCTTCATAAGTCACTGGATTGGTCTCAAGAACAAAATCCCCATAAAACTTACACCTGAATTCCTTGCTTGATGTTTTCTTACTGTCTGCCATTTTCATCTCTTCCCCTACTTTTTCTGCTACTTTGGGAATCTTCTCTACTGCAGCTTTCAATACTTCTTCTACATCCTTGACATTTTCATGAGTGGAAACTTTCTGATCAAACACAAAGAAAGCCTGGGCCCCATGGAGCACTGCTGTGACCACGTGGGTGGCTCTTCCTTTATCAAACACTTCAGGGTAAGAGATGTTCTGATAGCCCAGGTGGTTCATCATTAGCTGGGAATACTGTGTATTCCTACTGTACTTGAGAGTGACCCGGGCTTGCTGTTGGGATGTCTTGGTGTCACATAAATATTTGGCTGAGCCTCCTATTTCAACCAGCCCCTCCAGCACACTGGCTTTCAGGTCTACAGGTACATTCATGCCGTTGGTCTTCTCATCAATAGAGTCAGAGGTGATGATGTCAAAGTCAGTCTTGTTTTGCTCTTCTGTTGTCACATTTTTCTCCAGGGTCTCCCTGTCCCACAAAGTGATGCCTAAAATGGGACAGAGACATTAGGGAATAAATGGCAGTTTACAGAGGAATTACACTGTCACTTTAGAGTGTCCTTTCCAGCAAGGATGGCTGGACCTGGGAGGCAGCATCTGGAAGGAGGTGAGCAGGCCAAGAGGCACTGATGCCAGAGGCAGAGAAAAATCTCACTCCTGGCCTGGAAGAAAATTTCTCTAGGACATTGAAATTCCCTTGCTCTCCCTTGCTCCCTTGCCTTCTGTGACTGCAAGGGGGAACTCTTGAAAATCTTCCTACTCTGAACCCCTGGATCTGGTTCCTTATTCTTCCTACTCTGGAACCCAGTACACAACTTCTTACTCTGAGCACCTCTGTTCCCTCCAGAAGTAGAGAAGCCTCCCCTCCTCCCAGTCTGGGGACTACATCCTAAAAAAAAGCCTATGCTTAGATAGATTTCACAAGGTTTTACAAAGCACTTTCCTCCCAACAGTTCTATAAGGGAAGTAGTGCTATCATCATTAGCCTCATTTTAGAGACAAATAAACTGAGACTCAGAGAGATGATGGTTAACATTTTGGAGAACACACATCTAGTAAGTGCCAACACAGAGCCCTGGTTTTCTGATACCAAGAGGAGCCTACTACACTGCCTGCCCTACATAGGAAGCAGTAGGTGACCCAGGGCGAATTCGGTGCCTGGTGGGGATAGGACCAATGGAGAATATACAAAGCAGGTTTGGCAGCATTAGCTGTGGACACAATCTCTGGAACTTTCTCTGAGACAGAAAAGGAGTAGTTATGCCTCTAAAGAAGCAGAGCTACTTCTGGGTTGTCTTGGCCCATGGCTATGCTGCCAGCCAATAATAATATTACTGCCTAGCATTTCTATAGCACTTTAATATTTGCAAAAGTACTGGGGACTGGCTGAACAAGTTGTATATGATTGTAATGGAATACTATTGTGGTATGAGAAACGATGAGCAAGATGGTCCCAGCAAAACCTTGAAAGACTTTCATGAACTGATGCAAAGTGAAGGGAGCAGTACCTGGAGAACATTGTATATAGCAAATGCAATATTGTACAATGATCATTTGTAAATCACTTAGCTATTCTCATAGCTATTCTATTACAATAATCTAAGACAATTCTGGGGCAGCTAGGTGGCGCAATGGACAAAGCACTGGCCCTGGATTCTGGAGGACCTGAGTTCAAATCCAGCCTCAGACACTAGCTGTGTGATCCTGGGCAAGTCACTTAACCTTCATTGCCCCACCAAAAAAAAAATAAGACAATTCTGAAGAGCTTTCAGTCAAAAAAATACTATCCACCTCCAGAGAAAGAACTGATAGAATCTGAATGCAAAGAATTTGTTTTTTAACATCTTTTGTTATTGTTTCTGTCTGTATTTTCTATCATAAAATGACTAATATGGAAATGTATTGTGAGAACCAGGGCCTGCCCCCTAGCAAAAATGTGGCTTGGCTTGGCCTCTGGAAGTCGTCATTATTCATAGAACTGCCTGTAAGTCATGTCAATCAATGCTACCAGCCAATTAGCTTGGAGCTGTGTGTGGGGACCGCCCCTCTTGTGGGCCCACAGGGGGCTTCCCCTTGAGGAGACTGAGGATATGCCTTCTGGTGGCTGGAGGTCTCGGTGGTGGCAGGGCAAGGGTAGCTAGGCTTTTTCTTTCTGAACTCCACACGTTCTTCCTCTTTCTTTTGCTAACTTCTAGTATACTTTAATAAATGCTTAATGCCCAAAGACTGGTGCTATAAACTTCTAATTTAAGGCGACCACACATTAGATTTTTAGTCATAACAAGTAGATTTTAAACATCACAGTATTTTGCATGACTGAAAATATATAACCTATATAAAATTTCTTGCCTTTTCAGTGAGGAGGGAGAGAAGAGAAAAATTGAATTTGGAATTCAAAATGTAAAAAAATAAATGTTAAGAATTTACCTAGGGTCAGCTAGGTGGCACAGTGGATAAAGCACTGGCCCTGGATTCAGGAGGACCTTAGTTCAAATTAGACCTCAGACACTTGACACTAGCTGTGTGACCCTGGGCAAGTCACTTAACCCTCATTGCCTTGCTAGTAAAGATTGAAAGCCAACCTATATTCAAATAACTTGCAATCCTCACCATTATCAAGGGAAAGTGATGGGACTGCCTGCCCTTTCACCATCCCCTCAACCCTTCTTTCTGAACCATGAAGTCTTTCTTTCTCCTTCAAGTCTACCCTACACGATTATTTTATCCAGATTGGTTAACATGCACAAATAGCATGGTTTTGTGTGTGTGTGTGTGTGTGTGTGTGTGTGTGTGTGTGTGTGTGTTTGACAGTCTGCCCTCTCATCTTCCCAACACTCTGACTTACCATAGATTCTGATCCCCTCTGTGAATAAGTGTTTTTAAAAAGCTCAGCCTTCTTTTTGTTAGATCTTGGGAAGATTGCTTCTCTTTTTGACCTCCCCTCTTCAAGGGTGAATGAGACCCTCCTTACCCTGCCCTCCTCAAACATTCCTCATCACTCCTGGCTGGGATTTGCCATCACATAACATCTCCCATCAGAACAAAGTGTTCTGGGTGGGTTCTAAAGGGGAGAAAAAAGAAGGTGAGACCCTCCAATCACTGAGACTGTCTCTGGATCTGACTTTCATACACTGATCACTTTTCACCCAGAAGAAACTCTTTTCTAGCACTGCCCTCTGTTGACATGTGGAGCAAGGCTTTGGATGCAAGAGAGTAATTACCAGGGATGAAGGTATCGGAGCAACAGTCGTACAGTGTCCCCAGATGTAGGGGCTGACCAAGAGCCAGGATCTCCACTGTGGTCTTCAAGGCTAGGCTGGTTGGCGGTTCTTTCTCTGGCGTTTCCCTAATGAAAGAAAATGGAGGCCTAGGGCAGTTATCAGGGAACTAACTTTCTATCAGGCTCCAGCCATAAATGCCCCAGTCCTCAGTGACCAAGCTCTCCCATTCTCTGTTAGCCAGGAACCCTGCAGAAAGGCAGTGATTGTTCTGGAATGGAAAGACATCATTTCTGTATGGAGGCCCCAGAGGGAGCAGACACCATGGAGTGAGGGGCTTAGCTTAGTGAGAATCATAGGAACAAGCTAGGTCAGAGGACAGGGGCAGAGCTAGAGAGTAACTAGGACTGGTTTGGTTGGGGGGCATAAATAGTTATGTATCACTGTAGGGTTAGCAAAGCACTTTGCAACTGTGATCTAATTTGGTCTTCACAACAATCCTGGGAGGTAGGTGCTGTTAATATCCACATTTGACAGTTGAAGAAACTGAGGTAAACAGAGGGCAAATGACTTGCCTGGGGTCACACAGCTAGATAGTGTGTGAAGTTGAATTTGAACCCAGGTCTTCCTGATTCCAGGCTCAGCCCTCTAACCACTGCGCCACCTGGCTGCTTCTAGTGTGAAGGGATATACAAATACTGGTTGGGTTCACTTTAAGAGGATAAGGAGGCTATCCTTGGTAGAATCAGCCTTGAACCCTGGCCTTGGCTTGGTGCCTGAGGCATGAAGACCCCAGTCTATGGAGACCTGGCAGAGAGAGTCACGGTATGGCTAGATCAGGGCTTCCTTGGCTCTTACTAGTGGTTTTTGAAAAGCTAATCATCAGCATAAGGAAAATGCAAACAGACCCCAAAACACTTGGCTGTTCCAAACCACCCAAATCTTTGCATCCTGACTCTGGAGCCCCAGAATTCTGACATGATTGTTGTAGGCTGAGAGCCAGGAATCCTTGAGGCTCAAGCTGTTTTAAATGTAGCCTTGGGGGTCCATATCCCCAAGCCTTGGTGGTTTGTGGAGGGGGATGGAGGAGTCAGTAGATGAGGGCCTGCTAGGCATCCCCCAATGGGAGCAGCTGCCTTTGGAAGATCAGTATGACATGATCCCCAGTGACTGTCAGCTTGCCTCTGACTAGCAAACGGATGCCCTTGGCCTTCTTCCCCTATCTCATAGCAAGAGATTTGCCCTAGCAGCAAGCGATTCCTACTCAGGAGGTGGCTTTGTGATGTCACTGATGAGTTCCTCTGGGGCACCCACCATCAAGGCCCTGACAGCCTGGTCTTCTTCCTCATGGGGCCCGCTGGCTTCTGAGCAGGCCCCCTGTTGGATTGCAGAGGAGGTCTGAGATGGGGCCCACTCTCATCCTATTCCCTGGGCTCCCCCTCCCCTGGCCTACCCTTGGGCAGCTGGCACTGTTGAACCCTGGAGTGGATTTTAAAGCATGTCCTTCATCCTCCTACCCATGACAAGCAGCATTCCGTGTCCCAGCTTCTAGAAGCTGTATCTTTGATAAATCAGTCCTTCCCCAAGAGGGGACAGTGTCTCCATTCTAGCAGCTGCTTAGATCTGGCCTCCATGAACACTTCCCTCTCCGAGACACATGGGCAAACGTGAGATATGGGCCTAGTTGACCTTCTGCAGCCCTCCCTCATTCCATTCCCTGTAGGCAGGCTCCTGGTCCATGGGGTCTCTGCTCCCTCAGGAGGGTCCATACAATCCAGAAGAGTGGTTCAGGTACCTCCTCATTTTAGGATTCCTTTCCCCCTGGATATTCTAGCCAGGTGCTGCTTAGAAAGGACTTGAGAGGAAATGTTTGACTTTTCAGTGCTATGGGAGAGCAGAAACTATTTTTATTCCATTGTGAGCAAAGTAAATTCATCTGGAATAAAGGGGCTTCCTCAGCTAAAATGGGGGCAATCCTCTCCCTGGAAGGAGGTGAGGGGAGCTTTCATCAGTGCTCCACAGAAGAGGGGGCAGCCCCTCAGCAAAGCCTTCTATACAGGGGGGGAAAGATGGTCTCATTCCCCTGTTGGGGCTGCTAGGGAGAGAGAAGTTTTGAATGGTCAGCCAGGAATCATTGAGTGAGTGGTGTGTTAAGGGCTAAAATGTCTAAAATATCTAATGAGTGGTCGCCAATAAATTATATGCTTTAGCAAGAGTTAGACTTTTAAGCATTTATTAAGGAGAATAAAAGTTTGGTAAAGAGAGAAGAAAAGGTCTAGATTCCTGTCTATTAAAGGGAGAGCACATTTCTAGCTCCGCTCTCCACCAGAGTCCAAAGGAAAAGAGCCCCAGACCGAGCGCCAGTCTCTTCCTTCTTCCTCCCACTAGCCAATGTCACTTCCTGATGCGAAAGAAAAGACTCCTGGTCTTGCCCTCAAAGACCTTCGCTTCATGGGTAGAACTCTTCTACAGTGAGTCTCCAGCAGGTGGCGTCATTCCAATCGTTACAGGTGTTAGAAGAGGAGTCTGGAACAAGCCTAAGCAGGGCAACTCCTCCCTGGATGTCCTTCCTCTCCTCTCTGTATGTTGTTGTTGTTCAATGGTGTCTGATTCTTCTGGGGTATTATTGGCAAAGATACCAGAGTGGTCTGACATTTCCTTCCCTAGCTCATTTTACAGATGAGGAAACTGAGGCAAACATCTTGCCCAGGGAGACACAGTTCCTAAGTGTCTGAGGTGAGGTTTGAACTCAGGAAGGTGAGTCTTCCTGACTCCAGGCCTGGAGCTCTATCCACTGCACCACCCAGCTGCCTGTGCCTCTCTTTATAGAGCCTCCAAATGTCTTCCCCTGGGTTCAGCATCTTGGCTGGACTGATTACTCACCCAGTCCTCCAGAGTCCAAGCCTCTCCATTATCCCAATCCTGACAGCCATCTTGAGTTGATAGCTGCTTCTTGTTTCTGCTGTCAAAGATTATGGTGCACCTTGAGCTGTTTTGGGGCCAGGTTAGCTGCTTTGCTCCATCTATGTCTCCCTGGAGAGTTTGTGTCTCTGTTCTTTCAAATGTCCCCAGAATTCTCTTGACTGACTCTCCAGCTGCTGGATAGAGTGTCTGCTGCTCTTCAAAGGAAAACTTGGTCAAACCTGGCCAGGGGTGGGGAGGAGAAGGGGGTGGGTTGTGAATTGGAGAGATTAATGTTTAATCCTTCCCGGGTCCTATTCCACCAGTCTATCTCAGACAGGCCTGACTCATGCTGCCTAGCTGTTGACAGTCTTAGCTATTAACACTGGAAGGACCAGGTATGTCTACTGATCAACACAAGAATTTTAAAATAATTTTTGTCATTTTACTAAAATTTCTCCTACATGTGCAAATGCACTTAAAATATCTACAAGCAATTGTAGTTTGTGAAATAAAAATGTCCAGCTTCCTCTCTTTTATTTGCCTTAGCGATAACAAATAAATGCATTTCCTCAATTTAGGAATCTTGGTCCTTCCTTCTCTCCCCATAATTCCAGCAAAGAAAGAGATAATCCCAAGGGGTATAATGTGTTCACTTCTTAACATATTGATATAATCTGTGATTATATCTAGTGACTACTTCCAATGACCTGAGGGTGAAAGAACTGAAGCCTCCCACTCTTACATTTAAAAAAACCCATTCTGAGAGGCAGATTGGTGAAGTAGATAGACAGCTGGGTCTGGGTTCAAGTGTTACCACCACCTGACATTTAGCCATCTCCCATGTCCTGGCCTCATTCCCTTCTCTCATCTGTACCTGCTCAGGGGTCAGGATTTTCCTACCAAGAGCTGCTGCGGAGCCTCTGCCCAGCTCTGAGTGCCCTGCCTCAGGTTCCCTCCTGCCCCAAACAAGAAGAAGGGGTGGACTGAGATTTTAAAGCTCTTATTACTTTAACTCTTTTTAAAATCCCTGTCATTGGAAAGAGTTCTGGGTTTGTTGTTGTTGGTCATCTTTGTTTCTCAAAGAGGACCAATGACACCAAGAGGTGATATCTTGAATTTGCCTGACATTTACCACCTTCCCCATTGGGGTTAGGGAATTCCTGGTGAAGAAACTCCATCCAACAGAGCAAGTCAGTACCTTCTCTGCAATTTGTGGCTTTAGAAATTTTCCTGAGGTACTGAGAAGTTAAGTGACTTACCCAGGGTCACACAGTCAGTATATGCCAGAGATGGGTCTTGTATTCTTCTGCCAGTATTCCTTGTCTCCTTGTTCCCTTGTGCCTTGTCTCTGAGATCAGCTTTCCACCTACTACTCCACACTGCCTTTCATTTCCCTCTTTTAGGTAAGGCAATAGAAAAAGACACTTATCGTTCATAGATAATGCAGTGTTCTAAGACCAAGACAAGCAACTATGTTTGTTCAACTTTTATAATATTGGAGGAAGTATGGGATGAGGACTCTAGCTTCTCTTTAACTTTTATGGCCTAGGAGGAATGTACCAGCTTTGTAAAAGAATTACTTCCGTATCACTCTGACGTAATTTTGTCTAACAGAAGTCTTGCTATATTCCTAATCAGGGTTCAGGGGTTCTTTGAGGCCTGACCCTATGCAAGATTTGTTATGCTTGAGCATAACAAAACTGATAATAAAAAACTCTATCCTATCTTCATTGTGGTAAACATCTATTTGGGAGCATTCACCCACAACAGGAACACATCACAATCTTAATAAGACTTTGGGAATTTCAAAGTAGGTTTGCAATGCCAAGTTTAAACCTTGCTTGACCTTTGGGTGTGGGTGCAAGCAGCCTGCAGGAAATGAGGCTCTGGAAAGAAATCTCTCTCATGCATCCTGTCAACTTGTATAAAGAATCAGACGATCTCAGTGATAGGTAAATAAGGTGAGGCATTTTATTCGTGGTTGAGGAAGAAAACCAAGCAAACCGCTTTTCCTACAATGTCTCCCTGCTCTTCCTGAAACTCTCTCCTGGGTAGGTTGTTGTCTTGGCTTGAGCATGGTCTCCTCCCTGAGATCCTCTATCAGAGCACATACAGTAGATAGGAAGTATGATGATATCCTGCAACATTAATACTTTTGTAGGAGTTCCCTGTGAGCTTTTTAGATGAATGGAGAAATGGGGCACCATTGGGACCCTGGGCTCCTGGGGAAAATGGGATGCCTTTCCTGCCAAAGCCCATGGAGGAAAGGACAGAAAGAGGAGGTTGGGGAACCAAAGATCAATTGCTCAGGTGTCAGTTTTACAGAAGACCTAAAGGTTGTCCTCACAGCAAGAGAGAGGGGAAAGGGTAAGAAGGAGGCTTCCAAGCTGTAGAAAGAGAAGAGAGCCACCCCAGTTCCCCATCCTTCCCCTGACCTTCCTTGGGGCTGTCCTGGCTATCCCTCACTCCTTTCCCTCTCCCCTCCCACACACTCACTTCTTAGGTCAGAGAAATGGAGCCACCCAACTCCATAGAGCTATTTCTGCAGGGCCCTTCCAGCTCCATGATATACCCCTCCCCTATCATTTCAGGTCTACTTTGTGAGTATCCCAGCAGCCATGGTTGGTTACTATTAGCTGGCTCACTGCAGTTTAACAAAATTGTGAAGTGAGCTGGCTTTGCTGCCCCATTGCCTCCTTTTTCCCCCCTTTCTTTTTTTTTTCCAGAGCCCTGTTGGGAACACCCAGTTCCCTAAACATTCTCCCTGGCTGCAGAGAACATTTCATGATAGAAATCTTTCCCATTTTGTCCTGACTTCAGAATTTTCCTTTCTCTCTATTTTTGTTTTTGTTTTTTGGGTTCCTTTGTAATTTATGGAACAAAACAAGCATTTTCATAACATAGTATAATAAAAAAATGATTGCACATGAAACTCCAAATCTATTATACATGAGTTGCTATTCCTTCGAAATGTATCATAATGTTATCATGTAAATTTCTCTTTTTTCCCTTATCTTTATTCCTTTCTCCAATCCCCATTCCCCAGAGATGGCTTCCATTAGATAGAAATAGGTGTGTGTATATTTGTGTGTGAATACAAAATTATTCTATACATACTTCTATTTTTCAGTTCTTTTTCTGGATGCAGATAGCATCTTTCTACATATGTCCTTTATAGTTAATATAGGAATCTTATAGTCAAAACAACTTACTGTCTCAAAGTTGTTCATAAAACTATATTGTTGTTGTATGCAATGTTCTCCTGGTTCTGCTCATTTCACACTTCATTATTTCATGCAAGTCTTTTCATGTTTTTCTAAGATCATTGAGGTCATAATTTCTGATAGCATAGTAATATTCCTTCATAATCATATACCACACCTTGTTAAGTCATTTTCCTATTAATGGGCTTCCCTGCAACTTCCATTTCTTTTCTACCACAAAGAGAGCTGCATTTTAGAACATATAGAGTCTTTTCCTTTTTCCCTCATCATCTTTGGAAATAGATCTAGTATTGGTATTTCTGTGTCAAGGGCTATAGGCACTTTAATAACTCCTTGGGCATAATTCCAGATTTCTCTCCAAAATGGTTGGATCAGTTCACAATTCCACCAACAATGAATGAGTGTCCCAATTTTTCCACATCCCTTCTAATTTTTGTCATTTTCTCCTTCAATCATTTTGGCCAATCTGATGTATGTAAAATGATATCTCAAGGTTGTTTTAATTTATGTTTCTCTAATCAATAATGATTTAGAGCATTTTGATATGACTATAAATTATTTTGAATTCTTCATTGGAAAACTGTCTGTTCATATCTTTTGACCATTTAATCAATTCTTTATTTATTTTTTGGTTATATTTATCTAGTTCTGAGAAGGGAAGATTAAAGCCCCCACTATTACAGTACCTACTATCTTCAATTCATTTAACTTTTCTTTTAAACATTTATCCTTTCTCATTCCTCCAGCAAAACTACTATTCCCTTAGGCTCTATTCAAAGTCCCTAGGCATCAGGAGTATGCTGGTAAATGTTTAACAACCAGCTTTTCAAGGGGGAAAAAGTGTATCTTTGATACACTTCTAAGTTCAATCTACATTATTAACATTTTCTCTTTGACTTTTGAAAGTCTATACAAGCAACAAAACAATAAATCAAACCTGTATTTGTAGGGCTTTCCTGAAAACTTAGCAATTAGCTCTGGGGAGGTAGTAGGAGCTGCCTCCAGTACACACCTCTGTCAAGTGCAAAGTAAGCTCTAAAAAAGAGCTTTATCTCTCTCACTCAGTGTCTGAAAAATTAATTTACACTGAAGTGTGAATGACTGGTAACAATTTACTTGAGGATAATTGTCATCCCAGAGAAGAATTTACTTAGCCTTCCTTTTTGCTTTGAAGAAGGCTTTTTGCTTGAAGAGACTTTTAAAAAGTACAGTCAGTGTTTGTTTGTATGTATGGGGGGAGGAGAGGATGGAGAGAAATGACCAAGGCACCCACCAGGAAGGTCAAATGAAGGGAGGGGGGCCTGAGCTGGCTTTCTTCTCTTTCTTTGTTAAAGGCTGTCTTCCTCTAAGAAGAGACTGTAGCCAGAGGATACCTGGAGAGAGCAATACTTACTCCAAAGAAATGAATGTTTAATGGTGTTAGGTATTCAGAACAGGTACTTTGGGTGGAAAAGGCAAAGCAGGACATTTTAGGGAAACTGAGGCTTGCCTTTCCACTACAACACTCAGGACACCACTTTCTCTCATTAAGGGTGAGGCTGCTCATTTGGGGGTCATGGCTTTGTCTATGGGTCCCTGTTTCTTTGCTAGGGACCCAAACCTCAAGTCAGTAATGACCCTGACCTGACTTCATGTAGGAGTTAGGCAGGAGATTGGTTACTTTCTTCCTTCAGATCTGCTGATCAAGTGCAGGTTTCATCTTCTCTCACCCACCTCCCCTCAAGAGCAGGCCCCACTCACAAACTTGGCAAAGTGTGAAAGGACAATCATTCACCTGAGACTGTCCTCTAGGAGCCAACCCTGGGGCTCTTGGAGGGAGTGGGGACATGGCCATCATATACTTAACTTTACCCAGCCTCAGTTGGAGTCAAAACCAAAGTCTTAAACAAGCAGAGATACAAAGCAGACTGTCTGAGAGGGGCAGGTCTGCCCCCTGAATGGAACATGGAGTCCACCCTCCCACAGAGATGCCACCAACCCCTCACCCGGCCAATCCAGGCACTGTGGCTTTACCAGAATGAACAGCCTTTTCCCTCCTCCTTCTCACAGAGCTGGGGTCCGAGGTGGTGTGGGGTACATATGGAGCCTGGGTCTGTGTGCAGCAGCAGAAGACAGACTGAGAAGAGAGAGAACTGCTGGAAAATGAAAGTTATCTGACATAGGGACCGCCCATTCCTGAAAATGTGATGGTCAAGAGAAAGAAATGTCCAAAGTCACCTGACTGGGTGTGCCCCTTTTGAAAGGAGAGGGTCCCTGTTCTGAGGAACCATGAATAAGATTTTTATTGGGCACAAAACACCCCTTTGGACTAACATGTAACCAATTCTTAATTATTAGACTTTGCTCACCTTCTGTCTCCCTTGTTGCATACTTCCATCTCTGCCATTTTCCTGCTTGTTCACTTGGATATTATTTTAAAACAACTTTAAAGTTTTTTTTATTATTTTATTGCAAATTTATGGAATAAAACAAGCATTTCCAAGAAAGAGTATAATAAAAAGATTGCCCATGAAACTGCAAATCTGTTATCTATAACTTGCTTTTCCTTTTAAATACATAATAAAGTTATCATGTAAATAACTTTGCATTTTTTCTTTACTCCCTCAACCTAGATATGGCTCCCATTAGACACAAATATGTATAGAATATATATATGTAAAATCATTCTCTACTTACTTCTATGTATAAGTTCTTTCTCTGGAGGCAGATAGCATCTTTCTTCATATATCTTTTGTACTTAATTTGAGTATTTATGATAGTCAAAATGACTTATTTGCTCAAAGTTGTTCATAAAACAATATTGTTATTGCTGTATTCAGTGTTCTCCTGGTTCTGCTTATTTCACCCTTCATTATTTCATGCAAGTCTTTCCGTGTTTTTCCTAGATCATTGAGCTCATCATTTCTCTTTCTTTTCTTTTCTTCTCTTCTCTCTTTTTTTTTTTTTGAGGGGCAATGAGGGTTAAGTGGCTTATTCAGGGTCACACAGTTAGTAAGTGTCAAGTGTCTGAGGCCACATTTGAGAGCTCATCATTTCTTATAGCACAGTAGGATTCCACCAAAATCACATACCACAACTTGTTAAGGCATTACCCAATTGACGGGCATCCCTGCAATTTCTAATTTTTTGCTACCACAAAGAGAGCTGCTATAAGCATTTTAGAACATATAGATTCTTTTCCTTTTTCCCTCATCATCTTTGGAAATAGACCTAGTAATGGTATTGCTGTGTCAAAGGGTTTAGGCACTTTAATAACTCTTTGGGCAGAATTCCAGATTTCTCTCCAAAATGGTTGGATCAGTTCACAATTCCACCAACAATGAATCAGTGTCCTGATTTTCCCACATCCCTTCCAACTTTTGTCACTTTCCCCTTCAATCATTTTATCCAATCTGATGTATGTAAAATGATATCTCAAGGTTGTTTTGATTTAGAGCAATAATGATCAATAACAATCAATAATGATTTAGAGCATTTTCATATGATTATAAATTGTTTTGATTTCTTCATTGGAAAACTACTTGTTCATAACCGTGGAAATTTATTTTGATTTGGGGACCCTACCTTTAGGCTGAGATTAGAAAGCCTTAGGCCCTCAGGGTCTCTCCCCCTCCTCCTCGGCTTCAGCTGAGCGAAAAAGCCCCATGGGCTATACAAGACGCCAGGTCAGACAGCTGGGGGGAAAAAAGCCCCAGCTCCCTCCGACCTGAGCGGAGCTATCTGAAAGATCCCAGATAGCCTGTGCTGAGGCACGTGAAGTGGGAGTGCAACCCCCCCCCCCCCAGTCAGCCGCAGCTCTGGCTGGCGGATTAGCTTGGTCTGTGGGGGCGAAGGAAGCCCCGAGATTTGAGTGGAGAGAAGGAAAGGTATATAGAGACCTGGGAGTTAGCAGGAGGAGGAGCAAGGAGGGGCTGACTAGAGGAGGACGGACTAGATAGACAAGAAAAGAGGGGGTGACTAGAGGGGAGCGCGGACAAGGATGGAGGAGAGTTCGGTTTGGACAAGGAGACAGGGGGCTGAGAAGAGGTCAAGAGGGAGGCTGATGAGATTAGAACGGAGAGACGGGGGGGATGAGATGAACAGCAACGCAGGACTAGGAGCAAAGGCGGCAGAAGACAGACTGACCAGGAGGCAGCAGAGAGCACAGAAGCAGGTCAGCACAGGGTACAGGTTGGAGAAAGTGAAGATTAAGAGGAGTTAGAAGAAAATAGCTAACCAGGGAAAGTGTAACGTGCCCTGAGGTGAGAGGTGGCTAAGGCCCTTATTGTATTCAAAAAGTTCGAAGCACAGCAGGTGGGAAAGAGACACAGTGGAAAGAGACTGCAGGAAAGCAGTCGGGTTGTACTTTATTTCCCTGTATTCCTAATTTGAAATAGTATCTCATAAATAAACTCTGCTTGGATTATTTAGTTAAGAGGCTTCTTAATCCTGTGCTTATCAATTTGGGAGTGGAGCAGTGTGGTGGAACTTTATAAATGGCTCACATTAAATTAACAGAAGTCAGATAGCCAGCAAGTCAACAGTCCCAGAATAAGTACCCCAATCAAATTAGCCCTCAAAATTAGCCCTAGTTAATAAAATATTTCCACATAACCATTGACCACTTTTCAATTAGGGAATAACTCATATTTGCTTTCACCTGTCCATTATTTTCAAGCTCCTTCTTCCCCTCCCACTAAAACCTTCTGATAAGTGAACTTTCCCTTTTCTCTTATCTTGTAAGCTACACTGTGGCATTAAGGCACTTTTCATGTGCATCACTTTTGTGTTGTAAAGGAAAGAAAAGGACTTTTTATGTAAAATTAAAAAAAACCTGTTAATGGATGTGAGATATTGCCACTGTTGACAGATGAGACTTTGGATGCCCAAAAGGAATAGGGAAAGAACTTTGTTTTATTAAAAGCCTTATAGAATGTATGTGCATAGAAAGAGCTTTGATATGGGTTTGAGAAGTTTCTGGTAGAAAGTTAATTGTGGCATAAATATAAAATGACCAAAACCCTCACTTGATGCTATCATCCCAACTACTTGGTGCCTCCACTTCCTTTTTTCTACTTCATTCTTTAAAAAAAACTATACATTTTGGGGCAGCTAGGTGGCGCAGTGGATAGAGCACCGGCCCTGGAGTCAGGAGGACCTGAGTTCAAATGCAGCCTCAGACACTTAACACTTACTAGTTTTGTGACCCTGGGCAAGTCACTTAACCCCAACTGCCTCACTAAAAAAAAAAAAAATCTTGGAAAAAACTATACATTTTATTTTTTATCTTGAACTCAAGTACTCCAGAAAAAGAGCTCTTCAATATACAGAGCAGAACACACAAAAAGCCTTGCATATGAAATTGTGAATGTCCATTTGATGCTACTATTTTTAGAAGTACAGACAGTTCTTACTTTAAATTTGCATCAACCTTATTTAAAGAACTCTGAAAAAACCCCTGTATATCAATTTTAAAATCATGCAGGATTTCATAATGTCCAAGGGTGAGGAAGCTGCTAGAGCAGATATTGAAAAGCAAAAACATTCCTAGAGTTCCTGGAAAAAATAATTGATAAAAATGTAGGGACTCGCCCATTTTATCAAAGAGTGCCTTGTCAAACCTAGATCTCACTGCAAGGAAAATGCTATGTTTGGGCAGGAAACTTGGAAAAATAGAGTTACTCTTCTGCTTGGAGAGAATGCACCTGGGATTGCAGATTAAAACCTGTTCTTGTGCACTTGTAGAAAATCCCAGAGCATAGCAAGGAATCAGCAAGGTAATACCACCTGTGCATTATTTCCCTATCTATGGATAACCCCTGAGATCTTTGAACAACTATGGTTTATTTACTCTTCATTCCCAGAGTTGAGAAGTTCTGTAATGACAATGATATTCCTTTCAAGATTCTCCTTCTTTTGGACAAAGCCTCAGGTCATCCTGCCCTTCTGGATGACTTTAACAAAAATATAAAAGTGGTTTACCTTCCCTCAATTATTATAACCTTTGAATAAGGGAGTAGTTGAGAATTTCAAGGCACATTATTTAGGAACTACATTTGTCCTGGCAATTGTAGTTTTGGTTGTAGATAAGGACTTGACATTGAGATTTCTGGAAGTCTTATAATATTTACCATGCGATCTGGAATATTGCTAAGGTGTGGAAAGATGTAAAAGAAGCATATATGAAAAGAGTTTGGGAAAATGTGTACCTGCAGTTCATTGTGATTTTCGTAGATTTGACAAAGATGAAATGTTCAAAGAAGTGAGTGAGAACATTGTAAAATTAGCAGAATTGGACCTTGAACTGGATAGGAATGATGTGGAGTGGATTGAATCTCATGGAGGACTGTCCAATGAACATCTGATTGATCTGCTGGCTGCAAAGATTTTAGCAGAAGAAAGGGAAGCTTTGTAACCCAAGGTCAAACCAGAAAGGTTCACAATGAAACACTTGGCAGAAGCATTTCATTATTTGAGTGATTTTTTTTCTTGTATTGAAAACATGGACTCAAATATTTCAAGATTTTTTTTTCACTTTCTTTCTATTTTTTTCTTTTATTCAAGTTTTCTTGTACAAAATGACTAATAATTATGTTTTACATACATATATAGCCCATATCTAATTGCTTACTGCCTCAGGGAAGGGGGAGGGAAGGAAGGAGGGATTAAAAACTGGAACTCAAAACTATAAATAAAAATATTTATTCCCTTACAAAAAAAAAAAAAAGAAATGAGAGAAGAGTGATCTCTCCCAAGCAATGGGCATAAAGCCATCCACATTGGGAACCATCAGAGACAATGCCATGAAATTAAATGTCTAAAGCTGGAAGTTTTGTGCCTCCAGCTCCATTTTAAACATAAGCCCTGTGGTTTTGATTGTGTGATTTTTGCATAGCAAGATGACTTATAGGAACACATATGGTGCATTACAGCAGAACTGACTGTAGTCTTCAGTGCAACTTAGAGGTTAAGTGACTTGCTCGAGTCACACAGACTGTAATGTGTCAAAGGCAGAATTCAAACTCAGATCTTTATTTCAAGATTTTTAAAAGTTCAAAGATCAGTTGAGGATAATATTGCTTGTTATCATCTGATAGACAAAGAAAAAAAAGAGAGCCACTGTTCAAACATCTCTCTATAGCTTCATAAAAAAAAAAATTGAGTAGCCAACCATCAGTGATAAGAGCTAGGTGTAGTGAGTAAAGAAGGGGTAACATACTGTACACTTATGATAACTTTACTGTACATTACTGTGTGTACTTTATCATTAACTTTATCTTTCATTTCATAATTCTGTTTATTATCATGGTGTAGCATTTAATACATCTGTACTAAAGTACACTTTATGACTTGTATAAAGTTATTATTTATGTAGGCCTTTGTTACATAGGCTAAATAAAGTGAGTGGATAAGGGCACATTTGCATTATGTAGAAATTATTTTACAAAGAGGTCTGCAGAATTGCCCACTTACAAAAATCGACAACTATGTGTTTATAGTAACTTCCACACTTTACTTTGAAACCTTGTTTCTTTTTTGCTGTTACCTCTCATAGTCAGGGCTACAACTCATTGTGTATATGTATTGAGGTTTGCCCACACTAAAGCAGGCCTCCTTCTAGAGGAGGCCTTGGCACATGTGTCTAGTTTCCTTCCTCCAACAGAATAAAGATTTTTGCTTAAGACCAATATTAGCAATGTGGTTTTGTGATTTTATTTTATTTTTTGTGGGACAGCAAGGGTTAAGTGACTTGCCCAGGGTCACACAGCTAGTAAGTGTCAAGCGTCTGAGACCGGATTTGAACTCAGGTCCTCCTGAATTCAGAGCCAGTGCTTTATCCACTGCACCACCTAGCTACCCCTGGTTTTGTTATTTAAATTTTTGGGGGGTATATTTCTTAGAATTAACTGTGGTTGTACTAACCTGTGTGAGCTCTTTGATATTTTAAGAATTAGCTATGATTGTGATAACCTGTGTGAGCTCTCTGGGATTTTGTTTGTTTATTTATTTTGAGTTGGCAGTGGTTGCATAAGTGGCTGCTCCACTTCCAGTCTGGCCTAGATTGTGAAACAAGATTGGTTACCAAATCCAAAAAGAAAGATAGAAAAGGAAAGAAAAAAGGAAAGGAAAGAAGAAGAGAAAAGCTTATGGTGAAATTAAAATATAGAAATAATCTTAGTTACCTGTCAGTGGCTAAATCCCATAGGTCACTCCCCATTGGGGACAGGAGGGCAATTCCTCCTTGTTAGGAGGAATTGTGTAAAACACTTTAGCTCAGGAATTACAGGGAGAATAGAGCCTCATGCATCTGGCTTCAAAATGTTAATTAAACTCTGAATCTGTTTTATGTTTTAGGGAATAATAAAAATATGTTTGGCTTTGGGGCAGCTAGGTGGTGCAGTGGATAGAGCACTGGCCCTGGATTCAGGAGGACCTAAGATCAGACACCTATTGGTTACATATCATATAATGTTTCTTAATCAGAGACCTTTATTTTAACAGCCTGGAAAATTTCAAGGGTGGAAAAAACACATGCATAAAAGTACACATTTATAGATAGACATATTGTGCCCTGTTATATTAATCATTGAGGCCTTTTCTTCAGTGCTAGGATCTCTGTAACAGTTTATTCCTCCTTCTAAAGAATCTGATTTAATATTTCATACTTAAAGGTCTGTAACCCAAAGAGATCAAAAAAGGGGGAAAAGGAACATGTACAAAAATATTCATAGCAACTCTCTTTGCGGTGGCAAAGAATTGGAAATTGAGGGGATGCCCGTCAATTAGGGAATGGCTGAACAAGTTGTGGTATATGAATGTAATGGAATACTATTGTGCTATAAGAAATGATGAGCAGGCAGATTTCAGAAAAACCTGGAAAGACTAAAGTGGACTGATTCTGAGCGAAGTGAGCAAAAGCAGGAGACCATTGTACATAGTAGCAGCAACATTGTGTGATGATCAGCTATGATAGACTTGGCTGTCCTCAGCAATACAATGATCCAAGACAATTCCAAAGGACTCATGATGGAAAATGTTCTCCACATTCAGAAAAAGAACTGTGAAATTTAATTTCTTGACATTTTTCCCTTTTGTTTGGATTCTTTTGTCACAACATGACTAATATTGTAGTATGTTTAATATGATTGTACATATATATCCTATATGAGATTGGTTGGGACCTTGTGAAGGGAGGAGGGAAGGGAGGGAAGGAGAAAAATTTGAAACTTAAAATCTTATAAAAACAAATGTTGAAAACTACACTTACAAAAAAAAAAGAAAACTACATTTACATGTAATTGGAGAAAATAAAAGAGGGACAGGCTTGAAGAAAGGAACTGCTGTTGTGGGAGGTGAGGAAAGTTGGGGGGCAAGTGACCAGGAGGCACCACTGCCTCCCTCCTCTCTCTATGATTTCCACCCTTCTCTTTTTTTTCTATTTAGAATTTATTTTCCAAATTACATGTAAAAACAAGTTTTGACAATTTTTAAAAACTTTGTGTTCCAATTTCTCTTCCTCCCTCCCTCCCCACCCCCCACCCCCAAGAACTCAAGCAATTCGATATAAGTTATACATGAGTAGTCATGAAAAATACCTCCACATTAGCCAGGTTGTGAAAGAAAACAGACAAAAACAAAACTTCAGATTAAGGAACGATCAAAAAAATTATGCTTCAATTTGTTTTCAGATACCATCAGTTCTTTCTTTGTAGATGAATTGCAATTTTCCTAAGTCCTTCAGAGTTATATTGGTTCATCTTGCTGAAAATAACCACATCTTTCACAGAAGATCATCTCATACTATTGCTGTTATTTTGTATACAGTGCATTTCACTCTGCTTCAGTTCATGTGGGTCTTTCCAAGTTTTTCTGATAGCATCTTGTTCATCATAACATTTATATAGTAACTTAAATTTGACAAAGAATTTTCTTCACAGTAGCCCAGCAAAGTACCATATGTTTTGCCATTATAATCAATCATCATAACTGTTTCCCTCTGTCCTATTCCCTTCCCATGCTATTTACTCTATTTTCTATCTTCTTTTACCCTATTCCTCCTCAAAAGTGTTTTGCTTCTGACTGCCCCCTCCCCCACTCTGCATTCCCTCCTTATCCCCTTCTCCTACTTTCCTGCAGGGTTAGATAGATTACTCCACCCAATTGGATGTGTACGCTATTTCCTCCTTGAGCCAACTCTGATGAGTTTAAGGTCTCTGAGCTAATTCTGAGGTGTATAAGGTTCTTTCACTTCCCCATATATCCCCCATCTCTCCCCCCACTCCATAAGCCCTTTCCTGCTTCTTTCATGTGATATTTCACCCCATTTTGCCACTCCCCTATCCCCTCCCCCAGTGCATTCCTCTCCCCCTCCATTTTACCCCAAAGATGTCATAATGGGGCAGCTAGGTAACACAGTAGACAAAGCACCCACCCTGGACACAGGAGGACCCAAGCCCAAATTCAGCCTCGGGTGCAAGACACTCATCAACCCCAACTGACCCTCCTACCCCCCCCCCCCCAAAAAAAAAGAGAAACAAAAAATCAATGGTTTACAGGTATCATCCCATCATAATCAATTCCTACCTCTGCCCTCTGTCCAAATTTATTCCTATCATCTGCCCTAATACTCAGAAGGCTCTTATAATTTAGACATATCATCTTCCCATGTAGGAATGTAAACAGTTAAACCTTTTAACATCTCTCATGATTTCTTTCTCCTGTTTATCTTTTTATGCTTCTCTAGGGTCTTGCATTTGAATGTCAAATTTTCTATTCAGTTCAGGTCTTTTCATCACAAATACCTGAAAGTCCTCTTTTTCATTGAAGTGCCATTTTTCCCCTGAAAGATTATACATAGCGTTGCTGGGTAGTTGATTTTTGGTTGTAGTCCCAATTCCTTTGCTCTCCAGAATATCCTATTTCATGCCCTCTGATTCTTTAATGTAGAAGATGCTAGATCCTGTGCTATCCTTACTTTGTCTCCAAAGTATTTAAATTGTTTCCTTCTGGCTGCTTGCAATATTTTCTCCTTGACTTGGGAGCTCTGGAATTTGGCTATAATATTCCTGGAAGTTTTCATTTTGGGATCTCTTTCAGGAGGTGATTGGTAGATTCATTCAATTTCTATTTTACCTTCTGCTTCTAGAATATCAGGGCAATTTTCCCCAACCTCTTGGAAGATGATGTCTAAGCGCTTTTTCTGATCACGATTTTCAGGTAGTCCAATAATTTTCAAATGATCTCTCCTGGATCTATTTTCCAGGTCAGCAGTTTTTCCAAGAAGATATTTCACATTGCCCTCTATTTTTTTTTTTTATTCATTGAATTTGCTTTATCATGTCTTGGTTTCTCATAAAGTCACTAGCTTCCATTTGTTCAATCCTACTTCTTAGGCAATTATTTTCATCAGAGAGCTTTTATATCTCCTTTTCCATTTTGCTTTTCAAGCTGTTGACTTTTTCAATTTCTATTTTAGCTTCTTCTTCTAGAATTTCAGGGCAATTTTCCCTGAGAATATCTTGGAAGATGGTGTCTAAGCTCTTTGCTTGGTCATGGTTTTCAGGTAGACCAATAATTTTCAAATGATCTCTCCTGGACCTATTTTCCAGGTTGGCAGTTTTTCCCAGAAGATATTTCATATTGCCCTCTATTTTTTTACTCATTTGGATTGCTTTATTGTGCCTTGGTTTCTCATAAAGTCACTGGCTTCCATTTGTTCAATCCTAATTCTTAGGAAATTATTTTCATCAGAGACCTTTTGTACCTCCTTTTCCATTTGACTTTTCAAGCTGTTGACTTTTTTCTCATGTCTTTCCTGCATCACCCTCATTTCTCTTTCCATTTTTTACTCTACCTCTCTTACTTTATCTTCAAAGTCCTTTTTGAGCATCTCTATGGCCTGAGACCAATTCATATTTTTCTTGGAAGCTTTAGATGTAGGGGCCCTGATGTTGCTATGCTCTTCTGAGGGTGCACCTCTTTCTTTCTTGTCACTAAAGAAGCTTTCTTTGGTTTGCAACTTTCTCTGCCTGCTCATCCTGCCTGTCTTTCACTTGACTTTTTTTTTTTGTGAGGCAATTGGGGGGTTAAGTGACTTGCCCAGAGTCACACAACTAGTAAGTGTTAAGTGTCTGAGGCCGGATTTGAACTCAGGTCCTCCTGAATCCAGGGCCGGTGCTCTACCCTCTGCGCCACCTAGCTGCCCCTTCACTTGACTTTTAACTCCTTATTAGTGTGGGTTCCTGTTTCCAGGATCTATTGCCCAAGCTTCAGGGGGACCCAGGTGTTATGATTTAATGAGGAACAGTTTCTTCATTTGCCTGGCCCTTTCTCTATTCCATAGATAACCCCAAGCCAACTTGCCAACCAACCAGGCAGCAAAACTTTATGTGCTGTGGTTGCTAGCTCCAACAGGCCTGCACCCCTCCCCTACCTGGGCTGCCACCACTCAAAGTTTCTTGCTGGTTCCCTGCTGGGGTAGGACATCCAAATCCCCCCTCAGTTCCTGCATACACGGTCATAGACTCCCCCCAGACAGCAGCTGTTCAGCCCTCTCAGCAGACTGTGAGATTAGTTCCAGAAGACACTGTTGGCAGCTTATTTGGAGGCTAGGGGGTAAGTCTCTCTGGTGTAGCCTGCCTGGGGCTATATCAGTGTGGGTGCAATTGTGGGTCTGGACTCCACTCCTAGCCTGGCTCCCACTTCTGTCCCCCCCCAACAGCTCTTTGAAATGTCCACTGTAGGTGAAAACCCCACTCTGAAGTCCTTATCTAGAACAGGGCTTCTTAAACTTTTTCCCCTGGTGACCCCTTTTTACCTGAGAAAATTTTCTGTGACCTCGGTATATAACTGTATAAAATAGGTATGTATAATCTTTTACTGTTGTCAAGTTTTTTTTACCAATCCCCCATTAAGTTGTGACCCCATATGGGGTTGTCGCTCAAAGTTTAAGAAACTAGGATCTAGAGAACAGGACAGTCATTTAAACGACAAAAGGGAAAAGTTCTGGGGGAATATTTCAGCTGGCAGGGCTTATAAGAATGAGAAGACATTTCTGGTTCGAGGACAGGTGAGCAGGGCATGTGACCACATACTTTTACAATTGTGACATTGTGAACATCCTTTTGGACAAAACCTCAGGGTCTCTTATCCAGAGTTTGTCATATTTGATTTCCCTTCCAAAGTAGATAGAGCCTTTCTAATGTTATGTTATCATGTCGTTGGGGGTTGAGGTAATGAAATGACTGTGGTTCCTATTTTTACCCCCACCCAAAGCAACCATGTTTTTTGTCTACTGTGAGCAGGTATTAGAGAAGGAGATGACCAGACAGTCACTATGATCTAATCAGGTACAACTGGACTGGGGCCCCCTTATGAAAGTGAAGCCACAGGACAAAAATGTCAAAGCAGAAAACATTTATTAAGAGCCTACTGTGTGCCAGGCACTGTGGTAAGCACTGGGGATGTAAAGGAAGGCAGAAGAGTCCCTGCTCTCAGAGCACTCACAGTCTAAGGAGGGGGGGGACAACAGGCAAACACCTTTGTGCCAACAAGACCCATCCAGGACAAAGTGGAGAGAATCCCTGACTGAGGGAGGGCACTGGCAGTGAGGACAGAGGGGAAAGGCTTCTCACCAGAGGTGGGGTTGGAGCCCCTTTGGAGGAATCTGGAGGAAGCCAGGGAAGCCTGGAGGCTGAAGGGGCAAGGAGAGAATTCCAGACATGGAGGATGGTGAGGCAAAGAGTGAGGTACAGGAAGAAGGGCAGGTACCCTGGGCAGCTGATTCATGGAGGGGAGTGTGGTGGAAGAGTCCTGGGAAGGCAGCAAGGGGCCATGCTACCAAAGGCTTGAACAACCCAAGGGAGGCGTGTATGCTGGATCCTGGAGGCAAAAAGGAGCCACTCACCTTTGTTGAATGGAGCCAGGGGAGAGTGTGTGTGTGACAAAATAAAATTATAAACACTGTTCTTGACTTTCATCCATGCATTAGATAATCCTTTTTATTTTATACGTGGAGGTTAGGGGAGAAAAACATTAAAAATTTTAGTGGGTGGTGAAGAAAAGGAAAAGAGCAGAGGAAAATAGGAGGCTCCCCCACTTTTTTTTGTCTAATGGGGACAAGGCAAGTTATTCAGTTTCCTACATTTTTCTACCATTTTTCTGGCCTTCATATCTACAAATATATCAAACAATTGTTTGGGGAACAAACTGGTATAAGCACAATACATTTTTATATTCCTAAACTAACAGAGACTCCAGATTTGTAAAGGATGCCTTAAAAATAAGCAGCACCTTATAATTGAAACTTTTCCAAATTTCTATTGAACAAAAAAAAACCCACCAACAACTCAATAGCTTATTTTTCATCTTTCTACTCCTTCTAGGAAACCTTAAATTCTCAAGCCTTTTATTTTGTTTCCTTTTCCCCCTCACAATACTTGGTTGGGGTTGGGTTAATGACAGAATATTCCTGCAGGAGGCTTGGGATCTGGTTAGAAAAGTGATGGTTGGGGCAACTAGGTGGTGCAGTGGATAGAGCACCAGCCCTGGATTCAGGAAGACCTGAGTTCATATCCAGCCTCAGACACTTGACACTTACTAGCTGTGTGACCCTGGGAAAGTCCCTTAACCCCAATTGCCTCACAAAAACAAAACAAAAAAAAAACCCAAGAAAAGTGATGGTCAGGAATCAATGGTGTGTGAAGACTTCCTGCCCCTTGGCTCTGCATCCTTCAGTGACTGCCATCTTTATGAATGCAGCTCAAAGTGGAAATGAGATGGGAAATTATTCTTGTAACCAGGAGGATATTTAAGAAAAAATGTCTTTAGCCCATGTGAGAATTGGAATGGCACTCCCTGCTAGGAGGGACATTGTAAGCTCTGGCCTGAAAAGAAAGCATGTGACTTATCATCTGGAAATGACCTTTTCTGGGGTTTCGAAGGTCAGATTGGCGTCAGTAAGTGATGTCTGCCACCTGTGGGTCCTGTCAATCAGTGTTACCACCCAATTAGCTTGGAGCTGTGTTCGAGGATGGCACTGCTTCCGGTGTGATAGGGGGCTTTGGGGACAAGGAGTGGTGAAGTGTGATATTTTTCGGTTGTGGACTTGGGCTTGGTGAGAGGACAGATTCTGGCTCTCTTAGACAGCTAGGATAAAGGCTTTTTACCTCTGTTTCTCTCTTTACTAACTTCTAATCTACTTTAATAAATACTTAAAAGGCTAAACTCTTGCTAAAGCTTTGAATTTAAGGTGACCACTCATTAGATTTTAGACATCACAGCTAGAATTTTAGTTCTCACACCACTTTTTTTTTAGCAACAAACATTAATTTTTTTCCCAGTTACATGTAATGGCAGTTTTCAACATTCATTTTCATATGATTTAGAGTTCCAAATTTTTCTCCCTTCCTCCCTCCCTTCCTCCCCCCCCCCCACAAGACCACAACCAGGTTATATATGTACAATCCACAAGTGCTCTTTTTATCAGTTCTTTTTATGGGGGTGGATAGCAAGCTTCATCATCAGTCCCTTGGGATTGTTTTGGTTCATTGCATTGCTGAGAGTAGTTAAGTCATTCACAATTGCTCATTGAACAATACTGCTGTTACTGTGCACAATGTCCTCCCAGCTCTGCTCACTTCACTATACATCAGTTCATGAGTCTTTCCAGGTTTTTCTGGGATCATCCTGTTTGTCATTTCCTAAAGCACCAGACCATTCCACCACAATCATATACCACAGCTTCTTCTGTCATTCCTCAATTGATGGACATTCCTTTGATTCTCAATTCTTAGCCACTTCAAAGAGTTGCTATAAATATTTTTTTTTACAATTTTTCCCCCTTTTCTCTTTTTCATGATTCCTATTGTTAACTGTTTTCCTTCCATCTTATTCCCTTCCCCATGATATTTATTCTATTATCCATCTTCTTTTATCCTATCCCTCTTCAAAAGGGATTTGCTTTTGTCTGTCCCCTCCCCCAATATGCCCTTCCTTCTTTTGCCCCTCTCTCTTTATCCCTTTCCCCTCCTATTTTCCTCCAGGCTTAGATAGATTACTCCACCCAATTGAGTGTGTATGTTATTCCCTCCTTGAGCCAATTCTGATGAGTGTTAGGCTCGTTTACTGCCCAGATTAAATAGATTTCTTCACCCAGTTGGGCCACTACCACAACTTCTTGACTTTGTCCCAAATCCACTTCAGAATTTTCCAAAACAAACCCTCATCATTCTCAGCTTCCTCCCTGGCCCTCTGACAATTTCTTTTCAACTTCTCTTCTTCTTCTTTAATCTCTTTCCTTTTCCTATATTCATTCTCCTTCTGTTTCTTCTCATAATCTTCCTTTTGCTTATTAAACTCTTTTTCCTCCTCAAACTGTTTTCTTTCCTTTTCCCACTTTTTTGTGATTTCTTCCCTCTTCCTTTCAAGCTCCTTCTGGTACTGTTGCTGACGATTCTCTGTCTCCTTCTGAAGGAGTGCTTCCACACGTTCATATACATTGTTGTTGTAGTGGGTGCCCCCATTTTTTTCCACCATTTTATAAATGATTTCCATCAGCTCTGAAACCTGAGCATCTCTCTGGTCTCCATGAGCTTTATTGTCAAATGCACAGCATCTGTTTTCACACTTCTTCAGTAACTCCCTGAAATATGAGTCTTGAATTGTTTCTAAGTAATCCCTTATACTTTCATCTTCTAGGTCGTCTTTCCTAGTGAATACAATAATCAAAAACTTCACTGCTTCAGTTCCTAGAATAGTATAAAGCCTTTCAACAGCTTCCTTCTCCTCCTTGGTGAAACGACCCAATCGTAACACTAGGAGTAGAGCATGTGGTCCTGGAGAGGACACTGTCATGAAACGAGCTATTTCCTTCAAATTTTTTTCCTCTTTAGTGCCAGTGTCAAAAATGCCTGGAGTGTCGACAACAGCAATGTTCTTCCATTCCATGTGGTCCTGACTTTCTTGCAGACCTTGGTGACTGACTTCCCTGAAGTCTTGGAAACAAACTCTGAATTGCCCAGGAGGGTGTTTCCTGTTGCACTTTTCCCAGACCCTGTTTTCCCCACAAGGACAATTCTGAGTTCTGACTCCCATTGTCTGGAACTGTAGGAAACAAGTAAGAAAGAATCATGAATGACTGACTTGTGTAATAAAGCCCTGCTCAGAAATCCCATCATGACATGGAGGTGCCCCTGAGTCTCTTCCATGCTATACCCATAGAGCACAAGCTGAGACAGGTCCAATCAATCTGGAAAAGATTTGAGTATGACCAGCTTTCTATGTTCTTAATGAGATTCATAGATCTTTGTCAGGAGAAGGAAGTCTACCACCACCAAATGCCTACTGGGGGATGGGGATAGGAGATGAAAAGTTTTAGAATTATATAACTGCAAATGTCATCCTTCCTTTAGGGAATTATTTGAATGAATTATTATTTCTTGTTGGAATCCACATGAATGCTTGCACACATTCACACATCTATGACAATTAAAAAGTTTTGAGAGACAGAGATCCTAGGTAATTTAATCATTTTGTTAAGAAGGCCAGCATGTCAATAAAAAAGGGAGGTCATTTGCCCATCTCTCTTAGACCAAAGACAAACATGATGGCAGGCCTCACAGTTTATGTCCCCTTTCAAGCAAAGAGGGCCTGAGAGTGAGCCTTGGACAGAGAAATAATTTCTACTCAGACCTCTGGCAGTCTTGGGCTATCTACACACAAAAAATCTGTCTCTATTCAAGCTTGAGCAGAACACAAGGGGGTTCACCAGTCTTGACTAAATTCCTTGTCATGTTGGGTGGGGTCTGACCAATGAGAGCTAATGCAATCTCATTATCAGTAATGCCCTTTAAGACAAGTGAGCTTTGAAAAATGAGGAATTGAGAAAAGGGAAAGACCTGTGGCTCTCCCCAAGATATTGGATATTAATAAACATTGCTCATACATAGCCATGTTATACGTAATCATATTAATAATTGAGGCATTTTCCTTCATGTTGCATCTTTGTGTGATATAGAAGTTTATTCCTCCCTCCCCTATAAAATATAAATTAATATTTATATTTAGAATCTTTAAAGATAAAACTATAATCTCCTCCATCAGAAAACCTTTGATTTTTGCTTGAAGAAAAAAAAACCCAAAGCCTTCCTTCTATCAATACTCTCTGGGAAGACTCATGGCCATATTAACTGGCTACAATCCTGTCTTCTTAGGTAGATTTCATTATTTCTTAATTCCTTTTGCTTTCATCATTAAAATAAACTGAAAATATGTGAGAGGATGAACAAAACTTTAATGGATGCTTTCATTATGTCTGGCCTCTGCAGCTTGACATCTCTTCTTCTAAAGATGATGTGGAGGGGCATCTAGGTGGTGCAGTGGTTAGAGCACCTGCCCTGGAGTCAGGAGGACCTGAGTTCAAATGTGGCCTCAGACACTTGACACTTACTAGCTGTGTAACCCTGGGAAAGTCACTTAACCCCAATTGCCTCACCAAAAAAACAAAAAACAAAAAACAAAAATAAAGATTACGTGGATATGATTTTGGCTTCATAGAAATTTGTACTTGAGGGTGCTATCTTTAGTCACTGGGGAATGTAAATTATTCAGTATTGATTGCTGTAGAATTTACACAAAGATACACACACTTCTATGTGGCCTTATTGACAAGTAAGGCTTTTATCCTCTTTTAAAGATCTTTGTGTATTGAAAGTACATTCCCAGCTTAGGTACAAAGTATACAGAAGTGATTGACCATTGTAATCTAGAGTTTGTTAAACCAAAGATCCAAGCTTTGGGGGCAAGATCTCACTATTTGACAAAACTGCTGGGAAAACTGGAAAGCACTCTGACAGAAACCAGGGATAGAACAATGTCTCATTCCTAATACCAAGATAAGATTAAAATGAATACATGATTTAGATATAAAGTGTTATATCATAAGCAGTTTAATGAAGCCTGGAGAAAATTATGTATCACATCTATGGATAAGGGAGGAGTTCAAGTGATAAAAAAGATCATGAGGGAAAAATGAATAATCTTTATTACATGAAATTTTAAAAGTTTTACACTAATAAAACCAAATATACCCCAAATTAGAAGGAAGGCAAGAAAATGAAAATATTTTTTACACCAAGGTTCTCTGATAATATTCTCATTTCATAGATATTTATCAAACTGATTCAAATTTATAAAAAATAAAAGCCATTTCCCAATTGATAGTGAAAGGAGAACAGGCAATTTTCCAAGGAAGAAATCAAAGCTATCCATACTCATATAAAAGTTCTCTAAAGCACTAATAGAGAAATGTAAATTGAAACAACACTAATGTGCTATAACATATGTATCAGACTAGCTAATAAGACATAAAAAGGAAATGACAAATGCTGGCGGAGATGTGGAAAAGTAGGGACACTAATGTAATATTGATGGAGCTGTAAACTGGCCCAACAGTTCTGTAGAACACTTTGGAATTATGCCCAAAGGGCTATAAAACTCTACATGTCCTTTGACCTAGCAATACAACTACTAAGTTCATATCTCAAACAGATAAAAGAAGAAGGAAAGGACCTAGTTGTAAGAGATGATCTACAGCAGCTCTTTTTTGGTGGCAAGAAATGAAATTGAGGGATGTCCACCATTGGGGAATGGCTGAATGTTGTCCGATATTATTGTGATGGAATACTCTTGATGAGGGGAATGGTTTCAGAAAATAAGTGGGAAGATTTGTATGAATTGATGCATAGTGAAATGAGTAGAAGCATGATAATGCCATGCACAATTACAATAATATTGTAATGATGATCAATTGTGAAAGACAGCTACTCTGATCAATACAATGATCCATAAGAATTCTGAAGGATTTATGATGAAAAATGTTATCCACTCTAGATAGAAAGCTAGTGAATTCAGAGTCTTTATAGAAGTATATATTTTCTGCTTTCCCTTTTTGCAACATGTCTAATATGGGTATATGATATGCATGACTTCAGATGTATAAAAGGTATTATATTGCTTGTGTTCTCAAAGAATAGGGTCATGAATTCAAGGAGGAAGAGAATTTGGAACTCAAAATGTTAAAAAGGAAATTTTAAAAAGATTAAAAATGTAATTTGAAAATATTTAGCAACATGAAAAATTCACTAAAATATAAAAAAGAAAGTTCATTCTCCAACTTGTCTAGATTCTGAGTTAGCATTTCACATGTAAAATCCCAGAAAAAACACACAAACAAATGTGATACCCTTTGTAAATATTTGATTCTGTACTTAGGAGAATACCCCAAGGCCATTTTCCTATCACTCAACAGACAATTGGTAAATATCCTTTAAGGGTTGTCTATGAGTTTTTGCTATTGCATATAACACAGGTCAAGAAGGTTTCTCCATCTTTTCCAGTACCTTCATGCATGAGTGCACATCTTGGCCCAGATAGTCCACACCACCCTGCCTGACAGATCACTTTCCTTATGGTTCCCTTGTCAGCCAATACTGAATAAATCAGGGAATCTTTCAGTTCCATGGGTTCATCCCCTCGACCAATTCCTGTGCTCATAGATTCCAAGACCCAGACCTGGAAAGTGATTTAGTGAAATAACACCTTGGTCCTCATCTATCACCATCCCAGAATTCTGCCCCCCCCCCCCAAGTTTGCCATCTCTAGTAAAGATCAGAGAAGGGACTTTTCTTATAGAAAAAAGTGAAACTGGGAATTCCTTTTTGGAACCTTCAGGCTGCCTCAGTTCAGATGCAGATTTGCAGCATTACATCACCACACTCCTATCTCCAGCCATCCTGGGCTTCGGTTGGCTATATGGGACTCACTTTTCACAAATCATTTTTTGAACAAATACATCTTGAGGTTGCATTTACTTATTTCATTCCTAGTTTAGACATTTGTGTTACCACATAATCACTCACTGGGAAGGACATTTACCACCAAATGAAGGAAAAGAAACAGGTAGGGCACCTTGATCACATGACTTCTTCATTAAAAACAAAACCAAAAATTCCTGAAACTCAGGAATGAGTTTCTAAATGTTGCCAGTGAGGAGCCCTCTTCAGGCCTCTGTCTCCCCACTTAGGATTCTATACATGTGTCCACCTAGGCTCAAACAACATTTTAGCACTTGGGATCCTGAATATGAAATTCCCTATCTTGTTTCTTAGCTGACCTCTTGCAGGTGTATGTGTGGGGGGTATTCCAGTCCCATGATTCTCATCCCCCTCTACCTATGACAGTGTTCAAACATCCCAGCATATAGATCTGAAAGCAAAAGCAGCAGATAGCACTTTTTTGACATCAATCAATATCCTGTTACTTTGCCTCCTCCCCCATCTCAAAGCAGAGCACTTCTGTAATGGGATTTCCTTGTACCAAAGCCAGGAAGCTATGTTAGAAGGAACTACCACACCCTCACTCCAATTCAGGAGCCAATTCCTTCCTTAGAATGAAAGCTTTCCCCAGTAGAATAGAAGTTCATTGCAAGCAGGAATTGCTTCAGTCTTGCTCTGTATATCACCTAGCTCCTAGCACAGTGTTATACATGTTGTTGTTCATTCATGTCTGACTCTTTGTGATGGCATGGCCATACTTGTGCTTGGGGTTTTCCTGGCAAGGACATTGGAGTAGTTTGCCATTGCATTGTCCACAGGATCCTTTTGCCATGCAAACAGAGGTTAAGGGACCTGCCCAAGGTTACAGTGTCTGAAGCTGGATTTGAACTCAGGTCTCCCTGACTACAAGCCCACTGCTCTATCCACTGAGCTACCAGCTGCTTCATTGGGAACCTAGTAGATACTTAAGACTCATCTTGCTGAGTTGAAATATGACCTTGGAGACTTACTAAGTGTTTGCCTTACTTTTCTCATCTGTAAAATGATCTAGAGAAGGGAATGGCAAAGCACTCCAGTATCTTTGCCAAGAAAATCCCAAATAGACTCATGAAGAGGTGGACATGACTGAAATGACCAAACAGCAACAGCAGCAAAAACAATATGGCCACCTAGGGCCTGGGTGAAGCCATGGGGTCATTGAGGCAGGGGTAGTAGGGCTCCAGCCAATCATAATGTGTAGAGTATTCCAGAAATCTTAGTGCTGTCTTCAGTTTTAATCATTTAAGATGGCACTAAGAGTTTTGGGACACTGGTGATAGGGAAAAGAAGCAGAGAATCATATGGGCATCAAGCCTTTAGGGGTTGATGAAAGGCCAGTGCTACTACCTCAAAGCTTATGTGACTTCAGTGGTCTCTTCTCCCTAACCTCGTTTCCTCTTGGACCCACTACAGAGATGGGGTGTTTAGCCACCAGTACAGAGTAAGAAAAGTTTAACTTTGGGTAGGTTTCCTTCACTAGCAAAAGACAAGCTCTTAGCTCTCAACAATGGGCCTTGGGATGGGTGTAAGCAAACTTATTCTGCCCTAATATGAAAGGTCAACAACTTTTTCTAATGAGAAGCTCATTTTTATTTCTCTCAAGTCTCATGATTTCCAACAGGGCCAGTGGGGAGTGGTCACAGGAAAGCACATTGAAGCTTGAGGGGGGGCACTCTCTTCAGGGAACCCTGTCACCCCTTTTGTCCCCAGAATTCTGGCCAAAGAATACCACTGAGTCAACAGAAGGTCTCTTTTATGTCTTCCCAAAATCTGAGTCTCCAGTTCCTTCCCACCCACCTTCTGCTCATGCCCCGGCTCTCCTTCCCCTGTCACCTGCACAATGTGAGTGATGAGAATTGGAAACAAAAGACTGTGAGTTGGGGTTGGGAGGTATTAAGGAATGGTCTTGTCATAAACTGACTTTCTTTGAGACTACAAGGTCTCTATTTTGTCAGGCAGTGAATGGAGGACTGCAGGCCCCAATCATAACTCTTTGATGCAGCTGAAAGAGTACTGGGTTTGGCATCAGAAGACCTGGGTTCAAGTCTTACCTGACACTTTTCATTTCTGTAACCTGTGAGAAAATAATTATTAATAATGGCTTTGTTTGGGGGGGGGGCCCACTCCTACTTGAAGGTTTATTTCAGGAACTCTGGCTAATCTCTTTCAGAGTCAGCCCAAAGGTACCATGGAGATAGACCCTTGTGTCTAGGCCAGTGAAGCCACCCCTATCTGAAAGCCCCTTTGCCCTCAGGGGGTCGGCCACTAGACTCTGATGTCATCAGGCATGCTAGAGCTCATTTTAATATGGACCACCCTCACGTCAAGTCAACCAATGGAATTGAATGATGCTAGCCAATTAAGCTTTGATCAGTGTGTAGGGACACATCTCTATCAAGACTGGATACAAGTCAAGCACAGAGGAGGCTCCTGGCCAGCGCCATCTTGGAACTCACTTTAAGTCTGGGCCCATGGTCAGTTGGTGAGCACTCTCCTCATTAGGCAATGTAGTCCTTGAGGCCATGTGCTCTCTCTCTTAGAAATAGGGTGCTGGGGGGTTTCGGCTTGGGTCAACTGTCATGTGGTCAATGCTCTTCTAGTATTTAATATACTTTAATAAATGCTTGCTCCCTAAATGGGTGCAATAGCCCTTAATTTATAAGTAGCAACATTTTAGAAACCCCAGCACAGTTCCCCAATAATTTAGACAGAAACACCTAGCCCCCCAATATTTAAAAAAGCACAAACCTTGGACCTCTCTGGGCCTCAGTGTCCTCATCTGCACTTCAAGTTTTCTAGGAGTTTATGGGAATTCAGGAACAAAGTCAGAAAAGAGCCTCCTTAGAAACTGAAAGTAATGAGAATTAATGCAAATGAATGAGGTAAGAATTTGGCAAAGCAGCTTCCCCAAAGAGAAGTTTATCAGATGAATTGCTGATTAGGCTGGTATTTTTCCACAATCATAGCTAGGGGTATATTTTAAAAAAGGATGCTCACTGAACTGAATTTGCTCAGGTTATTGTTGTTGTTGTTGTTGTTGTTTGACCTAAGCTAGAAGCTTCTCTGCTCAGGTAGGGGAAAAAGTCTTAAAAAATTCAATTGCATGTTCATTAATTAAGGACCAGGCTTAAAGGACATACAAAGAAAAAAAATATCTCTGCCCCCAGGGAGAATTCTACCCAGTGCAATTATAGGAGAAAACAATTAAGGCTAGAAAACCTTTCATAATGTAGGTTTTTTGGGCTGCCCACCATGGGCCTGAATGAAGTATCACGGTGATGTGGCAGCTGAAAACACTCATGCAATCTTAGGCTGCTTAAATAGATTCATAGTGGCCTATGCTTCTTACCCAAGGGGTTAATTCTGTGCCAATGTGTCCAATGATTAATTATTATTCCAATGAATATGGTTCAGTTGAGTGTGATTCCATAGGGTTAGGGACTATATCTGATATACTTGCCTAGTAATATACATTTAGTCAGTCTAATTAATCTTACCAGTCTCTCTCCTGGCAGGTTGCAGGGGTTGGAAGTTGCTGTTGACCAGTCTTGGGCAGGGTTTCACTACTGGTCAGCAGTGGGGTCAAAACTTCCATGGTGATCTGTGCTAGCTTTGGGGTGCCTGGTGAGGGTCCCTGCTATGCTGCCCAGACTGCTCACCTGCCCAGGGAATTGCTGGTTTGCAGGTGAGTGGAGCCTCACTGGTGGATTGCCCCAGGCTCAGAGCCCTGATTCAGGCCTCCTGTTGTGAGCCCAGAAGCTTCTATAGTTGCTCCTGAATGTGACTTCCCTCCCACCCAGGTAAGACTGACCTTTCCTGCCAGGCTGGTAGGCTGCTTTCCTGCTCCTTGAACAATGCAGAGGAAGTTTTGTGGTGGTTTGGAGGGGAAATCTGGGAGAGGTTCAGTGGGTTGTTTCCTCACTTGGCCATCTTGGCTGAAAATCAATTTTTACAAAATGAATGTTAAAAATAAATAAATGCAAAATATCTATCTATCATTTATGTATCTTTGTATCTATATGAAATCTATCTATCATCTATGTATCTCCTTCTGCAGTCTGAGTTTTTCACCTCTTACAAGAGGTGGGTAGCATGTTTCATCACATTCTCTGGAATCAAGATTGGTCATTACCCTGATCAGTTCCTAAATCTTTCAGAGGTGTTTTTCTTTATATGTTTATTGTCACTGAATAAAATTGTCCTCCTGGTTCTGTTTATTTCATTCTGCATCAATTCATACAGATCTTCCCAGGTTTCTTTGAAACCAATCCTTTCATCATTTCTTATAGCATATTGAATTCTATCATGTTTAGATACTTTAATTCATTCAGCCATTCCCCAGTTGAAGGGTACTCCCCCAGTTTTAATTTTTTTATTTTTTGCCACCACAAAAAGAGTCATAAATGTTTTTGTACATTTTTATTTATGGGTTTTTGTTTGTTTGCTTTGCTCAGGACTAATCTTTCCATTAATCTGCCCTTCCTCTCATTCCCTCTTTTGCCTTCTCCCTTTCCTCTCCTTTTTCTCAGTTGGGTAAAATATATTTCTTTACCAAACTCTCTCTCTCTTTGTGTGTGCATTCTTTTATCTTTTAGCCAATTCAGATGAGGGAGGTTCAAATGTCAGTCACTCCCGTCAATCCTTTCTCCTTATTTGTGTAGACTTCTACTTGCCCATATGAATTCTGTGAATTAATTTTCCTTAACCATCCTCTCTCTTTCCTTCCCTTGTGTAATCCTCTTCCCTTCTCTTTCTATTTTTTAAAGACAGTTAAGGCATAACAGAACTACCCCCCAGGCCTTTTGTTTAATGAGATCTCTCTCTATGACCATTGCTGGTAGGGTTCAGAGGAGACACATGTCTCATTCTCCCATATTGGAAAGTAAACAATTTAACCTTGTTTAGTCTCTTATGATTGTTTGTTCACGTCTACCTTTTAATGTTTCTTTTGAGTCCTGTGGTTCCACTTCAGAGTTTTTCTGTCCCAGTCTTTTCATCAGGAATGTTTGGAAGTCTTTCGTTTGATTAAAGGTCCATTTGTTTCCCCTGTAGGATTATCTTAAATTTGCTAGGTTAGTTATTTGTTGTATACCTATTTCCTTTCCCTTCTGGAATATTGTATTCTAAACTCTCCACTCCTTTAAATTGATGGCTGCTGAATCATGTATGATCCTGACTATGGCTCCTTGGTACTTAGTTTCTTTCTTTCTGCCCACTTGCAGGATTTTTTCTTTGACCTGGAAGCTAAGAGTTTTGCTTATAATGCTCTTGGGACTTCTCATTTGAGTTTTTCTCTCTGGCCATGACTGGTTGATTTGTTTTCTGTGTTCTCTTAGTCCTCTCCTTCTAAAAGATCTGGGAAGTTTTCTTTTAAGATTTCTTGAAATATTATGTCTAGGCTCTTTTTTTGGTCATGACTTTCAGGAAGTTCATTAATTCTTACCTTTTTTCTTCTTAATCTTTTTTCTTTTTTTTTTTTTAGTGAGGCAATTGGGGTTAAGTGACTTGCCCAGGGTCACACAGCTAGTAAGTGTTAAGTGTCTGAGGCCGGATTTGAACTCAGGTACTTCTGACTCCAGGGCCGGTGCTCTATCCACTGAGCCATCTAGCTGCCCCAATCTTTTTTCTTTATATATATTTATATTATATAAATTATGTACATGTGTGTGTGTAATATCTCTCTCCTCCCTCTTCCTATCTCCCTCCCCCCCCTTACTTTTGAGTGTGTGTGTATGTGTGGAGGGCAATGAGGGTTAAGTGACTTGCTCAGAGTCACACAGCTAGTAAATGTCAAGTGTCTGAGACTGGATTTGAACTCAGGTCTTCCTGAATCCAGGGTTGGTATTTATCCAGTGTGCCACCTAGCTGCCTCTGTCTGTACTATTTGATTTCCAAGCTGTTTCTTTCCCTCCTTCCCAATCCCACACTACAGAAGGCCAACATTTGACACGGATATATGTGTGAAATTATATAATACATAATTCTGTATATCAATTCTTTCTCTGGATATGGATGGCATCTTTTAAATAGTTTTTTTGTAGTTTATTTTAATATTCTTATAACTCATGCTTAGTTATGCATATTTACTTTTTTTTTTTTGGTGGGGCCATGAGGGTTAAGTGACTTGCCCAAGGTCACACAGCTAGTAAGTGTCAAGTGTTTGAGGCTGGATTTGAACTCAGGACCTCCTGAATCCAGGGCTGGTGCTTTATCCACTGCGTCACCTAGCTGCCCCCATATTTACTTTTCAAACAATTTTGCTGTTACCGTACACCTCATTTTCTTGGTTCTGCTTATTTCACTATTCATTATTTCATGCCAGTCTTTTCATATTTTTCTAAAATCAACTGGCTCATCATCATCAGCACAGTGGTATTGCATCACAATCATATGGCACAACTTATTAAGCCATTCTCCAATCAATGGGAATGGACTCAATTTCCAGTTCTTTGCCACCAGAAAGAGAGCTGCTATAAATATTTATTACATTATAGGTTCTTTTCCTTTTTCCCTGATCATCTTGGGAGATAGACCTAATAGTTGTATTGCTAGGTCAAAAGGTACATACACAGTTTTATAAATCTTTGGAAATAATTCCAGATTGCTTCCCAAAATGGTTGGATCAATTCACAGTTCCACCAACAGTGTATTAGTATCCCAGCTTTTCCACATCCCCTGTAATATTTGCCATTTCCCTTATCTATCATTTTTGCCTATTTGATGAGTGTTATTATATGTTTTATTTTAGTGTTTCAAATAAACAAATAGATGGATGGATAGATAAATAAAATTAAATAAATAACCCTTCATCTCTTTCCTACACTTAAAATATTTCAGGCTCTCTGAGTCAAGATCTCTTCTTAAGAAACTACATATGAAATGTAACCAATAAACATCTGATTTTGTATCATTTTTTAACAGGAAATACATCTGCATTGTTATAAACTTCCAAGAAGAAAGGTGTTACCAAAAATGTTTTCACTTTTCAAATTTTTTCCTGACCTGTATTAAGCCAGACATAATTTTCTTATTCACCAAAACATAAAACAGATTCATAGTTTACTTATTCTTATGGAGCCAGACCCATGAAGTTTTTGTTGTTGTTATTGTTTTCAGGGTAATGAGGGTTAAGTGACTTGCCCAGGGTCACACAGCTGGTAAGTATCAAGTGTCTGAGGCCGGATTTGATCTCAGGTCCTCCTGAATCCAGGGTCGGTACTTTATTCATGGCACTACCTAGCTGCCTCCCAGACCCATGAAGTTTTATTCTTTCTGTGATTCGATTCTGGGACTAAAGTGTCTTACACAGTGCTAGACTGGGAGGAACTATCCTCCTGTTCCCAAAGAGGAGTGATCTATGGGATTTAACCTCTGACAGGAGGCTGAAATTGTTTTCATATTTCAAAGTAACCATGGATTTTATTCATGGACTTGTAGTACCCAGCCATTTTTGTCAGGATAGAAACAGGGGAAGTGTAGAAGAATTGCGGACATGAAAGGTGCTAAAGGCCAAGTTTGTTCTTGTGGGAAATGCATTTCTCTGAAGTTGGTCTTATCAGAATATACTGTGTTAGCAGGAGAATCTCTAACATAGTGGAAACTTCCTTCAAGATTGAATGAGCCAGGCTCTGATAATTTTTTTTCCTTTTTTTCAGGACAAGAAACATTTATTTTATTTTTTCCAGTTACATGTAAGGGTAGTTTTCAACATTCATTTTCATAAGATTTAGAGTTCCAAATTCCCCCCCCCCTTTCCTCCCCCCACCACAAGACATCAACCAATCTGATATAGGTTATATATATATATATATATATATATATATACAATCCACAAGTTCTCTTTTTTTCAGTTCTTTCTGTGGGGGTGGATAGTATGCTTTGTCATTAGTCCCTTGGGATTGTTGTGGATCATTGTATTGCTGAGAGTAGTTAAGTCATTCATAATTACTCATCAAACAATACTGCTGTCACTATGCATAGTGTCCTCCCAGTTTTGCTCACTTCACTATACATCAGTTCATATAAGTCTTTCCAGGTTTTTCTGGTGTCATCCTGTTTGTCATTTCCTATAGCACAATACCATTCCACTAAAATCGTATACCACAGCTTCTTCAGTCATTCCTCAATTGATGGACATTCATTTGATTTCCAATTCTTAGCCACCACAAAGAGTTGCTATAAATTTTTTTTTGTACAATTTCCCCCCCTTTTCTCTTTTTCATGATTACTATTGTTAACTGTTTCCCTCCATCCTATTCCCTTCTTTCACCCTATCCCTCTTCAAAAGGGATTTGCTTCTGTCTGTCCCCTCCCCCAATCTGCCCTCCCTTCTTTTGCCCCTCTCCCTTTCTCCCCTTCCCCTCCTATTTTCCTGCAGGGTTAGATAAATTACACTACCAAATTGAGTGTATATGTTATTCCCTCCTTGAGCCAATTCTGATAAGTGTTAAACTCATTTACTGCCCAGATTAGATAGATTACTCTACCCAGTTGGGTGTGTGTGTTGATCCCTCCTTGAAGCAACTCTGATGAGATTAAGGTCTTTGAGCCTATTCTGATGAATGTAAAATTCATTTACTGCCCTGCTCCTCCCTCATCTCTTCCCCCCACTCCTTAAGCCCTTTCCTGTTTCTTTCATGTGGGATTTCACCCCATGCTACCTCTGCCCTTCCCCCTCCCCCAGTGCATTCCCTTCACCCCTCAATTTTACCCTAAAGATGTCATCACGGGTCAGCTAGGTGACACAGTGGACAAAGCATCCACCCTGGACCCAGGGAGATCCCAGCCAAATCTCGGCCTCAGACACAAAACAGTCACCCACTGCATGACCCCAGGTATGTCCCCAAACTTCAATTTTTTATGGTTCTCTAGGGTCTTGTATTTGAAAGTCAAATTTGCCATTCAGTTCAGGTCTGTTCATCATGAATACTTGAAAGTCCTCTTTTTCATTGAAGTCCCAATTTTTCCTCTGAAAAGATTATGTTCAGCTTTGCTGGATACATGATTCTTGGTTGTAATCCCAATTCCTTTGCCCTCTGGAATATCATATTCCATCCTTCCAGTCCTTTAATGTAGAAGCTGCTAGATCTTGTGCTATCCTGACTTAGGCTCCACAGTACTTGAATTCTTTCTTTTTGTCAGCTTGCAATATTTTCTCTTTGACCTGAGAGCTCTGGAATTTGGCTATAATATTCCTAGGAGTTTTCCTTTTGGTATATCTTTCAGGAGGTGATCAGTGGATTTTTTCAATTTCTATTTTACCTTCTGTTTCTAGAATATCAGGGCAATTTCCCCTGACAATTTCTTGGAAGATCATGTATAAGCTCTTTCCTTGATCATGGTTTTCAGGTAGACCAATAATTTTCCAGTTATCTCTCCTGGACCTATTTCCCAGGTCAGCAGTTTTTCCCAGAAGATATTTCACATTGCCCTCTATTTTTTTATTCATTTGGATTTGCTTTGTTGTGTCTTGGTTTCTCACAGAGTCAATAGCTTCCATTTGTTCAATCCTAATTCTTAGGCAATTATTTTCATCAGAGAGCTTTTGTACCTCCTTTTCCATTTGGCCAATTTGGCTTTTCAAGCTATTGACTTTTTTTCTCATGTCTTTCCTGTATCACCCTCATTTTTCTTTCCATTTTTTCCTCTACCTTTATACCTTTATCTTCAAAATCCTTTTTGAGTGCTTCTATGGCCTGAGACCAATTCATATTTTTCTTGGAAGCTTTAGATATAGGAGCTCTGACATTGACATCTTCCTCTGAGGTTGCATTTCAATCTTCCTTGTCACTAAAGAAACTTTCTATGGGCCTCACCTTTCTCTGTCTGCTTATCTTGCCTTTCTTTTACTTGACTTTTATCTCCTTAAAGTGGGGCACTGTTTCCAGGCTGCACTATCTCAAGCTTCAGAGAGTCCCAGGTGGTATGATTTAAGGAAGAGTAGGTTTTTCACTGGCCTGGCCTATTTCCTGGTCCATAGATGACCCCAGACCACCTTGCTAATCAACCAACTTTGTGTGTTGTGGTTGTCAGCTCCAAGGAGCCTGTGCCCCTCCCCCACCTGGGCCAGGGCTACTCAAACCTACCTCCAGGTTCCCAGCAGGGGTGAAAAACCCAAGTTCTGCCTCAGTACCAGCATAGATCCCTGTAGTCTCCCCCCCTGCCAAGGGCTCAGCCCTCTCACCAGACTGTGAGCTTACTTCCAGACGATACTGATGCTTCAGCTGATTCAGAGGTTCTGGGGGTCTCCTTCTCTGGTGGGGCCTTCCTGGGACTGGATCTTTGTCAGGGTGACTGTGGGGTTGGGCTCCACTCCTGTCTCAGCACATGAGCTCCCTCCTTCTGACCTTTCAAGACATCTTTGGTTAGAAGATGATTTCAGCACATTCTTCTATGGATTTTGCTGCTCCAGGAATTGTCCTATGGCTTTATTTCGATGTTTTTTGGAGCGATTGTGTCATGAGTTCGAGAGCTCACTGCCTTTCTTCCACCATCTTGGCTCCACCCCAGAAATACTCACAGCCCTCCTCTGGCCAGGATCTGATTCTTAGGTTTGCAAAGTTACTTTTTCTGAGGAATAGATATTTTCCCCAAACTCACAGTATATAGGATTTTCTGTTTCCTTCACAATTATAAGCCACCTTCTCTCTCTGAGCTTCAGATCAAATGAAATGTCTATGAAAGTGATTTGTAAATTTGTAAAGCCTCTCTATATATGAGCTATTATTATTATGAGAAAGTGTGATGTGGCCCCAAAATGTCTTCCTCACTGGCCTGAAATAGCCTCATCATCTCCTTATGTCTGGTGTAAAATCCCCAAATCACTTAATTTCTCTAGGTATCAATTTCTTTACTTTTAAAATGAGGAGTTTGGACTGAATAACCTGTAATAACCCTCCTAAACCATGGTGTGCTGGAGGCATTTCAACCTTGATCATCAGAGAAGCCTTTTAGGTTTTTAGTATGAGCATTTACTACTCAGAAATTGGCAAATGAGATCAGGACTTGATTAGTTATTTTATTTGTTGTCTAAAAAGGGATGGAACAAATGTTAATAATGCCCATTAACCCTGGAGAGTGTGTCATATCTTTGTGGGGAGTTGACTGTAAACATTTACCAACATTTTCCTGTTTCCAGTGCTATGGTCCCTACCATTAGAACTACTATTTTGGGATAGGTGAACAAGAGGGGGTCATTCCCTGAAAAATCCCTGGTAAGAAGGCTTTAAGGGTTCTCTCTGACCTGCAGGTCACTTTCTATATATTCCATTTTCCCTGTCTCCTAGAGAAAGAAGGAGTCAAGGAAGTCTACTCAGTTCCCTACCTCTGCTAGATGAATCTCCAAAGAAACCCTTCTCCCAATGGTTGTGATGCTTGCTTGTTATTTGTTTTTTGTTCATGAATCTATTCTCCTTGTTTTACTTAAAAGGAGACCTTTCTCCCACTTCATTGGAAGCTGGGTTGGACAGGCAGGTCCTTGGAAGTAATAAAAGAGAGAAGGTATATGAATCTGATTCCTCTCCCTACTTCAACAACTTCTAATTCATGTTGCTCCTAAATCCAGTCATGATATTGTAGACACCTGCATTTATCCCTTTGTCCTTGGACACATATCTTCTCCCCTTATTTCCTTTTGTCAGTATGAAAAGAGTTCTGGGAGATGATTGAAAGAGGAAATCTTTCTGTGGGGAGGCTTAATTTTCCTTTTATTTTCACCATGTCTAATAAACTGTTAAATATGTTGAATGCCTGTAGCCTATCAATATTGTTGGGGATGGGGTGGGTATTTGGACTGAATGGGGAGATTCCATATATAGGATGAAGATGGGAGCAAAACCATAGAATTGTTATTTTTTAAAGAAATATTTTTGAGTGATATCTTATTTCAATCCATAAGCAGGAAGTATGTAGTTTAAATTGCTGTGAGACTCAAAAGCATCCCAGGGATGATAGTGTGAGGTATTTGTATGTCAGAGACACAGGGAGATCACTTGGTTGGGGGTCTGAGTAGAGAGACATTTAGTGGACAATCTAGTATCCCACTCCCTTGCTTGATAATAAAGGGACATAATATATTGTCAAAAAACTTAAGGAAAACGGCATGGAACCAATTTGGACTTCTTACAAAGTCCATGCTCAGTACCCCAGGTGTAATAGTAAACATAAAAGTGACCATCTTTGGTTTCCAAGATGAATAAAAAATTAAGAGACACACATGTAAACATATATAATGTACATATGTATATATGTTATAGATAAGCAGTAGCTCTTCTGCAATAGATAAATGGTCAAAAGATGAACAGTTCTCAAAAGAATTATAAATATTAATAATTACATGAAAGAATGATTAAAATCACTAATCATGAGAAATGCAAACCAAAACAACCCTGAGGTCTTACCTCATACCCTGCAAATTGGCTAAGATAACAAAAGATGGCAATAGTCAATATGGGTTGTGGGAAAATCGGGACATTGGTGCATTTTTATTGGAGCTGTGAATTGGTACAAGCATTTTGGAGAGAACTTTGGAATAATGCAAAGAAAGTAACTAAAATACCCATGCCCTTTGACCTTGAGATATCATTTTGGGACACATACCTCAGGGAGGCCATTGATAAAAAGAAGGTCTCCACATACAACAAAATATTGATGGCAGCATTTTTATTATGGCCAGACATTTGAAACAAAGTAGATGCCCAGTGATTAAGGAAAGGCTAAAACGTTGTGGCATTTGAGTGTAATAGGATATTACCATACTATAAATAAAGATGAATGTGGTATATATAGAGAAGTATGGAAATATCTACTTCAGTTAATATGGAATGAAGTAAGCAGAACCAAGAAAACAATATATAAAATGATTATAAAATGTAAGTTCTAGAAATAAGTACATGCAAAAAATCTAAAGTTTATGCTGCAAAATTATAAAGAATAAGCATTATTTAGAAAAAGATGTGAGAGGACATTCTCAACCCACCATTTCATAGAGGTGGGAGGTCCACTGTTGTTGCACATTCAACATTTTAAAACTCTTTCAATGCATTAGTCAGTTGAGTTGATTTTTTCCCTATTATTTTCTTGCTTTTGTCTTTATTGGATACTCCCTAAGAAAGGGGTGTTTTTGCTTTCCCACATGGTACACAAAGTCTAGATATTCCTAAACATTTTACTGCAGGCAACAAGGGCTGACCAGGAACAATACCCTGAGGAAATAAGAGCCATGCATGAGGATTGACCTGAACCACAGACCTTGAGAAACTCAGCTTGCCAGGACTATTCTCTTGAATGGGAATTCAGGCAGCAAAATATATGTATAGTTTGGTAGTGAATGCTCTCCACTCATGATAAGCTTCCCTCATCTGAATATTCCATCTTTGGGGTATTTTTTTTGTATGAGGAGGGGAAAGTTGGATTACTCATCCCCTGAAAATCTCTAAAGCCCCACTCATTCTCTGGCATTCCAAAATAGGCTAAATTAAAGTTTTGAAAATTTGAGAATATTCTTTTTTGTTGTTGTTGTTGTTGTTGATTATCATTCATTCTTTTTTTTTTTTTTACATATAAGGTATTTTATTTTTTCCGTTACATGTAAAGATAGTTCTCAACTTTTGTTTATACAAGCTTTACAATTTCAGATTTTTCTCCCTCCTTCCCCTCCCTCTCCCCTCCCCTAGACAGCAGGTAATCTGATATAGTTTATATCTATATATCTATATCTACATAGATATATAGATATATACACACACACACATATATATACACATAATAACATTAATCCTATTTCTGCATTAATCCTGTTATAAGAGAAAAAAATCAAAGCAGTGATGCAAAACCTCAAAATAGAACAAAAAAAACAACAGCACCCAAAACAAAAGAAATAGTATGGTTCAATCAGCATCTATACTCCACAGTTCTTTTTTTTTTTTTTCTTGGATTTGGAGATCCTCTTCTATCATGAGTTCCCTGGAACTCTTCTGTACCATTGCATTGGTGAGAAGAATATATCCATCACAGTAGGTCAACATTCAATGTTGATGATACTGTGTACAATATTCTTCTGGTTCTGCTCATCTCACTCATCATCAGCTCACGCAAGACCCTCCAGGTTTCTCTGAACTCCTCCTGCTCATCATTTCTTACAGCACAATAGTATTCCATTGTATTCATATACCACAACTTGTCCAGCCACTCCCCAATTGATGGGCACCCCCTCAACTTCCAATTCCTTGCCACCATGTAAAGAGCAGCTATAAATATTTTTGTACATGTGGGTCCCTTTCCCCCTTCCATGATCTCTTTGGGAAAAAGACCCAAAAGTGGTATTGCTGGGTCAAAGGGTATGCACAGCTTTATAGCCCTTTGGGCATAATTCCAAATTGCTTTCCAGAATGGTTGGATCAGTTCACAGCTCCACCAACAATGAATTAGTGTTCCAATTTTCCCACAGCTTCTCCAACATTTGTTATCTTCCTTTTTTGTCATTTTAGCCAATCTGATAGGTGTCAGGTGGTACCTCAGAGTTGTTTTAATTTGCATCTCTCTAATCATTAGAGATTTAGAGCATTTTTTCATATGGGAATAGATAGCCTTGGTTTCTTCGTCAGAAAACTGCCTGTTCATATCCTTTGACCATTTCTCAGTTGGGGAATGACTTGGATTCTTATAAATTTGATTTAGTTCCCTATATATTTTAGAGATGAGGCCTTTATCAGAAGTACTGGCCTCAAAAATTGTTTCCCAGCTTTCTGCTTCCCTTCTAATTTTGGATGCATTGCTTCTGTTTGTACAGAAATTTTTTAATTTAATATAATCAAAATCATCCATTTTGCATTTTATAATATACTCTATCTCTTGTTTGGTCAAAAAGTGTTTTCCTTTCCAAAGATCTGATAGGTAGACTATTCCTTTCTAATTTGAGAATATTCTTAATGACTAGGGGAGAATTTGCAAAGCTATTTCTGATGTGTTTTGCCTACTCATCCATCTGATCCCCTTTGGCAGGGGTATACTGGTGGAAATGTCAATATCCCTATGCTGCCAAATGACTAATTGTATGCTGAGGGGACCTGAGAGTTGATGGCAGTCCTATCAGTCATAGAAGTGTTGACAGGAACTTCCAAGCTGAGTGTGCTCCTGGCTTCTCCCCCATAACCTAAAATGGATTTGGCTGCCAATCAGGGCCAGGTGCAAGCTTTGTCTGGGATAATCCTGGAGAGTGAGAGCATTTTGGGCCTAGCTATAGCAGAAGTGGGTTACTTGATTTGGGGGTTCAGAACGAGGGCAAAAAGATAACTCTCTTCTTGCCTAATAGAGAATATTCAGCTTGGCAGAGAATAAGGGAGCTCCCTTATTCTCTCCTGGAGAATGTCTGTGTCTGAGAAGATGGTGAAGATGCCAGGTCAGGCAAGGCCATTCCAAGTTGGGATGTTGAATGATTGCTGCAAGGACACCCTCATTCCCAGATAATGCCTGGATAAATGCTTCCTATGTTGGATGGCAGGAGCCTGTTGTCCTTCAGATCCTGTTTGGCTGATCACTGGTAAGTCTCTTAACCTCAGGCTGCCTCAGTTCTTTCATCTGTGAACTATAGCTCATAATAGCACCTAGCTTATAGAACCATTGTGAGAAACCAAGGAGATAATATTTGTAAAGTACCTGGAAAAATTTAAAGAAGAACTACTTCCCAATTAGCCTTTTCTGTTGCTAAAATGTGTAGTCAGGTTTCTTCCTAACAGGAAAGCAGAAATTTCTAATATTATAGCTTATATTAGTTATATTTTAGATTAAAGCTTTCTTAGAGTCATAGGAGTTGGAAGCACCTTTTGAGTCCATCATCCTCCCTGCATAATGGCTCCCCTGTAAGATATATCTGTACCAACTGTGGCTCTTCCAGTGATGGTGAGCTCATTCTCTCCCAGTCCATTCCAAGGTAGTGTATGATATGATTATGGATTTGAGTCAGATTAAACTCTGAGGATGGGGTCTGGAAGGTACCCAGCCCTGCCCCAGTATAGTTTGTTTAGAAGTTTATTGCTTGTCAAATTCTCACTGTCTCCTTTAAGTTTTATTGCCAATTAACAGTATTTTTACTTCTGCTCAGTCTCCCCACTTGTCAGCTACATATTAGTTTTGTCTGCAATCCATCATGTGTCAGAACCCCAGTCAGTGGGTCAGGGAGTTTGCCCACCAATTCAATACTCGGGACTCAAGAAGAAAGGACGGGGCTCGGCACAGGATGCAGCAATTGAGTTGAGACCAGATGTTAAGTGACATGTCTCTTTTTCTCAGAGCAGAATCCCCTTGGCCCTGGGGTCCCAACAATGGATTATTCTTTACTTCCCAACATAACCGAAGATAAATTTTAACCCTGTCATCCTTAACAATGCTGAAGCACCTGAGAGACTCTTCCCGTTATTCAGGTTGAATATCTTTAGAGACAGGGGCCGGGAGAGGGGAGTCAGTGGGAACTGTGAGATCTGAAACATCTGACTGTCACTCCCCTGTTTCCTCTTCCTTTGGTTTGACCTTGTTCCCCCTCCCCTTTTCCCCCTTGCTCCTGGAACACGTATGCATGTCTCCATACATTGATCACGAGCTGAACACGCACTCTGGGTGAGACAGGATTGGATGTTAGATTGTGAGCTCGACCTAGTGTGCGTGGGGACTTCCCCTCTGACCGACATTCCTATATAAGGTCAAGGAATGTATTGGCTGGCGCGGTTCATGTATTGAACTTGCCCATTCCTACGGGAATGTAATAAATCTGTCTCTGCTTGACTTGGTGGTCTCCTCGAGTTATTTGGGTAAACTGAGGCAGTTTGCTCCATACAATGCCTTGTTATTATATTCTATCTGTTATTATTCCCTGGATTGTAGTGTAGGTGAGAAGAACAAGAAGTAACAACATTCAAATGTTGTCAGGTTAGAAAGAGATTTAAAAGACAAACAGATGATTTTGTATTTGATCCCAAACAGGAGAAGTTCCCTTTGGACCCAGAACTTTTTTTTCATTCCTAAATATACAAGTTTTGCTGATCTCTAAATCAAAATCAAAGAAAGCCCCAGGCCTTTTGACCTTCCTGATTCCTGAGCTTACTTTGTTCTCTGGGTTAGAGAAACCTCTCATTGTCTTTTTTCTTTCTTTCTTTCTTTGCAAATTCTACTTTTTCTTGGTATTTGAATCAATTGCCCTATCCTCACTCCCTTGCCCAATTCCAGAAGATCAGGGCAAGAAAAAAAATTCCTGACACCAAAATGATGTAAGTAATAGAAGATAACTGCCCAGAACTTCTGAGAATAGAAAATGGAAATTACAATTTGGAGAATTTAAAGATTCCCCTGATATGGTGGGAAATGGGGTACGGTTGGGGTAGGAGTTGGGGTTCTTAGGAATTCCTCTTTAAAGAATTACACCCTCTTGCACACAAAACGTAGTTAGAATAAGGTGATAGTTTATTTAGGAGCAAGGGAAGGGAAGGGTGGGGGGAGGGAAACCATGAAAGAAATCCTTGGACTTTTCATGGGGAGATTTGGCATAAAGCACATGGCTCAGAGGTACCAAATCTCCTCGAACAGGAGACTGGAAGGTACTTTTATAGAGGACTGATGGGCGTGGACCATCTGCCTGTGAAAAGTTCCTTTAGTGAGAGAGGACCATCCCCCACTGGTGGTAGCTGGGGGAATTGGGTGAGCAGTGGAGGACCATCCCCCACTGGTAGTGACTAAAGGAATTGGGTGAGGGGTGGCTACAGATCCCTCTTCAGAACACAAAGGCCGCAGCCACACCCAAACTTATCTCCCCAGGGAAAGGGAGACCAGAATGAAGGGTAGGAATCCCAAGCTAGCTCAGTCCAATTTGGTTCAGTTTATCTCTCTAGGCGTTATCTGTCCTCTGGTTTAGTTTCTCAAGGAGAAGATTCCTCGGTGTGCCCCAGAGAAATTCTGGGGTGCTCTGCGCCCCATGACACCCCCCTGCAAAAACAAAACAAAACAAAACAAAAAAACCCAAAGGATGCAGCCAAAGAGAGGTTGGGGGGAAATCACAAATTGAAGAGAAAAAAAAATTGGAAAGATAGAGGGAAAATAAACCAAATGCATAATTTAATATACATTCTAAAATGTACAATACAATGTGATAGATTGGATAAGAAAAGAACTGCACAATCTGTTGATTATGAGATATACATTTAAAAAAATAAGATATACACAGAATAAAATTGAGAGGATGGAGGGGCGACTAGGTGGTGCAGTGGATAAAGCACTGGCCCTGGATTCAGGAAGACCTGAGTTCAAATTTGACCTCAGACACTTGACACTTACTAGCAGTGTGACCCTGGGCAAGTCACTTAACCCCCATTTCCCTGCAACAAACAAACAAACAAACAAAAAGAGAGGATGGAGAAAAATTTACTCTGTATCAACTGAATCTAAAAAAGCAGGTATTGCCATAATGTTATGAAACAAAGGAAAAGCTAACTTATATATAAATATATAAATAGGGACAAATGAGGAAACTATATTATGCTGAAAGGAACCACAGGAAAAAATCCATTATCAGTAGAAAAAACCCCAATAGTCTTTAACTGCCTTTGCATCCAGATTTTAAAGGAAACATTATCTGATCTATAAGAAAACATATTATATAATACATATATGCCAGGAGATTTCAGTATACCTCTGTTGTTTTGGATAATTTGAACAGAAGAATAAACAAAAGGCAAATATAGAACTGAATAAATTTCTGGAGAAACTAGAGTTGAGCAATTAATGATATACGTTAAATAGAAAGGCAAAGAATATATGTGTGTATATGTGTATGTATAGGTACATAAATGTAGATATATAGATATAATTTATATCAAATAGAATTTTCATAAAGGCACAGAGATATTGGAAACAAATATCAAAAGGCATAAATAATTGATGCATTATTATTTACAGAACATGATGCCATAAAAATAAAAATTTATTCAGGGACCACAATCAGGAGACTTAACAATGACATCTAAAATAAAGGTTGGGTCAAAGAACATATCATAGTAAGAATTAATAAATGTGAAAGAAAAAGATAATGATGAAAAACATAGGACAATTTCTAGAATGTAACTAAAGCATCTCTTATCATATTCTTATAATCATGTGTGAAGAAAATAGAGAAAGGATTAAAACTGAATATGCATTTTTAAAAATGAGTACAGAAGAGGACATCTTAAAAATTAGATGGAACATAGATAACTTGGCAACAAAAAAGCCCCATACAAATGATAAAACTAAAAGCTGGCCCTTTGAAACAATAATAAAATCAATAAACCCTTAGGGAGTCTGATCAAAAAGAAAAGAACAGAGAGTCAAATCAATAAAACAGCAAATGAACAAGATGAAATCATAGCAAAACCAGAAGAAATACAAAGAATAATCAGAACATACCATTTTATATGCTAACAAAACTGAAAGCACGCAAAAAATATAGAGGAATATCTTACAAAATTCCAAATACCCTAAGAAGCAGGTAAAAAGAACAGAGGTCTTAAATAACTCAAAGAGGATGGTGGCTTTTTTTTCCTAATGGGGACAAAGCAAGTTATTTGATCTCCTAAGTTTTTCTATTTTTTTTCCAGTTTCTCACCTATCCAAATATATCAAACATAATAGGGGAACAAACTGATTTAAACACAATGTATTTTTATATTTCCAAAATAACAGAGACTAGATCTGTAAAGGATGCTTTATAAATAAGGAGTGACTGAAATTTGAAACTTTTCCCAAAGTATTTTATTAAAAACCTACATCTGCATAATATTACCTTCATCTCTATGATCCTTCTAGGAAACTTTACATTCTCAGGCCTTATATTTTATTTTTTTCTGCTCAAATTACTTGATTGGGATTGGATTAAGGATGCAGTAATCCTAGAGGAGATTTGGGATCTGGTTAGAAAAAACGAGGATCAGGAATAAATGCTTTATAAAGACTTCCTGCCTCTGGGCTCTGCATCCTTTAAGAATTTTAAGTATTTGTAATATCCAGTGCAGAAATTTAAGTATGAAATGTTTGAAAAATTCATATGAAATTGAGGAAATCAGATGTATAACTATCCAAAGTATATCATCATCATTTTCGGCCTCAGACCAGGAGTAATATTCTTTTTTATGACTATTTTTTTGCTTTTCCTCAAACTTTTTTTGCTCTTCCTTAAACTGCTCTCGCTCTTTCTTGAACTGCTCTAGCTCTTTCTTGAACTGCTCTCGCTCTTCCTTGAACTGCTCTTGCTCTTCCTTGAACTGCTCTAGCTCTTTCTTAAACTGCTCTTGCTCTTCCTTAAACAGTGGTCGCTCTTTCTTTCGTTTCGCATACTTCCCTGTCTTCTCCTGGAGGATCGCTTCCACGGCTTCATATATTTTGTTGGTGTAGTGGGTGCCCCTATTATCTTGCACCATATTCCCAGTCATGGCCATCAGCTCTGAAACCTGGGCATCTCTCTGGGCTCCACTAGCATTATTGTCAAATGCACAGCATAGGTGTTGACAGTTTTTCAACAGTTCCCTGAAATATGAGTCATCAATTGTTCCTAAGAAATCCTTTAAACTCTCTTCTCCTAGATCTTCTTTCCTAGTGAATACAATGATCAAATACTTCATTGCTTCAGTTCCTAGAATAGTATAAAGCCTTTCAACAGCTTCTTTCTCCTCCTTGGTGAAACGACCTATTTGCAACACCAAGAGTAGAGCATGCGGTCCTGGAGAGGACAGTGTCATGAAACGAGCTATTTCTTTCCAAGTTTCTAGCTCTGGGGTGCCAGTGTCAAAAATGCCTGGAGTATCAATGACAGAAATGTCCCTCCCATTCCATGTGGTCCTGGCTTTCCTGCAGACCTTGGTGACTGACCTTCCGGAACACCTAGACTTAAACTCTCTCCTGCCCAGGAGGGTGTTTCCTGTTGCACTTTTTCCAGCCCCTGTTTTCCCCACAAGGACAATTCTGAATTCTGGTTTTCTTGAGTCTCCTCCACTGTCATCTGGGTCTGTTGGAAACAAGTAAGAAAGAATGAAATTGAACGCAGACTAAAGCATGCTATTTTTCACTTTCACTTTTTTCTTTTATTCAAGTTTTCTTATACAAAATGACTAATATGGTAATGTTTTACATGATCATACATGTATAAGCCATATCTGATTGCTTACTGCCTCAGGGAGGGGGCAGAGAAGGAGGGATAAAATTTGGAATTCAAAACTTTAAATTAAAATGTTTATTATTTGGGGCAGCTAGGTGGCTCGTAGATAGAGCACTGGCCCTGGATTCAGGAAGACCTGAGCTCAGACATTTGACATTTACTAGCTGCGTGACCCTGGGCAAGTCACTTAACCCTCATTGCCCCACAAAAACAAAACAAAACAAAAAAACCAAAACAAAACAAAAATGTTTATTATTTAAAAGAAAAATATATTTGTACAAATCTAAACTATTAAACCAGAGCAGCAATAAAATAAAATAAAAAGGAAAAAGAAAAGAAAAAAGAATGAATAACAAGGCTTTGTAATAAAGCTCTGCAGAGAAATTCCATCATGACATGGAAGTGAACCTTAGGTACTTAAAGACTTTGCCTTGCTTTTCCTGTATTTCTCAAGCTGAGACAAATGCTAACAATCTGGACAAGCTTTGAGAATGGGCCAGTTCTCTATTGTTCTAGTGAAATTCACAGATCCTTATCAGCAGAAGGAAGGCCAACAGTCACCAACAGGTGACTGTTTTTTGAAGGGTGTTTGATTTTGAGGGATATTATATTTATTAGATTTCAATGCAAAAGCCAGTCTTCCTCTGGGGCATAAAATGAATGAATCATTATTGCTTCCTAGAAAACACACACATGAGAGTACATATTTATACATAGCTATATTATACCATTATATTAATCATGGACGCCTTTTCTTCCATATTAGGCTCTCTGTAGAAGTTTATTCCTCCCTCCCCTAAATAATCTGAATTAGTATTTCATATTTATAATCCCCAGAGAGTAAAGCTATGAAAACCTCCATGATGGCAGGGGTGGGGGGTGGGGGTGTAGCTAGGTGGCACAGTGGATAAAGCACCAGCCCTGTTATTCAGGAGGACCTGAGTTCAAATCCGGCCTCAGACACTTGACACTAGCTTTGTGACCCTGGGCAAGTCACTTAACCCTCATTGCCTCACACAAAAACAAACAAACAAACAAAAAAACCCACCAAAAAACTAACCAACCAACCAATCAACCAAAAAAAAACCCCCTCCATCAGGAGGCCCTTGATTTAAGAAAATCCCCCAGGGGGCAGCTAGGTGGCAGTGGATAAAGCACCAGCCCTGAATTCCAGAGGACCTGAGTTCAAATCTGGCCTCAGACACTTGACACTAGCTGTGTGACCTTGGGCAAGTCACTTAACCCTCATTGCCCCACAAAAAAAAGACCAAAAAAAAAAAAAAGGAAAACCCCCAAAGCCATCCTTCTACCAATATTCTCTGGAAGACTCATGCCCTTGTTAATTGACTGTTTACCTAGGTAATTTTCATTGCTTCTTGATTCCTTTTCCTTTCATCCTTAATTTAAATTGAAAATATATGGCAGGGTCAACAGAACTTTAAATGATGCTTTCATTATGTCTGGTCAGTGTAGTTTGATGTCTCTTCTTTAAAAGTCTATGTGAAGGGGCGGCTAGGTGGCACAGTGGATAAAGCACAGGCCCTAGATTCAGGAGTACATGAGTTCAAATCCGGCCTCAGACACTTGACACTTACTAGCTGTGTGACCCTGGGCAAGTCACTTAACCCCCATTGCCCCGCAAAACAAACAAACAAACAAAAAAACCAAAAAAAAAGTCTATGTGAAAGGTGGCTAGGTGGGTCAGTGGATAGAGCACTGGCCCTGGATTCAGGAGGACCTGAGTTCAAATCTGACCTCAGACCCTTGACACTTACTAGCTGTGTGACCCTGGGCAAGTTACTTAACCCCAATTGCCTCACCAAAAACAACAACAACAAAAGTCTATGTGAATATGATTTTGGCTTCTTAGTGTTAATATGAATATATGGATCACCTGGATTTGATGGAGGTGCCTTATTATGCAAAAGTATTTTTTATGAAACCCTGGGTTAATAGGGACAAAATGGCTTTCACTTATATCATTACAATATTGCTTTTACTGCATACAGTGTTTCATGGTTCTGCAGAGACACTAATATACTGTTGGTGGATCTGTGAACTGGTCCTACCATTCTGGAGAACAATTTGGAACTATACCCATATGGCTATAAATCTGTGCCTACCTTTTGACTTAGCACTACAATTACTAGGTCTATATTACAAAGAGATCAAAGAAAATGTAAAAGGACCTAAGTGGAAGAGATAATTTGTAGAAGTTTTCTTTTTTGTGGTATCAGAGAATTGAAAATCAAGAGGATATCTACTAATTGGGGAATGGTTGAACAAGTTGTGTTATATGATTGGAATGGAATACTAATTGTATTATAAGAAATAATAAGGGGGATGGTTTCAGAAAATTCTGGGAATATATGAATTGATGCACAGTGAGTTGAGCAGAACCATGAAACATTGTATGCAATAAAAGCAATATTGTAATGATTTAAGTGAAAGCCATCTGCTCTGATCAAGATAATTATTTGTGACAATTCCAAAGAACTCATGACAAAAATTTTATTTTCTCTAGAGAACTAATGAATTCTGAGTGTAGAAAGAAATATATATTCTTTCACTTTTTTCTTGCTCTTATTTTGCATCATAGCAATTATGGATATGTGATTTGTATGATTTCAACTATATAATGGCTATTATATTGCTTGTTTCTCAGTCAGTGAGTGGTGGAAGGAGGGTGACAATTTAGAACTCACAATAAAAAAAGAACCAAAAAAGAAAAATGTAATTAGCAAATATTTAACAAAATACATTAAATGCAAAAAACTATAAAAAAAAGAAATTTTTTCCTCATTCCATCTAGATTCTGGGTTAGCTTTTTACATGTAGAATCCCAGAAAACAAAACACCAGATGTGATCCCCTCTATAAACTTTTGATTCCTCACTTATGAGAACAATCTAAGGTCATTCTCCAATTACTTCACAGATAATTGGCAAGTATCCTTGACAATTGTCTATTAATTTTTTTTGCTATTGTCTCTTAAACCAGTCAAGAAGATCTCTCCATCTTGTCCAATTAACTTCAGAGATGAGTGCCCATCTTGCCTTAGATGATCCATATCACCTGTTATCCTAGATATGTTTCTCTATAGCTCCCTTGTCAGCCAATCTTGAGTAAATGAGGAAATCTTTCAGTTCCATATGCTCCTCCCCTCAGCCAGTTTTTGTACTCATAGATTGCAAGGCCCAGACCTAGAAAATGAGGTACTAAATAACATCTTGGTTCTCACCCCCATCCTGGGAACCCATGTTCTCCCTCCCTAGAAAAAAAGGAATTGGACTTCTTGAACATATATGAGATAAAGAACTTTTCATTTACAAAAAAGAGAAACAGATATCATCTTTGGAACCTCCACACTGCCCCATTTCAGATGCAGATTTAGAGCATTACAGCACCCCACTCCTATTTGCAATCCTCCTGGGCCTTGGGTAGGAGTTACATAGGAGTAATTTTAATTTTTTTTTTGCAGGACAATGGAGGTTATGTGACTTGCCCAGGGTCACACAGCTAGTAAGTGTCAAGTGTCTAAGACTGGATTTGAACTCAGGTCCTCCTGAATCCAGGGCCCGCGCTTTATCCACTGAGCCACTTAGATGCTCCTACGTAGGAGTAACTTGTAAGGAATCATTTTTTGAACATATAATCTCTTGGTTGGCTTTCCTTTTTCCACTTCCTAGAGTAGACACTTGCATTACTATATAATCACTCATTTGGAGGGATATTTTCCATTAAATGAAGGGAATGAAACAGGTAGTGCACCTTGATCAAATGTCTTCTTCCTTTAAAAAAAGTTCCTCAAACTCAGGAAACCCTCATTCTAATTGTTGCCAATGAGGAAGCTGAATTGAGGTCTCCCTCTATCTCCTCAATTATGATTTCATAGATAAGTGTCCATCTAGGCTGAAACAACTTCCTAGCACCTGTATCATAAATATAAAGTTCCACATTCCTTTTCTTAGCTGACCTCAAGTAGATGAGTGGGTGATTCTTAATCTCTCTCCACCTATGACAGGGTTCTGTATAGATCTGAAAGCAAAAGTGGCAGATAGCACCTTTTCTCCCCTCAGTCAGCATCCAGTAACTTTTCCCCTTCCCCATCTCAAAAGGAGATGACATCCTAAACACTCATCAGAAATGGGATTTCTGGTACAAAAGGAGAAAGCTGGGAAACTATCTTAGAAGGAATCGCTACACCACCACCTCAATCCAGAAGCCAATTTCTTCATGAGAATGTAAGCTTTCCCACTAGACTGTAAGCTCACTGCAAGCAGGAATTACTTCATTCTTTGTACTTATATCATCCAGCACTTAGCACAGTGTTAGACAAATTAGTAGGTGCTTAATAAATACTTCTTGTTTGATTGATTGAAGATTCCTCCCATCTTCCTCCCAGCTCTAGCCAGCTGTGAAGAATATCCTTTCCTATAGCTTTATTGGACACCAAGCTCTTGGGTGGGTTTTTCTTCTTTTCCCCTCCTACTATGGATGCTCCATTATCACATAATCATTGATTTGGAGAGGCCTTCACCTCCAGGAGTAAAAGTTGAAATGGGTTTGAGGAACTGACCAAGGCCTCCTTATTTCTGAACTTCCTGAACTCAGACAGAGAGCCTTCACTTGTGCTTCCACAGGGAGTGGCAAAAGTATTACTGAGGAGTTGTTGGGGGTGGGAATGGAGGCATGGAAATGGAAGAGCAGAGGAGTATATGTTTCTCTGAAAAGAGTGGGATTTAGTTGGCAGTACATGCCATTTCCCTAGATCCATATTATTCTAGTCAGAGGGCCCAGGCTGGTGGTGGGGGAAAAGTGGGGGAGGGGCAAGGGACATAGGACTCCAGTTGACTTAAAACTGCACTTATACTTTGGGAGACTATGTTGATAGGGAACAGAGGCAGAGAACCATACTGACATCAGCCCTTTGGTTGGTGAAAAGTCATTACTGCTACCTCAAAGCCCATATGACTTGACTGGTCTCTTCTCTCTTCTCTCATTCCCTCCAGGACCCATTGCAGAAATATGACGCTTAACCACTAATAAAAAGGAAGGAAAGTTTAAATGACTGTTGGCAGATTTTCCTGCCCTAATATCATAGGTAAACAGCCTTTTTTCTAATGAGGAGCTAGTTTTCATTTCTCTGAAGCCTTTTTTTTTTTTTTTTGGTGAGGCAATTGGGGTTAAGTGACTTGCCCAGGGTCACACAGCTAGTAAATGTCAAGTGTCTGAGGACAGATTTGAACTCAGGTCCTCCTGAATCCAGGGCTGGTTCTCTATCCACTGTGTCACCTAGCTGTCCCTCTCTGAAGTCTTATGATTTCCAATAGAGCCAGTGGGGAGTGGTGACAGGAAGGAGCAGGAAGTGGAGCTATTGAAGCCTGATGGGGGCATGCCCCCCAGGGATCCCTATCATCCTGCTTGTTCCCAGAATTCTGGCCAAGAACTGCCCTTGAGTTAACAGTTTCTCTTTTATGTTTTGCCACAATCTGTCTCCAGTTCCTTCCCACCCACCTCCTGTTCATGCCTTAGCTCTTTTTCCTCTATCACCTGAAGAAGGCTAGGAATGAGAATTAGAAACAAAGTGTGGGAGTGGAGGTTGAGAAGGTATTAAAGAACAGGCATATAATAGACTGAGGGTGCACCTCTTTCTTTCTTTTCACTAAAGAAGCTTTCTTTGGTTTGCAACTTTCTCTGCCTGCTCATCCTGCCTGTCTTTCACTTGACTTTTAACTCCTTCTTAGTGTGGGTTCCTGTTTCCAGGATCTATTGCCCAAGCCTCAGGGGGACCCAGGTGTTATGATTTAATGAGGGACAGTTTCTTCATTTGCCTGGCCCTTTCTCTATTCCATAGATAACCCCAAGCCACCTTGCCAACCAACCAGGCAGCAAAACTTTATGTGCTGTGGTTGCTAGCTCCAACAGGCCTGCACCCCTCCCCAACCTGGGCTGCCACCACTCAGTTTCTTCCTGGTTCCCTGCTGGGGTAGGACATACAAATCCCCCCTCAGCTCCTGCATACATGGTCATAGACTCCCCCCAGCCAGCAGCTGTTCAGCCCTCTCAGCAGACTGTGAGATTAGTTCCAGAAGACACTGTTGGCAGCTTATTTGGAGGCTAGGGGGTAAGTCTCTCTGGTGCAGCCTGCCTGGGGCTATATCAGTGTGGGTGCAATTGCGGGTCTAGACTCCACTCTTGGCCTGGCTCCCCCTTCTGTCCCCCCCAACAGCTCTTTGAAATGTCCACTGTAGGTGAAAACCCCACTCTGAAGTCCTTATCTAGAACAGGGCTTCTTAAACTTTTTCCCCTGGTGACCCCTTTTTACCTGAGAAAATTTTCTGTGACCTTTGTATATAACTGTATAAAATTGGTATGTATAATCTTTTACTGTTGTCAAGTTTTTTTTTTACCAATCCCCCATTACATTGTGACCCCATATGGGGTTGCCGCTCAAAGTTTAAGAAACTAGGATCTAGGGGCAGCTAGGTGGCGCAGTGGATAGAGCACCGGCCCTGGAGTCAGGAGTACCTGAATTCAAATCCGGCCTCAGACACTTAACACTTACTAGCTATGTGACCCTGGGCAAGTCACTTAACCCCAATTGCCTCACTAAAAAAAAAAAAAGAAAAAAGAAACTAGGATCTAGAGAACAGGACAGTCATTCAAAGGACAAAAGGGAAAAGTTCTGGGGGAATATTTCAGCTGGCAGGGCTTATAAGAATGAGAAGACATTTCTGGTCGAGGACAGGTGAGCAGGGCATGTGACCACATACTTTTACAATTGTGACATTGTGAACATCCTTTTGGACAAAACCTCAGGGTCTCTTATCCAGAGTTTGTCATATTTGATTTCCCTTCCAAAGTAGATGGAGCCTTTCTAATGTTATGTTATCATGTTGTTGGGGATTGAGGTAATGAAATGACTGTGGTTCCTATTTTTACCCCCACCCAAAACAACCATGTTTTTTGTCTACTGTGAGCAGGTATTAGAGAAGGAGATGACCAGACAGTCACTATGATCGAATCAGGTACAACTGGACTGGGGCCCCTTATGAAAGTGAAGCCACAGGACAAAAAAGTCAAAGCAGAAAACATTTATTAAGAGCCTACTGTGTGTCAGGCACTGTGGTAAGCACTGGGGATGTAAAGGAAGGCAGAAGAGTCCCTGCTCTCAGGGCACTCACAGTCTAAGGAGGGGGGGGACAACAGGCAAACACCTTTGTGCCAACAAGACCCATCCAGGACAAAGTGGAGAGAATCCCTGACTGAGGGAGGGCACTGGCAGTGAGGGCAGTGGGGAAAGGCTTCTCACCAGAGGTGGGGTTGGAGCCCCTTTGGAGGAATCTGGAGGAAGCCAGGGAAGCCTGGAGGCTGAAGGGGCAAGGAGAGAATTCCAGACATGGAGGATGGTGAGGCAAAGAGCGAGGTACAGGAAGAAGGGCAGGTACCCTGGGCAGCTGATTCATGGAGGGGAGTGTGGTGGAAGAGTCCTGGGAAGGCAGCAAGGGGCCATGCTACCAAAGGCTTGAACAACCCAAGGGAGGATTGTATGCTGGATCCTGGAGGCAAAAAGGAGCCACTCACCTTTGTTGAATGGAGCCAGGGGAGAGTGTGTGTGTGACAAAATAAAATTATAAACATTGTTCTTGACTTTCATCCATGCATTAGATAATCCTTTTTATTTTATACATGGAGGTTAGGGGAGAAAAACATTAAAAATTTTGGTGGGTGGTGAAGAAAAGGAAAAGAGCAGAGGAAAATAGGAGGCTCCCCCACTTTTTTTTGTCTAATGGGGACAAGGCAAGTTATTTAGTTTCCTACATTTTTCTACCATTTTTCTGGCCTTCATATCTACAAATGTATCAAACAATTGTTTGGGGAACAAACTGGTATAAGCACAATACATTTTTATATTCCTAAACTAACAGAGACTCCAGATTTGTAAAGGATGCCTTAAAAATAAGCAGCACCTTATAATTGAAACTTTTCCAAATTTCTATTGAACAAAAAAAAACACCAACAACTGAATAGCTTATTTTTCATCTTTCTACTCCTTCTAGGAAACCTTAAATTCTCAAGCCTTTTATTTTGTTTCCTTTTCCCCCTCACAATACTTGGTTGGGGTTGGGTTAATGACAGAATATTCCTGCAGGAGGCTTGGGATCTGGTTAGAAAAGTGATGGTTGGGGCAACTAGGTGGTGCAGTGGATAGAGCACCAGCCCTGGATTCAGGAAGACCTGAGTTCATATCCAGCCCCAGACACTTGACACTTACTAGCTGTGTGACCCTGGGAAAGTCCCTTAACCCCAATTGCCTCACAAAAACAAAACAAAACAAAAAAAACCAAGAAAAGTGATGGTCAGGAATCAATGGTGTATGAAGACTTCCTGCCCCTTGGCTCTGCATCCTTCAGTGACTGCCCATCTTTATGAATGCAGCTCAAAGTGGAAATGAGATGGGAAATTATTCTTGTAACCAGGAGGATATTTAAGAAAAAATGTCTTTAGCCCATGTGAGAATTGGAATGGCACTCCCTGCTAGGAGGGACATTGTAAGCTCTGGCTTGAAAAGAAAGCATGTGACTTATCATCCAGAAATGACCTTTTCTGGGGTTTCGAAGGTCAGATTGGCGTCAGTAAGTGATGTCTGCCACCTGTGGGTCCTGTCAATCAGTGTTACCATCCAATTAGCTTGGAGCTGTGTGCGAGGATGGCACTGCTTCCGGTGTGATAGGGGGCTTTGGGGACAAGCAGTGGTGAAGTGTGATATTTTTCGGTTGTGGACTTGGGCTTGGTGAGAGGACAGATTCTGGCTCTCTTAGACAGCTAGGATAAAGGCTTTTTACCTCTATTTCTCTCTTTACTAACTTCTAATGTACTTTAATAAATACTTAAAAGGCTAAACTCTTGCTAAAGCTTTGAATTTAAGGTGACCACTCATTAGATTTTAGACATCACAACTAGAATTTTAGTTCTCACACCACTTTTTTTTTAGCAACAAACATTAATTTTTTTTCCCAGTTACATGTAATGGCAGTTTTCAACATTCATTTTCATATGATTTAGAGTTCCAAATTTTTCTCCCTTCCTCCCTCCCTTCCTCCCCCCCCCCCCACAAGACCACAACCAGGTTATATATGTACAATCCACAAGTGCTCTTTTTATCAGTTCTTTCTATGGGGGTGGATAGCAAGCTTCATCATCAGTCCCTTGGGATTGTCTTGGTTCATTGCATTGCTGAGAGTAGTTAAGTCATTCACAATTGCTCATTGAACAATACTGCTGTTACTGTGCACAATGTCCTCCCAGCTCTGCTCACTTCACTATACATCAGTTCATGAGTCTTTCCAGGTTTTTCTGGGATCATCCTGTTTGTCATTTCCTAAAGCACAAGACCATTCCACCACAATCATATACCACAGCTTCTTCTGTCATTCCTCAATTGATGGACATTCCTTTGATTCTCAATTCTTAGCCACTTCAAAGAGTTGCTATAAATATTTTTTTTTTACAATTTTTCCCCCTTTTCTCTTTTTCATGATTCCTATTGTTAACTGTTTTCCTTCCATCTTATTCCCTTCCCCATGATATTTATTCTATTATCCATCTTCTTTTATCCTATCCCTCTTCAAAAGGGATTTGCTTTTGTCTGTCCCCTCCCCCAATATGCCCTTCCTTCTTTTGCCCCTCTCTCTTTATCCCTTTCCCCTCCTATTTTCCTCCAGGCTTAGATAGATTACTCCACCCAATTGAGTGTGTATGTTATTCCCTCCTTGAGCCAATTCTGATGAGTGTTAGGCTCGTTTACTGCCCAGATTAAATAGATTTCTTCACCCAGTTGGGCCACTACCACAACTTCTTGACTTTGTCCAAAATCCACTTCAGAATTTTCCAAAACAAACCCTCATCATTCTCAGCTTCCTCCCTGGCCCTCTGACAATTTCTTTTCAACTTCTCTTCTTCTTCTTTAATCTCTTTCCTTTTCCTATATTCATTCTCCTTCTGTTTCTTCTCATAATCTTCCTTTTGCTTATTAAACTCTTTTTCCTCCTCAAACTGTTTTCTTTCCTTTTCCCACTTTTTTGTGATTTCTTCCCTCTTCCTTTCAAGCTCCTTCTGGTACTGTTGCTGACGATTCTCTGTCTCCTTCTGAAGGAGTGCTTCCACACGTTCATATACATTGTTGTTGTAGTGGGTGCCCCCATTTTTTTCCACCATTTTATAAATGATTTCCATCAGCTCTGAAACCTGAGCATCTCTCTGGTCTCCATGAGCTTTATTGTCAAATGCACAGCATCTGTTTTCACACTTCTTCAGTAACTCCCTGAAATATGAGTCTTGAATTGTTTCTAAGTAATCCCTTATACTTTCATCTTCTAGGTCGTCTTTCCTAGTGAATACAATAATCAAAAACTTCACTGCTTCAGTTCCTAGAATAGTATAAAGCCTTTCAACAGCTTCCTTCTCCTCCTTGGTGAAACGACCCAATCGTAACACTAGGAGTAGAGCATGTGGTCCTGGAGAGGACACTGTCATGAAACGAGCTATTTCCTTCAAATTTTTTTCCTCTTTAGTGCCAGTGTCAAAAATGCCTGGAGTGTCGACAACAGCAATGTTCTTCCCATTCCATGTGGTCCTGACTTTCTTGCAGACCTTGGTGACTGACTTCCCTGAAGTCTTGGAAACAAACTCTGAATTGCCCAGGAGGGTGTTTCCTGTTGCACTTTTCCCAGACCCTGTTTTCCCCACAAGGACAATTCTGAGTTCTGACTCCCCATTGTCTGGAACTGTAGGAAACAAGTAAGAAAGAATCATGAATGACTGACTTGTGTAATAAAGCCCTGCTCAGAAATCCCATCATGACATGGAGGTGCCCCTGAGTCTCTTCCATGCTATACCCATAGAGCACAAGCTGAGACAGGTCCAATCAATCTGGAAAAGATTTGAGTATGACCAGCTTTCTATGTTCTTAATGAGATTCATAGATCTTTGTCAGGAGAAGGAAGTCTACCACCACCAAATGCCTACTGGGGGATGGGGATAGGAGATGAAAAGTTTTAGAATTATATAACTGCAAATGTCATCCTTCCTTTAGGGAATTATTTGAATGAATTATTATTTCTTGTTGGAATCCACATGAATGCTTGCACACATTCACACATCTATGACAATTAAAAAGTTTTGAGAGACAGAGATCCTAGGTAATTTAATCATTTTGTTAAGAAGGCCAGCATGTCAATAAAAAAGGGAGGTCATTTGCCCATCTCTCTTAGACCAAAGACAAACATGATGGCAGGCCTCACAGTTTATGTCCCCTTTCAAGCAAAGAGGGCCTGAGAGTGAGCCTTGGACAGAGAAATAATTTCTACTAAGACCTCTGGCAGTCTTGGGCTATCTACACACAAAAAATCTGTCTCTATTCAAGCTTGAGCAGAACACAAGGGGGTTCACCAGTCTTGACTAAATTCCTTGTCATGTTGGGTGGGGTCTGACCAATGAGAGCTAATGCAATCTCATTATCAGTAATGCCCTTTAAGACAAGTGAGCTTTGAAAAATGAGGAATTGAGAAAAGGGAAAGACCTGTGGCTCTCCCCAAGATATTGGATATTAATAAACATTGCTCATACATAGCCATGTTATACGTAATCATATTAATAATTGAGGCATTTTCCTTCATGTTGCATCTTTGTGTGATATAGAAGTTTATTCCTCCCTCCCCTATAAAATATAAATTAATATTTATATTTAGAATCTTTAAAGATAAAACTATAATCTCCTCCATCAGAAAATCTTTGATTTTTGCTTGAAGAAAAAAAACCCAAAGCCTTCCTTCTATCAATACTCTCTGGGAAGACTCATGGCCATATTAACTGGCTATGACCCTGTCTTCTTAGGTAGATTTCATTGTTTCTTAATTCCTTTTGCTTTCATCATTAAAATAAACTGAAAATATGTGAGAGGATGCTTTCATTATGTCTGGCCTCTGCAGCTTGACATCTCTTCTTCTAAAGATGATGTGGAGGGGCATCTAGGTGGTGCAGTGGTTAGAGCACCTGCCCTGGAGTCAGGAGGACCTGAGTTCAATTGCAGCCTCAGACACTTGACACTTACTAGATGTGTAACCCTGGGAAAGTCACTTAACCCCAATTGCCTCACCAAAAAAACAAAAAACAAAAATAAAGATTATGTGGATATGATTTTGGCTTCATAGAAATTTGTACTTGAGGGTGCTATCTTTAGTCACTGGGGAATGTAAATTATTCAGTATTGATTGCTGTAGAATTTACACAAAGATACACACACTTCTATGTGGCCTTATTGACAAGTAAGGCTTTTATCCTCTTTTAAAGATCTTTGTGTATTGAAAGTACATTCCCAGCTTAGGTACAAAGTATACAGAAGTGATTGACCATAGTAATCTAGAGTTTGTTAAACCAAAGATCCAAGCTTTGGGGGCAAGATCTCACTATTTGACAAAACTGTTGGGAAAACTGGAAAGCACTCTGACAGAAACCAGGGCTAGAACAATATCTCATTCCTAATACCAAGATAAGATTAAAACGAATACATGATTTAGATATAAAGTGTTATATCACAAGCAGTTTAATGAAGCCTGGAGAAAATTATGTATCACATCTATGGATAAGGGAGGAGTTCAAGTGATAAAAAAGATCATGAGGGAAAAATGAATAATCTTTATTACATGAAATTTTAAAAGTTTTACACTAATAAAACCAAATATACCCCAAATTAGAAGGAAGGCAAGAAAATGAAAATCTTTTTTACACCAAGGTTCTCTGATAATATTCTCATTTCATAGATATTTATGAAACTGATTCCAATTTATAAAAAATAAAAGCCATTTCCCAATTGATAGTGAAAGGAGAACAGGCAATTTTCCAAGGAAGAAATCAAAGCTATCCATACTCATATAAAAGTTCTCTAAAGCACTAATAGAGAAATGTAAATGGAAACAACACTAATGTGCTATAGCATATGTATCAGACTAGCTAATAAGACATAAAAAGGAAATGACAAATGCTGGCGGAGATGTGGAAAAGTAGGGACACTAATGTAATATTGGTGGAGCTGTAAACTGGCTCTACAGTTCTGTAGAACGCTTTGGAATTATGCCCAAAGGGCTATAAAACTCTACATGTCCTTTGACCTAGCAATATAACTACTAAATTCATATCTCAAACAGATAAAAGAAGAAGGAAAAGGACCTAGTTGTAAGAGATGATCTATAGCGGCTCTTTTTTGGTGGCAAAGAATTGAAAATGGAGAGGATGTCCACCAATTGGGGAATGGCTGAATGAGTTGTCCTATATTATTGTGATGGAATACTCTTGATGAGGGGAATTGTTTCAGAAAATAAGTGGGAAGATTTCTATGAATTGATGCCTAGTGAAATGAGTAGAAGCATGATAATGCCATGCACAATTATAATAATATTGTAATGATGATCAATTGTGAAAGATAGCTACTCTGATCAATACAATGATCCATAAGAATTCTGAAGGATTTATGATGAAAAATGTTATCCACTCCAGATAGAAAGCTAGTGAATTCAGAGTCTTTATAGAAGTATATATTTTCTGCTTTCCCTTTTTGCAACATGTCTAATATGGGTATATGATATGCATGACTTCAGATGTATAAAAGGTATTATATTGCTTGTGTTCTCAAAGTATAGGGTCATGAATTCAGGGAGGAAGAGAATTTGGAACTCAAAATGTTAAAAATGAAATTTTAAAAAGATTAAAAATGTAATTTGAAAATATTTAGCAACATGAAAAATTCACTAAAATATAAAAAAGAAAGTTCATTCCCCAACTCGTCTAGATTCTGAGTTAGGATTTCACAAGTAAGATCCCAGAAAAAACACACAAACAAATGTGATACCCTTTGTAAATATTTGATTCTGTACTTAGGAGAATACCCCAAGGCCATTTTCCTATCACTCAACAGACAATTGGTAAATATCCTTTAAGGGTTGTCTATGAGTTTTTGCTATTGCATATAACACCAGTCAAGAAGGTTTCTCCATCTTTTCCAGTACCTTCATGCATGAGTGCCCATCTTGGCCCAGATAGTCCACATCCCCCTGCCTGACAGATCACTTTCCTTATGGTTCCCTTGTCAGCCAATCCTGAATAAATCAGGGAATCTTTCAGTTCCATGGGTTCATCCCCTCAACCAATTCCTGTGCTCATAGATTCCAAGACCCAGACCTGGAAAGTGATTTAGTGAAATAACACCTTGGTCCTCATCTATCACCATCCCAGAATTCTGCCCCCCCCCCCCCAAGTTTGCCATCTCTAGTAAAGATCAGAGAAGGGACTTTTCTTATAGAAAAAAGTGAAACTGGGAATTCCTTTTTGGAACCTTCAGGCTGCCTCAGTTCAGATGCAGATTTGCAGCATTACATCATCACACTCCTATCTCCAGCCATCCTGGGCTTCGGTTGGCTATATGGGACTCACTTTTCACAAATCATTTTTTGAACAAATACATCTTGAGGTTGCATTTACTTATTTCATTCCTAGTTTAGACATTTGTGTCACCACATAATCACTCACTTGGAAGAACATTTACCACCAAATGAAGGAAAAGAAACAGGTAGGGCACCTTGATCACATGACTTCTTCATTAAAAACAAAACCAAAAATTCCTGAAACTCAGGAATGAGTTTCTAAATGTTGCTGGTGAGGAGCCCTCTTCAGGCCTCTGTCTCCTCAGTTAGGATTCTATACATGTGTCCACCTAGGCCCAAAAAACATTTTAGCACTTGGGATCCTGAATATGAAATTCCCTATCTCGTTTATTAGCTGACCTTTTGCAGGTGTATGTGTGGGGGGTATTCCAGTCCCATGATTCTCATCCCCCTCTACCTATGACAGTGTTCAAACATCCCAGCATATAGATCTGAAAGCAAAAGCAGCAGATAGCACTTTTTTTCCATCAATCAATATCCTGTTTCTTTGCGGTGTCCCCCTATCTCAAAGCAGAGCACCTCTGTAATGGGATTTCCTTGTACCAAAGCCAGGAAGCTATGTTAGAAGGAACTACCACACCCTCACTCCAATTCAGGAGCCAATTCCTTCCTTAGAATGAAAGCTTTCCCCAGTAGAATGGAAGCTCATTGCAAGCAGGAATTGCTTCAGTCTTGCTCTGTATATCACCTAGCTCCTAGCACAGTGTTAGACACTTTGTTGTTCATTCATGTCTGACTCTTTGTGACTGCATGGCCGTACTTGTGCTTGGGGTTTTCCTGGCAAGGATATTGGAGTAGTTTGCCACTGCATTGTCCACAGGATCCTTTTGCCATGCAAACAGAGGTTAAGGGACCTGCCCAAGGTTACAGTGTCTGAGGCTGGATTTGAACTCAGGTCTCTCTGACTACAAGCCCACTGCTCTATCCACTGAGCTACCAGCTGTTTCATTGGGAACTAGTAGATACTTAAGACTCATCTTGCTGAGTTGAAATATGACCTTGGAGACTTACTAAGTGTTTGCCTTACTTTTCTCATCTGTAAAATGAGCTAGAGAAGGGAATGGCAAAGCACTCCAGTATCTTTGCCAAGAAAACCCCAAATAGACTCATGAAGAGGTGGACATGACTGAAATGACCAAACAGCAACAGCAGCAAAAACAATACGGCCACCTAGGGCCTAGGTGAAGGCATGGGGTCATTGAGGCAGGGGTAGTAGGGCTCCAGCCAATCATAACATGTAGAGTGTTCCAGAAATCTTAGTGCTGTCTTCAGTTTTAATCATTTAAGATGGCACTAAGAGTTTTGGGACACTGGTGATAGGGAAAAGAAGCAGAGAATCATATGGGCATCAAGCCTTTAGGGGTTGATGAAAGGCCAGTGCTACTACCTCAAAGCGTATATGACTTCAGTGGTCTCTTCTCCCTTACTTCGTTCCCTTTTGGACCCACTACAGAGATGGGTGTTTAGCAACCAGTACAGAGTAAGAAAAGTTTAACTTTTGGCAGGTTTCCTTCACTAGCAAAAGACAAGCTCTTAGCTCTCAACAATGAGCCTTGGGATGGACGTAAGCAAACTTATTCTGCCCTAATATGAAAGGTCAACAACTTTTTCTAATGAGAAGCTCATTTTTATTTCTCTCAAGTCTCATGATTTCCAACAGGGCCAGTGGGGAGTGGTGACAGGAAAGCACATTGAAGCTTGAGGGGGACACTCTCTTCAGGGAACCCTGTCACCCTTTTTGTCCCCAGAATTCTGGCCAAAGAATACCCCCTGAGTCAACAGAGGGTCTCTTTTATGTCTTCCCAAAATCTGAGTCTCCAGTTCTTTCCCACCCACCTCCTGCTCATGCCCCAACTCTCCTTCCCCTGTCACCTGCACAACATGATTGATGAGAATTGGAAACAAGACTGTGAGTTGGGGTTGGTAGGTATTAAGGAATGGTCATGTCATAAACTGACTTTCTTTGAGACTACAAGGTCTCTATTTTGTCAGGCAGTGAATAGAGGACTGCAGGCCCCAATCATAACTCTTTGATGCAGCTGAAAGAGTACTGGGTTTGGCATCAGAAGACCTGGGTTCAAGTCTTACCTGACACTTTTCATTTCTGTAACCTGTGAGAAAATAATTATTAATAGGTTTGTTTCGGGGCGGGGGGGGGGCACTCCCACTTGAAGGTTTATTTCAGGAACTCTGGCTAATCTCTTTCAGTGCCAGCCCAAAGGTACAATGGAGATAGATCCTTGTGTCTAGGCCAATGAAGCCACCCCTATCTGAAAGCCCCTTTGCCCTCAGGGGGTCTGCCACTAGACTCTGATGTCATCAGGCATGCTAGAGCTCATTTTAATATGGACCACCCTCAGGTCAAGTCATCTAATGGAATTGAATGATGCTAGCCAATTAAGCTTTGATCAGTGTGTAGGGACACATCTCTATCAAGACTGGATAAAAGTCAAACACAGAGGAGGCTCCTGGCCAGCGCCATCTTGGAACTCACTTTAAGTCTGGGCCCATGGTCAGTTGGTGAGCACTCTCCTCATTAGGCAATGTAGGCCTTGAGGCCATGTGCTCTCTCTCTTAGAAATAGGGTGCTGGGGGGTTTAGGCTTGGGTTAACTGTCATGTGGTCAATGCTCTTCTTGTATTTAATATACTTTAATAAATGCTTGCTCCCTAAATGGGTGCAATAGCCATTAATTTATAAGTAGCAACATTTTAGAAACCCCAGCATAGTTCCCCAATAATTTAGACAGAAACACCTAGCCCTCCAATATTTTAAAAAACACAAACCTTGGACCTCTCTGGGCCTCAGTGTCCTCATCTGTCAGTTGAGAAGGTTGGAAGAGTTGACCTTTAAGGTCCCTTCCACTTGACGTTTTCTAGGAGTTTATAGGAATTCAAGAACAAAGTCAGAAAAGAGCCTCCTTAGAAACTGAAAGTAATGAGAATTAATGCAAATGAATGAGGTAAGAATTTGGCAAAGCAACTTCCCCAAAGAGAAGCTTATAATTAATTGCTGATTAGACTGGTATTTTTCCACAATCATAGCAAGGGGAATACTTAAAGCTTCTTTGCTGAGGGAGGGAAAAAAAGTCTGAAAAAAATCAATTGCATGTTCATTAATTAAGGACCAGGCTTAAAGGAGATACAAAGAAAAAAAATAAATGTCTCTGCCTCCAGGGAGAATTCTACCCAATACAATTATAGGAGAAAACAGTTAAGGCTAGACAACCTTTCATAATGTAGGTTTTGTGGGCTGCCAGCCACGGGCCTAAATGAAGTACCAAGGTGATGTGGCAGCTGAAAACACTCATGCAATCTTAGGTTGCTTAAATAGATTCATAGTGGCCTATGCTTCTTACCCAAGGGGTTAATTCTGTGCCAGTGTGTCCAATGATTAATTTTTATTCCAATGAATATGGTTCAGTTGAGTGTGATTCCATAGGGTTAGGGAGTATATTTGATATACTTGCCTAATAATATACATTTAGTCAGTCTAGTTAACTAATAGTAGTACATATTTTGCATATCTTATATTAGGTCTAATTAGATAAGGTTATACAGATTCTTTGTTATATTAGGCCCTAGAAAAACCTATTAAAAGTTGACTTGCTTAATCACAGGAAGCTAACTAGAGGACCTTCACCCCCTTTTATTTGCCTGATGAGTAACTGATCTGAGTGGCTGAGATGGCCTAATCATATGCAAAGTTCCTCAGCTTCTCTTCCTCCCTCCATCCCTTCCTTCTTGAGTATCCCTTCCTGTTGCCCAACATTGGTCACTTTCACTTAGCCAACAAGTGACCCTTGGGATGCTTTCTACTGGCCCTCATGGGCCCTAGGCTGAAGTTTAGATTCTCCTGGAAGGTCGAGGCATGTGTCTGTCAGTGAGTGAGATCCTGTGTTCTACTCTGCATCATCTGTATCACCTTGCCAAACACTGTAAAACTTAGGCCCTGGAGGAAGATCTGAGGTCTTATTCATTAAATGGGTCCAGGTTCCTTTGATAAATAAATGATTATTGACTCAGAGCCCTGCCTCAGTTGCTTTTATTGCAGATTGGACATTTTGGGGCCCACATCATATAGGATCTCTAGTAACATGAGGTATTTCCTAAGGCGTGGTGCTTTAAAAGGGAGACAGTGTGGGATAATAGCAGCAGGCTGGCCTTCAAGTCAGAAGGACCTGGCAGTAACTCCTATAGGATAATGGGCAAAATCCCTTGTGTACTTACAACAAAGCCCTATAGTTTAGGTGTCTTTACCCTGGTATTTGAAAAAAAGCAGCAGTAGGAGTACACTATTTTTTCTTTGGAATTGACTGTACCTAAAACTAGTCACATCCCAGGTACAACATCATCTTCCAATGTAGGCAGCTCATTTTCATAAGTTTGGATCATGGGTTTTGGAGAGAGGAGGAATATTCAAGGTTATACGATTCCATTCCCTCATTTGGCAAATGAGCAAACTAAGCCACTAGGTGATTAAATGACTCACCCAAAGTCAAGAAGGCCAAAAGGAGAGTCAGGATTTGACCCTTGATCCTCTGGCTTCAGTTCTCATCTCCTTCTGCTGCAGGACCAGCCTAGAGCTAATGGTGAGGAGGACGATGGGGAAGGTGCAAGGTGTAGACATGATTGTCCAGAAGGAAGAGTTCAAGGAATCTTTAGGCTAGAGGAGGGAAGGCTTAGGAAAGGCATGTTCGCTCCCTTTGTTTGTTCTCAGGTATCTGGAGGGATGTCATATAGAAAAGGCCTCAGTCCTCCTGCTTGGCCCCAGAGAGCAAAGTTGATACCAAGAGATATCAGTTACAGGAGGAAATATTTCAGCTCAATTAAAAAGGAAGAATGTCCTAACAATCTGAGGTTCCCTGACCATGGAATGGGCTGGGAGAGAGTGAGCTCACCATCATTGGAGGTGGCCACAGTTGGTAGAGATATTGTGAAGGGGATTCATTCTGCAGGAAGGATACTGGGCCCTAAAGGTGCTTCCAGCTGCCATGATTTCTTTTTTTTTGTTTGTTTTTGTTTTTGTTTTTGCAGGGCAATGAGTGCCCAGGGTCACACAGCTAGTAAGTGTCAAGTGTCTGAGGCCAGATTTGAACTCAGGTCCTCCTGAATCCAGGGCCAGTGCTCTATCCACTGTGCCACCTAGCTGCCCCCTGCCATGATTTCTTAAAGGCCTTAATTTAACGTGTGACCAATAACATTAGATATTGCTACTGTCCTGTCAAGAAGAAGCCTGAATACACATCTTAGCAACAGAAAAAGATAATGAGGAAGCCGTAGTACCTTAAGATTTACACAGTGCTTTACAGGTTTCATCTTGGATGCTCACAGCAGTTCTGGATGATAGATATTATTATGAGCTCCATTTTACAGAGGCAGACAGAGGTTTGGAGACCTTTTGAACTTAGGTCCTTTCACCTCCAGTTCCAGCTCTCTACCCACTATGACACTTAGCGGCATCTAGGAAAAGTTTGTCTGGGTGCCTTGAGCCCTGTGCCCTGGAGAAAAGAATTTTCCAACAGGAGTGTTCCTGTTGTCCCCACAGAGCTATCCCTATGTATGGAGAAGAGAAAGATGTTTCAGGCTCCCCAAAATACCTTGCCTTCTTCACTGTGTTTTCCCATAGACTCAAATCCTTAGGAGAGAATTCAGCACCAACCTAAAAGCCCTTTCTGACCCAATAATACGATGGAGTGTCCTGGTCATCCATGTAGTAAAATCTCTCATTGCATCTTAATTAATTGACTTTCTAGTTGATAACACCAAGTCTAGCATGAACCTGGTGACTTTTGACCAGACCCTGAAACGTTGATTACATCTGGCTGAAATGATTCAAACCAATTCTGAAACTGCAGGGATAAGGCCCTGACTCTGAACCTCATCAGTCTATTTTCCCCATGCAATGGGACCAGACCTTTTGAGACCTTGTCAAATTATTGTCAACATCCCTTTTTGAATATTACAAATTAAATGGGAAGGTTTTACCTTGAAGTCCTCCCAAGAGTCACCCAAATGTGATCTGAAGAACTTTACAATTCTTCACAGTTAGTGTAGGCATTTACCTGGAATGTTCTCAGAGTCATATTCCAGCATCCTCAGTTGGGGTGGCCCAATCAGAGCTGGAATGTTCTTCCATCCAAACATTATGGGTGCTTTTCTTTCTAGGCAAAGGTATTCTTCAGGAGAGAATTAGAGACAATTAGGGAGCTCCCTGATACCATCCCTTCCCCAGCTGAACATCTTCTCTTGGAAGGAAGAGATACTATGTGATACTTCTGCCCTGATTCTGTAGCCCTGAAACCAGTAGCCCATTCAGAGTACACCCAGGTCCAAAATGCTTCCACTGTGTGGGACTGTCCCAAACCAGGTTTACGCTGAGCTGCTGGACAGCTCAATCCATTCTAGGTCATGGGATTAGGTCAGGAGCCCCCCACAGCTTGGAAGGTCCTGCTAGTCCAACTTCTATGAATGATATGTCTCCTACCTGCTCTCAGGTCCCCACTACATATGATTGTGGGTACTGACATGACCGTTAGTTACAGTCCTGCCAAAGGGGCTGATCAGAAGGACTTGGAGGTAAAATACAGCAGGAATAGCATTGCCAACTCGCCCATAGTCACTGGGAGTCTCCTCAGATGATGAAAACTCTTACCTTAGTATTTTCTGGGATGCCAAAGAATGAATAGGGCAGCTGGGATCTTGAAGGGATGGATAACCCACCACCCTCCTCCCCACAAGAAAATAGGCCAGGATTGGAATATTCAGAACAGGGCAACCTCCTCAGGAGTGGACAGGCTTCAGGTCAGGAAATCTGAGCAATACATACATTTGATGGATATAATTTTCATTCAAGGGAATGGTTCTGGCAAGGTTGGTCTTCCAGGGACTGGGCTTCAGGTTTGTCCTGCTGGTCCTTATGCACGGATCTTATTTATTCAGCGTGTTGTTCCTGGATGGTCCTTGTTCCCTGAAATAAAATGTTCAGGAGTATTTAGACTTCATGTGCCATGTGTAAGGCTAGACCCTCTCCTTTCTTATGCAGTATCTAGTAGGTGCCTGTGTCCCTTGCAGGGTTTCAGTGGTCACTCACTGAGTTGCCAAAATTCCCTCTCTCAAACTGTCTGTTTCCTCCTCAAATTATATCTCTCTTGAAATTCCCAGGAACCTGTAAGACATTATTTCTACAGCAACGATCCCTATATGATCATGACTGAACCAAACTTGTAAACTTTAGGGGTAGGGAAATAGAGAGACAGACAGAGGGAGAGAGAGACAGAGAGAGAGAGACAGAGAGACAGAGACAGAGACACAGAAAGAGAGAGACACAGAGAGAGACAGAAAGACAGAGACAGAGACAGAAAGAGACAGAAACAGAGAGAGACAGAGACAGAGAGAGAAAGAGACAGAGGCACAGAGACACAGAGACAGACAGACAGGCATAGAGGCAGGTAGAGTCAGAGGCTCATAGATGTAAAGGGTCCTTGGAGCCCATCTAATGAAACTCACTCCTTCCTTTAACTGTTAAGGAAACTGAGGCCCAGAGATATTAGGTAACTTGTCTAAGCTCACAAAGGTAGTAAATGTTAGAATCAGGATTTGCACCCAGGGCTTCTGAACCCAGACCCAGCTCTTTCTTTACCATGCTGTCTTCTTAAAGGAGAGGGATGCAGATGTGTGATGGGAGGATAGAAGGGGCCTGGATTCTGTTCCTTAAAACAGCAATAACCCCAAGTGGGAGAGTCTGAGTGATTTACAGCTCTGTCAATTTTGTAAACTCCAAGTCCATATAGGACTATAGAATTGAGAATTGGAGGGAACATTATAGGTCAACTCCCCTCATTGTATACTTTAGGAAACTGGTCTGATTTGCTCCAAGTCACAGAGCTCAGAAGGGGCAGAGCTGGGATTCCAGCCCAGACCCTCTGGCTCCAGTACCGTTGCTCTCCCACTGTATTTCCTCCAAATGTAACCTCTAGCTGAAATTGGGAAACCAAGATCTTAGTAACTGTGGACAGACCTGAAACCAAGGGTCAGCTTTCCCCCTTTGCACTGGGGCGCTCGGCTTTCTGCAGCTCTTTCAGGCCCCTGCTTTGTATAAAAGTGTAAACAGAACTAGGGAATGAAAGGAGAAAAAAGAAAAGAGGAAAGGAGGTAGGCAGTGTGGTCCTCCGTCCTGCCCCTACCCTGGAGAATCCCCTCCACATAGCAAAACATCCTAATTGCCAAGGGGCAGTAGAATTCTATTTTAAAAGATTCTTAAGTACTTTGTTAAATATTTCCTAATTATATGTAAATTTTTTTAAACTTTCATTTTGAAAAAAATTGAATTCCAAATTCTTTCAGTTCCTCACATCCCTCTGCACTTCTTGAAAAGGTAAGCAATTTGATATGGATTAAATATTTGAAGTCATGCCAAACATCCCCCTGTTTGCCAAGTTGTCAGAGAATAAATAGATGAGGGAGAAGTTCTTCACCTGAGGTCTCTAGACCCCAAGAGGTCCATGTAAATATTCCAAGGAGTCTGTAGACTTGAAAGAGAAGAATTATCTTGACTTACTTGTAAAAACCGGTACTTTCACTCCCACCTCTTAAAACGTAGCCTCCAGGGGGATTCAGGAAGCTGAGTGTGGACAGACCTAAAGCAGAGCTGACCCATGGTCCTCTTTCCCTCTTATAAAGGAAATGAAATCGAAAGTGTGCATGAAAAATGGCATTTTGCTCCATGAAACTCTCTCAAAACTTTTTTTTTTTCATTCAATTGAAACATTTCCTCCAATTGTGAATTAAAACAAAGCAACCCCACCCCTGGGAAGGGGTCAAGAGTCTTTACCAGACCTCAGAAGGGGTCTATGAGATTAAAAAAAAGTTAAGAACTCCTGGATCTGCACAGCCCATTGGCTTAGGCAGCGAGAGGAAAATTCCAATTCCCTTAGTCATTTATTTGGATGGGTAATGGTTTTTACTATCAGCCATGTTTTTTTTTTTTTGAACCATGTTTTTTCCTGCCCTATGTGAAGCCAGTCATACTTTTAGTATTCCTTCCTAAAATTGCCAAAAATATATAAGAGATTTGAAGTTTAATAAATCTTCTGAAGTCAGATTCAAGAAGTTCTATTTCCCTGTATTCCCTGGACTAAAGTGTTTTACACACTGCCAGAGTAGGAAGAATTGTCCTCTGCCCCCAAACGGGCAGTGACTTATGGGATTTAACCACTGAAATGGCGCCGCGATTATTCTCATATTTCAAAGTAACTACCAACTTTTTTTCATGGACTTGTAGTGTACAGTTAATCTCCACATTTTTTGTCAGGGCCCATTTTTTGAGGGGCCCATGCCCCTCAGGGAACCCTGTCACCCTGTTTGTTCCCAGAATTCTGGCCAGAGAAGACCACCGAGTCTCCAGTTGCTTCCCACCCACCTCTTGCTCAAACCCTGAGCTTTCTTTCCTCTGTCACTTGGACAAGAGTGGGGATGAGAATTTGCAACAAAGTCTGTGAGTGGGGTTTGGGGAGGTATTAATGAATAGGCATATAATAAACTGACTTTCTGTGAGACCATGAAAGTCTCTACTTTGGCAGGCAGTGAATAGAAGACTGCAGGCCCCAATCACAACTATTTCCTGCAGCTGAAAGATTACTGGACTTGCAATCAGAAGACCTGGGTTCAAGTCCTGCCCCTGAGACTTTTCATCTCTGTAACCTTGGACCTTTCTGGGCCTCAGCGTCCTCATCTGTCAATTGAGAGAGTTGATAGGGATAACCTCTAAGGTCCCTTACACTTCAAGTTTTGTAGGAGTTTATGGGAATCCAGGAACAAAGTCAGAAAATAGGCCCCTTAGGAACTGAAAGTAACAAAAATTAGTGCAAATGGATGAGGTGAAGCATTTGGAAAAGGGCCTTCCCAAAGAGATGGTTTTCAGATAAATTGCTGATCAGACCAGTGTTTTTCCATAAACTTAGCAAGAGGCATACCTAAGAAAAGGGATGCTCATTGAACTGAAGGTGCTCAGGTGGTTTTGTTGTTGTTTTCCCACTGAAGCAGGAAGGTTCTTTGTTTAGGTGGGAAAAAACCATCTGCATGCATTCAATAAAATGAAAATTGATCAAGAACCAGACTTAAGGGGGCAGCTAGGTGGCACAGTGGATAAAGCACTGGCCCTGGATTCAGGAGGACCTGAGTTCAAATCCAGCTTCAGACACTTAACACTTACTAGCTGTGTGACTCTGGGAAATTCACTTAACCCTCATTGCCCTGCCCCCCCCCCCAAAAAAAAATCACCTGCTCTGGATTCAGGAGGACCTGAGTTCAAATCTGTCCTCAGACACTTAACACTTACTAGCTATGTGACTCTGGGAAAGTCATTTAACCTTCATTGCCCTGCACCCCCCCCCCCCAAAAGAAGCACCTGCTCTGGATTCAGGAGGACCTGAGTTCAAATCTGGCCTCAGACACTTGACACTTACTAGCTGAGTGACCCTGGGCAAGTCACTTAACCCTCATTGCCCTGCAAAAACAAAACAAAACAAACAAAAGAGAACCTGGTTTAAAGGGGATGCAAGGAGAAAAATGAAAGTCGCTGTCCTCAGGGAGAATTCTATCAGATGTTAATATAGGATAAGGCCATCAATCAGGAGGAGGGGCTGCCCACCATGGTCCTGAATGGGGCATCAGGGTGACAGGGCAACACTCGTGCAATCTTAGCTTGCTTAAATAGGATCATTGTGGCCTAGGTGCCTTACCTAAGATACAAATTGGGGGTCATACCACATCTTTAGTCACATGAGAGATTGAGTGAGACCTGGTGCTTTAAAATTGGCTATAAGCTTGAGGAAGGCAGTGTGGGATAATGCATAGCAGGCTGACCTTGGGGTCAGAGAGACCTGGGTTCCAGTCCTATGTGATGTTGGGTAAAATCCCTTAATGTCTTAGTGCACTTACAACAAATCCCTCAATTCTTCATGTCTTTAACCTGGGATCCATGAACTCATGTGGCTGTTTTGAAAACTTTTTTTTATAATTGCATTTGAACATAAATGGTTTCTTTGGTAATTCTGTATTTTGTTTTATGCATTTAAAATATTATTTTGCAAAAGCATCCCTAGGCTTCATCACATCACCAAGGGGTTCAGGCCCCCCAAAACAATAAGAACTCCTGTTCTTAACCATAAATTACAAATGAATTACTGCTTTGCACAGGAGTTTCCCTCACGAGATTTTAAAAATGAAATTGTGATGATATTACAGGTCTAGAACAAAAAAACGCTAAGGAATCTTGGGCAGCATCAGTAGGAGTACAGTGGTTTTTATAATGGGAAGTGACAGTCCCTTTGTTCCTCAAACTGTCCATATGCCATGTGCAATATTATCTTCCAATGTAGGCAGCACCACATTTGCCAAAGTTTGAATCAGGGTTCTGGAGCAAGCAGGAATCTTTAAGGTTGTCTAAGTTCAAGCCCCTCATTTGATGAAATTAAGCCCCAGGGTGGCTAAGTGATTTGCCCAAAGTCACAAAGGTTAAAAGAAAGAGAATCAGGATTTGACTCTAGATGTTCTGGCTTCAATTCTCATCTCCTTCTGCTGCAGGACCAGCTAGAGGTCACACTGAGGAGGACAATGAGGAAGGAAGGTAGAAGATGTAGACATGATGGCCCAGGAAGAAGAGTTCAAGGAATAGTTGATGTTTAGGCTGGAGGAGAGAAGGCTTGGCAAGGTCATGGACACAGTTCTCAGGTATTTGGAGGGATGTCATACAGAAAAGGGCTTAGTCCTTCTGCTTGTCCCCAAGAGAGCAAAGTTGGTGCCAACAGGTGTCAGATACAAGGGGAAATATTTCAGTTCAATTAAAAAGAAACACTGTTACAGCAATTTCAGCTGCCCCCACCATGGAATGGACTGGGGGAGAGTGAGCTCACCATCACTGGAAGTGACTACAGTTGGTAGAGATATTATAAAGTGGATTCATTCTTCAGGGAGGATGTTAGATTCTAAATTCCCATGATTCTATGAAGGCTTCAACTTAAAATTTGACTAATGTATGTTATAACATTAGTAATTGCCACATTCCTGTCAAGAGGAAGCCTGAACACATGTCCTAGCTACAGAAAAGAATAATTGAGAAGTAGTAATGCCTTAAGATTTGCAAGGGGATTTATAAATACTGCCTTGGATCCTCACAGCAGTTCTGGAAGGTAAGTCTTATTATTATTTCGATATTACAGATGAAACTGAGGCAGACAGAAGTTAAGAGACTTGCTCCAGGTCACAGAACTAGGAAGGGTCTGAAGCTGGATTTGAACTTGGCTTTTCACCTCCAGGTCCAGCTCTCTACATGAGGTGACACTTAACCGCATCTAGGAAAAGTCTGCCTGGTGCCTGGAGCCCTGTGCCCTGGAGAGAGGAGTGTTACAACAGCAGTGTTCCTGTTGCTTCTACAGAGCTGTCCCTATGTATGCAGAAGAGAAGGATGTCAGGTTCCCCTAGGAACTTTTTTTCTTCATTGTGTTTTCCCCATAGATGCCCTCCTGAGGAGAGAATTCAGCACCAACCTAAAAGCCCCTTTAGTTCAATAATACAATATAGTATCCTGGTCATCTCTGTAGTAAAATCTCTCATTACATATTAATTAATTGACTTTCTAGTTGATAACACAAAATCTAGTGTGAGCCTGGTGAGACTATCGACCAAGCTCTAAAACTTTGCTTGCATCTGACTGAAATGATTCAAACCAAATTCTGAAACTGCAGGGTGAAGGGCCTGACTGTGAACCTAACCAGGCTGTTTTCCCCATGCAATGGGACCAGACCTTTTGAGAACTTGTCAAGATATTTTCAGTATCCATTTTTGAATACTGTATATTAGATGGGAATGTTTTACCTTGAAGTCTACTCATAAGTCACCCAAATAGAAACTGAAGGACCCTATAATGCTTCAGATTAAATGTAGACCTTATCCTGGAATGAGGGTGTCCTTGCTGCAGTCACAAGAAAATAGGCCAGGATTGGAATATTCAGAGCAGAGAACCTTATCAGGAGTAGACAAGCCTTAAGTTCAGGAAATCTGAGCAATGCATACATTTGGTGGCCATAATTTTCATTCAAAGGATCAGTTAAGGCAAGTTTGGTCTCTGAAGGATTGGTGTTCAAGTCTATTTTGCTGGTCCTTAGGCACAGGTCTTATGTCCTCAGTATGTTGTTCCTTGTCAGCCCTTGTTCCCTAAGATAAAATGGTCAGTGGTATTTAGATTTCATGTGCCATGTGTAAGGCTAAAAACTCCTTTCTCATGCAGTATCCAGTGTGGGCCTGTGTCCCCTGCAGGGGCTTATTGATTACTCATTGAATTGCCAAACTGCCCTCTCTGAAACTATTCCCTCCTTAAAATACATCTCCCTTGAAATTCTCAGGAGCCTGTAAGAGATTATTTCTATGACAGAATGCATCCTATATGCTCATGATTTAGCCAAACTTTTAAGCTTTAGGGGTAGGGAAATATAAAGGGAAAGAGAGAGAAAGACAGATAGAGTGACAAGCTCATGGATGTAGAGGCACCTGGAGGTCATCTAGAGAAACTGCTTCATTTAACTTCTAGGGAAAGTGAGGCCCAGAGATGTTAGGTGACTTGCCCAAGCTCACTGTGGTAGTAAATGTCAGAATCAGGATTCACACGGTCAAAATTTGACACGAAGTTCCAGTGTTGTGAATTATAGGATTGATGCACAATACAAGATGTTTATTGTAAGGCCAGGTATAAACATCTAGGGCCAGGGATGGTGTTGGGCAAGACTGAGGGGAGCAGTCTGCCCTGAGCTGTCCATATTTTCAGGGTATGAGAAGGTCCCCCAAAGCAAGATCATGGCTCCCTTGTGCAGAGTCAAGTGGGCTCTCCTATGCTTCTAGTGACCAAGCTGGCTGCTCTGCTCTGGCTAAGGCTGGCTGACCAGTGGACAAAACTATGCTTTTTAATACAATTGTTTTCTACATGTAAGGGGAGGGGTTGGAAATTAACAGTGCCTTTGGGCCACTTAAACTGCCTGTCTCTATGAAATGTATGGCTGGAGGTTGTAACCACTAGTTGGGACTCTTGAGACTTATATACTTCTTTCTATTAAGAAAGGAATTATTTTGTTACACTCACACACAATTTAATTAAGCTGTGGAAACAGCTCACAGGGCAATGTCCTCTACTGTGCCCACTGCTCTGCTCTCTTTCCAGAGTCCAGGCTTGATCAACCTTTCCCTCCAAGAGGAAATGTCATACTGGAGAAACTGAGTCAGGAATGCCAAAAGTCGTTCTCCCAGTCTACCCCATGAGCATTTCACCTGCAGTTTATAGATAGCACCCCCACAGGGTTACTGGCATCATGGAACACTGGCTTAATAGCATTTCTTGATAAACATGCCTAGAATCAGACAAAGAATAATATCAATTGTCCCAAAAGGTCTAATAGCAATCATCACAGCTTTCTTATATCTCCAGTAAAACTACCATTCTCTCCAACCCTACTTTCAATGCCTAGTCATCAGGGTTGTGCTGCAAATTGTTAAGGGATAAAATTCTAGCTAAACTGTCTAAAATATTTAATGAGTGGTCGCCAATAAATTATAAGCTTTAGCAAGAGTTACACTTTTAAGCATTTATTAAGGAGAATAAGAATTTGGTAAAGAGAGAGAAAGGCCTAGATTCCTATCTATTAAAGGGAGAGCACATTTCTAGCTCCTCTCTCCACCAGAGTCCAAAGGAAAGAGAGTGAGACCCAGTGCCAGTCTCTTCCTTCCTCCTCCCACTAGCCTGCGTCACTTCCTGACACCAAAGAAGAGACTCCTGGTCTTGCCCTCAAAGACCTTCGCTTCATGGGCGGAACTCTTCTACAGTAAGTCTCCAGCAGGTGGCGTCATTCCAATCGTTACAAAATGTTTAACAAACAGCTTTCTAGGGAACATGTTCCTTTGATATACTTCTAAGTTTAAGCTATATTATTAACATTTTCTTCATAACTTTTTAAAGTCTATCCTTTCCTGAAAATTTAGCAATCGGCTCTGGGGAGCTAGTGAGAGCTGGCTACAGTATACACCTCTGCTAGGCAAAAAGTAAATTCTTAATAAAAGCTTCATTTCTCTAGGTCAGTGTTTGATAATTTACACTGAAGTGTGAATGACTAGGAACAATTTACTTGAGATAATTCTCTCATCCCAGAGATCTTACTTCTTTTTCCTCTGGAGAAGGCTTTTTGCTTGACAAGTCTTTTAAAAATACTGCCCAGTCTCTCTCTCTGTCTCTCTCTGTCTCTGTCTCTCTCTGTCTCTCTCCCTCTGTCTCTCCCCCTCTGTGTTTAAATGGAAAGAAATGCCCAGGGCCTCCACCAGAAAGGTCAGAGGAAGTAAGGGGAGTATGGCCTGACTTTCTTCTCTTTCTTTGGGGAAGAGTAAGTCAGGGGGCATTTTAGGGAAACTGAGACTTACCTTTGGACTACAACACTCAGGATACCACCTTCTCTGATTGAGGGCAAGACTGGCTGCCTATTTTGTGGTCAAGACTTTGTCTATGGTCTGGGGACCCAAACCTCAACTCAGTAATGACCCTGACCTGACTCTACAGGCAGGAGATTGGTTGGTTCCTTCCTTCAGATTTGCTGATCAAGTGCTGGTTTCCTCTTCTCTCACCCCGAGAGCGACATTTAAACAGGAAATGCCTTTGCAGTGTCAGAAAGTTCTCTCCTAAAGAGGATGTTACCCAAAATGGTTAGTTTACTTTTCAGGTTTTTTTCTTGCCTTATATGAAGCCAGGCTTATTTTTAGTATTCCCTAATCATAAAAACAGATTTCACTTAATTAACCTTGTAAAGCCAGATGCATGAGGTTCCATTCTCCCTGTATTCCCTGGACACATTGGCATTTTTGTAGGAATTGTCTTCCTGTCCCCAAAACAGAGTGACCTATGGGATTCAACCACTGACAGGAGGCAGATTATTTCTACACATCAATTTAACCATGGGCTTTTCTTTTCCTTTTTCTTTTTTTCTTTTTAAATTTTTTTTTTTTAATTTGGTATCCAAACTTGTCCAGGCTGGGAGTGCAGCAGCCACACACCTGATCAGCACAGTCAACCCTGACAACAAATCATCAAAGAGTCACAGAGCTAATGCCACCACTGCCAACTCGATATAAATAAATAAATAAATGCCAGCACACTCACAAACGTTAGCACAACCACAGTTAACTCTGAAAATATCAAAGACCTCACAGTTTATCACAACCATAGTTAACTCTAAGTAATAAATAAAATAAAAACAAAATCAAAGCAAATTGCCAGTAGGGGTCCTGAGCAGAAAGCTTTTTTTTTTTTTTTTTAGTTTGGATGGAGGAGGGAAACTACACACATGTGCCAGGGTGAGGGGGCCTACTTTAGTGTGGGCAAATCTCAGTACATATACACAGTGATCTGTAGCCCTGACAATGAGAGGTAACAGCAACAATGAGACAAGTTTGATTCCTAGCAGGCCTTTGTGACAAGAACATGGGTTCTGCAGGTGTTTGTTCCAGCTCAGGCACCACCTGAGGCTGGTGTGAAACAACTAGAAAATTTTGCCGTGGCTGAGTTCATCCAACAGGCGAGCACAAAGGATTGTGGTTATGCCAAGCTCAGGACCCAACATGTTTGTTGGGCCTTTGCTCTGGAAAACAGGGTGTCTCCTAGAAAAGAGAGGAGTAAAAAGAGAGGGGAGGTCTTGGCATGGAGATCCAGGCAACACCAAAGCTTTAACCTGCCCCCTTTTTTCTAACCTTAGCAGGTTTGTCCCTCCTATTCAGTCTGGTATCCCTTCACTTCAGGGGAACTCACCCTATTGGTGCTGAACATAGTGTGACATCTGATTAACTTTTTTTCTTTTTTTGGTGAGGCGATTGGGATTAAGTGACTTGCCTAGGGTCACACAGTTAGTAAGTGTTAAGTGTCTGAGGCCGGACTTGAACTCAGGTCCTCCTGACTCCAGGGCCAGTGCTCTATCCACTGTGCCACCTAGCTGCCCCAGACATCTGATTATCTTTAACCCTACTACAGCTCAGAACTCCTGAACTCAAGCAATCCAAGAGTGTCAGCCTTCCCAGAAGCATGGTGAACCTGAAAGTGTGTAGGAGAGATCAGAAGGGATTAGCTTTGAAAGAAAGTGGGTTGGTGGAGTTCTGAACTAATCCAGCAGTTCTGGAGAGAGATTTGGAACTATGGCCAAAGGGCTATCAAATTATGCATGCCCTTTGATCCAGTAATACCACTGCAAGGTTCATATCACAAAGGCATCTGAGAGGGGTGGAGGGAGAGAAGGAAGGGGACTGATTTATACAAAAATATTTATAGCAGCTCTTTTCATGGTGGCTAAGAATTGGAAATCAATGGGATGTCCATCAATTGAGGAATGGCTAAACAAGCTGTGGTATATATTTGTAATGGAATATTATTGTGCTTCAAGAAATAATAAGCACAATGATTTCAGAAAGGCCTGGAAAGACTTAAATGAACTAATGTATAGTGAAATGATCAGAATCAGGAGAACATTGTGCAGAGTGACAGCAATATTGTTTGATGAACTGTGAATGACAACTATGCTCAGCAACACAATGATCCAAGACTAATCCAAAGGACTAATGATAAAATATGCCATCAATCTCCAAAGAAAGAACTATTATTGATTGAATACAGAGTGAAGCATGCTATTTTTCACATTCCTTTTAAAATTTTTTGCACATGTATAACCTATATCTGATTGCTTTTGTTAACCTGGAAATTAAGGAAACAATCAATATAGGAAAAGCACAGAAGCTAGGAATACCCAAAGATGGGAACTGAGGACAGGGTTTTTATGGGGTAACAGAACAAAAAGGGAACCAAAAGATTGCTCCAGAGGGACATATAGCTAATTAATGTAAATGAACCTTTGACAAAAGAAATAATAGAACTGTTCCTAAATTAAGTATAGGTGTTACTGACTCTGAATAGAAACTACCTAATGTAAGTGGACCCTTTTTACATAATAACATAAAATCCAGGGAGTAAGGTGGGGAACATTGGGAGGAGATAAGTTGCTAGGGGGAAGGTCCATAAGTCCATCAAGAGTCTGGAAATGACAAAGACAGTCAGCCCCAGGCAATTCATTTGCCTGGGAAAGAGGGGACTGGGTGGGGAATCAGTTAGTTCTTGTTCCCTCCTCTTGGGCAAGACGAATTCTGGAATTCCTTGATGACCAAAAATAGTGTTGGTGCATGAAACAAGATTCTCAGGCCATGTCCTGGCATCTTGGGACAGTAGTCTATGCTGATGTTGTCTGCTTCTTTTTCCTGGTCAGGTGAAGCTTGGTATCTCTGGTAATGTGTTTGGCCATCCATTCAGGGGTCAGAGTCTTCTTCAGATGTGATAAGTAGATCCAGCCGTCAATTCCTTTCAGCCAAGGGGTTGGTCAGTAGCACTTGGTAGGGGATCCTTTTCCAATAGATCCAGTCTCCAGGTTCCAACTGTAGGTTAGACTGAATTAAGGTTGAGCTTCTAGAAAATGACTGAGAGACAGGATGATTAAGGTGATGAAGAGTTTGGGTGAGTCCTTTACAATAGGACAGAAGGGAGGCCTTAATGGAGAGGGAGCCACTTGAAGGAGAAAAGCATAGGACACCCAGAGATGATTTCAAAATATGAAAGAGAGTGTTTACCAAAAGGGTTGCCCTAAGGTTCAGAAGAACTGAAGGGCCTTTGGCCTTGGTAGATTAAAATCAATCATCAACTTGCCAGGCTGAACCTTAATGATCCTATTAAACATTCTATCAAACCTGAGGATTGGAGGTGGTAAGCATAGTGTAAGTTTTGAAATACTGGCCAGGAAGCTAACAATTGGGATACAATTGAACCAGTAAAAGAAGTACCTCAATCAGTGTGAACTTCATTAGGAATTCCCCAGGTGGGAAAAATCTTTTCTGATAAGTACTTGGCTATAGCTGTTGCAGTAGTTTTCCTGCAAGGGAAAGCTTCTACCCAATGGGAGAGCATGCAAACCATAATACAAACTTATAACTGGAAAAAGGGCAAAAGTTGAATAAAATCAATCTGCCAGATTTGAAGGAAATTTCCTAGGGGGAGGTTTTAAGGACTTGCTTACATTATATTTAGGACAGATCTCACATTGTAGATAAATGTCATATGCAGCTCATTTCGATTTTACCACCAAATTTTGCAGCATAGACTAAGCAGTTTGTCAAGACTCCAGTAACTTTAAGAGTGAAGGTATTTCATCATAGGTCAATGGACAGTTGGGGAGGATTGGGTATCCATTTGACCCATACCAGAGTCCAGAGTTTATCCTTTTTTGCACCTTTCTAGTCTTTGCCTGTCTTGGATGGGATTGGACATGGTCCTTTTGCTGGGGTCAATGTTAACTTAGGACCAGGCCCAGCAGATGTTAAAGGAAGACAGACTAATAGGGAGGGGGGTTTTCCAAGTAGCTTGCTTGGCATGCAGGTCAGCAAGGGCATTAATCCAGTCATGGGGAGAATCTTTTAACAATCATTGCTTCTAGCAATAAAAGGGAGTCAAGCAATCTCTAGATATGTGGGACTGCCAGAGGACATCAGGAACCCTTTATATTTCCATAATATCATGAAATCATGAGTCACCCCCAATAGCATACCTGCTATCCATGTAAATGTTGACTTGCTTTCCTCTGCCAATTTACAAGCCTGAGTCAGGGCTTCAAGTTCAGCCTGTTGTTCTGAAGAAAACAAAGGAAGGAGTCAATGGCCTCTTCTGTGGCGGTGATAGCATACCCAGCATCATTTGAGACAGGAACCATCAATGTATCAGGAATAATCCGGGTTTTCTATCTCAGTTTTGGATAGTAGAGAAGATCTCTAATCCTTCAAGACAGAAACTATTGGCTAGTATCAGATGTCCTGAAAACTCAAAACCTGAGAGCAAGATACTTTATGGCATGAGGTGAGAAAAATGGAGTAAGCCTTTGAAAACTGGAGATCCAGGGATCAAAGGAGTAACTCACCCACATACTAGAGAGGGTGAAGCCTATAGGAAACTTAATGTCAGCAAGGTCTGCTTTTAAATTTGTGAAAAGCAGGAGGGATTTTCAGAAGCAGAACAGTCCAAGTGTACTGCAGACCTTCCCAGGTAAAGGTAAAGTAAAAACTGACAAATTTACAACAAAAGTATCCACTGAAAAAGGTGCTAGGGAAATCAAAGGTGAAAATAGTGGAATCATGGAGAATTAATTCTATTCAGAAGAGTGTAGGCATTAGGGACCACAGATGTTCTAGGAATCACAGGAACATTCACTGCTCAGGTCTTGGACAAACAATCACATGAGCTCACAAACAGGAAGGATCAGAACCTAGTGCAGGGAACTAAAAGACCAGAGGATAGGTAGTCCTTAATAAGAAGCCTAATGCTCCTAATTGCCTCTGGAAAGGGGATAGAGTGAGAATCAAAGAAAAGGTTTAGAGGGATTCAGCTGAATCTGTATTGGAGAGGCACTAAGAACCTTTCCAGCTTCAGAAGGGGGAGGATAGGAAGATGGGACTTCTTCCAGGGGTGGGGAAGAGCAGATTATGACAGGAGTTGTCAGGATAGTGGGGAAAGGTAGAGAGCTTTTCAGAAAGAGGAAAAGCTGGATGTTATTATGGGGAGAGAATTAAATAGAATTCTATATATCTGGTGAAAGTCACGGCCTAGAAGGTGGGGAGGCACATCTTTTTACATTTTCATTAGAAATTAATTGTAACAGTAATCATATCTTTCAGGAAGAAAAATAGACAATACCTCATTAAGGTTGGCTCAGATAATTCACACTTATTGCCTAAAAATACCATTAATATAGTTAGGACAACATTTAAAAAGTAGATAAATGCTATGGAAATCCTGGCAATGAAATAGAATATTAAGTTAAATGTTTTTAACATTAACATTAACATTAAGCATAAATGTTTTTAACAAAAACACCAGATAGTAACACAAATTATAGTTGAACATCCTATTTTGAAATAAAACTTACTCCAACATTAAAAGTTATTAGACACACAAAACCATCATAATATTTGAATTGCTAGGGGTATGAAACCTTGAAATACCTGTGAAGCTTGAAGAAAGAAAACAGTAAAAGTTTAGCAAAGTTAAAACAAAGTTATTAATTACCACACCATTATTAATTTGTGTAATTTTTTTCAATAGTAACTGCTTAACAGAGTTATTGAGAAAAGCTATGAAATGGTACTACTGCTAAATGGAACAAGTTTCTCTGGCATATTAGGGAAACCTCCAGTTTTCAGAATTTTAAAATTTGTTTTTGTTATTAACACCTAGAAGCCAAGTTATTTTTGCCAGAGTCAAACATTCATTATACCTAGATAGGGAGTATCCAGAGGGAAAACTTGAACTCAGACTTTGAGATCACCTCTTTTGTGAATTCACAGTAATAGTGAATTTCTAAACAAAGTTTCAAGTATTTGACATTCTTTTAACAGTTGCACTTAGAACAATTTATAAGCCCAAAAGAATACTCTATAATTATAAAATATCCACATTACAGATTGATAAACTAAAGTAACTTGCTTTAAGCTCATGCAATTAACAAATTTCCAGATCCAACTTTTTAAACACTTTATATTAATGCAAAATAAACTAACTTTAAACCCCACACATCTTATTAGAAGACATATTTCATTTAAAATAGGATGAATAAATTCAGTTACAACTGGAACTATTCTCATATGGTAAAATTCTCAATTTATCTAAAGCCTGTCTACTAGCCTTTTAATATCAGACCATTATTATCAATAAACTCATTTTTACCTGGTGAGAAACACTGGTGACTTGAGAAGCCAGATAGTTCCCCAAATTTAAATAGAACCTGATTAACCTTAATTTGGGTTCATAAAACCTGGATTTAAACTAATATTGGAGATCAATTCTCAACTAAAGTTCGAATAAATTTCATAAAAATAGGTAAAAATTAAATCAAGCTATAGTCTAACTGCCTCTGTGTAAATTACCTTTCTGACAATTCTACTTTGAGTGGCAAAGAGGATTGCTAACAGAGTGCAAGATAAAGGAATCAGCTTGAATAGCAAGCAACACACATACACATATAGAACATTTTAACACAAATAGCATTCTACAAGAACAGACACAAAAACAATAATGGTAAAGATTCAATTTAGCCTGCACACATTAAGTTCTCCTCTATCCTCAAAGACCTATTAATTTGAGCCAGATAAATTGGTCTTTTTTTTTTCTGTAAAAAATTAGACCTTTTTCTGAGGGACAAAATGTCCTATGAAAAATCCTATTTCCTCTCCCCTCCCCCCCCCTTTTTTAAGGCGAGGGTTCAGATTTAGATTCTCACTTAATTGATTCAAAATGTCATTGAAAAAGGAGAAAGAAAAAAAGCAAAGTCCCACTGAGGGCCTTTAGCTGGCAGAATCAAGACCAAACTCAAAAAGGAGTGACCCCACTGTGGGTCAGACTTGAATTCTGCTAGCACTTGCAATCATGTGGTACATGATTTGAAAATAAAACCCAGCAGCCATCCATCCTTTCCAGGACCTGTCAGAGTGGCCACATAGGGTCCATAAAAAACCTGCAGCCATCCCCTTTTTGGGGACCCATTACAAAAATCATCCATGGACATAACCAGACCCCCAACCAAAGAGCTTTTTAGGAACTCAAGCGAAAAGGACACGAGTTCTGAATTTGAGAGGCGCTTACCCAGGTCAGGCCTCCAAATTTGAGTCCAGACTGGAACACAAAAGATTCCTACTGGCGCCGAGCATCCGGAGGTCAAAAACAGTGGCTGGCTGGACACGGAGTCTTCAAATCTCGGATGAGCCCCCATATGTTAACCTGGAAATTAAGGAAACAATCAATATAGGAGAAATAAGGTCTTTAAGAGGGGCAGAGGAACTATAGCTCCTGGTATCAAAAAGCTCAGAAGCTAGGAATACCCAAAGATGGGAACTGAGGACAGGGTTTTTATGGGGTAACAGAACAAAAAGGGAACCAAAAGATTGCTCCAGAGGGACATATAGCTAATTAATGTAAATGAACCTTTGACAAAAGAAATAATAGAACTGCTCCTAAGTTAAGTATAGGTTTTACTGACTCTGAATAGAAACTACTTAATGTAGGTGGACCCTTTTTGCATAATAACATAAAGTCCAGGGAGTAAGGTAGGGAACATTGGGAGGAGATAAGTTGCTAGGGGGAAGGTCCATAAGTCCATCAAGAGTCTGGAAATGACAAAGACAGTCAGCCCCAGGCAATTCATTTGCCTGGGAAAGAGGGGACATCTCAAATCTCCTTGGCCTGCTCCATATGTCAGTCTTACAATCAACATGCTTTCTGTGCTAAAGCATATGGAGGGCGCCCTTTGGCATATACACCTTTTGAACATCTACAAATTGACTTTATTTCTATGCCCAAAGCAGGGCAATATAAATTTTGCCTTGTTATTGTTGACCACCTCACTTGATGGGTGGAAGCTTTTCCTGCCCCATGAGCGACTGCTGGTTTTGTGGCCAAAGCTCTCCTTAAAGAAATTGTTCCTCACTTTGGGCCACCAGTATACATTGACTCTGATAGAGGTACATATTTTACAGATTCAATTCTCTCCCAGATTTATTCTTTCTTGGGAGTAACTCCTAGATTTCATACTCCTTACCACCCTCAAAGCTCAGGCCAAGTTGAACGTATGAATAAAGAGCTTAAGAGCATGATTGGCAAATTGTGTACTGAAACCCATTTAGCTTGTTTGAGGCCTGATGAGGGGCAGCTAGGTGGCGCAGTGGATAGAGCACCGGCCTTGGAGTCAGGAGTACCTGAGTTCAAATCCAGCCTCAGACACTTAACACTTACTAGCTGTGTGACCTTAGGCAAGTCACTTGACCCCAATTGCCTCACTAAAATAAAATAAAATAAAATAAAATGGCCTGATGTTCTACTCTTGGCATTATTCTATCTGTGCAGTAGACCAAGAGGTGAACTCCACATATCTCCTTATGAGATGCTTTTTGGTCACCCTCCTATCCAAGCTAAAACTTTTTCCCCAGTCTATACATCACTGGTGGGAAGTGATACTTCTGTTGCTTCCTATATACAGGAACTACAAACTAGGCTATATGAACTCCATGAAGCAGGAGTTGCTATACAAGCTGGTCCTTTAGACTTTTACTTGCATGATTTAAGTCCTAGAGACGATGTATATATTAAGAATTTTCAGCGGACCAGTGGGACCCAGCCTGCTTGGGAGGGACCTTTCCAGGTATTATTGACAACTCCTACTGCTATTAAAATTGGAGAAAAAGAATCTTGGATTCATTGTTCCCATGTGAAGCCCACGCCATTTGTGGGTAATTTCAGATAAAATTCAACCAGCTGCTAAAGAGCAAAGAAACCAAACAGAGCACAGGGGTAATAGACAGTTCCAATTTGCAAGCATTATCACTCAATTGCAAACCCTGGGACTCAAACTCTATAAGGTATCAGGAGATGGAAATTGTTTTTTCAGAACCCTCAGAGACCAGTTAGAAGGTCATTCCCAAAACCATCTCAAACACAGACAAGAAACTGCTAATTATATGCTCAGTCATAAAGAAGACTTTAGGTCTTTTATAGAAACAGATATTCCCTTTGAAGAATATGTTGCTGATTTGAAAAAAGCTGGTACTTGTGCTGGGAATGATGCCATTGTAGCCTTTGCCAAACATAACCAACTGAATGTAATCATTCACCAGTTGAATGAACCTCTATGGCAAATTTGTGGCACAGACAAAGTCGATGCTAAAAAACTCCATATTTTCTACCATAACGGTCATTATGACAGCATTAGAAGAATCAATGATGATTCAGAAACCCCTGCCACTTTGGCATGCAGAGAATTGGGGAACCAGTTTAAAAAATGTGGTGTACCCCAAATTCTAGCATTATAAGCTTTTACCTTAAATAAGCTTTTCCTCCTACAGGTGAAGAACTTCTCCACCAAGAGCACATGGCTCTGTCTTCTAGAAAGGGTTATTGAACATTATTGCTTGATTTATAAGGCAATTAATGAACATATTGAGTCTTGCTGATGTTTTATTTCCTTTTGATAAATTGTTTATCATTTCAAGTATCTGTTATTGTCATTGTACTAGTTAGAGAATTCATGGATAAGATGATGTGGTTTACTTGCTTAATGAAAATTCTGTAATAAGGTTTAATAATATCAGCCATTTACATTCATTTATCATTTGTATGTCATTGTGACTATGTATACTCTGGGTACAGTTTGGGATTATATATATATTTCAAGTATATCCTAAGTTATGCAGTATAGCATGCATTTTTACCATCAAATTGTCTTTGGTGAAATTAATACAGGATTTATGATTTATGGAAAACTTACCATTTCAGAGACTAATTGCTCTTACAATGAGCTTAATGGAGATGGTTCAACTCCACGTTGCAAGCCCTGGAGAGAATATATGTACAACAGGAAGAGAGACAGGTACATTTAAGATACCCTGATAGAGGCTGAGAGAACAGCCAAATACATTCAGGAAGTCCATAATTTGCTTATGAGAGCAGCTATGTAGAGCACAATTGCTGGACATAGTCCAGTTTCTTCCTCTCTCACTCCAAAAATGTTCTGGTGTCATGTTAGCCCTAATGCATGCACCTGGTTTAACTTAACTTGGTTTCTTCACTCAATCTGGTGGCATGGTCAGAATCGATCCACCTGAGGCCTAGCACAATTATTAGATGTCTATGCACCATGAAATGTGGTATGGTAACCTTTCCATAACATTTTCAGGTGTCATTATGGGCACATAACTAAATTTGGCCTTGATCCAGACATATAGTGGTAAAAAGTGTTAGTAATGTCATAACTGTCTCAATTTTGTATTGCGTATGGATAGGATATGAGTATCCTCCAAAGGGGGTACTCCAATATGCTGTATATATATATATAAAGTTTAAACTTGTTTTGTATATTTTGAAGAACAGTCATTGTTTAATTTGAACATTTTTGGACAATGCTATCCTAAAGATTAATGAAAATCCAGCAGTTCCAGAGACAGCCAGAATCCAGACCAGAGTCCAGTTCCCCTGATGACATCTCAACTCTCCTTTGAAGACAAGATTTTAAGGACTTTAAATGGACATTTTTGTTTTTCCTTCTGTTACTATATACATCATCTGTAATATGTATTTTCCCTTTCCTATATTGTTATTAGTATATATTCTGTTATTTTTAAAAATTTATTTCTTGTTTCTTGTTTATAGTTCCATCAAGGAAACACCCTGTGTTTCTTGATGAAACAAAGGGGGGGGGGAATGTAAAGAATTACTTGTTATTTGGGGTTTTTATGCCTCAGCAAGCACTGGCCTGGGGCTCTGCAAACCGCACGGTGCTCCACCCACTGGTTGTAGCTGTTGCCAGGGCTCTGGCACCTCACGTCATCACCACTCGCCGATGCCTACATGGGTCTGGCAAAATTATAATGATTGGAAGCCTAGTGACAGCAGTCATGTGACTGTCAGAGTGGCCATCCCATTGGCTGGGGCTGTGAGGGGTGTTTCTAGGTTTGGGGGAGGAGAATTGGGCATTCTAGGTGGAAGCTGGAAAGCGACATGCGTTCTGCTGCGTATTTTCAGCTGATTCCTGGACGGTGGTATTTTTTCAGGTATTATAATTTCCTTTTCCCCATTTTATTTCCTTTCCCTTGATCCTACGGATCCTATTTGTGTTTTTTTGTAAGTTCATTCTTGTTAAAATAAATCTTGTTCTGTTTTGAGGGAGGCTGCCGGTCTCCTTCCTTGCCCCAATATTGTGGTGAGCTGCTTAGCTAGCACTCCCCAATTAAAAATTGGTCCCCACAAAAGGAAGAAGGAGGGAGAAAAGCCCAGGCTGTGTTGGAGGCTCTGGTAGAAGATGATCCCTGTACTCTGAAGCATGAAGAGACTCAGAGGAGAGACCCTCCAGTTCCTGTCTCAAGACATTCAGGGGTTAATAGATAATAGTGCCTTTTTCAACAAAGTCAGTAAGCAACCAGCAGGGACCATGATCTATGGAGGCTAAGCCCCCCCCCCCAACCCCTTTCTATTGGAGTGTGGCTGCACTGGCCTAAACTTAAGAAAGTGTTAATAATGCAGATCAAAAGGAAAGGTGTGTGTGCATATATCCTCCCCCCTCTCATTTGTGGAACATTTACTAGCAAGCCCTGGTATTGCTCCATAACCTTTGCTTGAGCTCAGCAGGAGTACAGTAGAAAGACAGAAAATAAGCCTTTATTTAGCACCTACTAGGCACCAGGCATGCTGCTAAGAGAATTTTTACAAATATTATCTCACTCGATGCTCACAACAACCCTGGGAGGTAGGTTCTATTATTCTGCCCATTTTACAGTTCAGGAAACTGAGGCAGACAGAGGCTGAGACTTTTTCAGGGGCACACAGCTAGTAAGTGTCTAAGGTTGGATTTGAATAAATGAAGAAGAGTCTTCCTGTTTCCAGGCCCAGCATTCTGTGCACTGACCCACCAGCTGTATCTAGAAGGCTGAAGGCATCAAGTCATCAGCAGGCTGGAGACCCAGGAACAAGAGGCTGGTTAATAATCATAATATCTGGCATTAAAGTGGCACTTTCAAGTGTGCACAGTCCTTTACTTCCATTAGCTGCTTTGAGTCTTACAACACACCTGAAACACTAGAAAGGACACTACCATATCTGCCCACCCTTGGTGCTGCTAGACATGGCTGTGCCTAAGGCCTTATCAAATGGAGACCTAATTCTCTTTAAATATAACAGAGGCTATTGTCACTAGGTCACCAAAGTTAAGGCACATACCTTCTTTTTTTTTTTTTTTGTGGGGCAATGGGAGTTAAGTGACTTGCCCAGGGTCACACAGTTAGTAGTGTCAAGTGTCTGAGGCTGGATTTGAACTCAGGTACTCCTGAATCCAGGGCCGGTGCTTCATCCACTGTGCTATCTAGCCGCCCCCCTCCCCCCTTTCTTTTTGACACAGGGCACACTTCTTTACTATACTTCTTTTTTATTTTGAATTCCAAATTTTCCCTCCCCCTCCCCCAAATCTCCCTCTTTAAGAGAGTAAACTATTTGATATAGGTAGGATATGTGCAACCATGTAAAACACATTTCCATATTAGTCATGTTGTTAAAGAAGAAACTCAAAAATTTTTAAAGGCACAAAAACCAGAGTGAAAATAGTATCTTTCAATCTGCATTCAGACTCCACCACTTTTTTCTCTGAATGTGGAGAGCACTGTTCATCATGAGTCCCTTGGAATTGCTTGGATTATTGTATTGCTGAAAAGAGCTAAGTCATTCATTGTTGGTCCTTGTACAGTGTTGCTGATATTGTTGTGTACAATGCTCTTGTTATTCTGCTCTAAATCATTATTGATTAAAGATATATAAATCAAAACAACCTTGAGATATCATTTTACACACATTGGATAAAATTATTGAAGGGGAAAGTGACAAAAGTTGGAAGGGATGTGGGAAAATCAGGACACTGATTCATTGTTGGTGGAACTGTGAACTGATCCAACCATTTTGGAGAGAAATCTGGAATTATGCCCAAATAGTTATTAAAGTGCCTATACCCTTTGACACAGCAATACCCTTACTAGGTCTGTTTCCAAACATAATGAGGGAAAAAGGAAAAGAATCTATATGTTCTTATAGCAGCTCTTTTTGTTGTAGGAAAGAACTGGAAATTGCAGGGATGCCCATCAATAGGGAAATTACTTAACAAGGTGTGGTATGTGATTAAGAAGGAATATTACCTATCAGATTGGCTAATATGACAAAAAAGGAAAATAATAAATGTTGGAGAAGCTGTGGAAAAATTGGAACACTAATGCATTGCTGGTGAAGCTGTGGACTGATCCAACCATTCTGGAGAGCAATTTGGAATTATGCCCAAAGGGCTATAAAATTGTGCATACCCTTTGACCCAGCAATGCCACTATTGGGTCTTTTCCCCAAAGAGATCATAAAAAAGGGAAAAGGGCCCACATGTACAAAAATATTTATAGCTGCTCTTTTTGTAGTATATGAATGTAATGGAATTCTATTGTGCTATAAGAAACGATGAGCAGGTGGATTTCAGAAAAACCTGGAAGGACTTGCATGAACTGATGGTGAGTGCGATGAGTAGAACCAGGAGAACATTGTATACAGTATCATCAACATTATATGTTGATCAACTGTGATAGACTTGATTCTTCTCAGCAATACAATGGTCCAAGATAGTTCCAAAGAACTCAAGATGGAAAATGCTCTCCAAATCCAGGAAAAATCCCCCACAAAACTATGGAATATGGATACAGATTAAATCATGCTATTTCTTTTATTTTTGGTGCTATTGTTTTTCTTTTTTGAGGTTTCTCCTTTTTGCTGTGATTCTTCTCTTATAACATGACTAATGCAGAAATATGCTTAATGTTATTGTACATATATAACCTACATCAAATTACTTGCTGTCTTGGGGAGGGGGGGGGAGGGAGGGGAGGGAGGGAGAAAAATTTGAAACTAGAAATCTTATAAAAACAAATGTTGAAAACTATCTCTACATGAAACTGGAAAATAATAAAATACTTTTATAATTAAAAAAAAAAGAATTCCAGCCACCAAGCAGAAGATAGCTGGTCAGGATGATAGCAGCAAGTGACAGTTTTGAGTATTTTATGTTTATGCCACAGTTATCTTTCTACCTGAAACTGCTCATATCTCATATGAAACTCATTTCATAACACATGCATTCTATAAGTTTTTATAATAAAACAAAATTATTTTCCTATTCTTTTTGGGCATTCAAAGCCTTATCTGTTAACAGTGGCAATATGTTACATCAATTAACAGTTAATTCTTCTCTTTTACATAAAAAAATCTTTTTCTTTCCTTTTATCACAAAATTGGTCTATTTGAAAAGTGCATGAAAGGACAGCATGGCTTAAAGTGTAAGAGAAAGGAGAAAGTTCACTTATCAGAAGGTTGCAGTGGGAGGGGAAGAAGGAGCTGGAAAATAATGGACAGGTGAGAGAGAATATGAGTCATTCCAATATTTATAAATGGTCAAAGGTTTTGATCTGGCAGTTTCCCAAAGAAGAGATCAAAACAATTTATAATCATCTAAAAAATGCTCTAAATCTTATTGATTAGAGAAAAGCAAATTAAAACAACCTCAAGATATCATATTATACATATCAGATTGAGTAAAATTATTGAAGGGGAAAGTGACAAAAGTTGGAGAAGATATAGAAGAAATGGGACACTGATTCATTGTTGGTGAAATTGTAAACAGATCCAATAATTTTGGAGAGTAACCTGAACTTATGCCCAGAGAGTTATTAAATTCCCTATACCTTTTGACCCAGCAATACCACTTCTAGGTCTATTTCCAAAGATGATGAGAGAAAAATGAAAAGAACCTATATGTTCTAAAATGTCTATAGCATCTCTCTTTGTGGTGGCAAAGAAATGGAAATTGCAGTGGTTTCCATCAATTGGGGAATGTCTGAACAAGTTGTAGTATGTGATTATGATGGAATCCTACTGTGCTATAAGAAGTGATGAGTTTAATGATCTTATAAAATCATCGAAAGACTTGCACAAAATAATGAAGAGTGAAAGGAGTAGAACCAAGAGAACATTATATACAGCAACAGTGTTATTTTATGAACAATTTTTGGCAAATAATTCATTTTGACTATATCTAAATTAACTACAATAGTATTAAGGAAGATGTTATCTGACTCTAAAGAAGGAACTGATAAGTATAAGTAAGTATAGAATGATTTTAAACACACACACACTTGTGTGTGTTTAAAGGTAGCCATCTCTAGGGGGAGGGGGTTAAGAAAAAATGAAAAATAAAGTAATTTATATGATAACTTTATCATATACTTAAAAGGAATAGCAAGTTGTATATGATAGATTTGCATTTCATGTACAATCATTTTTTTTTTTTTTGGTGGGGCAATGATGGTTAAGTGATTTGCCCAGGGTCACACAGCTAGCAAGTGTCAAGTGTCTGAGGCTAGATTTGAACTCAAGTCCTCCTGAATCCAGGGCTAGTGCTTTATCCATTGTGCTACCTAACTACCCAGAAATCATTATTTTTTATACCATGTTATGGAAATATTTGTTTTATTCTACAAATTTAAAATAAAATAAATAATTTAAAAATATTTTAATCTTAAAAGTATTTTATGATTTTCCAGTTACATGTAAAGAGAATTTTCAACATTTGTTTTCACAAGATTTTTAGTTCCAAATTTTTTCCCTTTCCCTTGCCTCCCCCCTCCCCAAGACGGGGTACAAATACATTATACATATTTCAGCATTAGTCATGTTGTAAAAGAAGAATAACAAAAGGAAAAAACCTCAAAAAAGTATAAACATAAACAAAAGTAGAAACAGTATGATTCAATCTGCATTCGGAATCCACAATTCTTTATTCTGGATGTGGAGAACCTTTTTCCATCATGAGTTCTTTGGAATTATCTTGGATCATTGAACTGCTGAGAAGAGGTAAGTCTATCACAGCTGATCATCACACAATGTTGCTGTTATTGTGTACAGTGTTCTCCTGGTTCTGATCACTTCACTCAGCATCGGTCCACCTAAATCTTTCCAGGTTTTTCTGAAATCTGCCTGCTAATCATTTCTTACAGCACAATAGTATTCCATTTGGGCATAGTACCAAATTGATCTCCAGAATGGTTGAATCAGTTCATGACTCCACCAACAATGCATTAGTGTTCCAATTTTTCCACAGCTTCTCCAACGTTTATTATTTTCCTTTTTTGTCATATTAGCCAATCTTATAGGTGTGATATGGTATCTCAGAGTTGTTTTAATTTGCATTTCTCTAACCAATAGTGATTTAGAGCATTTCTTCATGTGGAAATAGATAGCTTTGATTTCTTCATCAGAAAACGGCCTGCTCATATCCTTTGACCATTTCTCAAATGGGAAATGACTTGCATTCTTATAAATAAAAAAATATTTTTAGGGGCAGCTAGGTGGTGCAGTGGATAAAGCACTGGCCCTGGATTCAGGAGGACCTGAGTTCAAATCCGGCCTCAGATACTTAACACTTACTAGCTGTGTGACTCTGGGCAAGTCACTTAACCCCAATTGCCTCACAAAACAAAAACAAAAAAAAATATATTTTTAAAATGGATAATAATGGGCAACTGAGCAAGCAGGAAAATGGTATGTACAGAAGTAGGTACCAAGGGAAATAGAGAGTGAGCAAAGGTCTTGTTAATCCATAGCTCTAACAATGAAGAGTTGATTACATGTTAGTCCAAAGGAATGTTTTGTGTTCAGTACAAATCTCTTTCTCCTCAGCTCAGAGACCCTGTTGGATCAAAAAGGCTCAGCAGGCAGGAGCACACCCAGTCAGATAAACTTGGACATCTCTTTCTCTTAATCTCCCCAGTTTTAGGAAATGGGCAATCCCTGGGTCAGAGAACTCATTCTTTCTCAGCCTGTCTTCTGCTGTTGCACACACACCCAGAATCCAGGTATACCCTACACCAACACTGACCCCAAAGCTCAGGTCTGTTAAGAGGAAGGAGAAGTCTTCTGCTTCTGGTAAAGCCAAAGTGCCAGGACTGGCCAGGTGAGGGGTTAGTGGTATCTCTGAGGGAGGGTGTGCTCCATGCTCTGTGAAAAGGGCAGATATGCCCCTCTCAGAAAATTGGCTTTGTTTCTCTGCTTGTTAAATTTAGGTTCCTTCTGAGTCAAGGAATCCCCAATCCCTCCAAGAATCCCAGGGTTGGCTTATAGAGGAAAGTCCTTCTCAGGTGAATGATTTTCCTTTTACACTTTGCCTAATATGTGAGTGAGGTCTGTTCTTGAGGGGAGAATGGTGAGAGAGGAAACCAGACTTTGATCAACAAATTTGAAGGAAGGAACCAACTAATCTCCTGCCTCTATTCAGGGTCATTATGGAGTTGAGGTTTGGGTCACTGGTAAAGGAACAGGGACCCACAGACAAAGTCACAACCCCCAAATGGGAAGCCAGCCTCACTCTCAATCAGAGAGAGTGGTGTCCTAAGTTTTGTAGTTGAAAGGCAAGTATTGGTTTCCCAAAATGTCCCCCTTTTCCTTTTCCTTTCCATAGTACCTGTTCTAAATCTCTAACTCACCATTATATATTCATTTATTTGCAGTAAGCATTGCCTTCTCCAGGTGCCCTCTAGCTAAAGTCTCTTCCTACAAGAAGACTGACAGCAATCCCAAAAGAACAATAAGAAAGCCAGAGCAGGCTCCCCTTCCTTCTTCTGACATTCCTGGTGGGTGCTGACCTGGTCATTCCTCTCCATCCTCTCCTCATCTCATACACACACACACACACACACACACACACACACACACACACACACACACACACACACACACACCATTGGGCTATACTTTTTGTTTTGTTTTTTTTTGTTTTTTGTTTTTTTTTTAGTGAGGCAATTGGGGTTAAGTGACTTGCCCAGGGTCACACAGCTAGTAAGTGTTAAGTGTCTGAGGCTGGATTTGAACTCAGGTACTCCTGACTCCAGGGCCCGTGCTTTATCCACTGCACCACCTAGCCGCCCCTGGGCTATACTTTTTAAAGCCACTTCAAGCAACAAGCCTTCTTCAAAGGAAGGCTAAGTAAATCCTCCTCTAGGTTGATAATTATCTACTAATAAATTCTTCCCAGACATTCACACTTCAGTGTGAATTAGTTTATCAGACATTAGTTTATCAGTATTGAGTTTACTTTGACATCCCCCAAAAGAGAAAAAGACTTATTTGTACAAAAATACTTATAGCAGTTCTTTTTGTGGTTGCTAAGAATGTGTAATCAAAGGACTGCCCATCAGTTGGGGAATGGATAAACTGTGGTATATGATGGTGAAAGAATATTATTGTACTATAAGAAATGACAAGCAGGATGACTTCAGAAAGGCCTGGAAAGGCATGTATAAAATGATGTATAGTGAAGTGAGAAGAACCAAAAGAACATTGTACACAGAGACAGCAATATTGTTTGATGAAGAACTGTGAATGACTTGACTATTCTCAACAATACAATGGTCCAAGACAAGTCCAAAGGACTATTGATGAAACATATTACCCACCTCCAAAGAAAGAACTGATAGTGATGGAACACAGACTGAAGCATGCTGTTTTTCACTTTCTTTCATTTTTTTCTTTTAAGTGTTTTCTTGTACAAAATGACAAAGATGGTAATGTTTTACATAGCCAAACATGTATAACCCATAACTGATTGTTTACCACCTCAGAGAGGGGTAGACTGGAGGGAGGAAAAGAGGGATAAAAATTAGAACCCAAAACTATAAATAAAATGTATATTACTTTAAAAAGAGTTTATTTTGTCCATAGCAGAGGTGTGTGCTGGAGCCAACTCTCGCTAGCTCCCCACAGTCAATTACTAAATTTTCAGGAAAGCCCTACTAATTTGGATTGCATTTATAGTTTTCTTGCTTGTATAGAAGACTTTAAGAAGTCATGAAGAAAATGTTAATAATGTAGATTAAACTTAGAAGTGTATCAAAGGTACATTTCCCCCCCGGGAAGCTGGATGTTAAACATTTACCAGCACACTCCTGATAACTAAGGACTTGAAAGTTAGGGTGTGAGGGAATGGTAGTTTTGCTGGAAGAACAAGAAAGGATGAATTTTTAAAAGAAAAGTTAAATTAATTACATGTGGAGATATATACTAGTACTATAATAATGTGGAATTTAATCTTCCCCTCTCAGATAAATAAAGAATTGACAAATGGTCAAAGGGCATGAACGGCACTTTTCCAATGAGGAAATCAAAGTAATTTAGGTCATAGGAAAAAATGCCCCTACCCCAGCTTCCAAATCAGCTGCAACATCCGCATCTTCTGGAACTAAGCTTACCATCACATGAAAGGGCTGAACAACTGGTTTGGGGGTGGTGGGATATTGGTGTGTCTGCAGGATCTAAGGAGGTATTTGGTTTTCTTACCCCAGCAGTGAACCAGGAAGAAATCTTGAGTGGTGGGAAGCCCGGGTGGGGGAGGGGCAAGGCTCTTCAGAGCTAAGAACCACAGCACACAAAGTTTTGCTGGCTGGTTAATTAGCAAGTTGGCTTGAGGTTATTTTTAGACCAGAGAACAGTCCAGGCAAGAGAAAAATCTGCCCTCCCTCAAATCAAAACACCTGGGACCCTCTGAAGCTTGGGACAGTGTAGCTAGGAATTTAGGCCCCACTGTAAAAGGAAGTTAAAAGTCAAGTAAAAGATGGCAAGATGAGCAAGCAGAGAAAGTTGAGAAGCATAGAAAGTTTCTTTAGCAACAAGGAAGATCAAGGTGCACCCTCAGAAGAGGAAAGCAACCTCAGGGCCCCTACATCCAAAGCTTCCAAGAAAAATAAGAATTGGTCTCAGGCCATGGAAGCTTTCAAAAGGGACTTTGAAGAGAAAGCAGTAGAAACAGAAGGAAGATTTAGAGAGGTAGAGGAAAGAATGGAAAGAGAAATGAGAGCAATGCAGGAGAGTCATGGGAAAAAAGTCAACAGCTTGAAAAGCCAAATGGAAAAGGAGATACAAAAGCTCTCTGAAGAAAATAATTGCCTAAGAATTAGGATTGAACAAATGGAAGCTAGTGACTTTATGAGAAAGCAAGATACAGTAAAGCAAATCCAAATGAATAAAAAAATAGAGGGCAATATGAAATATTTCTTTGGAAAAACAGATGACCTGGAAAATAGATTCAGGAGAGATAACTTGAAAATTATTGGACTACCTGAAAACCATGACCAAAATAAGAGTTTAGATAGCATCTCAAGAGATTGTCAGGGAAAATTGCCCTGATATTCTAGAAGCAGAAGCTAAAATATAAATTGAAAGAATCCACCAATCACCTCCTGAAAGAGGTCCCCAAAGGAAAACCTTCAGGAATATTATATTCCTGAGCTCCCAGGTCAAGGAGAAAATATTGGAAGCAGCTAGAAAAAAGGAATTCAAATATTGTGGAGCTACAGTGAGGATAAAACAAGATCTAACAGCATCTACATTAAAGAACCGGAAGGCATAGAATATGATATTCCAGAGGGCAAAGGAACTGGGACCACAGCCACAAATGACTGACCCAGCAAAACTGAGTAAAATCTTTCAGGGGAAAAATGGGACTTCAATGAAAAAGAGGACTTTCAGGCATTTGTGATGAAAAGACCTGAACCGAATAGAAAATTTGACTTTCAAATACAAGACCCTAGAGAAGCATAAAATGGTAAACAAGAAAAAGAAATCATGAGGGATATTAAAAGATTAAACTGTTTATATTCCTACATGGGAAGAGAATACTTCCAACTGATAAGAACTTTTTCAGTATTATGGCAGCTGAAATGAATACACTTAGACAAAGGACACAGGTCTGAACTGAATATGAAAGGATGGTATCTGTAAAGCATTTATTTTTTGTTTATCCTTGTTTTTTGTGGGGTAACTTATGTCTGAGGCTGGATTTGGGCTTGGGGCCTCATGGGTCCAGGGCTAGTGCTTTGTCCACTGTGTCACATAACTAACCCATGATGACATCTTTAATATAAAGTTAAGGGGTAAGAGGAATGCACTGGAAGCAAGGGAAAGGGAGAGGTAGACTGGGAAAAAGTAGGTCACATAAAAGAAACAAGAAAAAGCTTATGGAGGGGAGGTGAAGAGGGGGAAGGAGTGGAGGAATGAGTGAACCTTACTATCATCAGAATTAGCTCAAAGAGGGAATAACATACATACTCAAGCAGGTATAGTAATATATTTTTCCCTGAGGGAAAGTGGGAGGGGAAAGAGATAAAGGGGGTGGGGAAGAGGGAAAGGATGGAAGGGCAGATTGGGGGAGGGGGCAGTATAAAGCAAAACATTTTTGAGGAAGGTGAAGATGTTCTGCATAACTACACATATATAACATATTGAATTGCTTGATTTCTTAGGGAGGGTTAAGTGTGGGGGGGGGGAAGAAAATTTAGAACACAGAATTAGCTCAAAGACCTTAATCTCATCAGAGATGGCTCAAGGAGGGAATAACATATACATCCAATTGGGTGGAGTAATCTATCTAACCCTGCAGGAAAGTAGGAGGGGGAGGGAATAAGTAGGGAAGGGTGAAGGAAGGGAGGGCAGAGTGGGGTAGGGGGCAGTCAGAAGTAAAACACTTTTGAGGAGGAATAGGGTAAAAGAAAATAGAAAATAGAGTAAATATCATGGGAAGGGAATAGGATAGAGGGAAACAGTTATGATGATTGATTATAATGGCAAAATGTATGGTACCTATTTTGCTGGGCTATTGGGAAGAAAATTCTTTGTCATGTTTAAGGTATTATATAAAAGTTATGGTGAACAGGATGCTATCAGAAAAACCTAGGAAGACCTATATGAACTGAAGCAGAGTGAAATGTACTGTATACAAAATACCAGCAACAGTGTAATTGTTTCATATAAATAAACCCTGCTTTGATTATTTAATTAAAAGAGGCATTTGCTTATCAATTTGGGAGAAGCAGTGTGGGAATTTTTAAACAGCCCATATTATATTAAAAGCAGTCAGATAGCCAAGCCAAAAGTCCACAGATTAGGCCCCCATTAGTTAAAATAATTTTCACATTTAAATGGTGACCCAGATGGGACTTATGGCCCAGTTATAATTTTTCAGCCAGTTATAATTTTTCAGTAGATATAATTTTTCAGAGAGCAGTTATAAGTTTTCAGATTAGTTATAGTGAATTTTTTAAACATAGGATAACTTAATATTCACACACACACACACACACACACACCTATTTCTATCTAATGGTAGCTAGCTTTGGGGAATGAGGAGTGGGGAAAGGAAGAAAGAAAAGGAAAAAAAGAGAAATATAAATGATAACATTATTGTATCTTTAAAAGGAATAGCAAGTTGTACATAACAGATTTGGAATTTCATGTGCAACCATCTTTTTTATTATACTATCTTATGGAAATGCTTTACTCCATAAGTAAAAAAAATTAATAAGAAATACAAAAAAAAAGAAAGAACAAAAGGAAGGAAAGAAGGAAGGAAGGAAAGAAGGGAGTAAGGGAAGAATGGAGGGAGGAAGTGGGGAAGGAGGGAGGGAGGGAGGGAGGAATGAAGGAAGGAAGGGGACCAGATCTTCACATTGCTGAAAAGAGCAAAGGGATTCACAGGTGATCACTGTACAATATTGCCTTTTCCATGTGCAGAGTTCTCCAAGCACTGTTCACTTCACTTTACATCAGTTCATGTAAGTCCTTCGAGGTTTTGCAGAGACCATCCTGCTCATCATTTCTCATTAGCACAATAGTATTCCATAACAATCATATGTTACAACTTACTCAGCCAGTCCCCAATACTTTGCAAATATTAAAGGGCTATAGAAATGCTAGAGTAATATTATTGTTGCTGGCAACATGGGATGTCTCAAAACAAGGGCCTGGCCAAGAGAACCCAGAAGAAGCCCTGCTTCTTCAGAGGCATAAATACTCCTTTTCTATCTCAGAGAAAGATTGTATCCTCAGCTAACACTGCCAAACCTGCTATGTACATGACCCATTTGTCCTACCCACACCAGGCACTGACCTCACCCTGAGTCACCTCCTACTTTCTATATCAAGCAGGCAGTGTGGTGGCTTCTCCTTTCACAATGACTAAATGTGTGTTCTCCAAAAAGGTAACCATCATCTCTCTGAGTCTCACTTTATTTGTCTGTAAAATGGGGCTAATGAGAATAACACTACTTACCTCATGGAAGTATTGGGAGGAAAGTGCTTTGTAAACCCTGTGAAATCTAGGTCAACATGGGCTTTTTTTAGGATGCAGTCCCTGGGCTAGGAGATGGAAGAGCATCCCCTACATGTGGAAGGAACAGAGGTGCTCAGAGTAAAGAGATGTGTACTAGGTCCCATGGGTAGGAAGAATGATGATCCAGATCCAGGGGTTCAGAGTAAGAAGAGGATTTTCAAGAGTTCCCCCTCTTAGGCATAAAAGGATCAGTAGAAGAAGGGAGTTGCAGAGTGCTAGAGAAATTTTTTTCCAGGCCAGGAATGAGATTTTCTTCACTTCTGGTATCTGTACCTCTTTACCTGCTCATCCTCCTTCCAGATGCTGCCTCTCAGGTCCAGCTGTCTCTGCTGGAGCTGTTACCCTAACATGACAGAGTGTGGTCCCTCTGCAATCTGTCATTTTCTTCCTAAGGTTGCTCTTCCATTCTAGGCATCAGTTTGTGGGACATAGAGACCCTGGAGAGAAATGTGGCAACAGAAGAGGAATACAAGACTGACTTTGACATCATCACCTCTGACTCTATTGATGAGAAGACCAATGCCATTGTGGTAAAATATGAAAGTTTTTAACAGTCGGCTAGGATAACTGAAAGACGCCAGTTTTTCAAGGACCACCCTTTTGGGGAGGAGATGAACAGTCCGCCTGCTGCGCATGTCAGACTGCCTGCCGGGTACAGTCCGCCTGCTGCGCATGTCAGACTGCCTGCCGGGTACAGTCCGCCTGCTGCGCATGTCAGACTGCCTGCCGGGTTTTTTGACTTCCGGGGTGGAGAGAAGGGGAATAGCCTTTTTTGCCGGCTTGGCGGGACTCCGGGCGGCGCGGCACAGACGGTCTGACTCACTCCAAAGGTGGCCTAAATCGGTTTGGTGAGTTTTTATAAGGAATATAGACTAAGCCTAGATTTAAGACGATTTGTACTGTATTTCTGTTTTCCTATCCTTCTAATCAACAACACCTTATATACAATAAAGGCTCTATCTAGAAAACCAGAAGCTTCTTCCATTTACTAGTCTGGGAGATGAATTAAGGGAAGGGTTAAGTAGGGGAGATTTATGATCTAATATCCAATTTTAAATCTCACACCATGAATGTCTCTGGGTAGCTGAAAGCAAGTGTGCTGGGTGGGCTGGTTAAAATGGAAGGGTCTGCCAAATATTTATGTGACACAAAGATATCTGACAGGAAAGCCCGGGTCACTCTCAAGTACAGTAGGACTACACTGTATTCTCAGCTAACCATGAACCACCTGGGCTATCAGAACATCTCTTACCCTGAAATGTTTGATAAAGGAACAGCCACCCATGTGGTCACAGCAGTGCTCTATGGGGCCCAGGCTTTCTTTGTGTTTGATCAGATTATTTTTACTCATGATAATGTCAAGGATATAAAAGGAATTTTGAAGGTTGGAGTAGAGAAGGTTCCTCAAAAAGCAGGAAAAGTAGGAGGAAAGATGCAAATGGAGGAAAGTAAGAAAACGTGAACCAAGAAAAATTCAGGTGCAAGTTTTATGGGGATTTTGTTTTTGGGACCAATCCAGTGACTTATGAAGAAGCAGTAAAAGTCTATGCATCCCTTCCTAAGCTGCTTAGGGGCCAAGGGGTGCCCCTCCAGGTCTGGCTGTAGCCCCAAGGCTGCCAAGCTGGTTCGAGGGATCAGCATTAGCTTGGTATGTGATGCCCAGGACACTCTGGAGAAGTTATCTGAGTGTGACAAGAGGTGTAATGACATGCTGGAGGCACCAGGTCTCTCAGTCTTTTCTGCAACCAAGTAAAAGATCAGGCTATTCCAAGAACTAAATAAGCAGCACAGACATATTTTACAGAATAATATAGCCAAAGTCTTACCCATTATCTGGGCAAGCAGAGCAGAGGAAGATGAGCTAACCAGGGTTTTAAATAGGGAAAACCAGTCCCCATTCAGCTCTATGAGGCTCTCAGAATTACTAGACCAGAAGCTCCATGAGATGAAGTTGGTAATTCCTACCTCACCCTCCTGAAGCAGGTGAGAGTCACAGCTGCCCAAAGTGAGTTGGACAGTGTGGTACTAGGCTCTCCCCACAGATAATTCCTGGTGTTTGTGTTCACCTCCATGCAGGAGGAAGCCTACTTAGCAGATTGGAAACAGTGATTTCAGAATCTAGCATCATTCAATCCTGACTGGAAGCAAAAGACATACTCCTCGTGGGTGGAGGACACAGAGACAAAGAGAAAAGCAATACGATTGGCAGAATACTTCTCAATGTTTGCCAAAGCCATTCATTCCTCTGAGAACACTCAATTCATTGTGGCCCCTAACCCAGACCAGGAGAACAAGGGAGTCTCCATTTACCCCTATGAAAAGGGACTGCAGGTCAGCACCAATTTTGAGCTACCAGCCAAAGCTCCCCCTTCCCAGATTGGTAAGGTCACACATGACTGTGTAGAGCTCACACTGACCCCAACAATTGGGAAGGAAGAGAGGACCACTGGCTATCAGGTAGAGTACTAGGTGACAGGGAAGTGGACTAGACCACCATCTCTGTGTCTGGAAAGCCAGAGGTATTCAAAGTGAGTGTCCCCAAACCTTGCACAGAGTATCTGTTTAGGTTATGTGAGCTGTGTGAGCAAGGGCTCAGTAAGAGCAGTGATGTGGGCCCTGCTGTGAGGACATTTCCCCCAACTGGCCCTTGTGAGATTTAAAATTGGATATTAGATCATAAATCTCCCCTCTTTAACCTTTCCCTTAATTTATCTCCCAGACTAGTAAATGGAAGAAGCTTCTGGTTTTCTAGTTAGAGCTTTTATTGTATGGTAGTTACCAGGTGATGTTGATTAGAGGGATAGGAAAGTAGAAATACAAAACAAATAGTCTTAAGTCTAAGCTTAGTCTATATTCCATATAAAACTCACCAAAACCCAAGGCCACCTTTGGGGAGAGAGAGAGAGACCGAGTCAAGCGCGTGCTGCTAACCGAGAGCTGGGCCGAGTCGAACTCCAGTCAGCGTCTGTCTGTGCAGCACAGCCAGGAGACGAGCAGAGCAGGTAAAAAGATCCCACTTCCGTTCTCTCCTTGCCTTTTAAGCTTGCACCCCGGAAGTGGAGTGCTAGCAGGCAGTCTGGCGTGCGTAGCAGGCGGACTGGCGTGCGTAGCTCATGCCGTTGGTCTTCTCCCCAAAAGGGTGGTTCTTAAAAAAACTGGCGTCTCTCCATTATTACTAACTGACTGTTAAAACTTTTTACCACACCCTCCTGGGAAGCCAAAAGCTATTTTTGTGGGACCACAATCCGTATCCCTGCACTGGCAGGGTCCAAGTGTTGTTGGAGCAGCAGACAAGGTCAAGGAATATAGAATAGAGTACAGAGAAGAGACTGAAACTCTGGATGAGGAGCAGGGAGGAAAGTGGCTTGAATATAGAACAGGAAGTAATGAGAATTCCTGTGACATTGAGGGACTGACCCCTCAGACTGTGTATAGGTCCCGAGTCTCTGCTGTGTGTGATGGCAGCTGGACCAGTGAGAGCAGTGACCCCGTGAGGACCCTCTCTACCACAGAGGAAGCCACAGTCTCTGGTGAGGGGCTTTTGGCCACCAGAATCCATAAGGATGTTTCTCCTCACTGTAATATTTGAAGTGTTGCTGGGCTTGATCAGGAGACTCATTGAGTTTCACTATCCACTCAATGAAATTACAGAGGGTCAGACTCTGAGAGACTTCTCTGCAGTCCATTTGGTGAGGGAGGGGGTCGATCAAGGCAGGTCTGATCAATCAAATTCCACTCAACTAATTCAGCTAATTCAACTAAGTACCTGAAATTCTTCCCATTGAAAATTATACCCAGGTGACAGTAATTCCCCACATTTTTTTCCTGAGCTATGGTTTTTAGTCCAGGTATAAAAAGTGGCCTTCAGGGGGCAGCTCAGTGGTGCTGTGGATAAAGCATCAGTCCTAGATTCAGGAGGATCTGAGTTCAAATGTGGCCTCAGACACTTCACTCATATTAGCTGGGTGACTCTGGGCAGGCCCACAAAAAAAAAAGTGTCCCTTGACATGTATTTATTTATATTTATATTCATATTTATTTTAATTTTTTCTTGTAAAAGAAAAGTCAGCTGAAATTGCTTGACTTGAGAATTTCTTTTCTTTCTTTCTTTCTTTTTTTTTTTTTTTGGTGGGGCAATGAGGGTTAAGTGACTTGCCCAGGGTCACACAGCTAGTGTCTAGTTTCAAGTGTCTGAGGTCAGATTTGAACTGAGGTCCTCCTAAATCAAGGGCCGGTTCTTTATCCACTGTGCCACCTAGTTGCCCCCCTTGACTTGAGAATTTCAAGATGTTACTTACCACAATAAAATAAAAAATCCTAAAGTTGGAAGGTGTCATGGAGCATCACCTTTTCTGACTCCTGGCAGTATCACATGACCTCTCTACAATGTCTTCCCCGGGAACCTGAGACATTTTTCTCTTCTCCACATATAGGGAACTCTTTGGAGGCAAGAGGATCCTCCTGTTGAAATATTCCCCTCTCTGTGCACAGGGCTCAGGGCCCTCACACAGGTTTTTCCTAGGGGATTCTGGGTGCAGCTGTGGGTATAGAGCTGGACCTTGAGGCGAAAAGACTTACTATGAAATCCAGCTTCAGACCTGTACTTTCTGTGTGACCCTGGGAGAGTCTCTTAACCTCTGTCTGCCTCAGTTCCATCATCTGTAAAATTGAGATAATAATAAGAATACCTGTTTTCCAGAACTTATGTGAGGATCCAAGGAGGTAGAATTGTAAAGCACTTTGCAAATCTGAAACAGCACAACTTTCCACTTTTCTTTCACTAAATTTGTAGTCAGGCTTCCTCCTGACATGAAAGCAGTAATTTCTAATTTTCTAGCTTAGATTGGTCACATTTTCAATTAAGGCTTTTAGAGAATCCTGGGAGTTGGAAGCACCTTTAGAATCCAATATCTTCGGGGGGCAGCTAGGTGGCACAGTGGAAAGAGCACCGGCCCTGGATTCAGGAGTACCTGAGTTCAAATCTGACCTCAGACACTTGACACTTACTAGCTGTGTGACCCTGGGCAAGTCACTTAACCCCCATTGCCCTGCAAAAAAAAAAATAAAGAATCCAATATCTTCCCTGGAGAATGAATCCCCTTCATAATATCTCTAACAAATGTGGCCACTCCCAGTGATAGTGAGCCCACTCTGTCCCAGTCCATTCCATGGTGAGGGCAGTTCAGATTGTTAGGATATGCTTCCTTTTTAATTCAGCTGAAATCTTTCCCCTTCTAATTGACACCACTTGGTACCAACCTTGCTCTCTGGGGCCAAGCAGGAGGACTGAGGCCTCTTCTATATGACATCCCTCCAGATACCTGAGGACAGTGACCATGCCCTCCCTTAGCCTTCACTGCTCCCACCCTAAACATCCCCTATTCCTTGAACTCTTCCTTCTGGGCAATCATACCCACACCTTGCACCTTCCTCGTGATCCTCCTCAGCATGACCTCTAGCTGGTCCTGCAGGAGAACAGGATGAGAACTGAAGTCAGAGGATCTAGAGTCAAATCCTGACTCTTTTAGCCTTTGTGACTTTGGGCAAGTCATTTAGCCACTCTGAGAATCAGTTTTCTCCTTTGTCACATGAGCGGGTGGACTTCTAGAACCTTAGAGATTCCTCCTCACTCATCATAGGTCACCTCCTCACCCTCTTAAAGTGAGCCCAACTCAGCCTTTGTCAAACAGATATTATCCCCTCACAGTAGAAGTCTCATAAGACTTCAGAGAAATAAAAACTAGCTCCTCGTTGGAAAAAGATTGCCCACCTTTGATATGAGGACAAGATAATTTTGCTTAAACCCATCCCAAGTCCCGCTGCTGAGAGCTAGCAGCTTGTCTCTTGTTAGAGAAGAAAACATGCCAACAGTTATTTAAACTTTCTGGCTTTTTGTTGATGGCTAAGATCACATCTCTGAGGTGGGTGCAGGAGGAAATGAGGTAGGTGAGAAGAGACCAGTCAAGTTACATGGGCTTTGAGGTAGTAGTACCAACTTTTCACCAGCCAGATGCCTCATGACAGTAGGGTTGGCTCTTTCCCTCTGTTCTCCCTCAATAGGATGTCACAAAAATTTCAGTGCAGCCTTAAGTTATTAAAACTTCAAATTGCATTAAGATTGTTGGGACACTCTGAATATATGATCATCTGGAGCCTTATTTCCCCTGACCCAAATCTCCCAACTCCACCACCAGCCTAGGACCTCTGACTACATCCAAAGTTTAAAACTGCACTAAGGTTTTGGGAACACTCTGTATGTATTGTCTGCTGGAGTCCTATTTCCCTTGCTCTGCAACCTACTTCTCCATTACCACCCTGGGCCCTCTAACTGGGCCCAAGGCTCTTTCTGGATAGTTGCTCAACATTTTAACAGAGCAAGAAGGAGAGTTGTAGTCTGGAAAAAAAGATACTATGGAACTCCCTCATCCCAGGACTAATAGGTTCTGGAATCCATGTGCCCTGTGTGGCTTTCAGATGCCAGGAGGTTCTGTCCTTTTCAGATGCTCCCTTGGGAAAGGATTTATTATAATTTTGTAGTTTCAGAGACTCAGCTTACTTGATAAGAACAAAGTTTGTATGATGATGATAAACAGAATTGGTTTAGATTCCTGCTTTATCTTTAGGATCCAGTATTAAAAGAGGAAGCCACTCAAACCTTATCTCATGTTCAAGCTCAAGATCATAAAGAAAAACTTTTGTAAAACTGTGTTTATTTATGTTTGAAAACTTGTACAGGAGTGACTAGGTGGTGCAGTGGATAGAGCACTGGACCTGAATTCAGGAGTACCTAAGTTCAAATCTCACCTTAGAAACTAACTAGCTTTGTAATACTGGGCAAGTCACTTAACTTCAATTGCCTTAAAATATCCGGGTCCAGCTCCAGGAATATATGTCTTGCCACTCGACCCAAATGGATCTGGAGCCCACTCTAACTTAAATCCAATTCATTGCAAATCATGACATTACTCTGATGTCATGGCCCTCTTTGAGAACAAAGGACAAACAACAACAATGAACATACATAATAACAAACTTACAAATGTTTTGTTATTCAATTTGACATCTCTCAGGTTTTTTGGAGATTTTCTCCAGGAGAGGGGAAGAAAATATTTCAGTTTTCAATTTCACTTTTGTATTTAGAGTGTTAGGTCCCTTTTTTGCTATCTTGAAACACCATGACTTTGCAAGGGGAGTATGGGGTTTGGGAATTGTTTTTTTTGCTTATTTGCTCCTTAGAAAATCCTTTCCTTGTTTGTAGGTGTGACTGTTCCATTGACCTCACAATTACAAAAGTGGGTGACTAGATGAATGAATAATTGGCATAATGTATAGTGTTACATTCATTTCAGTACTTTTTTTGCAGGATAATTGTGTGCAGAAGGGCAGTTCTTCCTAATATGGCTTCCCAGATTTCCCCTTTTGTATAAGAAAACCCCTTTTTGATGGGTGTTAGGGATATGGTTTCTTTTTGAGATGGGAAGAGAAGAAAAAGTTACAGGATGGGAATTGATGGGAGAAAAGGTGCTATCTGCTACTTTTACTTCCAGATCCATATGCTGAGATCTTTGACCATTGTCATAACTGGAGGGGGGATGAGAGTGATGGGGTTGTAATGTCCCAACTATCTGAGGTCAGCTAAGAAATATGATGTGTAATGTCACATTTATGATCCCAGGTGCCAAGTAGTTATTTGGACCTCAGCGGAAACTTTTATATAACATCATGATTTGGGAGAGAGAGGGAGACCTCAGTTAGGGCTCCTTACTGGCAACAATTAGAACATGACATTTCTTTAAAGGAAGATCAAGGTTCCCTACCTAATTCATTTCCTTCATTTGGTGGTAAATGTCTCTCCCACTGAGTGATTATGTGGCAACCCAAGTGTCTACACTAGAAAAGGGGAAAAGGAAATCCAGCTACAAGATTTATATGTTCAAAAAATGATTGATTAAAAATAACTTCCATATCCTACCAAAGGCTCAGACTGGCTGTAGATAGGAGTGGGATTCTGCAGTGCTCCAAATATGCATCTGTATCAGTCCAGTATGGAAGTTCCAAAAATGACTTCTTTGTATATGAATGACTGTCCAAAAATGACTTTTTGTATATGAAAAGTCTCTTCTCTCATCTGTGCTAGAGACACCTGATTTGGGGTGGGGGTAGGGGTGTTCCAGGATGGGGATGCCTGAGGACAAAGGTGCTATTTGCCACCTCAGTTTCCAGGTCTGGGTCTTGGAATCTTTGAGCACAAGAATTGGTTTTATGGGAAATGCGTAAGGAACAGAAAGATTCCCTCATTTTTTTTGATTGGTTAAAAAGAGAGCTATAAAGAAATTTATCTATGATGCCAGGTGATATGAGTCATCTAGGGCAAAGTGGTCACTCATCTGTGTAATTAATTGGACAAGGGGCAGCTAGATGGTGCAGTGGATAGAGCACCAGCCCTGGAGTCAGGAGTACCTGAGTTCAAATCCGGCCTCAGACACTTAACACTTACTAGCTGTGTGACCCTGGGCAAGTCACTTAACCCCAATTGCCTCACTAAATTAAAAAAAAATTAAAAAGTAATTAATTGGACAAGATAGAAAGAACTTCTTGACTGATTTTAAATGCAATAGCAAAAACTAAATAGACAATACTTAAAGGAAACTTGCCATTTATTTGTAAAATGATAGGAGAAGAGCTTTGAGTTGTTTTCAAAAGTCAGGAATCATAGATTTATAGAGGTGCCCACATTTGTTGGTATTTTTCCTGGGATTCTACATGTGAAATGCATTCAGAATCTAGATAGGTTAGGGAATAATTACATTTTTATATTTTATTTATTTTGATAAATATTTCCTAATTACATTTTAGACTTTTTAAAAATTCATTTTTAAATACTGAGTTCCAAATCTTCTTCCTCCCTCAATCCCTTAAATTATGTTTTAGAAGACAAGCAATATGATTCCCATTATACATTTGAAGTCATGCAAATTATATACCAATATTAGCCATGTTGCAAAGAAAAGAAAAAGTAACAAAAATAAAAATATATTCTTCTAGCTACACTCAGAATTCATTAGTTCTCTCTTTTGTGGATAACATTTTTCATCATGAGTCCTTTAGAATTGTCATAGATTATCAGATTGGTCAGAATAGCTAAATCTTATACCAGTAATCAACTTTACAATGTTACTATTACTGCATAGTGTTCTCGTGGTTCTGTTCACTTCACTATGCATCAGTTCAGATAAGCCTTCACAGGTTTTTCTGAAACCATCCCCCTTATCATTCTTTTACTACAACAGTACTTAATCACAATGATATGTGACAACTTGTTCAGCTATTTCCCAGTTGGTGGACATTCTCTCAGGTTCTAATTCTTTTTCCACCACAAAGAGAGTTACTATAAATTATCTCTTACACATAGGAAAATTTTCTTTGACCTCTTTGGTATTACTACATCAAAGGGTATGAACAGTTTTATAGCCTTTTAGACACAATTCCTAATTGTTCTCCAGAATGTTTGGATCAGTTCACAGCCTCACCAACAAGGCATTAATCCCTGCTTTTACACATCCCCTTCAACATTTGTCATTTTCCTTTTCTGTAATGTTAGCTAATTTGATAAGTGTGTGGTAGGATCTCAGGGTTGTTTTAATTTTCATTTCTCTAATTGTGAGTGATTTGGAGCATTTGTTCATATGAATACAGATTTTTTTTATTTCTTCTTCTGAAAAAAATTCCTGTTCTTATCCTTTGACCATTTATCAATTGAGAAATGGCTATTATTTTTGTAAATTTGATTTGGTTCATTTGAGAAATGGGACCTTTATCAAAGAAACTTGCTATTAAAAAGTTTCCCATTTTCCTGATTTCCTTCTAATTTTGGATGCATTTGATTTATAAATGCAAAAACTTTTAATTTCATGTAATCAAAATTATCCATTTTATTCTCATGATGTTCTCTATCTCTTCTTTGGCAATAAACTCCTCCTTTATCCATAAATGTGCCCCTTTATTGTCTAAAGAATGTACTCATTTTTTTAGTTCAAAAATATATGTTCTTTTCACATAACTATCATGTAAAATGAAGCTAAATTGGAGGAGGACATGAGGACAAAAACAAATTCAGGTGAGGAGGAGAGAGGTACTTTTCATCTTTTCATCTTTAGCATTCATTGTCTTTAAAAGTGAGATTTTGTCAATGGTCTTTTCCAAAAGCTCAGGCTATTCCAAGAGCTAAATAAGCAGCACAGATATATTTTACAGAATAATATAGCCAAAGTCTTACCTGTGATCTGAGTAGGTAGAGCAGAGGAAGATGAGCTAACCATTGTTTTGGGGTTTTTTGTTTGTGGGGTTTTTGTTGTTGTTGTTGTTGTTTATTTTGTTTTGTTTTTTGTGGGGCAATGAGGGTTAAGTGACTTGCCCAGGGTCACACAGCTAGTAAGTGTCAAGTGTCTGAGGCTGGATTTGAACTCAGGTACTCCTGAATCCAAGTCTGTCACTTTATCCACTGCACCACCTAGCTGCCCCCTAACCAGTGTTTTAACTAGGGAAAGCCAATCCCCATTCATCTCTAGGAGGCTCTTAGAATTCCTAGATCAGAATCTCCATGAGATGAAGTTGGTAAAGTCCTACCTCACCCTCCTGAAGGAAATTCAAGTCAGAGCTGACCAGAATGAGTTGAACATTGTACTACTGTGCTCTCCCCACAGATTTGTCCTGGTGTTTACATTCACTTCATTGTAAGGGGAACAGCACTTAGCTGACTGTAAATCATGGCTTCAGAATTCAACACCATTCAATCCTGACTGGGAGCAAAAGACCTATTCCTCATGAGTAGAGGACACAGAGACAAGAACAAAAGCAATACAATTGACAGAATCCTTCTTAATGTTTGCCAAAGGCAATCATTCCTCTGAGAAGACTCAATTCATTGTGGCATATATCCCAGACCAGGAAAACAAGAGTCTCCATTTTCCTCCATGAAAAGGGAATTCAGGTCAGCACCAACTTTGAGCTAGCAATCAAACCTCCCCCTCCCCAGATTGGTGAGGTCACACATTACTGTGTGGTGTTCAAACTGACTCCAACCTCTGGGAATGACTAGAGGTCCACTGGCTATCAGGTAGAGTACCAAATGATAGAGGAAGGGGACTGGACCCCCATCCCTGTGTCTGGAAAGCCAGAGGCATTCAAAATGAGTGATCTCAAGCCTTGTACAGAGTATCTGCTCAGGTTTTCTGAGGTATATGAGCAAGGGTTGAGTGAGAGCAGTGATGTGAGCCTTGCTCTTTCCTTGATCATGTATTTCAGGTAGTTTGATAATTTTCAAATTATCTGTGCTGGATCTATTTTCCAGGTCAGCTGTTTTTCCAAGGAGATATTTCACATTGCCCTCTATTATTTTTTATTCATTTGGATTTGTTTTATTGTGTCTTGATTTCTCATAAAATCATTAGCTTCTATTTGCTCAATCCTAATTTTTAAGCAATGATTTTCTTCAGAGAGCTTTTGTACCTCCCAGGTCAACTTGCTAGTTAACCAGGCAGAAAAACTTTGTGTGCTGTGGTTGTTAGCTCCAATGAGCCTGTGGTCCTCCCCAATCTGGGCCACGGTTACCCAAGCCTACTTCTTGGTTCCCAGTAGGGGTGAAACACCCAAGTTCCATATCAGCACCAGCAGAGACCCCTGTGATCTCCCCCTGGCCAACTGCTCAGCCCTTTCACCAGACCGTGAGTTTGGTTCCAGAAGACACTGGCACTGCAGCTGATTCAGAGGTTCCAGGGGTCTTTTTCTCTAGTGAGACCTGCCTGGAACTGGATCTGTGTCAGTGTAACCTTGGGCTTGGGCTCCACTTCTGCCTGGGCATGTCAGCCCCCCTCCTGCCAATCTTCTAAGTCATCTTTGCATGGCTCACATTTCTAATTCATTCTGTTCAAGACTCTACCACACTGATCTAATCTTAACTCTCCTGAACAACCTGCTGGAATACATTCTTTGTTTTCCACATGATCCTTTGCTGATACTACAAAGGTCGAGGACAGCTCTGGAAGCTGCCCAGGAGATAGTGAGTGACCTTCCCTAGGTCATCATTGCAATCCCACCTCCTGCCACATGTTAGAGAGTTTTCTCTCTCTGATGGCATAATTCCAAGACATTCATATGTTTTATAACTATACTTCTAAGGACAGAATTATGGCAAACCAGATTCTCTCGTAAATCTTCCTCATCAAGTCATTTTGATTTACATTTCTCTTATTATTAGTGATTTGGAACATTGTTTTCCATGTGGTTGTGAATTCTTTACAGTTGTTTTTGTTTTTGTTTTTCTTTTGTTGTTGTTGTTGTTTTTTGGCATATTGATCATGTCCTTTGACAATTTTTCTATAGGAGAATAATTATTAGTTATATATTAGTTATACATATATACACATAGACAAATATATTCACATATACACACATGGCTACAATTATAGGTATAGCTGTTACTTTTTATATATTATATTACAAAAACCTTATCAGCAAATGTTAAAACAAAGATATTTTTTCCCCTTTGACCACTTCTTTTCTTATCCTGAATGAATTAAGGTTGTCTTAGTAGAAACTTTTCAGTATCAAGTCTTCCAAAGTTATCTATTTTTTGCCATTCATGGAAACACAGAACCAAATTAGCTCAGAGCGTGCTGGTTTGAGTAATCAGAAAAACTCATTTGGATGTATAGTATGATCCAAATTGCCTGAGGTAGAATTTTTGATATGCATATCTAACATACTTTTGTGTATTGTTTTTGAATTCATATTTATTTTCCCTAGTAGATATATATTCTTGTTTAAACCTGAAGTAGATGGGGTAAGGAAAGGGAAAAAGAACAGGGTGATAGATTTGAGGATTCAAGGTAGAATTTGCAAAGAAAGAAAGGTCAATGAGAGGTAGAGGCCAATCTTTCCCTCATCCAAGGAACCTAGCCAGCTCAGGAACCAGGAAGGTCAGGAGGTCTGCTGCTTTCTTCAACTTAGAATCTGGAGATCAGCATAGCTTTAGTATTTGAGAATGCAAGGAAGACCTTAGGCTGAAGGTAAGTTCTCCTGGTTGGAATCAAATATAAAATCCTCTGTTTGACTTTTAAAGCCCTTTGTAACCTGGCAACATTTCAATCTCTTACACATGGTTTCTGCCCACCTAAACTAAAATCCATTAAATAATGCCAGCCAGCAGTTAGACATGGCATTAAGATTTAGAAAGCACTTTTACAAATATATCTCATTTTATCCCCATGACAGCTCTAGGATGTTAGTGCTATTATTATCCCCATTTTACAAATCAGAAGACTGAGACAGACAAAAGTGATGTGCCCAAGATGCACAAAGTTCCTAAGTGTCTTAAAACTGGTCTCAGGGGCAGCTAGGTGGCGCAGTGGATAAAGCACCAGCCCTGGATTCAGGAGGGCCTGAGTTCAGATGCGGCCTCAGACACTTGACACTTACTGGCTCTGTGACCCTGGGCAAGTCACTTAACCCCAATTGCCTCACCAAAAAACCCCCCAAAAACAACAAAAAAAACTGGTCTCAAACTCAGGTCTTCACAACTCCAGGTCCAACACTCCTATTCTAGCTTCAGTGACACTGAACACCCTACTGACCAAGACACTTCATTTCCCCTGGCTGTCCCCCATGCCTGGAATACTCTCCCTCCTCCCCTCTGCCTCCTGAATTCCCTGGCATCCTTCCGGTCTTAGCTAAAACCTCCTCTTCCATCTCCCCCTTAATACTAGTGCCTTCCCTCTGAGATTACCCCCAAGTTATCCTACATTCACCCGCTTATCCATAGTTCTTTTCATGTAGTCTTCACTATGTTAACCATACAGAAAAGGGATTTTAGTGTTCCAAAAATAACATAACATAACATAACATAACATAACATAACATAACATAACATAACATAACATAAAATAAACCTTCATATTTTTTCCAGCCTTGAAATTTTCCAGGCCATCAGAGTAGAGGTCTCTTATATTGTTTCTTTTTTTTGTATATCGTTTTTTAATATGTAACTAATAGGTGTCTGATCTTATATCAGCTACATTTAAATAGGAAATACCTTTACAATGTCAGAAAGTTGTCTCCATGAAGGATGTTATTCAAAATGGTTAGTTCACTTTTCAAATTTTTTCCTGCCTTATACATGAAGCCAGACTTATTTTTAGTATTCTCTAAAACATAAAACAGAATGAGATTTTAATTAACCTTGTGAAGCCAGAACCATGAGTTTTTATTCTCCCTGTAATCCCTGGGGTAAAGCGTCTTACACAGTGCCACAAAAGGCAGAATTATTGGCCAGCCCCCAATGGGCAGTGATCTATGGTATTTAACCACTTACAGGAAACAGATTATTTCTATATTTCAATTTAACCATGAGCTTTTCTTTTCTTTCTTTTTAATTTTTTTTTTAGATTTGGAATCCAATCTTGTCCAGGCTCAAAGTGCAGCAGCCACTCACCTGACCAACACTGTCGATCCTGAAAACAAATGATCAAAGAGTCACAGAGGTTATGTAACCGCTGCCAACTCAAATAAGATAAAATACCAGAGAGCTCACAAAGGTCATCACAACCATAATTAACTCAAAGAAATATACAACATTTAAAAAAATAAAACCAAAGAGATATTAGTGGTCATAAGGAGAAAGTTTTCTTTATTGATTGGAGGAGGGAAACTAGACCATGTGCCAGCGTCTAATCTAGAAAGAGGTCTGCTTTAGTGTGGGCAAATCTCAATGAAAGGACTCTGCAGTGAGGTGTAGCCCTGAAAATGAGGGGTAACAGCAACAATTAGATGTTTGATTCCTAGCAGGCCTTCATGACCAGAACACGGGTCCTGCATGTATTTGTCTGAGCTGAAGGACCAATGGGGCTGGTGTGAAACAATTCTGAGATTTTGCTGTGGCCGATTTCATCTAGTGGGCGAGCACAAAGGATTGTTGTTATGCCAAGCTCAGGACACGACTTGCTTGTTGAGCCTTTCCTCTGGAAAACAGGATATCTCCTAATGGAAAAAAGGGAGGAGTAAAAAAAGAGAGGAGGTCTTGGCCTGGGGGTCCTGACAACACCAAAGGTTTAACTTGCCCCTTTTTTCTGACCTTGGCAAGTTTGTCGCTCCTACTCAACATAATAGCCCTCCACTTCAGGAGACTCATCCTATTGGTGTTGAACATAGTCTGACATCTGATTATCTTTAGCCCTACTGCAGCTCAGAACTCCTGAACTCAAGCAATCCACCAGGCTCCCCAGAAGCAAGATGAATCTGAAAGTGTGTGGGAGAGGCCAGAGCAGATTAACTTTGAAAAAAAGTGGATGCGGGGCAGCTAGGTGGTGCAGTGGATAGAGCACCGGCCCTGGAGTCAGGAGGACCTGAGTTCAAATCTGGCCTCAGACACTTGACACTTACTAGCTGTGTGACCCTGGGCAAGTCACTTAACCCCAATTGCCTCACTTAAAAAAAAAAAAGTGGATGCTAGATACTCCCAGTCCACCCATTTGCAGAGGTAGGAAGCCCACATGGGTTCTACATTGCACATATTTCCTAATGTATTGGTCAGTTGGTGCAAAATTTCCCTTTTTTTTTTTTTTTTTGGTACTTAAAATACAATACTGTTTGTTCTATGAGATGGTTCCCATAGATGGGGGCAGGAAGGATACTGGGGAAACTATGGGGATGATAAGAACAAAAGACATCAGTAAAAACTCATTACAAAAGGAAGAAACAATTGATGCTCTGGGGAGTAACTAAAAGCCTTTGGATACAACTCCAGGGGCATTGCCTCTCCTCCATGGCCTCTCTCTGCTCAACTCAGCCACCTGAATTCCCTGGCTTCCTTCAAAACTCAGGTCAAGTCCTACCTTCTACAAAAATCCTCTTCCAATGGATCTGCCTCCCCGCCCCCTCCAGTGGTGCCTTCCCTCTGAGATTACCCCATATTTACCCTGTATATACCTTGTAGATACATGGTCCTTTACATGACTTTTGCATTAGAATGTGAGCTCCTTGAGGAATGATCTGCATCCACAGTCCTTAGCCCAGTGCCAGCACACAGTAAGTACTTGGTTCAAGCTTATTAACTTGTGGGGACATTCAGAATCTCTAGGGATGGGGGAGGCACCCAGATAAAAAGGGTCCTGAGGAGCCAGAGAGCCTTGGATTGGGGCTGTTGGAAGAGATATCAACCAGAAGAACCAACAGTCAAGTCATATGGAAGGAGGAAGAAAAGCCCAGGCTGTGATGAAGGTTCTGGTAGAAGCAGATCCCTGTTCTCTGAAGCATGAAGAGACTGAGAGGAGAGACCCTCTAGCTCCTGCCTCAAGACATTCAGGTACTTTTTTTCAACACAGCCAGCAGCATCCTGAGCTATGGATGCTAAGCCCCCCCACTTCCTCTCTATTGAAGTTTGGCTCTACTGGCCCAGAATTCAGAAAGTGCAGATCAAAAGGAAAAGTATGTGTGCATATATACCCCCTGACCAGCTACTTGTGCAACATTTATCTGTAATCCCCGGTATTGCTCTATAAACCATTGCTTGAGCTCAGCAAGAGTACAGTAGAAGGACAGAGAATACTCCTTTATTTAGCATCTACTAGGTGCCAGGCACTATCCTAAGCACATTTTTACAAATATTATCTCCCTTGATCCTCACAACAGCCCTGGGAGGTAGGTGTTATTATTATGCTCATTGTACAATTCAGCAAACTGAGGCAGATAGAAGCTAAGAGACTTTTTCTGGGTCACACAGCTAATAAGTGTCTAAGGCTGGATTTGAATAAATGAAGAAGAGTCCTCCTGACTCCAGACCCAGCATTCTGTGCACTGACCCACCAGCTGCATCTAGTAGGCTGAGAGTATGAAGACATCAGCAGACTGGAGGCCCCATCACAAAGAGGCTGGTTAATGAATATAATTACAATATTTGGCATTAATATATTACTTTGGGGTGTGCATAATCTTTTAATTCCATTATCTACTTTGAGTCTCACAACACACATGAAACACTAGAAAGAACAGTAACATATCTGCCCACCTTTGGTGCTGCAAGTGATGGCTGTGAGGAAGGCCTCATCAAAGGGAGATCTAATTCTGGATGAATATAGTAGAAGCTATAGTTATTAGGTTACTAAATTTAAGGCCCATACCCCCCTTTTTTTCTTTTTGACACATGTTACATCTCTTTAACATTCATATATTTTTAGTTTTGGATTTCAAATTGTCTCCATCCCACCCTCCACTCCCCCTCCGTGAGACAGTAAACCATTTGATATAGGTAAGATATGTGCAATCATGTAAGACATAGTTCCATATTGGTCATGTTGTGAAAGAAGAAAGTATCCAAAATTTAAAAGGCATGAAAAACAAAAAGTGAAAATAGTATGTCTTTGTCTTGATTCAGACTCCATCAGTTCTTTCTCTGGATGTGGAGAGCATTTTTCATCACGAGTCTTTTGGAATTGTCTTGGGTCATTATATTGCTGAGAAGAGCTAAATCGTTCATACTTGATCATTAAACAATGTTGGGATACAATGTCTTCCTGGTTCTGCTCACTTCACTTTGTATCAGTTCACTTTAGTCTCTCCAGGTCTTTTTTAAATCTTTCTGCTCACCCTTTATTATCGTTTAATAGTATTCCATGATATTCATATACCACAACTTGTTTGACCAATGCCTAATTGAAAAGCATCCCCTTAATTTCAAATTCTTTGACACCACAAAAAGAGCTGCTATAAATATTTTTGTGCAGGTATGTCCTTTTTCCATTTTTCCCTTTTTCCTAATCCTTTTGGGATATAAACCTTGTGGTAGTATTGCTAGAAGAAAAGGTAGGCACAGTTTGATTGCCCTTTGGACATAGTTCCAAATTGTTCTCCAGAATAGTTGAATCACTTCACAACTCCACCAAAAAAGTGCATTAATGTTCCACTTTTCCCACATCCTCTCCAATATTTATCCTTTCCTTTTTCTGTTATACTAGCCAATTTGGTGGATGTGTGATGGTATTTCTGAGTTGTTTTAATTTACATTTCTCTAATCAACAGTGATTTAGAACATTACTTCATATAACTATAGATAGCTTTGATTTCTTCCCCTGAAAACTGCCTGCTCATATCCTTTGAGTATTGATCAATTGGGAAATGACTTGGATTCTTATCAATTTGACTCAGTTCTCTATATATTTGAGAAATGAGACCTTTATTAGAGCCACTTGCTTTAAAAATTGTTTCCCGGCTTTATGCTTTCCTTCTAATCTTGCTTGCATGGGTTTTGTTTGTGCAAACCCTTTTTAATTTAATATATTCAAAACTATCCAATTTACATTTCCTAATGCTCTTTATCTCTTCTTTACTCATAAATTCTTCTTTTCCATTGACATGACAGGCAAACTATTCCTTCCACTTCTCTTCTAATTTGCTTGTGTATCATTCTTTTTTTTTTTTTTTTTTTTTTTTGCAGGGCAATGGGGGTTAAGTAACTTGACCAGGGTCACCCAGCTAGTAAGTGTCAAGTGTCTGAGGTTGGATTTGAACTCAGGTCCTCCTGAATCCAGGGCCAGTGCTTTATCCACTGTACCACCTAGCTGTCCCCATGTATAATTCTTTATGTCTAAAATATGTAGTCATTTTGATCTTATCTTGGTATACAGTGAAAGATGTTCTATCCCTAGTTTCTGCCACAATATTTTCTAGTTTTCCCAGCAGCTTTTGCCAAATAGTGGTTTCTCCTACAAGCTGGGGTCTTTAGTTTTATCAAACATGAGGTTCCTGTGGGCATTAAGTACTGTGTCTTGTGTACCTAATCTATTTCACTGACTATGGGTGAATTATGGGTGGACTTCATGTTAAATGGTTTGCATCTAATATATAGTATTGAGAAAGGGATGCTGAAATACTTTGACAAGGTCTTAATAGACCTGATCCCATTATTTAAAACACTCTGGTGAGGTTCAGCATCAGGGCCTTAGTGCAACAATTTCAGAAACTACTTTAAATCACTTCAGCCAGGTGTAATCAAAGTTTCAGAACGTGGTCAATAATCACCAGGTTCACAACAGAGTTGGTGATATCAACTGGAAAGTCAATTAATATATAATGAGGGATGTTACTGCAGAGGTGACCAGGATCCTCCATGGTAGTATAAAATTTTTAGACTAAAGTGGGCTTTTGGACTGGTGTAGCATTCTGTTCTAAGGTGGGGGGAGTCTATGAAGAAAACACAATGAAGAAGGGAAGGTTCCTTGGGGATCCTAAGATAGCTTGCCCTTCTCCATATATAGGGGTAACTCCGTGGAAGCAACAGGAATAATTTTGTTGGGATATTTCTCTGTCCAGTGCATAGGGCTCAGGGAACCAAACAAATTTTTCGTAGATGCAGTTACATATCATATTGAGTAAAGGTCTGCACCTGGAAGTAGAGACATAAGTTCAAATTCAGCTTCACATCTTTCCTAGATGTGTGACCCTGCGCAAACTTCTTAACCTCTGTGTGCCTCATTTCCTTCATCTGTAAAATTCAGATAATCAGAACTACCTTCTAGAATTGCTGTAAGGATCCAAGGAAATAATGTTTGGAAAGCACTTTGCACATTTTAAAACAGTACTACTTCCCAATTAGACTTTTCTGTCACTAAAATGTGTAGTTAGGCTTCCGCCTAACAGAAAAGCAGTAATTTCTAATGTTATAACATATATTAGTCACATTTTCAGTTGAAGCCTTCTTGGACTCATTGGAAGCACTTGTATAAGCCGAGCATCCTCCACAAAGAATGAATCCCCTTTATAACATCTCTACCAACTCTGGTCATCTCCAGTGATGGTGACCTCACTCTCTCCCAGACCATTCCATGGTGGGAGCTGCTCAGATTGTTAGGGCATTCTTTCTTTTTAATTCAGCTGAAATCTTTCCCCTTCTAACTGACACCTCTTGGTGCCAACTTTGCTCTCTGGGGCCAAGCAGGAGGACTGAGGCCTTTTCTGTATGACATCCCTCCTGATACCTGAGGACAGTGACCATGCCCTCCCTAAGTCTTCTCTCCTCCAGCTAACATCCCCTATTCCTTGAACTCTCCCTTCTGGGCCATCATGTCCACACCTTGTACCTTCCTCACTGTCCTCCTCAGCATGAACTCTAGGTTCATCCTGGAGCAGAACAAGATGAGAGGTGAAGCCAGAACATCTAGAGTCAAATCCGGACTCTTTTGGCCTTTGTGACTTTGGACAAGTGATTTAACCATAATGGGACTTAATTTCCTCATTCGTCAAATGAGAGGGGAGGATTTATTTAATGCAAACTTCCAAAGCCCAAACTTCGGAAAACATGAGGCCTAAAGTAGAAAATGATACTGCACAGGGAATCTGACTAGTTTGAGGTTCAGATGGACTGTCATTTCCCATGGTAACCCCACTCCACTGTTGCTGATGCAGCTTAAGATAGCATTAGCTTTTTTGGACAGTTCACCTCATATTAAGCTTTATTTTGGTCTGTAACACAAATATTATCACAATTTCATGGGAAATCCCCATGATGGAAACTTCTAGAGGGCAGTAACACCTTTGTAACTCCTTTATGGTTAGGGGCAGGAATTCTTTTTTGTTGTTGTTGTTGTTTACTGGACCTTTGGCAATATGGTAAAGTCTGTGGATCCCTTTGCAGAATCATGTTTTTAAGTATATGAAATAAAATACAGAATTGCCAAAGTAATCCATTACATTCAAATGTAATTTTCAAAAACATTTTCAAAACAAACTTATGTTTATGGATCCCAGAGTAAAGACACCTATAATTTAGGGATTTGTTGAAAGTACACTAAGAGGTTAATGGCCTTTGCCCATCATCACACATTTCATGAACCCAGGATTCTCTGACACCAAAGCCAGCCTTCTATCTATTATCCCATAGTGCTGCTCTTAGGTTTATAGACAATTTAAAGGACCAGGTCTTACTCAGTACCTCATATCACTAAAGATGTTGTGTGGCACACAACTGACATCTTAGGTAAGAAACTTAAGCTACAAGGATTGTATTTAAGTAGCCTAAGATTCCATGAGGGTTTTCAGCTGCCCTATCACCTTGATCCTTCATTGAGGACCAAGGTGGGGAGTCCACCAAAACTCCTAGGTTGTGACAGTTTTCTGGTCTTAAATAGTTTATCCTGTGCTTGCATCTGGTAGAATTCTCCCTGAGGACAGAGGCTTTCCTCTTTGTCTTGGTATTCTCTATAAGCCTGCTTCTTACCCAATTTTTGTTGAACTGAATTTGCTCAAATGCTTTTTACAAGGCTTTTTTCTCCCAGGGCTTTATTATAAAACCTGGTCATTCAATTCTTCTTTCTTGATGGTTTGCTATAGACCCAGACAACAGTAGAAGAAAATTTACAAGTCAGAACTCAGAATTGTACTCTTGGGGAAAACAAGGGTGGGAAAAATGCAAGAGGAAACACTCTCCTGAGCTGGAGAGAGTTTGAGTACAACTATTCAAAAAAAGCAGAAAAATTTAGGAGACTGCATACCTTGCCTTATCTTTATTAGAAATAAATAGGGAGGGGGCAGCTAGGTGGCTCAGTGGATAAAGCACTGGCCTTGGATTCAGGAGGACCTGAGTTCGAATCCAGCCTCAGACACTTGACACTTAACTAGCTGTGCGACCCTGGGCAAGTCACTTAACCCTCATTGCCCTGCAAAAAAAAAAAAAAGAAAGAAAGAAAGAAAGAAAGAAAGAAAGAAAGAAAGAAAGAAAGAAAGAAAGAAAGAAAGAAAGAAAGAAATAGGGTGGGGGGGCAGCTAGGTGGTGTAGTGGATAGAGCACTGGCCCTGGAGTCAGGAGTACCTGAGTTCAAATCAGGCCTCAGACACTTAACACTTACTAGCTGTGTGACCCTGGGCAAGTCAGTTAACCCCAATTGCCTCACTAAAAAAAAAAAAAAAAAAAAAAAAGAAGGAAATAGGGGCAGCTAGATGGTGCAGTGGATAAAGCACTGGCCCTGGATTCAGGAGTACCTGAGTTCAAATCTGGCCTCAGACACTTGACACTTACTAGCTGTGTGACCCTGGGCAAGTCACTTAACCCTCATTGCTCTGCAAAAAACCAAAATGGATGTTTAAAACTATCTTTACATGTAATTGGTAATCTTTACATGTAACATGTAAAATAAAAAAATATATTAAAAAAAGAAATAAATAGAATTCCTCTTCTTTGATTTATTTAGAATCTCTGTTTTTCTGACCTACTTCTCTGAGTATTTTATATGTCTGAAAGTATTCCTCTATGTCTTTTTTGTTCTGTTTTGTTAACATATGACAGTATATAATATATTCTGATTTTTCTTTTTATTTCTTCTGGTTTTACTGTGATTTCAACTTGCTCATTGGCTATTTGATTGATTTGAATTTCTACTCTTTTATCAGGTTCACTTAGGGTTTTTTTCGATTTCCTTAATCTTTTCAAAGAGCTGGCTTTTAATTTTATCATGTATTGCCAATTTATCTATATTCTATTGAATCTAAGATCTCTTGTACTTATTTTAGCTTTGTTTGTTGATTTCCTAATTTCAAAAAATGCATATTCAGTTTTAAATATTTTTCTCTTTTTCTCTTTTGTTCAAGTAAAATTGTAAGGATATGATTTTCCACCCAAAGGAATGCTTTTGTTACATTCTAGAAAATATCCCATGTGTTTAATCATTATCATTTTCTTTCACATAATCATTAATTATTTCTATGCTATGTTCTTTGATCCACCTTTTATTTCAGATGTCATTGTTAAGTGTCCATTTGGATCTGTTTCTTCTAATTCTGGTCCCAGAATCATTTTTTATATTTATTGCATCATAATTTCTAAATGATGTATTAACTATTTATGCTTTTTTGACATTTGCTTCCAAAATCTCTGTGTAATACTTTATGAAAGATCTATGGAGTACAAAAATGTATTGTTCTTTTGCTTTTCCATTTAGAAGATGCCATAAGTCCTTCAATTCTAGTCTCACTAAAAATTATTCAATTCTACATTTTACATTTTGTTTATCTTACTATTAGGTTTATCCAAATCTTATAGAGGGATACTGAATTATCCTGTTATATATGTGTAACTGTCTAATGTCTTCTTGTAGATCATAACATTTTTGCTTTATGAATCTAGATGCTAAGACATCAGGAGACTTATTTTTTTCTTTTACTGATATTTGCTTGTTGTCTGTGGTTCATTTTGGCATAATCTAGCTTCCTTTTTGTTCTTGTTGTTCAGTCATTTCCATTGTGTCCATATTTTCATGATTCCATTTGGAGTTTTCTTGGGAAAGATACTGATGGAGTTTGCCATGTCCTCTAGTTCATTTTGTAGAGGAGAAAACAGTCAAACAAAGATTAGATGACTTAGTGAGGGTCACACAGCTAGTAAAAGTGTAAGTCTGGATTTAAACTCAGATCTTTCTGACTCCAGGCCCAGCACTCTATCCACTGTGCCACCTAGCAGATTTTCCTTATTAATGTCAAAAGTTTGAAAAATAGAAGAAAATGTGAGGTGTGTGATAAAAAAAAAATTGACCTGGAAAAAATCAGGGAGAGATAATTTAAGAATCATTACCTGAAAACCATGACAAAAAAAGAATCTAGACATTATATTTCAAATTTTGAATGAAAAGTACCAGATCTACTAGAACCAGAGGCATAGACAGAAAGACTCCATTGACTACCTCCTCAAAGAAACCCTAAAAGGAAAAATCCTAGGAATGGCATAGTTAAAATCCAGGCCTCCCATATCAAAGATAAAATACTGCAAGCATTCCCCCCAAAAGAGAAGTTCAATTATGAAGGAACCAGAGTCAAGATCTGACAGCTGTTAGCCTAAACTTGAGGAGATCTGGGAATTCAATATTCTTAAAGGGAAAAGAATTTGCTCTACAAAGTAGAGTATGATCATACTGGGCAGATGTATATTTTTAATGGCCTACAGAACTTTCAAGCATTTCCAGTGAAAAGACCAGAACTGCATATAAATATTGAAGTGAAAAAAATAGAAGTCAAGAGAAACCTAAAAAAGATAACTTTATTTGAACAAGTTAAGTAGCCACATGGTATTGGTAATAGTCTATTGGGGGTGAGGGGGTGTAGAATAAATGTTTCCTCAGAACCTTAATGTCCTCAAGAGGTACTGAGAGAGTGAAAAAAATAGAGAATACAGTAATGTAGAAAGGAGAAATGTATTAAACTCAACAGGGAAACAAGGCAAGGGGATGGCATATTAAGAGGAAGGATAATCCTGAGGAGAGAATAGCTACAAACAAAGCAGAATAAAAGGGGAGTGGGGGGATAACAAATGAGCTAGCATCTAAAGAGGAGTACTCAAATTGGGGGATGGCTGGGACAAATATAGTATTGTGCATGAAATTGAATCTTAATTGTGCCATAATAAATGACAAAAGATGATGTCAGAGAATACAAAAAACTGATGCATGACAATTGAAGTGAGCAGAAACAGCAGAATTTCTTTTAGAAAAATAACATTGCATTAATGTGTTTGTAAATATGTAACCTACATTGGATTGCTTGTCATCTTAGGGAAGGGGGAGAAGAGAGACAGAGACAGAGACAGAGACATTTGGAATTCAAAATCTTATAAAAATAAATATTGAAAACTATCTTCACATGTAACTGGAAAAAATAAAATACTATTAAGATTGAAAAAAAAAAGAGGGGTAGCTAGGTGGCATAGTGGATAAAGCACCAGCCCTGGATTCAAGAGGACGGGAGTTCAAATCCGGCCTCAGACACTTGACATTTACTAGCTGTGTGACCCTGGGCAAGTCACTTAACCCCAATTGCCTCACCAAAAACAAAAAAACAAAACAAAACAAAAGATTGAAAAAAATACAACACTGTAGAAAAAGCAATCTGAAAGAAAAAAAATGTTAAAATAATCATCAAACAAGTGTTCAGAGGACTTATAAGGAAACATTATAGTTAAACATAATGAAACACCTCCCCTAACAGAGATGTGATAAACATAAGGTGCAGAAAGATGTGTACATTGTTGTATAATTAATATCATATTGCTTTCCTTCTCAATGGGTAGGGTAGGAAATGGAGGGAGAGAGTATTTGGAACTCAAAATTTTTTAAAGAACATTAAAAATAAACAAATAAACAAAAATATACATAGATTGTTGGCCTCAACCACTTAGGACATTTATATCATTTGACTATATTTGTCACAAATTTCTTTCTTTTTTAATGGGAGAACAGGTTGTTCGGAGAAAAAAAATGTTCAGAAGGGAGTACAGATAAGCAAGACAGTTTTGAAAGTAATATGTAGAAGTTATTATATACAGCCAGTACTTCCTTTCTGTAAGTGAACCATTCTGCAGACCTCTTTGTAAAACAATTTTTGCATAATGCAAATCTGCCCCTATCTACTCACTTCCACTTGGCTTATAAACAAAGTATTACCTTGACAGGAGTCATAAAGTGTTCAGAAATGCATATATATTACATACTACATGATAATAATCAACAGAATTATGAAAGGTAAAGTTAATGATAAAGTATCCACAATAATGTACAGTAAAATTATCACAGGTGTGTAGCATGCTATCCTTTCTGTACTCACTGCACCTAGCCTTTATTACTGGTGGTTGTCTGTACAACGTTTTTTTTTTTTTTTTTATGAAGCTCTGGAGAGATGTTTGGAAAAGGTCTTTTTTTTTCTTGTATATCAGATGATAGGAAGTAATATTATCCTCAACTGGTCTTTGAACTTTAAAAAAATCTTGAAGTATTTGGATCCATGTTAGGTGATAAAATGTTTCTGCCAAGTGTTTCATTGTGATGCTTTTGGTTCCACCTTGGGTTCCAAAGCTTCCCTTTCTTCTTCTGAAATCTTTACAACTACCAGCTCTATCAGATGTTCTTTGGACAATTCTTCTCCACAAGATTCAATCCACTCCTAATTATTCTCATTCACTCCTAGCTCCAATTCTGCTAATTTTATAATCCTTTTGCTCTCTTCCTTGAACTTTTCATCTTTGTCAAACCCTGGAAAATCAGAATGAACTGTAGGTACACTTTTCTCCAAACTCTCTTCATATATGCTTCTTTTACATTTTTTGATAATTTTAATTCATAAAAGTATTTTATTGTTTTCCAGCTACATGTAAAGATAGTTTTCAACATTTATTTTTTTTATTTGGGGGAGGGGCAGGGCAGTGAGCATTCAATGACTTGCCCAGGGTCACACAGTTAGTGACAAGTGCCTGAGGCCGAATTTGAACTCAGGTCCTCCTGAATACAGTGCTTTATCCACTGTGCTACCTAAATGCCCCTCAACATTTATTTTCAGAGGATTTTTAGTTTTAAATTCTCCTCCCACCCTCCATTCCCTCCCCTCTCTCCCAAGAAGGAAAGCAGTCTGATATAGGTTATATATGTATAATAACATTACACATATTCCTACATTAGTCATATTGTAAAAGAAGAAACAGAGCACAAGGGAAAAACCTCAAAAAAGAGGGGGAAAAACAGGCAAAAAGTAGAAAGAGTAAGTCTTAGTTCAATCTGCATTCAGAAACCACAGTTCTTCTTTCTGGATGTGGAGAACATTTTCTATCATGAGTTCTTTGAGATTGTTTTGGATCATTGCACTGCTGAGAAGAGCCAAGTCTATCACAGTTGATAATCACACAATGTTGCTGTTACTGTGTATAGTGTTCTCCTGGTTCTGCTCATCTTGTTCAGCATCAGTTCCTTAAAGTGTTTCTTTTACATTTTCCCTTGCCTTAGCAACGTTTCAGATTGCATGATAAATATTATACTGCTTCTAGAAGTCTCTCAACTTCAAGTTCTTATCTGCATCAAAAGCTACAATTGCCTGGGCAGATGAAATTCCCAAATAATGTGCATTGAAATTCCCAACTACTCCCTGATCTAAAGGTCAGAATAATGAAGTAGTGTTGGGGGTAGGTAGACCACTTTACATTTTTGTTAAACTCATCCAGATGGGGAGAGTGACTTGAGGATTTATCCAAAAGAAGGAGAAACTTGAAAGGAATGTCATTGTCATTACAGAATTTCTCAACTGTGGGAATGAAGAGCATATAAACCATGCCTGTCCAAAGATCCTAAGGGTTATCCATGCATTAGGGTTAGGGAAAAAATGCCTTACTGATTTCTTTCAGTGCTCTAGGATGTTCTGACAAGTGCACAAGAACAGTTTTAAATTTGCAATCCCAGATGCATTCCCTCCAAACAGAAGAGTAAATAGATTTTCCAAAGTTTTATGCCCCAGCATCGGTTTTTCCTTCCACAAAGATCTAGGTTTGAGATGGCATTTTTTGATAAAAAAGGCCAGTCCCACAAGTAGGGATTTTCATCTATTATTTTTTGTAGCAATTCTGGGAACTTCTTTGTTGTTTCAATATCTACACTATCAGCCTCTCCTGATACTTGTATATTATAAAATCCTGTGTGATTTTTAAATTGGAATACAGATTTTTTCAGAATTCTTTAAATAAAGTCAATGCCAATTTATGTAAAGTGAAATGTCTATACTTCTAAAAATAGCAGGATAAAATGGACACAATTTCATATGTAAGACATTTTTGTGTTCTGATGTATATATTATGCTCCTTTTTTGATGGGTGCTTGAGTTCTAGATTTTAAAAAATGTGTGTATATACATACACACATATACATATATATATTATATATACATATATATATGTATACACACACACACACACACACACACACACATATAACGAGATTGAAGTAGGAAAAAAGGAATTGGAGGCACTGATTGGAACCAAGTTTTTCAAAAATTTCAGCCACTGAGTAAAAGATAGCTATTTGGGGTGAGAAGCATCAAGTCAGAGTTTTGAGTATTTTATATTTATGCCACTGTTAGCTTTCTACCCAAAACTCCTCAAATCCCATATGAAAGCAATTTCTATACATATATATTCTAGAAGTTTCTTAATAAAAGAAAGTCCTGGGGCAGCTAGGTGAAAAAGTGAATAAAATACCAGCCCTCGATTCAGGAGGACTTAAGTTCAAATCCAGCCTCAGACACTTGACACTTACTGGCTGTGTGACCCTGGACAAGTCACTTAACCTTCATTGCCCTGCAAAAAAACAAACAAAAATAAATAAATAAATAAAAGAAAGTTCTTTCCTACTCCTTTTTGGCATCCAAAGTTTCATCTGTTAAAACTGACATACCTCAATCCATTAACAATTAAGCCTATTGTTTTGCAGAAACATTACTATTCTTTGATTTTATCACAAAACTGTTGTCCATGAAAGTTCCTTAAAGTGACAGCACAGCTTGCAAGCTAAGAAAAAAAGGAGAGTTCACTTACAGAGAGTAGCTCAGTCTTTCCTAATTGATTATCTTTACAATAATGCCATTACTGTGTACAGGGTTCTCATGTTTATGATCACCTCACTATTGTAGGGAACAATTTTTAATTGGGGAATGTTAGGCGGCTCGCCACAATATTGGGGCAAGGAAGGAGACCAACAGCCTCCCGCAAAATAGAGCAGGATTTATTTAACAAGAATGAACTTTAAAAAAACCCCACACAAACAGGATCAGTAGGATTAAGGAAAAGGAAATAAAATGGGGAAAGGGAAATTATACAACCTGAACAATACCACCACCCAGGAATCAGCTGAGAGCACACAGCAGCATCCTGTTGCCTTCCAGCTTCAAGCTAGAATGGTAAAAAACCTCCCTTCTTCCCAGCAGACCCCAGGCTGACCACACACAGTCCCCAGTCAATTGGCTGGCTGCTCTGACAGTCACATGACTGCCCTCACTGGGCTTCCAATCATTATAATTTTGCCAGGCCCATGTAGGCATTGGCGAGTGGTGATGATGTAAGGTGCTAGCACCATGGTGAAGGCTACAACCAGTGGGTGAAGCACCTTGAGGTTTGTGGAGCCCCAGGCCAGTGAGCAATCCGAGGTTTTTTTAAAATTCTAGCCAAAAGATGGGGTCATAAAAACCTCAAATAGAGATGCAAATTAAAACAACTCTGAGGTACCACCTAACACCTATCAGAGTGGCTAAAATGACAAAAAAGGAAAACAATGAATGTTGGAGAAGCTGTGGGAAAATTGGAACACTAATTCATTGTTGGTGGAGCTATGAACTGATCCAACCATTCTGGAGAGCAATTTGGAATTATGCCCAAAGGGCGATAAAGCTGTGCATACCCTTTGACCCAGCAATACCACTTTTAGGTCTTTTTCCCAAAGAAATCATGGAAAGGGGAAAGGGACCCACATGTACAAAAATATTTATAGCTGCTCTTTATGTGGTAGCATGGAATTGGAAGTTGAGGGGGTTCCCATCAATTGGGGAATGGCTGGACAAGTTGTGGTATATGAATACAATGGAACACTATGGTGCTGTAAGAAATGATGAGCAGGAGGACTTCAGAGAAACCTGGAGGGTCTTACATGAGCTGATGATGAGTGAGATGAGCAGAACCAGAAGAACATTGTACACAGTATCATCAACATTGATTGTTGACCTACTGTGATGGACTATATTCTTCTCACCAATGCAATGGTACAGAAGAGTTCCAGGGAACTCATGAGAGAAGAGGATCTCCAAATCCAAGGAAAAAAAAAAAGAACTGTGGAGTATAGATGCTGATTGAACCATACTATTTCTTTTGTTTTTGATGCTGTTGGTTTTTTTTCTATTTTGAGGTTTTGCATCATTGCTTTGATTTTTTCTCTTATAACAGGACTAATGCAGAAATAGGATTAATGTTATTATGTATATATATGTGTGTGTATAGATATCTATATCTATATGTATATAGATATATAGATATAACCTATATCAGATTACCTGCTGTCTAGGGGAGGGGGGAGGGAGGGGAGGGAGGGAGAAAAATCTGAAATTATAAAGCTTGTATAAACAAAAGTTGAGAACTATCTTTACATGTAATGGAAAAAATAAAATACCTTATATGTAAAATAAAAAAAATAAAATAAAATAAAAACCTCAAATAACAATTAATTCTTTACACTGTGCATCAGTTGAGATAAGTCTTCACAAGTTTTTCTGAAACCATCCCCCTATCATTTCTTATACTATAATAATATTCTATTGCAATCATATACCACAACTTGTCCAGCCATTCCCCAAATGGTGGACATCCTTCTCAACTTCTTTTTGCCACCACAAAAAGAGCTACTATAACCTGTCTCATACATATTGGTCCTTGTACTTTTTCTTTGATCTCTTTTGGATATAGACTTAGTAACTGCATTGCTAGATATAAGGGTATGCTCAGTTTTACAGCCTTTTAGAAAGACTTTGAAATTGTTCTCCAGAATACTTTGACAAGTTGAAAACTATGCCAACAATACATTAATGTCTCTGCTTTTCCATATGCCCTCCAGCATTTGTCATTTTCCTTTTCTGTCATGTTAACTAATCTGACAAGTGTGTGGTAGAACATCAGTGTTGTTTTAGTTTGCATTTCCCTAATTATGAGTTATTTGGAGCATTTTTTTCATATGCCCATAAATTGCTTTGATTTCTTTTTCTGAAAAATCCTGTTCTTATGCTTTAACCATTTATCAATTGCAGAATGGCTCTTATTGTTGTAAATGTACTTGGCTCCCTATATATCAGAGAAATGAGACCTTTATGAGAAACATTCTATGAAAAAGGTTTTCCCATTTTCCTGATTTCCTTCTAATTTTGGATACATTGGTTTTATTACTGTAAAAACTTTTTTAAATTTCATGTAATCAAAATTATTCATTTTACCCCTGTGATCTTCTATATCCCTTCTTTGTTAATAAACTCTTATCCACATATATGAGAGGTTGTTTTTCTAGGCTCCCCTAATTTGCTTATGTCTAAATTATGTAACAATTTTAGCCTTATCTTGGTATTTGGAGTGAGGTGAAGGTCTATCCCCAGTTTCTTTCCTGTTTTCTGAGCACTTTTTTTTTTTTTTTTTGCCAAAGAGTCTGTTCTTGCCCCAAAGCTTGGATCTTTTGGCTTATCAAATTCTAGATTGGTATGGGCATTTCCTTCTGCATACTGTGGATCTAATTTGGGAATCAACTTTCAATACACAAAGATCCTGACAATACCATTAAAAACCTTATTAATTACCATAGCCACACATAATTGTGTATATCCTTGTGTACATTCTAAAGCAATCAATATTGAATCATTGACATTCCTGATGAGGAAAGAGACCACTTGCAGATACAAATGTCTAAGGAGTCAAAATCACATTCACAGAGACTTAATAAGAAGAGGTAGAAAACTACACAGACCAGATGTAATGAAAGCATGTATTAAGTTTTTGTGGACCCTGACACATGTTTTCAGTTGGTTTTAAGGATGAAAGGAAAGGAATCATGAAGCTATGAAAATTATGTAGGCAAACAGGACAGTAGCCAATTAACATAGGCATGAGTCTTCCCAGAGAGTATTGGTAGAAGGATGGCTTTGGGTTTTTTCTTCAAGGGAAGTCAAAGGCTGTGACTTTATGGAGGTGAGTATAACTTTTCTCTTTTGGGATTCAAACTATGAAATATCCCTTTAGATTTTTTCAGGGACAGAAGAATAAACTGCCATATCACTGAAAGATCCTAAAATGTAAGAAAAGGCCTCAGTAATTGAAATACCTGGGTATAATATGGCTATGTATAAATGTGTTCTTTCATGCATGTGTTTTCCTGGAAGCAATAATCATTCATTCATTTTATGCCCCAGAAGAAAAGTGGCATTTTCAGTATAATTCTAAGAAACCCCATCTCCCACCTCCTCCCATTCCTAATAGGCCCATGGTGGAGGTGGTGACTTCCCTTTTGCTAACAAGAATCTGTGAATTTCATTAGGAAGAAAGAGAGTTGCCCGTACTCAAAACTTGTCCAGATGTTTAGGACCTGTCTCAGCTTGTGATCCATGGGCATAGCCCTCAAGGACCTATGCATGACGTTCATGTCATGCTGGGATTTCTGAGAAGAGATTTATTACAATCATCTATAAAACTGACTCACTCATTCTTCTTTCTTACTTATTTCCTACAGACCCAGACAAGTACGGAAGAGACTCAAGGGAGCCAAAACTCAGAATTGTCCTTGTGGGGAAAACAGGGGCTGGGAAAAGTGCAACAGGAAACACCCTCCTGGGCAAGAGAGAGTTTGAGTCCAGGTGTTCAGTAACATCAGTCACCAAGGTCTGCAGGAAAGCCAAGACCACATGGAATGGGAGGAACATTGCTGTTGTTGATACTCCAGGCATTTTTGACACTGACACTAAAAAGGAAGAAAAATTGCAAGAAATAGCTCATTTCATGACACTGTCCTCTCCAGGATGACACGCTGTACTCCTGGGGCTGCAAGTGGATCATTTCACCAAGGAGGAGAAGGAAGCCATTGAAAGGCTTTATAGGATTCTAGGAGCTGAAGCAGTGAAGTTTTTGATCCTTGTATTCACTGGGAAAGACAGACTAGGAGGAGAAAGCTTAAGGGATTACTTAGAAACAATTCAAGACTCATATTTCAGGAAGTTGTTGGAGAAGTGTGAATATAGATGCTGTGCATTTGACAATAATGCTAGTGGAGCCCAGAGAGATGCCCAGGTTTCAAAGCTGATGGCCATGGTTGGGAAAATGGTACAAGATAATGCGGGTATCCATTACACCAACAATACATATAAGTCTGTGGAAATGTTCCTGCAGAAGGACATGGAGGTTCGTTGGCAACCTTACAAGCAACAGTTTGAGAGGGAGAGGGTAAAAGTCTTACAAAAGTATGAGAAGCTAGAGTTGGAGAAAGAAAAACAAATGTGGGAGAAGAACATGGGAAAGAAGCCAAAGGAAAATTTTGAGAAGAAAAAGCAGAACTTGGAGAAGAAGAGGAAACAAGAGTTGGAGCAATTAAAGCTTAAGTAAAAGGAAACTTTGCAAGGTGTCCAAAATGAGCCTGAGAATGCTCAGTCTACAGTTGTTCAAGTTTTGAAGTTTCTTTTGCCCATTCTTCTAACAGTTGCTATGACTGTAATTTTCAAGAAGACCTTCTGAAAACCAGAATCATTTCCATCTAGTTTCTACTTTTGGCTGCATCCAAAAAAGATGGGAAGTCCTTGGAGGATGCAAATCTGAATGGCAGGAAGCCTTCACAAACAATTTATTCCTGACCCTCATATTTCTAATCAAATCCTAAATGCCTTTTAGAATTACTTCACCATTAACCCAGGTAGAGCTGTGGATAGAGCACTGGTTCTCAATTTGGGAGGACCTGAGTTCAAATCTCAACTTGGACACTTACTAGCTGTGTGATCCTGGGCAAGTCATTTAACCCTAATTGCTTCAACCATAGAGGGCCATCTCCATTCATCCTGCTGTATACCTTGCGTTTGGACCCAGAGAGCTCTGTAGGAGAGAGGCTGATGACTTTGCATAGCCCTCCCTCACTTAAATCCAATTCACTACTACTCTTGATATCACCCTGATATCATGGTCCTCTTCCAGAACAAAGGACCAACAACACCATTAACGCAAACCCAGCCAAGTGGTTTGGGGGGGGGGGGAAGAAATGAATTAAAAGACCTGAGAATCTAAGTTTCTTTAGAAGGAGCAGAGAGATGAAAGATGAGCTATGCAAGTGGTTGCGGTTTTTGTTTTTGTTTTTGTTTTTTTTTTGGGGGGGGGGCAGTGAGGATTAAGTGACTTGCCCAGGGTCACACAGCTAGTACGTGTCAAGTGTCTGAGGCCGGATTTGAACTCAGGTCCTTCTGAATCCAGGGCCGGTGCTCTATCTACTGCGCCACCTAGCTGCCCCTAGTGGTTGGGTTTTTTAAAAAGAATTTTTCAGAAATTTCAAATATAAGCCACGGCTTATTTTTAAGGCATCTTTTATATATCTCTGGTCTGTTAGCTTAGGAACATAAAAATATAGTTTGTTTAAATCGGTTTATTTCCCAAACTACTCTGTTTGATATACTTGGAGAAGTGAAGGTCTGAAAAAAAGTAGAAAAAAATTTAGGAGACTCAATAACTTGCCTTGTCCCTGTTAGAAGAAAAAAATCCGCCCTCCTCTTTCCCCCTGCCTTTTCCCTTTTCTACAACTCCCCATGAAATTTTTAGTGCTTTTCTCCCTGAACCTCCATGTATAAAATAAAAAGAATATCTCATTCATGGATGAAAGTGAAGAACAGTGTTTATAATTTTATTTTGTCTCTCTCTCTCTCTCTCTCACACACACACACATACACACACACACACATACACATACACACTCTCTCCGGCTCCATTCAACAAAGGTCAGTGGCTCCTTATTGCCTCCACGATCCAGTATACAATCCTCCCTTGGGTTGTTCAAGCCTTTAACAATACCTTAAAAAATTCATCTGGCCAAAAAGGTGCATAATCTCATTGAAGAAAACACTGCCTTAAAAAATTCACTTGGCCAAATGGAAAAAAAGGTGCATAATCTCACTGAAGAAAACAATGCCTTAAAAATTAAAATGGGACAGTTGGAAGATAAGGAATCCATGAGACACAGGGAATCAGTCAAGCAGAATCAAAAGAATGAAAAAATAGAAGAAAATGTGAAATACCTCATTGGAAAGACAACTGATCTGGAAAACAGATCGAGAAGAGACAATTTGAGAATCATTGGACTGCCTGAAATCCATGACCAGAAAAAGAATCTAGACACCATATTCCAGGAAATTATTAAGGAGAACTGCCCTGATATCATAGAATCAGCAGATAAAATCATCATTGAAAGAATCCACCGATCACCTCCTGAAAGAGACCCCAAAAGGAAAACTCCAAGGAATATTGTAGCCAAATTCCAGAATTATCAGGTGAAGGAGAAAATACTCCAAGCAGCCAGAAAGAAGCAATTTAAATATCATGGAGCCACAGTCAGGATTGCTCAGGACCTGGCAGCTTCAACATTAAAGGACCGCAAGGCTTGGAATATGATATTCTGGAAGGCAAAGGAGCTTGGATTGCAGCCAAGAATCTATTACCCAGCAAAAATGTTCATTTCCTTTCAGGGGAAAAGATGGACATTTAATGACACTGGGGACTTTCAATCTTTCCTGGTGAAAAGACCAGAACTGAATAGAAAATTCAATCTCAACATACAAAGACTCAAGAGAAGTTTAAAAAGGTAAACAGAGGGGGAAAAAAGGTTACCCTATTAGCTTAAACTGTTTATATCCCTACACAGGAAGATAATACTGATAACTCTTAAGAACTGTAAATGTATTTGGGCAGAGAGAAGGACTTTACACAGAGGGTATAAATTTAAATTGTTTCTTTCTGGCTGCTTGCAATATTTTCCCCTTGACCTGGGAGCTCTGGAATTTGGCTATAATATTCCTGAAAGTTTTCATTTTGGGATCTCTTTCAGGAGGTGATTGGTAGATTCTTTCAATTTCTATTTTACCTTCTGCTTCTAGAATATGAGGGCAATTTTCCCCAATCTCTTGGAAGATGATGTCTAAACTCTTTTTTTGATCATGATTTTCAGGTAGTCCAATAGTTTTCAAATGATCTCTCCTGGATCTATTTTCCAGGTCAGCAGTTTTTCCAAGAAGATATTTCACATTGCCCTCTATTTTTTTTTTAAATTCATTTGAATTTGCTTTATTGTGTCTTGGTTTCTCATAAAGTCACTAGCTTCCATTTGTTCAATCCTAATTCTTAGGCAATTATTTTCATCAGAGAGCTTTTATATCTCCTTTTCCATTTGGCTTTTCAAGCTGTTGACTTTTTCAATTTCTATTTTAGCTTCTTCTAGAATTTCAGGGCAATTTTCCCTGAGAATATCTTGGAAGATGGTGTCTAAGCTCTTTCCTTGATCATGGTTTTCAGGTAGACCAATAATTTTCAAATGATCTCTCCTGGACCTATTTTCCAGGTTGGCAGTTTTTCCCAGAAGATATTTCACATTGCCCTCTATTTTTTTATTCATTTGGATTGCTTTATTGTGTCTTGGTTTCTCATAAAGTCACTGGCTTCCATTTGTTCAATCCTAATTCATAGGCAATTATTTTCATCAGAGAGCTTTTCCATTTGGCTTTTCAAGCTGTTGACTTTTTTCTCATGTCTTTCCTGCATCACCCTCATTTCTCTTTCCATTTTTTCCTCTACCTCTCTAACTTTATCTTCAAAGTCCTTTTTGAGCATTTCTATGGCCTGAGACCAATTCGTATTTTTCTTGGAAGCTTTAGATATAGGGGCCCTGATGTTCACATCTTCCTCTGAGGGTGCCCCTTGGTCTTCCTTGTTACTGAAGAAATTTTCTATGGTCCTCACCTTTCTCTGTTGGCTCATATTGCCTTTCTTTTACTACACTTTTAGCTCCCTAAAGTGGGGCAGTGTTTCCAGGCTGCAGTATCCCAAGCTTAAGAAGTCCCAGGTGGTATGATTTAAGGAGAATCAGGTTCTTCCCTCTCCCAGCCTGTTTCCTGGTCCTAGATGACCCCAGACCAACTTGCCAATCAACCAGCTTTGTGTGTTGTGGTTGTTAGCTCCAATGAGCCTGTGCCCCTCCCCCACCTGGGCCACTGCTACTGGAGCCTACCTCCTGGTTCTCAGCAGGGGTGTAAAATCCAAGTTATGCCTCAGCATCAGCATATACCCCTGTAGTCTCCCCCCTGCCCAGGGCTCAGCCCACTCACCAGACTGTGAGCTTAGTTCTAGATGACACTGGTGCTTCAGCTGATTCAGAGGCTCTGGGGGTCTCCTTCTTTGGTGAGGCCTTCCTGGGACTGGGTCTGTGTCAGGGTTACCATGGGGTTGGGCCCGACTCCTGTATCAGCACAGCAGCTCCCTCCTTCTGACCTTCCAAGCCATTTTTGGTTAGAAGATGATTTCAGCACATTCTTCTGTGAGTTTTGCTGCTCCAGGCATTTTCCTATGGCATTATTTGGATGTTTTTGGAGCCAAGCTGTTGACTTTTTTCTCATGTCTTTCCTGAATCACCCTCATTTCTCTTTCCATTTTTTACTCTACCTCTCTTACTTTATCTTCAAAGTCCTTTTTGAGCACCTCTATGGCCTGAGACCAATTCATATTTTTCTTGGAAGCTTTCGATGTAGGTGCCCTGATGTTGCTATGCTCTTCTGAGGGTGCACCTCTTTCTTTCTTGTCACTAAAGAAGCTTTCTTTGGTTTGCAACTTTCTCTGCCTGCTCATCCTGCCTGTCTTTCACTTGACTTTTAACTCCTTCTTAGTGTGGGTTCCTGTTTCCAGGATCTATTGCCCAAGCCTCAGGGGGACCCAGGTGTTATGATTTAATGAGGGACAGTTTCTTCATTTGCCTGGCCCTTTCTCTATTCCATAGATAACCCCAAGCCACCTTGCCAACCAACCAGGCAGCAAAACTTTATGTGCTGTGGTTGCTAGCTCCAACAGGCCTGCACCCCTCCCCTACCTGGGCTGCCACCACTCAGTTTCTTCCTGGTTCCCTGCTGGGGTAGGACATACAAATCCCCCCTCAGCTCCTGCATACATGGTCATAGACTCCCCCCAGCCAGCAGCTGTTCAGCCCTCTCAGCAGACTGTGAGATTAGTTCCAGAAGACACTGCCGGCAGCTTATTTGGAGGCTAGGGGGTAAGTCTCTCTGGTGCAGCCTGCCTGGGGCTATATCAGTGTGGGTGCAATTGCAGGTCTGGACTCCACTCCTAGCCTGGCTCCCCCTTCTGTCCCCCCCCCAACAGCTCTTTGAAATGTCCACTGTAGGTGAAAACCCCACTCTGAAGTCCTTATCTAGAACAGGGATTCTTAAACTTTTTCCCCTGGTGACCCCTTTTTACCTGAGAAAATTTTCTGTGACCTTTGTATATAACTGTATAAAATTGGTATGTATAATCTTTTACTGTTGTCAAGTTTTTTTTTTTTTACCAATCCCCCATTGAGTTGTGACCCCATATGGGGTTGCCACTCAAAGTTTAAGAAACTAGGATCTAGGGGAAGCTAGGTGGCGCAGTGGATAGAGCACTGCCCCTGGATTCAGGAGGACCTGAGTTCAAATCCGGCCTCAGACACTTAACACTTACTAGCTTTGCGACCCTGGGCAAGTTACTTAACCCCAATTGCCTCACTAAAAAAAAAAAAGAAAGAAACTAGGATCTAGAGAACAGGACAGTCATTCAAAGGACAAAAGGGAAAAGTTCTGGGGGAATATTTCAGCTGGCAGGGCTTATAAGAATGAGAAGACATTTCTGGTTTGAGGACAGGAGAGCAGGGCATGTGACCACATACTTTTACAACTGTGACATTGTGAACATCCTTTTGGACAAAACTGCAGGGTCTCTTATCCAGAGTTCGTCATATTTGATTTCCCTTCCAAAGTAGATGGAGCCTTTCTAATGTTATGTTATCATGTTGTTGGGGGTTGAGGTAATGAAATGACTGTGCTTCCTATTTTTACCTCCACCTAAAGTGACCATGATTTGCCTCCTGTGATCAGCTGTTAGAGAAGGAGATGACAAGACAGTCACTATGATCTAATCAGGTACAACTGGACTGAGGCCCCCTTATGAAAGTGAAGCCACAGGACAAAAGAATCAAAGCAGGAAACATTTATTAAGAGCCTACTGTGTGCCAGGCACCGTGCTAAGCACTGGGGATGTAAGGGAAGGCAGAAGAGTCCCTGCTCTCAGGCACTCACAGTCTAAAAGTGGGGGGGGGGGGCAACAGGCAAACACCTTTGTGCCCACCAGACCCATCCAGGACAAAGTGGAGAGAATCCTTGACTGAGGGAGGGCACTGGCAGTGAGGGCAGTGGGGAAAGGCTTCTCACCAGAGGTGGGGTTGGAGTCCCTTTTGAGGAATCTGGAGGAAGCCAGGGAAGCCTGGAAGCTGAAGGGGCAAGGAGAGAATTCCAGATATGGAGGATGGCGAGGCAAAGAGTGAGGTACAGGAAGAAGGGCAGGGACACTGGACGGCTGATTCATGGAGGGGAGTGTGGTGGAAGAGTCCTGGGAAGGCAGCAAGGGGCCCTGCTACCAAAGGCTTGAACAACCCAAGGGAGGCGTGTATGCTGGATCCTGGAGGCAAAAAGGAGCCATTCACCTTTGTTGAATGGAGCCAGGGGAGAGTGTGTGTGTGACAAAATAAAATTATAAACACTGTTCTTGACTTTCATCCATGCATTAGATAATCCTTTTTATTTTATATGTGGAGGTTAGGGGAGAAAAACATTAAAAATTTTAGTGGGTGGTGAAGAAAAGGAAAAGAGCAGAGGAAAATAGGAGGCTCCCCCACTTTTTTTTGTCTAATGGGGACAAGGCAAGTTATTTAGTTTCCTACATTTTTCTACCATTTTTCTGGCCTTCATATCTACAAATATATCAAACAATTGTTTGGGGAACAAACTGGTATAAGCACAATACATTTTTATATTCCTAAATTAACAGAGACTCCAGATTGGTAAAGGATGCCTTAAAAATAAGTAGCACCTTATAATTGAAACTTTTCCAAATTTCTATTGAACAAAAAAAACCACCAACAACTGAATAGCTTATTTTTCATCTTTCTACTCCTTCTAGCAAACCTTAAATTCTCAAGCCTTTTATTTTGTTTCCTTTTCCCCCTCACAATACTTGGTTGGGGTTGGGTTAATGACAGAATATTCCTGCAGGAGACTTGGGATCTGGTTAGAAAAGTGATGGTTGGGGCAACTAGGTGGTGCAGTGGATAGAGCACCAGCCCTGGATTCAGGAAGACCTGAGTTCATATCCAGCCTCAGACACTTGACACTTACTAGCTGTGTGACCCTGGGCAAGTCCCTTAACCCCAATTGCCTCACAAAACCAAAACAAAACAAACAAGAAAAGTGATGGTCAGGAATCAATGGTGTATGAAGACTTCCTGCCCCTTGGCTCTGCATTCTTCAGTGACTGCCCATCTCTATGAATGCAGCCCAAAGTGGAAATTATTCTTGTAACCAGGAGGATATTTAAGAAAAAATGTCTTTAGCCCATGTGAGAATTGGAATGGCACCCCCTGCTGGGAGGGACATTGTGAGCTCTGGCCTGAAAAGAAAGCATGTGATTTATCATCCGGTAATGACCTTTTCTGGGGTTTCGAAGGTCAGATTGTTGTCAGTAAGTGATGTCTGCCACCTGTGGGTCCTGTCAATCAGTGTTACCACCCAATTAGCTTGGAGCTGTGTGTGAGGATGGCACTGCCTCCGGTTTGATAGGGGGCTTCGGGGACAAGGAGTGGTGAAGTGTGATATTTTTCAGTTGTGGACTTGGGCTTGGCGGGAGGACAGATTCTGGCTCTCTTAGACACAGCTAGGATAAAGGCTTTTTACCTCTCTTTCTCTCTTTACTAACTTCTAATGTACTTTAATAAATACTTAAAAGGCTAAACTCTTGTTAAGCTTTGAATTTAAGGTGACCACTAATTAGATTTTAGACATCACAGCTAGAATTTTAGTTCTCACACCACTTTTTTTTTTTTAGCAACAAACATTAATTTTTTTCCAGTTATATGTAATTGCAGTTTTCAACATTCATTTTCATATGATTTAGAGTTCCAAATTTTTCTCCCTTCCTCCCTCCCTTTCTTCCCCCCCCCCTCAAGACCACAACCAGGTTATATATGTACAATCCACAAGTGCTCTTTTTATCAGTTCTTTCTATGGGGGTGGATAGCAAGCTTCATCATCAGTCCCTTGGGATTGTCTTGGTTCATTGCATTGCTGAGAGTAGTTAAGTCATTCACAATTGCTCATTGAACAATACTGCTGTTACTACGCACAATGTCCTCCCAGCTCTGCTCACTTCACTATATACATCAGTTTATGAGTCTTTCCAGGTTTTTCTGGGATCATCCTGTTTGTCATTTCCTATAGCACAAGACCATTCCACCACAATCATATACCACAGCTTCTTCTGTCATTCCTCAATTGATGGACATTCCTTTGATTCTCAATTCTTAGCAAAGAGTTGCTATAAATAATTTTTTTACAATTTTCCCCCTTTTCTCTTTTTCATGATTCTTATTGTTAACCGTTCTCCATCCATCTTATTCCCTTCCCCATGATATTTATTCTATTATCCATCTTCTTTTATCCTATCCGTCTTCAAAAGGGATTTTCTTCTGTCTGTCCCAACCCCCAATATGCCCTTCCTTCTTTTGCCCCTCTCTCTTTATCCCTTTCCCCTCCTATTTTCCTCCAGGGTTAAATACATTACTCTACCCAATTGAGTATGTATGTTATTCCTTCCTTGAGCCAATTCTAATGAGATTGAGGTCTTTGAGACAATTCTGATGTATGTTAGGTTCATTTACTGCCCAGATTAAATAGATTTCTTCACCCAGTTGGGTCACCACCACAATTTCTTGAATTCATCCCAAATCCACTTCAGATATTTCCAAAAGAAAGCCTCATCATTCTCAACTTCCTCCCTGGCCCTCTGACAATTTCTTTTCAACTTCTCTTCCTCTTCTTCAATCTCTTTCCTTTTCCTAAATTCATTCTCCTGCTGTCTCTTCTCATATTCTTCCTTTTGCTTACTAAACTCTTCTTTTTTCTTCTCAAGCTGTTCTCTTTCCTTTTCCCATTTTTTTGTGATTTCTTCCCTCTTCCTTTCAAACTCCTTCCAGTACTGTTGCTGACGATTCTCTGTCTCCTTCTGAAGGAATGCTTCCACACATTCATATACATTGTTGTTGTAATGGGTGCCCCCATTTTCTTCCACCATTTTATAAATGATGTCCATCAGCTCTGAAACCTGAGCATCTCTCTGGTCTCCATGAGCTTTATTGTCAAATGCACAGCATCTGTGTTCACACTTCTCCAATAACTCCCTGAAATATAAGTCCTTAATGGTTCCTAAGTGATCCCTTATACTTTCATCTCCTAGGTCGTCTTTCCTAGTGAATACAATAATCAAAAACTTCACTGCTTCAGTTCCTAGAATAGTATAAAGCCTTTCAACAGCTTCCTTCTCCTCCTTGGTGAAACGACCCACTTGCAGCACCAGGAGTAGAGCATGTGGTCCTGGAGAGGACACTGTCATGAAACGAGCTATTTCCTTCAAATTTTTTTCCTCTTTGGTGTCAGTGTCAAAAATGCCTGGAGTGTCGACAACAGCAATGTTCCTCCCATTCCATGTGGTCCTGGCTTTCTTGCAGACCTTGGTGATTGACATTGCTGAACACCTGGACTCAAACTCTCTCTTGCCCAGGAGGGTGTTTCCTGTTGCACTTTTCCCAGCCCCTGTTTTCCCCACAAGGACAATTCTGAGTTCTGGCTCCCCATTGTCTGGAACTGTAGGAAACAAGTAAGAAAGAATCATGAATGACTGACTTATGTAATAAAGCCCTGCTCAGAAATCCCATCATGACATGGAGGTGCCCCTGAGTCTCTTCCATGCTATACCCATGGAGCACAAGCTGAGACAGGTCCAATCAATCTGGAAAAGATTTGAGTATGACCAGCTTTCTATGTTCTTAATGAGATTCATAGATCTTTGTCAGGAGAAGGAAGTCTACCACCACCAAATGTCTACTGGGGGATGGGGATAGGAGATGAAAAGTTTTAGAATTATATAACTGTGAATGTCATCCTTCCTTTAGGGAATTATTTGAATGAATTATTATTTCTTGTTGGAATCCACATGAATGCTTGCACACAGTCACACATCTATGACAATTAAAAAGTTTTGAGAGACAGAAATCCTAGGTAATTTAATCATTTTGTTAAGAAGGCCAGCATGTCAATAAAAAAAGGAGGTCATTTGCCCATCTCTCTTACACCAAAGACAAACATGATGGCAGGCCTCACAGTTTATTTACCCTTTCAAGCAAAGAGGGCCTGAGAGTGACCCTTGGACAGAGAAATAATTTCTACTCAGACCTCTGGCAGCCTTGGGCTATCTACACACAAAAAAATCTGTCTCTGTTCAAGCTTGAGCAGAACACAAGGGGGTTCACCAGTCTTGACTAAATTCCTTGTCATGTTGGGTGGGGTCTGACCAATGAGAGTTAATGCAATCTCATTGTCAGTAATGCTGTTTAAGACAAGTGAGCTTTGAAAAATGAGGAACTGAGAAAAGGAAAAGACCTGTGACTCTCCCCAAGATATTGGATATTAATAAACATTGCTCATACATAGCCATGTTATACATAATTATATTAATAATTGAGGCATTTTCCTTCATGTTGCATCTTTGTGTGATATAGGTTTATTCCTCCCTCCCCTATAAAATATAAATTAATATTTATATTTAGAATCTTCAAAGATAAAACTATAATCTCCTCCATCAGAAAACCTTTGATTTTTGCTTGAAGAAAAAAAAACCCAAAGCCTTCCTTCTATCAATACTCTCTGGGAAGACTCATGGCCATATTAACTGGCTACAATCCTGTCTTCTTAGGTAGATTTCATTGTTTCTTAATTCCTTTTGCTTTCATCATTAAAATAAACTGAAAATATGTGAGAGGATGAACGAAACTTTAATGGATGCTTTCATTATGTCTGGCCTCTGCAGCTTGACACCTCTTCTTCTAAAGATGATGTGGAGGAGCATCTAGGTGGTGCAGTGGTTAGAGCACCAGCCCTGCAGTCAGGAGGACCTGAGTTCAGTTGCAGCCTCAGACACTTGACACTTACTAGCTGTGTAACCCTGGGAAAGTCACTTAACCCCAATTGCCTCACCAAAAAATCCAAAAACAAAATAAGGATTATGTGGATATGATTTTGGCTTCATAGAAATTTGTACTTGAGGGTGCTATCTTTAGTCACTGGGGAATGTAAATTATTCAGTATTGATTACTGTAGAATTTACACAAAGATACACACACTTCTATGTGGCCTTATTGACAAGTAAGGCTTTTATCCTCTTTTAAAGATCTTTGTGTATTGAAAGTACATTCCCAGCTTAGGTACAAAGTATACAGAAGTGATTGACCATAGTAATCTAGAGTTTGTTAAACCAAAGATCCAAGCTTTGGGGGCAAGATCTCACTATTTGACAAAACTGCTGGGAAAACTGGAAAGCACTCTGACAGAAACCAGGGATAGAACAATGTCTCATTCCTAATACCAAGATAAGATTAAAATGAATACATGATTTAGATATAAAGTGTTATATCATAAGCAGTTTGATGAAGCCTGGAGAAAATTATGTATCACATCTATGGATAAGGGAGGAGTTCAAGTGATAGAAAAGATCATGAGGGAAAAATTAATAATCTTTATTACATGAAATTAAAAAGGTTTTACACTAATAAAACCAAATATACCCCAAATTAGAAGGAAGGCAAGAAAATGAAAATCTTTTTTACACCAAAGTTCTCTGATAATATTCTCATTTCATAGATATTTATCAAACTGATTCAAATTTATAAAAAATAAAAGCCATTTCCTAATTGATAGTGAAAGGAGAACAGGCAATTTTCCAAGGAAGAAATCAAAGCTATCCATAATCATATAAAAGTTCTCTAAAGCACTAATAGAAAAATGTAAATTGAAACAACACTAATGTGCTATAGCATATGTATCAGACTAGCTAATAAGACATAAAAAGGAAATGACAAATGCTGGAGGAGATGTGGAAAAGTAGGGACACTAATGTAATATTGGTGGAGCTGTAAACTGGCTCTACAGTTCTGTAGAACACTTTGGAATTATGCCCAAAGGGCTATAAAACTCTACATGTCCTTTGACCTAGCAATACAGCTACTAAGTTCATATCTCAAACAGATAAAAGAAGAAGGAAAAGGATCTAGTTGTAAGAGATGATCTATAGCGGCTCTTTTTTGGTGGCAAAGAATTGGAAATTGAGAGGATATCCACCAATTGGGGAATGGCTGAATGAGTTGTCCTATTTTATTGTGATGGAATACTCTCGCTCTATAAAAAATGATGAGGGGAATGGTTTCAGAAAATAAGCGGGAAGATTTGTATGAATTGATGCCTAGTGAAATGAGTAGAAGCATGATAATGCCATGCACAATTATAATAATATTGTAATGATGATCAATTGTGAAAGATAGCTACACTTATCAATACAATGATCCATAAGAATTCTGAAGGATTTATGATGAAAAATGTTATCCACTCTAGATAGAAAGCTAGTGAATTCAGAGTGTTTATAGAAGTATATATTTTCTGCTTTCTCTTTTTGCAACATGTCTAATATGGGTATATGATATACATGACTTCAGATGTATAAAAGGTATTATATTGCTTGTGTTCTCAAAGAATAGGGTCATGAATTCAGGGAGGAAGAGAATTTGGAACTCAAAATGTTAAAAATGAAATTTTAAAAAGATTAAAAATGTAATTTGAAAATATTTAGCAACATGAAAAATTCACTAAAATATAAAAAAGAAAGTTCATTCCCCAACTTGTCTAGATTCTGAGTTAGCATTTCACATGTAAAATACCAGAAAAAACACACAAACAAATGTGATACCCTTTGTAAATATTTGATTCTTTACTTAGGAAAATACCCCAAGGCCATTTTCCTATCACTCAACAGACAATTGGTAAATATCCTTTAAGGGTTGTCTATGAGTTTTTGCTATTGCATATAACACCAGTCAAGAAGGTTTCTCCATCTTTTCCAATACCTTCATGCATGAGTGCCCATCTTGGCCTAGATAGTCCACATCACCCTGCATGACAGATCACTTTCCTTATGGTTCCCTTGTCAGCCAATCCTGAATAAATCAGGGAATCTTTCAGTTCCATAGGTTCATCCCCTCAACCAATTCCTGTGCTCATAGATTCCAAGACCCAGACCTGGAAAGTGATTTAGTGAAATAACACCTTGGTCCTCATCTATCACCATCCCAGAATTCTGCCCCGCCCCCAAGTTTGCCATCTCTAGTAAAGATCAGAGAAGGGACTTTTCTTATAGAAAAAAGTGAAACTGGGAAGTCATTTTTGGAACCTTCAGGCTGCCTCAGTTCAGATGCAGATTTGCAGCATTACATCACCACACTCCTATCTCCAGCCATCCTGGGCTTCAGTTGGCTATATGGGACTCACTTTTCACAAATCATTTTTTGAACAAATACATCTTGAGGTTGCATTTACTATTTCATTCCTAGTTTAGACATTTGTGTTACCACATAATCACTCACTGGGAAGGACATTTACTACCACATGAAGGAAAAGAAACAGGTAGGGCACCTTGATCACATGACTTCTTCATTAAAAACAAAACCAAAAATTCCTGAAACTCAGGAATGAGTTTCTAAATGTTGCCGGTGAGGAGCCCTCTTCAGGCCTCTGTCTCCCCAGTTAGGATTCTATACATGTGTCCACCTAGGCCCAAAAAACATTTTAGCACTTGGGATCCTGAATATGAAATTCCCTATCTCGTTTATTAGCTGACCTTTTGCAGGTGTATGTGTGGGGGGTATTCCAATCCCATGATTCTCATCCCCCTCTACCTGTGACAGTGTTCAAACATCCCAGCATATAGATCTGAAAGCAAAAGCAGCAGATAGCACTTTTTTTCCATCAATCAATATCCTGTTTCTTTGCAGCGTCCCCCCATCTCAAAGCAGAGCACTTCTGTAATGGGATTTCCTTGTACCAAAGCCAGGAAGCTATGTTAGAAGGAACTACCACACCTTCACTCCAATTCAGGAGCCAATTCCTTCCTTAGAATGAAAGCTTTCCCCAGTAGAATAGAAGTTCATTGCAAGCAGGAATTGCTTCAGTCTTGCTCTGTATATCACCTAGCTCCTAGCACAGTGTTATACATGTTGTTGTTCATTCATGTCTGACTCTTTGTGATGGCATGGCCATACTTGTGCTTGGGGTTTTCCTGGCAAGGACATTGGAGTAGTTTGCCATTGCATTGTCCACAGGATCCTTTTGCCATGCAAACAGAGGTTAAGGGACCTGCCCAAGGTTACAGTGTCTGAAGCTGGATTTGAACTCAGGTCTCCCTGACTACAAGCCCACTGCTCTATCCACTGAGCTACCAGCTGCTTCATTGGGAACCTAGTAGATACTTAAGACTTATCTTGCTGAGTTGAAATATAACCTTGGAGACTTACTAAGTGTTTGCCTCACTTTTCTCATCTGTAAAATGAGCTAGAGAAGGGAATGGCAAACCACTCCAGTATCTTTGCCAAGAAAACCCCAAATAGAGTTATGAAGAGATGGACATAACTGAAATGACCAAACAGCAACAGCAGCAAAAACAATATGGCAACCTAGGGCCTAGGTGAAGGCATGGGGTCATTGAGGCAGGGGTAGTAGGGCTCCAGCCAATCATAACGTGTAAAGTGTTCTAGAAATATTTGTGCTGTCTTCAGTTTTAATCATTTAAGATGGCACTAAGAGTTTTGGGACACTGGTGATAGGGAAAAGAAGCAGAGAATCATATGGGCGTCAAGCCTTTAGGGGTTGATGAAAGGCCAGTACTACTACCTCAAAGCTTATGTGACTTCAGTGGTCTTTTCTTCCTTACCTCATTCCCTCTTGGACCCACTACAGAGATGGGGTGTTTAGCCACCAGTACAGAGTAAGAAAAGTTTAACTTTGGGTAGGTTTCCTTCACTAGCAAAAGACAAGCTCTTAGCTCTCAACAATGGGCCTTGGGATGGGTATAAGCAAACTTATTCTGCCCTAATATGAAAGGTTAACAACTTTTTCTAATGAGAAGCTCATTTTTATTTCTCTCAAGTCTCATGATTTCCAACAGGGCCAGTGGGGAGTGGTGACAGGAAAGCACATTGAAGCTTGAGGGGGGCACTCTCTTCAGGGAACCCTGTCACCCCTTTTGTCCCCAGAATTCTGGCCAAAGAATACCACTGAGTCAACTGAGGGTCTCTTTTATGTCTTCCCAAAATCTGAGTCTCCAGTTCCTTCCCACCCACCTTCTGCTCATGCCCCGGCTCTCCTTTCCCTGTCACCTGCACAACATGATTGATGAGAATTGGAAACAAAAGACTGTGAGTTGGGGTTGGGAGGTATTAAGGAATGGTCATGTCATAAACTGACTTTCTTTGAGACTACAAGGTCTCTATTTTGTCAGGCAGTGAATAGAGGACTGCAGGTCCCAAGCATAACTCTTTGATGCAGCTGAAAGAGTACTGGGTTTGGCATCAGAAGACCTGGGTTCAAATCTTACCTGACACTTTTCATTTCTCTAACCTGTGAGAAAATAATTATTAATAATGGCTTTGTTTGGGGGGGGGGCCCACTCCCACTTGAAGGTTTATTTCAGGAACTCTGGCTAATCTCTTTCAGAGTCAGCCCAAAGGTACCATGGAGATAGACCCTTGTGTCTAGGCCAGTGAAGCCACCCCTATCTGAAAGCCCCTTTGCCCTCAGGGGGTGGGCCACTAGACTCTGATGTCATCAGGCATGCTAGAGCTCATTTTAATATGGACCACCCTCAGGTCAAGTCATCTAATGGAATTGAATGATGCTAGCCAATTAAGCTTTGATCAGTGTGTAGGGACACATCTCTATCAAGACTGGATACAAGTCAAGCACAGAGGAGGCTCCTGGCCAGCACCATCTTGGAACTCACTTTAAGTCTGGGCCCATGGTCAGTTGGTGAGCACTCTCCTCATTAGGTAATGTAGGCCTTGAGGCCATGTGCTCTCTCTCTTAGAAATATGGTGCTGGGGGGTTTCGGCTTGGGTCAACTGTCATGTGGTCAATGCTCTTCTTGTATTTAATATACTTTAATAAATGCTTGCTCCCTAAATGGGTGCAATAGCCATTAATTTATAAGTAGCAACATTTTAGAAACCCCAGCACAGCTCCCCAATAATTTAGACAGAAACACCTAGCCCCCCAATATTTAAAAAAGCACAAACCTTGGACCTCTCTGGGCCTCAGTGTCCTCATCTGTCAGTTGAGAAGGTTGGAAGAGTTGACCTTTAAGGTCCCTTCCACTTCAAGTTTTCTAGGAGTTTATGGGAATTCAGAAACAAAGTCAGAAAAGAGCCTCCTTAGAAACTGAAAATAATGAGAATTAATGCAAACGAATGAGGTAAGAATTTGGCAAAGCAACTTCCCCAAAGAGAAGCTTATAATTAATTGCTGATTAGACTGGTATTTTTCCACAATCATAGCAAGGGGAATACTTAAAGCTTCTTTGCTGAGGGAGGGAAAAAAAGTCTGAAAAAATTCAATTGCCTGTTCATTAATTAAGGACCAGGCTTAAAGGAGATACAAAGAAAAAAAAATGTCTCTGCCCCCAGGGAGAATTCTACCCAGTGCAATTATAGGAGAAAACAATTAAGGCTAGAAAACCTTTCATAATGTAGGTTTTTTGGGCTGCCCACCATGGGCCTGAATGAAGTATCACGGTGATGTGGCAGCTGAAAACACTCATGCAATCTTAGGCTGCTTAAATAGATTCATAGTGGCCTAGGCTTCTTACCCAAGGGGTTAATTCTGGGCCAGTGTGTCCAATGATTAATTTTTATTCCTATAAATATTGTTCAGCTGAGTATGATTCCATAGGGTGAGGGACTATATCTGATATACTTGCCTAATAATATACATTTAGTCAGTCTAGTTAACTAAGAGTAGTACATATTTTGCATATCTTATATTAGGCCTAATTAGATAAGCTTATACAGATCCTTTGTCATATTAGGCCCTAGAAAAGCCTATTAAAAGTTGACTTGCTCAATCACAGGAAGCTAACTAGAGGACCTTCACCCCCTTTTATTTGCCTGATGAGTAACTGATCTGAGTGGCTGAGATGGCCTAATCATATGCAAAGTTCCTCAGCTTCTCTTCCTCCCTCCATCCCTTCCTTCTTGAGTATTCCTTCCTGTTGCCCAACATTGGTCACTATCACTTAGCCAACAAGTGACCCTTGGGATGCTTTCTACTGGCCCTCATGGGCCCTGGGCTGAAGTTTAGATTCTCCTGGAAGGTCAAGGCATGTGTCTGTCAGTGAGTGAGATCCTGTATTCTACTCTGCATCATCTGTATCATCTTGCCAAACACTATAAAACTTAGGCCCTGGAGAAAGGAGATTGTGAGGAAGATCTGAGGTCTTATTCATTAAATAGGTCCAGGTTCCCTTAATAAATAAATGATATGGGGCAGCCAGGTGGCACAGTGGATAAAGCACTGGCCCTGGATTCAGGAGGACCTGAGTTCAAATCCAACCTCAGACACTTGACACTTACTAGCTGTGTGACCCTGGGCAAGTCACTTAACCCTCATTGCCCTGCAAAAAAATTAAATAAATAAATGATTATTGACTCAGAGCCCTGCCTCAGTTGCTTTTATTGAAGATTGGACATTTTGGGGCCCACATCATATAGCATCTCTAATAACATGAGGTATTTCCTAAGGCCTGGTGCTTTAAAAGGATGACAGTGTAGGATAAATAGCAGCAGGCTATTATCAAATCAGAAGGACCTGGCTTTAACTCCTATATGATGAAAGGCAAAATCCCTTGTGTACTTACAACACATCCCTATAGTTTAGGTGTCTTTACCCTGGTATCCATGAACTTTTATGGTTGTTTTGAAAAAGCAGCAGTAGGAGTACACTGTTTATTTTCATGGGAAGTGACTGTACCTAAAACTAGTCACAACCCATGTACAACATCATCTTCCAATGTAGGCAGCTCATTTTCATAAGTTTGGATCATAGGTTTTGGAGAGAAGAGTAATCTTCAAGGTTATATGATCCCATTCCTTCATTTGGCAAATGAGCAAACTAAGTCACTAGGTGGTTAAGTGACTTGCCCAAAAGAGAGTCAGGATTTAACTCTGGATCCTCTGGCTTCAGCTCTCATCTCCTTCTGTTCGAGGATGAGCCTAGAGCTCATGCTGAGGAGGACGATGAGGAAGGTGCAAGGCGTGGACATGATGGCTCAGAATAAAGAGTTGAAGGAATAGGGATGTTTAGAATTGAGGAAAGAAGACTTAGGGAAGTCATGATCACTGTCATCAGGTATAAGAAGGGATGTCATAAAGAAAAGGCCTCAGTCCTCCTGCTTGGCCCCAGAGAGCAAGGCTGGTACCAACAGGTATCAGTTACAAAGAGGAAATATTTCAGCTGAATTTAAAAAAGAAGAAGATCCTAACAATCTAAGCTGCCCCCAGCATGGAATGGGCTGGGAAACAGTGAGCTCACCATCACTGGAGCTGGCTAGAGTTGGCAGAGATGTTATAAAGGGGATTCATTCTTCTGGGAGGATTGTGGACCCTAAAGGTACTTCCAGCTCCCATGATCCTATGAAGGCCTCAACTGAAAACGTGACTAGCACCAGCTACTACATCAGAAATTGCTGCTGTCCTGTTAGGATGAAACCTGACTACACCTTTTTTTTTCCAAGGCAATGAGGGTTAAGTGACTTGCCTAGGGTCACACAGCTAGTAAGTGTCAAGTGTCTGAGGCCAGATTTGAACTCAGGTCCTCTTGAATCCAGGTCTAGTCCATTATCCATTGTGTCACCTAGCTGCCCTGACTACACCTTTTAGTGACAGAAAAGACTAATTAAGGTTCACAAAGTGCTTCATGGATATTATCTCCTTGTATCCTCTGGAAGACAGCTACTGTTATGAGCTCCATTTTACACATGAAGGAACTGAGGCAGATGGAAGTTAAGAAACTTGTTCAGGGTCACACAGATAGGAAGGGTCTGAAGCTGGACCCAATAGTAAGCCTTTTCACCTCCAGGGCCAGCTCTCTATGCATTGCAACAGCTAGCTGCATCTAGGAAAACTCTGTGTGGGGGCTTTGAGTTCTGTGCAGAACTATTCCTGTTGCTCCAAAGAGCTGTCCCTATATGTGGAGAAGAGAAAGACCTCTCAGGCTCTCCAAGGAGATGTTGTGGAGATGACATATTAAGCAACCAGGAGTCAGAAAAGCTGATGCTCTATGATTCTTTCCAACTCTGGGATTTTTTATTTTATTTTATGGTGCTAAAGAGCATCTTGAAATTCTCAAGTCAAGCAATCTAAGCTACCTTTCATTGGAAAAAATAAATATGTGCCAATGGCCACTTTTTATACCTGGAATAAAAACCATAGCTCAGAAAAATGTGGGAAATTCTTGTCAACTGTGTGTGATTTTCCATGGTAAGAATTTCAGACACTTAGCTTAATTATTTCAATTAGTAGATAGTTAATCTACCTGACATTATTCTGGGAGGGGGAAGAGTAGAATTTCATTGATCAGAGCTGCCTTGATCAACCCCCTCCCTCACTAAATGGACTCTTACAACAAACTGCAGAGAAGTCTCTCAGAGTCTGACCCTCTGTAATTTCATTGAGGGGATAGTGAAACTCAATGAGTCTCCTGACCAAGCCCAACAAACACTTCAAATATTCTAGTAACAAGAAACATCCTTAAGGATTCTAGTGGCCAAAAGCCCCTTACCAGAGACTGTGGCTTCCTTTGTAGTAGAGAGGGTCCTCACGGGGTCACTCCTGTCACTGCTCTCACTGGTCCAGCCACCATCACACACAGCAGAAACTCGGAACCTGTACACAGTCTGAGGGGTCAGTCCCTCAATGTCACAGTACTTCTGGTTATTTGATGTTCTGTATTCAAGCCATTCTCCTTCTCCCTCCTCACCCACAGCCTCAGTCTCCTCTCTGTACTCTATTCTATATTCCTTGATCTTGACTCCTGCTCCAACAACACTTGGACCTTGCCAGTACAGAGTTACAGACTGTGGTCCCACCACAAGAGCTTCTGGCTTCCCAGGAGGGCTGGTTGGGGAAAGTGTCCTCACAGCAGGGCTCACATCACTCATCTCACTGAGCCCTTGCTCACACACCTCAGCCAGCCTGAACTGATACTCTGTGCAAGGCTTGAGGCCATTCACTTTGAATATTTCTGGCTTTTCAGACACAGGAATGGGGGTCCAGTCCTCTTTCCCCACAAGCTTGTATTCTACCTGAGAGCCTGTGGTCCTTTCCTCCTTCCCAGATGCTGTGGTTAGTGCGAGCTCTACACAGTCATGTGTGACCTTACAAATCTCAGGAGGGGAAGGTTTGGCTGGAAGCTCAAAGTTGGTGCTGACCTGCAGTCCCTTTTCATAGAGGTAAATGGAAACCCCCTTGTTCTCCTGGTCTGGGATAGAGGCCACGATGAATTGAGTCTTCTCAGATGAATGATTGACCTTGGCAAACATTGAGAAGGATTCTGCCAATCGTATTGCTTTTCTCCTTGTCTCTGTGTCCTCCACCCACGAGGAGTATGTCCTTTGCTCCCAGTTATGATTGAACGATGCTGGATTCTGAAGCCACTGTTTCCAGTCTGCTAAGTAGGGTTCTTCCTGCAAGGAGGTGAGTGCGAACACCAGAACAAATCTCTGAGGAGAACCTAGTACCACACTGTTCAACTCACTCTGGTCAGCTGTGACTCGAACCTGCTTCAGGATGGTGAGGTAGGAATTTACCACCTTCATCTCCTGGAGCTTCTGATCTAGGAATTCTGAGAGCCTCCTAGAGCTGAATGGGGACTGGCTTTCCCTAGTTAAAACCCTGGTTAGCTCATCTTCTTCTGCTCTACCTGCCCGGATCCTGGGTAAGACTTTGGCTATATTATTCTGTAAAATATGTCTATGCTGCTTATTTAGCTCTTGGAATAGCCTAATCTTTTCCTTAGTTACAGAAAAGACTGAGAGGCCTGGTGCCTCCAGCATGTCATTACACCTCTTGTCACACTCAGATAACTTCTCCAGAATGTCCTGGGCATCACATACCAAGCTAATGCTGATCCCTCGAACCAACTTGGCAGCCTTGGGGCTCAGTTCCTCCAGAGGGTACAGCCAGACCTGGAGGGGCACCCCTTGGCCCCTAAGCAGCTTAGGAAGGGATGCATAGACTTTTACTGCTTCTTCATAAGTCACTGGATTGGTCTCAAGGACAAAATCCCCATAAAACTTACACCTGAACTCCTTGCTTGATGTTTTTGTACTGTCTGCCATTTTCATCTCTCCGCCTACTTTTCCTGCCATTTTAGGAATCTTCTCTACTGTAGCCTTCAATCTTCCTTTTATATCCCTGACATTTTCATGACTGGAAACTTTCTGATCAAACACAAAGAAAGCCTGGGCCCCATAGAGCACTGCTGTGACCACGTGGGTGGCTGTTCCTTTATCAAATACTTCAGGGTAAGAGATGTTCTGATAGCCCAGGTGGTTCATTGTTAGCTGGGAATACTGCGTAGTGATACTGTACTTGAGAGTGACCTGGGCTTGCTGTTGGGATGTCTTGGTGTCACACAAATATTTGGCTGAGCCTCCTATTTTAACCAGCCCCCCCAGGACACTTGCTTTCAGCTCCCCAGAGACATTCATGACATTGGTCTTGTCATGAATAGAGTCAGAGGTGATGATGTCAAAGTCAGTCTTGTATTGTTCTTCTGTTGTCACATCTTTCTTGAGGGTCTCCCTGTCCCACAAAGTGATACCTACAGTGGGAGAGAGAACTTAGGCAGTAAATGGCAGATGGCAGAGGGACAGTTCTCTGTCACTTGAATGTGATGGCTCCAGCAGGGACAGCTGGGCCTGGGTGGTAACATCTAAAGGAGGGTGAGCAGGGCAAGAGGCACAGATACCAGAGGTGGAGAACATCCCACTCCTGACATGGAATAAATTTCTCTAGGACACTCCCTTCCGCTACGGAGCCTTCTATGACTTCTAGGGGGAACTCATGAAAATCCTCTTCCTACTCTGAACCCCTGGGTCTTGATCCTCATTCTTCCTCCCACTTGTGTCCCAGTCTACATTTCCCTACTCCAAGCCCCTGTTCCTTCCACAGGTGGAGCAGCTTCTCCTCCTCCCAGCCTGGGGACTGCATCCTATAAAAGCCCATGTTGACCTAGAAAGCACTTTCCTCCCAACACTCCTATGTGGTAAATAGTGCTATGGATGTTAGCCCTGTTTTGAAGAGAAACAAACTGAGACCAAGAGAAATGATGGTTGGTTTTTTGGAGAACACACATCTAGTCCATGCCAACACAGAGCACTTGTCCTCTGACTCCAGGAGCAGTCCACAACATTCCCTGCCCTAGATAGAGAGCAGGAGGTGTCCCAGGGTGAGGTCACTGACTGGTGACAGTAGGAGGAATGGGCCATGTACATAGCAGGTTTGGCAGTGTGAGCTGAGGATGCAATCTTTGGAACTTTCTCTGAGGCAGAAAAGGAGTATTTATGCCTCTGAAGAAGCAGGGTCCTTCTGGGTGGTCTTGGAATAGCCCCTTGTTTTGAGACATCCTATGTTGCCAGCAATAATAATATCACTCTCTAGCATTTCTATAGCAGTTTAATATTTGCAAAGTATCGGGGACTGGCTGAGCAAGTTATAATATATGATTTGATGGAATACTATTGTGCTATAAGAAATGATGGGTAGAATACTCTCAATAAAACATGAAAAGACTTAAGTGAACTGATGCAAAGAGAAGTGAGCAGTACCTGGGGAACTTTTCTCACTGTAACAGCAATACTGTATAAGGATCCCCTGTGAATGGCTCAATGATATAAGAGGATTCTGAAGGACTCATGGCGATCCACCTCCAGAGAAAGTATGGATGGAGTCTGAATGCAATGAATTCTTTTATTTTTATTGTCTTTCTATTTTTCAGTCTGTTTTTTCCTTTTCAATATGACTAATAGGAAAGTATGTTTTGCACAACTGTGTATATAATATATATAAAATTTCTTGTCTTTTAAATGAGGAGGGAGGGGAAGAAGGAAGGAATTTGGAAATCAAAATTTTAAAACATGTTAAAATTCTTTTTTTGTTGTTTGTTTTGTTTTGCTTTGTTTTTGCAGGGCAGTGGGGGTTAAGTGACTTGCTCTGAGTCACACGGCTAGTAAGTGTCAAGTGTCTGAGGCTGGATTTGAACTCAGGTCCTCCTGAATCCAGGGCCGGTGCTTTATCCACTGCGCCACCTAGCTGCCCCCAAAATTCTTTTAAAATCAATGTTTATAAATGTAAGAGCAAGAAATGAAATTAAACAGGATAAATAAAAATATTTGCACAATATTTTGCAAATATTATTTCATTTGATCTTCAAAACAACTCTGGGAGGAGCTATTATTGTGATCCCCATATTGTAGGTGAGGGAACTAAGGCAAACAGGGTGAAATGACTTGTCTAATGTCTCACAGCTAGGGTGTGCCTGAGGATGTCTTTAGACTCAAGTCTTCCTGATGTCATGTCCATTGCATCCAGGTCCATTCTCTGTACCAATTATCTGCATACTGGGATGTGACTCAGGAGGGTAGTAACTGTGATAGAATTAAGTGGCACTTTTAGATCTTCTTTTTGTTGATGATTTGTGTCTGACACTCAACCCCATGGACCGTAGCTGTGCATGGGGTTTTCTTGGCAAACATGCTGGAGAGATTTGACATTTCATTCTCTAGGAGATCTAGGGGATCCTTTTGTTAGGCCATCAGAAGTTAAGTGACTAGACCAGAGTCACACAACTAGGAAGTGTTTGAGACTGAATTAGAACTCAGATCTTCCTGACTCTAAGCCCAAAGCTCCGTGCACTGCACCACCAGTTACTTCCCTTGTAGATGCTGTTAAAGATCAAAAGCCAGCCTATAGTCAAATAACCTGCAACCTTCACCCTTATCAAGGGAAAATGTTTGGATTGCCTGCCCTTCCACCTTCCCCACAATCTCTGATTCTGAACCACAAGGCCTTCCTATCTCCTTCATTGCCTTTCAAAACTGTTTTAACCAGATTGGTTAACCAGCATCATGATTTTGTGTGTCTCTGTGTGTGTGTTTGACAGTCTGCCCTCCCATCCTCCCAACATTCTGTTTGACTTACCAAAGACTCTGACCCCATCTATGAATAAAGGTGTTTTTTAATAGCTCAGTCTTCTTTTTGTTAGATCTTGGGAAGATTGCTTCTCTTTTTGACCTCCTCTCTTCAAGGGTGAATGAGACCCTTACCCTGCCCTCCTCAAACATCCCTCACCATTCCTGGCTGGAATTCGCCATCAGATAATATCAGAACAAAGTGCTCTGGGTGTGTTCTAATGGGGAGAAAAAAAGAAGGTGAGACCCTCTAATCACTGGGACTTTCTCTGAATCTGACTATCTTACACTGATTATTTTTCACCCAGAAAATCTCTTTCCTAGCACTGCCCTCTGTTGACATGTAGATAAAGGCTTTGAATATAGGAGAGTAATTACCAGGGATGAAAGTATCTGAGCGACAGTCATACAGTGTCCCCAGGTGTAAGGGTCGACCAAGAGCTGGGATCTCCATTGTCTTCAAGGTCAGGCTGGTTGGAAGTTCTGTCTCTGACATTTCCCTAATGAAAGAAAATGGAGGTCTAAGGCAGTTATCAGAGAACTCACTTTCTAGCAGGCTCCAGCCATAAATGCCCCAATCCTCAGTGACCAGCTCTCCCATTCTCTGTTAGTGAGGGATCCTGCAGAAACTTGGTGTCTTTTCTGGGATGCAAAGATATCATACTTGTATGGAGCCCACAGAGGAAGCAGACACCATGGAGTGAGGGGCTCCGCTTAGAGAGAATTGATTGGCAGAGGGCAGGGAGGGGATAAGTAGTTATGTACCTCTATAAGGTTTGCAAAGCGCCTTACAAATATCTCATTTAGTCCTCACAACAACCCTAGGAGGTAGGTGCTGTTATTATCCCTAACTGACAGTTAAGGAAACTGAGGCAAACAGAAGGGAAATGACTTGTCTGGAGTCACACAGCTAGATATTGTGTGAGGCTGAATTAGAATTCAGGTCTTCCTGACTCCAGGATCTGCCCTCTAGCCACTGCACCACCTGGCTTCTTCTAGTGTGAGGGGGCATAGAAAGGCTGCTTGGGTTAACTTTAAGAGGATAAGGAGTTTATCTTTGGTGGAATCAGCCTTAAACCCTGGCCATGGTTTGGTGCCTGAAGCATGAAGACCCCAGTCTATGGGAAGCTTGCAGAGAGAGTCACAGTATTGGCAGATCAGAGCTTCCTTGGCTCCTACTGGTGGTTTGTGAAAAGCTGATCATCAGCATAAGGAAAATGAAAATAAATTCTCTTTGAGCATTCAGCAATTAGAGGCACATTGAAGTGTGCTTTTGGTTCATAATGACTGGACCTTTAAGACAGAGGGGCAGCTTCTTGATTTAGTAACAGCCCTGCAGGGAACTGCTGATGGGGACAGGGATCAGTAAGTCCCAGGGAGAAGCATGGCCTCTGTCTCAGAGATGCTACTGGGGAATGGATTGAAGCCAGCAGAGATGGAGGCCAGAAGGGCAGAGAATGGCAGAGAAAATGAGGATGGGGGCAAGTGCAGCTGATGAGACACCTTCCCCTGTTGCCCTCCTCCTACCACTCCAAGGGGCCATTTCCTCCCCTGGGAAGTCTGAAGGGGACAGGCTTCCCCAACTTGAAGGACTGAGAAACAACCTAGTGAGTCAGCAGAGCAAGAATTAATGAGGGTGTGGCCTACTGGGAGTCCAGCAGGAGCTGCTCTTGGCTGTAGAGTTCTCTGGGCTTGGGGAGCTCACAGGCCTGCTTTGGCAGGGCCATTAAAGCAGTTAAAAGCACTTGATAAGGACTGTCCTTTGTCGATTTCTAGGTGGCTCAGATGGAGAAATCTGCCTGACCCCATAAAGAGGAATTCCCTTGATGGCTGATTCCCCAGTGGAAGTCAGAGATATGTTTGGTGAACTGGATCTATGTGACCCATCATTCCCTCCCACACACACTCTTTTCTCACTTTCTATGACTGGCCTGTGTCAGCACCAATTTGGTCCCAGCTTTTGGGTATGGCCCAGCAGAAAAGGACCAAGTTTTAGTTCTATGCTCCCTTTAACACTCCTCTGTACAGTCCCTGGTAGACTTCATGGGGAAGAAGAGATGTTTTTCCTGCCAAAGTTCATGGAAGTAAGTAGAGAAGTAGGAGGTTGGGGGTAGCAAAGGTCAATTGCTCAGGTGCCAGTTTTACTAGGACAGTAACAATGCTGGGGAGATGACACTGTGTAGTCACAGAATTCCCAGAGAGAAGACCTAAACATTGTCCCCACAGCAAGAGAGAGGAGGGAGATTAACAAAGGAGCCTTCCAAGGTCAGTGTAAGGAGAGGAGAGCCAGCCCAGTCTCTCCCTGACCTTCCTGGATGTAGTCCTAACCATTCTTCTCCTCTCCTTCTCTCCTCTCTTCCCACACACTCACTTCTTAGGTTGGAGAAATGGGGCCACCCAGGCCCACAGAGCTGCTTCTGCAGGCCCTTCCAGCTCCATGACATTCCCCTCCCCTATAATTTAGGTAATCTCTGTGAGTATCAGGGCAGCCATGGTTGGCTACTATTCCCTGGCTCAGTGCAGAGTTCAACAAAATGTGAAGGAGCTGGGTCTGCCTTTGATGCTCCATTGCCTCCTTTTTCTCCCCCCTTTTCTCCAGGGCACTGTTGGGAACACCCAGTTCCCTAATGTTCCCCCACATGCAGAGAACTTTCCATGATGAAAATCTTTTTCTGTTTGTCCAGACTTCAGACTTCTCCTTTCTTTCTTTTTTTGGGAGTAAATTTCTTTTGTTTAAAAATTTTAATTTATGGAATAAAACAAGCATTTCCACAATATATTATAACAAAAAAGATGGTTGCACATTAAACTCCAAATACATTATGAACAACTTGCTATTCCTTATAAGTATATAATAACATTGCCATGGAAATTTCTGGATTTTTTCCTTTTCCTTTTTTCTTCCTTTCCCCAGTCCCCTTCCCCAGAGATGGTTACTATTAGATTGAAATAAGTGTGAGTTTGTGTGTCTGTGTATAAAGTTATTCTCTACACACTTCTCTTTCTCAATTGTTTCTCTGTAAGCAAATAACATTTTTCTTCATAAATCCTTTCTGGGTAATTTGGATATTTCTAAGAGTTATGACTTATTTGTTCAAAGTTGTTCAGAAAACAATATTGTTGTTGCTGTATATAATGTTCTCCTGGTTCTCATTTTGCTCTTCATTATTTCATGCAAATCTTTCCATATTTTTCTGAGATAATTGAGCTCATAATTTCTTATTGCATAGTAGCACTCCATCATAATCACATCCTACAACTTGTTCAGCCATTTTCCTCTTGATGGGCATCCCTGCAATTTCCTGTTCATTGCCAACAAAAAGAGCTGCTATAATAATTTTAGGTCATATAGATTCTTTTCCTTTTTCCTTCATTATCTTTGGAAATAGACACAGTGGTGGTATTGCTGGGACCAATAACTTTTTGGGCATAATTCCAGATTGCTCTCCAAAATGGTTAGATCAGTTTACAATTCCACCAACAATGAATCAGTGTCCCAATTTTTCCACAGCCTCTCCAACATTTGTCATTTTTCCCTTCCATGAGTTTGGCCAATCTAATGTGTATAAAATGATATCTCAAGGTTGTTTTAATTTGCATTTTTCTAATCAGTAATGACTTAGAGCATTTTTTCATATGACTATAAATTGAAAAACTGACTGTTCATATCCTTTGACCATTTAGCAATTCTTTATTTATTTTGGTTAGATTTATCTAGTTCTGAAAGGGGAAGATTAATATCCCCCACTAGTATAGTACAACTATCTATCTCCACTTCTAATTTGTTTAACTTTAATTTAAAAAATTCTTGTTCCTCCAGCAAAACTATGATTTCCTCAGGCCCTACTTTCAAATCCCTAGGCACCAGGAGTGTGTTGGTTAAATGTTTAACAATCTGCTTTCCAGGGGGGGGGAAATGTGCCTTTGGTACACTTCTAAGTTTAATCCTCATTAATAATATTTTCTCCATGACTTTTAAAAAATCTATACAAGCAATAAAACAGGAAATCCAACCCTGGATTCGTAGGGCTTTCCTGAAATTTTAGCAATTGGTACTGGGGAACTAGTGATACTTGGCTCCCACAGACCCTTCTGCCATGTACAAAATAAACTGTTAATAAAAGCTTTAGCTATCAAGGTCAGTGTCTGATAAAATAATTCACACTGAAGTGTGAATGACTGGGAACAGTTAATTTGAGGATAATTCTCATCCTAGGGGAGGATTTACCTAGCCTTCCTCAGAGAAGACTTTTTGCTTGGAGAGACTTTGAAAAGTACAGTCCAATGTTTGCATGTATGTGGGGTGGGAAGGGGGCGATGGAGAGAAATGGCCAAGGCACCCACCAGGAAGGTTAGAGAAAGGAAGCAGAGCCTGGGCTGACTTTCTTCTTTTGCTTGAGGGAAAGCTAAATCTATTTTCCTGTAGGAAAAGTTTGTAGCCAAGGGACACCTGGACAGAGTAATGCTTACCCAAATAAATTAATGTATAATGGAGATTTTGATGTTCAGAAAAGGTACTTTGGGCAGGGAAATGAAAGGGGGCCATTTTAGGGATACTGAGGCTTGCCTTTCAACTACAACACTTGGGACACCACCTTCTCTGATTAATGGTGAGGTGGGGGGACAGAATCAGAAGTAGCAGATTGGCATTGAGAAAGAACTGTGCTGGGCTGACTGGCCTGACTGTTTTTGTTCTCAGTTCTATAGCATGAAAGGACTCTCTCACCTAGTAAGGAAGAGCTGGATTATGCATACTTCTGGGGGAACAAGCATGTGATTAGAGCCTCGGAAGCACCTTGATATCTGCTCTAAGACATTACCCAGCCCTAGGACAGACCCTCTGAGACATCATGATATTCCTTACACAAAATATTCCACTGAGTTATCCCAAGAGGGGGAAGGGGCCCAAGAAGTGGGAAAGACCCTTTGCATGATTTTTGTTTGTTTGTTTGTTTGTTTACTCTGCCCTATAAAAAGTAGGCAGTTTCTACACTTCCAGAAGGGTGAGGCTTAGAGCTCCCCTCCTGGTGAGTTGCTCTATTGCAGTAAATGGATTTCTACTTTATCTAAATTTTGGTGTGGGAATGTAGTTATCCACAATCCTAGTCACCCATGACAAGGGTGAGACTGGCTCCCCTTTTGGGGTCATGCCTTTGTCTATGGGTCCCGGTTCCTTTACTAGGGACCCAAACCTTAACTCAGTAACAACCCTGACCTGACTCTATGTAGGAGTTAGACAGGAGATTGGTTGGTTCCTTCCTTCAGATCTGCTGATCAAGTGCAGGTTTCATCTTCTCTTACCCACCTCCCCTCAAGGACAGGCCTCACTCACAAATGTGGGAAAGTGGGAAAGGACAATTATTCACCCCAGATATCGTTGTCCTCTAGGAGCCAACCCTGGGGCTCCTGGAGGGAGTGGTGACTCAGCCATCATACACATACTTCACCCAGACACAGCAGGAGCCAATGCTAAGGTTTGAAGGAAGCAGAAAAACAAAACAGACTATCTGAGAAGGGCAATTCTGCTGCCTGGATAGAGCAGGGAGCCCACCCTCCCACCGAGATGCCACCAACCCCTTACCTGGCCAATCCAGACACTGTGGCTTTACCAGATTGAAGAGCCTCCTCCCTCCTCCTTCTCACACAGTTGGGGTCCTGGATGGTGTGGGCTGTGCCTGCAGTCTGGGTCTGTGTGCAGCAAGAGAAGGCAGACTGAGAAGCAAGGGAAGTACTGGAAACTGAAAGTTGTCTGAAAATGGGGAGATTAGGAAAAAGAGAAATCCAAAATCACTTGACTGGGAGTGCTCCTGCCTGCTGAGCCCTTTTGAGCCAATAGGCTCCCTGAGCTGAGGAACCAGGAGAAAGAGATTTTTATTGGGCACAAAACACTCATCTGGATTAACATGTAACCAACTCTTCATTATTAAAACTGTCAATTGACTAGACCTTTGCTCACTCTCTGTCTCTCTAGGTACCTACCTGGGTACCTGCCATTTTCATACTTGCTAATTTGGATGCGAATTTCATTTTTTTAGTCATGTAAAAATTATTTTATTTTATTTAAATTTAAGGGATAAAACAAGAATTTCCACAGGATAATAAAAATAATTGAACATGAAACTGAAAATCTATTATATACAACTTGCTATTCCTTTTCAATATGTAATAAAGTTATCATGTAAATTACTTTCTTTTTCTTTTTTTTCTTAGCCCCTTCACCCTAGAGATGACTACCAGTAGACACAAATGTGTGTGTGTGTGCAGGTGTGTAAAATCATTCTATATATGCTCCTATTTATTAATTCTTTCTCTGGATGCGGATAACATCTTTCTTCATATATCCTTTATAATTAATTTGGGTATTTATGAGTCATGATGACTTATTTGCTCAAAGTTTTTCTAAAACAATATTGTTGCTGTATATAATGTTCTCCTGGTTCTCCTCATTTTGCTCTTCATTATTTCATGCAAATCTTTCCATATTTTTCTGAAATCATTGAGCTCATCATTTCCTATACAACAGTAAGATTCCATCATAATCACATCCCACAACCTGTTCAATCATTCCCCACTTGATGGGTGTCCCTGCAATTTCCAGCTCTTTGCCAACCCAAAGAGAAGCTGCTATAATCATTTTAGAACATGTAGGTTCTTTTCCTTTTTCCCTCATTATCTTTGGAAATAGACCTAGTGGGGATATTGCTGGGTACAAGAGTATGGCAGTTTAATAACTCTTTGGGCATAATTCCAGATCGCTCTCCAAAATGGTTGGATCAGTTCACAATTCCACCAACAATGAACCAGTGTCCCAGTTTTTCTACCTCCTCTTCAACATTTGTCACTTTTCCCTTCCATCAGTTTAGCCAATCTAATGTGTGTAAAATGATATCTCAAGGTTGTTTTAATTTGCATTTTTCTAATCAGTAATGATTTAGAGCATTTTTAAAATATGACTATAAAGTGTTTTGATTTCTTCATTGGAAAACTACCAATTTATATCCTTTGATCATTTGTCAGTTGGAAAATGACTCATATTCTCTCTCACCTGTCCATTATTTTCAAGCACCTTCTTCTCCTTCCACTATAACTGTCTGTAAGTGAACTCTCCCCTTTCTCTTCCCTTATAAGCTGTGCTGTCAATTTAAGGCACTTTTCACAGACAACAGTTTTATGATGGAAAGAAAGAACAGGAATGTTTATGTAAAACAATAGACAACTGTTAATGGATGTGAGGTATGTCACTTTTTTTTATTATTATTTTTTTTTGGTGAGGCAATTGGGGTTAAGTGACTTGCCCAGGGTCACACAGCTAGTAAGTGTCAAGTGTCTGAGGCCGGATTTGAACTCAGGTCCTCCTGAATCCAGGGCTGGTGCTCTATCCAGTGTGCCACCTAGCTGCCCCTTGTGTCAGTTTTAACAGATGAAACTTTGGAAACTTAGTAGGAAAGAACAGTTTTTTTATTAAGAAACTTCTAGAATGTATCTGTAAAGAAATTGCTTTCATATGGCATTTGAGCAGTTTTGGGTAGAAAGCTAACTGTGGCATAAATATAAAATACTCAAAACCCTCACTTGATCCTTCTCACCCCAACTAGCTATTGTGATGTTTAAAATCTAAATTGTGGTCACCTTAAATCAGAAGCTTCAGCTCCAGTCTAGCCTAGAGTTCCAGCCTGGTTGGGTTCTTCCTGAAGTCCTCCTCCACAAGCCTGCTTTAATCAGGAACCCCCCCCCCCCAAGCTGTTTGTGGAAGCTTTTTTATAGATCTGGAACAGAGGCGGTCCTTACACACTGCTTCAAGGTGATTGGTTGGGTCATCCAAATCCATTGTCTTTGAAGGTGTTCTCAAGTTGAGTTCACAGTCTAGTTTCTGAGAACAATACCTTCTTAAGGGATAGCCAGGTGTGATTACAATCCAATTAACTTGAAGTAGGCTTAATTAGCAGTCAATCACTCTCACTTGATTCAATCAGTATAGATTAATCTCCAGGTGGGTCTTTGAGTATCTGCTAAATCCCATTATTTCATCACACCATCTTCTACTTGGTGGCTGAAATTCTTGAAAAAATTGGCTCCAATCAGTGCCTCCAATTTCTTTTTTTCCTACTTTAATTTTGTTATATGTGTGTATATATGTATATATGCATATACGTGTGTGTGTATGCACATTTATTTTTTAATGTAGAACCCAAGCACCCATCAAAAAGGAAAATTTCAATATACACACCAGAACACAAAATGCCTTACATATGAAATTGTGTCTCCACTTTATCCTGCTATTTTTAGAAGTACGGACATTTCATGTTATGTAAATTGTCATTGACTTTGTTTTTTAAATTCTGAAAAAAAAAATCTGTATCCCAGTTTAAAAATCACACAGGGTTTTATAATATACAAGTGTCAGGAGAGGCTGATAGTGTAGATATTGAAGCAACAAAGAAGTTCCCAGAGTTCCTGTGAAAAATAATAGATGAAAGTTCCTACTTGTGGGACTGGACTATTTTATCAAAGAATCAAACTTAGATCTTAGTGGAAGGAAAAAAAACTATGCTGGGGCATAAAACTTTGGAAAATATGTTTACTCTTCTGCTTGGAGGGAATGCATCTGGGATTGCACTTGTCAGAACATCCTATAGCACTGAAAGAAATCAGCAAGGCAACACTACCTATACGTTCTTTCTCTAACCCTAATGCATGGATAACCCTTAGGATCTTTGGACAGCCATGGTTTATGTACTCTTCATTCCTATAGTTGAGGAGTTCTGTAATGACAATGACATTCCTTTCAAGATTCTGCTTCTTTTGGATAAAGCCTCAGGTCACTCTCCCCAGCTGGATGAGTTTAACAAAAATGTAAAAGTGGTCTACCTACCCCCAACACTACCTCATTATTCTGACCTTTGGATCAGGGAGTAGTTGGGAATTTTGATACATATTATTTAGGAATTTCATTTGCCCAGGCAATGATGCAGATATGATGCAGATTGATGCAGATAAGAACTTGACTTTGAGATATTTCTAGAAGCACTATAATATTTACCATGCAATCTGAAACATTGCTAAGGCATGGGAAAATGTAAAAGAAAGACATGACTTCATCTTGAAGGAAATGAACAGAACCAGGAGAACATTGTACACAGTAACAGCAACATTGTGTGATGATCAACTGTGATAGATTTGGCTCTTCTCAGCAGTGCAATGATCCAAAACAATCTCAAAGAATTCATGATAGAAAATGTTCTCCACATCCAGAAAAAAGAACTGTGAATTCTGAATGCAGATTGAACCGTACTGTTTCTACTTTTTGCCTTTTTTTTTCATCTTTTTTGAGGTTTTTCCCTTGTGTTCTGTTTCTTCTTTCACAATATGACTAATGCAGAAATATGTTTAATATGATTGTACATATATAAACTATATCAGATTGCTTTCCTTCTTGGGGGAGAGGGGAGAGAAGGATGAGTGGAAGAAAAGCTTAAAACTAAAAATCTTATGAAAATAAATGTTATGGGGCATCTAGGTGGTGCTGTGGTTAAAGTACCAGCCCTGTATTCAGGAGGATCTGAGTTCAAATCCAGCCTCAGACACTTCACATTAACTGTGTGACCCTGGGCAAGTCACTTAACCCCTATTGCCCTACCTCCCCCCCCCCAATAAAAAATAAATAAATTTGAAAACTATCTTTACATGTAACTGGAAAATACTAAAACAATTTTATGAATAAAAAATATCAAAAAATTTAAAAGAAGACTATATGAAGAGAGTTTGGAGAAAAGTACCTACAGTTCATTCTGATTTTCCAGGGTTTGACAAAGATGAAAAGTTCAAAGAAGTAAACAACAGGATTATAAAATTAGCAGAATTGGAGCTAGGAGTGAATGAGAATGATTTGGAGTGGATTGAATCTTGTGGAGAAGAATTGTCCAATGAACTTCTGATTGAGCTGGTAGTTCTAAAGATTTCAGAAGAAGAAAGGGAAGCTTTGGAACCCAAGGTTGAACAAAAAAGCATCACAATAAAGCAATTGGCAGAAACATTTCCTCACTTGAGTATGTTTTTTTCTTTTTTTCTTTTTTCTTCCTTTTTTTTTTTTTTTGCAGGGCAATGAGGGTTAAGTGACTTGCCCAGGATCACACAGTTAGTAAGTGTCAAGTGTCTGAGGCCAGATTTGAACTCAGGTACTCCTGAATCCAGGACTAGCACTTTATCCACTGCGCCACCTAGCTGCCCCCTATTTTTGTTTCTTATATTCAAAACATGGATCCAAATACTTCAAGATTTTTTTAAAGTTCAAAGACCAGTTGAGGATAATATTACTTCCTAACATCTGATATACAAGAAAAAAAGAAAGACCTTTTCCAAACATTTTTTTTAGTCTGAGCATAATGAAGCAAAGATAGGGTTATGAAAACCCCAAAGCACAATTAATTCCTTACATTCTCCCCTTTGCTTTGTTAAGAAACACGGGGTGGGGGCAGCTAGGTGGCACAGTGGATAAAGCAGCCCTAGATTCATGAGTACCTGAGTTCAAATCTGACCTTAGACACTTGACACTTACTAGCTGTGTGACCCTGGGCAAGTCACTTAACCCTCATTGCCCCACCAAAAAGAAAAAAGAAAAAAAAAAGAAACACGGGGTGTTTCCTTAATGAAGCAATAAAAAATAACAGATTATCATAACCTATGCTAACAAACAATATGCCAATGACAAATAGGAAAGGGAGAAAGGGAATATTTTGTCCAGAGGGGCAGTTCCTCATGGACTTGTGCTTTGACAATGTCTACAGAAGGAAATCCTCTACATAAAATACATATTACAGATAATATTTATAGTAACAGAAGGAAAAAACAAAAGTGTTCATTTAAAGTCCTTGAAATCTTGTCTTTGTTGAATGTTAAGATGCCATCAGGGAGACTGGGTTCTGGTTGTCTCTGGATACTGGTTGACTCTGGATACTTTTACTTCTTTAGCTGTTTAACTGCTGGATTTCCACTAATTTTTAGTATAGCATTGTTAGTGAGCAAATTAAACAGTGAGAGTTCTTCAAAATATAACTCATATAGAACAAATTTAAACTTGATACATACAGCACATTACATTTCCCCTTTGGAGGATACTTATACCCATATGCAATACAGAGTTGAGGCAATTATGATATATAACACTTTTTACCACCATGTGTCTGGAACAAGGCCAAATTTAGTAATGTGTCCGTGATGACACCTGAAAATGTTATGGGAAGGTCACCATACCACATCTTGTGGTTCCGTAGACAACCAGTAGTAGTATTAGGCCTCAGGTGGATGGATTCTGACCATGCCACAAGACTGAGTGAGAAAGCCAAGTTGAACCAGGTGCATGTGTTGGAGTTACCATGACATCAGGCCATTTTTGGAGGGAGAGAGGAAGAAACTGGACTGTGTCCAGTGATTGTGCTCTACATAGCTGTTATCATCAGAAAACTATGGACTTCCTGAATATATTTGGACTAAGGAAATCCTGCCTCCAGGATTCACTGAATGGCTGTTCTCTCAGCCTCTATCAGGGCATCTTACATGCACCTGTGTCTCCTGTTGTATATATATATTCTCTCCAGGGCCTACATCTTGGAGTTGAACCATCTCCATCAAGATCAGTGTAAGAGTAATTAGTCTCTGAAATGGTAAGTTTCCATAATTCCTAAATCTCATATTAATTTCACCAAAGACAATATGATAGTAAAAATATGTGTTATGCTGAATAATTTAGGAGATATTTGTAATATATGCAATAATCCCAAACCATACCCAGATTATACATAGTCACAATGACATATAAATAATAAATGAATGTAAATGGCTGATAATATTAAACATTATTACGGAATCTTCATTAAGCAAGTAAACCACATCATCGTGTCTATGAATTCTCTATCCAGTATAATGACAATAACAGATACTTGAAGTGATAAACAATTTATCAAAAAGAAATAAAACATCAGTGAGAGTCAATATGTTCACTAATGGCCTTACAAATCAAGCAATAATGTTCAATAACCCTTTCTAGAAGTTAGAGCCATGTGCTCTTGGTGGAGAATTTCTTCACCTGTAGGAGGAAAAACTCATTTAAGGTAAAGGCTTATATTGCTAGAATTTGGGGTACACCACATTTTTTAAACTGGTTCCACAATTCTCTGCATGCCAAAGTGGCAGGGGTTTCCAAATTATCATTGATCCTTCTAATGCTGTCATAATGATCATTATGGTAGAAAATATGGAGTTCTTTAGTGTTGGCTTTGTCTGTGCCATAAATTTGCCATAGGGGTTTATTCAATGGATGAATGATTACATTCAGTTGGTTGTGCTTTGCAAAGGCTACAATTGTGTCATTCCCAATGAAAGTACCAGCTTTTATTTTTCAAATCAGCAACATATTTTTCAAAGGGAATATCTTTTCCCATAAAAGACTCAAAGTCTTCTTTATGATTGAGCATATAATTAGCAGTTTCTTGTCTATATTTGATATGGTTTTTCAAATGACCTTCTAACTGGTGTCCAAGGGCTCTGAAAAGACAATTTCCATCCCTTGATACCTTACAGAGTTTGAGTTCCAGGATTTGCAATTGAGTTATAAGGTTTGCGAATTGGAACCTCTAGGGTCCATTTGGTTTCTTTGCTCTTTAGCAGCTGGTTGAGTTTTATCTGAAATTATTTTACTTACAAATGGTTCAGGTTTTCATGGGAACAATGAATCCAAGATTCTTTTTCTCCAATTTTAATAGCAGTAGGAGTTGTTAATAATACCTGAAAAGGTCCCTCCTAAGCAGGTCCCACTGGAGTGCTGAAAATTCTTAATATATACATTGTCTCCAGGACTTAAATCATGCAAGTAAAAGTCTAAAGGACCAGCTTGTATAGCAACTCCTGCTTCATGGAGTTCATGTAGCCTAGTTTGTAGTTCCTGTATATAGGAAGCAACAGAAGTATCACTTCCCACCAGTGATGTATAGACTGGGGAAAAAGTTTTAGCTTGGATAGGAGGGTGACCAAAAAGCATCTCATAAGGAGATATGTGGAGTTCACCTCTTGGTCTACTGCACAGATAGAATAATGCCAAGGGTAGAACATCAGACCATTTTAAATGGGTTTCAGTACACAATTTGCCAATCATGCTCTTAAGCTCTTTATTCATATGTTCAACTTGGCCTGAGCTTTGAGGGTGGTAAGGAGTATGAAATCTAGGAGTTACTCCCAAGAAAGAATAAATCTGGGAGAGAATTGAATCTGTAAAATGTGTACCTCTATCAGAGTCAATGCATGCTGGTGGCCCAAAGTGTGGGACAATCTCTTTAAGGAGAGCTTTGGCCACAAAGCCAGCAGTCGCTCATGGGGCAGGAAAAGCCTCCACCCATCAAGTGAGCTGGTCAACAATAACAAGGCAAAATTTATATTGCCCTGCTTTGGGCATAGAAATAAAGTCAATATGTAGATGTTCAAAAGGTGTATATGCCAAAGGGTGTCCTCAATATTCTTTAGCATGGAAGGCATGTTGATTGTAAAATTGACACGTGGAGCAGCCCGAGCAGATTTGAGGTGCTGTGTCAGTTATACCTGGTGCTATCCAGGTCCTCCTAACTGAGTCCACAATGCCTTGTGTGCCAAAATGGCCTTTCCTGCGAATAGAGAGGCATACCTGGTGATGGAATTTCTGGGGGAGAAGTGGTTTTCTCTCTGAAAACACCCAGACTCCATTGATCTGTTTAGCCTTGAATTTCTTTTTCCACCTTTCTACTTCAGAATCATCATAAGCTAGGTGGAGAGAAACATCCTCAGAAGGTAAGAGGTTAAATACATGTTCTGGGGCTTCTAAAGCAGTGAGCTTAGCTGCAGAATCAGCTTGAGTGTTCCCCTTTGAAACAGGATCATTATTCCCTGTGTGGGCAGGGCAATTGTTAAAGCAGAGGGAAGTTTCAGGGCAGATAGGAGGTCCTTGATAAGGTCTCCATTAGCAATAGCTTTGCCAGAGGATGTTAGAAAGCCTCTCTGTAGCCAAAGCATGCCTACAGCATGGCATATACCAAACACATATCTGGAGTCAATATAAATGGTAGCACTCTTCTCTTTGGCTATGTTTCAGGCTTGTGTAAGAGCCACAAGTTCAGCAGTCTGTGCACTGTGTAATTTAAAATTCTAAATGTGGGTTCTAATCTGTTCCCCCAGTTTTGGAGGAAACTGACTAAAATCACTGATAAAATGAGTTTAGATTTTTAAGGGTTTATTGAAATATAGAAAGAGAAAGATTGAGAATAGAATTCTTACGACCTCGCAATCCCATCTTTCCTCAGCTCCTCTCGGTCTTTCCATGCCATCACCACCAAGTCAGGAACCAAAAAGACAATGCTCTTCGCGCAGGCTCCCCTTTCCTCCTTCCTGTCCCCTCCCAGAATGGGGAGGTTCATTATCTTGACAGCACTAAAATGTGAAGGCAGAGAAGCTGCCCAGATAATATCATAATTGGAAACCACAGCAGCCCCACTGTAATGGGTGCTGTCTTTCATAAAAGAAGAACCATCAGAATACAGGACAATATCAGGGTTCTCTAAAGGTGTATCCAAAAGATCATCATGGGGTTTCTCAGCCATATCAACTAAAGAGGCACAATCATGCAATGACTCCCCTGAGAATAGTAAGTCAGGGAGCAGTGTTGCTGGATTAAGGACTGTACAGTGTTTTAAAGTGATATTTTCATGACCCAGCAGGGTTACTTCGCATTCAGCCAGCCTTTGATCCCAAAAGGCTTGTATTCTATGGGGTAGTAGGAGGGCCTCTACTTCGTGAGGACATTGTATTGTATGAGTATTACCGAGGAACAAATCAGATACTTTTTCTACCAGAAGGGCTGTAGCTGCCACTGCCCTGAGGCAAGGTGGTGCCCCAGAGGTCACAGAATCTAGTTGCTGGAATAATAAGCTATAGGGTGCTGAACAAGTCCTAATGATTGAGTCAGAACCCCAGAAGCCACTCCCTTCTGTTCATGTACAAAAGGAGTAAAAGACTTACTATACTCTGGGAGTCCTAGTTCAGGTGTTAATAATAAAGCCTGCTTCAATTCTTTTAGAGCTGAGAGATGTCGGGGTTCTAGCTGCAAAGGCTCTGAAACATTATTTTTTGTTAAAGATATCAGGGATTTAGTGAGCTCCCCGAAAGACAGGATCCACTGTCTACAGAACCCCATGGCACCCAAAATGGCACTTAACTGCTTCTTAGTAGTGGGGGCAGAAAGTTGTTGAATGGCCTGGATTCACTTAGGAGAGACAGAGCAAGTTCCAACAGCCAGAATGAAGCCCAAATATTCTACCTGAGGTAACTACCATTGCACCTTTGACTTAGAGACCTTGTGGCCTCTCTAGTATAGTTCTAATAATAAATGGCAGCTGTCTTCCTGACAGGTTTCAGCATCAGTGGAGGATAAAAGTAAGTCATCAACATACTGTACTAAAGTGGAACCTTTAAAAGTAATGGAGGCCAGATCCTGCTGTAAAATTTAAGAAAATAATGTAGGACTGTCTACAAATCCCTGTGGGAGTCTAGTCCAGGTTGTGTGTATTTTTCCAAGTAAAGGCAAATAAATATTGGAAATCCTCATGTACTGGTATAGAGAAAAAGGCAGACCAGAGGTCTACCACTGTGAAGCATGTAACCAAACATGGGATTGAAGAAACTATGGTGGCAGGATTAGGGACTATGGCATGTCTACGTATAACATAATTGTTAATCACTCTAAGATTCTGTACAAAACAATAAATAGGTTTGCCATGTGGCCCAGGCTTGGGTTTTTTAACTGGCAAAATGGGAGTATTGCATAGAGAGTGATCACATGGAACAATAATACCCTGGCTTTTCAAAGCCTCAATTATAGGGGTGATCCCTTCTATGGCTTATTTGACAATGAATACTGTGGAATGGATGGGGGTGATCCCCCTTTAACTTTAGTAGTAACAGGCATCCAGATATAAGGAGCCTCAGGGTCCTAGAGAGGCCATTCTGTTGCATCTTAGCCTGAGGCTACTAAGGGATTTCCTGCTGTGACAATATCTATAATCTCACTCAGGGATAGTATAATTTCCACAAGATAAGTGACATCATCCCAAGTGGGTTGATGTGCATTAAATATAAACTTTAACTGTGAAATTACTGACTTTGGATCCTGATCAAATCTAGGTATAATTTTCTTCCATGCACTCAAATCCTTTGAGCTAAATGAAGTATATCTTTTAAGCTTCACTCCTCTGCAAGAGTGCCAGCTATCCTGAGGGAAACTGTGAAGGAAACCATGTTCTGTAACATCCTGCAGGGGGGAACAATTTCTGCTGATCTGATTCTAAAGACTGGTCAAAATCTGTTTCTGAGCTCAGGTGATCTCCAGTAGAGGGAACTGTCTTAGCTTCTCTCTGAACACATGGCCTACTATGGTCACACTCTTTCCAGCATTTTATAAGAAAATGCCACGTTACAATATTGATATCAGAGAGAATAAAAATTATAGTCACTAGAGCTATGATTATACCACAGTAGTAAGACTCAAATTTAGTTACAATGCTTCTAGCAATACTAGACATGTACTCAATGAGGAAGACAGGTTCTCCCATCCCATTATTCCAAAAATTTCTTACTGTGTGGATGAGGAGGAAACCCATAACACTATGATGAAACACTGAATAGGTCACTCGCCTGAGCCAGGACATTATGTTGTCCTAAAATATTCCAATAAGAAAAAACAAGTGGAAAGCAAAATATTCAATCATGGTGAAGTTTAAATTGGACTGACTTTTCTCTGACCAGCCAGATAAAAGCTAGAGGCTTTCAGAGGATTTTTAAAATTATGGGAGGCAGTGGACAAATAATGGAGGCAGTGGGGGTGTTAAAGAAATTCACCAGGTTAGTTATCTCCTGGCTGCTTCGCCAATCTGTAAGGGCCAAATTTAGTATGGGAAGAGTTAATTGGGTGGCTCACCTTAATATTGTGGTAAAAAAAGAAACAGCCTTTTTTTTTTAATTTTAGCGAGGCAATTGGGGTTAAGTGACTTGCCCAGGGTCACACAGCTAGTGTTAAGTGTCTGAGGCCGGATTTGAACTCAGGTACTCCTGACTCCAGGGCCGGTGCTCTATCCACTGTGTCACCTAGCTGCCCCCCAGAAACAGCCTTTTTCAAAAAACACAAAACAGGTTTACTAATGGGAACAAATTTAAAACACAAGTGAGGTTAATAGAGCTAGGAACAATGTCTAAATCTCTGGGGTAAAAAGACCCTGGGTACCCTGAACCTGCCTCCAGCCCAGTTAGCTCCAAAGAGCTAGCTTTGCCTCAAAAACTCAAACTCACCACCACCCGAAATCTGTAACTTTAAAGAGAATTAGCTTTGTAGTCTCTTCTGTTTTTGTCTGAAGTTCAAAACACCAGCAGCTCCTCTAATTGTCCCTACCTTCCTTCCCTGTTTTTCTCAGAACAATCTCCTCTTCCTCTAACTGCCTTTAACTGTCTCTCCCCATTATAATCTGGCCAGACCAATGTGGTCATGGAGGAGCTATTAGGGGAGATTAGCTACTTAGTTTCAATAAATGTTCCCCGTGGTCAGGGTTCCTCTTGTTTGTTCAATTATCTCCAAAAGTACACATCCATCTTCTCTTAGGCTTTTCAAGCTTACATTTTTTTAAATCTGACCATAATGAAGCAAAGTTAGGGTTATGAAAAGCCCAAATCACAGTTAATTGCTTATAATAGCCAGGGTCTCTTTTATCCTCACTGCAGAGAAGTTAAAGACCTGGAAGCAATCTTATTTCATCCAATATGCAACCTATTTTGGGACTCATCTGAATTGTTTTAGGGACAAGAGAATTTCAAAAAGCATAGAGAACTAAGAAAAATTTTAGCACGTTATATTTCCATTTCCACTTTGGTCAACTAGTGAATTTTATAAATTCCTAAACATTACTCCATTTATTTCTCATTCTTGGTTTTATTAGTATAGAGATGTACATAATCATTCTGATAGTTTTAAAATATCCTTTCTCCATTGTTTATAATTGACCCATTTCTCATTTCTCACTTTGGTAATTTGATTTCCCTTTCCTCTTTAAAAAAAAATTATTTTTGGGGGGCAGCTAGGTGGCACAGTGGATAAAGCACTGGCCCTGGATTCATGAGGACCTGAGTTCAAATCTGGCCTCAGACACTTGACACTTACTAGCTGTGTGATCCTGGGCAAGTCACTTAATCCTCACTCCCCCCACCCCCCACCAAAACTAAACAAAAACAAAACAAAAACAAAATTATTTGTTAATGGTGTATATATTTTCTAGGTCACAAAAAAACCCATTTTTTGTTTTATTTACTAATGCAATTATTCTTTTCCATTTCATTAATTTCATCTCTAATTCATGGAATTCATTAATTTGTGCTGTAGGTGAGGAGTGAGCACACACTGGTGAATGTGGCTGCAAAGGGCTTGGGGCCCTCCTGGTGGTGGTCATTTCCTGTAACCTGAAGGACCTTAGGGAGCAAGAGTGTTTGTTGTAGCCATGGTGCTGGGGGACCTAGTCAGTGCTCAGGGGTGTAAAGGAATAACTAAGGTCACTAATAGACCAAGGTATGAATGGGAGGAGCAGTGGCTATACCTGGTCTTGAAGTATAAAACATTGGAAGAATCAAGAGGTCAAAGGCTCTCGGATAGAGATTAGAAAATAATGTAATGATTGGAATGATGCCACCTACTGGAGACTTGCTGTGGGAAAGCTCCACCATGAGGAAAATGCCTCAGAGGCATTGTGGCTTTTCCTTGGCGTCAGGAAATGACGTTTGCTCATGGGTGCTGTCTATCAAGGCTACCAGCCAATCAACTTGAGGAGCCTCCTATGGTCTGGGAGGAGACAGGAAGGAGGAGAGGGAGCCTGCGCGGAGAGCTCTGGGGCTTTTTGGGTTCCTGACTTGATGGTGGTGGTGGCAGAGGACTTCACAGGAAATTTGAGGAAAGATAGGAATGCCAGGCTGTTGGAATTTTGTTCTCAATCTTTTTCTTTCTATTTTCCAATAAACCCTGAAAAACCTAAACTCATTTTATCAGTGATTTTAGTCAGTTTCCCCCAAAACTGGGGGAAGAGATTAGAATCCACATTTAGAATCTTAAATTACACAGTTTGGCTGACCACGAAGAGGAAAACCGAATGTTCATCTTCTGATCTTCTGATTGGGTAAGATTTCTCCTCCACTGTCCCTTTCAATTGGAAAGTACTATCAAGTATAGGCTGTTTTAAATTTCAAATGGATCTTTTAAACATCCTAAGTACCCCTTTTCTAGCTTTACCTTCACTAATCAGAGATATTGGCCAGTTTGAATTTGAATATGTTTTTATTACTCTTTTTGGTTTTGTGGGGCTTTGTGGTGTGGTATGGAGAATTTGGCATGCCCTAGATAATATTAGAATAAAGATGATTCCCCGGGATTCCCCATTAGGAAAGCTACTTATGGATTGGAATGAGGGAAAACTTAGACTAAATAGAACCATGACCAGAGGAGGGCTTATCAGACTGTGTTTTATGTGGCATGAGGAATTACAGAAAGAATGGCCCAAATATGGGTCATTTGATCCCAAAACATTGAAGCATTTGCAAAGATGTCCACCTGAACATTTACGTTATTGGAAAATCTGGGCCAGAGCAAGCAAAAATTATCATACTAAAAATATAATACAAAGAAAATTCAGACCCCAAATTGACAAGCCTAAGCTTGTAGACATGGCCTCCCAAACCTCCAAACCCGAGATTGAATGCAAGGCCGTTCAGACTGAAATTCCAAATGACCCAACTCTTATTCCCTCGCCCTCTACTTCCTCCATGCCAAGGAAAGAAAGAAAGAAATGACTCCACTGTAGAGAAGACAGAGAAAGTAAGAATTTTTCCCCTTCAAGAGATCCTCACCCATGGTCAAAAAGGTACTATACGTAAGCTCAGACAATACACACCTTTTACACCCAAGGATTTGGCTTTATGGGGACAAAGCACTCCTAAATTTGATGAAGATCCCACAGCAGTTATCAGGCAGTTTAGAGCAATTTTTAGAGCATATCAGCCCACTTGGAATGATGTTACTGACCTTATGGAAACAATATTGTCCCCAGGAGAAAGAGCAGATATAGTAGCTGCAGCAAACAGCCTGGAAGCCACGGGAAAGGTTGATATTGGGTGGCCTATTCAAGACCCTGACTGGGACCCCAATAACCCTAAGCATTTTGATATGTTGAAAGATGCAAGGGAAACATTGCTGAAGGCAATGGAATCCTGTATTAGAAAGACTGATAACTGGCAAAAATTTATAGATACAGTTCAGGGACCTGATGAGAGACCTAATAAATTTTATGACAGGCTGTGTAAGTATGCCAGGCAATATGCTAGACTAGACCCATTAGACAGTAGAGACGCCCATATTATCTGCTCTCATTTTGTAAACCAGTCCTTACCAGAAATTCGGAAATATTTTAAAAAGCAATGTCCTGGGTAGAATAGTTTGAGTCCTGACAGACTTAAAGAAATAGCAACATATATTTACGAAGGTAATGAGAGAGAAGAAAGGAACAGACAGGACATCTTAGCTCCAGTACAGGAAACAACAGGGCAGAGAAACTGGAAAATTGAAAATCGTTATCAACCCCCTAAATTTTGCGAGTACTGCAAAAAACAAGGACACTTCTTGAGGGAATGTAGAACTAGAAAACAAGACCTTAAGAGGACAATGACTGAGAGCCTTGAGGAATTCTTTGGGGGAAATCGAAATAATTTTGGAAACTTTTATCAGAAAGGAAACAACCGGAGTAATTATAGGCCTTATTATAGGCAGAATCAAAATGGATATAAATCTTTTCAGGGGGATACAAAGAGACAGTATCAGAATAACCGTAGACCCTATCAGGGAGGAACAGAAGGACAGAACCAGAATCAGGGTAACCGTGGAGTCCCTCAAAGGGGGGCACAGGATTGACAAGAGGAAGGGGAGGAATGGAACATAGATAATGAAAGCAACATATTCCCAGATCCGGATTTTTTGAATGCACTTGTGCCAGTCCATTCACCACCCCAGAGTAATGAACCTCATGTGACCCTCAAAGTAGGGGACACATATTATGACTGTTTGCTAGACACAGGAGCTTCTAAATCAGTTTTAGTAAGCAAACCAGATGCTGGGTGTAGACCTGTGGGATTTTTGAATGTAGTAGGAGTCTCAGGAAAGAGCCAGAGAGTGGCAAAATTGAATCCTCGCAAGGTATCTATGGGGCCCTTAACAGTGGAACATTCATTCTTACACATGCCTGATGCCCCTGTAAATTTATTAGGTCATGATCTCCTTTGCAAGCTTAGAGCAACCATATCTTGTGCTCCAGAGGGGGCTGTCTCCCTACAATTGCCAGAGGATAATGTTCATTTATTACCAATTTTACTTACAGAAGCTCAAGGAACAGTAGGGGAAGTATCCAAAATTCCCTCTGACATTCCTGAGTCTTTATGGGCCTCATCCCCTAATGAGGTGGGGCTCCTTAAGTCTTCCATGCCTGTTACCTTTAAAGTTAAGGGGGGACCACCCCCCTCCATTCCACAGTATCCATTGTCTAGGGAAGCAATAGAAGGGATCACCTCTATAATTGAGGCTTTGAAAAGCCAGGGCATTATTATTCCATGTCATCACTCTCCATGCAATACTCCCATTTTGCCAGTTAAAAAACCCAAGCCTGGGCCAGATGGTAAACCTGTTTATCATTTTGTGCAAGATCTTAGAGCAATTAATAATTATGTTATCCCTAGACATGCTATAGTGGCTTCCCCTTCTACCATAATTTCTTCCATTCCCTGTGAATCTACATGCTTCACAGTGGTAGACCTCTGCTCTGCCTATTTCTCCATACCAGTACATGAGGACTTTCAATATTTATTTGCTTTTACCTGGAAAAATAGACAGTGGACCTGGACTAGACTCCCACAGGGATTTGTAGACAGTCCCACATTATTTTCCCAAATTTTACAGCAGGATCTGGCCTCCATTACCTTTAAAGACTCCACACTAGTACAATATGTTGATGACTTACTTTTAGCCTAGGTAACCCTCTAACTGTGCAATGCCCTCACGAAGTGGAGGCTCTCTTACTACGTCACAGGACACAAGCCTTTTCAGATCAAAGGTTGGCTAAGTATGAAATAACCCTGTTAGGTAATGAGAATATCACTTTAAAACGCTGCACAGTTCTTAATCCAGCAACACTACTCACTAACTTACCATTCTCTGTGCTTCTTTAGTTGATATGGCTGAAAAACCCCTGAGCCGATTCTGCAGCCAAGCTTGCTGCATTAGAAGCTCCTGAACATGTATTTAACCTTTCGCCTTCTGAGGATATTCCTTCCAACCTAACCTATGATGATTCTGAAGTAGAAAAGTGGAAAAAGAAATTTAAGGCAAAACAGATCAACGGCATCTGGGTGTCTCCGGAAGGTAAGCCATTTCTTTCCCGGAAATTCTACCACCAGGTATGCCTCTCTGTTCACAGAAAAGGCCATTTTGGTACACAAGGCATTGTAGACTCTATTAAGAGAACCTGGATAGCACCAGGTGTGACTAATACAGCATCTCGAATCTGCTCGGGCTGCTCCACATGTCAGTCTTATAATCAGTATGCTTTTAAGGCCAAAGCTTATGGAGGGCGTCCTCTAGCATATACACCTTTTGAGCACTTACAAATTGATTATATTACGATGCCAAAAGCAGGACATTATAAATTTCGCCTTGTTATAGTTGATCAGCTCACTCTGTGGGTGGAGGCATTTCCCAGCCCCAGAGCCACAGCTGCCTTTGTTGCCAAAATTCTTCTTAAAGAGATAGTACCTCTTTTTGGCCCACCAGCCCGCATCGATTCTGACAAAGGCACACATTTCACTGATTCGATTTTATCCCAAATCTACTCTTTCTTGGGAGTGACTCCAAAATTCTACACACCCTACCATCCACAAAGTTCAGGCCAAGTTGAACGTATGAATAAAGAGCTTAAGAGTATGATTGGCAAATTATGTACTGAAACCCATTTGAAATGGCCTGATGTTCTACCATTGGCATTATTCTATCTACGAAGTAGACCAAGAGGAGAACTTCATATATCTCCTTATGAAATGCTTTTTGGTCACCCTCCTATCCAAGCTAAAACTTTTTCCCCAGTTTATATATCACTGGTGGGAGGTGATACTTCTGTTGCCTCCTATATACAGGAATTACAAACCAGGCTACGTGAACTCCATGAGGCAGGAGCTGTGGTCCAGGCAGGACCATTAGACTTTTCATTGCATAACTTCAACCCAGGAGATAAAATATATGTAAAGAATTTTCAGAGAACCAGTGGAACCCAACCTGCCTGGGAAGGACCTTTTCAGGTATTATTGACAACTCCTACTGCCATTAAAATTGGTGAAAAAGACTCATGGATTCATTGCTCTCAAGTAAAGCCTGTACCATTCATAGGTGAAGAGATTTCAGATAGACCTGAGGTAGACGCTAAAGAGCTAAAAACCCTAATGATAGCAACTGTTAAAGAGCAAAGAGAGTCCGGAGGAAATAGGCAGTTCCCATTTGATAATCCCACTGATCAGTTAAATGCTTTGGGACTCAGTCTTTGTAAAGTATCAGGAGATGGAAATTGCCTTTTTAGGGCTTTAGCAGACCAGCTAGAAGGTCACTGTAGAAATCATCTCAGACACAGACAAGAAGCTGCTTCTTATATGATTAACCATAGACAAGAGTTTGAGTCTTTTAGAGTAAATGACTCCCCTTTTGAAGAATATGTTGACGAATTAAAGAAATTTGGAAAGTGGGGAGGAAATAATACAATTGTAGCATTTGCTAAGCAGCATCAGCTGAATGTGGTAGTTCATCAGTTAAATCAGCCCTTATTGAAAATCAGTGGCACAGACAAAACTGATGCTAGAGAACTCCACATTTTCTACCATAAAGAACATTATGACAGCATTAGAAAGATCAATGACAATTCAGAAACCCCTGCCACTTTGGCATGCAGAGAATTGGGGAACCAGTTAAAACAATGTGGCATACCCCAAACTCTAGCAGCTTAAATACCTTAAAATTTAACAAGCATTTCCTTCTACAGGCAAAAGCACTTGAAGCACATGGCCTAGTTTTCTGGCCCACCTCAATTTCCCCCACCCTTTCCCTACCCTATACCTATTTTTTTAATCCTTTTTGTTTTTTGTTTTGACTTTTGAAAGTCACTGAAAAGACCTGGAATTCACCACACCTTTAAGTTCTTTAAGAGCACAAAAGGGTGCTTAGCGAATCTTTTGCTTTTTATTTTTGGTTTTCGGTTTTGCTTTGTTCTTTTACTTTTGTTTCTTTTGCTTTTCTTTAAAACTAAATTTTGTAAACTAGCTGTGGGTGAGGCCATCGGGCCTCAGAAACTACCAGAATTCTTTTTTTTTACTCTCTCTTTTTGAGAGAACCATGAGTTCTAATGAGTTTTTTTTTCTTTTTCTCCTTTCTTTTATGTTGTTCTGTTTAACTAAAAAAAGACCAGGAAGGGTTATTGAACCCTATTGCTTGATACCTCACGGAAAACATTGAATACTGAATCTTGCCAATTGAAGTCTTATTTCTTTTTGATAAATTAATCACCACTTTAAGTATCTGCTACTGTTATACTAGAGAATTCATGTATAAGATGATGTGGTTTACTTGCTAAAAGAAGATTATGTAATAATGTCTAAAAGAAGATTATGTAATAATGTCTAATATAATCAGCTATTTACATTCATTTATTATTTATATGTCATTATACTCTGGGTATGGTTTGGAATTATTGTATATATCACTAATATATTCTCAGTTATGCAGCATAGCACGCATTTTTACCATCATACTGTCTTTGGTGAAATTAATGAGATTTTGGAAGTATGGAAACTTATCATTTCAGAGACTAACTTTCTGTGAACTCTGATGCAGGCCCTGGAGAGAATATATGTGCAACAAAAGGAGAGACAGGTATACGTAAGTCCATGGTTTGCTTATGATGGTGACTATGTAGAGCACAATTACTAGGCACAGTCCAGTATTCATCCTCTCTCCCTCCTAATTTAACCTAATTTAACTGAACTTATTTATCTTTTTTATCTCACTCAGTTGAACTCACCTGTGGCCTAGCACAATCACTGGCTGTCTCGGAACCATGAGATATGGTATGATAACCTTTCCATAACATTTTCAGGTGTCATGAACACATACTAAATTTGACTTTGATCCAGACACATGGTGGTAAAAAGTGTTACCAATTTCATAACTACCTCAACCCTTTATTAAAAGTCTAAGGATATAAAGGAGGGAATGTAATGGAATTTACTAATTTGATCATTGACAATACTATGCTAAGGTTTAGTAAAAATACAGCAATTCAAACAATTAAAGAAGAGAATCCAGCTTTCCAGACCAGAATCCAAACCAGAGTCCAGAATCCAGTTTTCCAGACCAGAATCCAGTTTCCTCCTGATGACATCTTACCACTTCAAGAAGACAAGAGAACTCAGAGACTTTATATGAACTGTTTTGCTTTATTAGTTTTTACTATCTCCTTTCTGTTATTATATGCCATCTGTAACATGTACTCTATGCAGAGGCTCTCCCTTTGCAAGACTAATGTCAAAGCGTCGGTTCATGAGGACAAAAAAAAAAAATCGCCCTTCTGGACAAAACTTTCCTCTCTTCCTTTTCTATATTGTTGTTCACATAATATTAGTTAGCAATAGTTATTATATTCTTTTTACTGTTCCGTCAAGGAAACATTTTGTTTCTTGAGGAACAAAAGGGGCGACTGTAATGATTGAAATGATGCCACCTACTGGAGACTTGCTGTGGGAAAGCTCCACCATGAGGAAAATGCCTCAGAGGCATTGTGGCTTTTCCTTGGCGTCAGGAAATGACGTTTGCTCATGAGTGCTGTCTATCAAGGCTACCAGCCAATCAACTTGAGGAGCCTCCTATGGTCTGGGAGGAGACAGGAAGGAGGAGAGGGAGCCTGCGCAGAGAGCTCTGGGGCTTTTTGGGTTCCTGACTTGATGGTGGTGGTGGCAGAAGACTTCACAGGAAATTTGAGGAAAGATAGGAATGCCAGGCTGTTGGAATTCTGTTCTCAATCTTTTTCTTTCTATTTTCCAATAAACCCTTAAAAACCTAAACTCGTTTTATCAGTGATTTTAGTCAGTTTCCCCCAAAACTGGGGGAACAGATTAGAATCCACATTTAGAATCTTAAATTACACAATAACAAGATGAAAACCTGAACCCTAAGATATTGTCCTCCACTCCCCAAGAGCAGAGTCCAACCCAAACATAAAGTTAATAGTCAATAAATGGTTTGTTGTTTAAAAGAGTGAACAGTAGAGAAAGAACATAATTATAGATAACTACTATGGTAATAGAGAAGATTAGGGTTTAAACTCAGAAGACAGTGAAGTCAAAACAGCCATTTGTAAAGCTTCAAAGACAAATGAATAATGGCCACAAGCCATTGAAAGAACTTTTAAAAGACTTTAAAGTTTAAATAAGAGAGGTTGAGCAGAAATTAGGGGGAAAATAAGAGTAATGCAAGAAAATCCAGAAAATTATGAAAACAAAATTAAACAATTGAAAAAAGAGATCCAAAAACTTTTGAAAGAAAAAAGCTCCTGAAAAATTAGAATCATGCAAGGGGAAGCTAATGACTTCATAGACACCAAGGAAATAATATGACTAGGGGCAGCTAGATGGCATAGTGGATAGAGCACTGGCCCTAGAGTAAGGAGTACCTGAGTTCAAATCCAGCCTCAGACACTTAACACTTAACTAGCTGTGTGACCCTGGGCAAGTCACTTAACCCCAATTGCCTCACTAAATATATATATATATATATGACTAAATTTTTTTTAAATTTAGAAATAAAAGAGAATGTGAATCATTTCATTAGAAAAACATCTGACCTGGAAAACAGATTGAGGAGAGATAATATAAGGATTTTTGGACTACCTGAAAGTTATGATAAAAAAGAATCTAGACACTATACTTAAAGGAATTATTAAGGAAACTGACCAGAAGTTTTAGATGTAGAGAGTAAAAATAGAAAGGGAGGAAAATCCACTCATAACTGCCTGAATGAGATGAAAAAAATGAAAATTCACAGGAGATTATAGCTAAGTTTCAAACCTCCCAGAAGAAGGAAAAAATACTACAAGTAACTTGGAAGAAATAATTTAAATATTGTGAAGCTACAAGCAGGGTAACACAAAATTTAACAGTTTCCACATTAAAAGACCAAAGAGAATGGAACAAGAGTTGGGTTTAAAACAAAGAACAACTTACTCAGCAAAGTTGAGAGTAGTCCTACAATGGAAAACTGAATATTTAATGAAGTAAAAGACTGTCAGGTGTTCTTGAGGAAAAGAAAAGAACTGAACAGAAAATTTGATTTACAAGAATCAGGAGAAACATAAGAAGGTAAATATGAATGACCAACTATAAGGAATTCAATAAGGTTACATTATTTACTTCTTATATGGGAAATTTTAATATGTAACTTTAAATATGTTGTCATTACTAGGGTAGTTCAAAAGACTGTATGTATATAGAAAGCTTAGGGCTGCATTGAGTATGATGGGATGATCCTGAAAAATAAAATTGTATAGGGAGAAGTAACATGGAACAAATCATATCATACAAAAGAGGCATGAATGGAAGAACTATTACAGTTGGAGGCAGGAATGGGCAGAGCATCCTTCTGCTTTCAGATTCCCTGCTCTTCCTTCTTGGGTCTCTGTTTGACCTGAGGGTGAATTAAGTGCATTCAGCTCCAATTTTGTTTAGGGATCCATGACTGGTGAAAAAATAAAGGTGTTTGCTGGAATTTTCTTAACCTCTGTTTAACTTTGCTGTTCAGGTCTCTCTTACCTACCCAGATTTTTGGTGTAGGCCGAGAAGAAGGGAAACATCCTGTGAGCTGGAACTGATGGTTGCCATTGCAGCCCAGAGGTGGGGTAGAGTCAGGTTGGAGGAACAGCAGCAGCAACAGCTGGTATGGCAGCAGATTCCCTGGGGCTGCACATCTGGCTCCAATGGGAAGAACCTCACTCTTTCTTCTCCCTGGGGCAAGTGTAGGCCTGTTCTTCCTTCTCCTCCCCAGCAGCTCCAGGTAGAGGTCAGGAGCAGAGATAGTTGGAAGAGTGTGTTCAGAAAGAACTTTGATCAACTGTGCCCCTCTTTGGCTCTCTTGTACATGGTAGAGATAAATGATTCTTATTGCAATGGATTTCATGAATGTTCAATAAATCTGAACATAAATCATTTGCTGATAAAATCACAGTTGTTTCTGGATCTTAACCCATGCCTCACCAGGGAGCACTCCTTTGTAACAAAGGAAACAGTGAAATGAAACAGTGGCCTTGATACAGTGACCTTGTCTAATGTGTGCCTATGTTGCTCTTGTCTCTTTGACAATGGGAGGAATGTATCTGTTCACTGGGAAACATGATTATGTTTTGCAATTCCTCAGACCTGTTTCCTTTTGGCCAAATCAACAAGTCAACAAGCATTTACTAAGTGCCTAGTATGTGGAAGTTCTGTGCTAATCACTGAGAATACAAAGAAAACACCAAAACAAACAGCATCTATATGAACAAAATCATTTTAAAAAACTTTGTACACAGATAAAATCAGATTTAAATAAATGGAGAAATATTAATTGTTCTTGGGTGGACATGGGCAATATAATAAAAATGACAATTTTACCAAAATTAATCTATATTTTAATGCCATCCCAACTAAGTTACCAAAAATAAATTTGACTGAACTGAAAAAAATAATAACAAAATTTATTTGAAAGAACAAAAGGTCAAAAATATAAAAGACACTAATGGAAAAATATAAAGGAAGGAGGTTTAGCAGTACCATATCTTAAACTATATCATAAGACAGTAATTTTCAGAACTATCTGGTACAGCCTAAGGAGAAAGGTAGATCAGTGGATCAGAGTTGATATACAATCTACAGCAACTGACAAAGATAGTAACCCAGTGTTTGACAAGTGTAAAGGCTTAAGTTTTGGCTATAAGAATTCATTATTTGGTAAAAATTATTGGGAAAGCTGGGTAAATGATGGAGTAATTCCTAGAAGAAACCTAGGATCTGATTAGAAACATGAGGTTCAAAAATAAATCATTTGAGGGGCAGCTAGATGGCGCAGTGGATAGAGCACCAGCCCTAGATTCAGGAGTACCTGAGTTCAAATCCGGCCTCAGACACTTAATACTTGCTAGCTGTGTGACCCTGGGCAAGTCACTTGACCCCAATTGCCTCACTAAATCAATCAATCAATCAATCAATCAATCAATCAATCGTTTGTGAAGTCTTCCTGCCACTGGGCTCTGCATCATTCAAGAACTGGACATCTTTATGGACTAAGATTATTTAAAGAATTCCTGTGGTTCACAGTGAAACTTTAGAAATAATCCCTTTATATTATTTCTCACAATAATGAGCCAAATATTTTGCCCAAATTTGGAAAGTGTACTCTGATCATTTTCAGCCTCACTCCTGGAACTTTCATAGTAATTCTGGTACTTTGACATTACTTCCTTCATTTTATCATGAAATTCCAAATCTTTCTTCTCATAGTCTTCCTTTTGTTTCTTAACCAGTTCATGTTTCTTCTCAAACTTTTTGGTTGTTGTTCCAATTATGTTTGATTTTTTTCTTCCTCACTCTCAAACTACTTTTTGTAGCGTCACTGACGAGCCGCCGTGTCTTTCTGGAGGAACACTTCCATAGATTCATATATATTGTTGGTATATCTGGCACCATTCTTATCTTGCATCATTTCCCCAACTATGTCCGTGAGCTCTGAAACCTGGGCATCTCTCTGGGCTCCTCTAGCATTATTGTCAAATGCGCAGCATCTGTGTTCACACTTTTCCAACAACTTCCTAAGCTATGAGTCTTGAATTGTTCCTAAGTGATCCTTTATACTTTTTTCTCTTGGTTTGTCTTTCCCAGTGAATACAATGATCATAAATTTCACTGCTTCAGGTCCTAGAACATTAAAAAATAATTCAATGACTGCCTTGTCCTCATGGGTGAAACGACCCACTTGCAACACCAGGAATACAGCATGTGGCCCTGGAGAGGACAGCGTCATGAAATGAGCTATTTCTTGCAAATCTTCTTTCCCTATACTGTAAATGTCCAAAGTGCCTGTAATATCAACAACCGAAATGTCTCTCCCATTTCTTCTGGACTTGGCTTTCCTGTAGACCTTGGTAACTGACTGCCCTGAACAGCTGGATTCAAACTCTCTCTTGCCTAGGAGGGTGTTTCCTGTTGCACTTTTCCTAACCCCTGTTTTCTCCACTAGGATAATTTGGAGTTTTGCCTCCCTTGAGCCTCTTCCACTGCGGTCTGGGCCTGTGGGAAACAAGTAAGAAAAAAGAATGATTGATGCAGTTTTGTAGATAATTAGAAATAAAGAGTAATAAAGTCCTGCTAAAATCCCAGCATGACATGATGACCCTTAGTTTCTTGAAGGACATACCTTTAATGCATAAGCTGAGACAGGTCCTAACAATGTGGACAAGCTTTGAGTATGGGCCGGCTCTTTATTATCCCAGTGAAATTCACAGATCTTTATCCCAGAAAGGGAGGCCACCACCACCAGGTGACTATTGGAAGGCTAGGGGTAGGAAGTAGGGTTTCCTAGAATTGTATAACTGCAAATGCTACCCTTCCTCTGAGGAATATAATTAATGAATTACTACTACTTCCTGAGAACACATTATTGCATGTACATACATAGCCATATTATAGAATAATTGAGGCCTTTTCCTCCATGTTAGGATATCTGCATGATATGGAAGTCCATTCCTCCCTCCCCTAAAGAATCTGAAATACTATTTCATAGTTAGAAACCACAAAGAGAAAAGTTATAATCACCTCCATCAGAATGTCCTTGATTTTCCCTTGAGGAAAAAACCCAAAGCCATCCTTCTACCAGTACTTCCTGGGAAGAATCATTCACTTATTAATCGGCTACTATCCTGTTTGCCTAAGTAGTTTCCATTGATTCTTTATTTCTTTTTCTTTCATTCTCAAAATCAACTGAAAACATGTGAAAACATAATTTTGACTTCTTAGACATTTGTACCTACAAGTGCTATCTTTACTCTCTCAGGAATAGAAATGATTTAATATTGATTGCTGTAGAATGTACACATGAATATACACACTTATGTTTGACAATATTACTAAGTAAGACTTTTATCCTCTTGTTAGGAACTTTGTATATTGAAAGTTAATTCTCAGATTAGACCCAGAGTATACAGAAGGAAATGACCACAGTATCTAGAGTTTGGTAAGTCCAAAGGAAGATCCAAGCCTTTAGAACAAGAACTTACTACTTGACAAAAACTTCTAGAAAAACTGGAAAGCATTCTGGCAAAAACTAGGAATAGACCAGCATTCACACCATATACCAAGATAAGGCTAAAATGAATACATACTGAGGTTCCCTCCACAACAGCCCCTGGCACTGTGGCTGCAGGCAGCTGGAGGAGTATGTGGAGGCCCAGGCTGGAAGTGCTGGCCCAGGTGGCACCTGGAGGTCCTGTTGAGCCAGGCCACACATCCTGCAGCGTCTGGTGCCTGGGCCTAGGAGGGCAGGGCTCTGCAGCCTCCAAGTTCAGGAAGGCCCCTTGGCTCTGGCATCAGGGGCTGGAGCTGGGGCTTCCTGGTCCCTGGGGCAGTTCAGTTTTCAGTTCCAGGGCTCTGGAGGCCAGATTCCAAAGGTCAAAAAACAGAGTGTCTATCTGATGAATTTGAGGAAAACAGAAAGTTTGAGTGATGAAAACTCACTAGATGAAAACACAAAAAACTTACAGAGGAAACACTGGACTCCTTAGCATATTTTTTTTAAGATCTTAGAGACAAGCCTTACATATCCAAGGATTATGACGTTTCATTTGGGAGTAGTGTTCTAACAGTAAAGTTGGGTAGAGAACTGGGAACCTATGTGATCAACAAACAGACTCCCAACAGGCAGATCTAATTGTCTTCTTCATCCAGTGGTCCCAAATGCTACAACTGGACAGGGAAGAACTGGTTATATACTCACAATGGAGTGTCCCTTCATGAACTACTGGATAGAGAGTTTTCTAAAGCCTTGAAAACTCAGTTAGAAATGTCATCCCTGGTCTGTTTTGGAAAAGACCATTGACAAAATCTCATTTTTAAAGACAATGAATGCTAAAGATGAAAAGTACCTCTCTCCTCCTCACCTGAATTTGTTTTTGTCCTCATGTCCTCCCCCAATTTAGCTTCATTCTACATGATAGTTATGTGAAAATAACATATATTTTTGAAGTAAAAAGAAATGAGTACATACTTTAGACAACAAAGGATTTTTATTTAGGGATAAGGGAGGAGTTTATTGCCAAAGAAGAGATAGAGAACATCATGAGAATAAAATGGATAATTTTGATTACATGAAATTGAAAGTTTTTGCATTTATAAATCCAATGCATCTAAAATTAGAAAGGAATCAGGAAAATGGGAAGCTTTTTTTATAGCAGGTGTCTTTGATAAAGGTCCCATTTCTCAAATGAACCAAATCAAATTTACAAAAATAATAGCCATTCCTTAATTGATAAATGGTCAAAGGATAAGAACAGTAATTTTCTCAGAAGAAGAAATCAAAACAATCTGTAGTCATATGAACAAATGCTCCAAATAATTCATAATTAGAGAAATGAAAATTAAAACAACCCTGAGATCCTACCACATACTTATCAAATTAGCTAACATTACAGAAAAGGAAAATGACAAATGTTGGAGGGGACGTGGAACAGCAGGGACCAATGCCTTGTTGGTGTGACTGTGAACTGATCCAACCATTCTGGAGAACAATTAGGAATTGTGTCTAAAAGGCTATAAAACTGTTCATAGCCTTTGTCCTAGTGATACAATTACTAGGTCTGTTTACCAAATAGGTCAAAGAAAAAGTTTCCTATGTGTAAGAGATAATTTATAGTAACTCTGTGGTGGAAAAAGAATTGGAACCTGAGAGAATGTCCGCCAATGGGGGAATAGCTGAACAAGTTGTCACATATCATTGTGATTAAGTACTGTTGTAGTAAAAGAATGACAAGGGGGGGGTGGTTTCAGAAAAACCTGTGAAGGCTTATCTGAACTGATGCATAGTGAAGTGAGCAGAACCATGAGAACACTGTATGCAGTAACATTAACATTGTAAAGTTGATTGCTGGTATAAGATTTAGCTATTCTGACCAATCTGATAATCTATGACAATTCTAAAGGACTCATGATGAAAAATGTTATCCACAAAAGAGAGAACTAATTAATTCTGAGTGTAGCTAGAAGAATATATTTTTATTTTTGTTGCTTTTTCTTTTTTTTGCAACATGGCTAATATTGGTATATAATTTGCATGACTTCAAATGTATAATGGGAATCATATTGCTTGTCTTCTAAAACATAATTTAAGGGATTGAGGGAGGAAGAAGATTTGGAACTCAGTATTTAAAAATGAATTTTTTAAAAGTCTAAAATGTAATTAGGAAATATTTATGAGACATTTACCACCAAATGAAGGAAATGAATTAGGCAGGGAACCTTGATCTTCCTTTAAAGAAATGTCATCAAACTCAGGAAACCCTTGTTCTAATTATTGCCAGTAAGGAGCCCTAACTGAGGTCTCCCTCTCTCTCCCAAATCATGATGTTATATAAAAGTTTACGCTGAGGCCCAAATGACTACTTGGCACCTGGGATCATAAATGTGACATTACACATCATATTTTGTTCTGGAAGAGGACCATGATATCAGGGTGATATCAAGACTAGTAGTGAATTGGATTTAAGTGAGGGAGGGCTATGCAAAGTCATCAGCCTCTCTCCTACAGAGCTCTCTGGGTCCAAACGCAAGGTATACAGCAGGATGAATGGAGATGGCCCTCTATGGTTGAAGCAATTAGGGTTAAATGACTTGCCCAGGATCACACAGCTAGTAAGTGTCCAAGTTGAGATTTGAACTCAGGTCCTCCCAAATTGAGAACCAGTGCTCTATCCACAGCTCTACCTGGGTTAATGGTGAAGTAATTCTAAAAGGCATTTAGGATTTGATTAGAAATATGAGGGTCAGGAATAAATTGTTTGTGAAGGCTTCCTGCCATTCAGATTTGCATCCTCCAAGGACTTCCCATCTTTTTTGGATGCAGCCAAAAGTAGAAACTAGATGGAAATGATTCTGGTTTTCAGAAGGTCTTCTTGAAAATTACAGTCATAGCAACTGTTAGAAGAATGGGCAAAAGAAACTTCAAAACTTGAACAACTGTAGACTGAGCATTCTCAGGCTCATTTTGGACACCTTGCAAAGTTTCCTTTTACTTAAGCTTTAATTGCTCCAACTCTTGTTTCCTCTTCTTCTCCAAGTTCTGCTTTTTCTTCTCAAAATTTTCCTTTGGCTTCTTTCCCATGTTCTTCTCCCACATTTGTTTTTCTTTCTCCAACTCTAGCTTCTCATACTTTTGTAAGACTTTTACCCTCTCCCTCTCAAACTGTTGCTTGTAAGGTTGCCAACGAACCTCCATGTCCTTCTGCAGGAACATTTCCACAGACTTATATGTATTGTTGGTGTAATGGATACCCGCATTATCTTGTACCATTTTCCCAACCATGGCCATCAGCTTTGAAACCTGGGCATCTCTCTGGGCTCCACTAGCATTATTGTCAAATGCACAGCATCTATATTCACACTTCTCCAACAACTTCCTGAAATATGAGTCTTGAATTGTTTCTAAGTAATCCCTTAAGCTTTCTCCTCCTAGTCTGTCTTTCCCAGTGAATACAAGGATCAAAAACTTCACTGCTTCAGCTCCTAGAATCCTATAAAGCCTTTCAATGGCTTCCTTCTCCTCCTTGGTGAAATGATCCACTTGCAGCCCCAGGAGTACAGCGTGTCATCCTGGAGAGGACAGTGTCATGAAATGAGCTATTTCTTGCAATTTTTCTTCCTTTTTAGTGTCAGTGTCAAAAATGCCTGGAGTATCAACAACAGCAATGTTCCTCCCATTCCATGTGGTCTTGGCTTTCCTGCAGACCTTGGTGACTGATGTTACTGAACACCTGGACTCAAACTCTCTCTTGCCCAGGAGGGTGTTTCCTGTTGCACTTTTCCCAGCCCCTGTTTTCCCCACAAGGACAATTCTGAGTTTTGGCTCCCTTGAGTCTCTTCCGTACTTGTCTGGGTCTGTAGGAAATAAGTAAGAAAGAAGAATGAGTGAGTCAGTTTTATAGATGATTGTAATAAATCTCTTCTCAGAAATCCCAGCATGACATGAACGTCATGCATAGGTCCTTGAGGGCTATGCCCATGGATCACAAGCTGAGACAGGTCCTAAACATCTGGACAAGTTTTGAGTACGGGCAACTCTCTTTCTTCCTAATGAAATTCACAGATTCTTGTTAGCAAAAGGGAAGTCACCACCTCCACCATGGGCCTATTAGGAATGGGAGGAGGTGGGAGATGGGGTTTCTTAGAATTATACTGAAAATGCCACTTTTCTTCTGGGGCATAAAATGAATGAATGATTATTGCTTCCAGGAAAACACATGCATGAAAGAACACATTTATACATAGCCATATTATACCCAGGTATTTCAATTACTGAGGCCTTTTCTTACATTTTAGGATCTTTCAGTGATATGGCAGTTTATTCTTCTGTCCCTGAAAAAATCTAAAGGGATATTTCATAGTTTGAATCCCAAAAGAGAAAAGTTATACTCACCTCCATAAAGTCACAGCCTTTGACTTCCCTTGAAGAAAAAACCCAAAGCCATCCTTCTACCAATACTCTCTGGGAAGACTCATGCCTATGTTAATTGGCTACTGTCCTGTTTGCCTACATAATTTTCATAGCTTCATGATTCCTTTCCTTTCATCCTTAAAACCAACTGAAAACATGTGTCAGGGTCCACAAAAACTTAATACATGCTTTCATTACATCTGGTCTGTGTAGTTTTCTACCTCTTCTTATTAAGTCTCTGTGAATGTGATTTTGACTCCTTAGACATTTGTATCTGCAAGTGGTCTCTTTCCTCATCAGGAATGTCAATGATTCAATATTGATTGCTTTAGAATGTACACAAGGATATACACAATTATGTGTGGCTATGGTAATTAATAAGGTTTTTAATGGTATTGTCAGGATCTTTGTGTATTGAAAGTTGATTCCCAAATTAGATCCACAGTATGCAGAAGGAAATGCCCATACCAATCTAGAATTTGATAAGCCAAAAGATCCAAGCTTTGGGGCAAGAACAGACTCTTTGGCAAAAAAAAAAAAAAAAAAAAGTGCTCAGAAAACAGGAAAGAAACTGGGGATAGACCTTCACCTCACTCCAAATACCAAGATAAGGCTAAAATTGTTACATAATTTAGACATAAGCAAATTAGGGGAGCCTAGAAAAACAACCTCTCATATATGTGGATAAGAGTTTATTAACAAAGAAGGGATATAGAAGATCACAGGGGTAAAATGAATAATTTTGATTACATGAAATTTAAAAAAGTTTTTACAGTAATAAAACCAATGTATCCAAAATTAGAAGGAAATCAGGAAAATGGGAAAACCTTTTTCATAGAATGTTTCTCATAAAGGTCTCATTTCTCTGATATATAGGGAGCCAAGTACATTTACAACAATAAGAGCCATTCTGCAATTGATAAATGGTTAAAGCATAAGAACAGGATTTTTCAGAAAAAGAAATCAAAGCAATTTATGGGCATATGAAAAAAATGCTCCAAATAACTCATAATTAGGGAAATGCAAACTAAAACAACACTGATGTTCTACCACACACTTGTCAGATTAGTTAACATGACAGAAAAGGAAAATGACAAATGCTGGAGGGGATATGGAAAAGCAGAGACATTAATGTATTGTTGGCATAGTTTTCAACTTGTCAAAGTATTCTGGAGAACAATTTCAAAGTCTTTCTAAAAGGCTGTAAAACTGAGCATACCCTTATATCTAGCAATGCAGTTACTAAGTCTATATCCAAAAGAGATCAAAGAAAAAGTACAAGGACCAATATGTATGAGACAGGTTATAGTAGCTCTTTTTGTGGTGGCAAAAAGAAGTTGAGAAGGATGTCCACCATTTGGGGAATGGCTGGACAAGTTGTGGTATATGATTGCAATAGAATATTATTATAGTATAAGAAATGATAGGGGGATGGTTTCAGAAAAACTTGTGAAGACTTATCTCAACTGATGCACAGTGTAAAGAATTAATTGTTATTTGAGGTTTTTATTTTATTTTATTTTTTTTATTTTACATATAAGGTATTTTATTTTTTCCATTACATGTAAAGATAGTTCTCAACTTTTGTTTATACAAGCTTTATAATTTCAGATTTTTCTCCCTCCCTCCCCTCCCTCCCCCCTCCCCTAGACAGCAGGTAATCTGATATAGGTTATATCTATATATCTATATACATATAGATATAGATATCTATACACACACATATATATACACATAATAACATTAATCCTATTTCTGCATTAGTCCTGTTATAAGAGAAAAAATCAAAGCAATGATGCAAAACCTCAAAATAGAAAAAAAACCAACAGCATCAAAAACAAAAGAAATAGTATGGTTCAATCAGCATCTATACTCCACAGTTCTTTTTTTTTTCCTTGGATTTGGAGATCCTCTTCTCTCATGAGTTCCCTGGAACTCTTCTGTACCATTGCATTGGTGAGAAGAATATAGTCCATCACAGTAGGTCAACAATCAATGTTGATGATACTGTGTACAATGTTCTTCTGGTTCTGCTCATCTCACTCATCATCAGCTCATGTAAGACCCTCCAGGTTTCTCTGAAGTCCTCCTGCTCATCATTTCTTATAGCACCATAGTGTTCCATTGTATTCATATACCACAACTTGTCCAGCCATTCCCCAATTGATGGGAACCCCCTCAACTTCCAATTCCATGCTACCACATAAAGAGCAGCTATAAATATTTTTGTACATGTGGGTCCCTTTCCCCTTTCCATGATTTCTTTGGGAAAAAGACCTAAAAGTGGTATTGCTGGGTCAAAGGGTATGCACAGCTTTATCGCCCTTTGGGCATAATTCCAAATTGCTCTCCAGAATGGTTGGATCAGTTCATAGCTCCACCAACAATGAATTAGTGTTCCAATTTTCCCACAGCTTCTCCAACATTCATTGTTTTCCTTTTTTGTCATTTTAGCCACTCTGATAGGTGTTAGGTGGTACCTCAGAGTTGTTTTAATTTGCATCTCTATTTGAGGTTTTTATGACCCCATCTTTTGGCTAGAATTTTAAAAAAACCTCGGATTGCTCACTGGCCTGGGGCTCCACAAACCTCAAGGTGCTTCACCCACTGGTTGTAGCCTTCACCATGGTGCTAGCACCTTACATCATCACCACTCGCCAATGCCTACATGGGCCTGGCAAAATTATAATGATTGGAAGCCCAGTGAGGGCAGTCATGTGACTGTCAGAGCAGCCAGCCAATTGACTGGGGACTGTGTGTGGTCAGCCTGGGGTCTGCTGGGAAGAAGGGAGGTTTTTTACCATTCTAGCTTGAAGCTGGAAGGCAACAGGATGCTGCTGTGTGCTCTCAGCTGATTCCTGGGTGGTGGTATTGTTCAGGTTGTATAATTTCCCTTTCCCCATTTTATTTCCTTTTCCTTAATCCTACTGATCCTGTTTGTGTGGGGTTTTTTTAAAGTTCATTCTTGTTAAATAAATCCTGCTCTATTTTGCGGGAGGCTGTTGGTCTCCTTCCTTGCCCCAATATTGTGGCGAGCCGCCTAACATTCCCCAATTAAAAATTGTTCCCTACAATAGTGAGGTGATCATAAACATGAGAACCCTGTACACAGTAATGGCATTATTGTAAAGATAATCAATTAGGAAAGACTGAGCTACTCTCTGTAAGTGAACTCTCCTTTTTTTCTTAGCTTGCAAGCTGTGCTGTCACTTTAAGGAACTTTCATGGACAACAGTTTTGTGATAAAATCAAAGAATAGTAATGTTTCTGCAAAACAATAGGCTTAATTGTTAATGGATTGAGGTATGTCAGTTTTAACAGATGAAACTTTGGATGCCAAAAAGGAGTAGGAAAGAACTTTCTTTTATTTATTTATTTATTTTTGTTTGTTTTTTTGCAGGGCAATGAAGGTTAAGTGACTTGTCCAGGGTCACACAGCCAGTAAGTGTCAAGTGTCTGAGGCTGGATTTGAACTTAAGTCCTCCTGAATCGAGGGCTGGTATTTTATTCACTTTTTCACCTAGCTGCCCCAGGACTTTCTTTTATTAAGAAACTTCTAGAATATATATGTATAGAAATTGCTTTCATATGGGATTTGAGGAGTTTTGGGTAGAAAGCTAACAGTGGCATAAATATAAAATACTCAAAACTCTGACTTGATGCTTCTCACCCCAAATAGCTATCTTTTACTCAGTGGCTGAAATTTTTGAAAAACTTGGTTCCAATCAGTGCCTCCAATTCCTTTTTTCCTACTTCAATCTCGTTATATGTGTGTGTGTGTGTGTGTGTGTGTGTGTATACATATATATATGTATATATAATATATATATGTATATGTGTGTATGTATATACACACATTTTTTAAAATCTAGAACTCAAGCACCCATCAAAAAAGGAGCATAATATATACATCAGAACACAAAAATGTCTTACATATGAAATTGTGTCCATTTTATCCTGCTATTTTTAGAAGTATAGACATTTCACTTTACATAAATTGGCATTGACTTTATTTAAAGAATTCTGAAAAAATCTGTATTCCAATTTAAAAATCACACAGGATTTTATAATATACAAGTATCAGGAGAGGCTGATAGTGTAGATATTGAAACAACAAAGAAGTTCCCAGAATTGCTACAAAAAATAATAGATGAAAATCCCTACTTGTGGGACTGGCCTTTTTTATCAAAAAATGCCATCTCAAACCTAGATCTTTGTGGAAGGAAAAACCGATGCTGGGGCATAAAACTTTGGAAAATCTATTTACTCTTCTGTTTGGAGGGAATGCATCTGGGATTGCAAATTTAAAACTGTTCTTGTGCACTTGTCAGAACATCCTAGAGCACTGAAAGAAATCAGTAAGGCATTTTTTCCCTAACCCTAATGCATGGATAACCCTTAGGATCTTTGGACAGGCATGGTTTATATGCTCTTCATTCCCACAGTTGAGAAATTCTGTAATGACAATGACATTCCTTTCAAGTTTCTCCTTCTTTTGGATAAATCCTCAAGTCACTCTCCCCATCTGGATGAGTTTAACAAAAATGTAAAGTGGTCTACCTACCCCCAACACTACTTCATTATTCTGACCTTTAGATCAGGGAGTAGTTGGGAATTTCAATGCACATTATTTGGGAATTTCATCTGCCCAGGCAATTGTAGCTTTTGATGCAGATAAGAACTTGAAGTTGAGAGACTTCTAGAAGCAGTATAATATTTATCATGCAATCTGAAACGTTGCTAAGGCAAGGGAAAATGTAAAAGAAACACTTTAAGGAACTGATGCTGAACAAGATGAGCAGAACCAGGAGAACACTATACACAGTAACAGCAACATTGTGTGATTATCAACTGTGATAGACTTGGCTCTTCTCAGCAGTGCAATGATCCAAAACAATCTCAAAGAACTCATGATAGAAAATGTTCTCCACATCCAGAAAGAAGAACTGTGGTTTCTGAATGCAGATTGAACTAAGACTTACTCTTTCTACTTTTTGCCTGTTTTTCCCCCTCTTTTTTGAGGTTTTTCCCTTGTGCTCTGTTTCTTCTTTTACAATATGACTAATGTAGAAATATGTGTAATGTTATTATACATATATAACCTATATCAGACTGCTTTCCTTCTTGGGAGAGAGGGGAGGGAATGGAGGGTGGGAGGAGAATTTAAAACTAAAAATCCTCTGAAAATAAATGTTGAGGGGCATTTAGGTAGCACAGTGGATAAAGCACTGTATTCAGGAGGACCTGAGTTCAAATTCGGCCTCAGGCACTTGTCACTAACTGTGTGACCCTGGGCAAGTCATTGAATGCTCACTGCCCTGCCCCTCCCCCAAATAAAAAAAATAAATGTTGAAAACTATCTTTACATGTAGCTGGAAAACAATAAAATACTTTTATGAATTAAAATTATCAAAAAATGTAAAAGAAGCATATATGAAGAGAGTTTGGAGAAAAGTGTACCTACAGTTCATTCTGATTTTCCAGGGTTTGACAAAGATGAAAAGTTCAAGGAAGAGAGCAAAAGGATTATAAAATTAGCAGAATTGGAGCTAGGAGTGAATGAGAATAATTAGGAGTGGATTGAATCTTGTGGAGAAGAATTGTCCAAAGAACATCTGATAGAGCTGGTAGTTGTAAAGATTTCAGAAGAAGAAAGGGAAGCTTTGGAACCCAAGGTGGAACCAAAAGCATCACAATGAAACACTTGGCAGAAACATTTTATCACCTAACATGGATCCAAATACTTCAAGATTTTTTTAAAGTTCAAAGACCAGTTGAGGATAATATTACTTCCTATCATCTGATATACAAGAAAAAAAAAAAAGACCTTTTCCAAACATCTCTCCAGAGCTTCATAAAAAAAAAAAAAAAACGTTGTACAGACAACCACCAGTAATAAAGGCTAGGTGCAGTGAGTACAGAAAGGATAGCATGCTACACACCTGTGATAATTTTACTGTACATTATTGTGGATACTTTATCATTAACTTTACCTTTCATAATTCTGTTGATTATTATCATGTAGTATGTAATATATATGCATTTCTGAACACTTTATGACTCCTGTCAAGGTAATACTTTGTTTATAAGCCAAGTGGAAGTGAGTAGATAGGGGCAGATTTGCATTATGCAAAAATTGTTTTACAAAGAGGTCTGCAGAATGGTTCACTTACAGAAAGGAAGTACTGGCTGTATATAATAACTTCTACATATTACTTTCAAAACTGTCTTGCTTATCTGTACTCCCTTCTGAACATTTTTTTTCTCCGAACAACCTGTTCTCCCATTAAAAAAGAAAGAAATTTGTGACAAATATAGTCAAATGATATAAATGTCCTAAGTGGTTGAGGCCAACAATCTATGTATATTTTTGTTTATTTGTTTATTTTTAATGTTCTTTAAAAAATTTTGAGTTCCAAATACTCTCTCCCTCCATTTCCTACCCTACCCATTGAGAAGGAAAGCAATATGATATTAATTATACAACAATGTACACATCTTTCTGCACCTTATGTTTATCACATCTCTGTTAGGGGAGGTGTTTCATTATGTTTAACTATAATGTTTCCTTATAAGTCCTCTGAACACTTGTTTGATGATTATTTTAACATTTTTTTTCTTTCAGATTGCTTTTTCTACAGTGTTGTATTTTTTTCAATCTTTTGTTTTGTTTTGTTTTTTTGTTTTTGGTGAGGCAATTGGGGTTAAGTGACTTGCCCAGGGTCACACAGCTAGTAAATGTCAAGTGTCTGAGGCCGGATTTGAACTCCCGTCCTCTTGAATCCAGGGCTGGTGCTTTATCCACTATGCCACCTAGCTACCCCTCTTTTTTTTTTCAATCTTAATAGTATTTTATTTTTTCCAGTTACATGTGAAGATAGTTTTCAATATTTATTTTTATAAGATTTTGAATTCCAAATGTCTCTGTCTCTGTCTCTGTCTCTCTTCTCCCCCTTCCCTAAGATGACAAGCAATCCAATGTAGGTTACATATTTACAAACACATTAATGCAATGTTATTTTTCTAAAAGAAATTCTGCTGTTTCTGCTCACTTCAATTGTCATGCATCAGTTTTTTGTATTCTCTGACATCATCTTTTGTCATTTATTATGGCACAATTAAGATTCAATTTCATGCACAATACTATATTTGTCCCAGCCATCCCCCAATTTGAGTACTCCTCTTTAGATGCTAGCTCATTTGTTATCCCCCCACTCCCCTTTTATTCTGCTTTGTTTGTAGCTATTCTCTCCTCAGGATTATCCTTCCTCTTAATATGCCATCCCCTTGCCTTGTTTCCCTGTTGAGTTTAATACATTTCTCCTTTCTACATTACTGTATTCTCTATTTTTTTCACTCTCTCAGTACCTCTTGAGGACATTAAGGTTCTGAGGAAACATTTATTCTACACCCCCTCACCCCCAATAGACTATTACCAATACCATGTGGCTACTTAACTTGTTCAAATAAAGTTATCTTTTTTAGGTTTCTCTTGACTTCTATTTTTTTCACTTCAATATTTATATGCAGTTCTGGTCTTTTCACTGGAAATGCTTGAAAGTTCTGTAGGCCATTAAAAATATACATCTGCCCAGTATGATCATACTCTACTTTGTAGAGCAAATTCTTTTCCCTTTAAGAATATTGAATTCCCAGATCTCCTCAAGTTTAGGCTAACAGCTGTCAGATCTTGACTCTGGTTCCTTCATAATTGAACTTCTCTTTTGGGGGGAATGCTTGCAGTATTTTATCTTTGATATGGGAGGCCTGGATTTTAACTATGCCATTCCTAGGATTTTTCCTTTTAGGGTTTCTTTGAGGAGGTAGTCAATGGAGTCTTTCTGTCTATGCCTCTGGTTCTAGTAGATCTGGTACTTTTCATTCAAAATTTGAAATATAATGTCTAGATTCTTTTTTTGTCATGGTTTTCAGGTAATGATTCTTAAATTATCTCTCCCTGATTTTTTCCAGGTCAATTTTTTTTTTTATCACACACCTCACATTTTCTTCTATTTTTCAAACTTTTGACATTAATAAGGAAAATCTGCTAGGTGGCACAGTGGATAGAGTGCTGGGCCTGGAGTCAGAAAGATCTGAGTTTAAATCCAGACTTACACTTTTACTAGCTGTGTGACCCTCACTAAGTCATCTAATCTTTGTTTGACTGTTTTCTCCTCTACAAAATGAACTAGAGGACATGGCAAACTCCATCAGTATCTTTCCCAAGAAAACTCCAAATGGAATCATGAAAATATGGACACAATGGAAATGACTGAACAACAAGAACAAAAAGGAAGCTAGATTATGCCAAAATGAACCACAGACAACAAGCAAATATCAGTAAAAGAAAAAAATAAGTCTCCTGATGTCTTAGCATCTAGATTCATAAAGCAAAAATGTTATGATCTACAAGAAGACATTAGACAGTTACACATATATAACAGGATAATTCAGTATCCCTCTATAAGATTTGGATAAACCTAATAGTAAGATAAACAAAATGTAAAATGTAGAATTGAATAATTTTTAGTGAGACTAGAATTGAAGGACTTATGGCATCTTCTAAATGGAAAAGCAAAAGAACAATACATTTTTGTACTCCATAGATCTTTCATAAAGTATTACACAGAGATTTTGGAAGCAAATGTCAAAAAAGCATAAATAGTTAATACATCATTTAGAAATTATGATGCAATAAATATAAAAAATGATTCTGGGACCAGAATTAGAAGAAACAGATCCAAATGGACACTTAACAATGACATCTGAAATAAAAGGTGGATCAAAGAACATAGCATAGAAATAATTAATGATTATGTGAAAGAAAATGATAATGATTAAACACATGGGATATTTTCTAGAATGTAACAAAAGCATTCCTTTGGGTGGAAAATCATATCCTTACAATTTTACTTGAACAAAAGAGAAAAAGAGAAAAATATTTAAAACTGAATATGCATTTTTTGAAATTAGGAAATCAACAAACAAAGCTAAAATAAGTACAAGAGATCTTAGATTCAATAGAATATAGATAAATTGGCAATACATGATAAAATTAAAAGCCAGCTCTTTGAAAAGATTAAGGAAATCGAAAAAAACCCTAAGTGAACCTGATAAAAGAGTAGAAATTCAAATCAATCAAATAGCCAATGAGCAAGTTGAAATCACAGTAAAACCAGAAGAAATAAAAAGAAAAATCAGAATATATTATATACTGTCATATGTTAACAAAACAGAACAAAAAAGACATAGAGGAATACTTTCAGACATATAAAATACTCAGAGAAGTAGGTCAGAAAAACAGAGATTCTAAATAAATCAAAGAAGAGGAATTCTATTTATTTCTTTTTTTAATATATTTTTTTATTTTACATGTTACATGTAAAGATTACCAATTACATGTAAAGATAGTTTTAAACATCCATTTTGGTTTTTTGCAGAGCAATGAGGGTTAAGTGACTTGCCCAGGGTCACACAGCTAGTAAGTGTCAAGTGTCTGAGGCCAGATTTGAACTCAGGTACTCCTGAATCCAGGGCCAGTGCTTTATCCACTGCACCATCTAGCTGCCCCTATTTCCTTCTTTTTTTTTTTTTTTTTTTTTTTTTAGTGAGGCAATTGGGGTTAACTGACTTGCCCAGGGTCACACAGCTAGTAAGTGTTAAGTGTCTGAGGCCTGATTTGAACTCAGGTACTCCTGACTCCAGGGCCAGTGCTCTATCCACTACACCACCTAGCTGCCCCCCCACCCTATTTCTTTCTTTCTTTCTTTCTTTCTTTCTTTCTTTCTTTCTTTCTTTCTTTCTTTCTTTCTTTCTTTCTTTCTTTCTTTCTTTCTTTCTTTATTTATTTTTTTTTTTTTTTGCAGGGCAATGAGGGTTAAGTGACTTGCCCAGGGTCGCACAGCTAGTTAAGTGTCAAGTGTCTGAGGCTGGATTCGAACTCAGGTCCTCCTGAATCCAAGGCCAGTGCTTTATCCACTGAGCCACCTAGCTGCCCCCTCCCTATTTATTTCTAATAAAGATAAGGCAAGGTATGCAGTCTCCTAAATTTTTCTGCTTTTTTTGAATAGTTGTACTCAAACTCTCTCCAGCTCAGGAGAGTGTTTCCTCTTGCATTTTTCCCACCCTTGTTTTCCCCAAGAGTACAATTCTGAGTTCTGACTTGTAAATTTTCTTCTACTGTTGTCTGGGTCTATAGCAAACCATCAAGAAAGAAGAATTGAATGACCAGGTTTTATAATAAAGCCCTGGGAGAAAAAAGCCTTGTAAAAAGCATTTGAGCAAATTCAGTTCAACAAAAATTGGGTAAGAAGCAGGCTTATAGAGAATACCAAGACAAAGAGGAAAGCCTCTGTCCTCAGGGAGAATTCTACCAGATGCAAGCACAGGATAAACTATTTAAGACCAGAAAACTGTCACAACCTAGGAGTTTTGGTGGACTCCCCACCTTGGTCCTCAATGAAGGATCAAGGTGATAGGGCAGCTGAAAACCCTCATGGAATCTTAGGCTACTTAAATACAATCCTTGTAGCTTAAGTTTCTTACCTAAGATGTCAGTTGTGTGCCACACAACATCTTTAGTGATATGAGGTACTGAGTAAGACCTGGTCCTTTAAATTGTCTATAAACCTAAGAGCAGCACTATGGGATAATAGATAGAAGGCTGGCTTTGGTGTCAGAGAATCCTGGGTTCATGAAATGTGTGATGATGGGCAAAGGCCATTAACCTCTTAGTGTACTTTCAACAAATCCCTAAATTATAGGTGTCTTTACTCTGGGATCCATAAACATAAGTTTGTTTTGAAAATGTTTTTGAAAATTACATTTGAATGTAATGGATTACTTTGGCAATTCTGTATTTTATTTCATATACTTAAAAACATGATTCTGCAAAGGGATCCACAGACTTTACCATATTGCCAAAGGTCCAGTAAACAACAACAACAACAAAAAAGAATTCCTGCCCCTAACCATAAAGGAGTTACAAAGGTGTTACTGCCCTCTAGAAGTTTCCATCATGGGGATTTCCCATGAAATTGTGATAATATTTGTGTTACAGACCAAAATAAAGCTTAATATGAGGTGAACTGTCCAAAAAAGCTAATGCTATCTTAAGCTGCATCAGCAACAGTGGAGTGGGGTTACCATGGGAAATGACAGTCCATCTGAACCTCAAACTAGTCAGATTCCCTGTGCAGTATCATTTTCTACTTTAGGCCTCATGTTTTCCGAAGTTTGGGCTTTGGAAGTTTGCATTAAATAAATCCTCCCCTCTCATTTGACGAATGAGGAAATTAAGTCCCATTATGGTTAAATCACTTGTCCAAAGTCACAAAGGCCAAAAGAGTCCGGATTTGACTCTAGATGTTCTGGCTTCACCTCTCATCTTGTTCTGCTCCAGGATGAACCTAGAGTTCATGCTGAGGAGGACAGTGAGGAAGGTACAAGGTGTGGACATGATGGCCCAGAAGGGAGAGTTCAAGGAATAGGGGATGTTAGCTGGAGGAGAGAAGACTTAGGGAGGGCATGGTCACTGTCCTCAGGTATCAGGAGGGATGTCATACAGAAAAGGCCTCAGTCCTCCTGCTTGGCCCCAGAGAGCAAAGTTGGCACCAAGAGGTGTCAGTTAGAAGGGGAAAGATTTCAGCTGAATTAAAAAGAAAGAATGCCCTAACAATCTGAGCAGCTCCCACCATGGAATGGTCTGGGAGAGAGTGAGGTCACCATCACTGGAGATGACCAGAGTTGGTAGAGATGTTATAAAGGGGATTCATTCTTTGTGGAGGATGCTCGGCTTATACAAGTGCTTCCAATGAGTCCAAGAAGGCTTCAACTGAAAATGTGACTAATATATGTTATAACATTAGAAATTACTGCTTTTCTGTTAGGCGGAAGCCTAACTACACATTTTAGTGACAGAAAAGTCTAATTGGGAAGTAGTACTGTTTTAAAATGTGCAAAGTGCTTTCCAAACATTATTTCCTTGGATCCTTACAGCAATTCTAGAAGGTAGTTCTGATTATCTGAATTTTACAGATGAAGGAAATGAGGCACACAGAGGTTAAGAAGTTTGCGCAGGGTCACACATCTAGGAAAGATGTGAAGCTGAATTTGAACTTATGTCTCTACTTCCAGGTGCAGACCTTTACTCAATATGATATGTAACTGCATCTACGAAAAATTTGTTTGGTTCCCTGAGCCCTATGCACTGGACAGAGAAATATCCCAACAAAATTATTCCTGTTGCTTCCACGGAGTTACCCCTATATATGGAGAAGGGCAAGCTATCTTAGGATCCCCAAGGAACCTTCCCTTCTTCATTGTGTTTTCTTCATAGACTCCCCCCACCTTAGAACAGAATGCTACACCAGTCCAAAAGCCCACTTTAGTCTAAAAATTTTATACTACCATGGAGGATCCTGGTCACCTCTGCAGTAACATCCCTCATTATATATTAATTGACTTTCCAGTTGATATCACCAACTCTGTTGTGAACCTGGTGATTATTGACCACGTTCTGAAACTTTGATTACACCTGGCTGAAGTGATTTAAAGTAGTTTCTGAAATTGTTGCACTAAGGCCCTGATGCTGAACCTCACCAGAGTGTTTTAAATAATGGGATCAGGTCTATTAAGACCTTGTCAAAGTATTTCAGCATCCCTTTCTCAATACTATATATTAGATGCAAACCATTTAACATGAAGTCCACCCATAATTCACCCATAGTCAGTGAAATAGATTAGGTACACAAGACACAGTACTTAATGCCCACAGGAACCTCATGTTTGATAAAACTAAAGACCCCAGCTTGTAGGAGAAACCACTCTTTGGCAAAAGCTGCTGGGAAAACTAGAAAATATTGTGGCAGAAACTAGGGATAGAACATCTTTCACTGTATACCAAGATAAGATCAAAATGACTACATATTTTAGACATAAAGAATTATACATGGGGACAGCTAGGTGGTACAGTGGATAAAGCACTGGCCCTGGATTCAGGAGGACCTGAGTTCAAATCCAACCTCAGACACTTGACACTTACTAGCTGGGTGACCCTGGTCAAGTTACTTAACCCCCATTGCCCTGCAAAAAAAAAAAAAAAAAAAAAAAAGAATGATACACAAGCAAATTAGAAGAGAAGTGGAAGGAATAGTTTGCCTGTCATGTCAATGGAAAAGAAGAATTTATGAGTAAAGAAGAGATAAAGAGCATTAGGAAATGTAAATTGGATAGTTTTGAATATATTAAATTAAAAAGGGTTTGCACAAACAAAACCCATGCAAGCAAGATTAGAAGGAAAGCATAAAGCCGGGAAACAATTTTTAAAGCAAGTGGCTCTAATAAAGGTCTCATTTCTCAAATATATAGAGAACTGAGTCAAATTGATAAGAATCCAAGTCATTTCCCAATTGATCAATACTCAAAGGATATGAGCAGGCAGTTTTCAGGGGAAGAAATCAAAGCTATCTATAGTTATATGAAGTAATGTTCTAAATCACTGTTGATTAGAGAAATGTAAATTAAAACAACTCAGAAATACCATCACACATCCACCAAATTGGCTAGTATAACAGAAAAGGAAAGGATAAATATTGGAGAGGATGTGGGAAAAGTGGAACATTAATGCACTTTTTTGGTGGAGTTGTGAAGTGATTCAACTATTCTGGAGAACAATTTGGAACTATGTCCAAAGGGCAATCAAACTGTGCCTACCTTTTCTTCTAGCAATACTACCACAAGGTTTATATCCCAAAAGGATTAGGAAAAAGGGAAAAATGGAAAAAGGACATACCTGCACAAAAATATTTATAGCAGCTCTTTTTGTGGTGTCAAAGAATTTGAAATTAAGGGGATGCTTTTCAATTAGGCATTGGTCAAACAAGTTGTGGTATATGAATATCATGGAATACTATTAAACGATAATAAAGGGTGAGCAGAAAGATTTAAAAAAGACCTGGAGAGACTAAAGTGAACTGATACAAAGTGAAGTGAGCAGAACCAGGAAGACATTGTATCCCAACATTGTTTAATGATCAAGTATGAACGATTTAGCTCTTCTCAGCAATCTAATGACCCAAGACAATTCCAAAAGACTCGTGATGAAAAATGCTCTCCACATCCAGAGAAAGAACTGATGGAGTCTGAATCAAGACAAAGACATACTATTTTCACTTTTTGTTTTTCATGCCTTTTAAATTTTGGATACTTTCTTCTTTCACAACATGACCAATATGGAACTATGTCTTACATGATTGCACATATCTTACCTATATCAAATGGTTTACTGTCTCACGGAGGGGGAGTGGAGGGTGGGATGGAGACAATTTGAAATCCAAAACTAAAAATATATGAATGTTAAAGAGATGTAACATGTGTCAAAAAGAAAAAAAGGGGGGTATGGGCCTTAAATTTAGTAACCTAATAACTATAGCTTCTACTATATTCATCCAGAATTAGATCTCCCTTTGATGAGGCCTTCCTCACAGCCATCACTTGCAGCACCAAAGGTGGGCAGATATGTTACTGTTCTTTCTAGTGTTTCATGTGTGTTGTGAGACTCAAAGTAGATAATGGAATTAAAAGATTATGCACACCTCAAAGTAATATATTAATGCCAAATATTGTAATTATATTCATTAACCAGCCTCTTTGTGATGGGGCCTCCAGTCTGCTGATGTCTTCATACTCTCAGCCTACTAGATGCAGCTGGTGGGTCAGTGCACAGAATGCTGGGTCTGGAGTCAGGAGGACTCTTCTTCATTTATTCAAATCCAGCCTTAGACACTTATTAGCTGTGTGACCCAGAAAAAGTCTCTTAGCTTCTATCTGCCTCAGTTTGCTGAATTGTACAATGAGCATAATAATAACACCTACCTCCCAGGGCTGTTGTGAGGATCAAGGGAGATAATATTTGTAAAAATGTGCTTAGGATAGTGCCTGGCACCTAGTAGATGCTAAATAAAGGAGTATTCTCTGTCCTTCTACTGTACTCTTGCTGAGCTCAAGCAATGGTTTATAGAGCAATACCGGGGATTACAGATAAATGTTGCACAAGTAGCTGGTCAGGGGGTATATATGCACACATACTTTTCCTTTTGATCTGCACTTTCTGAATTCTGGGCCAGTAGAGCCAAACTTCAATAGAGAGGAAGTGGGGGGGCTTAGCATCCATAGCTCAGGATGCTGCTGGCTGTGTTGAAAAAAAGTACCTGAATGTCTTGAGGCAGGAGCTAGAGGGTCTCTCCTCTCAGTCTCTTCATGCTTCAGAGAACAGGGATCTGCTTCTACCAGAACCTTCATCACAGCCTGGGCTTTTCTTTCTCCTTCCATATGACTTGACTGTTGGTTCTTCTGGTTGATATCTCTTCCAACAGCCCCAATCCAAGGCTCTCTGGCTCCTCAGGACCCTTTTTATCTGGGTGCCTCCCCCATCCCTAGAGATTCTGAATGTCCCCACAAGTTAATAAGCTTGAACCAAGTACTTACTGTGTGCTGGCACTGGGCTAAGGACTGTGGATGCAGATCATTCCTCAAGGAGCTCACATTCTAATGCAAAAGTCATGTAAAGGACCATGTATCTACAAGGTATATACAGGGTAAATATGGGGTAATCTCAGAGGGAAGGCACCACTGGAGGGGGCGGGGAGGCAGATCCATTGGAAGAGGATTTTTGTAGAAGGTAGGACTTGACCTGAGTTTTGAAGGAAGCCAGGGAATTCAGGTGGCTGAGTTGAGCAGAGAGAGGCCATGGAGGAGAGGCAATGCCCCTGGAGTTGTATCCAAAGGCTTTTAGTTACTCCCCAGAGCATCAATTGTTTCTTCCTTTTGTAATGAGTTTTTACTGATGTCTTTTGTTCTTATCATCCCCATAGTTTCCCCAGTATCCTTCCTGCCCCCATCTATGGGAACCATCTCATAGAACAAACAGTATTGTATTTTAAGTACCAAAAAAAAAAAAAAAAAAAGGGAAATTTTGCACCAACTGACCAATACATTAGGAAATATGTGCAATGTAGAACCCATGTGGGCTTCCTACCTCTGCAAATGGGTGGACTGGGAGTATCTAGCATCCACTTTTTTTTTTTTAAGTGAGGCAATTGGGGTTAAGTGACTTGCCCAGGGTCACACAGCTAGTAAGTGTCAAGTGTCTGAGGCCAGATTTGAACTCAGGTCCTCCTGACTCCAGGGCCGGTGCTCTATCCACTGCACCACCTAGCTGCCCCGCATCCACTTTTTTTCAAAGTTAATCTGCTCTGGCCTCTCCCACACGCTTTCAGATTCATCTTGCTTCTGGGGAGCCTGGTGGATTGCTTGAGTTCAGGAGTTCTGAGCTGCAGTAGGGCTAAAGATAATCAGATGTCAGACTATGTTCAACACCAATAGGATGAGTCTCCTGAAGTGGAGGGCTATTATGTTGAGTAGGAGCGACAAACTTGCCAAGGTCAGAAAAAAGGGGCAAGTTAAACCTTTGGTGTTGTCAGGACCCCCAGGCCAAGACCTCCTCTCTTTTTTTACTCCTCCCTTTTTTCCATTAGGAGATATCCTGTTTTCCAGAGGAAAGGCTCAACAAGCAAGTCGTGTCCTGAGCTTGGCATAACAACAATCCTTTGTGCTCGCCCACTAGATGAAATCGGCCACAGCAAAATCTCAGAATTGTTTCACACCAGCCCCATTGGTCCTTCAGCTCAGACAAATACATGCAGGACCCGTGTTCTGGTCATGAAGGCCTGCTAGGAATCAAACATCTAATTGTTGCTGTTACCCCTCATTTTCAGGGCTACACCTCACTGCAGAGTCCTTTCATTGAGATTTGCCCACACTAAAGCAGACCTCTTTCTAGATTAGACGCTGGCACATGGTCTAGTTTCCCTCCTCCAATCAATAAAGAAAACTTTCTCCTTATGACCACTAATATCTCTTTGGTTTTATTTTTTTAAATGTTGTATATTTCTTTGAGTTAATTATGGTTGTGATGACCTTTGTGAGCTCTCTGGTATTTTATCTTATTTGAGTTGGCAGCGGTTACATAACCTCTGTGACTCTTTGATCATTTGTTTTCAGGATCGACAGTGTTGGTCAGGTGAGTGGCTGCTGCACTTTGAGCCTGGACAAGATTGGATTCCAAATCTAAAAAAAAAATTAAAAAGAAAGAAAAGAAAAGCTCATGGTTAAATTGAAATATAGAAATAATCTGTTTCCTGTAAGTGGTTAAATACCATAGATCACTGCCCATTGGGGGCTGGCCAATAATTCTGCCTTTTGTGGCACTGTGTAAGACGCTTTACCCCAGGGATTACAGGGAGAATAAAAACTCATGGTTCTGGCTTCACAAGGTTAATTAAAATCTCATTCTGTTTTATGTTTTAGAGAATACTAAAAATAAGTCTGGCTTCATGTATAAGGCAGGAAAAAATTTGAAAAGTGAACTAACCATTTTGAATAACATCCTTCATGGAGACAACTTTCTGACATTGTAAAGGTATTTCCTATTTAAATGTAGCTGATATAAGATCAGACACCTATTAGTTACATATTAAAAAACGATATACAAAAAAAAGAAACAATATAAGAGACCTCTACTCTGATGGCCTGGAAAATTTCAAGGCTGGAAAAAATATGAAGGTTTATGTTATGTTATGTTATGTTATGTTATGTTATGTTATGTTATGTTATGTTATGTTATGTTATTTTTGGAACACTAAAATCCCTTTTCTGTATGGTTAACATAGTGAAGACTACATGAAAAGAACTATGGATAAGCGGGTGAATGTAGGATAACTTGGGGGTAATCTCAGAGGGAAGGCACTAGTATTAAGGGGGAGATGGAAGAGGAGGTTTTAGCTAAGACCGGAAGGATGCCAGGGAATTCAGGAGGCAGAGGGGAGGAGGGAGAGTATTCCAGGCATGGGGGACAGCCAGGGGAAATGAAGTGTCTTGGTCAGTAGGGTGTTCAGTGTCACTGAAGCTAGAATAGGAGTGTTGGACCTGGAGTTGTGAAGACCTGAGTTTGAGACCAGTTTTTTTTGTTGTTTTTGGGGGGTTTTTTGGTGAGGCAATTGGGGTTAAGTGACTTGCCCAGGGTCACAGAGCCAGTAAGTGTCAAGTGTCTGAGGCCGCATCTGAACTCAGGCCCTCCTGAATCCAGGGCTGGTGCTTTATCCACTGCGCCACCTAGCTGCCCCTGAGACCAGTTTTAAGACACTTAGGAACTTTGTGCATCTTGGGCACATCACTTTTGTCTGTCTCAGTCTTCTGATTTGTAAAATGGGGATAATAATAGCACTAACATCCTAGAGCTGTCATGGGGATAAAATGAGATATATTTGTAAAAGTGCTTTCTAAATCTTAATGCCATGTCTAACTGCTGGCTGGCATTATTTAATGGATTTTAGTTTAGGTGGGCAGAAACCATGTGTAAGAGATTGAAATGTTGCCAGGTTACAAAGGGCTTTAAAAGTCAAACAGAGGATTTTATATTTGATTCCAACCAGGAGAACTTACCTTCAGCCTAAGGTCTTCCTTGCATTCTCAAATACTAAAGCTATGCTGATCTCCAGATTCTAAGTTGAAGAAAGCAGCAGACCTCCTGACCTTCCTGGTTCCTGAGCTGGCTAGGTTCCTTGGATGAGGGAAAGATTGGCCTCTACCTCTCATTGACCTTTCTTTCTTTGCAAATTCTACCTTGAATCCTCAAATCTATCACCCTGTTCTTTTTCCCTTTCCTTACCCCATCTACTTCAGGTTTAAACAAGAATATATATCTACTAGGGAAAATAAATATGAATTCAAAAACAATACACAAAAGTATGTTAGATATGCATATCAAAAATTCTACCTCAGGCAATTTGGATCATACTATACATCCAAATGAGTTTTTCTGATTACTCAGACCAGCACGCTCTGAGCTAATTTGGTTCTGTGTTTCCATGAATGGCAAAAAATAGATAACTTTGGAAGACTTGATACTGAAAAGTTTCTACTAAGACAACCTTAATTCATTCAGGATAAGAAAAGAAGTGGTCAAAGGGGAAAAAATATCTTTGTTTTAACATTTGCTGATAAGGTTTTTGTAATATAATATATAAAAAGTAACAGCTATACCTATAATTGTAGCCATGTGTGTATATGTGAATATATTTGTCTATGTGTATATATGTATAACTAATATATAACTAATAATTATTCTCCTATAGAAAAATTGTCAAAGGACATGATCAATATGCCAAAAAACAACAACAACAACAAAAGAAAAACAAAAACAAAAACAACTGTAAAGAATTCACAACCACATGGAAAACAATGTTCCAAATCACTAATAATAAGAGAAATGTAAATCAAAATGACTTGATGAGGAAGATTTACGAGAGAATCTGGTTTGCCATAATTCTGTCCTTAGAAGTATAGTTATAAAACATATGAATGTCTTGGAATTATGCCATCAGAGAGAGAAAACTCTCTAACATGTGGCAGGAGGTGGGATTACAATGATGACCTAGGGAAGGTCACTCACTATCTCCTGGGCAGCTTCCAGAGCTGTCCTCGACCTTTGTAGTATCAGCAAAGGATCATGTGGAAAACAAAGAATGTATTCCAGCAGGTTGTTCAGGAGAGTTAAGATTAGATCAGTGTGGTAGAGTCTTGAACAGAATGAATTAGAAATGTGAGCCATGCAAAGATGACTTAGAAGATTGGCAGGAGGGGGGCTGACATGCCCAGGCAGAAGTGGAGCCCAAGCCCAAGGTTACACTGACACAGATCCAGTTCCAGGCAGGTCTCACTAGAGAAAAAGACCCCTGGAACCTCTGAATCAGCTGCAGTGCCAGTGTCTTCTGGAACCAAACTCACGGTCTGGTGAAAGGGCTGAGCAGTTGGCCAGGGGGAGATCACAGGGGTCTCTGCTGGTGCTGATATGGAACTTGGGTGTTTCACCCCTACTGGGAACCAAGAAGTAGGCTTGGGTAACCGTGGCCCAGATTGGGGAGGACCACAGGCTCATTGGAGCTAACAACCACAGCACACAAAGTTTTTCTGCCTGGTTAACTAGCAAGTTGACCTGGGAGGTACAAAAGCTCTCTGAAGAAAATCATTGCTTAAAAATTAGGATTGAGCAAATAGAAGCTAATGATTTTATGAGAAATCAAGACACAATAAAACAAATCCAAATGAATAAAAAATAATAGAGGGCAATGTGAAATATCTCCTTGGAAAAACAGCTGACCTGGAAAATAGATCCAGCACAGATAATTTGAAAATTATCAAACTACCTGAAATACATGATCAAGGAAAGAGCAAGGCTCACATCACTGCTCTCACTCAACCCTTGCTCATATACCTCAGAAAACCTGAGCAGATACTCTGTACAAGGCTTGAGATCACTAATTTTGAATGCCTCTGGCTTTCCAGACACAGGGATGGGGGTCCAGTCCCCTTCCTCTATCATTTGGTACTCTACCTGATAGCCAGTGGACCTCTAGTCATTCCCAGAGGTTGGAGTCAGTTTGAACACCACACAGTAATGTGTGACCTCACCAATCTGGGGAGGGGGAGGTTTGATTGCTAGCTCAAAGTTGGTGCTGACCTGAATTCCCTTTTCATGGAGGAAAATGGAGACTCTTGTTTTCCTGGTCTGGGATATATGCCACAATGAATTGAGTCTTCTCAGAGGAATGATTGCCTTTGGCAAACATTAAGAAGGATTCTGTCAATTGTATTGCTTTTGTTCTTGTCTCTGTGTCCTCTACTCATGAGGAATAGGTCTTTTGCTCCCAGTCAGGATTGAATGGTGTTGAATTCTGAAGCCATGATTTACAGTCAGCTAAGTGCTGTTCCCCTTACAATGAAGTGAATGTAAACACCAGGACAAATCTGTGGGGAGAGCACAGTAGTACAATGTTCAACTCATTCTGGTCAGCTCTGACTTGAATTTCCTTCAGGAGGGTGAGGTAGGACTTTACCAACTTCATCTCATGGAGATTCTGATCTAGGAATTCTAAGAGCCTCCTAGAGATGAATGGGGATTGGCTTTCCCTAGTTAAAACACTGGTTAGGGGGCAGCTAGGTGGTGCAGTGGATAAAGTGACAGACTTGGATTCAGGAGTACCTGAGTTCAAATCCAGCCTCAGACACTTGACACTTACTAGCTGTGTGACCCTGGGCAAGTCACTTAACCCTCATTGCCCCACAAAAAACAAAACAAAATCAACAACAACAACAACAACAACAACAACAAAAACCCCACAAACAAAAAACCCCAAAACAATGGTTAGCTCATCTTCCTCTGCTCTACCTACTCAGATCACAGGTAAGACTTTGGCTATATTATTCTGTAAAATATATCTGTGCTGCTTATTTAGCTCTTGGAATAGCCTGAGCTTTTGGAAAAGACCATTGACAAAATCTCACTTTTAAAGACAATGAATGCTAAAGATGAAAAGATGAAAAGTACCTCTCTCCTCCTCACCTGAATTTGTTTTTGTCCTCATGTCCTCCTCCAATTTAGCTTCATTTTACATGATAGTTATGTGAAAAGAACATATATTTTTGAACTAAAAAAATGAGTACATTCTTTAGACAATAAAGGGGCACATTTATGGATAAAGGAGGAGTTTATTGCCAAAGAAGAGATAGAGAACATCATGAGAATAAAATGGAATCTCAGGCATAAGTAGGAATGAATTTTCTACTGTTAATGGGCCCAGATGGTGTCCAAGGTGAGATTTGAACTCAGGTACTCCTGACTTCAGGTCCAGTGCTCTATCCGTTGCACCACCTAGTCACTCCTGTACAAGTTTTCAAACATAAATACAGTTTTACAAATGTTTTTCTTTATGATCTTGAGCTTGAACATGAGATCAGGTTTGAGTGGCTTCCTCTTTTAATACTGGATCCTAAAGATAAAGCAGGAATCTAAATCAATTCTCTTTATCATCATCATACAAACTTTGTTCTCAGAAAGTAAGCTGAGTTTCTGAAACTACAGAATTACAACAAATCCTCTTGGCATTTAGAAGCTACACAGGGCACATGGATTCCAGAACCTGGAATATTAGTCCTGGGATAAGGGAGTTCCATAGTATCTTTTTTTCCAGACTACAACTCTCCTTCTTGCTCTGTTAAAAAGTTGAGCAACTATCCAGAAAGAGCCTTGAGCCCAGTTAGAGGGCCCAGGGTGGTAATGGAGAAGTAGGTTGCAGAGCAAGGGAAATAGGACTCCAGCAAACAATACATACAGAGTGTGCCCAAAACCTTAGTGCAGTTTTAAACTTTAGATGTAGTCAGAAGTCCTAGGTTGGTGGTGGAGTTGGGATCTTTGGGGCAGGGGAAATAGGGCTCCAGATGATCATATATTCAGAGTGTCCCAAAAATATTAGTGCAATTTGAAGTTTTAGTAACTTAAGGCTGCACTGAAATTTTTGTGACATCCTGTTGATGGAGGAAAGAGGGAAAGAGCCAAACCTATTGGCATGAGGCATCTGGCTGGTGAAAAGTTGGTACTACTACCTCAAAGCCCATGTAACTTGACTGGTCTCTTCTCACCTACCTCATTTCCTCCTGCATCCCCCTCAGAGATGTGATCTTAGCCATCAACAAAAAGCCAGAAAGTTTAAATAACTTGGCATGTTTTCTTCTCTCGCAAGAGACAAGCTGCTAGCTCTCAGCAGTGGGACTTGGGATGGGTTTAAGCAAAATTATCTTGTCCTCATATCAAAGGTGGGCAATCTTTTTCCAATGAGGAGCTAGTTTTTATTTCTCTGAAGTCTTATGAGACTTCTACTGTGAGGGGATAATATCTGTTTGACAAAGGCTGAGTTGGGCTCACTTTAAGAGGGTGAGGAGGTGACCTATGATGAGTGAGGAGGAATCTCTAAGGTTCTAGAAGTCCACCCACTCATGTGACAAAGAAGAAAACTGAGTCCCAGAGTGGCTAAATGACTTGCCCAAAGTCACAAAGGCTAAAAGAGTCAGGATTTGACTCTAGATCCTCTGGCTTCAGTTCTCATCCTGTTCTCCTGCAGGACCAGATAGAGCTCAAGCTGAGGAGGATCATGAGGAAGGTGCAAGGTGTAGACATGAAGACCCATAAGGAAGAGTTCAAAGAATAGGGAATGATTAGGCTGGAGGAGAGAAGACTTGGGGAGGGCATGGTCACTGTCCTCAGGTATCTGGAGGGATGGCATACAGGAAAGGGCCCTGCTTGGTCTCAGAGAGCAAAGTAGGTATGAACAGATGTCAGTGACAAGGGGAAAGATTTCAGCTCAATTACAAAGGAAGAATATCCTAAAGATTTGAGCTGCCCCCACCAAGCAATGGGCTGGGATAGAGTGAATTCACCATCACTAGGAATGGCCATACTTGGTAGAGACATTATGAAAGGGATTCATTCTCCAGAGAGGATATTGCACTCTAACAGTGCTTTCAACTCCTGTGATTCTCTAAATGTCTTAATTGAAAATGTGAACAACCGGGGGCAGCTAGGTGGCACAGTGGATAAAGCACCAGCCTTGGATTCAGGAGGACCTGAGTTCAAATCCAGCCTCAGACACCTGACACTTACTAGCTGTGTGACCCTGGGCAATGTAACGATTGGAATAACGCCACCTGCTGGATACTTACTGTAGAGGAGTTCTGTCCATGAAGGGAAGGTCTTTGAGGGCAAGACCAGGAATCAGGAAGTGACACGGGCTAGTGGGAGGAGGAAGGAAGAGACTGGCGCTCAGTCTCGGTCTCTTTCCTGGGGACGCTGGCAGAGAAGGGAGCTAAAAATGTGCTCTCCCTTTAATAGATAGAAATCTAGGCCTTTCTCTCTCTCTTTACCAAATTCTTGTTTTCCTTAATAAATGCTTAAAAGCCTAACTCTTGCTAAAGCTTATAATTTATTGGCGACCACTCATTAAATATTTTAGACAGACTAGCTAGAATTTTAACCCTTAACAGATGGCTGACCACGAAGAGGAAAGCTGAACCTTACTTCTGATCTTCTGGTTGGGTAAGAAATTTCTCCTACCCTTTAAACTGCTAAGTACTGGCGCACTGGCTGTGTTTTCCCTTTAAGTTTTTTCGAATGGACCTTTTAAACTCCCTAATTACCCTATTTTTGATTTTAGTCTGTTTAACCAGACAAATGGGAGATAAGATCATGTTAATGCTTTGTTTTTGTGGATTTTCTATTTTTCTTTTTATTTTTGTTAAAAGAGCCAGCAACTTACTCACACAAGGAAATATCTCTCCCTCTCCCAACCTTGCTTTTTCAGAGAAACCTGAAGAGATTCCCGCAGCTTTTCCCAGTTCTAACACTAATTGTTGCTCTAATTTTGCATGCCTGGAGGCAATGACCCACCCTCTAGAAGCTTTTAATCCCCTAGCACCTGGAGGCAAAGTGGGGGAAGAGGAATCCAGGCCTGAGTTCAAAATCAAGTCTGATTCAAATTGCTCTGGTCCCTCCCCTCCTCTCCAGACCCCACCCTCTACTCCTCCTATGGCCAAGCCCATAGCTTCCCCTGCCTGGGAAGTCCAGAGATCTGATGCGCATGCTCACCTTTTTCTAACTACATTTGCAGCTTCAGGCTCAGCCCTTCCCCGGCCTGGCTGTGCTTCTGAGACAACCTTAGAAAACCCTTTAAATTCCAGATATACTCGTTTTGTTCATAATTTTGCTAACCTGCTTTTGTCTTTAATTAGTAATCTTATAAAGCATTTGTATGGTGAAAAGACTGACAGACAATATAGAGGGGTTAAAGAAGAAAAACTTAAGCTGAATGAGAATGACAATCATCACCATAGTTCAAGACTCCGATTCTTTTGCCATGGAAGTATATATATTTTACAGAAATGTAGAAGTAAACAGCAAGGTATTGATATGAGTATTGGGGATTTTAGATATCGGAATCAAAAGTGTTCTGAATTCACTCAGAGTAATAGTATCAGTTCAGAGGTTACATAGGATTTCTGTGCTATTATATATACATTTTGAAATTAATGGTATGGGTTTATTTTCATAGAGATTTTCATGCTTTTGAGATTGTGTCTTATACTTAGTTTCTAAAACAAGGAGAATATTTGTAAAAGCTTTTTATAGTCATGTGATCAAGTTTATATTTTATAATACTCTTATTAATATTAAGTTCACATTCATTTAGTCCTAGTTTGAATTTCATTGTTTTTTATTGTTCCATGTGTATTTTCTTCTGTTCGTTTATCTATCTAATTTTGAAAAATTGCAAGATGGTTTTGATTTCATAATACAATGTTAATTCTAGGAGTATTGTGCTCCCATATTCTGAGTTGTTTGTTTTTGTTTTTCTCAACTGATTATTTGATCAAACTCTTTAAAGCATTTCCTTGGCAAATTGGTTGCCATGGCAAGTGTAAATTGATTCTAGAAGTATTATTTTTGATAAGCACATTCCAAAAAAAAAAAAAAAAGAGAGGGGAACATTTGTAAAAGTTTTCTTTTTTCAAAAAAAGTTTTCTTTGAGATTCTGTTGTGCTTTAACTTGTATTTAAATATGTTCAGATTTTTCAAAAAAGTAATTGTATACTAAGTTAAAAAAAGGGGTATTATTTGAAATTGTTGCATAATTATATATTGTGTTCTGAGTCAAGATGTATTCACATTTTTTGCAATCATTTATTATCCTCAATTTTTAAATCCATATGAGACTTGGATTATGGGAACTTATCATTTAAGACATTAATTGCCTTTATTCTGAGTTATCAGATGCCAGTTGGCCAAGATGCCATCCAATCACAAGAGGAATACATGCAAGAGCAGACACTGAACTGTCACATGAGGGGAGACATGCATGAAGTCAAGGTATGGCCGAGGGAACGGCTTTTGACAAATGTTGAGGTTGGATTCTCTTGGTTTAATATTTTATTTTATTTTTCCCCACAATATTGTACAGATGGCTGGAAGTATTCATCCCACCCATCTCGCTCCTACACCTGGCTTCTATGCTCCCTCCTATATGCCTGATGCCATGGACATCTCAATCCCATGCATCTGATTAAGTCTGACTCAGTTTCCTCCAATATGTTCGGTGGCATGGACATATATTCCATCCACCTATTTTAGACCTGGCATACTGCATGGGCAGTATATATTGCTGAAGTGTGGGAATGCTCATATCCCATCATTTCTCTGTTCTTTTATGGTAACCCCCATAATTATCTCAGGTGTCATGATAAATACAGTGTTGAATTTGGCCTTGACACCTGTTACCAATTATATTAGATTTTTTAATTTCTCATAATGGCATGAGGATAATTAGGCAGATGATGCAAAAAGTGATGAAACAAAGATAAAAAATTATTTTAAAAAATTAATATCACAGCAATTGTCTTCTCAATTACCTCCATAAGGGGGGACTATAGTAATATTATAATTTTAAAGAATGTTTCAATTTTTGTTTTATTATATGTTTCATGTGTAACAACTAAGATTCTGAATTCCCTTAGACATGTTTTTGAGAACTTTCATTGTTTGATTTGATTATTGACAAAGCTATTTTAAAGTTGTGTTAAGCTCAATTTTGTAGGAAATTTTCCTGGCTGATTACCAGCATCCACACATCAACCCCTGAAGAGACTTCCATTCTACGACTACACCTAGAGGACATCTGAGAAAAGACTTTCAGAGACTTTAAATGAACAGTTTTGTTTTGTTTTTTTTTCTCTTTCTGTTATAATATACACCATCTGTAACATGTATTCTCTGCAGAGGCCCTCCCTTTGCAAGACTAATGTCAAAGCGTCGGTTCATGAGAAAAAAAAAAATCGCCCCTCTGGACAAAACTTTCCTCTCTTCCTTTTCTATATTGTTGTTCACATATTATTAGTTAGCAATAGTTATTATATTGTTTTTACTGTTCCGTCAAGGAAACATTTTGTTTCTTGAGGAACAACAGGGGGGACTATAACGATTGGAATAACGCCACCTGTTGGATACTTACTGTAGAGGAGTTCTGTCCATGAAGGGAAGGTCTTTGAGGGCAAGACCAGGAGTCAGGAAGTGACGCGGGCTAGTGGGAGGAGGAAGGAAGAGACTGGCGCTCAGTCTCGGTCTCTTTCCTGGGGACGCTGGCGGAGAAGGGAGCTAAAAATGTGCTCTCCCTTTAATAGATAGAAATCTAGGCCTTTCTCTCTCTCTTTACCAAATTCTTGTTTTCCTTAATAAATGCTTAAAAGCCTAACTCTTGCTAAAGCTTATAATTTATTGGCGACCACTCATTAAATATTTTAGACAGACTAGCTAGAATTTTAACCCTTAACAGCAAGTCACTTAACTCTCATTGTCCTGCAAAAAGAAAAAAAGAAAATGTGAACAATATACCCTAGAAAATTTGAAATTACTGCTTTCCTGTCAGGAGAAAGCCTGACTACAGATTTAATGAGAAAAAAAGCGGGAAGTTATACTGCTTTCAGATTTGCAAAGTGCTTTACAATTTGGTCTCCTTGGATCCTCACATAAGTTCTGGAAGGTAGGTATTCTTATTATTATCTCAGTTTTACAGATGATGCAACTGAGGCAGGGTCACACAGAAAGTACAGGTCTGAAGCTGGATTTCATAGTAAGACTTTTCACCTCAACGTTACACCCAGCAGCCTCTAGGAAAAGCCTGTGTGGGGGCCCTGTGTACAGAGAGGGGAATATTTGAACAGGAGGATTCCCCTTGCCTCCAAAGATCTCTCCGTATATGTGAAGAAGAGAAAGACATCGCAGGTTCCCCAAGGACACATTGTAAAGAAGTCATATGACACAGCCAGGAATCAGAAGAGCTGAAGCTCCATGACTCCTTCCAACTCTAGGATTTCTTTTATTACTGTGCTAAGGAGCATCTTGAAATTCTCAAGTCAAGCAATTTAAGCTGACTTTCACTGGAAAAAAAAAATATGCCAAAGGCCACTATTTATACCTGGAATAAAAACCATAGCTCAGAAAAATGTGGGGAATTACTGTCACCTGGGTGTGATTTTTCAATGGTAAGAGTTTTAGGCACTTAAGTTTAATTATTTGAATTAGTAGATAGCTGAGCTACCTAACATTCTTTTGGGAGGGGGAAGAGTGGGACTTCATTGATCAGAGCTGCCTTGATCAACCCCCTCCCTCACTAAATGGACTCTTGCAACGAACTGCAGAGAAGTCTCTCAGAGTCTGACCCTCTGTAATTTCATTGAGTGGATAGTGAAACTCAATGAGAGTCTCCTGATCAAGCCCAGCAACTTTCAAATATTCCAGTAACAAGAAACAACCTTACGGATTCTAGTGGTCAAAAGCCCCTTACCAGAGACTGTGGCTTCCTCTATGGTAGAGAGGGTCCTCACTGGGTCACTCCTGTCACTGCTCTCACTGGTCCAGCCACCATCACACACAGCAGAAACTCGGAACCTGTACACAGTCTGAGGGGTCAGTCCCTCAATGTCATAGTATTTCTCATTGCTTCCTATTCTCTGTTCATACCATTCTCCTGCCCCATCCTCACCCACAGCCTCAGTCTCCTCTCTGTACTTTACTCTATATTCCCTGATCTTGTCTCCTGTTCCAACAACACTTGGACCCTGCCAGTGCAGGGTTACATTCTGTGGTCCGACCACAACAGCTTTTGGCTTCCCAGGAGGGCTAGTTGGGGGAAGTGTCTTCACAGCAGGGCTCACATAACTCATCTCACTGAGCCCTTGCTCACACACCTCAGACAACCTGAACAGATACCCTGTGCAAGGCTCAAGGTCACCCACTTTGAATACCTCTGGCTTTCCAGACACAGGGATGGGGGTCCAGTCCCCTTCCCCCACAACTTTGTACTCTACCTGATAGCCAGTGGTCCTCTCCTCCTTCCCAGATGTTGGGGTCAATGTGAGCTCTACACAGTCATGTGTGACCTCACCAATCTTGGGAGGAGGAGGTTTGACTGGTAGCTCAAAGTTGGTGCTGATCTGCAGTCCCTTTTCATAAAGGTAAATGGAGACCCCCTTATTCTCCTGGTCTGGGATAGAGGCCACAATGAATTGAGTCTTCTCAGAGGAATGAGTGACCTTGACAAACATTGAGAAGGATTCTGCCAATTGTATTGCTTTCCTCCTCGTCTCTGTGTCCTCCACCCACGAGGAGTATGTCTTTTGCTCCCAGTTATGATTGAATGATGCTGGATTCCAAAGCCACTGTTTCCAATCTGCTAAGTAGGCTTCCTTCTGCAAGGAGGTTATTGCAAACACCAGGACAAATCTGTGGGGAGAGTCTAGTAGCACATTGTCCGAGTCACTCTGGTCAGCTGCGACTCGTACCTGCTTCAGGACAGTGAGGTAGGAATTTACCACCTTCATCTCCTGGAGCTTCTGATCTAGGAATTCTGAGAGCCTCCTAGAGCTGAATGGGGACTGGCTTTCCCTAGTTAAAACCCTGGTTAACTCATCTTCCTCTGCTCTGCCTGCCTGGATCACAGGTAAAACCTTGACTATCTCTTTTTGTAAGTCGTCTGTGCTGCTTGTTAGCTCTTGTAATAGCCTGAGCTTTACCTTGGTTGCAGAAAAGACTGAGAGACTTGGTTTCTCCAGCATGTCATTACACCTCTTGTCACACTCAGATAACTTCTCCAGAATGTCCTGGGCATCACATATCAAGCTAATGCTGATCCCTCGAATCAGCTTGGCAGCATTGGGGCTCAGCTTCTCCAGAGGGTACAGCCAGACCTGAAGGGGCACCCCTTGGCCCCTGAGCAGCTTAGGAAGAGAGGCATAGACTTTTACTGCATCTTCATAAGTCACTTGATTGGTCTCAGGAACAAAATCCCCATAAAACTTACACCTGAATTCCTTGCTTGATGTTTTCTTACTTTCCTTCTACTTTGACTGCTACTTTGGGAATCTTCTTTACTCTAGTTTTCAATGTTCCTTCTACATCCTTGACATTTTCATGAGTGGAAGCTTTCTGATCAAACACAAAGAAAGCCTGGGCCCCATAGAGCACTGCTGTGACCACATGGGTGGCTGTTCCTTTATCAATCCCTTCAGGGTAAGAGATGTTCTGATAGCACAAGTGATTCATGGTTAGCTGGGAATACTGTGTAGTCCTACTGTACTTGAGAGTGACCCGGGGTTGCTTGTCAGATATCTTTGTGTCACATAAATATTTGGCAGACCCTTCTATTTTAACCAGCCCCCCAGCATACTTGATTTGAGCTCCCCAGAGACATTCATGGCATTGGTCTTCTCATCAATAGAATCAGTCATGATGATGTCAAAGTCAGTCTTGTATTGCTCTTTTGTTGTCACATCTTTCTTGAGGGTCTCCCTGTCCCACAAAGTGATGCCTAGAATCAGGCAGACATTAGACAGTAAATGGCAGATTGCAGAGGGAATATACTCGGTCACTTTAGGGTGTCCTTTCCTATAAGGACAGCTGGGCCTGGGTGGTAGCATCTAAAGGAATGTAAGCAGGGGAGGAGGCACAGATGCCAGAGTGGAGAAAGTCCCACTCCTGCCCTGGAAAACCTTCTCCAGACCTCTGCAACTCCCTTTCTAGATTGAACCTTCCATGGGTCAGAAAGGGAATGCTTGAAAATCCTCTTCCTACTCTGAACTCCTGGATCTGGATCCTCATTCTTCCTACCCTGGGACCCAGCACACAAATCCTTACTCTGAACCTCTCTGTTCCTTCCTCAGGTAGGGCGAAGGCCCTCCTTCTCCCAGCCTGGGAACTGCATCCTAAAAAATGTCCACGTTGACCTAGATTTCACAAGGTTTACAAATCACTTTCCTCCCAACAACTTTTGTGTGATAAGTAATGGTATTATCATTAGGCCCCACTTTACAGACCAATCAGCTGAGACCCAGAGAGATGAGGGCCAACTTTTTGGAAAACTCACATCAAGTAAGTGCCAAAGTAGTCATGACTCCAGGAGCAGCCCATCACACTGCCTGCCCTAAATAGAGAACAGGAGGTGCCCCAGGGTGAGGTCAGTGCCTGGTGGGGGTAGGAGGAATGGGCCATGTACAAAGCAGGTTTGACAGGGTTAGCTGAGGATACAATCACTGGAACTTTCTCTGAGGCAGAAAAGGAGTATTTATGCTTCTGAAGAAGCAGAGCTCCTTTTGGGTTGTCTTAGCCTGGCCCCTTATTTTGAGACATCCCATGCTGCCAACAATAATAATACCACTCTAGCATTTCTGTAGCACTTTAATATTTGTAAAGTATTGGGGACTGGCTGAGCAAGTTGTAACATATGATTGTGATGGAATACCATTGTGGTGATGAGAAATGATGAGCAGGATGCTCTCAGAAAAACCTGGAAAGACTCACAGGAACTGATGTAAACTGAAGGGAACAGTACCTGGACAACACTGTATGTGGAAAAGGCAATATTTTACAGTGATTGCCTGTGAATCACTTTGCTATTTTCAGCAATGCCAAGATCTAAGAGAGTTCTGAAGGACTTATGGTAAAAAATGCTATCCATCTCCAGAGATGGAGTCTGAATGCAATCAATTCTATTTTCCTTCCTTCCTTTCTTTCTTTGTTCCTTCCTTCTTTCTTTCTTTCCTTCCTTCCTTCTTTGGTTCCTTCCTTTCTTTTCTCTTACAACATGACTAATATGGAATTATGCTTCGCATGTTTATATAACCTATATAAAATTTCTTCTCTTTTAAATGAGGAGTGAGGGGAAGGTGGAAGAGAATTTTGAACTCAACATTTTAAAACATGTTAAAATTAATTTTAAAATGTATGTTTTACATATAGTTAGAAAAATAAAATTAAAAATAATAAATAGAAAAATTTTCAAGTACTTTGCAAATCTTATCTCATTGGATCCTCAGAATAACCTTGCAAGGTAAGTGCTGCTATTATTACCCTCTTCTTGTAGTTGAGAAAACTAAGGCAAATGGGTCAAGTGACTTGTCTGAGGTCTCACAGTTGGGATGTGCCTGAGGCCGGATTTAGACTTTAGTCTTCAGAATTCATATCCAGTCTATTCAGGTCCATCTACTAGAGTACCTGGCTGCATACTACTAGCTGGCTACTGGGATGTGGCTCAGAAAGGCAGTAATTGGGATAGAATTAAGTGGGTCTTCTAGATCTGCTTGTTGTTGTTCAGTTGTGTCTGATACTTCATGACCCCATGGATCATAGCTGTGCATGGGGTTTTCTTGGCAAACATACTGCAGTGATTTGCCATTTCTTTCTCCAGTGGATCCAGTGGATCCTTTTGTCAGGATGTCAGAAGTTAACTGACGTATCCAGAGTCACACAACTAGAAAGTGTCTGAGGCTGAATTTGAACTCAGATCTTCCTGAATCCAAACCAGTGCTCTCTTCTAGATGCTGGCAATGATCAAAAGTCAGCCTATATTCAAAGAACCTGCAACTCTCACCTATGATGGGACTGCCTCCCCTTCCATCTTCCCCCATCCCTCCTCCCACAAAACACTCATTCTACACCATCAGACCTTCCTTTGTCCTTCAAGGTTACCCTTCAAAATTATTTTAACAAGATTGGTTAACATGCACAAACACCCTGGATATGTGGCTGTGGGGGACAATCTGCCCTCCCCTCCTAGCAACACTGTCTGACTTACCAAAGGCTCTGACCCCCTCTCTTGTTAAAAGTGTGTTTAAAAAGCTCAGCCTTCTTTTTGTTAGCTCTTGGGAAGATTGCTTCTCTTTTTGACCTCCTCCCTAGAGAATGAATGAGACCCTCCTAACCCTGCCCTCTTCAAATATCCCTCATCAGTCCTGGCTGGGACTTGATATCACAGAGCAACTCCCATCAGAACAAAATGTTCTAGGTGGGTTCTAATGGGAAAAAAAAAAGGTGAGACCCTCCAATCACTGAGACTCTCTCTGAATCAGACTTTCTTACACTGATTATTTTTTACCCAGAAAAACTCTTTCCTAGCACTGCCCTCTGCTGACATGTGGAGCAAGGCTTTGGATGGAAGAGAATAATTACCAGGGATGAAGGTATCCAAGAGACTGTCATACAGTGTCCCCAGATGTAAGAGTCGACCAAGAGCTGGGATCTCCATTGGGGTCTTTAAGGCCAGACTGTCTGGAAGTTCTGTCCCTGGCATTTCTCAAATGAAAGGAAATGGAGGTTTAGGGTAGTTATCAGAGAACTCACTTTCTAGCAGGCTCCAGCCATAAATGCCCCAGTCCTCAGTGACCAGCTCTCCTCTTCTCTGTTAGCCAGGAATCCTGCAGAAGGGTGGTGATTGTTCTGGGATGGAAAGACATCATTCTTGTATTGAGGCCCCAGAGGAAGCAGACACCATGGAATGAGGTGCCCCACTTAGAGAATCATTGGAACAAGCAAGGGCAGAGGAGAGAGGCATAGTTAGAAAGTAACCAGAGGGACTATTTTGGTTGGGGTTGTGGGAGCGGCAGGAATAAGTAGTTATTTACTACTATAATGTTTGCAAATCACATCACAAATGTCTCATTTGATCTTTACAACAGCCCTGTAAGATAGGTGCTGTTATTATCCCCATTTGACAGTTGAGGGAACTGAGGCAAGCAGAGGGCAAATGACTTGCCTAGGGTCATACAGCTAGATAGTGTGTGAGGTTGGATTTGAACTCAGTTCTTCCTGACTTCAGGCTCAGCCCTATGGTCACTGCACCACCTCACTGCTTCTAGTGTAAGGGGGTATACAAAGACTGGTTGGGTTCACTTTAAGAGGGCAAGGAGGCAATCCTTGGTGGAATCAGCCTTGTACCCTGGCCTTGGCTTGGTGCTTAAGGCAGGAAGACCCCAGTCTATTGGGAGTCAACAGAGAAAGTCACAGTATTGGAAGATCAGAGCTTCCTTGGCTCCTACTGGTGGTTTGTGAAAAGCTGATCATCAGTATAAGGAAAATGAAAGTAAACTCTCTTTGAGCATTCAGCAATCAGAGGCACATTGAAGTATGCTTTTGGTTCATAAAGACTGGACATTTAAGACAGAGGGGCAGCTTCCTGATTTAGTAACAGCCCTGCAGGGCACTGCTGATGGGGACAGGGATCAGTAAGTGATAGGGGGAATCATGGCCTCTGTCTCAGAGATGCTACTGGGGAATGGATTGAAGCCAGCAGAGATGGAGGCCATAAGGGAAGAGAATGGCAGAGAAAAGGAGGATGGGGGCAAGTGCAGGTGATGAGAAACCCTCCCCTGTTGCCCTCCTCCTACCACTCCAAGGGGCCATTTCCTCCCCTGGGAAGTCTGAAGGGGGCAGGCTTCCCCAACTTGAAGGACTACAGGGGGTGTTTGAGTAACAACCTAGTGAGTCAGCAGGGTGTGGCCTACTGGGAGCCCAGCAGGAGCTCCTCTAGTCTGTAGAGTTCTATGGGCTTGGGGAGCTCACAGGCCTACTTTGACAAGGCCATTAAAGCAGCTGAAGGCACTTGATAAGGACTGTCCTTTGTCCTTTTCTAGGTGGCTCAGATGGGGAAATCTGTCTGACCCCATAAAGATGAATCCCCTTGATGGCTGATTCCCCAGTGAAAGTCAGCAAATGAAAGGGGAGTATTCTTAAAAGAGACATATTTGGTGAACTGGGTCCATGTGACCCATCATCCCCTTCCCCACACCCTTTCCTCACCTTCTGTGACTGACCTGTATCAGCACCAATTTTGTCCCACCTCCTGCTTACAGCCCAGCAGAAAGAGACCAGGCTTTAGCCCTGGGCCCCTCTAACACTCTCCTGTGCAGGCCCTGCTAGACTGAGATTTGAGCTGGAAACCAACACAGCCCCAGAAGGTGACCAGAGAATTACAGTGGCTCACACAAACAGTCACTCTAAGGGTGGGACCTTTAGGTGTGGCTCTTGAAGTACTGAGTTGAAAAGAAGATGACTGAACTCCAAACTATGGGCATCAGTAAAACGATATCTCTATAGCAAATATCCTAATATTCATGATTAGGGCAGCCAGGGTCCTTCTGCCCTTCTTGAGTTTAGGATACTCCCCAAATACCCCCAAATACTTGGCTGTTCCAAACCACCCAAAGCTTTGCATCCAGACTCTGGAGCCATGGAATCCTGACATAATTTGTTGCAGGCTGAGAGCCAGGATTCCCTGAGGCTTAGGCTGTTCTAACTGTAGCCTGGAGGGTCCATATACACAAACTATGGTGGTCCCCTGTTGGATTGCAGAGGAGGTCTGAGATGGGGCCCACTCTCATCTTATTCCCTGGTCTCCCCCTCCCCTGGCCTGCCATCGGGCAGCTGGCACTGTTGAACTCTGGAGTGGACTTTTAAAGCATCTCCTCCATCCTCCTACCCATGACAAGCAGCATTCCGTGTCCCAGCTTCTAGAAGCTGTATCTTTGATAAACCAGCCCTTCCCCAAGAGGGGACAGGGTCTCCATTCTAGCAGCTGCTTATATCTGGCCTCCATGAACACTTCCCTACCCTAGACACATGGGCAAATGTGAGATATGGGCCTAGTTGACCTTCTGCAGGCCTCCCTCATTCCATTCCCTGTAGGCAGGCTCCTGGTCCGTGGGGTCTCTGCTCCCTCAAGAAGGTCTATACAATCCAGAAGAGTGGTTCAGGTACCTCCTCATTTTAGGATTCCTTTCCCCCTGGATAGTCTAGTCAGCTGCTGCTTAGAAAGGACTTGAGGGACCAAGGTGTACTACAGTATCTCCTATATGTCCGAAAGCACTTAAAGTATTTACAAGCAGAGAGTATAGTTTTACTGTGGAATAAAAAGGTTGATTTTCCTATTTCTATTTTATTTGCCTTTGGAATAAAAAAATAAGTGCACTTTCCTCAGCTGAGGAATCTTAATCCTTCCTTCCCTCCCTGTAATTCCAGGGCTTTTGAAAAAAGTGTTTATACTTTTTAAAGGAATAATCCCTAGGGTGCACAAATTGTTCATTGCTACCTAATCATTTATGATTATAGCCAGTGCTTACTTCCACTGAGCTGAGGGTGGAGGAACTAAAGCCTCCCTCTCTGACACCTAGAAAACCTCATTCTGAGAGGCAGGTAGAGAGCTGATTTAGCAGTTAGTTGGGTCTCGGTCCAAGTGTTACCACCACCTGACATTAAGTCACTTCCTCCATGCCATATTCTGGCATCACTCCCTTCTCTTATCTGTACCTGCTCCAGGGTGAGGATTTTCCTACCAAGAGCTGCTGCTTAGCATCTGTCCAGCTCTGAGTGCCCTGCCTCTGGTTCCCCCTGCAACCAATTTAGAAGGGGTGATCTGAGATTTAAAACTCTCAGTGCTTTAACTCTTTGTCTAATGCCAGAAGAAAGAATTCTGGCTTGGTTGGTGTTCATCCTTCATTCTCAAGGAGGACCAATGATATCATGAGGTGATGTCTTGAGATTGCCTGGCACTTACCACCTACCTTTTATATATTTTTAATTGGATTCATGGTTTCCATTGGGGTCAGGGAATCCCTGGTGAGGAAACTCCTTCTATCAGTTCAAGTCAGTGCCTCCTCTGCTTCAGAAATTTTCCTGGGGCACGTAGAAATTAAATGACTTGCCCAGGATCACATGGTCAATATATGTGGGAGATGCTAGAATTGCTTGTCTCTTTGTTTTCTTGTGCCCCATCTCTGAGGCGGTGTTCTTTGTGAGCATCACAGCAGCCATGGTTGGTTACGATTAGCTGGCTCACTGCAGAGTCTAACAAAATTGTGAAGTGAGCTGCCTCTGTCTTTGATGATGCCCCCATTGCCTCCTTTTACTCCCCTTTTCTTTTCTCTGGGGCTCTGTTGGGAGCACCCAGTGCCCTAATGTTCTCCCTCACTGAAGAGAACTTTCCATGACGAAAACTCTATCCCAGTTTGTCCAGACTTCAGAATTCTCCTTTCTTTCTTTTTTTGGGGGGAATTTCTTTTCTTTAAAAAATTTCATTTATGGAATAAAACAAGGATTTGTATAACATGGCAAAGGTGATTGCACATTAAACTCCAAATATATTATGCACAACTTGCTATTCCTTTTAAATATATAATAACATTATCATGTAAATTTCTGTTTTTTTTCCTTTTCTTTCTTTCTTCCTTCCCCCAAACTCTCTTGCCCAGAGATGACTATCATTGGATTGAAATAATTGTGGGTATATTGTGTGTGTGTGCTTGCATGCTTCTGTGTGTATGTATGTATGTGTATGCATTTGAATGTATAAAGTTATTCTATATACACTTCTCTTTTACAATTCTTTCTCTGGATGCAGATAACATCTTTCTTCTTATATCCTTTATAGTTAGTTTGGGTATTTATAAGAGTCATAATGACTTGTTCAGAAAACAATATGGTTGTTGCTATACATAGTGCTCTCCTGGTTCTGCTCATTTCACATTTTTCATTATTTCATGCAAATCTTTCTATGTTTTTCTAAGTTGATTGAACTCATCATTTCCTGTAGCACAGTAGTAGTCCACCCAAATCACATCCCACAAGTTGTTTAGCCATTTCCCAGTTGGTGGGCATTCCTGCAATTTCCAGTTTCCAGTTCTTTGCCACCACAAAGAGAGCTGCTATGATTAATTTAGAACATGTAGATTCTTTTCCTTTTTCCTTCATCATTTTTGGAAATATACCTAGTGGTGGTATTGCTGTTTAATAACTCTTAGGGCAAAATTCCAGATTGTTCTCCAAAATGTTAGATCAGTTCACAATTCCACCAACAATGAATCAGCATCCCAATTTTTCCACATCTCTTATAATGTTTGTCACTTTCCCCTTCAATCACTTTAGCCAATCTGATGTATATAAAATGATATCTCAAAGTTGTTTTAATTTGCATTTTTTCTAATCAGTAATGATTTAGAGCACTTTTTCATATGGCAATAAATTAGAAAACCACCTGTTCATATCCTTTGTCCATTTACCAATTCTTTATTTATTTTTGGTTAGAATTATATAGTTCTATGAACACCCAACTGGGCGGAATAATCTATTTAATCTGGGCAGTAAATGAGCCTAACACTCATCAGAATTGGCTTGGAGATCTCAATCTCATCAGAATTGGCTCAAGGAGGGAATAACATACACACTCAATTGGGTGGAGTAATCTCTCTAACTCTGTAGGAAAATAGGAGGGGAATGGGATAAAGAGAGAGGGGCAAAAGAAGGAAGGGCAAATTGGGGGAGGGGACAGACAGAAGCAAATCCCTTTTGAAGAGGGATAGGATGGGGGCAGTGGTGGTGCAGTGGATAGAGCACTGGCCCTGAAGTCAGGAGGACCTGAGTTCAAATCCAGCCTCAGACACTTAACACTTACTAGCTGTGTGACCCTGGGCAAGTCACTTAACCCCAATTGCCTCACCAAAAAAAAAAAAAATAAAAAAAGAGGGATAGGATGAAAGAAGATGGATAATAGAATAAAAATAATGGGGAAGGGAATAGGATGGAAGGGAAAACAGTTAACAATAGTAATCATGAACAAGAGAAAGGGTGGAAATTGTACAAAAAATATTTATAGCAACTCTTTGTGGTGGCTAAGAATTGAGAATCAAGGGAATGTCCATCAACTGAGGAATGACAAAAGAAGCTGTGGTATACAATTGTAGTGGAATGGTGTTGCGCTATAGGAAATGACAAACAGGGTGATCCCAGAAAAACCTGGAAAGACTCATGAACTGATATATAGTGAAATGGACATAGTGTGCATAGTGACAGCAGTATTGTTCAATGAGCAATTGTGAATGACTTGACTGCTCTCAGCAATGCAATGATCCAAGACAATCCTAAGGGACTGATGATGATACTATCCACCCCATAGATAAAAAGAGCACTTATGGATTGTACATATATAACCTGGTTGCTGTCTTGTGGAGAGGGGAGGAAAGGGAGGGAGGAAGAAAAATTTGGAACTCTAAATCTTAAAAAACTACCCTTACAGGTAACTGGAAAAAAAAAAAAATAAATGTTTGTTGCAAAAAAAAAAAAGAATTATCTAGTTCTGAGAGGGGAAGATAAATATCCCCCAATAGTATAATACTACTATCTATATCCACTTGTAATTTATTTAACTTTAATTTAAAAAATTCTTTTTCCTCCAGCAAAAATATGATTGCCTCAGGCCCTACTTCCAAATCCCTAGGCACCAGAGTGTACTGTTAACAAACAGCTTTTCAGGGGGGTAATGTACCTTTGCTACACTTCTAACTTTGATCTACATTAGTAATATTTTCTTCATGATTTTTAAAGTCTATACAAACAATTAAATAATAAATCCAACCCTGGATTTGTAGGGCTTCCCTGAAAATTTAGCAATTGGCCCTGAGGAACATGGAGAGCTGGCTCCCACGCACCCTTCTTCCAGGCACAAAGTAAACTGTTAATAAAAATTTTAGTTATCTAGGTCAGTGTCTGATAAAATAATTCACACTGAAGTGGGAATGACTGGGAATAGTTTATTTGAGGATAATTCTCAACTTAGGGAAGGATTTACTTAGCCTTTCTTGGAGAAGAAGGCTTTTTGAAAAGTACAGCCCAATATTTGTTTGTGTGCATGGGAGTGGGGCAGGGGGAGGGGAGGATGGAGAGAAATGGCCAAGGCATCCACCAGGAAGGTCAGAGGAAGGAAGCGAAGCCTGGGCTGACTATCTTCTTCTCTGGGGAAGGCTAATTCAGGCTTCCTGTAGGAAGAGACTGTAGCCAGAGGACAACTGTAGAGACAATGCTTATCCCAAAGAAATGAATTTGTAATGGTATTAGATATTCAGAACAGGTACTTTGGGGAGGAAAAGGTAAGGGGGGCATTTTAGGGAAACTGAGGCTTGATTTTCAACTACAACACTTGGGATACCACCTTCTCTGACTAAGGGTAAGGTGGGGAACAGGATCAGAAGTAGCAGCTTGGCATTGAGAAAGAACTGTGCTGCCCTGGCTGGCCCTATCCCTAGAGATTCTGAATATCTACCCAAGCTAATAAGTTTGAACTAAGCATTTACTATGTGCCAGATCCTGGGCTAAGGTCTATGGATGCAGATCACCCGTCATGGAGCTCACATTCTAATGCAAAAGTCTAGTAAAGGACCACATATCTACAAGGTACATACAGGGTAAATATGGGGTAACCTCAGAGGGAAGGCACCACTGGGGCAGGGGGGAGGGAGACAGATACATTAGAAGAGGATTCATGTAGAAAGGAGGATTTGAGCTGAGTTCTGAAGGAAGCCAGGGAAGTCAGGTGGCTGAGTTGAGCAGGGAGAGGTCATGGAGGAGAGGCAATGCACCTGGAGTTGTATCCAAAAGCTTTTAGTTACTCCCTAGAGCATCAGTTGTTTCTTCCTTTGTTTTTAATGAGTTGTTTTTTGTTTTTTTTTTTGGTGGGGCAATGAAGGTTAAGTGACTTGCCCAGGGTCACAGAGCTAGTAAGTGTTAAGTGTCTAAGGTCAAATTTGAACTCAGGGCTGGTGCTTTATCCACTGCGCCACCTAGCTGCCCCCTTTTAATGAGTTTTTACTGATATCTTTTGTTTTTATCATCCCCATAGTTTTTCCCCGTATCCTTTCTGCCTCCATCTTTGAGAACCATATCATATAACAAACTGTATTTTTTTTAAATATAAAAAAGGAAAAGGAAAAGGAAAAAAAAAGATGAAAAATGTGCACCAACTGACCAATAAATACATTGGGAAATATGTGCAATGTAGAACCCTTGTGGGTGTCCTACTTCTGCAAATGGGTGGGCTGGGAGTGTCTAGAGCCCACTTTCTTTCAAAGCTAATCTGCTCTGGCCTTTCCCACACACTTTTAGATTCACCATGCTTCTGGGGAGACTTAGCCTGGTGGATTGCTTGAGTTCAGGAATTCTGAGCTACAGTAGGGCTAAAGATAATCAGAGGTCACACTAAGTTCAGCACCAATAGAGTGAGTACCCTGAAGGAGAGGGCTAATTTTGCTAAGTAGGAGGGGCACATCTGCCAAGGTTAAAAAAAAAAGGGGCAGGTGAAAGCTTTGGTTTTGTCAGGATCCTCATGCCCAAGACCACCCCTCTCTTTTCACTCCTCTCTTTTTTCTATTAGGAGATATCCTGTTTTCCAGAGCAAAGGCTCAACAAGCAAGGTGTGTCCTGTGTTTGGCAAAACAACAATCCTTCGTGTTCACCCACCGGATTAATTCAACTGCAGCAAAATCCCAGAACTGTTTCACACCAGCCCATCCGTCCTTCAGCTCAGACAAACACCTGCAGGACTGATGAAGGTCATGAAGGCCTGCTAGGAATTACATGTATCTCATTGTTGCTGCTATGCCTCATTGTCAGGGCTACGCCTCACTGCATACCCCTTGGTACATGTATTGAGATTTGTCCACACTAAAGCAGGCTTCTTCTAAATCCAAACGAGAAGACATTTCTGGTTCAAGGACAAGAGAGCAGGGCATGTGACCACATACTTTTACAATTGTGACACTGTGAACATCCTTTTGGACAAAACTGCAGGGTCTCTTATCCAGAGTTCGTCATATTTGATTTCCCTTCCAAAGTAGATGGAGCCTTTCTAATGTTATGTTATCATGTTGTTGGGGGTTGAGGTAATGAAATGACTGTGCTTCCTATTTTTACCCCCACCCAAAGTGACCATGATTTGCCTCCTGTGAGCAGCTGTTAGTCAGAGAAGGAGATGACAAGACAGTCACTATGATCTAATCAGGTACAACTGGACTGAGGCCCCCTTATGAAAGTGAAGCCACAGGACAAAAGAGTCAAAGCAGAAAACATTTATTAAGAGCCTACTGTGTGCCAGGAACCGTGCTAAGCACTGGGGATATAAGGGAAGGCAGAAGAGTCCCTGCTCTCAGGCACTCACAGTCTAAGGGGGGGGAGGAACAGGCAAACACCTTTGTGCCAACCAGACCCATCCAGGACAAAGTGGAGAGAATCCCTGACTGAGGGAGGGCACTGGCAGTGAGGGCAGAGGGGAAAAGCTTCTCACCAGAGGTGGGGTTGGAGCCCCTTTGGAGGAATGTGGAGGGAGCCAGGGAAGCCTGAAGGCTGGAGGGGCAAGGAGAGAATTCCAGACATGGAGGATGGTAAGGCAAAGAGCGAGGTACAGGAGGAAGGGCAGGGACACTGGGCGGCTGATTCATGGAGAGGAGTGTGGTGGAAGAGTCCTGGGAAGGCAGCAAGGGGCCCTGCTACCAAAGGCTTGAACAACCCAAAGGAGGATTGTATGCTGGATCCTGGAGGCAATAAGGAGCCACTGACCTTTGTTGAATGGAGCCAGGGAAAGTGTGTATATATGTGTGTGTGTGTGTGTGTGTGTGTGTGTGACAAAATAAAATTATAAACACTGTTCTTCACTTTCATCCATGAATGAGATAATTTCTTTTATTTTATACATAGAGGTTAGGGGAGAAAAACATTAAAAATTTCAAGGGGAGTTGTAGAAAAGAAAAAAAGACAGGGAGAAAGAGGAGGGTGAATTTTTTTTTCTAACAGGGACAAGGCAGTCTTCTAAATTTTTTTCTACTTTTTTTCAGATCTTCACCTCTTTGACTATATCAAACAGAGTAGTTTGGGAAACAAACTGATTTAAACACACTATATTTTTACATTCCCAAGCTAACAGGGACTCTGGAAAGGAAAAGGATGCTTTAAAAATAAGGAGTGGCTTCCATTTGAAACTTTTCCAAAATTCTTTTTAAAAAACCCAACCTTTCATCTCTATGCTTCTTCTAAAGAACCTTAGATTCTCAAGTCATTTTAATTCATTTCTTTCCCTGGCTCAAACCACTTGGCTGGGTTTGGGTTAATGATATTGTTGGCCCTTCATTCTGGAAGAGGACCATGACATCAGAGTGATGTCATGACTTGCAATGGATTGGATTTAAGTGAGGATAAGTAAGGGCTGTGCAAAGTCATTAGCCTTACTCTCTCCTCCAGAGTCATCTGGTTCCAGTGGCAAGATATATAGCAGGATGACTAGAGATTGCCCTAGATGTTTGAGGCAATTGGGGTGAAATGACTTGCCCAGGCTCACATACTAAGTATTGTGGAAATTTATTTTGATTTGGGGACCCTACCTTTGGGCTGAGATGAGAAAGCCTTAGGCCCTCAGGGTCTCTTCTGTGTGGGAGGTGCTGGTGTCCCTCCCCCTCTGCTTCAGCTGAGCCAAAAAGCTCCGTGGTCTGACACTGAGTCAGACAGCTGGGGGGAGGGAGTCCCAGCTCCCTCCACCCTGAGCGGATCTATCCGAGAGATCTCGAGCTCATCCAGGCTGGGTTCTGGTGTAGCCCGTGCTGAGGTCCCAGGTGCTCAGCAGGGGCACAGGCCCTGGAGCCCTGGCTGTGGTACTCATGGGAGACACTTGAGCGTCCCTGTCCCCCCAGCTGCAGCTCTGGCTGATGGATTAGCTTGGGGTCTGTGGGGGTACAAAAAGCCCTGAGATTTGAGTGGAGAGAAGTAAGATATATATAGACCTGGGAGTTAGATGGAAAAAAGGAGGCTGAAGGACAACAGAGGGGGGCCGGCAGACAAGTTTAAGGGGGGCTGACAAGATTAAGAGAGCAGAAAGGCTGGAGCACTAAGAGACGGGGGAAGGAGAAAAAGCTAAGAGCAAGAAAGAACGGTGAAGCCAAAGGACAGGATTAAGGGACTGACAAGATTAGAAGAATGGAGGAGAGGGGCGGCAAAGGCGGCAGAGGGCAGACAGAACAGGAGGCAGCAGAGAGCACAGAAGTGGTCAGTACAGGGTACGGGCGGAGTTAGTGAAAGGAGCCTAGCAGTGAAAGTAGAACATACCCTAAGGCAAGAGGTGGCAATGGCCCTTATTGTATTAAAAAAGTTCCACGGACATCCAGAATGCAGTCAGGTTGTACATTTTATTTCCCTGTATTCTTCATTTTAAATAGTATCTCATAAATAAACTCTGCTTTGATTATTTAGTTAAGAGGATTCTTAATCTTTTGCTTATCAATTTGGGAGCAGTATGGAGAACTTTTTAAATGGCCCATACTAAATTAATAGCAGTCAGATAGCCAGCCAGTCAAAAGTCCCCAGATTAGTCATCCACAGATTAGTTCCCCAAAATTAGGCCCAGTCATCAAAAATATTTTTACATTATCTCAGGTGAGATTTGAACTCAGGTCCTCCCATCTCCACCCCTTCTCCTAGCTTTCTAGGTTAATGGTGAAATAATCCTAAAAGGAATTTAGGATTTTATCAGAACATGAGGATCAGGAATAAATTGTGAAGGCTTCCTGCCACTGGGATTTGTATTCTCCAAGGGCTGCCCATCTTTATGAATGCAGCCAAAAGTGGAAACTAGATGTGAAATGATTCTGGTTGTCAGAAGGCCTTCTTGAAATATACAGCCGTCGCAAATGATATAAGAATGGGCAAAACTGTCCCCATAACTTTAGAAAGTGTAGACTTATTATTCTCAGCCTCACTTCGGATACCTTCAAAATTGTTCTTGTACTGAAGCATTAATTCCTCTAACTCTTGTTGCTTCTTCTTCTCCAAGTTCTGCTTTTTCTTCTCAAAATCTTCCTTTGGCTTCTTTCCCATGTTCTTCTCCCACATTTGCTTTTCTTTCTCCAACTCTTCCACTAGCTTCTCATACTTTTGTAAGATTTTTTCCCTCTCCCTCTCAAACTGTTGCTTGTAAGGTTGCCAACGAACCTCCATGTCCTCCTGCAGGAACGTTTCCACAGATTCATATACATTGTTGGTGTAGTGGGTACCCCCATTATCTTGCACCGTTTTCTCAACCATGGCCATCAGCTTTGAAACCTGGGCATCTCTCTGGGCTCCACTAGCATTATTGTCAAATGCACAGCATCTATATTCACACTTCTCCAACAACTTCCTGAAATATGAGTCTTGAATTGTTTCTAAGTAATCCCTTAAGCTTTCTCCTCCTAGTCTGTCTTTCCCAGTGAATACAAGGATCAAAAACTTCACTGCTTCAGCTCCTAGAATCTTATAAAGCCTTTCAATGGCTTTCTTCTCCTCCTTGGTGAAACGACCCACTTGCAGCACCAGGAGTACAGCGTGTGGTCCTGGAGAGGACAGTGTCATGAAACGAGCTATTTCTTTCAAATTTTCTTCGTCTTTAGTGTCAGTGTCAAAAATGCCTGGAGTATCAACAACAGCAATGTTCCTCCCATTCCATGTGGTCCTGACTTTCCTGCAGACCTTGGTGATTGACATTGCTGAACACCTGGACTCAAACTCTCTCTTGCCCAGGAGGGTGTTTCCTGTTGCACTTTTCCCAGCCCCTGTTTTCCCCACAAGGACAATTCTGAGTTCTGGCTCCCTTGAGTCTCCTCCACACTTGTCTGGATCTGTAGGAAATAAGTAAGAACAAAGAACCAGTAAGCAGGATTTAAAAAATGATTGTAATAAATCCCTGCTCAGAAATCCCAGCATAACATGGAGGTGACCCTTAGTTCTTGAGGGCTATGTCCAGGGAGCAGAAGCTGAGATGGGTGTCAACAATGTGGTCAAGCTTTGAGTATGGGTTAGCTCTCTTTCTTCCTAATGAAATTCACAGGTCCTTGTCAGCATAAGAGAGGCCACCACCAAAATAAGGCTAAAATGGCTACATAATATGACATAAAATGTGATATCATAAGCAAATTAGGGGACCCAAGAAAAACTACCTCTCATATCTTTGGATAAGAGATTATTAACAAAGAAGAGATATAGAAAATAACAGGGGTAAAATGAATAATTTTGATTACATGAACTTTTAAAAAATTGTTTTTACAGTAATAAAACCAATGTATTCAAAATTAAAAGGAAATCAGAGGGGCAGCTAGGTGGCGCAGTGGATAGAGCACTGGCCTTGGAGTCGGGAGTACCTGAGTTCAAATCCAACCTCAGAAACTTAACACTTACTAGCTGTGTGACCCTGGGCAAGTCATTTAACCCCAATTGCCTCACTAAAAAAAAAAAAAAAAGGAAATAAAGAAGATGGTAAAACCTTTTTCATAGCAAGTTTCTGTCATAAAGGTCTCATTTCTCTGATATATAGGCAACCAAATAAATTTACATCAATAAGAGCCATTCCCCAATTGATAACTGGTCAAAGGATAAGAACAGGTATTTTTCAGAAAAAGAAATCAAAGCAGTTTGTGGGCATATGAAAAAATGTTCCAAATCACTCATAATTAGGGAAATGTGAACAAAAACAACATTGATGTTCCACCACACACTTATCAGATTAGCTAACATGACAGAAAAGGAAAATGACAAATGCTGGAGGGGATGTGGAAAAGTAGAGATATTACTGCATTATTGGAGCAGTTTTCAACTGGTCCAAATATTCTGGAGAATAATTTCAAATTCTTTCTCAAAGGCTATAAAACTGAGCATACCCTTTTATCTGGCAATGCAGCTACTAAGTCTATATCCAAAAGAGATCAAAGAAACAGGACAAGGACCAATGTGTATGAGACAAATTATAGTTGCTCTTTTTATGGTGGCAAAGAATTGGAAGTTGCAAAGGACATCCACTATTTGGGGAATGACTGGACAAGTTCTGGTTTATGATTGCAGTGGAATATGATTATAGCATAAGAAATGATAGGGGGATGGTTTCAGAAAAACCTGTGAAGACTTATTAGAACTGATACATAGTGAGGTGAACATAAACATGAGAACCCTGTATATAGTAATAGCAATATTATAAAAATGATTAATTATGAAAGACTTAGCTATTCTGATTAATGCAGTGATCCATGACAATTCAAAAGGACTCATGGTTAAAAATATCCTCTCCAAAGAGAGAACTAATGATCTACGAGGGCAGATAGAAGTATATATTTTTCACTTTCTTTAATTTTCTTGCTTTTTGGGTTTTTTTTGCAACATGGATAATATGGCTATATGATTTACATGACTTCAAATGTATAATGGGTATCATATTTGTCTTTTCAATGGGTTGGGTAAGGGATAGATGGAGGGAGAGTATCTGGAAGTGGAAATTTAAAACTAAATTAAATAAAGAAAGATGTATTTTGGAAATATTTAATAAAGGAAATAAAATATAATGAAATACCAAAAATAGTTTATTTCCAATGCCCTCTAAATTCTGAATGAGCATTTCACAAGTAGAATCCCAGAAAAAATATAAAGAAATATCAGCACCTCTATAAATCTCTAATTCATTACTCATAAGAACACCTCAAGGCCATTCATTCTCCTATCACTTGGAAGATAATTGGCAAGTTTCTTTTAAGGACTACCTATTCATTTTTGCAATTGCATGTAAAAACTGGTAAAAAAATTTCTCTCCATCTTGTCCAATTAACTTCATAAATGAGTGGGGCAACTAGGTGGCACAGTTTATAGCACACTGGCCCTGGAATCAGGAGGACCTGAGTTCAAATCAGCCTTCAGAAACTTGACACTTACTAGCTGTGTGTCCTAGGGCAAGTCACTTAACCCTGATTGCCTCAAACATCTGGGGCCATCTCCAGTCATCCTTGCCAATGGAACCAGATGGTTCTGGAGGACAGTGAGGCTGGGAAATTTGCACAGCCCTCCCTCACTTAAAATCCAATTCACTGCAAATCATGACATCATCTCTTGATGTCATGGTCCTCTTGAAGAATGAAGAACAAACAACAACAATCATAGAGGAGTGTTGTGGAAATTTATTTTGATTTGGGGACCCTACCTTTAGGCTGAGATTAGAAAGCCTTAGCCCCTCAGGGTCTCTCCCCCTCCTCCTCAGCTTCAGCTGAGCGAAAAAGCCCCATGGGCTATACAAGACGCCAGGTCAGACAGCTGGGGGAAAAAAAAGCCCCCAGCTCCCTCCGACCTGAGCGGAGTTATCTGAAGGATCCCGGATGGCCTGTGCTGAGGCATAAGGCTCGAGAGCACACCCCCACCACCACCACCACCAACCACAGCTCTGGCTGGTGGATTAACTTGGTCTGTGGGGGCGAAGGAAGCCCCAAGATTTGAGTGGAGAGAAGAAAAGGTATATATAGACCTGGGAGTGAGACTAGGAGGAGGAAGGATGGACTAGAGAAAAGGAAGGAGACTGACTAAAAAAAAGAGGGGGACGGACTAGAGAAGGACGGACTAGGAGAGAAGCTGACTAGAGGGCAGGCCGGACAAGGAAGGAGGAGAGTTCGGTTCAGAAAAGGAGAGCCGGGTCTGACAAGGTTACCGGCCTTAATACAAACCAGGGAAAGTGTAACTTGCCCTGAGGCCGGAGGCGGCTAAGGCCCTTATTGTATTCAAGAAGTTCAAAGAGCAGCAGGTGCGCAAGAGACGCAGTGGAAAGAGCCCACAGGAAAGCAGTCAGGTTGTACACTTTATTTCCCTGTATTCCTAATTTAAAATAGTATCTCATAAATAAACTCTGCTTTGATTATTTGGTTAAGAGGCTTCTTAATCTTTAGTCTATCAGTTTGGGAGCAGTGTGGTGGAACTTTATAAACGGCCCATATTAAATTAACAGCAGTCAGATAGCCAGTCAAAAGTCCCCAAATTAGTCATCCATAGATCAGTCCCCCCAAAATTAAGCTAGTCACCAAAAATATTTTTACAGTGGCCACCTTGGTTTTGATGGCCTATATCACCTGGCATCATAGATAAGTTTCTTTATAACTCCTTTGTCAGTCAATCTTGAATAAATGAGGGAACCTTTCAGTTCCATATGCTTTTCCCCTCAACTAATTTCTGTGCTCATAGATTCCAAGACCCAGACCTGGAAACTGAGGTAGCAAATGACACCTTGGTCCTCATCTATCACCATCCTGGAATCTCCCCAACTCCCCCAAATTAGACTATTCTTGCATAGATGAGAGAAGGGACTCTTCATATACAAAAAAGGCAAACTGAGAAGTCATATTTGGAAACTCCACACTACCCCAATTCAGATGCCGATTTGGAGTCTTACATCATCCCATTCCTGGACATTGGGTGGCTATATGGGAGGAACATTTATAAACCATTTTTTGAAGATATAACTCTTGTAGTTGCATTTCCTTTCCCCCCTTCCCAGTGTATATACTTGGGCTTCCACATAGTCACTCATTTACCAGCAAATGAAGAAATGAGCCAGGTAGCATACCTTCATCACATGTCTTCTTCATTTCAGAAACCACTTCCTCAAACTCAGGAGGACCTTATTCTAATTGTGTTCAGTGAGGAGCCCTAATTGAGGTCCCACTTTGTCTCTTCAATCAGGATTTTATAGATGTTTCCACCTAGGCCCACAAAACATAGCACCTGGGATCATAAAAATCCACATCCATTTTTTTAGCTGTCAAGTAGGTATGGGCATATTCTAGTCCCATAATGTTCATCTCCCTCAACCTATGACAGTGTTCAAAGATCCTAGAATATAGATCTGGAAGCAAAAGTAGCAGATAGTACCTTTTTGTCATTAATCTCTATCCTGTTACATTGCCCCCTCCCTCCACCTCAGACCATACCCCTAACACCCATCAAAAATGTGATTTTCTTATACAAAAGAGGAAATCTGAGAAGCCATCTTAGAAGGAACAGACACACCCTCACTCCAATATGGAAGCCAATTCTTTCATTAGAAGGCAAGTTTCCCATATGGGCATCTGTAGTCATCCTGATATATATCTCTCCACTGGACCCAGGTGATTCCAGAGGAGAGACTGAGGCTGGTGACTCTGCACAACCCTGCCTCCCTTAAATCCAAGTCACTATGAGTCATGCCATCACCTTCCCATAGTGCTATGTGAGAACAAAGGACAAACAACAAAGACTTTCCTCAGTAGAATGTGAGCTCTTTGCAAGCCACAATTACTTCTTTCTTTGTATTCCTATTGCCCAGCACTTAACACAGCAATCCACCCTGAGTAGGTCTGTGACTGCAGCATCTCCCTCCCATCTCCAGCCAGCTGTAAAGAATGTCCTTTCATATCCCTCTTGTATGGGAGTTTCTTCTTCTCTCTTCCTAGTGTAGAGGCTACATGATCACTTACTCACTGATTTAGAGGGGTCTCTGCCTTCTGGTGCAAGAATTGAAATGGGTTCAAGGAACTGACCAACATCTCCTCACTTCTAAACTCCCTGAACTCAGTCACACACAGTGTGCACTCATGCCTCTTCAGTGATTGAGTGGTCTGATTTCAGTTCCATTGTCAGAGGATGTAGGGCAAGAGTGTCCCCCAGGGATCGTTGGGGGTGGGAGTGGAGACATGAACATGGGAGAATAGAGGTGTGTAGGTTTCTGTGAAAACAGTGGGATTTAGCTGGCAGGAGCTGCCATTCTCCTACTTGCATGGTGTCCTTTTTCTAGACCATAACTCATTTTTCTCTGTTAAAATCCTTGGCCTCTAGCCAGTCAGAGGGCGCAAAGTGGAAGTCGAGGAATAGGTTTTGGGTTGTGGGGGGTAGGGACATAGGACTATAGCTGACAGAATAACAAACATCTGAATGAATTTAATTCATGAACATAGATTTAGAACAAGGCTTAAAAGAGATACAAAGAGAAAAAGGAAAGTCTCTGCTCTCAGGGAGAATTCTACCAGATGCAAACACAAGATGAGGGGCTTAGGACTAGAAAACTTTTGATAATCTGGGAGTTTTGGTGAGCTGCTCCACATGGGCCTGAGTGAGGCTTCAAGGTGACATGGCTCCTGAAAACACTCATGAAATCTAAGATTGCTTAATTAGAAGCTGTGTGGCCTAGGTGTCTTACCCAAGATATCAATTCTATGCCATACATCATCTCAAATGATAGCAGGTATTGAGTAAAACCTGGTGCTTCAAAACTGCCTATAAGCTTGAGGGAGCTTGTGTGGGATAATGGGCAGCAGACTGGCCTTCGAGACAGGAAGTCGTGGGTTTGTGCCCTATGTGATGATGGGTAAAATCCCTTAAACTTCTTAGTGCACTTCCAAGAAATTAGAGGTACTCCCTAAATTAGAGGTGTCTTTACCCTGGGATCCATGGACTTATATAGTTGTTTTAAAAATATCTGTATTTTGGGGGGCAACTATGTGGCACAGTGGATAAAGCACTGGCCCTGGATTCAGGAGGACCTGAGTTCAAATCCAAACTCAAAAACTTGACACTTACTAGCTGTGTGACCTTGGGCAAGTCACTTAACTCTCATTGCCCAGCCAAAAAAGTATTTTATATATATATATATATATATATATATATATATATATATATATATATATATATATATATATATATATATATATATATGTATATATATGTATATGTATATGTATATATATGTATACACACATATATGTATATATGTGTATGTATATATACACACATATATACATATACATATATATACATATATATACATACACATATATATACATATATATACATACACATATATATACATATATATACATACACATATATATACATATACATATATATAGTGGATTTGAATCTAATTGCTTTCTTTTGTGATCCTGTATTTTATTTTATTCCTTTAAAAATATTATTCTGCAAAGTGTTCCATAGACGTCTCCATCCTGCCAATGAGTCCAAGAGAGAAAAAATGTCAAGAACTCCTACTCTCAAACCATACATTACTAATGAGTTACTGCTCTGTATAGAAGGAGTTCCCATCATGGCATTTTTTCATGAAATTGCGATGATATTACAGGTTCAAACTTTAAAAAACAACCTTCGGGGCAGCTAGGTGGCGCAGTGGATAAAGCACCGGCCCTTGAGTCAGGAGGACCTGAGTTCAAATCCAACCTCAGACACTTAACACTTACTAGCTGTGTGACCCTGGGCAAGTCACTTAACCCCAATTGCCTCACTAAAAACCAAAACAAACAAACAAAAAAACCCCAACCTTCATGGGAGGTCAACTGTCAAAAAAATCTAACAAGATCTTAGGAAGCCTCATTAGGGGGAGAATGGTTTTTTTTTTTCCATGAGAAATAACCGTCTCAGTGTATAGCAAACTGGTCAGATCCCATGTGCAATATCATCTTTTAATGCAGGCACCACATTTGCAGAAGTTTAGATTTTGGAGTGAGGAGGAATCTTAAAAATTATATGTCTCCTCCCACGCTTTATTTGACAAATGAGGAAATGAGGTCCTGTTATGGTTAAACGACTTGCCCAAAGTCACAAAGGCCCAAAGAGAGTCAGGATTTGACTCTAGTTGTACTGACTTCAGCTCTCATCTCCTTCTGCTCCAGTATGAGCTAGAGCTCATACTGAGGAGGACAAAGAGGAAGGTGGAAGGTGTAGACATGATGGACCAGAAGGAATTGTTCGAGGAATAGGAAATGTTTAGACTAGAAGAGAGAAGGCTTGGGAAGGGCATGGTCACTGTCCTCAGGTATAAGGAGAGATGTCATACAGAAAAGGCCTCAGTCCTCCTGCTTGGCCCCAAAGAGCAAGGTTGGTACCAACAGGTGTTAGGTAGAAGGGGAAATATTTCAGCTCAATTAAAAAGGAAGAATGTCATCACAATATGAGCTGCCCCCACCATGGAATAGGCTGGGAGACAGGGAGCTCACCATCACTGGAGGTGGCAACAGTTGGAAGAGATATTCCAAAGGGGATTCATTCTTCTGGGAGGATGCTAGACCCTAAAGGTGCTTCCAGCTCCCATGATCCTATGAAGGCCTCAGCTACAACATTAGACTAGCACCAGCTACATTAGAAATTGCTGCTTTCCTGTTAGGAGGAAGCCTGACTAACATTTTAGTGACAGAAAAGGCTAATTAAGGTTCACAAAGTGCTTTACAGATATTATATCCTTGCATCCTCACAACTGTTCTGGAAGACAGCTACTGTTATGAGCTTCATTTTACCCATGAAGGAACTGAGGCAGAGAGAGGGTAAGAGACTTGCCAGATAGGAAGGGTCTGAAGGTGGACTTCCTAGTAAGCCTTTTCACCTCCAGGGCCGGCTCTCTATGCATTGCAACAGCTAGCTGCCTCCAGGAAAAGTCTGTCTTGGGGCGTCAGTCCCTGTGCAGGACTATTCCTGCTGCTCCAAAGAGCTGACCCTATAGATGGAGAAGAGAAAGACATCTCTGGCTCTCCTAAGAGACATTGTGGAGATGACATATGATGCAGCCAGGAGTCAGAAGAGCAGTTGCTCTATGACTCCTTACAAGTCTAGGATTTTTGTTTGTTTGTTTGTTTATTGTACTAAGGAGCATCTTGAAATTCTCAAGTCAAGCAATTTAAGCTGACTTTCAGTGGAAAAAATAAATATGTGCCAAAGGTCACTTTTTATACCTGGAATAAAAACCATAGCTCAGAAAAATGTAGGGAATCACTGTCACCAGGGTGTAATTTTCAATGGAAGAATTTCAGGCACCTGGTTTAATTATTTGAATTAGTAGATAGCTGAGCTACCTGACCTTATTCTGTGAGGGGGAAGAATGGGATTTCATTGAACAAAAGTGCCTTCATCAACCCCCTCCCTCACTAAATGGACTCTTACAAACTGCAGAGAAGTCTCTCAGAGTCTGACCCTCTGTAATTTCATTGAGTGGATAGTGAAACTCAATGAGTCTCCTGATCAAGCCCAGAAACACTTCAAATAATTCAGTAACAAGAAACATCCTTATAGGTTCTAGTGGCCAAAAGCCCCTTACCAGAGACTGTGGCTTTCTCTGTGGTAGAGAGGGTCCTCACTGGGTCACTCCTGTCACTGCTTTCACTGGTCCAGCCACCATCACACACAGCAGAAACTCGGAACCTGTACACAGTCTGAGGGGTCAGTCCCTCAATGTCACAGAACTTCTTGTTGTTTCCTGTTCTGTGTTCAAGCCATTTTCCTGCCCCCTCCTCACCCACAGCCCCAGTCTCCTCTATGTACTCTATGATATATTCCTTGATATTGACTCCTGCTCCAACAACACTTGGACCCTGCCAGTGCAGGGTTACAGACTGTGGTTCCACCACAAGAGCTTCAGGCTTCCCAGGAGGGCTGGTTGGGGGAAGTGTCCTCACAGCAGAGCTCACATCACTGCTCTCACTGAGCCCTTGCTCACACACCTCAGACAACCTGAAGAGATACCCTGTGCAAGGCTCGAGGTCACCCACTTTGAATACCTCTGGTTTTCCAGACACAGAGATGGTGGTCCAGTCCTCTTTTCCTACAACCTGGTACTCTACCTGATAGCCAGTGGTTCTCTCCTTGTTCCCAGAGGCTGGTGTCAGTTTGAGCTCCACACAGTCATGTGTGACCTCACCAATCTTGGGAGGAGGAGGTTTGACTGGTAGCTCAAAATTGGTGCTGATCTGCAGTCCCTTTTCATAGAGGTAAATGGAGAACCCCACCTTGTTCTCCTTTTCTGGGATAGATGCTACAACAAATTGAGTCTTCTCAGAGGAATGATTGATTTTGGCAAACATTGAAAAAGATTCTGCCAATTGCATTGCTCTTCTCCTTATCTCTATGTCATCAACCCATGAGGAGTATGTTTTTTGCTCCCAGTTATGATTAAATGATGCTGGATTCCGAAGCCACTGTTTCCAATCTGCTAAGTAGGGTTCCCCCTGCAAGGAGGTGAGTGCAAACACCAGGACAAATCTCTGAGGAGAGCCTAGTAGGAAATTGTCCAACTCACTCTTTTCACCTATGACTCGAACCTGCTTCAGGAGGGTGAGGTAGGAATTTACCACCTTCATCTCCAAGAGCTTCTGGTCTAGGAATTCTGAGAGCCTCCTAGAGCTGAATGGAGACTGGCTTTCCCTAGTTAAAATCCTGGTTAGCTCATCTTCCTCTGCTTTGCCTGCTCTGATCACAGGTAAGGCTTTGGCTATATTATTCTGTAAAATATGTCTGTGCTGCTTATTTAGTTCTTGGAATAGCCTGATCTTTTCCTTGGTTGCAGGAAAGACTGAGAAATCTGGTGCCTCCAGCATATCATTACACCTCTTATCACACTCAGATAATTTCTCCAGAGTGTCCTGGGCATCACATACCAAGCTAATGCTGATGCCTCGAACCAGCTTGGCAGCCTTGGGGCTCAGCTTCTCCAGAGGGTACAGCCAGACCTGGAGGGGTACCCCTTGGCCCCTGAGCAGCTTAGGAAGGGATGCATAGACTTTTACTGCATCTTCATAAGTCACTGGATTGGTCTCAAGAACAAAATCCCCATAAAACTTACACCTGAACTCCTTGCTTGATGTTTTCTTACTGTCTGCCATTTTCATCTTTCCCTCTACTTTTCCTGCTACTTTGGGAATCTTCTTTACTCTAGCTTTCAATATTCCTTCTATATCCTTGACATTTTCACGAGTGGAAGCTTTCTGATCAAACACAAAGAAAGCCTGGGCCCCATAGAGCACTGCTGTGACCACATGGGTGGCTGTGCCATTATCAAATACTTCAGGGTAAGAGATGTTCTTATATCCCAGGTGGTTCATGGTTAGGTGAGAATAAACTGTACTCCTACTGTACTTGAGAGTGACCCGGGCTTGCTGTTGGGATGTCTTGGTGTCACATAAATATTTGGCTGAGCCTCCTATTTCAACCAGCCCCCCCAGCACACTGGCTTTCAGGTCAACAGGGACATTCATGGCATTGGTCTTCTCATCAATAGAGTCAGAAGTGATGATGTCAAATTCAGTCTTGTATTGCTGTTCTGTTGTCACATCTTTCTGGAGGGTCTCCGTGTCCCACAAAGTGATACCTAGAATTGGAAAGAGACCCTAGGCAGTAAATGGCAGATTGCAGAGGGACACTTCTCTGTCACTTGAGGGAGATGGCTCCAGGAAGGACAGCTGGGCCTGGATGGTAGTATCTAAAGGAGGGTGAGCAGTGTAAAAGGCACAGATGTTAGAGGTGGAGAAAATCCCACTCCTGAGATGGAAAAAAAATTCCCTGGGACACTGCAACTCAGCTGAGCCTTTTATGACTGAGGGGGGAACTCTTGAAAATCCTCTTCCTACTCTGAACCCCTTGACCTTTTGATCTGCATTCTTTTCCCCACTTGGGTCCCAGTCTATATCTCCCTACTCCAAGACCCACTGATTCCTTCCAGAGGTGGAGCAACGCCTCCTCCTCCCAGCCTGGGGACTGAATCCTAAAAATAGCCTGTGTTGAGCTAGATTTCACAGGGTTTACAAAGCACTTTCCTCCCAAAACTTATATGTGGCCCCATTTTCGAGACAAATAAACTGAGACTCAGAGAGATGATGCTTAACTTTTTGTAGAACACACATCAAAGTGGAGGCCTGGCCATGACTCCTAGAGGAGCCTACCACACTGACTTCCTTAAATAGAGAGCAGGACATGACCCAGGGTCAGGTCAATGATTGGAGGGGGTAGGAAGAATGGTCCATGTCCATAACAGGTTTGACAGTATTAACAGAGGGTACAATCTTGGGAACTTTCTCTGAGACAGGAAAGGACTAGTTCTGCCTCTAAAGAAGCAGGGCTCCTTCTGAGTGGTTTTGGGCAGGCCCCTTGTTTTGAGACATCCTATACTGCCAGACAATAATAATATCCCACTCTAGCATTTCTACAGCTCTTTAATATTTGCAAAGTACTGGGGACTGGCTAAGCAAGTTATGATTGTGATGTAATACTTTGGTGCTATAAGAAATGATGGGTAGAATGCTCTCAGTAAAACCTGAAAAGACTTAAATGAACTGATGCAAAGAGAAGGGAGTAGTACCTAGGGAACCTTTCCCGCTGTAACAGCAATATTGTATAAGGATCCCCTGTGAATGGCTCAGCTGTTCTCAGCAATACAATGATAGAAGAGAATTCTGAAGGACTCATGGCTATCCCCCTCCAGAGAAAGTATGGATGGAGTCTGAAAGCAATGAATTCTTTAATTTTTAGTTTCTTTCTATTTTTCAGTCTGTTTTTTCCCTTTTCAATATGACTAATAGGAAAGTATGTTTTTCGTGACTATATGTATATAACATATATAAAAATGTCTTGTCTTTTAAATGAGGAGGGAGGAGAAGAAGGAAGGAACTTGGAAATTAAAATTTTAAAACATATTAAAATTCTTTTTAAAATCAATGTTTTTAAATGTAATTGGAAAAAAACTGAAATAAAAAGAACAAATAAAAAATTTCCACAGTATTTTACAAATATTATCTCATTTGATCCTCACAATGATCCTGGGATATGGGTGCTATTAATATTATCCCCATTTTGGGGCAGCTAGGTGGCCCAGTGGATAGAGCACCGGCCCTGGAGTCAGGAGTACCTGAGTTCAAATCCGGCCTCAGACACTTACACTCACTAGCTGTGTGACCCTGGGCAAGTCACTTAACCCCAATTGCCTCACTAAAAAAAAATATTATCCCCATTTTGTAGGTGAGGAAACTAAGGCAAACAAGGTGAAATGACTTGTCTGATGTGTCACAGCTTGGGTGAGCCTGAGGATGGATTTAGACTCAAGTCTTCCTAATGTCACATCCAGTGCATTCAGGCCCATTCTCTGTACCATCTATCTGCATACTGGGATGTGACTCAGGAGGGTAGTAACTGACTCTTCCAGATCTGCTTTTTGTTGATGAGTTGTGTCTTCATGACCCATGGCCCATAGTTGTGCATGGGGTTTTCTTGGCAAACATGCTGGAGAGATTTGACATTTCCTTCTCTAGGAGATCTAGGGGATCCTTTTGTCAGGCCAAAAGAAGTTAAGTGACTTGATCAGGGTCACACAGGTAGGAAGTGTCTGAGACTGAATTAGAACTCAGATCTTCCTAACTCTGAGCCCCGTGCTCCATCCACTTCACCACCAGTTGCTTCCCTTCTAGATGCTGGTAAAGATCCAAAGCCAGCCTATAATCAAACAACCTGCAACCCTCACCCTTATCAAGGGAAAGTGATTGGACTGCCTGCCCTTCCACCTTCCCCACAATTTCTCATTCTGAACCACAAGGTCTTCCTTTCTCTTTCAAGGTTCCCTTTCAAAATTGTTTTAACCCGATTCATTAAGATGCACAAACATCACGATTTTGTGTGTCTGTGTGTGTGTTTGGCAGTCTGCCCTCCCATGCTCCCAACACTGTCTGACTTACCAAAGACTCTGACCCCCTTTATGAATAAAGGTGTTTTTTAAAAAGCTCAGTCCTCTTATTGTTAGCTCTTAGGAAGATTGTTTCTCTTTTTGACACCCCCCCCCCCCGCCCCCTGCCCTGTCAAGAGTAAATGAGACCCTCCTTACCATGCCCTCCTCAAACATTCCTCATCACTCCTGGCTGGGACTTGACATCGCAGAGCAACTCCCATCAGAACAAAATACTCTAGGTGGGTTCTAATGGGGAGGAAAATGGTGAGATCCTCCAATCAATGAGACTTTCTCTGAATCTGACTTTCTTACATTGATCATTTTTCACCCAGAGAAACTCTTTTCTAGCACTGCCCTGCACTGACATGTAGATCAAGGCGTTGGATATAAGAGAGTAATTACCAGGGATCAAGGTATCCGAGCGACAGTCATACAGTGTCCCCAGGTGTAAGGGGCGGCCAAGAGCAGGGATCTCCATTGTGTTCTTCAAGGCCGGGCTGGTTGGAATTTCTGTCTCTGACATTTCCCTAATGAAAGAAAGTAGAGGTCTAGGGCAGTTATCAGAGAACTCACTTTCTAGCAGGCTCCAGCCATTAATGCCCCAGTTCTCAGTGACCAAGCTCTCTCATTCTCTGTTAGTCAGAAGCCCTGCAGAAAGGTGGTGACTGTTTTGGGATGGAAAGACATCGTTTGTGTATGGAGGCTATAGAGGAAGCAGAAATCATGGAGTGAGGGGCTCAGCTTAGAAAGAATCATAGGAACAAGCTAGGTCAGAGGAGAGGGGCAGAGCTAGAGAGTAAACAGAAGGAATAGTTTGATTGGGGGGGAGGGGCATGAATAAGTAGTTATATACCACTCTGAGGTTTGTAAAACTCCTTACAGATATCTCATTTGGTCCTCACAACAAACCTAGGAGGTAGGTGCTGTTATTATCCGCAATTGACAGTTAAGGAAACTGAGGCAAACAGAGAGCAAATGACTTGTCTGGAGTCATAAGCTATATAGTGTGTGAGGCTGAATTAGAATTCAAGTCTTCCTGACCCCAGGCTCTGCCCTCTAGCCACTGCATCACCTGCCTACTTCTAGTGTGAGAGGGTATAGAAAGGCTTCTTCCGTTAACTTTAAGAGGATAAGGAGTTTATCTTTGGTGGAATCAGCCTTGAACCCTGGCCAGGGCTTGGTGCCTGAGGCATGAAGATCCCAGTCTATGGGAACCCTGCAGAGAGAGTCACAGTATTGGCAGATCAGAGCTTCCTTGGTTCTTATTGGTGGTTTGTGAAAAGTTGGTCATCAGCATTAGGAAAATGAAAATAAACTGTCTTTGGGCATTCAGCAATCAGAGGCACATTGAAGTGTGCTTTTGGTTCATAATGACTGGACCTTTAAGACAGAGGGGCAGCTTCCTGATTTAGTAAGAGCCCTGCAGGGCACTGCTGATGGGGACAGGGATCAGTAAGTCCCAGGGAGAAGCATGGCCTCTGGCCCAGGGGTACTACTGGGGAATGGGTTGAAGTCAACAGAGATGGAGGCCAGAAGGGCAGAGAATGGCAGAGAAAAGGAGGATGGGGGCAAGTGCAGGTGATGAGAGACCCTCCCCTGTTGCCCTCCTCCTACCACTCCAAGGGGCCATTTCTTCCCCTGGGAAGTCTGAAGGGGGCAGGTTTCCCCCAACTTGAAGGACTTCAGGGGGTGTTTGAGTAACAACCTAGTGAGTCAGCAGGGTGTGGCCTACTGGGAGCCCAGCAGGAGCTCCTCTAGTCTGTAGAGTTCTATGGGCTTGGGGAGCTCACAGGCCTGCTTTGGCAAGGCCATTAAAGCAGCTAAAGGCACTTGATAAGGACTGTCCTTTGTCCCTTTCTAGGTGGCTCAGATGGAGAAATCTGCGTGACCCCATAAAGAGGAATTCCCTTGATGGCTGATTCCCCAGTGGAAGTTAGCAATGAAGGGGGTATATTTTTTTGGCTGCAAATTTCTTTTCTTCAAAAAAATTATTTAATGGAATAAAACAAGCATTTCCATAATATAGTTTAATTAAAAAGATGATTGTACATTAAATTCCAAATATAATATGCAAAACTTGCTATTCATTTATATATATAATAACATTACAATGTAAATTTCTGGGGTTTTTTTCTTTTCCTTTTTTCTTCCTTTTCCCAAACCCCCTTCCCCAGAGATGGCTACCATTAGATTGAAATAAGTGTGGGTATGTGTGTGTGTGTGTGTGTGTGTGTGTGTGTGTGTGTGTGTGTGTGTGTGTGTAGAAAGTTATTCTATACACACTTCTCTTTTTCAGTTGTTTCTCTGGATGCAGATAACATCTTTCTTCATATATCCATTACGGCCAATTTGGATTTTTATGAGAGTCATAATGATTTATTTGTTCAAAGTTGTACAGAAAACAATATTGTTGTTGCTGTATATAATGCTCTCCTGGTTTTCCTCATTTCAGTCTTCATTATTTAATGTAAATCTTTCCATATTTTTCTGAGATGGTTGAACTCATAATTTCTTATAGTCCATTGGAATTCCATCATAATCACATCTCACAACTTGTTTAGCTATTCCACACTTGATGGGTATCCTTGCAATTTCCAATTCTTTGCCACCACAAAGAGAGCTGATATAAACATTTTAGAACATATAGGTTCTTTTCCTTTTTACCCTCATCATCTTTGGAAATAGACCTAGTGGGGGTATTGCTGGGTCAAAGGGTACAGGTAGTTTAATAACTCTTTGGGCCTAATTCCAGATTGCTCTCCAAAATGTTTGGAACAGTTCACAATCCCACTAACAAAGAATCAGTGTCCCAACTTTTCCACATCCCCTGTAACTTTTGTAACTTTCCGCTTCAAACATTTTAGCCAATCTGATGTGTATAAAATTATATCTCAAGGTTGTTTTAATTTGTATTTTTCTAATCAGTAATGATTTAGAGAATTTTATATGACTATAAATTAGAAAACTGACTGTTCATATCCTTTGACCATTTAATAATTCTTTATTTATTTTGGTTAGATTTATCTAGTTCTGAGAGAGGAGAATTAATATCCCCCACTAGTATAGTACTACTATCTATCTCCTATCATAATTTATTTCACTTTAATTTAAAAAATTCTTGTTCCACCAGAAAAACTATAATTCCCTCAGGCCCTATGTTCTTTCTTTCTTTTTTTGTGTGTGAGGCAATTGGAGTTAAGTGACTTGCCCAGGGTCACACAGCTAGTAAATTCAAGTGTCTGAGGCTGGATTTGAACTCAGGTCCTCCTGAATCCAGGGCTGGTGCTTTATCCACTGTGCCACCTAGCTGCCCCAGGCTCTACTTTCAAATCCCTAAGCACCAGGAATTGTGCTGGTAAATGTTAACAACCAATTTTCCAGGGGAAAATGTGCCTTTGCTATACTTCTAAGTTTAATCTACATTAATAATATTTTCTCCATGATGTTTAAAGTCTATACAAGCAACAAAACTAGAAATCCAACCACACATTTGTAGGGCTTTCCTGAAATTTTAGCAATTCCTCCTGAGGACCTGGTGAGAGCTGGTTCCCACAGATCCTTCTGCCATGCACAAAATAAACTGTTAATAAAAGCTTTAGCTATCTAGGTCAGTGTCTGATAAAGTAATTCACACAGAAGCATGAATGATTGGGAACAGTTAATTTGAGGATAATTCTCATGCTAGGGGAGGATTTACTTAGCTTTCCTTCTTGGAGAAGGCTTTTGGCTTAAAGAAACTTTGACAAGTCCTTTCTAATGTTTGTGGGCAGGGAGGGAGGGATGGAGAGAAATGGCCAAGGCACCTGCCAGGAAGGTTAGAGAAAGGAAGGGGAGTCTGGGCTGCTTTTCTTCTTTTGCTTGAGGGAAAGCTAAATCTATCTTTCTCCAGGAAAAGACTGTAGCCAGAGGACATCTGGAAAGATAATGCTGGCCCCAAAGAAATGAATTTGTAATGGTATTAGATATTCAGAACTGGTGCTTTTGGCAGGAAAAGGTACGGGTGGGAGGGGGGGGGGCATTTTAGGGAAACTTTCAACTACAACACTTGGGACACCACATTCTCTGATTAAGGGTGAGGTGGGGATGGAATCAGAAGTAGCAGACTGGCATTGAGAAAGAACTGTGCTGGCCTGGCTGGCCTGACTGTTTTTGCTCAGTTCCATAGCATGCAAGGACTCTGTCCACTAGTAAGTAAGAGCTTAATTATGCATACTTCTGGGGGGATAAGGATGTGGTCAGAGCCTCCTGAGCATCTTGACATGTGCTCTAAGACATGGCCCAGCCCAAGGACAGACCCTCTGAGACATTGAGATATTCCCTACACAAAATATTCTGCTGAGGTGCCACAAGAGGGGGGAGGGACCCAAGAAGTAGGGAAGACCCTTTGCATGATTTTTGTTTGTTTGTTTGTTTACTCTGTCCTATAAAACGTTGGCAGTTTCTTCACTTCCAGGAGGGTGAGACTTAGAGCTCCCCTCCTGGTGAGTTACTCTATTGCAGTAAATGGATCCCTACTTTATCGAAATCTTGGTGTGGGAGTGCAGTTATCCATGATCCAAGCCACTTGTGACAAGGGTGAGGCTGATTCCCCTTTTGGGGTCATGCCTTTGTCTATGGGTCGCTGTTCCTTCACTAGGGATCCAAACCTGAATTCAGTAGTGATCCTGACCTGACTCTATGTAGGGGTTAGGCAGGAGATTGGTTTGTTTCTTCCTTCAGATCTGCTGATCAAGTGCAGGTTTCATCTTACCCACCTCCTCTCAAGACTGGCATCACTCACAAATGTGGGAAAGTGGGAAAGGACAATTATTCACCCCAGACGCCATTGTCCTGTAGGAGCCAACCCTGGGGCTCCTGGAGGGAGTGGTGACTCAGCCATCACACACATACTTCACCCAGACACAGCAGGAGCCAATGATAAACGTTTTAAGGAAGCAGAAAAACAAATTAGACCATCAGAGAGGGGCTAATCTGCTGCCTAGATAGAGCAGGGAGCCCACCCTCCCACCAACCCCTTACCTGGCCAATCCAGACACTGTGGCTTTACCAGATTGAAGAGCCTCCTCCCTCCTCCTTCTCACAGAGCTGGGCTCCTGGATGGTGTGGGCTGTGCCTGCAGTCTGGGTCTCTGTGCAGCAGCAGAAGGCAGTCTGAGAAGCAAGAGAAGTACTGGAAACTGAAAGTTGTCTGAACTACGGACCGCCCATTTCCTGAAAATTGGGAGATTAGGAGAAAGAGAAATTCAAAGTCACTTGACTGGGAGTGCTCCTGCCTGCTGAGCCCTTTTGAGTCAATAGGCTCCCTGAGCTGAGGAACCAGGAGAAAGAGATTTTTATTGGACACAAAATACTCCTCTGGACTAACATGTAACCAACTCTTCATTATTAGAGCTGTCAATTATCTAGACCTATGCTCACTCTTTGTCTCTCTAGGTACCTACCTGGGTATCTGCCATTTTCCTGCTTGCTCACTTGGACAGGAATTTCATTTTTTAAAATCATGTAAAAATGAATTACTTTTACTTTAATTTATATAATAAAACAGGCTTTTCCACATGATAAAAAAAATGACTGAACATGAAACTGAAAATCTATTATATACAATTTGCTACTCTGAAGTTATCATGTAAATTCTTTTCTTTTTCTTTTTTTCTTACCCCCCTCACCCTAGAGATGACTACGAGCAGACACAAGTGTGTGTGTGTGTGTGTGTGTGTGTGTGTGTGTGTGTGTGTGTGTAAAATCATTCTATACATGCTCCTATTTATCAGTTTTTTCTCTGGATGCAGATAATGTCTTTCTTTATATATCCTTTATAGCAAATTTGGGTATTTATAAGAGTCATAATGACTTATTTCCCCAAAGTTGTTCATAAAACAATATTGTCGTTGCTGTATATAATGCTCTCCTGCTTCTTCTCATTTCACTCCTCATTATTTCATGCAAATCTTTCCGTATTTTTCTGAGATCATTGAGCTCATCATTTCTCTCTCTTTTCTAGAACTTACATTCTAAGCTTTATTAAATTAGTATTAATGAATGCTCACTTCCAAAGGCACACCCTATACCCCTGGTCATCTATTATATCTCTAAAGAAATTCCTTTTTTAATCCTCTTTTAAAAATAATAAATGCTTTTATTTATAGTTTGGGGTTCAGATCTTTATCCCGCTTTCTGTCCCTCCCCTTCCCCCCACCTGAGGCAGCAAGCAATCACATATGGGTTTTACATGTATGATTATGTATAACATCACTATATTTGTCATTTTGTACAAAAAAAAAAACTTGATTAAAAGAAAAAAATGAAAAAGTGAAAAAGAGCATACTTCAGTCTTTTCCATCAATATCAGTTCTTTCTTTGGAGGTGGATAGTATGTTTCATCATTTGTCCTTTGGGACTGTCTTAGATCATTTTATTGCTGAGAATAGTTAAGTCATTCATACTTCTTCATCAAATAATATTACTGTCCCTGTGTCCAATGTTTTCTTGGTTCTGCACACTTCACAATACATCACTTCATACAAGTCTTTTCAGGACTTTCTGAAATCATCCTGCTTCTCATTTTTTAAAGCACAATAATATTTCATCACCATTATAAACCACATCTTGTTTAGCCATTCCCCAATTGATGGGCATTCCTTTGATTTCCAAATCTTAGCCACCACAAAAAGAGCTACTATAAATATTTTTGTACAGGGACTTCGAGGGCAGAGCCAAGATGGTAGAGGAAAAGCAGTGAGCTCTCAAACTCACAACATGATCACTCCAAAAACCATCCACATAATACCATAGGACAATTCCTGGAGCAGCAAAATCCACAGAAGAATGTGCTGAAATAATTTTCCAACCAAGGATGGCTTGGAAGGTCAAGGAGGGAGCTGCTGTGTGGAAACAGGAGTGGAGCCTAACCCCACAGTTATGCTGACACAGATACTATCCCAGAAAGGCCTCGCCAGAGGAAGAGACCTCCAGAGTCTCTGAATCAGCTGCAGTACCAGTGTCTTCTGGAATTAAGCTCACAGTCTAGTGAGAAGGCTGAGCTCTTGGCAGGGGGACTCACTCTGGGTTTGAATTCTGGCTCTGACACAACCTATGCAATGCTGTTCCCTTGGACAAGCCACTTATCCTCCCTGGTCCTCAGTTTCCTCATCTATAACACAGGGGGATTGTACATAATGAAGTCTGGACAAATTCCCTAATTAATTGTGTCCAAAAGTACATGTGTCATTATGGATCTTATGTCTATTACCTCTCTGTTAAGAAATAGGGAGCAGGACTTCTGGGGCGGAGCCAAGATGGTGGAGGAAAGGCAGTGAGCTCCCGAACTCATGACACGATCACTCCAAAAAACATCCAAATAAGGTCATAGGAAAATGCCTGGAGCAGCAAAACTCACAGAAGAATGTGCTGAAATCATCTTCTAACCAAGAACAGCTTGGAAGGTCAGAAGGAGGGAGCTGCTGTGCTGATACAGGAGTTGAGCCCAACCCCACAGTCACCCTGACACAGATCCAGTCCCAGGAAGGCCTCACCAAAGAAGGAGACCCCCAGAGCCTCTGAATCAACTGAAGCACCAGTGTTGTCTGGAACTAAGCTCACAGTCTGGTGAGTGGGCTGAGCCCTGGGCAGGGGAGAGACTACAGGGGTCTATGTTGGTGCTAAGGCAGAACTTGGATTTTACACCCCTGCTGAGAACCAGGAGGTAGGCTCCAGTAGCAGTGGCACAGGTGGGGGAGGGGCACAGGCTCATTGGAGCTAACAACCACAACACACAAAGCTGGTTGATTGGCAAGTTGGTCTGGGGTCATCTAGGACCAGGAAACAGGCTGGGTGAGTAAAGAACCTGATTCTCCTTAAATCATACCACCTGGGACTTCTTAAGCTTGGGATACTGCAGCCTAGAAACACTGCCCCACTTTAGGGAGCTAAAAGTCTAGTAAAAGGCGAGATGAGCTGACAGAGAAAGGTGAGGACCATAGAAAGTTTCTTCAGTAACAAGGAAGACCAAGGGGCACCCTCAGAGGAAGATGTGAACATCAGGGCCCCTATATCTAAAGCTTCCAAGAAAAATACGAATTGGTCTCAGGCCATAGAGGTACTCAAAAAGGACTTTGAATATAAAGTTAGAGAGGTACAGGAAAAAATGGAAAGAGAAATGAAGGTGATGCAGGAAAGACATGAGAAAAAAGTCAACAGCTTGAAAAGTCAAATGGAAAAGGAGGTACAAAAGCTCTCTGATAAAAATAATTGCCTAAGAATTAGAACTGAACAAATGGAAGCCAGTGACTTAATGAGAAACCAAGACACAATAAAGCAAATCCAAATGAATAAAAAAATAGGGGGCAATGTGAAATATCTTCTGGGAAAAACTGCCGTCCAGGAAAATAGGTCCAGGAAAGATAATTTGAAAATTATTGCTCTACCTGAAAACCATGATCTAGGAAAGAGCTTAGACATCATCTTCCAAGAAATTGTCAAGGAAATTTGCCCTGATATTCTAGAAGCAGAAGGTAAAATAGAAATTGAAAGAATCCACTGATCACCTCCTGAAAGAGATCCCAAAAGGAAAACTCCCAGAATATTATATTCAAATTCCAGAGCTCCCAGGTTAAGGAGAAAATATTGCAAGCTGCCAAAGAAAGAATTCAACTGCTGTGGAGCCCCAGTCAGGATAGCACAAGATCTAGCAGCTTCTACATTAAAGGACCAGAGGGCATGGAATATGATATTCCAAAAGGCAAAGGAATTGGGATTACACCCAAGAATCACATTTCCAGCAAAACTGATCATAATCTTTTGGAGGAAAAAATGGGACTTCAACAAAAAAGAGGACTTTCAGGTATTTGTGATGAAAAGACCTGAATTTAATGGCAAATTTGACTTTCAAATACAAGACCCTAGAGAATCATAAAAAATTGGAGTTGGGGGACATACCTGGGGTCGTGAAGTAGGAGACTGTCTTGTGTCTGAGGCCAGGTTTTGGCTGGGGTTCCCCTGGATCCAGGGTGGATGCTTTGTCTACTGTGTCACCTAGCTGTCCCATGATGACATCTTTAGGATAAAATTGAGGATGAGAGGAATGCACTGGGGGAGAGGAAAGGGCAGAGGTAACATGAGGTGAAATCCCACATGAAAGAAACAGAAAGGGCTTATGGAGTGGGGGAAGAGCTGGGGGAGGAGCATGGCAGTAAATGAACTTTACACTCATCTGAATAGGCTCAAAGACCTTAATCTCATCAGAGTTGCCTCAAGGAAGGAATATCATACACACCCAATTGGGTGGAGTAATCTAACCCAGCAGGAAAATAAGAGGGTAAGGGGATAAAGAGAGAGGGGCAAAAGAAGGGAGGGTAGATTGGGGGAGGAGACAGACAGAAACAAATCCCTTTTGAAGAGGGATAGAGTGAAAGCAGATAGATAATAGAGTAAATATCATGGGAAAGGGAATAGGATGTAGGGAAACAGTTAACAATAGTAATGGTGAAAAAGAGAAAAGGGGGGAACATTGTACAAAAAATATTTATAGCAACTCTTTGAGGTGCCTAAGAATTAGGAATCAAGGGAATGCCCATCAATCGAGGAATGACTGAAGAAGCTGTGGTATATGATTGTAATCGAATGGTATTGTGCTATAAGAAATGACAAACAGGATGATCCTAGAAAAAACCTAGAAAGACTCATATGAACTGATGTATCGTGAAGTGAGCAGAACTGGTAGGACATTGTGGATAGTGACAACCGCATTGTTTTATGAGAAATTATGAAGGACCTAACTATTCTCAGCAATACAATGATCCAAGATAATCCCAAGACAATCCCACAGAAAGAAATGATAAAAAGAGCACTTGTGGAGTGTACATAAAAAACACAACACAAAACAAAACTATGGAGTCTGATTGAAGATTGAAGCATACTATTTTCACTTTTGTTGTAATAGTTTCTTATTTGTGTTTTTCCCCTTTTCTCTGACTCTTACAATATGACTAATGTGGAAATATCTTTAACATGATTTTAATGTGTAACTTATACCAGATTGCTAGCTGGCCTCAGGAGGGAAGGAAAGAGGGGGAAGAGGAATTTGGAACTCAAAAATCATACAAAAATGATTGTTGAAAATTATCTTTGCATGTAATTTGAAAAAATAAAGGTTTGGTAAATTTTAAAAAATCAAAGAGATATTCAAGGAAAAAGGTACTATAGATGATGGAATAATATAAAAAAAATTATAGCAAGTTACTCTGATAAAGGCTCCACTTCCCAAATATATAGGGAATAGATTCAAATTTATAAAAATAAGAGCCATTTTCCATTTGATAAATGGTCAAAGGAGATGAACAGGCAGTTTTCAGAAAAAGAAATCAAACCTATTCATAGTCTTATAAAAATGCTTTTAATCATTATTGATTAGAGAAATGCCAATTAAAATAAATCTGGGGCACCACTTTAAATATATCAGAAATGATAAATGTTGGAGGGGATGAGGGAAAATAGATATACTAATGAACTGCTGGTGGGAGATTGAACTGGTCCAACCATTCTTAAGAACATTTTGCAACTATGCCCAAAGGCAAGAAATTTATGCAAACACTTTCACCTAGCTATTCAACTAGTAGGTCAGTACCACAATGAGATAAAAGGGAAAAAAAAAGGACTTATGTGCATGAAAATATTCATAAGAGCTCTTTTTTTGTAGTGGCAAATATTTGGAAACTAAGGCAATGCTTATCAACAATTGAGGGAATGCTGGCCTCAGACACTTGACACTTACTAGCTGTGTGACCCTGGGCAAGTCACTTAACCCCCATTGCCCTGAAAAAAACCCAAAAAACAATTGAGGGAATGGCTGAGCAAATTGTGACATGTAATTGTGATGGAATACTATTTTGCTATCAGAAATAACAAAGGGGATGGTTTCAGGGGACAAAAAAACATGGCAAGACCTATATAAAGTGATGCAAGGTGAAAAGAGAAGAATTGTTTTTGGTTTTGTTTCATTTTTCTTTTTCATTTTTTTGTTTTGTTTTGTTTTGTTTTTGTTTTTGCAGAGCAATGAGGGTTAAGTGACTTGCCTGGGGTCACACAACTAGTAAGTGTCAAGTGTCTGAGGCCAAATTTGAACTCAGGTTCTCCTGAATCCAGGGCCAGTGCTTTATCCACTGTGCCACCTAGCTGCCCCCAAAAAGAGAAGACTTGAAAGATAATTGTACACAGTAACAACTATGTTGTAATTATGATCATTTTTGAAAGACTCAGTTATTCTGATCAATACAATGATCCAAGTCATTTCCTTTCATTTATTTCTTGGTAATTTTTTGTTTAGTTTTAATTTATGGAATAAAACAATCATTTCCATAAAATAGTATAATTATAAAGATGATTGCACATGAAAAGGCAAATTTATTATGTACAACTTGCTATTCATTTTAAATATGTAATAAACTTATCATATAAATTTTTTTTTCTTTGTTTCTTCCCTGCCCCCATCCTAGAGATAGCTACTATTAGAGATGGAGATGGATATGGATATGGATGTGGATGTATATGTGTGTATTGTATGTATATATATATACATATATATGTGTGTATATATATATGTATATATATGTGTGTATGTATGGGTATGGGTATAGGTATAGGTACAAGTACAGGTATAGGTATGTAAAATCATACTATACACAGTTCTATTTATCAATTCTTTCTCTGAATGAAGATAGCCTGTTCATATTTCTTTTGTAGTTAATTTAAGTATTTGTAATAGTTAAAATGACATATTTACTCCAAGTTGTTCTTAAAACAATATTGCTGTTACTTTATACAATACTTGGTTCTGCTCATTTTGCTCTTCATTATTTCATGCAAATCTATTCTTTTTTTCAGATCATTAAGCTCATTATTTCTTATAGCACAGTACTATTCCATCAAAATCAGATACCAAAACTTGTTCAGCAATTCCCCAATTGATGGGCATCCCTACAATTTCCAGTTCTTTGGCACCACAAAGACAACTGCTGCAAATTATCTTAGAACATATAGAATCCTTTCATTTTCAACTGTGGGGGTCAATTTTTAATTGGCTCGCCGCAATATTGGGGCAAGGAAGGAGACCGGCAGCCTCCCTCAAAACAGAACAAGATTTATTTATTTATTTTTTTTAAGATTTATTTTAACAAGAACGAACTTAAAAAAACAACACAAAAAGGATCAGTAGGATCAAGGGAAAGGAAATAAAATAGGGAAAGGGAAATTATAATACCTGAAAAAATACCATCACCTAGGAATCAGCTGAAAATACGCAGCAGAATGCCTGTCACTTTCCAGCTTCCACCTAGAATGCCCAATTCTCCTCCCCCAAACCTAGAAACACCCCACACAGCCCCAGCCAATGGGATGGCCGCCCTGACAGTCACATGACTGCCCTCACTAGGCTTCCAATCATTATAATTTTGCCAGGCCCATGTAGGCGTCATCGAGTGGTGATGAGGTGAGGTGCCAGAGCCCTAGCAACTGCTACAACCAATGGGTGGAGCACCGTGCACCCCAGGCCAGTGCACGCCCGTGGCATAAAAACCTCAAATAACAATTAATTCTTTACACCCCTAATCATCTTTGGAAATAGATTGAGTGGTGGTATAGTTGGTTCAAAGGCATAAATTAATAATAATAATAAAGTTTAATAGCTCTTTGGGCATAATTCCAGAATATTCTCCAAAATGGTTGGATCAGTTCACAATTCCACCAATGAGTTATTGTCCCAATTTTTCTACACCACCTCCAACATTTATTGTTTACCCCTTCAATCATTTTAGCCAGTCTGATAGGTATTAAATGATACCTCAAGATTGTTTTAATTTGCATTTCTCTAATCAATAATGATTTAGAATATTTTTCATATAACTGTAGATTATTTTGATTTCTTCATTGGAAAACTGCCTGTTCATATTCTAAGTAAAAAACCAGGAAGCCTTTCTGGGCAACCCCCCCCCCCCCAACCTTAATTTTTTAAAAATAATAAACATTTTAATTTAAAGTTTTGAGTTCCAAATTTTATCCCTCCATCCCTCCCTTTTTCCCCCCTCCCCAAGGAGGGAAGCACTAAGATATAGATGATACATGTCTGATCATGTAAAACATTACCATATTAGTAATTTTGTATAAAGAAACTTGAATAAAAGAAAAAATGAAAGAAAGTGAACAATAGCATGCTTCAATCTGTGTTCAATCAATATCACTTCTTTGAAGGTGGATAGTATGTTTCATCATTAGCCCTTTGGTATTGTCTTGGATCATTGTACTGCTGAGAATAGTAAAATCATTCACAATTCTTCATCAGACAGTATTGCTATCACTGTGCACAATGTTCTCTTAGTTCTGCTCACTTCACTATAAATCAGTTCATACTTGTCTTCCCAAGCCTTTCTAAAATCATCCTGCTTGTCATTTTTTATAGCACAATAATATTTCATCACAATCGTATACCACAGTTCTTGTTTAGCCATTCCCCAATTGATGGGCATTCCTTTGATTTCCAATTCTTAGCCACCACAAAAAGAGCTGCTATAAATATTTTTGTACAAATAGGTCTTTTTCTCTTTTTTGAGATGTCTTTGGGATATAAACCTACCAATGGTGTTGCTGAATCAAAGGGTATACACAGTTCTCTACCCCTTTGGGCATAATTCCAGCATGAAAACCAACCTTTATTGAGAGAAGGTAGGGTCTACAGTCTGCCCAGTATGGTCTGAGACCCCAGGATTAAAAATTCACAGTCATTTATAGATCTCTTGATTCATGTATGATGCAAGAAGGATAGTTATGGTTTAAATGGTCAGTGCCTTTTTACTCAAGCAGGTTTTTGGCTCAAGTAGGACCCTTTTATTTCATACACTCAGGGAAGCTCATTACATTTTAATATAAAGATAATAAATATGGTCACATACTTTATAATGATTATATTTATAATCCTTAGGTCAACTAGCACAAGAATTTCCCTGGGACTATATCATAGTTTTGGTTACATTGGTTTTCCCCAGGTCTATACTTCTTATCCTATCAAAATGATTGTAGCTGATAAATGATTAGCAAAGCAAAGCAAGTAAAAACCTCAAGTCATTAATTATTGATCTTTCCTGTTACAATTTCTTTTGACCATTTATCAATTGGAGAATGACTCATCTTCTTATGGATTTGACAAATTCCTTTATATATTTGAGATGTGAGACTTTTATCTGAGAAACTGTCTATAAATTCTGCCCCCACCCCAATTTTCTGCATTCTTTCTGATCAGTTACATTTCTTTTACTTTTATAAACATTTTAAATTTAATGTAATCAAAATGATCCATTTTATATCTCACTTTGCTCTCTATTTCTTATTCATATTTTGAATTAGATATAAAGAGATCTATTTCTAGAAAATTTGAACATGGAACATATTACTTACTAGACATACACAGGTGATCTAAGACAATTCTAAATGCTTTCTTTTGGGGGAGGGGGCTAGGTTTGGCAATGAGGGTTAAATGGCTTGCCCAGGGTCATGCAGCTAGTAAGTGTCAAGTGTCTGAGGCCAGATTTGAACTCAGGTCCTCCTGAATCCAGGGCTGGTGCTTTATCCACTGCACCACCTAAGTGCTCCCTCTAAATGATTTCTGATGAAAAAATTCTATCTACCTCCAGAAAGAGAGAACTGATGAACTCTGAGTGCAAAATGAAATATATTTTTCTCACTTTATTTATCTGTCTATTCATTCGTTCATTTATTCATTCATTTTGCTTTTCTTCAATATGGCTAATATGGAAAAGTTTTGCATGATTTCACCTGTATAATTAATTCATATCATCGTGTTTGCCATTTCAGTGGGTGGTGGAGGGGTGGGAGAGAGTGAGAGGATTTGGAATTCAAAATTTAAAAAGAAGAGAATGCTAAAAATGAATAAAAATTTTTAAATTAAACAAAATAAATTCCTTGTAAATTAATTTAATACTTTTTTAAATTTAGGGAGTTCATTTATAGCATATTCAATTTTTATTTCTTAGGGTTACTTAAACATTCTTTTTTCATTTTTATTATTCTAGGAAATTAATATTTTTATATATTCATTGATTTCATTTAGATTTTCAATTTTATTTGCATGAAGTTGGGCAAAATAGCTCCTAATAATTTATCTTCTTTTTCTTTATTGGTGTTAAGTTCGCTTTTTCTCTTTTTTGATACTGATAATTTGGTTTTCTCCCTTTTCAAAAATCAAATTAGTTAATATATTTCACATCTATTTTTTTAAAAACAGCTCCCATTTCTTTTAGTTTAATAATTTTTTACTTTCAATTTTGTTAATGTCTCCTTTGAATTTTAGGATTTTTATTTTGGTATTCAATTCAGTTTTTTTGTTTTGTTTTTTTGTGGGGCAATGAGGGTTAAGTGACTTGCCCAGGGTCACACTGCTAGTAAGTGTCAAGTGTCTGAGGCAAGATTTGAACTCAGGTACCCTGAATCGAGGGCCACACCCAGACTCTCTGTCTTATTAGACTTTATCAAAGATTCCTGGTGTTGATAAAGTTCTGAAACATGTATCATTTTCTCATATAATAATATAAACAGTTTATCCTTTTCCCTCCTTATGATATGTCACTCATATTGTTTTTCTTTGTCTACTAGAACTATTTTCTCCTTCACTTAGGAGTTCTGGAATGTGCCTAGAATATTCCTAAAAGTTTTCATTTTGGGAGTTTTGTTAGGATATGACTGGTAGATTCTTTCTGCTTTGTGCTTTGGTCCTCAAATAGCTAATCAGTGTTCCATTATAATTTCTTGAAATATGATGTCTAGGCTCTTTGTACTTTATTAATAACTTTCAGGTAGTGCCTTATCTCCTATGTGATGTTGCCTCTTTCTAGGTATACAATTTTTCTCCTTCTATAAAATGTAAGCTTCTTTCAACAAGAGGGCTGAAATAGATAATCTCTCTAGTATCTTCCAACTCTAATGATGTCTGTGATTTTTGCTATCTAGACTTCATGTGTTATTAATTAACCTTTGAAGAATTCTCTTTAAATATAAGAGATTAATTACCAACTATCTGCCCTATACATTTTAACAAATTATTCTCTGTGTTCACATTGCTGGAATCTTTTCCAGATGTCTTTTCCATGTTTGTGAAATGTGGCAAAGACCAGTATCAGAAAGAAATTTTATTTTCTTATTCCTAGGGCTATTCCATTTCCAGATTGTTTCCATCTTCATCTTCATAAGAGGCTATCAACAAATCTCAGCAATCTCTTTTCACAAAGGGAGATCACTTCCTCAAAGGAATTTAAACCTCAGCTAATCCTACTCTCTTGTCTGTCCCCAATCAGAATGAGAAGTATCCCCCAACTACCTAGTCAATTTCAGGAAGAAAAAATGCCTCATACGCCTCAGGTTCTTGACTATGTCACAAATGAGATGCCTTCTTTGGAATGTCCGAAGTCAATGGCATAACTCATCTGAGCTCACCAATCTGTCATGAAGCATATATTAATACCTGTTATGTGCCAGGCACAATGAATGAAACAATATGTACTGCTAAACAGCTTTGTGATGTTTAAAATCCAATTGTTAATGACTAAAAATCTAGTGTGTGGTTGCCTTAAATTAGAAGTTTATAGCACCAGTCTTTGGGCATTAAGCATTTATTAAAGTATATGAGAAGTTAGCAAAAGATTGAAATCACACCTGGCTATCCCTTAAGAAGGTATTGTTCTCAGAAACTAGACTGTGAACTCAACTTGAGAACACCTTCAAAGACAATGGATTTGGATGACTCCAACCAATAACCTTGAAGCAGGGTGTAAGGACCGCCTCTGTTCCAGATGTATAAAAAAGCTTCCACAAACAGCTTGCAAAAAGGGTGTTCCTGATTAAAGCAGGCTCGTGGAGCCTTCAGGAAGAACCCAACCAGGCTGGAACTCTAGGCTAGACTGGAGCTGAAGCTTCTGATTTAAGGTGACCACAATTTAGATTTTAAACATCACAGTTTGGTGACCACGAAGGGATAGCCAGGTATGATTACAATCCAATTAACTTGATACAATCCAATTAACTTGAAGTAGGCTTAATCAGCAGTCAATCACTCTCACTTGATTCAATCAGTATAGATTAATCTACAGGTGGGTCTTTGAGTATCTGCTAAAATCCCATTATTTCATCACAAAACCATGACCAAAACAAAAGCTTAGACACCATCCTCCAAGAGATGGTGAGGGAAAATTGCCCTGATATTCTAGAAGCAAAAGCTAAAATAGAAATTGAAAGAATCCACCGATCACCTCCTGAAAGAGATCCCAAAAAGAAAACCTCCAGGAATATTATAGCCAAATTCCAGAACTCCCAGGTGAAGGAGAAAATGCTGCAAGTAGTTAGAAAAAAGGAATTCAAATACTGTGGAGCTCCAATAAGTATAAAGCAAGATCTAGCAGCCTCTACATTAAAGGACTGAAGGGCATGGAATATGATATTTCAGAGGGCAAAGGAACTGGGACTTCAGTCAAAAATCACATACCCAGCAAAACTGAGTATAATCTTTCAGAGGCAAAAATGGGATTTCAATGAGAAAGAGGTCTTTCAAGCACTTGTGATGAAAAGAACTGAATAGAAAATTTGACTTTCAAATACAAGACCCTGCAGAAGCATAAAAAGGTAAACAGGAAAAAGATTTCATGAGGGATATTAAAAGATCAAACTGTTAACATTCCTATATGGGAAGATAATACTTTGAAATAAAAAGAACTATCTCAGTAAGCAATTCATAGAAGATAGGGCTGAACTGAATATGAAGGGATTATATCTGTAAAGCATTTATGTTTTGTTCTTTGTAGGGCAGACAGGGTGGGGTATCTTATGTTTGGGCCTGGTTTTGGGCTTGGGGGCCTCCTGGGTCCAGGGCTGGTGCTTTGTCCACTGTGCCACCTAACTAATCCATGATGACATCATCAAAATAGGGTTGCGGTGTAGGAGGAATAAACTGGGGGAGGGAGAAGGGTAGAGATGGTCTGGGGAGAGCTAGTTCACATGAAGGAAACAAGAAAAAAGCTTATGGAGGAGAGTAGAAGAGGGGGAAGGAGTTGGGGATTGAGTGAACCTTAATATCATCAGAATTGGCTTAAAGAAGGACTAACATACATACTCAAGTAGGTATAGTAATATGTTTTTGCCCTGAGGGGAGCGGGGGAGGGAGAAAAGGGAAGGGGGAAAAAGGGGAAGGAGGAAAGGGCAGATTGGGAGAGAGAGCAGTAAAAAGCAAAACACTTTCAAGGAAGATGAAGATGTTCTGCATTACTGCACCAGTATGACAAATTGAATTGCTTGATCTCAGGGAGGGTTGAGGAGGGAGGGAGGAAGAACAATTTAGAACAAAGAATTAGCTCAGGGACCCTGATCTCATTGGAGTGGGCTCATGGAGGGGATAGCTTTCATACCCAATTGGGAGGAGCAATCTATTTAACCCTTCAGGAAAATAGGAGGGGAAGAAGATAAGGAAGGAAGGGTGAAAAAAGGGAATGCAGAGTGAGGGAGAGGATAGTCAGAAGTAAAACACTTCTGAGGAGGAATAGGTAAAAAGAAGAGAGAGTAAATGTCATGGGAAGGGACTGGGATTGAGGGAAATAGTTATGATGATTGATTATAATGGCAAAATGTATGGTACCTACTTTTCTGGGCTTTTATGAAGAAAATTCCCTGTCAAGTTTAAGGTACTATACACAGGTTATGATGAACAGGATACTATCAGAAAAACCTGGAAAGACCTACATGAACTGAAGCAGAGTGAAATGTACTGTATACAAAATAACAGCAATAGTGGGGGATGATCAGCTGGGAAGCATGTGGTTATTTTCAGCAAGGCAATGATCCAATATAACCCTGAAAGAATTATGAAGATTGCAGCCCATCTGCAGAGAAAGAACATCTGAAAACAGATGGAAACGCATTTAAAATTTTTTTTTTCTTTTCCTCTTTGACAATTTCTTAATCTGAAGTTTTGGCGTTTTTTGACTGTTTTCTCTCACAACTAGCTAATATGGGAATTTTTCTGTGACTACTCATGTATAACTTATTTTGAATTGCTTGAGTTCTTGTGGGTGGGGGGTGCGAATGGAGGGGTGGAAGAGAAGTTGGAACACAAAGTTTTTAAAAAATTGATGTTAAAATTTTGTTTTAACATATATTTTGGAAAATAAAATTCTATTAAAAAACAAATAAATAAAAGCCATGGGTTTAAAACAAACAAACAAACAAAAAGAAGACATTAGACAGTTACACATATATAACAGGAAAATTCAGTATCCCTCTATCATATTTTGATAAACCTAACAGTAAGATAAACAAAAGACAAAATATAGAATTGAACAATTTTTTGGAGAGACTAGAATTGAAAGACTTATGGCATCTTCTAAATGTAAGAGCAAAAGAACAATACTTTTTTTTGTATTCCTTAGACCTTTCATAAAGTACTACACAGAAATTTTGGAAACAGATGTCAAAAAACCATAAATAGAGGCAGCTAGATGGCACAGTGGATAGAGCACCTGCCCTGGAGTCAGGAGGACCTGAGTTCAAATCCAGCCTCAGACACTTAACACTCACTAGCTGTGTGACCCTGGGCACGTCACTTAACCCCAATTCCCTCATGCAAAAAAAAAAAAAGCATATATAGTTAATATATCATTTAGAGATTATGATGCAATAAATATAAAGAATTATGCAGGAACCAGAATCAGAAGATACAGACCCAAATGGAGACTTAACAATGACATCTGAAATAAAAGGTGGGTCAAAGAACATAGCATAGAAATAATTAATAATTATATGAAAGAAAATGATAATGATAAAATACATATGACAATTTCTAGAACGTAACAAAAGAATTCCTTGAGGCAGAAAAATCATATCCTTGCGATCTTACTTGAACAAAAGAAAAAAGAGAAAATTTAAAAAACTGAATATCCATTTTTTTAAATTAGAAAATCAACAAATAAATGAAGCTAAAATAAGTACAAGAGCTTAAATTTGATAGAATATAAATTGGCAACAGAAAGATCCCTTACAAATGATAAAACTAAAAGCCAGCTCTTTGACAAGATTAAGAAAATCAGAAAAACCCTAAGTAAATCTGATTTTAAAAAGAGCAGAAATTCAAATCAATCAAATAGAAAATGAGCAAGATGAAATCACAGCAAACCCAGAAGAAATAAAAAGGAATATCAGAACATATTATGAACAGTTATATGCTAACAAAACTGAGAACAAAAAAAGACATAGAAGGGGCAGTTAGGTGGCACAATGGATAAAACACCCACCCTGGATTCAGGAGGACCTGAATTCAAATCGGGTCTCAGACACCTGACACATACCAGTTGTGTGACTCTGGGCAAGTCACTTAACCCTCATTACCCTGCAAAAAACAACAACATAGAAGAATATTTTCAGAAATAAAAAATACTCAATGAAGTAGGTCAGAAAAACAAAGAGATCCTAAATAACTCAAAGAAAAGGAAGTCTATTTATTTATTTAATTTTTTTTTTTGAGGCAATTGGGGTGAAGTGACTTGCTCAGGATCACACAGCTAGTGTCAAGTGTCTGAGGTTAGATTTGAACTCAGGTCCTCCTGACTCCAGGGCCGGTGCTCTATCCACTGGGCCACCTAGCTGCCCCCAGTCTATTTATTTCTAATGAGGATAAGACAAGGTATTCGGTCTCCTAAATTTTTCTACTTTTTTTGAATAATTGGAATCAAACTCTCTCCAGCTCAGAAGAATGTTTCCTCTTGTACTTTTCCCACCGTTGTTTTCCTCATGAGGACAATTCTGAGTTCTGACTCCTTAAAAATCTCTTCCAATGTTGTATAGGTCTATAGCAAACCAGCAAGAAAGAAGAACGGAATAGCTAGGCTTTATAATAAAGCCCTGGTGGGGGCTTGGGGGCGGGGGGTGGGGAAAGCCCTGTAAAAAGCATCTGAACAAATTCAATTCAACAAAAATTGGGTAAGAAGCAGGCTTATAGAGAATACCAGGACAAAAAGGAAAGCCTCTGTCCTCAGGGAGAATTCTACCAGATGCAAGCACAGGATAAACTATTTAAGATCAGAAAACTGTCACAACCTAGGAGTTTTGGTGGACTCCCCACCTTGGTCCTCAATGAGGCATCATGGTGATATGGCAGCTGAAAACCCTTATGGAATCTTAGGTTACTTAAGTAGAATCATTGCGGCCTTGGCTTCTTATGGATGTCAATCGTGTGCCATATAACATCTTTAGTGATATGAGGTACTGAGTAAGACCTGGTACTTTAAATTGTCTATAAACCTAAGAGCAGCACTATGGGATAACAGATAGAAGGCTGGCTTTGGTGACAGAAAACCCTGGGTTTGTGAAATATATGATGATGAGTAAAAGCCCTTAGCTTCTTAGTGTACTTTCAACAAATCCCTAAATTATAGGTGTCTTTACTCTGGGATCCATGAACATAGGTTGGTTTTGAAATCTTTTTGGAAAATTACATTTGAATATAATGGGTTACTTTGGTAATTCTATATTTTATTTTATGCATTTAAAAACATGATTCTGCAAAAGGATCCACAGACTTCACCATATTGTCAAGGGTCCAGGAAACCAAAATAACATAAGAATTCCTGCCCCTAACCATACAGGAGTTACAAAGGAGTTACTGCACTCTAGAAGTCTCCATCATGGGAATTTCCCATGAAATTGTGATAATATTAGTGTTCCAGACAAAAATAAAGCTTAATAGGAGGTGAACTGTCCAAAAAAGCTATCACTATCTAAAGGTGCATCAGCAATGGTGTAATGGTTTTAAAATGGAAAATGACAGTCCATCTGAACCTCAAAGTAGTCAGATCCCATGAGCAGTATCATGTTCCAATTTAGGCCCCATGTTTTCAGAAGTTTGGGTTTTGGAGAGAAGAGGAAGTTTGGGTTATATAAATCTGAAATTCTCATTTGAGAAATGAGGAAACTAAGTCCCATTATGGTTAAATGACTTGCCCTGAGTCACCAAGGTCCAAAGAAAGAGAGTCAGGATTTCACTCTAGATCTTCTGGCTTCAATTCTGATCTCCTTCTCCTCCAGGACCAACTAGAGCGCATGATGAGGAGTACAATGAGGAAGGTAAAAGGTGTGGACATGGTGGCCCAGAAGGGAGAGTTGAAGGAATAAGGGATGTTTAGGCTAAAGGAGAGAAGGCTTGGTAAAGGCATGGTCATGGTCCTCAGGTATCAGGAGGGATTTCATACAGAAAAGGCCTCAGTCCTCCTGCTTGGCCCCAGAGAGCTAAGTTGGTACCAATAGGTGTCAGTTAGAAAGGGAAATATTTCACCTCAATTAAAAAGGAAGAATGTTATAACAATCTGAGCAGCCCCCACCATGGAATGGGGCTGGCAGAGAGTGAGCTCACCATTACTGGAGGTGACCAGGTTTGGTAGAGATGTTATAAAGGGGATTCATTCTTCTGGGAGGATGCTGAGCTCTACAGGTGCTTCCAGCTCCCATAATTCTACAAAGCTCTCAACTGAAAATGTGACCAGCACCAGCTACAACATTAGTAATTGCTACTTTCCTGTTAGGAGGAAGCCTGACTAACATTTTAGTGACAGAAAAAGTTCATTAAAATTCACAAAGCGCTTTACAAATATCTCCTTGCATCCTCACAACAATTCTGGAAGACAACTACTGTTATTAACTCCATTTTACACTTGAAGGAACTAAGGCAGACAGAGGTTGAGACTTGCCCATGGTTAGAAAGATAGAAAGAGGCTGAAGCTGGACTTCATAGTAAGTCTTTTCACCTCCAGGTCCTGCTCTCCATGCATTGCAACAGCTGCCTCTAGAAAAACTCTGCATGGGGTCTTTGAGCCCTGTACAGGACTATTCCTGTTGCTCCAAAGAGCTGTTCCTATATGTGGAGAAGAGAAAGACCTCGCAGGCTCTCCTAGGAGACATTGTGGAGATGACGTATGATGCAGCTACAGGTGAGAAAAGCTGTTGCTTTATGACTCCTTCCAACTCTGGGATTTTTAATTTTATTTTACGGTGCTAAGGAGCATCTTGAGATTCTCAAGTCAAGCAATTTAAGCTGACTTTCATTGGAAAAAATAAATATGTGCCAAAGGTCACTATTTATACCTGGAATAAAAACCATAGCTCAGAAAAATGTGGGGAATTACAATTACCTGGATATGAATTACAATAGGAAGAATTTCAGACACTTAGTTTAATTATTTCAATTAGTAGATAGTCAATCTATCTGGCATTCTACTGGGAGTGGGAAGAGGGGAATTTCATTGATCAGAGCTGCCTTGATCAACCCCCTCCCTCACTAAATGGACTCTTACAACAAACTGTAGAGAAGTCTCTCAGAGTCTGACCCTCTGTAATTTCATTGAGTGGATTGTGAAACTCAATGAGGGTCTCCTGATCAAGCCCAGCAACACTCCAAATATTCCAGTAACAAGAAATATCCTTATAGATTCTAGTGGCCAAAAGCCCCTTACCAGAGAGAGTAACTTCCTCCATGATAGAGAGGGTCCTCGCTGGGTCACTCCTGTCACTGCTCTCACTGGTCCAGCTGCCATCACACACAGTAGGAACTTGGAACCTGTACACAGTCTGAGGGGTCAGTCCCTTACTGTCACGGGACTTCTCGTTGTTTCCTGTTCTGTGTTCATGCCATTCTTGTTCCCCCTCCTCGCCCACAGCCCCTGTCTCCACTCTGTAATCTAGTCTATATTCCTTGATCTTGACTCCTGCTTGAACAACATCTGGACCCTGCCAGTGCAAGGTTATACACTGTGGTCTCGCCACAACAGCTTCAAGCTTCCCATCAGGGCTGATCCAGGCAAGTGTCCTCACAACAAGGCTCACATCACAGCTCTCACTAAGCCCTTGTTCACACACCTTAGCCAGCCTAAACTGATGCTCTGTGTAAGGCTTGATACTATCCACTTTGAATACCTCTGGCATTCCAGACACAAGGGTGGAGGTCCAGTTCACTTCTCCTATAACCTGGTAGTCTACCTCAAAGCCAGTGGTCCTCTCCTCCTCCCCAGAGGTTGGAGTCAGTATGAGCTCTACACAGTCATGTGTGACCTCACCAATCCAGGGAGGGGAAGGTTTGGCTGGTAGCTCAAAGCTAGTGCTGACCTGCAGTCCCTTTTCATAGAGGTAAATGGAGACCCTCTTGTTCTCCTGGTCTGGGATAGAGGCCACAACAAATTCAGTCTTCTCAGAGGAATGATTTGCCTTGACAAATGCTGAGGATTCTGTCAATTGCATTGCTTTTCTCCTTGTCTCTATGTCCTCAAACCCCCCATTGCCCTGCCCAAAAAAAAAAAAGAAAGAAAGGTCAGTGTAAGGAGAAGAGAGCCAGTCCACCTCCCCATCCTTCCCCTGCTCTTCCTGAGGGCTGCTCTGGCCATTGTTCTCCACTCCTTTCCCCCTCCCCTCCCACACACTTACTTCTTAGGTAGGAGAAATGGAGACACCCAAGCCCACAGAACTGTTTCTGCAGGGCCCTTCCAGCGCTGTGACATAGCCCTTCCCAATCATTTCAGGCGTCCTTTATGAGCATCACAGCAGACATGGTTGGTTGCTATTAGCTGGCTCACTGAAGAGTTCAGCAAAATTGTGAAGTGAGCTAGGCCTGTCTTTGATGCCCCATTGCCTGCTTTTTCTTCCCTTCTTTTTTTCAGTTATCTGTTGGAAATACCCAGTCCCCCAACATTCTCTCTGGCTGCAAAGAACTTTTCAAGATGGAAATCTATCCCAGTTTCTCCAGACTTCTGAGACGAAAATTTCTAGGTCTGACAAAGAAAAAGAAACAGCGAAGTCTCTGAGCCATAGAAAGATAGGTTTATTGAGAGAGGGCACCTGTCTCACAATAAAGCCAATCTCAGGTCTAGATCCCAAAGACCCTGAGTAGTGTCACTCAGCTGCTTTTATACCGCAACAGAGTTGTAAAGTATTTTATACTCTACTAATTTTAGACATACAACAAATTAGGGCATATCTACTAGAAAAACCACTTAATGCAAAAATAGTAGTCCATATCTAAAAGAAGAGCCACAAAACAGAAGCAAAGTAGTGAGGGAGAGCCATAAACAGATGTTGCCACAACTTAAGTATGTGATTCTTTATGTGATCCTACCAACTCGGTAGGTGACTATTCCTGATTGGTCTATCTAGCTCAGGAGCCAGTATTCTTGATAGTTGACCTTTTAAAGTTGTGGACTTAGCTAATAATTATGTGATTGCAGAATCATTTCAATGCAATATGTGTATAGCCTTACTACCATCTCTTTTACCTAATCTATTATTATTGACTCAATCTACTAATAAAAATATCTAAATATATTCAATCACAATTTTAGTAAATATACTGATTATTACCATAAGTAAATCACTTAAATCTAAGGGGTGGGGAAAATCTCACTCACACTTCAGAATTCTCCTTTCTTGTTCTTCCAGAAAAGCTACCATTCCCTCAGGTCCTACTTTCAAGTCCCTAGCCCTCAGAAGAGTACTGATAAGTGTTTAACACCTAGTTTTCCAGGGGGAAAAATGTACCTTTGATACTTTTAAGTTTAATCTACATTATTAACATTTTCTCCATGACATTTTTTTTTTTTGCAGGGTAATGGGGGTTAAGTGACTTGCCCAGTGTCACACAGTAAGTGTCAAGTGTCTGAGGCTGTATTTGAACTCAGGTCCTCCTGAATCCAGGGCCAGTGCTTTATCCACTGCACCACCTAGCTGCCCCTCCATGACTTTTTAAAATCTAAACAAGCAACAAAACAATACATCCAACCAGGATTTGTAGGACTTTCATGAAAATTTAACAATTGACCCTGAGGAGCTAATGAGGGCTGACCCCAGTACACACCTCTGCCAGGCACAAAGTAAACTCTAAAAAAGAGCTGCATGTATCTAAGTCAGTGTCTGATAAAACAATTCACATTGAAGTGTGAATAATGGGGAAGAATTTACTTGAAGATAATTCTCATCCCAGAAAAGGATTTACTTAGTCTTCCTTTGGAGAAGAATTTTTGCTTGAAGAGAATTTAAAAATATAGTCCAATGTGTGTATGGGGGGAGGGTAGGATGGGAGAAGAATGGGCAGGGCACCCATGAGGAAGATCAGAAGAAGGAAGAGGAGCCTGGCCTACCTTTCTTCTCTTCCTCTCAGGAAGGCTGTTAATCTTCCTGTAGGAAGAGCCTGTAGCCAGAGAATACCTGGAGAAAGCAATGCTTATTTGAAAGAAATGAATGTATGATGGTGAGGTAGGTATTCAGAACAGGTTTTTTGGGAAGGAAAAGGTAAGGGGGAGACACTTTTGGGAAATTGAGTCTTGCCTTTCAACTACAACATTCAGGACACCACCCTTTCTGATTAAGGGTGAGACTGGCTCCCCATTTTGGGGTCATGACTTTATCTTTGTGAGAGGAAAATGACCCCTGCTCAATAATTCTCTAGAACTCAGCAGAGATGTGTCAAAGGCTCATTTTTTTTTCATTCTTGTGAGAATGAAGAGAGGGGCAGCTAGGTGGCACAGTGGATAAAGCACTGGCCCTGGATTCAGGAGGACCTGAGTTCAAATCTGGCCTCAGACACTTGACTACTAGCTGTGTGACTCTGGGCAAGTCACTTAACCCTCATTGTTCCGCAAAAAAAAAAAAAAAAGAAAAGAAAAGAAAAGAGAATGGGTACCTTTGTCAGTGTGCAGCAGTCAGGTGCAGAGAGTGAGGGCTCACAGGCCTTGTTTTAATCCCTAGTCCCAAACTTGAAATGGACCCTCCCCCTGTTCACCACTGGCTGATTACTTAAAGGTTACAATCTAAACTCGAAAGCTAGCTTACTGGAACACAGTATTCTTAACCCTAATTTCCATAATTGTTATTTGAGCTCTTAGGTAAGGGGGAAGTGACACAGGGACATTCCTTTATATGGACACAGCCCAGAAGAGGATCTTGTTTAGACCAGCTCGGGGCTACTGGAATCATGTGATCTGTCTGCCAGGGGGAAGGTGAACTGAGACCTGAATCCTCAAAACATGCCAGAGGAGTGTGATTTGAATGGTGGCAATTATACTCTACTGAGAGGAGACCATTGCTCCTTTCTTCACACTATGGGTCTCTATTCCTTTGCTAGTGACCCAAATCTCAACTCAGTAAGGACCCTGACCTGACTGTAGCAGGAGATTGCTTCATTCCTTCTTTCAGATTTGCTGAATTTCACCTCCCCTCAAGAACAGGCTGCACTCACATATTTGGTAAAGTATGAAAGGACAGTCATTCATATGAGAAGGGATGACCCTCTAGGAGCCAATCCTGGGACTCTTGATGGGAGTGGGCACTCAGCCATCACACACACTTCACCCCAACTCAGAAGGAGACAAAGCTAAGTACACAGAGAAACAAAGCAGACTGAGAGGGGCAGGTCTGCCCCCTGCTCTGTGCAGGGAGCCCACTCTCCCACAGAGATGCCACCAACTCCTCACCTGCCAGTCTTGGCACTGTGGCTTCACCAAAATGAACAGCCTTCTCCCTCCTCCTCACAGAGCTGAGCTTTGGGGTCAGTGTTAATGTGGGTTGTGCTGGAGCCTGGGTGTGTGTGAGCAGCAGAGGGAAGACTGAGTGGAAAGAACTGCTGGAAAATTAAAGTTAACTGAGCCAAGGAAGGCCCATTCCTGAAACTAGGGAGATTAAAAGGAAGAGATGCCCAAGGTCACCTGACTGGGTGTGCTTTTGCCTGCTAAGCCCCTTTGAGCAGAGGAACCAGGAGAAAGAGATTTTTACTGGGCACAAAATTCTCCTCTGAAATAACTTGTAACCAATGCTTAGAGCTGTGGATTAACTAGACCTTTGCTCACTCTCTGTGTCTCTGTTTCCTTTGGTACCTACCTCCCTTTGGACCATTTTTCTGCTTGCTCCCCTGGCCATTACTTTCAAGCTCTTCCTTTCTCTCCCACTAAAACCTTCTGATAAGTAAGCTTTCCCCTTCTCTTGCCCTGTAAACTATACTGTCCTTTAAGGTCCTCTGCTAGATGCTTACATCTTCTCGCAAACATTGCTACTGTTTACTGCCAGATATGCTTCCACGGGGTTATGGTTATGAAGATTCTCTCTGCTTCTAGCTTCTGGCTTCAATTTCTACGCTCGCTCTTCTTCATAAAAAGAATAAGCTCTGCTAGTGTCTTTTAGTTCAAATTCCCAAGACTTTCTACAACCCTTTCACAAAAACAGCACCCCTTAAAGAAGTCATTCATCAGCATTTTCTTTTCTTTTTTCTTTCTAGTAGTCTATAGAGGTTTGGTTTAAGGAGCTTTTCACCTGTAGCAAGAGATTCTTTGTCTTGGCAAAGAATCTTTGCCTCACCAAGCTCTTTAGAAGGCAGAACAGTCACTTCTTAATAGCTAGGTAGCTTGCAACCTCATCCTTAATCTATTTTTAAAAAATGAATTGTCAGTGGGACTTGTTTTTCTTATTTTTTAATCTGCAAAAATTGGCTTTTTCTCTTTCACATCTACCCACCCCTTTCCAAAATCCAGTTAAAGAAAAACAAACCCACTATTACAAACACGTATAGTCAAACAAAATAAATTTCCTCAATGGCCATTTAAAAAATGTGTCCTAATTGATAAACTCTGAGTGTAGATTGAAACATACTATTTTTCATTTTCTTTATTTTTCTTTCATTTTTTTGGCAACATGCATAATATGTAAATATTTTGCAAGATTTCACATGTATAGTTGATCTCATATTGCTTGCCTTCTCGGTGGGTGTGGGCATGGCTAGAGGGTGAGAGACAATTTGAAACTCAACTTTTTAAAAATGAATGTTAAAAATAGATAAATGCAAAATATCCATCCATCTCTCTCTCCTTCCCTCCCTCCCAATTTTTTCACATGCCCTCCAACATTTGCCATTTTCCCCTTCTGTCATGTTAGCCAACCTGATAGGTGTGACATGATATCCCAAAGCTGCTTTAATTTGCATTTCTCCAATCAGTAATGATTCAGAGCATGTTTTCATATTACTATACATAGCTTTGGTTTCTTCCTTCAAAAACTGCCTGTTTATATTCTTTGGCCATTTATCAGTTGAGGAATGACTCAGTCATATAAATTTAACAAAGTTCTCTATATATTTGAAATATGAGGCCTTCATCTGAGAAACTACGCTTAAAAATTTCCCCCTACTTTTCTGCTTTCTTTATAATCTTGGCTATATTGGTTTTATTTTTACAAAATATTGTAAACTTAATATAATCAAAATTATCAATTTTATATCTCACAATGCTTGCTGTCTCTTGTTTATTCATCCATTCTCCTAAGCATAAATCTGATAGGTAATGTGTTTCGTATTTTCTAATTTACTTATAGCTCCCTTTATGTCCAGGCCATGTGTACATTTTGACCATATCTTGGTAAATGGGGTGAGATATTGTTCTATACCTAATTACTGTCAGACTGTTTCTGGTTTTCCTAACAAATAGTGAATTCTTATTTCTAAAACTTAAATATTTACATTTATCAAATACAAGGTTACTATAATCATCTCCTACTATATATTATATATTTACTCTATTCCATTGATTCACCATTCCATTTCTTAGTCAGTACCAGATAGTTTTGATAATTACTACCTTTTAATATAGTTTGAGATTTCACACTGCCAGACTTCCTTCCATTGCATTTTCCCATTAATTCCCTTGATATTGTTGGCTTTTTGTTCTTCTAAAAGAATGTTATTATTTTTTCAAGTTCAGCAAAATATTTTTTTATAATTTAATTAGGATGGCATTTGATAATTAGATTAACTTAGGTAGAATTGTCATTTTTATTATATCGACTCAGCCTACCCATGAACAATGGATAATTCTCCATTTATTTAAATCTGACTTTAGTTGAATAAAAAGTGTTTTATTATTATATTCATATAATTCCTGGGTTTGTCTTGGCAGGTATATTCCCAGATAGTTTATATTTTTTTATAGTTATTTCAAATGAACTATCTTTTCTCTCCAATCTTTTTTCTAGGTTAGTTGTTTTTTGTTTGTTTGTTTTGTTTGTTGGTTTTTTTTTGGTGAGGCAATTGGGGTTAAGTGACTTGCCCAGGGTCACACAGCTAGTAAGTGTCAAGGGTCTGAGGTCGGATTTGAACTCAGGTCCTTCTGAATCCAGGGCCGGTGCTCTATCCACTGCGCCACCTAGCTGCCCCTAGGTTAGTTGTTTTTGCTATGAATTACTTTACATTTTCTTCTTTTTTTTTTTAAATTTTTTAGTTTGTTTTAATATTTCTTGTTGTCTCATGGAATCATTAGGTTCTGTTTTGTCCCTTCTATTTATCAGGTAGTTTGTTGCTTTGGCCAAGTTTCATATTTCCTGTATCAAGCTGTTAATTCCCTTTCCAGTTCTTTCTTCCATAGCTCTCATTTCTTTTCTCATTTTTGTCTCTCAGGAGCTCTCATTTCATTTATAAAAACTGTTTTTAAAAGTCTTATTTCATCTTTTCCATGAAGTCTAGTTGAACCTGTGCTCAAGCTATGTATTTCTTTGAAGCTTTGCTTGTAGATGTTTTGGTGTTGTGTTTGTTTCTTTCTTATTCCTTTCACCTATAAGGGGCTAAAATTCTAGCTAGTCTGTCTAAAATATCTAATGAATGGTCGCCAATAAACTATAAGCTTTAGCAAGAGTTAGCCTTTTAAGCATTTATTAAGGAGAATAAGAATTTGGTGAAGAGAGAGAAAGGCCTAGATTCAGCTGTCTATCTCAGGGAGCCAATGTCTCCAGCTCCTCTTACCCCTGAGGTCCTCCAGAAAGAGACCAAGAGAGCAAGCCTCACCTCTTTTATAGACAGTACCCATGAGCAAATGTCACTTCCTGACGCCAAGGAAAGCCACATGGCTTGCCCTCAGGTGCCTTCTCCTTATGGCAGAGCTTTCCTACAGTAGCTTTCCAGTAGGTAGTGTCATTCCAATCGTTACAGTCCCCCCTTTGTTTCTTCGAGGAACATGAGTGTTTCCTTGATGAAACACACCCTATGCTAACAAACAATATGTAAATAACAATACAGAAAAGGAAAAGGGGAAATTTTGTCCTGGGGGCAGTCTCTCATGAACCAGCACTTTGGAAAACAATAAAATGAAACTGTTCATTTAAAGTCTTTGAAAGTCTTTTCTCAGATGATTCTTGGGATGTCCTCTGGGTGTAGTCGTGGAAAGGAAGTCTTTTCAGGGGTTGATGTGTGGATGCTGGTAATCCGGAAAATTTCCTACAAAATTGAGCTTAACACAACTTTAAAATAGCTTTGTCAATAATCAAATCAAACAATGAGAGTTCTTAAAAATATGTCTAAGGGAATTCAGAATCTTAGTTGTTATACATGAAACATATAATAAAACAAAAATTGAAACATTCTCTAAAACTTAATATTACTATAGTCCCCCCTTGTGGAGGGTAAATTGAGAAGACAATTGCTGCACTATTAATTTTTAAAAATAATTTTTATCTTTGTTTCATCACTTTTTGCATCATCTGCCTAATTATCCTCATGTCATTATGAGAAATTAAAGAATCTAATATAATTGGTAACAGATGTCAAGACTAAATCCAACACTGTATTTATCATGACACCTGAGATAATTATGGGGGTTACCATAAAAGAACAGAGAAATGATGGGAAATGAGCATTCCCACACTTGAGCAATATATACCGCTCATGCAGTATGCCAGGCTTAAAATAGGTGGATGGGATATACATCCATGCCACTGAACATATTGTAGGAAACTGAGTCAGACTTAATCAGCTGCATGGGATTGAGACATCCATGGCATCAGGCATATAGGAGGGGGCATAGAAGCCAGGTAAAAAGAAATACAGATAAATTCTCCTAGCTCTAACCTAAGTCTATACAATCCCCAGCTTGTTTCCAATTAAGCTAATTCAAAGGAATTTGTGTTCACTCACCATACCTGGGATGTCTGCAGTTATAAACAAAAACTGTTTTTTTATAGGGAATTGACAGGCTAGAGTGGAGAAAGGCCTAGATTCAGCTGTCCATCTCAGGGAGCCAATGTCTCCAGCTCCTTTCCCCCCTGAGGTCCTCCAGAAAGAGACCAAGAGAGCAAGCCTCGCCTCTTTTATAGACAGTACCCATCAGCAAACGTCACTTCCTGATGCCAAGGAAAACCATATGGCTTGCCCTCAGACGCCTTCTCCTCATGGCAGAGCTTTCCTACAGTAGCTCTCCAGCAGGTGGCGTCATTCCAATCGTTACACACAATAAGTGGTTTTTAATGGTAGGATTCTTTTTTGTTGTTTGTTCATTCTTTAAGCCTCCTTTCTGACTTTCAACTTTGTTAGGGGGCAGCTAGGTGGCACAGTGGATAGAGTACTAGCCCTGGAGTCAGGAGGACCTGAGTTCAAATCTGGCCTCAGACACTTAACACTTTCTAGCAGTGTGACTCTGGGCAAGTCACTTAACCCCAATTGCTTCACAAAAAAAGAATGTGTAAACTTTGTTAGGGTTGGATTCTACGTATTTTTAGAAGGAATGTGTCAACTAGTCCTGCTTTTGCTTTTGGGGGGGTAAAGAGTTCTCTTATTCTAGGATCTCAGGCACAGTTTAGGCTGGGAACCTGAGTTTTTGGTGCTATCAAAGTTGTCTGATCCAAAGCAAAATCTAATTGCTCTCCCAGGTCTGAGCTCTGTTTCTGATGTGTCTTAACCACAGGCCTTTGAACTCACCTCTTTTGGAGTTGCAGTAGATGCTGCTGGACTTGCCCATTATCAACCAGTTGGAATGCTTGGCTGGGTCAGAGTGGTAGAACTGCAGGCTCCCCTTTGATCTGGGATTTCTGCCCTGGTTATTCCCTGCAAGTTTCAAGCTGGGCTGGAGGCTAGAACTAAAACCTGGCTCTACTCCTAGGGTCCAGTTACTGCTTATTCTGAACTTGCCCCTTGCTTAGTACATAGCCTAGTATTCTCAACTGCTCCTTAATCTAGGACATCATCCTTAGACACAAATTATCTCCTCAGTGATCTGGATTTTTGACTAGGCACTGCATAGTTACTGATGATGCCAGCTCGGGCCTTTGCCTGCACCCTCTCCAAGTTTAGGCCCCTTAATCCTTGATCTGAGATGTTGTCTTGCCATTGGTCTACATAATCTCTTCCTGGGCTGGAATACTTTATTTTTTATTTTTTTATTTTTTGGTTTTTTGTTTTTGTTTTTTAGTGAGGCAATTGGGGTTAAGTGACTTGCCCAGGGTCACACAGCTAGTAAGTATTAAGTGTCTGAGGCCGGATTTGAACTCAGGTACTTCTGAATCCAGGGCCAGTGCTCTATCCACTGTGCCATCTAGCTGCCCCTGGGCTGGAATACTTTATGCAATGTGCCCCTGACCAGGTGGCATTCCTAATATCTGTAGACCTATTTTTCTCATTATGTTGATGTGATTCTTTCTGGAATTTCCTGATCATGATTTGACCTATTTGGAGAGGGATTATTTTTATTGTTTTCTTTTGTTTTTTAAATAATAAACATTTTTATTTATAGTTTTGAGTTCCAAATTTTATCCCTCCTGTCCCATCCCTCCCCACTCCCTGAGGTGGTAAGCAATGAGATATGGGCTATACATGTGCAATTATGTAAAACATTACCATATTAGTCATTTTGTATAAGAAAACTTTAATAAAAGAAAAATATGAAAGAAAGTGAAAAGAAAGTACTTCAGTCTGTGTTCAATCAATATCAGTTCTTTCTTTGGAGGTAGATAGTATGTTTCATCAATAGTCCTTTGGTATTGTCTTGGATCATTGTATTGCTGGGAATAGTTGTCATTCACAGTTCTTCATCAAACAATATTGCTGTCTGTGTACAATGTTCTCTCGGTTCTACATCACTTCATACAAGTCTGTCCAGGCCTTTATCTTGGGGTAGGGGAGGTTGATGGGGAGAGCACAACTCACTGTACTTCTTTCTACTATTCCATCATCTTGGCTATGACTGGGGCTTGCCTTTCTATCAGAGACCTGGTCTTTGGTTTAGGGTGGGCATTCCTGGTTCCTCTATGTTTGAACCCCCAGTGGCTATACAACACATTATCATGCCAATACATTTCCAGTGTTTGGGGACTTGGGGTTTTCTCACTTTCTCAATCTATAAATCCTTTTTTTTCCCCTCTTCTTTGCAGATGGTAGAAGAAAGCCCACAGACAAAACTAAGCTGGGGGCATGGTCATTTTCTTATTTTTCTCTGAAGAACATTTCTGTTTTTAATACGTATATGTGACTATTGGATCCCAGGAAAGGCTTAGGGAAATAAATTCCCCCATAAGCCAAGTTAAAAGAGATACTGAAGAATGATGCTGGAACAGCCAGTATTGTGAATAATAAAGATTTATTATAAGCAACTCACACACGAGATCGATGATGGCAGGCAGACAACAAATGGATCTATCCTGATCTCCATCTAACAAGTCTGTGATGGCTGTCAGACACAAATGGATTGATCTTGATCCCCTTCTCTCCCACCCTAAAGGGCTCCTCTTAGAGGGAGGGACAAATAAAACATGCAGGGGAGAGGCCAGGTGTACACATATACTTCACTGAGAAACTATTGATGAGACAAGAGAACAAAAGAAATAGAGATTGGTTCTTTTGTCTAGTTCAGTGAACTGATAGGATCAAACCACACCTAGATACTGGACTTCACTTTTGCCCTTCAGGGAGGGTCTTTTGCACACTTTCCCCCTATGTCATTGGTAGAGTTCATTTTAATTTGGAACACCCTCAAGTCATTTCAACCAATGGAATTGAATGATGCTAACCAATTAGCTTTGATCAATGCATAATGACCCACCTCTATCTAAAGAGGATAAAACCCTTGGCCATGCCAGGTCTGGCTCTCTTTGCCCTCTCTTGCCCCTTCCTCTGGCCTCTCTCTTGCTTAGTGAGAGCTCTTCCTCTTAGGACTCTGTAGGTATGAAGGCCTGAGACTATGAGAAGTTAGGGAAACACATGGTCAATACTTTACTGATATACAATATTAATTAATAACAAATGCTTACTGCCAAAATTGGTGTAATAGCAATTAATATATAAATAGTAACAAATTAATTTATAAAATACAGTAGTAGCAAATAATTTTAAACTTCACACAGTACACAGTACACAGTACAAAAGTGTAACAAAATTCATCTGGAAGAACAAAAGGTCAAAAATATCAAGGGAATCAATAAAAATTTATCACCTAGCAGTATCATAGCTCAAACTGTATTACAAAGCAGTAATAACCCAAACAATCTGGTACTGACTGAGAAATAGACAGTGGAACAGATTAGGTATACAATACACATTAACAAATGACTATAGGAATCTGGTGTTTGATAAATGCAAAGATCTAACCTTTTGAGACAAAAACTCACTGACAAAAATTTGGGGGAAAACTGGATAGCACTTTAGCAGAAACTAGTTATAACCAACATCTCACATTGTATAGCAAAATGAGGTCAAAATAGGTACATGGTTTAGACATAGGTGATACCATAAGGAAATTAGGAGAGCAGGGAATAATTTACCTGTCAGATCAATGGATAAGAGAAGAATCTATGACTAAACAAGAGATAGAGAACATTACAGGTTGTAAAATGATTAATTTTGATAGCATTATATTAGAAAGTTCTTGCACAAACAGAAACCAATGCAGCAAAGATTAGAAGGAAAGCAGAAAATGGGATTTACAGCCAGTTCCTCTGATAAAGGCCTCATTTCTAAAATATATAGAGAATTGAGTCAAATTTATAAAATTATGAGTCATTCCTCAATTTATAAATGCTCAAAGAATATGAAAGGCAGTTTTCAGATGAAGAAATTTATCCTTTGATTCTCAGGACATTATCCTCATTTTACAAATGAAGGAACGGAGGTTGAGAGAAATTAAGTGACAAAGCAATTAAATGTGTAGCCGAGGATCATGCAACTAGTAAGTGTCTAAGGTGGAATTTGAACTTGGGTCTTCCTGACTTCAAGTCCAGAACTTTATCCATTGTGTCTCTTAGTTGCCTAAAAGAATTCACTTTCTCCCCCAGATTCCACTCCTCTTCTGAGCTTCCTCATTTCTAGGGATAAACACTTCATTCTACTGGGTACTAAGATCAAAAACCTCAGTATTAGCTCCGACTTCAGTATTAGCTCTGACTCTCAGTATTAGCTCTGACTCTCAGTATTAGCTCTCTCACTCAGTCAGTCAGCTGCCTCAACCTCCTGAGGCACCAAACCTCTTGGGCTTCTTCATCGGGTCTTTGAAGTTCTGGGTAATCTACATTTAAGATTTCTTTGGGAAATGTAGATGATCATAAAAACAAAACATAAGGCTATTCCTCACTTAGCCTTCATCAGATTTGTAAGAACTGTTTAGTAAAGCACAATTTAGTCCAGGGATTACAGGGAGAATAGAACCTCATGGGTCTGGCTTCACAAGGTTAATTAAACTCTGAATCTGTTTTTGTTTTAGAAAAAAACTAAAAATATGTCTTGTTTCATATAGGGAAGGGAAAAACAATCTGAAAAGCGAAACTAACCACTTCTGGTAACACCCTTCTTAGAGGGAACTTCCTGACATTACAAAAATTTTTTTTGTTTAAAGATAGCTGAAAGAAGATCAGAAAAGCATGGCTTTCATATCGTTTCTAAGAAGAGATCTCCTGTGTGACAGCCTAGAATATTTCAAGGCCAGAAAGGATATGAAAGGTTGTTTATTTCTTCCAGGAATGTCAGCACTCTTTTTCTGAATGGTGAGTAGTCAAAAATGATTTTTTGAAGTGGACTGTGTTAGCAAGGGAATAAGAAGAGATTTGTTAGGCAAAAACGCTGCTTAATTCTCAAGATCAATCAAGGACAGGGAACTGTTTCAGAGCAGTGAAAAGAACATGGGAGTCAGAGGACCTAGGTTTAAATCCTGTCTCTGATATTTTCTGCCTGAGTGACCTTTGGCAAGTCATTTAACTTTTCTAGGCCTCAGTTTCTTCACTGATGAAATGATCTCCTTCTCTATATTTGTGACTGTATGAGCATCAGAACTATGAAGTTGGAAAATTCACTAATGTGGTTGGTGAACTGAGAAATTTCTCACAGGATCTGTCTGGATAAGACTAAAGAGGACACCTATGGTGGGGTGACAGATGTTAAAATCAAATCCATTACTGTAGGTCTTTCTTCCTTTCTCCAAGTAGAGGGGACTTGTTTCTCTGAAGATAAAGCTAGGGTTAAGTATGACTATTTTCTCCCTTGGGGACAAATCTAGACTAAATAGATTATTGAATGATATATTGAATAATATTGAATGATATCTCCCAGAGGCAGTGTATTCCAAAAGGGGGAAAGCCTATTGTGGGAAGAAGAGCATTTCAGTTAACTAATATTTTCAAATCAGAGTCAGGATGTGGGGTTTCCAGTTTGTTATCCAACCTGGCATTTCATGCCTATGCCAAGCTCCCCATGGAGAGTTCTCTAGCCATTCCTTAGTCTTTTTCTGCAGCTTAACAGTTTTAGAGTCTCCAGGGGCACTGAGCAGTTAGGTGGCCTACCCAGGTCACAGAAGAAGCACATGTCAGAACCCATATTTTTCCTGATCAGCCCACTCTGCACTATACCATCCTACTTCTTGGGTAGTATAGCCAACAAGGCCTCATGGAGAGAGAATCTGCGTTTGAACTCCATCTCAAGCACTTGCTGGTAGTTTTATCCTCAGCAAGCCACATGAACTTCTAAGCCTCAGTTTACTCTCTATAAAATGGGAATAGTAATCATAACGTCTACCTAGCAGAGTAGGTATGAGAACCAAATGAGATAATATAAAGTGCTTTGTAAGCCTGAAATCACTATATAAATGCTATATATCCTTTCCCCCAATGATTTAATATTTTATTTTTCCCCAATTATATGTAAAAACAATGTTTAATGTTTGTTTTTCAAAAATTTTGAGCTCCAAATTTTCTCCCTTTCTTCTCCACCCCCACTGAGAAGGCAAGCAAGTTGATATGTAATACATGTTCAGTCATGCAAAACATATTTCCATATTAGTTATATTTTTTTAAAAAAGACAACCAAGAAAAATAAAGAAAGTAAAGAAAAAGTATGCTTCAATCTGCATTCAGACTTCATCAGTTCTTTCTCTGGAGATGGGTAGTTAAATGCTAGATATTTTGATTATTATTAGTTATTTAGGGGGGAAAGAGCAAAACAATTTTGGAACAGTTTGTGGCAGATATTGGAGAATTTTCTCAATCACTGGAGAGGAATGATATGTTTTAGAAGACCCATCAGCAAGGATCTGACTACTATGGGTCAAAGATAGTTGAAAGCAAACTGAAAGCAAGAGATTTATTAGCATGCTAAGGAAACTGCTGATAGCAGCTTCAACTTCCTAGAACTTAGACTTAGTTTTTATTACTTTGCAGTCCCTTTTAGAGTGCACAGGATCGACAGACATTCCTGTTCAAGGGACAGGACAAGGGTAGGTGACCAAGTATTTTTACAATTGTGAAAAGGGTCCTTTTGGACAAAACTGCAGGGATAATGTAACCACTGGGACCAGTCTGTAAGCTTTTATCTAAGGACAACGAAGAGTTATGACAAGAGTGGAAAAGACCATCCACTTTATATAATTTGCTCTATTTTCTTTCTCCTTCCTTTCTACTATTAGGTTAACAGGTGGTTGAGGGAATTTCTATATTTTTAGTCCATCAAGTTGTTAAGAAATGATTCCTGATTCCTATTTTTTTTCCATCACAGACAACTAAGATTCCTAGGAAAAATCTGAAAAACAGATTTTTTTCCTTAAAATAAAACTTGAAGTTCTCTGGGAAATCAGCCCTGTATGATACATCATCTGTATTACACAATTGTATATAATTGTACTAAATAGGTGTAGAAAAAATATTATGTATATGAATATATGCATATATATATACACACATACACACATATATAAGAACACATAAACACACATATAAACATACATACATACTCCCTGGCCTCCATTTGGCCATATATTTATATATGTGTGTGTGTGTGTGTTTGTGTGTGTGTGTTTGAAGGAGAAGGTTATCTCTGACTAGGGGAATTTGGGGAAGTTTGCTAGAGGAGATATTTGACTTGGGTATTAAAGGATTGGTGGAAATTTAAGAGGCAGAGAAGGAAAGCAAGCTCTTCTAGAGATGGGGAACAGTTTGAGAAAAGACCCAAAGTGTGAGAGCACAGGCAAAGTTGTGTAAATTGTCCAGAGCATAGAGTACATGGAGAGGAGACCTAGAAGATAAGACTATGATGGTGAGGTGGCACCAGATGGTGGAAGATTTGATGGGTGGGCAAAGGGGTTTGGACTTTATTTGGTAAGCATCACTGAAAATTTTTGAATAAAGAAGTAACATTACCTAGATTTCTGCATCATATCTGGTCTCAACTCTCAAAGAGAAGACATTCCATGGCAGGAAATAGTATCTTCAGAAAATGAAATACAAAATAGGTACAAAGTGTTTCGTGGGGAGGCACTCACTAGCAAGGTGAATCAGGACAGGCTTCCTGTAGGAAGTGGCCCCTGACCTGAGCTTTGAAGAAAGACAGAGATTCCATAGGGCCAAGGCTATGGGCAGGGGACTGCATTCCAGGCAAAGGGAACAGCTTGTGCAAAGACTTGGAATGGGAGATGGAATGTTGTAGATGGAGAACATCAAACTGAAGAATACCAAGGAGTCCATTGTCACTAAAATAGATGACTTAGTGGACAAAATCACTTACCTGGATTCAGGAAGACCTGAGATTAAAACCATCCTCTGACACTTACTAGCTGTATGACCCTGAGGAAGCCCCTTACCTTCTGTCTGCCTCAGTGTCCCCATCTGTAAAATGGGGATAACAATAGCACCAGGGCTATTGTGAGGATAAAATGAGATAGATTTGCAAAATTCCTTAGAGTGCTACATAAATGCTAAATATTATCAATCACCAGATTGTAGTGTATGTGGGAGGAAGTAAGAAGATTGAAAAGGTAGGAAGCAGCAAGGTTATAAAGGGCATTAAATGAAATGGGGGCTTTTATATTTGATCTCAACCTGGGTACTTTGACCTTAGGGTTTAAATCTTTATTTAGTAAAACTTTGCTGATCTGGCGACTAGGTGGCGCAGTGGATAAAGCACCAGCCCTGGATTCAGGAGTACCTGAGTTCAAATCCGGCCTCAGACACTTGACACTTACTAGCTGTGTGACCCTGGGCAAGTCACTTAACCCCCATTGCCCTGCGAAAAACAAAAAACAAAACCCACAAAACTTTGCTGATCTCCAATTCTATGAGTGAGGTTTTCCCCATTCCTTATTTTTCTATGTGATTTAAGTCATTCCTTAACAATATATGTGATTCAAGCTTCAGGGGATGATAATGAATTAAGAGAAGTTGCAAATGTTTATGGATTAAATTGTCTTCTCATACATTTTATGTATCATTCTACACAAGTCTGTGGTTAGGATGGACCAGTCAGGATACTCAAAATAGCTACTCTGGAGTTGCTATGGACCAATTAAAACTGTTAAAAAAAAAAGAAAGAAAAAAAGAAAAAGGTGTTAAAGCAAGTAGATTGAACCATCCCTACATGATTAAGGCATCTCAAACCCATCAAATAGCCTAAAAGTGTCACAAATGTGAGATAGATTGGCTTTTCTAAATATACAGATGGCTTTTCTATTTCCACCAATGTCTGTGACTTCCACAATGTGAGGCATGATATCACAATTCTGTATGTTTTGAGCCATTTTACTTAGCAATGATGATATTGAGGACCAATTGATGAGAAGACACTGCTATTTGCTTATCGCATAAATATTGTATTCATTGCATTTGTAATATTTGAATGTTTGAGGACTCTTTGGGTATAAATTTCTGGGGAGCCTGAGCTTTTGGGTCTTTGGGTCCCATACCTGAGACCAACTTTATTGTGAGACAGGATCTCTCTCTCTCTCTCTCTCTCTCTCTCTCTCTCTCTCTCTCTCTCTCTCTCTCTTTCTCTCTCTCTCTCTCTCTCTCCACAAACCTATTTTCTTTTTGCTTTGAGACTTTGGTATTTTATTCATCTAACACTTCAGTGTAGAAATTTTTGCCACAATTTTAATGGCCCTGACATGATTGGGCAGAAATTTTGTCTTTTTGATTCCCTTCTTCAACCAGAGACCCTGTTTTGAGCTCAAATCTTAGGGCTATTTGCTCCTGGTCCCTTCTTGAGGGGGAGAGACCCAATCAAAGATTCTTCACCCAATCTGACCTACTTCAAGCCCTTGAGTATTTAACAAGTTGCAGATTGTGATACTCATTCTCCTTTCTTTTTTCTTTTTCTTTTCCTTCTAAGCCTTCTGACACTAAGTAACTTTAAATTTAGGTTTAAATGAGAAAGATATTTGTAAATTATTCTTAGTAGATCCTAGGTTTAAAAGAACTTCTGCTTTTTGCACTGCTTACTAAAATGTGAAGTTTTTCCTTTATGTTATGCAATCACTGACTTTTCGTTAGAATTATTTATGATTTTTTTATCTTGTATAAAGGGATATATAGAAATAAATTAGGATAGAGTCTAAAAAAATCATAAAAGGACAATAGTTTGTATCATTTCTAAATTATAATTTGAACAACTATTTTATAACTAAAAATTGGGGAAAAGAGGAAGGTGTTTAGAGGCTGGGACTACCTGTGGTGTTACCTGAATGGCTATGGAAAAGCTAGTCTGCACAGTCAGCACCACCAGAGTGCATTTGGGTAGTGGCATAGCATCTGCTTATTCAGAGAAGCCCCCCTTGTATCTTAAGGTTAGTATGGCACGGTACCTGAATAGTTAGAGAAGCCCCCCCTTGTTGAAGATATAGTATCTGGTTCTGTTTGCCTAATAATACAAGCCAGATCATTTGTCTGCTCTCTGAGTGACATAGGAACTAGGCTAAGTAGAAAATAAATTCTTTTTTTTTTTTTTAAGTGAAGCAATTGGGGTTAAGTGACTTGCCCAGGGTCACACAACTAGTGAGAGGGACATAGGGATATGACCCTCCACTGAGATGGAAAGTGCCCCCCCCTTCGGCCCAGTGATCTGATCTCAAAGTCTTAAAGCCCCTTAGAGCCCCCTATTTCTCTCTTTCTCTGTTTTTTCTCTAGAGAGAGGCAATAATGGGAAGCTACTATCCCCCTTTCTAAATATAGGCATATCAACTTAAAAATTGCTTCATAGAGTCTGCACCGAGACATTATGTAGACATGATACATTGTTGCAGAAACAGAAAATTTTACAAAATAATCTAACAACCCAGGAGAGAGACTTATCGCTGAACATTCCAGGAGAATGATTTATTGCTGAACCCAATTACCGCATTTTGCTCAAATTAGATATCTGTAAAGAGTATAAAAACTGCTTGATTTCCTAATCCCAGTGTGTGTCACACCTCCTGGTTGTCCCAGTGAGTGTGGTGCACCTTTCTTTTGAAAGAAATAAAATCAATGCTTTGGCCTCCTTTCTCCTTGAGTCTCTATTACAGGGGTCAGTGGGTGTACTTCCCATCCCACTCACTAGTAAGTGTTATGTGTCTGAGGCAGGATTTGAACTCAGGTACTCCTGACTCCAGAGCCAGTGCTCTATCCACTGTGCCACCTAGCTGCCCCCATAGAATATCAATTCTTAATGATTCTCCTTTATATAAATTTTTAGAGAAATGGGACAGAGGAAAATTATCTATAGGCAAGGGAATGGATAGAGAAATTTCCATTAAATATTGTTTTGATTGGTGTAAAGACCTTAGGAACCGGGACAGCTAGGTGGCGCAGTGGATAAAGCACCGGCCCTGGAGTCAGGAGTACCTGAGTTCAAATCCGGACACTTAACACTTACTAGCTGTGTGACCCTGGGCAAGTCACTTAACCCCAATTGCCTCACTAAAAAAAAAACAAAAAAACAAAAAAAAAACCTTAGGAACCTCTGGCCCAAATTTGGAAACTGATATTTATATTCTAGATAAGATACAAAATTTCTTGGAAAAACAAAAAAGATAGGGGCAGCTAGGTGGCACAGTGGATAGAGCACCGGCCCTGGAGTCAGGAGTACCTGAATTCAAATCTGGCCTCAGACACTTAACACTTATTAGCTGTGTGACCCTGGGCAAGTCACTTAACCCCAATTGCCTAAGGAAAAAAAAAAAGAGAGGAACAGTTAGAATATTTAGTTTGTTGGAAAGTATTATCTACTATGATTTCTGAAGAAAGCAAACAAGGGAAGAAAAAGACTGCTGCTCTTTACCCAGTAGAAAATTAATCTGTTTCCTCCTTATTTTGAACCTGAGGAGAAACAGAATGATAAGACTAGTGGAGAGAGGGCATATCCCAACATGCTCCAGTCTCTACTTTCCCTTTAATAGATAAGCCTTAGTTAAATACACAAGGGAATTTGCTTTATATTAGAGTACATCATTCTTTTAGACCTTCTGATTTGGCTACGTGGAGACAAACTACTCATTTTGATGAAGACCTCTTAGCTGATATACATCAATTTAAATCTATTTTTTGTGGGCACATTCCTCCCTGGACTGATATACAAAACATGATGGATGTTTCATTATTAGAAATGGGAAAAAAAACCCGGGGAATTATATAAATGACCAATCATCTGTTGGTAGGTCCAGGAAGAGGAGAACATGGCCCCTACAAGATGCCCCAGTTGGGATCCCAATACCGTAGCACATACGAATGACTGTGCTCCTGAGCCAAATATTGCTCAATCTTTGAACACCTGTTGCTACTGCTATGTTAGAAACAATGCTGCTTTGTATGATTGGTAGCAGGAAAGTGTTATGGGGGGAGGGGGGGAGAATGGTGTAAGGGTTTAGAGGTTAGGCGTTGGGGTTCTTGGGAATTCCTCTTTAAAGAATTATTCCTTCTTGTACACAAAAGCAGTTAGAATAAGATGGTAGTTTATTTAGGGGAAAGGGAAGGGAAAGGGGGAGGGAAGGGAAACCATGAAAGAAATCCTTGGACTTCTCATGGGGAGATAGGCATGGAACAAAGCCTGTGGCTCTGAGGTACCAATCTCCTCGAACAGGAGACCGGCAGGTGCTTTTATAGAGGACTGATGGGGGGAAGGGGTGACCATGTGACTGTGGAAAGTTCCTTTAGTGAGGGAGGACCATCCCCCAACTGGTAGTGACTAGAGGAATTGGGTGAGGGGTGGCTAAGAATCTCTCAAGCCATCTCTCTCTTCAAGACACAAAGGCGGCAGCCACACCCAAAGTTATCTCCCCAGGGGTAAGGGAAATCAGAATGAAGGGTGGAGCTCAGTCCAATCTGGTTCTGCTTATCTCTCTAGGCCTATCTGTCCTTTGGTTTAGTTTCTCAAGGAGAAGATTCCTTGGTGTGCCCCAGAGAACTTCTGGGGTGCTCTGCACCCTCAACATTCCCCACTTCTCTATACATAAGGAAAGGGGACGAAGATTCTTCTGAAACTGCTTCATGCTGACCGGGGTAGAAGAAATCATGGTAATCCTGAGGGATGCCTAATCACCTATGATTGGTCAACTTTATTTGGAGGTAGGCTATATTAAAATGAAGAGCTAATGAATGCCAGGCTCCCACCCTTGGGCTAACAATCCAAAGAATGCATATTCTCTTTCAAAAGATAAACTGAGTACCTAGCTCTTTATCAGAGGAGAGGTCTTCCTCTCTAAATAAAAGGCCTTTCTCCTTAACCGGACACAATGGGAATCTTCACACCAGACCAAATTTTTATGGCCCTAGCAAGAATTTAGAAGGGTCAATCTTATCTTATCAAGATTCCGTGGGGTTTATAGCCCCAACCAGGACCGATGAAAGTTGGCTTTATCTTATCAATAAGGATTTTGGAATGGGGAAGTTAGGATTGGATCTCTAAAATATTGATTACAAATAATCATTTCTCACTTCCTTCCTTCTTTACTTTCTCCGTCCTTCCTTCTCTTCTTTCTTTCTTTCTTTCTTCCTTTCTTTCTCTTTTTCTACTTTATCTTAGTACTTGCATCTAGAACCCACAACCTCTTTTCCTTGCCATATCCTCCAGCTACCTTGGCTTTAAGCAAGAATACTTATTTATAAAGGAAAAGAAAGTATCAATTCAGAAATAATGCATAAAAGTAAGCTAGATAGTTATATCGAAGCTCCCACCTAGTTCAATCTGGATGACACTAAACCATCTAAGCTAGTTTTCCTGATTATTTTCTATCCCTACCAGCATCCTCTCACCTAGTTTGGATCCATGATTCTCTCATTCAGGGGTTTTTAACCTGGGGGTCCATGAATAATTTTTTCCTCTCTAATCCAATGTATTTTGTTTTATGCACTTAAATACATTATTTTGAGAAGGGTCTAAAGGCTTCACCAGACTGCCTAAGCTTCCATGAAACAACAACAACAACAAAAAGCTTAATAAACTTTAATCTAAGCAGATAAACAATTACGTGGGATCTGGCTCCTTTGTTCCCCTCAAAAAGAATGATGTCATCCTGCTCCAGAACACCCTCTATCTCCCTAAAGTACTCTTGATTATAAGAGATTAGGGGATCCTAGAGGGAGGAGGGACAGGGAATTTCTCTGTGACAGCAGCAGTCTAAGGCCATGAATTCACAGACAACTTCCTCAAATCTCAATTTTCTTCCATAGGAAAATTCGAGGGAAAGAACACAATGGACTTGGAGAATACATTGCAGAGACCAGCTGTTGGTCGTCCCTTGCTTCCAGGGACACTCTACAACTGTTGCACAGATACTTTCACTCCTGGTAATTACTCTCCTCAAGTGAAAACCTTATTCCAGAAATCAGGGGAGCAGAATGTCAGAAAAGGGTTTTAGGAGAAGAATGTTTAGTGTAAAAAGGTTAGGGTCACAGAAAGAGCTAGGAAGTATAATCTGTTACCTTGTCCTTTCTCCCAGCCAGAAGCCAACTAGATTTTTACCCTGCTCTAATTAAAGGAGAGCCCATGTACTGACAAATGTCAGTCCATCAGAAATATACTGTACTCCAATGCCAGGCATCAAAGACAAGGGAGGGAATAGCCTAGGAGGGCAAGTTAGGAGAGGGGCCCATTCACCCCATTGGGCAGATATAGGAAACAGGTAATCTCTACAAGATCTAACAAAAAGAGCCAATGATATTCCCAAGGGGCTTCAGTGGCTGAGGTAAGTCAGACACACCCTGTGTTGTGGGAGAGGATTTGCCCTGTATGGCGAGTAAAACTATATGTGGTCACCCTATTACTTCCCCAAGTGTTAGGGAATTTAGCTGGGATTTATAATATATTTGTTACTTAGAAATTAGAGGCTACTGCACCAGTTTAGGGCATTAAGCATTTATTAAAGCATATTAAATATTAGTAAAGAGAGCACACATGGCTCTGAAAAATAGGAAAGCCTACCTAGGAGAGAGAAGAGAGAAAATGGGGAACCCTGGTGGGTTGTGTCTCCTCTCATCAAATTCCCAGGCCAAAAAAAAAGCGAGTGTCTGTGTTAGCTTGATGTGGGCAGGAGGAGAGCCTGCCCTTCCACAATGCTCAAAGCTAACTGGCTACCATCATTCAAATCTATTGGTTCACTGGATTTGAGGGTGGTTCGGTGCAGTTGTGCTGATGTCAGAGCCCAGAGAATAGATCCTCTGGTGGGAACAAGGCTTTCAGGTGGGTGTGGTTTTGAGTGAGGTAACTTTCTGACTCTGGGCTGGACTTAAGAAATTCAATCCAAGCTCTTTTTTTTTGGGGGGGGGGGGGAGAAGGGCTCTGGGAGTCTCAAAACCCCTATTACACAACTGCCTCTGAGAACCCTTACCAGGCACTGACCTCACCCTGGGTCACGTCCTGCACTCTATTTGGGAAGGCAGAGTGGGAGGTTCCTCTTGGGGGAAGATCAAGGCTTCACTTTGACACTTACTGACTGTGGGTTATTCAAAAAGTTCATCATCATCTCGGTGAGTCTCAGTTTGTCTATAAAATGGGGCTAAGGACGATAGCACTACTTACCTCGTAGAAGTGTTGGGAGGAAAGTGCTTTGTAAACCCTGAGAAATCCCTATCAATATGGGCTTTTTTAGGACGCAATCCCCAAACTGAGAGGAGAGGCTTCCCTACCTGTGGAGGGAACAGAGGGGCTCAGAGTAAGGAGATGTGAACTGAGACTCAGGGGTAGGAAGAATGAGGATCCAGATTCAGGGGTTCAGAGTAGGAAGAGGGTTTGTGAGAGTTTGTTTTATCAGTCATGGAAGACTCAGTAGAACAAGGGAGTTGCAGAAAGGTTTTTTCCAGGTCAGGATTTTCTCCACCTCTGGCATCTGTCCCTCTTGCTCTGCTTAACCTCCATGCAGATGCTGCCTCCAAAGCCCAACTGTCTATGCAGGAAAGGACACCCTCAAGTGAGAGGCTGTAGCCCCTCTGCAAACTGCCATTTATTCCCTAAGGTCTCTGTCCCATTCTAGGCATCACATTGTGGGACAGAGAGACCCTCGAGAGAAATGTGAAAACAGAAGAGCAATACAAGACCGACTTTGACATCATCACCTCTGACTCTATTGATGAGAAGACCAATGCCATGAATGTCTCTGGGGAGCTGAAAGCAAGTATGCTGGGGGGGCTGGTTGAAATAGGAGGCTCAGCCAAATATTTATGTGACACCAAGACATCTGACCAGCAAGTCCGGATGACTCTCAAGTACACCATGACTACACAGTATTCCCAGCTAACGATGAACCACCTGGGCTATCAGAACATCTCTTACCCTGAAGTGTTTGATAATGGCACAGCCACCCACGTGGTCATAGCGGTGCTCTATGGGGCCCAGGCTTTCTTTGTGTTTGATCAGAAGGTTTCCACTCATGAAAATGTCAGGGATATAGAAGGAGGACTGAAGGCTGCAGTAGAGAAGATTCCTCAAATGGCAGGAAAAGTAGAGGGAGAAATGAAAATGGAGAAAAGCATGAAAACATCAAGCAAGGAATTCAGGTGCAAGTTTTATGGGGATTTTGTCCTTGAGACCAATCCAGTGACTTATGAAGATGCAGTAAAAGTCTATGCCTCTCTTCCTAATCTTCTTAGGGGCCAAGGGGTGCCCCTCCAGGTCTGGCTTTACCCTCTAGAGAAGCTGAGCCCCAAGGCTGCCAGGCTGGTTCGAGGGATCAGCATTAGCTTGGTATGTGATGCCCAGGACATTCTGGAGAAATTATCAAAATATGATAAGAGGTGTAATGATATACTGGAGGCACCAGAATTCTTAGTCTTTTCTGCAACCAAAGAAAAGATTATGCTATTCCAAGAGCTAAATAAGCAGCACAGATATATTTTACAGAATAATATAGCCAAAGTCTTACCTGTGATCCGTGCAGGCAGAGCAGAGGAAGATGAGCTAACCAGTGTTTTAATTAGGGAAAGCCAGTCCCCATTCAGTTCTAGGAGGCTCTCAGAATTCCTACACCAGAAGCTCCATGAGATAAAAGTGGTAAATTCCTACCTCACCATCCTGAAGCAGGTTAGAGTCACAGCTGACCAGAGTGAGTTGGACAGTGTGGTCCTAGGCTCTCCTCAGAGATTTGTCCTGGTATTTGCACTCACCTCCTTGCAGGAGGAAGCCTACTTAGCAGATTGGAAACAGTGGCTACGGAATCCGGCATCATTCAATCCTGACTGGGAGCAAAAGACATACTCCTCATGGGTGGAGGACACAGAGACAAGGAGAAAAGCAATACAATTGGCAGAATCTTTCTCAATGTTTGCCAAGGCCAATCATTCCTCTGAGAAGACTCAATTTGTTGTAGCATCTATCCCAGACCAGGAGAACAAGGGAGTCTCCATTTATCTCTATGAAAAGGGACTGCAAGTCAGCACCAACTTTGAGCTACCAGTCAAACCTTTCCCTCCCCAGATTGGTGAGGTCACACATGACTGTGTAGAGCTCATACTGACCTCAACATCTGGGAAAGGGGAGAGGACCATTGGCTATCAAGTAGAATACAAGGTTGTGGGGGAAGGGGACTGGACCCCCATTCCTGTGTCTGAAAAGCCAGAAGTATTCAAAGTGAATGGCCTAAAGCCTTGCACAGAGTATCAGTTCAGGCTGGCTGAAGTGTGTGAGCAGGGGCTCAGTGAGAGCAGTGATGTGAGCCCTGCTGTGAAGACACTTCCCCCAACCAGCCCTCCTGGGAAGCCAGAAGCTCTTGTGGTGGGACCACAGTCTGTAACCCTGCACTGGCAAGGTCCAGGTGTTGTTGGAGCAGGAGTCAAGATCAAAGAATATAGAATAGAGTACAGAGAGGAGACTGAAGCTGTGGATGAGGAGGGGGAAGGAGAATGGCATGAACATAGAACAGGAAACAATGAGAATTGCTATGACATTAACAGACTGACACCCAAGACTGTATACAGGTTCCGAGTTTCAGCTGTTTATGAAGACAGCTGGACCAGTGAGAGCAGTGACAAGAGTGACTCAGTGAGGACCCTCTGTACCATGGAGGAAGATACCATCTCTGGTAAGGGGCTTTTGGCCACTAGAATCCATAAGGATGTTTCTCCTTACTGGAATATTTGAAGTGTTGCTGGACTGGATCAGAAGACTTTCATTGAGTTTCACAATCCACTCAATGAAATTATAGAGGGTCAGACTCTGAGAGACTTCTCTGCAGTTTGTAAGAGTCTATTTAGTGAGGGGGTTGATCAAGGCACCTCTGATCAATCAAATTCTACTCTTCCCCCTCCCAGAAGAATGTCAGGTAGATCAGCTACCTATTAATTCAAATAATTAAACAAAGTCCCTAAAATTCTTATCATTGAAAATCATACCTAGGTGACAGTAATACCCTACTTTTTTTTTGAGCTATGATTTGAATTCCAGGTATATAGAAAGTGGCCTTTGGCATATCTTTTTTTTTTAAATAAAAGTCAGCTTAAATTCCTTAATTTGAAAATTTCAAGACAGTTTTAGTATAATAACAATTTTTTTTAAATCCTGAAATTGGAAGGAATTATAGCAGGTCACCTCTTCTGACCTCTGGTTGTATCATATGACCTTTCTACAATGTCTCCAAAAAGTGATCATACAACATCTAGTCTAGATAAATACCACCACTGATAGGGAATGTGCTCTCTCATGAACCAGCTTATTTATTTTATTTTTGTGGTTATTAAAAAATTCTTTCATTGAGTTAAAACCTACCTTCCCTATAACTTACATCCATGGGTTTTAGTTCTGCCTTCTGGAGCCAAACAGAACAAAATTTTAATCACTTTTCCATACAGCAACCCTTGATATATCAAAGAGAGTTACATATCCATCCTGTCCATGTCTTTGTTTTTTTTTTTAATTTTATAAAAGTATTTTATTATTTTCCAGTTACATGTAAGGATAGTTTTCAAAGGATTTTTAGTTCCAAATTTTTCTCCCACCCTCCATTCCCTCCCTCCTCCCCATGACAGAAAGTAATCTGATATAGGTTATATATGTACAATCACATTAAATATATTTCTGCATTAGTGATATTGTGAAGGAAGAATGAGAGCACAAGGGAAAAACCTCAAAAGAGAAGGGAAAAAACCAGCCCAAAATTAGAAACAGCATGGTTCAATCTGCATTCATAATCTACAGTTCTTTTTTTCTGGATGTTGAAAACATTTTCTATCATGAGTTCTTTGAAATTGTTTTGGATCATTACACTGCTGATAAGAGCCAAGTATATCACAGATGATCATCACAAATTTGTTGCTGTTATTGGGTATAATGTTCTCTCGATTCTGTTCCTCTCACTTCCAGGTTTCTCTGAAATCCTCCTGCTCATCATTTCTTACAGCACAATGGTATTACATTATATTCATATACCACAACTTGTTTAGCCATTCCCCTATGGATTGGCATTCCCACGATTTTCAATTCTTTGCCACCACAAAGAGAGCTGCTATAAATATTTTTGTACATGTGGGTCCTTTCCCCTCTTCTATGATCTTTTTGGGATACAGACCTAGCAATGGTAGCACTGGGTCAAAGGGTATGAATAGTTCCATAGGCCTTTGGTCATAGTTCCAAATTGCTCTCCAGAATGGTTGTCATCCATGTCTTTGTATAAAAATAATATTTTATTTTCCCCAAACATGTGAAAAATAATATTTTATTTTTCCCAAACATGTAAAAGACAATTTTAACATTCATTTTAAAAAATTTGACCTACAAATTCTCTCTCTCCTTCCTTCCCTTTTCCTAAGACAGCAAATAATTTGATTCATGTTATACATGTTCAATCACGCAATACATATTTCTATATTAGTCATATTGTAAAAGAAAGCACAGGCCAAAAAGCAAGGAAAAAATGAAAAAAATGAAAAAATAGTATTCTTTGATCTGCATTCAGACTCCATCAGTTCTTTCTTTGGAAGTGGATAGCATTTCTCATTATGAATCCTTTTAAATTGTCTTGGATCACTGTGTTTCTGAGAATTTATTCACAGTTGATCACTGCACAATATTCCTATTCCTATGTACAATGTTCTCCTGCTTCTGCTCACTTCAATTTTCATCAGTTCATGTAAATCCTTCTAGCTTTTTTCTGAAAGTGTCCTTCATCATTTTATAGCACAATAGCATTCCATTACACTCATATACCCCGACTTGTTCAACTATTCCTCAATTGATGAACTTCCCCTCAACTTTTGATTCTTTGCCACCCCAAAAAGAGCTCCTATATTTTTGTAAATATAATTTCTTTTGCTTTAAAAAAAATATCTTTGGGATACAGACCTAGAAATATGATTGTTGTGTTAGATTATGCACAGATTTATAACATTTTGCACATAGTGTCAGTGTGACCTCCAGAAAGGTTGGATCAGTTCATAAACTCCACTTACAATATGTTAGTGTCCCAATTTTCCCCTATCCCCTCCAACATTTGACATTTTCCTTTTTTGTCATATTAGCTAATATTATAAGTGTAATGTGGTACCTCAGAGTTGTTTCAGATTGCATTCCTCAGGGGCAGCTAGGTGGTACAGTGGATAAAGCACTAGCCCTGTATTCAGGAAGACATGAGTTCAAATCTGGCCTCAGACACTTGACACTTACTGTGTGACCTGGGCAAGTCACTTAACCCTCATTGCCCTAAAATAAAATAAAAATAAATGTAATAAAATTATACATACATACATATATATATATATATATATATATATATATATATATATATATATATTTTAAATGGGGATAGCTAGGTGGCGCAGTGGATAAAGCACTGGCCCTGGATTCAGAAGGACCTGAGTTCAAATTCAGCCTCAGACACCTGACATTTACTAGCTGTGTGACCCTGGATAAGTCATTTAACCCTCATTGCACTGCCAAAAAGAAAAAAAAAACAAAGCTGAAAAGGGGAGATGGGGGAGAAAGGAACCCATAGTGGGGGCATGTTGGAGAGTTTCAGAGAAGTCCAAAAGCAGTATAGCTTGTGGAAAATGGGGGGGAAATTATGCTTAGCCCAAGGCTCTGCCCTCCAACCATTTGGAACTGTCCTATTCAATCAGTTCCAAATATATCTAACTACACTTCTGTCTACCACCTACCCTGTTCTGCCCTCTCTTCTGTCAGTCCTCCCTCCCCCATTTACTTAATCTCCTCATCTCCTACTTTCTTCTTGGGTAAGATAGATTTCTATATTCAATTGATTGTGTATATTATTCCCTCTCTGAGCCAATACTGATGAGAGTAACTTTAAACCAATGCCCATCGTCCACCCTCGCATCTTTCTCACCACTGTAATATGTTTTTCACACCTCTTCATGTGAAATAATTTACCCCATTCTACTTCTCCCTTCCTTCTGAGCCCAGTGTACTTTCTCATTCCTTAATTATTTTTTATGTCATTCCCTCAAATTCCCCTTATACCCGTACCATCTATGTATATTCCTTCTAGCTGTATTGTTAGTGGTAAAATTTTTAAGGATTACAAGTATCATCTTCTCATGTAGGGATATAAATAGTTCAGCTCCTCTGAATCCCTTATGTATTCTTTCCCCTTTTTTCCCTTTTTAAGCTTCTCTTGGGTCTTGATACTGGAGATCAAATTTTTGGTTTAATTCTGGTCTTCTCCTTATCAAAGCTAAAAATCCTTCTAGTTTATTAAATGAACATTTTCCCCCTGGAAATATTATGCTCAATTTTGCTGGGTAGGTTATTTTTCACTGTAGTCCTAGCTCCTTTGCTTTCCAGAATAGTATGTTCCATGATTTCTGATCCTTTAATGTTATAGTTGCTAACTCCTGAGTAATCCTGATTGTGGCTCCCTGATATTTGAATTGTTTCTTGCTGGCCACTTGCAGTATTTATCCCTTGACCTGATAATTTTGGAATTTGACTATAATGTTCCTTGGAGTTTTGATTTTGGGATCTCTTTCCTGAGGAGATCATGGATTCTTTTTTTTTTCTTTTTGCAGGGAAATGGGGGTTAAGTGACTTGCCCAGGGTCACACAGCTAATAAGTGTCAAGTGTCTAAGGGCAGATTTGAACTCAAGTCCTCCTGAATCCAAGACCAGTGAGTTATCCACTGCACCACCTAGCTGTCCCCCATGGATTCTTTCAGTGCCTATTTTCCCCTCTTCTTCCAGTATTTCAGGGCAGTTTTCCTTGATAATTTCTTGAAATATGATGTCTAGGTCCTCATTTTGATTATGGCTTTTATGTAGTCCAATGACTCTCACATTGTCTCTCCTGGACCTATTTTGAGGTACTTTATATTTTCTTCTATTTTTTCATTCTTTCGAATTTGTTTGATTCTTGATGTCTCATAAAATCATTAGCTTCCACTTGCCCAATTCTAACTTTTAAGGAATTGTTTTCCTCAGTTAGCTTTTGTACTTCCTTTCCCTTTATCCAATTATACTTTTTAAAGTGTTGTTTTCTTCAGTAGATTTTTATATCTCCTTTTCCATTTGGCCAATTCTATTTTTTAAGCAATTATTTTCTTTTTCTAAGCTGTTGACTCTTTTTTCATAATTCTCTTACATGATGCACATTTTTCCCAAAATTTTTCTTCTACCTCCATTATATGATTTTCAAGCTCCTTTTTGAGCTCTTCCATGAGTTCTTTATGGGCTCAAGACTATTTCCCATTTTTTCTTTGGGATTTTCCCCATAGTTATTTTGACATTATTGTCTCCTTCTGAGTTTGTGTCTTGGTCTTGCCTCTCGCCACAATAATTTTTTATAGTCAGGTTCTTTTTTTGTTGTTTTTTTGTTCATCATTTTTGGCCTTTTTCCTTTCTTTTAAATTTGAGCTCTGCTCCTGGGATGCAAGGGGCATTGTCTCAGGCTTCTTTTGCCAGGGGCTTCTGTCCCTGGATGTTTACATGGTGCTGCACTGATGATGCTCTGAGTCCCAAAGAGGACCCTCTTCTCTCCTGCTATGCTGAGGGGCTGGGGTGAGGGGTAGATCATGCTACTGGAAGCTGTAGGGGTCTGGCAGTTTACCTGGTGCTGACCCAGGGTCCTAGTGCTAATTTCTGGCATGTGCTGAGGCTGATAGGATGTTTCCCTGTGGCTACACTAAAGTATGTGAAGGTCTGGTTACTGGAGGTTGCTCATTTGCCCTGGGGGCTACTCTGAAGCACCTGGTGGTTCTTGGAGCTGCAGTCTGCCCATTCCTCTGGCTATGCTGAAGCATGTACTGGTTGGCTAGGGGGCAGTCCTGCTGTTGGCCTTTGCCTGCTTCACTGCACTAGGGCTCAGGATCTCCCACTGGTTTGCTGGCTTGCTTATGGCTTGCTGGGGTATTTCCTGTCCTGGACTGCATTTCCCCTTTTACCAGAGTGAGGCAGACATTACTTGCTTATATTCCAAGTTTCTTGGGCTAAAACATTGCTTCACTCCATCTTTTTGCTCATTCTGCTGTTTCAGGATTTGTTTGGACATGAATATAAAAGTGTTATGGCAATTTTTTTGCTTACTCTGCCATCTTGGCTCTTTGAAGTCCTATTATTACATCTAAGCATACTAGCACTTATCCTAGGTTTCTCATCTTCCCAAAGACACAATTAGAGAGTTAATCAAATGTCTTATTGAAATACAAATTCACTGGGCCAAATGCACTATCCCTGGATCTAACAATCTAGCAACCCTGTGAGTAAGGGGGGGCAGGGCAGGGAGAAAGAGGGGAAAGGGGAGGGAGGGAGGGAGGGAGGGAAGAAGGGAGGGAGGGAGAGAGAGAGAGAGAGAAAGAGAGAGAGAGAGAGAGAGAGAGAGAGAGAGAGAGAGAGAGAGAGAGAGAGAGGAAAATTTCTCATGCCTTATCCTTAATAAACTCATGCTTACTACTACAGAGCCCCACTTACCATTCTAGGTGATCACAAGCCATCATGCAGAAGAGAGTATATCACACTTGTGCTTGGCCCCAGAGGACAGAACTAGAAGAAATGGGTGGAAGTTATGCGAAGATTAGGTTTGGTTAAAAAGTCCTTTCTGGAATTCTTCTGGGAACCACCCATGGAGCTCTTAATCTGCTGATTGAGGCATTCATGTCCTTCCCTTGTTTGCCAAGTGGGCCATAGCCCACCTCTGGTGTTCCAGGGCATTTTCAAGATCTTCAAAGATCATCTCAGCTATTACATCCCTGTATCATGGTGGAGTCTGGCTCAACCAAGACCTTTTTTTTTTTTTAATTTTACGACTTAAATTTTAGTTATTTTGTCATTTTTAATTTGACAAATCCAACAAAGATGAAGATTTCCATATACAAAGAACAGAAAGAGGAAAAATATGAATTTTTGTCACATACAGCCCAGGTTTTTTCCCCCAAAAATTTTTTGACAAATTCAATTTGTTAGTTTCAAAGCTCTCCCTCTCGAATCCCTTCTGTCCTCTTTTGTCCAGCTAGGTGGTACAGTGGATAGAGGGCTGGGCCTGGAGTCAGGGGGCCCGAGTTTAAATCTAGCCTCAGATACTAGCTCCATGTCCCTGGGAAAATCCCTAAACTTCTATCTGCCTTAGTTTCCTCATCCGTAAAATGGGGTCAATAATAGCACCTACCCTTCAAGATTTCTGTGAGGATAAATAAGATATTTGTAAAGTGCTTTGCAAACCTTTAAAACATTCTATAAATACTAACTATGATGATGTTATTCTTTCTTTTATAGCGGGGCATCACTACTACTCTGACCCCACCCCTCAAAAAATTCTCTTATAACAAATAAGCATAGTAAAACACAACAAATCCATATATTCGCCATGTCTGAAAATATGTCTTTTCTGTAGCCACTTTTCTGTCCAGACATGGGAAGCAGGCTTCATCCTCAGTCTTCTGCAGCTGAAGTTGGTCATTATTATCAAAGTTCTAAAATATTTCAAAAGTTTTTGCTTTTACAACATTATTATTATATACATTGTTCCCCTGGAACTGCTCACTGCTCTTTGCATCAGTTCTTATAAGTCTTCATAGGTCTCTCTTAATTATCCCAAGGATTCCTGGAACTTATTTAAAGTTCTTAGGTTCTCTTACATCATCTTTTTATTTATCACTGATCCAAGCTACTTTTAATTATATTTATTTACATTTCCTAGGCTGAATATCATTCCTCATAATGTTAAGGACAGAAACAAAGTAGCTTTTGAGTTGTTTCGTGTTCTCTATGGCATCTCTCTATATGCAATCATATTACCCATCCCCATATAGCAGAACTGTCTTTCCCTAATTCCTTTTCTTGCTCAGAAAATAGCTTAAAAGGCCCTTTTTATTTTCTCTAATCTTTTTACTAGTTGCAGCCCATAATGGGCATTAGCCTTCTTGGCACTGTTCTTATAGATTGATTCCACTCATTTGTATTCTTTCACTCAATTTAATAAACACTTATTAAACACCAAATACATTCAAGGCACTGTACTGGTAAACATTGGGTTTGGCTCCATTTTGTTCCCATTTTAGTATATAATTTTTAAAAATCTGAGCTTATGAGAAAATTCTATGTGAAACTTATTGTTCTATTTTCCCTTTGTCTTCTTATTATGATTATTCCCAATTACATTATCAGAATTTCATCTGTGATCCAGATCTCAAGCCTGGCATTTGCAAAAGTCTTTTCATTGAGGAAGAGAACAAGTACTTCCTCTCCCAAGCTCTGGTCAGCTCTTCCTTTCATGCAGGCACAGAGCTCTAAGTAATCTTTCTTTCTACCATTGAAATGAATCTGTGCTGCACATTTTGAGAATCTTCTATCACTTTTGATCTGTCTTCCATTTTAGTGTTTCTGGCCATGAAATCATACCTGTCTTTCCCCTAAACTTTTTGAAGTCTACTTTCCTATTCTAGGATACATGTTTGATCACATCAATTGTGTACCTTTCCTTGATTGTAGGAAACTCCAGTATGACACAATCATTCTATCCCCAGATTTCATGATTTGTCCTGCATTAACCAGTTCTTTATTAATCAGAATTGTTTTGAGTACTCATTTTTCTTGTTTCTGCTTTCTAAAAGATGAAATTGATGGCAATGTAAATAAAATATTCGTATAGTCTAATCTTAACAGAATAAAAATTTCAGCAGATGACTGAACAATTGATCCCTACCCTAACCCTAATTTCCATATCTTGACTCCTTGACAATTTTGTGCTATGTATCAAAACTTATGTTATATTACATATAACACACATGCATATGTATGTCATATGTCTCCTCTATCAAACTAATCAATCTACAGGATAGTGTTAAAACAGTATCTCTTAGAATAATATAATCTCAGAGTTTAAAGGGACCTCAGATTTCATTTAGTCCAACCACTCACTATCTGAAGCATGAATTCCTTCATCAGTATCAAAAAGAAATAGTCATCCAGCCTCTAACTGAAAATCTCCAATAAGGGCTTCTCCTTGATCTGCCTAAGTCATCTGTCCATATCACCTTCCTGCTCATGAAACTCTAGTGGCTCCCTATTTCCTCCAGAATGAAATATAAAATTTCCTGTTTGAATTTTAAAGTCTTTCATAGCCTGGCTCCTTTCTACTTTTCTAATTTTCTTCTCCTTCACGTCCTTCTATATCGTCTTGAGATTCAGTGACACGAGCTTCCTTGTTATACTTTGCACAAGAAACTCCATCTCTTACTCGAGGTATTTTTACTGGTTGTACCCAATAGCTGGAACATTTTTCCTCTTCTCTGCTTCCTAGGTTCCCTGGTTTCCTTCAAGTCTCAGCTAAAATTTCACCTTCTGCAAGAAACCTTTCCCAGTCATTCTTAATCCTAGTGCTTTCCTTCTGAAATTAGCCCCCAATTTATCCCGTACATACCTTGTTTGCACATATTGCTTACATGTCATCTCTACGAGATGGTTAGCTCCCTGAGAGCAGGGTCTGTTTTTTGCCTGCTAGTCAAATCTCTTCCATCCTGTACTTATGAAACTGATCTTCTCAACCCAAGTATAGGCATTCATATGTATCGCTATTAAAGTTGGCTTCATCAGAGCAAGCTGACTTTTGAGCCTTTCTTTATTTTTTTGAACCCTTATGTTGTCATCCAGTATATTAGGTATGGGTCTCAGCTTCATATCTGTTCCAAATTTGATGACCCTGCTATCTATGTTTTCATCCAAATTATGTCTTGTCTTTATCAAAATGTTCCCTATTATTCTGTCCCCACTCATGTTCATGATTTCCCTCAAAAGCTACATAGACAAAGGAAGTGGGGAGCTTTCTAAATATTCCAGGCAATATCAGGCTTCTAACGTGGGTACTAGACTTTTGCAGGGGCAGTTCAATCAGTGTTGAGATTTTAGGGCCTCAGAAAGGCCTCCCTCTTTACTCCACTAGGAAAAAAAAAGATCTCCCCAATATGAATACTAACATCTTTTATGGTAAGCACTTAAAGATTAATTCCCTTTTGGCTTTGTTCTCTATTACCCTTGGGACTGGTAATACACTAAGACATATCAGTCATTTACACCTCTCTGTTGATGGTTTTTATCAGACTCTTTCCTGTGTACATTTATAACAGGGGGGACCCCTCATTTAGTCTGGATATTTCTAGATTCCTGAATCTCATTTTCCCCTTAATCCAAACTCTAGAATTGGCCTTAGACATTACCTAGTTCAATAAAGCCCCCTAAGCCTTTTAAATAATAATAATAATAATAATTTTAATAACAGCATTCTTTGTTACTGGTCTATGATAAATCCTTATGGGACATCTTGGGCAAAACTATTTTGCACTTGAAGAAAATAATATATGTTTTATCTATGCTACCTCTTTTTATATCATTTTCACTTTCCAATGACCTTTCTTCCCCTACCCTCAGAAGGGTGTGTGACTTTGGACAAGTCACTTGGGGGACCAATTTTTAATTGGGGAGTGTTAGCTAAGCGGCTTGCCGCAATATTGGGCAAGGAAGGAGACAGACAGCCTCCCACAAAACAGAGCAGGGTTTGTTTTAACAAGAACGAACTTAAAAAAAACACAAACAGGATCAGTAGGATCAAGGAAAAGGAAATAAAATGGGGAAAGGGAAATTATACAACCTGAAAAACACCACCACCCAGGAATCAGCTGAGAACACACAGCAGCATCCTGTCACCTTCCAGCTTCAAGTTAGAATGGTGAAAAACCTCCCTTCTTCCCAGCAGACCCCAGGCTGACCACACACAGCTCCCAGCCAATTGACTGGCCACTCTAACAGTCACATGACTGCCCTCACTGGGCTTCCAGTCATTATAATTTTGCCAGGCCCATGTAGGCATCAGCAAGTAGCGATGACATGAGATACCAGGGCCATGGCAACGGCTACAACCAGTGGGTGGAGCACCATGAGGTTTGCGGAGCCCCAGGCAAGTGTGTGCACTGAGGCTTTTTAAAAATTCTAGCCAAAAGATGGGATCATAAAAACCTCAAATAACAATTAATTCTTTACACACTTAACCTGTCTACCTCAGTTTCCTCAACTGTAAAATGGACAAAATAATATCCCCTCCCATTCAGGATTCTTGCGAGGATCAAATAAGAGAATATTTGCAAAACAATTAGCACAATGCCAGACACAAAGTAGACACTTAATAAATGCTTATTTCTTCCCTTTCTTTTTTCAGAATCCTCTCTTGTACAGTTAAGCACAGTTCATTTTCTAGAGCTTTTTCACATGAGTTTCTCTCTTACCCTGTTGAATAATGTCACATTTAGAAACTGAAAGGAATAAGAATGGACACAAAATGGAAGATGTTAGTCATCAGCAAACCCTTCAGAGGGTTTACAGATGTTTGTAGGTAATACTAGGCTTTTTCTGAAATGTCAGCAAGAACACCCTGGGATCCTTCCTTAAAAGGAAGTCCTGTATTTTCATAACCCCTCTAGGATAATAAACTCAATGGCAGAAGAACAGGATGTAGGAAGCTTGGTTAAACAACAGTCAATGTGAACAAGACCTACAGATGTCAGGAGACTATAAACTCCCTATGAGGTAACAGGGTGATGATGATGGTGGTGCTGGTAACTAATATTTAGATAACACTTTAAGATTTGCAAAGCATGTTATATATGTTCTCATTTGATCTTTGTAACTACCCTAAGAGGTAGGTGCTATTTTTATGCCCATTTTTTACACATGAGGAAACAACCTGAGAGAAGTTAAGTGACTTGCCCAGCGTCACATAGCTAGTAAATGTCTAAGGCCAGATTTGAATTCAGGTCTTCCTGAATCCAAGACCAATGCTTTATCCACTGTAACCTAGCTGACAAAACAAGAAAGAGTCATGTGTTCTGAGAGGACTGGTGCCCATAATAAATGACACTTTCTGGGTGAGATCACATCAGGAGAAGCAGGTCACCACATTTTAGGAAAGGTATTGACTCCCTGGAACAATTAAAAAAGCAGATGACCAGAGTGGAAAGAACTACAACTGGTTTGGGGGCAATGCTATGCTGGTAAATGTTTAATAACTAGCTCCCTTAAAATGCAAGACATATGTGAAAGTATAATCTGCATATTAACATTTTCTCCATCACTTTCTCAAGTCTAGACACCAAACTACACAATGAATCATGCCCTGATTTGTAGCTTTTGATGATTTCTGAGCTGTAAAGGGTCAAAATGAAAATTTAATAACCAGTTCATGGGAGTTAGTATGAGATGGCTCCAGTACACCCCTGACTGGGGACAAAGTTGGAGGTAAAGTAGAGAATAGTCTATAGCAGCTGGGAGAATGTGAGGCCTACCCATCTGTTCCTCACTTTGTTGGTGAAAGAAGGAGAAAAAAGACAGGGAGGAGGATTGGAAAGAGAGCTTGAGGCCCTGGGATTGTAGCCTAGGAAAAGAAGCCTACTCCCCCTCCCCTAATATTTGTACCCTGGGGACAAAGCCCTATTTCCCTCATGCTAGGTAGAGTTCTGGCAAAATCTGCCCTGAGTTATGTTGCTTTTGGGATGGTTCACTATGAAGTAAGGCACAACAATAGCAGAGGTAGTAAGGAGGATGAAAAAGGGTTCAAGATTAGGGAAAATAGATAAAAGCTATTTTAGGGATTCTTGCTGATAGAAAGTACTGAAGTAAAGAATGTATTGATTACATGTGCTGATTTTCCTTTTGTTTTTCCTTTAAAAATATTACTAAAGAGGCAGCTAGGTGGCATAGTGGATAGAGCACTGGCCCTGGATTCAGGAGGACCTGAGTTCAAATCCAGCCTCAGACACTTAACAATTACTAGCTGTGTGACTTTGGGCAAATCACTTAACCCCAATTGCCTCACCAAAAATAAATAAATAAAATATTACTAAAGTGGGGTGGTCCTCTGGCAAGGAGAAGATGAAGAAAAAAAGAGATGCTGGCAGAAATCATGGTGATATTTTAAACAAACCCCAGAGGATACCAGTAAAAATATATTAGAAAAAAAAGAAAGAAAATGTCTGCAGATCCTGAGGCCGGGTCCTTCAGAGGCAGCAGATAACAAAGTTAAGCTAGGGGCCCAAACTTTGGCACTCACCTGAAGAATAAAGTGATCATTTTAGAAGTTTCTAAACTCATTTCTAACATCAATTCAATCTGTAATAGGAAGTTATGAGTCTGTCTTTTTTTTTTTTTCCCAGCAGGACCTGGACCTGACAGTTGGTACTCTGAGGAAGTAAGAATTATCCTTTTGGGGAAGACTGGATCTGGAAAAAGTGCAACAGGAAACACTATCCTTGGCTGGAAAGCATTTAAATCTGAATTATCCCCAGTCTCAGTAACCAAGACATGCAAAAAAGCCAGAAGCATAAGGAATAACAGGATATTTTCAGTGATTGACACACCTGGCATTTTTGATACAGACAAAAATAACCAAGAAACTTTACAAGAACTTGCTAAGTGCCTGGCTATCTCTTCCCCAGGGCCTCATGTATTTGTTCTTGTAATGCCTTTGGGTTGCTTCACTGAAGAAGAGAAGAAAACCATTCAACTCATTCAACTGCTTTTTGGAGATGATGCGCTGAAATACACCATCTTCTTATTCACTAAAAAGGATGGGTTGAAGGGGGAGAACATAGATGATTTTGTACAGAAATATGATGACCAGGACTTTGTGAAACTGATAGAAAGGTGTGGGAGAAGGTACTGTACTTTCAACAATGATGCAATAGGAGAAGAGAAGGAAGTTCAATTCAGGGAGTTTGAAGCAATGGTCCACTCCATGGTGAAGGGCAATGGAGGCTCCTGGTATAGCAATGCGACCTACATTCAGGTTGAGGAACTTATCCAAAATGAAACAGAAATGTGGAATCTGGAGAAACAGGCATTGTGCCAGAAAAACAATGAATTTCCCCACATCAGTAAAAATGAGGATAATTTCTTACAAAGGGTGATTCAGAAAATTGTCACCTTTTTCAGAAGGCTCTGGGAAGAAATTTATGCTCTTTTTCAGAGTCATGATACTACACTTATAACTATGTCTACATTTTCCTCTTAGGATAGTAGTTTTTGCCAGTGATGAGAACACTGAATAATAAATATTTTCCAAAACCACAAGGACCTTTCTCCCTCCTATCTTAGTATGAGGAATCTCTCTAAAAGGTAGATCAAAACCTTTTAAAAGTCCCTTAGTAAACAGTCATCCTGAATTTCTATCAACTCCAACCTTCCTCCACCTCCCACCCCCACCCCCAAATCACCTTGTGGTCAACTTCCTATTTCTCTTAACAAAAATTGGTCTTGGGGCAGCTAAGTGGTACAGTAGATAAAACACCATCCTTGTATTCAGGAGGACCTGAGTTCAAATCTGGTCTCAGACATTTGACACTTACTAGCTGTGTGACCCTGGGCAAGTCACTTAACCCTCACTGCCCCACCAAAAAAAAAAAAAAAGCAGGTCTTTGGATAATGTGTGCATTATCTGTGATGGGGCCTGTACTCCAAGTGTATCCAACCTGGTAGGAATTGTCAGAATTCGTACTCCTCTTACAAAGCTTTCAAGAACTTAGATCATCTCTGTGTTTGGATGAGGTAGCACAATAGGAAATGCAGAAATCTATGTCTACAAATCAGGCTTTGCGCATGACTAGAGATACCCAGGGACACACATAGCCTGCAAGGCATTAGGAGGAGCACAAGAGGAGGTCTTTCACCTGAGAATTAACCAGGATGGTCCTAAAAATTCAGGTTTGTCAGAAAGCCCCTGAGAGGAAACCTTGGAAGCTCTAGGGAGCAGTAGTGTGCAGCGACCATTATGCTGCTGCAGTGCTCAGACAGGGACAAGCCAGAGCTACAGGCTTTGAGGTCCCTAACGCTCTATGCACATGCTGAGGTTCCAGAGAGGGCCTCGAAGAGCCAGGGTGTGGGGCTCATCATGTAAATGGAAGTCAGCACAAGAACTCAAGGGAACTAGGGTGAGACTAATCTGATTGACCCAAAAGTGCAGTAGGGGCATAGCTGGAACTTAGCACAAAGTCCCAGTTTAAGAACTAAAGCTTGAGATGAGTAAATCAAAGTAAATCAAAGAAGACAAAGTTATTGTAGATCTAGAGATCCTCCAGAAATCTGAGCAAGTGACCCTATAACACTGCAATCAGAGAATCAAATGAAAAAACAAGAATTTTCTACAAGAAGTATGTGAATATCTAAGAGGAATGAAGCAAGATATTAAAAATAATGATTACAATAGCTAGCATTTAAGCTAGATTAAAAATTTGTAAAGTCCTTTTCAAATATTATCTCTTTATTTTCACTATAACTCTGGAAGATAGGTACTATTATTGTCCCCATTTTACAGATGAGGAAACTGAGGTAGACAGAAGTTAAGTGATTGGTCCAGTGGGCAGCTGAATTTGAACTCAGGTCTTCCTGACTCCTACTCCAGGGCTCTGCCTACTGTGTCACCTAGCTTCCTATCATAAAATGAAATAAAAATTCTGGAGGAAAGAATGAGAAGGAGTATAAGTAACTTAGAAGAGAAAATGGTAAATCTTACCAAATAATGGAGTTCCTAAAAATTAGAACAGACCCCACATATCAATGATTCCATGAGATAGTTAAGAAATATTAGAATTAAATTAAGGGGCAGCTAGGTAACACAGTGGATAAAGCACTGGCCCTGGATTCAGGAGGACCTGAGTTCAAATCCAGTCTCAGACATTTGACACTTACTAGCTGTGTGACCCTGGGCAAGTCACTTAACCCTCATTGCCCCACCAAAAAAAAAAAAAGAATAAAAAGAGTGAAAAAAGACAAAAAATGTAAAATTGATATAAAAAACAATAAAACTGGAAAACAAGTAATAGAGAGAAAATTTAAGAAACATCAAACTCCCTGAAAATCATTTGTTTTTGTTTTTGCAGGGCAATGAGGGTTAAGTGACTTTCCCAGGGTCACGCAGCTAGTAAGTGTCAAGTGTCTGAAGATGGATTTGAACTCAGGTCCTCCTGAATTCAAGCCAGTGCTTTATCCACTGCACCATCTAGCTGCCCTGAAAACCATTAAAAAAAAAAGCTGAACACTATTCAAAAAATCATAAATAAAAATTGCCTAGATCTAATAGAACCAGAGGACAAAGTAAAGCAAAAAAGAACTCATCAATTACTTCTGGGTGAAAAAAGATAAAATCCCACTATTATCATAGCCAAAAAGCAGAGTTCCCATATCAAAATAAAAATACTACAAGCATCCAGAAATAAGTTGTTCAGGCAATAAGGAACCATAGTCAGTAAACAATGAAAAAATATCCCTATGACTCTCCAAAGTCTCATCTCGGACAGCTATCTGATTCTCAGGACACTATCTGATATAGCTTTTTATTCCAGGTGTAATCTCTGAACAGTTTTGCCCAACTCACTGTCTTCTTATACTCGGGTTGCTTACAAGGATCCTCTCTACCTCAGTTAAAATCTCCTACAAAATTGATCTTACAGGGCAGCTAGGTGGCGCAGTGGATAGAGCACCGGCCCTGGAGTCAGGAGGACCTGAGTTTAAATTCGACCTTAGACACTTAACACTTACTAGCTGTGTGACCCTGGGCAAGTCACTTAACCCCAATTGCCTCACACACAACAACAACAACAACAAACAACAAAAAAACCAAAAAAGAGTGGTGGAGTTTGCTAATACTAAGTTGCTTCAAAATTTATATAACCTCCACAAATGATAGACAATAATCTTAGATGAAATGCACTCTAGGCTTGAAATTTTACTCCCATTCCACCACACAGAAAAATTCTTGTATAGATGACTCTAAGAATACTTATGCCTTTACATAGGAGATTTTAGAAGGTATTTTCATTGTACAATTACCAATTTTCTCCTTAAAAATAGCTATATAAATACTTGATTAAAATAATAACTCCAAATAGTTTAGTTAACAATTTCATAAATTTTTAAGCAATAACCACATAATTTTAGGTGAACTTCCTTTTAAATATAGGCAAAACTTGGAAGTTTATAAGTCCTTACAGTAATTCAGAACATGTGGTCAGCAGAGCTGATAGAATGCCCCATAGCTTCCTAACCCATTTGTCATGGGGCGCAGAGCACCCCAGAATTTCTCTGGGGCACACCGAGGAATCTTCTCCTTGAGAAACTAAACCAGAGGACAGATAAGGCCTAGAGGAACCAAATGGGACTGAGCTAGCTTGGGATTCCTACCCTTCATTCCGGTCTCTCTTATCCTGGGGAGATAAGTTTGGGTGTGGCTTCGGCCTTTGTGTTATGAGGAGGGATCCATAGCCACCCCTCACCCAATTCCTTTAGTCACTACCAGTGGGGGATGGTCCTCCACTGCTCACCCAATTCCCCCAGCTACCACCAGTGGGGGATGGTCCTCTCTCACTAAAGGAACTTTTCATGGGCAGATGGTCCACCCCCATCAGTCATCTATAAAAGTACCTTCCGGTCTCCTGTTCGAGGAGATTTGGTACCTCTGAGCCATGTGCTTTATGCCAAATCTCCCCATGAAAAGTCTAAGGATTTCTTTCATGGTTTCCCTCCCCCCACCCTTCCCTTCCCTTGCTCCTAAATAAACTATCACCTTGTTCTAACTAAGTTTTGTGTGCAAGAGGGTGTAATTCTTTAAAGAGGAATTCCCAAGAACCCCAACCCCAACCTGTACCCCATTTTCCCACCATATCACATTCATTCTCTTTTTTAATAGTAGTTTTTTTTTAATCCAATATCGAGATTATAAGAGAACTTGCTTTTCTACCATTGCTGATACAACTGTTTACCAAATTATACACTATAAGAAAATTAAGATATTATTAGGAATTTTTAAAACTAGAAACAAAACCAATTAATAAGGTGACCTTAATTTAGTTGTATGTGCTTCTTGCTGCATATCAGGCACTGAAGTTAAATACTTTACTATCAAGTGAACTCCAAAAAAACTGTGAGAGGTAGGTTCTATCATTATCTCCTTCCAGGACAGTAAACAGAACTCTCTTGGGGCCACATAACTAGTACATTTCTTAATGTCAAATAACAAATATCTTTTTTTATGTTAGGTCCCAATTTACCATAATAATCTTGAAATGAGAGCACACACTCAGACCCCATTATTTACTTTAGGACAAATTTTGGCTTAAATCAAATCAAATCTGGATTTATAATCACTAATGGTAACATTTTAATTTTTAAGACCTAACACTCAGCACTTGAAAGGAAAAATATTATCCATAAATTAATATAATACATTTGTTAAAGACACATGGTGACAATTTCCCATCTACATATGCATTTGTTTCCTCCTTTGTCTTTCCTAATCTTTAAAGCTCATTACTCAGACTTCCTACTTTCCTTTATATTCTAACAGATCTCAGACTGTGCTTACTATTATTAAGCTAATATCTTACTAAAGCCCTGTTTTTCCAGAGTTAAACCCATTACAAAATTTAGGTATTCTCTAGGAAATCCTTGATTGCCTACTTAAAAGTTTTGTAAAAAAAAAAAAATCATATACTTACCCTTCTTGTTGTCTTACACCTTTTAGGATTGGGAGGATTAGCACTTAACAATTTACAGATCAAGAGAGCCTTCAACAACATTAATTTTTTTTAACTTTTACGGTGTTTATGCATTTTAAACAAATATCCTAAAATGCTTACATTTAAAGCTATGATATAAAAAAGCCCTGATCTTATTAACTTATTTTTTCAGTTTTAAATACTGAGAATAACACCCCACTCAGGGCCAGCCAGGTGTGGTCTTGATTTTGATTGTCTTCAGGTGGGGCCCCTGGGCATCTGCCAAATCCCATTATTTTATCACATTCTCTCCTGTGCTTCATTAAGGAACAATTGTTTTGGAGCAGCTAGGTGGCACAATGGATAGAGCACTGTCCCTGGAGTCAGGAGGACCTGAGTTCAAATCTGACCTCAGACACTTGACACTTACTAGCTGTGTGACCCTGGGCAAGTCACTTAACCTTCATTGCCCCACAAAAACAAAACAAAACAAAAAACCTGAATCAAGAAACAGTTGTTTCCTTAACGAAGCAATAATATTAAATACTTATGACTAACAAAGTAAAGAGAATGAAAAGAGAGAAAAGAAATTGAGCGATGCATTAACAAAGGCTAAAGGGGGCACTCCCCTTTAATAAGTGGACATTATAAATTGTATACAGTGGGGAAAAGGAAAACAGGAAAATGTCCATTTAAGTCTTTGGAAGTCTTTTCTCAGATGATTCTTGGAATGTCCTCTGGGTGTAGTTGTGGCAAGGAAGTCTTTCAGGTGTGGATGCTGAAGATCAACTAACAAATCTCAGCTGTAGAATTTTGGATGTGGTTTTAAAGTCCCTCAGGTGTTTCAGATACTGGTAATCAGCTGGGAAAGTATCCTACAAAATTGAGCTTAACACAACGTTAAATAGCTTTGCCAATAATCAAATCAAATAATGAGAGTTCTCAAAAACATGTCTAAGGAAATTCAGAATCTTTTAGAGATTTTACAATTATTGTCCAGTTGTTATGCATGAAACATATAATAAAAAAACAAAAATTGAAACATTCTCTAAAGCTTAATATTACTATATTCCCCCCTGTGGGAAATAAATTGAGAAGACAATTGTGATGTTAATTAAGAAAATATATTTTTTTTAATCCTGGAGGATTTGCACAATGCAAGAAGGCAATGAAAATTCTATCAGGGTAACTAAATATCATTTAGGGGTTTTGGTTGTGGCTTATATGTGTTTGTAATCCAATCTCTGTTTTCCCCTTCCCACCATTTATACATGAAGATCTTATTACTAAAGGAGATGAGCTTTGAGATTTTTGTTTGTTTTTCTAGGGATAGTGATAAAGTGTGGCTGACAATGCCCAGTCCTTTTAACTACTGGAGACTCAAGACTGCTAGTGTGGTGAATAAATGTAATGAAGGTAAACTGAGGCACATACTTCAAGGATAATCAGTTTATTAATAGTGACTCATATAACTTTTAACAAAGCAGGTTAGACTGGTCCCTTAGTAAGGCCAGTGACACCAATGAGAAGGGGTGACCCTCTTTATTAACACATAGGAAAAGAGGGGACAGCTGGGTAGTTTGGGAATCTTATAATTTGGCTATACTAAGAAAAGTGGGCTGGCATTCAGGTATGGATAATTATGCCCCTCTCTGACAATTAAGGGGTATTGTTTTATGGAACTCATCGGCTTTTTGTAAACTTTATTAGGGAACCAGAACCACAAGTTTTGTTGTCCCATTGGGGGAAATCAAGACTCCCCTAATTGCACAGTGACAGGCAAGGACAGATGGCTTGCCTTTTGGGGAGTAGCACCAGGTTAAACCTGTTGGGAGTTACAGGCAACAAACAGATGACCCAGGGACTAGTGGCATGAATGATATCAACATCACCTTTCAATCATATCTTTAAACTAAAAATGGATTCTTGAGCTTAACCCCAGAATGGAGAAATGTGGCTTGACAAAATGGGAAGTAGGGTCAGTTACAGAATAGAAACAATTATTAAATGATACAGAATAATTTTAATTTCCTCACTAGTTAGTTGATCCAAAGGAGCCAACCATGACCATAGTATTGAGTTTCATGAGAAGCTAACAGGTCCACTCATGAATATAGCTTCAACCTTGGATTCATCTGCACTGTGAGCTAACCTGCTGAACCAATTTAATGCAGTGTGGTCACCCCAGAAATTTGTAAGATAGGGAATAAGTTGGCTACACATTAGCCCCTCATCTATGTATTTTGAGACAGACTTTTCCTGGCTCATTACTTTCTGACTGCATATTGAATTGGTATCTCTATTATGTTTCTGCTTTTCCTCCTTGTTTACAGATCAGCCTGTTTATTCCTTGTCAACTCTGAAAACAAATGACCAAAGAGTCACAGAGGTTAACTCTTAAAAAACCAAAGAGTTCACACAAATTACCACAACCACAGTTAACTTTGTGGTTTTTTTGTTTTATTTTGTTTTGTTTTGATGAGGCAATTGGGGTTAAGTGACTTGCCCAGGGTCACATAGCTAGTAAGTGTAAAGGGTTTGAGGTGGGATTTGAACTCAGGTACTCCTGAATCCAGGGCCGGTTCTTTATCCACTGCACCATCTAGCTGCCCCTGGAAACACATTTAAAAAATTTTTTTTCCTCTTTGACAATTCCTCAATCTGGAGTTTTGGGCTTTTTTTGACTGTTTTCTCTCACAACCTAGCTAATGTGGGAATGTTTTCCATGACTACTCATGTGTAACTTATTTTGAAATGCTTGAGTTCTAGTGGGTGGGGGTGGGAATGGAGGAGGAAGAGAAATTGGAACACAATTTTTTTAAATTGATGTTAAAATTTGTTTTTACATATATTTTGGAAAATAAAATTCTATTAAAAAAGAGATAACACTGGTAATAAGCAAAAACTTTCTTTATTCCATTGGAAAAAGAAAACTAGAAACATGTGCCAGGGCCTTCTCTGATACCAAAGAGACCCACTTTATTGTGGCCAAATCTCAATAGATAGAGAGATAGATAGATGGATAGATGGATGGATGGATGGATGGATGGATGGATGGATGGATGGATGGATGGATGGATGGATGGATAGATGGATAGCAATTGTTGTGCAGTGAGCTATAGCCCTGACAATGAGGGATAACAGAAACAATGAGACAAATTTGATAACAGGACTTCATGACTGGAACACAGGTCCTGCAGCTACTTCTCTGAGCTTAGGGACCATCTGATGTTTTGTGAAACAATTCTGGGATTTTGCTGGGCTTGAGTTAATCCAGAGTGAGCACAAAGGATTGTTGTTATGCCAAGCTCAGGGCACAACTTGCTTCCTGGGCCTTAGCTCTGGAAAACAGTCTGTCTCCTAATAGTAAAAAGAGAGGGGGTGGTCTTGGCATGGGGATCCTGACATTCTAAAAGCCAATAACTTTCAAAGGCTATTAGAAAATAGGGTCATGTGCAACCAAAGAGCATTCCATGATATTTTGCTGTAAAATACTGCAAGAGTTATGTCAAAGAAGCACACACACACACACAGAGTACTCTGCATTTCAGTCACAAGTCTGCCAGAAACAATTCTTTACATTAACAATTTAACAGTGTTCTCTTTTTAATCATAAAAGAATTTTATTATTTTCCAGTTACATGTAAAAATAGTTTTCAACATGTGTTCATAAGAGTTGTAGTTTCATATTTTTCTCCCACTCTGCCTTCCCTCCCCAAGACATAAAGCAAGCAGATATAGGCTATATATGTACAATCACATTAAACACATTTCTGCATTAGTCATGTTGTGAAAGAAGAAGCAGAACAAAAGGGAAAAACCTCAAAAAAGAGAAAAACAACAAAGTAGAAACAGTATGGTTCAATCTGCATTCAGAATCCGCAGTTCTTTTTTCTGGGTGTGGAGAACATTTTCCATCATGAATACTTTGGAATTGTCTTGGGTTAAGCAATTTAATATTAATGTAATCTAAGCATTTCTTGCAGAGAGAGAGAGAGATCCAAATTGGAAGTGTCCTACTTGCCCCAGACACAACTTTACCACAAGACATTTTGAGGTAACATTTATAGGCCTCTCTAACAAGGAAAAAAGTAACGATATTCCAAAATACAGTTTGGGGTTAACATTCTAATCCAATAGAACAATAGTCACTTAATTTTCTTTAAAAAAAACCCAAAACAAAAAAAACTGGATCTTTAAATTACCACTCTCATAAAGAATGGAAAAGGACTTCCTCTTGTGATCAATACTCTAACCTAGGGGTCAGTAAACTACTGTGGAGGACTAGCCACTTATACACTATAGACTCAGGAGAGTTAAAAATGCTTTTATATGTTTAAATATAATAAAAACTTTATTCAAAAATGTAAACTGTAAAATGATATTCCTACCTCAAGGGGAGTGCAAAAACAGTTGGAGAGCAAGATTTATTAAGCCCTGAATCCCTTCTGAATGGAATAGAAGGTATTGTAGAAGGATGATAATACCAACTCCATCAGGGAATAGAGAAGCAACATCTTAATGAAAAAGGAGGTATTTTTTGTTCTCAATTTGGTTACTGCTCAATCCATTTTTTTCTAGGCTTTTTGTTTTTGTCCTTAAAAGCTCTATATGTTTTCCTAAAAGGGAAAGTCTGGAAAGACTGGGGAAATATTTATTTCTTAATATTTTTAATTGAACTAAAAAGGGAAGCTTTTAATACACTCCCACAGGTGTTAGATGAAAGCTTGGCAAATTGTTCTATCCAATGACCCTCTTGTCCAAAGCAAAACAACCGCAGCTGCTCAGCCTCAAACACTATTTTTCAACCTGCCACTCCCTGGAATTAGAATGTTATCTGCCAGCAGAGCCTTCAAAGTTCTCTAAGGCCTTGCCCATAGCAGGTGAGCTCAAAAGTATTGAAATGAATTATTGAATAATATTATATTGAATTGCCCTTTCCTTTCTAACATCATCTTTTCTACTGAATGTAAGTTCTTTTGCTCAATCCACCTGCTTGTCCCTTTCCCATTCCTACGGGTTAAGCTCCACATTTGTGTTTCTCTTCATGGTATTTCTCCCAAATGCAGTATGTCTTTCAGTCCTTTTCCACAATCCTCATCCATTACCTACTTCAAATAAGTCTTTTCAGATAAATCCCAGCCCTCTAGAATTGCTCCCTTATTGTATATCCCTCTAGTCTTTCTCTATTCAATTTCTACTATTGCTTTTTTCTTTATTCTTTTTTTAAGTTTATACAATCATGTTAAATATATTTCCACATTAGTTGTGTTGTGAAAGAAAAATCAGAACAAAAGGGAAAACCACAAGAAAGAAGAAACAAAAAACAACCAAAAAGTGGGAAATAGTATGCTTTGATCTGCATTCAGACTGCATAGTTCTTTTTCTGGATGTGGAGAGCATTTTCCATCACGAATCTTTTGGAATTGTCTTGGAACATGGTATTACTGAGAATTAAGTCTATCACAGTTGATCATCACACAATGTTGTTGTAATGTTATACTGTTGCTTCCAAAACTTTCTTCGAAAGTTGGAAGTTGCCTGTTTCATGTGCATTGACGTTTGATTTCATGGTCATAGAATCTCAGGACTGGAACGCACTCTAGAGATCATGTAGTTTGATCTGTCCCTCCTCCGATCTCTCACGGTTCTTTTCTATATGTAACAAAACTGAACTTAATGTAATATGTTTCATTCAGTTTATATTCACACTTTTCCAATATTGTTGGTAACCAGTATGTTTTTTTTAAAAGTCAGTCGACAAATACTTATTAAGCTCAGTCAATTCATCAGCAATTAAAAATAATAATAAAATTTTGTTTTGTTTTTGGAGTTCTAAGTTATTCTTTAGATGAGATTTAACCAGTGGAGAATATGGTGAATAATAATGTACAATAAATACTTTTCAAGTGGCAGGGTCATCATTGACCTTTACATTTCCTAAGTAGAATTTTTCATATTTCACTTTCAAATGTATGTAGGGACATTCTTTTGAAACATGCCCAGAACACCTAATATAGCGTCTCTCACACCAGAGATAGTTAAGACCTATGGGGGAAAGGGGAATACAGGAGAAATAGCTCATGCGCATTACACGAGCACAGCACATTTGGGGTGGGGGGGAGGAAATCTCCACTTGGATTGTATCATCCTGTTAATTTTCTCGGGGGCGGATGGGTCATAGAAGCATGACTTGTCTGCCTCAGTAGGCTGTCATTCGCTTTGACAATCCGGCCCGCATCTCTGGCTGCTGACCGGCTCTCCCTCAGTAACAGCCTAATGAGCCGGTCCAGTTCTGCGGCTCCCTCCAAGCCTCACCATTGGGTAGTCAGGGAGGCTGCTTCCCCGGAGCGCTTCGGCCTAGGGAAAGTGGGGCGTGAGCTGCTCCCTGGGTCGGGTCGGGCCAGCCTCTGTGGGAGGATCGAATTGGATGCGGTTCGTTAATATCGCGACAGCGGCTTTCTCCCGGGCGCGGGTAAGGGCCCCTGGTGAGGCGATGCTTAGTACGCCCATGGTCACGGTCGGGGTCAAGGTCAGGGGAAGCGGTGTTGTCCGGGGAGGCGGGACTGGGGCTCGTGCATCTGTTCTACTTGACATCCTTTCACAGCCCCGCGATAGGGGCGGGGGAGGTGGTTTAAGGCAGGGTTGCCCAAACGGCGTAGCCCGGCAAGTGCCCTGCCTGTTCAGGAAGACACCTTAGCTTTCCCGAGATTCGTAGTCCAGAAGCATTGTCACAGGTCCACTCCATCCTCACAGCATCCTGCGATTGGTAGGTGAAGCAGGAAGGTTTATCACCAGGTGACAAGTGAAGAAACTGCTACTTGTGTGACATTGGGCAATCTCTCTGGGACTTGGTTTCCTAATCTGTTAAATATTTTCGGTGTGCCTTCTGGCTCTCCAATTATATTAATTATATAATATGCAATATCATATTACTAATGATATAGTTATACACTATATAAATAAAACTAATACTATATCAATGCCAACATTTACATAGTGCTTTAAAGTTTTCAAAGCTCTTTACATGTATACATAGACATGCACTCATTTATCTATGAGATTACAACTATACCTTTGAGGTAGGGATGTCTCCAACATTGGAAATGTTCAGGGAAAGGCTAAATAACCAGGGTTATAGAGGCTGTTTCTTGACTGGGCTAAGAGGTTGATCTGGAGGATTCCCAAGGTCTTTCCCTGACTCTGAATACTGTATGACTTGCCCAAGATCACACAGGAAGTATGTGCCAAAGGTAAAATAGAAACAAAGTCTGCATTTCTCCCACTGGCATAGTGAGTGCCTCCACCAACCACACGTGGATAACAAGGACTTAAATAACAAAACACATCATATTTAAGTGGGATTTCTATAAATGCTCTTGTCTGTGTTGAGCCCCCAAATACCATAAGGCTTACAATTCTGAGGATTTAAAGTTTGAATAGAATTTAGTTTATCTAGTACAACTTCCTTATTTTTACAGATTAGGAAATTTAGTGAAGAGATTTGCTTGAGGTCACATAGCTAATAAATAGCAGAACCAAGATGTTATCTGTTTCCTGACTCTAAAGTTATTGCTTTTTCTTTCCCCTCATGCCTTATAACAGTTATATGAAAGATGTCCTATTAAGCTGTTAGTACTGGAAAGACAAAGTGGATGAAGAATGAATTTTGCAGAAAATCAGGTAAGCCAGGAATGTAGAGAGAACAAGAAGACCCCAAGTACATTGGTGGGACTGATATGATAAAAGGGTTGGAAGAAGTACTTCAATGTATTGGGTGGATTCTTCTTGCAAAAATATGAATGAACAAAACTCACAAACTATAAAAAGGTTTTGAATGTTTCACATCTATTGTCAGTCAGTCAATAAATATGTATTAAATACTTGTTATATGCTAAGCACTCTGCTAAGCTGTAGTTAAAGAAGTACCCACCCTGGTGAGATCATATATCTCTCTGATTGTTAAAGATACACATATATGCCCATATTTAGGGTTACAAAAAATCAGGATGTAGTTAAAATAGCATGGTTAAAAAATGGTTAATATTTGAAAGTAAAATAAAATTTTAATGCAACACCAACATATACTTGATTTTGTGATTTTAAAAAATTCTCCCTTGCTGATTTTTGTTTTATAAAAGGCAAGTTCAGGGCAGCTAGGTGGCACAGTGGATAAAGCACTGGCCCTGGATTCAGGAGGACCTGAGTTCAAATCCAGCTTCAGATACTTGATACTTACTAGCTGTGTGACCCTGGGCAAGTCACTTAACCCCAACTGCCTCACCAAAAAAATAAATGAGTAAAAAAATTAAAAATAAAATAAATAAAATAAAAGGCAAGTTCTCATATGGGAAAAAATTAATTGTAAATGTTTTTTACCTCATCCTGTCATACATACACACACAAATATATGTGTGTGAGTATATATATACATATGTATGTATGTGTGTATGAATGTGCACAATACCCCAGTCATCCTTCCTCTTCCTTTCTCCATAGGCTCTTCCCTTTCTTTGTAGGTAAGTGGTTCTGAATTTGGACTTTTGAGACCAGTTTGAATCTTGTCTCTAACACTAGCATTATGACTGTGTATAAATTACCTGAGCCACAGTTTCCTTATTTGCAAAACTGAATTAAAATACTCATACAACTATTTCATAAAATTATGATTCCAGGACAGTTGCTTTTTAGAGTTTAAAGCTATCAGTTATTGCTGTCCCAAATTGACCAAAAGGAGACAAAACCCAAGATTTCAGAAAATTCACAATCCATCTTCAAAATCCCCTATATGCACTAGAGGTGGATGCTGTGAAACCACTTGTCAAACATTATAGAGGGACTTCATACCTCAGCCAAGAAGCTGAAATTGTTTCATTTAGTCTATCATTCTCTGTTCTGTGGTTGGAAACAGTAGGGCCAGGGCCTTGTGAGTTTGGCGATATGACAACAAGCAGGTACTTAGTATGGAGAACTGAGACAAAAGCTGAAAGCCCAACATTTATTCAAAGCCCTTCATTAGGCACTGTTGGGGTGGAGGTATAGGTAAGACAGACATAAACATGGTCTCTGCCCCCAAGAGCATGTATTTCAGGAAGAAAATGCATACTCATTTGCAAAGGAATTGCAAGAACAGAGCAATTACAAATGAGCCACCAATAAAATATAGTGGGGGGGGGGGAATATGTAAACACTGAAATACAGCTTATATAAGAGAAAAGGAAACTGGTTTACATTTTATGTGATTGCTGATGAAAGGAGTTTAAATAAGAAAGATGATTCACAAAAAGGGGACTAACTATGGCAGATGAATATAATGTGGTCCTAGAATACAGGTTTGGGGAATAACCAAGACCCTAACCCAGCCTGAAAGGGTCCTCCCCCATTCCTTTTTGGTAAGTGAGAAAGTCTCAGTAGTTAGCCAGTAGTTTGTTTTTTTTTTGTTTTTTTTAATCAAAAACTTCCTTTATATCCTTTCTGGTAATGGTATAGGAGGAAAGCGTAGAGTCTTGGATTCTAGGCTAGCTCTATTGCCTCCTGTGTGACCTTGAGTAACTTACCTAAACCTCTCCTGGCCTCAGTTTTCTCATTTCTAAAATGAAGAGGCTAGACCAGATAATTGCTAAGATCCTTTCCAGCTCTAATGTTCTAGCCTCCTTCTTGAGCAGGGACAAGGTCTTTAGTGCCTTTGGTATCCCACTTCCTATGAACTGAGAGGATAATGGTTTTATTACATTATACAACAAATAGTTAAGTGTATATGCTGCATGCAGGAGACCATGCTAGGCACTGATGGTGATTCTGAAGTAAATAAGACTTACTCTCTGTCCTCAGGGAACTTAGAGACTGCTAGCCCTGTGACCCTGCCCCTGACTTTTTGACCAGTCCAGCTCTCTGAGCCTTTCCCTCATCTGTCAAATAGGAATAGTAATATTTATATTAATTACCTCATAGGATGTGAGGAAAGTGCTTTGTAAACTATAGAGCCTCTGTATAAATGTGAGCTATTAGCAGGGGAAGTAAGTCGAGTAATTGTAATATAAAATAGAAGATGATCAATGCATCATACATATTAACAGAGTGCTATAAATGCCTGTAACACAAAGAGATTGCCACTGATTTATAAGCTCACAAATTCAAAATTCATAGGATTACAATTTAAGTTTAGGGACCTTAGAGGTCTTTTAGCCCAATTCTTTATTTTACAATTTGTTGTAAAATCTCAGCAGAGCTGAGACTTAAACCTTAGTCCTCTGATTGTAGTTTCATCATTCTTTCTGATACACCACACGATGGGAATAGAGAAGGATTCATTGAGGAATAGGCATTCAAACAAACATTTAATATTCAAATGAGGCCCTCATAGACTTGATATGTATTGGCTAGGAATAGGGGTAATCTTGGAAGTATTGACTTTTTCCTTTCCAAGACCCTCAAGGGTCATCTTGTCCATCTTCTCTCTTACCAATAGAAATATATTGCACAGAAGCCATTTTAGCCACATAGGCGTCCATCCAAAGATTATTCTTAAGTGCTGAAGTAGTAGTATGCTTCAATTTGGGGCAGTTTTCCCTGTTGGAAGGTACTTTGTTATATTTAATCTCAGTCACTCTTACTGCAACTTGAATCCTTTTTTTTCATTTCAAAGGAGATGAAGAATAACTTATCATCTTCCAAGAAATAAGTTAATCTCCTATGGTTCAGAACTGAAAGCAATTCAAGAAAGCAAACACCTTCGTTTTGCAGATGAGGAAACAGACCCAGAGATATGAAGTGACTTTTCCAAAGTCACACAGGTTACAGTAAATAGTAGTGTTAGGATTTGAACTCAGGCCTTCTGACTCATACATCATGTTCTTTCTACTATAATTTTGTCTTCTTTTCATCTGGTAGACAGCTATATCTGACTTTTACAAGTCAAATAATACCAATTACTTTGCTGTTTCTATAAAATAAAGAGGCTGGGTTAGATGATCTGTTTCTTATCCTTTTATTAGCTTTGTTTCTCTCATCTCATTTCTTTCTCAAATTATTGTCATTCTTCTTACTACTGTGGAGCCCTGAACTTGAGTCAGCAGCCTACTTAGAATTTTGTCCGTCCTAAAAACAACAACACCTTTATGGGTTTTAAAATGCATTGTATGCACAAAAAAACAACAACAACAACAACAAAAAATGCATCTTATGAATTATCTATAACATATTTTAAATCTTGGACTTTCTTCTTGCCTTTCTTTAGTCTCTCTTTGAAATACAAGCTAATTTTATCATTAACCAAAGATTGATGTAAGTAAACAGGTAGATTAGCAATAAAGGAAGTTACATAATAAATTATATTACAGAATAGCAATGACTTTGGATTAACTTCATCATCCCACTTCCCAACTAGCATGACCAACTTTGAATTGACTTTGTTTTTATGCAGACAGCTTCTCTGACCCACCTCTAGAAGTGACTCAGAATCAAAGGAAATCTACTTGTTCCAGTTTACACCTTCTAGTTCTTTGGCATCTGAGTGATTTTTGTGATGAGGTCGTCTGCTGGCTTTCACCATATCCCCCTTTTGTCTGCTACAATTCTGGCTCCATTCTGCCTTGAGGAGGACTCTTGAAAGATTACCCACCTTTGATCACCTGATCACCATTTAGGCCCAAGATCAGTTGTAAAAGTAGTTGCAGGAAGCACCATGGAAGAAGAATGATGTTGAATAGAAGGATAGTTCATTTCCAAGAGCTCCTGTTAGACCAAAAGAAGAAGAAGAAGAAGAAGAACCCATAAAAACCACCTGGATGAGGATAAGGCCAGGGGAAGCTCTGGGGTTGAGGAGTCACTTCTTTTTGCTCTGAACCACTTTGTTTTGTGCAGAAGAGAATAGTAAATGGTATGACTCAGGCTTTTGATGTGGGAAAGTTTGGGTTCCTCATCTTTGGACCCGGCATATCTGCGGGTTTCCTGTAAGTGACCTCTTTTCATCTACAAAATTTCCTCTTTTCAGTCTTCTTATTCCTTCCCATCAACTGACCTCTTTTCTCTTTTCCCAAGTGTAACCTCAATTGGGACAAATTTAAGCAGACATCAGAGAGAGTCTTTCCTTGAAAATTGTTCTGCTGCCTAGGCCCATCCCCTACTATTCAGGCATCTTTTTTAAGTCAATATGTCAGAAAAAGAAAAAAAAAGCAAACTTGGTAAGAAGCAGAGTACATTAGATTCAGTTGAAGCTAGGTCCCAGGGCATGTACCACCCTGGCTGAAACCAGTTCCCAGAGGACAGCCACCACTTCTTCTGTCCTCCATGCTTGTTCAGCATCACTAACGTCTCTCAGTTCTTTGGCTTTGGAGCCTGGAAGTATGTACCAAAGATTGAAATCAGACTGGAGTCCAGTGCAAAGGAATGGGTGAAGGAAGAGGCTGAGACTCTAATTCCAAGAGGCAGAACTGTAAAAAGAGGAAGGAGGAGCTACCTTCTTAAAGGATTGCTTTTTGTGTACGTGCTGATCAGAAGACCTCATCTTTGCCTGGTCAGAACTAAACTTGCTTGGATATTCAGGAAGGAAAATTCCTCCACCATACCATCTGCTCATCAGCATGGCAGCTCTTTGACACAAGTGTCTGGGGAGAGCTCCTGGGCAAACTGTACCTTCTGCCAGGTCAGCATTAGGCAGAACAAGGCAAAGGGAGGGTTGGGGATCAGTACCTTCAGTTGTCATCTGGGAAGAAATCACCTGGTGGAATGGAATGGAAAAAGAAGATGCCTCTCAAGAAGAAGAAGATCTAACCAGAGAAAGGAAGTAGAGGAACCTGGGAGATAGGTAGTAAGGAAAAGAAAAAGGGAGAAGGGAGACCAGAAGAGGTAGTCTTCTCACAGTATCTAAATTTCATTTCCAGCCACAACATTTGTTTTCCAGCTCTAGCCCAAATCTTCCTTCTATATCACCAAGATATCTTTTCAGTATGAGCTTGACAGTGAGAATGAGAGCCAAAGGTGGCCTGAACTCACAATAGCTTAGCTAGCCAGAGAAATAAGTAGCCAGAAAAAGAAGAAAAAGAATATTTTCCTAACTAGTAGCCAAGACCAGAGGAATAAGTTAGGGCTCCATCTAGACCACTCAAACCTAGCCTCTTTGGCCCAGGGACTAAGTAACTCCAGTCATCAGAATGAAACATTAGCATCAAAAGTCCATCTCACTGGACTGGAAGTTCTTTGTCATTGACTGAAAAGACATCAGCCATGCCGTCTATACCCTATCCTGGGCCAGTGTCAGTTGGGAAAAGGTTCATTTTAGCACCACAGCTCTCAGTCATCACTTGGAAGGCATTTCCTCGGAACAGGAAAGAGCTGCAATGAAAAAGCAATGAGGAAGAATAAAGGGAAGGAAAATGAGGAGTTAGGTATAAAATCCACTGACATTATCCCAAGAAAGGATCCATGTTAGGCATCAGTGTTCCCTTACTATATGAAAGTGAACTGGCTCTGAAATCTGAAGATTAGAAAACCTGTTGTGTCCCATTTGTGCCCACCACAAAGAAGAGCAGACTCATGGCTCCCCTTGAAAGAGCTAGGGAGAACGGGAATGGCATGTCTCCCTCACACCCCAGTCATCTTCAAACCCTTGGCTGGAACTACAACATTACGGAGCTGCTTTGTAGCATATCTTTGCCTTGCTTATTTATCTCATCCAAACACTCTTGCCAGTTTATGGTCCATGTTGACTCACTACCATTTGCTCTCTCCAGCCTTTTTGTCCAAGGTTCTGCCTCAGCTCCATGAAGCCGTGGACTTTCAGGTCTTCCAGAAGTTGAAGTGGGCAGAAAGGAAATGAACCTACCTCACTACCCTACGTGTCAACCCAGAATTCTGAGGTGAACTCTCCGGCCACCTCTGCTCACTGGACAGTATACATGGCAGTGGAGAAGCAGCCAAAGCAGATTGCCATCAGAAACACACCACATTTTATACACAGTCTGCTCAAGAAGGCTGCCCTGGGGACAAAGCTGAACCATTCATGGCTCAGCCATAACTCCAGAGCCCAGGCTTCTTGGGAGTGGGTGTTGGCCCTAACATGGAGCAGCCCATGAACAAAGGTAGCACATCCACATCCCTCATTTTACCCATGGCTAAAACGCATGGATGGGAAGTTTTGTCCATGACCAACATGGTATGTAGATGGTCAGTGATTCAACCCAAAAGAAGTCCAGAGGCTACTCTCCAAGATACAGGGTCAGGGTGGCCTCCCACCCTGACAGCTAACAGCCATGGCTGGGACAGACACACCACTAGGAGTCTACCTTTCACATAGTAGAATGATGTGTAGAACAGAAACACTACCCCTGTAAGTATGTCAAAAAACATCAGCTTGAAGAAGCTGGGGGGACCTTGTCCCCAAGAGTTTAGAGTCTCGAAGAAAGTCTAGTGAGTTCTTTGAGATAGCAGCCTGAGTAGCCAGTGCCTTAAGTGAGCCAGGTCCTGCCACAAGTGTGCTACCTTGCACATCTTCCTGAAGATCCATTTGCACTTTGAGGTTCAGGAAAATGGGGCAATCATTGCTCTTGTCAGAGAATCTGGCCCTGCAGCTCTCTACCACCATCTCCCTTAGCTTCCCAGAGAAGTGGAGGCTCCCTCGCCACAGAAAGTCACCTGGCTTGAGAACCAAACCAGGGGGGTCTCAGGAGGACCCTTTGTGCTACTGGGAAAAGTATAGCATCTGGCCAATCCTGGCCCAGCTAGGCATCTTTGGCTTGTCCTGCCCATCCTCTCACCTTCTCTGAATGCATATTTGACTCCCCAAACAGTTCTGTCATCTTAGACCAGACACCTCCCCTGGAGATGGAGAGTATTGAGCTTTGTAAGAACCAAGCTGGAGAACTTTCCCAGCAGTGTCCTGCCATCCTTGATCTTTTTCTGGCTGTGATCCTGAGAATGGCAGTAGTCAGTTGGAAGAGAAGACCTTTTACAGCCCTGGCTTCCTTCGATAGCCTAAGTGTTAATACTACCCACTCCTGCTAACCCAGAGGGCTCAGGGCAGCACCGAGCACTCAGCATTCTGATCCCATTCCACCACCCTCCTCGCCCCTATGTCTACACCTTCTGAGACCCTCTGTAGGTAACAGATTAAAGAAGAACCTGGTGGGACCTATGGTCTCTTAAAACTGTGCCCTTTCCCTCTGGCGGGGACACAGCAAGAATTTTATATCCATTTGATGAAAATTTGGCCAACTTTCAGACTCTGAGATGATCTCCACGTATCATCAGAAATTTGTTGGTTTTCTTTTCAGTAATTTAAAAATTACAATGTCATTATTCATATGTGAGTAAAAAATATTTCTTTCATTCTTGTGTGATTATTAGTACTTCCTAGGAGCAGAATTGACATCTTGTATCTTACAGATTTTCAAACATATATCCACCAAGCCATTTCACCATCACTGGAGGTATGCTTTATAGAGGGACAGGCAACAGCCTGGAGGTTCTTTGCATGATATGAAGAATAGGTGCAGGGGCAGCTAGGTGGCGAAGTGGATAAAGCACTGGCCCTGGATTCAGGAGTACCTGAGTTCAAATCCGACCTCAGTCGCTTGACACTTACTAGCTGTGTGACCCTGGGCAAGTCACTTAACCCTCATTGCCCCACCAAAAAAAAAAAAAAAAAGAAAGAATAGGTGCAAGCCAACAAATCATTTCTCAAAATTACTTTCAAGCCTTCTAGAAAGAATGCTAAAAATGTACCAGTTTAAAAGGGAAGGGGAAAATATGTAACCTCAACCTAAAAGGCTTAAAGGCTATATTTACTCATTAATGTCTTCATAGACCCACAGAGTTACGAAGAATTATGCTCCGATTGTTGGGAGTATCTTGCCAACTAAGTAGTATGCGTTGGAAGCTACCCTCATGTCCACAGTATCTCCCCCACTAATCTGCCCCACAAGGTTCACTCCTTCGTGGTCAATTGAATCTAATAAATTTTTACTGTTCCTACTGTGTACAAGGAACTATACAAATGAATGAAATGTAGTCCTTGTTATCAGAGAGTTTGTAGTTTAATGGGGAGGGGCAGAATATGACATATATAAATAAAACTAGGCAACAGAGTAGAGTGAGAAGATCATAAAGCACTCTCACCAAAACAACCCTGAGAGAGAAGCAGGGAGGGCAAGGGCTATCCTTATCTTTACTGATGAGATAACTGAAATAAAGAAAAAAAGACTTGCCCATCTTCCTCTCCCCAGACCCCACCCCCAGGGATGGGCCCAGGATTTGAACCCAAGACTTAATTCCAAATCCAATGCCTTTTTCATTACACCACAGTGCATTGTGAATGGAAAGCATCCAACAGTATGAAATAAGACAGGAGATTAAGATGGTTTGTTGTATGGGGGCTTCTGTTAAAGAGGAAAGGCCTCAACTGGGAGAAGTAACAGAAAAACACATCTGCATGTTAAGATGAATCATTGTACCCTACTGAGAGAGGCCCTAAAAGGATGGGTCACTAGACAAGTAAATTAAATAAGGGAATTAAGGAAAGAAAGAGAAAATTGGGGATTGCTCAGGAAGAGCAGTCCCCATGGGGTGCCAAAGTATGGGGCTATGACTAGCATGCTGAGATTTGGGGCATCTGGTGTAGGAGACACTAAAAGGGAGAAAGATGGGTTGAAAATGAGGTGAGGTGCTGGTCCAAAGGCATTCACATCTTGGTCCTTGGCTAGCTTTTAAGGAAGATAACCTTGGGGGTGCCTGTCCCTTTCCTCTTTCAAGATTGTCAAAGCTAAAAGGGACCCGAAGGATCATTCAGTCAGTTCTCATTTTGCATGTGCAGAAACAAAGCTGAGGCTGAGAAAGATGAAGGGAGGGATTTCCTCTAGGTCTCATGATGAACTCCTGCCAGAGTTGGGTTAAATCTACTTGACACCCAAATCAAAGCTTTTGCCACCACACTACATGGATTCTAATGGGCTGATAGATCCAGACTCTGCCTTTCAAGTCCCTCAACCCATTCTGTCCATGCAGTGTCTGGTCCTGAGGTAACATCTTATTTTTTCAATATAATGCCAGATCAAGTTTATATTTTGAGATGAAATGTGTTCATTGAGAATGTATGTTTTTGAACAGTGACCTAAGAATTACTGTGCTAGGTGGCACAGTGGATAAAGCACAGGCCCTAGATTCAGGAGAATTTCTGTTCAAATTCGGCCTCAGACACTTGACACTAGCTGTGTGACCCTGGGCAAGTCACTTAACCCTCATTGCCTTGCAAAAAAAAAAAAAAAAGAATTACTCACATACTTTACCTCTTCCTTAGGAAAAAAGAGGTCTGTGTGTGTGTGTGTGCTTCTGTTCATGTATATATAGCCATGTTCAATGCCTGTAACCAACAGTATGACATAGTATAATGAGCATAGGCTTTGGAATCAGAAGAACCAAGTTTCAATGCTTGCTTTGCTATTTGCTACTCACTGTGTTATCTTGGGCAAGTTTCCTTGTTGGTGCTTCTCTTCTATAGTTGTAGGGTTGTCCTAGATCAGGGTTTCTTAAATTTTTTCCACTCAAGGCCCCTTTTTGCCCAATAAATGATTACATGACCCTGGGTATATAGGTATCTAAAATAGGTATACATAACTGCCAATTTTTCTCCACCTCGAACATTCAGTTACATGACCCACAATTTAAGAAGCTAGGTTCCGGATCATCTTTTCTCAAACATTTTGGTTAAAAATTATTGAAGATTCCCTTAAGAGCTTTTGTTTATATGGGTTGTATCTATCAATATTTATCATATTAGAACAGAAAATGTCTTAGTATTATTCTGAAATTAGTTTTCACCTACAGGATCCCCTGAGAAGGTTTTAGTACCTCCAGGAGTCCCCAGACAATACAGAGAACCATAGGGCTAGTTGATATCAAAAGCCCACTGCAGCTCTAAAACCTGTGAGCCTATGTATGTCATTTTCTCATTGTCTCTTCTTCCAAACACATCGTGTTTGGATCTGAAAAAAAAAATAACCAGGGCATATGACTTATTCCCTCCCTTTCTTCCTTCTAGACTTAACATTTGCAAAACACCTTCCCAAACTCTAAGGACCTACATTTTAAAAGTCAGACACTGCTCTCCAGGAGCTCACATTCATTCCAATGGGAAGACAATATACATGGACTATTTCATCTGCAAGTCAGATGGAAAGGCCCCATGGTCTCTAGGGTGCTGCCACTAAGCAGCTGGTAATGAATTCTCTTCTTTGCTGTCATTTCCCACAGATAAAATCATACCCATTTCTGGACTAGAAGCGTTTATATTCCAAAGCCTTAGGTTCAGAGTCATCTGGTATTCATCAGGGCCTGAGGGAGATGGTAGTAGCAGATGGGGATGGTTGGCCTCTTATCTTTTTTTTTTTTTTTGGTAAGGCAATAGGGGTTAAGTGACTTGCCCAGGGTCACACAGCTAGTAAGTGTCAAGTGTCTGAGGCCAGATTTGAACTCAGGTCTTCCTGAATCCAGGGCTAGTGCTTTATCCACTGCGCCACCTAGCTGCCCCCGGCCTCTTATCTTTATAGTGCTTGCCTCCCACAGTGTCTGTGATGGCTGGGATGAAACAGAACCCACAGTAATTTGAGGGTTGTAGTCATACCCAGGACTCCTGCATTTATCTTCCCTTTGGGTGGTAGCCAACCAGCAGCTGTTAATGGTAGGCCTCTTCTCCACAGTGATTTCTCCCCTCCATAGTGGCTGGGGGTGGGGGGGCGGGCATGGTACAGTGACCTGGGGGACACTGCTATTCCCAGTGCTCTTGGGTTTAGGGTTTTGGCTGTTTCCATAAAGGTTGGAGTAGAGAGGATGGTTAAGGTGCTGGTGATGGTCTGATTGTCTAGAACATGACTCCTCCTGTCTTTCACTCAGCAAGGATCATTGTTTCCATTGTACAGAAAGTAAAACTGAGTCTTAGAAAAGAGAAGTCTTTAACCCCTTGTTACACAGCTACCCAAATTCTTGTAGAATACTGTTCTTTATATAGAGAGATAGTACTATTGTTCAACCATCAATGCATGTGTACTTTTGAGTTGTTTTTCAAGGGTAGATATTTGTATTGATCTACCCAGGTACAACTGGGGCTTGCAGTCTGTGACTGTGCAAAAACTGATTTGCCCATTGAAGAATTGAATCCATGGGTCTGTCTGCCCTAATATCACCATGATCTAGTCACTTAGTATCCCGTTAATACAGGAACAAGAACCAGGGGCTTATTGATTCCCACACCTCTCCACTACAGATCACATAATAATAACAATAATAGTAACAATATTTATGCAACATTTTGAAATTTGCAAAGTGCTTTCTGTATGATCTCATTTGAGCCTTGTAACAATCTTTTAGGGTGGGTACAGATGAGATGTTGAGGCTCAGAGAGAAGTGACTTGTCTGTGATCTGAAAGAGTGTCAGGCAAGACTTCAACCTAGTACTTCCAGATTTAAAATTGGGTACAACTGTCCTCTTGCCACACAGTGAACCTCTGAGACTGAGGCCTGTTGTGCAAATCAAAAGATAAAACTCTTAAGAAAATAATTGCCTAAATACACTATCTTTTACTTCCAATCAAGTTTGATGAACACAGAGTATGCACAGGCTCAATTAGATTTTACTATATGACTTCTTTTGTACAGAAGAGCAACAATCAAAGGAAATGTTTGTTCTAGTGGTTTTCAGTTTTTTTGTCTTAGCACCCCGTTGTACTCTTAAAAATTATTGAGAACCCCCCCAAACAGCTTTTGTTTATATGGATTATATCTATTGATATTCAGAGATTAAAACATTTTAGTATTATTCTAAAAATACTTTTGACCTCATGGACTTCCTGAAAGAGTATTAGGAACTCCTGAGAGTCAATCACACTTTGAGAATTGGTTTATCCTGATGGGCTACACTAACAAGGTACAGGTATATATGAGAATTTAAAAAAAACAAACTCAGTTAAGATACATATACTTTTTTTTGTTTTTGCAGGGCAATGGGGGTTAAGTGACTTGCCCAGGGTCACACAGCTACTAAGTGTCAAGTGTCTGAGGCTGGACTTGAACTCAGGTACTCCTGAATCCAGGGCTGGTGTTCTTATCCACTGTGCCACCTAGCTGCCCAAAATACTATACTTTTAAAAGACGTAACTGATATATGGTAGAGACAACTGTAGCTCACATGATATTGGCACAGAATAAAGGTGATATATGGTTCAGAGAATTAACTGCCATAATGAAATACCTTTTGGAACAAGATAAAATGTTCAGGATGTTTCTTCAGATTCACACCTGTTCTGGCCAGTCCCCTGATAGTTTAGGTTTAAATCTGGAACAACATCAGACTCTCACTGATCATTTAGCAACTGCTGAATCCATGGGTCTAATTTAATCATGTAAAATTATTTTTTTCCTTTTCTCTTTTTTCCCTCCTTTTTTCGAGGCAATGAGGGTTGTGACTTGCTCAGGGTCACACAGCTAGTAAGTGTCAAGTGTCTGATGTCAAATTTGAACTCAGGTCCTCCTGAATCCAGGGCTGGTGCTTTATCCACTGTGCTCTAGCTACACCCCGCCCCCACTCCCAGCAGTTAATTAAAAAAACAAAAAGATTTGTTTAGCCATAGCAAGAGAAAGATATTGAATGAAGTTAGGCAACCTCAAGTTGATTCAGAAGAATGAAACTCCCTTGTCTGGGCTCTCCACCTTGACCTACCAATCAAGCATCAGAGTGCTACTGCAGAGCCTTGTGACTACTTTGTATTTAGTTGACCCTGCACTGATGTCAACAGCCTGAGCTGACCAAGACTCAAAGATGGCCTCAGTACCTTTTGTGTGTGTGTGTGTGTGTGTGTGTGTGTGTGTGTGTGTGTGAGAGAGAGAGAGAGAGAGAGAGAGAGAGAGAGGCAATTGGGGTTAAGTGACTTGCCCAGGGTCACACAGCTACTAAGTGTCAAGTGTCTGAGGCCACATTTGAATTCAGGTCCTCTTGAGTCCAGGGTCAGTGCTCTATCCACTGCACCACCTAGCTGCCCCCTCTCAGTACATCTTGAGAAAAAAATTAACCTATCTTACATGGAGGGCATTGCTCCTACTGCAACACTGTTCTACATTTTGACTTCCTCAGTAAATTGTAGCCATTTACTCTAAAACCAAGGTGGTGTCACTTGGCTTCAAATTTAGCTAAACTCTATTTCTGGCCTATAGGTAATAATGGAGTTTCCCTTCTTCAACAGGACTTGAAGCCCCTTAGTTAAACCCTCCTGAGAAGCAATTCTTTTTTTGAGGAACCATCATAAACTACTGGTTGGCTCAGACCTGAAGAAGGGCTTTGGACCAGGTCTATCCCCGCCATTAACTTGCAATATTATCTTGGGTGTACGACCTCATCTTCCTGTTCCTCAACTTCCTTATCTGTAAAGTCAAAGACAGAGCTCAATGATCTCTCAGATCGTTTTCAGGGTGAATGTTTTTATGACCCCAAGGGCACAAGCAATACAGAAATGCAGAGAGTGAGGCAACAGTTGAAGAGTGGCAAAATGGGTCTGTGTATAGCTTGTCTTCAATTAAAAGAAATTGCTTGTTTCATGTTTCAGTTTTCTTTTAAAGTGTAACTGACTTTTTCCTCACAATGTTGATGAGTAAGAATGAACTACCTTTAGGGATTTGGGGAGCTAGTGGTGAGTCTGGGAAGACTTCATGGAAGAAGCAGACCTTTAGAAAGAGGGCAGCACTGGACCAAACTGGATAAAGGTTTGTTTAGACGAGATGTAGGAATGGAGAGAGAAAGAGATAAATACAGAAGAGAGTGTTTAGGTTTGTTTGGTATGATTTGTGCTGTTATGGGCTACAAGGTGATTTATGTAAGGGGAGTACGGCAGCTGGTAGAGTCTTACTGAAGACTTCATAGATGGAAATGAGAGGAGGGTGTTTGCCAAGGGCAGTGAGGAAAAGAAAGAGAGTTATAGAGCTATTCATTAAAATCCCTCCCAGCCCTCTGCCTCAGAGATGGAGCTCGGTATTCCCTACTGTGTTGGTACTTGGCCTAGGAGTCTAGCCCTTTAAATGTTCCTTACTGGTATGGGAGGAGCTAGTTGCCTTGGCAGAGGGCCTGGTTTCCGTGGAGATTGGGTATGGCTCACAAGGTGGTAACTGTTGTAATTAATAGCAGCATGTCTTGGGAAGTGGCTGCAACTGAAAAACACCAGATTCTAAAACGTCTGGGGTGAGTGGCTCCTCCCGGCCAGCATCTTCAGAAGCCATTTTTGATTTCTTTACATACCTTTGAGTCACACCCAACTGGTCAAGGTTAATGAAGACCCCAGGATAAGGATTTGGTGCTGAGCCTAGGACTCCTGGATTTGGGCCCAGCCTGAGTGTCTCAGCCTGGATGTAGCCCAAGTGTGCAGGAAATGTGGGACAGAAGTCAGAATTGAAAGAACAGCTGGGGGCTTGTCTTTTTAGGCAGAGGTATTTGAATTTATCCAGTCATTTTTCTTTAGTGCATATTCTTCCCTCCAGCCAGGTCAGGTTCTTTGATATCTCTTCGCTGTACAGTCACTCATTCTTTCCTCCCGTTCTTAGCTTATGCTATTTTCTTTCTGTTCTCAGACTGAAATATCTTTCCCCATATAGACACCCCCCCCCACAACAGAGCCAACATATCTTCTAAAACAGGGACTATTTCAACCTACATTGGTCTCTCCATTTTCCAAAGTCATATGTAGCACTTAGAGGCTGAACAACATATAATAACCCTGTGAGGTATAGTAGAGGCATTTTCATTTCCATTTTGCAGAAAAGAACTGAAGCCCAGAGAGGTTGTGATTTATCCAAGGTTACAACAAGCATCGGAGTTAAGTTTTGAAAGCACATCTTCTGACTTCACATCTAATGCTCTTCTGTCGTACCAAGTTGCTTCCATAATAGGTATTCAATAATGTGTTGTCTTCTCACTCCAGGGACCCTGAAACAGACCACCTGGGACTTGGCCTACATCAAGTTGATTATTGATGCAAGGGATAGTGTACATCAGGAGTGAATATCTGAGCCGGCCCTTGGATGGAGCCAGATCTACACTGACAAACACTTTCCCCAGTTCACCCCAACTGCCCCCAGATAACCAGATCCCAGACCACTGAAGCCTTCTTATGCTTCATGGAGCCCCATGGGGAGAGAGTTGGAGAGGGTGATAGGGTGCGTATCACAGCCCAGATGCTTAAAGCCTGGTCAGGTGAATTTTCCCTGGAGTCCATCTTGTTGCTGAAACTTTGTGGTTTGGGGCTGGTGGACCTGGGCTGCCTTGGTGAATGTTTGGGGCTGGAGTGGTTGGATTTGTCTGGTAACACACTCACCCACCTAGGACCCCTGGCCTCCCTTCGGCAACTAGCTGTACTCAACGTCTCTGCCAACCGTCTGACAGGCCTAGAACCACTGGCCTCTTGTGAGAGCCTGCAGAGTCTCAATGTAGCTGGTAACTTGCTGGCTGGGGTGGGCCAACTGCAATGCCTGGCAGGACTTCAGCGGCTGGAACATCTGAGGCTTCAGGACCCCTTGGCACGGCTTAGCAACCCACTCTGCAATAGCCCTTCCTACAGGGCTGCAGTTGGGGAGCTGTTGCCTGGCCTAAAGGTCATTGATGGGGAGCGAGTGTCAGGTCAGGGCAGTGAATTCTACCAGCTGTGCCGGGACCTTGACAAATCCTTGCACCGGAGCCCAGGGCCTGTCTCTGGACTTACCCCCTGTGAGGCCAAGCCTTGGGTGGAGCCCAGCTACTGGAAGCCCCCACAGGGCCAGGCCAGCTCCATCCTGGAAGATGCATGCCGTCAGTTCCAGGACACAGTACAAGAATGCCAGGAGCTGAGCCAGAAGGCCGATGATACCCTAGCCCAGGCAGAAGAGGCCCTTAGACCTGCCAGTGGGGACACCACTTCTTTTGTCTTCTAAGCCTAGCCAATGCCCAATGTTGGGAGGGGAGTGGCTGGAGAAGGGAAACTCCCAGGTACCCTAGGCTTTGAAGAACTCTCTGTATACTATCACAAACCTCATTACCAGCCTCAGAGATTGTATCCAATTAGTTTTGTCCCCTTTACTTATGTTTCCTATATACTCAAGGAAAATTAAATCTAGATCCTCGATCTTGTGGAAATATTATGTTTGAACCTGTCTTCTTTCTCTCTGTCTATATTTGCTCATAGAGAAACCAATTATTGCAGGCCTCTTCCTAAGGATCCTGTGCCTCCCCTCCCCACTATCACAAGACTGATCTTAAGAGAACGAGTGCTTGTACCTAAGTTAATTCTCTGGCGCCCCCCCCCCCCCCCCCCCGCCAAGTTAGATGGCTGTGATGGGATACCAGCTGGATATGTAAAGGTTTCTTGAAAAATAAAATATACTGTCCTGGTAAGAAGCTTCTCTTTCTTCTTGGTACCTTATACCTATCTGATACTTGCCTGTCTATAACACAGACCTGAGGGGGAGGGGGGAATTGGCCACACCTAAAGATCCTGAGACAGAGGATTAAGCATCTTGGGACAGAGAGAATGTGGAGGAAGGGTGGAGGGGAGAACCTTCAGTTTTTAAGTTTTTCCCAGAATTGCCTATCAAAAATCTATCTACGGGGCAGCTAAGTGGCGCAGTGGATAAAGCACTGGCCTTGGATTCAGGAGGACCTGAGTTCAAATCCAGCCTCAGACACTTGACACTTAACTAGCTGTGTGACCCTGGGCAAATCACTTAACCCTCATTGCCCTGAAAAAACAAAACAAAAAAACAACAACAAAAAAATCTATCCATCCATCAAAGACCAGCTTAAGTTACACCTCCATGAACTCTTCTGAGACCAGTATAGTCCCCCACTGGTCACCCTCTTCTCTGAAAGTCTGTTAAAACTTGTAGTAGGTAACCTGGAGAGTAAAGAGCATAATTATTTACTGTTTTGTATAGTTCTGTCTTGTTTCACTTCCTAGTCCTCTTCTGAAGGGGACGGGCTTGACTCTTTTCTCACCTCTATAGGACTGAATATGCAGTAGACATATGTCTGTTGATTTACAAGGTAAATCATAGAGCCTCAGAGCTGGAAGGGATGTCAGAGCACATCTAGTCCAATCTGTATCTGAATGGAGATCCCCTAGACAATATCCTTAACAAGTGGTTATCCAGATTCTGCTAGACTTCAGAGAATGGGAAACTCACCTTCTCCCAACTGAACTTTTGAAAAGCTGTAATTATTTTATTTTTTATTTTGAAGATTTACTTTATTTTTAAATTTACTTTTATTTTGGGATCCTCAAAAAAGCATTTCCATATACACAGCAGAAAGCAGAAAAGATGACTGAATATGAAACTCTCCACTTCATGCAGCTTGCTTTACAAAAAAAAAGTTTTCCAGAACTCTCCTGTCTGACTGTGCTTTCTTCCAACCTTCCTTCTGTTCCCTTCTTTGCATTCTAAAAAAGGTTTCAATGGTCCTCTTTTTGTTGGCATTCTTACTCCTTTCCCCACCAACCTCTTCACATACCCACCAATTAAAAACAGAGATAAAGAAAAAATCATTATAATAAATATCCATAGTCAAGCAAAAAGAATCCACACAGTGGCCAAGTTCAAAAATGTATGCCTCTTTCTGCCCCTTTCTCTGTCTGGAGGTAGGTAACACCTCCTTACTCGTCCTCTGTAGAGGTTGTTGGTTCTCTCATTGTCCCAAGTTCTTAAATCTTTCCAAGTTGTTTTTTATATAGTGCAGTCCTTTAAATTATCCTCCTGGTTCTGCTTACCTTACTTTGCATTTGTTTATATTATGCTGGATTCTCTAAAATCTACTCTTTTATAATTTCTTACTGTGCAGTCATATTTTATTATATCTATATGCTGAACTTTGGTCAATCATTACCCAATTGATGGATACTCCCTCCCCCTTAGATTCTAGTTCTGTTTTGTTCTTTTTTCCCTTTTTCATGGAGGTTCTGGAGTCACCTGCTTAGGCTCAGGCTGATTGTTAAATTTCACTATGAGCATTTACACCTGATTATAAATCAGGACTTGATTTATTGTTTTATTGATTGTCTGGACTTTTAAAAGTGTAGGAGAAAATGTTTTAATGATGCAGAGTAAGCTTGAAAGTGTGTTGTGTGTACATTTTTTTTTTTTAGAACAGTTACCAGCCTACTACCACTTTAATCCTCCCTGAAAGAGCAGGAAATTGGTTTTGCCTGCAGCTATTACTTCACCTGTTATATTAGCCTTCTTCTTGACCATCCCAGCTTGTTTCACTATTGAATATAATATATTTCTACATCAAATTTGGGTGTGTATTCAGGCCTCTTTTGTCCATTTCCAATTAAGAATAAGGTTCATCTTCTTGAATGCATGATCCCCTCACCCTTTCCTCAAAACTTTCATATTTTTCTCATATACCCCAATTATGAAAAATACCAAGTTCCAACCTCCCCCTTCTTCCTCCTTTCCATAATATTTGTAAAACACTTAGCACTGAGCCTGGCACATAGTGGGTTCAGGGTCCTGGACAGTCTCCTTAAGGTCTGAAGGGACATGGTGGTCAAGTTGGTGTTGTTGATTTGACTTGCCTGGCATGTGCTGCATCCTTCATCTCCCTCAGGGTGCCTACTCTAGGAATAGTAGCTGCTTGGCTGTTAGTAGCACTGGCTTATTCCTTGTCCACAGGGGTTGCCGTCCTGGACAATGGCTGTGAGGGCTGGGCCAGAATCACCACCCATGGTGTTCTAGAGGGTGTGCCACTCCTAGGATTGCTATGCCCTCCGTCTATGGATGGCAGTAAGCTAGCTAGCAGTTGTTACTGGTGGTGATGAGGTAGCTGGGTCTCTTCTTCATTATGATCTGTACCCTCAGTGAGGGCTGTGTGGGCTGGACTGAAAGCAGAGCTGGTGGTCATGGGCTCACTGCTATTCCCACAGTTCTTGGGCTTCGGGTTCTGGGCTATCAGGGGACATCAAGGAAGACAACAGTCAAGGTGATGGTGGCAGTTTGACTTACCAGGCTCTTGGTACCTCTTGTCTCTCCCCTCGGGGTTATTTCAACTTCACTGAGGCTGGCTTGCCTGCTCTGTGGGTGGAGTTGCTTCCCTGGATGACAGTGTGAGGGCTGGTCTGGAAGCAAAAATGCTTGAATGTCCTCTATTCAATTAATTAATCAACAAATATTTATTAAGCATCTGCTATGTTCTAAGCACTGTGCTAGGAACTAAAGATTCAAGTACAAAAAAAATGAGATGATCCCTAAAGGTCCACTTTTTTATCTATAAGATATGCAGAGTAGGTTATTGTTCAATATAGGCCTTAATCTTTTCCTGTTTGGAAGATTGTATTCTAACATATCCTCTCATTTATAGTAGAAGCTCCCAGATCTCATGTCATCTTTTTTGTTCCCCCCAGGGCAATGAGGGTTAAGTGACTTGGCCAGGGTCACACAGCTAGTAAGTGTTAAGTGTCTGAGGTTGGATTTGAACTCAGGTACTCCTGACTCCAGGGCCGGTGCTCTATCCACTGCACCACCTAACTGCCCAACCCATTTACTTCTAAGGCACTGTGGAAGGAAGTAAACACATTGAAGTAGGGAGCACAAAGCTTCTAGAAATTTTATTTGAGACAGGAAGGAGCGAGAATGCTGTGTACAGGGTGAGTAGGGCCTGGCCTCTTCTCCAAGGTTGAGGTGGGATGGAGGATGCTTGCCCTGGTGGGTAATGAGGGGTGTTGGGAGTCTTTCCACTATTCACTGGTTTTCAAGGGACTGGAGGAAAAGTAGCACCCTGGAGAGAAGCGAGAAGAGAAATTCTTGAGTTAAGAATGAAAAAGAAATTCTTCACTCTATTCCCATCCCTAATACTGACTTTCCCAATGCATAACTCTATTCTCTATCTTAACCTCATTTCCAGTGCTCTATCCAAATCCTAGCCTTATTCTCAATTCTTAAACCCATTTTTCCTGGCTATCTCTGCTCAGCATACAGTTCCCCCCCCCCCGCCCCCCATTCTCTTCCGGAGGTTCTTACCTGCTTAGGATTCAGCCAGAGCTGTGACTCCTAGAAAAGGCATATGTGCCAGGGAAGTAATAGCTGTTGGGTTCCTCACCAGCTCTTTCCACTTGAGTGCATTGGGTTTCCTGCTGGCCCTCAGGATCCTATAGATATATTTAGGCTTGGTCTCTGCCACAGGGCCAAAAGGTAAACCATTTCCTCCCATTCTAGCAAGTCTTTGACTTGACCTTGTCTCCTCTCTCCCTTCTCCCAGTTCCCCCTCCCCACACCTGAACCATTTCCTCTCAGGGAACAGAAAGATCCTGCCCAAGATCCCTCTTTACCCCCATGATCCTCTTCTGGGCTATTCAAGCTTCATGGTTCCCTAAGTCACCTTTTCCCCCTCTTCATCCACTCTTCCCCTTCCTTCTGCCTTAGAAGCAAAGCCTCAAGGCTTACCCTTTGACCCCATGGGGGCCCAATGGGGCAGTGGATCATCTGTTTCAGGATCCGGTCCTTGGAATCAAACTTGATGCAAGCCAGACAGTTCCTCTTCCGCTGGTATCATAGGAGCATAAGTCAAAGGATTATAGCTAGAAGGGACCTTAGAGGTCATCTAGTCCTACCTCTTCATTTTACAGATGATGAAATTGAGGCTCAAAGAAGAAGTGACTTGCTCAAGGTCATTCAAGTAGTAAATGGCAGAGATTGGAGTCAAGCCCAGGTGCTCTTTCTCCCATGCCACATTGGCCATATAATAGATGAATTAGTGCCAGGAAGTGGGATACACCAAGGACACGGCAGGTCAGAGTTGTGATAAATGACACTGGGCTATGGGGTGGGGTGGGGGATATATGGGGTCGGCTGCCCTGAGAGAGAGAAAGCACTGGAGGCAACAGGTTTATTTCTTGGCTAAAGGGTATCAAAGATTGAGGGCATGGTGGGGTTACCCATGACCGGTTGGCCAAGCATAAGTGGAATACAGAAGCTGGTACCCAGAACCTCCTCCATCCTGGGACTTTGGGATCTTAGAAATGATTTCATTCAACCCCCTCATTTTATAGGTCCAGAGGAAATCAAGGCCTTGACAGGTTTAGTGACTTTGAACAGTTCCTGAGTGAGTCAGTAGCAGAACTAGGCCTAGAATTGAAGTCAAAAGATGCCCCGTCCAACGCTCCTTCCACTATATTACACAGATTCCCCTAAACTGGATAGGTTCTGGTTAAGCTCTGGCATTTCAGTCTATATTTGTTCAATCTTGGGTTCCCTCAGTGGGCTGGATCTGGAGCACCCTCGTTACTAAGCAACAGGGAAACCTAGGAAATTCAGTAGTCCTGGGAGGTCCCAAACCAAATCCTGTCTTTGGGCCTCTCCAATGTCTTGAAACCTAGAAGCAGTAGGTAGAATCAACCTAGCAATCTGGGGGCCTCAAAACAAGACTTCGCCAGGGCCTGTCTGAGACTACCCCAGAATCACTCCTCATAAAAGCAGCCCTATTTCCTCACCTTTATTCTTGAAGACTAGGCTGATTCCTACCCTCAGCCATCAAAGGGACTCCGTAATTGGCTCTACCTCCAGAAAGCTGTCTGTACACCCCTCCCTACTAACTCCCAATACCCTGCTTCCACTGCTTTCCAAGATGAGTCTCTCTTCTCAAGGCTTCTCATTATTCTTCCTTTCCCCCAAGCCACTCTATTACACACACAATGAGCCACATGTCCCCATAGCTCCCCATCTCCTGCTCTGTCTCTCTGATATACACAAAAGAGGCACATGTCCTATTATACAGAACTCTCCCCCATTTCTCTATTACAGATAAAAACATTGCAAGTTCTGTTACACTTTTACACACACACAAAAGACACATATTCCACTGTGTATACACAATACAATATACCTCAATATACAAACAATTTGACATATGGATCCATTATATATAGACATGCATTCCTCCCTATCTGCCATTCTATACAGACAGACATGTTTCATTATCTACACATAAACATATAGAGACTCAGATCTATATTCCCAAAACCACACAAAGATACCCACGTAGCAGAAGGGACATTTGACCTTCACTCACCCCATTGGGCTTAACCTTGCACTCAGCATTCCTCCAGTCCTTCTTTCGGCAGCTGGTCTGCTGGAGCCCAAACTCCAGTCGGACAAATGTCCCTCCAGGGAATGACTGAGGATAGACACAAAGGTGAACCAGCAGCTCCTGCCATACCTGTGACCTGCTCCCCTCCTTTATCTTGTAGCTTGTAGGCTTCACTGGGGTTAGAGGTCTTATCTCACCCCTGCCCCTTTGCCTAGCACAGTGTCCCATACATGGCAGACGTTCAGTAAATGTTGGTTACATGGTATTGCTTTATATGGTACTGTGTTACGTTGTGGTTGTTTAGCATGTGATGCTGTTTCCAGAAGGTGTCAATGGTCCAACATCAATAGATAGCAGGTGTGTGAGCTATTCTTCCACATGTGTGCCCTGGCCACATGTCCCCTACATGTGTGCTCACTATTTCCATGGAGAGTTTGTGTATCTGTGAGAAAGTATGTCCTAGCTTTGAGTGGGGTAATGTTCTATTCCGACTTTTTTTTTACTGTTATTTCATTAAATGATTTCTCATAAAAAGAAAAACAAAAGCAAAAACAACAAGAACAACAACAAAAACTTGCTTGCTGGAGACATACTTCCATCTCTGGGGTGGAACTCCAGAATGCACCCCCTCCCAGAGCAGAGTGGAAAATTCTCCTCTCAATATAGCCCACCCCACCCTCATTCCAGCCAAAGGGGGCGCTCCCACCCACCATGTCACTGGCACTGTCCACGCCAATCTCCTTGAATGCCCACTGCACAGGTGGGTGATTGTGGAACTTCTCCAAAGCCACCTGCAAGCCCCGTTGTTGGGGCACAGAGAGCTCATCTCCCCTGGTTCCTGTGGGCCCCAGGGCACTGAGCCACAGGGCCAGGGGGAACAGCAACTGCCTCATTGCTTTTCTGCACATCGCAGTCAATTGGACCTGGGCCAGGCACCTGCAAGGGATGAAGCTGTTTCCATGAGAGCAAGATCCCCCTGCTAAATCCCACAATCTCTACCCTCCCTCTACCCCCTGTTCCATCTTCTTCTCCTCTGTCACCCAGACTAAGTCATGGTTCCCTGCTAGTCCTGGTCTGCCCTTGGGCTCATCCTTTAGTTGTATGGGAAGAAGCAGGGCTCAGGAGGGAAAGGAGGCCTAACAGATTAGGGGGGAAAGGTGGATGTGGCCTTAGATGGGGCCATTCCTAGGGAAGTGGGGAGTAGGAAACAAATACACTATACCCTACTGAAAAGGAAAGTGAAATCAGAATAAAATGAACCACGGGGCACCTTTGATAGGACAAAGAACAGCGTGGTATAATGGGAAATGTCCTTGATTTGTAGTCAGAGGACTTGGGTTTGAAATTCAGCACTGCTCACTGAGTGAGCTTGGCAAGCCATTTCACTTGGCTCTCATATTCCTAGTTTTTAAAATGAGGGTGGTAATTGATCTCCGAGGCCCCTTGAAGCTCACATCCTGACACCATACCAGTCACAGCAGGGCAACAGAGAGAGGCAGGGCTGCCAGACAGTACAGACCTCTTAGGTCTTTTTAGCACCAGCCTGGGGTGCCCCTTCTCACCTGCTTGCTTCCCTAGGGGAGGAGCAGACCTCTCCCAGTTCTGGGCCCATCCAAGCCTGGGGGTTGGATGAGGGTGGGGTCTGTGCAGGGAGCACTATCTCCTGTGAGTCCTTGCTGAAAGACGTTGTGGGTCCCTGGCTGCTGTCTGCCTACCCCTCTCTGCCTTCCCTTCCTAGCTTTCTCTTTTGTATCTCCCTTCCCCAGCAACATGGATTGGGAAGAGCTGCTCTCAGAAGTTTCCTAGAAATTGGAAATGACGTCAAAGCCAGGGCCAGGTTCCTGAGGCCCGGGAAGCAGATTCCATCTTCCCTCCCACCCTTTCTCTCATTCTGCCCACTCTACTCCTACCATGCCACCCCTCTTCTCAACTCTGTCTCTCTCCCCCACCCCCTCCACTCTGTATCTTTTCGTTTCTCTTCTCTGACCCTTTCCTCCCTCTTCTGGGGTCAGGTCAATGTCCTGGAGTTTCCCAGCTCCCCAGAGGTCCTAGCTCCACCCACAGTCCCAGGCACTGAGGAGGCCTGTGGGGGAGGGAGGGAAATGAGGAGAGGCACACACAGAAGATGAATATTTTGGGGAGGACGTAAACATCCAGCAGAGGGGCTGAGCCGGTGCTTAACCCTCAGCATGCTGGGGCCTGTTGCTGGGCGGTCCAATCCAAGAAATCTTGATCTCCACAAGATTCCAGTTCCCCGTCCCCGTGCAGAGCCTCCTGGTTCCTAACCGACATTGGTTCTTTTCCAGTTTAGCTCCTTCCCAGAATGGCTTCCCCACTTCCCTTCCCCTAAATGGCCTCCCCTTTCCCCACCTCTTTTCTGAGGCCAAATCACTTCTGACTCCTTCTGCCTCCTGCCAGTTTCTGTGTCAGTTTCTGACCTTTGGGAGTCAGCCCTCCCCTACCCTCTCGTCCCCTACTAGCTCTACTGTGGCAGATCCGTCAATCTTGAGAAAAGTTCCAAAGCTTGGTACAACTTCCAGGGTAAGGGGGATATAAAATTAGACTCTGGAGTCTGTTTTTCCCTTCACTCCACACCCACCCTTCCACCTCCTCACCCTCCTGGATATCCCCCATTTTCCTCCCCTCCACCGCTCTCCCACTTCACCTTCTTCTTAGCTGGGGCTGCTGGACCTCTCCTCTTAAGCTCCCGTAGCCGTCTGCCTCTCCTCCCCCTTACCCCCTAACCTCCGCCTCCCCAGCTCCTCCCCTGCATCTGGTGTCTGCCCCCATCTCCTCCCACCTCTGACTCCATGTCACCCCCCCTCCCCATTACCACTATCCAATCCTTCTAGGTGTTTACTCCCATAACTCCTGGGGTGTCCTTCTGCCATAACCCTGAATGGTCCAGAATGGTCTCCCAAGCAGCAGTTGCAGGCCTCCAACCCCACACACAAACCTCCCCTTTCTTCTTCCATTCTCCCTGACCCCACCCCCCATCAAAGTCCAGCAATGCTGGCCAGCTGGCTAGACCTCAGTCAAGGCAGCTAGCTGAGCTCCTCCACCAGGCTGAGCCATCAAAGTAGAGGATCTTGGCCCCATGGAGCCAAAGGACTTAGCTTTGTGGTAAATCCTGCCACCCTTCATCCTTGCCTAGTCCAGACATTGGCTCTCCAAAGACCATTGGGTGGTCCGTCTTTGGTCTCTCCCCTTGATTCTAGACAGGGCTGCCTTTACACATCTGTCCTGTCTCTCTCAATTGGCAAAGGCAGGACCTCACACATATCTAATCAGAAAATTCCTTCCAGAGCCATAGATACCTTGATTTGACAAGAAAATAAACATTTTACTTCATTCTTCCTAGATGCCCTATGCTAGAACTAGGGGTAGAAAAAAAAAAAACACCAACAATCCCTGCTCCCAAAGAGCTTATACTCTATGCTGGTGATAGGGATACATTTACACAAAGAAATGACACAGAAGAGACATTGCTAATATAGTGTCATTTTGTTGCAATGGGAGGTTGATCAGGAGAGTCTCTGCTCAACCTGATGAACCCCTCAATCAACTTGGTGAGATTATAGGGCCTAGACCAGGGATGCTGGAGCCAACTCTTAACTGGTTTGTGAAAAGGAACTGCTAAATTCTCAGTGAGTATTTAAGCTCAGAAATTGACAAACGCTACAAGTCAGGATTCGATTTATTGTTTAATCGATTGTCTAGATTTAAGAAAATGAAAGAAATGTGAATAGTGCTGATTAAACTTTAAAAAGTGTCAAGAGTACTTTTGGAGAGCCAGATGTTAAACATTTAACTAACACTTAATAAATAAATAATTTTAATATACAAATAATTAAACATTTAATTAAACTCCTGGACTGGACTGTTGTGGACTGGTGTCAGAAGGAGGCACTTCCATCCCACTTGGAGAGAGACAGACTGGGGTTGATTTGAAGATGATTGTTCATTTAGAGGGGCAAGGAAGGAGAAAGGGGCATAGACAGATCGTTGCCAGAGGAGAATAGTATAATAGTAAGAGTAAGCTCTCTCTCTCTTGCTTCTCCAGACCATGGTGTAGCAGAGTAGTAGACTAGGGAATGGGATTATTCTTTCCCTCTCAACTCCACCAGGAGTAGCAATGGAAACTTAGAGTAGAAGCACATGGCAAACTGAAACTCAATCCTAGATAACTTCTGACTTCCTATTCCCTTTTCTGTGCACAGGTTGGTGACTAGTTTACATATGTACTAATTGGTCTATGGGCAGCTATGTGGTAAGGTGGATAGAAAGTTGGGACTAGGGTCAGGAAGACCTAAGTTCAAATTTCTTCTCAGACACTAGCTAGCTATATGGCCCTGGGCAAGTGATTTAACCCTGCTTGCCTCAGTTTCCTCATCTGTAAAACGAACTGAAGAAGGAAATGGCAAGACAATCCAGTATCTTTGCCAAGAAAACTCCAAATGGGATCAAGAAGAGTCAGGCAGGACTGAACAACAATAATAACAATAACAATAATCAGTCAATAGTGAATAAATATTTATTAAGCGCCCCCTTTATGCCAAGCATAAATCCAGTCTCAGACTGGATTTGAACTCAGGTCCTCCTGAATCTAGGACTGATGCTTTATCCACTGCACCACCTAGCTGCCCAAGAATGACTTTTAAAAGGGCAGAAGCTTTTGATTGACATGAAAGAATGCAGTGGGTACACAAACTAAGGGACCAATATCTCTAGATCGGGGTTTCTAACCTGGGGTCCAGGTCTGTGGGTGGATTTCAGGAGACCCCTGAACTGGGAAGGGGAAAATTCATATGTTTAATTTTCACTAACTTCTAAGCAAAATCTTTTTTTCCAATTTTGACTGTAGGCAAATGACTATGATAGTATCAGCAGTGCCAGGTGCTTTGGCACCAATAAAAATCACAAATATTTTCACATCGTATTACAGTTGTTGCAGATGTCTTGAATTATCATTTATGCTCCTCATTACTTTGAAATTACTATAGTTATTAGCCCCACCACTGGATCACATGTGATCACAGTTTTGCTGTCTACAGAATGTATTTTAATATAATTGGTTTCCCAAATTTTATAGTCAGTGTTTCTGATAAACACCTCATTTCTAAAATATATAGGGAACTAAATCAAATTGATAAGAAAGCAAGTCATTCTCCAATTGAGAAATGGCCAAAGGATATGAATAGGCAGTTTTCAGATAAATCAAAGCTATCTATTGCAATATGAAAAAATGCTCTAAATCACTATTGATCAGAGAAATGCAAATTAAAACAACTCAGATTGGCTAATATGACAAAAAAGAAAAATAATAAATGTTGGAGAAACTGTGGAAAAATTGGAACACTGATGCATTGTTGGTGGAGTTATGAACTGATCCAACCATTATGGACAGCAATTTGGAACTATACCCAATGGGTGATGGGGCTGTGTATACCCTTTGATCCAGTAATACCACTACTAGGTCTATATCCCAAAGAGATCATAAAAAAGGGAAAAGGACCCACATGTACAAAAATATTTCTATTTTTGCAGTGGCAAAGAATTGGAAATTGAGGGAATGCCCATCAATTGAGGAGTGGCTAACCAAGTTGTAGTATATGTAATGGAATACTATTGTGTTATAAGAAATGATTTAGCAGGCAGATTTCAGAAAAACCTGGAAAGACTTAAGTGGACTGATGCTGAGTGAAGTGAGAAGAACCAGGAGATCATTGTACACAGTAACAGCAACATTTTATGATGATCAGCTGTGATAAACTTAGCTCTTCTCAGCAATACAAATCAGTTCCAAAGAACTCATGATGGAAAATGCTCTCCACATCCAGAAGAAAGAACTGTGGAATCTGAAGGCAGATTGAACCATACTGTTTCTACTTTTTGTTTTTGAGGTTTTTCCTTTTTGTTCTGATTCTTCTTTCACAACATGACTAATGCAGAAATATGTTTAATGGGATTGCACATATATAACCTATATGAAATTATTTTCTGTCTTGGGGAGGGGAGAGGGAAAGGAGGGGGGAGAAAAATTTGGAACTCAAAATCTTATAAAAACAGATATTGAAATTTATCTTTATATGTAACTGGAAAATAATAAAATGTGTTTAAGATTAAAACCAAAAACCAAAACAAAAAAAGGGAAAAAAGAGAGAGAGATATTGGTTTCCTTTGGAATTCTCTGTATTTTATTTTACGCATTTTAAAAACATTATTCTGAGAAGGGGTCCATAGACTTCACCAGTTGCCAGAGGGTCCATGACACTCACAAAATAGTTAAGAACCCTTGTTCTAGATGGTAGAAGAGCCTGGGACATTGTGAGTAACTGGGTCCTGCTGATGTTTTTAGATTCAAATTTAAAGGATGGGCCAGGTGTTTGTATATTCCAACAGCACAACCTAGTGGTGACAGTCAATACAGTATAATTTCGCGTATGGAATTGCATTGTCAACCCTGAAGCCCCATGGGCCCAGAGGCCTGAGGTGAGCCTGGGAGAAAGCTAAGCCTTCTAAGACATGGAGTGAAGAGAGAATGCATTCTGGGCATGCAGGACAGCTTGCTCAGCAATGGAGAGGCGAGAGATGGAATGTGAAGTTCAGAGAAAAGCAGAGCCTGTAGTAGGGGAACCATGTGAATGAGTCTGGAAAGGTAGGCTAGAGTCAGGCTGTAAAAGCCTTTAATACCCAAGTTTAAGAATTAGTATTTTATCTTAGAGACTGAAGGTTATCAAGCAGGGAAGTAGCATAGTCAAGTGTGTGTTTTACCTAGAGAGATTGTTTTAAAGACTATGTCAGAGACAGTTTGTAGAGGGACATACTAGAAACTTGGAGACCAATGCTATTGCCATAGTCCAAGAGAGAAGTGATATGGCCTGAATTTGGGTGGGGATGGTGTGAGAGAGAAGGGTGTAAATGCAAAAGATTTTGTGGAAGTATAATTCACAAAAGTTGGCAGCTGTTTATGATAGATCAAGGCCAAGGGACAGTGAAATAAGATTTTTTGATTGTGAATCTAGTTGACTGGAAGGATTGTGACACTCTCAGAATAAATTTTGTTTTAGATATGTTTAGTTTATAATGCTTTCAAGACAAGTCCAGTAAGTAGAAATGTCCAGCAGGAAGTTGGGCAGGACCAAAACTTAGGAGAGAGATAAGGGCAGGATTTGGAGTTGTATCCTTAAGACAAGTAGCAGGAAAAACACTCATTCAGGGGATGAGAAAGGAACAGAGACCACAGAAGTGACAAGTGGGAGGACCATGATGGAAAGGGAGTAGGAAGCAGGGTGGGATAGGGAAGGAACTCACACCATTAAGTGGAAGGATTGTCAATGCCCTCTAAATTCAGTACCCTGGGGAAGAGTCCTGGTCATCTTACCCTAGTTTTCATTTGATATAGATTTGGTAGTCACCTGAATAGGGATGATAATTGCATCCTTGGGAATGGAAGAGATCAAGAGAGTATATAGAGAAGAGAAAGTGGCTCCATGATGAGGCCTAGAGAAAACCCACAATTAGTGGGTGAGACCTGGATGACACCAGCCAAGGAGACCAAGGAGTAGTCAGACAGGCAAGGGGAGGATGAGGAGAGAACAATGTCATGAAAGCCCAGGGAAATGAGAGTATGAAAGAAGAGGGGCTGATCAACAAGGCCAAAAGCTGCAGAGATAAGGTGAAGAAGGGTGACTGAGAAAAGGACAGCAGATTTAGCAATTAAGAGACTACTGACTCCCCAAAACACTAAAATATTTATGGGGACACTTTATTTAGTATCAAGGAATTGGAAACAAAATAGATGTCCATCAGTTGGAGAATGGCTAAAAAAAACTTTTCCATGTGAGTGTAATGGAATATTGGTGTGATGTAAGAAATGAAAAACATTAACAATTATGAGATTCATAAGAAGACATATTAACTGATGCAGAATTAAGTCCTCAGAACCAGGAAAACAATATACAAAAGGATGACAACAATATGAACAGAAACAAAACCAAAGGCTGTGAAATTATGATGAAGCTTTACCCTAGAAAAGAGTTAAGGAAATTTACCACTCTCCTTTCTTTATAGAAGTGAGGGATTGTGGGTCTGAAGTAAGCGTGTATGATCAGGTATGGTTGATGTGTTGATTGGTTTCATAGAACTTCCTTTTCTTTCTTTTTTTATTCTTTGTTACAAGAGATGACTTGCTAGGTAGTGGGGGAGAGATGGAAGAAGGGATATGTTAAATGAATGTGGTATAAAAATAGAATGTATCAATAAAAAATAAGATAAACAGAAATTTATTGTAACTTTAGAAAAAGCATGTTCAGTCATGTGTTAGAGTTGGAAGCCAGATTGTAAGGGATTCAGATTTGAGTAAGAAAGGAAGTAGAGGCAAGTACAAATGGTTTTTCATAAGAACTGGGCAATGAAAGGAAAGAGATATGTGATTTTAGGTTGAGGTAGTAGTAGAGCCAAGTGAAGGCTTTTTAAGGCTGGGGCAGACCTTGGTTCAAATGCACTAGAAGAAGAGTGAATAGATAAAGAGAATTTTAAAGTGGGGGTGAGGAGAGACTCAGTCAGATAAATAGATAAGCAGGTTGATGTAGAGGCAAGGTTTTAGAGGAGACAGGATAAGATGGAGTCAAGGACATGAGTAGAAGGGTTGGCTTTGGCAAGGAGAAAAGCTACTTTCTCAGAGCCTGAGCCATTCCCTTGCCATCTAATTCAGTATACCACACTCCATAACACCTATGAAGACCTGATCCTCTTTACAAAGTTTTATCAAGAAGATATCTTTATCAGTGATCATTTCAGTGCCTAATAACCTTCACTACAAGGAGGCTCTTGCTTATATATTTCCTGAATCTCTCACACTACTATTTAAATGCAATTCCTTTTGTCCCATCCTCAATGAAGATGAGATTGTCTTATAAAATGTAACAGGAAATTGGAATATTATCAGAGTCCCAACTCCAGCCAGGCCCTGGTACTTGATTATTTAACATATTGTCTATTCCCTGTTAAAATGCAAATAATTCCAGAAAAATAGCTCTGCAAACCACATCAGTTAATCAGTCCATAGTCTAAATAAGTTCTTGGAAAATTTCTGACTGAGAAGACATTTTAAAAAATTATTAATTTATCTATTTTTATGAATACTTATGATCTCTCCTTCCCACTGCCCCCCCAATTGAACAATTAAAAAGAAAAAGAAAAAGTCCTTTTAACAAATATATTTAGTCCATCTCCAAACAGACACAGATACAGAGAGGTAATCACTTGAGGCAAGAGGACGTCTGATAACATAGAAGACAACTGGTATAAAGTTAAGAGAGAAAGAGCCCTGGCAATCATGAAGTGTGCTGCATAATGGTACCACAAAGAGAGAAAGGAAATTGAGTTCTTGCAATATCAGAATCATGAATAGCTTTGGCCATATGAGTTCCCTACACTAGTGCCTAATTATCATTGTAGTCTAAGTTTTTTTCACTCTTCTCATTGACTCTATGTGCCCCTATGGAAGAGTGGGCCCAAGTTTGAAGGAGGGAAGGGAAAATGGTTTGTATTAACTATTATTTCTTTGCCATTTTAGTAAATGCCACTGCTAATGAAAAAATTTATTGCCCAGAAAAATAAATTTCCACTTTAGCCATGTCCAAAAAATGGATGTGAGAAAAAGTTTGATAGGGTATAGGAGAGAGGTATTGCCTTGAAGTCACTGAATGCCTGATTAGAAGTGTATTAGTGGGGCAGCTAGGTGGTGCAGTAGATAAAGCACTGGCCCTGGATACAGGAGGACCTGAGTTCAAATCTGGCCTCAGACCCTTGACACTAGCTGTGTAACCCTGGGCAAGTCACTTAACCCCAGTTGCCTCACCAAAAAAAAAAAAAGTGTATTAGGGATGGCAAGAGAGCTAAAGAGTGGGTGGAGGGGTCCTAGGGCCACATGAAGGAATTGTGCCTCGAAGGCTCTAGAAGTAGCTACAGGGGACATAAAATGTGAAGTTATTGGGGGTTGGGTGGGGCAAAACCTCCTAATACCCTAGAATGCTTCCCAACTACAATAGACAATTATTGTAGCTATGTCCTCAACAGGGTATATGGGTACCCTGATGAAATAGCCTCCCCTCATGCTGCTGCTGTTGAGAATTGTATGAAATTGTACGTAGTATCATATACAAGTCATATGCTAAGGATAGAAAGAATCATTCTCCTTTATATTTATCTTCCTTTCCTTTGCATTATAACTATTTGTCTACATTCCTTTGGGGGGGGGGCTCCAGGGAGAGACCTGTGAATTCACAGAGAACTCACTAGGAAGAAGCATCCTCTACTACTGCAGAATGGTACCTACTTTGCAATTTATGGTCTTAGAGTTGCCTGGGTGCACAGAGAAGTTAGCCTGCCCAGAGTCACACAGCCAATGTGTCAGAGTCCGAACTTGAACCCAGGGCTTCCTGGTTCCAAGACTTGTTCTCTATCTACTCATGGTACAGTGATACCATTTCCTTTTGGAAAATTTTTTATTGATTTCTTCTATTTTTTACACCAGTGATATCAAGCTCAAATAGAAATGGGAGCCACAAAATAATATGTAAAAATCCATATGGGCAGCATATTAACTTAGAAAACCACATATTAACAATATCCATGTTGTATTGTATTTTTTATTTATTTATTTAAATATTTCCCAATTATATATCTTTTTTTGTTTTGTTTTGTTTTTTGGGGGGCAGTGGGGGTTAAGTGACTTGCCCAGGGTCACACAGCTAGTAAGTGTTAAGTGTCTGAGGCCAGATTTGAACTCAGGTACTCCTGAATCCAGGGCCGGTGCTTTATCCACTGCGCCAACTAGCTGCCCCTCCCAATTACATTTTAATCTGTTTTGAGCTGCACTGGGGAGGGTCACAATGCAGTCAGGCCAGAGTATTTCATACCTCTGTCTTACATCACCATAGTACTCACAGTATCCCTTCACCATAGTATGTCCATTATCCCTTCCTCTCCCAGAGACTCACCTCATATAACAAATAATATGCACAATGTTTATGTGTTACCTGTGGATCTGCCACCTCCACAAAGCAGTGGGCTAGAGGTGTCTTTTTGTATCTCTTCATTCCTGCTTCAGTACTGTTTGATCTTTATAAATGTGTTACATTTACTTTTGGGTTTTTGGTGTATGGTGATTCTTTCCATTTGCATTGCTGTAATTACTGTATATGTTGTTTTCTTGGTTCTACTTAATTTACTATGTATCAGTTCATGTAGATCATTCCATGCTTCTCTGTATTCATCACATACATAATTTCTTTTTTTTCATACATAATTTCTTACAGGCATGTATAATTCCATTACATGCATGTATTCATAATTTGTTTACCCATTTCACAGTCAACGGGCAAATAATTTTATTCCAGTTCTTAGCTATCACAAAAAGTACTCCTGAAATATTTTTGGTGTATATGGTGGGGTCTTTCTTCTTACCAATGACTTCCTTGGAGGTTTAAGCCCAGTAATGGAGTCTTCATTTTTAACTAGAAGTATCTTCAGCGATTACTTCCTTGATGGGTAGATATGTCATGACTCATTAATCTGAACTTGGGGAGTGGAGAGCCTAGCAAATATGGAGGTGTTATGGTGCCTGGAAATCCTGTCCTTGGAAGTTGGTGGGAGGGGCCAGAAGGGGCTAAGCTTTGAAGTAGAAAGGATCTTGATCTGGGGTTTTATATTATATGTAATAGGGGGTTAGGGGAGCTCAGAGCCTTTCTTCTGAGGCAGAGAAGTGAGCAGCTAGCCTCATTGAGAGAATTCTTTTCTAGTATCTATGGCTAGAATAAGATCTTCATGGTCTGTAGCTTGATGATTCTGATGTTTGTTTTTATCACATCCTTTTTCTGTTAGGAACAGATTGTCATCATGGAAAGAACACATGCCATGGAGTTTGAAGATCTAGGTTCAAATTTCAGCTCTGCTTATAACTATCTCTGTGACTTTGGGCAAGTTACTTAACTTTTTTCTGGGCCATAAGTTCTTCATCTGTAAAATAATGAGGTTGGATTAGATGGTCTTTAAGGTTCCTTCTAGCAGGCAAGTTATTAAAGTAGGTTTTTTGGTTTTTTTAAGATCCTTTTGAGGGTAGCTAGGTGCACAGTGGATAAAGCACCGGCCCTAGATTCAGGAGGACCTGAGTTCAAATACAGCCTAAAACACTTGACGCTTACTAGCTGTGTGACCCTGGGCAAGTCACTTAACCCTTATTGCCCTGACCAAAAAACAAAAAACAAAAGATCTTTTTGCTATTCTAGGTGATAAAGAGGAAAGAAATGGGGGGTGGGGTGGGTATTCATACTTAAGGGTGGAAGAACTGGGTGAAATTGATGCTTCCTGCACTGATAGCAATAGTAGTGAGAGGTACAGAAAGGGATTCTACCCTGGTAGCTCAAGGATGCTGACCACCAGTACTGACCAGCAGAGAAAAGGAAGAAAACACCAAATGGGATTCAATCTGTCTGGTTTGATTCCCAAGTGTTCATCATTCGCATGATGCCCCGTAATAGTCCCAATGCACTGCTCTCATCATGTCTTCACACCACTACTCAAAACATTTCAGTTCCTCCATATTGTCTTACCCAAAAAAGTATAAAGTCACACATGATCTGCCTGCAGCCTATTTTGGCTTTATGTCATGATCCTCCTCTTCAGCTAGGTGGACACTTCTTCCCCTGTCCTCATGTACAGTCTCCTGCTTATGCTGTCTCCCATGCCGAGAAAGGATACCTTTACATCCTGCTATCTTCATCTGTTGACATCTTTTCCACTGAGGTGCTGCCTTCTGATGAAGTCTCAATCTCTCTGATATCCCACTCCTCCAAGCTAAAGATGAATGATCTCTTGCTAATCATATTTCTCACAACACTTTGGCCCTATCCTTTGCATTCATTTTACTCTTTTGTGCATCATACTTACCTGTGTACCTGTTTTTCCTGACCTCTGTTAAGGCAGTGTTTATATCAGTGGTTGTTAACTTGGGGTCCTTGACCCACAAAGGATCCAGGAATAGATTTCAGGAGTTATGTGAACTTGGATGGGGAAAAAATATAAATATACACATACATGCATCTGTATTTTTGCTAACTTTGATTTCCTTCATAATCCTATATATTTTATTTTATGCATTTAAAACCATTATTCTGAGGGGTCCATGGGCTTCACCAGATTGCCAAAGGGTTTCAAGGCCCCCCAAAAGGCCCCTACTCTGTGTTCTATACACCCTTGTACCTCTATTACCTAATATTTAGTAAGCACATAGTGAATGTTTGTTAAATGAATGAGTAAATGAAGGTCTCCTTCCTGACTTGGATCCTGTTGCTTCACAATGGTTATCTGTGTTTTAAAGTAGTCTGAGGGGAGAAAATGAAAATCAGAATTTGTTGGGCCTGGGAATCACCTCTATTTCTGAAACTCACTCAGGCCTTTGCTGTAGCTCACTTCCCAAGGGCAGGGAGACACTGCCTGGGACTGGAATGGGGACCAAGAGAAGGGTCCTCTTGGGGTCTGTATTGGATGAGAAGCTATATTACCTATCAATAAGATGATGGAGATTTTATGAAGGAATTCCTCTCTGCAATGCTCTGGAGCTCAGGGATGAATTGTCCTGTCCTGAAAAAGGTAACAGGTTCTGATCAATGATTAGAAGGGGTTGTCTAGAGCCACAAATGACTTGGAGTAAATTGTTGAGTAGGTCAAGTGGTTACTCCTACTTCACTCCTCTTGTGAAGATTGATTTTAATGGTGTAAATTTAAAGGTATAACTTTCAGACTAGGAAGAAGAAAATGAATCCATGGTAAGTGGGCAGGGGAGGTAGTTCTTTGAGGGGAGGCAAGGCCTTGCAATGTCCTTCATCACAAGATGCATATACCTTCTACCTAAGTTTTGGTTCTCTCATTAAGTAGCTTTAAGACCCTGGGCAAATTTCTCTGGATCCTGATTTCATTTGGAAAACAAATGTTTTAGACCAGAAGCTCTCTAAAGTCCTTTCTAATGCCAGTCTGGTCACCCATACCCTTCCTTTTCCTCCTTCTTTCTTAATATTGCACATATATCCTTAGCCAAGATTCTCTCAGTCACCTCAGACCACTGTGATCCTTTGCCAAGGAGGTAAAGGATGGTGATCCATGAGGACAGGTTAAAAAACTGGGACCTCTTCAGGATCCCAGGCTGAGCTGGGAGTACAGGCAGAAAAAGATAGATTTGTCATAGATGAAAAAATTGATCCTAGGGCCTGATAGGATTTTAAGAAATCATTTGGTCGTTCCCCTGATTCCATGAAAGGAACCCAACTACCGGATCCTGTTGGATGAAGGATTTAGTCCCTCATCCACATAGTTTTTTGGGATTTTAATTGGCCTCAACCACTGCCTCAATTAACCAATATATATCTATTAAGTGCCTAGTGTATACCATGCACTGTATTAGGACCTGGGGAAGAAAAAGAATGAAACAATCCCTAATCACAGTGAGCTTGGGTTCTAATGGGAGAGTCTATGGATCTATATCTTTTTATCATATTCAGTCCCTCATCTGTAAAAACGAGCTGGAGAAGGAAATGGCAGGACAAAATCCCAAGTGGAGTTACGAAGAATCGGACGCAAGTGAAAAAAATAGGCTGCACATGGTGCCAGGCGCCGCGCTATGTACGCACTGGGTAGTTAATCACACGGTGCCAGGGGAGGAAGGGCACGGCGCGGGGGCGGAGGCCGGGGTCAGTGCAGGAAAGATATTTTACCAATGAGGAAACCGAGGCCCAGAAAGGTGATTCGACTGCACAAACACAGCCACCCCCAACCCGCGTCGGGTTCTGAGTTCGGGGGGAGGGGGAGGGTCTTTTCCCAGCAACACAACAGAGCTAAGATTCATGGAAATCTGGACCTTCGGCACAGGTCCGCGCCCTGGAGGCTGCACCTGAATTTCCTGTCGGAAAGCCCACGTTAGAATCCTAGCTAATGCCGACCGCGTGACCTTGGAGAAGTCTCAGTTTCCCCATATGTAAAATAAGGCGCGTCCCGGAATCTCTCGTGTTGAATCCCACGACAACCAAGTACTCCCAACCCCAATCGCGTAGCCAGGCCGAGTCCCTCGGTCCAGCGCTGGAGAGGACACCGCCCCGCCCCGCGCCCGCCCCCCCGCAGAGGCCTTGGCAGCTCCGCCCCTCCCCGCCCTGCGCCCAAGCACGGGGACTGACCCTCGGCAGCTCCAGTAGTCACATGGTGCTGGGCTCTGCCAGGGAAGGAGGGAGGCACAGAGGGTCGGAGCGCGGACAGGGGGAGGAAGGAGAGCTCGAGGGAGGCCGGGAGGTGGCGGGGAGGGGATGGGCCTGGCAGCGGTGAGGCTGGGCCTGCTGCTGGGCGGGGAAGCGGCGCCGGTTTCCCCGTACATGGATGGGAGGCGTGCATACAAGCACACGGACCGGGAGGTACGACCCTTCGGGGGCCGACTATGGGGGAAGCTGGAAGGGGGGAGATTTAGAAATAGGGGCGAATGGGGCCTACAACGCCTGGGGTGCGGGGCAGACGAGGGCGCATGCGCGGGAGGAGAGGGGTGGCCGTGCGCTTGTCTTGGACACCACGGGTTGTGTGTGTAAGGGGGATATCTTGAGCACTGGAGGCGCGGGGGGTGTGGGGGGGCGCCTGCGCCTTTTGTGGGGCCCAAATACTCGTGGGTGCAAATGCGTATGTCCACATCTCTGCGCATGTGCGGGGGGCTCCGGATGTGTGGGTGCGCACGTACACCTGGAGCTGCGTGCACGCCCCCTGCGTGGGAGAGGTGTGCTGGCCGCCCTGGCTCCGCGCGTCTCGGCCCTGCCTTTGTTCTCCACCATTGCCCAGGGGTGGTGGAGTGTGAGTATGCGCAGACCTGGCCTCCTGGCTGTCTGGGGAAATGGGGAAAGTGAAGACAAAATAAGGGCGGGTGGGAGAAGCCCTTCGGGGGATAAAAGGATCCCTGGATTGGGGTGGGGGCAGAACCCCAGAATCTCAGGCCATTAAAGCCAACCTCAGCCTGACCTACATCCCCCTCTGCAACGTAGTACAAAAAGTGGTCACCCAGCCTTCCCTCCATTCCACTTGGGCATCACTCAGATTTTTAAGAGTTTTTTCCTCTTTACATTCGTCTGAAATCTGCCTTCCAGCAACTTTATCTTTATACACTAAAAACAGCCTCTTCCTCCCTAAAATCTTTCAACCAGTCCTTGTAAAGGTACGGTCTTAAAGCCTAGATCCATCCTGGTGGTGTTTCTGAATGTACACACTAAAGCTTGTCAGTATCCTTCCTAAAACAAAGTGCTCAGACCTGAACACAGTTCTCCAGGTGTGCTTTGACCAGGGCAGAATACAGTGGGGCTATCTCTTTCTTGGTACTGGATGCTGTGTGCCTCCCTTAATACCACTTAAGATTGCTTTAGCTTTGTTTTAGCTGCTGTGTCAAACTGCGCATTCATGTTGAACTGGAGTCCACCAAAATCCCCAAGTGCCTCCCCATCTTATACTTGTGAAATGACACTGATGTGAAAACACTTGTGGGGAAACTAACAATTGCTCCATGAAAACTGGTTTCTCTCCATCTGTCTCTGGGAGGACTGGGCCCACTGTAGTTAGAGTAAGTCTTGTTTGTCTGGAGTGGTGTAGGTGAAGTTTTTGTTGTTGCAGGCATCCCTACATTCTGGAAAGGATCGGAGATATCTCTCTCCAGGGAGAAGTAGGTTCATTCGGAAAAGAGGCTGGAAGGAGAATCGCCTGTTCCTGCATTCCCAGGGTAGGCTCTGGGGTTCTTCCTGATGCCACCTAAGTACATATGTAGACGATCACATTTCAAGTAAGGGCTACAGTGGGGCAGTATTCGTTGGTGTACCCAACTGCCTGGCCTATGAGAAAGAGCTAATTCTCTCTTCCTCTAAGAAGAAAAGGGAAACTGGGGGGACAGTGGGGGCGGGGGAGGACACTTGGAGTAGGTGGCAAGGCAGGACGCTGGAGGAACCCTAGGGAAAAAAGCCTTGTTGCTGCCATTTCTCTCCCCTACTCAGTATGGCTATTTATCCTTCTAGGGTCTCCTGGGGAGGAGCCATGTGGCAGTGGGGGGCAGCTCCCTTCTGGTGGGGGCAGGGTGCTCCGAAACACTACAGGTAAGTGTCTCTTTCCTCAGTGCACTTGGTCCTCTTGAGTCTTGAGCAGCTAGCTGTGGCCCTGAAGATAAAGACCACTATGCTGTTCACTCTTTGGGTTGGGGAAGGAGTTGGAGGGGTAGGCCTCATAGGCCTCAGCTTATTCCTTGCCCAGGGTGGCTTTAAGGACTGCCTTCAAGGTGCCTGGCTGTGCAGGGGGATTATTTCTCTGAAGGGCAGTAGTGGTATTGGCTTTTTCCCTTTTGCCGCTTGGAGGATCAGAGTACACAGTAAGTGCTGTCTGAAAGTCTGGGAGAGAGCATTGTAACTTGGAGTATTCAGGACAGACTTCATGGAAGAGGGGAGGCATGAAATGACTTGATTTGGGGGTGGGGGGGCAGGACCTGGGATTATATTGGTACAGGGAACTCCCTGTACTAATAGATCAGCTCCTGCTTATGGTCTTTGTGAGTTGTCTGGGGCACTGAAAGGTTGAAGTGCCTTGCTTGGGGTTGAACCACCATTGTATCAGAGGCAGGAACTGAACCCCGGTGTTCCTGACTCTGAGGCTGCCTCTTTGTCCACAATATTTAGAGCTACATAGTACCCTAAGGGAGGTCCAACCCTCTCAATTTATAGAGGAGGAAATGGCCTTCTAGAGGGGTCATTTAAGACTACTCTGGGGCAGCTAGGTGGCTCAGTGGATAAAGCACCAGCCCTGGATTCAGGAAGACCTGAGTTCAAATCTGACCTTAGACACTTAACACTTACTAGCTGTGTGACCCTGGGCAAGTCACTTAACCCCAATTGCCTCACCAAAAAACAAAACACAGACTTTCCCTAGGTCACATGGTAGCTCTTCTAAACTGACTCTGATTTCTTTATCCCCAGCAGGGCAAGGACCTCTGCTGGAGCGTCGTTGCAGGAGACCCCCTACTGTAGGTCCATCCCAGGCTCGACTCTTCTCTGGATCTTTTCAGGAGTCACTTCAAGGGCCAGAGCAGGATACTCATAGGATTAAATTAGAAGGGACTGTGGCAACTAGTCATGGGGGCCTGCTCCAGGGTGGTGCCTACCGCTGTGCCCGCTGTGGGAGGCACTTCCCTGGATGGGCAGCCTTGAGGCATCATAGTCGTCGGCGCCATGGCCGTCCACCCTTGCCCTGCCCTGAGTGTGGGCGTCGATTTCACCATGCTCCTTTCTTGGCCTTACACCGCCTGGCCCACTCTGCTGCCACAGCCATGCCCCCTAACGCAGGTTTCCTGTGCCAAGTCTGTGGGCAGAATTTTAGGAGTTGGGCAGCCCTTGCACTGCATGGCCAGGCTCACGCCTCATCTGCTCAAGCAGTCGCCTGCCCCAAGTGTGAAAAACGCTTCAGCCGAGCCTCTCAGCTTCGGGCACACCTACGACAGAACCACCCTCCTGCCCCGCCACCTCGTCGTTTCATCTGCAGTGGCTGTGGCCAGAGCTTTGCACAGTGGGCTGAGCTAGTTGTTCACAAGCAGATCCATGTGGCTGAAGCACAGGCATCAGAAAAGGCCCTCGCACCTCGGCCCCGAGGCCGCCCAGCACTTACTGCTGCCCAGCCAGGTGGTGATGCTGCTGACCGACCCTTCCAGTGTGCCTGGTGTGGCAAATGTTTCCGTCACAAGCCCAACCTGATTGCTCACCGCCGTGTGCACACTGGTGAACGTCCCCACCAGTGCCCCGAGTGTGGGAAACGGTTCACTAATAAGCCCTACCTGACCTCCCACCGACGAATTCATACTGGTGAGAAGCCTTATCCATGCACGGAATGTGGGCGCCGCTTTCGTCACAAACCCAACCTTTTGTCCCATGGCAAGATTCACCGGCGCCCTCAGGGCTCTGTGGAAGCTACCAGTAGCCAAGGGAGTTTCCAGATTCCCTCTCAGCTACAGGAGACTCAGCAAGACCAGGCAATAGACCCCCAGCAGGACCAGGCCATGAACTTTCAGCAGGACCAGGCCATAGACTCCCAGCAGGATCAGTCCACAGACGCTCAGCAAGATCAGGTGGACCCCCAGCAAGACCAGGTCTTAGATCCCCAGCAGGACCAGGGAATGAATCTTCCGCAGGGCCAAGATGTGGATCCTGCTGTCCCCTATAGCTATGATGAGGGTGGCCACACCTTCCGGAACCGCAGGTCTTTGCGAGGTCAGCAGCAACTACATCCTGGGGAACGTCCTTTCACCTGCAGTGAATGTGGAAAGAACTTCAGTAAGAAGACCCACTTGGTGGCTCACATCCGCATCCACTCAGGTGAGCGGCCCTTTGCCTGCCTGGAATGTGGCCGCCGTTTCTCACAAGGAAGCCACCTGGCAGCCCACCGTCGTGACCATGCCCCAGAGCGGCCCTTCATTTGCCCCGACTGTGGCAAGTCCTTTAGGCATAAGCCCTACCTGGCAGCACACCGCCGCATCCACACAGGTGAGAGGCCCTATGCCTGTCCTGACTGCGGCAAGGCCTTCAGCCAGAAATCCAACCTTGTGTCCCACCGCCGCATTCATACAGGTGAGCGGCCTTATGCTTGCCCTGATTGTGAAAGGCGGTTCAGTCAGAAATCCAACCTCATCACACACCGCAAGAGCCACAGTCGAGAGGGGCCATTCATCTGTGCCACCTGCGGTGAGAGCTTCAGCCATGAGCAAAAGCTCCTGACCCATCAGAGGAAGCATGTGGCCTGAGCCAGTGGAAGTGGGAGAGTAGAGTGGGGAGACAAACTTTGGGCAGTAGGCAAAGAGAAAGGACAGGTGTCATGATGGAGATGGACTGGAGGATGCCTGTTATGGTGATGGGGTAAGGGATGGGAGGCTTTTGGAGGCTGGTCAGGACCCTGGAGAGAGCACTGGGTGCCCTTGGCCCTGCAGGCCTTTTAGAGGTTTCCAGGTACCCCACCTGTCCCCACCTTACTGGAAGTTATGCTTCTCATCTTGCCCCCAGCGGAAGAAATATTTGAAAAGAAGATGCATCAGCAGCTGGAGAGAATGAGGAAAACATCTGGACACATGCAAATATTTCCAATATGTTAGGCAGCATCTGGATTTATTCAGACGTCTCCAGGGAATGAAATGCCCTCATGGTGTCAGTTTTTAGTAGCACCTGATTTCTTCCATCCCTTTCATGCTATTCTCCCCCTGTACCCCCAATTCCAAGCCCAAGTCTACCTTCTTTCCTTTATGTGTATGTAGCCTTCTCTCTAACCACAACTTTTTAGCTCTGGATTGTCTCAACACAGAGAGCCTTTTCTGCCTTCCCTCCCTGTTTTCATTTTCCAGATTAAGACTGTCTAAATCCTGAACTAGAGTCCCCATTTCCTTTAGTTCTTCTAGCTCTTGTTACTGTACTGTAGAGAAAGGAAGACACTGGCTTCTAATAATCTAAGAAGGGCAAATGGAAAAGCCCTGGGGAATAGGTCAGGTATGGGATAGGCATGGAAGAGATCTAAAGAACCTGTTGGAATGGACCTTAGAGTTCATCTGGTTGTCACTGAACACGGGAATTTCTTACCTCATCTCTATAGACCAGCCTGTGCTTGAATACTTCCAGTGATGGGGCCTGAAAACCCTTTGAAGGTAGTTCATTCTGCTACTGAACATCTAGTTGTTAGAAATTTCTTTCTTACATTAAATAAAAGTGTATTTTCATGTCCTTTCTACCCATTGGTTCTAGTTCTGTCCTCTGGAACCAAGCCATACATAGCAAGTCTATTTCCCTCAAGTCCCAGTGAATAAAACTGATTTGCAGCTTTGGCTGAAATGTGTTCTCTTTCTGCATTGAGTTGTGAAAGTGTGGACAACTCCTGTGCAGAGGTAGAAACCCAGAAAATAAAATTTAAAGCATCATTGGGACTTGGGGTGGTGGGTGAAGGAGAATGGGGTCAAGAATCAAGTCAGGTTCCCTGATCGAGGCATTCCAGAGTGCTGTAGACTTAGTCGTTTCTTATAGCTGGAAATCTCAAGAGAGTGCAGTGACTCCAGCCCCAGGGTTGTAATAATTTTCTAGAGGGGCAAACTGAAGCCACTCAGGGCTCTCTGGCAAGCAGATAGAACTAGGATGAGAGCCCAGGTCTCCAGGGAGCTTTATCTTCCTATTCTTTTGCTGTGGATCTTCCTATAGGCTAAACTAGGGAAGGCAGAACCATCTTTATTCCTGACTTTACCATTATCATAAGATCAAAGATTTAGACCTGGAAGAGTGAACAGATCAGAGGTTATCGAGTCCAATCCTGGCCTTTTACATATAAATGAGGCTCATAGACTTGCTTATGGTCACACAGGCAGTCAAAATCCAAATGTGGGTTCTCAAAATTAAGTTTTGTTCAGACACGACCAGCATCTTGGGTGTGATTAAGATGCTGTAAAGTTTGTAGACTGGTTAGACCCAGGTTTTGCTCTTTAGGAGCCTGTACCTTAGTGGGTAATCAAGATGTGACTTTAGTAGAGAAGGTGCTTCTAGGGTAATATCAATTATCCCAAAACTGGTTGGCAGTAGTGGGCTAATTCCACTTCAGTGTCAATTCCCATTACACAAAAATGCACGTCCATATGTAAATGAGGTCAGGCAAGTGGACAGGACCTCTTTAAATGTTTCTCCTGCCTTCCATGGGACTTGGATTCCCAATATTGTAGGTCATACGACTTTATATTTAGTTATTTGTGAACATGCTTCAGATTCATGAACTTAGAGAATATTGGAACTGGAAGAAGGGATCTTAGACTAGTATTTGATACTGTGGCTCCCCTGTGCCATTGTACTTGATACCCTCTACTTTGACTTCCATACTGTTGCATTTTGTTCATTTTACCTCTGACTGATCCTTAGTCCCTTTCCCTGATTGGTCCTTTGTTGTCCTACCCCTTAACCCTATGTTCCTCAAGACACTGCCCACTTCTTTCTTTTGAAAATACTTTTGCTTCTGTTGGCTTCAATTATGTCTATGCAGAGAACTTATCTTTTCTGGTCAAACTGGGTAACTTTTCCATATTAATATCCTGTCATAGCCTTCCCTTTCCCGTCGTCATGGAAAATAAACTTCCAGAGAGCTATAGCTTCATAAGCTCCAACTGCCCACTGAATCTCCGTCTATATGTTCTTCTAGCACATCAAAATCAGTCTGCCCAAAACCGAGCTCGTTCTATAATCTGCAAAACCTGCTTTCCTCACATCTTCAATTTCTGCCGTAACCACCATCCTTTCAGTTACGGATGCATATTACTTGCCTTTTTTCTTAAAACTTCTCTCTCCGTCCCCCATCCCAGTATCTAATGATCTCGTCCTGAAAATTATACCTGCACAGTGTCCCCCATTGTAATCTTAGGGCCTCATCTCTCTTTGTTTAGGCTATTGTAATAATCTAACTGATCTTTGTGCTTCCAGGCTATCCCCTCCTTGCTTGAGCAAACTTTATAATGCACTGCTTTGATCATGTCACTTCTCAAAAATCATCCATGGTTCCCTATTACTTACCAAGGAAAGGATAAACTCTTGATCCTGGCATTTGAGAGATTCCATAATGTTTCCACCCTACCTTTCCAGCATCATATTACCCTTAACATTCTTTGAGCTAAGCTAGGTTTTGCTCCCCCCCCCCCATTTTCATGTTGGCCCCACCTTTCTGTGTTCCTCATGCTGTGTTCTATTTTTGGAGTAGACCTTATGTTTTCCCTTCCACCCTCCCCTATCTCTGTTGCAAAATCCCTTGAATACCCAGTCAGGTTTCATCTTGAAACCTCTAACCACCCTCTAGGTGAATGTGACCTTTCCTTCCATTTTTTTCTGGACTTTTGCATTTAATCTCACTTTCCCCTTGTATCATTGTTATTTCTGTACCTGTCTATTCCCCTGTTAGATTGTATGCTCCTTAAGAGCAAGGTCTGTGTTGTGACTTTCTGTATTCCTAAAATCTAGAATAGTTCACATGGGAGGTGCTTAATGTTTGTTCAATTGAATTAACTAGTCCAACTCCTCATTTTGCAGATGAGGATGCTGAGAGGTTCAGAGAGGTGGGAGGTGCCTTGTCCAGGGTTACACAGCTAGTTTGTGGCAGATCCTGGACTGGGACCCAGGTTAGTGCTAGTTCTGCTCCCCACACTACCACTTACCTATTAGATTGTGAAGTCCTGAAGGGCAGAGACTGTCAGATAACTCTGTATCCCCCCTCAGCAAGTAAAACAATAAATGTGTTGGATAAATTAATGAAGTGACTCTTTTGCATTAAGGCATCCTGTTAAAATGTTTCCTATGAGGAATGGTATTAACAGCTCAGTTCTGTAGCATCTTAAGGTTTGTGAAGTACTTTTTTCTCCAGTCTTGTGAGGTAGGTAGTGGGAATTTTGTCATCATTTTGGAAAAGAGGAAATAGGTTTAATGAAGTGACTTGCCCATGCTGTGCATACACCAGTAGTGTTAGAAATGTTATCCAGATCCTAGTTACTGTTATTCCCAATTCTGTGTTCTTTTGAATTCACCACAGTATCTCCCAAGAATGTTGACATTCATCTGAGGCCCCATTTCCTGTCTACCCTCCAGCCTTTTTTCCTGTGCCACTCCTATGATGTTACTAAGATTGCAAAGGGCAGGTCAGTTACCTGAAAGGGGTAATGACCCTGAGCAGGGTACTGACCTTTCTCCCACTGAAGTTTCTTATGGACAGAATATGAAAGGATGAACCCAAACTTCTTTGATGATATTAGATACTGGGATTACAGGGTTCAATGTATTGATAAGTGGGAGAACAAGACCAAGACCTCATCTTGGTCAGTGTATCTGAATGGCTTTTCCTGGGTGTCTTTGTTTTGTGTTTCTGGTGCTTTGTGTACTGTCTTGTACATTGAATTCTGTGTGTCTAAATTTTCTGAGGTCCTGGACACAGTTACACTAAAGGTTTGAGAAATATGACATTCAGTTACAAGTTCAGTAACAGCTACATTTTAAACAGTACCTAGTGCTTGTTTATACATTTGTAAGTGGGTCAAGGAAACCCGTTTAGTCCATTGACCTAATGCTGTCCTGAGAACACCCCGTGCACATCTAGACCTCTGTAACAAGGAATTAATGAGAATAGCACAGTCATCTCAGCAGAGAATAGGGTCCTGAAAGTATGGGACAAAAGAGAGATGAATTTTGATGAGAGCAGTCAGGAATCAGGGTCTGCTTTGGGGCGGTGCACTGCCATATTTGAGCACCCAGGGTTGGGAAGAAAGCACCACGTTCTTGGGAACACCAAAAGTATGGGGAGACCCAGTGTTTTCTAGGACCCTGGGTCCTATTCTGTGCTGTCGATTCTTTTTATCTGGAATAGGACTGTGAGAATAGTCCCAGAGTGACCTCCCTTCACCAGGCTTTGTGAAGTCCATACTTGGAGTCATTCAACACTTCATGTGCCAGATGGCATGAAGGGAGGAAGGCAGTCCAGGGGTGGATGATGAAGTTTTACAGATCCATGGAAGGGTCCCAGTTCTAGCTACTGGCTACTTTGGAGATTACCCTTACTTACCTGCTTGTGCACAGAAGAGGAAACGGGCCTAATAGTGTGACTTGGGAGATACGAAAGGCACCCACTCCTACCATTCCCTTGAGAATCAGTCAACATTTATTAATTAACAACTATGTGCCAAGCACAGTGCTAAGCACTGGGAGTACAAAAAAGAAACAAAAGATAGTCCCTGCCCTTAAAGAGCTTACAGTCTAATAGAGAAAACAGCATGCAAACAAATACAAAGCATTTTATATGCAAGCAGGAGGCCAATGTTACCTGATTGAAGAAAAATATACTGAGGAATAAGGTGTAAGAAGACTGGAAAGGTGAGAGGGGGGTAGATTATGAAGGGTTTTGAAGGTCAAACAGCATTTTGTATTTGCTCCTGGAGGCAATGGGCGGCCCCTAGAGTTTATTTGGGGGGGGGGGGGCGGGGAGGAAGGGAGGGTAACATGAGAGGACCAGTCCTTTAGGAAAAGCATTTTAATGGCTTGATGGAGTCTGGATTAGTAGGGAGAGAGATCAGACAGGCTGACCCACCGATAGGCTATTGCAGTAATCTACGTGAGGTGATGAGGACCTGCACCAGGATAGTGGCAGTGTCAGAGAGGAAGAGAGGGCATATTGAGGAGATGGTGCAAAGGTGAAATCAACAGGTCTTGGCAACAGCTTGGACAGAGTGCTGAGAGTGAGGAATCTGGGATGACTCCTCGGACAGAACCCTGAGGAACACCTATGGTTAGAGGACATGTGGTGGAGGAGGATCCAACAAAGGTGACAGAAAAGGAGGGTCACATGGGGGGAAAGCTGGAGTGAGGAATGTCTTGAAAACGTTATTAGCAGTGTTAAAAGCTGTAGAAGGGGGGCAGCTAGGTGGCGCAGTAGATAAAGCACCGGCCCTGGATTCAGGACTCCCTGAGTTCAAATCCGGCCTCAGTCACCTGACACTTAACTAGCTGTGTGACCCTGGGCAAGTCACTTAACCCTCATTGCCAGAAGGAGGAGGAGGAGGAGGAGAAAGAGAAGGAGAAGGAGAAGGAGAAGGAGAAGGAGAAAGAAGTAAGGGAGCCAGTCTGGAACACCACCTCTCATTCAAACTCCCCCCCTCCCTCCCAAAAGGGAACTTTCCATTGTCAGGTGGTGATCACCTAATCTATTATCTAATTAAAAAAAAAAAAAGCTTTAATGGATAGAGCACCGGTCCTAGATTCAGGAGGACCTGAGTTCAAATCCGACCTCAGACACTTAACACTAGCTGTGTGACCCTGGGCAAGTTACTTAACCCCAACTGCCTCACCAAAAAGAAAAAGCTGTAGAGGGGGCAGGTAGGTGGTGCAATGGATAAAGCACTGGCCCTGGATTGAGGAGGACCTAAGTTCAAATGTGGCCTCAGACATTTGACACACTAGCTATGTGACCCTGGGCAAGTCATTTAATCCTCATTGCCCTGCTCCCCCCCCCCAAAAAAAAAGTTGTAGAGAAGTCAAGGAGAATGAGAACTGAGACATGGCAATTAGATTATTGGTAATTTAGTAAAGAGCAGTTCTAGTGGAATAATAGAAGCCAGATTGCAAGGTGTTAAGAAGATGAGAGGATAGTGGAGGCGCCTAATGTAGATGGAATTTGCAAGGTGTTTAGCTATAAAGGCCAGAAGAGATATAGAACAATAGTTATCAGGGATGGGAAGGTCAAGTGAGGGTTTTTTCAGGATGGGGAGACATGGGCATGTTGATAGGCAATAGGAAATGAGCTAGCAGAGAGAGCGAGAGCAAGAGAGAGAGAGTGAAAATAAGTGGAAGAGTAGGCATGTCAGAGGGGAAAATATGTTGGAGGAGTTGGGATGGAATGGGATCATCTGAATAAGAAGGGTTAGCCTTGGGGAGGAGTAAAGCCACTTCATCATGTGAGAAAGGATTGAAGGAGGAGAGATGGTCAGAATACTGAGTGACTGGAGAGGAGAGAGAAGAAACTCAGCAAATGGCCTTGATTTTTGGTAAAGTATGAGAGGGTTCTCAACTGAGGGAACCCTTTACAGATCTAAATCCTGTGGGCCTGTGAATAGATATTGTTACTCTACCCTCTCCATTCCTACTCCTTTTTCTTCCTAAATTTTTATGGGCCCATAGCCCCTTTGTTAGTCCCAAGCTCCCTGATTCTACCAGAACATACCCTAGTCCCTGAGGCATTTGGAATTTAAGGGATGTTTCCTTGACACTTCTATTGGTTGTCACCAGTGAAAAGGTGGAAATACCCTCACCTCCAAATGCCTGGGGGAAATGAGGAGGTGCTCAAAGTTGGTGAGGACTTGTGGCCTGAATCTATTGCTCCTCTTTCCTCTCTAGCTACTTGCTTTAAAAGTAAACTGCTACTGCCCTCTGGAAACACTGCTCTAAAAAGTCACCAAAAAGTCTTCCCCCCTGTTCACCAACAAGCATGGATGGCATGGTGGGAAAGGCACAGGCCTTGGAGCAAGAAGTCCTAGGTCCAAAACCTGGCTCTTCCATTCTGAACTGTTTGAACTTGGACAAATCACTTCATGTCTCTCGGCCTTAGTTGCCCCAGTCCTTTCTGTCCAGGATCTTACAATGTAATATGGGGATACAACTTAGGTAAATAAGTGTGCTATAAAGTAGAAGGTGACAGGAGCCAACGAGGACCCTAAGGGCACACAAGGAGTCTGAGGAGGGACAGGTAACCTTCAGCTTGGGGGAATCAGAAACGACCTCACGGAAGGTCAGAGATGTGGAGTGAAAGGAACTTTGGGGATCCTTTGGTCCATTGCCTTCGTGTTCGCTGAAAGGAATGAAATCACTGACTCAGGGTGCCAGAAGTGGTACCCACGGCCGAACGTGAAGGGTGGGTGGGTGCGGAGGGAGATCTGCAGGCCTAGCTAGGTCGAAGGCCTCCTTCGGGGCACTCTAGTCCCAGAGAAGCTTCGTTTTACTCAGAAGCGGGAGGATGAGTCTGTAGGAGGGTGCATGGAGAGGAGGTGGGGGGGGGGGGGAGGAAGGGGGAGGGGGCGTTGGTTCTGCTGAAGGCGGAGAGATGGGTTGAAGATGCAATTGACCAGGTGCTGGAAGGGGATGACAAAGTCTAGCCCGGGGGTGGCCGCGTGCTCCGGGACCTGGCGGAGACTGCAGGAGTGGGGGCGCTACTTGGGGGTGAGTCAGGGTTAGAGGGGAGCGGATTCCCGGCAGAAGGCCCAGGTAGGCGCCCGGGGACTTTCTTTCCACTCACCCTCACTTCCTTCACTCGATATTTAAAAGTGATTTGGTTTTACCTTTTCCCCCGCCCCGCTTCACCAGCATCTGGGGGGTTAATGCTCTGGTCGCGGTTTCCCACCCTCTCTTCCCAGCCCAACTCACCATGGACCGTTGGTGTTTGAGAACAAAGAAGGCCCCCCTCTAATCTTCTCCGATTGGACTGCTCTGGCCACCTGAGAGATTACCAATAGCAGCTCGGTGTCCTGGGGGCCGCCCCGCCAATCAGCCAATCAGCGGCTCCCGCCTGTCCCCGCCCAGTGTTTAACCCGGCCTGGGGGTGGCTGTATGTAAACCTTAACCCGAGTCCGAGGTATTTACTTATTTTCCTATCTCAGTCTGTCTGTAATCTGTAGCATCCGGAGGAGGCTATGGCGAGGTCCGGTGTCCAGCCCCAGCCCCAGCCCCAATCCCAGCCCCCAGCCCTCCCTCTCTGCCCATGTTAGAGGACGGGCAGGTGACACGGGAGTGACGGACTCCCCTAAGCCCCTGCGCTTTTCTTCTTTTCTATGCTGGCGGCCTCCGTTCCTGTGACCTCTCTTCTTAGGGACCTGCGGGATGGGGAAGAGCAAGGAGGTTATGGTGGGGGTGGGGGTGGTTCTGGAGGGCCTCCCGTAGGAGGAGAAGGCGGCCAGTACCAGGGATATTAGGAGGGGGGAGGGCGGGGTGGAGTGGGATTCAGGAGTTGGAGGGACCCTGGGCTGGGGAGGGGGTATCCAGAAGGGTCCGGCCTGAGCAATGGGCTGGAGGATGGACCGAGAGGCAGTGGGGAAAATACCGGCAGAAAGTGAGGAGAAACTCCGGGGAGAAAGCTGCGGACCTGCTTTGCTGAGACTTCACTTTCCTGGTTTCATTTGAGAGAGATAATGGGGGAGAGAGGTTTTTTCCTCCAGAGCTCTTTGGGTAATGCATCTGAATCAATCGGGACATTGAAATGTTTAAGACCACAGGCTTGGGAACTGTTGGAGTGGAAAGAGGTCTGGATGGACTTGGAGTAAGGGGACCAGAATTTGATTCTCAGTTCTGCTCCTTACTGCCCGTGAGACCTCGGACAAGTCATTTCACCACCGAAAGGCAAGCTGGTTGGTTGGACAAGATACAAGATACAGTTTGATGTCCCTGTTTTCTGGCTTTATCAGATGTCCAGGAAAAAAAAAATTTCTGGCTTTGTGTGATGTCTAGAAATTTTTTTTCCCCTGGCATTTGTCCTATGATTTGGAACAAGCTACCTTGGAACTTAGATTTATCATACAGTAAAATGAGGCTGGACAAGATTTTTAAAAATCAAAATTTTTTAATAAAGAAAATTTTATTTTATTTTCCTCCCACTTCCTCCCCCACTGGAAAAAAGAAAATAAAAAAAAAGACCTTTGTAACAAGTGCTCATAGTCAATCAGAACAAATTCCAGGATCGCATAGTTCAAAAAAAAAAATCTCATTTTGTACCCTGGGTCCATCACCTCTCAGGAGATTTCTGAGGACCCTTCCAACACTGACAATCTTTGATTTTTATTTTACAGATGAGGAAACAGGTCTGGAGAGCCTTTAGAAAACCAAGTGTCAGTTGATGCAAACATTCTATTCTCATTTTGCTTAGAAATAGAAATTTTCATCCTATCTCTTTGACTTGCAGATTAAAAAAAATCAGTCCATCAATTGATGCAGTGTAATGCTTTGATGTATTCTTAAATTCTTGTCCTAGTGTTTAATCATTTGCCCTCTACACTAGTACTAGGTCTTCTTACTACAAGACCACTGTGTCTGGCACCAGGTCACTGTTCTTTCAAAAGGGTATAAGATAGTGATTCTTTATGATAGTGAAAATATTTTTGTGCATATCCTCAGGGAATAGGATGTGGGTGTGTGGATTTAGTTGTCTGGGTCCAGTTTGTCCCCTGCCTCCCAACTCAGATTGGTTAAAAGAACCCCTGGAGAGAGACACCATGGTATAGTAGAGAGCAGGACACCCTCTAGTAACTGCTTATCTTGTCCCCTGACTTCAGGTAAAAAATAGGAGGAGGGTAGTGTTTGTTCTACCTTTGAGGGTGGAGCAATCCCTTGCCTCCCTAAAGGAGAAAGGGTGGCTAAGCACTTCTTCATGCCATAGGGATACTAAATTAGAAAGATCAGTAGGCTGAGAGGTATGCTGAGAGTCAGCAGAACTAGGCTTGCTGGAAACTATGGCAGGAGTGTCTTAAAAGAGGTAGTTGCTTCCAGGGTCTGGATTTGGGGCTAATGGGTGGTACCCTGGAAGACCTTATAGAGAGCATAGGAAGAAGAGGTCAAAGTAGCTGACTCAATTACCATTTGGACAGTGCTCCCCAGGGATTGCTGGTAATGCAAAGCCCCTTAACACAAGGGTAAATAGCTTAACCTCCCTCCAAGTGTTTTAAAGTACAGTTGTTACAAGGACTGGAGGGCAGGGCTTGGAGCTTAGTTTTACTATCAAGAAATGAAGCCAAGGTCATACTGCTAAGGAGCATTAGGACTAGAATTTTGTCCTTGTTTTTTCCATGGATAACACAGCCTTTCTTGGGATTCCCTTCTGACCTTCTCCACGCTAGGATTTGAGAGTTCAGCATCTGGCGGTCAGAAAAGATGGAGGGGATGGGTTGGACATATAAAAGGAAGAGAGGAGGCCCAGGAAGAGTGGAGCAGGGTAGAACCTGAAATGTGTTCAGTGAGTTGGGTCTGAAAAAGTAGAACCTAAAACAACATCCATTGAGGGGAGTCAGAGAGGAGGCATTCCCTTTGGGCTAGGTTATCTTGGGAAATGAGGAGAGGTGGGTGGGAGAGGGTAATATAATAATTATAAATCAGTGTATATAGCAACTTAAAGTTTACAAAATTCTTTTCTTTACAACATCCTTTTGAGGTAGGCAGAGCAAATATCTCCATTTTACAGATGAGAGAACTGAAACCTACAGTGACTTGCTAAGGTTATGTTATGGGCCTGGGTACCTCATCTGAATGGCCCTTGGTACCCCAGAAGTTTTGTGGGGTAAATCAAAAGAACCTTCTCCTTGAGAAACTAAATCAAAGGACAGACATACCTAAAGAGATAAGTGGCACCAGACTGGGACTGAGCTAGCTCCAGGACCACCACACTTTATTCCAGTCTCTTCACTGCTGCCTTTGTGGCATAAGGACAGAGATGGCTTGCGAGATCCAGAGCCACCCCTCACCCAACTTTCCCCAGCCACCACCAGTGGGGGATGGTCCTCCCCCAATAAGGGAACTTTCCACAGTCAGATGGATGCTAGTAGCTCTAAATAGAAATTACTTAATGTAGGTGGATCCTTTTTACATAATAACATAAAGTCCAGGGAGTTAGGTGGGGAAACATTGGGAGGGGATAAGTTGCTTGGGGAGAGGTGGGTGAGGTCCTTAAATCCATCTAGAGTCTGGAAATGACAAAGACACTCAGCCCCAGGCAATTCATCTGCCTGGGTCGGGAGACTGGTTGGGGAATCAGTCAGTTCTCAGTAAATTTTGTAGTTATCAAGAGGGACCAGTAAAGGCTTCTTGTAGAAGGTGGCATTTTCATTCAGCCTGGAAAGAAGGTAGGAGGCGGAAGTGAGGAGGGAGAGCACCCCAGACATGGGGAGTGGCCGGGGGGAAATGCACTTTGGGGACACTGTGTCTTCTAGGAAGGAGGCCAGTGTTACTGGGGCTTGAGTATATATATGGAAGGGAACAAAATATGAGAGGACTGGAAAGGCTAGATTATGAAGAGTTTTAAAAGTCAAACAGCAGATTTTACATTATATATATGTATATATGTATGTATTTTTGCGGGGCAATTGGGGTTAAGTGACTTGCCCAGGGTCACACAGCTAGTAAGTGTCAAGTGTCTGAGGCCGGATTTGAACTCAGGTACTCCTGAATCCAGGGCCGGTGCTTTATCCACTGCACCACCTAGCCACCCCAGATTTTATATTTGATCCTGCACATGATAGCCACTGAAATTTATTGAATATAGAGGGGGTTACACTATCAGACCTGTGCTTTACAAGATCATTTTGGCACCTGAGTGAAGGATGGACAAGAGTGGGGAGAGATTCAAGGTGGCAGGACCAATCAAAAGGTTGTTGTAGTAGTACAGGTGTGAGGTGAGGGCCTTCACCAGGGTGGTAGCAGTGTCAGGAGAGGTGTTACAAAGGTAGTGTTATGGGAGAAATGGGGTACAGGCTTTGGGTTAGGGGTAGGGGTTCTTAGGAATTCCTCTTTAAAGAATTACACCCTCTTGCACGCAAAAGCAGTTAGAATAAGATGGTAGTTTATTTAGGGGCAAGGGAAGGGAAGGAAAACCATGAAAGAAATCCTTGGACCTCTCATGGGTAGATAGGTATGGAACAAAGCATGTGGCTCTAGGTACCAATCTCCTCAAGCAATAGACTGGCAGGTACTTTTATAGGGGGCTGATGGGGGTGTGACCATCTGTCTGTGGAAAGTTCCTTTAGTAAGGGAGGACCATCCCCCACTGGTGGTGGCTAGAGGAATTGGGTGAGGGGTGGCTAGGGATCTCTCTTCTGGACACAAAGGCTGCAGCCACACCCAAATTTATCTCCCCAGGGGTAAGGGAGATCAGAATGAAGGGTGGAGGTCCCAAGCTAGCTCAGTCGGATTTGGTTCTGCTTATCTCTCTAGGCTATCTGTCCTCTGGTTTAGTTTCTCAAGGAGAAGATTCCTCAATGTGCCCCAGAGAACTTCTGGGGGACTTTGGGCCTACAACAGTAGAGTTGGCAGCGTTTCTGATATCGAATGTGAGAATGAAGAGTTGAGGATAGTGGTGTCCCTGACAGCATTAGGAACATTTAGATGGGTGGAAGGTTTTGTGGGACAGATAATGAGTTGTTTTGGACATGCTTAAGATGTTTAGGAGACATCCAGTTTGAGATGTTCAATAGTCAGTTGGAGATGTTTGACTGGAGGTCAGGAGAGAGTAGACATGGCAATTGAAACTACCATAACTCATGAGATCTCATCAAATTAAATAGTCTAGAGCTCAAAGAGGGAAAGGTCTAGGACAGAGCCTTGGGGGCCACTAGTGGTTAGTGGACATGACCCGAAGATTCATTGAGGGAGACAAAGAAGGATCGGTCATATAGATAGGAGGAGAACCAGGAAAGAGCAGTGTCATGGAAACCAAGAGAGAATACAATCCAGGAACTGTCCCAAGCTGAAGAGAGTATCAAAGGGAAGAGGGTGATTAACAGTGTCAAAGACTTATGGAGAGGTCAAGAAGGTAAGAATTACAAAAAGACCATTAGATTTGAATTATGAGATCACTGGTAACTTTGTTTTTAAAACAATGCTTTACTTTTTTCCCAATTACACATAAAGACAATGTTAACATTCATTTAAAAAATTTTTTGAGTTCCAAATTTTTCTCCCTTTCCTCCCTACTCCCCAAAACAGTAAGCAATTTGATATAGGTTATGTGCAATCATGTAAAACATTTCCATATTAGTCATGTGAAAAAAGAGACAAAAAGGAAAAAAAAAGTCAAAATAGCATGCTTCAATCTGCATTCAGACTCCATCAGTTCTTTTTCTGGATGTAGAGAGCATTTTCATCATGAGTCCTTTGGAATTGTCTTGGATCATTATGTTGCTGAGAAGATCTAAGTCATTCATAGTTGATTATTGCACAGTGTTGCTGCTACTGTGTACAGTGTTCTCCTTATTTTGGTCATTTCAACTTTGTATCATCAGTTTATGTAAGCCTTTCTAGATTTTTCTGAAATCTGCCTGCTCATCATTTCTAACAGCACAATAGTATTCCATTACATTCATATACCACAGCTTGTTCAGCCATTCTGTAATTGATGGGCATTCCTCAATTTCCAGTTTTTTACCACCACAAAAAGCTGCTATAAATATTTTTATACATGTAGGTCCCCCCCCCCCTTTTAAGTGTCTCTTTGAGATACAGACCTAGTAGTGTGGTATTGCTGGGTCAAAGGGTATATGCATAGTTTGATTGCCCTTTGGGCATAATTCCAAATTGCTCTCCAGAATGGTTGGACAGCTCACAAGTCTGCCAACTATTAATATCCCAGTTATTATCCTGCTAACTTTGGATAGGGAGAAACAAAGGAGAAGGTGTGGCCATTCTCCAAAGCAGACTTTCACTCTGGCTGGGGAAATGAGACCTGAACACATCACACTATTGGAGAGTCAGCAGAATCTTGGCTCTATTGTTGCTAACTAGCTGTGTGAACTTGGGAAGATAGACGCTTAGCCTTTCTGGGCCTCTGTGTATGTAAAAGGAAGCATCTGGACTAGATGCTTTCTCACCAAAATCAGAGTCTCAGAATTCAAACAGACCTTGGGAATAATTTAGTCCAACATCTGTAGGAGCTGAAATCCCTTTTGTGCCATCTCTGGCAAGTAGTCATCCATTTTCTTGCTGGAAAAATCTCCAGTGATGAAAACCCATGACCTCCAGGTATCTGACTGAGGAAACACAATTTAAACATAACCAATCCAGTGTAGCACTAAGTCTGGGGAAATCGTTTCTCTTGAGTACTTCAGGAGTTAGCAGTGTGATAAGAGAGCTCACATTCTTATGTTCACATGCCCAATCAGAAGATGATAACTTCCGGCTACCACAGCTGCTGGTCAGCTGCCTTCATGAAGGTGGATAAAAGTCATAGGTGTCATTAATTAATACAGGCTCCCTTTTGGGCCTGTGAATGATAACCTCCATCAGCAGGCAGTTAGGAAAAAAAATAAGTGCTCTTTAGGACCTGGGGCTTCCCACAAGGAGCATGGACTTGGCAGTGTTGAATATGCTGCTGGGAGAAGGAAGGATTTCATCACTGATGCTGTCGCTGATGCCTGGAAAGAGGAGCTTCATATACCAAGAGGTCTTTGAGGGGAAGACAGTGCAGTGTAGCTCAGTGCACAAGAGCTCTGGGCTCTGATCCCCAGGTGCTAATTGCTTCCTTTGAGGTTATGAGGATTACCAAATCCTAGTCAGAGAATGGTTTTGTTAGACCATTCCCCCACTGCTGGAGTTCAAAGCTTAGAAACTATGTTCTAATGATAGTTTCATACTGTCTTCTTAGTTATATGATAGATGGTAAATACCACATTGCACCAAATATAGACCACATGAGATCTTCAAAGGAAAAAAAAATCTACACAGTTAAAATAACACTGATTACAGTCTTCACTCAGGTTTTATATATAAGCCAAAATATGATAGGAAAGCATAGTTTATTTTTGGCCCAACACAGCAGTTATAAAACGTTACAAATGGAAAGAACTTTAAAAATCATCTTATCTCCATCATTTCATGGGTCATTATTATTAGAGAACAAAACAGAGGCTACTTTATTTGATCTTGACAGTATTATTTCTTTTCATCGTCTGAGACAGCAAATTAATAGGAGTCAACAAGAGCTAGCATTTTTTGAGCACCTACTGTGTGCTAGGCGCTATACTAAGTGGCTAGAGATACAAAAAGAAGCAAAAGAAAAGGTCTTTCTATCAAGGAACTTACCACTTAATGGATAAAGACAACATAAACCCAGATATGTTCTTGATCAGTTGCAGATGATCCCTGGGGGAAGGCGCTAAGAAGGACTGGTACCCAGGATTCCCGATTCTGGTTCTAAGGCCCTCGCACCCCACTGCTGCCATCCTGAGGGACCTTCCGAAAGGCTAGAGGGGCTAAAGAGGGATGAAGGCTAGAAATTCATCCTTATCATAGGCTTTGGAAACAAGTGAAGGGCTCCTGCTAACCTGGATCAAGCCCTCCCCCATCCCTAGCCCTGGCTGTGGACTTGATCCAGCCAAAGTTCCCAATGGGAAAGTTGGCCGGGGGGAGGAGGGGAGGAGGGGGCGCACTCCCAGCTGGCTCTGGGTGGGACCGGCTTGCTAGAAGCTAGCCAATAAGCTGGCGGGGGTGGGCCGTGGCCCGGCCTGCCGCTCCGTTATAGGTCAGGCCCCCGGGCCGGGGTGGGCAGCCCCGGGAGGCAGCCAATCCCGGCTCCCGCAGTGAGGGGAGGAGCCTGCTTCTCTCGGGGGCTTCATTCCACGGCTGCTGCTTCTCCCCTCGGACGAGCCTCGGCGGCTTCGCCCTCCCTCCCCCGCCGGCGCTGGCCTGACCCGTTCGGATCAGGTAACAGCACTGCCCGTCCCCCGACCCGCCCGGTCACTTTGTGTGCACGTGACCGCGGGGGGGGCTCCCCAGGGACTTGTTGTGGGGCGTGCACGCGCGCGTGGAGTGATCTGCGTGTGTCTGGTGCTCGTGCGTGCTTGTGTGAGCATTTGGGGCCGCGTGAGCTGTGGCCCTGTTTGTTTTTGCGCGTCTGCCCCTGCGTGGCGTGGTGTCAAGTGCAAAGAGCCCTCGACGTGGAGTCCCCAGGCTCCTAGCATTCGGAGCTGGCAGCGGCCAGAAGATGGGTTCGGGTTCCGGCCTTGCCACCAACTGCTTTAGCGTGACCTTGGCGAGCCACTCCCCCGCCCTCCCTGGGCCTCAGTTTCCTTAGCTGTAAAGTGAGAGGGTTGGACTCCGTGGTCACCTAGGCTACTTCCGAACCTCATCCCACGATCCTGTTGGTGTATAGGTGGTGTGTCTGTATGTGTGAGGATATGTGTTCTCTACGTGTGTGTGTTTAACACTCACTGGATACTAATGGCGCCAGAGTTTCCCCAAAGTGAGAGACCACCGAGGCAGCCTCGAATGTGGTGGTGGTGGAGGTCAGAGAGACAGGTCAGAACAGTAGAACTCGCTCCCCTCCCCCCCAACACAAACAGAAAAGATGAGGGTGACTGTGGTAGCTGGTCACCGTACTGTCCTGAGCCCACGTCCACTGTAATTTACCCACACCCCATTCCCCAACAACCATCTTACCCACTCCCAGCTTGGGGGAGGGGTGGAGTGGTCAGATGTGACCTTTAACCCCCCTCCCCCCTTGCATCTTCTTCCAGGGAGTTAGGCTTCTCTTATGGGCCTATGCCAGCAGTTCCTACTTGTAAATGTAGAGGAGGGGAAGGAATCAAGGTGAGCTGGGATAATTAGAGATGCTTTCCTGGAGGAGATAAGATTTGAGCTGGATCTTGTTGAAAGATGCCTTAGGTTCTGGATTGGCAGAGTAAGGGGAACTTGCTAGATGCAGGGAACAGCTGGAGAGAGGAGTACAGGTGTGTTGGAAGGGATTGAAGAGCCAGAAAAAGATTCCCATTCCCTCTGGTAGTTTCCCCAGGGAAGGATGTCAGAACAGAAATTTGGGTGTGGGGGTTTGAAAATAGGATAAGAAAGAGGGTCCATTATCTGTGGAAAATAACAGCTCTTGGTGCCCCCTTTTTTTTTTTAAAGTTTGAGGGTACAGATGGGGAGTGTAAGCTGACACTGAATTTACTATCCCCTCCTAACCACATCAGCCCTGTCAGCTGGCATTGTTGCTGACCAGCACCTTGGTAGGGAGAAAAGAAGAGGTCTGCTCCGAGGAAGGATATGATCCAATCAGAGAAACAAACTAAGAAAGGGGTGGGGGGTGACTGAATAAAGACTTCCTGCCTCATCCATTTCATTTCCTTGTACCTCTGGGGCCTCTTAGTCGCCAATCTGGGAGATATGTAGCCTTTCCCTGCCCCCACTTCCAACCCCATGTCCTCGTGCCACGCTCCAGCAGCCCTCACTGCCCTAGCGTGTGCCTGGCCCTTGCCACCTCTTCTGAAAATAAAGCCCCTTTGTCTCTTCCTCATCCCCCAGACCTCCTGCCTTGGTGCACAGTGCCTGCCACAGTCCCCCCTTTGTGATCTCTTCAGGCGTTTCCATGGCAGCTGCCTTGAAGCTGGCCTCTGGGTTTGAGGCCTCCTCCCTAAGGGGGGAAGGGGGCGGGGGCTTGGAAAGGGGTGGGAGGCTGGGTGGAGAGATAGTATGTCCGGTGGGGTTGTGAATAATGGGACTTTGGACAAGGGCTTTGTGTAAACAATGGAGGATGTGAGAGAAGAGGATTTTTAAGCTGGGGTAGAGAGTGGGGCAGGTGCTAAAAAGAGATTCTGAGGCAAGGTGGGTGATTACCATGAGCCATCTCCCTTTCCTCATCTGAGGACATTTCATTTGGAAAACCTGAAGTCAGGCGCCCTTGTTCTCTGATTGTTGGCCTGATCCAACAACCCATAGGGTTGGATCCAGCTTCAGCTGAGTGATGTGTTCAGGACAGTTGTTGGGCTAGTCATCAGTGTTGGGAAGATTTAGCGTTCTTTCTTTTGTTTCTTACCTCAAGGGGAGTACAGGGTGTTGATGGAGGTCAGGGTAGTAGTGGTGGTAGGCCTGATGGAGGATGCTGCTAGATGTATTAGGGACCAGGTAGGAGAAGGAAACAGAAACCACTGAACTATTAGCAGTGAAGTATCTTGTATCTAAGTGGCTGTATGGTGAGTTAAGGTTGGTTCAGGGAGTAAGGTCTTGATTTTGACCATGTTGCTTGTGTATAAATGTGTAAATATATACAAATCTTTCTTTCCGCTTCTGTCACTGGTATATAGAATCCCTTTTAACTTCCCATCATTTTTTATTCTTCCTACCACTCTCTCTACTCTTTGAGTGTGGGATCCCTTTATCCTTTTCCCTTTTGTTTCCTAATTCCACTATTTTTATATCAGGGCAAAGTTAGTTCTTTGAAGGATCAGTCCCTGTGGAGAAGGATTCTGTCCATGATGATGGGAACATCAAGTTTGGGGAGGGCATGATTATCTTTCATAACTGTTGTCTTCATGTGTTAAGACTAAGTCCTGAACATGCAACATTTCTTTGAATAACTTAAGGAATCTGTCATCTAGGAATTTAAACTCTTCTTAGGCCCCCTTCTTTCTTTACTCATCTCTCTCTCTCTCTCTCTCTCTCTCTCTCTCTCTCTCTCTCTCTCTGTCTCCCCCCCCCCCCCCCATAAGCCAACCCTCTGATGGACAAAGTGGGTCTTCCTTTGGGTTGTCTGAACCTTTGTCTTTGAAGATTTGGGAGATTTGGTGATGCTTTAACATTTGAGATTTGGAAAATAAGTTGGTTACCATTTTCTATATCCTCCTTGTAATATTCATAGCATCTTAGGGGTGAAAAGAAACATTTTATTTTATTTTTATTCCAAATTTAAGCATCAAATAAAATGAACATTTTCTTATTTAAAATAGAACAGAAAAAGAGTATAGGTTGTGAAACAATTTCCACTCTATATAGCTTTTAAATAAACAATACATTCAGCATGTAACTTTCAAAGCTATCCTTGTCTGGGTTTCCTTCTGACTTACCTTGTTTACTTTTGTGTGTTAAAAATTGCTTCAATGATATTTTTCTTTTTTGGACCCTACTGTTAGTCTCCTCCCTCCCACCTTCATTCTCCAAATTGCAGAGAGAGGGGGAGGGAGTGAGGAAGAAAGAAAGAAAGAGAAAAATTAACTTTTGTAACAAATTTGCAGAGTCAAGCAAAACAAATTCCCAGTTGGATGTGTCTAAAAATGTATGTCTCATTCTACACTTTGATTCCATAATCTCTTTGTCAGGAGGCGGATTTCATGCTGCTTTATCTGGCCTCCAGAATTGTAGTTGGTCATTCCATTCAGAATTCTTAAGTCAAAAGTTGTTTTTGTTTGACAGTGATATTATATAAATGGTTCTAATTCCACTTTTCTCTGTATAAGTTCACACAAATTTTCTGAGGTTTCTATGAAATTGTCCCTTTCATCATTTCTAACAATGCAAGAATTTTCCATTACATTCATATATAACATCTACTTCAGCCATTCTCTAATTAAACGTAGTTGTAGTTTCTAGTTCTTTGCTATCACAAAAAGAACTGCTATACATATGGGTCCTTTTTCTTCTATGTCTTCGGCAGATGGGCCTAGTAGTACTATCTCTGAGTCAAAGGACGTAACACAGTTTGGGAACTTTTCAGGGATAGTTAAAAATTGTTTTGAAGAATGATTAGATCTAAACATACTGATGAAGAATTTAGTTCTGAAAGGTTTAAAGCAACTTCTTTTTGGGAAAATGAAGGAATGCATATATTTCTTAGCATCTTTATAAAAACTATAACCATGTGTTAGGGCACAGAGAAATTATAAATTAATGTAAGAAAAATAGAAATGATAAACATATCCTTTACAGATAACAAAATAAAAATAGTAATTAATGCAGGCAACACAAGCTATATACATATATATGTATATATGTGTATATATGTGTATATGTGTGTATATATGTGTATATATGTACATATATGCAAAGACTTAATAATGGCATCCTGAATAATGAATAGGTTATAGAACAAATAACAATAGCTGTGGAAGAAGATGATAATGATATCACACCATAATTTATTTGCCTAAAGCAACACAGAAGATAAAATATATTCCTAAGAACATACATTAGCAAAATAGAAAAACAGAAAACTTGTGAACTGGAAAATTTTTAAATGAACAAATAAACCCAAAATAAGCATAAAAGAGGAAAATTTGAAAACTAAAGGAGAAATAAATACATTAGAAAACCAAACCAGAAAACCTCCTGAAAATATAGAACTGATAAAACTAAACATTGGTTCTTTAAAAAGACTAATAAAAGTGATAAAAACTTTAGCTAACATGAGTAGAAGGAAGAAGGAAAAAACCCAAAATGAACAATATAAAAAAATGGACAGGGTGAAGTCACAATAAGCAAAAGAAAAATGATCAGAACCTTACTCTTGATAGTGTTAAACCAGCCAAAATGAAAATTTTAAAGAGAAGATTAGCAACAAAAGGTATGAAATACTCCAATTAACAGAATACCAGATTGAGATCTTAAATCCTATTTCAGAAAAGAAAATTGAACTAGCTCTAAATGAACTTCCAAAGAAAGGTTTACAAATTCTCTCAAACTCTTGAAGAATAATTAATACCCAAACTATATAAATTACTCTCAAAAACTGAGAGAGAAAACAATATCAAACTCCTTTTATGAGACAAATGTAGCTCTAATGCATAAACCAGGGAACAATAAAGTAAAGAAAAAGACCTATAGACCAATATTATTAATGAATACATATTCAAAAATTTAGATGAAATTCTGGCAGAAAAGAGTACAGCAACATATTCCCCCAAACATTCACTCTACTTGAGTTGGATTTATCCTGGGGATGCAATGATCATTTAAGATTAGGAAGCAACACAACAAAACAGCCAAAATAATGTGATTATCTCAATAGATGCAGAGGATTAAAAAAAAAAAAAACTTTGATATAGGACAACACTCATTTATGTTTAAAATTAGGCAAAGCATAAGCATGTAGTACCTTTTAAAATTATGATCAAAAAGCATATATTCTGTCTTTATCTAAAACCACAATCTGTATGGAACAGAGAAACTCTTCTGGCTTTCATAATAAAGAGTAAAAGCAAGGATGTACCCTTTCTCCACTATTACTTGACATGGTTCTAGATATACTGAAAAGAGCTGTGAGATAAGAAAAAGACATTTAAGGCAGAAAGACAGGCAAAGAGGAGATAAAAATATTTCTATTTGCTTGATGACATGTTGTTTACTCAGAAAATCATAATCAGCCAAGAAATTAATTGAAATGATTGTTAGCTTTAGCAGAGCAGCGGGATCTCTGATAATTTTGTTTTATTGATACCTTTTGGTTTATATATCACATTTATTTCCAAATATATCCTTCCTCATCTTCCCTACAAAGTGAACAAAGATTAAAAAAGGAAAAGAAAAAAAAAGTCAGCAAAACCAACCAATGCATTGCTGTGTCTAATAGTGTATGTCAGTTATTTGTTCAGTTAATGGTGTTCAGTTATTTGAAACTATCATATAACGTCCTCCTGAAGTCTTCTCTTCAGGGTAAATGCCCTCATTTACTTTACTTGTTCTTAGAGGCCTTTTTGCCATCTTGGCTGCTTTTTCCTGGACACTTTCCACTACCAGTTTCTTAAAACACAGCATTCAGAACTGCATGAAGTACTCTAGATGTGTATTAACCAGGATAAAATAGAATAGGACTTTCAATTGTTCTGGATATCCCACCTCTATCAGTGCAGCCAAGGATACCCTTTGATCTGCTTTGTCACACTGTTGACTTTTACCGAGTCACTGAGAAGTGCCCAGGTCTTTTCCATTGATGTCAAACTTTCCCCAATTTGTACTTCTGAATTTGTTTTGAACCAAAGTGTAAGACTGCAAATTATCTTAATTAAATTTTTATCCTATTAGATTCACTCTAACTTTTTAGCCTGTAAAATCTTGTTGGATCCTAAGTTTTCCCCAATATGTTTGCTGTCCCTCCTAGCTTGGCAAATGTGGTAGCCTTGTATATACTTCTCTTGCCTTCTTCTCAAGGGTGCTATGATATTTATGATGACAATCAACCATTACTAAACCTTTATCAAGAGGATTACAGGGGTGTGTGAAAACTTCTTGGAAAGGATCAAACTATACAGTATGCACATGCATGCTGCTATTATGGTGGTGAGTTTTAAAACCCATCATTTCTTCCCTGTCCCATAGGCCATCCAACTTTCCCAGTCCTGTGACCCTCACAGTAAAGGACCGGGATCAGAACTTGTGGTAATGGCATCTAAAGACAGAGATTTCCCTCTGAGTTCTTGTTCAGGTAAGTAATGGGATAAGCAAAGCCTGGGCCCATGGCACCCACCCAAATTCATTTTACCCTTTGGCTTTTCTATTCTCCTGTTCCTTAACTCTATGTTCAGCCCTCTTTCAGCTGGATGCTTGCTGTGGTTCCTATGTTGCCTGGATCTTTCCTTCTCCATAGTATGGGATGGGCTGAGTTGGATGCCCCACAGAGAGTAGAGCTATAGTCAAACCACTGTCAATCAAACAGGCCTGATATAGCCCTAAGAGGTTGGGCCCCTTGACAGTTTCTTGGGAAGGTCAAGTTACTCTTCCCCCTTTTCCATACCTCTCACACCTCCTAGAGTGCATAAAGTGTAGATTTCCCCACAGCCTCAGGAGCATATGCCCCAGCGTTCTCTGAAGAGGCCTTTTATATTAAGATAACCCTTTCTAGTGGGCCTAAGCAAAAAGGAAATTGGGAACCAGACCACAAAAGGCAGCAGCGGTGTGATACTCTGTAGCAGTACTCTGACAGTGTTTGTAAAGCACTTAGCACAGTACCTGGCACATAGTAGCTACTATAAAAATGCTTAGTCCTTTGCCCTGTTTATATAATAGAAAGAACACTAGACTTGGCAGTTTGGAGTCCCGGGTCCTTATCCTGTGTCTGCTACTAACTATCTGTGTCACCCCAGGCAAGTCACTTCATGGCTCTGGGGCTGATTCCTCGTTGGTAAAATAAGGAGGTTGATTGAACTACGTATTTTCTACAGGTGGCTTCCAGTTTTAACACCCTGTGAATCTATAAAGAAAACAAAACTGCTTCCCCATTCTATTGCTCTGTTTTAGGTCTTGTATTTAATATAGGCACCTGGGCAAGGCAAAAAACCATGTGACTTTGAGCAAATCACTTAAACCCTCCGTGCCTCACTTTTTGCTTATCCATAGGTTGGGGATAATAATACTTTATGGGGCTACTAGAATAGAATCATAAAATAGATTCCCAGAATGTCAGAGCTGGAAGAGACCTTAGGTGTCCTCCAATGGAACCCCAACCTGAATCAGGAACCCTCTCATCATCCTGAAAAGTGGCCATCCTGTTGACTCGAACATCTCCAGGGTAGAGAATGCAGGACCCTCCGGCTGACTCAATTTCCACTTATGAGGGGCCAAAGGTTTTCTGGAAAAGCAGTGGTTCCTTAGAGAAGTGTTAAAGCAGTCCCCCAATGGCCTTCTCAGTAGTTGTGTCACTGACAGCCAGAGATGGGGTTGCCAAAAACCCACTGTCTTCCTACCTCCCCCCTCAGGCACTCAGCTCTATAACATTGTACCTGTACAGAAGTAAAGGGGTCATTGGGCCCCATCTGCTCTCCTAACCCAGAATACAGCTGAAAACCAAGAAGGAATTCAAAGATACCCCCAGATCAATGAAGAAGAACCTCTTGAAGCCCATGCACGATTATACAGTGACACTTGCCTCTCTGAGCCATTTTCCCTGGTGATGACAAATAGGAAGCAAGTATAGGAGCCTTGCTGGGGGTTGGGTTTGTTGTTTTTGTTAAACCTTTTTCTGGACCACCAGCATGGGCTGTGTTTCTTAAGGGTTTGTGTGTTCCTTCTGGCTCCCTCCTTGGCCTTCCTGAACCCACAAGGTGAGCATGAGGTAGAACAGGACCAGTGCAGGATACCCTCTGTGTCAGTGCAGCCCAGAGATTCAAACTCAGAGGCCAAATCTCACTTTTATTTCTGTCTTTCTGGACTTCAACTTTTGTTCTTTCTCCTTCTCTCTCCTTTTTTCTATTCTCTCCTCCCTTCCCTTTGTTTTCTTCATTCCTCCATGCGTTCCCATTCTCACCTCTTTATTACCACCTTCCTTTCACTGTTTTCTTTCTTCTCATCTTCTCCTCTATGCTCACTGTTTCTTCTCTTCTTTTTCTTTTCCTCCCATTCGCTACAGTCTTTCTCTGCCACCTTTCTTTCTCATTCCTATGTCTTTTATTCACCCTCTCCTTTCTGTTTCATGCCTTCTTTTCTTTCTTTTTTTTTTTTTTTTGGTGGGGCAATGAGGGTTAAGTGACTTGCCCAAGCTCACACAGCTAGTGTTAAGTGTCTGAGGCTGGATTTGAACTCAGGTCCTCCTGAATCCAGGGCCAGTGCTTTATCCACTGCTCCACCTAGCTGCCCCCTCCTTCCTCTTTTCTAATGCAGAATTAATTACTGAGAGTCATTTCTGTCCATCTCCTCTTCAGCAGGTGACAGCAGCCTCATGGTGAAGATCAAATGGGAGAAGCAGGAGTGGCTTTCCCAGGCACTGGAGGCCCCCGCTATTCTGCCAGAGAAAGACAAGGAAAACATCTTCCAGCATCCTCTGGGTCATCCACTTTGCCAGGTGTTGGGGAAGCCTCGAGTCGCAGGAGGGTGGGAAGAGGCCCAAGGCCCAGGCCGAATTCCCAACGCTCAGTGGATGGGAGGGTCCACAGCAGCTCCTGCTCCTCTTGGTCCACAGTTTCCAGTAGGTGAAGGACACTTTGCATGTCCAGACTGTGGGAAGAGGTTTAGTTGGTGGTCATCACTGAATATCCACCAGCGTACTCACACAGGAGAGAAGCCTTATCACTGTGGCAAGTGTGGCAAGAGCTTTAGCCAGAAACCAAACCTGGTCCGGCACCAGAGGCACCACACAGGTGAACGGCCCTTCCACTGCTCTGAGTGCGAGAGACGCTTTAGCCAGAAGCAACATCTACTCAAACACCAGAAGACACACTCCCGCCCTGCCATCCACTCCTGTCCTGAGTGTGAGCGACGTTTCCGTCACAAAGTTGCCCTCCGTGTCCACCAGAGGACCCATGCCCGTGACCGTCAGCTGGCCCGGGCTGAGTTGCAGAAGCTCCTCAGAGACAAGGTAACGCGAAAGCCCCGCCAGCCCCCTTCGGTATCACGACAGTCTCCAGGCTGTCCCTGGGTAGAAGCTGGCAGAGGGTGGAGGGCCAGGCCTCCTGCCAAGGCTCGGACCTCTGCTGCCGCCTCCGGGGAGCAGCGCCAGTTCATCTGTAATGAGTGTGGGAAGAGTTTCACGTGGTGGTCATCATTGAACATTCACCAGCGGATCCATACAGGGGAGCAGCCGTATGCCTGCCCAGAGTGTGGCCGGCGCTTTAGCCAGAAGCCCAATCTGACTCGGCACCTTCGCAACCATACAGGTGAACGCCCCCACCTGTGTCCTGATTGCGGCCGTGGTTTCCGGCAGAAGCAGCATCTGCTCAAACACCAGCGCACACACCGAGTTGGGGAGAAAGCTTCCTTGTGCCCTGGTTGTGGGGAGAGCTGCCCCAGCCGGGCAGCCCTGCGGGCTCATCAGAGGGCCCATGCGACTGCTGAGCTGCTCCGTGGGGCAGCTTTCCAGGGCCGGATGGTGGTGGCAGTGGCCAGTGTAGAACCGGGGTCTGGCTTAATGCAGCCTGCAGAGTATGCCCTGGGCTTCCCTCTACAGCCACCACCAGCATCCCAGGCCCTGCACAGGGATGAGGTGGTCTTGCCACGTTGGGGCAGGAGTCCAGGAGGCATGACCCAAGCAGGTGGAGGAGTCCCTTCATCTGGTACTGCTGAGCAGCGTCAGTTCATCTGTAACGAATGTGGCAAGAGCTTCACTTGGTGGTCTGCACTCACCATCCACCAGCGGATTCACACAGGGGAGCGGCCCTACCCTTGCCCAGATTGTGGGCGTTGCTTCAGCCAAAAGCCCAACTTGACTCGGCACCAGCGGAACCATACAGGCGAGCGGCCTTACCTGTGTGCTGACTGTGGCAAGGGCTTCAGCCAGAAGCAGCACTTGCTCAAACACCATCGTGTCCACAGAGGAGGGGGCCAGGTAGTGCTAGCCACTACACACAGTATCAAGGAAGAACCTTAATGGATAGAGATGAGACTCAGGAAGTCTCCATGACTGGGGATCGTGTGCATGTGTGTAGCGGGGAGGGTGGGGGATAGGCAGGGGTTACAGTTGATTTACTTGCTTGGACAGAAGACCTCTGAGAGTAGCAACTTTCCTGGGGAGGTTTCTCCCCAACCCTAACTCAAGAGGCAGAGTATTCTTCAAGGCATAGAAAATCCAAACAGCTTGTGGATGAGTCCTGAGATGACCTGCTACCTTGGGTGCAGTGGGGTTGGGTTAGGCCAGGTAACATTAACTCCAGTGACTGACTTCTTCCTGTTTTTCTCCCTACCCCTTTCTTCAGGGGACACACCGTGACCCTAGATGGAGGGAGCAGCCTAGGGAGAAACCTTCATAAATGCCTGTAGAAGTTCAAAGGCATGGAATGCCTAGGATGCAGGCCCAATTAGTCTTAACCAGTTGCCATACTGCTCCATAATGGCTCAGAGAATGGGCACTCCAAAGAGAAAAGGGTCTTCATAGCTGCACTCAGATGCATCATCAACATTGGCAGACTGAGGTCTTCTAATGATCCAGGGAGCTGTCCAAGCTCAGACTAGGGTACAAGGTGGGAGGCCTGGCCCAAGAGCAGTGAGGATGGTACTTGGTTGGGGTTTGATACTATAGAGATTCCAGAAGAATAGCAATGTCACATGTCATTTAGAGAACTAAATGGTACCCAAGACGACTTATTTGGCTCTTTATCAAGAATGTTTCAGAAAAAAAAAATGAAGGATTGAATGTTCGAAATGCTCTGAGTGCTCATTTCCTTTTTTTCTCCTTTACCCCCCCTACTTTGTAAATCTCCAAGACTCTGGAGACTCTATTTGTTTTCTTCCAAGAAGCCACTCAAAAGAATTCTCTTTTTTCTGCATACCATACATGTACTCACCTCTCCTCCTGGAGAAAGGGACAGGAGCAGCTTGCTCTCAAACATCTCAAGTCAATCAAAAGGCTGAAGATGTTGAGACACGCTGGTTAGAGATCGCCCTGCCTTGACTTACTGGCTGGCAAGCAAGTGAGGGGCCAATCGAGGGGAAGATAAATTGTTGGGGTTGAGTGGAAGAATATGGTCTTAGAGGAGTTCTTAGTGGTCCTAGCTACCCATAGCTGCCTACCACTGATGCCACTAGGGGGATGGAATAGGGGTGAAGGTAGCATTGGGTAGACAGAGATAGTGGGTACAACTTGACCTTGAAGGTGCATGATCATTTTTTTTGGCCATAAGTGGGTAGGATATATAGTTTTATTGAACTCCAGAGTGTGGAAACACCTTCTACTGATATAGATGAGCAATTCATCTGTGATGCAGTGTCTTAGGGATTTGCCTGGGCACCAAGAGATTAGATGACTTACCCAGTGTCAAACAGCCAGTATTGGTCAAAGACGATTTAAATTGAAATCTTCCTAACACCAAAGCTAGTACTCTATCTGTTATGTTATGATGCCCTTCAATAATGGTAACTCTTTACTAGTTGTCTCATTTCTTTTTTAAATCAAGGTTGTTTATTGGCAAGGATACTCATGAGGAAATGTGGCCTTTCATATTGACCTCTGATCCCCCAAATTTCACAACCCCAAACACACTTTAGTACATTGCACATCTACTTCAGAGAGGAATTAGTTAAGCTCTCTTCAGTGATAGGGTGCTGGTTGGTTGGGTGGCTGACAGATATTACACAAGAATTGGTGAGAGCCACTAGCCACTGCTTAGTTTAGGGTGTAGTGATCTCGGAGTGTGGCTTCTCACTGTTCTTGATAGTGGCTAAAGAGCTATGATAAGTAGGCACTACAATGGCTCTTACAAAATACAGAAACAGTTTTGGAGAGGCACCAGACCCACAATGAGCAGCTTTAGTCGCCAAAATCTCACAGGCACCAAGCCAGGATGAGAAAGGCTCATTATTGGCATTATAGGGTCTCCCCTGTAGGGAGCTAGCATCATGACAGGTCGAGGAGGTGGGAGGAGCATAGCCTATCCTGATGGAAAAATGGAGAACAGATGGAGAATTTTTCCTTGCTGAAATGTAGCCAATGTTTTGTCAGTCGAATGTGGAGCTTGCTCTTCCATCCATTTCTAATGATACTTTTTCGTTTTCTCATGGGTGAAAGTAGATCACTGTGGTCACAGTAGTTGGTCATGATGGTTCCTAATCCATTGGTCATTTTGATCTGCCTGGACAAGGTCAATCTTCTGGGACCCAACCATACCATGTCTGAGCACCATTGGGCCTTATTTAACTTGAAGCCCATCTGTCTATAGTGCCCTCGTAATAGACCAGTTGTGTTCCTACGCCTTTGGCTTCTATCTCTGTTATGAGCATGTTAACATCCTGTACATGTGGAATTCGTTTTTCCTTCAGGATACCCTTAAGTGTTTAGGACAGGAAGTCTTACCCTTTGTTAGAGTACTTCCCCTCCTCCTCACCTTCAAAATTATACTGCTCCATATTTTTTTTTTCCAGATTCTCAGCAGGGCTCCTTCAAGAATAGCTTTCCCAGCACCGGCCCTGGAGTCAGGAGGACCTGAGTTCAAATCCAGCCTCAGATACTTACTAGCTGTGTGACCCTGGGCAAGTCACTTAACCCCAATTGCCTCACTAAAAAAAAAAGAATAGCTTTCCCTAGAGGCCCAAGGACAATCATGGAAATACTCGCAAAAGGAAGGCCTCTTGTAGAGTAATTAGCTCCACTGAGGATCAGGGAAATGTGTTTTCTGGAGTCACAAAATCACTTGTGATAATCTGGTGATGGCAACCTCCAACTCCCTATGACTGGGAGACAAGGCTGTGATGCTCTTGATACAGAAAATAATACAATTAAATGCTAAGCAGTCTAGGGTTTCAGGTCTCTGTGGGCTAGAGTCTTTGGAGCAGACTCCATAGAAGTGGCAGGTTCTGAGTTGGGCTTTGAAAAGTGGATAGGTAGAGAAGGGAGAGTGGACTTTGGATAAAGGCATGGCCCAAGGTCTGTTTGGGAAGTCTGATCACAGGATTTCAGAATCTTGGAATTGGATGGGACCTTAGAAATTATTTAGCTTAGCTCTTCCATAAATCCCCCCTATGCTGTTCTTATCAACTGGTTGCTCAGACCTCTAATTACAGAGAATTCATAGGCCTGCATCTATTTCTTACATGACAACCCTTCAAATAACTGAAGGCTGTGATTGAATTCCCTCTTTAGTACTTTTTGGTTCTTTCAAGCTGCATGTGACATGGTTTCAAGATCCATTGCTATTCTGGTCACCAAATTCTGCAGGCCCCAACTTTAAAACGTCCTTTCTTAAATGTGCTCAAAACTGAACACAGTCCTCCAGCTCAGAGTACCACGGGACTAATGCCTTCCTTGTTCTGAACCATATGGGTTCATTCAGAAAAGGCAGGCCAGCCTAACTAACTTCACTCTTTTCTGATAGGGTTCCTGTAAGAACAGCTATCTGCCAAACAAACCAACCAAATACTAAGTTAAATACATCAAATGGTGTGTATATTTTATATCAGATAAAGAAGTCTGTTCCTGGGTTGATGAGCAAGGAAGGAGCACTGACTCTTAGCCAAGTGGGCAAGCTTCATGGAGGTGAGATTTCAGAGGTTTTTTTGAATCAGCCAAAGGTTGTTTTTCAGAACAAATGATTTTAAGCTGTTTGGCAAAGGGCTCCTTTGCCTTCCTCCCCATCCCTATAATCTTCACAAGACTGACAGCTGCAGTTATCCACCATCTTCAGAAACTGGTGTAAGTCTCGGATAGTCCTTGGGAAAATAGGAGAATTGGCTGCTACAGTGATGCCAGTCACCATGAAAACCAGCACTGTGGGTGCCACTTGGCAACAGTACAGAAGCATCCATATGCAGTGGGAAGGTCTGGCACAACACTGTTCACAAGAGTTTTGATATGGAGCAGAGAGGGGGACCCACTGGGGTTTGGCAGGGTTAGGCAAGCGCTTTTAAGGGAGCATCCTTAATAGTATTGAGTTTAGTAAAGATAAAAATCCTTGTGATGCTTAAGGAGGGAGGATTGGAAAACCAAGAAAATTCCATCAAAAACATCCCACAGAACTGGGACAGAGGAGAGAGAGTACTGGATAATATTGCTCATGTGACTTGAGGGTTTGTTTTTTTTTTTTGGTTAAGGGGTGGTGTGGTGAGGGGGGATTGGGACTGGGAATGCCCTGGAATGATTTGCTTCTAGAGGCAACTTTGGTATCTCAAGGTATTTCCATTTTCCATTTCCTCATTTTCTCCTCAACCAGGGAGCCAGTAGGGTCACTTCTGCTTCGGAAGTTGGGAAGGTGGTCGACAACTCTTCCCTTTGATACCCAAAGAGAAGCAGGTGTCAAATGGCAAAGCAGAGCAGGTGGAAAGACTTGTGCTTGTGGCATATTGCAGTGGTGTCAAGCCTAGATAGAAACACACTGAAGGTGGCAGATTGATTTAGAAAACCACAAACTACCATTGTCTATGTTCTATTATATTTTTATTTATTTTGTTCAATATTTTCCAATTACACTTTAGTCTGGTCCTGGCAGCAGTATATTTAATACCTATGACCTATTGAATCTCACTTAGTCTACCCTGAAGACTAGCTCTATGAGGGCTGGAGTGAGCAGTCTGAACTTCCTGTTTTCCCCAGCTCAGAACATGGTGTTCTGCCCACAGTAGGTTATAGATATTTGTTGTTTTTTTCACTGAGTCCCTCAGACAAAATATAAGAGGCCCTCCTGTCTCTTGGGAATCACAGAACAGATCTTTGTCCCTTATTCTGCTGGGGCTAGTGAGGTGGTATTTATGCTTATGGATAAAGAGAAAGGAGGCAGGCACTGCCCAGGTGTGCACAGCATTGCATGTGGGGCTCAGGCTAGAGGGCCTCTAAGATTCCAGCTCTGATCCTGTGATCCCTGGCTCTGGCTCCTGCCTGCTGCTCTCCAACACCTCCTCTCCTGCCAGCCCTTGAAATGTCACCTGTCAGTGACCTACAACAATTGAGTACTGCAAGTTAGAGGACTGAGCTGAAGCAGATACCATACGTTAATGCAGTGTTTCATTGGTGCCCAAGACATTTACATGCTTCAATATGTCAAGGGTTGTGGGAGCTTGTCCCAGTGGGTGTTGAGATCAGACTACCTACATTTTGGGAGATGACCTTGGAGAGCTGCTGGCACTTAAAAAAAAAAAATGAATCACCCTGTGGCCAGTGTAGCCATGAGTGCCTTAGAATTTAGCTGGACTGATATTCAGATTTCGGAGAGTCCATCACTGGGCCCGTCCTGCTTGGTGGTATTTATGCTTTACTGACATATCTTTTGAGCACCCAGGGTTCACCTCCATGGCATAGTGAGGCATCTGAATCAGACTGCTGTGAAGGAGAAACTCCCATGATCCCATATATATACTTCCTATTGGATTAGTATCATTTGTTGATTAGCAGGGTTCACCCAGCCACGTTCACGCCCCCAGGACAACCTCTCCCTCCTCAGTGTTATTCTCTTGGAGCCCCTCTAACTTCTTGGTTCTAGGCTCTCCCAAGAGTGTGCTAGGTAGCTCTACCCTGTTCTTGCGCAGATTTCTGTCACCTGATGAGCTGGGCACCATCTCATTCAGCTTTGAGGTACCCATGTTTAACTTGTGATTTAACAGTGGCTTTCCCTCAGGTAGGTGACATGGACTCTTATAGAAACAAGTTAGGGTTAAATTCTACCTTGTTGTCGCGATCCCCAGGCAGAGCATCTGGTGCATGCAGTAACCACACTTGAGGAGCTCCACATCCTGGTGACTGTGATTTGAATCTCCAAGGTAGGAACAGGCAGCCCACCTTCAGAAAAAGACCCGAGCCTTGTATAGACATGATCAGCCCATAAAGTCCCCATAAACCATCCAAGCAAGAGAAGGAGACTAACTCTCATCCATACCAGTCTCAGGTTGCCTTCGGTGAATTATTTTCACCATTTTGATCCATGATGTCCTATATAAACATGTTGGAAAAGAGCGGAGAGAGAGCACAGTATGTTTTTTTTCCTGGGGCCTTTCTCTACACCTTCAGCAAAAAGGCTCTGAGTCACGGGGTAGGTACCTGCTTGAGCTAGGTCTAGAATTCACGACTTTTTCCTGCCCTCTTCCCATCGAGACCACATTGTGAGGCTTATGTGTTCTCATCTCAATACTCCCCTCCCCCTAAAATCAACCATCTCTTCTCTTCTATTTTTGGTGCAGACTATTCTGAAAAGGGCTAAAAATATAGATGACGTCCTCGGGTATGTTACTGTTTGTTCTTTTAAAAACCTCATCAGTGAGGTGCCCTCCTTTTCACAGGATCAGAGATATTGGAACTGGAAAAGAGCTTAGAGATTATCTGGTTCAACTCCTAGGATCATTTGGGAGAACAGAGATCCCCAAGAGGGGAAAATCAATTACTGAAGGTATCCCAGAGAGTTCGTGTCAGAAAAGGCTTTAGAATCCACATCTCCTTTCCAGGACTCTTTCTGGTGGAATGCTGGTGTCTGTTGCTCTGACCCTTGCCAGACCGGCCTCTTTAACTAGAGCTGAAAGATGTCAGCTGACACCCCCTCTATGCCTCAACCTCTCGAACCCCAAGAAAGGTTTTTGACTGGCCTCGTGCCTTAACACAGGCTGGGAGGGAGGGAACCCTCACAAGCAGTACAGCATAGACACAGAGAATTGGAAGGAACCTTACCTTAAAAGTCATTTAGAATGGATAAAGCGCTGTCCCTGGATTCAGGAGGACCTGAGTTCAAATTCTGCCTCAGACACTTGACACTAGCTGTGTGACCCTGGGCAAGTCACTCAGCCCTCATTGCCCTGCAAAAAAAAAAAAAAGTCTTTTAGTTTAACCTCTTTCCTAATAAATTTATAATATATTGCCAGACAGCCTCTGTTTGAATACTTCAAGTGATGGAGAACTCACTATCTCCCAAGACAGCTTATTTCTTGTCTGCAGTGCTCTGGGCAGAAGGGCATCAGAAAGGCATCCCCCATCTAAAAGTTCTTCCCTTGATGATTTTTGAGGTTCCATATTAGAGATTTAGTCATTTGGGTTAAACATGGCTCCTTCCTTGAAGATACCTTTTAAAAAACAAATATCCTGGAGGTAGTGGGGGGGGAGGGGTAGGTAACACAAGGTTCTAATAAGTCGCCTCACCAAGCACTGACTTTGTAGTCAAAGGGCTTGGTTTGAAATCTTAGCTCTGTCACTTACAACATGACCTTGCCTCAGGCAAGTCACAACCTCTCTGGGCCTGTTTCTTCGCCTGTAACATGAGAGATAATGAGGTTCCTTCCAACTCTAGATCTATGAGCCTAAGGAATAAATAAATAAATATATATGTATATATATATACACACACACACATATATACACATACACTCACACACATATATAGGTGTGTATATATGCCTATATATACACACATACATATACATACATACACATATATACACATTCCATAAATGTCTGTGTATGTGTATATATGTATGACACACATGTACAGGTTCTTTGGTCAGGGTATGAACTTCAAGGGTGATCCCTTAGGAGTTAGAGGGCAAGCAAGGGGAATAGTTTTCCCATCATGGGGCCCATTCTCTGCTTTCTTAGGTCCCTGGGCTTCTTCCAGCTGTGCCACAGAGCTGGGGGCTACATTCTTTTTGGCTTTGAGAGAGACTATGAACTGGAGAAGGAAATGACAAACCAGTCCAGTATCTTTGCCAGGAAAACCACAAATGGGGTCACAGAATCAGTCATGGCTGAACAACAACAAGAAAAACAGCTACATTTGGTCTATATTCATTGTAGCAGGAGAGCCAGAATCACCTAAGGCTACATGGTTCTTACCTTTGGAATTTCCAGTCTATTGCTGTGTGTGTGTGAGTGTGTGTGTGTGTGTGTGTGTGTGTGTGTGTGTGTGTATGTGTGTGTGTTGGGGGGGAAGCTGTGATACAAGTAGGAATACAAGAAACATGAAACACATATGTAGGACATTGAGCAGGAGTGGCAAGATCTGCTTAACAAGATTAAAGAATGAGACTTTTGTCCTGGCCTTGAAGATGGCTAGCACCCTATACAAGATGCGGACATTCCTATTGCCACCACATTTGATACTCTAATGATGTCTTTATGAGGCATAAAGAGGACCTTTTGCACTGGGGCATTCTTGGTCTCTTGAAGACCAATTGCCTCATGAAATACTTTAGGCAGCTGGTACAGTAGGAAGAACATTGGATTTAGAGTCAGGACCTAGGTTTAAACCCCAGACTTCCTGTATGACTGAGCCTCAGATTTCCTCATCTGTAAAGTGAAGGATTCTAATGTAAAAGACCACTGATGTCTCTTCAGGTCCATAATCTATGACCCTATGACTGTGACCTCTTCAAGTTGGTTAGAGAGTCTGAATTCCTAGTAATATTCATATCATACCCTAAACTGACTTTTTTTTTTTGCAGGGCAATGAGGGTTAAGTGACTTGCCCAGGGTCACACAGCTAGTAATTGTCAAGTGTCTGAGGTCTGACTTGAACTCAGGTCCTCCTGAATCCAGGGCTGTTACTTTATCCACTGAGCCACCTAGCTGCCCCCCTAAACTGACTTTTGAATGCAGAGAAACAACAAGGAAATGAGTCTGTAAATATGTGTAGAAGGGTGAAGAGTTTTATATCAGCATGGTTGCAGCTGGTCAACTCTCTTGCCTGATGTTACATGACTTCTGGTGCTACTTTCACTCACCAGGCCCTGTCCTCCTGCCCCATGTTACAATATTATTGTAGATCTGAGCTACAAAAAAATATCAAGCAGATCTAGTGCTTGTCCACTGAGTCCTCCCCAGGGTACTTAGTGTTGTAAGCAAACTACTGTGGGAATAAAAAAGAGGAAGAAAAATCATCAGAGCAAAATCAAAAGACTGAAAAAAGAAAACAAAATGTAAGATATCAGCTGTCAAAAATGACTGACTTAGAATACAGGTTAAGGAGAAATAATTTAAGAATCTTTGGACTTCTTGAAAACTTATTTTTTTTAAAGGATGGACACTATATTTCAGGAAATCACAAATGAAAACTGTCTATATATTTCAGAACCAGAAAGCACAGTAAAGATAGAAAGAACCCATTGATCACCTCCTGAAAGCAACCTCAAAAGGAAAAGTTCCAGGAATGTCATAGCCAAATCCAGAGTCCCCACATCAGAGAAAAAAATACTGTAAGCATCTAGAAAGGAACCACAATCAAGATCATGACAGCTTATACTATAAATCAGAGAAGATCTTAGAGTCCAGTATTCCAAAAGGTAAAAGATAAAAGCTAATAACCAAGTAAAACTTACTATGGTAAGCTGACTATAAACCTATAGGGGAAAAAAACCCCCACCAACCTTTAATGGAAGAAAAGACTTTGAGGCATTTCTGATGAAAAAACAAACAAAAAACCCAGCTGAATATAGGAATTTAAAAATACAAACACAAGAAAGAGTCCAGAGAAACCTAGAAAGGTAAATTTATTTGAACAATTGAAAGGAGTGGTATGATGATGTGGTGCTAACATTCTGATGAAGGGAGAAGCAGTAACCTCAGTGTCTCCAGAGAGCTAAGTAAGATAAAAAGTGAGAATTAAAATAAGAAAAAACAGGTGCTAGGAGTAGATCCATTCTTTTCTGAGGATTTGAATAGGGGAGAGAGAAGGGAGAATTAGAGAAATATACTAATATGGAAAAAAAGGGGAATGGAACTTGTTATTTCTCATAATTGGTATGCATGAGGACAAATAGGGATCATGATGATCAAACATGTACTTCACTCTTATTCAAAATAAACAAAGGAGGGCTGAACACATGCAGAAAAGTTTTATATAAAAATACATCAAACTCAACTAAGTCAGGTATGGAGAGAGAAGTGATTGAGAGAGGATAATACTGGAGAGGAAATAACTGCAAACAAAATTAACTTGTTGGTCCTAAAGGGAGGATTTAAGGGATATGGTGTAGGGGAAGCAAAGAACTAGAATCTAAGGGGAATGGCTGAACAAAAAGTTGTATATGAATGTAATGGAACATTATTGTGCTGTAAGAAATTAGAAAAGATGATTTCAGAGAAGCCTAGGTGGAAATATGGTTTCAGATATAATCCTCTTTGTGTCCCTCTGTGGATGTGGAAATGTTCTTTTTTGGTGTTTAAGAATTACAAAAATAAATAAAAAGAAAAGAGAGAGAGACTAGAACCAAGAAGACCAATCAAGATACTTGTATCAATAAATTAGGTGATAGAATGACAAAGCATTTGCTTACTATGTGCCGAGCAATTGGGCTATTGGGGGGAGGGGGGGCAAATACAGGCTAGGAAGATGGTCCTCGCCCTTCTGGGACTTACATTTGAATGGGAGAAGACAACACATAAAGAGAAGGATATGCTACGCACAGCATGGTGTGGAGTGGGCCACCTTGGCTCAGGCAAAAGCTGGCTGATCAGAGTGGAAGGACCTATGGGGTAGAGAGAAAAGATGAGAACCAGAATTGGGGTGGTTATAGAGGAAATAGAGAATATCATACACATGTGAAAGATTCTACTGAGGTAGTATCAAGAGGACTTGGCAACTGAGTGGATGCAGGAAAACAAATTCAAATATGACTTTGAAGCAACACACTTGGGTGTCTGGTTCACAGATTTGGATCTGGAAGGCATTTCAGAGGCTGAGTCCAATTCCATTATCTTACTGAGGAAACAGGTCCAGAGAGTCTTGTCTAAGATTATCTAGGTAGTATGTAGAAAAGTCAACATTTGAATCCAAATCCCTTAACACCACATCCAATGTTCTTCCTTTTGTGCCATGCAGCCTCCTGGTGTGTCATCAGTAGAAATAGAGAATTTAAAAGAATTGGCAGGTTTCTGAGAGAAGACAATGAATTTACACATAGACTTCTTGAATCCAAGTTTTATATAGTACACAGCCAACCAGAGCTATCTAGTATGGAGTTGAAAATATGGGGCCATGGATTAGGGGAAAGGTTGCAGGTGAAGATAAAGATTTGGGATCCATCTCCAAGTGATAACTGAAAGCATGAGAGTGGATGAGAGTGCAGTGAGAGAAAAGATAGCAGCCAAGGATAGAACCTTAGAGGATGCCTACTTTTAAAGGGTAGGAGAAAGATGAATTGCCAGTGAAAGAAACAAAGGAGAAGCATCCAGAGATGTAGGAGTCAGACAAGTAGAATGTCATATCATCAAAGCAAAGGAGAAAGACAGTATCTGGAAGGAGACAGTAGTCTCATGTTGCAATTGATAGATACCTGAGTGAATATGCAAGATACAGAAGAAAGAATCGGAGATAATCCCAAGGTTGTGAAAATGGGAGATTGGATGGATGGATGAATGTTGTTGCCATAGCTAGCAATAGTGAAGTCAGAAGGAAGAAGAGGATGGGGGGAAAGATAGTAGATGTGGTTTGGAACTATGGTATAGGCTCTGGGGGTTCACTCTCCCAAGCCCCCTCACACTGGCAGGTCTTTTTTCCAAAGAGTAGCTACTACTACTCCCCTCAGGACCTTAGCAGGGAACACTGAGAGTTTGGGCTATCCAATACTAATGCTCACAAGCCCCCATTTGGTATGTTCCCCCTACCAGTTAACATTTCTCCAATATCAACTAACCAGATAACATCGATTAACTTTTGTTTTGTATTGTTTTTTCCGTGCAATGAGGGTTAAGTGATTTGCCTAGGGTCACACAGCTAGTAAGTTTCAAGTGTCTGAGGCTAGATTTGAACTCAGGTCCTGAATGCAGGGCCAGTGCTTTATCCACTGCACCACCTAGCTGCCCCTATCAATTAGCTTTTGCAAAGGGATCTTGAACACCCCACCCCCACCCCACTGAGTTCACTTCTAGGTGTGTCATAGCCAATGGACAAATTGTTTCCTTCCTTGTAGGACTCAGAAACTGTTTTGGCTTCTGGGTCAATCCACCTCTAGAGTGAGTCTGCTTATAGACTCCTTTTTTGGGGACCTCTGATGGCTTTCGGAACTCTCAATATCATAACCTTGTCCTGTCTGTCTCCAATACTCCTTCACCTAAGATCAGGTGAGAAGGAATATAACAGAGACAAACAGTAGTACCATGTGTTGAAGGCCATGAATTGCCACCTCTTCAGCTTTCCAGGAGGCTTATCCCATTTATCTCACTAAAGTCACCAGGGAGAAACTGGCCATCTATCTCAGTGTTTTGTTTTTTGTTTTTGTTTTTGTTTTTTAAGAGACACCCAGTTATTGTTCAGCAGCCAGTTAAAAGGCTTTGTGACACTACTTGGTAAGTCAACAGGAAACAACACCTTTATTTGCTCTGAAGTCATGTGTGGGGGTAGATGGGTGAAAGACTCTTCTATCAGGCATAACCAAAAGCAAGCTCATCAATCCACACATGGATATGATGTATACTCGGAGGCCGGGTCTCCCATTATAGAACATTTTGAGTTTAAATTACCTAAAGGGCATCTAGTTGGAGAAATACTATATTACAATTGAAGGTGTAAGTCTGGAGCTCAGAAAAGGGGTTGGGACTGGAGATTTAGTTTGGGGATCATCTGCACCAGGAGTTGAAGCTATGATAGGAATGAAATTCCCAAGGGAGAGCATAGAGAGCAAAGGACCAAGTACCTCTGTCAAGGTGTATGAAGGAAAGATCATTAGAAGTGATAGTGTACCTAGACCAATTGCAAAGCATTGAAAACTATAAACTCCCATTTTGAGGAGTTTGGCAGCAAAGGAGAAGAGACAGGAGTATAAGATGAAAGAGTAGTGGGGTGAAGGGAAAATTGTCTTTTGGAGTGTGTTTGCAGGCTGAAAAGGAGTCATCGGAGAAAGAATTATTTGAGTATGCATGAGAGAAGGGAATATTAATGGAGTGAAGGCATGGAAGCAAAAGCTGACCTATCAGAGCAGAGGGACCTATGCGGTAGAGAGAAAAGATGACAACAGGAATTGAGGTGGTTGTAGGGTGAATAGAAAGTAATATGCTCTTGGCAAGTGATTGGATGTGAATGGAAATTCTAAGATGACTTGGAAGGGTTGAGGTATAGATGGAGAGGTTAGCTTTGGCAAAAAATAAGGGTGCCTTTTGTTTTTTTTGTTGTTAGATTAGAGGGAGGAAGAGGGCATTGAACCCAAGAAAGGAAAACTACTTCAGGTTAATGAGGCATTATGCCTCCAGTTCAGGGATCAGGTTAGAGACTAGTGAAGGGTGAAAACCCTGAGTTTGAAGGACAGGCCCTCTGGATTCACTCCTCGCAGGGAATCTAGTGCCACTGGTAAGTAAAGCCCAAAGCCCAGGTCTGGTTCCTTTGGAGGGGTTCATTAGCTTCCTCCCAGCCACTAATATCACATCTGGAAGAAAGCCGATTTAAGTTCTGGTCTGATATGGGACCTGGCTTTATTAAAACAGAGATGAGAACATGGCTCAGCTGGTAAGGAATCTGGGTGTATATGTGTATGTAGGGGTGGGGGAAGGGGGATTTTGAAACAAGAATAGAAAGGAAGTGGGAATCCTTGCTCTCTGTGAGTGGGCAGAAGGAGGTCTGAGTGACCCACAAGTGGGTAAATGAGGAGTTCCCTGAAGTCAAGAATGTGTTACGGTTAAGGATTTTAGGCTGGCTCCTGAGGTTTCTCTACAACCCATTCTGTCCCCAACAACAGGGGTGACCTTGGGAGTCCCTGGCCTTTCCTCCAGAAGACTGTTGGTCAGATCTGTTGTGCCACAAAGCTTTGGAGAAACAGAAGCCCTGTTTTCAAATCCTTTGTCACCTGTGTGACCTTGGGCAACTCACTTACTTCTCTGAGCCTGTTTCTTCATCAAGAAGAAACAAGATGGGCTAAATCACTTCTAGTCCTCTCCAGCTCGAAATATCATGATTTCGGGATCCCAGGGGTTGGGATAGAGAGCATCCTACTTCTTCCCCCAATAATCTCTGCCTTGGTTGCCCCTTCCCCCAACGCCAGCTCTCCTCCCTTCTTCTGCAGTCCACGCTTTGGACCAGTTAGACCTCTCAGCCTGGTGGGGTTGCTGTGCAGGCGAGTGTCGGAGGGGAGGGCTCAGGACTAGGCACACAGCAGAATCACGTAAGTCCCAGGTCCAGCCAGGGACTGCTGCCGCAGTTACCGTATTTACCAAGGGCGCTCTGGACTCTTTGGGGCGGGGGTAGGTGGTGGGTGGACCGAGGTTATCACTGCGGAAACGTTACCGTATTTTCTGAGAGTCGCGCGGAGAGTCTTCCAAGTGCTGAAGAGCTGAGTGGGCATTTACAGCAGGATGATTACCTTATTTACCTAAGGCTGCCTGAGGTCGCTGCGGGTGGGTTACCGTAATTACAGAATAGAGTGCTGGTGCATGGGGCCTGGGGATGAGGGGCAGCAGCACGACTACAGCCTCCTTTCTGTGCATGATCCTGGAGGCTTGCTGCAGCGGGGTGGGGGTGGAGGGGTGATACGGGTGGATTAGCAGTTCCACCCAGATATAACTCAAAGCCGCTGCTGACCAAGGTACCTGGAAAAGGGTGGCTGCGGGAGGGCTATCTATTTAAAAGAGAAGCTTAGCTGGAAGTTTACCGTATTTACTGAAAATTTACGTTGAAGCTGTGGGGACCAGCTCTCGCACCCAAAGTTACCGTATTTCTGGCATGCAGCGCAGCCTCTCGTGGGGTCGAAGCCAGGAGGAAGAGCAGGGACGCAATTCAAGCTTGTGAGTTTGGAACAGAGGGACGGGCACAGGAGCTGGGGATAGCAGCCTGCAATCATCACCGGCTCTTCCTTGTACTAACGTTGTGAGGGAGATGACTTCAAACTACTACCTGGGCTGCAGGGGTTGGGGTGGCAGGAGACATTGCAGGGAGATCTGAATGGGCTCCGATGCAGGGATGGATGCATTGGAAGGACTTGGGACCTTTGAAAGGAGCTGTCTGCTCCCTGAACTTGGGTTTGTGCCTAGGCAGGGCCTAGTGTATCTTTGCCCTTCTGACTTTCCCTGATGCTCCCAAATATCCCCAGTTTATCTCTGCTTCTCCTTTCCCTCCTTCCCCTCCCCTCTACAGTGGGAAGATGGAGAGGGGACGGGAATATCACAGTGGATACAGGGAAGGGAAAAAACAAAACAGGACCTTTTATCCTCAAACTTCTGGAGTCTGGCCTTTGGGACTAAATCACAGAATTGGGGGACAGGAAACAAGTATGGCCAGTGCCTCTCCAGGGGCTAGAAATGTGATCAATCTGCCTCCTCCTTCCAGGCTTAGTACAGTATCAGGTTCATAGTAGGTGCTTAATAAATGTTTGTTGACTGATTCTAGGAAAGGTTGGGGACCAAAGGTATAGGGGAAAGCTGGAGACAGGAACTCTGGATTAAAGTCTTGCTTCTTCTAACTTGAACAAGTAATTTCTGTCTTTGTATCACCAGGGCTGAGCACACAGTAGGCACTTAATAAATGTTTACTGAATTAAATTTGTTGACTTGAACCCTTCTGAGGCCTCATTTTCCTTATCTGGAAAATGGGACTAAATAACCCTTGCCTGCCTTGAAGTAGGAAAGAAAATGCTAAAAGAAAGTATAAAGGACCTTATAAACATTATGTGTTTTTTTTTAAAATAATGTAATAATTCTAATGCTAGCTATCATCTGTATAATGCTTTACATGCATTAACTCATTTAATTCTCACAACTGCCCTGTGAGGTGTTACTGTTATCCCCATTTTACAGTTGGGGAAACTGAGGAAGACAGAAGTTAAATGACTTGCCCAGGGTTACACAGTTAGTATATATCTGAGAAAGGATTAGAACTTGAACCTTCTTTACTCCAAGTCCCACACTCTCCCCACTGCACAACTTAGCTAACTAACTAAAGTAAATATGTGTGTATACATATACACACACACATATATGCATATATATGTGTATGTATGTATATACACATATGTATGTATATGTATCTTTACTACACTGGTGTGTGTACCTTGTGGGAGAGAGGACCTTTGGGACTTCAAAATGACAAATGAAGTGTGGTAAAAAAAAATATGAAAGTTTTTTAACAGTCGGTTAGGATAACTGAAAGATGCCAGTTTTTTTTTAAGGACCACCCTTTCGGGTAGGAGACCAATGGCATGAGCTACGCACCCCAGTCCGCCTGCTGCGCACGTCAGACTGCCTGCTAGCACTCCACTTCCAGGGTGCGAGCTTAAAAGGCAAGGAGAGAACGGAAGTGGGCCTTTTTTTTCCTGCTCCGCTGGTCTCCTGGCTGCTCTGCACAGACAGACACGGACTGGAGTTTGACTCGGCCCGGCTCTCGGTTAACAGCACGTGCTTGACTCAGTCTCTCTCCCCAAAGGTGGCCTTCGGCTTTTGGTGAGTTTTATACGGAATATAGACTAAGCCTAGACTTAAGATGATTTGTATTGTATTTCTACTTTCCTATCCTTCTAATCAACATCACCTTGTGACTACCATACAATAAAAGCTCTATCTAGAAAACCAGAAGCTTCTTCCATTTACTAGTCTGGGAGATAAATTAAGGGAAAGGTTAAGTAGGGTAGGTTTATGATCTAATATCCAATTTTAATCTCACAGAAGGAATCCCAGAATTAATTTGAGTTAATCTACAAATATTTCTTAACTACCCTAGTGAATGCTCACTTCTGGTAGTATAAGGATACAGAGAAACAGAAGGCATCATCACTGACATCCTCAGGGATAATAATGTGGTCTCCAGTTGTGGACATGATATGAAAAGTTACTGCACATTTGTAAAATAGTGTGGTGCAATGGAGGGAAACTGGCCTTGAAGTCAGGAGGCAATCGATCCACAAGCACTTATTAAGCACCTATGATATTTGAGGCACTATGTAATGTGCTTGGGGACCTGGGTTTAAGCACTACTTCAAATCTATTGTACTCTCAGTATCGGGAAGCCACTTGACCTTGCTCTTCTTTAGGAAACCTTTTTTCATGCTATTTACTTATTAAAATTATTTTATATTTTTCAACCAACAAATATCTTCTATCTCCCCCCATCATTAATAAAAGAAGGAAAAAACCTTATGCATAGTCAAACAAAACAAATTCCTTCATTTGCCATGTCCAAAAATACATATGTCTCATTCTGCATCCTGAGTCCTTCCATCACCTCCCTGTCAGAAGTTGGGCAGCATGCTTCTTCATCTCTCCTCTGGAATCATGGATAGTCCTTGTGTTGAAAGGAAACTTTCTTAGAATAGAGCTTACATATGAGTTGCTGGCCTATATCAGAGGAGGGAGATTCTGTACCAGGAACTCCCCATGACAATGGAGTCACAGTTCCAGATTAAGATAACAATAACAAGGGCAGCTAGGTGGTACAGTGGATAAAGCACAGGCCCTAGATTCAGTAGTACCTGAGTTCTAATTTGGCTTCAGACACTTGACACTTACTAGCAGTCTGACCCTGGGCAAGTCACTTAACCCCCATTGCCCCACAAAAACCTCCAAAAGATAACAATAACAACAACAGCAATGACATAGTGAGAAAATACTGGATTTAGAATCAGAGAATCTCCACCCAGATACTGGCTTTGCTACATCCTGGTTCTCTCTTTCCTCATCTGTAAAATGATGGGTTTGATCCAGACCACTGATATCAAACCCAAATAGAAAAGGATCCCTGCCCCTGTGGGGTCAGAAAACCACAAATTAACATTATCTATGTTGCATTGTATTTTATTTATTTTATTAAATATTTCCAAATTAAATTTTAATCTGGCACTGGGGGTATATTGGGTCTTGAGTTAACCACCTCTGTTCTAGGCAATCTCAAGTCTCTTCTAGAATTGAATCCTGTGATCTTATATGTAAAATGTTAGTAACTTCCTTAGGAGATCTAAGCAGGGAAATTTCCCTGGGCTAGACTGGTCAGAGAAAGCAGAGGAGGAAGAAGAGGAACCAGATGTGAGGGGCCTGGAAGAATGGGTGAGATTTGGAGGGGTTTTATTGGTTTTAGCTGGGGAAAATGGTGTATCTAGAGGTCTAAGGTTTATTCCATTTGGAGTAAACTAGTTTGCCTGGAATTGAGGCTGACTTCAGTGGAAAGAAGGCTGACTTGGGAGTCAGAGGATTCCCATTGGTTTAAATCCTTCCTCTAAGGCTTACTAGCTGTGTCACCTTGAGCAAGTCAGGAGCTCAGTTTACTTATCTGTAAAATTAGAGGGTTGGACAAGATGGCCTCTAAGTTCCCTTCTAGCTATAGGTCGATCACCCTGATTGCAATAAGGAAGAGTGGGAAGTAAAGCTGATTACAGATAAATTGTTGAGAGGCTGCTACTCTTCTCCAGCTCAAGAGGGTAGGATTAAAAGATGGAGAGCTGGACTTCTTCTAGTATAACTCCCCCATCTTACAGATGAGGCACCTGAAGCTTGGTGCCAATAAGTGGCCTGTCCGAATGAGACAAGTTATCAGTCCAAGCCAGGTCCTTTCATTCCAAATTTCCACACTGCCTCCAGCTGGGGAAGGGGGTTATCATGGAGCTGAGGGTCAGAACCACTTCATTACCCTATACCCTTTCTCTCTGTTCCTATCTCCCTAGAGGCTGGTGACTTAATGAATGGAACCCTCGTGCTTTTGGAAGTGCCCATGTCGGACCTGTCCCCCCCAGAAGGAGAGCCTCCTGAGGCACATGAAGAGGACAGTCCCAGTGATGAGCAGGGCCTCATTATCCACCACCCAGCAGAGGAACAGGCATACAGATGCCTCTTGTGTGGCCAGACCTTCCCTCAGCAATCTAGCCTGGTTCGGCACCATAAGGCCCATGCTGGACTGAATGGCACAGGGAGGGCTCTGTACATCTGCCCTGAGTGTGGCAAGGCTTTCAGCATCCAGCACAACCTCTCTGTCCATCAGCGTACCCACACAGGTGAGCGTCCCTTCCCATGTCCTGAGTGCGGACGGCGATTCAGCCTCAAACAAAATCTGCTCACCCATCGGCGAATCCATAGCGGCAAGAAGCCATACCAGTGTTCCCAGTGCAGGCGCTGTTTCCGAGAGTCTCGCTTCCTCTTTAACCATCAGCGTACACATGCCAGGATGTCTCCTACCCCACCCCACTGCTCTGGGGTCTCTGAGGAGCAGTGATACCACTTCTGGCCTGGCTGTGACTGGAGCTTTGCCCATGAGGGCTTTCTCGAGACTTATGCATTCGACTGTGGCTGGGCAACTGAGGGGTGAAGTGCTCACCTAAGCCAGGCTCAGTGTTCCAACTACTGTTTTTCCCTCGACCCAGAACACCCTCTGTAACAAGACTGCACACAGACAGCTCACTGAATTCACATCTGCTGTGTTCTGCTTTCCAGTCCCTAACCCTAGGGAGAGGTGAGGGAGTAGCTTCATGATGGTGGTGAGAGGCTGAAGAGAATGGGAGACTGACGGGGTCTTGCTCTCTAGTGCCTCCTGTGCCCTGGAATTCTTTGGACAGTGCATCAAGCCCTAGGATATCCCAACCTGCTGAGTATAGCTGCTTTGGCCAGGGTTACTTCTCCCCTTATTATCATCTCATCTGTAGCAGATGAAACCATTTGGGAACAAAGAGATCTGAGGCTCAGGGGTTTAGAACTCCTGGGGGTAACCATCTCACTCTATGGTGTCAGGGAGGAGGAAGGCTGAAAGATGAAAATTCAAGTCAGTGTAATTATTTTACTTCACTTTTATAGAATATATTTCTCAGTGTACTTGGAGATTGTACAAGTGAAGGATTACTGTACTTTCCCCTCCCCATGTATAATAGCTCATCTTCCTTCTGTTTTTCTCTCTCTCCATTTAATTTGGTTATGCCACTTATTCCCTGTGTGATCTTGTGGAAGTAATTTCACCTTCCTGAGCATCAGTTTTGGTATTGTTTCTGCATTCCCATTCCCAAACCCAGGCAGCTTGGCTCCCTGCCCACTGAGATGGGTGATAAAGGTTCTACTCTGAATTAAGCAGTGCTTTCCCACTGAATTCCCACTGAATTAAGAATCATTCATGCGCTGGGTAGGATGGCACAAGCCTGTAATCCCTGTTACCAGAGGAGACTGAGGCTGGTGGATCAACTGAGTTCCAGGATTTTAAGGTGCATTAGGACTAAAGCTTATCAGGTGTAAAGTCTAACACCGCTATGAGCAGGGGTGCATAAGGAGGGAGCCAGGTCAGAAATAGACAATGTCAAAGCTTCCATGTAGATTAGCAGTGGGGTTGGGTCAGTGAGTGGCCCTTGTACTCCCAGCCTATAACAGATAGGGAAACTCAGTCTTGAAAAAAATATATTCAAGGGATAATACAGACATATGTGAGGTATGGAATCAGGGTAGGAGAGGTGGTACTACTTAGGGAAAATACTGACAACAATGTGAACACATACAAGAGGCATATATGCCACTGGACCAGACTTTCATTCATTGAACCAAAAAATGCTTTTTGTTCCTAGATAAGGGAGCTTAGTCTACTCTTTCTTAAGGGAGTGTTGATCCTCATGCATATGGCTTGCATCAATTTACAATCATAGTCAAAGTGATTATCACAATAAAACTTCCTATTGGAATAGCTCTTTTTCCTTTTCAAAATGCTTTGACACCTTGGAACCTTATAACACTTGGGATTTAGTAAGATCAGGGATTATTGTGAATGTTCATAATATAACCCTGGTTATATTACCCAGAGGTTATATATACCCAGAGGTTTTACCTTGGAAACTTGAGGTACTGAAAAGACTTATGTGTAGGGAGACAGATTATCCAGAGTTCCTGAAGTGCCTGCGATTTTGAACGTTATATACTTCTGAGAAGGGCAGCCATGCTGAAGAGACTGGAGATCTGGATGAAACCCTGGTTGGGACTTTTGGGATGGTCTGATCAAGGAGCTTCATAATGGCTGCTGATCACCAACTGGCAGACAGATTTGAGTGGAGGTTATGGAGCCCGAGGCATTGATGAGAGCAGAGTAGGAACTGGACCAGACCAGATTAGATTGGTTATGAGTGGAGCCACAGATCATGGAAGGGTTAGTTGAGATGGGCATACTTGGTCCCTAACACTTTCTTTTACTTTTTTCTTTTACTAACTTTCTGGTTAAGTGGGCTGCTCTCCTTTTACCAATCTAAACTAATCTCTGTTGTGCTTCTCAACTCCATTGTTGAAGGGAGGGGGCAATAAGAGGAGAGAAAAGACTATTTTGTTCCTTATGGGATGTAGCTTCATGCATCTGCCTTTTTTAGGCAGTTGTTCCCCCAATGGCTAAATTTTATCCTTCATGCTATTTGAAGTTGTTATAAAAACATTTAAGCACCATCGGCCCTAGCTGGCTTAGTTGTTGAATGTTTGTAGCTTAGGAGTGAGGAAGGGGAACCTATTTTTAAAGGGAGGGACAAGATATGTCTTTTTTTCCTATAAGAGAGAATAATACTTTTATAACAGTTCAATATGTATATGAATCCTGATCATACTAAAGTGAAGGTGAGAGAAAGAAGAAAGAAGAGGAGAGGTGGAACAGAAGAGAGAGAGAGAGAGAGAGAGAGAGAGAGAGAGAGAGAGAGAGAGAGAGAGGAAAATCCTAAGAAAAATGAGCCAAAGAAAAAGTAGGGTAGGGGTGGAGTTGCCTTTTTATCCTAGGATTTAAACTTAAAGGGTCATCTGACTTCTGACAGGCTTAGGCTCTTTCCATTAGACAAAGTCCCAATTTTCTACCCATCTGCTGGCCTAAGGCAAGGGCAGTTCCCCAGCTGAGAGTTATAAGTGTGGCTGAATCTAAAGATGGTAGGAATTCCAGCTGCCCACCAAGGAGCCAGCCCAGGGAATCTAGTGGATTAACCTGTTCAGTAGAGACTTTGTCTTGTGAGGAGTCAACCTAGTTTAGCTACCAGTGGAGTGACCTACTTGAGGATTTCATGAAGTGAAAGAAATTCCAGGTCCTGAAGTACTAGGAGTTGTGGATTACCCTGTGCCACCTGTGTATTCTATATGGGTACTTCACTACCACTGAATCCTTTTTGAATTTACTCTTCTTGTGAATACTGTGTGTATATTTGTGGGAGAGTACAACCCAGGCCTTTTGGAGGAATGTTACACCAACTATTCCCACTGTACCATCTTAGTAAATAAATGCCTTTGCTAAAAGCTAATCAAGACTACTGGCTGATTGTTATTGGGAAACATGCTGGTGGGGATTCATGAGCTGTTAAGAGAAGCTGCCAACGGGGTTATCTGTTGGGGAAGTAGTGTCTAGTAGGAGTAGATAGAATACAAGATTTGGAATTAGGAAGACCTTGTTTCAAATCTTGTGTCAGTAACATGGCTCTAACAGTGCTCTTTTAGTTCAGGTTCCATGTTGGTATGAAGTGAGGCACTAAATCATTCACACAAAAGAGATTTACTTTGCCCTAATAGTGAGAATATAAAACAACATAGCTTCTCTAGACACAGTCTCCCTCATCTCCACAGGGAATGCACCTGGCCATTAGGGCAGGATATGGTGACTCATGTAGTCCACAGACATTTACCAAGTTGCCTAGACTTCATGTGACTGGGACCTTTTATGCCCTTAGTGTCTAGGGCCAATCAGATACTAGGATCAGTTTTGTTCTCTATCTCTGTCTCTCTCTTTCTCTTTCCCTCACTTAAATCCAATTCAGCGCAAGTCATGACATCACCCTAGTATCATGATCTTCTTTGAGTATGAAGGACAAACAACAACATCTATCTTCTTTCTATCTATCTATCATCTATCTATCTATGTAATGTTTTGGGTAGGAGGAAAGAAGCTATATCATGGAAATTCTGGTTCTATCACATATGCCTCATGTTTTCTGAGCCTCAGTTTCCTCCTCTGTAAAATGAGAAAGTTGTCATCCTTTCCAGCTCTACTCCTATTATCCCTAGAACTTGAGAGTAACAGCATCCCTCTGGAATCCCAACCCATCAGTGCAAGTGTAGGTTGGGGAGGTAACTGTGGGGAGGGGGTGATAATACATTTAAGTTTGGTTATCATTTGTTTTTCTTCCTCTACTGTCATCTTCTCATAATGAGAAGGAAGATCCTGGCTACATTAATGCATCAAAAGCTACCAGAGGGATTAACCATCAGGAAATATTGTTTTTAATCTTAAAAATATTTTATTATTTTCCAGTCACATGTAAAGATAGTTCAACATTTGTTTTTATAAGATTTTGAGTTCCAAATTTTTCTCCCTCCCTCTCTTCCCTCTCCCCTCCCCAAGACAGAAAACAATCTGATATAGGTTATATCACATATGTATATGTACAATCACATTTGACATATTTGTGCATTGGTCATGTTGTGAAAGAAGAATAAGAACAAAAGGGAAAAACTTCAAAAAAGAAAAAAAACAAAAAAAGTAGAAATAGTATGATTCAATCTGCATTCAGATGCTGTAGTTCTTTTTAATGGATGTGCAGAGCATTTTCCACCATGAGTCCTTTGGAATTGTCTTGGATCATTGTATTGCTGAGAAGAGCTAAGTCTATCAGAGCTGATCATAGCACAATGTTGCTGTTACTGTGTACAATGTTCTGGGGGGTTTTTTGTTTTGTTTTGATTTTTGGTGGGGCAATGAGGGTTGTAACTTAGCCAGGGTCACACAGCCAGTAAGTGTCAAGTGTCTGAGGCTGGATTTGAATTCAGGTCCTCCTGAATTCACAGCTGGTGCTTTATCCACTGTGCCACCTAGCTGCCCCACACAATAGTATTCTAGTGTAGTCATATACCACAACTTGTTCAGTTATTCCTTAATTGATGGGCATTCCCTCAATTTCTAATTCTTTGCCACCACAAAGACAGCTGCCATAAATATTTTTGTACATGTGGGTCCTTTTCCCTTTTTTTTATGATCTCTGATCTCTTTGGGATACAGGCCTACTAGTGATAATACAGGGTCAAAGGATATGCACAGCCCCATAGCTCTTTAGGAACAGTGGAAATAATTTAAGTATAGCCTTGGGTTGGACAGGTTGCATGTGTGCAATTTGAGGAATTCTGTAGCTAAATTCAGAGGCTCATTTTCCAAAGGTGAGCCACTAGGTGTTGACCTTTTTAGACACAATAATTCATAAAACTATTCATTGAGGCCTGGAAGGGTTGCCATGTCAGTACATGAGAGTACTGACATGGATGAAATCATGTATTTCCATTAGCCAAGGGAAGTTGAGGGGGGTGAGGTATAGTGGTACTACCCTGCTAAATAGGAGGAGGAAAAGAGGCACTAAGTGGCCTAAATAATCTATAAATTAGATATATTAGTGCCATTTTATAAAAAGAAACAGAAGCACCCCTGCCTTACCTGGAAACCTGAAGCAAAGATAGCAGACTGGCTGTGTGATGTAGTGGATAGAGGAATCTTGAGTCTTGGTATATAGATGTTGTCCTTAGAATGTAAGTTTCTACATTGAATGAGGGTAAAGACTGTTTTGCTTTTGGTTTTGTATTGCAAGTGTTTAGCATAATGCCTAGCACATAGTTGTTGTTTGACATTGGGGTAATGTCAGACTTGCACTGAATTGGATTTAAGTGAGGGAGGGTTATGCAAGGTCACCAACCTCACTCTCTCCAGAGCCATCTGGGTCCAGTGGCAAAATATATATCAGAACAACTGGAGATATCCCTGGATGTTTAAGGCAATTGGGGTTAAGTGACTTGCCCAGGTGTCTGAGTTCACATTTGAACTCAGGTCCCCCCAGGGGCCAGTGCTCTAACTACTATGCCACGTAACATACAGTAGGTGATTAATAAATGTCTTTTGATTGATTGGCTCTGTAACTAGCTTGCTGTGGGACCTGAGCGACATCCCTAAATCTCCTTTTTCTGGTTTCCTCTGCCAAAGGGCTAATGATCAGCCTAGCATAGTGGATAAAGGGCCTCTCTTGGAGTCAGAAAGCTCTGAGTTCAAGTCATGCCTCTGAAAGGAACTGGCTGTGTGACCCCGAGTAAGTCAATTAACCTCCCAGTGTCTCTCAGCAATTCTCACAGACTATAAATTGCAGATCGGACTGAGGCTGATCTGTATTGGGAATGGGAGGTTCCTTACTTGAAGTTACTTATACCAAAGAAATCATGTGTGTGTGTGTGTGGGGGAACAAAACAAAACAAAACAAAAAACTTTGTCCTGTTTTATTCAAGGAGGTATTGAGAAAGCCCTTTTCATAGATAACACTCTTCAAATCCAGAAATTTCAAAAAAAAAAATTAAAGGCTCTTGATGTCTGAATTAATTTTAATTTGTGCGGCAGCTAAATTTTTCCTCTTCAGGAGGTTATCATGCCTTATCCTGGAGATATACAAGCTGTGGGCATTGGACTTGACCCTTGGCCTCTTGGGTTTCCCCTGGTAGTGCTGAGCCTGTGAAGCATACCTTTGGATTGGCAAGATCTTTGATTCAGCAGGTCACTTACTACCAGGCTGAGAACATGACCCCAGTTCCTTTGGAGCAAAGCTTTGCTTGGCAGCCTAACTTGAATAATATGGGGAAATGTTTGATCTTCTGCCCCGAAGCAAAAACTTTGTAGCCCCCCCCCCCAACAACCTCAGAATATGTAGCTCCTAAGGCAAAGAAAACACCAAAAGGGGTTTGGGGTGAGATGGTGCCATGGATTAAATGAAAAACTCTCAGAGTCCATTAGATATTATTGTCAAGACAGACCTCTTTGTTCTCCACTCAGTGACAGAGCTCATGGCCACTGGATTCCACAGATACTCTTTTGTGGGAATTGCCATCTTGTCTACAGTTGGACTGATTAGAAAATTGAGTCCCAAAGAAGTTAAGTGACTAGACCAAGATCTCATGGCATCTTAAGATTGATGGTCAGTACTTAAACTAAGGTCTTCTATGGTATATAAGTGGTACTTGAATAAATTTTAATTTTTGTTTGGGGGGGTTTATAACATGCCATATCTTCCATAGACAGTAACAGAACCCCCATATCATTCTCATAATTTCTGAGCAGATAATTTGCTATCTGATGTCAGGTTTGTTCATTGTGGCACTTTTTATGACATCACTGGCCCCAATTTACCTCGAGGGTATCCTAATCATCTTCTAGGGGGGTTCCTGTTTGGGCCTGATATTTCTCAGCTCTCTCTGCTCTTGCTGTCTCCTGTTTGTTGTTACACGCTATGAAACACATTCTCTTCCAGACAGCCTTCATTCAGACACTGCTACTGTTGCCATCTCCTTCTCCTTCTTAGGAAAGTGTTACAGCTCTTACAGAATGACATAGCCAGGATCATATACCTTTGGTCTACTTGATACATTTCTATCTCTTTGAGCAGGATGAGCATTAGAATGCCTCTAGAGTTAAACATAGTCTAGGCTGGTTCTCTGTCTCTGTCATCTCTGTTGTCTCTCTGTAAGTGGGATTTGTGGAGATGGTGTTTTATTTTTGCCCATGTAGATTATGTGTGTACATATTGATTTGTCTGTGAGGTGCCTAACAGAGAGACAAGAATAGACATTTTTTAGCATTTCTTGCCCCTACCCTTCTCCAAGAAAGACTTTGATTCTTGCCACAAGGGGAAGCAAGAGGTAGGGGTCAGAGGCTGACCCCTCTACTTTTCTCAAGAGGGAGGGGGTACCAAAATAGAATTATATCTATCTGTTCCTTTAAATATTATTATTCTAGCGGAAGGAGCTTTTAGGTTCAATGATACTCCTGATCACTATTCTTTGGTGAGAATGGAGGGCTCTAAGATATATCCAATGTTTGACTCCCATCCCACCATATACCACTTCCACAATAAACACTAAAAGCAAATATTAAATAAACTCATTTATCTAAGTTGGTAGAAAAATAGAAATCAGGGAAATATTTAGATTCTACTTGGGGATATATATGCTAGATAATACAGAGTGAAGGAGCTCTCCATTTCCTTCTCTGGCTTATTTTACATGTGAGGAAACTGAGGCAAATAGGGTTAAGTAACTTGCCTAGGGTGGTGATCTCAGGTTTTCCTGATTACAGTTCTAATGATCTATCTACTGTTCCACCTAGGTGTGTGTGTGTGTGTGTGTGTGTGTGTGTGTGTGTGTGTGTGTGTGTGTGTGTGTTCATACCTTTAAGGTTTATGTAGTACAGAGGATAGAAGGCTGGGCCTAGGGTCAGGAAGACTCATACTCCTGAATTCAATTTATCTTCCTGAATTCAAACCTGGCCAGAATCCCTCCTACAACAGCCTTGACCATTTGTCATCTAGCCTCTGTTTGAAGTTTTCCACTATGACCACTGGAGAAAGTCCATTTCACTTTAGGGCATCTCTAACCTTTAGTCAGGTTTTCCTCCTGTTGAAGCTAAATCCGTGTCTCTGCAACTTCTGTAACTCCTCATTTTGTCATGGATTAAGAGGATACATTTCTCTGTTAAAGACCAAATCCTTGAGTTTCAGCCTCTCTTCATAAGCAGGACCCCTTTCTCCTGCCTGGTTCCTATCCTCTGCCTGGCCAAGTTCATATTTAGTTCAAGCAAATGATTAGATCGCTCCTTTCAGATACGTCTTGACTTCACCTATCTAGTGTACAGACTCATCCTTTAGGTCCTGACCTTTTGGTTTATAGTTTGTCTCCTTTATTCTGCCATCCAGCCAAAGGCTGAGCTGTGTACTTTTGGCTTCAGGAGGAAGAAAAGTAATTCTCTCCCTTTCTTATTCATTAAGCTGATTACTATTTTTGCTCAGTCTTATGGGGAATACAAATAAAAATCAGGCTAAAAATGAGGTCCCTGCCCTTAATTCACCTACCATCTAATAGGGATGGTAAGATTCCTAACAGAATCAACCACAGTGAAAGGCATAATGGGGTTAAGTGTCACATGAGTGATACCGATAAGAATCTGTAGGAATTTAAGTAGAGAGATACCTTGGGGGCTATCAGGGAGGGCTTCATAGAGAAAGTAGCATTTTGAGCTCGATATGCAGAGAAGGGGTCTGTGGACTTTCCAGGCAGAGAGAAACAATGAAAACAAAGGGGGCAGAGGGAGGAAATTGTACAGATTTAGGGACAAAGAATACTTATTCAACAACAGATTCCTGGAAAGGCACAAGGAGCCCTGGCAATTCCTCTAGGATTCTATCTTCCTATGGAAGATATAGACATAAATGAATGAATGAATGAATGAATGAATGAATGAATGAATGAATGAATGAAAATGTATTTATTGTAAGCCAGGCACTGTGCTAAGTGCTGGGAATACATATACATACAAGCAAGCAATTCTCTGCCCTCAAGGATCATTCATTCTAATGGGGAAGACAATATTATAGTGGAGGTCCAACCAGAGAGGTCAGAGTGTATGATGATTGGAGTAATAAGGTAATGGATATTTCCTGTTAATATCTCATTGACATGACATGACATGAGGCCATCACCTCATTTAAGATGAGCTCTAACACAGAAGAATAAATCTCTAATGGGTATTCTTTGACACTGTGACAGGGCCACTGGGGGAGATGCCAAGGTGACAAGGTAGGAGATCTTAATAATAATAATTCACTTATGTAGAATTTTGTGGTCGACAAGGCATGATATAAACATAGTGACTAGTTTGGGGTTAATAGATTCCTAACTGGTAGAGTTAGGTCTGAGACATGGGTTTGGGTCATATCTGAGCTGAATGGTTATTGTCTTTTCTTCCTACTCCCATTTCCTCCCTCCTCCATTTTATAGGCCTGGTTCCAACATACACCTTAGATGAAGCTTAAATGCTCATCTTCATTGATGTTATCAGTTTTATCAATAAGGTATTAACAGGTATGTCCATATTTTCTGTAGGAAGATGTAAGAAGAGTTTCAAATAAAGGTCTTATCTTTTAGCTATGTGGAGCTGCCCAGGCTTCCTGCCATTTGCAGACTCTACATTTGTTAAAAGTCAATGTGAACTTCTACAGTGGTAATGGGCCATCCAACAGATTTTAAAGCAAAATAAGATACATGTCCATGTAGCTTGGGGACAAAAGGAGAAGGAGACAGATAGATAGGAGGGAAAGATGAGAGGGGGATGACCTTTAAGAGCTAAATTAATTGAAGAGGTGGAGGGGGAGAGATCAGACTGGGAATGTGGTCACAAGCTGGACTAGTGGGAGACAAGTTAATAATTAAAGAGATTTCTGGCCATGGGAGAAAAGAAAGCTAGAATGTGATTGGTGGAAGGGGTCATAGTTACATCAAGGAGAAAACAAAACAAAAACTTGCTTTCTCAAGGCTCTAGGCCTGGGGATAGAAGGTCTCTGGTGGGGGTGAAGCAGCAAAGAAGCAATAAAAGAAGCCAGATTTATGTGTTAAACTAAGCCAAGCTGGAGTCTATGATCAACCTGTGTATCTACAATAGTTTTTTTCCTATGAAGACTCACTCACATTGTAGAAAAGTAGATTCTTATACTGAATGGAGTGACTATCAAATTTAATGACATCATCATAGGGCTGGATTCCTAGAGAGAAGACTTGTCATTTCCCTTCTTTTAATCCTTTGAGACATTTGGATAAAAAAGATTAGTGTTGAATGCAAGGAGACCATTAGGGGTACCCAGTAGGACCTGTCACAGAGGCTCATATATTTAGAATTGGAAGGGTAGTTAGAGGTCATCCAGTCCAAAGGGGTCAAGCAAGCTGACCCACAGCATTCTCTAGTGCAATGGGACCAGATTAAAATGTAACTGAAAAATAATTTACCCATTAAACAAAATTATAATAAAACATAGATAATGTTAATGTATAGTTTTCTAAGTCAGTATGGATCCTACAGGGCTCCTTATCTACTGTTTATAGGTCCCCACTTCTAATTGAGTTTGACCCCACTAATCTAGTCCAATTATCCTCATTTTACAGATAAGGTGACTAAAGCTCAAAAAAGGAAGTATGTGCTTTGCCCAAGATCACCCTCATAGTAACTGGCAGAACTAGCGTTTGAACCCAGATCCTACAAGTCCAGTCCTATATTTTTATTTTCATGAGATGCAGCTTTTTTGTGGAAATTGAGGGAATGCCTGTCAATTGAGGAATGGCTAAACAAGTTGTAGTATATGAATATAATGGAATACTATTGTGCTATAAGAAATGATGAGCAGGTAGATTTTAGAAAAACCTGGAAAGACTTACATCAACTGATGCTGAATGAAGTGAGCAGAAGCAAGAGAACATTGTACACAGGAACAGCAACATTGTGTGATAATTAACTATGAATTGCTTAATTCTTCTCAGCAATACAATGATCCAACACATTTCCAAAAGACTCTGACAGAAGATGTTATCTACCTCCAGAGAAAGAACTGTGTCATCTATTTTTCCTTCTGTTTTTTTTTGTTTTCCCCTTTTGTTCTGATTCTTCTTTCACATGAATAATGTGAAATATGTTTAACATGATTGCACATGTGTAACCTGTATCAGATTGCTTGCTGTCTTGGGGAGGGGAATGAGAGGAAGGGAGAAAAATTTGGAACTCAAAATCTTATAAAAATGAATATTGAAAACTAAACAAAAATTAAAATTTCATTACAAAAAGAGAATGCTATGAAGAAAATGTAAACAATGCAAACTAAATTTAAAAGTGTAGAGCACACATTTTTTGAATAGCCTTTTGTTAAACCGTATACCCCCTGCTTACACCACACTATTTTTTCTAAAGTCTGTCCACATCATATTTAGTATAATACATTCTTGGAGTTGGAAGACAATTTAAGAAGTCAATCCACTACCCAATGAAGTACATTTAACCTCTGCTATGACTCACCAACAGCAGAACTACAAGGAGCTTTGAGAAGGTGATAGGAAAGGTTTTTTTGGGGGGAAGGGATTGGAGTTGCAAATTGGGGACTTCTTGATGTCACTTGAATTTACCACAAAAGTGACCTATCTGCTCTGCCTATACACATATTGCCCTGCCTAATCAGTAACATAAGGAGAGAACTCTTTTAGTTATTTTAGATGACAGTGTGAATGGTAGGAAAAAAAAAATCTTAAGAGTACATTGAGAGAGGGGGCAGCTAGGTGGTGCAGTGGATAAAGCACTGGCCCTGGATTCAGGAGGATCTGAATTCAAATCCAGCCTCAGACACTTGACACTTATTAGCTGTGTGACCCTGGGCAAGTCACTTAACCCTCATTGCCCTGCAAAAAAATTAAAAATTTTAAAAAAGAGTACATTGAGAGAAGCATGTCAAGAACAAAGTCGATGATGATCCCAATGTTAAGCTCATATTTTTGGAAAAGTATTTTCATTTAGGGCATCAGACCATAGATTTAGACTGGGAGATGCCTTAGAGGTCCATGAGTATAATCCTTTTGTTTTATAGGTAAGCAAATCATGGGTTATAGAGTTGGAGTATCTTTCACAAACATATACAGAACATGGCAATCAGGGTAGTGGAGGGGCTGGAAATTATGTCATATTGAGATGGGTTGGATGAAGAGAGGATTTTAACCTGGATAAGAGAATACTGTACCTACCTCACAAAGCTGTTGTGAGGATTAAATGAGATCATATATACATATCTATGTAGTGCGGGCTGTACCCCAAATGTAGTATAGGGTTGTCATTGTGTGGCTTGAAGGGAGGTAGATTAGACATCTCCAATCTTGTCTCCCCTCACCTTTCTGGAAGGGGGACTTTAATTCCTTCCATGAAGAGAAGCAGGAAGTTGGGGCTAGAGACTGACACTTTGCTCTCCTCAGAAGGAAGATGTAATGGGCTAAATTATATCTATCCACTCCCTTAAATATTATTTGTCTAGGGGTATGTTTTTTAGGTTTAAACTATCTTCTGGTCTCTGTTTCATTAATGGGAATAACAGGAGAAGTTCTCTTCTCTACTCTGTCACTGATTTACTTGAGATTTGGGGAAAGGCTGACAAGACCTTCTGGCGTCATTAGCAAAGTTGTATGGGAGGTAGTGGAAACAATACTGTATCTAGAGTTGTAAAACCTCAGGATGAATCCTACCTGTGCTATTTACTCTCTCTGTGACCTTTACCATGTGACTTTGTCTGTTTGGGCTGCAGATTCTTCCTATGGAATATGGAGGGGGTTGGACCATATTACTTTTGAATTTTAAGGTCTTCCCAGATCTAAATTTTCTGACCTACTGTAATCTGCAAAATTTAAATCACTGTATATACAACTAGCAAGAGGGCCTGTTAATTAGAGGTTAGCCCACCAGAAGCTGAAACTAAAGCCTAATTTCCTTCTTTTCCTTGGCAACATTGAGGACTACAGATTTAGAATGTTGCATCCGTGGTGAGAGGATAGATCTTAAAGAGCCACCTTAGATACTAGCTAGGTGACCCCAGGCAAATCATTTAATCTCTTTAGGTCTCAGTTTATTATCTTTAAAATGAATAGATTAGACCTGATGATACCTTTCAGACCTAAATCTTATGAGCTTTTAATACAAAGTACCAGGGAATATCCCCTTCCTCTCCCTGAAATTCACAGGGCATGTGCACAAGGTAAGAATGAAGCTTACAGGTGGGTGACCTTAAGGGAGGAGAGAAGCTTGGGCCCATGAAGTAGAAGGGCTTGTTTTTTTGTGTAGGAGACAGAGGGTATCCAGAATAGATATGTTGAGAGAAGGCAGAAGTAAGGGTGGGTGGGGACCAGAATGGACCACTGAAGGCCAATGGAGTTGTGTAGAAAGGAAGTGAGTGGGAATGATGTACTCATATCACAGATGCTACAAGGGCCATCAGACCTGTGATTCCACTTAAGAGGCAGGTACTTCACTAAGTAAGATCAGTTTATGGGGACTGGGAATCAAACCTCTGGAGAGGGAAGCAGCTTATCAGTAGGGGCTCTCTATTACTTACTCAAGAGTTCGAATGAGACCTTTCTGTGGCAAACAAACCTGTTCTTTGTTTAATACTTTTGTTAGCCTAAGGATTTTCAGGGTACTTGAAAGCACTTTGAGAAACATAAACCAGATTCTGATGTCCCCAGGGAGGATCCTGAGTAGGGTCAATGACCACTAAGTTTATTACTATTATTATTGAGAGTTCCTCAAGTTTGAATTTAGAGGTCTGGGTCCGACATTTGTTTACACAAAGACAAAATCAACAGTCCTTTCCCTAGAGCAGTCAATTGGAATATGGCCTGGCCTCCTGAGAGTTTATTGTTCTTTTCTGGGGAGTTTATGTGATCCAGTCTTTTGAAGGTTATCAGTCAAAGGGAGAACCGAAGGAGGAAGTAAAACTCAGGCATGGTGCAAATGAACTGAGGACCTAGCAACAATATAGAAGTAGGGAGAGAGAAATCAAGGCATCCTTTCTTCTCCTAATCCATTTGTAGCATCTTAGCTCCATTGTATATGGTGACTGGTTGGGGTATATGGGGTATTCAAGGAGGACTAACATCTCTGGTATGAGGGCCTACTGAACCCTTTTCAGGGATGCTTATCCATCTTTGGTGTCCACCTCTAACCCAGACCTTACCTGTGGCTCCAAGAAATTGTAGCATGCACAGTGGCCACACCCTGGTAAATTGTCTCAGAAGGCAGGTTAAACCAGACTGAGGGTAACTGACAAACCTCAACCCCATCGATGAGTTGTGGAGTGTCTACCCCAACCATGTGAAGACTTCCTCCAGTGCAAAGGGTGGATAAGACCAATTTGTTTCAATAGCCACAAAGGCAGCCGAAACAACTGCTGTGGAGCTTCCTACTTGGTCAGACATCAAAGATACCACAATCACCCACTGCATCCAGGGGCCATTGCCAATTGTCCTGACTTTTTACTTGTCACTGGACTTTGATGGCTCTGGAAGAGAGAATGAGGCTGACAACCTTGCAGAATTCTGCTTCATTTAAATCCAATTCACTTATTAGTCAAGACATCACCCCATGATGTCATTGGTTGTCTTCGAAAACAAAGGACAAACAACAACAGATACTGACTGGTTCCTGCTGCCACCCAGAGAGAATGGATCACAGGGCCTTTTATTTCCCATGAATGTTGCTTCAGTTTAAGTAAAACATTTCTTGTAGTGGTGTTCTGTTCCTGTTGGCCATTGTGCTACGTCTGAAAAGAGAAGACTGAGCTCAGTAGGTTATCCCCCAGGTAATAACTCCCTTTGGCCTGATATTCAAGTCCCATTCCTCAACCTGGCATTAAGACTCCACTCTACCTTCATATCTTTGGTTCTAACCTGGGATTTCATCTCATCTCTAGAGAGAAAGAGAGAGAGAGATTCAGATCAGCAATTGTCTGTAACTTAAGAGTCTTAGAGAGTTGCCTTGGGACACCAAGAGGTCAAATGACTTGGCCATACTCACATAGCTAAGACCTGAACCCAAGTCTCCTTGACTCTAAGGTCCACCCTTTGTCCACCAAACCTCACTGCCTCATTTCTGCATATCTCTTTCAAATGTGCAAATATTATTATAATCAAGCTGTTTTTCTCACTACTTCTATTCCACACTGCCTACTTCTCAAAATCACACACCAAATGCCATGGCCATTCTAGGCTGTACCAGAGCTGCAGGAGCTGAAAGTCCTTTGGCACTTGGTTAAATAGTATTTAATGTTCTCTGCTTCACAGCTGTAGTGCCTTAGCTCCCCATCTAGACTGAAAGTTTCTTGAAGGCAGGGACTACATCTCTGACTTTTCTTGTATTTCTCACAGGGACTAAAATATAGCTGTGAAAACAGTAGCATTTAGTATTTGTTAACTTGCCTTGTTACCTTCAAACTAGGGGCCCAGACTAGAACACAGTTTGATTTGTGGGGGAGACAGGAAAGATTTCTCTAGGTAATTTGTTAAGATTGAGATCAAACTGCCGTTCAGCTTCACAGGAAAAGGCTTCTCTAGGACCTGACCACCATGATCAGTGCTTGTAGATTCCTTACCCAGGCAGGAGGTGTTGCTCTGACTTCTTCCTCACTTCTCTCAAGGGTCTCAAGGATTTCATCATCTTCACAGCAAGCAGAGCACCACCTTCTTCTGAAGTTCTCAGCCTGGTGAGGAAGAGAGGGCAAAGGAAGGATTTCAGGTAGGTTGGAATGCCTGGCCTTCAGCACCCTCTCCCCCTCCCCCTCTCCCAGCATGCTGGCTGATTGTCAAAGCTCCTTCAGAAAACCCAGTTCTTCCTACCTTAGCACCTAGGAGAAGGATGCCCATACCTGTTGTATGACTTTCTTAGCATCATAGTTGATATGAGTGTCATTATGAAACGTCATTATCATCTGGAGAGACACAGACAATAATTTTGTTGGGGAGGAAATGAGAAGCAGAGAACCAAACAGAAAGAAAGTTAAGCACACAAAATCATCACCCCCACTTTGGTGCTCTACTTGAGCAGTGGTACAGTGGGAACAGAGACAGGCCTAGTATCTTCCTTAGTTCAAATCTGGCATCAGACACTTACTACCTGTGTGACCCTGGACAAGTCACTTAACCCTGTTTGCCTCAGTTTCCTTATCTGTAAAATGAGCTGGAAAAGGAAATGGCACAACCATTTCAGTATCTTTGCCAAGAAAAACCCAAGAGGGGTCATAACAAGTCAGACATGACTGAAAAACCACTGAAAAACAACAACATGATCTGGAAGAAGGCAATAAGGAGAAGTTTGTGGAATGCAGACTTGGAGTTAGGAGATCTTGGTTTGAATCCTGATTCTTCTGTGTGACATGGGTCAGTCACTCCTCCTCTCTGGGATGCAATTTCTTCATCTGTAAAGTGAGGAGGTTGAATTATAGGACCTCTAGGCTCCTTCTCCAACTCTGTGTTTGTGATTCTGAGGAGGGTACACTTTTGGAGTGGGGTTGATGTTTGCAGTGTCCCTTATATCATACTATGTCAGTGGCCGCTTTCTCTGCTTATGTATAAGGGAGCATTGACAGTTCCTCTCACACTTCCTCTTAGGACTCAGAGGAATAAATGTACAAACTCAAATAAGTAGCCAAAATGGATTTGTAAATCCTCAAATCAAATGGTCCACATCATCCCAGGCTTGAACTCTGAAGAGCTGCAGGGATATGATACCAAGTCCTTCTTGCCCCTAGACTTGTTTCCCTCTTCCTTCCCCAAATCCTTTTCCCTCAAGCCTGACTGTTCTTTTTCTAGTCCCAATCCCCTTCTCCAAGATCTAACTTCACACTCTTTGTCCCAGACCTTTTTCTATTGGTTCTGCTGTGTATCTTATCCCAAAGGTCTGATTACCCCTCCTGTTGACTTGGGAAGAAGTAATGAACCCTTTGGTGTATAGGTTGCCTAACTCAAGGTTCACCACTCCTTTCCTCTAATCCTCCCCTCCCTTAGGTCCCCTATCCTTCCATTTCTTCTTCAGACCCTTCAGGAGAACTAGGTGGTGTTGTGGATAAGAGTGTTGGGCAGACCTGAGTTCAAATCTGACCTCAGACACTTACTACTTGTGTGAACCTGGATAAGTCACTTAATTTCTCTTTGCCTCAATTTCTGCATCTGTAAAGAGGGGGTAATAAATAAAAACTTAACTTTGAGAGTTTTTCTGATCCATTACATACATATAATATGTTTAGCCATTCCCCATTAGGAGGACTACCCCTTAGTTTCCAATTTTGGGCTACCCCCCAAAAAAGAGTTGCTATAAATATTTTATATATGTATATATATGTACATATATGTGTATATATATGTATGTATATATATATGTGTGTGTGTATATATATATATATATATATACCCTTTCCTCCCTTCTTTGATTTCTTGGAGTTATAGGCCAAGTAGTGGTATAGTTGGGTCAGAAATTTTGACAAATTTGGTAGCTTTCTAGGCATAGTTCCATAGTGAGTACTTTGCTGTCCAGCTGTGGGTGGGCAACACTGTCACTGCCAGAAGGAAAGAGAATTGGGGTCCTTCTTATTCCCTAGGAGTCTCCCCAAGTGTTCAACTTTCTCCTTTATTTTTCCTTTCCTCATCCCCAGTTTCTCCTTACCGTATTGATGGAACTGTTTCCAAGTTGGGTAATCAGGCTCCCAAGGATCGTCCACCGGTTAGGTTGTCTCCTTTTGGGATTCTGTAATTCAAGTAAGTCAATACTTACTGAACACTTTGTCTTCTCAGACCAAAGGGGATATAAAAAAGTAGAATATCCTATCCATATTTCAAGTTTAGCTGGGGAGACAGCATGTGCCTTCCCCCCAAGCAGAAGACAATTAAAGTCCAAATTGTGTGATTCTGACCAGGTCCTTCAATGAAAGAAGGACCACTGTGGCCTGGAGGCAACTGTGAGCTAAAGTGTGAGTCTTGGTAGGAGGTGGGATTGAGTTTGACTTTGAAGAACAGATAAGTGTTTGAGAGACAAAGAAGAGGACCAAGGACATTTGAGGCATAGAATCATCTCTGTGATACTTTGGGGTCCTTGTACTTGTCAAGACATAAGGTAGAGGGGATTGTTAGGAGACCCATGGGTAAGCAGATGGCATAGTAGATAGAATGCTGGACTTGGAGTCAGCAAGATCTGAGTTTGAATCCCATCTCAGACATTTGCTAGCTGTGTAATATTGGGCAAATTGCTTAACTTGTCTGCTTCTCAATTCTTCATCTGTAAAATGAGGATAATAATAGCACCTACCTTGAAGAGTTGTTTTGAATTTTAAAGGTCAACAAACCCTAAAATGCTCTAAAATGCTAGTGATTATTGATATTATTATAGGAACCTTGGGGAAAGAGGTAGATGGCTGGGGTAGACCTTGATGCCCTCAGAGAAAGACACTGCTGCTGAAGGAAAGGACAACAGGGATGGGAGAAGCCAGAGGAGGGATCCCAGACCAGTGGGAAAAGAAGCTTATTTAAGACTATTCAGAGCTGGCCCCAGTTCTCTGCCCATCCTCTGATCTCTACAGAGATTATGTATGTTGGTGCAGCCTCTGGTTACTCTTATCCAGTCACATACACTGGGCTTGAACTTCAGGTACACCTGCTCCCTACTCCCCCTCCCAAAGTCTTCTACCCTCTCATTTTCTCTCTAGAATCTTCAGGATAGCTATTTGGTATAGTGGAGAGAGCACTGGGCCTGGAATCTGGAAGATCTGAGTTCAAATCCAACCACTGATACTTCTTTGCTGTGTGTGACCCTGAGGAAGTCATTTAACCTTTATTTGTCTCAGTTTCTTCATCTGTAAAATGGGGATTAGAATAGTAGCTACCTGTCAGGGTTGTTGCAAGGATCAAATGAGATTATAATTATAAAGTGCTTAGCACAGTGCCTGGCACATAGTAGGCAGTATGGGAATGTTAGTTATGATCATTAATAATCATTATTATTATTATTATTATTATTATTATGAGTCTGGTGTTATGTTCCAATGTCCTCTGTACATGTTTTAGCATTTCCTTCTTTGCCTATTAATGAGGAATGGTAGTGGATAGGAAAGGGACCTTTGTAGTCTCCTGAGTTATCTCTAAAGCCAAACCTGGGAAAAAGACAGGACTAGACTTGGTACCTGGCTCCCATAATTACTCTCTATGTGATTTTGGCAAGGTGCTCCATCCCTCCGGGGCTCTGTAAAATGAGGGAGTTGCACTATATCAATTAGTTAATTAAACAACAAGTAGCTACCATATGCAAGTTACTGCTGCTTGCCTCTAAATAAACAGAGGCAAAACAAAGAAACAAACAAAACCAAACCAAAAAACCAATCCCTGGTGTCAAGGAGCTTGCCTTCTATCATGGGAGATATCCCATATATAGTATATAGAGAAAGAAAGATGTACAAAATTAATAACAAATAGATATAAGAGACTTAAATATAAGAGAGGGAGGGAAAGCACTAGAAGTTGGGTGAGGGGAATCAGGAAAGGCCCTTTCCAAGTCTTCTGACTCTAGGATTCCGGTTCCCTTCTCTCTTGCCTCACCTTCCCCACCCTGCCAACAATCCCCTGAAAGATTTCTCTCTGAGGTTATTCTTACCATTGGTGCCTGCATTGGTTGGCTGCCTAGGCTTGGCTCCTCTTTTTCCTCACAGCAGTCCTCACAGAGATGTCTGGTGATGCTGGCATTTAGATTCCAATGGGCAAAATCCAGTTTTGAGCTCCCATTCAGAGCCTACACATAGAAAGAGAGCTGAGAGCTAGAGAGGACTTAGGCAGGGGCATATCAATCCTGCAGGTCACCAGCTTTGCCACTGCCGTCCAACGGGCTCCATGCTCTGTCCTCCCATTCGGTATACCCACACCATTTTGGGAGGATTCATTTTAAGGGCCTTAGAAGTAGGCACATCCCTCAAGTACTGCAAGTTACTTTGCCATGCTGATGATAAAAAGGGAGAGGGAAGAGGTGGAGCCTGTATGCCTTATTTGTCTTCTGCCTCTTCTTTTTATTCCTAATGTTGTCTTTCCCTCTGCCTAGCATGAGGTCAGGGCTAAACTGGAAGTATCTTAACATATTGGATGCATCTGGGTTTTATCTTCACTGGCTTCCTGGCTCCCTTTCTGAGTGTCCCTCTTCTACCTTCTCCTTCCTCTTTCAGTCCCCAGTATACCATTTGTCCTCATCCATAGAATCATCTATTTAGAATGGAGAGGGTGGGGCAGCTAGATGGTACAGTGGATAGAGCCCCAGCCCTGGAGTCAGGAGGACCTGAGTTCAAATCCGGCCTCAGACACTTAACACTTACTAGCTGTGTGACCCTGGGCAAGTCACTTAACCCCAATTGCCTCACTAAAAAAAAAAAAAAAATTAAAAAAAAATAGAGTGGAGAGGGACCTCAGAAACTATGAGGTCTGGCCCCTTAATTTTACAGAGGAGGAACCTTAGACATGAAGGGCCTGAGTGATTTGTTCAGAGTCACAAAGCTAGTGTTGGCATTGGTATTTGAATCCAGGTGTTCTGACTTCAAGTCCAGTGCCCTTGACACTCTGTTATGATGCCCCTCAGTGAACTACCATTGTGACCATGACTATCTGAGACCAGGATTCCCAACTAACTGTATCCAGCAAACAAAAGGTGTATCCAGGGGTAGTTTATGTCACATGTAGCTGGTCAGGTGCGCTCTTTAATGTGAATGGAACCATGGTGGCAGTGTCTAACTATGATGAGGGAATGTGAAGAAACAGAATGGGGACCCTTCAGAGAGTCCATTGAGGCCAACCCCTCAATTTACAGATGATGAACCAGTGTAATAGACAGGTTAAGTTACAGTTAGTGAGTTTAGAGGTGAAATGAGCCCTTCTCTGTAGGTTCCCTGACTGCCTGTGATTATCCCAGGAGTCCTGGAAGGAATCATCAGGCCACTCTCCCCATGAGGTCATAGAATTTGGGATATTTCTGCCCAGATCTGGATTGTGAGTCATAGCTTGAGCTTAGGTGCCTGCGAAGTCCCTTACCTTTGACTGGTTAAGCAGCTGGAGGAGGATGGTCCTTGTAAAGTTAAGGGTACCCAGGGACTCTCGGTAGAGATCAACCTATCCAAGGGAAAACAAGAGGGAAGATTTAGGAGGCCACAGCAGTAAGGCAATATCTCTCATAAATGGGCTGAGAGTATATTATTATTTTTTTTAAATAAAATTATTTTATTATTTTCCAGTTACATGTAAGGATAGTTTTCAACATTAGTTTTCTTTTCTTTTTTTTTTTTTGGTGAGGCAATTGGGGTTAAGTGACTTGCCCAGGGTCACACAACTAGTAAGTGTTAAGTGTCTGAGGTCTGATTTGAACTCAGGTACTCCTGACTCCAGGGCTGGTGCTCTATCCACTGAGCCACCTAGCTGCCCCCTCAACATTAGTTTTCAAAGGATTTTTAGTTCCAAATTTTTCTCCCACCCTCCATTCCCTCCCTCCTCCCCATGACAGAAAGCAATCTGATATAGGTTATATATGTACAATCACATTAAACATATTTCTGCATTAGTCATACTGTGAAAGAAGAATCAGAGCACAAGGGAAAAACCTCAAAAAAGAAGGAAAAAAACACACCCCCAAAGTAGAAACAATATGGTTCAATCTGCATTCATAATCCACAGTTCTTTTTTTCTGAATTTTGAGAACATTTTCTATCATGAGTTCTTTGAAACTGTTTTGGATCATTGCACTGCTGATAAGAGCCAAGTCTATCACAGTTGATCATCACACAATGTTGCTATTACTGTGTACAATGTTCTCCTGGTTCTGTTCCTCTCACTCAGCATCAGTTCATGTAAGTCCTTCCAGGTTTCTCTGAAATCCTCCCGCTCATCATTTCTTACAGCACAATGGTATTCCATTATATTTATATACCACAACTTGTTTAGCCATTCCCCAATTGATGGGCATTCCATCGATTTTCAATTCTTTGCCACCACAAAGAAAGCTGCTATAAATATTTTTGTACTTGTGGGTCCTTTCCCCTCTTCTATGATCTTTTTGGGATACAGACCTAGCAGTGGTAGCACTGGGTCAAAGGGTATGCATAGTCCCATAGCCCTTTGGGCATAGTTTCAAATTGCTTTCCAGAATGATTGAATCAGTTCACAGCTCCACCAACAGTGCATTAGTGTTCCAATTTTTCCACAGCTTCTGCAACATTTATTATTTTCCTTTTTTGTCATATTAGCCAATCTGATAGATGTGAGGTGGTACCTCAGAGTTGTTTTAATTTGTATTTCTCTAATCAAAAGTAATTTAGAGCATTTTTTCATATGGCAATAGATAGCTTTGATTTCTTCATCTGAAAACCGCTGGTTCATATCCTTTGACCATTTCTGAGAGTATATTATTGCATTGTCTTATTCTCCTATCCCATTCACTCCATCGCATTCTGATCACGACTATGCACATATACACTTATACTTATGTTATATCTGCTCTTAAGAATACATATTGTCTATCCTGATAGAAAGTAATCTCCCTGAGGGCAAGGACTGCTTTATTTTTTAACTTATATCCCCAGCATGTAGCCTGGTAGTCACATAATAAATGTTTGCTGATTGATTGTATATATGCTCTCATATCTCTCCATATGTATTATTATTATGAAAACATATATATGTATACACACATACAGCATGAATCTCAAAATATCTAGAGAAAGGCCTTTTGTGCTTCAAGTGGGTCCTATGTGGATGATTGATGGGAGAGCATGGACAAAAGTTGCCTATGTTGAGAAAGCATAGATGAATATTGATATGGAAGCAGTGTCTACCATTTTTGGACACAGATCCAATGATGTAAAGGCTTTCATGATCACAAAGAACTTTGCATTTTTATTTAATACTGAAATGCTTCACAGTAATTCTGTTAGGCAGGTAGTGGAATTATTATTATCTGTATTTTATGGATGAGATAACTCAGGCTCAGAGATATTAAATGACTTGTCTGAAGTCACATAAATCTGCAAATGTTCTGTTCCCAAATTCAGTACTATTTCTACTACAGCCTTCTCCTACAACTCCCAGGGAAGGGAATACCTGGGTACTAATAAAAAGAGAGAAATAGGAGTGGATAGTGTTTTGGGATAAGAGAAGATTGTGACATCTTAGGTCATAGATCCCACCATATTCATTAGCTTATTGGAAATCTATGAGGTGTCCATTGAGAAGTTGAAAGAGCATTCTTAGAACTTAGTACAGTGCCTGGAACATAGTAGGTATTTAATAAATGCTTACTAAATGGTTGCCTATTGACTATTCCCTGGGAAGGTTTTATGTTCCAACTTCTGTAATGTCTAAGAGTTAGGTTAGTTCTGCTTACAACAAGGCCATGGTATTGCTTCAGACAAAGCCTGGGATAGTGTCAGACCTTCAGTGAAATAGAATCACAGAATCATAGAATTAGGGAGTTTTAAAGGACCCCAGTGGCTATCCAGTCTAATTCTTATGTATAAGGAGTTTCTACTATAACATATCCAACAAGCAAATATTTTCCCTTCTCCTTTCTAACTCCTTTCTTTAAAGCTCAAGGTCAGGATGGTGGAAGCGAGTCAAACTTGTTTCCTTGAGACCCAAGTTCTATGACATTCAGTCCCTGACTCCCCTTTGGATCTCACATAGGGAGACTAGCCAAGATGGCAGAGTAGAAGGAAGCAGTACAAGCTTAGCTCTCCCATACAACCATTCTACAAAGATCTAGAAAACATCTTTATCAGGAAATCTGAGGAAAAGTCACAGTGAGTCAATTCTCCAGCCTAGGTCAGCATAGGGAGATAAAGAGATCTGCAAACTCTGGGATGGAGTCTAGCTATGAGGGCTCACGTGGAGTCTTCTAGCATAAGAACTGAATAGGGGTCTGGGACTCTGAAATGGGTCAAAAAGAAATCTTAGATTTAGTGAAAAAAGCTTGATGCTATTTAGGACCTGATACTGTTTATGGTTCAGTAACAGAGGTCAACTGGTAGCTCTGTTAATCATATCTCAGAAACTGGACTAAAGATCCAGTGTGAACTGAAGAGAGGGCTTGCTCTTAATGGTAGCAGAGCAGAGGAAGAAGCAGTCATGGGACTGAGTCTGGCTGCTGGGCAAAGAGCAAGAACAGAAGTGAGAAATGACTGTACAGTTCAGACCTCAGGAGCTGGGTGAGGTCTTACATACAGCTCCCAGCCTACTCTGATGCCTACAGGAGAATAACAGGGTGGGGAGCCCAACTGGGGATCCTGCAGTTCTGTTACTCTGAACATGTAGAGCTTTTTAGCTAACTCATGGTGGCTGAGTCCAGCAGTGGTCTATTGGAATTCTAACCAGGGGAAAGTCTGTCCATAGTTGTGTTTTTTAGATCCAAATCCAGGTTAGGAGCTTGCAAAGCTCAGGTCAGGGTAGCAGCAATCAGACTTCACCCTTGATCACACTACTTTGGGAACACTAAAACCTTGCAGGTCCCAAGCCTGAACTGTTCCTGAGATCTTTGGAGAATACAGCACTCAATAAACAGAGAAAGTAGCAACAAGACCTAAATTAATAGAAAACAAGACCAAGTAAGGTCCAGAAATTCCCTTTGAAAGTGCAATGATCCTGGCCCTCATCCCAATTTGGAAAATAAGCATGGAAGAATGAGTAAACATAAACAAAAAAGAGTCCCATTATAAAGAACTATTATTGTAATAGATGCCTAAGCCAAAAACCTAGAAGAAGAAGAAGAAGATAACTTCAAAAGAGCTTCGAGAAAATCCTAAAACAAAAACTCAATTCGAGCATGGGTTCAGTTACAATTCCTGGGAGAAACAAATCAAGAGTTAAAGGTTCTCCAAATCCAGAAAAAGAAAGAAAAGAAACCGTGGAATATGGAAGCTGATTGGACCCTACGATCTCTTTTGTTTTGGGTGCTGCTGTTTTTCTTTTCTGAGGTTTTTCCTTCTTGCTCTGATTCTTCTTGTATAACATGAACAATGCAGAAATATGTTTAATGTTATATATCAGATTACCTGCTGTCTAGCGGAGGGGGGCAGGGAGGGGAGGGAGGGAGAAAAAATTGGAAATTGGAAATCTTATCTAAACAAAGGTTGAAAACATATAAATAAATACATGAATGAATGAAAAAAAATGTTCCTTGTAAATGAAATGAGAGTGCTAAAAAATTAGCAAAGAAATGAGATCTATGAAGGAAACCCTTGGAAAGAGAATTAATAGCATAGCACAAGAGGTACAAAACCTCATCTAAGCAACCAGATTTCTTGAAAATTAGAATGGACCAAAAGTTAATTACTCCATGAGGCAACAAAAATATTAATGTCAAAAGACTAAAAAAAGAAGAAAATATAATGTATTTTATATATATGATATAAGCAACCTGGAAAAAAGATCAAGGAGAGATAGTTTAAGAATCACCAGACCAGGGGACAGCTAGGTGGTGCAGTGGATAAAGCACTGACTGTGGATCTGGGAGGACCTGAGTTCAAATCCGGCCTCAGATGCTTGACATTTAGTATCTGTGTGACACTGGGCAAGTCACTTAACTCTCATTGCCCCGAAAAAAAAAAAATCACCAGACCACCTGAAAGCCATGTCTAAAGACCTGGACATTCTGTTTCAAGAAATGATAAAAGAAAACACCTCAGATCTCTTAGAAACAGAGGAAAAGTGAAAGCTGAAAAAAACAACTCTTCCTTTAGAAAGAAACTCTCTGAAAATAAAACCTATCAGGAATATCATAGCCAGAATTCAGAGCTTTCAGGTCAAAGAAAAAAAAATGTTGCAAGTAGCCAGATGTCACCCAGTCCTTTGTTTAACACCCCTCTAATGCATTTCTCATAACATTATGGTTTATCGTTTTCTGTATATGTGCTTCTTTCCTAGACTGTGTGCTCCATAAGGGAATTGGCAATATCTTATCTAAGTTCTGAATCACCCCTCACATTCAGCAGAGTAGACACATGGTAAACATTTAAATAAGGCTGAAAGAATGAATGAACCAGTGAATACTTTTGAATAACCCATGACAACTTCCTTACCTCTCTTTGTCCTTTTCCTTCTTTTTCTTTCTCAAAGCTTTCCATATGGTGCAGCTTATATACATTGCAGCTATCATTACAAATGTTCATTCGTATAGTGCCCTCATCTTTTCTGTCTGTTATCTGAGGAGCAAGAAGACAAGTTCAGTGTTAAATTTGTGGAGATGAGTCAGCCCTTCTTATCACTAGGCTGCCAGAATTTCTGATTTGAAGGGAATTTCTGGTTTTGATGTGAGGAGATTCCAAGGATCAAAGCTAGAGTCAAGGGGCAGTGAGAGATGCCTTCCTTAGCTGATGTGGGGTACAAAAATGAGTGGTGACAACTTGAGAGGAGGGAGAGGAAGGAAACTGGAGAAAGAGTTGGTGAAAATTTGGATCCTGTCTCATAGAACTATGCCATTAATGTGATGAGACAAACTGAGCTGGAAGGGCGATTGTAGTAAAGGACAAGGTGACCCTAGAGATGGGGAGTAGGGAAACATTGTTAATGTATCTTCTATGCAGCCTACCTCTAAGGGTGTTGTGAGGCTGAAATAAAATTTTAAAAGTACTTTTAAAACACTATATAAATGCAAATTGTTGTTGTTGGCCTACTATCACCAGGCCTCGAGTCTGATGATGACTTCATTCTTTGAGCCATCTACTGCACTCCTGCTGATATGAAGCAAAATTTATTGAGCAATACAGGGGTGTACAAATGTTTAAAAAACTGGGCTCTCTGAAAAAAATATGAACACACATTTCTACATTTAATCTGCATCATTAACACTTTGTTAAGGCTAGAAAATCAACAAAACAATAAATCAAGCCTTTATCTATAGTGATTGCCAATTTCTAAGATGTAAATGCTTTCACTGAAAATTTAATAGTCAGCACCAAGTTCCTTAGAATTGGTTCCAGCATACCTCTACCCACCTTGGACTCACTCCTTGCAACAATGGAAACACAATGTTTGTCTTTTTGACTCACAGAGACAGCAGGCAATTTTTTTTCTATCTCTATGAAATAATTTTGGGGAATTAAATTGGTATAGTCTTCATTAAGTTAATTTAGTTAGTATTGCCATCTTTCTTATATTGACTCGGCCTACCCATGAACAGTTAATGTTTTTCCAAGTATTTAGTTTTCTCTTTATTTATGCAAAGTGTTTTATAGTTCATTAAATTCATATAGTACCTATGTAACTCTTGGTAGATATGTTCCCCAATATTTTATAGGTTCTGTAGTTATTGGGGGGGGGGCAGGGCAATGAGGGTTAAGTGACTTGCCCAGGGTCACACAGCTAGTAAGTGTCAAGTGTCTGAGGCTGGATTTGAATGCAGGTCCTCTTGAATCCAGGGCCAGTGCTTTATCTACTGTGCCACCTACCTGCCCCATGTAGTTATTTTGAATGGTAGTTCTCTTTCTTGTTTTCCCTCCTGGGTTTTATTGGTTATATGTAGAAATACTGATGATTTATGTGGATTTATCTTATGTCCTGCAACTTTTTTTGAAGTTATTATTTACTTAAATTAAATTTTAGTTGCCCCTGTAGGGTTAGTAATTTTTAATTGACTATGTACACTATCACATCATTTGCAAAAAGCAATAATTTTGTTTTCTCTTTATGCTTGTTCCATCAATTTCTTTTTCCTTTCTTAATACAATAGTATTAAGTACATTCCTAGTACCATACCAGAAGGCCATTTAATTTGTTTTTTGACTCACCAATTCTTTAGAATTATATCATTTAGTTTCCAATTATCTCTTAGTTCTTTAAGGACCATTTATTAAATAAAATTTTTACTGCATTTTTACCAGCATGTTATGTTTAGTATTCCTTCTTTTCTACATATTTTAGTAAACTTTTATGTCCTAATACATAGTCCTGAGAAATATGCCTTCTGCCATTTATGTAGAATAGGTCATTATCAGAAATATGACCATACATCTCTCATTGCCTTTTGAGTTGTAACAATTGGAATGACGCCACCTGCTGGAGACTTACTATAGAAAAGTTCCGCCATGAGGTGAAGGCCTCTGAAGGCAAGACCATGCATCTTTTCTTTGGTGTCAGGAAGTGATGTTTGCTTGTGGGAGGAAGAAGGGGGAGCCTGGAGCTCTAACTCATTCTCTTTCGTGTGGACTCTGGCGGAGAGCGGAGCTAGAAATGTGCTCTCCCTTTAATAGATAGATGAATGTAGGCCACTCTCTCTCTCTTTACCAAATTCTTATTCTCCTTAATATATGCTTAAAAGTTTAACTCTAGTTAAAGCTTATAATTTATTGGTGACCACTCATTAGATATTTTAGACAGACTAGCTAGAATTTTAGCCTTAACAGAGTCAACTGCAATTTTTCTCTCTCTGAGATTGTGGTGTTCCCTTATTTACAATCCTGTACCATCACCAGAATATTTATATTGAAGAGGTGGCCTCTGTACCATTGAGGAGCTTGGAATAGTCAACATTTCCCAAATTTAATCCATCCTGTTTTCTTCTTCTTCTTCTTCTTCTTCTTCTTCTTCTTCTTCTTCTTCTTCTTCTTCTTCTTCTTCTTCTTCTTCTTCTTCTTTTTGGGGGAGGCAATTGGGGTTAAGTGACTTGCCCAGGGTCACACAGCTAGTAAGTGTTAAGTGTCTGAGGCCAGATTTGAACTCAGGTACTCCGGATTCCAAGGCCGGTGCTCTATCCACTGCACCACCTAGCTGCCCCTATACTGTTTTCTTCTTAGTGAATTCTGGGCCCAACTCATTTTCCATTTGTGTTGCCTCTCCCAAATATATGTACTGATCTACTAATTAAATGGATAGTGTCATGGAAACAATGAACATGAAATTGGACAGACTTTGAAAGACAGTGGAGCACAGAAGGGTCTGCAGTGCTGTGGTCCATGAGGACAGGACTGAATGACTGAACAATAACAACAATGAAAACCACCTATTTCCTGCTCATGCTTTCATTGATGTGATCCTCAGTATTCATGTAGAAAATTCTCATAAAATTTGTGTAAAGTTGAGAAAGTCATCATTATGGATTATTTGGGGGGTATTAATATGATCTGTAATTTTTAAATATAATTTTGGCATTTTGGCTATTGTAATAAGAAAGGAAAAAGAAATTGATGCAACAAGGATAAAGAGAAAATAAAATGATCGCTTTTTGCAAATGATGTGATAGTGTATATAGTCAATTAAAAATTAACTAACTCTACAGGGGCAACTAAAAATTAATTTAAGTAATTAATAACATCTGCAAACCTTCAGTATTTCTACATATGACCAATAAAACCCATGAAGGAAAACTAGAAATCTCTGAAAATGACCTCTAAATCTTTCAAGATTGTGCTGGGGGGCAGCTAGGTGGCGCAGTGGATAAAGCACCGGCCCTAGAGTCAGGAGTACCTGAGTTCAAATCCAACCTCAGACACTTAACACTTACTAGCTGTGTGACCCTGGGCAAGTCACTTAACCCCAATTGCCTCACCAAAAAAGAAAAAAAATTAAAATTAAATAAGATTGTACTGCCTCCAGCATGGATTTCCTCAGTGAATGTTTGATCTGGTCCAGCTGCTATTCCCAACTTTATCTTCATTGGTGTCATTTCTACTTTGTATAGCACATAGGGGATGGAAGTGTCAAGAGTCCAAATGTTGTGGTTCTTTTGTTACTGATGATAAAAATAGAATCATTATAGAAAAGGGACAGATTTGTTCCATTTTTTGCATCTGTTTTCTGGCCTAGTTTTATTCATGAGTGGTTGTGGAATTTTTGACTTATTTATATTTCCTGTGACAAACAGTTATTGCAAATACAACTTGTTACTTTTGCTTCCATGATTAGACTATGTCAACCTCTTTGCTTGTCTCTCTAAGGGGAACCTGTGAGCCACTTAGTGCCATTTAGTGCACCTTTCTTCTGTCTCCTGGTTTTCTTTCTTGTGAGAATGTCAATATTGATGTGCTCCAGTTCTTTTGACAGTATGTTAAATTGCTGGCCACTGGACAGAGACTTTCTTCTTCAAGTACCTGCATTTAATTTAGTGTTTATATATGGTCTATAAATCATGGATTCTTGGCACCTTCAACCTAATTATCTGCTGCTTCATCACTCTCACAGTTTAAATGGAAGGGGTCTACAGAGGAATGAGGGTCATTTTATGCTTTTTTTGATTCATGGATTGCCATGTTCCCCCAAAATCCTTCACCTTGTAGTCAGCCAATTAAACAGGATTCTCTAGGTTTTTATCCAGTTGGCTCTAGAACAATAGATGAGTTATCACTGAGGCTGAACTAGCAGCCTTTTTAGATGATAGAACTCACCAGAGCTCCCATGCTTTTCTGGGATGGACTTTGAAAATGTAGAGTTATCATCAGTCATGGGAGTAAGGCTCTGGAGAAGGCATGGGACATTAGCAGGCCATTAACATGTGAGAGAATCAACCAGGCTGTGCAGTCCAAGACAAATATAACCTCGTTTAAAGGATCAAAGTAACAACCAGATGAATACAAAGATTAGTGCTAGAAATCTAAAAGGTAACAGAATCCAGTTAGGATTTTCCATGCAGGCAAATGTGGTCTGAGTCTGGAAATAATGGGTCAAGTCCAAGGGGGCTTTGGGATAAACAGGGTCAGGATAACTTGGAAGAATAAATAATGGCATCAACTAATGGCTAGCATTTATATAATGCTTTAAGGTCAGCAAAGCACTTTACATTTATTATTTCATTTGATCTTTGCAATAACCCTATGAGGTAAGTGCTATTGTCATCTCAGTTTTACAGATGAGGAAATTGAGACTGAAAGGGGTTAAACAACTTCTCCAGGCCCCCAAAGCTAGTTAGTATCTGAGGCAAAATTAGAACTCAGGTCCTCCTGACTCCAAGTTCAGTGCTCTATCAATTCACTGTATCACTTTGATTCACCTGAAGAATCAGGTTGAATCAGTATCATTTTATAGTAGCAGTGTGCTCCCTGCATGCCATCTTCTTTGCCATCTCTGCTCAGCTGAAAACTTGTGTAGTCTTATGTAAATGGATGAATTCGTTTACTCTCCTTGATGAGGGAAATTATATGTCCAGGATAGGTTTGTCATCCTCCTATGGCAGCATATGGGTATTGTTCCAAAGCATAGCTTCAGCTCTGCCATCTTGCTGCCATCCCCCATGCACAGAAGGGACTTTACCTGACTTTCTATATTCTTAGGGCTGGACTACTTCATGGTCCTGGGGCACAGCATATTTTGGGATAGGTTGCTCAAGCCCTGAGAGATGGATGACTGAACTCTGGTCTCTCCACTACTTTCCATCTCCATTTCTCCCAGGATTTCTGGACTCACCCACTGTGTACCCTCCCCCAAAGCCATCATCCATAGCTTTTCCCAGTTGAGGAACCTCTATTATGACCTTTAACTGTCCTTGACTTTCAACCCATTTTCAAACTTACCGCAGTCATTCCTGAGTAACCACCAATTATAAAGAACTCTCTCTTTGTTCTCTTAGGCTTGTCCTGTAAGAAAAGAGAATCAAGGTAGGTGTTGGGCACATGTTATCATGTAGGGGGATTAAGGGGCCCCTGGGTATGAGTCATGAGGAAGCTTAACAATAACTTTCATACATTTTCCCACTGATCATCAGATTCAACACCAAAAATGATGGAGTAGAAAGAAGATTCTGGAAAGATGGTGGAATAGGCTAGAAAACTTTTAGTTCTCCAAATTTTCTCCACAAAAAAGATAGAACCTTACCTCAGAGGGAATGTACAGCAGTGGAAATAAACAAAAGTCAGGGTAAAACAGTTGTTCTCCTAAAACAGCTTGAGAAGACCCCCTAGCAAAGATTTGACCTTCAAGAGTGGAGGAGGTTTGGCCTGAGTGAAGTGCAAACACCTCCAGGCTAACTGTGGAATCAACAAACAAGTGCTAGGGGGTAGCTGGGGTTGGGAGGCAGCCTCAGCCTTAGAAACTTTCATCTCACAGAGTGTGTGGAGGTCTGACAGTTTAGTAGAAGATTGAAGGACTGTCTACTGTCAAGGGACACCAAGCACAGCTATGCTGACCAGATGGGTCCCAGATAGGGCTGCCACTGTGGAAGAAAAGGAGCTAGCACATACTTGGTGAATGCAGTAGCAGAGGGTTAGAGACCCTGCTGGCTGTGGGCACTTTCAGGAGAGCAGAGTCCCTGGTTTTTTTTTTTTTTTTAATTTTTTTTTTTTAGTGAGGCAATTGGGGTTAAGTGACTTGCCCAGGGTCACACAGCTATTAAGTGTTAAGTGTCTGAGGCCGGATTTGAACTCAGGTACTCCTGACTCCAGGACCGGTGCTCTATCCATTGTGCCACCTAGCTGCCCCGAGAGTCCCTGGTTTTAGTGCCAGTGAGGTTAGAGAGAACAGCTATAGTTTGCAGCCACCAGAAAGACCACAGGAAAAAAGATCATTTGTGGGACAGTGAGTCTGGGGGCCCTAGCTGTGGCTTAGGAGAAGAGAAGACAGTCCAAAGTTGAGCCCTGGGAAACACCATAAGAAAATAACAATAAGAAGGACCTGAAGCTTGGGGCATCATTCCTCATACCTCTGGACTAGAACTTTATTACACTAATAGCTGCTAAAAACAAAATTAAAAAATTAAAAATGAGTAAGCAAAGGAGAAAAAATCCAACCATAGATAGCTGTGGTGGGGATAGAGAAGATCTGGGTTCATATTCAGAGGAAGGTAATGGGTCTAAAAAAGTTACTGCTTTTTCAGTGAGAAATGTCACATGGTCCCAAGCACAAAAAGAATTCTTGGAAGAATTTAAAAGGACTTTAAAAAGTAAATGAGAGAGATCAAGGGAAAATTAGAAAAAAAATAAGAGCAATCTGTGAAAATTATGAAAAGAAAGTCAATCAACTTGAAATAGAGAATAAAAAACTTAAGGAAGAAAATAATTCCTTGAAAATTAGAATTGAGCAAAGGGAAGCTAATAATGTTCTAAGATACCAAGAAATAATAAAACAAAATAAAAAGAATGAAAAAATAGAAAAGAATGTAAAACATCTAATCAGAAAAACAACTGATATAGAGAACAGATAGAGGAAAAACAATGTCAGGATAGTTGAACTACCTGAAAATTATGATTAAGAAAGAATCTTTATATAATATTACAAGAAATTTCAAGGAAAATTGCCCTGAAGTTCTAGAATAAGAATGCAGAGCAGAAATAGAAAAAAATTTACCAGCCATCACCTAAGAGATCCCAGGAGGAAAACTTACAGGAATATCATAGGTAAGTTTCAAAGCTCCCAGGTTAAGGAGAAAATATCAGAAGCAACAAGAAATAACACAATTTAAATATCATGGAGCTACAATAAGAATTATATAAGACCTAGCAGCTACACATTGAAGGATCACAGGTCTTGGAATACTATATCTCATAGAGCAAAAGAGCTGGGTATCTTATTCAGCAAGGGTAATTTACACGGCAAAGTTAAGCATAATCCTGAAAAAATTGATACAGAAGAACCTAGTAGGGGGGAGGACAGGTAATGCTGGAAACTTACTCTTATTGGGAATGGGTTAAAGAGGCAACAACATATATATCTAGAAGGTTATAAAAGTCTTCTAAATTCAGAAAGAAATAAGAGGGGGAGAGAATGAGGGAGAGACTCTTGGATGGATGTGTAGGTTAAGGAATTGGAGGACAAGGTATCGGGTAGAAGTAAAGCAGAGGAGTGAGGATAGGAATCGGTTGAGAAGGATAGTGAAGAAAAATAGAAAGGAAAATATACAAGAAGTAATTATAGCTTAGAATGTGAATGGGATGAATTTACCTAGAAAATGGAAACTGATAGCAGATAAAAAATTTTGAATTCAACAATATGTTGCTTTCAGGAAATGCTATAAAAATGAGAGATACACACAGAGATAAAATAAAGCTCAGGAGTAGAATTTATTATGTAAAAAAGGAGAGGTAGTAATCATGATCTCAAAGATAAAGCTAAAATATATTTAATCAAAAAAGAAAAATAGGGAAACTACACTATGTAACAGCAAGATTATTCAACATTGTTTTAGACCTTTTAAAATAACTAGATGGTATAAAATACCTGAAAATATACCTGCCAAAACAGACACAGGAACTATTTGAACACAAACATAAAATGCTTTATACAAATTTAGATCTAAATAATTGAAGTAATATTTATGTTCATGGGTAGGTAGAGCCAATATAATGGGGAAAAATTACAATTTTACCTAATGAATCTATTTAATGTCATCCCAATTAAATTACTAAAAAATTGACTTATTGAGTTAGAAAAAATAACAAAGTTCATTTGGAAGAACAAAAGGTCAGGAACTTTAAAGAAACCAGAGGAAAAAAGATGTAAAGGAAGCAGATGCAGTAGTATCAGACCTTATAAGGCAAGAACATTGTTGAAGTATAAAATGGAAAATGTTATTATTTTAAACTAAAATTTATTTATATAAATGAAACCTTATGCAATCAAAAATAGAAGGAATGCAGATAATTGGGGGTGGGGGGATTTTCATAGGCAATCTCTTAGGATGTGATTGGGTCAGAATATTGCTGTGTTGTAGGAAATAATGAACTGGCTGATTTGGAAAAACATGGAAAGACTTGGACTTATGAAGGAAGTTGCTATCCACCTTCAAGAGAAACAGATGACAAAGAGAAATATACATAATATGGTCTTCCATATATGTGTATGATTATATATGTGTATATATGTATATGTGTGTAGATATCTATATGTAGATATGTAAATATATATGTGTAAGCAAATATATTATAGCTTTATTTAGGGTGGGGAGGAGGGAACGAGGGGAAAAATAAAATAAAAAGCACACAGGAGGGGCAGCTAGGTGGCATAGTGGATAGAGCACTGGCCCCGGAGTCAGGAGGACCTGAGTTCAAATCCGGCCTCAGACGCTTAACACTTACTAGCCGTGTGACCCTGGGCAAGTCACTTAACCCCAATTGTCTCACACACACACAAAAAAAGCACACAGGACATGACGAATGCGGAAATATTTTTAATGTGATTGTACATATATAACCTATATCAGATTTCTTGCTTTATTGGGGAGGGTGGGGGGAAGGGAAGGAGGGAGAAAAATTTGTAACTCAAAATCTTATAAAAATCAATGTTGAAAATTATCTTTTCATGTAACTGGAAAAAATACTATTAAGATTGGGAGGGAAAGTACACAGCAGAGAACAAAAGAACAAATGAGGCAGCTTTGAAAACAATGTGTAGTGTTTATTATATAGGTTTTCTTGAAATGGAAATTTGTTGTTTTATATTAGTTCTCTTATGTTCTACTGTGTACGTGTCAATTTTTTCTTTTCTCATTTTGTATTAAGATTAAAATAAATTTTAAAAAATTACCAAAAAACAAATAAAAGGAATAAATTCCCACCCCCCAAACAACTCTCTCAGAATGGCTGGCGTACAGCAGACAATCAATTAAAGTTTGTTTAATTGAATTAATATCAGTGACTTTAGGGTAGAGTCTTATTATTTTTGCTTTGTAGCCTCGGTACCTTGCACATTGCCTATATGTAGAGAACACTTAAAAGAAGGTCAATGCTTTTGTTAAGGGCTAAAATTCTAGCTAGTCTGTCTAAAATATCTAATGAGTGGTCACCAATAAATTATAAGCTTTAGCAAGAGTTAGACCTTTAAGCATTTATTAAGGAGAATAAGAATTTGGTAGAGAGAGAGAGAAAGGCCTAGATTCCTATCTATTAAAGGGAGAGCACATTTCTAGCTCCGCTCTCCACCAGAGTCTGCAGGAAAGAGCACGAGACTGAGCGCCAGTCTCTTCCTTCCTCCTCCCACTAGCCTGCGTCACTTCCTGATGCCAAAGAAAAGACTCCTGGTCTTGCCCTCAAAGACCTTCGCTTCATGGGTGGAACTCTTCTACAGTAAGTCTCCAGCAGGTGGCGTCATTCCAATCGTTACACTTTCTTCCTTCCTTCCTTTATCTATTTATCTATTCATTCATTCATTTATTAATTAATCTATTCATTCATTCATTTATTTGTTTATTGATTAATTCATTTACTTATTTACTCATTCATTTATTCAATTATTCATTCATTCATTTATCTATTTATCTATCTATTTATTATTTATTTACAGTCAACAAGCATTTATTAAGCACCTACCATATGCCAGGCACTTTAGAAATATCATTTGATTTGATTTTCACAACAAGCCTGTCAAGGCAGGTGCTGTTGTCATCCCCATTTTACAGTTGAGGAAACTAAAGTGTGAAGTTTAAAATCTAATTGCTATGATCAAAATCTAATGTGTGGTCACTCTAAATTAGAAATTTATAGCACTAATCTTTGGGGGCATTAAGTATTTATTAAAGTATTTAGAAGTTAGCAAAAGAGAGAGGAAGAACACATGGAGTTCAGAAGGAAAGAGCCTAGCTCCCTGGACCTATTGCTCCTACCCTGACCTCCAACTGAAAAAAACATCCCCTGTCCTCCTCGAGTGGAACCTCCCTGTGGGCCCACCCCAGCAAAGTCCCCACACACAGCTCCAAGCTAATTGACTGGTAGCATTGATTGACATGACTTATAGGGGTTTCTATGAATAGATGTAATGATTCTATGAATAGATATAACTTCCGGACGCTAGTCACATGCTCTCTCCTCAGGGGCGCACTGCCCTGGTTCTCACAATGTCTTTCTCAGCAGGGGGATGGCAACCTGATTGTCACAAATGCAATGAGACAATAAGTGATCTGCCCAGAGTTCTAGGTCCTGCAAGTTTCAAGTGTCAAAGGATTTTGTATTTTATCTTAGAAGAAATAAGGAACGACTGGAGTTTATTGAGTAGGGGGATGACGCTGTCTTGGGAAAATCACTTTGGCAGCTGTGTGGAGGTTGGATTGGAGTGGAGAGAGATTTGAGGCCTGCAAACCAATATGAAGGTTACTGTGTCCAGTCAACAGGTGATGAGAGTTTGAACCAGGATGAGAGTTGTATGAGGGCAGGAGAGCTGAGTGAGAGCTGTTGGAGAGAAAGAAATGATAAGCTTTGGCAACTGTTCACATGTGTGGGGTGTTTGGGGAGAGGATTTGAGGATAAGGACAAAGTTGGTTTTGGTTTTTTGTTTTGTTTTTGTTTTTTGTTTTGTTTTGTTTTGTTTTGGTTTTGGTGAGGCAATTGGGGTTAAGTGACTTGCCCAGGGTCACACAGCTAGTAAGTGTCAAGGGTCTGAGGCCGGATTTGAACTCAGGAACTCCTGAATACAGGGCTGGTGCTCTATCCACTGCACCACCTAGCTGCCCCAAGGACAAAGTTTTAAACTTGGATATTGTCCTTGGCAATAATTGAGTTCAGAAGAGGGGAGAGCTGGGGGAAGAATAGAAGATAAATTCTGTTTTGTGCATGTTGAGTTTGAGATACCTTTGGGATTTGTAGCTCAAAGTGTCCAACAGGCAGCAGGTGAGGTGGCAAGGACCTTAGAGTCATATAAATAGATTTAGGATACATCAGCCTCTACAGGGCAATCATGGGCACTAGTCAAGGGAGAGAGTAGAGAAAGAAAAGACAAGAGCACCCTGTGGGAGAGCCTTGGAGAACACTTACAGTTAGAGGGTATGGCATGGATGAAGATTCAGCAAAGGAGACTGAGGAGAGGTCAGACAGGTAAAAGGAAAACAGAGGGAGAGAAAGACACACAGAGAAAGAGATACAGAGAGACATACTGTAACGATTGGAATGACGCCACCTGCTGGAGACTTACTGTAGAAGAGTTCCGCCCATGAAGCGAAGGTCTTTGAGGGCAAGACCAGGAGTCTTTTCTTTGGCGTCAGGAAGTGACGTAGGCTAGTGAGAGGAAGAAGGAAGGGACTAGCGCTCTGTCTTGCTCTCTTTCCTGAGGACACTGGTGGAGAAGGGATCTAGAACTGCACTCTCCCTTTAATAGATAGGCCTTTCTCTCTTTACCAAATTCTTATTCTCCTTAATAAATGCTTAAAAGTCCAACTCTTCCTAAAGATTATAATTTATTGGCAACCACTCATTGAATATTTTAGACAGACTAGCTAGAATTTTAGCCCTTAACAATACACAGGTGGGTGGGGAAGAGGAGAGAAAGATAGAGATATACACAGAGACAGAAAGAGAGGGAGAGAGGGAGAGGGAAAGGAGAGGGAAGGGAGAGAGAGAGAGAGAGAGAGAGAGAGAGAGAGAGAGAGAGAGAGAGAGAGAGAGAGAGAAAAGAATCACTGAAACTCAGAGAAGAGAGGAAAAAGTATCTAGGAGGAGAAGGTGGTCAGCAGCATTAAAAGCTTCAGAGAGCCCAAGAAGGCTGAGAACAGAAGAGGCCATTAGGTTAAGCAATCAAGAGGTCATTGGTAAATTAGAAGAGAAGAGAAATCAGAACAGTTTGTACAAGGCTTAACAGAGTTGAGAGAAGAGGAAGCAGAGGCATTGATTATACATAGTTTTTTCAAGGAAGATGGTTGGTTGAACAGGGAAGGAGAGATGTAGGCTAATATCAAGTGGGAATAGTAGGATCTAATGGGAGGTTTTAAAGGATGGCCAAGACTTGGGCCTGTTTGAGAGCTGGCAGATCATCTCCTCTCCCAAATGGTATCGAGAAAGGCAAGAAGGAGAAGACCCCTGTCCTCTCGTGTGTCCCTTCTGCCTTCCTTCCAGCCTTAGACTCTTCTCCCGACTCCACCTGCCAGCCCCCACCCTCATCAGACACTGATCCTCCTCTCTCCTGGAACCTTAGCCCTGACAGTCACATACCTGAGTCTCCTTTTCCTCCTCTGCTTGTTCTGTCCCTGTGGAGACTTTTCCCAGAGGGGTCACGGCCACCCCCAGGGTGATTCCTGCCACCAAACTCAACAGCCACAGCCTCATTTTGGCCTCTCTGCAGACTCAGTGCAAGGCCAGCTTAGACTAGAGGTCTAGCGCCTCCCTGGGTGAGGGCAGTGACCTGGCCTTTGGTTATTTGGCTATTCTTTGTGGGAGGTGTCATGGTTTTAGTTATAAACCATCTTTCAGGTCTCTAATATCACAAAAGACCCTTATAGGGGGCAGCTAGGTGGCACAGTGGATGAAGCACCAGCCCTGGATTCAGGAAGACCTGAGTTCAAATCTGGCCTCAGACACTTGACACTTATTAACTTTGTGACCTGGGGAAGTCACTTAACCCTCGTTGCCCTGCAAAAAAAAAAAAAACCAAAAGACCCTTAGAGAGATGGAATCAAAGGGGGACCCAAGACTCCTGGGACAACCACATGCAGTCAGGAAAGTTTTAGTTGAGTTTGTGGCCAAGGCTTGGCCTTTGCTTGTAGATGTTTGGGAGTCATTCTCTTCTGCATTTCTGTCTTGAGTGTCCCTGCCACCACATAACAACTTGTTATGATGGAATTCTTTTCTTCTTTGGCCACTCCTCCTACTGACTTCCTGACTTTGGATTTGATCTTGGGGCTGGGTTCAGTGTAATTCTGGAGGGAAGGTCTGGGCTGCTGCTGTTGCTGATTTCTTGGGGTATTGAGTGTTGTATTAATCCGGGCTCTCAGGGACAGACTTTGAATGCTTCCAAAGCGGTCTGATCCAGAGCAAAGTCTGATTGCTGGCCCCTGTTCAGAGCTCATCAAGCTCCTGCCCCAGGATACAGTCTGAATAATAAATAGTAGATGCTTTTGGACTCAGCTCCCATGTCAGCTGGAAAGTTTTCTTTGTTCAGAGTGAGGGCTTCCCTTTTGTCTGGGATCCCTTCTCTAGTTATTTCTCTCTAGGCTGGGCTAACTGCTGGAACTGCTGCTCCTTATCCATGCAACACCCCCTACTAATGCCCTGCCAGGAACCTTAGTCCCTGTCTGGATGCTGAGGCTGTGAATTATTAATAGCCAGTGCCATGGGAGACCTGGCACAGCCAGGTCATTGAACCCTTGGGAGCCTCTGCCAGGGCTTAGGAGAGGAATAGAGCTGGAGTTGGAGCTGGGGCTTGAGATAGGCTGAGAGGTTTCCTTTTGCTGAGCAAGGCTGAAGGCAGGCTTCTGAGCTCTGCTGAGCTACCGAGTAACAAGGGCACCATGGGAAAGCCTGGGTAATGGAGGGTGGGGAAGAGAAATGGCAGATGTTTGAATGAGGGGCTGTGGTCACACAAGGGAAAGGGGAAGCAGTGTGTCCATTTGGCTGAAGGCAGAGGAGTAGATCAGGGAGAGAGGGGAGGGCTCTAGGCCCTGCCCATAGAAGTGGAGGGGGTGGAGAATCTGACATATCCACTGAAACATTTTGTAGTTTAGTCATTTTTCAGTCACGTCTGACTCCTCATGGCTCCATTTAGGGTTTTCTTGCTAAAGATACTGGAGTGGTTTGTCGTTCCTTTTTCCAGTTCATTTTACAGATGAGAAAACTGAGCTAATAGAGTTAAGTGACTTGCCCAGGGTCACACAACTGCTAAGTGTCTGAGGCTGGATTCAAACTCAAAAATATGTCTTCCTGACTCCAGGTCAGACCCTCCATCCACTACATCACTTAGCTGTCCCTTTTATTAAAACACATCCCATAGTAAAAACAAACAAACAAAAACCCCTCTGGCTCTGGATTATGCCCCTCTGTCTCCAGCTCCTACCCCCATCTCCAAGAAAATAAAAACTGACTGAACAAAAAAAACTCTATTTCTTTCTATGAGGATCCTTTATTGTTCAGTTGTGACTAACTTTATGTGACCCCATGGACAAAGTTTTCTTGGCAAAGATACTGGTGTGGTTTGCAATTTCCTTCTCCAGTGTGTCCCTTTTTTCCAGATGAGGAACTGAGGCAAATAGGGATTAAATGATGTGCCCAGAGTCACATGGCTAGTAGTGTCTGAGGTCATATTTGAATTCAGAGCTTCCTGACTATAGGCCCAGTGCTCTATCTGCTGCACCACCTAGCTGCCCCACGAAGATCCTAACCAGTACTACTAAGGGGTTTAGCGAGCATTGATTCCCCTACAGACTAGGTTTACTTGGGAAAGGGTATAAATGTTGTTCTTGGTCAGTGAGTTCTAAGAGTGAGGCTTGAGAGTGTGGGGTGCAACCTTACTTTCATACTTGAAGTCTATGTGATTTTCATGGAGTGACTGCTCCCTCCACTGGTGGGGATCACAGCATCTCTACCCTCAGAAGATTTTCACCTAGGGTCTGATGAACTTGTGTTTTTTGTTTTGGTTTTAGACATTTTGATAGCTATATTTCAATATAATTGATTTCCTTTGGAATCCTATCTATTTTGACTATTCAAAAATATTCAGAGACTTGGTGCATATGTTTAACCAGGTTGCCAAAGGGGTGTGTGCCATAAAAATGGGTAAGAACTACTTCAGTGGATGGTTTTTGAGAGTATCTGCAGGGGGAAGAATTCATCCTCCTGTGATGAGCCTCTCTGAACTCCAGATAGGTTAGTCCTAACATGACAGATGTCAGAGGATCAGGACTCAAAGCCTTAACAATTTCATAGGATGGGACAGTTTGCTGCTGTAGCCTTCAAGAACCCAGATTCCACTTCATGCTTTGATGAGATGTTAGAATAGGATTTTAGTAGAGGATTCTAAAACCCATGAAAATCTAAAAGCTATGAAATGCTGATGGTGACCTATACATCATCACAGTTTGAGGCACCATCACCCCAGATGTCACACTTATATAGCCTAAAGTAATGGTTTCCAAAGTTATTTGTTCTTTGAAAGCATTTCAAGAACAATAACAAAAGGTATTGTGAACCCCCAGGGTAATTTTATATAATAGTCATAATATTTTTTTAGCTTAATTTATTAAATGCTCACAATAATTGTGATAACTTTTACCCTTCAAAGTTCTAAATTAAAGTTTGCATTATGTAATCCATTATAAATAACAAAGTTATTCTACCCATAATTATGAAATCTCTAAACATAAAATTATAACATATCTACAAACATCATTACAAGTATTTTATGTGGGACATTCAGTAAGAATTAAAAAAATAATCCATCAAAACCTCATGTACTTATTATCTATATTTCATATTATATATCTTTATTTCATAAATTTTTTTGAATATCATAACACTTCTGTAAAATAAGTTACAACTTGAAAGACGTTTAACAAAACAACAATCACATACATATTTAATTTAGTTGTAGCACTTTTAAATTTGGTTTTTTTGTTGTTGTTTGTTTTTTGTTTTTTGCGGGGCAATGGGGGTTAAGTGACTTGCCCAGGGTCACATAGCTAGTAAGTGTCAAGTGTCTGAGGCCGGATTTGAACTCAGGCACTCCTGAATCCAGGGCCAGTGCTTTATCCACTGTGCCACCTAGCCATCTCCTGGACTTTTAAATTTGAACAAAGGTATGTGATATTTGATTCAACCCAAGACAAACAGAATTAAATCTGGTTTAGCATTATGTTTATTTCTGAATTTGAATTTAAGACAGGAATAAAATGAAAATACTCATGTAGTGGACAGTAATGAGAGAATTTTTAAAAATCTCTTGCTGTAAGATGGAAATTCAGTTTTAATTTTCATCCAAAATTTATGACTCTTTTTTGAATGATAGTTGCAGTTCAAATTCATTTACATGTCAACTAAATTTTCTTTTTGAATTAATGTCAATTTATTAGACAAAGCAAGTAAAGGATCTATCCAATGGATTGCAAATCCAATTTAATATTTTCAGGAAAATATTAGTTCAAAGTCATTTAAAAATGCCAGATATTCACTGTTGTCTTTCTTGATAGCCTGATCAAATAAGAAATTATGTGATATTGCAGAGCACACAGTACTGTTCTCAATTGTGTGGTTCTAAATTTTTAGTTTCTTAATCATATTTTTTTTGGTTTTGTCCTAAACATTGAATGTGTCTGTACTTGTACCTTGTAATGATATTTTGGGTTCATGAATTTAAAAAAATATGTCTGCTAAATATGCTAATATTCATAGTCACATCATCTCCCTATTATACTCACTTAGAATGGTCAGTGGACAAGACAACAGATTCTTCATTCATTTATTTAATTAATAAGCATTTATTTTTCCCCTACTCACCTCCATTCCATTGAGGGGAAAACAGAACTCTTGTAACAAATGTGCATAGTAAAGCAAAACAAATCCCCACACGGGCCGTGTCCAAAAATGCATGTTTTATTCTTTATCTTACCCATCACTCTTTCTCTTAGAAGGTGAGTAGCTTCCTTCCTCATCAGTCCTCTGGAATTATGATTATAGAAGAATACAGGGCTGCACTGGTAAATAGTTAACCAGGCTTTTCAAAAGAGAAAGAACAATACATATACTCTTTTTTTTTTTTAAGTGAGGCAATTGGGGTTAAGTGACTTGCCCAGGGTCACATAGCTAGTAAGTGTTACTTAACACTTACTAAGTGTCTGAGGCTGGATTTGAACTCAGGTACTCCTGACTCCAAGGCCAGTGCTCTATCCACTGCACCATCTAGCTGCCCCAATACATATACTCTTAATCTTCATCTATATTATGAACACTTTCTTAAGCCTAAATTATTAAGAAAACAATAAATCTAATGCAGATTTATAGATATCAAGGATTAAATACTCATGCTGAAAATTGAACCATGGCCTCTTCAATTTAAAGCTCATTCCAGTCTACCCCTGGGGGAAGGACAGGCTTTCAGTTGTGTAAAAAGATCCAGTCTTGGATCTCACTGACCTGAAATAACTTCCCAGGTATCACTTCCTCTGTTTACAGTTCCCATTTATATAGCACTTTAAGATTTGAAAAGTACTTTATAAATATTGCATTTAATCTCCACAAGAATCCTGTGATGTCGCTGCTATTATTATTATCATCCCCATTTTACATTGAAGGAAACAAAGGCCAACAGAGGTTAAGTAAATGATTTGCCTGTAATGATTGGAATGATGCCACCTGCTGGAGAGTTACTGTAGAAAAGCTCTACCATGAGGAGAAGGCACCTGAGGGCAAGCCATGTGGCTTTTCTTTATCTGTAATGGGCTAAAATTCTAGCTAGTCTGTCTAAAATATCTAATGAGTGGTCGCCAATAAATCATAAGCTTTAGCAAGAGTTTAGACTTTTAAGCATTCATTAAGGAGAATAAGAATTTGGTGAAGAGAGAGAGAAAGGTCTAGATTCATCTATCTATCAAAGGGAGAGCACATTTTTAGCTCCACTCTCCACCAGAGTCCTCACAAAAGAGAGTGAGAGCGCCAGCCTCACCCCTTTTTCCTCCCACAAGCAAATGTCACTTCCTGACTCCAAAGAAAAGCCACATGGCTTGCCCTTGGGCGCCTTCTCCTCATGGTGGAGCTTTCCTACAGGAACTCTCCAGCAGGTGGCGTCATTCCAATCATTACATGCCCAAGCTCACAGAGCTAGTGTCCGAGACTGAGTCTGAACTAAGGTCTTCCTGGAGCCAGGTCTGGCAGTCTATGGGCCACTTAGCTGTTTCTGTCTAGAAGTGGTCCAAATAATTTTTCCTTTCAGCCTCAGCAGGACTTTCACCTTTCCCTTCTTGCTCAATTCCCTTGATCACTGAACTCACTTGAGGCCTTCACTTCCCAGATCCTTTCCTGATATTGATCTGTTTTTTGTTTTTGTTTTTTGTTTTTGTTTTTTGTTTTGTTTTGGTGAGGCAATTGGGGTTAAGTGACTTGCGTAGGGTCACACAGCTAGTAAGTGTTAAGTGTCTGAGGCTGAATTTGAACTCAGGTACTCCTGGCTCCAGGGTCAGTGCTCTATCGACTGCACCACCTAGCTGCCCCTGAGCTTGATCTGTTATATGTGATCTTTATTTATTACCCGTCCTCTTGTCACCACCACCATTTGGGACTTTGGTGCTGGTGCAGATTCTGGGTTTCCTATAGGAAGCAGAAACTCACCCAACTTATCTCCTTTCCAATGTAGTAGCCCACTCCTCACTGTGGACAGACACTCACTCTTTGGATTTTTACTTTAATAGAACATAGACATTTATACCCCTCTTTAACTTTTTGCCCTTATAGGCAAATTATAGCAAGCCAGGACACACATCCTTGGAGGAACACAATACACCTTGTAGAGAGAAGATGCATCAACTGAGTTTTCAAATGTCCAGTCTCCAGGATACCAGGAAGGACATGCTGGCCTTATTATTTGTTAATTTTTTAAAAAAACTTGATCATCTTGTGGAAGTTCATGAATTGAGTTGCTCTTCATTTCCCTCCCCATTCCCTTCCTTGTATTGTATCCTTTCACCCTCTGCAGCAATTCGATCTATTTTCCTTCCTTCCCCTTCCTAACTCTACATGCATCTTGTCTTTTCTCACTTTAAGTGTAATTAACAAACAGTAACTTATGGGTTTTTTAATTGTTATTTTTGGGGGGCATATCTGAATAGAAAAGGGTGATGAGGTATTCCAGAATGTTCCATAATTTTTCTCATTAAAATTAATAGACCCTCAATGAAAGGGCTACACATTCTTTGAATTGATAGCCTAAAGCTATGGGCAGTCTGGTTTAGAGATTTTCCCTATTCAGGAGATACTCAGCCCTTTATTTTAATATAGTACACCTTCAATCACTTTAACCAATTAGATTTGATTGCTGTTTGATGGACTACCTACTGTTTTGAAGGATATATAAACTGAGTCTGCTTCCATGATTGTCTTTGGTCTTAGAGATAACCAAATGACCATCCTTTGATTAATAATGTGCTGGCCTTATTAATAAAATGATTAAATTATCCTGAAATTATGTCTCATGATCTTTTTAATCATCCCAATGTACAAAAATATTTATAGCAGCTTTTTTTAGTGGTGGCAAAGAATTGGAAGTTAGAGAATATCCATTAGTTAGAGAATTGATGAACAAGTTGTGATATATGATTGTGATGGAATAATATTTTGCCATGAGAAATGACTGGTGTAATGCTCTCTGAAAAATATGGAAGGACTTACATGGACTGATGCAAAGTGAAATGAGCAGAAGAATATTTTATACAGTAACAGTCATATATCTGATGTTCAAATATGAATGACTTAGCTATTCTTAGCAATACAATGATCTAAGACATTTCTGAAGGACTTATGCTTTTGCATTTCCAGAGAAAGAACTGGTGGAGTCTGCAGATCATAGCATACTTTCTCTTTTCTTTATTTTTCTTGGGTTACTCTTTGTCTGTGTTTTCTTTTGCAACAAGCCTAACATGGAAATAATGTTTTGAATTACTGCACATATATAAGCTACATAAAATTGCTTGTCTTCTCAATGAGAAAGAAGGGAGGGAAGAAGAAAATTTAAAACTCAAAAATTTTCTAAATGAATGTTAAAATTGTTTTTACACATAATTGGGGAAAAATAAAATTTTAAAGTTAAAAACTTAATGGAAATAGCATTTTTGCAATACAGATTTTTGTTTTATGGGTAGTTTTCATGGAATAGATTGTGTGTGTGTGTGTGTGTGTGTGTGTGTGTTTAAGGTAAGAGTAAAGGAAATCCAGGGGCAGGGTGACTTTAGGAATACAAGCTAAAGAGAATATTAACTCCTGGAGAATGTGCCCCATTGATTTATTTGAAAAGGTGTACACACACACAAACATACTCATATGTACCCATACATATATGTATATGTACATATATACATGTGCACATGTATAAATGTATGTGTAGATTATGTCTGTAACAAGTAACAGACTTGTTGAACCAGGGAAGAGTGGTGAATTGGGTTGTCTCAGTCAGGTTTACTAGGTATAGTATCACATATGCAAGTGAGATACATGTTCATGTGTAATATTTACTTGTAGTACTGGCTTACTTTTGCTGTTGTTGCCTGGGTAAAATCCTTTCAAGGGATACGAATTAATTTAGTGTAATAGATGGTTGGTTGTCATTGTTCTCAAAGAAGATCACAATGATATCATTATTTTAGTCAAGTACCAATGTTTCCAACTGTGGCTGCTCAGATCAATATAAGCTTGGGATGCTTTACCACAGGTGGGGCACAAATAATCCATGTGAATATTTAGGTTGGATTCTCTAAACTTGGACATCTCATATTTCTTTTGAGCTACTTCAATTCTGCTTTGATCATAGAGCACAACACCTTCTCTGATGAGAGTCCTGTGCCAGTGTCTCCCATGTCAGGCAATCATTTCCAAAGTTCTTAAGAGAGACCTTGAGAGTGTCCTTATAACACTTCTTCTGACCACCTTGTGAGCACTTGCCTTCTGTTAGTTGTCCATAAAATAGTCTTTTAGTCAAGGGTACATTTGGCATTTGAACAGCATCCCCAGCCCATCAGAGTTGTGCTCTCTGCAGTAGAGTCTGAATGCTTGCCAGTTTAGTTTGAGAGAGGACCTCAGTGTCTGCTATCTTATCCTACCAAGTGATATCAGAACCTTGTTAAGACAATTCAAATGGAAGCAATTCAGTTTCCTGGCATGGTGATGGTATACTGTCCAGGTTTCACAGGCACACCACAATGAGGTCAGCACAACTGCTCTGTGAACCTTCAGTCTCCAGTCAGTCCAATATCTGTTCTCTCCCACACTTTCCTTTGGAGCTTCCCAAACTCTGAGCTAACTCTGGCAATGTGTGGATCAACCTCATTATCCACAGTACTCAAAATTTCTTCTGGACAACAAACATCCCATCAACCATTCTTCAGCCTTTTCTGATGTCAATAGCTGAGAAAGCCACTTGATGGCACTTTTCTCAAACTGTAAACTGCTACTATGGGGACTATGGGAACAGGCTAGCATCCTTTTAACAGGTTGCCATATGCCTGCTGGCCACTAGGGAGCAATCAAGCCTGTGAAGACCTGAGTTGTTTTCTTCACAAGGATGGTGGTTTTGTGTTTGGTTTCAAAAGCAGCTTCACCCCTTGTTCCTGAGTTCCAACCTAGAGGATGAGATGAAATATTAAGTAATATAAACCTTTACAATTTTCTGGATCTCCTCCTACCTCTTCAAAGAGTTTTCTCTTTTAGGTGTCCTCCCTCGGTGCTTGTAGATTTAGAAATTTAGCCTGTGATCTCTGCAAGATTATTTTACTTAGAGTAAGATGAAAAGGAAAATAGGCAAGCCTGTCCTTGACCTGATCTATCTATGTTCCTTCCTCTTCCTAATTCAATCAATGCATCTGATCCTTTTTCTTTTTCAGTAATTGTAATTGGCAAATAGTAATTTAGAGGTTTTAAATAATTATTATCTGGGTTTATTTGAATGGAAAAGGGTGATGAGGTGTCCAGGAATATTCCACAATTTTTCTTATTCAAAATGAATGGAAATGGCATTTTTGTAATACAGATTTTTGCTTTATGGGTAGTTTTCATGGAATAGATTTAGTAGAGATAGTCAAAATTGACCAGAGACCAGGCAGGCTGTGTCACTGACCTTTCCTAAAGTTAGGGATGCTCCTGGGAAGGGACAGAATTATATAAGAAAGTGTCTCTGAATTAAGCCTCGAGTGGGGCCAAGATGAGGCTATGGCTACTGAGTTGCTTTGTAGCTAGGATTACCTTTGGGGTGATCAGAACCCTACTGGGCTAGAAGAATAGGAAAAGGTGAGCCTGCTCTATTAGCCTGGGGCTAAGCCCAAGGTTGGGCCTTGCCAAGGAAGCAGCATATCTGCTGAGACATTGAGGGCTTAGAAAAGGGTGCAGCTGTGGGGCGGGGGGGGGGGGGGGGGGGGGGGGGGGGGCAGATAGAGGGACTGAGTAGTCCTGCTGTTTCTGTTATCTGAGCCAATCATATCAAAGACTATTCCATGGCTTCACAGAATATCTCCTCTCTGATAACCTCCTAAAAAAAACCCCTGTGCCTCCTCTATTTGGTCAGGACAAAGAACTGGATAAAGTTCTAGGTTCAAATCCTGCTTCTAACACTTATCAGCTGTGAGATGCTGAATCACTCAGTTAACCTTTCTGAGTCTCAGTTTCCTTATCTGTGCAATGGGGATAATAAAAAGCCTCTAGTATACAGGGCCAGTGTGAGGATTAAATGACATAGTATATGTAAAGTGTTTGACAAATCTTAAATTATTATAGAAATGTTATCTATTAGAATTAGTGTTATAGTACAGTGTAAAGAATTAATTCTTATTTGAGGTTTTTATGCCTCGGCGCGCACTGGCCTGGGGCTCCGCAAACTGCATGGTGCTCCTCCCACTGGTTGTAGCCGTTGCCATAGCGCTGGCACTTCACGTCATCACCACTCGCCAACGCCTACATGGGCCTGGCAAAATTATAATGATTAGAAGCCTAGTGAGGGCAGTCATGTGACTGTCAGAGCGGCCATCCCATTGGCTGGGGCTGTGTGGGGTTTTTCTGGGATTGGGAGAGGAGAATTGGGCATTCTAGCTGGATGCTGGAAGGTGACAGGAGTTCTGCTGTGTATTCTCAGCTGATTCCTGGGCGGTGTTATTTTTTCAGTTTGTATAATTTCCTTTTCCCCTTGATCCTACTGATCCTGTTTGTGTTTGTTTTTTTTTTTTTTTAAGTTTGTTCTTGTTAAAATAAATCCTGTTCTGCTGGTCTCCTTCCTTGTCCCAATATTGTGGCGAGCCACTTAGCTAACACTCCCCAATTAAAAATTGGTCCCCACAACAGGAGGTATATCCCAGAATGACTTAGTCGTGTGCAGACCATAGAATTTAGGGGTAAAATGAACCTTAGAAATAGTTTAGGTCAACCATAACAATATATTGATGAGGAAATAGGTCTAGAGAGATTAACTGGTTTGCTTGTGGTTCTACAAGTAATAAGTAGCAGAGCCAGGTTTTGAGATCCTTCCTCCACCAATTGGAGGGAAAGCCTCAGGGTTGGACATGTTTCCAGAATGAGAGGGTCTCTGTGTTGGAGATGGAAGAGTTTTTCAGGGTGTCATGGGCTGAGATGGGGTCAAAATGAACACACCTGCTGGTGTGGCTACTTCCTCAAATGAGGTTCAGGAGGGGGGTGAGGGAAAGGAGCAGGACAGGGTCTGATTAAGGGCTTCTTCTCTTTGGGGTTTCATCTAACTTTTCTCTCTAGGTTAAGGAAGAGCATCCTATGAATTTGGAAATTCCTGGACGTATAGGGTCAAAACCAGCATAGTTGCTATCAGTGGCTTCCCAGGAAATCAGGGTTTCTTGTAAGATTTTCTGTGAGAAGAGTCTCAGAATCAAGAACCTAAGAATAGGCAGCAGAAGGCATAGGAAGAACCAAGAGATATCTGTTCCAAACTCTAGAACGTGTGGACTTTGGGAGAGATATTGACCATGATAGGAATATGAATATGTAAATCGAGTTTGAATCTGCCAGAAATATCATAGAATGGATTTCTGCATTTAGTAGGAGGTCGAAGAATGTAATCTCTATTGTTGCTTTTTAAAAAATATTTTATTGGGGCAGCTAGGTGGCACAGTGGATAGAGCACCGGCCCTGGAGTCAGGAGTACCTGAGTTCAAATCCGGCCTCAGACACTTAACACTTACTACCTGTGTGACCCTGGGCAAGTCACTTAACCCCAATTGCCTCACTAAAAAAAAAAATAAATAATAAAAATATTTTATTGTTGCCCTTTTAATAAGCACTGTTACTTACCAATTACTCTCCTTTTTCCTCCCCAATAGGACACTCTCTTGTGATAAATAATTATAACCAAACAAAGCAAATCAACACATTGATTTCTGAAAATGAGTGCCTCTTTTCACACTTACAAACCATTATCTATTTCCTGAAAGACTGGAGATAGGCTTCATTACCAAGCTTCTGAAGTTTTCTTCTATATTATTGTGTTCACTTCATATCCACACTCTAGTTTTACAAACTTCACCCCTCAAGAGCCTTGGATGATTGATAATGTTTGATGGGAAGCCAGGAGAGTTGGTGTGTCTGGTTTTTGATCCAAACTTCTCTGATATCATTTAGGACACTTTTTGATTCCTTTGCTCTGCATCAGTTGATATAAGTCCTCTCAAGTTTCTCTGAGTTTTTCATATTCACCATTTTTTTGGTATAATAATATTCTATTACAATAATAAACACAGTTCGTTCAACCATTTCACAATTGATGGAAACTCATTTTCCTTCCAGCTCTGCTATTACAAGAAAAGTGAATATGAGTATTTTTCTACACATGAGATCTTGCCTTTTTAAAGAAGACCTTTTTAGTGGTATATGTCTGGTTAGTATTGAATCAAAATGTATTTACAATTTAGTGATGTTTTTAAAATGTTTTGGAGAATGAGTGGACCAAATCACAGTTCCATGAATGATACATTATTGTCTCTGTATTCTCACAGCCTTCCCCCTATATTTACTATTTTTATCTTTTGTCATGTTTTTCTAATCTAATAAGTATGAGATCCAATCTCAGAATTTTAATTTGCATTAATTGTATTATTAGTGATTTGGAACATCCTTTCATACATAATGATTGCCAGCGTTTCTTATTTTGAAAACCCATATATATATTTATATATATCCTTTTAGTGTTTATCTATGCTGTGATACTATTCATTCTTCTATATCTGTATCAATTCTCTAGAAATATTGGATATTATAATGCAAGATCACATTAGAATGTAAATTCTTTGTAAGTAGGGATTGATTTATTCTTTGTTCTTGAATCCTTAGGTCCTAGTATAGTGCCTGGTACATAGTAGAGGTCGTTGGGATCAGGGTGCCACTAGGTTGGCAAAGGAGAGCACACACAGGATGGAAAATCAGGTCAATGCTCCTATATTGATCAGTAATGGGGAGTGGGGCATATAAGTTTCCCCTGCACTTACAGATTAGGTTAGATAAGGAGAAAGAATTTTCAAAAAAGAAGATGTAGAGTCTTTTAGTTTCTATGAGTCTTTAGCACTACCAAAGAAATAAAAAGAAATGGGTTTAATAAAAGGAAGAATGAAGCAACAGAATTGATTTGTTGTTCAAGAGATAATGCTTAGGCTTTCCCTTCTCTCAAGCTTGTGCTTAGTCAAATGTTACTTTTCACCTCTCTTTTTTGGTAGCTTCAAAAGCTATGTTTACTTTTCAATTAAGAAACATTTATTTTCTTTCTTGCACTCCCACTTCCTCTACCCTTTTGGAAAAGAAAAGAAAAATGAAATCCTTATTACAAATATTTATCAAGTTAAACAAATTCCTGCATTATCCATTTTCAAAAATGTATGTCTCATTCTATATTTTGAACCTGTTCCCTCTCTGTCAGAAGGTGGGTAACATGTTTCACTGGTGTTCCTCTGGAATCATAGTTGGTTGGAGTTCTTAAGCTTTTCAAAGTTGTTTCTTCGATGTGAAATAATTTTTCACTTGCTTCCTCTCCTTCTCCTGGACCCCTGTATTCCTATTGCTTTCCCTTTTCTATTCTTCTTTTAATATCAAGGCACAAGAAAATGACTCCCAGAACTTCTTTGCAGTTAGTCTCCCTCTATGAGCCCTGATGATGTGACATGTATCATTTCCTCATATTAGAATATAAACAGTTTATATTTACTTAACCCCTTATGATCATTTGCTTATGGTTACCTTTTAATGTGTTTTAAAATTTCTGTTTCCTCTTCAAAGTTTTTATATTGCTCTGAATCTTTACATTAGGAATGATTGGAAATCCTCTATTTTATTAAAAAAAATCCTAAAATATAACATAAAATATAAGAAATATTTTCTTGAACTTTTATTTATTTATTTATTTATTTATTATTTTTCACCTGTAGGATTATACTCATTGGGTTGCATTTTGGTTCCTGTAATTTGATTAAGCAATAGAAAAATAATTGTTTCCTGATGAGGGTGAAAAAGGGTTTTTTGTTTTTCCTCATGTTTCTGGCCTCAGAGGCCTCCTGCTGCTTTGAGGGAGTGAATAACTTAGTCCCTTAGTCCCTGTCTCTTGAAAAGAGGGTGAAGGCATGGCTAACATCTATGGAAATGTAAAGTCAAAAAACCTCCCTACATACATGATTTTGACATAAAAGGTGATACCATAGGGGAGGAATAGTTTACCTCTCAGATCTTTGGAAAGGAGAAGAGTTTATGCCCAAACAAGAGACAGAGAATATTATGAAATGCAAAATGGATGATTTTAATTACATTAAATGAAAAAGTTTTTTGTACAAACAGAAGCAATGCATCCCAAATTAGAAGGGAGACAGAAAACTGGGAAACAATTCCAAGAAAACAATAAAACTGAGTCATTTTTTCAGTCCAGAGTGGTATAAGGAGAGACACTAGACTTAAGAACTAAACACTGTTAGCAGAAAAAGGGGAAAATGAGGAAGATAAGAAAGATGGATATGCAGGCCTCAAGTTTATTGACTACGTTAGTAGGAGACACCAGTCCTAGTGGTCTTACAGCCTCCCTCTGACCTATTCAGTTTGCACTGTGGCTATAGCTTAAGAACCTTTGCTGGTGATGGGATTTTCCAGAACAAACTCCTTGAGAAATACTTAAATGGCAGTTATAGATACTTAAAGAGCACCTGATAGGAGTAATACAAGACTGGGGCTTGGTAGGGCAAGATAGATCATAAGCTAACGTGATGAGAAACTAAAAATTATAAAAAAGAACAGTGGAGAATTGAACTGGTTCAACAAAGGCTTCCCATTAGGAAAATGGGCATAATAATGCTTGCACTACTGGCCTCAGAGGGTTGTTTTGAGGGAAGCAGTTTCTAAACCTGAGGGTGCTAATTAAATGTGAATTACTGTTCTTACTATTATTGCTATTTATGTAGAAAATGTTCTTATGAACAGAATAATTGGAGACATGCTCAATAATTGTAGAGTGAAGGAAAGAGAAGAACCTGTAAACTGAGGCAAATACTCTCTTACTAGAATTTAGATCTCTCTTTCCCCAAAGGGGAAGACTGGAGAATGCAAAGAGCACTCGTGGAGATTTAAACCCCCTTCTTCCTAAAAGAGAAGGAAACCAGAGAAAGACAATGCTTGTAAAAATTAAAAGAAAGGTTTTATTAATCAGGGAAGAAAATCTCACATGATTATGGGTGCTCTCCACCTATTGCTGAATAGGACACAATATAATAGATTGCAAGGGTTTTTATATAGTTTAAATTAGGGCAGGTAAGGAATTTGGAGGAAAGGTGTGCATAGAAAGGCCCATTCCTAAAGTGGTGTGTGTGTGTGTGTGTGTGTGTGTGTGTGTGTGTGTGTATAATTGCAGGTGTGAAGGATGTGGCCTTTGATAAGGAGGCAGTTCAGTTCAAGGCTTGATTAGAAGACGTCTTGATAAGGAGATTTCTTAAAACAAAAGGATTATTCCAAAGTTAGGAGTAGCTGAAGGTCCATATCCATACTTGCATACCCTGTAGTCAGGTGTTACTGATTCCCTGTATCTGCAGGTGGGATTGCTTTCAATCAGGCAAAGGGTTGTTGGTGTGTTGGCCAATGAAACCAGTCCTTATACAGTTGTTCTGCCTATCTGGATAATTGGGGACTCAAACAAATCAAGGCATCCATTGTCACACAACAAAGCATTTGTCTTTGGGAATGTTAGCCCTGCTTGGGTAAGAGAGATGATCATTTTTGTCATAGTTGGGGTCATGCTATTTTTGTGTACCCAGGACCATTTACTATAGGTTCTCTGAAGAATGTTAGGGAATATTTTTTGAATGTTGAGTGAATTTGCATAAGGGTCTTCTAGAGATAAATCCCCATCTCCTGGAGTAATGGAAAGAACACTGGATGTGGAATTAGAGGGTCTTGGTACAGATCCCAGATCTGCTACTTGCCACCTGTGTGACCTTGGGCTAGTCACAGGTCCTCCAGGTAACTCTGACAATGGGAATTTCAGAACCATGGCCAGCTGGCAATAGGGGATTAGGTAGACCTTGTACAGCTCAGTAAATCATCTAGAAACACTGCAGATCTTTTCATAGTGAATTAGAAGGCTTTATTACAGAATACTGCCACAGGAGGGCTCCAGAGTTCAGTGGTTAGGGATACTTCCTGAGCTTTCTGAGGTGAAGACAACTTTGCATTTTAGAAACCAAAGTGAAAGCAAGCACTTCAGATTGTTTTACCAGCTCAGAGGAGATGACGTTTTCTGCCTCTCTGGGAGACAGTAAGCTGGGAAATAGCAGGGGACCTGGGAAAAGATTTGTTTGGTTAGAGGAGTCAGGTGAAGGGGCACTGGAAGAAAAGGTGCATGGATTTCTGGTTTTGGGATTATGAGAGGAAGAATGAGTCAGTTTGACACACTTTGGGCTAACTTCTCTTCCCTTGGAGGGGTGATGGTGGTGGAAGGTAGTTTATCTACTTCTTCCAATTTAATACCTTTCTTTTACCAAACCTTAATGAAGTAAATGATCCTTGCTCCAATGATTTTTATTTATTCATTTTGGGGTGAAGTGACTTGCCCAGAGTCACACAGCTAGTAAATGTCAAGTGTCTGAGGCCAGATTTGAACTCAGGTCCTCCTGACTCCAGGGCTGGTGCTTTATCCACTGCACCACCTAGCTGCCCTCAATGATTTTTAGAAAAAATTATTCTCCTCCCCTGGTTACCCCTCACTGAGATTGTCAAGGACTTCCCATTGGTGTCCTACACAGATGGTAAATATGGATAGAATTTGGACTAGGAAGATGTAGATTGAAATCCTATCCCAGACATTTACAGGCTGTGTGACCTTAAATCACTGAGTCTCCCTGGACCTCACTTTCCTCATTTGTAAAATAAGGAGTGTGGATTTGATAGTCTCTCAGGTCCTTTCAGCACTAAATCCATAGTAGCAGTGGGTGAGGCTGCCCTGCTCAGCATAGTCCCAGAATCTCAATGGCAGCTTCACTCTGTGCACAGGGGAGCCAGCCTGGGAAGGCCAGGAGAGCAGGACTGCCTTCTACTCTGTGGGGCAACTTTGGCCCAACCACCCTAGTGCTTCAGGGACCAGACAGTATTAAAGGGAGGGAGACTGGCTGGGTGCCTGGTTGCTCAGAAAGCCTCATGGAGGTCTGAATGTCAATGGGGTCATCACTGATCTAGGGTCTGGGGGGACCTTCAACTTTCAAGGTTAAATACTTGAATTTGATCAGTTATAAGTGAGGAGTAATTGGGCTTTGGTGGGAACTGATTCATTACAATTAAACTCATGAGAAACGAACTGCTAAATTAGAATGAAAATTAGTTGATTTCAAATGAGTGTTGTTCTTGTAAGATGATCAATATGCATCTTCAGGGCTGACAATTTCAGGAGCAGTTTCACTCTGGAGAGCAAATTACAGATCAGAAGGTGTTTGGTGAGAATGGAATTGGGTCAAAGGAAGCAGCAGGTTCTTTTTAAAAACATAAATATTTTATTGATATCTTTGGGTTTTCATCTCCTAGATTTCCTTGCCCTTATATCTTCTTATCCATCTCTGCTACCTGAGAGTAAACCCTTAAAACAAATACATTGAAAAAGAAAGAAAAAGAGGAAGGAGGAAAGAAATTTATTAAAACCAATGTTAGAAATATTAGAAAAAAAATCTGGTATCATATCTTGTGTTTTCCACCTGAATCCTGCCTGTTTTCTCTTTTTTAGGAAAACTTGCTATTCATTATTTCATATCATTCAATTTTGCTTTGATGTAGTTTATTATATTCTTGTGAGTATGTACTGCTGCTCCCACATGCCTAGAAAAGTAAAGGTTGTTTTGCATCCTTGGGCTTCTGTCTTAGGCCTTCTCTTTGGTCTCACTCAACACTGTTGAAAAGAAAGCTCTTTTTAAGTCTTAAAACATTATCAAAATATGAACTATTCTGATGGGTCTCAGATATTTCAGAAGACCCCATTGTTAGGATGTTCTTCTTTATGTACCTGTATCTCCCTGATGAGATCTGGGTGATATCCTGAGGAAACCAGATTTGTTTGGGGTACTTCATGAGGAGGCCTGGGCATCCCTCCATCGTTTTTGTATTAACAGAGCAGAATGCAGAATGCTCAGCCTTCCTTCCCTAGTCTAGAAGAAACCTGCCTTGCTTTTAAAGTCGTGCTAAAGTCACTTTACAATTTACAAAGCTTTAATGAATGCATTCTATGAGCAAGACACTGTGTTCGACTCTGTGGAAGAGTGTGTGTGGTGACTGAGACAAAAGTCCTCCAGGATTTTAGAATCTCATAGTGACAATATGACACATAAATAAGTCTAATTTAAGGTAAAAGAACTAGGCCTTTGAGATTTACACAGCCCACACATACATGAGTTCAGAGGATGGTAGATCATCCCTACTTAGGATGATCTGGGAAGGCTTCCTGGAGGTGGTGGTCCTTATTGATCATCCTTGCCCCTGTAATTCCTGACATTTACTATCTATGCCACACAGTCAAGGCTTATTTCATCTGTATAAGTCTTATCTCCCCTTCCCCCCAAAGTAGATTGTCAGCTTCTTGTGCACATCTCTCATATTTCATTTGTAACTTCTGCAGGGCTATTCATAGTTATGGGAATACAGGTACAAAACAGGTGATGAATACAAATTTACTGATTAAATGTTAGTATTTCTATCAATGTCCAAAAAAATGCAGATGAGTATTTGTCTTTGTCTCTTCTCTCTCCCACTCCCAGCCTTGGTACCTCACCATTGTCCAAAGATGGGATCCAGTTCGAGTACACCTGCCAGCCCAGTGAGTATCATTTCCTCCATTCCTCATACTCTAGTGCTTACAAATCATAGGTAGATTCCAAAAGGCTCAGAATGCCTAGGCCACCAGAGCTAGTCCATTGGACATCTACATGTCTCAGAGAGATGGGGGTTACCTTTTGGAGCCCCATGGACACACTGGAGCAGTTTCATTTATGGGTCATCCCACATCATGACAAGGGAATATTTCCATGAAAGTCACCTAATCAATCCTATTTCCCTGCGGAGGAAATGTTCCCCAAACCCCACATTTAATGGCCCCATAGTAGCTTTTGGAGAACACCTTAGTACTACTATGCTGACCTCTAAATAAATTACAAAGATAAAACTCTGAATATGTAAAATTTACTAAAATGTCTATATAAAGTGTCTCTTACTATACAGTAAGAGACAGGGCTGTCTAGTGACTCTCCAGCTCCCATTTTGTGCCTTTCCCTCTAAAGTGCCCCTTTTTGTGCTTTGTGATTCTCTCTGGAGGAGATATAAGACCCCCCGGTATGGAGCACCCCTGAAATATGCAGATCTTCCTCCTTTATATTGCCTTCATCTCTCTCTGTTATCCACATTAACCCATCAGTTGTGCCACAGTCTCACCTCTCAGCCAGCAGATCATCTGATCAATTTATCAAATCTATGGTATAAATGGATGACAATGATTTAATGAGATTCCCTTTTAAAAAACCACATCCTTTGCATTTCAAGTTTTTCAGTGCTTTGAGCTAGAGAAATGAGTGGAAGTGAGAGTATGTTGGGCCCTTCTCAACTCCTTTCCTTCTCCCTTCAAAAAAGGAAATTGTGCCCTAAGGCAACTCCTAAGTCTGCCTATGTGGACAGTGCTATCTGACAGTACAATTAAGTCCTTGATTCATAAACTGTTAAAACTGGAAGGGACATTAGGAGTCATTTTGTCCAACTCCTTCAGTGATGAAATGAGGAATCTGAGACCCAGGGAGTATAAGCCTGTGCACAAATGGCTGTGGTATGAGACTGTATTTGACAAATTTGATCTGAGTAGTACAAAGTCCCATATGAATAGCACCATTGACATTGGCAGCACCCACTAGAGTTCCATGAATTTTAAGATTCCCTTATGTCATCACAACCAGTTGTCATTCCACCTCTCCCTCTGCCTTGCAACTCCAAAACCTGTCCTTTACCTTCACCATTACCACTAATTCTCATGCCCTTCCCTTCTCTCCCATGCTATCACCCCTGCACTGGCTGTATTTTCTCCCTTCCCTATCTAGATCCTTTGGTGAACCAGTTCATGTCTACACTGTCTTCCTTTATGGAGTTTCTTGTCTCCTTATTCTATCATCCACCTTGCCCTACCAAGCCTCAGCCTTCTGTTACTCCCACCATCTGCTGCCTTTGCTTCTAATCTCATGCTGCTGAAAGAAGCTGGAGAAAACTCAAAACCATGCTGACTGGGCCCATTACAAGTTTATGACATCTATTCTCAACTGAGACCTCACTACAAGACAATCCTTCCATACCCCCATAATTAACTTACTATGCTATTTCCTATAGTGGCTTTTCCAAAACTTTTTATCTCTTCTTAACTTTCCCAAGTCTCCTTCTCCATAAACCTTCATCTCCCTCTATCCCTCAAGGCTCTCTTCTCTTCTCTTTCTATACTATTACCTTTCATGGATTCCATTATCATGTTTTTGCTGAAGATTCCTACATCTACTTATCCAGCCTTGACAACTGTCTTGACTTCCAGTCTCACATTTATGTCTTCCTATTGGACATCTTGAATTTGGCATCTCATAGACATCATAAATCTACTTGGTCCAAAACTGAACTTATCCTTTACCCTCAAGATTTCCTCTCTTCCTAATTTTCCCATTATTGTCCATAGTACTGTCATCTTTCTGTCTTGCATACTAGGTGTCATCCTTGACTCCTTACTCTTACTCCCCTACCTCCAATTTGTTTCCAAGTCTAGTTACTTCTACTTGCATAACATCCTTTGTATCTATGTGCACTTCTCTCCACTGACACTGCCATTACCCTAGTACAAGCCCTCATCACTTCACCTAGGACTATTGCAATAGCTTTCTTTTTAGGCTCCCTGCCTCATGTTTCTCCCTTGTGATGTAGAAAATTTTGAGAGACATAGGTTCTGGGTAATTTAATCATTTTAATAATAAGGTCTATTAATAAAAGGATGGTCATTGGACATCTCTCACAGACCAAAGACCAAAATGGGGTGGACTCACAGCTTGAATTACCTTCTTTTTTTTATATATTACCTTCTAACTGTAGTTGGGCCATCAAAGAGCAATCAAATCTAATTGGTTGATGTGATTGTAGGTGGGCTATATTAAAACAAAGGACTGCAGGTCCTTGAAAAGTATGTCGGGGGCAGCTACGTGGTGCAGTGGATAAAGCACTGGCCCTGGATTCAGGAGGACCTGAGTTCAAATCCGGCCTCAGACACTTGACACTTACTAGCTGTGTGACCCTGGGAAAGTCACTTAACCCTCATTGCCCCACTTTAAAAAAAAAAGAAAAGAAAAAGAAAAAAGAAAAAAAGAAAAGTATGTCTGAATAAGGTCATCAATTCAAAGGATATTGACTCATCTAAGGTGAGCTGAACACAATAGCTTCCACCTGGGTGTGGTCTGGTGCAGGAAAGTTAGTCTAAATCTCATCAGGAAAATCCTTCAGGAAAAACAGGAAGGACTTAGAATGAAAGGGAGCATGGTGGGGAGGTAAGGAGGGCTCTGAAAGTCTCTAAGTTATCAGTTATTAATAATTATTTCTCCCACCCTGCTCTAGTCTGCCCTCCCCTCAGATGTCAAATTAACCTTTTTCAAGTGCAGGTCTGACCACTTCATCCCCCCATCCAATAAAGTCCAGTGGCTCCTTCTCACCTCCAAGAGGAAATACAAAACATTCTAGTTTGTTGTTCAAAGCCCTTTATAGCCTGGTCCTTTCCCACCTTTCCAGTCTTCTCCCATCTTTCTCTCCCCCACATACCCTATGATGATGCAGTGACATCCCCTGACTCCAGTCATTTTCACTGGCTGAGCCTCATGTGTGCAATTTTCCCCTCTCTTTTCTCCATCTTCTGCTCCCCCTGGCCTTTTTCAAGTTGAAGCTACAATCCAACCTCCTAAAAGAAGCCTTTTCCAGTCCCTGTAATCTTAACTCTTTCCCTTTGATGATTGTCTCCAATCTAGGCTGTCTATAGCTTGGCTGGGCATAGTTGTTTGCATATTGCTGCTCTCTTTATACTGTGAGTCCTTGGAGAGCAGGGACTAATTTTGGTTTTTCTTTTCATCCTCAGTGCTAAATACAGTGTCTGGCATTTAGTACATACTTAATAAATGCTTGTTGACTGATAAAATTCTATGGTGGTTCAAAAGAGGGAGAAGTCACTTCTAGTTGGGGTGATGAGGGAAAGTTTCAAGGAGGAGGTAGCTTTTGAGGTGAGGCTTAAATGATGCATAGGATTTGATAGAAGACTGAGCAAATACATTCTGTGTGGAAGGAAGGGCAAGAGAAAAGACTTCAAGGAACAAATAACCTTGGGGAATGGTAATTCATATTGTGTGGCCTAGAGGGTATAGGAGGATTAGTGGGAAAGGAAAACATCCTGGCTGGCTAGAACCAGCTTCTCTGGAGAGCCTTGAATGTATAACTGAGATAGACAGACTTAGTGCCATAGATTATTATTAATTTTCTTTTGGTAGTCAGTATCTTCTTGTGATTAGACCTGTGCATTAGGAAAATTAATCAAGGAGCCCTGTGAAGCATGGATTAGAGAGGAGGGAGACTGGTGTTGGGGAGAAGTCTAGGAAGATTTCAATAGTCCAGGCAGGAGATGATAAGTCATAACTAACCAGGATAATGACAATGAGGGGATGGAATTGAGAGGTGGCAAAGGAGTCCCTACTTTCCTCTTTGCTTGAATAGGCTGAGTTCTCTCCAGCTTTATTATTATTATTATTTCTTACCCAATGGCACCTGTGTGGTGTCTTGAGAGGCTCTGGGACTGGGAGAAAGAGGAAAGCACAAAGCTGAAGAATAAAATGTTCCCTGCTTGACCAGGGATGGAAATCCTCCCAATGACTCTCAGGGACAGGGACTTATCTGGCTATCTTCATATGCCAAACAATAGTAAGCAAGTTTCTGAATCACAGTTTTAATAGGGAACTTAGAGATAACCTCCTTTCCTTTCAGATGAGGAAACTGAGGCTCGGGCAGATAATATGACTTGCCCAAAGTCACACATTCAATTAATGACAGAGATAAAAGTAAACAGCTTATTCTGCTTCTAAGCTCAATGCTTTTCCCCCTAGTAAAATTCAAAACTGATTGTTTCCCAAACTCTATTAATGGGGATAAAGAGAGGGACAAGAGATCTGCCATGTTGTACAGAGAACTAGGGATTTGTTTTCATTTCTGCCACAAATGATTTCTGCAATCATTTGTCAAAACATAACATGAAGTGCCAGTGCCTTGAATAACTTGAGTTCAGTCAAGAGTAATGCACAATACATCATGTTTATTATAAAGGAAGTTGTAAACGTCTAGGGCCAGGGATTGCACTGAGGCAAGACTGGTAGGAGCTGTTCACCCAGAACTGCCTATACTTATAGGGGTATAGGAAGGTCCCTCAAAAGCCGGATCATGGTTCCCCTTTGGCAGTGTCATGTGGGGCTCCCCCATGTTGTTAGTGAATCAGCCTCAGTGACCAAGCTGACTAGAGTGCTATGATTAGGGCTGACTAATCAGTGGACAAAATCATAGGCTTTTTAATACAATTTTTGAAGGGTATAGTTGTGTGCAAAGGGAGGAGTTGGAGCTTTATCTGGGGTACTCACATTGGGTAAGCTCAGACTGTACCTTGGGGCCACCTAAACTTATCTATATGAAACTTATGCCTAGTGGGTGTAACCAGTGTGTTATTTATATGTTTCTTCTTCTTTTTTTTACTTCATAGTATTTCATTTTACCCCAAAGTACATATAAATTTAGTTTTCAACGTTCATTTTTGTAAGATTTTCCATTCCAATTTTTTTCCTTCTTTCCTAAGACAGTAAGCAATCTGATATAGGTTAAAAATCATGTTAGACATATTTCCATATTGGTCATGTTGTGAAAGAAATATCAGAACAAAAGGGGAACACCAGAAGAAAGTAAAAACAAAAAACAACAAAAAAATGAAAATATGCTTCAATCCACATTCAGACTCCATAGTTTTTCTCTGCAAGAGGATAGCATTTTCTTCTTTTCTTTTTCTTTTTCCCTTTTTTACCCAAATGCTTCATGGCAGTTTTCCTTTCACTTTAAATGCTTTCTCATAAAAGTCCAGAATTGGAGTGGATTATACTCAACCACCTCTAATCATTACCATTTTTTTGAGCACCAATGAGGTTTAATTGACTTGCCCAGGGTCACACAGTTACCATTTAAAGGAAATTCCTTCCTCTTCCTCAGTATAAATCTGCTGTTGTTTGTTCTTTATTCTTCCCCATTCTTTTTTTTTTTTTTTTTTTTGCTGGGCAATAGGGGTTAAGTGACTTGTCCAAGGTCACACAGCTAGTGAATGTCAAGTGTCTGAGTCTGGATTTGAACTCAGGTCTTCCTGAATCCAGGGCAGGTGCTTTATCCATTTCACTACCTAGCTTCCCCTGTTTGTCCTTTATTCTTGAAAAAGACCATGACATCAGGGGTGATGTCATGACTTGCAATGAATTGGATTTAAGTGAGAAAGTGCTGTGCAAAATCACCAATGTCACTCTCTCCTCCAGAGCCATCTGGGTCCAGTGACAAGATATATATCTGGACAACTAGAGATGGCCCTGGATATTTAAGGCAATTGGAGTTAAGTGACTTGCCCAGGGTCACACAGTTAGTAAATGTCTGAGGTGAGATTTGAACTCCTCAGGACCTCTTGACTTCAGGGCCAGTGCTCTATCCACTGTACCACCTAGATTCCCCTAGCATTTTCCATCATGAATCATTTGGAATTGTCTTGGATCATTGTATTGCTGAGAAGAGCTGAGTCTATCACCGTTCATCATCATACTGTGGATGTTTCTATGTATAATGTTCTCCTGGTTCTACTCACTTCACTCACCATCAGTTCATGTAAGTCTTTCCAGGTTTTTCTGAAATCTGTTTGTTCATCATGTCATATAGCACAATAGTATTCCATTACATTCATTATATGCTTTTTTATATTAAGAAAGGAGTTATTTTGCTAAAGCGGGGGAGCACATGCCTTGAGGTTACATTCACATATAATATGGGGGCTTTAAGAATTTAATTAAGTTGTGGAAACAGATGACAAGGCAACATCCTCTGCTGTACCCATTTCTTTGTTCTCCATTTCTATAGCAACTCTTTTTATGAGAGGGAGTCATAGGATTCACACATTATAATATGACATTAAACTACAACCAAACAATCTTAAACAATATAAAGTTTATTGTTCTCACAGGGTCATTGCCAGAAATGGCTACCTAGGAACCAAAGCAGACATGTCAGAGACTGGACCAGACTCCCACAGATGTAGGCAGCCAGCTACCCATGTGATCTGAGCCACAATGTTTCCTTACCCAAATTCTAATCTTTACTGGCCTACCAACAGGTCTGAAATGACACCATTAAAGCTTCATTCCTTTGGGTAAAACCATTGCATTCCATGCAATGGCTTTTAAAATATTAATGGCCCTGGGAGGGATAACACAGCAAGCCATTTTCTGTCATTAAAATCTTAGTATTAATTAGCTTATCAGAGATTAACAAGTCAGTTACCTACCTGGACCCTAAGGAATAGAAGAAAAGGCAGTAAAGTTTCATTCAGTGGAGAAGGGAGGGAAAGGTCCTGAACCCGCAGCCATGCCAGGGGAAGACCTGGTCAATCAAGGCCAACTTGAAAACTCTGGATGTTCATTTCAGGGAGGCCAAAGAATGGAAAAGAGTTCATGGAGATACTGGAGAGCACCGAAGAGAAATGGAGATGACTTTATGGCTTTGACAGGGGTTGATCCTAATCAGAGAATTGAGGAGAGGAGCTGAATGGATTTGTCCTCCTCTATGGTCTTGAGCAAGGAGTAGAGGCTCAGAAAGCCAAAAACTATTGGCTAAGTCAATAGTTTCACCCAAGTCAACTCCACCTTCAGGAACATCAAAAGGACTAGGTTTGGTTGGTGGATAAAAGATTATCATTTGAAGAACACGTAGTTAGTGTGTACATAATGTATGCCCACTGCTGTGTTAGACATAGTGGAAAAGAAGACAAGGAGAAGATATAGTCCTTGTCTTAGGTTTAATGGGGGGGAAAAGAGGAACACACAGAGAACAGGACGAAGCCCTTATTATGACCTGTCTATGTGCCATTCACTCTGCTGGGCACTGGGAATACAAAGACAAAAAGGGAATCCTCAAGAAGCTTGTCTTTGTCAACTGGACCCAAGGCAGCCTGTACCCTGTGGACGGCCAGAGCTGAACAGAGCAGGCTAGAGACAGGAGAGTCAGGAATCAAACAGAAGTTTAATTTCAAAGTGAGGGAAATGACTTGCAAGCAAGGAGTTGCTATAGACACATATGCCAGGGCTCTGCCCTTGGGGGTGACCCAAGGCAGTATGAGGACATTTTAGTACTTATACCAATGGCTATGCAGTGAGCTGCAGCCCTGACATTGAGGGGGTAACAGCAACAATGAGAAAAGCTGATTCATAGCAAGATTTCATGACCAGAACCTGGGTACTTCTCTGAGCTTGAATGGTTTTTTTCCCAGCCCAGAAAACATCTGGTGCTGGTCAAATCAATACAGTAATTGTGTGATTTTGCCACAGAGTGAAATCATCTAGTAGGTGAGTGCAAAGGATTGTTGTTATGCCAAGTTCAGGGCACGGCTTTCTTGCTGGGCCTTACCTCTGGAAAACAAGGTGTCTCCTAATAATATCTTTTTGTTCCCTAATAATATCTTGACATCTAATTGGGGAGAAAAAATATGCTTATAACAAGAGTCAACTTCACCTCTTGGGTGGGGAATCAGGAATCTGGATTCAAATTCTACTTCAGAAAGTTGCTATGTGATGTGATGTTTAAAATCTAGATTGTGTGATCACCTTAAATTAAAAAGCTTCAGTACCAGGCATTAAACATTTATTAAAAGCATACAGGTATTCACATGGAGTTCAGAAAATTAAGAAAATGAAGTCCTACCTAGCCTAGAGTTCCAGCCTGGTTGGTGTCTTCCTCAAGTCCTCCTCCATGAGCCTGCTTTAATCAGGAACTCTCTAGCAAGCTGATTGTGGAAACTTTTTGTAGGTGTGGAACAGAGGCGGTCCTTACACACTGCTTCAAGCTGATTGGTTGGTGTCATCCAAATCCAATGGTTTTGAAGGTGTTCTTAAGTTGAGTTCACAGTCTAGCTTCTGAGAACAATACCTTCTTAAGGGTTAGCCAGGTGTGATTACAATCCAGTTAACTTGAAGTAGGCTAATCAGCAGTCAATCACTCTCACTTGATTCAGTCAGTCTAGATTAATCTCCAGGTGGGTCTTTGAGTATCTGTGAAATCCCATTATTTCATCACAGTGACCCTGGGTTAGTCACAACCTGCCTTTGCCTCAGTTTCTTCATATGTAAAATGAGGGGCTCAGAATGCTAAGGTCCTTTTCAGCTCTAGATCCTTGAACCTAAGAAGCAAATACCAAGTAAATTTTTTGGGGAAGGATCCTTCATGAATTGAAATTACATAAGGCTTTATGAAATAGGTGCTATTTGAGCAGTGAATTAAAGGAAATAAGGGTGTCTAAGAGGTGGAAGTAAGGAAAGCATACAATTCCAACACAGGAGGCTGCCTGCACACCCATATGGGACACACTGTGGCTTTTGCTACCTCCTTTCACTTTTGCAAGCCTATCTCTAGAGGAAAGTTATTTCCCCTTAATTACTTTGCCTATAATTAGGGAAAACTGCTAGCAGTTTGAGGCGGTGCCTCAAACATTATAATTAAATGATAATGATAGCACAGCAAGCATAAACCAAACTGACAACTAGGTAAAACTTGATGTCTTTCCCACTATCATCTAACTCATCAAGTTAATGTCTCCACATTCATATACTGCTTTAGGTTTTGCAAAGTATTTTGCCAATTTTACCTTATTTTATTCTTATAACAACCCAGGGAGGTAGATGTTGTTATTATCTTCATTTTGCTGATGAGGAGACTAAGATTGACAGAGGTTAAGTGACTTACCTAGGGACACATAGACAGTAAGTAACTGAGGCTACTTTAATCCCAAGTCTTCCTGAATTCAGCATAATACTTTTGCCAGATTTTCCTGATTGATGGTCCAATCCTTCATCTACTATGCCAATCTTTCTTTGTTTCTCTCTCTGTCTCTTTCTGTCCCCCTGTCTCTCTGTCCTTGTCCCTGTCTCTCTGTCTCTTATCTTATCTTACCTTATCTCATCTCATCTTTTCTTTTCTTTTTTAAATTTCCAGACCACATGGAACATTTCTTTGTAACTCAGCCCACTTCTGTTTACATTGAGTCACAAATCAGTCACGGAGGTATACACAGCTTTAAAGTTCTAAAGTTACAGGCTAACTAGGCATCTAAAGTCTAGTCATTTCTAACAATTCCCTCCTGTAAGTGTCCTCCTTCACCCTTCTTTATTACCTAGATGATGGACTTTTCAATCGGGCAAATTTATCCCCACAGGTCCCTGATGACTATGTGTGCTATAATCCTGATAATGCCCTGAGTATTGTCCAAGTTGGGAAAACTGGAAGTGGGAAAAGCGCAGCAGGGAACAACATCCTTGGGGAAAAAAGATTTGTATCTTCAGTTTTATCTGAGTCAGTGACCAAGAAATGTCACAGGATGGTGAAACAGATGCCCAAGGAAGACCTTGTGGTTATTGATACGCCTGGACTGTTTGACACCAAGGAAAGCCTGCAGACCACTTGTGATGAGATCAGTCACTGCATGATCCTTTCTTCCCCAGGGCCATATGCCATCATTCTGGTACTGTAGCTGGGGCGCTATACTGATGAAGAGAAGCAGTCTGTTTGCTGGGTCAAGGTGCTCTTTGGGCCCTCTGTCACAAAGCACATGGTGGTCTTGTTTACTCAGAAAGATGAGCTGGAAGATATGGAACTGGATGATTTTTTAAAATCCTCAAGTGTGAACCTCAAAATGCTCCTTAAGGACTGTGAAGGACGATACTGTGCATTCAATAACAAAGCCAAGGGCAGTGAAAGAGAAGCCCAAGTGAAAGAGCTGTTGGATATAATAGAGAAAATGAGGCAGGATAATAAGGGGACATATTTTTCAGATGCCATATACAAGAAAACTGAGGAAATGCTGCAAAAAAGAACAACTGAAGGCAATATACGCTCAGTGTTTAGAAAATGATGTCTGTGAAGTGGAAGAAAAATATGCTGAGATCCCAAACCCCACAGATGAGGACAAAACCTGAAAAGAGTCTAAAATAAGAGAGCTAAGGCAAAAGTATGATGAAAATATGAAAAAAATAAGAGCCATGGCAGAAGACAAACATGTACAGAAAGGAGTGGCATGGCTAATTAGAACCTTCATTTCTAAAACTTCAGATTGGTTTTGCAGTTTTACATCATTGTTTTTAAAAAAGGAAAGCTACGGGGCATCTAGATGGCACAGTGGATAGAGCACCGGCCCTAGAGTCAGGAGTACCTGAGTTCAGATCTAGCCTCAGACACTTAACACTTACGGGCTGTGTGACCCTGGGCAAGTCACTTAACCCCAATTGCCTTGCTAAAAAAAAAAAAAGGCAAGCTACTTTCTTTTGTTCATATCTATCCTGAGTTTATGTAAACTTTATCTATATACAGCATTGGGTCCTAATTCCCTTCATATCAACTAAAAGATAAGATTTTTTTGGGCCATGATATACTAGGTGTGGTGGTCTAGAGCTCCCACCAGTGATGTGCCACATGACAGCTCCCAGACTCCAACTCCCTTTTTCTTTGGTCTGAGCCTTTACCAGCCATATATCTAGAGACCTAGGCCCCAAGTGTAGTCTGGGGCTCAGCCTCTCAAATCCTCCATGAGTAGATTGGTAATAAAGCACAAAGAGAAGTACATATTTAAGTCAATAAAAGAGAACCAGAGGGTCTCTGGGCAAGACAGAAAAGCCTGAAGTCTGAGGAGGACCTGAAATTGGCAGATGATATTCTCATTTATTTCCTGGTTTTTAATCCTTATTTGGTCAAGTTGTTTTAAAGGTTCTTTACTCCTGACTCTCTATTATTATCTGACTATTAGTCCCAGAGTCTACAGAAATCTTCTTTGTCTACAGTTAATTCTACGACTCCTTTGTACATTTTTCCTTTGTACATTTTTAAATAAAATTTTTTCCCTCCTAAACACCCAGTCTCACTTTTCATTTTAATCTCTGCTCCTGTTCAGCTGCCAAATCCCAAAAAGTACATGTATACTGCTTTGCTCCATGTAGAATGTGAAGTCCTGGAGAGTAGGGATTATTTCAATCATTGTACTTCTACCCTCAGTCTCAGCTGAGTCTGCCATATGTAGTTATTGTTTAGTCATTTTTTATTGTATCCAACTCTTCCTTATCCTATTTGAGGTTTTCTTGGCAAAGATACTGGAATGATCTCTCATTTCCTTCTCCAAATCATTTGACAGATGGGGAAACTAAGGTAAACAAAGTTTCCAGGGTCACATAGCTTGGATTGTGGTACTTGCTCTACTCCTACCTGCCAGACTTTGGGCAAATAAATCTCTTTTCCACCCTGAGCTTCAGCTTCTTCTATCAAAAGCAGGGGTTGTACTAAATACCTGTAAATTCTCTTCCTGCTCTAATATATTGGGTTCTTGTGACCATACTTCACCCCCAAAGCAGCATCCCCTGGTCAGCTAGGGCTACGCAGAAAGTAGCTAAGCTTTACTGGGCAGGGGAGCAGTGGGAGGGACCACAGTCAGGGCCTGGAGCTCAGCAGATGTGGTGGGAGAGGTGAGCAAAAGCCAGATCTTTGTTCACTTTGGGTCTGTCTGACTGCTGGTCTAGGGCAACAGGAAGGGACTCTGTCGTCTCTAAAGTCCCCTCAAAAGCTTATTCCACCAGTCAATGGCAGATTCTGGCCCATTCCCTGAAGGGACTGGATCCCCCATTCACAAAGAGCATGGGGTGGGGTTGGAGAGAGAGAAGGGCTAGGATGTCCTAGAGTTTTTGTAATGATAGAATTAGAGGGACTGTACCATTACCATTCACTTTTTCAGGGGTCTCAGTGTTCTCAGTTTTAGGCAAAAACTGAATCATCAGGAATGTTTTGGCTCTGAGTCAGCAGGACCAACTTTACATATAAGGAGAGTAGTGGGCTGTCAGGGTCCTTTATTCCAAAGTCTCTGGAACTTTCCTAGACCTACTTCTCTTCCTTTTGGCTTATCCCTGAATTCCCTTTTATAAAGGACAAAGCCTCCATTCAATCCTCCATACAGCTGCGTAATTGTTATTCCTAATACAGAGATATGACCATGTCACTCCTGTACTCAAACATCTTTAGTGAATTCCCACTGCCTCTAACAAACTCCTCTATTTTGCAGGTGAGGAGACTCTGAGAGGTTAAACTATTTTCCTTTTATCACATATTTAATAAGTGCCTGCTCTAGGACTTCAACCTTCATCTTTCATTTGATAAGCTATTTTCTATATGTGTTAAACATACTGGTAATTTTTATTTTAAAAGATGCTAATTTGAACAAAAAGTCAAGAATATCAAGAGAATTAATGAAAAAAAATGCCAAGAAAGGTGGCCCAGCTGTATCAGATATAGAATTATATTATAAAGCGGCAACCAACAAAACTATTTGGCACTGGCAAAAAAATACAGTGGTGGACCAATGGAATAGGTTAGGTACACAAAATAGAGAAGTAAATTAATATAAAAATCTACCGTATGATAAACCCAGAGACTCCAGCTTCTGGAATAAGAACTCACTATTTGACAAAAACTGTTGGAAAAACTGGAAAATAATATGGCAGAAACTAGGCATAGACCAACATCTAACACAATATATACCCAAGTAAAGTCAAAATTACATGTTATTTAGGCATGAAGGGTAATAGCATAGGCCAATTAAAAGAGGAAGGAATAGTTTACCTGTCAGATCTATGGAGGGGGGAAGAATTTATAAATTTGATAGAGATTTGATAGAGAACATCATGAAGTGCAAAATGGATCATTTTTAACCACATTAAATTAAAGAGTTTTTGCAAAAACAAAACCAATACAACCAAGATTAGAAGGAAATCGGAAAGCTGGAAAACATTTTTTTTTTGTGGGGTAATGAGGGTCAAGTGACCTGCCCAGGGCTACACAGCCAGTAAGTGTCAAATGTCTGAGGCTGGACTGGAACTCAGGTCCTCCTGAATCCAAGGCTGGTGCTCCATCTACTGTGTCCATAGCTGCCCAAAAACAATTGAAAATTTTTTTCTTCATTTATTTAGAATTTTATTTTTCCCCAATTACATATAAAAACAATTTTTAGCATCCATTTTTAAAACTTCATTCTCTTCCTCCCTTCCTCCCCACCCCTCTTAAAAATGCAAGCAATTCAATATAAGTTATACATATGTAGTCATGCAAGACATTTCCATATTAGTTAGGTTGTGAAAGAAAACAGACCAAAAAAAAATTAAGAAAAAGAAACTTTAAAAAAATATTCTTCAATCTGTATTCAGACACCATCAGTTCTTTCTCTGGAGATGGAACATATTTTTCATCATAAGTACTTCTGAGTTGTCTTGGATCATCATATTGCTAAGAATAGCTAAGTCATTCACAGCTGATCATCTTACAATATTGCTGTTACATTGTATACAGTATATTTCGCTTTGCATCAGATCATGTAAGTCTTTCCAGATTTTTCTGAGAGCAACCTACCCATCATTTCTTATAGAATAATAGCGTTCCATCATTATCTTATCCCACAATTTGTTCAGCCATTCCCCAATTGATGGGCATCTCCTCAATTTTGAATTTTTTGCACCAAAGAAGAGCTGACATAAATAGATTTTGTACATATAGGTCCTTTACCTTTTTGTTTTTTGTCTCTTTTTGGATAGCAACCTGGTAGTGGTATTACTAGGTCAAAGAGTATGCATGTTTTTATAGCCCCTTGGCCATAGTTCCAAAATGGTCTCCAGAATGTTTGAAACAGTTTACAACTCTACCCCCAGTGCTTTAATGACTCATTTCCCCCATATCCCCTACAACACTTATTTTCCTCTGCTGTCCTATTATCCAATCCAATAGGTATGAGATTATACCCAAGGATTGTTTTGACCTTGTAACGATTGGAATGATGCCACCTGCTGGAGAGTTACTGTAGGAAAGCTCTGCCATGAGGAGAAGGTGTCTGAGGGCAAGCCATGCAGCTTTCCTTGGCATCAGGAAGTGACGTTTGCTCATGGGTACTCTCAATCAAGGCTACCAGCCAATTAGTTTGGAGATGTGTGTGCAAGTGGATGGGATGTTCCCAGTTTTACAGGAGGCTTATGGGATGAAGGAGGTGTGGCTCACGCCCTTTTGCCAGGACTCTTGTGGAAAGCGGAGCAGGAGAATTTTAGCTCCCCAAGATATATAGCTGAATCTAGGCCTCTTTCTCTCTCTCTCTTCACCAAATTCTTATTCTCCTTAATAAATGCTTAAAAGTCTAACTCTTGCTAAAGCTTATAATTTATTTATTTTTAAGCTTATAATTTATTGGTGACCACTCAGATATTTTAGACAGACTAGTTAGAATTTTAGGAATCTTACAACCTGCATATCTCTAATCAATAGTGATTTAGAAAAGTTTTTTTTATATGACTATAGATAGCTTTGATTATTTCATCTGAAAACTCTTCCTATATTTTGACCATTTATCAATGGGTGAATTGATCTTATTTTAATAAATTTGACTCAGTTCTCTATGTGTTTGATAAATGAGGTCCTTGTAAAGTTCATTTACACTCATCAGAATAGACTCAAAGAATTTAATCTCATCAGAGTTGGCTCAAGGAGGGAATAACATACACACTCAAATGGGTAGAGTATTCTTTCTAAAGCTATAGGAAAATGGGAGGGGAAGGGGATAAAGAGGAAGAGGCAAAAGAAGGGAGGGCTGATTGGGGGAGGGGACAGTCAGAAGCAAATACCTTTTGAAGAGGGATAGGGTGAAAGAAGATAGATAATAGAGTAAATATCATGGGGAAGGGAACAGGATGGAGGGAAACAGTTAACAATAGTAATTGTGAAAAAGAGAAAAGGGGGGAAATTGTACAAAAAATATTTATAGTAACTCTTTGTGATTGCTAAGAATTGGAAATCAAAGAAATGTCCATCAATTGGGGAATGACTGAAGAAGCTGTGGTATATGATTATAATGGAATAGTATTGTGCTATAAGAAATGACAAGCAGGATGATTCCAGAAAAAACTGAAAAGAATCATATATACTTATGTATAGTGAAGTAAACAGAACTGGGAGGACATTGTGCACAGTGACAGCAGTATTGTTCTATGAGAAATTGTGAATGACAACTACTCTCAGCAATAGGATGATCCAAGACAATCACAAGAGACTAATTATGAAGCAGACTATACACCCCCAGAGAAAGAACTGATAAAAAGAACACTTGTGGATTGTACATATATAACTTATATCAGACTGGTTGCTGTCTTGTGGAGGGGGGAGGAAAGGGAGGGAGGGAGAAAAATTTGGAACTCTAAATCTTATGAAAATGAATGTTGAAAACTACCTTCACATATAACTGGTGTGACGTTTAAAATCTAATGTGTGGTCATCTTTTTTTGCCCCCAGTGTAGGGGGGGAAACTAGCTAGGATTTACTTATAAATTGGAAGCTTCAGCAACAGTTTAGGCATTAAGTATTTATTAAAGTATATTAGAAGTAAAGAGAGAACATATGTATCTGAAAGAATGGAAAAACCTAGCTCAGATCTATGCTTGTGATCTATGCTTCTAAATAATTAGATTTAGCAAATACTCAAACACCCACCTGGAGATTAATCTAGACTGATTGAATCAAGTGAGAGTGATTAACTGCTGATTAGCCTACTTCAAGTAACTGGATTGTAATCACACCTTGAGAACACCTTCAGAACCAATGGCTTTGGATGACACCAACCAATCAGCTTGAAGCAGTGTGTAAGGACTGCCTCTGTTCCAGACTTATAAAAAGCTTCCACAGTTTGCTGGAGAGAGTTCGTGATTGAAGCAGGCTTGTGGCAGAGGACTTGAGGAAGAACCACACCAGGCTGGAACTCTAGGCTAAATAGGTAGGACTTCTTTTTTCTTAACTTTCTGAACTCCATGGAAATATCTGTATGCTTAAATAAATGTTTAATGCCCAAGGACTGGTGCTAAAGCTTCTAATTTAAGGAGATCACACAATATAGATTTTAAACATCACATGCTCAAGAGAGAGAGAAATAGCTTCCTCCACTTAGCAGGTCACACTATCAAAAAGAGAAAGTCCCTGAGTCAGTTCCACCAGAAGCTCCCTTTGGAACAGGAAGAGGGGTGGTACCTACACACAGCTCCTAGCTAATTGGCTGGTAGCATTCTAGTCCGTTGATTGACATGTCTTGAAGGCAGCCCATGAATTGTGAGGCAACTTCCAGGAAGCCAATTCAACCTCATGCTTTCTTGGTAGGGGGCGCTGGAGAGTAATATTCTCACACTGGAAAAAATAAAGTAAATGTTTGTTGCAAAAAAAATAAAAATTAAAAATTAAAAAAGAGAAATGAGGCCTTTGTTAAACAATCTTGCTTCAAAATTTTGTCACAGTTACTATTGCTAACTGTATTTCTCTGCATCCTATTCCCTCTCCATGCCATTTACACTATTCTCTATCTCCTTTCACCCTGTCCCTCCTCAAAAGTATTTTGATTCTGACTGCCCCCTCCCCCAAACTGCCCTCCCTTCTATCACCCCCATCTCCCTTATGCCCTTTCCCTCCTACTTTCCTACTGGGTAGGATAAATTACTATATCCAATTGAATGTGTATGTTATTTCCTCTTTGAGCCAATTCTGATGAGAGTAAGGCTCATTCACTTCCTGAAACCTCCCCCAACTTACCCTCCACTGTATAGGCTTTTTCTTGTTTCTTTTATGTTAGACACTTCACCCCATTTCACCTCTCCCATTTCCCTTTTTCCCAGTGCATTCCCTTTTCATTCCTTAATTTAATTTTGTAAAATGACATTATACCTTTATATTCAACTCACACCTATACCTTATGTCTAAATACACTCCATCCAGCTGCCCTAATAATGAGAAAGTTCTTATGAGTTATAAGTATCACCTTCCCATGTAGGAATGTAAAGAGTTTAACCTTTTTATATCCCTAATGATTTCTCTTTCCTGTTTACCTTTTTATGCTTCCCTAGAATCTTCTATTTGAAAATCAAATTTTCTATTCAGCTCAGGTCTTTTCATCAAGAATGCCTGAAAGTCCCCTCGTTCATTGAATTCACATTTTTTCCCCTGAAGGATTATACTCAGTTTTGCTGGGTAGGTGATTCTTGGTTGTAATTCCAGTTTCTTTGCTCTCCTGAATATCATATTCCAAGCCCTCTTATCCTTTAATACAGAAGGTGCTAAATCTTGTGTTATCCTGACTATGGTTCCACAGTACTTGAATTGTTTCTCTCTGACTGTAGTATTTTTTCCTTGATCTTGGAGCTCTGGAATTTGGATATAATATTCCTGGCAATTTTCATTTTTATATCTCTTTCAGGGGGCAGCTAGGTGGCATAGTGAATAAAGCATTGGCCCCCGATTCAGGAGGACCTGAGTTCAAATCTGGCCTCAGACACTTGACATTTACTAGATATGTGACCCTGGGCAAGTCACTTAACCCTCATTGACCTGCAAAAAAAAAAAAAAGATCTCTTTCAGGAAGTGATCAGTAGATTCTTTTAATTTGTATTATACAAATTATTATATGTTTCTAGAATATCAGGTCAATTTTCCCTGACATTTTCTTGGAAGATGATGCCTAGCCTTTTTATTTTTATCTATCTATCTATCTATTATTTATTTTTAATCATGACTTTCAGGTAGTCCAATAATTTTCAAATTATCTTTCCTGGATCTATTCTCCAGGTCAGTTACTTTTCCAATGAGATATTTCACATTGCCTTCTATTTTTTAATTCTTTTGGTTTTGCTTTATTGTTTCCTGATGTCTCCTTAAGTCATTAGCTTCCATTTGTTCAATCCTGATTTTTTAAAAAATATTTATTTTTTTTAGAATTTCCCCCAAGTTTCATGTAAAGACAAATTTTCACATTGAATTTTGTTTTTTGTTTTTTTTTTTGTGAAGCAATTGGGGTTAAGTGACTTGCCCAGGGTCACACAGCTAGTGTCAACTGTCTGAGGCCAGATTTGAACTCAGGTACTCCTGAATCCAGGGCTGGTGCTTTATCCACTGCACCACCTAGCTGCCCCTCACATTGAATTTTTAAAGTCTTCTGTTCCAAATTCTCTTCCTCCCTCCTTCCCTATCCCTCCATAAGAAATCAAGAAATTCAACATAAGTTATACAGGTGCAGTCATGCAAAATATCTCCACCTTAGTCAGGTTGTGCAAGAAAAAAGACAAAATAACTTTAAAATGATGAACAAAAATATTATACTTCAATCTGTATTCAGATACCATTAGTTCTTTTTGTGTAGATGGATGGCATTTTTAATAAGTCCTTCTGATAGCATCCTTCTCATCATTTCTTTCACATTTCTTTCCATCCTATCCCCCCCCTTGATATTTACTCTATTTTCTATCTCATTTCACCCTATTCTTCCTCAAAATTGTTTTGCTTTTTTTTTGCCCCCGTCCCCAATTTGGCCTCCCTTCCTTCACCTTTCTCCCCTTATCCCTGTCTCCTCCCACTTTCTTGTAGGGAAAGATATATTACTATAACCACTTGTGTGTGTATGTTATTTGTTAAGGGCTAAAATTCTAGCTAAACTGTCTAAAATATTTAATGAGTGGTCGCCAATAAATTATAAGCTTTAGCAAGAGTTAGACTTTTAAGCATTTATTAAGGAGAATAAGAATTTGGTAAAGAGAGAGAGAAAGGCCTAGGTCCCTATCTATTAAAGGGAGAGCGCATTTTTAGCTCCGCTCTCCACCAGAGTCCAAAGGAAAAGAGAGCCCCAGTCTCCTCCTTCCTCCTCACTGTAACGATTGGAATGATGCCACCTGCTGGATACTTACTGTAGAAGAGTTCTGCCCATGAAGCGAAGGTCTTTGAGGGCAAGACCAGGAGCCTTTTCTTTGGCGGGAGGAAGTGACGCGGACTAGTGGGAGGAGGAAGGAAGAGACTGGCGCTGACTCTGGGGCTCTTTCCTCTGGACTCTGGTGGAGAAGGGAGCTAGAAATGTGCTCTCCCTTTAATAGATAGGAATCTAGGCCTTTCTCTCTCTCTTTACCAAATTCTTATTCTCCTTAATAAATGCTTAAAAGTCTAACTCTTGCTAAAGCTTATAATTTATTGGCGACCACTCATTAGATATTTTAGACAGTTTAGCTAGAATTTTAGCCTTAACAGATGGCTGACCACGAAGAGGAAAGCTAAACCTCAGTCTTCTTCTGATCTTCTGGTTGGGTAAGAAATTTTCTCTACCCTCTCCCTTTAACTGCTAAGTACTGGTGTACTGGCTGTGTTTTCCTTTAAATTTTTTCAAATGGACCTTTTAAACTCCCTAATTATCCTATTTTTGATTTTAGTCTGTTTAACCAGACAAATGGGAGATAAGATCATGTTAATGCTTTGTTTTTGTGGATTTTCTATTTTTCTTTTTATTTTTGTTAGAACAGCCAGCAACTTACTCACACAAGGAAATATCTCCCACTCTCCCAACCATGCTTTTTCAGAGAAACCTGAAGAGATTCCTGCAGCTTTTCCCAGTTCTAACACTAATTGTTGCTCTAATTTTGCATGCCTGGAGGCAATGACCCACCCTCTAGAAGCTTTTAACCCCATAGCACCTGGAGGCAAAGTGGGGGAAGAGGAATCCAGGCCTGAGTTCAAAATCAAGTCTGATTCAAATTGTGCTGGTCCCTCCCCTCCTCTCCAGACTCCACCCTCTACTCCTCCCATGGCCAAGCCCATTGCTTCCCCGGCCTGGGAAGTCCAGAGATCTAATGCTCATGCGCAACTTTCTCTAACTACATTTGCAGCTTCAGGCTCAGCCCTTCCCCAGCCTGGCTGTGCTTCTGAGACAACTTTAGAAAACCCTTTAAATTCCAGATATGCTCGATTTGTTCATAATTTTGCTAACCTGCTTTTGTCTTTAATTAGTAATCTTATAAAGCATTTGTATGGTGAAAAGCCCGACAGACAATATAGAGGGGTTAAAGAAGAAAAACTTAAGCTGAATAAGAATGACAATCATCACCATAGTTCAAGACTCCGCTTCTTTTGCCATGGAAGGGTACATATTTTACAGAAATGTAGAAGTAAGCAGCAAGGTATTGATATGAGTATTGGGGATTTTAGATATCGGAATCAAAAGTGTTCTAACTTTACTCAGAGTATTAATGTCAGTTCAGAGGTTACATAGGATTTCTATGCCATTACATATACATTTTGAAATTAATGGTATGGGTTTATTTTCATAGAGATTTTCATGCTTTTGAGATTGTGTCTTATACTTAGTTTCTAAAACAAGGAGAATATTTGTAAAAGTTTTTTATAGTCATGTGATCAAGTTTATATTTCATAATACTCATTAATATTAAGTTCATGCTCATTTAGATTTCCTTAGTTTGAATTTCACTGTCTTTTATTGTTCCATGTGTATTTTCTTCTATACATTTATCTAATTTTAAAAAATTGCAAGATGGTTTTGATTTCATAATACAATGTTAATTCTAGGAGTATTGTGCTCCCATGTTCTGAGTTGTTTGTTTTTGTTATTTTTTCTCAACTGATTATTTGATCAAACTCTTCAAAGCATTTCCCTGGCAAATTGGTTGCCATGGCAAGTGTAAATTGATTCTAGAAGTATTATTTTTGATAAGCATATTCCAAAAAAAAAAAAAAAGAGGGGAACATTTGTAAAAGTTGTCTTTGAGATTGTGTTGTGCTTTAACTTGTATTTAAATATGTTCAGATTTTTCAAAAAAGTAATTGTATGCTAAGTAAAAAAAAGGTATTATTTGAAATTGTTGCATAATTATATATTATATTCTGAGTCAAGATGTATTCACATTTTTTGCAATCATTTATTATCCTCAATAGGAATCTAGGCCTTTCTCTCTCTCTTTACCAAATTCTTATTCTCCTTAATAAATGCTTAAAAGTCTAACTCTTGCTAAAGCTTATAATTTATTGGCGACCACTCATTAGATATTTTAGACAGTTTAGCTAGAATTTTAGCCTTAACATCCCACTAGTCCGTGTCACTTCCTGATACCAAAGAAAAGACTCCTGGTCTTGCCCTCAAAGACCTTCACTTCATGGGCAGAACTCTTCTACAGTAAGTATCCAACAGGTGGCGTTATTCCAATCGTTACAGTCCCCCCTGTTGTTCCTCAAGAAACAAAATGTTTCCTTGACGGAACAGTAAAAAGAATATAATAACTATTGCTAACTAATAATAAGTGAACAATATAGAAAAGGAAGAGAGGAAAGTTTTGTCCAGAGGGGCGATTTTTTTTGTCCTCATGAACCGACGCTTTGACATTAGTCTTGCAAAGGGAGGGCCTCTGCAGAGAATACATGTTACAGATGGTGTATATTATAACAGAAAGAGAAAAAAAACAACAAAAACAACAAATCAAAACTGTTCATTTAAAGTCTCTGAAAGTCTTTTCTCAGATGTCCTCTAGGTGTAGTCGTGGAATGGAAGTATTTTCAGGGGTTGATGTGTGGATGCTGGTAATCAGCCAGGAAAACTTCCTACAAAATTGAGCTTAACACAACTTTAAAATAGCTTTGTCAATAATCAAATCAAACAATGAAAGTTCTCAAAAACATGTCTAAGGGAATACAGAATCTTAGTTGTTACACATGAAACATATAATAAAACAAAAATTGAAACATTCTTTAAAATTATTACTATAGTCCCCCCCTTATGGAGGGTAATTGAGAAGACAATTGCTGCAATATTAATTATTAAAAATAATTTTTATCTGTTTCATCACTTTTTGCATCATCTGCCTAATTATCCTCATGCCATTATGAGAAATTTTAAAATCTAATATAATTGGTAATAGATGTCAAGGCCAAATTCAACACTGTATTTATCATGACACCTGAGATAATTATGGGGGTTACCATAAAAGAACAGAGAAATGATGGGATATGAGCATTCCCACACTTGAGCAATATGTACTGCCCATACAGTATGCCAGGCTTAAAATAGGTGGATGGAATATATGTCCATGCCACCGAACATATTGGAAGAAACTGAGTCAGACTTAATCAGATGCATGGGATTGAGATGTCCATGGCATCAGGCATATAGGAGGGAGCATAGAAGCCAGGTGTAGAAGTGAGATGGGTGGGATGAATACTTCCAGCCATCTGTACAATATTGTGGGGAAAAAGAGAATAAAATATTAAACCAAGAGAATCCAACCTCAACATTTGTCAAAAGCCGTTCCCTTGGCCATACCTTGACTTCATGCATGTCTCCCCTCATGTGATAGTTCAGTGTCTGCTCTTGCATGTATTCCTCTTGTGATTGGATAGCATCTTGGCCAACTGGCATCTGATAACTCAGAATAAAGGCAATTGATGTCTTAAATGATAAGTTCCCATAATCCAAGTCTCATATGGATTTAAAAATTGAGGATAATAAATGATTGCAAAAAAATGTGAATACATCTTGACTCAGAATATAATATATAATTATGCAACAATTTCAAATAATACCCCTTTTTTTACTTAGTATACAATTACTTTTTTGAAAAATCTGAACATATTTAAATACAAGTTAAAGCACAACACAATCTCAAAGAAAACTTTTACAAATGTTCCCCTCTTTTTTTTTTTTTTTGGAATATGCTTATCAAAAATAATACTTCTAGAATCAATTTACACTTGCCATGGCAAACAATTTGCCAGGGAAATGCTTTAAAGAGTTTGATCAAATAATCAGTTGAGAAAAAATAACAAAAACAAACAACTCAGAATATGGGAGCACAATACCTCTAGAATTAACATTGTATAATAAAATCAAAACCATCTTGCAATGTTTCAAAATTAGATAGACAAATGAATAGAAGAAAATACACATGGAACAATAAAAGACAGTGAAATTCAAACTAAGCAAATCTAAATTAATATGAACTTAATATTAATAAGAGTATTATAAAATATAAACTTGATCACATGACTATAAAAAGCTTTTACAAATATTCTCCTTGTTTTAAAAACTAAGTATAAAACACAATCTCAAAATCATGAAAATCTCTATGAAAATAAACCCATACCATTAATTTCAAAATGTATATGTGATAGCATAGAAATCCTATGTAACCTCTGAACTGATATTATTACTCTGGGTAAATTCAGAACACTTTTGATTCCGATATCTAAAATCCCCAATACTCATATCAATACCTTGCTGCTTACTTCTACATTTCTGTAAAATATATACCCTTCCATGGCAAAAGAAGCGGAGTCTTGAACTATGGTGATGATTGTCATTCTTATTCAGCTTAAGTTTTTCTTCTTTAACCCCTCTATATTGTCTGTCAGTCTTTTCACCATACAAATGCTTTATAAGAATACTAATTAAAGACAAAAGCAGGTTAGCAAAATTATGAACAAAACAGGCATATGTGGAATTTAAAGGGCTTTCTAAGGTTGTCTCAGAAGCACAACCAGGCTGGGGAAGGACTAAGCCTGAAGCTGCAAATGTAGTTACAGAAAGTTGAGCATGCGCATCAGATCTCTGGACTTCCCAGGCAGGGGAATCAATGGGCTTGGTCTTGGGAGGAGTAGAGGGTGGGGTTTGGAGAGGAGGGGAGGGACCAGAGAAATTAGAATCAGACTTGGTTTTGAACTCAGGCCTGGATTCCTCTTCCCCTACTTTGCCTCCAGGCGCTAGGGGATTAAAAGCTTCTAGAGGGTGGGTCATTGCCTCCAGGCATGCAAAATTAGAGCAACAATTAGTGTTAGAACTGGGAAAAGCTGCAGGAATCTCTTCAGGTTTCTCTGAAAAAGCATGGTTGGGAGAGGGAGAGATAGTTCCTTGTGTGAGTAAGTTGCTGGCTGTTCTAACAAAAATAAAAAGAAAAATAGAAAATCCACAAAAACAAAGCATTAACATGATCTTATCTCCCATTTGTCTGGTTAAACAGACTAAAATAAAAAATAGGGTAATTAGGGAGTTTAAAAGGTCCATTTGAAAAAATTTAAGGGGAAAACACAGCCAGTACGCCAGTACTTAGTTAAAGGGAGAGGGTAGGGGAAATTTCTTACCCAACCAGAAGATCAGAAGACTGAGGTTTAGCTTTCCTCTTCGTGGTCAGCCATCTGTTAAGGGCTAAAATTCTAGCTAAACTGTCTAAAATATTTAATGAGTGGTCGCCAATAAATTATAAGCTTTAGCAAGAGTTAGACTTTTAAGCATTTATTAAGGAGAATAAGAATTTGGTAAAGAGAGAGAGAAAGGCCTAGGTCCCTATCTATTAAAGGGAGAGTGCATTTTTAGCTCCGCTCTCCACCAGAGTCCAAGGGAAAAGAGAGCCCCAGTCTCCTCCTTCCTCCTCCCACTAGTCCGCGTCACTTCCTGATACCAAAGAAAAGACTCCTGGTCTTGCCCTCAAAGACCTTCGCTTCATGGGCAGAACTCTTCTACAGTAAGTATCCAACAGGTGGCGTTATTCCAATCGTTACATATTCCTTCTTTGAGCCAATTCTGATGAAAATAAGGTTCACTCCCTCCCCTGCTTCTTCCCCATCTTCCTCTCCACTCCATAAGCTTTTTCTTGTTTCTTTTATGTGAGCTACTTTTCCCAAGTCCACCTCTCCATTTCCTTTTCTTCCAGTGCATTCCTCTTACCCCTTAATTTTATTTTAAAGATGTTGTCATGGGGCAGCTAGGTGTCACAGTGGACAAAGCACCAGCCCTGGACCCAGGAGACTCTGAGTCCAAATCCAGCTCAAGACATAAGCCACCCCACCCTGCCTGCCCCACAAAAAAGGGTAAACAAAAAAATAATTGCTTTACAAGTATCATCCCTTCATATTCAATTCACACCTCTGCCCTCTAAGTATATTCCTTTCAGCTGCTCTAATACTGAGAAAGTTCTTATGAGTTAGAAGTATCATCTTTCCATGTAGGAATATAAGCAGTTTAACCTTTTAACATCCCTCATGATTTCTTTTTCTTTTTTACCTTTTTATGCTTCCCTAGGGTATTGCATTTGAAAGTCAAATTTTCTCTTCAGTTCAGGTCTTTTCATAACAAATGCCTGAAAGTCCTCTTTTTCATTGATTTCCCATTCCCCCCGAAAGATTATGCTCAGTTTTTCTGGGTATGTGTTCTTGGTTGTAATACCAGTTCCTTTGCCCTCCAGAATATCATATTCCATGCCTTCTGATCCTTTAATGTAAAAAGTGCTAGATCTTGTGTTACCCTGACTGAAACTCCACAGTATTTGCATTGTTTCTTTCTAGCTGCTTGAAATATTTTCTCATTGACCTGGGAGCTCTGGAATTTGGCTATAATATCCCTGAAAGTTTTCCTTTTGGGATCTCTTTCAGGAGGTGATCGGTGGATTCTTTCAATTCCTATTTTACCTTCTGCTTCTAAAACATCAGGGCAATTTTCCCTGACAATTTCCTGAAAGATGATGTCTAAGCTCTTTCATGGATCATGGTTTTCAAGTAGTCCAATAATTTTCTTTTTTTTTTTTTTTTAGTCCAACAATTTTCAAATGATCTCTCCTGGATCTATTTTCCAGTTCAGTTGTTTTTCCAAGGAGATATTTCACATCGACCTCTATTGTTTTATTCATTTGTATTTGCTATATTGTGTCTTGATTTCTCATAAAGTTATTAGCTTCTATTTGCTCAATACTAATTTTTAATCAATGATTTTCTTCAGAGAGCTTTCGTACATCCTTTTCCATTTGGCTTTTCAAGCTGTTTTTTTTTTCCCATGACCCTCCTCCATCACTCTCATTTCTCTTTCTATTTTTTCCTCTACCTCTCTTACTTTCCCTCTACCTCTCTTACTTTATCTTCAAAGTCCTTTTTAAGTGTTTTTATGGCCTGAGACCAATTCATATTTTTCTTGGAAGCTTTGGATGTAAGAGCTTTGACTTTGTTATCTTCTTCTGAGGGTGTATTTTGATCTACCTTGTCACCAAAAAACTTTCAATGGTTTGCAGCTTTTTCTGCCTGCTCATTATCCTAGCCTATTTCTTGACTTTTAACTCCATCTTAAAGTGGGGGTTTGCTTCCAGGATGTACTGTCCCAAGCTTCAGTGGGTCCCAGGTGGTACAATTTAAGGAGAGGCTTGTTCTCAGCTTACCTGGCCTGTGTTCTTCTCTGTAAGTGAACTTTTTAATCTGAAAGCAGAAATCTGATTCACTGTGGTTGCAAGCTTGGTATACCTGTGCCCCTCCCCCACTGGGCCACTGTTACTTGAGTCTACTTCCTATTTCAGAACACAATTATTCTACCTCAGCTCCAGCAAAGACCCCGACTATCTTTCCCCAGCCAACTGCTGGACTCTCTCATGGGTCCATGAACTGAGTTCCAGAAATAGCCACTGATGCTGATGATTCCAAAGCTCTGGAGGTATGGCCTGCATGGGTCTGGATCTGTGTGACATAGCTGAGTTCCTCTCTCACCCAGTTACAGCAGACCTTCCCTGCCACCCTTTTAAGCCATCTTTGGCTGGAAAATGATCTCACTCTGTTCTTTTGTGGGTTCTGCCACTCCAGGAATTGTCTTATGGCATTGTTTGGAGGTATGGTGGGGGGAGCTCTGAATGTTACAACCTTTCCTCTGCCATCTTGGATCCGCCCACTCAACCCTAATTTTTAAGGAATTATTTTCTTCAGAGAGCTTTTGTACTCCTTTTACATTTGACCAAGTCAGCTTTTCAAGGAGTTCTTTTCCTCATTGGCTTTTTGTACCTCTTTTACTATTTGGCTCAGTCTGGTTGTTGTTTTTTTTTTTGTTGTTGTTGTTGTTTGTTTGTTTGGGGTTTTTTTTGCAGGGCAATGAGGGTTAAGTGACTTGCCCAGGGTAACACAGCTAGTTAAAATGTCAAGTGTCTGAGGCTGGATTTGAACTCAGTTCCTCCTGAATCCAAGGCCAGTGCTTTATCCACTGTGCCACCTAGCTGCCCTCAGTCTGTTTTTTAAGGTGTTATTTTCTTCAGTATTTTTTGTGTCTCCTTTATTAAGCTCTTGACTTTGTTATTCATGATTTTCTTGCATCACTCTCATTTCTCTTACCATTTTTTCCTCTACCTCTATTACTTTATTTTCAAAGTCCTTTTTGAGCACTTCTATGGCCTGAGACCAATTCATATTTTTCTTGAAAGCTTCGGTTATGGGAGCTTTGACTTTGCCATCTTCTTCTGAATGTGTATTTTGATCTTCTTCTTTGTCAACATAGAAACTTTCTATTGACAGCATTTTTTCTTGTTTGCTCATTTTCCCTGCCTATTTCTTGACTTTTTTTTGCAGGGCAATCAGGGTTAAGTAACTTGCCCAGGGTCACACAGCTAGTAAGTGTCAAGTGTCTGAGGCCAGATTTGAACTCAGGTCCTCCTGAGTCCAAGACTGGTGCTTTATCCACTGTGCCACCTAGCTGCCCCTATTTCTTGACTTTTAACTCTTTGTTGAGTGGGACACTGCTTCCAGGGTGGAGGGTGCACTGTCCCAAACTTTAGAGCAATGTACAGCTGTTTTCAGAGATACTTCTAGGAATTTATAAGTTTTTAGTTCTTCCAAGGTGGTATGATTTAAGGAGAGGTATGTTTACTACTCTCCTGACCTGTGCTCTGGTTTGCAAGCAACCATAGGACTGTTTTTCTGCCTTGGAACTATGAATATAGTCCCACTCCACTGTGGCTGAAAGCTCTGGTGTGCTTGTGCTCCTCCCCTACCTGGGACTGCCAACAAAGCCTGTGACCTGTTTAGAAGTATGGGCAAAACAACATAGTCCTGCCTCAGGGCTAGCAAGAGTTCCCTATAATCTCCTTCTGGCCAATTGTTTGACTCCCTTTCTATCTGTGGGCTGACATCCAGAAGCAGTTGCTGCTGATGATGATTCAGAGGTACCCAAGGCCTTCTACAGGTTTGCTGTGGCTGTGGCTGGGTCTTTGCTGGTCTGGGGCTGCACTGGCAGCTGTGCTGACCTGCACTCCACTCTCACTCCAGTACAATAGATCTTTCCTGCCAACCTTCTAAGTTGTTTTTGGCTAAAAAATTATTTCACCCTGTCTTTTTGTTGCTTCTGCTGCTCCAGGAATTGCCTTATGGCATTATTTGAAGGTATTTGGAGGTCTTGGGGAGAGCTCAGCTGAGTCACTGTCTTTCCTCCAAGAGCCTGGCTCCACCCTGGGGAAACACTTTTTATAGCCAGTGTTTCTGATAAAGGTCTCATTTCTAAAATATGTAGAGAACTGGATCAAATTTATAAGAATAGAAGTCATTCCCCAACTGATAAATGGTCAAAGGATATGAATCAGCAGTTTTCAGATGAAGAAATTAAAGCTATCTTTAGCCATATGAAAAAGTGTTCTAAAAATATTGAATACAGAAATGCAAATTAAAACTACTCTGAGGTACCACCTCACATCTATCAGACTGTCTAATATTATTAAAAAGGAAAATGATAAATGTAGGGGAAGATGTGGGAAAATTGGACTACTAATGTATTGTGGGTGGAGTTGTAAACTGATCCAACCATTCTGGACAACAATTTGGAATTTTGCCAAAAGGGTATGAAACTGTGCATATCTTTTGGCCCAGCAATAACACTGTTAGGTGTATATACCCCCAAGAGATAATAAAAAAGGGGAAAAGACCCACATGTACAAAAATAGTTATAGCTGTTCTTTTTGTGGTGGCAAAGAATTGGAAATTGTGGGGGAGCCAATCAATTGGGGAGTGGCTGAAAAAGTTGTGGTATATGAATGCAATGTAATACTATTTTGCTGTAAGAAATGATGAGCAGGCAGATTTCAGGAAAAACTGCAAAGATTAACGTGAACTGATGCTGAGTGAAATGAGCAGAATCAAGAGAACATTGTACACATTAACAGAAATATTGTGTGATGATCAAATATGACAGACTTAGCTCTTTTCAGCAATACAATGATACAAGACAATTCCAAAAGACTTATGATGGAAAATGCTCCCCTTATCCAGAAAAAGAGCTATGAACTTTGAATGCAGATCAAAAGATACTGTTTTCACTTTTTGGTCTTTCTTCTTTCTTTCTTTCTTTCTTTCTTTTTTTTTTTTTTTGGTAGGGCAATGAGGGTAAAGTGACTTGCCCATAGTCACACAGGTAGTAAGTGTGAAGTATCTGAGGCTGCATTTGAACTCAGGTCCTCCTGAATCCAGGGCCAGTGCTTTATCCACTGAGCCACCTAGCTGCCCCCCTTTCTTCTCTCTTGTGGTTTTTCCCTTTTGCCCTGATTCTTATCTCACAACATGACTAATGTGGAAATATGTTTAACATGATTGTAATGTATAACTTATATCAGACTTCTTGCTGGCTTCAGTGAGGGGAGGGAAGTAAAAGGAAGGAATGAAAGGAGAAAATTTTGGGACTCAAAATCTTACAAAATGATGTTTAAAACTATATTTAGGGGCGGCTAGGTGGCACAGTGGATAAGCACCGGCCCTGGATTTAGGAGTACCTGAGTTCAAATCCGGCCTCAGACACTTGACACTTACTAGCTGTGTGACCCTGGGCAAGTCACTTAACCCTCGTTGTCCCGCAAAAAAAAAAAAAAAAAAAAAAAAAAACCAAAACCAAAAACTATATTTACATGTAATTGGAAAAAGTAAAATAAAGTACTATTTTGTTTGTTTGTTTTTGCAGAAAATGAAGGTTAAGCAACTTGCCCAGGGTCACACAGCTGGTAAGTGTCAAGTGTCTGTTTCCAGATTTAAACTCAGGTCCTCCTGAATCCAGGGCCAGTGCTTTATCCACTGTGCCACCTAGCTGCCCCCTAAAGTACTATTTTTATAAAGATACTAATTCTTATCCAAAGGAATGAATCAATTGTAATTAAACTTTAAGCACCCATTGATGGAACAAAGGATCATGGAGCTAGAAGGATTATTACAGATTATCTTGCCCAAATTTTGGATGAGGAAACTGAGCAGAAAGATTGGCTTGTTCAAGGTCCTGCAGTATTAGAGAGAAGGTCTCCTAACTCCCATTTCAGTGTACTTCCAATCATGCATCATGGCTTCAGTATGTGAAACATCCACAGTTGACTGCTAGCCATAGTCTCTACACTATCTCCACCCTGCCCTTGCTCTGTTTATATTCATAATGCCAAGAGGAATAACTCCACCCAAAATTTTCACTATTTATTTAAATCTTATTGTTTCTGTGGCTGTTCCAGGTAAATATGAGAGGAAGAAAAGTGGCAAAAAATGAAGAAAATACAAATGGTAAGTAATGTCTCTGAAAGGGCAAAAATGCCCACTTTCTGCTATGAATAAAAATGTCTGCACCAGTTGTATATCTTGTTACCTGATGACAAAACAGCATATTCTTTCAGACTTTACCATCATGCAGGTATCTTACAAATATAATTAAAGTTGTCAGGTATAAACAACTGTGGTCTTATCTAGTTGTGAAGTGTAAATGTCACTTTTGGTGAATAATATTTGATAATAATTTGATAAATATTAATTTATAATTAATTAATTTTATAATAATATTTGATCCAACATTATCAGACATATCATATGTACAATTAGACAGTGTATTGTTAAACTTCTTATTGGACTCATCTCCAAATATACACTTGAAAATGATTTTGACACATGGAAAAATGAATTTTTTTGCAATGGTATGAGTTTGCCCACCCTCCTTATTTTTGAAGTTTCATAAATAACTAAATATGATGCTTCAGTTGAGTTTTTAATTTTTGCTTACTCACAGCAAAAAATGAACTCAATATAGTAGATTTTCAAATTTTGTTGTTTCCACTTAAAAATCAACAGTCTTATTAACATAACTGATGTTTTGATTATAAAATTTGAGACAAAGGAGAAAATGTTAAACAACTATTTACAAGAAATCAAAAAATTACACTTGGAAGTCATGGATATTCATTATCCCCAGTAAATGAAAAAACAAATTTAATAATTCTTATTTGTATTTTTTCTTTTCCATACCCATTATAAAATCGATATTTCAAATACTTTTGTGCTTTATTTCAGAGTTGTGACCTACAGAATCACTTTTATTAATTTCCCAATTGGTATGCTGAATTTGAATATTTTGAGATTCCCCAATAACATATTTTTAAACATTTTTTTCCAGACACAGCCTTTACCCAATGTTCCATTGGGGTTGTTATAATTTAAGAAAGAAAAATATTTCTACAAAAATTTCATTTTTACATTCAATAAGCATTAAATATACAACAATACAATACTGTTTACTAACACCTGATGCAAATGTGAAATGTTTCAAATATACATGTAATTATCAGAGAGGAAAAATATTTGTGGTATAATTGGACAATTATTTACTATTTAAGGCGCCACTCAATAATTTTTAGTGTAAACCCCTTGGACTATTGAATGAATAAATGAAAATAACTTGTCTAAGAAATATAACATCTTATCTCAGACCTTAGAAGTGACATCTTCTTACTTGTGGCAATGGGATAGGTTCTTATAGCCTGACTGAAATTTAATCAGTTATGGATTTAACATTTTTTCTTCCAATAAATAGGACAATAATAAACTCCTTCACTGTATAACACGGCTCTGACTTTACCTTCTCAGAGTGAAGCTCATCATATCTTTAGAGTCCTAGAAGTAACCCTGAGAATTGTTAAGGTGGCTTCTCTATTATTATTGGCTTAAGTTCCCATGCCAGTGTGTTCTCCCTAGTATTAATTGGTTGAAAATCATTGGTCTGCCAGCCTTAAGTAACTTTTAGAAAGGTATATTTACTAAGGTTATATAGTAAGAAGAATTAGTATAAAATCATTCCCCCTAAAAGTCTATGGCACACACAAAAAAAAACCTGCAGCTGAGAAGACCCCTGCATAAACTCAGCATATCAATATCCATTGGGCCACAATCCATTATGTCAATATTGTGAATTTCTAAAGAATAAATACTAAAGTGGCTTTGGGAAAAAAAAAAAAGTCTATGGCACACTCTTATAGCAATATACACTGAGTTGAGGGGAAAATAGGCTCAAGCTTACAGAGCTCATGTGATAAAGGGACAGGACATTTCATAGGTCCTGGTTTCTGGAAATGCTTTTCTCTCCTTTATGGGGTACTCAACAAGTTCCTTTTAGATATTGTATAGTTTCTTAGCAAGGCTTCTCGTGGAGCTATAAATTTATCTTCAGTTTGTCCTTGGCTCCCAATGCAGACACTAAGATCAGCTGATCCAGGGATGCTACCAGAACACTCAGGTAAGGATAGAAAGTCCAAAATCCTCTGGACCCTTCAAAACTCGCAAGGTCTTCCTCTAACCCAAAGGAGAAGACCTAGACTGAGGATGGATCCAAAGTCTTCAAAAATATGACATTTAACCTTCCTACTGTTTCTGTTTTCTGAGCCCATCTCTCTTTCTCTCTCTCTTTTTGGCTGGGCAATAAGGGTTAAGTGACTTGCTCAGGATCACAGAGCTAGTAAGTGTCAAGTGTCTGAGGCCGGATTTGAACTCAGGTACTCCTGGATCCAGGGCTGGTGCTTTATCCACTGCACCACCTAGCTGTCCCCCCTCCATCATATCTCTTAAAGATTATTCCATGTCTTCACAGAGTATCTCCTTTTTGATAACCTAAAAACAAAACAAAAACCCCTGAACCTCCTCTATTTGGCCAAGACAAGGAACTGGATAAAGTTCAATCCTGCTTCTAACATTTTCTAGCTGTGAGATGCTGAACCACTCAGTTAACCTTTCTGAGTCTCAGTTTCCTTATCTGTAAAATGGAGATAATAATAACTTTCTAGTATACAGGACGAATGTGAGGATTAAATGACATAGTATATGTAATGTGTTTTATAAATCTTAGATTATTATAGAGATGTTAGCTATAGAATTATTATTATGTTACAGGAAGTATATCCCACAATTACTCAGTCATGTGTAGACCATAGAATTTAGCACTAAAATGACATTACAAATAGTTTAGGTCAACCATAACTATATATAGATGAGGAAATAGTTCTAGAGAGATTAACTGGTTTGCTTGAGGTCCCACAAGTAATAAGTAGCAGAGCTAGGTTTTGATATCCTTCCTCCACCAATTGGAGGGAAAGCCTCAGGGTTGGACATGTTTCCAGAATGAGAGGGTCTCTGTGTTGGAGATGGAAGAGTTTTTCAGGGTGTCATGGGCTGAGATGGGGTCAAAATGAGCATGCCTGCTGGTGTGGCTACTTCCTCAAATGATGTTCCCAACTGGGGTGAGGGAAATGAGCAAGACAGACCTGGCTTCTCTCCTGGGTTTCATCTAACTTTTCTGTCTAGGTTAAGGAAGAGCATCCTATGAATTTGGAAATTCCTGAACCTATAGTCAAAACCAGCATAGTTGCTACTAGTGGATTCCCAGGAAATCATGGTTCCTTATAAGATTTGCTGTAAGAAGAAAGAGTCTCAGAATAAAGAACCCAAGAATAGGCAGCAGTGAGCAGAGGAAGGACCAAGAGGAGTCTGTTCCAAAGTCTAGAACTTGTGGACTTTTGGGGAGATATTGATCATGATAGGAATATGAAGATGTAAATGCAGTTTGTATCTGCCAGAAATATCATAGAAGGGATTTATGCATTTAGTGGGAGGTCGAAGAATGTAATCTCTGAGGCTACATTTTAAAAAAATATTTTATTGTTGCCCTTTTAATAATCACTGTTACTTACTAGTTACTCCCCTTCTCCCTCCCCAATAGAACACTCTCTTTTGATAAATAATTATAACCAAACAAAGCAAATCAACACATTGGTTTCTTTTCACACCTACAATCCATTATCTAGTTCCTGAAATACTGGACTTAGGCTTCATTACCAAGCTTCTGAAGTTTTCTTCTATGTTATTGTGTTCACTTCATATCCACACTCTAATTTTGCAAATTTTACCCCTCAAGAGCCTTGGATGATTGATATGTTTGATGGGAAGCCAGGAGAGTTGGTGTGTCTGGTTTTTGATTCAAACTTACCCAGTATCATTTCAGGACACTTTTTGATTCCTTTGCTCTCCATCAGTTGATATAAGTCCTCCCAAGTTTCTCTGAGTTCTTCACATTCACCAATTTTTTTGGTGTAATAATATTCTATTACACTAATAGACACAGTATGTTCAGCCATTTCCCAATTCATGGAAACTCATTTTCCTTCCAGCTCTTTGCTATTACAAGAAAAGTGAATATGAGTATTTTTGTACATATGAGATCTTGCCTTTTTCAAAAAAATATCCTTGTTAGAGGTATATGTCTGGTAGTGCTCTTATTGAATCAAAAGGTATTTACAATTTAGGGATGTTTTAAAAATTTTTGGAGAATGAGTGGACCAATTCACAGTTCCATCAATGGAACATTATTGTGCCTGTCCTCTCACAACCTTCTCCCATATTGATCTTTCTCATCTTTTGTCATGTTTTTCCAATCTAGTAAGTATGAGTCTAATCTCAGAGTTTTAATTAGCATTAATTGTATTATTAGTGATTTGGACCATCCTTTCATACATTATTGATTACTAGCATTTTTCTTTTGAAACCTACCTATTTAAATCCTTTTACTACTTATATATTGAAAGATAATTTAAATTATTTTATATCTCTCTCAATTTTCTAGATATATTAGATATTAAAATGTAAGATCACATTAGAATGTAAATTCCTTGTAAGTAGGCAATGATTTATTCTTTGTTCTTGCATCCTTAGGTCCCAGTATAGTGTCTGGTACGTAGTAGAGGTCATTGGGATCAGGGTGCCACTAGGTGGGCAAAGGAGAGCACACCCAGGATGGAAACAGCAGGTCAATGCTCCTGTATGGATCAGTAATAGGGAGTGGGGCATATACATATCCCCTGAACTTACAGATTAGGTGAGATAAGGAGAAAGAGTCTTCGAAAAATAAAATGTATAGTCCTTTAGTTTCTATCTATCTTTTAAAAATTTATTATTTTTTTTGCAGGGCAATGAGGGTTAAGTGACTTGCCCAGGGTCACACAGCTAGTGTCAAGTGTCTGACACTGAATTTGAACTCAGGTCCTCCTGAATCCAGGGCCAGTGCTTTATCCACTGTGCCACCTAGCTGCCCCAGTCCTTTAGTTTCTATGAGTCTTTAGCACTAGTAAAGAAATGAAAAGAAATGGATTTAATAAAAGGAAGGATGAAGTAACAAAATTGATTTGTTCTGAAAGTGGTAATCCTTAGGCTTTCCTTTCCCTTAAACTTGTGGCTTAGTCAAACATTAATTTTCACCTTCCTTTTTTTTGGTAATTTTAAAAGTTGCAAGTACTTTTCATTTAAGAAACATTTATTTTCTCTCTTGCCCTCCCACTTCCTCTACCCTTTTGAAAAAGAAAAAAATGAAACCTTTATTACAAATATTTATCATCAAGCTAAACAAATTCCTGCATTATTCCTTTTCAAATATGTATATCTCATTGAATATTTTGAACCAATCCCCTCTCTGTCAGAAGGTGGGTAGCATGCTTCACCAGTGTTCCTCTGGAATCATAGTTGGTTGGAGCTCTTTAGCTTTTCAAAGTTGCTTCACTTTATATACAAATCTTCACTTTATATACAAATCTTCCTTGCAAAGTTTCTCAGAAACCATTCATATCATCATTTCTTATGACATGAGTATCCTGTTACATTCATAACTTATTTAGTCACTCCTTAATTATTGTTGTTTGGTTGTTTCAGCTGCATCTGACTCTTTTTGAACCCATTTGGGGTTTTCTTGGTCAGAGATACTGAAGTGGTTTGGCATTCATTTCCTTCTCCAGTTCATTTTACATATGAGGAAATTGAGGTAAAGAGGGTGAAGCAACATGTCAAGGACAAATCTGGTAAATATCTGAAGCCAGATTTGAATTCATGAAGATGAGTCTTCCTTACTTCAGGCCCGTAACTCTTTCCAATGCACCACCTAGCTGCCTTCCTCAACTGATGAGTCCTCGCTTAGTGCCTGCTTCTTTGCCACTACAAAAAGCTGTTATCAATATTTTTATACATATGAGTACATGTACATATATTGATACAGGATAATACATATCCTGTTTCTTTTATCTTTTTGTGGTATAGGCATACTAGTGGCATTTCTGGGTCAAAGTATGTTTACGGTTGAGGTACTTTAGGGGCATAGTTCACAATTGTTTTCCAGAATGACTGGGCCAATTTAGAGATCTCTCTGCAGTGAATCAATTCCCCCATCCTTCCTTCTTTCCTTTTCCTTTTGTTTTCTGGTTGAATTAAAAATATTTCTCTACCCAGGGGTGTGTGTGTGTGTGTGTGTGTGTGTGTGTGTGTGTGTGTGTGTGTGTGTGTGTGTGTGTGTGTGTAAGGTTTGAATGTAGCATACTCCCTCTACCCTTTCCTGCTTGTTTTGAATTGACTTCTACTTTCATATCCCCATTATGTGAAATAATTTTTTCACATCCTTCCTCTCCTTCTCCTGGACCCCTGTATTCCTATTGCTTTCCCTTTTCTCTTCTTTCAATATCAAGGCATAATAAAATGACTCCCAGACCTTCTGTGCAGTTAGTCTCCCTCTATGAGCCCTGATGATTAGACACACATATAATTTCCCTATATTAGAATATGAAGTTTATCTTTAGTTTACCCCTTATGATTATTTGCTTATGTTTACTTTTTAATGTATTTTTAGATTTCTGTTTGAACTTAGAAGTTATATTGGTCTGAATCTTTACATTAGGAATTATTGAAAATCTATTTTATTAAAAAATCTTAAAATATAACATAAAATATAAAATTATTTTCTTGAAATATCTTTTATTTATTTGTTATTTTTTCACCTGTAGAATTATATTAATTTTTTCCTGGTTCTGTTATTCTTGGTTATAAACCTATAACCATTGCCTTCCGGAATATTATATTCCAAACTTTCTGCTCCTTTAAAGTTGTGCCTCCTAATCTTGTGTGATTTTAACTGTATCTCTTTGGTCACCAAGAAAAATACAACACTGAATCATTTTTCCAGGCCAGGTTGGTATAGGGAGAGACACTATACTTAAGAACTAGACACTGTTATCACCAAAATGAGAAAATGAGGAAGATAAGAAAGATGGAGACACAGGCATCAAGTTCAGTGACTATGTAAGGAGGAGAGACCAGTCCTAGTGTGGTCTTCCAGCCTTCCTCTGACCTATTCAGTCTGCACTCTGGCTATAGCTTAAGAGCCATTGCTGGCGATGGGATTTTCCAGAACAAACTCCTTGAGAAATACTTAAATGGTAGTTATAGATACTTAAAGAGCACCTGATAGGAGTAATACAAGACTGGGACTTGGTAGGGCAAGATGGATCATAAGCTAACATGATGAGAAACTAAAAATTATAAAAAAGAACAGTGGAGAATTGAACTGGTTCAACAAAGGCTTCCCATTAGGAAAATGGGCATAATAATGCTTGCTCTACTGGCCTCAGAGGGTTGTTTTGAGGGAAGCAGTTTCTAAACCTGAGGGTGCTAATTAAATGTGAATTACTGTTCTTACTATTATTGCTATTTATGTAGAAAATGTTCTTATGAACAGAATAATTGGAGACATGCTCAATAATTGTAGAGTGAAGGAAAGAGAAGAGCCTGTAAACTGAGGCAAACACTCTCCTAATAGAATTTAGATCTCTCTTTTCCCAAAAGGGAAGACTGGAGAATGCAAAGAGCACTTGTGGAGATTTAAACCCCCTTCTTCCTAAAAGAGAAGGAAACCAGAGAAAGACAATGCTTGTAAAAATTAAAAGAAAGGTTTTATTAATCAGGGAAGAAAATCTCACATGATTATGGGTGCTCTCCACCTATTGCTGAATAGGACACAATATAATAGATTGCAAGGGTTTCTATATAGTTTAAATTAGGGCAGGTAAGGAATTTGGAGGAAAGATGTGCATAGAAAGGCCCACTCCTAAAGTGGTGTGTGTGAGTATGTGTGTCTGTGTGTAATTCCAGGTGTGAAGGATGTGGTCTTTGATAAGGAGGCAGTTCAGTTCAAGGCTTGATTAGGAGATATCTTGATAAGATTTCTTAAAAAAAAAGGATTATTCCAAAGTTAGGGAATAGCTGAAGGTTCATATTCATAGTCACATACCCTGTAGTCAGATAAGTCTTTGATTGGCCTCAGTTACTGATTCCCTGTACCTCCAGGAAGGATTACTCTTGGTCATGCAAAGGATTGTTGGTGTGTTAGCCAATGAAGCCAGTCCTTATACAGTTGTTCTGCTTACCTGGATAATTTGGGAGCTCAAACAAATCAAGGCATCCTTTTGTAGACACCAAAACATTTTTCTTTGGGAATGTCAGTCCTGCTTGGTTAACAGCAATTGTCATTGTTGGCATAGTAGGGATCATGTCTTCTTTGTTTCCCTGGACAATTCACTATAGGTTCTCTGAAGGTTGTGATTAAATTTTTTTGAATATTAATGAGTGAATTTACATAAGGGTCTTCTGGAGAGAAAGCCCCATCTCCTGGAGTAATGGAAAGAACATTGGATGTGGAATTTGAGTGTCTTGGTACAGATCCCAGATCTGCTATTTCCCACCTGTGTGACCCTGGGTTAGTCACATGTCCTCTAGGTAACTGTGACAATGAGAATTTAAGCACCAAGGCCAGCTAGCATTTGGGGACAGCAAATCATCCAGAAATACTGCTGATCTTTTCATGATGAACTAGAAGGCTTTATTCCAGAATACTGCCACAGGAGGGCTCCAGAGTTCAGTGGTTAGGGCCCCTTCCTGAGCTTTCCGAAGTGAGGACAACTTTGTATTTTAGAAGCAAAAGTGAAAGCAGCACTTCAGATTGCTTTACTAGCCCGGAGAAGACGTTTTCTACCTCTCTGGGAGAAGGTAAGCTGGGTTTGAGGCTGGAGAATAGCAGGGGACCTGGGAAGAGATTTGATCGGTCAGAGGAGTTGGGCGAGGGGACGCTGGAAGAAAAGGTGCATGGATTTCTGGTTTGGGGATTGCGAGAGGAACAGTGAGTCAGTTTCAAGCATGTTTGCCTAATTTCTCTTTCCTTTTGGCTGCTGCTGGTGGTGGGGGTGGTGGTGGAATGTTTGCTTGTATACTTCTTCCAATTTAATAACTTTACTGAACCTTAATGAAGGAAAGGATGCTTGTTCCAATTATTTTTTCCAAAAAAAACTCACCTCCTTGATTACCCCTCATTGAGATTGATTGTCTAGGACTTCCCACTGGTGCCCTGCACAAATATAAATATAGATATGGATAGAATTTTGGACTAGGAAGATGTAGATTCAAATCTCACCCCAGACATTTACAGGCTGTGTGACCTTAAGTCACTGAGTCTCCCTGGGCCTCAGTTTCCTCATCCGTAAAATAAGGAGTGTGGATTTGATAGTCTCTCAGGTCCTTTCAGCACTAAATCCATAGTAGCAGTGGGTGAGGCAGCCCTGCTCAGCATAGTCCCAGAATCTCAATGGCAGCTTCACTCTGTGCACAGGGGAGCCAGCCTGGGAAGGCCAGGAGAGCAGGACTGCCTTCTACTCTGTGGGGCAACTTTGCCCCCAACCACCCTAGTGCTTCAGGGACCAGACAGTATTAAAGAGAGGGAGGCTAGCTGGGGGCCTGCCTGCTCAGACAGCCTCATAGGAGGTCTGAATCTCAATGGGATCATCACTGATCTAGGGTCTGGGGGGGGAACTTCAACTTTCAAGGTTAAATACTTGAATTTGATCAGTTATAAGTAAGGAGTAATTGGGCCTTAGAGGGGACTGATTCATACCAACTAGACTCATGAGAAACTAACTGCTAAATCAGAATGACAAGTAGTTGATTTCAAAGGACGGTTTTTCTTGTAAGATTACAAAGACATATCTTCAAGGTTGACAATCTTAGAAACAGTTTCACTTTGGAGAGCAAATTACAGATCAAAAAGTGTTTGGTGAGAGTGGAATTAGGTCAAAGGAAGCAGCAGATTCTTTTAAAAACATATATATTTTATTGATATCTTTTGTTTTCATCTCCTAGATTTCCTTGCCCTTATATCTTCTTTTCCATCTCTCCTACCTGAGACTAAACCTTAAAAACAAATACAGTGAGGGCAGCTAGGTGGCGCAGTGGATAGAGCACCAGCCCTGGATTCAGGAGGACCTGACTTCAAATCCGGGTTTAGACACTTTACACTTAGTCGCTGTGTGACCGTAGGCAAGTCACTTAACCCCAACTGTGTCACAAAAAATAAAAAATAAAAATAAAAAAACAAATGTATTCACAAAGAGAGAAAAAGAGGAAAGAGGAAAGAAATTTATTAAAACTTACTGAGGGGCAGCTAGGTGGCACAGTGGATAGAGCACCAGCCCTTTATTCAGGAGGACCTGAGACACGTGACACTTACTAGTTGTGTTACTCTGGACAAGTCACTTAGCCCTCATTTCAATGCTAAACAAATAAATAAAATTTTAAAAAAACTTACTGAAACATCAGAAAAAAATCTGGTATCATATTTTGTGTTTTATACCTGAATACTGACCTCTGTTTTCTCATTTTTAGGAAAACTTGCTATTCATTATCTCATATCATTCAATTTTTATTGCTTTATGGTAGTTATTACTCCCATTTACTTTGATGTAGTTTATTATATTCTTGTGAGTGTGTACTGCTGCTCCAACATGCCTAGAAAAGTCAAGGCTGTTTTGCATTCTTGGTCTCCTGTTTCAGGCCTCCTCTTTGGTCTCACTCAACATTGTTGAAAAGAAAGCTCTTTTAAGTCTTAAAAGATTATCAAAATATGAGCTATATTGATGGGTCTCAGATATTTCAGAGGGCCCCATTGTTAGAACATTCTTCCTTATGTCCCTGTATCTCCCTGATGAAATTTGAGTGATATCCTGAGGAAACCAGATTTGTTTGGGGTACTTCATGAGGAGGCCTGGGCATCCCTCCATCGTTTTTGTATTAACAGAGCAGAATGCAGAATGCTCAGCCTTCCTTCCCTAGTCTAGAAGAAACCTGCCTTGCTTTTAAAGTCGTGCTAAAGTCACTTTACAATTTACAAAGCTTTAATGAATGCATTCTATGAGCAAGACACTGTGTTCGACTCTGTGGAAGAGTGTGTGTGGTGACTGAGACAAAAGTCCTCCAGGATTTTAGAATCTCATAGTGACAATATGACACATAAATAAGTCTAATTTAAGGTAAAAGAACTAGGCCTTTGAGATTTACACAGCCCACACATACATGAGTTCAGAGGATGGTAGATCATCCCTACTTAGGATGATCTGGGAAGGCTTCCTGGAGGTGGTGGTCCTTATTGATCATCCTTGCCCCTGTAATTCCTGACATTTACTATCTATGCCACACAGTCAAGGCTTATTTCATCTGTATAAGTCTTATCTCCCCTTCCCCCCAAAGTAGATTGTCAGCTTCTTGTGCACATCTCTCATATTTCATTTGTAACTTCTGCAGGGCTATTCATAGTTATGGGAATACAGGTACAAAACAGGTGATGAATACAAATTTACTGATTAAATGTTAGTATTTCTATCAATGTCCAAAAAAATGCAGATGAGTATTTGTCTTTGTCTCTTCTCTCTCCCACTCCCAGCCTTGGTACCTCACCATTGTCCAAAGATGGGATCCAGTTCGAGTACACCTGCCAGCCCAGTGAGTATCATTTCCTCCATTCCTCATACTCTAGTGCTTACAAATCATAGGTAGACTCCAAAAGGCTCAGAATGCCTAGGCCACCAGAGCTAGTCCATTGGACATCTACATGTCTCAGAGAGATGGGGGTTACCTTTTGGAGCCCCATGGACACACTGGAGCAGTTTCATTTATGGGTCATCCCACATCATGACAAGGGAATATTTCCATGAAAGTCACCTAATCAATCCTATTTCCCTGCGGAGGAAATGTTCCCCAAACCCCACATTTAATGGCCCCATAGTAGCTTTTGGAGAACACCTTAGTACTACTATGCTGACCTCTAAATAAATTACAAAGATAAAACTCTGAATATGTAAAATTTACTAAAATGTCTATATAAAGTGTCTCTTACTATACAGTAAGAGACAGGGCTGTCTAGTGACTCTCCAGCTCCCATTTTGTGCCTTTCCCTCTAAAGTGCCCCTTTTTGTGCTTTGTGATTCTCTCTGGAGGAGATATAAGACCCCCCGGTATGGAGCACCCCTGAAATATGCAGATCTTCCTCCTTTATATTGCCTTCATCTCTCTCTGTTATCCACATTAACCCATCAGTTGTGCCACAGTCTCACCTCTCAGCCAGCAGATCATCTGATCAATTTATCAAATCTATGGTATAAATGGATGACAATGATTTAATGAGATTCCCTTTTAAAAAACCACATCCTTTGCATTTCAAGTTTTTCAGTGCTTTGAGCTAGAGAAATGAGTGGAAGTGAGAGTATGTTGGGCCCTTCTCAACTCCTTTCCTTCTCCCTTCAAAAAAGGAAATTGTGCCCTAAGGCAACTCCTAAGTCTGCCTATGTGGACAGTGCTATCTGACAGTACAATTAAGTCCTTGATTCATAAACTGTTAAAACTGGAAGGGACATTAGGAGTCATTTTGTCCAACTCCTTCAGTGATGAAATGAGGAATCTGAGACCCAGGGAGTATAAGCCTGTGCACAAATGGCTGTGGTATGAGACTGTATTTGACAAATTTGATCTGAGTAGTACAAAGTCCCATATGAATAGCACCATTGACATTGGCAGCACCCACTAGAGTTCCATGAATTTTAAGATTCCCTTATGTCATCACAACCAGTTGTCATTCCACCTCTCCCTCTGCCTTGCAACTCCAAAACCTGTCCTTTACCTTCACCATTACCACTAATTCTCATGCCCTTCCCTTCTCTCCCATGCTATCACCCCTGCACTGGCTGTATTTTCTCCCTTCCCTATCTAGATCCTTTGGTGAACCAGTTCATGTCTACACTGTCTTCCTTTATGGAGTTTCTTGTCTCCTTATTCTATCATCCACCTTGCCCTACCAAGCCTCAGCCTTCTGTTACTCCCACCATCTGCTGCCTTTGCTTCTAATCTCATGCTGCTGAAAGAAGCTGGAGAAAACTCAAAACCATGCTGACTGGGCCCATTACAAGTTTATGACATCTATTCTCAACTGAGACCTCACTACAAGACAATCCTTCCATACCCCCATAATTAACTTACTATGCTATTTCCTATAGTGGCTTTTCCAAAACTTTTTATCTCTTCTTAACTTTCCCAAGTCTCCTTCTCCATAAACCTTCATCTCCCTCTATCCCTCAAGGCTCTCTTCTCTTCTCTTTCTATACTATTACCTTTCATGGATTCCATTATCATGTTTTTGCTGAAGATTCCTACATCTACTTATCCAGCCTTGACAACTGTCTTGACTTCCAGTCTCACATTTATGTCTTCCTATTGGACATCTTGAATTTGGCATCTCATAGACATCATAAATCTACTTGGTCCAAAACTGAACTTATCCTTTACCCTCAAGATTTCCTCTCTTCCTAATTTTCCCATTATTGTCCATAGTACTGTCATCTTTCTGTCTTGCATACTAGGTGTCATCCTTGACTCCTTACTCTTACTCCCCTACCTCCAATTTGTTTCCAAGTCTAGTTACTTCTACTTGCATAACATCCTTTGTATCTATGTGCACTTCTCTCCACTGACACTGCCATTACCCTAGTACAAGCCCTCATCACTTCACCTAGGACTATTGCAATAGCTTTCTTTTTAGGCTCCCTGCCTCATGTTTCTCCCTTGTGATGTAGAAAATTTTGAGAGACATAGGTTCTGGGTAATTTAATCATTTTAATAATAAGGTCTATTAATAAAAGGATGGTCATTGGACATCTCTCACAGACCAAAGACCAAAATGGGGTGGACTCACAGCTTGAATTACCTTCTTTTTTTTATATATTACCTTCTAACTGTAGTTGGGCCATCAAAGAGCAATCAAATCTAATTGGTTGATGTGATTGTAGGTGGGCTATATTAAAACAAAGGACTGCAGGTCCTTGAAAAGTATGTCGGGGGCAGCTACGTGGTGCAGTGGATAAAGCACTGGCCCTGGATTCAGGAGGACCTGAGTTCAAATCCGGCCTCAGACACTTGACACTTACTAGCTGTGTGACCCTGGGAAAGTCACTTAACCCTCATTGCCCCACTTTAAAAAAAAAAGAAAAGAAAAAGAAAAAAGAAAAAAAGAAAAGTATGTCTGAATAAGGTCATCAATTCAAAGGATATTGACTCATCTAAGGTGAGCTGAACACAATAGCTTCCACCTGGGTGTGGTCTGGTGCAGGAAAGTTAGTCTAAATCTCATCAGGAAAATCCTTCAGGAAAAACAGGAAGGACTTAGAATGAAAGGGAGCATGGTGGGGAGGTAAGGAGGGCTCTGAAAGTCTCTAAGTTATCAGTTATTAATAATTATTTCTCCCACCCTGCTCTAGTCTGCCCTCCCCTCAGATGTCAAATTAACCTTTTTCAAGTGCAGGTCTGACCACTTCATCCCCCCATCCAATAAAGTCCAGTGGCTCCTTCTCACCTCCAAGAGGAAATACAAAACATTCTAGTTTGTTGTTCAAAGCCCTTTATAGCCTGGTCCTTTCCCACCTTTCCAGTCTTCTCCCATCTTTCTCTCCCCCACATACCCTATGATGATGCAGTGACATCCCCTGACTCCAGTCATTTTCACTGGCTGAGCCTCATGTGTGCAATTTTCCCCTCTCTTTTCTCCATCTTCTGCTCCCCCTGGCCTTTTTCAAGTTGAAGCTACAATCCAACCTCCTAAAAGAAGCCTTTTCCAGTCCCTGTAATCTTAACTCTTTCCCTTTGATGATTGTCTCCAATCTAGGCTGTCTATAGCTTGGCTGGGCATAGTTGTTTGCATATTGCTGCTCTCTTTATACTGTGAGTCCTTGGAGAGCAGGGACTAATTTTGGTTTTTCTTTTCATCCTCAGTGCTAAATACAGTGTCTGGCATTTAGTACATACTTAATAAATGCTTGTTGACTGATAAAATTCTATGGTGGTTCAAAAGAGGGAGAAGTCACTTCTAGTTGGGGTGATGAGGGAAAGTTTCAAGGAGGAGGTAGCTTTTGAGGTGAGGCTTAAATGATGCATAGGATTTGATAGAAGACTGAGCAAATACATTCTGTGTGGAAGGAAGGGCAAGAGAAAAGACTTCAAGGAACAAATAACCTTGGGGAATGGTAATTCATATTGTGTGGCCTAGAGGGTATAGGAGGATTAGTGGGAAAGGAAAACATCCTGGCTGGCTAGAACCAGCTTCTCTGGAGAGCCTTGAATGTATAACTGAGATAGACAGACTTAGTGCCATAGATTATTATTAATTTTCTTTTGGTAGTCAGTATCTTCTTGTGATTAGACCTGTGCATTAGGAAAATTAATCAAGGAGCCCTGTGAAGCATGGATTAGAGAGGAGGGAGACTGGTGTTGGGGAGAAGTCTAGGAAGATTTCAATAGTCCAGGCAGGAGATGATAAGTCATAACTAACCAGGATAATGACAATGAGGGGATGGAATTGAGAGGTGGCAAAGGAGTCCCTACTTTCCTCTTTGCTTGAATAGGCTGAGTTCTCTCCAGCTTTATTATTATTATTATTTCTTACCCAATGGCACCTGTGTGGTGTCTTGAGAGGCTCTGGGACTGGGAGAAAGAGGAAAGCACAAAGCTGAAGAATAAAATGTTCCCTGCTTGACCAGGGATGGAAATCCTCCCAATGACTCTCAGGGACAGGGACTTATCTGGCTATCTTCATATGCCAAACAATAGTAAGCAAGTTTCTGAATCACAGTTTTAATAGGGAACTTAGAGATAACCTCCTTTCCTTTCAGATGAGGAAACTGAGGCTCGGGCAGATAATATGACTTGCCCAAAGTCACACATTCAATTAATGACAGAGATAAAAGTAAACAGCTTATTCTGCTTCTAAGCTCAATGCTTTTCCCCCTAGTAAAATTCAAAACTGATTGTTTCCCAAACTCTATTAATGGGGATAAAGAGAGGGACAAGAGATCTGCCATGTTGTACAGAGAACTAGGGATTTGTTTTCATTTCTGCCACAAATGATTTCTGCAATCATTTGTCAAAACATAACATGAAGTGCCAGTGCCTTGAATAACTTGAGTTCAGTCAAGAGTAATGCACAATACATCATGTTTATTATAAAGGAAGTTGTAAACGTCTAGGGCCAGGGATTGCACTGAGGCAAGACTGGTAGGAGCTGTTCACCCAGAACTGCCTATACTTATAGGGGTATAGGAAGGTCCCTCAAAAGCCGGATCATGGTTCCCCTTTGGCAGTGTCATGTGGGGCTCCCCCATGTTGTTAGTGAATCAGCCTCAGTGACCAAGCTGACTAGAGTGCTATGATTAGGGCTGACTAATCAGTGGACAAAATCATAGGCTTTTTAATACAATTTTTGAAGGGTATAGTTGTGTGCAAAGGGAGGAGTTGGAGCTTTATCTGGGGTACTCACATTGGGTAAGCTCAGACTGTACCTTGGGGCCACCTAAACTTATCTATATGAAACTTATGCCTAGTGGGTGTAACCAGTGTGTTATTTATATGTTTCTTCTTCTTTTTTTTACTTCATAGTATTTCATTTTACCCCAAAGTACATATAAATTTAGTTTTCAACGTTCATTTTTGTAAGATTTTCCATTCCAATTTTTTTCCTTCTTTCCTAAGACAGTAAGCAATCTGATATAGGTTAAAAATCATGTTAGACATATTTCCATATTGGTCATGTTGTGAAAGAAATATCAGAACAAAAGGGGAACACCAGAAGAAAGTAAAAACAAAAAACAACAAAAAAATGAAAATATGCTTCAATCCACATTCAGACTCCATAGTTTTTCTCTGCAAGAGGATAGCATTTTCTTCTTTTCTTTTTCTTTTTCCCTTTTTTACCCAAATGCTTCATGGCAGTTTTCCTTTCACTTTAAATGCTTTCTCATAAAAGTCCAGAATTGGAGTGGATTATACTCAACCACCTCTAATCATTACCATTTTTTTGAGCACCAATGAGGTTTAATTGACTTGCCCAGGGTCACACAGTTACCATTTAAAGGAAATTCCTTCCTCTTCCTCAGTATAAATCTGCTGTTGTTTGTTCTTTATTCTTCCCCATTCTTTTTTTTTTTTTTTTTTTTTGCTGGGCAATAGGGGTTAAGTGACTTGTCCAAGGTCACACAGCTAGTGAATGTCAAGTGTCTGAGTCTGGATTTGAACTCAGGTCTTCCTGAATCCAGGGCAGGTGCTTTATCCATTTCACTACCTAGCTTCCCCTGTTTGTCCTTTATTCTTGAAAAAGACCATGACATCAGGGGTGATGTCATGACTTGCAATGAATTGGATTTAAGTGAGAAAGTGCTGTGCAAAATCACCAATGTCACTCTCTCCTCCAGAGCCATCTGGGTCCAGTGACAAGATATATATCTGGACAACTAGAGATGGCCCTGGATATTTAAGGCAATTGGAGTTAAGTGACTTGCCCAGGGTCACACAGTTAGTAAATGTCTGAGGTGAGATTTGAACTCCTCAGGACCTCTTGACTTCAGGGCCAGTGCTCTATCCACTGTACCACCTAGATTCCCCTAGCATTTTCCATCATGAATCATTTGGAATTGTCTTGGATCATTGTATTGCTGAGAAGAGCTGAGTCTATCACCGTTCATCATCATACTGTGGATGTTTCTATGTATAATGTTCTCCTGGTTCTACTCACTTCACTCACCATCAGTTCATGTAAGTCTTTCCAGGTTTTTCTGAAATCTGTTTGTTCATCATGTCATATAGCACAATAGTATTCCATTACATTCATTATATGCTTTTTTATATTAAGAAAGGAGTTATTTTGCTAAAGCGGGGGAGCACATGCCTTGAGGTTACATTCACATATAATATGGGGGCTTTAAGAATTTAATTAAGTTGTGGAAACAGATGACAAGGCAACATCCTCTGCTGTACCCATTTCTTTGTTCTCCATTTCTATAGCAACTCTTTTTATGAGAGGGAGTCATAGGATTCACACATTATAATATGACATTAAACTACAACCAAACAATCTTAAACAATATAAAGTTTATTGTTCTCACAGGGTCATTGCCAGAAATGGCTACCTAGGAACCAAAGCAGACATGTCAGAGACTGGACCAGACTCCCACAGATGTAGGCAGCCAGCTACCCATGTGATCTGAGCCACAATGTTTCCTTACCCAAATTCTAATCTTTACTGGCCTACCAACAGGTCTGAAATGACACCATTAAAGCTTCATTCCTTTGGGTAAAACCATTGCATTCCATGCAATGGCTTTTAAAATATTAATGGCCCTGGGAGGGATAACACAGCAAGCCATTTTCTGTCATTAAAATCTTAGTATTAATTAGCTTATCAGAGATTAACAAGTCAGTTACCTACCTGGACCCTAAGGAATAGAAGAAAAGGCAGTAAAGTTTCATTCAGTGGAGAAGGGAGGGAAAGGTCCTGAACCCGCAGCCATGCCAGGGGAAGACCTGGTCAATCAAGGCCAACTTGAAAACTCTGGATGTTCATTTCAGGGAGGCCAAAGAATGGAAAAGAGTTCATGGAGATACTGGAGAGCACCGAAGAGAAATGGAGATGACTTTATGGCTTTGACAGGGGTTGATCCTAATCAGAGAATTGAGGAGAGGAGCTGAATGGATTTGTCCTCCTCTATGGTCTTGAGCAAGGAGTAGAGGCTCAGAAAGCCAAAAACTATTGGCTAAGTCAATAGTTTCACCCAAGTCAACTCCACCTTCAGGAACATCAAAAGGACTAGGTTTGGTTGGTGGATAAAAGATTATCATTTGAAGAACACGTAGTTAGTGTGTACATAATGTATGCCCACTGCTGTGTTAGACATAGTGGAAAAGAAGACAAGGAGAAGATATAGTCCTTGTCTTAGGTTTAATGGGGGGGAAAAGAGGAACACACAGAGAACAGGACGAAGCCCTTATTATGACCTGTCTATGTGCCATTCACTCCGCTGGGCACTGGGAATACAAAGACAAAAAGGGAATCCTCAAGAAGCTTGTCTTTGTCAACTGGACCCAAGGCAGCCTGTACCCTGTGGACGGCCAGAGCTGAACAGAGCAGGCTAGAGACAGGAGAGTCAGGAATCAAACAGAAGTTTAATTTCAAAGTGAGGGAAATGACTTGCAAGCAAGGAGTTGCTATAGACACATATGCCAGGGCTCTGCCCTTGGGGGTGACCCAAGGCAGTATGAGGACATTTTAGTACTTATACCAATGGCTATGCAGTGAGCTGCAGCCCTGACATTGAGGGGGTAACAGTAACAATGAGAAAAGTCGATTCATAGCAGGACTTCATGACCAGAACCTGGGTACTTGCCTGAGCTCAGGGTACAGCTTTCTTGTTGGGCCTTACCTTTGGAAAACAGGGTGTGTCCTTATAACATCTTGACACCTTCTAAAAGGAGAGAAAAAAATATGCTTATAGCAAGAGTCAGCTTCACCTGTTGAATGGGGATTCAGGAAGATCTGGATTCAAATTCTGCTTCAGAAACTTGCTATATGAAACTGGCTTAGTCACAACCTACTTGTGCCTCAGTTTCCTTATATGTAAAATGAGGGCTTCAGACTGGTAAGGTCCTTTTCAGTTCTAGATCCTTGAACCTAAAAAGCAAATACTAAATAAGTACCAGACAGTTTTGGGGAAAAATCCATCATAATTACAAAAGGCCTTATGAAATAGGTGTCATTTGAGCAGTACATTGAAGGAAATAAGGGTTTCTAAGAGGTGGAGTTGAGGACAGAGTACATTTCACAATTGGGACTCAGCCTGCACACCCATATGGGGACACACTGTGGTTTTTGCTACCTCCCATCACGTTTGCAAGCCCATCTCCGGAGGAAAGCTATTTTCCCTAAATTACTTTGCCTGTAATTAGGGAAAACTTCCAACAGTTTGAGCTGGTGCCTCAAACATTATAATTAAAAGACAATGATCATTTAGCAAGCATTTAAACAAAACTGGCAATGAATTATAACTTGGTGTCTTTCCCACTAAGCTCTAACCATCAAGTTAATAGCTCACATTCATGTACTGCTTTAGGTTTAGGAAAGTATTTTGCCGATTTTACCTTATTTTATTTTTAGAACAACCTTGGGAGGTAGATGCTGTTATTATCTCCATTTTGCAGATGAGGAGACTAAGGCTGACAGAGGTTAAGTGATTTACCCAAGTAACTGAGACTAGTTTTAATCCCAAATCTTCCTGAATCCATGACAATGCTTTTATCAGATTTTCCTGACGGCAGGTCCAGCACTTTATCTACTGTGCCACCTAGCAGCCTTACTTGTTAATTCCAATCTGTCTTTCTCTTTGTTTCTCTCTGTCTGTTTCTGTTTCTCTCTCTGTCTCTGTCTCTCTCGCTTTCTTCCTTTTTTAAATTTCCAGACTATATCAAACAGTTCTTTATAATTCAGTGCATTTCTTTTTACATTGAGTCAAAAGTGAGTACTAGGAGGTATACACAGTTTTAAGGTTCTGAGGTTACAGGCTAACTAGGCATCTACAATCTCGTCATTTCTAACAACTTCCCTCCTGTAAGTGCTCTCCCTCACCCTTCTTTATTACCTAGATGATGGGTTTTTCAATGAGGCAAATTTATCCCCACAGGTCCCTGGTGACTATGAGTCTGATAATTCCCTGAGGATTGTACTAGTTGGAAAAACCGGAAGTGGGAAAAGTGCAGCAGGGAACACCATCCTTGGGGAAAAAAAATTTGTATCTGAAATTTCAAATAATTCAGTGACCAAGAAATGTCACAGGATGGTAAAACCGATGCCCAAGGAAGACCTTGTGGTTATTGATACGCCTGGACTGTTTGACACCGAGGAAAGACTGCATACCACTTGTGATGAGATCAGTCGCTGTGTGATCCTTTCTTCCCCAGGGCCACACGCAATCATTCTGGTACTGCGGTTGGGGCGCTATACTGATGAAGAGAAGCAGTCTGTTTGCTGGATCAAAGCACTCTTTGGGCCCTCTGTCACAAAGCACATGGTGGTCTTGTTTACTCAGAAAGATGAGCTGGAAGATATGGAACTGGATGATTTTTTAAAATCCTCAAGTGTGAACCTCAAAATGCTCCTTAAGGACTGTGAAGGACGATACTGTGCATTCAATAACAAAGCCAAGGGCAGTGAAAGAGAAGCCCAAGTGAAAGAGCTGCTGGATATAATAGAGAAAATGAGGCAGGATAATAAGGGGACATATTTTTCAGATGCCATATACAAGAAAACTGAGGAAATGCTGCAAAAAAGAAGAGAACAACTGAAGGCAATATACGCTCAGTGTTTAGAAAATGATGTTCATGAAGTGGAAGAAAAATATGCTGAGATCCCAAACCCCACAGATGAGGACAAAACCCAAAAAGAGTCTAAAATAATAGAGTTAAGGCAAAAGTATGAAGAAAATATGAAAAAAATAAGAGCAGAGGCAGAAAAAGACCAAAATATACTGGTAGCAATAGCAGTGCAAATTAGAACCTCAATTTCTAAAATTGCAGATTGGTTCCAAAGGTTTATGTAGTTGCTTTAAAAAAATGAACATACGTTCTTTTGTTCATAGCTATCCCTAATTTTTTTTTTGTAAACTTTATCTATATACAGAATTCCCTTAATATCATTCAAAGATAAGAATTATTTTTGGTCATGATACACTAGATGTAGAGTGCTAAAGTTCCCACCAGTGATGTGCCACATGATAGCTCACAGACTCCAACTCTCTTCTTTTATCTGAGCCTTTCTTTACGAGCCATGTATCTAGAAACCTGGGCCCTAAGTGTAGTCTGGGGCTCAGCCCCTTTAAATCCTCCATGAGTGGATAGGCAATAAATCACAAATAGATGTACATGTTTAAGTCATGGGTATGGTAGAAATCTTGAGGTCTGAGGAGGACCTGAAATTGGCAGATGATATTCTCATTTATTTCATGGTTTTTAATCCTTCTTTGGTTAAATTGCTTTAAAGCTTCTTTACTCCTGACTATTATTATCTGACTATTAGTCCCAGAGTCTACAGAAGTCTTCTTTGTCTACAGTTAATTCTGTGACTCCTTTTTACATTTAAAAATAAATTTTGTTTTCCTCCTAAGCACACGGTCTCACTTTTTCATTTTCATCTCTGCTCCTGTTCAGCTGCCACATCCAAAAAGGCTCATGTCTACTGCTTTACCAAATACAGAATGTGAAGTCCTGAGAAGTAGGGATTGTTTCAGTCATTGTACTTCTACCCCCAGTCCCAGTTGAGTCTGCCATATGTTGTTGTTGTTATTGTTTAGTCATTTTTTATTGTCTCCAACTCTTCCTTATCCTATTTGAGGTTTTCTTGGCAAAGATACTGGAATGATATCTCATTTCCTTCTCCAAATCATTTTACAGATGGGGAAACTAAGGCAAACAAAGTTAAGTAACTTGCCCAGGGTCACATAGCTAGTAAATGTCCAAGGCCAGATTGGAACTCGGGAAGTTGAGTCTTTATAACTTCAGGCCCAGAACTCTCTGCATTGCACCACCCAGTGAAAAGAGTGTATGGGACATCCTCTGACTTGACAGTTTTTGCAGCTGTTAGTCATTCCTCCTGGCTTTTCTCATGAAATAGCTTGAATTACAAGCCTTTATTCACTTAAGTCACCAGGAGGCCCCAGGTGCTAAGGGCATGAGAAATCAGAACCTGCTCTCTCTCACCCTCATCAGGAAACAGTTATTTTCCTTTTGACTAATCTAGCTATAGAAGCCAAAGATGACCCTGGCGAATTAGGTGAGGTATCTGCTGAATGATACTCAGAGGCCACAGTTGAGAGCCAAGCATATTGTAAACAATGGAAGCATTGTGAGATGAAGCAGACAGGTCTCTAAGAGAGCACACCTCCTTTGTGTATTTAAGATTTAAGATTTCTCCTCTGCAGCTTCTTCTCAAGCAGCTGAAAGACCTAGACAGTACATCCCCTCTCCATTTCTACAGTCCTGTGATGTATCTAAGTGTTAGAGACTTCAGCAGTATGACCCTATGGGGCAAGGCAGGGGGGAGGAACAGAGAGAGAATTCTTCCCCCTGGGGACCATGGAAGTAGATTCAGGCATCACCAAGTCATCCAAGTTTGCTTTGGGACTCCCAGCCTCCCTTCTGTGTACCACTTTTCTTCCCTGATTCTACTCTCAACTTGCATATCCTCCCTCTTCTCCTCCTCCCACTCCCTTTAAGTTCCCAATGCATTAATGCCTTATTGGTGGAATTGCGAAATGATCCAACCATTTGGGAGAGCAATCTGTAATTATCCCCAAAGAGTTAATAAACTACTTATACCCTTTGACCAAGCAATACCATTAATTGGTCTATTTCTAAAGATGATTAGGGAAAAGGGGAAAACCCTATATATTCTAAAGTACTCTCTTTGTAGTGGCAAAGAACTGGAAATTTCAGGGATGCCCATCAATTGGGGAATGGCTAAAAAGTTATGGTATATGTTTGTGATGGAATACTACTGTGCTATAAGAAATGATGAGCTCAATGATTTTAGAAAAACATGGAAAGGCTTGCATGAAATAATGAAGAGTTAAATGAGCAGAACCAAGAGAATATCGTATACAGTAATAGCAATATTGTTTTAAGAATGTCTTTGGGAAAAGAAAAGAATGACTTTGAGTGAGAAAGTTATTTTGCCAATTAAAAATACCCAAATTAACTATAAGGGACATATGAAAAAGAAACTATCTGCACTCAGAAAAAGAATTGATAGAGTTGGTTCAAGAATAATTTTACATATACACACATGCACCTATATGTGTCTCATGGTAGCCATATCTAAGGCAAGAGGTAGAAGACATTTACATGATTTTTGTTGTTTATTTGAAAGTCATATCAAATTGTACACAATAGATTTGTAGTTTCATGTATAATCATCTTTTTTATTTCACTGTGTTATGGAAATGCTTGTTTTATTCCATAAATTAAATTTTTTCTTTAAAAAATCCCCCAATGCCCTTATAATCTTTTCCCTATTTTCTTTCTTTCTTTCTTTCTTTCTTTCTTTCTTTCTTTCTTTCTTTCTTTCTTTCTTTCTTTCTTTCTTTCTTTCTTTCTTTCTTTCTTTGTTAGTGAGGCAATTGGGGTTAAGTGAATTGCCCAGGGTCACACAGCTAGTAAGTATTAAGTGTCTGAGACCTGATTTGAACTCAGGTACTCATGAATCCAGGGCTGGTGCTCTATCCACTGAGCCACCTAGCTGCCCCTTTTCCCTATTTTCAAAACCCATTTTGTGGAAGTTTCCATTTGCTGTCATTCACTTCTCCCTGTCTGTAAGCGGGCATCTTTTCTTAGTCTCTCACCAAAAGGGACTTAGATTGTGGTACCTGCTCTCATCCCACCTACCAGACTTTGGGCAAATAAATCTCCTTCTCACCCCAAGTTTCAGTTTCTTCTGTCAAAAGCAGGGGTTCTACTAGGTACCTCTAAGGTCTCTTCATGCTCTAATATGTTGGATTTTCATGACCATACTTCACCTTAATGGCAGCAGCCCCTGGTCAGCTAGGGCTATGAAGAAAGTAACTGAATTCTGGTGGGCAGGAGAACAATGGGAGGGACCCACAGCCTTGGCCAGGACCTCAGCAGATGTGGTGGGAGAGGTGAGCAGAAGCCAGGTCTTTGTCCACTTTGTATCTATCTAACTGCTGGTCTAAAGCAATTGGAATGACATCTATGCTCTGTAAAGTCCCCTTGAAAGCTTATTCTACCATTCTTGCCTATTTCCTGAAGGGACTAGAGTCCCTATTCACAAAGGACATGGAGTGGGGTTGGAGAGAGAGAAGGGCTGGGATGTCCCAGACTTTTTGTGATGATGGAATTACCATTCACTTTTTCAGGGGTCTTAGTGTTCTCAGTTTTATGTTGGTTAGAAGGCAAAAACTGCCTCATCAGGATTGCTTCCTGTTTGCCTCTGAGACACATAAGGGGAGTGGTGGGCTGTCAGGGTCCATGATTCCAAAGTCTCTGGAACTTCCCTAGACCTACCTATCTTCTTCTTGGCTTATCCTTGAATTCCCTTTTATAAAGGATGAAGCCTCCATTCAATCCTCCATACAATGAGGATTACTGTCTAATTGCTATTCCTAACACACAAATCTGACCATGACACTCAAACATCTTTAGTGGTCCCCTATTGTCTCTAACAAATGCCTCTATTTTGCAGGTGAGGAGACTCTGAGAGGTTAAGCTACTCTCCTTGTATCACATAGTTAATAAGGGCCTGTTCTAGGATTTGAACCACCATCTCCCATCTGATCAGGTATTAAGCATTGGTGTGTTAATCATACTAGAAATTTTTATTTTAAAAGATGCTAATTAGAAAAAAGGTCAAGAATATCAAGGGAATTAATTTTAAAAAATACCAAGAAATGTGGCCTAGCCATGCCAGATATGAAACTATATTATAAACTGACAACCATCAAACTTATTTGGCATTGGCTAAGAAATACAGTGGTGGACCAGTGGATTAGGTTAGGCACACAAAACAGAGAAGTAAATGAATATAACAATTTACTGTTTGATAAACGCAAAGACTCCAGCTTTTGCAGTAAGAACTCACTATTTGACAAAAACTGTTGGGAAAACTGGAAAATAATATGGCAGAAACCAGGCACAGACCAACTTCTTGTATCATTTCTCAAAGTAAAGTCAAAATGGGTATGTTATTTAGACATAAAGGGTGATACCATAGGCAAATTAGAAAAGGAAGGAATAGTTTACTTGTCAGATCTATGGAGGGGAAGAATTTATGACCAAAGATATGATAGAGAACATTATGAAATGCAAAATGGATAATTTTTTATTACAGTAAATTAATTTTTTTTCAAAAACAAAACCAATGCAACCAATATTAGAAGGAAAGCAGAAAGCTGGGAAACACTTTTTATAGCCAGCATTTCTGACAAAGGGCTTCTTTCTAAAATAAATAGAGAACTGAATCAAATTTTTAATAATACAAGTCAATATCAATTGAGAAATGGTCAAAGGATATGAATAGGCAGTTTTCAGATGAAGAGATTAAAACTATCTATAACCATATGAAAAATTATTCTCAAATACTATTGATTAGAGAAATGCAAATTAAAACTACTCTGAGGTACCACCTCACATCTATCAGACTGGCTAATGTGACAAAAAGGGAAAATGATAAATGTTGGAAGAGATGTGGGAAAATTAGAATATTAATTTATTATTTGTGGAATTATGAACTGATCCAACCATTCTGGAGAAAAATTTGGAATTTTGCCAAAAGGGTATGAAACTTTGACCCAGCAATACCACTGTTAGATCTATATCCCCAAGAGATCATTAAAAAAGGGAAAAGGGCCCACATGAACAAAAATATTTATAGCTGCTTTTTTGTGGAAACTGAGGGAATGCCCAATAATGGGGATTGGCTGAATAAGTTGTGGTATATGAAAGTAATGGAATACTATTTTGCTGTAAGAAATTATTAGCAGGCAGATTTCAGGAAAAGGTGCAAAGATTTACATGAACTGAAGCTGACTGAAGTCAGCAGAACCAATAGAACATTGTACACAGTAACAGAAACATTCTGTGTTGATCAACTATGACAGACTTAACTCTTAGGAATACAATGATCCAAGACAATTTTCAAAAGACATGATGGAAAACGCTCTCTACATCTAGAAAAAGAGCTATGCATTCTGAACACAGATCAAAGCATACTATTTTCATTTTTTGTTGTTTTTGTTGTTGTTGTTGTTGTTTCTTCTTTCTTGTGGCTTTTCACTTTTGTTCTAATTTTTATCTCACAACCTGACTAATGTGGAAATATGTTTAACATGATTGTAATGTATAACCCATATCAGACTGCTTATTGGCTTCAGGAGAGGGAGGAAAAGGGAGAAGGGAAGTAGAAAGGGAGAAAAATTTGGAACTTGAAATCTTACAAAAATGAATGTTGAAAACCATCTTTACCTGTAATTGGAAAAAAAAATAAAGTGTTCTTTTTAAAAAGATGTTAATTCTTATCCAAAGCAATGAATAAATTGTGGTTGAATTTTAGGCACCCATTGATGGAACAGAGGATCATGGAACTAGAAGGATTCTTAGAGATTATCTATCTAAATTACAGATGAGGAAACTGAAACAAATACTGGCTTGTTCACAGTCCTGAAAGATTAGAGAGGTCTTCTAACTCCCATTTCAGTGTACTTCCAAGCATGGATCATGGCCTCAGTCCGTGAAACAATCATAGTTGACTGTCAGTCATATTCTCTATTCTGTCTCTACCCTGCCATTGCTCTGTTCATATTCGTGATGCCAAGAGGAATAAGTCCACCCAAAGTTTCCACTATTTATTTAAATCTTACTTTTTTCTGTGACTGTTCCAGGTAAACATGAGAGGAAGAAAAGTGGCAAAGGATGAAGAAAATGCAAATGGTAAGTAATGTTTTTGAAAGGGCACAAATGCCTACTTTCTGCTAGAATTTCAAGTGGCAGGAAGATTTTAGTCTGGATTAGTACCTCCCCCACCTCCAAAAAGATGTGAAGGCTGATAGGATACACCTACTGTTCCCTAGAGGAAGAAGGCTCCATTTAGCACATTCTCTGTCAGCTCAGGTGTTTGAGAAATATTTGAGGTGAGTAACACATCCACCATATAAACTGGTATTAGCAGTAAGTAGCAAGGTTTAGTCATTTAAGGTTTCCAAAACACTTTACCCACAGTATCTTATTTGATCATTGTAACAATCTTGCAATGTAGGTGGTATTACTATTCCCCTTTTCACAAGTGAAGAGCTTGATGCCAAGATCATTTAAGGGATTGCCTGGAGTCATGGACATAGTCACTCTGAAGAAGCATTCTAACTCAGGTGTTCCAGACTCCACAAAGAGCACATTGTGCTACTCAGCTTTCTCTGTCATGTATTATCACTTTTTAGTGAGTAACAGTAAAGTCATATCAAACACAGGTTCTTCATGAAATTAATGATACAGGCACATGTCTATGGACTCAAAGAATGTAAGAGTAGGAGGGGCCCTAAGAAAGATGATTTAGGACAGGTAAATTCACCTGACAGAAAAGGAAACTAATTTTCAGAGAGAAGTTTCAATATTCAAAGTCACACAGGGCGTTAGTGAAAGAATGAAGTCTAGAGCCCAGGATACAACATGGAGCATTGTTGAAGGGGGCAAGCCCAGTGGCAAGGGCAGTTCTGGACCTCTGGGTGAGGGCCCTGAGAAAGAGGCAGAGGAGTCAATTCTGAGGGCTAGCTCTCACGATGAGTATTCTATTTTTGTTATTTTGTTGTTAAATGGAAAATCTAAGCCTCAGAGAGTACCCAATTCATCCTGAAAAGGTAGAGTTGAGTTCCTAATAATAATATTTGCTCCCTACAGACTCAGGAGAGGAGAGGCAGCCCCTACAAGATCCCAAGCTGAGGCTAATCCTGGTGGGGAAAAGTGGAACTGGGAGAAGTGCAACAGGGAACAGCATCCTTGGAGAGAATGTGTTTGTATCCAAGCTTGGGGCAGTACCAGTGACCAAGACCTGCAGTAACGGGAACCGAAGCTGGGGTAGAGAAGAAATCGAAATCATTGACACCCCAGATATCTTTAGCCTAGAGGTGGCTACAGAAGGTCTACTTTGTCCAGAAATCAGTCGATGTTACCTCCTCTCCTCCCCAGGTCCCCATGCCCTGGTTCTGGTGACCCAGCTGGGTCGCTACACTGCGGAGGACCAGGAAGCCATGAAGAAGGTTAAAGAGATCTTTGGGAATGATGTTGTAAAGCATACAATCATCCTCTTTACTCGAAAGGAAGACCTTGGTGGGGAGTCCCTGAAGGATTACATCCAGTTCACAGATAACAAGGCCCTGAAAGAGCTGGTTACACAGTGTGGGGGCCGGGTCTGTGCCTTTAACAACAGGGCCACAGGGAGGGAGCAGGAAGAGCAAGTGAATGAGCTGATGCATATAGTGAAGAGCCTGGTGCAGAAGAATAGGGGCATGCACTACACCAATGAGGTGTACAGCTTAGTGGAAGAGCTCCAATGGGCCAGTCCAGAGGAGAAGTTCAGAAACATTGGGGAGAAACTGGTTGAGTTTAAGGAAAAGAATAGGAAGTCCCAGATATCCCGGGCCACAGTAGTCTTCCTGCAGCTCAGACATTTGTATGAGTCAAGAAAATATCACCCTAAACTATGGGGATTCAGCATTGCCATCTTTGGCTTTTTTTTCCTGTGGCTAGTGATCCCGAGAGGTTTTTATGAGGGTTGGTTGGGTACCACCAGTCATGAATAACTGCTGGCTGGCTTCTGCCACCTTTATTAGTCACCAGAAGAAATTCTTCACAAACACTGCTTTCTAAACTTGATAGTCCCACAGCTATCTATCACCCTTCTGTGGGCTTCTCTATAGCATAGTCTGAAAAGTCTAGCTGATGTCTCATCCTCTTGAGGAAAACTTCCCAGTCAATGTCAACTCCCATGGTGAAGGAAGCTTAGTGCATTTAAAATATCAATGAATTTGTACTCAGATGACCTTGGTTCTAAATCTAGTTCTGCCCCTCATGGTCTATCTGAATTTGGACACATTATTTATTTTCTATGGGTCTCAGTTTCCTAATCTGTCAAATGGCAGTGGCGGGGAAGGGAAATAGATGATTTTAAAGGTCCCTTTGAGCTCTAAATCTATGAAATCCCTCCCCTGACTTTCTTTCATATGTGAATCTAGCTGCTGGGGCTTTGTTTCATACTTCCTGGTTCCATATGTATTTGATGTTCATGCTTCTCCATTAGACTCTGCAAGGTTAGTTGCCCACATTTGTACAGCACTTCAATGTTTCCTACAACTCTGAGGCAGTAGGGAGTGTGAGTATATTATCCATACTTTTTAGATGAGGAAAAAGACATAGAGAAGTCAATTTGCCCACAGTAACCCATCTGCAAATGTTGGAGCCAGCCTTCCAACTTCAGATGTAGAGAGTCCTTTCTACTTCCCTAAGCTGCTTCTCCTCTATCTCTGTTTTCCTACAGGCCCCAGGACATGTTAGGCATGGAGTAAACACTGGTTGGATTTAATTGAAACCTATCATTTCTATAAAGGAATATACTATGTAATCTAAAATCCTTTGGCTGATCATCATTAAAGAGAATTGATGATTGTGGACACAAATTTAGTGTCTTTTATATTCATTGCGAGTGATTTACTGCATCTAGATTGGTAAACTCTGGGGATTCTTATCCCAATCCCTACTTTCACTAATGACTTGTGTCTCCAGAGGTGAGGGTAGCTGTGTTTCTTCCTCAGGGGAGAGATCTCAACCCTGAGAAATTGAAGGGGAGAGTCTTTCTCTAATGTTATTGGTTCAAGCCCCCATTCTGGTGTGTACTCCCAACTACCAATTGTCAGTTATAGTTATACTATCTCTCATATTACTGATACCCTTTAATGATTAGCACTTAAGTATCATTTAACACATTAATAGCAGTTAGCTTTTATGAAGAGATAATTACAGAATAGGTGTAGCAAAAGCGGAAGTTACAAGGCCTTTCTTCCCAAAAACTGGGGCATACTCTCCCCTATAACAGCTTTGTCCTTGGGGAGAATGGGCTTCAACTCAAAACAATTTCTACCAAACATTTTCACCACTAAGTTCACTTGTGAATGTGGAAGCCAGTGGATGCATCATGGACACTCCTTCTTCCCATGAAGGGAAGTTAAGAAAGTCAAGCACATGTCACTCAGGACTCTGATCTCCACCAGCTTCAGCTGTCTGTAAAATGTGGCAGGGACTCCAGCTCCCAGCCCTTTGGTAGCTCCCTCTCCCAACTTTCAAAATTCATACTCCTTCATCTAGGAACAAGACAAAACAAAGTGCCAAAGAATATGGGCCCTGTGAGACCAGGTGGGAGCTAGGTAGTTGACAGGAGCTGGCCACTGCCCCTATTGCTATGCATTCCTTTGGGAATAGCAGAACCATGCACTCTTGGCTTCATGGGGGCTTTGAGTTAGAGACAGACCTCTGAGGTCTCTCTCTTGCTTGAAGGTGGCTCATTGCAGCTCATCCTCATTGTTCACCACCAGGAAAAGGATAAAGGCTGAGCTACCTGCTCAGCAGTCTTTTGTACACTCTCTCATAATCCCCTCGGAAGCATGAAAAATCAGTCTCTTCATCACATGGTTAATGGATCAGAAACAGAATCCCTAGATATGCGCTAAAATATATTTAGGGAATTAGCTCATGCTGAGCATGCTGGACATTCTCACAATTACTGGGCTCTCTTTGGCCCATCCCCATTACAAAACTATTAGGAGCCTGGCATCTTCAGAGCTGTGAATTGAAATCCTTCTCCTTCCAAGTGCTGTTGACAGGTGATCCTTCTACATGTTTCCTATCTTCCTACCAAGGCTGTGTATGTCTTTCAGAGAGTTTGCCCCAGGTTTTTGGACAATATTATATTCTGTTGCTACTTTTGTTATAAACCACTTCATTAAATAACTTTGCTTTGAACTAATTAGATAATCTAACTGACAAGTGGGGGCAAACTTATGGCAGTGGTGGGAGGAGGGTCAGGAGGGGTGCAGATCCACCAAGTATTAGGAATGAAGATTAGTCATTTGTTGTGAGTTGACAGATTCTACCATGCTTTACATCACTGTTAGCTTCAGGACATCCAAGGACAAACACATTCGATACTAATTACGTGTTTTAGTAAATTTCACACACACATATGTGTGTATATGTATATATACATATGCACATACTACATAAAATATATGTCATAGGGATCATAAACAGAATCCAGACATGTGGAAATAAGCAAGTCTATTAGTAAGATGGTAAATAGGAGCTGCCTAATACATAAGATAGCTTTCCTTAGGAAATGAAAAGCCATGCATTTTATTTAGAAATATTTTGAATTAAAAAGCAATGAATTAAAAAACAAGTTAAAGAAATAATCTCAGTGCTTTTGGGAAACTCAATGAAATGTTTTAAAGATTACTTTTTTTTTTTTGCAGGGCAATGGGGGTTAAGTGACTTGCCCAGGGTCACACAGCTAGTGTCAAGTGTTTGAGGCCGCATTTGAACTCAGGTCCTCCTCAATCCAGGGCCAGTGCTTTATCCACTGCTCCATCTAGCTGCCTCCTTAAAGATTACTTTTAATGTTTTTATCATATCACTTCACTCAATAGAGTTTTATGTTTCCTTGGTTTTTTAATTAAAAAAAACCTTCACCACTGGAATTTAACAAATTTTAACAAAGAAACAAACAAGTAAATGAATGAATGAATGAAGAAACAAATAAGTAAGCAAGCAAATAAAAAATAATTAAATGAAAGTGTTTTAATTCAATAAAAATGTTCATTTAATTTTAAGCCCCAAATCAGTTTCTCTTTGCCTTAGGTAGATCCAACACACTGGATAAATATGTCAATTTGTAGATGGACAAAAACAATTGCAACATCATCTGTTTTGTACTTGTATTCTAATTATTTATTCACATTAAGGAAACAAATTACATTTTAGAATGATTTCTGAGCAATCTCCTACTAATAATACCTGTGTTTTAAATATCCAGCCAAATGATCAGGTCCTTGTTCCCACACATTCTTTTCCTTGTGTCCTCTAGCAGCTCAACTAGTAAGTCAAACATTTCATTAACCTGAGAGTAGAAGACTGCATCTCTAGACGTCAAAGTCACATCAGCAGAATTGTCTCTTTTCCCTCTACTCCTCCAGCCCTGCTCTCCACATATACCCAGGCCGCAGGCATTTCTATTTACATTTGAGAGCAGAGACCTAGGAAGGAATATTCCAACCCTATAATCATGTGAGGCTGTTGGGGAAGGTACATATTGAAAAAATCCTTCCTGGTTCTCAAGCACTTCCAGACTGTATAGCCCACTGTGGCCATGAAAGACTGATGATGTGGGGGATAAGCACAGAACCAGCTCTTCCAACACCTTCCATTTCTAAGAGACCAACTCTGACTGTAGGAACATGAATCAATCAATCCAATTTTTGCTTCCGGATTCCTCTCAAGAATACATACTAGTTCTTCTTCCCAGGATGATGGGTTTAGGAAGTGAGTTAGAAGTTTTCTTCTCTCCAAGAGGCTGGATCTGGGATGGGGGGGGTGGATCTTCACCACTCAGTTGCTTCCATTTCTGTGGTCAAATGATTTCCTGGAAGAAGACTGTTTGAATAAAGTCTTTTCCTATCTCAGGGATTTAACAAGGTCTAAGATGGAGCTTTCTGTAACTGGCTTATAAGAATTTGGTTGTTAAATTGTTATTTTGAGCATTTATACTTTGAAAATCAGTAAGTGAGGGGGGCAGCTAGGTGGCACAGTAGATAAAGCACCAGCCCTGGATTCAGGAGGACCTGAGTTCAAATCTGGCCTCAGACACTTAAAATTTACTAGCGGTGTGACCCTGGGCAAGTCACTTAACCCTCATTGCCCTACGAGAGAGAGAGAGAGAGAGAGAGAGAGAGAGAGAAGAAAAGAAAATCAGTAAGTGCTAAAAATTAGGCTTTACTTACTATTCTGTCAATTGTCTATGTTTTAGAAAAGTTATGGGGAAGATGTTAATGGTGCAGATTAAACTTCAACATGTACATTGCCTATTCCCAACCCCCACCCCCAGTAGGTTGTTAAATATTTGTCAGCACAACACTGGTAAACCCACCTTCTGGTCTCTGTCCATGCCTATCTCTCTTTGGATGACTGATCTAGCTAGAAGTCTGTTCCCTTTTAGACTCACAAGTCCAAGTGTCCAAGGACTATCTATGATAGTCTTGACCCGATCAATCATTTCCCCTTCCCCAATGCCATGTCTCAGTTACTCATGTGTCAGTGAGTCAGCAAGCATTGGTTGGACAGTAATTCTATTATTGGCCTATTCTGATATGCCTAAATGCTGTACTGAATCTTCATTTTCTTCTATGTGGTAGACCCATATTATGTGTCTTAAATTGTACTTTTCTGTCTTTCCCACCAGAAATAGGGAAAATGTATCACTTAAGCCTCTCCCCTGACTATAAAATACAAGTATTCATTTTTTTTTTACTGAGTTCCAAATTCTCTTGCTGCCCCCTGTCCCACCAACCTATTGAGGAGGTAAGCAATATGATACCCATTTTACATGTGAAGTCATGTAAAATAGATCTTTACAAATAATGCTTAACATTTATTTTTTAGCATTCATTTTTCAGTTTTGAGTTGCAAGGGATGATTTCATCTTGAAACACTGATAAATCCCCAAGTATAGAGTAATACCGTATACTTTTTCCTGTGGGTAGGACAAGGACTACTATGGCCTCTGTGAAAAAGCATATTTGTGTCTGGTTTGTTTGGGTTTTTTATTTCATTTCTAAGGCACAGAAAAACATCTCAAGTGATATTGAAACCTTTGAGTCTTCCAGTTCTTGTTAGGAGTTCTAGGGTATTCCTTCTTTATTTTGCTTCCATAACCTGTTGGGATTTGCAGTGGCTCCAATAAGCAGGGTCTGGCATGAAGCATTACTGTTTGGGGTAATTGTCCAGTGTGAGAAAATAATGGGTTTTGGAATGCCCAAAGGCCCCGACTTGAGGGGATTGATTTGGACTGATTGGATTGACAGACTCTTCCCATTGATTCACTTGAAGTTTACTTGATTAAAACCACACCTACCTGAGATGCTGGTTCTCAGAGGGTGTAGACTCTGACCTCAATATGGGACCACCTTCAAGTCCAGTGAACCAATGGATTTGGCTGATGCTAGCCAATTGGCTTGAAGCAGTATATAAGGACTGCCTCTCCTCCTGATGCAGAGAAAGCTTCTACTCTCAGTTTGGCTCTCAAACAGGCTCGTGGAGGAGGACTTGAGGAAGAACTAGGCCAGGCTGGAACTCTAGGCTAGATAGGTCTTTTCTTAAATTTCTGAGCCAAGTGTTCTCTTTTTACTAATACTTGGTATGCTTTAATGCATGCTTAATACCCCCAAACTGGTGCTAAAGCTTCTAATTTATAAGTAACATATATATTCGATATCCTAGCTAATTTTCCCTACACTTGGGACAGGAATAAGGTGACCACATTTAATTTTACACGTCACATTCACCAGGGACTGCAGAGCCTGACTTCAGTGATCATGGGGATTCTGGCTGACAGGTTCTCCTCTTTATGTTTATGCAACAGACCTTGATTCATTCCATGACTCTGAAGCCTTTCTTGCAATCACTTTCTGTACCTTTTAATTCATACCTGAACAATACTAATTCATTCTCTATCCTATCAGGGAGAAGTCATGAATTGTTTCACTGTAGTTCAATAAGGATGTATAGTCTTTTTGAAAAATACACACACACACATTTTTGGATGTGGTCATACAAATTTTATTTCTCTTGGCTGTGCCTATTTGTTGCAGGATCTCTCACTCCCTATTTTTAGTTGGGGGGAAAGGATTAAAACAGGAGGGCACCAATAGTTGATGCCAAAAGAAAGAGAAAGAGAGCCAGTGAAATAATTTTTAAATTTAATAGAGAAGTTAAAAAGGAATTTCAAAGTTAGCACAGACAAGCAGGACAGTTGTGAAAGTACCAGGTTGAATTTATTATATGCTCAAAAAAAAAAAAAAACCAAACCCAAACAAAAAACACAAGATATGTCTGGAACAGAGATTCCCTTTTGTAGTCTACTTTGTACAAAAAAATGTTCATTTGCGGGTGCTATTTTTTATGAATAAACACATTAGCAAGATAATTTTATGAGGTGAGAGTCTATTAAGGTCAGTGCTTGAGAGAAATTAAAGAGGGGCAGCTAGGTAGTGCAGTGGATAGAGCACCAGCTCTGGAGTCAGGAGGGTCTGAGTTCAAATCTGAACTCAAATACTTAACACTTACCAGCTGTGTGACCCTGGGCAAGTCACTTAATCCCAATTGCCTCACCAAAAAAAAAAAAAGAAAGAAAGAAAGAAAAAAAAGAAATTAAAGAAGCTGTTTTCCTGTCCCATCTGGAGAATGACATCAAGAGGACAGTGGTGGAGATATATTTTCTCTCTTTTTAAAAAAAAAATTAAATTATGGTAACTTTTATCTTGTGAAGAAAAAATAAGAGAATTCTTCCAAAAGGAATTTATTGTCCTAAGTAAACTAAATATCATGGGAGCTTTCTTTCTTCCTTCCTTCCTTCCTTTCTTTCTTTCTTTCTTTCTTTCTTTCTTTCTTTCTCTCTCTCTCTCTCTCTTTCTTTCTTTTTCTTTCTTTCTTTCTTTCTTTTCTTTCTTTCTTTTGAATCCACAGAATTTTTTTCCCCCAAGTTACATGCAAAAACAAACTTTGACATCAATTTTTTTAAACTTTGTGTTCCAACCACTCCTCCTCCCCCCCCACCCCATCCTCCAAGAACTAAAGCAATTCAATACAAGCTACACATGAGCAGTCATGCAAAACAACCCCAAACCAGCCAGGTTGTGAAAGAAAACAGACAAAACAAAACTTCAGATTAAGGAACTATCAAGAAAAATTATGTTTCAATCTGTTTTCAGATACCATCAGTTCTTTCTCTGTAGATGGACTGCAATTTTCCTAAGTCTTTCAGAGTTATCTTGGATCTTTGCATTGCTGAATATAACCTCATCATTGTCAATCAATCCTTCTTTCAATCCTCCTCATCATCAATCAGTCCTCATCTTCCTCCAATCACCATCAATCCATCAATAAATAAATCAATCATCATCAATCATCATCAGCATCCTACATTGCTCCTGCCTTCACTTCAAAAAGTTTTGCACAATTACTATTGTTAACTGTTTCCCTTCATCCTATTCCTTTCCCATGATATTTGCTCTATTTTCTATCTTCTTTTACACCATCCCTCCTTAAAAGTGTTTTGCCTTTGACTGCTCCCTCTCCTAGTCTTCCCTCCCTTCTTTCACCCCTCCCTCCTTATCCCCTCCTACTTTCCTGCAGGGTTGGATAGATTACTGCACCCAATTGAGTGTGTATGTTATTCCCTCCTTCAGCCAACTCTGATAACAGTAAGGTCTTTGAGCTAATTCTGTTGAATTTAAGGTTCATTCACTTCCCTACTCCTCCCCCATCTCTCCCCCAATTCCATAAACCCTTCCCTACTTCTTTCATGTGAGATTTCACCCCATTCTACCTTTCCCCTTTCCCCTCCCCCAGTGCATTCCTCTCCTCTCTCAATTTTACCCTAAAGATGTCATCATGAGGGGGCAGCTAGGTGGTGCAGTGGATAAAACACTGGCCCTGAATTCAGGAGGACCTGAGTTCAAATCTGGCCTCAGAAACTTGACACTTAATAGCTGTGTGACCCTGGGCAAGTCACTTAACCCTCACTGCCCCACACAGGAAAAAAAAAAAAAGATGTCATCATGGGCCAGCTAGGTGACACAATAGACAAAGCACCCGCCCTGGACCCAGGAGGACCCGAGCCCAAATCTGACCTCAGATACAAGGCACTCAACAATCCTGACTGAGCCCCCCTCAAAAAAAGATAAAAAATAAATGCTTTACAGATATCATCCCATCATAATCAATTCCCACCTGTGCCCTCTGTCTAAATTTATTCCTATCATCTGCCCTAATACTTAGAATTATGATTTAGAGATATCATCTTCCATGGGACTGTCTTCAAAAGTGAAGAGAAGTCACCTGCTATTACCGGTGTCACTTTCAGGTGACTCTGGATATAATCATTTGCATGGTTATTTTGTAAAAAATTATTTTTTTCTACTTATTGAATTCATTTTTAACAAACTGTATATTTGTGCCATGACCACACAACTATTCTCAGCCTCTTTAGGTCTAATGTTTTGAATTTGTCATTCCACCTTTATCTGTCTATCTATCTATCTGTCTGTCTATCTATCTATCTATCTATCTATCTATCTATCTATCTATCTATCTATCTATCTATTTATTTTTGGTGAGGCAATTGGGGTTAAGTGACTTGCCCAGGGTCACACAGCTAGTAAGTGTTAAGTGTCTGAGGTCGGATTTGAACTCAGGTCCTCCTGACTCCAGGGCTGGGGCTCTATCCCCTGTGCCACCTAGCTGCCCCCATTCCATCTTTTTTAAAGGCAATTTGGGGAGCTTTCTTCAGACCCTTTCATGTTGGATGTCTGTGATTCTCAGTAATGTTGGAAAGCAGAGTTGTCAAACACTTCCAAATATGGCTGAACCAAATTAAAATGTATTGGGAAATATTTAGTAAAACAAAAATACACTACAACATAGTTGATGTTAATTTGTCTTTTTAAAGTCAATATGTGGCCCTGTAGAGATTTGTTTTTGAATATGACCTCACTGCAAAGACCATTAGTTGTTAACAGCTGCCTCCTGTGTTATCTTGATCATCTTTTTTCCTTCCTCCCAATCACAGTCATCAGCTCTGTTACCTGGGCTCTCTGTGTCCCTCACAGGATGGAGGATGGAGCATGGAGCTAGGCAGATATTTACTATTCAGTAGATTCTTTCCCTTTTTTCCCTCCTTTTAAAAAAAATTATTTTTATTTGTGATATATAATTATATTTTATACATATATCAAATGTAGAAATAGATTCTTTTCTAATGACCAAATGAAGGGATGGGACTCACCTAGATGCATCAGCTTGTCAAAAAGTCAAAAAGCATTTACCAGGCACTTATTATGGGCCCTGAACTATGCTCAGCTAGTCTTTAATGAACCAGAACTGCAGTTACTTTCCCAACAAGGATAACCTGAATTTTGTTTGGTTTCTCCATCTCTAGGCAAATCTCCTTATTTAAGTTCTTTCCCTATGCCCTCATGCTGCTGCTGTGCTATCCAGCCTCTTCATCCTTACCCGCCAGGCGTCCTATCTGGGCTTACAATTGCAAACAGTCTCCCCTACTTTATTTATTTATTGCACCACCTCCTCCCATCAACTCTTACCTTCCTAGTTTTCTTCCCCTTAGGGTCCTGCTCTGTGCTTTCATTGTCTACCAGTCAAATCAATCCTTACTAAGGTGTTAAGTATTTATTTATTTACTGACTCATATTCATTTGAGTAAATTCAATTCACAAAAATCTGCTGAGCAGCAGTATGCACAAGGCCTTGTGAGATCCAAAGATAGCTAAAAGATACTTGCCTTCATAGAGCTTACAATCTAGCAGGCAAGATAAGATATGAACATACATGACTATGATACAGAATGGAGCATTAGATTCATTAGCTATTTCATTAGTTCATTAGATATTTTATAACAAAGGAGCAGCAATGTTCAGAGACTGTGGAGATAATTCTTCCTGGCAAGGTGAATGAAGACATCATGGAGGAGGAGATGTTTCAAATGATACTCAAAGTACAGGTAGGATTTTACCTTAATGTGTTACCTCTAAGGAGCATTTTCATTTTATCAGTTATCAAAACTTTTGCAGAAAGGAATCAGCAGGGGCAGATAGGTGGCACAGTGGATAGAGCAATGGCCCTGGATTCAGGAGGACCTGAGTTCAAATCCGATCTGAGACACTTGACACTTACTAGCTGGGTGACTCTGGGCAAGTCACTTAACCCCAATTGCCTCACCAAAAAAAAAAAAAGAAAGAAAGAAAGGAATCAGCATCCAATGATATGAATTTTAAGCATGGTGGCAGGCCAATGAAGGTAGTGTTTCTGATCAGAAGACAATTTTCATCAGTGGGCATTAGCCCATATACATGGTTATTTGTTATTTATTAAGGTTAGTGCTACATTCATCATTCATAAGGACATCAATACAAATTCAAAAGAAAACAGAAAGACCCCAGTTACTAGGATAAAGATATAATATTTGACAAAAATTTCTGGAAAAATGGATAATAGTATGAAAGAAATTAGCTTTACCCCAAAAAAGTTTAATGTGATTATACATATATAACTTATATCAGATTGCTTGCTCTCTTGGGGAGGGGGAATGCACGGGAGGGAGGGAGAAAAATTTGGAACTCAAAATCTTATGAAAATGAATGTTGAAAACTATCTTTACATGTAACTGGAAAAAATAAAATACTGTTAAGATTTAGACCAAAGACCTAGTACCTTATGCAAAATAAGATATTCAAAGGCAGCTAGGCAGTTCAAATTTAGCCACAGACACTGACTAGCCATATGACTGGGCAAGTCACTTAATCTTTGTCTTACTCAGTTTCCTCAACTATAAAGTAGACCATACTAAGTAACTTGTTCAAGCCATAGAACTAGTCAGTGGCAGTTGGGTCTTTTAGATTCTACACTGAAAAATGAAGGGATTGTATAAAATTATTCCTAACATCCCCTTTCTACCTGTGAATCCTTTGATCTTGCCTTACCAACTGGGTTGGGGAAAGAATCAGTTAAGACTATGGATCGAAAAGTTCATTGAAAAGTATAATAGCCTGACACATGTCATGGGATGGGGTTATTTATTCTCTGTTATTTGTCATCAGTGACATTCTGACTAGTGGCATCTCCCTGAACTTCTTTCCACTCTGATTCCTGGTTCTGTGTTCTTTCCTCTCTATCACTGTGCTTGGGTCCAGTCAACTGGGGATGGTCTGTGGATGGTAGAGAAGAGGTTAGAGTATTATAGAGGATCTTCATAGGGAAATATCCCAAGAAAGTACCCCAAGATGAGGGGCCATCCAACCAAGGGGTCTGTGACTCCTTCTTCAACACTGATTTTTGATGCTCCTCATATTTCCTCTGAATGGTCCTCAGACTTTCTAGGGCAGAGTTGGGATGATCTGACTCCTTTGATGCCATATCCTCCTTACAGATAGCTCCTTTTGAACCCTGTCCCTGGCCTGTTGGCTCTTCTCCCAGCTCCCCTTTTAAGTGCTGAATATTTTGCTGGATGTAGTCATACACCTCATTCGAGTAGCAGCGGGAGTTATTTTTCCAGAGAATGCCATCTATCATGTTCATTAGTTCCTTTAGTTGGGCCTCCTGTTCCTCTCCTTCAATTTTGTTGTTGAAACCACAGTGAAATCCTTCACACACCATATCCAGCCAGCCCAAGTTTTTGTTTTCTGTTTCTTTTAAGTATTCCTTCAGGGTTTCCTTCCCTAAGTCTTCTTTCCTGGTGAAGACAAGGATGGTGTGAGACAGGATCCCCACTCCAAATATCTCTTGGATGCGCCTGAGGGCCTTCTTGTCCTCATTGGTATAACGACCCAACTGGATTACCAGAAGCAGGGCATGAGGCCCTGGGTATGAAAGGGCCATACAGCGACAGAGCTCCAGATCTCCATTTGGTTTGGCATCGAAGGAAAAAACATCTGGGGTGTCAATGACAACAAGTGTCCTTCCATTCCATTCCCTGCTCTCTCTTTGGCAGCTCTCTGTCACTGGCCTGGAACTGAGCTTAGACTTAAAGGCTTTCTTGCCAAGGATGCTATTTCCAGTTGCACTCTTCCCCGTTCCCGTCTTCCCTATGAGGATGAGCCTCAGCTCTCCTGGCATCATTGGTTCTGGAAAGCACCAACATGGAAATGAAAGGTCAGAACTCTGAAGGATGGAAGCATCCCTTTCCTCTGTTGCCTATGGCCAACTCATATTGGAGAACAAAATTTAGGCAGTTGGCATTGTTCTGCTTTATACCTGGACTATGGGAAGTGAAACTGACTCTTTCCACCCCTTTCACCCCTGCACTATTCCTTCTCCATCTTACATATAAATTCTGGGTCCCAGTCAGGAGAGGAAGGGGGTAGGTTTGAATCAAGCACTGGGCAGAGAGTGTGTGTGTGTGTGTGTGTGTGTGTGTGTGTATGTGTGTTTCTGACTGAAGAGTTGCTTCTTTGACAAGTAAGCAAAGATCCTATTCACTACTTCATCTCCAGGGTCAGATGCTCTCATGTTGTATCCTGGCTGCATAGATTTATGCTATAGGCAAGCTTGCCTTTTCTACATAATGCCCCCAAATCCTGATCTATCATGTCCTCTCTCTGCTTCCGTACTTACTTGTGCTGTGTTCCATTTCATTTTGGCTAAGCTGTCCTCCCTTCTCTGCCTCTCTCTCCATCTTATCCTTCCCATTCCTCATTTTTTACTGAGATATCCAGTAGGGAAGTGAGCACACTTCCCTGAACTAATACTCCCTGACTCAACTCAATCATGAATCTCTTTATCAGCAACTGTCCCTGTTTAATGTTGACAAGATACTCTTCTCACAACAACATCATAATGTAGGTAAAGTATATTAGTATCTTCATTTATAGATGGGGAAACTGAGGCACAAAGACCTTACATGATTTGCCTGGAATCATACAGCTAGTAAGTATCAGAGGAAGACCCTGATTGGTCTTCTGACTACAATATCAATATTTTACCCACAATATCATACTACCTGTCAACTTTTCTCTTTTTGCTCCTTTTCCTTTTCCTCTCTCCCTCCCCCTGCCCCATTCAAGTGATCTCAAGGGTCTGGGGGAGAATGCAAATGAAAAGTAGATCTTCCTCCCAGAAAGCCTTGAGTTTGTTGTCATTTAATTGTTGCAGTCCTGTCAGACTCTTCATGCCTGGATTTGTTTTTGTTTTTGTTTTTTTGGCAAAGATACCAGAGTGGTTTTTGCCATTTCCTTTTCCAGCTCATTTTACAAACAAGGAAACTAAGGCAAAAAGGGTTAAGTGACTTGCCCAGGGTCATTCAGCTAGCAAATGTAAAGCATTTAGGTCTTTGGCTTAGTGTGTTGTCCAGTCCAAGTGTATTTGTATAAGGCATCTTCAATGCCTTAGCCCCATGAAGGAACAATATTGATGGAATTTCAGGTACTGTGCAGGGCAGGTGAGCAATAGATTTGAGGGTCAAATACTACCTATTACCCTGATATCATATCATCTAGGTAGCCACCTACTTAGTCTTTATATAAAGCCAGCTTCAACTGTTCACAGGCATAGTTGGTATTGCTCTCCTTTACAGAAAAGCTTTTGTTATCAAAAATCCTCACCATGCCCTTGGGCTGGCTGTTTGGCAGGAACTTCAGTGTTGCCACAGGGCTCTCCATCTCCTCTTTTCCCTTCCATCTGAGGAAAAAAGCAGAAATGAAACTGAAATTAATTCTTAATACCAAAGTCCAAGGTCCAAGATATCCTGACCTTTACTTTCCAGAAGATTTGGATTTGGCAAGTTTTTGGCAGTCTATGGAGCTGGATGAGAGGAGAGAAGTGAGATTTTTCAGATATGATCCTCCCCATCTATTTTAGAAAACAAGAGAGATTCTGATTTTCATTTTTAGCTCTTCTTTCAGTCCGAAGAGCTCATAGAAAGGACAGGACTTGGCTTGGGTCCAGATATATGGTTAAGATTTGGAGAAGGAGAGGAGAGGAGATAAACATTCTCAGAGAGGAGAAGACAGTATGGGCAGGAGCAAGTCAGGCAAACATGAAGGAACAATACGGAGACAAGTCAAGGCAGATATGAGGATGTGTGTTGTGAGAGGTGGGCAATAAGACTGGGTAAATAACACAACTATTCAATAAGCTCTATGAGATTCACAAAGAATTTTCTTTGCAACAAGCCTGTGGGATCTGCCGTGGAAATATAAATGTGTCATTTTATAGATCATAGGCTGTAGGGCTGAAGGAATGTCAAAGGTTATCCAATACAACCTCTTTATTTTATAGATGAAGAAAACTGATTTACAGAGAAGTTAAACAACCTGTCCAATCTTCCACAGGCAGTAAATAGCAAAGCCAGCATTTAAACTCAGGTTTTAAAGCTGCTTCCTTTCTTATCTAGCCTAGTCCAATCTATATATTTTTTTCACTAATACTACTACTTTGGAAATATTTCAATAGGATAAGATATTAACCAAATATTCCCTGCCCTCTTGATAAGCTTCTCATAATTCTTAGGGATATAGGAACCCCTGGTGTAGAAGGTAATATTTGACCTGTGTCTTTAAGGAAGAGAGAGATGTTGTGTGGTGGAGGAAATAAGAAAGTATATTCCATGTCCAAGGGAAAGCCAGTGCAAAGGTACAGAATGAGATAACTAGATGTACAATGCTTTGTACAATGCCATGTTTAAAGTCAAGATTTTTAAAGTATCTTTTATAAAGTCTCTGCCTTGTTTCTCTTGCTACCATTGATACTGCTATCAGGGAACTGTTATAGCTCTTTCTATAGGGAGACACCCTCCTCCCCACAGCCTGCAACAACATGCCCTCAGATAGCTAACAGATAGACTCAGATAAACAGTCTAGAGTTAAGCTTCCCCCAGCTGGCACACCAATGGGATGCTAAGTGCTGTTGATTCATTCCTCTTCACAAAAACTCCCCCAGCCCCTACTCTTAGTTGAGCGAGGGTGACTGTATTCCATTCTCTTGTTTCCCTTTCTCATGATGCAGGCAGCTTTCTACCTACACATGATCAATCCCTTCTGCTGTATTTCTTTGAGGCTCAGAATAAACCCTTTCCCCTTGATCTTTGTTTGTGTGACATCCAAAATTTAATGTGTGGTCACCTTATTTCTGTCCCAAGTGTAGGGAAAATTAGTTAGAGTTTACTTATAAATTAGAAGCTTTAGCACCAGTTTTGGGGGCATTAAGCATTTATTAAAGCATACCAAGTATTAGTAAAAAGAGAACACTTGGCTCAGAAAGTTAAGAAAAGACCTATCTATCCCAGAGTTCCAGCCTGGCCTGGTTCTTCCCCAAGTCCTCCTTCACCAGTCTGTTTGCCCGAGCAAATCTGAGTGGAAGTTCCTTCTGTGCCCTGAGGAGAGGTAGTTCTTACATACTGCTTCAAGCTAATTGGCTAGCATCACCCAAATCCATTGGTTCACTGAACTTGAGGGTGGTCCCATATTGAGGTCAGAGTCCACAGCCTCTGAGAACATACTCTCTTGAGGGCTAGGCAGTTGTGGTTTTAATTGAATTAACTTTAAGTAAGTCAGTCAGTTCAATCGATCCAATCAATCCCCTCAGCTTGGAGCCTTTGGGCATTCCAAAACCCATTCTTTTCTCACAGTTTGTTAGTTTTTTTTAAGCAGGACAATGAGGGTTAAGTGACTTGCCCAGGGTCACACAGCTAGTAAGTATCAAGTGTTTGAGGCTAGATCTGAACTCAGGTTCTCCTGAATACAGGATCAGTGCTTTATCCACTACACCACCTAGCTGCCCTCCCCTCCCCTCCCCCTTTCCCTTAATCTTTTTGACTCCTGTCTTCTCTCAGGCTCCAAGGTACTTCGAATTTCAACTATCAATATTCTCTAAGAAATGGATTTTGCAGATTCAAGGTACACTATGGGCCATATTCCTTAAATTTATAATTCAGGTACCCCACCAATGTGTTTATTCTTGGTGGTCAGCCAGAAGATATAATTAGTTTGGAGAAAAGGCATTTAATGAGATGGTATAGTAAGAAAATATATGGTAGCAAAAAAGTTTCTACCATTATCTTGGGGCACATTCTTTGACAAATTGACCTAACAATCATTGAGAAGAGTGGATAAATACGGGGCATATTCCTGTTGAGTAGGGAGCAACATGTGGCCAGCACATGTGAGTCTGAGGGGCAACCCATTCCTCTGGCACTACAGGCCACTGTATTCTTGCAATTTCATTATGCTGCTCCTGCATAGTCTGTTGTTTGCTGGTTCTATAGACCACCACCCCCAGCTTCTGGCTCAGCTGAAATCCTAGGCTATTTCTTCCTTAAGTGAAGAGCAGAAGCCTTCAATCTCTCTCTCTCTCTCTCTCTCTCTCTCTCTCTCTCTCTCTCTCTCTCTCTCTTTTTTTTTGGGGGGGGGCAGGGCAATGAGGGTTAAGTGACTTGCCCAGGGTCACACAGCTAGCGTCAAGAGTATGAGGCTGGTTTTGAACTCAGGTACTCCTGAATCCAGGGCTGGTGCTTTAGCCACTGCGCCACCTAGCTGCACCCGCCTTCAATCTCTTTTGACTCAAAGTTTATCGAAAGACAGAAACCCTAGTTTAGGGCTATCAAAAAAAGCCTTCCCTTGGGTTGTTCAGTTTTATCTCTATCCAGGGTCTTGGTTAGAGGCTTTTCATCTCCCCAACTTGACATTATCAACCCCAGGTGACTAGCTCAAGGGTTTGCAAACTCTGTTCTGGGCACTTTTTTTTTATCCTTCTAAGAATGGTTTTATATTTGTAAATAAAGTTTTATTGTATTTTAAATTAGAAAAGCTAAAAAAGGGGGTGGTCAGTCTTGTGGGCAGTCTTCCCCTACTCTAGGGCAAAGAGGTAGGATCCTCCCAGTTAGCAAAAGTCCTGAGTCTTTTTCTTTTTCTTTGAAGGCCTCTTCCTGGTTCACTAACTTAGGTCTTTTAGTTAGAGACCTTTTAGTTAGAGACTTCATACTAGCTTGTGGCAAGTATTACATTTACCTCCCAATTTTAATCTTTTTTTTAATTTTTGAGAGGCAATGAGGGTTAAGTGACTTGCCCAGGGTCACACAGCTAGTAAGTGTCAAGTGTCTGAAGCCGGATTTGAACTCAGGTCCTCCTGAATCCAGGGCTGGTGCTTTATCCACTGCAGCACATAGCTGCCCATTTTAATCTTTAAAGGCTAGACTATAAACCAAGTAATAGTTATTGGTAGATATGTAACAACTTTCTGTAGCTGATAGTTTTCCCCAGTTTTTGAATCCTAAGATTCTTCTGTTTTCTCATGTAGATGAGTGAGTGGGGGAAAGGGACTAAGGCAAATTCCAATCCTTCTACTCCTTCATTCACATTCCAGACCTTTTGATACCCAGACTGGACAAAGTCTCCTAAATCTTGCCAATTCAGTAAATCTCAGGAAGGCCTTAGTAACACCCCTTTCTAGACTTATTCCATATTACTTTCCTTTAGCCTGTCTGTTGACAAGCCAAACTGGCCTTTGTATTGTACTCTTCTTCATACATGGCACTCATTCCATCTCCTTTGGACTGATAATTCCCCATACTTAGAATGAATGCATTCCTTCTTTACTTCCCCCCTCACAGTTCCTAATTTCCTTCAAGGCTAAGCTCAAATGTTGCTTTCTACATGGAGTCTTCGCTATTTGTGCCTTTCCAAATTAACCAGTATCTAATTTGACACGTAGTATCTATTTTTTATGTAATTATATATGTGCATGTCTCTGGCTAGAATGCAAGTTTTGTTTCTGTTTTTCTATCCCTTATTTATTAATGCTTATTAGTGCTTAAGGAATGCTTGCTGATTGATTGCAGTAGAAAAGCAGAGTTACTACTGAGGAAAAGGTTAGCCCTTTCCCCCTTTACAATCATTCAAATTAAAATATAATATTTGTGTATTTATATTATTTCCCCCCTTTGCTAGATTTTAAGTTTCTTCAGGACAGGGACTGTACCTTATTTCATCTTTGTATCTGATTGCATTGTACAGGATGTCTCAAAAGTCTTAGGACAGTTTTAAGCTCTGGTACCTATTAAAAGCTCAAAACTCCTTCAAAACTTTTGAGATACTATGTATGCTGGTATATATGTGTGTCTATTTATACATACATAAATGAACATATATACCAATATATACATGTTGTTGTTAGTCATTTCAGTCATGTCTGACTCTTTGGGAACCAATTTGGGATTTTCCTGACAAAGATACTAGAGTGGTTTGCTATTTCCTTCTCTAGCTCCTTTTAAGGATGAGCAAACTGAGACAAAGAGGGTTAAGTGACTTACCTAGGGTCATATACCTAATAAGAGTCTGAGGTCAGATTTAAACTCAGCAACATGAGTCTTCCTGACTCTATGCCCAGCACTATATCCATTGTGCCACCTAACTGCCCCTAATATTGGTGTATATAGGTATAGATGGATAGCTAGACTAATGGAGATATATAGATAGAGCTTTAGATAGATATATAGATATGGATACATATATGGGCATAGAGATATGTAGATATAAAGAAAGCTAGATATATTGTATTATATTATGTTATATTGCATTATATTGTATTTTATGACATTATGTTGCATTATATTATATTTATTATATTATATAGCATATCTATTGGCATATTGGAATACACCATGTACAAAGTAGGTGTATAATAATGGTTTTTTGAGTAGAATTAAACTGAATTGGACTCCCTTTTCTATGACTCTAGTCTCACCAAGAAAATGATTAATATTAATTTGATTTCCTTAACAATTTGCTTTTCCTTTTAGAGAAAGTACTGAACAGCTGACTTGTGCATTCTAATCCTAAACCAACCTGGGTCTTACTAGACATTATTGAATTGATTTCTTGAATTATCAATCAGTTTCATGTGAATTCTATTAGCCAGTCAGCCTGATGACCCCCATGTGGACCGATAAAATCAAGCTCCTGATTTTTTAAATGTGATTTTTATTTTATATGAGGGCCAAACTCTTGTTCTTTGGTAACTGCCAAAATATAGCCACCCTGTAGAGCCCTGTCTGAGTTTTTCTAGCCTTGTCTGCTTCTCTTTCTAATCAATTAATTTATCAACCAATAAGCATTCATTTCTCTGTGCCGGCCACTATATTAGGGTCTAGTCATACAAATACAAATTGGACTGGAATGTTGCAATGCCATCTTGACGCTGTTAGCCCCAGTCCAAGTACCTACACACCACAGACTCAGAACCCATTCCTCCCAGGAGGCCAGACAGATAGAAGTTTGTGGCCAGAATAAGTCCTTCATGTGAGGAGACTGAAGAAATCACAGGGAATGATATTGGGGGAATAGCAGTGAATAATGACTGAAAACTCTGGTGTTCTTGTCTTGGCTCTTTGACTAAATCATCACGTGACTTTTTGGGTGAGCGTGTTCACTTTTCTGCGACTCAGATTCTCTTAGTGCTAAGGGGACGGTTTCAGAGAATATAATCATCAAATGTCCTTTCTGGCTTGAAAATTCTATGGATTTTTAAATGACCCCTAGGCTCTCTGCCATTAGGGAGCAAAGCAAAATAATGTGGGGAAGATAGTAACACAGCTTCCTGGCTCCAGTTATACATCCAGTCTGAATTGTTTGTGGAGTACTGTATCGCATTTACTCGTTAGTTATCAAGGAGCCGGCCACTTCAGAGCAGACAAGGAACAGTAGATAACCGATCTCTCCCTCCTATAGCACCTGTGGGAGCCCTGTAATATCTCTGACCTTGTTCGATCCTCCCACAACAATCTTGTGAGGGAGCCCCTTGCCTTTCGGAACTTGTGACTCAGCCCAGATCTAAGTGAGGAAGGCACTGGCAGAGTCAGCCCTTTAATCTAACTCTTTTCCCGAAATTCTGTGCTTTTTCCATTCTCTCTCTCTCTCTCTCTCTCTCTCTCTCTCTCTCTCTCTCTCTCTCTCTCTCTCTCTCTCTCTCTCTCTCTCTTTCACTCACACACACACACACACACACACACACGCAAATGCACAAACGTGAGCACACGCACATCTGAACACACACAGACTCACCACTGTTCTGATGAGTGACGTGAAGAACGAACTTGTTTTCTGTCACTGAGTTGTTAGAAGTCTCCTGTTGCTAGGACTCGGGTCCCCCTACACCAGGTTCCCAGATGTATTCAGCATAATCTTTGCTGTCTTCTGTAAACTTCTCTGCAGAGAATGGTCTGAAAACAAGGTTTGTTTTGTGGGAGCTGCCCTGACTCGGTATAATGGCTGCTGCTGGCGCTCGTAGGCAGTCAGCTAAAAAAAACAGGAAGTCTGGACCTCCCTGTTTTATCTCGAGCCAAGGCAGCTGTAAAAGTGATAGCTCACCTTACCTTGGTTAAACCTGGATTCTCTCTGACTTTCACAATACTCGGTACAGAGGAAAAGATCTCTCAACATATTCAGAAGGCCTGCCTCAGGAACTTAGTAGGTGCTTATTCTTGGTCAGTTCACTCTATGGCTCTGAGCCTCAGTTTGAACATGTGTAAAATGAAGATAATCATTGCCCTCTTTATCTAACAAGGACGTTGTAAGGATGGAATCAGCTCATGTGTGTGAAAGCACTTCCAAAAATGTGTTTTAAATAGTGGCTGGCCATTGCATTGAATAGAGTTCTTGAATGAAGAGGGAAGAAGACAAGGAACAAGCATTTATTAAGCACCTACTCTGTGCCGGCACTGTTATTCCCTTTTTAACAGTATTTCATTTGATCCTCATGCCAACTTTGTGAGGCTCATAAGTGCTATTATTATCATCCTCATTTGACAGTTGAGGAAACTGAGGTTGTGTCTTGCCCTAGGTCATATAACTAGTAAGCATTCGAAGGTATATTTGAAGTCAGGTCTTCCTGACTCTGGATGTGAAGTGGAACCTCAGATTATTTGAGTTTGCATTTCTCTGGTTATTAGTGAATAGAGGACATTTTTTTTCATACAGCTATGGATAGTTGGGATTTCTTCTAAAGCACACGTAAATGCAAAATAATTATTGCAGTCCCTGCCAAAAGTCCTTTTCTGACATTTCATCGAGGCTGCCCTGGGTTTGCAAAGACTCTCCCAGTAACACAGAACCTTTAGCAGGTTTAAAAAAAAAGACAAAAAACCCAAAACAAAAGAACCCTCCCCTACCATCCAGAGTTTCAATAATGCATGAAAAAAGCACCCAGAAGAAAAAAAGGGTCAGGAGACACAAATAGTACAATTTTATAACTCCCTTATATAATTTAACAAGTATAAAAACTGTACATAACTGAGTTTCAGTTTCACATCAATCCTCTTTTTTGTTCTTTCTGTACTGCAATAATTATTTGTTGATGATTATTAATTTCATAATAAAAAAATAAAATTATAAAAGAATAAATAACAAAGCCTGGCAGTTTCAAGGAAGCTGGAAAGGCCCCAAGTGTGATCCTGGTGACAAATTATCTCTTGTCTGAGCATCAACCTACTAAAGTAGAGATATTCACTAATGCTTGGTTGGGACATTAATGATGAAGCATTCTTCAGTCCTGCAAAGCCATGGACCAAAGCAAAATACGAAAGGACCCTCAGTCCTCCAAGACCCTTCTCAAGGGTCACCCTCTAGGCAGAGCCTTTCCTGATTTCCCCAATTGTTAACACTAGTTCAGTCAGTCATTTCAGTCGCATCCAACTCTATGTGTTGCCATTTGGGGGTTTTCTTGGCAAAGATACTGGAGTTCCTTCTGCAGCTCATTTTACAGATGAGAAAATCAAGGGAAACAGGGTTAAGTGACTTGCCCAGGGTTACACAGCCTCTGACCACTGTGCTGCCTAGCTACCAAGTTCCCTCCTTAAATTACCACTTATAGAGGACACACTTTTAGCATTTATTAGCTTATGGGTTTAATATTGGGCTTCAATACCAGGCATTGTGTTAAGTTCTGGGGATACAAAAAGGGGCAAGAAAAGGTTCTTGCTTATCAAGGATCTCCCAGTCAAATGAGGGAGACGACTTGTAAATAACTACACACAAACAAGATATATGCAAGATAAATTAGAGATCATTTCAGAGGGAAGGCACGAGCATGAGGAAGGTTCAAAAAAGGCTGCCTGCAGCAGGGAGGATTTAGTGGAGACTTGAAGGAAGCCAAAGTAGCTGCGAGGCAGAGATGAAGTCTTCTGTCCTTACTCAGGGCTTGTCATTTTCAGCCTTTTTTGTGTGTGTGTGAGGTAATTGGGGTTAAGTGACTTGCCCAGGGTCACACAGCTAGTAAGTGTTAAGTGTCTGAGGCTGGATTTGAACTCAGGTACTCCTGAATCCAGGGCTGGTGCTCTATCCACTGTGCCACCTACATGTCCCCATTTTCAGCCTTTCTTAAAGCAAAATAGCATTTCATGATATTCTATGCTGGCTACAATTTGTTCACTATTCCCTAATGAATAGGCACCCCTTTTGTTTTTAGCTCTTTGTTACTTCAAAAAGACTGCTGTGCATATCTGGACATATTCAGGACATTTCTTTGTGTCTTTGAGCTCCCCCCAGGATCTGTACCAATGAGTAGGGTGGTTGGATCCAGAGTATGAATAACTTAGTAATTTTTCTCCCATCATTCTAAATGAGGAGTGGATTAAGTCAAATAGACACCAACAGCATGCTGCTCTTCCTGGAGCCAATACTGTAACCTAGTGTTCTAAATGCATCTTGTTTCATTAACTGAAATTGGAAGGAGCAGGGAGGAGATGACATAGCTGACAGAACTCTGACTTGCTTGAGGCAGCTCACTGCTCCTTGCCTTTTTCTCTAGCAGTCAATCATTTGTCCCCAAATTTATTTCTCAAGTCTCCCTATGCCAACCATCAGAGTGCACTTTTTTTTTTAAAGGCAGCTTGGCTCTGCCTTCAGCTCTGACTACTTAGCACTTCCCAGAGTAACTTTTACTTTGACACCCGGAGTTCACAAGGTTCCTCTATACTGGGACTACTCTGAGGCCCTTCTTTTGAGGCTATCTTGACTGTCTTGTCCCTGAGGGAGAAAGAAGGTGTCTGCTCTCAAGAATAGCCTGCTAGTAGAAAGCCGATCGTCTTATTTCCCTGCCTCCTCTGGTCTTCTAACAACTTGTCTGGGAAGCTGCATTATCTAGAGGGAAGCCCAGGGAAGGAAAGGGATGTTTGGGAGCCAAGATGAGAGGCTCCTGAGCCAGATAACAAGGACATAGGTATCTTGCATGTGTCTCTGTGTGTATAGGCATGTGTGTGTGTTTGAAATGTAAACATTTTTTGAAAGTTACAATTTGCTCAGAGCCAGCACTAGACTAGCAGGGCAGGTCCACCCAGGCAGGGCAGAGGAATGATTTCTGGGATAATTTTAGGGATTCTGAGAGGGTTCACAAACATTCCTCCTTCACCTGCTCAAGACTGAAATCCCTCCGGCAGGGCTTTTCATTCCACAAAGAAAATAGGCTACTTTAAAATCATGTTCCCTTGAGAAAGGAGAACTAAGGACTTTTGCAGAGGCTGAGGTGTAATTAATGATTGACGTTGAGACCTTTTCAGAGAGCTGGGTTCTTAATCTGAATTCCCAGGAGACGCATGTCCAGATTTCAGGGGGCCTATGAACTTGGGTGAAAAAAAATTATATCTTGATTTTCAATAACCTCTAACTGATATGTGGCATTTCTTTTGATTAGAAATGTACACAAAAAAAAAGAAAGAAAGAAATGTACGCAACAAAACATGATTGAGGAAAGGTTCATAGGCTTCACCAGACTGTTAAAGGGTCCTTGTCACAAAGAAGCTTAAGAATCCCTGGTCTAGAGGGAGTAGCGGGGACTCTGGCCCTGGGAGAGCATGGGGAGATGAGCATTATAGGTGTATGATATGATTATGGATTTGAGTCAGATTAAACTCTGAGGATGGGGTCTGGAAGGTACCCAGCCCTGCCCCAGTATAGTTCTTTTAGAAGTTTATTGCTTGTCAAATTCTCACTGTCTCCTTTAAGTTTTATTGCCAATTAACAGTATTTTTACTTCTGCTCAGTCTCCCCACTTGTCAGCTACATATTAATTTTGTCTGCAATCCATCATGTGTCAGAACCCCAGTCAGTGGGTCAGGGAGTTAGCCCACCAATTCAATACTCGGGACTCAAGAATAAAGGACGGGGCTCGGCACAGGATGCAGCAATTGAGTTGAGACCAGATGTTAAGTGACATGTCTCTTTTTCTCAGAGCAGAATCCCCTTGACCCTAGGGTCCCAACAATGTGTTATTCTTTTATTCTTTATTCTATTTCTTTGACTTCCCAACATAGCCGAAGATAAATTTTAACCCTGTCATCCTTATAGAATTAACACAACTACAAAACAATGCTAAAACACCTGAGTGACTCTTCCTGTTATTCAGGTTGAATATCTTTAGAGACAGGGGCCTGGAGAGGGGAGTCAGTGGGAACTGTGAGATCTGAAACATCTGACTGTCACTCCCCTGTTTCCTCTTCCTTTGGTTTGATCTTGTTCCCCCTCCCCTTTTCCCCCTTGTTCCTGGAACACGTATGCATGTCTCCATACATTGATCACGAGCTGAACACGCACCCTGGGTGAGACAGGATTGGATGTTAGATTGTGAGCTCATCCACCCTAGGTGTACGTGGGGACAGTCCTTTTCAAGATTACTATAAAAACCTAGAGGATTGGGCATATCTTTGCAAGACTTCAATGTGTAATTGGGTTTTGCCCATCCTCATGAGGATGTAATAAATCTGTCTCTGCTTGACTTGGTGGTCTCCTCGAGTTATTTGGGTAAACTGAGGCAGTTTGCTCCATACATAGGGGATGGGAAAGGGGAGAAGAAAGATCTAGAAACAAAAAGTTCTTGGATTAAATCATTTTGCAGTCAGTTTTCTCTTGTTTGTCAGTTTTTGATCAGCAACTTGAGGGAGAATTAGTGGAAGCTGGGAGGGAAAGGTTAACGCTTTAAGAGGAGCTAATTTCCTATTTGCTACAACTAGCAAGTTTCATTTTGTGTTTTGTTTGTTTTTGTTTTTGCATTGAGGGTTAAGTGACTTGCCCAGGGTCACACAGCTAGTTAAGTGTCAAGTGTCTGAGGCTGGATTTGAACTAAGGTCCTCCTGAAAACAAGGCCAGTGCTTTATCCACTGTGCCACCTAGCTGCCCCCGCAAGTTTCATTTTGGACTAAATGTGTAAATCACAATTTGTGTACCAACCATTTATTGGCTTTTCCTCATGTGTATATGCTGGTGCTGCCTAGAGGTAGACTGTGGAGCAGTCTTAAAGATTACACAGAGTGAAGTTTTGTCTCCCTTTTGAGTCATAGGAGACTCAGTGGGCCATACCCAAGAGGCCAAACTGTGAATGGTCTCACTGGGATGGTAGGTAGGTCATTAGGACTTCAAAGAGGAAGTCCCAGTACCTCACAAAGACTGACAAAAAGGCATAGGTGCATTTAGCATATGAATGGAGCCCAAGGATCCCCCTTCCCCATCTCTTGTTAATTAAGCACTTGCCAGGCACTATTCTAAGTGAGAGGGATACAAATACAAAAAGAAAGATGGTCTCTGCTCTTAAGGAGCTTTCATTCAAAAAGGAAGCAGAAAAGCATTTATTAAGGACTAACTGCATGCCTGGCGTGATGTAAAACACTTAACATTTGTTCCATTCCACGCACAGGAAGGAAGGTGCTATCATCATCCCCATCTTACAATTGAGGCAACTGAGACAAAGGTTAAGTGACTTTCTCAGGCTCACACAGCTAGTAAGTATCCAAGGCTGAACTTGATCTCAGGTCTGCCTAATTCTAGGCCTTGCACTCTATCCCCTGTTCCACCTAACTGACCCTTAAAAGGGAAAATAAAACTTATCTGGTAGTGGTTTGCAGGCAAGGGAGTTTTAGAGTTGATGTATAGAACAGCAATATGACACACACTTTCAAAAATCATGCAGTAGATAGAGCACAGGCCTTCAAGTCAGGATGATCTGAGTTCAAATCCAGCCTCAAAAAACTGTTACCCTGGGCAAGTCACTTAATCCTGTTTGCCTCAGTTTCCTCATCTGTAAAAGGAGCTGGAGAAGGAAATAGCAAACAAGTCCAGTGTCTGCCAAGAAAACCACAAATGGGGTATAACAACTGCACTGATGGGAATGAAGGAAACAGGTCCTCCCAATCCTTCAAAACTTGCCAGTCAAAAAGGGAAGGAAATCTAGGCTAACCAAAGCACTCTCCTCCTCCACAAACAATTACTTCTCAGTGATTTCAACTAGCTTGATGGTCTTATACAGGGCCCAAAGAGCATTACCAAGTTCCTCAGGTGACCTGAACACCTCAAGGGGGCTCCTACCTCATGAACAACTGAGATTCATTCTTTTTTTTCATTTTTTTTTTCTGGAGGGCAATGAGGGTTAAGTGACTTGCCCAGGGTCACACAGCTAGTAACTGTCAAGTGTCTGAGGCTGGATTTGAACTCAGGTACTCCTGAATCCAAGGCCAGTGCTTTATCCACTGTGCCACCTAGCTGCCCCCTTGAGATTCATTCTTATGCAATAAATGTAACACGGCTTAGTGAGGAGGGGGTGATTTAGATCCTGATCTTGTATATAAAACACAACAAACCATGTAGAGCACGATAGGATGTAGGAAGACAGAAAATTTAGTCCCAGTGTAGAGGAATCTTGTGAACTCCAGGTGTCAAAGTGAAAGTTACTCTGGTTTTTCAAGCCTTTCACAATATATCTTTTTTCTGGCCTCTTTCTAGACTTCTTTTACCTTATTCTCCATGTATTTTATGATTGGTGATATTGTCCTCTTTGCCATTCCTTTAACAAAAATGCCATTTTTTCAAATCTGTGCATTCTCACTGATTATCTCCTATGCCTGAAATTCTCTTCCTCTCTGAAATTTTCTTCTCTACCTCCTGCCCTCCCTGGATTCCTTCAGATCCTAGCTAAAATCTCATCTTCTCCAAGAAGCCTTGGATAATCCCCCTTAAATCTTGTGCTTTCCAAATGTTGATTATCTCTAATATATCTCTCCTATAGCTTGATAAAACATAGTTTTTAATATGGTGTCTCCCCCATTTGGCTGGGAGCTTCTTCGGAGAAGGAACTGCCATTTGCCTTTCTTTATATCCCCAGCACTTGTGCCTGGCACATAGTAGGTGTTTAATAAATGCATGTTGAGTAGACACCTGGCAATAGATTCTCTGTATCTCTAACTTTTTTGTGTTGTTGTTTTTTATGTTATTTATTTTATGTTATTTATTTTTTAATATTTTTTGTGGGGCAATGAAGGTTAAGTGACTTGCCCAGGGTCAAGTGTCAAGTGTCAGAAGCTGGATTTGAACTCAGGTCCTCCTGAATCCAGGGTCAGTGCTTTATCCACTGTGCCACCTAGCTGCCCCATTTGTATCTCTAACTTAAAGGTAGCTCATTTAAGTTTAGAAAGGCTCATTATTGGAGGTGGCAGAGTGTTGGATTTTTTAGTCAAAGCAACTCTTGAAGATCATCTTCTAAGGCATGGGTCATAAACTGCTTGGTGGTGGATATCCCCTCTCTGATAAGTAATGTATTACAGAAGTAACGATATAGTTAATTTACAAGAGCTTATTGAACTACCTATTAAGTGCCTAGTATTAGACCAAACACTATAATTGATATTGAATATCTAAAAAGATGTTGGGGCGGGGCAGCTATGTGGTGCAGTGGATAAAGTACCAGCCCTGGATTCAGGAGGACCTGAGTTCAAATCCGGCCTCAGACACTTGACACTTACTAGCTGTGTGACCCTGGGCAAGTCACTTAACCCTCATTGCCTCAAAAAAAAATAATAATAAAAAGATGTTGGATATTATATGATAAATTTAGAATTAGAAGGCACTTTCTTTTTTTTTTTTAGGTAGGTATACCATGTTTATTTTAATACATCTCATTAGTTTGCATCCTGCTAGAAGAAATACTATCACACTGCCTTAGTGTTACAGCAGCCTTTTTCATGTGTTATCGGTAAATGGAGTCCAACAAATTAAAAAAAAAAAAGCTAGGCAAAGAATAAAAAGAAAAGCTTAATAATCACTTTATGGTGTAAAAAAAATCCACTTTAGGCTCTCAAAAAGTTTTTGTATAGACTTAAAACACTACAGAGTGAGGATGTATTGTGTCTATAGTGTTCACGTGGCATTGGATACATTCCTGGTTGTTGTTTTCGTTTTGTGTGTGTGCCTGTAGTCCATCAGCGCATCCATCTTCATCAAGAAAACAGGCCTATTTCTTGACAAAAAGCACCTTTGACCACTCTTGACAGAAATCCACTGTTCATTTAGATTTTTGTCACATTTTTGTAGGACTTTTGGGTCTCATCCATTCAGTCAACCTTTTATTATTTTTTGTATGGGTTTTTTTATAGTTTTTTCTTTTTTTCCAAACAAGGAAGCTTCTTATTGTTTCACCGAGTGCTACAATACTTGCTTTGATGTCACATTAAACAAATGTACATTGTCTCTTTGTTCTCATCAGTGTTCTTTCAGAGTTTTTCACAGAGGAGAACAAGTAGAGTATACTGTCAATGAAGCACCATACATAGAAGGTTCAGGAACGTAACAAACCATGTACATCTATGTCAGAGAAGGTTTTCTAGCTTATTTGCATCTCATATCTGATTATCAAATAGCTCCAGTGGGCTTTAGGTCGGTTTTAACTTTTTTCTTTTCCGTTTTTTACCTGTTTCCCTAGGCCTTCCAGTTTGTTCTCCTCGATAATCTTAATTAGAATTTGATGACATACAGGTGCACTCCAAATGTTCTTCTAACCTCACCAGAACTTCTTTTAATTTTGTTTTTTTCCTAATATATTCCACTTTTGCCACCTTGACACTTCTTTTTTTTTTTTTTTTAGTGAGGCAATTGGGGTTAAGTGACTTGCCCAAGGTCACACAGCTAGTAAGTGTTAAGTGTCTGAGGCCGGATTTGAACTCAGGTACTCCTGACTCCAGGGCCGGTACTCTATCCACTGTGCTACCTAGCTGCCCCACACCTTGACACTTCTGTGGTGAATCCGTGAAGGTTGGCATTCGACGCTGCTGGTGTTACAGCAACCTGTGCATCGTCTGACCTCCACACATGGGGGCCAGAACAGGAAGTTGGCCGATGTGGGATCAATCTGACTCCGAGGTATCTAATAAATAACCGTTCTCGTTTTGCAAACGGCAGGAACCCCTTCCTCAATACTTCTTTTTTTTTTTTTTCGAATGGGACGCTTTTCCTGATCATGTTTAGAAGCATGGCCCATATGAGCTTTCAGGTTTGTTTCTTAAACATCCTAGTATCCTACGGAATCTATCTCCAGGAGGCGCTACGGGTCACGGATGCTGTTAATCTCGCTGTGAGCCAGTCTCTCGATCACCTCCCGGGGGATTTCGGCTTCCTCGGAAAAGGCATAGGGCAGTTATCCAAACCCTAGGAGCAAAACACAAACCAAGGTCCTCATCGGGTCCGGGTGCACTTTAGACTCGGTGGGAACGCAGAGCTGCGGGGTAGGAGCTTCAGCCGGGCTCCAGTGGCGGCGAAATTTAGTACCATCCCTCAGGGAGAAAGACACTGGTGTGTGCGCGCGTGTGTGTATGTGTGTGCGCGCGCGTGTGTGTTGTGAGCGAGTGTGTGTGCGCCGCTCCGGGATCCTCCTCGGCCGCTGGGGTGGGGGATGGGGTGGGGAACTGGTGGAGGGGAGGATGAAGGGGGGGTTGGGTTTATTATTATATATATTTTTGTAGCTCCCGGATCTGGGGCCGCAGCCGTCTCTCTCGCTCCCTCTCTCCCTAGCTTTGCTTTTTTGGCTTTAAGAGCAGACCAGCCGGTACTTCTGCACATTTGCTTAGATCAGACCGGAGTGAAACCCAAGGCATGGAACCGGAGCACCACCGCCGCTGCGGCGGCTGAAACGCCCATCACCTGTCTGCTTGAGCCGGGGCTCGACAGCTCCTTCCTCCCCCCACTCTACACACCTCGCCTCCGACTTGCAGAGATGACAAAGAGCCCCCTAAACACTTCCCCTCCCCGCCCGAAACACCGCAGCTCTGCTCTGGGGCGGGGCTGTGCTCCGAAACGCTCCATGCTCTGCCCTCAGCCGTAAAAGGCACTTTCTTGTTGAACTAATACAATGCTAAATCTTTAAGATAATATTCACTATATTCCACATTGGTTTAAAAAATTCTATATTTTGGGAAGAAAGGGGTCTTAGAAAATACAAAATGAGACCTTTGGTCAAAAAAGTTTGTAAATTGTGCTATCTGGAATAACTTGCAACTGGAATAATCTGCTACCATTTTGAATACTTTATTTTTCTCTCCCCCTACCCCAACTCAGAAATTTCAGGAAATTACAGACATGAATCATCCAGAAAGGCTCCAATACAGACAACAAGGTAAGCACAGGATGAGGAAGAGTTCTTACTTTGCAACCAATAACTTATATTATGATGTTTCTGCAATTACTTGCACCATAAAAAAGAGCTACTATAAATATTTTTCATATGTGTTATTTTCCTTTTTCTTTATCTCTTTGGATTACAGACCTAGAAGCAGTACTGCTGGGTCAATGGATGAACCATCAACAGTGCATTAATGTACCTGTTTTCCCACATCCTCTCAAGCACTTGTCATTTTCCTTTTCTGTCATGTTAGTCAATACAATGGGTGTACCTCAGTAATCTGTGGTTTTTAAAAAGTTTCTGTACATAGTAGTTTTTAAATAAATGTTTGTTATGTGACCTGAATGACAAAATACCTCACTCACTCTTGCTCCTTTTTTATGATAAATTATTAAAAATGCCTTCTATAAAAGTGTCTCTTACAGTGCCTAGTACAGATCTGACTCTCTCTCTATATATATACATATACATATATATGCATATGTATATATATATATATATATATAGTATAAACACATATGTAATTGCTTAATGAATGTCTTATGAGTGGAATTGAACTGTAAGGAAATAGCAGATACTCTCTTGTTATACTGATGACTTGGTCACTTTTGTGCCAACAGAGCCAGCTAACAAGAGCCAGCAGCAGGGGAGGGAGTCAGAACTGGACTCTGGATCCTCAGAACTGAGAATTCTCCTCTTGGGGAAACATGGTGCAGGGAAGAGCGCAACAGGAAATAGCATCCTGGGGAAGCAAGTGTTTGAGACCAAATTCAGTGACTTTCCAGTAACCAAAACTTGCAAGAAAGAAAGTGGAACTGTGGGAAAGAGGAAAGTCGTGGTCATTGATACCCCTGATCTTTTCTCCTCAAAGATCTCTGCTGGAGACAGGGAACAAGAGGTCAGGCACTGCATCACCCTCTGTTCCCCTGGCCCCCATATCCTGCTCTTGGTGACCCCTCTTGGCTATCACACAGTGGACGATCAAGAGATAGTGAAGGGCATTCAGGAGATGTTTGGAGCTGAAGCCATGAAGCACATGTTACTTCTCTTCACAAGGAAAGAAGATCTGGGAGATGACTCACTTTCAGAATATGTTAAAGAAACTGATAATAAGTACCTCAAGGAACTGGTTCAGAATTGTAGGGGTCGGTACTGTGCTTTCAACAATAGAGTATGTGGGGAAGAACAGGATACTCAGATTCAGGGTCTCCTTGAACAGATTGAACTATTAATGAAGGAGAAAGGTCAGGGCTATGCTGAATTTCATGTGAACAGAGGTAAGCCAAAAATACTAGATTCTGAAGCAGATGTTACCAAACCTACTAGATATCAAATAAATGAAGGTTAGAACTTGAATCTAAGAATTACATTGTTCCTAAAAAATTCTCATGCTTTTAACTCCAAAAATAATTTAAAGTGGGATTTTTTTTAAAGAAAAGGATAAATTTTAGCCCTTTCTTTTTTCTTCTCTTTTTTTTGCAGGGCAATGAGGGTTAAGTGAGTTGCCATGGGTTACACAGTTACTAAGCATCAAGTGTCTGAGGCTGGATTTGAACTCAGGTCCTCCTGAATCCAGGGCAGGTTCTTTATCCACTACACCACCTAGCTGCCTCAGCCCTTTATTTTTTTAGATGAACAACTGATCACTAGAGAGATTAGCTGCCTTGCTCAAGGTCACAGAGTCATAAGTATCAGTGTCCTCTACCTAAATTCAGTGTTCTTTCCACTATATGATATTGCCTCAGCATATCCAGTCTCCCATGGAGACTGGAAGGTGATGATTTCATTTCTTTTTTTTTATGTCAAAGTCACGCAGGCAGTAAGTGGTAGAGTTAGGATGAGCACCAAGTTTCTTAGCTCTAGATTCACTGCTCTTTCCCCCACCTTGCCTTGCCTGATGACTAGACTGACCTTTTGACTGGGACAATTTCCTTTCCAAGAGTTGTGCCTTGGAGCTTCCATTGTCCTTTCTCTGGAATGTCACCATTTGGAAGTGCTGGGGTACTAATGTGGTTAAATAGATCTTAGACTAGCCTAGAAGTTGTGATAGTTGGCACATGTTGATTCCATCACTGAAGGTGGATGGGAAATTGACTGTCACTTCCCTTTTGGGGCATCTTTTCTATAAAAATGAGGAGACTGTCCTGAGGGATACTTAGGCTACAGATCCCCCTCCCTACAATACTGAAGCTCAGGAGGACAATAGGTTTTAGAACCTCAACCGTCTCTTGTGGAGTCATTGGGAGCTCCTGCTCCAGCTGATAGCACCTCACAGAGAATCAAATGAGAACAATCAATGTAGAAGAAATTCCAGGGAACATCTCATGGGGTGGTGGATTTAGTGAGCCTTCATAGGTCTCTTCATCTATGGTAGGGCAATGAGTTATTGCAGAAAGAAATGTAGACTTAGCAAAGGACTAAAGATGCCACACAGCACCTACCTCTTTCCACTCCCACTCCCTTCACTGGTGGGGCCAACAGGGACATTTATGAAGAAGGTCCAGTTGGGCTTCCTTAGCATCTGAAGCTTTGGGGGAGGAAGTTCCATGAGGATGGGCTGTTGCTAGCTCTAACATCCAGCATAGCCTCATGTTCTTTGCGATCTTCACACGCTGATCTTGAACCATGGGGGAGGAAGTTCCATGAGGATGGGCTGTTGCTAGCTCTAACATCCAGCATAGCCTCATGTTCTTTGCGATCTTCACACGCTGATCTTGAACCATGGGGGAGGAAGTTCCATGAGGATGGGCTGTTGCTAGCTCTAACATCTAGCATAGCCTCATGTTCTTTGCGATCTTCACACGCTGATCTTGAACCAATTTCCTTATTTCCACTTCCACTCATCAAATGCAGAGGAATTGGGCAATTCCCATGGGCCATTTCCTCCCCTTATTTTTCAGAAATGTATAAATGGGGATGAAATCCCTCAAAAGGAAGACAGTTTACTTGGTAAGACCATCTCTATATTTCCAGCTCCAGCATTTCTTAAAAGTTAATTTATTTTTCGTTTATTATTTATCCCTCTTATTGCCCCTCCCAACTTAAAACAATTTGAATGAACAATATGTTAAATTTTAAATTCATCTGGCAAGAGGTAGGTGCTGTGCTGCACTTTTGGTCCTTTGCTAAGTCTACATTTCTTTCTGTGATAGCACATTGCTTTACCATAGATACAAAGGCCTCCAATTTCCCTATAATCCAGCAATATAAAATAGTATTTGTAATTGTAATTCTCTACTGGTATAGGAATTCCCAAAGAAAAAGGAAATAATACTCACCTTCCAAAGGGGAGTGCTATGGGCATTGTAACATGACAGTTTCCTACCAGGAGATAGTGGGAAGAAATCTCTAGTTGTCTTCAGAGTAAATTATAATGATTTCATGAAGACTTTACAAAATTAAAGAATCTTGTGGAGAAATGTAATGGATGAGAGCTAAATGCTGCCTAGCAAATAGGCATAAGGAAAATCAAAAGAATGCATGTGTGGAAAATTATTTTTTATCTGTAATTTCAACAAATAGAGAGCTCAAACAATTTTATTTTCCTTTGTCCTCTATTGTATGAAATGATAGCTGATGTTTTCTACTAATGGTCTTTAAAGTGAATCATCAAATAATTTCAGTTATGTTTAGCATGGCTTTCATTGCAGTATATCTTAGTGTATTCTAATTTTATAAAAACTGGTAATATACAGATATCATATTAATGATCACTTTTATGTAACCAAGCTATAGGCACACCCTGTATATTTTTACTTTGACAAAACATTTTGCAGTAACATAATTAATAGATTATAACCAAACCCCACTTTAATGTCTCAAAAACCTAACGTTAAGGGCCACTGTGTCAATTGTTCCTTTGTAACTCCCTTGTAACATTACTTGCCTACATTAGAAAGGGCATAGAAGGGTTGAATTCTCTAGGATCACCATATTTCTGGAAATACACAGAATGAAAAGGAATTGCTATTGTTCACATAACAGGGAACGGACCAATGAGGGCCCAGTCCTTGGAGCATGCACATTTGGTGAGCCTGTTTCTGGCAGAGTGGAATGTGGAATGGAGGGGTCCAGCTCTCCACTTAAGAGGAAGTGCAGCTATATTCTGGGGCTCTTTCCTGTCTGTTTACTGCTTAGTTGGTGGGGGGTGGGGAGGGTCTTGTGATTGGCTGCTGAGCCAGAGAAACTCATTCTCTTTCCTTCCTGCTAGATACCATGTTTAATGTCTCTCTGAGCTTCAGAGGGCCCTAAGTTACAGGCTTGCCACCAGACATGTATACTACCAGTACTGGTTGCTTATGAGCATGTATTCCTATTACATTAAAACAGGAGAGTAAATCTTTAGCCAGAGAAGGAAAAAGATTCAAGGAGACTGGACCAGGAAGAAGGAGATGAAAACCAGCAATGCAACATAGGAGAAATAGGGAACACATGGACAGGAGCATTTCCAATGAGGGTATGGTTGTTAATGTTTAATGTGTTTCTTCCCACAGATGTCCTGAGTCTTATCCTTGTAGGGAAAAGTGGGACTGGGAAGAGCTCAACTGGGAACACCATCCTGGGGCGGCATGAATTTAAAGCCAAACTGTCAGCAAAAACAGTCACTGAGACCTGTCAGAACGGGTTCAGGACCTGGAAAGGGAAGAATATTGTAGTTGTTGATACTCCAACCTTTGACCTTAACCTGGCTAGTGAAGATGATCTTTTTAAACAAGGGGAAGAAGCCTTTCGTAGCCTTTGCCTCTCTCCAGGAGTCAAAGTTTTCGTCCTGGTGATTCAGCTGGGCCGATTCACTCAAGAAGATGAGAAGAGCGTTAGGGAACTAGAAATCATATTTGGAGAAGAGATCACTGAGTATATGATTGTACTCTTCACCAGGAAAGAAGATCTAGGTACTGGGACACTGGAGAATTACATCAAGGCTTCAGATAGTCAATTTCTTAAGAAGCTAATTAATCGGTGTGGAGAAAGATTTTATGCTTTTAACAACAAAGAAAGTGGTCTGGCCCAGGAAAAGCAGGTGAATGAGCTTTTGGAAATGGTGGATAAACTGGTTCAGAGGCATGGAGGCCAAGGCTACCCTTTTAGTGTTGATCTTGAGACTTATATCAGCAGGATTAAAGATTCCCGGAAGAAAAGTTTGTTTGGCATAATATGGGATCGGAGACCCAAGATAACTTTCCCTTTTCTATAATCCAATTGGATCTGGCTATGCCTGATGACCCATAAAAGTATGGAGTGACTCAGGACATGTGGTGAGGGTATTCTTCAGGACAGTCACTTAGATGTATGTATTGGTTAATTATAGTGCCAGGGTGTGGCTAGAAGCAGATTGTAAATAGAGGGCAAGAAATTGAGAAAAAGTTTTAAGGTAGCAGGATGAAGGTCAAAACAATGTTATGAGTTGCAGTCTGGACATACATGAAATTATAAGTGGCAAGGCAGTAATCACCGGAAAAGGACCCATGCGTCAGAAAGCAGACCAAGGAGGGAGCAACCCAAAGTCCAGGGAGCCAATCAAGAAGGAAGAGCTAGACAGGGGTTTTCAGGGCAAGGGAAAGTGAGCAGAGGGACAGATCTATAATGAAGAAATACTTTGATTTTAAATGCTATGTTTTTTCTTCAAGTGGAGACCTGTTCTATGGGGGTTGGAAATCATTACACCATGGCTGGCCAAGAAGATCATGGGGAACATAGTCATTGTGGCTGTTGTTGTTGTTGTTGTTGTTTGTCCTTCAACCTCAAAAAGGTCTGTGACATCTGGGTGATATCATGACTTGCACTGAATTGGATCTAAGTGAGGGAGGGCTGTGCAAGGTCACCAACCACACTCTCTCCTCCAGAGCCATCTGGGTCCAGTGGAAAGATATATATCAGGATGACAGGAGATGGCCCCGGATGTTTAAAGCAACTGGGGGTAAAGTGACTCCCCCAGGGTCACACAGCTAGTACGTATCTGAGGTGAGATTTGAACTCAGGTCCTCTTGACTTCAGGGCCAGTGTTCTATCCACTGTACCACCTAGCAGGCCCCTGAGTCAATGTGGCAAGCGTGTGGACAAAGAAGAACAGCACATTTTGGAAGGAACGTTTTGACATAAATAGATATTTTGATTCCTCTTTTGTGTTGGGCTATGACCTATAATAGCATAACCTGTGACTCAAAGCCCATTTGTATAAGACTCTCCTTTTTGGTGACAATTGATTACTCAATGCTCCACACCTCCATGAAGGGTAGAGTTGGTGATAGCTTGGCAGAAGAGAGAATCTGCCTTCTGGCTTCCAATCTAAAGGACAGAAAACATGAGATTCCAGCCTCTTTTTAGGTTTCTGAAGGGAAAGAAAGACTTGGGAAGAAGCTGACATGTAGAGGATCTGGAAACTCCTGTCGTGTCTATGTCTCCGGTTTGCAACACTAGCAACTTTGGGGGAATTCCCCATTGGGTGAAATCTGACTCATGCATTCATTCATTGATTCATTCATTCATTCATTCTCTCTCTGTCTCTCTCATTCTCTCTCTCCCAATGGGAGAGCACAATTACTCTAATAGTGTGTTATACATTCTCAGATATTTACTTTCTCTGATTTCTATTTTTCTCTTTGCTTAGTCATCTTTGTGTGTTCTTTGTGGAATAGGTATATTTGGTAGGAAATGAGCCAAGTTTTTGGATATATGATTTGGAAAACTCTTTTCATGCTAAATGATACCAACAAGGAGCTTAGCTTGAACCTAAAAATGAATTGCCATAGACTAAAAATATTTTGGGGGGGGAGATAAATATAGTTCTAGTCCATTAATATTTTTCTGAGAAGAGCAGAGTGGCCAGCCTCTGGCTCCAACTTCTTGCTCCTCTCCTGGCAGGAATCAAAGAGACATCTTTAGCGATATCTATTCCACTTTGTGACAGATAAGAGGGAAAAGCTTTGTTGGCCAAATCCACCTACATGTACCTTTCCCATCCCTTTACCTAGTACCTTTTTGAGACTCATCAATATTTCAAGACAATTGTCATAGCTGAGGCATGCCAAGAATTAAAAGGGGGAATGAAGAGAGACATGTACTTATCCCTCTAGCTTCAGTAGAAGGTTCTGTGTAGTAGTGGGGACACTCTGCCTATATCCCAGGATAGGGAAAAGATGAATTGAATTCAGTCTGATCAGCCAAAAAAAAGTTAGGGACTTTCCCTTTAGAGGAGTAATTAATAGATCACAGCCACCTGATCAACATCACCTTGGAGGTGAAAAAGTGAATCCAAGAAAGCAAAGACAGAGATGAAAGGGTATTGACCAACCTCAAGGCACATTGTCTGGGTGATCTCACTCAATGGAAGCAAGGACACTTTTCCTAAGCTATATAGCAGCAGGACCACTGAGAATCTCTAGGACTGAGATTCATTGAGTGGTACTTAAGAAGCCAGAGAGAGGGCAGAATGGAGGGGATGTGGTGGATGGCGGTAGCAGTAGAGTGGAGAATCACAAGAAGACAGCTGTGGAGGTAGAGAGTATTTAAGAATAGAGTGCAGCTTTAGCAAATGACAGCTGCAGGTGGAAAGCTCCAGCAGATGATGTCTGCAGGGGGCAAAGTTTCAAGCTGTGACAGTGGTAGAGGTGACAAGCAATGGCCCAGGGTGGGAGCTTAAGTACATGACAAAGGCAGAGTTGAACAGCAAGAAGAAGCATGCTCTGGGACCACAGGAAGCAGCATCAGCACCAAAAGGGAGACATCATCAGATGCTGGGAATATGGAGTCATGTGAACTCTAGTTGTAGAGATTTTCTTTTGTGAAACAAGGTAAATGGCATTGAGGCCCTAACTCTCCTTAGACCATGAGTTTTCCTGAAGATTGTTTCCCCGTCTCCACACTGGCACCCCTGTGGGTTATGCTTATTTATTTATAGGGACCAATGGTCATTTGTGTATGGAATCTGAGCAAATCAATGCATGATCTTTTCCTTCTTATTTTGCTTCCCTAGATAACTGCTATGGGGCTTAGGCTGGAAGAAGGATCTGTGGGACCAATACTAGTCTCCTGGCTCTTAGACTTGCCCTGAGAAGAAATCACATTATGAGCCTCTAACTTGTATACATAATTCGAAAATGGACTATTTAGGTGATTAGTAAAGCTAAATAGGCCAGTAAAATAGATAAACCATGATTTATGAGAGAGAGAGACATATTGACAAAATAGTGCAAGGGGAAAATTTACAATAAATAAAGAAGAAATAAGGAAGTTTTTAGAAATTAGTATATTTATCACATACCAACAAAACTGAAAAATCAAATTAATATTTATAAAAATATAAGATACCTAGATTAACAAAACAAAATATAGAACTTAACTTCAGAAAAGGTGCTTAAGCAAGCCATAACTAAATTCCTAAAAAACCCCAAATCCTAGACCAGATAGATTTACAAATGAATTCAACAAAATATATTTTTCTTTCTTTTTAATCATAAAAGTATTTTTATTATTTTCCAGTTACATGTAAAGATAGTTTTCAACATCTGTTTTCATCAGATTTTTAGTTCCAAATTTTTCTCCCTCTCTCCTCTCCCTCCCCCCTCCCCAAGACAGAGAGCAACCTGATATAGGTTATATATGTACAATCACATTAAACATATTTCTGCATTTGTTATGTTGTGAAAGAATCAGAACAAAAGGGAAAAACCTCAAAAAATAAAAACAAAAGTAGAAACAGGATGTTTCAATCTGCATTCAGAATCCACAGTTCTTTTTTCTGGATGTGGAGAACATTTTCCATCATGAGTTCTTTGAATTGTCTTGGATCATTGTCTATCACAGTTGATCATCACACAATTCAACAAAATATTTAAAGAAGAAACACCCACCTCACCATATTCTGCAAACCGTTCACAAAAAGAGAGAAAGACAGTAACTTATCAAACTCCTATGAGGCTATGTTTTCTGATTGCCACTTCAGGGAGGCAGCTGGATTGCACAATTGATAGTGAATTGCAGGGCTTCTTAAACTTTTTCCACTTATGACTCCTTTTCGCCCAAGAAATTTTTATATGACCCTGGGTATATAGGTATATAAAATAGACATACAAATTAAATGTTTAGTGATAGAAAATCATAAATTTATTTTAAAATAATTCTTGGTATACAAATTTATTTTTATTTATTTTAAATTCATTAATATTATCATTTATTAAAGATGAAAGAAAATCTGCAAACTAATGGGATGGATGTGCTTGTTTATTTTTACATAAAGAATTAAATCTTGGCAGAATATTTGATACTACAGGAAGTAAAGTATCTTAAATGTTTTTCAGAGTTAATCGATAATTTGATTTTATAATCGTCAATGCTGAGAATGCAGATTTGCATAAATATGTAGTAAAAAGTGACAGAACTATGTTTAGGTGCATTTCAGAAATTGTTGGGAATTCTGTCCTAGTCTCAAGGAAAAATTCACTTAATGATTTTTTTTTTTAAGGAAACTCAAGTTTTAAATGTGTCATTTGATAACTTGGCAAATTCTTCTTGAATTTTTAATGGCAGGTGACTGACATTTTTTATTACAATTGAGTATGGTCTATGAACCCAACTTAGGTTTTTAGAATCAAAATTTGAAGGGAACTATTTCTGAAACTGATTCCAGGCACTTCAGGTGATCAATTATAACTCTTACAATTACATTTTTGGGAAGGTTATTTTCAATTATAAATGCAAGTAAATACTTTTCATGATCAGTGTAAGAAAATAATGGGATTTGCTAAACACCCAAAGACCCCAGATTGATTTGGACTGATTAGATTGACAATGATTGACCTTGCTGATTAACGCTCTTAAAGTCAATTCAATTAAAGCCACACCTGGCTGACTCCCAAGAGGGAGTGTTCTCAGAGGCTATGACATCAACATGAGACCACTCTCAAATCCAGCAAACCAGTGGATTTCAGTGACACTAATCAATCAGCTTAAAGCAGCATATAAGGACTGCTTCTTTGGGGACAGGGGGTTGATGCAGGAAGTGCTGTTTCCTCTTTCTCAGTTGTTGCTCCAACAACCTGGTGGTGGAAGAACACTTAGGAGAAGAAGGATGCCAGGCTGAACCCTTCTAGGGTAGATAGGCTTCCCTATCTTTCTGAACTCCACTTGTTCTCTCTTTACTCTTTAATAAATACTTAATGCCCAAGGACTGGTGCTAAAACTTCTAATTTATAAGAAACTCTAGCTATCTTTCCCTACACTTGGGAGACATTTAGTTTTACTCATCACAACAGTAAAAGAGAAATGATAGATGTCTGGAGAAAACTGAATGGGGATAGAAAGGAATATACCTTCTTCTCAGCAGTACATGGCATATTTTCAAAAATTGACCATGTATTAGGGCACAAAAACATCATAGTCAAATGTAGAAAGGCAGAAATAGTAAATGCATCCTTCTCAGATCATGATGCAATAAAAATTACATGTAAGAAAGAGCCATGGAAAAGTAGACTGAAAATCAATTGGAAACTAAAGAATGAATGGGTCAAACAACAAATCATAGAAATCCCCAATCAATAACTTTATCCAAGAGAATGACAATAATGAGACAACATACCAAAATCTATGGGATGCAGCCAAAGCAGTGCTTAGGGGAAAATTTATAGCTCTAACTGCTTACATGAATAAAAAAGAGAAAGAGGAGGTCAATGAATTGGGCATGCAATGTAAAAAGCTAGAAAGAGAACAAATTAGAAATCCCCAATTAGATACTAAACTAGAAATCCTGAAAATTAAAGGAGAAATTAATAAAATTGAAAGCAAGAAAACTGTAGACTTAATAAAACTAAGAGCTGGTTTTATGAAAAAACCAATAAAATAGATCAAATATTGGTTAATTTGATTTAAAAAAAGAAAGAAGAAAACCAAATTACTAGTATCAAAAATGAAAGGGGTGATGTTACCACCAATGAAGTGGAAATTAAATCAATAATTAGGAATTATTTTGCCCAACTGTATACCAATAAATTTGACAATCTAAATGAAATGGATAAATATTTACAAAAATACAAACTGCCCAGGTTAACTGAAGAGGAAATAAAATCCTTAAATAAGCCCATATTAGAAAAAGAAATTAAACAAGCCTTTAATGAACTCCCTAAGAAAAAATCCCCAGGGCCAGATGGGTTTACAGGTGAATTCTACCAAACATTTAAAGAACAATTAATTCCAATATTATACAAATTATTTGGAAAAATAGGTGAAGAAGGAGTTCTACCAAATTTCTTTTATGACACAAATATGGTGGCGATACCAAAACCAGGCAGAGCAAAAACAGAGAAAGAAAATTATATATGAATATTTTTGCTAAAATCTTAAACAAGATATTAGCAAGGAGATTACAGCAAGTGATAATACACTACAGGATAATACACTATGACCAGGTGGGATTTATACCAGGAATGCAGGGCTGGTTCAACATTAGGAAAACTATTAACATAATGAACCACATCAATAAGAAAACTAACCAAAATCATATGATTATCTCAATAGATGCAGAGAAAGCTTTTGACAAAATACAGCACCCATTCCTAATAAAAACACTAGAGAGCTTAGGAATAGGTGGAGCTTTCCTTAAAATAGTAAACAGTATCTACCTAAAACCATCCACAAGTATTATATGTAATGGAGATAAGTTAGAGGCCTTCCCAATAAGATCAGGAGTGAAACAGGGATGTCCATTATCACCTCTATTATTCAATATTGTACTAGAAATGTTAGCATTAGCAATCAGAGAAGAAAAAGGAATTAAAGGAATCAGAATAGGCAAGGAGGAAACAAAACTATCACTCTTTGCAGATGATATGATGGTATACTTAGAGAATCCTAGAGAATCAACTCAAAAACTACTTGAAACAATTAACAACTTTAGCAAAGTAGCAGGATATAAAATAAATCCACATAAATCATCAGCATTTCTATACATGACCAACAAAGTCTAGCAGCAGGAGAGAGAAAGAGAAATTTCATTTAAAGGAATGGTAGATAATATAAAATATTTAGGAGTCTACTTGCCAAGACAAACCCAGGAACTCTATGAACCAAACACTTTTCACACAAATCAAATCAGATCTAAATGATTGGAAAGATATCAATTGCTCATGGATAGGCAGACCTAATATAATAAAAATGACAATTCTACCTAAATTAATTTACCTATTCAGCGCCTTACCAGTCAGACTACCTAAAATTTATTTTATAGAGCTAGAAAAAATAATAACAAAATTCATCTGGAAAAACAAAAAGTCAAGAATATCAAGAGAAATAATGAAAAAAATGCACAGGAAGGAGGGTTAGCTATACCAAATTTGGAGCTTTACTATAAAGTGGCAGTCATCAAAACTATCTGGTACTGGCTAAGAAATAGAGTGGAGGATCAATGGAATAGGCTAGGCACAGGAGATGTAGTAGTAAATGACATTAGTAATGCAGTGTTTGATAAACCCAAAGACTCCAGCTTCTGGGATAAGAACTCAGTATTTGACAAAAACTGCTGGGAAAACTGAAAGATAGTACGGCAGAAATGAGGCATAGACCAACATCTGACACCTTATACTAAAATAAGGTCAAAATGGATACATGATTTAGACATAAGAGGTGATACCATAGATAAATTAGGAGAGAAAGGAATAGTCTGCCTTTCAGATCTTTGGAAAGGAGAAGAGTTTATGACCAAACAAGAGATAGAGAATATTATGAAATGCAAAATGGATGATTTTTTTTTAGTGAGGCAATTGGGGTTAAGTGACTTGCCCAGGGTCACACAGCTAGTAAGTGTCAAGTGTCTGAGGCCAAATTTGAACTCAGGTACTCCTGAATCCAGGGCCAGCGCTTTTAACCACTGAACTATTTAGCTGCCCCCTGGATGATTTTGATTACATTAAATTAAAAAGGTTTTGTACAGTAAAGTCATCATAACTATTTCCCTCCATACTATTCCCTTCCCATGGTATTTACTCTATTTTCTATCTTCTTTTAAACTATTCCTCCTCAAAAGTGTTTTACTTCCGACTGTCCCCTCCCCTGCTCTGCACTCCCTTTTTTTTCACCCTTCCTTCCTTATCCTCTTCCCCTCATACTTTCCTTTGGGGTTAAATTATTTTAAATGCTTGAGTTTTAGTGCGTGGGGAGTGGGAATGGAGGAGGAAGAGAAGTTGGACAATTTTTTTAAAATTGATGTTAAAATTTGTTTTTACATATATTTTGGAAAATAAAATTCTATTAAAAAAAGGTTTTGTACAAACAGAAGCAATGCATCCAAAATTAGAAGGGATGCAGAAAGCTGGGAAACAATTTTTATGGCCAGTACTTCTGATAAAGGTCTCATTTCTAAAATATATAGGGAACTAAATCAAATTTATAAGAATCCAAGTCATTCCCCAATTGAGAAATGGTCAAAGGATATGAACAGGCAGTTTTCTGATGAAGAAATCAAAGCTATCTATCTATTCATTCCCATATGAAAAAATGCTCTAAATCACTATTGATTAGAGAGATGCAAATTAAAACAACTCTGAGATACCACCTGACACCTATCAGATTGGCTAATATGACAAAAAAGGAAAATAATGAATGTTGGAGAAGCTGTGGGAAAATTGGAACACTAATGCATTGTTGGTGGAGCTGTGAACTGATCCAGCCATTCTGGAGAACAATCTGGAATTATGCCCAAAGGGCTATAAAACAGTACATACCCTTTGATTTAACACTACCACTACTAGGTCTGTATCCCAAAGAGATTAAAGAAAAAGGAAAAGGATCTATATGTGCAAAAATATTTATAGCAGCAATTTTTGTGAGAGTGAAGAACTGGAAATTGAGGGGATGCCTCTCAATTGGGGAATGACTGATCAAGTTGTAGTATATGATTGTGATAGAATACTACTGTGCCATAAGAAATGACAAAGGGGACAGTTGCAGATTTGAACTCATCATTCTATCTACTATGCCACCCACGTGCCTGAGGTTTCTTGAGATGGGCCGTATTCACAGAATGGCTTTTCAACCTTTGGGACAACACCCTTGAAAAGAAACCCTAGTGTTCCCTTCCCTCTCTAAGGGCTATTTAAATAATAATCATTAAAAAGAAACGCGGGGGGGGGGGGGGGCGGAGCTTTGTTACAGTGGCAAGCAGAGTAATATTTGCTGGGCCCCTCTGAAGTTCTGATTTCCCCCTCTACTGACTGAAGACCTTAAGAGCATCTAACTTGAAGGAGAGGAGGGAGTGTCTCTATAAAACTATTTTTTTCATCCCCTCTCTCTTCAGACCAGAGCCTCAGGGAGCTTCTCCTCCTTAATGCAGCCCAGCTGAGGTATTGGATCAGCAAACATTTCCTGGTTAGAGTTTGTGCCTCCCCCGCCTTTCTTCCCCATCCATCATGTGTCACTGACTCACATCTGGGTTTCTTCTGTTCTCAATGCTGTCTTGTTCTGCCAAACAGATATCAATGCAGAAGCAGGTTCCTTGGGAGGCAAGTTCTGACCTCAGACTGTCGTCAAAGAGGCAAGCTTTTCCTGGGCTTATTGGGTAAAGAGGAATCAGCTTGTTTTTTAGGATTTCATCAGGGGTCTAGAAACCAGGGTTCTGGTCCCAGCTTCTCTCTGTCTCTCTCTGTCTCTGTCTCTCTCTGTCTCTGTCTCTCTCTCTCTGTCTCTCTCTCTCTCTCACACACACACACACACACACACACACACACACATCTTGGATAATCACTGGTCTTCCCTTCGTAATTCAAGGAATCTATGAGGATCAAATGAGAATATATGTGAGTGTATTTTGAAATGCATAGAGTACTTCACAAATGATAGTTCCTTTGTTACTATTATCTAGCATTGCTGAGAAAACAAAACAAAAGAAAACATGACTAGGCTGAAGAGACAATGGAGTGTGTGTGTGTGTGTGTGTGTGTGTGTGCGCGCGCGCGCGCGCGTGCAAAACTTGACATGAAGTACTAGTGCCATGAATAACTAGGTCTAGTCAGGAATGATGCACAATACATGTTTATTGTTAAGGTGGGTTTATTTGCCTAGGGCCAGGGATGGCAAGACTGATGGGGGTTGTCCACCCAGAGCTGTCCACATCTACACAGGTCTAGGAAGGTCCCCCAAAAGCCAGATCATGGCTCCCCTTGGGCTCCTCTGTCCCACGAGTGATTCAGCCTAAATGACCAAGCTTTTTTCTATGTGTAAGAGGAGGGGTGGAAGGTTTATCTAGAGTGAACAGCAGGGTGAGCTCAGGCCATCCTTTGGGGCCCTCCCAAGCTTATCTATATGAAACTTCTGCTAGAGGGTATAACAGGTTCATACCTATATGACTATACTAAACGTTTATTTTGCTAAGCATAGGGGGAGAGGCACATGCCTTGTAGTTACATTCATACATAATATGGGGGCTTCAAGAATTTAAGTTGTAGAAACTGGTGACAAGGTGACATCCTCTGCTGTATCCATTGCTCTGTTCTCTCTTTCCATACTCCAGGCTTTATAGATTGTTTTTTTGTTCCAACTGACTTTCAAGTCTTTGAGCGGGGGTGGGGGGGGTCATAGGTTTGAGAGAGAGAGAGAGAGAGAGAGAGAGAGACTTTCCAGGATGAATTAGAGTAAGGGGAACAGAGATCTATAGGTTAGCTCACTGTAGAGAGAAGATAGTATAGAGCAGAGTTCTTCAGTCAATTCAGTCATGTCTGTTGAACCCATTTGGGTTTTTTTTGGCAAATATATTGGAGTGGTTTGCCAATGCCTTATCCAGATCATTTTACAGATGAGAAAAATGAGGCAACAGGGTTAAGTGACTTGTCTGAGGTCACACAACTAATAAGTGTCTGAGTCCAGATTTGAATTCAGGAACATGAGTCTTCCTGAATACAGGCTGGGTGCTCTATCCACTGTAGTACCTAGTAGAATTATAAATGTTTGAAACTGACCTGGCCTTGAGCTGTGAATCCCAGTAACCACTTCTTCTTAGCATAGTAGGAAACCTTAGCAAAGAAAGAAGGTGAAGAGGACAGGAAAGTCACAAGTGACAATCACACAATACTTTGTTACCCTTTTGCCTGGCCTGCTCCCTGTGTCTGGGTTCTCTCTCCCAGTCTCTGCTGAAATTAACAGGATAGTCCTCAGGGGGAGGTTGACAAATTAATTTCTCAGGATTCCAGGAGTAACGCTGAGGGATTGAGGTTTCTCAAACTATCACTTATGGGCTCCCATTTGGTGTGCTTCACCCACTTCCATATCAGTTAACCAGACGATATTAACTAGGTTTTTCCAAAGGATATTTACTAAGATATAGAAAGGCCTGAAATTACAAAAATGTTCCTCCCCCTCCCCCAGCCAAGAAACATATTCCCCTCTGTACACACTTGGTAGCTGGGAATAGTAGACTTGAACTTGAAGCACAGCTAGAGGCACCTACATGATGAACACCTGGGAAGGAAAAAACAACTACTCAATACAACTACCAAGCAATACACTAAAGAATGACTACAAAGTAGAAAGAAGTATAGCAATAGGGATGCCCAGAAATCTCACTGAAGACAAAATCCATGGAGAGAATCAGCAGAAAGGCCATGGAATTGACTTGACATACCTCCATTTACCCAACCCCCTGACCCTATATGTTTTTTGTTCCCCTTCCAGTGTAAGCTCCTTGAGGACAAGGACTGTCTTGTTTGTCTTTTTATCCTCAACATAAATTTTTTTTTATTCTTACAATATAACATCTTTGGATGGACACATCCAAGGCAGATGACAATTTTACAAATGTAACTTGTTTACACCAGAATTGTCAGGGCTATCTGTCCAAAGCAAATACTAGATCTTTTCCTTTCTTCCCTTTGTGTGCCCTTTGCTTCCCTTTATCTCCCCCTTAGTGTCCCATTCCATCCTGTATTAAGTTGTTCAAATTTCTTGGTTCTCAGTTTGTTCCTTAGTGATTTCCTGTCTGCATGTTTCCACCCTAGGTCATGACCAGTTTTGCTTCCTATTTTCATACTCTTTATCTCATAATGGAAGAAGTTCGGTTTCTGTGGTCAGCTGAGCTTAATGAGACAAATAATCATTTCCTGTTTACAGTGAGGAGAAGAAGCAAAAACAAAAGTTTTCAGCCAGGGCTTTACCACATCCTCTAAGCTTAGGTGGAGTACATACACATCTATCTCTGTAGTGTGACCTGAATCAGGACCCACAAACACCCTCTCCAGCTCAAATATATCTCCCCCACTTTATGGTTGTGAATCCTTTTCTCATATGGGAAATTTTGAGTAGTAGATTATTAATATACATCACCAAAGCAGGGCCCTTGTCTCCAGCAGCTCATAGTAAAATGCACTCTGTTCTGCACCCCCTTCTCTTCTTAACCTTTCTTTCTCTTGGTGATCTGTCAGGATCTCATAGGTTTATCCCTATACACATGAAACACCAATCAACAGAGTTAGAAAGTGCTATTCAAGCTCTGAGGAAGCAAAGCTTACTGCTGGAAAGATAGGAGAGGGTATATTCATGGACCACTTCATAGGGCATGTGGCATCAGAGATGTATTATGACAGATGGGCAAAATCTTTCCTCTTCCTGACAACTTATGGTCCCATAGACACAATTAATTGTTAGAAATGGAAGGAATATTAAGAAATTTTCAAATTGAGACTTCTGGGGTGGAGGAAAGGCAGTGAGTTCTTGAACTCATGACACGATTGCTCCAAAAAACATACAAATAATGCCATAGGACAATTCCTGGAGCAGCAAAATCCACAGCAGAATGTACTGAAATCATATTCCAACCAAGGACGACTTGGAAGGTCAGTAGGAAGGAGCTGCTGTGCTGAAACAGGAGTGGAGCCCAACCCCTCAGTCACCCTGACACAGATTGAGTCCCAGGAAGGCTCACCAGGGAAAGAGACCTCCCAGAACCTCTGAATCAGCTGAAGCATCAGTGTCGTCTGGAACTAAGCTCACAGTCTGGTGAGAGGGCTGAGCCCTTGGAAGGGGGGAGATTAGAGGGGTCTATGCTGGTGCTGAGGCAGAACTTGGGTTTTTCACCCCTGCTGGGAACCAGGAGGTAGGCTTGAGTGACAGTAGCCCAGGTGCGGGAGGGGCACAGGCTTGTCAGAGCTGACGGCCACAGCACACAAAGATGGTTGATTAGCAAGTTAATCTGGGGTCATCTATGGACCAGTGTGAGAATTGGAATGCTACCACCTGCTGAAAGGGACATTATGAGAACCAGGCCTGAAAAGAAAACATGTGACTTGGCATCTGGAAGTGACCTTTCTGGGGTTTCAAAGGTTGGATTGGCATCCAGAAGTTGTGTCTACTGCTGTGGGTCATGTCAATCAGTGCTATCAGCCAATAAGCTTGGAGCTGTGTGTGTGTGTGTGTGTGTGTGTGTGTGTGTGTGTGTGTGTGTATGGCCTGCTTCTGTTCAGAGAGTGCTTCTGGGAGAAGTCTTGGAGAAGCAGCCTCTTTTTCATTCAGGAACCAGCTGTTGGTGGCAGGAACACACTCTCTCTCTTAGATACCTAGATAAAGGTGGGTTTTTCCACTCTCTCCTCTTCACTAACTTCTAATACACTTTAATAAATACTTAAAATCCTAAACTCTTGCTGAATTGATCAGTAAATCTTAGCTAGTTTCTCCCCCACACTGGGGTCAGGTCAGGCTACCACACATTAGATTTTAAACATCACAGCTATAATTTTAGGCTCCACACCAGGGAACAGGTCAGGCAAGTGAAGAACCTGCTCCTCCTTAAATCATACCACCTGGGACCTTCTGAAGCTTGGGATAGTGCAGCCTGGAAATAGTGCCCCACTTTAAGGACCTAAAAGTCAAGTAAAAGAAAGGCAAGATGGGCAGACAGAGAAAGGTGAGGACCATAGAAAGTTTCTTTAGTGATATGGAAGATCAAGGTATACCCTCAGAGGAAGATGTTAATGTCAGATCCCCTATATCTAAAGCTTCCAAGAAAAATACGAATTGGTCTCAGGCCATAGAGGTGCTCAAAAAGGACTTTGAAGATAAAGTTAGAGAGGTAGAGGAAAAATGGAAAGAGAAATGAGGGTGATGCAGGAAAGACATGGGAAAAAAGTCAACAGCTTGAGAAGCCACATTGGCCAAATGGAAAAGGAGGTACAAAAGCTCTCTGATGAAAATAATTGCCCAAGAATTAGGATTGAACAAATGGAAGCTAGTGACCTTATGAGAAACCAAGACACAATAAGCAAATCCAAATGAATAAAAAAATAGAGGGAAAAGAAATTTTCAAATCCAATTCTCTCATCAATAGATGAAAAAAAAACCTAAGGCCTTGAGAAGAAAAATCAACTTGCCTAGTCGAACAGTGAGATTTATGTAGTATATGGTTTGGAACTTGAATATATTTACTTTCCCATTTGATTCCGTATGTTAGAGAAGGTGCAGTATACTTTTTGTATGTTGTAAAAGAACTGGCTTAATCTATACTTGATTATATGTTACCTCCTATTGTTTCTTGTATGTAAGACCTGTCTCTCCAAACAGACCCTAGAGGACAGCACTGTGTAATATACTTCTCTATATCCCTTACATGGCTTACCACAGGCTGTTTCATGGATGTGCAATAAATAATTGTTAATAAGCCATGTCATCCTCCTTACCCCCATTCAATAAACTTTAACTAGATAAAGTTTACAGGGTAAAATGTAAAATCTTCTGTGGGCATTCAAAGTTCCCCATAACCTGCCACTCCCCTTTTCAATCTTCTTCCTGTTATACCACACCTTTACCTCCCATGTACTCTGCGATCCAGTAACACTGGCCTCCTTGCTGTTCCTTGAATGACAAACTCAGGGTGTTTTCACTTGCTGTCACCCATGCTTGGAATGCCCTCCCTCCTCATCTCTGCCTCCTAGCCTCCTTGTCTTCCAAAGTAAACTCACCTTCTACAGGAAGCCTTTTCTGGTCCCTTTAATTCTAGGGTCTTCCATATGTTGATTATTTTCAATTTTTCCTGTATATGCCTTGTTTGTGCATAGTTGTTTCTATACTGTCTTCCCCCAAAGACTACGAGCTCCTTGAGAGCAGCATTCTGTCTTGCTTTGTATCCCTGGCTAGAAAGATAATCATTTTTGTTTTGTTTTGTTTTGTTTTGTTCTGCGGGGCAATGGGGGTGAAGTGACTTGCCCAGGGTCACACAGCTAGTAATTGTTAAGTGTCTGAGGCCGGATTTGAACTCAGGTACTCCTGAATCCAGGGCCGGTGCTTTATACCACTGCACCACCTAGCTGCCCCAAAAGATAATCATTTTTATAATCATAAGTAGGCACCTAATAAATGTTCATTAATTGACTGGTCTTTTGAAGGTCATACAGGTAGAACGTGCACAAGTTCAAGCATGTTCCTCTTTTCAAAACCCTTCAGTGACTTACAATTACAGAATATGAGAATTGGAAGAGACTGTAAAAACCATCTAATACAACCTGTATGCTAAAGGAGTCCTCACTACAACAAATGCATTATCTAATGAATAGATACCAAACTAGTCCTTTTAACATTCTGATCACTCTGAAATCTGGTATCCCTCTCCCTTTCCAATCTTATTTCATGCTATCCTTCTTTCACATGCTCTCAGTTCTAGACAATTTAGACTCTTTGCCCTCTCCTGCGTCAACCTCTTCCTTGACATCTTCCCTAGGCTTCTCATTCAGAAAAGATCATTTCCCTCCTCAGACCTTACCTCCATTGATATTGTAAGGTGAGAGGTCATGTAGTATGAAGTCAATGAAGAGCAGACAAGTGCTAAGGCATGATGATGCCACATTAGGTGTGACTGAGGCAGCTACACATTGACCTGAAAACAGTAATAGAGAGATGTCTGCTGTCTTACCAGGATATGACAGAGAACATCCTGATATTTGTCAAAGTCATTGAGTTCTACCTATGTTTTCACTGATTCATGTGAGCACAAGTAATACTGAGAAAAAATAGCTAAAAAATAATAGAGAATAATACAATATTTTGAAGAGGCTGAAAGACTTTAGAGGCATAGACAGTGTTCTCTTCCCTGTTGCCCATCGGAGACAAGGGCTTCCAAAGAGAAAGGTAGATTTGGAAAGTGAACAGCCAGGTAAGAAGATGGTATCTGGAAAATGGTATTGGGTTTCTGGACCATGGTTTAAAACATGAGAACAGAAGGCTCCTAGCAAGGGGCAGAGTACAGCTAATAATAGCTAGTATAGAATGTATTTGCCTACAATCTTATTTTTTGTTTGTTTTGTTTTTGTTTTTTGTTTTTTTGCAGGCAATGGGGGTTAAGTGACTTGCCCAGGGTCACACAGCTAGTAAGTGTCAAGTGTCTGAGGCCGGATTTGAACTCAGGTACTCCTGACTCCAGGGCCAGTGCTTTATATCCACTGCGCCATCTAGCCGCCCCCTGCCTACAATCTTATATATCAAAGGATTTCAAGATGAAAAGAAGAGATATTGGGAAGGAAAAAATAACAAACCCAATATAACTACCAAGCTATATACTATAAAGAATGGCTACAATTCAGAAAGAAACATAGAAATAGAGAGGCATAGAAATTCACTGAAGACTAAAACCAAGAAAAATTCAGCTGAAAAGCCATGGCCTACATATCCATAAAGAATGTACAAAGCATATGCAACAAACAAGGTGATATAGCATCCTCATGCATCGAGGAAATTTGACTTTATACCTATCACTGAAACATGACAGTATGATATCCATGAGCAGAATATGATTCTGGAAGAGTATTCCTTATTCAAAAGGAATAGGATAGTTAATGGGTCCATGTCTATGGGGAGGTGGGGTGGGTTGCAACTATATTGATGGCCTCACTTAGAACTGATTCCTTGATCCATTCTGAGGTTACTGCCAGCCTTTCACTGTTCTGGTCCTGGGATATGAGTCCGTGATTCCCTCTGGGTGACCCCATACTCTGATGCTGCTGATCTAAGCCTTTCGAAGTTCTAAATGCGAAATCTGTGGTTCTAGTTCACTCTTATTCCACAGTTCCTGACATGGTCACATACTTGTGAGTCAAATTTATGATTTTGAGCCAGAAAGATGATGCTGTGTGGGTTTTCCTTCAATTTTCTGATCATGATTGGAATGCCATTTTTCTTAGGATTTCTATTACTGTAGTTATTGTGGGATCTGGATTGTATTCTTCCTCCTATTTGACCATCTTGGACAGTCTTCTGCTCTACTACTTTGAGAATAGTACTGTCTTCTTATCACGCAGTCCTGTGACCACTATCATCTTCAGCTCTTCAACTGACTGCTCATATCCAATTTCATAATTTTTAACTTCATGATATCTTTCCTATTTATCCCCCATCTCCATTCACTATGTACCATCCTAGTTCACTACGTCACCTCATCAACTTCACCTAGACCCTAGTTTCTTATCCACTCTGCTATTCGCTTCTGTTTTATTGGAAAGTTCATCCCATTCACATTCACAGTTATGATTACTAATTGTGTATTTCCCTCTATCCTATTTGCCCCTTTGTTTGTACTTTTCATATGAAATAATGAATAAGGCTTACTAATGGTTTGTGATCCACTAGCTCAACTTACTCCTATGAACATAGTACGCAATACCCCAAGAATGTAGTGGAAGGCCTCCGGATAAGACGGGTAAGGAACATAGAAGACCACAATAGTCTCTCCAAAGGTGACCTGAACCTGACCTTAATACAAAGCCCCCAATCTGTGAAGAAGACTGGAGAATGAGTAAATAACAACAACAAAAGATAAAGCACCACTATAGTGACAGGAACAACTAAAACATAAACACAGAAGAGAATAATTGCAAAATGCAAAAATTCTCAAATAAAAACATAGCTTGGCCAGAAAATAAATTAGGATTCCTAGAAGAAATGAAGCTAGAGTTTAAAAAAAGAATTTTGGGGGCAGCTAGGTGGTGCAGTGGATAGAGCACCGGCCCTGGAGTCAGGAGTACCTGAGTTCAAATCCGCCTCAGACACTTAACACTTACTAGCTGTGTGACCCTGGGCAAGTCACTTAAACCCAATTGCCTCACTAAAAAAAAATTTAAAATTCAAAAGAATTTTAAAAGATTGTTTTTATTTTTTCAGTGGTTTCAGTTGTCTGACTGTTAATGACCTCCTCTGGCATTTTCTGACAAAGATACTGAAGTGTTTTGCTGTTTCCCTCCCCAACTCAGTTTGCAAATGATGAAACTAAGGCAAACAAAGTTAAGTGACTTGCCCGCGTTGCATAGTTAGTATCTGAGGCCATATTTGAACTCAGAAGGATAAGTTTTCTCTGACTCTGTGCCCAGTACTCTATCCACTGCCCATCAAGCTACCCATTAAATAATATTATAAATGAAATGAGAGCCCTAGAGGAAAGGATTGTAAAAGAAATAAAAGATTTGTAGGAAAGACCTTCAAGAGATAATTAATAGCTACAGCATAAGGGGTGTAAGACCTTATCCAAAACAGATAGCTTGAAAATTAGAATGGACCATAAAAATTCATGACTCTATAAGACAATTAAAAATATTAAAACAAAGCCAAAAGATTGGTAAAAAATAGAAAAAAGGTAATGAATATCATATCAAAAAATGACTGAACTGAAATATAGATGATACCTTGGACTACTGAAAACCATGGGAGAAAAAGAGCCTAGATATGTTTAAGAAATGAAAGGAAACTACTGTAAAATAGAATGATTAGGGGGCCGGCTAGGGTGGTGCAGTGGATAAAACACCAGCCCTGATTCAGGAGTACCTGAGTTCAAATCCGGCCTCAGACACTTGACACTTACTGTTGTGTGACCTTGGGCAAGTCAATTAACCCCCATTGCCCCGCCCCCCCAAATAGAATGATTAGAATTATTTTGTACTGATTTTAAAAAGAGATTGAGAGGGCGCTCAGTGGAATACATTAGGTCTTCAAAATACAGAAGCAAACATAATAGTATAATCGTTGGTAAACCCCCAAACACCAGTTTATAGGGGAAGGACTCACCATTTGACAAAAAATTACTTGGAGGACTTAATAGCAGGCTGATAGAAATTGGTTTAGGCCAACATATTATAGCCACATACCAAGATAAGTTCTAAATGTTTACATGAGCAGACATAAAAAGATCACTTTTAGAGAACAAGAATCTATGAGATGAGGGAAGAGTCCATAATTAAATAAGTGGGAGTTAATCAAGATAAAATATGCAATTTTTATTGCAAAAAATGTAAAAGATTTGCACCAAAATAATATAAGTGAAAATTAGAAGGTAAACAGGTAACTGGGGGCAGGGGAAACTTTTACAACATGTTTCTCTGATAAAGATTTCATTTCCAATGATACATAGAGATCCAATCTAATTTTATAAGAATATAATCTACTCAGGGGCAGCTAGGTGGTGCAGTGGATAGAGCACCGGCCCTGGAGTCAGAAGTACCTGAATTCAAATCCGGCCTCTAGACACTTAACACTTACTAGCTGTGTGACCCTGGGCAAGTCACTTAACCCCAATTGCCTCACTTAAAAAATAAAAAAAATTAAAAAAAAAAGAATATAATCTACTCCCTAAGATAAGTAGTCAAACAATATGGACAGGCAACTTTCTTTTTTTAAAAAAATTATTTATTTAAATTTATTTATTTCTTTTGAAATTTTGAGTTCTAAATTTCTCTTTCCCTTCCATTCCCTTCCTACCCCCGAAAGATAAGCAAGATGATATCAAGTATACAGGTGAAATAATGCAAAACATATTTTTCATATTATTCACATTTTGAAAAAGCAAGAAAAATAAAGAAATTGAGAAAACTATTCCTCACTTTGCACTCAGAGTATCAATAGTTCTCTCTCTGGAGATTGGTAGCATTTTTTCATCACAAGTCCTTTGAAATTATCTGCTTGTATTTCTCAGAGAAGCCAAGTCCTTCACTGTTGATAATCATTACAGCATTGTTACTGTGCACAATGATGTCCCAGTTCTTCTCACTCCACTTGCATCAGTTCATATAGGCGTACCATATTTTTTTTTCTGAAACCACCTATTAACTTCTATTTACCTCAGTTTCTTCAACTATAAAATGGGGATAATAATAGCACTTATCTTACATGGCTGTCTTTAGGACCAAATCAGTAATATTTGTAAAAATACTTAGCATAGTGCCTGTCACATAGTAGATTATATAAAGCTTATTTCCTTGATGATTCTCCCTGCATCTTCACAAGGTGCTGTCAACTATCTCTACTTATAGAAGGAGAAAACTCACTCAGAGGAATTTAAATCTGAGATAATCCTACCTCCTTTGTCCCCCAGTCCACTATTAGAAGTATCCTCTCCTACTCAGTGAATCGGGAGCAAAAACCCCCTCCAAAACAAACCAAAAAACCCCTCATGGATATCAGGTCCTTGAATATCCAAATCAAATGGGATGCCATTGGAATATCCCATGTCAATGATACAACTTGACTGAGTTCAATAATCAACAAGCATTTATGACACATCTGCTGTGGGGCGACACTGCTGGAACTGGGGATACATGTATAATGAATGAAACAATCACTACTAATGAGGAGCTTAGATTCTGCACAGGCCAAAACAATAGTCAGGAAACCTCTGGCTATAGTAGATGAACAGGAGCAGAAATGAAATTAAATGTTCCAGCTCTGTGTTTAGGAGGAGAGAAAATAGTTTTTTGCTTATTTGCTAAGTAGGGAGGTGGTGCCATGGAAAGAATTAATAAACATGGAAGACCAACATTAACTGAGAATCCAGGAGAATCAGACTCAGGACAGTAAGGAATCAAGGAACTGTCCAGTGAGCAATTTTGACTTCTATGATGGTAGGACGTAAGAAGCAAATGAAAAAACCCATCACCAATTCCTGTGCTCCTCACTCCATAGACATTTCTCCAATGCTTAAAGAGTCCCAATTCTCATGTAGGATTTGAAGTGGCAAAGCTGGAGACTCTACACTGAGGGCCCAGCTCTCTAGGTACATGGTAAGTAAAGGCTCAGACAAAACAAGAGAGTAATTTAATTGTAGGAGCTACAATGGATGAAATCCTTGATGGTGGTTCTACCCTCCAATGTAGAATACTCCCTTATCTTTGAGTGACATGAAGGTAATTAGAACCCAATTCTACCCATTTCATAAGTTTGCAATTCTGTATATCTGGGATATCGACATTTATAAAGAAATTAATGGAAAATAAAACCAACCAACCAACCAACCAACCAGGCAGACTATCATTTCCTGAACCAACCCCAAATTTTAGAAACCACACTCCTAACGAACTCAACGATCGATTTAAGTATAGACCTCTCAGCCTCTGGATTTATATTTTTCATTTTTTCTTCATACTCCATCTCTACCTTTCTTTTTTTTTCTTGCTTTTCCTTTATTTCTTTTTCTGTCAGAAGACCTAGGTTAGCATATTGTACTTCTATAATTTGCAGTTCTTTGTCTCTTTGTTCAGTATAGATTTCCTTCAGGGTGTTTCTTCTTCTTTCCAGTGACTCATTGACTTCCTGGTATATCTTATCTGAAAAATATTTCCCCTCATTATCCTGCACCATTTTCTCAATCATACTCAGCAGCTTCTTTACCTGGGCTTCTCTTTCATTACCCTGGGCTTTGTTATTGAAGGCACAACATCTTCCACTGCACTCTTGGATAAGACTTCGGAGGTTTTCATCAGACTCTTTCACAAAGTCTTCTACTGGCCTACCTTCCAGCTCCTCTTTCCGAGTGAACAAGATGATCATGTACTTCATGGCTAAGTTCCCAAAGAGTGCTTTAATCAAAGAGACAGTGTGTTTTGCCTCAGTAGTGTATCGATCCAGTTGTTGAACCAGAATAATGGCATGTGGCCCTGGGCAGGAATAGATGACACAGCGACTGATCTCATTGCAAGTGGTTTCTAGGCTGTTCTTTGTGTCAAACAGACCAGGAGTATCAACAACTATAAGGTCTTTCCCTTCCCAGGTTCCAGATCCTTTTTGACAGCCCTTGGTCACAGCATGTGCTGAAACTTTAGATTCAAAAACTGTCTTCCCAAGGATGGTGTTCCCTGTTGCACTTTTCCCATTTCCAGTTTTCCCAACAAGTACAATCCTGAGGGCACTGGCCTGATCAACATCCACACCCTCATCAGGCAACTGTGGGGGAAATTTTGAACAATTCAGAACTCCTATGTAATAGTTAACAAATATGGGAGGGAACTACAGAAGGGAAGTTATTGAAAATAAGACAGTCATTTGCAAGGGCTTTTGATTCAAATCTGGCCTGAAGTCTCAGAACCCCAGAGTTGTACATAGTCTAGGATTGACTTTTGAATCAATGTTAAGAGAAGTATACAGAAGGGGCAGCTAGATGGTATAATGGATAAAGCACCGGCCCTGGATTCAGGAGGACCTGAGTTCAAATCTAGCCTTAGACGCTTGACACTTACTAGCTGTGTCACCCTGGGCAAGTCACTTAACCCTCATTGCCCCTGCCTCTAACTCCACATTTGACCTGAAGCTTGAGTTGATGATATTCTACTAAATTTTATATATTCAGAATTTTATTTTTGTGTTTTATACTGAGGTCAACTCTGGTATTGTAATGTGTTCACAGAAAGTGATAGTGCCTTTAAATATGGGTTTAGAAAAAAATTCTTACATATGAAAGTGGGGTTTTGTTTCTTTTAGAGCAAAGTATCTATGTCATGGTGCGGGGAGACCTGGGAAAGAACTTTCCATATTCCCTCATGGGCAGGAATCCCTGACCTCTATCTATCTGCTGGCATTTTCAGGCAACAGGAGAAAATTGACTTTGATCTGGCTTTGGGGTGCTGAGGGAACTGAGGAACGTGATACTCACTGAGGTGGAAGGTTGACTCAATGTAGCAGCCATCTTGGAGGGTTCAGGAAGAAGACAAAGAGAAATACGTAACTTTAGACAATTAGCAAAACACTCATAATCCATCAGCAAATTTCTTCTGCCCTATACAACTAGTGGGAGGAAGTACATTTTCTATGAAGCTTTCCCAGACCACCTTCCCTAGGCATGATCTCCCCTTCCTCTGCCTTCTTTTTGCCCATGTATTCTGCCTTGTAGGGCATCTACTGTGACTTCCCTTGGAGTCATCCATCCTGTATTTCAGTGCTAGATTCAGAGCTTCTTGAGGGCAGGGACTGTGTCCCATACATCTTTGTGTCCCCCTTCTCTGAACTCCCACCAAACCTAGCACAGTACTTTGCACACTGTTTGTAAACAATAAATATGTGACCTGAACTAGGCTCAGAAAGACTGGCTAGATTACAGCAGGTGAAGGGAAGAGAATTCCACATACCATGGCCCCTACTAGGCATGTCTCCATGCCCAAGCCTGCCCACTTGGAGCATTGACTGCTCTATGACTCAGATCTTTTCCTCTTATGTATATATGACCTCTTTATCCAGTGCATTAAGTAAAGGTGCTTTTTTCATTTGCAAAGTGGATATTAATGACTACTCATTGGCTTACATAAAATCTATACAAAGAGGAGGCCAAACAGTAAGAAGGCCTTTGTGTTCTTCCAGAGATGAAAGTATTCCATTAGAGTCATAACTAAGATTTCTGGTATATGGGGTAAATTTAGTTGAGTTGGTGGAGGGAAGAGGAGTGGAGAGCAAAGAGGGGATCCTAAGGTTTTTAGTAGAATAGAAGCAGAAGTTATGGAAGTTTAGAAGGTTCAAGACCCAGGAGACCAGTGAATTTGATGGAGTTGAAGGGTGAGGAGGGAAAGAACCCTAAAAGTCTGGGCACTGAATGTATGAAGGATGTGAGAGAAAGACAGTAAGACAGATACACACAGAGAAAAAGAGAGACAGAGACAGAGAGAGACTGAGGGACACAGAAAGAGACAGAGACAGAGAAAGACACAAAGAGAGAACAGAGAGTCAGAGAAATGCACAGAAAAAGAGAGAAACAAGGGGGAGGGAGGGATGTGGAGAGACAGAGACAGAGAGACAGAGATAGAGATCCATTGAGGACAAGCCCAAAGACCTGGACAAGGATGAAGTGAACTGCCATGGAGGAAAGGTGTTTGCTAAGGGATGATGACAGAGAAAAGTTCTGAAAGTATCACTGAGGAACCAGGGGTATACTCACTCTTCTGCCCTGTGAAGTCTGTTGGGATATGAGAGAATGAACAGATAGATTTGGAGAAAGCTCTATGTGCTCTGGGCTGACTATACAAAGCAAAAAATGAAATAGTGCCTACCCTCAAGGAACTTGCAATGTATTTAACAATTTAGGTGTGGGAAGTTAACCTGGGTGACATGTTTAAACCTTGCTTTACCTGAAATTACATTTAAATGAGTGGGTCCTGAGGGCTATTGCCACACCAGTGAAAGGAACTACAACTTGTACATAACAGGAAAAAAAGGGTTTAAATGGAATCTAAAAAAGAGGAACCAAAGACAAGAATATATTAATGTTTCTTGAACATTGTTCCATAATGGCAGGTGCTAGAATGGGAAAATAACTGAATTTGTAATCAAGGAAAGTCAGTTCAACCATATCTGTTGCTTACAGGCTCTGTGACCCTGGGCAAATCACTTAACCTCTCCAGGCCTCCCTTTGATGATGTTTAATGTCACCTTCAGCACTGAATTCTATCATCCTAATATTCTAATGAGCAATACCAATTACTGTACAGCAAATATCCATAGAGCAAAGAAGGGGAATTCCTCTAGGAATCACAGAGGGAAATTTCCCTAATACAAAATCACTACTTCTTGCAGTAGCAAAGTACTAGAAATAAAAGAGATTCCCATTAATTGAGGAATAGCTAAACAAATGATGGTACATAAATATAAGAGAATACAATTATGCTATTAAAAAGCAATGTTCATAATGAATCCAGAGAAGCATCAAAATACATAAGCTGATGTAAGGGGGAAATGAGGAGGGACAGGAAAACAATGTATATAATAATAACCACATCAAAGTAAATGGGAATAACAACCACTACAAAGCAATTAAAAATGAATCATATGAAATAATGAATAACAGTATTAGTCTTGAAAAAGAGAAAACAGAAGTTAGGATTCACAGGTGTGCAACATGAGATATAATGTTAATTTTTCCCCAATTGTTGATTGGTTTTGATGAATTTCTTTTCTCTTTCCTTTTTTTTCTTTCATTTTAAATGTATTTGTGTTAAAATTTTACTCTCTGACTAGGGAGAAGGGAAAGAGGATTTGGGGACAAAGAAATCTAGTGGATGAAAACACAAAAGATATCAATAAAAATATCTGTTTTTAAAAAAAAGAACCTCCAACTGCCTTTCACTTAATTGCACCCTGGTCATACACCTCCAGATCTGTAATTTGCTTTCCTGAGTGAAACTGCTCACTGGGATTATCAAGAAATTAGCCAAACGTGTCAAACTCACCCACCTTTCCTTTCATAATCCCAGACCCAGAAATCCCGGCTCCTTTTCTTCCAGTGTTCCCTCCCCTGATTCCTCTAACCCATCAAATCTCTCCCTAGGTCCCCTGCTATTCCCCAGCTCCTAAACAGACTCACCTTCTCCCGGAGAGGCAGAAACTGCGTTGTCTGCTGTGCTTTAGAGCAATGTTGCTTTCACTTTTGCTTCCAAAACTAAAATTGTCTTGCATTCAGAATGCTCAGGGAGTGATTTTAACCAATGAAAACTGGAACCCTCATAGGGCAGTGTGGCTATAATGAATCCTTCTAAACTGTGATGAAAAGATCAGGAGTAGATTGAAGGAATTAATTAGAATATTCAAGGAAGAAACAAAAGTATCAGTTTTTGCAGATGATATCATGGCATACTTGGAGGATACTAGAGAATCTACTAAAAAAACTAGTTGAAAAAATGAACAACTTTAGCAAAGTTATAGGATATAAAATAAACTCACATCATAAATTTTGACATATTACCAGAAAAGTCCAGTAGCAAAAGATCAAAATAGAAATTCCATTTAAAATAATTATAGAGTGGGTGACAGTCTTGTGTCTGAGGCTGCACTTAATTGGAATAAAGTATTGATCACAATCTATTAGGCTTCAATTGAATTTTAAAAATAAAGGGTAGTTGGGGCGGCTGGGTGGCACAGTGGATAAAGCACTGGCCCTGGAGTCAGGAGTACCTGAGTTCAAATCCGGCCTCAGACACTTAACACTTACTAGCTGTGTGACCCTGGGCAAGTCACTTAACCCCAATTGCCTCACTAAAAAAAAAAATTAAAAAGAAATAAATAAAGGATAGTGATCAGGATCTCAGAGAAGACAAGTTAAAATAGATGAAATTAAGAGAGATAAATAGGAAAATTATGCTGAAAGGTATAATTATGCTGAAAGATATAACAAAGAATTAATGATATAAAAATTTATTTTATGCATCTAAAAACTTATAGGGAGAACTAAATGAGTGACAAAAATAAATGAATAGTAAGACTACACTAATTGAGGATTAACATATACCTCTGTTATACCTAGAAAATCGAACAAAACAGAAAAAAAAAGTTAAGATACTGAGTAGAATTCTTGAAAAACGGGATGTGATAATCATCTGGCCATATATATCCATTCCATTACTCAATGGAAGTAAAAGTGTACATATCCCATAGTACAACATGGTATATATACATATATAGTTTAAAAATTAACCATGTAACACAAACAAATAAAGAATAGTAAAAGAATCAAATACTTAACTCACAACAATGAGTAAAATTATATTTAATTAATGGCCACAGAAATAGAATTAAAAATTAATTGAAGGAATGTTTTGGCAAAGTCAGGATAGTAGAGTATCAAAAATAAATCTAACTTTACCATGCATATGTAGACAATTCACTAGATAGAGTCCTCATTGAGAAATCTGAGGAAAAAAGTCACACTGAGTCATTTTTCTTCAGCCCAAGTTGGTATGGAAAAAGCGAAAGAGCTGTGGACAGGGTCTACCCAGGAATGGCCAGATATAGCATTGTAGCACAGGGACAAGGAGAGATCCCAGATCCTAGGTGGAAGGGCCTTACCTTGTTCAGGATACAGGAGCAGGTGGCAATTGGCAGCTTGATCATTCATTACATACTGCTAGGTCACAGATCTAGGTAAAAATGGGAATGGGAACTTTGTCTAGGAGAGCCTTTCCAGGATGAGGTGTGGTTGTGGCCTCTGAGCTGTGTGCTGAGCAAGGAACAAGCTCAGAAGCAAATAGTAGCTGAGACTTGGGGTGGAATAGGGTTTCAATTCCAGCCTCTGTGAAATAACCAGGACAGGAATCCCAGATCAAAGTGTAGCCTGCAATTCAGTTGCTCTGAACCAGGATAGCTTTCCAGCTAAGTGATAGTGACTGAGGCTAGCAGGAGTTTAAACAAATTATAATCAATATGAGATTATATCTCATACTTATTAAATTGAAAAATATGACAAAAGATGAAAATGGTAAATATGGGGGAGAGGTGGGAAGACAGGCATAATAATGTAAACCAACTGTAAATTGGTTTAATCATTCTCAAAAACAATTTGAAATTGTGCTAAAATTATACTAAATTTATAGAAATTTATAGTTTATACTAATTTATACTAAATGTATACTAAAATTATACACAATTTAAATTGAAATTATACTGAAAACATCACCAAATCATCGATTTGCCTCAGTAATAGCATTACCAGACATATCGCTCTAAGAATGTAAAAATCAAAGCCAAAGATCTCATCTGCACAAAAATACTCATAATGAGTCTTTGTAATAGGAAAGAGTTGGAAGGAAGATAAGTGTCCATCAATTGGGGAATGGACAAATTGTGTCTATTAGTGGAATGAAATATTATTACACCCTTAGAAATGATGAATGTGAGCAACTTAGAGAAACTTGGGAAGATATTTCAACTGATATAGAGTAAAGAAAACAAATGTACTTTAATAAATACTTAAAAGGCTAAACTCTTGCTAAAGCTTCTAATTTAAGGTGACCACTCATTAGATTTTAGACATCACAGCTAGAATTTTAGACCTTACACTGGTTACAGTACTGTTGATATGATCTCAAACCTTAGTTTCTCTGTTAACCCTAAAAAGGTTTAGCAAGAGTTTAGCCTTTTAAGTATTTATTAAAGTACATTAGAAGTTAGTGAAGAGCAAATGAGAGGTAAAAAACCTTCACCCTAGCTATCTAAGAGAGCCAGAATCTGTGCTCTCGCCAAGCTCAAGTCCGGAACCCAAAGGCCCCCGCTTCACTGCAACATGTCAAACCAGAAGCAGGGCCATCCACACACACAGCTCCAGGCTAATTGGGTGGTAACTTTGATTGACAGGTCCCACGGATGGCAGACATCACTTCCTGACCCCAGACTGACCTTCAAAACCCCAGAGAAGGTCACTTCTGGATGCTAAAGTCACATGGTTTCTTTTCAAGCCAGAGCTCACAATGTCCCTTCCAGCAGGAGGTGTTATTCCAATTCTCACACCAGGGATGATTAACCATTAATAGCCATTAATATTCCTAGATGACAGGACACCTAGAAACCAGATCTTAAGTAAAGAGATATCATAAACACAGAGACCCTCTGGCTCTGACAAGTTTAAGCATGTCTTTATGAACATGTGCAGAAAAGACCAAATGTACCCTTAAGTTCACCTTATGACATTTAAACCCCCAAAACACACCACTAGTGAGAATGGTACCCACCTTGGAGGATGTCTTAGGACCCCAGGAAGTCCAAAATAGGATGTGAACCTCCCTAAGGAGGAGATTAAGATAATGAGGAAATAACCTACTTTTCTCACTATAAATATAACCGGGAGCAGCTAGGTGGCGCAGTGGATAGAGCACCGGCCCTGGATTCAGGAGGACCTGAGTTCAAATTCGGCCTCAGACACTTAACAATTACTAGCCCTGTGAGCCTGGGCAAGTCACTTAACCACAATTGCCTCACCAAAAAAAAAAATAAATAAATATAAATATAAATATAACCATTTTTCCTTTCCGTATTCAAGATATCTATCTCCTTTAGGTGATTCTCCCTGTGCCCTCACAGTCCTGTAGTAAAATTGGGGAAACTAAGTCACTGAGTCTTGTAATTCTTTGGGACACCTCACTACCAATTCAATCAATTATATCCATCCTTATGTCATTTCCATTTCTTCTCCCTCTATTTTCCAGGAAATGATGGGACCAGTTGCTAAGATCTTGTGGTGTTATTGGTTTGCTTTTTTAATGTTAAGCTTCGAGATAGCTTTTATACTATCTTCTTTCTTCCTCATCAAGAGGCTTCTTAATTTTTCACTTTCTGCTTTAGAGTGGTTTTGTCTGCATATATGAGATTGTTAATATTTCTCCTGGCAGCCTTAATTTTGGCTTTTGATTTGTCCAGCCTGACATTTTGCATAAGATACTCTGCATATAAGTTAAATAAATGAGATGACAACATATAGCCTTGTTTTACTCCTATTCCAATCTTAAACCAATCAATTGTTCCATGTTCAGCTCTAACTATTGCATCTTTTTTCTTTTTCTTTGTCTTTTTTTTTTTTTTTGGGGGGGCTATGGGGGTTAAATGACTTGCCCGAGGTCACACCGCTAGTAAGTGTCAAGTGTCTGAGGCCGCATTTGAACTCAGGTCCTCCTGAATCCAGGGCCGGTGCTTCATCCACTGCGCCACCTAGCTGCCCCTAACTATTGCTTCTTTATCTGCATACAGGTTCCTTAGGAAACAAGATGATCTAATATTCACATCTCTTTGAGGACTTGATATGTTTTGTTGTGATCTACACAAAGACTTTAGTGAAGTCAGTGAAACAGAAGTAAATGTTTTCTGAAACTCCCTTGCTTTCTCCATAATCTAGCAAATGGTGGCAATTAGATCTCTAGTTCCTCAGCATGTTTGAAAACCAACCCGCTCTTCTGGTCAGAGAAAGGCTAGATACTCCTTTAAAGGTACTAGAGAACTATGGAGGAAGGCTACTTATAGCCTTCAGGCAGTAAGAGGAAGTCTTCTGGTCAAAATTGCTTGGGACAACTCCAGAATTTCATGTGAGGAGACAATCACTGTTATACTCATAAACTTTGTATAGTGTGGACTTCCCTATTATTTCTTCTGATTATAATAATAGTTAGCATAGTATCAGGGAAAGAATAATAGATTTGGATTTAAAAGACCTGGGTTTGAATCTTTGTTCTCCAGTTTACTATTTGCACTTAAGCCTTAAGTAAATTGAGAGTGTTGGGCTAAATTTCTCTATGGTGACTTTTGGCTTTGATTATATACTTTTTTTTTTTTTTTGGTGAGGCAATTGGGGTTAAGTGACTTGCCCAGGGTCACACAGCCAGTCAGTGTCAATTATCTGAGGTTGGATTTGAACTCAGGTACTCCTGAATCCAGGGCCAATGCTCTATCCACTGCACCACCACCACCTAGATGCTCCAACTTTTGGCTTTTAATCCTCTTATCCCTATGATAGATAGAGCAGGAAACATTGTCTTCAGATTGGTAACTAGGGTAGAGTGCCCTAGGACATTTGGAAAGAACAAAAAAATTTAACCTGAGTTCCTTCTGTAGCACAGAATCCTCATAGCAACTAATTTCCTTCCTGTTCAACAATTTGTCTTTATTACTTATATTATTTTCATTCCATGGATTATAAAGTTAATTTGAGAATGCGCCTTTCTTGCTGCTTGCCTTGGTCCCATTCATGTTACTTGTTTTGTATGTCATAATCATTAGCAATATCTCTAATTATCCCTGAATTTATATATCAGGAAACATATCCAATGAGGTTAAATGACTTGCTAAAAATTATTGACAAAGTCAGGATTAGAATTCGGGACTCCACAGTCTTGTAATTTTTTGCAGTATATCATTCTCTAAAACTTGGGAGTGGGGTCTGAGTGTTAATAGTCTGGAATTGGCTAGTCTTCTATTCATAATTACCTGGGGCAATTCAGAATCTAATGGTGGGAGCTATTGCTCTCCCCTCCATACTGCCCCCCCACCAATTCTCTCATTTCTACTAGTCCACACCCACTTTTACTTTGTACCTTTAGAGTCTAGGACGGTTTCTTTTCTCTTTAACACCAACCTCTGTCACTAGTCTCTCCTTGATTTTTCTTCCCTGCAGCTAGAATGAGAATACTCCTCCCTCACTCCCTTCATCCCCCCACTGCCAGGCAACAGAGAAATAAACAGAAGGAGGGAGTTTGTATGTGCCTATGTTCTCTGTTTACAAGAAGGTCCTGGCTCCTTCCTCACACTCACATCACTCTTGGCACAGAGTAGCTTTCGTTTTCTCCTCAATCACATGATTTCTTTTAAACAGAGTATTAAGTAGCAGTCCATGAGAGAAGGGGGAAAAGTTGCTGATCCAGGAGAGAGGCAGGCAGAGAACAGCTGAACCTTTCTTCTACTCCCCTCTCACTAAGAGCCTCTATCCTTTTTTTTTTTTTTTTTTTGGTGAGGCAATTGGGGTTAAGTGACTTGCCCAGGGTCACACAGCCAGTCAGTGTCAATTATCTGAGGTTGGATTTGAACTCAGGTACTCCTGAATCCAGGGCCGGTGCTCTTTCTACTGCGCCACCTAGCTGCCCGAGCCTCTTCCTTTTGATAGATTATATGAAAGGAAACTGAGTGCCTGGCAGTAAGTAGAGGGCATCTGGCCTTCCCAGGGGAGTAAGGAGAAGCAGGGTGGGATCAGATTGAAAATGGAGAACCTGGGAGTGTCCAGAGCCAAATGGACTCCACTGAACTATTGTCTGTCTATATGTGCAAGTGCACATGTGTGTTTGAAATATGAATGGATTTGAAAGTGACAATTCTTTCAGAAATAACTCAAGATCAGGGCAGTCATATGCAGATTGGGGAGATGGCTGCCTATCTTGCCAGGGACTCTCAGAAGGATCAAATATCTCTCCCTATGAAAGTATGGGATACCTAGGATCCCCCAAATGGGTCCCAGCCTTTCATTTGACAGAAGCTTGAAATAAAGTCTTTCCCAAAGAAAGAAGTTGGGTCTTGGTTTAGCACTGAAGTATGAATAGCTATCCTGAGACTTCCTTGAGAGCAGGTCGTGGATTCTGTGGAAGGCTACGGGTTAGGTACATAGTTTTGAAAGGAGGTTGTGTATATGTGTATATGTGTTTGTGTCTGTGTATGTGTATGCATGTGAACCTGCACACATGCACACATGTATGCCAAATGTTTGTGTCTGAGAATAAGAAAGGGGAGGACCCTGTACAGCTGCAAGTATTTAAACAAACTTCTCTGAGGGTTTATTCAGGCCCTTTTGGGAGAACTTGGGGTATGGAGTATGGTAGTAGGTAGGTACGTAGGAATCTAAAGGATCACTAAGAAAGCCCTCCACCTGGTATCTCCTTTGGGCACCATTGTGACCAGCTGACCAGATCATTTGTGACCAGGAACTGAACACTTGCTTCTTCTCTCATACAAGTTCTATTCTGGACTCAGTGTGGAATTCCAAGGCTAATCATTGCTTGTGGTGTCAGCTTCCAGCACTGGATCTGGCTGGAAGCCTTCTCAGGTTTGGGCGGGGGGGAGGAGAGGGCCTTTTGTTTCTTCCTTGAATCTTAGGGGATCCTCGGGAGCACACCCCCAAGAAAGAGAATGGGATTCAATGGCAGGGTTATAGGCCCTTAAAGCCCCAAAGACAGAGAAACAGGGAATTGCAACATTTGAAGAAAAGTAGCAAGGAAAATTTTAAAGTTGTTTAATTGCAGGACTTCCTGTTTTGAAATTCAGGCCACACATTTTATTTATGTAATAGGAAGGTGTATCCTTTGGAGAAATTCTCTGTCAGGCATTGCTTTTTACCTACTGGGTTGATTTTTTAAAAAAAAGTTTTGAGTTCAGCTTTCAAAGTTCTACTTTGGCCTCCTAAATTTCTGCCTCCTTTCTTATTTTATAAATTTTCTTGCTCTTTTAAACCACTTTGGGATTTTTTTTTGCTCTTGTCCTAGGATTCTGTCATTTGTCAGACAATATCACAGATTCGGAGTCACAGAATGTGAGAGCTGCTGGGGACCTGTGGGGCCAATTGATCCACCTGATGACTGAGGGGAATCCTCCGTCTAACAACGCTTGGCAAGTGATCCTCCTTCCTCAGCTGAGAGAGCTCCAAGGAGATGAAGCCCTCACCTCTTGAGGAAGTGCCTTCCGCTTCGGGAAAGCTCTCACTGTTAGGGCTATCAAGTCTCAGTTTTGTCTTGTTGCAGCTGCTTCTAGATCTTCACTCTGGGGCCAAATAGAACCAAACCTATTCCTCTTACGTACAGCAGCCTTGAACTGCTTGAATATAAGCTGTGCCATCTGTTGAAAAATATTAACACTGATGATGAATTCAGTAATTTTAGCTCAAATTTGGCAGGAACTTTTATTCAGTAAATCACTAAATCATATCCAAGTTGAGAGAGAGAGACACAGAGAGAGAGACAGAGACAGAGAGACAGGACCTCATGCCATCTAACATGACTCTCTACCTTCTACATAATGTTAGGTAACATTTATAGGAATTTTGAATGAGGAAAAGCTATCTTAAAATACATTCAGAGTTAACATTCTGGAATTGTCGAGTACCCAAGTTTCCTTCCTATTCCCTCTTGTACCACTCCCCAAATACCAAGGGCTAAAACAAAGAGACATCATCCCTTTTATTGATATTTTAATCCTTTCTCCACTGAGATGGATATGTCTTCCTGTAGTTATCACCACAGGTAGCCAGGTAGAGGAGACAGCTCTTTGATGGGTAAAGAACCAAATCACTTCAGTGGGAGAGAAGGCGGCCTCTCTGAGGAGACATTCATCCCACTCCACGGTCTGCGACCTCTTACAAACTCCACAGCACTTACTTTGCTCCCTCTGCACCACCTCCTTCCTCACCTCACCTCTTTCCAGCTACCCATAGCTGCCTGAGGCCCTGGAATCATACCCTGAGGCTGAATCCCTATGGTAAATGATAACCTACCTGAACTCATTCCTCAGGCCTACTCCAACTCTGTAATTCCCTTCTCATCCCAATGATTCTGCATGTCTGGCTGCTATTGTTCAAACCCTATTCTCTCTCCTCTATTGATCTATCTTTCTTATTCCCATCTCCCTCAATCCTTCCTTCTCCACATCACACTCTAAAGCTACTTAATCCCTCCTCTGTGGACCCTTGCATGCCTGCTCTATACATTAAAAATTTTAGATTTCATCTTCAATCTTTTCCTTTCATGCCCCTTCCATCTTGCTTTCATGGGATCTGGCTCCCTCATTTCCAGGGTGGCCAGTTTCCCTGGCCACAATATCCATCTCCTGATGCACTTTCACTCATAACTCCAGATGTGAGAAATGGTGATGGTTTGATACATAGTGGAATCTTCTCAGAATAATTTGATATATGAGGAGATCTTCTCAAGGGAAGCATGACCATATAGAGAACAGCAGACAATATTATCTAGTGAATTACATCAAACCAAAGAAGAGAAAAGTAAGTTTTTCAGGGCTAAAGATAAAAACCAGTTTGAGCTGGCTTTCACTGGCGTCCCAGAGAAAATAAGTAAAAAGTTAACTCTAGTCTCTACTGTGCTTGCTTAATAGACTTACTTATATTAATTTCTCCTCCCCCATTTAAAATCTCCTCCCCATTTTCAATCATGTGTCACATGAAGATGTATGTGTTTGGAAGGGGGAACCTATCAAAGAAGATTTAGCTAGAACTCTTATGGGAAGATTGTGAACCTGTACTGAGCAACCTATGATGGCTCAGGGAAGGGACTGATTGTGGCAGGGTGTAGGATAAATACAAGGTGCTTCCTTTCATCATTTGCACTCACTAACTGTTTTCTTTCTGTGAGTGCCCATTCTCATAAGAATGCAATAAAGGCTTTTTGTTATACCAAAGCTGCCTCTGAATGAGCTTATTTTGAGGTGGTCTGTACCTGTTTCTCACACAGACTAAGATAGTAATCAGGGAATTCAAATGCTAACCCTTGCCACCTATAGGTTCTCTCTCTACCACCATGACTCTAACCTTTCTTATTCTAAACTTCATTCAATTCATATTTATCACAGAATCAAGATTCTGGTGGCTATTGTCTACCATTTCTAGGACACTCTCCTTTCTTTTTCAATGAATTTGGTGACTGTTTTCCAGTCTTCTTACCCATAATAGTCTTTTTACTGTCATACTAGAGGATTTCAGCATACAAACTGATATTCCCAGTTCTTCAATTTGCTCCTTTCTTATGACCTACTCTACTACTCCAACTCAGCCCCACACATCATCCCCTTATCTTTCCATCCCCTGCAAATGCACCACTTACATGTTTATGAACTGAAATGCCCTCTTTTGATCCCAATCTGTTGTCATTCAACCTCTCATTCTGCCTCACGACCCCAAACACTGTTGTTTATCATCACTGGGACCTCCAATTCATCCATTCATCAGTTCTTTCCCATGCTGTTTCCCCTGCACTGGCTACAACCTCTTCCCTTACCCATCTTTACCCCTTAGTAAACCAGTTCCATTCTACACTGTCCTTTTTTCTTGAGTCCCCTTTTCCTATTCTCAATTGAAGGTCTTTACTAAGTTTCAACCTTGGATTACTCCTCTAATCTGCTCCCTTCACTCTTTTCATTTTTTAAAATAATGCTTTTATTTAAAGTTTTGAGTTCCAAATTCTATCCCTCCTTACTCTCCTCCCCACCAAATCAGTGTGAGATTTAAAATTGGATATAAGAGCATTAAATTCCCCCTTTAACTTTTCCCTTATATATCTCCCAGACCACTAAGAAAAAGAAGCCTCTGAGCTTTAAATCAGTGAGGGATTAGTTTTTATTGTTTGGGAATTAATTAGACAACACAAAGGTCATCCGATTAGGGAAATAGGAAAGTAGAAATACAAATGAAATAATCTTAGATCTAAGCTTAGTCTATATTCCATTATAAAACTCACTGAAATCCCCAAACTGCCTGCCAGGCCGAGAACCAGAGCCGACCACCAGACCAGTGCGCTGCCACGGATAAACTGAGAAGCCCAAGTGAGAGAGAGCCGACTTCCATTCCACCCTCGCTTGGCCAGCTCTCCCGGCAGCAGCAGGCACACTGTTCGTCGAAGTCTCCTCCCCAAAAGGGCAGTCCTTCAAAAGCTGCTTCAGTAGCATACACTCAACTCTCAAATGATTAAGCTAAAACTTCCATTTTTTACCACATCAGTAAACAATCAGATATAGGTTACACATGTGCAATTATGTAAAACATTGCCATATTAGTCATTTTGTATAAGAAAACAAATTAAAAAATTAAAAATCAAAGAAATAAAGTGAAAAATAGCATGTTTCAGTCTGTGTTTAATCAATATTAGTTCTTTCTTTGGAAGTGGATAGGATATTTCATCATTAACCCTTTGAAATTGTCTTAGATCATTGTATTGGTGAGATTAGTTAAGTCAATCACAATTCTTCATCAAACAATATTGCTATCACTGTGCAAAACATTCTCCTGATTGTATTCATTTCCCTATACATCATTTCATATAAAAGTCTTTCAAGGACTTTCTGAAATCATCCTGCTTATCTTTTCTTATAGCACAATAATATTACATTACAATCATGTACCACACTTTGTTTAGCCATTCCCCAATTAATAGGCATTCCTTTGATTTCCAATTCTTAGCCCCCACAAAAAGAGCTGCTAGAAATATTTTTGTACAAATAGGTATTTTTTTTTTTCTTTTTTGAGATGTCTTTGGGATATAAACCTAGCAGTAGTATTGCTGGATCAAAGGCTATGCAGTTTTATAGTCCTTTGGGTATAATTCCAAATTGCTCTCCAGAATGGTTGGATCTTTTTATAACTCCATCAACAGTGGATTCGCATCCCAGCTTTCCCACATCCCCTCCAACATCCAACATTTTCCTTTTATGTTATATTTGCCACTCTGATAGTTGTGAAGTGGTATCTCAGTTGTTTTAATTTTAATTTTTCTGATCAATAGTGATTTAGAGCATATTTTCATATGATTATAGATAGCTTTGATTTCTTGAAGAACTGCCTGTTCCTATCCTTCGGCCATTTATCAGTTGGGGAATGATGTACTCCCTTCACTCCTACTCACATGCAACTGAATGAAGGTGGAGATGGTCACAAAACTGTGCTGAATCGCCTACAAATTCATCTTACATAATCTCAACTGGGCCTTCATGGAAGTGAGACAATCTTTTTATATCTCTATTTGACTCACTAGCCCACTCACCACAGAAGCTTTTCCAAACCTACTATAGCTCCTTCTTCCTACACTCTCACCTGAGAACCTTGCTTCATATTTCACTGAAAAAATGAGACCATTAACTGAGAGTGCCCTCTACTCCTTATCCCATATCACTCAGATACCTTCTTCTATTCCTTCATCCCTATTTCATGTGAAGAGATAACCCTTCTTCTTGCCAAGGCAAACCCCTCTACATGTTCAAGTGATCCCATTCCATCCTGTCTTACCCAACAGATCCTCCTCTATCTTCTCTACTCTCTCACTAATCTTCAGTTTCTCCCTGTCTACTGGCTGCTTCCCTACTCCCTACAAGATTCTGATGTCTTCCCCATCCTCAAAAAATTCCTCACTTGATTCCATCTATCCCTACTAGCTGTTGTCTGGTATCTGTCCTCCCTTTTCTGTCTAAAGTCCCTGAGAAAGTTTTCTATGTTGGTGCTTCTGCTTACTTATCTCTAATTCTTTTCTTAACTCTACAATCTGGCTTCTAATCTTATAATTCAATTGAAACTGCTGTCGCCAAAGTTATCAATGATTTTGGTGTATTCCTCCTAGAGTCTGCATTTTGTGGATGGCTCCAAGCTGGCTTTCAATGCTTCCAACTTTGGAAACTCTCAGATTTCCAAAATATGCCATCTTGTTCTGGAATTCCCCTTGATGTCTGGGGCTTCCTTACCATGAACATCCAAACACCATTGTAGTCTTCTCACCTTAAAATATCTCTGTCCCCTTGTCCCATTGGTGAGTTCCTTCTGGAGCCTCCATTTTCTGGTCAGGACCCTGGCCAGCCTTCTTTCCCCTCTCAGACTTATTCCTGGTGAGCAGAGTACTTTTTCCTCCCACCTTTTCTGGTGCCATTGGGAGGTTCTCTTCCTGCATTAGACTATAATCTCCATGAGGGGGAGGGATTATTTTCTTTTTGCTTGTGAGTGCCTGGCACATAGTAACTGCTTTATAAATACTTGTTTCCTTCATTCATTCCTTTGCTCATTTGTTCTTTCATTCATTCCATTTACATGAAACCAGTAAACATGGCACCATGAACTCTTGCACACATAAATATTTACTATAAAATAAGGCAGAACTAGGAATAATCACAACAGTTATGCAGGAGATGTAAGAAAAAGGAATAATCAAACATCAGTTAATCAAAGGCATAAGCAGGGATAATCAGAACATCTGAGTCTTGTAACGATTGGAATGATGCCACCTGCTGGATACTTACTGTAGAAGAGTTCTGCCCATGAAGCGAAGGTCTTTGAGGGCAAGACCAGGAGTCTTTTCTTTGGCGGGAGGAAGTGACGCGGACTAGTGGGAGGAGGAAGGAAGAGACTGGCGCTGACTCTGGGGCTCTTTCCTGAGGACTCTGGTGGAGAGCGGAGCTAGAAATGTGCTCTCCCTTTAATAGATAGGAATCTAGGCCTTTCTCTCTCTTTACCAAATTCTTATTCTCCTTAATAAATGCTTAAAAGTCTAACTCTTGCTAAAGCTTATAATTTATTGGCGACCACTCATTAGATATTTTAGACAGTTTAGCTAGAATTTTAGCCCTTAACAGTCTATACATGAATCTGAGTCATGTCCTTGCACTAATCCATGCAATATCCGTAGAGGAGACTGAGAACAAATTTAGAGAAACCTATCAAGGAGGCACAGAAATAGGGGAAACCATGTGCCAGGGGGACACATAACTCTGCACTATAGGTCTTGATGTTCTTGGTGTCATCAAGAACTCTCTGAGACACACAAAGGCTCCCTTCCCTGGAGAGGGGCCATAGGCAGGAGCCCTGGGTTGTCAGGGGGCTGGCAACAAAGAACTTGGAGCAGGGATAGGAGTGAAAGAGGAATGAAAGGGGGATGCAGAAGGTAGAAATGACTGATCTCACTGTATTTTGTGAGACCTAACACATTTGAGATTCGTAATTTTTTTCATCAAGTCATCCAATTGACTTTGCTTCTCTTTCTCTTCAGCAGTTTTGTTATTGAAAGCACAGTATGGAATCTTATGTTTTTTAATGAGCTTCTTAAGATGCTTATTGTCTGAATTCTCCACATAATCACTCAGACTCCCACCCCCTAAATCTTCTTTCCTTGTAAATAGGAGAATCATTTTCTTATGGGGCTTATTAAAGACCCTTTTCACATCTCTGAAGACTTTCCTGTCCTCTTCTGTGTACCGGCCCAATTGAATCACCATAATTAGAATGCAAAGCTCCTCTTCCCACTTCTTTATCAAGTCTGGGTCCCTTGAGATGTGAGGAGTATCCACGATGACCAGTGTCCCTCTTTCCCATGTCCGGCTACATTCCTGTACTACCTCAGTTACAGGTTTTGGTGACAGTTTGGAAGAAAACACATTTTTCTCAAGGATACTGTTTCCTGTTGCACTCTTCCCAGCTCCACTTTTCCCCACAAGAATAATATTCAGACAATCTGTTGGAGAAATTTTAAAAAAATCACAATGAGGCATTATTGACTAATAATATTGCTCTGAAAGTATAACTTAGAATAACATTCTATATAATAATATATAGTTCTTTCTATGATTTGGCCACCTCCTACATTAGTGTAAAATCTCAACAGGATGTCTTTCATTTCTACCCTTCTTCTTATTCTATTGCTCAAGACTCAGGGGAAGTCATCCTGGCAAGCCAAACTGGTTTAATGGTTTTAAATAGCTCCAGAGAGGGACTTTCAAACAGAGCAGACTTGTTGAGAATGAGATGGGTTTGGGTGTGAAAGAAAACAGTGAAGGGTCACGTGTTAGAGGATCATTTATAATAATTATTTATATATTAGGACATTAGAAACTGGTGTTTCCTGGTGGACAAATTATTTAATATCTATTTGAGCCCCTGGGGGCAGTGACTGTGTCTGAAAGGTCAGTCTCCTTCAACTTTACCCTCATCTAAAATGAGGGGGAGATCAGAAATCTCGTGAGAGGCAAGAAATGAGCAAGGAGGAAGAGCTGGAATTAATTCTGATAAGGACATTTCCTTGAGGCACCTTCAGGCCATTTGTTATGCCTGCACAAGTTATAGAAATCTATCCCCCTAAGGGGTAGATCTGAGGGTATTACTAAAGAGAGTTCATAACTAAAAGGAGTTGGAAACTATTGGTACTACCCAGATGGGACTGGTTTTGTTATATGATGATCTTAAAAGATTAAAGAGGGGCAGCTAGGTGGTGCAGTGGATAGAGCACCGGCCCTGGAGTCAGGAGTACCTGAGTTCAAATCTGGCCTCAGACAGACACTTAAAACTTACTAGCTGTGTGACCCTGGGCAAGTCACTTAACCCCAATTGCCTCACTAAAAAAAAAAAAAAAAGATTAAAGAAAGGGAGGGGAGAAGGAATACATTGGAGTAGAGGGAGGGAAATTATCTCACATAATTAGGGTACATAAACAGAAGCCTTTGTATAATTTTTGTATAGAAAAAGGAAAGAGTGGGTAGTGTGGGTGACACTTGAAATTAATTTTCATCTGAATTGGTCAGAAGAGGGAAGAATGTACACACATATACATAAAGTACAGAAATACATTTCACTAAATCAGAAAATGGAAAGGAAAGGAGAGAAAAGAAGAGAGGTAAAAGAATAAGAGGGAGGGGAGATTGTGGGAGAGATTAACCTTGTCAAAACAAGTCCTAATCATGGAGGATGAATCATGAAGACTTTAAAAGGAAAGAAAAATATTGGGGAATGGCTGAATAAGTTGTGGTATATGATTGTGATGGAAAACGACTGTGCTATAAGAAATGATGAGCTCAAAAAGAAAGAAGTTAAAGAGGTGAAAATAATTTTAGAAAAGAAAGAAAGAAAACTAGAGAATAAAAACTAGAGAATAAAATTGAAAGTAAGAAAACTATAGAATTAATAAATAAAACTAAGAGCTGGTTTTATGAAAAAAATCAATAAAATAGATAAACTTTTAGCTAAATTGATTTTAAAAAAGAAAGAAGAAAACCAAATTACCAGTATCAAAAATGAAAGGGGTGAATTTACCACCAATCAAGTGGAAATTAAAGCAATAATTAAGTGTTCTTTTGCCCAACTCTATGCCAATAAATTTGACAATCTAAATGAAATTTATAAATATTTACAAAAATATAAGTTGCCCAGATTAACAGAAGAGGAAATAAAAGATATGAATAGTTAGATTATGAAAAGTTAGATATGATAGACCTCTGGAGAAAATTGAATGGGGATAGAAAGGAATATTCATTTTACTCAGCAGTATATGCCACCTACACAAAAACTGACCTTGTATTAGGGCACAAAAACCTTACAGTCAAATGTAGAAAGGCAGAAATAGTAAATGCAACTTTTATAGATCATGATTCAATAAAAATTACATGTAATAAAGAGCCATGGTAAAATAGACTGAAAATTAATTGGAAACTAAATAATATCATCCTGAAGAATGAATGGGTCAAACAACAAATCATAGAAATAATAACTTCATCTAAGAACATGACAACAATGAAACAACATACCAAAATTTATGGGATGAAGCCATAGCAGTTCTTAGGGGAAATTTTATATCTCTAAATGCTTACATGAATGAAATAAAGAGGAGATCAATGAATTGGATATGCAACTAAAAAAGCTAGAAAAAGAACAAATTAAAAATCCCCAGCTAAATACCAAATTAGAAATTCTGAAAATGAAAGAGAGAGAATAAAATTGAAAGTAAGAAAACTATAGCATTAATAAATAAAACTAAGAGCTGGTTTTATGAAAAAAATCAATAAAATAGATAAACATTTGGCTAAATTGATTTTAAAAAAAGAAAGAAGAAAACCAAATTACCAGTATCAAAAATGAAGGGGTGAATTCACCACCAATAAAGTGGAAATTAAAGCAATAATTAGGTGCTATTTTGCCCAACTCTATGCCAATAAATTTGGCAATCTAAATGAAATGTATGAATATTTACAAAAATATAAATTGCCCAGATTAACAAAAGAGGAAATGAAAGATATGAATAGCTCCATTTTAGAAAAAGAAATTGAACAAACCATCAATGAATTCCCTAAGAAAAAATTTCCAGGGCCAAATGGATTTACAAATGAATTCTACTAAACATTTAAAAAACAGTTGATTCCAATGCTATATAAGTTATTTGGAAAAATAGGTGAAGAAGGAGTTCTACCAAGTTACTTTTAGGATTCAAATATGGTGTTGATACCTAAACCAGGCAGAGTCAAAACAGAGAAAGAAAATTATAGATCAATTTCCCTAATGAATATCGATGCAAACATTTTAAATAAAACATTAGCAAGGATATTACAGCACTTTATCACCAGGATAATACACTATGACCAGGTGGGATTTATACCAGGAATGCCGGGCTGGTTCAACATTAGGAAAATTATCAACATAATTGACCACATCAATAACAAAACTAACCAAAATCATATGATTATCTCAATACATGCAGAGAAAGCTTTTGACAAAATACAGCACTCATTCCTATTAAAAACACTAGAGAATGAATGGAGCTTCCCTTAAAATAAGTGGTGTCAACTCAAAGCCATCTGCAAACATTATATGTAATGAGGATGAGTTAGAGGCATTCCCAATAAGATCAGTGGTGAAACAGGGATATCCATTATCACCTCTATTATTTAATATTGTACTATAAATATTAGCTCTAGCAATAAGAGAAAAAAAGGAATTAAAGGAATTAGAATAGGCAAGGAAGAAACAAAACTCACTCTTTACAGATGATATGATAGTATACTTAGAGAATCCTAGAGAATCAACTAAAAACTACTTGAAACAATTAACCACCTTAGCAAAGTTGCAGGATGTAAAATAATTCCACATAAATTATCAGCATTTCTATATATGACCAACAAAACTCAGTAATAAGAGATAGAAAGATAAATTCCATTTAAAGTAACTGTAGACAAATAAAATATTTGGGAGTCTACCTGCCAAGACAAAACCAGGAACTCTATGAACACAATTACAAAACACTTTTCACACACATAAAATCAGAGCTAAATAATTGGAAAAATATCAACTGCTAATATAATAAAAATAAGAATTCTACCTAAATTAATTTATTTATTCAGTGCCATACCAATCAGACTACCTAAAATTTATTTTATAGAGCTAGAAAAATAGTAACAAAATTCATCTGGAAGAACAAAAGGTCAAGAATATCAAAGGAACTAATGAAAAAATACACAGGAAGGTGGGCTAGCTATACCAAATTTGAAGCTATAGTATAAAGTGGCAGTCATCAAAACTATTCGGTTCTGGCTAAGAAATAAAGTGGTGAATTAATGGAATACATTAGGCACAGGAGACAGAGTAGTAATGAATATAATAATCTACTGTCTGATAAACCCAAAGATTCCAGCTTCTGAGACAAGAACTCACCATTTGACAAAAAATGCTGAGAAAACTGGAAGATAGTATGGCAGAAACTAAGCATAGACCAACATCTTACACCTTATACTAAAATAAGGTCAAAAGGGGTACGTGATTTAGACATAATGGGTGATAGATACCATAGGTAAATTAGGAGAGGAAGGAATAGTTTACCTCTCAAATCTATGGAGAGGAGAAGAATTTATGACCAAACAAGAGAGAAAATATTATGAAATGCAAAAAGAATGATATTGATTACATTAAATTAGAAAGATTTCAAACAGAAGCAATGCAGTCAAAATTAGAAGGGAAATAGAAAGCTGTGAAACAATTTTATAGCCGGTGTTTCTGATAAAGGCTTTGTTTCTAAATATATCTGGAACTAAATAAAATTTACAAGAATGCAAGTCATTCCCCAATTGATAAGTGGTCAAAGGATATGAACAGGCAATTTTCAGATGAAGAAATCAAAGCTATTTATTGCCATATGAAAAAATGCTCTAAATCATTATTGATTAGAGAAATGTCAATTAAAACAACTCTGAAGTACCACCTCACACCTATCAGATTGGCTAATATGACAAAAAAAAGGAAAATAATAAATGTTGGAGAAGCTGTGGAAAAATATAAACACTAATGCATTATTGGTGGAGTTGTGAATTAATCCAACCATTCTGGAGAGCAATTTGGAACTATTGCCAAGGGGCTATGGGGCTGTGCATACCCTTTGACCCAGTAATACTACTACTAGTTCTGTATTCCAAAGAGATTATAAAAAAGGGGAAAGGACCCACATGTACAAAAATATTTATAGCTGCTCTTTTTGTGATGGCAAGGAATTGGAAATTGAAGGCATGCCCATCAACTGGGGAATGGCTGAACAAGTTGTAGTATATGAATGCAATGGAAAACTATTGTGCTATAAGAAATGATGAGCAGGGAGATTTCAGAAAAACCTGAAAAGACTTAAGTGGACTGATGCTGAGTGAAGTGAGCAGAATCAGGAGAACATTGTACATAGTAACAGCAACATCGTGTGATGATCATCTGTGACAGATGATCACCTGTGACAGACTTAGCTCTTCTCAGCAATACAACAATCCAAGACAATTCCAAAGGACTAATGATGAAAAATGCTCTCCATATCCAGAAAAAAGAATTGTGAAATCTGAATGCAGATTTAACCATACTGTTTTTACTTTTGCTTGTTTTTTTCCCCTTTTTTGAGGTTTTTCTCTTTTGTTCTGATTCTGTTTTCACCACATGAGTAATGAATATGTTTAAAGTGATTGTACATATATAATGTATATCAGATTGCTTTCTGTCTTGGGGAGGGGGGAAGGGAAGAAAGGGAGGGAGGGCGAAAAATTTGGAACTTAAAATCTTATAAAAATATTGAAAACTATCTTTACATGTAACTGGAAAATTAAAAAAATACTTTTATGATTAAAAAATGATGAGCTCAATGATCTTAGAAAAACATGGAGAGACTTGCATGAAATAACAGAGTGAAATGTAAAGAACCAAGAGAACATTATATACAGTGATATTAATATTATTTTAAGAATGACTGAGCAAATAAGTCAATTTGACATATGTCCTACAAAGAACATATGAAGAAAGACACTGCCTCTAGAGAAAGAACTGATAAATAGAAGTATGTTTAGAATAATTATCTATACATACATACCCACACATAAACACATACATAATACATACATATACATATGTGCATACCTATTTATGGCTTATGGTAACCAACTCTTGGGGGAGGGGAGAGAAGGAAAAAAAGAAAAAAACCATGTGTATAAATTACACACACACACATATACATATATATTATATGTAAATGAAATAGCAAGTTATACATAATAGATTTTCATCCCAATGGCATTTAGGGATATAACTGGAAAGAAGACAATAAACTGACAAAAAATGGAAAATATCTATAAAAATGCTTTATAATAAAATCTTTTACCATTAATTATAGTAAAGCCATTACATGTGAATTCTGACATTGCAGTGCCTGTTAAGAAAATAGAAATGGCACCAGAAAGAATGATGATGAGAAGAGTAGCTGGACTAGACCAACTATAGAGAGAGAAGGTGCCTATGTGGGTGGTAACAATTTTGAGGGAATTGAGGGACTGATTTTCATGTTATCTGAAAAAGGAGAATCAGCAGGGAATTATTAAGAATAGATCATGCCAGACTAATCATAACTCTCTTTTGAGTGAAATATCAGATTAATGCCCTAAGCCCAGCATGACTGAACTTCACCAAAGATTCTGACAAAATCATTTATCTAGGAGAAGTAGAAAAGATGGAGATATGTGAGTTATATGATAATAAAGTAGATTGTTTTAGAAGTGGTTATATAACAGGAACCAAAGAGTAGTCATTAATGGATCAATTTCAACTTAGAGGTTGCTGTGTCTTTGGGAATCTATCATTGGGCTCGTATTGTTTTGTACTGATATCAATCACTTTGATGAAACTATCTATCTATCTATCCATCTCTCTCTCTCTCTCTCTCTCTCTCTCTCTCTCTCTCTCTCTCTCTCTCTCTCTCATGTTTATAAAATTTTTCAGTGATGCAAAGTTGGGAAGAATAATTACCACAGGAAGCAACAGCATTTGGATATAGACTGATTTCAACAGACTAGAACAATTGAGGTCACCCTCTCCGGGTAAGAAGCCAAAAACACTTCTGATCAAAAATAATTGTATGATTCCTTTAATACATAAGACCTTATAACTGGGGTCTGGACAAAATTCTTAGGTGTCCCATTTTTACATCTAGCACAACAAATTTTCTCAATAGGCATAACAAAATTTCCTACATGCTGGGGGTTGCTATCCTACATCTGGTAAAATAAACCAGTCAGAGCCAAGGGTTTAAAAAAGTCTTTTAACTAAAATCTTTCCAATACCTTCAGGTAGAAATAATTGACAAGATAATTTTTAAATGGGCATCTAGGTGGTTCAGTGGATAAAGTACTGGTCCTGGATTCAGGAGGACCTGAGTTCAAATCCAACCTCAGCTACTTGACACTTACAAGCTGTGTAACCCTGGGCAAGTCATTTAACCCTCATTGCCCTACAAAAAAGAAAAAAAAGTACTTTAAAAATAATGTAGTTCATAGGATGAAAACAAGTGAAAAACTTGTGGTTAGGTTAAAAAATCATTCAGCAAGGGTATTCCATGGGGGTGGGTCTCAGGAGCTCCCTACTAGTCTCAAAAAATGTTTTTATTTTTTGTCCACAGGGCCCATAACTAGGTCCCAGATCAATGCCCATAGGGAGAATGTTAACTCCAACTGCCCCAGGTCTGCACCACAACTTTTTTACTTGCAAGAGTACTAGCTCATATTGTGGGACTTGGGGTGCTAACTCTCATCTCTTCAATTCCCAACTCATAACACTGTAGTATAGGTAATCCTCTTGTAAATCCAATCTAAATTTCTCTCAGTCCATATACCAAATTTTCCCTCAATGTATTCCTACCATTGCACAATCCAAATGGAATTTCTAATTCATGCCTCACTAGAAAGCAGGCTATCTTAAAGAAAACATGCTTGCAAAATCCCTCAAAGAACTGTAAGGCTCCTAAAAAGGGATTGAACACTTAGATTTAAAAGCAGAAAAATAAAACTATTTAAAGTATCCTTTTTAGATCACAATGTAATAAAATTACATTTAATAAAGGACCATGGAAACATAGATTAAAAACTAGTCAGAGATTAAACAACTGTGAGGACCAAAATTTGATATACGGAGCATTATTAGGGTGACTCGCCTTAATATTGGGGTCCCAGAAATATGCAGGACTCTTTTAGGTTTAATCTCCCCTTTGAACTTTCCTTTTTATATATTCCTCCCAGGCTAATAAGAAAAGGAGTTTCTGAGCTTTAGTTCATAAAGGATCAGGTTTTATTGCTTGGGAATTAATTAAACAACAAAAGGAAACTAATAAAAATCAAAGATAAGGAAATAGGAAAATAGAAATACAGAGAAATATTCTAAACTTAACCTATTCACTACCAGACAGTTCCCAATTAAGCTAGTTCAAAGGAATCTAGGGTTTTTCCATAAGTGACTCACCGACCCCAGGGTCAGTATGCAGTTTTCCAGCACCATGCTGAGACCCAGACTGCTAACATGCCACTGCCATGCTGAGCGCCACCAGACTGATTGCCAGGCCGAAAGAACGTGAACTCTTTGAACACGCCCGCCTCCTGGAAGTTCCCTCCCTTCCAGTTGTATTCTGTTTTTTCCTTCCCCAAAAGGGGAGGTCCTTCTAAGTAGCATAAGTAATCTCAGGGTGGGCCAGGTGTGGCCCCTCCCAAATGATTCAGCTAAAACTTTCTATATTAATCTTTACCACAAATAATTTTTACCACACAACCTTATCTTAAAGAATGAGTGAGTTAAAGAACAAATCATAGAAAGAATCAATAATTTCATTAAAGAGAATGACAATGAGGAGATATATCAAAAGTTATGGGATACAGCAAAAGTAATCATCAGAAGAAAATTTATGTCTCTAAATTCTTACATCAATAAAATAGAGAAAGTACAGACTAAGGAATTGGGTATGCAATTTAAAAAAAAAACTAGAAAAAGAAAAAACTAAAAATCCCCAATTAAATACCAAATTGGAAATCCTAAAAATTAAAGATTAGATATATACAATTGAGTGAACCACACTGAATTAATAAATAAAAGTAGGAATTGGTTTTATGAAAAAATCAGACAATCATTCTTCTTTCCACAAAAATATCATGTGTTTCTTGGGTTCAGGACCAAAAATTCCTTTACTGAATCTTGCTCCTTCTTGGAGTAATGAATGAGTAGAACCACCAGGATGATAGTTGGAGGCCCAAGGGAGGATATATAAGGGCAGCATCTGATCTCCTTTGAAGTGAACAAATCTGACACAGTGTCAAAAATCCCAGGAATATCCACAATTCCATAATCTCTTGTTCTCACTAACTTTGCTACTAGTCTTGACTCAAATATACATTTTCCAAGGATGTTGTTCCCTCTTGCACTTTTTCTAGCACCTGTTTTATTCATCAGGATGAGTTTCAGTTTTTTGTTTTGTTTTGTTTTGGGTGTTTTGCTGGGGTCTTGGTTTCTATAACCTGAGATGTGGGTAATGAGAGTGACAGAGTTAAGCTCTACCTGCATCTGTTATCCTTTCAGTCTCCCTTCCAGCCCAGTCTAGCCATGTCTCTGCTCTTGGCTGCAGATTCACAGTCACCTGCACTTTTTTATTTGGTCCTTCTTAAGCAAGAAACTATAACTCTGCTTCACTAAAAAGTTCATCTTACGATGGCTAGCACTTAGTATTGAGTCCTTTGTTGGTCTGTCCATCCAGTATCATTCAAATACTTCTAGAAACAACCTTATTTGTCTTCAAAACCTTCTTTGTCTTTAATTCAGTTTAACAAAACCTTTATTGAGTGACTGTTATGGGAAAGGTCTGGAGCGTTATATAGGTAAATAATACATAGACTGTATTTTCAACTCTTCTGTCCTTAATTTTTTATTCACATTCCTAATACCCTACTTCAGACATGGATTACCACAGTATTCTTATAAATGGGGTCTAATCTCTCTCGATCTACAGAGGTAGGGTGGTCCTGTGGAAAAAGTCCTGGATTGAGAATCAGAGGACTTGGGTTCTAATGCTGGCTTGCTTCTTATTACCTGTAAGATCTTGAAGAAGTCACCTCACCTATGTGAGCATTGGTTTCCTCACATAAAATGAGGAGTTTGGATTAGATGACTCAGGGCCCTTGCACCTCTAATCTATGTTTCCACTCACTAAAGTCAGATTCATCTTCCTAAAACATCATATTCATTATGTCACCTCCATCTTGTACAACTTTGAGTGGCTTCACATGGCACTTCATCATATGCGATAAAAGCTTCATACTTTAACCTGACGTTCTAGGCTCTCCACAATCCAGCTCCAGTCTACTTTTCTAATCTTAAACTCAGTCCTTCATAAAATCATCCTCTCTATGCCACTCATGGTGGGTCTCTTAACTGTTTCTAAGACTCACTGTCCTGCTGAGCCTTTGTTTCTCTCCATATCCCCAAAAGGAATGTCATATTATCTTTACTTCTTTACAACCTAGGCCTCTTTCAGGGTTTAGCCTTTCCTTATAAAGTCTTCCTGAATGATCTCAGCCCATGGTGAACTTTTTGTTCTCAGAACTTATAGAGTGCTCTTTGTCTTGTACCTAGGGTTATAGTTTTATACATACCATGAATCCTTTGTTAATTGGAACAGAGCTATAGCAGAAGTTAGTTTGTTTGGAGAGGCAGCTAGGTGACATGATAGATAGAATTCTGGACCTGGAGTTAAGTTAGACCTGAAGTTGATGTTTTCTTAGACATTCCTAGCTATCTGGTCCTAGACAAATCGTCTATCTTTTTTTTTTTTTTCCGGGGCAATGGGGGTTAAGTGACTTGCCCAGGGTCACACAGCTAGTAAGTGTCAAGTGTCTTGAGGCTGGATTTGAACTCAGGTACTCCTGAATCCAAGGCCGATGCTTTATCCACTGCACCACCTAGCTGCCCCTCGTCTTATTCTTATTATGCCTCATTTTTCTCAGTCAAATGGGAATAATATTACAGGAGCATTAGAAAGACCAATTGAGAAAACCTGTGAAACGTGCTTTGCAAACCCTAAAGCCTTAATAGAAAATGTTAACTACTATGTATATACTTTGTCTATATGTATGAATAATTCATGCATGAATAAAAATAAAGACTTTCATAAGGTAGAAGCCATATCTAAGCAGACCTGAGTAACCATAACAAATGCCTAAAAAAGTGAAATACTGGAACATTACACCCAACATTGGTTCAATGACCAGGTATTAAGGAGTGCTTTGATTGGCTGGCAAAAGCCAAGAGAAAAAGTAAATTAAAGAGAGAAGAGAGGGTTAGGGATGGTGAACAGAAAATGCTCTAAGGAATGAATAGCTGTCTACAGTTAGCAGAGGGCCTAAGGGTTTGTGGAGAGTAGTAGCCTCGGTTGGTAGACCTCTTAATGTTCTGGAAATTTAATTGCTAAGCCCTCAGAATAGATAAAATGAAGAGGTTTTTTTCCTTGTCAAAAAGAGGGTGAGAGATGGAAGTTGAAGAGTAGTAGCATATTGGTTAATCTAATTGTATCTAGGGGGTGGCTGATCCCATTGCTCTCCTCTCCTATGTTGACCCTCAACCTAACATTGTTGGCATTTCCTCTGCTTTTCTTTCTCCTCAGGGACACTAGTAGAGGACTGAGACATGGGATTATGTATAAGAGGGAAGGGTGCCCCCTGAATGTCAGCAGCTGACCCAGCCTAGTTATAGCCCTGCCCTCAAACAACCAGGGAACATTTTCCCACAAAGAATGTATTGGTTATAGTATCAGCCACCTTCTCATTTCTTCCCCCGCCCCCACTTTACACTAGACAAGCTCAGCATCCTGTCAGAATGAATGGATAGGTTAGACACAGAGTGGCAAACCCAGATATCTTAGCTATGGCCAATATTGTTCAACAGAGCTCATTATAGGGTGGAGGAAGTAAAGAGACCCTTACCCTTCCTTTCCTGTTAGTTATTGTGATATGTAGGAAACAGAGTAAACATTACAGAGAAGGGAAAAAAGAATGAATTAAAGACAGGAGGGAATATAGAGGAAAAGCAAGAAAGAAGAGAAACTGAGAGAAGGCCAGGAAAAGGAAGAAGGCTGCTCAATACAGCTTTTGCCTACTTCGAAAAGGGACAAAACCCCTGTAGCCAAAAAATAAAATAAAATGAGAACCTCGTCTGATCTCAGTCACCTCCCACTCCAACCCTCTCCAGGGGGTCCTGGGTGCCTGCTCACCATGGTTCCTCTTCTCACTCATGTTATCAGGAACCTTTCCACCACAGGCTTCTGCCACTGGAGGACACAACTTCTGTAGAAAAAAAATGATAACTGAAGTCATTTTCAGTTTGCTGAGTTGAAAAGAGACTCTAACCCAGGGTCAGGGGATGTTGGCTCTGGTCCACATCGCTGCCTTTAACTGGCTTCATGAACTTGGCCAAATCACTTGTCTTCCCTGGGTCCTGTACTAGAGATAGAGGGGCATGGGTGATGAACAGCAAACAGATGTCTGACTGGCCTGGAAAATTCATGAAGGGGCATACTCCATATATCATAGAAGAGGTAGGTTAGGTCCAGGTTGCAAAGGGTTTTATATACTAAACAGAGAGTTTCATATTGGATTGGAGAGGCAGCAGGGAACCAACAGAGATTACTGAGTGAGGGAGTGACCTGGTCAGACCTGCGTTTTAGGGTGTGATGAAATAATGGGATTTAGCAGATACTCAAAGACCCACCTGGAGATTAATCTAGACTGATTGAGTCAAGTGAGAGTGATTGACTGCTGATTAGCTTACTTCAAATTAATTGGATTGTAATCACACCTGTGTAACGATTGGAATGACGCCACCTGCTGGAGACTTACTGTAGAAGAGTTCCGCCCATGAAACGAAGGTCTTTGAGGGCAAGACCAGGAGTCTTTTCTTTGGCGTCAGGAAGTGACGCGGACTAGTGGGAGGAGGAAGGAAGAGACTGGTGCTCACTCTCGCTCTCTTTCCTGAGGACGCTGGTGGAGAGCGGGGCTAGAAATGTGCTCTCCCTTTAATAGATAATGTAGGCCTTTCTCTCTCTTTACCAAATTCTTATTCTCCTTAATAAATGCTTAAAAGTCTAACTCTTGCTAAAGCTTATAATTTATTGGCGACCACTCATTAAATAGTTTAGACAGTTTAGCTAGAATTTTAGCCCTTAACACCTGGCTATCCCTTAAGAAGGTATTGCTCTCAGAAGATAGACTGTGAACTCAACTTGAGAACACCTTCAAAACCACTGGATTTGGATGACGCCAACCCATCAGCTTGAAGCAGTGTGTAAGGACCGCCTCTGTTCCAGATCTATAAAAAGTTTCCATAATCAGTTTGCTGGAGAGTTCCTGATTAAATCAGGCTCATGGAGGAGGACTTGAGGAAGAACCCAACCAGGATGGAACTCTAGGCTAGATAGGCTTTTTCTCAACTTTCTGAATTCCTTGTGCATACCTGTATGCTTTAATAAATGTTTAATGCCCAAAGACTGGTGCTGAAGCTTCTAATTTAAGGCGACCACAATTTAGATTTTAAACATCACAAGGGAAATCAATTTGACAACAGGATGGAGAATGGATTAGAGATGGGAGAGACTACAAGGAGGGAGATTAAGTAGCAGAGAGTAGATGCACTGTTTGGGGTTATGGTTCTCTCAGCCTGGTCACTTACAGTCCTCTCTCCAAATATTTCCCAGGGGAGTCACTTGCGCCTTGCCTTTCCCCACCCCTGTTGTGATGACACCAACCAAGGGCAGCCACTTCTAAAAATGACCACAAGTGCTTCACCAGGCCATGACCCATCTGGTTTCTTCCCTTATGCACAGCAGCCTGACATTCAAGCCACGTCCTCCAGACCATGTCCTGGTCTCCTTCCATTCTCTCATCTGCACCTGCCCAAGGTTCAGGGTTGCCTACCAAGAGCTGCTGCTGAGCCTCTGGGCTGCCTGAGTGCCCTGCCTCTGGTGCCCCCTGCCCCCAATCTAGGAGGGCTTAACTGAGATTTGAAAAGCCCTCAGTGCTTTGACTCTGTTGAAATCTCTGTCAGAGGAAAGAGATCTGGTTTTAATTTGTCCTGGTACTTCCCACCTTCCCTCCCCACTATTTTTGGAACAGGATCAGTATATGGATGTTGCTTACTCTTGTCTATAAAAGCTATGGCATTTTGTAGTCAGTGCTGCTTGCTGTACTGTGTGCTAATAAATGACTTTTGCCTTCTTTCCTGAATTTGCCTTACTAACCAGGAAAAGGCCAAACCAAGATTCCTCTTCTCAACCTGAAATAAAAAGGACTACCAGAGTAGCAAAAACTGGGGTCTGTAATTGAGGCAAAAGAATTCATTTCTGGGCACCATTGCAGGACCAAAGTAATGGAATTCATAAGAGGGACAGATGTGGCAGGGTTTAAATACATTCCAACAGGGAGGGAGTCTCATGGAAGGCATAGATACGTACTTTTGCCTAATAATTGAAGGTCATAGAGAGTGCTGTGGGGTGGTGATATCTGGTCAGAACAGGTGGCGTTGTGTGCAGCAATGGGGAGTTTCCACAAAACCAGATAGTTTTGGGGCCATGTTCTAACCATTAGGTCAGAGGACAGGTAGCCCCTCTGATGACTGGATTAAACATTTTTAATAACACAAAGACATTGTACTAAAAGCTTACCTGCATGTACAAAGATCAGTTTCTATTTAGTTTGAGTTACTTGATATTCTTGCATAGTGCTACTGGCTATGGGAGTACATCTACCAACTAGTTCATCTTAGGGAAAAACAACTGTGAGTTTGAATCAGAAAGTCTGGCTTCCATTCCCAGCCTCCTCACGCATGAGCTGTATGATCTAAGAAAGGTAACTTCTTGCTGCCTTCAGTTCTCCAAATAGTTTCATATACGAGCATGTTAGAAAGTAAATAAAGAGATCTTTAGATTTTAAACAGATGTCTGCCCACAATCTGGGCATTACTATATGTTGCCATTACTGCATTTAAATATATAATTCTTTGACTAGAGGCCATATGTAACCAAGGAAGGCTAGTGACCTTGCAGAGCCCTCCCTCACTTAAATCCAATTCACTGCAAGTCATGGTGTCAACCTGATGTCATGGTCCTCTTGGAGAATGAAGGACGAACAAACAACGAAAACAATATTTCTTTATACTAAGAGCAGCACCAGTACTCATTGGGCTGAAGGCAGCCTTAAGAGACATCTGAGTCTGGTCCCATGGTTGCTAAATGGATTATATTCATGTGGCTTTTTTTTAAATAGTATTTTTTCCAATTACATGTAAAGATAATTTTCACATTTTTTTTCTTTTGGTGAGACAATTGGGGTTAAGTGACTTGCCCAGGGTCACACAGCTAGTAAGTGTTATGTGTCTGAGGCCAGATTTGAACTCAGGTCCTCCTGACTCTATCCACTGCACCACCTAGATGCCCCTCAACATTCATTTTTTTAAGATTCTGAGGTCCAAATTTTTTCTCTCACCCTCCCTTCCCACCTCCCCTCCCAAAGCCAGCAACCAATCTGATATAGGTTATACAGTACAATCACGTTAAACATATTTCCACATTAGTCACATTGTGAGAGAAGAATCAGAACAAAGGGAAAACATATGGCTTTCTTGATCTTTTTGCTTTTGTCCTAAAGTTAGAAAGAGCAAGGTGTGACCACAAGAATGTTCATTTCACAAATGTGAGGATCCATGCAAAAAGAGAGATTTGAAAAAGACAATAGGTTCACCCTCTAGAAGCCTCTAGGCTGCCACTCCCTGCATAGCCTAGTTTGGGAGCCCAAGGAAAGGACTAAATAGGAATTGCAGTGACTTCTCCAAAACAGAAATGAAAACAACTCAAGTGGAAACAGTTGGAGCCCTCATTTTGTTTGCTGCTGCTCAGTTTAACTCATAATGTGCCAAAATGGTAGAAGAGTAAACCAGGGATTAAAGGAATTGACTTGTTTTGAATCTGACACTGGGAATCAAAGAAGGTGCTCTCAGCTTTTTCCTTTCCCTTGGGCAGAACAGGCTTAGACCTAATCCCAGGGCTCCCACTAGTATCTGGGGGAAAGGTAGGGACAGGTGATTGAATCTATCTCCTGAATACCATCACAACTTTCTAGGGTCTATCTAAGGAGTCCTTATTCATAAACACAGCACATAGTCAGCTATGTTACATCTTGGGGTCTAAAGGACCACAAGCAAAACTCTTCTCCTAAAATGTCTCCCTACTCTTCCTGAAATTCTCTCCTTGTTGTTTCTTTTCAGTTAAACACTGCCTCCTCCCTGAGATCCTCTTTTAGAGGACAAATGGTGGATGGGCAGGATGATAAACACCGCAATACTAATACTTTTGTAGGAGTTACCTGAGAGCTTTACAGAGGACTTTACTCTCTGAAAGGAGAAATGGGCCCCATTGCCACCCTGAGATGCTTTCTCCACTAATGCTCATTGAGAAAAGTACAGAAAGGGAAGGTTGGGGGCACCAAATAGAAATTGTTCAGTGTCAGTTTTACTGAGGACAGTAACCCTGCTGCAGAGGGTGACACTGTGTAGTCACAGAATTCCAGAGAGCAGACCTAAACATTTGGTGGAAGGAGAAGAGAGGTCTTCTTTCTGAGTTTTTACAGTAGCCATGGGTTGGTTACTATTAGCTGGCTCACTGCGAAGGTCTCGCCTTTGCTGCCCCATTGCCACCTTTTACTCCATCTTTTTTTTCCCCAGGGCACTATTGGGAACAGCCAGTGCCCTAATGTTCTCCCTGGTTGCAGAGAACTTTCCATGATGTAAATCTATCCCAGTTTGTCCAGACTTCAGAATTCTCCTTCCTTGTTACTCCAGAAAAACTACCATTTCCTCAGGCCCTACTTTCAGTTCCTTGCCATCAGGGGTTGTGTTGGCAAATGTTTAACAACCAACTTTCCAGGGGGAATCTACTTTGATACACTTTTAAGTTTATTTTTACATTATTAAAAGTAAAACTTTTTGTGGGGCAATTAGGCTTAAGTGACTTGCCCAGGGTCCACACAGCTAGTAAGTGTCAAGTGTCTGAGGCCAGATTTGAACTCAGGTCCACCTGAATCCGGACCAGTGCTTTATACCACGGCAGCACCTAGTTTGCCCAAAAAAGTAAACTTTTTTTTTTTGGTGAGACAATTGGGGTTAAGTGACTTGCCCAGGGTCACGCAGCCAGTAAGTGTCAGTGTCTGAGATGGATTTGAACTCAGGTCCTCCTGAATCCAGGGCCAGTGCTCTATCTACTGCGCCACCTAGCTGCCCCAAAAGTAAACTTTTATTTTGTTTGTTTGTTTTTGTTTTGGCGAGGCAATTGGGGTTAAGTGACTTGCCCAGGGTCACACAGCTAGTAATTGTTAAGCGTCTGAGGCTGCATTTGAACTCAGATCCTCTTGACTCCAGGGCTGGTGCTCTATCCACTGTGCCACCTAATTGCCCCAAAAGTAAACTTTTTATGAACGTTTTATCTATCTAACTCATTGTCTGATAAACTATTTATACTGAAGTGTGAATAACAGGGAAAAATTTACTTGAAGATAATTCTCATCCTACTAGAGGATTTACTTAGTCTTCCTTTGGAGAAAGTTTTTCACTTGAAGAGACTTTAAAAAGTACAATCCAATGTTTGTTAAGCATGGGGGGGAGGGGAAGATGGAGAGAAATGGCCAGGGCACCTACCGGGAAGGTCAGAAGAAGAAAAGAGAGCCTGGGCTGGCTTTCTTCTCATTCTTTGGGGAAAGCTAATTCAATCTTCCTACAGGAAGAGAATGTAGCCCAAGGATACTTGGAGAGAGCAATGTTTACTCCAAATAAATTAATGTATAATGGTGAGCTAGATATTTAGAACAGATAATTTGGGCAGGAAAAGGCAAGGGGGCATTTTAGGGAAACTGAGGCTTGCCTTTCAACTAAAATACTCAGGACACCACCTTCTCTGATTAAGGGCGAGGTTGGCTTCCAATTTTGGGGTCATGACTTTGTCTGTGGGTCCCTGTTCCTTTACAAAGGACCCGAACCTTAACTCAGTAATGACCCTGACATGACTCTATAGGCAGGAGATTGATTTGTTTCTTCCTTCAGATCTACTGATCATGTGCAGGTTTCCTCTTCTCTAACCCACTACTCCACAAGGTGAGGCCCCACTCACAAACTTGGCAAAGTGTGAAAGGTCAGTCATTCACCTGAGAAGGGACTGTCCTTTAGGAGCCAACCCTGGGGCTCTTGAGGCAGTGGGGACTCAGCCATAATTTCACACTGATTTAGGGGAACCAAAGCTAAGGATTTAAGCATTCAGAGAAACAAAGCAGATTGAGAGGGGCAGGTCTGACCCTGGCCAGAGCAGGAGTCTACCCTCTGGAAGAGGCGCTGCCAAACCCTCACCTGGTCCATTCCGGGCACTGTGGCTTTACCAGAATGAACACCTTCTCCTTCCCCTCACAGAGCTGAGCTTTGGGTCAGTGGTTTGGTGTGAGGTGGCACCTGGAACCTGGCTATGGATGAGCAGCAGAAGGTAGACTGAGAAAGAAGAGAGAGGTTGGAAAAGGAAAGTTGTCTGAACTAAGGACCCGCCCATTTCCTGGAATTTGGGCAATGAAGAGAAAGTGACCTCTAAGGTCTCCTGACTGGGTGTGCTCCTGCCTGCTGAGTCCCTGACTGAGGAACCAGAAGAAAGAGAATTTTACTAGTGTGGACCACTCCCCCACTAAAGAAGTTGTCAATCAGGAGTGAGGAAGAAAACATTCATAAAGCCTGGAGGATGGAAACTGAGAGTAGAGAAATGGGCACAGCAGAGGATATTTCTCTGTCAGCTGGTTTCCATTACCTAAGTTAAGTTCCTAAAGCCCCCATATTATGTGTGAATGTAACTGCTTGGCATGCCCATCAATGGGGGAATGGCTGAACAAGTTGTGGATAGATGATTATAATGTAATACTGTTGTCCTGTAAGAAATGATGAACTCGAAGATCTTCGAAAAAGAATGTATAGACTTGCATTGAAATAAGGAAGAGAACACTGCATACAGTAACAACAATATTGTTTTAAGAATGACTTTGAGGGAATGTCATTCTGAATATTATAAATGCCCAATATGAAGGAAGATGCTGTCTTCATCCAGAGAAAGAACTGATAAATAAAAGTATGTGTAAAATGATTTTACACACACACACACACACACACACACACACACATTTGTGTCTAATGATTGTCATCTCTATGATAGGGGAGAGGAAGAAAAAAAGGGAAAAAAGAATAAAAGGAATTTACATGATTATCATATATTTTATAGGAATAGCAAGTTATATGTAATTGATTTGTAGTTTCATGTGCAATCTTTTTATTGTACTGTGATATTATATTGTTATATATATTTTATTCTATAAAGTAAACATTAAATAAAAAAATTTAAAACAACACCTATTCATAGCCAAGCTATAGACAGCATAAATTGGAGATTATCACCTAAGGGAAAGAACTAAGATTATAGTGGATTGGAAAAGGCTCCTTATAAAAATGTTGGATTTTGCTGCAACTTGAAAGAGGCCAGGAGAGGGCAGAAGACGGATATGAGGATGGAAAAAAGATGTACACATGCGGACCAGGCAGTGAAAATGCCTGGCATCTGGAGATGGTGGCAGTGTGGGAGGAACAGAAAGGACATCAGGGTTACTGCATCACAGAATATGTGGAGGAAAGACAGAATATGTCTGGAAAGGTGGAAAGGACCAGGTTATAAAGGGCTTTGAACAATAAACAGCATATTGCATATTTGATCCTGGAGGTGATAGAGAGCCATTGGATTTTATCGGATGGGGCAGATGACAAGGTCAGACCTACACTTCAAAAGATTAATTTGGCATCTGAATAGAGGATGGAATGGAGGCGGAGAAAACATGAGACAGGAGATTCACAAGAAGCTATTTCAATAGTCCCGGGTGAGGTGATGAGGGCTTGCATTAGGGTGATGGCAGTGGCAGAGGAGAGAAGGGAGCAAAGATACAAAGGATGTTATAACAAGTCGGAATAACTGGGACTTGGCAAGAGATTGATGGCGGGCACTGAGAAAGAGTAAGGAGTCAAGGATGACACTAGTGTGCAAGTCTGGGTGAGAGGAAAGGTGACTATAATCTGTACAGTAACAGGAAAATTAGGAAGAGAGGAAAGCTTGAGGGCAAAGAATGAGTTCCATTTTGGACATAGTAGATTTATAATGTCTACAAGATGCACATCCAGATGGTCCAACAGGAAGATGGAGATGTGAGACTGGAGATCAGAGAAAGAGGTTAGAGCAGGATAAGTAGGTCTAGGAATCATCAGCAAAAACATGATAACTGAATCCATGGAAGTTAATAGTATAAAAGAGAGAAGAGAGGCCTTGAGGGATAGCCTGTTTAGAGGGAGATGAAGGTTTATGGAGAAGAATCCTGGGGAGAATTAAGGAAAGATGAAAATTTTGGAAAAATACTATAGGAAGTGGATAGTGAATTCTTAAGGGGGTATGGAAGGATTGTCTTGTAGCGAGGGTCTCAGTTGAAATAGATATTATAAAATGTCAAAGGGCCCAGCATCATGGTTTTGGTTTTCTCCAACTTCTTTCAGCACCATAAGATTAGAAGCAAAGGCAGCAGATGGTGGGAGTAATATATGGCTGAGGCTTAGTAGGGCAAGGTGGATGATAGGATAAGGGGACAAGGGACCTCAAAGAGAGAAGACAGTGTGAAATTGAACTGGTTCACCCAAAGGCTCTGGATGGGGAAGGGAGGAGAGTGCAGCCAGTGCAGAGGTGATGGCCTGGGAGAGAACTGAAGGGTATGGGGGTTGGTGTGCTCCAGTGAAGAGAAAGAACACAGGGTTTGGAGTTGTGAAGCAGAGGGTGAGATGGAAGGACAGCTAAATTGTTATGAGATAAGAAAATCTTAGAGTTCATGGAATTCATCTTAGACATGGAAACATTGGAGGGTGATGGCAAGGTCAATGCATGGCACTTTGTACCACTCATCTGGAAGTTGTGATATACAACCTCATACCTCAGTCATTTGTGCACATGCTTCTGCTCCCTGAGTCTCAGATTCCTCATCTCTTTACTGAAGGGGTGGACAAAATTATTCCTAATGTCCCTTCCAGTTTTAACAGTTTACAAATAGTGACTTAAATGTACTGCCATCCAGCATTATCCTTTTAACACATGTCCTTTTTTGAGTTTCCTTGTCCCTTTATCCTATCACAGACTAGGAGATTTATAGATTTAGGAGTTGCCTTAGGGGTACAATTTCCTTTTTTGAAGGGAGGAGGAAAGGAGTTCATAAGGCCCAAGATATCTCCCACTGCATTCATTTCTCTAGCTTAAAGCACTAAAAAAATAGTTAAAATGCAAAGGATGGTTTTTTGAAAAGGAGAATCTCATTAAATCATTATCAGCCATTTATGCCTTAGGTTTGATAAACTGATGAGATCATCTGCTGTCTTAGACTGTAGTACAGATGACGGGGAAGTGAATAAACAGAGAAAGAGAGGAAGGCAAGGCCCAGGGGGAAGAGCTGCCTTTTGGGGGGCTCCTTATTGGAAGGTCTTATCTCCTCCAGGGAGAATCACAAAGCTCAAAAGGAGGCACTTAAGAGAGAAAGGTACAAAGTGGGAACTGGAGAGTCACTAGCAACCCTGTGTCTTACTTCATCTTTGTGCTTTACTTAGCATAATAATACTAAGGTAAGGTGTGGGGCAGCTAGGTTGGCACAGTGGAAAGATCACTGGCCCTGGAGTCAGGAGGACCCCTGAGTTCAATCCAGCCTCAGACACTTAAACACTTACTAGCTGTGTGACCCTGGGCAAGTCACTTAAACCCCAATTGCCTCACACACACACAACACACACACACACACAAAAACAATAATAATACTAAGGTGTCCCAGAAACTTATTATTGGGACATTAAATGTGGTGTTTGGGAACATTTTCTATCCAGTAAAGTAGGAGTGAATAGGTTACTTTCATGGAAAATATGCACTTGTCATGACGTGGGGTGACCCAGAAATTGAAACTGTTCCAATGGTTTCAAGGGCTCCAAAAGGTAACCTCCATCTCTCTGAGAAATGTAGACAATCAAAATGGAGAAAGGAAAGAAACAAACTGAGTCTGGACTCGGTCTAGTGGTCATCAAAGTGAAGCCTTCAGGTACAAGGCCCTGCTGAGAGGGGAAGGATACTGGAGAGAGAAAAGAATGGACTATGACACTGTGAGCTTTGAAAGGTTGGAAGAACACCAGAGATCCAGAAATTGGAGTCATGAGGCTGAAGCTGGCCAAGGCCCTGAGGAGTGACCCAAGGGACCAAAACCCAGACTGAATCAAAGTCCTGAGTGATATTGAGAAAGGAAGGATGCAATTTGGCCTATTATCTATGTTCCATTTAGAAGTGAATTTGGTGGGACAAATACTTTGTGGTCTCCCACTCTTCTCAGGGACCACGGTGATAGAGAGGAGAAATAGCCATACAGAAAAAAAGTGCAATTTCTCCAGCAACTACAGAGGGAAATTTCCCTAATGAACATCCTGCTACTTTTTACAGTAGCAAAGAACTAGAAATAAATGAGATTCCCATTAATTAGGAAATAGTTTTTTTAAAATGTGGTATGTGAACATAAGGGAATATTACTGTGCTAAAAGAAACAAAGATCAAATGGAATCCAGAGAAGCATGAAAATATATAAGCTGAAGCAAAGAGGAAATGAGCAACAACAGGAAAACAATTTATATAACAACTACATCAGAATAAATGGGAATAACAACCACCACAAAGCAATCAAAACTGAATGCTAAGAAATAATGATTAACAAGTTTGGTCCTGAAAAGGAGGCAACGGAGGTCCAGATTCACAAGTGTCACATAAGAGATATAATGTCAGATTTTTATTCCAACCTCTCAATTGATTCTGATGAATTTCTTTCTCTTTTTCTTTCTTTTTCTTTTTTAAATATTTGGTTTTAAGAGTTTACTAACTGGTAAAGGAAGAGGGGAAAGAGGATTTGGGGCTGAGGAAATCTCTATGATGAAAACATAGAAATCTTTATGAAAAAAACCTTTTACTGCCTTTGATTTAATTCCATACTAATCAAACACTTTCTGATTTGTAATTTGCTCTTCTGAATGAAAGTGCTCACTGGAGTTGTCAGCCCTAAGGATGGGTACTTCTTATCCTATTTTAAATCCTGTATTTGGAATTGTCATTCTAATTTAGTAGTCAGTTTCTTGTCAGTTTAGTTGGTATGAATCAGTCCCCTCCAAGACTCAATTACTCCTCACTTAAAACTGATCAAATTCAGGTTTTTAACCTTGAAAGCTGAAGTTCCCCCCAGGCCCTAGATCACTGATGACCTCACTGAGATGCAGAGCCCTTAGGAGGCTGTCTGAGCAGCCAGGCACCCAGCCAGCCTCTCTCCCTTTAATACTGTCTAGTCCCTGAAGCACTAAGAGTGGTTGGGGCAAAGTTGCTCCACAGAGCAGAAGGCAGTCCTGCTCTCCTGGCCTCCTCGGTCTGGCTCCATGGCTCCTCTGTGTGCAGAGTAAAGCTGCCATTTAAATCCTGGGACTATGCTTGAGCAGGCAGCCTCATCCCCTACTACTATAGATCGAGTGCTAGAAGGGACCTGAGAGACTATCAAATCCACACTCCTTATTTTACAGATGAGGAAATTGAGGTCCAGGGGGACTAAGTGACTTAAGGGCACACAGCCTGCAAATGCCAGGGATAGGATTTGAATCTACATCTTCCTAGTCCAAAATTCTATCCATATTTATCATCTGTGCAGGGCACCAGTGTGCAGTCATAGACAATCTCATCGAGGGGTAATCATGGAGGAGAATAGTTTTTCTAAAAAGCATTGGAACAAGGATCGTTTCCTTCATTAAAGTTCAGTGAAAGAAAGCTATTAAATAGGAAGAGTATACTGACGAATTAACCAAACATGCATCAAACTGACCCATCCTTCCTTTTACAATCCCAAGCCCAGAAATCCGTACTCCTTTTTTTCTGGTGTTCCTTCCCCTGCCTTCTCTAATCCATCATATCTCTTCCCAAGTCCCTTGATATTTCCCAGCCCCTAAAAAAGGCTCACCTTTTGCTGGAGAGTTAGAAACTGTCTTCTCCACAGACCTGGTAATGTAATCTGAGGTGTTGCTTTCGCTTTTGTTTCTAAAACCAAACGTTGCCTTCCCTTCAGAAAAGTAAGAGAGTGGCCCTAACAAAGGAACTCTCACAGGGTGTTATGCTATAATAAAGCCTTCTAATTTGTGATGAAAAGATCAGCAGTGCCTCTGGATGATCTGGTGAGCTCTTCAAGGCCTTTTTGTTGTTGTTCAGTTGTGTCTGACTTTGTGATTTGGGGTTTTCTTGGCAGAAATGTTGGAGTATCTTTTCTTTTCTCTTCTTTTTTTTTTGTTTGTTTTGCATGGGGCAATGAAGATTAAGTGACTTGCCCAGGGTCACACAGCAAGTAAGTGTCAAGTGTTTGAGGTCGGATTTGAACTCAGGTCCTCCTGAATCTAGGGATGGTGCTTTATCCACTATACCACTTAGCTGCCCCCAGTATCTTTTCTTAAAAATAGATTTTAAAGATGAGGAAACAGAGTTAGGTGGCTTGCTCAGGGTCCCACAGCTAGTAAATGTAGTTGGGTCTTACTAAGTTCAGGGCCAGTGCTCTATCCACTAGGCCACCTAGTTAACCTCTTCAAGGACTACCTAAACCCCAAATACTTCTTCCACTAGGTGGTCATGGTGCTCTCAGAGTTACCTAGAGGACATGTGACTAGCCCAAGGTCACACAGGTGGGAAGTAGCAGATCTGGTATCTGAGCTGTCAAATTTTGTTTTTATGCTTGTCTCCTATAGAAAAAAACAGATCAGAGAAAATATTTTTGTAATATCTCCTACAGGAAAAACCAGATCAGAGACAGATAAGAAAAGCAAAACAGTACCAGTTTATTTGTCCCAAGAACAAGCAGGCATCATGAATCATGTGGAGACCCCTTCCAAAGAAGGAGCTCAAAGACTCCCTCTTTCTGAGGGTATATAAGGTTTCTTTGCTCACTGGTTACAGGGTTTTATCAGTTTCATTAGCATGATACAAATCAACCTAAAGGCAAATACTGTAACAAGAATGGACAATGGACATAACACAAATCAGTTTAACAATTTCAGTTATAAGAAGAATGTAGGAAATACCAATCAATTTGATAATTTGAATTTTGGTGCCAATATGTCAGGGTAAGGAAGCAACCCTCTGGAGCTCTGCCAAATTTCCCCTACAAACTAACATAAAACTACCTCTGAATTGTTCCAGGAGCAGGGAAGCAGTTTACCAGCCCAGCAGAAAAGGTCTGTCTTACCTGAGTGGGAGGGAAGTGAGGTCCAGGAGCAGGAGCAGGAGCAGAAGCAATAGTACCAGTTTCTGGGCTCACAGCAGGGGGCCCGAAGTAAGGTTCTGAGCCTAGGTTAAATCACCAGTGAGGCTCCAACCACCTATAAACCGGCAGCTCCCTAGGAATGTAAGCAGTCTGGGAAGCACAGTAGGGACCCTCACCAGGTGCCCCACAGCTGGCACAGACCACCAGGGAGGCTTTAACCCCACTGCTGACCAGTAGTGAAGCCCCACCCAAGACTGGTGTTAACCTGTAAATTAAGGAAACAATTAATATAGGAGAAATAAGGTCTTTAATCAGGGCAGAGGAACTATAGCTCATGGTATCACAAAGCTCAGAAGCTAGGAATACCCAAAGATGGGAACAGAGGACAGGGTTTTTAATGGGGTAACAGAACAAAAAGGGAACCAAAAGATTGCTCCAGAGGGACATATAGCTAATTAATGTAAATGAACCTTTGACAAAAGAAATAATAGAACTGCTCCTAAATTAAGTATGGGCCTTACTGACTGAATAGAAACTACTTAATGTAGGTGGACCCTTTTTACATAATAACATAAAGTCCAAGGAGTAAGGTGGGGAACACTGGGAGGGGATAAGTTGCTTGGGGGAAGGGCCATAAGTCCATCAAGAGTCTGGAAATGACAAAGACAGTCAGCCCCAGGCAATTCATTTGTCTGGGAAAGAGGGGACTGCCTGGGGAATCAGTTCTCAGTAAATTTTGTAGTTCTCACTGGTCAACTGCAAGTTCCCACCTCTGCCACCTCCCAGCAGAAAGACTTTTTCTGGGACAAACAAGCAGCAGGGGACTCCAACCCTCAGCAGATCACAACAAAGTTACCCTTCCAAGGCCTGCTAGCAGAGGGACTTGGTTACCATAGCAACCCAGCAGCAGAACTCCTACACTTGGGCAGATTGGAAACAAAATTACTCCTCCAGGCCCTGCTGAAAGAACAACCCAGCAGCAGGGCAACACCTCTGGGGCAGAACAGAAATAAGGTAGTTTCTCCAGGGCAAGCCACCAGAGAGACTTTGTTAACATTTGCAAACCAGCAGCAGGACCCATGGAGAAGCCCAGCCCATATCAAGGGGAGACCGAAAGGCAAAACTAACCCCCCCACCCCCCAATACCAATCAGAAGAGAAGCTTACTCTACAAAGAAAGCAAGCAGCTAAGCCCTGAAGCCCAGTGAAAACCACCAGTAAGGCCCAGAGTCTTAGCACAAAAACTTGGGACAGTGCAGAAATAGAGCCCAATTCTCTCATAAAAAGATCAAGGCACAAAAATGAGCAAAACCCAAAAACCAACACCCCCCAAACCCCCCCCCCCCCAAAAAAAAAAGCTTGACTAGTGATAGTTACTATGGTCATAGGGAAAATCAAGGCATAAAACAGAGAGGAGGACAATAGTAACACAATGGCTACAGTTAAAGCTTCAAAGAAAAATGTAAATTGGTCTCAGGCCAGAAAATAATTCCTGGAAGAGCTTAAAAATGACTTTAAAAAGTAAATTAGAGAAGTAGAAGAAAAAATGGGAAAAGAAATAAAAGTAATGCAAGAGAACCATGAAAACGAAATTTAAAAATTTACTGAGGAAAATAACTCCCTAAAAAACAGTTTTAGCCAAATGGAAAAGGAAGTACAAAAGGTCATTAAAGAAAATAATTCTTTAAAAATTAGAATTGAACAAATGGAAACTAAAGTTTCTATGAAACATTAAGATACACTAAAACAAAATCAAAAGAGTAAAAAAAGAAAAGAAAATGTGAAATTTCTCATTGGGAAAACAAATGACTTAGAAAATAGATACAGGAGAGATAATATAAGAATTTTTGGACTACCTGAAAGCCATGACAAAAAACAGCCTAGACAGTATCTTTCAAGAAATGTGTGTGTGTATGTATATAAAGGAGAGAGGGTGTGGTCACAAAGTGATATTGAAAGGACAATAATATTTGTTTTATGTGTTTTTTTGTTTTGTTTTGTTTGTTTTTGGTGAGGCAATGAGGGTTAAGTGACTTGCCCAGGGTCACACAGCTGGTACGTGTCAAGTGTCTGAGGCCGAATTTGAACTCAGGAACTCCTGAATCCAGGGCCAGTGCTTTAACCACTGTGCCACCTAGCTGCCCCCTGCCACCTAGCTGCCCCCAATAATATTTGTAAATCTTAACAATTTTATTATAAGGATAATAAAAAGGAGTATATGTAGGCAGAGGGTGTGTTTATAAGGTGACATTGGTGGGATGACACCCCTCAAAAAAAAGAAAGGGGTAAGAAAGAAATTGCATGAAAGAAGGAGGGAGGAAATTTAATGGGTGAATTGTCCCATACACACAGAAAAAGAAGCATGAAAAAACTATCATAATAAAGGGGAAGACAGGAGGGATGGGCAAATATTAAACCTTACTCTTATCAAAGTTGGCTCAAAGACAGAATAGCAAACACACTCAGTTGGATATAAAAATCTATTTTACCCTATAAGGTAGTTTAAAAAGGGATGGGGGGATTTCTGGGATGGATTGAACATGGCAGAAGAAAGGCAGTAAGCTCTGGGAACTCAAGACACGATTGCTCAAAATAACCCTCCAAATATACCATAGGACAATTCCTGGAGTAGCAGAACCCACAAAAGAATGGCTGAAATAATTTTCCAGCCAAAGATGGCTTAGAAGGTCAAAAGGAGGGGACCACTATGCTGGGGAGGGAGTGGAGCCCAATCCCATAGTCATGCTGACACAGATCCAATCACAGGCAGGCCTCACCAGAGAAAAAGACAATCAGCTGTAGCACCAGTATCATCTGGAACAAAGTTCACAGTCTGATGAGAGGGCTGAGGGATTGGCTGGGGGGGGGGCGGGGGGGGGCGGGGGTGGTGGGGGGAGGGTGAGGGGTGGTGGAGGGGGGGAGATTACAGGGATCTCTGCTGATGCTGAGGAAGAATCTGGATGTTTCACCCCTGCTGGAATTAGGCTTGAGTGCTGGTGGGGGAGGGGTGCAGTCTCATTGGAGCTAACAACCACAGCACACAAAGTTTTGCTGCCTGATTAATTAGCAAATTGGCCTGGAATTATCTACAGACCAGAGAAGAGGCTAGGCAAGTGAAGAACCTGCCCCTCCTTAAATCGTACCACCTTAGACCCCCTGAAGCTTGGGACAGTACATCCTGGAAGGAGTACACCACTTTAAGAAGGAGTTAAAAGTCATGTAAAAGATAGGCAAGATGAGCAGACAGGGAAAGATGCAAACCATAGAAAGTTTCTTTAATGACAAGGAAGATTGAGATGCACCCTCAGAAGACAATAGCAACATCAGGGTTCCTATATCCAAAACTTCCAAGAAAGATATGAATTGGTCTCAGGCCATAGAAGCACTCCAAAAGGACTTTGAAAATAAAGTAAGAGAGGTAGAGGAAAAAATGGAAAGAGAAACGAGAGTGATGCAGGAAGATCATGGAAAACAAAACAAAACAAAACAAAAAACCAGTCAACAGCTTGAAAAGACAAATTAGCCAAAAGGAAAGAGAGGCACAAAAGCTCTCTGAAGAGAATCATTGCTCAAAAATTAGGATTTAGCAAATAGAAGCTAATGACTTTATGAGAAATCAAGACACAATAAAACAAATCCAAATGAATAAAAAAATGGAGGGCAATGTGAAATATCTCCCTGGAAAAACAGCTGACCTGGAAAACAGATCTAGGAGAGATAATTTGAAAATTATTGGAATACCTGAAAACCATGATCAAGGAAAGAGCTTAGACACCATCTTCCAAGATATCCTCAGGGAAAATTGCCCTGAAATTCTACAAGCAGAAGCTAAAATAGAATTTGAAAGAATCTACAGATCACCTCCTGAAAGAAATCCCCAAAGGAAAACTCAGAAGAATATTATAGCCAAATTCCAGAGCTCCCAGGTAAAGGAGAAAATATTACAAGTAGCCAGAAAGAAACAATTCAAGTACTGTGGAGCCCCAGTCAGGATAGCACAAGATGTAGCAGCTTCTACATTAAAGGACCGGAGGGCATGGAATATAATATTCCAGAGGGCAAAGGAATTGTGATTACAACCAAGAATCACCTATCCAGCAAAACTGAGTATAATCTTTCAGGGGGAAAAATGGGACCTCAATGAAAAAGAGATATTTGTGATGAAAAGACCTGAACTGAATAGAAAATTTGACTTTCAAATATAAGAGCCTAGAGAAGCATAAAAAAGGAAACAGGAAAAAGAAATAATGAGGAATATTAAAAGATTAAACTGTTTACATTCCTACATGGGAAGATAATACTCCTAACTCATAAGATCTTTCTCAGTATTAGGGCAGCTGAAAGGAATATACTTAGAGGGCACAAGTGTGAATTGAATAGGAAGGGATGATATCTGTAAAGCCTCTATTTTTTGTTTATCCTTGTTTTTTTGTGGAGCAGGCAGGTTGGGGTGGTTTATGTCTGGGGCCAGATGTGGGCTCAGGGATGGTGCTTTGTCCACTGTGTCACCTAGTTGACCCATGATGACATCTTTAAAATAAAGATAAGGGGTAAGAGGAAGGCACTGGAAGAAAGGGAAAGGGGAAGGAAGATTGGGGGAAAGTAGTTCACATAAAAAACATAATAAAAAGCTTATGGAGTAGAGGGAAAGATGGGGAAGGAGCTGGGGAGTAAGTGATCTTAACTCTTATCAGAATTGGCTCAAAGAGGGAATAACATGCAAACTCAAGAGGGGATAGTAATATATCTTGCCCTATGGGAAAGTGGAAGGGGAAGGGGATAAGGCGGGGAGAGGCAATGAAAGGAAGAGCAGATTGGCGGAAGGGGCAGTAAAAAGAAAAACACTTTTGAGGAGGGATAGGGTGAAGGAAGATAGATAATAGAGTAAATATCAAGGGGGAGGGATTAAGATGGAAGAAAATACAGTTAACAATAGTGACTGTGAAAGAAATGATGAGCAGGATGCTAGCAGAAGGATGTATGAAAAATGCAAACCATCAACAGAGATAGAACTGATGGTATCTGAATACAGATAGAAGTATAATTTTATTTGTTAGCTCCTCTTTCTAAAGGTATTTTGTCTATTTTCTTTTACAACCAAATGAGAAAATGTTTTGCATAACTGCACATGTATGAATTATATTGAATTGCTGGATTTTATAGGGAGGGATAAGGAGGGAGGGAAGAAGAAAATTTAGAACATAAAGCTTTAAAAAATCAATGTGAGGAATTACTAGCTGTGGAGACTTCTGGGGTAGAGCCAAGATGGCAGAGGAAAGGCAGTGAGCTCTTGAACTCATGACACGATCACTCCAAAAAACATCCAAATAACACCATAGGAAAATGCCCAGAGCAGCAAAACTCACAGAAGAATATGTTGAAATCACCTTCTAACCAAGAATGGCTTGGAAGGTCAGAAGGAGGGAGCTGATGTGCTGATAGAAGATTTGAGCCCAACCCCATAGTCACCTTGACACAGATCCAGTCCCAGGAACGCCTCACCATAGAAGAAGACCCCCAGAGCCTCTGAATCAGCTGCAGTGCCAATGTCCTCTGGAACTAAGCTCACAGTCTGGTGCATGGGCTGAGCCCTGGACAGGGGGGAGACTACAGAGGTCTATGCTGGTGCTGAGGCAGAACTTGGATTTTTCACCCCATCTGAGAACCAGGAGGTAGGCTTGAGTAGCAGTGGCCCAGGTAGGGGAGGGGCACAGGTTTATTGGAGCTAACAACCACAACACACAAAACTGGTTGATTAACAAGTTGGTCTGGGGTTATCTAGGACCAGGAAACAGGCCGGGCGAGGGAAGAACCTGATTTTCCTTAAATCATACCACCTGTGACTTCTTAAGCTTGGGATACTGCTGTGGTAAAAAAATGAAAGTTTTTTAACTAAAATTTAAGAGTTGAATGCACATTACTGAAGGACTGCCAGTTTTTGAAGGACCGCCCTTTCAGGGAGGAGACCGTGGCGAACAGCTGTGCGCCTGCTGATGCTCAGGAGAGCGTGACCAAGCACTCCATTTCCGGGGTGTGAGCTTAAAAATGAGGAGAGAACAGAAGTGGTCTCTCTCGCTCTCGACACACACACTGGCTCAGGTTTGACAGCGTGTTGGTGATCGGCCCTGGTCCTCGGTGCCAGCATGTGCTTGACGCTGTTCTCAGCCTGAGAGGTAGCTTTGGGATTCGGTGAGTTTTATAAAAGAATATAGACTAAGCTTAGATCTAAGACTATTTATTTATATTTCTACTTTCCTATTTCTCTAATCAGTATCACCTGTTTGTTGGCTAATTAATTCCCAAACAAGAAAAGCTAAGTAATCTATCTCTAATTAAAGCTCAGAGGTTTCTTTCTCTTACTGGTCTGGGAGATATATAAGGGAAAGGTTAAAGAGGAGTTTAATGCTCTTATATCCAAGTTTAAATCTCACGCTGCAGCCTGGAAACAGTGCCCCATTTTAAGGACCTAAAAGTCTAACAAAAGAAAGGCAAGATGAGCAGACAGAGAAAGGTGAGGACCATAGAAAGTTTCTTCAGTAACAAGGAAGACCAAGGGACTCAGAGGAAAATGTCAACATCAGGGCCCCTATGTCTAAAGCTTCCAAGAAAAATACAAATTGGTCTCAGGCCATAGAGGTGCTCAAAAAGGACTTTGAAGATAAAGTTAGAGAGGTACAGGAAAAAATGGGAAGAGAAATGAGGGTGATGCAGGAAAGACATGAGAAAAAAGTCAACAGCTTGAAAAGTCAAATTGGCCAAATGGAAAAGGAGGTACAAAAGCTCTCTGATGAAAATAATTGCCCAAGAATGAAGATTGAACAAATGGAAGCCAGTGACTTTATGAGAAACCAAGACACAATAAAGCAAATCCAAATAAATTAAAAAAATAGAGGGCAATGTGATATATCTTCTGGGAAAAACTGCTAACCTGGAAAATAGGTCCAGGAGAGATAATTGGAAAATTATTGGTCTATCTGAAAACCATGATCAAGGAAAGAGCTTAGACACCATCTTCCAAGATATTCTCAGAGAAAATTGCCCTGAAATTCTAGAAGAAGCTAAAATAGAAATTGAAAGAATCCACAGATCACCTCCAGAAAGAGATCCCAAAAGGAAAACTCCTAGGAATATCATAGCCAAATTCCAGCGCTCTCAGGTCAAGGAGACAATATTGCAAGCTGCCAAAAAGAAAGAATTCAAGTCCAGTCCCAGGAACGCCTCACCATAGAAGAAGACCTAGTCAGGATAGCACAGGATCTAGCAGCTTCTACATTAAAGGACTGGAGAGCATGGAATATGATATTCCAGAGGGTAAAGGAAATGGGATTACAACCAAAAATCACCTACCCAGCAAAACTTAGCATAATCTTTCAGTGGAAAAAATGGGACTTTAATGAAAAAGGAGACTTTCAGTTATTTGTGATGAAAAGACCTGAACTGAATGGCAAATTTGACTTTCAAATACAAGACCCTAGAGAACCATAAAAAATTGGAGCTGGGGGACATACCTGGAGTCATACAGTGGGCGACTGTCTTGTGTCTGAGGCCGGGTTTTGGCTGGGATCCCTCTGGGTCCAGGGGTGATGCTTTGTCCACTGTGTCACCTATCTAGGTGATGCCATCTTTAGTGTTAAATTGAGGGGTGAAGGGAATGCACTTGGAGAGAGGAAAGGGCAGAGGTAAAATCCTACATGAAAGAAACAGGAAAAGGCTTATGGAGTGGGGGAAGAAATGGGAGAGGAGCAGGGCAGTAAATGAATTTTACACTCATCAGAAAAGGCTCAAAGACCTTAAACTCATCAGAGCTGCCTCAAGGAGGGACTAACAGACATACCCAACTAGGTGGAGTTATCTATTTAATTTGGGCAGTAAATGAGCCTAACACTTATCAGAACTGGCACAAAGACCTCGATCTCATTAGAATTGGCTCAAGGAGGGAATAATGTACACACTCAATTGGGAAGAGTAATCTCTCTAACCCTGCAGGAAAATAGATGGAGATGGGGATAAAGAGAGTGGGGCAAAAGAAGGAAGGGCATAGTGGGGGAGGGGACAGACAGAAGCAAATCTCTTTTGAAGAGTGATAGAATGAAACAAGATGTATAATAGAATAAATATCATGGGGAATGGAATAGGATGGAAGGGAAACAGTTAACAATAGTAATCATGAAAAAGAGAAAAGGCAGAAAAATTGTACAAAAAATATTTATAGCAACTCTTGGTGGAGGCTAAGAATTGAGAATCAAGGGAATGTCCATAAATTGAGGAATGATGGAAGAAGCTGTGGTATATGATTGTAGTGGAATGGTCTTGTGCTACAGGAAATGACAAACAGGATGATCCCCCAAAAACCTGGAAAGACTAATGAACCTCGATGTATAGTGAAGTGAGCAGATCTGAGAGGACACTGTGCATAGTAACAGCAGTATTATTCAATGAGTAATTATGAATGACTTTATTACTCTCAGCAATGCAATGATCCAAGACAATCCCAAGGATCTAATGAGGAATCTTACTATGCACCCCCATAGAAAGAACTGATAAGAAGAACACTTGTGGATTGTACATACATAGCCTGGTTGTGATCTTATGGAGGGGGGAGGAAAGGGAGGGAGGGAGGGAGAAAATTTTGGAATGCTAAATCTTATAAAAATGAATGTTGAAAACTACCCTTACATGTAACTGGAAAAAATAAAATAAATGTTTGTTGCTAAAAAAAAAAATCAATGTGAGGGGGTAGCTAGGTGACACAGTGGATAGAGCACCAGCCCTGGATTCAAGAGGACCTGAGTTAAAATCTGGCCTCAGACACTTGACCCTTACTATCTGTGTGACCCTGGGCAAGTCACTTAACCCCAATTGCCTCACTAAAAAACCCAAAACAAACACCAAAAAAAAAAAAATCAACGTGAAAAGTAATGATCAGGAGGAGTTCAGAGAAACCTGGAAGGACTTACATGAACTGATGCTGACTGAGAGGAGCAGAACCAGGAGAACATTGTATACAGCAACAGCAATATTGTGTGATGAACAATGGTGATAGACTTGGCTCTTTTTAGCAATGCAATGGTCCAAAACAATTTTAAAGAACTTCATAACAGAAAATGTTCTCAACATCCAGAAAAAAGAACTGTGGTTTATGAATGCAAATTGAACCATACGTTTTTACTTTGGAGCTGTTTTTTTTTCTTCTTTTTTGAGGTTTTTCTCTTGAGTTGACTCTTCTGTCACAATATGACTAATGCAGAAATATGTTTAATGTTATTGCACATATATAACCTATATTAGATTGCTTTCTGTCTTGGGTAGGAGGGAGGGAACAAGGGTGGGAGAAAAATTTGGAATTGAAATTCCTATGAAAACAAATGTTGAAGACTATCCTTATCTATAACTGGAAAATAATAAAATACTCAACAACAACAACAAAAAAGAATGGAGTGGGAAGAGAGGAAGTGGAGTCACTAATTAGAACCAACTATTTTTGGGTGCCGGCAGGGCAATGAAGGTTAAGTGACTTGCCCAGGGTCACACAGCTAGTAAGTGTCAAGTGTCTGAGGCTTGATTTAAATTCAGGTCTTCCTGAATCCAGGGCTGGTGCTTTATCCACTGTGCCACCTAGCTGCCCCTAGAAACAATGTTTTTAAGAATTTCAGCCACCAAGTAAAGGATAGCAAGTTGGGATGATAGGATTCAAGTGAGAATTTTGAGTATTTTATATTTATTCCCCAGTATATTTTTTATCTGAAACTATTCAAATCTTATATGAAAGTTCTTTCTTTAGATATATATTCTTCAATTTTTAAAAATTAAAACAAAGTTCTTTTCCTATTTCTTTTGGGTATCAAAATGATCATCTGTTAATGGTGGCATTATCTTAAGTCCCTTAACAGTTAATTCCCTTAACAGTTACCTTCTGCTTCTAGAATTTTACACAAAAATTCCTTTTCTCTCCTTTTCATCACAAAACTCCATGTGAAAGGAGCCTTAAAGGGACAGTGTGTCTTACAGGGCAAGAGAAAGGGGAAAACTAACTTAGAAAGTGTTCAGTGGGAGAGAAAAGAGGACCTTGAAAATAATGGCCAGGGGAGCAAGCAGGAAAATGGCCCAAAGGGAGGCTGGTAATAAGACACACACACACACACACACACACACACACACACACACACACACACACACACACACACACACACAGATTAAGCCAAGGTCTAGTTAATCCACAGATCTAATAATTAAGAGTTGGCTGTATGTTACTTCAGAGGAGTGTCTTGTGCCCACTGAAAATCTCTTCTGGTTCTTTGGCTCAGGAATCCTCTTGGCTCAAAAGGGTTCAGCAGGGAGGAGCCCATCCAGTCAGGTGACCTTAGAGATCTCTTTCTCTTAATTGCCCCAATTCCCAGAAATGGGCGGTCCTTTTGTCAGACAACTTTCATTTTCCATCTGCTTTCTGCTGCTCACACATATCCAGGCTCCAGTACACCGCACACCAACACTGACCCTAAAGTTCAGCTCTGTGAGGAGGAGAAGGGTGTTCATTTTGAGAAAGCCACAGTGCCCAGATTGGCCAGGTGAGGGGTTGGTGGCATCTGTGGGAGGGTGGGCTCCTTGTTCTGTCCAAGGGGCAGACCTGCCAATCTCAGTCTGCTTTGTTTCTCTGCTTGCCTAGCTTTGGCTCCTGCTGAATCAGGGTGAATTTGTTGTTGTTGTTGTTGTTGTTTATCCTTCTTTCTTGAAGAGGACTGTGACAATTGGGTGATGTCATGACTTGCCCTGAATTGGATTTAAGTGAGAAAGGACTGTGCAAAGTCACCAGCCTCACTCTCTTCTCCAGAGCCATCTGGGTCCAATGACAAGATATACATCAGGATGACTGGAGATGGTCCCAAATGTTTTAGGGCAACTGGGGATAAGTGACATTCCCAGGGTCATACAGCTAGTAAGTGTGTGAGGTGAGATTTGAACTCAGGTGCTCCCAGCTTCAGTGACAGTGCTCTATCCACTACACCAACTAGCAGCCCTCAGGGTGAAGTACATGTGTGATGGGTGACTCCTCACTTCCTCCAAGAACCCCAGAATTTGCTCCTAGAGGACAGTCCCTTCTCAGGTGAATGACTGACCTTTCACACTTTGCCAAATTTGTGAGTGAGGCCTATCCTTGATGGGAAGTGGGTGAGAGAAGCTGGAACCAGCCTTGTTGCCTCTAGCCAAAGAGTTCTTCAAAATGATTTTTGAAAGTGTTACAGTTCAGAGAATGAGAAGGTGATTTTAAACCACATTGAAACAGAGCAGAATGCTTACCATCTCCCCCACCCCCAAGACTTTATCCAGAGACCTGAAGACAAATGCTGGCACCATCATATGGCAGAAACTACTATTTAGGTACAGTAATGGAGAAATGGAGAAATGCCCACATTATGGGCAAACAGTGTCTATTCAGAGTGAACACTCCCCTTACTTATTCACTTTATCATATTATCCCTGTTTGACTCATTTGGAAAAATGAAAATAGCAGAGTTAGGTACTTCTTTTGGATTCCAAATACATCAGGAATAGGTCCTTCCCCTCCCCTAACCCCCACTGAACTATTAGTAGATATACCCCTTTGCCCATTAACACTAACATTAACAGCCTTGAGTTACTCAAATATAAATTAGAAAAGTGATATTTGTGCTTCTAAGAATATTTTTAGTATTTATTTCTGTACTGACAAAACTTTAGCCTTCAAAACCCCAGTGGTAAAATATGGGCATTGTAAGCCTACTCTAAAATTCCTGAAGTTTTAATATGATCATGATATAATTATAAGAGATATCAATAAAGAGCATTTTAAAAAAAATGTCTAGGGACAGCTAGGTGGTGCAGTGGATAGAGCACCGGCCCTGGAGTCAGGAGGACCTGAGTTCAAATCCGGCCTCAGAGACTTAACACTTACTAGCTGTGTGACCCTGGGCAAGGCACTTAACCCCAATTGCCTCACCAAAAAAAAAAAAAAAAGTCTAATATAGCTATTCTCTATAAGCTCAGGAAAATGACAACTTCTCTGGGCCTCAGTTTCCTCACCTATAAAAGGGAGATATAGAGCTAGATGATATCAAGTACCCTTCCAATTCTCGAATTATGATCCTATGATCAGGCTTACCTATCTTACAAGTTTGTACTATCTATGCAAAACTAGATTGTCTATGTGTGTATATCCATGTGTATGTGTATTTATTCTTATATGAATATGTATATGTGTGTATATGTGGCAAGCTAGGTGTTACAGTAGGTAGAGCACCAGACCTTGAGTGAGGAAGCCTCATATTTATGAGTTCAAATCAGGCCTCAGAGACTTACTAGCTGTGTGTCATTAGGCAAGTCACTTACTTCACTCAACCTCATTTCCTCATCTGGAAAATGAGCTGGAGAAGGAAATGGCAAAGGACTGTAGTGTCTTTGCCAAAAAACCCCAAAACACTCAAATGGTGTCATAAAGAGCCAGACAGGATAAATTAGGCAACCTAGTGTGTCTCTGTGTGTGTATAAACATGTGTGTATATTGTCTATTATACATGTGTGTGTTTCTGTGTATATATGCATGTAAACCCCAAGAAGGAAATGAGAGACAATGTGGAATAGTGGATAGAGGGCTGGCCTCAGAGATAGAGTCCTGGGTGAAGATTTTAAGACCTATCTCTGACATATACTGGCTGTGTGAACCTGGATAAGTCACTTAACCTCCAAATGCTACTGGCAACTTTCTTTTTTTTTTTTTTTAAGTGAGGCAATTGGGGTTAAGTGACTTGCCCAGGGTCACACAGCTAGTAAGTGTTAAGTGTCTGAGGCTGGATTTGAACTCAGGTATTCCTGACTCCAGGGCCGGTGCTCTATCCACTGCGCCACCTAGCTGCCCCTACTGGCAACTTTCTAAGGCTATAAGTTGGAGAGTTGGTGTTGACCTGCATTAGTAGAGAGAGTTTTTACTATGTTATTTTTAATATGAAAGTAAAATATGCATTTAGATTGTGTTGTAGTTTTTGTCAAATAGAGGATTCTTTTTTTTTTTGGCAGGGCAATGAAGGTTAAGTGACTTTCCCAGAATCATACAGCTAGTGTCATGTGTCTGAGGCTGGATTTGAACTCAGGTCCTCCTGAATCCAGGGCTGGTGCTTTATCCACTGCACCACTTAGCTGCCCCCTAGAGGATTCTTTCCTATGTAATTTAAATTTTCTGATTTATCCAACACTGGAATATTGAGTTCCATTTATTCTGAATCTCCCTTGGCTAATCTATTTGATTTTTAAAAGTCAAGAGAAAACTGGAAAGCAGTCTGGCAGAAATTAGGTTTAGTCCAACATGTTTGACTCTTTTCCCAATGTTCCCTACCCCCTAGTGAAAGTCATGAATCCTGTTTAAAACACACTTAAACTTATACTGCCTTTTAGAGACTAAGACAGTATGAGTTGTGACTTTAGTAGTGGGCATGGGTTTGCAATGAAACATCCATGCTCTCACTCAACTAATAATATCTGAGTTTGATAGCAATAGGGTGGTTCAAGGTGTGACCACAGACAGGTACAAAAATAACTATTTCCTCCTTTCCTTCTACTCCCCTCCCCCGAGAATGAACCCCTGACTTTGGCTTCATTAGCCCTACATTCTAAACACTGAAGTACCTTGCTATGAAAAAGAAAACTACTGATTCCAATAAAGTTTGAAGGCTACCTTTGAGCTTCAGTGATTTGAGAATTCTCTGGTTCTATCTCCCCTTTCCCCTGCCTGTTCCCACAAATCATCCAAAGATGCCTATAACTACATCCCTAGAGAAAGAGTTCTCCTTCTGGTTATTTATGGAATCTTAGAACCAGATAACATAATAGTGGCCAAAAGGAACTCTATACTTCATCTAATCTAAACTTCCCATTTTATGGATGGGGAAATAGGCCAAGGAAAGGGAAATGGTTTGGCCAGGGTCATAAAGCCAATTGAAGGTGTGAGAATTGAAATGGCACCCCTACTGGAGAGATACTGTAGGGAAGCTCTGCCATGAGGAGAAAGCATGTGATTTAGAGACCATGTGACGTTAGCATCTGGAAGTTACATCTTTAGAACCCCCTGAGGGACTTGTCAATCAGAGCTACCAGCCAATTAGCTTGGAGCTGTGTGTGTGTGGACAGCCCTGTTTCCTGTTGGAGAGAAGGCTTCTGGGAGGAGGAAGGGGTGAACAGGCTCTCTTTTGCCTGGAACCTCGTTCTGAGTGGAGCTGAGATGCTGGCTCCCTGAGATAGATAGATGAAGGAATCGTGGCCTCTTTCTCCTCACCAAATTCTTATGCTTCTTAACAAATACTTAAAAGTCTAAACTCTTGCTAAAGCTTATAATTTATGGCAACCACTCATTAGATTTTTAGACAGTCTAGCTAGAATTTTAGCCTCTGTATAGATAGCAACTTTATAAAGGCAAGACTGGGACTCTGGGTAAGAGTTTCATTTCCCCACAATTAGCAATGACTTCCATTGTCATTCTTTATCTACAGAAATTGCACAAAAAAGAAAGCAGGATATTTTGGAGGGATTCTTGACAAGATGATGCACGGGACAAGTAATGGTGAGCAGCAGCCCAGGACTTCTCAGGACAGCATTGGAATGGAAGGTGATTGAAGGGGAAAGGGTTCCTATTTTCTTTTGTGAACTGAAAGTTTGATCCCTTCCTAATGAGACAAAAGCTGCTCTGAATGGCATCCTCTGTTTCTCTTGCCTTTTCTTAGCTTGGCATCTTTCCTCCTTTCTCTGGGGCAGGCAGGTCTTTCCCCTAGATGCTGGCATCAAGGAGTACACTTCTTTCCTGCAGTGGTCTGAATATACCTATGTCCATGCCTCAAATCTCAAATTTCTCCACCACCCTTATGAGAAAATAAGGACTTTGGGAGATATATAAAATGTTAGGCTATGGGGCAGTAGAGGTTGGAGGAGGAAAGAAAAGGAATCAGCAGTCCTGTCCACTGAATCTGATTGCTCTCTGTGCTGTCACAACATGAACTGTTTTTGCACTAGAAGGAAAAAAAAGGACTTGTATCTGTACCCAAGGGTAAAAAAATGTAGAAAAGAGAATTTCAAATTCTAATAACAAAATACTATGTGCAAACTCTTGGACCCCTTCTTAACTTCAGACAACTCTTCATTCCTCACTATAATTTTTTAAATAATATTTTACATTTTCCCCAATTACATGTAAAAACAATTTTTATCATTCATTGGTGTGGTTTTTAAATTTTTGGTTACAAGTTCTATGCCTCTTTCCTTGAGACAGTAAGCAATCTGTTAGAGGTTATACATGTGCAATCCTGTAAAAAATTTTCATGTTAGTTTTTTTGGGGGGTGTGGGGCAACGAGTGTTAAGTGACTTGCCCAGGGTCACACAACTAGTAAGTGTTAAGTGTCTGAGGCCAGATTTGAACTCAGGTCCTCCTGAATCTAGGGCTGGTACCCTCTTCACTGTACCACCTGGCTGCCCCAAGTTATAATTTTATTGCTGAGAATAGCTGTCATTCACAGTTCTTCATCATACAATATTGTTGTTACTGTGTACAATGTTTTGGTTCTATTAATTTCATTTTATATTAGTTCATGTAATTCTTTCCACTTTTTCCTGAAATTATCCTCCTTGTGATTTCTTATAGGACAATAATATTCCATTATAATTATATACCAAAATTTGTTTAGCCTTTCCCCAATTGATGGGCATCCCTTCAATTTCCAATATTTTGCCACTGCAAAAAAGAGCTGTTATAAATATTTTTGTATATATAGGTTCTCCCCCCCCCCGCCCCGCTTTTAAAATGTCTTTGGGATACAGACCTAGCAGTGGTATTGCTGGATCAAAGGCTATGCATGGTTTTATAGGCCATTGGGCATAGTTCCAAATTGCTCTCCAGAAGGGATCAGTTCACAACTCTACCAACAATGCATTAGTGTCCCAGTTTTCCCACAGCCCCTCCAACATTTTTTCATTTTTCTTTTTCATAATATTAGCCAATCTGACATGTGTGTGGTGGTACCTCAGAGTTGTTTTAATGCACATTTCTCTAATCTATAGTGATTGAGAGCAATTTTTTCATTTAACTATAGATAGCTTTGATTTTTGTCTGAAAACTGCCTGTTCATAATCTTTGACCATTTATCAATTGGGGAATGACTTGTATTATAAAGTTAAATCAATTCTCTATGTATTTGAGATATAAGACCTATATCAGAGACCTTTGTTATAAATTTTTTTCTTCCAGTTTTCTGCTTTCCTTCTAATTTTTGTTCCATTAGACTTGTTTTTACAAAAACTTTTAAAATTTAAGTAATCAAAATTATCTATTTTATATTTTATAATGCCTTCTATGTTTTATTTGATCTTAAAATTTTCCCCTATCCATAGATCTGACAGGTAAACTATACCATTGTCTCCTAAATGTGCTTATGGTATTACCCTTTAAGTATAATTCATGTACCTATTTTGACCTTATCTTGATATGCAGTGTGAGATGTTGTTCTATACCAGGTTTCTGCTATATAGTTTTCTAATTTTCGCAGCAGTTTTTGTCAATGAGTTTTTCTCTCAAAAGCTTGGATCTTTGGGTTTATCAAACACTAGAGTACTATGGTGATTTACTACAATGTATTGTGCACCTAATCTATTCTACTGGTCTAGCAGTGTATTTCTTAGCCAGTAACAATTTTTGTTTTTTAATTACTGCTTTATAATACAGTTTGAGATCTGGTATGAGACAGAAACTGCTTTGAATGACACCCTCCATTTCCGTATTTAGGTCATCTTCCTTCACATTTTTTTCATTGATTTCCTTGAGCTTTTGTTCTTTCAGATGATTTTGCTATTTTTTTTAGCTCTGTAAAGTATTTTTGTTAGTTTGATTAGCAAGTAGATTAGTCATTTTTATTATATTGATCAGCCTACCCCTGAGCAATTGATACTTTTCCAATTATTCAGATCTGACTTTATTTGTGTGAAAAGTGTTTTGTAATTGTGTTGATATAGTTCCTGGGTTTGTCTTAGCAGGTAGACTCCCAAGTATTTTATATTGTCTAAAGTTATTTTAAATGGAATTGTTGGTAATATGTAGAAATATTAATGATTTTTGTGAATTTATTTTGTATCCTGGAATTTTGCTTAAGTTGTTAATTATTTCTATGAGTTTTTAGATGATTCTCTAAGATTCTCTAAGTATGCCATCTTATCATCTGCAAAGAATGACAATTTTATTTCCATATTGCCTCTTCTAACTCCTTCAATTTTTTTTATTCTCTTATTGCCATTTCTAGAGTAATATTGAGTAACAGTATTGATAATGGGCATCCTTGATTCACCCCTGATCTTATTGGGAAGGCCTTTGGCTTATCCATTAAAAATAATGCTTGCTGAACTTTTGAGATAAATGTTACTTATTTTAATATAATCTCAATGTATTCCTATGCTCTCTATTGTTTTTAATAGGAATGAGTGTTGTATTTTGTCAAAGGCTTTTTTCTACATTGATTGAGATAATCATATGATTTATGTTCATTTTGTTATTGATATAGTCAATTATGCTAATAGTTTTCCTAATATTGAACCAGCCTTGTATTTCTTGTATAAATCCCAGCTGCTCATTATGTATGATATTTGTAATCTATTTCTGTAAGCTCCTTGCTAGTATTTTATTTAGAATTTTTGCATCAATATTCATTAGGGAAATTGCTCCATAGTTGTTTTTTTCTATTTTTGCTCTCCTGGTTTAGGTATCAGCACCATATTTGTGTCATAAAAGGATTTTGGTAGGACTCTTTCTTCATCCATTTTCCCCAAATAATTTATATAGTATTTTGGATTAATTATTCTTTCAATGTTTCATAAAATTCACTTGTGAATCTATCTGGCCCTGGGGATTTTTTCTTAGGGGTAAATTCCTTCACATAAAAGAGGCTTAAAATGAAGTGATAGCCTTTACAATGGAGGTAAAGATGATGGCAGGGGAGGGGTAATGGCTAAACCTCAAATCTGATCAGAATTGGCTCAAAGAGGGAAGAGCATGCACTTAGTTGGGCATAGGAATCTATGTTGCCCTAGAGAAAACTAGAAAGGATGAGGGAAAAGAATGGAGAAGGTGATAAAAGGGACAGTGAATTGGGAGAAGTAAAACAGACTTTTGAGGAGGGACAGGGTAAAATAAGAGAGAGAAACAGGTAAACAGATGGAAAATAGGATGGAAGGAAATGCAGTTAGTAATCATAATTATATATGTGAATAGGATGAAGTTACCCATGAAACACAAGTGAATAGCAGAGCGGATTAAAAACCAGAATCTGACAATAGGTCGTTGACAAGATAGCAATCATGATCTCAGACAAAGCAAAAGCCAAAGTAGGTATAATTAAAAGCTATTTCAGGAAATTACATTTTGCTAAAAGTTAACATAAACAATAAAGTAATATCAACATAAAACAATATGCACCAAATTATATAGCATCCAAATTCTTAAAGGAAAAAATTAATGAGTTGGAGGAGGAAAGTGACGGTAAAACTATATTTGTAGGGGCAGCTAGGTGGCGCAGTGGATAGAGCACTGGCCCTGGATTCAGGAGGACCTGAATTCAAATCCGACCTCAGACACTTAACATGTACTAGCTGTATGACCCTGGACAAGTCACTTAACCCTAATTGCCTCACCAAAACAAAACGAGACAAAACAAAACAAAACAAAAACCCAACAAACTATATTTGTAGGGGAACTCAACTTTTCCCTTCCTGAACTAAATAAATCTAACCAAAAAAATAAACAAGAAAGATGTTAAGGAGATGAATATAATTTTAGAACAGTTAGATTTGATAGACTTGTGGAAAAAATTGAATTGGAATAGAAAAGAATATTATTTTTTCAGCAGTACATGAAACCTATGCAAAAATTGACAATGTATTAGGTCATAAAAATCTCACAACCAAATGCAGAAAAAGAGAAATATTAATTACATCATTTTCAGATTATAATGCAATAAAATTATATTCAATAAAGGGCCATGGAATATAATTTTGTCAAAGCAAATGACAAGAAACCAAGAATTATGGTAGCAAGGAGATTATAGAAATAGATAATAAATTTAATATACAATGAGCAGTAGGGATTTATATGAGGAATACAAGTCTGGTTCAGTATTAGGAAAACTATCAGCATAAATGACCATATGAATAGCAAAACCAATAGAAATCTTATGATTCTCTTAATAGATGCAAAAAGAGTTTTAACAGAATACAACATTCATTCCTATTAAAAACCCTGGAAAGCATGAGAATAAATGATAAATAGTATCTACCTAAAACCATTAGCAAGCATCATCTTTTGTGGGGATAAGCTAGAAACCTTCCTAATAAAATCAGGGGTTAAATGAGAATGATCATTATCATTACAATTATTCAATAGTGTACTAGAAATGTTAGCTGTAGCAATAAGAGAAGGAAAAGAAATTAAAGGAATTAGAATAGGCAATGCAGAATCAAAACTATCACTCTTTGCATATGACATAACGGTATACTTAGAGAATCCTAGAGAAATCAACTACAAATTATATGAAATAACAACTTCATCAAAGTTGCAGGATATAAAATAAACTCACATAAATCATCAGCATTTCTATATATTATCAACAATATAACTACAGACAATATGACATACTGGAGAACCTGCCAAGACAATCCCAGGAACTATATGAACACAATTATAAAACACTTTTCACACAAATAAGACAGATCTAAACAATTGGAGAAATGTTGATTGCTCATGTGTAGGCAAAGACAATATTTTAAAAAATAATTTGAGTTCCGGTGCCAAGATAGCAGAGTGAGGAAGGAATGCTTTGAGGCCCTACCAAATTTCCCCTCCAAACAACTAGAAAACTGCCTCAGAATTATTCCAAGAGCAGGGAAGTAGCTCACCAGTCCAGTAGGAAAGGTCTAGCTTACTGGGGTATAAAGGGAATGAGCGCCAAGAGAAAAAACAGCATCAATAGCAGCAGCAGTCAGCCTCACAGCAGGGGGGTTACAGCAGAGCTTCAAAGAAAAATGTCATTTGGCCTCAGGCCCAAAAAAATTCTTGGAAGAGTTTAAAAAAGATTTTAGAAAAAAAATTAGGAAAGTAGAAGAAAAATTGGGAAAAGAAGTGAAAATAATGCAATAGAATCATGAAAATAGTCAACAGCATGGGATAAGATAGACAAAAATTTACCAAGGAAAATAACTCCCTGAAAAACAGAAGTAGTCAAATGGAAAAGGAAGTACAAAAGCGCATTGAAAAAAATAATTCCTTAAAAATTAGAATTTATGAAGTAGAAATTAATGACTGTGAGACATCAAGATATGATAAAACAAAATTTTTAAAAAGTAAAAAATATATAAAAGAATATTTGGCATTTCTCATTAGAAAAACAATTAATCTAGAAAATAGATGGAGGAGAGATAATAAAAGAATTATTCGGGGGCAGCTAGGTGGTGCAGTGGATAAAGTACCAACCCCGGATTTAGCAGGACCTGAGTTCAAATCTGGCCTCAGACAATTGACACTTACTAATTGTGTAACCCTGGGCAAGTCAATTAACCCTCACTGCCCTGTGGGGGGTGGGGGGGAGGGGGGAATTATTATTGGACTATCTGAAAGCCATGATAAAAGAAAAGTGCTTGAACAATATCTTTCAATAAATTATCAAATAAAACTGCCCTGATGTATAGGGTGTCCCCAAAAGTCATGATGTTTTGACAACTTTTTGAAAATTATTTTTTCTTTATTTTTGCCATTGATAAGACTTCTTTTTTCACATATAATATAAATTCACTCCTTATATATACTGCTTATGACATATGGTATTGTAAATTAAAACCAAATAATAATATTACAATAATTATAATAGTATAATAATTATTATTATATTATAAGAATTATTATTATATTATAATAATATTCAATGTTGAAAGACCCTTATCACTTTTGGTTCATCCTGTATTAGAACCAGAAAGCAAAATAGAAATTGAAAGAATCCAAAGCAAAGCTTAAACTTTACTCTCATTGAAATTGGCTCAGAGGGAATAACACACACACTCAGCTGGATATAGAAATCTATCTAATTTATAAGGAGGAAGGGATACTGATAAAAGGGAGGGCATACTGGTGAAGGTGGTGATCAGAAGCAAAATACTTTTGAGGAGGTAAAGGTTAGAGGGCAAGGAGGGGAATAAACAAGTAAAAAATAGCATGGGGGAAATACATGCTTAGTTATCATAATTATAAATGTGAATGAGATGAACTCACCCATTAAATGGAAGTGGATTAAAAACCCAAATCCTACAATATGTTGTTTAAAAGAAACACATTTGAAGCAGAGAGATATACACAGGATACATGTAAGGAGTTGGAAGAGAATATATCATGCTTCAGATGAAGCAAAGAAAGTAGGGTTGGTAATCATGATTTCAGACAAAGCTAAAGCAAAAATAGATATAATTAGAAGAGACAGAGAAAGAAACTATACCTTGCTGAAAGGTACCAAATGGTACAGAATCTAAATTTTTGAAGGAAAAGTTGAATGAGTGACAGGAAGAAAGAAATAATAAAACAATACTAGTGGAGGACTTTAACCTTCCCCTCACAAAACTGGATAAATCAAACAACAAAATAAAAAGAAAGAAGTTAAGGAAGTGAATAAAATTCTGGAAAAGTTGAATATGATAGATCTCTGTATAAAATTGAATGGGAATAGAAAGCAATATATATTTTTCCTCAGCAATACATGGCACCTACACAAAAACTGACCATGTATTCAGACATAAAAACTTCACAACTGGGGGGCAGCTAGGTGGCACAGTGGATAGAGCACTGGGCCTGGATTCAGAAGAACCTGAGTTCAAGTCTGGCCTCAGACACTTGACACTTACTAGCTGTGTGACCCTGGGCAAGTCACTTAATCCCCATTGTCCCACAAAAACAAAACAAACCAAAACAAACAAAAAACTTCACAATCAAATTTAGAAAAGCAGAAATAGTAAACTCATACTTTTCAGACTATAATGCAATAAAAGGTACATTCAAAAATGGCCAATGGAAAGAGAACTTAAAATTATTTGGAAATTAAATTATCAAATCCTAAAAAAAAAAGTGGTTCAAAGAATAAATCATGGAAGCAATCGATGATTTAATTAACAAAAATAACCACAATGAAACAACATATCAAAATTTATGGTATAGGGGGAAATTTATATCTCTAATTGCTTACATCAGTAAAATAGATGAAACAGTGAAATGGGCATGCCACTAAAAAACTAGAAAATGAACAAATTAAAAATCTCCAACTAAACACCAAATTGGAAATCTTAAAAATCAAAGAACACAGGGGCAGCTAGGTGGCACAGTGGATAGAGCACTGGCCCTGGATTCAGGAGGACCTGAGTTCAAATCTGGCCTCAGACACTTAACAATTACTAGCTGTGTGACCCTGGGCAAGTCACTTAACCCCAATTGCCTCACAAAAAAAAAAAAGGTGGTCTAGCTGTACCAGATATCAAACTGCATTATAAAATGGTAATTATCAAACCAATCTGGTACAGGCTAAGAAATAGAGTGGTGGATCAGTGAAATAGAATATGTACAAATTGCACTATAGTAAATAACTATAGTAATCCAGTATATGATAAACCCAAAGATACAAGGTTTTGGAACAAAAACTCATTATTTGACAAAAACTGCTGGGAAAACTGGAAAACAGTATGGTAGAAACTAGGTGTAGACCAAGATCTCACACTGTATACTAAAATAAGGTCAAAATGGGTACACAACTTATGCATACAGGGTGTTACCATAAGCAAATTAAGGGAACATAGAATAGTTTGTCTATCAGATTTTTGGATGGGGAAGAATTTAGGACCAAAGAAGATATAGAGAGTGATACAAAATATAAAATAGATAATTTTGATAATATAAAATTAAAAAGCTTTTGCACAAACAAAACCTAATGCAACCAAAATTATATGGAAAGCAGAAAACTGGGAAAAATGATTTGCAACAAGTTATCTCTGATAAAGGCTTCATTTCTCAAATATATAGAAAACTGAATCAAATTTATCAAAAATAACTCATTCTCCAATTGATAAATGGTCAAAGGATATGAATAGGCAGTTTTCAGACAAAGAAATCAAAGTTTAAAAAAGGTGCTTCAATCTGTAGTCAGACAGTATCAATTCTTTTTCTTGGGATTATGAGGGCCAAAATTTGATGTGTGGAGCATTATTTGGGTGACTCCCCTTAATATTGGGGTCCCAGAAATATGAGGGACCTTTTAGGTTCACCCTCCCCTCTGAACTGCCCTTTTTAGATATTTCTCCCAGGCCAATAAGAAAGGAGCCTCTAAGCTTTAGTTCACAAAAGGATTAGATTTTATTACTTGGGAATTAATTAAACAACAAAAGTGAAACTAATAAAAAAAATCAAAGATAAGGAAATAGGAAAATAAAAATACAAAAAAATGCTCTTAACTCTAAACTAACTTATGTGATCCTCAGACGGTTTCCAATTAAGCTAGTTCAAAGGAATTTAGGGTTTTCCATAATTAGCTCACCAACCTGAAAGTTTACTGTTGCTCGCAGCTCCAGAACACTAACCATGCACCACCACCACAAGGGCCAAGCACCAAAAAAAAAAACAGTCCCGGAAGATGCCTAGAATTTTGGAAGCAGCCTACCCTCCACCTCCCTTCAGGGAGAATTCAATCTTTCCTTCCCCAAAAGGGGAGGTCCTTCAAAAGCTGCCTATGGAGAGTCTAATTTTTTTTACCACAGCATGGATAACATGTTTCATCATAAGTCCTTCAGAGTTCTCTTGAACATTGCTGAGAATAGCTGTAATTCACAGCTAATCATCTTACCAAATTGCTGTTACACAGTACATTTCATTTTGCATCAACTCATGAAAGCCTTTCCAGGTTTTTCTCAGAGCAGCCTGCTCATCATTTCTTATACCACAATAGTATTCCATCATAATAACATGCCAAAATTTGTTAAGTCATTCTCCAATTGAGGGGAACCCCCTAAATTTCCAATTCTTTACCACTAGAAAAGAGCTGCTACAAATATTTTGTACCTATAGATCCTTTTCCTTTTTGTTTTTTTTTAATCTCTTTTTTTGATGCAAACCTAGTAGTGGCATTGCTAGGTCAAAGAGTATACATCGTCTTATAGCCCTTTGGACATATTTCCAAATTATTCTACAGTATATTTGAATCAGTTTACAACTCCACCAACAGTGAGTTAATGTCTCATTTTCTCCTTATCCCCTCCAATATTTGTCATTTTCCTCTTCTATCTATCCTATTAGCCAATCTTAGAGGTATGAGGCAGTATCCCAGAATTGTTTTGCTTTGAATCTCTCCTACTAATAGTGAGTTAGAGCGTTTTAAAAATATGGCTATATGTAGCTTTGATTACTTCATCTGAAAACTGTTCATGTATTTTGATCATTTATCATTTGGGGAATGGCTCTTATATTTGTAAATTGGACTCAGTTCCCCATATATTTGAGGAGCCCTTTATCAGAGAAACTTGCTTAATTTGTTTCATAGTTACTATTGCTAATTATATTTCCCTCCATCCTATTCCTTCCCCCACCCCACCCCTGATCTTTCTATCCTCTCCTTTCACCTTGTCCCTCCTCAAAAGTGTTGTGCTTCTATTCTCCAATTGAAAAATGGTCAAAGAATATGAACTGGCAGTTTTCTGATGAAGAAATGAAAGCTATCTAACACCATATGAAAAAATGCTCTAAATCACTATTGATTAGAGAAATACAAATTAAAACAATTCTGCGGTACCACCTCACACCTATCAGATTGGCTAATGTGACAAAAAAAGAAAATAATAAATGTTGGAGAAGCTGTGGAAAAATATGAACACTTATGCATTATTGGTGGAGCTGTGAACTGATCCAGCCATTCTGGAGAGCAATTTGGAATTATGCCCAAAGGGCTATGGGACTGTTCATACCCTTTTACCCAGTACTACCACTGCTAGGTCTGTATCCCAAAGAAATCATAGAAGGGGGAAAAGGGCCCACATGTACAAAAATATTTATAGCAGCTCTCATTGCAGTGGCAAAGAATTGGAAATTGAAGGAATGCCTATCAATTGGGGAATGGCTAAACAAATTGTGGTATATGAATGGAATGGAATACTATTGTGCTATAAGAAATGATGAACAGGAGGAGTTCAGAGAAACCTGGAAGTACTTATATGAACTGATGCTGACTGAGAGGAGCAGAACCAGGAGAACATGGTACACAGCAACAGCAACACTGTGTGATGAACAACTGATAGACTTGGCTCTTCTCAGCAGTACAATGAACCAAAACAATTTCAAAGAACTCATGATAGAAAATGTTCTCCACATCAGAAAAAAGAATTGTGCATTATGAATGCAGATTGAACCATACTATTTCTGCTTTGTGGCCATTGTTTTTTTCCTTCTGTTTTGAGGTTTTTCCCTTATGCTCTGATTCTTCTTTCACAATATGACCAATGCAGAAATATGTTTAATGTGATTGTCCATATATAACCTATATCAGATTGTTTTCCTTCTTGGGGAGGAGGGAGGAAAGGGAGGGTGGGAGAAAAATTTGGAACTAAAAATCCTGAAAACTATTCTAACATGAACTGGAAAATAATAAAATACTTTTATTTTTTAAAAATCAGATTACTGGGGCAGCTAGGTGGTGCAGTGGATAGAGCACCGGCCCTGGAGTCAGGAGTACCTGAGTTCAAATCTGGCCTCAGACACTTAACACTTACTAGCTGTGTGACCCTGGGCAAGTTACTTAACCCCAATTGCCTCACTAAAAAAAAAAAATCAGATTACTTAATTTTGTATCCTGCTAATTGATTTCTCTTAATTAACTGGTCTGATTTGATAATTGGTTTTCATTCACAAAAGTCTGTCTTCACCTATATCCAGAGTCCCATGCCAAAGCTGTGGAAGGCCTGGTACTGATTTGTAAAGAAACTGGAAGGCATTGCTGAATAAATTGATATACTTGGTAGCTTTGAAAAAGGAAGTGTTTTGCTTCTGACTTCCCCCTCCCAAAATCTGCCCTGACTTCTACCACCTTCACCCCCTTCCTCTTATTCCCTTCCCATCCTAGTTTCCTGCTGGGTAAGATAGATTTATTTTTTTGTTTTTTGCAGGGCAATGAGGGGTAAGTGACTTGTCCAAGGTCACACAGCTAGTAAGTGTCAAGTATCTGAGGCTGGATTTGAACTCAGGTCCTCCTGAATCCAGGCCCAGTTCTTTGTCCACTGTGCTACCTAGCTCCCCCCCCCCACTGTATAAGCTTTTTCTTGCTTCTGTTATAATAATTTATCCCATTCCACCTCTCCCTTTCTTTTTCCCAGCTAAAATTTGTAGACTATGTCTAGTAGCATGATTTATATATATTACCTCATTTGTTCCTCATAATAACCATGTGAGTTAAGTAATTAAAGGGAAACATTTGAAGTATGCAAGATGAATAGCTCAACAAACAATTCAATATTATGCGTCACCAGAAAACTGTAAGGTGAATCTATTTTTGAGTCACAGTTTTAGCAAGCTTCTTATTTGAGAAGGACCAAATCACAAAGTGCATGTGACTGTAAGGCAGCAGCCAAGAGCAGAAAAAATGGCTAGATTGGGCTGGAAAGGGGACTGAAAGGATAGCAGTTGAATGTAGAGCTTAACCCTGTCACTCTCATTATCCATATCTCAGGTGATGGAAACCAAGAGCCCAACAAAAATCAGCTGAGACTTGTCCTGGTGGGTAAAACAGGAGCTGGGAAAAGTGCAACAGGAAACAGCATCCTTGGGGAAAGAGTATTTGACTCAAGACTAGCACCAAAGTCAGTGACCAAGAACTGTATGAAAAGAAGCAGATTGTGGAATGAGAAAGAAATTGTAGTTGTGGATACTCCTGGGATTTTTGACACTGATGTGTCTGACATGGACACTTCCAGGGAGATTATGCGCTGCCTCATTATGTCTTCCCCTGGGCCTCATGCCATCATCCTGGTGGTCCCACTTAGTCGTTACACCAAGGAGGAACAAGATGCAGTAAAGAAGATCCTGGGAATTTTTGGTTCCAAAGCCAAGGAATATCTGGTCCTTTTATTCACACGGAAGGATGATTTGGAAGGTATTGATTTGAATCACTACTTATGTGAAACTACAGATAAAGGTTTGAAAGATCTGATAGGTCAGTTTGATGGAAGATACTGTGCATTCAACAACCGGGCAACTGGAAGTGAACAGGAGGCCCAGGTAACAGAGCTCCTGAGCTTGGTTGAGCAAGTAGTACAGAAGAATGGAGGCTTTTGCTACACAAACAAGATGTATCAACTGACTGAAAAGATAATTCAGGAAGAAACTGAAGCACATCAAAGAGCCTGCAAGCAAGAACTAGAAAGACTGAGACAGAAAACAATACAGGAATATGAAGAGAAAATCAGAGACTTACAAGATGAACTGGAGAAAAAGAAAATAAAAGAAAATACATTTAGGCATCTTGCAGAAGAAGAAGCTTTCTATGAAAACAAGCAAAGAAATGCCAGAAATGAGGTTTTAAGCCAAAATAAATACATTGAAATAATCAAGAGCTTTTTGAAATCAGCATTATCTACCATTCAAAACATATTTGAAGTTTAAGGAAATTAGTGAAAAACATCCTATACTTTCTGCTCTAGCTTCTATTGATCCTCAATGAATACTCAGCTCTCCTGAATCAGTTGTACAACTCAGGTCTTCAAGAATAAAGATAATTGTCAATCATTTATCATGAAAAATGTCTAAATTGATAAAAAAATAAAGGGATAGGGCCTCTTTCTGTGAAAATCCAGAGAAAGAAGTTCTGTTACTAGACATCCCCCTGAAAGAGAAAAAGACCTATTTATACAAAAATATTTATAGCAGATCTTTTTGTGGTGACTAAGAATTGGAAATCAAAGGAATGCCCATCAATTGGGGAATGGCTAAACAAACTGTGGTACATAATTCTGATGGAATACTGTTTTTCTATACGAAATGGCGAGCATGATGATTTCAGAAAGGCCTGGAAAGACTTATATGAAGTGATGTATAGTGAAGTGAGCAGGACCAGGAGAATGTTGTGCAAAATGAGAGCAATATTGCTTGATGCAGAACTGTGAATGACATAGCTATTCTCAGCAATACAATGATCCAAAACAATCTGAAAGGACTAATGATGAAGCATACCATCCACCTCCAAAGAAAGAACTGATATTTATTGAATGCAGAAGGAAGCATGCTATTTTCACTTTCATTTTTTCTTTTATTCAAGTTTTCTTATACAAAATGACTTCTGTAATAATATTTTACATAATTGTCCATGTATAGCCTATATCTATAAGGCATGTAGAACACCTCAGGGAGGGAAAAGATGGAGGGAAGGAAGGATAGAATTTGGAACTGTGAGAAAATAATAAGATTTAGAACACCCAAAGACCCTGGCTCAAGGGGATTGATTGGAATAAGATTGATTGGATTGACTGACTTTGCTTATTAACTTACTTAAAGTTAATTCAATTAAAACTACATCTGCCTGGCCCTCAAGAGGATGTGTTCTCAGAAGGTGTGAACTCTGACCTCAACACAATACCACCCTCAAGTCCAGTAAGCCAATGGATTTTGGTGATACTAGCCAATTAGCTTGAAGCAGTATGTAAGGACCACCTCTCCTCCTGATGCAGAGAAAGCTTCCACTCTCAGTCTCACTCTCTGACAGGCTTGTGGTGGAGGACTTGGAGGAAGAAGCAGGCCAAGCTGAAGCTCCAGGTTAGATAGGCTTCTTAACTTTCTGAGCCAGGCGTTCTCTTTGAACTAATACTTCATATATTTTAATAAATGCTTAATGCCCAAAACTGGTGCTAAAGCTTCTAATTTGTAACAAATATATTAGAAACCCCAGCTAATTTTCCCCAAACTTGGGACAGAAATAAGGCGACCACCTATAGTTTTATTCATCACAGAACTCTAAACTTTGAATAAAAATGTTTATTACCAAAACAAATAAAGTTATGAGGGTTTTTTTTTTTTAAGTTCTGTTACTGCTTTGGAATTCTCCTATCAAGATCCAGTAGAAAGGAAGGAATACAGAGCAAAGCTTGTAGTAGGAATTCAGCTTCACCTCCCCCACCCCATTACTTCTCATTAAAGCAATATACGAAAATGGACACTTTCACTTATATAAAATTAAATGTTTTTGCACAAACAAAAGCAGTTTAGCTGAAATTTAAAAAGAAACAGGTAAATGGGAAAAAAATCTTGATAGTAAATTTCTCTATTAGAAGTCTCATTTTAAGATATGTAGTGAACTGATTCCAATATATAGAAAAAGAACCATTCTCAAGCTGATGTGTTCAAAGGAAACAAGCAATTTCCAGGTGGAAAAAAAATCCAAGCTACCAATAACCATATAAAAACATCCTAAATTGCTAATAATTTTAGAAATGCAAATTAAAACAACTCAGGTTCCATCTCACCCCTATCAGATTTCAAAGTTGATACCCCCCCAAAAAAGAAGATGATAAATGCTAGAAGTCTGTAGGGAAACAAGTACATTGATGCACTTTTGGAGAAACTAAGAACTGGTGCAGTAATTTTAGAAGGCAAATTGGAACTATGCCCCCAAAGATATTAAGTTGTTTGTTCTCCTTGATTCAGCAATACCACTGCTAGGTCTATACACTGAAAGAGATTAAAAAAAAGAGAGAGAGAGACTCAGATGTACAAAACTTTATAGCAGATCCTTTTGTGGTGTCAAAGAATTGGAAAGTGAGGGAGTGCCCTTCATTTGGGGAATGGCTGAGGAAATTGTTGCATATGAACATGATGCAAAACTTCAGTATATTGTACCATAAGAAATTATGAAGGGGATGATTTCATTAAAAAACTGGGAAGACTTGTAGAAACTGATTCAAAGTGAAGTTATCAGTACCAGGAGAACGATTTATACAATGACAACTGTAGGGCCCAAATTTAATACATGGAGAATTAATTGGGTGACTCACCAAAATATTGGGGTCCCAGAAATGAGGGATCTCTAGTTTCAAAGCTCCCTCCCCTCCAAAGTGCCCTTTTAGATATTTCTCCCAGGCCAATAAGAAAGGAGCCTTATGGCTTCTTTTTTGGGGGGGAGGGCAATGGGGGTTAAGCAACTTGCCCAGGGTCACACAGCTAGTAAGTGTCAAGTGTCCGAGGCCAGATTTGAACTCAGGTACTCCTGAATCTAGGGCCGGTGCTTTATCCACTGTGCTATCTAGCCGCCCCCTTATGGCTTCTTTTCCACAAAAGGATCAGATTTTATTACTTGGGAATTAATTAAACAACAAAGGTGAAATTAATAAAAATTAAAGATAAGGAAATAGGGGAAAAGAAATACAGATAAATTCTCCAAACTCTAGCCTAAGTCTATACAATCCCCAGCTCATTTCCAATTAACCTAATTCAAAGGAATACAGGGCTTTTGTGTCCACTCACCACACCTGGGACATCTGCTAGTTTCTTGCAGCAACTCAGCCTTCCCTCAGGTAGTGTTCAATCTTCCTCCCCCAAAAGGGGAAGTCCTTCAAAAACTGCCTATGGAGAGGTTTCTCCTTCTGACCTCAGTAGCATATGTAACTTCAGGGTGGGCCAGGTGTGGCCCCTCCCAAATGAGTCAGCTAAACTCCAATAATTTTTACCACACAAGACTATTAAAAAAATATTTGAGAGATTTAGGAACTCCAATCAACACAATGGACTATCACTATTCCAAAAGACACATGATGAAATATGCTGCATATGTAATTACAGAGGTGGTGAATCCAGAGTATAGGTTTAAACATGTTTCATTCATTTTTTTAAAATTGTCCAATGTGCATATGTGTTTTGCTTGACTATCTGTTTGTAATAGTTATTTTTCCCTAGTGGAGATAAATGAAAAGAGAGGTGGGAAGGAGACAAGGTGGATTTTCACCCATTGAAAAAATAATTTTTTAAAATAAAATAAAACCATGTACCAACTGGATACTGGACCTTATTCACCCTTTAATTACTAATGACATAAAGAACTTTTTCATATTACCTATGTCCTAATATTTACCAAGTGATATTTTAGGGTTGAGAAGAGCAAATCGTATACGAGTATATTTGGATCCAGTTAGCTTTAGAATGGTGTTTCCCAGAGAGTGCCTACTTTATAATGAGATAAGCCATCTCATTATTCTTTTACTGAAGGTTTCAGAATTCTCTTATTCATTGTTAATGATACTAAGGATGATCATGATGATCATGATGCCAATGACAATGATGCCTCATTTATATAGCTTTTAAAAATTTACAAAGCCTTTCTTTCCAGAAATTTTGTGAGATTACTGCAGGTGTCACACCCATTTTACAGATGAGCAAACTGAGGCTCATGGAGACTAAATGATTTATTCATGGTCGTATACTTAGTAAATGTACAGGGTAGTATCAAATCTGCATCTCTCCTCACTCCAAGTCCAGTACTTTTTCTATTATAGTGTAATATTTACTGCTAAATTACTCTTGGCTAAATGTCTCAGAATTAATCTACCTAACAGAGATCATATTCAGTATATAATGATGGGATAAATTGAGTGACCAAATCATAATGACCAGGGAAAGTAAAAGAAAGACATCGATGCAAAAGGTGGAACACTATGGTTCAATGTATTTATTCTCATTCTACTAGATTATATGCATTATGTTCATAGAAGTTCACATTTCTCATTTTTCCAGGAGTTATTTCTCTGTGGTGTTGGCATGGGGAGAAATTGGGGGAAAGAACACTGCCATATTCTCTAGACAAATGTAAGAAGATCTCTTCCAGATGACATTTAGGTTGTCTTGTGGGCAAAAGCTCATTTATTCCCTATGGTAATGACCATTGCTATGCAGTTCTATATGGCCGGTGCCTGTGAACCTTTCTTGAACCCATTCTCTGCTGACCACACCTATTACCAAGGGCTCTTCTCTCCAATTTCAGGAGGCTGATTTTTTTTTTTTACAAAATATATTTATTATTTTAAGCCCAGCTTGTTGGATCCTTGCCTTCCATCAGAGCTCTGGTTGTCTGCGATAGCATGTTGTCCTGAAGTCCCATGCTCATAGTTGCATGAAAGTACCTCTTAATTTAGAACAACATCCTGGAGAAAGTTTCCTTGGATCCTTGATGGGCCTTCAAGCTTTCTTTTTCCTCCCAAGGTCACTCTCCCAACTTTTACTTGATATCAAAATTTAGGGATCTGATATTATGGTTCCTAAAAATACCTCAGACCAAAACCTTCATTATTATAATATGATCTTTTTTTTTTTTTTTTAGTGAGGCAATTGGGGTTAAGTGACTTGCCCAGGGTCACACAGCTAGTAAGAGTTAAGTGTCTGAGGCCAGATTTGAACTCAGGTACTCCTGACTCCAGGGCCAGTGCTCTATCCACTCTGCCACCTAGCCACCCCAACATGATCTTTTAAATTAAAAAAAAATTTTTTTTTCTTTTGCAACAAACATTTATTTTATTTTCCATTTACATGTAAGGGTAGTTTTCAACATTCATTTTCATAAGATTTAGAGTTCCAAATTTTTCTCCCTCCCTCCTTCCCTTTCCTCTCCCCTCCACAAGAGTACAATCAGGTTATATATCTTCAATCCACAAGTGTTCTTTTTATCAGTTCTTTCTATAGGGGTGCATAGTAAGCTTCCTCCTTAGTTCCTTGGGATTGTCTTGGATTATTGCACTGCTGAGAGTAGTTAAGTCATTCACAATTGCTCATTGAACAATACTGCTGTCACTATGCACAATGTCCTCTCAGCTCTGCTCACTTCACTATACATCTTTCCAGGTTTTTTTGGGATCATCCTGTTTGTTATTTCTTGTAGCACAAGACCATTCCACTACAATCATATAACACAACTTTTCTGATCATTCCTCAGTTGATGGACATTCCCTTGATTCTCAATTCTTAGCCTCCACCAAAAATTACTATAAATATTTTTTGTACAATTTTCCCCCCTTTTGTCTTTTTCATGATTACTATTGTTAACTGTTTCCCTTCCATCCTATTCCCTTCCCCATGATATTTATTCTATTATCCATCTTCTTTCATCCTATCACTCTTCAAAAGGGATTTGCTTCTGTCTGTCCCCTCCCCCACTCTGCCCTTCCTTCTTTTGCCCCTCTCTCTTTATCCCCTTCCCTTCCTATTTTCCTGCAGGGTTAGAGAGATTACTCCACCCAATTGAGTGTGTACATTATTCCCTCCTTGAGCCAATTCTAATGAGATTGAGGTCTTTGAGCCAATTTTGATGAGTGTTAGGCTCATTTACTACCCAGATTAAATAGATTACTCCATCTAGTTGGGTATGTTTGTTAGTCCCTCCTTGAGGCAGTTCTGATGAGTTTAAGGTCTTTGAGCCTTTTCTGATGAGTGTAAAATTCATTTACTGCCCTGCTCCTCTCCCATCTCTTCCCCCACTCCATAAGCCTTTTCCTGTTACTTTCATGTAGGATTTCACTTCTGCCCTTCCCCCTCCCCCAGTGAATTCCCTTCACCCCTCAATTTAACCCTAAAGATGTTATCATCTAGCTAAGTGACACAGTGGACAAATCATCACCCCTGGACCCAGGTTGATCCCAGCCAAAACCTGGCCTCAGACATAAGACAGTCGCTCACTGTACTACCCCAAGTATGTCCCCCAGCTCCAATTTTTTTTATGGTTCTCTAGGGTCTTGTATTTGAAAGTCAAATTTGCCATTCAGTTCAGGTCTTTTCATCACAAATATCTGAAAGTCTTCTTTCTCATTAAAGTCCAATTTTTTCCGATGAAAGATAATGCTGAGTTTTGCTGGGTAGGTGGTTCTTGGTTGTAATCCAATTTCCTTTGCCCCCCTTTCAATTTCTATTTTAGCTTCTTCTTCTAGAATTTCAGGGCAATTTTCTCTGAGAATATCTTGGAAGATGGTGTCTAAGCTCTTTCCTTGATCATGGTTTTCAGATAGACCAATAATTTTCCAATTATCTCTCCTGGACCTATTTTCCAGGTCGGTAGTTTTTCCCAGAAGATATTTCACATTGCCCTCTATTTTCTATTCATTTGGATTTGCTTTATTGTGTCTTGGTTTCTCATAAAGTCACTGGCTTCCATTTGTTCAATCCTCATTCTTAGGCAATTATTTTCATCAGAGAGCTTTTGTACCTCCTTTTCCATTTGGCCAATTTGACTTTTCAAGCTGTTGACTTTTTTCTCATGTCTTTACTGTATCACCCTCATTTCTCTTCCCATTTTTTCCTATACCTCTCTAACTTTATCTTCAAAGTTCTTTTTGAGCACCTCTATGGCCTGAGACCAATTCGTATTTTTCTCGGAAGCTTTAGATATAGGGGCCCTGATGTTGACATCTTCCTCTGAGGATGCCCCTTGGTCTTCCTTGTTACTGAAGAAACTTTCTATGGTCCTCACCTTTCTCTGTTGGCTCATCTTGCCTTTCTTTTACTTGACTTTTAGGTCCTTAAAGTGGGGCACTGTTTCCAGGCTGCAGTATCCCAAGATTAAGAAGTCCCAGGTGGTATGATTTAAGGAGAATCAGGTTCTTCCCTCACCCGGCCTGTTTCCTGGTCCTAGATGACCCTAGACCAACTTGCTAATCAACCAGCTTTGTGTGTTGTGGTTGTTAGCTCTGAGGAGCCTGTGCCCCTCCCCCACCTGGGCCACTGCTACTCAAACCTACCTCCTGGTTCTCAGCAGGGGTGTAAAATCCAAGTTCTGCCTTAGTACCAGCATAGACCCCTGTAGTCTCTCCCCTGTCCAGGGCTCAGCCCACTCACCAGACTGTGAGCTTAGTTCCAGACAATACTGGCGCTTCAGCTGATTCAGAGACTCTCAGGTTCTGCTTCTCTAGTGAGGCGTTCCTGGGACTGGATCTGTGTCAGGGTGACTGTGGGGGTTGGGCTCAACTCCTGTATCAACACAGCAGTTCCCTCCTTCTGACCTTCCAAGCCATTCTTGGTTACAAGATGATTTCAGCACATTCTTCTGTGAGTTTTGCTGCTCCGGGCATTTTCCTATGACGTTATTTGGATGTTTTTTGGAGCGATCGTGTCATGAATTTGGGAGCTCACTGCCTTTCCCCCACCATCTTGGCTCTGCCCCAAAAGTCCATAACATGATATTAAAAAAAACATGATTCCCATTTGATGACAGGAAATTGTTGTCACTGCTTCTTCTACAAATCTTGTCATTCTGGCCAATGTTCATATGCCCAATTCATGTGTAACAGTATCCAGATTAAAAATTGTTTCATCTAACAATTCTGTTACTATGTCTTTCAAGTTTCAAATATAAGGGAATTTAGAAATACAATAATAATACAAACAACACTTCAGATGGCATCAATTGTATTTTCTTTTTTTTCTTTTTTTCATGGCAATGGGGGTTAAGTGACTTCCCCAGGGTCACACAGCTAGTAAGTGTCAAGTGTCTGAGGCCAGATTTGAACTCAAGTGCTCTTGAATCCAGGACTGGTGCTTTATCCACTGTGTCACCTAGTCCCAAATGTCATCTATTTTTAACTTGTATAAAATTTAATCCTAATAGTTCCTTAAAATAAATTCTACAGTGGTACCCAAAAACTTACTAAGATATTCAGAAGGAAGTGAGTTCCTGAAATTGCCACAAACCCCAGGAGCTCTCCCCTGCAACCTAAAAATGATTAACCTTCAAATTCTTTACTAAGAGGTTTTTGCACTTCTCCAAACTTTAATTATCTGACTTTATTTCTGTAATTCCAACTTGGCCAATGTTGAAATGACAGAAAAAAAGTGTTTTGCAGGTTTTTTCTCCTTTCTCATAAACTAATATCTTACAGAAAGCCTAAAGTGGGAGTTAGTCCTGCTTACTGAGACAATTGCTTCAAACTCTGGAGAAATCTCCAATGGTACCTAGTCCATACCCACTGGTTCTGGAAGGTCCAATTGGCCCAGTTCCACGTCCAATTCCAGAGCTGCCACCAAAAATATCAACCAGACTTTTCCAGAACCAGCGTCTAACCTATATATAGTTGAAGCCTCACAGAATAGGCCAGAGACTATCGACAATGATTTTATTAAATTTCTATGTGAGAAAAATAACTTGAAAACAAAGCCCACCTTCCTGAGATGGAGGGCTCATTTTCCCATGGCAGGGATTGGGCTTTTAAGCCTGACAACCACAATTTTGGAATGTCATGGGTGTTGTGACAACATCCTCCAGGTGCATTGATCATAATACAAGACTGATGGTCATTCAGGTTCTGGTTGTCCATATGGTACAGAACCAAGGCAGCATCGCAGGAACAGGGACAAGGATACTGGCTCGATTTACTTAGTGGTTACTATGGGGACCAATTTTTAATTGGGGAGTGTTAGCTAAGTGGCTCGCCACAATTTGGGGCAAGGAAGGAGACGGACAGCCTCCCTCAAAATGGAGCAGAATTTATTTAACAAGAACAAACTTAAAAAAACACAAACAGGATCAGTAGGATCAAGGGAAAGGAAATAAAATGGGGAAAGGGAAATTATACAACCTGAAAAACACCACTGCCCAGGAATCAACTGAGAATACACAACAGCATCCTGTCACCTTCTAGCTTCAAGCTAGAATGGTGGAAATCCTCCCTTCTTCCCAGCAGACCCCAGGCTGACCACACACAGCCCCCAGCCAATTGGCTGGCCGCTCTGATAGTCACATGACTGCCCTCACTTGGCTTCCAATCATTATAATTTTGCCAGGCACATGTAGGTGTTGGCTAGTGGTGATGATGTGAGGTGCCAGCGCCATGGCGATGGCTACAACCAGTGGGTGGAGCACTGTGCTGTTTGTGGAGTTTTAGGCTAGTGCGCCTGCCGAGATTTATTTTAAATTCAGCCAAAAGATGGGGTCATAAAAACCTCAAAAACAATTAATTCTTTACATTACAGAATGGGAAGTACAAGCAATGTCAGGAAAGTTGATTGTTTAAATTATAGCTTGGAGTCAAGGTCTCCTAGAAAATATGACTTCTCCAGCAAATCCCAGTGGCTAGAAAGTTTATTACACATAACAGTGAAAATTTCACTTTCACATTCCCTCCTACAGGGCTGAGTTGGCTCTGTGGACAGGGAAATTATTAACATGATTTAATGTGACAGGGATGAGAGCAAGGCCACAAGGCAAGAAAGAGTGGTATTAATCCAAAGAGGATGAAGTAGAGGGTACTCCCAAGGCCTCTTGGTAGTTTGGAGAAAAAAAGTCAGAAATGGGGAATAGAGAAGAGAAACTTGACAGAATGTTTTAGCCATTATCCCATAAGTCCTCTGCTTGCTTATTTAGAGTACTGAGATCTTCCTCTATGAGGGAGGATTGATTAATGTAGAAACAGCATTCCTCCCCAATATAGGCACATACCCCTCACTGCTCTGCTGTCAGGGCATCCAGCACCCTTCAGTTTTGTAATGCCATGAGAACAAGGGAGTCAGTCTGCATCTGGAGGCTGGTGATAACCCTTCCATTTTGCTCCACACCTATGGCCAGCTATGCTGAGAGGTTCCCAATAAATGGATATATCTTGCTAAAGGCTGCCACAGTGACAGTTATGGATATGATGACAGATAACAGGCCCATTATAGGCAAGAAGGCAAATATTTGCTGTTGGTGAAGAGATAATTTTGACCAGAGCGTCACCTCAGTAGAGTGATTCCCTGGGAACAGGGACAGTTTAGGCATAGGGTAAACAAGGGTACATAGACCTTCCCAGAAAGGAGGGAGAGTATGGCACAAGGTGGAGCCACACAGGAAGAATAAGCCAGTGGTGGAGGGTAACTGAACCACGAATGTGCAGATGATGACTCTAAAACAAAGTGAAGAAGACTTATGGAGTATAGAGGCTGATGATGGGTAATTAGTGTTAGTGTTGTTATGGAACAAGAGCCTATTCTAGGAATCCCACACAGGGATGGAAGAGATGCCGTGACAATTGCTTTTATTCTGAACAAAGGTCAAGGGTCTGATGCTCAGCTTGTTGGGGAAGGTTTTAGCTTCCCATTTGCTGCATGAGGTATCAGTGGTTTTGTAGGACCCTGAAGTTTAATGTAGATGTAATCTGGGCCTCAAGAGTTGGCTGAGGGCGCCAAGTGATATCTCCAGGGGAACTACCCAGGAGGAGTTTAAAATGAAGATGCAATTACAATATGTAGTGTAATGACCCAAGGTTAGGGCCCATAGCCCCACCAGTGCCCATGATACAAAATGTGGCCTCAGTTTCTAAGGATACTCCTGAATGTAATGGGCCTCTCAGATAAGGGTCTGTGGAGCTGAGGACCTATATTCTTTGGCTAGGAATCATGTTTTCCTATATTACTTGCAGAGGGAGGGACTTTGTACTCTTGCCCTTGGATGGAGGAGGAGTTTTACTGGTTCCCTGTCTTGGGAGATCACTGAAATAGAACCCAGTCAAAGGAGTCATAACCCATACCTCTAGTGGAGCAGCTATTGCTAGGGCCTCTAGAGGTCGAGACCCTGAATAACGAGCCCAACAATTAGTTAGACTGAGTAACTTAGAAAACTGTTGGATAGGATTCTTTAGTGGGTAGATCAGCAGCAGGGCATCAATGCCTAATGCCCAGTGTGGAGGGGTCAAGATTAGCAGTGTGATAAAGCACAATAAATGAGAGGAAGAAGCCCAGGAACATGAGAAACCAGCCATGGGTATCCTGATTGCTAAACAATGAAAGAGAGGAAACCTTAGTCCAACAGGGGGAAATAAGTGCAACCTTCAGCTCACTTCCAAAGTCTTGGGTCAGTGGTCTATACATGCTATCATCTGCTTCTCGGCCTGGGGGTCTTGGGGACAGCTGTCTGCCTTAGATGTTGCCTGCTTCAGACCTTGTTTAAATTTCAAGGTCAGGTCACTGGTAGGTTCCACAGCCCAAAAGGCTGGTGCTGCTCTCTTGAGATGAGAAAGATGGATCCAGCACTCCACCCCATGGAGTTTGACTGCTGTAGTAGTGGTTAATAGGACTTCAAAGGGTCTCTTCTACCAACGCTCTAAGGAATGTTTTCTGAGGTGTCATTTCCAGTAAATGCAATCACTGGGCTGGATCCAGGGCTGAGTGTGGATCAAAACTTTTAAAGAATGAGACTGTGAGATGAGCTCGTGAATTTCTGAGACCTTTCAGGCCAACCCAATACAATATTGTAGGAGGGACCCCTTGTCTGCTATGTTTCCCACCCAAGGGTACAGTGGCAAGAGTGGCCAGTTACTATTTTTTTTTTTTTGCAGGGCAATGAGGGTTAAGTGACTTGCCCAGGGTCACACAGCTAGTTAAGTGTCAAGTGTCTGAGGCTGGATTTGAACTCAGGGAATCCTGAATCCAGGGCTGGTCTTTATCCACTGCGCCACCTAGCTGCCCCAGCCAGTTACTATTTAATAAGGGCTGAGTCTGAGAGAGACAAATGGCCAGAATCTGAGGCCTAAAAGGGCCAAAGGAAGGGCTTTTGGCCAAGGGATATTTAACTCCTTGGAGAACTTAGCAAGTGAGGTGTTAAGAATCCCATTAACTCGGGGCAGCTAGATGGCGCAGTGGATAGAGCACTGGCCCTGGATTCAGGAGTACCTGAGTTCAAATCTGGCTTCAGACACTTAACACTTACTAGCTGTGTGACCTTGGGCATGTCACTTAACCCCAATTGCCTCACCAAAAAAAACCAAAACAAACAAACAAACAAAAAGAATCCCATTAACTCTTTCAACCCTTTCCAATGATTGGAGGTGGGAGGCATAGTGGAGGTGCTGGGCTATAGGCCAAGAGGACTGTAACTTAGCTAGTGAGGTTCCAGTGAAGTGAGTGCCTCTATCACTGTATCACTTACCCTCCCCCCATAATGGGATGATTTTTTTCCTAATAGGCCAGAGACAGGTGTCAAGAATTTGAGAGAAAATTTATTTTCTAAGTGAGGAAAAAGGATTGCAATCAAGGTAGAGCACATGTGCCTGGGGCCCAGTGGGGGGGGGGGACCCAAGGTAGTGTGGGAAGATCTCAATACTTATATTAGTGACTCTTCAGTAAGGTGTAGCCCTAAAAATGGGGGAGCAGGAAGTATGTGACAAGTTTGATTCTCTGCAGGATGTTCTGACTTTGTCCAGTGTTTGTATTTAATCAGAAGACACCTGGAGAATTGTATGACTAGCCCAGAGGGTAAGGTCATCCAGACAGTGATCACAAAAGATCATTGTCCTGCCAAGCTCAAGGTGCAGCTTACTTGCTGGGCCTTAGCTCTGGAAAGCAGAGTCTAAATTTTACTTTGTCAGACTCATGGGTAGATACTATTTCCAGTAGAAATTCAAAGACAGAGTGAACAGAGGAGATTCCTGCAGCATAGTAAAAAAGGTCTAAAGAGTCAATAATATAGGCTAGAAAGGAATACTGATGTTATTGTTATTTTTATTGTTGTTGTTTGTCCTTAGTACCCAAAGAAGACCAAAATGATATCATGATGTTGGGGTCAATGTACAGTTTGCCTGTGGCTGATTATAGCAATAGATCTCAGAAGACCCCACCACAGGTTGGACACAATTAGTCCATAGGATCACTCTGGAGGGAGATGGCTAGATTTGCACATGTCATAAATCACTTGAGTTACCACAATTCTGCTTTGCTCACAGAGCACAACGCCATCTTTAATGTGGGCTCACCATGCTGGATGATTCTGTGCCAGTGTCTCCCATATTTTACAATGAATGCGAAAGTTCTTCAGAGAGACCTTGAGAGTGTCTTTGGATTGCTTCTTCTGACCACCACGTGAGTACCTACCTTGAGTGAGTTCTCCATAAAATAGTCTCTTAGGCAAATATACTTTTGACATTTGAACAATGTGGTCAGGCCATTAGAGTTGCACTCTCTGCAGCAGAGTTTGAATGCTTGGCAATTCAACTAAAGTGTCCAGTACCTTATCTTGCCAGGTGATCTTCAGAATCTCTGTAAGACAATTCAAATGGAAGCAGTTCAGTTTTCTGCAATGGTGCTGGTAGACTGTTCAGGTTTCACAGGTATGCAACAATAATGTCAGCACAATAGCTCTGTAGACTTTCAGTTTGCTAAGCAGCCTAATACCTCTTCTTTCCCACACATTCTTTTGGATACTACCAAATGCTGAACTAGTTTTGGCAATGTATATGTCAACCTCATCAACTATGTGTACATCCCTGGAAAGTGTACTGCCAAGGTAAGCGAATTTATGCACAGCATTCAAAATTTCTACATTTGCTATAAGTGGTGGTTCCATGTATGGGTAATGCAGTGCTGACTAGTGGAGACCCTCTGTTTTCTTGGTGTTAATTGTTAGTACAAATTAGCATAAGCAGCAGAAAATCAATCCATACTTTGTTGTATTTGAGCCTCAGAGGCTACACTGAATACACAATCATCATTTTCCTTGAAACACACCACCCACAAATCTCAGAGTACTTCATTCATACATTCAAAGAACATTTCTTAAGTACCTACTATGTTCCAGCATTGTGCTAGATGCTGAGGATACAAAGACAAAAATAACATAGCCCCCCAAAAAAGGAGGCAGCTAGGTGGCGCAGTGGATTCAGGAGGACCTGAGTTCAAATCCGGTCTCAGACACTTAACACTTACTAGCTGTGTGACCCTGGGCAAGTCACTTAACCCCAATTGCCTCACCAAAATAATAATAATAATAATAATAATAATAATATAACATAGTCCATGCCCCTGAAAAGTTCACATTTAAATATTCTTACACTTACCTACTGCCATCTTGGATTGGTATAATCTGTCTCATAAAAGTTTGAGTTCTTGGCTCAAATATCCAATATCATCATATCACAATTTCATACCCATGGAGGAGCAATTTCATGTAGTATAACTTTCCTGATCCTGCCTCAGGCTGAATTGATTATGGTATCATACAATATTCCATTGCATAGCTTCAACTTCTGCCCCCCCTTCAACAGTAAGCTACCTCAAAGGAATTAAATATGAGCCCCTGGAAATTACATCCAATTTCCTTACCTCTATCACTTCTCCTGGATCTTCATCATGTAAGTACTCCTGACATCAATTGTCCAAGGCCCAGTGAAGGGGGGATTTAATCCAACACCAGAAAACTTAGAACAGTGCCTTCATTTGTTTAAAGCATGGCTCCTAGCCTAGTACAGATTGCCTTCACCCAGTCTATGAATATATCTGTGGCCTTGGACAAATAGTTCTTATTGGGTGGGAGGAATTTTTCATACTCATTAGTGTTCTCTTGTCAGGAATGCACACTGAACTCAAAACTGTCTAGTACTACTACCCACCTCTGGCATTTTTTCTCCTCAACCTCAAAATTGGGCATTTCTATTCACAGTCTTAGAACTTATCAGTGAAAGTCCTCATCAAAATCCTTGCCTAGTACGCTAAGGGTTTCCATTTGACCCTACCCATAGTAACATGCCTAGAGATTTCTGAAAGGGTCGACAACAGGATACTGAGCCCATAAGATGCCTTCCTCCATGAACTGCTCTTTGTAGCCTCCAGAATTGTCCAATAGGCCAGGAACTTTAGAAAAGACCTCTGTTTGGGGTGGGGATGAAGGGTTGCTAGTGCTCTAATTTCCCTGTACATATTTACTAGCATCCCCATGGACTGTCCAGCAATTGCTTATTTATCAACCCTATGCCTCAGAAGTCATACCTACAACTTCCCTCAAGAGAAGTTATCACTTCCTTTATTCACCTATGCAAAATGGGGACTCTGTGACTTCTCCTCCCAATTCCAGAGGGGATATTTGTACTGACAGCAAATCCACCTGGGCTTTAGCTGTTCCAAACTCCTCCCATATTTCACCAATCGATCAACTTACACATGTATGGTTTTATGAGAGAAAGACCCATAGCTTAAGTCTGAAGCCATTGGAGACAGGATCTAGTTGTCCCTGGGACAGGCTAAACATAGTATATGGCAGGCCATGGGTGAGGAACAAAAAAATCCTATGTGTCAAATTAATTTACTAAAGGAACTTCACCTCTCCCTTACAGATCCTCTTCATTAAGCTAACTGTAACAGAAATTCATTTTTCACAAGGCCAGGTGCAAATAGCTCCCTAACTCAGTCACTTAAAAAGGGATAAAAGGATTGCCCATATGGAGGCTCTAAAGAATAGGTCACTGTAAAAGTATATTCTCAGGAAGCTCACTCAGCCTATTGAAAGCAGCTGTGGAGAATGGCTTAGCACTGACTCTATTAGACTGCATCAGAAAGCATTGGTCCATGAACTTATCAGTTTTCTTTTTGAACTTCCCCTGAAACCACACCAACTACTTAGTAAACATGTACCTATCATGTGCACCCTCAGGGTAGGTATTTTCCCAATTCTAGGGAGCAGTCATAGGACAAGCCTAGTTATTCCGCTCAATTCAGCCCACTGGATCAGAACCTGGGTGCTTCACCCCAACTTCAGCAGAGCCCACGGCCATTTCATCCTGGCCAACCACCAACCCCCTTCACCAGTCAGCAAGCCAAGCCTCAGAAGAAGCCACTGGTGCTGAAGTCTCAAAGGTGCTGGAAGCACAGTCTGTTCCAGGCTGGGTCTGCATTGCTTGCTGTGCTCCTCTCTCAGCCCAAACAGCAGGTGATCCCAATCTCAACCTTTGACTGGAAAACAGTCTCATTCTCTTCTTATATGGGTTAGGCTGCTCCAGGAGTTGTTTTATGGCATTATTTTGGAGTGTTTGGATGGGTTTATTGGGAGCTTGGGGGAGTCACAGTCTTTCCTCTACCATCTTGGCTCTGACCCCTGCAATTGATGCTTTTTCACCGGAAAAGTTTTTCTTTCATGTTTAGTACATAATATTGTGTATGCTATCATTTTTCTAAATTTTCTTGTATTGTGAATTTGTCTTATTGACCAGGGCAAGACCTGAACCAAGATCCCCTTTATAATGTCTGTTAGTGGATGGTGAAGAGAAACCAGTAAGTTGCCTGAGCTCTCTTTCAATTTCCCTCAGAAATAACATTAAATCAGGTCCCTAAATGGATTCTGAACCTATGTAACCTACAAAAAGACAAAGACACAATCTTCCAACCTGAGATAATTTAGAAGACTTCAGGAAAGATCTGTCTCATTAGGCAAAAGGGGAGCACAGTACAGAATGAAGGGGGGTTTGGAGAAGTCAGCAGGAGTCTCTTAGCCACACCACAGACTAGCAGTTGATCATAGCAGATCAGGCTCCTTGGTCCTGGTTCAGCAGGCTGGTGGCACAGCAGGTCACTTGTGAGACCCCCCCAGCCCCAGCTATGAGGACAAACTGTCATCTGAAGAACCACCCACAGGACAGGCATGACAAGGCCAAGCCATCCCAGCCCAGGGTGGTAAGGAATCCAGAATCCATAGAGGCCTCAGAGCAGAAAACCAGGGACTAGTCCCTGTCCCCCAGCACAAGAAGCTTGCAACAGTGTTCTTTGTGCCCTAGGAGCAAACTTCAACTTCAAAAGTAAAAGATAGTCTAAAGTATGAGTACGAAATAGAAAAGGACCCTTACCATTGATAGCTTCTATGGTAAGAGAGAAGACCAAAATACAAACTCAGATGAGGAGAATACTATCAAAATACCTACATGTGAAGCCTCAAGGGTGAAGATGAATTGGTTTCAAGACCAAAAAGCCTTCTTAGAAGAGGCCAAAAAGGATTTTAAAAATCAAATAAGAGGGATAGAAGAAAAATGGGAAAAGACATGAGAGAAATGAAAGTTACACAAGAAAATTATGAAAAAAGAGTCAACAATTTGGAAAAGGAAGCACAAAAATTGACTGAAGAAAACAATTCCTTAAAATATACAATTGGCCAAGTGGGGAAAAAATTCACCGAGGAAATCAACTTCTTCAAAAGTCAAATTAGCCAAGTGGAAAAGGAGGTACAAACGCTTACCGAAGAAAATACATCTTTTAGTCATAAAACTTTGAATCATTTCCTTATATACCTTGAAAATGAGATCTTTACCACAGAAATTGAAATATTTTCTTCTAGTTAACTTTCCTTCTAATATTAACTTCATTGAAAGCTCTGTGCAAACTCTTTTGATATATTATCAAATTGTCTACTGGCAACTTCTATGAGCCTCTCTTTGTCTGTCTTTCATTTATGCTTTCCATTAGCTCTTCTGGACACCACAAGAGAACAGCTTGACTGAAATTATTTCTTAGTGATTTCCTGTCCTTCTGGTGAACTCTGTCCCCCTCCCTCCTCTGCAGCTAGTTTATCTTTCTATTATTTTATTCTCCAGAACTAGCCAGAAGGAATGTGGTTTCTATAGTGATTACCTCACCCCGTGAATAAATTTTTCTAGATAAAAAAAGATACCTTAGGTCTTAAGAACAAAGATATAGAGCTTGAAGGGACCTTAGAAATTGTCCAGTCCAATACCCTAATTGTACAGTTGAGGAAACTGACTCAGTGAGATGAAATGATTTGTTTAAGATCATGTAAATAGCAAATGACAGACCTGGAATTTGAAGTCAAGTCCTCTGACCCCAAATCCAATGCTTTTTTTTTTATTTCTTGCCTAAGGTGAGGGGAAGAAACAATTTTTAAAAAAGAAAGAAAGAAAGCAAAAAGAAATTGCTACTTCCTCCTTCCTATCTGGATGCTCTGGGCAATGTCTCCAACTGTTCCTTCCTGCTATGAGGCCAATGGCCAAACATAAACACTAGCCATGAAATTACCACAGTTCATTTTCCCTCATTCCTCATATCCAATCGTTTTCCAAGTCTTGTCATTTTTATCTCCATAACAATTATACCATAGATTGGGGCTAGGTTGAGAAGGGTTTCAAATACCAAACAGCGGCAATTTCAGTACTTAGCACAGTGCCTGGCACATAGTAAATGCTTAATGTTTATTTATTGTTGATGATGATTTTATATTTAATTCTAGAGTTAAAGCTTTGTTGGCAGTGTACCTTTCCCCTCCCCTTGCCTGGTACCTTTTTGAGGCTCATTAATATTTTAAGACAATTGCCATAGCATTAAAGGAATTAAAGGGACAAATGAGAAGGGACATGTACTTGTCTCTCTAGACTCAGTAGAAGCATCTGTGTAGGGGGGGGGCACTCTGTCTATACCACAAGGCAGGGAAAAGGTGAATTGAATTCACTATGACTCAGCCAAAAGCAAAGATAGGGACTTTTCACTTAGAAGAGTAATAAAAGGAAATCTCATAGCCACCTAAGCAATATCACCTTGGAGGTGATGCTAGGTAAAGTGAAGCCAAGCAAGCAAAGACAGAGATGAAAGTGTATTGACCAGCCTCAAAGCACGTTGCCTGGGTGGTATCACTCAATGGAAACAAGGACACTTTTCCTAAGCTGTATAGCAGCAGGACCAATGAGAAGCTCTAGAACTAAGATTCAGTGAGTGATATTTAAGAAGCCAGAGAGAGAATGGAGGGATGTCATGGATAGCAGTAGCAGTACAATGGAGAAACACAAGAAGACATCTGTGGAGGTAGAGAGTGAAAATACAGTGCAGCTTCAGCAAATGAAAGCTGAAGATGGAGAGCTCCAGCAGATGATGTCTTCACGAGGCAAAGTTGCAGGAGGTGACAATGGTAAAGATGATAAGCAGTGGCCCAGGGTAGGAGCTTCAGTGGATGACAAGGGCAGAGTTGAGCAGCAAGAGGAAGGATACTCTGGGACCACAGGAAGCAGCTTTAGCACAAAAAGGGAGACATCACCAGATGCTGTGAATATGGAATCATCTGAACTCAAGTTGTAGAGATTTTCTTCTGTGAAACAAGGTAGATGGCACTGAGGCTCTAATTCTCCTCAGAGCATGAGTTTTCCTGCAGACTTTTCTCCTTCTTCACACTGGCATCCCTGTGGGTCTGTAGAATATCATGCTCATTTATGTTTTGGAATGATGCCCATTTGTTTATGGAATCTGAGCAAATCAATGCATGATTTTTTCCAGTTATTTTCTTAGTTTCCCTAGATAACAGCTATGGGATTTGGGCTGGAAGCAGGGTCTGGGAGGGGGGCAATACTAGTTTTCTAGCTCTTAGGCTTACCTTGAGAAGAAACCACACTCTGAGCCCCCAGCTTTCCAGAATCCAGAAGTGGCTAAATGAAGCCTCACTAGAAACCAAACCAGGTGAGGTGCAACCCCAATCATCTTTATTCAAAGCCACTTGTTCTGATTGCCAGAATCCACCTCCCTTTACTGTTTACCCTTTAACATATGACCTACTATTGTGGTTTCTTCCTTCCTAAGGAAGGTATGATTTGGTGGGGGGGTGTTGATTTGAATGAGATTTTAGGCTGAGTATTCTTTATTATACTTATTAAGGAACTTATGTGGTTTCCAATGTATGGTGTAGGAATCAGAATAGCAACTATTCCCTACTTCATGAAATAAATTGAGTGAAGTAACCGAGTGCATATATTTTTGAAGGAAAAAAATAATTTGGTTGACCAAATATTTAGCTTCTTTCTATTCTTGAGAAGGTGTATCTTAATTTACTGGTACTTGTAGTCAAGACTTCAATAAAAGAAGCCTTGATAATCTCAGCAGAGTCACATATCATTTACAGAACTCACTGTAATAAAAATTGCAATGAATAAGGCAGACATGCACAAATGAATCTGAAAAGTAGAAACCAAATATTATCCTCGATAACAAGTGGATCAAAAACATAAACACAGTAATTATGCTAAGAAAATAAACAAAACTTCACCAAAATTTGTGAAATATAGCTAAAGTAGTTTTTAGAAGAAATTTATCTTATGTTTCTGTACATATATTAGTAAAAATAGAGAAAGGAAAACACCATTAGATGGATTCTACATCCAAAATGTGTAGGACAAGAAACAAATCAATAATATCTAAAGCAGAATTTTTTTTAAATCATGGGATCAGTAAATTCAAAGATGAGACAAGTAATTTGATAGATATTGAGAGGAAAATAAAAGGATAGAGAGAAGTAGAAAGAGACAGAGAGAAAGACAGACACAGAGGACACAGAGGAAAGAGAAGCATACCACCAAAATAATGCAAGGGGGAATGTAAAATTTTCAATAAGTAAGAAATACGGAAATTAGTAGAAATTTTCAGGGCAGCTAGGTGGTGCATGGGGGAGCCAGGTGGTACAGTGGATAAAGCACCAGCCCTGGATTCTGGAGGACCTGAGTTCAAATGCTGCCTCAGACACTTGATACTCACTAGTTGTGTGACCCTGGGCAAGTCACATAACCCCCTTGCCCTGCAAAAAACAAAACAAAACCAAAAAGTGAATAGATCTTATTGTTCCCCTGATCAACTATCTGGACCTCCTTGTCTTTGATAATACCCTTCCTGTCTCCACATAATCTAGCCATAGCATCTGCATTAAGTTGAGCTGTTAAACTGATTTGTATTGATTTACATTTGTATTATTTGCTTTGGGTTGATTCGAACCATGCTAATGAAATTATTCTGTAACCTGTGAACAAAGAAATCTGAAAAACCCTTAGGAGAGAAGGGGTCTCTGAGTCTGTTTGGGTAGGGTCTCTAACATGATCAGGCTTATATTTCTTCTTGGGGCAAGATTAAATTGGTATTATGTTTTGTTTTGTTTTGTGTCTGTCTCTGATCTGGTTTATCTTGTAGGATATGTTAAGTTATCTGATCTGGTTTTTAGCCATGTTCTTTGATCTGGTTATTAATTTTGTAGGAGGACAGGTATGGAAACAAATTGTAGGAGATATTATAAGATATAATTTCTCTCATATGTTTTTTCATTCTGTTTGTAGGAGACAAGAAGATTAAACTATATAATAAATATTCAACAGGATCAAATGATATAATGTGTATAAATTTCTTTGCAAACATTTAAGCCTTATATTTATTATTAGCTATATTGATAACTATTGCAATAAAACAGAGAAAGAAAAATATTCTAAAATATCACTAATGAACACCGATGCAAAATTTATTGAATAAAATATTAGTGAGGAGGTTATAGCAATATTAGTAGTACTAGGTTGGAGGTATACAAAGAAAGCAAGAATTTTTCAACATTAAGAAAATGATAGGCATAAGTTATATTAATAATAAAATAATAATAATTACATTGTATCAAATGGACACATAAAAAGTCTTCAACAAAACATAGTGCTCATTGGTTTTCGAAAGAATATGCTAAAATAAATAGGAATAAAAGGGCCTTTTCTTAACATAATAAAAAAGCATTTAAAATCTAGAGACAGCATTATTTCTTATGGAAAAATAATGGAACCTGTAATCAATAAAATCAAAGGTAAATCAAGGATGCTCATTGTTTGTGCTGTCATATGCATTAGTGTTACAAATTTTAGCTCCAGCAATATGATAGATGTAGGTACTAAATCTGTGATTCCATTGGTTTAGAGAATTCCTGAGTGAGGAAACTCACTCTAACAATACAGATCAGCATTTTCTCTGCAAGTTTTAGTCTTAAGTTAGCTAGAGCCCTGAAAGATTAAGTGAATTGCTCAGGATTACTCTGTCATTGTGTGTTAGAGACAGAACTTGAACTCAGGTTTCTTGTTTTTGAGTATAGTATTCTAAAAAATATATTACATTATTGCAATAAAATAAGAAAAATAGAATGAATTAGCAAAGGCAAAAAGAAGGAAAAATTATTTCTATTTGTACATAATGTGATAGTTTACTTAGAGAACCCTAGAAAATCAACAAAAAGTTAATCAAGGAAATTAATTGCTTCAGTAAGTAGCAATATAAAAATTAATCCACAAAAATCATCAACCAATAAATACTTTTATCATTAATACCCAGTAAAGGAAGAGAAATTTCATTTCTGATAAAAATGCACTTAATGTATATGAAAACTAACATACATAGGATTTATATAAATGTAACTATAAAACATTTTTATAGAAAAAAAAGACCTGGATAATTTTTTAAAAAGCAATAATGTTCATGGATAGTCTATGCCAACAGAGCAAAAATGGTAGTATTACTCAAATTACAGATTTAGTCTTATGTCAAAAGATAATGAATGGAATAAAGTTTTAGAATTACACAAGATAATAACAAAGTTTATAAGATCAAGGATATCAAGGGATATCATAAATATGCTAAGAAATGAATATGACTTGCTTCTATCAGAATGCAGACTATATAAAAAATGGTACTTATCAAAATTATCTGGTACTGGATAAACATTATAAAAGCTTACCAGTAGAAAAGACTACATAAGAAATGTAGAGATTACTGCCCACAACAGTCTTAATGTTAGTTAAGTCAGGAATATAAATTATTAGGACAAGGACTCCTTACTTGAAAAGAACCGTTGGGAAAAGTGGAAAATTTTTGGTGATATGTATATATATATATATATATATATATATATATATATATATATATATATATATATATATATATATATATATACATGTATACACACACACACAAATATATGTGTGTGTATCATATACCTCACACCAAAAATCTATTTTGAAATGTATTTAGTTTATTTTTATTTTCAGTTCCAAATTTGCTCTGTTCACCATCTCTCCCCACACATTGAGAAGGCAAGAAATATTATATCCATTATACATATGAAGTCATGCAAAATGTATTCCCATATTAACCATGTTGGGGGGGGGAAGCAGGAAAAATAGTGTGAAAGAAAGTATGCTTCAATCTGCACGCAGAGTTCATTAGTTCTTTCTCTTTTTGTACATGATTAGTATTTTTCATTTTGAGTCTTTTGGAGTTGTTGTGGATAATAGTATCAATGAGTGGTGCTAAGATCTTCAGAGTTGATGGTCACTACAATATTGCTGTTACTGTATACAATGCCTTCCTAATTCTGCTCATTTCAATTTCTATCAGCTCATGTAGGTTTTCCCCAGGTTTTTCTGAAACCATCCTCTTCATCATTTCTTATAACACAATAGTATTCCATCACAATCATAAACCACAATTTGTTCAACCATTTTCCACTTGATGCGCATTCCCTCAGTTTCTACTTTTTCCCATCAGAAAAGAGCTTCTATAATTATTTTTGCGTATATAAAGTGATATTTTTAGGTCAAAGGGTTTACACAGTTTTATAGTCCTTGGTACACAGTTTCAAATTGTTTTCCAGAATGGTTGGACCAGTTCATAACTCCATCAATAATGCATTAGTGGGGGGCAGCTGGATAGAACACCAGCCCTGGAGTCAGGAGGACCTGAGTTTAAATGCGGCCTTAGACACTTAGACTTACTAGCTGTGTGACCCTGGCAAGTCACTTAACCCCAATTGCCTCATTAAAAAAAAAATGCATTAGCGCATCTATTTTTCCATATCTCTTCCAGTATTTGTCATTTTCATTTTTTAAATAATCTCAATCAATCTGATAGATATAAGAAGAAAAGCTCCATTTAATCTTATTCTTTCAAGTGTTTAAATAAGAATGGGCATTGCAGCTTGCTAAAAGCTTTTTAATGCATCTATTGAGTTAATCATATGATTTGGGGGGGTTGGTTGGTTTTTTGGGTTTTTCTTTGTTTTTTTTGCTATTTATGTGGTTCATTTTGCTTATGGTTTTCCTATATAGTGAGTGAACCCTGCATTCCTGGTAAAAATCCGTCTCAGTCAATCCATCTTTGTGATATAATGCTATAATTTCCTTGCTAGTTTTTATTATACAATTTTGCATCCATATTCACTAGGGAAATTGGTCTTTAGTTTTATTTCTTGCTTTTTGCTCTTCCTGGTTTAGGGACCAAAACCATACTTGCATTATGGAAGGAATTTGTTGGGATGCCTTCTTTACCTATTTTTATCATTTATGTAATATTTCAATTAATTATTCTTTAAATGTTTGGTAGAATCTGGTCCTGGGGATTTTTTCTTACAAAGCTCATTGTGTTTTGTTCAATTTCTTTTACTAAGATAAGGCTATTTAAAGATCTCATTTCCCCTTCTGTTAATCTGGCCATTTCATTTTTTTTTTGTGGAACAATGAGAGTTAAGTGACTTGCCCAGGGTCTCACAGCTAGTAAGTGTCAAGTGTCTGAGGCTGGATTTGAACTCACGTCTTCCTGAATCCAGAGCCAGTGCTTTATCCACTGCACCACCCAGCTACCCCTATCCATTTCATTTAAACTTTCAGTTTTATTGAATTATAGTAGTGCAAAATAGCTCCTAATAATTGCTTTAGTTTTTTCTTATTTGGTGGTGTATTACTTCTTTTCATTTTTGATACTGGTAATTTGAATTTCTTTTTTTTTTTATCAAGTTAGCCAAAAGTTTATCTATTTTATTGTTATTATTTGAAAAAAAAATAAAACCAGGTCCTGATTTTATTTATGAATTCAATGGCTTTTAAACTTCTAATTTTATTAATTTCTAACTTGGGTTTTTAGAAATGTTAATTAGGTGTTTAATTTTGGAGATTTTTTTAGTGTTTTTTCTATTTTTTGAATGCTTGATTTGTTGATTTGTTCTTTATCTTTTTTATTGATGTGAACATTTAAGGATATACATTTTCCCATAAGTGTTGTTTTAGTTGTATTGCACAAATGTTGTCTCATATAGTTATAATTTTAAATGAAATTATTGTCCCATTATTCTTTGACGGACTCATTCTTTAAGCTTAGATCATTCAGAGTTAAATTGATTTTTAATCTTTGCTTGAAAAGCCCTTTATTGAATATGTTTTTTTATTGCATTATGTTCTGAAAGGAATGCATTTAATGTTTCTGCTTTTTTGGTTATTTGTTTCTGAGCCTTTTCTGCCCTACTATATGGTTAGTTTTTTGAAAGTGCCATGCATAGCTTCCACTCAAATAATTTTAATTTCTAAGAAGTTATTTTCTTCAGTTAAGTTTTATGTCTCCTTTATCAAACTATTAATTTCCTTCTTATTTTTCTTGCATTACTCTCATTTCTTTTCCTGATTTTTCCTCTTCTGCTTTTATTTGATTTTAAAATTTTTTCCTTTTTATTTTCTTTCTTTAGCACTTCTAGAAATTCTTGTTGGGCTTGTGTCCAAACTGCAATTTTTTCCTTTGAGTCTTTGCAGATATTTTCAAATCATTGTCTTCTTTTATTATTTTCCTTTTTTGTCATATTAGCCAATCTGATAGGTGTAAGGTGGTACCTCAGAATTGTTTTAATTTGCTTTTCTCTAATCAATAATGATCATGAAAATTTTTATATGACTATAGATAGTTTTAATTTCTTCATTTGAAAACTGCCTATTCATATCCTTTGACCATTTCTCAATTGGACAATGATTGTATACTTGTAAATTTGATTCAGTTCTCTATATATTTGAGAAATGAGGCCTCTAACTGAAACATTGGCTGTAAAGATTTCTTTCGGCTTTCTTTCTATTTTTGTTTGTATTGGTTTTATTTGGGTAAAAATCTTTTAAATTAATGTAAACAAAACTATTCATTTTGCATTTCAAATGTTCTTCCCCCTCTCCATAGATCTGACAGGCAGATGATTCCTTCCTCTCCTAATTTCCTATGCTATCACCCTTTATGTCTGAACCATGAGCCCATTTTAACCTTGTTTTGGTATACAGTATAAGAAATTGGTCTATGCCTAGTTTCTGCCACACTGTTTTCCAATTTTCTAAGTAGTTTTTGTCAAACAGTGAAGTCTTATTCCAGAAGCTGGAGTCCTTGGGTTGATCAAACAATAGATTGCCATAGTCGTTTACTATTGTGTCTCCTGTGCCTAACCTATTTATTCCACTTATCCACCACTCTTTTTCTTAACCAGTACCAAATAGTTTTGATGATTGCCACTTTATATTATAGTTTTAGATCTGGTACACCTAGGCCACCTTCCTTTGCATTATCTTAATTAATTCCCTTGATATTCTTGACCTTTTATACTTCCAGATGAATTTCGTTATTATTTTATCTAGTTCTACAAAATACTTTTTTGGTATTTTGACTGCAAGTCATTGTCTTCGTCTGCGTCTGTATCTTGAACTTCTTTACCACCATAGATTTTAATACGTTTTTTTTAAAATTTGTTTTCTTATTTTCCCAGCCTATTTCTTGACACTGTACTTTAGAGCTGGCCTCTGCTCACCCTAAATAGGGGAACCTATAAGTTTTCAGTGCTTCCAATGTGCTATGATGTTCTGAGAGTCCTGGTCTCTTTCCCTTTCATTTGCACTAAGGTCCTTACCCAAGTAAGGCCTCACTTACTTGTGACTGGAGACTGTAACTGCTCCTCTCTACACTGGAACTGCAACCTGGAAGTGGTAGTGTTACTATAGGGGTCACCTGTAATCTCTTTCTGATTAGGTGTTTAGCCCCCTTATTGTCCTTACACATTGAATGCTCTTGGTGCTGCCATTGCTACTGCTGCCACCACATCCAAGCCCCACAGCAAGTGCTACTTTCTCCATTAGATCTCCCAGCCATCCCTCACCCCAACAACTGCAGAACTATTTTTTCTATCCTTCTAAGCTGTCCTGAACTAGAAAAATGAAATACTGTGACTTTTAAAAAAATTAGTATCCTATTCAGAATTTTATTTGAGGCATTTAATAAAGTTGTTTACAATGTTGGGTAGGGAGAACCTAGCAAAAATGCTCAGTTCCCTCTGCTATATTGGTTCTACCCTCAGCAGCTCTTGGATAAATATCTAGATATATTTTTTAAATGCCACAAAAATAGGAAGACAGCAGAAGGTTATTTCTTTCATGTTATAGACAGAAAAAACATATCTAAGCATCAAAGGATAAAATAAATCATAAAACAGCAAAACAGGCAGTCTCAATTATGTAAAATTTAAAAGTTTTTACCCAAACAAAATCAAAACATCCAGAATCAAAACAAAGGTAGGAATTTTGGGAGAAATTTTTATACTAATTCTTCTGGCAAATGTTTCTGCATATATCATATCATATCATCATCATCCCCAGTTTATAGATGAGGAAACAAAGACTGAGAGAAGATAAATAACTTGCTCAGGATTATACACCTCATAAATATCTGGGGTGAGATTTCACCTCAAGTCTGACTCTGGATCCAGTGCTTTTACTAGTTGCCCCATCTGCCAACCTTTGATTTTTCTGTTCAAACTAGAATGTAAGCCTTGAAAGGCAAGTTCTTTCCCTCCCTCCATCTCTATCTCTGTCTCTGTCTTTCTCTGTTTCTCTCTCTTCCCTTTTTTTCCCTTTTCTCCCTCCCCCTCCCTTTCTCATGTCCTCTTCTCTCCCTCTCTTAGGAGTGGGGGTAAGGGGACAGTCTTTATATTCCCAGTGCCTCTCAGAATGACTTAAACATAGCAGAAGGTTAATAAATGTTGCTGAATTAAATTAATAGCCAATGGAGGGCAGGGCCCTGAGGAAAGGGGACATAGGATGGTAGTAGGGACAGAAGCAGGTCCATTTAGAGTGGAGATTTGGCTCTTATCAAAGACAAGTTTCACTGACTTCATAGGTTTCTTGAGATGGGCCCTTTTTCACAGAATGGCCTCTCAACTTTCAGGACAACATCCCTGAAAAGAAACCCTGGTGTTCCCTCCTGTACCCTCCCTAGACATAGTTAGGCAAGCCCTTCCCTCTCCAAGAGCTATTTAAATAATAATCACTAAAAAGAAATGGGGCAGTTCTGTTAAGGTGGCAAGCAGAGGAGTATTTGCTGGGCCCCTCTGAGGTTCTGATTTCCCCCTCTCCTGACTGAAGACCTTAATGAGCATCTAACTTGAAGAAGAGGAGGGAGTGTCACTATAAAACTATTTTTTTTTTTCATCCTCTCTCTCTTCAGACCAAAGCCTTGGAGAGCTTCTCCTTAATGCAGTTGGATCAGCAAACATTTCCTGGTTAGGATTTCTGCCTCCCTTCCCTTTCTTCCCCACCCACCACGTGTCACTGACCCATATCCAGCTTGTTTCTGTTCTCAATGCTGTCTTGCTCTGCCAAGCAGATAGCGCAGAGACAGGCTGCTTGGGAAGCAAGTTATGATCTAAGAATATCAGCAAAAAGGCAAGCTGTTTCTGGGCTTATCAGGTAAAGAGCTATCAGATTTTTTGTTTGTCTGTTTGTTGTTTTGTTTATTTTAAAATTTTATTCAGCTTGTCTTTTAGAGTTTCATTAAGAGTCTAGAAACCAGGCTGTTCTCAGCTGCTGCAAATCTCTCTCTCTCTCTCTCTCTCTCTCTCTCTCTCTCTCTCTCTCTCTCTCTCTCTCTGTTTCTCTCTCTCTGGATGATCTTGGACAATCACTGGTCTCTCCTTAGTTGGACAATCACTGTTCTCCTTAGCTCTTCAGCTTTCTAGGCCATCAATTGGGGATTACCTTCCTCCTTCATAGAATCTCTGAGGATCAAATGAGAATGGGTGTGAGTATAGTTTGAAATGCATGGGGTACATCACAAATGATAGTTGTTTTGTTACTATTATTGTGCATGACTGAAAAAATTGACCAGGCTAAGAGACAAAGGTGTGTGTGTGTGTGTGTGTGTGTGTGTGTGTGTGTGTGACAGAGACAAAGAGACAGAGTTAGAGAGAAAGAGAGAGACAGAGAGAAAGACACAAAGAGAGGAAGACAGAGGGAAGGACAGAGACAGAGAGAGAAAGAAAGATGGAGAGAGTGATGGGGAGAGAGAGAAACAGAGAGATGAAGAGACAGAAAGTGTGTGAGAGAAAGACACAGGAAGACAGAGAGAGAGAGAGAGAGAGAGAGAGAGAGAGAGAGATGAGAGAGAGAGAGAGAGAGGAGAGAGAGAGAGAGAGAGAGAATTCCCAGGATGAATTAGAATAAGCAGAGATCCACTGGTCAACCCACTGTAGGGAGAAGATCCTTCTGGAATGGAGGTAGAATTATAAATGTTTGAAACTGAACTGTGACTTGAGTTGCTATTCCCAGTAACCACAACCTCTTAGCACAGCCAGGAACCTAGCAAACTGAAAGTGATTTCAGTTAGCAAAGAAAGAAGGTGAGGAGGAGGGGTAAAGCCACAAGTGGCAATGAAACCACACTTTGTTACATGTTTGCCTGGGTCACTCCCTGTGTCTGGCCTCTCTCTCCCAATCTCTGCAGAAATTAACAGGGTGGTTCTGAGGGGGAGGTTGACAACTTTTCTCATATCAGGATAACAATGTTGAGGGATTGAGGTTTCTCATACTATCCCATTTGGTGTGCCTGACCCATTCCCATATAACCAGGTGATATCAACTACAGCTACAGAGGCACCTGTATAAGGAACCCCTGTTGCCTAGGGGTGCCTTCTGGTTCTGAGAGCCCTGTGCTCCTGTTCAATTCAGGGTGTGACATAGGTGCTAAATGAGTCAGTCCCTTGTTTGGTTGAGCTAACTCCTTGCAGGGCTCATTGTTATTCCATCGTTAGACTGGGTCCAGAAGGTTTCCTGTTGGCTGCCCTGGTTCATCACTGGACTCAACTGCTGCTACCAGGGACTCCTAGATTGGTGTTTGATGAATTTCCTGGTCTCACTAGTCTCCAGGGAGCTCCCCTCTTAGAATATCCATGCACTGATGATCAACCAAGCATAAACACAAAAGGAACAGGTGTCATCCCCGAGGGGATGCCTGGCATCTGGGTGAGGAATGAGGTAGCCAAAACTGCTGATAGCAGCCTCCATCAGACGTGACTGAGGAGAGAGAAATTCATAAAGGGCTGTGCAATGGGCATAATGATCCCTCTGTGGGATTTAGTCCTTATAGTTCCTCAGCCAGAAGATTTCATCACCCTGGCACCAGCCCCTTCTTTACTTATGGTCAGAACAAGTCTTCCCAAAGATCCACATGTTGGATGAAACCAGGTAGGGAATGGTGTGCAAGCTCTACAGACTGGAGCCTCATGGAGCAGTCTCCTATTGCCCCTGCTTTTATTTTTATGGGATGTTAGGTTGGAGCTGTGAATGTGATCTTAGCTGAGCACAAGTTTCAGACATGAAAGGAACCCCTAGAAAACATGCCCTCCAATCCCTTTATTTTACAGATGAGGAGACTAAGGGGTAATGATTTACAAAGTCTACAGAGTAAAAAGTAACAGAGTTGAGATGAAAACTTCAACTTTCTGACTTGAAGTTCAGAGCAGGTGCCACTGCCATCTGGTGTTGGCAGAATCACGCATCCATAACAATTTCCACTAGTTCATCAGCATGTTATACTGTTTAATAAACTTTCCCTGCCTCATAATCTTTTTTTGTGTGGGGTAATGAGGGTTAAGTGACTTGCCAGGGTCACACAGCTAGTAAGGTGTCAAGGTGTCTGAGGCTGGATTTGAACTCAGGTACTCCTGAATCCAGGTCTGGTGCTTTATCCACTGTGCCACCTAGCTGCCCCTGCCCTGCCTCATATTCTTAACAGCGATCTTTGATGACAGTATCCTGAATTAAAGAAGGGCTCCAATGATAAAGATTTTAGGCACTACATCAGGCCAGTAGAGAAACTCTTTGGGGGCAAGGGAAGCTTTAGTTCTCTCTCTTATAAAACCATAGAGGTAACCACCTCTTCTTGATTTTATAATAAACAGGTAGCATCAAATTATAATCACTAGATCTTAGAGTTGGTAGGTCCTGAGTTCACTTCATCCAACCTCCTCAACAAGGTTGGAATTGCTTGTGCAACCCAGAAAACCAAGGTGAAATATCATCTTTATTTGAGAGATAGGTCCTTACTGATTGATACTGTGACCCAGTTGATACTGGATCACACAGCCAGTTACTCTATTGTCAACTCCTTCCAAGATTCCTAGTCCTAGGGCAGTGCTAAGCCTTGGGTTGGCTAGCAGCAACATGAAGGTACCAGATGTGGTGGTAAGATACTAGTAAAATGGGGTAACATGGTTCTGATTCAACAATATTTTTTTTATTCTTTTGAATGTTCTTCCTACTTAATTTTGATTTTCAGAGAATACTGGTTTATGGTCCTCAGTCTTAAAAGAAATGGCCAGCTACCAATCCCTTGGACAAACTCTGCAGGTAAACACTAACAATCTACTTTTGTATATTCTTGAGGGTCTGGTGGATTCTTCCATCACTCATAAATGTCTCACACCTCTAAATCTGAAAAGTAGGAAGGAGGTAACATGCGTGAGGGTTGAGACAAACTCTCAAAGGAATTGTGAAAAGTCACCTATACTCTCAAGTCCAGTTAAGAAAACAATGGTCTTTGTGTGTTACTATTCACGTGATGCCTTGAATCTTCATCATAAAACATGCAGCTTGCACATTGCAATATAAAGCCAAGGGGCTATAGGAGAATAGAATTATCTGGCATAATAATACATGTTTTTTTTTTAATTATAGTGAGTCTCTGTGTACAAGCAGCCCTGCCCCTTATCCTAGTCCTAGCAACTGTCTATTTTGCCTTCTTCTAGGCCCAATTATCTACTTAGTAGTGCTGATTCTTAGGACAATTGTGGAGAAAATAAAGTTTGTGTGACACATCCCTCTTCCATGACTTGCTTCACTTTCAGTAACCTCAACCCCAACATGTACCCCTATGCTCAACCCTGGCTAGTGAAAGCCAGTATCTTGGTATTTTCATCTTCCTTACTTGCCTTCTTTTTATAACCCAATTCCCAAAGATCAAAAATCATTCCCATTTGTCTTTGCAGAATACATTTCACTTCACTATCTTCCAAGAGTTCTCAACACTTTAAATGATCTAAAGAGACCCAACTATTAAACCTTTCATCTACATCCAGAAGAGATGTCTTGTTTCCTGTTTGTCTATTTTCATCTCCTACCTCAGTCCAATCTGTAGAAGTCACTTAAAAAATGCTTCTTTTAAGAAAATTTTTAAAAATCCCTTCCCCCCAGACAATGAGGGTTAAAATTACTTGCCCAGGGTCACATAGCTAGTAAGTGTCAAGTGTGTGAAAGCTGGATTTGAACTCAGTTCCGTCTTGAATCCAGGGCAGTGCGTTATCCACTGTGCCGACCTAGCTGCCCCCCCCCCCCCGCCAAATCCTTCTTGACTGATTGGCTGTTTCCCCTAGTATAAAAAGAACTGACTGGGGTGAACCGCCTTTTCAAGTTTACATTTTCTCTGAGGGTGAGGGGAAAATAAGCAAGGATTTTGATTAAATAGTCCTCCTGCTAGGTTATTGATTAAGAACAAAAATGATGTTGAATTGTGTCCTCTCAGCTCCTCTGTTTAATTTTACCCTGAATATCACCTTCTATATTTTTCACTACTAAGAATTACTCTGTTGGAATAATTATTCCTAAATTGAATGCCACAGTTCCTTCTGTATTAAGTTAACAGATTGGGTTAGGTGATTTCAAAGGTTCTTTCCAGCTTTAACATGTTGCCTAATGAATGCTTTTTTTTTAAATCTCCCCTTCTTTTCTAGAAAGAAGTAAGGAAGATGAAGGAATCAAAAGATGGAGATGTTGATGTGGGTAAGGAAATGGTGTCATTAATGTGTTATTCCCAGTGCCCTCCTGAGAGGCACTGAAACAGAAGAACTTGAGTGTGCACCATCTTTTCCCTTATGAATGATCAGCTGTAATCACAGAAATATGGTTGGCCTTATATATAGACAGAGACATCAACCATGTATGTGGTATAGTCTGACAACCTCAGAGGAAATTTTCCATCTGCCCACAAATATGTTACTGGCCTGTCTGCATGCTACAAATTTATTCCTTTGGGCTTAGGCAAGGGTACCTGTCAAAATTAAATGCCCCCAAAGGGGTGGAATCCTACCCATCCTCTAAGGTAGGATTCAAATGCTACTGGTCCTTCATGAAGTCTTCTCTGACCAAAGATAGCAATAATGCTTATAGTCTCTGAGCTCTCATAGAACTTTTTTGGTAATCTCTGATAAAGTGTCACCTTTTGTTTGATATTAAAGTCATTGGTGTTCATATGTTCCTTGATAGACTCTGGAGGCACCATTGAGGGCTGAATTCTCATTAATTTTATTTTACTCAGTACCCAGTACTGGACTGTGTATATCATGTTGCTCTATAAATGATTGTTGTGTAGAATACAATGGAATAGAATGAACTACTGAATAAATAAATAATACATTAGTAAATGTTAATCTCTTAGGTATCTAATTATTAACACAGAAAACAGAAAGCAGAAGCCTAAAGAGATAAGACCTAGGACAGGAGAAAAAAAATTGATGAAGTTAGAGTCATCTCATGGGATAATGTTTAGGAGGAAAATCCTAGTTGGGCACCCTTGGGTGGAAAGGTAGTGAGTGACCAGAGGATTGGTCCATTGAGATCTCTAGAAACACAAATTACTAGACTATCCACCATACAGAGAGAAATCTGGAGATAGTGCTGACTCCTACTCTAAAAATGTCTATAAATTAAGATAAGCAGGTATGAGGAATAGCACCAACCAAAGATATTTGGTGGAGATATAACAGGACTTATTGGAATGTGTCATTATTGAGAAATATTTTATCTTACAGATGACAGTGACACCCATCAAAACACTGAGCCATTGAGGATCATCCTGGTGGGGAAAACAGGAGCTGGGAGAAGTGCAACAGGAAATTCTATCCTTGGGCAGAGAGTATTTGAGTCCAAGCTAGGATCCGAGGCAGTGACTAAGAAGTGTCAGATAGGCACTAGGATGTGGAATGGGAGAAGAATATTGGTGATTGATACTCCTGCCATCTGTGAGCCAAGTGCCTGGACTGAAGAGATGTACAAGGAAATTGGGGATTGTTACCTGCTCTCCTCCCCAGGTCCCCATGCATTAGTCTTGGTGACTCAGATTGGCCGCTACACTGCAAGGGATAAGGAGGCAATGAGGAAGGTGAAGAAAATCTTTGGAGTAGAAGTGATGAGGCACCTTGTTATGCTTTTCACCCGTAAAGAAGATTTAGGGGGATCTTTAGAGGATTATGTAACAAATACTGATAACACAGACCTACAATGGGGGATCCGAGAGTGTGGCAGGAGATTCTGTGCCTTCAACAACCGGGCCACTGGGGAGGAGCAGATGGCCCAGGTGGAAGAGCTGATGACTATGATTCAGAGGATGGAGAAAAAGAATGGAGGCCACTATTACAGCAATGCTCTTTACCTTGATGCTCAGATCTTCCAGGAACATGGCAATAGAAAGTCTTCAGACAGCTACCAAAACTACCTACAACAAGTGAAATTCCAAATTCAAAAGCAGACCTCACCCCTAACAGTGGCTGAGGGCAACTCTATTGCCCAGGCATTTCAGAGGGCCAAACAATGGGTTTCTTCCCACCGCAAAATCTCCTTATGTCTTTTCCTTGCCTTGGCTCTTATTGTTATTATCGCTGTCATCTTGATATCAAAATAGACTGAGTAGTTTTCTAAGGTGGCCACTAATAATAATTGTTGGAAGCAGTCATTTTCATTGTCACAATCATGGAATTTTTTCTAAATGGGTTTTCCTAATTTTTGAAAACATATATGACTCTCAACTTCTAACTCTCTGGAGAATACTTGCCAAAGAGACATCTAAAAGAAGTCAACAATTATCTTACTTCTTTTAATAAGAATTAGGAAATGAAACTGATAGTTCTGCTATCTGTTAGTGTTAGTGGCATGTTTGGAGAGAAATTGTGAGGTACTTTGGGCTATCTATGGTGAACTCTAACCTTTTTCTATATCTTCTGCCTTAGAAATGCCACCTACTCCTATGGTTTTCATGATCATCTCTGTGTAGATAATTCCCACATCTGTATCTCTATCTCAGTCTCTCCAGAGCTCCAGATATACATTTTCTATTTTCCATAGCACATTTCTCCCTGCATGTCTTTCCAATAATGAAAACTCAACATGAAAAAAAAAAAACTACACATGAACTTTCTTCTAAAATGTGTCCTTCCTTTTCCCTACCTATTTTTGCAAAAAGAAAAGTTTATCCAGTCCCTGATGTTTGAAACTTTGGGACTTTGTCTAACTTTTCCCTTTTCATTTACCCAAACTGTGCAAGCTTAATCTGTCAAATTGACCTCCAAAATGTCTCTTCCACCTCCCTCATTTCTTCCCAAAGCCACCATGCTGATATCACCCATATAGGTTACTGCAATGCTCATAGAATATTGAATCATAAATTTAGAGTTGGAAGGGCATTTCTGTGTCATCTATGCCAACCCTTCTCATTTTATGGGTAAGGAAACTGAGGCCCTAATAAAGGCCACTTCCACAAGTCTCTCTCCCTACTGCAATTCACTGTCCCCTCAATGTTGTAAAAGGGCATTTCTTTTGTTTGTTTGTTTGTTTGTTTGTTTGTTTGTTTGTTTGTTTGTTTGTTTGTTTGTTTGTTTCTTTCTTTCTTTCTTTCTTTCTTTCTTTCTTTCTTTCTTTCTTTCTTTCTTTCTTTCTTTCTCCCTTCCTTCCTTCCTTTCTTAGTTTGTTTCTTTCTTTACTTTCTTTCTTTTGCATGGCAATGAGGGTTAAGAGACTTGCCCAGAGTCACTCAGCTAGTTATTTGTCAAGTGTCTGAGGCCATATTTGAACTCAGGTACTCCTGAATCCAGGGCTGTTGCTTTATCCACTGCACTAGCTAGCTGCCCTCAAAGAGCATTTCTGGTTTTTTGGGGTTTTTTTGTGGGGGGGTTGCAGGGAAAGAGCATTTCTTAAAGCACAGTCATGACCATGGAAGCCTTTCTTTCCCTACTCAATCAGCTTTGCTGGAGGCTCTTTATCATCTCCAGGATCAAATGTAACATCTGTGTTTATTTTTGTTTATTTTGGGGGGTTTTTTATTTAAACAGGTTATTTCTTACAAGACACAAACTAACAACCCATAAAAATTGCTATAGGGAGAAAGTTTTTTATGTAATAAACATTTTTATTTATAGTTTTGAGTTCCAATTTTTGTCCCTCCTTCCCTCCCTCCCTTATCCTCTTTCAGGTGGTAAGCAATAAGATATGGGCTATACATGTGCAATTATGTAAAACATTATAATTTTTGTCATTTTGTGCAAGAAAATGAATAAAAGAAAAAAAGTAAAAAATATGCTTCAGTCTGTGTTCCATCCATATCAGTTCTTTCTTTGGTTGTGGATAGCATGTTTCATCAATAGTCCTTTGTGATTGTCTTAAATCATTGTATTGTTGAGAATAGCTGTCATTCACAGTTCTTCATCAAATAACATTGCTGTCTTTGTGCACAATGTTCTCTTGGTTCTTCTTTTTCACTTTACTATATATCAGTTCATACAAGTCTTTCCTGGCCTTTCTGAAATCATCCTGCTTGTTATTTCTTATAGCACAATAATAATCCATTACCATCATATACCACAGCTTGTTTAGTCATTCCCCAATTGATGGACATTCATGTGATTTCAAATTCTTAACCATCATAAAAAGAGCTGCTATAAAGTAATATCTGTTGGCATTTGAAGATCATCATAAACTGCCTTTCCATTTCCAGTCTTCTTACATTAAAATTAAATGTGTGGTTGCCTATTCCTATCCCAAGTGTAGGGAAAATTAGCTGGGATTTCTAATATATTGCTAATAATAAATTAGAAGCTTTAGCACCAGTTTGGGGGCATTAAGCATTTATTATAGCACACCAAGTATTAGGAAAAAGAGAACACGTGGGTCAGAAGGTTAAGAAAGGGCCTATCTAGCCTAGAGCTCCAGCCTGCTTCTTCCTCCAAGTCCTCCACTATGAGCCTGTTTGAGAGCCAAACTGAGAGTGGAAGTTTTCTCTGGATCAGGAAGAGAGGTGGTCCTTACACACTGTTTCAAGATAATTGGCTAGCATCACCCAAATCCATTGGTTCACTGGACTTGAGGGTGGTCCTATGTTGAGGTCAGAGTTCACGTCCTCTGAGAACACACCCTCTTGAGAGCCAGGTAGGTGTGATTTTAATTGAATTAAATTTAAGTGAGTTAATCAGCAAAGTCAGTCAATCCAATTAATATTTTTTCCATAAAAGTATTTTATTATTTTCTAGTTACATGTAGAGATAGTTTGCAACATTTGTTTTTATAAGATTTCTAGTTTCAATTTTTCTCCCTCCCTCCCTCCCCTCCCTCCCCCCCTCCCCAAGACAGCAAACAATCTGATATAGGTTATACATGTACAATCACATTAAACATATTTCTCCATTAGTCATGCAGTGCAAGAGGAATCAGAGCAAAAGGGAAAAACCTCAAATTTTTTTTTTAAAAAATAGAGATAGTATGGTTCAATTTGCATCTAGATTCCATAGGGTTTTTTTCTGGATTTGGAGAGCATTTTCCATCATGATACCTTTGGAACTATCATGGACCATTGTATTGCTGAGAAGAATCAAGTCTATCACAGTTGATCAACACACGATGTTGTTGATACTATGTACAATGTTCTCCTGGTTCTGCTCATCTCTTGAATTCTTTCTTTTTGGCAGCTTGCAATATTTTCTCCTTGACCTGAGAGATCTGGAATTTGGCTATAATATTCCTAGGAGTTTTCCTTTTGGGATCCCTTTCTGGAGGTGATCGGTGGATTCTTTCAATTTCTATTTTAGCTTCTGCTTCTAGAATTTCAGGGCAACTTTCCCTGAGAATATCTTGGAAGATGATATCTAAGCTCTTTCCTTGATCATGGTTTTCAGGTAGACCAATAATTTTCCAATTATCTCTCCTGGACCTATTGTCCAGGTCAGCAGTTTTTCCCAGAAGATATTTCACATTGCCCTCTATTTTTTTATTCATTCAGATTTGCTTTATTGTGTCTTGGTTTCTCATAAAGTCACTGGCTTCCATTTGTTCAATCCTCATTCTTAGGCAATTATTTTCATCAGAGAGCTTTTGTACCTCCTTTCCATTTGGTCAATTTGACTTTTCAAGCTGTTGACTTGTTTCTCATGTCTTTCCTGAATCACCTTCATTTCTCTTTCCATTTTTTCCTCTACCTCTCTAACTTTATCTTCAAAGTCTTTTTTGAGCACTGCTATGGCCTGAGACCAATTCATATTTTTCTCGGAAACTTTAGATATAGGGGCCCTGATGTTGACATCTTCCTCTGAGTGTGCACCTCGGTTTTTCTTGTTACTGAAGAAACTTTCTATGGTCCTCACCTTTCTCTGTCTGCTGATTTTACCTTTCTTTTACTTGACTTTTAGGTCCTTAAAGTGGGGCACTGTTTCCAGGCTGCAGTATCCCAAGATTAAGAAGTCCCAGGTGGTATGATTTAAGGAGAATCAGGTTCTTCACTCACCTGGCCTGTTCCCTGGTCCTTAGATGACACCAGACCAACTTGCTAATCAACCAGCTTTGTGTGTTGTAGTTGTTAGCTCTGATAAGCCTGTGCCCCTCCCCCACCTGGGCCACTGCTACTCAAGCCTACCTCCTGGTTCTCAGATGGGGTGAAAAATCCAAGTTCTGCGTCAGCACCAGCATAGACCCCTGTAGTCTCCCCACTACCCAGGGCTCAGCCCTCTCACCAGACTGTCAGCTTAGTTCCAGATGACACTGGCACTGCAGCTGATTCAGAGGCTCTGGGGGTCTCCTTCTCTGGTGAGGCCTTCCTGGAACTGGCTCTGTGTCAGGATGACTATGGGGTTGGGCTCAACTCCTGTATCAGCACAGCAGCTCCCTCCTTCTGACCTTCCAAGCCATTTGTGGTTAGAAGATGATTTCAGCACATTCTTCTGTGAGTTTTGCTGCTCCGGGCATTTTCCTATGTAATTATTTGGATGTTTTTTGAAGCAAACATGTCATGAGTTCAAGAGTTCACTGCCTTTCCTCTACCATCTTGGCTCTGCCCCGATCCTATGTAGTTTAAATAATATTTTATTACCCTCCAATTACTTGTAGAAACCATTTTAAACAGTTTTTTTTAAAGCTTTGAGTTCCAAATTCTCTCTCTCCCATCCCTTTCCACTGTTTCATCCCTGGGATGGTAAGCAATCTGATACATGTTATTCATGTGCAATCATGTAAAAAAGTTTCACATTAATTATTCTGTACATGAAGACTTAAATAAAAGGAAAAAGTAAAGGAGGGAAGAAGGAAGGAAGGGAGGAAAGGAGGAAGGAAGGAAGGAAGGAAGGAAGGAAGGAAGGAAGGAAGGAAGGAAGGAAGGAAGGAAGGAAGGAAGGAAGGAAGGAAGGAGGGAAGGAGGGAAGGAACAAAGAAAGAAAATGAAAAACATGGTATGCTTCAGTCTGTATTTAGGCACCATCAGTTCTTTCTCTGGAGGTAAATAGTATTTTTCATCATGAGTCTTTTAGGATTGTCTTGGATCTTTGTATTGCTGAGAAAAGCTAAGTCATTCACAGTTGTTCATTGTAAAATTTTGCTATTGCTGCAGTGTTCTGGTTCTGCTCACTTCAATCTGTATCAGTTAATGTAAATCTTTCCAGGATTTTCTGAAAGCATCCTGCTTGTCATTTCTTATAGCACAATAATATTCCATTATATGCATATACCACAACTTGTTCAGTTATTCCCCTATTTATGGGAATTCCCTCAATTTCTAATTCTTAGCTGCCACAAAAAGAGGTGCTATATGTATCTTTGTACAAATAGATTCTTCACACCTTCACCCCACCCCCCACCACCACGTACACCTTTTTGGATCTTTTTATGATACAAACATAGTAGTGGTTTTGTTGGTCAAAAGGTATGTATAATTTTATAGCTATTTGGGTGTAGTTCCAAATGGCTCTCCATAAAGGTTGGATCAGTTCACAACCCCACCAGAAGTCCATTAGTTTTGCAATTTCCCCACATCCCATCCAACATTTATCATTTTTCTTTTCTGTCATATTAGTCAATATCATAAGTGAGGTGGTACCTCAGAATTTTTTAAATTTGTGTTTCTCTAATCAATAGTAATTTAGAACCTTTTTTCATGACTAAAGATAGCTTTGATTTCTGAAAACTGCTTGTTCATATCCTTTTCCAATTTATCACTTGGGAGATAACTTGTATGATTATACTTTTGACTTAGTTTCTATATATTTGAGAAATGCAGCCTTATAAGTTTTTCCCTCAGTTTTTTGCTTTCCTTTGTGTTTTTAAAAAATAATTGCTACTACTGTATTTTATAAATTAATCGATTGCTATTTATATATTAATGGCTATTACACCTGTTTTGACAGTAAGCATTTATTATTAATTAATAAATATACCAGTAAAGAATTGACTGTATGTCTCTCTAACTTCTCATAGTCTCAGGCCTTCATACCTACATAGTCCTAAGAGGAAGAGCCTGCACCAAGTGAGAGTGAGTCCAGAGAGAGGAGCAGGAGAGGGCTAAAAGAGACTGACCCTGGTCTGGTCTAGGGCTTTATCCTCCTCAGATAGAGAAGGGTCACTTCACATTGATCTAAGCCAAATGATTATAACATCATTCAGTTCCATTGATTGACATGACTTTAGGGTGGTCTAGAAAATATGCAAAAGGGCAAATTCCAATGTTTAGTTGTGGTTCTTCACCTGTCTGAACAAAAGAATCAATCTCCATTTCCCCTGCTCCCTTGGGCTTGTCTCAGACAAGAGCTGAACTTTCTGGAGTGTAGAAGGGTGGGGAGGACAAACTGATCTCTGGGTCCCCCCAAGAAATTCATTATTAATAATATCTATTTTCTCACACCTTCTAATTTTGTTTTCAGTTATTTTTTTGTGCAAACCCTTTCTAAATTTAATATAATCAACACTATCCATTTTTTATTTTGTAATGGTCTCTCTCTTGCTTGGTCTTAAAGTCTTCCCTTATTCATAGATCTGACTGGTAAACTGTTGAATGCTCTTCTATTTTACATATTGTATCACCCTTTATATCTAAATCATGTACCCATTTTATTTTATCTTGGGGTACAGTGTGAGATGTGGGTCTATACCAAGTTTATGCCAGTGCTGTTTTCCAATTTTCCCAGCAGTTTTTGTCAAATAATGAATTTTTTATCCCCAAAGCTTGAATCTTTGATTTTATTGAAAACAAATGATTGTGGTCATTTACTACAATGTATTGTGAATTTAATCTATTCTACTGATCCACCACTCTATTTCATTGCTTGTAGCAGATTGTTTTGATAACTACTACTTTATAATAAAATTGAGATCTAGTACAGCTAGGACAGCTTCCTTCAAATTCCCCCCACCCCACCCCCTCATTGATTCCCTTTGACATTTTTGACCTGGTATTCCAGATGAGTTTTGTTATTAATTTTTATAGCTCTGTACATTTTTGGCAGTTTGATTGGTGTGGCAAAATAAGTAGATTAATTTGGGTGGAATTTAATTTTTATTATACTGGTTCAGCCTAACAATGAGCAATTAATGTTTTTATAATTATTTCGATTTTACTTTATTTTTGTGAAAAGTGTTTTGTAATTGTGTTCTTATAGTTCCTGGATTTGTCTTGTGAGGTAGACTTTCAGGTATTTTATGTTGTCTGAAGTTATTTCAAATGGAATTTTTATTTCTACCTCTTATAGCCATGCTTTGTTGTGTGTTGCTTAAATAATTACTATAGAAAGCAGTTTGGGGTAAGCATTTTGTTAATTTATCAATATTATACCAGCAAAGGATCGATCACATGCCTCCTTAAGTTTTCATAGTCTCAGGCCGCACAGTAAGGAAAGCAGGTAAAGATCTTCAGCATGCCAGTTAGCCCAAGCAAGAGCAAAGCCCCCAAAGAGCCAGGTGGTCTTCCAGAGAGACAGCATGTGGTCTCAAGGAGACCCAAAAGAGAGCAAAAGAGAGAGAGACCATGTGGTCTCAGAGAACCAAAAGAGACCCAGAAGATGCCCCAGAAGCCCTACAAGCCCTAGAAGACCTTGGTGTGGTGTCTTTATCCACTGATCAAAGCTAATTGGGTCATTATATCTCAAACAAATCTTATTGGGTAGCATTGTTCAACTCTATTGGTTGACATGACTTGAAGGTGGTCTACACTAAAATGAACTCTAGGGATAACATCAGGGAAAAGAATGTAACAAAAACCCTCATTCAAGTTGCTCAAGGTGTGGTTTAATCCATAGTTCTGTGCACAAGGGAAAAACTTCCTTCTTTTTTTGAGGTTTTTCCCTTGTGCTCTTATTCTTCTTTCACAAGATGACTAATGCAGAAATATGTTTCATGTGGTTGTACATATATAACCTATATCAGATTACTTTCCATCTTGAGGAAGAGAGAGGGAATGGAGGGTGAGAGAAAAATTTGGAACTAAAAATCCTATGAAAACAAATGCTGAAAACTATCCTTATATGTAACTGGAAATAATAAAATACTTTTATTTTTTAAAAATCCATTAGTTGTTCAGCCATCTAGACATAAGAATCTATTTCCATCCCTTTTATTCCCTGGGTTTGTCACAGATGATATTTAATGAAGTTTCTTGAAGAGACTGGACTTTAAGTGTGACCAGAAACAGGACCCACAAACTTCTTTCCCTGCTCAAATGTATCTCCTCCACTTCAATGCCAGGAATCTCCTCTCATACAGGTGATTTCCACAGTCATTTTTTAATATATACCCCCCAAAGCAGGGCCCTTGTCTCAAGTAGCTCATGGTAAAATGTACTCTTTCCTTCACCCTCTTCTTACCCTCTCTTTCTCCTGTTGATCTGTCAGGATCTCATAGGTTTATCTCCATGCAGATGACTCACCAATCCACATAGCCAACCTTCATCCCTCTCCTGAGCACTTCCCCTTCTTCTCTGACTACCTGCTGTACACCTATCTCCATCTGTATGTCCCACAGACACTTCAGACCCAATACAGGAACACGGATAGAGAAATGCAGTGGAGCTCATCATTTGACCTCCAAAGCACATGATTCCCCTTTCTTAACTTTCCTATTATATTCACAACCTTGGAGTGAACTTCAAGCCCTCATTATTTCACCTTTCTGAAAGATTCCTGGAATATCTCTTTAGTATCTACTGGATCTGGGACTTCCCCCTCCCTCAGATTGGAGTGTATGGAAGGCAAACATTTGAGAAGTCCTCCCTTATCTCCCACATAAGGAGAGAGCTCAGGACAGTCCCCTCATCATTTCCCACCTAGCTAAATTATGCTCCCATTACATGACAAATAAGTCACATTCCCCTTGCTACTTTTTTAATGTGTTATCTCCCCCCATCAGATTGTGAATTCTGAGGGCAGGGGACTTTTGCCTTTTAAAAAAAATCTTTAGTGTTTAGAACAATGCCTAGCACATAGTACACATTTAATAAAGATTTATTGCCTTTCTCTTACCCTTATCTATAACCAGTCAGGCAATAAAGATTTATTAAGTATCTACTTTGTGCCAGGCATTTTGGTATGCAAAAGACAGTCTCTTCCCTTAATAACCTCACAATTTAGTGATAGAGACAACAAGCAAACATATATGTGCAAACAATATATATACAGGATAAACAGAAATAATTAACAAAGGGAAAGCAGTAGAATTACAAGGGGTTGGGATAAACTTCCTATAAAAGGTAGGAATTTAAGTTGGAACTTAAAGGAAGCCACGGAAGATAGTTTGTGATGATAAGGAAGGAGACCATTCCCGGAAGGGGGGGCGAGTAGCCAGAGAAAATGCTCAATCAAGAGATGGAGCTTCTTGTCCATGTAACTGCAAGGAAGCCATTGCCACTGTATTGAAGAGGACATGGTAAAACAGAAGGTGTGAGAAGACTGGAAAGGGGGGTGGAAAGCTAAGTTAGAAAGGGCTTTGAGTGGCAGATAAAGGAGTTTTGTGTTTGATCGTAGTGGTAATAGGGGGCCACTGGCATTTATTAGGTAAGGATGGGATTACATGGTTGAACCCGTGCTTTAGGAAAATTCCTTTGGTCACTTATTCAAGTCTTGACAATTCTATCTCTACAATTTCTTTGTGTCTCTTCTCTTATACCTACTCAAATAGCCTCCCCACCTCTGTATCCATTCAGGCTCTACTCATCTCTGACCTGAACTTTTGCAAGAGCCACCTAATTGGAATGCCAGCCTCCATTTTTCACTTCCTTGATATCATAAGCAAATAAGAAAAGCATGGAAAATGTATACATCAGATCTATGGACAAGGGAAGAGTTTATGACCAAATATATTGAGAATACTACAGGATGTAAAATGATGGGAAATGGATGAAGAAATTGTGGTAGATGATTGTGATGCAAAACAATTGTGCTATAAAAAATGACAAGCAGAATTGTTTCAGAAAAGTTTAGGAAGACTTATATGAGCTGATGCAAGATGAAATAAGGAGAACAAGGATAACATTGTATGCAGTAACAGTAATAATGTAATAATAATCAACTGTGGACGACTTAGTACCTCTATCAATAAAATGATCCAAGACAATTACAAATATTCATAATGAAAAATGCCAAACTCCTCCATAGAGAAAACTGAACTTTTTCCACTTTCTTTTTCTCTTACTTTATTTTTTTTTGCAAAATGGCTAATATGGAAATATGCTTTGCATGACTTTACATGTGTAATTTTGACATATTACTTCCTTTCTCAATGGGTGGGAGAGGGGCTGGAGAGAGAAAGAATTTGGAACTCAAAATGAATGAATGTTAAGTACATTTTTAAAAAATAGAGCTTAGGAGAAAGATGTAAAGAGAGAATTAATAACTTGGAACCAGAAGGACAAAATCTTGCCCAAGAAAGTAATTCCCTCAAAATCAGAACTGATCTAAGAGAAACTAATAACTCTATAACATCAAAGAATATTAAAATAAAGCCAGAAGATGGAAAAATAGTAGAGAATGTGAGATATCTCATCCTAAAAACATCTGACCTAGAAAAAAACATCAAGGAGGGAAATTTAAGAGTCATTGGTCTACCTGAAGAACATAATCAAACCTAGAGTCCAGACATTTTATTACATGAAATCAGAAATAAAAACTTCCTAGATGTAGTGGAAACAGAGACAAAGTTAGAAAGACTTCATTGATCACCTCCTCAAAGAAACAACAAAAAGAAAGATCCTAGGAATGTCATAGCTAAAACCAATGGCTCCAAAATCAAAGATAAAATAGCGTAAGCATTCTCCCTTCCCCCAATTACTAAGGAACCCCAATCAATATCACACACCTGACAGCTGGTAGCATAAATTATAAAAGATCTATGATTCCAATTATTCTGAAAGGGAAAATTAGAGTCTTACAGTAAAAAAGCAATTTCCTCTGCAAAGTAGGGTATAATGCTGCTGGGCAGAAATGGATTTTAATAGAATAGAAAAACTTTGAAGCATTTCTCATGAAAGACCCAAGCTGTGTAGAAACACTGAAGTGAAAAACAGCAGAAGTCAATAGAAACCTAAAAAAAAGACACATTTATATGAAGAATTTGAATAGCTACATGGCATTGCAGTGATAACATTCTAACGAGGGGGAAAACAATGCCCCTTTAGAACCTTAATGCCTCAGAATGTATTGAGAGAGTTAAATAAGAAAAACAAAGAGCCAAGAGATAGGTTGGTTCTGTTGAAAGGGTTTGAAGAGGGGGAAGAGAGATAAAGTACAAGGAATACACTAATGTAGACAAGAGAAACACTTTAAACTCAACTGGGAAACAATATGGGTTGGATGACATCTTAAAAGGAAGGATAACACAAGGAAAGGAATAACAGCTACAAACAAAGCAGACTTCCAGATCTGAAAAGATAAATCAAAAAGGGGGAAATAGAAATCAGTTAGAATCTAAAGAGAGGTACATCAATTGGGGAGTGGCTGAAAAAACATGGTATTATTCATTCATGCAATCGAGGTAAGAAATGACAAAAGATTATTCGCAGACCCACAAAAACTACTGCATGCAGAATCAAGTGAGTAGAACAGAAAAATTTATATCAGAAAACAACATTGTCAATAAAATCAATCTGAAAGACTTAAACTGTAAAAACAATCATCATCAAAAAAAAAGAAAAGAAAAACAATCATCAAACAAGTCTTTAGAGGACACATGATAAAATATCTTATCCACCCTTAATAGAGAGGTGTTGAACACAAGGTGCAAAAAAAGATATACATTTTGTATAACAAGTATCATATTGCTTGCCTTCTTAATGATTGGGAAAGGGGCTGGAAGGAGAGGGAATCTGGAAGTAAAATATAAAATGAATGTTTAAAAAATAAATAAACTTAAAAACAAATAAAAACATATACATTTTTGGATTTGCTCACAGTGGAGATTTATATTGTTTGGATTATCCTTATTTGTTACAATTTTCTTTCTTTTTTTAATGGGGGAATGGGTTGAAGGGATAGAAAAGAAGGAAGTTCCAAAGGAACTACCGAGAAATGAGGCGATTTTGAAAGTAATATGTGGCTTTATTATGCTCTTCTAAAAATAGAAGTATGAAATGAACATTCACGATACCATATGAATTGTTCTTTTTCTGTTTGGCTGTATGTATGGAAATGCTCTTTACTGGTGTTTGAGTTCAAAATAAACAAAATACAATCTACATCTTTTAAAAAAAGAATGGAGTAGGAAGAGAGGAAGTAGAGGCACTGATCAGAACCAATGTTTTTAAGAATTTCAGTCACCAAGTAAAGGATAGTGAGTTGGGATGATAGGATTAAAGTGAGAATTTTCAGTATTTTATATTTATGATGCAGTATATTTTTGATCTGAAACTTTTCAAGTCCCATCTGAAAGTTGTTTCTTTAAACACATATTCTTCAATTAAAAAAAAAATTAAGACACAGTTCTTTTCCTATTTCTTTTGGGCATCAAAAGGTTCATCTGTTAATGGTGGCATCATCTTAAATCCCTTAACAGTTAAATCTTCTCTTTTACACAAAAATCCTTTTCTCACCTTTTCATCACAAAACTCCATGTAAAGGAGCTTAAAGGGACAGTGTGGCTTACAGGGCAAGAGAAGAGGGAAAACATAACTTAGAAAACATTTGCTGGAGAGAAAAGAGGACTTTGAAAATAATGGCCAGGGAGCAAGCAGGAAAATGGTCCGAGGAGGTAATAAGCACACTCACACATACACACACACACACACACACACACACAGAATTAGCAACAGTCTAGTTAATCCACAGATCTAATATTTAAGAGTTGGCTGTATGTTACTTCAGGAGAGTGCCATTATCCTGGTTCCTCAGCTCAGGAACCCTCTTGTCTCAAAAGGGCTCAGCAGCAGGAGTTCACCAGTCAGGTGACCTTAGAGGTCTCTTCTCTTCATTGGCCCCATTTCCTGGAAATGGGCGGTCCTTTGGTCAGACAACTTTCATTTTCCATCTGCTTTCTGCTGCTCACATATATCAGGCTCTAGCACATCCACACAAACACCTGACCCCAAGCTCATGCTCTGTGAGAAAGGGAGGAGAAGAGTGTTCTTTTGCTCACAAGTCCCAACCACAGTTGCCAGATTGACCAGGATGAGGGGTATGGTGTCATCTCTGTGGGAGGGTGGGACTCCTTGGTTCTGTCCAGGGGGGCAGACCTGCCAATCTCCGTCTGCTTGTTTCTCTGCTTGCCTAGCTTTGGCTCCTGGCTGAATCAGGGTGAAATTGTCCGTTATTGTTTCTGCTGCTTATCCTTCAATTCTCAAAGAGGAGCATTACTCAAGGTGATAATCATGCCTTGCACTGAATTGGATTTAAGTGAGGGAGGGAAGTACAAAGTCACCAGCCTCACTCTCTTCTCCAGAGCCATCTGGGTCCAATGACAAGATATACATCAGGATGACTGGAGATGGCCCCAGATGTTTTAGGGCAACTGGGGATAAGTGACATTTCCAGGTCATACAGCTAGTAAGTGTGTGAGGTGAGATTGAATTCAGGATAGCTCCCAACTTCAGTGCCAGTGCTCTATCACTGCACCAACTAGCAGCCCTCAGGGTGAAGTACATGTGTGATGGGTGACTCCCCACTCCCTCCAAGAATCCCAGGGTTTGCTCCTAGAGGATAGTCCCTTCTCAGGGGAATGATTGCCCTTGCACACTTGGCCAGATTTGTGAGTGAGGGCTGTTCTTGAGTGGAGGTGGGTGAGAGAAGCTGGAACCAGCCTTGTTGCCTCTAGCCAAAGAGTTCTTCAAAATGATTTTTGAAAGTGCTCAGATTCAAAGCATGAGAAGGTGGTTTTAAACCCTACTGAGCATAACAGAAAGTTTACCATTTTCCCCCCAAAATACTTTAATTCAGAGACCTGAAGACAAATGTTGGCACCATCATATGACAGAAACTACTGTTCAGGTACGACAATGGAGAAATGGAGAAATAGTGTCTATTCAGAGTGAACACTCCCCTTACTTAGTTATTCACTCTATCATATTATCCCTGTTTGACTTGTTTGGGAAAATGAAAACACAGAGACCTTAGGTACTTCTTTAGGTTCACATAGCTAATGAGTAAGAGGGATTGGATTTCTTTTTTTTTTTTCAAGTATCATAATGTTTATTGATAGATACAAGTATATAAAATCAGGGCATGAACATAACTTGATAAATTAAGTAAACTTAATTTCGATACTATAATAAGGAGCAATTCAAATTCTCACCATTTTTTTTTGTTTCACACCCACAAAAACCATTTCTCTTCAAGGGCATTAACGATCTCTCAAAACTGATCAGTTTTGTGCAAGTAAACGATGTTTCTTTTAAAAAGACTTATGCACTTGCCCAGGATCAAGCATATTAAAATCTAGTACATAAAGCCCATTACTAGAGGTAGAAATACAGGCAATATACTATTATGGTAACAACCATCGATTACAGTTAAGAATCCTCTGTAACTACCAAATGGATAATCAATATTGCAACAAACTGAAGTATTACACTGAGCAAAGTGCATCTCTACAGTATTCAGTGTTGCTATTCAGTTTTCTAACTTAAAACAGCCTATGATAACTGGCAGCCAAGAAGGTCCTTGCAACAGACTGCCTCTGTTTGAGAACTCAGAATGTAATTATTGCATGCTGCTAATACACTATCTAAACATTAAGGATACTCTAAGATATTTGATGGTAGACTATGATTAAGACATTATACGGGATTGGATTTCAAATAGACCAGTATTGGGTCCTTCCCCTCCCCTAACTTTCAAGGAACTATTAGTAGATACACTCCTTTGCCTATTTACACTATTCAGGAACTTTGAGTTACTCAAATCTAAATTAGAAAAGTGATATTTGTGCATTCAAGAATATTTTTAGTATTTATTTATGTACTGACAAAACTTTACCCTTCAAAACCCAAATGGCAAAATATGGGAATTGTAACTATTGTCAGACTCATAGGTAGAGAATATTTCCAGTGAAAAATTCAAAGGTAGAGTGAACAGAGGAGATTTCTGTGGCATAGTCCAATTTCCTCACCTCTATGAGCTCTCCTAGATCTTCATCATGTAAGTACTCCTGACCTCAATTATCCAAGGCACAATGGAGGGGGGATTTAATCCACCAACATTAAAACTTAGAACAGTGCCCTCATTTGTTCACCCAGTCTATGAATATATCTGTGGCCTTGGACAAATTGGCCTTACTGGGTGGAGAATTTCCATACTCATTAGTGTTCCTGTGTCAGGAAAACACACTGAACTCAAAACTGCCTAGTACTGCTACCCACCTCTGGCATTTTTTCTCCTCAATCTCAAAATTTGCATTTCTATTCACAGCCTTAGAATTTATCAGTGAGAGTCATAAGGGTTTCCATTTGACCCTGCCCACAGTAACCTGCCTAGGGTTGCTGAAAGGACCTACACAGATACTGAGCCCATAAAATGCCTTCCCTCCATGAACTGCTCTTTGTAGCCTCCCAGAATTGTCCGATAGGCCAGGAACTTTAGAAAATGCCTCTAGTGGGTTGGGGCCTGAAGGACCTCTAGTGCTCTAATTTTCCCTGCACATAGTTACTAGCATCCCCTATGGACTGTCCAGACAATTGCTTATTATCAACCTTCTGCCTCAGGAGTCATACCTACAACTTCCCTCAGAGAAGTTATCACTTCCTTTATTCACCTGTCCAAACTGGGGATGCTGTGACTTCTCCCAGTTCCAGAGTGATTATTTATATCTGCCCAGGCCTTACCTGTCTCAAGTTCCTGCTCATTTTCACCAATTGGTTAACTCACAGATGTATAGTTTTATGGGATAAAGACCCATAGCTAAAGTCTGAAGCCATTGCAGTGAAATTCCACCCAGAAGACAGGATCTAGTTGTTTCTGGGACAGGCTAAACATAGTGTATGGTGAAGAACAAATAAATCCTATGTATCAAATTAATTTACTAAAGGAACTTCACCTCTCCCTTACAGATCCTCCTCATCAAGTTAGCTGTAAAAGAAATTCTTTTCACAAGTCAGGTGCAAATAACTCCCTGATTCAGTCAATAAAAAGGGATAAAATCATTGCCCATATGGAGGCTCTAACAAATTTATTTGTCACTGTAAAAGTACATTCTCAAGGATCTCACCCAGCTATTGAAAGCAGCTGTGGAGAGTGGCTTGCACTGATTCTATTAGAGCACTACCTTCAGAAAGCATTGGTCCACAAACTTATCAGTTTTCTGTTTTAACTCCTCTGAATCCCTGCCAACTCCTTGGTAAAGATGTACCCACTATGGGCACCATCAGGATAGGTATTTGCCCAATTCTAAGGAGCAAGTCATAGGATAAGTCCTAGTTATTTCTAGGTGATAGTACCTAAGTTTTCTCCACATGTCCGCTCTCTTTCTCCAGTCCTCATGACTCTGCTTTCAGTAGGAACTAGACTCTCTGGGACAGAAATCACAGAGTGTGCTCCTGTCTGGGGACCATCAGTTCTCACCCTTAGAAGGAAGGATTCCTTCACTTTTACAGTCACTAATTCCAATGCATGGTTTGGCTTTCCTTGAATGATCCCTGAAAGATAAGAGCTCTTTCTGGTTATAAGAATCCATCCAATTTATGCAGAACAGTTACCCACTACCAAAGAAGGCTGGACTTGGGATTTTCTTTACCCTTCAGGGCAACCTTCTCCAATATCCACTGATCTAGTTGCTCTAAGTAGGAGCTTATTTTCTATCTCATAGAAAGGACTCTCCATACATGATCAAAAAGATCCTTGAGATCAAATGCCATGTAATGCTCCATTATTCTGATCACACTATTCTCCTATGGCTTAGGTCCCTCATTTGTACCCTTTTACAGAAAATTAATCCCTATGGATTAGGGAAGGAAGAATGGCCTCTTCATGTTGAAGTGGGGAAGGAGGAAGAAGCTTCATTAAAGAAATTCTGACAAATATTAGTCTCTACAACTAATCCTCTTAAAACTGTCATCAAGGTTGTCATCAATGTGGAAGCTGAATACTTTTGTGCAAATATTATTTAAGTGGAAAAGTTGGGCTATTATTTGTTTGATGTTTACTTGGTCCATCTCTATTTGGGTATTAATAAGGCCTGAGATGTGTTTTTTCCTATTCCTTTGATACCTTCCTCTCCTTCAGGGACCTGGTAAATCAACCCTTCTTCCCCCTCACAGTTGAGCCACTGGACTCTATGTCTATGCTCCAAATTTAAATCTAGCCAAGGGAAGAGAGGCTCAGCACAAGAAGGCTGGCAAGTGGGGGATGAATGTGGGATCCATGCCAAATGGTTAAACTAAGGTATGAATGGTTGCAACCTACATCAGTGAAGGGGGAGACAACATGAATCAAATCATACTTCTTTTGCAGTATATATGGGAGTATTAAAGAAATCATAGGTTTGTGTAATTTTATTCCTTAGGCTTACTAGAATGAATCTTAGATGACTCGTGAATGTGCTAGAGTAAATTAAGGGGATGATGTTTTTGTCATTGATTCATCCCTAGGGAACAGAGACAGAATCTAGGACCCCAACTTATCCTCATGGGGAAAAGAAGGATTGTAGGAGACTTGAGAAAAGAACAGCTTCTTGGTTCATTTCTTCTGAAATGTAAAGGGATTATGTTTATGACAAATGTGAGTTTAGAACCAGTCTCCGATCTTGGAGAAAGTAGACTAGAAAGATTAGGATTAGCTGTTCAACTTATGTGATCAACAAGATGAAGTATTGTATATTTTCTTCAGTCTTCACAATCTCTAAACACTTTCCAAAACAAGAATTATGCACAAGAGGTAAAAAATGATAGCTTGTCTCCACAGGCAAGACACCAAGAACCCTAATAAAGTAACAACCTATAAAATTAATAGTAAAGAAGGTTAATCCCTAATCCTTTCCACTCTCCCTCAGTGTCCCTTCCTCAATCACTACCAACTCTAACAGAGGAGAACAACAATCCACCAGCTTGTTTTCTGGTATACAATGAACATTTTCCTTTTAGCTGCTGCTATACTCTCTGCTAGATACCTTGCCCCTACCACCATTACATGGCAATAAGAACAGACCTCTATGCTGAGTACTCCTTGTGAGAGGATTATAGAAATGTCCTATCCAAGGATTGGCAGACCTCTGCAGAAGCAGTACTCAGCTGGAAAACTGTCAAAAAGAAGAAAGTGGGGGCAGAGCAGTAACAGGGGTACAGGGGAAGAGAACTACAACAGACTTGAAGGAAAGGATATTGGCATTCATCTAGGGACAATTCTGTTTTCTCCCAGAAGCCACTTGAAGAGTGATTGAAACTAATGAGACTCCCCAATATGAGAGGAGTCTAAGATAGCTTTGAGGTCTTGTCCTTGAGAGAAATCTGGCTTCAGAGAAAAATGAGTCAAAAAGTAAGTATAAGGTAATATATGGAGAAAAAAATTGACATTATCAAAGACCTTAAGAGGAAGAAAATGTAGTTAAAACCTAGAGTACGATCAGATAAATCAGCAAAGGAGATATTAAAACAGAAGGGGGGCAATTAGGTGGCGCAGTGGATAGAGCACCAGCCCTGGATTCAGGAGGACATGAGTTCAAATCCAGCCTCAGATACTTGACACTTACTAGCTGTGTGACCCTAGGCAAGTCACTTAACCCCAATTGCCTCAACAACAAAAAAAGGGGAAAAAAAACAGAAGGGAAAGTGATCATAATACCATGTGTCCAAATATCCCTAAATAAATATTGTAAAACAAAAGTAATTTAACCAGACCTCATGAAGCACTAGATCCTATGGATTCTCAAGAGAACATGGAATAACAGGAGAATGTTCCTGAATGATTTAAGAATCATGTTGATAGAAAAAGTTCTAAGGGTGCATATATATTGAGAAAGAAAGCACTCTACAAAACTCCTTTTCTGAGACAAATATAGTTTTAGGGCCTGAATGAGGGAAAAATAAAGGAATGAAGGAGAACTATTGGCCAATGTCATGAATAAATCTTGATTCAAATTTTAAATAAAATCCTGTCAAATAAGCTATAGAAACTTATTCAAGAAATCATTGATTATGACCAAGTAGGATTCATGCCAGTTATGCAAGACTGGGAAAATAATCAAAGTAATTAATCACATTTAAAATAAAGTATTCAGGTGTAGCTAGGTGGCACACTGGATAAAGCACTGGCCCTGGATTCAGGAGGACCTGAGTTCAAATATGGCCTCAAACACTTGACACTTACTAGTTGTGTGACCCTGGGCAAGTCACTTACTACTCATTGCCCCCCCCCCAAAGCATTCAAAACCTCACGATTATTTTAATAGATGTAGAAAAGGCCCTTGACAAAATATGATATTCATTTATGCTAAAGAAGGAAACCCTCCAAAGTCAATTAGTCAATAAGCATTTGTTAGGTACCTATTATATACCAGGCATTGTGCTAAGCACTGGAGATAAGAAGAAAAACATGTACACAAGTGAAAAAATGCTCTAAATAACTAATAATTAGATAAATGTAAGATAAAACAACACTGAGCTTCCTCCCATCAGATTAGTTGAGTTGACAAAAAAGGAAAATAATAAATGCTGGAGAGGACTTGGCAAAAATAGGCACATTGATGCACTGTTCATGGAAACTGTAAAGTTATCTGGTCATTATGGATAGCAATCTGGAACTATACCCAAAAGTTATTTAACTATGGATACTCTTTGATACAGCAATACCAGTGCAAAGTCTATATCCCCAAAGAGATCAAAGAAACAGGAAAAGGATCCAGATGTATAAAAATGTTTATAGCAGTTCTTTTCATGGTATCAAAGAATTGGAAACTGAGGCAGTGCCTATCAACTGGGAAATGACTGAATCAGACATGGTATATGCATGTGATAGAATATTATTGTTCTAAGAAAAGATTAAGGGGACCATTTCAGAGAAACCTGGGAAGACTTTCATGAACTGGTGTAAATGGAAGTAAGTGGAACCAGAAGAACAATTTGTACAATGATAATAAAGTAGAGAAAAACGACTTTGAAAGACTTAGGAACTGTGATCCACATAATGATCAACCATAGTTCCAGAAGGAGATATGCTATCCACCTCCACGTAGAAGTGATGGACTCAGAGTGGCATATTGAGACATACTATTTTCAGACATGGTCAATATAGGAATTTGATAATGCAGGATTTGTTTTCTTGTTTCCTCAATGGTATGGTGTTGTCAGATGAGGTGAGAAGTTAAGGGGGTGATGAGAATAAGAGAATATGGATGAGAAAATGACATTTTAAAAATTCTAGCAGAAGCAAAAAGTTAAAAGAAAGAAATTAAATGCAGAAAGAGGAGATAAAACTATGCCTATTTACTGATGAAATGATCATTTACTTAGAAAATTCTGGGGAATCAATAGAGAAACTATTTAAAACAACTCATAGCTTCAGCAAAGTAGCAAGATACAAAATAAACCAATAAAAATCAACAGCATTTTAAAATAGTAACAACAAAGTAATCAATGTCAAAAGAACTATAAAATGCATAAATGATGTGGGGATTACTCTATCAAATCACACAAAAATATTTCTATAGATTCAACTACAAAGTGCTCCATAGAGAAATAAAGAATATCTGTACTGTTGAGAGTAAGTCAGTGCTCATGGCTAGGCAATACTGATATAATAAAAAGGAAAATACTAACAAAATTAATACACTGTTTTAATGCTAAGCCAATCAAACTTTCAAAGAGGTACCTTACAGAACCCAATAAAATAATAATAAAATTGATTTATGGAAACAAAATTTCTAGAATATTAAGGGAAATAATGCAAAAAGGTAAGGATGAAGAGGAAATATTACTTCCAGAACTTAAACTATGTTATAAATCAACAGTCAAAAAAACCATTTGATATTAGTTTTAATATAGGTAGATCAAAAGAACAGCATATATAAGAGTTAGAAACAAAGAACTCAACAACCTAGTGTTCAACAAACTGTAAAATATAAATTACTTTAGAAATAAAAACTGCTGGAAAAACTGAAAAACAGATTGGAAGAAATTAAGTTTAGATCTACATCTTATTAAATATTCCATAATCAATTCAGAATGGCTATGTGATCTTAATATTAAAGATCAAATCCGGCCTCAGACACTTGACACTTACTAGCTATACAACAAGTGACTTAACCCTCATTGCCCCGTAAAAAAACAAACAAAAAAACCTTGGAAAGATTTACATGAACTGAAACAAAGTGAAATGAACAATACATTGTACACAGTAACAGCAATATTGTGTGATAATCAACTGTGAATGACTTAGCTATTCTCATGTCATTGGTATTCTTCAAGAACAAAGAATGAACAACAATCTGCCAGTAGTAGTTGCCCCACTGGGGACCCAACTGGCCAGTTGCAGGTAGACAATGCTCCTTCCTTCCTTCCTTCCTTCCTTCCTTCCTTCCTTCCTTCCTTCCTTCCTTCCTTCCTTCCTTCCTTCCTTCCTTCCTTCCTTCCTTCCTTCTTTTCTCCCTCCTCTCCCTCTGTCTACATGGGGAATTATAGCTTTAAATATGAGTACTCTGCCCAAAGGAATATAAATTTAAATCACTTAAACCTCACAAGATATCTCAAGGTTTGGGGGCTATATATATATATTCCCTTTTCCTTTATTTATTCTATCATTTAAATTTTTTTATTATTTAATTATTATTGTCCCACTTAAGGGACAATTAACTTTTTTTGCCCCATGTAGCTTAATTTATGATTTCTTGAAATGGAACTCAAGAATGCCATTGGGATTCAAATGGAGTTACTTGACTATACCTTAAATCCAAATAACTCTGGCTTTCACTGGTCAATAACTGATCCCAGTTTAAGCCTCATTTGGTCATTGTTTGGATTTTGATGGCTCAGAGTGAATTTAAATAGCAATTGTTTCTGTTCTTATCAGAAATTCTGAGGATCTTCCCTGCCCAGATTAATTTTTTTTTAAAAGGCAAACTAGGCTCTCTTTTGCCTCATTTCTTATATAGCCTTAAATCACTGACTGGGTGCTGCCTCAGACAAACTGATACCTAAGCTTAAAAAGATCAAGGTCTCCCACTGTATCTGGGGTCATTGCCAGTCATCCTGACCTATGGCTTGCCACTATACTCAGGAGACTGTGGAGGAGAGAGTGTTGTCTTTGCACAGACCTGCCTCACTTAAATCCAATTCATTTAAAAGTCAAGACAGTACCATCCTGATGTAATGGATTTTCTTCCAGAAGGAAGGACAAACAACAATTCAGCAATACAATGATCCAAGACAATTCCAAAGTCCTCATGATGAAAAATGCTGTCTCCAGAGGAAAAATTGATGTTACCTGCATACTGACTGAAACATACTATTTTCCCTTTTTTCTTTCTTTTTTCTTCCTTTCTTTCTTGCTTTCTTATTCAAGTCATCTTACACAAAATGACTAATATGGAAACATTTTACATGATTGCTCATGTATGACCTATGTCAGATTCTTACTGTGTGGGACAATTATGGATTTGAGTCAGATTAAACTCTGAGGATGGAGTATGAAAGATACCTAGCCCTCCCCCCCACCTGCCCCCGAATAGCTAGACCCTCGCTTTGTCTAAAAGTTAATTGCTTGTCAAATTCTCACTGTCTCCTTTAAGTTTTATTGTTGAGATAATGGACTTGGGACAGTTCTGTAAACTTTGGGGATGGGGTCTGGGAGATATCCAGTCCCCCAGTAAGTTTTATTACTTTTCACAGTTCTACCAATTAGCACTATTTACTTTACTGCTGCTTAGTTCCCACATGCCAGCTACACCTTAGTTTATGGCCTGTAATAAAAAACTCCCCTCTCACATGTCAGAACCCCAGTCCCTGTCATGGATTAATTGCAGTCAGATAAGGGAGTGATTTCTGCCTCCCTCTTTCTTTGACATTCCTCAGACTTGTACCCTTTCCCCTTCTCCCCTTTGTTCTTGGACATGTCTCCATACATGAATCACGAGTTGGGCACGCACCTTGGGTGAGACAGGATTGGATGTTAGATTTTGAGCTTATCCACCCTAGGTGTATGTGGGGACAGGCCTTTTCAAGATTACTATAAAAACCTAGAAGATTGGGCCTATCTTTGCAAGACTTCAATGTGTAATTGGGTTTTGCCCATCCTCATGAGGATTTAATAAATCTGTCTCTGCTTGACTTGGTGGTCTCCTTGAGTTATTTGGGTAAACTGAGGCAGTTAGTCCCAAATATTACTGTCTCATGAAGGAAGAAAGGGATAGAATTTGGTACTCAAACTTTAAAAAAAATAACAAGTGATAACAAGCATATAATTGCTGAGAAAAAATATCATTTAAAAATAATAATAACATATATCATTTGAAGGTTTACAAAATACTTTAGATACTTTGGCACATCTGATCCTCACAGCAATCCTGTAAGTTAGGTAATATTATTATGTCCATTTTACAGATGAGGAAATTAAGACTCAAAAAAGTTATTTGCCATCATAATCATATACCTCAATTTATTCAGCCATTTCCAAAGTAATGGGCATTCCCACAATTTCCATTTAGAAAAAAACATAGACAAAGTAATGAAGAGTGAAATGAACAGAACAAAGAGAATATTGAAACAGCAATATTGTTTTTAAAACAACTTTGACCAACTGTCATTTTGATTATTATAAAAACCCAAATTTGCTACAAAGGACCTATGAAGAAAGATGTTATCTGCATCCAGAGAAAGACCTGATAAATAGAAGTATATATAGAATGATTTTATACACACACACATATGCACATTTGTATCTAATGGTAACCATCTCTATGGCTCAGGTAAGGATAAGAAGGAAAAAAGTTACATGATAACTTTATTATATATTTTATTTTATTATTATTATTTTGGTGAGGCAATTGGGGCTAAGTGACTTGCCCAGGGTCACACATCTAGTAAGTGTCAAGTGTCTGAGGCTGGATTTGAACTCAAGTCCTCCTAAATCCAGGGCTGGTGCTCGATCCACTGTGCCACCTAGCTGCCCCTTTATTATATATTTTAAAAGGAATAGGAAGTTGGACATAATAGATTTTCAATTTTATGTGCAGTCATTTTTTTCTATTCTACTATGTTATGGAAATGATTGTTTAATTTCTTGATTCAGAATACAATAAATATAATTTTAAAAAATTATTTGACAAGGGTCACACATCTATTAAGTGTCACGGGTATACTTCAAACCCAGATCCTTTAAATTCAAGGGCCAGTACCTTTTCCACACATGAAACTGTCTTTTTTTGTATGAACTTTATATATTTACTTATTTGGTTAATGCTTTATTTTTCTCCTGGTAAAACTGAAGTGCTTTTAAGGGTGTAGCTGCTTTGATTTATGTGTTCAAATATTTTTTTTAATTTCTGCATTAGTCATATTGTGACAGAAGAGTCAGAGCATAAGGGAAAAAACCTCAAAAAAGAAGAAAAAAAACAGCCCAAAAGTAGAAACTGTATGATCCAATCTGCATTCATAAACCACAGTTCTTTTTTCTGGATGTTGAGAACATTTTCTGTTATGAAGTTCTTTGAAATTGTTTTGGGCCATTGCATTGCTAAAAAAGAGCCAAGTCTATCAACATTGTTCATCACACAATGTTGCTGTTACTGTATAAATTGTTCTCCTGGTTCTGCTCTCAGTCAGCATAAGTTCATGTAAGTCCTTCCAGGTTTCTCTGAATTCCTCTTGCTCATCATTACTTTTCATTTTTTCCTTTTTTTTTTGTTTTGTTTTTTGTTTGCTTTGTTTTTGTTTTTGTTTTGTTTTTTAGACTTTTATTTTCCAAATTACATGTAAAAGCAAATTTTGACATCAATTTTTTTAAAAAAACGTTGTGTTCCATCTTCTCTTCCTCCCTCCCCTCCCACCCCCCCCCCAAGAACTCAAACAATTTAATATAAATTATACATGAGTAGTCATGGAAAACAATTCTACATTATCTAGGTTGTGAGAGAAAACAGATAAAAACAAAACTTCAGATTAAGGATTTGTCAAAAAAAAATGTGTTTCAGTCTGTTTTCATATACCATCAGTTCTTTCTCTGTGGTTGGACTGCAATTTTTCTAAGTTCTTCAGAGTTAGATTGGGTCATTGCCTTGCTGAAAATAACCACATGCTTCCCAGCAGATCTTCTTACATTAAAGCTATTATTTTGCATACAGTACATTTCTCTCTGCATCAGTTCATGTGGGTCTTTCCAGGGTTTTCTGATAGCATCCTATTCATCATAATTTTTATAGAGTACCTTAAACTTGACAAAGAATTTTTTTCACAATTGCCCAGCAAAGTAGGTACCATACGTTTTGCCATTGTAGTCAATCATCATAACTAGTTCCCTCCATCCCATTCCCTTCCAATGATATTTATTCTATTGTCTATTTTATTTTTCTCTAATCCTCCTCAAAAGTGTTTTGCTACTGACTGCCCCCTCCCCCACTCTACCCTCCCTTCATTCACCCTTCCCTCCTTATCCTCTTCCCCTCCTAATTTCCTGTAGGGTTAAATAGATTACTCTTCCCTATTGGGTGTGTGTGTGTGTTATTCCCTCCTTGAGCCCACTCTGATGGGGTTAAGGCCTTTGAGCTAATTCTGTTTTCTAGATTTTTCTTCCTCCCTCCCTCCTCAGCCCTCCCTATAAAATCAAGCAATTCATTATATGTCATACATGTGGTGTTATACCAAACATCTTCACTTTCCTCAGAAGTGTTTTGGTTTTTACAGCTCCCTCCCCCAAAATTCCCTCCCTTCCTTCCCCTCTCCTGCCCATCTCCTTTCCTCCCACTTTTCCCTAAGGGCAAAAATATATTACTATACCCGCTTGAGTATGTATGTTAGTCCTTCTTTGAGTCAATTCTGATGATATTAAGGTTCACTTACTACCCAATTCCTTCCCCTTCTTCCCCTCCCCTCCATAAGCTTTTTTCTTGTTTTCTTCATGTGAGCTACCTCTCCCCATTCCATTTCTCCCCTCCCACTCCCCCATTCTATTCCTTCTACCCCTCATCCCTATTTTAAAGATGTCATCACGGGTTAACTCAGTGGCACAGTGGACAAAGCACCAGCCCTGGGCCCAGGAGGCCCAGAGCCCAGATCTGGCCCCAGACACCAGACAACCCACCTTGTTTGCTCCACAAAGAACAAGGATACACAAAAAATAAATGCTTTACAAATACCATCCCTTCATATTCAGTTCACACCTGTGCCCTCTGTGTATTCCTTGTGGAAAAAGGTATTATTAGTTGGAAGTATTATGTTCTCATGTATGACTGTAAACAGCTTAACATTTTTTTTTAGTGAGGCAATTGGGGTTAAGTGACTTGCCCAGGGTCACACAGCTAGTGAGTGTTAAGTGTCTGAGGCCGGATTTGAACTCAGGTACTCCTGACTCCAGGGCTGGTGTTTTATCCACTGCACCACCTAGCCTCCCCAACAGCTTAACATTTTAATGTCCCTCATGATTTCTTTTTCCTGTTTACCTTTTTATGATTCTCCAGGGTCTTGTATTTGAAAGTCAAATTTTCTATTCAGTTCAGGTCTTTTCATCAAAAATGCCTAAAAGTTCTCTTTTTCATTGAAATCCCATTTTTTCCTCTGAAAGATTATAATACGTTTTGCTGGGTACATGATTCTTGGCTCTAATCCCAGTCCCTTTGCCCTCTGGAATATCATATTCCATGCCTTACAGTCCTTTAATATAGATGCTGCTAGAGCTTGTTTTGTCCTTATTGTAGCTTCACAGTATTTGAATTCCTTTTTTCTACCTGCTTACAATATTTTCTCCCTGACCTGGGAGTTCTGGAATTTGGCTATAATATTCCTGGAGGTTTTCCTTTTGGGATCTCTTTCAGGAGGTGATCGGTGGATTCTTTCAATTTCTATTTTAGCTTATCGCTTCTAGAATATCAGGGCAATTTTCCCTCACAATCTCTTGGAGGATAGTGTCTAAGCTTTTGTTTTGGTCATGGTTTTCAGGTAGCCCAATGATTTTCAAATTATCCCTCCTGGATTTATTTTCTAGGTCAGCTGTTTTTCCAAGGAGATATTTCATATTTCCCTCTATTTTTTCATTCAATTGGATTTGCTTTACCATGTCTTGGTTTCTCACAAGGTCACCAGCTTCCATTTGTTCAATCCTAATTCTTAGGCAATTATTTTCATTAGACAGTTTTTTAATCTCCATTTCTATTTGGCTTTTCAAGCTGTGGACTTTTTTCTCATGACTGCTGCATTGCTCTCATTTCTCTTTCCATTCTTTTCCCTCTCTCTCTCTGCATCTTCTTTCTATCTCTCCTACTTTCTCTTCAAAGTCCATTTTGAGAGTTTCCATGGCCTGGGCCCAGTACATATTTTTCTTAGGAGCTTTGGATGTAGGGACCCTGTGGTTGATTTCCTCATCTAAGGCTGCACCTTGATCTTCCTTGTCGCTGATGAAGCTTTCTGTATTTCTGAACTTTCTTTGCTTATTCATCTTTTACTTGATTTTAAATTCTTCATTGGGGGGAGAGGGGGGCTGCTTCTTTGCTCCACTCCTGTTCCCAGCTTCAGAGGGTCCCAGGTGTTTTGGTTTGAGGAAGGACAGGTTTTACTCTCACCTGGCCTATTCTCTGGTCTGGAGATAACCTCAAGCCTAATTACTATACAACAAACCAGCAAAGCTTTCTGTGGTGTGGTTCTTAGCTTCCATGAGCCTGCACCACTCCCCCACCTGGGCCTCCCGCTGCTCAGGATTTCTTCCTGGTTCCCTGCTGGGCTGGGACAGTTGAATTCCTCCCTAGGTCCCACTGGTACCCCTGTACTTACCCCCCTATCCCCTGGCCAGCCCTCAGCCCTCTCACCATGACCACATTGCTCAGTTGCAGAAGATGCTGGTACTGCAGCAAATTCAGAGGCTCTGGGGCAAATTCCTCAGGCAGCATGTCTGGTGGGTCAGCTCAATTGCAGGCTTAGACTATATGGATGGCCCAGCATGGCTCCCTGAAATCTATCTATAGCTGGAGAATACTCTCTGCCCACATTTTTGTGTTTTTCTGCTCCAAGGGATCTTTTATTGCTATTTTTTGGGTGATTGTTTGAAGAGCTCTGCATGCTTAGTGTCTTTCCTCTGCCATCTTGGCTCTACTAAATTTTCTTCTTCCCTTACTCCTCATCCTTTCCTATGAAATCCAGCAATTCAACATATTCATACATGGGCAATTATGGACAGCTCTACTCATTAGTCAGATTGTGAAAGAAAATAGACAAAATACCTTTAGAAAGAGGAGCTAGCAAATAAAATTATACTTCAATCTGTATTCAAATACCATCAGTTCTATCTTTGTTGATGGTTTGCATTTTTCATATGTCCTTCTAATAGCATCCTGCCCATCATTTCTTTCACAGTTACTATTGTTAACTGTATTACCTTCCATCTTAATCCCTCCCCCTTGATATTTACTCTATTATCTATCTTCCTTCACCCTTTCCCTCCTAGAAAGTGTTCTGCTTTTTACTGCCCCCTCCCCAAATCTGCTCTTCCTTCCATTGCCTTTTCCTGCCTTATCCCCTTCCCCTCCCACTTTCCCATAAGGCAAGACATATTACTATCCCCTCCTGAGAGTGTACGTTATTCCCTATTTGAGCCAATTCTGATGAAAGTTAGGTTCACTTACTCCCCAGCTCCTTCCCCATCTTCCCCTCTACTCCATAAGCTTTTTATTATTTCTTTTATGTGAACTATTTTCCCCCAATCTACCTCTCCCTCTCCCTTTCTTCCAGTGCATTCCTCTTACCCCTTAACTTTATTTTGAAGATATCATCATGAATCAGCTAGGTGACACAGTGGACAAAGCACCAGCCCTGGACCCAGGAGGCCCCAGACAAAAGCCACCACAAACCTGCCTACTCCACAAAAAATAAGGATAAACAAAAAATAAATGCTTTACAGATATCATCCCTTCATATTCAATTCATACCTGTGCCGTCCCTTCAGCTGCCCTAATACTGAGAAAGATCTTTTGAGTTAGGAGTATTTTCTTCCCATGTAGGAATACAAACAGTTTAATATTTTAATATCCCTCATGATTTCTTTGTCCTGTTTACCTTTTTATGCTTCTCTAGGGTCTTGTATTTGAACATCAAATTTTCTATTCAGTTCAGGTCTTTTCTTCACAAATGCCTGAAAGTCTTCTTTTTCATTGAAGTCCCATTTTTCCCTGAAAGATTATACCCAGTTTTGCTGGGTATGTAATTCTTGGCTGTAGTCACAGTTCCTTTGCCCTCTGGAATATCATATTCTGTGCCCTCCAGTTCTTTACTGTAGATGCTGCTAGAGCTTGTTTTATCCTTACTGTAGCTCCACAGTATTTGAATTCCTTTTTTCCAGCTGCTTGCATTATTTTATCCCAGACCTGGGAACTCTGAAATTTGGCTATAATATTCCTGGAGGTTTTCCTTTTGGGATCTCTTTCAGGAGGTGATCAGTGTATTTGCTTAATTTCTATTTTACCTTCTGCTTCTATAATATCAGGGCAATTTTCCCTGACAATCTCTTGGAAGATGATATCTAAACTCTTATTTTGGCCATGGTTTTCAGATAGTTCAATGATTTTCAAATTATCTCTTCTAGATCTATTTTCAAGGTCAGCTGTTTTTCCAAGGAGATATTTTATATTGCCCTCTGTTTATTTTATTCAATTGGATTTGCTTTGCTGTGTCTTGCTTTCTCATAAAGTCACTAGCTTCCATTTGTTCAATCCTAATTCTTAGGCAATTATTTTCTTGAGAGAGTTTTTCTATCTCCTTTCCCATTTGGCTTTTCAAACGGTTGACTTTTTTCTCATGGCTTTCCTGCATTTTTCTCATTTCTCTTTCCATTCTTTCCTCCATTTCTCTAAATCTTCCTTCTATCTCTCCTACTTTCTCTTCAAAGTCCCCGTTGAGAGCTTCCATGGGCTGAGGCCAATTCATATTTTCTTGGAAGCTTTGGATGTTGGAGCTTTGACTTTCTTATTATCTCTTCTGAGGGTGCATTCTGGTCTACCTTTCCCCCAAAGAAATTTTTGATGATCCCCTGCTGCTTTCTCTGCCTGCCTCATCTTGGCTGCCCTATTTCTTGGCTTTTAACTCCTTCTTAAAACTGTAGTGCTGCTTCCAGGACAGACAGTCCTGAGGTACAGCATGGTCGAGGGGGTGTGATTAGGCTTCTTCTCAACTTGCCTGGCCTGGTGAGTAACCACAGCCACTTTCTCCTTTGACCTGGAAACAGAAGTCTGATTGAGATCTCGATTCTCTATGGTCAGAATCTTGGTATGCCTGTGCCCTTCCCCCACTGGGCCCACCACCACTTTATTCAGCCTACTGGTTCAGAACCAGGGTGCTTTGACCCAACTCCAGCAGAGCTTGCAGCCACTTCACCCTAGCCTACTGCTGAACCCCCCCCTTACTAGTCCATGAGCTGAGTCTCAGAAAAAGCCACTGGCACTAAGACACTGAGGTGCTGGAAGCACTGCTGTTCCTGGCTGGGTATGGACAGCACACTGAGTTGCTCAGCTGGGTCAACAGGTGATGCTAATTGCTATCTTTTGCTGAAAAATCATCTCACTCTGTTCTTATGTGCATTAGTCTGCTCTGGTTTTTTATGGCATTATTTGGGAGTGAGTGGATGGGTTTATCTGGAGCTTGGGGGTAGTCACAGCCTCTCCTCCACCAAACTTTAAGTGTTGTATTCTTGACACCTAACCACAGTTCCTGGCACATAGAATGCCACCAAACCAATGCCTATCAAAACATTAAATCTTCAAATATGACCTTTCCCATTAATCAACTGTTTTAGCTTTCATATTAGAATAGTATCAATGTCCCTTTTGCTTTAGGTAACCTACATATTAGCTAGCTACCATCAAAAGTAAACCTGATCTCTGACTAGAAAGGACAAACCTAGGGTTTGGGGTTGGAACTGTGTCTGACAAGGAACAAGATAATAAGATTTATATGGGTTTCCAAATAAGCATAAGATGTTTTGCATGCAGTTTACTATACAAAAGGAACATTGTACGACTGATAGAGTCAAGTGGACTTAGATATGATTACAGAACTTCTAGGGAAAGAGACCTATGATAAGAGAACTCTTCAGTGGGGAGAGAGGTGTCAGAAAATGTCATTTGGGTGAAGCCAGTTCCTCAATGTTGATTTCCAGTTTGCCTCCCTGGAAAATATAAAACATAACTGCTTGGGTGAGATTGAGCTGGAAGAATGAGAATTAAAAATTAATTCCACCATAAAGAGCTACTTTGGTGAAAAGGTAGTCAAAACACAAATGCAGAAGAAGAGAATGATTCCAAAGCCTCAATGAAAAACACAGCATGATCACAAGGTGAAGAAATGAAATAAGAATTTTAAAAAACTAAAAAATTAATTTATAAATGAAATTAGGGAGCGAAAGAAAGTAAATTAGAGCATTAGGGGAAAATTAGAAAAGAAATGAGCCGTATAGAAAACAGAATTATAAAGAAAATTAAGTGAGGGGTGGAGGCAAGATGTTGAAGAAAAGGCCATGACTAGCCTGTGCTCTCCCAAATTCCCCTTCAAACAATTTAAAATAATTCCTTAAAACAATTTTTGGAACAACAAAACCCATAAAAGGATGGAATGAGACAATTTTCCAGCCCAAGACAACTTAGAAGGTTGAAAGAAAAGATCTGTCACATCAGGGAGAGAGTTAAGCCCAGCCCAGCAAGGCAATCCTCTAGGAAGACAGAAGCAGGCTATACCTCAACAAGCCAACAGTAGGCCTAGGCGTGACTGAATTATCAGTGGAAGCTTCTAGAGCTTTCAACCCACAGATAGTAAGGGAACTGGACAACTGGTCAGAAGGACATTACAAGGGGCTTTTTGCTGTCACTGGGGGCAGTACTATGTTGTTTTGCCCATATATGGATCCAGGTCACAGACTTGGGTTGCAGTCCTAGGTTGAGGAGAAGCACTAGCACATAAGAGCTTGTTCCCACAGGGGAAGGGAACCCTGGCCAGAGTTCCAGGGTGGAAAAGAGTGCTTGTGGTCACACTTAGACTAGAGAACAGCCCATGAGAGTAGTAAACACATCTCTCCTTAGATCATACCACTTTGGAAGAACTGAATCACAGATCCTAGAACTATCTCTGAAAAGAGCTTCACAAAAAATCTGAAGCTTGAGACAATACCCTCATACCTGGAAGAAAAGCCCAACTTCAATAGAAAGTAAAAGTCAAGAATAGGCTAAAAATTGAGCAAACTACAAAAAAGTCCCTGACCACAGAATGTTATTATGGTAACAGGGATAATCAAAACACAAACCCAGAAGAAGACAAAATCAAAGCTGCAACATCCAAAGCCTCAAAAAAAAAAGTGAATTGGTCTCAGGCCCAAAAAAGATTCCTCAAAGAGCAACAATTTTTTAAAAAATTAATAAGAGAATTCCAATGCCAAGATGTTAGACGAGAGGAAGGAACCCTTTAAAGCCTCACAAATGTCCCCTCCAAACTAGATAACACCTCTGAATTGTTTTAGGAACAGAAAGAAGCTTAATGGCCCAACAGGAAAGGTCTTTCTTACCTGGATAGGAATAGTATGAGGTACAGGTGCTGATGTAGCAGCAGCAGCCTTGGGAACAGTAGTTGAGCCAGTGATATCAGCCCAGGGTGGGGCAGCAACCAAAGGCAGAGGTGGTGGCAGGGGCCTGAGGCAGTGGCCTGAGACAGCAGCAGCAGTAGCCATGGTGTCAGCAGATGGTGGCAGAGACCCAAAGGTGGTAGCAGTAGGGTCTGGGCAGTGGATGCAACAGGGTTCAGAGTAGAGCACCTTCAGTGGGGCTCCAGGCCTCAGGCAATACACCAGTGAGGCCCTACCATCCTGCAAGCCTATGACCCCTTGGGCAGAAGAACAGTTTAGATCAGCATAGTAAGGCCATACACCAGCCACCACACCACCTGGTACAGGCTACCTGTGAGGCCTTGACCCCACTGCTGACCAGTAGTGATGCCCCGCCCTGAGCAACTATAGTGAGATCCTGGCTGTGGACCCTAGAGGCAAAGTGACTCTGTTTCCATAACAAACCAGCATCAGGGCACCCCAACCCTCAACCAAATCACAAAAAGGCATTAAAATGAGTAAGAAAACAAGAAAAAAGCTTGACTATAGAGAGTTACTATGATGATAGGGAGGATCAAAGAATAAACTTAGAGGAAGACAAATGCCAAAATACCTACAAGTGAATTTGGGGGAGGGGAACTAATTTTGACCTCAGGCCCAAAAAGAATTCCTGGAAGAGCTTTAAAAGGATTTGAAAAAGCAAATTAGAGAAATAGAAGAAACATTAGGAAAAGAAATGAGAGTAATGAAAGAAAATCATGATTAAAGAATCAATAGCATGGGAAAAGATATATAAAAATTTACCAAGAAAAACAACTTCCTAAAAACAAAATGAGCCAAATGGAAAAGGAAGTACAAAGGGTCACTGAAGAAAACAATTCCTTAAAAATAGAATGGAACAATTGGAAACTAATGATTCTATGAGATATCAAGATATAAAAAAACAAACCAAAAAAAGTAACTATATAACAAAATGTGAAATTTCTCAATTGAAAAACAACTAAACATAGAAAAGAGATCCTGGAGTAGATAAATAAGAATTATTGAACTAACCTGAAAGCCATGATTAAAAAAAATGAAAAATATCTTTCAAGAAATCATCAAAGAAAACTGCCCTGATATTTTAGAACCAGAGGGCAAAAAAGAAATGGAAAGAATCCACTATCACCAACTGAAAGAGATCCTAAAATGAAAATTCTCAGGAACATCATAGCCAGATTCCAGAGCTCACAGATCAAGGAGAAAGTATTGCAAACAGCCAAAAATAAATAATTCAAGCATCATTGCCTTTCATGTATGTCTTAAAAAAAAAAAGTAAACCAAAAAAAATGGTAACTTGGTTACTTTGGATAGGATTGTTTTCAGTTTGGATGATTCAAATTTTGAGATAAGTAGTTCCTGGGTAATTTAATCATTTTATTAATAAGACCCCTAAGCTTATCTTATCTCATACTTATGCCATCTGGGGCATGACTAACCACTAATTGAGGTCCAAGCTAAGCTTCTCTATATTAAACATGTCAAAGGGTGTTGTAACCAGTGGTTTTGTTAACTGTGACTATGATAACTTGTGTTTCTTTTTATTTTAAAAAGGAGTTGTTTTGCTAAGTGTGGGGGAGGGATATAATGTGGGCACTGCCCTGTGGTTATATTTTAAACATCATAGAGGATTTTAGGTATTTACTTAAGGAATGGAAACAGCTGACAAGGAAATGTCCTCTCTTTGTCCATCTCTCTGTTTCCATAACCCAGGCATTATGAATGTTTTCTTCTTCGCTCCTGATTAAAATCTTCTTTAGTGAGATGGAATTCCTAAATTTTACACTAGTAAAAAAAAATATATATATATATTTCTCCTGGCACCTCCACTCTGGGGATCTTCTTAGCTCAAAGGAACTCAGCAGTTAGGAGCTTACCCAGTCAAGTAATTTTAGATATCTCTCTCTCTTTATCTCCCCAACTACAGGAAATGGGCAATTCCCAGGTCAGACAACTTGCATTTTCCACAGTTCCCTTCCTTCTTATTCTGCCTTCTGCTGCCTCACATATAACCAGGTTCCAGGCACACCCTATACCAAAAGAGATCCCAAAGCTGGCTCTTTGAGAAGGAAGGAGATGGCTGTTCACTTTGGTTAAAGCCCACTGTGCCAGGATTGGACAGGTGAGGGGTGGGTGGCACCTCTTCCAGAGGGTGGGTTCTCGCTCTATCCAAGGGACGAACTCAGCCCCTTTCAGTTGGCTCTTGTTTCCTGCTTGCTTAGCCTTGGCTTGGTTTGAGTCCCAGTAAAGTATGTGTGATTGACTGACTCCCACACTCCCTCCAAGAACCCCAGGGTTGGCCTCTAGAGGATAGTCCCATTCTCAGGTGAATTATTCTCCTTTCCTACTTTCTAAAATTTGTGAGTGAGGTCTGCTTCTTGAGGGGAGGTGGGTGAGAGAAGAAGGAACCTGCACTTGAAGCAGGTCTGAAGGAAGGAAGGAAACCAATCTCCTGCCTAACTCCTGACTACAGAGGTCAGGTGAAGGTCATTTATGAGTTGAGGTTTGGGTTCCTAGTAAAGGAACAGGGCACCCACAGGCAAAGTCATGACCCCAAAATGGGAGCCAGCCTCACCCTTCATCAGAGAGGGTGGTTTGTCCTGAGTGTTGTAGTTGAAAGGCAAGCTTCAGCTGCCCCAAAATTGTACACCTTGCCTTTTCCTCCCTAAATACTGTTTTGAGTATTTAACTCAGCATTATACATTATATCTTTGGTGTAAACATTGCTTTTTCCCAGTTGTCCTCTGGCTACATTCTCCTCCTATAGGAAAATTGACTTAGCCTTCCCCAAAAGAAGAAAAGAATAGCCATACCTCAAGCTCTTGCTTTCTCTGACCTTTCCTGGTAGGTGCCCCCCTGGCCATCCTTCTCCATTTTGTCACTCCCTTCCCCCACCCCCACCCCATACTCACAAACATTGGGCTGTATCTTTTTAGTCTCTTCAAGCAAAAATCCTTTTCCAAAGGAAAGACTTAGCAAATCCTCCTCTAGGGTGGGAATTATTTTCAAGTAAATTGCTTCCCCAGTCACTCACACTTTGGCATGAATTAGTTTATCAGACAATTACTTAGAAAGCTTTTAAAAGTTTGCTTTGTGCCTGGCAGAGGTATATGCTGGAGCCAGCCCTCATTGGCTTCCTAGAGACAATTGATACATTTTCAGGAAAGCCCTACAAATCCAGGTTGGATTTATTGTTTTGCTGCTTGCATAGACTTTGAAAAGTCATGGAGAAAAGGTTAATAATGTAAATTAAATTTTAAATGTATCAAAGGTACATTTTTCCTGGAAAGCTGGTCATTAAACATTTACCAGCACACCCTTGATGGTTTAGGAATTTGAAAGTACAGTCAGAGTGAATGGTCCATTCTGCTGGAGGAACAAGAAAAGATATTTCTGAAGTCCTGGACAAACTGGGAGAGATTTCCATCATGGAAAGTTCTCCTGCAGTCAGAGGGAATGTTAGGGAACTGGGTGTTTCCAATAGTGCATGGGGAAAAAGGCAGAGAAAAAGGAGGCAATGGGGCATCAAAGACAGACACAGCTCACTTCACAATTTTCCTGAACTCTGCAGTGAGCCAATGATAGCAACCAACTATGGCTGCTGTGGGTCCTCACAAAGACACCTGAAATGTTAGAGGAGGGCTAATATCAGCAGTGCTAGAAGGGCCCTGCAGAAGCAGGTCTATGGGGTTGGGGTGACTCCATTTCTCCAACCTGAGAAGTGAGTATGTGGGAGGAGAGGGGAGGAAAGGAGTGGAAAAGAATGGCAGGGCAGCCCCCAGAAAGGCCGGGGAAAGGATGGGGAGGCTGGGCTGGCTCTCCTCTCCTTACACTGACCTTGAAGGCCTCCTTTCTTACTCTCCCCCCTCTCTCTTGCTGTAAGGATAATTTTAGGTCTTCTCTCTGGGAATTCTGTGACTGCACAGTATCATCTCCTCCACAGGGTTATTGTACTAGTAAAAATGACACCTGAGCAATTGATCTTTGGTGCCTCCAACCTCTCTTTCTCTACTTTCCTCCTTGGGCTTTGGTGGGGAAAGTATCCCTTCTTCCCTAGGAGCTAGGGTGCCAATGCCTGCCCCATTTCTCTTGTCAGAAAATAAATTCATCTGAAAGCTTACAGGTAATTCCTACAAAAGTATTAGTGTTTGCAGATATTATCATCCTGACCATAAACCATTTGGCCCTCCTAAAGAGGATCTCAGGGAGGAGGGCCATGCTTAATCCAAGACAATGACCTACCCAGGAGAGAATTTCAGAAGAATGGGGTGACATTTGTAGGAGATCTTTGCCTGGTATCCTTTAGACCCCAAGGACGTGATGTAGCCAGGCCCCATCTGCATGTTAATGAATAAGTACTGCCTTTTTTCTTGGATCTTTACCATTTATAAATGAACATTTTTGCTGCCCTGCCTACCTTCCTCTTTCTATCTTTAGTACAAAAACAGAAAGAGCAAGAAAACTATTCATATCATGTGAATGTAATCCATTTGGCAGCATGGGACTAGACTAGATGTTTCCTTAAGGCTGCCTTTAGCCCAAGAGATGGGCTGTCTTTCTCTAGGAAACCCCAATATAGTTTTTTCCCCAATTGAAAAAGAATGATTTTTCTACTCTCTTAACAAAGAAGGAATAACCCTTTTCCAAAAGAAAGAAGGGACTTTGTAACTTCAAATTTTCATACAATGTCTTCTGTAATAGACAATGGAAACCTACTCTTATATTCTCAAAGGTTTTAAAATTTTTTTATTTTTTTATTTTTTGCAGGGCAGTGAGGGTTAAGTGATGTATCCCAGGGTCCACACAGCTAGTAAGTGTCAAGTTTCTGAGACTGGATTTGAACTCAAGTCTCCTGAATACAGGGCCAGTGCTTTATCCACTGCACCACCTAGTTGCCCTAAAAGCAACTATGGGAGAACTATCTCTCTATGACTTCTGTTGTGGGTAACTGCTGCCACAAGTATATCTACCACGATGCATAATTAGAGACGTAAAAGCTTCCGTTTTTATTGTTATGCTGAGCACAGGTTCAGGCCTCAAAGAATACCTTGTCCAAAATGAGATTCTAGGAAGGATTTTTAAAGACAAAAGTATGTCATAGTTACAGAAAAAATAATTCTTTTACATTTTCCATTTCTGTACATTTCTCTTAGGTCTTAAAAGTTAAAAAGAGGATAGATTCCTAATCCTATACTTTCTTCAGTGGTATTAAAGTTGAACAAAATTAGTTACTTATAATAAAACTATGTGTTTTGGTCTTACAACACTGCACTATCTATAAGCAATGAGTATCATTTTATATTTAGCCTTAACTAAAGAGGGAAATGAAAGGCAGTGTCGGAATAGTGGGTAGAGAGCTGGACTCAGAAATGGGGTACAAGGGAACAAGGAGACAAGGGGAATTCTGACAGGACACAAACCCTATTGCTGACATATACTGAATGTGTGACCCTGGGGAAGTCACTTAACTTCTCAGTGCTCTAGGAAAATTTCTAAAGCTCACATCTTACAGTACAAGTGCTAACTTACACTATTAGGAGTTTCCCTCAGCAGGACTTTCCCTAACCCAATGAATACCACTGATCCTATTAAAAAAAAAAAGTAGAAGAAGGGGAGGTGGGAAGTACCATACAAATTAAAACCAGATTTTCTTTCCTCTGACAAGAGATTTCAACAGAGTCAAAGCACTGAGTGCTTTCAATCTCAGTTAAGCACTCCTAGATTGGGGGCAAGAGGGACACCAGAGGCAGGGCACTCTGGGCAGCCAAGAGGGCCTCAGCATGCAGCTCTTGGTAGGCCAAACCCCTGAACCTTGGGCAGGTGCAGCGATGAGGAAGGGAAGGGAGCTGCAGTGGTAGCTAAATGTCAGCTGGCAACTGGCAGGCTGCGTGTGCCATAAGGGAGGGAGATCAAATGGGTCATGACTGGTGAAGCAGCTGTGGTCATTTTTAGAAATGGCTGAACCTTGGTTGGTTGTCATCCCAACAGGGGTGGGAGAAGGCAAGGAGAAAGTGGTTCCCCTGGGAAACTTTTGGAGAGAGGACTATAAGTGACCAGGCTAAGAGAACCACAACCCCAAACTGTGCATCTACTCTCTTGCTACTTGTGATCTCCTTGTAGCTCTCTCCCTTCTCCAATCCATCCTTCATCCTGTTGTCAAATTGATTTCCCTTAAGTACAGGTCTGACCAGGTCTCTTCCCCTCACTCTGTTGGCCTCCCTACTGCCTCAGCAATCAAATATGAAACCCTCTTTAGCATATAAAACCCTTTGCTACCTGGCCTAACCTACCTCTCCTATGATATATGGAGTACACCCCTTCATGAAATTTACAGTCCAGTCAAACTTATCTTTTTGCTATTCATCATCCAGTTCCCTCCTCCCCCACATCTCCAGTCTAGGCCCTAGGAAGACAAGTGATTTGGCCAAGTTCATCAAGCCAGTTAAAGGCAGGGATGTGGACCAGAACCAACATCTCTTGACCCTGGATCAGAGTCTGTTTTCACTTCAGCACAACTAAAAATGACATCAGTTATCATCATTTTTCTGCAGAAATTGTACCCTCCAATGGCAGAAGCCTATGGTGGAAAGGTTCCTGACAACATGAGTGAGGAGAGCCATGGTGAGCAGGCACCCAGGATGCCCTGGACAGGGTTGGAGTGGGAGGTGACTGAGATCAGATGAAGTTCTCATTTTCTTCTGGAAACTGGGATTTGGGCCCTTTTCTAAGAAGGAAAAAGCTGCTCTGAGCATCATTCTCCATTTGCCTGGCCTTTCTGTTTCTTTTCTGTTTTAAAATCTTTCTTTTTCCATTATTTTTCTCCTTTCTTTAATTCATTCTTTTTCCCCTTCTGTATGTTTACCCAGTCCCCTAGATGTCACAACAACAAACAGGGAGGGAGGGGGTGAGAGTCTCTTTACTTCTTCCACCCTATAATGGACTCTGCTGGACAAGGTTGGCCATAGCCAGGACACCTGGGGTTGCCACTCTGTCTAACCTATCCATTCATTCTGACAGGACAGCTGACAGGACTTGTGTAATATAAGGTGGTGGGAGAAGAAATGAGATATGGCTGATTCTGTGACAATATACCCTTTGTGGGAAAATGTTTCCTGTTTGTTTGAGGGTAGGACAATATCCAGGCTGGGTCAGCTGTTGACATTCAGGGGGGCATCCTTCTCTCTTATACATAACCTCATGCCTCATTCCTCAACGAATGTCCATGCCTGACAGGAAAGGGGCAGTGGGAATGACAACAGAATTAGGTTGAAGGTGAACAGGATGGGAGAGGAAGACAATGGGATTAGTCAACCCCTCCACACAATTAGATTAAACCTATATGGCTAGAATCCTCCAACTTTCATCTATACCTGTTAACTGTTTCTATGGGGGGGGGTGATCCTTGTTATATCTGTTCTGAGGGCTTAACCGTTTAATTGGCAGAACATCAAGAAGTGTACCAACAAAGGCTACTACTATGGTCAAACTCTTAGATTTTCTGTCAACTGCAGACAGCTCTTCATTAGTGGTTCCATCTTCAGAGAATTTGCTGCTCCACAGCTCAGCCCATCTCTTCTCTCTTTCTATCCACTTTTTATCTTGGCTTTTGCAAATCCACAAAAGCACTCATTAATTCCCTGCTCATTGAACTAATGTTGGGTGTAATATTCAAGCATTTGGCATTTTTAGGCTTTTGTTATGGTTACTCAGGTCTGGTTAGATATGACTTCTTTAAGGAAGTATTTATTTGCATTCTGCATGCAATTATTCATGCATAAACATGTTATAGATAATATTCACATAAGGGTTTTATGGTTTGCAAAACACTTTTACAGTTTTTTAAATTAATCTTTACAATACTTCTATGAGGAAGGTAATATTATCATTCTCATTTGACTAAAAAACAGTCTGAAAGAGGATTGTTGACTGTTTAGACCACATTGCCGGAGTCACAAATGAGAAAAGCAGGGGTCTCACGTCATCCACAAGAGGACAAAGTTTAATCAAAGAATCCTAAATCGTTATATCCACGCTCAGATTCATGTAGTAGTCAGTGGAACAATTCCAAACAATGTTACATTAGAACTTCCATAAAGATGAATATTCGGAACAAAATGTTCTTTCGGGGGAATGGCTACCTTTAACTGAAAAAACATTGTTCAGTGCATTCTATTTGAATTATATGTTCTTTTAATATGTATCCTGGCTAAGGCCTTGGAGTCACATCACCAGTCTTCCAGCTTGGAGACCCCCAAGGTCATTGCTCAGGTCCAGTAATCATGCTATATTTTGTTAACCCATTCCAATCTATCTCCCCACATGACATAGCTAGTAGATGTCTAAGGAAAGATTGAACTTCAGGTCTTACTGACTCAAGTCCAGAATTTCTATTTTCATGTCACCTAAATGCCACTCTATACAAACTATATCTGGGCATCATAGATCTGTTCTGAATAACAACAAGATTCAACGGTATGTATAAAACTATAAGTCCTAGTATAAAGCAGGAGAAGATAAGTGTTTAAAGAATGAGGAGTTCTGAAGACAAAGTTCACCTGGGCTGGGTTCATTTGGGAAGACTCCTAGGAAGGGGGATAAACCTTGAAAGCAGTCAGGTTTCTGGAGAAGTAAAGAATAATCTGCTATCCTTATGTGGAGACTGGAGTGAACAACGGCTCAGCAAGGACAATGCTGGCAGGAGTCATGGAAAAAAGGAAGGAAAGACAACACGTTGAGTGGCACAGAGAGGAAGCTCTATGAAGGATGTGAGTTATAAGATTATAAAAGTGGACTGGACGCTGGATTGTGCAGAGCCTAGAATGTCAAGATAAAGTATTGAATATTTATCCATAATGATAAAGTGCCATGAAAATGTCACTAGAGGTTGTAGAAGATTGAAGTGATATGATGAATATGGTTTTTTTATAAGATGAATCTGACTCTAGTATATGAAACCATCAGTGGAAGGGGCCTTAATTATTTAATCCAACCTCCTTATTTGCACATGTGAGGAAACCAGTGCTCACATATGTAAGGTGACTTCATCAAGATCACACAGGTAATAAGAAGCAACGCCCAGCATTAGACCCCAAGGCCTCTTGATTCTCAATCCATGACTTTTTCCACAGGACCACCCTGCCTCTGTATATTGAGAAAGAGACATTAGACCCCATTTGTAAGAATACTGTAGTAATCCAGGTTCTAAAGTAGGATATTAGGAATGTGAATAAAAAGTTAAGGAAAGAATAAACATATAAGTTCATTGACAACACATCTGTATATTAACTTACCATATAACTCTACAGGTCTTGCCCATAGCAGTCACTCAATAAAGGTTTTGTTAAATTGAATTAAAGACAAGATGGGTTATAAAGATAAATAACATTATTTCTAGAAGTATTTGAGTGATACAGGATGGGCAGACCGACACGACTAACTACTGCTTGCTAACCATCAGTAAGATGAATGTATTAGTGAAACAGGGAGTTATAGTTTCTTGCTTAAGAAGAACCAAATTGTAGGTTCTGGGAGGTAGAGCCAAGATGGTGGAAGAAAAGCACTAAATGCTTAGACTTCCTGACACAATTACTACAAAAAACAAAAAAACTTCAAACACAGCCAGAAAACAACTTCTGGAGCAGCAGAACCCACAAAAAGATGGCCAAGATTATTTTCCAGCCAAAGACAGCTTGAAAGTTTGGCAGAAGGGGGAGCCAGGCTGGGAACGAAGTCTAGCCCCAAGATCATGCCAAAACAGATCCATTCCCAGGTAGACTGCACCAGAAAAAGTTACCCCAAAGCTTCTAAATCAGCTGCAGTGCAGGTGTCTTATGGAACTAAGCTCACAATCTGGTGAGAGGGCTAAACGGCTGGCTTGGGGAAAATCTACAGGGGTGTATACAGGAGCTAAGGTGGTATTTGGATGTCCTACCCCAGTGCGGAACTAGGAAGAAACCTTGAGCAGTGGCAGCCCAGGTGGGGGAGGGGTGCAGGCTCATCAGAGCTGATAACCAACAGCACAGAAACTGTTGCTGCCTGTTTAATTAGCAAGTTGGCCTGGGGTTATCTATGGACCAGAAAAAGGGCCAGGTGAATGAAGAAACTGTCCTTCATTAAATCATAACACTTGGGAACCCCTGAAGTTTGGGATAGCATATCCTGGAAGCATACTAAGAAGGAGCTAAAAGTCAAGTGAAAGACAGGCAAGATGAGCATGCAGAGAAAGTTGAGAACCATAGAAAGCTTCTTTGGTGACAAGGAAGACTGAGGTGCACCCTCAGGAGATGATAGCAGCATCAGGATTCATACTTCTAAAGCTTACAAGAAAAATATTAATTGGTCTCAGGCCATAGAGGCACTCAAAAAGGACTTTGAAGATAAGGTTAGAGAGATAGAGGGGAAAATGGAAAGAGAAATGAGGGTGATGGAGGAAAGACATGAGAAAAAAGTCAACAGTTTGAAAAGCCAAATGGAAAAGGAGATACAAAAACTCTCTGATAAAAATAATTACCTAAGAATTAGGATTGAACAAATGGAGCTAGTGACTTTGTGAGAAACCAAGACGCAATAAAGCAAATCCAAATGAATAAAAAAATAGAGGGCAATGTAAAATATCTTCTTGGAAAAACAGCTGACCTGGAAAATAGATCCAGCAGAAATAATTTGAAAATTATTGGACTATCTGAAAACCATTACCAAAATAAGAGTTTAGACATCATCTTCCAAGGAATTGTCAGGGGAAATTGCACTGATATTCTAGAAACAGAAGGTAAAATAGAAATTGAAAGAATCTACTGATCACCTCCTGAAAGAGTTCCCCAAAGTAAGACTTCCAGGAATATTATAGCCAAATTCCAGAGCTTCCAGGTCAAGGAGAAAATATTACAAGCAGCCAGAAAGAAAAAATTCAAATACTGTGGAGCCACAGTAAGGATAGCACAGGATCTAGCAGCTTCTACATTAAAGGATCAGAGGGCATGGAATTGGGATTGCAACCAAAAATCACCTACCTAGCAAAACTGATTATAATCTTTCAGGGAAAACAATGGGACTTCAACGAAAAAGAAGACTTTCAGGTATTTGTGATGAAAAGATCTGAACTGAATAGAAAATTTGATTTTCAAATGCAAGACCCTAGAGAAGCATAAAAAGGTAAACAGGAAAAATAAATTATGAGGTAGGTTAAAAGGTTAAACTATTCACATTCCTACATGGGAAGATATGTCTAAATCATAAGAGCCTTCTGAGTATTAGGACAGATGATAGGAATAAATTTAGAAATAGGACACAGGTGGGAATTGATTATGAAGGGATGATACCTGTAAAGCATTTGGTTTTTTTTCTCTTTTTTGGGGGGACTGGCAGTCAGGGTTGATGATTATCTTGTGTCTGAGGCCGGATTTGAGTTCGGGTCCTCCTGGGTCCAGGGTAGGTGCTTTGTCCACTGTGGTACCTAGCTTCCCCATGATGACATCTTTGGGGTAAAACTGTGAGGAGAGAGGAATATACTGGGGGAGGGGGATAGGGGAGTATAATGGGGGTGAAGTCTCACATAAAAGAAGCAGAAGGGACAGGGCATATAGAGTGGGGGGAGAGATGGGGAAGGTACGGGGAAGTGAAGGAGCCTTAAACACATCAGAATTAACCCCAAAATCTTAATCTCATAAGAGTTGGCTCAAGGAAGCAATCATATACACACCAGTTGGGTAGAGTAATCTATCTAACCCTACAGGAAAAGTAGGAGGGGAAGGACATAAGGAGGGAAGGTGTGAATGAAGGGAGGGCAGAGTGGGGGAGGGGGCAGTCAGAAGAAAAATACGTTTGAGGAGGAATACAGTAAATGAGATAGAAAAATAGAATAAATATCATGGGAAGGGAATAGGATGGAAGGAAAACAGTTATGATGATTGATTATAATGGCAAAACATATGGTACTTATTTTGCTGGGCTATTGTGAAGAAAATTCTTGTCAAGTTTAAGGCACTATACAAATGTTGTCTATTAATATTGTTGCAATAATCAACCTCGTGGGTTTATTGTAAGGAAATCTCTCTTTAAAGAACTATACAATTGTAGCCTATTTTATAGGAATCAAAAAAATATGATGAACAGGACGCTATCAGAAAAAACCTGGAAAGACCTACATAGACTGAAATAGAGTGAAGTGTACTGTAAACAAAATAACAGCTATAGTATAATATGATCTGCTGGGAAGGACATAGGTATTTTCAGCAATGCAATAATACAATATAACTCTGAAGGACTTATGAAAATTGCAATCCATCTACAGAAAAAGAACTGATGCTATCTGAAAACAGTTTGAAGCATAAATTTTTTGATAGTTCCTTAATCTGAAGTTTTGGTTTTTGGCTGTTTTCTTTCACAACTTGCATAATGTGGTGATGTTTTGCCTGACTATTCTTGTATAACTTAATATTGAATTGCTTGAGTTTGGGGGTGGGGTGTGGGAAGGAGGAAGAGAAGTTGGAACACAAAAGTTTTAAAAATTGGTGTCAAAATTTGTTTTTACATGTAATGGGAAAATAAAATCCTAAACAATAATAAAAAAAGAACCAAATTGCCAAAGGGCATATGACTGTGAGGCTGTGAACAAAACCAGATACATGGCTAGAGTGTACTGAATGGGGGACTAAAAGGATAGCAGTTGAAGGTAGAGCTTAACCCTGTCACTCTCATTATCCACATCTCAGGTGATGGAAACCAAGAGCCCAACAAAAATCAGCTGAGACTTGTCCTGGTAGGTAAAACAGGAGCTGGGAAAAGTGCAACAGGAAACAGCATCCTTGGGGAAAAAGTATTTGAGTCAAGACTAACAGCAAAGTCAGTGACCAAGAATTGTATGAAAAGAAGCAGATTGTGAATGAGAAGAAATTGTAGTTGTGGATACTCCTGGGATTTTTGACACTGAGTGTTCTGATGTGGACACTTCAAGGGAGATTATGCACTGCCTCATTATGTCTTCCCCTGGGCCTCATGCCATCATCCTGGTGGTCCCACTTAGTCGTTACACCAAGGAGGAACAAGATGCAGTAAAGAAGATCCTGGGAATTTTTGGTTCCAAAGCCAAGAAACATATCATCCTTTTATTCACACGGAAGGATGATTTGGAAGGTACTGATTTGAATCAATACTTACGTGAAACTACAGGTGGAAGTTTGAAAGACCTGATAGACCAGTTTGATGGAAGGTACTGTGCATTCAACAACCGGGCAACTGGAAGTGAGCAGGAGGCCCAGGTAACAGAGCTCCTGAGCTTGGTTGAGCAAGTAGTACAGAAGAATGGAGGCTTTTGCTACACAAACAAGATGTATCAACTTACTGAAAAGATAATTCAGGAAGAAACTGAAGCACATCAAAGATTCTATATGGAACACCTGGAAAGAGTGAAAAAGGAAATAAGGCAGGAGTATGAAGAAAATATCAGGATGTTAAAGGATAAACTGGAGCAGAAAGAGTTAGAAAAAACAATGTATAAGATTCTTGCAGAAAAAGAAGAATTCTATGCAAATCAGAGAAGACATGCTAGAACTGAGGTTGTGAGTCAATATTGGTTATTTGAAAAAGTCATGAAAGTCTTGGGAGCAGGTTATAGCATCATCAAAATTATATTTTGGAATTAAGGAACTTGGTAAAAACTATTTTATGCTTTCTGCTACTTTTCCAGCTTCTTATTTCTCTGTTGATTATAGATGAATACTCAGGCATCACAAGTCCATTCTACCACTCATGGATAAAGAATCAAGATAAAAACTGATTGCAAAACTTAGGTCATAAAAATACTTTAATATGTAATCACTGATATTTTAAACTGAAAATAAAGGGAGAGATACTTTTCCCGTGAAAGGAAAGGAAATTCTAACTCTTTGTGATCTAGAAAATTTGCCTCCAAGATCCAGAGGAGAATAAAAGGAACTAGAGTCAAACATGAAGTAGTGTCTCAGTATACCTCCACCCCTTCCTCTTCATAAAGGGAATATATTCTCTCTGTTGTAGGTCTTATATTTCAATTGGTATCATTGTCAATGAACAGATAATAGCCAATTTGTAGGAATCTTAGATTTGCAGAGCACTTTACATAATGTTTACATGAAAATATAGTTATATACAAATCAAGTGTCATTTGATTTCATCCTTATAACAACCAGTAGTATAGATATGATTTTTTATCCACTTTTATTCAAAAGGAAAGTAAATCTGAGAATCTAAGTGACTTGCTAATGATAACAGGGTTAGTAATTGTCTGAAGCAGGAATAGACTTAAAGACCTCCCTCCTGTCTCTAAGTCTGCCAACTCTGCCCATTATACCACCTACTTGCAAGTTTCACATTGGCAATTATGTCCTTGTTATTCATGTGGAGGGAGAAGATGAAATCCTGTTATAATCATGTGCAATTGCCCATAGGTTTTCTGCTTCATAATAATCTATTCTCTCTCATTGCCTGTTCTTTGTAATTGTCAGAATTCTATATCATTGACTGCATGTTACTAGTCATTATGATGACAGTTCATTTATGTAGCTCTTTAAGATTTACAAAGACTTTCCCCACACCAAACCTATGTAATCATATTGCAGGCACTTGTCCTATTTACCAGGTGAGAAAACTGCAACTCAGAAAAGAACTTTTTTTTCCTATTGTCATAAAGTTGGTGTCAGGATGAGCTAGAGATATACAACATGCATATAGAAATCTCAAGTCCAGTGTTCTTTTTACTACACTCATCACCTCTCTTCCACTAAATAACTCCTTACCAAATGTCTCAGAATTCAATCCATTTTGTGGCAATTCTATTCCGATTATAATGATGGGGAAAATTGAATGCCAAATCCCCATTAACTCATGGACAATGAAAGTGACTCTGACCAGCAGATGCTACAATGTGGATTAAGTGTGTTCATTTTACCCTGCTAGGTGATGTTCATGATCTTAATAAAATTTGGACATTACTGGCTTTTCCCAGGAATTATTTCTGTTCATTTATATGGGGAGAGGTGAGGAAGCACACCACCATATTCTGGCACAAATTACGATGTTTCTTCTTTTTTTTGAAAAAAAAAATTCTGAGTGTGTGTGTGTGTGTGTGCACATGTGTGTGTGTGTGTGTGTGTGTGTGTGTGTGTGTGTGTGTGTAAGAAAGGAAAGAGACAGAGAGAGAGAGAGAGAGAGAGAGAGAGAGAGAGAGAGAGAGAGAGAGAGAGAGAAATTGGTTTCTACCCTATTGTAGGGACCTACTCATGAAGTTCTTCATGATTTTTCCCAGATCTTCTTTGGACCCATGACCAACTCATCACCCCACATCCAAAGTACTCTACTCTCTTAAATCAGGACAACTGACACACCTTGCCAAAGAAGTAGCTGTATATGTGTGCAGTGGGACAAAAGGTGTCACCTTTGTATTTCCTCACCTTGCTCCACACATAGAGACTTCTTTCTTGTCCTTAGATAAATGAGATATACAACATGCATATAGAAATAAATGGGCTTTGTTGGAGAATGGTCGCTATCACTTTCATAAAATCACTCAAGTTGTGTCCTTGCTTTTCAGAAGAGCTTTGTTTTTCTGCAAAGTCCTGGAGGAGAGAGAGAGAAAGAGAGAGAGAGAGAGAAGAGAGAGAGAGAGAGAGAGAGAGAGAGAGAGAGAGAGAGAGAGAGAGAGAGAGAGCTTTTAAAAGCAAAGAAAATGCTCTGTTAAGGTTTCTCAAATCCCTGCTGTTATTTCAAGTTCTCAACTGACCTCCCAGGGATATTTCTCAATTCTAAATATGATAAAAATCTTTAGGAATCTGGTAATGTACCCCTTTACAACTCCTAAAAATGTCAGCTAAATTCCTTGGTTTTACAATATACACTTAGAATATGTGACCCATGTTATAACTACGCATCATTCTCTCTTTGTGGGAGCTACACATAAACCTTGGCTCAGTGTAGTCACAGTCTGTATTCCTAGCAGTCATAACTTGCTGCTGGTGTGGAGATTATGCCCCTCAAAGACATCCCCCAACTCTTTTAGGGCTATCCCTATATGCTGAGGGGATAGGTAGAAGACTTGCTCTAGAACCACATGCTACCAGTGCCAGTAAGATCATTTGGAGAATAGCTCCAGAGTCTATATGTGGTATTTGTGACACCTTGTCTGAGATAAACATGGGGCCCTTTGACTTTGTGGTGTGTTAAGGCTAAAATTCTAGCTAGTCTGTCTAAAATATCCAATGAGTGGTCGCCAATAAATTATAAGCTTTAGCAAGAGTTAGACTTTTAAGCATTTATTAAGGAGAATAAGAATTTGGTAAAGAGAAAGGCCCAGATTCCTATCTATTAAAGGGAGAGCACATTTCTAGCTCCCTTCTCCACCAGAGTCTAGGAAAAAAGAGCGAGACTGAGCGCCAGTCTTTTCCTTCCTCCTCTCACTAGCTCGCGTCACTTCCTGACTCCTGGTCTTGCCCTCAAAGACCTTCCCTTCATGGGCAGAACTCTTCTACAGTAAGTATCCAGCAGGTGGCGTTATTCCAATCGTTACAGTCCCCCCTGTTGTTCCTCAAGAAACAAAATGTTTCCTTGACGGAACAGTAAAAAGAATATAATAACTATTGCTAACTAATAATACTGTGAACAACAATATAGAAAAGGAAGAGAGGAAAGTTTTGTCCAGAGGGGCGATTTTTTTTTTTTTTGTCCTCATGAACCGACGCTTTGACATTAGTCTTGCAAAGGGAGGGCCTCTGCAGAGAATACATGTTACCGATGGTGTATATTATACAGAAAGAGAAAAAAACAACAAAACAACAAATCAAAAACTGTTCATTTAAAGTCTCTGAAAGTCTTTTCTCAGATGTCCTCTAGGTGTAGTCGTGGAATGGAAGTCTTTTCAGGGGTTGATGTGTGGATGCTGGTAATCAGCCAGGAAAATTTCCTACAAAATTGAGTCTAACACACTTTAAAATAGCTTTGTCAATAATCAAATCAAACAATGAAAGTTCTCAAAACATGTCTAAGGGAATTCAGAATCTAGTTGTTACACATGAAACATATAATAAAAACAAAAATTGAACCATTCTTTAAAATTATAATATTACTATAGTCCCCCCCTTATGGAGGGTAATTGAGAAGACAATTGCTGGCGATATTAATATTAAAAATAATTTTTTATCTTTGTTTCATCACTTTTTGCATCATCTGCCTAATCATCCTCATGCCATTATGAGAAATTTTAAAAATCTAATATAATTGGTAAACAGGTGTCAAGGCCAAATCAACACTGTTATTTATCCATGACACCTGAGATAATTATGGGGGTTACCATAAAAGAACAGAGAAATGATGGATTTGAGCATTCCACACTTGAGCAATATGTACTCTCCATGCAGTATGCCAGGCTTAAAATAGGTGGATGGAATACATGTCCATGCCACCGAACATATTGGAGGAAACTGAGTCAGACTTAATCAGATGCATGGGATTGAGATGTCCCTGGCATCAGGCATATAGGAGGGAGCATAGAAGCCAGTGTAGAAGTGAGATGGGCTGGGATGAATACTTCCAGCCATCTGTACAATATTGTGGGGAAAAAAGAGAATAAAATATTAAACCAAGAGAATCCAACCTCAACATTAGTCAAAAGCCGTTCCCTCGGCCATACCTTGACTTCATGCATGTCTCCCCTCATGTGACAGTTCAGTGTCTGCTTTTGCATGTATTCCTCTTGTGATTGGATGGCACCTTGGCCAACTGGCATCTGATAACTCAGAATAAAGGCAATTAATGTCTTAAATGATAAGTTCCCATAATCCAAATTCATATGGATTTAAAAATTGAGGATAATAAATGATTGCAAAAATGTGAATACATCTTTGACTCAGAATACAATATATAATTATGTAACAATTTTCAAATAAATACCCCTATTTTGTTACTTAGTATACAATTACTTTTGTGAAAAATCAGAACATATTTGAATACAAGTAAAGGCACAACACAATCTCAAAGACAACTTTTTTTGAAAAAAGAAAACTTTTACAAACATTCTCTCCTCTTTTTTTTTTTTTTTTGGAATATGCTTATCAAAAATAATACTTCTAGAATCAATTAACACTTGCCATGGCAAACAATTTGCCAGGGAAATGCTTTAAAGAGTTTGATCAAATAATCAGTTGAGAAAAGAATAGCAACAAACAAATAACTCAGAATATGGAGCACAGTACTCCTAGAATTAACATTGTATTATGAAATCAAAACCATGTTTCAAAATTAGATAGATGAATGAATAGAAGAAAATACACGTGGGAATAATAAAAGACATATGAAATTCAAACTAGGGAAATCTAAATGAATATGAACTTAATATTAATAAGAGTATTACAAAATATAAACTTGATTGCTATGACTATAAAAGCTTTTACAAATATTCTCCTTTGTTTTAGAAACTAAGTATAAGACAATCTCAAAAGCATGAAATCTCTATGAAAATAAACTCATACCATTAATTTCAAAATGTATATGTAATAGCATAGAAATCCTATGTAACCTCTGAACTGACATTAATACTCTGAGTAAAGTTAGAACACTTTTGATTCCGATATCTAAAATCCCCAATACTCATTATCAATACCTTGCTTCTTTACTTCTACATTTCTGTACAATATATACCCTTCCATGGCAAAAGAAGCAGAGTCTTGAACTATGTTGATGGTGTCATTCTTATTCGGCTTAAGTTTTTCTTCTTTAACCCCTCTATATTGTCTGTCAGTCTTTTCACCATACAAATGCTTTATAAAATTACTAATTAAAGACAAAAGCAGGTTAGCAAAATTATGAACAAAACAAGCATATCTGGAATTAAAGGGTTTTCTAAGGTTGCCTCAGAAGCACAGCCATGCTGGGAAAGGGCTGAGCCTGAAGCTGCAAATGTAGTTAGAGAAAGTTGAGCATGCGCATTAGATCTCTGGACTTCCCAGGCAGGGGAAGCAATGGGCTTGGCCATGGGAGGAGTAGAGGGAGGGGTCTGGAGAGGAGGGGAGGGACCAGCACAATTTGAATCAGACTTGATTTTGAACTCAGGCCTGGATTCCTCTTCCCCCACTTTGCCTCCAGGTGCTAGGGGATTAAAAGCTTCTAGAGGGTGGGTCATTGCCTCCAGGCATGCAAAATTAGAGCAACAATTAGTGTTAGAATTGGGAAAAGCTGCAGGAATCTCTTCAGGTTTCTCTGAAAAAGCATGGTTGGGAGAGGGAGAGATATTTCCTGTGTGAGTAAGTTGCTGGCTCTTTTAACAAAAATAAAAAGAAAACTAGAAAGTCCACAAAAACAAAGCATTAACATGATCTTATCTCCCACTTTGTCTGGTTTAACAGACTAAAATCAAAAATAGGGTAATTAAGGAGTATTAAAGGTCCATTTGAATAATTTAAAGGGAAAACACGGGCAATTCAGCAGTACTTCGGATTTAAAGGGTTAGGGTAGGGGAAATTTCTTACCCAACTGAAAGATCAGAAGTGAGGTTCAGCTTTCCTCTTCGTGGTCAGCCATCTGTTAAGGCTAAAATTCTAGCTAGTCTGTCTAAAATATCCAATGAGTGGTCGCCAATAAATTATAAGCTTTAGCAAGAGTTAGACTTTTAAGCATTTATTAAGGAGAATAAGAATTTGGTAAAGAGAAAGGCCCAGATTCCTATCTATTAAAGGGAGATCACATTTCTAGCTCCCTTCTCCACCAGAGTCCAGGAAAAAAGAGCGAGACTGAGCGCCAGTCTCTTCCTTCCTCCTCCCACTAGCTCGCGTCACTTCCTCCCGCCAAAGAAAAGACTCCTGGTCTTGCCCTCAAAGACCTTCGCTTCATGGGCAGAACTCTTCTACAGTAAGTATCCAGCAGGTGGCGTCATTCCAATCGTTACAGGTGACCACATAAGGAGATTCTCTGCCCAGGACTTTCATTGGCTATAGTTTTCAGGGTTGTTTTTTTCCTCTCTCCCATTTCAGACCACAATTGCATAAGTCAAGGTTTTTTGCTTGTTTTTTCTTCTGTTTTGTTTTTGTATTTTGTTTTTGGTTTGCAGGGCACTGGGGGTTAATGATCTTGCCCAGGCTCACACTGCTAGTAAGTGTCAAGTGTCTGAGGCTGGATTTGAACTCAGGTCCTCCTGAATCCAGGGTCAGTGCTTTATCCATTGTGCCACCTAGCTGCACCCTCATAAGTCAGTTTTCTAGATCTAAGATCAATTTCTTTGTCAAACTTTTGCTTGTTTGAATGTTTATTACCAATATCTATTATGTGACTGTACAAAGTATGAGTATCATTGCTAATATAAGCAGAATGAATTTAAATTCCTAAAATATTAGTGCCTAGAAGTTCACTTAAATCATGCTATGATAGCTCACAATCCTCATATTTTTCTTTCGACTTTTAAAGAGACCTAGAATACTTTCCTTGATATGACCTGAGTTCAGACAATTTGCCTGAGCTCCCTTGTAGACTGCAAGTCTATAGGATAAGGGTTGCTTGCTAACCTGGGAAAGCCTGAGTAAGTAACCCTAAGTGCTCAACCCCTTTTAGAAACGCCCCCCACACCCACACACACACATTTCTTTGAGGAATTTTCCAAGTATGTTTTCCTTAAGGTAACCTGCTTGCACTAGTGAAGCATGAATTTGAAATTCCTTCTGGATTGTGCACCGTCAGGGAGACATTGGGGTGGAATTTGGGCATACCAGACTTACAGAAATTAGCTTGACTAAGAGTATTGTCTATAGTACAGGGTTGTGAACTGGGAATAAAAGAGTGTGAGAGCTAAGTCCCTCAACACATACAACAGGAGCCAGTTCTCTTGCAAAGAAAAAACGTGGTGAAGGCCTGGGGGCAGTTGGAGTTAGCATTCTTCCCATGGGTTTTGATTGGAACCCAGCTGTGGGCCCCTTGGGACCAAAAGGAGAATAAAAGTGGTTAGTGAGATATTGGTAGGGAGTTGCAGATATCCACTCCCCTGGAATGTCCTTGCTGATTGCTTTTTTAATCTTCCCAAAGTATTTTTATTGATTTTTATCCTATAAACTATATTATTTTTAAATTGTCTTGAGAATTATTCCTAGCGGAGGGTATTGAAATGATTTTAGTTAAAAGGCTTTGTTTAAACTCTTGGCTCTGAGTAGTCCAATTTGCCAGATGCAGAATTACAACCCCCTTATATAGGAAATTTTATTTTGCCTATTGAGAAAATTTGGTGTGCTATACTAGGAATTATGTCCAAGCCCCAGGTAGATGGTTTTATGTACCAGGCACTGTAAAAGCTTATAGGTTATAAAGAAAATTTTAAAAATCAATGTCTCTGGCCTCAAGGTCAAATGAAAGTTCATCTCTGTCAAATCTGAAAAAAAATGATCAAAAAGTTCCAAAGGTTAATGCAACTGCTGTTAACTCTGAAAACACCACAGCGCTCACCCAGGTATAAAGCAATGGTAAGGCAGTGAGCTGTGGACCTGATACTGAGAAGGTAACAACAATGAAACAAGTTTGATCCATTGCCAGACTTCATCACTGCGAATACCTCGGTACTAGTGCAAAACAGATCTGGCGATTTTGCTGTGGCAGAGTTCCTACGAGAGTGAGCCAACGACTTGTTCTGAATCCAGCTCAGGCCCCAGCTTGTGTGCTGGGTCTTAGCTTGAAAACCAGTGTGTTTTTCTAACCTTAAAAGAGACGAGTGAACAGAAGAGAGGTGGTCTTGGCCATGGGGATCCTGCACACTCAGCGGAAAGGCAATGGGTTGGTAGAATACGGCGTTGGAAAGGTCTCTAGCCGAGGGTGGGATCTCCGCAGCGTCTTGACGAAGCACGGGAAACCAGGAGGCTTTCAAGAACCAGGAGAGTATCCCGCCCTTGGGGACAAGCCAGTGCAACGGCAAGGCGAGACTGGACATGGAGCTTCCTATTCGAGGAACAGCTAGAAAGAAGACCAGTGTCACTAATTCACAGAGCACATCTGGTAGAGAAAAGTGTAAGAAGTCTGGAAAGGGAAGGAAGGGCCTGGTTGAAAAGGACTTTTAATGTCAAATAGGTGGTCTTATATTTGACTCTGGAGGTGAGAGGGAGCCATTGGAGTTTATTGAGTAGGGGAATAATATGGTTAGAATTGCAATTTAGGAAAGTCATTTTGGCAGTTGAATGGAGGAGTTATTAGAGTTGGAGAGACTTGAAGCTAAGAGACTAATTCAAAGATTATTGTAATAGCCCAGGCTGTGGTGATATATAAGATCTTGCCATGGGCTATTGGCTGTGTGAGTAGCAAGAAGGTGACATTCAGGAGATGTTGTAGTCTTGATACAGAGTCTTGGTAATGGATTGGATACTGTGAGTGATAATGTGGAGTCAAAGATGACACCTATGTTGTGAGCCCAGGTGCCTGGGAGGATGGCATTACATGGTTCTTTAGAGAAATGTGTCAAAGTCCATTGAGGTCAAACTAAGGAGGGCTTTGAATTTTAGACTGTTCTATAGGCAATGGATTGTAGTAGTTGATTTTTAACCAAGGCCTCACCTTCTTCATAACAATTAATGTTCTCCCTACTTCACAATGGGAAGCTAGGTGACACAGACAATAGAACACCCAGCTTAGAGTCAGGATTGTTGTGATTTATTTGTTGTTCATTCTTCATTTTTGAAAGAAAACCAATGACACCATGAGGATAATGTCCTTACTTGGGAGGGTATTGGATTTAACTGATGCAGAGCTGCACAAAGTCATCAGCCTCAGAGTCAGAAAGACTTGAGTTCAAATCTGGCCTCAGACACTAGCTTTGAGACATTAAGCAAGTCACTTAACCCTGATTACCTCAGTTTCCCCTATCAATAAAATGAGCTGGGAAGGAAATGGCAAATTACTCCAGTATCTTTGCCAAGAAAACCCAAAATGGGGTCACAAAGAACCAAAATGACTAAACAACAAAAATCCAATCCCCTTATTTTAAAATCAAAATTAAGGGTTTTGCTCAAGGTCATCGACATACTAAGTGATACAACTGAAATTTGAACTTAGGTACTATAAATCAAGAACTATTTCCCTTTAATTTGTAGAGAGTCTGGCTTTGGAGAAAAATTTTGATGGGTCAAAGACTGGAAAGGTCTAGAATTTGGGATAATACCCATGAAAATACCCTGGTAGTCTATCACTCCATAGGATTCTTGGGTAGATAGAAGAGACAATATGAAGGTCCTAGATATTTGGGACTAGGGGGTTAGAAGACACCTCAAGGGAAGTCAGCCAACCATGTGCAAGACTCAAGCTTGTCACCACTGTTAATTTCTGATTATCTGTGCTAAAGGAGGGGACCAGTGGGGCACATAATTCAAATTGCATTTAATCCTAAATCATTTCTATGTGAAGTTTTAAATTAACAGGTATGACTGATGGGAATTAATAACTCTGGGAATTAAAAGGATTCATGGGGCAGCTAGGTGGCACAGTGGATAAAGCGCCAGCCCTGGATTCAGGAAGACCTGAGTTCAAATCCAGCCTCAGACACTTGACATTTACTAGCTATATGACTCTGGGCAAGTCACTTAACCCTCATTGCCCCACCAAAAAAAAAAAAAAGGATTCATACCCAGTATGGGTTAGGCAACAGTGTATTGATTGCAGGTTTAAATGACAACTAGAGAAACTAATGGATTTCTCCTGGATGCCAAGACTAAATTAAGGTAGAGTTGGAGTATAATTTTTTTGTTTGCAAATGATTGTGCACTCAATGAAGCCTCTGAGATAGAGATTAAACAAAGTATGGATCAATTCTCTGTGGCTTGTGCTAATTTTGGCATAACAATTAATAACAAAAAGACAGTTTTCCACCAGCCAGAATCATACCATCCATATGTGAAACCATAAGTTACAGCAAATGGACATATATTGAATGTTATGGATAACCTTGTCCACAGGATGTACACATAGATAATAAGGTACATGCAGCATTGCCAGAGCTAGCTCAGTATTTGGGAGCCTCCTAAGGAAAATGTGGGAGAGAAGAAGGATGAGCCTGCCTACTAAATTGAAGACCTAGAAATCCATTGTGCTGACCTCACTGCTGTATGTCTGTAAAACTGGCATACCAGTGCCATGCCAGCAAACTGAATTCCTTCCATTTGAATTCTCTTAGGAAGATTCTGAAGATCACCTGGAAAGATAAGGTATAGGACACTGAGGTTCTTTCTTAAGATGAATTCCCAAGCATTCAAATACTACTGTAGAGACTGTTACTCCAAAGGGCTGGCCATGTTGTTCGAATGGCAAATGTATATATTTCCTAAAAGATTACTTTACAAGGCACACACTCACATGGAGGTCAGAAGAAGGGGTACAAAGACACTCTCAAGGTCTCTATGAAGAACTTTGGAATAAATTGCATGATGTGGAAGGTGCTGGCAAAGGACCATTTATCATGGCGTGCCCATATCAAAGAAGGTGCTGTGCTCTGTGACCGACTCAGTTCCTCACAAATTCAGAGGCAGTACTTTATCCACTGCACCACCAGTCAGCATAGTATAGGGGGATTTGATTTAAAAGACGTGGGCTTGAATCTTTGCTCTCCAATTTACTCCTTGCACTTAACAATTTTTTTGTAAAGTGAGAGGGTTGGTCCAAATTTTTGCTATAGTGCCTTTTGGTGCTTAATCCTATTATCCCGGGGATATAATAGGTAGAGCAGGAAATATTGTCTTCAGATATATAGCTAAGGTACAGTGCTTTGGGCTTTGCCCTAGGGCACAAATATTTAACACTTGAGCTCCTTCCACAACACAAATGTCATCATAGCAACTAATTTCCTTCCTGGTCAAGAGAATTTATCTTTGCTACTTGTATCATTTTCATTCTATGAATTACAAAGTTACTTTGAGAATTCACCATTCTTGCTGCTTGCCTTGGTCCCATTAACATTACTTGCTCTGCATGTCAAAATTACTAGAACTATCTCGAATTGTGACCTTTTTTACACACCAGGAAGCAGATCCAATGAAGGTGTGGTAGCAGCCAGTCCAGTGAGGGATGCTCTGGCCCTGAGGGGGACACTGTGACCATGGAGAAATGCAGTTGATCAGCTTGCTGGGGTCAGTTAGAGATGACTCTTTCCTTGGAGAAGCAGTTGATTAAGCAGGTAGTGGTTGGTCAAACAGATAGTAAAGCAGCCACCCAGAAAGCCGGGCTCCTTGAATGTACAACATGAGCTTAGTTTGGAGCCATTAGTGTTTGCTATGTAATTAGTACCAGGTAGTGACAACAATATCAAGTTAGAAATGTGGAATTTTTATTATCCATATATCCAAATAGCTAATATCGTCATTTTCTCACTGCTGTAATTTTTCAGTCTCAAGTCTCTCCCCACCTCCCACCCCCTTCTCGCCGCCATAAAATTGTCATCTTCTCCTTTGTTCTGGGAGTTGAAGTTACACTTCTTTTCCCAGCCATACCTCTATGGCTGTCTGATTAAGGAACATGCCATAAACCTGTACCTCCCTGGGAGATGAAGCCTAGGCATCTTCTCCCAGCCATGCCTCTGTGTGCCAAATAATAAAAACTTTTACTTAAATTTTGATTGGATCGTGTGGGCGAGTAATTCTTTGAAAAAGGAATGTTTTCTTTTTCTTTGCAGGGCAATGGGGGTTAAGTGACTTGCCCAGGGTCACACAGCTAGTATGTGTCAAGTGTCTGAGGCCAGATTTGAACTCAGGTCCTCCTGACTCCAGGGCTGGTGCTCTATCCACTGCACCACCCAACTGCCCCTAAAAGGAATATTTTCAAGAACCAATCTAGCAGTAACAAAGGTAAATAACTAGCCAAAAGTTATTGACAAAGCCAGCATTAGAATGCAAAACTCCCTCAGTATATCATGTCCTCTAAAACTTGGGATGGGAGTCTGTGTGTAAATAGTCAGGACTCAGCTAGTCTTCTATTCATAATTGCCTGAGACAGTTCAGAATCTCAAGGTGGGTGCTATTGCTCCCCTTTCCTCCTCCATACCCCCCCCCCCATTCTCTCATTTCTATTAATTCAGCCACTTACTCTACTTTGTACCTTGAGAGTCTAGGACCATTTTTCTTCTCTTTCACTCCAACCCCTGCCATCTGTCTCCCCCTGATTTTTCTTCCCTGCACCTAGAGTGAAAATCCTCCCCCCTCTATCCCCCACTGCCAAACACACTGTGCCACAGGAAAGTACCAGCAGGAAGGGAGTATGTATGTGCCTGTGTTTTCTACTTGTACGAAAGGTCCTGGCTCCTCCCTCAGCTTGAATCAATCGTGACACAGAGTAACTTTCGTTTTCTCCTCAGTCATAAGACTTCTTTTTATAAATGAGTATTAAGTAGCAGTCCTTGAGAAAGGGGTGGGGGGAATCAGCTGCTAATCCAGAAGAGACAGGAAGAGAACAACTGGTCTTTCCTAATCCCCTCTCCACCAAGAGCCTCTTCCTTTTGGCAGATTATATGGTGAGTGCATTGGGAAGAAACTGAGGGCCTGGCTGTAAGTAGAAGGCATCTGGCCTTCCCAGTAGCGTAAGGAGAAGCAGGGTGGGACCAGGTTGAAAGTGGAGAATCTGGGAGTGTTCAGAGCCAAATGGACTCCATGGAGCTACCATCTGTCTATGTGTGCAGGTGCACATGTGTGTTTGAAACATGAATGGATTTTAAAGTGACAATTCTTTCAGAAATAACTCGAGATCAGTGCAGTCAAATGCAGATTGGGAAGATGGCTGCCTATCTTGTCAGGGATTTTGAAAAGGATCAACATCTCTCCCGGTACATGCATAGGATACCTAGAATCCCTCAAATGGGTTAGAGCCTTTAATCTGACAGAAGCCTGAAATCAAATCTTTCCCAAATAGAGAAGTTTAGGGTCTTGGTTTACCCTGACAGGTGAGTGTCTATCTGAGATTTCCCTGAGAGCAGGTTCTGATTCTGTGGAAAGCTAGAGGTTAGGTGTATAGTCTGGAGAGGAAGATGTGTATATGTGTGCATGTACACACCTGAACATAGAATATGTGTCTGTGACACTAAGAAAAATGAAGACCTTTTAAGCGGCAAGTATTAAAATACAAATTTCTCTGAGGTCTTTTCAGCCCTTTCTGGAGATGTGGGGGGTGGGGTGTGGTAGGGTAGGGGTGGGGGTGGGGGTGGGGTAGGGAAGGAGGGACCTAAGGAATCACTGTAACGCCCTCTAGCTGGGGTATCTTTGGGGCACCATTCTGACCAGCTGACCAGATCACTTGTGACCAGGAGCTGATTACATGCTTCTTTCAACAGACAAGCTCTATTCTGGGCTCAGTGTGGAACTCCAAGGCCAACCATTGATTGTGATGTTAGCTTCCGGCACTGGTTCGATGGTTAAGCCTCCTCAAGTGGGAGGGGGGAAGTGAAAGGAGGAGAGGGCTTTCTGTTTCTCCTTTGAATCTTAGAAGACACTCTAGAGTAGGGCTTCTTAAATTTTTTCTACTTGCTACCCCTTTTTAACTATTTTTTTTTTTTACAAGACCCAGGGTATCTAGGTATATAAAATAGCTGTACATAACGTTTTACTGTTGCCAGAATTTTCACACCCCTCACATCCAGTTACGGGATCCCATACACGGTGGTGACCCACAGTATCAGAAACTAGGCTCTAGAGCACATCCCAAAGAGAGAATGGGATTCATTGACAGGTTATAGGCCTCAAGTCCTGAAAGACAGAGTAATAGAGAATTGCAACATTTGAAGAAATGTAACAAGTAAAATTTAAAAGTAGTTTTGCTTGGAAATACATTGTAATGCTTCTTCCTCATTCTGCCAAGTTTCTCTCTCATCCTCTGCAAGTTATTTAGCCATTTGTAGTTTGTTTTTCAATATGAAAAAGAAAAACAAAACATCATCATTACCTTGATTGCACAGCCCACAAAGACAATAAAGAGGAAAAGTCGCCTAGCCCACCCATTTCTTGCCTATCATGTAATGAGGCCAGGACCTCTCCAGAGGCAGGACCCCAGGGTCCTTGGGTAACAGCCAATTTGGGAACTTTTCTTGGATAATGGAGAGAAGAAGATTGGAGGGAGCAAAGGTAACTCCAGTGGCTACCAAGTGCAAGGAGGGACCTCGCGTGCTTATGCATCTCCACAATTTGATCACAAAGGCTATTTCCTATAATCCTGGCTATCTTCACCCCATTTGTAACCAGGCTGGGATGAGAAAAGGAGCAGCTTCCCTCTTGGTGTGTTCCCCTACCTAAAAATGATTCCTAACCTGTTCTTCTATCTCACTTCAATCCTTTCTGTTGTCGTCTGTTTCCCTCTCCATATTATTATGATTAACTGTGTGACCCTGGACAACTCATTGCACTTCAGAGAAGGAGCTCAAGTTACTTCTCAGCACCCTGGCAGGGGTGGAGTAGAGGACCTCAAAGGTCCCTTCCAACTGCCAAGTTTGTGATTCTTATATTCTGGATGGTATTTCTTGGGGGTTTAAATGCAACCAAAAGGAATGTGCAGTCCCAGTGGAATGAGGTGAAGTTTGGGGTCCTAGAGCCTATATGTGAAAATTTCAGGAAGGAGCCCTTACCTGTGCTTGGATAACTGCAAAACACCATGATGGGGCTTTTCAGGTTAGTCACTTGAGTGTTTATATCTATGAGAAGAAGAAAAACCACAGGATTTCTGGTTTTGAAGTCAGGAGGTTCTGAGCCACACGTTTTATTTAGGCAATTGGAAGGTAGATCTATGGTACCTAAGTTTCTACTCCTTTGGAGAAATTCTCTATCAGGTGTTGCATTTTACCTACTAGGCTAATTTTGTTTTAAAAATCAACATGGAGGTGCAGCTAGGTGGCACAGTAGATAAATCACTGGCGGACCTGAGTTCCTCCACAATTGTAATGCCTTCCTTCTGTGAATACTTTCAATTCATCCTGTATATATCTTGTTTCTACATAGTTAGCTGCAAAGTCTCCCAATCCTTGAGAATAGTGACTGTTGTTTTTATTTTTTTGGCCTCTGTGTATCTTGAGACATTAGCAAAGGGATTCACACTTAGTAAGTCCTTACTAAATGCTTGTTTGACCCGAAAACAGTTAAGTTAATGGCCTCAACTCATTTCTTAAGAAATGGGTTTTTATCCTCTACCTATCTGTTCACTTCACAGTGGGTTTTCCCTAGAAAAATGGAAAGGGTTTTAGGAGAGAAATATTATTTCTATAATATGTGTATGACAATGAAAAAAGTAGGTTTTAAAAATATGTTTCTACAAATTCCTCTTGAGCCTTCACTTTCCCAGACTAAACATCCCCTTTCCTTCAACTTCATATATTTAAGCCTTTCAGCTTCTCTGGACATGCTTAGACTTATTAATATCCTTTTTAAATGGTTGCAACTAAAATCAATGTAATATTAAAATGTGTTTTGAATATAAACATATGTACATATATATACATATGTACACATATACATTTATATTAGAAGTGATCAATTGGTTCTTGTTGAACTAAAATAATGCTTAATGTTTAATATTAAAAGATATCAAAATGTTACATAGTAAATAAAAGTTTTATGTTTTGGAAATGAGAGGTCTGGAAGACAAAAAGGAGTCTTTGATTTTAAAAAGTCTGTAAATTTTTCTTATATGCCTATTTCTTGATGGAATAATCTGATAAAAAATTTAAAAACCTGAATTTTCCCTAGATGCTTCAGCAAGTCACAGGCATGGATCATCAAGAAAGACTCCAAGACCAACAACTGGGTAAGGAAAGGGTTAGTGGGGAAGGGTTCCTTTTACACATAACAAACTATCTCTGTAATGGTGGTCTTATAGTGTCTGTACTTTTGGAAGAAAATTAGCCCTTTTAGTGACTATTCCTGAACTCCAAATAAACTGTTAACAGGTGACAATAGATAAATGTGTCACTGTAGTAACAGTGAAAAGACTGCTAAATTTTAAGTCATGTGACCTAAGTTTGAATATAAGTCTGTTAACTGAGTACCACTGAATAACCTTTAATTTCTCAGGGCCTCAGTCTCCTTGACTGGAAAGTTAGGTGACTGGACTTCCCAGGCTATCGCCCCGGCTTGGCTATTATCTTCTCCATTCCAAATATGACCCTTTTGTTAATTCCATGACCTATTCTTTCTGTTAAGTCCTTTACGCCCACTTGTCATAACCCATTTCTAGATTACTTCTATAAGCTGTCTCCTTTGCTAAACAATGGAATAGTGTTGACTAGACCCACTAAAAATTCCTGTTTATTTTTGCTATGGGCCCTCCTTGCAGAGATTCAATCTTTTGTTTTCTTCCTATTGACTTCCTATCCTCCCAAAGAAACTGTTCCAAACCTTACTTCTCTCCACACTATTTCCCTCACTCTCTCAGCTGAGGATTTTACATCATACTTTTCTGAGAAAATGGAGATAATTCACCAGGAGGTCTCTTTTCTACTTCTTCACATCTCACAACCCCCTTGACATTATCTCCAATATCTTATGCATTACTCCAGTTTTGTGATGATGAGGTGACCCATTTCCTCCCAAAATTACATGTAAAATAAAAATTTGACATCAATTTTTAAAGACTTTTCGTTCCAAATTCTCTTCCTCCCTCCCCACACCCCATCCCCAAGAACTCGAGCAATTCAATATGAGTTATACATGAGCAGTCATGCAAAACATTTCCACATTAGCCAATTGTGAAAGAAAATAGAAAAAACAAAATTTCAGATAAAGGGGGCTAACAAAAAATTATGGTTCAATCTATATTCAGATACCATCAGTTCTCTCCTGTAGATGGATTGCATTTTCATAAGACTTTCTGAGTTGTCTTGGATCATGGCATTGCTGAAAATAACCAAGTCATTCACAGCAGATCATCTGAAAAATATTGCTGTTATTTTGTATACAGTCATTTCACTTGCATCAACTCATGCAAGAGAAATTAAAACTAACTATAGTCATATGAAAAAACGCTCTAAATCACCATTGATAAGAAAAATGTAAATTAAAACAACTCTGAGGTACCAACCAACTCAAACCTAACAGAGAAGATAAATAGAACAAAAAAAAAAAAAAAAGGAAAATGTTATATCCCTAACCAATTACATCAATAAAATAGAGAAAAAGCAGATCATTGATTTGGGCATGTAACAAAAAAAAAAAAAACCACTAGAAAATGAACAATTTAAAAATCCCTAACTAAACACCAAAATTGGATAGTCCTGAAAAATCAAAGGAGAGATTAGTAAAATGGAAAATAAGAAAACCATTGTATTGATAAATAAACTAGAAGCTGGTTGTATGAGAAAAACAGTAAAATAGACAAACCATTGGTTAATTTGATAAAAAAAAGAAAAGAAGAAAAACAAATTACTAGTATCAAAAATGAAAGGGGTGAACTTACCACCAGTGAAGAGGAATTAAGACAGTTATTAGGAATTATTTTGCCCAATTATATGCCATTAAATTTGATAAGCTAAATGAAAGGGGATGAATATCTACAAAAATATAAATTACCCAGATTAGGCAGAAGAAGAAATAAAATGTTTAAATGACCCAATTTTAGAAAAAATAAATTCAACAAGTCATCAATGAACTTCCAAGAAAAAAAATCCCCAGGACCCAGATGGGTTCACAAGTGAATTCTACAAACATTTAAAGAACAATTAATCTCAATAAATTATATGAAAATATAAATGAAGAAGAGTCCTACCAAACTCCTTTTATGAGACAATATGGTGCTGATACCCAAACCAGGAAAAGCCAGAACAGAGAAATAAAATTATAGACCTTTTCACTAATGAATATTGATGCAAAACTTTTAAATAAAACACTAGGAAATAGATTACAGATATATCACAAAGATCATACACTAGGACCAGGTGGGATTTATACCAGGCAATGCAGGGCTGATTCAATATTAGGAAAACTATCAGTATAATTGACCATATCATAACAAAAGCACAGAAGTCATATGATTATCCCAACAGAAGCAGAAAGGCCTTTGACAAAATACAGCACCCATTCCCCTTAAAAACACTAGAGATAATAGGAATAAAAGGATTACCTTTAAATGAAAAGTAACTATTTAATCTAAAACCATCAGCAAGTATTATCTGTAGTGGGAATAACCTAAAAGTCTTTCCAATACAATCAGGGGTAAAGCAAGGGTGCTCATTATCACTTCTAGTATTTAATATTGTATTAGAAATGGTAGCTATAACAATTAGAGAAGAAAAAAGAAATTAAAGGAATTAGAATAGGTAATGAGGAAACAAACATCACTCTTTGCAGATGGTATGATGTTATACTTAGAAAATCCTAGAGAATCACTAAAAAAATACTTGAAATTATTAACAACTTTATCAGAGTTGCAGGATAGAAAATAAACCCACATAAATCATCAGCATTTCTACCTATGACCAATAAAGTCCAACAATAACAGATAGAGAAATTCCATTTAAAATAACCATGGCCAAATAAAATAATTGGGAGTCTACCTTCCAAGACAAACACAGCAACTATATGACAAGAACTACAAAACACTTTTCACAGAAATAAATTCAGATCTAAACAGTTGAAAAAATATTATTTGCTTATGGGTAGGCAGAACCAATATAATAAAAATAATTTATAGAGCTAGAAAAATAATAATAAAATTCATCTGGAAAAAGAAAAGTTCAAGGGATTCATGGAATCAATGAAAAAAAGTACAAAAGAAGGTGGTCTAGTAGTACCAAGATCTCAAGCTGTATCATAAAGTGGTAATTATCAAAACAATCTGGTACTGGCTAAGAAATAGAGAAGTAGATCAGTGGAATAGAATAGTTAGAAATTACACTATAGTAAATAAACTATAGCAATCGAGTATATGGGTAAGCCCAAAGATCCAATTCTTTTGGAACAAAACTCATTATTTGACAAAAACTACTGGAAAACTGAAAACAGTATGGCAGAAACTAGGCATAGACCAACATCTGACACCATATACTAAAAAAAGGTCAAAATGGGTACATGATTTACAAAGGATGATACCATAAGCAAAAGTAAGAAAAGTATAGACTTGTTTTCTGTCAGATTTATGGGCACAGGAAAATTTAGGACTAAAGAAGATATATAGAGAAAAACAAAATGTAAAATAGATCATTTTGATTATATAAAATTAAATTTTTTTCACAAGAAACTAATTTAAACCAAGATTATAGGGAAGCAGAAAACTAAGGGAAAGAATTTTTGAAACAAATATGTCTGATAAAGGCCTCATTTCTCAAATATATGGAGAGCTGAGTCAAATTTATAAAAATACAAGTCATTCCCCAATTGATAAATGGTCAAAAGATAGGAACAGGCTGTTTTCAGACAAAAAAAAATCAATCAATCTATAATCATATGAAAAAATGTTCTAGATTACTATTGATCAGAGAAATGCAAATTAAAACAACTCTGAGGTATCACTGCAACACCTATCAGAGTGGCAAATATAAGAAAAACAGAAAATATTGGATGCTGAAGAGGGATGTGGAAAGCTGGGACACTGATCCACTGTTGGAGTTGTAAAAAGATCCAACCATTCTGGAGAGCAATTTGGACCTATGCCCTAAGGTGCATACCCCCACCCCCCCACCCCCCCACCCCCGCTTTTCTTTGTAGGGCAATAAGGGTTAGTTACTTGCTCAGGGTCACACAGCTAGTGTCAAGAACCTGAGGCCAGATTTGAACTCAAGATTTCCTGAATGCAGGGATTCTACTCTACTACCTAGCTGCCCCTGTGCATATCCTTTGATCCAGCAATACCATTACTAGGTTATATCCCAAAGATATACCCCAAAAGAAGAAAAAGACCTATTGGGACAAAAATATGTACAGCTGATCTTTTTGTGGTGGCTAAGAATTGGAAATTAAAGGAATGCTGTCATTGGGGAATGTCTAAACAAACTCTGGTATATGATGGTGATAGAATATTATTGTGTTATAGAAATGACAAGCAGGATGACATCAGAAAGGTCTAGAAAGACCTATATGATATAATGTATACTGAAGTGAGCAGAACCAAGAGAACATTGTGCACAGACACAGAAATATTGTTTGATGACTGTGAATGACTTGACTTTTTTCAACAATACAATAATTCAAGACAATCCCAAAGGACTACTGATGAAGCATGATATCCACCTCCAAAGAGAGAACTGATATTGATGCAACACAGGCTGAAGCATGCTGTTTTCACTCTTTCATTTTTTTCTTTTATCAAGTTTTCTTCTACAAAATTACAAATATGGTAATAATTTGTATAATCATACATCTATAACCCATACCTGATTGCTTGCCACTTCAGGGAGGAGGGAGAGGAGGAAGGAAAGGAGGAATAGAAATATAGAAACTCAAAACTATAAATAAAAATGTTTATTACATTATAAAAGAAAATATACTAAATCATACTATTTTCACTTTCTTTGTTTCGTTTTTTCTTTTATTTGAGTTTTCTTTTATAAAATGACTAATATGGCAATATTTTACATAACTGCAGGTGTATAACCTATATCTGATTGCTTACTGCCTCAGGGATGGAGGAGGAGAAGGAAAGAAGGGATAGAATTTGGAACTCAAAGCTATAATAATATTTATTATTTATAAAAAGCCCTGTTATATACCATTTTCTCTACCTGATCTTTTGTTGCCAGTTTTCCTGACCTCTAAGATTTTACTCCAACAATCTCTTTCTCTCTCTTTCATCCTTCCTCAGTTTTGACAGTGTTGAAGCGAGGCCCATTGATCAGGTCCCAAGTACTGCCTAAGTTCTGATAATGTGGTTGCCATTTATAGCAAAAGACTATTAATTAATGTGTTTTTCCCCCCAATAGGTTCTGGGGCACATGACAGAGCCCAAGCAGAACAACGAAATAGATGAATTGAGGATTCTTCTCGTGGGGAAACATGGTTCAGGGAAAAGTGCTGCAGGAAACAGCATCCTGGGCAGGGTGTGTTTTGAGTCCAGACTCAGTGAGCAGCCAGTGACCCAAGTGTGGCAGGGACAGAGCAGGCGATCTGGGGACAAAGAAAAATTGTGCTCATTGACACTCCAGATATTTTTTCCCAAAAGGATTCCCAGGCAAGAGCTCTGCCATCTCTCCTCTCTATGCTCTCCAGGCCTACATGCCCTCCTTCTAGTGACCCCACTGGGCTTCTACACAGAGGAAGATGAGACAGTGGTGAGGAACATCAAGAAGGTTTTTGGAGAAGAAGCTCTGAGGAAACATGTGATCATTCTGTTCACCAGGAAAGAAAGACTTGGCAGGGATGGACCTGATGGAGTTCATAAAGACACAGATAAACCCTCTTCAGAAACTCATTTGGGACTGTGGATTTAATTACTATGCTTTCAATTACAGAGTCACAAGAGAAGAGGAACAACTCCAGGTGAATGGGCTTCTGGAGTCAATCAGCAAAATGGTGGACAGGAATGGAGGTCAGCATTTTATCTTATGAAGTCTTATTATACCTAGTAAAAAAATAAAATGTAGAAACTCTAAAGATGGGGGCTGAGGGGAGAGAGAGAATTAGAAAGGCAGGAAATGACCCCAAATGAAATCATTTTTGATTCTTCTAACTTTTCACCAATTTATTCTTTGCTATCACCCTTTTATAATCTGTCTCCTAGAGTTTGGCATTTCATTATTTTCTCTCCTCTATTATTTTTTTTTTGCGAGGGGCAATGGGGGTTAAGTGACTTGCCCAGGGTCACACAGCTAGTAGTGTCAAGTGTCTGAGGCCAGATTTTAACTCAGGTCTTCCTGACTCCAAGGCCAGTGCTCTATCCGCTGCAACCACCTAGCTGCCCTATTATTTTCTAATCATTTAATTTTGGTCAATCTCATTTCCTGAACTAGATTGTGATAGAAATCTGTGAATAGAGAAACTGAGGCACAAAGCTCTGAGCATGATCAAATTTCTAGGAAAGTTAACAATTGCCAATAAATGACTCTTCAGCAGTCCTAGACAAACTGGGGATCTGCAAAGATTATTTTTATGGTCATAAAAGAGGAACTGGAAAATTGCAGGATCATCAAGAAATTTGTTTTGATTGTATTTTCACTGCTGAGACATGACCAAAAAAAAATACCTGCATTTAGGCAACGTATATCCTGGATCATTCTGGGGTTCTGAGCAATAATCTATTGCTGAACTTAGAGGGAGGTTGGAATCAGAATAGAAATCTGTACTGCCCAACTGCACAGAAGTTTATATCTGCAAAAAATGAGAAACTCTGTAATCTACTCTAATGAACACCCACATACACACTTCTATTTTTCTTATCCTAAGAGTTTTCTTATAAAAACTAAATTGAATCAGCATTATAATTGATACCACCTTCACTCAGGATTACTGATCACTTTTTTCACTCCTTGAGGGCAAGGATCATCGTTTATACTCTTCTCAATGTTCCACAATAGCTAGTAGACTGTCTCACTTATAGAACTTTAGAATAAGAGTTAGTTGGGGACATAGATTTCCATCTACTCTGCTAATCCTCTCTTTTTTACGGGTGATGAAAATTAAGTCCAGAGTGAGTAATTTGCTGTGTCACACAAATAGAAAGTGGCAAAGTCAAGATCTATACTCATATCCTCAGATTCTATACCTAGGATTCTTTGCATCTGACCATCCTGTCTCTAATAATAGATTCTCAATAAATTTTGACTGGCTGATTCTTCGTGATCTAAATCCCTTTCTCATCCATTCCTCTAAGTTCTCCCATTTCTCTTATATCCAGTTTCTTTTCTAGCTTCCCCATCTCTTTGTGGATTTTGTGGAGCTTCTGACTCTGGGAGAGGGATCAGAAGAGAGAGGCAGAAGGGCTTTATAGAGGCCCTGACTCCAGCAACCTTTGGTCAAGAGTCATTGGCTAGGCATAGTCTTGGATTCTAGGTGTTCTCTAGGAATAGGAAGAAGGCTATAGGTAGGTCAGCAGTTTACCTTCAAAAAGTCTATCTTTGGAATGGGTGGAAAATATCCAGAGATGCTAGAGAAGGGCATTAAACCCTACAGGGAAGAATGGATGATGAGAAAGAATGTATACTCTAGGGAAGAGGATCTTAACTTTCTTTATGTCATGGACCTTTTTGGTAGTCTGATGGAACTTAGTGACTCAGATAATTATGTTTTTAATGCAAATAATAAAACACACAGGACTACCAAGAAAACCAACTAGATTGAAATATAGCTCTCAATTTTTTTTAATTTTATAGTACATAGGTTAACAACTCCACAACAATTATAATAATCAAATTAATAATAATTTGCATTCAAAAGTGAAGAAACTGGCAATCACTAGTTGCCTTTAGGGCAGTTTTAAAATAGTCTTCCTCTGACCACCACCCTCCTCAATCTACCCTCCCTTCTATCAGCACCCCACCCTTTTCTTTCTCCTTTACCCTCCTACTTCCCTATAGGGTAAAATAAAATTCTATTCCCAGCTAACTGTGTATATTATTCCCTCTTTGAGTCAAATCAGATTAGAGTAAGGTTGAAACAATGTTCACCCTTCCCTTCTTTCCCTCTATTGTAATAGGTCTTTTGTTCCTCTTCATGTGATATGATTTACCCTATTCTGCCTTCCTTTTCTTCTCCCAGTATAATCCTTGTTGTCACCCCTTAAGTTTTTTTTTTAATATCATTACATCAAAATCAACTCATACCCACATTCTCTGTCTATGTGTACTCCTCTTATCTGTCCCAATAAAGATACAGTTTGCAAGAGTTCTAAGTATCTTCTTTCCATATAGGGATGTAAATATTTAAACCTTATTGAATAACATGTTTTACCTTTTTATGCTTTTCTTGAATCTTGTCTTTGCACATTGAATTTTCTGTTCAGTTTTGGGCTTTTCATTAGGAATTTTTAAAGTCCCTTATTTCACTTAACATCCATATTTCCCCCTGAAAGACTATGATTACTTTTGTGCAGTAGTACATTCTTGATTGTAATCCAAGTTCTTTTGCCCTCATATTATATTCCTCAGTATCATATTCCAAGCCCTCAGATCCTTTAATGTTGAAGCTGAGAGGTCCTCTGTAATCCTGATTGTTGCTCTTTGATATTTAAACTGTTTCCTTCCGACTGCTTGAAGTATATATATCATAATTCTGGAATCTGTTTACAATATTCCCTGGAGTTTTTCAGGGTTTCTTTCAGGAGGTATTCAGTAGATTCTTTCAATGACTATTTTTTCCTCTGGTTATAAGACATCGGGGTAGTTCTCCTTGAAGATGTCATGAAATATGCTGTCCAGGTTCTTTTTTAATCATGATCCTCAGGTAGTTCAATTATTCTTAAATTGTCTCTCTTGGATCTATTTTCCATGTCTGCTCTTTTTCTGAAGAAGTATTTTATATTTTCTTCTACTTTTATATTATTTTTATTCTGCTTTACTTCTTCCTTTTGTCTTATTGAGTCATTAGCTCCATCTGCCTAATTCTCATTCTTAAGGAAGTATTTTTCCCAGGCAGCTTTTGTATCTCCTTTTCCATTTGGCCAATTGTATTTTTAATGAGTTTGTTTTCCTGAGTCAATTTTTGTCCTTTTTCCAAGCTATTGACTCTTCTTTGCATAACTCTCATCTCCTTTCCCAATTTTTCTCCTACTTCTCTTATTTGATTTGTAATATCTTTTTTGAGCTCTTCCAAGCAGGCTTTTTGGTCTTGAGACCAAATTCCTTTTGAGACCAATGTGTATATGCGAAGTAGGCATTTTGACATTGTTGATCTCCTCTGAATTTTGATCCTCCCTGTAGACATAGTAATTTTTTATGGTGAGGTTTTTTTTTCTGTTCCTTATTCATATTTGAGACTCTTTCATGCCCTTTAAACTTGAGTTCTGCTCCCAGCACACAGTGTCCCCTGTCCCAAGCTTCTTTTGCTGGGAAATCTTCTTCTTCTTCTTCTTCTTCTTCTTCTTCTTCTTCTTCTTCTTCTTCTTCTTCTTCTTCTTCTTCTCCTTCTTCTTCTCCTTCTTCTTCTCCTTCTCCTCCTTCTCCTCCTTCTCCTCCTTCTCCTCCTCCTCCTCCTCCTCCTCCTCCTCCTCCTCCTCCTCCTCCTCCTCCTCCTCCTCCTCCTCCTCCTCCTCCTCCTCCTCCTCCTCCTCCTCCTCCTCCTTCTTCTTCTTCTTCTTCTTCTTCTTCTTCTTCTTCTTCTTCTTCTTCTTCTTCTTCTTCTTCTTCTTCTTCTTCCTTGGATTAAGTGACTTGCCCAGGGTCACACAGCTAGTAAGTGTTAAGTGTCTGAGGCTGGATTTGAACTCAGGTCCTCCTGAGTCCAAGGCCAGTACTCTATCCACTGTGCCACCTAGCTGCCCCTGGAAATAGTCTTCTAAAGATTCTACAAAAGAAGTCTATCTTAGGGAGAGATTTAGTGGATAAGAAATAAGGCAATCACAAGGAAAAATATGGAAGGATGCATGCACAGAAAATTCACCTCTTAATACCAAAGCTCAAATCATTCAAATTTCTTTGTCATTTACATCAATAGTTTGCATGATCATGATGACCTAAAGTGACCTAAAGATTATAATCATCAAAGAATTTAATTATGTTCAACACATTTCCATATAAAATATTTCTTAGCGTATTTTAATTTTAGAAAATTGAGAATTCTTTGATGAGACACACTCATATAATCACTATTCTGTTGTCAAAGCAAAACAGGAATACTATACTCTTTGGCATAGGCACATGTCTACAAGACACAATTCCTATTAATTTAGCACTCTGCTAAACATCTATGTTTCTAGCATAGAGAAAGAAAAATTCAAAGTAACATAGTTTCTTACCCTTTCCCCAATCCTGAACCCCTTGGACATCATTCTGCCCAAGACAATTGGAGGTAACAATTATAGGAATGTTGAACATGTAGAATGTCACAAAATGACAAAACATTGTTTTGGCCTTAACATTCTGCTTCATCTAATGGAACAAGAGTGACTTAATCTTTTGTAATTGCCTTTGAGAAACTTCTTCAATCCCACTTCCCAGGCTCTCAGTCTTTGCCTCCTTCCCCCCTATGTGTGTATTTATATATATGTATGCATGCATATATACATATATATGTATATGTATGCATGCATGAATGTATGTATGTATCTGTGTAGATATAGGTATAGGTATAGGTGTAGGTATATGTGTATGTGAAAGTGTATAAGTACATGTACGTGTATGTGTATGTGCATGTGGATATGCACATGGATGTGGATATAGATATAGATGTATATACACATAGAAGTACATATATATGTATATTTGTGTGTTATTGGGGGGGGCAATGAGGGTTTTTGGTTGTAATCCCAGTTCCTTTGCTCTCCAGAATATTATATTCCAAACCCTCCCATCCTTTAATATTGAAGCTTCTAGGTCCTGTGTTTATTGTTTATGTTTATTGTTCCTTCATATTTAAATTGTTCCTTTCTGTATGCTTGCAGTATTTTCTCCTTTACTTTATAATAGCTACCATATTCCTTGGAGTTTTTTCTTATAGTGACTATTTTTTTTCTTTAGTTGTAAGACATTAGGGCAATTCTCCCTTGATAATGTCATGAAATATGCTGTCTAAAAAAAAAAATCAATATGCTGTCTAGACTCTTTTTTTGATCATGGTTCTCAACTAGTCTAATTATTCATAGGTTGTCCCTCTTAGATCTGTTTCCAGGTCTATTGTTTTTCTGAAGAGGTAATTTACATTTTCTTCTACATTTATATTCTTTTTATTCTACCTTACTTCTTCCTGTTATCTCATTGAGTCATTAGCTTCCATCTGCCCAATTTTGATTCTTTAGGAATTATTCTCCCCAGTAAGGCTTTTGCTCCTCCTTTTCCATTTGGCCAATTGCATTTTTTAATGAGTTGTTTCTTCTAACAATTTTTGTCCTTTTTCCAAGCTATGGACTCTTTCTTACATAACTCTCATTTCTTTCTCAATTTTTCTTCTACTTCTCTTATTTGGTTTATAATATCCTTTTGAGCTCTTCTAAGAGGGCTTTTCAGTCTTAAGACCAATTCTTCCTCCCCTTTAAGGCCTCACATGTAGATGTTTTATCATTGTCCTCCTCTGAGTTTATGTTTTGATTCTCCCTGTCACCATAGTAATTGTCACTGTTGAGGGTTCTTTTTGTTTCATATTCATATTTTTTCCTCTTTTGTGCCTTTTAAGGTTGAGTTCTGCTCTCAGGGCACAGTGTAAAACCGTCCCAAGCTTCTTTGCTGGGGTTCAGGGGCTGGGTCACTAGCTTTCTGCTCTCAGGTGTCATCAGCTTGCTCAGTGAACTGGAGGGGCCCAGTCTATTGAGATAGTTGGATAGCTGATATCCCAGCTGCAGATTGCCTTCTGTACTAGGGCTGGAAGCCTCACAACTGGCCTGCTGTTCCACTAGCTTGCTGAGGTAGGACCATGGGTCCTCAGCTGCTGATCTGTGCTGTGACTAAGAGCCTTTTACTGGCTTGCCTAGACACCCTCTGCACTGAGCTGTGCTGTTCTTTTACCCAGATGAAACAGACCTTTCCTGAAGATCTTCTAGGTTATCTTAAGTCAGAAAATTGTTTCACCTCCATTTTTTGCAGGTTTTGCAACTCCAGAATATGTTGATAGGCTTAATTTAACATTGTTTTCTGAGGGAAATTTGGAGAGCTCAGGCAGCTTCCTGGTTTCGTTTTGCCATCACAAACAATATTTTTTTTTAAGAGGAAAACAAATAATCATGATAATCTATACATTTAAAAAGTACCAAAAAAATTTTTTAAATAAAATTAAAGGGACAGCTAGGAGGTGCAGTGGAGAAAGCACCAGCCTGGATTCAGGAGAACCTAGGTTCAAATCTGGCCTCAGACACTTGACACTTACTAGCTGTGTGACCTTGGGGCAAGTCACTTAACCCTCCTTGCCCCACAAAAAAAATAAATAAAATAAAAAGTATTAAAAAAATATAGTGTTTAAAATTTGTGGACTCTGTACCCCACCTCTATGAAGAGGTAGTTTGTGGGTATGTTCTCATATATCTTCATTTAAGTCATGATTGTTCTAAATAATGTGTTCATCCATTATTTTATGTGTGGTTGTTATTTCTATTTGCATTGATGTAGTCATTATTCACATTGTTTCCTTGCTGCACTCTGAATCATTCATGTAGATCTTTCCATTCTTCTATGTATTCATCACATACTATTTCTTATGTGATAACATTCCATTACATTTTGTACCACAATTGGTTTAACCATTCCCAAATCAGCAGGCATTTCTCCTGTTTACATTCTTTGTTATCACAAAAAGTGCTGCTATAAATATTTTGGCGTACATGTGGACTTTCTTCTTATTGATAGCTTCCCTTGGGGTATTAGACAAGTAACAGACTCTCTGGTTCAAAGGATTTGGGGCATTTTAGTCACTGTGTATGATTCCAAATAACTTTCTGAATGGAAGGCTCCTTTAACTCTTCCATCCACAATATATTAATAACACTGAAAATTAACAATTGATCAGTTTGATTCAAACTGGCGCTAGTACAACACTGGAATACAAGTATGTAAAATATATACATATATGTGTTAATCCACATATGTGGTTCATATATGTACAGTATATTAACATATAAAAATAAGTGAATGTGTGGTATTATATATGGACGTCAACATATATAGAAAGAGAAATAATCTCTCTCTCTCCCTCTCTCCTCTGGTTCTCTTTTCTCTCTCTCCATTCACACACACACACATACACCATGTCTTAAATTCCAAAAAGCTTCAACAATTTATATAATGTTCTTTAAAAAATAAAATAGCTGTACTCAATCCAAAACAAAAAGAAAATCTCCTATGAGAACTTTGAGATCCTTTCTGACCCTGTAATTCTAGGATTCAACTATTCCCATGGCTTCTTTTTTTTTAATGAGATATTTTATTTTTTTCCGTTACATGTAAAGATAGTTTCTCAACTTTTGTTTATACATGCTTTACAATTTCAGATTTTTCTCCCTCCCTCCCCTCCCTCCCCCCTCCCCTAGACAGCAGGTATCTGATACAGGTTATATCTATATATCTCTATACATATACATCTACATATAGATATAGATACACACATATATATACACATAATAACATTAATCCTATTTATGAATTAATCCTGTTACAAGAGAAAGAATCAGAGCAGTGATGCAAAACCACAAATTACAAAAAAAAAAAAAACAACAGCACCCAAAACAAAAGAAATAATATGGTTCAATCAGCATCTATACTCCACAGTTCTTTCTTTCTTTTTTTTTTTTTTCTTGGATTTGGAGATCCTCTTCTATCATGAGTTCCCTGGAACTCTTCTGTACCATTGCATTGGTGAGAAGAATATAGTCCATCACAGTAGGTCAACACTCAATGTTGATGATACTGTGTACAATGTTCTTCTGGTTCTGCTCATCTCACTCATCATCAGCTCACGTAAGACCCTCCAGGTTCTCTGAACTCTTCCTGCTCATCATTTCTTACAGCACAATAGTATTCCATTGTATTCATATACCACAACTTGTCCAGCATTCCCCAATTGATGGGCACCCCCTCAACTTCCAATTCCTTGCTACCACGTAAAGAGGCAGCTATAAATATTTTTGTACATGTGGGTCCCTTTCCCCCTTCCATGATTTCTTTGGGCAAAAGACCTAAAAGTGGGATTGCTGGGTCAAAGGGGTATGCACAGCTTTATCGCCCTTTGGGCATAATTCCAAATTGCTCTCCAGAATGGTTGGATCAGCTCACAGCTCCACCAACAATGCATTAGTGTTCCAATTTTCCACAGCCTCTCCAACATTTATTATCTTCCTTTTTTGTCATTTTAGCCAATCTGATAGGTGTCAGGTGGTACCTCAGAGTTGTTTTTAATTTGCATCTCTCTAATCATTAGAGATTTAGAGCATTTTTTCATATGGGAATAGATAGCTTTGGTTTCTTCATCAGAAAACTGCCTGTTCATATCCTTTGACCATTTCTCAATTGGGGATGACTTGGATTCTTATAAATTTGATTTAATTCCCTATATATTTAGAGATGAGGCCTTTATCAGAAGCACTGGCCTCAAAAATTGTTTCCCAGCTTTCTGCCTCGCCTTCCAATTTTGGATGCATTGCTTCTGTTTGTACAAAAATTTTTTAATTTAATATAATCAAAATCATCCACTTTGCATTTTATAATACACTCTATCTCATGTTTGGTCAAAAACTGTTCTCCTTTCCAAAGATCTATAGGTACACTATTCCTTTCTCTCCTAATTTACCTATGGTATCACCTCTTATGTCTAAATCATGTATCCATTTTGGCCTTATTTTAGTATAAGGTATAAGATGTTGGTCTAAGCCTAATTTCTGCCATACTATCTTCCAGTTTTCCCAGCAGTTTTTGTCAAATACTGAGTTCCTATCCCAGAAGCTGGAGTCTTTGGGTTTATCAAACACTACATTACTAGTGTCATTTACTACTGCATTTCCTGAGCCTAGCCTATTCCATTGATCTACCACTCTATTTTTTAGCCCGTACCAGATAGTTTTGATGACTGCCGCTTTATAGTAAAGCTCCAGGTTTGGTACCGCTAACCCACCTTCCTGTGAATTTTTTTCATTATGTCCCCGGATATTCTTGATTTTTTGTTTTTCCAGATGAATTTTGTTATTATTTTTTCTAGCTGTATAAAATAATTTTAGGTAGCCTGATTGGTATGGCACTGAATAAGTAAATTAATTTAGGCAGTATTGTCATTTTTACTATATTAGCTCTGCCTATCCATGAGCAATTGATATCTTTCCAATTATTTAGATCTGATTTGATTGTGTGAAGAGTGTTTGGTATGTTCTGTTCATAGAGTTTCCTGGGGTTTTGTCTGGCAAGTAGACTCCCAAGTATTTTATATTACCTACCGTTACTTTAAATGGAATTTCTCTTTCTATCTCTTGCTGCTGGACTTTGTTGGTCATGTATAGAAATGCTGATGATTTATGTGGATTTATTTATATCCTGCTACTTTGCTAAAGTTGTTAATTGTTTCAAGTAATTTTTGACTTGATTCTCGAGGATTCCTTAAGTATACCATCATATCATCTGCAAAGAGTGATAGTTTTGTTTCCTCCTTGCCTATTCTAATTCCTTTAATTCCTTTCTCTTCTCTGATTGCTAAAGCTAACATTTCTAGAACAATATTAAATAATAGGGGTGATAATGGACATCCCTGTTTCACCCCTGATCTTATTGGAAGGCCTCTAATTTATCTCCATTGCATATAATACTTGCTGATGGCTTTAGGTAGATACTGTTTATTATTCTAAGGAAAGCTCCCCCTATTCCTAACTCTCTAGTGTTTTTATTAGGAATGGGTGTTGTACTTTGTCAAAAGCTTTCTCTGCATCTATTGAGATAATCATTTGATTTTGGTTGGTTTTCATATTGATGTGGTTGATTATGTTAATAGTTTTCCTAATATTGAACCAGCCCTGCATTCCTGGTATAAATCCCACTTGGTCATAGTGTATTATCCTGTAGTGTATTATCACTTGCTGTAATCTCCTTGCTAATATCTTATTTAAGATTTTAGCATCAATATTCATTAGGGAAATTGTCTATAATTTTTCTTTCTCTGTTTTTGCTTTGCCTGGTTTTGTATCACCACCATATTGTGTCATAAAACGATTTGGTAGAACTCCTTCTTCACCTATTTTTCCAAATAATTTGTATAATATTGGAATTAATTGTTCTTTAAATGTTAGGTAAAATTCACCCGTAACCCATCTGGCCCTGGGGATTTTTTCTTAGGGAGTTCATTAATAGCTTGTTCAATTTCTTTTCCTAATATGGGTTTATTTAAGGATTTTATTTCCTCTTCAGTTAACCTGGGCAGTTTGTATTTTGTAAATATTCATCCATTTCATTTAGATTGTCACATTTATTGCATACAGTTGGGCAAAAATATTTCCTAATTATTGATTTGATTTCCACTTCATTGGTGGTAACATCACCCTTTTCATTTTTGATACTGGTAATTTGGTTTCTTCTTTCTTTTTTTAAATCAAATTAACCAATATTTTATCTATTTTATTGTTTTTTTCATAAAACCAGCTCTTAGTTTTATTGATTAATTCTATAGTTTTTTGCTTTCAATCTTATTGATTTCTCCTTTAATTTTCAGGATCTCTAATTTAGTGTCTATTGGGGATTTCTAATTTGTTCTTTTTCTAGCTTTTTAAGTTGCATGCCCAATTCATTAATCTCCTCTTTCTCTTCTTATTCATGTAAGCATTTAGAGCTATAAATTTTCCCCTAAGCACTGCTTTGGCTGCATCCCATAGATTTTGGTATGTTGTCTCATTATTGTCATTCTCTTGGATAAAATTATTGATTGTTTCTATGATTTCCTTGTTTGGGCCCATTCATTCTTTAGAATGAAAATTATTTAGTTTCCAATTGATTTTCATTCTACTTTTCCCTGGCTCTTCTTACATGTAATTTTTATTGCATCATGATCTGAGAAGGATGCATTTACTATTTCTGCCTTTCTACATTTGACTATGATGTTTTTGTGCCCTAATACATGGTCAATTTTTGAAAATGTGCCATGTACTGCGAGAAAAAGGTATATTCCTTTCTATCCCCATTCAATTTTCTCCAGACATCTATCATGTCTAACTTTTCTAGTAATCTATTCACCTCTTTCACTTCTTTCTTATTTATTTTTTGGCTAGATTTATCTAATTCTGAGAGGGGGAGATTCAGATTCCCCCACTAGTATAGTATTACTATCTAATTCCTCTTGTAACTCATTTAACTTCTCCTCTAAGAACTTGGATGCTATACCACTTGGCGCATACATATTCAATAGTGATATTACTTCATTATCTATAGTACCTTTAAGTAAGATGTAATTTCCTTCCTTATCTCTTTTATGAGATCTATTTTTGCCTGCACTTTGTCTGAGATAAGGATTGCTACCCCTGCTTTTTTACTTTAGCTGAGGCATAATATATTCTGCTCCAGCCTTTTACCTTGACTCTGTGTGTATCTCTCTGCTTCAAATGTGTTTCTTGTAAACAGCATATTGTAGGGTTCTGGTTTTTAATCCACTCTGCAATTCGCTTCCGTTTTATAGCAGAGTTCATCCCATTCACATTCACAGTATTATTACTGACTGTCTATTCCCCTCCATTCTATTTACCCCCCTTTGTACTTTTCCCCCCCTTCTTTCACCCTATTCTCTCTCACCGACGTTTACTTCTTACCCCTGCCTCCCCAATCTGCCCTCCCTTTTTATCACCCCCTCTCTTTTCTTTACCCTTTTCCTCCCTTGCTTTTGTCCTCCCTTCTATCAGTCCCCCCTTTCCCTTCCCCTTTTGTTTCCCTAAAGAATGAGTTAAGTTTCTTTATCCCAATGAACGTATATGTTATTCCCTCTTGAGTCAAATCTAATGAGAATAGGGTTGAAACCATGTTCCCCCCTGCTTTCTTTCCTCTATTATAATAGGTTTTTTTCCACCTCTTCATATGATATAATTCATCACATTCCACCTCCCTTTCCTCTCCTCCCCATAGACTCCCTTTTTATCCCCTTAATTCTTTTGTATCATCACATCAAAGACAATTTATATTTATACCCTCTATGTAAAGTCCTTCTCTCTGCCCAAATACATTTAGTGTTCTTAAGAGTTCTGAGTATTATCTTCCTGTGTAGGGATATAAACAGTTTAACCTAATAGGGTAACTTTTTTTTCCCCTCTGTTTACCTTTTTAAACTTCTCTTGAGTCTTGTATGTTGAGATCAAATTTTCTATTCAGTTTCTGGTCTTTTCACCAGGAAAGATTGAAAGTCCCCAATGTCATTAAATGTCCATCTTTTCCCCTGAAAGAAAATGAACATTTTTGCTGGGTAATAGATTCTCGGCTGCAATCCAATCTCTTTTGCCTTCCGGAATATCATATTCCAAGCCTTGCGGTCCTTTAATGTTGAAGCTGCCAGGTCCTGAGCATCCTGACTGTGGCTCCATGATATTTAAATTGCTTCTTTCTGGCTGCTTGGAGTATTTTCCTCCTTCACCTGATAATTCTGGAATTTGCTACAATATTCCTTGGAGTTTTCCTTTTGGGGTCTCTTTCAGGAGGTGATCGATGGATTCTTTCAATGATGATTTTAGCCTCTGATTCTATGATATCAGGGCAGTTTCTCCTTAATAATTTCCTGGAATATGGTATCTAGATTCTTTTTCTGGTCATGGCTTTCAGGCAGTCCAATGATTCTCAAATTGTCTCTCCTCGATCTGTTTTCCAGATCAGTTGTCTTTCCAATGAGGTATTTCACATTTTCTTCTATTTTTTCATTTTTTTTATTCTGCTTGACTGATTCTTGGTGTCTCATGGATTCCTTATCTTCCAACTGTCCCACTTTAATTTTTAAGGCATTGTTTTCTTCAGTGAGATTATGCACCTTTTTTTCCATTTGGCTAAGTGAATTTTTAAGGTATGTTTTCTTCAGTGAGATTATGCACCTTTTTTTTTGCATTTGGCTAAGTGAATTTTTTAAGGTATTGTTTTCTTCAGTGAGATTATGCAGCTTTTTTTTCCATTTGCCAAATGAATTTTTTAAGGCTTTGTTTTCTTCAGCTTCCTTTTCCTAAGCTGCTGATTCTTTTTTCATAGTTTTTTGTTTTGCTTTCATTTCTCTCCCCATTTTTCTTCTACCTCTTGCAATTGATTTTTAAAAATCCTTTTTGAGCTCTTCCCAGGAAGGCTTTTGTTCTGGTGACCAATTCACCTCCCTTGTGAGGCTTCAGATGTAGACAATTTGAGGCTATTGTCCTCATCTGAGTTTGTGTTGGCTTCTTCCCTATTGATACAGAAGCTCTCAATGAGAGGGCTCTTTTTTGCTTCTTACTCATTATTGCAGCTTATTTATTTATTTTGTAAGTTGAGGTCTGGCTCTGGGGGCACCAGGGTCCCTGTTTGGGGCTTCTTGTGCAGGTGTATAGGTGCTGTGTGACCGGGCTTTTACTCTGGAGGCCTTTTATGGGTGTGTGGAGATGCCCCGCCCTGCACTTCCTGTATGATTGTGCTAGGGCCACCCATGCGCCAGACCCCGCGTCTGATCCCGCTGTTCGTGGCCCTCTCGGCCGGTGCAGGTAAGTTTTTCCACTGTCCTTGGGCCACCAGATTTTGAACCAGGTTCCGGAGCCTCATTGTTCGGCTGTGGCCCGCAGCTCCTGCTGACTTGCTCCGACCCCCCTCGGCGCTGGGTTGCTGCCCTGCGCTGGGCCTCCCTTTTGGCCCGAGTCAGACCGACCTTTTCCTGAAGTCTTCTAAATTATCTCTGGTTGGAGGACTGTGTCTCTCTGTCTCTTTGCAGGTTCTGTAGTTTCAGAATCCGTCCAGAGGCTTGATTTAATGTTTGTTTTGAGGGAACAGAAGGAGAGCTCAGGCAGCTTGCTGCTTCCTCTCCGCCATCTTGGCTCCGCCCCTCGGCTTCTAAAACAGAGAATGATTAAGTGAGGCCCACTGGTCAGATCCCAAGTACTGCCTAAGTTCTGATAAACATGTCTTTTTTCCCCTAATAGGCTCTGGGCACATGATAGAGCCCAAGAAGAACAACGAAATAGATGAATTGAGGATTCTTCTCGTGGGGAAACATGGTTCAGGGAAAAGTGCTGCAGGAAACAGCATCCTGGGCAGGTGTGTGTTTGAATCCAGGCTCAGTGAGCAGCCAGTGACCCAAGTGTGCAGGACAGAGCAGCAGATCTGGGGACAAAGAAAAATTGTGCTCATTGACACTCCAGATATTTTTTCCCAAAAGGATTCCCAGCAAGAGCTCTGCCATCTCTCCTCTCTATGCTCTCCAGGCCCACATGCCCTCCTCCTAGTGACTCCACTGGGCTTCTACACAGAGGAAGATGAGACAGTGGTGAGGAACATCAAGAAGGTTTTTGGAGAAGAAGCTTTGAGGAAACATGTGATCATTCTGTTCACCAGGAAAGAAGACTTGGCAGGGATGGACCTGATGGAGTTCATAAAGAAGACAGATAAATCTCTTCAGAGTCTTATTTGGGACTATGGATTTCAGTACTATGCTTTCAATTACCGAGTCACAGGAGAGGAGGAACAACTCCAAGTGAATGGGCTTCTGGAGAAGATCGACAAAATGGTGTATGACAATGGCGGCCAGCATTGTATCCTTAGGAAGTCTACTATTAGACCTGGTAGGAAAATAAAATGTAGAAATTCTAAAGAAGAAGGGCTGAGGGAAAAACAAAACAAAAATAAATAGATAGATAGATAGATAAACAATTTTTTTTAAAAAAATAAGGGCTGTGGGAAGGACTAGAAAGGATGAATACACTGTAAGGAAGTATTTCCAAAGGAAACCTTTAGTTTTCTTATAACTTTTCACCAATATCTTCCCTGCCATTACCCTCTTATAGTCTGTATCCTATAGTTTAACATTTCATTATGTCTTGTCCTCTGTTATTTTATAGTCATTTTATGTAGATCAATCTCAATCCTTTTTTAAATTTAAGTTTATGGAATAAAACAAGGATTTTCATAACATAGTACAATAAAAAAGATGATTTTATATGAAACTACAAATCTACTATGCACAATTGGTTATTCCTTTCAAATATACAACAGAATCATTATGTAAATTTCTTTTTTCTCTTACCTTCCCTCCACCCTAAAGATAGATACCATTAGACCCAAATAAGTATATATATATACATATATATATAATATGTTTGTGTGTATATATATACACATATATATGTGTAAATTATTCTATACATACTTCTATTTATCAGTTCTTTCTCTGGATGCAGATAACATCTTTCTATGTCATGTATAGTTAATTTGGATATTAAATAACTTATTTACTCAAAATTTTTCTTAAAACAATATTGCTTTTACTATATACAATGTTCTCTTGATTCTGCTCATTTCACTCTTCATTATTTCATACAATTCTTTCCATGTTTTTCTAAAATCATTGAGCTTATCATTTCTTATAGCACTGTAGTATTGCATCACAATCATATACCACAACTTGTTCAGCCATTCCCTAATTGATGGGTATCCCTGAAATTTCCAGTTCTTTGGTATTACACTTTCTTGTTCTAGAACTTTAGAGCAATTTTCCTTATTAATTCCTTGTAATATTGTATGCAGATTCTCTTTTATCATAACTTTCAGGTAGTCTAACAATTCTTATATTATATCTCCTTGATCTGTTCTCCAAATCAGTTGTATCTTTCAGATTCTTTTCCATTTTCTCTAGCTTTATTATATCTTAGTGTCTTACAGCATCATTTGATTCCACTTGACCAGTTCTAGTTTTGAAGGGGTTATTTCCTTCCTTAAGATTCTATATCTCCTCTTCTAATTGATTAATGTTTTTTCATAATTTTCTTGGATTTCTTTTATTTTTTTTTCTATTTTTTCCTCATTCTTTCTGATATTTAAATGAATCAGATCTTCTTTTATGCCAAGACAGCTATCAATGGTTGGTTTCTTTTTCCTTTGCATACTAATTTTTACTTTTAATTTCTCTTCTTTTTTTTTTTTAGCACCTTAATATTATTGTTACTATCAAGCTTTAATTCTAAGTTGTGGGTACTGTTTTTCTAGGTCTCAAGTCCTCCTCACTGTTATTTTCTGAATTATGTCTGGAGTTTCAAACTCAGGAACTCCTCTACTAAGCCACAGTTAGGTTCTCCCAACCACACTGTACCAAAAATGTTCTTGCTCCCCATGGTATCACACTCATGCATAGGTTTTGATATGTTGTCTCAATTTGTCAGTCTTTTAAATGAAATTATTTTTTCTATGCTTTATTTAACCCACTCATTCTTTAAAATTAGGTTGTTTAATCTCCAATTAGTTTTTAATATGTTACCTTTGTACTTAATTAACTACAATTTTCATTGCTTTATGATCTGAAAAGGATACCTTTTTAAAATTTCTGCTTTTCTGTTTTTAACTATAAAATTTTTATGTACTAATATATTGCCAATCTTTGTAAAGGTATCATGAATTTGTAAGAAAAAATTGTTTTTATTTCTCTTTCCCTTCCATTTTCTCCAGATATCTATCATATCTAGTTTATCTAAAATTCTTTTAATTTCCCTCTTTCTTATTTGTTTATTTTTGTTCAGAATTATCTAATTTGAGAGGGGAAGGTTAAATTCCCCTACTATTATATTACCAAAGGGAAATGTCTAGAAAACATTTTGGACTATTATTCCTTAACATTTTCAATTGTACTAAAAATGAGTTTTTAATTCTGCTTCTATAAGGTAAGCCAGGGTACTAGTATACACTACATATGATTATTCCATCTATTTTCTCACAGTAGCATCATTAAGAGATTATAACCAAACACTATTATTATTATTTCAAACACAATGATGATAACCATATTGTTTCAGAATCTGCTATAAAGCTCTTAGTCAACTGTCCAAGATGCCAATAATCCTAATGGAATATACTAACCTTGTAATGCTGTTTCTCCTGAGTACATTGGGTCAGTCAGTTAGTCAATAAGCATTTACTGTCTACTATGTCCAAGCATTGCATGAAGCACTGAGCATTAAAAAAGGCAGAAGCCATTCCTTGTCTTCAAGGAGTTATAAAATCCAATGAAAGCTCACATTGGGTATGGTGTAAGAGAAATGAGAGAGACTCTCTCTCTCTCTCTCTCTCTCTCTCTCTCTCTCTCTCTCTCTCTCTCTCTCTCTCCATGGCTTCTCCATGAAGCATTTTTAAAGTTTAATATGCATCATTTAAATTTTCTCCATCATTTCTCAAATTTAGACAATCAAAACAATAAATATAATCCTGATTTGTAGTATTTGCTGATTTTAGAGTTATAAATACATGGAAATTTTTAAAAATTTATTTTATTGATATTTTGTTTTTACTCCATCATAGTTATAACCAGTATCCCTCCCCCCTACTTCCCAGTGAGCTTTCCCATTAAAAAAATATTTTAATATTTGTCACGTAACAATGTTTGCATATAACAAATATTTCCCATGTAACAAAGTTTTAAAGCGCAATAAAATCATGACAAGGGATTGATACATTTGAAAAGTAAAAGAAAACATGTGTAATGGTAAATGTTTATGGAACCTGCCCACCACCTCCATGAAGGGGTGGTTTGGGGATGCCCTTTCATATCTCTTTGTTCAAGTAATGCTTGATCTTAATAATTTTATTGCATTAACCTTTGATTTTTTTTTGACCTGTAGTTCTTTGATTTGTGGCATTGCGGTCATTATGCACATTGTTTTCTTGGTTCTGCTTACTTCGCTCTGTATCAATTCATATAGATCTCTCCATTCTTTTCTGGATTCATCGCACATATTATTTCTTATGCAACAGTAATATTCCATACATTTATATACCACAATTTATTTAGCCATTCCTCAATCAATGTGCATCTCTTCTTTTTCCAATTCTTCATTACCATAAAAAGGGCCTCTATAAATGTTTTGGTGTATATGGGGACTTTCTTCTTACTGATAGCTTTCTTGGGGTATAAGGCAAGTAATGGACTCTCTGGTACAATGGGTATGGGCATATTAGTCATTTTATTTGCATAATTCTAGAAATTTGGTTGGATTCTTCTACATCTCTAGCAACAATGTATTATTCACACTAAAAATTAATGATTAGATCTGTTTGCTTCAAAATGGCTCTAGCATAGCCCAGAATATATGTATTTACAAATACATATATATTATGTATGCAATCCATTTCTATATGCACCCATATATGTTTATATATGAACATAGAAAAATAAATGTGTATATATGTGTATGCACACATACACATATATACTTGTGTGTGTGTATATATGTGTATATAGAGAGAGATTTAAACAGAAACAATTTCTCTCTGTGTCACTCTTTGTCTCTATCTCAGTCTCATACAGATACACATATATGGGGTGGTTCGGTAGGAGGGAAGAGAAGATCAACACAATTGGCATTGTTCTTTGGAGCATCAGGGAGAGCCCTGGAAATGGGGAATAAAATGGATGCCATTTTAGGAGAACAAGATGTTGGAGGACTGTCTTTTGTTTTTCTTTGTGTCCTCAGTGCTTAGCACAATGTTTTCTGCATAATAGATGCTGAATCAATGTTTATTGACTCAGTGACAGTGACATTCCATGATAGGTCATACTTATTAATCCTTCATTTTTCTTCCCATAGATATACTAAGCCTCATCATAGTAGGAAAGTGTGGGGCTGGAAAGAGCTCAACAGGTAACACTATTCTTGGAAGGAAGGAATTTCTAACCAAAATTGGAGGAGAACGAGTCACCAAAACCTGTGAAAAACATGTAAGGACCTGGAAAGGGAGTACTGTTGTAGTTGTTGATACCCCATCATTTTGCCTTCCATCAGAGAGTGAAGAAGATCTCTACAAACAAGGAGAAGAGATCCTTCGCATCCTTACCTTGTCTCAAGGACTCAGAGTTTTTATTCTGGTGCTTCGGCTGGGCCGGTTCACTCAAGAAGATGAGAAAACCATTGAAGAATTAGAAGCCGTATTTGGAACAGAGATCACCAAGTACATGATTGTGCTCTTCACTAGGAAGGATGATCTAGAGCCTTATACAATAGAAGATTTCATCAAGGATTTTGCTAGTACACCTCTTCAAAAGCTGATTAAACAGTGTGGATCCAGATTTTGTGCTTTTAACAATAAGGAAAGTGGCCCAGCCCAAGAAAAACAGGCAAATGAGCTTTTGGAAATGGTTAATGAATTGGTCTTCTGTCATGGAGGCCACGGATTTACCTTCAATACTGTTAACCTTGAGGCTTACGCCAAAAAAATTAAAAATCACCAAAAGAAGCCAAGGAATATACTGCCATGGAAGTAAAATTTATAATAATTTCATTTATTTTTCAACTCCTGGAGTACCTGAGAATCCAGTTAAAAATAATACTGATCTTTACATAGGACCTTAAAGTTTTCAAAACTATTTACATATGTTAACGCATATGATCCTCACAACAACTCTGTGAGGTAGGTGCTATCATTATCACTCTCATTTTACTGAGGAGGAACCTGAGGCATAGATAGGTGCCTCACCTAGCTTTACTTTACTTTAAGGTAAGGTAGACTAACCCTAAATGACTTTCCCAAGATCATGCAGCTAGTAAGTGTCTGAAGGAGGATTGTACACAGGTCTTCCTGATTCCTATGCTCTATCTGCTATGCCACCATTCCCTATATACAGTGAAGATCTTCCTCGGGCCAGGCAGATAGAAAGCTGTTTGTCTGGAGGGTCTGGCATTTAAACTTATACTGCATTTTTGATGCTTCAACTAATAAGTAAACATGATGAGTGAGTAAGTAATCACTACTGGATGTGATCTCCAGTCAGTTGTAAAAGTAGAATGAGTTTCTGAGGCTAGAGTACTTCCTTTCTGCTTATCAGCATTTCTGACATCCTTCAAGACTCAGCTCTGTCATTACCTCCTCTGTAAACTTTTTCTGGACCCCCCTTGGATTTAGCAGTTCTTTTCTCCTCCAATTGTCTAGGATTTTACTTATTTGTCTGTATATTTCCTTGAGTAAAATATAAACTGCCTTAGGGTAAAGTCTAGTTTATATTTGCTTTAAGGACTGAGACCTCATTAGTCAGTCCCTACATTCTTCCCATATTATTTTATTTATCCCTTTTCTAATAGTGATCACCCTGGCCCCCCACTGACTGAAAGACGAGTATATTATATTTTATTCCTCTCACAGGGGACTTTTAAGGCAACTTCCCTTTAATACAATTAAGGGGGATTAGGAGGATCTAGATTCTCCACCATGAATTTCAGCTCCTCCTGAATGTATTCCCTCAACTTAGGGGTCCCCTGAACCCCTGTTACATTTAACCCCACAATAATCTTATTAGCTTTACAAAGGGAATATTTATCTGTTTTTTTCTTCTTGTTTGAGGTTTTTCCTTTGTGCTCTGATTCTTCTTTCACAAGATGACTAATGTAGAACTATGTTTAATGTGATTGTGCATATACAACCTATAACAACTGCTTTCTGTCTTGGGGAGGAGGGAGGGAAGGGGGGGGAAATTTGGAACTAAAAATCCGGTGAAAAACAATGTTGAAACTATCCTTATATGTAATATGTAACTGGAAAATAATAAAATTATGATTATAAAAAATGAATATTTATTTTTAAAGATAGCAAGAATAAGCAATAAAATAAATATAAATGAGTTCTCAATACCTAGGAGCATTATACCATACACACACACAGCACACACACGGAGAGGGAAAAGGGGTTAAGTTCATAGTTTAGCTTAGTTCCTATATAGTACAATCCCAATTTCAAAGTTCAAAACTCCCCAATTGGGCTTTAGTCTCAGGCATTCTGTTTCCTTAAGGCTTCCTTACTGGACTAACTGGTTGCATCCCTGGCCTAAAATGTCGCCTTCATGTTCCCGTGCTTGAATCCCTGGGGTCCTGTCATAATTCCACCACCCATTCCTGGAATCAAAGTGTACAAATAAAACAGAATAAAGCAAAACTCTAACCCCAAACCTCATTGCTGAAGGCCACAGGGTAAAAGAGGGATAGATGAGAAGGTATCATTTTCCCTCACCCAATTAGATCATAGCACTTGCACTGTGAGAAACCTTCACCCTCTCTTGATGCCAAAGAAAGTTAGTGTTCCAGTCTAGCAGTTTTAAAAGATTCTGATAGTTTTAGCTCTGTAACGATTGGAATGATGCCACCTGCTGGAGACTTACTGTAGAAAAGCTCTGCCCATGAGTGAAGGTCTCTGAGGGCAAGACCCTGTGTCTTTTCTTTGGCATCAGGAAATGACGTTTGCTTGTGGGTGGAAGAAGGGGGAGCCTGGTGCTCTGACTCTCTTTCCTGAGGACTCTGATGGAGAGGGAGCTAGAAATGCACTCTCCCTTTAATAAGATAGATGAAGTAGGCCTTTCTCTCTCTCTTTACCAAATTCTTATTTTCCTTAATAAATGCTTAAAAGTCTAACTCTTGCTAAAGCTTACAATTTATTGGCGACCACGTCATTAGATATTTTAGACAGTATAGCTAGAATTTTAGCCTCAATAAGCCAATGAAAAAATGCTATTGCCACTCATGTTAGGGGACAACAGAAAGTCTTCTCCTAAAAGTATGGTGCCTTGTTCTTAGATGGTCTTGGCATGTGCAAAGCATGGATTGCACTTACAACAATCCCTGAGTCAGGCAAAGCAATTTTGTAATTAAAAGTGCATAAACTTTGTAGGGTGAACTTCCTGAAGAGCACTAACTCACTCGCCTCCCTTTGCTATTTACTGCTCTATTCTCTCTAGATTTTTTTCCCAGCTCCTCTTTCCAAGAATTTGGACCCTTCTGACTTCCATGGCTCCTGTTATATGGAAAGCTCTGTTTGTCATGTGCTTGGCATCTGCCACTTGTCTTCTGCCATGCTTAGTCTGATTTCTGGTAATTCTCTGGTGTGCAATGGACTGGTACAGTCTTGTTGGTAGGCTCAAATTTCTATTCGTATTATGGCCTGTGTGATTTCCCTATGTGGGGAAAAAGTGGCAAGTCATCATTTCTAAAGACTCTCAGGCTGTCACTATGGGCCTCACTGAGCAACCAGGAGCCTAGAAGCTCAAAAACCAGACTTCAGGGGTTTCTCTGTTGGGGCAAGAACAACTACAAAATGTTTCAAAATCAGCTGTCCTAGGATGGGTCATGCAAGTGTTCACTAGTCCCAGATATTCCTTCAGCTGAATAGAATGTTGTGGAGTTTTCCCCATGCCATCATTATTCCAATAGGATACATTTTCAGTGTGGCTGTGGCATCAGGGATGATAGTGCTTAGCTGGGCACAGACTTAGCTCATTTCTTTTATCCTATGGTGAATCATTGACTTTTCACCAGGGTTCTAGATTTTTGTAGCATTTTCTCTACCATTAGTATAGTCAAATTCTCATCATTTTTATTTAAATCTTACTGCCATTCATACTTTCTCAGAGTATGGTATCACTGGTTCTACCCAGCAGCCATTGCTGCAGATACATTGACTAACTCTATACTCCTGTCTTTCAGTTACCTTGCCTTACTTTTTCTGACAAGGGACACATTTACCTCTGGGTGTTGTATAGGAGTGGGCTAAGTCCCATAATATCACCTGGCATGTTTATTTGGCTTATCACTCTCAGGCAGTGGTCATAACTGAGCATTAGCATGGTTTTCTTAAAGACTAGTCCTGTGTTTTAGACCTTGCCTTTAAAAATTGGACTAATTGCCTTACATAGATAGTGTTTGCTATCAGTTTACTAAGTGTGTATGGAGGAAAACCCTTTGGTTCAATTCTTCTTTAGTGTCAGTTATACAAATGAAGGGGTGGGTGGGTGGTTTCATTTCTGCAAGTCTCTTCCCATTCCATTTCATTCTTCATTCAGTTACCAAAGCTTAGCATGTTCCCTGGACCATAGCAGACACTTAAAATGTTTATTAACTAAGTGATTTTCCTAAAATGCAGGTTTGACCATGTCACACTCCCAATTTAATGAGCTCCAACAGTTCCCTATCACCTCTAGGATAAAATATATAATTGTCTGGTTGGCATCGAAAGCCACTCATAATTTAGCTTCTTCCTGAATTTCCATTCCTCTTATACTTTATGCCCACCCTACCTTGCTCCCCATGTACTCTTGTATTCAGTGATACCAGCCTCCTGGGTGTTCCTCTGTCTCTTAGCTCTGGGTATTTTCACTGGCTTTTCCATATATCTGGTGTTAAGGGCTAAAATTCTAGCTAAACTGTCTAAAATATCTAATGAGTGGTCGCCAATAAATTATAAGCTTTAGCAAGAGTTAGACTTTTAAGCATTTATTAAGGAGAATAAGAATTTGGTAAAGAGAGAGAGAAAGGCCTACATTCATCTATCTATTAAAGGGAGAGTGCATTTCTAGCTCCCTTCTCCACCAGAGTCCAGAGGAAAGAGCGCGAGAGTGAGCGCCAGTCTCTTCCTTCCTCCTCCCACTAGTCCGCGTCACTTCCTGATGCCAAAGAAAAGACTCCTGGTCTTGCCCTCAAAGACCTTCGTTTCATGGGCGGAACTCTTCTATAGTAAGTCTCCAGCAGGTGGCATCATTCCAATCGTTACAGTTATAGAAGCCAGGTGTAGAAGTGAGATGGGTGGGATCAATACTTCCAGCCATCCGTACAATATTGTGGGGAAAAAGAAAATAAAATATTAAACCAAGAGAATCCAACCTCAACATTAGTCAAAAGCCATTCCCTCGGCCATACCTTGACTTCATGCATGTCTCCCCTCATGTGACAGTTCAGTGTCTTCTCTTGCATGTATTCCTCTTGTGATTGGATGGCATCTTGGCCAGCTGGCATCTGATAACTCAGAATAAAGGCAATTAATGTCTTAAATGATAAGTTCCCATAATCCAAGTCTCATATGGATTTTAAAATTGAGGATAATAAATGATTGCAAAAAATGTGAATACAGGGGCAGCTAGGTGGCACAGTGGATAGAGCACCGGCCCTGGAGTCAGGAGTACCTGAGTTCAAATCCGGCCTCAGACACTTAACACTTAATAGCTGTGTGACCCTGGGCAAGTCACTTAACCCCAATTGCCTCACTAAAACAAAAAAAAAAAAAACAAAAAACAAAAAAAAATGTGAATACATCTTGACTCAGAATATAATATATAATTATGCAACAATTTCAAATACCCCTTTTTTTTACTTAGTATACAATTACTTTTGTGAAAAATCAGAACATATTTAAATACAAGTTAAAGCACAACAGAATCTCAAAGAAAACTTTTTTTTGAAAAAAGAAAACTTTTTCAAATGTTCCCCTTATGGGAGCACAATACTCCTAGAATTAACACTGTATTATGAAATCAAAACCATCTTGTAATGTTTCAAAATTAGAGAGATGAATAAATAGGAAAAAAATACACATGGAACAATAAAAGACAATGAAATTCAAACTAGGGAAATCTAAATGAATATGAACTTAATATTAATAAGAGTATTATAAAATATAAACTTGATCACATGACTATAAAAAGCTTTTACAAATATTCTCCTTGTTTTAATTTCAAAATGTAGGTGTAATAGCACAGAAATCCTATGTAACCTCTGAACTGATACTATTACTCTGAGTGAATTCAGAACACTTTTGATTCCGATATCTAAAATCCCCAATACTCATATCAATATCTTGCTGTTTACTTCTACATTTCTGTAAAATATATACCCTTCCATGGCAAAAGAAGCAGAGTCTTGAACTATGTTGATGGTTGTCATTCTTATTCAGCTTAAGTTTTTCTTCTTTAACCCCTCTATATTGTCTGTCGGGCTTTTCACCATACAAATGCTTTATAAGATTACTAATTAAAGACAAAAGCAGGTTAGCAAAATTATGAACAAAACGAGCATATCTGGAATTTAAAGGGCTTTCTATGGTTGTTTCAGAAGCACAGCCAGGCTGGGGAAGGGCTGAGCCTGAAGCTGCAAATGTAGTTAGAGAAAGTTGAGCATGCGCATCAGTTCTCTGGAATTCCCAGGCAGGGGAAGCAATGGGCTTGGCCATGGGAGGAGTAGAGGGTGGGGTCTGGAGAGGAGGGGAGGGACCAGTGCAATTTGAATCAGACTTGATTTTGAACTCAGGCCTAGATTCCTCTTCCCCCACTTTGTCTCCAGGTGCAAGGGGATTAAAAAGCTTCTAGAGGGTGGGTCATTGCCTCCAGGCATGCAAAATTAGAGCAACAATTAGTGTTAGAACTGGGAAAAGCTGCAGGAATCTCTTCAGGTTTCTCTGAAAAAGCATGGTTGGAAGAGGGAGAGATATTTCCTTGTGTGCGTAAGTTGCTGGCTCTTTTAACAAAAAGAAAAAGAAAAATAGAAAATCCACAAAAACAAAGCATTAACAAAGCATTATTCCCCCATTTGTCTGGTTAAATGGACTAAAATCAAAAATAGGGTAATTAGGGAGTTTAAAAGGTCCATTTGAAAAAATTTAAAAGCAAAACACAGCCAGTACACCAGTACTTAGCAGTTAAAGGGAGAAGGTAGGGGAAATTTCTTACCCAACCAGAAGATCAGAAGTGAAGTTCAGCTTTCCTCTTCGTGGTCAGCCATCTGTTAAGGGCTAAAATTCTAGCTAAACTGTCTAAAATATCTAATGAGTGGTCGCCAATAAATTATAAGCTTTAGCAAGAGTTAGACTTTTAAGCATTTATTAAGGAGAATAAGAATTTGGTAAAGAGAGAGAAAGGCCTAGATCCTATCTATTAAAGGGAGAGCACATTTCTAGCTCCCTTCTCCGCCAGAGTCCAGAGGAAAGAGCGCGAGAGTGAGCGCCAGTCTCTTCCTTCCTCCTCCCACTAGTCCGCGTCACTTCCTGATGCCAAAGAAAAGACTCCTGGTCTTGCCCTCAAAGACCTTCGCTTCATGGGCAGAACTCTTCTACAGTAAGTCTCCAGCAGGTGGCATCATTCCAATCGTTACACTGGAATGCTCTCTCCTCATCTCTTTCCTTTGGCTTCCCAGGATCAGGAGAGCTATAATTGTCAATGTATGTCCTTTCTGAATATTGCTTTGTATATAGTAAAATTGCCTTTTGTTTAAAATTATTTGCTTTATTGACTCAATTTATTTCTAATCTGGCCTTGTACTTCAGACCAACATGCACCTGGACTAAAATATTACCATTTTGGTCCATGAGTCAGGGAATCTATTGCATGGATTATATTTGATTGGAGGAGATAGTCTTTTGAAGAGCCAAGAAGGGATATAAAAATAAATTTATATTCCTTCATAGAAATGTGTGATGAAATAATGGGATTTAGCAGATACTCAAAGGCCCACCTGGAGATTAATCTAGACTGATTGAATCAAGTGAGAGTGATTGACTGCTGATTAACCTACTTCAAGTTAACTGGATTGTAATCACACCTGGCTAACCCTTAAGAAGGTATTGTTCTCAGAAGCTAGACTGTGAACTCAACTTGAGAACACCTTCAAAACCACTGGATTTGGATGACACCAACCAATCAGCTTGAAGCAGTGTGTAAGGACCACCTCTCTTCCAGACCTATAAAAAGCTTTCACAATCAGCTTGCTAGAGAGTTCCTGATTAAAGCAGGCTCTTGGAGGAGGACTTGAGGAAGAACCCAACCAGGCTTGAACTCTAGGCTACATAGGCTTTTTCTTAACTTTCTGAACTCCTTGTGAATACCTGTATGCTTTAATAAATGTTTAATGCCCAAAGACTAGTACTGAAGCTTCTAATTTAAGGCGACCACAATTTAGATTTTAAACATCACAAATGTTTCAGGGAACTGAAACTCAAGCTGTAACTACTTAATTTTTTTCTCTGACCTAACGAACATGCTTCAAGACCATTTATGGTATGCTGGGAAATCCACTGGTTCTAAAGTTTGAGTATCTGGTATTTATTACCATGCTCTTGATATTTACTATAGGTATGACTTTTGGTAGTCATTTATTCCCCTGAGCCTCAGTTTCTTCATTTCCAAAATGAGGGGGTTGGACTAGATGACCCCTGAGGTCCCTTCTGGCTCTAAATCTATGTTGCTATTCCTTGGAACTAGTCAAACTAAATTACAACTAGAAAATAGGCTTCTTTGATTGTTTTGTGTGAGCGGGCTGCCTCCCTCAGAAGCCAGCTATGAAGGTTCAGAACCCAAAAGCTGCTACAGGAAGACGCAGAAACAAAGAGAGAGTCAAAGCTGGGATCAGAAGGGCATTCTTTGCTGATGGCAAAGAAGGCAGTTTAATGAAGATATATACATGTTACTTATATACTAGAGGGGTATGTGAGTGATATTGCATTTGTGGCAATTCTAGGACAATGGTGTTGCTCAAGTGGGGCAAGGGTTTGGGAAACAGGATGTATAAGGAGTAGGAATGTAAAAATAACAAAAGGGCATGATTGTGCAAACCTTGCTTAAGCACAAAGGTTGAGGGGCCCTTAAGGGGTGTTCTGCAAGCCTTGCTTAAACAGCATCCTCAAGGGTCCCTGACAGTTTTGCTTTTCCCTTTTCACCTGTGAAATTTATTTTAAATTCAGTATTTTGACTTCTATATATAAACTGTTGGGAAGATCTTCTGTTTCCAGAAGTGTGTAGTGCAAGTGTAATAGGGGTTTGCATCCTAAGCAGAATTTTAAAAAACAACAAAATGAGCCTTTTGATCTTATACTGGTCTGGCAGTCTGGCTGCTGAAAGTTGTCGGTTTCCCCAGGCTAAACTGAAGCACTTGGTAAGCCATCCTGTTGGCTGCCTGTTTGTTTATGCACCCACTGGTTTGGCATCTACCTGTTTGTTCAAGGCTAAACTGAAACAGAGCTGGCATCTGCCCTTTCCCCTGGCTATGATAAGGCACATGGGGGGTCTGGTGTTGGCCTTTGCCTGATCCTCTGCACTGGGGCTCAGGGTACACTGCTGGTTTGCTAAGTTGAGGCTTGCTGCTGCTTTGATGGGATGCTTCCTGTCCTGGGCTGCATGCAGCCCATGATTCTCATCTCTCCTGGGATGTTTCTGCCATTTTAGAGGAAAGAGATAGTTAGAGTAGGACTAATAATATGAGAGGCACATCCACAACAACAAGAGTTTTGGTATTTCATATTTGCATGACATAAATGTATGAAGGCAGTGCTACTATCACTGCAGAAGGGAATCAAAGAATAAATTTACATTGCTCAGAGTAATTCACACCCATGGCAGGCTTTGATGTTGTTGGTCCATTTAGTAACATCTACACAACAGGAAATAGCTTCTCTGCTTACTTGTTTATCTTTACCTATCATCAGCCAAGCACATTTTCTTCTGATCTATATTCATGTATGACATTTACAATCTCCTTCAATTAAGAGCCTCCATTAAAAAGGCTTCTAGAATATATAACTTCTTAATTTCAATAGCAGCTCCCTTTAAACCAGAGAACTGCAAAGTTCATCAGTCTGGATATCTCCATATGGTATAGAACAGCTCAGTAAGCTCTTTACTCATGAGGACACTGCATCATCTAATAAGAATAGAGCTAACAATAAATGGCTGAGGTAGACTAGACCAACCTGATCTTCTTATACAGCAAATCTGCAGCAGTACTATTCTTTTGCTACTGAAATCAGAGGGAATAGAAAGAGAAACATTCACTTCTGAAGAAGCTTAGGTGATATCGAAGGCAGCTTGCTGCCATGGCAGATAGAGTGCTGGGACTGGAGTCAGGAAGATCTGAAATCATATCTGGCTTCAGACATTTACTAACTTTGTGACCCTGGGCACACACTTCCCCATGTTTGCCTCAGTTACTAATCTGTAAAATGAATTGGAGGAGGAGAGGGTAAACCACTCCTGTACTTTGCTAAGAAAACCCCAAATGTGGTCATAAAGAGTTGGATGAATCTGAAAAACAACAAAAAGCAATAGCCAAAACTACAATCTTTATTCAGCTAATCAGGAAAGATTAGCTAAAGACTTCTGAAAAGTTGACCCACTTCAAACAGCTCCAACAAACTGCTTTTGGCACCCTGTTCTTTCCTTTTTTGACAGGTTCTTTAGTTTTTAGCCTCATCTTCATCTCCTACCTCCAAAATATTTCAAAGGCTTAATTCAGATCTTCCTCACTCTCTGTGAATCATCTTTCACTTAATTTCCCTAAGAAACCAACAATCCTTAAAAGTCATTATTCCCCAGTCTACCTTTCAGATCTTCGGAAAGGAGAACAGTTTATGACCAAACAAGAGATAGAGAATATTATGAAATGCAAAATGCAAGATTTTGATTACATTACATTAAAAAGGTTTTGTACAAACAGAAGTAATGCATCCAAAATTAGAAGGGATGCAGAAAACTGGGGAAAAAATTTTATGGCCAGTACTTCTGATAAAGGCCTCATTTCTAAAATATATAGGGAACTAAATCAAATTGATAAGAATCCAAGTCATTCCCCAATTGAGAAATGGTCAAAGGATATGAACAGGCAGTTTTCTGATGAAGAAATCAAAGCTATCTATTCCCATATGAAAAAATGCTCTACATCACTACTGATTAGAGAGATGCAAATTAAAGCAACTCTGAGGTACCACCTGACACCTATCAGATTGGCTGATATGACCAAAAAGGAAAATAATAAATGTTGGAAAAGCTGTGGAAAAATTGGAACACTCATGCATTGTTGGTGGAGCTGTGAACTGATCCAACCATTCTGGAGAGCAATTTGGAATTATGCCCAAAGGGCTATAAAGTTGTGCATACCCTTTGACCCAGCAATACCATTTTTTGGTTTTTTCCCAAGGAGATCATAGAAAAGGGAAAAGGACCCACATGTACCAAAGTATTTATAGCTGCTCTTTTTGTGGTGGCAAGGAATTGGAAATTGAGGGATTGCCCATCAATTGGGGAATGCTGAACAAGTTGTGGTATATGAATGTAATGGAATTCTATTGTGCTGTAAGAAAACGATGAGCAGGAGGATTTCAGAGAAACCTGGAAGGACTTGTATAAACTGATATGAGTGAGAAGAGCAGAACCAGAAGAACATTATACACAGTATCATCAACATTATGTGTTGATCACTGTGATAGACTAGATGATTCTCACCAATCCACAGTACAAGAAAGTTCCAAAGAACTCATGATGGAAAAGGCTCTCCAAATCCAGAAAAAAAGGAACTGTGGAATATGGATGCTGATTGGACCATACTATTTCTTTTGTTTTTGGTGCTGTTGTTTTTCTTTTTTTGAGGTTTTTTTCCTTTTGCTCTGATTCTTCTCTAGAACATGACTAATGCAGAAATATGTTTATATATATATGTATATGTATATGTATTATGTATATGTATATGTATATGTATATGTATATATATATATATATATATATATATATATATATATATATATATATATATAAAACCTATATCAGATTACCTGCTGCCTAGGGGAGGGGGGAAGGGAGGGGAGGGAGGGAGAAAATTTTGAAATTGGAAATCTTATAAAAACAAATGTTGAAAACTATCTCTACATGTAACTGGAAAATAATAAAATACTTTATTTTTAAAAAATCATTATTCCCCAATCTTCACAAAGTCCTTTTTCATTTTTTTGTTTATTCTCTATATTTGTAAAACAATCATATGCTGATGAGTCAAGGGCCCCCAAGTCTCTGCAGTTACTAAATTTTCAACACAGTCCTTTCTCTTACTTTGTGACTCTGAGGTATATTTCTTCACAGTCATTCTATTCTAGTTTTTTTTTTCAATTCTGAATAGAACTTTATTTTCCAAAATATATGTAAAAACAAAATTTTAACATCAATTTTTTAAAAACTTTGCATTCCAATTTCTCTTACCCCCTCCATTCCCACCCCCACCCACAAGAACTCAAGCAATTCAAAATAAGTTATACATGAATAGTCATGGAAAAATTCCCATATTAGCTAGTTGTGAGAGAAAACAGTAAAAAAAAGCAAAACTTCAGATTAATGAATTCTCAAAGAGGAAAAGAAAAAAATTTTTTAATGTGTTTCCATCTGTTTCAGATACTATCAGTTCTTTCTCTGCAGATGGGCTGCAATCTTCATAAGTCCTTCAGGGTTATATTGGATCATTGCCTTGCTGAAAATAACCCCATGCTTCCAGCAGATAATGCCCCACTATTGCTGTTATTTTGTATACAGTACATTTCACTCTGCTTCAGTTCATGTAGGTCTTTCCAGGTTTTTCTGATAGTATCCTGTTCATTATACCTGTATATAGTACCTTAAGGTTGACAGAGAATTTCTCTTCATAAAAGCCCAGCAAAGTTGGTACCATACATTTTGCCATTATAATCAATCATCATAACTATTCCCCTCCATCCCACTCCCTTCCCATGACACTTACTATGTCTTCTTTTTACCTAGTCCTCCTCAACAGTGTTTTACTTCTGGCTATCCTCTCCCTCACTCTGCACTCCCTTTTTTCACCCTTCCTTCCTTATCTTCTTCCCCTCCTATTTTCCTGCAGGGTTAAATAGATTGCTCCTCCCAATTGGGTATGAAAGCTATCCCCTCCATGAGCCCACTCAATGAGATCAGGGTCCTTGAGCTAATTCTTTGTTCTAAATTGTTCTTCCTCTCCCTCCCTCCTCAACCCTCCCTATGAGATCAAGCAATTCAATTTGTCATACTGGTGCAGTAATGCAGAACATCTTCATCTTCCTTGAAAGTGTTTGCTTTTTACTGCTCTCTCTCCCAATCTGCCCTTTCCTCCTTCCCCTTTTTTCCCCCTTCCCTTTTCTCCCTCCCCCCTCCCCTCACAGCAAAAATATATTACTATACCTACTTGAGTATTATTGTGGTAAAAAGTTTTAACAGTCGGTTAGATAATGGAGAGACAACCAGTTTTTTTTTTAGGACCACCCTTTTTGGGGAGGAGACCAACAGCATGAGCTATGCACACCAGTCCGCCTGTGACGCACGCCAGATTGCCTGCTGAGCACTCGACTTCCGGGGTGCGAGCTTAAAAGGCAAGGAGAGAACGGAAGTGGGGCCTTTTTCCTGCTCCGCTGGTCTCCTGGCTGTGCTGCGCTGCACAGACAGACGCGGACTGGAGTTTGACTCGGCCCGGCTCTCGGTTAACAGCACGTGCTTGACTCGGTCTCTCTCCCCAAAGGTGGCCTTGGGTTTTGGTGAGTTTTATACAGAATATAGACTAAGCCTAGACTTAAGACAATTTGTATTGTATTTCTACTTTCCTCTCTTCCTTTTCTATATTGTTGTTCACATATTATTAGTTAGCAATAGTTATTATATTATTTTTACTGTTCCGTCAAGGAAATATTTTGTTTCTTGAGGAACAAAAGGGGAGAATGTGGTAAAAAGTTTTAACAGTCGGTTAGATAATGGAGAGACACCAGGTTTTTTTTAGACCACCCTTTTGGGGAGGAGACCAACAGCATGAGCTACGCATACCAGTCTGCCTGCGACACAAGCCAGATTGCCTGCTGAGCACTCGACTTCTGGGGTGCGAGCTTAAAAGGCAAGGAGAGAACGGAAGAGGGGCCTTTTTCCTGCTCCACTGGTCTCCTGGCTGTGCTGCACAGACAGACGCGGAATGGAGTTTGACTCGGCCCGGCTCTCGGTTAACAGCACGCGCTTGACTCGGTCTCTCTCCCCAAAGGTGGCCTTGGGTTTTGGTAAGTTTTATACAGAATATAGACTAAGCCTAGACTTAAGACGATTTGTATTGTATTTCTACGTTCCTATCCTTCTAATCAACATCACCTTTTGACTACCATACAATAAAAGGTCTATCTAGAAAACCAGAAGCTTCTTCCATTTACTAGTCTGGGGAGATAATTAAGGGAAACGTTAAGTAGGGTAGATTTATGATCTAATATCCAATTTTAGTCTCACAGTATGTTAGTCCTTCTTTGAGCCAATTCTGATGATATTAAGGTTCACTCAATTCCCAACTCCTTCCCCCTCTTCTACTCTCCTCCATAAGCTTTTTTCTTGTTCCTTCATGTGAACTACCTCTCCCCAGACCATCTCTCTCCTTCTCTCTCCCCCAGTTTATTCCTCCTACACTCAACCCTATTTTAATGATGTCATCATGGATTAGTTAGGTGGCACAGTGGACAAAGCACCAGCCCTGGACCCAGGAGGTCTCAAGCCCAAATCCAGCCCCAGACATAAGACACCCCACCCTGTCTGCCCTACAAAGAACAAAACACGAATGCTTTACAGATATCATCCCTTCATATTCAGTTCAAACCTGTGTCTTCTATGAGTTTCTTACTGAGATAGTTTCTTATGGTTTTGAAGTATTATCTTCCCATGGAAGAATTTAAATGATTTTATTTTTTAATATCCCTCATGAAACCTTTTTCCTGTTTACCTTTTTATGCTTCTCTAAGGTCTTGTATTTGAAAGTCAAATTTTCTATTCAGTTCAGGTCTTTTCATCATAAATACTTGAAAGACCTCTTTCTCATTGAAATCCCATTTTTGCCTTTGAAAGATTATACTCAGTTTTGTTGGGTATGTGATTTTTGACTGTAGTCCCAGTTCCTTTGCCCTCTGGAATATCATATTCCATGCCCTTTGGTCTTTTAATGTAGAAGCTGCTAGATCTTGCTTTATCCTTATTGGAGCTCCAGTTTTTTGAATTCTTTTTTCTAGCTGCTTGCAGTATTTTCTCCTTGACCTGAGAGTTTCTGGAATTTGGCTATAATATTCCTGGAGGTTTTCCTTTTGGGATCTCTTTCAGGAGGTGATCGGTGGATTCTTTCAATTTCTATTTTAGCTTCTGCTTGTAGAATATCAGGGCACAATCCCTCACAATCTCTTGGAGGATTGTGTCTAAGCTCTTGTTTTGGTCATGGTTTTCAGGTAGTCCAATGATTTTCAAATTATCTCTCCTCAATTTATTTTCCAGGTCAGCTGTTTTTTTTAAGGAGATATTTCACATTGACCTCTATTTTTTCATTCAATTGGATTTGCCTTACTGTGCCTTGGTTTCTCATAAGGTCACTAGCTTCCATTTGTTCAATCCTAATTCTTAGGCAATTCTTTTCAGCAGACAGTTTTTTAATCTCCTTTTCCATTTGGCTTTTCAAACTCTTGACTTTTTTCTCATGACTCTCCTACATGACTCTCATTTCCCTTTCCATTCTTTCTTCCATCTCTCTATATCTTCCTTCTATCTCTCCTACTTTCTCTTCAAAGTCCCTTTTGAGAGCTTCCATAGCCTGAGACCAGTTCATATTTTCTTGAAAGCTTTGGATGTTGGAGCTTTGACCCTGTTATTATCTTCTTCTTCTGAGGATGTATTGTGGTCTACCTTTCCCCCAAAGAAGTTTTCGATGGTCTTCTGCTTTCTCTTCCTACTCATCCTGGCTTACTATTTCTTGGCTTTTAACTCCTTCTTAAAGTGTGGCGCTGCTTCCAGGACACACTGTTCAAGCTACAGCATGGCCCGGGGTATGGTTGGGCTTCTTCTCAGCCTGCCTGGCCTTGTTTTCATTGATTTTAAACTCTCCACTGGGGGGAGGGGGGGAGGTGGGGATCTGATTCTCGGCTTCTCTCCTGTTCCCAGCTTCAGAGGGTCCCAGGTGTTTTGGTTTGAGGGGGGGCAGGTTTCAATCTCACCTGGCCTGTTCTCAGGTCCAGAGATAACCCTAGGCCTACTTACTAAGCAACCAACCAGCACAGCTTTCTGTGGTGTGGTTCTCAGCTTCTGATGAGCTTGCCTGCTTCCCTCCCCTACCTGGGCCTTCAGCGCTCAGGATTTCTTCCTGGTTGCCTGCTGGGGTAGGACAGTCGAATCCTTCCCCCCAGTCCACTGGTACCCGTACACTTATCATCCCCTCCCTGGGCCAGCCATTCAGTCCAATCACACATTCAGTTCCAGAAGACACAGGTGCTGCAGCCAATTCAGAGGCACTGGGGCAAATTCCTCGGGCGGGTGTCTGGTGTGTTAGCCCGATTGTGGGGTTAGGCTTTATTCGTGGCCCAGCACGGCCCCCTGAAATCTATATATAGCTGGAAGAAACTCTCAGCCCAAATCCCTGTGTGTTTCTCTGCCCCAGTGGCTCCTTTGCTGCTATTTTTGGAGTAATTACATCAAGAGCCCCATGGTTTTAATGTCCTTCCTCCTCCATCTTGGTTCCACACCTCTAGTTTTTAATAAAAATGTGACATCTCTGTTTCTTTAAGCCATCAAACTATTCACATATAAATGAAGCATTGTACTATATCATTTACAATTTGGGTTAAGTATTTATATTTATGTTTACATTACAGTTAGTTTTTTTGTCCAAATTTCTCAATTCCAATCTGAATTCTATTTCTTCACTCACGTTTCACTAGGTCTTTTTTTTTTTAATTATTAAACCAAAGTTCTTTTCCTACTGCTTTCAGGCATCAAAATGTTCACCTAAAATACTTGGGGGGAAAAGAAAGGAAGAAGAAAGAAAAAAACTCATTTCACCCCTTTTATCATGTGAAATGGGCCTTAAAGGGATAGTATTATGCATTTAAAACAGTAAATAAACACCACAGTTTTACAATTTAATTGCGTTAAAATATTTCTAGATTTTGTGATCTGAACTGTTGTTTTGTGTGTTGGTTTTTTTCACAGAGTGAGTGGTCTCAATATTCTATACTCTTGTCTTGGGTACTTGGGTATTTTGAAGACTCTTGTCTTAAAAGTGGTACTATATAATCTTTCAAACCAGGTATTAGGAGTTTGGAATAAAGGCATGGCAACTAGAAGACTGAACTAGGAATCTGAATTCAAATTTGTCCTGAGTTTAAAGCTTGCTTTAGATACTTACTATTTATGTTACCCTAGACAAGTAACTTAACCTCTTAGCCTAAGCTCCTTCATCTATAAGATGGGCATAATAATAGCATCTCATAGGAACTGGTGTGCTTCTAAATCAGATGCTGAATATAATGCATGTCTCAAACATGAAATCATTATATATTAGCACTATTATTTTTCTATCAAATCTTTAGAAATTGACATAATATAACTATCCAACGGAAGGAGAACAATTCAGATATCCTTAAGATATCTCTATCTCCATCTATAAAAAGAAATTGTTTATATAAAGAAGCCCATATACTAATGTATAAATTTACAAAATACATATAACAATTTGTCATAGGCAATTTGGTCATTTTGCCACTTTATAATTGAAAAACTGCTTTCTTGGAGAAGCTTTGAACTTTCATCCAAATATAGAGTATTTCTTTTCTTATTTTTTTCAAGCCCAGTGAAATTTCATAAATTTCACAGTTGCTCTCACCATCTTTCCTCCCCCTCCCCATTCTTTATGATACAGTGAAAATGCCTCTTTTCTCTTCTTTGAACAAGATATTCCATCTTCTGATGCTGGGCATTTTTACTGGCCATCCACCATGCCTAGAATGCTCTGTCTTCTCATTTCTGCTTCTATTGTTCTGTGTTCCTTCAAAACCTCACCTTCCACAGCCCTTCTAATTCCCTTTTTTCATTTTTTTTTTTGCAGGGCAATGGTGGGAGGTAAGTGACTTGCCTCAAAAATTAGAATTGGACAAGTGGAATAATGTCCCCGTGAAACATTAAGAAACAATAAGATGGGGTAGCTAGGTGGTGCAGTGGATGGAGCACTGGCCCTGGAGTCAGGAGTACCTGAGTTCAAATCTGGCCTCAGACACTTAACACTTACTAGCTGTGTGACCCTAGGCAAGTCACTTAAACCCAATTGACTCACTAAAAAAAAGAAAGAAAGAAAGAAAGAAAGAAAGAAAGAAAGAAAGGAAGGAAGGAAGGAAGGAAGGAAGGAAGGAAGAAAGAAAGAAAGAAAGAAAGAAAGAAAGAAAGAAAGAAAGAAAGAAAGAAAGAAAGAAAGAAAGAAAGAAAGAAAGAGATAAGACAAAATCAAAAGAATGAAAAAAAAAGAAATTTGGGGGAAAAACTTTGGGGGGAAAATTGACCTGGAAAATAGGTCCAGGAGTTATTTTAAGAATTATTGAGGTAGCGAGCAGAGCCAAGATGGTGGAGTAGAGGCTGTGACTCCCACAAGCTCCAAATAAACCCATCCACTCACTCCCAAATAATGCCATAAAAAAAAAACCCAGAGCAGCCTAATGCACATAAGAATAGAGTGGCACTATTTTTCAGCAAAAGATGGCAATTGTGATCACCTGCTGACTGGGCTAAGCAGTTCAGTGCTGAACCCAGCCAGGAACAGACAGCACTTCAAGCACCTCAGAGTCTTCAGTGCCAGCAACTTCTTCTGATGCTTGGCTCATGGACCAGTGATGGGGTTTGGCAGTAGGCCGGGGGGAAGTGACTACAGTTTCTGCTGGAGTTGGGGCAAAGCACCCTGGTTCTGAACCAGTGGGCTGAATCAAATAGTGGTGGCCCAGTTGGGGAGGGGGCACAGACACATCAAGTTCCAACCATAGAGAATAAGATTTCAATCAGACTTCTGTTTCTGGGTCAAAGAGAAAGAGGTTGTGGTTACTCACAGGCCAGGTATGCTGAGAAGAAGCCCATGCTGTAGCTAAAAATAGTATTCCTAGAAGCAGTACTACACTTTAAGAAGGAGGTCAATAAATAGGTGGCCAAGATGAGCAGGGCAGAGAAAGCAGCAGACCATTGAAAACTTCTTTAGGGGAAAGGCAGACCAGAATAAACCCTCAGAAGAAGAAGATAATATCAAAATCAAAGATCCAACACCCAAAGCTTCCAAGGAAAATATGAATTGGTCTCAGGCCATGGAAGCACTCAAAAGGGACTTTGAAGAGAAAGTAGGAGAGATAGAAGGAAGATGTAGAGAGATGAGGAAAGAATGAAAGAGAAATGAGAGCAAGGCAGGAGAGTCATGAGAAAAAAGTCAACAGTTTGAAAAGTCAAATGGGAAAGGAGATAGAAAAAGCTCTCTGAAGAAAATAATCGCCTAAGAATTAGGATAGAAAAAATGGAAGCTAGTGACTTTATGAGAATCCAAGACACAGCAAAGCAAATCCAATTGAATAAAAGAATAGAGGGCAATATGAAGTATCTCCTTGGGAAAAACAGCTGACCTGGAAAATAGATCCAGGAGAGATAATTTGAAAATCATTGGATTACCTGAAAGCAATGATCCAAAAAAGAGCCTAGATATCATCTTCCAAGAATTTTCAGGGAAAATTGCCCTGATATTCTAGAAGCATAAGATAAAATAGAAATTCAAAAAATCCACTGATCACCTTCTGAAAGAGATCCCCAAAGGAAAACCTCCAGGAATATTATTGCCAAATTTCAGAGCTCCCAGGTCAAGGAAAAAAAGCAAGCAGCTAGAAAAAAGGGAATTCAAATACTTTGGAGCTACAGTAAGGATATAACAAGCTCTAGCAGCATCTACATTAAAGGACCAGAGGACATGGAATATGAAATTCCAGAGGGCAAAGGAAGGGGGACTACAGCCAAGAATCACCTACCCAGCAAAACTGAGTATAATCTTTCAGGGGAAAAATGGGACTTCAATGAAAAGGAATACTTTCAGGCATTCATGATGAAAAGACCTGAACTCAATAGAAAATTTGATTTTCAAGTACAAGACCCTAGAGAAGCATAAAAAGGGTAAATAGGGAAAAGAAATCATGAGGGATATTAAAAAATTAAACTGTTTACATTCCTTTATGGGAAGATAATACTTCTAACTCATAAGATCTTTCTCAGTATTAGGGCAGATGAAAGGAATATACTTAGAGGGCACAGGTATGAATTGAATATGAAGGGATGATATCTGTAAAGCACTTATTTTTTATTATCCATGTTTTTTGTGGGAGCAGGGCAGGGTAGGGTGGCTTCTGTCTGGGCTGGATGTGGCTCAGGGCCTCCTGGTCCAGGGATGATGCTTTGTCCACTTTGTCTCCTAGCTGACCCATGATGACATCTTTAAAATAAAGTTAAGGGGTAAGAAGAAGGCACTGGATGAAAGTGAAAGGGAGAGGTGGATTGGGGAAAAGTAGTTCACATAAAAGAAATAAGAAAAAGCTTATGGAGTAGAGGGGAAGATGGGGAAGGAGCTGGGGAGTGAGTGAAACTAACTCTCATCAGAATTGGCTTAAAGAGGTAATAACATACAAACTCAAGAGGGCATAGTAATATACCTTGCCTGTGGGAAAGTGGGAGGGAAAGGGGATGGGGGGTGCAATGGAAGGAAAAGCAGATTGGGGGAAGGGGCAGTAAAAAGCAAAACACTTTCAAGGAGGGGAAGGGTGAAGGAAGATAGATAATAGGGTAAATATCAAGGGGAGGGATTAAGATGGAGGGTAATACAGTTAACAATAGTACTGTGAAAGAAGTGATGAGCAAGATGTTATCAGAAGGACATATGAAAAATGCAAACAATCAACAGAGATAGAACTGGTGGTATCTGAATACAGATAGAAGTATTTTGTTTGTTAGCTCCTCTTTCTAAAGTTATTTTGTCTATTTTCTTTCACAACCTGACTAATGAGAAGATGTTTTGCATAACTGCACATGTATGAATTATATTGAATTGCTGGATTTCATTGGGTGGCATGAGGAGGGAGGGAAGAAAAAGATTTATAACTTAAAATTTTTAAAAATCAATGTGAAAAGGAATGATGAGTAGGAGGAGTTCAGAGAAACCTAGAAGGACTTACATGAACTGAGCTGACTGAAAGGAGCATAACCAGGAGAACATTGTATATAGTATTGGCAACATTGTATGATGAACAATGGTTATAGACTTGGCTCTTTTTTAGCGATGCAATTGTCCAAAACAATTTCAAAGAACTTCATAATAGAAAATGTTCTCAATATCCAGAAAAAATAACTGTGGTTTATGAATGCAGATTGAACTCTACTGTTTCTACTTTGGGGCTGTTTTTTTCTTCTTTTTTGAGGTGTTTTCCTTGTGCTCTGACCTTTTGTCACAATATGATTAATGTAGAAATATGTTTAATGTGATTGCACAAATATAAACCTATATTAGATTGCTTTCTGTCTTGTGGAGGAGGGAGGGGAAGGAGGGTGGGAGAAAAATTTAGAACTGAAAATCTTATGAAAACAAATGTTGAAAACTATCCTTATATGTAACTGGAAAATAATAAAATACTGAACAAAAAAAAATAATTATTGATCTATCTGAAAGCCCTGCACACAAAAAGAGAGCCTAGACACCGTATTTCAAGAAATTATTAGGAAAACTCCCTTGAAAATCTAGAACCAGAAGATATAATAGAAATTTAAAGAATCCACCAATCACCCCCTCGAAGAGGACCCAAAAATGAAAACTTCCAAGAATATTAAAGCCAAATTTCATACGTCCCACATCAATGAGAAAATAATATAAGGAACCAGAAAGAAACAATTCAAATAACACAGAGCCACAGTCAAGATAACACAAGATTTAATAGTTGCTATAAAAAAAAAAAACAGAAGACTTAGAATATGATATTTCAAAGGGCTAAGGAGCTATGATTACAACCAAGAATCATCTACCCAGCAAAATTGATTATAATCCTTCAGGAAGGAAAATGGATATTTAATGAAATAGAGGACTTTCAATAATTCCTGATTAAAAAGACAAGAGCTAAAATGTTGTTTTAATTTCCATTTTTCAGGTTTTGTTTTAAATTTTATTTAGTATTTTATTTCCCTAATTACTTGTAAAACAATTTTTAATATTCATTTTTGAAACCTGAGTCCCAAATTCTCTCCCTTTCTCCCTCTTGACCTCCTGCCTTAAGAAGGAAGCAATTTGATATTATACATGTGTAGTCATACAAAACATATGTCCATATTAGTCATGCTGTGAAAGAAAACATAGACAAAAAAACCTCAAGAAAAATAAAGAAAGTAAAAAAGTGCATTTCAATCTGTATCCAGACACCATCAGTTCTTTCTCCGGAGATTGATAACATTTTTCATCCTAAGTCCTACAGAGTTGTCTCAGGTCATTGTATTACTGAGAATAACAGCTAAGTCATTCACAGCTATTCATCTTACAATGTTGTTAACTCACTCACATTTCACTTTGCATCAGCTCATTCAAGTCTTCCCAGGTTTTTCTGAGAGCATCTTGCTCATCATTTCTTAATAGCACAATAGTATTCCATCATAATAGCATAACACAATTTGCTCAGCCATTATCCAATTAATGGGAATCCTCTCAATTTCCAATTGTTTGCCACCAGAAAAGTATTGCTATAAATATTTTTTTTTACATAGAGGCCCCTTTTCCTTTTTTTTTTTTTAATCTCTTCTTGGATGCAGACCAAGTACTGGATTTGCTAGGTAAAAGGGTATGCATAGTTTTATAGACCTTTGAGCATAGTTTCAAATTGTTCTGCAGAATAGTTGAATCAGTTCACAATTCCACCAACAGTGCATTACAGGGGCAGCTAGGTGATGCAGTGGATAAAGCACTGGCCCTGGATTCAGGAAGACCTGAGTTCAAACCTAGTCTCAGACACTTGACACATACTAGCTGTGTGACACTGGGCAAGTCACTTAACACTCATTGCCCCCAAAAAACAAACAAACAGTGCTTTAGAGTCTCATTTTCCCACATCCCCTCCAATATTTGTCATTTTTTCTTTCTTTCCTATTAGCCAATCTAATGGGGTATGATGAAGTACCTCAGAACTGTTTAATTTGCATTTTTCCATAATTGGTGACTTAGAGCATTTTTTCATATTGACTATAGATAGCTTTGATTACCCATCTGAAAAACTATTCATATTTTCTGCTTATGGATAATTAAGGAATGGCTCTTCTTTTTTATAAATTTCACTTAGTTCTTTATATGTTTGAGAAATGAGGCCTTTATCAGGGAAATTGCTTTAATTTTTTTCACAGTTATGATTGCTAACTGTATTTCTCTCCATCCTATCCCCCCTCTCTATTTATTCCATTCTCTCTTTCCTTTCACAAAAGGTTTTTTGCTTCTGACTATTGCCTCCCCCAATCTCTTCTCCCTTCTATTCCTACTTTCCTGTAAAGTAAGATAGATTTCTATATCCAATTGGAGTCATCTGTTTTTCCCTCTTTAAGACAATTCTGATAAAAGTAAGGTTCACTCACTCTCCCTACTTTCCCCATCTTCCCCTCCACTGTATGAGCTTTTTCTTTCCTCCTTTATGTGAGATAATTTACCCATTCAATCCTCCCTTTCCCTTTCTCTCAGTGCATTTCTCTTTCTCACTTCTTAATATTATTTTTTTATATCATCCCATCATGTCCAACTGATACCTATATCCTCTGTCTATATATACTCAACAAACCAGGACCAGACCTCCTTAGCTTAGGCCTAGATACCAAATGCAAGGAAAAACAGACTTTTATATATTAAAAACAATTAATTAAATAAGACCAATTAATTAAAAGGAAACATTAAACATTTGAATATGATTTGTAATTGGAGGGAAGATTAGGGATTCTCCAAGTTGGGAGAGCAGAACAAACAATTGTAATCTCTGAAATCAGAAAAGGATTTGTCCCGCTGCCCCCGAGTGGCTATAAGTAATCAAAGGAACATTGAAATATAGCTGATTGATCAGTATGGGGCCAGTTTTAGATAAAACATATGAGTTGCTTGAGATGAATAACTGTGAGAAAATTCTTTGCTTCCATCTTTTTTGGAGAGGGGGGGGGGGTAGGGCAATGAGGGTTAAGTGACTTGCCCAAGGTCACACAGCCAGCAAGTGTCAAGTGTCCAAGGCCAGACCTGAACTCAGGACCTCCTGAATCCAGAGCCAGCACTCCATCCACTGCACCACCCAGCTGCCCCCTGCTTCCATCTTTTAATCTAATTGGGTTTCTTGTCAGCATTATCTAGTTGCTTAGTTAAGGGTCTCTAAACAGCAGGTAGAGGTGGTATAACTTACCAGCCATACGGGGCTAGGTTCAAATAATGAAATAAGGTTTTCTCCCAATGCCCACAACTGAATAAGTTTTCTCACAAGACAATAATTGGACTATACCCATAATTGATTAGAAAGGGAAATGAGCAAGCTCCAGAATTGAGTCACAAGATGGATTCATTGTGGTTCACTTCAATTCTCACAATTAGCCACTTCCACTTGCTGCCCCAGTAATCCTCAATTCCCTCACACTTTATTTGGAAACTGATAGCCCTTGCTAATAAATTTATTTTGGGCAGGGCCCTGCCCAGACTTCATTCTCCTGCCAGATCTAATTCTCATGGACAGAGAACCTTCTTTTCTTCCCTTTTCAGCTCCCTTTGGAATGTTGTCTTCTTGCATTAGAATGCAATCTTTTTGAGCGGAAGGACTATTTTCTTTTTGTTGTGAGTGCCTGGCACATAGTAAATGCTTAATAAATGTTTGTGTCCTTGCTTTATTCCTTTGTTCACTTATCCTTTTATTCATTTTTTTCTTCTTTCCTTCCTTCCATTTAAATGAAACCAGTACCATAACACCTTGAATTCTTGCACATAAAAATATTTACTAAAAAAATATAAGATAGTACCAAGAATAATCATATTAATTATTCATGAGAAAAAGGAGCAGGAATAATCAAATACCAGTTATTTCAATCAAAGGCATGATCAGGGAGAATCAGAACATCTGATTCCATACTTAAATCTAAGTCATGACCTTGCACTAATTCATGCAATGTCTGTAGAAGAGGCTGAAGACCAATTTTATAGACGTGATAATTAAAATCTAATGTGTGTGTCCTTACCTGCCCCCCCCACCAGTGGTAGGAAACTAGTTAGGATTTAATTATAAATTCAGGAGCTTCAAGCAACAGTTTAGGCTTTAAGCTTTTATTAAAGTCTATTAGAAGTTAGTATCGATAGAGCACATGTCTCTGAAAAGATAGAAAAAAACCCTATATCAGATCTATGCCTGGAGAGAGAGAAACAGCCCTTTACCTAGCCACTTATGCTTCCAAAAAGAGAAAGAGCGTAACTCAGTTTCCCTGGAAGCCTCCTGTCGAACAGGAAGAGGGGCAGTCCCCACACACAACTCCAAGCTACTTAGCTGGTCACATTCGAGTCCATTCATTGACATGACTTAAAGTAGTCTGAATAGATGCAACTTCTGGGATGCCAGTGTGACCTTCAAAATCCTCAGAAAGGTCACCTCATGCTTTCTCAGTTCTCACATAGAAACCCACAGGGAGGCACAGAAATTGGCACATAACTCTGGACTATAATTATTGATGTCCTTGGTATTTTCAAGAACTCTCTGTGCCATACAAAGACTTCCCTTTCCTGGAGAGGGACCATAAGCAGAAGCCTTGGGCTGTCAGGGCAGTGGCAGTAAGGAACTAGATGCAGGGATAGGAGGGGAAAAAGAACAGAAAGGAGGATACAGAAGGTAGAAATGGCTGATCTCATTGTGTTTTGTGGTCAAATTTAACACATTTGAGATCCATAATTTTTTCATCAAGTCATCCAATGGACTTTGCTTCTCTTTCTCTTCAGCAGTTTTGTATTGAAAGCACAGTATGGAATCTTATGTTTTTTAATGAGCTTCTTAAGGATGCTTATTGTCTGAATTCTCCACATAATCACTCAGACTCCCACCCCCTAAATCTTCTTTCCTTGTAAATAGGAAAACCATTTCTTATAGGGCTTATTAAGACCCTTTTCACATCTCTGAAGATGTTCCTGTCCTCTTCTGTGTAACAGCCCAATTGAATCACCATTATTAGAATGCAGAAGCTCCTTTCCCACTTCTTTATCAAGTCTCGGTTCATCAAGATGGGAGGAGTATCCACAACGACCAGTGTCCATCTTTCCCAAGTCCGGCTACTTTTCTGTACTGTCTCAGTTACAGGTTTTGGTGACAGTTTGGAAGAAATACATTTTTCTCAAGGATACTATTTCCTGTTGCACTCTTCCCAGCTCCACTTTTCCCCACAAGAATAATATTCAGACAATCTGTTGGAGAAAATAATATTTAAAAAAATGATGGATTATTGACTGAAAGTGTATCTTGGAATAATATTCTATAGAACAATATATAGTTCTTTCTATGATTTTACCAACTCCTATATTACTGTAAAATTTCAACAGGATTTCCACACAGTACCAGACATTAAATATACTACAAATCTCTAATCATCAAAGTAATTTGCTATTGCATAAGAAATAACGAGGCTGATTGGTAGAATAGCTTAGATATGCAAGATACAGAAGTAAGTAAGCATACTAACCTAGGGTTTAATAAATCCAATGATACCAACTATTCAGGCAATAATTTGGTGTTAGACAAAAACTATTGGTAAAACTTTAAAGTAGTCTGGCAGAAAACTAGTATAAACCAACATCTCTCATCCTACATCAAGATAAAACTGAAAATGATACATGCTTTAGACATAAAGAGGGATATAAGCAAATCAGCGGACTATGGAGGGAATATTTGTTAATCTTTAGAAAGAGTTAACAACAAAAGAAGAGTTAGAGAGGTTCATAGGATGTACAATAAATAATTTGATTATATAAAGTTAAAGATTTTGGCAGAAACAAAACCAATACAACTAGAATTAACAGGAAAAGCAGGAGAATGGAGAGAAAAATCTTTGCAGACAGTTTCTTTGATCAAGATTTCATTTCTTTTTTTAATCTTTTCTCCTTTATTTTTTAATCACAAAAGCATTTTATTATTATCCAGTACATGTCACGATAGTTTCAAACATTTGTTTTTATAAGATTTCTAGTTTCAAATTTTTCTACCTTCCTTCTTTCCCTTCCTCCTCCCCAAAACAGCAAGCAATCTGATATAGGTGATAGATGTACAGTCACATTAAACATATTTCTGCATTAGACATGTTGTGAATTAAGAATCAGAACAAAAGTGAAAAACCTCAAAAAAAGCAAACAAAAAAAGTAGAAATTGCATGGTTCAATCTGCATCCAAATTCCACAAGCTTTTTTTTCTGGATGTGGAGAGCATTTTCCATCATGAGTCCCTTTGGAATAAATTTGGAACATGGTATTGCTAAGAAGAGTTAAGTCTATCATAGTTTGATTATCAAACAATGTTGTTGATACTGTGTACAATGTTTTCCAAGGTTCTGCTCATTTCACTCAGCATCAATTCATGTAAGTCTTTCCAAGTTTTTTCTGAAATCTGCCTGCTTATCATTTCTTACAGCGTAATAATATTCCTTTACATTCATATACCAGAACTTGTTTAGTCAATCGATGGCGTCCCCCCCAATTTCCAATTCTTTGCCACCATGAAAAGTGCAGCTATAAGTATTTTTGTACATGTGAGTCCTTTTTGCTTTTTATGATCTCTTTGGGAACTAGACCTAATAGTGTTATTGCTTGATCAAAGGGGTATGCACAGCATTATAGTCCTTTGGATATAGTTCCAAACTGCTCTCCAGAATGGTTGAATCAGTTCACAATTCCACTGACAATGCATTAGTGTTCCAATTTTTTCCACAGCTTCTCCAACATTTATTATTGACTTTTTTTTTCCATATTAGCCAATCTGATGTGTGTGAGGTGGTACCTCAGAGTTGTTTTAATTTGCATTTCTCTAATCAATAGTGATTTAGAGCATTTTTCCATATGTCAGCAGATAGCTTTGATTTCTTCATCTGAAAAGTGCCTGTTCATATCCTTTGACCATTTCTCAATTGGAGAATCCATTTCTAAAGATATATAGAGAACTGAGTGAAATTTATAAAAACAAGAGCCCTTTTCCAATTGAGAAATGGTGAAAGCTAGGAAAAAGCAGTTTTCATAGGACAAATCTTAGGTATCAATAGCCACATGAAAATATGCTATGAGTCATTAATAATTAAAGAAATAAAAATTAAAACAACTCTGGGGTTCCACCTATTTGATTGGCTAAGATGATAAAAAACAGGAAAATGACATATGTAGCAGGCTATGCATGAAATCGGGTACAATAACCACTAGTGATTGTGCCTAGGTAACAGTAAATCATTTTGATGATTGGGCTTGCTGATTTACACATACAAGCTAGCGAACAAGAGTGACCAGAAAACTGAGGATCTAAGCTCAAGAAACAGAAATACAGAAAGTAGGGGCAATTCTACAAGAATTGAATAAAGTGGTGTTTTTCTTACATTTCTTTGATTTTTTTTTAATACTGCAACTTTTTTTTTAATTAGGTATTTATTTAGAATTTTCCCCAAGTTACATGTAAAAAAACAAATTTTTTTACATTCATTTTTAAAAATTTTGTGTTCTAAATTTTCTTGCTCCCTCCCTCCTCACCCCTCCCTAAGAAATCAAGTAAATCAATATAAGTTATACATGTGTAGTCACACAAAACTCTTCACATTAAGTTGTGAAAGAAAACAGACACAATAACTTTAGAAAGAGGAACTAACAAATAAAATTATAATTCAATCTGTATTCAGATACCATCAGTTCTTTCTCTGTTGATGGTTTGCACTTTTCATACATCCTTCTGATAGCATCCTGCTCATCATTTCTTTCACATTAGTATTGCTAACTATAATACACCCCATCCTATTCCTACCCTTGATATTTACTATATTTTCTATTTCACCCTATCCTCCTCAAAAGTGTTTTGCTTTTTACTGTGCCCTCCCTCAATCTGCCCTCCCTTCCTTTGCCTCTCTCCCCCCTTAGCCTCTTCCCCTCCCACTTTTTGTCAGGGCAAAATATATTCCCATACCCACTTGAGTGTGCATGTTATTCCGTCTTTGAGCCAATTTTGATGAGAAATAAGGTTCACGTCATTCCCTTGCAACCTCCCCCACTTCCCCTCCAATCCATAAGCTTTTTCTTGTTTCTTTGATGTGTTACTTTCCCATATTCCACCTCTCCCTTTCTTCCAATGCATTCCTTTACCCCTTAACTTTATTTTAAGATGTCATCATGGGTCCAGCTAGGTGACACAGAGGACACAGCACCATCCCTGGACCCAGGAGGCCACTGAGCTCAAATCTGCTCCCAGACATAAGCCACCCCACCCTGCATGTTCCTCAAAAGGCAAGGATATCAAAAAATAAATGCTTTACAGATATCATCCTTCTTATTCAATTCACACCTGTGCCCTCTGTCTAAGTATATTACTTTCAGTGCCCTAATACTGAGAAACTTCTTAAGAGTTAGAAGTATTATCTTCCCATGTAGGAATGTAAACAGTTTAACCTTTTAATATCCTCATGCTTTCTTTTTCCTGTTTACCTTTTTATGCTTCTCCAGGGTCTTGTATTTGAAAGTCAAATTTCTATTCAGTTCAGGTCTTTTCATCATGAATGCCTGAAAAGTCTTCTTTTTCACTGAAGTCCCATTTTTCCCCTGAAAGATGATACTCAGTTTTGCTGGGTAGGTGATTTTGGTTGTAATTCTAGTTCCTTTGACTTCTGGAATATCATATTCCATAGATTCCCATCCTTTAATATAGAAACTGCTAGATCTTGTGTTATCCTAACTGTAGCTCCACAGTATTTGAATTCTTATTTTCTAACTGTTTGGAATATTCATTCTTGACCTGGGATCTCTGGAATTTGGCTATAATATTCCTGGAAGTTTTCCTTTTGGGATCTTTTTCTAGAAGTGTTTGGTGGATTCTTTCAATTTCTATTTACCTTCTGCTTCTAGAATATCAGGCCAATTTTCCTGACAATTTCTTGAAGATGATGCCTAAGCTACTTTTTTGGTCATTGTTTTCAGGTAGTTCAATGACTTTAAATTATCTCCCCTGGAATTACTTTCCAGGTAGCTGAATTTTCCAAGGAGATATTTCACATTATCCTGTATTTCATTATTTATTTGGATTTGGCTTATTGTGTCTTGATTTCTTATAAAGTGATTAGCTTCTATTAGCTCTATCTTTATTCTTAAGCAATGATTTTCATCAGAGAGCTTCTGTGCCTTCTTTATACATTTGGCCAAGTTTGCTTTTCAAGCTGTTGACTTTTTTCATGACCCTCTTGCATCACTCTCATTTCTCTTTCCATTTTTCCTCTACCTCTCCGAATTTTTCCCTCTGTCTCTCTTCTTTATCTTCAAAGTCCTTTCTGAGTGGCTCTATGGCCTGAGACCAATTCATATTTTTCTTGGAAACTTTGGATGCAGGAGCTTTGACTTTGTTGTTTTCTTCTGAGGGTGTATTATTGATCTACCTTGTTGCCAAATAAATTTTTGATGGTCTGCTGCTTTCTCTGCCTACTTATCTTTCTGGCCTAGTTTTTTGGCTTTAACTCCTTCTTACAATGGAGGCCCTGCTTCCAGGATGTACTGTCTCAGAGCCAGGGGTCCCAGGGAATACGATTTATATGAGAGGCTTAATTCTCAGCCCACCTGGCCTGTAAGTAACCATGGGCCCACTAACTCTTTAACCTTGGAAGCAGAAATCTAATTGAAATCTGATTCTCTATGATCAGAAGTTTGGTGTGCCTGTGCCCCCCCCCCCATTGGGGGTTTGCTTCCTGGTTCAGAATATGGGTGCTCCACCTTAGCTCTAGCAGAGACCACAGATATTTCCCCCAGGGCCAACCACTGGACCCCCTCGACAGTCCTGAAGCCAAGTTTTCTAAAGTAGTTGCTGACACTAATGGTTTCCTGAGGCTATGGAGGTATGGCCTGCCTTGCCCTGTGCTCCTCTCTCAGGCCAGTTCTACAGACCTTCCCTGTCCCCCTTTTAAGAAGCCTTTGGCTGGAAAATGGTTTTCTGTCTCTTCTTTTGTGGTTTCTGCTGCTCCAAGAATTATCTTATGGCATTATTCATTTTTTATTTTTTTAAACATTTACTTTTTATTTTCCATTTTACATGTAAGGGTAGTTTTCAACATTCATTTTCATAAGATTTAGAGTTCTAAATTTTTCTCCCTCCCTCCCTCCCTTTCCTCCCCCCTCCACGATATCACGATCAGGTTATATATGTACAATCCACAAGTGTTCTTTTTATCAGTTCCTTCTATAGAGGTGCATAGTAAGCTTCCTCATTAGTTCCTTGGGATTGTCTTGGATCATTGCACTGCTGAGAGTAGTTAAGTCATTCACAATTACTCACTGAATAATACTGCTGTCACTATGCACAATGTCCTCCCAGCTCTGCTCACTTCACTATACATCGATGTTCATTAGTTTTTCAAGGTTTTTGGGGGATCATCCTGTTTGTCATTTCCTGTAGCACAAGTCCATTCCACTACAATCATATAACACAGCTTTTTCCATCATTCCTCAATTGATGGACATTCCTTGATTCTCAATTCATAGCCTCCACCAAGAGTTGCTATAAATATTTTTTGTACCATTTCCCCCCTTTTCTCTTTTTCATGATTACTATTGTTAACTGTTTCCCTTCTATCCTATTCCCTTCCCCATGATATTTATTCTATTATCCATCTTCTTTCATCCTATCACTCTTCAAAGGATTTGCTTCTGTCTGTCCCCTCCCCCACTCATGCCCTTCCTTCTTTTTCCCCTCTGTCTTTATCCCTTTCCCTCCTATTTTTCTGCAGGGTTATAGAGATTACTCCACCCAATTGAGTGTGTACATTATTCCCTCCTTGAGCCAATTCTAATGAGATTGAGGTCTTTGGGCCAATTTTGATGAGTGTTAGGCTCATTTGCTGCCCAGATTAAATAGATTACTCCACCCACTTGGGTGTGTCTATTAGTCCCTCCTTGAGGCAGCTCTGATGAGTTTAAGATATTTGAGCCTTTTCCTGATGAGTGTAAAATTCATGTACTGCCCTGCTCCCCTCCCATCTCTTCCCCTACTCCATAAGCCTTTTCCTGTAAATTTCATGTAGGATTTCACTTCTGCCCTTCCCTCTCCCCCATTGAATTCCTTCACCCCTCAATTTAACCTAAAGATGTTATCATCTAGCTAAGTGACACATTGGACAAATTATCACCCTGGACCCAGGGGGATCCCAGCCAAAACCTGGCCTCAGACACAAGATAGTCGCCCACTGTATGACTCCAGATATGTCCACCAGCTCCAATTTTTTTTTTATGGTTCTCTAGGGTCTTGTATTTGAAAGTCAAATTTGCCATTCAGTTCAGGTCTTTTCATCACAAATATCTGAAAGTCTTCTTTTTCATTAAAGTCTCATTTTTTCCACTGAAAGATATGCTGAGTTTTGGCTGGGTAGGTGATTCTTGGTTTTAATCCCATTTCCTTTGTCCCTTTGGAATATCATATTCCATGCCCTCCAGTCCTTTAATGTAGAAGCTGCTAGATCTTGTGCTATCCTGACTGGGGCTCCACAGTACTTGAATTCTTTCAGGCAGCTTGCAATATTTTCTCCTTGACCTGAGGGCTCTGGAATTTGGCTATAATATTCCTAGGAGTTTTCTTTTTGGGATCTCTTTCTGGAGGTGATTGGTGGATTCTTTCAATTTCTATTTTAGCTTCTTCTTCTAGAATTTCAGGGCAATTTTCCCTGAGAATATCTTGGAAGATGGTGTCTAAGCTCTTTCCTTGATCATGGTTTTGAGGTAGACCAATAATTTTCAAATTATCTCTCCTAGACCTATATTCCAAGTTGGCAGATTTTCCCAGAAGATATTTCACATTGCCCTCTATTTTTTATTCATTTGGATTTGCTTTATTGTGTCTCAGTTTCTCATAAAGTCACTGGCTTCCATTTGTTCAATCCTCATTCTTAGGCAATTATTTTCATCAGAGAGCTTTTGTACCTCCTTTCCATTTGGCCAATTTGAATTTTCAAGCTGTTGACTTTTTTCTCATGTCTTTCCTGCATCACCCTCATTTCTCTTTCCATTTTTCCTGTACCTCTCTAACTTTATCTTCAAAGTCCTTTTTGAGCTCCTCTATGGCCTGAGACCAAATTCATATTTTCTTGGAAGATATAGGGGCCCTGATGTTGACATCTTCCTCTGAGGGTGCCCCTTGGTCTTCCTTGTTACTGAAGAAACTTTCTATGGTCCTCACCTTTCTCTGTTGGCTCATCTTGTCTTTCTTTTACTAGACTTTTAGCTCCTTAAAGTGGGTCACTGTTTCCAGGCTGCAGTATCCCAAGCTTAAGAAGTCCCAGGTGGTATGATTTAAGGAGAATCAGGTTCTTCCCTTGCTGGGCTGTTTCCTGGTCCTAGATGACCCCAGACCAACTTGCCAATCAACCAGCTTTGTGTTGTTGTGGTTGTTAGCTATGACAAGCCTGTGCCCCTCCCCAACCTGAGCCACTTATACTCGAGCCTACCACCTGGTTCTCGGTAGGGGTGTAAAATCCAAGTTCTGCCTTAGCACCAGCATAGACCCCTGTATTCTCTCCCCTGCCCAGGGCTCATCCCACTCACCAGACTGTGAGCTTAGTTCCAGACAACACTGGTGCTTCAGCTGATTCAGAGGCTCTGGGGGTCTCCTTCTCTGGTGAGGACTTCCTGAGACTGGATCTGTGTCAGGGAGACTGTGGGGTTGGGCCTGACTCCTGTATCAGCACAGAAGCTCCTTCCTTCTGACCTTCCAAGCCGTTTGTGTTTAGAAGATGATTTCAGCACATTCTTCTGTGAGTTTTGCTACTCCAGGCATTTTCCTATGACCTTATTTGGATGTTTTTTGGAGCGATTGTGTCATGAGTTCGAGAGCTCACTGCCTTTCCTTAGCCACCTTTATGGCATTATTTTGAAGGTATGTGGATGCACAGTGTCAGGAGCTCCAAGGGTCATAGCCTTTCCTCTGCCATCTTGGCTCTGCCCCATCTCTTACATTTCTAAGGAGCATTATGTTTCTTTTCTAGAAAAGAAAGTGAAAAGACTGTAGCAAAGCCAGTTTACTTACCTAGCTAACAAGCAAAACAATGCACAACTTAAAATAATGAAAGATATACTTGATATCTGAATAATAAAATAGGTTGGAACCTAATTTTTAGGACATCTCACATCAAATAATATCTAAACTTCAAATGGATATATAATTTAGATGCAACAAGTAATATCATAAACAAATTAGAGGAACAAGGAGGAGATAGCATTCACAAGTTTGGATATGGGAAGAATTCTTGACTAAAAAGGCATAGAAAGGATCTAAAAAGTTATAATAAATAATTTCAAAAACACAAAATTAATCACATATTGTACAAAAAAATTAAAACCAGTGGAGTTAAAATTAGAAGGGAAGTAGTTAACTGGGGGAAAATTTTTGTAGCGTTTTCCTCTGATAAAACTCTGGCATCCAGGATATAAGGGAAATTGATTCAAATACATAAGAATGGGGGCAGCTAGGTGGTGCAGTGGATAGAGCACTGGCCCTGGAATCAGGAGGACCTGAGTTCAAATCCAGCCTCAGACACTTAGCTGTGTGACCCTGGGCAAGTCACTTAACCCCAAATGCCATATATATATATAAAATATATATATATATAAATATATATAATTTATATATATAAAATTTTTATATATATATAAAATGCCAAATGCCATATATGTATATAAATGCCAAATGCCATATATATATATATATATATATATATATATATATATATATATATATATATATAAGAACAAATGCTATGTCCCAATAGATAGCTATTTAATGGATATGAAAAAACTACTCACAGAGGGATGTAATTATCAAGAGCCATAGGGGGAGAAATGCTACAAATTACTAATAAGAGAAATATAAATTAAAGAACTCTGAGTTTCTTTCTCATTCCTCAGGCTTGGCAACAATGAAAATGGCAATTGTTTAAGGGGATTGGGGAAGATAGACAGAGTAATGTACTATTGATGGAATTTTGAAATTGGCTAGCCATCCTCAAGAATGATTAGAAATGATAACCCAAGAGTCACTAAACTTCAACCCAGTAATACCTCTACAAGGCACAACAAAATCTTTCCTATGTGTGGAGTTTGCTATCCTACATCTCATAAAATGGACCACTCAGAGCCAGGAATTTAAACAAAACCTTTTGCCTAAAATCATTCCAATAATCTCAGGTAGAAAGAATTCTCATAATAATTTTTAAATGATGTAGTTCGTAGGATAAAAACAAGTGAAAACCTGTGGGAAAGTTTAAAAAAGCAATCATTAAGGATATTGCATGTGGATGTATCTCAGGAGCTCCCTGCCAAAGTGTCAAAATCACTTTTATGTTCCTTTGGTCCAAAGGGCCCACAGCTGGATCCCAGATCAATTCCTATGGGGAAAATGTTAACCCTAACTTCCCCAGGTATTCACCGTAGTTTTTTTGCTTGCAAGAATACTGGCTCATGGAGCAGAGCCAAGATGGTGGAAGAAAGGCAGTTACTTGCCTGAGCTCTCCCCAAGACCCCTCCCAATAACTTCAAATAATGTCATAAGACAATTCCTGGAGCAACAGAACCCATAAAAAAGACAGGGTGAGATAATTTTCCAGCCAAAGATAATTTAGGAAAGGTCTCTTGTACCAGGGTGAGAGTAGAGCACAGCCCAGCTTAGGCCATGCTAGTGAAGACTCAGACCCAGCCCCAACAAACCAGGAGCAGGCCTTGGTAGCCTTTGAATCAACAGCAGTAGCAACTGCTTCTGGAACTAAGCCCACAGATGGTAAGGAGGTTGAACAATTGGCCAGAAGATGACAGGTATCTCTTTTTGGTAGCACTGAGGCAGGACTCTGTTGTTTTGCCCATACTACCAGCCAGGTCACAGTGTTGAGTGGCCATCCCAGGCCGGGGAGGAGCACACATACACTGGAGCTTGTGACCACAGTGGAGTGGGACTCTTCATAGCTCCAGGGCAGAAAAGCAGGTCTGTGGTTTCTTGCAGACCAGAGCACAAGCCACTAGAGTAGTAAACATACCTCTCCTTAAATCATGCTACTTTGGAAGAACTAAAAACTTACAAATCCCTAAAAGTATCTCTGAAAATAGGACACCAGAGCAAAATGACAAATGTTGTAGGGAATATGGGGGGAAATGAGACATTAATGCACTGTTGGTGGAGTTGTGAACTGATTCAAACATTCTGTAGAGCAATTTGGAGGTCTGACCAAGGGGGCTATGGAACCATGCATACTCTTTGACCTAAAAGTGCCACTACTAGGTCAGTATCCAAAAAGAGATAAAAAACAAAAAGTTAAAGGACCTATATGTCCAAGGAATATTTAAGGCAGCCCTTTTCTGGTGCAAAGAATTCAAAATTAAGGAGATGTCCACTGATTGGGGGATGGCTAAACAAATTGTGGGATGGGATTATGATGGAACACTGTTGTGCTTTAGGAAATGATGAGCAGGATACCCTCAGGAAAACCTGGAGAGACTTACATAAGCTGATGCAAAGTGAAATATACTGTATACAAAGTAACAGCAATGTTGTAGGATGATCGGTTGTGAATGACTTGGCTCTTCTCAGCAATGCAGCGGTCCAGTGTAACTCTAAAAGACTTCTGATGAGGAATGCAATCCATCTCTAAAGGAAGAGCTGATGGTGTCTGAGTGCAGATTGAAGCATAACTTTCTTTAGTTTATTTTCTTAAGTATTTTTATCTGTTTTCTTTCACAACCTGACTAATATGGAAATGTTTTGCATGACTACACATGTATAACTTATATTGAATTGTTTGTATTTTTAAGGGGGTGGGAGGGAGGAAGAAAATTTGGAACACAAAGTTTTAAAAAATGGACATTGAAAATTGTTTTTACATGTAATTAGGAAAAATAAAATTCTAGATATTACCAAAAAAAACAGCCAAAAAAAAGTACTAACATGTTGTGGGACTTTGAGAGTTAACTCACTCCTCTCCAATGTCCATCTTACAACACTGTAACACAGGCAATCCTCTTGCAGGTTCAAGCTAATTTTCTCTGAATCTGTATACCAAAATTTTCTCCAATGTATCCCTGCCCTTGGAAAATCCAAATAGAATTTCTAATTCAGTTCTCACTAGTACAAGCAGGTTATCTTAAAGAAAATATACTTTAAAACACCCTCAAAGAAGTGTGGGGTACCTAAAAAGGAATTGAGCACTTAGAGTTAATTACTCAGGCTTTCTAGGTTGGCAGGCAACCTTTATCCTACAGATCTGCAGTCCACAAGAAACTCAGACAAAATGTTTGGACTCAGGTCATATTAAGGAAAGTATTCTAGGTTCTCTTTATTTGTTTTTTTGGTTTGTTTGTTTGTTTTGTTTTTTTGTGGGGCAATGAGGCTTAAGTGACTTGCCCAGGGTCACACAGCTAGTAAGTGTCAAGTGTCTGAGGCCAGATTTGAACTCAGGTCCTCCTGAATCCAGGGCTGGTGCTTTATCCACTGCACCACCTAGCTGCCCCTCTAGGTTCTCTTTAAAAGTCAAAAGAAAAATATGAGCATTTCTGAGCTATCATCATAATAGGATTTAGGTAAACTTCTAGACATTAATATTATAGGGACATAAATTCATTTTCCTTCTATCAGCAATGATACTTATGCTTTCTACAATCATATAATACATATTGGTAATAAACATTCAAACATACAAAAGTTTGGCAAAGAAATTTATGTTGAATCTACAAAACTGACTTGTGCAATGGTGACCTCAAAGAGAAGAGGGGGGAATCTTAAAAACAATGGTCTATAAATAATAACAAAAGTCCTGAGCAGAGAATCTCTTTAGTTATTCCCCATGAAGTCAAAGGGCCCCATGTTTTATTTCAGAAAAGGTGCCACGTGCAGCACATATAGTTTCTGGAGCTACTCTCCCAATTCCCTACTTGCACTGGCAGGCTGGGGTTCTAGAGTAAGGCTGCTATTTATCCCCTCATCATCTAGGGGTAGCCCTGATAGATTGAGGCTTCTGATCTCTAGGCCTGAATCAAGGCATAAGTAGGTAGGCATATAGACTGTGACTACATTGAGCCAAGGGTTGTATGTAGTCATCTATTGTTAGAACATGGGTAGCATGTTCTAGGTCCTGTAGCATCAAGGACTTTGTCCACGGCATTTTTAAGAGTTTTAAGGGGATACATTATCAGATCCCTAAAGCTTCTTTTCATCAGTAGAAGTTGGAAATGTCCCTAGAAGGTCAACTGAGAACTTGAAGTGACATCAGAGATTTGAGAAAACTTTACAGAGCATTTTCTCTGAACTTAAAGCCTCTCTCACTCAACCAGGAAGATGTAACCTGCACGGATATCTGTCAACAAACAAAGCTCTTTTGGGAGGGAAGAAACCAACTTAGGTGATTGTATTAAAGTGACAGTGACCATTCTCCAAACAAGCCCACCTATTTCTATACTTATACTACATGTCTTGCTAATTTAAGGACAAGAAAGAAGGGTCTATGTGTAGAAAAAGGTGGGGAAGTGCAAAGGTGATACCTTTTACCCAACTCTACACATATTCACCTACTTATTTGGTAAAGTGTTTGGGTTGTCCTGATATGAGAGAGTAGAGTATTTGGGAAGTGGGGTAATTTATTGGGAATGGTTCCATAGAAGATCTGGAAACAAATTGGGAAGAGCTTCATAGAACAAACAGATCCCTACAATGGTATAGAAACCAAAGCCCATCTTCACACACATGCACATAGACATGAAAACACATTGAGAATACAATCTGAATTTAAAATTAAAAAAAAACAAACCTCTCTTAGTTTACCAGGAATTAGTGGTGGTATTCTTCCCTTTCCTCTCTCCATCTCAATACAAAACATAAATAATGCCTACAAAAACCAGAAATGTCAACTTTTATTAAGAACATGCACTTCACAGAACAGGGTGAAATGACCTCATTAGACCACATTGTCTCATGAGTTGAATCATAAACTTTCACTGTCTATGAGTTAATAGGGATTTGGCATTCCACTTTCCTCATCATCATACTCTGAATATGATTGGCACAAGATAGATTGAATTCTGAGACGTTTTGTAAAGTTATTTAATAGAAGAGGTGATATGGTATAGTAAAAAGAGCACTGGACATGAGATCTGAAGAGTCCCAGGTTCTCCCTGATACTGGCAACTTTTATGACAATGTGAAAAACCAGTTCTTCTGAGTTGCGGTTTTCTCACCTGTAAAATAGGACTAATAACTGCAATATGATTGCAGAGATTTGGTTTGGGAAAGGCTAGTCATCATAATGACTAGTAACATGCAGTCAATGATATAGAATTATGACAATTTCAATGAACAGGCCAGGAGAGAGAATGGATTGTTATGAAGCAGAAAACCTATGGGAATTTTCATTTTAGGATTAAGAAACAAATATAACAGGATTGCATCTCCTTCCTCCAAAAATACCATTTGATTACGATGCATAGCAAGTCTTTTTGTGGTGGCTAAGAATTGGAGATCAAAGGAACACCCGTCAATTGGGGAATGGCTAAACAAGCTGTGGTATATGATGGTGATGAAATACTATTGTACTATAAGAAATGATAAGCAGGATTATTTCAGAAAGACCTGGAAAGATTTTTAGGACTTGATGTATATTAAAGTGAGCAGAATGAAGAGATGGTTGTGTACAGAGCAACATTGTTTGATGAAGAACTGTGAAAGACTTAACTCTTCTCAGAAATACAATGATCTAAGACATTCCCAAAGGATTAATAATGAAACATACTATCCACCTTCAAAGAAAGAACTGATATTGATGGAACACAGACAGAAACATGCTATTTTTCACATTCTTTCATTTTTTTCTTTTATTCAAGCTTTCTTGTACTAAATGAGTAATATGGTAATGTTTTACATAATTGTACATGTATAACCCAAATCTGATTGCTCCCCACCTCAAAGGGGGGGAGGAGAATGTGGAAGGAAAGATAAAAATTGAACTCAAAACTATAAATAAAAATGTTTATTACTTAAAAAAATATGAATAGCAAGGACATAATGGCCAATGTGAAACGGGCAAGTAAGTGGTATAGTGGGGAGAGTGTCAGACTTGGAGAGAAGTCTTGAATCCAAATCCAGATTCAGACACTTACTTACCCTGTGGTTGTAAGGAAGGCACTTTGATTCTTAGACTGGTTCCTTTTAGGTTAAATGTTGATAATAATAGTATCTATCTTACAGTGTTTTTATGAGGATCAAATCAAATAACATGATTTGTATGTAACTATGTGTTTGTAAGTAACATTATGTATAGTGTTTTGCAAACACTAAAGTCCTACAAAAATATTAGCCATTAGCTATCATATGGGCCTTTATAAAGATAACAGTTGAAATGCAAATAAGAGCCAACACACAGAGAATCTATTCCCTTTCTAGAGAAGAAGGGGTGAAGAAATATTGAAACGCTACTACAAGCTTGACTTTTGTTCCTTTTTTCCTACTCTGCATCTTAGAGGGAAAATTTCCAGTTCAGAAAATGTTAGAATTTCCTATTCTGGATTTATACAATAAAATAATCTTTCCCTTTTTTTCATATTAAAATATTAGTTATAAAAGAATAGGATAGTTCTTATGACCAAAGGTTTGCAAATGGCTTCATCCTTGAAGACATGAGTAGTAGGATGTGCATGTGATGTTTGAATATTCATCAATAATCAACAGAGAAAGAAGGTGGGAAGGTAGCAGAAAGCAGAAGGTACATTTACCAAGTTCCTTAATCTTTAAATAGAAGTCTCATAAAGTCAAAAACTATTTTAAAGATTTTCCGGATTTCTCTAAGGAATTCAGTATGATTCACAACCTCATCTCTGGCATCTCTTTGCTTATTTGCATAGAAAGTTTCCTTACTTGCAAAATCCCTATACATTTTTTCTTCTCTTTCTTTCTGCTCCAGATTATTCTTTAAGTACCTCATGTCATCTTCATATTTATGACTTATTTCCTCTTTTATTCTTTCCAGGTCTTGCCTATAGGATCTTCTCAATGCTTCAGTTTTTTGCTGAATCTTCTCCTCAGCAAGTTGATACATCTCATTTGTGTAGCAAGAGTCTCCATTCCTCTGTACCACTTGCTCAACCAAGCTCAGGAGCTCTGTTACCTGGGCCTCCTGTTCCCTTCCAGTTGCCCGGTTGTTGAATGCACAGTACCTTCCATCAAACTGGTCTATCAGGTCTTTCAAAGCTCCATCTGTAGTTTCACATAAGTATTGATTCAAATCAGTACCTTCTAAATCATCCTTCCGGGTGAATAAAAGGATGACATATTTCTTGGCTTTGGAACCAAAAATTCCCAGGATCTTCTTTACTGCATCTTGCTCCTCCTTGGTGTAACGACTAAGTGGGACCACCAGGATGATGGCATGAGGCCCAGGGGAGGACATAATGAGGCAGCGATTGATTTCCCTTGAAGTGTCCACATCAGACACATCAGTGTCAAAAATTCCAGGAGTATCCACAACTACGATTTCTTTCTCATTCCACAATCTGCTTCTTTTCATACTGCTCTTGGTCACTGACTTTGGTGCTAGTCTTGACTCAAATACTCTTTCCCCAAGGATGCTGTTTCCTGTTGCACTTTTCCCAGCTCCTGTTTTACCCACCAGGACAAATCTCAGTTGCTTTTTGCTGGGCTCTTGGTTTCCATCACCTGAGATGTGGATAATGAGAGTGACATGGTTAAGCTCTACCTTCAGCTGTAATCTTTTCAATTCCCCTTCCAATCTTGTCTAGGCTGGTCTCTGCTCTTGGCTTCAGTCCCAGAGTCACACACCCATTGGCATTAGGTCCTTCAGTAGTAAGAAGCTGTAACTCTCTGACTCAGAAATATATTAACTTTACTGATGGCTGGCACTTAATATGACCTCTTTTATTGTCTGCCCATCCTGTAGCCCTCAAATACTTCTAGAACTAAGCTTATTTATTTTCTCAACCCTTCTTGTCTTTAATTCAGTTTAACAATACCTTTATTGAGTGGTTACAATGTGCAAGTCACTGCACTGAGCCTGAAGAGAGTTCTAAATAATACACAGACCATGTTGTCAATGAACTTACATGTTTTTCTCCTCTGCCCTTATTTTTATTTCCATTCCTAACACCATACTTCAGACCTGGATTACTATAGTATTCCTATAAATGGTGTCTAATATCTCTTAATCCACAGAGACAGAGTGGTGCCATGGAAAAAGTCCTGGAATGGGAATCAGAGGACCTGGGTTCTAAAGCTGGCTTTGCTTCTTCTTCTTCTTCTTCTTCTTCTTCTTCTTCTTCTTCTTCTTCTTCTTCTTCTTCTTCTTCTTCTTCTTCTTCTTCTTCTTCTTCTTCTTTTTTTGGTGAGGCAATTGGGGTTAAGTGACTTGCCCAAGGTCACACAGCTAGTAAGTGTCAAGTGTCTGAGGCCAGATTTGAACTCAGGTTCTCCTGACTCCAGGGTCGGTGCTCTGTCCTCCGAGCCACCTAGCTACCCCTGACTTTGCTTCTTATTACCTGTGTAATCTTAGGAAAGCAACCTCACTTATTCGAGCACTGATTTCCTCATATGTAAAATGAGGAGGTTGGATTAGATGACTCAGGGCCCTTCCACCTCTCAGATTCATCTTTCTAAAACACCATATTGATCATATCACTTCCATCTTCCACACCCTTCAGTGGCTTCTCAGGATACTTTATCATATGGACTAAATACTCAACACTCTAACCTCACATTCTAGGCTCTCCACAGTCCAGCCCCCCTTTACTTTCATAATCTTATAACCCACTCCCTTTTTTTCCTTTTAAAAATATTTTATTTGTAATCTATGCACTAGAACAATAATTTATGGAATAGAACAAGCATTTCCACAAAATAAAAAAAAAGATTCCTCTTCAAATATACAATAAAATTATCATGTAAATTTTTCCCTCCCTCCTACCCTAAAGATGGCTACCATTATCCACAAACATGTATACATATATGTGCGTATATGTCTATACACATATTTATGTATATTTATATGTGTGTGTACAATTATTCTATACATACTTCTATTTATCAGTTCTTTCTCTGGAAGGAGATAGCATCTTTCTTCATATGTCTTATAATTCATTTGGTTATTTATGATAATAAAAATAAGTTATTTGGTCAAAATTGTACTTAAAACAATATTGCTATTACTGTATACAATGTTCTGGTTCTGTTCATTTCATTCTTCATTATTTCATGCACTTGTTTCAATGGTTTTCTAAGATCATTGAGCTGATCATTCTTATAGGATGGTAGCATTGTATGTCCACCATATACCACAACTTGTTCAGTCATTTGCCAATGAATGGGCATCCATGCAATTTCCACTTCTTTTCTACCACAAAGAAAGTACCTACATTTTAGCATTTTAGAATATATAGGCTCTTTTTCTTTTTCCCTAATCATCTTTGGAAATTGACCTAGTAGTGAGATAGTCAGTTCAAAGGGTATAGATAGTTTAGTTAGTCCCATCTGGAGTGAACAATGTAGAAAACTGGGACACTAATTCATTATTAGTTGAATTGTGAACTGATCTAACCATGATCAATCTGGAATTATGCCCAAAGATTATTAAACTAACTATGCCCTTTGACCTAGTAATACCACTATTAAGTCTATTCCCAAAGATCATTAGGGGGAAAAGGGGAAAGCAACAAATGTTGGAGAGGATATGGAAGAATTGAAACCTACCCTTCATGGATTATATCTCTATGTCACTCTAGTGGGTTTCTTCACTTTTTGCAAGACTCACTGTAAGCATTCTCATTGCTGAGCCTTTGTTCACTCCACATAAGGAATGTCAGATTGTTCTTTACTTGTCTAGAACTTTGACCTCTTTCAGGGTTTTATCCTACCTTGAAGTCTTCACTAATGACCCCAGCCGCTAGATGTTTATTTTTTTTCTGTTTTGAATTTTATTTTCCAAATTACATGTAAAAAATTTTGACATCAATTTTTTAAAACTGTGTTCCGACTTCTCTTCCTCCCTCCCTTCCCACTCTCCCACCCCCAAGAACTTAACCTCTAGATGTTTAAAGCAATTGGAGTTAAGTGACTTGCTCAGGGTCACACAGCTAGTAAGTGTCTGAGATCAGATGTGAAATCCAGTCCTCCCAAATTCAGGGCCAGTGCTCTATTCATTACACTACCTAGCTGCCCCTTCACAGGTAATAATGGGAGTTGGAGGGTAGCACACAAGGCAATCTAATTAGGTAGAAGGGGTGGGTGATCCCATTGCCTTAGCCTAACACTGTTAACATTTCCACTGCCCTTCTTTCCCCTCAGGGATGGACACGAGTGGAGAACTGAGGCATGGGGTTATGTATGAGGGAAGGTTGCCCTCTGAATGTCAGCAGTTGACCCAGTCTAGTTATACCCTTGCCCTCAAACAACCAGGGAACATTTTCCCACAAAGGATTTATTGGTCACAGTATCAGCCACATTCTTATTTCTGCTCTCCACATCATACTACACAAGCCCAGCATCCTGTCAGAATGAATGGATAGGTTAGACACAGAGTAGCAACCCCAGATGTCCTGGTTAAGGCCAACCTTGTCCAGCAGAGCCCATTATAGGGTGGAGGAAGTGTGGTAAAATAATGGAATTTGGCAGACGCCAGCTAGGAATGATTAGATATGGACCACACCTGGCCTGCCCTGAGTGACGTATGCTGCTGATGTCAGCAGGGGAACCATTCTCCACAGGCAGTTTGAAGGACCTCCCTTTTGGGGGAGAGATAGTAAACATTCACTGAGGGGAGCTCTGTCTTTTCTGGTCGGGTGAGTTTCTGGGGGCGGACAAGACAGGTTTTTCCTGGCAGTTTTGTTCTGTGGGCCTTGGCTGCACAGCTGTCTCCCATTGAAAGTATGGACCTCAGGTGGTGAGTTAATAAAACAAGCCCGGCTCTTTGAATTAGCTGAGCTGGATGCGAGTTTGGGGATTGTATAGGCTTTTGTTAGAGTTAGGGGGATTATCCATTTTTCTTTTTCTCTATTCCCTTGTCCTTGACTTTACTAATTTCACTTTTGCTGTGTAATTTATTCCCATTAATAAAACCTGATTCATTTGTGGAAAAGATGCTGGTAAGCTACTTTCTTATTGGCCTGGGAGAAGTATCTAAAAAGGCAGTTCAGAGGGGAGGATGTTTTGGACCTAAAGGTCCCTCATTATTTTCTGAACCCCAATATTACAGCAAGCCACCCAATTAACTCTCCACATATTAAATTTGACCCCTACAGAAGTAAAGAGACTCTTACTCCCTCCTTTCCTGTTAGTTGTTGTGACATCTAGGGAACTGGGTAAACATACAGGAGGAAAGAAAAGAATGAATTAAAGAAAGAAGGAGGGAGTATAGAGGAAGAGCAAGAAAGAAGAGAAACTGAGAGAAGGCCAGGCAAATGGAGAATGCTGCTCAGAGAAGCTTTTGCCTACTTAGAAAAAGACCAAAAGCCCTGTAGGCAAAGGAAAATGAGAAGCTCATCTGATCTCAGTCATCTCCCCCTCCAACTCTGTCCAGGGAATCCTGTGGGTCTGCTCACCATGGCTTGTCTCCTCACTCATGTTGCCAAAAACTTGTCCACCATAAGCTTCTGCCATTGGAGTGTGCAACTTCTGTAGAAAAAAAAATAACTGAAGTCATTGTCAATTGTGTTGAAGTGAAAAGAGACTCTAATTCAGGGTCAGGAGATGTTGGTTCTGGTCCACATCCCTGCCTTTAACTGGCCTGATGAACTTGGCCAAATCACTTGCCTTCCCTGGGTCCTGAACTGGAGATGGGGGGTGGAGGGTTAGGGGTGATCATTAGCATAAAGATAAATTTAACTGGCCTGGAAATGCATGAAGGGGCATACTCCATATATCATAGGAGAGGTAGGTTAGGGCCAGGTAGCAAAAGGCTTTATATGCTAAACAGAGGGTTTCATATTTGATTGCTGAGGCAGTAGGGAGCCAACAGTGGTTACTGAGTAAGGGAGTGACCTAATCAGACCTATGCTTTAGGGAAATCAATTTGACAACAGGATGGAAGATGGATTGGAGAAGGGAGAGATTACAATGAGGGAGACTAAGTAGCAGAGATTAGATGCACAGTTTGGGGTTATGGTTCTCTTAGCCTGATAATTTATAGTCCTCTCTCCAAATGTTTCCCAAGGGAGCCACTTGTTCTTTGCCTTCCCCCACCCCTGTTGTAATGACACCAACCAAGGGCAGCCACTTCTAAAAAAGACCACAAGTGCTTCACCAGCCATGACCCATCTGGTCTCCTCCCTTATGGCACAACAGCCTGTAGCTACCAGCTGACATTCAGCCACCTCCTCCAGACCATGTCCTGGTCTCCTTCCATTCTCTCATCTGCACCTGCCCAAGGGTTGGGGTTTGCCTACCAAGAGCTTCTGCTGAGCTTCTGGGCTGCCCTGAGTGCCCTGCCTCTGGTGCCCCCTGCCCCCAATCTAGGAGGGCTTAACTGAGATTTGAAAACCCTCAGTACTTTGACTCTTTGTTGTGTTATGCAAAATTTAATAATCTAGATATAAATGAAATGGTTGATGAATATTTAGACCATCTGTATTTGATGGAACTGCCTTATTATCCAAAAAAATTTTATGAAACCTTAGATTAATGAGATCAAAGTGAACCCAGATAATATACAAATGAGTGTCAAGCAAACCCCAGAGTCATTTGGGTGTTATATATCATTTTTCTCTCCAAATGTCTCAGAGTGTATAGCTGGCAGATAAGACCCTAGCTACTGATTCTTTCCCCAGGATAATTGGTAGATTTTATGGCTCTCTAACAAATACCTTTGTCTACTGGAGCCATCCTTGTAAAAACATCTTTGACAACCCCTTTTGTATCTCTCATCATATTGTTTGTTTTCAAATTTGAGCTATCATACTTATTTGTACTTCATATACTCTTGTTATATTGTCTGCTTTCAAGTTAAACTGTTAAACTCATTTGTATCATGCTAATAGATCTGATAATATCCTGTACTAATGAGCCTGGAAAACCAAAAAGTTAATCTGGATCTGATTGATTTGCCAATAAAGACCTAACCTGATGTCTGTAACCAGTGAGCAGAGAAAGTTTATATACCTTTATTTATAAAAGTCTTTAAACTCTTTCTTTGGAAAGATTCTCTGCATGTACGTGCCTGCTTGTTCTTGGGACAAATAAACTAGTGCTGTGTTTTTCTAATTGCTCTCTGATCTGTTCTGTGAATTTCTTGCTGTCTTTTCTGTAGAAAATAGTTATGAAAATAATTTTGTCCTATGTGACCCTGGGCAAGTCACTTAACCCCGAATGCCTTGCCAAAAAAATAGTAGAAAATAATTTTGTCACAGTTGAAATCTCTATCAAAGGAAAGAATTCTGGTCTTAATTTGTCTGGAACTTCCCATCATTATTATTGTCATCATCATCATCATCATCGATGTTGTTATTATTGTTATTAATTATTTATACATGATCAGTAGTTTTCATTAGCTTAGAGAATTCCTGTTGAGGAAACTCCTTCTACCAGTGCAAGTCAGTACCTGCTTTGCAACATGTAAACTGTAGAAATTTTCCTGAGGTACTGAGAAGGTAAGTGACTTCCCTAGGGTCACGTGATCAGTATATGCTAGAAATTGGTCTTGTATCTTTCTACCAAAATTTCTTCTCTCCTTGTTCCCTTGTACCCCATCTCTGAGGCAAGCTCTCTACCCACTATTCCACACTGTCTTTCATTTCCCTCTTTTGGGTGAGGCTAAATATAAAATGACACTCATTGCTTATAGATAATGCAGTGTTCTAAGACCAAAACCCTCAGACTTGTGATGAGTAACTTAAGTTTGTTCAACTTTAGTAACTTTGAAGAAAGTACGAGATTATGAATCTAACCTTTCTATAATTTTTATGGCTTGAGAGGAATATAAAGAATTGGAATATGCAAAAGAATTATTTCTCTGTCACTCTGACATAATTTTGTCGATAAGGAGGTTTCTTACAGTCCTAATTGATGTTCAGGAATTCTTTGAGGCCTGAACCTATGCTTGAGCATAATAATAAAACAGACTTTTACCTATATAATTTCTGCAATGGAGTAAATACACATTTGGCAGTCATAAACCATAACAGAAAATCAGAGAGGAAAGATTTCTCCCATAACACATCATGATCCTATTAAAACTTTGGGAATTTCAGTAGGTTTCTAATGCCCATGTTTTGATTTTGGCCTTTTCGAGAGTAAAGTTTTATGAGTTTGCAAAATTAACCTAACTGACTCCAAGTTTAAACCTTACTTGACCTTGGGGTATGCCAGTCTGCAGGAAATGGCAATCTGTAAATAAGTCTTGGGTATTCATACTTAGACTTGGGGAAAAGCCGAGTTGACATAAAACTCATTCCTTCATACTGTGAAATATTTTTACTGACGAGCCTAATTTGGGGGGCTAATCTGACTGGGGTACTTAATCTGGGACTTGTGATTGACTGGCTATCTGACTGCGTTTAATTTAATATGGGCCATTTATAAAGTTCCACCATACTGTCCACTCCCAAATTGATAAGCAAAATATTAAGAAATGTCTTAACTAAATAATCAAAGCAGAGTTTATTTATGAGATACTATTGAAAATTAAGAATACAGAGAAATATAATGTACAACCTGACTGTGTTGCAGTGCTTCTCTTTCCACTGTGTCTCTTTGGAACTTCTTTAATACAATAAGGGCCTTAGCTGCCACTTGCCTTAGGGCACTCAGGTACTTTATTCTAACTCTGAACTCCTTTCACTTTGTAAATCCCCCTGCTTCTAACTTTCCTCTCCTTACTGCCACTGCTGAACCCCTGTGTTTCTTTCTCAAGGACCTTCTGTCTGTCTGCTCTGTCAGTCTGCCCTCTGCCGCCTTTGCCGCCCCTCTAATCTTGTCTGCCTCCCTTAATCTTGTCCGCCGGCCTTTCCTCCTTGCCCCTAGTCCTGCCTTGCTGTTCGGCTCGTCCCCCCTTCAGTCACTCCATCTTGTCCGTCTGAACCGCTCTGTCCTTGTCTGCCCCCCTGAGTCCAACCCCCAGGTCTATATATACCTTTTCTTCTCTCTACTCAAATCTCGGGGCTTCCTGCGCCCCCACACAGACGAGGCTAATCTGCCAGCCAGGGCTGCAGCTGGGGGCAGGGGGGGGGGGGCTGTGCTCGAGCCTCACGCGCCCCAGCACAAGCCCCAGCACAGGCCACACCAGAGCCCAGCATCACTCAGATACCTCTGCTCAGGGTGGAGGGAGCTGGGGGCTTCTTCCCCCCAGCTGTCTGACCCAGCGCCTTGCACAGCCCACAGGGCTTTCTGGCTCAGCTAAAGCAGAGTGGGGGGGGGCACCAGCCCCTCCCACACAGAAGAGACCCTGAGGGCCTAAGGCTTTTCAATCTCTGCCCAAAGGTAGGGTCCCCAAATCAAAATAAATTTCCACAGTACATATATCAAACAATATTTTTATTTTTTGTCCTTATGTGAACGATGTTTACTCCTGTTTATAAAAGCTATGGCAGTTTATAATCAGTGCTCCTTACTTCATTGCTGTGCTAATAAATGATCTTTGCCTTATTTCCTGAGTTTGCCTAACTGGCCAAGAAAAGATCCAAACCAAGATTCTTCTTGTCAACCTGAAATAAAGAGGGCTACCAGAAGAGCAAAAACTAGGGTCTTTCATTGAGGCAAGGGAATTGCAATTCAGGGCCCCAGGCAGGACCAAAGTACTAGGGTGTCCAAGAGGGTCAGATATGGCAGGATTTAAATACATTTCAACAGGAAGGGTTGCCGCATGGAAGGCATAGCCTGATAAACAGCAAAGGGGAGTTTCACAAGACTGGCCCCAGCCAACTTGTACCTACTTCAACCATAGAGTCAGGAATAGGTAGCCTCTCTGATCATTCAAAACTCTTGAAAATGAATACAACGATATTGGATTAAAAACTTACCTGAATGTACAAAGATCACTTTCTAATTTAGTTGTGAGTAATTTTATATTCTTGCATGGTGCTACTAGCTATCAGAGTACATCTACCAATTATTTCGTCTTGGGGGAAAAAACAATAATGACTGAGTCAGAAATCCTTACTTCCATTCCTAGCCTCACTCACTAGCTGTGTGATCTAAGAAATGTAACTAGCTTCTTACTGTCTACCCTTCTCCACACTGTTCAAATGGAAGACAAGGAGAAAAGAAATAAATAAAGGAATCTTTAAATTTTAAACATATCTGCCCATAATGTAGGCATTATTACATATTGCCCTTACTGAATCCAAATATGTTATCTCTGAAGTATGTGGTCAATTTTTAAATGTGTTAAAATAGCCTGCTGTTTTTCAGCATAAGTTAAAAATATTTTCCTTGGATTGAAATCTTTTGGCTAGAGGCCATGGGTAACCAAGGAAGGCTGGTTACTAAGAAAACCTCCGTTGCTAAGAAGCCATTATATGCACATTTGAAATCATAAAATCCCTTCTTTCTTTTGGGAAAAGTGTTATTTCCTTCTTTATTAAGAGAGTAGAAAATCATTCATTTTCAAAAAATGGTTTGGGGGTTCACAGAGAGCAGCAGCAATGTTCTTTGGGCTGAAGGCAGCATTAAGGGACATCCAGTCCAGTCCCATGCAGCCAAATAGATTACATTCATGTGGCATTTTTCAGTTTTTGTCTAAAAGATAGAAAGAACAAAGTAGGTGTGACATCTGATTCTTCCTTTACAAATTTACAGATCCACATAAAAGGAGAGATTTTAAAAAGACAATAGTTGTTCACTCTCTAGAAGCCCCTGGCCTGTGGCAATCCCTGGGAAACTCTGGGACCCCTACCCTGTTCTGACTAGCAATTTCTAATTTTCCCATATGCCCAAGGTAAATTCCTGGGAATCTCTGCTATGATAGGTGGTTTCTAACTGCCCCTGTTCCAGGAGAGAGATATTACCAAAGACACTTATGCAACCTCTCCCTTACTGAAGTTCACTTATTCTGTTGATTCTACAGGAGATTCTGACTAGGGGATAAGGTCAGTGGGCAGACTTTGTTAGCCAGAAGCGGCCTAAAACTAAACTATGAAGGGGCCCCCAGGCCTTGTTTTCTTTTTCTTTTCTTTCTTTTTTTTTTTTAGTGAGGCAATTGGGGTTAAGTGACTTGCCCAGGGTCACACAGCTAGTAAGTGTTAAGTGTCTGAAGCCGGATTTGAACTCAGGTCCTCCTGACTCCAGGGCCGGTGTTCTATCCACTGCGCCACCTAGCTGCCCCAGGCCTTGTTTTCTTGAGTTGCCCTATTTTCCAGAGATGAAGCCTCCCCACCCCCCAACTAACATAACAGTGATCTTTTGCAACTGAACTCTATTCAACTTTCTGTACCCTTCAAGCCAAGCCTGGCTCTGGCCAGTCTGCCCAGACTGATAAACTGTGCAGCTGGGGCCCTTTCAAATAAGCAGAAGATTTTTCCCTCCATGATCCAATGATGCCATGCCCTCCTTCTCTCTTCCCCCTCCCCTCTCTATCTATCTATCTCCCTTCCTGGAGGAGGAGAATGTAGCAAGAGGCCACCAAGAGAAAGCAGTGCTTACCCCAAAGAAATTAATATCGAATTGGGAGATGGATATTCAGGACAGGTATTTAAGGCAGGAAAGGTAAGGGGAGACACTTTTGAGAAACGGAGGCTTGTCTTTCACTACAGCACTGAGGACGCCACCTTCTCTGATTAAGGGCTAGGCTGGCTGCCCATTTGGGGCTCATGCTTTTGTCTATGATCCCTGTTCCTTTATTAGTGACCCAAACTGTAACTCAGTAACATCCCTGACCTGACTCTAGGCAGGAGATTGGTTTGTTCCTTCCTTCAGATTTGCTGATCGAGTGCTGGTTTCCTCTTCTCTCACCCACCTCCCCTCAAGAGCAGACCTCACTCATATTTGGGAAAGTGTGAAAGGACAATCATTAACCTGAGAAGTCTCCTCTAGGAGCCAACCCTGGGGCTCTTGGAGGGAGTGAGAAATGAGCCATCACACACGTACTTCACCCTGAATCAGCAGGAGCCAAAGCTAAGGTTTTAAGCAAGCAGAGAAATAAAGCACACTAAGAAGGGCAGGTCTGTTCCCTGGACAGAGCAGGGAGCCCACCCTCTGGAAGAGGTGCCACCAATCCCTCACCTGGCCAATTTGGGCACTGTGGCCTTACCAGAATGAGCAGCCTGCTGCCTCCTCCTCACAGAACCGAGCTTTGGGGTCAGTGTTGTGTGTAGTGTGCCTGGGTGGGTATAAATAGCTGGAAGCACATGGAAATTTCAAGTTGTCTGCCCATTTGCTGACACTAGGGAGATAAAGAGAAAGAGATGTCTCAGGTTACCTGACTGGGAATGCTCCTGCCTGCTGAGCCTCTTTGATCCAAAAGGATCCCTGAGCTGAGGAACCAGAAGAAAGAGATTTTTACTGAGCACAAAACACTCCTCTGGACTAACATACAGCTAACTCTTACTTATTAGATCTATGGATTAACTAGACCTTTGCTCACTCTCTGTCTTTCTCTGTTTCCCTTGATACTTAACCTCCCTTTGGACCATTTTTCTCCTTGTTCACCTGGCCATGATTTTCAAGCTCCTCCTTCCCCTCCTAAACTCTTCCGATAAGTGAGCTTTCCCCTTTCTCTTGCCCTGTAAGCTACACTGCCCCTTTAAGGCTCTTTTCACATGATGAAAATTTAAGTTAAGGTATTTTTGCGTAAAGAAGAGATTTAAAACAACTCTTGAAGGACATAAGATGTTGCTTCTGTTGCAGACATACCTGTTGATGCCTAAATGAGTAGAAAAAGAATTTCTGAAAAGCAAAAGCAAAACTAGTAAAACCACTTTCCTAGAGCCAGACTGCCAAATTTCCTGAGGGATACTTCCTCTGTGCTGCAGCATCAGGCCATTACTTTCATCTCTTCTTCCTTGTGTACTTCTTCTCCCCTTTAGGCACTAGTGAATGAAGCCACAATTCTATTCAACTGCTTGACATCAATTAGCTTTATATAAAGGGATATTTACTTTGAAGATTTTTTTTTCTTTTGGGTTTTTGTTGTTGTTGGTGGTGGTGGTTTGTGGAGTTTTTTGGGTGGGGCAATGAAGATTAAGTGACTTGCCCAAGATCACACAGCTAGTAAGTGTCAAGTGTCTGAGGTCAAATTTGAATTCAGGTCCTCCTGAATCCAGGGCTGGTGCTTTAACCACTGCACTGAAGATTTGAAAAGAACAGAAAAATAAACACTTCCGCCATCACCTCAGGTACATACTCTCCCCTATGACTCCTTGGCCTCTGGGAAGACAGTGGGTTCACACAACTAATAAACTCTCCGCAGTCAAAATATCCACCAAATTCATGTCCAAATGCAGCCACTCGAAGAAACTTCTATAGACCTTGTGGTTATTAAACTGAAGAACCAGTAAAAGAACATCTATGCAAACTCCTAAATCTTTCAAAGGCATTCCCATTGTACATCATCTCAACTCTCCCAAAGCAGAGTCCCCTACCTTTTCCACATGAGGATTTGAACCAGCTGCACTCTGTTAATGCTCATAGGAACTGGACTTGTTGACCAGCCCTTCTTTACATGTATGCAAAGAAACATAGCTTTCAGATGGAATTTGAATAGCTTTGGGCAGAAAATGAATTGTTAGAAAAATATAAAGACTCACAATCCTCCCTAGTTCCTACCACCCCTGTTAGCAATCATCCTATATATCTCCTACCCTATATGACTAGATTCTTTTCGAAAACTATCTACAATCTATAGTCTGTGACTCTACTTCCTCTCCTCTCCCTCTCTGCTCTGCCCTCTCCAATATGGCTTCTGACCTCATTATTCAACTGATATGATCCTCTCCAGTTACCAATTATTTCTTCTTTGTTTGTTTTGGGGTTTTTGCAGGGCAATTAGAGTTAAGTGACTTGCCCAGGGTCACACAGCTAGTAAGTGTCAAGTGTCTAAGGCTGGATTTGAACTCAGGTCCTCCTGAATCCAGGGCCAGTGTTTTATCCACTGCGCCACCTAACTGTCCCTACCGATTATTTCTTAATTGTCATACCCAATGACCTTTTCCCCAAACTTCATCTGAAGCATTTGACACTATTGATCACCTTCTCCTAGATCAGCTCTCTAGGTTTTTATGACACTCTTCTCTCCTGGTTCTTCTCTTATCTGTTACCTTCCTTTCAATTTCCTTTCCTATTTCTTCATTTATGTCATGGGGAAGCTAGGGGAGCCAGTGGATAGAGTACTGAGTCTGGAGTCAAGAAGAATCATCTTTGTGATTTCCAATCTGGCTTCAGACACTTACTAGCTGTGTGACCTTGGGCAAGTCACTTAACCCTGTTTGCCTCAGTTTCCTCATCTATAAAATGAGCTAGAGAAGGAAATGGCAAACCACTCCAATATGTCTTCCAAGAAAACCCCAAATGGGGTTATAAAGAGTTTGAAACATTTACATCATATTTAATAATTATTACAGTCCTCTAAGGCTCTTCCCTTGGGGCTGTTTTCTTTCTTGCTTTATACCATCTCACTTGGTGATCTTGCCAGCTTCTGTGCTTGGTCAATTGTTTTCTCTCCACAGGTGATTCTGAGGGCCTTATATGCAGCTTTAGTTTCTCTTCTGAGCTCTAGTTATGAATCGCCCACTGCCTCTTGGACATCTCAAACTGGATGTCTCATAAGCATTTCAAACTCAACATATTGAAATCATAATTCATTCTACTCATTGCCCCCTCTCCCAACACTCCCCTCTTATGAACTTCCATAAAATTCTTGAAGGCACCACCATCTTCCTCAGTGTTTTTCTGGACTCCTCACTTTCCCCTCACCTCACATATCCAATCTGTTGTCAAATTTTACTGTTTCTACTGTCAAGATATCTCTCTTGATGTCCTTCCTACTCCTACAGCCACCACTCCAGTTCAGGTCCCCATCACCTCTCCCTTGGACTAGAACCATCTGACTGGTGTCCCTGGCAAAAGTTTCTCTTCAGTTCAATGCATCTTCCACTCAGTTTCCAAGATAGTTTTTCTAAATTGGAAATCTGAGCATGTCACCCCTTCCCCAGCCCCTGCTGGGGATGTACCCCAAGAGCTTCCTATTACCTGTAGTTCAAATCTAAACTCTTCTGCTGGACACTGAAAGCTCTTCCAAATTTGGCCCTACCTTTCCAAATCTTCTCATACTTTACTCCATGAACTCAAAGATCCAGCTAATCTGGACTATTTGCTGTTCCCAAAAAGAAGACAATCTAGCTACCATCTCCATGCCTTTTTACTGGCTATCCCCCACACCTGACTTCTCTCCTTAACTCCAGACCCCTCCCTTGTCTCTGCCTCTTAGTTTCCTTCCAGACTCAGTTCAAACCCCACCTTCAGCAGGAAAGCTTTCCTCAGCCTCTATCTGCTTACCTTCCATCTACTCTGTGTCTACCTTGTATGTACCTAGTTACTTACTCATTTCTTTCTTCATTAGAATGTAAGCTCTTTTCTTTGGATCCACAATTCTTAGTACAATGTCTGGCATGTAGCAAGTATTTAACAAATGTTTATTAACTGACTGACAAGGTAAACGATGTAAAATGATGACCTGCTTGTATATGAACAACTGAATGTTTTAAAAATTGGAGAAAAAAGACATTTCTTTAAAAATGGAAGGATGTGAATATGAAAAAAATTGAAAGATCAGAAAATGAAATGTTGGACCATGCTAAGGACTTAGAGGTACAAGGATTTTTCATACCTTAACTCATTTGCATTTGTTTTATGGCTAAAGAGGATCAACCTCAAAAAAAAGTCATAAACATTTGAACACAGGTATGTTTTTTTTATTTGTTTCATAAAGGAATTTGGGGGGGTTTATTTTTAAGGAATGTTTTTATTTTATTTTTTCAATTACATGTAAAAATAATTTCAATATTTTTAAAAATTTTTATTTCCAAATTTCTTCTCTTCCTCCTTTTCTCCCCTCCTTCAGAAGTCAAGCACTTTAGTATAGATTATACATGTGCAGTCATTCAAAACATATTTCCATGTTAGCCATGTAGCAAAAGAGAACACAGATCAAAAATAAAAAGCCAAAAAAAATTTTAAAAAGTAAGAAAGCATGTTTCAATCTGCATGCAGACTCCATAAGTTCTTTCTTAAGATGGATAGTATTTCTCATCTTTTAAGTCCTTCAAAATTACCTTGTATCACTGTATTCCTGAGAGAAGCTAAATCATTCATAGTTGATCATCAGAGCATATTGTAGTTACTGTGTACATTGTTCTGGTTTTGCTCACTTCACTTTGCATCAGTTCATATAAATCTTCCCAGGTTTTTCTGAAACTATCCTGCTTGTCATTTCTTATAGCACAGCAATATACCATCACAATCACATACCATGGCCTTTTTCAGCCATTCTCATAGTAGAATTCTGGAGAGTAGTTACCTTTCTAATTAAAATGTGAGTCACTGAGAGTCAAGAGACAACAAGGTACACTGTTGAAGAGAAAGGAACCTAAGAAAGGAATCTAGCATAGGAACTTGAAAAGGAGAACTGAAAACACAGCAGGAGACTAAAACCTTTTTGTTTGAACTGTGGCAGCTAGAATCAGTCAACTAATCGAAAGCTTCAGTAGGGTGATTCTTAATTAGTGTGTCAGATCTTTGTTTTTTGTTGTTGTTTGGTAAGAGTGGCATTGGCAGCTATACCTCCATGATCAATTACAGTTGCAGAGAGGTGAAACATATCCATGTATCTGTCATTCTCTGCTACCACTTCTAGTTAGAGAAGGAAAAACAGAGGGGAATACAGGCTGTGTAGTCACTGTGTATTCTGGTGAGCTGGCAATGTTTGTTTGGTATAATCATTAGCTTGTTTAAACCTAAGGGCAATGTGACAACCAATAAGGTCTACTGGGTTAGGGTTTTTTTTGCTTCAGGAAGTTTATTTTGAATGGAATAATTTGAATTCAGGGCAGTAGTAGTAACTTCAGGAGCTCTCAGTCCAGAGATGGTAAGGGAATCAGATAACTGGTCAGAAAGAGACTTCAAGGAGCCCTTTGTTGGCACTATACATGGTGACAATTGGCTACTCTATTGCCCACACAAGTTCTGAGTGGTGATTCTAGTGTGGAGAAGAGCACTAGTGGTTAGTCACAAGTGAGGAGGACTTTTGTTCACAGTTTCAAAGCAAACAGGAGTGCTGGTATATGCATCTGCAGGAAACCAGGGGTCCTTCCTTGGTAATGACCCAAACACAGATCAGAAGAAAAGTGACCACGCCTCTCCCTGGATCACAACACTTTGGTAGTACAAAAATCTTGCAGACCCCTAGAACTATTTCTGAAAACAGCAGCATGAAAAAGCCTCAAGTTTGGGACAGTGCCTCCCTAGCCTGAAGTCAGCAGAGCCCAACTGTAACATAAAGTTATAGGCAAGCAATAGGCTAGAAAAATGAGCAAACAACAACAATAAAAAATTGGATTATAAAAGCTACTACAGCAGGGAAGACAAAGACATAAACTCAAAAGAAGACAACAATATGAAAACAGCTACAAAGCCTCAAAGATACATGCTAATTGAATCCAACCCCCCAAAATTTCTCAGGGCAGTTAAAGAGATAGTGGTAGAGGGAAAATTGGGGTAAAGAAATGAAAGTGATATAAGAAAATTATGAAAAGAGAATTAGGAGCAGCTAGGTGGTATAGTGGATAGAGCACCGGCCCTGAATTTAGGAGGACCTGAGTTCAAATCCAGCCTCAGACACTTGACACTTACTAGGTGTGTGACCCTGGGCAAGTCACTTAAGCCCAATTGCCTCACCAGAGAGAGAGAGAGAGAGAGAGAGAGAGAGAGAGAGAGAGAGAGAGAGAGAGAGAGAGAATTAACATCTTAATAAAAAAAGTCACAAAAATATGGAAGAAAATAACATCTTACAAAACAGAATTGGGTTAATAGTAAAAGAGACACAGATGTTCACTGAAGAGAAGAATTCCTGAAAAATAAACATGGAAGTAACCAAATGGGAAAAAGGCACAAAATTTTACTGAAGAAAATAATTCCTTTGAAATTAGAATTGGGCAAGTGGAAACAAAAGACTCCATGAGAGACCAGGAAATACTAAAATAATCAAAAGAATAAAAAATTTAAGATAATGTGATATCTCATCAGAAAAACAACTGACCCACTGTCCTCTGCTGTCCTGAATCAGCATCTTTCTTTTTCCTCTCAGGGACTGTTGCTTAATACTCTGTTATAAAAGAAATCATTTGACTGAGAAGAAAACGAAAGCTATTCTGTGCCAAGAGTAATCTAGGGAGAGGTAGAAGCCAAGACCTTCATGTAAACAGAGAACACACACACACTCTTCTCTGGTTGTTACTTCTCTGGAATTCTCACTCTGGCTGCAGGGAATTAAAACCAGGGAAAGACAGGGGTTGGTACGAAAGCAAAGAGGAACAGTCCATGGACTCTAAAAATACAAAGTAGAATAAGTGGTTGGAATGCTGGAAATGAGAGAATGGGAAGGGGGAGGCAATATGGAGGAGGAAAGGGGAGCAATAGCCCCCAACATAAGATTCTGAGCTGTCCCAGGTAATTATGCATAGAAGACTAGCTGATTCCAGACTACTAACACTCAGACCCCCTTCCCAAATTTTAGAGAATATGACATAGTGCAAAAAATTATAAGACTGGGAAGGGGCCTTGAATTCTAATCCTGACTTTATCAATGACTTTTGGCACATCATTTAACTTTGTTGGATCTGTTTCCTGATGTGTGAAAACAAGGATAATTAGAGATATTGCTAATTATTTTGACTTGCAAAACAAGTAACATGAATGAGACTAAGGGAAGCTAAGAATGCATTTTGGGGGGGTACAGGGCAATGAGGGTTAAGTGACTTGCCCAGGGTCACACAGCTAGTAAGTGACATGTGTCTGAGATTGGATTTGAACTCAGGTCCTTCTGAATTCAGGGCCAGTGCTTTATCCACTGTGCCACCTAGCTACCCCCAGAATGATACATTCTTAAATTAACTTTATAATTCTTTTTTTTTTGGCAAGGCAATGGGGGTTAAGTAACTTGACCAGGGTCACACAGCCAGTTAGTGTCAAGTGTCTGAGGCTGTATTTGAACTCAGGTCCTCCTGAATCCAGGGCTGGTGCTTTATCTGCTGTGCCACCTAGTTCCCCCTAACTTTATAATTTTTGCAATGAAAATAATATAAGTAACAAAGACAAATTCTGTTGAACAGAAAGAATGTTAGTTGCTATGATGACTTCTATGTCATGGAAGGAGCTTAATGGTTAAATGTGCCTTCTAAATTTTTATGCTGTCGGGTAAAGCCCCAAGCACACCAACCTAGTTATTGATACGCAGACAGTATTCTCTGCTCTGCCTATCATAGGGATAATAGGATTAAGTCAAAAGCCACCATAAAGAAAATTTTGCCCAACTCCCTCATTTTATAAAAGAGGCCTCAGTGTAAGTGTAATAAACTGGAGAGTAAAGATTCAACCCCAGATCTTTTGGTCCCAAATCCATTATTCTTTTCTCTTTACTGAGCTGACTACTGTTAGAATCAGAGCAGATAATAAAGGTACCCACACTATGCAAAGTTATAAGTACAGCAGTGATTCCCCCCTCCCATGATATTCTGAACTGTCTCAAGTAATTATGACTAGAAGACTAACTCCTATTCCCTGAAGGCCAAGCATGTTATACATTACTCTTTTTTTTTAATATTTTTTTTTATTTTACATATAAGGTACTTTATTTTTTCCTTTACATGTAAAGATAGTTCTCAACTTTTGTTTATACAAGCTTTACAATTTCAGATTTTTCTCCCTCCCTCCCCTCTCTCCCCCTTCCCCTAGACAGCAGGTAATCTGATATAGGTTATATCTATATATCTATATAGATATAGATATAGATATAGATACACACATATATATATATACACATAATAACATTAATCCTATTTCTGCATTAGTCCTGTTATAAGAGAAAAAATCAGAGCAATGATGCAAAACCTCAAAATAGAAAAAAAAAAAACAACAGCACCCAAAACAAAAGAAATAGTATGGTTCATTCAGCATCTATACTCCACAGTTCTTTTTTTTTTTCCTTGGATTTGGAGATCCTCTTCTATCATGAGTTCCCTGGAACTCTTCTGTACCATTGCATTGGTGAGAAGAATATAGTCCATCACAGTAGATCAACACTCAATGTTGATGATACTGTGTACAATGTTCTTCTGGTTCTGCTCATCTCACTCATCATCAGCTCACATAAGACCCTCCAGGTTTCTCTGAACTCCTCCTGCTCATCATTTCTTACAGCACAATAGTATTCCATTGTATTCATATACCAAAACTTGTCCAGCCATTCCCCAATTGATGGGCACCCCTTCAACTTCCAATTCCTTGCCACCACGTAAAGAGTAGCTATAAATATTTTTGTACATGTGGGTCCCTTTCCCCTTTCCATGATTTCTTTGGGAAAAAGACCTAAAAGTGGGATTGCTGGGTCAAAGGGTATGCACAGCTTTATTGACCTTTGGGCATAATTCCAAATTGCTCTCCAGAATGGTTGGATCAGTTCACAGTTCCACCAACAATGAATTAGTGTTCCAATTTTCGCACAGCTTCTCCAACATTTATTATTTTCCTTTTTTGTCATTTTAGCCAATCTGATAGGTGTCAGGTGGTACCTCAGAGTTGCTTTAATTTGCATCTCTCTAATCATTAGAGATTTAGAGCATTTTTTCATATGGGAATAGATAGCTTTGGTTTCTTCATCAGAAAACTGCCTGTTCATATCCTTTGACCATTTCTCAATTGGGGAATGACTTGGATTCTTATAAATTTGATTTAGTTCCCTATATATTTTAGAGATGAGGCCTTTATCAGAAGTACTGGCCTCAAAAATTGTTTCCCAGCTTTCTGCCTCCCTTCTAATTTTGGATGCATTGCTTCTGTTTGTACAAAAAATTTTTTAATTTAATATAATCAAAATCATCCATTTTGCATTTTATAACATACTCTATCTCTTGTTTGGTCATAAACTGTTTTCCTTTCCAAAGATCTGATAGGTAGACTATTCCTTTCTCTCCTAATCTACCTATGGTATCACCTCTTATGTCTAAATCGTGTATCCATTTTGACCTTATTTTAGTATAAGGTGTCAGATGTTGGTCTATGCCTAATTTCTACCATACTATCTTCCAGTTTTCCCAGCAGTTTTTGTCAAATACTGAGTTCCTATCCCAGAAGCTGGAGTCTTTGGGTTTATCAAACACTACATTACTAGTGTCATTTACTACTGCATTTCCTGAGCCTAGCCTATTCCATTGATCTACCACTCTATTTTTTAGCCAGTACCAGATAGTTTTGATGACTGCCGCTTTATAGTAAAGCTCCAGGTTTGGTACCGCTAACCCACCTTCCTGTGAATTTTTTTTCATTATTTCCCTGGATATTCTTGATTTTTTGTTTTTCCAGATGAATTTTGTTATTATTTTTTCTAGCTCTATAAAATAATTTTTAGGTAGTCTGATTGGTATGGCACTGAATAAGTAGATTAATTTAGGCAGTATTGTCATTTTTACTATATTAGCTCTGCCTATCCATGAGCAATTGATATCTTTCCAATTATTTAGATCTGATTTGATTTGTGTGAAGAGTGTTTGGTAGTTGTGTTCATAGAGTTCCTGGGTTTGTCTTGGCAAGTAGACTCCCAAGTATTTTATATTATCTACCATTACTTTAAATGGAATTTCTCTTTCTATCTCTTGCTGCTGGACTTTGTTGGTCATGTATAGAAATGCTGATGATTTGTGTGGATTTATTTTATATCCTGCTACTTTACTAAAGTTGTTAATTGTTTCAAGTAATTTTTGACTTGATTCTCGAGGATTCCTTAAGTATACCATCATATCATCTGCAAAGAGTGATAGTTTTGTTTCCTCCTTGCCTATCCTAATTCCTTTAATTCCTTTCTCTTCTCTGATTGCTGAAGCTAACATTTCTAGGACAATATTAAATAATAGGGGTGATAATGGACATCCCTGTTTCACCCCTGATCTTATTGGGAAGGCCTCTAATTTATCTCCATTGCATGTAATACTTGCTGATGCCTTTAGGTAGATACTGTTTATTATTCTAAGGAAAGCTCCACCTATTCCTAACTCTCTAGTGTTTTTATTAGGAATGGGTGTTGTACTTTGTCAAAAGCTTTCTCTGCATCTATTGAGATAATCATTTGATTTTGGTTGGTTTTCATATTGATGTGGTTGATTATGTTAATAGTTTTCCTAATATTGAACCAGCCCTGCATTCCTGGTATAAATCCCACTTGGTCATAGTGTATTATCCTGGTGATCACTTGCTGTAATCTCCTTGCTAATATCTTATTTAAGATTTTAGCATCAATATTCATTAGGGAAATTGGTCTATAATTTTCTTTCTCTGTTTTTGCTTTGCCTGGTTTTGGTATCACCATCATATTTGTGTCATAAAACAAATTTGGTAGAACTCCTTCTTCACCTGTTTTTCCAAATAATTTGTATAATATTGGAATTAAAAGTTCTTTAAATGTTTGGTAAAATTCACCCGTAAACCCATCTGGCCCTGGGGATTTTTTCTTAGGGAGTTCATTAATGGCTTGTTCAATTTCTGTTTCTACTATGGGTTTATTTAAGGATTTTATTTCTTCTTCAGTTAACCTGGGCAGTTTGTATTTTTGTAAATATTCATCCATTTCATTTAAATTGTCACATTTATTGGCATACAGTTGGGCAAAATAATTCCTAATTATTGATTTGATTTCCACTTCATTGGTGGTAACATCACCCTTTTCATTTTTGATACTGGTAATTTGGTTTTCTTCTTTCTTTTTTTTAATCAAATTAACCAATATTTTATCTATTTCATTGTTTTTTTTTCATAAAACCAGCTCTTAGTTTTATTGATTAATTCTATAGTTTTTTTGCTCTCAATCTTATTAATTTCTCCTTTAATTTTCAGGATCTCTAATTTAGTGTCTAATTGGGGATTTCTAATTTGTTCTTTTTCTAGCTTTTTAAGTTGCATGCCCAATTCATTAATCTCCTCTTTCTCTTTTTTATTCATGTAAGCATTTAGAGCTATAAATTTTCCCCTAAGCACTGCTTTGGCTGTATCCCACAGATTTTGGTATGTTGTCTCATTATTGTCATTCTCTTGGATAAAGTTATTGATTGTTTCTATGATTTCTTGTTTGGCCCATTCATTCTTTTTTTTTTTTTTTTAGTGAGGCAATTGGGGTTAAGTGACTTGCCCAGGGTCACACAGCTAGTAAGTATAAGTGTCTGAGGCCGGATTTGAACTCAGGTACTCCTGATTCCAGGGCCGGTGCTCTATCCACTGCGCCACCTACCTGCCCCCCCATTCATTCTTTAGTATGAAATTATTTAGTTTCCAATTGATTTTCATTCTACTTTTCCCTGGCTCTTTCTTACATGTAATTTTTATTGCATCATGATCTGAAAAGGATGCATTTACTATTTCTGCCTTTCTACATTTGACTATGATGTTTTTGTGCCCTAATACATGGTCAATTTTTGAAAATGTGCCATGTACTGCTGAGAAAAAGGTATATTCCTTTCTATCCCCATTCAATTTTCTCCAGACATCTATCATGTCTAACTTTTCTAGTAATCTATTCACCTCTTTCACTTCTTTCTTATTTATTTTTTGGCTAGATTTATCTAATTCTGAGAGGGGGAGATTCAGATCCCCCACTAGTATAATAGTACTGTCTAATTCCTCTTGTAACTCATTTAACTTCTCCTCTAAGAACTTGGATGCTATACCACTTGGTGCATACATATTTAATATTGATATTACTTCATTATCTATAGTACCTTTAAGCAAGATGTAATTTCCTTCCTTATCTCTTTTAATGAGATCTATTTTTGCCTGCACTTTGTCTGAGATAAGGATTGCTACCCCTGCTTTTTTTACTTTAGCTGAGGCATAATATATATATTCTGCTCCAGCCTTTTACCTTGACTTTGTGTGTATCTCTCTGCTTCAAATGTGTTTCTTGTAAACAGCATATTGTAGGATTCTGGTTTTTAATCCACTCTGCAATTCACTTCCATTTTATAGCAGAGTTCATCCCATTCACATTCACAGTTATTATTACTGACTGTCTATTCCCCTCCATTCTGTTTACCCCCTTTGTACATTTCCCCCCTTCTTTCACCCTATTCCCCCTCACCAACATTTTACTTCTTACCCCTGCCTCCCCCAATCTGCCCTCCCTTTTTGTCACCCCCCTCTCTTTTCTTTACCCTTTTCTCCCTTGCTTTTGTCCTCCTTTCTATCAGCCCCCCCCTTTCCCTTCCCCTTTTGCTTCCCTAAAGAATGAGTTAAGTTTCTTTATCCCAATGAACGTATATGTTATTCCCTCTTTGAATCAAATCTAATGAGAATAGGGTTGAAACAATGTTCCCCCTCCTTTCTTTCCCTCTTTTGTAATAAGTTTTTTTTTACCTCTTCATATGATATAATTCATCCCATTCCACCTCCCCTTTCCTCTCCTCCCCATAGACTCCCTTTTTAAGCCCTTAATTCTTTTTTGTATCATCACATCAAAGACAATTTATATTTATACCCTCTATGTAAAGTCCTTCTCTCTGCCCAAATACATTTAGTGTTCTTAAGAGTTATGAGTATTATCTTCCTGTGTAGGGATATAAACAGTTTAACCTAATAGGGTAACCTTTTTTTGTTCCCCCTCTGTTTACCTTTTTAAACTTCTCTTGAGTCTTGTATGTTGAGATCAAATTTTCTATTCAGTTCTGGTCTTTGCACCAGGAAAGATTGAAAGTCCCCAATGTCATTAAATGTCCATCTTTTCCCCTGAAAGAAAATGCACATTTTTGCTGGGTAATAGATTCTCGGCTGCAATCCAAGCTCCTTTGCCTTCTGGAATATCATATTCCAAGCCTTGCGGTCCTTTAATGTTGAAGCTGCCAGGTCCTGAGCAATCCTGACTGTGGCTCCATGATATTTAAATTGCTTCTTTCTGGCTGCTTGGAGTATTTTCTCCTTCACCTGATAATTCTGGAATTTGGCTACAATATTCCTTGGAGTTTTCCTTTTGGGGTCTCTTTCAGGAGGTGATTGGTGAACTCTTTCAATGATGATTTTATCCTCTGATTCTATGATATCAGGGCAGTTCTCCTTAATAATTTCCTGGAATATGGTATCTAGATTCTTTTTCTGGTCATGACTTTCAGGCAGTCCAATGATTCTCAAATTGTCTGTCCTCGATCTGTTTTCCAGATCAGTTGTCTTTCCAATGAGGTATTTCACATTTTCTTCTATTTTTTCATTTTTTTGATTCTGCTTGACTGATTCCCAGTGTCTCGTGGATTCCTTATCTTCCAACTGTCCCATTTTAGTTTTTAAGGCATTGTTTTCTTCAGTGAGATTATGCACCTTTTTTTCCATTTAGCCTAGTGAATTTTTTAAGGCAGTGTTTTCTTCAATGAGATTATGCACCTTTTTTTCCATTTGGCCAGATGAATTTTTTAAGGTATTGTTTTCTTCAGTGAGATTATGCACCTTTTTTTCCATTTTGCCAAATGAATTTTTTAAGGCTTTGTTTTCTTCAGTGAAATTATGTGCTTCCTTTTCCAAGCTGCTGATTCTTTTTTCATAGTTTTCTTGTTTTGCTTTCATTTCTCTCCCCATTTTTTCTTCTACCTCTTGCAATTGATTTTTAAAATCCTTTTTGAGCTCTTCCAGGAAGGCTTTTTGTTCTTGCGACCAATTCACCTTCCCTCGTGAGGCTTCAGATGTAGGCAATTTGAGGCTTTTGTCCTCATCTGTGTTTGTGTTGGCTTCTTCCCTATTGATACAGAAGCTCTCAATGGAGAGGGCTCTTTTTTGCTTCTTACTCATTATTGCAGCTTATTTATTTATTTTGTAAGTTGAGGTCTGCTCTGGGGGCACCAGGGTCCCTGTTTGGGGCTTCTTGTGCAGGGGTGTAGGTGCTGTGTGACTGGCTTTTTACTCTGAGGCCTTTGAGGTGTGTGGAGATCCCCCACCCTGCACTTCCTGTCTGACTGCACTCGGCCAGCCAGGCGCCCAATCTCGGTGTCTGATCCCGCCTGACCTGTTCGTGGCCCTCCCGGCCGGTGCAGGTAGGTTTTCCACCATCCTTCTTGTCCACCAGGTTTTTGAACCAGGTTCCAGGAACCTCAGTTGTTCGGCGTGGCCCACAGCTCCCGCCGATTTGCCCCAACCCCCTCGGCGCTGGGTTGCTGCCCTGCACCGGGCCTCCCTTTTGCCCGAGTCAGACCGACCTTTTCCTGAAGTCTTCTAAATTATCTCTGGTTGGAGGACTGTGTCTATCTGTCTTCTTGCAGGTTCTGTAGTTTCTGAATCCCTCCAGAGGCTTGATTTAATGTTCTTTTTGAGGGAACAGAAGGAGAGCTCAGGCAGCTTGCTGCTTCCTCTCCGCCATCTTGGCTCTGCCTCTCTATACATTACTCTAACTCCACATTTCTCTAGTACCTTTAAAGAAGTGTCTAGTCTCTCCGCCATTAGCTCCAGCCCCTACTGATTATGTTCCCCCAACTTTAGGTGCCTTTTGCATTTAACAACTTAACAGTCAGATTAGAATTTATTTTTGGTTATTTACCTTTATTTTTTAATAATATTTACCGCCCCCATTACGTGTCAAAACAATTCTTAATATTTGTTTGATTTTTTTAAGTTGTATGTTCCCAATTCTATCCATCCCATCCTTTCTTCCCTCCTTCTTCCCTGGGGTGACAAGCATTCTGGTATAGGTTAGACACATGCATTCATGTAAAACATTTCTATATTACTCATTTTGTATAAGAATACTCAATGAAAAAAAAAGAATGAAGGAAAATTAAAAAGTGAAAAACAGTTTGCTTCAGTCTCCATCTAGAAAACATCACTTCTTTCTCTGGAGGCAGAAAGCATGTTTCATGATGAGTCTCTGGGATTGTCTTGGCTCATTGTATTGCTAATAATATCTAAGTCTTTCACAGTTGATCATCACAAAATATTACTGTTACTGTAAATAATGTACTCTTGTTTTCTGTTTGCTTCACTTTGTCTCAGTTTGTGTAATGAATCATGTAATGAGTTTCCAGGGTTTTCTAAAATCATCCAACTTGTCATTTTTATAGTAAAATAATATTCCATCACAATTGTATACCACTGCTTATTCAGCAATTCCCCAATAGATGGGCATCATTTCAATTTCTAATTTTTAGCTACCATAAAGCGTTGCTATAAATATTTTTGTACTACTACTTTTATTTTTAAAAAATACACACCCCACACATAAGATTACATAATATGACAAAATAAGAAAATAATAAATGTTGGAGGGGATGTGGGGAAACTGGGACACTAATGCATTGTTGGTGGAGTTGTGAAGTGATCCAGTCATTCTGGAAGGAAATTTGGAACTATGCCCAAAAGGCTATAAAACTGTGCATACCCTTATACCCAGCAGTACCACTGCTAAGTCTTTATCCCAAAGGCACAAAAAAAGGAAAAGACCCATTTGTACAAAAATATTTATAGCAGCTATTTTTGTGGTGGCTAAACTTTGGATGTCAAAGGGATTCCCATCAATTGAGAAATGGCTAAACAAGCTGTGGTTTATGATTGGGGTGGAAAAATATTGTGCGATAAGAAATGCCAAGCAGAGTGATTTCAGAAAAACCTGGAAAGACTTACATGAATTGATATAAAGTAAAGTGAGCAGGACCAGGAGAATGTTATACACAGTAACAGCAATATTGTTTGATGAAGAACTGACTTAGCTATTGTCAGTAATACAATGATCCAAGACAAACCCAAAGGATTAATGAAGCATACTATCCACCTCCAGAGACAAGGTGCCATATGTAGCACATATAGACTTTGGAGCTATTCTCCTGATCCCCTACTGGCTCTGGAAGGCTAGGGGTAGCATCTCTGGGTAGCCCTGATAGGTCAATGGGTATCTTTAAGGGACCTGATCTCCAGGCCTGAAGCAAGTATAACAGGTAGGCATATAGACTGTGGTGACATTAAACCAAGGATTGTATGTAGCTCACACAGAGAATTATCTGTAGTTATAACATGGGTAGCATACTCTAACTGCATAGTGTAACATCAAGGACTTTGTCCAAGACATTTTTGGGAGTTGTAAAGGTGTGTATTATCAGACCCCTACAATTTGTTATCAGTTGAAGTTGAAAATGTCCCTGGGAGGTCAGTTGAGAACTTGAAGTGATATCAGGGATCTCAGAAAACTTTACAGAGAATTCTCTCTGATCTTGAAGGTTCTCTCTCTCCATCAGGAAGATGTAAACTACATGGATTTTGGAAACAAACAAAGCTCTTCTGGGAAGCAAGGACCCAAGTTGGATGATTGTATGAAAGTGATAGTGATCATTCTCCAAGCAAGCCTATCTATTTCTATACTCGTGCCATGTATCTTGCTGATCTGAGGAGTATCTATATGTGAAGCAAGGTGGTGAAGTGCAAAGGTGACATCTTTTGCCCCATTCCACATACATCCATCTACTTTGGGGGGGGTGGTACGGCAGGCAATGAGGGTTAAGTGACTTGCCCAGGGTCACACAGCTAGTAAGTGTCAAGTGTCTGAGGACAGATTTGAACTCAGGTCCTCGTGAATCCAGGGCTGGTGCTTTATCCACTGTGCCACCTAGCTGCCCCTCAATCTACATTTTTGGCAAAGCATTTGGTTTCTCTTGATATGAAAGAGTAGAGTACTTAAGAAAATCTAGGAATAAATTATGAAGAACTAAATAGAACAGGTCCCTACAATGGGGTAGAAATGAATTCACACATACGCACACACCCCTAAAGTAAATTTTAAAAAGAAACCTGCCTTCATTTGCCCAATGACTATAGTCATGTTGTTTCCCTCTCCACTCACCATGTCTATGAAGAATATAAATAATGCCTAGAAAAACCAGAAATGTCAACTTTTATTAAGAACATGCACTTCACCTAGCAGGGTGAAATGAACACATTAAACAACACTGCCTCATCAGTTGGGTCAAAGTCTTTCACTGTCTATGAGTTAATATGGATCTGACATTCCACTTTCCCCATCATTATATTCTGAATATGATTAGCACAAGACAGATTGAATTCTGAGACATTTGGTACACAGTTATTTAATGGAAAGTTGATTTGGTATAGTAAAAGAACATACGACTTGAGATTAGAAGAGACCCAGGTTTATGTCTCACCCTGACACTAACAACTTTTATGACAATGGGAAAAAGCAGTTATTATTTATGAGAAAACTTTCTCACCTGTAAAATAGGACTAATGCATACAATATGATTTGCAAAGGTTTGCTGTGAGGAAAGGCTTTGTAAACATTAAAGAGCTACATAAATGAACTGTCATCATAATGACTAGCAACATGCAGTGAAAGATATAGAATTCTGACAATTTCAATGAACAGATCAGGAGAGAGAATGGATCATTATGAAGCAGAAAACCTATGGGCAATTCCAGTTTACGATTAAGAAACAAATATAATAGGGTTTCATCTCATCCCTCCACAAATACCATTTGGTCAAGATGAATAACAAGGACATGATGGCCAATGTAAAACTGGCAAGCAGGTGGTATAGTGTCAGACTTGGAGAAAGGAAGTCGAGTTCAAATCATGCCTCAGATACTTACTAACCCTGTGGTTATAAGAAAGACATTTTGATTCTCAAACTGGTTCCTTATAGAAAAAATATTGATAATAATAGTATCTATCTTACAGTGTTGTTATGAGGATCAAATCTAATGACAATTGATTTATATATAACTACATGTTTGTAAGTAACATTGTGTAAAGTGTTTTGCAAACCCTAACGTCCTGCAAAAATGTTAGCTATTAGCTATTATATGGTCCTTGAGAAAAATAATAAATGAAATGGAAATAAGAGCCAACAAAAGAGAATCCATTCCCTTTCTAGAGAGGAGAGGGTGGAGAGATATTGAAACCCTACTACATGTTTGACTTTTGTTCCTTTTTTCCTACTCTGGATCATGTAGGGGAAGGTTCCATTTCAGAAAGACTTAGAATTTCCTTTTCTGAAAATGAGAAAATAATTTCTTCCTTTCTTTTCAGATTAAAATATTTGCTTTTAAATAATAGGATGGATGGACATGTGATGCTTGAGTATTCAACAATAGCCCACAGAGAAAAAAAGAAGCTGCAAGAGTAAAAGAAAGCCTAAGATAATTTTTACTAAGCTCCTTAATCCTTAAATATAAGTTTAATGACCTCAGAAGCTACTCCTACGATTTTCATGATGATTTCAAAGTAAAAACCTTGGCTCACAACCTCATCTCTGGCATCTCTTTGCTTGTTTTCATAGAAAGTGTCTTTTTCTGCCAGAGCCTTATACATTTTCTTTTCTCTTTCTGCCTTCTCCAATTCATCCTTCAAGTTTCTGATTTCCTGTTCATATTGTTGTCTAATTTCCTTTTTCAGTCTTTCCAGGTCTTGCCTATAGGATCTTCTCAATGCTTCAGTTTTTTGCTGAATCTTCTCCTCAGCAAGTTGATACATCTCATTTGTGTAGCAAGAGTCTCCATTCCTCTGTACCACTTGCTCAACCAAGCTCAGGAGCTCTGTTACCTGGGCCTCCTGTTCCCTTCCAGTTGCCCGGTTGTTGAATGCACAGTACCTTCCATCAAACTGGTCTATCAGGTCTTTCAAAGCTCCATCTGTAGTTTCACATAAGTATTGATTCAAATCAGTACCTTCCAAATCATCCTTCCGGGTGAATAAAAGGATGACATATTTCTTGGCTTTGGAACCAAAAATTCCCAAGATCTTCTTTACTGCATCTTGCTCCTCCTTGGTGTAACGACTAAGTGGGACCACCAGGATGATGGCATGAGGCCCAGGGGAGGACATAATGAGGCAGCGATTGATCTCCCTTGAAGTGTCCACATCAGACACATCAGTGTCAAAAATCCCAGGAGTATCCACAACTACGATTTCTTTCTCATTCCACAATCTGCTTCTTTTCTTACAATTCTTGGTCACTGACTTTGGTGCTAGTTTTGACTCAAATACTCTTTCCCCAAGGATGCTGTTTCCTGTTGCACTTTTCCCAGCTCCTGTTTTACCCACCAGGACAAGTCTCAGTTGCTTTTTGCTGGGCTCTTGGTTTCCATCACCTGAGATGTGGGTAATGAGAGTGACATGGTTAAGCTCTACCTTCAACTGTGATCCTTTCAGTTCCCCTTCCAGCTCAGTCTAGCCATGTCTCTGCTCTTAGCTTCAGCCTTCATCACATGTACTCTGGCATTGGGTCCTTCTCTGGCTGAGAAAGTCACCTTACTGATGGTTGGCACCTAGTATTAAGTCTTTTTTTTTTTTTTTGGTCTGTCCATCCTATATCACTCAAATACTTCTAGAACTAACCTTATTTATCTTTACAACCCCTGTTGTCTTTAATTCAATTTAACAAAACTCTTTATTGAGTGTCTGCTATGGGCAAGGCCTGAAGAGAGTTACATACATAAATAATATATAGTCTTGTCAATGAACTTATATGTTTCTTTCTTCTCTCCTTAACTTTTTATTCACATTTCTTATACCCTACTTTAGACCTGGATTACTACAATATTATTATAAATGGGGTCTAATCTTTTTTTCTCAATCTACAGAGGGAGGGTGATGCCATGGAAAAAGTCCTGGATTGAGAATCAGAGTACCTGGGTTCTAACGCTGGCTTTGCTTCTTATCACCTGTGTGATCTTTGGGAAGTCACCTCACTTATATGAGCACTGGTTTCCTCACATGTAAAATGAGGAGGTTGGATTAGACAACTCAGTGCCCTCCCACCTCTAATCTCTGTTTCCATTCACTATTTAGATTCATCTTCCCAAAACACTATATCCATCATATCACTTCCATCTTCTACAATTTTAGGTGGCTTCTCATGGCACTTTATTATAAGGGATAAATACTCAGTACTTAGGCTGACATTCTAGGCTCTCCACCATTCCGCCCCAGTCTACTTTTCTAATCTTATAACTCACTCTTTCATAGATCATCTTCCATATGCTACTCAGGTTGGTCTCTTCACTGTTACTAAGAATCACTGCCAGCATTCTCATTGCTGAGCCTTTGTTTACTCCATTCTCCACACAAGGAATGCCAGAGTATTCTTTATTTCTATAGAATTTCGACCCCTTTCAGGGCTTAGCCCTTCCTTAAAGTTTTCCCAAATGACCCCAGCCCATGGTGAACTTTTTGTCCTCAGAACTTATATAGTGCTCTTTGTCTCTACCATCCTTTAGATACTTGTCTTACATGCCTGGTACCTAGGGTTATGGTTTTATACATACCATGAATCCTTTGTTAATTGGAACAGATATATACCCAGAAGTAGTTTCTGTAGAGAGGCAGCTAAGTGATATGATAGATAGAATTCTGGACCTGGAGTCAGTAAGATCTGAAATTGAATCTTTCCTCAGTTACTTCCTAGCTTTGTGGTACTACACAAGTCATCTATCCTCTTTTAGCCTTAATTTTCAGTCAAATTGTGACTAATATTACCTACCTCAAAGGAGTGCTATAAAGACCAATTGAGAAAACCTGTGAAAAGTGCTTTGCACACCTTGAAAGCCTAATATAAAAATTAACTATTATGTGTGTATGCATGAATAATTGCATGCATGAGTGGAAAATACTTTCATAAAGAAGCCATATCTAAGCAAACCTGAGTAAGCATGACAAAAACCTAAAAAAAAAAAGCCAGATTCTGGAACATTACATCCAACATTGGTTCAATGACTAGGTATTGATGAGGGCTTTTATTGGTTGGCAAAAGCCAAAAGGAAAAGTGAATTAAAATGAGAAGAGATGGTTAGGGCTAGTGAGCAACAGATGCTCTAAGAATCTACTCAGGGATAAAGAGCTGTCTGCAATTTGCAGGAGAATCTAAGTTTGTAAATAGTAGTAACCTTGGTTAGTGGACCTCTGGGTGTTATGGAAATTAAATTATTAAGCCCTCAGAACAGACAAAATGAGGAATTTTTTCCTCTGGGAAGAAAACAGCTAACAAGTAATAAATTAAATATATAATAAATGAAATAATAATAAATGAAAATTGGAGGGTACCAGCACACAGGACAACCTAATTAGGTGGATGTGGTGACCCATCCCATTGCTCTCCTCTCCTATCCTCTATTGGCCCTCAGCTTAACACTGTTGGTATTTCCACTGCCCTTCTTTCCCCTTCAGGGGTTAACACTATGGGAGGATTGATGTGTGGGGTTATGTATAAGAGGGAAGGCTACCTCCAGAATGTCATCAGCTGAGCTAACCTAATTATAGCCCTATCCTCAAACAACGAGGGAACATTTTCCCACAAAGGATGTATTGGTCACAGTATCAGTCACTTTCTTATATCTTCTTCCCGCATTACACTACACAAGCCCAGTATCCTGTCAGAATGAATGGATTAGGATAGACACAGAGTGGCAACCTTGGATGTCCTGGCTATGGCCAACCTTGTCCAGAAGAGTCCATTATAGGAGGAAGTAAAGAGACTCTTACCCCCTCCCTTCCTGTTAGTTGTTGGGATATCCAGGGGACTGGATAAACACACAAATGGGGGAAAAAAGAATGAATTAAAGAAAGAATGAGAGAATATAGAAGAAAATAAATAAGAAAAACTGAGAGAAGGTCATGCAAATGGAGAAGACGGCTCAGCACAGATTTTTCCTACTTAGAAAGGGTCAAAATCCCAGTAACCAAAAGAAAATAAGAACCTCATCTGATCTCAGTCACCTCCCACTCCAACCCTCTCCAGGAAAGTCCTGCGTGTCTGCTTACCATAGCTCATCTCTTTGCTCATGTTGTCAAAAATTTCTCCACCATAGGCTTCTGCCATTAGAGAGTGCAACTTCTGTAGAAAAAGAATTATAACCCAAGTCATTGTCAATTGTGCTAAAGTGAAAAGAAACTCTGATTCAGGGCCAGGAGACTCTGCTAGCCTCAGTTTTGTTTTGTTTTGTGTAGGAATATAGCCTTTGATTGACTACTTAAAGGAGAATAAACTAAATACATATTTAACAATTTTGGTTCCTTTATATAAGACATTAAATAGGTTATGCCCGGAATTAAGTAATGACAAAAAGAATTTTTGCTATTCGGGTTAAATAGAATCAATCCACTGTCATCTTCTCAGGTCTGTGCTTTTATCCCAATCACCCTCTTTTAAAAACCATCACTGGGGGTGTTAGTGTACCCTGTATTTACATTCTTGTCATACCTAAGACATGGAATCATTTTTGCTGCCTGCCCAGAAACTAGGAATGCCAGCCTATAAACAATCCCTCCCTTTTACTCCTGTTTTCCTAGAAAACCAAGGGCACCTTCTTTTACTACAAAACTTTTTGCTGTTTCTCTGCTGCTGAGTCACACTTTCCACATTTCCCACAGCTGTGGGAAGAGTCAGACAGACATTTGGACACGGTGAGACATTTGAGACATAGGGAGACAGTCATGGGGAGACAGTCAACAGACATTTGAAAAATACATTACAGGGGCAGCTAGGTGGCGCAGTGGATAGAGCACTGGCCCTGGATTCAGGAGGACCTGAGTTCAAATCCGGCCTCAGACCCTTAATACTTACTAGCTGTGTGACCCTGGGCAAGTCACTTACCCCCAATTGCCTCACTAAAAAAAAAAAAGAAATGTTCCTGAGGCACTGAAAAGTTAAGTGACTTGCCCAGGATCACATAGTCAGAGACGGGTCTTGTATCCTTCTGCCAGCATTCCTTGTCTCCTTTTTCCCTCGTACTCCATTTCTGAAGACAGATCTCTACCCACAATTCCACACTGCCTTTCATTTCCCTCTTTTGGGTCAGACTAAATATGAAATGACACTCATTGCTTATAGATAGTACAGTATTCTAAGGTCAAAACACTTCGAATTGTAATGTGTAACTAAGTTTTTTCAACTTTCATAGCACTGAAGCAAGTATGAGATTATGAATCTATCTTCTCTTTAACTTTTATGACCCAAGAAGAATGTACAGAATTATAATATGTTAAATAAAAGTATTTCTCTGTCACTCTGACAGAGAAAGCTTCTTAGAGTCCTAATTGGGGTTCAGGAATTCTTTGAGGCCTGAACCTATGCTTGAACATAATAATAAAACCCAGGTTTTTACCTGCATAATTTCTGCATTATGGTAAATATACTTTTGGCAGTAGTTACCCATAACAGGAACTCAGAGAGGAGGTATTCATCCTATAACATATCAAAACCCTATTAAAACTTTGGGAATTTAAGAGTAGGTTTCCAATGCTCATGTTTTGACTTTGGTCTTTGGGGGAGTAAGGTTTTGTGAGTGCGCAAATTTAACCTAAGCGACTCCATGTTTAAACCTTTCTTGACCTATGTGCATTATGGGCAGCCAGTCTGCAGGAAATGGCAATCTGTCAATAAATCTTGGGTATGCATACTCAGACATGGGGAAAAGCTGAGGTAACATAAAACCCATTTCCTTATACATATACAATCAACTTTTTTTTTTTTTGCCTTTATGTGGAAGTTGTTTACTCCTGTCTATAAAAACTGTGGCAGTTTGTAATCTTTGCCGCTTACTGCATTGGTGTGCTAATAAATCACATTTGACTTATTTACCAGGACAAGGTAAAAACCAAGATTCCTCTTGGAAACCTGAAATAAAAAGAACTACCAGAGTATCAGAAACTAGGGTCTTTAACTGAGGCATGGGAATTTCATTCCCAGGCACCATTGTAGGACCAAAGCAGTAGGGTGTCCAAAAGATCAGATGTGGCAGGGTTTAAATATATTTCAATAGGGAGGAAATCTCATGGAAGGCACAATCTTGTAAACTGTTACATAAATTGTTTTGTATAATAATCGAAGGTCCATAGAGAGGACTACAGAGTAATGATATCTGGTTAAAACAGTGGGTTCTATGTGCAACTAGAAGAAGCTTCACAATACCAGAAGTTTGGGGCCTGACTTCAACCATGACATCAGAGACAGGTAGCCCCTCTGATGGCTACATTCAACACTCTTGAAAATGGACACAAAAATATCATACTAAAAACTTACCTGGATGCATATCACCAAGGATGCTCTCTGATTTTTGTATTATAGGCTATCTTCTCAAGCCATGGAATTCCTCACTCCCCTTCCCCTTGAGAATGGAATCCCCTGCCTAAGTCTACCTCACCCCCCCCCAAAAAAATCTTTAACTGCCTTTGTTTAAAATGTATATAAACCCACACAATCTATTACCTGGTGTCCTATTCAGCATAGGCTGGATAGTACCATTTCAGCATGTTAAATTTTTATTTTCTTCCCTGCTTAATAAACACCTGTCTTTAACTTTACAGGCATTGTCCTTCTCTGGTTTTCCTTCCCTTTTGGGAAGAAGTGGGTTTAAAATTCAAGAACTGACCTTTGCCCATTCTCTAGAGAACTGGTGTTTGCATTCTCTGATCTTTCCCTTTGGGGAATGAGAGATCTAAATTCCATTTAAGAGAGGCTTGCCTCAGTTTACAGGGTCACTTTTTAAAAAGTGTTAAATAGTTTGCTGTGTTTCAGCACAGATTAAAAATATTTTCCTTGGTTTGAAATTCTTTGGCTAGAGGCCATGTGTAATCAAGGAAGACTGGTTACTGAGGAAAACTTAGTTGCTAAAAAGCCATTATAAGTAAATTTGAAGTTACAAAATTCCTTCCTTCTTTTCTATTAAGAGTAGAAAAAAACACTCTTTTCACCTGGGAAAAGTGTTGGGGTTTTCAGAGAGCAGTGGTAATGCCCTTTGGGCTGAAGGCAGCCTTAAGAAACATCTAGTTCAGTCCCATGCTGCCAAATAGATTATATTCATGTGGTGTGTGTCTTTTTTTTTTTTTTGCTTTTTCTGCTTTTGTATAAAAGATAGAATGAACAAAGTAGTTGTGGCTAGCAGGCTGTTTGTTTACAAATATAAAGATCTATGAAAAAAGGGCAATTGAAAGAAGGTAATAAGTTCACCTAGAAGCCTCTAAGCTGCCAGCCTATATACAGCCTGGTTTTGTATTTCAAGGAAAAACTAATTAGGGAATGAAGGCATGTATCACTTAAAAAAAAAAAAAAACTAAAGAGGAAACAGCCCTCATTTTGTTTGAATTTAACCCTTAATATGCCAAAACAGTAGAAGAGTAAATCAGGGACTGAAGGAATGAATTTGCCTTAAACCAGAGATTAGTCTACCATACCAAATTTGGTGAGCAAATCAGAGCAGGTGCTCTCAGCTTTTCCCTTGGCCTTGGGCAGAACAGGCTTTACCTAATCCCAGGGCTCCCACCGGTCTCTGGGGGAAGGATAGAGATAGGTTATTGAAACAATCTCCTGAATACCACCACAGCTAGAAAGAATCTAAGACAGTCCTAATTCATAACATAGCAGATGGTTTGCAATGTTACATCTTGGGGTCTAAAGGACCCCAAGCAAACCTCTTATCATACATTCCTTTGGTAAAGGATAAGTGAATGTTCCTATAGGAAGAGAATGTAGCAAGAGGACACCTGGAGAAACTAATGCTTACCCCAAAGAAATGAATGTATGATAGCATTAGATATTCAGAACAAGTACTTTGGACAGGAAAAAGCAAGGGGGGACATTTTGGGGAAACTGAGGCTTGTCTTTCAACTACAACACATGAGGACACCACCTTCTCTGATTGAGGGTGAGGCTGGCTGCCCATTTTGGGGTCATAGCTTTGTCTATGTTTCCCTGTTTCTTTACTAGTGACCCAAACCTTAAATCAGTAATGACCCTGACCTGGCTCTATAGACAGGGGTTGATTGGTTCCTTCCTTCAGATTTTCTGATCAAGTGCTGGTTTCCTCTTCTCTCATCCACCTCCCCTCAAGAACAGGCCTCACTCATAAAATTGACAAATCACAAAAGGACAATCATTCACCTGAGAAGGGACTGTCCTCTAGGAGGTGACCTTGAGCCCCTGGGAGGGAGTAGGGACTCAGCCATCACAAGGCCTTGACAACATACAGCAGGAGCCAAAGATAAGGAAGCAGAGAAACAAAGCTGACTGTCTGAGAGGGGCAGTTCTGCTCCCTGGATAGTGGAGGGAGCCCACCCTCCCGCAGAAGTGCTGCCACCCCCCCCCCTCACCTGGCGAATCCGGGCACTGTCGCTTTACCAAAATGAACGGCCTTCTCTCTCCTATTCACAGAGCTGAACTTTAAAGTCAATATTGGTGTGGAGTGCCTGGAGCCTGAGTGTGTATGAGCTACAGAAAGCAGATAGAAAATGAAAGCTGTCTGATTTAAGAACCTCCCATTTCCTGAAAATGGGTGGATAAAGAGAAAGAGATGTTTAAGTCATCTGACTGGGTGTGCTCCTGCCTAATGACCCGCTTTGAGCCAAGTGGGTTCCTGAGTTTAGGAAGCAGGAGAAAGAGATATTTACCAGGCACAAAACACTCCTCTGGACTAAGATGTAACCAATTCTCGATTATTAGATCTGTGAACTAAATAGACCTTTGACCGCTCTCTTTCCCTCTCTGTCTCACTTTGTACCTTTGTACCATTTTCCTGCTTGCTCCCTCACCATGATTTTTAAGCTCCTTTTCCCCCTCCCACTAAAATCTTCTGATAAGCGACCTTTCCCTCTTCTCTTGCCCTATCCTATTGAAAGGAGAATTCTTCATTTGGGCTTTCACCCGAATTAAGGAGGCAAAACTAAGGACAAAGAGGCTTCAGCTTGTGTTAAGTCTGTCCATATTTTTCTGTGAGCATCCTGCTCATCATTTCTGATGATACAAGAGTATTCCATCACAATCACATACCAATTTGCTTAGCCATTCCCAAATTGATGGACATCCCCTCAATATACATTTCTTTTATACCACTAAAAAAGCTGCTATAAAAAATTTTGGCATATATAGGTCCTTTTCCTTTTAAAAAAAATCTCTTTGGGATATAAACCTAGTAGTAGTATTGCTAGGCCAAAGAGTATACATGATTTTATAGGCTATTGGATATAGTTCCAAATTTCTCTCCAGAATGATTGAATCTGTTCACAACTCTACAAACAATGCCTCATTTTTCCCACATCCCCTCCAGAAATTGTTATTTTCCTTTTCTGTCATATTATCTGATCTAATAAGAGTGGGTTAGTACATCAGAGATGTTTCAATTTGCATTTTTCTAATCAATAGTGACTTAGAGCACGTTTTTCATAGCTATAAATACCTTTGATTACTTTGTGTGAAAAATACCTGTTCATATGCTTTGACCATCTATCATTTAGGAAATACATCCTTTTGGGGGGGGGCAAGGGGGCAGGGCAATGAGGGTTAAGTGACTTGCCCAGGGTCACACAGCTAGTAAGTGTCATGTGTCTGAGGCTGGATTTGAACTCAGGTCCTCCTGAATCCAGGGCCAGTTCTTCATCCACTGCACCACCTAACTGCCCCAACTCAGTTCTATATATATATTTGAAAAAATGGGGCCTTTATCAGGGAAACTTGCTGTAAAATTTTTTTTCACAGTTAGAATTACTATTTTCCTCCATCCTATGCCAACCCTAGTTTTCCTACTCTCTCTTTTACCTTCCACCTTGTCTAATATCAAAAGGATTTTGCTTCTGACTACTGCCTCCCCAAATCTTCCCTCCCTTCTATCAGTCCACCACTTCTTTTATCCCCTTCCCCTCCTAAGTTCCTGTAGGGTAAGATAGATTTCTATACCCAATTGAGTTTATATGTTACTTTCTCTTGAAGTCAATTCTAGTGAGAGTAACATTCATGGTATTTCCCCCCTCCCCACCTCCCCATCTCCCTCTGTACTTTAAAAACTCTTTTGTTTTTTTCACTTCTTTTTATTTAGTAATTTCTTTCCCCCAATTACATGTAAGAAAAACTTTATGAGGAGAAAGGTAGAATGGAGTGAAATCCCACATGAAAGAAACAGGAAAGGACTTATGAAGTGGAGGAAGAAATGGGGGAGAAGCAGGGAAATAAATGAGCCTAACACTCATCTGAATAGGCTCAAAGACCTTAATCTCATCAGAATTGGCTCAAGGAGGGAATAACATACAAGACCAATTGGGTGGAGTAATCTATCTAACCTTGCAGGAAAGTAGGAGAAGTGGATAAGGAGGGAGGGGTGCAAGAAGGGAGGGCAGAGTGGGGGCAGGGGCAGTCAGAAGCAAAACATTTTTGAGGAAGGATAGGGTGAAAGAAGATAGAAAATAGAGTAAATATGTGGAGAGAATAGGATGGAGGGAAAGAGTTAACAATAGTAACTGTGAAAAATAGAAAAGGGAAAAAAGTGTACAAAAAAATATTTATAGCAACTCTTTGTGGTGGCTAAGAATTGGAAAGCAAAAGGAATGTCCATCAATTGGGAAATGACTGAACAAGCTGTGGTATATGATTGTAATGGAATGTTACTGTGCTATAAGAAATGACAAGCAGGATGACTTCAGAAAAACCTGGAAAGACTCATATGAACTGATGTATAGTGAAGTGAGCAGAATCAGGAGGACATTGTGCACAGTGACACCAGTATTGTTCTATGAGCAATTGTGAATGACTTAACTACTCTCAACAATACAATGATCCAAGACAATCCCAAAGGTCTAATGATGAAGCATACTATCCACCTCCAGAGAAAGAACTGATATTGACTGAACACAGACTAAAAAATAAAAAAGAGTATTTATGGATTGTATATATATAATCTATATCAGATTGGTTGCTGTCTTGTGGAGGGGGGAGGAAAGGGAGGGAGAGAGAAAAATTTGGAAATTTAAATCTTATAAAAATCAATGTTGAAAACTACATGTTTTACATGTAACTGGAAAAAAAATTTTTAAAAAGAAAGAAAAGAAAAAAATAAGTCCTTCAGCATTTTCTTGGATCATTTTGTTGCTGGGATCACTTTCTGTAGGTGATAAATAGATTCTTTTTATTTCTATAGCTAGCTCCTTGATAATTTCTCAAAAGAGGATGTCAGTCTCTTTTTTACCACGGCTTTCAATTAATCACATGTTTCTTTTTTTTTTCCTCATCCCCCTCCCCCAGGGCAATCCTCTCACCTCTCAATTTTACCCTAAAGATGTAATCATCAGACAGCTAGGTGACAGTGGACAGAGCATCCACCCTAGACCCAGGAGGACTTGAGCACAAATCTAGCCTCAGACACAAGACACTCACCCTGGGCATGTCAAACAATTCCAACCAACCCACCAAAAAAAGACAAACAAAAAATAAATGCTTTACAGATATCATCCCTTCATAATCAATTCCTACCTATGCCCTCTGTCTAAACTTATTTCTATCATCTACCTTAATACTAAGAAAGTTCTTATGAGAAAAAAGGGGGGAGGGGGCAGCTAGGTGGTGCAGTGGATAAAGTACCAGACCTGGATTCAGGAGGACCTGAGTTCAAATTGGGTCTCAGACACTTCACACTTACTAGCTATGTGACCTTGGGTAAGTCACTTAACCCTCATTGCACCACAAAAAAAAAAAAAGGTCTTATGATTTAGATGTATCATCTTCCCATGTAGGAATGTAAACAGTTTAATCTTTTAACATCCCTCTTAATTTCTTTTTCCTGTTTACCTTTTTATGCTTCTCTAGGGTCTTGTATTTGAAAGTCAAATTTTCTATTCAGTTCAGGTCTTTTCATCACGAATACCTGAAAGCCCTCTTTTTTATTGAAGTCCCATTTTTTCCCCTGAAAGATTATGATCAGTTTTTCTGGATAGGCGATTCTTGGTTGTAATCCCAATTCCTTTGCCCTCCAGAATATCATATTCCATGCCCTACAGTCCTTTAATGTAGAAGCTGATAAATCTTGTGTTATCCTGACTGTGGCTCCAGAATACTTGAATTGTTTCTTTCTGGTTGCTTGCAATATTTTCTCCTTGACCTGGGAGCTCTGGAATTTGGCTATATTATTCCTGGAAATTTTCATTTTGGGATCTCTTTCAGGAGGTGATTGGTAGATTCTTTAAATTTCTATTTTACCTTCTGCTTCCAGAATAAAAAGGCAATTTTCCCTGACAATTTTGTGGATGATGTCTAAGCTCTTTCCTTGATCATGGTTAGTCCAATAATTTGATATGGTAGTCCAATAATTTTCAGATTATCTCTCCTGGATCTATTTTCCAGGTCAGCTGAGCCAATATAATAAAATTCAATATAAAAAAATTCAGTGTCATGCCAATCAAATTACCAAGAAAAAAATAGAGAGCTAGAAAAAATAATAACAAAATTCATCTGGAAGAACAAGAATATCAAGGGAATAAATGAAAAAATGTGAGAGAAGGTGGACTGACATAGTAGATCCCAAGTTGTATTATAAAACATTACTTATCAAAACAATCTGGTACTAAGAAATAGAGTGGTGAATCAGTGGAATAGATTAGGTACATAATGCACAGTATTAAATCACCATAGTAATCTAACATTTGATAAATGTAAAGATCCAGGCTTTGGGGACAAAAATATTACAATATGACAAAAACTGCCGGGAAAACTGGAAAGCAGTATGGCAGAAACTAGATATAGATCAATAGTTCATACCATATACCAAGATAAAGTCAAAATGGATACAAGATTTACACAAAAAGATTGATACCATAAGCAAATTAGGAGAGAATGGAATAATTTACCTGTCAGATCTCTGGATAAGGGAAGAATTTAAGGCCAAACATTATATAGGGAATAGGGAGCCCCTACCCCCCCTCTCTCTCCAAGTCTTCTTACACAATATAACTCACATGGAAATGTTTTACATGATTGCACATGTATAATCTTTATTGGAATGCTTACCATCTCAGAGTTGGGGTGGGGAGGGAGGAAGGGATAGAATTTGGAACTCAAGATTTTATTTAAAAAAAACAATGAATATTGAAAGCTATTTTTCCATGTAATGGTGAATATATATAATTTTTTTAAAAAGAATACAGGCAGAGATGAAGTGTTCTCTGCAGCTGAAAAGAGATCTAAGAGTTTGTACATAATAACCTTTGTCATTAGAAATTGAAATTCTGCCTGCCATTTATATTTTTATACCTTTGGAAACAGACACAACTACTTTTTTTTTCTTCTAGGGAAAAATCAGTTAATGTGGTAACAGCACAAAGAGCAATCAGATTAGGTGGACAGGGCTGCTGATCCCCTTCCCTTCATCCCTCAACTGGCTCATAGTCTGACATTTTATATATCTTCCAAGGTATTTATTTTCTCATAGGGGTGAGAGCTGGTGGAGAAAGGGGAGTTGTGAGGCCTGGACATAGGAGTATTCAGACCACTACATGAAAGTAGGGTTCTCCTTAATGGCAGCCTCTAGGGGAAAGGCCAGCCTGCCCCAGAGGGAGAGGGAAAGACGTCAAGCTGATAGAAAACCAAGGAAATGGAGAATGTCATTCAAAGCAGCTTTTGTCTCATTAGAAAGGAAGCAAAATCTCAGTTGCCAAAAGAAAATGAGAACTCTATCCCACTTCAATCACTTTCCATTCCAATGCTATCCTGGAGAATACTCACTATTGCTCATTAAGCAAATGTAGTGTAATTTGGGGTTAACTGTGGAATAAGGAAGGACCTGTTTGGGTTAGTATCCTAATCTCCCTGAATCGCAGTGGAAATTATCCTTATGGGACAATGACTTATTGGATGGGGATTTTGTGGCTCTCTTGTTATCTGCCGTAAGGAACTGTAACTGCTAGCTCAGCAGAAAGGGAGAAAGGGTGGGGGAGGAAGCCCTAGAGACTTGAGCAATATGGCCTGCTAAAATGAGGAGAGCTCAGTCACTTATCTCAGGTATTTTCATTAGAAATGCTTGAAAGTTCTCTATTCTATTAAAAATATTCTTCTGCACTGAATGATTATACCCTACTTTACAGGGGAAATTCGTTATTGTAAGACTATCATTTCCCTTTCAGAATATTGCATTCATATATCTCTTCTAGTTTATGTCAGCAGTTGTCTTGTGTGTGATCTTAATTGTAATTCCTTAACAATTCAACTGCTTTGGGAGAAGGGAGAATATTTTGCAGTATTTTTTCTTTGATGTGGGAACCCTTAATTTTTAGCTATGACATTCCTAGAATCATTCTTTTTTTGCTTTCTTTGAGAAGGTAAGAAGGAATCTTTCTATCTTTGCCTTTAGGCAAATTTTCATCCAGGCAATTTTCATTTATGATTTCTTGAAATATAGTGTCTAGACTCTAGTTTTGATTATGGTTCTCATGTAGATAAAATATTCTTTTTTAAAAAAAAATTATTTATTTTGGGGATTGGTGAGGCAATTGGGGTTAATTGACTTGCCCAGGGTCACACAGCTAGTAAGTGTTAAGTGTCTGAGGCTGGATTTGAACTCAGGTACTCCTGACTCCAGGGCTGGTGCTCTATCCACTGCGCCACCTAGCTGCCCCTAGATAAAATATTCTTAAATTTTCTCTCCTTGATTTTTTTCTAGGTCAGATGTTTATGGGATGAGATACCTTACATATTCTACTATTTTTTCAATCTTCAGACTTTATTTTCAATATTCTTTGATGTTTCATAGAGTTATTGTCTTCTATTTGATCAATTCTGATTTTGAAGGAGTTATTTTCTTGGGTAAGGTTTTGTCTGTGTTTTTCCAAGTTATTTTTTCATATCTTTCTTCCAAACTCCATATTATATTGACAAAATACTGATTGGTTACATGTTGAGGAAAACATACAATATAAAATATGGGAAAAGTTGGTTCTGTTCCCTTCTCCCCCCTTTCCCCCAAATACTCATCTATATGATTTGTTCAAAATAGGACTCAGAGCCAGAGGTCCCGGTGATAGCTGGAGATTTGGGTAAAGGGTTCTCAGCTGCCACAATAATGCTGTTTTTCTCTGGTCTGTGAGTCAGCGGGGTGGGGTAAAGGAATAGGGTGGCCCCCAAAAGGACCAGCTGAGGGGAAATCGTCCTATTCCCTTCCCCCCACCCAGGGCTTTCTTTCTGTCCCAAGATAAACAAAACTAACTCCCTGAAGGTGAACGAGGATATAATGAAACTGAGGTACTACCAACACTTCTCCCAATCAGCAAAAGGGACTGGAGGGGTAACCACCTCCCTTATTCCCCCACCCTTAAAAAAATACAAGGGTAGGGAGAAGAATTGGGACATGCAGTGACCACCAGAAAAGAATAAGAGGGGAGGGGTAGGAAGAGCTGAAGTTCATATATATTAAAAAATTGACTTAAGACTTAAAATTGTATTAGTATTTGTACAGAAAGGTGCCGGTGGAATAGCTCCCTCCAGCATACGATCAAAAAATATATGGAGAAATCACTGCAATGCCCCCCCCCCCCCCCCCCCCCCCCCGCACCCCATGACGGCAGCTGGCTCTCGTTAAGTGCGATTGGTTAGAGTGGATTCCAGTCAGGTTGTTCAGGCTGGGAGAGGTGGGGGGGCAGTGGGCAGGCAAGTGGGTGTTCAGTTGCTGCAGGGCTGGCTCCTGCTGGTTGGGCTGTTTTCCTGGAAGTCCACGCCCTAATTATGGCCCTGGCACCAGGTACATTCTGGGGCTCATTCTTGGGCAACTTCTTGGCTATTGCCATGAAAATTTCATTCACATTCCTTGCTGTCTTTGCTGATGCTTCCATGAACAGCAAGCTGTTGTCATCTACGTAGGCTTGTGCTTCTTGGAAATCCACAGCTCTCTTGCTGGCCAGGTCAGCCTTGTGGCTGGCGAGTGCAATGACTATGTTGGGACTAAGCTGCTGCTGCTGCTGCTGCTGCAGCTCTTTCAGCCTGTTCTTGGCCGGTGCAAATGTATCTGTATTTGTGATGTCGTAGCCCACAATGGCTGCCTGAACACCCCAATAGTACATAGGGACCAGGCTGTGATATCGTTTTTGTCCTGCCATGTGTCAGATCTCAAAGTTGACCATTGTGTCATCCAAGCAGACAGTCTGTGTGAGGAAGGTCGCTTCAATTGTGCTCTCCTGATATTTGTGAAATTGTCCTTTGATGAAGCAGAGGACGCTTGACTTGCCCACTGCTGACTCCCCCAGTAAGACCATTTTAAACTGGCAGATTTTGTTACCAGCAGCTGGTCCATTGGGTCGTGCTATGCCTCCCTGACCCTCCATGGCCCCTACCACAATAGTGGCACCAATGAACGTGGGGGATGGGGTAGGAGGCGAATACTGAGTGCAGAGGCACTTAGTGGGGAGAGGAGGCCTCCAATGAGGCTCTGAGGTGACTGGTCTGCTGGGACCGGATCTGTGGACTGGCTGCGCTCCTCTCCCCCAAACTCCATTTTTTAAAAATGTATCTTAACATTCATTTATTAAAATTTTGAGTTCTAAATTCTATCCCTCTCACCAGTTCTTTTCTCCCTATTGAGAAGGGGGGTAATATGACATCCGTTATACATGTGACATCATACACGGTATACTGCAGAGTTCATCAGTTCTCTCTGGAGGAGTTTAACATTTTTCATTACAAGTACTTGGAAATTATCTTCGATCATTTTATTGATTAGAATAGCTGTCTTTTACAGTTGATCATCATTACAATATTTCAGTTACTATGTACAATGTTCTCCTGGTTCTGCTCACTTTACTTTGAATCAGTTCATATAAGTTTCCCAGATTTTTCTGAAACCATCCTGCTTGTCATTTCTTATAGCACAATTGTATTGCATCACAATCATATCCCACCATGTATTCATCCATTCCCCAATTGATGGACATCCCTTCAATTTCTTTTTTTTTTCTTTTTTTTTCTTTTCTTTTCTTTTTTTTTTTTTTATTGGTGGGGCAATGGGATTAAATGATTTGCCCAGTGTCACACAGCTAGTAAGTGTCAAGTGTCTGAGGCTGGATTTGAACTCAGGTCCTCCTGAATCCAGGGCTGGTGCTTTATCCACTGTGCCATCTAGCTTCCCCCATCCCTTCAATTTCTAATTCTTAGCCACCACAGAAAGAACTGCTATAAATATTTTTGTATGTATAATGCCTTTTCCCTTTCTTTGATCTCTTTGGAATATAGACCCAGTAGTTGTATTGCTGGATCAAAGAGTATGCAGTTTTATAGCTTTTTGGGTACAGTTCCAAATTGTTCTCCAGAATGGTTGGTCCAGTTCACAATTCCACCAACAGTGCATTAGTGTCTCATTTTTTCCATATCCCCACTAGCATTTCTCAATTTCCTTTTCTGACATGTTAACCAATCTCATTGGTTGAGGTGGTACCACAGAGCTCTTTTAATGTGCATTTCTCAATAGTAATTTAGGGCATTTCTTATTTGACTTTTGATAACTTTGATTTATTCTTCTGAAAATTGCCTGTATGTATCCTTTGACTATCAGTTGGCTCTTTTTTTTTATAAATTTGGCTCAGTTCTTTATATATTTGAGGAATGAAGCCTTTATCAGAGAAAATTGCTATAAACTTCTCCTCCCATTTTTGGCTTTCCTTCTAATTTTGGCTACAATAGTTCTGTTTTTGCAAAAACTTTTCAATTCTGTGTAATCAGAATTATCCAATTTACTTCCTGTAGGTCTTTCAATCTATTGTTTGATCATAAACTCTTCCCTTATCCATAGATTTGATATGCAAATGTTATCGTTGTCCACTTATTTGCTTATGATATCAAGAAAGTGAAAGAATGGGGGCAGCTAGGTGGCACAATGGATAGAGCACTGGCCCTGGAGTCAGGAGGACCTGAGTTCAAATCCGGCATCAGATACTTGATACTTACTAGCTGTGTGACCCTGGGCAAGTCACTTAACCCTCATTGCCCAACCAAAAAACAAACAAACAAAAAAAGAAAGTGAAAGAAGGCAAGCTAGGATTCCAATTAGGAGGCTGTTGCAAAAATTTAGGTCAGAAGTTAGTACAGTGGAGGTGGAGATGCTAAGTGAGTGGGGATAAAAGAAGAGACAGAGAGATATTATAGAGATACAGTTGTCGAGACTTGATTGTCACCAAAGTGATTTTTCTAAAGCCCAGGTTCAATGATGTTGCCCCCACTCTTACTTAATAAACACCAATGCCCCCCTCTTACCTCTAGTATCAAATATAAAATCTTCTACTTGGCACTGAAAGCCCTTCTTAACCTAATTTTCTTCCTCCCTTTCCAAACTTCTCACAACTTCTCCTTTACCAATTCCTCTTCAATCCAGCGGCAATGGTCTCCTTGCAGTTAGATGAATAAGATGATCCATCTCTTGGCTGAGCATTCTCTCTGGCTATCTCCCATTCCTAGAATGCTCTCCTTCCTTATACTCACCTAATGCCTTCCCTGGCTTCCTTTAAGTTCCAAGTAAGTCCCTACTTTCTACAGGAAGTCTTTCCCAACCCCTTGTAATTCTACTGCTTTCCCTTTTGTGTTATTTAAATTATTGGGGGACTGGGTTGGGTTTTCTAAAATATTACTAAATTAGATATTAATGGCTACTGCATCAGATTTGGGCAGTAAGCATTTATTATTAATTAATATCACATATTATTAAAGTATTGACCATGTGTCTCTCTGAGTTCCCCACTACTCACAGGCTTAAAGGCCTAAACATTTACATAGCCAGTGTATTGAGTGAAGAGGGCAAGGAGAGGGCATATAGAGAGTAAAAGGGAAGCAGAGAGCAAGCCTCTCATGGCCCTGTCTTTTTATCCTCTTTTTGGTAAAGGTGGGTCACCATACATTGATCTAAGCTAATTGGTTAGCATTATTCTGCTCCACTGATTAACAAGACTTGGCGCAGTGGGGTGGTCTGGAGATCAAATTCCAGCAGTCTAGGTGTGCTTCTTCCACTAGCTAAACAAAAGAAACAATCTACATTCCTTTTATTAAGCTGAAGGCTCATCCCAGGCTGCTTTCTGGTTAAGGGGAAAGAGCAGCTAAAACTAAAGTCTGGGTTTCTCTCAGAAATCCATTATTAATTATTATTTTCTCACACTTTGTAAATTCTTTCCTATTTATCCCATATATAGCCTGTTTGCACATATTTTTTGCTTGTTGTCTGTCCCATTAAATTGTGAGGTCCTTAAGGGAAGAGACTATCTTTTTTGCCTGTCACATAGTGGGTGCTTAACTAATGTTTATTGACTGACCGGTTATATATGGGGGTAAAGGAAAGCATAGTCAGTCAATTAGTAAATATTTATGCAATGTATACCATGTGCCAGGCATTGTGCTAAGCACTAGGAATTTTAAAAACAAAAAAGGCAAAAGGTCCTTGCCCTCACAGAACTCACAATCTAATGGGGGAAAATTACACATTTTTTTAAAAAGCAAAAAAGGGAACAGAGCTTGTTTATCATGGAAGGGAAGCATAATGAAGACCTGAAGGTGGGTGGGAAATGATGAGATGACTGTCCTGAGCTCTCTCCTTTTGTGGGAGATCTGGAGAAATCTCTCAAATGTCCACCTTCCACACCCTCCAATCTGAGGGAAGGAGAAGTCCTGGATCCAGTAGATACTAAGGAGATACAACTTTCAGAGTTGATACAATCTTGCAGGAAGATGAATTGGTGAAGATTTGAAGTTCACTCCAAAGTTGTGAACATATATGATAAAGGTTCTTACTGCCATGGGTGTAAATAGGAAAGGTAGGAAAAGGAAATTATGGGCTGTGGAAGGAATATCCTCTTCAATGCAGTGGCAATGGCCTCCTTGCAGTTACACGGAAAAGACACTCCATCTCTTGATGATGATGATTGTTGTGGGCCCAAAGTTCCCCAGAAGTTCCCTGGGGTACATTGAGGAATCTTCTCCTTGAGAAACTAAACTGAAGGACAGATATACCTAGACAGATAAGCTGAACCAAATCCCACAGCCAGCTCCAGGACCTCCACCCTTCATTCTGATCTCCCTTACCCCTGGGGAGATAACTTTGGGTGTGGCTGTGGTCTTCTGTCAGGAAGAGAGAGATGGCTTGAGAGATCCATAGCCACCCCTCACCCAATTCCTCTAGCCACCACCAGTGGGGGATGGTCCTCCCTCACTAAAGGAACTTTCCACAGGCAGATGGTCCACCCACATCAGCCCCCTATAAAAGTGCCTGAGAGTCTCCTGCTCGAGGAGATTGGTACCTCAGAGCCATGTGCTTTGTTTCATACCTATCTCCCCATGAGAAGTCCAAGGATTTCTTTTATGGTTTCCCTTCCCTCCCTGCCTCCCTTCACTTGCCCCTAAATAAACTACCATCTTATTCTAACTGCTTTTGTGTGCAAGAGGGTGTAATTCTTTAAAGAGGAATTCCTAAGAACTCCAACCCCTAACCCAAACCCGTACCCCATTTCCCCCCATAACATGATGAACTCTGTTTTAACTGTAAGTCCATGTTCCTATATTGGCTTTGATGTGTCTATGGAACATGTAGATGGAGACAGGTGGACATCAGGTTGTCAGAGGAGAAGGAGAGCTGCTCAGGAGAGGGATGAAGGTTGGCTATGTAGATTGGTGAGTCATCTGCATAGAGATAAACCGAAGAGATCACCAAGAAAAAGAGAGGGTAAGAAGAGAAGACCGTGCAGAACAGAGGACATTTTACTATGAGTTGCTGGAGACAAGGGCCTGCTTTCAGGGTGTACATTCAAAATTGAATGTGGAAATTACCTATATGAAAGAAGGAGTCATGGCCATGAAGTGGGGAAGGAAATTTGTGGGTCCTGGTTCAGGTCACAGTACAGAGATAAATAGGCATAGACTCTACCTAAGCCTAGCTTCAGCTCTAAGTGAAAACTTTTGGTTTTGCTTCTTCCTCTCACTGTGAACAGGAAATTATTATTTCTCTCACTAAGTTCAGCTGACCACAGAAACCAAGCTCCTTCTGATAAGAGGTAAAGAGCATGAAAATAGGAAACAAAACTGGTCATGATATAGGGTGGTAACATGCAGAAAGAAACTCACTGAGGAACAACCTGAGAGCCTAAAGATGCAAACAATTAACACAGGATGTTCTAGGAAGAGTGAGGGTGAGACAAAAGCAAGAGGAGAAGAGGGTCAACATGTGCTTTGGACAGGCCTGACCATTCCAGTGCCAACGAACTACAGTTGTCAAGTTGTCATCTGCCTTGGACGATAAGGGTGTATCAATTGAAATTTGTGTGGTATTGGAAAAATGAAAAAAATTTTATGTGTTGGGGATAAAAATACGAGCAAGACAGTCCCCATCCTCAAGGAGCTTACAGTATAAGGGGAAGAAAATGCATATAGGGGGAGGGGGGCAGATAGGTGGTGTGGTGGATAAAGCACCAGCCCTGGATTCAAGAGGACCTGAGTTCAAAAATCCAGCCTCAGACACTTGACACTTACTAGCTGTGTGACCCTGGGCAAGTCACTGAATCCTTATTGCCCTGTCAAAAAAAAAAATGCATATAGGGGAATGGTGGCCAAAGAGGACTGTTTTAGGCAGTGAAGTCAGAGGGAATGTGGTTAGTTTCACAGGATGATGGATTGATTGAAATTTTCTTTCCAGTGTTGAAGTGATTACTCCAAGTCAGAGCTACAAGGCATGTGTCATGGTGGTTAGGGGAAGAGTAAATAGAGATATGTCAAGTTGCTAGAGCAAATATTTATTAAGTATTTACTAGAAATTTGAAATTGGAAATCTTATAAAAACAAATATTGAAAACTATCTCTACATGTAACTGTAAAATAATAAAATACTTTTATTTTAAAAAGAGTATTGAGTATATCCCAGTACTAAGGATACAAAGGCAAAGAGAAGATAAAAATTTATATGGTGCCTACTATCTGTCAGACACGGTGCTAAGGGTTTTAGTCTTTACAAGTCTGATTTGCTTTGATCCTCACAACAACCTTGGGAAGTAGGTGATATTATTATTCCCTTCTTACGGTTGAGGCAACTGAGGACAACAGAGATTATGTGACTGAATGAGTTCATAAGACTCCTGTATTGGACATTCTGAACTAGCTGTCCTTCAAATAACTTAAACTCATTATGTTCATGGGAAGTAGAAATCCAGGAAAGATTCGATGCAGAGGGATGTAAGCAGAAGGACAATTTAGACACTGACCACAGAAAGGAAAATTAATTTTGATAGACTTATGGACTCTGTTCAAAGAAATGACTAACAATGTCTCCAAAGAACCTCTGTTGGGTAACAGAAAGGAGATACTTTCACAGTGAGAAAGAAGACATAGATTTTTAGATATGGCCTCACGATTTTGTTTTTCTTGACTAGGCCTATTTGTTACAGCCTCCCCCCTCCCTTTTTACTTGGGGGAAAGGACTAAAAGGGGAAGGGGATTCCAATAGTGATGCAAAAGAAAAGAAAGGAGACCATTGAAATGACTTGAATGAAATTCACAGAGGTGTTAAAAAGAGTGCTGACTAGCACTGAGAAGTGGGGCAGTTTTGAAAGAAACCAGATGGATTTTATTATATGCTTAAGGAGAAACAAAGAAACAACAATAACAAAAACCAGTACAAGGGAATAGGAATTTGTGGTTTGTGCTACAAATTGTAAAGCCTCATTTTGGTGAGTTAAAATCCAGCCTTGGACACTTACTAGCTGTGTGACCCTGAGCAAGTTATTTAACTATTTGCTTCAGTTTTCTCCTCTTTAAAATGAGCTGGAGGGGGCAGCTAGGTGGCGCAGTGGATAGAGTACCAGCCCTGGAGTCAGGAGGACCTGAGTTCAAATCTGACCTCAGACACTTAACACTGGCTGTGTGACCCTGGGCAAGTCACTTAACCCCAATTGCCTCACCAAAAAAAAAAAAAAAAAAAAAGAGCTGGAGAAGGAAATGGCAAACCAGTCCAGTATCTTTGTCAAGAAAAACTCAAATGAGGTCATGAAGAGTCACCTACAACCAAAAATGACTGAACAGAAAGACAGTTACACTTCTTAGGGGCACTTTCATATTACCAGGTATCAAAAACTTTTTCCAAAGGAATAGATATCTAATGGTATGAACTTTAATCGTGGTGGCAGACCAGTGAGTGAAGTGTTTCTGGTCAGGACATAACTTTCATCAGTGGGCATTGGCCCACATTAGGCACATAATTATTATTTATTATTATCTCCTTTGTCCTTTTTAAGGCCAGTCCTACTTTCATCAATGTGACAATTAAATAAATCAATATCAATAAAAATGTAAAAGAAATCACAAGGACTCCACCTACTAGGATAAAGATTCACTATTTTACAAAAACTGCTGGAATAAAAAAGGATAGCAGTATGGAAGAAATTAGATTTAGACCAACACCTCATACCTTACACAAGATAAGATATGCAGAAGCAGCTGGATGGCACAGTGGATAGAGCACTGGGCATGGAATCAGTTCAAAAGGAATGAGTTCATATATGGCATTAGATGCTGACTGGCTGTGTGACTCAGCGCAAATGACAACCTCTGACTTCCTCAGTTTCTTCAACTGTCAACCTATATCTTAGAATCGTGAGGATCAAATGAGATAACATTTGCAAAGCATTTAGTTTATCACCTGGCACATAGTAGAAGATTAATGAATGTTTGTTCCCTTACCCTCACTTCCAAATGGGTACCTGACTGAGATATAAAAGGTCATATCATAAAGAAATTATAGAAACATGGAAAAAAATCACCTTTCAGGACAAAAGTTTGTGATGAATCATGGAATAAAGATAATTAAGACAAAATAGATAAATTTTGATTACATAAAATTAAAAAGTTATGGCATCATAGGAAATAATGAAATGAACAGTTTCAGAGTAAACTGGAAAGATCTCTATGAACTGATGAAAAACAAATTAAGCAGAACTAGGAGAGAAATGTATATTATGACAATAGCATTACCCAAAAAATAGTTCTGAAATCCACAGTTGCTAATGAGTTTCTGAAATTTATGCATGTTCATCATAAACTTCATCTGGTCCCTACCCACCAAGTTTTTTTTCCAGGTGAACAGAATAATAATCATACATTTCCTCAAAGTGTCTTCTCCAAAAACTTTGTTGATGTTCCCCTCAACTGTTTCATCTTCCTCTGTATATAAGCCCCATGGGGTCACCAGGAGGAGGGCATGCAGGCCTGGAGAGCATAGAAAGGAGAGATCGCAGAGCTCTTGCTGGGAGTCTATTCAGAAAAAGATATCTGGAGTGTCAATGAGCACAACTTTTCTTTGTCTCCAGATCTGTTGTTCTGTCCTGCACACTTGGGTCACTGGCTGCTCACTGAACCTGCACTCAAATACACACCTGCCCAGGATGCTGTTTCCCATGGCACTTTTCCCTGAACCATGTTTCCCTACAAGAAGAATCAGCAATTTATGTATCTCATTGTCTTGCTTAGGCTCTGTCATGTGCCTAGACCCTGTCAGAACAAGATAAACCTATTAATTAATAGCATTTTCCTGCAAATGGCAACAGTGTTCAGCAGGACTTACACAGGACTTTCCTGACAAGGAGCCTCACTTTACTATGTTTGAAACAGAAGCCATGGGAGTAGGTGAATACTAGAATCTGAATTGAAAAGGATCTCAAAAGCGTCATAAGAAAATTTTAAATTTCTTTTCTATTGGTTCTAGTACATCCATTTTATTTGAAAAGAAAACCATGTAACCTGCTGAAGCTTTTTGGAATTTAGCTGAGATTCCCAAAAGTTAAAAACCAGGAAAGGACATGTTGCAGGTAAACATACCTAATGTTTTTACCCTTTATTTGCAAAGGGAAACTTTTTAAATGGTCATTTTTAGAGACACTGGCATCAGGCAGCCTTGAGATGGATTCCCTATTGTCTCTGTACTTGAGCAATAGAGTACGAGGACATTGGTCAATCAGATAGATGAAATGTTGTAACAGATACTGGACCCATTCTGTGAGTTCTCTATCCCAAGATGGTTGGTATCAGGCTGGGTGTAGTGCATTAAACTCCAGTACTGTCTACGTGTTCAGATGGGTCAAGCTTCTCCTGATGGAGAATAGGAGTCCATATAGTCAGGACATGTAGGGAGCTAATCTGAATTCACTGTCATTAAGGGTCAGGGCAAAAAGGATTATTTCTGCATTGTCTAAGTTTTCATTTGTCATGGACAAAGAAATTAAGGCATTCATTTATTCCTTGAAAATTTTATATGGAGAATGCCGATTATGCTTATTGACTTGACTTGACTTGACTTGATGGGATGTGCCTGGAGCATAAAGGACTAAAGCTCATCCTTATATATAGATCTCCTACTAGCTAGTCCTTACCCATACCATGTTCCTTACATCCATGCTTTTTTTCATGCTGTCATGCTTTTCTTCTTACTGAAATGCCCTCCTTCTCTTTCCCTAACCAAATCTCTCTAGTCTTGGCCTATGTAGACACAGACATAAAATAACAGACTCTAAAAGGATAAAATAGAAATTGAGACATGGTCTTACCAGGTCCATTGTCTTCCAATTGATAGGCTTTGATCATATTCACCAATCCCTGAAAAAATAAAGAGGGAAGGTATGGAACAATCTTTGTGAATCACCAAATTCACCATCCCTCCAAGAACTTTCTTGGAAATTGTTTTTAAATCTTTAAATACCAAGAATTGAGCCTACTAAGGAGAATAAAATAGTCCCAGATGTTAAAAATCAGAGATGAAACAATAGGTACCTACCCTGCCAGAACCTTGGGACCCTCAAGAAAGCCCAGCAAGGCCTGCACAGAAAGACAGTAAGTTGCTAGTCCCAACTGCTGTTGCTATTTCTGATACTTCTTGGAAATCATCCATTCCAACTCTTTTTTACATAGGAGAAAACTGAGGCCCAGCGAGGGTGAATGGCTTGCTAGTCAGTAAGTTTCAGTATAATCAGGCCTCCTGATAGATCCTGCTCAGTCTGCTTTAGATTTTAGCACTGCCTGCTTAGCCTAGAGTTTTATTTCCTACACAAAGCTTATCTCTGTTGGGACAAAAAGGACCTATTGAAGCCATTCCCTCTGAGCATCCCAAAGGAGAGGGTCATCAGAATAACAAGGGAATATATATTATTTCCTTATAGTTCAGTGTCATTCAACAGTCATTCATCTAGTGTTCCACTATGTGTCCATGTTTGGGGACAGACCTCTGTTTGGTGTTCAGAGCCCTTCATAAGCTGTCCTTCCTTTCTAGTTCTCTCACACTATCCTTCCCTCCCCCAAGTATTCTGTGATCTAGTGACACTAGTATCCTTGATGTTCCTTGAACAGTTCTTTGAAATCCATCTCTTGGCTTCATCCATTTTCTCTGACTCTCCACCATGCCTGGAACACTCTCCCTCCTCATCTCTACCTACTGCCTTCCCTGACTCTTCAAGTCCCAACTAAAATATCATCTTCTACAGTAGCCTTTCCCAACTCCTCTTAATTCTAGTGCCTCACCTTTCCTAATTATTTCCTTTTTAAACTGTATCTAGTTTGTATACATTTGTTGTCTCCCCATTACTCTGTGAACTGCTTTAGGGCAAACATTATCTTTTGTATCTCTTTGAATTCCCAGCACTTAACATAGGGCCTGGTACATAGGAGGTGCTTAATAAATGCTTACTCACTTGACTGAATGGCTGGTAGTTAGAAGAGAAGGTGAAGCCACTATTCCTGTTGTTTATGGTTACAATTCAATTCAAAAAACCTTTTTTCAAGACCACTCTGCTTGGTAGCTTAACAGAGTTTAAGCTACATTCCCTTATGGGTATTACAGTTTATTAAAAGGATAGGAAATCAAAATGATTATAATGCATAATAATACATGATAAGTACATTTTACCAACAGGAAGAGACAAAGGAAGACTTCATGGAGGAATTGGAATTTAATAGGAGTTCAGCATTAAAGGATAGGTAGGAATTTAGAATGTGAAGATGAAGACAAGACATTGTCGACTCAGGTAACCATGTAAATAGAGAAACAGAGCTGGAAAAGTATATTGCATATTTAGGAGAAAGATGATAGTCCAATTTGGCCAAAACATAGAGTTGATAGAAGAGAGTAATAAGAAATAAGGCCAGAAATCTGGGATGATGCCAGATTTTGGAGGAGCTCATATTCCAGGCACAGGAATTTGATATTTATTTATGTGATGTTTAAAATCTAATGTGGGTCCTAACCTGTGCCTCCCCATTTTGGGGGGTAAACTAGCTAAGATTTACTGATAAATTCAGCAAGAGTTTAGGCTTTTAAGTATTTATTAAAGTGTATTAGAAGTTAGTGAATAGAGAGAGGTTGAGAACAGATCCCTTATAGCATGGAAAACCCTAGCTTATGTGGGGACCAAATTTTAATTGGGGAGTGTTAGCTAGGCGGCTCACCGCAATATTGGGGAAAGGAAGGAGACCAACAGCCTCCCTCAAAAACAGAACAGGGTTTATTAACAAGAACAAACTTTAAAAACACAAGCAAGATCAGTAGAATTAAGGGAAAGGGGAAAAATGGGAGGAGGGAAACGATATGACCTGAATAACACCACTGCCCAGGGATCAGCTGAGAACACACGACTGCATCCTGTAGCTTTCCAGCTTCAAGCTAGAATGGGGAAATTCCGCCCTTCTCCTTCCCAGCAGACCCCAGCCTGGCCACACACAGCCCCAAGCCAATTGGCTGGCAGCCCTGACTGACAGTCACATGACTGACCTCATTGGGCTTCCAGTCTTTACAATTTTGCGAGGCCCATGTAGGCATCATCGAGTGGTGATGATGTGAGGTGTCAGTGCCATGGTGACAGCTACACCAGTGGGTGAAACCCCATGCCATTTGCAGAGGCATTGTACCTGAGCCCCAGGCCAGTGCGCATGCCAGGGTTTTAAAAATTCTAGCCAAAAGATGGGTTTATAAAAACCTCAAATAGTAATTAATTCTTTACACTTAGATCTATTTGGTATAGCCAGAGAGAAACCCTTGCTTTTCCTAGCAGTTCACGTGAAATTCTGCCACCTCACTGAAATCCCATATGAAAAGAGACCCTCTATTTTTCTCTGTCTCCCTGCTGCCAAGCCAATGTCTGAATGAAAAAGGGCCTGATCCTCAGCAACTTTTCCCAGAAGCCATCTGTGAAACAGGAAGCAGGCCCGTCGACACACACAGCTGCAAGCTAATTGGCTGGTAGCTTTGATTGACATGACTACAAGCAGTTCTACAGACACAATTTCTGGATGCCAAGTCACATGCTTTCTCCTCAGGGTGGAGCTCTGATTCTCATACTTAGAAAGAGTAAGATGGCAGAGGAGAGAATAGGGGAAGAGTAGGGATCAATTGATCATTATAGACAGAAGTCCTAAACAACCTACAAAAGAAATGGAAAAGCAAATAAGGAAACTGGAAATAAGAATTGGAAGAACTTAAAGGGATAGATGGCAAAGGTACTAATATAGATCATGATTAATTAGCTGGTCAGAATTTATCAAGAATCTATTATTAGAGGGACAGCTAGGTGGTGCGATGGATAGAACACTGGCCCTGGACTGAGAAGGACCCAAGTTCAAATCCAGCTTCAGACATTGACACTTGTTAGCTGTGTGACCCTGGGCAAGTCACTTAACCCTCATTGCCCCACCCAAAAAAAACAGTTTTTAGGGTGCAAGGAGTATTTCATGTGTAATCTGAGGATCTGAGTGTAAATCTTGACTTTGTATAACAGCAAATTAATTAATTTCTCAGGGAAGCACTTTCCTCATCTGTAAAATGAAAAACTTGGCATAGTAGGTGAAGGTCTACATTCCCTTCCAACTCTTAATCTATGGTTCTATATGTGAGATAGTGTGCTATTTGTTGATCATTCAGAGGAGGATAGACTATGTTCCCTAACTTCAAGGAATTAGCAATCTAATTGGTGAAATGAGATCGACCCAAATAAAATGACTAGAAAATAATAAAGGACAGAATATTTTTTAAATGTAATACTGTTGGAAACAGACTATAAGAGAGAGATGACAGAGAAGAAATTGGTGAAAAGCTAAAAGAAAAAAAGTATTTTGGGGGGGATATTTGCCTCCAATGGGGACATTCTTTCTAGTCCTCCCTCTTCCTTCAGCCCTCCTTCTCTAGAGTTTCTACATTTTATTTTCCAACCAGGCCTAATAACAGACTTCCTAAAGATACAATGCTGGCCTCCATTGTATACTGTTATACAGATCTTCTCCAGAAGCCCATTCACTTGGAGTCATTCCGCCCTCCTGTAACTTGGCAATTGAAAATATAGTACTGAAAACCACAATACTTAATGAGTTTCTGAAGTGGTTTATGTGTATTCTTTATGAACTTCATCAGGTCTCTGCTTCCTAAGACTTTTTTTCTGAGTGAACAAAATGATCACATCATTCCTCAAAACTTCTTTTCCAAATACCTTCTTAATAATACCTAACCACTGAGAAGCTATGGAGGATGTGGATTGAGAAAAGGCCCTATGGTTTGACAACTAAGAGATTAATCATTACTTTGGAGACAGCAGGTTCAACTGAATGATAATGTTAGAAGCCAGATTGCAGAGACTTAAGAGAATGAGAGAAAAGTAAGTAGAAGCACCAATTGTAGACAACTCTCTCAAGAAATTTGTTGTTGTTTGTCCTTCATTCTCAAACAGGACCATGACATCATAGTGATGTCATGACTTGCACTGAATTGGATTTAAGTGAGGGAGGGCTGTGCAACATCACCAACCTCACTCTCTCCTCCAGAGCCATCTGGAGCCAGTGGCAAGATATACATCAGGATGATTGAAGATGTCCCCAGATGTTTAAAGCAATTTTGTTTAAGTGAGTTGCCCAGGGTCATACAACAAGTAAGTGTCTGAAGTGAGATTTAAACTCATGTTCTCTTGACTCCAGGGCCAGCACTCTGTCCACTGCACCACCTAGGTGCCCTTTCAAGGAGTTTAGACAGAAAAGGGAGGAGAGATACTACATAATGGCTAGTGGGGATGGATGAATCAAGTGAAGAATTTTTGAAGATGGAGAAGACTTCAGAATCTTATAGGAAGTAGGGAAGTTGCCAGTAGGCAGGGAGAATTTGAAGATTAGTAAGAGTAGAGATGATATAATAGTATCTGTTGGAGGAGACAGGATCACTTGAGTATGTAGAGTGCTTTGCCTTGGCAAGAAGGGCTACCTCTTCATGTGAAATAGATGTGAAGAAGTAGAAGAAAGCATCTAAATGCTATTGGATGAGGACTAGAGGGTACTCTCAGTTAATGGCTTCATTTTTTTTCAGTGAACTATGAGGCAAGGTTCTCAGCTGAGAGTGTGGGAAGGGGAAGCCCTAGTGTTATGGGAGATAATAGCTTTGTGTAGGTTCCTCACCTAAAGAATTGGAAACTCAGACTCCATTCATCTGAAGACATGAAAATGTTTATTTGAGGAGGATACAGAGTGTGTAGCAATAGTAGGGATCAAGATTGCTAGATTTATTGAGGGTCTGGGTGATTTTCTCCTCCCATTCTTGGGATTCTCTTTCACAGACTTTGGAATGTTGGGCAATGTTTAAATCTCACCTCAGACACTTACTAGTTGTGTGACCCTGGGACAGTCACTTAACCCCAATTGTCTTATCAGCTGGGTGGAAGGAATAAAGAAAGCACAGAGTGGTATGTATCAACTGAGTGGAAAGCACAAGACTGGTACGTACTTTTGTTCATCCTATTTTGCAATATTTGCTAACTGGTGAAAAGCACAGGGTCTCATCTCAAAACATAAGGTCCCATCTCCATCACTGCCTACTCCCATCAATAGGAGATTGGGAAAAGTTGCTGTGGTTAGTGGGATAGTGAGTCAAATAGAGATATAAAAGCATTGGCTTGCTTCCATGAAGGATCAGTTGAGATTATTTGAGATAAGTTTGTTGTGGATTCACCACAGTTTTCTGACTGTCTCCACCTTCATCCAATTGCATGTCAGTAGGAGTGAAGGAAATGAATTGTCAGAGTAATCCAAGGCTGAAGTTTGACAGGGAATTATCAACAATAGGACAAGGAGACTTAAGAGAGGAGGACAGTGTGGAGTTCAATTGGTTTACAAAGGGAGTCAACATGGGAAAGGGAGCAGACTGTAGCCAGTACAAAAGAAACAGTTTGGGGGAAAACTGAGGGATTGAGGAAATGAATGTCTCAGTGAGGACTTCAAGGTTTGGGTTTGTAAGACAGAGAGAGATAGAATGACAACAGATTGGGATCAAACAAAGGCAAGTCAGTTCATAAACATGAGAATCATACATTTCTGGATGACGACAAGATAAGAGTATGATGTATGGGTTTGAGTTGAAATGGTGGAGGAGGTCATAGGAAATGAGCAAGTTGAAGAACTGGGAGCATCAATATATAGGTTGAAATCGATTATTATGAGAGTAAGAAGACTAGTATGAATAAGAAGACTATGAGACAGTCACTAAACTCACTAAAGAAGGAAAGAGTGTCCTATAAATTGGTAGACAAAAGCCATCAGAATCTTGATTGGGTGATAAATATGGACTGAATAAATCTCAAAGGAAAAGAGGTGAGTTGTGGTGGTAGAGAAAGAATCTGGAAGAGGCAAGGGGTAGCAAAGAATATTTTAACTCCTTGATGGCTACCAGTTAGTCTGGAGTTATGAGTAAAAGTGCATCAAAATATGGAAAGTGTAGCCAGGGTAGCTGTGTCTCCACAAGGGAGTCAGGACTAGTGAGTGCAAGATGGAAGGACCAGGAAAAGAAAAGATTTAAGATGAAATCTATTTTTTTACCTATGGAGCAGGCATTCAAGAGTGCACAGAGTCCACAGTGCACAAAGGAAGGAAGTAGAGAAAGAGGGATTGAGGGAGATTAGAATAAGGGAGTGGTCAGTAGGGGACAGATAATGGGATTTGAACAAGAGCCACCAAGGGTTCAGGATCATTGGGATGAGAAGGGAATTACAGAGTGGGAATAGGGGTAAGGATTCAGCTTCAAAGTGTGGTCCCCGGTGCTCAGGCAGCTATGGGTAGGTAGAAAGATATAGGCAGATATGGAATTTGTAAGTTTGCTTGGAGTCCTAAGAAGCCATAGAATGTCCCTGAGCATGACAGAATGGTTGTTCAGGGAGGTTAAGGAGACAATAGACTGCTATGTAGTTGTAAGAAGCCTCAGACAGTGCATGCAGTGGACTGGATACCACCTCAGGAAGTCTGCCTACCCTCCCACTGAAGTGATTTGGTTCTTTACCCATGTAAGTAAGAGCTGTCTCCTCTTTCCCTGTCCACCTGCAGTGAGTGATAAATGAGGACACATCCACCTCAGTGCAGAAAGGATTAAGATAGCAATGAAAGGGATGATTTCTCTGTTTGAGCCCTTAGTCTGTGGAGAGTGGTCCAAGAAGGAATAGGATGGCAACTTGGGTACTCAACAAATCTGGAATATTACCCACAACGTATTTTAAGATAACTTTTCCTTGTTCAAAATTCCTATAAATGTTACCTAAAATTATCTAGAGGTAGAGTCATATCAGAAGGCATGGGGACTATGTCAGTTTGTCCTACCACCCCGCATCTCTCACCACCATGCCTTCTCCCTCTGCATCTCATTCTTTCTCTCCATCCTCACTACACCCACAAGTTAACCTGGATTTAGTTTAATGATATACTGAACAAACTAATTTCTGCTAGACTTGAGCTAAAATTATAGAATCCACTATTAGTATTGATATTTTTCTTCAACAGATATAATAGTTATATTCAAGCATTTCAATGCTGCTGTACCTAAGAGGAATGCATTTGGTTCTATTTGTTCCAAGAGTGAAGATATAAAAGCAGTTGGAAAGAGGTAAATTGAGGCTTGATGTCAGTGACAATTCTTAATTATGAGAGCCCTCCTGAAGTGGACTACACTCCTTCAAGAAGTGAGGGCTTGGGCATCTAGGTGGCACAGTAGATAAAACACTGGCCTTGGATTCAAGAGGATCTGAGTTCAAGTCCAGCCTCAGACGCTTGACACTTACTAGCTGTGTGACCCTGGGCAAGTCACTTAACACTCATTGTCCCCCCCCCCCACACACACACACACAAAAGTGAGGGCTTCCTCTCCTTGGAGCGCTCCCAGCAGAGAAAGGAGGACCACCTGCTAAGCTTTGCTACAGTGAGGAGACCCCTCAGGTATCAGCTGGAATCACTGGCCCCAGAGGTCCCTAGCAACTCTCAAATTCTGTGATTCTGATTCTGTGGTATTGTCTAACAAATGACAGAACCCTATAAAATACCAAGAGATCATAGGGCAAGAGTGATAAATTCCAGAATGGTTCAAAAGAGAAAGTATAATTTCTAAAATAAGAAAGAAGGTATAAATTAAGGTGAAGAACCAGAGCTTTCAATGTTGATTTTAAACCTCTCCCTGTCTATTCTAAAAACAAAATTAACACAGTAGGTAAAATGAAACACACATGGGAAGCACTATGATTTTATTTGTATGGCCAGGTCACACAAGGAATTCTGACCTCCCATTTACCCTGTTGTATAAGGGAAGGTATGTGTTCATGTACATCTTCCAGGCACACTGCTATATCATTAGTCTGTCCTCAACAGTCTTGGGGACTTTCTTCTCCATAGTTTCCCAGGGAAGTATAAGTGTACACCTGGCCTCTCTCCTGCATGCCTTGTTTGTCCCTCTTAGGGTGGGATAGTGTGGGGGATCAGAATGAATCCATTTGTTGTCTACCTGCAGTCATGGACCTCTGCTACCCAAGTGTGAGTTGCTTATAACAAATCTTCCTTTATTATTCACTATACTGGCTGTTCCAGCATCATTCTTCAGTATCTCTTTTATCTCGGCTTATGGGGGTACTTATTCCTGCAAGGCTTTCCTGGGATCCAACGACCTAATAGAGAATTTCTCTAAAGGAACAGAAACTGTACCACAGATCTACCTTCATAAAACATAAATAAAATGTGCGGCTCAAAACCACTCAACTTGAAAACAGGAAGACTTGCACATTTCTCCTCATAGATATAAACATCTGAGCAAGCCTAAATTGCAAGGAGAGCTCCACATGGTTGTTCTGCAGGTATTCAAGGATGGGTAAGGGCTTTTTCCTGAAATTTTCATATAGAGGCTCCAGGGAGCAAAACTTCACTTGACTACACTAGGGCAGCATGTTTCCTTTGGCTGCATTTAAATCCCCCATGAAATAACATCCAGAACATAAGAATCAAAAGCTTTATAGCTGGAAGGGACCTTTAAGATCCTCTAATCCACCCCTGCCAGGATGCTGAGAAGCAACTTGAGCTCCTTCTCTGAAGTGCAATGAGTTGCCCAAGGTCACACGGTTAATCATAATAAGATGGAAAGGGAAACACACCACAGCAGGAAAGATTGAAGTGAGATAGAAGAATGTGTTAGGAACAATTTTTAGGTGGGGGAACACACCAACAAGGAAGCTGCTCCTCTTCGCATCCCAGCCTGATTACAGATGAGGTCAAGATAGCCAGGATTATAGGAAACCATCTTTGTGATCAGATTGTGGGAATGCATTAGCAACCAGGCCCCTTCTTGGAATTGGCAGACACTGGGGCTACCTTTGCTCCCTCCAAGATAGGCTGTTACCCAAGGACTCTGGAGATAGTGCCCTTATTGCCTCCGGGGAGGTTCCAGCTTCAGTACATGACAGCCAAAAAAGGGTGGGCTAGGCCAAAGCTTCTTAAACTGTGGGTCTTGGTCCCATATGGGGACATGTAACTGAATGTGGGGTTGGGGTAGGGTTGAAAAATTTGGCAACAGTAAAAAGTTAAGAAGCTTTGTTATATATCAACATACTTGGGGTTACATAAAATGTCTCTGGTGAAAAGAGGTTATGAGGGTGAAAAAGTTTAAAAAGCTCTAGGCTAACAACTTCTCTACTTTATTTACTTTGTGAGGGGTGGTAATTTAATATAACTATGGTTACAGCAACGTTTATGAGGATATTACCCAGGTCCCTACTGACTCCAACGCTAAGTTTTCTCCCATTTTCTCATGTTAAGCAAACAACAAAGGTTAAATACACTGCATAGGATTAGAGAGACCCTGGCCGAGGTCGAAGGGGAATTATAATGTAATTTCCAAACAAAAGACCTTTTTCAATTTTACTTGCTACTTTTCTTTGTAAACCGAGGCAGACATTTTCTTTAGGGAATTTAGATCTCTCTTTTCCCTCAAATGCGAAAGATAACCCAGAGAATGCAAAGACAGTTCTCAAGACCCAAAATGCCCTTTTCCAAAAGGAAAGAAAGCCAGAGAAAGGTGATGCCTGTGAAATTAAAGAAAGGTGTTTATTAAGCAGGGAAGTAAAACGTGAAGATGGGGACTGTCAGCCTATGCTGACCACTCACCAAGTAATGAATGGAGAGAAAGAATGGGTAAGGAACTGGGGGGATGAGCCTGGTGTGTGGGGGAGATGAGGTGAGCTTTGAAAGGAATGAGTCAGTGAGAAACTTTCCATCCAAGGGCAGAGAGGAGTGAGGCATTTCAAGTATCAGTACTGTGGCCCTTTGATACACAAATAAGAATGTATTCTTGGTGATAAGTAGTCCATAGTTTAAAGCTTGAGCATAGGCATTGATCAGAAGGACACATAAAACAAGATGTGTCCTAGAGCCCCATAACCAATACTTAGGGAAGTGTCTGAAGATAAGCATGTCTCTTGAAGGTTCATAAACTACCAAATGCCTCAGGCTTGGCTTTAAAGCTGCTATAGCTTCCAAGCTGGGTTTTCTCTTGGTCACTGCATAGGATTGTTACTATGTCAAGCCACTCACTCTGTGTCTTAGTTAATACAGCCAGTCTTCATACATCTCCGTTACTTGGATAATTGGAGAGCTCAAACACAAATGAACTTGAACATCTACAAATGTTGCAATTCCCTGTTACTCTGTTTTCCGGGGCTTAAGGCCTATAACCCTCAAGTGAATCCCATTCTCTCTTGGGTGTATGCTCTATAGGGTCCCCTAAGATTCAAAGGAGAGAAACAAAGGGGCCAGCTAGGGTGGCGCAGTGGATAAAGCACCGGCCCTGGATTCAGGAGTACCTGAGATCAAATCCGAGCTCAGACACTTGACACTTACTAGCTGTATGACCCTGGGCAAGTCACTTAACCCTCATTGACCCTGAAAAAAAAAAAAGGAGAAACAAAAGACCCTCTCCTCCTCCACCTCCACCTCCCTCAATCCCCTTCTACTTCACCCCTTTCTGCCCCCTTGAGAAGGCTTCCAGGTGATCCGTGCTGGAAGATGGAAACCATAGTCAATGCATAATCTTCTTCATAATATTCTGAGCACACAATAGAAATACTCTGTTGAAAGAAGCAATTTTTCAGCTCCTGGTCACAAGTGATCAGGTCAGCTGGTGAGAATGGTGCCCAGAGGAGACTCCAGGTGGAGGGCTTTCTCAGTGATCCTTTAGATTCCTCCCTCCCTACACCTAAAGATCTCCAAAAAGGACTGGAAAACCTGAGAAAACTTTGGATTTAAAATTTGCAGCTTACAGGGTCCTCCTCTTTCTTATTCTCACATACACACATTGTACATACATGTGTACATGCATGTAGGCACACACTTGTAAACATGGACACACTCGTAAACATACACACACACATATATCTGCTCCTCCTTTCAAAAGTAAGCTCCTAATCTCTAGCCTTCCACAGAATCAGAATCTTCTTCCAAGAAAGTCTTAAGTACCATTAACACTTCATGGTAAATTGAGACTCCATCTTCTCTCTTTGAGAAAAATTTGATTTCAAGATTTCTCTGTAGAATGAAAGGTCCTGACCCATTTGAGGGATTCTAGGTATCCTATGCATTCATAGGGAGAGATGCTTGATCCTTCTCAAAGTCCCTGACAAGGTAGGCAGCCATCTCCCCAATCTGCATATGACTGCCCTGATCTTGAGTTATTTCTGAAAGAATTGTCACTTTCAAATCCATTCCTGCTTCAAACACAGATGTGCACCTGCACACATAGACAGACAGTAGCTTGGAGGAGTCCATTCAGCTCTGGACACTCCTAGGTTCTCTACTTTTGACCTGGTCCCACCCTGCTTTCTCTTCCTCTCCTAGGAAGGATGGTTGCCTTCTTACTGCAAAGGATTCTGTTTCCTCCCAATACAGTTCCTCCCAATACAGTTTCTGTATAAATCTACGAGAAAGAAGAGGCTCTTTTGGTGGAGAAGGGATTAGGGATTAGGGAAGGGAGAAGGGATTAGGAGAAAGGCCAGCTGTTCTCTGCCTGTCTCTCCTAGATCATCAGCCTTCTTCCTCCCTTAGGGACTGTTGATTAATACTCTTGTAAAAAAGAAATCTTGTGACTGAGGAGAAAACGAAAGCTACTCTGTGCCAAGAGTGATGTAGTCTGACGAATGAGACATGTAAACAGAGAACACAGACACATACACACTCCCCTCCTGCTGGTACTTCTCTGTTGCCTGGTGTGCTAGACCAAATTTCTTAAAATGTCAGTCGAGACTCCATATATGGGGGTTGGGAATTTTTTGCACTAGTAAAAGGTTTCTGAATGATAATGACTAAAAATTAATTCAAAATCAAATGCAATGAATACGAGGTGCTTCTGGCAGTGTTTGCCGTGTGCAACACAGCAAACACTGCCAGAAGCCTCGGTTCTGAACACACAACATGAGCACTTTGCACTGCACTGCCTTCAACACCAGGCAATGCCAATGAATAGTTTGAGAAACACCTCAGCTCAGAATCGAGACTATTATATGTTATGAATTGCAGTGTTTTTACTGTACATACAAAGATTTCTGCTCTTACAGAAACATAATAGCTTAATTATGGATAATAAAGACTTTGAATATTCTCCTACCATCATTCCTCAGCATGCAAGCTTCAAATTAGTATATCTTTGGATTGGATTGTGTTAGAATGTTTGATTTCCAGGGGTGAAGCAAGGATTCCCATTATCACCTCTTTATTTCATATTGTACTTGTAATGTTGACCCTAGCAATAGGAAAATAAAAAGAAATTAAAGGAATTAGAATGGGTAATGAAGAAACAAAACTATCACTCTTTGAGGATGATATGGTGTTATACTTAAAAAATCCTAGGGAATCAACTAAAAAGTTTCTTTAAATTATTAACAACTTTAGCAAAGTTGCAGGATGCAAAATAAACACAAATAAATCATTAGCATCTCTATATCAAGTACTAGCAGGAGTGGGGTATGTATGTGTTTGTGTTCTCTGTTTACATGTCTCATTCCTCAGACTACATCACTCTTGGCAGAGAGTAACTTTCGCTTTCTTCTCAGTCACAAGATTTCTTTTTACAAGAGTTTTTTTTTTCCTTTTTTTTTTTTTTATTTTTAGTGAGGCACTTGGTGTTAAGTGACTTGCCCAGGGTCACACCACTAGTAAGTGTTAAGTGTCTGAGGCCAGATTTGAACTCAGGTACTCCTGACTCCAGGGCCGGTGCTCTATCCACTGCACCACCTAGGTGCCCCTTTACAAGAGTTTTAAGCAACAGTCCCCGAGGCAAGAAAAACAAAGTCCAACAACAATAGATAGAAAGAGAAATTCCATTCAAAATAACTGTGGCCAGTATAAAATATTTGGGAGTCTACCTGCCAATAAAAACCCAGGAACTACAAAACACTTTTTACTCAAATAAAGTCAAATCTAAACAATTGGAAAAATATTAATCGCTCATGGTTAAGTCAAACTAATATAATAACAATGCAATCCTACCTCAGTTAATTTGTTTATTTAGTGCTATACCAATCAAACTATCAAAAATGTTTTATAAATCTAGAAAAAATAATAACAAAATTCATCTGGAAAAACAAAAACTCAAGGATATCATGGGAATCAATGAAAAAATACAAAAGAAGGTGATCTAGCAGTACCAGATCTCAAACTGTATTATAAAGTGGTAATTATCAAAACAAACTGGTACTGGCTAAGAAATAGAGAGGTAGATCAGTAGAATAGACTAGGTACAAATTACACTATAGTAAATGACTATAGTAATGTAGTATATGATAAACCCAATGATCCAAGCTTTTGGAATAAAAACTAGTTATTTCACAAAAACTGCTGGGAAAACTGGAAAACAGTATGGCAAAAACTAGGTACAGCCCAACATTTCACACCATACACTAAAATAAGGTCAAAATGGGTACATGATTTACACTTAAAGGATAATACCATAAGCACATTAAGAGAGCATGGAATCAGGGCAGCTAAGTGGCACAGTGGATAAAGCACCAGCCCTGGATTCAGAAGGACCTGAGTTCAAATCTGGCCTCAGACATTTTACACTAGATGTGTGACCCTGGGCAAGTCACTTAACCCTCATTGCCCCACAAAGAGAGAGAGAGAGAGAGAGAGAGAGAGAGAGAGAGAGAGAGAGAGAGCATGGAATCATTTATCTGTCAGATTTATGGGCAGAGGAAGAATTTAGGGCTAAAGAAGATATGGAGAATAAAACAAAATACAAAATAGATCATTTTGATTATATAAAATTTAAAAAAGTTTTGCACAAACAAAACTAATATAACCAAGATTACAAGGGAAGCAGGAAACTGGGAAAGAATTTTTGAAACAAATATCTTGATAAAGGTCTCATTTCTCAATTGTATAGAGAACTGAGTCAAATTTATAAAAATATAAGTCACTTCCCAATTGATAAATGGTCAAAGGATATGAACAGGAAGTTTGGAGACAAAGAAAAGAAAGCTATCTATAATCATATGAAAAAAATGCTCTAGATCACTATTGATCAGAGAAATGTAAATTAAAACAACTCTGAGGTATCATGTCACAGCTATCAGAGTGGCAAATATAACAAAAATAGAAACATTGGATGTTGGAGGGGATATGGGAAAACTGGGACACTAATCCACTGTTGGTGGAGTTGTGAATGAATCCAACCATTTTGGGGAACAATTTGGAACTATGCTCAAAGGGATATAGAACTGCGCATATCCTTTGATCCAGCAATACCACTGCTAGGTTTATATCCCAAAGATATCCCCTAAAAGAGAAAAAGACCTTTTTGTACAAAAATATTTATAACAGCCTTTTTTGTGGTAGGTAAGAATTGGAAATCAAAGAAATGCTCATCAATTGGGGAATGGCTAAACAAGCTGTGATATATGATATGATGGAATATTATTGTGCCATAAGAAATGACAAGCAGGATGACTTCAGAAAGGCCTGGAAAGACTTGTATGAACTGATGTATAGTGAAGTGAGCAGAACCAAGAGAATGCTGTGAAGATATGGCAATATTGTTTGATGAAGAACTGTGAATGACAACTATTCTCAACAATACAATGATCCAAGAAATTCCCAAAGGACTATTGATGAAACATACTATCCACCTTCAAAGAAAGAACTGATATTGATGGAACACAGAGTGCTATTTTTGCTTTCTTTCATTTTTTCTCTTATTCAAGTTTTCTTGCATAAAATTAATAATATAATAATGCTTTTACATAACCCATATCTGATTACTTACCACCTGGAGAGGGGGGAGGTGGAAGGATGGATAAAAATTGGAACTCAAAACTATAAATAAAAATGTTCATTGCTTTAAAAAAATAGGTTGTAAGGAAATATACATTAAGGTTCATAACTGTGAATGTAAATGGAATGAGCTCACCAATAAAATAAAAAAAAATAGCAGAATGAATTAGAAAGCAGATTCCAATGACATGTTGTTTACAAGAAGCCCATGTAAAAATGCATAGATTCACACTGAGTTAAAATAATGGGCTTTACCACAATTTATTATGTTTCAGAGGAATTAGGAACAGCAAGGGCAGCAATCAGAATCTCAAAGAAGGCAACAAAATAGATTAAATGAAGAGATGAATAAGAAAACTACATTTTACAGTTGAGGAAACTGAGGAAACAGGGTGAAGTGACTTTTCCAGGGTCATACAGCCAGTAAGTCTGAAGCCAGATTTGAACTCAGGAAATTGAGTCTTACTAATTCTAGGGCCAGCACTCTATCCACTGTGCCACTTAGTTACATTCTTCAAGGCCTACCTAATCCCCAAATATCTGTAAAATGAGCTGTAGAAGAAAATGGCAAATCCCTTCTGTATCTGTGCCAAGAAAACCCTAAATGGCAGCATGAAGAGTCAGACACAACTGAATAACAACTAGAAGGCATTGAGGGGAAAAAGCCCTTGAGGAACTCACCAAATCATCCAGAAACACTGATGATCTTTTTATCACAAATTAGAAGGCTTAGTCATAGTCATACTGCCATGTGAAGGCACCAGAGTTCATTGGTTACGGCCATGCCCTGACGCTTCTGAAACATAAACACTGATTTGGAATGCAAAACTGAAAGTAACACTTCAGATTCCTTTACCAGCCCAGGGGAGAAGACCATTTTTAACTCTCTGAGAGGTGAGTCTGGTTAGGGGCTGAAGAATAACAGGGGAGGAGATGTGAGGAGATTTGTTGTCAGGGGAGGGAACACTGGAAGAAAAGGAGCAGGGATTTCTGGGTTTGGAATTGTGAAAGGAAGGGTGGCTCAGTCTAATGCACATGTTTGACTAATTTGTCTGTATGTCTCTTCCTATTTAATACCTTTCTTTTACTGTACATTAATGAAGGAAATTATCTTTATTACAATGATTTTTAGGGGAAAAAATTATCCTCCATTATTACCCCTCCACTGCATGATTATCTACTACTATACATATTCACCTGTGCCCTAGGCAGATGATAAATATGGATAAAATTTTGGACTAGGAAGACATGACTTCAAGTCCTACCAAAGACATTTACAAGCCATGCTAATTCATACCAACTAAACTCACAAGAGACTTACTGCTAAATTAGAAAAACAATTTCAAATGTAGGATTTCAAATAGTAGGATAGCAAGTACAAATTCTTAGGGCTGACAGTCCCTATGAACATTTCCACTCAGAAGAGCAAATTATAGATCTGCAGGTGTTTGGTTAATATGACATTCGATCAAGAGAAGCAGAAGGTTCTTTTTAAAAAGATTTTTATTGATACCTTCTGTGTTTTCATCACCTAGATTTCCTTGCCCCCAAATCCTCTTTCCCCTCTCCCCTACCAGATAGTAAACCCTTAATATCAAATATGTTTAAAAAAGAAAAAGAGAAAGGAGGAAAGAAATCTATCAAAATCAACTGAGAGATTGGAATAAAAATCCGATATCATATATCATGTTCAATACTTGTGAATCCTGACCTCTGATTTCTCCTTTTCAGGAGAAAATTATTAATCATTACTTCTTGGCATTCTGGCATATCTTTCTTGGCATTCAGATTTGGTTGCTTTTTGTTGGTTGTTATTCCCAGTTATTCTAATGCAATTATTATATACATTGTTTTCCTATTGTTCCTCATTTCCCCTTTGCTTCAGGTTATACATTTTCATGCTTCTCTGGTTTCAATATGACTATTATTTCTTTATTTCTTTTCTTTCTTTTTTTTTTTGCGGGGCAATTGGAGTTAAGTGACTTGCCCAGGGTCCCACAGCTAGTACGTGTCAAGTGTTTGATGCCAGATTTGAACTCAGGTCCTCCTGAATCCAGGGCTGGTGCTTTATCCACTGCACCACCTAGCTGCCCCATGACTATTATTTCTTATGGCACAGTAATATTCCCTTATGTTCATACACATTAGTTTGTTTAGCTATTATTCCATAATTAATGGAAATCTTTTTTATTTCTAGTTCTTTACAACTGTAAAAAATAGTATGATATTCATTAGGGAAATTTCCTTCTGTGATTGCTGGAGAAATTGTCCTTTTTTTCTCTATGGAGATTTCTGTCCAATAATTAGTATGTCATTAGGATCCCACAATTGTTGTTGTCATTTTGTAAACAACCAACAAGAAGATTCTAGAATCTGGTGCTGGAGGTAATCTGAGCCAGCTATCACATGTTATAGATGAGAAAAAAGAGATATGGGAAGGTCAAGTGATTTGCTCAGGGTCATAGAGCTGGTAGGCAACATAGTGCTTGAACCCAGTTTCTTGATTCCAAGTTCAGGTCTTTTCCCATTCTAGCACCTACCCCCATGGAACAATGATGAAGAAACATTAACATATTATTGTCTTTGGTTTCTCTTTTTTAGATTCCTTGTAAACCATCAACCAAACTTTTGTTTGTTTGTGTTTGTTATTTAAAAGTTGTAATCCTGGGGCAGCTAGGTGGCACAGTGGATAGAGCACCAGCCCTGGATTCAGCAGGACCTGAGTTCAAATCTGGCCTCAGACATTTAACACTTACTAGCTGTGTGACCCTGGGCAAGTCACTTGACCCCAATTGCCCAGCAAAAAAAAAGTTGTAATCCCTTTCATTAGTGTAGTAATGGTCCTCAGGACCTGCCAATCTTATTATAATTTTAGGTAATGTTATTGCTATCTCCTGAAGGCTGTAACTATACTGGGTCATTTAGAAACATTGCCCTATTTGAGTATGGTACAGCTGTTTCTATAGCTCTGATGGCTCCTTATTAAAACCTCCCTCTCTCAGTCAAATATTTATTAAGCTCCTACTGTGCTAATCACTGGGGATACAGAAAGAGGCAAAAGACAGTCCCTGATCTCAAGGAGCTTATAATCTAATAAGGGTGACACTTTGAGACACCTCCATTCAGAGTGTTTTCCCCAATATCAGTCTCACAGTTGCTGTTAACATCTCCTTCATACCAATGACTAACCCACTGATTAGTGCCCTCATATAATTTAACCAATTAATATCAATTAGTTTTTACAAAGGAATAATTTATTTTTTATTTTATTTTTAATTTATGGAATAAAACAAGCATTTTATAACAGAGTGTAATAAAAAAGATGATTGCAATGTAACTCCAAATCTATTATGTACAATTTGCTATTCCTTTTAAATATGTAAGAAAGTTACCAAGTAAATTTATTTTTTTTCTTCCTTCCCACACCTCACCTTAGAGATGGCTACCATTAGACACAAGTAGGTATATGTATATGTAAAATTATTCTATACATACTTCTATTTATCAGTTCTTTCGCTGGATGCAGAAAACATCTTTCTTCCTATACACTTTATAGTTAATTTGGGTATTTATTCTGCAAATAAGATTGCTGCTACTATAATACAATGTTCTCCTGGTTCTGCTCATGTTGCTCTTCATTATTTCATGCAAGTTTTTCTGAGATCTTTGAAATCATCATTTCTTATAGCACAGTAGCATTACATAACAATCATATACAACAACTTCTTCATCCATTCCCCAATTGATGAGCATCCCTGCAATTTCCAGGGTTTTTTGCCACCACAAAAAGAGCTGCCATAAACACTCTAGAACATATGGGTGTTTTCCTTTTACCTTAATCATCTTTGGAAATAGACCTAGCAGTAGTATTGATGGGTCAAACAGTTTAATCAGCTTAATCATTCTCTGGACATAATTGCAGGCCACTCTCCAAAATGGTTGTATCAGTTCAAAATTCCACCAATGATGAATTAGTGGCTCAATTTTTCCGCATCCCTCCAACACTTTTAACCTTCCCCATCAATTATTTTAGCTACTCTGGTAGGTGTAAAATGATATCTCAAGGTTGTTTTAATGTGCATCTCTTCAATCAATAATGGCCTGGATCATTTTTTTCATACGACTATAAGTTATTTTGATTTCTTCATTGGAAAACTGACTGTTCATATCCCTTGACCAATTATGAATTGAGGAATGACTCATGTTCTTATAGATTTGATGAAATTCTTTATATGTTTTAGATATGAGATTTTTTTGTGGGGCAATGAGGGTTAAGTGACTTGCCCAGGGTCACATAGCTATTAAGTGTCAGGTGTCTGAGACTGGATTTGAACTCAGGTCCTCCTGAATCCAGGGCCAGTGCATTATCCACTGTGCCACCTAGCTTCCCCTAGATATGAGTTCTTTAACTGAGAAGATGTCTACAAATTTTTTTCTATGATTTTCTACTTTCTTTCTGATCTTGGCTAAATTTGTTTTATTTGTACAAAACCTTTTTAATTTAATGTAGTCAAAATTATCCATTTTATACCTAATTTTTCTCTCTACCTCTTGTTTATTCATAAATCATTCACTGATCCATAAATCTAATAAGTAATATGTCCATGTTGTTCTAATTTTCTTGTAACATCTTTCTTTATATCTAGGTCATATATTCACTTTGACCTAATCTTCATAAGTTGTACAAGATATTGATCAATGTCCAGTTTCTGCCATACTGCTTTCCCGTTTTCCCAATAATTTGTATCAAATAACAAATTCTTATCCTAAAATATTAAGTCTTTATACCTGTCAAATACAAATTCCATTCACATTCAAAGTTATAATTAATATTTGTGAATTTCCTTCCATTTTATTTTTACTCACAATTTTCCTTCTCACCCTCTTTTTACCCTATCCCTGCTACCTTATTTTTTCTCCTTCCCCTATTCTTTATTTTACCTACCCCTCTGAGTCCCTCCACCCTCCCAACCTTAATTCACACACACCTCCAAAAGTCCCCTCATCCTCAACCCCCACCTTCCCAAATACCAATCCATATATTCCTCTAAAAATCCCTCTCTAATCCTATCCCCCAATTTTCTCACATCTCGACACATTCAGAAGATTTCTAAACCTCTTCAATTGTATATGTTTTTTCCTCTCCAACACAGAACCCCTAAGGGTAAGGTTCCAATATTACCAGCCCTCCATCTCCACTCAATTCCTCTGTATTGGTTCTTTCTTTCATGTCCCATTTTTATGACATAATTGCTCCTTTGTACCTTTTCTTTCAAATTTTGTTTTTTAGAATCATTCTATAATACATAATTCACCTCCACCCTTTCTTTCAAACTACCTTAGGAATGACGACACTTTTAAGAACACTGATAACATTTTCATATATAATAAGTAAACAGTTGGACCTTGAGGAGTGCCTTATAATTAGTTTTTATATATAGTCATTATATTTTTCTGGATCTTTTATATTGAATTTTCCATTGAATTCTGGTCTTTTTGTCATAAATACCTGAAAGTCTTTCAGTTTTTCTAATGTCCCTTTTTTACATTCAGGATTATACTCAACTTTTCTAAGTTATTCTTAGATGCACCACAAACTCTTTTGCTCTTTAAAATATAATGCTCCAAGACCTACATTCTTTTTTTGTTTGTTTTTGGTTTTTTTGCGGGGCACTGGGGGTTAAGTGACTTGCCCAGGGTCACACAGCTAGTAAGTGTCAAGTGTCTGAGACTGGATTTGAACTCAGGTACTCCTGAATCCACTGCGCCACCTAGTCACCCCTCAGGACCTACATTCTTTTAGGGTAAAAGCTGCTATGTCTTGTGAAATCCTGACTGCATTTCTGCAATATTTAATTTTGTTTCTTGTTGCTTGCAATATTTTCCTCTTTACCTGAGAGTGTTGAAGCTTGCCTATGATATTCCTGTAAGTTTTCTTCCTGGAATCATTTTCAAATGGTGAAAAGTACATTTTTTTCTACTTCTACTTTACCCTCTTGTTCTAGAACTTCAGTACAATTTTCCTTTAAAATTTCTTGTAATATGGTATCCAGATTCTTATTTTGATCATAGCTTTTGGTTAGTCCAACAATGCATATATTGTTTCTCCTCAATCTGTTCTCCAGATTAGTTGTTTATTAAATGAGATGTTTCAGATTTTCTTCTAATTTTTCTAGTTTTATTATTTCTTGGTGTCATAACATCATTCTATTCCACTTGTTCAATTTTAGTTTTCATGGAGTTATTTTCTTCCTTGAGATTTTGTACCTCTTTCTCTGATTAATTTTCTTTTCATGATTTTCTTGAATTGCTTTTATTTTTTTCTATTTTTTCCTTGATCTCTCTTATTTGATTTTTTAATTCCTTTCAAAGTTATTCCAAGAGTTCTTTTTGGGCTTATGACCATTTGATGTTGTTCTTTGGAGGCAGCAGTGGCTTTTCTTATCCCACTATCTTCTTCTGAATATGAACCCAGATCTTCTTCTACACCAAAGTAGCTATATATGGTTGGGTTCTTTTTCCTTAGCTTACTCATTTTATTTTTATTTTGTTTTTCATGGCTTATTATTTGAATCAGGTTTTTTTCTGGGTTTAATTCTTTAAGTTTATCATGAATACTTCTTTTTTTAATAAAAGTATTTTATTATTTTCCAGTTATATGTAGAGATAGTTTTCAACATTTGTTTTTATAAGATTTCTAATTTCAAATTTTTCTCCCTCCCTCCCCCCCACAAAGACAACAGGTAACCTGATATAGGTTATATATGTACAATAACATTAAACATATTTCTGCATTAGTCATGTTATAAGAGAAGAATCAGAGCAAAAAGAAAAAAACCTCAAAAAAGAAAAACAACAGCACCAAAAACAAAAGAAATAGTATGGTTCAATCAGCATCCATATTCCACAGTTCTTTTCTTTTTCTGGCTTTGGAGAGCCTTTTCCATCATGAGTCCTTTGGAACTTTCTTGTACCGTTGTATTGGTGAGAAGAATCTAGTCTATCACAGTTGATAATACATAATGTTGATGATACTATGTACAATGTTCTGTTTCTGCACATCTCACTCATAATCAGTTCATGAAAGTGCTTCCAGGCTTCTCTGAACACTTCCTGCTCATCATTTCTTACAGCACAATAGAATTCCATTATATTCATATACCACAACTTGTTCAGTCATCCCCCCAATTTAATCAGGTTTTAATCCTGAGTTGGGGGTAATGTTGCCCTAGACCTCAAGTCTTCCTTACTTTTATTTTCTGAATTGTGTTGGGGGCTCAACCTAAGCCACAATTAGGTCCCCAGGCCACTTTTTCCCAAAAATGTGCTTGTTCCCTGAGGTTCTTCCCTCACTGGGTATGCACTTGCTTTTCCTCCTCCACAGACAGCCTGGGATAATTTCTGGTCAGCACTACCAGACCTGTCTTCTAGAAACAGCAGGGGGTCCTTCAATCTTCCCCCACTCAGCCCTCTGCTGATAGATACAAGTTTGTGAGGTAAAATTTCTTGTGGCCATGAGTGAGGTGAAAATTGAGGTGAAATTTCTTGAGACTGTTTATTCAGAAGTTATACCATGAAGTGAGATAATAAAGCATCTCCCTACAACCTAAGGTTATACTTTCCTCTCTGCTACCTTGGTCCCTGAAAAGAGTGGGAGACCACAAAGTATTTGTCCCACCAAGTTCACTTCTGAATGGAAAATGCCTAATAGGCCAAATTGCATCCTTCCTTTCTCACTATCACTCCAACTTTGATCCAATTCTGGCCTTGGTCACTTGGGTCACTCCTCAGGGCCTTGACTAGCTTCAGCTCACATGAACTCCAATTGTTGGATCTCTAGTGTTCTTCCCACCATTCAAATCTCACAGGGTCACAACCATTCTTTTGTCTCTCCAATGTCCCTTCACCTTTCAGCAGGGCCATATACCTGAAGGTTTAATCTAGGTGCCTGATAGGAGAGAGCATCAGATATTCCTCACTCCCTGGAGGCCCACACTAGTTCATCTTATGTGTGTGTGATGTGTGTGTGGCTGGGGGTGGGGGGTGGGGGGGAATGGTAGAAGAAGAAAAAGAGATTGAGTTGCCCCAATGGGAATCTTCTGTATGCATATCTGGTTCTGGCGAAACAGCAAAACAAAAGACACACGGCCATTGGATTAAAAACAGTCATACAATATTTATTCATGTATGTTCTGATTGCATTAGGCTGAGTACACTAAGTATGCTCCCAGGAGCTGGGCTCTTGGTGACCAATCACCTGGGACAATCACAAGGCCCATCTGACAGATTATTTCCCTGCTCCTCTCCCTTAACCACATTTCTTCTTTACTCTGGCATCACCATGATCAGCAGCTTAAGTGCTGATAAGTGAGAAACTAAGTATTGACTTGTCAGTGTCTTCTGCTGCTCCAACATGCCTAGAAAAGTGAGGACTTTTGTGTCCTTAGACTCCTAGGTTTCCTCTTTGGGCTCACTTAGAAAAGGGAAAAGGGGAGGAGGGATCCATAGTCTGTTGATACCAATCAGCAGCTGCTTGATCAGTGAGCACATGGCAGCTAGCTAATAGGTTACAGCCATCTTGCAAAGTATAAGTTGATTTGTTTTTAAATGTAGTAGGTAAACAGGTTTAGTGGAAGGAGAACTAAATCTAAAGATGGGATACCTATAGTAGGTTTAAATCCTTCCTCAGATATTAACTGTATGGGTTACTTTCTAAGTTTCAGTTTCCTCATATGTCAATTGGGGATAATGATTAATGGCTGTATTATGTACCTCACAACATTGTTGAAGGGAAAAGTTTTCAAGTCTTAAAACATTATTAAAATATGAGCTATTTTTATGGGTCTCTGATATTTCAAAAGGCCTCATTTTTAGAATATTCTTTTATATGTCCCTTTATCTCCATGAAAAGATTTGGGAGATACCCTGAGGAAACCAGATTTATTTGGGGCACTTCATGAGGAGGCCTGGGCATTCCTCCATTATTCCTGGAGTAACAGAGAGGAACTACATAATGTTCATCCTTCCTTCCCTAAACCAGGACAATTCTGCCTCACTTTCAAGGTCCAGCTAAAGTCATTTGCTATTTACAAAGTTTTAATGAGTGCATTCTATGAGCACTGTGTTAGACTCTGTGGGAGAATGGGGGTGGGGGGTGGGGGAGGGCCAGTAGGAGACCAAGACAAAAGTCCTCCAGTAGTTTAGAATCTCATGGTGAGAATATGACACAGACATCACTCCAATTTAAGGTAAAATAACAAGGCCTTTGTAAGTAGCACAGCAAACACATAGATGAGTTCGGAGGAGGGGAGATCATCCCCACTTAGGATGATTTAGAAAGGCTTCATGAAAGATGTTGTCCTTATTTATCATCCTTGCCCCTGAAATTCCTCATATTTATAATCTATGCCAAACAGTTCAATTTATTTTATCTATATTAGTCTTATTTCCCCAAGTAGACTGTCAGCTTCTTGTGGTCAAGGGACATTTCCCATATTTCATTTACATGTTCTTCAGGGCTAGCCATAGTTATGGGAAGATGGGTATGTGATGTTTAAAATCTAAATGTGCAGTCGCCTTAAATTAGAAGCTTTACCACCAATCTTTGGGCATTAAGCATTTATTAAAGCATACCAGGTATTCATGTGGAGTTCAGAAAGTTAAGAAAAGGCCTACCTAGCCTAGAGTTCCAGCCTGATCAGGATCTTCCTCAAGTCCTCCAACACAAGTCTGTTTCAACCATGAACTGCTCTCAAAGTGAGTGTGAAAGCTTTTTATAGGTCTGGAGCAGAGGCGATCTTTACACACTGCTTCAAGCTGATTGGTTAGTGTCATCCAAATCCATTGGTTCACTGGACTTGAAGGTGGTCTCCTGTTGAGTTCAAAGTCCTTAGCTTCTGAGAAAAATACCTCCTTAAGGGCCACCTAGGTGTGGTTACAATCTAATTAACTTGAAGTAGGCTAATCAGCAAAGTCAATCACTCTCACTTAATTCAATCGGTTTAGATTAATCTCCAGGTGAGCCTTTGAGTATCTGTCAAATCCCATTATTTTCTCACTGGTACATAGCAGGTACTAAATAAAAATTTACTGATTAAGTGTTAGTATTTCTATTAATGTCAAAACAAATGCAAATGTGTATTTGTCTTTGTTTCTCCTCTTTCCCACTCCCAGCTTTGGTACCTCCCCACTGTTTAAAGATGGGATCAAGCTCAAGTTCATCTGCCAGTTCAGTGAGTATCATTTTCCTCAGTTCCTCCTACTCCTGTGATTAAAAATCATAGATAGACTTCACAGAGGCATTGAATGCCTAGGCCACTAGAGAGAGTCTAAAGTTACTTTGTTTCTTTCCTTTCTCCATTTGACATCTACATGTCCCAGAGAAATGGAGGTTACCTTTTGGAGCTCCATAGAGACATTGGAGCAGTTTCATTTCTGGGTCTCCCCCACATCATGGCAAGGGCATATTTGCATGAAAGTAACCTAATCAAGCCTACTTCACTGGGTAGAAAATGTTTCCTAAACACCACATTTAATGGCCCAAGAATAACTTTCTGACAACACTTTAGTATTATTATGCTAAGGAAACCACAAAAATTAAGACACAGGGGTTGCTAGTGACTCTCCACCTCCCATTTTGTGCTTTTCCCCCTAAAGTGCCTCCTTTTGTGCTTTGTGACTCTCCCTGGAGGAGACAAGACCTCCCAGTAAGGAGCCCCACAAAATAGGCTGATCTTCCCCCTAGATTTTGCCTTCCTCTCTTGTCTGTTATCCACTTACCCATCACTCCTCCCACAAGCCAGCAGATCATCTTATCAGTTTATCAAATCTAAGGCATTAATGGCTGATAATGACTTAATGAGATTCCCCTTTTCAAAAATATCCTTTGAATTTTAACCATCTTCCAATGCCTTAAGCTAGAGAAATGAATGAAGTGGGATATATCTTGGGGCTTTATGAACCCCTTTCCTCCTCCCTTCAAAAAAGGAAATTGTACCATTAAGGAAACTCCTAGGTCTATAAGTCTTCTAAGTCTAGCATAGGATAAGGGGACAGAAAAGGGGCTCAAGAAGAGGACACATGTAAAAGGACAGTGCTGGATGGCTGTACATTTAAGTCACTGATTTATAAACTGTTAAGACTGGAAGGGACATTAGGAGTCATGTTGTCCAATCCCTTCAGTAAAGATATGATGAATCTGAGACCCAGGGAGCAGAAGCATGTGCACAAGTGACTGTGGTATGAGGCTGTATATGACAGCTTCCAGATGAGTTGTTCAAAGTGCCATGCAGTGACCTTGCCATTACCCTCCAATGTTCCATGTCTATGTTTATAAATTCTAAGATTCCCTTATTTTATCACACATATTATTCTACCTTCCCTTCTGCCTTGCAACTCCAAACCCTGTTCTTTATCTTCACTGTGACCACCACCAAACCCCAATCCCTATAGCCTTCAGTTCTCTCCCAGGCCATCATTCCTGCACTGGTTGCACTCTCCTCCCTTTCCCATGCAGAACCATTGGTGAACCAGTTCAATTATACACTGTCCTCTTTTTTGAGTCCCTTGTTCCCTTTTCCTATTGTCCATCTTGCCCTGCCAAGCCTCAGCCTTATATTACTTCTAATCTTGTGCTGTTGAAAGAACCAGGAGAAAACCTAAAACCATGCTGACTGGGTTTATGTTATATATTCTCAACTGGGAACTCACTACAAGACAATTTTCTCATACCCCTCCCCCAATAAACCTTTCATGCCTCCTTAAATCTTTTGACTCTCTCTCCATAGATCTTCACCTATTTCATGCACATTAAAAATAGCTATCCCTTAAGACTCTCTGATAGGCTCTCTTCTCTCTCTCTCTGTCTCTCTCTGTCTCTCTGTCTCTCTCTGTCTCTGTCTCTCTCTGTCTCTGTCTCTCTCTGTCTCTCTCTGTCTCTGTCTCTCTGTCTCTCTGTCTCTCTCTGTCTCTGTCTCTGTCTCTGTCTCTCTCTGTCTCTCTCTCTCTCTCTGTCTCTCTCTCTCTCTCTCTCTCTCTCTCTCTATATATATATATATATATAATTTGACCTAATCTCATTACCTTTCATGGATTCAATTATCACATCTTTGCTGATGATTCCCAGATCTACTTATCCAGCCTTAACCTCTTTCTTAACCTCCAGTCTGACATTTTCATCTTTCTAATGGAGATCTTGAACTTGGCATCTTATAGAAATCATAAATCTATTGTGTCCAAAACTGAACTCATCCTTTACCTTCAAGCTTTCCTCTCATCCTAATTTTCCTGTTACTGTCTGGGGTAGTAACACCTTTCCTGTCACCCAGACTTGCACACTAAGTGTCATTTTTTACTCCTCACTTTATGCGCCCCCACATCCAATCTGTTGCCAAATCTGGTTATTTCTAGTTGCATAGCATCTCTTGTAAATAAATATGCCTAATTCTCTCCTCTGACACTGCCATCACCCTGGTGCAAGCCATCATGGCCTCACCTAGGACTATTGCAATAGCTTTCTTGTCAGTCTCCATATCTGTATGTCCCATGTCTCTCCCTGCTTCAGTCCATCCTCCACTCAGATGTCAAATTAATCTTTTTAAAGTGTAGGTCTGACCATATCATCCCCCATCCAATTAAATCCAGTGTCTCTCTATCACCTCAAGGATCAAATACATAATCCTCTGTTTGTTGTTTAAAGCCCTTTATAACCTATTCCTTTTCCACCTTTCCAGTCTTCCTGCATCTCCCTCCCCTCCACATCCTCTGTGATACAGTAACACTGACTTCCTTTCTGTTCCTCCCACAAACACCACCTTCAGATTCCAAGCATTTTCACTGGCTGATCCTCATGTGCAGAATTTTTCCATCCCTATCTTTCTCTCTTGCCCTCCCTGGCTTCCTTCAAATTGAAGTTAAAATTCAAACTTCTACAAGAAACTTTTTTTCAGTCTACCATAATCTTTGCTTTTTCCCCTCTGGTGATTATGTACAATTTATGCTCTCTATAGCTTGGCAGTATATAGCTGTTTTCATGTTCTCTCTTTCTCTCTTTACACTGTGAGATCATACAGAGCATGCTCTAATTTTCATTTTTCTTTTTCTTTTCCTCTCTTTTAAATTTTTTTAATATATAGAATGAAACAAGCATTCCCACAACATAGTACAATAAAAAGGTGACTGTACATGAAATTGCAAATCTGTCATGTACAACTTGCTATTCCCTTTGAACAAAAAATAAAATTATCACACAATTTCCTTTTTTCTTCCCTCCTCTCCACCCTACAGATGGCAACTATTAGACACAAATAGGTGTGTATATATGCAAAATTATGCTATACATACTTTTAGTTACCAATTCTCTCTCTGAATACAGATAGTGTCTTTCTGCATAAGTCCTTTATAGTTAATTTGGATATTTATAATGGACAAAATAATTTATTTGCTCAATATTAAAGATTGTTGTTACTGTATACAATGTTCTTCTGGTTCTACTCATTTTGCTCTTTGTTATTTCAAATCTTTGCTTGTCTAAAGTCTTTGAGTTCATCATTTTTTATAGCACAGTAGTATTCCATAACAATCATATACCACAACTTGTTCAGCCATTCCCCAACTGACGGGTATCCCTACAATTTCCAGTTCTTTGCCACCACAAAGAGAGCTGCTATAACCATTTTAGAACATAAAGGTTCTTTTTCTTTTCCCCGAATCATCTTTGGAAATAGACCAAGTAGTGGTATTGCTGGGTCAAAGGGTATATATATAGGTAGTTTAATAACTCTTTGGGCATAATTTCAGCCTATTCTCCAAAATAGCTAGAACAGTTCAAAATGCCACCAATAATGAATTAGTGTTTCAATTTTTCCATATCCACTTTAATATTCATCACTTTCCCCTTTTATCATTTTAGCCAATCTGATAGGTATAAAATGATATTTCAAAGTTATTTTAATCTATATTTCTCTAATCAATAATGATTTAGAGAACTTTTAATATAACTATAAATTGTTCTGATTTTTTTTATTGGATAACTACCTATTTATATCCTTTGACCATTTATCAATTGGGGAGTGACTTATATTCTTATAAATTTACCAAAATTCTTTATATATTTTAAAATGAGACTTTCCACTTTTCTCCTTTCCCTCTAATCTTTGCTATATTTGTTTTATTTGTAAATAACCTTTCTAATTTAATATAATCAAAATTATACATTTTACACCTAACCTTGCTCTTTATCTCTTGTTCATAAATTGTTCACCTATTCATAATATGTTCTAAATTCTAATTGTCTTGTAAGATCTCTCTTTCTATCTACTTCATGTATCCATTTTGACGTTATTTTTGTAAATGGTGTGAGATATTGTTCTATCAGTTTCTATCAGACTGCTTTTTAGTTTTCCAAACAATTTTTATGAAATAATGATTTTTGTCCTAAAATTTTATGATTTTGCACTTGTCAAATACAAGGTTATCGTATTTTTTGCTATTATAAACTGTATGTGTACATTGATCTACAAGTATGTATGTTCCATTGATCTACAATTCTGTTTCTTAGCCAGTACCAGATAGTTTTTAAAATTACTGCTTAATTATACAGTTTAAGATCTAGTATAGCTAAACCTCCTTCCTTTACACTTCTTTTCATTATTTCCTTTGATATTCTTGACTTTTTGTTTTTCCAAATGGATGAAGTTATTATTTTTTCTAATTCAGTAAAACAACTTTTGATAATCTAATTGATATGGCATTGAATATATAAATTAGTTTGGGTAAAATCGTCATTTTTATTATATTGGACCTGTCTACTGATGAACAATTAATATCTCTCCAATTACTTTATTTATTTATTTAAAGTTTTGAGTTCAAATTTTTACCCCTCTCATTCTCTCCCTCCCCACCCTCCCCAAAGTTGCAAGCAATCCGCATAGGTTATACATGTGCAATTATGTAAAACATTACCATATTAGTCATTTTACATAAAAAGACTAAAATTTTAAAGAAGAGAGAAAGTGCAAAATATCATGCTTCAGTCTGTGTTCAGTCAATATCAGTTCTTTCTCTGGAGATTGATACTATGCTTCATCATTAGTCCTTTGGAAATGTCTTGGATTATTGTATTGCTGAGAGTAGCTAAGCCATTCACAATAGCTCATAGAATAATACTGCTGTCCCTGTGCACAGTCCTCCTGGTTCTGCTCACTTCATTATACATCAGTTCATATGAATCTTTCCATGTTTTTTCTGAAATCATCCTGCTTGTCATTTCTTATAGCACAATAATATTCAATTACAGTCATATACCACAGCTGTTCAGTCATTCCCCAATTGATGGACATTCCTTTGATTTCCAATTCTTAGCTACCACAAAGAGTTGATATAAATAGATGATAGATAGATAGATAGATAATGATATAGGTATAAATATAGGTATATAGATATTTATTTGTTTATTTATTTTCCCTTTCTCCCAGTACATTCTTCTCTAACCCCTTAATTTTATTATTTTCACATAATATCCCTTCAAATTCAACCCATACCCATGCCCTCTGTCCATATATGTGCTTTCCAACTGTCCTAATAATGAGAAAGTTCTTAAGAGTTAGAAGTATCATCATCCCATGTAGGTATGTAAACTGTTTAACCTTTTAAAATGCCTTATGATTTCTTTTCCCAGTTTACCTTTTTAAGATTCTCTTGAGTATTATATTTGAAAGTCAAATTTTCTAATAAGGTCAGGTCTTTTCATCAAGAATGCCTGAAAGTCCTCTCTTTCATTGAATGCCTATTTTTTCCCTAGAAGGATTATACACAGTTTTGCTGGGAAGGTGATTCCTGGTTATAATCCTAGTTCCTTTACCTTCCAGAATATCATGTTACAAGCCCTCCAGTCCTTTAATGTAGAAACTGCTAAATCTTGCATGATCCTAACTGTGGCTCCATGGTACTTGAATGGTTTCACTCTGGCTGCTTACAATATTTTCTCCTTGACCTGGGAGCTTTGGAATTTGACTATAAAAGTCCTGGGAGTTTTCATTTTGGGATCTATTTCAGGAGGTAATCAAGGGATTCTTTCAATTTCTATTTTACCCTCTGGTTCTAGAATATCAGGGCAATTTTCCTAGATAATTTTTGGAAGATGATGTCTAGGCTCTTTTTTTGTGGGGCAGTGGGGGTTAAGTGACTTACCCAGAATCACACAGCTAGTAAGTGTCAAGTGTCTAAGGCTGGATTTGAACTCAGGTCCTCTTAAATCCAGGGCTGGTGCTTTATCCACTGTGCCACCTAGCTGCCCCTCTAGACTCTTTTTTTTGATCATGGCTTTTGTTCATGGGAGTCCAATAATTTTTATATTATATCTCCTGCATCTATTTTCCAGTTAAGTTGCTTTTCCAATAAGATATTTCACATTGCCTTCTATTATTTTCATTCTTTAGGTTTTGTTTTATTGTTTCCTGATTTCTTATAAAATCATTAGCTTCCACTTGCTCAAATACTAATTTTTAGAGAGTTATTTTCTTCAGTGAGCTTTTTCATTTGTACCTCCTTTTCCATTTGACTAATTCAGCTTTTCAAGGCATTCTTTTCCTCATTGACTTTTTGTACCTCTTTTACCATTTGGGTTAGTCTTTTTTTAAAATGTGTTATTTTCTTTATTGTTTTTTGTGTCTCCTTTATCAAGCTGTTGGCTTTTTTCCCATGATTTTCTTGCATCACTTTCCCTTCCCATTTTTCCCTCTACCATCTCTTACTTATCCTTCTTTTATTTTGTTTGTTGTTTTTTATTTGTTTGTTTGTTGGGGTTTTTTGTGCAGGGCTAGATCGAGGGTTAAAGTGACTTGCCACAGAGTCCACACAGCTAGTAAGTGTCAAGTGTCTGAGGCCAGATTTGAACTCAGGACTTCCTGAATCCAGGGACAGTGCTTTATTCACTACGCCACCTCACTGCCCCCTCTTACTTTATTTTCAAAGTCCTTTTTGAGTCCCTCCATGGCCTGAGACCAATTAATATTTTTCTTAGAAACTTTGAATGTAGGAGCTTTGACTTTGTTATCTTCTTCTGAGAGTGTGTTTTGATCTTCCTTGTCACCATAGTAACTTTCTATGGTCAGAATTTTTTCTCTTTGCTCATTTCCCCAACCTATTTCTTGACTTTTAATTCTTTGTTCAAGTAGGGCTCTGCTTCCAGGGTGTAGGGTGCACTCTCCCAAGCTTCAGGGGGTTTGTGCAGCTGTTTTCAGAGATATTTTTAGGACCTATAAGTTTTCAGTTCTTAAAAGGTGATATGATCTAAGGAGACTTCCCGGTTTGTGCTTTGGTGATAAGTCACTACACATATGCTTTTCTGCCCTGGAACTGTGAATAGTCCCAGCTCCACTGTGGCCACAAGCTCTTGTGTGCTAGTGCTCTTCCCTGCCTTGGGATTTCCACCCAGGACTGGGACCTGGATCCAAATATGGTCAAAGCAACAGAGTCCTGCCTCAGTGCTAGCAAATAGACTCCTGTAATCTTCTTCTGGTCAATTGTTTGACCGCCTTACCTTCTGTGGCCTAAGGGTTCCAGAAGCAGTTGCTGCCACTGCTCCCAAGTGACTCCCAAGGCCTGCTCCTAGTTTATTGGGTTTGGGTCTGTCCTGGATGTCTCACCTTTAATTTTTAAGCTTTCCAGTTTAGTGTTTAATCTGTTTTTTTTTCTTTTTATCCCCAGTGCTGAGCACAGTGTCTATCATATAGTACATATTTAACAAATGCTTGTTGACTGATAAAATTCTGTAGTGCTTCAGACGAGGAAGAAGTCACTTCTAGGTAGGATGATCAGGAAAAGTTTCAAGGAGGAGGTAGGTTTTGAGATTAGACTTGAAGCATGGGTAGGATTTGATAAGGAAAAATTGAGGAGTACATTCTAGGTGGGGGGGAAAGGGTAGGAGAAAATACTTCAAGACTCAAATAATCTTGGGAAATGGTCATTTTATGTGGACTATAGAGTATGGAGGGATTAGTGGAAAAGTAAACCATAGAGGCTGGTTACAATGAACTTCTGTAGAGCCTTGAATGTATGGCTGAGGTAGATAGATGGTACCATAGTTTGTTGTTAATGTGTGGGTTTTGTTTGGGTGGTGTTTTTTTTTTCCATGACTATATCATGTTCAAACTTGTGCATTAGGACAATTGATCAACTAGCTCTGTGAAGAATGGATTAGAGAGGAGACAGACTAGTGGTGGGGAGTTGTCATTTTTTCTCTACAGATAACAATTTCCTTCATAGGTCCAAGTCTTTCCATGTTTTTCTAAATCAACCAGTTTATCATTTTTATGCCACAGAATTATTCCATTACAGTCTCATACCACAACTTGTGTAGCCATTTCCCATTTGAAGGGCATCTGTTATTTTAGCCAGTCTGATAGATGTAGGATGACACCTCAAAGTTGTTTTAATTTGCATTTCTGTAATCAGTAATGATTTAGACCATTTTTCACATATATCTATTTCTCATTTCTTCATCAAAAATCTGCCTATGCATATTCCTTGACCATTTATCAATTAGGGTATGACTTGTATTCTTATAAATTTGATAAAGTTCTTTATATATTTAAGAAATAAGACCATTTTCTGAGATAATGTCTATGAAAGGATGTTTCTCAATTTTCTGCTTTCCTTCTAATCTTGGCTATATTTGGTTTTATTTATAGAAGCATGTTTTAATTTAAAATAATCATAATTATCCATTTTACATTTCAACGATGCTTTCTGCCTCTTGATTCTTCATATATTATTCTCCTATGCATGATTCTGATTGATAATAATTTCTATCTTTTAATTTTCTTGTGATATCTAGCTTTTTATCTAGGCCATGTATCCACTTTGTCTTGATACATGGTTGAATATATGGGACTATGCCCAATTCCTGCCTGACTACTTTCCAGACACTTTTCACCAAATAATGAACTCTTATCCCAATAGCCAAAATCTTAACATTTGTCCAAAATTAAAGTTACTATAGTCCTTTATTGAAGAAATAGATTAATTAGGTAAAATTGTCATTTTTATTATATTGGCTTTGCCTACTCACAATCAATGAATATTTCTCTTTTTTTTAAATTTGGCTTTATTTTTATAAAGAGTATTTTATATTTACATTCATGTAGTTCCTGTGTTTGTTTTGGCAGGTATACTCTCAGGTATTTTATACCAACTAGTTATTTTAAATGGTCTAAAAATATTAAATAATATTAGTGAAACCTATTATAATTTCCCTATTTTTCTCTTTTAATTAATTCTATCTTAGCTTTAACTTTGCTTAAGATCATGATTACTTCCTCTGCCTTTTTTTTACATAATAAATTCTGTTCCATTTTTATTGTTTCCTGAAAGCAATATATTGTGGAATTCAGATTTTTTTATCCCTTCTGATATAAATTTCCACTAATGAGTAAATTTATCCCATTCATATTCAAAGCTATAAATACTTGTGTTTCCCTCCATCCTATTTTTCTCCTCACTATGCTTCTTACCCTATCCCTTCTCACTCATCTAATTTAGTTATGCTACCTTTCCTTCTTACTCCTTAATCTACCCACTCCTCTAATAGTCCCTGCCTTAAACTCTTTTCCCACCCTCTAACTCAATGCACCTATCTTTCTAAGAGTTCCTCCCTTATCCCTTGTCCCTCTTAATTCTGAATCTATAAATTTCTAAAACTCCCTCCATTATCCTATCTCCTCACCCCTTTATTTGTTTCTAAATTTAGAAGACTTTTATACCCTTCTAGATGTTTCTCTCTTTAACCCATTTCAGATGAGAGTAAATTTCCAGCTCTACCAGCTTTACCCACTCCCCAGCTCACATCTTCTGTATTAATTCTTCCTTTCATGCCTCAGTTATATGAGATATTATTCCTTTTTCTCTTTCAGTATGTAGTTTAATTTTTAGAATCACCCCCATCATACACAGTTCAGCCCATTTTTCTTTCAAACAACCCAAAAAAATGATGATACTCATAAGAGTACTAATAACATTTTTATTATATGTGAACAGTTTGACCTTATCAAGTCCCTTATTATTGGTCTTTAATGTTTACCTTATATTTCTCCTGAATCTTATATGTCAGATTTTCCATTAAGTTCTGCTCTTTTTGTCACAAATACATGAAAATCTTTCATTATTAAATGTCCATTTTTTTTCATTCAGGATTCTACTTTGCTGGATAAGTTACCCTTGTTCATAATGCCAACTCTTTTGATCTATGAAATATAGTGTTCCAAGACCTATAATCCTTCAATGTAAAACCTGCTAGGTCTTGTGTAATTCTTATTATAGCTCTACAATATTTAAATTGTTTTTTCTTATTACTTGCAATATTTTTTCCTTAACCTGGGAGCTATGAAACTTGGCTATAATATTCCTATAAATTTTCCTCCTGGGACCTCTTTCAGGTAGTGATTGGTGGATGTTTTGCCCTCTCATTCTAAAACTTCAGGGTAATTTTCCTCTATAATTTCTTGTAATATTGTATCAAGATTCTTTCTTTTAGTCATAACTTTTAGGTAATCCTACAATTCTTTTATTGCCTCGCCTCAATTTATTCTCCAGATAGTTCACATTATCTTCTCTTTTTTCATTCTTTTTACTTTGTTTTACTATTTCTTAGTGTCTTATAATATCATTAGCTTCCCCTTGCCTATATAAAGGCAAAAAGTTCTGATTGATACACATAGAAGAAATGGGTTTTATGCCACTTCAGCTTTTTCCCATGTCCAAGTACACTTGCACAAGGGTATCTCCAGACCATCATTTCCTGCAGGGTGCTTGGTCATGTACCTGAAGTTCAAGCAAGATTTATACAGAAGTCACTGAGGCTAACTTTGAACAACTAAATTGTTAAGGAGATTGCAAGTTCCTCGAGGGCAAGGACTATTTCATTTTTGCCTTGCATCCTCAGCACTGAACTCATAGAGCTTTCTCCTGAAGATGCTACATTATTAAGCTGCTTGGCACCTTCTCTAAATCTAGCTGTTCATTCTACCTCATCTTGAAAGACTTGGCAGAGCAGAGGAAGGAGTATACGCCAGCTCCTCAGTGATATTTTCAAAGCTTTTCTGTCTTATCATCACTTAGAAAACACCTTTCCTCTATGGCAGTTCACTTCATCCTTGTCCAGATCTTTGTGGTTGTGTCTTCCATGGAGATCTCTCTCTCTCTCTCTCTCTCTCTCTCTCTCTCTCTCTCTCTCTCTCTCTCTCTCTCTCTCTCTCTCTCCAGTGTCCAGACTTATAGGTTTCTTCCCCCCCCTCAACCTTCAACTCCTTCTAATTCAATGGAATCCTATGTCATGAACCTCCTAAACTCCCATAAGTTCTGCTTCCATTCTAAGAGAGCAATAACCGCTCTCTTTTTTCTCCATACCTACCATTTAACTAAATTTGTTCCATGTACCAGAAATCCTAGTTATGATTCTAATGTAATACTTTCATCTCTGGAGGAACACAAAGACCTTCTTACTATTTAGTCTTCCCTTGTTTAGATTCTATGTAAACCAATGAGTAATCATTAATATCCATTTTGCAAATTAAAAGGGTGCTTTTTCTTAATGCAGTGGATAGAGAGGTCATATACATATAAGAGGAAAAGATCTAAGTCATGGAGCAATCCCTGCTCCAAATGGGCAGGCTTAGCCTTAGGGCCATACCTGGCAAGGGCCACATGTGGAATTCTCTTTCTTTTGCCTGTTGTAATCTAGTCAATCTTTCTAGGCCTAATTCATGTCATACATTTGTTGTTTACAAATAACGTGCAAAGAACTGTGTGAGACTCAGTGGAAGTATGGAGCTGGGAAACACAGGCCATCAGGACACAGGTCCTGCCTCAATGGACTCTGAATCTAGCACTGGGAATATAGGATATACCCTGAAGACTACAAGAAAAGTTCAAATAGATGCCCTACAAGGCAGACAACATAGGGTATAGAAATCAGAGAACACAGCTTCTGAACCCAGGTTTCTGACCCTAAGCCTCACAATCAATCTATAGCAGTTCCCCAAGAAGTAGATAACCAAGCTTCTTATAAATTAAAACCATTAAACATAAAAATTAAATGAAGGACTAAGTGGGATAGAGATGGGAACTAGACCTGTGACTTCATTGGCAAAGTCAATTCTTTATGAAGTCAACAGACATTTATTAAGTACTTACTGTGTGCCAGACATTGGGCTTAGTGCCAGGGATACAAAGAAAAGCAAAATCAGCACCTGCTCTCAAGGAGCTCACCATCTACTGGGGGAGAAAACAAGCAACTGGTCAAATGATCTATAAAGTATAAATTGGAGATCCTCTCAGCAGAAAGGCTGGGAAAGAGTGGGATTTTAGTAAGGAAGCTAGGAAAAGCTATAGATGAAGAGAGAGAAAATTCCAGGAATGAGGGACAGCCAGTGAAAATACAGAGGTGGGAGATAGAGTGTTTTTTGTAAAGAATATCAAGGAAGCCAGTGTCAATGGATTGCTGAGAGGATTAAGGTTTAAAAAGGGTGAAAAAGTAGGAAGGCGCCAGGTTTTAAAGGACTTCAAATACCGAAGAGAGAAAATTTGATTTGTTACTAGAAGCAATAGGAAGCAACTGGAATTTTTTGAGTAAGGGAGAAGCTGATAGAGTCAGACTTGTGTTGTAGGACAATCACTGTGACAACTGAGTGGAGAATGGGGTGCTGAGAGACTTGAAGTAGGGAGGGGAGAATGGTCAATACTGCAACCCTGCATTGAGGAAACTCTCTCTACCAATGCAAATTAGCACTTTGTATCTCGCAATCTTAAAGTTTTGCCTTGAGAACTACCAGTTTAAGTAATTTGCTTAGGGTCATCCAGAGAGTTTGTGTCAAAGATGGACAGGGCTAGAACCTAGGTTATCCTGACTCCAAGGCCAGCTCTCTATCCTCTACACTACATTGTCTCTTTCAAATAACAAGGCTATAAATAAATGACATGGTAAGTTTTGAAAGAAAATAAAGTTTTCTGTACAGTTGATGTCTTTTTAACTAATCTTTTAAAGATAGAGTTATGCCAATCACTATACATCCATTCACAGACCTAATTAAAAAAGTTTTTTTTTTAATTTTAACTCAGTCTACTTCTTTTAACATTGATTTAAAAGTCAACCCTAGATGTGTACAACTCTGGAGTTTTGGGACTTTTAGCCATACTGGGATCAAAAGACCTTGCAAATGACTGTCTTGTTTTCAACAACTTCTATTCATTCTGTAGTTCCCTCTCATATTTCTTAACTATTATATAAGAATTCTGAATTGGTCAAATTTCTCTCCACAGTCCTCTGCTTATCAGGCCAATACTCTAAGGATTGTACTTGTTGGGAAAACTGGAAATGGGAAAAGTGCAACAGGGAACACCATCCTTGGGGAGAAAGTTTTTGAATCTAAAATTTCAGCGCATGCTGTGACCAAGAGCTGTCAAAAAGGAGTTGGAACCTGGAAAGGGAAAAACCTTATAGTTGTTGACACACCTGGACTGTTTGACACAAAGAACAGCCTAGAAACCACTTGCAATGAGATCAGTCGCTGTGTCATCTATTCCTGCCCAGGGCCACATGCCATTATTCTGGTTCTGCAACTAGATCGAGATACTACTGAAGGAAAACATACTGTCTCTTTGATTAAGGCACTCTTCGGGAAATCAGCCATGGACTACATGGTCATCTTGTTCACTCGGAAAGATGACTTGAAAAATATGACAGTAGGTGACTTTGTAAACGAGTCTAAGAACCTCCAAAGTCTCGTCCAAGAGTGTAGTGGTAGATGCTGTGCCTTTAACAACCATGCTAAGGGCAATGAAAGAGAAGTTCAGATGAATGAGCTGCTGCACATGATTGAGAAGATGGTGCAGAATAATAAGGGGAAATATTTTTCAGATAAGATATACCAGAAAACTAATGAGTCACTGAAAAGAAGACAAAGTACCCTGATGAAAATCTACACTGAAGAAAGAGACAATGAACTGAAAATTATAAATCTAGAATATGCTAACATAGGTCCTCTGACAGAAGAGCAAGAAAAGGAAAAGCAAGGAAAAAAAAGACAGGTAGAGAGGATATATGAAGAAAAAATGAAAAATGTAAACTCAGAGGCTGAGAAGCCTATGTTTGAAGATATTATTCAGTTTATTATGGATGTGGTTTCTAAAATTTCTGGTTGGTTAAGCAAATAATGGTCTGCCTGGTTGGGTTTTATTTGCTTTCAGTTAATATCTTCATAAATGTTAATATCCTGGATGTACAGAATTATAAACTTATAAATGGATAGAATTAGGTCTAATTTCCTCCCTGCCACTAAAAGATAAGGAATTTTCAGGCCAAGCAACACTCTATCTTGGGGGTAGAGCCCAACTAGAGATTTCCTACATTATGCCTCCCACAATTGAATTCCCCACTTGTTTTATCTGAGCCTTCATTTACCAAGTGCCTAGAGAGCTGGGGCCCAAGTATAGAGTCTGAGGCTCTGCCACTTCAAATATTTTATAGAAGCAGGTATTTAATTGGTAATGAATAATTGCATAAATAAATAAGAATTGTGGCTCTTTAAGCATGGGAGAAATGTCTACAGAGGGAGGAGGACCAGGGGTTAGTGATGGTTTGTTCATTTGCTTTTAGGTCCTACCATCATAGAGGTCAAATTGTTCCCTGGGCAGCTTCCTGACTCTGTACTTTCCTGAGTCTGATTCTCCTGGATTCCCAGATGGTGTTGGTCTCCCATGTTTATTAATTCTTTTCATGTATCACCTGCACACTTAACAAATAAACAAAAGCTATTCTCCTTCCTCCTAAACACTCAGCCCTAACATTCATTTCATTTTTGCATCTGTTCAGTTGCTATGATCCAGAGATTTCTGTCCATTGATTTAGCCTGTGCAGAATGTAAACTCTTCATTAGAATGGATTGTTTCATTTATTATATTTGTACTCACAGTTCCAGAATTGTCTACCATATATCAAATAAATGATGATTGTTGAGCTCAGTCAAGTAGTTTCATTGACATGGGACATTCCAATGGCACTGCACTAACTGGGATATTCAAGGACCTCAGGCATATGAGGGGGATTTTTTCCTCTCATATTCACTGGCTAGGAAAAAATATTTCTTATTGTGGCTGGGGGACAAGGAGGGTACGATTATATGAGATTTAAATTCCTTTGAGTGAGTGTTCTTCTGTGAGTAGAGATAGTTGGCAGCACAATGTGAAGGTGGAAGGAGGCGGTGGGGCATCAAACGAATAAGCATTTGCATATCTACTATGTGCAGGCACTGTGCTAACTGCTTTTTACAAATATTGCTTCGTCTGAGCCTTAACACAACCATGCAAGATAAGTGCAACTATAACTCTCATTTTATAGTCGAAGAAACTGAGGTCAACAAAAGCTAAGTGACTTGACCAGGGTCACATATATAGAAATTGGCTTAAGTCAGATTTGAACTAAGATCTTCCTGATTCGAGGTCAAATGCTTTAGCCATTGTGACACAAGCTGCCTCTTATGGTGGATGCATCTTAGGCACTGAATAGCCCTGAGAATAAGATAATAATATTTTTGCTTTCTGCTAATGATTTTTTCTATTCTTCATTAACTTAAGAAAGACTCTGGGAAAAGAAAATAGGAATGAGAATGCAAGCTAATAAAAGAATCTAAAAATTAAATATATATGACTGTAGTTCTTAAATCTCACAATATATAAGGGGAATTTCTCAAAGTGTGACAAGAACACATGAATCCCAGAGAGTAAAGCAGAATTATAGTCCATTAGAGATGGAGGTGATCTTGGTGATCATGTAATTCAACACTCTTAATAATGAACATGGTTTTCTTCAGCCATGTAAATTTGAAAAAGGAACTTCATTTCTTTTTTTTTTTTTTTTTGCAGGGCAATGGGGGTTAAGTGACTTGCCCAGGGTCACACAGCTAGTAAGTGTTAAGTGTCTGAGGCCGGATTTGAACTCAGGTACTCCTGAATCCAGGGCCGGTGCTTTAACCACTGCGCCATCTAGCTGCCCCCGCGGAACTTCATTTCAATTCAAGAGAAAGTGACTGAAAATCCTCCAAGCAGGACTCTATGCTAAGCTATGTGATGCATAGAAAAAGATATGATGCAGGCATTGTCCTCTAGTTATCTCCAGTCTAACTGAGGAAATATGATGTAAAAAAAAGAAATGATGGAACATATAATCCAGTATAGGTTCAGAGGGTCATAAACATAGAACTGAAAAGAAAGTCGGGGGTCATCTAGACTCATTTTAGAAATGAATAAACTGAGGCCCAGTGGAAAGAAGGAACACAATTTTACAGAAGCAATTGAAAAAATAAACATAATCAAGTGCCAAATGTGGACATATATCTTGAAATTCAATTTCGGTAGGCCCCCATAAGCCCTCTGGGCTTCAGTGTTTTCATTTATAAATCAAGGAGTTGGACTAATTGTCTTCTAAGATCCCCTGAAAATCTAACAATCTCTGTGCCTATGAAATAACTGCCTCTCTGAGCAGATAAAGAAAGAAATCCTGAACATCTCTCAAAGTCCAGCTCAGATGAATTTTATAGGAGGAGAAAACTAGCAAGAGACAACATCACATAATGGATAAGGTACTGTACTACGTGAAAAGCTATGAACACAATAAAAAGAGCCTAGACATCATCTTTCAAGAAGTTGTAATGGAAAACTACTTATATATCTGTGGATCAGAAGGCAAAATAGAAATTGAAAGACTCCAACAGACTTAACCTGATAGAAACACCCAAATAAAAACGTTTAAGAATATCATAGCCACATTCCAGAACTCCCACATCAAGGAGAATTCAGATATTGTGGAGTCACAGTCAACAGGAGCCACAGGAACAAAGGACCTGAAATATGATATTCCAGAAGTCAATGGTTCTAGGATTACTACCAATAATAACAGCAAATATATATTGTATAATAATGTTATATAGTAACAGAAAATATATAATAAATACCAATAGTGCAGCAAAATTGAGCATCATCTTACAGGGCAAAAAAACCCCATGGATATGAATAGGAAATTTGACATTTAAACACAAGACTCAAGAAAAGCATAAAAAGAAAAATATGAATGAGAAATCATAAGGAAAAAAGGTTCAACTATTTACATTATTATATGAAGAGATGATACATGTAACCCCTCAGAACTTTATCATCATCAGGGGCCTTTGAAAGAGAATAATTAGGCAGAGAGCGTGCATGTAATTCAATTATGTTCAAATTATTTAAAATTTAAAATTGAATGGGAAAAGAATTCACTGGAAGAGGCAAGAAGGGAAAGATAGAATACGAAAAATCATTTCACATAAATGGGGAAACATAAGGAAGAGTTTTTATGATGGAGGGAACAGTAGGAGGGAGAAGAGAACAGTTGAATCTCTCTCCTTTTTTAAACAAAAATTTTTATTTATAATTTATGGACTAAATGGACATTTATATAAAATAGTATAATAAAAAGATGATTGTACATGAAAATACAAATATGAAGGCAGAGCCAAGATGGAAGAGAAAAACCAGGAAGCTGCCTGAGCTCTCCCCAGTTTCCCTCAAAAGCAACGGTTCCAGGGCCAGTGCTCTGTCCGCTGTGCCACCTAGCTGCCCCTGGAAACACATTTTTTTTTTAAAAATTTTTTTCTCTTTGACAATTCCTCAGTCTGAAGTTTTGGGAGTTTTTTGACTGTTTTTTTTCTCACAACCTAGCTAATGTGGGAATGTTTTCCATGACTACTCATATATAATTTATTTTGAAATGCTTGAGTTCTAGTGGGTGGGGGGTGGGAATAGAGGAGGAAGAGAAGTTGGAACAATTTTTTTAATTGATGTTAAAATTTGTTTTTACATATATTTTGGAAAATAAAATTCTATAAAAAAATTAATTAAAAAAATAAAAAATAAAAAAAAAATAAAAGCAACATTAGGGGGCAGCTAGATGGCAGAGTGGATAAAGCACCGGCCCTGGATGCAGGAGGACCTGAGTTCAAATCCGGCCTCAGACCCTTGATACTTTCTAGCTGTGTGACCCTGGGCAAGTCACTTAACCCTCATTGCCCCACCAAAAAATAAAAATTTTTTAAATTTTTTTAAAAAGCAACATTAAATCAAGCTTCTAAAAGGATTCTGGAGCTACAGAACCTACAGAAAGATGGAGTGAAACCATTTTCCAAGTTAAGATAACTTAGATGGTCTTCAGGAAAGGTATGTCTCACTTAAGTAAAAGGGGAGTGCAGCCCAGTGCAGATGGTATCTCAGCAAGCCAATGGGAGGCTCTTAACCACCACACAGATCAGCACAAATCAGCAACCAAGGCCTTGGTCCTAATTCAGCAGGCTAGTGGCACCACAGGCAAGCTGGAAGGCCTCCATCCTCAGTACAAAAGACAAACTGCAAACTGCTGGCCCAGGAACCCCAGCCTCTCCCCCACTCCTTGTGCAAGTGGCACTACTAGGCCACACCACCACAGCACAGTGAACTAGCTGTGAGCCCCTGAGGCACCATCACAGAAAGTCAGTGACAGAACCCCTGACCCGCAGCATAAGACACTTGGGACAGTGCCCCCTGTGCCCCAGGAGCAGAACTCAACTTTAAAAGACACCCAAAAAAGGCTAAAAAATGAGTAAAAATAGAAAAGAACCTTGACCACAGAAAGCTACTATAGCAATAGGAAAGACCATAACACAAACTCAGAAGATGACAACATTGTCAAAAGGCCTACATGCAAAGCCTTAAAGGGGAAGATGAATTGGTCTCAGAACCAAAAAGCCTTCTTAGAAGAGCTCAGAAAGGATTCTATAAATCAAATAAGAGAGATAGAAGGAAAAAATGGAACAAGAAATGAGAGTTATGCAAGGACCCAACAGCTTAGAAAAGGAAGTACAAAAACTGACCAAAGAAAACAATTCCTTAAAAAAAACTAATTGGCCAAATTTGAGTAGGGGGTATCTGCTGAAGAAAGCAACTCCTAAAAAAGTAGAATTGGGCAAATGGAAAAGGAGGTACAAAAGCTAACTGAAGAAAATAATTCTTTTTTTTTTTTGGCAGGGCAATGGAGGTTAAGTGACTTGCCCAGGGTCACACAGTTAGTAAGTGTCAAGTGTCTGAGGTCAGATTTGAACTCAGGTACTCCTGAATCCAGGGCCAGTGCTTTATCCACTGCACCACCTACCTGCCCGAAAATAATTCTTTAAAAAGTAGAATTGGGCAGGTGGAAGCTAAGGACTTTATAAGACATCAAGAATCAGTCAAAGGAGCAGTTATGTGGTACAGTGGATAAAGCACCAGCCTTTGATTCAGGAGGAGCTGAGTTTAAATCTGGCCTCAGACACTTGACACTTACTAGCTCTGTGACCCTGGGCAAGTTGTCACTTAACCCTCATTGCCCCACAAAAAAAAATTCTAAAGAGCATGAGAATAAATATAGATTTCTTTAAAATGATATATAATATCTATCTCAAACCACCAGCATGCATTATCTGTAATTGGGATAAGCTAAAAACCTTTCCAATAAGATCAGAGGTGAAGCAAGGATGCCTGCTATCACCACTGTTATTCAATATTGTACTAGAAATGCTAACTATAGAGATGACAAGAAAAAGACATTGAAGGAATTAAAATAGATAATGAGGAAACATCTTCACATCATCTTTGCAGATGATATAATTGTATACTTAGAGAATGAACTAAAAAACTGCTTGAAATAACTTTAGCAAAGTCAGAGGACATTGTGGTAAAATAATAGAATTTGGCAGATGCCCAGGGGTCTAACTTGATTGACCTAGCAGTGTTTGAATTGGATGTGAATGAGGAACTACTATGTACCCATTTAAAGGTGATTAGATTTTAGCCACACCTGGCCTGCTCTGTTAGCCACCTAGTTTAAATTTAGCCAACCCTGATGAGAGTGTCTTCTCAGAGGCTATGGACTATGACATCAACAGGAGACCACTCTCAGCCAATCAATTTGAAGAACTTCCCATTTCTGGGAGGAGGACAGGAAGTAGGAAGCTGAGGCTGGCGGATGGGATGTTTCTCTTTTGGTTTGAGACATCAGCTTGGTGGCAGGACTTCACATGGGCTGTTAGGAAAGCTAGGATTTCCATGCTATAAGGAATATGTTCTCAATCTTTCTCTCCACTATCTTATATCTTTTAATAAACACTTAAAAGCCTACTCTCTTGGTGAATTTATCAGTGATTTTAGCCATTCCCCCCAAAAGATTTTTAAACAACACAACATAAAATAAACCCACATAAATCATTAATATTCCTATATATTGCCAATAATTATTAATAATCAATTTTCTGGGGTTCCCAGCAATCACTTTCTCAGTGCTCTCTCCCTACCACTTCTGAAAGTCCAATCTCCTTAAGAAACTTCAGTAAATCTCATCTGGGACAAACCTGGAATGAAAGGGATAGAGATAGATTCTTATGTCTAGATGGCTGAAGGACTACTGGATTAAACCTCACCTAGATAATGTACTTTGCTTTGGGCAAAGTTTCATTCTTTTCCCTGATGTCATCCCTAGAGTTCATTTTAATGTAGACCAATAGAGTAGAACTATACTAACCAATAAGATTTGTTTGAGGTATAATGACCTAATTAGCTTTGATTAATGGATAAAGACTTATTACACCAAGGTCTTCTAGGGCTTCTGGGGCTTGTAGGGCTTCTGGGACATCTTCTGGGTCTCTTTTGTTCTCTGAGACCACATGGTCTCTGTCTCCTCTTGCTCTCTTGGGTCTCCTTGAAACCACATACTGGGTCTTTGGGGGCTTTTCTATTGCTTGGACTAACTGGCATGCTGAAGCTCTCTACCTGCTTTTCCTACTGTGTACCTAAGACTATGAGAACTTAGGGAGACCCGGTGGTCAATCCTTTATTGGTATAATATTGATAAATTAATAAAATGCTTACCAAACTGTTTGTCTATAGTAATTATTTTAAACACACACAATAAAACATGGCTGCAAGAGGTAAAAAAAGAGAATTTCCATTTCAAATAACTGCAAGACATATAAAATACTGGGAAGTCTACCTCACAAGATAAACCCAGCAACTCTATGAACACAATTACAAAGCACTTTTCAGAAAAAGTCAAATCTAAATAATTGTAAAAATATGAATTGCTCATTGTTAGGCTGAACCAATATAATAAAATTAAATTCCACCTAAATTAATCTACTTATTTAGTGCCATACAAATGAAACTACCCAAAAAAATTTATAGAGCTATAAAAATTAATAACAAAATTCATCTGGAAGAACAGGTCAAGAACATAAAGGGAATCAATGTGTGTGGGGGGGATGTGAAAGAAGCTGGCCTAGCTGTACTAGACCTCAATTTTATTATAAAGTAGTAATCATCAAAATAATATGATACCAACTAAGAAATATAAGAAATAGAGTGGTGGATCAGAAAAATAGATTAAGTTTGCAATACATTGTAGTAAATGACAACATTCATTTGGTTTTTGATAAAATCAAAGATTCAAGCTTTGGAGATAAAAAAATTCATTATAAATTCATTGTAAAACAATAACTGGTGGGAAAACTGGAAATTAGCTTGGCATAGACTACATATAGATCCACATCTCACACTGTACCCTGAGTTAAGATAAAATGGGTACATGATTTATATATAAAGGGTGATACAATATGCAAAATAGAAGAGCATTCAATAGTTTACCTGTCAGATCTATGAATAAGGGAAGAATTTAAGACCAAAAAAGATAGAGACCATTACAAAATATAAAATGGATAGTGTTGATTATATTAATTTTTTTGCACAAACAAAATCAATGCAAACAAAATAAGGTGTGAGAAAATAATTATTATTAATAATGAATTTCTTGGGGCGACTCAGAGATCAGTTTGTCCTTTCTGCCACCCACTCCAGAAAGTTCAGCTCTTGTCTGGGACAAGCCCAAGGGAGCAAGGGAAATGGAGACTGATTCTTTTGTTCAGATAGATGAAGAACCACACCTAAACACTGGAATTTGTCCTTTTACATACTCTGTAGACCACCCTCAAGTCATGTCAATCAATGGGACTGAAGGATGCTATAACCAATTGGCTTAGATCAATGCATAGTGACCCTTCTCTATCTGAGGAAGATAAAACCCTTGGCCGCACCAGGGTCAGTCTCTTTTTGCCTTCTGCTCCTCTCTCTGAACTCACTCTTGCTTGGTACAGACTCTTCCTCTTAGGAATGTAATGATTGGAATGACGCCACCTGCTGGAAACTTACTGTAGGAAAGCTCCACCATGAGGAGAAGGCACCTGAGGGCAAGACATTTGGCTTTTCTTTAGCATCAGGAAGTGACGTTTACTTGTGGGAGGAAGAGGGGGCAAGGCTGGTTCTCTAGCTCTTTTTTACCAGGACTCTTGTGGAGAGTGGAACAGGAGAACTGTAGCTCCCCAAGATAGGATAGATGAATCTAGGCCTTTCTTTCTCTCTTCACCAAATTCTTATTCTCCTTAATAAATGCTTAAAAGTCTAACTCTTGCTAAAGCTTACAATTTATTGGTGACCACTCATTAGATATTTTAGACACACTAGCTAGAATTTTAGCCCCTTACAGGACTATGTAGGCATGAAGGCCTGAGACTCTGAGAAGTTAGGAGACACACAGTCAATTCTTTACTGATATATATGATATTAATTCAAATAAATGCTTACTGGCCAAAATAGGTGGCAATAGCCTTAATGTTAAAAAGCAATCAGTTAATTTATAAAAATAGAGTAGTTGTTATTATTTTTAAAAAACACAAAAGAAAGCAAAAAAAACAGGAAAAACTTACAAGGCCCTCATTTATCAAATATATGGAGACTAAGTCAAATTTATAATCATCAAGTCATCTTCCCACTTGATAAATTGGGCAAAGGATATGAACAGCAGTTTTCAGACAAAGAAATCAAAGCTGTCTTTAGTCATGCAAAAAATGTTCCAAATCACTATCAATTAGAGAAACACAAAACAACTCTGAGTTACCACCTCACTTATCAGATTGACTAATATGACAGAAAAGAAAATGATAATGTTAGATGGGGTGTTGGGGAAGAACCTCAACACTAATGCACTTTTGGTGGAGTTGTGAACTGATCCAACCATTCTGGAAAGCAATTGGGAACTACACACCCAAATAGCTATAAACTACACATACGTTTTGACCAACAATACCACTGCTAGGTCTGTATCATAAAGAGATCCAAAAAGGTGTATGTGGCAGTGGGGGTGGGGTGAAGGTGTGAAGAATCTGTTTGTACAAAGATATGTATAGCACCTCTTTTTGTAGTGGCTAAGAATTGGAAACTGAGGAAATGCCCATCAGTTGGGGAATGACTGAAAAAGTTGTGGTATAGGAATGTAATGGAATATTGGTTGTGCTATAAAAAATGACAAGTGCTTTCAGAAAATCCTGGAAAATATTACTAACTGTTGCAAATTGAAATGAGCAGAACTAGGAGAACACTGTTTGCAATGAGAGTCAATATTTAACAATGAACACTGAGAATGACTTAGCTATTCTTAGTAAAACAATGATCACCAGACAATCCTAAAAAAACTCATGATGAAAAATGCTATTTACCTCCAGAGAAAGAACTGATGGTGTCTGAATAGAGACTGAAGCATACCATGTTTTTCACTTTCTTTCTTTGTTTCTACCTTCCTTCCTGTCTGCCTGTCTTCCTTCCTTCATTCCTTCTCTTCTTCCTTCTTTACTTTCTTCCTTCCTTCCTTTCTTGCTTCCTTTTTCCCTTTTATTCAAGTCTTCTTGTACAAAATAACTAATGTGAAACTGTTTTACATGATTGCACATGTATAACCTGTATCAGATTGCTTACCATCCCAGGGATGAAACATTGGAGAGGGGAGAGAGAAAGAGAATTTGGAACTCAAAGCTTAAAATAAAAAATTTTAATTGTTTCTATAAGTAATTAGAGGAAAATAAAATATTGTTTAAACTACATAGGATTGAGATCGCCCAGGGGGCACTGGATGCACCACAACTGGGCCCTATGCTTCCTGCACAAGGCCGAGAAACTCTACCCATCCCCCATGGCCAGAATGCCTCTGGAAGCAATTATGAAAAATGGAAGCATAGCTGCAAATGGCCTGCATTGCCAAAACCCAACAAGCTTTCACTGTGGTGATCACAACAAGCCCAACAGCACAAAGGACAATACATCAGCTGTTGGTGAAAGCACAAAAGCCTATACCAAAGATCAAGTCGATAGAGTCCTTAGCATAAACAAGTGTAAAAATTACTATGAAGTACCGGGAGTCACAAAAGATGCTGGTGAAGAGGATGTGAAGGAAGCTTACAGAAAGCTTGCTTTGAAGTTTCATCCAGATAAAAACCATGCACCTGGAGCAACAGATGCTTTTTAAAAGACTGGAAATGCCTATGCTGTTTTAAGCAAACCTGACAAAAGAAAGCAGTATGCCCTCACAGGAAATGAAGACCAAGCGGGTAATCACCAAGACAATGGCAGATTTAATTTCCACAGAGGCTGTGAAGCTGATATAACCCCAGAAGATTTGTTAAATATATTCTTTGGTGGTGGATTTCCATCAGGTAGTGTAAATTTTTTTCTAATGGACGAGCTGGGTATAGTCATCACCACCAACATCAGCATAGCAAACATGAGAGAGAAGAAAGAGGCGATGGAGGTTTCTCTGTGTTTATACAGCTAATGCCTATTGTATGTAGTATTGATCCTTGTGTCCTTGTTAAACCAACTGATGGTCTCCAATCCTCCTTACTCCTTATATCCCAGATCTGGTTCAAGACAAACCATTGAAATGCAGACAGAAAACTTGGGTGTTGTTTATTGTGTCAATTAGGATTTTAAGAATGAATATAAAAGACTGTTATTACAAAAAGTAGGAAAAAAATGGAAGATTATGTGACTAATATTTGAAATAATTGCTGGAAGGAAAGACAACAAAAAACAGATATGCAGTATGCAACAAAAGTATACCTGGATGATCAACTGTGGAAAAAGGCAGAATCACTGAGCATGGACAAATGTAAAGAATAAGAGTGGCTGACTAGTATCTATAGAGGAGGATGAACCAGGATTTTCACGTACATCTTTTAGTACACATTTTTTTTTCCTGTACAAGAAGAAATTTAGTTTCATTGTAAAATCTCAATAAAGAGTTGGATATTAAAAACTAAACTGAATAGTTGCTCCCTGACATCTTATGCTATAGGACTCAAAACAGTTAATGACTTCATTACATAATAAGAAATTGAAAACTAGTTATACATCTCTTAATTGCTATTTAGTTTTACTTCCCATGCTTACATAATTCTTTAACTACAGATAATTCAGAAAAGGATTATCACACCTCCAGTATTTTTCCAGTTATAATGATTCCATTCTTCTTCCCTTGTCATGTAAATATTTATGAAAAAAAACATTTTGTGTATATACAAGTTATTGATTTTATATTTTAAAATTCCAGAAGTTTAGCTCCATGAATCACTTCATCTCACTGATGGAAGAAGTATATGACAATGTTACTTCTTCCTTCTCAGGTGTCCAGTGTGTGGAGTTTAAATAATGATACTTTTTTTTAAAGGAATTTAACTTTGTGTAAAAAAAATCCTCTCGCCTTATCCATTTAGAAGAATGTAATATTTTTAAATATGTATTCCTGAATTTAAGTTGAGATAAACTGAACTGGTATAAATTATCAGTTTGCCATTTAGTTTTATGAATTGCTAAGTAATATGAGGAAATGAAAAGCTATCCTGATTAGTTTTAAAATAAATACCATAAAGATGTTATACAGATAAAAATAAACTACATAGGATGACAAATGGAACCAATTGAATTTAAAAAGTTATTAAAAGATAATTCAAGGGGGCAGCTAGGTGGTGCAGTAGATAAAGCAGAGGCCCTGGATTCAGGAGGACCTGAGTTCAAATTTGACCTCAGACACTTGACACTTACTAGCTGTGTGACCCTGGACAAGTCACTTAACCCTCATTGCCCTGAAAAAAAAAGATAATTCAGGGTCTCCAGGTTAAAAAATCCAGGTTTACAGAAAGGCATGATGAAAACACACTAGGGGACTGAAGTGGGGGCATCGTAAAGGGGTGTGTAGACCTTATGGTACTTAAAGGAAGAAAAAAGTAAAAGGAATGTTCCCTGATGACATTATTTGTAGATATGAACCATTCCTCCAGTCTCTTTTCATGAGACAAAGATCAAAAGACTCAGACCTTCACTCTCTCACGTTGCTAGGAGATTTCTAGGGCCAGCGATACAAGAAGGGAAACCAAAACCTTCTTTCTCTCAGTCTTATCAGAAAACAATTATTTTTCATTTGTCTAATCACAAAAGTCAAAGTTCATCCCAATGAACTGGGAGGGATCCTGTTATCTGTGGACTGAAACACAGAGGCCACAGTTGATAACAGAAACATATTCTGGTCTATGGAAGCATTGTTAGATTAAATAGTTAGGTCTCCAAGGGGACACATGTGCCCTCTATATTGGATTTCCCCTCTGCCACTTCTCCTTATGCCTCTGAAGGGCCTGTACAACAAGCTCTATCTCTATTTCTGTAATCCTAGGTTACACCTGAGGGCTAGAGAAGACAGGAGTAAGGACCTAGAGAGGGAATGGGGGCGGGGAGGGGAGGATGAGAACAGAGCTAAAGTTCTTCCTCTGGAGACCATGGAAGCAGACTCACAGCATCAGCAACCTAACAAGCCACCTAAGTTGCTTTAAAGCTCCCTGCCAGGGGCAGCTAGTGGATAGAGCACTGGCCCTGGATTCAGGAGGACCCGAGTTCAAATCTGGCCTCAGACACTTAACATTTACTAGCTGTGTGACCCTGGGGGCAAGTCATTTAACCCCAATTGCCTCACAAAAGAAAAAAGCTCCCTGCCTCCCCTCTACAGATCCCCTCAAACATTTGTTGCTTTGTCCTTCAATCATTTTAGCCAATCTGATAGGTGTAAAATGATATCTCTGAGTTGTTTTAATTTGCATTTCTCTAATCAATAATGAGTTGGAGCATTTTTTCATATACCTATAAACTGTTTTGATGCCTTCATCAGAAAACTTCCTGTTCATCTCCTTTGATCATTTCTCAATTGGAGAATAGGTGCCATTTTCTTTCCTTGATTCTACTATATTTGGGTATCCTACCTCTTCTCCCTTAACTCTCTTTAGGCTCCCAGTTCTTTTGAACTCTTTCCCCTATTTTCTTTTTTATTTATAGTTTTGAGTTCCAATTTTTATCACTCCTTCCCTTCTTCCCCTCCTGCCTCCCTGAGGTGATAAGCAATGAGATATAGGTTACACAGGTACGATTATGTAAAACATTACCATATTAGTCTTTTTTGATAAGAAAACTTGAATAAAAAAAAATAAAGAAAAACAGCATGCTTTAATCTGTGTTCCATCATGTTTCATCATTAGTCCTTTGGGATTGTCTTCTATCATTGTCTTGTTGAGAATAGTTAAGTCTTTCACGATTCTTCATCAAACAATATTGCTGTCTCTGTGGACAATGCCCTCTTAGTTCTGCTCCCTTCAGTAGACATCTGTTCATACAAGTCTTTCCAGCCCTTTCAGGAATCATTCTGCTTGTCATTTCTTATACCACAATAAAATTCCATCACCATCCTATACCACAGCTTGTTTAGCCATTTCCTCAATTGATGGGCATTCCTTTGATTTCCAATTTTTCCCCCTACTTTCAATGCCTATTTTCTAGAACATTTCCTTTGTCTGTCTTTTACTTCTTCCTGTGGGAGGAAGTCCTCCTTCAGTTGCTCACCAAAAAGGCCACAGTACCTGCACTGCCGCTATCTATAAAACTTTAGGCAAATAAGTCAACGCCCTTTCCTGAGCTTCAGCTTCTTCTATAAAAAGCAAGGTTGTACTCGATAATTCTAAGGTCCCTTCCCACGATAATATTCTGGGGTTCTAAAACAATGTTTCTCCCCAAAAGCAGCAGCCCCTGACCTGGTGGGACTATGAGGAAAGCAGCTGAACTCCACTGGTCACGGGTGCAGTGGGAGAAACACATAACCCTGAACCAGGTGCTCAACAAAGAGGGTGGAAGAGTGGAGGAGATCTTTGTCCATTTGGGACCTTAACCAAAGGGGCATTGTGGTCACTCCACTGCCCCCAGAGGCTTATTCTGTCAGCCAGTGGCATGTACTAGGGACTGAATCCTCCCTATTCACAAAAGACATGGGATGGATATGGAGAAAGAAAAAGGCCACAGTTTTTGTGCTGATGGATTTGATGATATTTAATATTCACTTCTCATAGGTCTCATGGTTTTCAATTCTATATTAGATGAAAGGTAAAAACTGTTTCCTATTTGGCTTTGAATCCCAGGGTCAGCTTTACACATGAAGATAAGAGAGGGTTGTCAGAATATATAATTTCAGCAGGTTTTGAGCAAGCATATTGATAACCCAGCCTGGAAACAGTTCCCTGATCTACTCAGGGGTTACTGCTAGCCTTTTATTCTTCCACTCCTGGGGCTGGGTTCATGATCCCCTCTGGGTGACCCCATATTCTGCTGGTGGTGGCCCAGCCCTGTTTGGAGCTCAGGATACTGAGTCAGTGACCTGAGGCTACTCTTATTCCACAGTTCCTGACTTGGAAACTTGCTTCTAGGTCAGATCAGTGATTCTGAGCCACAAAGATGATGCACTTTGGTTTCTCCTTCAATTTCCTAATCAATATTCAGAATACTATTAGAGGAGTTGTAGTGAGAGCTAGGCTATGCTTCTTCCTCCTGTTTTACCATCTTGGATGGTCTTCTGCCCTCTACTGTTAACATTTTTTTTAATTTAAAAAAATAAATAGTTTTAATTTCTAATAACCAATATAAACTGTCAAGTAGTTAAAAGTAGCAAAAGGTAAAAATAAAGCAATTAAGAGAAACAAGAACTAAACAAAAAAAATCAAAAAGCATTTATTACAATTGTATATTTACTTAATATCAAAAGAAACACAACTCTGTATATCAACTTTAAAATTTTCACTCAGTCTAAAATCTATGACTGATAGACTGATAGAGGCATATTCTTACAAGGATAAAGCTTATCTATTTTTAATGGATAATTTTTTTAAATTTTACAATGCATCACTTCTGAAGATACTCCAACCTCTCCAATCAACACCATTTGAGCCATTTCTAGAAGCATAGATTTAAAAAGAGAAAAAGTGGCTCAGGGAAAAAAAAAAAAAAAGCCTGAGCCATTGACAGCATATGCAAAATCCCATAATTGCAGTCCCCTGCCTCTGCAGGCAAGGGAGGAAAGCACTTTTTCTCAACTTATTTTTCTCAACCCTTCTCCAAGGCCAAATTTTATCATTATTATTTCATATTCCTTCATTCTGAATTAGCGAAAGGGAATGATAAAGCATGTACTAAGATCTTACTATGTGCAAAGTATTGAGGATACATAGTGTGATAAGTAAAACTAAATGTGTGCTCACCTTAAATTAGAAGCTTTAGCAACAGACTTTGAGCATTAAGCATTTATTAAAGCATAGTGAAGAGAGTTCAGAAAGTTAAGAAAAGCCTATCTACCCTAGGAGAGGATAAGAGTTCAGGCTCTCTGGTTCTTCTCCCAAGTCCTCTGCCACCACCAGCTTGTTCCAGCAACCAACTGAGAGAGAAAGCAGCATACCACTTCCTGTGTCCCCCTGAAGAGGGGGTCCTTACTCACTGCTTCAAGCTGATTGGCTAGCATCACCCAAATCCACTGGTTCACTGGACTTGAGGGGGGGGTCTCTCCTGTTGATGTCATAGTCCACAGACTCTGAGAATACTCCCTCTTAGGAGTCAGGCAAGTGTGGTTTGTTTGTTTTTTGTTTTTTTGGGGGGCATTGGGGGTTAAGTGACTTGCCCAAGGTCACACAGCTAGTAAGTGTTAAGTGTCTGAGGCTGGATTTGAACTCAGGTACTCCTGACTCCAGGGCCGGTGCTCTATCCACTGCGCCACCTAGCCACCCCAACAAGTGTGGTTTTAATCAAGTCAACTGTAAGTGAGTTAATCAGCAGAGTCAGTCAGTCTCACATAATTCAATCAATCTAAACCAGTCTCCTCTGGTTGGGGCCTTTTGGAATTGGCAAAAAGCCCATTATTTCTTACAATAGAAAATGAAAAAAAAATATTTTCTCCCAAGGAATTCAGATGGAAAGGTCATTGTTTTTTAGTTATTCTCTAATCTCTTAAATTCTGAAAGAATTCCCTGGTTTTACACATGTCCCAAAAGGTGTTCTGAATTTTCCTTAGTAAGTCCAAGTTCTCTTTCTCTGCAACATTATACCAGCTAATCAAGGACTTTTTCACATTTATTCTAAAGCCTATGGCAAGAGGCATGTTCTCACAACCCTAAGGTGTCAGGGAATGCAATTTTATCACATAATTTTTAAAAAATAATTTCTTTTTATTTTAAAAGTTCAATTTTATTTTATTTTCAGGTTTGAATTCTCTCCCTCTCATCTCTCTCTACAACTAACACCCCTCTTCCTTAGAGGGGTAGCTAGGTGGCACAGTGGGTAGTACAGTGGACAGAGCACTGGCCCTGAAGTAGGGAGAATCTGAGTTGAAATCTCACTTCAGACTCTAGCTGTGTGATCTTTGACTAGTCACTTAACCTTAATTGCCTTAAACTTCAGGGTCCATCTCCAGTCATCCTGATATATATCTTGCCACTAGACCCAGATGGCTCTGGAGGAGAGAGTAAGGTTGGTGACCTTGCACAGCACTCTCCCTTAAAATCCAATTCAGTGCAAGTCATGACATCACCCTGATGTCATGGTCCTCTTCAAGAAAGAAGGAAAAACAACAACAACTACAACTACTCCCTTTGAGAAAAGAAAAAAGAAAAAAAAAGAAAGAAAATAAGAAACCCAAATCAAATTCCTACATTGGCCATGTCCAGAAAAGAAAAATAAACACACACATAAACATCAACTTGCATTCTTGAGTCCACTGCTTCTCTATTTTGATGTGGTTAATATGTTTCATCATGAGTCTTTTGGAACTTTGGTTGGCTATGGTATTGATCAAAGTTCCTAAGTCTCTAAAAGTTACTTATGTTTACAATATAGTTATTGCATAAATTCTTCTCCTGGTTCTGCTCACTTCACTTTGAATAAGTTCATGTGAGGCTCTCAGGTTTCTTTGATTACAAATCTAATTAATTCTTACAGCACAAGATTATCCTATTACATTCATTGACCATAACTTTTTCAGATAGCCCCCAATTCATGGGCATCCCCTCTTTAATTCTTTGCCACCACAAAAAAGGACTACTATAAATGGGTTCTTTTCCTCTTTTTTTCCAGCAGGGCAATTGGGGTAAAGTGACTTGCCCAGAGTCACACAGCTAGAAAGTGTCAAGTGTCTGAGGCCAGATTTGAACTCAGGTCCTCCTAAATCCAGGGTCAGTGCTTTATCCACTGTGCCACCTTAGCTGCACTGAAATTCTGGTAATTTTTTTTTCCTTTTTGCAGGAGAATGAGGATTAAGTGACTAGCACAGAGTCACACAGCTAGTAAGTGTCAAGTATCTGAGACCAGAATTGAACTCAGGTCCTCCTGAATCCACTGCTAGTGCTTTATCCACTGGACTACCTAGCTGACATTTCCTCTTTTTTTTCAATCTCTCTGGGTATATACCCAGTAATGGTATCACTGGGTCAAAGGGTATGCACATTTAAAAGGACTTTGGGCATAGTTCCAAATTGTTTCCCACAATGGTTGGACCAGTTCATACTTCTATCTGTTCATATCCTTGTACATTTATCAGTTAGGGAATGGTTCCTATTCTTATAAATTTTATTAAGTTCCCTATATATCTTAGAAATTCGATCTTTAATCACAGAATTACAAAGATTCCACCTCTCCCCATTCACTATTTTTATTCTAATTTTAGGTAAATTGGTTTTACTTGTACACAAACCTAAATGTTGTGTAATCAACATTGTCCCATTTCTCCTCCCCATGAACTTATTTGTCATTTGCTTGGTCAGGAACTCTAACGTTATCTGCCAGAGCAGATTCAAGTCCTTCTAATCTTCTAATTACTTCTGTACAAGCCATTTGTTTCATTGCAATTTTTCTCAAGAGCCTAATTTTTCTGTGTAATCACATTGGAACCTCCTGCTCTATGTCCATATTCTCTTGGGAATACATAGGGTTCTCAACCTAAATGATTCTTGCTTTAATTTCTTTTGTCTTGGCAATATTTAGTTGTTGCACTTGGTTAGAGATCTGTGACCATCTTCCCTTACATTTAAATATTTTACTTTTGAATTATTTGCTTGTCCTTTGAGTACTTTGCTTAATTTTCTTCCCTTTAAGATCTTTGGCAATTTCAGATTTTCCTTTCCTTTATATTAGTCTGTTACTCATTTTCCAATCCCCATTTTATGGCAGATCCAGCATGGGGTAAAGATCAAAGGTATTTCAGGCCCCTGTCACATTATGGAATTCACTTCACACCAGCCTCAGGCCTTGCCCCAAATCGCTTCTACAGAGAATGTTCTGGCCTTGATGGATGCCAGGTCCCTTTAATTATGGTCTGATGTAGACCCCTCCACACACTGGCACCCCAGGCCCTCTTTTCTTTAGTTCTTTGGCTAAATGTTACTACATTATAGTGCTTTGCCTTGTTATACCTTTCTCTCCTCTGGAAGTGGGTGGGCATAGTTGAGTTCTGCCCCTTGTTTCCACAGAATGCTGTGATGAGGATAGGGGCAGGATGGCCTGAAAGGAACAGCACAGGAACAAGGATATTGTTGAATGGATACCTATTATATTGAAATAATTACTATAGACAGCAGTTTGGGGTAAGCATGCATTAATCTATCAATATTATACCAGTAAAGGACTGGCCATGTGTCTCCCTAACTTCCCATGCTCTCTGGCCACGTGGTAGGGAAAGCAGGCAGAGATTCCAGCATGCCAGTTAACACAAGCAAGAGAAAGCCACAAAAGACCCATGTGGTCTCCCAGAGAGACAACATATGGTCTCAAGGAGACCCAAGAGAGAAATCGAGACAGAGACCATGTGGTCCCAGAGAGCCAAGGGAGACCCAGAAGACTCTCCAGAAGCCCTTGTGTGGTGTTTTCCAAGGGTTTTTAACCTCTTTTGATGGAGGTGGGTCATTATACATTGATCAAAGCTAATTGGATAAATGTACATCAGACAAATCTCCTTGGTTAGCATCATCCAACTCTACTGGTTGACATGACTTGAAGGTGGTGACATGCCATCAGGGAAAGAAATGCAAAAATATCTCACTCAAGTTGCTCAAAAGAAAGTCCACTATGTAGTTGTGGTTTAATCCCATCAGTCCTTCAGCAATGTATACAAAAGAATCTTTCTCCATTCCTTTTATTCACTTGGCTTCGTCCCAGATGAACTTTGATGAAGTTTCTCAAGGAGAAGTCAACTTTCTGGAATAGGTGGGGAGGGGGACAAAGGACTGATCCCTGGCTCTTTCAAGAAATTGATTATTAATATTTTTCTCACAATTCCCCATTTGATTCCTAGAGAAATGAAAGTTTCCTTAATGAATCACTTTCTGATATTATAAATACTTTTATTTTTATTATTTTTTTAAATAGAGACATAAGGATTCAAAGCAAAAGAGGCTACACACACACACACACACACACACACATTTGCTCTGTGCTCCTTCACCTTCTTTATTTACAGTTACATTTTCAGTGCTAGACCATGAGAATTTCTGCCCAAAAGGATGACCCTAAGACTTTACCAAGTCCTCTATCAGCAAGGCAACAACCTTTATTTCTTTTCAATTCAATCTAATAACAAAGGCAGGAGAGGAAACATCCATTTGGGCAGGTTTTCACTGAGAGTTGGAATAGTTTCCTGATTAACCTTCAGTTCCTAAGTACTTTATTTGGAGCCCCAAATCACCCAAAGCATGTAGATTAATCTTCCAAACAAAATCTTTTTCCATTTAACATTGAAGCCAAAAATTGTTTTCCTGGAAAAAATTGATCTAATTCATTCTGAAAACAAAAACATATAGTTGGTCCTTTTATCATGCAGTGAAACCATGCAGTGAAATAAATTCATAATGTAGATGACAACAGGATTTGTAATATTTAATTAATGTGCATCATACAAGCTTTCACTGTGTATAGGTCTTGGGCTGAGTACTAGGGAAGACATAAATATTAATCCCTGCTCTCATGGAGCTTAGAATCACAGAAAGTGATAAGATGTGTATATACACAGATAACTATACTATACAATGTAGCATGTTAAGTACATGAGGAGTAATACAATTACAAAGCAATGTGGGATCTGAGGAGTCAAAGGATCTTTTCTGAATGGGAAGAGTAGGGAAGATGTGGAGGAGGTGACATTTGAGGTCGATTTTGAAGGATGGTTAAGATTTCAACCACTGGATAAGATGTAGGACTGGGGGGAAAAGTATGGTAAGGCACAGAGGTGAGAGAGTCCACAATATGAATAGGAGGGGGCAAGGAGTTTAATTTGTCTAGAACTGAAAACTAGTGACTGGAATGTCAAAGGGACTAGTTTAGTCTCTATTCATTAGACAATACATTTGTTGTAGCAAGGATTCCTTTGATATATGGGTTGTATTAGAGAGTTTTACAATCCCTTCTAACTCCCACATTCTGTATGTTGTGAGTTACTAAAAAGTTTTGAGAAAAGACACATGATCAAACTTCTGCACTTCCTATCTGTATGACCTTCAGAAATCCAGTCAGTTAATGAACATTTTTTAAGTACCTTATCTATGCGAGGCACTGTGCTAAAATTTGGGGATACAAAGAAAGGCAAAAAGCAGTTCCCAGTCTCAAGAAACTCACAGATTTATGAGGGAGACGATATGAAAACTATGCACAAACAAGGTGCATACAGGTTAAATTGGAAATAATCAACAGAAGGAAGTCCCTAGAGTTAATTGGGACCGGGAAAGGCTTCCTGGAGAAGGTAAGAGTTCAGCCAGAACTCAACGAGGCCAGGAAAGCTAGGAGGCAGAGATGGGGAGGAAGAGCATTCCAGGGAAGGGTGACAGCCAATGAAAAGTATCTAAGTTGGGCATTCAAGGAACAGCAAGGAGGCCAGGATTCCTGGATCAAGTACATGGGAGGTAAGGGTGGGGTATAGAATGTAAGAAGACTGGAAAGGGAGGGGCAGGTTATGAAGATCTTCAAACACCAACAGATATTACATTTGATCCTGGATGGGATAGGGAGCCTCCAGCACAGGTGACTGAGTGGGGAAAGAAGGGCTGCCATGGTCATGCCTGTGCTTTAAGATGTGCTCTTTGACAATATTGGGGGCACAATGAATTGCAGCAGGCAGAGACTTCTGGAAGTGGGATCTCTTAGGGCCTAGTTTTCTTACTCATAAAATGAGAAGGGTTGGCCTACATGACATAGAAAAGCCCTTCCATCTCTACATTTATGATTCAATGATCTATGACCATTGCAATAGCCTCTATGGGTGATAACATATTAGTGGCTTTGGAAAGAAAGGAGAGGACAGGTGGGAAAAATATCTTGGAGATCAAATTGACAGGTCAATGTTTGCACAGTTTGGGTAAATGAGAATGGAAAAGTTAGAGAAAATCCCAAAGTTTCAAGCATCAGGGACTGGTTCAATTTTTGCTTTTGGCAAAAATAGGCAGGAAAAAAGAAGGGCACGTTTTGGAAGAAAGCTCATGTGTAGTTTTGTTTTCATGTTGAGTTGGCATTACTGGCAAGATATGCAGTTAGAAATGTGCTATGGACAATAGGAAATGTAGCTCTGGAACTCTGGAGAGACTGAGATAGAGACATAGATGTGGGAGTTATCTAGCCAGAGATGATTGTTACAACTATAGGAGTGAGTAGCATTGCCAGTGAAGGGGATATAGAGAACGAAGAGGAGAAAGGTCACCTTAGATGCCCCAAATAGCTCACAATTTCTCCTCATACATGGCAATAACAGATATCAGAACTATCAGTTTAATTTCCTAATTCTTATGAAAGGAAGTGAGAAAACTGTTGACTTCATTTAGATGACTCTGTGGCAAGTATTCTCCAAAGAGATAGAAGTTGAGAGTCATTTATGTCTTCAGAAACTAGGGAAACTGTTTTAGAAAAAATTACATGATAATGACCTCTTCAACAATTATTATTAGTGGCCACCTTAGAAAACTACTCAGTCTATTTTGATAGCTATAATAACAATAAGAGCTATAATAACAATAAGAGCCAAGGCAAGGAAAAGACAGAAGGAGATTTTACGGTGGGAAGAAACCCATTGTTTGGCCCTCTGAAATGCCTGGACAACAGAGTTAGCCTCAGCCTCTATTAGGTATGATGTCTGCTTTTGAATTTGGAATTTCACTTGTTGTAGGTAGTTCTTGTAGCTGTCTGAAGACTCTCTATTGCCATGTTCTTGGAAGATCTGAGCATCAAGGTAAAGAGCATTGCTGTAATAGTGGCCTCCATTCTCTTTCTCCATCCTCTGAATCATAGTCATCAGCTCTGCCACCTGGGCCATCTGCTCCTCCCCAGTGGCCCGGTTGTTGAAGGCACAGAATCTCCTGCCACACTCTCGGATCCCCCACTGTAGGTCTGTGTTATCAGTATTTGTTACATAATCCTCTAAAGATCCCCCTAAATCTTCTTACGGGTGAAAAGCATAACGAGGTGCCTCATCACTCCTACTCCAAAGATTTTCTTCACCTTCCTCATTGCCTCCTTATCCCTTGCAGTGTAGCGGCCAATCTGAGTCACCAAGACTAATGCATGGGGACCTGGGGAGGAGAGCAGGTAACACTCCCCGATTTCCTTGTACATCTCTTCAGTCCAGGCACTTGGCTCACAGATGGCAGGAGTATCAATCACCAATATTCTTCTCCCATTCCACATCCTAGTGCCTATCTGACACTTCTTAGTCACTGCCTGGGATCCTAGCTTGGACTCAAATACTCTCTGCCCAAGGATAGTATTTCCTGTTGCACTTCTCCCAGCTCCTGTTTTCCCCACCAGGATGATCCTCAGTGGCTCATTGCTTTGATGGGTGTCATTGACATCTGTAAGAGAAAGTATTTCTCAATAGTGACATATCCCAACAGTCCTATTACATCTCATCAAATATCTTTGATTGGTGCCATTCATTAGACCTGCTGATCTTAATTTATAAGCATGTGGAGAGTAGGAGTCAGCACTATCTCCAGATTTTTCTCTGTATGGTGGATAGTCTAATAATTTGCATAAATAGATATTTAACTAAATACTTTTGGAGGAGGTAAGGTATGAAAATCAATCCACATTGTATTTTTTGTGTCCACTTTCCTGCCTAGCCATTATATTTGGGTCCTTCTCTCTCATTCCCCAAGAGTCAGGAAACATGGTGGGCAATGAATGAATAAATGAATGAAAAGAATGGCTAAAGGGATTATCAAAAAGTTTCTAGAGACCTTAATGGACCAATCCTCTGGTCACTACCTCTCTACCCAAGGGTGCCCACCTGGGATTTTCCTCCTAAGCATTAGCCCATTGGATGACTCTTCTTCATCAATTTTTTTCCTATCCTAGATCTTATCTCTTTAGGCCCCTGCTCTCTCTTTTCTGTGGTAATAATTAGGTACCTAAGAGATTAGCTTTTGCTGTGGTTTTTATTTATTTAATCAGTCAGTCAATTCCATTCCATTGTATTCTACATAATAATCATGTACAGAGCAGCACTATACATACATAGTCCAGTACTGGGTACTGGGTGAGATGGTTAATAAGAATCCAGCCCTCAATGGTACCTCTAGTCTAGCCTGGAACATATGAACACCAAAGACTATAATATCAAACAAAATATGACCCCCTCACCAGTGATTACTAATACAGTGCAATGAGAGCTCAGAGACTATAGACATTATTGCTATCTGGGGTCAGAGAAGACTTTATGAAGGAATAGTGGCTTTTGAACCCAACTTAGAAGGTGGTTAGGATTTCATCCCTTTGGGGGCATTTAATTTTGACAGGTACCCTTGCCTTAGGCCCAAAGGAACTAAATTTGAAGCATGCAGAGAGACCAGTGACATACTTTATGGGCAGAAGGAAACTTTCCTCTGAGAGTTGCCAGACTATACCATCCAGTACATTGCCTTCTCTGTCTATATATGAGGCCAGATCTCTGTGATTTACAGTTGATTGTTCACAAGGGAAAAAGATGGTGCATACCCCAGTTCTGCTGTTCCTAGGATTTTCAGGAGGGCACTGGGAATAACAACATAAATGACACTGTTTCCTTACCCACATCAATATCTCCATCTTTTACTTCCTTCTCTTCTCTACTCCTTTCTAGAAAAAAACGGGGGGGGGGGAAGATAAAATGTACTCATTAGGCAGAATGCTAAGCTGAAAAGAACCTTTGAAATCACCTAATCCAATCTGTTAACTTAATACAGGAGGAATTGTGACATTCAATTTGGGAATAGTTATTCCAACAGAAGTAATTCTCATTGGTGAAAAATAGAGGTTGATTTTAAGGGTAAAATTAAATAGAGAAGCTCAGAGGACACAATTCAACATCACTTTTGTTCTCAGTCAGTAATCTACCAAGAGGACTATTTAATCAAAACCCCTGCTTATTTTCCTCCCCACCCCAGAGAAAATGTGAACTGAGAAGGTAGGCCAGCCCTGTCAGTTCTTTTCATAGTAGGGAAACAACCAATCAGTCAACAAGGATTTTTTAAGTGACTTCTGCAGATTGGACTGAGGTAGGAGATGAAAGTAGATCAAGAAGCAACCCAGTGACTCTTCTGGATGCAGATGAAAGGTTTATATAGGTGGCTCTCTTTAGATCATTTGAAGTGTTGAGAATGCCCAGAAGATAGCAAAAGTGAAATGTATTCCCCAAAGACAAATAATGAATGATTTTTGGATTATAAATAAATTATTTTTGGTTATAAAGGAAGGCAGGTGAGGGTGGTGAAACTACCTAAGATAGTGATTTTCACTAGCCAGGGTCAAAAATAGGAGTATATGTAGGGGTTGAGGATGCTGAAAGTGAGTCAAGGGGCATGAAAGAGGGATGTCCAATGCAATCTTTAATCCCTCCACAATTGTCCTAAAACTGAGCTCTATTGGGGAAAGCTAGGTGACACAGTAGATAAAGCACTGGAACCTAATGCAGGAGGACCTGAGTTCAAATTCAGACTCAGATACTTGATACTCACTAGCTCCTGCTCAACTCACAACCTTCATTGCCCCACAAAAAAAAAAGGAAGAAAAAGAAAAAAAAAAAGAAAAGAAAAAAATGAGCACTACAAAGTAGAGAATTTGGTCTATGAGAAGGCAGTTGCCTAGGATAGGATAAAGGGCTGGGCTGCTTGTACACAAGAGCTTCACTATAATTTTTTTAAATAAATACATGTATTTTTGTTCCAGAAATTCTGTTCTCTGTGGCCCTAGGCTTTTCTATTGCAATGTGCCAAGTTGCATGTTTTAATGATGAGATTCAAGGCATCCAGTGAATAGTAACACACAAGATCACTGGGTTTGGGGGGGGTTTTGTTGTTTTTTTTAGTGAGGCAGTTGGGGTTAAGTGAATTGTCCAAGTCACACAGCCAGTAAGTGTTAAGTGTCTGAGGCCAGATTTGAGCTCAGGTACTCCTGACTCCGGGGCCAATGCTCTATCCACTGTGGCCACCTAGCTGCCCCTCGATCACTGTTTTCTTAACTTGCCTTTATAATATCAATGACTTTTCACAATTTCTTTGAGAGCTTGTCTCAACCCCTCAAGCATGTTACATACATCTTACTTTTCAAATATAGAGGTGTGGGGCATTTATGAGTGATGGAAGAATCCACCAGACCCTCAGGAATACCCAAGAGTACATTGTTTTGTATTTACCTGCAGAGTTTGTCCAAGGGATTGGTACTGGCCATTTCTTCAAGACTGAGGACCATAAACCATGTGTTCTCTGAAAATCAAAAATAAAGTAGGAAGAGCATTCAAAAAGAAAAAAATTCTTGAATCAGAATCATATTACCCCATTTTACTAGTGTCTTATCACCTCACCTCTAGGATCTTCTTGTTGCTGCTAGCCAACCCAAGTTTAGCAATGCCCTAGACTGGGGATCTAGGAAGGAGTTCACAATACAGTAACTGGCTGTGTGATCCAGCATCAAATGGGTCACAGTATCAATCAGGAAGGACCTATCTCTCAATAAAGATGACATTTCATCTTGGTTTTCCTGGGTTGCAGAAGCAATTCCAACCTTGTTTAGGAGGTTGGATGCAATGAATTCAGAACCTTCCAAATCTAAGATCTAGTGATTATAATTTGATGCTACCTGCTCATTATAAAATCAAGAAGAGGTGGTGACCTCTATGGCTTTATAGGAGAGAGAACTAAAGCTTCCCTTGCCCCACAATAGAGTTTCTCTACTAGTCTGATGTAGTGCCTAAAATCTTTATTATTGGAGCCCCTTCTTTAAGTCAGGACACTGTCATCAGAAGATCCCTGTGAAGAATATGAGGCAGGAAAAGTTCATTCAACAGTATGGACTGGTGGGACTCATTATGGTTGGGTCATGCTGCCAACACCATATGACAGTGAATTTGGAGTCAGAAACCTGAGGTTTCCAACTCAACTCTGCTACTTGTTAAAACTGTAGGCTTGGCACTTGCCTAGTTTCCTCCTCTGTAAAATAAAGGGATTGGAGGGCATGTTTTCCAGGGGTTCCTTTCATGTCTAAATCTTGTGCTCAGCTAAGATCACATTCACAGCTCCACCCTAACATCCCATAAAAGTAAATGCACGGGCAATAGGAGACTGCTCCATGAGGCTCCAGTCTGTAGAGTTTGCACACCATTCCCTACCTGGTTTCATCCAACATGTGGATCTTTGGGAAGACTTGTTCTGGCCATGAGTAAAGAAGGGGCTGGAGTCAGGGTGATGAAGTCTTCTGGCTGAGGAACTGGAAGGACTAATGACTCAATAGAGGTTGAGCCTGAACCAAATAGTCCTACAGAGGGTTCATTATGTCCGGTTCACAGCCCTTTATGAATATCTCTCTCCTCAGTCACATCTGATGGAGGCTGCTATGGACCTCCAGCGGGGAAAGGGGTAGCAAACAGCTTTGGCTACCTCATTCCTCACCCATATGCCAGGTATCCCTGAGGGGATGACACCTGTTCCTTTTGTGTTTATTCTTGGCTGATCATCAGTGCATGGGTATTCTAAAAGGGGAACCCCCTGGAGACTAATGAGACTAGGAAATTCCATCAAACACAGCAGTCTAGGAGTCCCTGGCAGCAGCAATTGAGATCCAGTGGAGGAACCAGGGCAGCCAATAGGAAACCTTCTGGACCCAGTCTAATAATGGAATAACAGTGAGCCCTGCAAGGAGGTATCTCAACTAAACAAGAGAGTGATTCATCCATCAGCTATGTCACACCCTGAATTGAACAGGAGCACAGGGCTCTCAGAACCAGAAGGCACCCCTAGGCAACAGGGGTTCCTTATGTAGGTGCCTCTGTAGCTGTCCTTCAAGTTTAAGCCTACTCTTCCCAGGGGCCAAGTGTGTGCAGAGGGGAGTATGTTCCTGAGTTGGGGGTGGGAGAGGGACCTTTTTGTCCTTTCAAGCCTTGCTATACCTTCTTCATAAATATCCTTTGGAAAAACCTAGTTGATATCACCTGGTTATATGGGAATGGGTCAGGCACACCAAATGGGATAGTATGAGAACCTCAATCCCTCAACATTACTACTGTTATCCTGAAATGAGAGAAATTGTCAACCTCCCCCTCAGGACCACCCTGTTAATTTCTGCAGAGATTAGGAGAGAGAGGCCAGACACAGGGAGTGACCCAGGCAAACCGGTAACAGAGTGTTATTGATTGCCACTTGTGGTTTTACCCCTCCTCCTCACCTTCTTTCTTTGCTAACTGAAAATCACTTTCAGTTTGCTAGGTTCCTGGCTGTGCTAAGAGGATGTGGTTACTGGGAATAACAACTCAAGTCACAGTTCAGTTTCAAACATTTATAATTCTACCTTCATTCCAGAAGGATCTTCTCTCTACAGTGAGTTTACCAGTGGATTTCTGCTTATTCTAATTCATCCTGGGAAATTCTCTCTCTCTCTCTCTCTCTCTCTCTCTCTCTCTCTCCTCTCACTCTTCTCTCTCCTCTCTCTCCTCTCTTCTCTCTCTTTCTGTATCTCTGTCCCTGTCACTCTTTGTCTCTTCTCTGTGTCTCTCTCTATCTCTGTCTCTCTCTTTGTCTCTGTTGCTCTGTCTGTCTCTCTCTCTTTCTCTCTGTCTCTGTCACTCTGTGTGTCTCACCCTCTCTCTCTTGTCTCTCTCTTTCTCTCTGTCTCTGTCTCTCCCCCCTCCCAACACACACACACACACACACACTCATTGTCTCTTCAACCAGGTCAATTTTTTTTTCAGTCATGCACAATAATAGTAACAAAACACCTAATTATCATTTTCAAAGTACTCTAAGCATTTCAAAGTACACTCACATCCATTCTCATTTGATCCTCACAGATTCCTTGAAGGAGGCAATTGATGGTCCAGAAAGCTGAGGAACTAAGGAGACCAGCGTTTGTCCAAGATCATACAGAGAGAAAGAGAGTTGCAGCAGCTGGGATCAGGAGCCTGGTTTCTAGACTCTTAATGAAACTCTAAGAAACAAGCTGATAAGATTATTAAAAAAAAAAAAAAAAAGATGATTCCTCTTTACCAGATAAGCCCAGGAACAGCTTGCCTCTGCAAACCATCTAAGGTCAGAACTTGCCTCCCAAGCAGCCTGTCTCTGCACTGTTATCTGCTTGCCAGAGCAAGACAGCATTGAGTATAGAAGCAACCCGGATATGGGTCAGTGACACATGGTGGGTGGGGAAAAAAGGGAGGAGAGGCAGAAATTCTAACCAGGAAATGTTTGCTGATCCAACTGCATTAAGGAGGAGAAGCTCTCCAAGGTTCTGGTCTGCAGAGAGAGAGGATGAAAAAAATAGTTTTATAGAGATACTCCCTCCTCTCCTTCAAGTTAGATGCTCATTAAGGTCTTCAGTCAGGAGTGGGGGAAATCAGAACCTCAGAGGGGCCCAGCAAATACTCCTCTGTTTGCCACCTTAACAGAGCTCACCCATTTCTTTTTAGTGATTATTATTTTAATAGCTCTTGGAGAGGGAAGGGCTTGCCTATGTCTAGAGAGGGTACAGGAGGGAACACCAGGGTTTCTTTTTCAGGGATGTTGTCCTGAAGGTTAAGAGGTCATTCTGTGAAAAAGGGCCCATCTCAAGAACCCTATGAAGTCAGTGAAACTTGTCTTTGATAAGAGCCAAATCTCCACTCTAAATCGCCCTGCTTCTGTCCCTACTACCATCCTATGTCCCCTTTCCTCAGAGCCCTGCCCTCCATTGGCTATTAATTTAATTCATCAACATTTATTAACCTTCTACTATGTTTAAGTCATTCTGAGAGGCCATGGGACTATAAAGACTGCCCCCTTACCCCCACTCCTAAGAGAGGGAGAGAAGAGGACATGAGAAAGGGAGAGGGGAGGGAGAAACAGGAAAAAAGGGGAGACAGAGACAGAGACAGAGATAGAGATGGAGGGAGGGAGAGAACTTGCCCTTTCAAAGCTTACATTCTAGTTTTGAACAGAACAATTCAAGGTTAGCAGATGGTGCCACTAGTAAAAGCACTGGATCCAGAGTCCAGACTTGAGGTGAAATTTCACCCCAGATATTTATGAGATGTGTGAACCTGGGCAAGTCTTTGTTTCCTCATCTGTACACTGGGGGGTGATGATGATGATCATATGATATATGCATAAGACATTTGTTGGAAGAATTTAGTATAAAAATCTCTCCAAGATCCTACCTTTGTTTTTAATTCTAGATGTAGTGATTTTATTTCCGTAAAAGCTTTAAATTTTACATAATTGAGACTGGCTGGGTTTTTTTTTGGTTTTATTATTTCATTTATCCATTTATCCTTTAATGCTTACATTTTTTTCTGTCTATACCATGAAAGAAATAACTTTCTGGTGTCTTCTTATTTTTTTGTGGCATTTTTAAATATATTTAGATTTTTATCCAAGAGCTGCTGAGGGTACAGCCAAGATAGCAGAGGGAACTGAGCATTTTTGCTACGCTCTCCCTACTGTAATGATTGGAATGATGGAGACTTGCTGTGGGAAAGCTCCACCATGAGGAAAATGCCTCAGAGGCATTGTGGCTTTTCCTTGGCGTCAGGAAATGACGTTTGCTCATGGGTGCTGTCTATCAAGGCTACCAGCCAATCAACTTGAGGAGCCTCCTATGGTCTGGGAGGAGACAGGAAGGAGGAAAGGGAGCCTGCGTGGAGAGCTCTGGGGCTTTTGGGGTTCCTGGCTTGATGGTGGTGGCGGCAGAGGACTTCACAGGAAATTTGTGGAAAGATAGGAATGCCAGGTTGTTGGAATTCTATTCTCAATCTTTTTCTTTCTATTTTCCAATAAACCCTTAAAAACCTAAACTCATTTTATCAGTGATTTTAGTCAGTTTCCCCCAAAACTGGGGGAACAGATTAGAATCCACATTTAGAATCTTAAATTACACACTACCCAACCTTCTAAACCATCTTTTTAAATGCCTCAAATCAAATTCTGAATAGGATCATAATTTTTTAAGTCACAGTATTTCATTTTTTCAGGACACCTTAGGAGGATAGAAAAAAGAAGTCTGCAATTTCTGGGGTGGGGGTTGGCTGGAAGATCCAGTGAAGGAAGTAGCACTTGCTATGGGGCTTGGAAGTGGTGGCAGCACCAAGAGCATTCAATGTGTAAGGACAGTAAGGGGACTAAACACCTATTCAAAAAGAGATTACAAATGACCCTGTAGTAACCACTACCTGTTCCAGGTTGCAGCTCCAGTGTGGAGAGGAGCAGCTACAGTCTCCAGTCACAAGTGAGTGAAGCCCTACTTGCCTAAGGACCATAGTGCAGATGAGGAGGATAGAGACCAGGACTCTCTAAGCATGATAGCACCTTGCAACATTGAAAACCTATAGGTCCCTAGATCTACCCACAAAAGCTCAGGCTAGCCATTCCCCCAAGGGGTGAGCAGAGGCCAATTCTAAAATAAAGTACAATGTCAAGAAATAGGCTGAGAAAATAACAAAACAATTTTTTAAAGAGAACCTATTAAAATCTATGGTGGTAAAGAAATTCAAGACATAGATTCAGAAGACAATGACTTGCAATCAGACTACCAAAAATGTATTTTATAGAGCTAGAAAAAAATAATAGCAAAATATATTTGGAAGAATGAATGGTCAAGATTATCAAGGAAATTAATGAAAAAATGCAAAGTAAGGTGGCCTAGGTGTACCAGATCTAAATATAGATATAGATATATATTCATAATATAAAATGGCAATCATCAAAACCATTTGATACTGGTTAAGAAAAAGAGTGGACCCAGTGGAACAGATTAGGCACAGGAGACACACTAGTAAATGACTATAGCAATCTATTGTTTGACCTACCCAAGGACTCAAGCTTTTGGAATAAGAATTCACTGTTTGACAAAAACTACAGAGAAAAACTGGAAAACAGTATGGCAGAAACTAGGCATAGACCAATTTTTCACACCATATATGAAAATGAACACATAATTTAGACATAAAAGGTGATATCATAGGCAAATTAGGAAAGGAAGGGCATCGTTTGCCTGTCAGATCTATGGAGAGGGGAAGAATTTATGAACAAACAAGAGCTAGAGAACATTTTGAAATGCAAATGGATACTTTTGATTACATTAAATTTAAAAGGTTTTGCCCAAATAAAACCTGCAACCAAGATTAGAAGGAAAGCAGAAAGAATTGTTTACAACCAGTGTTTCAGTTAAAGGGCTCATTTCTCAAATATATAGAGAACTGAATCAAATTTATAAGAAGACAAGTCATTCCCCAATTGAGAAATGGTCAAAGGATATGAACAGGCAGTTTCCCATGAATAAATTAAAACTATCTATAGTCATATAAAAATGTTCCTGATCACTATGGATTAGAGAAAAGTAAATTAAAACAATTCTGAGGTACCACCTCACACCTATCAGATTGGCTAATATGACCAAAAAAAGGGGGAAGAATAATAAAAGAAGACAATGAATTTGAAAATATCTGCAAAGACTTAAAGGAAAAATATTGCAGATTGGACACAAGCTCAACAAGAATTCTTAGAAAAGCTGAATAAAGAAATAAAAAGGAAAATATTTTTTAAATCAAATTAGAACAGAAGAGGGAAAATCAGGAAAATTAATGAGAATAATGTAAGAAAAATAAGAAGAAAAATTAATAGTTTGGTAAAGGAGGCATAAAATTTAACTGAAGAAAATAAATTCTTAGAAATTAAATTTAGTGGGGGCAGCTAGATGACACAGTGGATTGAACACAGGCCCTGGATTCAGGAGTACCTGAGTTCAAACATCAGACACTTAACACTTACTAGCTGTGTGACCCTGGGCAGGTCACTTAACCCCAATTGCCTTACTAAAAAAAAAAGAAAAGAAATTAAATTTAGTTAAGTAGAAGCTAATGACTTCATGAGATATCAAGAAACAATAAAACAAAGTCAAAATACTGGGGGAAAATGTGAAATAGCTCATCAAAAAAACAACTGACCTGGAAAATAGATCAAGGAAAGATGATTTACGAATCATTTGAATACAAAAAATACATGATCAAAAAGAAAATAGGAATCTAGACACCATTTTTCAAGAAATTATGTAGGAAAGCTGCTCATATGTCATAGAAGCAGCAGGCAAAGTGGAAATTGAAAGAATTCACTGATCATCTCCTGACAGAGATCCCCAAATGAAAAATTTCAGGAATAAGTTCCCCAATTCCAGAGCTCCCAAGTAAGAGAAGGACATGCACACTTGAAATAAGGGGCTAATCAGAGGAAAATCATGATCTCAGATAAAGCAAAAGCAAAAATAGATCTAAGTAAAAGAGATATTTCAGTACATTTCATTTTGCTAAAAGGTACCACACACAATGAAATAATATCAGTTCTGAATATATGTGTACCAAACAGCAGAGCATCCAAATACTTAAAGGAAAAGTTAATTGAGTTCTAGAACAAAATAGACTGTAATTCTATACTAATGAAGTACCTCAGTTTACCTGGTAGGAATATGAGGAAAGCAGTTGAGCTCCACTGGGCAGGGGTGCAGTGGGAGAGACACATAACCCTGAACCAGGTGCTCAGCAAACATGGTGGAAGAGCTGAGGAAATCATTGTCCACTTTGGACCCTAACTAAAGGGGCATTGTGGTCACTCTACTGCCCCCAGAGGCTTATTCTGTCAGCCAGTGGCATATATTAGGAACTGGATCCTCCCTATTCACAAAAGACATGGGATGCGTATGGAGAAAGAAAAGGGCCACAGTTTTTGTGCTCATGGATTTAGATGGGCTTTGATCATATTTTTAATATTCACTTCTCATGGGTCTCATGGTTTTCAACTATATTTTAGATGAAAGGCAAAAACTGGCCCAATAAGAGTGTTTCCTATTTGGCTTTGAATCCCAGGGTCAGCTTTACACATGAAGGTAGGAGAGGGCTGTCAGAATATATAATTTCAGCAGGTTTTGAGCAACCATATTGATAACCCAGCCTGGAAACAGTTCCCTAACCTACTCAGGGGTTACTCATTCTTCCAGTCCTGGGGCTGAGTTCATGATCCCCTCTGGGTGACTCCATTTTCTGCTGGTGGTGGCCCAGCCCTGTTTGGAGTTCAGGATACTGAGTTGGTGACCTGAGGCTACTCTTATTCCACAGTTCCTGACCTGGTCACTTGCTTCAAAGTCAAATTAGTGTGATGAAATAATGGGATTTAGCAGATACTCAAAGACCCACCTGGAGATTAATCTAAACTAATTGAATCAAGTGAGAGTGATTAACTGCTGATTAGCCTACTTCAAGTTAACTGAATTGTAATCACACCTGGCTAGCCCTTAAGAAATTATTGTTCTCAGAAGCTAGACTGTGAACTCAACTTGAGAACACTTTCAAAACCAATGCATTTAGATCATGCCAGTCAGCTTTAAGCAGTGTATAAGGACCACCTCTGTTCCAGACCTATAAAAAGCTTCCACAATCAGCTTGCTGGAGAGTTCCTGATTAAAGCAGGCTCATGGCAGAGGACTTGAGGAAGAACCCAACCAGGCTGGAACTCTAGGCTAGATAGGCCTTTTCTTAACTTTCTGAACTCCATGTTAATACCTGTATGGTTTAATAAATGTTTAATACCCAAAGACTGGTGCTAAAGCTTCTAATTTAAGGCAATCACACAACATAGATTTTGAACATCACATTAGTGATTCTGAGCCACAAAGATGATGCACTTTGGTTTCTCCTTCAATTTCCTAATCAATATTCAGAATACTATTAGAGGAGTTGTAGTGAGAGCTAGGCTATGCTTCTTCCTCCTGTTTTACCATCTTGGATGGTCTTCTGCCTCATACTGTTAACATTTTTTTAATTTAAAAAATAAATAGTTTTAATTTCTAACAAGCAATATAAACTGTCAAGCAGGTAAAAAGTAACAAAAGGTAAAAATAAAGCAATTAAGAGAAACAAGAACTAAAACTGAACAAAACAATACCAAAAAGCAAATATTACAATTGTATATTTACTTAATATCAGAAGAAACACAACTCTGTATATCAACTTTAAAATTTTCACTCAGTCTAAAGTCTATGACTGATAGACTGATAGAGGCATGTTCTTACAAGGATAAAGCTTATCTATTTTAATGGATATTTTTTGTTTTTACAATGCATCACTTCTGAAGATACTCCAACCTCTCCAACCAACACCATTTGAGCCATTTCTAGAAGCATAGATTTTAAAAGAGAAAAAGTGGCTCAGGAAAAAAAAACCACACGCGAAAACCTAAGCCATTGACAGCATATACAAAATCCCATAATTGCAGTCCCCTGTCTCTGCAGGAAAGGGAGGAAAGCACTTTTTCTCAACTTATTTTTCTCAACCCTTCTCCAAGGCCAAATTTTATCATTATTATTTCATATTCCTTCATTCTGAATTAGCGAAAGGGAATGATAAAGCATGTACTAAGACCTTACTATGTGCGAAGTATTGAGGATACATAGTGTGATAAGTAAAACTAAATGTGTGCTCACCTTAAATTAGAAGCTTTAGCAACAGATTTGGGGCATTAAGCATTTATTAAAGCATAGTGAAGAAAGTTAAGAAAAAGCCTATCTACCCTAGAGGAGAGATAAGAGTTCAGGCTCTCTTGGTTCTTCTCCCAAGTCCTCTGCCACCACCAGCTTGTTCCAGCAACCAACTGAGAGAGAAAGCAGCATACCACTTCCTGTGTCCCCCTGAAGAGGGGGTCCTTACTCACTGCTTCAAGCTGATTGGCTAGCATCACCCAAATCCACTGGTTCACTGGACTTGAGGAGGGTCTCCTGTTGATGTCATAGTCCACAGCCTCTGAGAACACTCCCTCTTAGGAGTCAGGCAAGTGTGGTTTTAATCAAGTCAACTGTAAGTGAGTTAATCAGCAGAGTCAGTCAGTCTCACATAATTCAATCAATCTAAACCAGTCTGCTCTGGTTGGGGCCTTTTGGAGTTGGCAAATAGTCCATTATTTCTTACAATAGAAAATGAAAAAAATCTTTTCTCTCAAGGGATTCAGATGGAAAGGTCATTGTTTTTTAGTTATTTTCTAATCTCTTAAGTTCTGCAAGAATTCCCTGGTTTCAAAATGTCCCAAAAGGTGTTCTGAAGTTTCCTTAGTAAATCCAAGTTCCCTTTCTCTGCAACATTATACCAGCTAACCAAGGACTTTTTCACATTTATTCTAAAGCCTATGGCATGAGGCATGTTCTCACAATCCTAAGGTGTCAGGGAATGCAGTTTTATCACATAATTTTTAAAAAATCATTTCTTTTTATTTTAAAAGTTCAATTTTATTTTATTTTCAGGGTTGAATTGTCTCCCTCTCATCTCTCTCTACAACTAACCCCCCTCTTCTTTAGAGGGGTAGCTAGGTAGCACAGTGGATAGAGTGGGCAGAGCACTGGCCCTGAAGTAGGGAGAATCTGAGTTGAAATCTCACTTCAGACTCCATCTGTGTGATCCTTGGCTAGTCACTTAACCTTAATTGCCTTAAACCTTAGGGGCCATCTCCAGTCATCCTGATGAGATGGCTCTGGAGAGAGTAAGGTTGGTGACCTTGCACAGCCCTCCCTCACTTAAATCCAATTCAGTGCAGGTCATGACATCACCCCGGTGATATGGTCCTCTTCAAGAAATAAGGACAAACAACAATTACAACTACTCCCTTTGAGAAAAGAAAAAAGAAAAAAAGAAGGAAAATAAGAAACCCAAAACAAATTCCTGCATTGGCTATGTCCAAAAAAGAAAAATAAACGCAAACATAAACATCAACTTGGATTCTGGAGTCCATTGCTTCTCTATCTGGATGTGGTTCAAATGTTGCATCATGAGCATTTTGGAACTGTGGTTGGCTATTGTATTGATCAGAGTTCCTAAGTCTCTAAAAGTTACTTATGTTTACAATATTGTTATAGCATAAATTCTTCTCCTGGTTCTGCTCACTTCACTTTGAATCAGTTCATGTGAGGCTCTCAGGTTTCTTTGATTACAAGTCTAATTAATTCTTACAGCACAAGATTATCCTATTACATTCACTGACCATAACTTTTTCAGATATCCCCCAATTGATGGGTATCCCCTCTTTAATTATTTGCCACCACACAAAAAAGGGGTGCTATAAATGGGTCCTTTTCCTTTTTATTTTTTAATTTCTCTGGGTATATACCCAGTAATGGTATCACTGGGTCAAAGGGTATGCACATTTAAAAGGACTTTGGGCATAGTTCCAAATTGTTTCCCACAATGGTTGGACCAGTTCATACTTCTATCTGTTCATATCCTTGTACATTTATCAGTTAGGGAATGGTTCCTATTCTTATAAATTTTATTAAGTTCCCTATATATCTTAGAAATTCGATCTTTAATCACAGAATTACAAAGATTCCACCTCTCCCCATTCACTATTTTTATTCTAATTTTAGGTAAATTGGTTTTACTTGTACACAAACCTAAATGTTGTGTAATCAACATTGTCCATTTCTCCTCCCATGAACTTATTTGTCATTTGCTTGGTCAGGAACTCTAACGTTATCTGCCAGAGCAGATTCAAGTCCTTCTAATCTTCTAATTACTTCTGTACAAGCCATTTGTTTCATTGCAATTTTTCTCAAGAGCCTAATTTTTCTGTGTAATCACATTGGAACCTCCTGCTCTATGTCCATATTCTCTTGGGAATACATAGGGTTCTCAACCTAAATGATTCTTGCTTTAATTTCTTTTGTCTTGCAATATTTAGTTGTTGCACTTGGTTAGAGATCTGTGACCATCTTCCCTTACATTTTAAATATTTTACTTTTGAATTATTTGCTTGTCCTTTGAGTACTTTGCTTAATTTTCTTCCCTTTAAGATCTTTGGCAATTTCAGATTTTCCTTTCCTTTATATTAGTCTGTTACTCATTTTCCAATCCCCATTTTATGGCAGATCCAGCATGGGGTAAAGATCAAAGGTATTTCAGGCCCCTGTCACATTATGGAATTCACTTCACACCAGCCTCAGGCCTTGCCCCAAATCGCTTCTACAGAGAATGTTCTGGCCTTGATGGATGCCAGGTCCCTTTAATTATGGTCTGATGTAGACCCCTCCACACACTGGCACCCCAGGCCCTCTTTTCTTTAGTTCTTTGGCTAAATGTTACTACATTATAGTGCTTTGCCTTGTTATACCTTTCTCTCCTCTGGAAGTGGGTGGGCATAGTTGAGTTCTGCCCCTTGTTTCCACAGAATGCTGTGATGAGGATAGGGGCAGGATGGCCTGAAAGGAACAGCACAGGAACAAGGATATTGTTGAATGGATACCTATTATATTGAAATAATTACTATAGACAGCAGTTTGGGGTAAGCATGCATTAATCTATCAATATTATACCAGTAAAGGACTGGCCATGTGTCTCCCTAACTTCCCATGCTCTCTGGCCACGTGGTAGGGAAAGCAGGCAGAGATTCAGCATGCCAGTTAACACAAGCAAGAGAAAAGCCACAAAAGACCCATGTGGTCTCCCAGAGAGACAACATATGGTCTCAAGGAGACCCAAGAGAGAAATCGAGACAGAGACCATGTGGTCCCAGAGAGCCAAGGGAGACCCAGAAGACTCTCCAGAAGCCCTTGTGTGGTGTTTTCCAAGGGTTTTTAACCTCTTTTGATGGAGGTGGGTCATTATACATTGATCAAAGCTAATTGGATAAATGTACATCAGACAAATCTCCTTGGTTAGCATCATCCAACTCTACTGGTTGACATGACTTGAAGGTGGTGACATGCCATCAGGGAAAGAAATGCAAAAATATCTCACTCAAGTTGCTCAAAAGAAAGTCCACTATGTAGTTGTGGTTTAATCCCATCAGTCCTTCAGCAATGTATACAAAAGAATCTTTCTCCATTCCTTTTATTCACTTGGCTTCGTCCCAGATGAACTTTGATGAAGTTTCTCAAGGAGAAGTCAACTTTCTGGAATAGGTGGGGAGGGGGACAAAGGACTGATCCCTGGCTCTTTCAAGAAATTGATTATTAATATTTTTCTCACAATTCCCCATTTGATTCCTAGAGAAATGAAAGTTTCCTTAATGAATCACTTTCTGATATTATAAATACTTTTATTTTTATTATTTTTTAAATAGAGACATAAAGGGATTCAAAGCAAAAGAGGCTACACACACACACACACACACACACACATTTGCTCTGTGCTCCTTCACCTTCTTTATTTACAGTTACATTTTCAGTGCTAGACCATGAGAATTTCTGCCCAAAAGGATGACCCTAAGACTTTACCAAGTCCTCTATCAGCAAGGCAACAACCTTTATTTCTTTTCAATTCAATCTAATAACAAAGGCAGGAGAGGAAACATCCATTTGGGCAGGTTTTCACTGAGAGTTGGAATAGTTTCCTGATTAACCTTCAGTTCCTAAGTACTTTATTTGGAGCCCCCAAATCACCCAAAGCATGTAGATTAATCTTCCAAACAAAATCTTTTTCCATTTAACATTGAAGCCAAAAATTGTTTTCCTGGAAAAAATTGATCTAATTCATTCTGAAAACAAAAACATATAGTTGGTCCTTTTATCATGCAGTGAAACCATGCAGTGAAATAAATTCATAATGTAGATGACAACAGGATTTGTAATATTTAATTAATGTGCATCATACAAGCTTTCACTGTGTATAGGTCTTGGGCTGAGTACTAGGGAAGACATAAATATTAATCCCTGCTCTCATGGAGCTTAGAATCACAGAAAGTGATAAGATGTGTATATACACAGATAACTATACTATACAATGTAGCATGTTAAGTACATGAGAGTAATACAATTACAAAGCAATGTGGGATCTGAGGAGTCAAAGGATCTTTTCTGAATGGGAAGAGTAGGGAAGATGTGGAGGAGGTGACATTTGAGGTCGATTTTGAAGGATGGTTAAGATTTCAACCACTGGATAAGATGTAGGACTGGGGGAAAAGTATGGTAAGGCACAGAGGTGAGAGAGTCCACAATATGAATAGGAGGGGGCAAGGAGTTTAATTTGTCTAGAACTGAAAACTAGTGACTGGAATGTCAAAGGGACTAGTTTAGTCTCTATTCATTAGACAATACATTTGTTGTAGCAAGGATTCCTTTGATATATGGGTTGTATTAGAGAGTTTTACAATCCCTTCTAACTCCCACATTCTGTATGTTGTGAGTTACTAAAAAGTTTTGAGAAAAGACACATGATCAAACTTCTGCACTTCCTATCTGTATGACCTTCAGAAATCCAGTCAGTTAATGAACATTTTTTAAGTACCTTATCTATGCGAGGCACTGTGCTAAAATTTGGGGATACAAAGAAAGGCAAAAAGCAGTTCCCAGTCTCAAGAAACTCACAGATTTATGAGGGAGACGATATGAAAACTATGCACAAACAAGGTGCATACAGGTTAAATTGGAAATAATCAACAGAAGGAAGTCCCTAGAGTTAATTGGGACCGGGAAAGGCTTCCTGGAGAAGGTAAGAGTTCAGCCAGAACTCAAACGAGGCCAGGAAAGCTAGGAGGCAGAGATGGGGAGGAAGAGCATTCCAGGGAAGGGTGACAGCCAATGAAAAGTATCTAAGTTGGGCATTCAAGGAACAGCAAGGAGGCCAGGATTCCTGGATCAAGTACATGGGAGGTAAGGGTGGGGTATAGAATGTAAGAAGACTGGAAAGGGAGGGGCAGGTTATGAAGATCTTCAAACACCAACAGATATTACATTTGATCCTGGATGGGATAGGGAGCCTCCAGCACAGGTGACTGAGTGGGGAAAGAAGGGCTGCCATGGTCATGCCTGTGCTTTAAGATGTGCTCTTTGACAATATTGGGGGCACAATGAATTGCAGCAGGCAGAGACTTCTGGAAGTGGGATCTCTTAGGGCCTAGTTTTCTTACTCATAAAATGAGAAGGGTTGGCCTACATGACATAGAAAAGCCCTTCCATTTCTACATTTATGATTCAATGATCTATGACCATTGCAATAGCCTCTATGGGTGATAACATGTTAGTGGCTTTGGAAAGAAAGGAGAGGACAGGTGGGAAAAATATCTTGGAGATCAAATTGACAGGTCAATGTTTGCACAGTTTGGGTAAATGAGAATGGAAAGGTTAGAGAAAATCCCAAAGTTTCAAGCATCAGGGACTGGTTCAATTTTTGCTTTTGGCAAAAATAGGTAGGAAAAAAGAAGGGCACGTTTTGGAAGAAAGCTCATGTGTAATTTTGTTTTCATGCTGAGTTGGCATTACTGGCAAGACATACAGGGAGAAACGTGCTATGGACATTAGGAAATGTAGGTCTGGAACTCTAGAGAGACTGAGATAGAGACATAGATGTGGGAGTTACATTACAACTATAGGAGTGAGTAGCATTGCCAGTGAAGAGGATATAGAGAACGAAGAGGAGAAAGGTCACCTTAGATGCCCCAAATAGCTCACAATTTCTCCTCACACATGGCAATAACAGATATCAGAACTATCAGTTTAATTTCCTAATTCTTATGAAAAGAAGTGAGAAAACTGTTGACTTCTTTTAGATAATCCTTAATAACAATAAGAGGGGACAGCTAGGTGGCACAGTGGATAAAGGACTGGCCCTGGATTCAGGAGGACCTGAGTTCAAACCTGGCCTCAGATACTTGATACTTACTAGCTCAGTGACCCTGGGCAAGTCATGTAATGCTCATTACCATGCAAAAAAAAAACCCAAATAAACCCCAAATAATCAAAACCAAACCAAAAAGACCCAGGAAAATGAAAATCCATGAGACAATTTTACGGTGGGAAGAAACCCATTGTTTGGCCCTCTGAAATGCCTGGACAACAGAGTTAGCCTCAGCCTCTATTAGGTATGATGTCTGCTTTTGAATTTGGAATTTCACTTGTTGTAGGTAGTTCTTGTAGCTGTCTGAAGACTCTCTATTGCCATGTTCTTGGAAGATCTGAGCATCAAGGTAAAGAGCATTGCTGTAATAGTGGCCTCCATTCTCTTTCTCCATCCTCTGAATCATAGTCATCAGCTCTGCCACCTGGGCCATCTGCTCCTCCCCAGTGGCCCGGTTGTTGAAGGCACAGAATCTCCTGCCACACTCTCGGATCCCCCACTGTAGGTCTGTGTTATCAGTATTTGTTACATAATCCTCTAAAGATCCCCCTAAATCTTCTTTACGGGTGAAAAGCATAACGAGGTGCCTCATCACTCCTACTCCAAAGATTTTCTTCACCTTCCTCATTGCCTCCTTATCCCTTGCAGTGTAGCGGCCAATCTGAGTCACCAAGACTAATGCATGGGGACCTGGGGAGGAGAGCAGGTAACACTCCCCGATTTCCTTGTACATCTCTTCAGTCCAGGCACTTGGCTCACAGATGGCAGGAGTATCAATCACCAATATTCTTCTCCCATTCCACATCCTAGTGCCTATCTGACACTTCTTAGTCACTGCCTGGGATCCTAGCTTGGACTCAAATACTCTCTGCCCAAGGATAGTATTTCCTGTTGCACTTCTCCCAGCTCCTGTTTTCCCCACCAGGATGAACCTCAATGGCTCATTGCTTTGATGGGTGTCATTGACATCTGTAAGAGAAAGTATTTCTCAATAGTGACACATCCCAACAAGTCCTATTACATCTCATCAAATATCTTTGATTGGTGCCATTCATTAGACCTGCTGATCTTAATTTATAAGCATGTGGAGAGTAGGAGTCAGCACTATCTCCAGATTTTTCTCTGTATGGTGGATAGTCTAGTAATTTGCATAAATAGATATTTAACTAAATACTTTTGGAGGAGGTAAGGTATGAAAATCAATCCACATTGTATTTTTTGTGTCCACTTTCCTGCCTAGCCATTATATTTGGGTCCTTCTCTCTCATTCCCCAAGAGTCAGGAAACATGGTGGGCAATGAATGAATAAATGAATGAAAAGAATGGCTAAAGGGATTATCAAAAAGTTTCTAGAGACCTTAATGGACCAATCCTCTGGTCACTACCTCTCTTCCCAAGGGTGCCCACCTGGGATTTTCCTCCTAAGCATTAGCCCATTGGATGACTCTTCTTCATCAATTTTTCCTGTCCTAGATCTTATCTCTTTAGGCCCCTGCTCTCTCTTTTCTGTGGTAATAATTAGGTACCTAAGAGATTAGCTTTTGCTGTGGTGTTATTTATTTAATCAGGCAGTCAATTCCATTCCATTGTATTCGACATAATAATCATGTACAGAGCAGCACTATATATACATAGTCCAGTACTGGGTACTGGGTGAGATGGTTAATAAGAATCCAGCCCTCAATGGTACCTCTAGTCTAGCCTGGAACATATGAAAACCAAAGACTATAATATCAAACAAAATATGACCCCCTCACCAGTGATTACTAATACAGTGCAATGAGAGCTCAGAGACTATAGACATTATTGCTATCTGGGGTCAGAGAAGACTTTATGAAGGAATAGTGGCTTTTGAACCCAACTTAGAAGGTGGTTAGGATTTCATCCCTTTGGGGGCATTTAATTTTGACAGGTACCCTTGCCTTAGCCCAAAGGAATAAATTTGAAGCATGCAGAGAGGCCAGTGACATATTTATGGGCAGAAGGAAACTTTCCTCTGAGGTTGCCAGACTATACCATCCAGGTGGTTGCCTTCTCTTTCTATATATGAGGCCAGATCTCTGTGATTACAGTTGATTGTTCACAAGGGAAAAAGATGGTGCATACCCCAGTTCTGCTGTTCCTAGGATTTTCAGGAGGGCACTGGGAATAACACATATATGACACTGTCTCCTTACCCACATCAATATCTCCATCTTTTGCTTCTTTCATCTTCTCTTCTCCTTTCTAAAAAAAGGGGGGGAAGAGATAAAATGTACTCATTAGGCAGAATGCTAAAGCTGAAAAGAACCTTTGAAATCACCTAATCCAATCTGTTAACTTAATACAGAAGGAATTGTGACATTCAATTTGGGAATAATTATTCCAACAGAGTAATTCTCACTGGTGAAAAATAGAGGTTGATTTTCAGGGTAAAATTAAATAGAGAGGCTCAGAGGACACAATTCAACATCACTTTTGTTCTCAGTCAGTAATCTACCAAGAGGACTATTTAATCAAAACCCTTGCTTATTTTCCTCCCACCCCAGAGAAAATGTGAACCTGAGAAGGTAGGCCAGCCCTGTCAGTTCTTTTCATAGTAGGGGAAACAACCAATCAGTCAACAAGGATTTTTTAAGTGACTTCTACAGATTGGACTGAGGTAGGAGATGAAAGTAGATCAAGAGGCAACCCAGTGACTCTTCTGGATGCAGATGAAAGGTTTATATAGGTGGCTCTCTTTAGATCACTTGAAGTGTTGAGAATGCCCAAAAGATAGCAAAAGTGAAATATATTCCCCAAAGACAAATATAAATGATTTTTGGGTCTTTGGGGATTTGGTTTTAAAGGAAGGTAGGTGAGGATGGTAAAACTACCCAAGATAGTGATTTTCACTAGCCAGGGTCAAACATAAGGGTATATGTAGGGATTGGGGATGCTGAAAGTGAGTCAAGGGGCATGAAAGAGGGATTTCCAACACAATCTTTAATCCCTCCACAATTGTCCTAAGAATGAGCATTTTTGGGGACAGCTAGGTGACACAGTAGATAAAGCACTGGACCTTTATGCTGGAGGACCTGAGTTCAAATCCAGACTCAGACAAATGATACTTACTAGCTGTTTGATCCTGGTCAAGTCACTTAACCTTCATTGTCCCACAAAAGATAAAATAAAATAAAACAAAAAAAGAATGAGCACTACAAAGTAGAGAATTTGGCCTAGGAGAAGGTAAAATAGGCATTTGCCTAGGTTAGGATAAAGGGCAAGGCTGCTTGTAGACAAGAGCCTCACTATAATTTTTAAAAATAAATACATGTATTTTTGTTCCAGAAAATTCTGTTCTCTGTAGCCCATGCCTTTTATATTGCAATGTGCCAAGTTGCAGGTTTACAATGAAGATTCAAGGCATTCAGTGAATAGTAACACACAAAGATCATTGTTTTCTTAACTTGCCTTGAGAGTATAGATGACTTTTAACAATTTCTTTGAGAGCTTGTCTCAACCCCTCAAACATGTTACATACATCTTACTTTTCGGATTTAGAGGTGTGAGGCATTTATGAGTGATGGAAGAATCCACCAGACCCTCAGGAATACCCATTGTTAGTATTTACCTGCAGAGTTTGTCCAAGGGATTGGTAACTGGTCATTTCTTCAAGACTAAGGACCATAAACCAGTGTTATCTGCAAAATCAAAAATAAGTAGGAAGAGCATTCAAAAAATAAAAAAAAAAATCTTGAATCTGAACCATATTACCCCATTTTACTAGTGTCTTATCACCTCACCTCTAGGACCTTCTTGTTGCTGCTAGCCAACCCAAGGTTTAGCAATGCCCTAGGACTGGGGATCTAGGAAGGAGTTCACAATACAGTAACTGGCTGTGTGATCCAGCATCAACTGGGTCACAGTATCAATCAGGAAGGACCTATCTCTCAAATAAAGATGACATTTCATCTTGGTTTTCTGGGTTGCAGAAGCAATTCCAACCTTGTTTAGGAGGTTGGATGCAATGAATTCAGAACCTTCCAAATCTAAGATCTAGTGATTATAATTTGATGCTACCTGCTCATTATAAAATCAAGAAGAGGTGGTGACCTCTATGGCTTTATAGGAGAGAGAACTAAAGCTTCCCTTGCCCCACAATAGAGTTTCTCTACTGGCCTGATATAGTGCCTAAAATCTTTATTATTGGAGCCCCTTCTTTAAGTCAGGACACTGTCATCAGAAGATCCCTGTGAAGAATATGAGGCAGAGAAGGTCCATTCAACAGTAGAACATGTTGATGGACTGGTGGAGCTCATTATGGATGGGTCATGCTGCCAACAACAGATGACAGTGGCATCTGCCCTGAATTTGGAGTCAGAAACCTGAGGTTTCCAATTCAACTCTGCTACTTGTTAACTCTGTAGGCTTGGCACCTCGCTGGCACCCAGTTTCCTCCTCTGTAAAATACAGGGATTGTACAAACAGAAGCAATGCATCCAAAATTAGAAGGGAGGCAGAAAGCTGGAAAACAATTTTTATGGCTAGTACTTCTGATAAAGGCCTCGTTTCTAAAATATATAGGGAACTAAATCAAATTTATAAGAATCCAAGTCATTCCCCAACTGAGAAATGGTCAAAGGATATGAACAGGCAGTTCTCTGATGAAGAACTTAAAGCTATCTATTCCCATATGAAAAAATGCTCTAAATCACTATTGATTAGAGAGATGCAAATTAAAACAACTCTAAAGTACCACCTGACACCTATTAGATTAGCTAAAATGACAAAAAAGGAAAATAATAAATGATGGAGAAGCTATGGGAAAATTGGAACACTAATGCATTGTTGGTGGAGCTTTGAAATGATCCAACCATTCTGGAGAGCAATTTTGAATTATGCACAAAGAGCTATAAAGCTGTGCATACCCTTTGACCCAGCAATACCATTTTTCAGTCTTTTCCCAAGGAAATCATAGAAAAGGGAAAAGAACCCACATATTCAAAAATATTTATAGCTGCTCTTTTTGTGGTGGCAAGGAATTGGAAATTGAGGGGTTGCCCATCAGCTGGGGAATGGCTGAACAAGTTGTGGTATATGAATGTAATGGAATTCTATTGTGCTGTAAGAAATGATGAGCAGGAGTTCAGAGAAACCTGGAAGGTCTTACATGAGCTGATACTGACTGAGAGGAGCAGAACCAGAAGAACATTGTACACAGTATCATCAACATTATGTGTTGATCAACTGTGATAGACTGGATTTGTCTCACCAATAAAATGGTACAAGAAAGTTCCAGGGGACTCATGATGGAAAAGGCTCTCCAAATCCGGGGGGGGGGGAAGAACTTTGGAATATGAATGCTGATTGAACCATACTATTTGTTTTGGTTTGGTGCTGTTGTTTTTTCTACTTTGAGGTTTTTCCTTATTGCTCTGATTCTTCTCTTATAGCATGACTGATGCAGAAATATGTTTAATGTTGTTATGTATATGGATGTGTGCATATATATATATATATATATATATATATATATATATATATATATATATATATATATATATATATATATATATAAAACACCTATATCAGATTGCCTGCTGTCTAGGGGAGGGTGGAAGGAGTGGAGGGGGAAAGAAAAATTTTAAATTGGAAATTTTATATAAACGAATGCTGAAAACTATATCTACATGTAAAAAAATTTTTTTTAAAAAATAAAAGCAGGGGCAATGGGAGACTTCTCCATGAGGCTCCAGTCTGTAGAGCTTGCACACCATTCCCTACCTGGTTTCATCCAACATGTGGATCTTTGGGAAGACTTGTTCTGGCCATGAGTAAAGAAGGGGCTGGAGTCAGGGTGATGAAGTCTTCTGGCTGAGGAACTGGAAGGACTAATGACTCAGTAGAGGTTGAGCCTGAACCAAATAGTCCCACAGAGGGTTCATTATGCCCGCTGCACAGCCCTTTATGAATATCTCTCTCCTCAGTCACGTCTGATGGAGGCTGCTATGGGCCTCCAGGTGGGGAAAGGGGTAGCAAACAGCTTTGGCTACCTCATTCCTCACCCATATGCCAGGTATCCCTGAGGGGATGACACCTGTTCCTTTTGTGTTTATTCTTGGCTGATCATCAGTACATGGATATTCTAAGAGGGGAGACCCCTGGAGACTAGTGAGACCAGGAAATGCATCAAATAGCAGTCTAGGAGTCCCTGGCTGCAGCAATTGAGTCCAGTGAGGAACCAGGGCAGCCAACAGGAAACCTTCTGGACCCAGGCTAACAATGGAATAACAGTGAGCCTTACAAGGAGGTATCTCAACTAAACAAGAGAGTGATTCATCCATCAGCTATGTCACACCCTGAATTGAACAGGAGCACAGGGCTCTCAGAACCAGAAGGCACCCCTAGGCAACAGGGGTTCCTTATGTAGGTGCCTCTGTAGCTGTCCTTCATGTTTAAGCCTACTCTTCCCAGGGGCCAAGTGTGTGCAGAGGGGAGTATGTTCCTGGGTTGGGGGTGGGAGAGGGACATTTTTGTCCTTTCAGGCCTTGCTATACCTTTTTTTTGTAAGGCAATTGGGGTTAAGTGACTTGCCCAGGGTCACACAGCTGGTAAGTGTTAAGTGTTTGTGACCAGATTTGAACTCAGGTCCTCCTGACTCCAGGGCCAGGGCTCTATCTACTGCACCACTTAGCTGCCCCATTTGCTATACCTTCTTGGTAAATATCCTTTGGAAAACCTAGTTGATATCACCTGGTTATATGGGAATGGGTCAGGCACACCAAATGGGATAGTATGAGAAACCTCAATCCCTCAACATTACTACTGTTATCCCGAAATGAGAGAAATTGTCAACCTCCCCCTCAGGACCACCCTGTTAATTTCAGCAGAGATTGGGAGAGAGAGGCCAGACACAGGGAGTGACCCAGGCAAACCGGTAACAGAGTGTTATTGATTGCCACTTGTGGTTTTACCCATCCTCCTCACCTTCTTTCTTTGCTAACTGAAATCACTTTCAGTTTACTAGGTTCCTGGCTGTGCTAAGAGGATGTGGTTACTGGGAATAACAACTCAAGTCACAGGTCAGTTTCAAACATTTATAATTCTACCTCCATTCCAGAAGGATCTTCTCCCTACAGTGAGTTGACCAGTGGATCTCTGCTCTCTGCTTATTCTAATTCATCCTGGGAAATTCTCTCTCTCTTTCTCTCTCTCTCTCTCTCTCTCTCTCTCTCTCTCTCTCTCTCTCTGTGTATCTTTCTCTCACCCTCTGTCTCTTCATCTCTCTGTCTCCCTGTCTCTCTCTCCCTATCTCTCTCATCTCTCTGTCTCCATTTCTATTTCTATATCTCTGTCCCATTCTCTCTCTGTCTCTTTGTGTCTCTCTCTGCCTCTTTCTCTGTCTGTCTCTCTGTCTTTCTCTCTCTATGTTGCTGTCTCCCTGTGTGTCTCTCTCACCCTCTCTCTCTCTTCTCTCTCTTTCTCCCTTTCTTGTTTCTCTGTCTCCGTCTCTCTGTCCCTGTCTCTCTGTCTCTCTCCATCTCTTTCTTTGTCTCTTTCTATTTCTTTCTCTGACTCTCTGCTTCTCTTCTTCTGTCTCTCTCTCTGTCTGTGTCTCTGTCTCCCTCTGTCTCTGTCTCTGTCTCTCTCTCTGTCTCTCTCTCTGTCTCTCTCTCTCTCACACACACACACACACACACAAAACACAGACACTTCATTGTCTCTTCAACCAGGTCAATTTTTTTTTCAGTCATGCACAATAATAGTAACAAAACACCTAATTATCATTTTCAAAGTACTCTAAGCATTTCAAAGTACACTCACATCCATTCTCATTTGATCCTCACAGATTCCTTGAAGGAAGCAATTGATGGTCCAGAAAGCTGAGGAACTAAGGAGACCAGCGTTTGTCCAAGATCATACAGAGAGAAAGAGAGTTGCAGCAGCTGGGATCAGGAGCCTGGTTTCTAGACTCTTAATGAAACTCTAAGAAACAAGCTGATAAAATTATTAAAAAAAAAAAAAAAGATGATTCCTCTTTACCAGATAAGCCCAGGAACAGCTTGCCTCTGCAAACCATCTAAGGTCAGAACTTGCCTCCCAAGCAGCCTGTCTCTGCACTGTTATCTGCTTGCCAGAGCAAGACAGCATTGAGTATAGAAACAACCCTGATATGGGTCAGTGACACATGGTGAGTGGGGGAAAAAGGGAGGAGAGGCAGAAATTCTAACCAGGAAATGTTTGCTGATCCAACTGCATTAAGGAGGAGAAGCTCTCCAAGGCTCTGGTCTGCAGAGAGAGAGGATGAAAAAAATAGTTTTATAGAGATACTCCCTCCTCTCCTTCAAGTTAGATGCTCATTAAGGTCTTCAGTCAGGAGTGGGGGAAATCAGAACCTCAGAGGGGCCCAGCAAATACTCCTCTGCTTGCCACCTTAACAGAGCTCACCCATTTCTTTTTAGTGATTATTATTTTAATAGCTCTTGGAGAGGGAAGGGCTTGCCTATGTCTAGAGAGGGTACAGGAGGGAACACCAGGGTTTCTTTTCAGGGATGTTGTCCTGAAGGTTAAGAGGTCATTCTGTGAAAAAGGGCCCATCTCAAGAAACCTATGAAGTCAGTGAAACTTGTCTTTGATAAGAGCCAAATCTCCACTCTAAATCGCCCTGCTTCTGTCCCTACTACCATCCTATGTCCCCTTTCCTCAGAGCCCTGCCCTCCATTGGCTATTAATTTAATTCATCAACATTTATTAACCTTCTACTATGTTTAAGTCATTCTGAGAGGCCATGGGACTATAAAGACTGCCCCCTTACTCCCACTCCTAAGAGAGGGAGAGAAGAGGACATGAGAAAGGGAGAGGGAGGGAGAAAAGGAAAAAAAGGGGAGACAGAGACAGAGACAGAGATAGAGATGGAGGGAGGGAGAGAACTTGCCCTTTCAAAGCTTACATTCTAGTTTGAACAGAACAATTCAAGGTTAGCAGATGGTGCCACTAGTAAAAGCACTGGATCCAGAGTCCAGACTTGAGGTGAAATTTCACCCCAGATATTTATGAGATGTGTGAACCTGGGCAAGTTATTTCACTTCTCTCACTCTTTGTTTCCTCATCTGTAAACTGGGGGTGGTGATGATGATCATATGATATATGCATAAGACATTTGTTGGAAGAATTTAGTATAAAAATCTCTCCCAAAATCCTACTTTTGCTTTTGATTCTAAATGTCCTGATTTTATTTGGGTAAAAGCTTTTAAATTTTACATAATTGAGACTGCCTGGGTTTTTGTTTTATGATTTCTTTTATCCTTTAATGCTTATATATTTTTTCTGTTTATGTCATGAAAGAAATAATTTTTTCGTGTCTTCCTATTTTTGTGGCATTTTTCAAAATATATTTAGATTTTTATCCAAAAGCTGCTGAGGGTAGAGCCAAGATAGCAGAGAGAACTGAGCATTTTTGCTAAGCTCTCCTTACCCAACCTCCTAAACCATCTTTTTAAATGCCTCAAATCATATTCTGAATAGGATAATACTTTTTTATTTATATTTTTTTATTTAGTGAGGCAATTGGGGTTAAGTGACTTGCCCAGGGTCACACAGCTAGTAAGTGTTAAGTGTCTGAGGCTGGATTTGAACTCAGGTACTCCTGACTCCAGGGCCGGTGCTCTATCCACTGCGCCACCTAGCTGCCCCAGGATAATACTTTTTTAAAGTCATAGTATTTCATTTTTCTAGCTCAGGACAGCTTAGGAGGATAAAAAAGAAGAAGTCTGCAGTTGCTGGCTGGAAGATCCAGTGAAGGAAGTAGCACTTGCTCTTTGGCTTGGAAGTGGTAGCAGCAGTAACAGTGGCAGCACCAAGTGCATTCAATGTGTGAGGACAGTAAGGGGACTAAACACCTATTCAAAAAGTGATTACAGATGACCCTTGTAGTAACACTACCCATTCCAGGTTGCAGCTCCAGTGTGGAGAGGAGCAGCTACAGTCTCCAGTTACAAGTGAATGAAGCTCTACTTGCCTAAGGACCATAGTACAGATGAGGAGGATAGAGACCAGGACTCTCTAAAGCATGATAGCACCTTGCAACATTGAAAACCTATAGGTCCCTAGATCTACCCACAAAAGCTCAGGCTAGCCATTCCCCCAAGGGGTGAGCAGAGGCCAACTCTAAAATAAAGTACAATGTCAAGAAATAGGCTGAGAAAATAACAAAACAATTTTTAAAGAGAACCTATTAAAATCTATGGTGGTAAAGAAATTCAAGACATAGATTCAGAAGACAATGACTTGCAATCAGACTACCAAAAATGTATTTTATAGAGCTAGAAAAAAATAATAGCAAAATATATTTGGAAGAACGAATGGTCAAGATTATCAAGGAAATTAATGAAAAAAATGCAAAGTAAGGTGGCCTAGGTGTACCAGATCTAAATATAGATATAGATATATATTCATAATATAAAATGGCAATCATCAAAACCATTTGATACTGGTTAAGAAAAAGAGTGGACCAGTGGAACAGATTAGGCACAGGAGACACACTAGTAAATGACTATAGCAATCTATTGTTTGACCTACCCAAGGACTCAAGCTTTTGGAATAAGAATTCACTGTTTGACAAAAACTACAGAGAAAACTGGAAAACAGTATGGCAGAAACTAGGCATAGACCAATTTTTCACACCATATATGAAAATGAACACATAATTTAGACATAAAAGGTGATATCATAGGCAAATTAGGAAAGGAAGGCATCGTTTGCCTGTCAGATCTATGGAGAGGGGAAGAATTTATGAACAAACAAGAGCTAGAGAACATTTTGAAATGCAAAATGGATACTTTTGATTACATTAAATTTAAAAGGTTTTGCCCAAATAAAACCTGCAACCAAGATTAGAAGGAAAGCAGAAAGAATTGTTTACAACCAGTGTTTCAGTTAAAGGGCTCATTTCTCAAATATATAGAGAACTGAATCAAATTTATAAGAAGACAAGTCATTCCCCAATTGAGAAATGGTCAAAGGATATGAACAGGCAGTTTTCCCATGAATAAATTAAAACTATCTATAGTCATATAAAAATGTTCCTGATCACTATGGATTAGAGAAAAGTAAATTAAAACAATTCTGAGGTACCACCTCACACCTATCAGATTGGCTAATATGACCAAAAAAAGGGGGAAGAATAATAAAAGAAGACAATGATTTGAAAATATCTGCAAAGACTTAAAGGAAAAATATTGCAGATTGGACACAAGCTCAACAAGAATTCTTAGAAAAGCTGAATAAAGAAATAAAAAGGAAAAATATTTTTTAAATCAAATAAGAACAGAAATGTAAAAATCAGGAAAAGAAATAAGAGTAATGTAAGAAAAATAAGAAAATTAATAGTTTGGTAAAGGAGGCATAAAACTTAACTGAAGAAAATAAATTCTTAGAAATTAAATTTAGTTAAGTAGAAGCTAATGACTCCATGAGATATCAAAAAACAATAAAAGAAAGTCAAAATACTGGGGGAAAATGTGAACTAGCTCATCAAAAAACAACTGACCTGGAAAATAGATCAAGGCAAGATAATTTAAGAATTATTCGAGTATATAAAATACATGATCAAAAAAATAAAGGAATCTAGACATCATTTTTCAAGAAATTATACAGGAAAGCTGCTCATATGTCATAGAAGCAGCAGACAAAGTGGAAATTGAAAGAATTCACTGATCATCTCCTGACAGAGATCCCCAAATGAAAACTTTCAGGAATAAGTACCCCAATTCCAGAGCTCCCAAGTAAGAGAAGGACATGCACACTTGAAATAAGGGGCTAATCAAAGGAAAATCATGATCTCAGATAAAGCAAAGGCAAAAAGGGATCTAAGTAAAAGAGATATTTCAGTACATTTCATTTTGCTAAAAGGTACCACACACAATGAAATAATATCAGTTCTGAATATATATGTACCAAACAGCAGAGCATCCAAATTCTTAAAGGAAAAGTTAATTGGGTTCTAGAACAAAATAGCCTGTAATACTATACTAGTGAAGTATCTCACTTTACCTCCTTTCAGACTTAGTTAAATCTAACTATAAAATAAACAAGAACGTTTAGGAGATGAATAAAGATATGGTATTTGTTGTTGTTGTTTTTAAGTTAGATATGATAGATCGAGGCGGAGCCAAGATGGCAGTGGAGAGGCTGTGACTCCCACAAGCTCCAGATAAACCCGTCCATTCACGCCCAAATAATGCAGTAAAAATCAAAACCCAGAACAGCCTAATGCACATAAGAACAGAGTGAGACTATTTCTCCGCAAAAGAGGGCAATTCTGATAACCTACTCATCAGGCTGAACAGCTCAGGGCGCGTTCCGGACCCAGGCAAGGACACTGCTTCCAGCGCATGTCAGAGTCTTCAGCACCAGCAGCTTCTGAGGCTCTGATTATGGACTGGTGAGGGGGTTTGGCGGTAGGCCGGGGTGAAGTGGAGGCAGTATCTACTGGAGTTGGGGCAAAGCTCCCTGGGTCTGAACCAGTGGGCCAAATTGAGTTGTGGTGGCCCATTGGGGGAGGGGTAAAAGCACGCCAAGCTTCTGGCCATAGAGAATCAGAGTTTAATCAGACTTCTGTTTCCAGGTCAAAGAGAAAGTGGCTGCAATTACTCACAAGCCAGGGAGGCTGAGAAGAAGCCCAATCACCCCCTGGGCCACGCTGTAGCATGAACAGTGTGTCCTGAAAGCAGCGCTACACTTTAAGGAGTAAAAAGCCAAGAAATAATAAGCCAGGATGAGTAGGCAGAGAAAGCAGAAGACCATCGAAAACTTCTTTGGGGGAAAGGTAGACCACAATACATCCTCAGAAGAAGAAGATAATAATAGGGTCAAAGCTCCAACATCCAAAGCTTCCAAGAAAAATATGAACTGATCTCAGGCCATGGAAGCTCTCAAAAGGGACTTTAAAGAGAAAGTAGGAGAGATAGAATGAAGATGTAGAGAAAGAGAGGAAGGAATGGAAAGAGAAATGAGAGCAATGCAGGAGAGTCATGAGAAAAAAGTCAACAGTTTGAAAAGCCAAATGGAAAAGGAGATTAAAAAACTGTCTGCTGAAAATAATTGCCTAAGAATTAGGATTGAACAAATGGAAGCTAGTGACCTTATGAGAAACCAAGACACAGTAAAGCAAATCCAATTGAATGAAAAAATAGAGGGCAATGTGAAATATCTCCTTGGAAAAACAGCTGACCTAGAAAATAAATCTAGGAGAGATAATTTGAAAATCATTGGACTACCTGAAAACCATGACCAAAACAAGAGCTTAGACACCATCCTCCAAGAGACTGTGAGGGAAAATTGCCCGGATATTCTAGAAGCAGAAGGTAAAATAGAAATTTCAAGAATCTACCGATCACCTCCTAAAAGAGATCCCAAAAGGAAAACCTCCAGGAATATTATAGCCAAATTCCAGAACTCCCAGGTCAAGGAGAAAATATTGCAAGCAGCTAGAAAAAAGGAATTTAAATACTGTGGAGCTCCAATAAGGATAAAGCAAGATCTAGCAGCTTCTACATTAAAGGACCAGAGGACATGGAATATGATATTCCAAAGGGCAAAGGAACTGGGACTGCAGCCAAAAATCACGTACCCAGCAAAACTAAGCATCATCTTTCAGAGGCAAACATGGAATTTCAAGGAGAAAGAAGACTTTCAGGCATTTGTTATGAAAAGACCTGAACTGAATAGAAAATTTGACTTTCAAATACAAGACCCTGGAGAAGCATAAAAAGATAAACAGGAAAAAGACTTCATGAGGGATATTAAAAGATCAAACTATTTATATTCCTACATGGGAAGATAATACTTCAAACTCATAAGAATTATCTCAGTAAGGATTTAACAGAGGACACAGGTCTGAACTGAATACGTAGGGATGTTATGTTTTGTTCTTTGTGGGGTGTCTTATGTCTGGGGCCGGATTTGGGCTTGGGACCTCCTGGGTCCAGGGCTGGTGCAGTGTCCACTGTGCCACCTAACTAACCCATAATGACATCCTTAAAATAGGGTTGAGGTGTAGGAGAAATAGACTGGGGGAGGGGGAAGGGGAAAGATGGTCTGGGGAGAGGTTGTTCACATGAAGGAAACAAGAAAAAAGCTTATGGAGGGGAGGGGAAGAGGGGGAAGGAATTGGGGAGTGAGTGAACCTTAATATCATCAGAATTGACTCAAAGAAGGACTAACATACATACTCAAGTGGGTATAGTAATATATTTTTGCCCTGAGGGAGGGGAGGGAGATAAGGGGGGGGGAGGGAAAGGAGGGAAGGGCAGATTCGGGGAGAGAGTAGTAAAAAGCAAAATACTTTCGAGGAAGGTAAAGATGTTTGGCATAACAGCACAAGTATGACATATTGAATTGCTTGATTTCATAGGAAGGGTTGAGGAGAGAGGGCTGAAGAAAATTTGGAACATAGAATTAGCTCAAAGACCTTAAACTCATCAGAGTTGGCTCATGGAGGGAATAACATTCACACCCAGTAGGGAGGAATCTATTTAACCCTACAGGAAAGTATGAGGGGAAGAGGATAAGGAAGGAAGGGTGAAAAAAAGGGAGTGCAGAGTAGGGGAGGGGACAGTCAGAAGTAAAACACTTTTGAGGAGGAATAGTTTAAAAGAAGATAGAAAATAGAGTAAATATCATGGGAAGGGAATAGGATGGAGGGAAATAGTTATGATGATTGAATAAAATGGCAAAACATATGGTACCTACTTTCCTGGGCTAATATGAAGAAAATTCTTTGTCAAGTTTAAGGTACTTTATTTAGGTTATGATGAACAGGATACTATCAGAAAAACCTGGAAAGACTTACATGAACTGAAGCAGAGTGAAATGTACTGTACACAAAATAACAGCAATAGTGTAAGATGATCTGCTGGGAAGCATATGGTTATTTTCAGCAAGGCAATGGTCCAATATAACCCTGAAGGACTTATGAAAATGGCAACCCATCTACAGAGATAGAAGTGATAGTATCTGAAATAGATGGAAACACATTTTTTTTTGGTGAGGTAATTGGGGTTGGGTGGCTTGCCCGGGGTCACACAGCTGGTGGGTGTAGGGTGTCTGGGGCCGGATTTGGGCTCGGGTGCTCCTGGTTCCAGGGCCAGTACTCTGTCCACTGTACCACCTAGCTGCCCCTGGAAACACATTTAAAAAAAATTTTTTTTTTTCTCTTTGACAATTCCTCAGTCTGAAGTTTTGGGAGTTTTTTGACTGTTTTCTCTCACAACCTAGCTAATGTGGGAATGTTTTCCATGACTACTCATGTATAACTTATTTTGAAATGCTTGAGTTCTAGTGGGTGGGGGGTGGGAATGGAGGAGGAAGAGAAGTTGTAACACAATTTTTTTTTAAAAAATTGATGTTAAAATTTGTTTTTACATATATTTTGGAAAATAAAATCCTATTCAATATATCAAAAAAAAAAGATATGATAGATCTCTGTAGAATACTTAATGGGAATAAAAAGGGTTATGCTTTTTCTCAGCTATATATGGTACCTTCATAAAACTAACCATATAGTAGGGCAGAAAAAAATCACAAATACCACCCCAAAAAAAGCAAAAACATCAAATGCACTCTTTTCAGAAGATAATGTAATAAAAATTATATTCAATGAAGGAAGGGCTTTTCAAGCAAAGATTAAAAATCACTTTGTCTCTGAATAACCTAAACCTAAAGAATTAGTGGGTCAAAGAACAGAAGGCCAATAATTTCATTAAAAATAATTACAAAATGGGGGCAGCTAGGTGGTACAGTGCATAAAGCACTAGCCCTGGATTCAGGAGGGCCTGAGTTCAAATATGACCTCAGACACTTGACACTTACTAGCTGTATGACCCTGGGCAAGTCACTTATCCCTCATTGCCCCGCAAAAATAATAATAATAATTACAATATGAGACAACATTTGTGCAATGGAGCCAAAACGACACTTAGTAGAAATTTTATATGCTTAAATGTTTATATCAATAAAAAAGATAAAGAGCAAATCAACAAATCAAGCATGCAAATGAGAAATTAAAACTTACAATCTCCAAAATTAAACATCCAATTAACATTTCTATAAACCCAAGGTAGAAATTAACAAAATTAGAAGGTAAAAAGTAATTGAATTAATAAATTAAATCAGGACCTAGTTTTATTTGTTAAAAAATAATAACAATAAAATAGATAAGCTTTTTCCTAACTTGATTTAAAAAAAAAAGAAATCCAAATGACCAGTATCAAAAATGAAAAGGAGGAATGCAAGACCAAATAAAAGAAAACTAAATCAATTACTAGGAGCTGTTTTGCCCAACTATAAGCCAATAAAAGTAATAGTTTAAATGAAATGGATAAATATTTACAAAAACATAAATTGGCCAGATTAACAGAAGGGGAAATAGAATACTTAAATAGCCCTATCTTAGTAAAAGAAATTGAACAAAACAATGATCTTCCTAAGAAAAAATCCCCAGGATCATATTCTACCAAACATTTAAAGAATAAGTAATTTTAATATTACATAAACTATAAAAATAGGTAAAGAAGGTATCTTAAATTCCTTCTATAATACAAATATGGTTTTGATATCTAAACCAGGAAGAGCAAAAAACAAGAAAAAAACCTATAGACCAATTTCCCTAGTGAATATGGATGCAAAATTTTAAAATAAAAACTAGCAAGAAGATCATAGCATATTATCAATGAAATGGATTGACCAAGATGGATTTTTACCAGGAATGCAGGGTTCAGTCAATATTAGGAAAATGATAAGCAAAATGAACCACATAAATAGCAAAAACAACAATTTCATATGATTAACTCAAAAGATGCAGGAAAAGCTTTTGGCAAGCTTCAATGCTCATTTCCATTTAAACCCTTGAAAGAATAAGATTAAATGGACCTTTTGTTCTTATACCTATCAGGTTGGCTAAGATGACAGAAAATGACAATGACAAATGCTGGAAGAGATATTGAAAAGTAGATTGAAGCATACTTTCTTTCACCTTCTTTTTCTTGGGTTTTTTTCCCCCACAACATGGCTTATGTGGAAATATGTTTTGTATGACTTCATATGTATAATGGCTATCATATTTCTTGCCTTCCCAATGAGTGAGGAAAGATGGGGAACAGAGAGAATTTGGATCTGAAAATAAAAATAAGCCCAAAAAATGTCAAAATCATAGTGTATATATATATATATATATATATATATATATATATATATATATATATATATATATATATATATATATATATATATATATATATATATATATATATAAAACTTTTTCACCAAAAATTTTCCACTTTTCCCAGTTCATTTCAAGTAAGGAGTCCTTGTCCTAATAATTTATGTTCCTGATTTAATCTAACATTAGACAGTTTGGGGCAATAATCTCTGCATTTCTTATGTAGTCTTTTCTACTTGTAAGCTTTTCTAATGTTTATCCAGTACCAGATAATTTTGATAAGTACCATTTTTTTGGTATAGTTTGAGATCTGGTAGAACCAAGTCACATTCATTTCCCAGAATAATTATGATATCCCTTGATATTCTTGATCTTTTATTGACCCATATAAATTTTATTTTTATCTTGTCTAATTCTAAATCACATGCCTTTGGTTAACTTGTTGACATAGGACTAAATCTGTAATTTGAGTAATACTAGCATTTTTGCTATGTTGACATGACCTAGTCATGAACACTATTGTTCTTGTAATTATCCAGGGTTTTTTCTATAAAAATATTTTATAGTGGCATTTATATAAATGCCATGTGTGTTAGTTTTCACACACATTTGGTGCATTTTTATCAGAAATGAAATTTCTCTTTCTTTATTGGATTTTAATGATAAAAGTATTTATTGTTTGAGGATTTTTATGGATTATATTATTACTTTACTGAAGCAATTAATTTCCTTGATTAAATTTCTGTTGATTGCCTTGGGTTCTCTAAGTAAATCATCATATTATGGACAAATAGAAATAATTTTCCTTCTTTTTGCCTATGCTAATTCATTCTATTTTTATTGTTTTATTGCAATAATTTAACATATTTTATAGAATGTTGTCCTCAAAGACAAGAGAACCTGGATTCAAGTTCTGTCTCTAACACATAAGGGCTGAGTAATCCTGAGCAATGCACTTGACCTGTCAGGGCTCTAGATAACTTAAGACCACAAGTTGCAGAGAAAATTTTGATCTGTATTGTTAGAGGGAGCTTCCTCACTCAGGAATTCACTAAACCTATGAAATCATAGGTTCAGTCCCTATATCTATCATATTGCTAGAGCTAAAAATTCCAACACTAATGCCTATGACAGTGTAAACAATGAGCATCCTTGATTTACCTTTGCTCTTATTGGTACAGTTTCCATTATTTTTCCATTAGAAATAATTCTCTCTTAATTTTATATGTTTTTATTATGTTAAGAAAAGGTTCTTTTATTCCTATTTATTTTAGCATATTCTTTCCTTTCCTTCTTTCTTTCTTTCTTTCTTCCTTTCTTTCTTTCTTTCTTTCTTTCTTTCTTTCTTTCTTTCTTTCTTTCTTTCTTTCTTTTTGGCAGGGCAATGAGGGTTAAGTGACTTGCCCAGGGTCACACAGCTGTAAGTGTCAAGTGTCTGAAGCCAGATTTGAACTCAGGTTCTACTAAATCCAGGGCTGGTGCTTTATCCACTACACCACCTAGCTGCCCCTATTTTAGCATACTCTTTCAAATACCAATGAGAACTATGTTTTGTTGAAGACTTTTTGTGTCTATTTGAGATAATGTAATTTTTATTATTTTCATTATTATAACTTTTTATGTCTATTATTTTCTTAATGTTGAAAAATCCTTGCCTTCTTTGTATACCTCCAAACTAGCATTACTAATACTGCTATAACCTCCTCATTAATATTCTATTTAACAGCTTTGCATCCATGTTCATTAGTGATATTGTAGAATATTTTTCTTTCATTCCTTTATTATAATAGTTATCAATATAACTAATGATAAATAAGGCTTGAGGGTTTGCAAAGAACTTTACATATATTCTACAATTTGATCCTTACAATCCTGAAAGCTAAGTGCTATTAGGATTTCCATTTTATAAATGAAGAAACTGATGCTGAGGGAGATCAACGGATTTGCCCAAGGTTACAGAACTAGTGTCTGAAGGAAAGATTTGGACATAAGTCTTCCTAATTCCAGGTCCAATACACTATCCATTATGCAATCCAGCCACTTTCCTGAAGTGATCATCAGAAGACATAGTCTCATAGAAGGAGTTTGACAAGTTACTGTCTTTATTTATGTGAACAAATCAGAGAATATGGTGAGGAGGGTTTTTGTTCTTTCAGTATTTTATTGAATTAATTAGAAGTTCTATCTGGTCCAATATTTTACTTTTTAGGAGTTTATTTATGATTTGCTCAAACTCCTTTTCCAAAATTGGGTTAAGTTCTAGGTTTCATATTTTGTTAATCTGGGTTTCATATGTTTTGAAAATATTCACTTAATTTGTTTTCAGTTTTGTTAGCATGTAATGAGTATACAAATTTCTAATAATGTCCTTATTTCTTACTTATTGAAAATTTGTACATTTCTCCTTGCATTATTTTGGTAGTATGCTTCTCTGTGTGTGTGTGTGTGTGTGTGTGTGTGTCTGCCTGTCTGTCTGTCTGTCTGTCTGTCTCTTTGTGTGTCTCTCCTGTTTTTTCTCTCGATCTATCAAATTACTTGTCTCATCTTTGATTTTCCTGATCCCATTATTTTTTTTAATTTTTCTGCTTTTGATAATATTGATTTGTTTCTTGTCCTATACTTTTTGGATGTAGAATCAATCCAATGATGTTTCCTTTCTCTTTGTTATTAATATGTGTTCAGAAATATAAATATAAATTTCTTCTAAAAACTACTTTAGCGTTATTCCACAAATTTTGGTAAAGTTTTGTTTAATTTTCTTAGTATTTAGTGGTTTTTGATCGACTTATTCTCTAGGATAATATTGTTTAGTTTCTACTTTTCTGGGTCATTTATGCACATTTACCTTATTGCAATTTTTATTACATTGAGTTCTATAAATGATATGTGACTGCTGAGATTACCAAGGCTTCTTTTATTGAATTCTTGACTACAAGTACCAGTAAACTAAGATGTGCCTTCTAAGAAATAGAAAGACACTCAATATTTGGTCAACCAAATTGCTTTTTTTTTCCTTCAGAAATTTTTGCACTTGGTTACTTCACTCAATTTATTTCATGGAGTAGGGAATAGTTTCTATTCTGATTCCTACACCACACATTGAAAACCACCTAAATTCCTTAATAAGCATAATAAAGAATACTCAGCCTAAAATCTCATTCAAATCAACCCCCAAATCATACCCTCCTCAAGAAGGAAGAAACCACAATAGTAGATCAGAGGTCAAAGGATAAAAAGTCAAGCGAGATGGATTCTGGCAATCAGAACAAGTGGCTTTGAATAGAGATGATTGGAGTTGCACCTCACCTGGTTTGGTTTCTAGTGAGGCTTCATTTAGCCACTTCTGGATTCTGGAAAGCTGGGGGCTCAGAGTGTGGTTTCTTCTCAAGGTAAGCCTAAGAGCTAGAAGAGTAGGATTCCTCCTCCCCCTGCCAGAGACCCTTCTTCCAGCCCAAACCCCATAGCTGATGTCTTGGAGAACTAAGAAGATAAAGGAAAAAATCATGCATTGATTTGCTCAGATTTCATAAATAAATGAGCATCATTCCAAAACATAGATGGACAAATGAGCATGATCGTCTACAAACCCACCGGGGTGCCAGTGTGGAGAAGAGGAAAAGTCTGCAGGAAACCTCGTGCTCTGAGGGGAATTAGGGCCTCAGTGCCATCTACCTTGTTTCACAGAAGAAAATCTCTACAACTTGAGTTCAGATGACTCCATATTCACAGCATCTGGTGATGTCTCCCTTTTGGTGCTAAAGCTGCTTCCTGTGGTCCCAGAGCATGCTTCCTCTTGCTGCTCAACTCTGCCCTTGTCATCCACTGAAGCTCCTACCTTGGGCCACTGCTTATCATTTTTACCATTGTCACCACCTGAAACTTTGCCTCCTGAAGACATCATCTGCTGGAGCTCTCCAACCTGCAGCTGTCATTTGCTGAAGCTGCACTCTTATTTTCACTCTCTACCTCCACAGCTGTCTTCTTGTGTTTCTCCACTGTACTGCTACTACCATCCACCACATCCCCTCCATTCTGCCCTCTCTCTGGCTTCTTAAGTACCACTCACTGAATCTTAGTCCTAGAACTTCTCAGTGGTCTTGTTGCTATATAGCTTAGGAAAAGTGTCCTTGTTTCCATTGAGTGAGACCACCCAGACAATGTGCCTTGAGGTTGATCAATATACTTTCATCTATCTTTGCTTGCATGGCTTCTTTCTTTTCACCTAGCATGACCTCCAAGGTGATATTGCTCAGGTGGCTATAAGATTTCAATTTATTACTCCTCTAAATGAAGAGCCCCTAGCTTTGCTTTAGGCTTAGTCATAGTGAATTCAATTCACCTTTTCTCTGCCTTGTGGTATAGGCAGAGTGCCCCACCCTACTACACAGACCCTTCTACTGAGACTAGAGGGACAAGCACATGTCCCTCCTCATTTCCCTCCTTTAATTCCTTCCATTCTATAACAATTGTCTTAAAATATTAATGAGCCTCAAAAAGGTACCAGGCAAAGGGAGGGGAAAGGCATATGTTGGTGTACATTACCAAAAAAACTTTACCTCTAGAATTAAATATAAAATCATCATCACCAACACATAAATATTAATCATCTGCTTAATATTTTATTAATTAATAAATTATTAATAATTTATTAAGCCCTGTGATAAGTACTGAAATTGTCTCTGTTTGGTATTTAAAACCCTTCTCAACATAGCCCCAGCCTAAGGTAAAATTGTTTTAGAGATAAAAATGGCAAGACTTGGAAAATGATTGGATATGAGGCATGAGGGAAAATGAACTATGGTAACTTCGTGGCCAGTGGTTATGTTTGGCCCTTGCCCTCATAGCAGGTCAGATCAGGTGGAGACATTGCCCAGAGCATCCAGACAGGAAGGAGGAGGTGGCAATTTCTTTATGCTTTCTTTCTTTTTTCAATTCTTTCTTCCCTTCACCTTAGGCAAGAAATAACAGAGAATTGGATTTGGGGTCAGAGGACTTGATTTCAAATTCCAGCTCTGTCACTTGCTATTTACATGATCTTAAGCAAATCATTTCACCTCACTGAGCCAGTTTCCTCAACTGTAAAATTAGGACATTGGACTGGATAATTCCTAAGGTCACTTCAAGCTTTATATCTTTGTTCTTAAGACCTAAGGTATCTTTTTTTCTCTAGAAAAAGTTAATCACTGGGTGAGGTAATCACTATAGAAACCAAATTCCGTCTGGCTAGCTCTGGAGAACAAAAGAAGGGAAAGAGAAACTAGCTGCAGATTAGGGAGGGAGCAGAGGTCACCACAAGGACAGGAAATCACTAAGAAATAATATCAGTCAAGCAGTTCTCTTGAAAAGTCTGGAAAAGCTAATGAAAAGCATAAGTGAAAGAGACAAAGATAGAGAGGCTCATAGAAGACACCATAGGCAATTTTGATAATAGAATAAAAAGTGTTTGTACAAATACCTCCAGTGAAGTTATTATTAGAAGGGAAATTTAACTAGAAGAAAATATTTTCAATTTCCATGACAAAGATCTCATTTTCAAGGTATGTGAGGAAATAATTCAAATTTTTATGACTAAGAGACATATCTTCTTCAGTAAGCTTTTGCACCTCCTTTTCCATTTGGCCAATTTTACTTCTGAAGGAGCTGATTTCTTCAATGGATTTTTTTCCCATTTGGCCAATTGTATTTTTTTAGGAATTGTTTTATTCAGTCAATTTTTGTGCTTCCTTTTCCAAGTTGTTGACTCTTTTTTCATAATTTTCTTGCATGACTCATTTTTCTCATTTCTTTTCCCATTGTTTCTTCTACCTTTCTTATTTGATTTTTAAAATCATTTTTGAGCTCTTCCAAGAAGGCTTTTTGGTCTTGAGACCAATTCATCTTCCCCCTTAAGGCTTCACATGTAGGTATTTTGACATATTGTCCTCATCTGAGTTTGTGTTTTGGTCTTCCCTGTAGCCATAGAAGCTGTCAATGGTAAGGGTCCTTTTCTGTTTCTTACTCATATTTTAGATGATTTTTGATTTTTAAAGTTGAGATCTGCTCCTAGAGCACTGTTGCAAATATCTTGTGCTGGAGGATAGGGACTGGTCACTGGCTTTCTGCTCTAAGACCTCTGTGACTTTTGGATTCCTCACCACCCTGAGCTGGGATGGCTTGGACTAAGCATGTCCTGTGGGTGTTTTTTTGGCTGACAGTTTTCCCTCATAGCTGAGTCTGTGGGGTCTCACAACTGGTCTATCTTTACATGTAACTGGAAAATAATAAAATACTTTTTATGATTTTTTTAAAAAGCTACTATGATGGCAGGGAAGACCAAGATGTGAACTTGGAAGAAAATAATGTGAAAAAAACACTAACAAGCAAAGCCTCAAAGAAAAATGCTAATTGGAGCATAATAAAAGACCAATAAAAATTCCTAGAAGAGTTAGAGAAAGATAAGAGTGGCAGAGGGAAAATGGAAAAAAGAAATGAGAGTGAAGCAAGTTATTAAAATAGAATTAATACCTTATTAAAAATTTTAAAAATTCACACCTTGGCACAAAAAAAAATTGACAAAAATAACACCTTAAGAAAGTATTGACCTGGGGCAGCTAGGTGGCACAGTGGTTAGAGCACTGGCCCTGGAGTCAGGAGTACCTGAGTTCAAATCCGGCCTCAGACACTTAACACTTACTAGCTGTGTGACCCTGGGCAAGTCACTTAACCCCAATTGCCTCACTAAAAAAAAAAAAAGAAAAAAAAAAGAAAGAAAGTATTGGCCTAATGGTAAAAGAGGTACAAACATTCACTGAAGAAAAAAATTCCTTTAAAAGCAGAATATGTTAAATGGAAAAGAAAATATAAAAATTCACTGAATAAAAGAACTCTTTAAAAAGGAGAACCAGCTAAATAAAGTGGAGAGGAGGGGAGTACAAAATCTCACTGAGAAAAGAATTCCTGAAAAATTCAAACTGGGCAGGTGGAAGTTAATGACTCCATGAGACTTCAAGAAAAAATAAGACTAAGTCAAAAGAATGTAAACAATAGAAGAAAATATGAGATATCTCATTGGGAAAAAAACTGACCTGGAAAAGAGATCAAGGAGAGATTAATTTAAAATTATTAAATTACCTGAAATCCATGACCAAAACCAAGACTAAACATTATCTTTCAGAAGATTATAAGAATGCTTGATATTTAAAATCCAGAGAGTAAAATAGAAATTGAAAGAATCCACACATCACCTCCTAAAAGAAAGCCAAAATGAACTCTCCTGTGAAGATTATGGCCAAATTCCAACATTCCCAGGCCATGGAAAAAGTATTTCAAGCTACAGTCAGGACCACAAAAAATTTAGCAGTTTCTATATTAAAGAAGCAGAGGACTTGGAATATGATATTCTGGAAGGTAAAGTAGTTAAGATTACTACTAAGAATGACCTACCCAGCAAAAATCAGTGTAATCTTTCTGGGGGGAAATGGATATGGTTTTCTTTGGCAGGGCAATGAGGGTTAAGTGACTTGCCCAGGATCACACAGCTAGTAAGTGTCAAGTGTCTGAGGTCAGATTTGAACTCAGGTCCTCCTGAATCCAGGGCTGGTGCTTTATCCACTGCACTACCTAGCTGCCCCAGGGAAATGGATATTTAATGAAAAAGAGTAATTTCAAGCAGTCCTAAGTAAACACCAAAGCTGAATAGAAAATTTGACACTCAGACACAAAATTCACAAGAAACATAAAAAGGTAAACAAGAAAGAGTAGTCATAAGGGACTCAATGAAGGCAAACAGTTTACATTTCTATATGTGAAGATAATACATGTAAGACAGGGGGGAGGGAGGGAGGGAGGGAGAGAGAGAGGGAGAGAGAGAGTGGGAGAGAGAGGGAGAGAGGGGGGGAGGGAGGGAGGGAGAGAGGGAGGGGGGAGAGGGAGAGGAGGGAAATGGATATTTAATGAAAAAGAGTAATTTCAAGCAGTCCTGAGTAAGCACCAAAGCTGAATAGAAAATTTGACACTCAGACACAAAATTCACAAGAAACATAAAAAGGTAAACAAGAAAGAGTAGTCATAAGGGACTCAATGAAGGCAAACAGTTTATTTTTCTATATGTGAAGATAATACATGTAAGACAGGGAGGGGGAGGGAGGGAGAGAGGGAGAGAGAGAGAGAGAGAGAGAGAGAGAGAGAGAGAGAGAGAGGGGGGGGCGGGGGGAGAGAAGAGGAAAAAAGGATGGAGGGGGAAAATACACAACTGGAAATCATAATTGTGAATGTGAATTGGAGAAGCTAGCCCATAAAATGAAAACATCAGAATGGATTAGAAACCAGAATCCAACAATATGTTGTCTACAAAAGACACACACAGAGTTGGGGGCTTGAGGCCCATCAGTTACTTTCTACCTGGTTTAGCCCTTCTGCTGAGACAGTTTACCAAGGTATGGCCCCTGTGCATTCTACAGCTTCTTGGATTTACAGTGGACAATTGAGTGTCAGGAAGATATGAGAGGTGGATGAACAGCCCTAAAAAGGGCTTGGCAACTTCTCACAACAAAGATTCTAGTCCTCTTTGAATATCTCATCTACCACATACATAAAGAAGAGCATTCATACTGTTGATTTGTGAGTCATTGCAAAAGACTTAATTCTCTAATAACTCTTATATGCCTTCTAAGTGGTAGCTATGTACAGCACTTCTTGCATTTGCCTTTTTTGTTTAAGTTTCTACTTCCCAGGAGTTTTCTTGCCTCAGTCTCTACCGTTCTGACCAAAGGTATAAATAATATGTACTACTTTCTCTGACCTCCTGATTCTCTCTCTTATTGGTAATTTGTACTAGACAGCCATGGGAGGGTTTCATCTTGAATCAGTGATAAAATCCCAAGTTCTGGGTCACAGCCTTGACGTTCCTGTTTTACTCTAGTGGAACTACCCTTGAGGGTAGAAAAATAGTTCTGTCAGTACATTTATAATTAACCCTTAAGGATATAAGAAGTTGTGCCCTGAGGGAGAGCCTTTGAATCATTCAGCGGTACCACATCCTAATGGTCAAAGTGTATGCCTAGTTAGTGTTTATCAAAAGAGCCCACAATACTCCCAGGAACCAAGAGTCTAGGGTTTGAGATGACACACAGCTGTTTGGGCTCTCTGTCAGGGGCCAACAGTGAATTGTATTCTCTGCTTATGGGTTTTCTGTTTGATCCCTATTCCTATTTCTGTTGGAATTCAACCTCCATTTACTTCGTAATTGTAAGTGATTAATATAAGTGCATCTTACACATCTTAATTCAATGCTAATTGGCTTGTCCATCAGGCAACAGTACCAAAGGTACCATGTTATGGTGAAATAAAAGTATGCATTTTTATATTTCTATTAAATAATTTCCATAGTAAAGAATTGGAAAATGAGGGGATGCTCATCCATTGGGGAATGAATGGCTGAAAAAGTTGTGGCATATGAATGTAATGGAATACTATTGTGCTGTAAGAAATGATGAGCAGGACAGTTTCAGAAGAAAACCTAGACAGATTTCTATGAACTGATGTAAAATGAAGTGAGCAGAACCAAGCAAACATTGTGCACAGTATCAGCAATATTATGTGATGAAAAACTATGAATGACTTAGCTCTTCTGAGCAATAATACAATGATCTAAGAAGACAATTCCAAAGGACTCATGGAAAATGCTGCTTGCATCTAGACAAAGAACTGATGGTGTCTGAATGCAGATCAAAGCATGCTATTTTTTTTTTGCGGGGCAATGGGGGTTAAGTGACTTGCCCAGGGTCACACAGCTAGTAAGTGTCAAGTGTCTCAGGCCGGATTTGAACTCAGGTACTCCTGAATCCAGGGCCGGTGCTTTATCCACTGCGCCACCTAGCCGCCCCCTAAAGCATGCTATTTTAACTTTAGTTTTTATGGTTTGTTTCTTTTGGCCTGTTTCTTCTTTCACAATATGACTAATATGGAAATAGTTGTTACATGATTACACATATACAACCTATATCAAATTGCTTACCATCTTAGGGAAGAAGGAGGTAAGGAAAGGAGGGAGAAAATTAGGAACTCAAAATTTTTTGTAAATGATTGTTAAAAATTGTCTTTACATGTAACTGGAAAAAATACTATTAGAAGTAATTACCATAAGGCTATCAAATTTAAGTTTTTTCAACATTGTTCAGATCTATATTTTCCTTATTATTTTTCTTTTTGTTGGATATAACAAGTCCTAAAAGAGAATGTTAAAATCACCTATAGTGATTATAGTGTCAAGATCTTTCTACATTTTGGTTAGCTTTTCCTTTAAGTACTATCAAAACTCGACATGCTGATGCCATGAATAACTTGGATCCAGTCAAGATTGATGGTCGACACACAATGTTTATTGTCAAGGCAGTTGTAAATGCTTAGAGTCAGGGATGGTGTTGGTCAAGACTTATGGAAGGTGTCTGCCAGAAGCTATCCATTCTTAGAATGAGGTGGGGGATGGAAGCATAAGTAGTAGATTGGCATTGAGAAAAAATTGTTCTGGCCTGGCTGGTCTGATTGTTTGGGTTTTCAGTTCTATAGCATGAAAGGGCCCTCTCCCCTAGTAAGGATGAGCTAAAATATGTAAACCTCTGGGTGGGGAAGGATGCAGTTAGAACCTCTGTAGCATCTTGATATCTGCTCCAAGATATAGCCTAGCCCAAGGACAGAGCTTCTGAGGCATCATGACATTCACAAGACAAAATATTCCACTGAGGTGTCATAGAGGAGGGCCTGAAGAAGGAGGGAAGATCCTTTGAATGATTTTTGTTCATTTACTCTGCCCTATAAAAGCTGGCAGGTTTTGGGTTTTTTTTTTTTGCTTCAGGGAAGTTGAGATCTTAGGATCTCTCCTCCCAGCCACTTGCTCTATTGCAATAAACTAAATCCTACTTTTATCTAAATTATGTATGTGCGAGTTTAATTCTTTAAATGAGGATATCCAAGAGCCAGCTTCCCCATAACATGATGGTGCCAAAATCTGGGACACAGGATATTCCTCTTTATCCTCACCAAAACACCCTGAGGTAAGACTCCTTCTGTGTATTTTCCCCTCACTCCCAACCCCTGTTCCTTACAGATGGCCTCCAGAGGGAAGAGAGGCTCCTGTCATTCAGACCAGAGCATTGGGGGACACTCCAGCTGGTGACTTAACTCTCAGTTTCTATATCTCCTTGGATGCCAGGGAGATATCCAGGTAGCAGCCTTGTCAGCCCTACTCCTCTTAGGCATGGGGCAGGAAGAGAGTATTCCAAGGAATTCCCTTTTGGGATGCATTCTGAACAATTGGGCTAAATTTGACCTTACAGACCTTTTAAAAAGTGCATTATCTTTTATTGTAATACTGCCTGGCCACAATATCAGTTGGAATCCCAAGCCTTTCAGGATTCCACTGATCACTTAGATGATTTATTTTTGTTGTCAGGAAGCCACAGACCTGTAGAGCCCATGGAACTGGCTGGTTTTTCTGTCATCCTCTCTGAAACTCCATCTCCCCTTTCTCTCCTCATTCCCTCTTCTCCTCTTCCCACTCCTCTGTACTCTCCCTGCTGTACCCTGCTTCAGTTTTAAAGGGAAAAAGAGATAATACATCCAGATGATTGGTAAAGGCAAGTAGATAGAATGTAAGAGAAGTGTCAGATCAGAATATGAAAGAAACAAGACTGTGCAGTCTTGCCAAAGAGCTATTGTTATGGGCTTGGGGTACCTCAGAAGTTTTCTGGGGGAAATCAAGGAACATTCTCCTTGAGAAGCTAAACCAAAAGACATACACACCTAAAGAAATAGACCTATTGGGTGTGGCTTCTGCCTTTGTGGCATGAGGGGTACTGAGATGGCTCGAGAGATCAGAGCTGCCTCTTACCCAACTCCCCCAGTCACCACCAGTGGGGGATGGTCCTCCCCTAATAAGGGAACTTTCCACAGTCAGATGATCACCCCATCAGACCACCATCAGTCCTCTATAAAAGTATCTGCCTGTCTCCTGCTCAAGGAGATAGGTATCTCAGAGAACCACACCTCTGTGCCATACCTTCTCCCCATGAGAAGTCCAAGGACTTCTCTTTTGGCTTTGTAATTGGATTTGTGTGCAAGAGAGTGTAATTCCTTAAAGAGGAATTCCTAAGAATCCCTACTCCAAATCCCCACCAATTTCTCCCATAACAGCTATAAAACCATGCATACTCTTTGACCTAGTAATACCACTACTGGGTCTGTATCCAAAAAGAGATTAAAGAACAAAAAGTTAAAGGACCTACATGTACAAAAAAATATTTATGGCCACCCCTTTCTGGTGCCAAGAATTCAAAATTGAGGAGATGCCCATCAATTGGGGAATGGCTGAACAAATTGTGGGATGACATTACAATGGAACACTACTGTGCTATAAGAAATGATGAGCAGGATGCTTGCAGAAAAACTTGTAAAGACTTAAATGAGCTGATGCAAAGTGAAATGTACTTTATAAAAAGTAACAGCAATATTGTAAGATAATCAGCTGTGAATGATTTAGCTATTCTCAGCAATAAAATAATCTAAGACAACTCTGAAGGACTTATGAAAAATGTGATCTATCTCCAGAGAAAGAACTCATGGTGTCTGAATACAGATTGAAGCAAATACTTTTTTAGTTTCTTTTTTTAAGTTTTTTTGTCTGTTTCCATTCACAACCTGACTAATGTGAAAATGTTTTGTATGACTATACATGTATAACTTATATTGAATTGCTTGCATTTGGGGGGGCAGAAGGAAGGATGAAAATTTGGAATACAAAGTTTTAAAAATGGATGTTAAAATTGTTTTTACATGTTATTGGGAAAAAATAAAATTCTAAATAAAAGGAAAAAAACAACAGTGAAAGCAAAAAAAAAGACTATAGAATTGTGGCTCTCCTTGGGGAAAGTCAGGTGGGCTCCTCCATCCCACTAGGAAGTCAGCCTTAGTGACCAAGCTGAGTAGTCTGCTGTAGCCTAGGCTGGCTGATCAGAGGACAAAACTATGGGGTTTTATATACAATTTTTAGACAGTTTTATTTATGTGGAAGGGGAGGGGTTGAAGCTTTACCTGGGGTACACTTACAGCATGAGCTCAGGCAGTGCCTTGGGGCCCTTTAAACTTATCTATATGACATTTATGTCTAAAAGGTGCAAGCAGTGGATGTGACTATGAAACTTATATGCTTCCTTATATTAAGAAAGTTGTTTTGGTAAGGAGGAGGGGAACAGATGCCTTGCAATAACAGCCACATATAATATGTGGGCTTTAGAAATTTCACAGTACTTAGATGCCATACCATTTGGTGCTTAGATATTTAATAATACTATTGCTCCATTAACTATGGTGATTTTAGGCAAAATATTATTTTCCTGTTTTCCTCACTTGAAATTTCTATGTTTATAGTAGTATTATCTGGAATCATAATTATAATGCCAGCTATTTTGGATTCATCAAATGCATAATATATTTTATTCCAGTGCTTCATTAAATTTTTTGTAAATAGCATTTAATTTTTCCAATTACATGTAAAGATAATTTTCAACATTAATTTTTTAATAAAATTTTGAGTTCCAAATTTATTGTCCTTCTCTCCCTCCTTCCCATCCACTCCTGAAAGAAGAAACAGAACAAAAATGGAAAGCCACACCAACAAAAAGTAAAAATAGTATGCTTTGCTCTACATTCAGACTCCATAGTTCTTTCTCTGGATGTGGAGAACATTTTTCATCATGAATCCTTTGGAATTGTCTTGGATTGTCATATTGCTGAGTACAGCTAAGTCAATCATAGTTGGTCTTCACACAAGGTTGCTGTTAGTGTGCTTCATTTCTAACACTATTTGTGGATTTTGTGTGTTAAATGCTTTTCTTGTATCTACCAATATGTGCAGTTCTGCTTTCCTAATACATTCAAACTCACTTTCATGTTATGATGGAGTAGTATATTAATATTCAAGGTCATTAAGTTCTTCTCTCTCCCACCCCATAAAATTTTCTTATGTTAATTTATTTTCCTTCAGTCCAACTCTAGATCCATGAAATGTGTTTTACTTCTACTAAATTTTCCATTCTGTTCATACCAGCCCAAGGCCAGCTTTCCTTTGCTCTTCTTCCACCTCACAGTACATGTCATACAAGTGCATTTCAAAGATTCATTTGTAAGAAAAAAGACAATATATAAATTCATAAATAATACACAGGATAAGGCACTTAGCAGCATGTATACAATAAAACTGACTCTGAGCCTCTAAACCAAGGCAAACAGATCACTCCCCAAAGGGGAAGAGTGGAGAATGCTAGGGCCAGTTCTCTAGAGAATACAAAGGCAAGTTCTTGAGATTTAAATCCTTTACTTCTTAAAAAGGAAGGAAAACCAGAGAAATACAATGGCTATAAAAATTAAAAGAAAGGTTTTATTAAAATCTACTGTATCATAAGCCCAAAGATCCAAGCTTTTGGAACAAAAACTCATTATTTTGCAAAAACTGCTGGGAAAACTGGAAAACAGTATGGCAGAAACTAGGTATAGACCAACATCTCACACCATATTTAAAATAAGGTCAAAACAGGTACATGATTTGCACATAAAGGATGATACCATATGCACATTAAGAGAGAATGGAATCATTTATCTGTCGGATTTATGGGCAGAGGAAGAATTTAGGACCAAAGAAGATATAGAGAGTAAAAGAAAATAGATCATTTTGATTCTATAAAATTAAAAAGGTTTTGCACAAACAAAACCAATGTAAACAAGATTACAAGAGAAGCAGAAAAATGGGAAAGTATTTTTGAAACAAATATCTCTGACAAAAGTCTCATTTCTCAGATATATAAAGAACTGAGTCAAATCTTACAAGTCATTCACCAATTGATAAATGGTCAAAGCATATGAATAGGCAGTTTTCAGACAAAAAAGTCAAAGTTATCCATAATCTTATGAAAAAATGCTCTAGATCACTATTGATCAGAGAAATGCCAATTGAAACAACTCTGAGGTATCACCACACACTTATCAGAGTGGCAAATAAAACAAAAATGGAAAATATTGATTGTTAGAGGGGATGTGGGAAAGAAGTTGTAAAAAGATCCAACAATTCTAGAAAACAATCTGGAACTATGCCCAAAGGGCTATAGAACTGTGCATACCCTTTGATCCAGCAATACCACTGCTAGGTTTATATCCCAAAGACATACCCAAAAAGAGAAAAAGACCTATTGTACAAAAATATTTACAGCAGCTCTTTTTGTGGTGGCTAAGAATTGAAAATCAAAGGAATGGCTAAACAAGCTGTGGTATTTGATGGTGATGGAATATTATTGATATCCAAGACCCACCAAGTTCCAATCACAGTCCTGGGCACCCTGGCTTCTCAGGGCTTCTGGGCTATACTGTCTTACAGTTATATCTGCTCTGGAATCCAACCTCCAAGGTCACCATGACTCAAGTCTGGATCTGATGACTCTACTGCCTGCTGCTTGAAATGAAAAAGGCCAATGAAACAGGCCCATAGCAAGCCTATTTCTCAGGGTCACAGGAAGGAATAGGGGGAGAGGAATGAGGGGAAGACAGTTCTCCTTACCAACCTCACTTCAAAGTTCTTAGATTGTAAATGAAAAGGACCTTCACACCCGTGCTTTTCCCCCAGAAAAAGAGAGAGATTGTCTCAGTCTGGTGGTTTAAAAAGACAATTTGTTCTGGCTACACAGAAGATGCAAGGGCATATTTCCATGAAAGTAACCTAAGCAATCCTACTTCACTGAGTAGGAAGTGTTTGCCAAAATCCACATTTAATGGCCCAATAACTTTCTGAGAACACATTAGTAATACTACTCTGAACTCTAAGTAAATCACAATGAGAAGTAAGACACAGGGGTTGCTAATGACTCTCCAGCTCCCATTTTGTGCCTTTCTCCGAAAAGTGACTACTATTATGCTTTGTAACTCTCCCTGGAGGAGATAAGCCCTACCACTAAGGAGGCCCACAAAATAGGCAGATCTTCCCCCTGGGCCTTGCCCTCCATTCTTCTCTGTTATCCACTTACCCATCATCTGTGCCATAGTCTCGCCTCCAAGCCAGCAGATCATCTCATCAGTTTATCAAATCTAAGGTATTAATGACTGATATTTAATGAGATTCTCCTTTTCAAAAAAATATCCTTTGCATTTTAACCATCTTTAAGTGCTTTAAACTACAGAAATTAATGAAGTGGGAGATATCTTAGGGCCTTTTGACCCCCTTTCATCCTATCCTCCCTTCAAAAAAGGAAATTGTATGATTAAGGCAACTCCTAAATGTACAATAGGATAAGGGGACAAAGGACTCAAAAAAAGGACATGTGTAAAAGGACAGTGCTGGATGTCAGTACATTTAAGTCACTGATTTGTAAACTGTTAAAACTGGAAGGAACATTGGGAATGATTGTGTCCAACCCCTCCAAGAGATGAGGAATGTGAGACCCAGAGAGCAGAAGCATGTGTACAAATAACTGTTGTATGAGGCTCGATATGACAACTTCCAGATGAGTTGTACAAAGTGACCTTGACATCACCCTTCAATGTTCCATGTCTAAGTTCATGAATTCTAAGATTTCCTTATCTCATCACAATTATCTCTCATTCCCCCTCTCCTGCCTTGCAACTCCAAACCCTATTCTTTATCTTCACTGAGATCACCATCAAACCCCAATCCCATACCCTTCAGTTCTCTCCCAGACTATCACCCCTGCACTGGATGCACTCTCCTCCTTTCCCCATCTACAACCATTGGTAAACCAGTTAAATTCTACCCTGTCCCCCTTTTTGGTGCCCTTTTTCCCCTTAGCCTATCATCCATCTTGCCTTCCCAAGCCTCAGCCTTATATTACTACCACCATCTGCTGCTTTTACTCCTGATCTTATACTGTTGAAAGAACCCAGAGAAAACCCAAAACCATTCTGACTGGATCCACTACAAGTTTATACTTTCTATTCTTAACTGATACCTCACTACAAGACAATCCTTCCATACCCTCCTAATAAATTCACCATCCTACTTCCTATAGTGGCTTTTCCAAAACTTTCCATCTTTCCCTAACTCTCCCAAGGCTCCTTCTGCATATTTAAATCTTCATATCCCTTTAAACATGGCTATCCTTCAAGGCTCTCTTCTCTCTGTATACTATTTGCCCTGATCTCATTAGCTTTCAATGCATTCAATAATCACATCTTTGCTGATGATTCCCAGATCACTTATCCTACCTTAATCTCTTTCTTGACCTCCAGTCTGACATCTCCATCTTCCCATTGGAAGTCTTGAACTTGGCATCTCATAGACATTATAAATCTACTATGTCCAAAATTGAACTCATCCTTTTCCCTTAAGCTTTCCTCTCTACCTAATTTTCCTGTTACTGTCCATAGTACTGTCACTTTTCCTGACACCCAGACTTGCACACTAGGTGTCATCCTTGACTCCTTACTCTTTCTCAGTCCCCACCATGAATCTCTTGCCAAGTCCAGTTATTCCTACTTGCATAACATCCTTGGTATCTTTGCTCCCTTCTCTCCTCTGACACTGCCATCACCCTAATGCAAGCCCTCATCACCTCACCCAGGACTATTGAAATAGCTGTCTTGTGAGTCTCCCGGTCTCATGTTTCTCCCTGTTGCAGTCCATCCTCCACTCAGAAGTCAAATTAATCTTTTTCAAATGTAGATCTGACCATGTCATCCCCCATCCAATAAAATCCAATGACTTTCTATCACTTCCAGGATCAAATATATAGGGTGGGCCAAAAGTCATAATGTTTTAATAACTTTTTGAAAATTATTTTTCTTTATATTTAACCATTTGCAATATTTTATGTTTCACACATAATGTAAATTTATTTCATATATATATGAAATGCATTTCATATATATATATGTGATACAAGATACTATGGTATTGTAAGTTAAGATTAAAATAAAGGAGTTATTAAATATTGAAACCCCTTCATGACTTTTGACCAATGCGATGAAATAATGGGATTTAGCAGATACTCAAGGACCCACCTGGAGATTAATCTAGACTGATTGAATCAAGTGAGAGTGATTGACTGCTGATTAGCCTACTTCAAGTTAACTGGATTGTAATCACACCTGGCTAGCCCTTAAAAAGGTATTGTTCTCAGAAGCTAGACTGTGAACTCAACTTGAGAACACCTTCGAAACCAATGGATTTGGATGATGCCAACCAATCAGCTTGAATCAGTGTGTAAGGACCACCTCTGTTCCAGACCTATAAAAAGCTTCCACAATCAGCTTGCTGAGAGTTCCTGATTAAAGCAGGCTCATGGAGGAGGACTTGAGGAAGACTCCAACCAGGCTGGAACTCTAGGCGAGATAGGCTTTTTCTTAACTTTCTGAACTCCTTGTGAATACCTGTATGCTTTAATAAATGTTTAATGCCCAAAGACTGGTGCTGAAGCTTCTAATTTAAGGCAACCACAATATAGATTTTAAACATCACACCCACCCTGTACAATATTCAGTTTATTGTTCAAATCCCTTTATAACCTGGTCCTTTTCCACCTTACCAGTCTTTTTCCAACTTTTTCTCTTCCACATAGTCTGTAATGCAATGATACTTGACTTCCTTTCTGTTCCTCCCACAAGACACCATCTCCAGATTCCAGGTATTTTCACTGCTTGGTTCTCTGTGTGAATTTTTTTCCATCATCATCTCTATCTTCTACTCTTGCTGGCCTCTTTCAGGTTGAAGCTAAAATCCAACATTTTACAAGGAGCCTCTTCCAGTCTATTATAATCTTAGTATTTCCCTGTGATGATTAGCTCCAATCTATGCTGTCTATAGCTTGGCTATACATAGTAGTGGTTGTTGTTATTGTTTTATTTTTATTTATTTTATTTTTTGTTTAGAGAATAAGATAAAAATTTCCATAACATAGTATAATAAAAAGATTGCACATGAAAAGGTAAATCACTATATAATTATGTATAATTTGCTATTCCTTTAAAATATAAAATAAAGTTATCATGTAATTTTTTTCTTTTTTCCATTTTTTTCTTTCTCCTTCCCTTGCCCCCACCACAGAGATGGCTATCATTAAACACAAACATGTATGTGTATGTATGTGTATGTGTGTATGTGTGTGTGTATGTAAAACCATTCTATACATACTTCTATTTATAAGTTCTTTCTCTGGATGCATATAGTGTCTTCCTTCTGTGATGTTTAAAAAATTTAACTGTGATGTCTAAAAAAATCTAATGAGTGGTCACCTTAAATTAGATACTCATAGCACCAATCTTTGGGCATTAAGTATTTATTAAAGTATATTAGGGGTTAGTAAAGAGAACACATGGAGAAAGAAAAGAGCCTAGCTGACTGCACCTCCTGCACCTATGACAACCTCCAACCAAAAAGGTCAATCCCCGCTCTCTCCAGCGGAAGCCCGCTGTGGGCCTGCCCAGGCGCAGTCCCTACACATATAGCTCCAAACTAATTGGCTAGTCTATTGATTGGCATGACTTACAGGCGATCTGTGAATAGACATAACTTCCAGACACCAGGCAGTTTCTGGAGGCTGGTCACATGCTTTCTCCTCAGGGTGGCACTACCCTGGTTCTCACAATGTCTTTCTCAGCAGGGGGGTGGCACTCTGATTTTCACACTTCATACGCCCTTTATAGTAATATTGGGCATCTATAATATTGAAAATTATTTATTCTCTCAAAGTCATTCTTAAAACAAGATTGTTATTACTGTATGCAATGTTCACTTGGTTCTGCTAATTTTCTCTCCATTATTTCATGCAAGTCTATCCATGTTTTTCTAAGATCTTTCTAGTATCTCATCATTTCTTATAGCGCAACAGTATTCCATCACAATCATATACCACAACTTGGTCAGCCATTTCCCAATTGATGATGCCACCACAAAAAGAGCTGCTATAAATATTTCGTAGATGTGGGTCCTTTTCGCCTTTCATGATTTCTTTGGGACACAGACCTAGTAGTGGTATTGCTGTATTGTTGATGGCTTGCTCAATTTCTTTTTCTTCTTCTTTTTTTTTTTGTGGGGCAATGGGAGTTAAGTGACTTGCCCAGGGTCACACAGCTAGTAAGTGTTAAGTGTCTGAGGCCGGATTTGAACTCAAGTACTCCTGAATCCAGGGCCGGTGCTTTATCAACTGTGCCACCTAGCTGCCCCCGATTTCTTTTTCTAAAATGGGATTTTTTGAAAAATTTTATTTCCTCTTCTGTTAATCTGGGCAATTTTTTCTGATATTCTGATTCCCATACAACACATTGAAAACCCCTTAAGTTCCTTGATTGGTTTAAGAAGGAATACTCAGTCCAAAAATTCATTCAAACCAACCCCTTCAGGAAGGTCTAGACAACAATGGTATCTCAGAGGGTAGAGTCAAGGGAGGTGAACTCTGGCAATCAGAACATGTGGCTTTGGTTAGAGATGATTGGGGTCACACTGTACTTGGTTTGGTTTCTAGTGAGGGTCCATTTAATCACTTCTGGACTCTGGGAAGCTAGAGGCTCAGAGTGTTGTTTATTCTCAAGGTAAGCCTAAGAGCCAGGCATCTAGCATTGGTCCCCCAGATCCTACTTTCAGCCTAATCTGCCCCCTGCCCCATGACTGTTGTCTATGGGGCAAAATGAGAGGAAAAAATCATGCATTGATATGCTCAGATTCCATACACAAATGAGCATCAGTCCCTATACATAAATAAGCATGATATTTTACAGACCCACAGGGGTACCAGTGTGGAGAAGGGAAAAAATCTGCAGAAAACCTCATGGTCTGAGGAGAGTTAGGGCCTCAGTGCCATCTACCTTGTTTCACAAAAGAAAATCTCTACAACTTGAATTCAGATGACTGCGTATTCGCAGCATAAAGTGGTTCTGATCCTGCTCCCTGTGGTCCCAGAGCTTCCTTCTTGCTGCTCAACCCTGCCTTCATCATCCACTGAAGTTCCACCCTGAGTCACGTTTTATCACCTTTACTATTGTCACCTCCTGAAACTTTGCCCCCTGCAAATGTCATCCCATGGTGCTCTCCCCGTGCAGCTGTTGTTCACTGAAGGTGCACCCTATTTTTACTCTTCTTCCACAGATGTCTTCTTCTGTTTTTCTGCTGTACTGGTACTGCTACCCATTACATACCCTCCTTTATGCCCTCTCTCTGGCTTCTTAAGGGCTACTCACTGAATCTTAGTCCTAGACCTTCTCAGTGGTGCTGCTGTGAGACAGCTTTGGAAAAGTGTCCTTTGTCCGATTGGACGATCAAAAAGAGAATTCTGTCTTGTGTACGAATTCCTCCATTGTCCTGAACAAACTTTTCTTCTGTAATTTTTTAATCCTTCTGATGTAAGTCTCATGGTCACCGTTGTCGGGATAGCCTTGGCCTCCATGACTCTGGACCAGTTTATCCACCATTTCCAAGAGCTCATTAACCTGCTTTTCCTGGGCTAGACCACTTCCTTTGTTGTTAAAAGCATACAATCTTTCTCCACACCGATTAATTAGCTTCTTAAGAGACTTATTATTTGAAGCCTTGATGTAATTCTCCAGTGTCCCAGTACCTAGATCTTCTTTCCTAGTGAAGAGCACCATCATATACTCAGTGATCTCTTCTCCAAATATGGTTTCTAGTTCCCTAATGCTCTTCTCATCTTCTTGAGTGAACCAGCCCAGCTGAATCACCAGGATGAAGACTTTGACTCCAGGGGAGAGACAAAGGCTACGAAAGGCTTCTTCCGCTGGTTTAGAAAGATCATCTTCACTAGCCAGGTTAAGGTCAAAGGCTGGAGTATCAAGAACTATAATACTCTTCCCTTTCCAGGTCCTGTCCCTGTTCTGGGAGGTCTCAGTGATTGTTTTTGCTGACATTTTGGCTTCAAATTCATGCCGCCCCAGGATGGTGTTCCCAGTTGAGCTCTTCCCAGTCCCACTTTTCCCTACAAGGATGAGGCTCAGGACATCTGTGGGAAGAAACACATGAAACATTAACAACCATGTCCTCATTGGAAATGTTCCTGTCCATGTGTTCCTTATTTCTCCTATGTTGTATTGCTGGTTTTCACCTCATTCCTCCTGGTCCAGTTTACATCTCCTTGAATCTTTTTCCTTCTCTGGATAAAGATATACTCTACTGTTTTAATGTAATGGGGATGTCATATATATATGGCATAGATAGATAGATAGATAATCTGGTGGCAAGCCCATAACTTAGAGCCCTCTGATGCTCAAAGAGTCACTGTACATGATATCTAGCAGGAAGGAAAGAGAATGGGTTTCTCCACTGGGGCCTTTTGCAAACACTCTCACTTCTGACTCAGCAGCCAGCCAAAAGGTCTTTTCCCCCCACATGCCCCCGCTAAGCAATAAGCAAACAGGAAAGAGCCCCAGCATGTAGCTGCACTCCCTCTTAAGTGGAGAGATGGACCCCTCCATTGCACTTTCCACACTTCCAGAAATGGGCTCACCAAATGGTCATGCTCCAAGGACTGGGCCTTCATTGGTCAGTTCCCTGTTATGGGAACAATAGATATTCCTTTTCATTCAGTGTAATTCCAGAACTAGAATGATCTAGACAACTCAACACTGCTATGCCCTACCTAACAAAGTCAGGCAAAGCAGCATTATAGGGGACTTTGAAATAAACAGTTGACACATTTGCCCTTTACATTAGGTTTTTGAGACATTATAGTGAGATTTGGTTATCACCTATTAATTATGTTATTGCAAAATATTTTGTTGAAGTAACAATATACAGGGTGCGCCTACATCTTGGCTACCTGAAAGTGATCATAAATATGCCATCTATTGATTTCCAATTTTCATAAAATTCAAATACACTAAGATATACTTCAATGAAAGCTATGTTAAACATAATTGAAATTTTTTGATGATTCACTTTAAAAACATTAGTAGAAGTCTTTGGCAGTTATCTGCTACCCATATAAACTATGTCTCTCAAACTTTTTATATGTCACACCTGTTTCAGATAAACTCCAAGCAATGCTCAATGATTAAAAACAAATGTATCAAAAGGCAGTGAGCTCTTGAACTCATCACACAATCACTCCAAAAAACATTGAAATAATGCCATAGAACAATGCCTATAGCAGCAAAACCCACAGAAGAATGTGCTGAAATCATCTTCTAACCAAGAACGCCTTGGAAGGTCAGAAGAAGGGAGCTGCTATGCTGAGACAGGAGTGGACCCCAACCCCACAGTCACCCTGACACAGATCAATCCCAGGAAGGCCTCACCAGAGAGGCAGACCCCCAGAGCCTCTGAATCAGCTGAAGCACCAGTGTCATCTAGAACTAAGCTCACAATATGGTAAGAGGACTGAGCCCTTGGCAGGGGGGAGACTACAGGGGTCTATGCTGGTGCTGAGGCAGAACTTGGGTTTCTCACCCCTGCTGGGAACCAGGAGGTAGGCTCGAGTAGCAGTGGCCCAGGTGGGGGAGGGGCACAGCCTCCTCAGAGCTGACAACCACAATACATAAAGCTGGTTGATTAGCAAGTTGGTCTGGGAACAGGCCAGGTGAGTGAAGAGCCTGATCCTCCTTAAATCATACCACCTGGGACTTCTAAAGTTTGAGATACTGCAGCCTAGAAACAGTGCCCCACTTTAAGGAGCTAAAAGTCAAGTAAAAGAAAGGCAAGATGAGCATATAGAGAAAGGTAAGGACCATAGAAAGTTTCTTCAGTGACAAGGAAGACTGAGGTGCACCCCCACAGGATGTCAACATCAGGGCCCCTATATCTAAAGCTTCCAAGAAAAATATTAATTGGTCTCAGTCTATATAGATGCTCAAAAAGGACTTTGAAGATAAAGTTGGAGAGGTAGAGGAAAAATGGAAAGAGAAATAAGGGTGATGCAGGAAAGACATGAGAAAACACAATAAACCAAATCCAAATGAATATAAAAATAGAGGGCAATGTGAAATATCTTCTGGGAAAAACTGCTGACCTGGAAAATAGGTACAGGAGAGATCATTTGAAAATTATTGGTCTACCTGAAAACCATGATCCAGGAAAGTGCTTAGACATCATCTTCCACGAAATTGTCAGGGAAAATTGTCCTGATATTCTAGAAGCAGAAGGTAAAATAGTAATTGAAAGAATTCACCAATCACCTCCAGAAAGAGATCCCAAAAGGAAAACTCCTAGAAATATTATTCCAGAGCTCCCAGGTCAAGGAGAAAATATTGCAAGCTGCCAAAAAGAAAGCATTCAAGTACTGTGAAGCCCCAGTCAGAATACCACAAGATCTGGCAGCTTCTACATTAAAGGACTGGAGGGCATGGAATATGATATTCCAGAGGGCAAAGCAATTGGGATTACAACCAAGAATCACCTACCCAGCAAAACTGAACATAATCTTTCAGAGGAAAAAATGGGCCTTTAATGAAAAAGAGGACTTTCAGGTATTCATGATGAAAAGACCTGAACTGACTGGCAAATTTGACTTTCAAATACAAGACCCTAGAGAACCATAAAAAACTGGAGCTGGGGGACGTACCTGGGGTTGTGCAATGGGTGACTGTCTTGTATCTGAGGCCGGGTTTTGGCTGGGATCCCCCTAGGTCCAGGGTGGATGCTTTGTCCACTGTGTCACCTAGCTGCCCCATGATGACATCTTTAGGGTTAAATTGAGGGGTAAGGGGAATGCACTGAGGGAGGGGAAAGCGCAGAGGTGAAATCCTACATAAAAGAAACAGGAAAGGGCTTATGGAGTGGGGGAAGAGATGGGAGAAGAGCAGGGCAGTAAATTTTACACTCATCAGAAAAGGCTCAAAGACCTTAAACTCATCAGAGTTTCCTCAAGGAGGGACTAACACACACACACCCAACTGGGTGGAGTAATCTATTTAATCTGGGCAGTAAATGAGCCTAATTCTCATCAGAATTGGCTCAAGGAGGGAATAATGTACACACTCAATTGGGTAGAGTAATCTCTCTAACCCTGCAGGAAAATAGGAGGGCAAGGGGATAAATAGAGAGGGGCAAAAGAAGGAAGGGCAGATTGGGGGAGGGGACAGATAGAAACAAATCCCTTTTGAAGAGGGATAGGATGAAAGAAGATGGATAATAGAATAAATATCATGGGGAAGGGAATAGGATGGAAGGGAAACAGTTAACAATAGTAATCGTGAAAAAGAGAAAAGGGGGGGGAAATTGTACAAAAAATATTTATAGCAACTCTTTGTGGAGGCTAAGAATTGAGAATCAAGGGAATGTCCATCAATTGAGGAATGATGGATGAAACCGTGCCATATGATTTTGGTGAAATGGTCTTGTGCTATATGAAATGACAAACAGGATGATCTCAGAAAAATCTGGAAAAGACTAATGAACATAGATGTATAGTGAAGTGAGCAGAGCTGAGAGGACATTGTGCATAGTGACAGCAGTATTGTTCAATGAGCAATTGTGAATGACTTAACTACTCTCAGCAATGCAATGATCCAAGACAATCCCAAGAGACTAATGAGGAAGCTTATTATCCACCCCCATAGAAAGAGCTGATAAAAAGAGCACTTGTGGATTGTACATCTATAACCTGGTTGCTGTCTTGTGGAGGGGGGAGGAAAGGGAGGGAGGGAGGGAAAAAAATTTGGAACTCTAAATTTTATGAAAATGAATATTGAAAACTACCCTTACATGTAACTGTAAAAAATAAAATAAATGTTTGTTGACAAAAAAAATTAGTAGAAATATCAGCTATCATTTTATACTAGAGAGGCTAAAAGAAAATGAAATTGTGTGAGCTACTTGTTGAAATTAAAGATAAAAAGAATTTTCTACACATACATTATTTTGTTTTTCCTTATGCCTATCTACTGGGTAGCATCTGTCTCTCATCCATTAAAGTTCTACTCAAGATACACTAATTTTGTAAAGTTTTCATGAAATCATTATAATTTACCCTGAAGGCAACTAGAGAGATTTTTTTCCCACTGTCTCCTGGTAGGAAACTGTCATGTTACAATGCCCATAGCACTCCCCTTTGGAAAGTGGGTATTATTTCCTTTTTGTTTGGGAATTCCTATAACAGTAGAGAATTACAATTGCAAATACTTTTTTATAATGCCAGATCATAGGGAAATTGGAGACCTCTGTCTCTATGGTAAGGCAATGTGATGTAACAGAAAGAAAGTAAACTTAGCAAAGGACCAAAAGTGAAGGACAGCACCCACCTCTTGCCAGATCAATTTAAAATGCAGAATGAGAAATACATTGTTGGACATGACCAATGTGACAAATGTTTTTGTTGAGCTAGGCATATTTGTAATGAGGATTTTCTTTTTCTTTTTTTAATTGTTCATTTAATTTTTTTTTAATTGGGAAGATCAGTAAAAGGGAAAGAAAATAAATGAAAAATAAAAACAAATTAACTTTTTTTAAAATGCAAGCTATTGGAGCTGGAAATATAGCAAAGGTCTTACCAAGTAAGGTGGTTTCCTTTTGAGGGATTTCATTCCCATTTATACATTTCTGAAAAATAAGGGGAGGAAACAGGCCATGGGAAATGTATAAAAGAAATTACTCTGCATTTGAAGAATGGAAATGGAAGTAAGAAGATTGGTCCAAGATCAGTGTCTGAAGATCCCGAGGAACATGAGGTTATGCTTGGATGCTAAAGATAGCAACAGCCCATCCTCATGGAACCTCATCACCCAAGGCTTTCAGATCCTAAGGAAAGCCCAGCTGGACCTTCATAAATGTTGCTGCTGGCCCCACCAGTGAAGTGAGTGGGAGTAGCAAGAGGTAGGTGCTGTGTTTTATCTTTGGTCCTTTGCTAAGTCTACATTTATTTCTGCAGTTTCTCATTGCCTCACCATAGATGCAGAGGCCTGTGAAGTCTGGCCAAATCCTCCACCCCTATAAGTTGTTTTCTGGAATTTCTTTTATATTGATTGTTCTCTTTTGATTCTCTGTGATGTGCTATCAGCTGTGGGAGGAACTACCAATTACTCCACAAAGGAATATTGAAGTTCTAAAACCTACTGTCCTCCTAAGCTTCAGTATTGTAGGGAGGGTTATCTGGAACCTAAGCATCCCACAGGACAGCCCCCTCATTTTTAAAATATGGAAACTTGAGGCCTCAAAAAGGAAAGTGATTTGATCAATTTCACATCCCCCTTTCAGTGGCAGAGCCAATATGTGCCAACTATCACAACTTCTAGGCCAGTCTAAGATCTATTTAACCACATTAGTACCCCAGAACCTCAAAAAGGTGACATAACAGGGAAATGACAATGAAAGCTCCAAGGCACAATTCTTGGAAAGGATACTGTGCCAGTCAAAAGGTCAGTCTAGTCATCAGGTAAGGTAAGGTAGGGCAAAGAAAAGTAAATCTGGAGCTGAGAAACCTGGTGCTCATCCTAACTCTACCACTTACGGCTTCTATGACTGAGGGGAGCCTTTAACTGTCTTTGATTAAGTTTCTGCATCTGACATAAAAGAAATGTAATTATCACCTTTCAGTTTCCATGGGATCCCTGTGAGGGTAATTGAAATTATGGATATGTAGAGGCAATATAATATCATGGAAGGAGCACTGAATTTAGGTTAGAAAACACTGCTACTTATGACTCTGTGACCTTGGGCAAGTCAGCTAATCTCTCTAGTGAAGGGTAGGGGCAGCTAGGTAGCCCAGTGGATAAAGCACCAGCCCTGGATTCAGGAGGACCTGAGTTCAAATCTGACCTCAGACATGTGACGCTTACTAGCTGTGTGACCCTGGGCAAGTCACTTAACCCTCATTGCCCCACAACAAAATAAAATAAAATAAAATAAAGGGCTAAAATTGATCCTTTTTATATTTTAAATCCCATTCTAAATCCTTTTTGGAGTTGAAAGAATGAGAAATTATTAGGAACAATGCAAATCTTAGATTCAAGTTCTTACCTTTCATTCTTGGGTATCTAGTAGGTTTGGTAACATTCGCTTCAGAATCTAGTATTTTTGACTTACCTCTGTTTACGGCCCATCTCAAGAAACCTCAGGCACGTGGGTGGCATAGTAGATAGAATGATGGGCCTGGAGTCAGGAGGACCTGAGTTCAAATCTGCAACTGTCCCCTTTGTCATTTCTTGTGGCACAGTAGTATTCTATCACAATCATATACTACAACAGTCATTCCCCAATTGAGAGGCATCCCCTCAATTTCCAATTCTTCACTCTCACAAAAATTGCTGCTATAAATATTTTTGCACATATAGATCCTTTTCCTTTTTCTTTAATCTCTTTGGGATACAAACCTAGTAGTGGTAGTGTTCAATCAAAGGGTATGCACTGTTTTATAGCCCTTTGGGCATAATTCCAGATCATTCTCCAGAATGGCTGGATCAGTTCACAGCTCCACCAACAATGCATTAGTGTTCCAATTTTCCCACAGCTTCTCCAACATTCATTATTTTCCTTTTTTCTCATATTAGTCAATCTGATAGGTGTCAGGTGGTATCTCAGAGTTGTTTTAATTTGTTTCTCTCTAATCAATAGTGATTTAGAGCATTTTTCATATGAGAATGAATAGATAGATAGCTTTGATTTCTTCATCAGAAAACTGCCTGTTCATATCCTTTGACCATTTCTCAATTGGGGAATGACTTGGATTCTTATAAATTTGATTTAGTTCCCTATATATTTTAGAAATGAGACCTTTATTAGAAGTACTGGCCATAAAAATTGTTTCCCAGCTTTCTGCATCCCTTATAATTTTGTATGCATTGCTTCCAACAAAACCTTTTTAATTTAATGTAATCAAAATCATCCAGGGGGCAGCTAAATGGTGCAGTGGTTAAAAGCGCTGGCCCTAGATTCAGGAGTACCTGAATTCAAATCCGGCCTCAGACACTTGACACTTACTAGCTGTGTGACCCTGGGCAAGTCACTTAACCCCAATTGCCTCACTAAAAAAAAAAAATCATCCATTTTGCATTTCATAATATTCTCTATCTCTTGTTTGGTCATAAACTCTTCTCCTTTCCAAAGATCTGAAAGGCAGACTATTCCTTTCTCTCCTAAATTACCTACGGTATCACCTCTTATGTCTAAATCATGTATCCATTTTGACCTTATTTTAGTATAAGGTGTAAGATGTTGGTCTATGCCCCATGTCTGCCATACTATCTTTCAGTTTTCCCAGCAGGTTTTGTCAAATACTGAGTTCCTATCCCAGAAGCTGGAGTCTTTGGGGTTATCAAACACTGCATTACTAATGCCATTTACTACTGCGTTTCCTGTGCCTAGCCTATTCCATTGATCCTCCAATCTATTTCTTAGCCAGTACCAGATAGTTTTGATGACTGCCACTTTATAGTAAAGCTCCAGATTTGGTACAGCTAACCCTCCTTCCTGTGCATTTTTTTCATTATTTCCCTTGATATTCTTGACTTTTTGTTTTTCCAGATGAATTTTGTTATTATTTTTTCTAGCTCTATAAAATAAATTTTAGGTAGTCTGATTGGTATGGCGCTGAATAGGTAAATTAATTTAGGTAGAATTGTCATTTTTACTTTATTAGCTCTGCCTATCCATGAGCAATTGATATCTTTCCAATCATTTAGATCTGATTTGATTTGTGTGAAAAGTGTTTGGTTCATAGAGTTCCTGGGTTTGTCTTGGCAAGTAGACTCCTAAGTATTTTATATTATCTACCATTCCTTTAAACGAAATTTCTCTTTCTCTCTCCTGCTGCTAGACTTTGTTGGTCATGTATAGAAATGCTGGTGATTTATGTGGATTTATTTTATATCCTGCTACTTTGCTAAAGTTGTTAATTGTTTCAAGGAGTTTTTGAGTTGATTCTCTAGGATTCTCTAAGTATACCATCATATCATCTGCAAAGAGTGATAGTTTTGTTTCCTCCTTGCCTATTCTGATTCCTTTAATTCCTTTTTCTTCTCTGATTGCTAATGCTAACATTTCTAGTACAATATTGAATAATAGAGGTGATAATGGACATCCCTGTTTCACTCCTGATCTTATTGGGAAGGCTTCTAACTTATCTCCATTACATATAATGCTTGTGGATGGTTTTAGGTAGATACTGTTTACTATTTTAAGGAAAGCTCCACCTATTCCTAAGCTCTCTAGTGTTTTTATTAGGAATGGGTGCTGTATTTTGTCAAAAGCTTTCTCTGCATCTATTGAGATAATCATATGATTTTGGTTAGTTTTCTTATTGATGTGGTTCATTATGTTAATAGTTTTCCTAATGTTGAACCAGCCCTGCATTCCTGGTATAAATCCCACCTGGTCATAGTGTATTATCCTGTAGTGTATTATCACTTGCTGTAATCTCCTTGCTAATATCTTGTTTAAGATTTTAGCAAAAATATTCATATATAATTTTCTTTCTCTGTTTTTGCTCTGCCTGGTTTTGGTATCGCCACCATATTTGTGTCATAAAAGAAATTTGGTAGAACTCCTTCTTCACCTATTTTTCCAAATAATTTGTATAATATTGGAATTAATTGTTCTTTAAATGTTTGGTAGAATTCACCTGTAAACCCATCTGGCCCTGGGGATTTTTTCTTAGGGAGTTCATTAAAGGCTTGTTTAATTTCTTTTTCTAATATGGGCTTATTTAAGGATTTTATTTCCTCTTCAGTTAACCTGGGCAGTTTGTATTTTTGTAAATATTTATCCATTTCATTTAGATTGTCAAATTTATTGGTATACAGTTGGGCAAAATAATTCCTAATTATTGATTTAATTTCCACTTCATTGGTGGTAACATCACCCCTTTCATTTTTGATACTAGTAATTTGGTTTTCTTCTTTCTTTTTTTAAATCAAATTAACCAATATTTGATCTATTTTATTGGTTTTTTCATAAAACCAGCTCTTAGTTTTATTAAGTCTACAGTTTTCTTGCTTTCAATTTTATTAATTTCTCCTTTAATTTTCAGGATTTCTAGTTTAGTATCTAATTGGGGATTTCTAATTTGTTCTCTTTCTAGCTTTTTACGTTGCATGCCCAATTCATTGACCTCCTCTTTCTCTTTTTTATTCATGTAAGCAGTTAGAGCTATAAATTTTCCCCTAAGCACTGCTTTGGCTGCATCCCATAGATTTTGGTATGTTGTCTCATTATTGTCATTCTCTTGGATAAAGTTATTGATTGTTTCTATGATTTGTTGTTTGACCCATTCATTCTTTAGTTTCCAATTGATTTTCAGTCTACTTTTCCATGGCTCTTTCTTACATGTAATTTTTATTGCATCATGATCTGAGAAGGATGCATTTACTATTTCTGCCTTTCTACATTTGACTATGATGTTTTTGTGCCCTAATACATGGTCAATTTTTGAAAATATGCCATGTACTGCTGAGAAGAAGGTATATTCCTTTCTATCCCCATTCAGTTTTCTCCAGACATCTATCATTTCTCTTTTACTGTTGTGATGAGTAAAACTAAATGTGTCCCAAGTGTAGGGAAAGATAGCTAGAGTTTCTTATAAATTAGTTTTAGCACCAGTCCTTGGGCATTAAGTATTTATTAAAGAGTAAAGAGAGAACAAGTGGAGTTCAGAAAGATAGGGAAGCCTATCTACCCTAGAAGGGTTCAGCCTGGCATCCTTCTTCTCCAAAGTGTTCTTCTACCACCAGGTTGTTGGAGCAACAACTGAGAAAGAGGAAACAGCACTTCCTGCATCAACCCCCTGTCCCCAAAGAAGCAGTCCTTACATGCTGCTTTAAGCTGATTTATTAGTGTCACTGAAATCCACTGGTTTGCTGGATTTGAGAGTGGTCTCATGTTGATGTCATAGCCTCTGAGAACACTCCCTCTTGGGAGTCAGCCAGGTGTGGCTTTAATTGAATTGACTTTAAGTGCGTTAATCAGCAAGGTCAATCATTGTCAATCTAATCAGTCCAAATCAATCTGGGGTCTTTGGGTGTTTAGCAAATCCCATTATTTTCTTACACTGATCATGAAAAGTATTTACTTGCATTTATAATTGAAAATAACCTTCCCAAAAATCTAATTGCAAGAGTTATAATTGATCACCTGAAGTGCCTGGAATCAGTTTCAGAAATAGTTCCCTTCAAATTTTGATTCTAAAAACCTAAGTTGGGTTCATAGACCATACTCAATTGTAATAAAAAATGTCAGTCACCTGCCATTAAAAATTCAAGAAGAATTTGCCAAGTTATCAAATGACACATTTAAAACTTGAGTTTCCTTTAAAAAAAAAAAACATTAAGTGAATTTTTCCTTGAGACTAGGACAGAATTTCCAACAATTTCTGAAATGCACCTAAACATAGTTCTGTCACTTTTTACTACATATTTATGCAAATCTGCATTCTCAGCATTGACGATTATAAAATCAAATTATCGATTAACTCTGAAAAACATTTAAGATACTTTACTTCCTGTAGTATCAAATATTCTGCCAAGATTTAATTCTTTATGTAAAAATAAACAAGCACATCCATCCCATTAGTTTGCAGATTTTCTTTCATCTTTAATAAATGATAATATTAATGAATTTAAAATAAATAAAAATAAAAATTAATTTGTATACCAAGAATTGTTTTAAAATAAATTTATGATTTTCTATCACTAAACATTTAATTTGTATGTCTATTTTATATACCTATATACCCAGGGTCATATAAAAATTTCTTGGGTGAAAAGGAGTCACAAGTGGAAAAAGTTTAAGAAGCCCTGCAATTCACTATCAATTGTGCAATCCAGCTGCCTCCCTGAAGTGGCAATCAGAAAACATAGCCTCATAGGAGTTTGATAAGTTACTGTCTTTCTCTCTTTTTGTGAACGGTTTGCAGAATATGGTGAGGTGGGTGTTTCTTCTTTAAATATTTTGTTGAATTGTGTGATGATCAACTGTGATAGACAATGATCCAAGACAATTCAAAGAACTCATGATGGAAAATGTTCTCCACATCCAGAAAAAAGAACTGTGGATTCTGAATGCAGATTGAAACATCCTGTTTCTACTTTTGTTTTTATTTTTTGAGGTTTTTCCCTTTTGTTCTGATTCTTTCACAACATAACAAATGCAGAAATATGTTTAATGTGATTGTACATATATAACCTATATCAGGTTGCTCTCTGTCTTGGGGAGGGGGGAGGGAGAGGAGAGAGGGAGAAAAATTTGGAACTAAAAATCTGATGAAAACAGATGTTGAAAACTATCTTTACATGTAACTGGAAAATAATAAAAATACTTTTATGATTAAAAAGAAAGAAAAATATATTTTGTTGAATTCATTTGTAAATCTATCTGGTCTAGGGTTTGGGGTTTTTTTAGGAATTTAGTTATGGCTTGCTTAAGCACCTTTTCTGAAGTTAAGTTCTATATTTTGTTTTGTTAATCTAGGTATCTTATATTTTTATAAATATTAATTTGATTTTTCAGTTTTGTTGGTATGTGATAAATATACTAATTTCTAAAAACTTCCTTATTTCTTCTTTATTGTAAATTTTCCCCTTGCACTATTTTGTCAATATGTCTCTCTCTCTCATAAATCATGGTTTATCTATTTTACTGGCCTATTTAGCTTTACTAATCACCTAAATAGTCCATTTTCGAATTATGTATACAAGTTAGAGGCTCATAATGTGATTTCTTCTCAGGGCAAGTCTAAGAGCCAGGAGACTAGTATTGGTCCCACAGATCCTTCTTCCAGCCTAAGCCCCATAGCAGTTATCTAGGGAAGCAAAATAAGAAGGAAAAGATCATGCATTGATTTGCTCAGATTCCATACACAAATGACCATTGGTCCCTATAAATAAATAAGCATAACCCACAGGGGTGCCAGTGTGGAGAAGGGGAAACAATCTTCAGGAAAACTCATGGTCTAAGGAGAGTTAGGGCCTCAATGCCATTTACCTTGTTTCACAAAAGAAAATCTCTACAACTAGAGTTCACATGACTCCATATTCCCAGCATCTGATGATGTCTCCCTTTTGGTGCTGATGCTGCTTCCTGTGGTCCCAGAGCATGCTTCTTCTTGCTGTTCAACTCTGCCTTTGTCATGTACTTAAGCTCCCACCCTGGGCCATTGCTTGTCACCTCTACCACTGTCACAGCTTGAAACTTTGCCCCCTGCAGACATCATCTGCTGGAGCTTTCCACCTGCAGCTGTCATTTGCTAAAGCTGCACTCTATTCTTAAATACTCTCTACCTCCACAGCTGTCTTCTTGTGATTCTCCACTCTACTGCTACCGCCATCCACCACATCCCCTCCATTCTGCCCTCTCTCTGGCTTCTTAAGTACCACTCAATGAATCTCAGTCCTAGAGATTCTCAGTGGTCCTGCTGCTATATAGCTTAGGAAAAGTGTCCTTGCTTCCATTGAGTGAGATCACCCAGACAATGTGCCTTGAGGTTGGTCAATACCCTTTCATCTATGTCTTTGCTTTCTTGGATTCACTTTTTCACCTCCAAGGTGATGTTGATCAGGTGGCTGTGATCTATTAATTACTCCTCTAAAGGGAAAGTCCCTAACTTTTTTTTGGCTGATCAGACTGAATTCAATTCATCTTTTCCCTATCCTGGGATATAGGCAGAGTGTCCCCACTACTACACAGAACCTTCTACTGAAGCTAGAGGGATAAGTACATGTCTCTCTTCATTCCCCCTTTTAATTCTTGGCATGCCTCAGCTATGACAATTGTCTTGAAATATTGATGAGTCTCAAAAAGGTACTAGGTAAAGGGATGGGAAAGGTACATGTAGGTGGATTTGGCCAACAAAGCTTTCCCCTCTTATCTGTCACAAAGTGGAATAGATATCGCTAAAGATGTCTCTTTGATTCCTGCCAGGAGAGGAGCAAGAAGTTGGAGCCACAGGCTGGCCACTCCACTCTTCTCAGAAAAATATTAATGGACTAGAACTATATTTATCTCCCCCCAAAAAATATTTTTAGTCTATGGCAATTCATTTTTAGGTTCAAGCTAAGCTCCTTGTTGGTATCATTTAGCATGAAAAGAGTTTTCCAAATCATATATCCAAAAACTTGCCTCATTTCCTACCAAATATACCTGTTCCACAAAGAACACACAAAGATGACTAAGCAAAGAGAAAAACAGAAATCAGAGAAAGTAAATATCTGAGAATGTATAACACACTATTAGAGTAATTGTGCTCTCCCATTGGGAGAGAGAGAATGAGAGAGACAGAGAGAGAATGAATGAATCAATGAATCAATGAATGAATGCATGAGTCAGATTTCACCCAATGGGGAATTCCCCCAAAGTTGCTAGTGTTGCAAACCGGAGGCATAGACACGACAGGAGTTTCCAGATCCTCTACATGTCAGCTTCTTCCCAAGTCTTTCTTTCCCTTCAGAAACCTAAAAAGAGGCTGGAATCTCATGTTTTCTGTCCTTTAGATTGGAAGCCAGAAGGCAGATTCTCTCTTCTGCCAAGCTATCACCAACTCTACCCTTCATGGAGGTGTGGAGCATTGAGTAATCAATTGTCACCAAAAAGGAGAGTCTTATACAAATGGGCTTTGAGTCACAGGTTATGCTATTATAGGTCATAGCCTAACACAAAAGAGGAATCAAAATATCTATTTATGTCAAAACGTTCCTTCCAAAATGTGCTGTTCTTCTTTGTCCACACGCTTGCCACATTGACTCGGGGGCCTGCTAGGTGGTACAGTGGATATAGCACTGGCCCTGAAGTCAAGAGGACCTGAGTTCAAATCTCACCTCAGATACGTACTAGCTGTGTGACCCTGGGGGAGTCACTTTACCCCCAGTTGCTTTAAACATCCGGGGCCATCTCCTGTCATCCTGATATATATCTTTCCACTGGACCCAGATGGCTCTGGAGGAGAGAGTGTGGTTGGTGACCTTGCACAGCCCTCCCTCACTTAGATCCAATTGAGTGCAAGTCATGATATCACCCAGATGTCACAGACCTTTTTGAGGTTGAAGGACAAACAACAACAACAACAACAACAGCCACAATGACTATGTTCCCCATGATCTTCTTGGCCAGCCATGGTGTAATGATTTCCAACCCCCATAGAACAGGTCTCCACTTGAAGAAAAAACATAGCATTTAAAATCAAAGTATTTCTTCATTATGGATCTGTCCCTCTGCTCACTTTCCCTTGCCCTGAAAACCCCTGTCTAGTTCTTCCTTCTTGATTGGCTCCCTGGACTTTGGGTTGCTCCCTCCTTGGTCTGCTTTCTGATGCATGGGTCCTTTTCCAGTGATTACTGCCTTGCCACTTATAATTTCATGTATGTCCAGACTGCAACTCATAACACTGTTTTGACCTTCAGCCTGCTACCTTAAAACTTTTTCTCAATTTCTTGCCCTCTATTTACAATCTGCTTCTAGCCACACCCTGGCACTATAATTAACCAATACATACATCTAAGTGACTGTCCTCAAGAATGTCCTCACCACATGTCCTGAGTCACTCCATACTTTTATGGGTCATCAGGCACAGCCAGATCCAATTGGATTACTGAAAAGGGAAAGCTATCTTGCATCTCCGATCCCTTATTATGCCAAACAAACTTTTCTTCCGGGAATCTTTAATCCTTCTGGTGTAAGTCTCAGAGTCACCGTTGTCAGGATAGCCTTGGCCTCCATGACTCTGGACCAGTTTATCCACCATTTCCAAAAGCTCATTCACCTGCTTTTCCTGGGCCAGACCACTTTCTTTGTTGTTAAAAGCATAAAATCTTTCTCCACACCGATTAATTAGCTTCTTAAGAAATTGACTATCTGAAGCCTTGATGTAATTCTCCAGTGTCCCAGTACCTAGATCTTCTTTCCTGGTGAAGAGTACAATCATATACTTAGTGATCTCTTCTCCAAATATGATTTCTAGTTCCCTAACGCTCTTCTCATCTTCTTGAGTGAATCGGCCCAGCTGAATCACCAGGACGAAAACTTTGACTCCTGGAGAGAGGCGAAGGCTACGAAAGGCTTCTTCCCCTTGTTTAAAAAGATCATCTTCACTAGCCAGGTTAAGGTCAAAGGTTGGAGTATCAACAACTACAATATTCTTCCCTTTCCAGGTCCTGAACCCGTTCTGACAGGTCTCAGTGACTGTTTTTGCTGACAGTTTGGCTTTAAATTCATGCCGCCCCAGGATGGTGTTCCCAGTTGAGCTCTTCCCAGTCCCACTTTTCCCTACAAGGATAAGACTCAGGACATCTGTGGGAAGAAACACAATAAACATTAACAACCATACCCTCATTGGAAATGCTCCTGTCCATGTGTTCCCTATTTCTCCTATGTTGCATTGCTGGTTTTCATCTCCTTCTTCCTGGTCCAGTCTCCTTGAATCTTTTCCTTCTCTGGCTAAAGATTTACTCTCCTGTTTTAATGTAATAGGAATACATGCTCATAAGCAACCAGTACTGGTAGTATACATGTCTGGTGGCAAGCCTGTAACTTAGGGCCCTCTGAAGTTCAGAGAGACATTAAACATGGTATCTAGCAGGAAGGAAAGAGAATGAGTTTCTCTGGCTCAGCAGTCAATCACAAGACCCTCCCCACCCCCCACCAACTAAGCAGTAAACAGACAGGAAAGAGCCCCAGAATATAGCTGCACTTCCTCCATTCCACATTCCACTCTTCCAGAAACAGGCTCACCAAATGTGAATGCTCCAAGGACTGGGCCCTCATTGGTCCGTTCCCTGTTATGTGAACAATAGCAATTCCTTTTCATTCTGTGTATTTCCAGAAATACGGTGATCCTAGAGAATTCAACCCTTCTATGCCCTATCTAATGTAGGCAAGTAATGTTACAAGGGAGTTACAAAGGAACAATTGACACAGTGGCCCTTAACGTTAGGTTTCTGAGACATTAAAGTGGGGTTTGGTTATAATCTATTAATTATGTTACTACAAAATGTTTTGTCGAAGTAACAATATACAGGGTGTGCCTATAGCTTGGTTACATAAAAGTGATCATTAATATGATATCTGTATATTACCAGTTTTTATAAAATTAGAATACACTAAGATATACTGCAATGAAAGCCATGCTAAACACAACTGAAATTATTTGATGATTCACTTTAAAGACCATTAGTAGAAAACACCAGCTATCATTTCATACAATAGAGGACAAAGGAAAATAAAATTGTTTGAGCTCTCTATTTGTTGAAATTACAGATAAAAAATAATTTCCCACACATGCATTCTTTTGATTTTCCTTATGCCTATTTGCTAGGCTGCATTTAGCTCTCATCCATTAAATTTCTCCACAAGATTCTTTAATTTTGTAAAGTCTTCATGAAATCATTATAATTTACTCTGAAGACAACTAGAGATTTCTTCCCACTATCTCCTGGTAGGAAACTGTCATGTTACAATGCCCATAGCACTCCCCTTTGGAAGGTGAGTATTATTTCCTTTTTCTTTGGGAATTCCTATACCAGTAGAGAATTACAATTACAAATACTATTTTATATTGCTGGATTATAGGGAAATTAGAGGCCTTTGTATCTATGGTAAAGCAATGTGCTATCACAGAAAGAAATGTAGACTTAGCAAAGGACCAAAAGTGCAGCACAGTACCTACCTCTTGCCAGATGAATTTAAAATTTAACATATTTTTCATTCAAATTGTTTTAAGTTGGGAGGGGCAATAAGAGGGATAAATAATAAATGAAAAATAAATTAACTTTTTTAAAATGCAAGCTATTGGAGCTGGAAATATAGAGATGGTCTTACCAAGTAAACTGTCTTCCTTTTGAGGGATTTCATTCCCATTTATACATTTCTGAAAAATAAGGGGAGGAAATGGTCCATAGGAATTGCCCAATTCCTCTGCATTTGATGAGTGGAAGTGGAAATAAGAAAATTGGTTCAAGATCAGCGTGTGAAGATCGCAAAGAACATGAGGCTATGCTGGATGTTAGAGCTAGCAACAGCCCATCCTCATGGAACCTCCTCCCCTAAAGCTTCAGATGCCAAGGAAGCCCAACTGGACCTTCTTCATAAATGTCCCTGTTGGCCCCACCAGTGAAGGGAGTGGGAGTGGAAAGAGATAGGTGCTGTGTGGCATCTTTAGTCCTTTGCTAAGTCTACATTTCTTTCTGCAATAACTCATTGCCTTACCATAGATGAAGAGACCTATGAAGGCTCACTAAATCCACCATCCCATGAGATGTTCCCTGGAATTTCTTCTACATTGATTGTTCTCATTTGATTCTCTGCGAGGTGCTATCAGCTGGAGCAGGAGCTCCCAATGACTCCACAAGAGACGGTTGAGGTTCTAAAACCTATTGTCCTCCTGAGCTTCAGTATTGTAGGGAGGGGGATCTGTAGCCTAAGTATCCCTCAGGACAGTCTCCTCATTTTTATAGAAACGATGCCCCAAAAGGGAAGTGACAGTCAATTTCCCATCCACCTTCAGTGATGGAATCAACATGTGCCAACTATCACAACTTCTAGGCCAGTCTAAGATCTATTTAACCACATTAGTACCCCAGAACTTCCAAATTGTGATATTCCAGAGAAAGGACAATGGAAGCTCCAAGGCACAACTCTTGAAAAGGAAATTGTCCCAGTCAAAAGGTCACTCTAGTCATCAGGCACGGCAAGGTGTGGGAAAGAGCAGTGAATCTAGAGCTAAGAAACTTGGTGCTCATCCTTACTCTACCACTTACTGCCTGCATGACTTTGACATAAAAAAAAAAGAAATGAAATCATCACCTTCCAGTCTCCATGGGAGACTGGATATGCTGAGGCAATATCATATAGTGGAAAGAACACTGAATTTAGGTAGAGGACACTGATACTTATGACTCTGTGACCTTGAGCAAGGCAGCTAATCCCTCTAGTGATCAGTTGTTCATCTAAAAAAATAAAGGGCTGAGGCAGCTAGGTGGTGTAGTGGATAAAGAACCTGCCCTGGATTCAGGAGGACCTGAGTTCAAATCCAGCCTCAGACACTTGATGCTTAGTAACTGTGTAACCCATGGCAACTCACTTAACCCTCATTGCCCTGCAAAAAAAAGAGAAGAAAAAAGAAAGGGCTAAAATTTATCCTTTTCTTTAAAAAAAATCCCACTTTAAATTATTTTTGGAGTTAAAAGCATGAGAATTTTTTAGGAACAATGTAATTCTTAGATTCAAGTTCTAACCTTCATTTATTTGATATCTAGTAGGTTTGGTAACATCTGCTTCAGAATCTAGTATTTTTGGCTTACCTCTGTTCACATGAAATTCAGCATAGCCCTGACCTTTCTCCTTCATCAATAGTTCAATCTGTTCAAGGAGACCTTGAATCTGAGTATCCTGTTCTTCCCCACATACTCTGTTGTTGAAAGCACAGTACCGACCCTTACAATTCTGAACCAGTTCCTTGAGGTACTTATTATCAGTTTCTTTAACATATTCTGAAAGTGAGTCATCTCCCAGATCTTCTTTCCTTGTGAAGAGAAGTAACATGTGCCTCGTGGCTTCAGCTCCAAACATCTCCTGAATGCCCTTCACTATCTCTTGATCGTCCACCGTGTGATAGCCAAGAGGGGTCACCAAGAGCAGGATATGGGGGCCAGGGGAACAGAGGGTGATGCAGTGCCTGACCTCTTGTTCCCTGTCCCCAGCAGAGATCTTTGAAGAGAAAAGATCAGGGGTATCAATGACCATGACTTCCCTCTTTCCCACAGTTCCACTTTCTTTCTTGCAAGTTTTGGTTACTGGAAAGTCACTGAATTTGGTCTCAAACACTTGCTTCCCCAGGATGCTGTTTCCTGTTGCGCTCTTCCCTGCACCATGTTTCCCCAAAAGGAGAATTCTCAGTTCTGAGGATCCAGAGTCCAGTTCTGACTCCCTCCCCTGATGCTGGCTCTTGTTAGCTGGCTCTGTTCACACAAAAATAACTCATTAATAATCATTCCCTCTAACCGCCACCAGGTCATCAGTATAACAAGAAAGCATATCCTATTTCCTTACAATTCAATTCCACCCATAAGACACTCAGTAAGCAATCTATTATATGGTCAGATCTATATTAAACATGGTGGGTAGAGAAGGAATAAGGCACATTTTTAATGATTTATCATTATGATAATGAGTGAAGCATTTTGTCATATAACACTTATCATAAACCAGAGTGAAGAACCCTGTGCCATATACTTTGAGAGACACAGAGCTTAGCTAAAATAGTTCTATTCATATAGCATCTCTAGTCTCATAAGATGGAAATCTAAATAACTATAATCAACACAAAAAAAAACCTGGGGGTCAAAACCTGTGAATTCATTGGTTTAAGGAATCCTAGGGAAGAAACCCCTCCACCAATAAAGCACCAGCATTTCAACTTCTAGTTGCTTGGGGTACAGAGAGTTTAAGTGTCAAGGAGCTCAGAAATCCTTTGGGACATCTCCTCAAACTGGTCTATCCTTGAGATCTAGTGGAATAGTCTATGCAGGTCTAAAAGAGACTCCCTTTGCTGTGTTTCCTTCCCCTATTAGAAAAAAATCTCCTTGAGAGTAGGGACTAGCCATCTTTTTCCTTATATTTTTATTCCTAGCACTTAGCACAATGCCTCATATGTTGTAAGTGCTTGATAGATGTTTGTCTCCTTTTTTTCCCTTTCTTCTCTAATAGTAGTCTTAACTAGTTTCTGGGATAATTTTCTGGAATTCTCTTCCTAAGTAAACCATCATGTCATCAAGAATAATGGCAAATTTGTCTTTCTGATCTTTCTACCTTTAGTTTTGTTCCTATATCAAGAATTTCTAAAATGAGAAGATGGGACATCCTGATTTGTTCCATAATTCTTGGGAAAGCTTCAGTGTTTTTCCATTACAAATAAAGTTAGCTCTTGATTAAGAGATATGTGTCTGATTATATTAAAGAAAGGTCAGTGCCAGGAAAGTCATATTCATTCCTTCACTAACTCTCATGTTTCTTCTCCTAATTCTAGACTCCATCATGTCTCAGTATTATTCACATCCCAGAAGAGATCTCCATCCCTGTGGCCCCTCTTCCTATTAGTGAGTTCCTTCCAGAATATCCATTTTGAGAAAGTGCCCTGGTCATCCATGTTCATTCCCTTACTCCTCTCTTGGCTCCTCATCTGATTCTCTGGCCTTCTTTATCTACCATGTCCCCACAAAGGTACTTTACCCTATTGCCTCCCCTTTATTTTTAGCTTCCTTTTATGTGTTATCTTTCCCTATTAGAATGAAAATTAGAATAAAAAACTCAAAAAGGAATAAATTCTAAATCCCCAATTAAATACTAAATTGAAAATCTTAAAAATTAAAGGTGAGATCACTAAAATTGGAAGTTTAAGAAAAATTGAATAAGCAATAAAGCTGGAAGTTGTTTTATGAAAAAATAAAATAAAATAGCCAGACCATTGGTCAATTTGATTTTTTAAAAAGAGAAAAGAAAACTAAATTACTAGTATTGAACATGAAAAGTGTTAATATATCACCAAAGAAGATGAAATTAAAGTTATTATGAGGAGTTATTTTGCCCAATTATATGCCAATAAATTTAAAATTTTAAGTGAAATGGAAGAATATTTACAAAAATATAAATTAAGTAGATGAGAAGAAGAGGAAATATAATATCTAAATAGACCTATAATAGAAAAAGAAATTGAAGAGGCCATTAATGAGCTTCCTAAGATAAAAGCACCAGAACCAGATGGATTTACAAATGAATTGTATCAAACACTTAAAGATCAACTAATTCCAATATTAAATACATTATTTGGGATAGTAGGTAAAGAAGGGATTCTACCAAACTCCATTTATGAAACAAATATGATACTGATAATTAAACCAGTAAGGATAAATACAGAAAAAGAAAATTATAAGGCAATTTCATTAAAATGGATCCAAAAATCCTAAACAAAAGACTAGCTAAAAGATTATACCAATATATTACAAAGAATACACGTTATGATCAAGTGGGATTTATACTAGGAATGCAGGGATGGTTTAACATAAGGAAAACTGTTAACATAGTTGAGTACATCAATGATAAAAAAACATATGATTATATCAATAGATGCAAAAAAAGCTTTTGATAAACTTTAGCATTTGTTTCTATTCAAAACACTAGAAAGTATAGGTATAAATTGATTTTTTTTCTTAAATTGATAAAAAAGTATTTATCTAAAACCATCAGCAAGCATTGTTTGTAAGGGAGATAAACTAGAAGCCTTCCCCGTAAGATCAGGTGTGAAATAAGGATTCCCATTGTTATCAATATTCAATATCATATTGAAAATCCTAGAAATAGCAAAAAGAGAAGAAAAATAAATTGAAGTAATCAGAATAGGGAATGAGGCAATAAAGATATCTCTTTTAACAAATTATATGACGATATTCTTAGAAAATCCTAAAGACAACTAAAAAGTTAGCTGAAAAAATAATTTTAGCAAATTAGGAGGATATAAAGTAAATCCACATAAATCATCACAAACAAAACTCTGCAGGAAAAAGATAATAAAAATACATTTAAAATAACTCTAGACATTATAAAATGCCTTGGAGTATACCTACCAAAACAAATCCAGGACCTATATAAACAAAATTATAAAAAAAAACTTTTTATACAAATAAAATCAGATTTAAATAATTGGAGAAATATTATTCATGGATAAGCAGGGCCAATATAATAAAAATGACAATTTTACCAAAATTAATTTATGTAGTCAATGCCAAGTCAATTAAATTACCAAAAACAGTATTTTACTTAATTTGAAAAAACAATAACAAAATTCATTTGGAAAAACAAGAATCCAGTAGAATCAAAGGAAATAATTTTTAAAGTGCAAAGGAACTTTATAAGACAGTAATTATCAAAACTATTTGGTACTGGCTAAGAAATAGAAAGGTAGATCAATGGAACAGAGTGGACTTATAATTTGCAGCAGCAAATACACATGACAATCTTGCATTTGACACATGTAAAAACTGAAGTTTTTGGAATAAGAATTCATTATTTGGTAAAAAAAAAAAAAAGTTGTTGAGAAAATTGAAAAGCAGTATGGCAGAAACTGCTCATGGACCAATATCTCACACCATTTAAAAGGGGAAGTTAAAAATGGGTGCAGATAAAGATACAAAGAGAGATTTTACCAGAAAATTAGGAAAATATGCAACATATTTCTTATCAGATTTATGCATAGGTGAACAATTTCTGATTAAACAGAAAGCAAAAAATTGGGGGGAAATTTAGAGACAGTTTATCAGATAAAGGTCTCACATCTAAAATATATAAAAAAAACTTTATCAAATCTATAAGAATATGAGTCATTCTCTAATTGAAAAATGGTCAGATAGTAATAGGTAGTTTTCCAATGAATAAATCAAAGTAATTTATAGTCACATAAAAGTACTCTATATCATTTCTGATTAAAGAAATGCAGATTGGGGGTGGAGCCAAGATGGCGGAGAAAAGGCTGTGACTCTCCCAACCTCCTGATAAGTGTGTCCACTCCCTCCAAAATAATTCCATAAGACAACTCCTAGGGGCAGCTGGTTGGCACAGTGGATAGAGTACCGGCCCTGGATTCAGGAGTACCTGAGTTCAAATCTGGCCTCAGACACTTAACACTTACTAGCTATGTGACCCTGGGCAAGTCACTTAACCCCAATTGCCTCACCAAAACAAACAATCAAACAAAAATAAATAAATAGATAGATAGATAAATGAAATATAAACAGTGAAAGAAAGAATGACAATTAAAAAAAAAAGACAACTCCTGGAGCAGCCTAACCCACATAAGAACAGAGTGAGACTATTTTCCAGCCAAAGACAGCAACTGGGATCACCTGCTATGAAGGCTGAGAGAAGAGCTAAGCACACTGCATACCTAGCCCAGAATAGACTATGCCTCCAGGCATAGTGTTTGGAGCCAGCAGCTTCTGCTGAGGCTCAGCTTAGAGACTGGACTGTAATCTCTGCTGGAGATAGGGCAAAGCACCCTGGTTCTGAACCAGTGGGCTGAATCGAGTAGGGGAGGCCCAGTGGGGGAGGGACACAGGCATACCAAGCTTCCAACCACAAAGAATCGGATTTCAATCAGACATCTGCTTCCAGGTTGAGATGAGTAGGAAAAGAAAACAGCAGACAATAGAGCTTCTTGGGGGGCGGGGGGGGGGGCAAGGTAGACCAGAATACACCCTCAGAAGAAGATAATAACGAAGTCAAAGCTCCAACATCCAAAGCTTCCAAGAAAAATATGAATTGGTCTCAGGCCATGGAAGTGCTCAAAAGGGACTTTGAAGAGAAAGTAGGAGAGATAGACAGAAGATTTAGAGAGGTTGAGGAAAGAATAGAAAGAGAAATGAGAGTGATACAGGAGAGTCATGAGAAAAAAGTCAACAGCTTTAAAAGCCAAATGCAAAAGGAGATAAAAAAGGTCTCTGAAGAAAATAATTGCCTAAGAATTAGGATTGAACAAATGAAAGCTAGTGACTTACGAGAAACCAAGACACAGTAAAGCAAATCCAATTGAATAAAAATAATAGAGGGCAATATGAAATATCTCCTTGGAAAAACAGCTGACCTGGAAAATAGATCCAGGAGAGATAATTTGGAAATCATTGGATTACCTGAAAGCAATGATCAAAAAAAAGCCTATACACCATCTTCCAAGAAATTGTCAGGGAAAATTGCCCTGATATTCTAGAAGCAGAAGGTAAAATAGAAATTGAAAGAATCTACCGATCACCTCCAGAAAGAGATCCCAAAAGGAAAAGTCCAGGAATATTATAGCCAAATTCCAGAGATCCCAGGTCAAGGAGAAAATATTACAAGCAGCTAGGAAAAAAGGAATCCAAATACTGTAGAGCTACAGTAAGGATAACACAAAATCTAGTAGTATCTACATTAAAGGACCAGAAGCCTTGGAATGTGATATTCTGGAGGGCAAAGGAATTGGGACTACAGTCAAAAATCACCTACCCAGCAAAACTGAGTATAAAGTTTCAGGGGGGAAATGGGACTTCAATGAAAAAGAGGATTTTCAGGCATTTGTGATGAAAAGACCTGAACTGAATAGAAAATTTGACTTTCAAATGCAAGGCCCTAGAGAAGCACAAAAAGGTAAAAAGGAAAAAGAAATCAATAGGGATATTAAAAGATTAAACTGTTTACATTCCTCCATGGGAAAATAATACTTCTAACTCATAAGATCTTTCTCAGTATTAGGGCAGCTGAAAGGAATATACTTAGACAGAGAGCACAGATGTGAATTGGTTATAAAGGGATGATATCTGTAAAGCATTTTTTTGTTTATCCTTGTTTGTTGGGGGGCAGGCAGGGTGGGTGGTTTATGTGTGCAAACAGATATGGGCTTGGGACCTCCTGGGTCCAGGGCTGGTGCTTTGTCCACTGTGTCACCTAGCTGACCCATGATGACATCTTTAAAATAAAGTTAAAGGTAAGAGGAATACACTGGAAGAAAGGGAAAGGGAGAGGTTCACTGGGGAAAAGTAGCTCGCATAAAAGAAACAAGAAAAATCTTATGGAGTGGAGGGGAATATGGGAAAGGAGTAGGGGAATTAGTGAGCCTTACTTTCCTCAGAATTGGCTCAAAGAGGGAATAACATACACACTCAAGTGGGTATAGTAATATATCTTGTGCTGTGGGAAAGTGGAAGAGGAAGGGGATAAGGGGGATAGGTGAAGGAAGGGAGGACAGATTGGGGTAGGGCACAGTAAAAAGCAAAACTGTTTTTAGAAGGGATAGGGTGAAGGAATATAGAAAATAGAGTAAATATCAAGGGAAGGGAATAAGATGGAGGGTAATACAGTTAGCAATAGTAACTCTGAAAGAAATGATGAGCAGGATGATATCAGAAGGACATATGAAAAATGCAAACCATCATCAGAGGAAGAACTGATGTTAACTGAATACAGATTGAAGTATAATTTTATTTGTTAGCATCTCTTTCTAAAGTTATTTTGTCTGTTTTCTTTTACAACCTAACTAATGAGAAGATGTTTTGCATAACTGCACATGTATGGCTTATATGGAATTGCTTGACTTCATAGGGAGGGTTAAGGAGGTAGGGAAGAAGAAAATTTAGAGCACAAAGTTTTAAAAAATCAACATGAAAAGAAATTATGAGCAGGAGGTGTTCAAAGAACCCTGGAAGAACTTACATGAGCTTATGCTGACTGAGAGGAACAGAACCAGGAGAACATTGTACACAATAACAGCAACAATGTGTGATGAACAATAGTGATGGATTTGATTCTTTTTTAGCAATGCAACAATCCAAAACAATGTCAAAGAACTTCATGATAGAAAATGTTCTCAACATCCAGAAAAAAGAACTTTAGAGTATGAATACAGATTGAACCATACTGTTTCTACTTTGGGGCTGATTTTTTTTTCTTTCTTTTTTGAGGTTTTTCCCTTGTGCTCTGATTCTTCTTTCACAATATGATTAATGCAGAAATATGTTTAATGTGATTGCACACATATAACTTATATTAGAGTGCTTTCCATCTTGAGAAGGAAAGAAGGAAAGAGAGGGTGGGGAAAAAAGTGGAACTGAAAACTATCCTTATATGTAACTGGAAATAATAAAATACTTTTATTAAGAAAAAAGAAAAAAGAAATGTAGATTAAAACAAACTTCAGATAAAATTTTATACTTACCTGATTGGTGAAAATGATAGAAGGGGAAAATGACAAATGTTGGAGAGGATGTGGAACATTAATTCATTGTTGGTGGAATTCTTAAACCATTTTGAAGAGCAATGTGGAATTATGTCCAAAGAGTTATTAAACTGTTTATACACTTTGACCCAACAATACCATTACATGGTCTATTTCCAAAAATAATTAGGGAAAAAGAAAAGAATGTATATATTCTAAAATGTTTATAGAAGCTTTCTTTGTGGTGGCAAAGAACTGATGCCCATCAATTGGAGAATGGCTGAACAAGTTGGGGTTATGACAGTGATGGAATACCTCTGTGCTATAAGAAATAATGAGCTCAGTGATTTTAGAAAACCATGGAAAGACACGCAAAATAATGAAAAAGTGAAATTAACAGAACAAAAAGAACATTTTATATAGTAACAGCAATATTGTTTTAAGAATGACTTTGATGAGGCAGCTAGGTGGCCTAATGGATAGAGTACCAGCCCTGGAGTCAGGAGGACCTGAGTTCAAATCCAGCCTTGGACACTTGACACTCACTAGCTGTGTGACCCTGGGCAAATTACTTAACCCTCATTGCCCCACAAAAAAAAATAAAAATAAAAAAAGAATGACTTTGAGCTAATAAGTTATTTTCTCTATTATAAATACCCAAATTAACTATAAAGGACATGTCAAGAAAAATGTTATTTGCATCCAGAGAAAAAACTAATAAATAGAAGTATAGTATAACTTTACATATATGCGTATTTGTGTCTAATGGTAGCTATCTCTAGGGCAGGGTGGGACAAGGGAGGTAAGAGGGGAAAAAAGAAATTTACATGATAATTTTGTTGTATATTTGAAAGGAATAGCAACTTGCCCATATTGTATGTGCAGTTTCAAGTACAATCATCTTTTTTATTGTACTATGTTATGGAAATGCTTGTTTTATTCCATAAATTAAAACCTTTTAAAAATAAATGAGTGGCAGCTAGGTGGTGCAGTGGATAGAGCACTGGCCCTGGATTCAGGAGGACCTGAGTTCAAATCCAGCCTCAGATACTTGACACTTACTAGCTGTGTGACCCTGGGCAAGTCACTTAACCCTCATTGCCCTGGGGAAAAAAAAATAAATGAGATTGATCTACATAAAATGACTAAAAAATAATAGAGGACAGGACATAAAGACAGATTATAAGAGAATGATGGTAGGGAAAAGATTGGTGAAAAGTTATAGGAAAAAGAAAGATTTCATTTGGAAAGATTACCTTCCAATGTGCTCATTCTTTCTAGTCTTCCTTCTTCCCTAGAGTTTCTAAATTTTATTTTCCTACCAGGTCCAATAGCAGCTTTCCTAATGATACAATGTTGACCTCCATTGTTGTGCACCATTTCATTGATCTTCTCCAGAAGCCCATTCACTTGGAGTTGTTCCTCCTCTCCTATAAGTCGGTAATTGAAAGCATAGTACTGAAATCCATAGCCCCAAATGAGGTTCTGAAGAGGTTTCTTTGTGCTCTTTATGAACTCCATCAGGTCCCTGCCTGCCAAGTCTTCTTTCCTGGTGAACAGAATGATCACATGTTTCCTCAGAGCTTCTTCTCCAAAAACCTTCTTGATGTTCTTCACCACTGCCTCATCTTCCCCTGTATAAGAGCCCAGTGGGATCACTAGAAGGAGGGCATGTGGGCCTGGAGAGCATAGAGAGGAGAGATGGCAGAGCTCTTCCTGGGAGTCCATTCGGGAAAAGATATCTGGGGTGTCAATGAGCACAAGTTTTCTTCGTCCCCAGATCCGCTGCTCTGTCCTGCACACTTGGGTCACTGGCTGCTCACTGAGTCTGGACACAAACACACACCTGCCCAGGATACTGTTTCCTGCAGCACTTTTCCCTGAACCATGTTTCCCCACCAGAAGAATCCTCAATTCATCTATCTTGTCATCCTGCTTGGGCTCTATCATGTGACCAGAACCTGTTTGGGGGGGGAGGGAATGACAGGTTAATTAATAACCTTTTCCTACAAATGGCATCCATGTTCAGCACAACCTACACAGGACTTGGGACTTGACCAATGGGCCTCACTTCATCAGAACCCATGGGAGTAGTTGAATCCTAGAATCACAGTGTCAGAAAGATCTCAAAAGTGTCACAAGAGATTTTCTTTTTGTTTTGGATTGAGTATGGCCATTTTATTTTTAAAGAAAATCATGTAACCTGTTGAAGCTTTTTGGAATTTAACTGAGACTTGGTGGGGAGAAAGATGGAAAGAGAAAGAGAGAGATTGTTTCTCTTTCTATATATATGAGTCCATGTATATACAGTATATGCATTTCTTTTTATATGTTCATACATGTACATATATGAATCATATATATGGTTTCATACACATATGTATGTATTTTATATCAATGTATTCCAGGGTGTGCTAGAACCAATTTGAATCAAACTGATCCAACTGTTAAATTTCCAGTGTGAATAATACATTTTAGATGGAAGTGTTAAGGGATCCATACATTTGGGAAAGTTAACTGGAATTATACAAAGTGAATACAATTCCAAAATCCTTTGAACTAGAGATTCCATTACTTGGTTTATACCCCAAGGAAGCTATCAATAAGAAGAAACTCCCCATGTGTTTATAGCAGCACTTATTGTGATAGCAAAGAATTGTAAACAGAAGAGATGCCCATCAATTTGGGAATGGCTAAATCAATCATGGTACATAAATGAAATGGAATATTACTGTCATATAAGAATAGAACTGTGATGAATACAGAGAAGAATGGAAAGATTTCTATGAAAGATGCAGAGTGAAGTAAGCAGAACCAAGAAAACAATGTGATTGGTCCTTTCTATGTATTCCTAATAAGACTTGAAATTGATGTTTCCTGCTATTGCACCTTTCTCTTCTTCTACATATTATTTTCTCCATCTGGGTATATTTTATCTCTCCCAACAGAGACCTTTAGACCTGGAACTATGTTTTATATTACCTTTGTGCTCTTATGATACCACCCTTGCATTGCACATGTGATAAGTGTACAATAAATTATGTTGGAAATTGTCCAGAGTCTTGAGTCACTTAGAAGGAATTAGCCCTGCTCTAGAACAAGGGTACAGAAATAGCAGAGATTGTGATGGGTAGTAGAGCTTAACTGGTCACAAGCAAAACTGAGGTCAGTAAAATATTCAATGTGGGTGAAGTATGGATTCTAGTCCACTGAAAAGTGTTGAAGAAAAGGAAGACCTTGCCATTTCTCTCTAGAACAGAAGTTGTTAACCTGGGATCTGTGAACCTTTTAAAAAAATATCTTGAGAGCTATATGTCAATCTAGTTGGTTTTCTGGTTAATCCTGTGTGTTTTATTATATACATTAAAAACATAATTATGTGAAAGAGTCACTAGGTACCATCAGACTACCAAAGAGGTTTATGACATAAAGAAAAGTTAAGATCTTCTGCCCCAAAGTGCACGTTCTTTCTCATCATCTATTCTTCCCTGTGGGGTTTATCGCCCTTCTCTAGCATCTCTGGATTTTTTCCACCCATTCCAAAGATAGACTTTTTGAAGGTAAACTGCTGACCTCTCTACAGTCTTCTTCCTGTTCCTGGAGAACACCTAGAGTCCAACACTATGCCCAGCCAATGACTTTAGCCAAAGGTTGCTGGAGTCAGAGACTCTTTAAAGTCCTTCTGCCTCTTTCTTCTCAAGCCTATCCCAGAGTCAGAAGCTCCAACCAATTTACAAAAGAGATGGGGAAGCTGGAAAAGAAACTGGGTAAAAGAGAAATGGAAGAGCTTAGAGGAATAGATGAGAAAAGGATTTAGATCACAAGAATCAGCCAGTCAGAATTTATTGAGAATATATTATTAGAGGGGCAGCTAGGTGGCCTAATGGATAGAGTACCAGCCCTGGAGTCAGGAGGACCTGAGTTCAAATCCAGCCTTGGACACTTGACACTCACTAGCTGTGTGACCCTGGGCAAGTCACTTAACTCTCATTGCCCTGGGGAAAAAAAATAAATGAGATTGATCTACATAAAATGACTAAAAAATAATAGAGGACAGGACATAAAGACAGATTATAAGAGAATGATGGTAGGGAAAAGATTGGTGAAAAGTTATAGGAAAAAGAAAGATTTCATTTGGAAAGATTACCTTCCAATGTGCTCATTCTTTCTAGTCTTGGACACTTGACACTCACTAGCTGTGTGACCCTGGGCAAATTACTTAACCCTCATTGCCCCACAAAAAAAAATAAAAATAAAAAAAGAATGACTTTGAGCTAATAAATTATTTTCTCTATTATAAATACCCAAATTAACTATAAAGGACATGTCAAGAAAAATGTTATTTGCATCCAGAGAAAAAATAGAAGTATAGTATAACTTTACATATATGCGTATTTGTGTCTAATGGTAGCTATCTCTAGGGCAGGGTGGGACAAGGGAGATAAGAGGGGAAAAAAGAAATTTACATGATAATTTTGTTGTATATTTGAAAGGAATAGCACTTGCCCATATTGTATGTGCAGTTTCAAGTACAATCATCTTTTTTATTGTACTATGTTATGGAAATGCTTGTTTTATTCCATAAATTAAAACCTTTTAAAAATAAATGAGTGGCAGCTAGGTGGTGCAGTGGATAGAACACTGGCCCTGGATTCAGGAGGACCTGAGTTCAAATCCAGCCTCAGATACTTGACACTTACTAGCTGTGTGACCCTGGGCAAGTCACTTAACTCTCATTGCCCTGGGGAAAAAAAATAAATGAGATTGATCTACATAAAATGACTAAAAAATAATAGAGGACAGGACATAAAGACAGATTATAAGAGAATGATGGTAGGGAAAAGATTGGTGAAAAGTTATAGGAAAAAGAAAGATTTCATTTGGAAAGATTACCTTCCAATGTGCTCATTCTTTCTAGTCTTCCTTCTTCCCTAGAGTTTCTAAATTTTATTTTCCTACCAGGTCCAATAGCAGCTTTCCTAATGATACAATGTTGACCTCCATTGTTGTGCACCATTTCATTGATCTTCTCCAGAAGCCCATTCACTTGGAGTTGTTCCTCCTCTCCTATAAGTCGGTAATTGAAAGCATAGTACTGAAATCCATAGCCCCAAATGAGGTTCTGAAGAGGTTTCTTTGTGCTCTTTATGAACTCCATCAGGTCCCTGCCTGCCAAGTCTTCTTTCCTGGTGAACAGAATGATCACATGTTTCCTCAGAGCTTCTTCTCCAAAAACCTTCTTGATGTTCTTCACCACTGCCTCATCTTCCCCTGTATAAGAGCCCAGTGGGATCACTAGAAGGAGGGCATGTGGGCCTGGAGAGCATAGAGAGGAGAGATGGCAGAGCTCTTCCTGGGAGTCCATTCGGGAAAAGATATCTGGGGTGTCAATGAGCACAAGTTTTCTTCGTCCCCAGATCCGCTGCTCTGTCCTGCACACTTGGGTCACTGGCTGCTCACTGAGTCTGGACACAAACACACACCTGCCCAGGATACTGTTTCCTGCAGCACTTTTCCCTGAACCATGTTTCCCCACCAGAAGAATCCTCAATTCATCTATCTTGTCATCCTGCTTGGGCTCTATCATGTGACCAGAACCTGTTTGGGGGGGGAGGGAATGACAGGTTAATTAATAACCTTTTCCTACAAATGGCATCCATGTTCAGCACAACCTACACAGGACTTGGGACTTGACCAATGGGCCTCACTTCATCAGAACCCATGGGAGTAGTTGAATCCTAGAATCACAGTGTCAGAAAGGATCTCAAAAGTGTCATAAGAGATTGTGATAGAAATCTGTGAATAAGAGAAACTGAGGCACAAAGTTCTGAGCATGATAAAATTTCTAGGAAAGCTAGGAATGGCTTATAAATGAGCTCAATGACTCTTCAGCAGTCCAAGACAAACTGGGAGTTTACAGAGATTATTTTTAAGTCATAAAATAGCCATAGAAAAATTGCAGGGTCATTAAGAAGCTTGTTTTGATTGTATTTTCTTTTCTTTTTTTTATTTTTTTATTTTGGTGAGGCAATTGGGGTTAAGTGACTTGCAGCTAGTAAGTGTCACGTGTTTGAGGCCGGATTTGAACTCAAGTACTCCTGACTCCAGGGCCAGTGCTCTATCCACTGCACCACCTAGCTGCCCCTTGATTGTATTTTCATTGGATGAGACATGACAAAAAAAAATAACCCTGCATTTAGGCTCAGTATATCCTGGACCATTCTGAGCAAGAATCTATTGTTGAATTTGGAAGGTGGTAGGAATCAGAATAAAAATCTGCACTGCCTAACTGCACAGAAGCTCAGATCTGCAAAAAATGAGAAACTCTATGTAATCTACTCCAGTGAATACACACATGCACACATCTATTTTTCTTATCCTAACTGACTTATAAAAACTAAATTTAATCAGTGGGATAACCAATATCGCCTTTACTCAGGATTATTGATCAGTTCTTTTACTCCTTGAGGGCAAGGATCATAATTTATACTCCTCTCAATGCTCCACAATAGCTAGCAGAGAATGGGAAACTGGCAATGTGTCACTGGAACTCAAAGGAGAGAATAGGGTTAGAGATAAAGGTCAAGGAGTCACCAGCATAGAAACAGCAATCTAAATGCTGGGAACTGATTAAGTTACTAAGTAAGGGGATGACCAGGTCAGAGTGTTATGTTATACCCTCAGTTAGAAGGCATGTTAAGGATTATGATCTACCAAAAGTTTCTGAGATGGATTGCTTAAGCAAGTTAGCATAGAACCAGGAGAGATTAGTGTTGCAAAAACTCAGAGAGGAAAGAATACCAGAAGAGCATGGTCAATAGTGTCAAATGCTGTCGAGAGGATAAAAGTAATAAGAACTGATTAAAGGTCTTTGAATTAGGCAACAATATTATTGTTAATGTTGAAGGAAGAGAATATTAATGTTTAGGTATTGGGGTAACAAAGGACAAAAGTGAAACAGTCCTAAATGACCTTATATTCTAACCATTGGAGGTAACTTGTGTGTGTATGTACACTATACTAATATACTAATAATACTAATATATACTACTACCAATAATAAATTATCATTTCTATAGCACAATAAGTTTTACAAAATGCTTTACAAATCTCTCATCTTATTCTCACAACAACCCTGTCTGGAAGGGAGGTTTCATTTGAGTAATGAGGTCAGATGACAGATTGAAAGCATTTTAAGAAAAACAGTGAGAGGAGAAAAAGAGAAGGCAGCAAGTATAGGCTTATTTTTCAAGAAGTTTGAGAAAAGGAGTAGAAGTTGACAATGTTAGCCTGAAGGGATAGGAAGGTCTAATGAACTATAAGGGATATAAGAGATGTATGCATATTTAGAGATAACAGGGAAGGAAGCATTAATTGGGAGAGATTTATTCTGACAGAGATAAAGGGAGGTGATAAATCAATGCTATCCACTTGAATAGATGGAGGGGATAGGATTAAAGACACAGGTAGAGGGGATTGGCTTTGGTGAGGAAAGGTGCTACATCATCAGAAATAGGAGTAATGAATAAGATAGCGGGAGATCATGTCAAGGAGTTGTGAGATGTGAAGAAGTGGAAAAGAGACCACCTAGTGAATGATCTCCATTTTCTCAAAAAAGTATGAGATAAAGTCCTCAGCTGAGAGAGGGGAGCGATGTGGGAGAGAAGGCAAAGTCTGGAACAGTTTCTTTGGGGATTGGGTGAGATAGGAAGTCAAATGGAAGAAAATAAAATATTGAATCCCTGTAAGGAGGGCCCAGTAGGGAATATATAACATGAATTTTTACTGGACCCAGTCAACACTGTTCCTGGACTTGTATTTACTCCATTCAGTGGATAGAAGTACAAGAAAAGGAGACAGATTGTAGGAGTAATCTAGAATTGGGTTGTGACAAGTGGGAGAAAAGGACTTAACAGAAAGAATAGGTCATGGTGTTAACAAAAGGATCCCAGTTAAGAATGGCAAAAATAATAGCAAAAGCAGAGGTGATGGCATGGGGAAGTCGAGCTCCCTAAGTTTACAGTCAAGGAAAATGAGGCCCAAAGAAATTAAATGATTACTCAGGTGGTCACTCGGGTAACAGAACTTATATTCAAACTTAGATTTCATCAGTTCAAATTTATCAGTTTTCCCACTGGACTGTTGTGACACATCTATCACTACCTGTTACCTGTTACCTGTTATTCCTGTTGGAGGTCAGGAATAGTCACTAAAAGGGACAATTTTCCTCCAAAAGCACGGACACCATAAGACTGCCATTACAGAGACAGTTTGTAGTGTGGGGGAAAGAACCCTTCCCCACTAATCTTTCCTTACCTAGTTGTTGGTCTTGGAGTCTTCCTACAAGAGCCATGTCTGCAGCTTGCTGAAGCATCTGGGGGAAATTCCGAATTTTGAAAGTGTCCTCAGATTATTCTAACAAGAAACACAAGTGACAGAGCAATTCACAAGGATCCTTTTGTAACGATTGGAATGACGCCACCTGCTGGAGACTTACTGTAGAAGAGTTCCGCCCATGAAGCGAAGGTCTTTGAGGGCAAGACCAGGAGTCTTTTCTTTGGCGTCAGGAAGTGACGCGGACTAGTGGGAGGAGGAAGGAAGAGACTGGCGCTCGGTCTGACTCTCTTCCTGAGGACGCTGGTGGAGAGGGGAGCTAGAAATGTGCTCTCCCTTTAATAGATAGGAATCTAGGCCTTTTCTTCTCTCTTTACCAAACTCTTATTCTCCTTAATAAATGCTTAAAAGTCTAACTCTTGCTAAAGCTTATAATTTATTGGCGACCACTCATTAGATATTTTAGACAGTTTAGCTAGAATTTTAGCCCTTAACACTTTTTATGTGTCCCAGGCCTCTTATCCCCAAAACATAAAACTTTTAATCACTATGGAACATTTTGTTATATTTTAATATTAAAGATTTAGCATCATTTTAGTTCAATAGGAACCAATTAATCATTTATATGTATATGTATACATATATATGTGTATATATATATACATATTCCAAACATATTTTAATATTGCATTGAGTTTCAAGTGCAACCATTAAAGAAAGATATTGATGAGTCTGAGAGTGACCAGAGGAGGTGGAGGGTTTGAATACATGAAGTTGAAGGAAAGGAGATGTTTAATCTGCAGAAGTGAATGCTCAAGAGGAATCTGTAGAAACATATTTTTAAAACCTCCTTTTTCATTGCCCTAGAAATATTAAGAAATAATATTTCTCTATGTTTAATGCGATTATATACATATAACCTATATCAGATTGTTTTGTGTCTTGGGGAGGGAAGAGGGAAGAGAGGCAGGGAGAAAAATTTGGAACTTCAAAGCTTAGAAAAACAAATGTTGAAAACTCTCTTTGCATACAACTGTAAAATAATAAAATAATTTTAAGATTTAAAAAAAGAAATAACATTTCTCTCTAAAGCCCTTTCCACATTTCTAGGGAAAACCCATTGGGAAGTGGGGTGATAAGTAGAGGATGAAAAAGCATTCTTTTTTTTTAAGTGAGGCAATTGGGGTTAAGCGACTTGCCCAGGGTCACACAGCTAGTAAGTGTTAAGTGTCTGAGGCCGGATTTGAACTCAGGTACTCCTGACTCCAGGGCCAGTGCTCTATCCACTGCACCACCTAGCTGCCCCTGAAAAAGCATTCTTAATGAAATAGGCTGTGGATAATAAATACTCTTCACTCTTTTCAAGTCAACAAGCATTTATCAAGCACCTACTATGTGTGAGTGCCTGTACTAAGGTCTCAAGATACATAGAGGCCAAAAAATAACAACAATACTCTCTACTCTCCAGAACTGGGGGATTATGCAGATAACTATGTACAAACAAGATATTATACATGAATAATTGGAAGTATTCACAGAGGGAAGGCATTACAATTATGGAGGACTGGGAAAGGCTTCTTAAAGAAAGTGAGATTTTAGCATAGGTTTGAGGAAAGCCCAAGAAGCCAGGATGATGATATAAAAAGAGAGATAGTTCCAGGCTATCCAGGGGAAATGTTCATTCAGGAAAGGTAATGTCATATGATATGCACAGCAAGAAGACTAGTGCCAGTGGATAACAAAGTATATGGAAGGGAATAAAATATAAGAAAAATGAAAAGGTAGGAATGTGCCAAGTTATGTAGAGTTTTGGATACCAAGCAGAGGATTTTATATTTGATCCTGGCAGCAAGAGGGAACCAATGGAGTTTATTGATTAGGGAGGCAACATGGTCAGATCTGAGCTTTAGGGTGGTCAATTTGACAGCTAAGTGTAAGATGTACTGTAATAAGGGACAGATGAGGTAGGGAGACTGATCAGAAGGTTATTAAAGTAGTGATGCTTCAGGTGATAAGGACCCAAACCAGACTGATGGTAGAATCAAAAATGAGAAGGGACATTTATGAGAGATATTTAGAAAATAAATTGACAGGACTGGGCAACAGATTTTGTGTGGAGAGTGAGAAAGAATGAAGAGTGAAAAATGATGCCAAGGTTGTAAACCTGGAAAAGTGGGAGGGTATCTTTGACAATAACAGGGAAGACAGGACAAGGGGAGGGTCTAGAAAGAAAGACAGTTCAGTTTTGAACGTAGTGAATTTAAAATGTCAATGAAACGTCCAATTCAAGATGTCCAACAAGCAAATTTTAAAACAGCCTCTTAGATTTGGCAAGTAAGAGATCATTAATAACTTTGGAGACAGAGTTTCAAATGAATGATTGAAGAGAGTTAAAAAGGCAATGAGAGAAAAGTAAGCAGAAGCACCAGTTGTAGATAGCTTTCTCGAGGAGTTTAGACATAAAAGGAATGACAGATACTGGATGATAGCTAGTGAGGACGTCTGGATCAAATGAGGATTTTTTGAGAATGGGGAAGACATCGGAATCTTGTAGGGAGTAGGGAAGCAGTCCGTAAACAGGGAGAAATTGAAGATTAGTGAGAGAGTATAGACGAGAGGAGAATCTGTTGGGGGAGACAGGATGGAATGGGATCACTTGAGGAGAGGGGTTTGCATTGACAAGATGAAGGGATACCTCTTCATGGGAAAGAGGGGTGAAGGAGTAGAATAAAGTATCTGAGTGATATGGGATGGGGAGCAGAGGGTAGTCTCAGTTAATGACCTCATTTTTTCAATGAAATATGAGGTTCTCACCTGAGAGTGTGAAAAGGACGAACCATAGGAGATTTGGAAAAGCTGGTATGGTGAGTGGGATAGTAAGTCAAATGGAGATATAAAAGGATTGCTTCACTTCCATGAGACCCAGCTGAAATTATGTAAGATAGATTTCTAGTCAATTCAGCACAGTTTTGTGAGCATCTCCATCTTCATTCAATTGCATGTGAGTAGGAGTGAATGGTGCAGATACAGCCCCAGGCAGGCCGAGCCTCCAGAGCCTCAGAATCTTAAGAAACTTCTTCTGAAAGTTGGCTCATGGACCAGTGAGGGGGTTCAGCAGTTGGGAGGAATTGCTGCAATCTCTGCTGGAACTGGGGCAAAGCACCCATATTCTGAACCAGTAAGCAAACTTGAGCGGCAGTAGCCCAGTGGGGGAGGAGCATAGGCATGCCAAGCTTCTGACCATACAGAATCAAATTTCAATCAGACATCTGCTTCTGGATCAAAGAGAAAGCAGGCTGTGGTTACTTATATGCCTCGTAGGCTGAGAATGAGCCTAATCACCCCCTGGGACCTACTGTAGTTTGGGACAGTGAGTCTTGGAAGCAGAGCTACATGTCAAGGAGTTAAAAGCCAAGAAATAGGCAATTAAGATGAGTAGTCAGAGAAAGCAGCAGACCATTAAAAGCTTCTTTGAGGGCAAGGTAGACCAGAATACACCCTCAGACAAAGATAATAACAAAGTCAAAGCTCCAACATCCAAAGCTTCCAAGAAAAATATGAATTGGTCTCAGGCCATAGAAGTGCTCAAAAAGGACTTTAAAGAGAAAGTAAGAGAGATAGAAGGAAGATTTAGAGAGGGGGGAAATGGAAAGAGAAATGATAGTGATGCAGGAAAGTCATGAGAAAAAAGTAAACAGTTTGAAAAGCCAAGTGGAAAAAGAGATACAAAAGCCCTCTGAAGAAAATAGTTGCCTAAGAATTAGGATTGAACAAATGGAAGCTAGTGACTTTATGAGAAACCAAGACACAATAAAGTAAATCCAATTGAATAAAAAATAAAGGGCAACATGAAATATCTCTTTGGAAAACAGCTGACCTAGAGAATTGATCCAGGAGAGATAATTTGAAAATCATTGGACTTCCTGAAAAACATGATCAAAATAAGAGTTTAGACATCATCTTCCAAGAAATTGTCAGGGAAAATTGCCCTGATATGCTAGAAGCAGAAAGTAAAATAGAAATTAGAAAAATACACCGATCACCTCCAAAAAGAGATCCCAAAAGGAGAGAAGGGAACAGATTGGAGGAGTAATCCTAGGCTGAAATTTGGCATGGAACAGTCAATATTAGGACAAGGAGACTCAAGAGAAGAAGACAGTGTAGAGTTGAACTGGTTTACCAAGGGTTCAGATCAGAGAAGGGGAAAGATTGTAGCCAGTGAAGGGGCAACAGTCTGGGAAAGAACTCATGGATGGAGGAATTGGAGGTGCCAATGACAATGAAAAACAATGTTTAGGGTAGTAACGCAGAGGGAAAGATTGAAGGACAACAGATTGGGATCAAATAAGGGCATTTCAGTTCATATACATGAGAGTGATACATTTCCATGTGATGGCAATATAAAGGGATAATATACAGAGCTGAGTTAGAGTGGTGGAATAGGTCATGGGAAATGAGCAAGGTAAACAACTGGCAGTATCAATATTTTGGTTGAAATCCTCTAGCATGCTGGTAAGAAGACTGGGAGACAGTCACTGAATTCCTCAATAAAGGAAGGAGAGTATCCTAGAAATTGGTAGACAATGGCCACCAGAAGCTTGATTGGGTGATAAACATGGATTGAAAGAACCTCCAAGGAAGAGAAGTTACAGCCACGGTGGTAGAGAAAGAATCTGGAGGTGGCAAGGTGTAGCAAAGAATATTTGGTCTCCCTGACTACTACCTTAGTCTGGCATTATGAGTTAAAGTGCATAAACCACTAGAAAGGGTGACTAGGGAAGCTGTATCACTACAAAGGAGCCAGGTCAGACTTCCAGGGTGGAGCCAAGATGGTGGAGGAAAGGCAGTGAGCTCTCAAACTCATGACACAATCACGCCAAAAAACATCCAAATAACACCATAGGAAATTGCCTGGAGCAGCAAAACACACAGAAGAATGTGCTGAAATCATCTTCTAACCAAGAACGCCTTGGAAGGTCAGAAGGAGGGAGCTGCTATGCTGAGACAGGAGTGGAGCCCAACCCCACAGTCACCCTGACACAGATCAATCCCAGGAAGGCCTCACCAGAGAGGCAGACCCCCAGAGCCTCTGAATCAGCTGAAGCACCAGTGTCATCTAGAACTAAGCTTACAATATGGTAAGAGGACTGAGCCCTGGGCAGGAGGGAGACTACAGGGGTCTATGTTGGTGCTGAGGCAGAACTTGAGTTTTTCACCCCTGCTAGAAACCAGGAGGTAGGCTCGAGTAGCAGTGGCCCAGGTGGGGGAGGGGCACAGCCTCCTCAGAGCTGACAACCACAACACACAAAGCTGGTTGATTAGCAAGTTGGTTTGGGGTCATGTAAGGACAGGGGAACAGGCCAGGCAAGTGAAGAACCTGATCTTCCTTAAATCATACCACCTGGGACTTCTAAAGCTTGGAATACTGCAGCCTGGAAACAGTGCCCCACTTTAAGGAGCTAAAAGTCAAGTAAAAGAAAGGCAAGATGAGCAGACAGAGAAAGTTGAGGACCACAGAAAGTTTCTTCAGTAACAAGGAAGACCAAGGTGCACCCTCAGAGGAAGATGTCAACATCAGGCCCCTATATCTAAAGCTTCCAAGAAAAATATGAATTGGTCTCAGGCCATAGAGGCATTCAAAAAGGACTTTGAAGATAAAGTTAGAGAGGTAGAGGAAAAAATGGAAAGAGAAATGAGAGTGATGGAGGAAAGACATGAAGAAAAAGTCAACAGCTGGAAAAGCTCTCTGATGAAAATAATTGCCAGGGGCAGCTAGATGGCACAGTAGATAGAGCACCAGCCCTGGAGTCAGGAGTACCTGAGTTCAAATCCGGCCTCAGACACTTAACACTTACTAGCTGTGTGACCCTGGGCAAGTCACTTAACCCCAATTGCCTCACTAAAAAAAATAATAATAATAATTGCCTAAGAATGAGGATGGAACAAATGGAAGCCAGTGATTTTATGACAAACCAAGACACAATAAACCAAATCCAAATGAATAAAAAAATAGAGGGCAATGTGAAATATCTTCTGGGAAAAATTGCCGACCTGGAAAATAGGCCCAGGAGAGATAATTTGAAAATTATTGGTCTACCTGAAAACTGTGATCAAGAAAAGAGCTTAGACATCATCTTCCAAGATATTCTCAGGGAAAATTGCCCTGAAATTCTAGAAGCAGAAGCTAAAATAGAAATTGAAAGAATTCACCAATCACCTCCAGAAAGAGATCCCAAAAGGAAAATTCCTAGGAATATTATAGCCAAATTCCAGAGCTCTCAGGTCAAGGAGAAAATATTGCCAGCTGACAAAAAGAAAGAATTCAAGTACTGTGGAGCCTCAGTCAGGATAGCACAAGATTTAGCAGCTTCTACATTAAAGCATTGGAGGGCATGGAATATGATATTCCAGAGGGCAAAGCAATTGGGATTAAACCAAGAATAACCTACCCAGCAAAACTCATCATAATCTTTCAGAGGAAAAAATGGGACTTTAATGAAAAAGAGGACTTTCAGGTATTCATGATGAAAAGACCTGAACTGAATGGCAAATTTGACTTTCAAATACAAGACCTATACAAATACAAGAACTATAAAAAATTGGAGTTGAGGTCATACAGTGGGTGACTGTCTTATGTCTGAGGCCAGGTTTGGGCTGGGATCCCCCTAGGTCCAGGGTGCATGCTTTGTCCACTGTGTCACCTAGCTGCCCCATGATGACATCCTTAGGGTTAAACTGAGGGACGAGGGGAATGCACTGAGGGAGGGGAAAGTGCAGAGGTGAAATCTTACATGAAAGAAACAGGAAAAGGCTTATAGAGTGGGGGAAGAGATGGGAGAAGAGCAGGGCAGTAAATGAATTTTACACTCATCAGAAAAGGCTCAAAGACCTTAAACTCATCAGAGTTTACTCAAGGAGGGATTAACACACACACACCCAATTGGGTGGAGTAATCTATTTAATCTGGGGAGTAATTGAGCCTAATTCTCATCAGAATTGGCTCAAGGAGGGAATAATGTACACACTCAATTGGGTAGAGTAATCTCTCTAACCCTGCAGGAAAATAGGAGGGCAAGGGGATAAAGAGAGAGGGGCAAAAGAAGGAAGGGCAGAGTGGGGGAGGGGACAGACAGAAGCAAATGCCTTTTGAAGAGGGATAGGATGAAAGAAAATGGATAATAGAATAAATATCATGGGGAAGGGAATAGGATGGAAGGGAAACAGTTAATAGTAATCATGAAAAAGAGAAAAGGGGGGGGGGAAATTGTACAAAAAATATTTATAGCAACTCTTTGTGGAGGCTAAGAATTGAGAATCAAGGGAATGTCCATCAACTGAGGAATGATGGAAGAAACTGTGCTATATGATTTTGGTGAAATGGTTTTGTGCTATAGGAAATGACAAACAGGATGATCCCAGAAAAATCTGGAAAAGACTAATGAACATAGATGTATAGTGAAGTGAGCAGAGCTGAGAGGACATTGTGCATAGTGACAGCAGTATTGTTCAATGAGCAATTGTGAATGACTTAACTACTCTCAGCAATGCAATGATCCAAGACAATCCCAAGGGACTAATGAGGCAGCTTACTATCCACCCCCATAGAAAGAGCTTATAAAAAGAGCATTTGTGGATTGTACATATATAACCTGGTTACAATCTTGTGGAGGGGGCAGGAAGGGAGGGAGGGAAAAAAATTTGGAACTCTGAAATCTTATGAAAATGAATGTTAAAAACTACTCTTATATGTAACCGGAAAAAATAAAATAAATGTTGCTAAAATTTTTTTTTTAAAAATGCTATCCAACTCCAGAGAAAGAATTGCTGGAGTCTGAATGCAGATTGAAGCATACTTTAAAAAATAATAATAAATAAATAAAGTCTGTTACAATCTGAAAAAAAAAACTAAAAGGAAAAAAAAAAGGAGCCAGGTCTAGTGAGTGCAAGATGGAAGGACCAGGAAAGGAAAATATTAAAGATTTTATATTTATATATGTGTTTATTTGTGTCTGTGTATGTGTGAATGAACTCTCCTAAATATATATATATATATACATGTATATAATATAATTTTATATGTAGATAGATGATAGATAGATAGATAAATAGATAGAAACAGACCTACACAGCAGGCATTCAAGAGTGCACAGAGGAGGAGTTATATAGCTTTAAAGCCACAGGTGAAGAAAGAGGGATCGAGGAAGATGGGAACAAGGAAGTAGTCACTAAGGAACAGATAACAAGATTTTAACACTAGCAACCATGGGTTCAGACTGAGGTGAGAAGGGAATGACAGAGTGGGAGGTTTGAGGAAGGAGGGTGTAGGTTATCATTTACCATAGGGATTCGGTCTCAGGTCCCAGGACCTCAGACAGCTCTGGATAGCTGAAAGGAGGTTAGGGGGTGGGGACAGGTGCCCCAGAGGGAGCAACGCAAGTGCTATGGAGTTTATAAGTTTGCTTGGAGTTTTAAGAGGCCATAGAAGATCCCTGAGCACAGCAGAATGGTTGTTCAGGGAGATTAAGGAAACAACAAAACTCTATGTAGTTGTGAGAGGCCTCAGATAGTGCATGGAGTGGTATGGTTGCCATCCCTCCAAGAGAAGTGATTTGGTTCTCTACCCATCTAAGGGCTGTTTCTTCTTTACCTGGCCACCTGCAGTGATTGGTGTGCTAAGACACAACCATCTCATTAGAGAAAAGATCAAGATATCAATGACAGGGGGAAAATAACTTTGTTTTAGCTCTTGGAGTGTGGGGAATGGTCCAAGAGGGAATAGGATGGCAACTTGGGTACTCAACAAATCTGGAATATTAACCCAGACTGTATTTTAAGACATTTTTTCCTTGTTCAAGATTCCTATAAATGTTACCTAAAATTATCTTAAGGCAGAAAGTCAGGTTAGATGACATGGGGGTTGGTCAGTTTCTCTCTCTCTCTCTTATCTCTTAATCTGAATTTCATTAATGATATGTTAAATAAAATATTTTCTGCCATTCTTGAGCTAAAATCTCTATTAGTATTTTTTTTCTTCAACAGATATCATAGCTATATTCAAGTATTTCAAGGCTGTTGTACATAAGAGGAATGGATTTGGTTCTGTTTGGCCTCAGAGTGAAGATCTAAAAGAAGTTGCAGAAACAAGCTGAGGCGTAATGTCAGAAAAGAATTCTTAACAATGAGGGCTTTCCTGAAGAATAATGCATTCCCTCAAGAGGTGAGGTCTTCCTCTCCTTGGACCTTTTTCAGCAGAGGAGAGCTCCAGCTTGTTCTGTAGTTATCCAAATATAGGGCTCCTTCCTGAAATTTTCACATATGGGCTCCAGGGCCCCAGACTTCACCTCTTTCCACTGGGGCAGCATGTACTTTTTGGTTGCATTTAAACCCCCATGAAATAACATCCAGAATATAAGAACCACAAACTTTACAGCTGGGAGGGACCTTTGAGATAATCTAGTCCAACCCTGTCAGTATTCTGAGAAGCAACTTGAGCTCCTTCTCTGAAGTGCAATGAGTTATCCAAGGTCACACAGTTAATCATAAGATAGAGAGGGAAACCCACCACAGCAGCAAGGATTGAAGTAGGACAGAAGACTATGTTAGAGACAATTTTTAGGTGGGAGAATACACCAACAGGGAAGCTGTTCCTCTTCTCACACCAACAATTAAAGGTTATGTATACCTGTTTATATACCTATAGACCTGTGGTCTTGTAAAAATTTCTGAGGCCTAAAGGGGTCACAAGTAGGAAAGGTTTAAGCCCTGCTTAAGAGGGTCCCCTAGAAACAAAAGACCCTCTCCTCCTTCCCCACCCTGCCAACTTTGAGCAAGCTTCCGGGCTGATATAGTGCTGAAAGCTGACACCATAGTCCATGTGTTGTTCCATACTGAGCACAGCATTGAACTTTGTCTGTTGAAAGAAGCAAGTCTTTAGCTCCTGGTCACAAGTGACCAGGTCAGCTGGTCAGAATGGTGCCCAAAGGAGATGCCAGCTGGAGGGCTTTCTCAGTCATCCTTTAGTTTCCTCCCTGCCTATCACACCCCACACCTCAAGATCTCCAGAAAGGGCCTCAGAGAAGTTTGTATTTAAATAACTGCAGCTTACAAGGTGCTCTCCTTTCTTATTCTCAGAGACACACATTCTGCATATGTGGGCACACACACCACACACACACACACACACACACACACATCTTCTCCTTTCAAAACTAAGTGTCTAACCTCTAGCCTTCCACAGAACCATAACCTGCTCTCAGGGAAGTCTCAGATAGCCATTCATACTTCAGGACAAACTGAGACCCCAACTTCTCTCTTTGAGAAAGATTTGATTTTAAACTTTCTCTGTAGAATGAAAGGTTTCTCACCCATTTGGGGAATTCTAGATAGCCTATGTATGCATGGGGAGAGATATTGATCCTTCTCAAAGTGCCTGACAAGATAGGCAGCCATCTTCCCAATCTGCATTTGACTGCCCTGATCTTGAATTATTTCTGAAAGAATTGTCATTTTTAAATCCATTCATGTTTCAAACACACATGTGCACTTGCACACATAGATATACGGTAGCTCAGAGGAGTCCATTTGACTCTGGACACTCCCAAGTTCTCCACTTTCAATCTGATCCCACCCTGCTTCTCCTTACTCTCCTGGGAAGGTCAAATGCCCTCTAATGACTGCCAGGCACTCAGTTTTCCTCCCAATGCACTTACCATATAATTGGCCAGAAGGAAGAGACTCGTCGGGGAGAGGGGATTAGGAAAGGCCAGCTATTCTCTGCTTGTCTTTCCTGGATCAGCAGCCTTCTTTTTTCTCTCTCAGGGACTGCTGCTTAATACTCTGTTATAAAAAGAAATCTTGTGACTGAGGAGAAAACGAAAGCTACTCTGTGCCAAAAGTGAACCAGGCTGAGAGAGGAGCCTCCCCCCTCAGAAGGGAAGAGACAGTTGGCAGGGGTTGTTGTGAAAGGGAAAAGAAACAGTCCTAAACTCTAATGGTACAAAGCAGAATAAGTGGATGGACTAGTAGAAATGAGAGAATGGGGGCCAGGGGACAACAGCAGCCCCCACCATGAGATTCTGAACTGTCCCAAGTAATTATGAATAGAAGACTAACTGTTTCCAGACTACTAACACTCAGACCCCTGACATGGGGCTTAGGATAAATCAGAAAATGTTTCTTCTGTGAGAAGCAAAATCAAAGATGACCAGATAACAGGACAGACGTATGAAGGAATCAAGGGACTATTAAAGTTTAGATTGGCCAACTATATATCAGGACAGACACACCTAAGAAGGAAGGGGAGATAAAATTCTATAGCAGGAAAGTCACTTAGGTATGGCTACTACCTGACCCAAGCTAGAAGACAGAGATAACTCCAGAAGTCAGAACCATCATTTCAAAAAGAAATTCCCCTCCACTCTCAGGAATATGACAAGCATCCAAGCTTTCCCCACCCCAAAAGGGAATTTTCCGGTTTTCAAGTAGACATCCCATCTATCCTCTATAGAAGCTTTTGCCTTTCTTCTGATCTAGGAGGAGAATGTTTGTAAGCCCTCCTCCCCAAGAGGTGAAGTCTTTGACTTCCCACTCCATCACTTTTCCTAGCGCCAAATAAAAGACCACTTGAATTCTAATTGGACTGTGTATGAGAGTGTAATTCCTTATTAAGAATTGCCTAAAAACCACCACCTCTCCCCAATGACACCCCCTTCCCAAGTTTTAGAGGATATGACACACTGCAAAAAAAAAAAAAATTATAAGACTGTGAAGGAGTCTTGAATTCTAATCCTGACTTTGTCAATGACTTTTAGTAGGTCATTTAACTTTGTTGGATTGGAGTGAGGAGAGACTTGAGGCAGGCAGACCCACTATCAGTCCCATGGTCCATCAACTCATTTGACAAAGAGGCCTCAATCCCCCAGAGATGAAGGCAATAAGCCCCAGCTTCTCTTGGAGCACCTCAGGCACAGAAAAGCTGAGTTATCTTGGACAAGTCATTTGACCTCTGTAAACCTCATTTCCCTTACCTGTAAAATGAAAGTATTGGACTAGATGGTCTCTAAATCCCCTTGTCTCACTAAATCTATGATCTCTTCCCAACCAGTTCTCAATAAATCCAAACTTGCTGCTTTATTGCCAATTGTAATCTTAAGGAGCATTTGGAGTATTAGTAATGCTGCCCTGCCCTCTAGAGGTGTAAGAAAATAGCAATTATAAAGTAGGGGCAGCTAGGTGGCACAGTGGATAGAGCACCGGCCCTGGAGTCAGGAGGACCTGAGTTCAAATCCGGCCTCAGACACTTAACACTTACTAGCTGTGTGACCCTGGGCAAGTCACTTAACCCCAATTGCCTTACTAAAAAAAAATAAAAAATAAAAATAAAAAAAATAAAGTATCAGTGGCTTTGGGAAGCTGGGAAGAGAGAGCAGAGAAAATGCCTGTCCGTACTGTCCTGGAGACAGTAATGTTTTACTGTTGCCTAATTTTTCATGACCCCAACATTCAGTTATGCAATGGGACATGACCCAGTCTATATAGTCCCTGGAAAGTATTTTGTCTCTCAAAGAAAAGTATGGAATGTCTAACCCTTTCCACTCTGGTTTTCAAGACTTCTGCATATCCCATCTAGTCCTATTTCCCAGTATTTCTTAACGTGCATGCTCCACTTCAATCAAGGTAGTCTCCTTACTTCACCCTGGGAACTGCCATACTCATTCCCAGCACCACACCTTTGTTCATGTGGTGCCCTGCCCCTATAATGTCCTTCCCTCTATTAAAATCCTTCCCCTTTTTTTTCAGGACTCAAGTCTGTACTCCCCCATGAATCCTTCTCTAATTATTCTAGGTAATGGGCTTCTCTTACATACATAGTCTTACAGCACCTATTGCTGGGCACTTAGCATGTAGTAGGATTACTTGCCTATTTCCTGTGCATCCTAGCTCTTCCTTTCTTTCTAATACTGTAAAATAACTGAGGACAGGAATCATAGGAATAGATACATAGTGAGTGGTTAAATTTTTTTAAGTATTTGAGAAATTAAATTGAGACTCTTCCCTACTGTTGCTTTGGTCTTGGAAAAATTCCACTTTTTCTTTTCTTTTCCCCTTCTCATAGTTATTCAAATGGGGTAGCTAGATGGCATAGGGCAGAGCACTGGCCTTGAAGTTGGAAGGACCTGAGTTCAAATCTCGATTCAGACACTTACTAGCTATGTGACCCTGGACAAGTCATTTAACCCCAATTGCCTTAAACATCCAGGGTCATCTCCTGTCATCCTGATATACATCTTGCCGCTGGACCCAGATTGCTCTGGATAAGAGAATGATGCTGGTGACTTTGCACAGCCCTGTCTCACTTAAATCCAATTCACTGCAAGTAATGACATCACCTCCTCATGTCATGGTCCTCTGAGAGAATGAAGGTCAAACAACAACAACAACAACAATAGCTACTCAAATAGGTAACAGGGCAAATGCTCAGGTGAACTGACTCAAATCTCTATGCCCGTGTTCTTCCATTATTAATTTCTATTTGAGGAGAAAGCTGGGAAAATGCTCCAGGTGAACACAAATCATCACCTGAACCATCCCAAGGAGAAAGCTATCAAGTACTATTCCTTGATTTATTTAGAGTTATTTACTTTACTGTAACTTAATAAAACATGTTGCTGATTTTTTTAATCCATTTGTCTGGGTCTTCTTATGAATGAGGTCAGTCAAGCAAGAGCAGATTTCCCCAATATGCAATGGTATGAACCAAATTAAGATTTCTATTATTTTCATATTTCAGTATAATAGTCCAGGAATATGCCATTGACTGCACAAGCCTGGGCTGGTAGAAATAAGATTAGTCTAAAAGTTTATAGTCAAATGCCTTAGTGAGCAATGAGGATACTGCAGCCACTGGAGTTCCTTTCCCCTTACTCCCATTACTGCCCCACCCCCTCCAGAGGCCATCTCCACTCATCCTGATCTATATCTTGCCACTGGAACCAAATGGCTCTAGAGCAAAGTTTCTTTAACTGTAGGCCACACCCCATTGCATAACTGAATATGGGAGTCATGAAAAACCAGCAACAGTAAAATATTATCTATATCTATTTTATATCTATATACCTAAAAGCAGGGCTTCTTAAATTTTTCCACTTCCATTTTCCCATTTCACCAGAGAAATTTTTACTTGACCCTGGGTATATAAGTATATAAAACAAGTATACAAAATAAGCATTTATTGCCAAATTTTTGCAACCCCCCCACCCCAACAATAGGGTTGTAACCCACAATTTAAGAAGCTTTGCTCTAGAGGAAAGAGTGAGGCTGGTGACTTTTCACAGCCCTGTCTCACTTAAATCCATTTCCCTTTCAAGTCAGGACATCACTTCCTGATGTCGTTGGTCTTTTTTGAGAACTAAAGACAAACAACAATTTCTCTCTCTCTCTCACACACACACACACACACACACACACACACTATCCCTTGTTGTTGGTTGGTCTTGTTGTTGCTGTTGTTATCTTTTATTCTAGAAGAAGATCATGACAACTGGAGATAGCCCCAGATGTTTGAGACACTTGGGGTTAAGTGACTTGCCCAGGGTCACACAGCTAGTAAGTGACAAGTGTCTGAGACTGGATTCAAATTTGCATCCTCTTGACTCCAGGGCCAATCCCATGTGCATTATAGACTCTTGGACAAAACCAGCAAGCTGGTGGCTTATGATATACTACATCACCTAACTAAATTCATTTTCTGTAGGTTCCAGAAAGCAAGGCAAACAAGCCTGACATGAATATCTGTTACTATGGTAACACAATAAGTGTTACCTAGGACACCCTCCAAACTCAAACTTACATCACACCCATAATCACAAGTACATTTAAGCACACAGTGTTTAAAGGGGATACTAACAGTCCCTGCCTGCCCTTGAAGAGCTTACATTCTAAGGGGGGGGGGATGAATGAATGAATGAAAAAGCATTTATCAAGTGCTTACAACATGCCAAAAAATACTAAGGATTCAAATAAAAATCAGAGACAGTTGCTAGTAATTCTCTAGTGATTCACCTTCTAATGGCAAAACAGTTGGTAAAGCATTTTCTTTAATATCATTTCCACTGATAAAAAGCCCTGTCCTCCTCTTCTGTTAAACTATCTGACAGTGCCAAGGGTTGTGTTGGCAAGTTCTTTTCTGAGCCTTCTGCACCCGTGGCTCTTGAGCAAGCCCCTGCAGCATCTACAGAAGAGTTGTCAGGTAGCAGCTCCACAGAGGTTGCTCCCCTCACTGACAGCTGCAAGGGCAGAGCTAGAAGATTGCTGATGGTCTGAAGGGCACTGCTATTCCCAGGGCTCTTGGGCTCAGGACAACATGTAATTATCTAGATACATACAAAATACAACTCGCTCCCAAGGTGAGTGGTATGGCTCTCTGAAGAGCAGCCCTGTGACCCTGTGTCCTATATACACAGATTAAGACTCAACATTAGTCTGGCTAAAAGTCCTCTTCATAAATGTGGAAAAGCTGTTAAAGGAACCAGGGAAGTGTTTGAAAGACATGGGCATGAGGCAGCATCTTTCAAACTTTCAATGAAAGCTCCTTGAGCTACAGACACACAGGCAATGGTAGAGAGGTAAGTGTTTAACAACCAGCTCTATCAGGGAAAAAATGGGCACATGACAAACTTTTAGGTATGCCCAACACTTATGACAGCACCTGGCACATATTTGGCACTTAATAAATATTTAACAATTGAATGGTTACATTTAAACTGTGTTATTAATATTTAGTCCATTGCTTTCTTAAGACAATTAGCAAAACAATAAATCAAGGCTTGATTTGTTAACTGATTGACTTTAGAGCTAATTTGAGCTGGCCACAGCACACTCTAGGGTGCTGGTCTCACATAATATCCCTATATTTCTACCTTCTACAACTCAGATACTGATAAAAAGCAAACTTTTCTGGTGAGACCATTCTCTTCTTGATTGAGCTTAGATTCTTGCCCTCAAATTGAAGAACTCATCCCCTCATATATCCTATCACCTACCCGAATGTGTATAATTTCCTCATTTTTCATATTATTTGACTTTCTTTTGTGGTGGCAAAGAACTGAAAATTGAGGGGATGTCCATCAATTGGGGAATGTCTGAACAAATTGTGGTACATGATTATGATAGAATACTATTGTACTATGAGAAATGATGAGCAGAATAATTTCAGAAAAACTTGAAAAGACTTACATGAACTGATGCAAAGTAAAGTGAGCAGAACCAGAAAAACATTGTACATAATAACAGCAGTACTGTAAGATGATCAACTGTGAATGACTTAGCTATTCTTATCATGAAGAAAAATGCTATCCATCTCCAGTGAAAGAACTGATGGAGTCTGAATGGAGAGCAATGCATGCTATTTTTAACTTTCTTTATTTTGCATGTATGCATTTTGTCTGTGTTTTCTACCACAATATGACTACTATGAAAATACAGTTTTCATGATTGCAAATGTATAAGCTATGGCCAACTGTATAGTGTCTCAAGGAGGAGGGATGGGAGTGTGGTAAGAAATTTACTTGGAACTCAAAACAAAACAAAAAACAAATGTTAAAAAATGTTTTTACACACAATTGAGGGGGGAATGTTATTTTTTAATTTTTTCTTATTTATTTAAAATCTTATTTTCCCCAATTTCATGTAAAAACATTTTTTTGGTGAGGCAATTGGGGTTAAGTGGCTTGTCCAGGGTCACACAACTAGTAAGTGTTAAGTATCTGAGGCTGGATTTGAACTCAGGTCCTCCTGAATCCAAGGCCAGTGCTCTATCCACTGCGCCACCTAGCTGCCCCTGTAAAAACAATTTTAACATCATTTTTTTTTTAAACTTTGGGCTTCAAATTCTCTTTCTTCCTCCCTCCCCACTACCCCATTAAGAAGGCAAGCAATTCAATATAAGTTATACATGTGTATACAAAACATTTCCATATTAAGTTATGAAAGAAAACAGACAAAAAACTCAAGAAAAATAAAGAAAAATATGCTTTAATCTGTATTCAGACACTACCAGTTCTTTCTCTGGGGGTGGATAGAATTTTTCATCGTGTCTTTCAGAGTTGTCTTGGATCATTGTATTGCTGAGAATAGCCAAATCATTCACAGCTAATCATCTTACAATATTGCTATTACTTTATACACAGTACATTTCACTTTTCACCAGCTCATGTATTTCCAGGTTTTTCTGAGAGCATCCTGCTCATCATTTCTTACAGCACAATAGCATTCCAACATAATCACATACCACAATTTGTTCAGCCATTCCCCAATTGATGGGCATCCCTTCCATTTCAAAATTTTTGCCACCAGAAAAGAACTACTATAAATATTTTTTGTACATATAGGTCCTCTAACTTTTTGGTTTTATCTCTTTCTGGACAGCAACCTAGTAGTGGTATTTCTGGGTCAAAGAGTATGCATGGTTTTATGGCCTTTTGGCCATAGTTCCAAATTGCTCTATATAAGGGTTAAATCCATATACAACTTCACCAACAATGCATTAATGTCTCATTTTCCCCATATCCCCAACAACATTTGTCATTTTCCTCTGCTGTCCTGTTATTCAATTCAATAGGTTTAAGGTAGCACCACAGAATTGTTTTTACTTGCATCTTTCTAATCAATAGTGAGTTAGAGCATTTTATATGACTATAGATAGTTTTATTTCATCTGAAAATTGTTCATATATTTTGATCATTTATCTATTGGGGAATGGCTCTTATTTCAATAAATTTGACTTGGTTCTCTATATGTTTGAGAAATGAGACCTTTATCAGACAAATTTGCTCCAAAAATTTTTCACAGTTACTATGTATTTCCCTCAATCCTATTTCCTCCCTTCACCATTTACTCTATTTTCTATGTCCTTTCACCCTGTCCCTCCTCAAAAGTATTTTGCTTCTGACTGCCTCCTCCCTCAATCTGCTCTTCCTTCTATCACCCCCCCCATTCACTTCCTCTCCTACTTTCCTGCAGGGTAAGATAGATTTCTATACCCAATTGATTGTGTATGCTATTCCCTCTTGAGCCAATTTTGATGAGAGTAAGGTTCACTCACTTACCCACAACTCCTCCATCTTCCCCTCTACTGTATAAGCTTTTTCTTGCTTCTTTTATGTGAGATAATTTACCCCATTCCACCTCTCTCCTCTTTCTCCCAATGCATTCCTCTCTCATCCCTTCATTTTATTTTTTAAAGATATCATCTCCTCATATTCACCTGTGTCTTCTGTCTAAACGTACTCCATCCAAATACCCTAATAATGAGAAAGTTCTTATGAGTTACAAGCATCATCTTCCCATGTAGGAATGTTAACAGTTTAACCTTTTAATATCCCTTATGATTTCTTTTTCCTGTTTACCCTTTTATGTTTCTCTTGAATCTTTTATTTGAAAGTCAAATTTTTTATTCACCTCAGGTCTTTTCATCACAAATACCTTAAAGCCCTCTTTTTCATTGAAGTCCCATTTTTCCCCTGAAGGATTATACTTAGTTTTGCTGGACAGGTGGTTCTTGGTTGTAATCCCAGTTACTTTGCCCTCCAGAATATCATATTTCAAGTCCTCCAATCCTTTAATGTAGAAGCTGCTAAATCTTGTGTTACTCTGACTATGGCTCCACAATACTTGAGCTGTTTCTTTCTGGCTGCTTGCAATATTTTCTCCTTTACTTGGAAGTTTTGGAATATAGCTATAATTTTCCTCTGAGTTTTCATTTTGGGATTTCTTTCAGGAGGTGATAAGTGGCTTCTTTCAATTTCTATTTTACCCTCTGGTTCCAGAATATCAGGGAAGTTTTCCCTGATGATTTCTTAGCAGATGATGTCTAGGCTCTTTTTCTGATCATGACTTTCAGGTAATCCAATAATTTTCAAATTATCTCTCCTAGAGCTATTTTCCAGGTCAGTTGTTTTTCCAGTGAGACATTTCACATTGCCTTCTATTTTTTCATTCTTTTGTTTTTGTTTTATTGTTTCTTGAATTCTCATAAAGTCATTAAATTCCATTTGTTCAATCCTAATTTTTCAGAAGTTATTTTCCCCAGTGAGTTTTTGTACCTCTTTTTCCATTTGGCCAATTTTATTTTTCAAAGCATTATTTCCCTCATTGGCTTTTTGTACCTCTTTTACCATTTGGCCTAGTCTGTTTTTTATTTTATTTATTTTATTTTTTATTTTTTGAAGGGCAATGAGGGTTAAGTGACTTGCCCAGGGTCACACAACTAGTAAGTGTCAAGTGTCTGAGTCCAGATTTGAACTAAGGTCCTCCTCAATCCAGAGTCGGTGCTTTATCCACTGCACCACCTAGCTGCCCCCTAGTCTATTTTTTAAGGTGTTATTTTCTTCAGTATTTTTTATGGCCCCTTTACCAAAGCATGGACTTTTTTCATGATTTTCTTACATCACTCTCCTTTCTCTTTCTATTTTTTCATCCACCTCTCTTACTTTATTTTCAAAGTCCTTTTTGAGAGCTTCTATGGCCTGAGACTAATTCATATTTTTCTTGGAAGCTTTGGATGTAGGAGCTTTGACTTTGTTATCTTCTCCTGAAGGTGTATTTTGATCTTCCCTGTCACCATCGTAACTTTCTATGGTCAGAATTTTTTCTGCTTGCCCATCTTCCCAGCATATTTATTGACTTTTAATTCTTCTTTAAAGTGGAACATTGCTTTGAGGGTGGAGGGTCCACTGTCCCAATCTTCAGGAGAGCTTGTGCAGCTATTTTCAGAGATGCTTGTAGGGAATTTGTAAATTTTCAGTTCTTCCAAGGTGGTATGATTTAAGAAGAGGTAGGTTTACTACTCTCCTGGCCTGTGCTCTGGTCTGCAAGCAACCACAAGCCTGCTTTTCTTTTCTGCCCTGGAACCATGAGGACCATCCAGCTCCACTGTGGTTGCAAGCTCTGGTGTGCTAGTGCTCCTCCACAGCCTGGGACCTCCACCCAAGATTCTGACCTGGATCCGAGTATGGGCAAAACAACAGAGTCCTGCCTCAGCACTAGCAAAAAGATCCTTGTAATCTTCTGGCCAATTGTTTGACCCCCTTACCCTCTGGATTGAGTTCCAGAAGCAGTTGCTGCTGATGACATCATGATGATGAAGATGGTGATGATGATGATGATGCAGCAGCAGCAGTGGCTCCCAAGGCCTGCTCCTAGTTTGCTGGGACTGGGTCTGTGCTAGCGAGGCATGCCTTGGACTGCACTCCACTCTCACCCTGGTGTGATAGACCTTTCCTACAGACCTTCTAAGTTGTCTTTGGCTAGAAAATTATTTCACCCTATCCTTTTGTGGGTTCTGCTGCTCCAGGAATTGTCTTATGGCATTATTTGAAGGTATTTGGAGGGATCTTAGGGAGAGCTCAGGCAAGTCACTGTCTTTCCTCTGCCATCTTGGCTCCACCCCCAAATATAATCAGGAATTGTTATTTTTTTTCATTATTTTCCTTGATAAATATGTTGCTTACCATTTGTGATAGCCTTGTTTTGTAAAACTAAGCTGGCCAAGTGTAAGTTAAGTGTTATCTTTCCCTTTAGAAAACTAGGAAAAGTAGCTTTGATATGAACCCCTAAAAAGAGCATTATAACCCTAGACTACCAATATTTGAGGTAAGAGAAAATTCTAGCCCTCTTAGAGATAGGAGAGAAAAATTCGTTCTCTCCCAGTCTCAGCTATCCTGGATTCTATCTGTACCTTCCTCTGCTCAGCTACTGAAAATGCAGCTTTGGCTCTCCTCCTACTCTCTCAAAGGTAAAAATGGGCAGCTAGGTGGTGCAATGGATAGGGCATTGGCCCTGGAGTGAGGAAGACCCAAGTTCAAATCTCACATCAGATGCTTACCAGTTGTGTGACCCTGGACAAGTCACTTTACCTCAATGGCCTTAAACATCCAGGGCCATCTCCAGCCATCCTGATGTATATCTTGCCACTGGACCCAGATGGCTTTGGAGGAGAGCGTGAGGCTGGCGACCCTTGCACAGCCCTCCCTTGCTTAAATCCAATTCATTGCAAGTAATGACATCATGGTCCTCTTGGAGAACAAAGGACAAACAACAACAACAAAGGTAAAAATCATAGTCCTCCTGAAGACAAAGTGAGTCAGACCTAAAATTCATATACATCTGCGCTACACCTGGGCCGGTTGGTCTATATTAGACAGCCCATCCATCTATATTACATGTGGAATAGATTGAAAATAGTGTGAGAGGTGAAGGCACTACTGGGAAGGGGGATCAAAAAAGACTTTCTGCAGAAGGTTTGAGCTGACTTTGAAAGAAGTCACAGAAATTAAGTTGGAAATCAGGGAGCAGGGCATTCTAGGCATGGGAGACAGCCAGTGCAAAGATAAAACTCAGCATAGGACTGGACACTGCCTCCCTTTCTTCCTACATCTTGCCTCAAAATGCAGGGACTTTCTTCAAATGTACCCCCTCTCACCTTGGTGTATTAAGTTAGACAGCTAGGTGTTACACTAGATAGAGCACTAGACTTGGGGTGAGGAAAACCTCATTTACTCGCTATGTGACTCTGGGAACATCATTTAATTTCCAGCTCAACTTCCTCACCTGTAAAATGAGGATAATAAATGTACCTAACTCAAAGAAGTGTTGTAAGATAATCAATATAAAGTTCTTTGTAAACGCTAAAGTGCTATATTGGTTCAGGGGATAGAACAAGTGTCTGAAGTAAGAAAGACTTGAGTTCAAATTCAACATCAGATACTATCTGTGTAAATGTTGGCAAGTCACTCAACCTCTGTTTGCCTGTTTTCTCATCTGTAAAATAGAAATAATCATAGTACCTACCTCCCAGGGTTGTTGTGAGGATTAAATGAGATAATAATTGTAAAGTTCTTAGCACAGTGCCTAGCATGTAGTAAACACTAAATAAATGTTAGCTCTTATTTATTATTATTGTTGTTGGTTTTGTTATTGTCATATTCTCCAAGGCCATCCCAGCCTTACAATCCCTTTTTCTTTCTGGTACCTAAGAGATGTGGATAAAAAAGTCCAAAACATTATCCTGTATACACAATACAGTTAAATATTTAGCAAATGTTTATTGAATGAATGAATGAACAAAAGAAAAATTTGGGAAGCCAGGTATCCAAGGACAAGATTGAACAGGCAGAAGGATCACTAAATATATGTTAAAAGTTAGAAGTCAAAAAGAAAACTGTAGTATTTTGGTTTGTTTGTTTGTTTGTTTGTTTAAATGAAAGCTAAGGACCAGGAAAGCCAGACTTGGGGGGTGGGGGGTTGGTGTTAATATTCCTGATATTGGTCAGGAAATCGATTGAACCAGATAGGAGGATCTATTTCTTTAATGATCAGGAAACCTCAGAGAAAGAGCATTGTAGATTAGGATAGAGATAGAAATAAGGGGAATTAAGAGGGGAAAATAGTTTAATAAAAGGAGAAATAGCTGGCTATAAAAAATTTTAATTCAAGAATTTTTTCTTATAGGTTTTCCTCGCTTTGTTCCCTGCCCCCTCTTTACAGAGAAGGTGGAAGGAGAGAAACATGCTCAGTACACTATGGTTGATTGAATCAACTTCTACTCCCTTTTCTCTCTTCTCTTCCCTTCTTCAAGACCCCAATCACAGGTTCTTAGCCTTTCTTTCCTTTTAAGCTCCTATTCATAATACCCCCAAATGTAGAGTTTGTTTCGCTTATGACTAACCCCAATCTGAATCTACCCTTCCTCTAATTCCCCCCTCATCCTTCTCTCCTATTTCCCTGGTGAGTTGAATATGTTCCTACCCCAAACTGTACATGTTCTCCCCTCCCTTGACCAATTCAGATGAAAATAAAGTTTAAGTAGTAAGTACTTTCCCCCATCCCTTGCACAATGTTTCTTCACCCATCTTCCTCTTTTCTTCCCTAGGAAAATCCTCTCCTTTCTTTCTCCTTTCTTCTTTTAAGATTATCAGAATATAACAAAACTATTCTCAAGCCCTGTCTGATTTAATTCCCTTTATAATCTTTTATGATATTAAGATGCTGAGGGAACACGTGTCATCCCTTCTCACTATAATGTAGACATTATCCTCATATAATCCCTTACACTTGCTTTCTTTATTTACCCTTTTCTTTTTCTTTCACTTCCTGTTTTTGAATTGAAGTTTCTACTGAGCTCTGATGTTTTCAATAGGCATACTTGGAAGTCTTCTATTTCAATAAAGGTCTCTTCAATATAATCCCCAGCAGGGGTATACTCAGTTTTGCTGGGTAAATTATTATAGATTGTTAGCCTATATCTTTTGTCTTTTGACATTTCATATGCTCTCCTTTCCTTTAGCTGCTAAAATTTTTTTTTGGATAACCCTCAAACTTCTTGCAGCAGTCTTCCTTTGACCTGGAAGCTCTGGATTTTTTGGCTATAATATTCCAGGAATTTTCACTTTGGAGTTTCTTTCAGGAAGTGAGTGGTGGATTCTAATTTCACTTTGCCCTTTTCTTCTAATAGATCTAGATAGCTTTCTTTCAAGATTTCTGAGATATGGCATACAAGATCTTTGGGGGGGGGTCATAACTTACAGAGGATTTTAAAATTCTTTCTCCTTAACCTGTTTTCAAAATCATCTCTTTTTATAACAGATGCCTTTCTTCAATCTTTTGGCTTTATTTTAATATTCCTTGTTGTTTAGTGAAGTCACTGACTTCCATTTGGCTCATTCTAATTTTGAATGATTCTGTTGCTATGCTCAGATTTTGTACCTCTTATAGTAAGTTGTTGCTTCTCCTTCCCAGTCCTTCCTCCAAAGCTTTCATTTCGTTTCCATTTTTTTCTTCTAATGCTTTATAATGTCATTTTAAGTTCTTTTAGAAGAAGTCTTGATATCTTTCCTAGGAATTCTACCTGACCCTGTGGCAAAGCTGTGTTTTTCTGAAGGGCTCTGCTTATAGGTGCTTTGGATTTATTTTCTTCTTCTGGATTTGTGTCTCAGGCATCACTAGCCCCACAATAACTCTTTCTTGCTAGAATTTTCATACATGTTTTTTCATTTAATTTTTAATTTATGGAATAAAATGAGCTTTTCTAAAACATAGTATAATTTTTAAAATAAAAAAGATGATTGCACATGAAATAGCAAATCTATTATCTATAACTTGTTGTTCCTTCTAAATATATAATAAAGTTACAATGTAAATTTTTTTCTTTTTTTTTCTTCACTCTTCCCTGCCCTAGAGATGGCTAACATTAGACACAAATATGTGTGTATGTGTGCATATATATAGATATATATGTAAAATTATTCTATACATACTTCTATTTATCAGTTCTTTGTTTGCAGACAGTGTCTTCATATGTTCTTTTAATTTGGGGATTTATAATAGTCAAAATGAATTATTCACTCCAAGTTGTTCTTAAAATAATGTTGCTGTTACTGTATACATTCTCTTGGTTCTGCTCATTTTGTTCTTCATTATTTTGTATGAGTTTTGTAAAAATCAATGAGCTCATCATTTCTTATAGTACAATAGTATTCCATCACAATCCTATACCACAACTTGTTCAGCCATTCCCCAATTGATGGGCATCCCCACAATTTCCAGGTTTTTGCCACCACAAAGAACTGCTACAAATATTTTAGAACATATAGGTTATTTCCCTTTTCCCTAATCTTCTTTGGAAATAGACCAAGTAGTGGCATTTCTGGGTCAAAGGACATAGCCATTTTAATAACTCTTTGGGTATAATTCCAGAATGCTCTCCAAAATGTTTAGATCAGTTCACAATTCCACCAACAATGAATTCATGTCCCAATTTTTCCAGATCCCTTCAAATATTTGTTACTTTCTCCTTCAATCATTTTAGCCAATCTGATAGGTATAAAATGATATCTAATGGTTGTTTTAATTTGCATTTCTCCAATCAATGCTTTAGAGCATTTTTCATGTAACTATAAATTGTTTATAATAACTATAGTGAAACTTTTTTTCATTTACTCATTGTTTCAGCCTTACTTTCTGGATTGGAATTCTATATTGGGGCCAATCTTTACATACTTCTGAAGAGACTGTTGTATGGTTTTGTATGTTTTGTATAGTTCTGGTCTGTCTTATCTACAGTCTCAAAATTATGATCTCAGGGTACAGCGGTCTTTTAAAAAAAAGGTAATCAAAATTTATTTTTTTCAATTAACAAAAACTTATCTTCTCTCCCACTCTTAAAAAAGCAATTCAAAATAAATAGTCATCCAGTTAATAAGCATTTAGTAAGCACTTCAAGTAGTGAAGGAGACAACAAGCAAACAACTATGTACAAACAAGCTAGATATGGTATAAATAAATAATTAACAGAGGAAAGATATTATGAGAATTAAGAGGGATTGGAAAAGGCTTCCTCTCAAAGATGGGATTTTACTTGTTACCTGAAGGAAGTCAAGAAGTAGAGATAATAAGGAACAGTGTTTCAGACATGGATATGTATAGTTAAGCAAAACACATTCCCACATTAGCCCTGTATAAAATATATGTTTCATTGTATACCCTTAGTCCATCACCTTACTATTAGAAGGTATGTAGCAGGGGAGCTAGGTGGCACAGTGGGTAGAGGACCAGCCCTGGAGTCAGGAGGACCTGAATTCAAATTTTGCCTCAGACCCTTGACATTTACTAGCTGTGTGACCCTGGGCATGTTACTTAACTACAATTGCCTCACCAAAAGAAGAAGAAGAAGAAGAAGAAGAAGAAGAAGAAGAAGAAGAAGAAGAAGAAGAAGAAGAAGAAGAAGAAGAAGAAGGTATGTAGCATGCTTCACCTTCAGTCTACTAGAATCATTGCTTTGGTCAGAGCTAAGTCTTTCAAAGTTGTTTGTTTCAACTGTGTTATTGTTATTGTATAAATTCTATTTCTGTTTCTGCTCATTTTACTCTCTACCAATTCATACAAGTCTTCCCAGATTTCATACAAAGTATCCCTTTGATTGTTTCATATGGTATATTAGTATTCCATTATGTTCATATACCTTCATTTGTTTAATCGTTCCCCAGATTACCCCCCTTAGTTTCAAGTTCTTTGCAACTACAAAAAAAAAAAAGCAACTAAAATTGTTTATACACATTTAGGTCCTTTTCCTCTTTCTTTAATCCCTTTGGGCACCTAGGTGGTAAAGGAGGTAGAGTGCTAAACCTAGAGGCAAGAAGACCTCAGACCCTCACTAGCTATGTGAACCTGGGCAAGTCACCCAGGATTACCACCGAGGGCTATTGTAAGGATCAAATGAGATAATACTTGTAAAGCACTTAGCACAATGCCTAGAACATAGTAAGCAAAATAGAGTTGTTGTTGTTGTTGTTATCTTTGGGGTTTAGGCCTAGTAGTGGTATCACTCCATCAAATAGTCAATTTAATAATTTTGGGGTAATAGCTGTAAATTGCTTTTCAGGATAGCTAGACCAATTCACAGTTCCTACAGTCTCTCAAAAATAGGCCATTTTGCATTTTTGCCAACTTTGCTAGCCTAATAGATATGAAATAGACCCTCAGAGTTTCCTTAATTTTCATTTCTCAAAAAAAAAATCCATTTCTCCAGTTATTAGTCATTTGATGTATTTTTTTCTACATGACTATTGATAGCTTGGATTTGAGTAACTGTTCTTCAAGGATCACAGGGGCAACTCCGACCAGGGAGGTACAAATATCCAGGAATCCCTATGCCCCAGTCTGATGCCCTCTTGGACTTGGTTTGAATCTAGACAACACTGCTGCAAATTTGCCACTGGATAGAGCTCTAGTAGACAGTTACAGGCCATAGCTGTTTCAGCTAAACAGAAGACTGCAAGTTCAGAACAGTCCTCCTTGCTTACCCCTTATCTGAACCCGTATTTCTGTTCTAGGGTCACAATGACAGAGCTCTAGGCCAATGCCTGGTCTGAGCCTGTGGAATGAGTCTGTGATTCCACTAACTGCCAGCCACCTCCTACCTCCTGTTCTCAGGCAACAAGTTGAATCCATAATCCTGCTCTAGGGTGAGATGGACAGCACTGTGGTCCTGTTCTGAACGCAAAGGCTGAGTCCAAGATCTCATTCAGAGTCAGAACAACGGTGCTGAGGCTCTCTTTGGAGATCAAAAGTTGAGTTGACAATGTTACTACAGAGTCAGAGGACTCTGCTCTTAGCCACAGGACTAAGTAAAACCCCAGCACACTCTACTTCCATAGTTCCTACCCTGTTCACTTACCTGTGGGCTGAATTTGTGACATGGACTGGAAAAGTGACCTAGTGGATCTGGTCTTCTTAGAGCTTTGTTGGAGCAATAATGGGGGTAAAAAGCTAGGTAGGACAGCATCTTCCACTCTGCTTCTGATCTCCCAATTTCAAGAAATTGGACTGTAATAACTTGGACAAAGGTCTCATCTTAGGGGTTAAATCCTGTGTACCTTCAAAAACACTAACAACTCTTAATGATCTAGTGCTTGCACACACTTCCCTAATAATGCAGCATTTGTGCCTTCTAAACAAATCATCTCTCAGTGTCTTGATGCTTGACAGCTGAGAGGTAGAAAGGAAAGAAATGAAGGAGGAGGGAATGCATTTCAAGACTACAGCCCACAAAAAAGAGCTCCCCATGTCGTTATGTTGGAATATCACAGGTGATGCAAAAAGCAGGGGGCTTGGATCTGGTGCTTCACAAATAAAGAGAAGAGTGACCTTATGGTGACCAAGTTTACTCTGGGTTCAATGTTTCCTTTGTAAATTAGTGCTCATCCTCCCATTAATCACAAGCATGCTGCTGAATGGACAGGAAGTTAGCATGGCCAAGGCAAATGAGAAAAGGAGACTTGAGGAGATGAAGTCTTCTCATTCAGAGATTAGAATAGCTAGAAGGGAAAGATACTCGTGCTCTCTACTTACTTTGAATATCTTTTTGACTATGGTAGAGGTATCCTTCTCATTGATAAGGGCTGCCCCCCTAAAACTATAGCCTGAGGGTCCAATCCAGTCTCCACCTGTTTTTGTACAACCCAGGAACGAAGAATGGTTTTTACATATTTTTTTCAGGGCGACGGGGGTAAAGTGACTTGCCCAGGGTCACACAGCTAGTAAGTGTCAAGTGTCTGAGGCCGGATTTGAACTCAGGTACTCTTGAATCCAGGGCTGGTGCTTTATCCACTGTGCCACCTAGCCGCCCCGATTTTTACATTTTTAAATAAAACTTTATAAAACTAAAACAAAACGAAACTTTATTTCAAGATTTTTTTAAATCATTCTTAGCTCACTTCCCCCAGATAATAAGAAATGACTATCATAATGGAAATAAAGTAAATCTTGATGGGAAATGATGTTTCCTTCTTACAATTTGTGATAGAGGAGAGGAAAACCATGCATATAATCTGGCATGTACACCTTAGATTTTTGGAAGAGCAGATTTTTAAAAGATTCAGAGGAAGAATAATGTTCAAATCTTATTCAATGAGTAGGCCTAGGAAGAATGGGAAGCTATCAAACTATAATTCTGAAGATGGAAAGAAAAACAATCCCTGTGAGAAAGAAAAGGGAGAGCTGTCTAAAGATGTAGTGCAAATGCACAAAGAATTTACTAACCAATTTAGATTTTTTAAAATATATATCCATGTAATGGGAAGTGGGATAACAGAAACTCCACCCTCCCTCGACCACACCCCTGGAATGTTGAGTCTGTGTCTTGGCCTCTCTGGGGAAATATGTGACTCCATGATGAAAAGATTTAGGGCTTTGGAGTGATTCAGAAAACCCTAAGAAGCCCATTGCCTGCCTCTCACTCTGCTCTGTGGCCCCAGAGAAAGATGCTGACTTAATTTTTAAAAGGAGAATCAGCCACCACTTTCTCTTTCTCCCAATGACTCTCCGCAATACATGCCAAGTAGTTTTCTCCCTGGGCTTCCTTTCAGAGGTATAAATGGCAGCTTCAAACACATGTCTGCTAAAGTATGTGTTGGCTTAACCTAGCCTGAGCCTGGGCCTGGGCCTAGGTCTTGGATCCCCACCTCCTTTTATTTTGGGCAGCTAGGTGGAACAGTGGATAGAGCACCGGCCCTGAATTTGGGAGGACTTGAGTTCAAATCTCAATTCAAATACTCAGTAGCTGTGTGACCCTGGGCAAGTCACTTAACCTCAATTGCCTTAAACATCCAGGGTCATCTTCCAGTCATCCTGATATATCTTGCCACTGGGCCCAGATGGCTTTGGAAAAGAAAGTGAGGTTGATGACCTTACACAACCTTCCCTCACTTAAAAAATCCAATTCAGTGCATGTCATGACATCATCTTGATGTCATGGTCCTTTTTGGGATGAAGGACAAACAACAAAAACCTTCCCTGAGCCAAACAGTAATGAATATTTCCAGCTTTAGAGGCATCCTTCTGAGCTGAAAAGATCTGGAGCTGTTGAGTAAATCAGCTGGAGATGATTGGCAACAAGAAGAGTGTCCTGTACCCACATCCTTCTTGAAGATGACCATAGAAAGGAGAAGCCCCAAGCACAGGCCTAGCTTGTCTGAAAATATGAACCTTGTGGGAGTTGTTCAAAGAGAATAAAATATGAAATATGAAATGCTAATTCAGTGGGCCCCAAAACTGCTTCATACTTTGATATTTAAGTCTCACCCTCCAGGGGAAAATAGTAGTAGTTATAAGTTATTGATATTTTTCCTGTCTTTTTCCATGCATCCTTGGGACAAAAGCACTTCATTTGTGAAGTTCCATGCCTGAGTTCTAAGTCGTCCATTTGGAGAGATCATAGACATGATTAAAATCTCAGCTTTAGGGGCAGCTAGGTGGTGCAGTGGATAGAGCACTGGCTCTGGAGTCAGGAGTACCTGAATTCAAATCTGGCCTCAAACACTTAACACTTACTAGCTGGGTGACCCTGGGCAAGTCACTTAACTCCAATTGCCTCACTTAAAAAAAATAATAATCTAAGCTTTAAGTCATTGTACCTAGGGCCCCAGGATAGGCAAGTAAAGAGCCAGAGTTTCAGAAAGACCTTTTTTTAAGAGGCCAGGCTTCCCCAAAACTGAACCCAGACCTGAGAGGGATTCCTTAGTGAAGATGGAGAGCATGATCACTAGGTCCTTCCTGGACCCAGAAGTTCTGTGTGTCATTACATATAGAAGAAAAGAAACAAGGGCACATAATTGAGGCTACAAGTGCTAAAGCTCAGATTTAGCTAAGACCAACAAGATCAATAAAAAGAATTATGTTTTTTAATGGGGGAAAGAGGTGGATCAGAGAAGGGATAGGACTGCTCATATCAGTGTAGCTAGGATAATAATAGCAGAAGAAAGAAAAGGTAGCAATAATCAATTCTAATTTTATATGTTTTCTCTGCCAAGGTGAATGATGTATAGAATGAAAAAGACCTTACTATCTAGTTATTTTAAATAGTCTGAAAAAAAAAATTGAATACTATTGCTGACACACAGGGTAGTTTCTCTATTTTTCTCTTTTGATTAAATCTATTTTGACTTTAAATTTTGTCTGAGATCATGATTACTATCCCTGCTTTTTTACATAATAAATTCTCCTGCCTTTTATTTTATTTTTGCATGTATCACTCATTTTTATAATGTTTCTTGAAAGCACCATATTGTTGAGTTCAAATTTTTATTCTGCTATCCACTTCCATTTTATGGGTAAATTCCTCCCATTCACATTCTAATCTACAATTACTTGTGTATTTTCTTCCTTTCTATTGTTCCTCACTATCCTTCTCACCCTAATGACCCTATTCCTCCTCACTCTTCTGCTTTACTTTTACCTATTTCCTTGGCCTCCTATTCCTTACCCTACCCACCCCTCTAAGAGTCCCTCCTCTATCCTCTCCCTGCTCCTTATCCTCTTTTACCCCATTCCTAATGAGAATTAGGTTCCATCACTACTGGCCATCCTCACTACTGGATTCTTCTATGTCAATTTTTTTTTCTGTGCCTCATTTTTATGCAATAATTACTCCCTTTTCTCTCTCCCTACAGAATTTTATTTTTTTAGAATCATCACATCATACTTAACTCAGCCAAAACTTTTCTCTATCAAACTACCCAAATAATAATGGTACTCATAAAAATACTGCTAATATTTTCACATATAAGAAGTAAAGACTTTATCCTTACTGAGTCCTTATAATTGGTCTTTAATGTTTACCTTATATTTTTCTTGAATGTTATATGTTGAATTTTCCCTTAAGTGCTAGGTTTTTTGTCACAAAAACCTGACAGTCTTTCAATTCGTTGAATGTTCTTTTTTTCATTCATGATTATACTTAACTTTTCTGAGTAAGTTACCCTTGGTCATAACCCCAGTTTTTTTGCTCTATGTAATATAGTATTCCAAGATCTATGCTCATTCAAAATAGTAGCCACTAAGTCTTGTGTAATACTTATTATAGCTCCATATTTAAATTTTTTTCTTGTTGCTTCCAGTATTTTCTCCTTAACCTGGGAGCTTTGAAATTTGGCTTTGATATTCCTGTAGTTTTTCCTCCTGAGATCTCTTTCAGGTGGTGGTTGGTGGGGTTTTTTTTCCTATTTCTGCTTTGCCTTTGGGGGGGGAGACAGGGTAATGAGGGTTAAGTGACTTGCCCAGGGTGACACAGTCACACAGCTAGTAAGTGTCAAGTGTCTGAGGTCAGATTTGAACTCGGGTCTTCCTAAATCCAGGGCTGGTGCTTTATTCATTGCACCACCCAGCTGTCCCCATCTGCTTTGCCTTCTTGTTCTAAAACTTCAAGACAATTTTGCTCAATAATTTCTTGTAATATTGTATCAAGATTCTTTTTTATCATAATTTTCAAGTCATCCAATTCTTTTTCTTTTTCTTTTTTGCAGAGCAATGGGGGTTAAATGACTTTCCCAGGGTCACCCAGCTAGTAAGTGTCAAGTATATGAGGCTGGATTTGAACTCAGGTCCTCATGAATCCAGGGCCAGTGCTTTATCCACTGTGCCACCTAGCTGCCCCAGTCCAATTATTGTCCAGATCAGTCATTTTCTGATGATATATTTCACTTTCTCTTCTATTTTTTCATTCTTTTGGTTTTGTTTTATGATTTCTTGCTGTCTTAGAACATCATCTTCTCCTTGCTGAATTCTAGTTTTCAAGGAATTATTTTCTTCCTTGAATTTTTGGTTGTCTATCTAAAGTTGGTTGACTTTTTTTTCATAATTTTCTTGGATTGCTCTTATTTTTTCCTATTTTTCCTCAATTTCTCTCTCTTTTTTGGTGGGGGGAGAATGGGGCAATGAGGGTTAAGTTACTTGTCCAGGGTCACACAGCTAGTAAGTGCCAAGTGACTGAGGCTGAATTTGAACTCAGGTCCTCCTGAATCCAAGGCCAGTGCTTTATCTACTGTGCCACTTAGCTGCCCTGAATTTCTCTTATTTGGTTTTTAAAGTTCTTTTTAAGTTCTTCTGAGAAGTCTTTTTATGCTTGAGATTATTTGATGTTTCTCACTAAAAAAGGAGTTGCTTTTTCAGCTCCATCATCTTCCTCTGAATGTGAATGCAGATCTTCTCTATCCCCATAAGATCTATGATTGGGTTTATTCTCCTTTGCTTGCTCATTTTTACTTTTTTTGTTTTTAGCAATTCTTTTCTGAGGTCTGTCTTGGGGCCCAACCTTGGGCTCTCCTCTTCACTCCATAGCCATGGCTAGACCCCGAGCCACACACTATCTCACAAATGATCTTGCTCCCAGCAGTCCCTTTGGTGGCTGCAAACCACAGCTGTCCTCTCTACCCTGGAACTGAAACCACAGACTCTGCTCTCCTGCAGGTGTCCACAGCCCACAGAGTCCCTGCCCCTCACTACTGAACTCACCATGTGTGCTAGCTCCTTCTATCTGCAGTTACAGCTATGCTTGACATCCAGTCCCTCAACAGTGGAAGGTCTTTAAATTTTCTCCTACTCACTGATCAGTCAGTCCCCTACATTGTCTGTTTCTAAGGCCACTTAAGCCTGATTGCCCCACCAAAAGGTTGATGCAACAGGTCCATCAAAACCTAAGCAATTTTGTCTGGGCTTTAAAATCTCAATAAAAATTACTACCATTGCAATAAATGTTACATGGCATGAGACAGAGGAAAGGAGGTTGTGATATCAAAAGGTCCTTTTTAATCAAAATCTTCAAGCACCTTGGCAGCATCTTGGATGTAGGGGCCCAGAGCTTTTAGGGCCACTGATGAAGGATAATGAGGATACACTATGGTTCTTCTAGAGATAGACTGGAAAGATGTGAAGAATATCTAGAAATTCCACAGATTCTGACCATGGTGGATTCTTTAGGTAGTTGAAAAGTGGCCCCATAACCATGTCAGCTTCAAAGGGAATGCCACTCCAGTGCTGCCAGGTTTTTACAATTCTTTCTATTCTAGCAGTATTTAGAGATGAAGCCAGAGCACATGGTGAATACCACTTAGTATGCTTTTTCTGCACATCCATGTCAATGGACTTGGACTCTGCTTCATTCTTTGGGAAGCAGTCTAACTTAGGGTATGCAGAAAACAACTTCATCCTCTTTCTTAGGAAAACTATGGAAGTAGAGTGACATATGATCTTCTCTAAGCTTTTGTTGAGAATTCCAATCTCTTCCTTTCTTGGTCACAAGCTCCCTCTCTTCTGCTTCCAAAAATCTTGAGATGCTGTTTTCTCTTCTTCACTTAGAACAAACCAATCTACCTTTTTCTCCATAGAGAAATTCCCAGGAGTTTTCTCTAAGTCTACATGGAAGAAAGCATGCATTTCCTTTTCTTCCTTCTGCTTCAGGGAACCCCTGGATTCTTGCTTTTCCTCTAGGGAACTTTGATATGCTCTCTCCAGGGCCTTCCTTAGAAAAGCTGGTGCAGGGGCGGCTAGGTGGTGCAGTGGATAGGGTAAGTCACTTAACCCCAATTGCCTCACCAACAAAAAAAAAAAAGAAAAGCTGGTGCCCACAGCACTGGCAATGCCAGGGTGGCAGAATCTAACAGGGTACTAACCTAGAGGTATGGGCCTTGAGGAGCCCAAGGGCTGCCCATCAGGGTTCCAGGGGTCAGGTCGGGGGGCCTGAGCCTGGCTGTCCTGGCCTCCAAGCACTGTGAAACTGGGTTCTCCTGACTCTGGGAGGGTTGGCATCATTGGGGACACAGTGGGGCTCCTGATCTGGGTCTGGGCTACTGTAGGGGTCTGGGCCAATCCAGTGTGTTAGGAAGCCCTCAGAAGCCCTGTGGCCCAATTTTTCTTCCTATCTCCCTTGTTCCTCCCCAAGACAGCAAGTAATCTGATATAGGTATATATGCTTGTGCAATCATGTAAAACACATTTCTACATTAGTCATGTAGTAAAAGAAGAAACAGAAAAAAGGGAAACCAATAATTTGTTGAGACCTATAAATTCCTTCTTGTGTCTTTCTATTAGATTTGTCAAGTTCTTATGCCCAAAGGGCAATCAAATTGTGCATACTCTTTGACCCAGCAATACCACTTCCAGTTTTGTACCCCAAAGAGATCATAGAAAGGGGGAAAGGACCTACGTATACAAAAATATTTATAGCTGCTCTCTCTGTGGTAGCAAGGAATTGGAAATTGAGGGGATGCCCATCAATTGGGGAGTGGCTGAACAAGTTGTGGTATATGAACGTAATGGAATACTTCTGTGCTGTAAGAAACAATGAACATGCAGATTTCAGAAAAAATTTGGAGAGACTTACATGACCTGATGCTGAGTGAAGTGAGCAGAACCAATAGCAACCCTGTGTGGTGATCAACTGTGATAGACTTAGCTCTTCTCAGCAATACAATAATCCAAAACAATTCCAAAAGACTAATCATGAAAAATGCTGTCCACATGCAGAGAAAGAACAGATGGAGTCTGAATGCAGATTGAAGCATGCTATTTTCACTTGGGGGGGTTTCTATGAACCTATATTTATCAGGGAAGGGATTTGCTCTAGAAGTAACTGACTCAGGCACAGAATTCTGGGGCTTCTAATTTCATCCTTAAAAACAGTGACTAAAACACTAAACCACACAACCTTTTGCCTTTACTTTTAACCTTTTTTTTTTTTGGCAAGGCAATTGGGGTTAAGTGACTTGCCCAGGGTCACACAGCTAGTAAGTGTTAAGTGCCTGAGGCTGGATTTGAACTCAGGTCCTCCTGACTCCAGGGCCAGTGCTCTATCCACTGTGCCACCTAGCTGCCCCTTAACCTTTTTTTTTAAACCAGGCCTACTCAACTTTCAGAAGTCTCTGAGATACCAGGGGTGTGTGTGTGTGTGTGTGTGTGTGAGAGAGAGAGAGAGAGAGAGAGAGAGAGAGAGAGAGAGAGAGAGAGAGAGAGAGAGAGAGAGAGAGAAATGTAGTGAACTCCTCTCCTGGGAACTGAACATCAGTCCAAGCATTCCTAAGTTAACTGCTGCTATTAACTGAAAATAGGGGGAAAGCACTTGTCAAGACTTGTCTCTGGTCATGTCCCAGGGAAGCACCTCATGCTTCTTGTCCAGCCCAGCCTGTGAGAAAAGAATTTGCTTTAGTGACATCACTCAAATCCAAGGCCTGGCCACAGAAAAGTAAACAAGATACCACTTTGCCATCCTGGTCCCTAACATCCCAACCCCGACTTACTAGAGGGGTTTTTTGGACCTTACATACCCCAGGGACAAACATAAATTTCCTTTTAACTTCTCTTTTCCTCTCAGGAGAAGGGCATCTTTGGTGCCACTGCTGTATTTATCTCATGTTACAGTAATACAGATTAAATGAGATAATGCAGATAATGTGCTTTGCAAACCTTAGAGTTTATATAAATGTCAGCTGTTATTGCCAACTATTGTCAGTGCTGTTATTTCTTCCTAGTCTTTCACAAGTTCCAACTTGAAGGGCTTGACTTCTTCCACCATCCTGTCCATTCTTACCCTGCACAGGAAGGGAAAATAAAATAGTTAACCTCAATCGAACTTCTCAGATCTGCAGGCATTTCCTTCCCGCCCCCCCCCCCCAAGCCTTGGCTTTGCTCCACTTCTTGCATAAGTTTGGAGTTTTACTGTTTTCTCAGTCATATGTTTTTTTCTGTTTTCAAGTCCTTTACAAAATAGCCAGCTATAATAGTTTGATCTGCATTTGGCTGCTGTTTAAAAAATACTAAATAATGAGTAAACAGCTAACTATTTCTGGTGTCCTTGTTTAGAAAAAGAAAGACTGTAACATCCTCAAATTTCATCATAGGAATTTTCCAGTGAGCACAGAACTTAAAGGGAAAGATGTTAGAGAACACCGATTTCAACTCTCTGATTTCATGGATAAGGAAACTGAGGCCCAGGGAGTGAGACAGCTTTTTCATCCTCAAACAGCAAGTCAGTAGCAGAGTGAGGACTAGAAACAAGAGCTCCTCCTCATAATCTAGTGTTCTTTTACACTGTATTTTATCCTTGGGAGTCACCACCTACTTCCATATGCCTCTACCCTTTAAATCCCAAGAACCAAGTAATCTAATCCTTTAATACTCCTGAAGCCAAATGAAGTGATCACCTTTATATCATTGTCTACCAACAATCATTTTGATTTTTGTTTGTTTTAGGTTTGTTTGGTTTAGGGTTTTTTTTTTGGGGGGGGGTTGCAGGACAATGAGGATTAAGTGACTTGCCCAGGGTCACACAGCTAGTAAGTGTCAAGTGTCTGATGCTGGATTTGAACTCAGGTCCTCCTGAATCCAGAGCTGGTACTTTATCCATTGAGCCACCTAGCTGCCCCCCAATCATTTCGATTTGACTAACATTACAGCACGAAAGGTGCTATGCTGGAATATGAGGCTACAAAGATGAAAATTAACTAGTTCTGTTCTCAACAAGGTTACAGTCATTAGAAAGGAGAACATTTGAATACAATTAAATATTATAGAAGGTGATCATACTTAGTGTGATACCTGTGGGCATACGTATGATACTTTGGATGTCCACTGAATGACACTTGCAATAGTGTAAAATGCCCAGATCAACACATAGACGACCCTCCTTAAGCCTACATCACGGCAGTGCATCTCTGTATTATGCATAGTAACAGTTGTCCACTAGTGAGGATAGGAAGCAAAGGGTCCAATAAGCCACTAACCCATAGAGTCTCAAGCCTCCATGACACATTGTCCAAGGCATGACTCTAAAGCCAGCATCCTTTTAGTTCAGGTTCTATGTTGAGATAAAATGCAGTACTCAATGTCATTAAACTTTTAACAAAGGTGGATTTCTTTGCCCTAACACAGCAAGAATATGCAATGAATATACAGTAGCACTTCAGCTTCCCTGAATGCCTTGTAGTTCTTCAAGGTATAGTGATTTATGTGATCTTAGGCATTCACCAGTCTCAGAGGCCCAGCCCCATGTTCCTAAGACTTTTTATTTCTCTCCATGGCTAGGAAGCTGTATCAGGAAAGCTGGGGCCAATCAGGCCCCAAGGAAGTGGAAGAATAGCTGTATCAGGAAAGAGCCAATTCTATCAAATACCACCTCTTGGTCACAAGGTCCAAGGGATCTTCTAAAGGAACTCCCACTATTTAAATGCTTTTAGGGCATTAGCTAGATAGTCATCTGTGAATGGGAATACTGAGAGAAGAAAGGGGAAAAACAAAAATGTGGGGAACATAAGCCAGAAACTCTAAAACTTTTTTTCCCCCTTCAGGAGGACCAAGTTGGATGTGTTCACAACTCCACCAACAGTTTTCCCACATCCCCTCCAATATCCAATATTTTCTTTTTTTGTTATATTTGCCACTGATAGTTATGAGGTGTTATTTCGGAGTTGTTTTAATTAGTCAATAATTCTTCATTCCATATCAGGGTCATCTGTACTAAAGTAGCTAAGTGGGGCAGCTAGGTGGTGCAGTGGATAGAGCAGCGGCCCTGGAGTCAGGAGGACCTGAGTTCAAATCCAGCCTCAGACACTTACTAGCTGTGTGACCCTGGGCAAGTCACTTAACCCCAATTGCCTCACTAAAAATTAAAAAAAACAAAAACTAAAGTAGCTAAGTAATAAGCCTCCTATATCATCCTATTCCAAGATCTGAGTTGACATGAAGGCTCCCCTGTATCACCAACTCATTATTCCCTGGCCTACCTGCAAAAATCTCCCCCTCTCCAACAGCCACATCAGAGAAATGATACAAAATCTATGTCTCTTTAGAGGACTCTGTGGAGGAGCCGCCTTCTTCTTTCACAGTGACTAAATAAGGATTCTCCCTTACTCTCATCCAGCGAGTCAGAATCACAACCAAGTCAACTAAGGGATCCACTTTCTTTTAGGAAATTACACATCAATGATAGCGATATAGCAAAAATTTTACCTCCTCCATTCTATTAGAAAGCAATACACTTCTCAACAATTTCATGCCTTGGTCCCCCAAGCCCTTTCTGAGGAGGAATTCCCCAATCATCCCAGAGAAAAGAAGCCTTCCAACTGAGGGGGACCTGAGCTACTTTTCCAAGGGATATAGAGCCCTGTGGGCAGACAAGGATCTTGATGCTGAGGCAACCCAGTTCTAGGAAAGGAATAAGGAAGGTCCAAAGGGTCAGCCAGAAATATGGCCTGAAATGGTTCATTCTTTTTTTGTTTGTTTTGGTTTGGATTGGTTTTGATGAGGCAATTGGGGTTAAGTGACTTGCCCAGGGTCACACAGCTAGTAAGTGTTAAGTGTCTGAGGCCGGATTTGAACTCAGGTCCTCCTGATTCCAGGGCTGGTGCTCTATCCACTGCGCCACCTAGCTGCCCAGAAACAGTTCATTCTTATCAAGTAAATGTTCCTGGAGACTGGATTCAAGCAACCAATGAACAAGAGATTCCTTCCCCTTTCTAGGTAGCATTGATTAGTCACAAATGTGGCTTCTGGGAGGTTGGACACTTATCCTGATAAGTCAGATGCATAATGATGAAGCTCCTACTCAGGAGGGGCAAACCTCTTGCCCTGATAGGAAAATGCCAATTTTCCAGTTATGTACAGGTTGAGAGTCATAGAGTTAGGGATAGCTCTTGTTCTTAGGTGAGGGGACCCTATGGTACTGTGCCCAGCACAGCATGGTATCACCACCAAAATTTCCAATTCACACTGGACTTTCCTCAATTTCTGTTGTTCTTATAACAGCTATAATAAAATGTTTCTAATGGGTGTTGACATGCCCCACAGACAATTTTATGTAGGCAGAATCATCAGTAAATTCTCCCATTTTGATCTCAAAGGGATCCTTTGATTGTCTGATCCTGTGCTCTCCAGGCCCCAGACCACTAGACCAGATCCATGACCATTGACCAGGAACTAGTATAAATGAGATATCCTCTGCCCCTACTCTGAGAGAGCACTCACGACTCTCTCATGTGCCAGCCATGCAGTCTGGAGCGTAGTGCACTGGAAGAATGACTAGATGCCTACTCCTAGGAGCATGGATCAGCAAACTACAACACAGCCAAACCCTGCCTGCCCCTGGAAAAACCACAGATCATATAATAACAGGTGGTAGGCAGGATCTGACCCTTGGTTCATATTTTATCAGCCTCTGCCCTAGGTTATCTCCTGTTCAAATTAGACTGCTGAAGTCCAATGAAGTCCTCTTGTGGTGAATGGAGCCATCAGTTAAGCCGGCCATTCTCAGGAGCCAGATCCTTATAAGTAGCAGTCCACTGGATCACAAGAGACACTGTTCCAGAGTCTATACTAGAGTCTCTGGCATAGTTATTGCCTGTTTGTGAAAGGATACTAATACCAGAGGGGTCTAAGCAATAATAATTTCTAATGTACTATTTCCATTTAGTGATAGAGAGCCTCATACTCTACCTATCACTCAACCCATAAAAGGCAACTCTGGACAGAGGCTGATTCTATAATCCTGCGTCATCTAGCAGCTAGGGCCCAGTAAAAGGTAACTGCTTGATTGGCCCATACAACAGAAAGGAAATTATAAATACTGGATAAGATGTGGAAAAATTTGGATGCTAATGTACTGTCGGTGGAGTTAAAGAACTAATCCAATCTGATTTTGATTACATTAAATTAAAAAAATTTTGTACAAACAGAAGCAATGTATCCAAAATTAGAAGGGAGGCAGAAAGCTGGGAAACAATTTTTGTGGCCAGTACTTCTGATAAAGGCCTCATCTCTAAAATATACAGGGAACTAAATAAAATTTATAAGAATCCAAGTCATTCCCCAATTGAGAAATGGTCAAAGGATATGAACAGGCAGTTTTCTGATGAAGAAACCAAAGCTATCTATTCCCATATGAAAAAATACTCTAAATCTCTAATGATTAGAGAGATGCAAATTAAAACAACTCTGAGGTACCACCTGACACCTATCAGATTGTCTAAAATGACAAAAAAGGAAAATAATAAATGTTGGAGAAGCTGTGGGAAAATTGGTGGAGCTGTGAACTGATCCAACCATTCTGGAGAGCAATTTGGAATTATGCCCAAAGGTCAATAAAGCTGTGCATACCCTTTGACCCAGCAATACCACTTTTGGGTCTTTTTCCCAAAGAAATCATGGAAAGGGGAAAGGGACCCACATGTACAAAAATATTTATAGCTGCTCTTTACGTGGTGGGAAAGAATTGGAAGTTGAAGGGGTGCCCATCAATTGGGGAATGGCTGGACAAGTTGTGGTATATGAATACAATGGAATACTATTGTGCTATAAGAAACGATGAGCAGGAGGAGTTCAGAGAAACCTGGAGGGTCTTGCATGGGTTGATGATGAGTGAGATGAGCAGAACCAGAAGAACATTGTACACAGTATCATCAACATTGAGTGTTGATCTACTATGATGGACTATATTCTTCTCACCAATGCAATGGTATAGAAGAGCTCCAGGGAACTCATGATAGAAGAGGATCTCCAAATCCAAGAAAAAAAAAAGAACTGTGGAGTATAGATGCTGAATGAACCATATTATTTCTTTTGTTTTTGGTGCTGTTGTTTTTTTCTATTTTGAGGTTTTTCATCATTGCTCTGATTTTTTCTCTTATAACATGACTAATGCAGAAATAGGATTAATGTTATATATATATATATATAACTTATATCAGATTACCTGCTGTATAGGGGAGGGGAGAGGGAGGGGAGGGAGGGAGAAAAATCTAGAAAAATCTGAAATTGGAAAGCTTGTATAAACAAAAGTTGAGAACTATCTTTACATGTAACGGGAAAAAAATAAAATACTTTATTAATTTTTTTTAAAAAAAGACCCTAAAAAAAAAAAAAGAACTAATCCAATAATTCTGGTGAGTGATCTGGAACTATGGCCAAAGGGCAATCAAATTGTGCATACCCTTCGATCCTGCAATACCACTTCTAGATTTGTATAGCAAAGCTATCATTTAAAAAAATAATAATGAAAAGGACCCACAGAACAAAAATATTTATAGCAGCTCTTTTTGTGGTGGCAAAAAAAATTGGAAATTGAGGGTATGGCCATCAATTGGGGAATGGCTGAACAAGTTGCAGTATATGAATGTAATGGAATACTATTGTACTATAAGAAATTATAAGCAGGCAGATTTCAGAAAAACCTGGAAAGACCTACATGAACTGATGCTGAATGAATGAGTGAACAAAACTAGGAGAACATTGTATACAGCAAGAGTAAAACTATGTGATGATCAACTATAATTGACTTAGCTCTTCTCAGCAATAGAATGATCCAAGACAATTCCAAAAGACTCATAAAGGAAAATGCTATTTGCATCCAGAGAAAGAATTAATGAAGTCTGAATGCAAATCAAAGCATACTATTTTCACTTTTGTGGGAGAGGGGAGTTGTGTTTCTTTCCTTTGTTCTGTTTCTTCTTTCACAACATGATTAATGTGGAAATATGCTTTACATGATTGTATATGTATAGCCTATATGAGATTACTTGCCATCTTGGGGAGGGGGGGAAGGAGGGAGAAAAATTTGGAACTTAAAATCAAAAACTGAATATTGAAAATTGTCTTTACATATAATTGGAAAAAAGAAAATACAATTAAAAATAAATCACCATTTTTTTAAAAGAGGTAATTGCTTTTCAAAAATGACATAACAAGTGACTGCTCTAAAGGACATGGAGCTCCAGATGACTAGGAGTGACTTATTCTGGCCACCTCCTGGTAGAGCCAAAGACTCCACGCATCCTGGGCTATATGGTCAAAGACCTCCAGAAATATGGGCCTTACAGGGTCATATAGGGCCAAGGGGACAGACTGGTGGACAGCCTACTTTAGATCTTCCTGAGATATGAACTGTTCTGGGCCCCACTTGAAAGGGGCAGACTTGCAGTAACTCAGTAAGTAGGAACCACCACAATACCCAGCTGGGGAATGTGGGTTCTCCAAAACCTGAAGAGTCATAAGTCTCTGGGCTTCCTTCTTAGATGGTGGGAAAACAAGTGACAGTAGCTCATTCCAGACTGTGCCTAGAATCCTCTAGGTTTTTGTATGTATTAACTACTTAGGTTAGTTCAGATAACACTAAGAGTTTTCATTTGGCCCTGCCCACAGTAATATGCCTAGAAGTTGCCCTTTTAAAAGGCCCACACAGATACTGAGCCCTTTATAGTCTCTCCAGAATGACCCAAATTGGGCAATGGCTTTAGAGAACACCTCTGGTTTGGGTAGGAAGGAAGAGTCCCTAGTTCCTCAGTGCTGAATTTTCCTGTACACTTTTACCAGCACCCCCATGCTCTGGCCATCAATTACTTTCTTATCAACACCATGTTTCAGGAGACAAAGTCCCTCCAGGAGATGGTGTCACTGCCCTTTACTTACCTAATAGGACTGTAGGCTCTGAGTCTCCTCCCCCACCCCCATTTCCAGAATGCCTATTTGACCTATTTTCCCAAGCCATAAGGGTCCCGGCTTCCTGTTAAACTTTCACCAATTGATCAACCCACACCTGTAAAATTGTGTGACGGAAAAGACCCATAGCTAAATCTGAAGTCATCCAGATGGGTTTTCCTCGGGAAGGCAGGGTTTAAATATCTTTAGAGACTAGGCCTAGTGTGTGAAGGCTAGGTTGAGGGGCACATGAATGCAGTCTATCAAACCAATTTGCTTTGGCAACTCCCTTCCCTTTCAGATCCCCATCAGTGAGCTGTCTGCAATAGGAATTCATCTTTACAAGGCCAGGTAAGAATAACTGTCCATTTTAGCTATGTAAAAGAGCCAAAGAGCTTTCCCAGTCTAGAGGATAATTTAGTTAACTCGGAGCATTCTCCCCAGGCTATGAAAGGACCCAGAGAGCCTTTTGGTATTGGTTACATTAGACTATATTTCTTGTTTGAACCTATCCTACATCCACCTCAGTTCCATGGTAGAAGTGGTCTCTTCCTCCAAGTTCCCCCACAACCACCATCACCTGCTCTCTCAGAGCCCAGGGTTGTCTTTTCTCCTTGGGAACAGTGATAAGATAAACCTGAACTTTCCACCCACCAGTGGGAGTTTCCTATTTTCAGTTCAAAGTCTGATGTCCTCCAGTCTCCTGGCTCTGATCTCAGCAGGAACTGAAACCTCTGGGTCAGAAACCAAAGGGTGGTTTCCTGGCTGGGTCCCCTGTTTTCCCACTCTGTCAGGAGAGATCTCTTTACTTGTGTGACCACCAGCCCCATTAACTGTACCTTGGTTTTCTTTGCACAGTGCCTAAAATCTAAGATTGCTGTCTCTCAGGGCTGCTGAATGTGCAGGCCCAGTCTTATTCTGCTAGCAACCCACCTTCTGCAGAAGACTCAACAGCATCCAGAGAATGGTGGCCTGGTTGCTTCCTTTACCCCTCTGAATGACCTCCTCCAGCACTCAGTAAACCGATATCCCTCTGACTGAGCCCATTTACAGACTCAGTCAAGAGGACTCTTTAAACAGAAAGCCAAGAAGTATCTTGCCATTCAATCACAACACCCCAGTCTCCGTATGACTAAGACTTTTTATGCCCCTTCCATGACCAGAAACTAGATCAGGGAAGCTGAGGTCAATCAGACCCCAAGGAGTTGCTCTGTCTTTTAAGTAAAAACTCCCTGGGGCAGCTAGGTGGTGCAGTGGATAGAGCACCAGCCCTGGATTCAGGAGTACCTGAGTTCAAATCCGGCCTCAGACACTTAACACTTACTATAATTGACTTAGCTCTTCTCAGCTAAGATGACCCTGGGCAAGTCACTTAACCCCAATTGCCTCACACACAAAAAAAAAAATTTTTAAATAAAAAAATAAAACTCAGGGGCAGCTAGGTGGCACAGTGGATAGAGCACCAGCCCTGGATTCAGGAGGACCTGAGTTCCAATCCGGCCTCAGACACTTGATACTTACTGGCTGTGTGACCCTGGGCAAGTCACTTAACCCTCATTGCCCACCAAAAAAAAATAATAATAATAAATTTTATAATAATAATAATAAAACTCAAAATCTGTGGCTCTACCCACATGTTAACTGTTGAAATTGTACCTTGTTTTGGTCCCCCTGACCACTCCCCCTCCAAATTAGTATATTAAGTAAATTTATAATTAACTAGTATAAGGTAATAATAGTAGGGAAAATGCAAACTTCCACATAAATTAAGGGAGTATAATAGTTACTTGCAAAACATCTCTTAAATTGGGGAGCAGAGGAGCCACTGGTAACTGTCTCATAAATTACCTGAGGGGCAGGTAGGTGGCTCAGTGGATAGAGCACTGGCCCTGGAGTCAGGAGTACCTGAGTTCAAATCCAGCCTCAGACACTTAACACTTACTAGCTGTGTGACCCTAGGCAAGTCACTTAACCCCAATTGCCTCACTAAAAAAAAAAAAAAAAAAAAAAAAAAAACACAAATAAATAAATAAGTTACCTGAGACCACATCCTGAGACTATGTGCTAAATTAAGGGAAGCCAGCTCAGCCTTAATGCAAGGGCCATTTGGTACTGCTAAGGACCATGGTCTTTAAGCTCCAAATAAGCTCCAGACACAGGAAGTAAGACAGCAAAACACCAGCAAAGCATTATGCTAATGAACTAACCCTAAGGCGCTGCTGATAATTCAAGATGAAATGGATAGAAAAATGACCTTCACCACCAAAACTTTATGAAAAGGAGACTCCAAACTCCTGCCCACCACTAAGGGTCCATGCTGCTTGAGTGCTCCCAGCTCAGATCCACATTTATTGTAAATGCCTTGGGGGCAGCTAGGTGCAGCTAGATGGCAGTGGATAAAGCACTGGCCCTGGATTCAGGAGGACCTGTGTTCAAATGTGGCCTCAGACACTTGACACTGTTAATATGAATATATGGATCACCTGAATTTGATGGAGGTACCTTATTATCCAAAAGTATTTTTTATGAAACCCTGAGTTAATAGGAGTAAAATGTCCTTCAACTGAACTCCAAACCTGAACCCAGGTAGCTAGCAGATAAAAAACCCTACCTAGTGACTTCTTTTCCCTCAGGATAATAAGTCCCTATCTTATGGTAACATCTGGGCTCCTCATCCTTGCCAAACCTTTTTCTGGAATCTTGTAGTCTTACCACGATGCTTCTGCATTTCCTCCATACTTGTTATAACTGAAATTGTTAAACTGCTTTTTGTTTCTGGGTTGATTTCTATATCATACTATTTAAACTGACAACACCCTGTAATCAGTGGGCTAAAACCATATATATACCCTCAGAAATGGGGAGTCTCCCAAGGTTCTCTCTTAGGAGGGAAGTCTCCACATGATCATATTGTTATTTTTCTTCTTGGGACAAAATATTAAATTGATATTATGTTTTCCTGTCTGTCTCTGATCTGTTTTGTAGGCGGACAGGGATCATGTTCTCTGATCTGGTTCATTTGTAGAAGAAGATATTATAATTTCTCTGATCTGTTTTATTAACTTTGTAGGAGATTAAACATTATTTCTCTGATCTATTTATAGGAGACAGACAGATAGAAAAATTATATTTTAATATTCAACAACACTTACTAGCTGTGTGACCCTGGGCAAGTCACTTAACGCTTGTTGCCCAGCAAAAATAAAAAAACGAATTAATTAATTAATTAATAGATAAATGCCTCTCTATGCTCCTCCACCTCCCTATCCTTTTCCCCACTGCTTCCTACCTCTCTTTACCACCCCATCCTGACCCAGGACCATTTGCCTCTGTACCCTTGCACCATTTGAAAGCAAGGGTGGGCAAGTGGACCTCTTATTCCCTCCTAGCAGGATTTTTTTAAACTAATTTTGGTTGCAATAAATCAATTTAACAATTCTACAAATTAATTAACAATTTGCCTTGCATCTATAATTTCACCTTTCAGTCAAGAACTCCATATTCTCTGCACAGAAGCATTCAACTCTTATGGCATGGTCTGACATGGATCCTTAATTTCAGAGAAAGAGATGTCAAAGGGTTCAAGGAAAGAAGAAGTAGGATCCCATGACCTAAATGTCTATGAGAGAAGTCAGCTCAAAATGTACAGGATCATCTCAAGAAGTAAATTCTGAAAAATACAAATAGAAACAGCTCCAATGAGGAAAGCAGTAGGGAGGGAAAGTTATCCAAAAGACCAATGTGGGTACAATCAGACTTGACCAACAAATATAGATTTTTAAGAGACATATCTAATAGTTATTCAGACAACTGCCCTCCACATTTACATCTGCTGGCTATGTACATATATGAGATGGAATCAAGGTCATGTAACTGAGAATTATGAATACAAAAGAAAAACATGGTCCTGAGAGACTAGCATCAGGGGTGCTAAAGTTTAGAATGAACCAAATGTAATAATAATTATTCAGTACAACAACAACAAAGGTACTTTTATCGATGCTAGGAGGATTCAAGGGAAAACACCTCTGCTCAGGGGATGGTGCAATGATAACAGGATCACAGAAAACAGAGTTAGTGAACTCTCATTTCACTTCTTTCTACTAGGGAAACAGAAATGAGGTTTTGACACAATAGAACAAATGGAGTTAATGGGAAGTTAAACCCTCAGATAAGTAAGCACTGAGCTTCCCACAATCACCTCAAATCAGCATACCCAGAGGAATTGCATTGCAGGTTACTGAAATAAATAGTGGCTGTGACAGTTGTCAGTGAGGTTTGAAAGTTCCTGCAGAAGAAAAGAAATGCTACAGGATGGGAGAAGGACATATGTTGTCCTGGTTTTGAAAAAAGAAGAGTATGGAGTATGAAAACTGTAGGCCACTGAACCTGACCTTGATTCCTTGCCAAATTCCCAAAAACATTATTAAAGGGAATATTTGTGACCACTTAGAAAGAAAAGCAATGATCCCTAAGCTCAAACATTACTTCCTTGAGAAAAAGTGACTCCAGTGAAGCATTCCTCCAGCCTTTCAGCAAAAGGTTGCAGAATGAAGCAAATATTTCTACTTATGACTAACATGCTGATTTGTTTTGTTTAATTGTACTTCCTTGTACAAGAGAGGATCGTATGGGAGTGAGGGAGTGTCAGTGGAAAATAACAATGATTTTTTTTTTAATAAGACCATCAATAATTAGCCTGGTAGATCACAGGATGATATCATAAATCACATAGAGTTTGCCTATATTTCATCATAACATTGGACAAAATTTCTCATACCATCCTTGTAATCAATATAGAGAAAAGTAGTCTAGAAGATACTGGCACTGGGTAGATTCTGAAATGTTTGTGATCAAAAGCAAAGAGTCAGGAGCAGCTAGGTGGCATAGTGGATAAAGTACCAGCCCTGGATTCAGGAGTACCTTAGTTCAAATCCAGCCTCAGACACTTGACACTTACTAGCTGTGTGACCCTGGGCAAGTCACTTAACCCCCATTGCCCTGCAAAAAAAAAAAAAAAAAAAAAAGCAAAGAGTCCTCATTAATAGAGCCATATCAATTTGGAAGGAAGTCTCAAGTGAGGTACTTTGAAAACTGTACTTGGCCTCAGACTTTGTAATAGTTTTATCACTTACCTAGATGAAATAACTGAAAGCCCTTACAATCTATGTGGAATCCCTCTTCCATTTGAAACATGGACAAGACATCTTCCATAACAGTGGGGAACATCTTGGGCAAGCCTACATCTCCCTGTGTTATACTTCACTTGACATAAATAATCAGAGGTCATTTAATAGTTATTTTGTGTTTGCATTTATCAGGGAATTTTGTATGATCTTGACATATGCTCAAAAGATTCCTCATTGAAGGAGAATGTATTTTGGTAATCGATATATATTTAACACAATGTGATCTTGTATTCTCTGCATCTTTTGGCCAAATTGTCATTGTTGTTCAGTCATTTCAGATATGTCCAACTCTTCCTGACCCCATTTTGGAATTTTCTTGGGAAAGACACTGGAGCAATTTGCTATTTCTTCTCTAACTCATTTTACAGATGAGGAAACTGAGGCAAACAGGGTTAAGTAACTTGTCCACCATCACACAGTTAGTAAGAGTACGAGGTCAGATTTGAACTCAAAAAAGATGAATCTTCCTGACACCAGGCCCCTGCACTCTACCCACTGCACCACCTAGCTGCCCCCATCTCCAGTTTAGATTTCCTCAATAAACTTAATTTAATTCTGCTACTCTACAAAAGTCTGTCTCCCTAAGTGCCATTCTCCTTTTTCATATATAGCACATTTTGTGCTGGGTTGTTAGTATCCAAATGTGGGGATTCTCAGATTATTCCATTTTTCAACTGCTTGTTGTTGCTATGATAGTTTCAGCTATCAATGATCTTGGAAGAAAATGGTTCCATTGATCTCAAAGGCAAATTTCTGTAGACTTATTTTCACTTGCAAAGCTTTTCAGTGTTTTATGAAATAACACTGCTCATAATTTTCTGTTTCCTTCTTCCATGATGTTTTACAAATGAGTTTGTATTCAAACTAGGAACTCCTGTTTGTGAATAATTCAGTACTGATTACATCAAGCCCAGAATATGGCACTCCAGTAAAGTCCATGATTATTCAGAAAAAGACCATCCTAACAAGAAAAACTAAACAGATTTTTCCTTCCTCGTTCATGGGTCAGTTTGTGGGTTCCATGCTAGGCACAGCAGATAAAAGTCACCAAAAAGAGTAAAGTTGCAAAGAGAAAATGGCTGTCTTGCCTCTTTTAAAACTAAAGAAACGCCTTGGGAGGAATGTGTTGCTCTGTTCTCTAGCTCTCCAATCAAAGGGGAAAACAGCTTATAATGCTAAAAAAAAGTGTTGAGTATCAAAGTTAGATTGGGGTGGAGCCAAGATGGTGGAGGAAAGTCAATAACTTCTCAGAGCTACCCACAAAATCACAGCAAAAACCTTCAAATAATGCCATTAGATGATTCCTGGAGTAGCAGAACCCACAAAAGAACAGGGGGAGGTAATTTTCCAGCCAAAGACAGCTTGGAAGGTCAGCAGGAAAGGTCTGCCTTTCTAGGGTGGGAATGGAGCCTGGCCACATGACTACACCAACACAGATCCAGCCCCAGGCAAGCCATGCCAGAAAAAGACACACACACACACACACACACACACACACACACACACACACACACACACATGCACACCCTGGAGCCTCTGAATCAGCTGTAGCAGCAGCTTCTTCTGGAACTCATGGTCTGGTGAAACGGTTGAGTGGTCAGCTTGGTGAAGATTACAGGGGTCTCTGCTGTCACTGAGGTGAAAGTTGGTTGTTCTTCCCATGCTGGGAACCAAGAATCAGTCTTGAGTGATGGGTCCAAGTGGGGGAAGGGCACATGCTTGCCCGGAGCTAGCAACCACAGCAAAACTGAATCTTGTTTCCAGATTGAAGAGCAAGTATTCCTGGGGTTATTTACAGACCAGAACACAGGCCAGGTGAGTACAGGACATTCCTCTCCTTAAATCATACCAACTGGGACCCCCTGAAGCTTAAGACAGTGAGTGCTGGAAGAAGTGCCACACTTTAAGAAGGACTTAAAAATCAAGAAATAGGGTAGCAAAATGAACAGACAGAAAAAGATGTGGCCCATAGAAAGTTTCTGTGGTGACAAGGAAGATCAAAATATAACAAAATTAAAGCTCCTACATCCAAAGCTTCCAAGAAAAAATATGAATTGGTCTCAGGCCATAGAAGTTCTCAAAAAGGATTTTGAAGATAAAATAAGAGAGGTAGAAGAAAAATGGATAGAGAAATGAGAGTGATGCAGGAAAGTCATGGAAAAAAAGTCAACAGCTTGAAAAGCCAAATGGAAAAGCTCTCTGATGAAAATATTTGCTTAAGAATTAGGATTGGGGGCAGCTAGGTGGTGCAGTGGATAAAGCACTGGCCCTGGATTCAGGAGAACCTGAATTCAAATCCAGCCTCAGACATTTGACACTTACTAGCTGTGTAATCCTGGGCAAGTCACTTAACCCTCATTGCCCTGCCAAAAACAAAAGAAAAAGAAAAAGAAGAATTGGGATTGAGAAGAAATGGAAAGGGAAAAGTGGAAGGTAGTAAAGTAGCTCACATAAAAGAAACAAAATGCTTATGGAGTGGAAGGAAAGATGGGGAAGGAGTGGGAGAGTGAATGAGCCTTACTCTCATCAGAATTGGCTCAAAGAAGGAATAACATACACACTCAAGTGGGTATAGTAACATATTTTGCCCTGAGGGAAAGTGGGAGGGGAAGGGGATAAGGGTGAATGTGAAGGAAGGGAGGGCAGATTGGAGAAGGGGTAGTAAAAAGCAAAAAACTTTCAAAGAGGGATAGGATGAAAGAATATAAAAAATAGAGTAAATTTCAAGGGGAGGGAATAGGATGGAGGGTAATACAGTTAGCAATAGTAACTGTGAAAGAAATGATGAGCAGGATGCTATCAGGACATATGAAAAATGCAAACCATCAACAGTGAAAGAACTGATGGTATCTGAATACAGGTTGAAGTATAATTTTATTTGTTAGCTCCTCTTTATAAAGTTATTTTTTCTGTTTTCTTTCACAGCCTGACTAATGTGAAAAGGTTTTGCATGACTGCACATGTATGACTTATATTGAATTGCTTGATTTCTGGGAAGGGTTAAGGAGGAAGGAAGGAAGAAAATTTGTAACACAAAGTTTAAAACAAAAGAATTAGGATTGAACAAATGGAAGCTAATGACTTTATGACAAATCAAGACATAACAAAGCAAATCCAAATACATGAAAAAATAGAGGGCAATGCGAAATATCTCCTTGGAAAAACAGCTGACCTGGAAAATAGATCCAGGAGAGATAATTTGAAAATTATTGGAATACCTGAAAACCATAATCAAGGAAAGAGCTTAGAAATCATCTTCCAAGAGATTGTCAGGGAAAATTGCCCTGATATTCTAGAAGCTTCTGCTTCTAAAATAGAAATTGAAAGAATCCACTGATCACCTCCTGAAAGAGATCCCAAAATGAAAACTTCCAGGAATATTATAGCCAAATTCCAGAGCTCCCAGGTCAAGGACAAAATATTACAAGTAGCCAAAAAGAAACAATTCAAGTACTGTGGAGGCACAATCAAGATAACACAAGATCTGGCAGCTTCTACATTAAAGGACTGGAGGGCTTGGAACGTGATATTCCAGAGGGCAAAGGAATTGGAATTACAACCAAAAATCACCTACCCAGCAAAACTGAGCTTAATCTTTCAGGGTAAAAATAGGACTTCAATGAAAAAGAGGACTTTCAGCTATTCATGAAGAAAAGTCCTGAACTGAATAGAAAATTTGACTTTCAAATACAAAACCCTAGAGAAGCATAAAAAGAAAAACAGGAAAAATAAATCATGAGGTAGGTTAAAAGGTTAATTTTACCTATGTTTACATTCCTACATGGGAAGATGATACTTCTACCTCATAAGAACTTTCTCAGTATTAGGGCAGCTGAAAGGAATAAATTTAGACAGAGGGCACAGGTGAGAATTGATTATGAAGGGATAATAACTGTAAAACATTTATTTTTTGTTTATCTTTTTCTTTTTTTGTGGAACAGTGAGGGTGGAGTGGCATGCCCAGGGTCAAGCAGCTGGTGAGTCTCTTGTGTCCATGGCCAGATTTGGGCTCAGGTCCTCCTGGGTCCAGGGTGGGTGCTTTGTCCACTATGTCACTTAGCTGCCCCATGATGACATCTTTAAAATAAAATTAAGGGGTGAAAGGATTGCACTGGGAGAAAGGGAAAGGGAGAGGTGGAATGGAGAAAAGTGTCTCACATAAAACATACAAGAAAAAGCTTATGGAGTGGAGGGGAAGATGGGGAAGGAGCAGGGGAGTGAATGAGCCTCACTCTCATCAGAATTGGCTCAAAGAGGGAATAACATGCACACTCAAGTGGGAATAGTAATATATCTTGCCCTGAGGGGAAATGGGAGGGGAAGGGGATAAGAGGGGAGGGATGAAGGAAGGGAGGGCATATTGGGGAAGGAGGCAGTCAGAAGCAAAACACTTTTGAAGAGGAAAAGCATAAAAGAAGATAGAAAATAGAGTAAAGATCATGGGGAGCAAATAGGATGGAGGTAAACACAGCAATAGTAACTGGGGGGGAAAATTGAAGCAGAGGCAAGAACAATGTAAGATGAGGAGGATGAGGATGAGGATGATAGTACTTACTTTGCTGGGCTATTGTGAAGAAAATTCTTTGTCAGGTATAAGATACTATATAAATGTTATCTATTATTGTTGCTGCAAGAATCAATTGCATGAGTGTTTTGTAAGGAAATCTCCCTTTAAAGTACTATATAAATGTAGTTTACTATTAAAAAAAAAAGATGAGCAGGATGCTCTCAGAAAAACCTGGAAATATTTACATAAGCTGATGCAAACTGAAATGTACTGTGTCCAAAGTAACAGCTGTGAATGATTTGGCTATTCTCAGCAATACAATGATCCAAGACAACTCTGAAGAACTTATGAAAAATGCAATCCATGTGCAAAGAAAGAACTGACAGCATCTGAATGCAGATGGAAATATATTTTGTTATTGTTGTTAGTTCCTTTTTCTAAAGTTTTTTGTTTGCTATGTTTTGCATGACTACACATGTATAACTTATATTAAATTGCTTGAGTTCTTAAGTGGGGATAGGGAGAAAGGAAGAGAATTTGAAACATAAAGTTTTAAAAATTGATGTTACAATTTGGTTTTACTTGTAAGGTTGGGAGAATTCTAAATAAATGAATAAATTAAATAAAAACAACCAAAAAAAGTTGGATCAGCCTCCATGATGGTGAAATTTCAGGTGATGAGCTTATTCAGGGGCAGGCATAATGTCTGTGTAGTTGAAACCAAGCAGATCAGCTGATGCAGAATGAAGAGTTTGAGTCTGAGGCACAATGAGGAGAGGGAAGTTAGACTTCCCTTGCATTGGGGGAGTAAGTTTGTATACTTGTGATTATACTATGTGGAAATAAGTAATGTATTCCTTTGTAAAAAGCTTCACTGTGTCACATACACACATACATACATACATACATACTTGATGGCTCAGTAGATATTTGTCTATTTAACAACCAAATGTTGAAGTGGTTGACTAGGGTTAGGGTAAAGCATAAGCAGAGACATCTCCCTCTCTTCTTTGTGGTTCTAGACTAAAAATATTTAAGGGAGAAGACAGATATAATTAAAATCTGGTACCTTCTCACAGAGGAAAATCAAGTGACCAGCTTCATGGCTCCATCCCCTGCTCCATTCCAGACAAAAATTAAAGTCTCCTTTAGAAAGGGATGAGCCAGATTCCCAAGATGCCTATCCATGCTTCCCAATGAGACACATTTAGACAACCCATAAGGATATATACATTTTTCATGAGCAGCATACACCTTTTCACTTGTATGTACAATTTTTTGCATTTTGTTTCCTCAATTATAATGTAAGCTCCTTGGGCAGGGACCATGTTATTTCCTTATTTTGTATCCTCAGTGTTTAACAGAGTCCCTGGAAAATAGGAAGTGCTTAATAAATGCTTGCTGACTGACTGATAGGGGATAGTTTTCTATAGGTGTATTGCTAGCTACAAACCTAATCGTATTCCCAACTGGAAGTAGGCACTAGTAAATTCCAATGTTACCCCAGTGGTTAAATGCTATGAAGCAAGCAGTTTTGGGCAAAACATTGTACAGTTTTTCGAGCTTCACCAACTGCTTGCACCCAAGTGAACCCTGGGAGCATGCAATAAAATCCAGTTTCCAAATTTTGAGCCATTCTCATGGCTACAGAAAGGTCATATGATGGGGGGGGGGGAAGAGTGCTGGTCATTGGCTCTGGCTTCTGATGCAACTGCTTTTCCATACACAGTTCTGTTCCTTCTCACTCTCCAGACTTTTCCACTGCTAGTAGCCTTCTCACTCTGGAAATGCCTCCAACCTGTTATCCCTCCTTATAAAGTGAGTCCCAGGCCTTGCTCACTTCACTCCCGGCTCTACTCAACCTCCAGACTTCACTTCTCACTAGGAGCCTCCTCCCCTACCTTGTTTGCCAGGTCCCCTTTATATGTTGTCTTCCCCCCAATTCAAATATAAACTCCCCGAGGGTAGGGAATACCATGACGTGTTTGTTTGGTTTTGCTTGTATGTATATTCCCAGTACTCAGCACAGTGCCTAGCTACATAAGTAATTGGTAAATAAATGTTTTATTTGTCCCAGGCAGCAACTTATTACTGCTTTTTAGCCATCTTGGTCTTGGGCTACCTTTCCAGCGTACTTGTTGTTCAGTTGTTTCAGTCTTGTCTTAGTGACTCTTAGTGACCTCATTTGGGGTTTTCTTAGCAAAGATACTAGAATAATTTTCTATTTTACAGATGAGGAAACTGAGGTAAATAGGGTTAAGTGACTTGCCCAGGATCACACAGCTCTTAAGTATCTGAGACCAGATTTAAATGCAGAAGGATTCCTTTTCATACTTTGTAGTATTTCCAAGGAAGACTCCCAGGTCAGGGAAATTGTGTCCATGGAACAAACCTATTTCTCATTGCAAAACCAAACAGTTCATGTAGAAGTTGAACCCAGCACCTTGGCCTCATTCATACCATATACTAAACGAGACTGCACTGGCCTCTAAAAAAACAGAGAGAACTTTGGAGGTTGAGTTAGAGTGCCACTAAAATAACAAAGAAGTTGGAAGACTGGGAAGGAAATGTGAAAGGAATCAGAGAGTTTGGGCTGACCAAAAAGGCTGAGACAATATCATAGAATGAAAAAGTTATTAGTCATTAGGAAGTCTAGGTTCTGGTTTCAGCCTTGTGATCAACTAATTGTGCGACCACCAGGAAGTCACCTATCTGAAACTTCAATTTCTTCATCTACAAAATAAGAAGTTTGGATTCCTCTATCTGTCCATAACCTTCTATTCTTCTATTTGTCTCTCTGCCTCATTCCTGCTAACCCTATTCTTCCTATCCACCATTCCTCCTAGCCCCTCCATCTCTCAGTACTCTTCCAGGTCACAACCTCTAGTCTGGCTTCATTTCCTTCCCTTCCCAATCTTGGCCCTATAGTCAATCTATTCAATTATTTTCTGTTCTCTACTCTAGAATCCCTTGGTCCCCTTGCCCTATCACCTATCACACTGGGTTAAACTCCAAGACAGGAATACCTCCACCATCCACATTCTTCCCCTTTACTCATGAGCTGTTAAACATTATTGGAGAAAGTCATACAAAAAGTGGGGGCAGCTAGGTGGTGCAGTGGTTAGAGCACCGGCCCTATAGTCAGGAGGACCTGAGTTCAAATCTGGCCTCAGACACTTAACACTTACTAGCTTTGTGACCCTGGGCAAGTCACTTAAACCTCATTGCCCCGAAAAAGAATAAGAAGAAGAAAGAAAAAGAAGAAGCATCTTTTTTGAGGGAGGGGAGGAAATGCAATTCAATTGGATAACAGTTATTAAGGACCTCTGTGAAAGGCATTGTGCTATGTGGAGTAGATTTGGGAGATGGAGGTGAACTGAGAATCCCTGATCAGATTGGGAGGTTACCTAAATAACCCACTAACAGAATATAAAGGAGTGACTGAAATAACCTTATAATAAAGTAAAAAGCTATTCCCCAAATAACCCAATAATATACTAATCATTGGCCATTGGATAAAGACAACCAAGGGCAGGGAATTTCTCATGATTGGCTTAGATGAGCCATGTGGTCTAGATAAAAGACAAGGTAACCCTACTCTGAGACAGTTGAGAGAGCCAGCTTTTAAGGATTCATTTGTGTGTCTTTCAGAATGAATCAAAAGGGGAAGGGAATCTCTGCCTCTGTCTCTCTCTCTGTGTTTCTCTCTTTCTTTCTGTCTCTGTCTCTCTGTCTCCCTTCCTCCCTTCCTGCAGCAGAAGTACATGGCCAAGAGGGCAGCCAGGTGGCATAGTGGATAAAGCACTGGTCCTAGATTCAGGAGGACCTGAGTTAAATCCGACCTCAGACGCTTGACACTTACTAGGTGTATGACCCTTGGGGGAGGAGGAGGAGGAGAAGAAGAAGAAGAAGAAGAAGAAGAAGAAGAAGAAGAAGAAGAAGAAGAAGAAGAAGAAGAAGAAGAAGAAGAAGAAGAAGAAGAAGAAGAAGAAGAAAGAAGAAGACATCATACCCAGCAATGAAAGGCACAAGAATGTTGAGAGAGGATACTGGGGGCTCTGAGGTGCCAGAGCTATAAGCCAGCTGTCTATGTGAAATATGAATATAACTCTAGACCTATTCCTTTCCCCAATGATGATGTGTGTGTTTGGGAGAGAGTGTGTTCTAGATTTGGAAATTATGTCAAGAGACATAATTTCTAACAATGCCAGCAATTTAATAAAAGGATGATCATCTGCCCATCCTCAGACCAAAGACAATCACAGCAACAGACTCGTGGCTTATATGCCCATTGGAAGAAGGGTGTTCCTAAGGGTGGTAATAAACTCTGACTGGTTAACAATTAATAAGAGAAGGAATATTACAATGAGGTGCTGAACCTATTCTGTTTTATCTGTATCTCTCTTATTCCCATCCACCCCTTCCCCAAGCAGAATGTAAGCTTCTTGAGAGTAGGAATTGTCTTTTCTTTTTGTGTCTACCTTGTTTTACATATACTAGGTGTGTAAGAGGGGTCTGGTCCATATGTAGATCCCCTTTGATGGTGTCTCCCCATGTGAAGAAACTAGGAAGCCTGCTTCTGAGAGAGTCATAGTGATGTGTCAGGAAAATGCCTTGGGGATATCCTGGAACATGGTTCTGGTCTGCTAAACCATATGATTAGAAGTTTGTTTGGCTGCTCATGGACTTCTTTGGTCATCATGGGGTTGGGGGGAAGGTGGGGGAGAGAGAGAGAAAGAGAGAGAGAGAGAGAGAGGGGGGCAGGGGAGAGAGAGAGGGGCTGACGGGGGACAGCCCTTCAGCCTCCTTCCCTCTGAGGTCACATGGCCTTGTGAATATATGCCCAAGGTTTTTCCTTGCTGTGATATTTGTTCTTTGGTTTTAGTTGAAGCACTCAGATTTTGCAGCTGGTTCAGCATCAATGCCCCAAGGAACAAGGAGTGACCTGGGTAGTGACAACTGGGACCCAACCTGGCGGTACCTGGGACAGTGCTGGTGGAAGAACTTCTAGGATCGATGCTATGCAGGAACTGAGCTAAGGTTGAGCCCATCTCCCTCAGACTGAGGCGGAATAGGGGAGGGAAGAGGTCTTAGATCTGACTACAGTAGAGAAGAGGCACTCAGTCTTCTCAGGGAACAGTGAGGAGGAGCTATAACCAGCCTGGCTTGGGCATGGAAATCCCAGAGGTCCTCACAACAAGTGTTTAATAAATACTTTTGAATTGTTTTTTAGTACTACAGTAATAATAATCATAATAATAACAGCTAATATTCATACAGTGCTTTGTGCCAGGCACTGTGCTGGGTGTTCTACAATTATTATATCATCTGATCCTCACAACCACCCTAGGAGATAGGTGCTATTATTATCCCCATTTTACAGATGAGGAAACTGAGGCAGGCATAAGTTAAGTGGCTTGCCCAGTCACACAGCTAGTTTCTGAGGCAGGATCTAAAACCCAGGTCTACTTGATCCCACTCCCAATGTTTTCTCCACTGCCCCACCTAGATGGTGAGATAAAAGGGAAGCTAGACTCAGAGAGAATAGAGTACCAACAATTCACTTTATTAAAGAGGAAAATGAAGAATAAAAAAGTTTACTCTAGGGGCAACTAGGTGGCGCAGTGGATAGAGCAACGGCCCTGGATTCAGGAGGACCTGAGTTCAAATCCAGCCTCAGACACTTGACACTTACTAGCTGTGTGACCCTGGGCAAGTCACTTAACCCCAATTGCCTCACCAAAAAAAAAATCATAATAAAATAAAATAAAACACAAGCATACGGTGAGCAAGTTAGAGGCTGAAAATGGAGGACCAATTTCCCTAAGTGAGAAAAAAAATGTTTTATTTTTATTTGCATTTTTATTTGGTTCTTGCTCTGTATGTGATGGTTCTTGTTACACCATTTTTTCCCTTCAAGTTGATAGAACTTAAATAAAATAACTTTTTCTTCATTTCTATGATATAGCTTTAGGGCTGATCTTTGTCATGAGAACAAAGCCTAGCTGGGCATCACAAGTACACCCTGGTAATCCCAGTTGGGGCTCAGGAGTTCTGAGTTACAATGGGCTATGCTGATCAAATGTCTGTTTGGCCTTAATAGAGTGAGCCCCTGGGAGTGGCAGATTATGGGGCTGCCTAAAGAGGAGAGAATTTAGCCAATTTGCCATTCCTTTGCCAACTATTAGTGGGAATGGGCTCACAAGCAGCACCTATAATTCCAGCCTGGCTGAAATGGGGAGATTCAGTCCTTTCAAAAGAATAATAAATCTAAAAGATTTCAAAAAGTCAGCCCTAACATTTTTCTCTTCTACCACAAGATGGCCCACACAAAATAAATGTTGAAAGGGAGAGTCGATTGGAAAAGGAAAAAACACTTTTCCTGATTCATTCCCACCCCCAGCCGAGGATCAGAACTGTGCGTTATGGACCAAAAACTATGACACCCTCCTACAGTTCCCATAACAGCTCAGCCCCCCCACTTCAGTAGTGCTACCAAATTGTACCATTTGTTGTTGTTGTTATTGTTCTGACTCTTCAGGATCCCAGTTGGAGTTTTCTTGGCAAAGATACTGAAGTGGTTTGCCATTTCCTTCTCCAGATCATTTTACAGATGGGGAAACTGAGGCAAACAAGGTTAAGTGACTTGCCCAGAGTAACAGCAAGTTTCTGAGGCCGGATTTGAACTCAGGTCTTCCTGATTCCAGGCCCACTGCTCTATCATCCACTGTACCATCTACTGAGTCAAGCCAGTGACTCTCTAGGTGGGAGTCAGGTTCCTCCCCAACCCTTTGCAACTGCAAAGACTAGAAAGGGTCTTCCCATAAGGCTTCATATACCCTCTCTATTTTACCTGCTCCAAGGAAACACTGCCACTGTCCCCTCATTAATCCCAGAATAGGAAGGGTTGGAGAGAATGAAGAGAAACCACCAATTGAAACCAAAGCATTTATTATTTGGAACCAGCCTGAGGATAAGGGACTGATGGGCTCAGGGAGAGCAGGGAAAAGAGTAGATGCAACTCGTTCTCAGGGTGAGAGTAAATAAGTGGATAAGGGAAGGTGATGAATGAGGAATGGGGCTGGGGAAAGTGAGTGGTCAGAGGGGTAAAAAACAGGAAGCAGGTGAAAAGCTTGAAGGAACAGGGAAGAAGAGGCTGAGCAGAGCTGGCAATAAAGGTCTTGGGCATGGGGTGAGGGAGAAAGAAGGTTCTCAGGGATCCTGGCACAGAAAGCCCTCGGGGTGGCCAGATGCCTTCAGACACAGCAGGAGGCTCCTCAAAGGAGGCAGGTTCCAGGCAGGTTGGCAGTTCACAGGTTAAGGACCCCCGTGGATTTCTCCTTGCAGGGTGAGGGAGGAAGTGATTCTTCCCCAAGCAGGTTCTCTCTAGACCCTTCTTCAACCTAAGAATAGAAGGAGAGAAGCTCAGCTCCCAGGATATAGGAGAAAGGAGAATAGAGGAAGGAAAGGAGCAAAGGACAGGAGAGGCTCATTCTCTCAGAGCAAGGGAAAAGAGTACTTACAGCATCCCAAAAGGACAAAGGGACCTGGACTAGATTGAGAAGAGAGCTTGAACAAGGAGCTAGAGTCAGGATGCCCACACCACCACCACCACCACCACCACCACAACCTTCTCCCATGATTCACCTGCAACTGAGAGTTCTGGCAGCACAAGTAACGGAGACCCACACCCAGGGAGGCCAGAGACACAAGAAGTATCAAGGCAGAGATGGCCAGCAGCATGGCCTGGACTCCTTGGAACAAATGCTGAAAAATGAGAAAAAGGTTTGGTGGCTGCTGTCACCATCTTCAGAAGGACCGTCATCCATTTCACCATTATCCTTTTCACCATCACAGTAATTCCCATTAGCCACTATCCCCCTAAGCATTGTGGTTCTGATGAACTCTTTCAACCTCACTGTCAGTGGCCATTTATTAGCCCCCTCAAAAAGTGGCTACGTCTGACCCAAGGGAATGGAAAGAAGAGAACATTCCAAGTTCTTTCCCCAGAAAGTAGCATTCTCATCTCTTGAATCTCTGCCCTTTCTAGTCCCAGGCTGCTTGCACCCCTAATACCTAAGTTAACCATGTTGAGCTCAGGGCACGCCCTCATTTGCCCTCAGGGATTCAGTCTTGCAAGGACTGGAGGAGTAAATGATGGGCACCTGGACCTCATTCTCTCCTATTCTCCAGCACCCTGGGTCTGGGTTCTCACCAAAAGCATGTTCATATTCCTTTCACATTCGTGAGTCCTCCAGTCTCTGTAATCATAATCTCTCCTCCGATACTGGAAGGTCGGGAAGGTCACGGTCTCTGACCTAGAGCGCTCACAGATGTCTTCCAAGTTGGAAAAGTGATAAGCAGAGTCCTGAATGCTGTATGAACAGAATACGAGGGCAGCAAGGGCTGTGGAGAAGCTGATCAGGGCAAGCAGGGCAGCCAGACGACCCTAGAGAGGGAGAGAGCAGTCACAATGGTGTCACAGTGCCCCTGACCCCAATCCCCTGGAAGATGCCAGCCGAGTGAGATCCAGATTTCTCTGTACACCAGATTCCTCCTCCCACTGAGGACTTCCAAAACCAGTGAATGTAGGACAAGGCAGGGGGGACGTCAAGAAGGATGGGAGAGGAAGAACTAGAGGGAAGAGGAAAGAGACAGATGAGCCCAAAAGACAAGAGAACAGCCCCCCACTCTTACCCAACAGCTACCCCGATATTTTTCATAGATGATGGCCCCAGCTCCAGCCACGATGGCCTAAGAAAAATAAAGATTAAACAAAGCTTCTCACTTCCCTTCCCAGCCCCAGCCCAGCCCAGACAAGAAGATCTAGAAAAGGAGGAAGGAAACCAGTCACATGGCCTGGGATCCAAATACCCCTATTCCATCTTCTCCCATTCCAATCCCCCCTCCCAATCTCTACTATCCTGCCAACAACTCCAAACTAAAAAGGAAATAGGAAGTAAGCTGGCTTTGGCATCACTTGAAAGACCTCTTCTTCCTATGCTCTATATGTGTGTGCCCCCTTTCTTTCTCCCCCATGTGCATTGACCCCCTCCTCAGTTCCTTAGTTCTTTCAAAGATACCCCCTCCCCCAAATCCCTTCTCTACTCACCACAGCCCCTGCCCAAAAGGCACAACCTGTGGCCTGCAGGGGAATCCAAGGCCCAAAACACAGGAATATCCCAAAAGAGCAGCTGAAGACACCCAGTAATATCAGCGACACCTGCAATGTAGTATAGCAACTCAATCTGTGCCTGCTACTGTGGAGGAGTAGCTGAGATGGCTGCTACCCTGACAAAAGCCTCCAGGGACAATCTTGACTCCTTATCCCTAATGGCCCTTCCTCAGATCAGGAGTCAGTCCTGAGCCAGTCTCTAAGGCAAAGAGATTCTACAACCTGACTCAGTTTCCCAAAGCCAGGGGTCTTGAAGCCAAGAAGTTTTTTCTCATATCTAACAAGAAATTCCTCCAGTTTCCTTCATGGGAGACCGTGGATGATGAAAGTGACTTTCCCTCTTGGTTTCTGCCCATGTGAAATATGAGGGGGTTGGGGATTAGATTGAATAATGACTAGGGTCACCACCACTTCTAAGTTTCTATGAGTCTGGCTTTCTTCCATTTTCTCATGGCAGTGGAGAGATGTACCTCTCCCCCTAATTCTTATCATCTCCCACACATCGCCCCTTTGAACCCACTCTTACCCCAAGTGCCAGCTGTGCCTGGAGCACCCTTTTGCTCTGTTTGGGGGTGTCCTGGAAATGAGTCTTAGCTTGCAAGAAGGAGCCTGCAGCCTGGAAGAGCTTAGCCAGAGCTGACTCCTGATGGATGTGTATATTGATTTGGGTTGGCTGGGAGTCTGCTGACATCACCTGCATCCCCTCCACCTTTAACATGCTGGTGGACATTTTCTGGGTCTGGACCTGGAAGTAGATTAAACAAAAAGAGAGAGGAAACAAAGCGGCTGCTACTGAGCCTAAACAATGAAGGATGGGTATAGACCAAGAATGATTCACACGGAGCTAGCACTGGAAATGCCCTCAAAGTGCCTGGGTTCAAATCCCAGCTCTGCCACTGTATTCTAGGCATGCCTCAGTTTCCTCATCTGTAAAATGACAGATTCAAACCAGATCACCTCCATGTTTCTTCCAGCTCAAAATCTAGGAACCTTCCAAAGGTAAACTCTCCCAAAGCTAAAAGTGTTCCTTGAATACTTCCTTTCTCCAGGGAGTTTCTTTTCATCAGAGACTCCATTTGTTTCTTTTTTTTTTTTTTAGTAAGGCAATTGGGGTTAAGTGACTTGCCCAGGGTCACACAGCTAGTAAGTGTCAAGTGTCTGAGGCCAGATTTGAACTCAGGTCCTCCTGAATCCAGGGCCGGTGCTTATCCACTGAGCCACCTAGCCACCCCATTTGTTTCTTTTTGTTTGGTTGGTTGGGTTTTTTTAGTCACTTAATGAATGTTTATTGACTGACATTATGTACATATGCATTATTTAATTTGATTCTCATAATGATCCTTTGAGGTAGATGATAAAACTGAGGTTCTGACAGGGAGGGTGGGAACCTTGTCTAGGTTATTAACCATGTGGTTAATAAGTATTTAAACCCAGCTCTCCCTGATTCCAAGTTCAAAATTATATCCCATTGCTTCTTGTTGATCTGTGTTACTTCAGAGAGTACCTACACTGACGAGAACCCAGAGACATTGGATCATTGCAGCTAAGAGTATTTGTTTAGGTCCAGGAGATTTTTCCCTATTCCATTTAATTGAAAGTCAGTGATAAGTTACATTTTTTTTTCAGGTTAAACATTTTTATTTCTATTTTTCTGTTCCAATCTCGATCCCTCTTTCCCTCCTTTTGGAGACATGATGCATCCCTCTCCCTCTCTCTGTTCTCCTCTCACAATACCTCCCCCGCTTCAGCTCCACTGGACATGTCCCAGCTACAATGTGTCTGCCCCCGTACCCTTTTCCTCCTCTCTTCCATTCTTGTTCTAATCTTTATCTTCCTTTTCCTCCTCCCACATCATTCTTCCCTAGTTCCCCGTTTCCCTTTTAAATGGAGAGGGTAGAGCTCAGGGCTCCCTAGCATTCATTTCCCACATTGGAGAGAGCCCCTCCTCCTTCCCTCATCTCCCCCAGCCCTCAACAGCAATGTCAACTCAAAGGCTGCACCCCCAGGGAAGTAAACATACACTCAGTCCATCCCCTCAGACATGGAAAGCCAAGAAATACAGGATACATAACCTAGGAGGTTCAAATGAAAGAGATTATTAGCTTACCCAGTTGGTCGCTTGCCTTGGTAGGCAAAGTAAGGGTAGGAGTGATGGGTGAAAGCTGAGCAGGGACCGAGGAAGAGGTAAGAAACAGGAAAGAAGCAATATGGAAGAGAGGCCTAGATCTGCCGAGCTCAATCTCTAAACTGTCTCACCACACCCAGAGAGCCAAGGCCCAACCCTATAGGAGGAGCCATGGGAGGGCATTGAGCCAAGGGGGAGTACAAGTCTGGTTATTCCCGACAGCAGCAACAACAGCTGCAGCCACTGATGCCTGGGAAATCCCCTGCTCACCCATCCAGAATCAGGGTTCAGAGAGAAGAGTCAAAGGCAAAGACTAGTACTTGTGAGAGAGCTTGACTTGGCCCCAGAAGACCTGGTTTGAATTCATACTAGCTGTGTTACCTGGGCAATTCTTTAATTTCAGTGCCCTCCTCTATAAAGTAAGGATCGAAATAATTACACTATTTCCCCCATTTTTGTTGTTGTTCAGTTGTTTCAGTCATGTCCATTTCTTTATGACCCCATTTGGGGTTTTCTCAGCAGAAATGGTTTGCCATTTCCTTCTCCAGCTAATTTTACAGATGAGGAAACTAAGACAAAGAGGGTGAAGTGACTTGCCCTGAGTAACAGCAAGTTTCTGAGGCCAGATTTAATTCAGGACTTCCTAACTCTAGGCCTGGCTCTCTATCCACTTAAGCCACCCCTAGCTGGCCTATTTTCCCCATAGGGTTGCAGTAAGGAAAGTACTTTGGAGACCTTAAAGGGCTGTGGAAATATGAGTTATTATTGTTGTTGTCTCACCAATTGTATTGCAAATTCCCTCAGTGTGGTGACTATGTCTTCTCCTATATACCCCACAGCATCTAACATACAATAGCTAATAGTAAAAAATAGCTAGCATTTATATGGTACTTAAAGTCTGCCAGCCACAGGGCTAAGTGTTTAACAAGTATTATGTTCTATTTTCACATAACCTTGCAAAGGAGATGCTGTTATTATCCCCATTTTACAGAAGAGGAAACTGAGGAAAACATGGTTAAGGAACTTGCTCAGGGTCACACAGCCAATAAGTGTCTGAGGCTGGATTTGAACTCAGGTCTTCCTGACTTCAGGCCCTATACTACCAATACAGTAGTGTAACCTGTAGGCCAGAGTCAAGACTCTATGTCTAAATTTAATCTTTCAGATACATCACAGATGACTTTCTTTGGCTGGTGCCCTCACTCAAGGTTTCTCCAGAGAACATCAGAATATGGTTCTTTTATACCCCACATAGAGTTTCCCCTGAGGATATAAGATTATAGTCTATATCTAGATCCCAACAGAGATGTGTGGAATTTTAAAAGTTCGAGAGATAATTTCTGGGTAATTTAATCATTGTGGCAGGTGGCTTATATGCCCATTGGAAGAGGGGTGTTCCCAGTTTGGCAATGGGCTCTGATTGGTTAACAATTAATGAGAGAATGAATATTACAATGAGGTGCTAAACCTATTCAAATGAACTTTGAATATATTATTTTTTTAATTTATTTGCTCATTTCTTTATTTGTTAGTGTTTTGTTATTATGTTTATTATTATTATTATTATTATTATTATTATATTTACTTCTAAGTTACACCCAGCCTTGGGCAATCTATTCACCCAAACCTAAGTAAAGCACAATGGCTTCCCCACCTGGGTAGGATCCGAATCCAATCTTATTATCAGGAATGTCCTTCGAGAGACTGTACTTTTGAAATCAAGGACTTTAGCAAAAGGGAGGGAAACTCTGGATCTCCCAAATCATTGATTATTAACAATCATTCCTCTCAGAAGGTAAAAGGACCCCTCAGTCCTCATGCAAACATTTAGGCTAACAATACCTTCAGTATAGGATATAGTTTATTTAACCCGATCAAAAAAAAAAAAAAAACTGAGGCAGGTGATGGACTTGAGCCAAAGGCATGAGAGAATCCTCACCCCCTGATTCTTAGGGGTGCCCCTAGAGTCCTGTGAGGGAAATATAGCCTTGTTCTGGCACCCAAGACTCATCTGTGAGAGTGAGAGATGGGATATGGACCCTTGGAGCTTAGATGACCTACACTATTAATAATAATAATGACTCCAGAAAGGATGAATAAATGGAAATTTAATGAAACAGATATGTTTAGACTTCTACTGTTAATTTTAGTAAGACACTATACTTTGATCACAGGTGTCAATCAACACAAGAAAACATTGACTGAACCCAGATTCCTCCTGCATAATTCAAGATAGGTAAAAATTCATACATAGTGTTATTATAATTTGCTCTCATTAAGCATGAAAATCTTTTTTTTTCAAGCTGGAATGTATCTGAAAAATCATTCTATAGATTTTCCTGCTCCACCTGTGTCTTTTTAGGGGCTGTACTAAGAACTGTATCTGCAGGGCAGGGTGGGTGTGGTGTTGGCAGACTGTTGTGGTGATAAGCAGGAGTTTATTGTGTCCATGGTGTTAGAAACATGTAAACTGAGGCATGACTTCCTGGTCTGATGCAAAGAAGGAAGGCCATTTTATTATGGTCTTGCAAGAAAGGGCATGCCCTCTAGAAGAGTGGCATGCTTTGCCACAGCAAACTTCCCTTTTTATCCTAGATCTAATGCAAAGTCCCTCCCCTGTTTTGCCCATTGGCTACTCCAGATGTACATTCTTTGTGACACTTCTAAACATGCAACCCATGGGACAACCTCTGGAAGGGGATTTCACAATTCTTTTGTTATCTAACTTTAGAAAACTACTGCTAACTCAGCAGGAAAAGGAAGAGAATTTTGGGGAGGGGGAGATAAGCCTCTGGGGCTTAAATAATGTAGTCTGCCATTATCTGAGAGGAGCATCTTCTACTGGTTAACTGTTAACTCAGCAAGAAAAGAAAGGAATGTGGCAGCCAGGTGGTGCAGTGGATAAAGCACTGGCCCTGGATTCAGGAGGACCCAACTTCAAATTCGACCTCAGACACTTGATACTTACTAGCTGTGTGACCCTGGGCAAGTCACTTAACCCTCATTGCCCTGGGGAAAAAAAAAAGAAGAAAGAAAAGGAAGGGATGGTGGGAATGGGGGAGAAGCCCCTGGGACTTGAACAATATGACCTGCCCTATCTAAGGGGACAATTGTAACTGCTAACTCAGCAAGAAAAGGAAGGTAATTGGGGGGGGGGGGTCAGGGGAGAAGAAGCCACTGGTATTTGAATAATGTATCCTGCCTACTGAGGATACATTTAATTCTCTCAATGGGGCACAAGCACAAAGTCTGTCAATATGGAACCACAGTTGGTCACAACCAGAAGAAATCAGCAAGTGTCCACAGCATGCTTGTCCGCTTGTCCATCTGAGAGAATCCACTAAGGGGGCAACTTCTACAACCCAGAAGGACTTAAACAAAATCAAGATCCAGGTGTGATGTTCCAAAGTAACAGGAAGAGAGGAAGGCCAGGATCAACAGGCACGGTTTATTTACGGAGTTGGGGGGGGGGGGAGGGTAAGGTTGAGGCATAATCTCCTGATAGTGGGAGCCACTCTCTTGGGATGCTAGTTTCAGGGATGGTCAGCCTCCTTGACAATAAAAGGGTAAACAGGACCCTAATGAACATGTACATGTTAGAAACTCGCTAATAGCTCAAATAGTGTTGTGCAGCTCGAGTGTTAGCAGCTCGAGTGTTGCTAGCAGGTTGCCACTCAAAGAATCCAAGTAGGCAACAGTTAGTGGGTGAAGGCTTCTGTGGGTGAAGCCTTCTTTATTCATCTTCGTGAAGATGGGCACTCTTCTGAATATGCTGGAGAGTACACTAAAGTGAGGTCCCTCACCTCTATTTATACCCTTCAAGGAGTCCTCTCCATCCAATCACATTGTAGCATTTTACAAGTCCTATTTACATATTTTCCCCCTGTCAACGTATGGCATAACAATAACAACCAATCAGATTGTACCAAGTGCACCAATCACAGTGCTAGAAACTAGTCAGGTGGTACCAGTCGACCAATCAGATTTTACAAGCTACAATACCAGGCCTTAACCTATTCTGGACAAGAGTATCAGCTCCTCCTTAGAGCAATGCTGGGTTAACATATGTAACTCTTCAAGAAAGAAAACCTGACTTGGGGTTTGACCAATCAGATTGCTCCATTTATCGACCAATCAGATTGCAGCCTTAGGCCCCAACCCTGTGCTGTAGTAAGACTGTCCCCATTCCCCACTAAAATTGTACTTGTGTAAACATAACCTTTCAAAACAAAACAAAACTCAAATCAGGGCTTGAGCTCCAAGTCACATGGGGATCACCTCAGGCGCCTCAAAGCAAACTCCTAGCCCAGCCCAACTCTCACAAAACCCAGGCCCAGGAGCCTCAGCTCCTCGGAGCCTCGTGGGCTGAACAGCCCCCTCCTGGGAGGTTTGGGCAACAAAGCTGTAGGGCCTGAAACCAGACTCACTCAGATTTAGGGCTCTGAGAAGAGTCCAAATAGAGTCTCTTCTCTCAAACGATAATTATTTTTATTGATTTAGTTATTGGTCTGAGTGTTCCATCTTGATTCTAAACAAGGACTGAAGGGTATATCCCCTGCTAAACCTCAGGGATCCTGAGATCCCAACTCTGGAGCATCCCTCACTCTGTGAGCACCTTAGTTGCACCCAGAGAAAAGATTACTCTAAATAGCGAGGCCCCAATTTTGATGGTAAATGTTTAACCTGAGGTCCCAGAAAGTCACAGCCACTTCACAACTAGACAGAGAGTCAGACACACCTTAATGTCAAAGATCCTCAGCCTTCTCCCATACAAAACATACTCTTTCAACTATAATTCCATTATGAAAAAGTTCTGGAATTGTAGCCCTCCAATATCTAACTATACATCTATCTATCTCTATCAGGAGTTCTTAACCATTTTTGTGTGTCATAAACCCTTTTGACAGTATAATAAAGCCTGTGAACCTCCTCTCTGAATAATGTTTTTAAATTTCTAAAATAAAATATATAAGATTACAAAGGAAACTCATTGTAGTGAAATACAATTATCAAAATGAAGGAAGGAAGGAAGGAAGGAAGGAGAGAGAAAGGGAGGGAGCAAGGGGAAACAAATCCACAGAGCTCAGGTTAAGAATCTCTTCTCTATTCAGAGAGGGAAAGAAATTTTCATATGTATAATGTTTCCTACATAATTTGCATTTCGTTGATTGGGTTTTTAAAGCTAGAAACAGCTAGAGGATAGTCAGATGAGGTAAAAGATATATATTAGTATAAGGGACAATTGGGACTGTTCTTAACACATCAGCCAGATGATGGCCTACACGGAAAGACACAAGTCAGTGATGTTATCAAGCTTGAAAAGCAATAATACCTATGATTTCTAAATGCCACAAACATGAAAATGTATCCAAATGTATAACCGTGCCACAAATCCCCAGTCCCTTTTTCCTTTCATGCTAAATCTCACAGTAATCTCTTTCCTTCTTTCTTGTAATGATCCTAATCCCACAATATCTCCCAGCCCCCAGGGTTAGTATCTGCTATTGTTCAGTTGTTTTCATTCCTGTCATACTCTTCATGACCCTCTTTGGGGTGTTCTTGGCAGAGATACTGGAATGGTTTGCAAACCTAGCAAAAGTCTGGGTGCTTTCAGTTCCCACTACCCACACCATCGCCCTCAGGTTCCCAGGGTCCCATTGTTTTCCCAACAGGAAACAAAACTAGTTTGGCCTGGCCATGGCCCTGGCCCACTAAAATCCTATTTGGTCCCTACTTCCCAATACACAACCACAAGCCTTTACCCAGGCATGGCCCTGCCCTCCCTTCTGCTTTTCAGAATGATGATGCCATAGTTCCTCCCCGGATGTCTAGCTCCTCCCAGTTATGTTCTGTTTTCACTTTCCCACTTCTGCTCTTCCAGACAGGCTGCTGCAGATTTCTACCTCCTCCACTCCTCTGATCTCCTCAACCCTATTCTCCCTGTCTGGCTGAGGCGGCTGGACTAAACAAGGTAAAAGGAACTCTGCTCCCCCAGATACAGCTCTCTCACCTTCCCCTGGGCTGAAGACTCCCAACCCCACCCCAAGATTTCCCAGACATAGCCAGCTCTTCAGGCTCGCATCCCCTTCACCAGAAACCCAATCTTCCCTATGTTATTAGTCCTCCAGAGTGTTTGCAGCAGCGGAAAAGTTCTACCAGTGAGTGTATTTAAGAGTAAGAAGACAGAACAGGAAGAAGGGACAGGTTCTTCCCTGTGCCCAATACTGAACTCACCCTTTCCTGTTCCCTCATTCAAATCAATAATTCTGGAAGCTTGAAGGAATCATGAATAAACACCAACCTCTCCCTTCTAGCAACAGAAAAGACAACAAGTTGTTTATTTGGCTTTATACTTCAGCCTTGAGGAAATGATCAGCTCCATAGAGGGATGAAGAGAAGGGGGGAAGGCCAAGATACTCAAGAGGAAAGGGAAGGGGAGGGGAGGGGAGGGGAGGGTTCTAATGGGACTTGGATTGAGAAAGGTAAGCCAAGTTTCTCAGGCTTCCAGAGAATATCAATTTCTTTTTCTGTGCTCTGGTCCCCACCATCCAAACTTCCTCCCCTCTCCTGAGTCTGACCTCTTATTTTACACACTTGTCATCTATGTGGATGGGAATCAATGTGTAAAGGTGATTAGGAGAAGTTAATGGAACCAAAGCAATGTTTCTGCATATTTAAGGTGACCTTCGGGGGGAAAACCAAATCTCGAGGACAAGCCAAGAAGTGGGAAGTCAGATCAGTCCATTATAAAGGGAATTGGGTTAAATGAAGCTTCACCACGAGCCCTGACATCATAATCTCACTTCCTCCTAGGCCTGCAAGATGGTCCCCAAGGAACTGAAGGTGAATGGAGTTAAGATAGATGGGGTGGAAGCAGTTGGCACCTCCCAGCCAGTTCACATCGACATCCACATCCACCAGGAGTCATCTTTGCCTGAGCTTCTCAAGGCTGGGAAATCCCTGTTTAAATTCTCTATTAAATCTGCTAACACTCCTGGGTCGAGTACGAACAACAGTCGGCTACAGCTGGTAGTCTGGGTAAGTGAAACAGCCTCAAATAAGACAAAATTCAACATGAACAAGAGGACTCAATGTCCAGGTAAAGAAAAACGTGGCCTCCCTTTCCCCCTTACCAGGAATAAGTGTTAGATTGAAATTCAAGTTGCTACTACTGTTACTTCGAATGTACTTTTCAGCATTCTCTCCTGATGAAGTAAAACATGCACACTTCCTAAAGAGGGGTACTTTTCAGGAGATTTCATTCAGGATAAATTTATTCTCTCATGAGCTACCTCTCTGTTTTGCTTTCTTTTTCATACTCTGAAACAAGGTGGTAAAAAAAAAAAATTTCCTACTGGGGAACACTAAATCACAGAAAACAGTCCACCCAAGGAAGTAGAAAAAAATAGTTTAGGTCTTGTTGATTACCTTCAGAGGAGGCACTTAATAGATGAGATATTGAGATGAAATTCATCTAAATTTTATTTTGAGAATGGGGAACTCAAGTGGATGTAATCTCCTCAATTTGGGTGCTGCTTCCTTCAGGGCAGAATGCAACCCACTCATGGCTACTCACTTCAGGCAGTTCGTCCCCATGACTTCCCATGAATTTGGTAAAGGGTGTCCAATCTATGTGAGAGGGCTTTCCTTCCTTTTTCCTTACATTGCAAAGATACTAATGGGGCAGATAAGTTATCCATCATGCGTCCCTCTCTCTCCCTTACACTTTTACATTCTGGAATGGTATCCTCTACCTCACCAGCATAATTCCTTGTTCACAAAGTATAGGGCTGGCAGCTAGGTGGCACAGTGGATAGAGTGCTGGGCCTGTCGTCTGGAAAACCTGAATTCAAATCCAGCTGTGTGACCCTGGGCAAGGCACTTAACCCTCATTGCTCCACCCAAAAAAAATTAGTTTAACTGAATTGAATACTAATTCCCCTTTCCCAGGGTTCGTTCTGTATCTAACTGTAGTCACAAGGAGAAATTCCAGATTAGATTATTGCTAATATCCCTCACAAGGAATTGGCTTTATCCAGATTCCACATATGCCCAATTCGCTCACCAGTGAGTAGCTGATGACTATGTTCACCATCCTTCAGCCAACATTTTTACACAGGTGATATCAAGTTAAAATTAACATGAGAGCAATCTTATTACTGTAACATAGCTTGAAGTTTGAGTAGAGGCTGAATCAACAGACTATTAAAGGCTCATCTACTTTGACTTAGCAGCTGGGTAAGAGTGGTACACTCTGTGGAGGGCGGGGAGAGGAAGAAGGAGAAAGAAGAGAGGGGAAAGAGAGAGACAGAGACAGACAGAGACAGAGACAGAGACTGAGAGAGACAGCCTGAAACTTTATCACCAGCTATCAGAACCAGCTATTGATTGTGGGGGGTGGGATGTCTTTGTCTCACAGACTTCACAGATAATATTGGGAGCCATGAGTGGAGCCCTAGGCATCTTCTTCTACATGGGCCCCTACTTCGAATTATGGTTTTCTGGAGCTGCTTTCTGGACTGGAGCTGTGGTGAGTACAGTAGGGAGGGAGGGAAAGGGGAGACAAATGAATCTCAAAGAGAAAGGGCATAATCATCATTATTAACAACACTTTATAGCATCTATAATGTGCCCAGCTCTTTGTTTGATATTGTAAAAGATACAAATAAATAAAAGATGCAGTTCCTGCCCTCAGGAAACTTACTATCCAGCTGGGGAAATAGAATATATGCTAGATAATAAGTTTCAATAGAACAGAAACTATGATTTATTCATCTTTGTTTCTTGCACGTTGTAAATGTTCAATGAGTGTGTTAAATGAATGAATAAAAAGATAAGTAAAAAGTCAAGGAATTACATAAACAGTATAGACCATCAGTGTTACTGGAAATAGAAGTTGGGGTGGTCAGGAAAGGCTTCATGATTCAGCTTTAAAGAAAAACAGTATTTGACTTCAAATTTCTTGGATCCAGTAAGGCCCACACAGACCTCTAACACACTTATCAAATGGCATTCTAACCTTTTTCTTTACATAGAACAGGCCTATGGTAGCAAGTTGTATATACTGGGCAGAGAGAGGAGAGGGACAGATTGAGGGAGGGGGAGTACTAAGAAAGGTTATGGTAGAAGATTATAGAAGGGAAATTTGTTTTTTATACCACCTTATACTCTCCAGGCTATCTCATCTGGAGTTGTTGCTATCATTCAAGAGAAGAGGAGAGGTGCATGGTGGGTAAGTGCAATGAGAAGGACGATTAATAAACTGTCTGTCTACCCCAGGCCCATCTTTGCCACCCTTGTCTTGGTATCCTTCCCCCTACTCCTAGTCAAAGGTAGCCATCAAGTTCCCCCTTTCCCTCTTCATAGGCCATCTCCACAAACCTTTCCCTATGACTTGCAGAGCCCTTGGTGAACTACAAAGATAGGAATAAAAGAACTGACCTGTGGAAGATCCCTAACCAGGGCAAAGCCCTAACTAGGCATGCCCCCTGTCTTCTCTCCTCCATAGAGCTTCCTAAAAGGCCTATTCATTCTGGCAACTATTTCCACTTCCATTGCTGCCATTGTCATCTGCGCTGGTGATCTACAAGGCTCATTCTATTACTTTTGGAGATCGTGTGAAGAGAGCGATTGGAACATTGAGACCTTCAACACCCCAAATCCACAGAAAGTTTGGAAGAGGCAGTGCATAAACTACATGAACATGCTGGCAGTAAGCATACATTTTTAGAATGCTGGGAGGAATGAGGAAGGATGGGGAATAATCAGAACTATAACTAGACCAAGGGAGCCTGGGCTTTGTCCCAGGATGATCAGTTGCACAGGGATGGGGAATTTGCTCCCAGAGCATATTTAAAGGGTCATAGCCAAGTGATTTTTGTCCTTCTAAAGAGTAGTCTGTGACAAGGCCTAGGTCAGAAAGGAACCTGATGGTGGAATACAAAGGATGCTATGGATGGAGTGCTGGTTCAGCATGGTAAGAGTGGGGGCAAGGTCACAGCCTCCTACTAAGAAAGAAGCTTAATCTTTTCATGAGTTCTTAAGCAGGGACCTAAGCTCTGGTCCAGCCTAAGGGTGGGGAGGAACCTGCTGCCTGTCCACAGAGCCCATCCCCTCAAGGCCAATAGTAAAGGGCATGTTATTCACAACAACCCTGTGAGATAGATGTTGCAAATATTTTTACTCTCATTTCACTGATGGGGAAACTGAGACTCAGAGAGCTTAAGTGACTTGCTCAGGATCACACATCTTATAAGGATAAAGTCGGGCTAATGCATAATCACAATCATTCTTCAAGTGAAGTAGGAAGGGCATCAAATAAGGGAGTTTTAGAGATGGAAGGAAGCTGGCATGTCACAGGTGAGGAAACTGCTATCCTGAGAGAAAAGTAAAAGGATTTGCCCAAAGTCACATAGCTAGTTACTGATGGAACTAAGACCAAAAAAGAAGTCTCTAAATCTATGTATCTAGTGTTCCTTCCATCGCACTGCACTGTTGACAGTGGCAATAGGGCAAAGTGGAAAGGCACCACACTTATAGCAGTGATGGGACCAGTGAGACTGGAGACAGACTAAGTAAACATGGTGGTGGTGACAGAGTTAGAGCTGCCCCTGCACTCTGCCCCCAGAACCTGGCAGAAGGAATTAAGATCATGGCACTACTAGTCTGGATCACCCTGCTGATGGTGACACTGACCCCGATAGCATTCACCCTCCTGCACTCCTACTGCCATTGCCGGAGCAACTTGACACCTGAAGAGGTAAGATCCCAGGGTGAGGGTCTGAGGAGTGGGAAGATAGCAACAGCAGAAGGGAAAATTCTGAGGAGGGAGAGAGCCCATCTAATCTCATATTCAAACAAAGTATGTTCATCTGATGGGTGGGAGAAGGGTTTCTCCTCCATTACCTAGTTCTAAGGATGCTCTAGTGATTAGTTTGGACGCTAGTTGAACACCAATCCAAAGGATCAGAGGAGGGAGTGAGGAATATCATATCCGAATGCCATCCTATGTATTTAGGGTCACTCTGAGTGCAGTGATGGATTTGTTTGGCCCTGGAAAACCTTAGAATCAGGTTTGCTTCTAGACAAAGAACCTTACCCTTAGACCTCCCCAATATGGTTCTAACCTCTAACCTTCTTGCCTCCTCTGCATTCAGGATGTAGATGAGAAGAAACCCCTCCATGGAGAGTTGAGCTTTGCACCCCCTGCCAAGATGGCAGGGTCTGGTGAGGCCTGAGCCTCAGCTGGGCTAGCTGGTTCTGAAATAGCCTATGATTCCCCTTTACACATACAAACATCCTGATGTCACTGCTCGGCTCTTCGGCCCCACTGCAGACAGTAATAAAGCTCATCCTGCCTCTTCCCATAATATCTGGGAGTTTCCTGCCCATCCTTCCTACTCTGGCAAAAATCTGATAATAAAAGCATGACTGCACCCCTGGTTCCTTCCTTCTTGTCCATTCCCTTTCTATCCCTTTGCCCTCTTTGTTTCCGCCAAATGACTTTTCCAAAGTCTGAAAGGAAGTAGAACTGGACCCAAAGGAATGGATGGGCCCCAACCCAGTGAAACATCCCAAGTGTTGATGGATAAAGAAGGACCACAGAGCTGTAAATAATGTGTTGGAAGAGTCTAGGGTTCTGGCTAGGAGTGGAGAATGTTGCCACTAGGTGAGAGCAATAATATAACCAATTGTAGCTACAGCTGAGGCCAAGGAGAAAGATAGCTGAGGGAAGAACCTAGCAACTTTTTGGAGGGGTAATGGAGAGCAGTTAGTCAAGCAAAAGTATGCCAGGGAAGGAACTGGGCTTGGAAACAAGCCTTGATCTTCTTTCCTGCTCCTTGATCCCTAGCCTCCTCCTCCTCCACCACCACAGCACAAAAACCTTTGCCCCCACCCACACAGCAATCTAAGTTGCTAAATATTCTGGAATCCTAGCCAAAAAACAACTCTGTCCCTCTGAATGAGAGCCAGACTTAAGGAGATTTCCCCTACCCCCACTCCCCAAGCACATTCATCTAGAAAGAACAGTTCAGAATAGATTAACCCTTACTTTAACACAGCCCCACAACTCAAGGCAGTATGACCTCTTCAGTATATGCAAAGTGAGCCACAGGTTGGAGTCAGCCAAAGAAACAAGACAGGGACAAAGGAGGAACTACTTGGTGTTTCCCTGAAGTCAATTTAACCTGTTTTCTTGAGTCACCATATTTTCCAGAGCTAGACAATCAATGTATCCTTAAGAATAGAATCAGTTATAAGAAAGGTGACAGGGGCAGCTAGGTGGCACAGTGGATAGAGCACCGGCCCTGGATTCAGGAGTACCTGAGTTCAAATCCAGCCTCAGACACTTGATACTTACTAACTGCGTGACCTTGGGCAAGTCACTTAATCCTCATTGCCTCACTTAAAAAAAAAAAGAAAAAAAGAAAGGTGACAGTCAGGGCATCTAGGTGGAACAGTGGATAGAGGACCAGCCCTGGATTCAGGAGGACTTGAGTTCAAATCTGGCCTCAGACACTTGACAGTTACTAGCTGTGTGACCCTGGGCAAGTTACTTAACTCTCATTGTCCCATTAAAAAAAAAAAAAAGAATCTTGGCTCTATCACACTTACAGCGATGTGACTTGATTTTTGGTTTGGGGTTCTTAGTAAGGTTTTTTTTTTACATAAAAATTGTTTACTATGACAAAGACATCATACAATTTTTATGATCTTGGTCTTTTCTTCTTGCCTTTGTACAAGGCCACAAGAGAAAAGTTTGCAACTTTCATGACCTTGAAGCAAACTGCAGGAATATCACCAACAGCATGACCTTTTCGACCAAATCCAGGAACCAAACCTTATCGTTTTCCTCAATAAAGTTCAAGCAGCCATCATTGGGAACAAAGGCAGTGACTTTTTTGCCATTCTTAATCAGCTGAACTCTCACACACTTCCAGATAGCAAAATTGGGCTGCTTGGCTTCAACACCAACTTTCTCCAAAACGATCATCCCCTTTGCATGAGATCCTCTCCCAAATGAGCTTCCTTGTATTGTTTTTCATGCCACTTTTGGTCTCTTCTGTGGCAGCAGAGCTTTCTAGCTGTTCAAAGACCAGGGTACTTAGCCATGCTGCCGCCCTTCAGGCTGAGAGAAAAGAGAGAAGGAAGTGACTTTTTTTATAGGTACACACAACCTTCCACTGTTACCAAACCCCTCAAGACCCCCACATTCCGCTACTCAATCCCATATAGGGTTGTGACCCACAGTTTAAGAAGCTAGGCCTCAGAGACTATCTAAATCGATGTGTATTTCTTTCTATTTTTATAATAAACATTTTATTTATAGTTTCGAGTTTCAAAATCTATCCCCCCTTCCCTAAAGCAATAAACAATCAGATATAGGTTATACATGTGCAATTATGTAAAATATCAGTCATTTTGTACAAGAAAACTCAAATAAAAGAAAAAATGAAAGACAAAGACATAAAGTGAAAAATAGCATGCTTCAGTCTGTGTTCAATCAATACCAGTTCTTTCTTTGGAGGTGATAGTATGTTTCATCTTTAGTCTTTAGGTATTGTCTTGGATGATTCTATTGCTGAGAGTAATTGTCATTCACAATTCTTCATCAAGCAATATTGCTGGCACTGTGCAAAATGTTCTCCTGGTTCTGCTCACTTTATAATACATCAGTTCATACAAGTCTTTCCAGGCCTTTCTGAAATCATTCTGCTTTTCATTTCTTGTAGCACAATAATAATAGTCTATCACCATCCTATACTGCAGTTTGAGTCATTCCCCAATTGATGGGCATTCCTTTGATTTCCAATTCTTTAGCCATGTGACTTTAGCAAGTCACCTCTAATCTAGGCTCCAGCTTCACTCTAAAATACCTTTCTATTATAACACATTATCTCCTTCCCTTACTCCTCCTCCACAAGTACAGAAGCTTTCCCCAAGGAGAGTGGTCCTATTCTGTCATTATATTCAAAAGCTATTGTTGGCACAACAGAGGGATAGAACTGGGCAGCTAGGGTGAGCAGTGAATAGAGTGCTGGGCCTAAAGTCAGGAAAACCAATATTCCTGAATTCAAATCTAGCCTCACACATTTACTATCCATGACCCTAGACAAGTCACTTAACTTTGTTTGCCTAGGTTTCCTCGTCTGTAAAATGAGCTGAAGAAGGAAATAGCAAACCACTCTAGTATCTTTGCCAAGAAAACCCCAAATGTGGTCCAAAGAGTCATAAATGACTGAACAACAAAAAGGATAGAGCTGAAAAGGACTTGGGTTCTATAGAGGAGACAGAGATTTTCAATCCAAGTTACCTTGAAGGATGAGGGCTAGCCCTGGGCAAAACTGTGGAAGTCAGCAATAGAATCATCAGTCTAGAAGAGATCAGCAGATCTAAGGTTTTGCTTCAGAACTGTTCCTTTCAGGAATCCAAGACTGCCACCAGCCACTTCAGCACTACCCCCACATTCCGTACCTGCCTGTCACACTCCCAGGGTCAAGCTTTCTGCTGTAAGTAGGTGGGAGGGAATTAACCTATGTAACAAAATAAATGCATTTAAAATAAAAACATAGTATAAGTACCTACTACGTGTTCAGCTATGTAATACAAAATCGAAAATCACATAATCCCTGGGGGCAGATAGGTGGCACAGTGGATAAAGCACCCGCCCTGGATTCAGGAGTACCTGAGTTCAAATCCATCCTCAGACACTTGACACTTACTAGCTGTGTGACCCTGGGCAAGTCACTTAACCCCCATTGCCCTGCAAAAAAAAAAAAAAAAAAACCACAAAAACACAAAATCCCTAATCTTAAGGGGTGAGTTGCTACAGGTAGGGACTGACCATGTACATTAAATGTGACATACTTTGCATGCGATTTACTTTTACACATGCTAATTAGTGCAATGGAAACACTAATTAGACTTATACTTCTCATTGCATGCAATTAGCCTTTAGAGTCAAAATGTGCAAACACAAATGCCATCTTCTAAGAACAAACCAGCAACCTGAGTCATACCAGTACCATTAAGATCCTTTTATTTCAGACTCACAAGGTTCCCTCTCTTTCCACCTGAAGGCTGTGTCCCTCTCCTAGGTAGTTATCTGGAAAGTCTCCATCAATCAACACTGCCCTCAAATGAACATGGGCTGCTCAAGTCTCAAGTGAGAGGAAGTAAGGTCCCAATTGTGACCTAGGAGCAGGCTGATGGTGACAATTTCCAGTGTGTTTCATGTCATTCTAGCTATGGTTAATCCTAAATTGTTTACCACACAATTAATTAGATTGGTAGTTTATTATATAAATGGTGCAGCTAGGTGTCACAGTGGATAGTGCACTGGGCCTGGAGTCAAGAAGACCTGAGTTCAAATCCAACATCAGACACTTACTAGTTGTGTGACCCTGGGAAAGTCGGCTTCAGTTTCCTTGTCTCTAAAACGAGGATAATAATAGCACCTACATCCCAGCTTTGTTGTGAGGTTCAAATAAGATAACATATGGAAAGTGCTTTATAAACCATGCTAAGCTACCTTATAATCTTCCCTCTCCCTCACCAGCTTGAAGGGCTGTGTAAATGTTATCAGAAGCATTAGTATTAGTAATGACATCATGAATTAATGAAACTAAAATTTATTTCAGTAGGAATTTATTGAACACCTACAACATTCAGAACACTGTGCTGTGGGAAATAAAAATTAATATGACCAGATCTTTGCCTCCCGGAGGGTCATAGTCCAATTAAAAAGAAAGTACATATCAACATGACGTCCATGATGGAAATTTCAGGCAACTAATAGGAGGCAGAGATATTTTTTTCAGAAGTCCTTTCAGTACCTCCTAAATTACGTCAACTACCTCCTCCTCAGGCTTACCTGCTTAAGGAGAGACAACAGAAAGAAGGCCTAGAACAGATAAGGGCTCTCTGTTGTTCATTTCTCTCAATTCCCTTGTCCTATCCCCATTCATGCCTTGCCAAACCCCAACACTGAATTACTCTCCCCATCCACCTCCTCCACTCTTACTCAGTTGCAGATGAATTTGGTAGTGCTAGAGAAAGTCATGCAATTTGAATCCACTACACATTTGTTGTCTTATCTCACCAAGTCCTAAATTTCTCAAGGCAAAGTTCTTCCCAATTACCTCTATATCCCCAATACCCTCAAACCTTTGCTCCATACCTTCTCTCTTCCTCAAGCCTCCCAAACTATTCTTTTCCATTCTTCCCTCTCAACAGAGGATGTAGCTCATACTTTGATGAGAAAATAGAACCTGGTTTCCATAAGCTCCCATTTCTCAAAACCCCTTCACTTCATCCTCTTTCCCTCTCTGGTTTCACTTCAGTCTCTTCTCCTCACCAAGGTCAATCCTTCTTCCTCTTTCCTTAATCCCATTCTTTCTAGGACAATAGTGGCACTTTATGTACACTGGGCTAGTTTTCTTTTAAGGAGACAAACTAGTCTTGGGATTGGGCTAGCCTAGAATAACTAAGGCTTGAATTATTGGTTTGGTTTCTTTGTCCCCTGCCTATGGAAAATTACTGCTCTGGAGGTTTTAGCAGAATCCCCATTGCCCTACAGGGATGTCCTCCTAACTACATTTTAATTAAATTTAACCAGAAATTGTGTTCTTTGAAATTTTATTATCAGTAAAGTTGTTTTTATTATATTTTATGATCTAACTACAAGCCTGAATCGTTTGGCTGACCTAAGTTAGACCTGACCCAGAACATTTTGCATAGTTATCAAGGGTTCTTTGCAATGCAATCATGGTTAAATCCATTGGTGGAGTCAGTTTAGGATGATCTGGAAACTGGTCAGAAAGAGGTAGGACCAGATAGATACTGTTTGGCAACTCTATTGCCTATACCCACTTCTGGGTCATGCTTCAAGGAAAGAAAGGAATACTTTTGGTCAAGAGGGAGGGAAAGCCCTGAAGGACAGTATTACTTCCAGCCCCCACAGGAGAGAGGCCCAAATGAGCAGTATCAATCACAAACCCAGGGGATCAGAGGCTCTTCCTGGGTAAGACCAGAGTATAGACCTAGAAAGCAGTGACCACATCTCTCCCCAGATCACATCACCTTGGAACCCCCAAAAACTTCTAAGCCCTCAGAACAAGCTGAAACAGTGAACAACTTCAGCAAAGTTGCAGGATATGAAATAAATCCACATAAATCTTCAGTACTTCTATATACTATCAACAAAACCTAGCAGCAAGAGATAGTAATAGATATCCCATTTAAAATAACTGCAAAAATAAATAAATAAAACAACTGCAGACAATATAAAAGGCTTGGGAGTCTACATGCCATGACAAACCCAAGAATTATATGAAAACAATTACAAAGCACTTTTCACACAAATAAAGACGGATCTAAAAATGGAGAAATATTAATTGTTCATAGGTAGACCAACCCAATATAATAAAAATGTCGATCCTGCCCAAGTTAATTTACTTATTCAGTGCCATGTCAATAAAACTACCAAAGTGGGGGCAGCTAGGTGGGGCGGTGGATAGAGCACCGGCCCTGGAGTCAGGAATACCTGAGTTCAAATCCGGCCTCAGACACTTAACACTTACTAGCTGTGTGACCCTGGGCAAGTCACTTAACCCCAATTGCCTCACTTAAAATTTAAAAAAAAAAACTACCAAAGAATTATTGTATAGAGCTAGAAAAAATAATAACAAAATTCATCTGGAAGAATAAAAGTTCAAGAATGTCAATGGAATCAGTGAAAAAAAAATGTAAAGGAAGGAGGCCTAGCAGTTCTGGATTTCAAACTATATTACAAAGCTATATTCATCAAAACAGTCTAGTACTGGCTAAGAAATAGAGTGATGGATCAGTGGAATAAATTAGATACACAATGCATAGTAGTAAATTGCCATAGTAATCTAGTGTTTGATAAACCCAAAGATCCCAGCTTTGGGGATAATAACTCACTATTGGACAAAAATTGCTAGGAAAACTGGAAAAGCAATTTGACAGACTTAGATGAACTCATGCAAAATGAAATCAGCAGAAGCAGGAAAACATTGTACTGAAGAAATTCAATTGATTCTGTATCATTTTAGAATTGATTCTATTCTGTAATTGATCCTGTTCTGTATTACTTCTCGATTTTTAAGATTGCTCAAGCCACATTTCTTTGTTTCTTTGCCTATGAGCTAAGTTTAGAAGTTCAGTTCTATTCTTGCCTCAAAGAAATCTGTTATCCTTGGGGGATGCAGGTGGACAATAGGGAGTCTCGACTAGTATCTTGCTTTATACCACCAATCTATCCTTCAAGGATGTTTATCCAAAGAAGTCTGGTCCACTATCTGTAACTTTTCAGGTGGACTCAAACAATGAACATTTCTTAGTCACAGTAGGGAAGAAGAAGGTGGTTGGTTAATAGCCCCTCATTCCCAACTTCCAACCAACTGTGTTGTCTTCACCCTCCCAATTCTGTTCTTTGTTCTATGCTTATAAAAAGGGGCTGTGCCTCCTCCTCTGAGAAACTGGCCTAACTGAGGTAGCCCATTGGACTCACTTTATCAATAGGTATACACCTTGCTAATAAACTGACGAAACTTAGAATTCTGCACCTCAGTTTACCTTTATTAGATTCTATCAAGACAGTACACAGTAATGGCAATATTTTAAGGATGATCAACTCTGAGCAAGACAATGATCCAAGACAATTCCACAGGATTTATGATGAAAAATGCTATCCACCTCCAGAGAGAACCGCTGACCTCTGAAGGCAGAGATAAGCATACTTTATTTTAACTTTATTTTTATTGTTTTATTTTATTTGTAGTTTCTTTTGCAACATGGATACTGTGGAAATATGTTTTGCATGACTTCACATATATAATCAATATCCGATTGCTTATTTTCTCAAGTCCAGGAGAGGGGTGGGGCGGGGGGAAGAATTTGGAACTCAAAATTTTTTTAAATGATTGGTTTTTTAAATTGCATATAACATAATAATTTTCATGTAGTTTCCATATAATTGTGAGGTGTTTAGTGTAATAAGTAAAAATATTTTTAAAAAACAAATATCTCTTTTGATGAATGAGTTTTTGATAATTAAGAACAGAACATGAGGACATCCAGTGCCTAGATGGTGGAGTGAGGAAGGTACCTTCTGAAGCCATTTCAAATTTCCCCTCCAAACAACTAGAAACTGCCTCAGAAATTTTCCAGGAGCAGGGAAGCAGCCCAGCAGGAAAGGTCTGTCTTACCTGGGTGGGAGGGGAGTGAGGTCCAAGAACAACAGCAGAAGCCACCAGCCTCACAGCAGGGGGCCTGCAGCAAGTCTCTAAGCCTGGGGCAATCCACCAATGAAGCCCCACCCTCCTGCAAACCAGCAACCCCCTAGGCAAGTGAGCAATCTGGGCAGCACAGCAAGGACCCAGCCCATGACCCCCATCCCCAACACAAACCACCAGGGAGACCTTGACCCCACTGATGAGCAGTAAAGAGGTCCCATCTAGGGGCTGGCCAACAGTGATATCCTGCCCCTGGGGCCTACCACAGAATCCACCAATCACCACCTAAAATAGATCCCAAAATGAAAACTCTCAAGAACATCATAGGCAGATTTCAGAGCTCACAGATCAAGGAGAAAGTATTGCAAGTAGCCAAAAAGAAACAATTCAAGTATCATGGAGCTACAATCAGGATTACATAGGAATTGGCAGCTTCCACATTAAAGAACAAGAGAGCTTCAAATATAATATACCAAAAGTCAAAGTTAGGTTTACAACCAAGAATCACCCACCCAGCAAAATTGAATGTAATCTTTCAGAGGGGGAGGAGGGAATGGACATTTAACCAAATAGAGGACTTTCAAGCATTTCTGATTAAAAGACCAGAACTGAATTTTTAAAAAATTTACCTCCAAATACAAGACTCAAGGGAAACATCAAAAGGTAAAAGACAAGGAAGAAAGAAAAAACATAAGAAATTCAATAAGGTTAAACTGTTTATATTTCTATGTGGCAAGATAATATTGGTAACTCAACATATGTAGACAGAAGGTGTGGATATAAGGTGACATTGATGGGATATTACCCCCAAAAAGAAAATAAAAGGATGAGAAAGAAATTGCAGTGGAAGAAGGAGGGGAGAGATTGGAGTAAATTATCCCACATAAAAGAGGCCCCCAAAAGCTATTATAATGGAGTAGAATATGGGGGAGTGGTGGGCAAAGTTTAAACTTTATTCCCATCAAAATTGGCTCAAAAAGGAAATAATATACACACTCACTTGGATATAGAAATCTATCTTACCATATAAGGGAGTTTAAAAGGGACAGGTATAATAGAAGGAGGAAGGGGGACTTATAGAAAGGAAGGTATATTGGGCAAACTGGTGATCAAAAGTAAAATACTTGTGAGGAGGGAAAGAGTAGGGGATAAGAGAGAATGGGATAAAAAAGTGAAAAATCACATGGAGGGAAATAGTTATAACCATAAATGTGAATGGGATGAACTCAGCCATTAAAGGGATGTGGATGGGGCAGCTAGGTGGCGCAGTGGATAGAGCACCAGCCCTGGAGTCAGGAGTACCTGAGTTCAAATCCGGCCTCAGACACTTAACACTTACTAGCTATGTGACCTTGGACAAGTCACTTAACCCCAATTGCCTCACTAAAAAAAAAAAAAAGAAAAGAAAAAAAAGGGATGTGGATAACAGAATGGATTAAAAATCAAAAGCCTGCAATATATTTTTTACAAGAAGCACATTTGAAGCAGAGATACACACAGAGCAAAGGTAAGGGGCTAGAATCTGTTATGCTTCAATTGAAGCAAAGAAAGCAAGGATGGCAATCATGATTTCAGACAAAGCAAAAACAAAAATAGGTCTAATTAAAATGGATAAAAACAAACAAAAAAGGGATAAAAAAAGGAAACTATATCTTGCTGAAAGGTACCATAGACAATGAAGTCATATCAATACTTAACATATATGCACCAAATGGTATAGCATCTAAATTTTTGCTGGAGAAGTTGAATGAGTTATAGGAGTAAATAAATAATAAAACTATACTATTGAGGGACTATAATCTTTCCCTCTCAGAACTGGATAAATGTAACCAAAAAGTAAACAAGAAAGAAGTTAAGGATGTGAATAAAATTCTGGAAAAGTTAGATAAGATACATCTCTGGAGAAAACCGAATGAAAATAGAAAGGAATGTACATTTTTCTTAGCAGTATATGGCACCTATACAAAAAATGAACATGTATTAGGACATGAAAACCTTACAACCAAATGCAGAAAAGCAGAAATAGTAAACTCATCCTTTTCAGATCACAATGTTATAAAAAATTATATTCAATAATGGACAATGGAAATAGAAATTAAAAAATTAATTGGAAATTAAATAATCAAAACCCAAAAAAACAAGTGGGTCAAAGAACAAATCATAGAAACAATCAGTAATTTCATTAAAGAAAATTACAACTATGAGACAGCATATCAAAATTTATGGAATGCAGTCAAAGCAGTACTTAGAGGAAATTTTGTATCTCTAATTGCTCACATCAATAAAATAGATAAAAAGCAGATCAATGAATTGGTCATGCAACTAAAAAAACCTAGAAAATGAACAAATTAGAAATTGCCAATTAAACACCAAATTGGAAATCCTGAAAATTAAAGAGAGATTAATAAAACTGAAAGAAAACCCTCAAACTAATAAATAAAACTAGAAGTTGGTTTTATGAAAAACCCAATAGAAAAATCATTAGCTAAAAAAGAAAAGAAAAGCAAATTACTAGTATCAAAAATGAAAGGGGTGAACTCACCACCAATGAAAAAAAATTAAGACAATTGTTAGGAGCTATTTTGCCCAATTATATGCCAATAAATTTGACAATCTAAATTAAATGGATGAATACCTACAAAAATATAAATTACCCAGATTAACAGAAGAAAGAATATACTACTTAAATAAACCAATCTTAGAAAAAGAAATTGAACAAGCCATCAATGAACTTCCTAAGAAAAAAATCCCCAGGAACAGATGTCTTCACAAGTGATTCTACCAAATATTTGAAGAACAATTAATCCCAATACTATATCAACTATTTGGAAAAATAGGTGGAGTCCCACCAAGTTTCTTTTATGACACAAATATAGTGCTGATACCCAAACCAGGAAGAGCCAAAACAGAGAAAAAAAATTATAGACCAATTTCCCCAATGAATATCAATGCAAACATTTTAAATTAAATACTACCAAAGACATTACAGCAATATATCACAAGGATTATACACTATGACCAGGTGGGATTTATACCAGGAATGCAGGTGGAGACAAATTATACTTCCAGAAGAAACCTCAAAAGCATTGTTTGGGTTTATGAAATCCTATGCAGGAAAATGAAGATCTTAGAGATGTATTTAATTGTCCTCATCATTACTGCCAACTGAAGACAAAGACTTTAGAGGAGAATAGTGGATTTTGGAAGTGAACATATGGCTAAAAAGATGTCAGAAAAGAGGAGTTTGAGTTTTAGACACAACTTAAAATATTGGAATTATGGACTCTTGGCTGCAAATGGTATACACCTAATGAAAACCCTTAAAACTATGTTTAAGGGGCAGCTAGGTGGCACAATGGATAGAGCACCAGCCCTGGAGTCAGGAATATCTGAGTTCAAATCCGGCCTCAAACACTTGACACTTACTATCTGTGTGACCCTGGGCAAGTCACTTAACCCCAATTGCCTCACCAAAAAAACAAAAAACAAACAAAAAAACTATGTTTAGACCACTAGGTGGCCCTGTTGGGAAGGCAAACTAAGCCATCAGTCATCTGAATTGGAAGGCCTGTCAGAGCACAATGCAGGACTTGGATCTTCCTCATACCCCTAAACATGGGTGTGGCTTCCCTAACAATTCAGTCCCCACCTCCCTTCAGAAAGGCACAGTTTTTTGTTTTTTGGGGTTTTTTTGCAGGGCAATGAGGGCTAACTGACTTGCCCAGGGTTACACAGCTAGTTAAGTGTCAAGTGTCCGAGGCTGGATTTGAACTCAGGTCCTCCTGAATCCAAGGCCAGTGCTTTATCCACTGCACTACCTAGCTGCTCCCCCCCTTTTTAAAAATTATTTGTCTTTGTTTTGTTATTGGTCACATTCTTTTTTTTTTTGGGGGGGGGGTATGGCTTTTTTTTTTTTTGGTGAGGCAATTGGGGTTAAGTGACTTGCCCAGGGTCACACAGCTAGTAAGTGTCAAATGTCTAGGCCGGATTTGAACTCAGGTCCTCCTGAATCCAGGGCCGGTGCTCTATCCACTGTGCCACCTAGCTGCCCCCACAGCTTTCTTTTCAAAACCAGCAAGCTGGGGCAGCTAGGTGGCACAGTGGATAGAGCACCGGCCCTGGATTCAGGAGGACCTGAGTTCAAATCCGGCCTAGACATTTGACACTTACTAGCTGTGTGACCCTGGGCAAGTCACTTAACCCCAATTGCCTCACCAAAAAAAAAAAAAAAAAACAGCAAGCTACTTGCTTGTGGGGGCTAACTTAAAAAGAAAAATAAACACAGAAAAATCTTTAAAAGGTTATGGGATGCTTTACAAGAAATTAAGAATTTGGGCTGATTACTCAGGATTTTAGAACAAGAAGTAAAATGTATTTCATGGACCTGCAGTCCATAATGATCTCAGACAAGCCCTCCATCTTCCTCAAATACACCAAAAAATGGTATCCATTTCCTCAGGGGTCCTCAAAGACTCTGAGATCATACCAACCAGATCCAATCCTGGTACCTTGAGTCCAAGAGAGTTCATTTTTCTCTTTTTTTTATTTGTCACACCTTCACCCCAGAATTTTAATCTGCAGAAATCTCCAGAATAAAACTTGGTCATACCTCAAATCTAAGTTTTCCCAAATATGAATATTGGGGTCCCTGACTCCTACACTCATGGCGATAGTGGTTTTCGTAAGGGCCAGATCTCCTCCTCAACTAGTTTTTCTGCAACTCCTCCTTGCTGCATTTGGTTCTAGATGTCTAAAGGAGAAAGAGTGGGCTAAAAGGGCTGGAGCCGTGTCTTTGCTCAATTTTACATATCATGAGGGAAAAGTCAGCTCTTCTGACATAAGCCCTTCCATTCTCACTCTCCAAATCAATAGGAAAAGTTCCCTGTGTTCTGTCGCCAAGACGCTAGAGTACCTGTCCGCCATCTTGGGAGTGCACTTCAGGCAAAGATCCACTCTCTGCAATCTCACTAAGTTGATCAAGGATTCCCCTTGTCAATCTCTCCCCATAAAAATGAAAAATATTAAGTACTTCAGCTGAGGATGATAGTGTGGTAGGGCTCTGCTGTGTTCCAGAGCTTTGCTGAGACAGCTCCAGGCTCTCCTCAGTGCCGTAGAGGGCCATTCATCATCCTCCCTCTTTCCTGCCTGTATAAATGGAGGGGGTCACAGGTCACTAAGACCTTCTCCAACTCCACCATGTGCCTCGTATGTTGACCTAAGCCTATGAGGCCTAGAACCACCAGTCAAGAGTAGGGCCAAGCCATCCAAGAGAGAAGCTTCCCCTGGCAGAACCCAGGGACACTGATACCCCAACCAGCAAAGCCAAGAAAAATGTTAGAGCAATGTGTCCAATTCTGAGCTCTTCAGAAAGCTTTGGGGATTCCCTACTGCTCAGGTCCACCACTGGCCCTTTCCCTCCCCACGGAAAGTAGTGCCCTGCCAGGGTCCCAAACCTGGAAGACTCCCCCTACCTCAGCCCACCCCAGAGCTGTCTTAAAGCCTCCCACTACTCAGCCCCTCCTCCTCCACCCTACTGAAACCTGGGCTTCAACTGAAAACAATAAGATCTTACACCTCTTATATTGCCACCCACATGCCCCATCCCTTTCACAAAACAGAAGAAATCTCTCTCTAAAGATGAAAGAATTTCCTGCTTTTCCCTCTTCTGCCTTCAGATGGACTATAAGAAGGAATTTGGTTGGTTGGGTTTTTCCCACCCCAAGACAAACAAAAACTTCGCATTTTGCGCACCACCTGTAGTAGCAATTCCACACAAGTGAAAATTCAAAGCAGATATAGTTTGTCATTGAGAACTGGAAGCAATCTAAATGTACAACAAGGGAATGGTTAAACAAATCATGCTACATTTGTGTATAGCCCAGGGGACCTCTGTCTCAGCCTTAACTGCCACCTTTTGAATCTCTCTGGAACCAGAAATTTTTAAAGTGGGAGCTAAACTTAACAGATTCCAGAAGAGCCTTCAACTGGAAATGACATTGTCCCCAAATGAGATTTTAAATTCACTGTGAAAGGCTGGATAAAAGGGCTGCTTTCTGTGCATGTGGATTCTTGCTCCAATTTGGAGTTCTGAAGGACTAAGATGAAAAGGGACGGGAACCAAGAGAAAAGGGATGCCAATTAAGAGGACCATGAGGGAAGGAGACTCCATAGTCACTGGAGTCCCCTGAGGGCTGTGAACTCCTCCAAATGCTGCAAGCTATCAGTTTGGTAAGCCAGGGGAAGCCACTTTCTTTTGTTATCACACTCCTTCCCCATGCCATTATTCCTGAGAAAAGAGAGTAAATTTGCCTTCTTTTCCTATGCTGCTCTATGAGCCCCAGGAGCTCATGCTCCAAAGAATTACTTTATCAACCCAGAAGATCAAGAAATGGAAAGGGGCAAGAAAAGAGGAAATAATTAGTGGCAATGTCCTAACAAGAGAGGTTGTTTATTTTCCTTTTTGTTTTAATACAATGTTCAGTAAAACTCCTCCATGCTACAATCTAAATCTATGGATACCGAAAGAAGAGAATTAAGAGAATGGCGCAGAGCCAAATAGGGTTATAGTAATTTCCAAAAAGTAATATTTCATTTTCCCCCCTAAGATTAATTAGGTTTATGTAACATTACAAGTGAACATAGGGATGGGGAAAGGAGCCTTGACTTGCTCAGTTGCATTATCAGGGATTTGAGCTCCCTCTTGTGGCCAGCAGAGATATTGCAGCTGGCTCAAAAGACCCCACAGGAAGTTGGTAGACAATTAATAACCATTTATTAAAGTGCCTCCTATGTTCCAGGCACTGCGCTAGGAGATCGAGATACAAAGACAAAAGAAAAAAGTGAAGAGTCGGCGATCTCTGTCATGTCCCCGTCCCCAGCTTACCACACTAGAGACTGAAAAACTTGGGTGAGATCTGGGACTCTCTCTCTTAGTTGAGCTAAATTATCTCACTCCTAATGGGAGAATTCTTTACTCCGTATTATCTGGAATATATACTTATAAGTAAATTTTCTCTTATTTCTGTTTGCTAATCTGTTTGGATAAATGGATTTATTTGCTATGTGTGTTCATTCTAGAACTGACATTTAGTAGGAAGAGAGTAAAGCTTTGGACATGTAACCTCCTTCCCTGTTAAAGAATAAGTGATCAGGGGGCAGCTAGGTGGCAGGGGATAGAGCACCAGCCCTGGAGTCAGGAGTACCTGAGTTCAAATTCGGCCTCAGACATTTAACACTTACTAGCTGTGTGACCCTGGGCAAGTCACTTAACCCCAATCGCCTCACTAAAAAAAAAAAAAAAAAAAAAAAAGAATAAGTGATCAGACGTGTAGCTGAAACCTAAAAATTATTTCCCTTAGACTAAAACTGTTTGAGAGCAGATAGATATAATTCTAGCCTAGTACCCCCCCTTTCTTTGAGTATAGGAGAGTAGTTGGCCTCTGGCCCTACCTCCTGCTAACCTTCCCAGGAGAAATCAATGTCTCCCTTGAATAACACTGGGGAAAGGAGACTCTAGAGACTCTATTCTTCCCTCCCTGTAAGCTACATCTGGATAGATGCTTGTGGACACATATAGCCTACCTGAACACATATAGCCTACCTGGACAAAACAACAACCCACACATGTCCCATATACCCCATACATTTAGATATTAAATTAGATATGTACACTGAGTTAATTTAAACTCCTTAACTAGATCTTTGCCTATGTGACAATCATTACAAATGAAACAGATCAAAACTTCAATAATCCTAATGAATTTCATACATGGAATGGAATATTATGATGCAATTCAGATCTACAAATATGAAGAATATAAAGAATATAGGAAGACTATTTTAAAATAACAGAAAGTGGAAAAAGCAAAACCAGAATGGAGTACACATTTCCTAGGATCCCATAAGAGTGAAAGTGAAGGGGAATGTCAGGGTAAATAATCCTGATGGAAACAATGTAAAACATAGTGTTCCCAATATGACCAAGTAAAAGGTTATGGTCAAGCCTAGCTCTTTCCATTTCCACTTCAAAGTAAGTAATTTACCAGATTAAATTTAAAATATATATATAGTAAAGGGGAAGAATGGAAATAAATTCCACTGAGGTAATCCCCACAGAAAATTTAAATTTAAAAATAGCAAAGATTGCAAAATCAACCTGCTTCAGACTCCCTGCTTGGAGTACTGGTTATTTGGCCTAAGGGGGGGAAACCCTCTTAAAACTAACCATAGGTGTGGAGGGAGTGAACAGTTAAAAATCACCTAAAGACTTCATCAACCACCCTAGTCCATCACAGCCAGTGACTCTCCAATAGCAGGAGCTATTGAATCAAAGAAAGAAGAAATTGGGGGGGGGCGGAGAGAGAAATCACCTCCCACCTGCAATTAATTTTAATCATTCTTTAACTGGGTAGCCCCTATAACCACCACACCCTAATGAAACTACCAACACTGAAGATCCCACACAGAGCACTCCTCACAGTGGCTTCCTGATTTTGAGAGGTGGTGTCAAGGGCTAAGTGAGCAAAAAAAAAATAGGCAAAGGGGGAGGTAGACAACCAGAAAAGGTCTTCAGCAATTTTCCTGAGTCCTTTATATTTAGGGGTTCCTATATGAGCACCCCAGGCCCCACAGGGAGGTTTCTTCACCTTTGGCTCCTGGCTCAGTCGTGACTTCAGTGGCAACTGAGGCCCCTCAACAAAAACAAAAACAAAAAAAAATTTTTTAAAAACCTAGAGAGTAACTACAGGTGGTGCAGACATTCACCAAAGACTTTCATTAGTCAATGCTAGCAGAGTCTTCCTCAATAACAATTAAATCAGAATATTTCACCCCTTAGGGGATGAGGGAAGTTCAGGAGTTAAGCCTCCATAGGACAGGAATAAGGGATAGCAAAGTAACTGAAGAAATGACCAAAGGGAAACTTTTAATATGATACAGAATTATTCTAAGTTACGAGAGTCTGAAGGTAAACTTCCAGAAGAAAATAATTCTTCAACACTCACATGAAAAGATTATGGAATTGCCACAAGGAGTCTTAGAAGTGTTGGAATGCTCAAAAAGATAATTTGAAGGAGAGATTAAAAAGTGGAATGGAAATCCACAGCATAATAGCAGAAATTCTAACAAAAGACAGAAACAGAACTTAAAATTTTCATGATACAAGAAGACATCTCAGAGCAAAGTCAAAATAAGAAAAACTGAAAGAACGTGATATATCTACTAACAAAAGTAAGTGATCTAGAAAACAGTACAGAGAGATAATATAAAAACCTTGAAGCTCCCAGAATAGTATGAAAAATCAACAACACGAAAAGAAAGCTTTAATGCCATCTTCCAAGAAGTCATTTAAAATTTTTCCACAAGCATCCAAACCAGAAGACAAAGAACAGATCAGTGGAAAACATGAGTCATCACTAAAAAGAAATCCTAGATGTAATACACCCAGAAATATGACAACCAAGACCCAGGTCAAAGGAAAACTATTATAAGTAACTAGAACATTAATATGACATTATTCTATTTTCTCATGAAAAGACAGTCCTTCTCATAAAAGGCAACTCCTCCACTTATCATCTTTTTTTGTTGTTGTTTGTTTGGTTTTTTGTGGGGCAATGAGGGTTGAGTAACTTGCCCAAGGTCATACAGCTAGTAAGTGTCAAGTTGTCTGAGGTCAGATTTGAACTTGGGTCCTCCTGAATCCAGGGCCAGTGCTTTATCCACTGTGCCACCTAGCTGCCCCATTGTCATCTTGATCCTATCTACTTCCAAACTCTCTAATATGTTGCCCTTACAATCAATAATCTTTTTTCTTTCTAATCTTTAATCTCTCCCTATTTTACCTACTACTTACCTCCTGTCTACAAACACACCCCCACCTTAAGAAACCTTTACTTTCTCCTACCATCCTTAGTAGCTATTTTGCTACATTTCTCCATTTCACAACCAAACTTTTAGAAAAAGTCATCTACATTTATTACCTCTTCTTTCTCTCCTTTCACTTCTCCATTCCTTGTAATCTAGATTTTTTTTTACTTCATCACTCAACTGAAACAATGTTCTCCAAAGATACCAATTATCCCTTACTTGGAGGATCAATGGCCTTTTCTTAGTTAACGATCCCCTTTTCTTTTCTTTTCTTTTTTTACTATCCCCTTTTCAAACAAATTCTCTTCTCTCTTGATTCCACTCTTAACCTGTACATTTTCTCTTCAGTCTGCTTTGCTAGAGTTCTTTCTTCTCTACTCTTTCTTTTGATGATCTGATCACCTCCCATGTGTTCAGTTGTCATATGTACATAAATAACTTTAAGATATATATAGACATGTCCAGTCCTACTCTCTCTCCTGCATTCTAGCCCCATATTTCCAACTGCTTGCTGAACAGTTCCATCTGCATGTCTCAAAATCTTAAACTCAACTTAACCAAAATAGAACGCATTATCTTCCCCACTCCAAAAAAAAAAAATCCTTCTCCCTAACTTCCTTATTTCTATTGAAAGCACCACCATCCTTCCAGGCATCTGGATTCTCAACCTTGGAGTCATTCTTGTCTCCTCACTCTCCTTCATCCCCCTTATCCAATCAGTTGCAAAATCTTATTAACCCAACTTCTATAAAACCTCTTATGTCTGTCTCTTTTTCTTCACCACATTTTAAGCCCTCATTACCTCTTAAGTGAGTTCTTGCAGTAACATTATATGTAAGGGAAATGTTCAAAAAGAAAGAAAATTACTGTTGTGGGTCAGACCACTGGAATAAGGATAAGACCTAGAGTTTCAGAGGAGAGAGGGAACTGCTCTACAGGTTGCACTAGTTCTTCGATTTCTGAAACAATCAGAACGAGACAACTAGAACTTTCCAACTGCATTGACTCTCTGTTGAGGGTGGGAGAAGGAGTTAAGGATTTTAGTGAACACCTTTAGAAATCTCAATCAGTTCTATGGGGTCAGAGGAAAGATTCTATTTCTGAATCTGAGCCAATTCTGAAACATAAATGGCTATGCCCCATTGGGTCACAAAGTGATTTAAAGAAGGAACACAGCCAAATACAGACACAACAATGGACTTTTCGCTAAGAATTTGCTCCTCAATCTGGCCACCAAGACACAAGCCCACCAGATAACAACTCTGAACTCCTAGACAGACTAGAGGAAATGGAAAACCCACAAGAAGGCTGTAAACACAGGGCAAAACTCAGAAAGTCCCCAGACATCCAGTCCATGTGAGCTCACTAACATCTGATTTCCTACTTGGAGTTCACTTAATGCCATCTGTCTGAGAACATCTGAGCACTTCCTCTTCATTTAATTCTCATTTACAAACCTGAGAGAAAAACAAGTAGTAATCTTGTGTTTCCAGTTCTATGGATGAAGGAATGAAGGTGCTAGGTAGAGATGGTGACCCTGACAAATACTACAATATAGTAGTGGTAAACCACAGAGCCAAGAGCTCAGCTCCCAACCCTCTTTACCCCAGTAGACTTCCCTGAGTCTACTGCCTGCGTAGGGGACAATCCCACCTCCCTCTGATCTGTGCCCTCAGTCCTTCTTGGAAAAGAGAAGTTAGACCCCAGGTATCTCCCACAAAGTGAAAAAACTGCAGTTCCTTCATTTGATGCTTGAAATCAAAGTTCTGAGGGGAGAGATTTCAACTCAAAATGTACCATTTTTACCTCAGGAAAGACAAGATTTTCTAAAGGAAATTGGAAGTGCCAGAAAGTGAGCCCACTCTAGCCTATGGAGAAGCTTTGGGGTTCCATAGGATCTGAGTCTCATGGACAGTAACTTAGCCTCTGAGTTCTCCAAGAATGTTTCATTTATGAGTTTATTTTATATTATTACATTTCCTTTCAGCCCCTGTTTTTCTCCCAAGGCCATCACTAATCCAAGGAGTGACACCCTCTCTATTCTGTCTCACACAGATGCCAGGGTATTTCAGGAAGCAGAAGCATCCCCCCTGAACCTGTTATTTCATTCATTTAAGGAATTCCCAGTGAGATAAATCTCTTTACCGATACAGCATTGGCAACTGTCATCAATTCAGTCTTTGAGAGTTGCCTGGAACACTAAGTTTAATTGACTTTTTCAGGGTCCTATTTGAGCCAATATGTATCAAAGCGGGGTGCTTGAACCCAGATCTTCCAAACTTGGAGGGTGGCCAGCTAACCACTGCCAGGTGAGGAATCTTAGGTTGAAAATCTCTGAGAAGGAGTCCCCGGGTTGCCTGGCCACCTTAACAGCAGAAAGCCCTCAGCATCATCACAGAATTGCCCTAGGGACAGTGCCACAGGGCCATGGAGTTCATAGATATTTTCCTGCATTGAGAGTTCGACTGACTTCCCTTAGCTTATCCTGCCATGTAAGTGGCCCTCTCAATATTGTCACACAGGTCATATAGTTGCTGCGTTTGTCTTGGAAGGTAGACTCCCAAGTATTTTATATTGGCAGTAGTTATTTTAAATGGAATTTCTTGTTCTATCGGTTGTTGCTTTACTTTATTAGTAATATATAGAAATGCTGATTATTTGTGTGGGTTTACTTTGTATCCTGAAACTCTGATAAAGTTGTTAATAATTTCAAGTAGCTTTTTAGTTGATTCTCTAGGATTTCCCAAGTGTAACATTGTATCATCTGCAAAGAGTGATAGTTTTGTTTCTTCATTACCTATTCTAACTCCTTTAATTTCTTTTTCTTCTCTTATTGCCGTAGCTAACATTTCTAATACAATATTAAATAATATATGTGATAATGGGCATCCTTGTTTCACCCCTGATTGTATTGGGAAGGCTTTTAGGTTATCTCCACTACAGATAATGCTTGCTTATGGTCTCATATAAATAGCACTTACCATTTTAAGGTAAGCCCCTTTTATTCCTATGCTCTTTAGTGTTTTTAATAGGAATGGGTGTTGTATTTTGTCAAAGGCCTTTTCTGCATCTATTGAGATAATCATATGATTTCTATTGTTTCTTTTATTGATATGATCAGTTATGCTGATAGTTTTTCTAATGTTAAACCAGCCCTATACTCCTGGTATAAATCCCTCCTGCTCATAGGGTTCAGGAGGTATATATGTATTTATATAAACACATACATAAATATATATGTTGCACATATATGAGTTATTTAGGTCTTATTTATATAATAATTATATTAAAACAAGTTTGTCATATATATTATTTCTATAAATTGATATGTATACATTATTTATAAAATAGTTATTTTAAGATTCAAAATGCTAAGTTATATGTATTAGAATATATCTAAGTATATATAAATGTAACAATATAGAACATTTACATTATATATGTCATATGTGTATATATATAATATATATTTTGTATATGTATAAAATATAATTATATATCACAAATAAAAATAATTTTTTTCCAAAATATATAGTCACACAGGCAGGGTAAGCTGCTAACTCCCCAACAAGTTCCTATGGAGTCTCTCCCTTTGTTTCTACTCTTCAGCTTCACTCAATGTGATACCAGATGATCCAGCAGGGGGACCCTGTGAAGCACCAATGTATCTCTATGAGGGAGCTCTCAGATCAGAATGGGAAGTTTAGCAAGAGTTTCTCCCTACAAACAGTAAATATATCACCTTACCCACAATGAGAAGTGACCCTTTCTTGGCACCCTCTGCCACCAATAGCTTCATTCAGAATAGACACCTGGTATGGCACTAGTATATCCTCTACCACTCTTCCAAGCTCCCAGGTTCATACCCTCAGTATTTCACTTTCTTTCATTCCACAAATCCAATCAGTTGCTCAATCTTACTGTTTCTACCTTCCACCTTTCATCTGACCACTTCTCTCTTCTTATAAAGCACAAAGCCACCATCTTTATATCAGCCCCCACTACCTCTCATCCAGATTACTGTAGCACACCCCCCCCCCAATTAGACTCCCTACTCCAGTCCTCAAGTCTCTCTGCCTACCTCAAGTCTCTCCCTACTCCAGTCTATCCCATACACTGCAGCCAAAGTGGTTTTCCTCATTCATAGATATGGCCATGTCACACATACCTCTGATACTAAATAAACTTCAGGGCCTCCCTACTGCCACTAGAATACAATACCAACCCCTTTGTTTAGCTTTTAATTTTAGTTCACAAACTTGCCCAAATATTCCTTCTAACTCATCATACGTGCACATTCAGCGATGTAGTTGAATTGATTTCTCTCTTCCTCATACAACATTCCATCTCCCATCTTCATGCCCTAGCAATGGTCATTCCATATGCCTTCTACCTAAGCCTTTCTTGATCCCCCTCAAATGCCAGTGTCCTCCCTCCTTAACTATCTTATAATTAATTATTTTGTATTGATTACTTTGTATTGATTTGCACTGATTCTCTTTATTGATTGATTGATTGTCTTTCTCGTTGGAATATAAGATCCTTAGAAGAAAGGATTATTTTGTTTATTACATTCTTATTACCTAGAACAGCTCCTGGCACATAGTGGGTACTTAATAAATACTTGTTGATTGATTGATAATATCATAGAATCATAGATCTAGAGTTGCAAGAGACTACAGAGGACATATTTTCCAACAACCTCATTTTACAAAGGAGGAAACTGAGGCTATGGGAGCCCCAGTGACTTGTCCAAGGCCACACACATAGTATCAGATGCTGAACTTGAAGCCAAGACCTCTAACTTCAGAGACGCTCTCCTTTTAACTTTACTACACTGACTCTCCAGCCTGAATTACCTTCACCTGTCCCCTGCTAATCACCCCCCCCCCCATTTGATCCAAGACAGCCTTCTGGACCAGTTTTCCTCAGACAGCTTTGGCTTCTCCTCTTATGAGGTGTTCAAACAAGCCCTTCGCTTAGACTTAATGGACCTCTACCTTCAACTCCAGAGTTATGTAGTACATCACAAAAGGTTTCCTAATGGGAAACAGTCCTCCCAAAACCCTTCTCAAAACAACTACTTTTCTTTCTTCCTAGAACCACCCAGAGAATGGCCAGGAGGACAGAAACTGTGTTTGAACAAACAAAGTACATATCATCTACTAAGATAAGCAGATAAATGGAGCTCTGACCTGGGTCAAAGGTTGTTCACAGTCTAGAATTCAACATTTATTAAGCATCAATTACTTGTAAGGCCCTGTGCTAAGCACTAGGGATACAAAGGTGAATTAAGACATGTTCCTTGCCTTCATAGAACACACTGTTCAGCCAAGTGTCTTATTAGATGTCATTTGGAGCAACAAAAGTTCAAGGGTAATAATAGAAAAAGAGGGAAGGAAAGAAATCTCTTATTACCAGATCTCAAAATCTACCTCAAAACTGCAATCATTAAAACAACTGGTTTTCTCATGCATACCCTTTAACCAAGCAACACCAACCCTAGACTGGTGGTTTTGTTATCCCAAAGAAATTAAAAAACAAAAAGGAAAAGTACCTATATGTACAAAAAATATTTATGGAGGCTCTTTTCATGGTGTTAAAGAATTGGAAACTGAGGGGATGTCCATCAATTGGAGAATGGCTGAACAAGTTGAATATGGTTGTGGTGGAGCCCTATTGTGCTATAAGAAAGGATGAGCAGGATGCTCTCAGAAAAACCTGGAAAGACTTACATGAATTGATGCAAAGTGAAGGGAGAAGAACCAGGAGATCATTTTACAATAGCAATAGTGTTCTATGAAGAACTGTGAATAACTTAGCTATTCTCAACAATACAGTGATCCAAGACTATCCTAAAGGACTGATGATGAAGCATACTATCCACCTCCAGAGAAAGAACTGATATTGATTGAATATAGATTGAAGCATGCTATTTTTTCATTTTCTTTCTTTCATTTTTTCTTTTATTCAAATCTTCTTATACAAAATTACTAATGTGCAAATGTTTTACCTAATTGTACATGTATAATCTATATCTGATTGCTTACTAGCTTAGAGAGGGGGGAGGGAGGGATAGAATTTGGAACCCAAAGTTTAAATTTTAAAAATTTAATAAAAAATAAAAGGCAAAAGGAATGACTCAGGGGCAGCTAGGTGGTGCAGTGGATAGAGCACCAGCCCTGGAGTCAGGAGGACCTAAGTTCAGATCCAGCCTCAGACACTTGACACATACTAGCTGTGTGACCTTGGGCAAGTCACTCAACCCCAATTGCCTCACCAAAAAAAAAAAGTAATGAGACAGAGAAAGCGGGGGGTGGGGGGGGGTTGAGGGAGGGAGGGAGGAAGGGAGGAAGGAAGGAAGGAAGGAAGGAAGGAAGGAAGGAAGGAAGGAAGGAAGGAAGGAAGGAAGGAAGTGTAAGGGGCTAAAATTCTAGCTAGTCTGTCTAAAATATCTAAGGAGTAGTTGCCAATAAATTATAAGCTTTAGCAAGAGTTTAGACTTTTAAGCATTTATTAAGGAGAATAAGACTTTGGTGAAGAGAGAGAGAAAGAGACCTAGATTCAGCAATCTATCTCGGGGAGCTACAGTTCTGCTCCACTCTCCATGAGAGTCCTAGTGAAAGAGCCTGAGAGAGCCAGCCTCACTCCCTCTTCCTCCCACAAGCAAACGTCACTTCCCGTTGCCAAAGAAAAGCTGCATGGACTTGCCCTCAGAGGCCTTCTCCTCATGGCACAGCTTTCCTACAGTAAGTCTCCAGCAGGTGGCATCATTCCAATCGTTACAGAAGGAAGGAAAGGAGGGAGGGAGAGAGGGAGGAAGGAAGGAAGGAACAAGCAGGACAAGTCTGGAGATGCTATCCATCCCCAGAGAAAGAACTGGTGAAGTCTGAATGTAGATTGAAGCATACTTTACTAAGTTTTGCATGACTGTACATATATAACCTATATCAAATTGTTTGCCTTCTCAATAGGGAGAAGAACTTGGAATTTAAATATATATATATATATAAATATTAGAAATTATTTTATGTGTAATTGAGGAAAAAATAAAATATTAAAAATTTTAATTGGTTTTAATCATACATTAATATAACCTACAAATGAATACATAACTTAGATATAAAAGATCACAGCACAAACAAATTAGAGAAGCAAGGAAGAAATTCTCAGATCTATGGATAAAGAAGAATTTGTGATTACAAGTGATAAAAGAGGATCATAAAAGATAAAATAAACAATTTTGATTATTTAAATTTTAAAGTCTTGCATAACAAATTTAATGCAGTAAAAATTCAAAGAGAAACAGGTAAGGAAAAATATTTGCACTAAGTTCTCTAAGTCTCATTTCCAAGATATATAAGGGATAATTCAAATTTATAAAACCAACAGCCACACACCAATAAATAAATAATCAAAGTATATAAACAGACAGTATTCAAAGAAAAAGATCCAAGCTATCAACAATCATATAAAAATGTATATAACTAATAATTTTTAAAATGCAAATTAAAGCAACTCTGAGTTTCCACTCAATACTCATCAAACTGATAAAGATGACAAAAATGGAAAATGGCAAGTATTAGTGGGGAAGAGGGGAAAATAGGCACACTAGTGACCTATTAATAGGCTTGTGAATTGGTTCAGTTCTTGAAAGCATTTTGTAACTATGCCCAGAAAATTGTGCATAACTATTGACCTAGATATACCCCCCAAAAAAATCAAAGAAAAAACAATATTTATAATAGCTCTTTTCATGGAAGCCAAAATTGGAAACTAAAGGGGTGTCCTCCTACTATAGAATAACTAAACAAATTATAATATATCAATATAATGAAATAATATTGTGATATAATAAAAAGGATAGCTTCAGTAGAAAATGAGACCCCTGTGAACTGACGCAGAGTTAAAGGAGCAGAACCAGAAAAACTTATAAACATTATAGAGAAAAACAACTTTGAAAGTCTTTAGAATTCTGATCAATGAAATGATAAATCATGACTTCAAAAGAATAAAAATGAAACACATTATTCAGCTCCTGACAGAGAAGTGATAAATCAAAAATGCAGATATACAATTTTATATACATAGATATATTAAACATAGCTAATGGAGGAAATCTGTTTTGTCAGGATATGCAGCTCTGTCTTAAGAGATCTGAGGGTTTTTTTTATTTGGTCCATGGTAAGTGTGGTGGATAATGACATAATGGAAGAGACAGACTAATTTTCAAAAATTTAAATTTAAACAAAATTTAGAATATTTGGAAAATAAAAATAACACACTATTTTTTAAAACTCCAATTGCTTGTAAAGGCCCTGTGCCAGGTGAAATAAAACCTAGTTTCTATACTCAGAGAGCATAATTAGCCAAGTGCCTTAAAAATATGTCTAAATATTTGCAGAATATTTACTACTTTAATATGGTTTGATTGGCGGCTAGGTGGTGCAGTGGATAAAGCACCGGCCCTGGATTCAGGAGTACCTGAGTTCAAATCTGGCCTCAGACACTTGACACTTACTAGCTGTGTGACCCTGGGCAAGTCACTTAACCCCCATTGCCCCGCAAAAAAAAAAAAGAATGAATAAAAAATAATAATAATAATATGGTTTGAGTTCCCATAGTGCTAGGCTGCCCTCCTTCACTTTTCTTTTTCATGATTCCTTTGACATTCTCGACTTTTTGTTCCTCCAAATAAATTTTGTTATTTTTTTCTATCTCTATTAAACAATTCTTTGGTAGTTTGATTGGTATGGCACCAAATAAGTAAATTAGTTTAAGTAATATTGTCATTTTTATTATATTTGTTGGGCCCACCCATAAAATAAATGAGAAAAGAGGGATGCAAATTTAAAAAGCATGAAGGAAATTATTGTCCTGATCTATGGATGAAGAAGAGTTTGTGACTAGACAAAGTGATATAGAGGCTCATATAAGATAAAATGGACAAATTAAATTATTTTGAGCTAATCGTGTCAACTGTCAGATTATTAAAGATAAAAACACTAATGGGGGCTCATGAGCTATATAGTTTTAGGAGTGCAGAACAACAGAATACCTTGAACCTAGAATAACTACCCCACTGGGGACCCAACCTGTGAATGTGATTTGTATAGGGTTGAGGATGGGGGGAGGAAGATAACCCAAAAAGTATTGCACACATGTAAAAAAGAAAAGCTGCTTAAAGCTTGAAGAAAAGACAGGCAAGAAAAAAAAAAACACTGGATGCCTCCCCACTAAACCTACCTTCTAGAAGATAAAAACAAGATAATTGCTAGAATAATGCAGATAATGTAACAGAAAGTAACTTCAGTTTGAGGCCTAAATCCCTCATCTCTGGAATGATATCCATAAAATTTGTGAAGACAAGAAAGTATGTCCAGAATGAGATTGTAGAATATAACTCTGCTCCCTAGTGGGACTGCCACAGTGATGAGGGTTCGAATTGGCCTTGTAGCGTGGCAGAGCTCAAGAAATAAGATTATTTATGGAGCTTCACTTGGCTAGATGATTGGCTCCCCTAAAAACCTGATGAGAAGCTAGCATTGGGTCCAAGTTAGCCTTTGTACCCTGTGCATGCTTACTTACTACTTGTTGATTTAATGCATGATGCCAGACCTAGCCCTTATCACATCAAAGATCTCAATAAAGAATCCGGTTTCTCAGAAAGGTCCGTTTCAGACTGGTGTAGGATTCAACCTAGATAAGGGAGAAACACATGCTGTGGATCTTTAATAAACTCTAAGCATTTGGTGTTTTCTTTGGTGTAGAACTTATCACACTCATATTTGGTCTGTGTAGCTGTAGATACTAGTTGCAATGGCACCAGGTCTTCCCCTTGCCAAGATAAACTTGTCTGGGAGCTCATCAAATTCACCATCTATGGAGAGGAATGCACGCTGAAGAATCTAGGACAGTAGGAAGATACTAGGCAATAACTGGCCCTGGGCCCTGATAGGAGGAGGAAGAACCCAGTCCCCAGAGTCCCTAGGCTAGTGCCTCGTTTTCAGACATCTTTATTTTCCTTAAGAAAACTTCATCAGTCTTTATGAAGACAGAATGGTACTTACTGGGCTGAAAGATTTCTTCTGACATTCTTCATCAGTACAAGCATAGATTAAACCTCAATGTGAGTACAGATTCTTCTGAGAATCTGCACTCACATAGATACTGAGCCTCTTTTTTTACTAATGGGGACTGTCAGAAGAAATATTTCAGCTCAGTAAGCAAGTATTATTCTAGATAGAGCGCTGCAGGAGAAAGCAAGGAAGGCCTCTTGTATGGTGGATGGACTTCCTTTAGTGAACTAATTGGAGGACATGGAAGAATTCTAGACAGTAGAGAGACATGGTTGAGCTACAAGCTACATCTTTGGAGAGAACATCCAAATCAAAGTGCTTACAGATCGACTGGACTATTTAAGTGGGTACAGAATTATTTAATCACTGAGACACACATTATAGAGGTGTCCCCTTGCCTCTTATCTATCTGCTTAGATTCAGCTACATTGGCACTATAATACTAAATATATTTTATGTACTTATGTTAAGGGTAAACATACGGCTTTTAGTAGAGTGATGTCATTTTCCCCCAACGTATAGACATATATAGACATATTCACATATGGACATTTATAAATGTGTGTATAAAAATGGTTATACACAGAGAGAGAGAGGCAACAAAACCCTAAACCAATTTCCAAAATAGATACACAAAAATAGAGCAATAACTTAAGGAACTAGGGGAGAAGTACAATGTTAATTCAAAGAGAAGAGATATTTCCTAGTGTCCAAAAAGAGGGAAGTGATTGCCCTATATGGGAGGCTCTATGAGTGGCAAGGAGTGGGTACATGCAAGAGAGGCTATGGAGGTAGAAAAACAAGTAACTGACTAGACATGCAGGGGCATCTGATATATTGGAAAGAGAACTGGATCAGAAGGAAGAAAATATGGTTTTGAATTTCATCCCTTTCACTTACTACATGAGTGACCTTAAGCAGTCAGCTGATCTCCCTGGACCTCTGGATCCTCATCTTAATTAGAAGAGTATTTAACTAGACAGTTTCTAAGGCCCTTTGCAGTTCAAAGTCCTAAGGTTAGTCACATAAGTGTGAGGATGGGAAGGGGAGGGGGAGTCTAATTTATCATAGCTATCTTCATAGCTAGCACCACAGACAATAATAACTAAAATCTTACCAGGAACTTGGAAACTGGCCATTTTCAGGCCTGGTCTCCAATTAAGTCATTAGAGGATGATGAAGCCTTGAATGACTATGTTTTTTGTCCCTAGGGTCTTCAAACATTATTATACCATAGAATCTTAGAATTGGATGAGTCTTTACAGGCAATCTAATCCAACCTTCTACCATATGCCAGAATCCCTTTTGTGTCATTCCTGAACAAAAGACCATCTACTGATCAAACTTCTTGATCCTTTATCTCCAATGATTGGGGGGGACAGTAAACTCACTGCCAATTTGTAGAACAATTAAGTTAGAAGAAGCCCCAAAGATCACCCAATACAACTCCCACTCAATGAATGCCAAGTAATGAAACTATGATACTAATTATATATTTTATATGCCTAAGCAATTATTTAATTTATATATATATATACATATATATTTGTTTAATGTGTTAAAAGAGACTGCTAGCCCAAGTGGGGAGAATTCTGGACCTGGAGTCTACCAGGCTTGGGTTCTAATTCCACTTTTGACACTCATTTAGCTGTGTTTTATTCAGTCATTTCAGTTGTGTCTGACTCTTTGTGACCCCATTTGGGGTTTTCTTGGCATCAATACTGGAGTGTTTTTTGTCATTTCCTTCTCTAGCTCATTTTACAAATGGGGAAACTGAGGCAAACAGGATTAAGTGACTTGCTCAGGATCACATAGCTAATGTCTGAGGTCACATTTAAACACAGGTCATCCTGACTCCAGGGCCAGCACTCTATCCACTGCACCACCTAGCTGCCCACACTAGCTGTGTTACTTAGTAGATACATCTTCTAGAGTTGCCAGGGGCTCACAGAGGTAAAGTCCACAAGTCATTCAGTCTCTTTGAGCCTCTGGAAACTCTCTAAGTTTTACCTAGTAAGTTAGAGACAGATTCAAAGCTGATATAAGTGGTCCCACACCCATGGCATTGAGATATTGATATATTTGACACATGTATACTATCCCCCTTTATGATAAGTGGTCATCTAGCTAGCACTTGACAACTGCCTAAGCACTTAAAATGACAGAACATGCCATCTTCTGGGTCAGCTCATCCTCTTTCCATACAACCCCAATTTTACTTTTTCCTTTTTTTTTAACTTTTTTTTTTCGTGAGGCAATTGGGGTTAAGTAACTTGCCCAGGGTCACACAGTTAGTATCAAGTTTAATCATTGGGCCAAAACTTTTAATAACCAAGTGGATCTACGTATGATCTTACCAATTCCTTCCAGGGATCAGATGAAAATCCATCTATTCCTGTCCATCCTGTGCAACCCTTGTCCATAAATTCACCCTACTTTCCTATAATTTTCACCCGTTTATAGCTATTCCACCCTCTGGAGGAACACAGAATAGTCTAATACCTCTTCTAGATGGGAGCTCTTCAAACATTTGAAGACAATCATCATGTCCACCTTAAGTCTAATGCAGACTGAGCATCCCCAGCTTCTTCAACCCTTGCCCAGGTGACCTGATTTTAGGTCTCTAAACAACCCCAATTGCCCTCCTCTGGGTGTTCACAAGTTTGTCAGTGCCTCTTAAAATGTGGCACATACAATTATAGTTGATAACTGCACCTGTGATAGCACCATACTATAACTAAGTAAAGAGAACATTGCCTAAAGTCTAGTACTTCGCTAGTTGCTGGTCCTCTCCAGGAACAAAAGCAGATGTTAGGAAAGTGTTTGTTCCTTCAAACCATGCACAATAATTTAGCAGGAAAGATCACAGGGATGCTGTTGGAGATTGATATTTCAGAACTGCTGCACATGCTGGAGTCTCCAGAATCCCTCCAGTCAGTGGTGGAAGAAGCCGTTGCAGTATTACAAGCTCATCATGCCAAGAAGGAAGATGCTCAGAAGGTGGCCAGGGTTGCTGCTACCTCTTAGACCAGAAAAAATGGATACTTTAACGTTAAATATCCCCTTTTTAGATGTTCACTCTACATGTGAAGACATCTTCACAGGACTACAGACTGAAGAATAGATGGCAGAGCTGCTGCCATTCTGGATGTTTTTTCTTTGGGAAAAATAAATTTGAAAGGTCAATTCTTAAGAGCTGAGAAGTTTTTCAGTGGTCAGAATTTGCAGGTTTCTTGTATGTGGCATGGACCCTGTTAACATTTAATTTAATTTTATTTAATTTTTCTCTTCTTTAAAAAAAGCTTTTCTGACAGTATTTTTGTTTGGGTTTTATGGGGAATTGGTTTTATTTGAAGTATCCAATTTACAAAGTCTGGAAAAGTGTTTCTCAATAAAGAAGTAAAACCTTCAAAGAAAAGTCTAGTACTTCACTGAGTTCAGCACTATCAGCACCAGCACACCACACACACACACACACACACACACACACCCCTAACATCCTCTGCCCTAGTAATTTGGGGAGTAGTGATTTTACTGATTAGTTCTGGTTAACCACAAGGTTAATGAAATAAAGGGAGCAGAGTCCAGCTCCAACACTGGAAAAAAGTATACCCACAGGGCTTTCTGGATATCATTACAAGTGTTGTGATGAGTATGTCAGTATGTCCCTGCATTCCTGCTGGAGTAGAGATGAGGAGAGGGTTTTTTGTTTGTTTTTTAAAGCCCAAGTAATCCCTCATTAAATCCCTTTTCCATTCCCCTCTGAATACAATGGCGGTATGGTGGAATGGCCAAGAATCCTGCAGAAGTTTTGGAACTTTCTCCCCCAAATCCTCCCACTGCCCCCCTCCCCATGCCTGACGGTTGTAATCGCTGTAGTTCAACAGGTGGTGTACAGATGATAACAGATATTGGCCATGGTCACTATCTCAGAAACTTAGAAAACCAGAAGGAGAAATAAAACTTAAGTAAGAGGCCATGGACATGAGGAAGTGGAGTAGGGAAGGTGGAGGGGGGGAGCAGTGGTGAGCCTAGGAAAATAATGTCTTCGTTAACTATCTAGGACTTTGGTCTCAGTTAACTCTTGTTTATGCCACTAACATTCCAGTTTTCCCTGGGACTTCTGCCCCCTCTGTTATCTGGCTTTGGCCCTCCCCCACTTGCCTCTCTCTACCACCCAATCCAACTTCATCTTGGCCATAGTCTTATCTTCTCTTTCAACTTCTGACCTTCCTCCCATATCACCCTCCACACTGTCTCTCAACGATATCACTTGATCTTCTGAGGCCAAATACCTTGACAGCCCTTTTATAAGTGTCTTGTGCTAAGATCTGACACAAGAATTCCTAGCCTGCAGAGACACATAAGAATGGAATCTGTGCAAATTAAAACATCTCGTACTTACCAAGCACCCTTTGAAAATCCCTGTAAACGGCATGGAAACCACATTACAGTAACCTGATCTGAACCAGATCGATCTAGCTTGCTGTTTCTTAGAATTCTTTCTTAACCAAGTCAGCTTTCTCAAAAATAAAAAGTTCTTGTGATGTAAAAGAGTAGAGCTGAATCGCTGCAGATTCATCAACTGGAAAAACAGCTCAAAGAATGTTCCCCAATGTTGGTGAGTTGGTGGCCTCACTTTTGTCCATATAGACTTCTGATCAGTCATTTTCAACTCTTCATGAGCCCTTTGGGGGTTTTCTTGGCAAAGATACTGGAGTGGTTTGCCATTTCCTTCTCCAGCTCATTTTACAGATGAGAAAACTGAGGCAAACAGGGTTAAGTAACTTGCCCAGGATCACACAACTAGTACATGTATGACACATGAAATATGACCAAGGTTTGATCACTCTCTAATGCAATAATATTTGCTCTTCAGAAAGTGACATTGGTTACTAGTCAAACCCTGGAATATTCTAGGTGTTTGTAAATTGGTCATGTATTCCACTGTCTCTTTAACATCAACCTAACTCTTTAGACTTTGAGTTATATGCTTTTCCTTTTTAAAGGGGGCATATTAGAGAAAGCCGAGCAGCAGGTAGAGGTGATTAATCAATAAACAAGTATCTATTAAATGTTTACTATGTGCCAGGGACTATGCTAAAACCTGGGGGTACAAAAAAAGGCAAAGCAATCCAGGTCACCTCCTGATCATTCCCATAATTCCTTAGTCCCCACAGCCACCAATGCTACTTTCTTAAGAATGATAAGAAGGGTAAAATGTGAAGGAGAAAAATATTTTCCTGACATCAAAGGCTATTGCTGATCATTAACTCTAAGGAACTGTTCCTCAAATATCAAAGTTATCTGATTTTATAAGGGGAGATGAGTCAAGGGAGAAGAAAAAAGGGTGGCACAACCAGGAGTACGCTAATGCCAACCCTAACCTTGAGAATCCATTGTTGAATTTTCAGTGTGAGCATTTACACCTCAAAAATCAACAAGTGCTGCAAAGCAGGGCTTGATTTATCATTATGTTTATTTCTAGGCTTAATAAAGTACTAATAATATATATTAAACTTAAAAGTTTACATTCATACATTTTTCCAGAGTCCAGTTATTAAACATTTACCAACATCCTCCATTATAGCTCTATTTATATTACTTAAGCTCAGCAGAAATGCAGTTTCATCTCCATTGTGAAGATCTGGTCACTGTAAGCTAATAAAAATAGCCATGATGATGGTGGTGGTGATGGTGATGGTGGTGATGGGGATGGTGGTGATGATTACCAGCATATTATTATATAAGTAGTGTGATTCAGAATACTAAGGGGTTTTTTGTTTGTTTTGTTTTTTTGATGAGGCAATTGGGGTTAAGTGACTTGCCCAGGGCCTCACAGCTAGTAAATGTTAAGTGTCTGAGGCTGGATTTGAACTCAGGTCCTTCTGAATCCAGGGCCAGTGCTCTATCCACTGCACCACCTAGCTGCCCCAGAATACTAAGTTTTGTTGGAAACTATTTTAACTCAAAAGTCTTTTATTATTAATCTATTCTATTTGTGTTCCACTGTTTCCTTAAATTTTTTATGCAGCACCTATAAGAGATGTTTCATGGGATGATTGGGAAATGATCTATATATATATCCTCCCTTAAAATGGAGCTCAGAATATTAAAAATGCTAGGTCCTAGAGGCAGCTAGGTGGCACAGTGGCTGGAGCACTGACCCTGGATTCAGGAGTACCTGAGTTCAAATCCAGCCTCAGACATTTGACACTTACTACCTGTGTGACCCTGGGCAAGTCACTTAACCCCAATTGCCTCACTAAAAAATATAATTTTTTAAAATGTTTTAAAATGCTAGGTCCTTCCTTTAGCAAATGCATGTAGGATTGGATTGGATTGGACTACACTTGAGTTTAAAAGGATTACCTTCAGAAGAAGCTTTGCAAATATTCATCTGAAAAATATTTAAGTGCTTTAGTGGATGGCAAGGGCAATATAAGTCAGCAGTGTGCTATGGATATGTTAAGAAAGCTAATGAAATCTTAGATCAATTTACAAGAAACACTATGTTCACTACAGGAAGGTATTAGTATCTGTATTTTACCCTAGTCAGATCCCAGCTGGGGTATTGTGGCATTGCATTGTAGAAAGGCTCTTGATGAGCAGGAGGTTGTCCAAAGAAGAACAATCAAGATTGTGAAGGGCATCAAATTCATGTTAAGATTTTTTTCTTCCCTTTCCTGGAAAGCTTTCCATAGCCACTCCAGTCCAGAATCCTTTCTCTCCCTATCTGAACACCAGAATGAGATCTCAAACTGATAGCATTATGGAAACTTCAACCCCTCAGGGGTACCCCAGGGAGCCTAAATGGGAGCAGTATCTAACCTTGTTGTCAGGACTAATTCCTCAATATAAGTTGGTATTAAGACCTCAGAGTTGTTCAATTGGGGTTAGGATTCCCAGACTTTTTAAGGGCTACAAATGAATGAAAAGGGTATTTATTCTTTGATTGCTATGTTCCGGACATTGTAGTGAGTGCTGGGGATATAGATACAAGCAAGGAAAAAAGTCCCTGAGCTCAAGAGCTTACATTCTAATTAAGGGATAATAACACATACATGACAATAGAGTCCAGAAACAGAGCTAGAATTAAAGAAGGGCAGAGGGGAGCGTATGCATATGAAGGCAGAACATGAATATGGCTGGGGAGGAGTATGAAAGGTCTACTTATAGTGAATATTGTGATAAAATAATGGGATTTGGCAGCTGCCCAGGGGCCCCTACCTGAAGATTGATTCAGAACTGATTGAATTAAGTGAGAGTGGTTGACTTTGCTTATTAGCCTACTTAAAGTTAATTAGATTGTAACCACACCTGGCCAGCCCTTAAGTAGGTATTGTTCTCAGAATCTAAGAACTTTGAACTCAACTCAAGATGACCTTCAAGCCCAGTGAAACAATGGATTTGGATGAAGCTAATCAATCAGCTTGAAGCAATGTGGGTCATGGAGTCAGAAGAACTTGGTCTGGGCTCTGGTTGTAAAATTTACTAACCATATCATCTTGAGCCTCTATAGAAATCTTACTCTAATACCTTACTGAGGTATGAAAGTGACCTGGGTTTTCAAAGGCTGAACCAACAGAGTACAAACTCTAGCAGATCCATGCTAAGAAAGCTTTCAGTATAGGTCTAATGATGAACTCATCTCTTTTTCAAGGACCAACCTAGTTAAATTCATAGGGGCTTATCACCAGGTTGGCTCAACAGTGGTAAATATTTTGGTCACAGAATTATTAATTATATATGTGTGTGGTGTGTGTCCATGTAGAGAAAGAGAGAGTGACCCCACATTATAAAGACCACAGATACATCTAGGCATCTAGGAGGCATAGTAGATGGAATAAGCAACAGTCCAAAAGATCTGAGTTCAAATTCTACTTCATTCCCTTACTAGCTTGTGACCCTGGACAAGTCATTAAACTCTCTTTGCCTCAGTTTCCTTATCTGTAAAATAGGGTTACTAATAGTACCTACCTCACATAGTTGCTTGTGAAGACAAAATGAATTAACATTTGTAAAGCATTTTGCAAATCTAAAGCATTATATATAAATCTTAGCTGCTGCTGCTGCTGGTAGTGTTGTAGTAGTAGTAGTAATAATGGAAATGTAGTAGTACTAGTAGTAGTAGTGTAGCATAGTATAGTTGTAGTGTAGTAGCAGTATAGCAGTAGAGTAGTAGTAGTATAGTGGTAGTGTAGTAGCAGTAGTTATTGTTGTCATTTTATTGTATTGAAGGGATCTTGAGCAAGTCATTTAACTTCACTCTGTCTTCATTTCATCATCTGCCAATGGGGATAAGACTTCCATTCTCTACTCCAAAATTTATTATGAAGAAGGAACTTTATAATTTAAACTATAAGCTGCCTTCCAGTGTCTGAAGGACTACCATGTGGAGGAAGAACTAATCTTGTTTTGCATGGGTCCTGAAGGAAAAATTAGGCACAGTGGAAAACAAACAGGCATTTATTAAGTGCCTACTATGTTCTAGGCCCTGTGCCAAGTGCTTTATAAATATTACATTTGATCCTTATGACAAGGGTGAGGGAGGTTCTATTATTATCTCCATTTTACAGTTGAGAAATTTGAGACAGACAGAGGTTAAGTGATTTTCCCAAAGACACACTGCTAGGAAGTATCCAAGGCTGGATTTGAAGTAAGAAGTGTGGATTGGTTAGAGTTTGTATTCTGCCGGTTGTAAAGGTTGTAGAGGGCATTCTTATTCTGGTATAGTTTAGATTAAAGAGCCTCTGATCTCCTTTCCACCACTGAAATATGGTGATTCTGATATAAATTTGAACAATGATTTATGATGATGTTGGTGGTGGTGAGGAGGAGGAGGAGGAGGAGGAAGGTGATATACCTAACTTAGTCAATATTACTCAGTAAATAGCTACAGTTTCTGAAAACCTCCAAATGCTTTAGTACAACTCTATGGCATAACTCAGAACAGGGAAAGGCAAGAAAGCCTCTTGGGGTTGGGGCTCCAGCTATAGGAAAGTATGGGACAAGGATCTATTGAGCAGGGCAGAAACAACAAATACAGGGAGATAAGCAGGGATATGGCTGTTGGAGAGAAAGGGCTGACTATTGGAGATGGTGAAGGAAGAGGAGCTCTTTTTTTATATATCCATTTCATTTTTTTTCCAGTTACACATAAGGGTAGTTTTCAACATTCATTTTCATAAGATTTAGAGTTCTAAGTTTTTCTCCCTCCCTTTCCTCCCCCATTCACAAGACAACAACCAATCTGATATAGGTCATATATGTATGATCCACAAGTGTTCTTTTTATCAGTTCTTGCTATGTGGGTGGATAGTAAGCTTCATCATTAGTCCCTTGGGATTATCTTGGATCTTTGTATTGCTGAGAGTAGTTAAGTCATTCACAATTGCTCATCGAACAATACTGCTGTCACTATGCACAATGTCCTCCCAGTTCTGCTCACTTCACTATACATCAGTTCATATGAGTTTTTCCAGGTTTTTCTGGGATCATCCTGTTTGTTATTTCCTACAGCACAATACTATTCCACTACAATCATATAACACAGCTTCTTCAGTCATTCCTCAGTTGATGGACATTCCCTTGATTCCCAATTCTTAGACACCACAGAGTTGCTGTAAATATTTTTTGTACAATTTTCCCCCTTTTCTCTTTTTCATGAATACTATTGTTATCTATTTCCTTCCATCCTATTCCCTTCCCCATGATATTTACTCTATTATCTATCTTCTTTCACCCTATTCCTCTTCAAAAGGGGTTTGTTTCTATCTGTCCCCTCCCCCAATCTGCCCTTCCTTCTTTTGCCCTTCTTTCTTTATCCCTTTCCCCTCCTATTTTCCTGCAGGGTTAGATAGATTACTCTACCCAATTGAGTGTGTATGTTATTCCCTCCTTGAGCCAATTCTGATTAGATTAAGGTCTTTGAGCCAATTCTGATGAGTATTGGGCTCATTTACTGCCCAGACTACATAGATTACTGCACCCAGTTAGCTGTGTGTGTTAATCACTCCTTGAACCAACTTTGATGACATTAAGGTCTTTGAGCCTATTCTGATGAGTATAAAGTTCATTTACTGCTATGTTCCTCCCCCATCTCTTCCCCCACTCCATAAGCCCTTTCCTGTTTCTTTCATGTGGGATTTCACCCCATTCTACCTCTTCCCTTCCCCCTCCCCCAGTGCATTCCTCTCATCTCTCAATTTTACCCTAAAGATGTCACCATGAGACAGCTAGGTGACACAGTGGACAAAGCATTCACCCTGGACCCAGGGGACCTCAGCCAAAACCCAGCCTCAGACATAAGACCCACTGCATGACCCCAGGCATGTCCCCCAACTCCAATTTTTTATGGTTCTCTAGGGTCTTGTATTTGAAAGTCAAATTTTCCATTCAGTTCAGGTCTTTTCATCACAAATACCTGAAAGTCCTCTTTTTCATTGAAGTCCCATTTTTTCCTCTAAAATATTATACACAGTTTTGCTGGATGCATGATTCTTGGTTGTAATCCCAATTCCTTTGCCCTCTGGAGTATCATATTCCATGCCCTCCAGTCCTTCAATGTAGAAGCTGCTAGATCACATGCTATCCTGACTGCAGCTCCACAGTACTTGAATTCTTGTTTTTTGGCAGCTTGCAATATTTTCTCCTCGACCTGAGAGCTCTTGAATTTGGCTATAATATTCCTGGGAGTTTTCCTTTGGGGATCTCTTTCAGGAGTTGATCAGTGGATTCTTTCAATTTCTATTTTACCTTCTGCTTCTAGGACATCAGGGCACTTTTCCCCGACAATTTCTTGTAAGATTATGTCTAAGCTCTTTCCTTGATCATGGTTTTCAGGTAGACCAATAATTTTCAAATTATCTCTCCTGGATCTATTTTCCAGGTCAGCAGTTTTTCCAAGAAGATATTTCACATTACCCTCTATTTTTTTATTCATTTGGATTTGTCTTATCGTGTCTTGGTTTCTCATAAAGTCACTAGCTTCCATTTGTTCAATCCTAATTCTTAGGCAATTATTTTCATCACAGAGCTTTTGCACCTCCTTTTCCATTTGGCCAATTTGGCTTTTCAAGCTGCTGACTTTTTCTCATGCCTTTCCTGCCTTACCATCATTTCTCTTTCCATTTTTTCCTCTACCTCTCTAACTTTATCTTCAAAGTCCTTTTTGAGCACCTCTATGGCTTGAGACCAATTTGTGTTTTTCTTGGAAGCTTTAGCTATAAGGGCCCTAATGTTACCATCCTCCTCTGAGGGTGCACCTCATTCTTCCTTATCACTAAAGAAACTTTCTATGGTCCTCACCTTTCTTTGTCTGCTCATCTTGCCTTTCTTTCACTTGGCTTTTAGCTACTTAAAGTGGGGCACTGTTTCCAGGCTACACTGTCCCAAGCTTCAGGGGATTGCAGGTGATCTGATTTAAGAAGGATCAGGTTCTTCACTCACCTGGTCTGTTCCCTGGTCCATAGATGACCCCAGACCAACTTGCTAATCAACCAGCTTTGTGTGTTGTGGTTGTTAGCCCCAGCGAGCCTGTGCCCCTCCCCTACCTGGGCCACTGCTACTCAAGCCTACCTCCTGGTTCCCAGCAGGGGTGAAAAACCAGAGTTCTACCTCAGCACCTGCAGAGACCCCTGTAATCTCCCCCCTGCCAAGGGATCAGCCCTCTCACCAGACCGTGAGCCTTGTTCCAGATGACACTGGCACTGCAGCTGATTCAGAGGCTCTGGGGGTCTCTTTCTCTGGTGAGGCCTTCCTGGGACTGGATCTGTGTTAGTGTGACTGTGGGGTTGGGTTCCACTCCTGTCTCAACACAGAAGCTCCCTCCTTCAGACCTTCCAAGCCATCCTTGGCTGGAAAATTATCTCAGCACATTCTTCTATAGATTTTGCTGCTCCAGAAATTGTCCTAGGGCATTATTTGGATGTTTTTTGAAGCAATTGTGTCATGATTTTGAAAGTTCACTGCCTTTCCTCTGCCATCTTGGCTCTGCCCCGAGGAAGAGAAGTCCTCAAAGGCAGGATGGGTAGAAATTCTCCAAGGAGGTAGGGGGGAACAAGTGCCAGGAGATGGTTTGGGACAGTTAATACTCCCTCTTATTTCCTCATCCTGCGACCTTTGTAGACCTTGCTACCTCTTGAGCCACATGTACCCAACTTGGCCCCAGGCCTCACCCTGTCCTTCCCTCCCTGGGCGGGGTATTGTAAAGTTCTTTGGAGTGGGGGTGAGGGTACAGGAAGAGATCAAGCACTTAGGGACAAAGATTGTCAGTAACTGCAGCAAGTTCGAAAGCAGAGTGTCTGAGCAGAGTATCCAGGTATGTTTTGATCGGGCACCAGAATCACTACTGAGAAGAAACTGATAGGGTTGGATGAGAGAGGAAGGACCAATGTGGGGGGTGGCAGGGAATGGAACGAGAGGAGCTGGTAAACCAGAGGAAGAAGGGGAAACCAGAAGAAAAAAATAGAGAGAACTGGGAAACTAAGGGGATCAGCAAAACACAGAGTTGTCTCTCAACTATGTTTAGGGAGATAGAAGTGGGATAACCTGAGGAAACAAGATAACTTCCTGCCTAGCATGCAGAGAATATAAATGGAGGCATGCAAAGCACCCCCAAATCAGGACTGATATCAATCAGCAGTGAGAAGGGTGAGACCATCCTAGACATTAGAGGAAGATGGAGTTGGAAGTGGAGGGAATCCCATTTCCTGTTGTCCTATTGTTTTCTTGATCACCAAAATGCTCTGTTTTCCCTACTTTCCCCCACTTCCACCCTACTTGCAAAATTCATCTGAGCTACAGAGCAGAGAGGTGGCCTGGAGAAGTGGGAGAGATTGGGAAGAATTAAGTGGCAGAGCTCAGATTCAAGAAGCATTCAGTTGGTCAGGTCAGAGAATCAGAGCTAAAGAAAAGATTAGAGCAGACATTTCTCACCTTCCTCTTTTCTCCCCATCCCCACCACCTTTCAAATCTGTTCATGATTATGTTCTCTTAAACCTCCCTAAAATTCCTCTTTGTGGCCCTTTAAGAAAGCATAAAGGTGTTTAGGGGAAGGACTTAACGGACAGCAGAAATAGGACTCAATTGATATTTAGTGATGTAATGAGGTATCACCTTTCTCCTTCTAGCCTGGGATTCACTTACCAACCAGCCACTTTTACCAGGTTCCGCCACACTGCATCCCAAAGCCCACAAAACCCTTGGGAGCATCAGCTAATGTTAGAGGAGCCATATGGACAAGCAATCAGAAACCTTACCTCCCATCCACTCCCAACCCCAAATCTGAAAGAGAAAGGAGAAGCATTGGGTCCCAGAGGCCTAGATTAAAGCGATACCAAAGAAACTGTTCACTAGAGTGCTGATGCTTGCTTGGCAGGAAGCATGGCTGAAATGAGTGTCCTCCCTCCACCTTTCAGAACTTTATTTGTGAATGGGATATTAGCAACTCTAAGGAATTCCCATGTGGGAGTAATGTTATAAATGGTGATTAGATTCCTAAACCAATCCACAAAACACTGTTTAATTCATAATGTACCTAAAGTATATGGGACTAATGATACTATTTTAACAATACACAGCTACCATTTATGATACTTCTATCATTCTGAGGGTCCTCCTTCAGAAGCCAGGACTTTCCCAGAAGCAACAGCCAAGGTCTGGGTCTCCATTGGCATGGAAGTTAGGGGGAGCTAGGTTAAAATTCCCAGGCACTGGTCCCTTGTGATTCCTTCACACCTCTCTATCTACAGAAAAAGCAGTTCTGCTTTGAGTCAGCCAGTACCCAAACATTCTGAATTGAGGTATCAAGAGCAGTGGAACCCAAGTGGAGCAAGGATTAGGTTCTCTCAAAGGCCATTCATTATATATACATATATAGAGATAGACCGACAGACAGACAGAAACAGAGACAGACAGAGAGAGAGAAAGAGACACACAGAGAGAAAGACAGATAGAGACAGAGAGAACGTTTTAAGGCTAAGTGTTTATAAGTGTGAGACTTCTATATGAGGACCAATAATAATACCTTGAGGGAGAGGAGGAATAGAGGACCAGACCCGTGATTTCAATAGTGTTGGGAACACCCAGTGAAGAAAATCCCTCAACCAATGTGGCAGATTTCCCAGTATTAGAGACTTGGCTGGGGCACAGAATGATAAAGTGACCTGCCCAAGGTAACAGCAATAGGTGTCATCCACAGGACTTAAACTTAAATCTTCCTAACTGAATCTAGCTCTCTACCTATTCTGCCACAGCTGCCTTAACCTCTCAATTTTCTAAGCAACTCCTTAAGGCCATATGTTACAGAGTAGGTGCCAACCTGCATTAGTAGAAGGAGTTTCTCCAGTCAGGAGCTCCCTATTCACAGGTCCAGTTCCTATCCCCTATCAGAGGCAGCTGATGAAGCAGAGAATAAAGCACCAAGCCTAGAGTCAGGAAGACCTGAGTTCAAATGCATCCTCTGGCATTAGTAGCTGTGTGACCCTGGGCAAGTTACTCAACATCTGTCTGCCTTAGTTTCCTCAACTGTAAAATGAGGACAATAATAGTACCCACCTCCCAGAGTTGTTGTAAGGATCAAATAAGATAATATTTATAAAATGTGGGGGCAGCTAGGTGGCACAGTGGATAAAGCACTGGCCCTGGATTCAGGAGGACCTGAGTTCAAATCTGGCCTCAGACACTTGACACTTACTAGCTGTGTGACCCTGGGCAAGTCACTTAACCCCCATAGCCCTACAAAAAAAAATTTATAAAATGCTTAGTACATTGGCTGGCACATAGTAGATGCTATATAAATGTTTGATTCCCTCCGATCCCTCCCTATTCCTGTCCCTAATAACTGGAATTTATATAGGCCTATTTGGTTCAGAAAGTACTTTATATACATTCTCCCATTCAATCCTCACAACAATCCCATGAGGCCTATCATGCAAGGGACCTCAGATACCAGCTCACCTCCCTAGTACCTGAACAAGGAACCTCTCTACATCCCTGACAATTGGCATCCAGCTTTTAGTAAAAAGACCATGCCCAGTAAGAAAGCTTCTGGTTCCCTAATAGCACTGACCACTATCTGACTACCTCCTGAGGCCTCCCAACTCTCTTTTGGAAGACTCCAAATGTTAGGAAGTTTGGGGCAGGGGTGTTCCCTTTATATAGAATCTAAATCTGTTCTCTGCAACTACCACTTATTGTCACTAAAGGTGTTATTATCCCCATTTTTTGAAATGAAGAAACTGAGGCTGAGAGAAGTTAAATAAGTATCAGTTAGAGTTTGAGGCCAGATTTCTATTGGCTCTTCTTTTTTTGAGAGATGAGGAGGAGGAGAATTATTGATGGAGGATGCCAAACTTTGAGAAACTTTGGCCATGCCCAATGGGCAATAAGGAATCAACTTCAGCCAAGTTTTCTACAAGTGAATGGACTGATTGAGTGGTATTTAGGGGACATTTTTCTTGTAATAGTATAGTAGTGTGGGAAGGCTAGAAGCAGTAATATCAGCTAGGAGGCTTGTTCAGTAATCTGGATGAGGAGAGATGAGGCCTTACACCGATAGAGAAGCTGTGGAAATGGGAAATAGAGGCTAGACCAAGGAAACCTTGCAGAGAAACAATTATCAGCATCTGGTGATAGACACACTGAATGGCAGGGAAAGGGAAGAGAGGAGAATTGAAGCTAATTAAAGTTGTGGTCAGAGAGAGATGCCATGACAGTGCAAAAAAATAGTGAGGGGACAAATCCTAATTCCACTTCTACTAAGAGATACTCATGTAGCCTTAGACAAGTCACTTCCCCCATCTAGATCTCAGTTTCTTCATTTTTTGTGGGGCAATGAGGGTTGTGACTTGTCAAGTGTCTGAGGTTGGATTTGAACTCAGGTCATCCTGAATCCAGGGCCAGTGCTTTATCCACTGCACCACCTAGTTGCCACCTAGCTGCCCCTTCTTCATTTGTAAAGTAAGGGGGTTGGACAGCTCCCCAAGGCCCCTTCTAGCCTTAACAGTCTCATGATTCAATAGAAGGCTAGCATTAAAGGAGCTATATTCAGCTTTGCAGGGCATGGCTGGGCAGAAAGTGTGATACTCTGATGATGGGCTTGATAGGAATTTATTCTTTGCCATAACATACTCATGTTATCATGTTTCAGAACAATGGCACAAAGGCCCCCGGGCTTTGCCTGGTTGCTTGGAGGGCTGCTGCTTTGTCTGACAATGGCAGTAGCAGAGCACTCTTCCTGGAATTTGAAGAGCAAAGCAACTATATTTGCAGACTTGAGTCCAGAGGAGTTACGGGCTGTGAGGAGTTTCCTGTGGGCAAAAAAAGACCTGAAGTTAGCACCCTCCAAGGCGGGCATTATGGCCAAGAATTCCATATTCCTCATCGAAATGCTACTGCCCAAGAAGAACCAGGTACTGAAGTTTTTGGATGAAGGGGGACGTCGTCCTGTGCGAGAAGCTCGAGCTGTCATCTTCTTTGGAGCCCAGGCACATCCCAACATCACTGAGTTTGCTGTGGGACCCCTGCCTTGGCCCACTTATATGCGAGTGCTGCCCCCTAGGCCTGGACATAATCCTTCCTGGGGATCAAGACCCATTTCATTGGTCGAATATGATCTCCTGTACCAGACCTTGAAGGATGCCATTGTACCCTTACACCGTTTCCTCCAGGATACCAAAGGCTTCTGGCTCCCTAATTGCACTGACCACTGTCTGGCTTTCACTGATGTGGCCCCCAGAGGCTTGGCCTCGGGCCAGCGCCGCTCTTGGTTTATTATGCAGCGCTTTGTAGAAGGCTACTTCTTACATCCCATAGGGTTGGAGCTCCTTGTGGATCATGGGAGTTCAGATCCCCAAGAATGGCGGGTTGAACAAGTCTGGTACAATGGGAAATTCTATGAAAGCATCAAGGACTTGGCAGAGAAGTATGAAGAAGGGAAGGTCAGTGTGGTGATCCTTGAAGATATCCCTTCTAAGGGGGAAATGGGCGGGGGTACAGAGGAACAGCCCCTCTTTTCCTCCTACCAACCTCGAGGTAACTTCCCTACACCCACTGCTATATCTGGTCCCCACCTGGTTGAGCCCCAGGGCCCACGCTACCAGGTGGAGGGCAACGCTGTGCTATATGGGGGATGGAGCTTTGCCTTCCGAATTCGCACCTCCACCGGGCTGCAGATTCTGAACCTGCGCTTTGGGGGTGAGCCTATTGCCTACGAGGTGAGTGTGCAGGAGGCAGTGGCCCTATATGGGGGTCACACACCAGCAGGCATGCAGACTAAATATATAGATGTGGGCTGGGGACTAGGCAGTGTCTCTCATGAACTGGCACCTGGCATAGACTGCCCCAAGACAGCCACCTTCCTGGATGCTCACCACTTCTATGATTCTGATGCCCCCACCCGCTACCCCAATGCCCTCTGCATATTTGAGATGCCCACAGGGGTGCCCCTGCGACGCCATTTTGACTCCAACTTCAATGGTGGCTTCAATTTCTATGCGGGGCTCGAGGGCCACATGCTGGTTCTTCGAACAACCTCAACTGTCTACAACTATGACTATATATGGGATTTCATCTTCCACCACAATGGGGTGATGGAGGTCAAGATGCATGCTACAGGCTATGTTCATGCCACCTTCTTCACACCTGAAGGGCTGCGCCATGGAACCCGCCTCCACACTCACCTGCTGGGCAATGTACACACTCATCTAATACACTACCGTGTTGACCTGGATGTAGCAGGTGAGACCTTGGGGTCCAAACAAAACTAATGCCAATGGGCAGTTAGACATTACTCTTATTGCCAGTCTAGTCCCTTGGACTTTTGACAGTTTTCTGGTCAGAGAGAAAGAAAAATGGAGGATGCTCCTGAAATCTTTCCCTAATGTCCTTGAATGGGGCATTCAACCTGTTTGGCTGACGTTGGTCAACCAGATGGCAAAGTCAGAACTTTTGTGCAGTTTGAAGTTACATATATAGCTAATCTGTCCTGAATGGCAGATAGAATGAGAAAGAATAATACCCTATATAATCCTCCAGGATTCTCTTTGATGATAGACATCTAAGCCTGAAAAATAAGATGGAATTTCATATACTGTATGATACAGAGTATATTGTTGCAGCCATCATTATTGTTATTATGTCTCACTCTTGACAACCTACTTTCTAGTTTACAAAGTACTCTCCTCACCATAATTCTGTAAGAGGGGTAGTTTGGAAGTTTTTAAAGGGGACTTTTTTATCTAAACAAGTGATCTTTTGGGGTTCCCTAGTGTGGCACCTCCTCCATTGATGAAGATCAACAAAGTCTCTTTAGTTTATGGTGTACAGAGTTGCCTAGGGCAAGGAAAGGTTAAGTGACTTTCTCAAGGTGACACAGGTGATGTGTCAAGTCAAGACAAGTCAATAAGGACTTCTTAAGTAATTACTAAGCATTGGGTACCCTGTTGAATTGAATTGCATTAGAGCAGGAGTTCTTCACATTTTGAGTGTGTGTGTGTGTGTGTGTGAGAGAGAGAGAGAGAGAGAGAGAAAGGGGAGGGGGAGAGAGAGAGAGAGAACATTGTGATAGTCTGGTAAATCCTAGGGATTCTTCAGAATAATGTATCCTTATTTTAGAGATGATGAGACTGAGGTTCAATGACTCTAAAGCATAACCTAGCTCATAAGCATCAGATCTGAGATTCAAAGCTAGGTCTCCTGACTCAAAGTTCAGTGATCTTGTTGAATTACATATTATAGAAATAGAACCATTTCCAGATGGAGACTTCACATAGAGGTAGCTTCATTCTCTTCTTTGGTCACCAAGTAAGTAACTAACCTTGTGGAAAAATGGAGTCATAACATGACTCCCTTGTCCCAGAGCACCTCAGACAAGTGTAGCAATGAAAGCACAGCTTTTGTAACCATCTCAATACCTTGTGGTGGACCGTTTGGGTGAGTTGACCAAAATAACAGCAGAATCACTCTACTGCAGAATCTTTGAAGAGTTGCCCTGCCCTTCCCTGCCCAGCCCAGCCTAGCCCAGCCTAGCCCAGATTGCTACATTTTAATATTAATGCTTGTGTTAACAGTTGTCCCCTGAAATAGAGCCAGGTAAGCTAAAGTGATGTGGTACATGTAGAGTTGTAGTGGTCTATCCTAAAAGATTCAGAAAAACATTGAGATTAGAGCCAAGGCTGGTCTGAAACAAAATAGAAATGCAAAGGAGGAAAAGCAGGGGCACAAGTTCATGGATACCAAGTTAGAAGTACCACCCGGTCCCTATTCTATGAAAATCAGACTGATTACCTAATCTTGGTGAATACAGAATATAATGGGGGGCAGCTAGGTGGTGCAGTGGATAAAGCATCAACCCTGGATTCAGGAGGACCTGAGTTCAAAATCCAGCCTCAGACACTTGATACTAGCTGTGTGACCCTGGGCAAGTCATTTAACCCTCATTGCCCTGCCCCCCCCCAAAAAATAGAATAGAATGATGGTGAGGAGGAGGAAGAAGATAACTACCATTTATATAGCACTTATAATGTGTTTACTGCTTTACAAAGATTATCTCATTTGATCCTCACAACAACCCTGGAAAGTATTTTGTTCCATTTTACAGAAGAAGAAACTGGAGGAAACTGAGAGTAAGTGTATTATCCAAGTACATAGTGAGTAAGTGTCTGAAGCAGCATGTAACTTGGATAAGGGCAATTGTAATACATAAATTGTTAGTTTAAAGAGTGTGAGTTGGGGGACAGCTTGGTGGTGAAGTGGATAGAATACAGGCCCTAGATTCAGGAGGACCTGAGTTCAAATCCGGCCTCAGACATTTGACACTTACTAGCTGTGTGACCTTGGGCAAGTCACTTAACCTTCATTGCCCTGCCAAAAAAACAAACAAACAAACAAAAATCTGGGCTTCCCTAATGCCTCTAGGATAATCATCAACACAAATTTAGAACTAAAAGTGGGCATAATGGGTCATCTAGCCCAACTCCTTTAGGGGGGCAGCTAGGTGGTGCAGTGGATAAAGCACTGACCTTTGATTCAGGAGGACCTGAGTTCAAATCTGGCCTTAGACACTTGACACTTACTAGCTGTGTGACCCTGGGCAAGTCACTTAACCCCCATTGCCCTACCAAAAAAAAAAAGCATATAATAATAAAGAGTGTGAGTTTAAAGAGTGTGAGAATTTAAAGAGTGTTCTATTCCTCCCATATTCCAATCTCACAGCCCCCAGGAGAGGCCTCTGGACATAGTAAATGCTCAGGCTGTCCTGCTGGCAAGCTGGTTATATGTATTGTGAATGAGATCATAGATTAAGATGGAAAGGATCTCAAAGGCAGGAGTGCTAGTAAATGTTTAACCACCAATCTTCTCAGGGGGAAAAAATTGCAGAGGCCACACTTTTCATTTTAATGAGCACTATTAACATTTCTTCCATCACTTTCTTAAAAGTAGATAATCAGCAAGATAATAAACCAAGCCCTGATTCATGGTTTTTGCTGATATCTGAGACTTAAGTCCTCCTGGAAAATTTAACCATGGACTTCTCTAAACCAGCTCCAGCAGGCCACTCCTTTTAAAACATCAAGTCTATCCGCTCTCATTCTGTAGACGAGAAAACTGTGGCATAGAGTCATTGAGGGACTTTCTTCGGGATCACATAACAAGTCTGAAGAAGGATTTGGCCCCTGATCTTTCTGTCTCTTAGGTAGGCTTTGTAGTGTGTTACACTTTAGTGAGACCAATTGGCTCCTCATGTTCCTCCTCATTTTCCTTTCACGCCACCCAGGCACTGAGAATAGCTTTGAGACAATGGGAATAAAGCTGGAGAACATCACCAACCCCTGGAGCCCAGGACACCACGTGGTGCAGCCAGTTCTAGAAAGGACACCACACCACCGGGAGCGCCAAGCATCCTTCCGCTTCGGCCGGGAGCTACCCAAGTTCCTGCTGTTCACCAGCCCCAAGAAGAACCCCTGGGGTCATAGCCGCAGCTACCGGATACAGCTCCATTCCATGGCTGACCAAGTGCTCCCTCCTGGCTGGCAAGAAGAACAAGCAGTCACTTGGGCCAGGTGAGGGAAGCATCCCAGAGCATGCTGGTAATGGAAGAGAGCTTTCTCTAACCTGGGAGTTCTTATCCTGGGGTCTGTGGACAGATTCCAGGGAACTCATGAATGGGGGGAAAATACATCCTTCTTTCAATATCATTTCCTTTATAATTCTATGAATTTTATTTTAGATATTTAAAAATATTATTCTAAGATGGATTTCATAGGTTTCACAGGACTACCAAAGGGGTTCATGACACATAAAAATATTAAGAACTCCTGATTTAACTCAATTCACCTCCACACATATTGATAAAGCATCTACTGTGTGCAAGTCATTGTGCTGGCTCTGAGGAAGTTACAAAGATAAGATACAATCCCTGCTCTCAAGGAACATGTAGTCTACTAGGGAAGAAGAGGCATGCACAAATGCTATTAATACAAAATGCAATATAAGTGGGTGGGGCGGAGATGAAAAGTTATATGACAAGCCTGAGGAAGGAGAGATCACTCCTCACAGAGGAAGATGTGAGAAAGTTTCATAAAGAAGATTGAACCTTGAAGAATAAGCAATATTTCGATAGTCCAAGACAATAGGAAGCACATTCAAAGAGTAAGTAACATTGTAAGCAAATTCATGGAGGCAGCAAAGTGTGGAAAGAGTGCGGGAAACGAAATTATCCAATTTGGCAAAACCAAAAGGTACTGTTATCCCTTCCACATCATGAGGATTAGGGGTGTGGCACCCCCATGATCTGGAAAATCTGCATAAAAATTTTTGGCCCTCCTTTTGTACCAGAGAAAAGGTCAGATTTTTTTTTTCTTTTTCTTTTATGGTGTGTTTACCTTATTGTAAAATTTGGGTTAAGTATTTGGTCATAGGTTCTGTGCTGTCCACTGACCTTCATATGTTGTCTGTGGCTTCTGCAAAACTCCCCCAAAAATACCATTTACTTTCTTATGCTGATCCTTAATATATAAAAACCTTGATGGGGAAGTCACCATGTAGGAGGGATAATTGTATATCAATCACTCAGCAAGCATTTGTTAAGTTCTTTCTCTCTGTCAAGATCTGCTGAGGGATAGAAAGACAAAAATCCCCTGCTTTCAATGATATGCTATTTGGAGGAGGGAGAAAGCCAATATGTATATATATATAGGGATAGGGACTGGATCTGTGAATTCATTGGTGTAAGGGATTACCTAGTGAGGAAACACCCTCCACTAATACTAATCAGCATCTTTTCTTCAGTTTATCTCCATGGAGTCCCTAGAACATTGAGAGGTTAAATGGGGGGAAGCTAGGTGGCGCAGTGGATAGAGCACCAGCCCTGGATTCCCGAGTACCTGAGTTCAAATCCGGCCTCAGACATTTGACACTTACTAGCTGTGTGACCTTGGGCAAGTCACTTAACCCCCATTGCCCCGCAAAAAAAAAAAAAAAGAGAGAGAGAGAGAGAAAGAGAGGTTAAATGACCTGCCTAGGGTCACACAGCCCGTATGTGTCAGAGATGGGACTTATATTTAGGTCTTCTTGATTTCAAGACCAGCTCTCGGGGCAGCTAGGTGGCACAGTGGATAGAGCACCAGCCCTGGATTCAGGAGGACCTGAGTTCAAATCCAGCCTCAGACACTTAACAATTACTAGCTGTGTGACCCTAGGCAAGTCACTTAACCCCAATTGCCTCACCAAAAAAATAATTAATTAATTTTTTTATTGAGTCATTTAACTATTTGTCTCAGTTTCCTCAATTGTAAAATGGAGGTTATAATCATACCTACCTCCAAGGTTGTTGTGAGGATAAAATGACATAATATTTATAAAGCACATAGCACAATTTCTGGTGTGTAAAAAGTGCTACATAAATGCTAGCTATTATTGCTTTTTAATTTCTATTATTAGATAGCCATTGAGAGGATTAGGAAAGTCTTTATGGAGAAGGTGGCATGTGAGCTGAACTCTGAAGGAAGCTATGGATTCTAAGAGGCAAAAGTGAGGAAAGACCCCATTTCAAGCACAGGGAAATAATCTGTGCAAAGTCCCAGAGGTGGCAGATGGGGTACTGGTTATGACCAACAGTAGGAAGGATAGTTTAACTCTACTGTAGAATTGTCAAGGGGAGCAATTTGTTATAAGTCTTGAAAGGTAAGTTGGCACCAGGTTTTGTTTTCTTTTGTTTTGGACAGGGCAATCAGGGTTAAGTGGCTTGCCCAGGGTCACACAACTAGTAAGTGTCAAGTGTCTGAGGCCAAATTTGAACTCAGGTCCTCCTGAATCCAGGGCTGGTGCTTTATCCACTGAGCTACATACATGTCCCCAGAACCAGGTTTTAATGGGTTTTCAGATGCTGGAGCAGTTGCTATTTGTTCCTGGAGATAATAAGAAGCTATAGGGGAGGGATATGGTCAAACATGAACCTTGATTATGGAAGGCCTTGAATACTACTAGAAAAGGTTCTTGGACACTATTCTGTAGGCAAGTGAAGGTCTTGGAATAGATAAGTTACATGATCAGAGTTTCTCAATAGAAAGATGATTCTTCCTCACAGAACCACCATTTTTTTTTTTAAAAAAAATAGGTGTTTTTTCCCAATTATATGTAAAGACAACTTTTAGCATTCATTTTTACAAGATTTTGAGTTCCAAATTTTTCTCCCTCCCCTTTTCCTAAAATGGTAATCAATTTGATATAGGTTATATATGTAAAACATATTTACATATTGTTCACAATTGTGAAAGAAGAAACAAGCCAAAAGGGAAAAAGCCACCAAAAATTAATAAAGTGAAAATAGTATGTTTCTATCTGCATTCAGAGTCCATTAGTTCTTTCTCTGGATGTGGAGAGCATTTTCCATCATGAGTTCTTTGTCATTGACAGAACCACCATTTTGAGGAAGTATCCAGGCCAAATATGTTCACTAGTTCACTTCTCTCCTCCATCTTTGCTCCTGACTCTCCAAACTTCTTTCTCTGCCAAGTCCCCCAACAGGAACTTTCTCCTCTCTCCCACCTCACCTTTTTCAGCCTCCTTTTGTAGTTGTCTTCCCCATTAAAATATAAACTTATTGAGGGCAGGGATGGTGTTTTTGATTGTATTTGTATTCCCAGCATTTAGCATGCCAATTCACACATGGTAAGCACTTAATAATTGCTTTCTGATTTGACTCTGACAGTTATAGAAAGAATAAATTGGAGTAAAGAGAGATAGAAGTCAGAGAAAACAACCATACAGCAATTGGAATATCTTTGATTTTGTTGTTTTGGTTTCTTTGGGAAGTTTTTTGCTTTTTAATTTAGAAATATAGTCTGTTTGAATCTACACACTTTGTTTAGCTTTGGTTTTTTTTTAAAGCCAAGACCAAAAAGAAATTAAAAACACAACAAAATCTGGGACCCTTCCACTTTTCAAAGAGTTCTAAAAATTCCATATACTAAATGGAAGAAATATAACAAGATAGGAATTACACCATTAAGATAAAATCTAGAGGCAGCTAGGTGGCGTAGTGGGTGGAGAACCGGCCCTGGATTCAGGAGGACCCGAGTTCAAATCTGGCCTCAGACACTAGATACTTACTAGCTTATGACCCTGGGCAAGTCACTTAACCCTCACTGTCCCACGGGAAAAAAAATTACATATATATAATTTAGGCCTGATCTAGAAATGGGAAGGAAAGAACAGAGATAAGATTATTACAGGGATAGGCTAGCTAGGACTTGACAACTGATTAGAAATGGGAAGGGAAAGAAAATGGGAGATCAAAAATAACTTTCTGGTTTTGAGTCTAGGTAACTTAGAGAGTGGTTGTGCCATCAATAAAGGAGGAAGAACAGGTTAAGACTGAGAAGAGACTGTGATTAACCCATTTTGGGGATATGTTGAGCTAACAGAAAGACATCCAGGTGGGCATCTATCAGGGAGTTGGTGGGAGAGAGCTGGAGCTGGACTTTAGATAGTCATCTACATGGAGATGAGAAAAAGGATATAGGATTGGATATCAGTCCATAGCCTCAGAGTGGACATGGAGCTCCCTCACTAACAGCAACCTTCCTGACTGGGAAGGGCTTAGAGGCTATCCCAGCATCCTAAACTTCCTGGCTTCCTTCCTGGCTTACAGGTACCCTTTGGCAGTGACCAAATACCGGGGGTCTGAGCTGGTCAGCAGCAGCATCTACAACCAGAATGATCCCTGGGACCCACCTGTGGTTTTTGAAGAATTTTTACGAAACAATGACAAAATTGTGAATGAGGTACAAATCCCATTCCATCCTTGCCTGACCCTTACCCCATCTTTTAGAAGCTCTGCCTTGAGACCTAACTCCTTGACCTTGATATGCTATTCCAATATCCTCCACTTGAACCAGTTCCCTCTTTTCAGGGAAGCTTTCTGGGTAGTTCAACCAACCAGTATGTCTGGCTCCCTGCAGAGTACTCTGCCTTTGGATTGAGAAGAGCTTAATTCAAATCTGTCCTCAGATGTTTACTAATTATTTGAATTTGAAGTGACTTGGAAAAGTCACTTAGCCTCCATTGACCTCAACTTCTTCATCTGTTCAAAAATCCAGTTGGAATCCAAGGTACCTTCTGTTCCAGATCTATGGTTCTATATCTCTCTGAAGAACTTTGGAAATTCCAATTTGGTTATCAGGCCAAAGAACTGCAACAGAATTGGGAAGGGAAATTTTATTGAGGGTGTCTCTTGGCCTTTATATTTGGATAAGGTCCAGAGGTCATTAAAGTGCTGACCCTTGGTGTAAGGTTGAGCATAGGTATTGCTATAGGAAGTGCCTGGGTGTTAGTGTGATACTTCCTGAAACAATCCATGCTCAGCAATGTTGTATTGCCCAAATCCCAGTATCCTGCTCTCTCCTCAACTTTCCTGCTCTCTCTTCATTGCCAACCTTAAATATCTAACATTCCCATCCCTTTCTCCCCATAGGACCTAGTAGCCTGGGTAACGGTGGGTTTCCTCCACATCCCACACTCTGAGGACATCCCTAACACAGCTACACCTGGCAACTCTGTGGGCTTCCTGCTCCGCCCTTTCAACTTCTTCTCAGAGGACCCATCTCTGGCTTCCCGAGAGACTGTCATTATTCGGCCTCAAGCCAAAAGACCCAACAACATTCAGCGTTGGACCCCAGATAATGTGGAAGGCTGTTGGAAAGCCTCCCCATTCAACTACAATGGCACCTACAGGCCTGTGTAATGGGCTCTCTCAACTCCTATATAGAATCTTAAGCCTTTTATTACATCTGTCAATAAACATAGTCAGAGCCCACCTTCAGATACTGCTTTAAGAAAAGGGAGGGGAGGGGGGCAGCTAGGTGGCACAGTGAATAAAACGCTGGTCCTGGATTCCGGAGTACCTGAGTTCAAATCCGACCTCAGACACTTGACACTTACTAGCTGTGTGACCCTGGGCAAGTCACTTAACCCTCATTGCCCTGCAAAAAAAAACAAGAAAAGAAAAGGGAGGGGAGCTGCATGCACACACATGCTTGCAGAAGAAATGCATACCGAGAGAGAGACAGAGAGAGGCAGAGAGAGGCAGAGAGAGAGGCAGAGAGAGAGAGAGAGAGAGAGAGAGAGAGAGAGAGAGAGAGAGAGAGAGAGAGAATGAGAATTATACCCTGACCTGGGCCACAGTAGTTAAAGGAAAACTCTAATCCCACTCTGAATGCACTATTTTGGCCTTTCTATCAAACTTTAAATTATTATGGGTTTTTTACTCCTCACTATCTTCTATACTCACTCTCACCTCTGATCTGTCCTTCTGCCTGCATCATCACTCAAATCTTCATAGCATTTTTTGCTGATTCCTCTTCACTCTCTGATCCTTCAACCATTTTGTTCTCATTTAAACAGGCTGACCTCTCACCATCTGCCAAGCTGCATTATTAGATACTGGGCTCCCTCAGCCCTTTAGGGACTCTAACTAAATAGAAATGTCACCCTGAAACATACATTTAAACTCACCTACCCCAATAGTTAGCTCCTTTGCACAACCAGTAAGTGTATTCATGAGAATGTATTCTTTCCTGTGTTGACGATATAGTTCACAACATCTTGGGGGAAGAGGAAGAGAGAGACACTGATGAAAAAAAGAATGAAGGGATGAGGAAGTAGATCTGTACATTCCCATGGTGACACTCCAATATGTTAGATACCAAATCTCATCTTATCCTGTTTTCCATGTGATCCCCTCCACCAAAGCAGCTCCTCTAGACCTTTGCTGGGTGTCTATTGTCAATTTTTATTATACCTACTATCTTCTTTATTTCACTCTTACTCATATACTGATGAAAAGAACTGAAGGAAATCATAAAGCTGTGTCAATGAATGGGTTCATTACAAATTTATATTATCTAATTTGGACATGACTTCAGAAAAGTAAATATTCTGTTCCTCCCTGACTAATTTGCTATCACTCTCCAAGGAAGCTATTCCAGATATTCTCCTCTTTCTCCAGGTTCCTGTGACTGGAAGCCCAATATTCTTATTTACAAACAAGTTCTACACCACATTACCTCCCCATTTCAGACAGAGGTAAACCTAGCCTGAGCTCAGATAACTATACAACCTAGATGGCTATCCCATCTCTCATTACAAAAATAAATTTGGTCTCACCTCAATACATGGTTCTTCACCCCTGTTACTCAACCACTGGTTAATTAATGTATTTAGTTATTTTTCAAAACTAGAAATAAGCACTGCCTACATTATTTACTTATCATGGTTTCCCCAAATACCAAATATCCACCCTTCATTGAGCAACTATCACATTCTGTAACAAACAACTCTGGCTCCCTGACCTATGAATCCATGGTGAGAGAAACTAGACTGCATCCCCAGGTATCAGAGGCACCATATCTCTACATTCCTCTCCTTATCCTTAGAGGCTCTCCTCTTACTTCTCTGTTCATCTCTCATTGATCTCTAGCTTTACTGTCCCAAGCTATTAGCTTCCTTTCTAATACCTGAATTCTATTCCACATACCTTCTTTTAGTAGACTTTCATTGGACACCCTACTACATGAATTTTATTTTCATTCTTTCCAAAGGTTACATGCATGATATCTAAGTTGAAGTGACCACAGCAAATTCTACTCATGCTTGGCTTTTTTTCACTCACTGTCCTCATTACCAGAGTCCATCCTCCAAAATCCTCTTTCTCCCTCTCTTCTTAAGACCAAGAACTTGTTCAAAAGCCCAGAACCCTGACAATATCTGCTGCCAGCAAACTTGTAGCCATGGATGCTTAAGAGCCCACTGGCATGGAGGCAAGAAGAGTGTATGGTTCATGGAGCTTGATAGTCCATGATATACTTGAAAACAATAAAAATTGAGTGATAGAAGAGGCTTTTAGGGTATGGAATTGAAGGTTTAGCAGAATGGATCTACTGATTATACATTGTAGATTTTAGTCATGCCTGAAGATATGACTGCCATCTCTCTCAAAGACCAAATGCTCTTAGAGTAGATGAGAATAAGTTTCTAGCTACGTGGATTGGGGGGAGAGAGAGAGGGAGGTGGGGCTGTATTGAATTGATTTCAACTGAAATCTAGGTAGAGACAAAAGCCAACGAAGTAAGTCTAGGATTCAAGACAACGACCTTACTTAACCTTCACTCAGAAGCTGTCAAATGACTTCATTCACTCGGAGCTATCCAGGGTACTAGGGACAGCACCTCACTACTCCAGGTTTAATTTGATTGAGCCTTACGTTGTTAACATCAACTCACCCCTAAGTCAGTTACCTGTTTCACAGGCCTGCACTAACCTATGTCTCACCAGATTTTGGCTACTGCCTACATCTGCTTTTATGCTTAGAATAACAACCCAGTTTTTCTTATTCCTGTTGGCTATATTGACATTATCCGCTCATTACTGCATTCTCAACAGAAACATAATTCTTTATTGCATTTATACAAAAGTCCTTATTTGTGACCTGGGGTAACCCTCAAAGAAGAATACAAGCTCAGGTTCTGCCATGATAATAAGACATCATACACAATTCTGGAAATACATTATGACTGCTTTAGCTATGGCACCCCATGAAACAAAGAAAAATAAAAACCATGCTTCGGGCCTGTGTGGTCTCCTTTCACCTTAGCAATAATGGTGACTTGGTGATAGGAAAGGGAAAAGAAAGTACTAAGAATCACAGTTTAAGGTATTGAATTATAATTTAGAAAAAAAAAACAAAAAAGCTTGTTGAGAGAGCCAATTAAGCCAGATCAGTTGAGGGCATTTAAGGATGAATCATAGAATTCATTTTGAGAGATGTGACAACAGAGATAACTTTGCATAACAACTCTGACCATCAATATCAAACAAGATACAAAACAGGGAAACATATGGTTGTTGTCAAAGATATTTGCTACTGTTAATGGAGGGTATCTTGAACAGAATCCAAATCAAAGCTGGATTCCTTGTCGATCACCTACCAATAAACATTTAAGTGCCTACCATATGCCAGGCATTGTGCTAAGTGCTGAGGATACAAAAAAGGCAAAAGATAGTTCCTATAATGAAGGAGCTTACAATCCAATGGGGAAACAGCATGTAAACAAATATATACAAAGCAAACTACATACAGGACAAATAGAAAGTAATTAAGGAAAAGACAGGACTAGATTTAAGGTAGGTTGGGGAGAGCTTCCAGTAAAAGATGGGATTTATATTGGAACTGAAAGGAAGCAAGTGATGTCAGTAGGCAGGTGTAAGAAGATTGGAAAGGTAGAGGGGAAAGTTATCAAAGTCTATAAATGCCAAACAGAGCATTTTGAGTATCTGAAGGGCATTTAGAGATGTGGAACTGCAAGTCAGCAGAGAGTTTGGGTCAGGATAAGAAAATATGAGAATTCTCAGCATAGAAATGGTAATTAAAACCATGGAAGCTGGCAAGATCACCATGCAAAGTGGTATAGAGGGAGAAGATAAGAGGGAACAAAACTGAAACCCGGGAACATCTACAGTAAGAGGGCATTATCTGAAAGATGATTTAACAAAGGATACAAAGAAAGAGAGGTCGGAGAAGTAGAACAAGAACTAGGAGAAAGTGGTGTCCTGAAAACCTAGACAGAAGATAATATCAAGGAGAAGAGAGTGATCAACAGGGTCAAAGGCTGAAGAGAAGTCAAGGAGAATGAGCACTGAGAAAAGACCATTGGTTCTGGCAACATAATACTATATGATAATAATAATAATAATAATAATAATAATAATAGCTAGATCATTCTTTAAGTACCTAGTATGTGCCAGGCATTGTGGTAAGTATGGGGGATACAAATAAGAAAAAGAAAGGTGGTCCCTGCCCTCAAGGAGCTTACAGCCTAGTAGGGGAAGACAATATATGAAAGGAGGCTGAAAAACTAGAGGGGGCTACCAGAGACAACTTGGTGTAGAGGTATGATAATCATGGAGTCAGAACTAAACAGAGTTGGCTAAAAATTCTGGGGAGGAGTTTTTGTACTCTCCCTTCAGCCCTCCAATCAGAGGAAAGAGGCAATTGAACAGGTGTTAAGTGCCCAAACTGAGGCAATCTTGTTGATATTTCTGATAATGAGCTTATTCTGGTGAAATCAAAAACAAGTAGAGCAGCTAGATACAGATACATACTGAAGATGAACAATAAACTGGGATGAGAATTGAAAAGAAAGAGGAGAAGAGTGGGTCAAATTGTATTTTTCAAATTATAATTTGCTCAGAATTGAAGAAAAGGAGATGGGTCAAGTTGAGGAATTTTGCACTGTTTTTATCAGGCCCAAACTTTCCTCTTAAGTTAAGGCTGATCTTTTTAATATGTGTGTATATGTGTGTGTGTGTATACACACATATATATTATATATGCATATTTTAATATACATATGTGTATATATGCATGTGTTTAACATCAATGTTAGGGTATACAATAGGTTCCAAAGAATCAAAGTCTCAGGTGACCCAAAAGACACCGTAATTAGAGATGCATGGTAGACATGAGTCAGTCATAACATATCATAAATAACTTCACAAAAGAGCTATAAAGAATATCATCAGGGAGCTACACAATTGAATAACAATGTATGTCAGGTATATATTAAGGATGAAGAATAATAATAGACAATTCATATTTTTCCACTGGTATCCATGCAAAGTTAAGATCTCTCAAGGGAGATTTCCAGAATACCAGGTCGAACTCAAATGGAGAATTTATGATACCAGATGCATAAAAATTGCACATATTAAGAAATGTTGATGTATTGTGATCTGTTTGAAGGAAGTGCTCAGACCAATGAACAAATCCACCAAAATATCAAAGCAGTAAATTATCGTAATCTATTGTTTCTATTTTTTATTATAAACAAAATGATAAACAAGTTAAGAAAAGATTTAAAGCGTTCTCAGCCTTAAATACCTCTCTCTCTAATACACACTCACACACATACACACACACAAAGGAGATACATTTCCTCATATATTCTCCAGGGCCAAGATTGGTCAATATACGGGACACTTCTTTTTGTCTTTGCCTCTTTAGGGGTATATGCCCAGTAGTGGGTCTCTAGTCAAAGAGTATGACTGGTTTAGTTATTTTCAGGGCATAATTCCAAACTGCTTTCCAGAATAATTGAACCAATTCACTGCTCCAACAGTATATTACTATTTCTTTTTTCTTGAAGCCTAATATTAACCATTTCTGTTTTTTCTTTGCCAATTTCATAAGTTCATGTTATGATCAGAGATCTAGAGCTGGAAGTGCCATATTTTACAAATAATAAAACTGAGGTCAAAAAATATTAAGTGACTTGCCTAACATCACAATAGTAATAAGTATCAGAGGTGGGATTTGAACATGGGACCTCTAACTACAAAGGCAATGCTCTCCACTGAACTTGATAAATAGGAGATGAACTTCAGAGTTCTTTTGGTTCGCAATATTATTATTTAGTGATTTGTAGCATGTTTTCATATGATCATTGATTGCAATTCTTCCTTTGAAAGTTGCTTATTCACAGTACCAGACCTCAAACTACAAAGTTGTAATTATCAAAAGCAATTTGGTACTAGATAAGAAAGGTTGATCAATGGAGCAGATTAAGTACATAATATACAGAAGGAAATGAGCACAGTAAGGTGGTGTTTGATAAACCCAAATATCCCAGATATTAGGGCGGGAACTCACTATTTGATAAAAACTGCCTGGGAGGGGCAGCTAGGTGGCGCAGTGGATAGAGCACTGGCCCTGGAGTCAGGAGGACCTGAGTTCAAATCCGGACTCAGACACTTAACACTTACTAGCTATGTGACCCTGGGCAAGTCACTTAACCCCAATTGCCTTGCTTAAAAAAAAAACTGCCTGGGAAAGCTGTAATGTAACAGAAACTAACATAGACTAACATCTCACACTATATATCAAGATAAACTTAAAATAGGTACATGAGTTTGACATAAAGAGTGATTTCATAAGCAGATTAGTGGAGCATGGAAGAAATTACCTGTCAGATCTGTTGATAAGGGAAGAGTTCATGTCCAAAAAGATAGAGAGGTACACAGGAGATAAAATGGATAATTTTTATTACATAAAATTAAAAAGGTTTTGCACACTTTTCTTCTATTTCTGACATATCACAATTCAGTATCAAGAGTTTCTTACACATAAATCTGATTAAAGAGAAAGAAGAGAAATTTTTAAGTGAGCTGAAGTTCATGATATGTTTTTGGTTTGGGGTTTTTTCATATACTGATTTAAAGATATAGTGTTTTAGATTACTAGTCTGAAGAGGTATAACATTTTCCATTTATACCTTTAAATTTACAAAGATGAAGTAGAGTGATGACATAGGGCATGTCTTTTTTCACAACAAGGCATATATCATATTATTTTGTGGTTAAGTTCAGGAAAACATTTATTCATTTATTTCTTTTTATTTTATTTTTAAGGCTGCATTCTCTGACTCTCCTGACTTTAACATTGTGGTTGTAATGGTTTAATTTTGTGTAATTCTGTGACTCTACCCTACTGGACTCAAACATCTGCATTATTTCTTTAACTTTCTAGTTAATTTACATCTGTTCTCAAAATGTAAACCAGCCCAATGTATTTGATGGGGGGGGGGGAATTTTGCAAAAACAAAACCAATGCAACTAAAATTAGAAGAAAATCAGGAAACTGGGGGGAGAATCTTTGCAACAAGTTTCTCTGACAAATGTTTCATTTCTCAAAAATATAGGGAACAGAGCCAAATTTATAAAAGTAAGAGCTATTCCCCAATTAGTCAATAGCCAAAGGATATATATAAGCATTTTACAGAGGAAGCAATCAAAGCTATCAATATTCATGAGTAAAAAATGCTCTAAATCACTAATAATTAAAAAATGAAAATTAGAACAACTCTGAGGTACCACCTTATACCCATCATATTGACTATGATGTAAAAAGAAAATTACAAATGCTGGAGGGGATGTGGGGAAATGGGTACACTAATGCACTGTAGGTAGACCTGTGAACTAGTCTAACCATTCTGAAAAATAATTTGGAACCATGCCCCTAAAGCTATTAAGCTGTGCATATACTTTGACCCAGAAATACTACTTACTCAGGTCTTCCTGACTCCAAAGCCAGTGCTCTATCCACTGTGCCACCTAGCCACCCCTATCCATTATGACATCTTTATGAAAGATCTCACTAGGACTAAGAACAGCTAACTAACTCTTGATTCTCCAGATTCAAGTGGATAAATGAACTCAGATTAGTGACTATCTCAAGCCCTCATTTAAGGCATTATTTTCATCTTCCTCTAAGAACCTCTAACTTTTCCCAGCTGCCTATAAAGATAAATCAAGCAAAATTTTAATTTTCTAAACCCTCCCTTCCCTATGGGAGAGCTACCTAGGAGCCAGGGAATTGCCTATAGGCAAGGGGCATTTGGAAGAAAGAAAAGCAAAAAGCCTGGAGATGGAGATGGAGGTGGAGGTGGAGGTGGAGACACACGCAAATACACACACACACACACACACACACACACACACAAACATAAACATATGCATAGGTGTATAGATATAGCTATAGATATATACAGCATTTTCAATCCCTGAATAATTGAGAGCTGTTTGTTCAGAATTAATATGGCCTTGGGGCTTCTACTGGGCAGACTACTCCAGACATAGAATCCTGCCTAAACTCTGGGCACTACGTCCTGGGGTCTCTTCGTCCTCTCGCTACCCTCTGCAGCCTGACCTAACACCATTTCTACTCTCTCTCCTGTATTTCTATTCCCTCCTGTCTGTAGAACATATTTTCCTCTTTTCCCATACCTAATTTCCTTCTCTTCCAGAATCACTTTAGACAGCAGCACAGCACTGTGACTAGAATTCTCAACCAGAGTTCAAATTTCACTTCAGATACTTCCTAGCTATGTGACACTGTTCGGCTCACTTAATGGCTGCCTGCCTGAGTTTCCTCAACTGTAAAATGGGGATACTAATAGTACCTATCTCCCGTATGTAACAACTACTAAGCCAATCTCTAGCACACATCATTCATCCCACCTGTAATGTATATGTAATTTGTGGCAGCACCTGGAAATCATCAGGCAAAAGATTAGGGAGGGTTGGTGTGAGGATCAGTTGAGATAAAGTCTGTAAAGTGCTCAGCACTGCACCTGGAGCATCGTAAACACTTAATAAATGATTGTTTCCTTTCTTCTCTCTGTGCTATGACCTCAGCCCATCCTGGGCCAGCCATCAATCATGCCACCTCACTCTTTCCATCGGAGTTCTGATAGGGTCCTGCAGGTATTCTCTGTGGCTTTGCTAGTGTCAATTTCCCCTCAGAAAGTCTCTTTCTCCCTTTAGCACTTCATGCATCTCTCCCACTCCTCATGTCTTTTTTTCTGTGCTTCTCCTGGCCTCTTTTGATACTCATTTATCCTGTATGCTTTAGGCTAGGCTGCCACTCAGTATGTCTGGTTAATGATTACCTTATATAGTTAACTTATTATTTAACTTAACTAATGTATCAATTTAGCTAATTTAGTTAGCTTATTAGCTTAGCCTATTTGGTTAATGTATTCATTAATTTAGCTTATTTAGTTAACCTATTAACCAATTTCATTAACTTATTAATTAATCTAGATAATGTATTAATTAATTTAGCTTATCTAGTTAACTTATTAATTTAGCTTATTTGGTTGGTTAGTTAAGTTATTTAGTTAATTCAGTTAAACCATATGCTTAACTCAGTGCCCATAATTTCCCTAATTTTTTGCTTAAAGATCTCTGGATGCTCCCACAAATTATGTATCTTATGGGGGGTATGGGATGAATGGCATGTGTTAGAGATATGCTTAGTAGTGCTACAAGAGTAGTATCCACCCACATCTGCTCAGTCCCTCTGCCTCCTGCTATTACATTGAGCAGAGTACCTGTTCATTCAGGATTAACTGATTAGCTAAATATGTAATTAATGATCTGAGTGTCATCTGTTATTTGGCCACCAGATGGCACTCTGAATACCTGCAAATCAACTATTCATCCTCTCTTGAGAGCCTGAGGACTGCAGCGCAGCTTCTCAGGTTGATAGGATCATCCATGTAGAGCTGCAAAGGGCCCAAGAGGTCAGCTAGTCCAGGGCTTCTTCAACTTTTTTCACTCTCAACCCCTTTTCATCCAAGAAATTTTTACGTGACCTCCAGGTATATAGGTGTGTGTGTGTGTGTGTGTGTGTGTGTGTGTGTGTGTGTGTGTGTGTGTGTGTGATAGGTATATATAACCTTTTACTGTTGCCAAATTTTTCCTTACCCCCACATGATGGGGTCAAAAAGCTTTGATCTCATCCAACCTTCTTGATTTGTAGATGTGGAACTGAGGCTAAAAGAAAGCTACTAAATGACCGAGTGGAGATTTGAACCCAGTTTCTTTTACTCCAGACCCAGAGCTCTTTCCACGGTTTAGCAGAGGCCAAGAGATATGATCTGGAATGTATTCCCAAATAGTGGGTGTGTTCTTCCAGTCTCCATCCTACGTTTGGATTCTTCCTTCCTCATTCACAACCCACCTGAAGAAAAGAACTCCTAAGTGCACAGCTGGAATAAAACACACCTTCATTCCTCTTATAGTAAGATTAGCTCAGATGCTCCAGTTCTGTCCCAACCGTTCTCATCTATGATACAGTCTCCTAGTATAACAGCCCTTCAGAGATCTTGCTGATTTGTTTTTAGCCTTACTTGTTCTGATAGCAACAATCACATCTTTCCATGTGCCCCCCCCTTTTTCTTCCTTCAGCTATCCCTGGCATTTTCCCTGGGAGCATTCTCTAACTCGGGGGCATCAATCTCAAATAGAAATGGAGACCACTAGTATCTTTTCATAAGGATCTCTGCAGGCTGCATAATAACTTAAAAAACAACAAATTAACATTATCTGTTTTACTACGCGGGCAGCCAGGTAGCTCAGTGGAGAGAACGCTAGGTCTGCAGTCAAGAAGAGTCCTCAGTGCCACCGACCTCTTTTTATTAAAATGCTAGCATTATTAAAAAAAACAATGACTAATTACCCAAAATCATGTCTCTTGAACTTTTGAAACGTCACGCTTCAAAAGTATAATCACGAATATATAAACTTACGCCCCCCCCCCACAAGTGGGAGGCATAATTCCCTCCCCCTTTTTTTGTACCTCAGTGTCTGGGGAGGGGAAGGGGATTGAGTTCATAGCTTAGCTCAGTTCCTAAAAAGCACGGTCCCAGTTCCAAGTCCAAAAACTGCCCTCAGACTCCAATCGAGACACCCTGGTCTCTAAGGACTTCCATGACAGCCTGGCTCACTGCACCACCCTATCTGCAATCCGGGCTCCATGGTCACCGAGGCTAAAAGTCCTGGGTTCCATGGAGATCACCTCCAGCACTTGAAACTAAGGGCAAACAACACAGAACAGAAACAGATACCGACAGCACCGTTCCTCCAAGCCAGGGGTAAAATAGAGGGAAGCAGAGGGAGGTAAAATCCCTCTCCTCTCATGGTTCAATTCATGGCATCCGTGCTGGGCAAAGCAGATAAGAGTCACCCAAAAGAGATCAGCCAAAAATATGGCAGGGACCCAAAAAAGGTCTGGGCCTCACCAGTTTTAAAGACACAGGCAGACAAAGAAGGCGATCCTCACCCACATGATAGGGGACGCTGAAAGCTGCCATGTTAGGCAAACTGAGCATGCTCAAAAGACCCCTTCGAGAAGCCTGGGTTACGCTTCCTTCTCTCCTTATTTTCCTGGGCCTCTTTTCTGAGCTCCTTTGGCCAAGGGTACTATAGAGCCAACTCCAGTCTTTGAAAGCTGGTTCTTGAATTTTCAGTGTAAGCATCTGTGCTTTGGAAATCAACAAATGCTACAAATCAGGGCTTAATTTATTGTTGTTGATTGCCTAGACTTAAGAAAGTGATGGAGAAAATGTTCATGACAGATTGCACTTTAAATTGTGTCCTGCTTGTGTTGTTTTGGTTTTTGTTTTGGAGAGACGATTGTTAAACATTTACCAGCACACCGCTGCCCTTTGACCTTCTGAAACAGCTCAGCATTATAGACAGAGGTTGCATGGAATCAGTAGAAGTAACTTAAATATGAAGACTTTTCTTCCTAGGAGGAAGAATAACACCAGTGCTACTACACCCCTTTGTGGTTTTAGGACTAAGCCAAACATGTAGCTTTATTTCCAGTTTCCTGGAAACTGTCAGGGAGAGAACGCTCTTTGATAAATGAAGAAATGAATGAGTGATAGAATGAATGATTTTTTTAAAAATTCATTTATTCAGACCTGCAGGTTATACCTCCTCTCCCTCGCCAGAATGGTGAAAGGCCTTGAGTTCATACTCTATGAGGATCTATTTTTAAAAGTGGGGACGTTTAGCCCGGAAAAGAGGAGACTCGGAGGGGATGTGATTTATAGTAGTCTTCAAGTCCTTGAAAGACTGTCATATGGATGAGGGATTAGATTTGTTCTATCAGGTCCTCTTCAACAGAACTAGGAACAGCAGGAAAGTAGCAATAAGGCAAATCTAGGTTTCATGTCAGGGAAAAAAAATCCTAAAACTATAGGTAGTGTGCACCTCCTCATCTGAGGGGATGCACACAAAGGCTGGACAGCCACTTGTTAGCTTGTTGCTGTGGGCATCCCTTTTGGGGTATGGGTTGGACTAGTGGCTGGCCCCCAAAGGCCCTTCTAACTCTGAAATTCTGTGATTCCAGTGTACAATTCCTCATCACTTTAAAACTTTCCCCAATCGGGGCAGCTAGATGGCGCAGTGGATAGAACGAGATAGAGCCCTGGATTCAGGAGTACCTGAGTTCAAATTCGGCCTCAGACACTTAATACTTACTAGCTGTGTGACCCTGGGCAAGTCGCTTAACCCCAATTGCCTCACTAAAAAAAAAACAAAAACAAAAACTTTCCCCAATCATCTTTGGAAATAGACCTAGCAGTGGTATTGCTGGGTCAAAGGGTATAGGCAGCTTAATAACTCTTTAGGCATAATTCCAGATTACTCTCCAAAATGACTGGATCAGTTCACAGTTCCACCAACAGTGAATTAATGTCCCAATTCTTCCACATCCCCTCCAACATTTGATTAGGGGGGAAAGGAAAAGAACCTATATGCTTTAAAATATTTATAGCAGTTTTCTTTGTGGTAGCAAAGAACCGGAAATTTCAAAGATTCCCATCAGTTGGGGAATGGCTAAACAAGTTGTGGTATATGATCATGATGGAACACTACTGTGCTATAAGAAATATTGAGCTCAATTATATTAGAAAAACGTGGATGGACTTTCACGAAATAATGAAGTACAAAATAATGAAGAGCAAGATGAACAAAACCAAAAGAATGTTGTATACAGTAACTACAATATTGTTATAAGAATGACTTCAAGTAATGAAGTCATTTTGATTATTATAAATACCCCAATTATCTAGAAAGGACCTATAAGGAAGACACTATCTGCATCCAGAGAAAGAACTGACAATTAGAAGTATTTATAGAATGATTTTATGTGTGTGTATGTGTGTGTGTGTGTGTGTATTTGTATTTAATGGTAACTATCTGTAGGGTGGGGAAGGAGTTTATGTGATTATTATATATTTAAAAGGAATAGCAAGTTTCATGTGCAATCATTTTTTATTCCATTATGTTATAGAAATGCCTTTTTTATTTCATAAAATAAAAATAAAATATTTCCCACATTGTCTTTTCAAGCCTCCTGTCTCTTTCCTTGTAACTACTCGAAATGATAACTTTACAGGAATATGTTTGTAATTTTATGAAGTATGTTTGCTTGAGGAAAAGGTTAAAAGAAAAACCAGCAGCAGTGGTTAACTTCTTTCCCTTTTATAGAGGACCAAGGAGGAAAACACCCCCCCACTCCCCCACCCACCCCCCGCAGGAGCTGGAAAGACATTTACAACGATAGCAGAGGCCCAAATAGGTTTGGATCCTTAAGTCAATTTTTCTTAAACCCACACAAGATTTTATTAAAGTCTTTACTAAAAATCACTACTAAATTATTTTACATGACATTTGTCCTAGTGTTCTGGCCTATCGAACTTTGGGGGCAGAAGACCTGGGTTGGAATCCTGCCTCTGATACCTACTAATCTTGCAATCAAGGACAAGTTTCTCAGCTTCCCAAAGTCTCCATTTCCTCCTCTATAAAATGGATACAATAATACTAGTCCTACCCGCTTCACAAGGTTGTTATAAGGGTAGTCTTTTATAAACCTTAAAATTTGTATGAATGAGTTATACAGTAAAATTATACAGTAGAAGTTTTGCCTGATGTTCTTTAGAATGAAAACAAAGTCAGACCTGTTTTCCCTCCATTCTTTTCAGGGCTATTTCAGTTCCTTATCTTGTGCTCACAAATAGCCCCTGTTCAAGTCCCCTCCTCAGAGTTATAATTAGCAGGGGGCTGTCAGGGCTTTGCCCCAGAGCAGTGACACAGGGAGGCTTGGGAGGAGGTACTTTGCTTCCAGGGCAGCTTCTGTTGCTGTGCCTTACCTCGGGATCCTCTGCCAGCCTGTACCACTACACTGCATACCTGTTCCCAGGCCACCAGGGTCCCATTGCCATGATGTCTTTATCCCCAGGTTATCCTCTCCCTCCATCCCAGAGTGGGTATGGGCCAGACTCTGAGAAACACTGCCCCCCCTTAGCTAAATCTACCCCTCGTGGACTGTCTTATGTCATTGATATTATACCACAACACCCAATTAAGTTTTACACAGGTGCAAGAGCTCCTAGTTACGGCCCTGCTCCCTACTGCTCTTTTGTTACCAGGGCTGATACTCCTTGGTTCTTTTTGTTGTTGTTGTTCAGTCATGTCCCACTCTTCATGACCCCCACAAAGATACTAGGGTGGCTTGCCATTTCCTTCTCCAGCTCATTTTACAGATGAGGAAACTGAGGCAAACGGAGTTAAGTGACTTGACCAGGGTCACCCATCTAGTAAGTGTCTGTGGCTGGATTTGAAATCAGATCTTCCTAACTCAAGGCCCTGTGTTCTAATCCACTGTGCCACCTAGCTGGTTCTTACCCCTACCTTCAATAATTAAGTTTCTATCCTAGATTATCTCTCCCCTCCCCCACTCACTCCCATTCAAATTAGACCCTGAGAATATGGGTGCTACCAGTGGGTCTTTGGGTGCACCAAAGACACAAGTGAGATTTGTTTCTATCTTTCCCAGAGGAAACTCCAGATAGTCTTTCTCTAAGTATCTTCTGCTTCACTGGGGAAAGTCATCTTAGGTCATTCCCTGACAATAGCTTCCTCTTCATTTAAAAATAAAATCTCACCACTGAGTTTATTTTTAACCTTCTCTCCCTCAAAGTCAGTAGACAAAGGTCTTTAAGAGCTCCAGGAGAGTCTGCCTGGGACCACGGCAGGTTGTTAGGGCATATGTTCAATATCTGTGCCCGACTCCCACAACGGCCATCTCCACAGCGTTGGACCCTTCCTAGGGTCCCCCCAGTCCTTGGTTCTCTTCTGAGAATGAATCAGGGCCCCACAAATAAGGCTCAGATTTTTAAAACAACAAACCGCGGCTCTTACTCTGCGACCAAACCCTCCCTCTCTCCTCTGAGTAGCAATTTCCTCCCAAGAAACCAAGGGAAATTTCTGTCTATTTTCTCTCTCCTTCATCAGCAGACCCCCTGAGGCCCAGCTCCGAGGCATCTGTGGCTACCCAGAACACTGTGTTATAATCAGGTAACCTCGGAACATTGCCTCCTGGCAAGCTGGATTTTAATTGAGCAGAATCTTCCTGGCTCTGGAGAGTCCAGAGTTACTTCACGCAGCTTCCCCCAACCAAAGGGTCGATTTGAAGAGAAGCCAACTTGCCTAAATGTTTGAACAAAGTCACTTTGCCACTTTTTGCCTCAGTTTCCTCATCGGCGAAGTGGGGGTAAGAATACACATAGGTTCTACCTCTGAGGGTTATCACGAGGTTCAAGCACATAAAAGAGTTTTGCAGATTTTAAAATGCTACGTAAATGTCAGTTATTATTCACTTAATAGAACCAAGTGAGGATAGCAGCTGTGGTACACACCACCCCAGCCAAGGAAGTCCCACCCCTACTCTTCCATCTCTGAGGTTCCTCGTATTCAAACGGCCTTGATTTTATCCTGAAAGGGGACGATTTTCCTCTTCCTTACTCTTTGACCCTCAGACCTTGCCATTGCCATTACTGGTCTCAGCCAGCTTGCAGAGCAGCCTGGAAAGCATCCTGTAATTGTCCCAGATGGGATTCCATATCTGCGCTAAAAATAGCCGCGGCATCAGCAGTTGCCATTGCAGAGGATTCCATTCCAGTCTACAAACTATTGACTGGATGCTAGAAAAATGGTAACCCTTTAAATTGGTATCATCTCTGGGATAGGTAAAGAAGTTAACTGTCTCTGGCCAGTCTTCTGGAACTATCTTGACTTCCCAATTCCCTTTGCAAAAGTCTCCAGAGTTCCTAATATGGGCCAAGTGTCCAACTTGAGAACAATATTGGTGAGGGTGGGGTGGAGTTACCCTAAAATCTGGATTTGCCATCAGTAGAGACTGTTGTTCAGTTGTTTTCAGTCGTCTGACTCTTCGTGACCCCTTCTCTTTTGGGGGGAGGATTCTTAGCCAACAACAATAACAACAACAACACTGGAGTAGTTTGTCATTTCCTTCTCTAGATTTGATATATAAAAAAACTAAGGCAAACAGGACAAAGTGACTTGCGCAAGGTCATATAGCTAGTAAGTATCTGAGGTGAGACTTGAACTCAAGCCTGTTCTAACTTGAACTCAGCGTTCTACCCACTGCACTACCTAGCTGACCTTCAGGGGAGATAGGTTCAAATTCTGTCTCCAACACTTAGTTGTGTGACCACGGCCAACTCACAAGATCACAGATTCAGAGCTGAAAGGGATCTCATTTTGCAGAAGAGAAAACTGGGGCCCACAAAGGTTAAGTGACTCACCCAAGATCACATGGGTAGTTTAGTAGCAGAAGCAGAAATTCAACCCAGGTCATCTGACTTCAAATTGAGTGCTTTTTTCCATTAGATCAAGTCACCTCCTTCTCTGAACTTCAGTTTTCTCATCTGCAAAATGGGGAGGGACTGTCACAATACCTGAAGTGCCTTCCTCATAATATTGTTGTGAAAATCAAGTGGAATAATGAATATGTCAAGTACTTTGCCATACTTAAAGCAGCATCTGTGCATCACCTATAATAATTATTATGATGATCCACACGAAATCTTATTGTCCCGTATGGAGTGAGTACCCAAGGTTATGGAACTTCCCACCTGAAACAGCCAGGAAGAGCAGTGGATACAGTATAGGACATGGGGTCAAGAAGTCCTGCCTCAGGTACTTACTGGTTGTGTGACCCTGGACAACCCTTAACCCCTCTCAGCTGCAATAAATGGGGAAATAATTGTTGTGAGAATCAAATGATATATGTTATTTACATTTTAAAGCGGTACATAAATGCTAGTTATTATTCTTAACTTCTCTGAACCTCAATTTCCTCATCAATAAAATGAAAGGATTATACCAAAGTCTTCCCCAGCTCCTGTGAACTACTGGTGACATGTGATTGTCATGGCGTGATTCACCCAAACATGGACATGCTTTGATCAGAGAGTCTATAGCATATGAAAGACCAAGTCTGTTTTTCCTTGTTGGACATATTGGAAATGGGTTCCCCGGTCACTAACTCTCTTCTTTACCTGCAAAATTTATAAGAAGCACTGGTCCTGGAGTCAGGAGGACCTGAGTTCAAATTCGGCCTCAGACAACTTGACACTTACTAGCTGTGTGACCCTGGGCAAGTCACTTAACCCCAATTGCCTCACCAAAAAAACAAAAACAAAAAAAAATTTTATAAGAAGCCATCTTATGGAGAAAGGAACAATAGTCATAGACATGTGACAGTGCCCAGGCCTCCCTCTCCTCCCAGTGTTTTTCCAAGGAGCCATACTCCCAAAACCCATCAGTAGATTTCAGATTCTGTCCCACTCACCATATTCCCCCTCCCCTGACCAGAATTACCTCTTCTTCTCTTGAGTGACTTGAGGCAGAGATTGGATTTTTCAAAAAAAAAACAACAACGACTTTGCTAGCAACTAAGAATAACAAATTCAAAATAAAACTACTTTCATGGGGCAGATCTGAAGAGTTACAAAGCCCAGACAGGAATCTCATCCTGAGATATCTATAAACTAACCATATATGGCCAACAGAGCTTCCCAGGGCTCACTAACCCCACTCCCACCCACCATCTGGGCCTGGCCCCTGCGAACAGTTAAATGCCATGCTGCCTTGGGGAGAAGGTCTGGAGTATGGTCATCACTGCCACTCTTCCAACCCAAGACATCTTCATTTTTGCTTCCAACCTAGCACCCCTTCTTATTGTTCCCATAAGTCTTAGCTTCAGGGCATTTCCAGCTTTCAGTCCATTTACTGGGACTAACTAATAAGCCCGAATCAACCTGGTCCTGGCCCAGATTCAAACTTCACCTAAATCGTTGAAATGGATGACTCATTTGCCCCCAGGAAAGTAGCCACCGATAGGCAAATTTAACAATTTGTCCAAATCTATAAATGCTTGTAACAACACTCACAGTGATAATATTCTTACAGCAACATAGGAGTCATTCTGTATTGCTTTGCCAATCACCTGTTCCATCCACTTCATTTGATCCAAACCATTTTCTTCCTTAACTCCGGAAATCATGTCTGCTCCCAACTCCTCATCTCTCCTTTCCTGGGCAAGATGCCAGTAAGACATGAATCTCTCCCTCCTGACCAAAAAGTTAACAATGCATCAATAGTCCTGGGAATGTCTGCATCTGAGGGCTTAAAAATCCTTGCAATTTAAAGAATCTTTCTGAACATCACTTAGAACTGGACTACAGTGGATAGCCGAGGACAGTTTGCAAAGCTTCCTCAATATAAATTCAACGGCTCAATATATCAAGTCTAGAATCATTATGAGCATAAGTTGTTCCTGAACTTCTCCCTGCAGCTGGAAGATAATACTTATACCTCTTCTCGACAAGGAATTTCTTGGAGAAATTCTCTCCTTTCTTTGTATTGAAAGACTCCCTAGCAATTGGGACAGGCTAGACCCAAATCAAGACTTACTTCTCCCTGTAGAACAAGGGCCTTTATTTGTGTGAGCCAGTTTATGTAGCATATATGGATTTGGAGTTAGGAAGACTGCGATTCAAATCCTGCCTCTAATATGTATCAGCTGTATGCCCATGAGCAGGTCACCGCTCTAAACCTCTGTAAAATGGCAACAGATCTACTTTACAGGATTGCTGTGAGTATCAAGTAAGATATGGATGTAAAGCTAAAAATACTATATAAATTGTTTATAGTTTACTATTTATGACTGGATGGGCACATGGATAGGTTGGGTTAGGTAGGGCCTAAAATCACTCAAGCAACTCTCCTCATCTTATCACTTAGATGCTCAGTGTCAAAGCTCTCACTTAAGAGACCCAGGAGGATAAGCCAGATTGAAGATCTTGCTTGATTGTTGCTGTACCTCCCAGATCTTTGGTCTTGGAAGCAAAAGACAATATCTAGATGGTTCTAAACACTCCCATACTGTATCCTCTTCCCTCCGAGAGGATACATCATTTAGGGATGGAGTAGGAACAAAGTTGGGGTGCTCAAAGATATGTTTCCAGAGGGCAGGGGACTACTTCTGTTCCATATTCAGGGTTCTTGAGAGACCTGGGCAGAGCATCTCCAAATATTGAGGTCCCAGCTTCGTTGGCAAGTATGGTTTTTCTTCTGTCACATCCTTGATGTTGGGGCTGGGAAAAACTGTGTAGGGTTTTGGTCTCATTCAAGTTTCACTTCCTATCTCTGTTTCATTCAAACCTAGCCCCAAAATCTTGGGTAGCACTGACCCATCATCTACAACTACCTCCATGCTCTTCTTTCCCACCTGCCTAATAGTTAAGGTGAGCAGGTTTAGGGTGGCCAAACTTATCTCTCACTTTGCTTCCCCCTTCTCACCTCCCACCCCACAGGATAATTTCTTTAGGCTACACCAAGTTTCTTCAAATCATACTTGCTGCCTAGCCATTAATTGTCATTGTTAAAGACACTAACATTCAGGTCTTCAGGGTATTGTGAAGGGATGTATTCAATATATCATAAATTTCCCACTTTCTCTTTCTTCTTTCCTCTTTTTTAGTGATGCTCATGATGAAGCTGAGATTAAGAGACTGAATTCGTTTTGCCAGTCATGGTCTCTGCAGGGCATTTTTCTAGGTGGCACAGTGGAATAGAGAACCAGGCTTGGAGTCAAGAAGACCTAAGTTCAAATCTGGTCAGTTGTGTGACCCTGGAAAAGTCATTTAAGTTCTGTTTACCTCAGTTGCCTCATCTGTAAAATGAGGGTAATAATAGCACCTACTTCCCAGAGTTGTTGGAAAGATCAAATGAGAGAATAATCACAAAGCACTTAGGACAGTGCCTGGTACATAATAAGTTTTATATATATATATGTGTGTATGTATATATGTATATGTGTATATATGTATATATATGCCAGTTGTTGTTATTAATTATTATTATTTTAAATATCCTGATTTCCCAAAGTCATAACATAAATACCCTCCTTTGAATGTCCAGTTGTCTCCCTCCAAGTTTTCACTACTTGATGTTCCTGGTTCCCTGTTCCCAAGGGATTGGCCTCCCTCAATAATGAGTGGCCCATTTCCTCTCTCTCTCTCTCTTAGAAGACTGAGTTCACTTTGAACCTCCTCTAGCTCTAAAAATATATTCAGGCTCCTTTCCCTGCAAGCCAGGATTGAGTTTCTATTCGATTGTCAAATGATGCTGCTCTCAGGAGAGACGAAGTTACAGATGTCAATAGCCATTTAGTCTAAAGCTTTGACCAAAGGGTATTGCATCATTGGCACACTGTCTCTTGCTTTTAATACCACTGATCCCCCTCAGGGCATAGTGAGCAGCTTGCTCCAGAAATATACCTGGCTAAATGTAAACCTCATGCAAGCAGCTGTTTGGGGGTTCGTCCACTCTCTGGAAGAAGGATTGGAATTTTAATTCTCATGACAATAGAGAGTTACTGCATATATTCTTGGATAGTTTCCAAAACTCCATCTGTTCAAAGCATAGTGATACATGTGGGTCATTTAAAATACATGTGGACACATGCACTGTGGACGAATTTCCCCAGTTATAGCTCTAGGTTAAATTCAGCTAATCTGTGGTCAGGCTTCCTCTACAACTCTATTGGTCTAGTTGCTTCTTACATCTTTTCTTTTTCCCTTCCAAAGGTTTTTAATTGTAAGCAAAATTCCTATATTTTAAGAGAGAATGAATGGATGGACAGAAGGATGGATGGATGGGTGGGTGGGTGGATGAAAAAGCATCTATTAAGTACTCACTATGTGCCAGGTATTATGCTACATGCTATGGATACACATACAAAAATAAAGTCCCTTGTCCCAAGGAAACTTATGTTCTTATAGGGGAAGACAGCATATATAAGGGAATAGTAACCAGGGGGAAAGGTCACAGAAGTCATAAAACAATTGATTAACATGTCCCTTTCTGAAATGGTGATATTAATTTGATTATTGTAACCTGAGTTTAAAATGGAAAACAGAGTAGAGGTAGGGGGAAAGGAAGAAGTTGGGGGAGGGGGAAAGAGTGTAGGGTTAGAGAGGCAATACTTGGGGCCAAGGCATGGCATTAAATGACAAGAGAAGAGGAGTATTGCAGATCTCAGTCAGGCCTTTGTTGTTGTTGTCATTGTTCCATCATTTTAGTCATGTCCAACTCTTCATCTTACCATACTGGAGTGGTTTGCCATTTTCTTCTCTAGCTCATTTTACAGATGAGGAATCTGAGGCAAACAGAGTTAAGTGACTTGCCCAGGGTCACACTGATAGTAAGTGTCTAAGGCCAGATTTGAACTAAAAAAGATGAGTCTTCCAAACTCCAGGCCTGGCACTCTATCCCCTATGCCACCTCACTACCCTTTGAGTCAAGCTAGAAATGGCAAAGTCTCACCGTTCAGAAATGTAGCTCCCTTCCATCTAGACCAAGACTAACTCACTGGGGCCTGATCCTCTCTCACAAATTCTGCTCCATCTATCTTCCTCTGTGGGAACATTCTTTGGAGACTAAAGGACCCAGAATGTTCCCACAGAAGAAGATGGATGGAGCAGAATTTGTAAAACATTCTATTAGAAGTGAAACTGCTCCAACCTTTTCTAGGACAGAAAGAAGAGAGCAGAAACTATCCTGTTCTGAGTGAACTTTGGGGCAGGAAACTACATGAAAGGAAGAAAGGCACACAATCTATCTGCTGCAGCATCCAGGTTTGGCTTCCTCTCCTTCTTCCGCTGACCTTAGATTATACTTTTGGGGCCACGATGAGGGTAATAAGTACAAACAGCAACCCCTGTTGGGTTTGGGCTTTGGGACTTCTGTATTAGAGATAGGAGAGGCCAGGGATATAGCTGCAGTGATCAGTCACTCCTGCTGCCATTGCAGTCAGAGATACTATCAGCCAGAGGGCAATGGCAATAGGAGAGAAGAGAGAAGATTCTAAATAGCCAATACTGCCTGCTATTATAAATCCCATTGGGCTGGGGAACTGTGAAGGAACAACTGACATATCATTATCTCATCTCACCCACCTTTCTTTGTTTATAGTCAATGATTTCGAGATAAAATGTGGATACTCCCATTATTCCTTTCAACAAGTGGAATATAGGGGATAAGGAATCCCCAACATCACACCCAAAGGGCTTCAATGACCAGGAGGAGAAGATTTAGGGGGTAGAGACAGATGTCTCCATGCAAGAGAGCTTGACCTACTTCCTTTGATGTTCCTATAGTCATGATCCTATAGTCAGGAGAACCTGAATTCAAATCCATCCTCAGATACTTGACACTTACTAGCTGTGTGACCCTGGACAAGTCACTTAACCCCAATTGGATCAAACATCCAGGCCTATCTCCAGTCCTCCTGATGTATAGCTTGCTACTGGACTCAGATAGCTCTGGAGGAGAGAGTGAAACTGGTGACTTTGCACAGCCCTCCCTCACTTAAATTCAATTCACTTCAAGTCATGACATCACCTCCTGATGTCATGGTCCTCTTCAAGAATGAAGGACACCCAGGACAGCTAGGTGGCACAATGGATAGAACACTGGTCCTGGATTCAGAAGGACCTGAGTTCAAATCCGGCCTCAGATACTTAAGACTTACTAGCTGTGTGACCCTGGGCAAGTCACTTAACCCCAATTGCCTCACAAAGAAAAAAATTTTAAAAAAACAAAAACAAACAAAAAAGAATGAAGGACACACAACAACAACAACAACAATAACAACTATATTAATTCTAGATCTGACAAATGAAGGTTGAACCAAACTGCTTGGCGCAGCCAATTTATTAGGAGTTTCAATTACTACTACTACTAAATTATGAGGATCTTGAGGGTAGGGACTCTTTTGTCTTTCTTTGTATCCTCTGAATTTCTCATAGTGCCTATTAGCAGTGCTTAATAAATGCTTATTGACCGACTAAAGTACTAGATACCTGGCACCATGTTCTGTACTTGACAAATATTATCTCATTTGATTCTCACAAGAACCATGAGAGGTAAGCAATATTATTCTCCTGATTTTAGAGGAAAATGAAACCAACGGTGGTCATACAGCTACTAAGTGTCTGAGGCTAGATTTGAACTCAGGTTTCCTTGAACCCCATCTTCAACACTCTATCCAGGGCACCACCCCAGGCATCTTATCCCACTCAGATGCCAAAGAGAAACTGATGAGACAATTGGGTTGGTGATTCAAGTAGAGCACCACCTGGTGAGCAATTCAGATATTTTCTCTACTTGGCTAGATAATTCAGTGACATACTATCTTCCTATAATATATACTACAATAATATAATCATGTAGGTTACATATGATTATAGTACAGACACCTCCTCAGATCATTTTCCACCCCAGTTACAGATACCCTCTCTCTTCCTTTTCAACTTCTTTTTATGTATTGTTTCCCCCATTAGATTGTTTTCTTTGTATTCAGCACTTAAACACAGTGCTTGGTACATGGTAGTGAGAGAAATGATTATTATATTAATAACAAATTAATATGGGGTAGGTGGACCCAGGTTTGTTTGTCTTCCTTTCTATCTCCTCATTCAAAGTCCAGCTTCTCAATGCATGTCTGATCCTGCCCAAAGAATTCATCATACCCAGACCATGTTATGCAGGTGAAATTCTTACCCCACCATTGTTTGTTTTTCATTGACTAGATGAGGGATAGATCCTTTTGCGTAGATTGCCCTAAGATGGGAGTGGTCTGGCTTGAGATGAGTCTCTCTTTGTCCATGAGTGACAAGATCAGAATCAGTACCTAGCTTCTCATTAGCATAGGCCAAACTCTTATTATAATATTCATTCTCTAACTAATTGTTAACCAATCAGAGTTCATATTTGCCTGTCTGGAATACCCACTCTTCCAAGGGCACATGTGTTGAGCAGCCTCCATGATTCATCTTTGGTTTAAGAGAGAAATCTAAATTACTCTTTTTAAATTATTTGCTAGTCATAATTAATAAAATTGATTAATTACCCCCAAAATTATGTCTATTGGACTTTTCATCATCACAGTAATGAAAATCACATCACAGTTTCATCACAAAATTTCATCACAGTTACACTTATTAAATGTTTGCCTATCATGACTAGAAGCATAAGGAAGACAGTGCTCAAGTCACATAATCAGGTTAGAATTCCTTCATACTACACGCACAGTACCAAAGATGTCACAGAAGCATGAGGTGCTTCTGATGTTTCCCAAGGGTTTTTACTGCCCATGAGCACAGGAAAACTAAGTAGATGGCAATAATCAGCATGTGGAAAATGATAAGAACTCTTAAAAGTTATGCCAAAAAGTTATCTCAAGTGTTCATCCAAATGTTAAGAGATGTGAGCTGGCACACCCAGGGTTCATCCTCCATGCATGCATAGCTCCTATTTTATCACTGGGGCTGGTACTTCTGAGATACATTTATATCTCAAGGGAAACTCCAAGCTGTTTGTCTCTATCTCAAAGTCTTTTCACAGAGGAAGGACATTTCCTGACAAAATAGTAAAGGGAATCACATTTCATGTTATGCTCATGAAGAAATTTTCCAACCTCCAGATCCTCCTTTTCCCTTCTTGCTCATTTTTCTTCTCCCAGTTTCTTCCCTCTATCACACACACCCCACTCCAGACTTATCCAATACAACTGATCAGAGATCTGAGGTCAAATTAGAGACCATAGGTCATAAGGTCCAGTATCTGGAGCTGAAAAGAACCTCAGGCCCACTTGATCCAACCACCTTATTGCATAGATGAATCCCAGAGAGTTTGGTGGGGGGGGGGGGGTTAAGTGTTTTAAGTACCTAAGGTCACTAAGGTAGCAAAAAACATCTCTGGGGTTTGAGTCCAGGTGCTCTGACTTTAAATACAGTGTTCTTTTCCACTGTCCCATGCTGCAGTTGGGAGACACATCTGTTGCTGATGTTTCCCATCCTCCTCACCCCATCTGATTCAGAGCAAAGTAACGTGGCCGTGATTTTAGGACCCTGCCTACCCAAAATTGTCTGCTTCATTCGTCATTAGGTTAGAAGAAGATAATGGTGTTTATAAGAAGGCCCCAGAGCTTTAACAGTTTGATGGGGTCCCCTCCTCCCATTGTTGAACTGCTCCTGGAACCTCCATTTTAAGGAAGTTTCCTGCCCAGCCATCCTTCACTCTTCTCCTGACATTGCTCCCAATTCTCTAGGCTTCACCATCATTACTCCTCCTCCTCACTCCTACACAAATTTTCATTACTCTTTTATAAGTGGTCCTCCCATATTGGAATGTAAGCTCTTCTGGGGCAGAAGCTGATTTTCTTTTTGTTTATAAATGTATTCCTAGACCCTAGAGCAGCTTACTGCTGCTGTTGCTACCAACAAAGGGCAAAGAAAAAAGAGTCCCACACCCAACAAGAATCATATGATCAGGGCAGCTAGGTGGCGCATTGGATAGAGCACCGGCCTTGGATTCAGGAGGACCTGAGTTCAAATCCAGTCTCAGACACTTAACACTTACTAGCTGTGTGACCCTGGGCAAGTCACTTAACCCCAATTGCCTCACCAAAAAAGAAGAAGAAGAAGAAGAAGAATCATATGATCAAAAATTTGTGTCTGGAAGGGACCTTGGGGGTGATACCCAACTCTATCATCTTACAGAGTAAGAAACTATAACCAAGAACCACTGGGACTCATTCAAGGTCACACAACATTAAGTAGCAGAGCTAGGATTTGAACCAATGCCCTCTGATCTATCATTCTTCCCAATGCACCACGATGTATCTCAAGACCTAAGCTATAAGTGGTATAAAACTTCCTGTGGGTACAGGAAGAACTGTAGCCAGAACCATCCCACAAAGCATCAATGGCCAAGATTTCCACATTCTTCATTGAGATGTTGCTGTCCTGGAAGCAACAGGTGATTAAATTTCTGAAAGGATCAAGGAAAAATGCCCTGTAGGAAGGGCTTGATATGTCATCTTCTTTAGGGTCCCAAAATAGCCCAACACCACAGAGTCTGTTCCCTAAATTCTCCTATATTTGGGTGCTGTCCCCCAGGAAGTCCTTGGCACAGCACCTCCCAGGAGTCAAAACCAATTCAGTTGCCAAGTGTCATCTTCTGGTATTACATCTTTCAGGATGCTGTAGAGTCCATGTGACTTCTTCCTTGACATGACAGATTTACGGTTCCACAGTTGCACAGTTAGCTCTCTGACTATCACATCCTACATGTCAACCCCACCACAAGGCTTGTTCTCTAGACAGAGCCACTCTTGGTTTATGATACAACACTTTGTAGTAGGTTGCTTCTTATATCCCACAAGACTGGAGATACTCAAGGATGGTGGGAGTTCGGTTCCCAGGAATGTCAAGATAGAGTGGGATATCATAGAGGACTTGGCAGAGATGGTCAGTCAGTCAACATGCAGCACATACTATGAGACCACATGCCTATAAGCCTGCAGACCAAATATACACATGTGGGCTGAAGTCTAGATAATGTCACTTATGACCTGTTGCCTGGTCCTTGACCACCAGTTCTTTGACACTGATTCCCCCCCCCCCCGCCATTCAGTAGCCCCTGGCCCCTCTGTTTATTTGAGATGTCAACAGGCACCACTTATAATTTCTCTGGTGGCTTCAACCTCTGGTAGAGGCTAGATGGCCAAGTATTGGGGGTGTGGACAGAAGGCTATATCTGTGCCACCTTCATCATGCCCAGGGTCTTTGCCATATGCTGGCAATGCACAATGCTTGTGCATTACCGAGTAGATCTGGACATGACAAGTAGGATTTAGAAGTGAAAAACAGGGAGACACAATGTGTGGCAGATCATGACCATCCAGTTTGGCAATGTTCATCATTTTCTCACATGCAGTTACCCTTAGGGCTTTAAAACAAGACTGGGCCACTTCAGTGGTGGGCACACCAATATAGAGACAAGGCTAACTTCAAGTTATGTCATAAGGATGGGAGTATGGCACCCTAGTCACAATTTCTAGAGTTAGAAGGGACCTACCTTGTAGCCCAACCACTTCATTTTTCAAATGATTGAACTGAAGCCCAGAAAGGCAAAGTTTGGACACATGTAAAAAGGAGCAGAATGGAATTTCAATCCAGGTCCTTTGACTTTAATTCCAGTGTTCTTTCCATTGGTTACCACATAGTCCTGCCATCTGTTGTGGAATGGTAGCATCACCGTCATCAAATATTTATAGAGCCACCTCTTCACTGTGATAGTCTCCAGACAGACAGAGAGTTGGCCCATTACTTCCCCCCACCCCACCCATCCACACTCTTGCCCACTCCAAAGTTTCTTATCTCTTCCATCTTCCTCTGGCTCCATTAGCTATAACATTGGCAAATTCATTGCTTTCACTATACTCAGCCTGTAGGGACACCCTGGCTCCTTCGAACACCAAAGTAGCTGAACTTGGTAACAATCATTTTTATTAAGAAGTAAAGCTGTAACTTAGGAACTCCTATCAATATAATAACCAATCACAATTCCAGAGGACTGATGATGAAGCATGCTACCAACCTCCAGACAGAAAGGTGTTGGACTTGGGGTGCAGATTGAGGCATATGAGGTGAGGGGGAAAGGCAGGACATGGCTAACACAGGAATCTGTTTCTTTAACAAGTTGTTTTAATGGGGTTTGTTTTTCTTGCTTTCTCAATGGGGGAGGGGGGAGGGAAGTGACAGGGAGAGAATTCAGAGCTGAAAAGAAAATTGAAAAAAATTAAAGTGAGAAAAGGCTTTTAAAACATTAAATATTAATATATTAAATGTATTTAAATAATATATATTTTAAGGGGAAGTAATTAGAAAAAAACAGATATTTTCAAGCTATCTGGATACCAAAAAAAAAATCTTGTTTTTATCCCTAAAGGTAGTTTTGCTACCTCCAGTCTTCTATCTGAAAGCAAGGATGAGGTTTGGAGCCCTGATGCAAATGGGTAAACAAAAGGCTGCCTAATTCGCTAAGTTATTAACCTAGCCCATAAAAATAAAACATTTATATAACATCTCATCATTCCAGCAGGCTTTACCATGGTGTATTTCTTTCCCTTCAACAGCGCTTTCTTGCCTAAGAGTGAAGTACAGAGGGGATATTTCTTAATTTAACTCTAGAGCTCTCCCTCTCCAACTTACCAAGTGAAAAGAAATGTCTTTCTGCTCTTTACTTTCCTGGAAAATTCTTTGGTTATCAATCCTTAGTGGCTTCTGGAGAGGGTATCCAGCGGACCAGGAATGTGCCCCACCTCCAGTGTGAATTCTTGAAGTTGCCAAGCTTATCTCGGCAGCCTGGAGTCCAAGTTCACCATGATGTTTAACCATTTCAGTGTTCTCCAAACAGTTGGCAAAATGAACAATTATCCCCTTACATATAAAAGCAATTTTCCTAGCACTGAGACCCAAAGCATTTTTTTTTCTATACTGCCATTAGGTTGTATAGCCTGTGGTCCCTAATTATTCAATCGCTGGTCAAGAGAAGAATAAGACACTCTCTTCCTTATTCTCTCATATAGTTTGCCAAGAAGAGGTGCTGAGGCACCAGTGATGAGACAGAACTTTTTCATATCATCTGGAGCTCTTAGAACAGTGTTTCCAGCCAGTTCATACAGATGTAGAGCTGGAAGTTATCTTAGAAGTCATCTAGTCCAAATGACTTGCTTTACAGATGAAGACGGTAACACCCAGATTAGGGACAATGACTTATCCAAGGTGACACAGGTAAGTGGCTATTTTTAGTCATACCCTACTCTCCATGACCCCATTTGGGGTTTTCTTGGCAAAGAGACTGGAGTGGTTTGCCATTTCCTTCTCCAATTCATTTTACGGATGAGGAAACTGAGACAAAAAGGGTTAAATGATTTCCCCGGGGTCACGCATCTAGTAAGTGTCTGAAGCTAGATTTGAACTCAGAAAAATTAGTCTTCCTAACCCCAGGCCCAGAATTCTATCCACTGTGTCCAGGTCCTCTGATCTTAAAGCCAGTTCAGGATACTTTAGCCAGTTTAATTTTATATTAAAGACCACCTAGGTGTGAAGTCAAAGTTACTACTGGGAGTGCAAGTGTCAATAGGTACATATTCTATAGCAATTTTGTGGTACTAGGTCAGCTAATCCCAAAGAAACATAGGTGTGTCCCTCAGACATGGGTGGATGTGGAAGGGTCCTACTAACATAAGGGTACTACTAACATAATAGTGTTATTTTTCCATTCCCCACTAGGTGGCCCAATTACAACATTTAGTGTAATTCAAACTGTCTTCCAGCAGCTGCAGCCATCAGCCTCTTGCTTAATGGCATTGAGAACAGATTGCAAATGCCCAGGCTGTGATTTCATAACTGGACTAAATATAGCAAAACCAGCACTATATGCAACCAAAGATTCCCCCATACCAGATCATTCCCAACTGCAGAAAAGAGGCCAAGGCATTTCTCACTCAAAAGGGAAGGATGGTCAATTCATACAAGTTTTGGGGGGGTAAGAAAAGCTTTTTTGATGCTTCACTCAAGGTGCCAATTCCATTTCCTCGTATCCCTTATATTAAACTAGGGTCAATATTACCATAGCATGTCACCAAAATTCCCAAAGTGTGTTCATTCTGTTTGTTTGGGTTGTTTTGGTTTGGGTTTTTTGCGGGGCAAGGAGGGTTAATTGACTTGCCCAGGGTCACACAGCTAGTAAGTGTCAAGTGTCTGAGGCCAGATTTGAACTTAGGTCCTCCTGAATCCAGGGCCAGTGCTTTATCCACTGCGCCACCTAGCTGCCCCCAAGTGTATTCATTCTGAACCATGGATATGAATCTAACTTTGTAATCACACACAGAACACAAACAAAATCTCATAATCATTTTATTTTGAGGACTAGTGTCTCAAGGAAAATTAGATGGGAGGAATAGGATATTCCTAATCTAGTATTTCCTGAAATTTTCTTAGTGTTAGCCTGAAGAATTTCATTTGTCTGGGAAAAGTCCCAATGGAGTTTCTTCTCCAGTGTCATCCTTCTGAATGTTCAGATAATCAAACAGTCCCCAAGTATTTATTAAGCACCAGCGGTGTGCACTGGTACTTAATAAATTTTGAATTCACAGGTTGAAATGGAGTTGACATGATTCTGATTTCAACTGTAAATACAAGGTCCTCTATCTGTAAGCAAGTATGGGAAGGTAGCAATAGTGACTCTGGTTCAGAAGACTGCATGCAAAACTTGCCCTTTTATGCTTACCACCTGAGTGACCTTGTCCTAACCTCCCTGAACTTTGATTTTCTTTTCTGTAAGATGAGGGGTTGCATTAGATGGCCTCTAATGTCTTCAACATTTCTAAGGCTATCTTGTGGAATGAAAATTAGCCTTGCTCCCCTAGGGCAAGACTAGGAGCAATGGGTGAAAGCCAGAGAAAGGTTGGGTTGGTGTCCATGGAATGAAAATCCCCTCAAACAACATGAGCTGTAAAAACTGAGCTGCTCTAGGAGTTAAGGGTTTTCTCATCACCTGAAACTTCAAATAGAGCTTAAATTGCCTTTTATCAGGGATTTTATAGAGGGAATTCCTATTCAGGTATGGATTGTAGTACATTACCTTTGAAATCCTTTCTGACTGTAATTTTGTGGTTCAAAACACCAATCACAGTAAAAAAATTTTCAAATAAAATCTAATACTTTTGAGAGAATCTCCCAAAAAATTACCAATATTGTCCCTGGAGAAGAGTTAAGAAAATAATTCCTTTCTTCTCAAGTTGCAGGGTTGGGGAGCAATGGGTATGGAATATTGCATATATTGTCAGATGTAGTTGAGGTGTTGGTTAGTTTTGCTAAAATGATTTTTTAATCTTCCTTACAAAAATTGGCTCACTGACCTGCAAAGGTTGAAGAAGAAATACTGTATTGTATGGGATGGGGGTGGGTGGGAGGTGAGGGCCACAAGTCTGGAAACTAGGAGAAGATTCAACAATTCAATACAAGCATTTGTCAAGTGCCAACTGTGGGTAAGCCAGCATACTGGGCAATAGGGATAGAAAGACAAAAGGAAAATAATAACTGTTCTCAAGGAGCTTACATTCTATGAGTTTTAGTCCTGGTTCTGCTACTAGATTTCTTTGTTTTTCCTAAACTTTAGGGGGAGACAATCATGGTTAAGTGACTTGCCCAGGGTCACATAGTCAGTAAGTATGTCAGTTCAGATTTGAACTCAGGTCCTCTGGACTTGAGGGTCAGTGCTCTAGCCACTTACACCACCTAGATGCCTGCCCCTACTATTACCTTTCTCTGTCACCTTAGACAAATCGTTTGCTTCTATGGGCCTTGTTTGTAATTAGGTATAAAAATCCTGATTCTTTCCAAATGATTTTTTAATTTGTTCTTGGAGGCACTTTTGCTATCACTCAATATCCTGCCTGGAATTTCCCGGATCTGGCTGATTTGTCATATCAAGGCTTTTGTTTCTCCTGGCTGGAGGCTTAATTTTCCTCTACAGATTCCATCACTTTTGCCAAATTATATCTCATTGCCAGAACATAACCAACTACCCAGATTTTAACTGCTTTGAAAATGTTCCCTGAACAGAGAGAGCAGGTACCCTACAGAATATCAATATAAAAGGGAGAAAAAAGCTGAAGGGCTCTGGACTGATTCTAAATATTCAAACACCAAAGAGAAGGACTTGTTTCCCAGTCGATTACTGTTTCCATAAGCTTTGATTTTATTCTGAAAATCCCATGGAAACTTTTCACCCATCCTTTGATTTATGGTAAGAGGCTGTGATGGTGAGTGCTGTAATTTTTTTTTTAATTCTACAGACATCCCATTATTTCAGTTGTAACAATTGGAATGATGCCACCTGCTGGAGATTTACTGTAGAAAGGCTCCACCATGAGGTGAAGGTCTCTGAGGGCAAGACCATGCATCTTTTCTTTGGCATCGGGAAGTGACGTTTGCTGGTGGGAGGAAGAAGGGGGAGCCTGGCACTCTGACTCTCTTTCCTGTGGACTCTGGCGGGGAGCGGAGCTAGGAATGCTCTCTCCCTTTAATAGATAGAGGAATCTAAGCCTTTCTCTCAATCTACAAAATTCTTATTCTCCTTAATAAATGCTTAAAAGTCTAACTCTTGATAAAACCACTCATTAGATGTCCTAGACAGTATAGCTAGAATTTTAGCCCCTAACACAGTCAATTAACCAACAAGCATTTATTAAATTCCTACTGTGTTCCAAGTATTGTCCTAAGTACTAGAGATACAAAGACAAAATTTTAAAAGCCCCTGCTCCTTTTTTTTTCTTTGGTGAGGCAATTGGGATCACACAGCTAGTAAGTGTCAAGTGTCTGAGGTGAGATTTGAACTCAGGTCTTTCTTAATCCAAGGCCGGTGCTTTATCCACTGTACCACCTAGCTGCACACACACACCCCCCACATACTCTTTTTTAATAGCGTTCTCCCAATTACATGTAAAGACAGTTTTCAGAATTCATTTTTACCAGATTTTGGGGTCTAAATTTTTCTCTCTCCCTCCTCCCCTCCCCTCTTCCTAAAATGGTAAACAATTTGATATAGGTTATATATGTGCAATCATGTAAAACCTATTTCCATATTAGTCCATATGGCCAGTCTGAACCCTTCCTCAAAATGGAAGTTCCAAAAGGAATTCACCAGTTGGAAAAAGGCATCTCAGGGGGTAGAGGGGAGAAAGCAACTGAAGTATGCTCCCTAATCTTCATGTCCTTCCCAATTTCTGTTTACTGTTTACTTGGACAAATGTGTTAATCAATATCTGAGATTTTTTATGACTAGCATTTGGTAGGAAGGAACTAAGCTGATTGAGTAAGCTACCTGTTATCCTCCCTCCCTGTTTGAGGGAGAACACTGAACCCCTAGACTATGAATATTTGATTTGATGGCTAGCTTCTTTTGTTTTCTTCCCTGAACACAGGTCGGCAGTTAGCAATTCTGAGAAATGGAAATCTCTAGGTTTGGAAGCTACTTTGTGAATGTGACATCTTTAAAGCAGAGGCTGGCTGCCTACAGGGAAGTAAATTCTATTAAAGCACATTTCTCAGTTGAGGTATCAGCATCAGGAGGATCCTAGCTGGCTAGCTAGGAGATCTGGATCCTTAGGTACTGTAGATCCCAGGAAAAAGTAAAATAGCTGCTCAGCAAGTCCACAAAGTGGCCTTTACCTTCCAGGATAGGATGGAGGGAAGGGGGGTGGATGGGGATAACAATGAGTATAATATACTATTTGAGATGTCAGGTGTCTTTCTGTATATGTTCATGCATGCCTGTGAATCTTTTGTGTTTTAAGTATTTTCCCTGCTTGAAAAAAGAATTGTCTTATATTATACATGTAATACCTTTTCTAGGGGCATTGGTGGTATAGTGAATAGAGTGCCAGGCCTGAAGTCAGAAAAATTCACCTTTGTGGATTCAAATCTGGCCTGAGATACTTACTGGCTGTGTGACCCTGGACAAGTCACTTCATCCTATTTGCCTCTGTTCTGTCATCTGTAAAACTAGCTTGAGAAGGAAATGGCAAACCACTCCAATATCTTTGCCAAGAAAAAAAAAAGGGGGGTCAAAAATCTTTTCTATAAAAGACTCTGTTACCATATTTTGGGAAGATGCTATATGTGAGCCACTCCTAAGTTTTGTTTTACAAATTTCTCCAGAATTTAATTCTGAGGAGGGAGCAGAGCCAAAGAAATGAGAACATGAGTGGGGATGGAGAGGGTGCTCCCCATATGCATATTATCTCTCCTCTCCCCTTGTAGGGAGGCCCCTTGGTCCAAGGAGGACAATGGACAGCCAAAACCAGAATTGAACACAGAGTTCTTAGGCCTTCCATTAGAGACTCTTTTCAAGAAGGAATCATCAATCCATTAATCAACACTCAGGGTTTGATTGTGCAACTAATATAACCATACTACCATCCAGCCCATATTTCTCCATTTTATCCACAAAGATCTAGTGAGAAACTATCAAATTCCTTTCTGAAATCTAAATGTAACACCTGATTGCAGCAATCTTTTGAAAGCTACAAATACTCAATGCTTTCCTTTCATTTTCTGGCCACCTCTAAGGTGCCAAAGAAATGCAAGGAATGGAATCTGAAATACCTGGGTCAGTTAACCTAAAATGAGTTCCTTAAGGTCATTTAATGTCATGATGTAGCAGGGCACTTAAAAACAAAGAGAATATCTGCTTTATAGGAAAAGCACTAGAGTAACAACATGGGAGAAACACATTAGGCCTGCATGCCAGAGAAAGAGAACATGTTCAGTGAACCTTAAGCTTATGGGATCAATATCAATGGCCCCTAGGGAGAAGAAAGACATTCAGCCTCGCAAACTCCTCTGACTATCCTGTTGATCATCAGACTCCAGGTTACATATGGTGATGGGCCAGAAAGTGAATGCCCTCCCTACAGAAGTCAGAGTGGAATCCACCATCCCATGAGATATTTCCTTTTCATCCCTCGTCCCTCGTAGTTTGATACTGGGATAGGGGTGGGGAGAAATGATTGACAGGCTTTCTTCACAAGGCATTTGTTCCCTTGACTAATGTGAAACATGTAGATACAGTGGCTGCAGCTAATGAGAAGTTGAGATGTCAGACCTCTTTAGGAGTGTTTGGGGCTTGGCCACTTAAGAATTGTAATGTTCTATCTTCTACTTCTGATTCCATTTGCTAAAGAATCCACTTGACCTATGTGTGTGAACAATCCTCTTTTGAGTCACATAAGTTTGCTCAAGAAAAAGAAGGAGAATCCTGTGAGAATGGGGGAGGAAGCCATTTTGATAAAAATAAAAATGGTTTCTGCCCATCTTTATGTTTCATCCTTTAGTTTAAATGAGAAAAGAAGGAATCTTGGTTTTAATAAAATATTCACAGGAGTCTGGGAGCCATGGGGCTCAGGCAAGCCATGTCTGTGTCTGAAGAAAGAAACTCTGGGAAGCTAGCTCAGGGTTTGGAGCACCACCTGGTAAGCTGCTCAAAGATTGCTCTCTGAAGAGCCCCACCCACCCATCTGACTTGCTATCTCTAAAGAGACTGCAGGGACTCCTGTGGAGAAGAGAAACAGCTGTTGTGATACAAGTGTACTATCTGTAACAGTATATGAACTAGAAACATTGTTGAAAGAGTAAATAAAAATCATCTCCATGATTTGTTTTGTGTGAAGTCATACTGGTTCCTAGTGATCACTACTTTCCTTTCTAAGTGCTCAAAAACTATCCATTTAATAGTTTGTTCTCAGATTTTTGCCTGGGATTAATGTCAAGTTCATTGGTCTATATAGGTTACAAAATTCCTTTTCTTCTCCTTTTTTGAAAATCAGAACATTTGTTCATCTCCAGTCTTCTGGCACCTCTCTCATTCTCTACAATTCCTTGAAGATCATAGAGAGTGGTTCACTAATTACATCTGAAAATTATTTTAGAACCATGAGGTATAATTCATACAAACCAGGAAAAGTGAACTCATTCCTTATCTTTCTGTATTTCTGTAATTTTCTGGGCCCTTTATTGGGCTTGGTTTTATATATCTTGAGTATGTGTTGTATATATGTATGTATATAGAGATAGAGATATACATACACAAATACATATACATATATGTGTATGTATATGTATTTATGTATTTCTTATTTCTTCCTGACCACTAGTAAAATAATTGAGCCTTTAGTTTCATTTCTATTGGATAGTCTTTATTTCACAGATATTCTTAATGGATGAGTTTCTTCATCATCTTGTACTGAGATCTCTTACTCATATTCAGTTTCTTTTATTTCATCGCATGACATTTTTTGCTAATTACATTCCTTCTTTTATTGAAAAATCTTGCTCAATTTGAATAGATACTATTTGATATGTGATGTTTTCCTTCCTTGGCTGTTTGTAAAGCTATCTCTTTGTTATTATGGTCTTTTTGTTTGAGATGTGTGTGTGTGTGTGTGTGTGTGTGTGTGTGTGTGTGTGTGTGTGTATCCAGATGAGTTGAATTTACTGTCTTCCCTGGTTGGCATCTTGTAAGTTTTATCAATCTGCCATACATCCCTCTTTTTCAATATTTCTGAGTAATTTTCCTGTACATCCTAAAATATAATGGTCTAGTTATTTTCTTCACAGTTTTGGAGAAAGTCAATAAATCTTAAATTTTTTTTCTCCTTGACCTTAGCTTCAGATCAGTCACTTTTGTTTGTGCAAATTTCCAATCTTTCTATATTTGTATTATTTTTCTGGGACATTTTTTGGCTTTTTTCTCTATTACTTCTTTCATCTTGACCTTCAATGAACTAATTCTATTTTTCATTGAGTCTATCATTTTTTTCTATTTCCCATGGATATTTTAATGGATTAATTTCTCTATCACCTTGAACTGAGATTTCTTAGTCATATTCAATTCCTTCTTTATTTCATCCATAATGTTTTGCTAATTAAATTTCTTCTGTGAATTTCTTATCCATTTAACTATCTTAAGAAAATTCTAATTTTACTTTTGGTGCTTCTGTTGATATTGTATAACTATGCTTTTCTCCTAAAATTTCTGCCTCTGCTTCTTTTTAATCCATAATATTTTATAATGCCAAAACTCTTCTGTTTGCTCATTTTTTCTCCTCAGCCTCAGAAGGCAGAACTAAGATCATCAGGCAGAAGTTGTAGAGAAACAACAACTTCCTAACAATTAAAAATATCCAAAAGTGTGGTTGACTACTTTGGGAGGTAAGAAATTCCCCTTACTAGAGATCTTTAAGCAGAAATTAGGCAATATTAATGGCCAGGTAGAGTTTGGACCTCTGAAATTATTTCCAAATTTGAAATTCCATGTCTGTTTTTTCCATTATTATGTGCAAAACATCATGGTAGGCATGCTAGGCAAAGAGTTAAGATAAAGGGCTTCTTTTGTGGATCTTATAATCTATCAAAGTAGGGCAATACATAAGGTAAGAAAATGAAGTAAAGTCAATTATTAGCGGCGATCTTGAAAAAATAAGGAAGCTATTTGTAAAGCTGAAGGTTTCAGAATCCTAATGGGTAATTTTATAAAAGTATAAAATTGTGAAGCTGTAAAAGACCTGATAAGATCATTTTATTCAAACCTCTCACTATAAAGATGAAGAAAGAATGGTTAAAGTTAAGAAATTTGCCTAAAGTTATTCAACCCTTTAATGGTAGAGCCAACTCTAAAACTTGGCACTTAGAAGAAAAGTAACTTCTGCAGTGACTTATAGCTTCCTCTATCAAGTTGCTGTTAGAATTATCACTTTAACCATTTCAATGATCTGTGGGCTGACAAAGATCTCAGTCACCACTTTACCATTGTGGAAGTTAGGGGACACTGTGGCTCTTTTATAAGTGTGGCTTTCTGATGAAGCCAATAATGGTTGACCAAATTTTTTCATAGAAGTAATGTTGAAAATCATGAGAATAACCAACACTAGTGGCTGGTGTAACCCCTACCCTCACCCTAGTTTTCCCATTGAGACCTCAGATTCGGCCCTGGTCAGTGAAGGATACATGAAAATATGACTGCAGGTCTACCCAAAATGCTTGGAGAGGTACATTTTCCTGGACAGAGAAAGATAAATATGTGGGTAACATCTCACCAGGAAGTAGACAAAGCACACACATCTGAAGCCATCTGTATTTGCCACTGTGGCCTCTCAAGAACGTACAATCCTGGAAAAAAGGGGAAGAACACTGCCTGGTTTCATCTGGCAGCTCACAGCTTTGGTGGTACAGATATTAGAGTAATTCATTTCATACAAATTCACCCTACTCACTGAGAAAAACTATCCACTTCTTTTTTTTGTTTTGTTTTGTTTGTTTGGTTTGGGTTTTTTTTGCGAGGCAATGGGGGTTAAGTGACTTGCCCAGGGTCACACAGCTAGTAAGTGTTAAGTGTCTGAGGCCGGATTTGAACTCAGGTACTCCTGAATCCAGGGCCGGTGCTTTATCCACTGCGCCACCTAGCCGCCCCCTCTGACTATCCACTTCTAAAGGACTCTGTTCATAATTTAATTTGGGGGTGGGGGAAAGGAGGGAGGAGAATCAGAAGTTGAACTCTATCCCAAGACAAGAGGCCATTTTCCAGATATCTTGAGCCCCAATCCAGAAAAACAAACACTATCTAGGTAATCCCCTTTTTCTTGTTCTGATGTCCCAAGTTTTAGTTGGAAAGATTTATGAAAATGCTACCTCCACTCCTGTCCCCAACCCAAATCCATCAATTTCCTGCCCAAGAAGGATTCATAGTCCCTATATATCCTTTCCAGGATTATCCTGATGATTTAATTTATCCCTATAAAGGATTATGGATTTAAATGTGGAAAGTACCTCAGAGGTCATCTAATCCAACACTTTCATTTTACAAATGAGGAGAGTATGAATTGCTAGAAGTGTATAGTGGGTCAGAGGTTTGATGAATCTCAGTAGGCTCCCTGTTCTGTTCTTTATACATGCCACGGAAAGACAAGATATATTGGCTACATCTTTGTAACCTTCAAAAGGAAGTCATCAATCATAAAAATAGCATTCTTTCTCCTAGAGCTAGTAACTCTAATTCAGTGCAAGAAATGTAATTCAACAAATATGTATTAAATATATACTGTGTTAGACTCCAGCCATTTAAGTTGCAATATGATAGTGGTAGCTGCTCCATAGGAATATATAATATAGGTTAGAATTAGATGTTATGTGGCAGTGAACATATAAAAATGTAGGTATTTATTGACGTCCCCTGCCTACCCTGACCCCACTCCCATTCTCTAACATTGGATACTGAGAAAAGGTTCAAGTCTCCAAAAATGAAATTGGAGATTACAATCAATCTCTTATGACCTAACATAAAGAAAATGCTGTTCAACCAGGAGTGCCCATCAGTCTTGAACTTTACCCAGAAGTTGTCCATGTTGCCATTGTTCACTAGCCCAAAGGAGAACCATAGGAGCCACATCTACCATATGGTGCTCAGTTCCATGACTGACCAAATAATATCATTTTCCTACCATCTCCAGTGTACTGGAAGATTAGGCTATCACTCTAGACACATAAGGGGTGGGTTTGGGGGCATGTTGGGAGGAGGGAATTGTCCTTAGAAGAAAACCTTGTAACAGTGTCTTCATAGCCTAGCTTTTAGGTATTTTGTCTGCCCAAGACCTCAGGCAGCTTACAGCACAATCCAATGCACAAAATGTTTCCAGGAACACATGCACAACAAGAAAATAGAGGCTCAGGCCCATGAGGAAGGACCCCTGGAGACATCAGACCTCCAAGAGTCACACTTCTCTGTCACAAGGATATTATACCTGGCTCTTGCTCTTCCTCCTTCCAACACACCGAAGTGTATCGGGCCAGCCTAAACACTTGCTCAGAGGTTTCATGTCCCCATATTTTTACAGGTAATTGGAGTAATTGGCAACGGTCACTGCATTTCTGCCCTCACAGACCAATTTCCCTCCTTCCATGACTAGTAACATAAATTATGTTAAGAGTTCTTAAAATTATCTAATTTAATTGATAATTGTGGCTTATAATCCTCGGCCCCCTCCTCCTATCTGAGCAAGAGATTCCTATTCTTTCCTAAGAGTTCATCACCTAGCAAGGGGCTAAGGGGGAAATGAGATCTTGCTAGAGTGGTCAAGGAAGGCTTTAAAGAAGAGGGAGGGTTTTAATACAGCCTTGAATGATGTGCAGGATTTAGCTAGATGGAAAGGGAAGGCATGGCATTCCAGAAGAAAGAAAACAAACAAGAGCAGGTACATGAAAAAGCACAAGGCATTTTTGTGGGGAGTGAATGAGTAAAATAATTTGGTTTGAGGTTAGGGTATATATATACAGGAGTAGTAAATGTTAAAGCTGTAAAGTTAAATTGGGGCCCCCAGAACTATTCATAGATGTCAACATAAGACTAGGTGGTTTGGACTTTACTTTGTAGGCAATGGTGAGCCTTAGAGTTTTTGAGCAAGGCAAAGAACGTGATCCAAGTTATATTTTGGAAAGATTAAATAGGTACCAAAAAAGGGGCTAGATCTGAGTGATCAGAGACTAGAAGTAGAACACCTCCATAGGAGACTTTCAAAGCAGTCCAGACATAAGTCGATTGAGCCTGCACTAGAGTGGCAGCAGGGGAAAAGGATCATGACTCATGTTTTTAAGCAATTTGAATGTCTCACCACTGTCATTTCCTGTATCTTTTTAATAAAACAAGGATGGGAAATTAGGGGATAGTGATTGGATTGCCTGGAATCACCAACCTAAAGGGAGTTGCATATGATTGCTAACATCTCACTGTAATGGGGTATTTAAAACAGAGACAATCGGATGCTTTACAGTAACCATGCCAGATGCACCAATGAGAGAGGCAGCATGGGAAGCACACTAAGGAGCCCGTCATGTAGCTCATTGTGGGGGGTCACTCTGTTAAATAGGGTGCACACACAGAACCCTTCAAGTCATCCCTCTGCTCTGACTATAGCTCTCTGCAGCCTCTTCATCTAGGTTGGCAGGCCCTGGAAGTTTTCATAGCTATTCTGGCTCACTTCCTCTTTGCTCAGCCAGTGGCCTCTTCAGCAAGCTTATCAACAGCTCTATTCCTAGTTGGCTCCATTAGCCAGGACCCCTTGCTGTCTCTGTTATATGGCTTCACTTCTATTTCTCTCTCCCAACCTTCTCTATTACCTTATTGATGCAATTACTCTGCAGCAAAGGGGCACAGTCACACAAGAACTGAAGTCCTGGAAACCTATATCTAGTTGTCCTGAAGGTCCTGAGCCAAAGTGGAGATGTAATCTTCTCCTTTAGACATGCCCCAATTATAGGAGATTAGTGACTGAGAGATACTAGGCAAGTGGAAAAAGTTTGGAATAAATGTCAGAAATATGCAAAGGAATCAACTCAAGATGAAAAATAAAAAGCTATTTCCAACTGTGGGGGCCAAGTTGAAATAAAATAACAGAAATTCCTAGTAGGTCAAGTCATCATGAGCAGGTAGGTGGTGCAGTGGATAAAGTACCAGGCCAGAGGTCAGGAAGACTCATCTTCATGGGTTCAAATCTGACCTCAGACAGATTTGGGGCAAGTCACTTAACCCTGTTTGTCTCCATTTCCTCATCTGTAAAATGAGCTGGAGAAAGAAATGGCAAACCACTCTAGTATCTCTGCCAAGAAAACCCCAATGGAGGTCATGAAGAGTCGGAGATAATTGAAACAACTGAACAATAACAAGTCACTACAGTTTGGTGACCTCCTCCAGCAATACTTTGCACCTTGAGAGTAAGAACAGAAAAACACAATGGAGATGAACTAGAGCTAAATAGTGATGCAAGATACTCCTGTAGGCAGTTAAGGGTCAAGGAGGTTCAAGGTAAGAGCTATAATACCTGAGTTAAGTGATAAAGTCATCAAAGAAAGTGAAAGAGAGTCCTGGGTAGCAGCGGTGACCTGAAGAGAGTGGTCCAGATAAATGTGTGATTCAGATAATAGTGTTTCAATTGTCCAAAATTTACTTTGGAGAACAAGGAGGTCAATCCCTTCCCTTCTCCTTCGGATCAATGGTGAGGCCTCCATTGAAAAAAACAGTATATAATGTCTTCAGGGGAGAGCCACATTTCCTTTGGAGTAGGTTGAAAGAAGAAAAAATATGAGGGAACTATGTTTAGAGTGAAGAGAATTTTGCTCACTTTAGATGGGAGGTGAGAAGGGAGCAATCAGAGACTAATGGAAAGAAGCAGTCATGGGAAGTGGGGAGTCAAAGGGTGTAGTAGAGTGAGGGTGTGGTAAATGGATTGTGGGATCAGAGGTTTGTGGACAGAATAGCTATGTACCTACCACCAGTTAACAATTGTAGTGAGGTGGAGATGAAAGTGACTAAATTATCAACTAGCCCCTTGATGACAGCCTGCTGTGAATCAGAATGAATTACAGGATAAAGCTCTGAGGGTGGAGATGAGGCACCAGAAAGAAAAAGAGGGTGGTACCTAGAGAATCTGATAGAGATTGTGGAAGGAAAGAGTCAAAGACTTAATTAAATACCTCTTTTTCCAGTGCCCAATGTTCTAAGTATGGATAGCCCCAAAACTGTCATCCTTGCCATGCTTAAATAGTATACTTGAAGTTAACAACTTTTATATATACATATCATAGCCACTGACTGTCTGGCCCTTCTTCCTTCTTCTATCCCAATTAGATGTCCCATTCGACATTGCCAAGACTGGAAGGAGGCAGCAAAGAGAAAACTGGGCAGTTGGCCAAGACCAGCCAAGGAAGTGGTTGGAGGGAATTGGTAGTTTCTGTGGAATAAATTGATAAAAAAGTTCATGTGAGACTAATATGCTGTTAAAGTCGATGTGAAATTAGATGAGGTATGACTTTAATAGGCAACTGGTCTGATATTGAGGGAAAATTGATCCTGAATGGAGGGAGCTCTGGTATAGTGTTGGCTTTGCTGAGGAGATGGGGGGAGGAAGAGAGAGACAGAAGGAAAGATACTGGGTAGAGGAAAGAGGGAGAGTATGAGAGAGAGAGAGAGAGAGAGAGAGAGAGAGAGAGAGGATGCAAAACAGTCATATATGTGACCCTGAGGATGGCCCCAAAGAAGAATAGGGAAGTGGGGAACTCCTATGAAAAAGTTGTATACTCTAATTGAGAATTGTTGTTGTTATTGGTGTTGGTGTTGGCGTTGTTCAGTCATTTCAGTTGGACATCTTCATGACATCATTTGGGGTTTTCTTGGCAAAGATACTTTAGTGGTTTGCTATTTCCTTCTCCAGCTCATTTTACAGATGAGGAAATGAGACAAGTTTAAGTGACTTGCCCAGGGTCACATAGCTAGTAAGATGAGTCTTCCTGACTTCAGGCCTGACACTCTATCATACTCTGAGCCACCTAGCTGCGTACATGTGCTAGGCACTTTACAATTATCCTAACAACAACCCTAGAAGAGAGGTCCTTTTATTATCATGTTATAGATAAAGAAACTGAGGCAGACAGAAATTAAGTGACTTGCCTAGGGCCACACAGCTACTAAGTATCTGAAGTCAGATTTGAACTCAGGAAGATGAGTCTTCCTGACTTCAGGCCCCACATGCTATCTACTTCAACAGCATTAACCTCTGGGTCAGACTCCCCAGACAACAAAATGGACACAATTTTCCTTCAAGTTCTCTTCCTCTTAGATTCCTATTTTCAACCCAGTCCCTCAACTCTCTCTAGATAGTTTCGAGAAGGCCACCTCCATTAGGATTGGCCAGTGGGTAAGCATATACCCCTCAATGGGTTTCTAGAAACCAATTCCTCTTAGCTCACAATGTAACTAGTCTTTGGCCATACCTAAAGGGGCAATGTTTCAAGAACCTTGGGAAGTCTTGGTAACACCCCCCCCCAGTCTAAAGGTCTAATGCCCTTCACCCACCCACCCAGAGCTCTTAGTTTATTGGCCTGGTAGGGGCTTGTTAACCTGCCTGAATTTTTTATTCTTCATAGATCCCTCAGTTTATCTCAAAGGCTCTGTTCCTTTCCTTATTCTGTTCTCTCTGCACCCCACACACACACACGGGAAAAAAAATGTAGCCAATCAATAAAGAAAGCCATGATACAGTAGAAAGAATGCTGGCTATGCAGCAGTGGGGAAGCTTACTAGCATTATTGTCTCAATCCATAAAAACATCAGAGAACAGTCTATCCATCAGGGAAATAGGCCAAGAAGGAACTCTGACCTACACAAGAAGTCAGGAAATAGGCATTATGATTGATGAAGACAAACAAATAAAACTTGAGTAAGAGGTTGTTTGGGGGAAGGAGTAGAAGAAGGAATTGAGGGAGGGAGTGGTGTGGAAGGAGAGGGAATAACCAGAAGAAACTGGTTCTAGGGTATAAGGTGAAGGAAATTGTTTCCCCCACCCGTCTCAGTTAATGTGGTCATAGGATATGATCATATTACCAGGTGTTATCATAGTAACAAAGGGTTAACACCCAATAATCTTTTTCCAAAATATGAACACTTTTCTCTGGTAGAATTAAAGGACACTGAGCAGTTTGATAAACAAAAAAATGCCCAGGTCCAAAGTTAAATAGTTAAACCCTGGAAATAGTGTCAGGCTACTTGAAAATTGGAGGCAGTATGGAGAAATTGTGGAATGTGACCCTTGTACCTATGCCAGAGACAACAGTAAGAGAAGGGAGTTTCTCTTCCATCCCCTCATCATCCATTGCATCTAATAGTAATGCTACGAAGAACTTAGTAACCTCCTCATATAGTTTTTGGAGAAGCAGTTAAAGAGTGTTTGAGGCACAGTTAAATGAACGGTGATATACTCTCCAAACAAAAATGGATACAGAAAAACAGGACCCAGTGGGACTTCCGGCAGCAGAAAAGAGAGCAGGCTATTGGCTCAAAAGAGAGCTAACTCTGATGATCAAGATTCAAGGTAGGGAGAGGAGCAGACCCTGGGAGCCCAATTAAATTACCTACCTAGAAGAGATGCTTAGTCCATTTTCATGGGGACTCTACAAGAAGAGAAAAGTCATGAAGGCCATTCAATTACAGAGGTGTGAGATGCCTTGGATATATGTGTTACCTACTTCTGTGCCTCACTACCATTGTATTCTAAGTACTAAGGAGTATCATTGTACTTCCTTCTATTCCATTTTAATATTCTTTTGCTTTGAACTAATTGTATTTACTGGTTGACTATTAATTGGAAACATACTGATTGGGGCTCAAGAAATATAGTTTGGGAAGTAGGTACCCTCAGGGAACCCCCATAGTACTAAAGGGTTGGCAGCCACTATCTGGGGACCCAACCTATGAGTATGTGTGAAAGTTGGGAGAATACTACTTCTGTAGAAGGGATCCCAGATAGGTATTCCTGATTAAGAAGGAGGACTTTGGGATGGGGAAATGGATTAGCTATTTCCTTAAATCTGATCACAACCCTGATGAAGTCTCTTGGATGAAAAGAGTACAGTAAACTCACAATTACAGTCACCATGGTATCAAGTTAGGGTACATCTTCATGAGTTCCCCCTTGGGAACTCATGAAAACCCCCTATGGGAAAATACCATACCTTTCTTTGTAGAAAGGATCTCTGGGAAAATCCCAAGACCATGTCACTCCAAAACCTGGCATAGGTAGGGAGAAGAAGTGTTTTAACAGAAAATTCTAGAAATCTTCAAGAAATCCCAGAAAAGGATAATCAAGGTGATTGAAGACATTAGAGAAGAAAGGATCAATAAAAGGGATAGGATTGCTGCTCAGAGTAGATGGGAAGATGATAAACAACTGAGAAAAGGCAGTGCTGCTTACTTATTTTGCTTCAGTTTTCTCTGCCAAGAAGAATGATCCTTGTTTTGGAAAAGACAGAACAAAAAAAGAGCTAATAGGACATCGATATCCATGATAAGCTGGGAAAGAGTAAGAGAGCCCCTCACTGTCCTGGATAAGTTCAGGTCACCAAGCCCAGATAAACTGCATCCTTAGCAACTGATACGGGTTTCCAATAGGGTTGCTAAGCCATGGGCCAGTGATCTTTGAAAGATTATGGAGAAGAGATAACACGAGACTGTAGAAAGTCAAGTATATTCCTGAGAAAGAGAGGGGGGAGGGAGAGAAGAAAGAAAGAAAGAAAGAAAGAAAGAAAGAAAGAAAGAAAGAAAGAAAGAAAGAAAGAAAGAAAGAAAGAAAGAAAGAAAGAAAGAAAGACAGATGAAGGGAGGGAGGAAGGAAGGAGGGAAAGGAGGAAGGGAGAGAAGAGAAGGAAGGGAGGGAGAGAGGGAGAGGAGGTAAGGAGAGGAAGGAAGGAAGGAAGGAAGGAAGGAAGGAAGGAAGGAAGGAAGGAAGGAAGGAAGGAAGGAAGGAAGGAAGGAAGGAAGGAAGGAAGGAAGGAAGGAAGGAAGGAAATGGAATCTGCCCACAAGCTTGACTACAATTCTTGGTAAGAGTATATAACATTGGGGCAGCTAGGTGGTGCAACGGATAGAGCACCAGCCCTGGAGTCAGGAGTACCTGAGTTCAAATGCGGCCTCAGACGATTGACACTTACTAGCTGTGTGACCCTGGGCAAGTCACTTAAGTCCAATTGCCTCACCAAAAAAAAAAAAGTATATAACATTATTAAATGAGAAAGGAAAAGAAACTGGCCCTGTGATTCATTTGCTATAGTAAGCCTCTGACTGAGCAAATTCCCTCTGCCAATGCTGGTTGGTACCCTTTTCACAACTTACAATCTTAGATACCAGTCTGACCATGCTACTCCCTGCCTCAAAAATTTTAAGAGCTTCCCTAAAGAACAGAATACAAATTCCTCAACTTGTCATTAAAGCCCCCACAATGTGGCTCCCAACTGCCTTTCCCAACTTATTTCATATCCCCTTCGTACACTCCACATTCCAGCCAAATTGGCTCATTTGCTGCTTCTCTTACCTGGCATTTCATCTCCTGTCTCCAAATCTTTGCAAATGTTGTTGGGGATGCTTACAATGTCCTTCTTCACCTCTTGGAATCCTTAGCTTCCTTCAAGGTTCAGCTCCGGAATTACCTCCTACACAAGGTCTTTCCTGAATCCTCTAGGCCCTTCATCCTCTCCCAGGCACCACTACCAATTTCTTTGAATTTATTTTGTATCAATTTTGTATTTATTCATCTACACACATGTAAATTCCTTGAGGGAAAGAACTATTTTATTTTTTATCTTTATTTCTCCAGCACGCAACACAGTGCCACATAGCTAAGATTCTAGCCACCTTCAAAAGTCTGTTGAATTAAATAGAGTGTGTTAAGTGACTTGCTCAGGATCAAACAGCCAGTATGGGTCAGAGACAAGACTCAAACCCAGTTGGGTCCTGCCGATCCTGAAGCATTCAGTATCCATTATGCCATGTTGTCACAGGAAATCGTCATATCACACACACACACACACACACACACAAACAAACAAACAAAACCAAAACCAAAACCAGCATGGCTTCATCAAGAAAATCCTGCCAAAATTTTCCTTTGTGAACAAGTTACTAGAAGGTCATGGGAATTTCTACCTCAGACATCATTTACCTGGATTTTAAGCAATGGCATTGACAAGGCTCTCATGCTCCTCTTAATGTAAAGTTGGAAAGATGTATGCTAGAAGGTAACACAATTAAGTGAACTCAAAACTGGCTGAATGATGAGACCCAAAGAGTAAGTCATTAATAATTTGAGAGCAACTTAGAAGTAGGTCCTTGGTAGAGTGCCCTATGAATGTGTACTTGGCCCTGTGCTACTAAATATTTTTACCACAGGCATTGGGGTAAGTTTATCAAATTTGCATATGACATAAATCTGGGCAAGAAATGCTAACACACTGGGTGACAGAACTGGGGTCCAAAAGGACCTTCAAAGGCCAGAACATTGGGATAAATATAAAATGCAAAAATTTAATAGGGATGAATAAAAACTTACACAGGTTTGTTTGGTTTTTTAAATCAATCGCATAGTTAAACAACAGTTCCTCTGAAAAAGATCTGGGAATTTTAGTGGACTACAAGCTCAATATGATTCAGAAGGGTTATATGGCAACTAAGAATGCTAATTAGTCTTAGATCAGCTCAGCGTCCAGGAATAAGGTAATGATAATTCTGCAGTACAAAAATTCTTCCTCCTCAGCAACACCTACTGACTTCCTTAAGCTGGAACTAAAATCCTATCTTTTACAAGAAATCTTCCCCAACCTCTCTTAATTCTAGTATTATTAACTATTTCCCATTTATCCTATATGTAGCATGTTTAGTATTTAGTTGTTTGCATGTTGTCCCCCCTGCCAAATTGTAAGCTCCTTGAGGGAAGGGACTGTCTTTTGCCTCTTTTTGTATTCCCAGCACTTAGCACAGTACCTGGTACATAGTAGGAGGTTTAATAAAAGTTTATTGATAGGGGGAAGCTAGGTCTGACAATGGATAAAAACACCAGCCTTGGATTCAGGAGGACCTGAGTTCAAATCTGGCTTCAGACACTTGACACTTACTAGCTGTGTGACCCTGGGCAAGTCACTTAACCCTCATTGCCCTGCGAAAAAGAAAAAGAAAAAGAAAAAAAGTTTATTGATTTATTTTATTCTGCCCTGATAAAACCACATCTGGAGCATTAGGTCTAGTTCTTGGTGCCACATCTCAGAACGATCATTGATAAGCTTATCAGCTGTGTCTGCAAGAAAACATCTAGGATGTTGAAGGGCCTTAAATTGATATCCTATGAGAATCAGATGAAGAAATTAACAATGTTTAGACTGGAGAAAAGACTGAGAATGACCTGGGGCTGGAGACAGCTCCAAAACACCTGGAGGAAGGGGGAAGCATCCTTGGCACACTCCCCACATCTATTCCAAACTTTCTCCACTTTTTTCAAATCTTCAAGCATTTCAAGAGCTGTCTTTGTATTTGAAAGACTGCATGCAAGAATAAATACATATTAAGGTCAACTGCCATCTAGAATAAACTACTTCTTTCCCTCAAAAATAAGGAAGTTGTCAGTAAAATTTGAATGGCCCAGAAGGCTAAAGCCTGGTCACCAAAGGGCATAAAAGAGACCAGCTCCATGAGGTCAAAGCCCTTCAGATAATGGGGAATGTCCCCTGGAGGCTCTCAGCTCACTACGGTCTACCCTTAGGGCCAAATGCTTTTCTGCATAGAGACAAGGAGAGAGGAGGACCCACATCTACCCAAGACAAGTGCTGTGTCCTTGTTGAATAGCCTTTCCATACTATGGCTTAAATAAACCTCATCTTGACAACTACTAAATGTTCCACACATGTCTTATTTAATTCCAATTCCAAACCCAAGCTACCAAACCAGCCTGTGTTAGGACTGGTCTATTGTATAGTGTTACATGAAAGAGAGATTAGAATTCTTCTACTTGGACCCAAGAGGGCAGCACTAGGAGCACGGGGAGGAAGTTCACAGAGGCAAATTCAGGCTTGATATAGAGACAAACTTCCTAATGAAACTGTCCAAGGATAGAATGGACTGCCTCAGGGACTTATGGGTTCTCCCTTCACTGTAGAACTTCAAGCTAAGGCTGGAGGTCCACTTGTCAGGTATGTTGTAGAAAGGGATTCTTGCTCAGGCATGGGTTGAACTAAATGTCCTCTGAGGTCTCTTCCAACTCTGAGATTCTGTGATAAAATATAGAAGTGGAGGGGGGAAAATGATGTACACAGAGTCATGAGCACAATATTATTTTTGACTAATTGTTTTGGAGCAATTACTTGGGAGGTTAGTTTATAAAGAGGAATTGATTTTATCTAAACAAAATTTATCCATAATTTTAATAAGACAAATAGGAAGAAACTTGAGAACTTGGATTATTTGGCCTGAAGAAGCCCCGGGAAGGACTAACTCACTATTCCCTGGTGTACAAAGTGTTGTCCTGTGGAAGTTAGAGACCAGATTCTCTCCAGTCCAACTCTGGACAAAATAACCTCTAACAGGAAGACATTAAGTTAGTCATAATGAAGAACTTACCAATAGTGAATTCTGACCATTGTGACAAGTCATTGAGGGAGACTGGATTTATTGCTTTTCCCTGGACATTTTAAAGAATGGATATTTCTGCCTGGAAGTAGGAATAACAAGATGATTTTGCCCAATGCCTCCCAACCCTGTGGTTTTCTGCATTTATTAAGTAACAACTTTATTCCATGTGCTGTGGTTAGCTGCTGGGATTTACAAAGACAAAAGCAAAGAAATCCCTATTCTCAAGGAGCTTACATTCTATGGAGGATCCCTGTAACTATACCCAACGGCAGGCAACCAGTGCCCAGAAAGTCAAGTTGAAATCAGCAAGAAAAGGAAACATATGGTAACCAGAGACAGTGGGGATTGGAAGGTTGATTAGAATCAGTTCTACCACGTCCCCTTGTTCACAAGGGTGTCATTGATCAGTAGGGAGAAGCTGAAAGAGTGTGAACAGCTTAGCATAAGTGGCGGGCTATCACCACCACTAGACTCAGAGCCATGGTAGGGGTTAGTCAGTTGTGGTCTTCACATAAAAAGAACAGTGCACTCATTCATATGTAGGGTTTTATTTGCTCACTCAGACTGCCTTTCATGAGTGCATTGTGGACACAGCTGGTAAAAGACTGTGGGTTAGGGAGGGTACAAAGGACATAGCTCCCTCGGGGCACGTATGGCCTTATTGAGACCATCCATCCTCATGACAGGAAAGAACATTCAAACTGTGTGTTACTCTCCTGTCATTATTTGTATGTAAGGACAGCTCGGACTCACTCAGACCCTGTTGGCAAATCCACCTTGGCCTTATTCCCTCCTCTCTTGTTCTACTATATGGGTTCTAATAATAGCTGGCATTTAGGTAGACTTACAAAGGGCTTTCTCATGCATTACAGACCTTTTTACAAATGAGGGATCTGAAGTCAAGACTGGTTAAGGCACCTGCCCAAAGTCCCATGTATAGAAAGAGGCAGGGTTGGGATTCAAACCTAACTCCTTAAATTCCTAGTCTCAAACTCCTACGCCACAACCAGAACCATAAATAGCAGGGCCTAAGAGGAATTAGCCCCAGCCCACCAAGGGCTGGTGGGGAGGGAGATGAACTTCCTGCCCAGCAATAGCTCTCCCCACACCTCGCCCCACAGTCCTCACTTAGCTTGAGGCAAAGGCATCCCAAGCTAGCACCCATGGGGTGCTCTCTCTCTCCCTAAACATCCATTCCTCCACAATGCCCTTGGGGTAAGGACTGCCCCCTTCCCCCCCCCACAACTTCATCCTTGGTCAGACTATCCTCAATAGAGTACTTTCCTTCCCTTTCTCCCCCCTACCCACCACTGCCCTCGACCTTCAACTGGATTTGCCCCAGGCAGAACTAAAGCTAGGAGCCCCTCTGACTGCAAGTGTTTCTAACAGCTAAAGACCTGACTTTCCTTCCTGACTTCCTAGCACATCCCCCACTGCTGCCTACCCACAGTACCCATTCTCTGCCTCCCTTTATCCCTTCCCTAATATCTTCAATCAATCTCTGGTAGTCTTTATTGAGCACCTACTGTACACTGAACCCTGGGTCTAGGCAATGGAGAAGAATAAAATGTAGAAGAGTCTGCCAACAATATCTTCTGTCCTGGGGGAGGTTTATCCTGAAGGTTGAATTAAGGACAAAATAAGAACACCGGGTTTCTGTTTTCCATATTCAGGGAGAAAGAGTGGAGGATTTGAGCCGGAATTGCTGAGACGCCTCCCTCCATTGCCCATGGCTCAGTTCCATCTCAAACAGTCTCTTTTTTTCCATTCTAATTCCAAAACCTAGTCTCTGCTTCAGCCAAACTAGATTACATGCTGTTCCCCAATCTCAACCTTCCCTCTCCTGATTCCATATATTTGTACACATTGTCCTTGGAACAGATGCCTATCCCTGCCATATCTTTGTCTGCAGAAATCCTTTCCTTCCTTTGAGGGAAAGATTGACCCAGGTACCATTGCATCCATGAAGCCTTTCTCTGCCACCAGATAAAAGTGATCCCTGCCTCTTGGAATCTCTCATTCCACTTTTAAAATCTGTCCTAATCACTAAATCAAATTCTAACTCCTATAACACCAGAATGTAAGTTCCTTGAGATCAGTGACCATCTTATCTATCTTTATCTCCTCACTTGGCAGTACAGTACCCTGCACACTGAAAGCACTTAATAAATGCTTGTTGAACTGAATTGCCCTTAAAGGGGGCTACAATCTTAAATCATTCACATAAAACGAGGGAGAGCTACCTCAAGACAGTATCCCCTTCTTGAGATTACTTTGTGTTATTTTGTATTTACTTACTTGTGTACATACTGCAGGTAGAATGGGAGCTCCTTGAGGGTAAAAACTACTTCATTTTTGTCTTTGTAATCCCAACCTAGCCTGCTGCTTTTCACACATGGTAGTTGCTTAATAAATATTTCTTAAATTGGATTGAACTAAATCAAATTGTGTGGAGCAAACAGATTCTATAGTTGAAAGAAGGAAGAGATAGCAGTTGGCTCATTTCATGACCTGTGACAACCATGTTTAACATTATGTCAATTCCTTAACTTCTTTAAGGAGTCCTTTCCCCATTTGTCAAATGTATATGACTGTGGTCACATGACTTCTCTCTGTGCAAAGCCCAAGTTCTAGTGGGTTCTACAAAGCTGGAAAGGTTTTGAGGACTGGACCCAGTGATGACTTGTGTGTTTGTTTTTCAAAGACCAAGTAGATGCATCATTGGGCTGACAGATGGGTGATGATGTTTTTGCTCACAACGGCTCTCATCTTCTAAGTTAGAGATGGGGTTGAAATTCCTAAAGATGGAGAGAGTGCCCCCAGAAATGAAATTACACATCCTTGAACACCTGGAAGAAGTACCAGCCTCACAGGGTGGTTATGTGGCCATGTCACTGTTGTAGACAGTGGCCATTCACTGGGGAGTGGCTGAACAAATTATGGCATGTGAATGTAATGAAATATTATTGCACCAAAAGAAATTATAAAGGAATAGTTTCAGGTTTTGACTTCCCAGGTTTTTACCTGGGAAGATTTGCATGAACTGATGCAGAATGAAAGTGAGCAGAACCAGGAGAACAATTTATACTAGGACAACATTGAAAAGACAATTTGGAAAGACTCAAGAACTGTTAACATAACAGTCATCCGTGATTCCAAAAGAATCTATATGAATAATGGTACTCACCTCCCGATGGGGAAATCGCCAAGTGAAACACATATTTAAGGGCATGGTCAATGTGGGAATTTGTTTTGCTTGACTATGCATATTTATTACAAGGGTTTTGTTTTGTTTTTTCTTTTGTTTTAGGAGACGAGATTATATGCTTGATAATTTTTTAATTTAAAAAACAAATGTTAAATGAAATAAATAAAAATGCCCTTTGTAACTGCTAAAACACTATAGAAATTCTGAACTCTTATTGTTTCTACCACAGATGCTACCTACTACCTGTGTAGGTAACATCTGGGTTGTAGTTTCCTCATTTGTTGGACTAAATGAACAAGGTCCCAGGCAAATCTACCTCCTAAGATCTGTGATCCTTTACTGAAACTTATAATTGATAAGAACCAGACATCCTCTTAGCAACTGCAGCATTAGTTTCCTGTTAATTCCCAAAAGGCTTTTTTTGTGTCAGTAGGTAGAGACAAGTTGGTTTGGAGTTTATACCTCCAAACTCTTCCACCACATTGGAAAAAACCAACCACAAGAACCACTGAAATGAGGAATCATAGAATAATTATGACTCACTAGAGAAAGACAGCACCATCTTCACTAAGGTAGGTCTTGTGCTGAGATCCACAGTAGGTGGAAACATCTGTAGTGGGGGGGGGGTGGTCATCAATAGTCTAAGGTAGTATTGAAAAGACTTTAGTGTAGGATGGTGAAGTGTTGGAATATGCAATGATGTGCCAAAAGCTGCAGAGGGTATGGAGAATTACAGCGATGACCCTAGCTGAGTCCTCAGTCCCTCCAAGCCTCCCAATCATTAATGTTCTTTGCCTTCTCAGTTTATCTTATATTTAAAGATCTGTGTACAAGTTGCTTCTCCCCAAAAGAACGTGAGCTCCTTGAGGGCAAGAACTGTTTCAATCCTTTTGTTTCTTCTTCATATCTCAGATAAGCCCAGAACTAAGTTCTTGGACTGGTAGGTGTGTGAAGGGTAGAATGGAGCGAGGGCAGGCTAGTTTGGGAGTTCAGGTCTCTTCTTGGGGCTCCAGGTAGGGAAATGATGTTGTGAGGTGGGGTGCCTACTCTGGAAAAGCTCTACTCATATTCCTTCCATGCTGAGGAACTCTCTCCCTCATCTGGTAGCTGGGAAAGGGGGCTGGGGGCTAAGGATGACAGCCCTTGGTTAGCCATAGGGCAGGGTTACATACCTGGAGCTATAGTTTCAATGAATGTCAAAAACATTTATTTAGGCACTATATACTAGGTTCTAGGCCAGTGAGGTAACACAGTGAATAGCACACCCAGCCTGGAGTGAGGAAGACTTGAGTATTCAAATGCTGCCTTAGACCTTTACTGGCTTTGTGACCCTGGGCAAATGACAACCCTGTTTGCCTGTTTCCTCATCTGTAAAATGAGCTGGAAAAGGAAATGGCAAACCACTCCATTATCTTTGCCAAAAAAAACCCAAATGGGCTCACAGAGAGTCGGACACGACTGAAAAGACTGAACAACAACAACAACAAATACTAGGTTCTGGGGAAATCATAGGAACATAGATTTCAAGCCAGAAAAGACCTTAGATGTCACTGAATCTCCCTCCCTCATTTTACCAATGAGGAAACTGAGACCTAGAGAGTGACTAGCCCAGGGTCACAAAGCTATTAAATGGAAGAACCAAGATTTGAACCCCATTCCTCTCAGCTAAGACCCTGAGGTCTTTTCCATGGCACCATGCTGCCTCCTCCTTTCATCTTCCCTCAAAAGCCCCATTCTTTTTCTAGAGAACAATGGATTCAACCAAACCCATCACTTGGACCCAAAAGCAGGAAGGGATCTTGGGAGGCAGAGGGTTATTTCCATAGCACCTTTAACTTTTGAAAGCCTTCAAAATCTGTCATCTCATTTGGTCCTCACAACACCTCCATGAGGAAATAATAATAAAAGTGACTTCAGTGCTTCACTAGGGCATGGGCACTCTTCCCAAGAGGGATGGCCACAGAGCTTCCATGCTGTAGTCATCAGCTTAATGACTTTCTGTAGCCACAAACTGCTCTGCCTTGCTTGGCTGACCCTCTGGAGACCAGCCTCTTCAAATTGAATTTCTGCCTGTCCTCAGATGCCAGACCTCATTGGGATCAAACTTCAAGCCATCTCAGGATTTGCCAGGGCTTGTGCTCCCCTGGCATAATCTTCAGGAAGCCAAGGCCACCTTTAAGCCCAATGACTTTGGAGGAGGAATAAGAACAAGGACACATTATCATTTATAGCAATTCCCATTTCTAGAATGTTTTTCCAGCTACTAAGCAATTGCTTTACAGGGATATTTAACCAGGGATCCATGAACATTTTTGTTTAAATATTCTAATACAAGAATTTTAATATAATTGATTTCCTTTGTAATCCTATGGCATTTATTTCCTTTAAAAGCATTATCCTACGTTTTGCATGACTACACATGTATAACCTATATCAAACTGTTTGCCTTCTCCATGGGGGGGGGTGGACAGAGAGGGAAAGAATTTGGAGCTCAATTTTAAAAACAAATGTTAAAAATTTTTTTTGCATGTAATTAGGGAAAAATAAAATCCTAACATTTTTTAAAAAGCATTATCCTGAGAAGGCGTCCATAGATTTCACCAAGTTGACAAAGGGGTCCTGACACTGATGATGATTAAGAACCCCTGCCTTACAACAATGCTGTGAGGGACATGAGCAAATCAATCTCAATATCTGTCTCTCTCTCTCTCTCTCTCTCTCTCTCTCTTTCTCTCTCCCCTACACACACACATACACACACACACACCTTGCCCCTCAGAAAGGCTGTGACTTGACTACTATCACACACACACACACACACACACACAGATATCATTATCTCCACTTGACAGAGAGAGAAACTATTCTCCAGAGAAGCTGAGAAATTCACTCAAGGTTAGTGTCAGGATCGATATGCCAGTTATCAGGGCCTTGCCTGCCAATTAGCTGGAAGACTCAAAGCCCCTTATATACAGTGACATTTATTCCTGCTGCTATTATCTACCACCCCAGTCCCTCATTACACATACACCTATCCCTTTGGCTTGCTATGCCAGGTCATGAGGTCTTCTAGTTGGAAGGGACCTTAGAAAGCATCTAGTCTACCCCCCCCTCCTTTTACAAACCAGGAAACTGAGACCCAAAGTTAGATGAAACAATTTGCCCAAGATCTCACACAAGTAGTAATTGCTATGGTTGATATTAGAACCCGGATCCACATGGTGCTTTTTTTTTTTTCTACTACAATTATATACCTGTCAAGTACCTACATTGAGCTCCAAATTGACTTGCATAATAACAGTTGTAAGCAGCTCTCCTTGCCTAGGCATCTGGCTTCCCCCTTGCAGAGTGTGTGATTTTTCTGTGCCCTTCCTGCAGAGTTGTTTCATCATTAGTCCAAGAGCCTAGAGGATTAAGGGGAGGGGGAGGGGGAGGTAGTGCTCTGTACTAGGCAGTTTGTCCCTGGTGCTATGAAGACAAATCCATCATCTATCACTGATCCAGATGGTCAAGTCGAGAGATTTGGACAAGATTATCCCACAGGTTGGTGAGTTACTAGGGATTCTGAAACTCTTTCTGATTCTGATAACCCCCAGGTAAATTAGAGGTGGTTAGGTCACATCAGAGAGCAGCAAGTGACAGGAACAGGGCTAAAACATGGTTGTGGTCTCTACCAGTTACTATACCAGTACTTATGATAATAGACTGTTGGCATGGGAAGGGGCCTCAGGGATAATCCAATCCAAACCTCTTCTTAGATCATAAATTCCCCAATGGCAGGGACTGTGTCTTATTTTATCTCTGCATCCTTAGTACCCATCCCAGGGTCTTGGACCCACTAGATACTTGAAGCATTTTGTTAAAGTAAACAAAGAAACTGAGTCCCAGAGAGCTGCCATGACATGTGGTCCTAATTCCAAACCTGGCTGCACTACTCTGGGACCTCTCTGACTTCTCCATCATGCCCTAGGAAGCTTGTTATTGGGGAAACATGTTCCTCCTGCAAGATCAAATCTGCCTTGGAACTCCACTCATCACCACTTCCTGTCCTCCTGACTGGAGGGTGGAGCTGAGAACTCTAAAAACTCCATTGAAGGAGGAAACATGGCTCTCATCCTGAGAGCCCCCACCCCCAGTCCCACTTTTCAGTTTCTTTAGGTGTGCTGTCTTCCCCAATTAGATTGTAGGCTCTTCAAGGGCAGGGACTGTCCCCAGAAACTAGCACAGCTCCTGGAACAGAGCAAGTGCTTAACACATGTTGATTGATTGATTAAAAATCTTGAACCTTGCCCCCCCACCCCAATACTCCCAGTCCTCAATCTTTTTTAAAAAGTTTATTGCAGCACAAATATTCTGTACAGGGAGAGAGGACTGGGTGGCCAGCCAGAGATGGTGGGGATTGAAGCAGCCAGAGGGACACGAGGTTGGTTCCTGGGTGAAGCTAAGAGAGAATTCAATCATTTACCCCATTCAAATATGACACACTTCAAATCTTGCTGTATTACTTGGCAGTTGTTTAACCTCTTTGGACCTCAATTTCCTCATCTATAAAATGGACTAGATGACCTCTAAGGTTCCTTCCAGCTCCAAATATCTGCCCTTGTCCTTTGTGTGCCTATAGAAGAACAAAGCCTTCCTCAGTGAGGTGAAGGAAAATTACATAGGAGAGGCTCTCTGTCTCTCTGTCTCTGTCTGTCTGTCTGTCTCTGTGTGTGTGTCTGTCTCTCCTCTCTCTCTCTGTGTGTCTCTCTCTCTGTCTTTCTCTGTCTCTGTCTGTCTCTCTGTCTCTGTGTGTGTGTCTGTCTGTCTCTCCTCTCTGTGTGTGTCTCTCTCTCTCTCTCTCTCTCTCTCTCTCTCTCTCTCTCTCTCTCTCTCTCTCTCTCTCTCTCTCTCCCCCACTCCCATGGCTGTCCTGCTCTGCCTATATTTTTGTCTGTTAGTCATTATTTCTACTTCCATCAGACAGATGTACTCAGAAACCTGGTGCCTCTGTCCACCCCTCAACCATTTCCTTGTGAAAATGCAAGGTAGAGGTTAAGCCTCCTTGAACAGGGTGAAGAAAATCTGCACACTCATAGAAAGAACGCCAGCCTGGGAATCAGATAATGTGGGTCTTCATCTTTCCCCTGCCATTCACATAGTATACATCTCATCCTGTCATTTGCCCTCCCTGGTACCCAGTTTCTTTATATGCATAATGAGCCAATTTGACTAGAAGAATTCTAAAATTCCCTCCAAACACTAACATTCTAAGAGTTTAGGAATTTCCTCTCCAATACCCTCGGGTCAGCCAGACCAAAGGGCAGAAACGAATGGCCAGGGACTAGCTCCCACAAGTCTCTCCCCAGGTTGTGGGTCCTAAAAGTACAGGCTCATTTTCCTAAATATTGGGCCCTCCATCTGGAAGGACCATTGGGGGAGCTTAGAGAATTTAGTCAGTGAGAACCAACCAACTCAAGTCAGCCTCACCACACAGAGGAACCTGGCTGGGACCCTACCCTGTGCAAGAAGAAAGGAGACTTCAGGTAGGTTCCCATGAGCTGAGAGGCTGAAGGACTACAGATGGAGAGTTGGAGTGGTCCTTGATGGACATTTTACAGAAAAGGAAATGAGGTGGCATGCCCATCTCTTACAGGAAGCCTTTTCTAACATCTCTTAACTCTAGCGCCTTCCTTCTGTAAATTATTTCCTATGTATCCCACATTCAGCTTACTTTGTGTGTATATTTGTTTGCAGGTTGTCTCCCCCATTAAACTATAAGTTCCTTGAGGGCCTCTTTTTATATACCCAGCACGTAGCACAGTGCCTGTTACATAGGAGGTGCTTAATAAACATTTATTGATCAATTGAGAGTGTAATGGGAAGAAATATTCTGACCCCATTAGCATCAACAGAGGGGACAGCTGGTGAACTGGACAGGGGCTCCCTAACCACCCCTGACATTAGTCCACATTTCTGCAGAACAGGTTTTCAGCAACACCCTCATTTAAACCTTCCATCTAAGTGTTGTAGTAGAGTGTTGGAGTTCCAGTAAAAGGACCTGGGTTCAAATTCTGATTCTGCCACTTACTACCTGTGGATACCCTTGGGCATTTAAAAATCTGTTTCCTTCTCTGTGAAATGGGGGTGAGAGGGGGTTGGAATTAGACTCAGTAATCACTGAGGTTCCATCTAGCTCTAAATTAAATTAATGACCCTATGAGTTATTTATCCAGTAGCAAAAATATATAACACTGAGCCATCCACGGTCCCTTTTAATGACCAAAGGAAAGAATCTATGAGGCAGCTGGATGGGATTAGTTTTTCAAGTGTCTAGAACTTGGGAATCATTTTCTGGCCAGGGTTAGGCACCAGTAAAGAGTCAGGGTTAAGGGTTTAATCTGTGTCTATTGGCAGAATTAGGTCAGTCTTTGAGGAGGGTCAGCCTGTGGTCAGGCTTAAGGGTTAGTACATGGCAGGGATTAGAGGTAAATCAGGACATCCACTAGGAATCAGCCAGAAGGTAGGCAGGATTAGCCAGTTAGCCAGTGCTTGGGTTAGGAGGTAAATCTCTGGTTGGAATTAGGAACCAAAGCATGGTAGAAATGAAGTCACTTGGTGGTCAGAGTTAGGGGTCAGTCACCGGCTAGAGTTAGGAGCGATTCCCTGGACAGTTAAGGAACTGAGCAGCAGATAAGGTTGAGAGTAGCCAGGATTACAGGGTCAGCACATGAAGAGTTGGAATCAATCCCTGGCTGGGACTTGGGCCCAGGCTAGCAATCAGCCAGAGGCTAGGGTTAGGGGTCAATTGGTGGCCAATGAGATAGCAGTGCCCATGAGCACCCTTCTCTAGTCACCAAGTTGTCAAGATTACTAGTCTTCAACCCAATAAAACTGGGAAAAGTGGGCGGAGGCTATTAGGCATCAGAGAGGTCTTCCAGTGCTGTCGGCACGACAAGGAGGCCAAGGCTTGCCTTAGCCCCACTGGAACCCTAGCAGGATCCTGCCCCAGGCAGTAAGACTTGAGACATAAACTCACTCTATATGAATATACAGCCATGCAGACCTAATGCCCTGCAACATCACTGGTTTCTCCTCAGGATAATTATTTATTATTCATATTCATCAGCATCTTCATTAATGATTCATAATGATCCTTAATTATTATCCTTAACAATAAGAGCAGTAAATAGCAGTAGAGTCCTTGAGGTGCCTGAGGCCCCAGGGCCATGTCCCTCCCGGGCAGTTAGACCAGCTAATGCCCCCAGGGCAGCCGGGGGGAGGGTGGGGAAGGACCAGAGACCCTCTGTCCAACGCCCCCAAGAGGTGCCATAGCCTGGCCCCTGGGGCCCCAACCCTCTCCCTGGGGCTCGGGGGTTCGGGGAGGAGGGTCAAGGGTAACCTGGTGGGAGGAAAATATCCCAAGCATTGAGGATAAGGAACATGACCCCATTGCTCCCCTCAGCTCCCCCCATTCTGACCGTTCCCCAGTCTCCTCCCCAGGGGAGTGAAGACTGTGTAGGGGAGAGGGCCCAGGGTTGTGCAGGGCCGCAGGGGCCTGGGCTGAGCCACATGTCCACCTAGCTGCCCCACTAACTGCCCGGGTCTGAGCCGTGTCTGTGCAGGGGCTGGGAGGTCAGGGTCCCCAGCTGCCCGGGTAGGGAGAGGCGTCGGACAGGGCCGTCGTGGGGGAGCTCCTCGCACGCCAGGAACTGGGAAACCTGCAGAGAACAAAGAGAGGGATGGGAGACTGAAAGAGGAGTCAGAGGGACATGGAAGATCAGGTGCCACGGAGGAGATTGAGGAGGAACAAAGAGAAAAGTCAGGGAACAAAGAGTCAGGAAGAGAGAGAAGGATGGAGGAGAGGGGAGGTTGGGAGAAAGGAGGGGTCGGTGAAAGGGAAGACCAAACACAGGAAAAGACGACAAAGAGCAGGGTTGGGAAGCAGAAGTGAGGGTCTGGTCCAAGAGGGGACCAGGTGCTGTCAGGAGGATGGATAGCCCCAAAGGGTACCAAGAGGCAGAAAAAGATGAATGGCAATTTCAAGATAGACAGGAAGGAGCTGCCTGAGATGGCTTTGGGGGAATCCTGGACAGTCTGGGGTGTCCTAAAGAGTTTTTCTTCCACCCTCCAGGACTAGGGAACATCAGAATGGTATAAAAAGGAAAGCTCAGAACCACAGGCCTCTGGGCAAAAAGTCACTAGATTGTGTCCGCTCTTTAACCCAGACATATCACCACTAGGCTTATACCCCAAAAGGTCAAAGGTGGAGGGCAAGGACTCATATATCAAAAAACCTTCATAGCAGCATTTTTTGTTGTTGCAAATAACTGGGAATACGGTATAGGTGCCCGTCACGTGGAGAATGGCAGAAAATCAAATGACGGTCCATAAGCCTCTGGAGACTGAACCAAGGTCTTAGAGGCAGGATGCTTGAGGGGAGAAGTCTCTGAGGATGGAGAAACAGCTGATGAGACACCTCCCCAAGCTCCAAACAGAGATCAAGCACTGAGCTGAGGACACACACTCCTATACTCCTTTTTCTGAACAAGAGGCAAAGCAGAAGGGCCAGAAATACCCCACCTCCCAACCCTGGTCCACTGGGAGATCAGAGGGGACAGGGAGAACCAGGGGGGGGAGGAAAAAGGGGAGCACTTTGTGTATGCTGACAGGTTTGTTGGCGAGATTTCTGCGGGGGAGGCCAAGACTGTCACATTTGCTGATGTGGGCTCTGGTGTCGGCAAACAGGAGCAGGCAGCATATGGGAGGGGAGAGAGCGGGTGCCAGCCAGGACGGGGAAAAGGAGGGAAGGAAATGGGCAAAGGCTGCCTCAGGCTTCCAGGTCAAAGGGATGCACAGGGGCTGGCCAGAGGCAACCCAACCCTACTGAAGAAGTGTAGGAGTGGAGCTGGAGCACCTGGAGTTTGGGGAGGGGAGAGTTTAGAGCACCATCATTCAATGGGGGAAGGGAAGGCAACGGCCTTGTAAATGTTAGTCCTTAATCAAGGCAGACCCATGATGCATCAAACGCCTCAGAGGGGATCACAGTCTGGAGTCAAAACCAGCATGGTTTTGTAAAGAACAATTTTCTATTAGATGGATCCAACCTCCTCTTCAGCTGGTTGGTCAGAAGAAGAGGGATAAGTAACACGTGACATACTGGCCAATGGCGGGGGCCGGGGGGTTATGAGATAGGCCAGGGCAACCCAGGACCTACAGATAACTGTTGATGCCTTCTCTCTATCCCTACCCACTGTACACACCTAGTTCTCTTTTCTTTGGCTGGCCCTTCACACAGCCAAGACAAGAACTAGTGTGAATGAGTGGAGTGAATGAAAGAACAAATGAATGAATGCATGAATGAATGAATGCATGAATGAATACATCATGGCGTGAATGCATGCATGAACAATCCAAAACCCTGAACTGGTCAGTTTAACTCAGTGATATAATAAGAATAATGATAATGGCGATGGTAGTGGTGGTGGCGATGATGATGGATCGGTTGCTCAGGTACAAGATTGGTTTTCTGAATTTCAACCAGCTTTTTGTCTCCCCCCTCCTTTCTCCGGCCCCTTTCCTCTCCTCCTACTCCTCCACTCCTTCCTTTTTCTTCTTCCTTTCTGCCTTCTCTCATCTATGTCCTCTGCCAAGAAGAGCTCCCACAGCTGTCACTCATCCTGCTAATGAGGTTAATGAGGTTGCTAAGCCTTGGGCCAATGCATTCAGTAGGTGTGGGCTTGGTTCGGGCAAAGGGGCAGGAAAAGATCTTGGAGGCCTTCCAGTCCATCCCCTTCACTTTACAGATAAAGAAACTGAGGCCCAGGGAGGTTCAGTGATTTGCCCAAGGCTATAGAGGCAGGAAGAAGCAGAGCTGAGGTCCAGCCCCAGGGGATTCAAATCCAAGTCTGACACTTTCCTCTGGGCGGTGCAGCCTCAAAAAGGGAGGGGGGGCAGCTAGGTGGCGCAGTGGATAGAGCACCGGCCCTGGAGTCAGGAGGACCTGGGTTCAAATCCGGCCTCAGACCCTTGACACTTACTAGCTGTGTGACCCTGGGAAAGTCACTTAACCCCAATTGCCTCACCAAAAAAAAAAAAAAAAAGGGAGGGGGGCAGAGCCAAAGTGGGGATGACCTGAAGCAACTCACCTGAGAAAGCGAGTCCAGGGTGAGGGTGGGGATGGGGCTGACAGGCAGCAAGGGGGAGTCGGAAGAGAGGCCGGGTGCCGGGGGAGTCACGGTGCTGTAGGCGGGGGGCACCAGCGTCATCTGTCTCTGCAGCAGCTGAAGCACGGCTGCCATGTCGGTGCTGAGGCGAGTCTCGAGCCTGGGGGGGGGGGGGTCGATGGGGAGAGCGGGGAAAGTGGGCAGTGTGGCAGGAGCCCCCCCCCACCTCGGCCATGCCTCGGGAGGATCTGCCCAGTCCCTAAAGATGTCTGGGGACCAAGATCCCCCAGAGGGAGCCTAGAACTCAGCTGGAAAGGCCTGTGCAGGTCAGCCTGGAGAGGGTCTGTCCTACTTCCACCTGCTCCCCGCTCCCCAGGATCTACATCCTGTTTGTTCACAGGAAGAGATCTCATGTGTGAGGACATACATGTGCGCACGCACGCGCACACACACACACCCCTTCCCAAACACAGAGGCTGATACACATACACCAAGGCAAACACACATTTTTAGACTCCCTCATTCCCCTCAGTAGACAGGCCAAACCCTGGCCCATACAGAAAATACACAGACACACAAACATCTATGCATAGAAACACATACAGAAATGCCCTGTGGATGGACTGGCCTCCTGGGAGGTTCTTGTAAGGAAAGAATGGCATCCGCCTTTAAACGTGAGTTGTTCTCACAAGATACAGACCTTTAAAAGTCCTCACGCAGAGGCCTATTCATCCTCCCACACATACAATCCCAGACAAATACAGGCACACACAACGTGTAGCCCGGCGACCTGCTTGTTGAGGAGCGAGGGGAGGTGGAGGCTGAGAGGAGCTGCCGGGGATAGAAGGGATGGGGAAGGAGGTTGAGGTGCCCCTGGTTGAGGAGGGGGCTGTCTCTGGTCTAGACAGAGAGGAGGGCTGACAATACCTGTTTAGCTGTCTCTGTAGGGCATCGAGCCTGCTGTCTACGTCACCTCGGGGCCGACGGCCAGGGCTGGCCAGTGGGATGTTGAGGAGCCCAGTAGTAGGGGTTGGGGTTGGACATCTTGGCAGTTCCTGGTACTGGTGGCTCCGACTGTCCCCCCAGAAACTAAAGATGTTGGATACCCCTGAAAAGGCACCTGCAGCCAGAGGGACAGGACAAGGGGCAAAGAGTAGGGCAGAGGCCCAGGCCCACCCGATGAGGACAAGAATCAATTAAGTGACCCCCTCCGGTCCCTTCCCACCCCCACCCCATACCTGACAAGGGATTACAGGTGTCACTGCCCTTCTCAGCCTCCTCAGCCATGGGTTCCCCACCCAGCAGGTCCCTGGGAGGCTGGGGGCTGGGGAAGGGCACCAGACGGAGAGGGCTGGCACCAGGGCCTGGGGTCTCATCTTCCTCACTGCTCTCTGGGCTGGAGGGGCCACTGGATGGGCTCTCATCCCACGGTCCCCCTGACCGTGTTCGGCTGCCAGCTCCCGTGCCTTCTCTGCTCACACCTACCACCGAGCCCTCTCCTGACTGCTCTGCATCTGTGGCAAATGGAGAACAGGGGCAACTCAAGAGAGGGGAAGGATGAGGTCCATGCATTCTGGAGCAGGAGTGTAAGACCATGGGGCACAGAAGTTTAAAATGAGGGTTTGGAGTCTGGGAAGGAACCAAGACAAAAATAGGGCAGAGCTCCCTGGGCCCCAAAACCCTCCCTCTCCCAACCTCTCTCCCACCCTCAGCCCACTCCCCCCACCCTCCTACCTACAGCACTTACAGTCTGCTTGTCACACAATCTAGCACTTGACCACACATTATCTTGCAATCATTCGCTGTTGTTCCCTGTGTGGGAGTCTTGTGTCCCCAACTAGAGTGTAAGCTCCTGGAGGGTAGGGCCCGTGGCTTCTCCTCTTGTATCCCCCACAGCATAGCCTACCACAGGGCTGGGCACATAGTAGGCGCTCAATAAAGACTAGTTAACTTGATTTGACCCTCCAGAACCTAACCACCACCCCCCTCATCCCGCTCCTCTGCTTCACATCCTGGGACCTGGCTCCCTCACCCGCCTCAGCCCAGCCTCCCCTGTCCTGCCCTACTTCAGCTCAAGTCAATAAGCACCTACTATGCACCCAGCCCTGGGGTGGGGATACAGAAGGAGTACAAGACACGGTCCCTGCCCTCGGGGAGATTACAGTCTAGCTGGGAAGACAGGATTCACACACATAAAAACCACAGTGAACAATATCAGACAGTGTATCATTAAATGTTAATTGTGCAGTACAGACTCTAAGAGTTGTAGGAGTCAGAGATCAGTAGGGATCAGTATGAGCTAGAATGGCTTGGGAAGACTTTGTGGAAGGGAAGGGGAAGACCTTGCACTAGATGGACCTCAAAGGACAATAGACTTTGGGTGGGCACTGGGGGGGGGGGCATTCCAGGCAAGGAGTACACGAACAAAAGTGAAGACACAGGAACGCGTGCAACATGTGCATAGACCGGCCTAGCAAGTCCTGACCAAAGCACCTTAGCCCTGGTATCCCAAAGTCCCTAGAACAGAGACCCCTACTTCCTTCTAATCCCTGCCAGCTAGCTCCCCACCCACCCACCCATCACTCACCCTTGTCCGTTCGACGGCGGAAGGACAACTTTCGTCTGCGTAGCCGACTGAAGCCCCCATCTAGTTCAGTGCTGCCCGGGGAACCAGGGATCATATTGGTCTGGAATGAAGAGCCAAGTCAGGCCCTTCTCTCCTGCCCCTCCTAACCTCATCCCCAGACACTGGTCTTGATGGAGGGAGATGAGGGAACAGGAGGAGTTCTTAGGTTAAGGGATCCCAGTGGGGGGAAGTACTTGGAAATTTGTGAGTTAGAAAGCAGCTAGGTGATGCAGCAGGGAAAAAAAGTGTCTGACTTAAGAGTTCAAATCATGCCTCAATACACTTACCAGCTGTCTGACCCTAAGCAAGTTACTTAACCTTCTCTCAGCTCAGTTTCCTTATCTATAAAATGGGGATAATAATGACATCTATCTCACAGAGTGGTTATGAGGATCAGCTGAGATAACATGTTCAGTGCTTTGCAGATCTTAAAAATACTATATAAATACTAGCTATTATTATTGTTGTTGTTGTTGTTAGAAGTGACCTCTAAACCAGTGTGGACATCAAGGCCAGGATCTTATTTGTGGAAACAGTTAAGAAGAACAAATGTTCATATAACCTGTTATAATTCTCCAAAGTCAAATTCATATCCATTTTCTCACTTGATCCTAAATAATACCCCTGTGAGACAGGTGAAGGGATACAACTTGTGAGAGGTGAGCACAAAAGCAATTATTATCCTATTTGACAGTTAAGGAAACAAAGGCCTGTAGAAATTGAGGGTATGACCCAATGTTGATCAGTGACTCAGTGGCCAAAAACTAGGGCTCAGGTGTATGAGGGGCCAGACACCCAACTAGGAACCAGAAGACCCAGTCTGAATTCCAGCTCTACCCCTCATTAATTATATGACTTTGGCCTTAGTTTTCTCAACTGTAAAGTGGAGACAGGTAACACCTGCCCTACCTGTGTCACAGAAGATGAAATTGCTGTGGGAACTCTAAGGGACTGCACAAATTCAAGGCGGTGTAATTATTCTCCTGCACCCTGGGGATGGAGGTCAAGGCTTGGGGGAAGTCATGAAGCAAGGTCAGAATTAGCTCAGGATGTGGTTCTGGGTACAGATCACTCACATCACGCAGGTTGAAGGTGATCTCCAAGCTGGACCAGAAGTGATCAGAGAACTCAGGGTACATGTCTAGTACCTCAAGAAGGTCATCACGCTGGATCTTGTGAAGGTCACAATATGTGAGAGCCCGGACATCTCCATTGGACTTGCCTGGCCGTGCATACAGGTTTAGAGGCTCGCCGAAGATGTCATTCTTCCCTAGGAGAAGAAGGGAGAAGGACATCGTCAGCCCAGAATTAACAGACCATCCCCAGCTGCTGCCCACATAAGACCACCAGGGGGCAGCAAACAAGCTCCTTCCCCGTAACAGCATCCCAACGCCAGTCTAGCCCTCAGACCCCATCAACAGCAATTATACACGTACACGTGTTCGTGCTGTTGGCCTTTCCCTACCTCAGCATATAGAGAATGTAGGCGGTGGAAACAATATTGAGCTTGGAGGTCTGGATTCAAGTCTCCCCTCTGTCAAGACTTAATTTCCTCATCTCTGAAACACTTAGCTTTTGTATGTCATCATCAAAGGCTTGCAAGGTGTTTGGTATGATCTCGTTCAACCCTCACATCCCCATTTTACATATGAGGAAACTGAAGCACAGAGAGGTTTAGTGACTGGTCGGGGGGGTCACCCAGCTTTAAGTTTTGGAGGCAGGATTTGAACTCATCCTCTTGATTCCAAGTTATGAATTGTAGTGGACACACTGTACCAGCTAGGTACCTAATAGTCCCTATTATGCCTCCCTCAAGAGACTGTTATGAGAATCAAATTAGATAATAAGTAAAAAATACCTGTAAATATAATAAGAAGTAAAAAATAAATGTCTATCATCATGTTTTTTTCTTATCTCTTTAAGTGTTCAAATAGAAACAGTTCTGAGAAAAGTCACTCTTCTGCCATATTTCCTTTATATTCAGTGTTCTTATGCATGGGTGGCTAAAATAACTGTTTCTGTAGTTGAATAAGGGTGTTGGATGTGAGCTCATCCTCTGTGGGCTCCCTGAAAACATCCTTAAGTACAACTCCAATCGCAAGCAGGGTAACAGGGGTAATTTATATTTTATCCTGCTATTACATTAAGTTTGAGCTCCTTGCCCAGGTCTCTATATTTTAAAAGCTTTTCACTTCATGTAATGTGAAGATTACAAATATTTGGGATGGCAGCATCTATTAAAATGTTGTTCTTGAGTCCTTATTAGCCACTATTACATCCTAGTATTTGTGGGCAACGGTTCAGTCTGTGATAATGGTACCATTTATTGGCTGAGTTCTTCAGGATATTTTGAGGTCTTCATTGTTATCTGTCTGTCCACCAAAGAGTCAGTTCCAATGTAGAAGTATAGCCTAAAGGTCATGTCTGACTAGGAATTCAGTAGGTATTAAATCTTTATGTCCTACAGTGTTGTATTGCAATCACTACAATTTCCTTGTGTAATTTACACTGATCATTAAGCTTAATGTTAATAATAATAATAATAGTATTTATATAGACTTTGAGATTTGTGAAATGCTTTATATGTTATCTCATTTGACCCTTAACAACAACCCTGGGAAGGTAGGAGCTATTATTACATCCATTTACAGGTGAGGAAACTGATGAAGACAGAGATTAAGTAATTTACCCAGGGTTACAGAGTTTTGGGGGTGGGGCTGGTGGGAGCTAGATGTCATCAATAGAGCACAAGGGGGGGCAGCTAGATGGCGCAGTGGATAGAGCACTGGCCATGGAGTCAGAAGTACCTGAGTTCAACTCGGGCCTCAGACACTTAACACTTACTAGCTGTTTGATCCTGGGCAACTCACTTAACCCAGTTTGCCTCCCTTTCCTCATCTATAAAATAAGCTGGAGAGGGAAATGGCAAACCACTTCAGTATCTTCGCCAAGGAAACCCCAAATGGGGCCACTAAGAGTTAGATATGACTGAAATTACTGAACAACAACACACAGCTAGTAGTTGTCTGAGCTAGTAGTTGACTGAGGCAGGACTGAACTCAAATATTCCTGGCTTCAAATTCAAAGTTCTCTAATCACTGTACCAACTAGCTGCCTAGACTTCTTTAATGACAATCCTTTTGTATTTTCTGGTGGCAAAAACCTGGTCCTGAATTGCTACAACAAAGCTCTTTATTACTACAAACAAATCCACATAACTCAGTCATTTGTTCAGTGCTTCTTTGCCAATATAGTGTTGGCTTAGTTCATGTGGATGTTACCTATGAGAGGCCTTTTGATTCTGCTCTTGAAGCTTAGTCACTTCATGAGTTCCATTTGAGGTAAGTCACTTTTCATTACATTCAACAAATCCAGTAGCAGCGTACATGTCATCAGATTATATTATTACTCAAAAAACTATCTGCTTATTCTAAAAGGTTGTAGGCTTCTGACCTATTCATCCTGTGCTCTAATAATTATCTTGTTCTCATCTTTTTATATAATTATTATATTTTTGTTGCTGTTCAGTGGTTTTAGTTGTTTCCAACTCTTTGTGATCCCACTTGGTGTTTTCTTGGCAAAGATGTTGGAATTGTTTGCCATTTCCTTCTCCAGCTCTTTTTACAGATGAGGAAACTGTGGTAAAGAGGGTTAAGTGACTCGCCCAAGGTCAAACAGCTAGTAAGCATCTAAGGCTAGATTTGAACTCATGAAGATGAGTCTTTTTGACTCCAGGCCCAGTATACCACTTAGCTGCCCTAATTATTATATTACTATATTATAAAATTGTAATATATTATAATGATATAATATATTAATATATTTGTATATGTACTTTATATGTTTATACAATTTATTTTTATATATACACATATGTATACATTGATGTTATTATTATTGCCTGTGCTACAAGTTATCCCTCTAGTCATCTGGATGGGCTAAGCTACATATCTCAGACCCAGTGCCCAGCTACCAGTGCCAAGAAGTAAGTGGTCACTCAAATTGTCCTCCATGTGGAAAGAGCTTGGACATCACCTTGACTTCTCTGCACTCCAACTGAACCACCCAGACTGACGCTTCCCACATCACAACCACTTGCTTTACTGTCCTTTCCACTTTGGGCAGCACTATCCCTGGGAGCATAGGACCAAGAGAAAATTATATTGTCCCTACAGATGAAATAAAATTTATAGAAACAAAGAAGCACACAAAGTCTGAGTTGGGAGGGACCTCAAAATTCTTCCAGCCCAGTCCCCTCATTTTACATAGAGGAAAACAGGCGCTAATTGGTGACCACAGGATGATTTTTTAAAATACCTGTCTAGAATCGGACAATTTCAATCCATGTCCCAGCTCTAGCCCATCCTAGCCATGTCACCTTCAAACAAATCACTTAATCTCTTTGAGCACCAATTTCCTCATTAGTAAAACAGATATGATGTGACTGGCTTTACCTCACAGGATTGCAAAGAAAGTGTTTTCTAGTAAATGACCATCATAATCTAGTGTTTGGTAAATCCAAAGACTCCAGCTTCTGGGAGATAATACCTGGCACTGAGAAAAATTTGAAACTCATACGTCACCCCATCTTCTAAGATAAGAATAGCTGAACCCATCCGGATGACCAGAGGGACAACTTGTAGTACAGGCAGTAACAACAACATCCAGTTTCTGGGATAAGAACTTGCTATTCAGGGGGAGGGGAACTGCTGGGAAAACTGGAAAACAGCATGGCAGAAACTAGGTATAGACCAAGGTCTTACATCATATACCAAGATAAGATTAAAATGGGTCAGATAGCAGGGTAGATTAAAAACCAGAAGCCTACAGTTTGTTGTTTACAAGAAGAAAATGTTTTGTAAACCTTAAAGATAAGGAATTCTCATGATATACTGGACTTCAAGTCAATAAAATCCAAGTTCAACTAAGTGGGTGACAAATCATTTAACTGTTCTTGGCCTCAGTTTCCCCATCTATTAGGAGAGGGGTTGGATTTGATGACCTCTGAGGTCCTTTCCAGCTGTAGGTCTATGATCCTATGGAATAGTGAGTTGTGATTATAATTGCCCAAGATCACATGGCTAATAAGAGCTGGAACTTGAAGATGAAACTGAAATTCAGACGTTAATGGTTGGAGGGGAGATGGGGTAGTGTATGGGTTTCAATTCTTTCTCAGTGCCAGGTATGAGTCCCAATTCCCGACAGCTCTCTTGAAGTAGCCTCTGCCACCCAGTTCCCAAAGCAGTGCAAAGCCCTGGACAATCTGTGCCTTCAAGATGCTTCTAACATCTACTCACCACCCAGTGGGTCACACACTGACCACTCTCACATACTAGTCAAAGGGAATGAGGAGAACCAGACCAGGTCCATGCACAGAAGCCAACCCCAGGATGCTCTGGCAGGGACAGAGTCCCCTCAAGCTTGACCTGACCTGGCAAGATGCTAGAACTCACGGGTGGCGATGATTGTTCATGATGGACCAAGGCCTCGGGAATCCAGGCTGCCATTCTAGCTCCAAACCTACCTCCTTGCTTCCCACACCCATTCCCGGGCCCCATCCCTGGTGCTGATGATAAGACCCCTTCTCTCTTCCCCATTCCTGTCATCTTCCTTCCCCAACGGATGCCCATACCCAGGATGGCCACAACCACATCACCACGTAGGATCTCAATGGAGCCTCGAGAAATGAAGTAGAGAGCTGTTAGCAGGTCCCCGGCATGGACAAGTGTATCCCCAGGGGGTGCATGAGTGGTCTTGAATTTCATGGCCAGTGCCCGCAGGCAGCCCTTGGTGGCTCCTCGGAAGGGTTTGCAGTGCTGTAGCAAGGAGCGGTTCAGGTGCAGGCAGATGTCGGCCTGGAGACACTCAGGGAAGCCCTTCAGCACCTAGAGCCAGGATGGGGGAGGGGAGGGAGACAGTGCCATACAGGTACCTCAGCCAGGGCACTGCCCTCCAGAGAGGTTCCTTCCCCACTCCCCAGGTTAGCCCACTCCTCACAGCTCTCAGGCTCCCTACTTCCCGTCCTTCTAATCCCACATCTCCTTCACAGAATCATAGGCCGTCAGAGTTGGAATCACGATATCTACTTCTGCCTGCACCCGAACAGGGATTTCCCCTGCACAAGTAGTTCTCAAGTCACTACTTGAAGACTTCCAGGGAGAGGGAATCCATTCTTTCCCGAGGCAGCCTATGAGAGTTTTACTGAATCACACAGCTAGAGCTGGAAAGAACCTCAGAGGCTTTTAGATAGTTCTCATTGTTTCTTAAGAAAGTTCTTCCTTACACTGAGTCAAAATCTGTCTCTCTGCATCTTTTGCTCACTACTCTGAGTTCTGCCCTCTGGAGCCAAGAAGAACAAGTCTCCCACATACCATCTTTTCAAATATTTAGGGACAGCTATGATATCCCATTCAAGGTCCACTTCCATATTTATAGCTACTTTCCTCTTTGTCTTATCTATTTGTGTTAATTCCTTATATTTATGGTGTGTATATATATATATATATGTAGTGTGTGTGTGTATTCTTTTGTACATATTTATATATAACAGAGGTTGTTATGCAAAGGTTTTTCCTAATCAACACCTTCTCTTCTTATCCTAGCTGCATTGATTTTATTCATGAAAAATTTTTCAATTTCTTGTCATTTTATCTTTGGTGACCCCCCTCCCTCTAGCCCTTGTTTGGTTAAGAATCCCCCACCAGCCATAATAGTGAAAGGACCTAATCTTGTTCCCTTCTCATTTTTAATGGTGTGACCTTTTATATTTAGGCCACATATCTATTCTGAGCTGATTGTAGTTTATGGTGTAATGTGATGGTCTGCATGTTCCCTTCCTCTCTTGTCACTCTCCTACCCCTCCCTCTTTGGGTTAGTCAACCTCCACAACATAAGCTGAGCACATTCCCATGGCTTGCTAGGCAAAAAGGCCAACATCCCAAAGTCATCATGGCTGCTCTTTCCACAAAATATTGATGCCTTCCCAGGACACCAGATAAGATAATGTCACCCTCTAAGAAAAATCTAATCCCAATTATGTCCTACCACTGACCTCCCCATCCAAGATTCTGCATTACTGGCTGCCATGAGTTGAAGCCAATGACCCCCTAGCCCTTCACCTGTGAAGAAAAGATGCCTTTGGAAAAGGGAAGCCCTAAGCATAGTGGGATGCAGCCAAGAACCCAAGGAACCAAGAATTCCCACCAGGCCAACCAAGCCAAAAACAGGGGAAATACAAGGTTGAAAATTTCATGGGTTCCTGAGTGACAGCCTATGGGGTTAGGATTGGGGGATGAGGCAAGAAGAAAAAGGCCAAGGTCTCTGAGGTCATAGAACTGAGGAAGGAGCAAAAGAGTGTCAAAGGTCAGAGTGAAAGAAGAGGTGAAAGGAAAAACCAGGTTCATTTTAGGATGAGCTACTGGAGGCTATGGGCAAAGTGGAAGGGTCACAGTTCTGCTCTGTGAGTTGACATGAGGAGCTAAGAAGAGAGCATAAGGATCTCTGGCTTAGCCATGCTCTTCAGGGTGGTTAAGGGCTGCCACCCATGAGCCTTGTCCAAGGCTTAGGGTTGGGAAAGGCTTCAAGGCCCCTACGGATGACAAGACAAAGAGATCAGAGCTTATACTACTAAGCATTTCTGCCTATATCTTTGCTTCGTAGTAGAAACCAAGTAGAATCCCAGTGGAATTTAAGCTGCTTAAAGGCAAGGACTATTTCATTTTCATCTCTACATCATGACTGCCAACCTTGGTGTCTGGCATACAGAAGGCATTTAATAAATGCTTGGCAAATTTCTCTCTCTCCCTATCCTCCATCACTCTCCCTCCCTAGCTATATTCATGATGTACTAGGTAGAATAAAGAGTATCAAGCCACAAGGCCCTCCAAATCCAGACCTTCTTAGACTTCCCACCCCTTGTATATCTTCTAATTCCCACTTCTCTGGTCTAAGATCTCTCTAAACACCCCTCCTGCTTCTCTACCTTTGATCTCTACAGGTCAACTATTTGATTCCGACCCACGTCCTTCTCACTTTTGTTATCTCCAGAGCCCCATTCCCATGAGCCGTGGCATCTCCCCCGCCCTCCTCACCGCATTCATGTCAATGCCATTGGTATAGGACCATGCATGTTGGAAGTACTCCTCCAGGCGCTGTCGGAGGGGGTTGGGGATCTGGTGAAAGCGGATGAACTCACGGACTCGAAGCATCTGGGTGTGGTATCGGGCAGTGCCTGAGTATAGTCTCTGTATGATGGCTGACACATTGCCAAAGATGCTGGCATACATCAGAGCTGGGGGACAGAGGGGCAAGAGCATCAGTCAACAAGGAAACCTCTGTCTGTGAGAACCCTCCATATAGTGTGCTCTTAGTCTCGTTCTTGCTCTCTCTTTCCCTCTCTCTATTTCTCTCCCCGCTCCCCTCAAACACCCAGGCCTGAACACCAAGGCCCCTCCAAGCTTTGCCCTATCCCTTACAGAACAGACCAGATTTTCTGCCCTCCCAAATTATTGCCCTCTCTCTTTGTTCCTCTGCTCAATAAAGCCAAGCCCTCTCATTTCTAAGCCCTATGAAAACTCAGCCCAAAGCCCAATCGGCCTTCTAGCTCCCTACAGCTTCCAATCTCTATTTCTTTTGTTTGTTTGTTTGTTTTTTAGTGAGGCAATTGGGGTTAAGTGACTTGCCCAGGGTCACACAACTAGTAAGTGTTAAGTGTCTGAGGCCGGATTTGAACTCAGGTACTCCTGACTCCAGGGCCGGTGCTCTAGCCACTGCACCACCTAGCTGCCCCTCCAATCTCTATTTCTAAACCATCCTCTCTTCCCTTAAAGTTCATCCTCAGAAAAACCTGCTTAGGCACCTGTCCCTCATCTCTGAACAATTCCCAGCCATCTCTCCCTAAGCCCCAACCCCACTGCCCATCTCTGGGCCCCTCAAGCCTCCTTCCTCCCCTTACCCCCTCTTTCCCCGTCCTAAGGCTGGCACTCACAGCCAATTAGCATGACGCATATGGAGAAGATCTTCTCAGAATTGGTGTTGGGGGAGACATTGCCAAAACCCACACTGGTGAGACTGCTGAAGGTGAAGTAGAGGGCAGTGACATACTTGTCCTTGATGGAAGGGCCCCCTGAACCACTGCCATTATAGGGCTTGCCAATCTGGTCGCCCAAGTTGTGCAGCCAGCCGATGCGCGAGTCCATGAAGGGCTGTTCCATGTTGCCTATGGCGTACCAGATGCAGGCCAGCCAGTGCGCGATGAGGGCGAAGGTGCACATGAGCAGGAAGAGCACAGCGGCCCCGTACTCGGAATAGCGGTCCAGCTTCCTTGCCACCCGCACGAGCCGCAGCAGCCGGGCCGTCTTCAGCAGCCCGATCAGCTGCGGGCACGGGGCCGGGGGGAAGGGCAGGGTTAGCTCCAGAGGCCCAGGAGGAAGGGGAAGCATAAGGAGGAGGCCCAGGGGAGGGGAGGGGAACGAGCCACCCTGGAATGGGCCAAACTGGGGTTGGCTAAAAGGATTGGGGTGCTATGGATGGGATGGGGGCACCAAGGTCCTAAGGGGAGGCCGTGCTACAAGGGTTAACAGGCATCTAGAATACACACCCCAGAGCCTTCTGCTTTCATTCTCCTCATCCCCATCCTCCAAGCTGTACCCTCTTCCCTTGGTCTCTTCATCCCTCTCTACTCCATTGCTCTTTCCTCTCATGCATCTATCCCAATCTCTTTTCCTCCATCCATGAGCCCTCTTTCCTACTCCTCCATCCATGAGCCCTCTTTCCTACTCCTCCATCCCTCTCCTTTCTATTTCTTCTGCCCTTTCTCTCGGTCTCCTTTCTATCTTTCCTTCTTTTTCCTCCATTCCTTTATCCCTCTACTCCAGTTCTTCTCTCTGTTCTCTCCCTCTTTCCATCTCATCCTCTTTCCATTCCTCCCTTCAAATTCCCTTTCCTCTTTCTGCTCCTTTCTCCTTTCCTCTCTTCATGATTTTCTCCATTTCTCTCTTAATCTTCATCTTTCTCTCTATTTATCCCTCTCTTTTTCCTTCATCCTTTTCTCCTTCTCTTCCTCTCCATGATTTCTTGCCATACATGTCTCCCCTGTCCTGCTTCTCTCATCCTTCTCTCCCTCTTTCTATCCCTCCTTTCATCATTCTACCTCTATGTCCTTATAGTCATCTTTCTCTCGTAATTTCTCTTTATCCTTCTTTCCTTCCCCTCCATCTCACTTCCTCCTTTTCTCCCTCTGTCCTCTCAATGCATGCCTCTCACTTTATAGCCCAATTCTCTCCTCCTTTTCTCCCTCTATCCTTCCATTCCTCTCCCTCCCTCCCTCCCACTCTCCCTGTCCCCACCTCCTCAGAGCCGGAGCCAAAGATGAGTAGGTCAAAGGGGATGGCTGCCACCATGTCGATGAGAAACCAGCCCTTGAAGTAGTGGACGGCGATTCGGCCAGGGTGGCTGACCACCTCCTCATTGGCGTTGACATAGGTGGTTCGGAAGTTGATGAGGATGTCCACAATGAACATGATGTCTACGATGAGGTCCACCACCGCCAAGGGCTGACAGGCATAGCCACAGTCAGGGGCCGGTGGGGTTTCCTCACTCAGCAGGAAGGCCGCTGAGTACGGTGTGAAAACAGCAGTGTAGATGACCAGCAGAAGAATGAGCCAGTCCCACACAGCCTTGAAAGGACTATAGTGCAAAATGGTCCAGCGGTGAATCCTCGGTGCCTGCAGCTTGTACTCAGGCAACACATCTGCACCCAGGGACAGGACCTGGGAGAGGGTCAGCAAAGAGAGAGACGTGGGTGTGAAGGAGCAGGGCCCCAGAGGCAGGAGTACTGGAGGAGTCCCAAGGGCCAGGACCTCCAGCAATGGGTATCAAGTAGGGAGATTCAGTAGAAACGGGCAGGCACCAGCTGGGCAGGAAGGTCAGAAAGTCCAGCCTAGTTCTTCTAATGCCATAGAGGGTGAGAACTACAACTCCCATCATTCAGTGTATCCCAAGGACTACTTCTCCCAGGAATGACACAAGGGCTCCAGATCTCAAAGTCATAGGTTCACATGAAGAGACCTTCAAGTATAAATACGATTTTACAAATGAGGAAACTGAGGCTCACTCAGCAAGGGGAAGTAGCTAGGATAAGGGCACAAAAGGTGCCCAAACCAGAATTTGCCCCAGGCTCTCTGACTCTAAATCCAATGCTCTTTCCACTATACCAAGCTGTCTCTGGCTACAGGGTAATCCCAGAGTTCTATAGTTCTATTGTATGGGGTGGCAAGAACAATATACCTCTGGAACCAAATACTAGCTTGGATCCTATCAGGTCCAGTCTTGTCAGGTCCCAAACTGGGGGCCTGTGTCAGATCAGATACTGCTGGTATCTGCTAGGTCCCCTTCAAACTAGGAATCTAAGTTCCCCAGTCACCCCAATTAGCCAGCCCACTCTGCTAACCCAAGAAAGTGAAGCCACAAACATAGACTGGCCCCAATCCAGAGAAAATGAAGGTACAGTTATAGCCATTAGCCATGGTCCCTATATACACTCAGGGAGAATATGTGAGTATAAATCCTATGCACGTACCTGAGGAAACAGTCAGTCATCTGTGTGTCTTCTGTCCAGGGGCATAACTACACACACACACACACACACACACACACACACACACACACTCTGTGTACACACAAACATACATTTCTGTGTTTTCAGAGAGGAAATTCAGAGAACAGTTCGTATAGTAGAGGGAGGTGTAAGGTGAGGGGCAGGGGAAGAGATGGGAAATGAAACCTAGGACAGCCACTGAGAAAGAATAAGCAAACCTCCACAGGGCTATGAGAGTGACATCTACGCCTTGCCCCCAGACCACACCAAGGCTGCACTTCTCCCTCACCTCCCTGGGGCTTGGGAAAGGGAGACAGCACAAAACTACGAAAGTGGTGGCTCCATGAACCTCGCCCCACCCTCCACTTAGCCACACATCTCCCCTAATTCTCTAACATACCACAATGTCCCTAATATCAGATTCACCTAAGATTTAATCAATCCCAGATTCTGACATCAGAGTACCCTGTTTACCCTCTAGCCACAAATTTTTTTGTCTATCTATCTTGGTTCCCATCTCCTTGTTCCTCAGTTTCTCTGGTCACTCCTCATAGGTGGCAGCAGGAAGATGAGGGAGTGGGGGAGGGGAGAAGGCATGGCCACACAGCTAAGGCAGCACTGTGCCTCAGAAGGCTAGGTCCTTTCCACACTCACGGGACCCCTGAAGCCTCCCCAAATTAGGGGTGAGGGCAATGTAGCGAACCTACAGAAGAAGGAAGATGGTCCTATGTATCTAGGGCAGAGTTATTTATATGAACCCTAAGATACCAACCGGCAAACCAGCTTGAATCTACTGCCTAAAAAGGAAAGGTGGGGAAACAGGCTTTGGTCCTTCCCAGCATCCCGAGTACCCAGTCTCCTCCAGTTAATTAAAGAACATCATTTTTCCATATTTCCAGCAGCCTAAAGAACGCAGCTGTGGGAGTAGCTATTAGCCTAAGCCAGGCTCCCTTGTGCGGGGGTTGGGAGAGCAGGGGGAACAGGAAGGGGACAAAGGATTGAGAGGACATGAGAAGAAATGTCAGCATCCCTAGGACTGCTAGACAATGTCCTGGGAATATAGACAAGCACTCGAAGACCCAAGCATTCTCTGGTATGGACTTCCCCATTTCACTCAGACTTCATGTTCTCAACTACCCTGGCCCTGTCCACAGAGCATAAGCCCCAAAGTCAGGGGGCCAGGATATACAAAAGAAGAAGGTTCTCAGTGAAATGAGATCTAAGGGCAATCAGACCACAAAAGGGCTCTTAACCTGGGATCCACACACCTCCAAGGAGTCCGGCGATAGATTTCCAGAGGTTTGTGAACTTGAATGGGAAAAAATGTACATCTTTATTTTCAGTCCCCTTTGGATTTTTTTCTAATACCATTTTCAAAAATTTTTATGCAAAAGGTTAAAACGTCTAATTTATAGAATAAGGGAGACTTGGCCAGGGTTCCTGTGGCAAGCAATGAAGAAAGCAAAGGGTCAGTGTGGGCCCGTAGATTGAGATTCCTGTGATTGACTCCCCTGGCCCTCCCACCAGAGATACCAGAGGACACAGCTCTCGACAAGAGCCCCCAACCTCTCCACCTTGACTTCATTCACAATGGCCCTTAATCACAACCTTGCAGGCAACGTCATTCCCACCAGCTCGTCCATTACTCTCACCCCTGCCGCCATAGTATAAACAGACGTTCACACAAGCCACGCAGTAGACAGCCGGATGTGTTGAAAAGATCCCTGGACCAAGAAACCTGGGTTTGGGGCTGATATCAGTCACCTATGCATGTGTGACCTACGGCAATTCATTTCACTTTCCCGAGACCTTCTGCATCTGTCAAACGACCAGAGGGTCAGCTGCCTCACCTACCTCACTAAAGTGTCAAAGTGTTGTAAAGAGACTACAATAGGATCTATTGAAAAGCAATGAATTAGCACAAAAATGCACCGTGTTATTTACCGCTATTGCCCATCCTGGCTCCTCCTGCCTTGCTACCACCCTTTGACCATCCCAGAACAGTGAAAGATTAAGAGCTGGAAGGGACTTTGGAAAACGTTTAGCCCAGGGGGTTGAGGATAGATTTCAAGGGGTCAATGAACCTGTTTTTTTAAAACAAGATATTTTGATAACTGTATTTCAATATGATTGGTTCCTCTCATATTTTATTACACTTTCCATGGTATCCTCTATATTGTTTTGCACATTTAAAAACCTGATTCTGAGGAGTCCATGGGCTTCACCCAGCTGCCAAAGGTATAACCTGCTTGTTTTTATAGATCAGGAAACTGAAGAAAGAGGCAGCTTGTTTGCGGCCTTTGTGTTTGGTAACAGTGGACAGGAGAATAGACTCCAGACTACCTGGCTCCCAGAACAGGGCTCAGACCACCAGACCTTACTGGTTTGGTCACCTCAGCCCCTGTGCAGGGCTCTGCATGATAGGGGATCTGGGGAGGTGGAGAAGGGAAGCTGCCCCCTTCCACCCCTACAAGAGAGTGTTCATGAAGCAGACAAATTGGGGACCCAAGGTACAGGGTCTTCACCATTCAGAATCCCTGGAGATAGTAGCTACAGACTGATGTGGAGGGGATCCATACAAAATCCAATCTCTCAAGTCTGAGGCCATGTGCAAGGCTGGCTAGGGTCCTGGCCTTCAATTCAGTCTTGGATCTCTCCATCCCACACACTCCAACCCGACTTGGACTGAAGGGTGTGAGAAGGGCAAGGTCATCAACCCCTCCCTACAGTATAGTAGCTGCTCCTGCTGGGTTTCCTGGCTATCCCTAAAGGGTCAGATGTCTGAACAACAGGTCACTGAGGGCCTGCCCTGGTCAGAGGTGATCTGGTGGCTGCTGCTGCTATTGTAGGTAGTGAAATTATGACTAGAGAGGGTATCTTGGGCTTAATCAACCCAGGGGCTCCATTACTTCCCTGTTAAGACCCTTTCCCATTCACCTGACCTTCCGGCCCCCCCAGATACAGAGGACCCATCCTCCAACCTCCCCATTCCTCCCTAAGCCATTTTCCTAATACCCAACTCCCCTAGGACACTATCACATGTATACCTTGTCCTCTTCCTACTCTCAAAGCCCATTCCAACTGATCAACATTCTGTGTTAGAGCCATGAGAATCCCTGGGCACAGGAAACCGCTCAAACATCCCTGAGGCAGAGAGACGAAAGAGACAAGAAGACTCATGTGGGATCAGACCCTCCCCATACACAGCCAAGCAAGAGCTCCAGTCCTGGGCTGGACAGGCTCCGGGCTGTGAGAGGTGCTACTGAGACTCTATCTCCATCTCTTTTTAGCCAGCTCTTTCCATCTCTCTGGCCCCTGTATTTCCCCATCTCTGCAATCCCTAGACCACAAGAGCCAAAAGATGCCTGGTCAGAAACTCTGTGGAGATCCATGGCTCAGGGGGAAGGAGTAAGAAGATGGTGGCTTCCTGGGGAGGAGCCCAGAGGCTCTTCCTACAAGCTCTCTGGACTCTGGTGCCAGCCAGGAGCCTAAGCAGAGAGAAGCGACCCCATGCCAGACCTACAGGCCCATCCTTCTCCCTCTTACGGCCTTCTCCTCACACTCCCTTCCATCTTGGAAGATTGGTAATCATGGTGGGCCGGGGGCAGGGGGTCTGTGTCAGGGGGAATTCCCTGAATTGAGAGGGTTGGGGAATACCCTACAACCCCAGCCAAAGGATGCAAAAGAGAGGAGGGTCAGACTAATGCTCCTCAAAAACATCCTATTTTTTCCATTCTCTCATATCACATCATCCAGTTTCCCCAGGACCATGATTCTTTTCCCTGGGACCATCACTGGTCTCTCTGCTCTCTTATCCCACCTTGGCCCCATGCGTCCCTAATGATCTGCCTCAGCGCCCATCAGTGGAGGGGAAGGGAGAGGTGTGGGTCACCTACCTCCTGGGCCACGAGGCTGGAGATGCGCACAGCACGCCGCACCCGGGCATTCCTGGGCCTGGGCAGTAGAGCCCCGGCCTCTGCCCCTGCCCCACTCAACTTCCTGGCTGTGGACATGGTGGGCTCTATATTCCCCCCCAGCCCACCAGTCCAAAGGCCTGGGCTTGCTCCCCTACAGCACCTCAGGAATCCCTGGGTCAGGTGGGGCGAGGGGCAGCAAGGGATGGGCACCAGGGGCTGGCAGGCTGGCTCCAAGAGCTGTCCCTGGCATGGATCCAAGGGGCAAGGGGGATCTGGGCTTTGTCCCCCACAGCTGGCTCACCCTGGCAGCAGGCACAGGCAACAGTGGTCAGCCCCGCTCATGCCATCCGGTGCCCGCCGAGCCCCAGCCCCCCAGTGCCGGCTCAGCTGCCAGGGCTCTGCACTCCGCCCGCTGCCCGCCCAACAGCAGCAGATGGAGCCTCCGCTCCAGCTCCTCCTCCCCTCCCTCAGTCTCTCCCCCCCTCCCCCCTGCTATGTTGGGCTCCCCCTCACACCCGCCCCCTCCCGCCCCCATGTGCCCTGGCAGCCACCCCCTCCCTCCCCCCCAAGGCCCCAGCTCTCTGGCTGAGCTGCTCTTGCTGCAGATGCTCCTGCAGCCCTCTCCCCTCCCCCCAGCTGCCTGCCCGGCCTGTCACCGCAGATTAATGGTCTCCCCTACACCCCCTCCTCCCCAGTCCGGCCTGAGCATAGAGCAGGAGGCAGAGACACCCACAGTGACACACGCAGATGGACACACACACATTCGCACACACCCGGGCGTGCATCCCACAGACAAATAGTGCCCATAAAAATAATAATGTACGCAGATACACACATATAAGGGAGTGCGGAATTTGGGAAAAGAAGTGGAGGAGGGGGTGGAAATAGCCAGGTGAGACTGAAGGAGGAGGAGGGGAAAGGCCGTGCTAAGGAAAGGGCCACAGGGGGAGACAGGGGGCTGTCCCTGGCTGAGACCCAAAGGCCCGGTCAGGAGGAGGACCCGGGACTCTGGCAAGCGATGGAGAAGAGAGCTGCTCCAGCCTCAGATGCCCTCTATGCCCAGGAGGGAAGAAAGAGCTGTAAAGGAACGGGGTATGGGTCTGGGGAACCCACAGGCAAGAGGAGGGAGCACTGAGCTGCCCAGGACTTCTCACCTAATCCCAGGCTGGGAAGGATTGGCACCCAGACACCTCTGTTCCTGCTCCAGCCCTCTTATCCCCTCCCTCTCCCCTCCGCTGAAATGGCCCATCTGGCCTAGACGTGAAGGAGTTATGGGAAGGGGAGAAAGGGGGGTGGAGGGGGGAGAGACTGTAGCAACATAGAAAGTGGGTGATGGACAGATGGGCAGGAAGTCAGACTACAGAGCCTGAACCCAACCAGGAAATCAGTATTAGCATTGCCCACGGGCTAGGAAGGAGCCCTGCTTTAAGCCCTTCCTGCTGATCTTTGAGGGGGCCCATGCCTCTCTCGTGCCTTCTGGCTCCCTATCCTCCCTTCCCACAAGGATGGGGCACCAAAGAGACAGTCTGCCCCATCCCCATTCCCTTGGGGCCTTCCCCCCCACCAACCAGCCACCTCCCTTTAGCCAGGGAGAGTCAGGCCCTTCCCCACCTTGATTATAGCAGGCTCCCCTAGGCTGAGGTCTTTGAGGTCTCTGCTTCTACTCCCACTCCCCAAGATGGGGCTGGATTCTGACTCTTCCCCATATCTTTTCAGCCTACCTGGGCCTTACCCAGCATTCTGCTTTTCTCTCCTAGTTCCTCTCCTACTCCCATCTCTGTCCACTCTTCAGGCCATCAGGTCTACAAGGTCATCGTCTCCTGTCCCTGTATCACTTCACCCCTCTGCCAGACCCTGGATATGTAACCTTCCCTGTCCCCCTCACAATCTCTCTAATCTACTGGATTTTCTCATGATTCCCCTAAAGCCATTTCCTCTCCCAACTCTGACTGACCTCTCACCTCAGACCATCCCTACCAACGGGCCTAATGTACCAGTCTCAGGTGACAAATTCCAAGCCCCCGCCTCCTTTCCTCCAGAACTTTCACTCCTCGACATGACTTCTCTAGAAACGCAGGTCTCAACTCTCTAGCACGTGTTCATCTCTCTCCCATCAACCAGGCCTCTCAGTGGGCACACATCTTCCCCAGAGTCGGAATCCTACCTCAGTGGTGAGCACAGGCCCCTTCAGCAAGAAAGAGGGAGGAGAACTCAGGCAGGACAAGAGCGGCACATGAGTCTTACCTGGGTGACTTTCTCAGTGACGTTATGGGTCCTCTCCTTGATCTTTGGGGCAATGATCTCGCGGTCGCTAGCAGGTGAGGCCAGGAAAGGGTCACCCTTCAAGTCCACGAAATTCAGGGTGATCTGAGGGATCTTGCTGATGGTGCGGTAACGGACGAGGTCCGAGTCTGAGGTGGAGTTCAGGAGACTGCTGCGTAGGGGATGCATGGCCCCTGGGTTGGGCAGGGGAAGGAAGAGAGTGGTCAAGGGATCAGGCAGAAAGGGCCTGGGAGACAGCTGGGTCAGGAACCCGGGAAAACGGCTGAGTTGGAAGCACAGAAGGACCATTGAATCCAGATTATAGAAGGATGATTAACAACATGGTGGGACAATTAGGTGGTGAGACACATGAGGGAGGGCAACAGCTAACTTGGAATATGCGTGGACAGGCGGATAGCAGTAAAAAGGGGACCTGTAGGTCAGGAATGTGAGTGGGATAAGGTATATCTAAAGGATTGATGAACTGGATCAATGGGGCAACAGAACAAATCCAGAGATAAGACAATAGCCGGGGCCCAGGGCACTGGATGGGAAATGAAGGACCAGGAACATGAGAGTACAGAAAAATTATAGAGTTCTATGGATGGAAAGTTAGAGGGGTCCCCAGGGCAGCCTGCTCTAGCCAGGGATAAGTCCGTCAGAGAGGAGTGTGGAGTTCAGGTCAAGGGTTCAGAATAAAGGACCCAAAAAACAGGCCACTCGATGAAAAGTAGGTGGCAGCTGGGCCTGGAGGAGGCTACAAGTGCTGAGGCCCTCAGATTCAAGTTCTAGAGATCCAAATGCCAGGAAAGGTCCTTCGAATTGGAGAATGTAATGGGATGGACATTTAATGGGATGAATGGACACTTTAACAGGATTAAGTAAGTGGTTAATGGGATTTCCCATCTCCCTGGCATGGAAGGGGAATCTGTAGGGAGCGAGGAGGCCGGAGAGCAGGAATGGAAGAAGTGAGGGGGAGGATGGGCAACAGATGGAGAAGGGGTTTGGACAAAGGGAGGCAGGAACCCCATCTGTGGCCACAGATACACAGAGCTCCCAGACTTCCTGCTGCTCTCTACTCCTGAGCAGCAGTGAGCCCCGGGTCATCCTTGTCACTATCCTAGCCCCTCTCCCTCTTCGCCTGTTTCCCCAGCCTAGAGATGGGTCCCCCACCCCAGCCTTTGGTATCCCAGCCAGCCCCCTCACCAGTGCTGGCGTGGCGGGGGGGTGGGGGCATCGTGCCAGCCCTCATGGCCTCGATGTCGTCGGCCGAAGATGCTCGTCGGACGCTGGCACAGCTCTCACGAGAGCGGGTCCGGGCCAGACTGCAACTGGAACCCGAGGCATCAGGGTTGAGGTTCCGCGTCCGAGGTGAGGAGTGTGTTAGAGGTACGCTACTAGGGGAGCCAGGCCCCACCAGAGCCCGACGCTCCTCAGCCAGGCCTGGAGGTCCCGACACATGGTTATCTAGTGAAGATGTCACCTCATCTAGGGCCAGGGACTCACTGCTAGGAGGTGCCGGGGTCAAGTCCACATCCACCACAACAGCCCCTGGAGCCCTCGGGCCACCGGGCCGGAGGGATGGCTCCCTAGCCGTCAGGGCTAGAAGGGCTGGAAGCTTCAATCGAAAGGTCCGGCCACGGCCTGTGGTGGATAAAACAAGCAGATGGTCAGAATCACAGTATTCCAATAACCCCCAGGAGTCCTACCCATGTCTTTAGAAGCCCTCCTTCACAGGCAACCCCAGCCAGGAAGAGAGGGTCCCAGCTGCTGCCTCGGGCCACTCACTGAACCATGGGATTTCGGAGTTAGGAGATACCTAAAAGATGATCTAATCTGACCCTTATTCAAGGGCACCTACCACCCCCCAAAGGGGAAGACAAGGCACTCAGAGCTGCAGAGCAAGGGGAGAGGAGAAGGTTGAAAAGAGGAAGAATAATCCCAGCACAATGATAAATAGAAACTCAATAGAGCAGAGTGGACAGTGCTGAACTTGGAGTCAGAAAGTCCTGAGTTCAAATTATCCTCCTGACACTTACTAGTTGTATAGCCCTGGACGGAGTCACTTAATCTGTCAAATAATGTGAACTCCAATAATTCCCTAGTATTCATCCACTAAGTCAGATCCATTGTGATCTGCCTTAATAGAAAGATTTCACATGATGGCTGTTCCCTAAACCAATGAAATCACAAATCCTTTGAATATTTGGATGATCTCCTAAAAATAAACAATAATTCCCCAAATACTTTCCCATTAGGCAGCTCACTTGATCATCACAACACGCTTTGTGAGACAGACAGAAGTTATTATCCCTGTTTGTGGTCCCCATTTCCTCGGTGGGAAAGCAGAGTTCCAATAGAGTCAAATGACTTGCCTACAGTCACACAGTCATTCAGGGGCAAAATTGGGTCTAGAAGCCAGGGCTCCTGGCTCCTGTTCTGATGCTCTTAGGAGTCTTCAAGGAAAAGAATATCCCAGGAGGGCACCCTCCAAGGAAAACAGAGACACAGAGCCAGGTAAAGAGAGCTCACTAGCTGGTCCATCACAAGTCAGCAAAGAGATCTCCTGCAAAGATTCCTCACCCTGACTCTACCAAGTCCATCTGACAACTGTCCTCGCACCCAGGGATCTAAAGCAGGAAAGGGCTTAGGAGCTCAACTAGTTGAACTCCTTTCATTTTGTATATGAGGAAAGTGAGGCCCAGAAGAGCTAAGTGACTTGCCTAAAGTCACACAAGTAGAAAATGGCAGAACTAAAATTCCAACCAAGTCCTCTGACTCCCTATCCAGTGCCCCTTCCGAGGAAACATGCCTGAACCAAATGGCACATGGTTGTATTTCCTATCACCTTCTATACCAAATCACCAATGCTGACCTTCCCCACCCCCCAGCACCTTTTCCTTCCTGCAGTGATCTTCAGGGTGGGAAATGCTGAAGGCAATGGGGGTGAGCGCAGCCCAGGGAGATAAGCGGAGAAGATGAGCACCTACCTGGGGCCAGCCAACTGGTGGGAGGGCCACGGTGGTTGGTGTCATGGGCCGGAGACCCCGACAACTCTGTCTCCATCACCACTTCAAAGTTGAGGATGAACATGATGACAGCCCCATCCTCGTTCTTCACAGGAACTACGTCCACCAGGCACAGGAAGCAGCTGCCTAAGGGGCAGACCCAGGGCATTGCAAAGGGCAGGGATGATCAACCCCTCCCCCGCAACCAGCAACCACTAGCACCCTGTGCTGTGGAGTCAGGCATCAGGATGAGCAAGAGAAATGCCCCAAAGCCAAAAGGGTCCCAGCTCATGTCCTCCTTTTGCTGTATCTTCACCTCCATGTGCCCAATGCCCTTCTTCTTAGTTTATCTGTTTTGCTGCCCATCTCTCTCCTGTCCAGTGTGTCTCTTGGCCACTACTCTGTCTCTTTCTTCTAATTCCTCCCTCGCTTTGTCTTCATTACTGTTATCTGTATATGTCTCTTTTGAGGACAGAGGCTTTTGCCTCTTTTTGCATTCCTAGCACTTAGCATAGTACCTGGCACATAGTAGGTGCTTTATACCTGTTTATTGATTGATTGATCTCTCAATCCATCTCTATATTTCACTCAGTCTCAGGTTCAATATCTCTGTTCAGCCACTGAAGCCCATGAAACAGGTAAACTAAAGTTGGTAAGGGAGAAAACTATTCACCCCTTCACATTTATCAACCATAACTAGAACTCTCCCCACATTCCATGCCCCCAAGAGGGCTCATTTCATTATCCTGACTTTATACTAATCGGGCTTGTCAGGAATAATCACATTCCCATATCTGGTGTCTCCCACTGATCCTCCCTTGTAGTACCTAGTAGAGCATCATGCACCCTGGAGGTCAATATTAATTGGTAACAACTCATTGAAGGGCCTTCTGGGATAGTGAATAGAGGGCTGGCCTCACAGTCCCACCTCTGACATGAAGCAGCTGACACTGTGCAAGTTGCTAACCCTCTCAAAGCTTCAGGCAATGCTGTAAGACCCTTCAATTGCAGAAGAGCTGCTGATCCACATGGATGGGGGGATTCTCCTTGCCCCAAAGTGTTCCCAACAGTAACGTCATATCTGGACAAGAGCTCAATACTGATGAAAGCAAAGGTATTGGAGATAACTGCAACTGTGATGATAATGGTAGTCTGACTGGAAGTAGTGTTAACAGTGACGGTAGCAGGGACAGTAGTGATGACAGTAGACATTGGGCTCCACTTTTGTACAGAACCCTTTCCCCCATATTCAGATCCCCCTCCAACTTCCTGATGTTATCTCCCACCCCCTGCACCCCACTCCCTTACTTCAGTGTCTGGCTCCAAAATCACAAAAGTAGAGGTAAGAATCACATGGGAAAGGGGCAGCTAGGTGGTACAGTGGATAAAGCACCAGTCCTGGATTAAGGAGGACCTGAGTTCAAATCTGGCCTCAGACACTTGACACTAGCTGTATGACCCTGGGCAAGTCACTTAACCCTCATTGCTCTGCCAAAAAAAAAAAGAAAAAGAAAAAGAAAGAAAATTGGAAAAAAAAATTAATTAAAAAAAAATCACGTGGGAAGGGCTGAGCATCCTAAGCAGCTCTCTGTTCAGGGACTATAAGAGGCCTTGGTTTCACTAGGCCCCCGAGGTTGTCTCTCTACTTTAGGACTCTTGAGGCTGATGGGAAAAGAGTTCACTTAAGGATGAGTACAAAGGAACCAGTTAGGAATGGGCAGTGTTTCCTCCACCCTACTCCTTTGAAGGTGGAGGGAGAAAAATAGAGGGGGAGAGGGGCACTAATCATATTGGGGTTTCTGACAGCTGTGGGTTAATCCTATGGAATGAGATCCATTGAAGCCAAGTTGAAGAGTGGAGAGCAGAGAAGGGATGCTAAAGATAAGGAGAATGGGCCAAAGGAGTGGCTGGCTAAGTGTAACATCCCCCCCCCAAAAAAAACCTCCCACTCACCCTATCCCTGGCCTTCGAGGCCACCCCAGGAGTAATAGATCAGGATGAATCTTTCTTCTATCTGTCTCTCCTGTCCCAAACCCCCTGGTTTTTTACACACACCCCCACACTAGACCTAAAGCACAGCTGTGCAGTTGGGAGGCTCTGGGGGCTGGGCCAGGAGACTGCCTGGAACTCCGACAGTCTGCCTGGAGTTTATGCCCAAATATGGCTGTGGCCGGCAGCAGCTGGAGTGGGGACTGGTCCTGGCCAGTGGCCCAACAGAATGGCCAGAGACCCAGGGGACCTCCAGCCCATAGGTTCTAGAGACCCTTGAAATCAGATTCTGACTACCCTAGTAACCTGGTCTCAGAGATTCCTCAAGCCTGGAGCTGAGACCTCTTTGATAGGTTATCTGGAAAATCATGTCTCCCCATCCCAATCCCAGGGACCCAGACCCTATGCACCCCACATAGCCCAGGAATTCTAATAGGAGAACCCAAAGCCTAGAAGTGACACTCCCCTCCCAGATGCCCCTAGTCCAAAGTCATGGCACTCTCAGGTCTGCCCAAACCTCATGGCAGGAGGGGACCCCAAACATGTGCCGCCATCCCTAACCAGCCTTGCTCCTTTCCCACCCCTACATCCCAGGGGCCCCGAGCCCTCTTGGTTTGACTGAATTATTTGAAGGAAAATATTTCCTGAATGTGTCCAAAGTCCTGGTTATTCCAAAAATGTGAGCTGGAACAGTGCCTGATGGCTGAGGGAGATAGAGCTTAGGATGAAGAAGAGTCGGCTACTCTAAAGGGGGAAGGGAGGTAAAGAAGGGGTGTCCTCATCTTTTTTCTCTTCTTTCTGCCCAGCCTCTCCAAGATGCCCCCCACCCTCCAACCCCCTACGATGGGTCAGTGAAGACCTACCTGGGGCTGTGCCAGTGCCTGCAGTCAGCTCCCTCCCATCTGTGAACCAGACAAGACAGGCCGTTCTGCAAACAACGTCTCTGAGTTGAAGCTAGGGCAGGTGGGAGGGGGAGGGGCGTGCCTACAGCCCCCCTGGGGACTGAAGTGGGGGCAGCAGCAGGGATGCCTGCCAGACCAAAGGGCGGGACGTGGGGACAGCCAAGATCTGGGCATCGCAGACGACTTCCAACTATGCCCAATGGCAGGGCCTGGGAGCATGGAGGGAGGTGGAAGACAGGGAATCTGGGTGAATTACCTAAAAGTCTCAGGGAGTATCACTGAGGGTGGACTCAATGCCTGCAAGTCAGTGGGAGTAATGGACTCAGTGTCTCAAGACACAATGGGCTGAGGACTCAAGAGGGATTTAGGAATCAGGGAGCATGATGGGCTCAACATAAAGGACTCAATGAGTGCAGGCTGACGATTCAGTGGCTGTGGCGGGGACAGGTTTGGGAGGTGGCAGTGAAAACCTAAGGGTCTGGGAGGTCATTAAGGGTGATGGATTTAGTATCCATGGATCAATAAGGATAAAGGGTTGATAGTCTTGGGTGTCAGTAGAAGCAATGTATTTATTAAATAAGATCAGTGAGGGTAATAGATTCAGTGTGAAGAGGTCAGTGAGGGTTAATGGCTAAAGGCATATAACTAGGTCACATAGTAGATAGACTGCTGGACCTGGAGTCAGAAGACCCAAGTTCAAATCCTGACTCAGACACTTACTAGCTGTGTGACCCTAGGAAAGTCGCTTAATCTCTCACAGCCTCAGTTTCTTCATCTGTCAAGTAGGAATAATAATTCCATTTACTTTACAGGGTTGCTGCGAGAATCCAATGAAATAATATGTGTAAAGCGTCCTGCACACTTTAAAGCATGCTATAAATATTATAGATATTATCAAGGACTCAGAGGACAAGGGGATTATAGGCTCAGGGTCTTTGGGCCATTGAAAGTGGATCCAGTATTTTCATGCCATTTGTGGGGAGGGCCTAAGGGTCCCCTAGTCATCAGGGATGATGGGCGATGGGTCCCAGTGACAGTAGGGGTAATGAGGCCAAAGTCTAGGGTTAACCAGGGATGATGTCCATTAGTGTCAAGGAGGCATTGATTGGGGCATCACTGGAGGTGATGAGTTGAGGGCATCGAGGTCAGTGGAAGTATCTGGGGGTCAATAGGGATAATGAACTCAGTGACAAGAATTCAATAAGGATTATGGGCTGAAGATCCAGGGGACATCAGAAGTGATGGGTTCGGTTAAGGGGAAGGATTCAGTGCCTGTGATTCAGTCGGGGTAACAGGCTTAGTGTCCAGGGGCCAGTTGGGTAAGAACAGAATCTCAAAACTGGAAAGGATACCATAGATGATATAATCCATTCTGCATTTGACTTGGAATAGGAACCCCAAAAGTTTGAAGACTTCCAGTGGTGAGGAATATAGTACTTCCATTATCCCATTATACCTTGGAGCAGATCTAATTGTTTAAAAAAAATTGGGGGCTTACATTAATCCTAAAGCTGTCACTCTAAAATTTCCAATCAGTATAGGCAACTTCTGGCACAGAAACACTCTCTCTCTCTCTCTCTCTCTCTCTCTCTCTCTCTCTCTCTCTCTCTCTCTCTCTCTCTCTCTCTCTCTCGATGCAGGTCAGCAACCTGTCTATAATTTAAGGTCTCAGAGTTATTTAAGGGCTAATCCTAATTCCAATTTATCAGTAGTCATACAACTATGGTGTTATAGACAGAACATGAGCCCTAGATTTCCCAATTGGCTCTCTATCCAACTATGCTGCCTCTCTCTCTCACATTGTATCTAAATATAATGCAAGTAATATTGAGGAAGGAGCAAACACTAACAATGAGGAGGATCAGAGAAGGCTTCCTGGAGAAGATAGCACCCAAGCTGAGCCTTGAAAAAAGTCAAGGAATCTAAGAAGTGAAGATGAGAGGGAAGTTATTCCAGATATGAAAAATGGTAAACCCACAACGTGTACTAATGATGAAAATAATGATTTATAGTGGTATTAAATATGGTAGCAAAGTACTTGGAACTGTGTTAAGAAAGTGATTTTTAAAAATCCACATCCTTTGAACTAGAAAGGCTATTGCTAAGCATAGACCCTCCCCCAAGGAGAGTAATAATAAAAAGAAAGTTTCCATATACACCAAAATATTTATATCAGCATTTTTTAAAGTAGCAAAGAGCAAAGTAGATGCTCATCAATTGAGGGAATAGCTAAGCAAACTGTGGTCCATTGAATATAATGGAATATTACCATGATGGGAGAAACTATGAGAATGAAAAAGACAGAAAAGCAATGAGAAGAGTTCTATGACTCGACACAAAGTGAAGCAAGCAGGACCCAGAATACAATATACACAATGACTACAACAACATCAATTAAAAGAACAACAAAACTGAATGCCATAGAATTATCGTGGCCAAGCTTCGCCCCAAAGAAGGTAAATGAGAATGTACCTTCTCCCTGTCACTGCAGGCATGGACAACTTTGGGTATGGAACACTGCATATCATATTGGACTTGGTTGACATGTTGGTTAGTTTAAGTGAGATTTTTTTCCCTCTCTTTCTTTAAATTTTTTATTACAAGGAATGGATCTCTGAGAGGAGTGAAATATATTGGAAAACAATGATGATGTAAAAAATATAGCAGGGGCAGCTAGGTGGCGCAGTGGATAGAGCACCGGCCCTGGATTCAGGATGACCTGAGTTCAAATCCGGCCTCAGACACTTAACACTTACTAGCTGTGTGACCCTGGGCAAGTCACTTAACCCTCATTGCCTCACTAAAAAAAAAATATATAGCAATAAAAATTTAAATTAACTATGTGTGTGAATGTGTATGAGGTTGCAAGGTACAGTAATGCCCTAAGCCCCAGCTCCTTTATCCCATCTCTCTCCGGGGCCTTTATTCTTACTCCTTTTCTTCCTCACATCCCCTAGCCCCATATGGCTCCAGTCAGCCCGGCTCCCCTGGGAACTGGAGGAAACAGAGTCGAGTATGGGATCACAGTAAATGGAGAGGAGCATCAGGCCCTGGCAAAGACTAAGCTGGCACACTGCCACCTGGGTTGGAACCTCCCCAGAACTCAGAGCTGTAGTACCACCAAGAACCACTTCATGGCAGCCTCCGTCCAACAATCTTGAGATCTTCTCGGGAGAACAGAGGGATGAGGAATGGACACTAGACAAGGGCCAGGATTAGACCCCAGGATGAGGCAGGGATAATTACAGGATCAGGGACCATGTGCCCCCCTGCTACCACAGAACTGTCCTCAAACCCAGTCACCAGAGGAGAACTATCCCAGGGGACATTCTGGTGGCCAGCTGAGCACAGACCAAGAGCTACCTGTAGGATCTGGTTCCTGGGATGCCCCATAGCAGGGGATGTTAGGCATTCTTGCCCATCTCCTCTCTACCACAGGGTAAGGAGGTGAGTAGTAAATTAAATAAAAGACTAAGCATCCAAGGGCCTGGGCTCAGCAGCAATAAAGTTTACCATACTACCTAGCTGACCCACTTTTTGTTGTTGTTGTTTTTTGCGGGGCAATGAGGGTTAAGTGACTTGCCCAGGGTCACACAGCTAGTAAGTGTCAAGTGTCTGAGGCCGGATTTGAACTCAGGTACTCCTGAATCCAGGGCCGGTGCTTTACCACTGCGCCATCTAGCTGCCCCTGACCCACTTTTAAGGAAGAGCCACGAGAGCCCCTCACACCCAGAAAACTTTTCTCTCAAAAACCAAAGGGACAGACAGGGTTTGAACATCAGAAAACCCAACATGCTCTCAACGGAAAGTGCAAAAGGGCACAGCTCCAGAAGCCAGCTCTCCTCCCTCTCCTCAGGCCCCTCGACACACACATCCCAGCTAGGAACCTTCTGGCCACGGTTTCTTGGTTACAAATTCACAGCCTCAATAAATGTGGTCACTCCTTTGATCCAAGTGCTCTTATATCTGTCCTTCCCCCTCCCAGCCCCTGTAGCTGAAGCCATCATCCTTTCTCAGAAGGCAGGCTCCAGAGTTGGAGTGAGAGACTTGAAAAAGAAGAAGCAAAGGAAAGGAGATGGGATGGTAACAAAGGTTAGGAATAATCTGAACTCACAAGAATAATTCACTCAACAGGTTACAAAGAGCTTTCCTCACACCAAGCCTGTGGGGTGGCTAATGCGCTGCCCTCTGGACACTGAGACCATTAACCTCGATGACCACAGAACACTGAGCCCATTAGTCCTGCTGGTGCCCACTTTTATAAAGGGGGAAGTTGAGACCCAGAGAAGTGATTTGCCCAAGCCAAAGGTAAAGTGAGCAGCAGGTTCAAATCGATTATCTATGGGATCCTAGGCAAGTCACCTCACATCTATAGGCCTCAGTTTCATCATCTGCAAAAGAAGGGGGTTGGTGGGGGTAGTTAGGTGGTGCAGTGGATAAAGCACCTGTCCTGGATTCAGGAGGACCTGAGTTCAAATCCGGATTCAGGCACTTGACACTTACTAGCTCTGTGACCCTGGGAAAGTCACTTAACCCTCACTGCCCAAAGAAGAAGAAGAAGAAGAAGAAGAAGAAGAAGAAGAAGAAGAAGAAGAAGAAGAAGAAGAAGAAGAAGAAGAAGAAGAAGTTAGGCAAGATGATCCCTCAGAGTCCTTTCCAGCTCTCAATCCTGCGATGCTGTTTGCTCTGAACCTCAGTCTCCTGACTCCCAGTCTAAAGCTCTTTCCCCAAACCACCGAAGAGGTAGGGAAGAAGATGGGGATGGACATGGAGATGGGGGCAACAATGAAGGTTAAATGTAGGGAAAGGGGTGGAGAGATCACTTGGAACCAGAGGGCAGCAAGGTAGGCAACTGCCTCTGGCATGACTTGAAGTGGGTTATTTTTGGTTTTCGGTGGGAGTTGGGAAAGACCAAGTATGCTTCTTTAACACTCCATTTTGTGCATACACATATTTTAATGCCAGACAATCCCAGTCTCCACGGCACACAGGTATTTATTTTGTGATCTTAAGTGTCATGTGTCACAGAGAAAGCTTAGAATCTCTGGTGGACAGTCAGACACGGAAAATAAGATTTTCAAATCTTGCCTCAGGCACACATTCCTACCCCTGGCTCTAAGGGCGCGGGTTAAGCAAAAGTGGGAAAGGAAGAACAGGATGAGAACAGAAGCAGGTAAGGGAAGAGAGCGGGGACAAGGAGGAAGGGGGCGAGAAAGAGAAGAGAGATGGGCAGAAAGAAGCGGGGAGGCAGGAGAAATCGGGAAGAGTTGGCAAACACAATCCAGTTGCAGAAAGTGGCTGAGCTGCAGGCTCCCAAATACTATGTGTTAATTCATCAGCACATAATCTGTCGTTTTCATTTAATGCCAACACACACACAGCCATCCACCCCGCAGCTGCTCATTTCCCCAAACCCTGAATCCCTTTCAGCGCCTCCGGGCCCTGCTCCATCAGTTGGGCCTGGCCCAGCCAGGGACAGCTCTTAGGTAAGCAATGCTCCACTGTATGTATTCCATCACCTCTCAGACCCAGGGGGAGGGCAGAGGTAATAAGGATTCTAGGGTTTTCAGGGGCAGAAGTATCCTGTGACCTTGAGAAGGAAAGTCAAAAGAGGAAGGGGGGAAAGCGAGGTAGCAAACTCAGGTCTTAAATATTTGCTGAACTGAACTTCCCCCAGGGGAAGTGACATGCTGTAATAGAAGAGCACTGAACTTAGAGTCAGGAGACCTGAGTTCAAGTTCCAGCTCTGACACTGACTTGCTATGTGACCTTGGACAAGTTACTTATCCCCTCTCTCCCGGCTGCAATTTCCTCATCTGTAAGAGGAAGGAAAGGGAGATTATCCCTGCTCCACCTACCCCACAGGTTCATTGCAAAGATTTCATAAGAGAAAGGCTAGGAAAATACTTGGGGAAACATCAGCTGCTATATAAATAGAAGGAGATATTACCCCTGCTGGTAGCTGACCCAAGGAAGAGCACTTTTCTCACCCCTTGTCCCTCTCTGGTCCCTGCTAGATAGAAGACACTATCCTGGGGACAATACTAGAGCCAGGCTGAGGCTGGAGAGCAGGGGCTCAACCCAGGTCCCTGTCCGCCCCCAGCAAAAGATGCTGTCTCCGGCTCAGGGCTGGCTGTGTAGTGTCAGGTTATATTTAGCTTGGTGGCGGCGACAGGAAGAGGCAGCAGAAACAGCAGCTCCTGGTCTGAGGCCATAGTGTTGCTGACATCCCACTTACAGCAGAGGCAATGGTGGGGAAGGAGGTGAGAGATGAAGGAAGGTCAAAGAGGCTCTGGGCCCCTGAGGTCAGCAATGACTAGATGGACAGTAAGAAAAGGAACAGTTCTAAGATATGAGCAGCTGGAGTATCTGAGGGCTTAGCAGGGACCAGAAGGGTCCAAGGCATCGTGAATACTTGAAGGCAGGGGCCAGAGGTATAACCACAGCTTTCCACAGTGTCAAGAGCCCATACGCCACTGCTGAGCAAGCTCAGACCTGAGGGGTGTGGGGGGAAAGGGTGTAGAGAGGACAGAAGGTGAAACAGACAAAGATGAGCCAACAAGGATATGGAGCCCAGGGGCATAAGCACCCCACTCCTCATTTTCCCGACATCTTTTCTTTTTTTTTTTCTTTTTTTTTTTTAAGTGAGGCAATGGGGGTTAAGTGACTTGTCCAGGGTCACACAGCTAGTAAGTGTTAAGTGTCTGAGGCCAGATTTGAACTCAGGTACTCCTGAATCCAGGGCCAATGCTTTAACCACTGCGCCATCTAGCTGCCCCTTCCCGACATCTTTTAAACATCGGTGAGCTTGCCATCACACTAGCTCATGAAGAACTCTTGTCTTGCTATAAACTAATCTCTCCATCCAACCTCAAGCCCCCAAACACATTTTCTGTGTTTCCATTTTTCATACCACTATAGGATATTCTTTCATCATTTCACACCTGGATTACAATAATGGCTGCCAACTGGTCTCCCCGACTCCCTCCCCTTCCCCCCAGCAATCCTTTCTGCATACCGCTGCCAAAGCAATCTTCCTAAAACTGCTGTGTCCTCACACCACCACCCCCCTTGCTCAAAAACTACAACAGCTCCCTTTCCTACCTCATCAAATACAAATTCCTCGAGGCTCTCAATAATTCAATGGGGAAAAAAATGCATAGGGACTTAGAGTCGGGAGACCTGAGTTTGAAGCTTCAACGGAAGCTGGCTAGATGGTTGTTGGGCTTGGAATCAGGAAGATGTTACCTCAAACCATGCCTCCGACACTTACTAGGTGTGTGGCCCTGGACAAGTCACTCAAACTTTGTCAGCCTCAGTTTCCTCATCTAAAATAAGAAGGTAGGACTTGAAGGTAGGACTCCCCAAATCTTTTCCAGCTTTTTTTTAAAGAGGCAGCTGCATAATGCAGAGAAGCACTTAACTAGGAATCAAGAAGACCTAAGATCAAACACTGCCTCAGATACTTATTAGCTATGTGATCCTGGACAAGTCATCTAATGTCTCTGTGCCTTAGTTTCCTCATTTGTAAAATAAGAAAATTGAACTGGATGGCTTGTCCCTTCTGGCTCAAAGTCTAAGATTCTAGGATCTGAGATAAAAATCAATTAGTCGGGTGACCATGCACTAGTCATCCAACCTCTCTGAGCCTCAGTTTCTTCATCTGTAAAATGAGAATAAACAATACACTACAGATGTCATAGGATTGTTGTGAGAAAAAAAAATGTGTATCAACAGTATGACCTCCCAACCTCTCCTCCAAACCAATGTGGTCATTTCCACCTCTGTGCTTTCAATCCTATTTTTCCTCCCTTCTGTTCTATTCAAATCCTCATCATCCTTCAAAAGTCAACTTATATACCACCTTATGCTTGAAGCCTTCTCTAACTACCCCAGTTCATACTGGTCTCTCTTTTCTTGGACCACCTATTACATTTCCCACCTGGATCACACAACTTGAGACCAGCCGAATTTGGAATGCTTAGTAAAAAATCAATATTTACTTGCTAATTGATCAGCATAGCCCCCAAACTGTAGTCCCTAGTCAGTACAATAACACGTCTCTCTAACTGAATCTCAAGGATCAAATATCATTAAATTTATTTTTTTCTAATTCAAAGAAGATACCTGTTGTAAAAAAAAAAAAAATAACCACTTTCATCAACTTGATTCGAGAAGACAGTCTGAGCTACCAGTAGGATATACTAGTCAGCCTGACCATAAACTCAATGACTTGGAACAAATCATTTCTCCTCCCTGGTCTTCATTTGCCTCTTTTGTTTGTTGCTCTTGTTCAGTCCTTTCAGTCGTGTCTGGCTCTTTGTGACCCCAATTGGGGTTTTCTTTGCAAAGATATTGGAGTGGTTTGCCATTTCCTTCTCCAGCTCTTTTTCCTGATGAGGAAACTGAGGCAAACAGGGTTAAGTGACTTGAGGCCAAATATGAAATCATGTCCTCCTGTCTCCAGGCCCAGCGATCTATCCACTGTGCCATCTAGCTATCTTCCCATATTTTCAAATCATCACTTGATCCAATGACCATCCTATACATCTCTTTCCTTCAGGACTAAACTCTATGGGGAAAGCAGTCTACAATCAGGGTCTCCAGTTGTCTCACTTTCTTCTAAACCCCTTGCAATCTGGCTTCTGACCCCATTCAACTGAAACTCCTCTCTCCAAAGTTGCCAATATTTGTTCATTGCCAGATCCAATAGCTTTTTCTCAATCTCTAGCCTCACTGACCTCTGTAGATCCTCTGCAGCATCCGACCTTGTCTCCTTCTGGATCCTCTCTCTTCTCTGCGTTTTTATGACACTGCTCTCGTGGTTCTTTTCCTAGTGGCCCAACTGCTCTCTCAGTCTCTTTTGCTGGATCTTCATCCCCATCCTGCCGGCTCATCTTAGCCATCTCTCCAAGGCTCTGGCCCGGCCCCCTCCCCTTTCCCTTTTTGCTCAATACTATCTTGCTTGGTGATCTCATCATTGGCCCCCATGGATTCAATTATCGTCTCTATGCAGATGATTCCCGGATCCTTATATTCAGCCCTAGACTCTCTGTTGAGCCTCTTTGGATAGCTCAAATTAGATGTCCCTTAGGCACCCTAAATTCAATTTTTCCAAAACAGAACTCATTATCTTTCCCCACAGAATTCCCCAGGTTACCAACCTCCCAAGCATCCTCACAACACTCTTGTCATCCTTCACTCCTCATTCTTTAACCCTCCTCAAGTAGTCAATACATTGTTGAATCTCATTTCTATTCTTACCACGTCTTTCCACTCACACATCCACAAACCTAATTCAGGTCCTCATCACTCTTGCCTCTACTACAACAATAGTCTCCTAACAGGTCTCCCTGCCTCGCGTCTTTGTCTATTCCAATGGTATACCTCTCTATTGTTGAGGTGATTTTTCTAAAGTGTAGATCTGACCATGTCACCACTCCCCACCCCTTCCACTCAATGTACTCCATCAGCTACCTATTATCTTCAGGAACAAATATAAAGTTTTCTATTTGGCAGCTAAAGCTCTCCATAATCTAGCCCCTTTGTACTTCTCTCTTCAATCCACACCCTCTATAATCCAACTATACCAGCCCCCTTGAGTTCCTTGAACCAGACAAGCCATCTCACATCTCCATGCCTTTGTAGTAGCTATGCCTCATTCTTGTAATGCCTTTCTCCTTACTTCTCCCTCTGAGTTCCCCTAAATTCTCTTAAGATCTAATCCTACCTTCCTCTTTCAGATTACCTTCATCTACTCTGTATGGATCTTGCATGTGTACATAGTTATTTACATTCTTTCTCTCTCATTCAAATGTGAGTTCCTTGAGGGGCAGAGCCTGTTTGTTGCCTTTCTCTGCATCGGTGCATAGCACATAATAAACACTTAATAAATCCTTTTTTGATGCATTGATCAGTTGGGCTAATTTACTCCTCTTCTTTTTCTTTTAGTTGTCTTTTAAAAATACTCTTTGTTATATGAGTTGGCTTTCCAAGAGGTGGAAGGGAGGGTTAATTGGAGAAACATCAGTAGAAACTTATTTAGAAAAATAACTCCCTGTTGGCTGACTAAGACCTAAGAGAGTTGTGAAATCAGATGATACAATGGATCTAAATAACAACTCACATTTCCACAGGACTTCAAGAACTATCCTCACAGCAATCCCTATGAAATTGGGATTGCTAGTATTATCCCCATTTTGTAGATAATGAATGAATGAATGAATAAAAAATTTATTAAGGTTTTGCTATGTGCAAAGCACTATGCTGAGTACCAGGGATACACATAGACCAGTAAGACAGTCCTGGCTCTCATTCAAATAGGGGAGACAACACATTTGGAAAAAACTTGCCCGGCATCACACTGAAAATAAGTCTTTTTTTTTTTTTTTGGTGAGCCAATTGGGGTTAAGTGACTTGACCAGGGCCACACAGCCAGTAACTGTTAAGTGTCTGTGGTCAAATTTGAACTCAGGTCCTCCTGGCTCCAGGGCCAGTGCTCTATCCACTGCACCATCTAGCTGCCCCGCAAATAAGTCTTTGTGTGAGGAATCAAACCCTGACTCAGCCAGGTGTCCCAGTGGATAAAGCACTGGGCTAGGAGTCAAGAAGAACTTAGTTCAATCTGGCCTGAGACCCTGGACAAATCACTTCATCGCTGTCTGCCTCGGTTTCCTGAACTATAAAGTGGACACAGTATCCTCCTCCCAAATTTGTTGTGGGGATCAAATGTAATATTTATAAAGCTTTTAGCAAAGTGCCTGGCACATAGTAGGCATTTAATAGATGCTTACTTTAAAATGTCATTAAATACACAGATCTCCCAGGAAGTAAAATATATAATTTTGATTACATGAAATTTAAAAAGCTTTTGTACAAACAAAACTAGTGCAGCCAAAATTAGAAGGAAAACAGGAAACTGGGTGGAAATTAACAGCAAATTTCTCTTATAAAGGCCTCATTTCTCAAATATATAGGGAACTGAGCCAATTTATAAAAATTAAGAGCCATTCCCCAGTTGGTAAATGGTCAAAGGACATGAATAGGCAGTTTGCAGAAGAAAAAATCAAAGCTATCAATAGTCACATGAAAAAAATGCTCTAAATCATTACTGATTAGAGAAATCCCAATTAAAACAACTCTGAGATACTACTTCATAACTATGAGGTTGGCTAATATGAGACAAAAGGAAAATGACAAATGCTGGAGGGAATGTGGAAAAATTGGGACACCGATGACGGTGAAATTGTGAATTAGTCCAACCATTCTGGAGAACAACTTGGAACTATGCCCAAAGGGCCATAAAACTGTGCATACCCTTTAACCCAGCAATACCACTACAGGGTCTATTTCCCAAAGAGATCCAAAAAAAAAGAAAAGGACCTACTTATACAAAAATATTTATGGCAGCACTTTTCATGGTGGCAAAGAATTGGAAATCGAGATGTGTCCATCAATTAGGGAATGGCTGAACAAATTGTGGTATATAATTGTAATGGAATACTACTATGCTATAAGAAGTAATTAAAAAAAGGAAAGAAATGATGAGCAGGATGGTTTCAGAAAAACCTGGGAAGATTTATATGAATTCATGCAAAGTTAAGTAAGCAGAACCAGGAGAACATTGTACAACAGTAGCAGCAATATTGCAAGGATGATCAACTGTGAAAGACTCTACTCTGGAGCAGCTAGGTAGCACAGTGGATAAAGCACTGGCCTTGGATTCAGGAGGACCTGAGTTCAAATTCAGCCTCAGATACTTGACACTTACTAGCTGTGTGACCTTGGGCATGTCACTTAACCCTCATTGCCCTACAAAAAAAAAGAAAAAAAAGAAAGACTCTACTCTGATCAAGACAATGATCTAAGACAGTTCCAAAGAACTCATGATGAAAGATGCTATCCACTTCCAGAAAGAGACCTGATAATCTCTGAATTTGGAGTGAAGCATACTTTTTGAAACTTTCTTTTATTTTTATGGTTTTATTTTGTTTGTGTTTTCTTTAGCAACATGGCTAATATGGAAATATGTTTTGAATAACTTCACATGTATGATTGATATCAAATTACTTCCCTTGTCAAAGATGGGGGAGGAGTAAAGAAAGAGAGAATTTAGAACTCAAAATTTTTTAAATGAGTGTTAAAAATTTTTACATGTAATTGTGAAATATTTAATGAAATAAATAAAAGTAATTTTTTAGAAACCACAGATTTCCTCATACAACATCCAAAGAACTTTATACTATACCATGTTACAAACATATATATATATATATATAATGTATATGTATATGAGAAAGCACCCTGAAAAGTTAAAAATACCATACAAATAGTTAATCCACAAATATTTATTGAACACCAATTTTGTGTAAGATGCTATACATTCTCTTAAGGTATTATTATTGTTGCTATTCTTAAGGCTATTATTTTATTATTTTCATCATCATCATCATCATTATGGAGACTGTGGGCAACCAGATAAAGAAAGAAGCTTTTGGGGAGAGAAAAGAAAGAATGAAAGCTGTTAGATGATGCAGTGAATAGAGTACCAGCCCTGGAGTTGGGAGGACCTGAGTTCAAATCTGACCTCAGACAGTTAATAGCTGTGTGACCCTGGGCAAGTCATATAACCCCAACTGCCTCAAAAAAAAAAGGAAGGCAAGCAAGGTATGAACTATCAAACAGTTGGTGGGGAGGGGTAATGGGGGCAACGAGAAACACAAACTCATCTGAATGGCGATGGACTCAGGGAATCTAGTATCCAGCATAAACTATCTGCTCCAGTACCTACTCACCCCCAAGTCTCAAGTTGATCACTGTAATGAGAGTATTTTTATAATGGATTGATAAAGAATATAGAGGGGATACCTTTTTGATAACTCTTCATCACTCATGGATCTAGATCTAGTTGGTCGATAGAGCTGCCAATAGGTTTCAGTAATCACCTAAATTACAAGTTCAATGAGGACAGGCCCCATGTCTTATCTAAACTTTATATTATACATATATGGTGCTTTACACTTTTACAATACATGTTCACTTCCATTAATGTACCCAAAGCCTCTCATGAGGGTATTTTCCCACTTTTCAAATAGGAAAATAGACTAAGAAAGTTAAGTGTCTTGTCATCAAGTCTAATCACTTCATTTTACAGATGAAGAAACTGAGGGACAAAAAGGTAAAGTGATTTGACCAGGACCATACAGTTAGTAAATGTCAAAGTCAGGATTTGAACCCAGGTCTTCCTCATTCCAAGCATTCTGTCCACTAAGCCATGCTGCTTCTTGGGCCTGGACATATGGTTCTACCTGGTAGTATTGCTAAAGGCTAGACTAATGTTATCCTAAGCATAAGATTCCTCCTTTCATGACACCATTCTGCCCCTCCCCCCAACCAAAGGAGGGAAAAGAACATAGGAAAGAACTGGGATAAGACATCCCCAACCAAAAAAAAAATTTTTTAAGGCAAGATAAGCCTCATTTTCTTTTCTTTTTTTGGTGAGGCAATTGGGGTTAAGTGACTTGCCCAGGGTCACACAGCTAGTGTTAAATGTCTGATGCTGGATTTGAACTCAGGTCCTCCTGGCTCTAGGGCCGGTGCTCTATCCACTGTGCCACCTAGCTGCCCTGAGAAGCCTCATTTTCAAACCAATCTGTACACCCCCTTCCCCAGTGCAAGTAGCCTATGGCACCTGTCTAGTTACACAAATGTTAACTGGCCTTCTTCAAAGAACTCCTAAAGTCTTATGTCAACAGATGCAAAGTGAAGTGAACAGAACCAAGAGGACATTGTACATAACAACAAGAAGACCGCATGATGATCAATACAATAATCCAAGACAATTCCAAAGGATCTATGACTAAAAAATGCTGTTCTATCTCCTGAAAAAGAACTGATGGAGTCTAAATGCAGATCAAAGCATTCTTTTTTCACGTTATTTTTATTCCTTTTTTTAAACAATGCAGTTAATATGGAAATATTTTTGCATGATTTTACATGTATAATCAATATCGCATTTATTGCCTTCTCAATGGGCATGGGAGGGGTTAGAGGGAGGAAGAGAAATCAGAACTTAAAAATATTTTAAATTTAATGTTAAATGTAAGTAAATGATGGATTTTAAAAGGAAAGGAAACAAGAACAAGCTCCAAATCGATCCTCCCTGCCCGTGCTGTCCTCCTCCCATCCTTGGCCTCACTCTGAGTCATCACCCAAGAATCACGGATACACTAAGCAGAGTTTTCTCAGTCCTCTCTTCACCTTGACCCTGCTCCTCCTCCCTAACATCCCCTTCACCTGTTGTTTCTAGTTTGGCCACAAACCCAACAACATCTGCTTGTTGGTCACAGTTATAGAGGCATCAAGATCTTAGAGACAGAATGAAACACGTAATTCTCCAAGAGAGCATGGTACAGTGGGAAGAACAGGACTAACAGTGAGGAGACCTGCATGGCAATCCCCTTTCTGCTAAGTGGGCGTGTGACCTGGGCAGGTCATATGCACTTCAGGGCTTTTTCCAAGCTATCAGTAATGTTCCTTCCAGTTCTAACACTGTATGGTTCCAAAGGACTTTAGAGATTCACCTCCCTCATAGGACACATGTGGATTCTGAGGCACAGAGAAGGTAGATGACTTGCCCAAGGTCACACTACAAGTTATGGGTAGAGATAGCATCTGAACATGCCCCCCACCCTTCCAAGCTTCTCATACCTTACACCCCTTCCACAACCTCTATAATCTGGCTACACTAGACTAATGCTGATGACTTTGTGCAGCTCTGCCTCACTTAAATCTGATTCACGTGCAAGTCAAGACATCACCCCATGATGCCACTGGTCCTCTTCAAAAACAGACAAACAACACCGGCCTAATTGCAGAGTCTTGAACTAGGCATGCCACTTCCCATTGCCTTGATTTCAAGTTCAGTATTCTTCCTATTATACAATACAACTCCCTTCAAAGTGGGGCTGGCACCTTCTGGGTACCAAACTCCGGCAGGAAGGAGGTGAGAAAAGGTCAAGAGGAGATCCAGAGGAGGGGGAAAAATGCTGTTTCTGACCTAAAACTCTGTACAACCCAGTGAGGCCAGGACAGAAAACCAGAATCCTTTAGGTATAATATAACCAAACCACAGCAGAAGAGTCTCTGGTGGGGAGGGGGAAAGACCATCAGAGAACTTTCAGATTGAATTAGTGAGGCCATCCCCTCCTCTCCTCCCATTCCACTAGGTGCCCCCAACACCCCCTTATCCCTGGGGCATCTGATGTTCCTTTCTTGTCCCAGGTGCCTCTCTCCGGAAGGCAGCACCAAACTCCTTCACAAAGCATTATGGTATGTAAGAAAGAGTAGCAGAATTGAAGACAGGGCCTAGGATGCTGATGCTATCTTAGCCGTGCGGCCCTGGATAAGACATTCACTTAACCCTGAAGCTCTAAGGCAAGGTGGTATAGTGGAATAAAATGTGCTGGACTGAAAGTCAGGGGGGTCTGGTTTTGAATTCTGGCTCTGTCATTTATTTTAGGTAATAACCTAATCAATCTTGAGTAAATCTCCCAACCTCTCTATGTCTCAGTTTCCTCATCTGTCAAATAAGGGGACTGGATTAAATGTTCTCTGAGATCACTTCCAGCTCTAAATCTCTGATCCTCTCCAACTTGAGGAAACCGGTATTTTATAAGAAGTCCCTAGGAAGAAGACAATACTTAACCCCAAGGAATAAACCTCAGAGTGCAGAACTTCGGGCATCCATAATCAGAGGCCGAAACGGTCTATCAAATCAGGAAAAGGAATGGGGCTCCCATATCGTGGCTACCAGCTCCAGCGTCCTCACCCACCATCCCAGCCCCCACTCCCTGTCCTCCATCACTAGTGGCTTCCTATCTCACCCTCCTCCACTCCTATCTTCTTCCCCAGTACATCCCAAGGCCATGGTCAGACTCTCAGCTCCCTGGCTCCTGCATCCTTAGCCTGGGCTTCATTCTGCACAAATATTTACATAGCTTTTCTCTGGGGGATACGGAAGACACAACATCTAGGAGCCTCCCTCCAGACACTCTCCAGATCCCACAGGAGGAAGGAAAGAGAGGGGAGGGGATGACACCCCCAAAATCAGGTCATGTCTGCCACACCCCTTCTGGGGAAATGGTATAGAGGGAAGAGCTTTGGAGCCTTAAAGAAAGGCACAATCTCCCACCCAACATATTTCCAGCCCTTTGGCTTTACAGGTTGGAACTTGGGGAGGAAACCTCTTTAGTGCTGCATTGGGTTTTTGTGGTGTTGGTTTTTGTGGTGTTGGTTGTTGTTGTTGTTGTTGTTGTTGTTGTTGTTGTTGAACACTCAAGACCTCCATCACTCACCACCCTGAGTCCAACAACCTGAGATGGATTGGGAAAAATCACCAGATTCCAAACTCCATCCCTAAGGCAGAATAACATAGCCCAGTCTGTCTGTCAGTCCATCAGTCAACAAGCATTTATTCAGTGCTCACCAAGTGTCAACAACGGTGCTAAGTATCAGGGGGACTAAGAAAGGCAAAGACCAGCTGCCCTCAAGAATCATCCATTCTAATGAGGGAAACAACCTGTAAATATCTAGGTATGTACAAGAAAAATTCCAAGTAAATGAAGAGAATCTGAAAAGCCTTAACAGTAGAAGGTGGGGTTGGAGCCAAGTCTTAAAGGAAAACAAAGAGGCAGAGATGAAGGGACAGAGCATTCCAGGAACGAAGGGTCAGTCAGTACAAAGGCATGGAGATGGGAGATGGATGATGTGTCCCATGAACATAGCTATCTATGAACTTTTCTTAGCAAGTCATCCCAAGTTCTTCAGTTTCATAAGTGCTGCTTCGCTTCCAACTTCAATCTCTCCTACAATTTTTTTTAACCTATCTTTCTTCTTGGGAGAGATAGAAAGGGTATCTTGGTCACTCAGCATCATCTGAATGGTAACTTTTCCCTGCCACAAAACCTCTTTTCTCATGGGTTGCTCAGTGTTTGCTTCTCCATAGCAAAGGTTCTCAACCCCTTCAACTTTATTCCAGCCTAGGGACAATTGGGATCATTTGGGGTACAGGACTGACCTACCCAGAGGATGTTTAGTGTGGTGGAGGAACAGAAAGTCTGACCTCAGGGAGAAACCAACCCTGGAGGGGGAAAGAAAGAAACAGTGGCTGGAGGTCAATATATCATGGCGGAAGGGGCAGCTAGGTGGGTAGGGGCAGCTAGATGGCACAGTAGATAGAGCACCGGCCCTGGAGTCAGGAGTACCTGAGTTCAAATCTAGTCTCAGACACTTAACACTTACTGACTGTGTGACCCTGGGAAAGTCACTTAACCCCAATTGCCCCATGGGGGGTGGGGGGTGGAATATATATATATATATATATATATATATATAATATATATATATATATATATATAGCATGGCGGAGGTCTGGGTTAAGAAGGCTAAAAAGGGAAAGAATGAGAGGGACAGAGAAAATTGGGGTGGGGGAACAGGTATAATAAAAATGTGAGAAATGGATCTAGGAGCTCTGGTAATAAAGGGGAGAGCCCAGTGAAAAAAGGGGAGCAACTAAAGAGCATTGACTGGAGAAAGGATCCCCTCCCACTGCACTAGTTGCACCAAGGAGGGAACTAGGGAATGGGGGGAGGGGAACAAGGGCAGAAGGGTAGATGGGGATGGGAGTTCAAGCCCTAAGTCACCTACCCTTCTCATTAGCCCCTCCCCTTCACACCCCGCCAGCTGAAGCTGCTGCAGTGGGGGCCCTCTGACCCTGTTCCCATGGCAACAGGCCTGCAGCTGGAGCCGAGAAACCGACAGGATCTCCTCCAGAGACACCCCCATCTCCACCCACGCACAGGCTCCTGGGGACAAGGGGACAGGGAGACTAGGGAGACAGACAGAGACTCGGGGAGCCAGAAGCAGACAAAGGAAGAAGGCAACTTAAGGATAAGAATGGAGGCAGCAGGTCCAAGAGGCATAGGAGGATGGACAGGTACAAGAAGAAAGGAAGGCTCCCAGATACAAAGGAAAATGAAGAAAAGCACTGAAAGTGCTGACAGGAGACACAGACACGGGGAAGCGGAGACAGGGACCCAGAGGGGGAGGGGAGACAGACCCAGGGATGCAGAGACACAGGGACCCAGAGGGGGAGGGGAGACAGACCCAGCGATGCAGAGACAGAGACTCAGAGGGGGAGGGGAGACAGACCCAGGGATGCAGAGACACAGGGACCCAGAAGGAGGAAGGGAAGAGAAAGTAAAACAAGGGATGAATAAACACGGGGAACCAGAGAGGGAGAGGAGATACAGAAAGGCAAGGGACACAGAGGCACAGGATTAGGGAGAAAAGGAAAAACAGAGACAAAGACACAGAGTTTGGGTTATCAGGAAGCAAGGAGACAAAGACAAAATCACTGAGACTTTTGATCAGAGAGGGGCAGAGACAAAGAACTACATGATCAACAAAAAGAGGCAGGGATATAGACCAAGACTTAGAAACAGGAAGGCAGAGAGATAAGTCCAGAGAGATGAGGACAAAGATACAAGGCCAACAAGAGAAGCACAGGGTCATGGAAAGACAGACACAGGGACAGCCATGCAAGGAGACAGAGAAACCGATAAGAAGAAAGTGTAAGATGAGATCATGCTCTGGAAGCGAGAGACAAAAAAATCTTGAAAACACAACCTACTGGGAACACACACTTCTAGTAGTGAGTCAGACACAGGCCAGGCACACCAACCAGAGATGAGCCACCTCCACCCCTTTCTGCCCCCAGAGGCATAAGCTCAAGGGCAGAGCAGGCCTAGGCAACCTTCATCCACCCTGGGCCTGCTCCCCTCTAAGCACAAAACCCCAGGGACAGCCAGAGAAACAAAGAGAATCTCCAGGATCCTTTCAAGAGTTGGCCAGCTCCTCAATGTTGAGGACCCCATTTACCAAGCCAGTCCCCTCAGGATGCTGACTGAATTCTGAATCTCACATACACAACACCTTCTCTATCTGGACCCAAGTGAATGTGGACCTTTGAGTAGATGCACTCATGGGAAACACACACACACACACACACACACACACATTTGTATACAATCAATAGCAACACCACCCTCCCCACTGCAAGCTCAGAAGAGACCTCAAGAAAACTACATCCAGAATGGACCCTATTTTAGATTCGATCCATGAATCCAACTTGATTATTTCTTAATAGGTATTACTGAAAGGCCCAGCTTACAGTGCCTAGCACATAGTAGGCACCTAAATAATACTTGTTGACTGACTATAAGCCATGATTCTCCTCAACCTCACGATGTCCCAGCCTTTCAATTACTTGAGTTCCAGGTGCCCAAGCCCAGTAATTCCAGCCTTCATCTCCACCCCTCCACCACCACGGCCCCAGCCCCACCCCACCCCCCACCCCCTGCCCCGGACAGCTGATTCATGGGGCTGTCTGGCTCAAGGCCTTGATACTGCGCAGAGCTAAAGCTGGAGACACGGACACTGCACAGCTGTCGATGGCGGCGCCTGCCAGCTAGTAGCCCCTCCTCCTCCTCCCCAAATCCTCCTGCCCCTGCCTCTTCTCCACCCCAGGGCCTCGAGGGCAAAGCCCTGACTGCCCTGAGATAGAGCCCCCCCAAAAAAAGAATGAAGATAATGAAAAAATCTGGGAGGAGCTCCTCAAAATCCCTACACCTGCCTCTCATTCTCAGCACAGGCACCCAAGGCAAGCATATTAGGAATTAGACATTTTAAGGGTTGGAAAAGAGGGAACCAAGAAAATCTTTCATCATCCCAGGACCAGGGGAGAGGGTCCGAGAAAGAAACCAGGGGGTGGCAAGCCATATGGGAACGGCTGGCTGGCAGGAGATACCTGATCTTCAGGGAAAATAGCTAAGAGTCACCAAGGGCCCAGGAAGGGAGAGCAGGTGTGGGGTTTATCTGGGTCAGAGTTCCATTTGGAATTGGTCTAATGGAAAAGCACCAAAGCAGAGACAGGAGCCCCGGGTTACAATTCTTCCCCTCTCTCTTCCTCTGAGATTCCTTTAAGTCCACAGTGATACCTCCTCCATGACACTTTTACGAATGGGTGGGCTGGGGCTATATCTAGCCCCAATCAAAGATGAGTCAGATGGGGCACAAAAGGGGTCTTTCGACCATGCCTTCATATCATTATAAACCAGAGAGAGAACCCAATTATAGATAATGGCTTTTGTCTATAACCATAAGGTAAGATGAAAATCCAAATGCATGCCAAAACATGACTTCAGACATCAAAAGTCTGACAAGAGCCCAGGCCACTAAGCCCAGGGCTCTAAAAGAGTTCCATCAATGTGCATTCATCAATATTGATACTGACAAGATATCAATTGCTCCATGTACCACTCTGCTACTGGCTCGGATCAAATTCAATGGAAACAACATTGGATTTGGAATCAAGAGGACCTCAGTTCAAGGTCTTCCACTTACTAGCTCTATTAAGATCCTCTCTGGGGGCGGCTAGGTGGCACAGTGGATAAAGTACCGGCCCTGGATTCAGGAGTACCTGAGTTCAAATCCGGCCTCAGACACTTGACACTTACTAGCTGTGTGACCCTGAGCAAGTCACTTAACCCCCATTGCCCCGCAAAAAAAAAAAAAAAAAAAGATCCTCTCTGAAACCCAGTCTCCTAATCTAGAAAATGAGGGAGATAGAACAACCAGATGATCTCAAAGGTCCTAGGATCCCAACTTTCTAAATCCTATGACCTTGCATGACAAGTATCTACAAAATCAAATACACTAACATGGGTTTGATCGTGGAAATGGTCACATCAAATCATAACCATAACAGTGCTTTAAGGTTGGCAAAGTTTTATATATGTGTGTGTGTGTGTGTGTGTATACACAATATAATAAGAATCTTAGGATTGTTGTAAGCATAAACTGAGATATATATATATAATTATTATTATTATTATCCCCATGTTACAGATAAAACTGAGGCAGAGAAAAGTTAAATGATTTGCCCATCGTCATACAGCTAATAAGTATCTGAGGCAAGATTTGAACTCAGGTCTTCCTAACCCTGAGTCCAGCACTCTCCCTCCACCTCAGCCCCTAGCTTTGTACATATACAAGTAACCACACAGGTAGAACCATCCCTACAAGGGCACGAGCCCAGAGAAAAGCACGGTGCATGAAGTCTCTCGTCTCCTTTGTGTGTTTATACAGACAGCAGGTTAAAATGCAGACCAAGGGCCACCTCAAATAGGAAAAGAAGTTGTGCAAGCTGAGAAGTATCCACTTGGATATGGTGCGTGATACATAGTAATAAAATGCTTGTTGCTGGATTGTTGGAGGAAGGCTAAAAGTTCCATGTGTGCATGGGAGCTTCTGTGGCAGCTCTCCTTCCAACCTGCCTTCTCCTCCCCCTGTCACAACCCAACACCTGTCACTACCTAGCCCACACAGCAGTCCCAGGATAAAGCCATACACAAGACTTTGACGGCCACCACCACAGCCTGGCTGCAGACTGGAAAGATCTCTTTTTCCCCAACCCAGACCCACACGCTGTTTATCTGGTCTCCGGAAGTAAAGAGCAGCTAAGTCTGGAAGCTGTAACTGAGCAAAGACACCTGGTGCCGGAGTGGACAGGGCCCCAGCACTAGGGCAAGATGAAGATGCAGACACTGGGGTTAGGGGAGGAAATCTGGGGCTTTTGTGGGGGAGAGGCTGAAGACTGAAGGTGGGGTGGCACAATGGAGAGGAATCCAATGCACCCCTTCCTCTCCTTCAGTGACATTGTCCCCAGGCTCTCGATGGAGAGAAGAGCTAGGAAGTGCTAGGGGCCTAACCAGATGTCACCGCCCAGCCCCTAGTCCTGAATTGTAAAGTTCCCACAGCTGCCCAAAGTACAAATGAAATTGAAAGTTGGGGAGAAGGAAGGACCTAGTTCTAAAGAAACTCTTCTCCTACCTTAAACCAGGGGCACAAAGCAGCCCTGCTAGTGGAACATGATCTTATCCTCTCCTGTACCCCCAAGAGTGACAACCCAACTCCCCGTCCAGATCACGACATAAGGTGCAATCTAGCTTCTTCCTGATCCCCCCAAGTCCCATCCTGCCCACCCTACCCTCACATCCCCTGCCGTGCTCCTCACCATCCTTCCGGTAGAAAGCAATCTCCACCTTGCGCTCCTCGGCCCCCAGCAGAGCCTGAGCAATCTGGGCAGCAGCCCGGCGCTGGGTCCTCGGGCCATGCAGGAAGTCACAGGTGCAGGGCCGCTGCATCACCTCTGCCCGAGAATAGCCACACAGTTCACAGAAGCCATCATTGCAGTAGATGACAGCACAGTTTTCCACCCGGGCGTTAGCAATGATGAACTTTCGGCCTGGGTTGAAAAAAGAAGAACATGAAGGAGCCGGAAGAGGAAGCGGGGATGCCTAATCCCCTGTAGAAACCCTTGTCCCCTTCCCAAGACTCATTCACACAACAGAAACTCTGCCTGTGGAGGAATTGTAGAAGAGGTGATATGGGATGGTAGAAAGAGAGCACTGAATTTGGGGTCAGAAGAACTGGGCCCTATTACTTAGCACCTGTATGACTGTGGGCAAGTCACTTCCCTTACGGGGGCCTCAGATTCCTCATGTGAATCCTCATCATGGAAAGAGATACTCTCTAGGGTTCCACCCCGCTCTGACATCCGATAATCCATTCCTAAACATTCTGTCTCAGGAGGTAAAACTCTCCAAAATTCCCTTTTGTGGGGAGAGAAGAAGAAGGGACACACGGTCACCTAGATACAGAGACCCTTCCCAAGCATCCCTTAGAAACAGGGGCTCTGGGAGTCGTAGTGGCCAGTGCCGTCAGCCCTAAAGGGCCCGGTCCTTGCTGTCCCCCTGACCGCCTGTGCCCACAGGTTGGCACCACAGCTTCTCTGGGCAGCAAGCCAATCTCTCCACCCCCTCCTGCTCCTCACCCTGGGCTGAGGCCAGCCTGGGCGGGTGTTAGCAACGTGTGTCAGCAGTCGCGTCAAAGGCATAAACATCAGGCTGGAGATGACCACGAGAGGATGCCCCCCACCCCAGCCCAAGAAGCTGCGCTTCATCCACCACCCATCCCTCCCAGCCTGCCAGCTTGGAAAGGGGAGATGAGCAGCAGCCCTTTTCCTCCCACTGCCCACTTTTGGGCTGAATGGTTCCTGCTTCTTCCTACCCACTCCTCACTATTCGGACAGCAGCACTGCAGCTCTAGGAGGCATCCATTTCCTCAGGGATTCCCTCACAGCAAAGGCAACTCCCACCAGGGATCCCCAAACTCTCCCTCTGCAGACGCTGGGCCCTTCCTACTGAAGCCCACTCACTGAGCACTACCAGTCCTCCCTCAAACAGGCGGACATGGCAAACCACTCCCCCCCCCCCCCCCGCCTCATCAAGAACTAACACACGAAAGAAGTCAAATCTGAGATAGGGGAATGGCTAAAGCTTGAGATTAAAGGGAATATTAAGACCTGGGAGAAACCATGAGCTCATAGGCAGGGGGGGAGTGGGGTGGGCATCGAAGTGAGCCTCAGGATTGGATCCCTAGGAGTTACAAGAGCACAAATAATAAGGCTGGTATAAAGCAATGGAAAGGAATGGAGGGAGGGGTGAGGAAGGGCCCTGTCAAGGTCAGCTTGGCCCACAGGGAGCCAGAGCAGGCATACAGGCTGTTCCTCTAGGGACTATTTGGGGGGTACTTTCCAAAACCTGGGCTTCCCACCATGGAAGGGAAGTCCTTTTGGGCCAGTTCCAGCTAGGGACCTGTCACACACATTACACCACCTCCACCCCTGGAAAAGCCAGGCTGGTCAGAGAAAAGGATAGCCTAGTATCCCTGGAGGTGCCAGGGAAGACGCACTCAGGGATAAGTGCTTTTTATAAACAGAGGTTTCCGGCCAAGACAGTCTTTAATGCTAAGTGTGCTGCATAAAGGGCTTTCTCCCTTTCTCCCTGCCTGCCCCCCCTCCCCAGTCAGCCTTGAGGACAGACCCTGGTTGTTCCCCCTCTCAACCCTGTAGAAGTGCCACTCCCCCCTCCCATCCCACTCCTAATTATGGCCCTGGAATGAGGCAGTGAGAGCTCTTCCCTAGCAGCAAACCCCAATGTCCACCAGTTCATCCTTTCCCATGGCATAGATTCTAATTGTTCCCAGAAGATCAGCCCAAAGGAGACTACCTAGTTCCTGGACCTGACAGGGATTCTTTTTCCCTTAAGGCTACCCTGCTCTCTTACCTCCAAGGGGCCTATTCCTATCAGAGCTGGAGTAACTTTGAGTCAGTTTCCCCATTTGTCTTCATTTCCTTCCCTTCCTCTCTCCTCCTTTCTCCTCAGTGTCAGGGTCCAGTCCTATCTCAAGGATCTCAATGTCTCATCTAAGGACCCCTGGGTCCATCCCTGGCTCAGTCAAGGCCCAGTGGAAAAGCAAAACAGGGATGGGAATACCCAGTACCAGCTATCCACTGCACAGTCAAAAACGGTTCCCAGAACAAGGAGAGGGCTGGGAGTTTCCATTACCCGTTTCTTCCCTCCTAGAAGGAACCTCAAATCACCTATCCAAACTCCAATTTACAAGGAAAAAAGCTAAAACTCAGAGAGGTGACATAACTTTCCCAATGTCACACAGCTAGTTTCAGGGTTGTTGTTTGCAATGATTTGAGCCCTACTCACTTCTAAAAAGGATCTGAGGCAGACACACAGCTGGTTACTGGCAGAGCAGGAATTAAAACCCAGGTCTCCTGCCTTCCGGTCCAGTACCTTTCTCTGCTCTTCTTACAAAAGGGAAAGCTCTCCAAACCTGCCCCCGAACTGTTGCCCTCCACCAAAACCCCTCTTTCCTCCACCCAGAGATCATCCTGTTCCTTTATCTCTGGGCAATGCTTCTTTTCCCCTCCCTGCCCCCATCGCTGAAGGACAGACACCCCCGCTGTTACAAGCACTCAGTGTGCCTGTCCTGCCCTCCTTGCAGGGTCATGAGCAAAGAATGTCATACTCTCCCAGTTGTTCTCACTGTCACAGGTTTTCACACCAATGCTATCAGTGGCACATGTGCGTCCACACAAACACACGGATTTTGGGGTGAAGTCTCTTCTTACCAGCAAGACGTCCCCCCAGACACACATCTCCCCTTCCCTTCACCACCCCAGCTCGGGCCCCCAGAAAACAGGATGGTGTGTATATTTCAAAGTCAGCTCTACATCATCTGTGTGTGTGTTTCTCTGTCTCTGTCTCTATCTCTCTGTGTGTGTCTCTCATTCACACACACACACACACACACACACACACACACCTCTCACACACCACCAAGTAGGCACACCTCCCTTCAAGACCCAGGATCTCACACTATCCCCTCCCAGCCCAATCTTGTCCCGAGTACTAATGCTCACATGATAACTGGAGGGCAAGCACCCTAATCCCTCCCAGGAAAGCTGTTGTGCCTGACAAACCTAGCATGGTCTGTGAGTGGGCCTTGAACACCAACGTACTACACGTTCAGGGTTACATACATAGCTCCTGCACACCCTGGATATCGTTCTTCACTCAATACACTTGGTGCCTCACACTCACCCACATGCAATACAGAAAGGATCCCTAAATATTCCAGGTCATTTTCCTTTACCCACTCTCAGGGTTGCTTACATTTTGTATACTCAGCTACACACTCAGTATAATGAGATCATATCTATGGTCCCTGAACACCAGGAGGCTCTCACACCTGCACACAGAGGTATACATCCTTTACACTAAGGGTTACACACAACACACACAGAATCAATACCTCTCCCTCTCCCCCCCCCCCACACACACACCATCACCACCACACACAGACCTAGATATACATCCCACAGGTTTAGAATCATACATAAGAAGCCCCCAGCACTACAGATCTCTCACATAATCAGATTGTGCACAGTTAAGTTCTCTCACGGCACTCTTGGGGTCACACACAGTTCTCAACCGGGGAAAGACACACAACCCTTACCCCACCCCCCACACATATGCGGCTTTGCACCAAACTTGGCACACATCCAATCCCATCCTCTTGTTCTCCAACCAAAGCCCCCTCCTAGCTGGCATAGCCTTCTGCCCCCATTTTACACATTTCCTTGCACACTCCCTAATGTACACCTCGGGCACGCCCCCCTACATCCCCCATCCACACTCTAGCACCCCCTCGCACAATCCGGGGCCACGGCCCCCCTCCCCCCGCCCAACCTCTCCTCACATACACAGCATCGGAGCCCCCTCAGCGCGCCCCCGCCCTATCCCGCCCACCCCGCACTCACTCTGGCCCTCAAACTTGCGAATGATGGTGTCCAGGAAGGTATTCTGCGGCGCGACGTGGCCCCTCCGGACCGGCATCCTGAGCCCATGGGGCGGGCCGGGCGGGGCCGGCGCTGCGGCTCCTCGGCCCCCTGCACCCTACCCCACCCCTAGCCGGCCCGGCCCGGCCCCGGACACCAAGCTGCGGGCGGCCCGGCCCGGCCCGGCCCGGGCTCAGGGTTCGGGCGCCCTTCGCCCAAGCCAAGGACGGGCTGGGCGAGGCCGGGTCTCCGAGCGTGTGGCGGGGGCCCAGTCTAGAGCCGCCCGGGCTCCCGAGGCCAACCCGCACGCACGCACACCTGTCCGCTCCCGGCGGCCGCCCGCCCGCCCGCCTTGCCCGCCCCGCAGCAGGAGCCCGCCCTGCTTCCCCACTGTGTGGCCCGGCGTGGAGGGCACCCCAGCTCCCGGCAGGCTACACGGACAGCGGGCTCCCGCGCTGGAGGAGCCGATGGCTTGAGGCTGCGGCTCAGGCTGCTGCTCCGGACTTGGAGGGGTTAACGTGCTGCGCCCCCCCACACACACCCTCCACCTCCCTCCTCAATCCCCCACCCTCGCCTCTCCTCCCGCCGCACGCCCGCAACTCCCATTGGCTGAGCCAGGCGGAGCGCTCCCCCCGCCACCTCCCATCGCCACCAGCCCCGCTCCCTCCCCTCGCCATACTTAGGAACCCCGGAGACTCAGTGCGCAGGGAAAGGGGGAGGAGACCCGCGAACTGGGAGGACTAGGGGACAGGTGCGAGAAGATCGCCACATGCTGCGGGGTCCTGGGCCTGGGCTGGGGGTGGGGCAATCGAGGGGGATGGTGAGGGAACTGGCTTAAAGGGCATAGGAAGCTGAACCAAGCGGGTCTCTACTTGTTTGTGGTGCTGAACACATAGTAGGGACTGAATAAATAATAATGATTTGAAGGGCCAGAGGAAAAGGTTATGGAGAGAATCCAGAGAGAAGGAGCTAGGGTCGATCGAATAACCGTGGAGGTGAAATTAGGACCAAAAGCTGTCCGAAGGTATCAGCGTCTTGGAGAACAGGAGCCTTGTTTGAGGGTTAGTGTCTCAAGAGAAGGGCTAAAGGAGTAGATGTCCTGGCCTTCCCCTCCACCTCAACAGTGGCCCTTCTGACCCCAAGAGGCACAGAACGGAGTACACCCAGAGACTGCTGTCATCAAAGGCCTACCGGACGCAGAGCAGTGATGGGGGCAGGGACAGAGTCCAACTGACCGAGGTAGCAGCCCAGGGAAATAATAGATAAGGGGAGAATGGATCTGGTTTAAAGAATGGCGTTCCAATTGGCGAACGCATCTGCCTGCCCGCCCCTGACTCCGTCCTGGGAGTAGCGTAGGACTGAACCTCACGTCTGTATCTTCACCAATACCCCCTGCCTCGGGGCCCCAGTAGTGGCCCAGCCCAGAGGGAGAACCCCAGGCTCCCTCTCTTCTCTCAAGCCCCTCCCCCTAAGCCAGCCAGCTGGTTCCCTCCAGCTGCAGCTCCCTTATTTAGGCAAGGAGGCAGGGAGGATGCTGAAGGGCAGAATGTCTGCATGCCTGGCCTGTGGTCTGAGTGGGGGGCTGTCAAAGTGGGAAGGCATGCTGGCCACTACACTGGCTAGAGCAGGGGGCCCTGATGGAGGGCCAGAGCATGGTAAGACTGGAGTGTTGACAGCTGAGCAGAGTTGGGGGGGGAGGAGCCAGCAGCTGAGGACATCCAGGCCCCCTCCCCTAGAGCAGAGATCCGGAACCTGTCTGGGATGGATGGGGCCATGTGGGGGACCCTGAGGACTTGCAGCTGCCTCTGTCCTTGGAAAGAGAGGGCCAAAGGACAAAGGGAGCCCCAGATCCCAAAATTCCCATCTAGTCACCAGGCAGGACTGCATTGAGAAGAAAGGGGGAGGCATGAAGGAGAAAAGCCTAGAAAGAAGTAATTACGAGTACCCTTTTCCAGGCTCTCTCCCCACCACATCACCCTTTGAGACTAGTGGTTTAGGGAGACTGAAATGGAATGAAGAGGGAGAAGGAAGGTCTAGCCAACTAGTGCTTTAAAAAAAAAAAAAGATTCAAATTGTTCTCTTCACTGCCCTGAAAATGCATATATAGAGGGATTGCACACACACACACACACACACACACACACACACACACACACACACGACACATGAAACCCTCCCACTTCAGGTTGCCTTTTGCCCTTTTGTGACTTCCTGTTCCTTCCAAAGCGACTCTTGATGATCTTTTAAACCTCATTTCACCCATATGAAGGGAACAGAGGTGGAGGAGAGTTCACAGTGTGAAGTGTCAACATCATCCCATTAGAGCCAGTCTGAATCCTAAAGCCAAACTGAGAGTGGGTAAGGAAAGGATAGGCAACTAAATCAAGACTTCAGTTTATTGAAATCCCTCTCTTTCCAGGCCTGTGGAGAGATTGAGAGAGAAACCACTCCCCCTTGTACTAGAGGGTGGTAATGGGAAGAGAAAAATGCTGCCTCAAGCAGGAGGAAAAGGTTTTAGAGCCTTGACTAGTTCCTAAGGGACCTGAGGAGAGAGAGAATCAGGCACTAAGGACAAGGTAGAAACTAATTTACAATGAGACTTCCTGCCCCCCTCACCCCTTGAAATGTGACAGCCAGGACACCTCCATCTCTTCTCCCAAAAAGAGGCAGAGAAACCCTGCTCTAATGCTGATCCCCTAGAAATGCGCTGGACAAAGAAAACTGAAAGGACACTTGCAGGGAAATTGTTCTGCCCCCAAACCAGGTTAGAAAAAGACCCCTTGCCTTAGAATCTAAGGAGATGGGGAAGGTGGAGGGAGAGGGAAGAAGAACCAAAGACAGAGAGAACCAGAGGCAAAGAAAAAGCTTCCACCATAACTCCAGATACTTTTGCTCAGAAGAGCCGGAGGGCCTCTCCTGCTGGCCTCCCCCGCAGACATGGCCTAAGGCCATAGGATAATACCAGCCTGTCCCAAGAGACACCTTCCCTGGGACACAATCTAACTGACACCAGAGGATGAAGAGAAACAGATGGTTTTTATTGAGACACCTTTCCCCTCCCATTCCTCTACCAACTTCCTCCCATCTTGCCTGGTCCCAGGTTGTTGTTATCGTTCAATCATCCTTCAGTCATGTCTGACTCTTTGTGACCCCATTTTTTGGTTTTGGTTTTTTTGGTTTTTGGTTTTGTTGTGTGGTTTGTTTTCTTTTTGGTGAAGCAATAAGGATTAAGTGACTTGCCCAAGGTCATACAGCTAGTAAATGTCAAGTGTCTGAGGCTAGATTTGAACTCAGGTCCTCCTGAATCCAAGGTCGGTGCTTTATCCACTGTGCCACCTAGCTACCCCTATGACCCCATTTTCTTGACAGAGATATGGATTGGTTGGCCATTTCTTTCTCCAGCTCATTTTACAGATGAGGGAACAGAGGCAAAAAGAGTTATGTGACTTGCCCTGGGTCATGGCTAATAAGTGTCTGGATTCAGGAAGATGAGTCTTCCTGACTCTAGGCCCAGCACTCTATCCATTTGGCTACCTAGTTTCCCAGGTAAAGATGTGGACCAAATCTTAATTCTAAAGAATAGAAAGGGGATGAGAAAAAACATGTATTTAAGCCTCAACACATATTCTCCCTTACCTTGTCTATAATGGAAGAAAGTTATAAGGAAGGAAATGTTCCTCCCCCAGCTGCCTCCAAAAAGAGGTAGATGAGCAGTGAAGTCCTATGCCACAGAGTGATTATAACAAGAACTACCTCCAAGCCACCAAAAAATAAAAAATCTAAAGAGACTAAGAAAGAAGCCATCCCTGACACTGCCTTCACCTGAATCTTGACTACCCTGGGGGAGTGATGGGGAGAGGAGGGGAAAAAACACTGAGAAGCCTTCCCCTGTTCTTGGACCCCAAAGAAGAGAAGAGGAAGTCATACTGAAAACCCCCTGAAGAGAAGGAAAACAAATTACAGTCAGGGAGGATCCCCAGAGACGGTTACAGTCAGAGGGGAAGAACAAACACATGGTCAGGTGGGACTAGGAGAAACGGCATGCAGGGAAACTGATGCTCAAAAACCGTAAGGGAGGAAGAGATATAGCAATACCTCTATCCCAAATAACCCTAAAGTCTGAGGAGGGGATGAGACTGTACCTGAGGGATGATTCTCTGTACAACTCGATCTTGAAAAGAAAAAAATTAAGATGGGGGTAGGAAGGGGACAGAAACTGTCTACAATGCTCCCTAACAGCTGGAGTTCCTTAGACCCCAACCCTCATGTATATGGAGGTCAAGGACTCACTTTGCTTACTTTATTGCCTTTCCTTTAGTTTAATGGCTTGCATGCTGCTGCCTTCTACATTCCTTATTCCAGAATCAAACCCTGAGCCCAATCCCTTCAGGCTGACCTCTGTCACTCCTAGGCAGATCTCCTTGACTTGGTCATAGGACCACATGCTAATGGGGTCATAATTCATCTAGTTTCAACCCCTCGTTTTACTGATCCAGAAACTGAGGCCTAGAGAGGTTAAGTGAGTTGCCTCACTTCATATGGATAGCCCTAGACACAAAAACCCTGGCTTCCCAATTCATCAATCTCCTCAATTCCCATGACCTGTGCCCTCACTCCACCTCAACCACAAAGAGGAGTGGTCATCGATTCCTCTGTCTCTACTTACATCACAAACCACCTGGTTCATACCCTCATCACCTCTTTCCTGAACTATTACAATAGCTGCCTAATTATCTCCCTAACTCTGATCCATCCCTTCTCCAATCCATCTCCCACATAGAGCTGCCAAACGGATATTCTTAAAACAGATCTATGTTACTCTCCTCTTCAAAAAGGTCTTTGCGTAATTAAAGGTTATTTAAGCAAGTTTTTGTTTTTCCTCTGACCAAATGCTCTACTGCTAAAATAATGAAGAAACCCTGAACAGTGGTCAGGAAAAAGAGCACCCCGGTTCCATTTCGTCTGTTTTGTCTTGTTTTTAACCTTTCCTGTCTCAGTGTGTTGATTTAGAAAGAATAGTGGACTTAGGGGCAGCTAGGTGGCACAGTGGATAAAGCACCGGTCCTGGATTCAGAAAGACTTGAGTTCAAATCTGGTCTCAGACACTTGACACTTACTAGCTGTGTGACCCTGGGAAAGTCACTTGACCCTCATTGCCCTGCAAAAAAAAAAGAAAGAAAGAAAGAAAAGAATAGTGGACTTGGAGGCAGAAGGTCCGAATTCAAATTCCAATGCTGCACAACTTTGGGTAAGGCTTTTCCATCTCTTTGAGCTCAATTTCTTTATTTGGATGATGGGAATCATAATAACTTTTCACAGGTTATGAGGGAAATACAATGCTATATAAATGAGAGCTGTTATTACTCTGTCTGGCATAGTTTTTTGAGACTAAGGATTAGAGAGGTCTCCGATCTTTGGAGACAAGTAAAAAGGGTTTCAGAATGAGAACAATCAGTAAGTACTCACTGAGGAGCAGCTAGGTGACACAATGGATAAAGCACTGGCCCTGAATTCAGGAGGACCTGAGTTCAAATCTCGCCTCAGACACTTGACACTTATTAGCTGTGTGACCCTAGGCAAGTCACTTAACCCTCATTGCCCGCCCCAAAAAAATTAATAAATAAAAAATAAGTACTCATTGAGTCCCTGCTGTGGGCTTAACCCTATACTAGGGGGAGAAAGGGGGAGAGGAAAACACAGTCCCTGACATTCAGGAGTTCACAGTCTGAACTAAAAGACAAAAAAAAAAACCCTGAATATACATAGGACAGTTACAAAATAATTAAGTAAATAATAATGATAATTATTAAGTTACAAACTATGTGGTAACACTGATTGTAAGTACAATGAGAATTCAAAGAATGGAAAGAGAGAATGTCTTATTAAGACTAGAGAAGTCAAGGAAGTCTTTATGAAAGAAGGGGACCACTAAGGATAAGTAGGATTTGCAAAGAGGGGGAGGGAAGTCATCGATGCTGTAGAAACATCTTGAACTAAGTTAGGGAGGCAATAATAATCTCCTCCTCTACCCAAAGCAAGGTCCCAGTTAGCAAGCCAGGGTTAAACAGGCTCGGGAACAAGTTGTGAGACATACTATAGACTTTAATTTTCTGAGACATTAGACCCCCGTCTCCATCTGATTTAGTGACTGGAGTTGGACTCTCTGGAGACTTCAATAGGAGGGATATTTATGAGGGTCTGAAGCTATAAAGAATTAGGCCAGGAAAGTCAGCTAGTTCCAAAGGAAGTGGGGTGGGGTATGGTCAGGAAGGGCAGGAAGGTGTGCCAAGGCTGCAGGTTCCAGATTTGCTCCAGTTTGCTGCCTCTGTCCAAGGTTCTGAACACCCCATTCATGCCCAGTTGGGCAAGAAGCAAAGGGAAGGAATCTCAGGCCAGAAGGACCTGAGTCTTCAGTAGGGTAGAGTGAATTGGGAACACCACCCCAGACCCAACATTGGAGGGAAATTCTGCTTTTTGGAACTGGGCAAATGATTCAGCAAGGCTATGGCAAAGACAAAAAGAGGTAGTTCTACTAGCAGGTTCTAAAAAGTGAGCTGAAGTTACATAAAAATATATGTATGTGTGTGCATATACACAAAAATCACTTCAGTGATATATGTGTGTGTCACTTTCATCATCATTGTCACTATGGCAAATTAGGTTTCCTTTAAGCTGCCCTCTTCTCCTTCAAAGCTACCTCTGACATTCATTTTAACCCATTTTACCTATCTTTCCCATTAAAGTCCTTCTCCAATGCCTCATCATTATGTGGAGGTAACACTGAGTTCTCAAAAATGATCTCATTTGAGCACACATTCTAATATGCCTGGAGAAGCTTTGAGTATGCTTCTAAAGATGGACCCTGCATCTGTTCTGAGGGGCTCTTTACCACAAGTTAATCTTCTTTTTCTTTTCTTTTCTTTTTTTTTTTTTTGGTGACAGTAACTCATGAAAAGTATCAACTATAGTGTAGAAGGGACTGCAGTTTCTGTTTGTGGAGGTATTCATTATGCACACTGATGAAACCATGAGTTTTTGAAGTACTGGAACGGGTCACCAGTATAAACATTTGGAGGGAGGAAGGATAAGCACAGAGCGTGATTTTGATCAGGCTCCTAAACCCTGTAGGGTTGCACACATCTCTTCTTCCAAAAACAGTCTTATTGCTGACTCCCAGGCAATGTTATTTTGACTACACCAAATCAGGGAGCCAAGGTCTAGGCATACAAGAAACTGAAGAAGATGGGAAGAGGGTTCGAGTTCAATAGAATCAGAAACACAGTACCCAAGTGCACAGGGAGGTTGAAGGGTAGCTGCTGGGGGTCAAAGCTGGCTGTTAACCCCCTAGGATTATAGTTTGCTCCAGCTACTGTTCCTGCTGAAACCTGAGGCAGAACTCAAAGCTGAAACTTTACCTATAATTTACAATAACAGGGACAGGGGCACAAAAACAATCATCTGCCTCATGACTCAGTGAAGTCCTGGGTTCTCTATAACCAATGGTCAGGGGAAAGAGCTCCCAGGTCTACTGCGGCTGCCTCCATGAATTCATTAAGTAACCAATATATCAAGTATCATTAAGTGACTAAATATATCAAGCAAAGTCCTATGCATGGTATTGTAAGGGTCACAAAGAAGTAGGGCACCGTTTCCTTAAGGAGCTTATAGTTACACACATTCATGGCAAATTAAATTCTAATATGTCAAATTTGCCTAGATCTTCAAAATTTAAAAAGTCCTTTCTTCTTAACATCGCTGTGAAGGTTATTTTGGACATATTATTAAATTCATTTTACAGGCGATGCTACTGAGGCTCAGAAAGGTAACTGCACCCTAGATTCAGAGCTGGAAGAGTTCTCTGAGGCTTTCTAGTACAACCCCACTCATTTGACAGATGAGGAATCTGAAGACCACAAACCTAGGAAGTACCAGCGTTGGTGTTCATATCTATGACCAAGTCCTAGAATTTCATGGCTGGAAAGGACCCCAGAGTCATTCAGTACAGTTTGAACTTGAACATGAAATCCTTGCTACAGTGCCCTCTAACTTCAAAACCAGCACTCTTTTGACCACTGCTGTCTCCTCTAACAACCACTTAAAAGCTGTCACAAGACAGAAGATGACTAAAGTGTCAAATGAGTGGAAGACCCCAAATGCAATGAAGTCAAAGGAAATAGAAATCACTTTAGAGATAGAGTGCTCTAGGGGCAGCTAGGTGGCACAGTGGATAAAGCATGGACCCTGGATTCAGGAGGACCTGAGTTCAAATCCAGCCTCAGACACTTGACACTTACTAGCTGTGTGACGCTGGGCAAGTCACTTAACCCTCATTGCCACACACACGAGAGAGAGAGAGAGAGAGAGAGAGAGAGAGAGAGAGAGAGAGAGAGAGAGAGAGAGAGAGAGAGTGCTCTGAGATCATAAGATCATAGATTTAGAACTGGAAGAGAACTTAGAAGCCACCTGGCCCAACCCAACTTACAGATGAAGAAACTAAGGTACAAAGAGGTTTAGGGACTTTCACAGGGCCACACAGCTAGAGTGAATCAGGAAGTGACCCTAAGTCTCCCTAATTCCAAATTCCAGCTATTCTACCTTGCCTTAGGCTTCAGAGAGGAGGTAGAGCAGCTTGAGCAGAACCCTAAAGAACAATCAGGATTTGGCTAAACTGAAAGAGGTAAGGGAGTATTCTCAGAACTGCAGCCCAGCAGTGAGTCTTTTTTATGTGAGAGCTGGTGGAAATGTGTAGAATGGTAATAACACAATTAATACATTAATTACAAAAAAACTAACATTTATTTGACTTTTTAGGGTTTTCCATGTGCTTGCTACATATTACCATTTTTGATGCTCACAACCTTGTGAGGAAGGTGCTGCTATTATCCCTATCTTGCACATGAAGAAATTGAGACAGACTGTAAGTGACTTGACTAGGGTCACGTAGCTGGTGTCTAAGGTATGGTTTGAATTCTGTTCTTCCTTATTCTAAGTCTAGTGTTCTATCCAGTATGCCACATAGGGACCCCAAACCCACAGCATATATGCTTCGGATCCCAAAACCAAGACTCCTATTACATCTACTCCATTCTCTACCCCACCCCCCAACTCAAACACCAGTCTGCAGGGATAGGGAAATGAAATTCATTCAGCTAGTGCAATTCAGACAGCACCTGCTGGGTCTGACCACAGTTATCACTGATTTCCCCAATTCTATAACATGCTGTGTATGGAATCTGCATGAGAGGACACAGACCTCCAAGAACACTACTACCCATCCAAATGATGAGCCAAAGGGAGGAGAGTCAGCCCCCTCCCGACCAGCACCACTACCTCCCAGGCTACCTTTATCTCTCTCCTGCACACACAACCCTGCCCCTCCCCAAATTCTCTTTCTGTCACAACCAAGCATAGCCTGTTTTCCTCACACCACCGAGCCATCATTCACCAATTCCCTTCCTAGTCTCCTGTATCCTTAAATGCCCTGGAGAAACGTGTAGGGCTTTAGCTGCTCTTTGGATCACAGGATTTGTCCAAGAGAAGGCTCCCCTGCCCTGCACAAAACACTGCACTCCCTTCTGCTTTTGAGCACCACAATGCCATAATGCTCAAAAAAAGCAGTGCCCTGGGGGCAGCTATGTGGTAGTGGATAAAGCACTGGCCTTGGATTCAGGAGGACCTGAGTTCAAATTTGGCCCCAGACACTTGATGCTTACTAGCTGTGTGACCCTGGGCAAGTCACTTAACCCTCATTGCCCAGCAAAAACAAAAACAGGGCTCTGGATTTACAGTCCGAGGACCAGAGTTTGAATACTGCTTCTGCTGCTTATTACCTGAGTGGCTTTGAACTAACTACTTTACCTCCCTGGGCCACAAGTTCCTGGTCTGTAAAATGATTGTTAAAAGAGGTGATCTCTAAGTTCTCTTCCAACTCTACAGCATAGGACTTTTGCAAGCTAAGTTCTGGAAGGAAGTGGTGTTAGCCCAAAGTCATGAAGGGTTAGGTCCAAGCAGGAGTCCAGGAGGGCAACTGGGAAAGACCAGGACATCACTGTTAATACTACATACTTACCCCTGCTGCGTTTGTCGCACTGTGCTACATGCTGGGAACACAGGAGCATAGACGTGGTTCCTGCCCTCAAGGGCCTTATAGTCTAGGTTAAGAAATATATCATTGGGGCAGCTAGGTGGCGCAGTGGATAAAGCACCGGCCCTGCAGTCAGGAGTACCTGGGTTCGGATCCGGCCTCAGACACTTACCACTTACTAACTATGTGACCCTGGGCAAGTCACTTGACCCCAATTGCCTCACTAAAAAAAAAGAAAAGAAAAGAAAAGAAATATATCATGAAAAGGCAAAAATATAATATAAGCATTGGGAGGCACCTCGGAGGCTAAAGCCCTCATTCCCATGTCTTCTTGCCTAGAAATAAGGAAGGTTCTGTTTCACAATGCCCTAACCCACCGTCCCCCTTTTCTCCAATAGAAGCCCCTGGGAGGTGTGGGAGGGGGCTGTTTCCTGGCTAATTGCCCGGTGATGGTTGCTAAGGAGCTTCCCTGGCCAGCCGCACTTGATGCACAGCAAAAGCCCCATGCTCCCCGGAGGCCCTAGCACCAAGGCAACCACACCAGAAAACTGGGCCAACCTGAGGGAGGGAATGAAGAGGGTGGGGAGTGGGAAGGGCAGAGACAAGGGTGTGGGCAGGTAAAAGTAGGAAAGGGAGAATCTCTGACCTCAAAGCCTAAAACAACCCACCATCTGATACCTGGGAATAGAAATGTCTGCAGCCAAACATTCAGGTGGAGATCACAGCATTCACAGTTGGAAGGGATCTTAGAAATCATCTCATCTTAACAGATAAGGAAACCAAAGCCCAGAAAGGGGAAGGGTTTGGCCTACTACAGTCACGCAGGGGGTCAGTAACTGGAATTCAAATCCAGGTCCAAAGATTCTAGATTTAATGTTATTCACAGTATGCTGCCCAGCTGATCTGTCACTAGAGGGCCAATTAGAGGATACCTAGAGAACAATTTGGCCAGTCTCACGGAAACTTTTCATACCAGATAGTCTGATCTTAGGAAATGCCTATCTTTCCTTTTAGGATCCAGGGCTTATGCAACATTTAGTTTTCCTATGAAAGTGTTGCATGGGGGCAACTAGGTGGCGCCGTGGATAAAGTACTGGCCCTGGATTCAGGAGGGCCTGAGTTCAAATTTGACCTCAAACACTTGACACTAGCTGTGTGACCCTGGGCAAATCACTTAACCCTCGTTGCCAGAAAGAAAGAAAGAAAGGAAGGAAGGAAGGAAGGAAGGAAGGAAGGAAGGAAGGAAGGAAGGAAGGAAGGAAGGAAGGAAGGAAGGAAGGAAGGGAAGGAAGGAAGGAAGGAAGGAAGGAAGGAAGGAAGGAAGGAAGGAAGGAAGGAAGGAAGGAAGGAAGGAAGGAAGGAAGGAAGGAAGGAAAGGAAGGAAGGAAGGAAGGAAGGAAGGAAGGAAGGAAGGAAGGAAGGAAGGAAGGAAGGAAAGGAAAGGAAGGAAGGAAGGAAGGAAGGAAGGAAGGAAGGAAGGAAGGAAGGAAGGAAGGAAGGAAGGAAGGAAGGAAGGAAGGAAGGAAGGAAGGAAGGAAGGAAGGAAGGAAGGAAGGAAGAAAAGAAAGAAGAAAAAATGTTTCATAGGACAGCTAGGTGGCACAGTAGATAGAGCACTGGTCCTGGAGTCAGGAGGATCTGAGTTCAAATCTAGTTTCAGACACTTGACACTTACTGGCTATGTGATCCTGGGTAAGTCACTTAACCCTGATTGCCTCAAACATCCAGGGCTATCTCCAGTCATCCTGATGTAGATCTGGCCACTGGACCCAGATGACTCTGGAGGAAAGAGTGAGGCTTATGACTCTGCACAACCCTCCTTCACTCAAATCCAATTCACTGCAAGTCATGACATCACCTCCCAATGTCATGGTCCTCCTCGAGAACAAAGGACAAACAACAACAACAATGAAAGTGTTGCAGCATCCCTATGTAGGGGGCTCTGCATACAACCTAGCCCTAGAGGCAAGGAGACCCCAAGAGCAAAAGAATTAGTGAAGGCCAAAATCTCTCCTTCCCTCCCCTCTGTCCCCCTCCCTTTCACCACCAGCACACACAATCCTATAGAGAGCTGTTTCACCCAGACAGGACTCTGAGGGGAAAAAAACAAAACTCAAATGCCGCCTAAATCTCAGAAGAAATCAGAACTTGACCTTTTTAGGGGAGACCAGTCCCCAGGAGTCAGTCCTGGTCTGCTCACATCTCGACAAACCTTTCGGGGTTTCCCAAAGCTCTGTTGGCCCAAGGGGTGGGACTTAGAGCCCTGAAAGATTAATGACCTCAAATAATATTCATACAAGATTCAGGGGTCCCTAGGGTGTCACCAACCAGAGTAATCACCTGGTCCTGAATTTTCAGACCATATCATATAGTCCAGTGGGGGGAGGAGGAGACAACCTGCCGGGGAAAGAGGCAGTTCCACAGACTAAAATACAATTTGTTTCAGAATGTAAGACCCACCCCCTTCCCTCCTAAATCTCCTGTGACAGTCCGTCCCTGCTATGTACAATCTAGCATTGCGTCAGAGTGAAGTGTTAGACTCGAAGTCAGCAAGACCTATGTTCAAATTCCATCTCAGGCACTTTCTGGCTATGTGACTCTGCTGAAGCACTTTTTTTTTTTTTTTGGTGAGGCAATTGGGGTTAAGTGACTTGCCCAGGGTCACTAGTAAGTGTCAAGTGTCTGAGGCCGGATTTGAACTTAGATCCTCCTGACTCCAGGGCCGGTGCTTTATCCACCGCGCCACCTAGCTGCCCCTCTGCTGAAGCACTTTAAGCTCCCTGAGTCTCAGCTTCCTCACCTGTCCTTTCTGGTCTAACCCTAAGATCTATGATCTGAAAGTTTGTCATAAGCAGAAAATTGCTAGAGGAAAAGCCCTCACATGGACCAAGAGGTTTGATCTCTGGCAAAAGGGACATTTCCAGGGTCCCTGGAAGGCATTTGGCTGTGCCCGGGAGGCTTTTGCTGGGTCGCGGTGAAATCACGGTTTCCAGTTTTTCAACAAAACTCTCTAGCCTTCTACCGCCCCCTTGTGGATTTACTAAGAAGGGCCTGAGCTAGTCTGTGCTTCCCCTAGCTGTCGGGCCCTTTTCTGATCAACAAGGTCAACAAGGCCCGTGATTTGCCTCCTTTCCTTCGGCACCTTTTCCACACATTACTTCCGACCCCTCTCTCCAAACCCACCTTCCCCCCACCCCCCACCCCTCTCTGCTTCCTGGGAGTTTAGCAAACCTGCCCCATCCTCCTAACCAAGGGAAGAAAGGGGACCTGCTCAGAGGAAGGCCACCACCAGCTAAAGAAAGGGTTCCTGCTCCTCTTCTTCCTCCCCCCCTCCTCCCCCTCCTCCTCCTCCCCCCTCCTCCCCCTCCTCCTCCTCCCCCACCCCACTGCTCCCTATTTCCCTTCCCTCCTTTCCCCTCAGCTAGCCACCCCACCCGCCTTCGACACAGCCACAGGAAGGAAACGGCTCATAGAAAGGAGGGTGGGGCACTTCCAGCTCACACTGAAGGTCAGGGCTTAGACTGTAAGGATCTAGAGCCTTCCACTTCATCACCATCCCTACCCCACCCCACCCCCACCCCCGGGGGACCCAAGACCCAGGGCACCTTTCAGAGCCCAGTCATCCCTTGACTTCATCCCCTCCCCATCCCTTCCATACACTGGTTTCGGGAACCAAGAAGGGAAGAACTGTTAAAAGGCAGGAAGAGGGTGGGCAGAGCAGGGTCCAGACAAGGAATGGGAAATGAGAGTCACAGGATTTCATACTTGAACAGAAAAAAAAAATTATATATAGATAGATAGATAAATATATGTGTGTATGTATATCTGTGTGTGTATATATACACACAATATATATATACATCCACATATATACTCAATACACACATATATACATATATCTATATAATTTAGCCTAACCCCTTCATTTTTTCAGACGAGGAGCCTAAAGACCAGAGAATAAAGGGATTTGGTCAGTATCACAAAGGAAACGGACAACAGGGTCTGGATTGAAAGTGTTATGACCTATCTTACACACCTTTCTCCAAATCTTCGATTCTGTGACATTGGCCTCCTTGCGACTCCTCTGACAAGACACCCCGTCTCTTGACTCTGGGCATTTTCATCGACTTCTTTTAGCTTCTCTCAAGTACCAGCTAAAATGTCATCTGCGAGAAGGCTTTTCCATTCCATCTTAAGTCTAGTGCCTTCCCTCTGTATATTTCTATTTATCCTCTATATAGCTTATTTGTACATAGTTATTATTTGCATGTGATCTCCCTCATTGGATTATGAACTCCTCTAGGATAGGGATGATTGCGGATCTTTGTGTCCTTAGAATTTAGCACAGTCTGACACATCATCGGTGCCCCTACCCCCACACTATCCCTGAGGCCCCCAGACTGACTTCCTTCGTTGATTGAGATCACTGCTTTTGAAAGAATTGAAGGACTCAGAATTACAGGACTCAAAGGGCCCTTAGAAATCAAGGAATCCAAATCCCTCATTTTACAGATCAGGAAACTAAGGCCCTGAAGGGTCTCAGTTTTGCAGAGCTAGGTTTTGAACTAAGGTCATCAAAATCCAAATACAGTGCTTTTTCCACTAAGCCATACTTCCTGTAAGAATACTAGTCACTCTTTCTTCCCACATAGACCTGAATAAGCTGTGCTGGAGGATAAGGCAAGAATGGCTTCACAGAAATGAGAGTAGGCCAACCCCTAGAGGTATTTGGGAGGCGTGGACACTTCTGACTCCCAATAGCTATAATTCCATGATTATTGCTTAATTCCTTGGAGTCAAGAGAGTTTTTTGGTCTTTGAAGCATCTTTTAAAATTCAAATACCTCCAAGAGAAGTCACACCTCAAACCCATTATCAGCTAACACTTTAATTACCATTTAACACCTTTGCTGGGATTAGTTGGCAGCCCTGTGAGTATAATAAGTGAATGCTAGATAAGGTGTAGGGTCAGAGGCACTGAGACAGAGTAGGGTAGAGTACTTTGGGAGAAAGGAAAGGGATCCTAATCTGGAATGAGGGAGGGAGAAGGAGAGGACAGAGATAGCCAGGGAAGACTTGATCATTTCCTTCAGACCACCTGCCTCAATTTGGGACTATAGGAAAACTGGGAAGTCTTTTAGGTTTCATCTCTCTTGTTTTGTTTTGTTTCTTTCTGGCTTTTTTCTCTGTTTCATGATCAGACCCATAAAATGAAAAAAATTTTTAAATAAATAAAAAGATTAATCTGACAGCCATGTGCATAATGGACTGGAGAGACTGATACTATCTTAGCAGTCCAGGTATAAACATATATTGGTATGTAGTTAAGTGACTTGCCCAGGGTCACACAGCTAGTAAGTGTTAAGTGTCTGAGGCTGAATTTGAACTCAGGTCCTCCTGAATCCAGGGCCAGTGCTTTATCCACTACGCCACCTAGCTGCCCCACACATCAGTGTTTTAAGAACATACCAATAGGGGGACAGCTAGGTGGCGTAGTGGATAAAGCACTGGCCCTGGATTCAGGAGGACCTGAGTTCAAATCCAGCCTCAGACACTTAACACTTACTAGCTGTGTGACCCTGGGCAAGTCACTTAACCCCAATTGCCTCACTAAAAAAACAAAAATTTAAAAAAAAAACCACTGATGTGTTTATAACATTAGGTAGATAGATAGATAGATGATGGATGGATGGATGGATGGATAGGTAGATATGGTTAAACCTTGATTAAGTGGAGTGCTTGGGGAGATATTCTCAGAAATTTAATATTGTGGGTGTGATAGAGGGGTTCATGTGCACACAGGAAGGGTACAAATGGAAAGATACACCTGGAAAAAAACAATAACAGTGGAAGGAGGGAACACTCTGAATGTTATGTAAGTACATTGACCAAATTCTGTCCTGAAAAAAAGATGAGAAAATGTACCTCCCTACCTTCTTTGCAGAAGTGGGAAACAATGGATGAGAAGTATCACATCCTCGGTTGATGGGTTGATTAGGTTTCTCTCTCTCTCTCTCTCTCTCTCTCTCTCTCTCTCTCTCTCTCTCTCTCTCTCTCTCTCTCTTTCTCTCATAATGAATGACTCTCTGGCAAAGGGCGAGGGAGATATAAAAAAAATTTTAAAGGAAGTATGAGACTGATTAGTTTTCCTTTACACGTCTAATTATGTTACAATGTATTATTTCCGAATTTATATATTCTCTTTCCCCTTGTAAATAAACCCTGGAAAACCCACTCTCGCTTGAGGTCTGTATTGTGTGATAAACAGAGTTAAGGAGAGAAAGGGGAAGTTGATGCCACACTCAGATATCTTATGGCAGCATCAAGAGAGGAGAGAGGTAATTAGAGATCCTCTTGGGTATAAGCAAGAATATTTCTTTCCAAGGGAAAAGGGAATATCAATTCAAAACCAATACACCTGGGTAAGTTAATGAGAAGCGAGGCAAGATGAGATCATGGAAAAAGTCCTGGCCCTGCCACTTAACTGTGTGACCTTGGGCAAATCTGAACCTCAGTTTTCTCATGTTTGAAATGAAGGAGGTTGAACTAGGTAACATCTGATGCGTCAGCTTTAATGTCCAGTAAGTCTATGAGTGCCCATAAAAGATTCTAACCTGCTTAGTTGGAATGGCACTTGACAAAGTAGGAGTCCATGCCAAGGCACTTGGCCACATGAGCCCTAAAAAAAAGAATAACATCTTTCCATTACAGAGTACCCCTTATCAAAGTGTGCTCTGCAGAAAGAAGCACCCTCTTCCCAGTTTCATTCATCAGTTCTATGATCACAGGCTCACTCTTAGGAAATCAAGAAGCCTCCTCAGTAAAAGGTGGACTATTTGGACATTCAATTTACACATTCCTACTTCAATTAGCTCATTAGGCATTTCTTCTTCTTTCCTCCAAAGCTGAGGGATGAGTGAGTGGGAATCCACAAAGAGCAACCCCCTACCACTAAAGTGCTTCAGGTCACCTAGAGACAAAAACAATCTGACCTAACACCCACTTTATCCCCAAAGTTACTTCACAAAGGATAAACCTTTTTGCTCTTCTGCCTAAGCAGGGTCCTGCGGCTGTGGTACAATGAATGACTCATTGATGGCCAGAGCTCCTACACCATCATGGTTCAGAACATCAACAGTCATGGAAGGGGACTGTAGCGGAAGATGGAGAAGGTGTGGGCCTGAATGTGTACTGAACCCTGAACAAGTCTCTGTTGTGTTTTGTTCTTTAAACAAAATATACAACCCATACAGTCTCCTTTTCTTGGCAATGGCTTATCTCTCTTAAAGGCAGAATGTCACAAAACATCCTGGTTAAAACTTGGCCCCAGATCAGAGTTGAGAAAATGCACCTCCCTCACTTCGTAGCAGACGTGGGGTACTAAAAGTTTGGAATATCGAATATACTGTCAAGCACAGTTTGTTTCTTCAAAGATGATTCTTCTTCTACAAAATGGTGGGTGAAGGGAAGGAAGATGAAAAAGATGACAAAGAGAATGGATAACCTTCCAGCTCTAGATGTATGCCTTGTCTGGTTTCACCAAAGTGCTTTTTTTCTTCTTTCTCATAAAAGATGGCTTTGGATGGGGAGAGGAGGAAGAGATATGTTCAGAATGAAAGCGAAGATCCAGTTGCAATTGTGTAAACATACTAGTTAACTAAGAGTTGCAGCTAACTGAGAGGTCTGACTAGCGAGGAGGTTCTCTGTATATGTTATTAATGCTACATATATGCCCTGGGTCTACCCTGAGAACAGGAGTTTTTTTTTTTTTGCACGGCAATGAGAGTTAAGTGACTTGCCCAGGGTCACACAGCTAGTAAGTGTCAAGTGTCTGAGGCTGGATTTGAACTCAGGTCCTCCTGAATCCAAGGCCAGTGCTTTATCCACTGCGCCACCTAGCTGCCCTGAACAGGAGCTTTTTAAAGAAACAGATCATGAACAATCTGGCCCCACTTAGAAATCAGGGCGGGGGTTGCTAGTGTAGTACAACTTCTTTTTCTTTTTCTTTTTCTTTTTTTTTGGGGGGGGGTTAGTGAGGCAATTGGGGTTAAGTGACTTGCCCAGGGTCACACAGCTAGTAAGTGTTAAGTGTCTGAGGCTGGATTTGAACTCAGGTACTCCTGACTCCAGGGCCGGTGCTCTATCCACTTCGCCACCTAGCTGCCACCTAGCTGCCCCCTGTAGTACAACTTCTAATCAGAAGTCTTGGCTCTGCCTTTCACTACCTGTGTGACCTTGGGTAAGTCACAAAGCCTCCTGGTATATCATTTTCTGACCTATAAAATGGGAATAACAATAACATATGTGTAGTACTTTAAAGTTTTCAAAGCCTTTTCCATGTGTTATCTCATTTGATCCTCAAAATAATCCTGGTGGGGTAGTTGTTATACCCATAGAGGTTAAGTGACTTGCCCAAGGTCTCACAGCTAGTAAGTATTTGAGACAGAATTCAATATCTAATCTTCAAATTCCAGGTACAACATTCTATCCACTGTGCCACCTGGCTATACATTTAATAAGTTTGACATGAATCCAGGGCCCTCTAAACCTTAGGACACTATATTACTTTGAATTGTCATTCTCCAGACATATTCCCCTCTACCCTCTTAACTCAACATCAAACCCAATTGTCTCACTTGATACTAAACTCACTGGTTTAAACACCCCCAGATTAGCCCTTGCCCTTCAAATTAAAAAACCACAATTCCAAAGGACCAATGATGAAGCATCCTACTCTCCTCATGATTGAGAGGTGATGGACTCAAGGTGCAGAAGACGTGCATGTTCAGCCATTGCCAGTGTGAACATTTGCTCTGCTTAACTATACATATTTGTTACAAGGGGGTTGTTTTCCTTTTTTCTCCATGGTTTTTGGGGGAAGGGTGGAAGAAAAAAAGAAAAAGAGAAGAAAGGAAAAAAGGTCCCTAAAACTTTTAAATGTATAGAAGAGAATAGCAGAAAGTCCAGAAGGAAATATAGACAAGCAGGATAGCATTGAAAGCTACAATTTTGAATTGGTCCAGTTTTTCTGGAAAGCATTTTGGAACTGAGCCCCAAAGATTACTCAACTGTGCATTCCATTTGTCCCAGCAATACTCCTGTTTGACCTATGCTCCCAAGAGATAGAAGAAAGGGGGAGAGGGCCTATAGGTACAAAAATATTTGTAGGATGCACCTCATGACAGGGAGATGGTGGACTTGGGGGACAGGAGACACATTTTTTGGATGTGGCTGTATAGAAATTTGTTTTGTTTCACAATGCTTATTTGTTACAAAGGTTGCATTTTTTCTTTTTTTCCCTCAAGGAGTAAGGGAAAGGGAGGTAGAAGGGAAAGAAAAGATTTTTGTTAATTGTACAAAATAACTTTAAATTTTAAAAAGAAAGTTACATGTCTAATTCATCATATGCTTAAAAAGAAAAGCAAACTACATGCAATATGAAATATGTAGTTTTATTTACAACTTTTTCTGTTTTACTTTGCATATGAGAATACTCATTTGATTTGGTGTTTGTCATGTTCAGAATAAAAAATAAATAAAAATTTTGAAAATTGGTGTCCCCTTAAGTTCACCCACCTATAGTTCACCCTATCATTACTACTACTCTTTGACCTCCACTGGTTTTAAACAGTGCATCCAATAAAAATGTTTCTCTTTCCCTCTCCCAGACTAAAATCTCTTTTTTGTGTCCTTTTTTAAGGTTCTCTCTCTCTCTCTCTCTCTCTCTCTCTCTCTCTCTCTCTCTCTCTCTCTCTCTCTCTCGCTCTCTCTCTCTCTCTCTCTCTCTCTCTCTCTCTCTCTCTCTCTCTCTCTTTCTTCCCACATGTTTGAACAACAAAATAGACTGCCCCCTGAAGCTCCCTCAACTCAAATCTTTTCTCCAAATCCAAGGACTATGATGACCCCAGAACTACAAGTCCCTGTATGCCATGTTACTAGGGAAGCATCAAAATAGCCCCTATGGGCCACCATGTATTCTGGGAATTGTAGTCTATCTATATCATCCTGTTTCCGCCACTACTAAAGGGATTTTAGGTCTTCCCCAATGGGTAGTTTCCGACTCATCCTAATGTTGTTTCTATCTGCTGACCTTCTGCTCCCCTGAGACCACATGCGTCAGAGGCTGATGGGGTGGTGGTGTAGGGGAAGCTTCCTGCTTCTTTGTGTTCCCACCTTGATTCACAGGAGGTGGGGAGGAAGGGGGGAGTGCCAGGAAATTGGGGCTGGGAAGGGAAGGTGGGGTTTCACTAAGCCTAACTCGAGGGGCAGCATCCTTGAATGATTCTTTAGCCCCAGACTGAGCCAAGGACCACTGAGCTTCCATAATGCTACAGTCCCAAAGCCCCTAAAATAGTAAGTCTGAGCAAGGTAGTCAAGACAATGATGCTAGATCTCAATTCCCATCCAATGCCCTCATTCTATTTTACTTGCTGATAACCCTTATGCTCAGACCAACATCTTTGACCCTCTGCTTAATCAGGGCTGAGAAAAAAAGTAAGATCCACATTAAGGGGCAAATGCAGGCTAGTGAAGCAAGTCTGGGATCTAGAGTTCCTTTGGGTATGATTTTGGCCGTATCGTGTAACCACTCCGGGTCTTGGTTTTTATCATCCGTAAATGGAGAGTGTTGGATAAGATTATCTTCACGTTTCCTCCTGAATTGTTCAATCCTATGTTCCTAAGCTTCTGTCAAAGCTTGATTTCCATGTTCAAGGTCAGGAACTTGGTTATCTGATTCCTATCCCCAAATTAAGTCTATCTTTACGTCCCTGGGTCCTAGCTCTGACCCAGCATTCTGCTCGACACCATCCCCCCACCAGCACTACCACAAACACACCACCATCACCCTATGCTCAGTCCTTGTTCCAGCTCCCAAGGTCAGAACACCTGGGTTCCCACTTATCAGCCACCAAGGCTTCCAGGCTCCAAACGGAACCTCAGTGTCCGGGTCCCCCACCCCTCACCGTGGGTGTGGGGCCTGTGGCCTTTACTGCCTCCCAGCTGAGCTGTTCCTGTCCCATTGTGTATGGGGGCGGGGGTGGGGTGAGGATCTAACTGCCAACCCCCAGTTCCCCCCCCCAGGCCAGTCCCCTCCCCTCCATCCCCTCCCGGTTTCCTAAGGAAAAGGCCGGTCCTTAGCTCAGAGCTGCCAAGTCACAAAGCGGCCAACATGGGCAATTTGAAGAGCGTGGGTCAGGAGCCCGGACCGCCCTGCGGGCTGGGGCTGGGGCTGGGACTATGCAGCAAACAGAGTGGGACTCCAGGACCTGAGAACGGGGCCCCCGCCGTGGCTGACATCAGGTGAGGACCATGTGTAATGTGGTGCAGGGGAGCTGCAGGGGACTTACAGGGGACTGCTACTGGAGTAGGGGTGCTGGGAATTTGGAAGCCACCCGGTGGGGACAGATCCAGGGCTCAAGGACAAGGGAGACAAGTCTATTCATGGCTGGTTAGGCCAGGAAGGCTTGAAAACAAGTTAAGGAAAGAATAAGGGTTTTATAATGTCCAAAGAGATGAACTTTACAAAAAGAGAGTGCCAAATCCTGAGAAGAGATTAGGAAGTCAGCAGAGAGGATAGGAAGGAGTCTAGGGCTTTCCGAAATCTGTTGAGGAGAAAAGGGGAGAGGCCAAGGAGCTGAGGAGTAGAGAGGGTAAATTGGTCCCCTTCCCACTCCCCATCAGCAAGCGAGACCCTGTCCACCCCGCCCCCCCCCCCCACTGTCCTCCTCCCCAGAAGATACACTTGACAACTACTTTCTCTAGGTTCCTCCTCAGCTGATCATTCCGGGGCAGGAGACCCTGATTTGGCCACAAGAGACATCCAGGCCCAATTCTCTAATCGAAGGGCTCTTAACCTTTTTTGTGGCATGGACCTCTTTAGCAGTTTGGTGAGAGCCCATCTCAGAATAATGCTTTTAAATAACCGAAGGAAATGTTCGATTTTACCTAGAGGTTAGTGAAAAGAAAGAGAATTTTTCCCATCCAAATTCACAGATCTGCCTGAAATCTATCCTCAAACCCCAGATTAAGAACCCTTGCTCTAGTCCTATCTGTATTAGTATAGCCCATAGTTCCATCACTGGGAAATAAATCAGTGCTGATGGTGGGGAGGAAGGGAAAAAGATGATGATGGGGGACCCACCAAGAGAGAAGACAACCAGGAGACAGCATATACACAAGGAGGAGGACGTTTGCAACAATGGGGAGTTTGGAGGCAAAGGAGGGATGGGACTGAGACACAGCGGTACAGGTCATCTCTGGTCCAAAGGAGCAGCCCAGAGCTGCCTGGACCCCCTCCCTTCCTCCCCCACAGTCACAGCTCTGGGAGGAAATGATAACGCTCCTAAAGCTTCCCTTCACACGATCTCCAGTCCTAGACTAGCCCTTTGCAGCCCCTGATGAGGAAGGGGTCCAAGCAGCAATCTGAGAAATCTGGGCAGAAGAATCCTGGCTGCTGATATCACAACAAGGAGCTCCATCCAGTCCTCCTGAGGCTTTTGATACTGGTGCTAGTTCCTAGCACTAAGTAATAGGATCTTAGGGCCATGAGAATAGGACCCTACAGAGGGTATTGTGGGTGAGGATTTTTACCACAGGCAAAACTCAGAAGTTTGAAAGCTTCAGGATTGTCCGAGATCTGACACTAAATGGAGAGGGTCCTAGGCAAAGCCTTAACAGGATTTCTGGTACCTGGGATAAAATGATATCAGAAGGAGACAAGAGGACACAGTTCTCCCCATTTTGGATACAATTAAGCCAGGAAAAAGAGAAGCCTTTTACCCAGAAAGTTCATCTTGAGCCCCTGGGGCACAGCTGAAGATCCCCAACCCCAGAGTTGGCATTTGGGAGTGTGGCAATGGAGGAAGGCAGACACTGAGAAAGGAACACTATGGAATGGGAACCTTGAGGATAACAGTCCAGGGTTGAGTGATACATTCAGAGAATTTCAAGGACCTCTTCAGGTGGATCTGGGTCCCTTATCAGCTATCTTCAGTGCGCTGGGACAAAGTCCTGGTTGCCCCACTCTAGTTATATCTTTAGTCCTAAGGATATATCTTTGGGGAAGTTGAGAGAAGTCCAGGATACTCATCAGTCCACTCTTGACTCCCCAGCAGCCCCCCAGTAGCCCGGCCACCTGAGGGACCTAAATTCTCAAGAATAAAGAACTGGGAAGTAGGAAGCATCACGTATGACACACTGAGTGCCCAAGCCCAACAGGTAAGCAAGCCCCTTGGAACTTCCCCCTCCTGCTACCTTCCTCTTTTCCTCCTAAGAGTAGAAAACCACTTGCAAAGAGGCCTTTAATCTTTTACAAAGAGGACCATTTAAAAAGTAGTCCCTGACACCTCCCAACCTTTCTTCCTCCAAATATGACTCAGATTCCTAGCCCAACAGTAATCCCAAACACCCCACTCACCACTCCCTGTCAATACCTCAACCCTTCACACTGCATAAAGGAGAGAATACTGGACTATGAGTCACAAGATGTGAGAGTTCTAGCTTCAGTTCCGCAAAGTGACTGACCATCCCAGATTGCCTGTCAAATAGAGATAATATTCCCACCTAACTCACATGGGTGCTGTGAGAGAGAGAGAGAGAGAGAAATGCATGCATACATACATATATACATGCATACATACATATATACATGCATACATACATATATACATGCATGCATACATAGACAGAGCATTCATTAAGCATTTACTATGTGCTGGACACAGAGTTAAGCCTGGGAATACAAGCACAAGCAAGCAAAATAGTCACCCTCCTCAAGGAGCTTATATTTTAATAGAAGAATACAAAAAATTAAAGTGAACTAGGAAAGGAAGGACATGCATGAAAAGAGGAGAATGATAAGGTGCAGAGATGGCCAGAAAGTGGTACCCGGGCACAATTCTGGCCAAGATGAGGTGAAGGCTCACGTCTCCTAGCCTCGCAGCACAGGAGTAGAGTCCAAGGTTCTCATGGAAGGGGGATATGGATAATGTCCAGGAATACACTCAACATGGTCTGTAGTTGGCTGGGAAGAAACAACGGAGAAAATCAGTAAATGCTTTAAAAGTACTTGGGAAGGGGCAGCTAAGTGGTGCAGTGGATAGAGCACTGGCCCTGGATTCAGGAGGACCTGAGTTCAAATCCGGCCTCAGACACTTAACACTCACTAGCTGTGTGACCCTGGGCAAGTCACTTAACCCCAATTGCCTCACCAAAAAAAAAAAATACTCTGAAAAGTACTTGGGAAACTCTGTGTTACAGAAACACAAGAAATCAGATTGATAACACCCAAATCTTAATCTTTGCCTCAACCATGTCCTTATCTTAGCCCTAACTTTACTCCTCTCTGACTCCAATCCTTCCACCAAGTGCTCCCACTAATTCCCACAATCCTCTCAAACTTCACATATGAACCTCAAACTCTTGAACCTAACCTACTTCCAACGCCCCTCCCTGTGCAATCCTGCCAGACTGTTACTTAGACCCTGACTCATCACGTTCTCACTACCAGGATGGTCCCTGTACCCCAAGACGCTGCCTGGGCTCCCTTGTGTTTCCAAGGCAACTTCAAAGCCGCCCGACAGAAGGGCTGCCGTCCCCTGGCCAGCTACTTATCCAGGCTCGAGATTTCATTAACCAATACTACAGCTCTATCAAAAGGTGAGACCCACATACCCCAAACCCATCCCCTTCACCTCCTCTCTTCTGAATCCCCTCGATGCCAACCTGCTTCAAATTCTGTCCACCAGAATGACCTCATCATAAAAAAATAGCACAGTGAAATAGAAAGGAAGGAAACAAGTATTTTTTAAGTGCCTGTGCATTGTGTTAAGTGATTTACAAACATTATCCCATTTGATCCTTAGAACAACCCTGGGAGGTAGGTCCAATAATTATTCCCATTTTACAGTTGAGGAAACTGAGACAAACAGAAGTTAAGTAACTTGCCCAGGGTCACACAAGTGGCCAAATGTGAACTCAGGTCTTCCTTGCCCCAAGCCTCATATTCTATCCACTATAACACCTAGCTGCCTTTCTGTAAAGAGCTTGGACTCAGAATTGGAGAGGCAGGTTTCAAATCTGACTCCGCTCTTTACTATATGTGTAATCTTGGGCTTCAGACCCTTCCCCACCTCCCCCCCCCACCCGACCTCCCAGACCCTTCACGGACTATCTGCCTTTAATGACTTCTCAATCATAAGGTCCAAAGTTCCCTGAGTATCCATCACCACACATACACACAGCTCCCCTCTATAATTGTCTCCCCAACTTCCAGCAGTGAAATCAAGCAGTCTTGGGGCCCCTTCCTTTACCCTCTATCCCCACCATAGTTCTCCCTACCTTCTTTCCACAGGAGTGGCTCCCCAGCCCATGGACAACGGCTTCGGGAAGTAGAGGCTGAGGTGGCAGCCACAGGCACCTACCAACTCCGGGAGAGTGAGCTTGTGTTTGGAGCTAAGCAGGCCTGGAGAAATGCTCCAAGATGTGTGGGCAGGATACAATGGGGAAAGCTTCAGGTAAGAGTATGAAGGTTGGAGGGAAATTAACCTCGGAGGAATAGGCCAGGCAGCCAGGAAAAAGAGGAGGAGGTGGCAGTGGGGTTGGGAAAGAACATACATCCTTTGGCTTGCTGGGAGGCGACTTGTCCTTTCTTCCTAATAGGAATTACTGGAGAGGCGCACTCGGGCTGGCCCCAGGATCTCATCTTCTATGGCCCTCGGCCCACTAGTCAACACTATTCATTAAGTCCTCTCCTAGCTGCCATTGGTGGAAGGGTGTTGGGTAGGGAATATTTAACAATTAAGATAAACAGACACCAAGCCCTAACCCCTTACAAGGCAACATTCAATGCAATTCATTTAACATTTGTGAAGTGCCTGGCCTGTGGAAAACACCAGGAGAAGCATTGGATGAACAACACAGCATAGAGAAGAGAGCACTGAACGGAGTCTCCTAGCTCTGCCCTTTATTCACCAGCTCTATGTGACCCTAAGTAAGCCAATTCTTGGGCCTCAGTCTTCTCCCCTGTAAAGGAAGAGAAAGGGGTGAAATGAGGTGATCCTGAAAGTCCCTTCCAACTGTAAATCTCGGATCCTATAAATAATCTTACAAGCTGTTATAAGAGACTGAGAAGCTAAGGACAATCAAGGAGAGATCGTCCGGATAAAATTAATCAAGGGAGTGCTTCTTGAAAGAAAACTCCCCTTTTTCTTTCTCGATATTTACCAAAGGCAGGGGCATGGTGGGAAGCTGGCTCTCAGGAGAGCGGGACAACCTTGCACCCAAAGAGAATAAAAATCATTCATGTAGCACCAAAAGTCTCACAAAGTGCTTTGCATATGTTACCTCAATTAATCTTCATGACCCTGTGAGGCAGATGCTATGATTATCCCCATTTTGCTGATGAGAAAAGTCTAAAAGATGTTAAGTGACTTGCCCAGGGATGCTGAGCTAGGAAGTATCTTAGGGAGGATTATAAACTCAGGCGCCCTGATTCCAAGTCTACACTTTCTCCACTGTGCTTCCTAGCTGGATCATGCATCAGGCCCTCCATCAGTAGGGTCCATTCCTGCCTTCATGAAGTTTACAATCTAATTGGGGAAAGGAGGTTTGGGATAGCTAGAAAGGAGTGGGAACACTAATGATCACCTACTATATGGGCAGCAAACCAGGAAAGGGGCACAGGAGACTTTGGGGAAGAGGATGGAGAAATATGCTCATGGAGGGAGAACTAAGGACTATGTATTACTCATGAGACAGCTGTGATGTAAGGAAGGACATTGGTTTTTAGTCCTGGCTCTGGCATTTACCTGCTATATATGAGCTTGGACAAAAAAATGAAATTCTTTGACCTTCTTTTTCTTTATATATAAAATGGGCATAATCCTTACACTACCTACTGCAGAGGGTTGTGATGAAGATCAAGTGAGCTAAGAAGGGCTGACATTTACAAAGCATTTTCCTTGCAACAACCCTCCGAAATAAATAGGGAAGATATTATTATCCCCATTTCACTAAGTAGGAAACTGAGGCTAAGTATAAGGGACTTTCTATGACTTCCCCATTCACATATATGTAATGAGGGAAGATTCAGACGGAAACATTAACCTAGGTCTTCTGACTCCAAGTCCAGTTCTTTTGCCTCAAACCCCCAAGAAAACCATAAAACACCATATATAAATACAACCCATTATTGTTTTTGTTATGGGTTCCCACTCCCTGATTCTATCCTGACACTTCAGGTGTTTGATGCCCGAGACTGCAGCTCTGCTCAGGAGATGTTCACCTATATCTGTAATCACATCAAATATGCCACCAACAAAGGCAACCTTCGGTGAGTGGCCTGACCATGGTACCCCATCAGAGACCCCCCACTCAATACTGAGAACTGCCCTACCACCTACTCACACCCTTCCCATCCCAATGTTTGATATTCTAACTCTAACCCTAATGCCCATCAGACATTCTTCCCTCAAACATAACACTACTCTGAGACCCATCCTGGTCCCTACTAGGACTCTTTCCACACCAGAGCCTTAACCAGCACAGGACCACTGGGGCTTTGCCCCAGGGTGCCTTCATGGCAGGGTAGAGAAAGATGTGTTCCCTCCTTGCGATAACCACTATCCCTGCCCCCCCCCCAAACCACCATAATATGCTATTGCCTCTCAGTCAGCACTTCCAGAATTCTTGCTATGAGGTACCTCTTCTAGGGTTCCCTATCCCCCTAATCTCTGTGGGAGCATAGTGTAACTACGTCTGTGGTCAGACTGGACAGTGGGCCATTCCCATACCTCATCCCACTCCCAATTAAATTTGGCCTGAGGTAAAAGAATTCCAGGTTACAACTCTGTCTCCAACCCAATCCACTCCATTCAGAGACTTTTCCTCCTAGCATTATCAACCCCAGACTTTCCTCAAAGCCCTTTGGCAGGTTTCCAAAGGGTAACTACAAGGATAGAGTGTATATGGGAAGGTCTGATGTCACCTTCTTCCCTAGCTCAGCCATCACAGTGTTCCCACAGCGCTACCCAGGCAAGGGGGACTTTCGAATCTGGAACAGTCAGCTGATCCGATATGCAGGCTACAGACAGCAAGATGGCTCTGTGTTGGGGGACCCAGCCAATGTGGAGATCACTGAGGTGGGTGATGGGGTCAGAGACCTGCCCCACATGAAATGGAGGAGGGGAGGGTGGTCACCATGGACATCACCAAAGCGAGAGATGCGGAACAGCTAATATGGAGATCATTGAGGTGGGGGGGAGGTGTTTGTCCAACATGGGGATCACTGAGTTAGAGGAGATAGGGAACCATTGTAGGGACCCTTGAAGTGAAAGATATAGGGTGATCACTGTGTCATTGAAGTGGGAAATGAGGGGTAGTCATTGTGGGGTTCACTGAGGTAAGATGCCCAGCCAACATGAAGAACACTAAGGTAGGGGGGGTAGGGGAGCCATCTGGGGGGGGTCACTGAGGTGAGGGAAAAGGGTGCCTGGCCAACATAAAGATTCCTAATGTGAACAGTGTGGGATGGCTGATGCTGCAGTCACTGAAGTAGGGAAGGGTCATTCTCTGGAGCCTCTCCCCTCAGCTCTGTATCCAACATGGCTGGACCCCAGGGGATGGACGCTTTGATGTGCTGCCCCTGCTCCTCCAGGCCTCAGATGAGCCACCTGAACTCTTCCCTCTGCCCCCTGAACTTGTGCTCGAGGTGCCACTGCAACATCCGACGTGAGTAGGAGGGGGAAAGAGGGAGATGTGGCCCAGGGTGGGATGCTCTGGTCTGGAGGAGCCCCAGAACTCTTCCTGGATTCCTCATTCATTTGTTCAACAAGCACTCATTGAGGAGGTGCATTGTGCCGGACTAGTCGTGGATGGGGATACAGGGAATGATAAGACAGGGTCCCTGCCCTGCTGGGATGAAAAGTCTAGCAGAGGTGATGAAGCATAGACACAAATAACCATAGAACAAAGTAGAGTAAGGACATGGAAAGAGCTTGCACTCAGAGCTCCAGAAACAATCTCGAGGAAGGGGTGAGAAGGTCAGGGCTCATTACTTTCGCCTCACCTGTGGCTTTGTTCTTCCTTTCTCCGGCACTTCTCCCGGGGCTACACCTTCAATTTGAGGCGTCTGATGGCCTTTCTATATCTCAATACTTTCCCTGACCCATGCCTGACTTCTTGAGATTACAAAAGTTCCCAAGGTCCCCTGGCCTCAGCACGAGAGCCCCTTTTTTCACCTATGTGTGCCTGAAACAAACCTTTTGGGTATTCAAAGGGAATTAAACAGTGACCAAAGACAAAGAGTCACAGACTTAGAGGCACAGATGTGACAAGCCACTGAGTGTGGTAATCTTAGCCTAAGAAAATCACGACAATAATACAGTCATCTATACTAGCCCCTCCACCAAAGTCCCTTGGTGCTTCATCTAGCCACAGATCAACAAGCATTTATGAAAGTGCTTACTATGTGCCAGGCATTGTGCTAAGTGCTGAGGACACAGAAAGGAAGAAACACTGGCCCTGACCTCAAGGAGACACTGAGGTGGTGTTCCACGTCTGAGAAAGTGTACGTGGGTCAGTGTATCTGCAACGTATAATGTGTGCGGAGGGGCAGCTAGGTGGCACAGTTGGATAAATCACCAGCCCTGGAGTCAGGAGGACCAGAGTTCAAATCTAGCCTCAGACATTTGACACTTACTAGCCGTGTGACCCTGGGCAAGTCACTTAAGCCTCATTGCCCTGCCCCCCCCCCCCAAAAAAAGAATGTGTGCAACAGAGTTAAGTGTAAGAAGGCCTGAAAGACAGGAAGGGGCAAAGTCACCCAGAGCTTTAAATGCCAAACAAAGGAACTTCTGCTCTATCCTAGGGGTAATAGGTGGTTATTGGAGCTCACAGAGCAGGGGAGTGAAATGGTCAGATCTAGAAAAATCCTCCTGGAAGCTGGATGGAAGATTAATTGGAGTGGAGAGAAACATGAGGCAGACAGACCAGTTAGGCTATTGGAATAGTCCAGGAAAAAGGTGACAAGGACGTGAACTGGGTTTGTGACTGTGGGAATGGAGAAAAGGTAGACGTGAAAGATTCTGTGACAGCAGAAGCAGCAATGGATTGGATATTCGACAGGCTATTAAGCAGCCGCTATGCTGCCTAGCTGCATGTAATGGCATATAGTAAGTGCTTACTAGATGCTTGTTGATTGATAGAATTGACAGAAGCTAGAAACACTAAGGGGCAGAAGTGAGGCTGGGAGGGCATTCTGACAGAAGCGGCGGGCTGTATACAGGACAAAAGACAGGAGATGGAATGCCACATACAGGGAAGAGTAATTAGACCAGACAGGCTGGAGGATCCAGAAGGGGAAGATACTTATACCTCATACTTCCCTGGGTCAGTGATCTCATCAGGGAGGGTACTTCCTCCTAAGGAGCAGATCACAACCGATCCATGACTACTCATCCTCTCCATTTTGTCTGGGTCCTATAAATCCCCCATAGGAGATCTCCCCAGGTGGCCTTTACTCACCTCCCTAGGTTCTGAGTGATGCATCTAGTTCACATCTCCCTTCCTTCATCTGCAACCCTTCCAAGTCTACAACGTAGCCCAAACAATACTAATCCCATTAAATCCCTCCCCACATTAAAGGAAGGGTTATTTTCTCATTAGCATAGAAAAAGGAGATAGCCGTCAGCTCTGTGGATGGGCCTGGGTTGGTTCAGGTTTGGCATTTCTTGTAATCCCAGTGTTTAGCAGAGCCTGGCACATAGTAGGCATTCAATAAATGCTTCTTGACTTGACTTGACTGTGGATCAAGAAAAGTTGTATGGGGGGAATGGGGTCTTATTAAAGGCAGGTATGATTTCAGCCAGTGGAGATGGGGATATGGGGCTGGACGCTAAACTAGACTAACCTGCGGCTCAGTCCGAGCTGGAGGTCAGACATGGGGCTACCTGGAGATGCCATTCTTTGCCCCCCTGTCCCACACCCGGCAGGCTGGAGTGGTTTGAGTCCTTGGGCCTACGCTGGTACGCACTGCCAGCTGTGTCCAACATGCTGCTGGAGATTGGAGGACTGGAGTTCCCTGCAGTGCCTTTCAGTGGCTGGTACATGAGCAGCGAGATTGGCATGCGCAACCTGTGTGACCCCCACCGCTACAACATCCTTGAGGTGAGGGCCTGGGCAACAGCCAGCCATAGTTCCTAGGGTACCATTGTGATCTAGAAGAGAAAGCAGGCTAGGAAGGAGGGACACAATCCCAGAACTCAATGACACCTATTTGGCACATCTGTCCAAAAGGAAGAATGTCAAGTCAAGAAAAGGAAGAAAAAATGGGGACTGGATTTTGGAGAAGGAAGAGGGAGTCAAAGTAATTTCCCCTTCCTATGCTTCCTTTACAGAAAAAAAGTCAAGCCAGCCTCAAACCCACCAGTGTCCCTATATCTCGGGCCGTTCCTTAGCTAGCTCTCTCTCCAATGAGTGTTGCTGTCTTGTTACTCTTTTTGAGGGGATTTGACAAGATGATCCCTATGGGGCCAAGATAGTCAAAAACTCCAAGGGGGGAACTCTCCAGGCTCACTCCAGTTAAGAGCTTAAGGTCCTAGGAACTAAGGCAGATTATCTCACCACCTTGCACCCCTGCCAAACCCTCCTCTGCACCCCTGCTCCCAGGATGTAGCTGTCTGCATGGAACTGGACACCCGAACAACCTCATCTCTGTGGAAGGACAAGGCAGCCGTGGAGATCAACCTAGCAGTGCTGCACAGCTACCAAGTAAGGAAGCACAAGGGGATGGGGAAGGAGGGTTTGGGAGGGGGTGGGGGTGGGGCAATGAAGTGTTCTCAGGGGAGCTGAGGGACTGGAACCCACTGAATCCTGGAAGTTATAGTCATGGCACTCTGATGGGTATTGGGAACTACAGTACAAGGAAACGGGGGTGATAAGAACTGTGGCACAATGTCGTAGTGCATCCTGGGAACAGTAGTCCAAAGATACATGCTAGGAGCCAAGTACCTACACAATAGTCTATAGGCCCAGCATGTCGAGTTAGAGCTCACAAAACCTTTTGCTTTCTAAATACTAAGAGGGCATAATGCATACTGGTTAGAGGTAGATGGAGTTTGTTCCAGGTGACACGTAACAGTTGACAATACATCTTGGGTTGCATTTAAATAGCACTGCAAAGCACTTTCTTTATGTTATTTAATTTGAGCCTCATGACAACCTTGTGGGGGAGGTACTATTATTACCCCCATTTTAAAGATGAGGAAACTAAGGCCAAGAGGTTAAGTAACTGGCCCAGAGCCATGCAGCTGGTAAGTGTCTGAGGCAGGATTTGAACTCAGGTCCTCCTATTTTCCAGTCTAACACTATCTACCAGCTATAGCACCTAACTATCCTGAAGGACTTGGTATACACATACTGAGTTATAGGAGCAAAGGATGTATGTAAAACGAGGCTACCCTGGGGAGGTTACCCCATTGGTTATTGTGCTACAAAAGGTGTAGGGCACAATGGCTATTGTGGTTTGAGGGGAGCAGAGATAGAGGTGGCACCTGTTAGAAAGAAAGGTAGGATTTGTGGGGGGCTGCAAAGTGGATTGGAGCCCTCCCACTTCACTCTTTCCCTGCTTCGATGTGAGTCCTGAGACCCTCCTTTCTCCCCCAGCTGGCCAAAGTGACCATTGTGGATCACCATGCAGCCACAGCCTCCTTCATGAAGCACCTGGAGAATGAGCAACGGGCACGAGGAGGCTGCCCTGCTGACTGGGTCTGGATCGTGCCTCCCATCTCTGGCAGTCTCACCCCAGTCTTTCACCAGGAGATGGTTAACTACTACCTGTCACCTGCCTTCCGCTATCAGGTGTCTATGTCTCCTGCCCCAATACCCATTTATCTGATTCCCCACTCACCTTGGTCACCTGCACTGACCCTTGATCCTTCCCCTCTAGCCTGACCCATGGAAGGGGACAACAGCAAAAGGAACTGGCATCACCAGGAAAAAAACCTTTAAGGAAGTGGCCAAGTATGCTATCTCTGACCTCCCTCCTCCTCCGGCCCACAAATACCACTGTGCACTCCAACACCCCACACCCCCCACCCCCCGCCCCAGCCAGTCTAGGAGCCTTACTCACGATCCCTTCCTACAACCTCCCTACCCACTCCCATGTGCCCCAACTCTGGGACCTTCCTTCCAATGCCTCCCATTCCACAAAGGTCCCTTCCAAAGACCCCTCTGCCTCTATGACCTCCTTCATCCTCACCCTATCTGAGGACTCTCTGCTCACTCCTTCTCCAATCCCCACCTTCCATCAGTGCAGTGAAGATTTCGGCTTCCCTGATGGGCACAGTGATGGCAAAGCGGGTGAAGGCAACGATTCTGTATGGCTCAGAAACTGGCCGGGCCCAGAGCTATGCTCAGCAGCTGGGGAGGTTGTTCCGGAAAGCCTTTGACCCTCGGGTACAGAATGGGGAGGCAGGGTTAGGAGAAGGGCAATTAGAGCAGTGGGGTGGGAAGCTGGGCCGAGTGGGGATGGGCATCAAAGGGAAATACATTCAGGAGCCAGATGAGCCAGCACATGTTGGGGGAGTGATGCTTGAAGGGAGTTAGGAGGCTGAGGGATAGGAGCTGGCAGACAGCCTGAGTCCAGTGAGGGGTGAAATCTAACCCCTGGGACGGTGGGAAGTCAGGGAGGATAGAGACAAACCTAGCTCAGGACAGCATTCAGGTCACAAAAGAGAAGGTCAGGATAGGAAGAGGTAGGGCAGGGGGAGCAGCTGGGAGGCTGGAGGAGGAGGATACCCCTCCTGTAACATGACGCCCTCTCCCCCATCCCCACAGGTCCTCTGTATGGATGAATACGATGTGGTGTCCCTGGAGCATGAGACCCTGGTCCTGGTGGTGACCAGCACATTCGGTAACGGAGACCCTCCAGAAAATGGAGAGGTGAGGACCAAGAAGAAAGAGGGACCTTGATGGAATGAAGAAGGGTGGGGGACTCAGGCTTGGCCAAGTTGATGGAAAAGGAAGTCTAAGAAAAGGATAGGAATGTCATGGTAGCTTCCTTACACACACATATATCATTTGGGCCTATGTCCAACTCACATCCTGATACTGCCATTACTTAAAAGAAGCTAATGGCTCAGGCCAAAGCCTAGAGAAACTTTGAAATTCCTTCCTGGTACCCTGCCTTCCCCTCTAATAGCTATGCTTTGATGTAATTAGTGTACTTTATTTGGGGAGTGCAGACACAGTGATTAGACTTACTTCAGATACAGATAACCAAGGGAATCAAAGACATGAGTATCACTCATGCTTGTTTAGAAAAGAAAAAGACTTTTATTTAGACAATCAGACATAAATTAAATTTTATATACTAACTGGTACCATGAAATACACCCTGTGGTTTAAGTATTTTTAAAAGACTCTTAAGCACCAATTTTAAGGACTTTGCCACAACTTAATTGTTATCACTTCTTTCTCTAGAACAATGCCATCCACAGGATGACCACCAGTCATTTTCACTGATTCTGCCTCCTGTATCTCTTTCAGCCTATACTGTGGCTACTGACTGGTGTTCCCAGTGTTAAACACCTCATTGGCATACCTCTCTACTTATTCTAAACAACAGATACTTTTTTAATCATTAAAGTATTTTATTATTTTCCAGTTACATGTAAAGACAGTTTTCAACATTTGTTTTTATAATATTTTGAGTTCCAAATTTTTCTCCCTTCCTGCCCCACTCCCCAAGACAGAATGCAATCCGATATAGGTTATATATGTACAATCGCATTTAACATATTTCTGCATTAGTGAACAATAGATACTTTTACAGGCTCAAGTGCCTACTCTGACACTTATTAGCTCTGTGTTATTAGACAAGTCACCACCTCTCAAAGCCTCAGTTTCCTCATTTGTAAAATAAGCATAATCATACTTGCATTACCTACTTTATGGGGATATGAGAAAAGTGTTTTGTGAACTGTGAAGAGCTATATAAATGTGACTTGTCACCACCATTATTATTGTTAAGTTCTGGGTACAAGCCATCCTCACCAGCTGTCTAATTTCGTGTCTGATCTCAGCTCTCTCCCTCTCTTCTGTGCTCTGAACTGCTTCTCAAGAGTAATACAAGGTCATTGCGCTGTTTCTCATTTGGAACTTCTCCCTTTAACCAGAGGACGATTGAATCCAACTTTTGAAAAAGGCCAGATCTTTATTCCTTCTACATAATCTGAAACAGAACAGAGCATGGATTTTAAACAGTTAAAAACTATTTTCTTCACATCCCCACAGAGGTTTGCAGCTGCCCTGATGGAAATGTCTGGCCCCTACAACAGCTCTCCCAGACCAGAGCAGCACAAGTGAGAAACTGGAGTTGGAGAACAGGGTGGAAAACCACCTGGGGTGTATGGGAAGGAAGGGGGGGTCTTCATCTCCCTCTCTGCCATGTCAATTTCCTGTTGTTCATTTGATGGCATGCTACTTACTGGAAGTGAGCCACCAACTCTGGAAAGCAAAGCTAGCTGGGCCCAGGATGCCCCCAACCCAAGGTGGAAAGAGACTGGGAGATCAGGTCAATCCAGAGGCCACCTTCAAAGTGAGGAAAAGGGAATGTCCATAGGCCAATATCTTCAGGGTGCCTGAGCTATAAACCCCAGGGCCCTGACCTTCAGAGCTGAGCTAAGCTGAGCACAAGGGGAAGGGCCTCTCCCATCCCAAGCAGGTGAAGGCTCCCAAGAACTATTTCCCTGCATGTGTCTCTGAGCTCTGCTTATGTCTGTCACCCTTCTCTGTGTCTGTCACCCTCCTCTGGCTGCATCTCTGGGATGGGGCTATGTCATCCATTGTGCGGCTGTCTCTGGGGTGTCAGGGCACTCTGTGACATCCCTCCCCCTTTGGGTTTCTTTTTCCAGAAGCTACAAGATTCGCTTCAACAGTGTCTCCTGCTCAGACACGCTGGTCTCATCGTGGCGGCGGAAGAGGAAAGAATCCAGTAACACAGACAGTGCAGGGGCCCTAGGAACCTTAAGGTCAGGGGGCTCGGGAACCTGGGAGAGGGAAGCACATAAAGGCCTTGAAACCTTTCACGTTTAAGTGCCTGTAGTGGGGTGTGCCTTTTAGGTAAGAAAGACCTGAAGATTCTCAGAAGCGAGCACAGGGAAAACCTTGAGAGAGCTGTCCCTTTGAGCTCTCCCTCCCTCTCCTTCTAGGTTCTGTGTGTTTGGGCTTGGCTCCCGGGCCTACCCCCACTTCTGTGCTTTTGCCCGGGCAGTAGATACACGGCTGGAAGAGCTGGGAGGAGAGAGGCTACTGCAGCTGGGCCAAGGGGATGAATTATGTGGCCAGGAAGAGGCTTTCCAGGGCTGGGCCCAAGCTGCATTCCAGGTGAGCCCCCAACCTGATCCCAGCTTCCCATCTGATTCTAACCTCTGACTCCTGTCCCCATCCTGAAATCTAACCCCCTGGCAACCAGTCATTTCTGAACCAAGACACCCCAGGCCATGGATATTTCTATCCCTGATGCCAGTCTCATCCCACTCTTCCTGTCTTGCCTTGACTCCATCTTTCTTTCCTCACCACACACTCAGCCCCTCATCTGCCTCATTCAACAAGGCAAACAAATTACTACTATGTTCCTGGTCTGTGCTATGGGGGTCAAAGAAAGAGAAGACAAGGTCTCTGAGCTCCAGTAACTTGTATTAATATCCACGAGTGAATGGATGAGAAGACAAGAAACAGACAGAGGGCAGAAAGCAACCCCAGGCAACTCCAGGCCCTGATGCCAAGCTATAAAATGAATCCTGAAAAGGGCCAGACGCTGCTTCCTTCCCTCTTCTCTACCACTGCCCTTCTCTCTTCCCCTTCCTCGAGCCAATGGAGTCCTGGGTCAGAGAAAGAAAGCTTCTCACTGGCCTTCCCTTCCCTCTCTCTGCCCAACAAGGCCTCCTGTGAGACCTTCTGTGTAGGAGATGATGCCAAAGCTGCTGCCCGAGACATATTCAGCCCCAAGAGAAGTTGGAAACGCCAAAGATACCGCCTGAGTGCCCAGCCTGAGGGGCTCCAGCTGCTGCCCGGTAATGTCCTAAGCTCCAGGCCCATCCTTCTGTAGGTCCCCCGTTCTACCTTAGAGCTCTGAGGGCCTCTCACATCTTATCCCTGTGCCCCCCCAATATCCTCTGGCCCCTGAGTCAGGCCTCCTTTCTCTTGGCCCTCCAGGCCTGATGCACGTACACAGGCGGAAGATGTTCCCAGCCACTGTCCTCTCGGTGGAAAACCTGCAGAGCAGCAAGTCCACGTAAGGGTGCCCTGACCCCATCCCACCTCCTCCCTCACCTGGCAGACTGGTCCCTCACTCTCTTAACTATGTGGGAGTTTCCCCTTTCTTTTCTAACCCTCTAGATTCCTTCCCATGCTCCTCCAGGAATCTTCAAGGCACCCCACTCAAAAGCATCCCTCTCCCTGCTGTGCCCCTCCCTACGCCAATCACCCCCATTGAGCTCTCCTCCCTCTACCCATCAGCCGGGCCACAATCCTGGTGCGTCTGGCCACAGGGGGGCAGGAGGGCCTGCAGTATCAGCCTGGGGACCACATTGGGATCTGCCCCCCCAACCGGCCTGGTCTAGTGGAAGCGCTGTTGAGCCGTGTAGAGGATCCACCCCTGCCCAGTGAGCCTATCGCTGTGGAGCAGCTGGAGAAGGGAAGCCCAGGTAAGGTACCCCCTCTCAATGCATCACATTAGAGACAGAACATAGAGCAAACCCCCCCCCCACATGGCAAAGTTCCCAGGTAGACAGGACCCACCTCCCTCATCCAGCAACCTCCAGCTGCTCTGTCTATAGCTGCTGCCCTTCTTCTCTCTGACCAATATAAACAAGCTATTCCCCTAAGCAGGTGGACACCTTTAAAAAGGCATCTTGGGGGGCAGCTAGGTGGCGCAGTGGATAAAGCACTAGCCATGGATTCAGGAGGACCTGAGTTCAAATCCACCCTCAGACACTTGACACTTGTTAGCTGTGTGACCCTGGGCAAGTTGCTTAACCCTCACTGACCCACCAAAAAAAAAAAGGGGGGGGGCATTTTCACTAGGAAACTCAAGAATGCCAAAGCCCAAAAGGGAAGTTACAGAGCACAATCTAGACAGAAGTGTGCGGGGGCGGGGGGGGGGGCCAGAGAAGGGGGCAGGGAAGTGATCCAGGTACCTCACACACAGTACAAACTTAATGTTTGTATAATTGTATTGAATTGGGTACCAAACCAAGCAAATGTGGTCTGACCTCAGATGTTCTGAACAATATAGCTTCTGGAATTGAGTTTCTATCCCAAAATCTGTCTTGAGGGATGCCTCCCCCTCAAAAAAAAAAAAAAGGTAACCCAATTTTAGTAGTCTCTTGGGTGGCTTTCCCTTCCCAGAGCCTTCTACCAAAGGGTCTTGTGGTCTAGTCACAACGGCCCCTGCCACAAATTGCCACTAACATTGGGTACCACAGCCAATGATGGAAAACAAAGTCAGGGAAGGGAAAATAAGAAAAACACTGGCTGCAGGCACTACTAGTACCTGAGCACTTCGCTGACAGTGTCACATGTTACAGGGTTGCCCACCAGTGCTCTCTCCTGTCCCTGGTAAAGGGTGGGAGGGGCTGTGCCAACTGACTGAGGCCCCGTGGTATACTGGAAAGAGATCTGAATTTGGAGTCCGGGTAGCCAAGTTCGAATCCCACCTTCACAGCTTATATGCTGTGCCACAATGGGCAAATCACCTTAGCTGTGGGGCCTCAATTTTCTCATCTATAAAATGGGAATAATAATACCTCTAATACCTACTTTAGAGGGTTGGTACAAGAATCAAATAAGATACAGTATGCAAAGGGCTTTGTAGACCCAGGGGGCCCCAGAAGACTTCTTCCAGCTGGGTCCCCTGTCCTTGCACTGCATATCCAGCTCCTTCATTGCCTACAGTGACCGAGAGGTTCAGAAACTTGCTCAGAGACACGCAACCAGGATTTAAACCCAGGTCCTCTGGATTCCAAAGCCAGCCATTACTCTATGCTGATTCTTGAGCCTAAATTGACATCTTAATTCAGAAAAATCAAGCCCGAGGGTCTGTGGTTGGTCCTCCATCCCCAATCATTTTAGGAAGAGAAAATCTTTTATCACTAAAAACAGTCCAGTTCTCCCAGAGAAGGCCAACATCTGCAGGCCCCTGAGCCCAAGCCTCTCTTATGATTCCTGTGTGCTCTCCTCAGGCAGTCCACCCCCAGGCTGGGTCCGGGACCCTCGGCTGCCCTCATGCACATTACAACAGGCTCTCACCTTCTTCCTGGACATCACCTCCCCCCCAGGCCCTCAGCTCCTCCGACTGCTCAGCACCCTGGCAGAGGAGCCCAGTGAGCAGCAAGAGCTGGAGGCTCTTAGCAAGGTAAGAGGATGGCATGGCCGGTCATGGAGGAAGCATGGAAGAAGACAGGCTGGCCTGCCAAGACTAAGGTGTTGCCAGGGTATGGGGCTTCCCCAGACCCCAGTCTCTCTATCCATCCCCACCCCAGGATGCTCGACGCTATGAGGAATGGAAATGGTTCCGTTGCCCCACACTTCTGGAGGTGCTGGAGCAGTTCCCATCGGTGGCACTGCCAGCACCTCTGCTCCTCACCCAGCTGCCCTTACTCCAGCCACGGTACTACTCAGTCAGCTCTGCACCCAGCACCCACCCTGGGGAGATCCACCTCACGGTGGCTGTGCTGGCATACAGGACACAGGGTGAGGCCTAAATGGGGTAAAGAGGGAGATATAACCAGGCCCCAGAAATGAAAGCTGGGAGTCTCTGTCCTGTCCCCTTTACCAACACTGTCTTCTCCTTCCCCCAGATGGGCTAGGCCCCCTGCACTATGGGGTCTGCTCCTCATGGCTAAGTCAGCTCAAGGCTGGAGACGTAGTGCCCTGCTTCATCAGAGGGTAAGATGCACAGGAAAGGGCTTTGGGTGTTGCCTAGTCCAACCCCCTCATCTTACAGAAAACTGAGGCCCAGGAAGTGATTTGCCCAAGATACTTAGCAGCACAAATGGGATTTGAGCTTAGGTCTTCTGATTCAAAATCCAGACTTCTTTCTATGTACTATGCAGACTGGGTGACCACAGAGGGAAGGGCCACTGAAGGGAAAAGGTGAAAACTATATACTGAGGAGAAAAGCTGGGGTGACGGCTTAGCTTTTGAACTAGTCCAAGGCAAGAACACAGATATCCTGATTCCCTTCCCAATATCTGGTCTCTACCTACAACCCCAAAATACAGCTTCCAAGAGGAGGATTTCTAGATATAGTCTAAAGCCAGGACAGCAGAACATATCGTGTCCTGGAAATTGCCATCTCCAAACCCCCAGGAAACCATGTCTGGGTCAGATAACCACCTTTCATGACAGTTTCAGCTAGTACACTGAGAGTAGGAACCTTTATTTTGCCTTAAACACCAGGGACCATCTCCAGTCGTCCTGATCTATATCTTGCCACTGGGCCCAGATGGCTCTGGAGGAGAGAGTGAGGCTGGTGACTTTGCACAGCCCTCCCTCACTTCAATCCAACTCAGTGCAAGTCATGACGTCACCCCAGGTCTCCATCTTCTTTGAGAATGAAAGACAACCAACCACCAGCAGCCTCCCCAGTCAGCACTTCCATTATCAGGTAGGAGCCCTCGGAGAGCTACCGAAGCAGAAACTTGGCTTTGTGTCTTTCACTCAGGGCTCCATCTTTCCGGCTTCCATCTGACCCTAGCGTACCCTGTATCCTGGTGGGGCCTGGCACAGGCATTGCCCCCTTCCGTGGATTCTGGCAGGAGCGGTTACATGACATTGAGAACAAAGGTGAGGCCTAAGACTGTGGGAGAAGGAAGGGCTGGAAACCAGAATGGAGCTGGAGTCCTTAGACAAGAGTGAGCCTGGGAGGGAACAGTGAGACAGCAATGGGCACAAGCCTGGAAGAGCAACACGGGCAGTGGAGGTTATATACAGTGCTGGATCCCTTCCTAGCTACATGTTGCTTCCAGGCTTGCATCCTGCCCCTATGACCCTGGTCTTCGGGTGCCGCTGCTCCCAGCTTGACCACCTCTACCGAGAGGAGGTGCAGGAGGCCCAGTATCGAGGAGTCTTCAGCCGAGTCCTTACAGCCTTTTCCAGGGAGCCAGGAAGCCCCAAGGTTGGGAAGGGGCCAGGAGGGAAGTGGTGGCACAAGAAAGAAAAGGCACCGAAGAGGGGAAGGAACTGGAGGAGGGAAAAAGTAGATAAGGAGGGAGAGGAAACGAGTGAAAAGAAAGGGGAAAGGGGAAAGAAAGGGGATTAAAGGGAGGCAATAAGTGGGGAGGAAAAGGAAGAGATGAGGGAGAGTAATGGAGGAAGAAAGAGGGGAAAGACGTGGGGAAAGGGAAAAGAGGGGAAAAGGATGGAGAAAGGGGAAAGGGAAAGGGGGTATAACTGGAGAAATGGGGGAAAGGAGAGAGATAGCGAGAGGGAGTGAAGGAAGAAAGGAGGGAGGGAAGGGAGGTGAAGAGTGAAGAAGGGAAGGGAGGAAGAAAGATGGCGAGAAAGGGGTAACCGGGCAGGGAGAGGGGAGAGAAGGGAATGAAGGTGGCATCGGAAGAAAGGCAGGAAGGGAGGGGAGGGTGTAAGGTGGGGAGGGAAAGAAAGGGGGGAGGGGCGGAAGCAGGGCTCCATCCGTGTCCTTAGGGCTCCTCCCGCTCCCCCAGACCTATGTGCAGGACATTCTGCGAGCCGAGCTGGCCTCTGAGGTGCACCGCGTGCTGTGCCTCGAGGGTGGCCACATGTTCGTCTGCGGCGACGTCACTATGGCGACCAGCGTCCTGCAGACGGTGCAGCGAATCCTGGCCACGGAGGGCGGGATGGAGTTGAGCGAGGCCGGGGACGTCATCGGGGTGCTGCGGGTAAGGGCAGGCGGAGGCGGGGCTGGGCCTGAGGGCGGGGGCGGGCATGCGCAAGGGGACGCGCGCGCGCACGGCTCACCCGACCTAGCCCCGGGGTTGAGCGCGCGGATTCCCGCAGGACCAGCAGCGCTACCACGAGGACATCTTCGGGCTGACGTTGCGCACGCAGGAGGTGACGAACCGCATTCGCACGCAGAGCTTCTCCCTGCAAGAGCGGCAGGCACGGAATGCCGTGCCCTGGGCCTTCAGCGAGCCCACCCTGGAGACCCCCGAGTCTTGAGGCCCTGGAGCCATCCGGGGCCCGCCCGCTGCCATTAAAGTCTCTAGTTTTGATAGCTCCGCCTCTGCTTTACCCCCGAACCCCGGGCCAATGGGGAGCCCCGCCTGGACGCGCCCACTCTGCTGGGGGGTGGGGGAGCTGCCAGTGGCGTGCGTGCCCCTACCCCCCTTTCTAAGGGAAGACGCCCAGGCTGGCAGACCCAGGCCCCAGCCCGTCCACTTGCGCCCCACCGCCTTCCCTGACTCTGGGTGCCTCTTCCGCATCAGGAGGGGCTTGGCCTGGATGGCCTTTAAGCCCCCTTCCCGGTTGGGCGTCATTATGCCCTTCCCCGGGGATACGCAACCTTTGTTTCCCATGGAAGGAATGCCCCGCATTGCCAGGCAGGACTGGAGCCAGACCAGGAGCCTTCCGAGCCCCGTAAAACTCCGGGCACAGTGTTGTAGCTGCCGTGCTCGCGTCCCCATGCCCAGCCTTCTCTGACACAAGGCTTTCGGCCAATGCCGGGCCTGTTACTGGGCCTCAGTGCCTCCTTTGGAAGCCGGGGCAGCCAGAAGCTCTTCGCAGGGATGGGGACACAGAGCCACAGAGAGGTGATAGAGACCTTGGTGCTTTATTACAGAGGCAGCTCCCTGCCCCTCACCGTCACAGGCTGCATGAGCAGGAGTCCGCCTGCAACCAACCTGTGCCCTCCCGCCTGCCCTGCACAGTGCCATCAGGAAAGGAGACCTGGCGCCTAAGGCAGCCCCAGCTTGCGTTCCCTCCCCTTAGGGCCAGTGCCTGATTAGGGCCAGCAGTTTAACTCCAGCCATGCATACCATCATGACCCTGCCCTGGGATCCACCCTTCAGAGAGGGTCTGGTAATGAAAATGGGGCTTCTCTTGTCTCACTGTCAGGGTCAGGAGGTACCATCTGCTTGGTGCTGGATGAGGTATCTCCTGCTCCCCCTCCTTTCATCTTGTGTCAGGAGATTTCCCCAGTTTCTCCCCCTGGGCCCACCCCCCACACCCTCACTTTGGTTCTCTGGGGCTAGCTCAAGGCTTCCCACCCTCCCCCAAAGGGCCTGCCAACTTCCAAGAAGGAATGAAGGCATCAACCCCAGGTGTCTGTGAGCTAAGACGGCTTGCATAAGAGCCAGCGGATGAAGGCTAATTGTCTTGCCAACTTTGCTCAGCCAACTGACATGGAGAACCTGGGAAAGGAAAGAATGACATGTGGCAGGGTGGCAGGGTGCCCAGGTGCCCCAAATCCAGAGAAAATCTCCCTTGCCCTACCCCCCCATTTATCTTCCTACCCTGGTCCTCATAACCCCCACCTTACCAACCTCTTCCATTAACTATTCATTTCCTCTGTCTTTCCCACCCCCAGCAATACTGACCACATTGGTTGACTTCTCAGCCACTGCTGGGATTGAGCTGTGGCCCCTTCTGAATATTGCTCTCCTCTTGCCACCCCCCAAGGGGTAGATTTCTGGCTCCCTTGGGCCCCCATTGTTGTCTGGGGCTAGAGCTGGAGCTAGAGGTACCTGGGAAAAGAGAAGCCATTAGTCATAGAATTCAGATAGACCTAAAGCTGAAAGGAACCTCAAAAGCTATCTGGCCTTCATTTTGCAGACAGGAAAACTGAGGCCCATAGAGATGCAGTGATTTGCCCAAAATCACACAAGTAATAAGCAACCAACAGGATTAGAACCCAGATCCTCTGATTCTTTCCACTGTATCATGATGCTTCCTCCTTCCTAAGAATCCATCTCAATTGCCAGGTTCTTACCATCACTGTGCCACGTCAGGGTCTCATCTTCAGGGGTGAGTGGCCTCTGGGGACTGGGCCAGAGCCTTGGGAGTGGAGTGGCTGAAGTTTCCCCCCACTGCTCTTGCTGCTGCTGCTGGTGGAGCTGAGTGGTGAAAGGAGAGCATGAGCACCCTCACTGCTTGGCTTCTTTCCTTGACCCCACCCTTCAAGCACAGAGGCTCCCACAGTTTCTACAGGGAGACTTAAGGGTGGAAGGGCAGCTCTGAATCCCCCCATCACCACACCAGACACACGTTCCTTTGGACACTTCTGCCCCACTCCCAGCCCCTTCTTTGTTAGCCTGTTCCCAGCTCACCTGATGCAGGTAAATGGCATGAAGACTCATCTCAGCAGAGGCAAGCTCTGAGAGCAGGGCAGGGTTCTGGAGCCCAGGGCCCCCTGGAGATACACAACTGAAATAGGCAGCCCAGCAGGTCAGAGAGACCCTCTGCCCCCTCCAAACAGCATCCTTAGCCCAATGGGCTCCCACTTCCCCAGAGTGACTATTTTTTGGTCACATCCTTCCCAGAGGGCAGATCTTCCACACACACCCCACCCTCATCTTCCCCAGACCCCTCTCAAAAGATGAGAATTTCCCTTAGGTATATCAGGTCTGTGCCTCTCCCATCCTTCCACCCTGATTCTCCCAACACATACCACACTTTGTCCCCACCCCCACCTCTGATCGTGGCCAGCCTGGCACGTGGAACCTGAGAGGGAGGCCAGAAGGCTGGCAGTTGCAGCAGCTGGGCAGGGAGCAACTGGACTCAATTCCCGGGGTGGCAGAAGAGGATGTAGCAGCAGGCTGGTCAGGAGTGCCTCCGGCTACATGCAAGAGGAAAGAGGTGGAGTACTTGTGAGGCAGGGTGATAAGGTCAGAGAATCTCCACAGGAGAGGGCAGACTGACAAAGGCTCCCGGGTGAAGGGCAGAAGGCCTAAGAATGGAACCAGTTGTGTTGAGGCGAGGTGCTGGGTTCTAGGTAAAAGGGCAGTCACTGGCTGTGAAGATCGAGGGGGGCAGTTCAGGATGAGGAAGATGGGGATGGGAGGCACTCACTGAAGATGTGGTGGAGTCACTTAGAAAGCTGGGACCTTGACCAGGTGTGGGAGGGGAACGGATTGGAGTGGCAGCCCAGAGAGCAGCATCCTGTTGTACCCGGTCCCGAAGTTGTTCCAAAAATCGGGAGCTGTGCCCAGGTGGACGCCAGCGAGGGTGGGCCAGCGAGAAACGCATCAAGGAAAGCTCTGTCTTCCCACCTTCTGCACGTTGGGAGACTGAGGCTTCTGTCTGTCCTGCCGAGAGCCACTGCAGGAAAACCATAATCCATTACATGTATAGGACCCTTAATACTGTTGTCTGTCACATCTGTGACTTCGCTGGGGGCAGGAAGCTGCCACCATCAGTGTCTGGGACACAAAGCGGGTAAACAACTTGTCCAGGGTCAGGTAGATGTCAGAGGCAGCGGAATAAGGTCCTCCTGACTGGAAGGCCAGCTCTCTCGCCACTATATTGCACTGCCAATCTACCGGGTGCTTTCCAAAACACTTCCAGAATCTCATAGGGTAGGCTGGCTGGGCAAAGATGACTATACTATCCAGCTACATAGCTCAATGGATAACACATTAGACCTGGAGTCAGGAAGACCTAAGTTCAGATCCAGCCCCAGATACCAGCTATGTGACCTTGGGCAAATCACTTAACCTGTCTGCCTCAGTTTTCTCATCTGTAAAACAGGGATAATAATAATAGCACCTGCCTCCAAGTGTTGGTAGCTGTTAGCATAATCATCACTCTTATTATGCAGATGAAGAAGTTGGTCCTAGAAGAGGTTAAACCACTTGCCCAAGGTCATACAATTAAGACAGAGGCCAGAACTTCACTCTAAATAGGTCCTACATGCCACTATGTCACCATGCTCCTAACTATGGAACTTGCTTCTGCCCAGCACACACATACACCCGTGGAACTTCTGCTCCTATCCTAAAATATCTAAAGATAATATAATTGACTAGATTCTGCTCCCCATCCCATGGATACCATCTTGGCCAAGAACCCCATCTCCTAAGTCTACAGAGAGAAAGGAAGAAGTGTTAGAGAGGGGAAATCTAACCTGGGGATGGCCATGGCGCCTCACATCCATGAGAGCAAACGAACAGACATCCCCAACCCCAGCCACATCCACAGTGAAATGCCGAAAAAAGTCGATGAACTCCAGGGCACGAGGGCGAAACCAAAAGAGGAGGGCAAGGGGTGTGAGGACTGGAGAGAGGAGCTCCTCTAGGAGAGAGACCTAGGGGAAATAAAGTGGGGAAAGGGGGCTAGGAGCAATGTTCCCACTAGAAGGGACATCTGGGGAGAAAATGGGTTAAGTTCTATAGATAAAACAACTCCCCAACCTAGTCCAAGACAGCAGAGTAGAACACAGCGACCCCAAGTTCCTCTCCAGCCAGAGGGCCCCTGAGAAGCCTAGATGTGATGTATGCTCAGAAATGCTTATAAAGAGGTCCCACAGTTGCTCCTCAGAGAGGCCTTCAACTCCACAATTACACACACACACACACACACACACACACCACACCACACCACACCACACCACACCACACACCAGGCCCCTGAGGATTGACCAAGTTCCAAGCCCAGCTGCCTTCACTCACAGCCTTGTACTGCAAGAGCTGCGACATCTGGTGGTGAGAGTTGGCTTCCCGGGTTGGTCCTGGCTCTTCAGGGAGGTAATGCATGTGAGCAAGAGCTGCCTGCAGCAGGGACTTTGGGGAGCGGCCCAACAGCTCCTCCTCCGGGATGAAGCACCTGGAGAGAAGAGAAGAGAGGCCTGGGGCAAAGGGGGCTGATGGAAAAGCACTGTCTGGAAATCAGGAGAGCCATTTTCTTGTCCTGGCTGTCCCTAACTAGCTGTTTGTCCTTGAACAAGTACCTTACATTTCTCAGGCTCACTTCCCGCTTCTATAAAATTAGGGGATTGGCCTACATCGTTTTCTAGGTTCCTGCAAGCTCAAAATTCTATGAATCTATGAAAGTGAAGCACTGTGGGATGATGGATAGAGATCTGGCCCTCAAGACAAGAGATTCATGTTCTCATCTTGGCACTATCACTGACTACCTCTGTGGCCATGAGCAAGAAAGTCATTTCCTCTCTTTGGGTCTTAGTTTCCCTACCTTTAAAATAGGGAAGTTGGATCAGATAGTATCCAAAGCCCCTTCCAAGCTCTAAAATTGTACGACTCTTACAAGTTGAGAGAATGAGATGAATGGATGGACAGGTTTCCCTGGGGTAACTATCTAAAAAGATGGGGGTAAAGAAAACTTCTGCACTGGGACCAAAGTGTCTCCCCAAGGGAGGAAAGAGGTTCCCCATCTGCTGACCTGGCCACAGTTAGCGCCACACCCAGCCCTGTCATGGCAGTCAGCACATGTTCCACAGCCAGCACATCCTCATCATACACAGTGAGCACCAACAGGACAGCTAGCAAGGCACCAGCAAAGAAACCAGCATGGCGGGCCAATAGGGCTGACAGTGGGGCCGGAGGCGCAGCAGCCCGCAAATAGCGGGCAGCAGGGCGGTAGGCTCGGGCCAAACGGGCACGAAGCTCATGGGGCAGTTCATTAAAATGGCGTAGCTGTAGGCGGGCCAGGCGGGACCAGCGTCTCATCCCCAATGCCCCAGGCTCCCGGCGTAGCAGTTCTGCATGGCTGAAGAAGGCATGTAACCCCTGCCAAGCCAGCACCAGTGGACAAAGAGCCAGATTGGCCAGTGCCAACAGCAGCAGAGTCCGGCGAAGACGAGTAGCCAGAGCCCGCCGCTGACAGCTCCGCTTATAGGTACTGGGCAATGCCCAGCCCCCACGAAAGAGTGAAATTGGACCACGGAAAAGGAGCAGATCAAGATTGAGAGCCAGTCCCTGGCTGAGGAAAGTAGCACTGCCTCCCCAGGGCAGTGGGCAACGGGCTGGCAACAGGCCCTTGTTGGCCAGGGCCACCAAGTAGTTGGGGTAGCGCAGGATGCGGTGGTGAACATCTAACTCCGTCAAAGGCCGTGGCAGCACACAAAGGCCCCCACCACGTTGCAGGGCCAGGAGACGAGACTGTATCTCAGCCCAGGGCACCTTGCTAAGGTCCTCCTGAAGGAAGAGAGGAAAAGGGGTAAGCCCTAGAAAGAGAATACCCCCCAAAAGAGACTCTCCTCCTCTTGATCACTATACTGACATCCAAGTCTGGACCACCTCCCCCATCTGGGAGACCTTGGTTTCATCTGGTATTCAACATGTCTAAATTCAAACTAATGCTCTCTCCCCACCACAAACTTCATCATTCTGTCTTCAAACTTGATCTCACACCATCTTCCTCTCAGTCACTCAGGTTCACAGCTTCAGTCATCTTGCAATTTTCTTTTTCTATCTTTCTCTAACCTTTATTTCCAATCTGTCACCAAACCTGCCATTTTTTCCTTCCTCTCCACCCTCTTCTGAACTCTTACAGCCCTTATCGTCTATGCAACTCATTTGACTATAAATCATGTTAGGCCTTATGACATTTTGTACTTTTATTTGTTGTATTTTTTTTTGTCAGCTTCTCATGCCTGTTATGTTCTGTCCTCTGATCTAGTCTGTGAGCTCGAAGAGCACAATCCATGTTTCACACAATGTATCACCCACAGTGCCTGGCACAGCCAAACATGGCTTTGTGATTACAGGTCAATATAGAGGGGAGGCTTCAGTCAAGAAGTTCTTTATTCAAGTACTATCTCAAACACATACTGGCAGTGAGGCCGTGGGCAGCTCAGTTAAGCTCTTAATGCCCCCAGGCCACTGTCACAGACTGAATTCCAGAAAAGATTCTGGTCTTTGGTAATGGAAGTGAAGCACTTCCTCCCTGCACCAATGGATTCAAGAATCTGATTCCCACCCCTGACCCTCCCAAAAAAAACCCCACCAAGTATACCCCGCATAGAAGGTGCTTAAGAAATAGTTTACTGATTTACTGAAAAATAAAAAAGCCCCTCCCCACACTAACCCCAACCTTCATCATGTGGCACCCGGACCATTGCAATAGCCATCAAGATGGGCTTTCTCCTTCCAGTCTCTTGTTCCTGAAATCTCCCCCCTCCCATCTTCCTAAATCACCACTTCCATCAAGCCACTGCCCTAGTCTGAAACCAGCAAGGATTTTTCATTCCCCAGACAGGAATTCATTCATCCAACAAATATTTATTAAGTGCCTACTATGTGCCCAACCCAGTACTTAGGGCTGTGAGAAATACAAAAGCACCATCCAAGTGCTAACTACATAGGGGATGAGTGAGTGGTGGTTGTGGTCTGTGATTGCATCAGTGTGAGGAATTCCCAGTATGGAAACTCCTCCCATCAAGGAAGATGGCTACTCTTCTGGAACTTTAAGTCACTGAGAGCTCCCTGGGGACTTCAAGAGCTTAAGTGATTTGCCCATGATGACACAGACAGCGTATGTCCAAGGCAAGACTTTCCAACTCCAAGGCTAGTCTTTTATCCATTAAGTCCCACTGCCTCTTAATATTTCATTACTGTCTGGTTGGCAGAGGCAGCCCATGTACACCAATAACTATACTGCGGGGCAGTACTGAGCCTAACTGCTAATTCTAGGATCTGTCTAACCTTAGGCAAGCCCATCTTCCTGGGCCTCAGATCGCCCACCGGTAGAGCGAGAAGCTTGGTCTAGCTAACTTCAAAGACTTCTTCCAGCTCCAACATTCTGTGATTCTATGAATCCAGATGTGAATATGATTGGCCCCCGAGGGCAGAAACAGGAGAAAACAAACACTGCAAAAAGGTAACCTCCCTTTTACCTACCCAAATCCTTTACTCCCTTCTCAAACTACTGCCTACTCTGCTCCTTCCTTTTACAGAGCTCCTGATACCTGCACCATATGGATTCTGATTATAAGCCATCTTGCGTTATCTAGTTGTTTTGTGACATGGGTACTGGTCTTGTCTCCTCACCTAGAATGTAAGGTCTTCAAGGGCAGGTACCATGTCTCATCTTTTCTGTGACTCCCAAAGCTGAGCATACCTATTAACGACCTTGGGGTCCCAGACCTCCCTAAGCCCCATGGAAAACTGTTTATCTCAGCTTCTGCTTTGGCTCACTATCTCCCTCCCTGTTTCCCCTCTCCTTTCTGTCCCCACTGTGTCCCATCTCCCTAGTACCCCTATCCTTTTCCTGATCCAACTCACTGGGGGAATGTGCAGGGCTTCCCTGTAAAATGTTCGGATATCCCAGTAGTTCAGGAGGTTGCAGAGGGATCGAAGAAGACGGAATAACCAAAACCCTGAGGCCAGGAACAAAAGGAAGATCAGGAACGAGCTGGAGCGTATCCTGTATCAGACAGACAGATTGGTGGACTGAATTGGAATTCGATTACCTGAAGAGATCAGAGTTGGGGTACATAGCAGAATGAGTGAGACCAGAATCAAAGGGGGATGGAGGAAAGAGCAGATGAGACAAATGGGCATAGAAATAAGGGATCTATAGGAAGGGTGGCCTGGCTCTGGAGACTGAGACAGAGGGACAGTCAGTGTAAGTAGGATTCCCCTCGGTCCCTTTCCTCTCACCAGTCTGACTGCCTTTGTTCAGCCTTACTCCCCTAGCCCTCTGCTCATCTTTGCCTGGGCCTCGGCTGTAGCTGGAACAGAGGATGAGGAGGGGTGGCAGTGTCTCTGATCTTGGGAGCAGTCATTGACTGGATCCCTGAACCATCCAGCCCCACTATCCCGCCCCCTTCTCTGTTTTCACTCACCGCTGTGCACACTGGGCAGCAGGCAGGATAGCATCGGACAGGGTCACCTTGCCCTGAAGGATTCCAGAGGTGCGGTCGGGGCCAGGGACACTGGGCCGTGTATGGTTAACAGGTCGGTTGGCAAAGAGAACATCGTAATCAACGCAGCGGAGCAGGAAGGTAGTGAAGGTAACAACAAAAACGAACTGTCTGTGGGTGGAGTAAGATAAGGATGAAGACAGAACCAGAGGCAACCAAGGGTGTTAAAGGGTTGAGAGTAGAGCCCGAGGGTCCGGCCAGCTCTCAGGCCCCTAGCGATCCCAGGGAAACAACCCTAGCCCTGCCAAGGCTTCCTGAGGGATAGGAAATGAGAGAGGGAAGGGAATGAGAGAGGGATAGGAAATGAGAGAGGGAAGGAAAGGTGGAGATCAAAGAGAAAGGTGGGGGCTACAGAGGAGTGGAGAAGAGAGAATGACAGGGGATGAAGACGGTTGCTCAATATAAAGGACTTACCCCAACTGGAAGGTATCCTCCAGAAGCATACAGGCAAAGCCATTCCGCTGGTGGTAGTTATAGAGGTACCAGACTCATCAAGGAATAAGGCTGAGATTTACCAAAGAGCTCCCCCAGGCCCCAGCACCCACTTAACAAACCCCCTCCCCTCAAGTACCCCCATCCCTGAAATTCAGCCCCTACCAGTTCTCAGTCACCCACCCATTCCTTCCCAAGGAACGTCCCAGTCCACAGCCCTCAGCCCTCCTCGGCCTGCGTGCCCCCCACCTCCCCATAACTGTGGGCACACAAGATATCTTGGTGAAGAAGCTGTCCAAGTTCTGGATGTGATGCCAAGAGCCTGGGTGGAGAGAAGGTACAGATGACAATTACTCACATTTCTTTTCTCAAGGTGCTTTCCTCATGCCACCCTGTGGGGGTAGATATTATCATCCCTACTCTGCAGCAGCAGCAGAGACTAACGCTGTGAGGTAAAGTTACTTATCCAAGAACACCCAGCTAGGAAGTGTGAGAGATAAAACTCCAAGTGCTGAGCCACTATGCTAGGGGGTCTCCATCCTCCTAGCCTGTTTACTCCAACTCTTTTGTCTCAGTGCTCCGGCCCCTTGGACTTTTGCCCCTCCCCCTCTGAGCTGGACCTCCTCCCACCCCATATTGGAACCTGTTCAACTTTGTTTCCCCATCCCCACTTACCCCGGAGCCCCTCTGGCACATGGAGCAGGGGTTCCTGGTCGTCTCCTGGGAGGGGTGAGTCTTGGTCGTTGTCACAGTCCCTATCAGGGTCACAGTCTTCCAGCCGTTCGTAATCCTGTTCTGGGATCAAGGGGCCCATCCGCAGCCCAGGGGAGCTCTGGAGGGACAACTGTGAGGGAAGGGGAGTCACCGAGGCCAAGCATGGGGTAGAGTAGGATCTTAGGCCAGATGGAGCAGAGGAGGGGGTCCCAGAAGACTCCCCATGAGGGGAAGAGGTTTCTGGAGCTGAGAGGTCACTGATGTGGGGCTGAGTTACCCCTGAAGTCCTGGCTGAGCTAAGGGGCCGTGAGTTGGAAGTAAGAAACAGGGAAGGGGAGTTTCTTGTGTAGGGAGTTGGAGACATAGAGAAGACAGAGATCCTACCCCTTCCAGGTCCCAGACATCGAGAAGTAGGGAGCAAAGGGGATAACAGTGTAGCTCCTGGCCCTAGCTCCCCCCATCTCTCTTGCTGCCCCTTTGTTCCCCCCCATCCCATCCGTCTCACCATCAGGCTGGTTCCTCCAACAGAAACACTGCTGTTGTTTTCTGGGGAGCAGAGCTTGTGGTTCTCCGGATGACAACAACACAGAGTGACTCAGCCATAAGTAGGCCTCAGGCGTCCTGACTCCCAATCACCTGTCTGACCACTCATTGCCCCTCCCAAGACTCCTAGGGGAACCTGAAGGCCATATCTCCTGAGCCTCAGTTATTTCTTCTCTCTCCCACTAGCTGGATAGTGTTCAAACATACCCCTTTCCCCACCTACAACTCTCTGGATGCCCTGCCTGATGGCATTCTGCCTTTGCCTCTTCCCCATATCTGATTCAGTAGTGTTGAAACAGTTCCTCAGGACTTCCAAGAAGCAAACTCAAGTGAACTGGAGAGGAAAAGAGACATTAGACTTCCTCAGCTTAGAATGAACACCATCTCAGATTCCCCTGAGGGTCTAAGATATGATAGAACAGGATAGCTGGGCTGAGCTGAGATCTTCATGTCGGCCTTTGGCTCACTCAATCAAGAGAGAGGAACCTAAAGGGCCAGCCTGTCCAGTTTCATTCCTAAAGACCTGTCTCATCAGGAAAGGCAGGTGGCAGGAGGCATTCAGCCTCCCCTTTTAGACCCATTCCTGAGGTGCCAACTCAGCCACCCAGGTTCGTGACATGAAGCCTAATGCCCTGGGGGACAGTAGGACAAACACAGGATCTCTGGTTCCTGGAGGATCACATCAGGCAAGTGGTTATCCACTCACACAATCTGGATTTCAATGTATCAGACCTGGGGACTGGGACAGGGAAAGGATAATAAAATTTAGAGTTTAAAATGACCTTAAAGATTCTCTAGTCCAAACTTTCCTTTTACAGATGAGGTCACATGAGTGCTAACCCAAAATTCTAACCTCCATTTTCTGTCTCATTTCCCTCTCTGTCCACCCTATCTGTATAGAATGAAGATCTGAAGCTTTGTAATTGAGTGTGTTCTATCATTAGACTCTGTAAGTTACACAGCAATTCTCAGTGCCTCCTGAACCCTAACCTATAACATGGGCTTACTCTGAGCAAGCCTTACAGGAAAAGACCAAAGCTCTGATGCTTCTGAGGCACAATTCACCTACACACTAAAACCTTCCTCATTTACCCTGAAACTCATCGACTTCCCCAAGACTCTCCCAATTTATCCCAACTCCTCCTTGTTTCTTCTCTTAAGGAGTTCCCTCCTCACTAACTCTCCAAAAGACCCCAATCCCACCCAGAAGACCACGGCTCCTTCTTTCCCCTGGGATCTGCTTCCTACTTATCCCCAACTCCTCCCTCGTCTGAGAATCCCTACTTTACCCCCAAAACCCGTTCTTCCTCTATCCACCCAGAACTCCCCTCTCCATTTACCCAGGGTCTCTCCACATTTACCCCAACTCCTCTCTCCTTCCCCCACGTCCCCAGAATCCCCTCCCTACTTATCCGAATCCCCTCCCTACTTATCCTGATCCCCTTCCCATCCGCCCACAAGAGCCCCAAATCCTTGAGGTAAATATGCCTAAGATCCACGGTCAGTGGAAAGGACAGCTTTCCCCACCCCCAATTTCCTGACGATATAATGAAGAGGGCAGGTTGGCTGTGGCTCCACCTGCTTGTCCCTCTCGCGTCCCCGCCCCGGCCCTTTCGGATCCCTGACAGGACTTGGACATTGACACGGCCCCCGCCCCGCCCACACCTTGGCTTCCAGAAGCGTGCCATTAGCTAACCCTGAGCCCCGGGTCATCCCTTCGCCCAGCCCCATCCTTCTCCTGGCCCCGCCTCCTAGGAGGAGCAAAGGAAGCTTGGAGGCTTTTCCAATCACTGTCCCGGAGGGGGAAGGGCCCCAACTGATTCTCCAGTCACGGCTCTGGGCAGGTACCATCGGAGAGATTTTTCTCCAATCATAACTCAGAAGGGTGGAGGTCAAGATCTTTCCACCAATCCTAGCTGAGGCTCGTGAGGCTCGTCGGGAAGGGGGCTGAATCAACATGGCGCCTTCAGCGGGACAAGGGTGAAACCGCCACTGCCGGCTGCTTCCATCCTCCCGCTCCAACATGTTGGTTCACTTATTTCGGGTCGGGACTCGGGGCTGCCCCGTTCGGGGAGCACTGCTGCTCCCCCTCCGGCCCCGGACATTTACGGCCGTCAGGTAAAAAGGGGCGTCCGGCTTGGAGCGGGCCAGTGGCTCGCCGGTTCCGCGAGGGCTCCCCCTGGGAAATGTAGTTTCCGGTCCCGTGCGAGGCTGCTGGGAGATGTAGGCTCCCTGTGCTCTGGGTGTAATGTCATCTTCGCAGGAAGCGTGCTTAATGATTTATAGAGACGGCTCAGGTGCAGGCGGGTCTGTCTCTCCGCCGCTTTTATGGAGTCCGGGACCCGAGGGGGTCTGGAACAGGGCCGCTCGGGCACAAGTCGCGCTCCGGGCCGTGGTCTGACAGCGAACCACAGCCCAGCGACAGAGCTGCCACTTTGCTGCCCCCTTTCGGTGATCTGTCCTGGGTCCTATGTGAATGCTCTCATCGGGTAAAGCTTTGGCTAATAAACCCACACGTCTAAGGTGATTCTGACCAACGAACAAAAATATCTCCTTGAAGCAATATGCTGTGCAGGGTGATTGATGAAGAACCCCTCACATCTGTGCAAAGCTCTGTACTTTTCAAAGGGATTCCTTCACACACATTATTTGATTTACTCCTCACAGTAGCCCGATTGAGGGATGTAAAGGCAGGTGCACCTGGAAACTAAAGTGACATCAGCAAAAACTGGCCTTTACCCATTCAGGAATCAACAGCTAGGGAAGCACGGCCGGCAACAGGATGCCTAGGAGATGGTCGTGGTGTGGCCTCGTTCCAAAAGCCAACTTGATATTGGATTGGACAAGCACGAGGCTTGAGTGCCAGAAAGTAATCCTTCTGCTCTCCTTGGCAGTAGCTAAACCCTTTAGAGCCCCAAGTCTGGGCCTCCAGAACAGCTAATGAGGGATATGAGAGAAACTGGAGAGGAGCCACAGTAAATTATTAATGGGATCGAAAATTGGCCCAGTGAGGAGAGAGCAAAAGAATCGGGATTATTTAAACTGGGATAGGAGAGACTGAGAGAAGGCTCCATAACTGTATGCAAATAGTTATAGGAGTTATTAATTAGTGGATGGCATCAGGTTGTTCACCTCTGTCAAAAGTAGAATGAAAATAGTTGAGCTTTGCTGTCAGCAAGAGGTTAAGGTTTATTTAGGTTACATATAAGAAGGAACTCTGATGACAAGGTGCCGTATAAGGGATGAAAACAGACAGAGGGGTTTAGGGAGTGAGGTGGAATCATTTTTCCTTGTGTTAGAGAAAGTAGGAGTGGGCCCTGCCAGTCTGCGCTAGGTTAGAGATGAGTTTGCCTGTAGACTGTCAAGGGAGAGGTGAGCTCAGCATCTCTAGGTTTCTGTGACAGAGAAACTCAGACTATGTAGGATATGTCTGGGATGATGCTCAGTTTTCCCCTGGTTGATGAAGAAAGCTCCTCACATCTGATCGTGTTTTACACTTTTTCAAGGTACTTTCATATCCTTTATCACATTTGAATCTCCCAAAGAACATGTGAGATATTTGGGCTGGTATTATCATTCTCATTTGACAGATGAAGGTCAGTGGCCTGGCTAGGATCACAAATTAAGTGTGGTAACAGAGTCTTTAGTCCAGTGTCCTTTCCACAACAATGTGCAGCTTTCCAAATTCATGTTTTTTTCTTTTTCTTCTTCCACAAAATAGAAAGGAAATGTGTCTTTTCCTTTTCCTCTGTGCCTTAACTTCACAGTGCCCACAGGAAATGGGAGGAGTTGTCTAGGAGAGTGGAAAAAGCACTGGACAGCATCAGGTTCTGTTACTGGCTCTAGCTATGTGATTTTATGCAACCTACTCAATCTTCCCAGGCCTCGGTGTCTTCACTTAAGATGCTGGAGTTGGACTGTATGACCCATGTGGCTTTGAGCTCTAAGATCTTTGTTCTAAACTTGTGAGGGGCCTGAAGGCCGAAGGCTCCAAGGGAGCATGGTTATCCCTGTGCTCAGTAAAGAGCGATGGCGTGGGAGAAAGAACACAGGAGAACATTACAGCTCTTGCAGTTCTTGAGTTGTATTCATATGTGTCTTTTCTCATCAGCTGGGGTTATCTCCCATGCTCTTTGATGGAAGAGACCATGTCTTTTCTTTCTCCTCTTTCATCCTCCATGAAAGTGCCACATCGTAGTGGTGGTAGGCACAGGGCTGGGGACCCAGTAGGGACTAAATCTGTACTCCCTCAACGCTGATTGATTTAAGACCGCTCTCTCCCCACAGGCATTTGGATGGCGGCACTGGCTCCTACATTCTCCGGGCCCTGGCCCGGCTCCGGCTGCACCTACCCAGAAGCCGGCCGGCCACCCGTCCAGGATCCTCCCTCTGGGTTGGGGGACTCCTCTTGGGTCCCATGATATTCAGCAAGGGCTGCCGCCTCTACCTTGTGGGACGGTGTGAGACGGAGGAGCTGTCTCTTGTGGAACCCAGGACCCCATCAGAGGAGCCCTGCTTCAATTGGACCCTCTTCTGGCGCTTTCTGCGGCCCCACCTGCTGGCCCTGGGGGCGGCCATTGTGGTGAGGGCTTTTTACCCCCCCCCCCCACCTCCCTCATTCTTCCATATTGGGCAGAGACAGGGATAGGGTCATAGAGCCAGAATGGGGGGTGGGGTGGCCCAGAGAGAAGATACATAAGTCTATGACATCTCACCACTCTTACTACATAAGAGACCCAGGAAGAATAGTAGGAATGAGCCCATTTGGAGAGAATGGAAGGAGAAGAGATAGAGTGGGGAGTCTCATCCAAGGAGGCTGGGTTCCAGTTAGTTGGGAGAAAGCATGCTAGAAACCTGATTGGGTCTTTCAAGAGGAGTGCCCAGAGTGTATGAGTCCCACAGAAACAGTGGGAGCAAGGGCTATGTGTGGAGCAGGAGGAAGTGTTAGTGACCAAAGAGGAAAGGGATGCCCAGAATCCACCTAGCGGACACAGAAACATAGATTGCCCTCTACTAAGCTGTCTCCTCCCTTTTCCCCCACCCCCACCCCAGCTAGCACTGGGTTCAGCCTTGGTGAATGTGCACATTCCGATGCTTCTGGGCCAGCTTGTGGAGATTGTGGGGAGATACACCCAGGATCATTTTGGGAACTTCATGAGTGAGTCTGGAGGCCTTGGTCTTCATCTGCTTTCCCTCTACGCTCTCCAGGTACTTGTGATGGGGATTCCGTGTGGAGAGAGGTTGAGGGACACTTCATAACCATCCATTTTAAAGTACACTGCCTTAAGTAGGAATTCGAGCCCTGGTATCCTTCTGGGGTTGAGCCCAGAGAGAGATCTAGTGCTGTGCTTAGACAAGAACAGATTTGGGGAGCCTCTGTGGATCTCTGTGGATCTCTTTTATTCTTCTCCTTAGGGGCTGCTGACCATCGGGTACCTGGTACTGTTGTCAAGGCTAGGGGAACGCATGGCCAAAGATATTCGGCAAGAACTGTTTGGCTGCCTGCTTCGGTACTGTGACTGTGAGCTAGGGTGGAAGGGCAGGCCTGGGGAGAAAGGAGGAGTGTACCCTGGGAGATAAAAAGGGCACAATTAGGGCTGGTAGGGATATTGGGGGAAATCGGTGGTGATGTTGAAGCTATGATTCTGATACTCCTATAGCCACTCAACAGTAAATAGACCTCCAGAAATTCCCGTCAACTGAGTCTTGGGACTGAGGCCTTTTCCTCCTCTCCCAAGCTCTGAGGCTCACATTTCTGGCCCAAGGAGGTTCCTCTGGGCTGTAGACATGAAAGGTGTCATGACCTGGAAAGAGGAATACACAGGGGCAGCTAGGTGGCGCAGTGGATAGAGCACCGGCCCTGGAGTCAGGAGGACCTGAGTTCAAATTTGGCCTCAGAGGCTTGATGCTTACTAGCTGTGTGACCCTGGGCAAGTCACTTAACCCCAATTGTCTCACCAAAACAAAACAAAAAGGAGGAATGTACAAGGTTGCAGGAGACCTGAGCTTTAATTCTGACTCTGGCAAATGTGATTAAATCGCTTAACCTTTCCCTTTGCCTCAGTTGCCTCATGTCTAAAGTAAAAACCTTACCTCTCTGAGATTGGGGAGCCAAGCTGGGATATTTCTTGAAGTCCCTTCCTGCTCTAGCATCTGTGCATCTTCCTTCTGACCCTGGCTTTGATGTCCCACATCAGTCCCTTAACAGGGAGCCTGAGTGTCGACAATTCCTAGCTGATCATGGAGCCCAGTCCTGCCAGGCTGCTTTGCATTGGGACGTTAGTATGGGACCTTATCCTGTGTGTGACACCTGCCTCCTTCCTCCAGACAGGACATTGCCTTCTTTGACACCAAAAAGACAGGGCAGCTGGTGACCCGACTAACAGCTGATGTGCAGGAATTCAAGTCATCCTTCAAACTTATCATCTCCCAGGTCAGGGGGCTCTTGATTGCCCAGGGATGAGCCTAAGGCCAGAGCTGGTAAAAAGGAGGGGTCACCTAGGAGGGGCAAAGGAAGGGGATTTTGAAGCAGGGAAGGCTTTGGGGGAAGAGGAGAGGCCAGAAATAGGGACGGATAATGTGGGCACTTTCCTCCTTGTTGCTTCTGAAATTCACAGGGGGGGCGGGTAGTGCCTACCAGGTGGAGCCAATGAGGAGCATTGGCTTCCCTGATTCCCACTTATCTCCTTCAGGGAGGGTTTCTCAAGCTGACCATCCTTAGCATCTCCATCATACAGACCTGGCATCTCAGGGATGCTCCTCTGATCCATATCTCTGCTGTGCTTCTTAGAGTAGGAGCTCCTAGAGGGAAGCTGCCGGCTGCTCTGTAGCAAGGACCGAGCCAGACCTTGGCAGGGTGGCTGGCACCTAGGGGAGTGGCACATGGATCTATGTGCTGTGAATCAAGTTTGATGCTGATTTGGCTGAGCCCCTATTCAGAGACTCTACACTTGGAATCATTTTCCCATTCGTGGGGCTGGATTTGCACTAGTTTATCCATGGTCTCCTGTATCCATCAACAAGTTCTTCTGCCCAGTGGCAGAGGTTTGCAGGACATCTAGTAGAGAGTTTAGAGGCATTGCTTATGGCCATAGAACAGAAAAGCCAATTGGCCTTCACAGGGAATTGAATCTGTGACCTTGGCCTCAATAGAACCTTGTTTTAATCAGCCCAGCCATCAGCTGACCCATAATAAATGCTCTTGGCCCATGGCATTGATTCCAGTTGTTTCCTCTCCTTTCTTTCCTTCCAGGGCCTCCGCAGCTGTACCCAGATGGCAGGCTGCCTGGTGTCCCTGACCGTGTTGTCCCCGCGTCTCACGGTTATCTTGTTGCTGGTCACGCCTGCACTGGTGGGGGCTGGCAGCCTGCTTGGCTCCATCCTCCGCAGGCTCTCTCGACAAGCCCAGGCACAGGTACTGGTACTGGTGCTGCCCCCCAACCTCCCTTACCCCTAACTCCCTTCCTCTGCTTTGACCTCCCTTTCTCCCCACTAGCCCATTTTTAGATGTTAGACACACCCCCATTTCCTAATTCCTGGGCTCCCTACAGATTGCTAAAGCAACGGGTGTGGCAGACGAGGCCCTAGGGAATGTGCGGACTGTCAGAGCCTTTGCCATGGAGGCACAGGAAGAACAGTGAGTCCTGGATGGGCAAGGGGACAGGGCGGGTGTGGAGGGCCTCCCTGCTTGGTGGTGGGGTCTAGGCACATTCCCCTCACCCCAGTTTTATGTTCTGGCTTTTCTCTCAATGCCTGGCCTTTGGCCTCAATCCCAGGCATTATGAAACAGAGCTGGAGGAGTCTTGCCGGCTGGCAGAGAAACTGGGCAAAGGCATCGCTGTCTTCCAGGGACTCTCCAACATCGCACTCAACTGTGAGTGCCATGGTGAAGGACAGAAGGGGGCCCATGGGGTGGTCCAGGAACAGTTGGGGAGTGGGATCCAGGGACAATCTCTTTCCTCATAAAATCACAGAACTTGGGGCATCCCTTATTTGACAGATAAGGAGACAGTCAAGCCCAGTCAAGAAGGGAGATTTGCCCAAGATCAGAGACAGAGCTAGCAGCAGAGGCCAGACCACCCCAGTCCAGCACTTCCTTCCCTTTGTCAGATAACTTGCTGTCTGTCCCAGCGCCAAGGCGACCTCTCATCCAATGTTCCCCGTGCAGGCATGGTTCTGGGCACCCTATTCATAGGAGGCTCCCTGGTGGCGGGACAAGAGCTGTCAGGTGGGGACCTCATGTCTTTCCTGGTGGCATCACAGACGGTGCAGAGGTGAGTGAGGGTCGGCTGGGAAGCTGGGTGTGTGGGCCTTGGGACGTGGATGTACAGAGGTGCATTTGTCTTACCAGGTGCATGGACGCACATACATCCATCGCATGCAACTTGCCTTTTAGACCCATCTAAGTCTCCTTGTTGCTTCAGTGTTAGGGCCATGTACCCCTCTGCAGCTGGGCAGCCCAAGCTTATTCCAGAAGAGCTCACACACAGCTCCCAGGCAGGCAGAATCATAAAACTGGAGGTACCCCTCCACCCCCCACTCCCTCCGTCTAGCCTCTCATCCAGAAACAACTTTGTAAATTCCTCCCGTGCTGGGGAGATCACTGCCTTCTGGTTATTAGAAGGTTCTTCCCTCAGACGCTTGACACTTACTAGCTGTGTGAACCTGGGCAAGTCACTTAACCCTCAATTCCCCCCCCCCAAAAAAAAAAGAAGAGAAGAAAAGAAAAGGTTCTTTCCTACATTGACCCCAAGACTACCTCCTTCTGAGGTCCACCCAGTGATCCCACAGCTTTGCCGCCCAGAATAACACAGAACAAGATCCTTCTCTCTTTTCTAAGCAACCATCCTTCAATCACATAAAGCTGCCACTTGTGTCTCCCCCAGGCTGTCTTTTCTCCAGGAAACATAATTAGTGCCTTTGTCTTTTATATCCCATGGCTTCTAGATTTATCTTGGTCATCCCTCTCTGGACAAACTCTATTTTGTCAGGATCTCCCTTAAAATGAAACCTACCAAAGACTGGTGCATTCAGAAGACTTGTTTTCTCCCCTGAAAAACATCTCCCCAACTCAACCTGTATGTGTTTCCCTCATTCACAACAGTCCCAGCCTACATCTCCACTCCTTCACACACACACACACACACACACACACTCACTCACTCCTTCCGAGGCTCAGAACAGTGAAGAAGGGATAGATGGATGAATGCGGTAAACTGACTCATGTTTCCAGAGCCGGGCCCTTATTCTCCCCTATGCCATGGAATTCTCCCTTGGGCTCTTCCCACCTGCTGTGTTGCTGATCTCCACGGGGCTGTGCTTGGATGTCTTGAACAGAAGTAGTGTAACTCTTTAGTCAGGCTTCCCTTCCAGCCGTCATCTAAACACTCTAGATGGGTCAAAAGGGGATCCCAGGTAACAGTTGGGTGGTAGAGGAGGGACACCCCATCTCCAACCACAAGCATGACCCAGGGACCTCATCCTGAGCAGACCGTTACAGGAGAGAAGAACACAGCCAGGGAAGGGCCATAGAAGGGGTGATAGAGGCCCGATGATGGGGAAAGAGAACTGGGGGCTTGACAAGAGGAGCAGGACTAAGGAGTTTGCTCTAACTTCACCTTCTAATAGGATATGCCAACGTTTTCTATCTGAGCTAAGTATTTGTTGAATGAATGAGGCTACAGGACTGGCAGCTGGAAGCTTACTCCCCCTGCTGGGCAGCTGTGGGAAATTCCCTTGCCTACCTCTTCAATTACCCAATGGTTGAGCAAGGCCGTTCACTGAGATATTAAGGAGCTCTGAACCCTGGACCTTTGCCAGGCCCCTAATAGCTTACCAACTTAGTCTGGAGGACGGTCTTTTTCTGCCCTATTCTTTCCCCACCCCCAACCCCCAAATACTCCTCATTCATTCACGAAGCTGTTCTCTTCCCATAGCCAGCTGAAATGTGGGCAGATCGTGCACTTTCCCCTCCCTGAGCCATTCTTCAGCTTTCCCCTCCCATGGGGGATCACCTGTCTGGCTGCTCTTAGTGAAGTTCAGCCCTGCCACTCTCCAGCATTGGGGATCGACATATTCCTGTCCAGAGAGACTACTACTATTTATGAGTCATTGTTTACCACCTCCTCCCACCCACACAGCTCCAAGTCATCTTCCTACTCCAGCTCCCTAACATCCCTACCCTTCTACCGACTCATTCTCACCCACTTCCTTCCCGTTTCCCTCTTTCCCCCAACATACAGCTTCTAGCCTACAGGGACCACCTCTGTGCTTTAACTTCTCAGTGTCCATGGAGTGTGGAAAGAGGCACAGTGTAGGGAACAAAGTAAGATCATAGAGTCCAGAACTCCTCTTGAGGGCCCCTCAGCATCTCATCCTCCTCCCCAGTGCTTTTTCTTTTTTTAAGCAACATTTATTTTTTTTTTCCAGTTACGTGTAAGGGTAGTTTTCAACATTCATTTTCATAAGATTTAGAGTTCCAAATTTTTCGCCTTTCCTCCCCCCTCCACAAGATCACAACCAGGTTATATATGTACAACCCACAAGTGTTCTTTTTATCAGTTCTTTCTATAGGGGTGCATAGTAAGCTTCCTCATTAGTCCCTTGGGATTGTCTTGGATCATTGCATTGCTGAGAGTAGTTAAGTCATTCACAATTGCTCATTGAACAATACTGCTGTCACTATGCACAATGTCCTCCCAGCTCTGCTCACTTCACTATACATGATGTTCATTAGTCTTTCCAGGTTTTTCGGGGATCATCCTGTTTGTCATTTGCTGTAGCATAAGACCATTCCACTACAATCATATAGCACAGCTTTTTCCATCATTCCTCAATTGATGGACATTCCTTTTATTCTCAATTCTTAGCCTCCACCAAGAGTTGCTATAAATATTTTTTGTACAATTTTTCCCCCTTTTCTCTTTTTCATGATTACTATTATTAACTGTTTCCCTTCCATCCTATTCCCTTCCCCATAATATTTATTTTATTATCCATCTTCTTTCATCCTATCCCTCTTCAAAAGGGATTTGCTTCTGTCTGTCCCCTCCCCCACTCTGCCCTTCCTTCTTTTGCCCCTCTCTCTTTATCCCCTTCCCCTCCTATTTTCCTGCCGGGTTAGAGAGATTACTCCTTCCAATTGAGTATGTACATTATTCCCTCCTTGAGCCAATTCTAATGAGATTGAGGTTTTTGTGCCAGTTCTGATGAGTGTTAGGCTCATTTAGTGCCCAGATTAAATAGATTACTCCACCCAATTGGGTGTGTCTGTTAGTCCCTCCTTGAAGCAGCTCTGATGAGTTTAAGGTCTTTGGGCCTTTTCTGATGAGTGTAAAATTCATTTACTGCCCTGCTCCCCTCCCATCTCCTCCCCCACTCCATAAGCCTTTTCCTGTAACTTTCATGTAGGATTTCACCTCTCCCCTTCACCCTCCCACAGTGCATTCCCATCACCCCTCAATTTAACCCTAAAGATGTCATCGCCTAGCTAGGTGACACAGTGGACAAAGCATCACCCCTGGCCCCAGGGGGATCCCAGCCAAAACCTGGCCTCAGACACAAGACAGTTGCCCACTGTATGACCCCATGTATGTCCCCCAGCTCCAATTTTTTATGGGTCTTGTATTTGAAAGTCAAATTTGCCATTCAGTTCAGGTCTTTTCATCACAAATAGCTGAAAGTCCTCTTTTTCATTAAAGTCCCATTTTTTCCTCTGAAAGATTATGCTGATTTTTGCTGGGTAGGTTATTCTTGGTTGTAATCCCATTTCCTTTGCCCTCTGGAATATCATATTCCATGCCCTCTGGTCCTTTAATGTAGAAGCTGCTAGATCTTGTGCTATCCTGACTGAGGCTCCACAGTACTTGAATTCTTTCTTTTTGGCAGCTTTTGCAATATTTTCTCCTTGACCTGAGAGCTCTGGAATTTGGCTATAATATTCCTAGGAGTTTTCCTTTTGGGATCTCTTTCTGGAGGTGATCGGTAGATTCTTTCAATTTCTATTTTAGCTTCTTTTTCTAGAATTTCAGGGTAATTTTCCCTGAGAATATCTTGGAAGATGATGTCTAAGCTCTTTCCTTGATCATGGTTTTCAGGTAGCCCAATAATTTTCAAATTATCTCTCCTGGACCTATTTTCCAGGTCAGCAGTTTTTCCCAGAAGACATTTCACATTGCCTTCTATTTTTTTATTCATTTGGATTTGCCTCATAAAGTCACTGGCTTCCATTTGTTCAATCCTAATTCTTAGGCAATTATTTTCATCAGAGAGCTTTTGTTCCTCCTTTTCCGTTTGACTTTTCAAGCTGTTGACTTTTTTCTCATGTCTTTCCTGCATCACCCTCATTTCTCTTTCCATTTTTTCCTCTACCTTTCTAACTTTATCTTCAAAGTCCTTTTTGAGCACCACTATGGCCTGACACCAATTCATATTTTTCTTGGAAGCTTTAGATATAGGGGCCCTGATGTTGACATCTTCCTCTGAGGGTGCCCCTTGGTCTTCCTTGTTACTGAAGAAACTTTCTATGGTCCTCACCTTTCTCTGTCTGCTCATCTTGCCTTTCTTTTACTTGACTGTTTCCAGGCTGCAGTATCCCAAGATTAAGAAGTCCCAGGTGGTCTGATTTAAGGAGAATCAGGTTCTTCACTAGCCCGGCCTGTTCCCTGGTTCTTAGATGACCCCAGACCAACTTGCTAATCAACCAGCTTTGTGTGTTGTGGTTGTTAGCTCCAATGAGCCTGTGCCCCTCCCCTACCTGGGCCACTTCTACTCGAGCCTACCTCCTCGTTCTCAGCAGGGGTGTAAAATCCAAGTTCTGCCTTAGCACCTGCATAGACCCCTGTAGTCTCCTCCCCTGCCCAGGGCTCAGCCCTCTCACCAGACTGTGAGCTTAGTTCCAGACGACACTGGCGCTTCAGCTAATTCAGAGGCTCTGGGGGTCTCCTTCTCTGGTGAGGCCTTCCTGGGACTGGATCTGTGCCAGGGTGACTGTGGGGTTGGGCTCAATTCCTGTATCAGCACAGCAGCTCCCTCCTTCTGACCTTCCAAGCCATTCTTAGTTAAAAGATGATTTCAGCACATTCTTCTGTGAGTTCTGCTGCTCCGGACATTTTCCTATGGCGTTATTTGGATGTTTTTAGAGCGATCATGTCATGAGTTCAAGAGCTCACTGCCTTTCCTCCGCCATCTTCCTGGTGCTTTTTTACAAGTATTTTCTTCTCATTTTTGAACCCCTTCTCTCTGCAATCCAGATGACAGCCTAACTTCTCACATCAGCGTTTACCCTCTTGCTTTGTGCCTTGGCTTTTGTTTTTTGTTTTTGTTTTTTGGTGAGGCAATTGGGGTTAAGTGACTTGCCCAGGGTCACACAGCCAGTGTTCTATCCACTGCACCACCTAGCTGCCCCTGTGCCTTGGCTTTTTATGAGACACCTGGGTGGTGCAGCAGAGAGTACACTGGGCCAAGAGTCAGAAGGACCTGACTTCCATTGTGGCCTCAGATGCTTACTAACTGTGAGACCCTGGGCAAGTCCCTTGACCGCTGTTTGCTTCAGTTTCCTCATCTGTAAAATGGGAATCACAATAGCACCTAATTCCTAGGGTGGTTGTGAGGATCAAATGAGTCAATAGCTATAAAGTGCTTGGCCCATAGTAAGCGCTGTCTAAATTCTAGTAGTAGTGGTAGTAGTGGTAGTAATAGTAGTTGTGATTTATATCCCTGCCTTTCTTAGCCATTCTGTTTCTCTTTCTCTCCCTGCAGGTCCATGGCCAACCTCTCTGTTCTCTTTGGTCAGGTGAGTTGGAGTGGGGTCATGGAGGTCTTCAAGTGTAAGGTTATCCAATGATAATTGGATGCTGGGAAGCTTGGGTCATTTCGTTTTTTTGTTGTGTTTTTTTTTTGGTGAGGCAATCAGGGTTAAGTGACTTGCCCAGGGTCACACAGCTAGTAAGTGTCAAGTGTCTGAGGCCAGATTTGAACTCAGGTCCTCCTGACTCCAGGGCTGCTGCTCTATCCACTGCGCCACCTAGCTGCCCCATCTTGGATCATTTCTATAAAACCCTAGCAATTGGGGTGGGGGGGGGAGGTAAGGGGGGGCTGACTGTGATCTGGCTGGGGAAAGGGAAGAGTAAGGAAGGTCCATGCCAGCAAAAGTAACCTGTGCTAGATCCCAGAAGCTTCAGCACCTCAGGAGTATGAAAGTGATATGGGTTCTTTGCCTCTTCTCTGCCCAGACTTAACTTCCCATCTGCTCCTGCACATTCCCTTCCGTGAAATCTCAGGATTCCTTTTTTACTGCCACTGGTACAAATCCTGGGCTTGCCCCAGGCCCATCTTTTGTGTTCCCTCCTTCTAGCTGTACTTAACCCCATAACCCCCACCATAGGAATCCTTGTCCCCGTCACTCCCAGGTGTGGTGTAGATTATGGTGTCTGAGTCCCGTGTCCCCTCACTAGCTGTTTTCTGTCCCCCCCCCTCCTCACCTCCTGATCTCTTCCCATAGGTGGTTCGAGGGCTTAGTGCTGGGGCCCGAGTCTTTGAGTATATGTCTCTGACCCCAAACATTCCACTGACTGGGGGCTGCTGCATTCCAGAGACTGAGCTCCAAGGCGCTGTCAGTTTTCAGAATGTCTCCTTCAGGTCAGCACATGGGACAGTTGTGGTCAGGGATGGGGAAATAGTGGGTGAGGCCTTTTGCAGGCAGAGCTTCTCTTAGGAAAAGCCCTTTTGATTGGGGCATGAAGGGTTCCATTCCTCACCAGGGTTTTTTGAAGGAGAGATTTTCTGCATCCCTTTAACCCCCTTGAATAGAGAGAGGTACTGGAAGAAGAGGTAGATACTGTCTGCATCTCCTGGTCTTTGCTCCCTAAAACTGTGAGGGGCTGTCAGGGCAGTGCTGGAGCCCCTGCCTCTCTTACACTTTCCCCCAACATGCCCTTTTAGCTATCCCTGCCGGCCAGGTTTCTCAGTGCTCAAGAACTTCAACCTGACATTGCCTCCTGGAAAGATAGTGGCCCTCGTGGGACAATCTGGGGGAGGTGAGTAGGTCCTCACCCCATAACTGTCTGGGAAGTTCTCCAGGTCAGAATGCCACAGCCCCTCTCCCAGTCCTCCTGAGACCCTGCGCCCTTGCTCCCAAAAGTCCCGACCTCTCTCCCTGACACCTCTGTCTCCCCAGGAAAATCTACAGTGGCTTCCTTGCTTGAACGGTTCTATGATCCTACAGAAGGAACAGTGTGCTTGGATGGGCAGGACCTTCGATGCCTAGACCCTTCTTGGCTTCGGGGTCAAGTCATTGGTTTCATAAGCCAGGTGAAAGAAAGGATAAACCAGTAGAGCTGGGAGTAAGGAACCTGGGAGGGTAGAAGCAAGCAGTCATCTGCTGTGCCCCACTCATGGCCGGCCACTTCCAAAGTACGGAATCTTGGCTCAACTAGTCTCTTTCTTGTGCAGCCTTTTTGCCTCATGCCACACTCTTTCTCCTTAGCCCTGAAGCACGTGATGTTCTTTCATTTTGCCCTGTTACTAAAACGTTCTCAGAAAAATCTGTCATTTATGTGTTTAAGTGAATAGAAGGCCCTGTGTTCCCTCTCCCAAGGCTATAGGTATGTTCAGACTTTTCTCTTACTGTGGAATGAAAGGTCTCATCCCATTCAGCCTACAGGGCCCGAATGGTTTTGGAGGAGAGGAAGGCTTTCCGGGCCCCTTGAAGTTATACCATAAAATAGCAGTTCTGGACAGGAGGTTTGGAAAAATGCTACGTCGTTATTACCAAGAATTGCACTTCACACTAGTCCTGCCCCTGACATATACTGGGGTGTGACTTTGGGCAAGTCACTTAACCTCTCAGTGGTGTAGACCAATGGTCAAACTCAAACAGAGGCCGCTAAAGTATATATAAGGATCCTTACGAGCTGCATATCACCTTAGAAAACCACATTTTTTTTTTTAAGTGAGGCAATTGGGGTTAAGTGACTTGCCCAGGGTCACACAACTAGTAAGTGTTAAGTGTCTGAGGCCGGATTTGAACTCAGGTACTCCTGAATCCAGGGCCGGTGCTCTATCCACTGCGCCCCCTAGCTGCCCCAAAAACCACATTTAGTATTATATGTGTTTCATTATCTTTTTATTTATTTTGTCAAATATTTCCCAATTACATCTTCATCTGGTTTGGGCAACGGCACTTGGAGGCATTGTGGACCAAGGGCTGGACACCATCTTCCAGCATCTAAAATGCTGAGTTGCTGAGAAGGTGCTGGCATCCATTAATAGAGGGAGTGTCTGCATCTGGGAAGAAGAGCATTGTTCCTGGCTCTTTCCCTACATTTCCTGTTGACTCACCCCTCAAGGCCTTAGCCATGGCCCCAGGGGCTCCTTCCTCATATCCACTGGGCACTGGCTTGGGCTCAAGGGCATGGATTGCTCTCATCCTAGCATCTCGTACGTGATTCTATGATGAAGAGCTGCCTGCCAGCCCATGAGTAGCAGGCCACAGAGAGTCCAGTGCTTCATGTCCACTCCAGGTTAGTAGGATCACTCGCTTGAAGTTTGCAAGGCTGGGTGGCCCCACAATTCACTCCGGCCCCTCTCAGAGTCCCAGCATCCTTACCATACCCTTGTAGGAGGTCATCCCCCTCCCCTGCCATTTTCCAAAGACCTTCCTTATCCACCTCCAGACCTTTACGATTCTGACTGACTCTAACCATCCTCTTTCTCCCCCAGATTGCTATCTCAGGGTTTCCTACACCCCATCTTAGCCAAAACATGTTCCCTTTATTGACTGTGACCACCCCAGTAATTCTGGGGTAGCCATTGGGTGGAGAGGAGCTAGAGGGGCAGGAATGGTTGAGCCTGGGTGGGGAGGGTAAGCTCCTTATTGATGCTCCATCACCCCCTAGGAGCCTGTCCTTTTTGGCACAACCATCATGGAGAACATCCGCCTAGGAAAGCTAGACGCCACTGACGAAGAAGTCTACGCAGCTGCCCAGGAGGCTAATGCCCATCATTTCATCTGCAGTTTCCCCGAAGGCTATAACACCATTGTGGGTAAGTGGGACCTTCCCCCCGCCACACCATGCTTGGACACGGTGCCCCAGCTGTCTCAGGGTTATAGTGCCATGGCAGCTAAGGCCATTAAGAAGGTTCCAAAACCTATTAAGAGATTTGAAGGGACAAGGGAAAAGAAGACTATCTCAGGAGGAAAATCTTAACTCTGCCACATAGACAGCAACTGACCTGTGAGCTATTATAACAGAAAACGACCTCGGGGTCCAAGTCGATCCCAGGCTATTCAGGGTTGTCACTGAAGAAGCCAGGCTATGGGACTGCATTTTTTAAAAAGTAAATCTTGTAGAAGCTGGGTGATCAAATCCTGTCAGAAGTTCTTTGGCCGGGTCTGGGTTCCTCAGCTTCAGAGAAATGTCCAGGAACTGTTCAAAGAAGTTTCAAAGGATGTGTGCAAAGGTACATCAGATTAGACCTTTTAAAAAATGGTTAAAAGAAATGAGGTTCCAGAGCCTGAAGTCAGGAAGACTGAAGGATTATGGGTAGTTTGGGAACACAACTGGAATCACCAAATGAATTTAAATAGGACCTTCATCCCACCAGAAGATCAGGCAAAAGATAAGAAAAGGGATTGGGAAGAGATTGAGACAGGACTTTTGGAAAGGGCATCCCGGGAGAGTGAGAGCCACAGACAACCAGCCCAGAGATGGTAGAAGACTTGAGGTGTCTCCATCTACCTCCACCTTTTTTTGGTCTGTTTACGTAGAAGGGAAGGGCAGCCTTGCTTACCAGTGGAGCAAATGGAAATTTCGGGAGCATGCTTCTTCCTTCCAGTAAAATTCCTCAAGAACTTTTCAATCCCAGGTCAGCTCCTGCTCCTTCCTCAGTTCTGAAGTCCTCCCACAAAATAAGCAGGCACTCACATGTTTATTGAGTTAAATTACTGCACAGAACAGCACTCAGCACAAAAGTTGGATTTTTTAAATCAGGCCAGTTTATTGACAAAGGGTTTCTAGGGAGAGAAGATCAGTTATAATGGCCACCTAGTCATCCAGACAAAGATCCACATTTATCCATTTGCTGAATCTTGTCTGTTGGAAGCTCTGAGGGTGTCATCCGTGCCCCAAATGCTCTGCTGGAGGTGGCGTGTGGGGAGATCCTTATTCAAAGGCAAACAGAAGAAGCCCCCAGTGACTTAGTGGGATACTCCCCCCCATTATGGGACTTAAATCCAGCTCCCTTCATCCCATTTTCTGCAGCACCACAACAGGTCAGGGAGCAGTTGACAATTTCTCAGATCAGTGTATCCTAGCCCACGAAGGTCTCTTTTTGCTCATCTGCTGAGCTCATGCTTATTTCTTTCAGTTTTGCCTCAGGATACTCCAATTCATTCTAGACTCCTGGTATCCTGAGGGAGGGTTATCAGCAGGGTCTGTAGGCAGACTGAGGTTTGAACCTCACTGCTGAAGCTCACCAGCTGGGCGACCATGGGCAAGTCACTAATGCCTATAGCACTAGGATTGTTACAAGGCTCAAATGAGCTAACCTTTGTAAAGTACTTTACAAACTTAACCTACTACATAAATGCCACCTAGTTTTTTTTTTTAATTTTATTTTATTTTTTGTTGGATAGAAACAGTGGATAGAGAGCTGTCTTTGGAGCCAGAAAGACCTGGGTTCAAGTCTCACCTCAGATACATTGGCTGTGTGACCCCGGGCAAATTACTTCTCAGTGCTCTAGGCCAAAGCCTCTTAAACTATGGGTTGTGACCTTGTATGGGGGTCACAGAAAAATTGGCAACAATAAAAAGTTATGTGTATTTATTTCATATACCTGTATACCCAAGGTCTCAAAAATTTCTCTGGCCAAAAGGGGTTGCAAGTGGAAAAAGTTTAAGAAGCCCTGGCCTATACCACTCTAAGGATAGAAGTTGCAGAGAAGATGTTGACCTGCAGTGGCAGAACAAGTTCCTCGCAGGGAGCTCTTTAGGGCCAGTGAGATCACAGGTCCGTTTCTTATGCCTAGCTCTACTGTTTTTTTCACATCGTTGAAAATTCATGTCTATGCCTGACACAGTGACAGGTACATAACATCCGGCCCCTTTATTCCTCCTCTCTTCTTCAGGGCTCAGATTGGTCATTAAAGGTCCTCACCTTTCAGCTTCACTGTAGAACTCTTTTCATTTATGTTACTGAAGTCATTGTATATATGGTTTTTGGGTTAACTTACTGCTTCTGCATCCGTTCGTAGAGGCTTTTCTGTGTTTCTCTAAATTCCTCATATTCCTCTTTTCTCACCACAATAACATTCCATTCTATTGTGACACCATAATTTGTTCAGCCATTCCCGTTATTGGGAACTGTCTCTACCAAAAAATGCTGCTATGGGATATTTGGGTACATAGAGGGCCTTTCCTTCTGTCTTTGACCTTCTTGGGGCCCATACCCAGTAATGGCATATCCAGGTTCAGTGTCATCTTGTAGCCATTGTAAAATTATTCTTGCCATCAGCACCAGCATATCTACATATGCATGTATGTACACACACACACACACACACACACACAGGTATATGTGTATATGCAGCTCTTCATATTATGTGACTGAAAGGAGTATACATGTCTTTTTGATTGTATCTTTGAAAACTAATCAGAGGGCAGAACATTTCAAAACTGAATAAAAACTGAAACACGAGTTGTTCTGAGACCCAGAAAGTTCTTTGGAATTAGGCCATCAGAAGGCTCACACCACAACACAACAGAGTACTCAGCCTTGGGCTAGTTGCTGTTGGGGGCAGTGACAGAAAAGGAAGACAGTTTCTGCGCTCAGAGTACTCACAGTCTGATTGGGAGGAGAGAGCAAAGGCATCACGAAGAGATGATGGAGCCCTCTAAAGTGCTGTCTTTCGTCAGAAGCAACACCTGTTGATGTTTTGAACCTTTCTTCTCTCCATGTCCCCTCTCTCCCCCTCCCACCGCACAGGTGAACGAGGTGCAACCCTCTCAGGAGGCCAGAAGCAACGTTTGGCCATCGCCCGGGCCCTCATCAAACAGCCCAAAGTGCTGATTCTAGATGAGGCTACGAGTGCACTGGATGGGGAGTCCGAGCGAGTCGTGCAGGAGGCCCTGGACCGAGCCAGTACTGGCCGCACAGTGCTGGTCATTGCCCACCGCCTCAGCACCGTCCGGGCCGCCCACCAGATCGTTGTGATGTCCCAAGGCTGTATCAAGGAGGTCAGCTGGCTGCCGGTTTGAGAAGAATGGAGGGAAGAACAGAATCGTAGGGAAGGCCTGGGGAGGCTCAAGCTTAGCCCCAACCTAGGTGAACCTAAGATAGAGAGCTAGAACTATACCTCCTGTAGTTGGCATCGGGGAAGGGGAGGGCAAACACCAGGTAACGACAGGACGTAGATAGAGGCCTTGAGGCTGGCATGATGGGATGGGAGGGTGGGAGGAGCACTACAATGGGAGTTGAGAGTGCGGGTCTCTGGTCTTAGCTGCATCCCTAATGAGCTGAAAGGCCTTTTATAAGTTCCTCAGAGATTGCAAGAGCCCATATATCCCACAAGGTGTCTGTAGGACTGATGACATAATAGATGAAGAGGACGTTTTTAATTTCTCTAAGTGCGAGGTGTTGAGGCAGGCAGATGAAAATGAGGCCCTGAATCTCTGTATCCATGGGGGCAGAGGTCATGGGAGCTAGAGCTGGCAAGAGATCTCAGTATGCTCCCCAGATTTCACAGATGAGTAAACTGAGGCCTAAAGCTATCAAGTCATTTGTCCAAGGGTTTGGAACCTTGTACCTCGGACCCCCAATCCATCAGCATTTTCCCTTTGTCCACACCTGTCTCACCGGATCTCAGAAAGCTGAGATTCTGAGGCCACCTGAAGTCCAAAGGTATTGAGTCAGGACACAGAATCAGAGCCTCAGGGCCCGGAATGGAGTAGTGACCATTCATCCCCAGCCAAAAACTAATCCAGAAAGGCTTCCATAGCTAGCCCTGAAACCCTCCCCTCCCCTTCCTACCATTGAGCTTAACAGAATTTAAAGGACATTGAAGGAATGTCCACTTTGGGCCAAAGCTCCGTGGGGCCTGGAGCTGTGACGCTTCCTCTGGGGTCTTGGGGTCCAGACGGGTTCAAGGAGAAGAGTGCTATGTGCTCAGCTCCTGAGTGGAACTTGGCATCACCACTGGGTTTTCCTTTAGAATTGGAGTCTTGCAGGACTTGCATCAGGGCTCCATGTTTCCTTCAGGTGATCCTTTTGTTTTGCCTCCCCAACCACCTTCCTACAGGGAGCCCGTTGTGTTGAGTCCCTAAGTGCCAACTGACTTGGAAGGTGATGAGGCTGGGAGCTGCTAAGAACAAAGTCATTTATGGGTTCAACTCCCAGAGTTAGGGCTTGGAGTAACACCTCTGTGTCCCTGCTTTTCTCAGGTTGGAACCCACATGGAGCTCATGAGGAAAGGCGGGCTGTACGCGGAGCTCATCAGGAGTCAGGCCGTATTGCCTCCAGTAACACCTTTCTTAGGATCAAATGCAGACACTTCATCTCAGTGCTCTGACACTCGAAGACCTCAAGGCTACAATATCCGCCGCCCCAGGGCCTGAAAGTTGGCCTTGTGGGGCCCAGCCAGCCCAGGGGCCTAACATCCCCAAGGTCCCAGAGCTCAGAGCAGAGTTCAGAGTGGTGACTAAGGCCCAGAAAAGAGATGATAGGAAAAGGGGACTGTCAGCAGGGGTGGAGGGAGTACAGGATGCTACTGTTATGGCTGTACGCAAAATAAACCCTGGGCTGGAGCCAGCTGGAGGGATGGAAAGGAGCTAGGGCCCAGCTTCCTTCTTCTCAGCCAGGCATCCTCCCTTGCCCCCCAGTCAAAACCACAGGAGTATTATTGGGATGAGATGGGGTCGTGGCCCCCCATTAGCCTGCCTGCCTTTCCTCTTACCACCTTCTGATCTCCCTGTTCTCCTGCCTACCTCTCCTGTTTCCCTCTCCTCTATTCCCAGCTGCTTTGGTGAGTTTCTTGCCAGTCTTCTAAACTCAAATGCCTGCGCCTCAGGTCCTGGGGAGTTTTTGGAAATAGTAGAAATATATTGAGTTATGTTAGCTCCCCTTCCTTTCATCTTTAACTCCACCAGGGCCTATCTTGACAGGCCCGTGATGTTGGAGAAGAGGAATCCTGCCCTATATATATGCCCCCCATCCATCCCCTCCATTCAAAGAACACTTGATGCATTTGTACCAGCCCTGGACTTCCTCCATTGTCCCATCCTGCCTGAACTTCCTAGAGACTGTTCCTGAACAGTCCTCATAGAGTCCCACAAGGTCAGCACACATTCTAGCTATTCAAAACCCACATGGGGGTGGGGGGCAGCGAGGTGATGCACCCAGCCTAAAGTCAGGAAGGCCCGCGTTCAAATTCAGCCTCACACTTGCTAGCTGTGTGACCCTGGGTAAATCACTTAACCCCAGTTCCATATTCATTTCACCTTTTAATAGTCCTGACCCAAAGCTTATGCCCATTTTTGTTGACCAATGTCACCTGCAGCAAACTCTTGGCATCTAGAAAGTCAGCTTGAGGATTACTTCACTCCAAGCGGAATCCTTTTTTATCTCCCACCAAGGATCCCATTCCTCAGCAATTATAGAATACTTATCACCTGAAGCTCTGGTAGTTCTGGGCCCTTCCAAAAGGGAGAGTCCCTATCGTCAAGAGACTTGCTGCAAGATGAGAGACAGAAGGACAACTAGCAATGCAAGGTTCTACGAGATCAGTCTTGAATGGGTGTATTGGGATCCAGAAGAGGGGGAAGGGCTTTGTGGACCTGGAGTGCTCAAGGAAGTACAAATGGACAAAGTGGGATGACTGAGGTGTGATCCAGATCAAGAGGCAGGATATTGCAGGCCATGGGGAATAGTGCAGAAGCATTAGCAAAGTGTATTAGGAACTGTCCAGAACAGAGGGCTTACTTATGGGAATAGTAGGAATTATGGCTGTAGTGATAAGTTGTGCTCAACTCACAGCTAAAGATTCCCTCTGCTGGCCCCACACACATTTGTGACTCCCATCTCCAAACCAAGTTTATTCGATTGCACCAGAGACAAACATCACTTCATCTGAGATCTCCCCTTAGCATCTAGGTGCCTTTTACTGGTAATTGCTCAGCTATGAGATAGATGCAAGAGGAGTTGGCTAGTCCCCAAGCACCTCTCTCATCCTCCATGTTGGGAGATAATGTAGTAGTGGCTATTATCTGAGTGGGTGGGCAGGATCAAAAACTAATAATCCTTTTAATCATACACATCTATAAAGATTGGCCTGATACACTACTGACAGCTTGGCCTCAAGTGACTATGCCACTTTGGATCTTAGCTCCTAAAGAACTGGCCAATTTCCTCTTAAGGCATGCTGAACCTGCTTACCCGCTGCTCGGCTTTTGTGATGGGCTCTTAGCTGTGCCACGTGATCCTCTCCTCGTTTAGTAAACCCTTAAAGTGGTTATGTTCTTTCTGTTAAGACCAGCCTCACCTTGAACATTTGCTCAGGTCCAACTCCATTGAGGATCTGCCTCTTTTCTACTAACCACTGAGATAGGCCTTTGAGGACTTGACTCAAAATCAATTTCCTTTTGATGGGAACTATGTTCCCTTGGGATTTTACAGTTTGTCTTTTACATAGATACATGCACTCGTGTGTGTGTGTGTTTTATATTGTCTGCATTTTTTAATGAAAAATCATCAGGAAAGCTAAACAGAGCCTCCTAAATGAGCTTCATAATCACTCAAGAGTTCATTGTAAGTATCCACATTTTTTTAAAAGATCATACACAATTGCATGTACAACCCATTGAACGCATTCATTAGGACCCCTTACAGATACTGCATGGATGATAAGCTGGGTCTAGAATTGAACAGGAAGAACAGATTGAGCTGGGCTATCTTTGGGAAATGCTTCAAATGACCCCAAGAGTCTTCTTGCAACAAAGGCCCATTTTTTAAAAGCAATAATCTTAGGATGACAGCAATTTATGGAATGGAATTTCAAGGTGGAGGTTACCTACTCAACAATGAAAAAGTTCCCAGTGGGCTTGAGTAGGTTTTAACACCTTACTAACTATAGACTCTATGTGTGAGAAACATAGTGCACAGATCCCAGAAAGGTAGCGGAGTGGAAAGGCAAACTGGCTGGTTATACGTTGGGAATGAAAGATGGAACAATACAGCCTTTGTGCTCCATTGGTAGCTCCATCAAGAGAAACTTATTTAACATGTTGAGTAGGCCTCCAGCCCTCAGCAGATTGAGAACATGCATAGGTTACCATCCTACATCACTGAAACCACTGATAGGAACCAAAGATCCATCAAGTATCCTTACTTGTCTGGCTCATAGAACCAGAATAGGCTAGGGCATCTGAAAAATTTGGTCTAAGTTACGAAATCACTCAAATAACATTCAGTGAATATTATACCAGGCAGGAGGGGAGGAAGAGGTAGGATGCATAATTTCAATATAGTCCTTGCTTTCCTCAAGTCAACAGTCTAGTCTTGTTGATGACAAACAAGACTAATATAGGGAACAAGTAAGTATTAAATTGTGGCACTAAGTTTGGGGGTGGGGGAGTGTATAATTACGGAAGGCATAATGGAGACAGGACAAAATAGGGTTTGAAGGATGGGCTCAATTAGGTGAAGGTACAAGAGATGTTTCTGAATAGGAAAATGGCATAAGGAAAGGTCCAAACGTGGCATAGGTAGAGGACTTCACAAAAGGATGACGTGGAGAAGAATGCATATTGGAAGTTTGGGGATTTACTACTGAACACATTGGGTGGAAAGGACTATACAGAAGTGAGAACTCAATGTAACCAGCTAAGCAGGGATTGACATGATCAGTGCTATATTTTCTAAAGGTTAGCTTGCCAACCGATTAATTAGTGTAAAGTTTGGTAGATACCTCAGCCAGGAACTGAGGCATCCTGGATAAGGATGATGGCAATGTGAATGGAGAGGAAGGGACGGGTGCAAGAGACATTACAAAGGAATAATGTATAAGACGCCAGCAAATTAAAAGTTGGCCACAACTGGTGTTTCAGGAGACAGAGTCAGAACTCATTTGGGTCCAAAAACTGCCCTCTTGATTCTAATAGCCTTACCAACTTTAATCATTCGGCTTCTTGTCTTCTCATGGACTCCCAGAGCTGCACAGTACCTGAGTAGCAGAATCCTGAGATGTCTTTGGACTGGGCTGCCACGAAAGGATTTTTGGCTCTTCTTTTTGAAGCCAAGGTGTGTCCCCAGAAATCTTGGGCCTACTGGTAATCTTAGTGGTACGTGAGACCTCACATGGTTTAGGAAAGAGCACTGGATCAGGAATCCAGAAGCCCCCTTTTTTTTTTTTTTTTTTGCAGGGCTATGGGGGTTTAGTGACTTGCCCAGGGTCACACAGCTAGTAAGTGTAAAGTGTCTGAGGCCGGATTTGAACTCAGGTACTCCTGAATCCAGGGCTGGTGCTTTATCCACTTCGCCACCTAGCCGCCCCAGAAGCCCCTTTTTAAGCTGCAGATTTGACACTGAGTAGCATTGTGACTTTGGGCCTCAACTGAAATTTAAGCAACACTTGAAAGGTTGCAAAGCATTTACATTCATGATTTCATCTGAAGTAAGCATTACAGGTATCATTCTTCATAGATGAGGCCTATGAAGCTCGGATAATTTGCCTGTAGTTTTGCTGGCTCAGCAAGTCACTTCCTTCAGTCGTTAGTTTCCTCACCTTTTTAAAATGGTGAGATTAGACTAAATGGTCTTTCAGGCCCCTTTCTAGCTCCAACAGTCTAAAAATTCGGGAACCCTGTTCAGCAAACTGGCCCGAGTTGGTTCCCTATTTCCTCCTTTGTTTTTTCGTTTCTTCTTCTCTTGTTCTTAGTCTCCTCACTTATCACCGCCGTGCTAGCTCCAAGAATGCAACTGTCAGCAATCCCAGCGATGAGGTTTTCAATCTATGAGCTTTCAGCTGGATGTTTCCCAGCAGTCAGAAAGCGTATTCTGACACTGGCTGGCTTCTAGGTCTCTTGTTGCATCCTCCGGTGAGGCTGAGCTGAATAGATTTAATTAGGTTGGACCTGTTCCAAAGTCCTGCTTGTCACTCCATTTCATCAGCGAAGCCAGTATGAACCGATGGAAAAAGCTACCTTGTCCCTGCCACTAATTTGCTTTTGTCAAATCACTGAACCTCCCTCTAAGCCTTGCTTTTCCTAACCGTTAAATGGGGTTAGCAATCCCCTTCCTCACAGAATTGTTTTGAAAAATCACTCAGTAAGCCTTTATTAAACACCTACTAGTGTCAAAAAATGAAATAGTCCCATAATAAAAATGAAGGCCCCTTGGGGAAAGAATCCTGCACAAGTAGTTAGAGATAATTAGTGGTGGATTTGAAATCATTGTGGGGGCAGCTAGGTGGCAAAGTGGATAAAGCATTGGCCTTGGATTCAGGAGGACCTGAGTTCAAATCTGGCTTCAGACACTTAACACTTACTAGCTGTGTGACCCTGGGCAAGTCACTTAACTCTCATTGCCCTACAAAAAGAAAGAAAATCATTGTGAACTAGCCTTGACTCCTCAGGGCTGCCAAGCTTATGTAGATAAACTATTAATAAGGAAAAGCATTCTGAAGAGGGATAGAAAATATATCAGCCTATTCCCTGAAAGAGAATTTGCCTCCCTTCTCCTAGACACTACCCCGCTTTGCCTCTAAATCTTGCCTCCAAAGCCCAATTTCCATTGACTTGATGGGTACAGTTCTGCTCTAAGCAGGACTGTGTGTGTGATAGGGAGTTAAGGGTCTGTCAACTAGAGAAGACATTCTGGAGAAATAGCATCAAGTCCTAAGGACTGAGGAGTTTCAGGGGTCTGGTAGTGGGAGAACTGATAGGTTGGTCTATGCCCAAGAAACTCAGACTCAGAGAGACTGAGTGAGTTGCTCCTATTCACCAGCTTATGTGTCAGAAGTGGGATTTAAATCTAAGCCTCCCTGACCCCTCATCCAGCACTCTCCAGTAGGAGAGAAAGCCCCTGTTTTAGTGCTCCGCCTTCTTCCTAGCATGTGTTAAGGTACCCTGACCCCATCATTGCATTTGTCCTCAGAGCGTGCCCTAAACTCCTTCCTAGAAAGTCTCATCTCTCCAAATCTCCAGGGCTTCGACCTTCCTTCCCCACCCTTCCCACTTGCACCTAACCTCATCCACTACAATCCAGGTCTGATGCTTTCTGTACAGTTCCATCTAGGGAGACAACCCCAACTGAGGTTCAAGAGCTGGCAGAGTAGCAGAAACACTCAGACCACCTGCTCTGCTTCCAGTCTGACCCCCAAAGCCATCCCCTGTCCAGAGGATCCATCCTTGTGGAGGTGTGATTCTGTAGATGCTGCAGCCCTCAACTCCTCAGTAGTTATCACTACTGGAGACCCAGAAAGTTCTCACCACCAAAGTCCTTCGCACTATTAAATGGCTGGATATCAGAAATGGGTCTGAAAAAAAAGAAATGCATCTGGTTTTATCAATGGAAAGTACACTAAAGAAGATGAATTGCCATAGATTTGGCTGATGCAACGTAAGGACCACAGGGCCCTTCCTCTGGACCTGCATCAGAAACCTCCCCTGTGTGTTGTTTTCCCCAGTGGACTGTGAGCACTTTGAAAGCTTGTTTCTCTAGGTGTATCACCAGTGTTGTACACAATGTGGCACTCCTTTGTTCAGCTGTTTCTCTGTCATGTCCTACTCTTTGTGACCCTATTGGGGGTTTTCTTGGCAGAGATACTGTTGTGGTTTGTCATTTCCTTCCCCAGCTCATTTTACAGGTAAGGAAACTGAGGCAAACAGGATGAAGTGACTTGCCCAGGGTCGCACAGCTAGTAAGTGACTGAACTTGGGTCTTCCTAACTGCAAGCCCAGTGTTCTATCCACTGCACCACCTAGCTGCCCTGTTATGCACACAGCAAGTGCTTTAAAGTACGTGGGTTGTTGTTGTGGTTGTTTTTAATTCATTTGCTCATTCATCCATCTTTCACAACTCCACTGCCCAAGCACACAGAGCAGACACGAGAGGCCTTGGTGTCTCTGCATTTTCTTCCTAACTTTGTCTGCAGGCTCAGTATAAGATTATATAATGAGAGATTTAGAACCGGAAGGGAACTCGAACCTCATTTTACAGATGAGGAAATTTAAGCCGGGGAGGTTAAATAACTTACCCACTTAAGGTCATATAACTAGTAAAGAGCAGAATTTGAACCCAGATTTTCCCAACTCCAAGCCCCACACAGTCTACCAAGCTGCCTTTAAATCAAAGGATTTACAGTGAGAAGGGTCCTTCTAAGGAAAGACCTTAGAGACAATCTTATCCACCTCTCTCATTTTACAAATGAGAAAACCAAAGTGCCAAGAGAAGTTACTTAGCTAGGATTCACACACAGTTCTGCAAATATGTAACCTGGCAGGGGTCACGTGTGAAGTCATCAGGGTGGGTGAACTCATACTTGTTGCTACCAAGTCTGGTGCTGTTCCCAGTACCCTACTGATGAATCTGCCTCCTGTACTTCAGGATGGCCTTTCGTCATCATCACATGACCCCATTCCTGATCCCGCCCCCACTCCCTTTCTTACTTTGCCCTACAAAGTGACCTTGTGATTTCCAGACGCTGATTTGACCTCAGAAAGGTCACCTCATGCTTTCTTGGCAGGGGGCCCCGGAGAGTAATATCCTCACATTCCACTTCCCTCTGCCCTGCTACCCAAATCTCTTCCGTCTATCACAGCATCACATTCAGTTCCTTGTAAAAAATTATGCCACTGATGGGGCAGCTAGGTGGCGCAGTGGATAAAGCACCGGCCCTGCATTCAAGAGTTCCTGAGTTCAAATCCAGCCTCAGACACTTGACACTTACTAGCTGTGTGACCCTGGGCAAGTCACTTAACCCCATTGCCCTGTAAAAAAAAAAAATTATGCCACTGATAACATATGATCTCTAGATCATAGCTTTCTAAAGCTCCAAAGACCACCTTGCCCTACCCTAAATCTCCCCCTACCCCACCCCCCCTAAGGGCCTAAACTTCTCACTGTTACAAGGCATTCCTTTGGATTCAAGCACTGAGGGTCTTCTGGAAACGCAGATAGTTGCCCTGAAGCATCATCTTTGTCCATACTTCCATTAGTGCCAATGAGTCTCCGATTAGCTTGCTGTCACCTAGCAGAGGAATATGAGGGGGTGGTATACAAGTCCTGGCCCTGGTGGGCAGACTTGGGCAGTGGAGAGGGGCATGATGCAGAGAGGTGACATGATGCTAGATTTTCAACTGCTTCATAAACCGGCCAATATCCAGCTCTGTTCCTTGTGATAGAAAAAGTGTTTCTGGGGCCTGAAGAAAAATTGCCAGGGAGGGGGTGTGCTGGAGAGATTCGGGGTCCTTGTGTGGCCTAATCTTCAGGATTAGGGATCACTGTGTGGCCCAAGGGTCTTCCCTACATTTTGTGAGTGGCGGGAGTTGTCCCAAAGGTCCTCACCCACCTCCTTCCACTCTGGCTCAGAATTCCCCTCACACCACCCTGCCTGGCCTCCTGCGGTTTCTTATTGGCGCCTCTGGTCTCTAACAGCCAACCCCCCTCTTACTTTCCCGATCCCTGCCCCACTAATGGCTGTCTGTGGCCCCAGGGACTTTCCTTTCCTTCCCCTAAGCTGCCCTTATCTGGGCCTCCCTCACCCCCCTTGATGCTGAAACCCAATCCTCTGCGGCGGGCACCTCCCAACCCAGCAGGCCTGCAGAGCGGCCCCAGCTCTCCCACAACCAGCTTCATCCTTACATCAGCATCATCAGCGACGGCATCAATCGGACGGGACCCAGCCTAGAGCCACAGCCAGCCAGCAAGCAGCCTTCCTACTGGAGGAGCCCCATCCAGACCCCAGCTGGCCTCAACAGGGATCTCCTTCCCACCCACCCACCCCACCCCACATGGAGTCGGGTTGATCCCCTTCTCCCTCTCCTCTTAACTCCCCAGTCTCCCCTCTACTGACCCTTCCCTCCTCCCTAATCTGAGCCATTCGCAAACCTTCCCCTTTCTCTGACATTATCCTTCCCTTTTTTCTGCCCTTCCTTGTCTGATCCCTCTCCACCTCTTCCCAATCTTTTCCTTCTCTCCTCAACCCTTTCCTCTCTGACCTTTCTTTGACACTCCTCTCTTCCCAAACCTCTCTCTTCCCTCCTATTTGCTCCCTTTTCTATTGTCTCCTCCTCCTGCCCTCCCCTTTCTTCCCCTCTCCTCTCCTCTCCTTTCTTCTCTCCTCTCCTCTCCTTTCTTCTCTTCTCTCCTCTCTTCTTCTCTCTTCTCCTCTTCTCTCCTCTCTTCCTCTCCTCTGCTGTCCTGACCTGTCCTCTCCTTTCTTCTTCTCTTTTCTTTCTGTCCTCTCCTCTCTTGCCCTCTCCTCTCTTCTCCTCTGCTGTCTTGTCCTCTCCTTTCTTCTCCTCTTTCTTCCTCTCCTCTCCTTTCCTATCCTCCCATCTCCTCTCTTTCTCTCCTCTCTTGTCCTCTCCTCTCCTCAGAACTCTCTTCCCCTTTGGTGCCTGATCATGGACCAAGACCTGAAGCCCCTCCCTGGTCCACATGAGGAGGACATAGAAACAAGGCGACCAGCCTCAGACATCTGTGTGTTTGCCAGCAACTGTACACTGCATGGGCTGGGCCATGTCTTTGGGCCAGGGGGCCTGACCCTGCGAAAGGGACTATGGGCAGGGGCCGTGCTACTCTCTCTGACTGCCTTTCTCTTTCAAGTGGCAGAACGGATTGAGTATTACGGAAAATTCCACCATGTGACAATGCTGGATGAATTAGAAAGCCATGAACTTGTCTTCCCTGCTGTAACTCTGTGCAACATCAATCCACTTCGACGGTCCAAAATTACACCCAATGACGTGCATTGGGTCGGACATGCCCTGCTGGGCCTTGAGCCTAAAGACCATGCTATGTATCTGAAGGAATTGGACCAGGAACCCACACCCCCTGGATTCATGCCCACTGCCATGTATGACCTGGCTGAGCTCTATACCAGGGCTGGCCACACCATTGATGATATGTTGCTGTACTGTCGCTACCGAGGACGGATTTGTGGCCCAGAAAACTTCACCACGGTGAGCAGTGACCCCAGTTTTCTCTTTAGAGACCCCTTCCTTACTTCATTCTCAGCCCCAACCTAGCTCAGGCCCCAGCCTAGATCAGAGAACCTCCTGAAACTAATCTGGGAGACTTCCAACCACCTTGAGGCTACCAGTCCATCCCCACCCCATCCGGCCCTCACCACACTCAACCTTCCATCCCAGACAACCTCACCCAAGTGACCCCTTTCCTAATTCTTGTGGCACCTAAATCTTGACCTTCTGGTAGCCCTACCCAAATCCTGGGGAATCTTACCTCTATTCCAAGACTTCCTGTTGGGGGTGGGTAGGAGATGCTGATGCTCTCAAGCTTATACAGGTCGTGACATGGTGATGTCATGAAGTGTATTTTCATCTTCTCAGCTCTTCCCAAGATCTCAATGTTAGGGATAAGAAGACAAAGTTTCCCCAAACTGTTTCTCTAATATTCTATACCAAACTTGTAGACAAACAGAGCCACCTCCCCTTCCTTCCCAATTGTAATTTTAGCTCAACCTGACCTCAATTTCTCATTACCTCCTCTTCCCACACACAGCTCAACCCAACCTTACTCCTCTTTTCCCACCTTGGTTTACACATCAGCCTGCCTGATAATTCTCCTGAAAGTTGGGCCACATCCCTGCCCAAGATCCTAACTGAGGATAGAGGTATAGCCTCTATTATTCCTTCATGGGTCAGGTGGTCATCTATACAATATAGAAAGATCTCCCTTCTCCCAAATATCTTCTCTACTGACCTGCACAAAGCCTGAAGTCATAGTGAAGACAAATATTCATCATGATCATCTTGTTATTTTTCCTTCAGGTTAAGTATTACCCTCTTTGGGGAGGGGGGAGGGTATTCTCTTACTGTGCAAACATCCCTGGAAAGGATAAACTAAGATATAAGCTCTGAAGATGGTCCTAACAATCATAATTCACATTTCTATAGCATTTTAAGGTTTACACTGAGCTTTCTCCATTACAACTCTACAAGAAGGACACTGTCGCCGCTTGGCAGATAAGGAAGCAGTCTCAGAGAAGTTAGGTGGTTTTCCTAAGTGGTGAGAGTATTAAGCTAGTAAGTGCCCTTCACAGTGCCTAGGACGCATACAAGATACCGGGATAGACTGTAGCACATGAAGGCTCTGATCTTCTGATGAAAATGAGTGTATGAGATGCTCCCCACCCCACTCCGCTTATACCCCTTAGCAGCCTAGACAAGCGGCTAGAGAGCACCGGGTACCTAGGGGGTGAAAGAAAGGAAGCACTGAAAAAGGAAGGGGAAAAATCCCAGGGTAGAAAGTGATCACCAAAGACAGGCCCTGTACCCTGAGTTCCTCAGAGATCGGTGTCAGGTAGAGCAGTTCCTACCCTCTTCCGACCCCTGCTTCCTTAGGCCTCTGTTTCCTTTCAGGCTGGCCTGTTGGTGTCACTTGATTTCTCTGGGAAGGAGCAGAACTCAGGACTGGGGAGATTTTGGAGGATTGTGCCACACTGGGCACAGTGAGATGAGGGCTGGTTCCAAGGGCAGGATCATCTGGCATCTAGGAAATGCTTTCTTTGCCCCTAGGGTAGGGAGTTTGGGGGAGGTAGCCTGGGATGGAATGAGATATTCCCTTTTGGGGGGGCAGCTAGGTGGCAAAGTGGATAAAGCACTGACTTTGGATTCAGGAGGATCTGGGTTCAAACCCGATCTCAGACACTTGACACTTACTAGCTGTGTGACCCTGGGCAAGTCACTTAACCCTCATTGCCCCACCAAAACAGAAAGAAAGAAAGAAAGAAAGAAAGAAAGAAAGAAAGAAAGAAAGAAAGAAAGAAAGAAAGAAAGAAAGAAAGAAAGGAAGGAAGGAAGGAAGGAAGGAAGGAAGGAAGGAAGGAAGGAAGGAAGGAAGGAAGGAAGGAAGGAAGGAAGGAAGGAAGGAAGGAAGGAAGAAAGAAAGAAAGAAAGAAAGAAAGAAAGAAAGAAAGAAAGAAAGAAAGAAAGAAAGAAAGAAAGAAAGAAAGAAAGAAAGAAAGAAAGAAAGAAAGAAAGAAAGAAAGAGATATTCCCTTTTGGCCCAAAAGATTACTTTTCCATTCTACTACCACCATCCCCACAAAACCCATATAAAGATACTAATGACTACTGAATCACTTCCTGCTTGTGTCCACTTACCTCCTACCTTCGAAATAATGTCAATAATACAAATTCACATTGACATAGTGCTTTTGTTTATAACAACCACAGAGAAGGTTGTGTACATGCAAGTATTATTTTCATTTTCCAAACAGCTCAAGGAGGGTAAATGAGCCTCAGAGTTGCTCACTTTGCTGTATAAATGTTATTATTTAGGGCAGCTAGATGGCGCAGTGGATAAGCACCGGCCCTGGGTTCAGGAGTACCAGAGTTCAAATCCAGCCTCAGACACTTACTAGCTGTGTGACCCTGGGCAAGTCACTTAACCCAATTGCCTCACACACACAAAAAAAATGTTATTATTTAGGGAGACAAGATCCTTGATGGGCCTAGCTTGGTCTTCTCGGGGATAGAGGGCAATGTTAGGTATCGAAGTCCCTAGAAACAACCTCACTGGAAGCTAGAAAACTAACATAGTTAGGGAACATGTTGGGCTTAAGTGGTGTGCATGTATGTGTGTGCACACACGTACATGCTCGTGCTCTCACACAGGAGGATCCAGAAGCTGGGCTACCTCTAGGCTTTTCTTGTTCCCCAGTATCACCCTGGTACCTCCCCTATTCCTGCCATCCTCTTCTTTCCTTTCTCCCTCAGATCTTCACTAGAATGGGTCAGTGTTTCACCTTTAACTCAGGAGCTGATGGAAATCAGCTCCTCCGTACTCCTAAAGGAGGTGCTGGCAATGGACTGGAGATAATGCTGACAGTGCAGCAGGATGAATACCTGCCAGTGTTGAATTTCTCAGGTATGTGGCACAGGGCCCAAGAGAGATGGGGGATGGGTATGGAAGCTCTGAGAGAGAAAGCCTGGGAGGTTGTCAGGGAGGGGATGGATATGGTGGGAGAGAAATGGGGGTGATACTTCAGTGATGTACCCCAGGGGCAGGTGTGGGAGATGAGGCATGAAAAGATGGAACAGAACACAGTAAGGGGGAGGAGGAAAGAATGGAGAACTGAAGCCATTGGGAAGGACCAAGGGCCTGGAAAGGGGATAGATGTGGGTTATCAGGTTTGTTCCTAGTCTGTGAGATTGAAAACAGAAGGGTCAAGATTTCCAATCTCCAATTTCATCTTTGATGATGCTGTCAAAGGCAGCATCTTAAGTTGATGGGAAGCTGAGAGTATGGGGTGGGAATGGGAGAATCAGTAGACTCTTGGGTTGGAAGAGGAGGAGAGTCTGAGGCTGACCCTAAATGGCAATTCTCATACCATGTTTTTATAAAAATGATGGGAAAACAGGTGGATCCAGGACTCCAGCAAAAGTCACTACCTGTTGGATAGGGGGTTGGGGAGCATATGAGAGCATGGGGACTAGAGCCAGGTCTCTCCCTCTCCTCAGAAGAGATAGTGACTCAAAACAGAAGTGTCCTTGGAAGGAATCTAAAGGATTCTCAATGGGGATAAAGTCTCAGTGGAAAGATGAGCTTCTATTCCCCCCCTCAAATCCTCTCTCCACTACAGAAGAAACTCCATTTGAGGCAGGAATTCGAGTGCAGATTCATAGCCAAGAAGAGCTTCCCACCATTGACCAGCTTGGCTTTGGGGTTGCCCCAGGCTACCAGACCTTTGTGTCCTGCCAAAAGCAAGAAGTATCCTCTGCCCTGACCTCAATATCCTACTTCCTCTAGCACCTCAGCACTTCTCCTGCACCTCAGACCCACCCCTCCAAGTCCCCCAGTACCCAAGTTCTCTGACCCTCGAAATCTTTCCCAACCTTCTGACTCTACATTAATTCCTCCTCAGTCCCCTGATCTGTCCCCCATCTAGATATTTCAGAGATGGCCTAACCACCTCCACAGGACAGAGGTCATGTTGCCTCTTTACCATCACACACATACATACCCACACACCACACACACACACACACACACACACACACCCCTCTAGTTCCAAATGGAACTTTCCCAGCTCCTCCTTAACTCCTTTTCTGCTACAGCTGTCTTTCCTGCCCCGGCCCTGGGGGAACTGTGAGTCTGTGTTACAGGGCCTTGACTTCAACATAGCTCCTTCTAAACTAAGCCCATCCAATCCCAGCTCAAACCCCAAGTTATCCTACAGCATCCCAGGCTGTCGCCAGCTCTGTGAGTTTCAAATGCTGCATAGAAAGTGTGGCTGCCGGATGATGTACATGTCTGGTAAGGAGTCATGGGGAACGGTAAGAGTTGGAGGGGGGGGGAGAAGTCAGAGACAGGATAAGGCTCGGGCTTACAGGACACAGGGTCCAGCTTCTGGGTGTCCTGAAAAAGCAGAAAAGGCTGAGGTGAGAGTAAAGGGCTCCGGGAGGAGCTGGAACCTGCTACATACAGTGGTAACACTTCACTCCTCACGCCAGGCACTGTCCCTGTATGCAGCCCCCAACAATACAAGAACTGTGCCAGACCTGAACTGGGTAAGGAGCCCCCTGGCCAACTAGCACTGCTGAGGAATATGGGAGAATTTCACATACCCAACCCACTTCCCCAAACGGAGCCCCTGACCTCTCCCCTCTGGGTAACTTCCCCCACTCCCGGGATCCCCCAGCTTCCTATCTCTGTGAGCCCTTTGACACAGCTCACTCTTGGCTGGCCCCTGTATCCCTGTGGCCTCTTCCCCTCAGACAACTTAATGTGGAAGAACAACAACTGCACCTGCCCCACCCCCTGTAAGCTGACCCGCTATGGAAAGGAGCTCTCCATGGTCCGAATTCCCAGTCAAGCTTCAAGCAACTTCCTGGTCCAGACACACAACCTAAGCAAGAAGTACATAGAGTGAGTCGCTCCCCAGCCCCAAAACAAACACGCACAGGTGTGCATGGGCAGACATCCCTGGGGACCACTCCTACACACATGTCCAATCTACTAGCATTCACACGCTGGAAGAAATTCCTACAGGCTAGATCTCCCCCGCTCCTATACTCCACCACCACCCCCACACACAAATAAATGTCCAGGAACAGGCTTCCAGCCTAGACGGGTGGGAGAAAAAAAGGGTTACACTATACTCAGAAGCCCCCACACCTTCTTGGCCTGGCCTGGCCTGGCTCACCCCTCTCCAGATCCTTGGGATTGCATGGAGGGAGGGGGAAAGGATCTAAATATCACCCACTTGGTCACTTCTTTCTTTAGGGATAATTTTCTGGTGTTAGACATCTTCTTCGAGGCACTTAATTATGAGACTGTGGAGCAAAAAAAAGCCTATGAAGTGGCCGATCTGTTGGGTGAGGGATGAGACTTGGGGAGTGGGAACAGAATCTAGACTCCAATGAAATGGTAAGGGTCTTGAAAATGCATGGGGCCCTGGGGAAAAGGTTGAGCTAAATGAAGCTCATTGGGTCAAGGTGAGGCTGGCACTGTCTGAAAGGCAGAGGGGTGAGGGCAGGTTGGCTGTATTGGTATCTGTTCCCTGCCAGGTGATATCGGAGGCCAGATGGGACTCTTTATTGGTGCCAGTCTGCTGACCATTCTGGAGATCTTGGACTATCTCTTTGAGGTAGGCTTGGAGCCCCATATATGTTCTGGGAGGAACTGGGATGTGTTTTAGGGGCTTGCCAGAGAATATTGGACCAAGGAGTTATAGGTAGGTAAGACTAAAGGTATCCCACACCACTTCTCTCCTCTCTTCTCAGGTTTTCCAAGACAGGGTTCTTGGCTACTTCTATAATAGGAGGAAATCACAGAAGAAGCCCAGGGACAGCCTGGTAATAGTAATACTAATAATTACTCACATTTTTCTAGTATTCTAAGTTCACAGAAGAATTTTCTCTCAATAAACCCATGAATGAGGCAGGTAGGGCAAGTATTAGGGCCTAAACTTAAGGAAGAAACTGAAAAATTAGGTAACTTGTTCACTGTAGAACAGTTAACTCGTATCACACAGTCAGGACTTGAAACCAGCCCTTCTAGCTCCAAGTTTAATGCTCTTTTCACCCAACCTACACCCATCTTCATAAAAACATATAGACACGGGGGCAGCTAGATGGCGCAGTGGTTAAAGCATCGGCCCTGGATTCAGGAGTACCTGAGTTCAAGTCCGGCCTCAGACACTTGACACTTACTAGCTGTGTGACCCTGGGCAAGTCACTTAATCCCCTATTGCCTGCAAAAAAAAAAAAAAGAAAAGAAAAGAAAAACATATAGACACATTTGGTCTGTTATTTGCTCTTCCTAGTTTCCTGAACAGAGCTCATCCTAGTCTACCTTTTAATCCCGCCCCCCCCCCCCTGACAGCTGGAGAAAAATCCTTAAGCAATCTGCAGGTCTGGATTTAGGGGAATTGGGGTGCGGGAAAGATAATAAATTGGACCTGAGAGACTGGCTCTTCAGCAATTGACATCGGAGCAGAGGCAATGGCGGGGGTGGGGGGGGTTAGAGAGGTGAAATGTAAAATACTCCAGTCTGAAAACCAAGAACCTGTGAAAGTCTTGTCCCAGGCACTTACTAGCTTTGTGACTTGGGTCGAGACATTTCATTCCTCCAGGTCTTAGTTTCCTCATTAGTGAAATGAGAGGGTTGGATCAGATAATCTCTAAGACTCCTATTGGCTCTGACAGTTTCTTTCCAATATCTGGCTACCATTCCTGCTCACATCTTCCCATATTCCACATGATAGCTCCAACAAGGAATCAACATCCGCTGCAGCCCAGGACCCCACCTCGACGCTATCCCCAGGTAACGAGAGATCATCCCATCCCTCTTTCCTGAACCCCTCATCAAGACAAGGGGACCCTGACTAGTGTCTCTCCTTCCCTCCCCAGGAAGTATGGAAGCCAATGAGGCAAGCCTAAGCTGGGGGAGGGGGAGGGTGGGGGAAGTGTGTCAAAAGTCATCTTGTCCTAAGTGATCTCCAGATGTGTTATCTTACCCCCTCCCAGGCCTCCCACTCCACCCTGTGGGGTCACCAGGACTGTTTCTGCTTCACACCGGACCTGCTACCTGGTCACTCGCCTCTAGACTCAGGTCCAAACTGTTGCCCCCTTGGAGCTCCACACCCTGCATGCACCTAGCCTGTTAGTCCCTCTCCAAATAAAGCTCCAGACTGACATGAGACCAGGGTGGTTGTTTGAGATGAGTGGCTGTTTCAATGGAGACTAAGGATGAGATGGGAAACTTAATTTCGGGGGGTGGAGGGGAGGGGGAAGTCTCTTCTCTTCAAAAACATCTCGGTGTTCTGACACACTGCCTGAAATTCTAACATCAAAGCTTAGGCTGAGTGCTTTACTAAAAAGCACTCTTCCTCTCCGCCCTCCCCCCCATCACACTTACTACAATTGGAAAGAAGAGGGAGAACTTTCTGAGTGTTGCAGGGAATATAGTCCAACAGTCTAGATCTTGGTCATCCCAAGAGGTGCTTGGGGGTGAGAAATGCTGCACCTTCCTCTTGTTTCTTGCTAACAGTGGCAAGTATCCTCTCCTTTTGCTACTTTTTCTCTGATTTGGACGTAGGAGTTTATCAGCTTCTCGAGCTACATGCTGGAAACCAAAACGCAGATGGGCAGCAAGGTGGCGCAGTGGATAGAGCACCAGTCCTGGAGTTGGGAGGACTTTAAATCTGGCCTCAAACACTTGAAACTTACTAGCTGTGTGACCCTGGGCAAGTCTCTTAACCCTGATTTACCTTCAAAAAAGAAAAAAAAAAAGAGCTCAGAAATTGACCATAATTTGTCACTTCCTTCCCAAAAACTTGACACCAGAAGTTCTGGGTTTGATGTAGTATCTCTTACTCTTGCCTTATAACCTTCCTAGCAAAAGCCTCTCTCTTGCATCCCACAATAACTACAGTCGAAATAATGGGGGTGGTCATGGGAAGTGGTTTCTTAGCCTCTCGATGCTGCGAATTAATGGGAGGGTTTTCATATTGCATTGATGTATCCTGCCCATGTATACATTTCTTTTTTTCTTTCTTTCTTTTTTAGTGAGGCAATTGGGGGTTAAGTGACTTGCCCAGGGTCACACAGCTAGTAAGTGTTAAGTCTCTAAGGCCGGATTTGAACTCAGGTCCTCCTGAATCCAGGGCCAGTGCTCTATCCACCTTGTATACATTTCTACAGCACTTTATACACATTTCTCTAACACTTTCAGGCATACAAGGCACTTTTTGCACAAATGCAAGTGTTGTTATCATTCCAACTTTATAGATAAGGTAATTGAGTCCTTGAAAGGTTCAGGGGAATTGCCCAGTTACATAGCTGGAAAGTATCAGAGCTGAGATTTGTAATCTATTTCTCTTTCTACCAAACTATTGTACTTCTTCAGTTTTGTATAAACTGATCAAATTGAGGAAAGTTTTGCTGTTGAAAATATGGAGCCTGAAAAACTAGAAGTGCTACTGGGTGAGGGCATTATGCTAGATGGCCCTGGAGGATATGAGAACACAGAGAGGGATAGGGGAAGGACTTCCTTCTACCAATTCGGCTTGGCCTTCTTAGCTGCCTATACCCTAAAACACTTAATAGAGTGACTTGCCCAGGGTCATACATAATGATGCTTATAGCTGGGGCCCAAGGCTGGAGCTGATAGGGGTTGGGTTCTGGCCAGGGGAGATGAAGGTGGGATGTTGTAGGTCTTAGATCTAGGACATGGCTCTCCCACCCCTCCTCTCCAGCTCCCCTGTCAAAGGTGGGAGAAGAAACATTAAGCTGTCCCCAGCTTCTGTCAGGTCAGGATTTAGAGATATGGGGTGGGTGAAGAGTTAGGCAGGAGGCAAGACCATAGGCTTGCAGTGTATTTAGAAACAAAGAGCTGGGGGCAGCTAGGTGGCTAGGTAGCACTGGCCCTGGATTCAGAAGGACCTGAGTTCAGATCCTGCTTCAGACACTTGATACTTACTAGCTGTGTGACCCTGGACAAGTCACTTAACCCTCATTGCCCTGAAAAAAAAAAAAAAAGAAACGAAGAACTCTTTGAGGGCAGGGGCTGTCTTTTGCCCCTTTGTATCTTCAGTGCCTGACACATAGCAGGTGCTTAATAAATATTGACTGGAGGGAGGGAAAAGCAGAACATCGATGATCAATGAGTCCAGAGACCTGGATTCCAATCTTAGCTCTGCCATTTAATAAACTGACCTACTATCCTCTCTTGGAGGGTTTTACCCTGTTTTTAATACTTAGTCCCAGGCACCCCCTGAATGAGAGAACTTGCACTGGATACTCTTTGAAAATGGAAAAAGAATCCCGTCCTCTTCCCAAACCACTTTCAGACTGCAGTGAGCCATGACACACTCATAGCTGGCCTCTCTAACACAAGAATACCCTGGGAAAAATGAAAAAGAATAAAAACAAGAAATCTAGGAAGCTAGTCTCCCGCCCTCCACATTCCTATGGACTCCTGCCAGTGTGTCAAAGGACTCTCCTTACCAGACATCCCAGGACTTCGCTTGGCAATGCTGGGTAGCAGTAACTAGGGGCAGGGGGTGTTATGTCTGATATTTTGATCTCAGGGCCCTCCCACCTCGAGCCTTGTTGTGGAGTGAATGGGAGAGAGCAGGGCATAAAGCAGTCGAAGGCATACTATTTATTAATAAATGAGAACTCATAGCCCCGCCCTAGTCCTAGCAGCGCCAATGCATCTCCCAGCCTCCAGGCAGAAGTCAAGCATTAAGCTTCCCCCTCAAGTCGGATTTGCAGGAAGCCCAGAAGTAGAGAGGACCTTAGGAAGCAGCGAGGCCACCAACAGGAGGCATCCTCTGTCCACCACTGCCAGCACAGCCCCTGACCTGCCTGAGGAAGCCCACAGTCCATTTCTGGCTAGTTCTATTGGGTAGGAAGTTTTTCCCGGAGATGACCCAAGACTGGTCATCCAGCGGGTGCTCTGACTCTGCCCTCTAGTGGACAGAGCAGGACCAGTCTAATCCCTCTTCTGAACGACAGGGTTCACCAGGTTCCCAAGAACTGGACACGTGGACTAAAGAAGCAGGGATATGAGAGTGAGTGGGTGAAGACAATGACTGGTGATGTCAGCAAGTGGGGACAGAGGTCACAATCTTCATGCCACCTCTGATACGCATGTCTTAGAACAGAAAGACACAAACACCTTCCCTCATGACATAAACCTAGATTGTGGGAAAGAAGCCAATTTATGAAATTAAATAAAGTCCATACACAAGGGGGAGGAGCACAGGAAGTGGGGGGACAGGGGCTCCGGCTGGCATCCATCCTTCACACCCCTAGCCCCACCAAGGCTGACCCCAAACATCTGGCCCAAGTAGCAGAGCTTAAGTGCATAGCACCATCCCTACCCCTACCCCTTTTCCAGTGGGGTGGGGGAGACTGGGGAAGGGCCGGGTGAGAAGAGAGGACAAAGGAGCCTCAAACCCCTTAGCTTCCGGGGTCTATTTCTCCTGCCTCGAAACAGGAGGTCCCTGGGTAGGTAAGGAACAGGGTGGGCCAGCAAGGCAAGAATGCATTGAACAGCTCCCAGGCTGAGGGCCAAAGGAGGGGTCAGGGGTAGTGGGCTTGGTTCTCTGAACAAGGAAAGGGAAAAGGAGGCTCCTGGCTAGGGAGGGCAGAAGTCAGAGAAGTAGGGATGCTGCAAAGCTTCTTCCGCTGAGATGCGCTGAACTGGGTTACACTTGAGCAGGTTCTGAGGAAGAGGGAAAAAGTGGAATGGGACCAGACAGGACGGGGGAGCCCATCTCCAGATCCTGGATGAATCAACATCTTTTCCTTTTCCCAACTCCCAAAGCTCCCGGAGCTTTCTCTCTCCCAACCATCCCCTCCCCCAGCACTCAGAAGTGCATGCATGGCCCCCAACCATGCCCAATCTCATCCCTCAGTCCCCTCTGCCCCCAAACATCTTCTATCTGAGTCATTTACCTGCAATAGGTCCCTCCCTGTGGCATTGAGCTTGGGTACAACGTTGACAAGTGATGTTGTTGCCGGATACATAGGATAAGGCTAGAAAAGGGAAATGGGGGCTTTAGATATAAGGCCCGGGCAGCATCCATGGGAATTAGTGGAGTGGGGTGGGGTGGTAGGGAAATTTGTATGAAGACCTGAATGGGGGCTGGGCTGGAAGCTCAGCGCTCACATCTCAAGTGCTCCTTTACAGCCATAAGTCTTCCTCTGAACCCACACCTACCTTATAATCTGGAAGCTTGGTCATGGCAGGCCACTGCTCCTCAGTTGGGGTCCCCAGCAGCGTGAGAGCTGAGGTTAAGGGTCATTCAAAGTGATGAGAATAGAGGGAGGGCTATTAAACCTGAGACCTGGCAACCTCACTCCAGCCTTGACTACCCCACCACAGATAGGTGAGCCCTCAGGAAAAGAGGAAGAGAGACAGAGAGAGACAGAGACAGAGAGACAAAGAGAGACAGAGAAAGACAGACAGAGACAGAAAAAGACAGTGACAGAGAGACAAAGAGAGACAGAGAAAGACAGAGAGAGACAGAGACTGGGGGGGAGGGGCAAGGGAGAACCAGCCTTGCCTCCCAATTGGCTGCATTCCTCGATGCTTATATTTTTGATCTCCCCCCCCTCCTCCACTGACCAAGCTCCTCAGGCCTCTGCGTCCACTCTGCCTGATTCACCCTGACTGCTAAGATACCTCTAGCCTTTCTTCTTCTCCTCCCTCCTTAATTCTTCCAGTACAGACAGAATACTACTTTGACCCCCAGCTCTTACACAGGTAGGGGTTCTTTCCTACTCTCAACCACAACCCCCAAATTGACTTCCTTTCTGCCACATTAGTTAGCTTTCTCTTCAGTTCCAAGTTAGAAACCCTCTGCCTCCACCTGGAATAGCATCTTTCCTGCTCCAGCCTCCAGGAAGCTTTCCTTGAATAACCCCAACCCTTGTGCCTTCTACTCCTCCCACTTCTACTCTGTTCTCCTGGGGACACAGAACAGGAGGAACTAAAGGGTCATCTATGGAAGTGTGCATCTAGTAAGAAGAAAACAGTGGGTTTTTAAAATAGCTCTTCAAAAGCTTGCAGAGCACTCCATGGTCCTGTTTGATCGACCTAACAATACCATGAGGTCAGAAGGTCTTGAGATCATGAATTTAGTGTTGAACCTAAGAGATCTACTAGTCCAGTGATTCCCATTTAGTGGACAATGGCTGGAGCTAAAAATTCTCCAGCAGTAAACTACAGACTGGGGCTTCACAACAATTGGCTGTTGTTGCTGAAAGGAGTTTGTAGAACAAAAAAATGAAAAACGTTGGGAACCATTGATCTAGTCCAATCCCTTCATTTTACACATGGTGACTCTGAATCCCAGGCAGGTACAGTCACTTGCCCAAGGTAATAGTTAGTGAGCAGGGGCAGTTAGGTGGTGCAGTGGATAGAGCACTGGCCCTGGATTCAGGAGGACCTGAGTTCAAATCCGGCCTCAGACACTTGACACTTACTAGCTGTGTGACCCTGGGCAAGTCACTTAACCCCCATTGCCCTGCAAACCCCCCCCCCCCAAACAAACAAACAACAACAAAAATAGTTAGTGAGCAGCAGAGCTGGGCCTTTGGTCTCCCAATCCAGAATCCTTTGCACTGAACCACAGTACCCCCCCCCTTTATTAATAAGAAAAACCAATGCACAGGGAGGCAAAAATGGCCAAGCAGGAGCTGAGCCCAATCAACCTCCTGACTCCAGTGCCAGTGTTCTCCTCTACTTCTGCTGAGGACACCACCAAATTGCTAGTCTCTCAGTCCAGGGACTGAAACTAGTCATCCTCACTTCTTTCCTCTCCTCTCCTCTCCCCCTATATACGGCCAGCTGCCAAGCCTTCTCAAGTCTACGTCCTCATACCTTGTTTCCTCTCTCCCCCACCCAGGTCCTTGGTACCTCTTGCTTAGATATCTGGCCTCTTCGTGGGCCTCCCCTGCCTCTAGTGTCTCCCTTTCCAATCCATCCTCTACACCACTGCCAAATGTACAATCTTGAAACACAGTCTGATCATATCCCCCTGTCACACAATAGGCTCCCTGGTCTTTCTAGGACAAAATACCAATTCTTGGAATTTAATGCCTTTTGTGGTTTGACTTCAACCTATTTTCCCTATTCCTTTTTTTCCCTCTTTCTTCCTTTTTTTTTTTTTTTGGCAGGGCAATGAGGGTTAAGTGACTTGCCCAGGGTCACACAGCTAGTGTCAAGTGTCTGAGGCTGGATTTGAACTCAGGTCCTCCTGAATCCAGGGCTGGTGCTTTATCTACTGCACCACCTAGCTGCCCCCCTTCAATCTATTTTCCCCAAGTTACTTCATATTAATCTTCCTCACACACTTTACATTCTAGCCACACTGGTCGACTTGTATATACATACTCCATCTTCTGCCTCTGCATAGGCTATTTCCCATATCTGGAATACTTTCTCTCCTCACCTCTGCCCTCTTGGAAACTTCTGCTCCTATTAAGGCTCAGCCCAAGTGTCCCCTGCTCCATAAGGCCTTTCCTCATCCCCCCTGTTGTTGATGTCTCTCCAGCCCTCAGATTACTTCATATTCATCTTTTTTTAGGCAGGGCAATGAGGGTTAAGTGACTTTCCCAGGGTCACACAGCTATTAAGTGTCAAGTGTCTGAGGCCGGATTTGAACTCAGGTCCTCCTGAATCCAGGGCCAGTGCTCTATCCCCTGCACCACCTAGCTGCCCCATTTCATATACATTTTATATTTATCTATATGTATAGTTTTTTCCTCCCAGTAGAATGTAAGCTCTTATACTAGGCAGTTAATAAGTGCTGAGTTGAGTTCTTCACACTGTACCACTGTCTTTTCGTCACCAAAACATGACGTGTGCGTGTGTGCGTCTGCGTGTGTGCGTGTGTGTATATTCCATCGGGTTCCCCATCTTGTTCCCCAAGGACTCCTGAAACCTTTGTACCCTGTACTTCTCCATCTCTACTCTATCCCTAGCCCAGTTCATCTCTGTACTCTATTCCTATTGGCTCAGGAATTCTAAGTTAGAGGTTCTCTTGGCCCCAGGATTTGGGGAGGGAGATTCTCTAACTCAGAGGTAGAGATGGGAGGAAAATTGCAAGGATATCTAAAGATCCGCTTCAGTTGATCATCTACATCATTCCCAGGGAAGAGGGGCCGTCCAGCATTGGCCAGCTCTGTGGGAAACAGAAAGTAAATGAGAGACTGGGGATGGCCCATGCTTTAGACATCCTCCCAGGCCCTTCCACCACCCTGTCTTAGACCACTCTCCTCCTTAATATGCTTCAGCTTGAACCTGCTCCAAGTCTCTTCATCCCTGCCTCCCCCCTCCCATCCTGACAATCAGTTGTCCACAGACTCCTATCCCCTCAGGATACAGCCAATGGACCTCACAGGCTATTGGCTGACTCTGATAGGGAGGCAAGATGGCTAGATCTGGCCTTCCCCATTTCATCACCTGCAAAGATGCATCCAGCTGACCACATGTCAATGGATGTGGAGTATAGTTTGGCCCCGAACAGGACATCTGGTGGGCGGTACCACAAAGTGACCACCTGGGGGAGATGGAAAAGACCCAAGCCTACAGTGACCCTCCAATACAAGATAACAGAGTTGGGAGAAGAATCCCCACCACCACCACAGGGGAAGAAACAGAAATGAAGGAGCAAGAATAATGTTCCAAGGAACTGGAGTAGGGGCAATGAGAGGGTCCCTAGGTGTTTTTCCCTCCTCCCCCTCCCAACTACCTTCCAGGCACCTAACTACCAAGGCTCACCTCTGCAGAGTAACATCGGACAGGGATCCCGAAGGCTCGAGCCAAGCCAAAATCAGCAAGCTTGAGCTCCCCATTCTGAAGGTAGGAAGATGGGATGTAAATGGGGGAGAACATATAACACAGTGAGGATTAGAAAGGATGCTCACGATGATAACAATGATTTACATTTCTACAGTATTAAAGGTTTACAAAGTACATTCCTCACAACCACCCATGGGGGGAAGAGGAAGGGGGCAAGTATTATTATCCACTTTACAGAGTAAAAGAGTAAGGTTCATAGAGGAAAAAGAATTTTCCCAGGCTCACACAAGTATCGGAGTTGGGCCTCAAATCCTGGCCTGGAGTATTTTTCTACTACATTCACTATTCTTTCTCCCATGTAGAGAAGATCTAACTGATCCCAGGGAAAGCTTCTTCCTCCCAGCCTGAGCTCTCAAGTTAGACTACAGGCACCCCCCTTCCTGGTCCCACCCCTTTCCACCCTCTCTCTTTTCTCCCTGACACAATACCCGGTTAATTAGAAGGTTCTGGGGCTTCAGGTCCCGGTGCAGAACATTACGGCTGTGGCAGAATCCAAGGCCTTTTAGCAGTTGGAAAAGGAATGACTATAGGGAATGGGAGAAGTAGGAAAAATCAGACATCCCCATATACTTTATCTAGCCCTAGGTTACACTTTAATGCTCCAACTCCAGGCAGATTGGTTTATTAGCCTTTCCCCTGCAACACATCCCTCTTCATTTGGGCCTCAGGTTCTGTCAATCTTCCCACCCCCTTCCACCAACCCCACTACCAGCCTAAACCAAACTTATCTTTCATGGTTCTGTTCAAATCCCATCCCTTCCAAAAATCCACACTACCGGCCGTATACATCCTGGCCCTTAGTCACATACTTAAATCATCTTGCTGCTATTTCATGTCTGAGTCTTTTCTTTCCAACAATACTGTAAGCTCTGTGAGAACAGGGAGTAGTATATCCTTGTCTTTATATCCTATACAGCACCCCTAACAGTAGGCTAGGTACACAGTGGGTACTAATAATTTGAAGGTTGTGCTTAATTATTGTTGTTGAGTCATGTCCAACCCCATTTAGGGTTTTCTTAGCAAAGATATTGGGATGGGTGCAGCTAGGTGGTGCAGTGGATAGAGCACCTGCCCTGGATTCAGGAGAACCTGAGTTCAAATCTGGTCTCAGACGCTTGACACTTACTAGCTGTGTGACCCTGGGCAAGTCACTTAACCCCAATTGCCTCACACACACACACACACACACACACACACACACACACACACAAAAGATATTGGGATGGTTTACCATTTCCTTCTCTGGCTCATTTTACAGATGAGGAAACTGAGGCAAACAGGGTTAAGTGATTTGACCATAATTACACAGCTACTAAGTGTCTTAAGCCAGTTTTGAACTCATGAAGAGAGTCTTCCTTCTATCCACTCTATCACCTAGCTGCCAGTGCTTAATTAGATTGTGTTAGACAATTTCTACCTTTGGCTCCCTAGTGCCAAGCTCTGTACTTTACACACAAACAATGTTTAATGTATATTTGAGGAATTGTATTGAATACAGACTCTCACACTCAACTAAGGCAAAATACCCTCTAGGCTCATTAAGATCAAAATTCAACCCTTGTTTTCCCCAATTACCACCTCACCTTCACAATCTCAGGGTCCAGGTCTCCATTGCAACTGTCAAAATATTTCTTCAGATCCTGAGGGAAGGGGAAGAAAGATGGGTTGTCTCAGCCTCACTCTTTGCACATCAGGGCTGCCCCTCCCCTGGGCTGCCCCCTCTCCTTACTTGGTCACAGAATTCAAAAACCAGGGTCAGTTTCTTGTCACTGTGCAAAACATCATGAAGCCTTGTTGGGGGGGAAGAGAAAGAGAATGGAGAAAAGTGAAATCGGGCTGACCTAGAAACCTAGACCTAATTCTCCAATTCTAGCCCCTAAGTTAAACCTTTTACATGAATATTTAGTTCCAGCTCCTAACCCGGATCCCCAGTTCCAACCCTTAGACCTCCATCTATAACCATCTATTCCCCAACTTAAATTTCCAATTTGAATCTCCCAAACCTAGATTCCTTTAATCCCCAACTCCATTCATCCCCCACTCAGGTACAGATTTCACCAGTGAGGGGTCACAAGGGAAAGTCCCCTTTCTCTCCCTCTTTTCCTCCCAACTTCCCCAACCCTAACGCCCCAGCTCCAATTTCAAATCTGTATGGACTCAATTCCTACCTGACTCTCTCATGCCCCTACCTATTAACCAGATGGGTACTGATATAACCAGTGAGGGACCCATTGATACAGCTCTCCCCCCCCCCCATTCCTTTACCTCCTTCCCCAAACAGACCTGACAATGTTCTTGTGCTTGAGCTCCTTCAGCAGGCAGATCTCTCTCAGGGCAGAGCTTGGTACCCCCTGAGAGGTGAGGGAAAGAGGAAGGCGGTGAGACCAGATGGTCCCTAACTCCATCCCCAGAGGAGCCCATCTCCCCCAGCCTTGTCCACACAACCCCAGGCCCCACCTCATCATCGTCATCCAGGCGAACCCGTTTAAGTGCCACAATCTCGTGTGTCTCTCGGTTCTTGGCCTTGAACACTGTTCCATAGGTGCCTGGAGAGCAGGAGGGATGAAAGCTACTTTCTACCTCTTCCTCCTCCCTCCACCACAATATCCCTCCCAGGAGTTGGGGATAGGTTGGGTGTTGGATTTTTTGTTTGTTTGTTTTGTTTTGTTTTGTTTTGAAGGTGGGGGGGGGGGTGGAGGAGAGAAAGAGGGAGGTGTGAGGTAGCTTTACTGTCCAGGAGGGAAGGCTGAAAAGGGCAAGTGAGGCAAGATGAAGTATGAGGGGCATTTAAGACTTAAGGATGTAGAAAGGGCCAGTTCTTCTGGTGGCAGGAAAGGCAGTGCTGGGCAGAGCCTGGACGATTTCTGGTTGGAGGGTGGACTAGGAAGGCTGATCCGAGGCAAGGGAGTTGACGGAGAAAAGCAATAGAGCGCTGAACAAATGGGGGTGCCTGGCGCTGGTCTATGGAGGGAGGATGGTTGGAGAACAACTGGGGGGGGGGAGAGGATGGAGAAGAAGCTCTTTCTTGGGGGGAGGGGAACCACTGTTTGTTGGGGAGGGGGTATCTGGGGAAAGGGCATCTTTTGCAGGAGGAGGATGGGGATGGGGTGGGGCTTCATGCAGGAGGATGTCAATTTTGCAGGAAAGGCTGCCTGCCTGGGGGGCCCAAGGAGGACATCTGCAGCATGGGGGTGGCTATCTAAGCTTGGGAGGTTAGAAGGAGGAATTTCAGGGTTTGCAGGGGAGGGTAAGGGGATCTTTGCAGAATTATTTTTCATCCCGTTACCTTCGCCTATCTTCTCCAGCTTCTCATACTTCTGCATCACGGCGACCGCGGGGTTCCCGGCGAGCCACGGGCTCCCAGGTTAGGACCCCGGCTCAGCTGGGGAGGAGGCTCCAAGTAGTACCCCCAGGCCGCGCCCCGCCCCCCGCCCCGCTCGCCTCCCCGCCCTCCTACTTGCCGGGGTGTGGATTATGGGACCTGAAGTCCTCGAGGCTTCCCGGCCTCGGAGAAAAGCCTAAACTAGAGGGAGCCAGAGGACTACAAGCCCCGGCGTGCTCTACTCCAGGGCTCTCTTGTCTCTGACTCCAGGGACGCCAGCCGGACGGTGGAGACAAGCCCCGGACTTCACGTCCCAGAAACCATCTTTGGGTCCGCCTTTCCGAGTCCCCGTAGCTGAACCGCGATTCCCATCATGCATCGCGACCTACGGTCCTTCCTCTCCCAGCGATCCCGAAGTCTATTCTGGGACTACATGTCCCAGAATGCAATACGGAATCCAGGGTGCCCAGGTTTTGGAGGACTGGTCCAGAGCCTGCGCCAGAACGACTTCTGAAGCACCTGGCTCGGGTGATGGCTCCATGTGTGAAACAGCTCCTGATGACCTCCCGCTGATTCTACTGTGCCCCTCTTCCTCTAGATCCCTGCTACTCGGAGTGACTCCTGGTGATGTCCAGCTGACACCCAGGATGACCATTTGACCCTAGAGTGACAAGTGATCACAGGAACGGACAAACTGGCACGGTCCAGTAGACCATTGTTCCCCTCCTTCCTAGATCTGCTTCCATCCTTCTGTTGTCTCCTAATACCCTCAAGTCAACATTCTTCCAACTTCCCTTAGCAGGTTCGCTGAAGGACTAGGCCTTTAAGAACTCAGGTCACCCCAGGATGACCCTTGGAGGTTTCACGCTTAGAATAAACATATGGGAAAAGTCCAACCCTCTTATTTTATAGATGGAATACAGAGAGGCGTTGTTTTGGGGGTGAAATAGGGTGTTAGCTGAGACAAAGAGGGGGACTGCCAGAATGCAATAAACTCTTTTGGAACTTTGGAGTTAGGAGCACAGACAGCTCTTACCTTAGATAAAAATAGCTAGCATTCATGTAGAGCTTATAATATAGCACTTGATCCTCATGACAACCCTGAGAGGTAGATGTTATCACTAACCTTTTATATTGGGGAACCTTTAGGAGACAAAAGCTAACTTGCTCAGGGTCTCAAAGCTAGTAAGTGTCTAAGATCAATTTTTTTTTTTTGACAGGCGATGAGGGTTAAGTGACTTGGCCAGGGTCACACAGCTAGCAAGTGTCAAGTGTCTGAGGCTGGATTTGAACTCAGGTTCTCCTGAATCCAGGGCCACTGCTTTATCCACTGTACCACCTAGTTGCCCCGAAATTCAAATTTTAACTCAGGTCTTCCTGACTTCAGTCTGGCTTTCTATCTACTTAACTACTCCCCAATTAACTAACTGTAGGCTCCTTATGGACAGCCCTGTTTCTTATTTCATTTTTGTACATCTCCCAGGGTCTAACACACAATGCCTGTACATAATAGGTGCTTAATAAATGTTGAATCATCATGTTGTAAGCTACAATATCCTACTTAATTTTATATATACATATATATATATGTATATGGCTTTATATTTTCTTAAATTCGTCCAAAGCTTCTTTTCTCATTCATTATGAAATCAGATCATTTCAACAACCTTGCCAGGTAGAAAGGGAAGGTATTATCCTCATTCTACAAATAAGTAACTGAAACGTAGGGACATTATGTCACTTGTCCAAAGGTTTTAAAGAATTGTATAGTGGGGAAAGCCTGTATTTGGAGTCAGAAGACCAGAGTTGGAATTCCAGACTGGCTATTTATGACATGTGGGACCTTGTTGAAATTATTCCACCTCAATGGTTCCCAGTTTCCTCATGTGTTAATTGAGGGAATTTGATCTTGAAAATACCTTCCATCTTAAAATTTAGAATTCTGTAATTTTAACTGGTATAACCTAGATTACAGGTCTTCTGACCTCCAATTCAGTGCTCTCCCCATTATACCATATGCTCATTATACACTGATCCATTATTCCTTTCCTTTGGTTTTTTCTTCAACAAATATATAATAATAATAACAATAATAATATTAATAACAACATGTATAAACCTTTACAGTTTACAAAATGATCTACTACATATATTTCATTTAATCCTCACAACAGTGCTGGGAGATAAGCAGAACAGATATTACCTCTGTTTTACAAATGAGGAAAATGAATAAATGGTAGTCTTTCAGTACAGGGATCTCTAATCTCTTGACTCCTGTATCCATTGGTTTTACAGCATAGTTGTAGAGTTAGAAGAGACCTAAGAGGTCACCCAGTCTAACCCTTACATTTTTTTTTTGTGAGGCAATTGGGGTTAAGTGACTTGCCTAGGGTCACACAGCTAGTTAAGTTTTAAGTGTCTGAGGCCGGATTTGAACTCAGGTCCTCCTGACTCCAGGGCCGGTGCTTTATCCACTACGCCACCTAGCTGCTCCTAACCCTTACATTTTAAAGATTTAAAAAAAAAAAAAGGTCCATAAAGATTGTGACTGGTGCAACGATGTTCTGGTAGTAACAGAGTTGGGATTAAATCCAGGTCTTAACACTAAATCTTTGCATCGTAAGAGGCTAATTCAAGTATCAACCATGTGCATGCTGGGCCTTGTGGAGAATAGGAGACAGAAGCAAATGACAGTTCTGCCCTTAATGAGTATACAAAATGCCTGGTAACAGTCACATATGTGAAAAGTTTAAATAATACAAATGTTTACCAGTGATACTAACCATTACAAGAGATGCTGAAGGGTATATTCCTAAGAGACAGAGATAACTAAGTTAATGATCTACAAAGGGAGTTGTCTACCAGCAGTATAAGAAGTGGGTATCCCTGGGCTAGCCCCTTTCCTAGAGTCAGACTATGGTAAAGTGGCAGGAGAAGTACATTTGGAGTCAGAAGTGATAGCTTTCAATTTCATCCAGCTGTCCAAACAAGCCATTTCAACTCTGTGCTCTAGCTTTGTCGTCTATTAGTAGATTGCCTTTTTGCAGAGGTAGCGTACTATGGATGTGGAATGTTGCATATACTATTCAACATTGCATGTGTGGATTCGATTTATTGAACTGCGCTTTTTTTTAACGTTTTAAAAATCTTGGCCAAAAGTTATTAGAGATTTTTTTTGGATAGGGAAGAGTAGAGGGATAAAATTGAAAAGGAAAACAAAATCAAAGGGTATAAACTAAAATATGGCAATATTTCTAAATAAATAAACCACCCAAAAGAGGGCTATTGGACTTAATGACCTCTAAGTTTCCTTCCAGCTCTAATTTCAGTCCTTTGATTCTAACTTTCTTATTTCCTGGCCAGCGCTGGCTGCAGATCATTTGTCTGTCCCTGCTCCGCCTTATAGACCTTCTCAAAGGGTCTCAGCTCAACAAAACTTCGACAAACTTTTGTTATAAGTATATACTGTGTGTTCTGCTGCCCGGGAGATACAAAGACGTAGGAGGCACAGTTATTTTTTCCTCCAGAAGTTTGCAATTCATTTGGGGAGATAAGACCTGCAAAAAGAACTACTGTACAAATTAGAGTACGATAAGTGATTACGAGCGGTACAAAGTGTTGCAAGAATTCACTGGAGAGAGAAATTACTTTGGGCTCCTGAGAATTCAGGGGAGACTTCATGGAGGAGGGAGCACCTGAGCTAGATAAGGTCTTCCCTTGAGGAAAGTCTCAGATTCAGATTTGGGGGGTCAGTTGTGCCCACGCCAACAATGCCTTGACTGTGCCTCAGTTTCTCTGCCTGAAACCGGCACATTAAGCCAAAGCCTTCTCCCTCCACGCGCCCAGAGTTGGAGTGATCAAGTCAGGAGTCAGCGTCTCGTGGGTGGCTGCCATCCTAACTCCAGGGAAGTCCCGAGGGGTGGCCTGTACCATTCTTCCGTGGGTAGGCCGGCAAGGATGGGGGGAGTTCCTGCAGTCCCGCCCGAAGCGACTAGTGCCGGGCTGTGCCTGGAAGCGCGCCCCCCCCCCCCCCCGCTCATGCCCATCTTCTCCTCCGGGTCTCTAACCCCCACCCCTTACTCACACACACCCCCGGCGGGGCCGCGCACGGCACGGAGGGGGCGCGCACGCAAGGGGCCGGCCTGCTTGCGGCGCGGGGGAAAGTTGAGTTGGTAGAAGTTCGGAGAAGCGGGGGCGCGCCCCGGGGTGGGCAAGGGGAAGCTGCCAGGAACGCGCGCGGGCGCCCAGGAAGGGAGCGAGACCCCCGGGATTCCCGGGGAGCGGAGTTTGGAGCAAGCGGGTAAGCGAGGCGGGGAAGGGGAAAGGGGGGGGGGAATGGGTAGAGGGGAAGGAGGCGGGGGAGGCCTGGGGCGTTGGGGAGAGGAAGGGAAGGAAGGAGGGAAGGGACCCGGAGACCCGAAGTGGAGGCGGGGACGCGGGGGGGGGGGGTGGGGGGCGCTGAGAGGTGGATGGCCCAGGGGGAGAAGGATGGGGAGGCGGGTAGGGCGGAGGCAGGATGGAGAAACTGGTCGGAAGTGTAGACGCCTGGCCCAGGTCCACTTCTTGGGGTTCCCCCAGAATAGGGGTGCTGCGCTTCCTGCTATCAAAAAGGGCCCTGCAGTCAGGCGCGGTCTCCAGCTGGGTTCTGCAAGACCCCCAAACCTAGCGCCCGGCAGGGATCTGATCCCCCCCCCCCGCCTCTCTGCCTACTTCCCCCCCGCCCCCCGCCTACCTACCCCCTTCTCTGTCTACCTCTCTCCATCCTTTTCTGCTCCCTCCATGTCCCCTCCTCGTCCTTTCAGTCCCCCACCCCTCTTACAGACACAGCTTCCCGGACCCTCTTCCCGAGACGCCCCTACGTCTGCCTCAGAAGAGTCAGGGCCGAAGGTGGAGAAGGGGAGCCGGGTCAGTCCAGGACACAGGGTCAAGCCGGTGGGGCAACTAAAGGGTGGGGTTGAGTGAGGACCAACCCTAAGGAAAGAGAACTAGACCTTGGAAGTTTAGGGCCCAGGGGGCTGTCAACTTTAGGTAGTTGGGTGGGGGGAAGGGTCGCTACCCCTTCCAGGCGGGTCCTGCTGCCACCTTGCCCCCTCCCCTTATCACCCAGCAGTAGGGGTGGTGGTGGAATGTGTGCATACAGTCTGGGGGAGGGAATAAAGCCGAAGAGGGGGTCCTGGGGTGTCGGCTAATCCCATCAGCCATGGAGTGGGGAGAGATGTTAATCCCCCGGGGCTGGTCGGGGCCGGTCCCGGGAATGTGCCCCCACCCCGGATTATCGGCCCGGGACGCTTGGGACAGAAGCAGCTTTGTGCTCAAGACCAGAGTGGGGGGGGGGGAGAGGGTGGAGGAGGGGGTGATGAGATCAGAAAAAGGGGACAAATTGAGGGCCTAGTCATAAGTATGGAGCGGCGAGAGTAGGACCACCTGTAGAACCTCTGGACAGATTCCCCCACCACAGCACACAACTCGTCCTCACACGGGACTTCCCCCAGCCCCCTATGGGATGGGGGGGGGGGAGCCTGGGGAAGGACGTGCCTTGGCTAAGGGCCGGGATGTGGAAGAGGTGGGGGTGGGGGTGGGAAGAGAGGGTCAGCTGAGTTGAAGCTAGGGCCAGGAATGTTCAGCCCTAGGCTTCCAGAGTTGACCCTAAGACCTATACCTTTTCACCTCAATGGACTGGCCCCTCACACTAAGCTCCCGTCTCTTTTCCCCTTCCGTGAAATCTATACACGGATTCATCCCAGAATCCAGTCTCTTTTCCCTCTTCTCGTCTCTTTCTTAAATATTAGGAGACCGGCCCCCCCAATCCTCAGCATATATAGATAGGCTCTTCCCTCATCAGCCCCCATTTAAAGAGCTGAAGCTCTTCAGAGACCCTTTCCTCAGCCCTCTTGACCTGCCCCCCCACCCCCACCCCTAAACCAGTCATGGTCACGGGCAGGTTCTAGCCCTGAGGTTCAGATTTTCCCAAACTGGGAGGGGTAGAGAGGGAAGGAGGATCGGCCCCTCCCATCACCAAGAGTCCTTGTGTCCTAGGAGTTAAAGCCTCTTCGAGGTGAGAGGGCCAACCGGAGACCTCATACCCCACCTCCCAATCCTGTCACGTGTGCCTCTTCTCGCCCCCACCCCCACCCCCCCAGCATAAAACTCAACCCCGCCAGCCCGGTTCCCTCCCTCCCTCCCTCTGCTCCCGCTGGGTGAGTTCAGAGACCGGGCTGAAGGCTGGAGCTCCTCCTCCACCGTCCCCCCACTTCCCTCCCTCTCCAGCTTCTGGCGGGGTGCGCTTTGCCGAAGGGGAGGGGGTGAGGAGGAAGGGGGTGGGGCGGGTCCTGGGTTAGGACCCCTCCCGATTATCTCCACGACCCTGTCTTAATTGTCTAGTTTTCTTCCTGGAAAGAGTTGTTTTCATCTCTTTCCCCTCTTGCTATATATGTCTCCCTGCCAGTTCTCTGTCACAATCTCTTTTTCTCATTTTATCTTTTTATCACACTCTCCTCTCCACAAGCTTCTCCGCTCCACTCCTCTTTCTGTCTCGATCCCCTTCTCGCTCTTTTCTTGTTTACTACGGTCACCAGGCTTTGTCTTCTCCATCTCTCCTTCCTTCTCTTGCTCCCTTCCTAAGTCTTTTGTCACACACAGTCCCTTCTTCAGCCTGCCTTCGTCCCTTTCTTGGGCAGCCTTTTCCTCTGTTTCGTGATTTTGGTCTCTTCCTCTCCCTTACTGCTCTTTCTCCCTTAGTTACTTTGGCTTTAATCGGTCTTTCAGTCCCTCTTTGTTTTTGACCTTAGAAAGAACTCTCTCCATCTGTCCTTCCATTTCTTTCCATCCTATATCTTTTTCGTGTTCCTATTGTCTCCCCACCCTTTTAAATATATATTGCTGTCCTTTAAAGTATAGGATGACACTATATGTTTGTATTTGTGGGGGGAAAAGAATAGTACTCAACTCCCCAGCCCCTTTCTGCCCCTCTGGCGGCTCCAATTCCATTACTCGCTTGTCTTTTATCATCTTTTCCTCCTCTCCTTGCTATCTTGCTGCTCTCTGTGCACATAGTAGGTGTTTTGAATAGATATTTGAGTGTGGAGTCACTGATTGCCTCTTCCCTCTTCTGTGTCTCTTGGCACTGATAACGTTTTTTCCTAATGCCTCAGGGTATGCTGCCCTCAAGTTGTCCTGGGAGTTGCAGGGACAGTGAGAAGGGCTAACACCTTGGCGATGAGCAACACCCCCAGACGTCCAGCCTTGGGCACGGGCCCAGGTCCTGGCCCCTTCCGAACAGTGAGTATTGACTTTTCTGGCTTCTCACCCAGGACCCCAGAGGTCCCTAACTCTTGCTTATCCTACCACTCACATCCCAGAGCTCCCTCTGCTACATCAAAATCCTTAATCCACACACCTTCAACCCAATTCCCGCAACCTTATTCTGGGTTGATACCTTCAGAGGCCTGGGTGCTTCCTTGGGGGAGGGTGGCAGAACTAACGGGCCTGGCAGCCAATTTGTGGTGGATTGAGATGGAAGGGGTTGTTAGGATCTCGGAAGATTGGGGAGAGAAGGGTTTGGGTGTGTTGGTGGTGGCTAGGAGTGGAAGGCAGGAGATTGTTGGAGGTTTCCTGCCTTTTCGATAGAGTGAGTGCCTGTATTGGGAAGGAAATAGATTACTTTATTCTGAGAGTGATGAGGGCCTGGGGTGGAGTCGCATTTAGACTCCTTATTTCCCCCAAGTAGGAATCTTCCCTGCTCTGGATCTAAGTCTCTGCTAAGTGGCATCCCTCGTCCCGCCCACCCCACCCGGAGGGTGTAGCTTCAGTTTATCAGCCCCGCCTTCTGTCCCTCGTGTCTTAGGCCCCGCCCCCTCTCCATGTGGCTACTTACCCCACGTGGCCCCCCCTCTTGCTCCCGGGGAAAATCATTAACCCCGAGCCCCGCTGACTTAGCCCAGTTATTGGTCACTTTGGTCCCGTCAGACACATGACCAGGAAGGTGCGCGGGCTTGTCCCCTTCCCCCTCCCTCCTCACTACACCCCTCGCCGGCCATGGACTTCCTCCTGCGGCCTCAGGTGCGAGGGGTCCTCGAAAACCCCCTCCCTCCATTCCCCTTCTTCTACCCCACCCTTCTTTCCTTCCCTTCCCCCTTCCTATCTTCTCACTAGCCTCGTTCCACCTTCCGTGCATGCCTGCTCCCCTTCCCCATGTCTTCCTGGTGCCCCCCTCCTCCTCTTTTCCATGCTCACCTCCTGCTTCCATTGCCCCCCCCCCAGCTTATTATGGGGGTGGTGCAGAGAGTTTTGTGGGAATGGGAAAGCTGGGTTAGAGCTGCTAGAAATGAGCTGAGCAGGTGCTGTTCCCATTGGGGAATAGGTACCCCTGAAATACCCTCCCACTTTATTCAGTTATCCTCAATTCCTGCCCCTCCCTCCCCCCTGCCCTGCCCTTTCTTGGTCACTGACAACCTGGCACCATCAAGGTTGGGGAGGGGGGCGACCCACTCCCTCGCCCTTGGAGGTTCTGATGCCCTTCAAGGCCTGAGGCTCCTGAGCAAATATTTGGTGGTGGTTGGAGAAGGGGACTGCACTGGCACATGAGGGACAGGGACTGGGTTTCTAGACTCGCGGCCAGATTAGTTCGGCTCCGGCTCGGCTGCCGGCTCAGCTCGCTCCCGGGGGGGGGGGGCGGCACAACCTTCCCTCCCCGCAGCCCCGCCGGCTGCTGCTGTTGCTGCTGCTGCTGCTGCTCTCCTTCCTGCAGGATGACTCAGGTGGGGGGGAACGGGGCGGCAACCGCAGGGGTAGCATGGGGGCAATGGGGCGCCCTGGGTTGGAAGCGGCACACAAGTCCATTACCCACTCCCATCCCGCGGAGAGCCGGGTTTCCGCATGGGCTGCACCCTTTGGGTCTAGGTGGCCGGCTTTGTGGGGTGCTTAACTTATTAGCGGGGCTCGCTGCAGTCAGCCCCTGGAGCCGCAAGGGAAGGGCTTCATTATCCGATGTGAGAAACGCCCAAAAATGATGCGTCCCAGCATCCGGATGGTGGGAAGGGACACATTCCTATTTGGAGTCTGAGCAGTGATTTTTTTCCACATTACAGAAATGACCCTAGTACAGAAGTGCCCTTGTGGGCGTGGTCCTGGCACAGAAGGGCAGGAAATAAGCAGAGCAGGGGCACTAAGGGAGACAGATTGGACGGGAAAGACGACTGTAGGAGCAGGGATGGGGGGGGGGGATGATGAGCCGGGACCCCTGAGGCTCCATCTCCTCCCCTCCCCACCCTCCACAGCCTGAGCCAGAGGGCTCTGGCCCCCACGCGGGCCCTGGGTGCCCTCCGTTCTCGGAACACGAAGACGATGAACTGCACCGCACTTTGGGCTTGGAGCGCTTTGATGAGATTCTGCAAGAGGCAGGATCCCGCAGCGGGGACGAGCCAGGCCGGAGCTATGGGGAGGAAGACTTTGAGTGTGAGGGGGCGGGGTCTGAGAGGGGCAGGTCGGGGGGAGGAGGCAGAACGGGATGGGGGACATTTGGGAGACCCAGTGGGGGGGGGGTGTAGGGGGAGCTATTAGAATGAAAGGGCCCCAAGGGAGCTGGGGCATCTAAGAAAAGGCTTGGGAGGGAAGAGGGGAGGGGAGACAGCAGGAGGCTAGTTAGGGAATGAACTTGTGTCACCCCCTCTTATGGAGTTTTCCATCCTCTGCCAGACCACCGCCAGTCTTCCCACCACATCCATCACCCACTGTCTACCCACCTGCCTCCCGATGCACGCCGTAGAAAGAACACCCAGGGTTCTGGCAGAAAACAGCGCAAACGCCCAGGAGCTACCCCCCCAGGAGAAACCCCCACCATTGAAGAGGGTGAGGAAGAAGAGGATGAGGTCAGTGAAGTGGAGAGTGCCCGAACAACTGCCCCCCAACCGTCTCCAAGCTCCACTCCTACTTCCGTCCAGGTAAGTGAGGGGGCAGGGGCCTGGAAGATTTGGGAGGCTCTCTGGTGGGGGGTGGAGAGGAGATATACCTGAAAAGCGCCTTCCAACTTATCTTGTTTGTTTTAGTTCTTCCTCCAGGAGGATGATAGCGTAGACCGAAAACCAGAGGGACCTGTTCCTTCTCCCCCACCACAGCCCTCCCTTCAGGAGACAAGCCCCAGAGCCCCCAAAGGGCCCCAGGTTGGGTAAGTGGTATCTCCCTTGCTAAAGCATTCAAAAAAATATTTACTGTGCTCAGAAGTAGAGAGGTTGTTCGTGGACTTTTAAGATAAGTCAATAAGTCGCCAAGGGCGATTTGCTTTCTAGTTAAGGACACTGCCTGGTAATGTTTTGCCTAGTAAAAGCAACATTCCATCCCTTGTGAAACCAAGTAAAAGTTAATCACCTTAGGGGAACAAGTAGTTGAATTCTCTAAGGTCTGACCACTCCCCTAGCTTTCTTCCTTATCCCTTTAAAATGCCATTCACTCTTTAAGAATCAGTTAATCACCTTCTCTGGCCTAAACTCTCCGGGGCTCTTCTCCCAGTCTCTCTACCTCTACCCCTCAACTTTTGGTTTGCTCATCCTTAAAACTCTGATGATCTCTTCCACGAAGCCTTTCCCCCTCCAGGTCAGCTGGAATTGATCTCTCTCTCTCCTCCCAGCTAAGGTACTACTTTGTACCCCAGCTTTTTCTCTGCCCTCTTTCCGCTCCCCCAGCAGAAAACGGTGTTTCCCCTCCTCGGATTTTCATAGAACATTTTGTCCAGATCTGCTCTTTTTCCCTCTCGTATGTTGTATCCCAGGAGATTATAAACTCACTGAGGGCAGTTACTAATTTTTCCCTGAACAGGGTATTGTATATATTTTAATTGTATCAAATTAACATTGTACCTTGTACTGTTAAGTATGTGTCTCATTTTAAAACCTCTTCTATTAAGCCGTAAGCCTCATCAACAGAGGTGGATTTCTGTCTTTGTAACACCCACAGTGTGTAGTACATTTGTTGAATAGGTAGAGTGAGGTGGGATCAATCAGGGAGGGCTTCCTGGAAAGAACTGATGACCTTTTTTTAAACTTCTCTGCTGTTTGCTGAGAGAATTTAAAAGGATAGATTTTTTTTTTTATTAAACTCTTACTGCATCCCAAGCAGTACACTGAACACCAGTAATAAAGTGCGATAGCCTGCCTTCAAATAGCTTACACTCTAATGAGGATAAACAATACAGAGGGGACTGGTGGCTAGGGGAGAGGGGTTCGTTCTGGTCTGAGGCAGAATTGGCAAACAAGAAGTCAGCAACACTCCCCAGTAGGGCAGGAATCAGATTAAAATGTAATTGGGAAATATTTAGCAAAATGAATAAAAATATGGTAGAACACAGGTCATGTTAACTTGTGGTTTTCTAAGTCAATAATGCGGCTCACAGGGATCCTTATGTAGATAGGGTTTAATAGGGCCTTACTCCCCAACACCACTAGTTGCTGGTGTGAGGAATCACAGGGATGGTGAAATAATCTGTAGAACACTCACTGGGACATATCCTTTCCAGAAGCATTGGTAATATGGATTTAACTAGTTTCCAGAGAAGAGGACAGGGGGAGTGGAATGACTTGGCAATAGGGCAGATGGAATGGGGAGGTGGTCTTATAGACTAGGTTTCATGGTTAGCCACCAAGAAGCCTCAGCCACAGGGCAGGCATTCTAGAGCTAAATGAAAAGAACTTCCAGGGACTGGGGGCATGGCTTGGCATGGATTCTAGAGGATCTGGTGTGGGTGGTGAGAGCAGAGATGGGTGTTTCTGGAGTATGACTGAAACAGGACAATCATTGTGGGCAAAGCTGAATGCCTAAGTACCCTAGGCCCTGTGGTTAGAGGAAGCTGGTTCAAGCTCAGGGTAGAGCAGTCAAGCCCCGTGTGACTCACTTCTTTCTAGTCCCTGCAATGCCCCCCCCCCTCCCCTCCCCTCCCCCTTGGGCGGTGACTGATGTGAAATAGGAAGCACATATGTAGTGGAAAGCTGCGTTTATTGAATGCAGAACGAGCTAACCAGAAGTAGTTTAGACGATCCCAGTTTTTGCCAGAGTAAGGAAGTAGGAGATTGCTATGCATCTTCTTAGGTAGAAACTGGGGGAGTTTACTTTAAAGTGTACAAAGTGCCTTACATACAATATCTTTTTTGATCCTCACAGGAGGTAGGTACTATTCTTTTATCTCCATTTTAGAGATGCGTTAACTGAGGCTAAGAAATGTTAAATGTTTTACCCGGGGTTACACAGCTAGTAAGTGGCTGAGGCCAAAATTGAACTGAGGTCTTCCTGATTCCAAGTTTAGTGCTGTCTCCACCTAACTGCCTCATAAAAGTCCCAGAACATGTGTTCTGTGTTATAGACCACAAAGCTATAGGGATATGAAGTAGGGAGCTGTGTATGGGTTGGCTCGGGTGAACAGAGAAGGCCTCACTGAGGAGCTCAGACTGAATCCCCAAGACCTAAGTTCAAATACTGCTTCAAAGACTATGTGACCTAGGGTAAGTCACATAGCCTCTCTCTTTGCCTCCCAGTGAAGTCGTGAGGATAAAATGAGATATCTGTTAAAGGGCTTTGCAAACCTTAGAGTATAGCCAGGCCTCTAAGAATACCTTAGCTGGATGGGGAGGCCCCATTAGGAAAAGAAACAGCATAAGGAAAGGTATGGCCTTAGGAACAATAATAACTTTGGGAGTTACTGTCAGAGGATCTGTGGGGGAAGCTTGAGACAGGTAGAGTAGGGTCAGATTGTAGAATCTGGGATTGAGAAGACAGGCCTGGGGCAGCATTTGGGTTGGTGAGTCTGATTCAGAAAAACCAAACTGCTCTGTTTAGGAATCAAGAGGCTGGTGTAGTTGGAAACTGGCTTTGCCCTGTGTCTGGAATGGTTGGAAGTCACCCAGCTGCCTCTCATTGTCACCTGTCTGCTTCCTTTGTCCCAAGTCCTTAGTAGGGATGGCCATGAGGGTGGCCTGGTGGCTTACACATTGATTATTTGTCCTAGGGCTTCAGCAGAAGAAGCATCCGGGGGTGCTGTCGGGGGAGAGGATGGAGGAGCCTCAGCTCGTCTTGCTGCTAAGGCCCAACCTGGCCACCGAAGCTACAACCTGCAGGAGCGGCGGAGAATTGGGAGCATGACTGGGGCTGAGCAGGCATTGCTGCCCAGTGTGCCTACAGATGAGAGTGAAGCCCAGACTCTGGCCACTGCTGACCTGGACCTCATGAAAAGTAAGAACTCTAGAGAGTTGGTGATAGGGAGGGCCTCAGAGATAGAACGAGGAGAAACCTGCCAGGAAATAAAGGGGCTAGGGACTACAGTCTGGTGGGTGGAGAAAGGAGTAGAATGAACTATTCTTTCTCTCTTATCCTTGAACCTTCAACACACCCCTCCCACCCCCATACACAGACACACACACATGCATCCCAATCTCCATCCCTCACAGGTCACCGGTTTGAGGATGTCCCAGGTGTGCGTCGTCATTTAGTGAGGAAGAATGCCAAGGGACCTGTACAGGGGGGCAGAGAGGGGAGAGAGGCTGGCCCCATGCCACGTACTCGACCCCGGCCTCCCCACCAGCCCCATGAGGTAACGTACCCCACCTCAGACCTGTCTGATCTTGACACCAGCCTCTTCTCCAAGTTCCCCCACTACAGCCACAGCCCCTCAGGAAAGTCATTCTTTACAGGTTTACTTTTCCAAAGCATATCCACTTCTGTGCTCCTCTGATTCTCCCTGCTTAGTGTTAGTAAGTAGGGCAGGTGGCATTTCTTCCTTTCATGACAGTGAGAAAACTGAGGGACAGAGAATCCTTTTGACTCATCCCAGAATGTCTAGTTAGTAACAACAGGGCTCGGGCTGCCCAACCTAGTTTTTCTTTTTTTTCCTACTGTAGCATATCTCACCCCAACACAAAGGTAAACAGGAGCAGCAGGCCTCTTAAGCCCATGCCACCTAACTTCCCACCCCTATCCCCCAATAAACCCAGTACAAGTCACCTCACCATTATGGCTTGCTAGATCCCCAAAACTCGTCTCCCTCCCAGGTGTTTGTGGAGCTGAACGAGCTATTGCTGGACAAAAACCAGGAGCCTCAGTGGAGGGAGACAGCTCGCTGGATCAAGTTTGAGGAGGATGTAGAGGAAGAGACCGACAGATGGGGAAAACCCCATGTTGCCTCACTTTCCTTCCGAAGCCTCCTAGAACTCCGGAGAACCCTGGCACATGGTAACCCTCTTTACTTGTCTTCTCAGACCTCAGAATTTTTCCAGCCTTATCTTTAGAGGTGGGTGGGGTGTGGTACTTCTGGCCCACTTTTCACTAACTGCCCATGATTGCTTCCCCTCCAGTTTTTGTACTTGGTGCATTAATTTTGTCCAGTCAACAAACAGCTCTCTTTTGGTGATGCAAAATGTCACCAGATAACGCCAGGGTAGCATGAGACACCTCCATTGTGTTGTGACATCTGTGTTTCAAGGTCACCAACCCCAATAGTAGATTTTTCTTTCTTTCATGTATTATTTGGTTCTTTCTGGGTAGGGAACAGTAATGATACAGTAACACCTCACTTATCTGAAAGACACTGTCATGGAACAGGCTGGTCTGTATCACTGAAGTTCCTAGATAAATGAAACTTGACGGATTTAAGCAACAAAACCATATTTGACTGTTTTGGTAGAGATTTTTTTTCTAAACTGGAGTACATACTCCCCTGCCTTCTTAAATGGAGGAGACCAAACATAATTGAGCTATCTGGGTAACTCACTCGGTCATTGTTGTGAACATCTGTTGTAATTCTGTGTTATAATCTAGGACTGCTTAGCCCTATACTACACTAAAAGGCTCCAGGCTTCTGGACTTTTTGGTTCTTGGCTGTCCTTGCTGCTTTCAGGGTACTTGTCTCTACCAGTATGCCCAGCTTTCTAATTTGCTGCAACTAATTTGCTTTGAACTTGGAAACCAGGTGACTAAGTCTGTTAAGATTGATGCAAATTAAACAGATAAGAGAACCCTAGAGAGTAAACTAAAAAATTGAGAATGTAACCTTGGAAAAGTTGCAGGAGATAAATAAATCTACATAAATCATCAGTATTCCTCTAGATTACCAATAAAACCCAGCAGAAAGAGTTGGCAAAGAAAAGTTCCATTCAGAATAACTAAAGAAGCAATAAAATCTTTGGGAGTATATCACCCAAGACCAAAAGTAACTATATGAATCTAACTACAAAGCACGGTTCATAGAAATAAAAACTTAAATGATTTTGAGAAATAATAATTGATGATGAGTAGGTCAAACCAATATAATAAAAATTACAACACTACTTAAAATCTCCCTTTAGTGAAGTACCAATAATATGACTAAGAGAATATTTTGCAGAGCTAGGAAAAACATGGAGGAACAAAAGGTAAAGAATATAAAGTGGGAAGGAAGGGGATTTCAAAACTACTATGAAGTAGTAATCATTGAAATTATGTGGTACTGGTTTTAAAAAGTTGATCAGTGGAATAGAATAGAAGTAAATCCAACCCAGTTTCTGGGGGAAAGTCTCACTATCTATCACAGTCTGCCAGAAATTAAAGCACCTCACACCAAGTACTAAGATAAACTCCACTGTGTGACCCTGGGCAAGTCACTTAACCCCCACTGCCCTGCAAAAAACAAAAACAAAGATAAACTCCAAATGAATGGATATATGACCTAAATATAAAAGATCACATCATAAATTAGAGGAACAAGAAGGAGATTGCCTTTTCTGTTCAATGGATAGGGAAGAATTTGTGACTAAACACGTGATAGAAAGGATTTCAGGATAAAATGGACAGTTTTGATTTATGAGAGTAAGCCATGGGGCAGCTAGGTGGCACAGTGGGTAAAGCACTGGCCCTGGATTTAGGAGGACCTGAGTTCAAATCTGGCCTCAGACACTTGACACTTACTGGCTGTGTGACCCTGGGCAAGTCATTTAACCCTCATTGCCCCACAAAAAAAAAAAAAAAAAGAGTAAACCATTCCCCAATAGATAAATAGTCCAAAGGATATAAACCAGCAATCTTTGAAAGAAAGAAATCCTAGGCATCAATAATTAAATGAAAATATTTTAAGTTACTAATCTAATAATTAGAAAAATACAAATTAAAGTAAACTTGAGGGTTCTACCTTATGCACATCAGACTCACAATTATGACCAAAAAAAATGACATTTGAGGGGTTTTGAGAAAACAAGTATGCTAATACACTGTTGGTGGAGTTGTGAATTGGTTTAACCTTTCTGGAAAACAATTTGGAATTATGCCCCAAAATGTACTATGATGTACATACCCTTTGAACCAGCTAAATCTACTTACTAGGCCTCTATCCCTGAAGAAATCAAAGAAAGGAAAAAGACAGATATGAACTTATATTTATAGCAGCTGTTTTTGTGGGAGCCAAAAGTTAGAAACTAAGGGGATGTTCTCCTATCAGAATAACTAAACAAAGTGTAATATATGAATGTCGTGGAATATTATTGTACCTTGAGAAATAAAATGGACAGTTTCAGAGAAAATTGGGCAGACCTCTGTGAACTGATAAGATTAAAGTGAGCAGAAATAGAACAACCTGTATAATAGTATTGTAGAGAAAAACAACCAAAGAAAGTAGGCCCAGAGTGAGTGTCTGAAGACTTTTCTTTAAGTAAAATATCTAAGTTTTAGCACAAGGGCTCTGAGACATTTTTGTTCTCTAAGGACTTTTTTTTTTCTTACTTCTGATTCTTAGTTAACTAGGATGTGGATAGTGGAGGTTGCTAGGTAAGTGACATCTGTGAAGCTTTGTGTTCCTGTTGTTTCTAGGGTGATGGTGTATTGTGTATGATCTTATTGTATGCAGTCAAGGGGATGATAAGTCTTTGCATTTTTTTCCTTTTAACTCTTAAGACACTTAATTGAATCTTATGAAATTATATGTCCAGGACCAGCTCTGGAAATAGACATATAAGAAACAATTGTAGGGAACCTGGGGAATGTATTGCCTGGAAAATTGATATGTGAAAGCTATCTTATAATATTTGAACACTTGTTGTGTATAGGGCACAGATTTATTCTGGATAGTTCTGGAGTGCTCTGTCCAAGGTGATCACTCAGGCTGATCATAGGGGAGATTCTTGCCAAAATTAGGGGGCTGGATAAGATGACCAACCTCTAACGAAGGACCTTTGCAACACCAAGATTCTATGCTACTCCTCTGGACAACCTTCACAACAACTCTTAGACTCAGGTCCTGTAACTGAAGCCCAGCAAGGTTAAGTGACTTATTTGAGGTCACACATGCAGTCAGTGGCAGAGCTAGGCCTAGAACCTAAATCTCTAAACCCAAAGACTTTTCACTCAAGCATATTAGCTGTTTTGCTAACTTTGAGACTGCTCCCCTTCTCTTCTTTTCCTTGACCATTGTCCCCTGGCCCCAGTAGTCAGTCACACCTTTGGAACTTTTGTCCCAGGCCCCACAGTTTCTGGTTGCTCTCCTGCCTTTACCCTCAGCCTGCCTAACCCTCTTGTTCTTGCACCTGCCTGTTGGCCAGCCAAGCCAGAAGGGGTGTTATTATGATTCTCTTCTGCACTCTTCCAGGGGCCGTACTTCTAGACCTGGATCAGCAGACACTGCCAGGGGTGGCACACCAGGTGGTAGAACAAATGGTCATCTCTGACCAGATCAAAGCTGAGGACCGAGCGAATGTACTTCGGGCCCTGCTGCTGAAACACAGGTAAGCGGTTCTCCTGAGATAAAACTCTCCCCTGCCCTCACATTATAAAGGCACTCCTCCCTAGCCCCTTTCCATTGAGGCTCCCTCTGATCTCTGTCCCTACCCCATTCCTCTCACCAGTGTACAATACTGAGACATGTCACTGAAATCCATGTTCCCAACTGTGTTTTTTTATTGATCGCTATTGCTATATCAGTTTTGGTTAAGCATATTATTATTTTATCGATAGTATATGCCAGTAAAGGATTGACCACCTGTCTCCCTAACTTCTTGTGGTCTCAGGCCGTATGGTAGAGGAAGCAGGAAGAGAGCTTCAGCATGCCAATTAGCGTGAGCAGGAGACAAGCCCGAAAGACCTAGAGGCCAGAGAGAATTCCAAGAACGTGCCAAGAGAGAGAGCTCGTGGCCTCTTTCAATAGAGACGGGTCATTATACATTGATCAAAGCTAATTGTTTAGCTCCACTCCATTCCATTGCTTGAGTGAACTCTACAGATGATATTAGGGAGCCCCAACAATGTAAAAGACCCTCACTGAAGGGCAAAAGTCCATCATATAGGGGTGGTTTAATCCCATCAGTCCTTCACTGAGCTAGGCCAAAGAATCTGTCTCCATTTCTTTCGTTCCCTTGGGAAATCTGAACTTTCTGGAGTATTGGGGAAGGGGTGCGGGGTGGGGGGGTGGGGAGAAGGACTGAGAAGTTCTAATCTCTGGGTCCTCCCAAGAAATCCATTATAAAAAATTTTCTCACACTTCTGTGTAGTCATCCTTGCCAAGGCTTCTCGCCTCCCTCTCCCACTTCATCCTTCCATATCCACAACTTCCCAGGTTTCATTATCTCATTACTTTTCTCCCTAACAGCCATCCGAGTGATGAAAAAGATTTCTCCTTTCCCCGGAATATTTCTGCTGGCTCCCTGGGGTCCCTGCTTGGGCATCACCATGGCCAGGGGCCTGAGGGTGACCCCCATGTCACCGAGCCTCTTATTGGGGGAGTTCCTGAGACCCGCCTGGAGGTAGAGAAAGAGGTGAGGAAGGTCCTGAAAGACCGAGGTGACTTTAATGAGAGGAGGAAGGAAGAGGAAAAGAGGTGGGAGACCCATGTTATGATAACTATAATAGTAATAGCTGGCATTTATAAAGCACTTTACATATGTCAACCTCATTTGATTCTCAGCTCTGTGAAGGATCATCTGTCTCCATTGCTCATCATCACACATCTTGTAAACGTTAGAGGAAGGATTTGAATTCAGAACTTTCTGGCTCCCAACAGCAGTGCTTTATCCCCATAGCCACCTAGCTGTCTTGTCACAGCCATGTCTTCCTCACCAATGTGTGACTTTAGATGAGTCATTTCATCTTTTCTGGTTATCAGTTTCCTTATCTGTTAAATGGGTGTAGTGATACATCCATCATTCATCTCACTGAATTGTTGTGAGAAGTGCTTTTTATAAACCGTGAAACTATACCAAGGAGGATATGTTGGTTGTTCTTTTAGTTATTAATAATAGCAACAGCCACTTTGGGGCCTCAGTTTCTTCATCCATCGGACAGCTATACATCTGCTTATTTCACAGGAATGTTGTGAGGATGCAATGAGAGAATGCTGTTACCTTAAAATAGAGGGGAAGGGCAGTGAGTGTTGTCAGGTGATGTTGTAGGGGAGGTAGATGGACTAAGCCACCTCTTTTTTCTTCTTCCACCCCAGCGGGAGCTCCCTCCTCCTGCCCCTTCTGCAGGCATTACTCGATCTAAGTCCAAACACGAGCTGAAACTGCTGGAAAAAATTCCTGAGAACGCTGAGGCCACTGTGGTGCTTGTGGGTAAGAAGGGTCAAGCTTGACTGGGGGAGAGTAGGTAAACAGGCTATAGGCTATTGGGGGTATCCCCCTGTTGTACCTGCTTCTCCTTTTTTGTGGGGCAATGAGGGTTAAGTGACTTGCCCAAGGTCACACAGCTGCTAAGTGTCAAGTATCTGAGGCTGGATTTGAACTCAGGTCCTCCTGAATCCAAGGCCAGTGCTTTATCCACTGCTCCACCTAGCTGCCCCTGCTTGTCATTTCTTACAGCGCAATAATATTCCACAACTTGTTTAGCCATTCCCCAATTGATGGATATCCCTATAGTTTCCAATTCTTAGCCACCACAAAAAGAGCTGCTATAAACACCCTTGTACAAATAGGTCTTTTTCCCCCTCTTTTGATCCCCCCCCCCCCTTTCATGTCTCATCCCTGTCAGACACATCCTTCCTCAGGCTTCTCCCTTGGGCCTCTCTTCCTTCCCTTTGCCCTTCTTCATCCTCACAGACCTCCTTTCCAAACCCCAACTTCACACCTCCCCAACCCACAGGTAATCACACACACTGAGCACTGGACTTGGGGATTAGGAATCTCAGCTGTGCCTCCCATGAACTTAGTAAACCACTGGACCGCTCAACCTCAGTTTCCTCATTTGTAAATTAATAATGATAAAGCCTGTAGTCACTACTTCTGTAAACCGTAGTACTCTGTTAGTGTAATAATTCTGCCTGCCCCTGGACTGAGAGGAATTGTTCTTACTCTGGGGATTTATTCCTCATGTTCTTCCCTGTGGGCTCAGTGTCCTATCACCCCTCCTATCCCCCAGACTAATGGGGGAGCTTGCAATGCCTCCCTCAATCCATGAGCCACATGACTGGTGCTTACTGACTGTCCCCTAATCACGCCCCCCCCCCCTTCCTTCTCTTCAGGTTGCGTAGAGTTCCTGTCCCGTCCCACCATGGCCTTTGTGAGACTGCGGGAAGCAGCCGAACTGGATGCTGTACTGGAGGTGCCTGTGCCTGTGCGCTTCCTTTTCTTGCTGCTGGGCCCAAGCAGCGCCAACATGGACTACCATGAGATTGGCCGCTCCATCTCCACCCTCATGTCTGACAAGGTCAGCCTGCCTCATCCTCCCCCCACACAGCCTTTCTAGGTCAACCTCTGAGCCCAAGAGGAGGCATTCATTTAGCTAATAATTTAGCTAAGTCATTGGGCATGGGGTGCTGCCAGTCCAGTGAGGTTGGCTTTTTCTTTTCCACCCTGTGCCCACTGACTGATTTCACTAGAAGGGTCGGTCTCCCCCTTGTGCCTAGCACAGAGCTCCACACACATCAGCTGTCTACCAAACGTCCGGTGGTGTGTTGATGCCCTGCTTTTCTTTCCTCCCTCCCTCTCCCCTTCTCCGGCAGCAATTCCACGAGGCGGCCTACCTGGCGGATGAGAGGGAGGATCTGCTGACGGCCATCAATGCCTTCTTAGACTGCAGCGTGGTACTGCCGCCTTCAGAGGTGCAGGGGGAGGAGCTCCTCCGATCCGTTGCCCACTTCCAGCGGCAGATGCTTAAGAAGCGTGAGGAGCAGGGGAGGCTCTTGCCCCCGGGTGCCGGGCTAGAGCCCAAATCCCCTCAGGATAAGGGTACGGGGGGGGGGGGGGCAGGCTGGGAGGAGAGATGGGAGAAATGATGGTGAGGGGACGTCGGATGGGTATACAGGGTCCTGGGCAGTTTGGGGGTAGGTATAAAAATGGGGACTGTTTCTAAAAGTGGGAAGGACATGACTAAAGGCTGGATTTAGAAAAGGGCAGAGTTCTAATGCAGGCTCTAATGTTTCAGAAAGGGGATCCCTAGAACAAAGCTTTTTTTTTTAAAGTGAGGCAGTTGGGGTTAAGTGACTTGCCCAGGGTCACACAGCTATTAAGTGTTAAGTGTCTGAGGCCAGATTTGAACTCAGGTACTCCTGACTCCAGGGCCAGTGCTCTGTCCACTGCGCCACCTAGCTGCCCCTAGAACAAAGCTTCTTAAACTGTGAGCCGCTATCCCACATGGGGTCGAGTAACTGAATGTGGGGGTCGCAAAACATTTGACAGTAAATGTTTGATTTGCATTCCTATTTTATATACCTATATACCCAGGGCCACATAAACATTTCTTGGACAAAAAGGGGTCTCTAGTGGGAAAAGGTTAAGAAGCCCTGCCCTAGAAGACTTGGTGGGCATTCTTAGGGAGCAGGTTAGGGTCTTTAGGGTTTAAAGGTTTCTGCATTAGAGTAGGGAATTTGTGGGTGACCAGGAGTCTGGGGGATTCAGGTATAAGGGAGGTTGTCCCTGATGGAGGCCGGGGCTGCAGCATTCCTACAGATGGCGGAGACAGCAGGGGGAGGAGATGATGATGACCCTCTTCGGCGTACGGGCCGACCCTTTGGAGGACTGATCCGGGACGTACGGCGCCGTTATCCTCACTACCTAAGTGACTTCCGAGATGCACTGGACCCTCAGTGTTTGGCAGCTGTCATCTTCATCTACTTTGCTGCCTTGTCCCCTGCCATTACTTTTGGGGGGCTGCTCGGTAAGTTGGGGAGTGGGGGCAGTGGTGACAGAAGGGATTGAAAAAGTAGAATCTTTGATCATAATGGGAATTTGGGATGGATTCTTGGATCCTTAGCCCTTGCATCTCTTCCATCTCAGGGGAAAAGACAGAAGATCTCATTGGTGTGTCCGAACTGATCATGTCCACGGCTCTCCAGGGTGTGATCTTCTGCCTGCTGGGTGCTCAGCCCTTGCTCATCATTGGCTTTTCTGGGCCCCTGCTGGTCTTTGAGGAAGCATTCTTCTCGGTAAGGCTGATTATAGGCTACCAAGGGTGGTTGCAGGGGTGTGTAGAAACAGGGCTCAGAGGCTCACCACGAGGTACTGATTACTTGCCTGCTTTCTGTGACATAATGGATAAGAAGCCTGGACTTGGAGTAAAAAAGACCCAGATTGGAAATCTGCCTCAGACCCTTAAATCTGAGTGACCCTGAGCGAGTCACTTAATGTCCCTGAGCCTCAGTTTCATCTGCAAAATAGCAGGAATGAGGCTAGCACCTCTGTCATGGGGACTGGGAGAAGCTCTGTTCCCCAACAGCTCCCTCAGCCTTGACTTGAGCTATTGTCCCATCTCTTCTCCTTTGTCCAGTTCTGCAGCTCCAATGGTCTGGAGTACCTGGTGGGCCGAGTATGGATCGGGTTTTGGCTGGTGCTCCTGGCTCTGCTGATGGTGGCACTAGAGGGCAGCTTCCTCGTCCGCTTCGTCTCCCGGTTCACCCAAGAGATCTTTGCCTTTCTCATCTCCCTCATTTTTATCTATGAGACCTTCTTCAAGTTGGTCAAGGTGAGCAGCTCTCCTTTTCAGTGGGGATCTCTTTTGGGTTGGGTTAGTAGGAAGGGGCTGGCTCCCCACAGAGAATCAACCTATGTCCTATGTGTCCTGGGCCCCCAATCTCTGGAAGTTGGTGCTGTACCCATGACAGCCCTGCCTGAATATATAGAAAATCTGTCTGTAGTGTTTATCAAGCAATACTGGAAAGTTAGGCTAGAGTCAAGGTGGCAGGCCAAGGGGTCTATATTTTATTAGCAGAGAGTCACTGAAGGTTATTGAGCAAAGAAGTGAAGTAGTCAGGCCTGCGCATAAGGACCAGAGACAACTTACAAGGTTCTGATAGGTCGTTTAAACAATGGGTAATGAGGAAATGGTGTAGATGGATAGGAAAATAGAAAGAGATGGCAGTTAGAAGCAAGTGTATTTGATAATTAAATGAATGTAGGGAAAAGAGTGAGCAAAGAACCTGGGAGACTGGGATGATGAGTAGCACAAGAATGAGTTCGGTTTTATAGATTTTGAGTTCAAGGTAATGGCAAGATTTCAAGGTGAAGATGTATAACAAACAGTCAATTGGGAACACGTTACTGTAGCTTAGAGGAGAGACAGATTTGGGAGGCACAAGAGTAGAGGTAATAATTGGAGAATTGTGTGATAATTGTCTAGGTAATGATGGTGAAAAGAGAGAAGAGGGTTGGGGACACCACACAGTCTGGGCACAGAGGTGCCCAGGGGAAAGAGAAAAGGGAGCAAACGGGAGAACCAGAGGAATTCAATGTCATGGAAGTCAGGGAAAGAGCAGGGAGGGGTTGAGTGTTGTACATTGCAGAGGTCAAGGAGAATGATTGAATAAAGGCCAGTGATTTAGTAGATAGCCTCAATGATTTCTGCTGCCAAACGGTGGGTTAGGACATGTAGTCTGGGTTTGAAGAGGGTGGAGGTTTCAGGTGGCCTTGTTAAAGGGAAGGGAAGTCAGTAAGAGATGACTGATTTTGAGTGGCTGTGCATCAGTGAGGGCTGGCCTCTTCACTCAGCATGAATTGCTAGTAGACCAAGTCAGCATAGTTAAGAATAGGAGCGGATATGGTACAAGGTGGTGGGGGTGGTCCTGGGGTTGACTGTTTGTTTAGCAGGGTAGGTGCAACAGGAAAACAAAGGTGAGGGATTCAAAGGTTGGAGGAAAGAGGAAGATTGAAATGACTGGTTATTTGGGTTAAGAAAGAAGCAGAGCCAGAATTGAGGTTGTTAAACTAGGAGGGGATGTTGATATTTGGTAGACCTAAAGGGTAGCTCCAAAGATGACCTTAAAACCACCAGACAGACCCCTTGTTTGGAAATTTTCCTTTCTCTCCTTCAGGGCCCCACTGAAATGTCATTTCCATAAGATTTCTGATCTTAGCCTCCTGTGCCAGTCAGAAATGATCTCCCTCTTAATTTTTCAAAATACTTTATCTTTCTCTTTTGTATTATCCTTTGGGTGCATATCTTATTTTTCCTCCTAGTCAGTATACTCTCTGTGCGAGGGAGGACTGTGTTATCTGTGGCACCCCGAAATAGAGTAAGCACTTCTTAATGTTGACCTGAATATTCTGAGTCCCATTTCTTCCATGAAGCCTTTGAACAACTTGAGTACATGCTCATCTCTCCCATACATCTGTTCATCATAATCTGTCTTCTCCTTTGTTTGCCCGGTGTATGTTATCTCCCATAATCAAACTGTCCTGAAGGGTAGGGGAAGCTAGGTATTCAGTAAACAACTGTTGGGTGGGTTAATACAGTTTTCTCCCTTTTATCTTAGATCTTCCAGGAACACCCACTCCACGGTTGCGATTTCTACAGTGGCAATGGGTCGGAGCCCATCGAGGTCGAGAATAAAACATGGACAGAAATGATGGTGCTGAGGAATGAGAGTGCACCTAGTGAGAAGGAGGGACAGAAGCCAAAGGGTCAGCCCAATACAGCCCTGCTGTCCCTGGTACTCATGGCCGGGACCTTTTTCATTGCCTTCTTCCTTCGAAAGTTCAAGAACAGCCGATTCTTCCCTGGGAGGGTATGTGGCTCTATAGGTTGGAAATGGGGTGGGTGAAGTCCAAGAACTTAACATTCTCATCTCCTAAGATTACCTCTTTCAAGAGGCACATTATAAGTGGAGAGGAGATTTGGGGTTTTGTTTGTTTTCTGAGCCTGCATTCTTCCCCATCTAGATCCGAAGAGTGATCGGAGACTTTGGGGTTCCCATTGCAATTCTCATCATGGTGCTGGTGGATTACAGTGTGAAAGACACCTACACCCAGGTGAGAGGGGAGATGGATGTGCACACATGCAGACCCACCACTAAAAGTGTCTAGAGATTGAAGGTTTTTTCTCCAATCTCTGAGATTTTAAAAAGCCCTGTTAAATCCCCTTGCCCTGCAACCTCCACATGCTCTATTTCTGTTAAAATGGATTGTTTCTGCTTAGTGCTCCCTTTTTTTTGAGCACAGCAGACTGTTGGTGTTTGTTGGTCTCTTCCAAATTGCTCAAGGCCCCTGACCTCTTCCTTTGCAGAAGCTGAGTGTGCCCAGTGGGTTCTCGGTGACAGCCCCTGAGAAACGGGGCTGGGTAATCCACCCTCTGGGCAAAAATGGGGACTTTCCGGTTTGGATGATGATTGCCAGCTTTCTGCCCGCCATTCTTGTCTTCATCCTTATCTTCATGGAGACTCAGATCACAACGTGAGTTTGAATATGGGGGATTCGTATGGAAAGATGTACCTGAGAAACTGGGGATAGGTCTGAATGGAACTGAGTCCACAGAGGTTAGCCAGTATGGGTCACCTGTGAGATCGGAGCCCTGCTTACCAGATCAGTGACTTTGACCTTGACCCATTGGGCACTGGGGAGTCACTGAAGGTTTTGGTGCAGTGGTTCTGACATAATAGCTGTCCAAAATGTCAAGGAAGCAGATAGAAAGAACTTTAGCAGCAGTCCAGTCCAACCCTGTCCCATTTTACTGGTGAGGAAATGGAGACAGATCAGATAAGTGACTTGCCCAGCCTTAAGCTGCTAAGATTTTAGGTTAACACGGTAGCATTATGCAGGACAGATTGGAAGAACAAAGAGAATGGAAAGGGGAAATCACCAGGTTATTACTGAGATAATCTAGGCCTGGGGCAGCTAGATGGCGCAGTAGATAAAGCACCAGCTCTGGATTCAGGAGGACCTGAGTTCAAATCTGGCCTCAGATACTTGACACTTACTAGCTGTGTGACCCTGGGCAAGTCACTTAACCCTCATTGCCCCCACAAAGAAACAAACAAACAACAAAAGATAATCTAGGCCTGTCTGAGAGTAGCCTGGGCTAGGAAGATGTTTGGAAATTTTCCCTCAGGGCCTAGCTCAAATGTCATTTTCATGAAACTTGTGAAAGGAACAGGCTTTAGAGACATTTTGAAGGAAGAATGAGCCCCAGGGTAGGTGGTTGGATGGGTGAAATGAGAGATGAAGAGATGTCAGGTAGCTAGGATCTAGGACCCAGCTCCCCTGTCATCGGTAAGGGACTTGTAAGTAGGAAGTAACCCTCCTCTCCCACTCCTCTAGGCTGATCATCTCTAAGAAGGAACGCATGCTGCAGAAAGGCTCTGGCTTTCACCTGGACCTGCTGCTGATTGTGGGCATGGGAGGTATCTGTGCCCTCTTCGGCCTGCCCTGGCTGGCTGCTGCTACCGTCCGCTCTGTCACACACGCTAATGCACTTACTGTCATGAGCAAAGCTGTGGCACCGGGGGACAAGCCCAAGATCCAGGAAGTCAAGGAGCAGAGGGTGACAGGGCTACTAGTGGCTGTGCTCGTGGGTATGTTTCACCTTTTGTGTCTTTAGCTTCCTGAGACTCAGCATCTTCCCAGACTGTGGGGAGCCCTTTCTCTATATGTTCTCTTTTCTCCTGCTAAAGGCCTCTCCATGGTGATTGGGGACCTGCTGCGTCAGATCCCTTTGGCTGTGCTCTTTGGGATCTTCCTGTATATGGGTGTGACCTCCCTAAATGGCATCCAGTTCTATGAACGACTACACTTGCTGCTTATGCCACCCAAGCACCACCCAGATGTCACCTATGTCAAGAAGGTGGGCCCCTTCTCCTTACTTGTCCACCTGTTTTTCATCTAGGCTCTTCCAGCTACTTCCCCACCATCCCCAATATCACCATAAAATGTCAGTCTCCTGGGCAGCTAGGTGGCACAGTGGATAGAGCACCGGCCCTGGAGTCAGGAGTACCTGAGTTCAAATCTGGCCAATTGCCTCACTAAAAAAAAAAAAAGATATTTAAAAAAAAAGTCAGTCTCCTTTCCCCAAATGATAAAATTTAATAAAGTATCCACTTTGGGGGGTGAAGCAGAAAAAAAAGTCAGTCTCTTGCCAGTTCTCAGTATTGACTACTATCAAGTGACTAGTGAGCTTTGGTCCCTGTTATCCCCAGTGCTCATCAGACACCCTAGCGAATGAGTAGAAGAGTCTGTTTCTGAATTCAGGGAGACTTGGGTGATAAGTATGCTCAACCTTCTCCTATTCTCTGCAGGTTCGAACCCTTCGAATGCACTTATTCACAGCCTTGCAGCTCCTGTGCCTGGCCCTGCTCTGGGCTGTCATGTCCACATCTGCCTCTCTTGCCTTCCCTTTCATCCTCATCCTCACAGTGCCGCTCCGGATGGTGCTGCTCACAAGAATCTTCACAGAGAGAGAGATGAAATGTGTAAGATACAACATTCCCCAGCTTCAGTTCCTAATTCACCAAACTGATCCAATCTCAAGCCTCTAGCCTTTTTTTTTTTTTTAAGTTTTCACTTCCCATGTCCCTTTACAACTGAATTGTGGGAAAATGTCTACTTTGAAATATTCCTTCCTTCTCCTGACTTCAATTTCCCTTTTCCACAGCTGGATGCTAATGAGGCCGAGCCGGTGTTCGATGAGAGGGAGGGCGTGGATGAGTATAACGAGATGCCCATGCCGGTGTAGGGTGCTGGACCGGAGGCACAAGACTGAGGGACAGATGGACAGAGTGACCAGGGGCCTTAGTAGGGGGGACGGGTCCTCCTCCATCCCCCTTCCTGTCGTTTTTATTTAAGTGAATAATTTAAAGTCCTCCCCTGGCAGTAAAGTGCTTTGGCCCTCCCCCGAAGTTCCCCTGGCTCCATGCTTCGTGGGGGGAGGGGAAGAATGTGAATGAAGAGAGAACAGGCTCCCAGAAATCATACATATGACCAGGAAAGACTTCAATGAGAAATTAAAACACAGAGAGATACAGGAGTGTCCCTGTACTTCATGAACCAAAGGCAGCCTTGCAGAGACGCCATGTCCACATCTGGACAGCTGTTAGAGAGGCTGAGGTTCATTGTTATAGGCACTCTCCACCTAGTTGTTTAGAGGGATTTAGTGAAATATTTTATCGGCAAAAAGAGCATATGTGAAAAGCGTTATCCCTGGGGAAGAATCCCCACCCACTATGAATACTGCTTTTTCTTTCTCAGAAACCATAACTACAAAAGCAAAACCTGCTTCTCATCTCTGTTCCCAGCGCAATGTTCAGCATAGCCTGGTGGCACCATCATAATCCTGTCAGTATCTCTTTTCGGTCAGCAGCTGCTGATAACTTTTAGCCATTGTTTCCTTATGATTGTGGAAAAGGAGGGAAAGTACACTGAGAGTGGAAAGAACCTTGGATTTGAGACACATGGCTTTCAAGTACTGGCTTTGCCAATAACCTGAAACATAAGCTTAGGCAAATCATTTCATGTCTGAACTTCTTCCCTCTGAGGTTAAGTAAAAAAAGGCATAAAAATCTTATGTCTGATAGAATGAAATATGGCAGGCCTAAACACTGGGCCTTTTGATAAGTGTTATAAGCTCTGGTTCCTGCCTAATCCCAAACATCCCCTTTCTGCTCCCTTGGTTAAAAGCCAGTTTTGGAGGCAGCTAGGTAGCACAGTGGATAAAGCCACCCGACCTGGATTCAGGAGGACCTAAGTTCAGATCCAGCCTCAGACACTTAATAACTGTGTGACCCTGAGCAAGTCACTTAACCCTCATTGCAAAAAAAAAGCCGGCTTCCTGTGCCTACCTGGTTGCCTAGCATGGTCTGCTAGGGAAAGATGGGCCCTTGGTGTTTTTAGGGAGTGGGGACCCTGGGAGAGATTTATATGTATACAGATGTAAAGGAGGGATAGGTAATTGCCTGATCAAGACTTAATGGGGAAATTGGAACTGGGACATGCCCAAGATAACAAGAAATTATAACTTAGTGGGTTGTGTGCCCTTATCCCCTACTTTTCCCTGTGGTCACAAGACCTAGACATCATTCCGACTTAAAGTTGGGGAAAATACAATAAGTAGGGTCCTTGGGGAAGATAGCAAAGATAACAGTGAAAAGAGGAGGAAGAGGATGGGGACATGAGATGTAATCCTCAACTCCCAGGCTAAAAGCCAATAATCACATAAACTGCTGGTCCCCCTGATAACTAATTCATCTGCCCTAGGGGCTTCTGCACTACCCAGTTGTGGCAGAGGTAGGAAAATAATTATTCATTTGTTTGTCCACGTTTCACATACTACTGTGGGTGATTCAATATCCTGTGGGAAGATACAGAAGACAACACAAGTTCACAAGGTAGTGACTAAGAGCCAAATATGTTTATTCAAAGGAGTTTAAATGGAGAAAAGTGCTAGGAATTCAAATTAATAGATCATTGTGGTTGGAAATAACTGAAGGTTTCACATAAGTAGCAGGATCTAATATGGACCTGGAACAAAAGGGATGATCTCTGTTGACAGGAGAATGTCCAGGATATGAATTGAGGTAGTGAAAGAGGGAATGAATGTGGCCTATTTGGTACACAGCTCAGCCTGGCTTGAGCAGAGAGGTAATAATGGGAAGAGGGAATTAGAAGAGGTAGGGTGGGACCAGATCATGAATAAGCAGAACTATGCAAGAAGACTTGTTGGTTGGAATTAAGGTTTGCCCAAGAGATGAGGTCGAAGGTCTTGCCTGTCTAGTTGAGAATTTCACAGGGTGCCTCCTAGTCCAGAGCACCACAACAAACTGCCCCATCGTGCTAGTACCACAACTCTCTCCCCTCTATTCTGTCTGTTTCATAGTAGGGAAACAAATCAGATGTTATTTGGAAGTTAACAGCTCCCAGACTCATCACAATCAAGGGGATGATTTTTAAATGGAGTTTACACAGAACTACATACTCGCTTGCCCAGGGCTGTGGGGCCACGGAGGTCCTAAGAGCCAGCCCGGCTTCCCCAGCAGCGCCCCCCCCCCTCCCATAACCCCTCCTTCCCCCCTGAAGTACTGGGAATTCACATCTTTGTTTTTAATCGAAGTCTCAGACTTACACCATCAGTCAGCTGGGAAACCTAAGCTAGGCAGTGATGACCATAGGCAAATGCCATCCCACTATTTTAGTTTGGAAAATTTGTTCTAAGGATAAAATGAGTTAATGGGTATGTGAAAGTTAACCCCCCAAATTCAAAAGCATTTTATGGCTTTACAATGTTCAGAACATTTCAAAGTCTATTCACTCATCTGAACCTTAGGGTGGCCCTCTAGGATAGGCACTACTGTTGTCATCGTCCTATGAACTCTATTCCGGGCTCGTAGAAGGGTCCTTAAGGACCACCTGGTCTTAGTGAGATCGGGGTACTCCACTAGAGGAGGGCAGCCTCTGGGAGGGGAGAGGCTTCCCCTGTCCCAAGCTTGGGGTTGTAGCACTAATGCCTTAACAGACCTTATGGGGACCTGGTTCTGCTCCCTGGTTTTACAGATAGTAAACTAAAGTAACCGACTTGACCGAAGTTAAAGTACATTAACAGCCTGGATTTGAACTCGCTTTTCCAAGCCGTTTTTTTCTCCCACTGTACTACATCGTCCTTACCCTAGCCTCTCCAATTAATCCACGTTTAAAACAGAACCTTCGGGCTCACAGTTAGGGCTGGCAGGGACCCAGGAGGAAACTGAGGCCTGGAGTGGCGAGGTCATTACACCAGGGTTAGCTAAGCAGTTATGAGCGAGGCAGGGACCGGGACCTGGGTCGGATCTTAAAGCCAACTTCCCTCCGCCCCGTCCTTGGGGGAGGGCAGATGTAGACAAGTGTGGATGACGTTCCCGCCGTCGGTGCAAGACGAGGCCGCTTCCTCCGGCCCTTCCTTCCCAGGCTCCCCATGCACTGCGGGGATCCGTGCCGGTTTCAAGCCCCGGCGTCCGGATCCGCCCCTCGCCCAGTGCCGGGCCGTCATAGGCCAGATGCCGCTGAGTCCGCCATCTTCCCGGCAGCCCTTCGGCCGCCGCTCGCGCCACCAATCGCAGCCGGATCCCCCGGCACACAAAGACGTGGCTCCCGTCTGTCCCTGCGAGTCCGGGGCTGCCGGCACAGCACCCGAAGGCGCACCGAGCGCGCGGGGGCGGGGCCGAACTTGCTCTCCCCTGCCGCCCGGCCCCGCCCCCTATGGCAGAGCCTGCCCAAAGACCCAGTCGGAACCACTGTAGAGTAACAGCTTATCTTTATATAGCGCGTCCCTCACAACAGCCCTGTGAGGTAGGTAGTACATGTCAGCCCCCGCCCCGTTGTACTTGGGGTGGGGGCACAGCTGCTCAATGCTGGCGCCGGGAATCGGGCCCGTCCCCAGGCCCCTCCACCCCCGCACACTCACTCACTCACCCCCCCCCCCCCCGGGCAGCGCAGGAAATTCACATTTTCGTTTTTAATCGCAGTCTAGGCAAAGAGCCAGAGCGGCGCACGGTCCTGGCCGGCTGCGGCAGCGCCGCTCTGGGCGTCATTGGCAACTCTCACGGCGCATGGGCAGGCTGGGCGTTCGGGGGGCCCAAGGGCTTGGACATCATGCCCTGCACCCCCAGGCAGGAGCAACAGCTGCCCGGCTGGGAGGCGGCCGCCGTCAGTGGGGTCCCGGGAGCCAGCCGGGAGCAGTGCTGGTCACACGGGGAGGGCTCCACGGACCCTCGCAGCTCTCTCCGAAGAGCCGGGCTCCAGGGCAGGGGAAAGAGGCATGGCCGAGCTGCGGGCCGAGGGAGGCAGCAGCTCCCGCTGTGCCGCGGAGAATGGGGTCCGGGGTGGCTTTGGCCCTGGGCTCTCGCAGGCACTAGCGGCGGTACATTGCGAAGGCCAGGAGACTGACCAGTAGGGTGAGGCCGGCCAGGCTCAGGGTGGCGATTGGGGGAAAGAAGGGTCGGTACTGGATCTGGAAGTACCAAAGCAGTGTCAGCCCGAGAAGCAGCAGGGGGAGCAGCAGATTGCCCACTCCCAACCCCGAGGGGCCGGTCTCTGACCCCGGTGGGCAGCCGTGGTGTTGGGGACCTGCTCTGGCGGCCACGTGGCAGTGGAGAACGCAGTTGGGGGGGAGGTGAAGCGAGCCCAGGGTCTGGGCATCGTCTCCTAGAAGCTGCCCTTGGTAGATGAGTCGCACTTGGTGTTCCTGGCCTGGAAACTGGGTCCTGAGGAGAGAGGGACCTGGGTAAGAGAGCAGGCCTCAGCCAATCCTAGTCCTATGTCTTGTGGCAACAGTTCCCACCCTGACCCCCCCCCCCCCATTTCCTTCCTCCATCCCATTAGACCAAACTCACTCAGAGAAAGGCAGTAGCCCAAGGTAGATCTAGAATTAGGAGCTCTGGGCTTGACTCCAATTCTTCTACTAATTAGACAAGTGCAGAGGTGTCAAATTAGCAACCTCCAACCAGGTTAAAATGTATTTGGGAAGGGTTTAACAAAATAAATCAAAATACAACACAGATGTGAATTTGTATTTTTTTCAGTCAATACATCCCTGCACGAATTTGAGTCTGATAGCACTAGATTGGGATGATCGCTAAGGTTTTATATCTGACCCCAGCCCATTCCCTCAGCATCTCCTTCCCTGCCCCTCTCATTTCTCCCCCCACCCCTACTCACCTTTTCAAGGAGCCAATGGTATCCTGGGGCCAGGCTCTAGCCACCTGCTCTGAGTCGTTGAGGAACTTCAGCCTAAGCACCAAGGGCCCTGGCTGAGAGCTGGGGGGTGGTGCTTCTGAAGATCCTGTACCAGGCTCTGATTGTAAGTTTGGTACTCGATGTCTCAGTGTGGGGGCCTCAGATCCTGAAGCATCCTGGCTGTTGCTGACTGTGGATACCGCAGCCTCTCTGGACTGTGTTGGGGAGGGGGTCCCTGAGTCCTGGGGCAGCAGATCAGCTTGTTCTGAGGTGTGTGTAGAGATCCAGGCCAGGCCCAGCACCAGGAGACAGAGGAGTGCCCCAAAGAGGACAGTCACCTCGTCCCCCACCCCCTCAATCAGGGCCATGGCACCTGCCTTAGGCCAGGCTACTGAGCTATGAGGACATAAAGGGATAAGTGAGATATTAGCCTGATGAAAACCCTCTTATTTCACTAGTCTCCTATTCCCCACTCGACTCCAGCTTCACAACAACCCTCAATTCTTAGAATCCCAGCCCCTGCCTAACATTCGTCTCCATTCCTCCTCAAGTCCCCAAATCCATCTCTCTATTCCTCATCTCAAAATTCCGAACCCCACCCTTTGATACCTCAGCACCCACCCTTTCATCACCAAACCCCAAATCCAATCCCACCTTTGGGCCTCTTAATTGATCTGAAGCCCTCAAACTTTATTCCATGCAACACTCCAACAATCAACCAAACCCCAACTCAAGACTTATTGCCCCCAAGCCCACCTCTGTATCCTACCCCACTCTACTACTAAGCCACTAATTTTTTTAATGTTACTCTTTTTTTTTTGGTAGGGCAATGAGGGTTAAGTTACTTGCCCAGGGTCACACGGCTAGTAAGTGTTAAGTCTCTGAGGTCAAATTTGAACTCAGGTCCTCCTGAATGCAGGGCCGGTGCTTATCCACTGCGCCACCTAGCTGCCCCCAAAGCCACTGTCTGCTAAAAGCCTCTATATTTGACTTGATACCTCACTCCCATCAACCCCAAATCCCATTTCTTGGGACCTCAACTTCTCTTCCCAAAAATCCTCAAACTCACCTTTTGACAATTCTTCCCCCATCACTAAACCCCAAATCCCACCCCTTAGGACCTCAATTCCTGTCTCCTAAACCCCCCTCCCCCAATTTACACAACTTAGATTACCAAACCCCAAGTCCACGTTGGACCTCAATTCATGCCTCCTAAAAGTTCACCGGACCCCACTACTCACTACACAATTCCTCCCTGCAAAGCCCCAAATCCCATCCCCTGAGGCCTTAAATTCAAGTCTCCTAAACGTAACCCCCCCCCACATTGTCACACAATTCGTTCCATCACCCCGTCCCTTGGGACCTAAGTCATGTCTCCTAAACACCTCCCCCCACATTCATCTCCACAACAACGTTCACCCCCAGACCCCAAGTCCCACCCTATGGAACCTCGCTTCCTATTTTTTAAAGAACCCAAACTCACTCCACCACCCACTTCACCAAGCCCTAAATCCCCCCCTTTGGGTGTTTTATATCCTCTGTTTCCTAGAACTCCCAAATTCACCTGTACGTCCCTACCCTCTCCCCGCCCCCCATCACCAAGCCCAAGACCCGGGATCCCCTTGGGAAGCTCCATCCAGCCCAACAGACACCCTCAAAAATCAAAAGGTTTGCGGGAGGGTGTGAGAAAACCTGGGGCTACAGCCAGGGTGGAGAGAATGGGGCCAGCAGGGGTCCCAGTCCCTCTACTCACAGCGCCGCTCGGCCATCTCCATGTCGGACACCCCAGTACTTCCGGGAGCGCGGCGTCGAGGTCGCTCCTACCTGTCCACCCCGCCCCCCGGCCCGCACAGGCCCGCCTAGAGTATTATGGGACTTGTAGTCCTGAGGACGCCACTCAGGACTCGCCCCCTCACTCTCCTAACTCTCCCGGAAACATTCCCGGGCTTGGGACCAGAAAAGGTAGGAGTTGATGAGGAAGGTCCAGCAAGCACGGGGAGTACCCTTTCTCTGGTTTTCTTTAGCACAAGTAGCCCTGGCCAACTGGAAGGTTACGACTTAGGGTCTCTGATAACCTTTACTGTGAGTGCAGTTTGGCGAAATCTATGGACCCCTTCTGAATAAAATGTTTTTAAGCGCATAAAACAAAATAGGATTAAAAAGGACACCAATTATGTTGAAATGTAATAACCCTATATATATATATATATACACACACACACACAATTTTTTTACACACATACATATATACATATACAATTGGGGGGGGCAGGGCAATGAAGGTTAAGTGACTTGCCCAGGGTCACACAAGCTAGTGTTGGGCTGGATTTGAACTCAGGTCCTCCTGAATCCAGGGCCAGTGCTGTATCCACTGTGCCACCTAGCTGCCCCCTCCTGACCTATTTTTAACACCAGTTCAAGGACCCCACTTTAAGAACACCTGATCCTATTCAACCTCCTCCTTTTGTGCATGAGGAAACAAACCTAGCGTGGGTAAAGTGATTTGCCTAATATCGGAGTAAGTCACCTCATTCCGAAATTACTGGGTTTTTCGAAGAAAGAGGCTTATCACAGAAACTACCTTCTATCAAATACCATCAGCAATTTTTTATGTCTGAAAATGAAACCTGGTGCTAAGGATCTGGAATGAGCCCCAGGATGGTGCCTGTCTTAAGCCCTATTCAACTTTGAGGGGCCTCTAGTTCCCACACCTATAACTTCCCCTTTCTAATTTCTTTGGTTTCAGATTCATTTTTCCCTGGGTTTCTGGGGATCTCACCTCTGTATAACGACTTGTATCTGCAAAAGATACTAAGAAGGTCTTAGTTTTTACCTCATTTTATCATTTCCTAGCCATTTGACCTTGGGTAACTTTAATCTGAGAAGTAGTTTTATCATTTGTAAAATGGAAATGATACACTACCCACCTTGCTGACTTTTAGTTAGGAAAGCATTTTGTAAACCTTAAAATGCTACATAACTGTAAATTAAAGCACCATATAAGCATCAGTTATCTTTAGTTATTATCTTGTAAGATATTATCTTTGAATAATAGAATTTTAGAACTAAAAGAGAATTTAGAGATCATCTAAATCCAATTCCCTCATCCTAAAGCTGAGAACCTACCTGAGGCCTAGAGAAGCAATTTGAATCAAGACTGTACAGCTAATTAATGACAAAAATGAAATTTGAACTCAGATCTCCCAGGGAGCTATTAGATATTGACTGGCAAACAACTAGTTACAAGGGTAGCTCACAGGGACACTGAAGTGGCAATTGGGCATACTTGAAGAAAAGCAGTATTAATGGTTTGAAGCTGCTTGGCTTTGGGAACAAGAGGTAGCAGAAGATTAAAGATATATCCTCTACTACCAAAAGTCTACCCATAGCCTTATAGGTGTGACTTGTAGGAGTTCCTCATATTGGAAGTGCCAGGTCTGAAGAATGGATTTTAAGGATATCCAGGGACCACAAGAACCATCTCTAGCAGAGGAAAATGGGGAAAGGGGAGAAAAATTATAGGTAGCTTTCTAGATCCAGATGAACCCAACACAGGCCAAAATAAGGAAGGAAGAGGGCTTGAAGAAAAGGAAAATGAATGGAAACATACATTATGGTGGGTCCCCTTTAACAGGATTGGCAAGGGCAAAGAGAGGGTATACTAACATTTATTGTCACTAGTTTATTTCTTATAGTATGCAATTCTGCTTAGTTATGTTCCAGTTCACTCTTCCTATCCTATAAATCAATCAAGTATTTATTAATAGACTACTGTGTGTTAAGCACTAAGCTGAGGATACAAAAACAAAGGATTAAACAATCCTGCAGGTGAGGAGTGATGGAGGACACATTGACTCCTGAGAAGTGATGTTCTGGATATCATTCAATCAACAATTTTTATTAAACACAGAAGTAAGTGCTAGGTGTTGGGGATACAAAGACAATATTTGTTAGAACCAGAGCTGAGAAACTAGGAATCCTGATTCCCAGTTATACTGCTGGGCCTGATGGGGCAGTGGGGGAAGCGAGTCAGGGCATGAAGCCTTGGCACCTTGTTACTGTGTGATAATCAATAACTAGAAGCTCTGTTCAGCCTGATTCAGGCAAGACAGCTTTCCTTCGTTCATTCAAGAAACATTGTGTGCCTACTATGTGCCTGGCACTGCGGCTAAGCTTGGCCTGGACATTGGTCCCTCCTCTCTCAGCCAATCAACAGGTATTGATTGAACACCCATAGAGTGTAAATCGGTGTCCGGGCACTGCCCTCCAGAGCCCTGACCTGATGGACCACCCCAGGAAGTCGAGGGGCTGACTGGAGAGAAAAGAGGAGGCAACTGGGCAACCAGTCTGTGCCCACTGTGAAGAGAGTAAAGGGAGGAAGTGGGGCTCCCTCCAAGGGGTAAGGGGCTTGGGAGTGCTGGGGCGAAGTGAAGCATTTGAGCAGGCTTTCTCTGGGAGCCGGTGGGGAGAGGCAGAGGAGGAAGGGCAGGAGGAAGAGTTCGGGAGGCCAGGAGATGGTTGGGCACGGAGGGGGCGGGAGCGGAGGCGGGCGGAGTGGCGGCGGGCAGCGTGCGCCGAGGAGGGGGAGGGGATAGGGGCGGGGGCGGCCGCAAGGGGGGCTAGGGCTGCGTGTGCCGGTGCCGGCGGGGGCGGCGGTGCGTGCGCATGACGCGGGGGGAGGGCCCGGGCGGCGCGCTCCCGGTCCCGTTGTTGTTGCTGCTGCTGCTGCTGCTGCTGCTGCCGCTGGTTGCTGGTGGGAAGCAGCGGCGGGCAGCGGGATCGTGGCTCCGGGAAGCACCCAGGGAGCGGCGGCCACAGCGTCTGCAGCAGCCGCGGCGACGCGTCCGGGTCTCCGGCTCCATGCACTAGCCCCGCGCCTCCGGCTCCGCGGTCCCGGCCCCTGCTAGACCCCGACCCCCGCCGCAGCCGCAGCAGCGCCGCCCCCGCCCCGGCCCGGCCCCCGCGGCTCCCGAGCCATGAACTTCCAGGCGGGCGGGGGGCAGAGCCCGCAGCAGCAGCAGAGCCTGGCGGCCTCGGGGGCTGGCGGCGGGGGCGGTGGGGGCGGAGGGCAGTTCGGCGGCGCGGGGCCCGGGGCTGGGGGCGCCGGCGGCCCCTCCCAGCAGCTTGCCGGAGGGCCCCCCCAGCAGTTCGCGCTGTCCAACTCGGCGGCCATCCGGGCCGAGATCCAGCGCTTTGAGTCGGTGCACCCCAACATCTACGCCATTTACGACCTGATCGAGCGCATCGAGGACTTGGGGCTGCAGAACCAGATCCGAGAGCACGTCATCTCCATCGAGGGTAAGCCAAGCTCGGGGACGCCGCGGGCTGCGGGATAGGGGGGCCCAGGCCACCACATCCGCCGTCCGAAGGGGCCCGCGCCTGGACGTGGCCAGCGGCCGTCCGCGGGCACAGTAGGGCCCAGCCACGCCGTTTCTCGTCGGAGGGCTTTGCAGGGTTGGGGTCTAGGCCGTGTAGCTTTCCCTCTGGCGGCACTTCAGGCGGGGCTGGGGTCCAAGCCACGTTATCCTGGGACCCCGGTGCAGGCCACCCCGTGTGAAGTCTGGGGACACTGCTCCCCGCCGCCTCGGGCCCAGGGTGTGCGTAAGAGTGGGGGGCGTCGGAGCTGAGCCCACGAGATTGAATGGGGAGGGGGATGATCGAGTTTGACCAGTGAAAGGGCCAGGGAGAGGGGGCCCGGAGATCCAGAACTGGAGGCGCGGGAGGTGGGGCTGCTCTCGTGGAGGCGTCTAGGCAGCTGCTCCGTCCTTCCCCGGGGGGCTGGGGATCCGGAACCTCCCTGGTAATGGCATCTTTCCCGGGCCGGGCTCCTCCCGGCCCCCAGAGGCTGCCGCTCGCCCCCGACTCTCTTCTCTTCCCCCCTCCCCTCACCCTTCACATACCCCCACGCCACGGCGGGGGAGCTGCGGGCCCGGGCCTGGCGCGTGGTTAGGCGCCGGGGGCCGCGTGGGCGCGGGCCCGTTATTCCACGCCCTCCAGTCCCCACCCGCGCTCTGCAGAACCGCCTGCTCAGATCCATGCGGCTGCTTCCTTGGGAGCCGCCCCTGGGGCGCTAGAAGGAGTGGGGAGGAGGTGTCTGGGAGGGGGGCTGGGCTGCGCCCCACTTCGGCGTTTTTACCCTCGCTCCCTAGAGCGCAGGGGCTGTTTCCAAGAAGGAACAACCCCCAAGAGTGGGAAACCGTTTGTGAGCTTCGGACTTTCGAGCTGTCCCCCAGTTATTAGCCCCGGGCCTCAGATCCTTGGGCGAGGGCCAGCGAAACTCAGTGGCACCCTAACCTTTGAGCACCAGGAAGAGGCAGATGGAATGAGACTTGAGCCATCTGCCTGCCTCACCAGGATCCCATTTTGATGGGAAGGGAAAGGTTCCTACCTCCCTGTAAACCGTAGTGCTAGGTGTCTGAGGACCCTGCAGGGCCAAGGAGAACAAGAAATTAGGAAATAGCTTTTGCCTTGGGAGGTGTGTGTATGTGTGTGTGTGTGTGTGGGGGGGGATTGCTTGACCCTTGTAGGTCAAGTCAGGGTCCGGGACTACGGTCTTCATAACCTTCCTCGTCCCTCACCCCTTCTCCCCTACCTAAACTCCCATCCCCTTTGGGAAGGGGGGGGTAGTTAAAGCTCAAGTGTAGGAACTGAAGAGAAATAGGCAGGGCTGGGGATGTGACTTGTCACAACTGAGGCAGTCTGACATCTTTCCCTCCTAGTTCCCCTTTTTCCATACCTCCTTGTCCCTTTCCTCCCAAGGCCGAGTTCTCTGTGAACTAATTAATACAGTGGCAGAAAAAATCTCATTAACATGGATCTGAGTCAGTGGCCTGAATCATCATTGTAGCTGTACATGGGTTTTATCCCCATGCTTTAGAGGATAGCATCTCTGTGGACTCTGGAGGCTTTGAGGAGGTCATGCTAAGAGATTGCCTTCCTCTAAATGTGAAGGGGAGGAAGGAGAGAGAGATTAATGGATTGATTTCCATGCTCTCTCTTCCATTTGGAAGAGGGAAGAGAAATTCTGAATCTTTGGGCCCCCTCCCCTAATTTGGAATATGAAGAGACACACCACTGTTACCTGGGACAGGTGAGGGAGGAGGCAGCTGTCATATACAACATTCCAGGAATGAAGAAGGGCCTTATTAGGTTCTGAGAGTACTTACTCTTCTGGTTTAAGAGACTCGTGTTATCGACATCCCCAAAACCTAGGTTTGAGGATCTTTATTCCCCTGTAGTCAGCGGCAACTGTACCTGGGAGAACCCTGGATATTTCACAACCTCCTTAAAAGTCAGTAAGATGGAAGAAGAATCATCTTTTTGAAACCCTTCCCTCAGTTTCCTCATTACTTTTCAGAAGCACCCCTTTCTCTTGTGTCTTCTTGATGTTTCAAGTCCATTTGTCCCCGCGGTCTTCATATTTCTTATCTATAGCTTCTCTACCTCACCAGATTATCCTTTGTCCTGTTAGTCCCCCTTGTTGGTTTCTTGCTCTCCCTGCTAACCACTTTGTTTTCATCCATCCTCAATACAATGCTTATAAAGGCCCCTTCCATCTACCTTGCCCCTCCGTCTTTGTAATCTTCCCTTAAGTATTTCCTGTCCTGTGGGTGAAGTCTGGGCTTCTTAATCACTCCTGTTTCACTCATCTTGTTTCTCTCTTGCCCACCACTTTTGCTATAGACTTGAGAGGTTTTCTCCAGTGTTTTGTTCCTTCTTCAATCTTAGCCCTGCCTCTCCTGGAAATGACAGCCTCTACCCATCTGTCAAACTGTTTTGCTTCTGCCTAGTAAAATGGTCTCCTCAACCATTTCTGTCTTCCCTTCCTCTCCTGCCCCTTCAACTTAGAACCTTTGCCTGATTGGTATTAGAGGTAGATTTCCTAATTCACCATTATCCACCTTCTCTACCCCCACCCCCAAGACCCCATCCTCAAATAATGATACCTCCCTACACATTCATATTCTCTCCCTCTCCCTCTCCCTCTCCCTATTTCCATGGTGGAAACAGCACAAGTGTCAAGAGACTTGCGTCTGATTCTCAGCTCTGCTGATTATGTGACTTTGGATAAGTCATCTAGACTTCCTGAGCCTTAGTTTCTGTAAAATGGGCATAATAATTGTATTACTTTACAAGGGAAATGAGAAAAATCAAATTAAAAAAACAGGTAGTATTCATAAAACATTATAAATTATTTTAGATCATTTATCTTATCTGTCTTAGATTATCAACTCCTTGAGGGAAGGAGTGACATCTTCTCCGTGCCCCAAAAGGTTTTCCAGTTAGCAGCAGTTAATACTTTAGTCAGTTATGGTAAATTATTCATCTCGTCCCATCCCATCCCTGCAGAAAGAGATGAAAGGCAGTTAGTTGCTGAGAATTCCATCTGTGGTTTGAGGAAATGGAACAGTGGGGTTGCCCTCCCCATCCCATATGCTCTGGCCATTCTTCTGCAAGACCCACAGGTGGATTAAGGTACCAACCTTCAACCCACACACATCATGAACCAAAGAAAGAATGTCTGACATTTGATGCTAAGAGAAAGACAGTTTCAGTGAGAGTGCCTTTTTTATATACGTATATTTTTCTTTCAGTAAATATCCCAATTATATGTTAAAAAATTTAACATTTGTTTTCTTTAAATTTTGAGCAATATGATTGCTATTGATTATACTTGTGAAGTAAGACAAGTCTTACCAGTGAGACTGTCTTTGGTTTTAAGGGGAAGGGTCTATGCTCAGTCAAGCACTCCCATGCTTAGGTCCCTTAAGTCCTTCTTTAATTCTGGCTTAAAAAAAAAAAAAGGCAGGGGCAGCTAGGTGGCACAGTGGATAGAGCACTGGCCCTGGAGTCAGGAGTACCTGAGTTCAAATCCGGTCTCAGACACTTAATACTTAACTAGCTGTGTGACCCTGGGCAAGTCACTTAACCCCAATTGCCTCACTAAAAAAAAAAAGGCAGTCAGGGACTAGCAATTGTGAAATGTACCTGTACCTAATAATACCAGGAGATCTTTGGCTCCTCTCCTCCTCACTGCCCCCCCCCCCCCAATTCAGTTGGTGAAGGTGCTAAATCCTCTGGACTACCAGTCCCTAATAACTTCCATCTATCCCAGTCTTTCGCCTTCCACCTCTGTAGTTCACATCCTCTGTTACCTCTTGTCTAGACTCTTGTAATTGTCTTCTAATTGGACCCCTTCTCTCCATTGTTTTCCCTCTCCAATTCATTCTCCACACTGTTGCCAAAGTAGCATTCTTAATATGTAGGTATGATCGTGGCTTCCTGTTGCCTTTTGAATAAAATACAAACTCCCTAGTCTGGTATTCAGGACTTTGTACAAGCTCAATCCAATTTACCTTCCCCATTTTATTTAATACACTGTTCTTTTCAAAGGTTTTCTGCATCAGCCAAACAATTCCTCATCTTGTCCTGCCATCCTCCACTTATGTCTCCCATTTCTAGGGCAGGTCACCTACACATATCCTATTTGAAATCCTCTCCCTTGGAGGCCCAACTCAGGAACCATTTCTTCTTTGAATCGTGGGTTTTTTCTTGTATAGACTCACTCTCTTCTCTACCCACCAAGAAATCAAATGTGCAGAGAGGAAGAGACCAAGTAGAGTGACCCAATTGCTCATTAGAAAGTTTAGTGGGAGGGAAAAATATTTGTAATGAATCTTCTTTCCCAGGTTTGAATAAAGGACAGGTCCTCAGAGGAATAGCCATGTCATTTTTATAATCATGACAACTTAGATAGTGCTTTTTAACTTATATACAGTGATATTGTGAAGTATGTAGTTTGAATGCCTTGATTTTACAAATAAGAAGACCGGCTCAAAAGTTGTAATTTCACGGTGTCTCAGTCTGGTATCAGAGCTGGGACTTCTTTCTACTACGTCGTGGTGCCAGGGAGAAATTGGCCATGCTGTGGTTCTGAGGGAAGAGAGGAGAATATGGAACATAAATTTAGAGGCCTTGACTTAAACCTTTAGTTAGATTCAATGATCTGTAAGGTCCCTTCAAGCTGTGAAGTTCTCTTGTCTTTATAATAAGTAAAACCCTACCTTAAAGGGGACTACTCTTCAGGGCTGCGGGGGCTAGGCTGTGAAATTTCTCCCCAGGTGGCCCTATGGGACCACAGTGTCAAATAAAATACCACCTCAAGTGAGATTCCATAAATACATTTTTAAAATATTTATTGATACATTCAGTTTTTATATACCTCAGTCAGTTCTCAATACGTGCCACCCCCATCATTCCCTCTCCCCCTTTTGTAACAGAAAGTCAAGCAAAAGGAATCAACTCTGGAATCACATATGATTGTGTATGCAACATTCAGCACCCATAGTCCACCATCTCTAATAAGGGAAGGAAAATATATTTTATTCAAATGACTGCTTATTGACCAGCTTGACTGTGTATTCAATATTCAGCACCCATAGTCCTTCCATCATTAACAAGAGAAGGAAAATACATTTCTCCGTTTCCTGAGATCAAGATTTGTCATGTCATTTGATCTGAGTTTAGCTGCCTTTTAATATTATTTCTTTTTATGTGATCACAGTCTGCCATAGATATTTGAGTCCTCTTTCTTCTGCTTGGTGACAGTTTAAAGGGAACCCTCCTACCCCTTGTTCCCCAAGGCTAACCAGCCAATGAGTCCCTTCTATATGCTTATGACTGTACTAGAAACTAAAGGCCACAAGAAAAGTATGACATGAACCCAGCTCTCATTCTGAAGCTTACAGATCATTAAGGATTCAGGAAAGATGGGGAACAATTAAGAAACCAATGCAAGACTGTCCAGTAATGAAGTGCCGAAAACAATGGCTCCATTGATAAGTACTACAGCAGATGAGAAGGGAACTATTTGTTTTGCTGTTAATAGTCAGGGAAGACTTCATGGAGGAGGTAAAACATTTGGCACACCAATGAGATTCGTATGAGCAGAGGGCCCTCATTACTGGAAGGGAAACTTTGAATAAAGTTACAGAGACAGGAGTGAACATAGCAGATGTAGAGGACAGCATGGTTGGAGTAGACAGAAGGTATCTATCAGGGAATCTTGGAGAATAAGGTCTGATAGGACCAGGCCAGTGATAGTGAGCCACGGGAGCTGGGCAGAAGATTTTTAGACTTGATGTAAGGGGAAATAACCACTTTGCCCAAGGTTTGGAAAGAATGGGACCTCAAAATCTTGTGTCTTATCCAGTTTGACAGCTTCTTAAGACTTGAGGGCAGTGGGGAAGGGGGTGAGTGAAGCTTTTCAGGGCCAGAGGAAAACGTAGCAAGGGTTTCTTGTAAATGCTCAAAAGATCTTATGAGGGGAAGGGTTTGGGGAATGATAATGATGGAAGGTAACTTGAGAGAGTTCTCCATTGGCAGTGTGATATGAGGAGCTAGGAGAGGCAATGAGATGCTAATGAAGCCTTCCCTGGCCATTGCTGTGTGAAGTGACCTCTCTGGCCTCTGAGCTCCCGGATTTGGCACTTAGCATATAAGAGCCGCCACCCCAGGCAGGCCCTGATGCTGTTATCATGGCTACTCATGTGAAAGAATTCCAAGCTTTCTGAGAATCTGTGCCCTATGAAATAGGGGAAGCTGCGGGGATAGTGGAAAGAAGCCATGGATTGGGAGCCAGAGATGGAGAAGTGGAGTCCTTGCTGGTTGTGGGAATGTAGTTAAATAACTTTTCTGAGCCCGTATTTCCTGTGGGGGTAAGAATGCTTGGCACTCATCCACCTCACAGGCTTGTAAGCAGTAAGTGCGATGTAAATGAGTCATTATTAATTTGGGGGAGGGGGGATAATACAGACTTGTGATTTTATTAATGTAGGGCGATCCTAGTGAGGAAACTCCCTCTCCCTCTGTGGACTGGGAAGGGAACAGGCATTTATTAAGCACCTACTATTGTTCCAAATATGATCTCATTTGATTGCTAACTCTTCTGCAATGTGTGGCCTCAGAGTTGTCTGGGACTACAGAGAGGATGTCGATTGCCCAGGTCACACAGCCGGTGTAGGTCAGGGTCAAGACTGGAACCTCTAAGGCCAGCTCCTTGTTATTGCTACCAGTAAGGGAAGAAGCTGTGAAAATCGGGAGGGGCAGAGAGTAGCCTTTATCCCTACCTGCTAGACTCCCTACCCTCAAATAGCTCCTGCTGTACTGCCTGAAATTTTTCACTTCATTATGTTAACTCCCTGAAATTCTGCCTATTAGGGGTCGGGGCATTAACTAGCATCCTCTTTAAGCATGCAAATAAATGCCTTTGAATTAGTTCAGTCAGATTGTTCTTCCTAATAAATAGCCCAGATCCAAAGTACTGAGAGAATGGGAGTTTTAATTGGGAAGAAGGAAGGTAAATAATTTTTAAATACTTTGGGTGGGATGTGGTGGGGGATTCAGGCCAAGCTGCTTTAGAGCTGCACTGGGGTACGTGCCTGAAGAGAGGAAGGTCCTAGGAAGCTGGAAGGAAACAAACATTTATTAAGCACTTACTGTGTGCCACTACAAAGAGCATCACAACAACCCTGGGGCATAAGTACAACTACTCCCATTTTACCTTGAGAAAACTGAGGCAGACAGTGGTGAATTGCCTTGCCTTGGGTCACACAATTAGTAAGTGTCTGAAGTTGGATTTAAACTTGGATCATGCTGACCAGGCCCCAGTTGTGGCACCTAGCTCTTGTTGTTTGTCCTTCATTCTCCATGAGGACTGTGACATCAGGGTGATGTCATTACTTGCACTGAATTGGATTTAAGTGAGGAAGGGCTGTGCAAGGTCACCAACCTCACAAGATCAGGATGACTGGAGATGGCCCTGGATGTTTAAGTGACTTGCCCAGGGTCACACAGCTATTATGTGTCTGAGGTAAGATTTAAGCTCAGATCCTCTTGACTCCAGGGCCAGTGCTCTATCCACTGCACTATCTCTTAGATGAGTGCACAGACTATGTCTGTTGAGCCCTCTTTTCCTAGTTAGTACTACTGGCTGGGGGGTGGGGTGGTGGGTGGTTTTTAGGTATTCCTCAGTAAAGAATTAGACTCTTGCATACAATCCAATTAGAATGAAAGTGGTCTTTTACTTGGCACTAGAGAAAGTGACTGAGTGGGAATTCAAAGACTTCACCCCTCAGGGAAAAGGGCTTAGAAACATCCCTGTCCTTGAACAGAAGTCAGGCAAAAGCTTTTATAGAAGATAGATGGGGTGTCCACCTGAAAACTGGAAAGTTCACTTTTGAGGTGGGGTGGGGAAAGCTTGGATGCTTGTCATATTCCTAGAGTGGAGGGGGATTTCTTTTTGAAATGACTGTCCTGACCTTTGGGGTTATCTCCGTCTCCTAGCTCCGGTCAGGTAGTGGCCAGGCCTCATCGACTTTCCTGCTATAGAATTTTATCTCCCTTTACTTCTTAGGTATGTCCGACTTGATATCTAGTTGGTCAGTCTAAACTTTAATAGCCTCATGATTCCTCCATATGTCTGTCCTGTTATCTGGTCATCTTTGGTTTTGCTTCTCACGGGAGAAACTTTTTTTTCTGATTTATCCCAAGCCCTATGTCACTCTCAACCAGTTTTTAAAGCTCAGCTCCATTGTGGGTGAAGTAGGCTTTTTTTTGTGTGTGTGTTGGGGGGCAATGAGGATTAAGTGACTTGCCCAGGGTCACATGCTAGTAAGTGTCCAGTGTCTGCGGCTGGATTTGAACTCAGGTCCTCATGAATTCAGGGCTGGTACTCTATCCAACGAATTAGGCTTTTGTAGGCTAGCCTGGGACCCTAACCATCATTTATAATATAACATTGTATCCATAAAAAAGTTCATCCCAAGTTCCTTACAAACCCTTTTTGAACATTGTATAAGAAGGGATACGCTTCTACTACTGCCTTATATATCATTTATCTTTTCACTTATCTCCCCAAACATCCTATGAGCTCTTTAAGGATTTAACTATTCCGTTCAATCCAGCAGATGCTTATTAAAGCCAGAAACACCATCCTCTGCTCTTATGGTGCTTTTAGTCTAGTAGAGGGGTCTAACTCCTACCTAGCTAAGTAGTACAAAGTGATACATGATCATAAATGTGAGGCAGTTTTGGAAGAGAAAGTTTTCCTGGAGGAAATGGCCCTTCCATTGGGCTTTGATAGATGACTAGGGATTCAATGGAGGGTGGGGCAGGAAAGCTTTGCAGGCTGAGGTATGGACAATGCAGGTGTGTTGGGAAGCTTTCCCTGTGCCCTCTGTGTAGCGATGGGATCATTTTTTAAAGATTGGTTCTGTCGATCATTGAAATTGCCGAGAAGGGAGGGCTGGTTATTGGGGAGGCGGGGGTCGGGAGTGCAAATAAAGGCAAGGGATCTACCTGAAGCTTCCTCAAGAAAAGGTTTGGCCCTTTTGTTCAGGTGACCTGGATTATAAATTCCAGTTTTAGCCCCATCTTTATGACCTTGGACACTTCCCCTTCCGGGCCCTCTTATCTTATAAATGTTGGGGGGGGGGGCAGGTTTCAGTTCCAAAATCCTCCGGTTCTAAGTATGTGGCATTGTTTTCTTGTAGAAAATGTGGAGTCTAGGGAAAGGGGAGTTTTAGGCAGATAGGCCCCTCTGGGACTATGGAATTTAGGAGAAAATAATTGTGATCCCTCAAATCCTGAGATAGGAGGGAAATGGATGAACAAGAAACTGATGTGTGGTCTGTTTTCAGTTTGTTGTATATGTGTCTGTGGGGTGAGGGTTTGAGGGGGAGGGGCAGGCAAGAACTTGACCTAGATGACCTTTGAAGTTTCTTCCAGCCTGAAGTCTGGTCCTGAAAAGGACCATATTTTCCTGTGGAATGTTAACAGGACAGAGGAGAACTCATAAAGTCTCCTTAGGTCATGTACAAAGAACTCCCAGTCGGGAGCATGCCCCTCTCTGTAATCCCCAGGGCTTAGCACAGCATCCCACATGTGCTCGGCATCTCACAAATATGTTGATGATGAAATAAACGTGGGACTGGTTAACAAGATTGGGTAACTTAAAACCCACTGGTAATCCCTGTTTTAGGTCATAGAATCATGGTGTCTGGGGAGCGGGAAGGGCCCCTGGAGAGTCTGGCTCGTCAGACCCTGCTCATATTACAGATGGAGAAACTGAGACCCCAAGAAGGAACAGGCCACACAGTCCAGTGGAAGCCCAAGTGTTCAGATACATTACTTATCCATTCTGAGCTTTAGTTACCTTATCTGTCAAATGAGGGGTTTGGACCACGGATCCTCCAGATTCCCTTTCAGGGCTAAATCCTTAGGCTAGGTTCTTTGCCTTCTCTAGAACACAAGGCTTAGCTTGGTCACTGATTTTAATCTCCTCTCTGTGGGAACCACAAACCTGTCTCTTACCCGCTCTTACAGCAAAGGTGTTAATGAGCTACCAGATGGACAGAAAGGAGGTGGATCCAGAGCTAAGAGGAGGAATCCAGGGAGCTGGGAACCTGGTTAACTCACAAACTACAGAACTGACTTCTGCAGAACAGAGTTGAGGGCAGTTTACTGGGCACATCTCTACAAGAAACCTGTTTTGAAAGGGAAGCATGGCATTCTGTCCCCTCCGAAATCTTAAAGAATTAGGCAGCTAGCTAGTGCAGTGCATAGAGAGCACTGGGCCTGGGGTCAGGAAGACCTGGATTCAAATCCCACCTCAGAAACTTACTAGCTGTATAACCCTGGGCAAGTCATGATGCCTCTTTTGCAGATGGGCAAATTGAGGTTCAGAGTGTTTAACAAATTTGCTTATTGGTCAAGTATTTATCAAATGCCTACTAAGTGCTAGGCTCTGGGGACATAGAGACAAAAAAGAAACTCTCCCCTGTGGTTTTTTGGGGTTTTTTGGTGAGGCAATTGGGGTTAAGTGACTTGCCCAGGGTCACACAGCTAGTAAGTGTTAAGTGTCTGAGGCCAAATTTGAACTCAGGTACTCCTGACTCCAAGGCCGGTGCTCAATCTACTGTGCCACCTAGCTGCCCCCTCCCCCTGTGTTTTTTAAAATTTTAATTGCTATTGCTATAGATGTCAATTTTGGTAAGCATATTTTAATTTATTCATATTATATACCAGTAAAAGATTGACTGAGTGTCTCCCTAACTTCTCATGGTCTCAGGATGCTTGGTAGAGAAAGCAGAGAGAGAGTTTGAGCGTGCCAGTAAGCCCGAGCAGGAGAAAAGCCCCAGAAGACCCATGCTGTCTCCCAGAGAGAGAGCATGTGGTCTCAAGGATATCCAAGAGAGTTCAGACCTAACCAGCCAGACCCAGGCAATCCTAAGAGGGAGAGCCAAGAGCACCTCTACAACCCAAAGGGTTGACCAAAGCTAATTGTTTGGCATTATCCATTTCCTTTTGGTTAACATGATTTGATGGTGGTCCACATTAAAATGAACTCTACACATGACATCAGGGAGAAGACCCTCACTCAAGTTGCTTAAGGCAAAGTCCATTATATAGTTGTGGTTTGATCCCATCAGTCCTTTACTGAGTTGGACAAAAACTGTCTCCATTTCTTTCGTTCCCTGGGTTTGTCCCAAATAAGATTTGATGAAGTTTCTCAATAACTGGATTTTTTTTGGGGGGGGGGGCAGAAAGCACTGAGAAACTGACTTCTGGGTCCTACCCCCCCCAAAATCCATTATTACTAATTATTTCCTTACACCCCTCTCCTCCCACCCCCCAGGAGTTTATAGTCAATCAAGGGAGACAACTATATAAGAAAATTTGGGGAGAAGGCACTGGCGACCAGGGGAGGGGGGTGGGGGAGTCAGGAAAGGCCTTATGGAGAAGATGGAGGTTGAGCAGGGGCTCTAGGATTCAGGGTGTCATCTTTCAACTTAGGACCAGTGGTCTGGTATCCTCCTGCAGCCTTGGACTCATGATAAACCTCAGTTATAGTGTCGAGGTATTCTGAGCTATTTGCCCCTCTCCTAAATGACCTCTGGCTCTCCTGTGTTCTTATTTGTGTGAATCCAATTTTTGTGGTCTTTCACTGCAGTCAGGCAGTCTGATACTGCCAGCTCCTTGACGCTGCCCAGTGGCTCTATCAGTAAGTGGACCACTCTCAGGCTTTCTCATTTGTGGCCTTGAAAACCCTGATAGTCACAGCTATTGGAATTGTGGGTAAAGTAAAAGAAGAGAGGTGCCCAGAAAGGGCCTGGAGTGCCCTGGATGACCAAAGTATGATAGAGAAACACTGTAGCTCCTCAAGGCTCTCTTTTCTTTCCATTGTATAGACTCAGAGGGTCCTAGATTCTCATGTGATCTTGACAACAGCCCTAGAAGGTAAGAAGTGTAAGCATTATTACCCCCATTTTGCAGATGAAGAAACTGAGACTCCGAGAGGTTAAATGACTTGGCTGAGGATGTACAGTGCCAATGCAGAGCCAGGATTCCAAACTTGGTCCTAGGCATTGGCCCACCCAGCTGAATTTTTGCACAGGTGAGGTTGTTAACTGCACACCCAGGTCAGAGTTTACCAATCTTTTTTTTTTTTTTTTTTTTTTTGCGGGGCAGTGAGGGTTAAGTGACTTGCCCAGGGTCACACAGCTAGTGTCAAGCATCTGAGGTCGTTTTTGAACTCAGGTCCTCCTGAATCCAGGGCTAGTAGTAGTAGTGCCTTATCCACTGGCTCACCTAGCTGCCCCCACCAATCTTTTTTTCTATTGATTGATTGGTGAGGCAGTTGGGGTTAAGTGACTTGCCCAGGGTCACACAGCTAGTAAGTGTTAAGTGTCTGAGCCTGGATTTGAACTCAGGTCCTCCTGAATCCAGGGCCAGTGCTCTATCCACTGTGCCACCTAGCTGCCCATACCAATCTTTTTTAATCCTCATTCTGTCATCACCTAAAGAGAAGGGGATGTAGGAAGAAGGATCTTCATTCTAAAGGGAGTCATATTTGTGTATCAGTTTTTCCCAGCCCTGACTGTGTTTTGATCTAGTAAAATGTCCAAATTCTTCAATAAGGCCTGCCTTGCCCCTTCTGCAGCTGCAATGTGGAGCTTAGGGAGGGGGTGGCTAGCAGCGGGAGATGCTTGGAAACAGGACAAAGGAAGAAAGAGGAGCCGGGTGGTTTGTTGTTAGTTTATGTTTTCAAAGAAATGAGAACCTTTGATAGCAAACGTTTTGCCAGACCCGGTAGTTCTTGCAAAATACAGTTCTGGATAGATCATATACTTGAAAGTACAAATACTTTGGAGAGGCCTCATACCTTTAACCCTCTCCAGATAACACCTGTGTTTAAGGTAACATCTTAGCCTGAATAAAATCACCTGGAATATGACTTTAAGTTAAGGGTGAAGGGCAGGAGGGAGGAAAGGGACCTCCTTTGCCTTGTACAACTCAGGCTAAGAGGGTTTCTTTGTTTTTTTGCCACTAAAAATCGCCACCTTTATTTTTTTTCCCCCATAAAGCACTGGCGCCAGCAGGAATTGAGGAATAGAACTTCTCTGGTCGATCAATCAATATTTATTCATGGTTTTCATGCCCAGCCCTGTGCTATGGGAAAAAAAAAAGCCCAAGATGGGGTCCCTGCCAAAAATCTTTTAGTTGAGGAGTCAGGTACAAATGGAGCAAACATGAAATAATTAATGAACCACAAGTTATTCTACATAATGAGATTAAAGAGTAATATAACAAAGTGATGAATTGTGCATTACAGATCATTAGAGAAATGGATTGTATTAATATTGTGCTGATTACATAGTGCAGGCATGTAAAAGGAGATGGGAAAGGGAGAGTTCTTTGGGAAGACTTATTGGGGATTGGAGTGGAATTTGGATAAGTGGAAAGAGGAAAGAACACATTGGGTTAAGGGAAGACAAGATAAATAAGAAAATGAAATGAACAGAGGGTTGGGGAAGACAGCCAGACTGGAGCACAGGGGGTGGCTTAAGTGCTAATAGTTATACAGAAGATCATGGCATTCGAGCTGGACAGAACCTTCGAGGCCATCTCAATTTACAGATGAGGAAACTGAGACTCTTAAGACATAACTGAATGACTTAGCTGGGGCTAATAAGTGTCAAGAGGTAGAATTTGAATTTTCAGTCTTCCACCCGCTCCAAATCCAATTCTCTATGTCAGCTGTCATAGAAAGTTGTGGTTTGGTTGAGGGGTTTTTTGTATCTCTCCCCCCCCCCCAACAATCTCCCAGCCATGTCTGTAACACAGGGAGATCATTCCAGTGATATTGCTTTTGCATAGATCCACCATAGAACATGAAAGTAGGGACCTGAGGTATCACAGGGACTTTCAAGGTCACCTAGCCCAACTTCCTTATTTTATAGATAAGAAACCTGAGAGGTTGTGACTTTCCCAAGATTGCTGATAGCAGCAAGCAGAGCTGAGATTTGAACCCAGGTCCTTAGACTACAAATCCAGAACTCTTTCCACTATGCCTTGAATTTATTGTGATTTCTGGAGAAGAGTAGTGGGCTTGGAGTCAGAGGGGGCGCATTCACATGGCAACTCTATTCTTGACTAGGTACAATACCTTAGATAAGTCATTCCATCTTTCTCTCTCCAAACCTGTTTCTGTCTCAGTGCAATGAGGGGGTGGGATTAAATGATCCAAGGTTCAGTCCTTTCCATTTCTAAGTCCTTGGTCTTCTGATTCTGTGACCTTGGAAACCATCTATTTTATTATTTTTTTAAATGCTGAACTTAAACACCAAATAAAAAGAGCATTTCCATATACATTGAAGAACAGAAAAAAGAATTGTGCATGAAACTGCAAATCCATTTTGTAGAAGTTGCTTTTCTTTCAAAGGAAATAATAAATTCAGCCTATAACTTTCTCTTTTTTCTTTTTTTCTTTTTTTGTGGGGCAATGGCGGTTAAGTGACTTGCCCAGGGTCACACAGCTAGTTAAGTGTCAAGTGTCTGAGGCTGGATTTGAACTCAGGTCCTTCTGAATCCAGGGGCGGTGCTTTATCCACTGCGCCATCTAGCTGCCCAGCCTATAGCTTTCTCAAGGCTTCTTTTCTCTACATGCTTGTGATTCTCTCTGACCTTTCTTTCTGTTATCTTCTCTTTTTGGTATTAGGGGACCCTATCCTCACACGCACTTTCCCTTCTCCCTGTTTTATTCTCACATTCTCCTTGAGCTCTCATTCTCAACCCCACTTCTATTGACTGACACGTTAACCATTATTTTGGCTGCGAATGTGAATTCATCCTTACTGATTAACATAGACGTATTAGTTAGCCCCAGTCTGTCAGTTTTCTAGTCTGTAAAATGAGGTCATAGGATTGACCTCCAGTGGGGAAAAATGAAAACAAAACCCTTCTAGCATACACATATAGTTAAGCAAACCACATTCTCACATTGGCCATGTCCAAAAAATGTTAGTATTTCTCATTTGGTTACCTAAGTCGAGTACTCATCTGTCAGGAAGTGGGTAGCATGTTTCATTATCCATTCTTTGGAATTATGATTGGTTGTTTTCTTTATCAGAATTCTTAAGTCTTTCAAGGTTATTTTTCTTCACAATGTCGTTATTATTCTGGTTCTGCTCATTTTACTTTGCATCAGGTCAGACAGGTCTTTCCAGGTTTTTCCAAAATCATCATGTCTTAAAGTATAATAGTGTTTCATTTTTAAAAATACCATAGTTTGCTTAGTTATTTCCCCAATGGATAAACACCTCCTTATTTTTTGGTTCTTTGCCACTACAGAAAGAGCTACTCTAAATATTTTTGTACACATAAGTCCTTTTCCTCTTACTTTGGATATCAGCTCTTCTGACTCCCTTGTTTCACAGGTGAGGAACCCAAGACCTAGAGAGATTAAGTAATTTCCCTGGGGTTATATGGGCTGTAATGGGCAGATCAAGCATTAGAATGTGAATCTGCTAATTCCAGTGTTCATCCCATTGTGATTTCTTCCTGCTTCTTCCCAGATTCCTAGACCAGCTGTCCCAATATACTTTTACTTGTTGCCACCTAACATTCTGATTTGGGACAAGTTTCTTGACCTCCCAAAGTCTAGCTACTTTGTATTTAAAAAGCTATCAAATAAAATAGTACCTTATCTGGTACCGCCCCTTTTGAGTGTCTCCCCTCCTCCTTTCAGTTCTAAAACCTGTCGTTGCCTCCCCTCCCCCTTTTCTCACATTCTCTTTAGTTGGCTGTCATTCCCAAACCCACTTCTTCATTAGACTCACATTTGCCATTATTTTGGCCTGAAATGCCATTTCATCCTTATTAGTTAGCATACACAGGTCAGTTACCCTCTGTGAGTGTCAGTTTCCTATTCTGTAAAATGGGGTCATAGGATTGTTGATTTATAGCTAGAAGCACCATTAGAATCCATCTAGACCAAAACTTCTTAAACTGTGGGTCACTACCCTCTATGGAGATGTGTAACTGAATGTGGGGGTCATGAAAAATTTGGCAGTAAATGTTTGATTTGTATAACTCTCTTGTATACCTGTATATCGGGGGTTATGTAAAAATGTCTAAGGCGAAAAGTTTAAGCCTTGATCTAGACCAGCTTTTTGGATGAGGACAACTCGGGCCAACATTTTATGCACGAGGACACTCAGAGGCCCAGAGAGGTTGTGACCTGTTTACTTAAAACAGTTAAGTAAATCACAGTGCAAAGATCCAAACATGTGTAGTACCTGCCTAGAAAGGTTGTTGTGAAACTAATATGAGATAATATGGGTATAAACCTTAAATCAATAATGTCCAAATGTCAGTTATCATACTAATTAATAATAACCTATTCAAAGACTTCCAAGTGTTTTTTAAACAAGATTTTCCTAGACTAAATAGTGTCAGTCTTCCATTTCCTTTCCCCCCCAAATCCATCACTTTCCATAATCACAATTTGAAAAAGAAGCAAAATAACCTTACAAATAGTATGTGTACACAACAGATCTCTACTGAAATCCTACCCTGATGCCTCTCTGTGGTGTGGGGATGACTCTGGATTCTCATCAGTACAGCCAATGGAAGCCCTGGTAGCTTCCACCAAACTGCTTTTGGCCCAGCATGCATCCTAGCTGAGTTTAGGGTTGCTCATCCCCAAGCTGGCCTCTGGGTGATAAATTTTTAGATCACAACAGCCCTTAAAGATCATCCATGAAGTTATACGAAGGGTAAAGGAAGCACTGGCTTCAACAAAGTCACAGATCTGATGAGTCAGAATGTTGAAGTGAGTTTGTAGTAGAAGCCATTTCCTTTCATGGACTGCTGGGCTTTCTGAAATGTCACCTGATTTGTTTATTGCCTTATAGCCTTGTGTGTCTTTTTTTTTGGTACTTTGTATTCTTGATTACATCAAGAATGTGCACCTGGACATTTTGTCCAAGCCCTCTCGTGTGAGACTCTCATCCATGCTTTGCAAAAAAAAATTAACCAGCATTTATTTTCTCTTCCTCCCACCCTCTCTTCCCCCGAAGAAAAAGAAAAACAAAATCCATGTTACACATAAGCATGGTCTAGCAAAACAAATACCCAAACTGACCTTGTCCCAAAATGTGTCTCATTCTGCATATTTAGTCCATCTCTGTCAGGAACATTCTCCATTATTGGTCAGGTCTTTTTCTAAGCCCCTCATAGAAGCTCTAGCCTGTGAATTGGAGGGAGGGTCTTCTTTCTCTGATTTTTCTTTTTTTACAGTAGCTCTCAGCCTGTGCATGCATATGTTAGTTCCTCCATCTCAATTCATGATTATCCACTTCTTTTTCTGGTTATACTTTTACTCATTGATCTTCTATATCAGTTCTCTCATGTAAGCCATCATTGATAACATGGTGTGGCCCATTTAGACCCACTGTGTCTTTCCATTACTCTTTGGGTTACTTGTAATTTTGATTCAGCCAAGGTTCTAAGTGTTTCATGATTCACAGCCATTTATCATCAAGAGAATGTTTGTGTTAAGGAAATAGACCTTTGTAGCATATGGAGTATTTTTGTATCATTACAAGTGCTTCATAATTTCCTAAATATTATGTATAGGTCAAAGCCCTGCTGGATTCTGGCATCTAGCTTGTTGACCCTCTGTGTTGACTCTTCCAAAAAATATCCTTATCAATAGGCTAATTTGATGGGCTACATATCCTATCTTGAGTGGGAGTGGGGGGGAGGGGAAAGAGCTTTTCATCCAGTTTGTTTTTCCTTAGTGAATGATTAAATGATTCCTTTTCATAGGGAGACACAAGGTGTGTTGTATACCCAGGTTGCTGGTAGTGCTCAACACTGTCTTATTATTGGGTCATAGCTCTAGAGCCTTCCATCTAGTCCTTTCTCTTCATTTTATAGATTCTAGCACAAGAGTGTAACTTTAATGTAATTTTGGGAGATACCGCTTAGAAGAAAAACCACCAAAGCTGCATTTTATTCAGTGTAGTCAAAAGCTTTTTATAAAAAAAAAAATCAATAAATACAATAGGATCTTACATTCTCTATCCCTCTCAGTCAGTGGTTTGACCTAAAAGATGTGGTCTGCTGAAAATCCCTCTGTGAAAGCCTTCTTACATTGTCATCAAAGATCCCTACTGCCCTTACTTTGACCACTCTCACAAAGGCTTTATAGGAATTAGAAAGTAGGGATATAGTAATCATAGGCCCCTACTGGAGACAGAAGGGACCTTCGAGGTTATCTAGTGCATTAGTTCTTAACAGATTTTGTGTCATAGACCCCTTTTGGAAGTCTGTGGAAGCCTGTGGATCTCAGTCTCAGGCTTGGGGAAAGGTCCTCTGGACTTTTCTTATGCAAATGTGCCTCAAGTAACAGAACAACAACAACAATCATGCTTTTTATTCTTAAAAACCACTGGTCCTGGGGCAATTAGGTGGTGCAGTGGATAAAGCACCAGCCCTTGATTCAGGAGGACTTGAGTTCAAATGTGGCCTCAGACACTTGACACTAGCTGTGTGACCCTGGGCAAGTCACTTAACTCTCATTGTCCTGACCAAAAAAACCCCCAAAACCATTGGTCCTTTAAGAAAGGGTTCAATGCAATTAACCATGTACCTTTATGAATCCTCAATATAAAATGCAAAGCTTAGGGTTTTAAAAATTTCAAATTTCAAATTGAAATTTAAAAAAATTCATAATTGAAGAAAATGTTAAGTTTCAATTAGAAGTTAGTGAAAATAATGTGAAAATTTTTTCCCCATCCAGTTTCCTGGACCCCCTGACATCTGTCTTTCAGTCTATCTGTGGAACTTGGGTTAAGAACCTCTGATCTAGTCTGTCCCCTTCATTTTTCTAGAAAGGAAGGTACTGCCCAAAGAGATTGAGTGACTTGGTGGTCAGTGGAATAGAGCCCAAATTGGAACCCAGGTTTTCTGACCTCAAGTCTCAAGGAGACCTGTCTGTATAGGAATATTTATAGCAGTCCGTTTCATTGTGGCAAAGAATTGGAAACAGAAAATGGCTCCCATCAATTGTGGAATGGCTGGATAAAGTGTCTAGTGTGTGAGTGCAACTGGATTTTACCTCACCCTAAGAGGTGAAGAATATGCAGGAAGTAAACAGGACCAGGAGAATCATTTGCAGGATGACCCCCAGTAATGTGAGGAGAAACAACTCTCAGAGGCCTCTGGCTGAAAGCATCAACCCCATTATGACTTCATGAATGAAGCAGATCATCCACCATTTGTCCGAGAGGGGATCCATACACCAGAGGTAGAGAGGCAGACATGCATTATCAGGTCATGGCCCATATCTTTGGTTTAGCTCCACTACATGTATTTGTTAATAAGGGAATGCTCCTACCTGGGGAAGGGGCAATGTGGGACAGTGATGGACATGGGGAGAAAATTCATCCATAAAGTCTTCTCAATAATAAGCACCAGGGGCAGCTAGGTGGTGCAGTGGATAGAGCACCAGCCCTGGAGTCAGGAGTACCTGAGTTCAAATCCGGCCTCAGACATTTAACACTTACTAGATGTGTGACCCTGGGCAAGTCACTTAACCCCAATTGCCTTACCGAAAAAATTAAAAAAAAAAAAATAAGCACCAGGCCAGACAGAGGCCCTGGGCCTAGAGTCAGTAAGACCTGAGTTCAAATGCTGCCTCTGACACTTAGTAGTTTTGTGACCCTGGGCAAGTCACCTAACCTATTTGCCTCCGTTTTCTTAACTGTAAAATGGGGATAATAACAGTACTTGCCTCTTAGAGTTGTTGTGGAAGCTCAAATAAAGTAATTGTTGTTGTGTCTGGCATAGTCAGTGCTATATAAATGCTTATTCCCTTCTTGTTCCCCCTAGTATCATTAGATAGGAAACATCTCAAGGGCAGGAACTACCTTTTGCTTCTTTTTGTATTCCTCGACTCTTAGTGCAGTGCTGGACCCATAATAGTCACTTAATAAATGTTTATCGATTGATTGATAGTATCACTTGGTCAAATGCCAGGCTGTGATAGCTGATGTCTTCTCATTCATCTAAATCTCTTTGTGCATATGCCTTAATCAGACCTTGGTCCAGATACTAGAGCACAGTTTCTTCAACTTGCTTAATTCTAGGTCCACCCAGTACATGTGGAATCCTCTTATGACACCAGGGATGCTCCCTCTCCCACCTTCTATTTCTCAGAGCCCCTAAAAACAACTACAACAAATATTTATACAGGAGGCTTTCTGTGTGCTAAGCCTTTAACAGATGCTATTTTCATTTAAGCCTCACAACCACCCTGAGAGGGTAGATTCTATTATCATCCCCATCTTACAGAGGAGGAAATTGAGGCAAAGACAGGTTAAGGTACTTGCCCAGAGTCACACAGCTAGTAAGTGTCTCAAGTTAGATTTGAATTCAGGTCTTCCTGACTCCAGGCCCAGATTGCCCGTAAGGACTGAAGAGGTTTGGTTACAATAAAAACTGGTCTTGCCCAGGCCAAGGGAGGGAGAGACACCCCACCCCCCATCCCACCCCCAGCATAGTGGGATTGTTGCTGGTTCCCAGACCTCAGGGGAAGGAAGCGCCTACAATGAGCTCTCTCCTCTCCTTCCGGGAGACTAAAGGGGGGCGGTGGAGAGGTGCGACTAGATGTCCCCTTTTAAAGGCTATTCTAGCACTTCCTTTGATCTGACCAGAGTGTAGGATTTTAGGATTCAGAGCTGGAAAGGACATTTGGCCCATTCCTGGGATGGGAAGGAGGTGCCTTTCGAAATGAGAAACTTCTTGTTTCCTTTTTTAAAAAAGCTCTTTATCCAATTTCAAATCCAGTCAAGTGCCTATTCAGTGCGCATTGTAGGGCCGTGGGGTGGGGAAAGGGGTAGAAGATGGACCCACTCCTTGCCCTCCTGGACTTGATTATGTCCTTAGAGAATCAAAACTGCCCCCCTCCCCCAACAGTCCAAAATTACTATTTACAATAATATTGTAATATTACTATTGTCCTGTTTTCTAGTGTGTGTGTGCTTTGGGTTGGGTCGGGTGTGTTTAAATAAGTTGTGGCTCTCTGTTACCAAGAGAAGCCCTTCGCTGAGGAAGGGTAGGAAAGAGTGAGCCATCCTACCCAAATGTTGGAAGAGAAGTTCAGGCAGTCCTTGAGAAGGACAAGTAACCTACACCATAATGGCGTGACCCTCCCCTCCCCACTGAGTCTGGAAAGACTGAGGAAAGAGCTTTGTGGTTTGGAGAAGAGGGAAGTAGCTGAAGTGAGGACCTTGAGGCGGAAAGAATGTTTGTTATGGAAAAGAAAAGCAGTTAGAGATGAGATTATCATGGATTCTCCCGGGGTTTACATGCATGTGTGAGTGTGAGTGTGAGTGTGTGTGTGTGTGTGTGTGTGTGTAATTTACTTTGTTAAACATTTACCAAGAACATTAAAAAAATTGTCACATTCACTTTTGGAGACCATCTCTTAACACCAGTCTCCAGACATTAGGAAGGAGGAGAGGGTTAGACAGCACTGATTCCTTCCACCCCACTTACTCTCCTTGTATACCTGCTAATACATACAGATCCCTTGCAGCCTGGGCGAGTGGGTACGAGGGGGAGGGATGGGGGGAGGCGGGGAGAGGCAGAGAGGCAAACCCCTCTCTGCCTCTCTCTGCCTCCTTTTCTTAGCTCCACCTTGGAGCCCTTCTCCAATCCTAGGCTAGTCCTGAAGACTTGTCTTCCCCACCCTCATTTTCAAGCTGGCTCGAACTACATTTTAAGTTGTGTCTTATTTTGTGTGTCTGCTCAGTGAAGCCTGTAAAAGTCTTCTCAGAGTTATGGTGTTTGTTTTTCATTCATAATTGAAGGAAATGCTAAATTTGTTAGAAATCACTGAAAATAGGATACAATTTTTTTTTTTACTGTATCAAAGTTCATGGATCCCCTGAAATATAAGAGGTGGGGGCTAGGGTGTGTGGACTCCAGGTTATAATTCTCTGTACCCCTGGAGTCTGGGATGCATGGGCAACAGGGAGGAGGAAAAGGAGGAATAGATTTGGTTAGATCTCCCCTGTTGAAGATATCTGAAGAGAAGCATAATATTTTTGTTTTTCACTCTCTTCCCTATAGACACTGGGGGGGAGGGGAGGGGGACAGGGAAATCCTGGTTTGGAAAGAAGGGAAAATCTGAAATTTAGTCATCTGCCTGTAGGGCCTGATGGAAAATGATTATCGTCTGGTCCAGCCTCCTCCCAGTTTGAAAAGAGGAAGCTTGCTGAGCTACCTGGGAGGAGGAAGTCAGTTTAGATGAGAGCTGGAGAATATCCTTGGGAAGGGGAGCGCAGGGGACTGGGGGCCGGGTACCTGCAGCGGGTGACAGAAACAGTCATTGGCTCTCTAGAGAAGTGGGAGACTTTTTGGCTCTTACTCAGTCAGGAGCCTCCACATTGGGCTGAGGTGGGGCCAGGGACAGAGGCTTCTAGACCCTCCTTATCTTATCTCTCTGCTTGGCACCACCTAGTCAGCTCTCTTTCCCCAAGTCATTCAAGCACTTCTGCAAATGATACCTAAATAGCTGCTACATTATTTGTGATTGGGAAACAGCACATTCACCCAGCAATTGGGGAAGGGGCCTGGGTTGTTGATAAATGTAATGGAATTGTAGCTGCTGTGATGGAATAATATCATGCAGCAAAAGAAGAATATAAAGACAGGAAACAAATAAAAGACACTTACTCAGGAATTAATGTATAAAGAAGAAAAGGAACTTGATTATGGATACTAACTAGGGATGGAGACCTGACCTTTGATCTCATTGATAGGTACAAGTTAGTACCTCCTATCCAGTTAGGGTCTTAGGGAGCTTCCTGGAGAGTTGAGCAGTTCAGTGACTTGCTCAGAGTGGTACAAGCTAGTACCTGTCAGAGCAGGATTTGAACCAGTAGTTTCTTCGCTCAATTGCTTCATAAATTGCAAAGCCTGAAATGAACGAGAGCCTGATCAAGTTTCCCCTCAGTGCTTGTGACAGTATATGAGAAAGAAAACAATGTGTATGCAGAAGGAGAATACATTTGCAAGGGACTTAGTGAAATTGTTAAAAGTATATTTTGTGTAAACACTTCTACAAATGCAATGCTTTTATATATTTATATATATTATATATATATTATATATATATATATTTTTTTTTTTAGTGAGGCAATTGGGGTTAAGTGACTTGCCCAGGGTCACACAGCTAGTAAGTGTTAAGTGTCTGAGGCTGGATTTGAACCCAGGTACTCCTGACTCCAGGGCCGGTGCTCTATCCACTGCGCCACCTAGCTGCCCCTATATATTTATATTAAGTATAAACACAATACTTATACTTCATGTAAAGTATAGCATGTATATTTTTAATGTTGGTAGCTGTGACATATGGTTTTGTTTGATCTCTTTTTCTCAAGTTTGCATTTATTGGGATTATAGGATCGTTGACCTCAAAGGTCACCTTGCCCTTCATTTTATAGATAAGGGAACTGAAACCTAAGGGAGCTTGGACCAGTTTGCCCAAGACCACCCAGGTAGTTAAAGGAAGAGCCAGGATCAGAACCTTAGATTCACAGCCCACGCCTGTCCCATGCTGCTGCTGGATGATGTTTAATAAGCTTGTCAAAAACATTCAGGTTTTTAAAAAGCAAGGAAAACCCATCTTCTCCCTGGGAAACTGTTAGCCTCTTCTGCCCAGGATTTGACACTACACAATAGATACTCAGCTAATACTCCTTTCCTTTTTCCTCCCCTATCCTTTTCTGTGCTTATTGGGGCATACATATACTATATCTGAGGCAGATAGTGCACAGGGCCTAGAATCCGGAAGACCCGAGTTCACATCCAGCCTCAGACACTTCCTAGCTGTGTGACCCTGGGCAAGTCATTTCACCTTTGACTGCCTCAGTTTCCTCAACTGTAAAATGGGCATAATGACAGTGCCTGTTGTGTAAAAGAGCTTAGCCGACACATAGTAGGAACTCTGAATGCTTATTCTCGATTATGTCCACAGCACTGTGTTTGGAGCTCGTGATGGAGGGGAGAGAAGGGAGCAGTAGTAAAAGATATGAGGGTCCCTGTGGTCCCGGAGTTTTACTGGGGAGCAGCTAGGGCCTTACACTACTCATAAAATATTTAAATAGCAAGAGAAGAATAATGGCTCACGTGCCATCTCCGTGAGTGTGTAGCACAAGTGAAGTGGTAAGGGAATTAAGAGATGGGCTAGATTCTTGTGAGCTATATGGTCAGGAAGTGCTTCCTGGAAGAGATACTTCAGCTAGGCCTCTGAGGATGGATAAAATTGGGATGAAAGAAGAGGGAATGGAGGGGGAGCTCAAACAAGGCCTTCGAGTGGAACACGCCTGTGTGATATGTCGAGGCCCCAGGTTAGGAAGACAGGGACAGTCAGATTGAGTGAAATAGAGGGTTTACTTGGGGGTATAATGGGATATGTTAATAAATTATTCACTCTGCACACTGTACCTGGCAAAAGGTTTGCCAGTGTTGTCTGCAGCCAGTACAATGGGGATCCAGACTTGAGGGTTAGAAGTTCTGTGTCTGAGTTCCAGCCCTGCCGTTTACTTATTTTGTGAGCTTAGTTAGACACGCTTAGTAGTCTCTGAGCCTTAGTTTGTTCATATGAAAAATGGGGATAATAATACTATCCACTGCAGCACCCAGCTGTCCCTGTTCAGTTTGCCTTCAAATGGCAATAGAAAACATTAGTGTTGGAAGCAACTTTAGATATCCCTTATAACAGCATAGGTATTGTGGTACAGTGGAAAATGCTAGATATGGAGTGAGAGGACCTGGGTTTGAATCTGTGTTCTACCTTTGTGACCTTGGACAAGTCCTTTCATCTCTTTGAGCCTCAGTTTCCCCATATGTAAAATGAGAGAAGTTGGACTAGTGGTCTAGGGTTCCTTCCTGCTCTGAATCTGTGTGCCTCTACATCCTATAATAAGAACCCCTTTTTTTAATTTAGTTTTCAACATTTGTTTAGATAAGATTTACAATTTCAAATTTTTCTCCCTCCTCCCCTAGACAGCAGGTAATCTGACATAGGTTTATATATATATATATATATAATAACATAAAACATATTTCTGCATTAGTCATGTTATAAGAGAAGAATCAGAGCTAAAAGGAAAAACCTCAAAAAAGAAAAACAACAGCACCAAACACAAAAGAAATAGTATAGTCCACTCAGCATCCATATTCCACAGTTCCTTTTTTTTTTCTTCTGGATTTGGAGAGCCTTTTCCATCATGAGTCCTTTGGAACTTTCTTGTACTGTTGGATTGGTGAAGAAGAATCTGGTCTATCACAGTTGATCAACACATAATGTTGATGATACTGTGTATAATGTTCTTCTGGTTCTGCTCATCTCACTCATCATCAAGAACACATTTCTTTTTTTTTTTTTAATTTTAGTGAGGCAGTTGAGGTTAAGTGACTTGCCCAGGGTCACACAACTAGTAAGTGTCAAGCATCTGAGGTCAGATTTGAATTCGTGCTTTATCCACTGAGCCACCTAGCTACCCCCACACTCATTTCTGAACACAGGCCTCCTCTTTCCCCAAGGAGGCCATCCCCTGGAGCAGAGATTTCTTAGGAAGGGAGAGGGGGATCAGTTAAGCAAAGCTGGCCACCATATCAACCCATGTCTGACAGTACACATATAATCCTCACTCTTGGATCTCTCCTTCCTCCTTCAGAGAGGTGGACAGAGGTGCATTTCCTCAGCCCTTTTCTGGAGCCAGGCTTGGTTGTTATTCTTACACCACTAAGAATGCATCTATTTAGCATTTGGGTATTTATAAAGTGATTTCCTCACAACAGCCCTACGAGGGGGGAAGTAGGATTATCCCCATTCTGTAGATAGTGCAACTGAGTCTCTGGAAGCTTAAATGATTTGGCCAGGTCAAGGATGCAAACCCAAGTCTCTTGACTCCAGATTCAATGCCATTTTTATTATATCAGAGTCTCTCTCTCCCTACTTTTGATAAATGAATGAATCCAGAAGTTCTGGGCTAAGTAGAGGAGTAGAATAATGAATAATTGATTATAATGATGATAGATAGATAGTACTTATATGTGCCAGGCACCATGATAAGTGTTATACAAATATATTATTTGATCCTCAAAACAATCCTGGAAGGCAAGTACTATTGTCCTCATTTTACAGGTGAGGAAGCTGAAGTGGAGGTAAAGTGACTTGCCTGGGATCACACAGATAGGGAGTAGCTGAGGCTGAATTTGAACTCTGGTCGTCTTGTTTGTTTGGATGTTTTTGGGGGGCAATGAGGGTTAAGTGACTTGCCCAGGGTCACACAGATGATGTCAAGTGTTTGAGGCCAAATTTGAACTCAGGTCCTCCTGAATCCAGGGCCAATGCTTTATCCACTGTGCCACCTAGCTGCCCCCCAAACTCTGGTCTTCCTGGCTCCGGATCCAAAACTCTATTCACTGTACTACATTGTTGTTGCTTTCATCCTTTGTTTGCCAAGAGGACCCATGGCATCACCTAGCTGCCTCGTTGAGTCCAGTCTGTTGCCTTTGCCCCGCTCTACCACAGTACTTCTCATATATGTAAATAGGGGGCTTAATTAATTTGTTTCATTATGATGATGCGGTTCATCATGCCTAAGGACTGAGATAAATTAGGTTAAGGCTAAAAAAAAAATCAGACTGTGGGCAGATCAGAACAAAAATGAAAAGAAAACCCTCTCCAACACTGAGCCTCCTTCTCAGATCTGTGATAACTCTATGATACTGAAATGGGCCTGCGGATGTTGATTGGGATGCGTTAAAGATCATCTACAAGGTTTTCTTTGCGGACTCTCTGGGTCTACTAATGATAAAGGGGTGAATGTCCCTGAGGATGCAGGGATAAATTGGCTCCTGCACCTCCTTCCCCCTTTCCTGACCTCTTCCCTATTCTCCAAGGAAGATGGTTCTGAGTCCTTGGAGATTCCATCCCAGCTCTCTCACTTCTTCCTCCCCAGTGAGGTTCTCTGAGTCCGTGACCCCATTTTCCTTGTTGTATTTCCCTTGGTTCTTTTGTAATTCATGTTGTAGCTTGGCACTTCTAGTGCAGGTGTGTGAGTGTGTGTTGACTCAGTGTGCCTGTGGTATCACTTATCGAGGATGTGGGCAGACTGAGCTAAAATTCAGTGTGTGAGGAGGAGGAGGAACGTCGGGAATGAAACTGGGCTACTCCAAGGGGGAAGGGGGAAGTAGTAACTTCAGCTTCAGAGTCTAGAAGAGATGGGGTCTCTGCTCCCACCTCGGGCTCCTCTGTCTTGAGGAAGCCAGCCCTGTTTTTCAGGTCGTGCCTTACCTGTGCCTGGATTAGGCAGCAGTGTGGCTGCAGGTTGTGGGGGTGGCGATGGGAGTACTCTCCACTCCAGATATACTTCCCCCCCTTCCTCCCTCCATTAGAGACTCGTTTCCTTAGGTTACCTCATTGTTCTCTCTTTAAAATTACAAATCCCCATAGGAAGAGTAATACATTAAGCTGTTATTAATTATTCATCCCGTAGATGACTGATTGGGAGTTGAGATGGCTAGGGAGGTCGGAGGAAGGAGCTGTTGAAGGACGGTTTTGTACTCTGTGGTTTTGCTAGGGAGGGGAGGGTTTTGGGGGCACCAAAGTGGGCACCCACAGGTCCGTGGACATCCGGAGTAGATGGGCCATTGGGAAAGGAGGGAGAATTCCACAGATGAATTTTGCCCTCTTGTCTCTCTCATACTTGCCAACTCAAAATTCACTGGGCTAAATAAAATGGCAAAACAAAAGTTCATTAACTGCCCCCCCACTAAAGCTCGTGTCCAACAGTTTGTGAGGCCCTGGAGATTCAAAGAGGAATCCTTGACCTCCAAGGCTGACCAAGAAGGAGCTCAGCTCCGTCAAAGCCTGAAATGAGAAAAAGTGAATGGTGTGGACAAAAAGTAAGGCTAGAAAAGGGTCGGTTTGACCTGGGTGGGTTACTGGTGACCTCAGATGCCAGGCTGAAATGTTTGTGTTTTATTATTTGGAAGTTGGGAGCCCTTAAGGAACTTGGGTCTACTTTGAGGACACAGGATGGACACAAAATACAGCTTGATATTAAAGCTTAAATCTGCACTCAAACTTTTGGGACAGCCTGTATAATAAATACATAAAGAAAAACTGAAAAAAAAGAGAGCACTGATACCTTAGGATTAGGGAAGTCTTCTGAGGGGAGGTGGCTCCTGAACTGAGCTTTGAAAGGAACCTGAACAGTGGAAATGAGGATGGTGCCCATTCCAGGCATGGAAAATGCAAACGCTTGGAGGCAGAAGATGAACACTGAGTTGGGAGAAATAGTAGAAGGGGGTTAGTAGGCCTCCACCAGTCTCAGACGACCACAGATCAGCACCTTGAAGAGCCACAGGCCACAGTGTGGCCGTGCAGTCCGATACAGGAGCCATAGCTCCTGAGTGACTTATAACCGGTAACTGCCGCATCCCATGTTGTATGTACCCCATGGGGAGTAGCTGGAGTGTCCTCTCCAGGGCGCTGGCCTGGGCGGATCAATAGGGAAAACAAGCTGTTGCCCATGCAGCAGGCTTTCCCTCTCCGTTATATTGGTGGATCCAAAGGAGAGGCAGAGCCAATACAGTTTGGTACCAGTGCCACCCACAGGAGTTGCCAGAGGGATGTGATGTCCAGCATCCAACTGCCTAAGAGACTCTGACTCCTGATTTTTCCTCGGGGTTAACTCCCGAAGCCTTTCCCATATATGGGTATAGCCGCAAGGCAGCGGAGGTATAAAATCAGGGTTCCTTCCCCTAGGTGGCTTGCCTGCCAAGGCTAACGAGCCCCACCTGCCCAAAGCGACTGGTTTTTAAGGCGCCAGTGACTCGCCTTCGCCCCTTCTCCTATTAGTGGAAACAGTTCTGTCACGAGAAGGCCAGGAGTTGGGCTTCGGTTGTCAGAGGCTATTTGAGACGCATGCCATTGGAGCATTTTATGGAGAGTGGGAGCTTATACCCACTCCCACCCCGGCATGACAAACCTTTTGGAACCAGAACGGGGTTAGTAGAAAGGTAAGCAGGGAGTATTTAGGGCCTTCAATGCTAAAGTAAGGAAGGCATTTGTATCTTATCCTTTAGGCACTAGGGTACCCCCTAATGGGTTTTTATTTTTTAATCGAGGCTGTGACATGGTCAGACCTGGGCCTTAGCAAGGTTATTTTGACCGCTGTATAGAGGGCAAGGCAAGGGACTCTTACATTAGTCCAGGCAAGTGGTTAAGAACCAGACTTGGAGCCCGGGCTGTGTGAAAGGCCTTAAGGGGATGGATGTGAGACACAGTAAGTAGAATTGACAGAACTTGGCTACTGGTGGATGAGGGTTGGTTAAGGAGGAAGAGTCAAGGATAAGACCCAAAGTTATAAACCCAGAGGCTGGAGAGGATTGTTGTCTTCTCACCAGAAATAGGGAAAGGAATAAGCATTTATATAGCACCTACTATGCCAGGCACTATGCTTGAGGGCTTTATAGATATCTGATCTGATCTTTTTTTTTTTTTTAATTTTAGTAAGGCAATTGGGGTTAAGTGACTTGCCCAGGGTCACACAGCTAGTAAGTGTTAAGTGTCTGAGGCCGGATTTGAACTCAGGTACTCCTGACTCCAGGGTGGGTACTCTTATCCACTGCCCCATTGATCTGATCTTTACAACAATGTAAGGTGGGTACTTATTTCACCCACTTTATTTTGCTATTATTTTACCCATTTTACCTTTAAGGAAACTGAGGCAGACAGTGGTGAAGTAATTTGTCCAGAAACACACAGCTAGTATCATTTGAACTCAGGGCTTTCTGACTCCAAGCCCAGCATTCTATCCAAGGCACCATTTACTAGCAGGGCAGGTCTGAGAGCAAGATAATGGGTTCCATATTGGATCTGTTGAGTTTTGAAGTACATCTTGGACATGTGGGTGGAGATTCTAACAGGCAGTTGACAGTGTATGACTAGAGTTGAGAGAGGGGTTAGCACTGGATATATGGATTTGGGAGTCATCGGTGTAAAGGTGAGAATTGAGGGTGCTAATGAGATTCTCAAGACAGCCAGGAGAGAGAGAGAGAGAGAGAGAGAGAGAGAGAGAGAGAAAGAGAAAGAGAGAAAAGGAGAGGAGGAGGAGGAGGACCACCACCACCACCACCTGGGACAAAACCCTGACCGTAGTTAGAGGTCAGGAAATGAGGATGACCCAGCAAAGAATCTCAAATCTGTGAAGCCAAATCTGTGCCCTGCTGATAGGAGATCAGGCACTAGTGCTCTCTGTCCCATGAGGATACAGGCATTTTAAGTTTGTTTGATTTAGTACAAACCTGGCTTGAAGATCTATGCCCAGGTTGCTTGTTAGGTTTGAATATAATTCCAGGCAGAGAATTAGCACCTGTTACCCTGTCCCATTTATGGTTTTGTGTTAGAGAAGGTTGGGGGCCTGATACCACCTAGTTTTTTATAACAGTGTTGAGACAAGTGTGGATAGAGGGAGCTATTGTTAGATTATAAGCTTCTTGAAGGCAGGGACTTTCTTTAGCACAATGCTTGGTACATAGTAGGTGCTTAATAAATGTTTATTGATTGATTGATCTAGAAGTTAATTAACAACAATAACAATAATAAGCATATTTTATGTGCCAGGCTAAGCACTTTACAACTGATATCTCATTGGGTCCTCCCAACAATCGTGGGAGGTAGATTATAATTATTGGTAGATTGTTTTTTTACCGATGATGATAATAATAACTAGCCTTTATATAATACTTTGATATTTGCAAGCTCTGTACATAGGATTATATTCAAGCCCCACAACAATTTTCTGAGGTAGGTGCTATTGTTATTATTATTATTACCATTTTAGAAGGAAACTGAGGCTGAGAGAGATCAAATGATTTGTCCAGCACTCTGTCCACTTTACCATGAGGTCAGGCTCAGAAGGGAAAGGTCTCATCCAACACCTAATTTTGGACTAAGAGAGTGATACCTCATTAGTGAGTGTGTAGGTTTTGGGCAGCTAGGTGGCAAAGTGAATAGAGCCTAGAGTCAAGAAGACTCAAACCCAGCCTCAGAACTAGCTGTGTGACTGTGGGCAAGTCACTTAACCACGTTTGCCTCAATTTTCTTATCTGTAAAGTGAGCTGGAGAAGAAAATGGCAAACCACTCCAGCATCTTTGCCAAGAAAACCCGAAAAAGAGTAACATGACTGAACACCACCATGACAAATGATTAGGGGGGTGTGTGTGTGTGTGTGTGTGTGTGTGTGTGTGTGTGTGTGTGTGTGTGTTGGGTTTTTTCCGGGGCAATGGGGGTACAGTGACTTGCCCAGGGTCACACAGCTAGTAAGTGTCAAGTGTTTGAGGCCAGATTTTGAACTCAGGTTCTCCTGAATCCATGGCTGGTGCTTTATCCACTCCACCACCTACCTGCCCCCCAAATGATTAGTTTTTAACATTATTCTCCCAAATCCCATAAGTATTCATTGGGGGTTTTTTCCTTGCTTTCCTTCCTTCTTTTGACTTCTTTTGGTCACTCACCACTGAGTGCTGTCAGCAGGTTTACCTGGAGTAGGAAGATACCATAGCCCCAGATGTCCTGAGCCCATCAAGCAGAACGCTCAGGGGCCTTGGAATTGTTTGGAAAGTCCCCCAAGATTTGTCCGACAGTGTTTCTGTGTTGAGCCTGATTTCAGAGCCCACAGAAAGCCTTGAGAATTCATGGGGTCATGGGTAGGGTTAGAGCTGGGAGGGACCTTTGGGAGCATCTTATCTAGTCCAACTCCTTTAGTATACACATGAGGAAACTATCTTGTTTAGGGTCAAATGCAGGGAGGTGGAAGCAGAAGTCTGCGTAATTGGTAAGGGCCAGAACTGGGGCCATGGCTTTGTGAGTGTGTGAGGCTTGGTTAGAAAGGGGGTAAGAGTCAAGGATCATACAGAAAGAGCATAGACATAGGAATCAGGAGACCTGGGTTCTGAAGGTCCAGCCTTTGCCCCCAACCACTAAGTGGTATCCTCTCCCTGGGCCATATCTGTAAAACTGAGGGGGCTGGACCAGACACTCTCTAAGGTCCTGCCTAGCTCCCAAAGCCAATGGTTATATAGGCTTATGGGACAAGGTCATGCTCCCGAGGGCCTTTTTTTCTATAAGATGTCACTTTATCCAGTATCTTAGGGAGCTCATTGTCTGCAGCTGGGTTCCCAGTATGAGTTCCTTAAGAATTGGGACTCTGTCTGATTAAACTCTTTTTCCCTGTATAGTAAGTCCAACGACCCATTTGCTGATTTCTTAAGCCCTCAGTGGGACTGTGTTATCTTACATCTTGTCCCCTCCTGAGACTGCTGTATTTAGGATGGAATCATAGAACATCAGAGGAGGAAAGGACCGGGACCCTTAGAGACTGTTCAGTCAGGCCTGCTCATTTTACAGATGAGAGTACAGGCTGAAAGGAGGTCAGGAGCCTTGGCCCAAGGTCACACAGCTCAGCTGGCAGAAGTGGGCCAGAAACCAGATCTTTAACCCCAGCACTCTTTCCCCTAATACAAGGCTGACTGGAAGACTTAAATACTACCCTTTATCATGGCATGGAATAAAATAGAATCAACATTTATCAAGCACCTACTGTGTGGCAGGCACACTGTGTGTGCTGAGGGCCTTACAAATATCACCTCATTTGATCATTTGTACCATTTATATCCTCATTTTACAGTTGAGGAAACTGAGTCAGGCAGGTTAAGGGATTTGCCCAGGATCACACAGCTTGGAAGTGTCTGAGGCAAGATTTGAAATTAGGTCTTCCTGACTCCAGCCCCCATGCTTTATCTACCAGCAGCCTCTAAGGTAACTTCTTTTATTGAATAGAATTTTATTTTCCAAAATATATGTAAAAACAAATTTTAACATCAATTAAAAAAAACTTTGTGTGGTAATTTCTTGTTTCACGTATATTAGTCTGATCCCTCCAAAAGATTCTAAGTTTCTTAAGGGTAGGCATTTAAATATTCAGCTTTTGTGTAGCACTGGGCACACAGCTGTTTGGGGCTGCTGCTGGTGTTAGACACTTCTTTTGTCTGTGGTGCTATGGGAAAAGCAAAGACAGGGCCACAGAGACCTTGTCTACTTGAGAACAGGGAGGGGCCTTCGAAGCCATCTGGCCTAACTCCTTCATTTTATAGATCTGGTATTCATGGTCACATAGATCATCACTGAAAATGTCAGAATTAGAACACAATGCTTTGACTCCAAATCCTGTGCTTAAAGCCTCCCCTGGGAAAGGGTCCTTATACTTCACCAGACTGACAAAGGGGTCCAGGACAGAGGATAGGTGAAGAAGCCCTGCACTAGATAATCTCCAACTCTGACCTCCTCTGGAGACTCCTATTACCATTAGAGAGGCCCACCCATACCCACACCCACCCCCTTTTCTTTTCCCTTGCCCCATTACCCAAAACTGAACTCCAGCTATTCCTTGCCTTAGAGACAGATTTTTCACTTTGGCACATAAATTAGACAGGAACCTGGCAAGAGGCTTTGCAAGGAAAGCACTTGAGCCAATGGAGGGTGTCCAGCTATCTCCCTCCCCTTTTTTTTTCCTCCCCTCCGCTTACTGAGGGCCCCTGGGCTCTCCCTCCTGCATTCATTCCCTTTCCTATCTCCAGCCTGAGTCCAAAGGAGAGAGTTTGCTGCCACCTGGTGGATCTGAGATTGCCCAAACAGCTTTTGCTTGGTCGTTCTCTACCCACCTTCTAGGACACGACAAGGAAATTGGCAGGAACGTTTGGCACTTTCTTTGGGCACAGTTACTCTCCAGGACTACAGAAGGACGTTTTGGCGTTTGCTTTCGTTCTTCCTATCCTTCATTGTCTAAACCGAAAAACAGTTCAATGAAGACTCCCTTTGGGCTGTGGAGGTCCCAGATGCTCACACGCCTAATGCTGGTTTTTAAATTTTTATTGATGCCTTTTGCTTTTTATATCTAAGTATGTCCCTTCCCTTTCTTCTCCCCAGAAAGACGTCCCTCGCAACAAAAATTTAAAGAGAAAGTAAAAAAGGAACGCAGCAAAACCAACCAACACATCAGCAGTGTCTGACAGTGTATGAAATATTCCACAACTATAAACCCCTACCTCTTCAATCAATTCTTCTCGAGGTCCAGACTTGGCCATTATAATTACATGGCATATGTAATCATTGTATATATTTTCCTGGTTCTTTTCTCATGGGTCTCAGAATCCTTTATATTGGCACACTCATAACCATGTTTATTTAGCCATTCTCTAATTTTACCTACTTTGTTTTCAGTTACCAGAAAAATGCTACTGTAAATATAGTATATATAGGATCTTTGACCTCTGGAGTAATAGGATCTCTGGGTAAAAAGGTATGGGCTTGTCACCTTTTTTTTTAAAGCATAATTCTACATTGCTTTTCAGAATATTTGGATCAATTCACCATTCCACTAACCATGCATCAGTATACCTGTCATCATGTAAGTCATCCGATCTTGCCCATTTCCATCATTTTTCATCTTTAGCAATTTGTTGGATACTATCTCACTACTACTTTTTTTTTCTATCAACAAAGGTTTGATTTCTTCTTATAGGAAAGGCACCATGTAATTTTGACTACCAAAGGACTCTCACAGTCCTCTAGACTCATCATTTGTTTACTTGTTTTTCTTATAAACTTAAGATCTCAACAAATACCAGTAATCATACATCAAAGCTTCACAATTTTGTCATTTGAGTTGTCTACTAATGCAGATGGCAGACCCTCTGTGACTTAGTAGGTGGTCTTTGAAAGTTGCTGTGAGCAAAAAAAAAAAACCTCATTTACTCCGTGGCCAACCTGGCAATGAGCCTCTTTGAGTTTCACTTGGCTAGTCACCTCAGACAGCAGACATAACTGGACTCAAACAAAATGAGAAATAAAAGTCCAGTAAAATGTAAAACTCCAAACCATCTACAAGTTTTATTTTTAAAAGAGGAGATCTAATAATTTTTTCAGTCATATCTGACTTTTTGTGACCCTGTTTAGGGTTTTCTTGGCAAAGATACTGGAGTGGTTTGCCATTTCCTTCTCCAGTTCATTTTATAGATGAGGAAACTGAAGCAAACAGGGTTAACACAGGGGTCACACAGCTAGTGAGTATCTGAGGCCAGATTTGAACTCAGGTCTTCCTGACTTCAGACCTGGCACTCTTTCCACTGTACCACCTAGCTGCCTAACAATAACAATAATAATAATGGCTTTTAAAAGCATATGGTGGCACAGGCCACTGGGCCTTGAGTCCAGTGTGACCTTGGGCAAATCTCTTAACCTCTGTGTGACTTGGTTTCCTCAACTGAAAAATGATAGCACCTACCTTCTCAGGGTCATGAGGATCAAATGAGGTAATAAGTGTCTGGCACCTAAGAAGTACTATATTAGTGCTTATTCCCTTCCATTATTTTTCATTAGATTTGCCAATTTGGGCATATATTAAACCTGGTTACTAAAGAGTTTTTTTTGTTTTTTTTTTTACTAAAGAGTTTTGATTTGCATTGTTTTGTGATCTGGGGCTTGCTCAAAACTAATTTTTTTGTATACATTTGGTTCTGTTTCTAAGTTCTCTATTCTGTTCTACTTAGTTCTTTTTTTTTTTCTAAGTTTTATCCAGTACCAGATGGTTTTGAGAATTATCATTTTATAGTGTACTTTGAAATCTGGCAAGGCTAGTCTCCTTATATTATTCCTCTTCTCTCCCTCCCTCCCCCCACCCCTCATGCTGAAGGTTCTTTTTGTTTTTGCATCATCCTCTTTATTAGCAAATTCCTTCATTTAGTACCTTGGGAACACATTTCCAAAATAGGCAAAGGTTATAATCTACTCATGTATGCTTATGCTTACTTGTTTTTCCATATGCATTTTAACATTTAATTTTAGTGAAACTTTTGTTTTACTTTTTTTAATTAACAAGCATTTCTTTCCCCCTTCTCCTTGAAGAAAAAATAATTCTTATTATAAATATGCATAGTCAAAAATTACAAATTCCCAAATTGACCTCCGGAAATGTATGTCTCTTCCTTTATCTTGAGTCCATTAACCTCCTGACAGGAATTGGTAGCATGGTTCTAAATCAGGCCTCTGGAATCCTGATTCATTGAAAATGGATTGATTGAATATTGATTGCATTGATCAGATCTCTTTCAAAAGTTTTATCTTCACAATGTTGTTACTGTATAAATAGTTCTTCTGGTTTTTCTTACTTAACTGCATCAGTTCATAGAATGCTTCCCAGGTTTCTTTTGTTACTCTTTTCTTTTGGCCACTGACAGGTCAGAATGGGCATGGAAGCTTTGACTGAACAATTCCATTTCTGACTGGGGCCAGTTCACCCCTCCTTAGGCAACTTGGGGGCTCACCTCCCCAATAGCAGCAGTTTCAAGGGGTGGACAACCACACCCAGCTCATTATTTCTTACACTATTATATAGTATACAGTATTATAAATAAGTTTGTACACAAGGGTTCTTTTCTTCTTTCTCTAATCTCTCTGGGATATTATTTCATCTAATTCTTTAAATTGCCCATTGGCATTTTTATTGATGCTGCTTTTTATCTCTAAGTTAATTGGGGAAAGTATTGGTATTTTTACAGTTTTAGTTCATCCAATCCACTTGCAGGCTTTAAATGCTTAGGTCTTTATTTCTGTCAAAATCATCTTAATGTATCTTTATATGTCTGATTTTGTTTTGTTTTGGTGAGGCAGTTGGGTTAAGTGACTTGCCCAGGGTTACACAGCTAGTATCCTAGGAAGTTGATATTTGTAAGTAGTATTTGTCTTTCTGTCAGTTTCCCAGTTTTTGTTCGTGACCTATAAAATGCATTTGATCTTGTAGATTTACCAACAGTATCTTACATATGTCATTTCCTAATTCAAATTATTTTGTTTCTTGGATTTTCCAAGTACACAGTCATCTGCAAATAGGGATATTTAACCTCTTCTTTACAAATGCTTTTAGTCTCCTTAATTCTTTTCTACCTCATTGTTATAGCTAAGATTTCTAACCCTGCATCAAATACAAGTAGTGACAGTGAATATCCCTGCTACATATATGTCTCTAGTGGAAATCTTAATGGCACAAATCTGCAACTAGACTTCATATATGACATTTTCAAAGTACGTTTGTCACTTAGTGAAGAAGGTGGGTACAGTCAGTCCTTTCCCTATCTCACAGGAAGAAATTTGAGGCTCAGCCTGGTTTAAGTGACTGTTCTCTGGTCACTTAGCACCTGGATACAAACAGGATTAGATCTCTCTGCTTCTGAAATTCATAGCCATCTCTCTTTTCCTTTCCCTCCCTTTCCCCCTCTCTCCCTCTTCTTTTCTCACCTCTCCCCTCCCTCCCACTCTTTCTCCCCCTCCTCCCTCTCTCCTTTTCCCTCTCTGATTCATGAGGGTAGAGAAGTTGCCAGTTTTTACCATTACTGCCCTTTCTAGGTCCCTGCAGCAACCTCTTTGAAGTCTCTGTACTTCTTTTTTTGTTTTGTTTTTGTTTGCGGGGCAATGGGGGTTAAGTAACTTGCCCAGGGTCACACAGCTAGTAAGTGTCAAGTGTCTGAGGTCAGATTTGAACTCAGGAACTCCTGAATCCAGGGCCAGTGCTCTATCCACTGCGCCACCTAGCTGCCCCCGAAGTTTCTGTACTTCTGATCAGTAGATGCAATTATCCTTAGGCATCTAGAGCCTTAAATAAGTCCTGTAAACATAAAAAGGCGCATGGGAAGACTCATCTTGAACTGAAGCAGTCAACAGACAGAACAAGGAAAACAATATGTTGGGTGACTGAAACAACATGATGGAAAGAACAACAAATCTGAAGCTGACTTAGGCAAAAAATTATTTTTATTTTTATGTGTGTGTGGGGGGGCAATGAGGGTTAAGTGACTTGCCCAAGGTCACATAGCTAGTAAGTGTCAAGTGTCTGAGCCCAGATTTGAACTCAGGTCCTCCTGAATCCAGGGCTGGTGTTTTATTCACTACGCTGCCTCGCTGCCCCCTGCAAAAAATTATAATAACCAAATGTGGATCCTCCCTCCCTCTAATTTAATTTAATTTGCAGAGAATATAGATGTGGAGCACTGCATATAATGTCAGGATTTTTCAGTATGTTGGTTAGTTCTGATGAACTGTTTCCCCCTCCCCCCTCTTTTATTTTGTTTTGTTTTGGTGAGGCAGTTGGGTTAAGTGACTTGCCCAGGGTTACACAGCTAGTAAATGCCAAGTGTCCGAAGCCAGATTTGAAGTCAGGTCCTCCTGACTCCAGGGCTGGTGCTCTATCCACCTTACCACCTAGCTGCCCCTCTCTTTTATTCTTTATCACAGGGATTCTTAACCTTTTTGTGTGTCATGGACCCCTTTGGCAGTATGGTGGACTCCTGTCAGAATAATGTTTAAGTGCAACAGCTAACATGTGTGTGTATCACTTTTAGGTTTGCCAAATGCTTTTAAATATTTAGATAACTCATTAACATAACAACCCTGTGAGGTGGGTATTATTATTATAATACCCATCTTACAAATAAGGAAACAGGCATAAAGAGGTTAAGTAATTTGCCCAAGACTGCACAGCTAGTTGTGTCTGAAGTAGGATTTGAACTCAAGTCTTCCTGACTCTAAGACCTGAACTTTATTCATTTTGCCTCCTAGAAACCAATTATTTTGAAATACAGTTATCAAAATATTTTTAAAAATAAGTTCACAGGCCCTATGTTAAGAATTGCTGCTTTATTATAAAGAATTGGGGTGGGGCCAGGAGGGAGGAGAATATATTGGGAAATGTAGGTGACGTAAAAACACAAGATATATGTAAAAATATTTAAAACCAAAAAAAATACCAGTATTGGGAGCGCTTGGAATATATTTCCAAAATTTTTCCTCATCCACAGCCCAAATACTTTAGCTATGGCCTCATTTACCTCAGTCCCTTGAGAGGTTAGGTGATGCCAGTCAAAGATGCATCTCCCCAGGGCTCTTGGGGCTGGGCTTTTTGAACCCTAACAAAGAGTGTTTGGTAGTTGCTTTCTTAGACCTGATAGTTTAAAGGAGGTGTGAGGCGCGAGTGTGCAAGGTCAGTCACTCTCTTTTCATGTGCCTCTCGGTTACTTTGGTTTCCTTATGAATGTTGTAGAATTTCTCCATGAAAGACTAATGGAAAGTCTTGGGTTGCAGTCATGCCTCTGTTCCTTTCAGCTTTCCCCACGGAACCTTGAAAAAGTCACCTGGGGCAGCTAGGTGGTGCAATGGATAGAGCACTGGCCCTCGAGTCAGGAGGACCTGAGTTCAAATCCAGCCTCAGACACTTAACACTTACTAGCTGTGTGACCCTAGGCAAGTCACTTAACCCCAATTGCCTCACCCCCCCAAAAAAAAAATTAAAAAAAATACATGTTGATTCATGGCTAACATGGAAGTGTGTTTCATACGTATGATCAATATTGTCATATTGCTTGTCTTCTTGAGGGGGTGGGGAAGGGACAGAAGGGAGAGGACTGGGAACTTAGAAATTTAAAAATGAATGTTTAAAAATTTTCAAATGTAATTGGAAAATTAAAAAAATTGTGGTTTTTTTGGGTTGTTGTTTTTTGTTTGTTTTGTTTTTTTGGAGCATTGAGGGTTGAGTGACTTGCCCAGGGTCACACAACTAGCAAGTGTCAAATATCTGATGTTGGATTTGAACTCAGGTCCTCCTGAATCCAGGGCTGGTTCTTTATCCATTGCGCCACCTGGCTACCCCCCAAACATTTTAAAATATAAGTACATGTTGGTTAATTGGACCTCAGGGTCTTCATCTGTCAGATGAGAAGTTGAACCCTGTGATCTCCAAGATCTCTTCCAGATCTAATCCCTATGACCCTGAGCTGAATTGATGTACTTTCTGTCTTTGTGCAGTGGACCACCCCGCTCTATTTCTCTGTAGTCTGAGAAGGTTTCTTAGAAGGGAGTTGAATATAAAGCAGGAAGCTGTTGCCGGTTTAGGAGTTGGCATGGTAGAAGCCGACCCAAGGGGCAGAGAAAACTTGTTTGACTGGAGTGAAGGAAAGGAGAGGTGTGTGGGTGGTGGAAGGGGGAAACTCGGGATTGGAAAGTGGAGTTACGTCTCTTTGGAACAGGCCCAAATCTCTTTACCAAATTAGGGAATTAACGTCCCACCTTGTAACCAATTCTCTGCCTTTACTAGCCTTCCAGTTTCTGGCTGAAGTTCTGGGCCTTCTGCCTTGTTAAAAAAAGCTATCCACTGTAAAAAAATGATCTCATCAGGACTTGGGATAAAGTTGTCTGCTGGGATAGTTTCTCCAGTCGAGGACTTGACCTGGCTGGCTCTTCCCTCTGAGGATGGAGGGGATTCTCTCACTGAAGAGGTTTAGAGATTCCTGGGCTTCCCTTCCTTCACCAAGGCCTGGGCTGATTTCTAGCCATCTACCTGGCATCTCTGGGGTTTTCCCCTCACCTTTGAGCTCCTTGTGCAGGGGAGAGATGGGCCATTTTTCAAGGAAAGAACTACCAAGGCCAGAAGCACCCCAGCAAGGCCAATGGGATCTTCCCCAGCTTTTGAGTCCCTGGCATGTCCTCCACACCAGAGACTGTTCCCTGAGAGCTGCCATTCTCCTTGGATTTTCAGTCACCTGGGAGAACACAGATGCCTAGACAGAAGCATTGTTTTTCCTAGGGAAGCACTGCTGTGTGTTCCTGTAGGTTTCTGCAGCTACATTTCCTGCCTCTTGCTTCCAAGTCAGTGAGGCTTGTTGAATAAAGCTCTGAATTGGGAGCTCAGGACTCCTTGGTTTTTAATCTTGGTTTTCTTCCTGATTGGCCGATCCTGGGAAAGTCCCTTCTTTTTTCAAGCCCTGGTCTACCTACCTTTTATCTGGAGAACATGCTTCCCAAGCAGCATCGAGTAAAGAGGTGTTCTCAACACTGTTAAGTACTAGATTGGCACAGATATGAAGTCACCACAGGGAATACCTGTCCAGGCCTCGGGGATCCAGACCAGGATTTCTGACTTCCCATCTCTTGTCTCTGTCTAGGAGCACCTAGGATGGAGAGGCACCTCCCTCTCCAGGCACTCCTCCCCCCCCCCCCACCCCAGCCCCAAGCCGACCCCAGCAGGAATGTGCCACTTTATCATGTACTTTAGCTCCAAACCAGGACCATGGAATTCTAAGACTTGAAATAGACCTCAAGAGCAAGATTAGACTCGGGAAATAACACTAGGATTCATTTAAGCCACTTGGAAATGGACTCAAAGTTCCCTTTTCCCTCTGCTCCTAACTCAGTGGACTCACACAGTCTCCACGTTGGAAGGGACCTTACTTATCCCTGTGCAACTGAGCTGACAAGGAGCCACCCAAATTCCACTGGAACATCTTGGACGGGGGAGCCCCCAGGCTTCTTGGGGCAGCTCATTCCAATTGGGAATAATTCTTAATTGCTAGGAAATGTTTCTTTTAATCAGGCCTGCCCCTTTGTAACTTCTACCAGTTGTTTCTAGTTCTGCTCTCGAAGCAAAAGCTGGAGTCTAATCCCCTCTTCTTCAGATGGCCCTTCTAGGACTTAAAAATAGCATCACACCCCCTGCGTCTGTCTTTTCTCCTTAATCCATCCTCCTGTGGCACGAATTTAAGACCCTGACCATTATGTTTAAAGCAGTGATTAAAATAAACAAACCAACAAACATTTGTTTCATCCATGTTGATGTTTGGGGCAATTTTCAATTGGTTAAGGAGCCCCGATGCCTAGTGTTTAAAATTCAGGAGCAAACAAAAACAAAGGAACATTCCATTGCCCCTTTTTCCCGTGAGAGCCATACAATTTACCAAGTGAATTGTGGAACCCTCAATGCAGAAGTTGCAATAAGGTCCCACCCTATTGACCCTGGTGGTTTAAGTGAATTGGTCTTTGGCAGTCACATCTTTGACTGGGAGAAACTAGTGGCTTCAGGGTCTTGGAAGTTAGTCATTAGTTTAGAGAGGTAGAGTCCAGGCCCAGAGGTTATCTGTTGATCCCATAGCAGGAGGTAGGACACTGCCTAAGCCAGCCCAAAGAGATGAGTATCTCCCCCAGGTTTTTATAGTTTCCAAAGAAGAAAAAAAGTCGACCCAGGAAAGGTCAGAACTTCTGCTCAGTGGCTAAGAGCCCTCACTCTCTGGAACCCCTTTCTTTGAAGTACCTGAAATAATTCCTTCTTCAGTGGAAGCACCTCTTCTCCTGTTAAACCTTTGGTGGAGGTGGAGAGCTGTTCACCCTTCTCCATGAAACACCTGAATGAATTTGTGGTCAATTCCACTGTTGTTTAGCCTTGATCACAACTCCCATTCTCTTAACCCAGATCCAAGTGTCCTGCCCTCTGAATTCCTGGGTGCACTAGACCCACGCTGGCTCTGCTGCCTCCAATCCCAGGTGTTCCAGGCCAGGCTTGCCAATTCTCCCTCCCCAGCCCTGACTCCTGGGGCTCTCCAGGTCTGGGCTTGCCTACTGGGGCTGCTGCTCTCAGGTGCTGCTGGTGGTGGAGGATCAGAGGGAGGGACGCTGGGAGGGAGGCCTGGGTACAGGCTCCAGGTGCTCAGCACCCCCCCCTGAGACCTGGTGGCAGCAGCCCTCCCTCCCCCCGCCCCTCTCACCATGGACCTGGGCCACCCTGCCCCCTGAGCATGGAGCAGGGCTGGCCCCAGGGTGACAGCTGCAGCAGGGAGCGGCCCAGGGGCGCCTGTGGCCGCACCCTCAGCGTCTCCGACTCGCTGGACCTGCAGGGCTCCACCAGCTGGGCCATCCAGGCTGCTCTCTGTGCCGCCAGGGAACAGCCCCCCCGGCCCAAGAGCTACTGCGCTGCCCATTCTGGGGCACCTCCTTCCGGTACCCGCAACCTCCTCCTGAGCCTCCTCCGCCCGCGCACCGGCCGCCACCAGAGCCGGTCCGACGGACTGCCCGCCGGGGCCAGCCCCGAGCCCCCTGGGCTCCCTGGGCCCTCTGAACCGGCCACGCCTCCCAGTCCTGGCCCCCCGCGGAGGAGCCGGGCCCTGGGAGAGAAGAAGCTTCGTCCCCGGCCCACCAGCATGACATTCCTGGAGGTGAACCGCCTGGAGCTTTCGGGAGCCGATGGCACCAATGGGGGCCTGGGCCGGGCAGGGAGCTCGGGCTTTCTGAGGGGCAGTTCGCTCTGGAGCAGCCAGCGATGGCAGGTATTCCGGGGGAGCAGCGGGCGGAGCACAGAGTCCCCCCGAAAGGGCTTCTCAGCCTTGAGGAAAAGTTTCAGCTTCCGGCTTCGGCGGGGCCAGGAGATTCGGCGTTCTGAGTCGGGACTGTTGCCCCGTGCCCGGGTTCGAACCAAAAGTGATGGCGATGCCAGTTCTTTACATGCCTTCCCTAGTCGCAGGGACCTGCTGTACCCCGAGGGTAGGCAGGTGGCCCCAGACTCCGCCCGACCCAATACAGGTGCCAACCTCTGGAAACTCCTCACGAGCCGCTTCCGCAGGAGAGAGTCTGGGTCAGCCGGAGCACCACTGCCCCCAGAGCCCCTGTGGAGTCGGCGGGCTGCCACGGCCCCAGTTCTCCTCGGGGTCCAGAGCTCCCCACGGGCATCGGGTAAGGAAGAAAAGTGGGCTGGCCTATCCAGAGGATGGAAGGCCACAGCCGTTCTGCAGACTCTTTCAGGCAGCTCCCAGCCAGTCGAACCTTCTTCCTCTGGGCCCTTGACTCTTATGGCTAGGAGTCAAGTAACCTAGACCCTGGCATCATGTGTAGGGGTCACCTGGCTTCTTGTGCCCAGGTGTAGGAGGCCAAGGACAACCATCAGGGTGTACCTGTGTCCTGTTTTCAAGAGCCATGGGCTATCCACAGGCCATCCTCGGGCTATGGACCCAAGTTGCTTAGATACTTAGCCACTGTTCCCTGGCCCTCAGTTTTCTCATCTGTAAAACTAGAGGATTGGACCAGAGGAGCCCTTAGAGCCCATGAAAATTGGAGATGTGAATAATGAGAGCCTTCTAGGCGAAGGTTGGCGGTCGCATGTGGGATGAAGTCTAGTTGGTTTTATCCCCAAACATCCCATACTCTGGTGGCATCAATTGGTGCAGACTCTGGACCGTGGGTCAGAGGGAAAGGCTCCACTTGAGGGGAGAGAATGGCAGACTCTCTGAGGGCAGGGAGGGCACTGTCTTTGGTTTTGCCTCTGCTTCCTTAAAACCTAGCACAAACTTCTTTCCACGTGTCGAATTGAGGGGTTGGGAGTATCAGCCATAGAGAGTGAGGCTGGAAAGGAGAAGGTGAATTGGAGAACACTCCTGTGTTGTGCACCTCAGGGGCACTGGGTAAATACACACTCATGGAATTGAGCTGAATGACTTTGGGGGAATGTCTAGGGTCATTCCTGGAGGGAAGCAGCCATCTTTGTTCTCTAGGGAAAGCACAAGAGAAGCTCAGGAACAAGTCTATCTGGAGAGAATGACCCTAGGGAAATGGTGGAGTGTTACAGAAACCAGCGACACTCCCCCAGCACACAGGAATTCATAGGGATTTGGGGTGGCGGGCCAGCTGGAGCCAGCCAGTGCTTTGGAGGGGCTCTGGGTACCTAGAGCAAAACCTCTTTCTTTCTTCCCTGGCTGTGGGGGGTGTGTCCCAAACAAGGGCCACTGGAAACCAAATCAGGAGTTCCAGTTGGTGTTAAGTATGGGTTGGGAGAGTAAAGAGAGGCTAGAAGAGGGGAGGAGCAGGATCTGGGAAAGAAAAAAGGAGGGAGCTCCTCATCTGGGAGGAGCATGGGGTGGAGAGTGGGGCTGGGCACTAAGGCACCATGTGGTCTACCCCTTTTCAGAGGCAGCCAGGGAGGGGCCCTTCCCCACTCTTTACCTCTGCTCAGGAATGCGGTGGGTGGCCCCACCCTCCTCTGGGTGAGTTGTTTCTACTCGCAGGGGGAGGCTTGCCTCCACTTCTGGGCCCTGCCAAGTGCCAGGCCTGCCTTGGGTCTGGCCTTAAGACCTGCCATGGAAGTCTTGGGGCCAGCCTGGAGTGTCTTGGGGATAGAGAAGGTGAAGGATACTACGGCATGAGCAGCCAGGAGCAAACTCCAAAGGGCTTGACCCTGCTCCTAAGGATGCCCAGTCCCCTGGCAGAGGCTTGTTCCATGGGAATAAGTAGATGGAGCTAAAGGGGGTCAGAATACGAGCTGTGAAAGGGGGAATTGTACAGGCTGCCCCATTCCTAATGATTCTGTTGTCTTTCTTTGCCCCACAGATTCATTTGTCAATAGCCAAGAATGGACCCTGAGCCGATCTGTCCCTGAGCTTAAAGTGGTAAGTGAAGGCAGGAGGGAGGGAGGCCTGCCCCCTGCACTGGGAAAAGATCATTGCCTCTGAGAAGTACCAGGCATGTGGCCTAGGCCTCTCTCCTCCTTGTTCCCAAACGCCATCTCTTCCTGCCCCGTTTCTTCTTTCCTTCCAGTTACAGCTAGCTCTCTGTAGATATTCCATTATTCCCTACCCCAACTTCTTCCTTCCCTTGCTTTTCCTTCTCCCATCATCTCACTTTCTCCCTCCCACCTTCCCTTTTGTTCCTTGTTTTCCCCCCATGGCCTCTACTCCTCCTTCTCTCTCACTTGCTTGTTCTTCCTTCCCCATCTTCTCTAGAGAGACAGAGCTTGTTTTCTTTTTTCCCTTCTAGAGTAGCTGGGCAGCTCAGTGGAAAGAGCACTGGGCCTTGAGTCAGGAAGACCTGAGTTCACTATCAGCCTTAGACACTTATTGGCTGTGTGGCCCTGGGCAGGTCACTTAACTTCTCTTTCTGTTATAACCCCTCTAGATGAATGGGTGTGTGGATAGATGGATGGATGGATGGATGATAGATCTAGATATCTACCTCAGTTTCCTCAAATGTAAAATGGAGATAATAATAGTCCGACCTTTCAGAATTGTTGTCAGTATCAAATGAGATAATATTTGTAAAGTGCTTAGCACTGTGACTGCCTGTATGTGGTTGGCATTTAATAAATATTCCCTCCATTTTCCTCTTCTTTGTTTTCTCTAATACATATACTAACTCTAAGATGAGCTAATAATAATAGTTCACATTTATATATCATTTACTTTGTGGCAGACACTGTGGTAAGAGCTTAACAAATATTATCTCACTTGATCCTCATGATCACCCTGGGAGGTAGGGGCTGTTATGATCCCCATCTTACTGTTGAAGAAACTGAGGCAAACAGAAGTTAAGTGACCTGCCCAGAGTCACGTAGTTAGTGTCTGAGGCTACATTTGAACTCAGGTATTCCTGACTCCTGGCCCAGGGCTCTCTACTGCACCATATCTCTCTTCTCCCTGATATATATATTAACCCTAACATTCTCTCTGTCTTGTTCTCTGTCTCTCTCCTTCCTCCCCTTTCCCTCCTCTCCTCCCTCCTTTCTCCACCCTTTCACACACCTCTTGCCTCATTCTCTCTGACCCCTTGTCTCACTCCCTTGTCTCTCCCTCAGGGCATTGTGGGGAACCTGTCTAGTGGGAAGTCAGCTCTGGTGCATCGATATTTGACGGGGACCTATGTCCAGGAGGAGTCCCCAGAGGGTGAGTTTTCTGGGCCTTTACTTTGTACCAAAAGGAGGGAAATGCTTTCTGGTATGAAATTTGTACTTTCACATATATTGCCCCAAGGATCTCTTGCCCTCTTCCTGTTCCCAGTTTTCCAGAGAAATGGGGCTTTGATGCCCCTCCCCACCCCTCCCTTCCTCTTCCAATCCCCTCCAATTTCTTTATCCTCCCTGAGGTGAGGTCCTAATTATGTTTTCTGTTCCCAGGGGGCCGATTTAAGAAGGAGATAGTAGTGGATGGTCAAAGTTACCTGCTGCTGATCCGAGATGAAGGAGGCCCCCCTGAACTCCAGGTGATTGATTACCCTTCTACCCACCATACATATGTATGTACAGACATACATATATATGTACACCAACTCTCTCTCCACCCCTCTTACTCCCCCCTTCTCTCTTCCCTTTCATCCTCTATCTTCCCCCAATCCCTTTTCTTCAGGCTTCCAACTAGACATAAGGATTTTAGAGGCGAGAAGACTGTGATGATTATTTTACTGAAGCTCTATGTTTTTCTACATCATAACCATTTCAGATATATCTCCACCCCCACCAAGAAAACCAGATGAACAAAAAGAGCAGATGCAGTGATAAATACAGAATTCTCTGTTTGATGCTTTAGGCCCCTCCTACCCATCCAGTCTTCTTTTTCTTTTTCTTTCTTTTTTTTTTTTTTTTGGTGAGGCAGTTGGGGTTAAGTGACTTGCCCAGGGTCACACAGCTAATAAGTGTTAAGTGTCTGAGGCTGGATTTGAACTCAGGTCCTCCTGAATCCAGGGCCGGTGCTCTATCCACTGTGCCATCTAGCTGCCCCCCCATCCAGTCTTCTTACACCTTACGCCAGTTCCTCTTCGATTCATGACTCTGGCCTCCCAGCTGTTCCACAAAGCAAACACTCCATCTCTCCGGTCTGGGCATTTTCTCTGACTGTGCCCCTGGCCTGGAACACTCCCTCCTCCCCTTTGCTTGCTGCCTTCCCCGGCTTCCTTCAAAGCCCAGCTAAAAGCCTACCTTCCACAGGAAGCCTTTCCCAATCCCTCTTTTTTTTTGGTGAGGCAATTGGGGTTAAGTGACTTGCCCAGGGTCACACAGCTAGTAAGTGATAAGTGTCTGAGGCCGGATTTGAATTCAGGTACTCCTGACTCCAGGGCTGGTGCTCTATCCACTGCGCCACCTAGCTGTCCCCCCAATCCCTCTTAATTCCAGTGTCCTCCCTTTTAATTATTCCCTCTGTTTCCTGCATTAAAGCTTGTTTGTATGTTTTCATTTGTTTGTTTTCTTCCCCGTTTGATTGTGAGCTCCTCAAGGGTAGGGCATGTCTGCTTCTTTTTGTATCCTTAGTGCTTAGCACAGTGCCCAGCACACTGGGGGGCACTAAATAAATAAATGCTTATTGGTTACTGACTGGCCCTGCCTAGTAGCACACGTGATATTCCACATCTATTGTCCCTCACCTTCTTACCAAAAGGAGGGAAGTACTTGTGTGGAATTTGTACTTTCACATATATTACCATTATCCTTTCAGGTTGGCAGGGCCCTCAATAGCCACCTTAGACAGCCGAGGTGCAGAAGATGTCTTATGTCTTGTCCAAGGTTTGAGATGCAGGTTTCTTGACTTCCAGTTCCATGATTCTAAGCCCCTTTCTCAGGAGGGTGAGCTCCAGAAAAGACAACAAGACTGAGGGCCTCAAACTGGCCTGGTTTGGGAAGCTTTTCAGCCTTTGGACACTGGGGTGATGTGACTTGTTTTCTCCCCGATACAGTTTGCTGCCTGGGTGGATGCTGTGGTGTTTGTGTTCAGCCTGGAGGATGAGATCAGCTTCCAGACGGTGTACAACTATTTCCTTCGGCTCTGCAGCTACCGTAGTGCCAGCGAGGTGCCCATGGTCCTGGTGGGCACTCAGGGTGAGGCTGGGGAGGCTGGGCCAGGGAAGACAATCCAGAGGAGTCACCTAGGGTTTAGTGGGATTTGACAGTGACTCTGTGGAAGGGCAGAGTGCATTTATCCCAGGGCAGGTATAATGGGAATGAGCCACAGAAAAGTAATCTTCTGGACAGGACTTAAGTCAGTGGGCAGGTGTAGGTTCCTAGGTATCACTTAATGCTTACTGCCTCTTAGTCTATCCTGTACTTGTGATACTGAACCTTGCATTAGGGCCCATCATATCATCCCTGCCTGAGCTGCCCAGCCCGTAACAAAAACTTTTTTCCTCATTATCTGTCTCCCCCCCCCCCACACACACACACACCTTGTCTTCCCCAGATGGCACAAATTCAGTTCTGGAACTAGAAAAGATTTTAAAGCTGAGGAAACTGAGGTCCAGAGAAATAAAATAATTTGCACAAGGTCACAGAAAGTGGTGCATTTGGCACAAGAGTCCAAATCACAGGACTCCTGGTCCCATTAATTGTTTTATTGATGCCTTTTTGAGGCCTATCCATCACTTCCCAGTGACTCTCCTCCCTGTAGCCCACCCCACCCTTAACAAACCAACAGAATCCTCCCTCATAACACAAATACATTTAAGCAGAAGAGACCAACACTTTGGCCGTTGCTGACAATGTGTGTCTTATCCCACACATGTAGTCCACCACTTCTCTTGAGGACTGGGAGGCATGTTCCACCAGCAGTGCCCTGAAGCTACCTCTGTCCATCCTTCCCCCAACCAAATGCCCTTTCCTTCCTGTGTGTATTTCCACTCCTCACCAAACTTGATTCCTTTGTTTTCCTCTCCCCAACACCCCCTATCAGACGCTATCAGTGCTGCCAATCCTCGAGTAATCGATGATAGCCGGGCTCGAAAACTCTCCACGGACCTGAAACGCTGCACCTACTATGAGACGTGCGCAACCTACGGACTCAATGTGGAGCGTGTCTTCCAGGATGGTAACATTGGGCATGGGGCTGGGTTTGAGAACTCGAGAGAAGCATCCTCTCCTCCCTCCAACGAGGGGTGCAGGAAGGCTTTCCTGGTGGGTTGCTGTGGCCGGGTGTTCCAGGGGAGGTTTTAAGGTGGGCTTTCCCCTTTCTCCCAGAGGAGGTAACTTGACTGTGCTGTCCCCTGCAGTGGCACAGAAGGTGGTGGCCTTGCGGAAGAAGCAACAGCTAGCCATTGGGCCCTGCAAGTCACTACCCAACTCACCCAGCCACTCGGCCGTGTCTGCCGCCTCCATCCCAGCTGTGCACATCAACCAGGTGTGGGCCCCTGACCTTCTGTCCAGCTGTCCATCCCCATTCTGTACCCTGCTTTATCGCCAGGCTTGCCTCTCTATGTCTGCCTCTGCTACAACCTGCCCCCCAAGCATGATCTTTGGAGAACCATTTGCAAGGCGAGAATTCCATTTGGCTTCTGCAGTTTGCTGTACCCCTCTTTGCAGTTTGTGCTATTCCCCCCCCCCAAAAAGTATCCTCAACTCCTTCCTTTCACCAGCTTTTGGTCCCAGATCACTATGCTATGAGAACACAGATATCTGGTCGAACTAGCACACTATGAAACTATTTCCCTAAGAACTATTTTTCCTGTTAGGGAGAAAATCATCTGGTAACCTCACTCACACAAAGCCTTTAGGGATTTAACATCTAACTCTTCTTAGAAATCTTTGCATGTTAAAAGCATTGGGAAAGGCAGTACTTAACACAAAGGAATGAATGGCTAATGGTGGAATCAATGGGGGAGATACTTTTTTTTTTTTCCGGGGCAATGGGGGTTAAGTGACTTGCCCAGGGTCACACAGCTAGTAAGTGTCAAGTGTCTGAGGTCGGATTTGAACTCAGGTCCTCCTGAATCCAGGTCTGGTATTTTATCCACTGCGCCACCTAGCCGCCCCCAGGGGAGATACTTTTGAATCCCTCAAACCATAAGCCACTCTCCTTAAACTTCTGCCCGTCTCCCTCTGTTCTTTTTTAAAAATATTTTTGTGTATTTTGATAAATATTTCCCAATTACATATGAAATTTTAAAAAGTATTATTTAAAAAAAAAATTGAATTCCAAATTCTGTTTTCTTCTATTTTTGACCCGATTTTTTCCCCCTCAGCCCATGACACATGGAACTAACATGACTTGTCATTGACTATATTTCCCCCTCCCAAGCCTCTCCTCACCTCTGCCCCTCTTTCAGCTCCTCTCTGTACCAGTGGGATGTGGTCACACAGCTAGCTCATTTAAATATTCAGAGGACATGCCACCCGGTCTTGCAACAGGAGCTGGTAGTGAAGATGCCGGTTTAGCACTCCTTTCTCTCTCTGCCCTTGTTGGGGTGGAGGGAAGCATGCAAGTCAAATGATCTGTACAGCCAGTGAGAACTTAACCTGCAGCTAGCTAGTCCTCCTTCGCTGCTCTGCGTGTCTCCTGCATTGAGGATCTTCCATTAGGTTAATACCTTGTAACCTTTTCTATTTCTTAAAAAAAAAAAATTTCTTATACACTTCAATCATTTTCCAAGACAACCTTCTCTCCCCCCCCCCCCCCAACCCTCCTGGTGTAACTAAGACCTGCAGTTAAGCAAAACACACTGATACATTGTTGGTGTTTAATAGAATAGACTACTTTCTGAATCTGTATTCCACCCCCTCTGCTGGGAAGAGAGGTGTACAGCATCATTGTCATCATCAGTCTTCTCTTCTGGAACCAAGATCAAGCTTTTCATTGAACTGAGTTTGAATGTCAATTAGTGCCGTTATTTGCCTTTATCTTATTGTGGTCATTATGTAGAGGGTTCTATTGGTTCTTCTTACTTTGCCTCCTGCAGGTTGATGTGGGTATTCCCAAGTTGCTCCAAATTCTTCCTTCATCTTTTGTCATTTCTTATGGTACAGTGGTATTCCATCACTTTCATATCTCACCTGATTTGTTCAGACATTACCCAATTACTGGGCACCCACTTTGTTTCCAGTTTCTCCTATGGCCATAAAAGGGTGCCATCTATAAATATTTTGACATCTCCTTCTGTCTTTCCTCCTCTCCTTTACCTTGGATAAATGTCCAGTAATGGGATTGTTGGGTCAGAAAAATATGATTAGTCTAATGACCTTTCTTCAGTGGTTCCAACTTGTTTTCCAGAATAAGTGGATCGGTTTCCAGCTCCATCAACAGTGTGTTAATACGTCTGTCTTCACTGATTTATTTTTTGCCCGCACCTGTGATTCCATCAGTGATTTCACCTGTGCAGATTTAAAGTCCAAGAGCATTCCTTAGCATATTGAGAAGCTTAGATGACTTGCCCACTGTCACACAGCCAGGAAAGATCGGGGCCAGAACTTGAACCCAGATCTTCTTGACTCTAATGCCAGCTGCCAGTCCATTATGCCTTGCTGCCTCTTCATTGATTGATTTTTCTCACCTTTTATCCTCTTGGGCAATTGACTGGGTCCGAGGTAAAACCTCAGACTTGTTTGATGGGCTTTTTTCCTATTCATGATTTAGAGCATTTTTTAATATGGTGCTAGGATCATCCCCTTCTCCTGAAAACGGTTTGTCTCCTTTGACCTTCGACCTTTATTTGGGGAAGCCATTCTATTTTCATCCTGTATCCTTTTCTGATTTCCCATCCATCCAGTCCCTATCATGCATCTAGGACTCAGATCAGAAGCCTCAACCTTCTCTGTTCCCCTTTCCATCTAGCCTTTGACTCTCCCAGGCCCTACAATCATTCACATCATCCAGGAGAGCCCAATTCCACTCAAGCTTGCTTCTCTTTGGCTGTCCCCATACAGTTTGGGAGGAGGTGCAGTAAACATCTCCAGGTGGTCCCAATCCCATGCACACACAACCCCCCCCCCCAACCCGGTGAGAGGACAAAGACAACAGGATTCCCTTTTGAATTCTGCCACTATCCGTTTTTTCTGACCAAGGCTCCTTTGCTCCAGTCCCCTTCTGGTTCCCCTCCTAGAGTATTAGTGCAAATGACCCTAAAGAGGTCAGCTTTGTAAAAGCAATCTTGATTTAATAGGAGAATTTGGGGAAGTGGGGATGAGCCTTCTGGGGGCCTGACCTTTGTGGAGGCAAGAACTGAACTATCTGCCTCTTGGCTTCTCTCATCCCCTTGCATCCACTCTTCCCCGTGATCTCTCACTTTGGGAACCCTCTGTCCTCTCCACAGTCTAGTGTGACTACAGGAACACAGGCTTAGAGATTAACTTGTTCAGGACCCCCACTTTACAGATGAGCAAACTGAGTCCAGAGAGAGGTTTAGTGCCTCGCCGGGTGACATACAAATAGTGTCTGTCAAGATTCAGGTCCAAGCCTTCTGATTCCAACTCTCCATGCTCTGGGTGGGAAGCTAGTATTTAGGCTCCCCAGTTTGAAGGTCAGCCTTCCCTTCTACTGCCCCCTCCAAGACCCATCTCATTTCCCTAGAGCTCTTTCCGTCCCTCTCCGAAGTCCCCCTCACCAGCACTCTCTGTCCTCAGGCCACGAATGGCGGCAGCAGCGCTTTCAGCGACTACTCATCCTCCGTCCCCTCCACCCCCAGCATCAGCCAGCGGGAGCTGCGCATCGAGACCATCGCTGCCTCCTCCACCCCCACACCCATCCGCAAGCAGTCCAAGCGACGATCCAACATCTTCACGGTATGTGGCCCTGCCTCTCCCTTCCCCCACCCTCTCCCAGAGTCCCACTCTGAACAGGCCAGGCTGAGCCCAGGAGAAGGGAGATGGTCAGGAACCATGCAAGGATGGCCTTCTGAGGCAGGAGGTCTCAGAACTCTTGGCTGAGGAGAGTCCCTTCCACTTAGAGACACACACACACACACACACACACACACACACATTCTCTCTCTCTCTCTCTCTCTCTCTCTCTCTCTCTCTCTCTCTCTCTCTCTCTCTCTCTCTCTCTCTCTCTCTCTCTCTGCAAGGGCATTTTTCCCTGCTTCCTTGTGGACATCACTCATTTCCCTAGCTCCCAGCCCAGACGCATAAAAGACCCTCATCTCTTGCCCCACCTCATCTATACACATTCAGTTCTCCTGTCTCTTAGGATACCTAGAGCCTCACCTTTCCTCCCATAATCAAGACCTGGATGGAACTGGAAGGGATCTTAGAGACCCAAGGGTATTTGTTTTGCAGATGGAGAAACTGAGGCAGACAGTGGTAAATGTGACTTGCTTAAGGGCCAGGACTTAGAACCCAGGTGTTCTCAGGGCTGATCCAGAACTTTTTTAATTCTCCCAACTGCACCGTGCTACATTAGATAGAAGGCACATACACTTCCTACCCCATCCTCTTGATTGGTTTGACCCCAACTTGAAAATTATGTCTCAGTACTTAGGGCTACCGACTCTCGCACGCACTCCCACGTGGGCTCGTTCCTCCTCTTGTTACATTCGACACATGCAGATGTACGTGGACACATGGGTCCTGCTGCCGAATCCATTGACAGACACTGGCTCTCTGCAGTCTTGTGCTGACCCACCCCTTGGCTCTTCCCTCCATTCTTCCCCACCCCCATTGCCAGTTCCTGGCCCACAAGGCCAAACCCTCTGGCTCGCACTCTGGACCATTGCTGGGGTCACAGCTCAAAGATACGTGAGCTTGCCATATGGATTTGGGGAGGAGAGGGGAGGGAATCTCACCGACTACCAGGCAATCTGTCCTTCTGCGTCACTCTGTGCGTCTCTTCCCAAATCCTAGAGTTTTGACTCCCAGCCTGGCCCTACGTCCAGCCAGCCAGGCCTGGTTCCACCTGGGCTCTCAGGAACCTTGCCCGGGGCCAGGGTTTCCAAGGGCCTGATCCTTCATCTAGCCCCTCTACCCTCTTCCTTATCCTCCAGACTTCCTGCTGCTCTCCAGCCTGCCCCCACGGTGTGCCCCAATTGCCATTCCCTCACCCCCCGCCGCTTTCCCTCATGCTCTGCTAAGTGGTCTTCTTCCTGCTGACAGCTCCCGCTTACTGCACTTCCCCTGTCCTTGACCCCGGCTAAACGCTATGCCTCCCCCTCCCACCTACCCACCCTCTTTTTTTTTTTTTTCCTACTCCTTGTGAAATAAACTGCCCTGGTAGTTGCCTGCTCCTTCTCCCCCTCACCCTGCTGCTGCTGCTGCTGCTGCTGCTGCTGCTGCTGCTGCTGCTGCTGCTGCCGCCACTACCGCTGCCACCACTGCTGCCGCCAGTGTCGTAAATACTGCTATTTGCCTGTACACACGCCGACCACCATTAGCGCCCGACACCCTGTTCCTCAACATCCTCCATCAGGCCTTTGACCCCATTCTTTTTATCTCCCATCCATTCTCATTAACCCCCCACTCTCATCATCCCCCTCGCCCTGTCACTGCCTGCCCTCCCTCCCGTGAGTCAGCTCCATGACACTCCTCAATGACCGTGGCGTGCTCCTACTCTCTCCTTCCCATCTCACGACTCTCTGCCGTCCTTGCTGTGGTGACCTCACACTCTGTCCTCTTGGCTGTCGGTGATAATCTCACACCCCGCCCTCGCCTCCTCTTCGAGACCCATTCTCTCCATCTCTGCAATGGCGACCTCGTTTCCTTTCCACCGCTTCCATGGCGACCTCAGTTTTTGCACCATTGTCTCCGGGTGACCTCGTGCTTGTCTGTCACGGTGGGTGCACCCCGGGGGAACCTCACCTGCACATCGTCACCACTCGGGGTGATCGCCCCTCCCCCTCCCATCATCTTCCCTCATGTCACCTGCTCACGGAAAGAAGTCCTCACAGTGTACCCGCCATTGTCCCCGTGGTTCTGCCTGCTGTGTTGCCTATGCTCAGTTGCCGTCGATCCCTTCTACCCGCCCCCTTTCCCTACCCCTTCCCCTACCCCATCCCACCCTCCCATGACCTCACATGCTCATTTTGTTTTGGAATTCCTTTGCTGACCCACGGGGGCCAGGCCGGTCCCTGAACCCCCTGTCTGGGGAACCTGGTGGCAGTGGTCCCACCCACCCCTTCGCTGGGCTGAAGGGTCGGTGAGGTGAGGACGGGCCAGGGGCAGTGGTGGGCAAGGGAGGGTAAGGGCTCAGGCGGGCTGCCTGTGGCGACGGCTTGCTCTCGGACGGTTTCGTTTTCCAATCTGTTCTTCCCGCTCCCTCTGGCTGTACTTCCTCCCATGTGGCTGTCTCACTCAGCCCTTTGGCTCCCTCCCTGCCCCCTTGGCTCTCTGTAGCCCTGGGCAGGACAGAGCAGGAGGGATGGGGACTCAGGACCACCAAGTGGCGAAAATTTCCTGTTGAGATGGACGCTTGGCCCCTGGTGCAGCTGCCCCAGGTCTTCCCAGCAGGGGTGCCTCCACCACCACCACCACCACCACCACCACCGCTACCTCCACCACCACCACCACCACCACCACCACCGCTACCTCCACCACCACCACCACCACCACCACCACCACCACCACCACCACCACCACCGCTACCACCACCGCCTCCTCCTCCTCTTTGCTCTCCCCGGCGCCTCGGTCTGCCCTCTCCGGGGCCGGGCTTGAGTATAACTTGCCAAAATCTTTATTCTTTCGATATTTGCAGATATGTGCCACTGTTTCCAACTTTTCATCAACAAAAAGACCTTTCCAACTCCTTCCAAATTAGAAGACCAGGTGGTGACACAGCACCTCTGGACATTGTCCCCCTGTACGGGGCCGGAGGCGGGCCGGGCCTTGGGACTGCTCTCAGATGAGAAGCGGCCGCGTGCTCCCCACTCCAGAGACCCACAGGAACCTTTGTAACTAACCCCCACCCCCAGGGAAGGCTAGGAACACTGGAGCCAGCAGCTGCGGGGCGCCTGGGGGGACCAGGGCCGGCTGGACACCGCCGCGCCAGGCTCACTGCATGGAGAAGAAGGGAGCTCGGCCCCACGCCCATCGGCCAGGCCAGCGTGATGGCGGCCCCAGAGGGGATGGGGGAGTCCAAGCGCCTGCTTCAGCCCAGCTGCTCCTGGGGGGAGAAGCTTGCCCGCCCCTTCCTTCCTCCTGCTCCTTCCTGCATGGACTACTGCCGCTCCTGCTCCGGACGCCGCCGCTTGCCTTTTTTCCCCCTCTTTCTGGCCTCCCCCTATTTCCTAGGAGCCGAATTCGGGTGGACTGTGTCCTGGGAGCCCAGTGGGGGGCACCCAGCCCTCATCCTCGCCTCTCTCTCTCCTCTCTCTCCGTCCACCGTGCCCCTCCAGCCATGCTGGCGTGCCCGGTGCACCGTGCCGTGGTGTCTGTTGTAGACGGGCCACCTGCCCGCTCCCTCCTGGACTCTACTCCCCCCGATGTTGTGCCCTCTGCTGCCAGCCACCACCCCCCTTCCCGACCACCCTAACCCTCCCCCCTCCCCGGGCTGTGCGCTCATCGTGCCCTCGGTATTTCGTGTCCTTGCTCTTTTGTAAGAGGCGGCCCTGGCCCAGTGACCTGTGCTGCTCTGTATGGTGCCGTGTGTAAGAATAAACCCGTTGGAATACTCGTGGTGTCATTTCCTTCCCTCTTCCCGCCGCCCCCTGCCCCCAACCCACGGCCAGACCCTGCCCAGGAAGAGGGAGGAAAAGAGGGAGGGACCCAGGAGTTTGAGTGGGCCGTTCTTGCCTCATCTGCCCAGGGCTTCAGCTAATGCACCTGTGTCTCTCTCTTTCAGTCTCGAAAGGGCACCGACCTGGATCGGGACAAGAAGGCGCTGGAGTGTAAGGTGGACAGTATCGGCAGTGGTCGAGCCATCCCTATTAAACAGGTTTGCATTTCACCGTTGCAGCCCAAGTTGGGAGAAGGGACTGTGAGGAGTGGGCCTGGCTGTAACTGAACCTGAGGCCCCAGGGCCTTGGCCGGTCCAGCTCTTCATCTGAGCCTCCATGATACAATATGGGCTCATACCAGGGAGAAAGAACTCCTCTCTCCCTCCATCCCTTCATTCAGCAAACATTTATTAAGCGCCTACTATGTGCTGGGCACTATGCTAAGTACAAGGGAAGGTAGGTCTGCCTCTTTTTAGCACCAGCTACTCATGGCAAACATGGCTTTGCTGATCCTTGGGTACTTGGGAAGGATTTACAAAGTTATCTGTGCAGTAGTTCTTCCTCCCACACACACACACAGACCCCATCATGCCCTTCCCCTAGGCTTTGTGACTCTCCGGGAGGAGGCCCCACCCAACACAGCAAAGGCCTTCCTCTGGTTCAACCAGTAGCTCAAAGTTACCAGTGAAACATTGGGCTTGCCCATTATCTCCCATCCTTAGGATGCCATGGACCCAGCTCTTTTTCCAGAGAGCCAAGGGGGAAATTGGAGGCAGGGGCAGCCCTGGGCTGTGACTGCTCTGCTGGAATTGTTGGCTGGAATTGCTGCTGGTTCTTTGGTAGCTTCCCACTGAGGCTACGCCATGGGCAAGTTGGGCTTCTGGGGTCTTTGGAATCACCCCTGTTGTTTCGCCTGCAGTAGCCACAGGGGGGCAGCAACAGGCCGTGACTACTGGGCTGTGGTCCCCAGTTCCCGGCAGTGCAGAGCTTGGGAGCTGAGATAGGTGGAGACATCCCTCCCTCCCTCTCCATCACCCTAGTGCAATCATGTTGAAGCAGACCTTAGGACTGGTCTAGAAGGGGAAAAGTCTCAGAAATACTGTCTTGGGAATGATACGTATCCCCTGGGAGAGGAGACTCTGTCCCACCTGTGTTCAGTCAGGGATGCTCACAGGCTGATTGTAACCACATGAACCCTGGGGGAATCCGCCCTCTCTGCCTTCTCCCATCTCCGCCAGTCACTGCTTGGCAGTGCTGCTCAGCACAGGACTCTCCCACTCAGCCCCCTTTTCTTTAGGGACAGCCCCTTACTAAGGAACATTACCTAGTGGGTGTGTGTGCAGGGTAGGGGTGGGGGAGCATATGTACAGGTCTGCAGGCACAAAGGCCTTTTGGGGTTTGGTAGTTCCCAGGCATCGTGAGCTCTGTATCTAAGGCTGGTGTGTTAGCAAAGCCAACAGAAGTCCAGTCTCTGAGGACTAAAATCACACCAGGATGCTTTCTAGAAAGTGAATATGAGAATGGTCAATGAAATGCGATCTCTGCGGGTGATGAGGTAGACTGCCTGAGGACTGAGGCCTGGCATGGCCAGGGTGTCTGGGGCTTGTGAGGGTCTAGCAGGCTTGGCCACAGCCGGCATGTGGTTGGTTTGTCAAGCATTGAGCCTTTGCAGGGCCGGTTTTGGAGGATGTAGGTTCAGAGACACTAGGATTGTATATGTGACCTTGTAGGGCTGGTAGGTCCAGGCCTTGGATTCTGGGATGGTTGTTCGGAAGTTCATTTGTGCCCATTGGTATACTTTCTGTTCGCCTGCTGCCTATGGCATTTATTGTCTTTTTGTCCAGCAGGTGACACCTGTAGTCTTCATTAGCCGGAACAGTATAGAATTTTAGAGCTTAGTTGGATTATATTTGTCTTGTCCCTGGCTCTGAGCTGGTTCTAGGCTGGGCTGGTTCAAGTGCTGTTGATGCCTGCTGAGTGGCTGAATACTTACACCCTGGCATATCAGCAACAAATAGTGAGTGCCTACTTTGCTGGGCAGTTAGACATTGGGACACGTGTAGAGTGTCATCCTCAAGGTGGGGTGGTTAGTGTTTTGTGTGTATCTTGGGGGAGGAGGGTGGGACCAGCCCCATGGCACTCCTTGTGGGGTGGGGAGGATGGCACACATGCCCTCAGGTGGCATGTATGGCAGTTATAGATGTGTAGAGAGAGCCTCCACCTCTTGTGGAGTGTGTCTGGTGAACAGAACCAAGCGCTGTGGTGTCTGGATGGGGCAGGACTAGCCCGCTGTGTGGTGTCTGTATGGAAGGCAGGATAATTCCCCTGCCCCTTCACTTGTCGAAGTCGGGGTGAGAGGCAGGACCAACCTCCTCTGGGTGGTGTACCTATGAGGGGAGGGGGCATGCCCGTGTTGAGGAGAGAGGAGATGTGTGTTTGGCCTGACTGACAGGTGAGGGATACAGGAAGGGACCCCAGCCTGTGGGCGTGTAGGTGCCGGATTCAGAAGGAGGGCCATTGGGCTGGTGCTCTGGGGTGACAGCTGGTGTTCGTGTGCTGCTCTCAGGCTTACAAAGCCCTTTCCTGTCTTAGCTGGGGCTTTACAGCAGCCCTCTCCACACCTGGAGTAGCCCTCCAAGGGGCCAGGCCTTGGGTCCAGTAGCTGCCCTTTCATGTTGGCTCCCTGCCTCCCCCAGGTGGACATGAAGGTTCCTGCAGTCATTACCTCCGAAGTCTGCCTGGGGAGGGAGGGAAGGGAAAGGGGGGAGGGGGGTGGGGTGAGGAACGTGGAGAGAGAGGGAAGAGGAGACAGACAGACACACAGACACACTCACGGCGTCAGAGGATGACACAATTGTAGAGTTGGAAAGGTCCTTGTTGAGGTCGTTTAGCCCACCCCTTCATTTTACAGATGTGTTGGAGAGAGGTAAGTGCACCTCCCAAGGTCTCCTAGGTAGTAACCGGCAGGGGTGGGGTTCAAACCCAGTTCCTCAAGTCTCTGGATATAAGATGGGAACAGTATTAGGCTGCACCTTCTCCTTAGGTGCTGCTCTGCAGACAGAGGCCAGGCTACCTCCAGGGTCCCAAGGCCCCTCCCTCTGTTGGCAGGGGGGAGGAGGGAGTTGGGAGCCCAGGCAGGGCTACTGTGGTGGTGACAGCGGCAGTGATGGGGGGCGGGGGGAAGAGGGGTGCGGGTGCACTATGTAGTCACTGCCTGGGGATTTCCTAGCCAGTCATCATGCTGTTGGCCTTCCTGGGACAGAGGGTGGCAGCAGGACCAACCCACAGCCCAGCCCTTGCCCCCCCCCCATGTGACGCTGCTCCCTCCCTCCCTTACGCTCCCCCTCTGTCCTATCTCCCCTTTCCTTTTCTTCCCCTTCCCACCCCCCTGCCCTTGTCCTCCCTGGGCTCAGCTCTGGCACCTCCCCTTTGCCCCCCCTCCTGTCCTATCTCCCCATTTCCTTTTCTTCCCCTTTCCCCCCCTCCCCAGCCCCCCGGCTCCTGCTGGGAGTAGAGATTGCATTTCATTTACCATTTGCATTCCCAATCAATCCGGACTCCGCAATTAAGTCGGCTGGCGGAGCTGGGAGGGAGGCGGGTGGTGGGAACAGGTCCTCTGGGGGCCGTCGCCTCCGCACCGCTTCCATTCCGCCCCAGATTGCTTCCTGCTTCACCATGCACAGCCCCAGCCCAGCCTGGGGAGGGGAACAGGGACCCCCATAGCTCTTCCCTCTTCTGAGCTGCAGGAGTTGGGGGCGGCAGCAGGGAGAGTGGGAAAGAGACGAGGGGTAAGCTGGTCCTTCCCCTAACCCAGCCTCCTCCCTTCTCCCTCCAGGGCTGTCAGGATAGATTAGAGAGCCAGGCTGGAGCAGGTAAGAGGTAGAGAGGGGAGTGTAGGGTTGGGCCAATGCCTGGGAGTGGGAGGGAGGCTGAGTCCCCAGACCCCATCTTGCAGTCGCCTCCTACGCGGCAGCCTGAGGCGGGCTCATCCCACGCCCTCTCAGCTAACGAGCATCATTACCGCCTGACTGCTGGCTCATCTACTCCCCTGCCTAAGAAGGCCCAGGCTAAGGAAGGCGTTCTGCCAGGGGAAGGGGCTTCCCACTCAGAATATCGGCCTGGCATCCCAGCCAGGCATACCTCACATCCCTTAATCTGGGTTCCCTGGTTGATTAAAGATGAGGAAGGCCTGGGTTCCTTCCAACTCTGAGAGTCTGTGATCTGTGACCTAATGAGACTCCAAGGAACTTAGATATGGCAAAGGGGGACAGTGGTGAGACTGGAAGAGGGACTCGGCATCGAGTGATTATGATGAAGTGAATAGGGAAAGAGGACAAGGTTAGTTTGAAATGGAGTGAAAACAGAGGCTTGGGTGAGAGCCAATTACAGGAGCTCAGGACTTAAACGAGAGCACAGTGAGAGGCAGTTTGTCCCACAGAGGTGGGCCAGAGACTTGGAGCTTCTCAGGGAAGATGCATGTTTGTCCTTACTGAGCATATGAGCTAGCATGGGCCATATATATGCTCTGGTCCAGTGCCCACCCCCCAGTGTCATTTTATGAAGATGAGGAAACTTGGGTCCAGAGAACTCTGGGTCACACAGCTAGTAGTAATTATAGAGATGGGTCCCCAGATCTCCCTATTCCAACATTCTTCCTCCTAGAAAAGGGGTCAGTCAGCAAGCTACAGCCCCAAGGTCAAATCCATGCTAAGAATGAATTTTTTTTTTGGTGAGGCAATTGGGGTTAAGTGACTTGCCCAGGGTCATACAGCTAGTAAGTGTTAAGTGTCTGAGGCCAGATTTTAACTCAGGTCCTCCTGACTCCAGGGCTGGTTGGTACTCTATCCACTGCGCCACCTAGCTGCCCCAAGAATGATTTTTATATATAATGAAACTTTATTTAAGAATATAGAAACCATCCTTAGCTTGCAGGCCGGTACAAAAACAGGGCTCGTTAGATTTGGCCCACAGGCCAAAGTGCACTTAGCAACCCCTGCGCAGGACCACACTCCCTCTCATGTATGAGTAGGTAATGGGTCGGGTCTAGATGAGACCACCAGCTTGACTTTCCCAGGCAGCAAATAGACATTCTCTCAGAGAACAGATGACCTCTTGTCTTGGCACTGTGCCCAAGGAAGGGGGCTGAAAGAATACGGAGCTGACTGTTGAAGCCCTGGTCTGCTGTCATCTTCAGCACATACTTCACCAGGCCTTTAATCAGTTCATCAACAATTGACTTCAATTAAGTACCTTCTTTGGGCCAGGCCCTGAAGATACAAAAACAAAATCAACCCAGTGCCTGCTCTCAAGGAGCTTGGGTTTTATCAGAGGAAACGTTTATCCATATTAGTAAATGCAAAGTGCACGTACAAATAATACATGGTATAGGGATTGGGACAGGCCTCATGTAGGGAGTGTTGCTTGTGCTGAGTTTTAAAGGCAAGGGGGGATTCTGAGAGGGAAAATGTAGGAGCCAGTGCATTCCAGGCCTGTGCAAAGGCATGGAGGTGGGAGATGGAGAGTCACATGGGAAGAACTGTAAAAGGGCCAAACTAACTGGCCTGTATGGTGCAGGCATTACACACCATAAGTGTGTGACGAGGCTGGAAAGATCAGATGGAACCAAATTGTGGAACAGAGATTCTTTTTTTTTTTTTTTTTGGTGAGTCAATTGGGGTTAAGTGACTTACCCAGGGTCACACAGCTAGTAAGTGTTAAGTGTCTGAGGCTGGATTTGAACTCAGGAACTCCTGACTCAAGGGCCGGTGCTCTATCCACTGTGCCACCTAGCTGCCCCTGGAACAGAGATTCTTATGAGGTCTGTGCATCTTTTTCTTTTACATATATTGAGGTAACTATTTTGATAGAATTGGTTTTCTTTGTGGTTCCATGTATTTTGTTTTATGCATTTAAAAACGTTCTGACATGGGGTCCACAGGCTTTCCCAGATTGCCAGAGGGGTCAGTGGAGCCCAAATTATTAAGAACACCTGTTTTGGACTTTGCTAATTAATCAGGGGACTGGCAATCAGGACTGTTTGGAGGCTGGAGATTGGAGAGGGGAGGTAAGGAGAAACAAATGGGAGTCTGTTGCATGAGTACCTGGTCTATAGTCGTGGCTGTGTGTTTTACAAGAAGGGGTCAGATGTCATGGAGGTAGAATAGAACCAAGAAGGTTTGAGAACTGAATGGAGATATGGGGAGCAGGAGTTGAGAATGGCTTCCAGATTGCAAGCTGGATGACTGGGAAGATGGCGGTGCCTTGAGAAAGAAGGGAGGGAGGGAGGGAGGATGTTGAGTTAAGATATCTCTGATGCCTTCGGTTTGATATCGGATCTCAGAGCCAGACAAGGACTGGATAACCAGCTCCAGGAGTCATCTTCTTAGAGAGGATAACTGAACGCATCACCGATGACGAGCTTACCGAGTATAGGGATAGAAGGGACATGACCTGGGGACGGAGAGCCTTGGGGAATGCCACAGTAAAGAGAGCGGGCTCCAGACAGTCATCCAGCAAGGGGGACCGCCAGTGAGAACCAGGATTCCAAACCACCACCCCGCAGTTCTCCCCAGGCCCCAACTCACCGAATGAAGTCACTAGCCAGTTGCCCAGTGGAGTCCACTCCTCCTGGATAGTGAGGTCACCTCTGACAAGACCAGCCCCTGATACTCTACCTAATCACTGAGGTCCCCATCTCCCCCTGTTGTTCTTTGAGGGGGGGAATGAGAAGGAAAGAAAAGGTGGGAGAGAAAGAAAGAAAGAAAGAAAGAGGGTAGGAGACAACTCAGAAGTGAGTCATGTTAAAGTGATCACTGGAGCTTGGCTGTCCATTAAACCCCCCAGCCTCATACACATATCCCTCCATGAACACTCAGGGCAGTCCAGCCAGGACTCTGCCACCCTCCTAATAATTTCAGTCCTTAGCCTGAAGAGAAGAAAGGTGCTGAAACCAGTCTATTTTTCTTCCTTTAAGTCCAAGTTATGCCAAGGACAGGAAGAATTGTCCTGTTTCTGTCCACAGTAGATTTCTTACCTACCCCTCATCTCCATGACAGTTTCTGTGCCTCCTGATCACCTCCACACATTGAAGGGTCTTTCCCTTGCTGTGTTCATAGTTCTGGAATGTGTGACCCTTTTCCTTTCCCCTCTTCCATAGAACTGCCCCAGCTCTGACCTCCCCTATTCCCCCAATCTGTTCCAAGGACATACCTGTTCTTTTTCCTCCTTGCTTTTGGAGGCCTAATCTGACAGTGGGTTGGGGTGTTGGGCACACTCAGGCCCATTCCTGGTCCCAGCTCTCATACTTCAACATGGCTTTGTGTCTTCATCTGCTGTTTTAGGGAGAGGGAGCAGAGACAGGAGGGAGGCCTTGGGCTCATTACTGTGCTGTGGCAACCCAAACTGAGATGTGGGATTTGGGTAAAGGGAGCAGAAGGAGTTGGCACAGGGGTCCTCTCTTCTCGCCCTCCCCTTTAGGTGTCACTTTACCATCTACTTTATAATGTTGGGCTTTTTCCCACAATCTGTTGCAGCCATTCACCATGCTGCCCTCCTGTCTGTCCATCTGAAGGGTGACTTCTCAGCTCAGGGCAATGTCTGAAGCGTTGGTCCCTTGGACAGCCTGGATTTCAGCAGGGAAGGGAGAGAGGGAGATGGGGCGACTGAGTAGATTTGCACAGTTCACAATCCATCCCAGAACCATGTATGGGGACCATCCATGGGGAGGGAGTGACCAGGGATCTTATCCATGCCTAGATGTTTCTAAGTCTGCTCACTCACATTCTCCAAAGATGCTTTTCAAAACCCAGGCCACATGTGTCCCTGCTAGGCTGTTTCCTCGGCCATGGGTGTGGGGGAGGTAGAAGAAGAGGGCCCCAGGTGTTTCCTGGCATATGTTTCCCCATAAACATACCTCTTCCCTGAGGATGGGTTTCCCCATATCCAATTGTAAGTCCAGAGAGCTCACCCTCTGCTTGGTCTGAATGAAAGATCACCTTGTCCAGAGGGAGCTGACCGGACCTCAGTCCCTTCTCCCCCTCTCTGTACCTTATAGGGATTTTGTTTGTCGTTTCCTTGTTTTTTGATCCTGCCTTTGCTCTCAGGGGATCCTGCTGAAGCGAAGTGGCAAGTCCTTGAACAAGGAGTGGAAGAAGAAGTACGTGACCTTGTGTGACAACGGGCTGCTCACCTACCACCCCAGCTTACATGTAAGTCTGGAAGGGGAGGCAGCCTGAGCCCAGGGGGATTGGGGAAAGGGAAGGGTGGCGGAGGGAGGGAAGCAGCGGCACATGGGAGAGAAGGCTTCCTTGCAGTCTTGGCTCTATAAGAGCTAGGATATGGGTCCTGGGCCTCCTTGTGAAGAGTCTGTGGTGACCTGTCTGAATCTCATTTCTGCCACTAACTCACTGTGTGACTCTAAGCAAGTCACTTCTTCACCTCTGAACCTCAGTATCCTGGGCTGTAAAATAGAGGTGACGGTATTACATAACCTACCCCAACAAGGTTGTTGTAAGAAAACCCCTTTGTAAACCTGGAAGTGCCATATAGACAGGAAATATAGCTATTATGTTCCAGTGAGCCACAAATCTAGCCAATCCACGCAGGTATCTCAAAGACAGATGTGCCGATGTCATGGTATAATTATGTTTTAATCACCCAGGGGTACCTGGGGATCACTGAGCCTCCTGGGCCCGGAATGACCATGAGTATGAGAGGGTGACCAGGTCAGCCACTCGTGGTGTAGTGGGGCCACAATTGGTGGGTTTCGTATTCCAGTGATGCTTGGAGAGGGGGATAGAGTGGAGCTGGGGAAGCAAAGGCTAGACACGGAGCAGGGTTTGTGGGGGAGGCATGGCACGGCATTCACAGTGGCCCCCGTGGCAGCAGTTCCCTCCCCTCCCTCACTGCGTGGCTCCAGCACACAGCTGTCTCTGGAATCCATCTCTGTCACCGCCCCACTGTGGGGCTAATGAGTTCTCCCGAGCAGCCCCTCGAGCACAGCACGTGGGCTGGGCTGGCCCCGCCCCCGGCCCATAGGGCCCTTGGCCTCCTCAGAGGGTCCCTAGCCCTTCCTTGACATCTGCCTGAGTTGCCAGACAAGTGAGGCCCAAAGTTTTCTGGATCCCAGTCCCACCTAGCCCAGAGGAGCCCCCTCCCAGGGACACCTCTGAAGGAAATTTTCCCAGAAGGTCCCCAGCCAGTATCAGACAATACATTTCTAACAGTATTCTTCTGGTCTGGGGCCCAACTTGCCCTTAGTCTGCCTCCACAGCAGGGAAGGCTTTTGCTCAGGCTGACCCTTCTGAATTGCCTTCTTTCTGGTACCCTGGACGCCAACTCTTGACTTAGTCTTCAGAATTGGTAGGAAATCTCAGCTGGCACTTACAGGGGAACAGGTCAGGGAAGGCCACCAAGTAAGTGGAATTGGTATCTGGGACAGAATCAAAGAGCCAAAAGTAGAGGGTAACTTAGCGCTCATCACCCCATCTGCCTAAAAAGAACGAGCAAATCAGCATAGTGAAAGGAAGGAACTGGGGCCAAGCCTTGGAGATCTGTGTTCTGCCACTGACTCCCTTACATCTCACTTTTTTTCTTCTGGCAAAATGGCAGCATTGTTTTGAGCATCAAGTGAGATGATAGAGGGGAAAGTGCTTTGGAATGTTTCCAAACATTCGACAGGTACCTTGGAGGCCAGCCCTCAGTAGCTCAGAGGAATGAGGAGGGAGGTTTAGTTTGGAATAGATTGTGATCAATCAACTCTGAAAGAGGATTTCTGAAATCCAAGGGACTTAAACTCTGCCCCTAGTTTTTGACAGTTGAGAAAAGATGAAGTAACCTGTCTGGTGTCACACAGCCAATTAACACACACCTCGACCACCATATCCATCATAGAACTCTTAAGTCATTTACTTGCCCTCCTAAGGAGTCTTCTGAGAGCATTTCTCACCCTTTCCCAGACCTGGTCACTGACCATAACATCTCTTCTTCCTGCTTCACGAGGTACACCAATACCTACAGACTTGCCTCTTCTTTTTCTCCTTGTTTTCCCCGGTCGGCTTCCATTGTATACTGCCTCAGATGGACCTGGACCCCCACACCAGCTTGCCTCTCTGTCCCTTTCCCAGGTCCAGAAAGGACAGTTAGTATGTGGTTCCTGGTGGGGTGTATCTAGAAGCTCCTTTGTCTTCTTGAGGGCTAGCCCCTAGCTAGGTAATGTGGGGGCCACACACCAAACCTTCTAGTGGGGGAGACAAGTCTCAAGGACAGGAAGCTGTTGGAGGGAACACGGGGTGAGAGAACACCAAAGTGGCGAGTCAGAAGACCAATCAAAGAAGACCTTGGCAAGTCACTTTGTCACACTCTGTGGGCCTCAGTTGCCTTATCTTGTAAAAGAATGGGCTTTAGTTGATCTACCGTGGCCCTTTTAGCTCTAGAATTCGAACAGAGCCTAAGATGACATACATAGTACAGTGCTAAACTGGAGTGATTGGAGCAGGTTCCTCTTAACGAGACCATGTGCTTAGCCCCAAGCAAAGGACTCGTCCTTCAGTCCATGGCTCCTGGGGCCTCACTCCCTCCTGTCACGTGCCCCTAAACCCTTCAGGCACAGTTATCCCTGTTCCTCCTTTTGCCCATCTTGCCCTCACTGTGGCTGCCTTTGTGTCTACCTCACCTGGTAGACTTTTGGGGCACTGGGGTGGAGAGGCAGGCAGACCCCATTGTGATCGCCACGGCCTGCTTAGCCTCCTCCTGCTGTTCCCTCCAGCTTCTCATGAAAGAGCAGTGTCTAAGTCAGTGGATCTCCAATAAGTAACTCCAGGGATTCGACAATAAGTTTTGGGCTTGGTCAAGATCTCTTCGCACTCTTTGAGAGAGGCACCGTCTGGGGCACTCTGGAAGGGAAGGGCAGTGCTGGCGAGTCATCCCTGCAGTGAGGGGGGCCCTGCCGGACATGGAAAGGAAAGGGAGGCGGGCCGGCCTCAGGCTTGAAGCCCAGCTCCTGCCCAGCCCCAGAGAGCCAGCCAGAGCCTCCCCCATTTTGCAGCCAGTGGAGCCATTCACACAATCACCTTCTGTTAATTCTATCTGCAACATCAATTAAATTGTTTGTAGAAACTAATTGAATGTGGCTTAATCACACATCTTAATAGCTTTCCACGCTCTGAACTCGTTGTTAATTCCAGTAATAAAACGAGATGAGAACGCTGGCTGGGTAATTAGCGAGGAGGCTGGGGAAGAAATTGCTGTTTGATGGTGGGTAATAAAGGCAGCCGTGGTGACCGCTCTCCGGAGCAGCCGCTGCCGTCGCCGCTGCTGCCACACTCCCCGTTCTGCTGACGGAGGGAAACGCGGCTGCTGCTGCTGCTGCCACCGCTACCTCTGCTGCCACCTCGGCCGCTCTGCCCCCGAGCTGCCTGCCCCCACCACTCCAGCTCTGAACTTCCAGCCTGTGCCCTGGCTGGCATCAGGGAGTTTCCAGCCTCCGTCCTGCGGCCTAACCTTAGCGCCGGGAGCCAGGGTCTGGGGGTGCAGGAGGGGGCCCTGAACTGCTTCTGCTGCAGATATTCTATTTGGACGGTGGGCCTGCCCTGCTGGGATAGTCTGCTTCTGACTTCCGGCCCCACCCAGTCCCCTCAGAATAAAGATCACTCCTTGATTTGTGAGTAGGAAGAAGGTAAAAAGGGCTTGTCAGCGGGTTTCTCCACATCCTTGGCTTCAGCCAGCTCTGGGCTAGAATGGGGCCTGGCAGGCTGGTGCAGCTGCTGTGACCTCCTTGTGAACTAGAGCAGACCCGACCCCCCCCCCACCCCAGAGAAGGAGCTGCAGCTGTGACTTTGGCCCAGCCAGCTGCTGCCAGTTGTCAGGAGGTGGTTGTGTGGGGGATGGGGACAGGCTGAAGCCCAGATGTGGGGTTCAGCCAAGAGCCGGGGGAATGAGCTAAGCCAACGGAGAGAAGGCGTGATGAGCCCAGGCTAGAGTGACGATGCAGACAGGTGCTAAGGACAGGGGTGGGCTGAGGGTAGCTGGGGGAGGGATGTAGGATCACAGCATAACTGGTAAAGTCAAAGGGGTCTAGAACCTGAAAGGGCCTTAGAGGTACCCCCTCTTTCACTGTGGGATCCCCAAGACGAGCCATTTCACTGGGGTATGAGTTTGGGGCTGTCCCCAGTCAGGATTTGAGACCAGTGACTTTGGGTCCCCAGCTAAAGGAATTGCATCAGGGATTGCGGTGAGAAACAAGGCTGGACTGAAGAAGTAGCAGCCTTCAACTTGGATCAGGTTCCCAGGTTGCCATCTTGTCTCCACTGACACCTGTTGGCCCTTATTCATCTGTTCTGTCCACCCCCTGGCTCTCTTCTGTGGATCTTAGGGCCAGGGAGGGACCCCCTTCAGGTCTCACTTGCCCCCTGGGCTGCCTGAAGGGCCTTGCTTTCTGCTGCCTTGACTTTGTGCACCCACCTTGAATTTCCTTCCCACCAACCTGACCCCAAGTTCTTCTCCCAGATCCTACCCACTCTTGGAGGCTAAGCTCAAATCCCACTTCTTCCATGAAGTCCTCCTAGCTGATGCTAGCCCACAGTAGTTTCCTTCTCCCCTCCCCCCGCTTCAGTTCTTTACTTGGGGCCTCTTTGCCATCCTCACCCAGAGGCCCTTACCCCAGGACATGTCTGTACCCCACTCTCTGGAAAATGCCTCCCTTTTCAGAGTGGCCATGTTGTCACCTTGCTCTCCAAGGGCATCCATTTCTGCTGTTCCCCCTGAGGAACCACTCTTAGCCTAGGCCCCAGCTGTCAAAAGCACAGAATGGGGGTAGGAGAGGTTAGGGGGGAGGATGGGACTTGCCATTGCCAGGGAAGCCACTCAGCTCCAGAACTCACTTCCAGGGCCATCCATGCAGAAAGGCATGGGGAAGCTGTTGTGCACATTGTTGGTACCAACCAGGACCTCTGCAACAGCTAATCTGGATCCCACAGGCACGTGAAGAAATGATATCTCTTTTCCTTTAAGAAAAGCCAATGTTAACTTTAGGCTTAAGAAGGAAAGCAAGAGGGGCAGCTAGGTGGCACAGTGGATAGAGCACTGACCCTGGAGTCAGAAGTACCTGAGTTCAAGTCTGGCTTCAGACACTTAACACTTACTAGTTGTGTGACCCTGGGCAAGTCACTTAACCCCATTTGCCTCACTAAAAAAAAAAGGAAAGCAAGAGTAGGATATACTGCGTAGAGGCGAGGGCAAATTGAGGAAGGAAAGGGGGGGGGGTGGTAGGGAGTGAAACCTGTGACTGCTCTCTTTTCCCTTGGCCAGCCAAGGTTCAGGTGTCATGGTGGGGTACAGGGCAGCAGTAGAGGGTCACAGAAACCTGGGGCTACTTAGCCTTGGCACTGTGTGCCTCATTTCTGGGCAGCTTTCTCCGAAATATCAGCCTCCAAGGAGTGGGGGCTCAGCTCAATCTCTTTGGTCCTAGCTGTGCACTGTAGGAAGGCATGCTCACCTCTGCCTCTTGGAATCCCTAGCTCTCTTTAGGGAGTAGCTTAAGGATCACCTATATGAGACCCTTACTGATCATTCCTCTGTGCCCAACACTACTTTATCTATTCTGTTTATCCTTTGTATTTAACTGCATAGTATTTCCCTTTCCCTTCCAAGGTCAAATGTAAGCTCCTTGAGGTCAGGGACTAATAAACACATGCTTTCAGGTTGAATTTCCTGGACCTCCACTCCAGGCCAAAAGAAGCACGTCCCTAGGCCTCCATGTCACCAAATCAGCAGTGGCTTGAGTGTAAGACAGCCCCTAAAAAAAAGAGCAAATAGACCTAACACAGAGACCAGAAAACTTAGGGTGGTCTGATCTCCAGAGAGGATCCTCCCTTGCCTCCCCTAGCCATGCAGTATACTGTCAGGGCAGAGACAGAGAGAACTCAGAGGGGAGTTGTTAAAGGCCATCCAAGCTGTGTGACCCTGGGCAAGTCACTTAACTCTCCTTGCCTTTCTAAATAAATGAATGAATGAATGAAGACAGGCCATCTGAGGCCCCTCAGCTGGCTTTGTGTGTCATGTAGCTTATTTGACCCTCCCTATCCACAGCCATTTGAGACTTTTCGGTGGAAGAGCAGGCCTTCAGCCTACTTTGCTATATCTTTTCCCCATCCCTCCCCAATTCCAGTCCTGGCTTCTATTTGTTTGTATTTCCTGAGGAATTCTTGGCCCCCAACTCCCAATCCTCAGTGCCTTGCCCCAGACTCAGTCCAGCCAGTGACAAGACTCTTAAGTCTCACTCCTTTGAATGTACCTCCCCACCCCCACCTCAAGTCCAAGCCAAGACCTCCCAGCACAGGCACCCTGTAGCCACCTCAACCCTGACCCTAAGCTTCCACAATGGGATCCAGGACCATCAGTCGGGGAGTTTGGACTCCCTGCTCCAGTGGCAGGCTAGCTTTCGGCCTTTAACTCAGATATGGTCTGGTCCAGAGAGAACCATTCAGCTTGGAGGTCATCTCTCCATTCAGGAAACTGAAGCCCACAGACATCAAGTGACATATACTTCAGTCACTTGGATTTAATTAGCAGAGCATGGAATCAAACCGGGTCCTCTGACTGCAAGTTCAGCCCTGTTTCCCTTGTGCTGTGCCTCAGGAGAGAATGGGCAAGAAGCCCAGAATGCTTGCCACCTTCCCTGCAGGGCCCTGGGACAAAAAACTGGGGCCAGGACAGTGGCGGAAGGGGTTGTGGGCTGTTGAGTTGCTGGGGCTGCTCAAATAGGTCTCATCTGAGAGAGACTCATTAATTTCATATGGTTTCCCCTTCCCTCCCTCTGTCAGGATTACATGCAGAATATCCACGGCAAGGAAATTGACCTTCTGAGGACAACGGTCAAAGTCCCAGGAAAGCGGCTACCCCGGGCCACACCTGCCACGGCCTCCACTGGCGCCAGCCCCCGTGCCAATGGGCTGGTCCTGGAGAGGAGCAACACGCAGCTTGGGGGGAGTACAGGTGAGGGGAGGTATGGTGACGGGCAGCAACACAACTTCGACCTTCGGCTCCAGGGGTGGGGAGGTGGAAGTCGGGCAGCTGGGAACTCTGAGCCCCCGTGCCCGGTGGGGCTAGTTCGGAGGTCACTGAGAGTAGAGACCAGATGTCAGCTATGACTTTAGGGTAAGTGGCTTCCAGCCTAGGGCTAGAAGGCCGGGGGTGGGAGAAGTGGGGCAGCTTTCTGGGTCAAGAGAGAGAGGAAGAGATTAGCTGGGACAGATGTTTGCAGGACTGTGGCCCGGGTAGTACTGTGCCTGGCATACATTCTCAACTAGGACCAGGGAGCCAAGAACATCTTTCATTTGGGTGCTGCCTAGGTAAGGACTACTCAGCCAACAGCAGCAGGTGGGAACTTCAGGGGCTCTGGCACTCTTAGCTCAGTGTGGCCATGGAGTTACAAGGGCCTGGCACAGACTGAGGAGGCTGAGAGGGGAAGCAGGCCACATTCTCTGGGAGGAAAGGTTATGGGCCGGGAAGGAGGCAGGGGTGATACCTTCCCCTCTTCTTTCTGTCCCTCTCACACAGCTAAGGTATGAACTTCTGTTGTTGAACCCTAGGTCTCCTCCATCCTTGATGCCACCCCTGTTACTTTTGCCTTCTCTACTAGGCTAGGCATGGTCTTTCCCACATCTACTACTTTCCTTCTGCCCACAAGGCCGGTTCATTCCCCCAAAACCCATTCTCCGCCTAGCCCCCCCAGTTAGTTGCCTAGACTAAGAGTCCCACTTCCTTTAGGCTCGGGATACTGCCTCTCTTTCTGACACTGCCACCCAGGCTCTGCAGAGTTTAGGAGAGCCTCAGACCTGCTGTGACCTCCCAGGAAACCTGTACCTTGTCCCTTCCAAACTGGCATGGGAGGCAGGATGGAGTACCACGGGGCCTAGACTGCAGCCTCCAGGAGATGGCCCCTGCTACGTGTTCCTGCCATTCTTATTAGGCAGAGGCAAACATTAGTAATCCCCTTCTCTCTGAGCTCGGAAGTGGCTGATCTTTGGGAGCACCAAAGAGAAAGAATGAGGTACAGGGGATGCTGGGACAGGAGCTTGGGTGGAAAGAGACCAAAAAAAGTTGTCAACCAGCAAATGGTGAATGCCTAAGGCATCGTGCCAAATATCAGGAGAAAAGTACCAGGAGGTAGATATGTCCATGCCTAGAATGAGATGAATATGCGAAGTAGTGAGCTGCCCATCACCTGACCTGTTCAAGCAGAGGCTAAATGACTGTAAAAGACTCTTCCAACCCTTGGCTTTTATGGTTCTTATAGGGTGTCCCAGACTGTTTGCTGCACTCAGACTTGGGACACCCTGTATATGGACAGTCCCTCTCCCTGACAGAGTTACACTTCCATGGTAGGCGCGTCAAGGGGACTGTGGAAGCAGGAGGTGGTCACTTAGACAGCATACCAGTTTCCAGCAAAGTCTAAGGTTTTCCCTAGGAACCTCAGTTTCCATATTGGTAAAATAGTGTAATGGCTTAATGCTACTTCCTTCACCAGGTTTTTGTGAAGCAAATGCTTTGTAAACCTTAAAGTTGTTCTATAAAGATGAGACTGTGTTAGTGGGAGGCTTTGTAAAGGCTTGGTGTAAGTTGGAGGGGAGCCTCCTCTGCAGGGGTGGGGCAGGGCAGGACTCCCCACCCTGACACACACACACACACACACACACACACACACACACACACACACACACACAGTCTCCTCAAATGCAGTGTGTATGCAGTCATCTGCCTTTTGTAAACTCTCGGATGGTGCATGCATATGGACTGGCAGGCTTCCCCCCAAACCAGAGTGTACCCTGACACACGGTGCCACAAACTCGGGGCACGCGCGCGCGCACACACACACACACACACACACACACACACATGTCTCTCACTCGCTGGGCGATGTTAACATCTCATTATCTTTGTTACTGTAATTACATTATCCGCTGCTTTATGCAGAATTATCCTCCGAGGACTAATTGATGGCTCCATGTTTAATTCATTAATCATTAGCATCAAATTCGACAATTACAGTGCACACTGATTGTGGGATTGCAGGCGTAATGAGGGGAGAATTAACAAAGAGAAAGGAAAGCACTTTCCCTCCCTCAGGGCTTCTAGCTGGGGGGCCACGGGTGGGTGGGGGGCGGAGGGGCTCGAGGAGGGACTGGCCAAGAGTTGGGTGGGGCAAAGAATAAAAAAAGAGGGCCTGGGTTCAGAGAACTAGGATACCTGAGGTCCAGGTTGGGGGCACGTCTCCCTCCCCTCCATAGGCCTAGGAAAGAGAGTCCACAGAGAGGGACGCAGTGGAGTCACTCCAACCCTTTTGGCCCCTGGTGGAGAATGCCTGTGACTGGGATGGAGATGGGTGTGCGGAGCAGAGATTGGAAGCATGGGCAGTGGGAGGGAGGCGGTATGCCTTAGACTTCCTCAGCTCAACAAGTAGCTCTTATTGTGTGTGCCCAGCCCTGAGCTAGAAGGTGTTTGGGGCCTACTGGAGAAGACACAGTTGCTGCCTGCACGGAGCATGCGGTCTCCCGAGCATGGTGGATGCTCCAGTCTGGCCCTTGGCCTAGAAACAGGGCCCAGCCCCACAGATCTTGCTTTCTTTCCTGCCTAACCTGCCTTAGGCCTTTTTTCCTAATTCCCAGTTGAGAACGCTTAGCTTCTTCCCAGCTAGAGGGACTGGCCTGATAAAATCCCACTCTGCTGCTCAGTTTCTGACTTTCCATGCTGGGTCATCCTCCTCAGTCCCTCATTTCTCAACTCCCCAACGTTCCAACCCAAACCCAAGTACCGCTGCTTTCCTTCTCCCACATCCCCCACCGGATCTGCAGGCTTCTAGGTCAACCCAGCGATGAGACCCTGTCTGAGTAGGGTTTGGAGAGCCGCCCAAGGAGCCCCATTGGAGCACCCCCAAACCCTCCCCTACAATAACCGCAGGGCTTCTTAGGACGGTGGTACCCTTACTGCCGTCTCCCTTAGCTCTGCCATCCTTCCCTGATGGGAAACGAAAGATTAATTTTCTCCAGCCCAACAGGATAATTACTAATACTAATTAGACATAATTACTTGAATTTGATACACTTATTCCTCGTTAGAATGGCAGTGAAGCTGACGCAGAGCAAGTGGCACATGTAGAATGGGATTTGGGGTACAGAGGCCAGGGTTGGGATGAAGAGGGTGGTGTCCAGAGTGCTGGCTTTTTCCTGGTCCCCTAACTGTTTAGGAGGTGCCTACCTAGGACCAGAATCCCCTTGACAGTCAGCTGACCACCCCCACTCCTTCTATCCCTCCAGGGAGTTCATCATATTTATCCTTTCTCACCAACCCCCTTGACCTTTCTTTGAGCCTCTTGCCCCCAGAGATGTGAGGCTGGGGTGGAAGGGCAGAGAACAGTGACTAGTGACACAGACATCTGAGGAGGAGATGAGAAATGGAGGCACTGGTGCCAGCGTGATCCTTTGGGGAGACGATGGAATAGAACTGTTCTTACTCTGGTGATCGGAGTGCCCTCCAACTGAGGAAGGCGAGGTGGGGCGCTGGACAAAGCAGCCAACAGGGAAGGCATCAGAAGGCTCAGGATGCTGTGCACTGACCACCCCCAGCTGGGCCATCCTAGGCAAATCCCATAATGTCTCTCTGGGACCCCAATTTCCTTCCTGTCAAAGGAAAGGGTTGGAATAAATGGCTTCGGAAGTCCCTTTCAGCTGTAAACCTGTGTTCCTATACGAATGGGAGTTCTCACCATTCTGGGACCTGCCTACCTGCCCTAAGAGGGTATAGCTGTGTGACTGTGGGCAGGTTGGTTATCCTCTCTGAGCCTGTGTATTATTCCTAGCCCTCTGCCTCTCAGAATTGTTCAAGTGTTGTTAAACAACGTGCTCCTGGACAACCTTAAACTGTTATTATTGAGGGAGGGGCTTTGCTTGTGCTTCCCCTGATGCCCCCCCCAAGGACACCAGCTGACCCTCCACTGCACCCCTTTTAGGAGCTCCCCACTCAGCCAGCAGCACGTCCCTGCACTCGGACCGGTCCCTGAGCAGCTCAGCCTTGGCGGGCCCTCGGCCAGATGGGCTCCATCAACGCTCTTGCTCTGTATCTAGTGCTGACCAGTGGAGTGAAGCCACTGCCCTGCCCCCGGGCATTCAGCATCCTGGTGAGTGGCTCCCCTGGGGGGAGAGAGGGCGGGGGCTGGGGGGTCTCTGAGCTGGGCTGCAGTGCCCTGAGCAGTGATTCACCAAGTGTTGGGGGCTTCCTGGGGGTGGGATCTGGAGGTTCTTAGACCTCCTACCCCCCCCCCACCCACACAGCCCCGGCTTTCTCCCTCCTGTGCCAGCCTCCTCTTCTCTACCCCCACCCCCCATCCCCGCCCCTTCGAGAAGAGCCCAGCCCCTTGTGGGCCCGGGGCAGAGCTGGTGGCGGCTCCTCGATCCCCATCAGCCCCCCGTGCAGTCAGCTCATCAGCCTCCCTGCGGGGGGCAGGCGGGCGCTGGCTGAAGGAGGGATGATCGAGCTGAGGGCGGGCTTTTGAGAGCAGCATTGGGTAAAGTGAGAGGGTTGGGGGGGGAGAGGTTGCCTTCCCCAGGGGAGTGGTAAGGGGGTCTGAGGCAAGGGCAGACGGGACTTCAGGAGCTGGAAGGGAAGGAGAGAGTAGGCTTCTCTGGAAGACTGAGGCCCTTCCCCACACTCCACCCCATTACCTTGTTTGGTTGGAGACTCCGCCCTCCTTCCATCCCTCCTCTCCTCCCACCCTTTCCTCCCTCTCTCCTTTTTCTGTATTCTCATCGTTACGTCTTTGCACCACCTTAGCTTTAGTGTTTGATTCCTTCTTGATTTCCCTTCTACCTACTGCCCTTCCCTCTTTCCTCCTGTTCGGCCTTCCCAGCCCAAGGTGAGTTCCTACCTTCATTCTAGGTATCCCACTAGTAGGCATCAGACCCAAACTGGTGGGATGCAAAAGTCTGTGACTGGTCTGAACAGCAGCAGCAGCTGGGGACCCCGGACCACCTCCCCCAGTCTAGTGTCAGAGGAAGGAAGAACCTAAGACCCCTCTCTGGAAAGTACAGACTCCCCCCCATTGAAGCGTGTGCCCCCAAACTGTAATCTCTAGAATGCCAAGTAACTCAGAAGCTCCAGCCCCGAAACCAGGAGGCGGAGGGAGGGAGGGAGGAAGGGAGGGATGGATGGAGGGGCCTTCCCCTGGGCTCCAGGCTCTGATGGCCTCTTGCTGCCATCAGTGAGGCCCTGCTGGTGAGGCAGGGAGGAAGGAGGGAGGGAGGGAGGGAAAGAAAGAGCGCGTCTGCCTCTAATGAAGTTTGACATTTAGTGGTGAGCGCCGGGCGGGGTGTGGGAGACGGGAGCTTGATTAGCGCGCTCTAATTGACAGTAATTAGGCAGCTCCCTGATTGTTTCTAATTCTGCTATTAATTGTGAGGAGCGGGGAGTGTGATTGAGGATAAATTTGGTGCGGAGCTGCCGGGGATGCGGCTCCCTGTGAGTTCCCTGGGCCGCCCTCCACCCCTTCAAGCTGCGGGAACTAAGAGTTCCCTCCTGCTCTCCCCCCCCCCAATCCGTATGTACCCATTACCTCCACCCCAAGTTTTTCAGTGCCTTCCCACTCCCCAGGCAGTCACCCAGGAAGTACTTCCTTCCTGCTGCCCATCTCCTGCAGACTGAAGTCCAGGACATGATCTCAGTCAGGTCCTGGGGCAGAAGAGTAATTGGATCGATTTTGAATGCTCTGGGCTTTGTGCCAGCAGCCTTCCCGCCCCATCCTGGGCCTTCTCTTCTTTGCTCTTTCTACCTTTTTTTTTTCCCTTCTCCCAGCCAGTGGCCCATCTGACGTGCTCAGCTCCAGCCCCAAGCTGGAGCCTCCTCCATCTCCCCATGCCAACCGTAAGAAGCACCGTCGGAAAAAGAGTACGGGAACCCCCCGGCCAGACGGCCCCACTAGCACAGCGGAAGGTAAAGGGAAGCAGGGGCAGGCTCAGCACAGAGGTCATTTGAACCGTCACTGGCTTCTGTGATGGATGACTTTTTTTGTGTGTGTGGGGAAATGGGGGTTAAGTGATTTGCCCAGGCTCACACAGCTAGTAAGTGTCAAGTGTCTGAGGCTGGATTTGAACTCAGGTCCTCCTGAATGCAGGACTGGTGCTTTATCCACTGTGCCACCTAGCTGCCCTGATCGATGACTTCTGAGGGGGCTCTTAAGTCACCCATTTCCCAGTCAGTCGAAATTCTTCCTGAAGTCTAATGAAAGTACACCAGGTTTCAGATTAAACTCATTTCTTTTGTTATGAAGGAAGTTTAGTCACTAGCTTCCAACAATCTTTCCACGTCTTCCTCGTCTCTTGTGGCTTTCGTTAAGCCCAGCATGGTGCTGGGCACACAGTAGGCTCTTTACATGTGCTTGTCTCCTATTGATTGACTAGTTCAGGGACTTCTTTAGTTTCCTCTCAGACTTTGCTTCAACTAAATGATGCTTCCGACTGTTTTTCCCACCCTTGTATTAGTTCTTATAGCTCTCTTGAGTCTTCCCAAAGCACTCTACACTCTTCTTCATCCAAGATTGTCCAAACCGGCCTCCTAGTCCCTGAATGGGTCTGACCGATGTTGCTATCTGTCGTCCGAGCTTATCAGCAGTGTCAGGGCTATGGGTACAGTGGGACTGGGGCTACTCTTGTGTGCCTCCCATTCCCCCCTCCAACAGCCTTTCATTGTGGAAATGAGGCTGAGAAATATGGGATTTGGGAGATGTCCCTGAATCAGGAATCTGAATCTACACAGTGTGATGGTCCCTCGGCCCCAGCTGAGGAGTGTGGATTCGGTTGGTGCTCAGAATTTATGATTGGAGTCAGACTCGGGGAGAATGGGGGGAGTTCCTGGGAAGGAAACGGGCCCAATTCTCCTGTTCCCCAAAAGACAGTTATGGGAGAGTGGGTGTCAGGTTGCTTGGGAAGTATCCAGGGTGCCCGGGGTTAAGAGCCTGGTGTCTGGGGAGATGTTTCAGCCTAGGATTCCAGACAGGCCAGTATGGAGAAAGAGCACTGGGTGGGGGAGGCGAAGCTCTGAGGAGTGTTGGGAGGGAGGAAGAAGGGGAAGGGTGGGGGCTTCAGGGTCCAACAGGTGAATGAAGGTGAAACAGAGCTGGTGCTTCCTTTGCCTTTGGCCTTGTGCTAATCTCCCCAGAGAGAGCCTGCTTTCTTACCGCCCCCTACCACACACACACACACACACACACACACACACACACAGAGTCACACAGTCACACACATACACACAGTCACACACATACACACAGTCACACACAATCACACCACTTATTAGGGAGTGTATGCCCACCGGGCATTGACCAGTGGGGATGAGATTAATGTGGCTGTCGTCTGGGGGGACCTTAGGGAGGGGTACTTGAAACATCAACACCAGATTGCTGGGGACCGTGGCCCAGCTCCATGTGCTTATAGCTACAGATGTTCTCAGGTCCCTGTCTGAGTCCACATCCCAGTCCGTGGAAAGAACCCCTCTTCCTCTCCCAGCTCCCCTGCCCCTCCCGTGTGTCTGTGATGGGATGATGGGGGAGGGGGGATTGGTTCCCCGGAGCCCCTCGCTGATGCCGTCAGGAATATTGGGTTTAATGAGCTGCAAAATGAGGCGGCTGCAGCTGACATGTACGGATGGTGCCCGCATTCTCCTCAACTCCCCACCCCCGCCCCCTCTTAACACTTACCTCCTAGCACCCCCTTCCATCCCTCTCCAGAAAGATGGCTTTGGAGCCTTTGAAGAACCTTGTACCCCTCTCTTAAGCAAAGGGAGCCAGCTCTCCCTCCCACTCTCGGCAGAGCCCCAAACACCGTTCTTTTCCTCTCTCCACCCGTCTTTGGCCTACCCTGCCCTCACCTTCCACAGGTAGTCCAGGTTTAAGGCCTTCTGCAGAAATCTCACCCGCTCCACCAGTGGCTTTAGGAAGCTCTTTCGTGGGTCAGAGGAGAGCTCTGGGGGAGGCCTGTAAGCTGAGGCAGATGGGGAGGGAAGGATGCTGAGTAGCCTGGGGAGGCCTGATGATTGAGGACTCACCTCGCCTTCCACTTCCTGAGTCATTCTCTTCACCCTCTCCCCCCAAACCAAACCCACGGTTTTCACAGATGCAGAGGAATCCTTTGAGTTTATGGTCGTGTCACTCACGGGACAGACGTGGCACTTTGAGGCCTCTACTGCAGAAGAGCGGGAGCTTTGGGTCCAGAGCGTCCAGGCTCAGATCCTTGCCAGCCTGCAGGGTTGTCGAAGTGCCAAGGACAAGGTGAGGGGGATTGGAGGCCCGGAAAAGCCTGGACCCCAGGTCCAGGAATGGGGTGGGTCTGGGGTGTAGGCATGGCTAGGGGGGACCGATTTGGAAGGGGGCACAGAGAGTAAGTCTGCACCGGCCCCTGCAGGGCGTGGCCCTGGGGCCCACAGCCCTGTCTCTCCTATCCTGTTGCAGACTCGCCTGGGCAATCAGAACTCGGCACTGGCAGTGCAAGCCGTCCGCACCGCCCGGGGCAACAGCTTCTGTATTGACTGCGACTCTCCCAGTGAGTACGAGAGAACAAAGCTAAGGAACGGTCAAAGGTGGGGGTGCTGGGGGGGGCAAGAAGAGTGAGAGACATGGCCCTTCACCTGGTGTAGCCTTTGCTGGGTTCCCCACGTCACCTAGAGCTCTCCTGTCCTCCTGACTGTCTGTCTCTCCTCCCCAGATCCAGACTGGGCCAGCCTGAACCTGGGGGCCCTGATGTGCATAGAGTGCTCAGGAATCCACCGGCACCTGGGGGCCCACCTGTCTCGAGTGCGTTCCCTGGATCTGGACGACTGGCCCCCTGAGCTGCTGGCGGTGATGACCGCCATGGGCAACGCATTGGCCAACAGCGTCTGGGAGGGTGCCCTCGATGGCTATGCCAAGCCGGGGCCTGAGGCTTGCAGGTGAGGGCAAGGGTGGGGGTCATCAGGTGGGGGAAGACAGTCATCTTGGGGCCCTCCTGGTGGAGGGGGGATAGGAAGAGCCGCCGCCACCGGGCTGCAGAAGTGCGCTAGAAGGGTTAACGATAGGATAGCCGTTGCTTCTGCCTGGCAGTGGGGCCCCCCTGGGGCTGCCCCTCCCCCTCCCAGGCCTGTCACTCAGGCCTCTGACAACAACGGGCCCTTTCTGAGCTGTTATCAGCGGGTCAGGGGGCCGGTGGGAGCGCATGCGCAGGGTGCCTATCTCTCAGTTGCTTGAGGTGCCCCAGACTCTATGCAGAGATGGGGAGAATGGGTGGGAGATAGGGCGGTGCGTGTCCCCTGTATCACAAGTTCCCCCCCTTTTGTTCCCAGCACTGACAAGCAAGGTGGGGGGAGGAACAGACAGCCAGATAAGCCGTCTCTTGGGCCACTACTTCAACCCTTGCTGCTGCCCCCCATCCTCATTCCCACTGCCCCATGGGCCTTCTTGAAGCCCCCTCCCGACAGTGCTCTTACACCACCCCTTCAGTGCCTGTGGCCCTCTCTCCCGTGTCTGAGAGGCAACATCGCAGGACTGGTCGCCTCTATTCCTGTCTCTGCCCTGCCTCGGGGCTCCCCTGCTCTCCACCAGGCCTCTTGCCCCATTCCCTTCCGTGGCCCTCCTACTTAGCGGGATTCTTTTTGCCAACCTCCTTCCCACCCCACCCCAGTGGAGGGGAGTGCCTACCTCGTGGCCTCCCCTGCCACGGATTTCAAGCCACGGCTCATGCCTCCGTGGGCCTGTGTTTTCAGGGAGGAGAAGGAGCACTGGATCAGGGCCAAGTATGAACAGAAGCTGTTTCTGGCCCCCCTGCCGAGCTCGGATGTACCCCTGGGGCAGCAGCTGCTTCGGGCTGTGGTGGAGGATGACCTGCGGCTGCTAGTGATGCTCTTGGCCCATGGCTCCAAGGAGGAGGTGAATGAGACCTATGGGGATGGGGATGGGCGCACTGCCTTGCATCTCTCCAGTGCCATGGCGAACGTCGTCTTCACACAGCTGCTTATCTGGGTGAGTGGTATGAGCCCCCTCCTCCCTTGCAGCCCTCCCTGACCCTCAGTCCTAACCCTAGCTAGGCTCCTCCGACTTGCCCCGACCTCCCCACCATTGACAGCTGCTCACCCGCCCTCCCTCCCTCAGCCACTTCTCTGGTACCTGCTCTCTTCTCTCCCTACAGCCCCTCTGGCCCCCTCCCCTTCCTCCCCCCCCCTCGCCCCTTTCTCTAGGGTTGAGCTCAAGTCTGCATTCTCTTCACAGTACGGGGTGGATGTGAGGAGCCGGGACGCTCGGGGCCTGACTCCACTGGCCTACGCCCGCCGAGCTGGCAGCCAGGAGTGTGTGGATATCCTGCTGCAGCACGGCTGCCCTGGGGAGGGCGGTGGCCTGACCCCAACCCCTACCAATGGTTCTAGCACCTCCACTGAGCTACATCGGAGCCCCAGCCTCCTGTGAGGCCTGGGGAGAATTGGGGGATCCAAGGAGACCCCAGGACTTGGGGCTCACCTCCCTCCCCCTGCAGGAAAGGGGGAAAGACATGTAGGCAAAGGAAGACACGGAGAGGAAGAAATAGGGGGTGGAGAGGATGAGAGAAGAGATGAGACGAGAAGAATGGAGGACAAAGGAAGGGAGGGATTGGGGCTGACACCCATCCCAGGGCCCTGTACCGTAGGGAGGAGTGGCCTGTTCAGCCCAGTGCCCTCTAGGTGCCATTGAAAAGGGACAGGCCCTTTGGAGGCACCTGAAGGGAGGGGAGAGCAGGACCTCTCCCCTTCCCATGCCTCCTGCCCTTCAGCTTTATCCAAGAATTGTCCCCCAGACCACGACTGGATTAGCCTGGAGATGAGGTGTGGAGAGTGGATAGGACCTGGTGCAGAGCACTGGATGAAGAACTTGATGCGATGGGCAAGGGGATCCGTGAGCCCCGTGTAAAATCTGTACATTGGAATATTTATGTTTGTGTACATATGTGTGTGTGTGACGAGACCAATAAATCAGACTGTGTGTGTGTGTCTGTCCCCATTGTGTCTGTCCCCCTTGGCTCCCTCTTGTGATGTACTCATCTCTGCCTCTCTGTGTATCCACCTCCCCATCTTTGGTCCCTCTGTGTACCAGTTTGCTTGTCCCTACTGTGCCCCTGATCTCTCCCCCTGGCTTGGATACTCCTGGTGTCCCTACCCTCAACCTTCCTCCTTGGTTTCAATTCCTGAGCCTTTTCAAAGCCGCGTGATGATCGTGAACCCATCCATCCTATTCGGGTCAGGAGCTCCAGTGAGCGTGTTCATAGAGAAGAGGATATGGGACTGCTACTTAACTACCTCTTCCGTTCTCTCCAGCTCCTTGCTAGAGATTCCATCCTGCCTGTTTCCTTCTCTTGTTTGGATGGAGCATCCCCATGACACCACCTTATTCCAGACATTACACATGAAAGCCATCCCATAGGGAAGAGTGTTTTGAATCATTGCAGCAGAATCCGAGTACATAGGCTCGTACAAGTTAGGGCTGAAAAGGACTTTAGTGTTTAATGCAACTCCTTTTTGTGTATGAAAAAACTAAGGCCCAGAAAGGTGACTTTCCCAAGATCTCAAGAGAGGAGGAGGCCAAATAGGGCTTTGAACCCAGTACTTAGGACTCCAGATACCATAGTCAAGTTGGAAGGAGTCTCAGGAATTATTTAGGTGGAGTGTGGAGTTCACAGACTGAGGAAAGACCGAGCCAAGTACAAACTCAATGGTGAAGGGCATCAGAGTTTAAGAATGTCACCCTGATTATAGGGGTGGGGAATTGATATGGTCACTCGGGCACTGAAGTTTAAGGTTTTCTAGCCTGGTACCTCCATCTCCTGGGGAGGTGTAGGGACGGGCAGGACAGCTACTTGGCTTAGCTCCCAGCCTTAACCAGCATCCCCTCTAAGCTGAGTATTCCCTGACTATGGGCAGAACTTCTGCCCTTGCTTTGTGCCTATAGGCAGGCCTAGTCATCGGAGCTGCCATCCTTCCCCCAAGCCCCAGCCCTGGCCTGAGCTGAGCTCTTTGTTCTCTTGGCCGTCCTCAGAGAAGGGAACCTTGGGCGTGGCTCCTTGTGTCTCCTGGTTTTGAAAGAGAAGCTGGGGTGCTGGGCCACCCCAACCCCACACATCCGCCGTGGCTCCAGTTTTTCAACCTACTTCAGCCTGCCTTGCGCTGTGGTCGAAGAAGGCAAAACTGGGGATTTCTTGGCCTTCACTTCTTCCCTTGAAAGGGTGGAGGTGGGGAGGACTCTATTCTGGTCTGCCCTGGTGCCTGCAAGTCTGTAAATAACCAAATGACACTGATCAGAAAGGAGGCGTTTTTTTCTTTTGCTCTTGCGGCCTCTTGGAGGACTGAGACCTCTACTGGGGCGGGGGGGGGGGGGATGGGGGGGGTGAAATGGGAAGCACACCCGAAAGTCTAGGGACCAAATACATTGGAGGCCCTACACTCCACCCAGAGTGATCATGGCCACACGGTGCTTTGAGGTTGGCTAAAGGCTTCTTCACATTGACTATAAAATGGGTGGAAGCCATAGTTGATAAGAGAACCAAGATTTACAAAACGTTTATCTCATTTGATCAGCAAGCAAAAGACCCAAGTTGTAAGGGTCTCCTTGGTGACTTTTGCCCAGACAACCCCTTTGGCTTTCTCGGCCCGGCGTATCCCAAATTCCTTTCAAAATGGGGTAAGGAACACCAGATCATAGCTTCAGAGCTCAGAGACTCTGGAGACCAGTCTTGGCTGGAGCCCCTCACCCCCAAACCTCCACAAACAACTAAGATGGCTATAATTTGTGATCTGCCTCTGCTTGACCCACCTCCTGAAGACCTAGCCTTACGGTTGTCTAAGCTTTGGGAGAAAAGACTCTGTAAAGGGTGTAAGGGAGTGGTGACCTTGGCCCAGGCCCCCGGTTAAAAGGATTCATTCAGAGATGAGTCATGAGCCAGAGCCAGCCCAGGCATTCGGCATCAGCTCAGCAGTAGAATGGCTATCCCCAGAAGTTGTCTGTCTTAGTCCCAAGCTCAGGAGAGATGGTTGCCAAAGCCATAGGGGACAAGTGGCCTGCCAAAGACGGGCTGTCTCAACCTCTATTCTTCTGCTGAGTAACCTTGCTATTCAAGAAAACAAAACACACAGTGACATGGTCCCTAAGGAAAAGCGTCTGGCTGTCTTGCTATCTTCTAGGTCTGGTCTTTGCAACTGTGGTTTAAAAAGACTAAGGTATGAATGGGCTCAATCTATAGGTTGGATAATATGTCAACAGCAAGAGGCACTGGCTCTTATCATCCTGGTTCATCTTCTGTATCTCATTTCCTTTTGGCCTTAGAATTCTCCCTGTCTGTTCCCTCCCCTTTCATTCTACATCGAGTTGGAGCTTGAATCATGTCCCCACCAAACCCTTTCCCAAGGAGCCTCATTCACCATGAAGCCAACTCAGACCAAGTTTGCAGTCACCCTTTTGCCCAGGAATGAGTCCATTCCCTAATCCATTGCCTGACATCCTTATATTCTGATGTATACAGAGCTCTTTGGAGGCAGCCTTCATGCGGGCTATCCACCTTTATTCCTCCTTTACCGAAGATCTGACTTTTCAGCCTCAGGGACTTTGCCTTTGTCTACACTACCTTCCCATCCTTAAATCCACTCGCCATCGACAATGCTCATTAAATTCTCGCTTTTCAGCATCCCTTCTTGAGTTACATTTCCCCAATCCAAATCCTCAGCCTTTTCCCCTAACAACTTTACAAATTCCCCCGTTTATCGTCTTCTCCAATCACTTAGCCAAATGGTCCAGTCACCCTTCTCAAAACATGGACAGATCAGTTCTGCTTATATCCTCCCCCACTCTGGAACAAGGGGCATGGTGAAGGGAAATGTTCAGTGGAATTTCCCAAGAGAATGGAGGAATGAGGTCCCAAGAATGCTCCTTCCAGCCTGAGCTTCCCAAAGCTGGGATTCTCCAGCAGCAGAAATGGACAGAACTAGTTGTCTCCTTTACATAGAAAATAATTTATTGGAGAAACCACAAATGTACAATGGACAAGACCCCCAGTCGCACAGGACTGGATAACCCCTCCACTTGAAGCAGATGACCAAGGTGGGGCAGTCTAGGCACGCTCGCACGCACGCACGCACGCACACACCCACACACACCCCAGCCACTCAAGGGTCCAAAACTCCATTTAGCCCTGGGGAAGGGGAGCTGAACCCTTTTCCCTAAAGCCCATCAACTCCTCCGGAATAGGAATCCAAAATTAAGGGGATCAGCGTGGGTGGATAAAGGGCCAACGGGTAGCGAATGAGGGTGAGATGAAGTGCACCTGGAAAAGGATGAGAGGGTAGATTTGGCTGAGGTTCCTGGACAGCAAAAGGTTCCATAAAGGATGTGGTTGTGGAGTTTATAGGTTTACTCTTGGAGCTGCCCTTAATGGAAGTGTTGAAGACTGAGGTTCCCCCATCCCTCCTAGGGGTGCAGACATAAAGACATATACACGCATACTGCTCCGTATGTACACTTTACACAAAATAAATAAGGAACCGGGGGAATCCGCTTGGCAGGGTGGTCCAGGGGAGCACTGGTCACCCTGCCTAGAACTAGTCCCCACCCTTAGAGCTCCTGTCCCTTTCAGTTCCTAGGTAGCTTGTCCCGCCCGCCCCCGGGGTCCTTCGCCTCGCTGTTCCGGGAACCCAGGCCCTAGGGATCCCTAACCAGTCCCACCCACCCTCAGCCTTGAGCGCCCTGGGGGCAGGCTCTGGGCGGAGTCACCACGCGTCGGAGCCGGCCTCTCACCGCCTGGAGCCCAGAGCCCGATCCTCGGCCCGGTGCAGCCTGGGGTCGGGATCCTGCAGAGCAGGCCGGGGAACACGGATGGTCTGGGCGCCCCCGGTGGCCTCAGGGGCGGGCACCCTGCTCTAGCTGCTGGTGCTGGCTGCGCACGGCAAACCGGTTGACGTGCACGGGAATGGGCACCACGATCTTGGGGTTCCTGACGGGCTCCCCGGAGCGGCTGCTCACGTTGCCGGCCTTGATGCGCTTCCATTTGGCCCGGCGGTTCTGGAACCAGATTTTGACCTGCACCTCGCTGAGCTTGAGGGCGTGGGCGATCTGCGAGCGCTCGGTCAGGCTCAGGTACTTCTTACAGTGGAACTCCTTCTCCAGCTCCAGCAGCTGCTCGCTGGTGAACGCCGTGCGCCGCCGCCGGCTCTTGCCCCCGGGGGCCGAGGCCCCTGGGGTCCCGGGAGGCCCGTCCAGGGCCCCGGGCCCTAAGCCTCCCTTGAGCTTGGGCTTGGGCCCTAGCAGGGCCGCCGCACCCCCAGTGGCACTGTCCAGGAAGCTGTCGTCCTCGCTGTCGCCTCCGCCCGATCCCTCTTCTTCCGGCTCACTGCCGGCCGTCTCCCCCGACGGCGCGTCCAGCTTCTCCTCATCCGAGCTGTACACTTTCCCCTCCGCTGTGGGGAGCAGGAGATCGACCAACAGGGTGGGGAAAACACAAGGAGCCGGGAAGGATGGGGGGGGGGGCGGGAGGGCGGGGAGTGGTACAGACGTACGGGCAGCAAGGAAGGGGCAAGGTGCGGACAGATGGACAGAAGGAGGGTACGAGGAAGGGGGCAAGGAAGGAGAAGGGGGATGGAGGAAGGGAACAGAGAGAAATAGGGAAAGAGGTATTAACCAGCATAGATTTCATAAGGGCAAAGTGTGAGGGGGCAATGGCCAACGTGTTGCAGAAAGAATCCCAGCCCAGGGCTTTCCCCAGAAGCGTAACCCCTGAGTTCCCCATTCCCGCCCCCTCAATTCTCTCTCCCTTCCCATATCCCTTCCCAATTCTTCCCCAAAGCAGGCACTAGGTATCCAGCTCCTTCTGTTTCTCCAAATCCAGACTTCCAAACCTCAGGCCCTCTCTCTAGGTTTGTTTTCCTGCCTTCTAAGCAACTCCACTTGGCAAGGTGGGTAGGCAGATATGGGCTGAAGGACCTCTGAGGTTCCCGCTGCGTTTTCCTTGACAGCTCCCTTCTCTCTAAGAAGAGCAACAGCATCTTGCATTTACGGGGCACTGTTTATAGTTTGTGAATCTTTCTGTTTGTTCTCACTTTCATCACAACAACCTTGTGTAATAGCTAGTACTGGTATTACTATCCTCCTTTTACAAATGAAGACCTTACAGCTTAGTCTTAGAACTGGATTTAGAACTTGGGTCCTCTAAATTCAGAGGTCTTTACTGCCTAGGGCAAGGGAAGGTCAAGAGTCATTCCTCTCCCTTTCCTTTATTCATCACCCTCTAGCTGAAGGGGCCAAGAAATGTTCCCCAAAGACAACTCCCTCCCAGTCAATGGGTGGGAAGCTTCTCCGACTGGATCCATTCAGTCCAGGGTGGAAGTAAACACACATCACCTTGTTTCAGTGTTTGGAACAGGGGCAATTATTCCTTTTTCCAACCATTTGACCCCAACTCCCATCCTTCTCTTCCAATTCAACCTTTGTCCCAATCCTGCCCTTCCCTGGGAAATATGTCTTTTCTCTTTCCCAGATACCCTCATTCCTTGTCCTGCTGCCTAAGCAGAGCAAACAGGTTCAGAGTCTGGACCCTCCCGAACCTGGCATGTGAGCTGGGAAAAGAAAGGGGGAAAGATGGAAGAGGGGGAGGTAGAGATGAGGTTGGACTGAGGTCAGGGGAGGGGGCTGGAAGGGGCCTGCTGAAAAGGAAGCAATGCCTAATGGATCCCCAGTTGTTCACAGAAGAACATAGATATTTTAAATTTATATGTGGTTCTGACTTTATTTTAGAAATTAGTTTGAACCTTTTGATCTTCCATCAAAGATTTTGCCAGAACTTCCTACAACTTGGGAAGATTTCAGCCAAATACTTCTTCCTACTAACTCCATAGTATCTTATTTTGGAACTATGAGTGAGCAGAGAGATGGCCCAAAAAAAGTAGGTAATAAGCAATGACAGGAGAAAAACCAAATGGACCTGGGGGATCCAGGAGGTGGCTAATAATGAGTAATAAGAGATGACTCTGTGAAGGAAACAAGGAGAGGGAAGGCATATGGCTATATAACAAAATCCCATCCAAAAACTGGGGTTGAAGGCTAGGTGATCATTGCTAGCAGTTGTCTATATTATAATGAGACAGAGGCACAACATCCCTATCAAAAGAATCCTAGAACTGAAGGGACCTCAGAGATCAATCCCAGTCCCATTATTTCCAACCAATTGTCCACAACAAATTTTTGACTGATCCATAGAACTTCAAACCTGTAAGCTAAAAAACAAAACAAGAAACTGATTTCTTCTCATGAAATGATAGGACCCAGAACTAGAAGATAGCTCAGAAATCATCTATTTTAACCTAATTTTATGAATGAAGAAACTGAGGCCCAGAAAGTTTGAGTAACTTGTCCCAAGTCACATGGCTAACTGACAGAGCCACTATTCAAATCAACCTCTTTTGAGTGCAGATCCAGAACTCTTTCCACACCTAGTTGATGCTTGCTCTTCCTCCCTACATCCCCTTCTCCCACATCCTGAACCACCTTTTTCTGACTCTTGGTAACCTCAAGCCATCCAAAGCTGCCCTACTGAGGTAGTAGAAGGAATGACCCACAACACATACAGTTTGGGGGCAGGGGTTGGAAAATACCAATCTAGTCCAAATTCCTCCCCAAAAAAGAAATCCCTTTTACCACATCTCTAAATGAAGGTGACCATTTAGAGATGTAGTAGAGGGGATTTCTTTTTTGGAGTAAGGGACTCCAATATCCTTCTTAAAATGTGGTCACTGGGGTTTGACCCACACTATAACCACATCCATAGCTATATGAGGTGTTTCATAATAAGGTGTGTATTGAATGTCTTATACATCTTCTCTTCTTTCTTAGAGTGAGAGTTTGCCTTGACCTCTCCCCCTCATTCCCCTATCCCATGCCTCCTATTAAGCCCCACAGTGTCAATCTTTATAGTTGCCATTTGACCCCAGGACTAGAGTTCTGTTTCCCCACACAAGTACAGCCTATACTTCTTCACTTCAGAAGCCATTCTCACATTCTCTTTTCAGTTAGACTCCCCAATTCATATCAAGTCAAGTCAAATCAATTTGCATTCATTAAGTGCCTACTATGTGCACTGACTACATTAAGGGCTACAAAGAAAGGCATAAAAGGGATTCTGTTCTCAAGGAGCTCACAGCTCATGACCAGACCCCTCAGCTCTACCTTAGCCAGCTTCACAGAAGACAGTTTGGAAGTGCCTCTCTTTAGTCAGGCTCATTGATACCCTGGGGACATCTCCACCCTCCCACCCCACCCCCAACAACCATGTCCATTCTTCCCATGATCCCAGCTGCTCATTCTCCACCAGCACTGAATTTTCATTCCCCTCAACTCCATAGCTTCCTAACCCTTAGTCTTTACTTTTTTGGGGGTGGGAGGGGGGAATGAGGGTTAAGTGACTTGCCCAGGGTCACACAGCTAGTAATTGTCAAGTCTCTGAGGTCGGATTTGAACTCAGGTCCTCCTGAATCCAGGGACAGTGCTTTTATTCACTGAACCACCTAGCTCCACCCTTAGTCTTTACTTTTCATACATATTGGGTGCAATATCCACCCCAACCCTTTACCCTATGCTTTCTTCTTTGCTTCAGTGCTAGTCCTATCTCTCTCTGCCCCTCAAGATTCTTATTCATTTCTTTTATTCCACCCTTTCATCAACCTGGCATAGCACTGAAGACTGATAGGAATGTTAGTAGTGGAGACCTTGAAGTCTTCTAGTTTAACTCCTTAACTTTACAGAAGAGGAAACTGAGGCCATCTCTTCACATTCCCTACAAACAGCTTCATCTTCAGCCACTTCTCACTTTAGTCTCTTCCTCATTCTCTTTCATAGAGAGAGCTGGAAGATGTCTTAGTACCATCTACTCCAATGCTCTCATTTTACCAATGAGGAAACAGGTCTAGATTGAAGTGACTTTCCCAAATTCACACTTGTAAGTGGCAGAGCAGCTATCAGATGCAAATAACCAATCCTATACTCTCTTCTGTGCCATGCTGCCTCAGTTTCCAGTCTCTCCTTAAGATCTCTGATCTTTTCCCTCCTCTTTGGTTTCCTCTCTCCTTCCCTTCAGCCCATCTCCCCCACTCCTTCCCTTCTTGACCAACCCACATTATATAATGAAAAGTCAGTATTGTAGTGAAAACCTACTGCAATCTTACCCCCATCAAAAGGAGAGAGGGGCTGTAAACCTCCCAAAGTATTTTTCATTTGCAATGTACAAACAGAAATAAGCACTAGCTTGTATATTTTTTAAAAGCCAATCAAACAAAGAACCCTTGTCAGATCTAGCCCCAAACTGCAGCTATGATATCAGAAGAACCAGCTGCTGAAGAGCCAGGGGCTAGATTTCAAGGCTTCCAGGGAGAAGTCACTTAGTATCAATCCATGCACCCAAGGGATGCTCAATAAATCTAAACTGAAGATGATTGAAAAGAGAATTCCAAGCTTCTCAAGTTGTCAGAGCCCTCCTGAGATCATCTCATCCATCCCTCTGCCTCCAGTCAGGCAGGTTCAAATACTCTAGCCCAGAAGGTGGGGGTTGGGGATTCATTCAGGCTGTTTGCAAACCTCTATAAATGAAGAGAGTTACCTCTGCCCTTCACCCATCCACCCACACCCAATCCCAGCTAACTGCTGTATCTGAAACCAGGAAGCAGAGGGGATCTTCGTTTCTCTGTGTCCTCAGCTGTGACTTAACACTGAGGATACAAATGATAGCAGGTGTGGTGTCATGGGGCAGGTAAGGAAAGAAAGGGTGGGGAGAGAGTGGGGAGAAAAAAGCAGAGAGAAGGCAAACAGGAGGCAGCATAGAGGCTGAGGATGGAGATCTGGGCTGTGTGGGAGGAAAAAGGCAAAATAACAGACTGAAAGAAGATTGGGAAAGGAGAGAAAGAATTTGGGAAGAATCAAAAGGACAGATACATGGGATGGAGAGATCAAATCAAAATCTGGAGGAATAAAGTTAGTTCAGGGGAAATCTTGTAACACTTCATTTAAAAAAAATACTGCTGTGACTGGAGTGTGAAATCATAGAAAATCAGGGCAAGAAGGGACCCTAGAGATCATCTAATCCAAACCCATTTTACAGATAAGGAAACTAACAGAAGCTCAAGAAAATGAAATGATTTGCCTAAAATCACAAATGCAAGTCATTGGCAAAGCCAGAACTAGAATCCAGTTCTTTTCACTGCCAGTGTTCTTTCCTGTTGACACCAGGCAATGGGCTGGGCAAGAGTACTTAATGCCTTCTATTTCCCAAACGACCAAAACCTCTATTATTGCATTGACTGGTACCTATTCTGACCTCTGTATTGTGTCCTAACCTTTTGGCCTTGACAAGTTCATTCTCCTTCTCCCAAATCCAGTTCCTCATCCAATCCCAGGCTTATTTTGTTCTATCCTCTCCCTGTTTCCCAGGTTGCTCCACAGCAAGTAAACTCCCTTGAGGACTGGGTCAGTCTCGATTTTTGTATTTGTATCCCCAATGCTTAGCATTTGTGCCTGGTATACAATAGGTGCCTAATAAATATTTGTTGGTTGATTGATGGGTTGGCCGAGTAGTCTCAGACAGGTAAGGGACTCCTGGAAGTACCACACACACACACACACACACACACACACAGAGAGAGAGAGAGAGAGAGAGAAGCAGGAGCAGCAGCAGCAGCAGCAGTAGCAGCAGCCTTGACCACGGGTGAGTTGTAGTCATGGCTGCCTACAGACCTAAAATGAGCAATGATACATATAGAAGGGGCCTTGGAAGCCAGATAGCACCCACTTCATTTTAAAGTTGAGAAAAATGAGGTCCAGTAAAGTTGTGACCTGTCCAAGGTCAAGTAGGAAATACCAGAAGCAGCATGTCAATACAAGGGCTAGTGCTCCTTCCATTCTGCCACAATGAGGTATGTGGGTCTCAGAGCAGAGAGGGAAGGAAATCCTAGTCACTGGGACTTCCACATGAGCTCATAGGAGCTCTGTGATTTCTTCCCAAGATGCAGTCTTCTGGGTATAAGGGTTCCAATAGGAACCAGGAAGGAGGGAATCCATGCCTCTAGCCTTAGGAATCATTGTTCTCCTGCTATGACAATCTAGGTCATGGATTAGAGGTTGGGAAGTGATGTTCTCTTCCACACAGACATGAAGACTGAGATCTGATGACACCAATCAAGGTTCACTGAGTTGACTCTTTTTCCAACCAAAAAGTGGGAGGATCTTGTGAAAGACAGGAATGAAGGCCATCCTTCAGCTGCCCGGGGTAAAACTTCTTAGGATCAGTGAGATCATGTTGGGCTCCCCACATTTGGTTGATACTCTTTATGACATTTGGTCAGGTTTGGACACTCTTAAGGTATTGGCCTGGAGTGTCTAAGTTCCGGCTTGTTCTTCGTAGAAGAATCCCTGGCTGGTGGGATGTTAGGAACTGAGCCATCTGTCTCCAGCTTGGTCCTGGAATGAGATTGGGTGGTAAGAGGTACACTGTCCTTGGTATATAAAGATGGTGGTAGAAAGACAAGGTGTTGAGCTGCAAGCTTGCTTCCTGTAGATGAATCCTATAGACTGGGTATTGGGAAAGAGAACTCCAATTATCAGGTGAAAGAGAGATGAATGTGGGTCTGGATTGTTACTGAAGTCTTGTCCAGTGTTCAGCTGAACTTCTGCTGGATGTTCCTCTCACGACACCAAGAGGCCATTCTCTGTGAAGTACAGAGTGTGAATCCAGATCCAAAGTTTCCTGCAGGGTTCTTGGCAGAAAAGATGACTCTACTTCATTTTCCCCAAGTACTGGGGAAAGATGCCCCCATCACATCAAGACCTGCTCAACTGGCTACAATCAGGGAGGGGTCAGAGGGAAGGAGAAGCAGCTTCAGAGGTACAAAGAGACCTCATCGATGAGTGAGATCAGGCTGAGAGGTCAACCAAAGGCCAAAGAATCCATGGTAGGTGATCTCCAACAGGACAGAGGTCAACTGCCTGGCGAGATCTGATGTGGGGGCATCCCACGGCCTTGGCCACATGGGATGATGGACTTGTGCTGCAGAGGCAGGGAACCACTGGGGGAGTGGAGAGAATCTCTTTAGATTCCCAGTGCCTGCAACTCATCCATTGTGCTGCCCCTCATTGCCCCCAAATATCACAGCTCTGGCCCCCATATCTGCCTATCACTATCTAACCCAAACCTTCCAGACCTGTACTTCCTGCCAGTTTTCCCTAGCAGTGGCAGGAAGTATTCCTTTCTCTTGTTCTCAATTTATTTTTGCCCACTATTCCCAGGAACACTGCCCTATAACTCCCCCTGCCTCACAGAGAAAAGTCCTTTCTTCTTCCTTCCCATTATAGTGAATGAGCCTCTCCATTCAAATATCCTTCCCCATCAAGACCAGTACCCAAACAACAACAACAACAAATACTGCAGCCATCATTCATCTTCCTTCATTACCCATTCGGAATTTTTGCTTTCATATCATTCCTAGGATAGACTTCTTCTCCCGTTCTGTTCACTAAAGAGCATTTGCTACTATCATTCACAATGACAAGCTCCCTTCCAGGATGCAATTCACATCTCACCATCATACCCATATTTCCATGCCACTCACCACCATCAATTTTATGTACAGCATAGAAATCTTTCTCCATCCTATTCATCACTCTTTTCAGGGTCTCCCAGTGATGGGCTTCCCCTTCTGAGTCAATATAGTAAGTCTGTTCTCCATTATTCCCAATTCAAAATCTTGTCTCCTTTCCCACCCCTCCCCAGTACAGAGCCCCATCTTCTCCTAGTTGTCCCCCAAGGACTTCCTGTCCAGAAGAGCTCCTTTATTTCATAATACCTATTCAGAAAATGTATTCTTTCTATAATGCTAACACTTTAGAAATAGCCTCTAGGGGCAGCTAGATGGCGCAGTGGATAGAGCACCGGCCCTGGAGTCAGGAGGACCTGAGTTCAAATCCGGCCTCAGACACTTAACACTTACTAGCTGTGTGACCCTGGGCAAGTCACTTAACCCCAATTGCCTCACTAAAAAAAAAAAAAGAAAAAAAAAAGAAATAGCCTCTAAATTTGAGTCCATTGACTTAACATAGTGTTTCTCTTCTGGACCCCCAATTTCATTGTCGATGGTAACTTCGGCTGAGGAAACTCCTATCAATGTAGACTGACATTTATATGCCTTAGAGAGTTGCTTGGGGCACTGAGAGGTCATAAAACTTCATCAAGGTCACATATCCAGTATATGTCTGGGATGGAATTTGAACTCAGATCTTCCTGACTCATAGGCCAGCACTCCACCAAACTCCTTCTTTCTATTGTAGCTCCCTTCTTCCTTGAATTCTTTCTTAACTATTATCTAATTTTATTCACAAGGTTAGAACTGGAAAGGACCTTAGAGAGTGTCTGGTCCAAACCTGGCTCCCCCTTCTCATTTTTCTGGTTGTCATTTTACCTGGATCTTTCTTCCCCATTTTCCCATCCCTGGCTTCCCATCACAGTCCCAGCATCCAGCCTTATAGCCTGCCACTAGACTGTCTCAATGACTTGCCCAAACTCACACAGCTATTAAGTAGTAAGACTTTGATCTGAATCTAATCACAGTGCTCATCCTTCTATACCACACTGTTTGCAGCAGCCCTGAAAGCAGCTCCAGCAAGTAAGTAGAACAGTATTATTGCCAGTTGAAAGCTAAAGAAACTGAAGCACAGGAATATTAAGGGATTTGTCTAAATCGCACAGTTTAGTGCAAGATTTTCAGTTTCCTGAGCTCTTCTGTGCTCTTTCCACTGGCCCATGCTCCTTCCTATTGTTCTCAAAGCCAAGTCCCTTCTCCCAGCATCCCCTTCTCACTTTCAGTAAAAGACTCAGGTTCCTCCAGAAATTTCAGCACCGACAATCCATCCTCCTCATATATCCCAATCTGCACCTCCTTATCTCCCTCATCTTTCCCCGATAAAACATTATTATCACTTCCAGTAAGGGACCTCGCTATGCTATCATATTTCAGAAACATTTTCTATGTCCTCGCTAACTCTCCCACCATGAGATCATTGCCACATACACCTAAAACTCAAAGCACACTCACAGTCACCAAATTCAACCCCCTCATCTTACAGATGAAGAAACTGAGGTGCAGAGAATTTAAAGAAGTAACAGAGGCAGGATTTGACCTCAAGGTCCCACGACTCCAAGATCAGAAAGCTCCCACGGAGATATGGTTTCCTCTCATCCTTTCTTATTATTCTCAGGGAAAGAAACAGCATGACTGGCAGAACACATTCTGTCTTTCAGATAACTTGGGTTCCAGGTCCACTTTTGCTGCTTATAAACAGGGTGACTTTGATCAGATCCCTTCCTTTCCCAGGCCTTTTCTCCACCTGCAGAATGAGAGTCGGGAGAGCAGATGCGCTCAGTGCTAGCTGTTACAGCTCTAAGAATTCCAATCCTATTTGTTTATACCATTCAATCTCATCACTCCATTTCTTTCAATACAACTTTTCTTCCCTCTCACACAAAGTACAGAGCTGCTTTAGCCTTCGTTTGTAGTCCCCAGTCCCCTCCCTCCCTCCCCCCCTCTTCCTCCCTCCCTCTCTCCCTCTCTCTCCCTCCCTCCCTCCCTCCCTCTCTCTCTCTCTCTCTCTCTCTCTCTCTCTCTCTCTCTCTCTCTCTCTCTCTCTCATCAGTGCTCATAACAATTCTTTCTTCTGCTAGATGTGCCAATAAAGACATCTTTCCCTGGGATTTTGTAAAGAAGTTTTTACACTCATCATTTGCAGTGTGGACCCTTCACTTCCGTATTAACCAGTTTCAACTTCTCTCCTCTCCTGCCCCCACACATTCACACATTAATTTCAATAAAAAGCTCTCTTCTCATCATTGGTCTCTAGAACTCTCTATCCCATCTTGATTGTTCCCCCTTCCTTCTCCTCATTACAGAGCTCTCTCCACTGAATGGCTCACACTGTATTAATGTCTCTTCTAATCACTCCCAGGACAACTCTCTCCAGTGGGCCCAGTATGGTGCTTTTTTTCTCTGCTAACACTGATGGTGCAGTATATAGTTTTCTCTTTCATCCTTTTTGGTGTAACTAGAAATTAAAATGTTCATCTAATACATAGTAAAGGGAAGTGGTAAAATCTCTCCTCAACTCTATCTGAAATTCCTTGCTTTACTTTGTGAACCCAAAGGAATCACAGATTTAGCTTAACTTCAGACTGTATGGGAAATATTTCCTTTTTAAAACTGCAAATAAACTTGGGAGGACAATTAGTCTTTCACACTTTAGTGTGAATGAGTCTAAGCAACTTGCTAGCCTCTGAAAACCTATTGAAATACAGCCTGGGGCTGGGGAAAGAGATTTTTTATTTGAGGAAAGAGAGAAGGGGAGCTAGTTTGGAAGTCTGGGGAACTCCAAAAGGATACCTTTCTTTCCTAAGGGATTACCCAAAGAGCATAATGAGGGCAATGACCACTCAGGGTAGAGATGAGGCCAAAAGTGGGGAAAGAGGTGCTGAAAGGGAGGTGGGATAGATTCAGGTCTAACTGTGTCTACTTTGTAGTTTTTCTTGGGGCCATCCCTGTCTATCAACACGAGATTTCTCCAGTCTTACTGTTGGTAAGACCCATCCCTTTTATTACCAGTAGAGCCCTCTTTTCTTTAAGATTTGCAATAAAATCATCCCTCTCAACTATCATCCTCCATCTAATTCCAGAATAGAATAAGATCTCTGGAAACAAAAAGGATATGTTCCAATGACATATTGTTGGAAACTATACTACCTGTGATGTAAAATAAACAAAGCCTAAAGATGCATTCTAATAGGGAATCTTTCTAGGTTATATAGTAAGCTCCATTTATCTGTTTTCCCTCCCTCTGCCTAGTACAATGTAAGTGATCAATAAATACTTATTTGAATGAATCAAAACAAGGATTTTTTCTTGGTCATAGGTCAACAAAGTATTAGGTCCTTTTCTTCCAATCAAAGAAGAAAGTCCTGTAGCATTATCCCCATAGCTTTATTAACCCTCATAAGACACTTTTTTTTCTCTAGACATGATAGGCAGTTCAATTCCATGGAAGCACACAGATTCAGGGGCCCATGTGAATCATGGTACTAGGGTCCCTACTCGGTTGAGGAAGCTTGGGCCCATCTCCTACACAAGAGATTTTTTAAAAATTTCCCTAGATTAACACTCTCTTCCCTCTGAAGTTCTTTTGCATAATGTATATATTGGGATTTACTTATCTATGTACATATTCTGCTAAATAAAAGCTCCATTCATTTTTGTCTTTGTGACACTAGCCCTTGCTCCCAGTAGGTATTTAATTTTTGTTGAGTCGAATTTCATTCTAACTGTACTAATGCTTTTCCAAAGCCAGCACTAAGACCAGGACTTATGTTTTGTTGGGGTTTTTGTTTGTTTGTTTGTTTTGGTGAGGCAATTGGGGTTAAGTGACTTGCCCAGGGTCACACAGCTAGTAAGTGTCAAGTGTCTGAGGCTGGATTTGAACTCAGGTCCTCCTGAATCCAGGGCCAGTGCTCTATCCACTGTGCCACCTAGCTGCCCCTCGCCACCTAGCTGCCCCCCAGACCAGGAGTTATGGGATTTAAAACTGGAAGCAATGGTAGAGATCATTTAGCCCGAACCCCTCATTTTATAAATGAGGAAAATGAAACCAAGAGAAGTGACTTATCCAAGGTTACCCAGCTAGTAAGCAAAGAAGTGGAGATTTGAAAACCATTTCTCTGAACAATTCTAAAGCCTGCTATCTGCATGACACCATGCTGGTCAATTTTTTCCATCTTTCTGGTGCACTTCCCCAGGTACAATACAACTTTGTTCAAGAAATTCATTGCAGGAGACTTTGCTTATCAAGGTAGAATCCTAGAATGTTAGAGCTAAGTGCCTTAGACATCATCTAGTCCAACTCCTTCATTTTACAGATAAGGAAACTGAGTCCTGGAGAGGGGAATTGACTTGTCCAAATTCACACAACTAGCTATAGATCTATCTCCATTATTCACAGATTAGCCTTTTTCCCCCATCCATTCCTGGAGAGAATGTCTTCCTTCCCATCTCTTCCAGTATATTAATAATGCTTCCATCTCTTCTAGTTTCTCTCCTCCCCTCACTCCAAGCACAAAGCTGTTTCCTCTACTCTGCTCCCTCTTCTCTCTGTCTCTGTCTCTCTCCGTCTCTGTGTGTATGTGTCTCTCTCTCTTTGTGTCTCTGTCTCTCAGTCTCTGTCTCTCTCTGTCTCTGTGTGTATGTGTCTCTCTCTCTTTGTGTCTCTGTCTCTCAGTCTCTGTCTCTGTCTCTCTCCTGAGAGTCACAGTGATCTCTCTCTCATTACCCCCATTACTCTTGGTCCTTCCTCATAACTCAGTTTCCTCTGACCATTGCTCTGTTTTCTATCACTCACTGGACAGAGCCGCATACCCCACATATCTACTGCAGACTTTTTACCAGATCACTACAACTTCGCTCCTCTCCCCTCCACCTTTGACAACACAGACAAAATAACTTTTTTCTTACTAGTCAGTGTTACTATAGTACCTGGTAGCATATGTGAAGTCCTGGTGATTTTGTGGGATTCTAGAAAGCATCTTCCCTGAAGGCACCTGAGTCTGAGTCATCAAACCGACAGGATAACCTGGACTGGGATAGGGGTGAATGTCTATTGTGCCCAAGGTCTGTCTTAGCTCTTAGCTCTGCCCATGGGCTGAGAACTAAACTATATCCAGAGACCAGAAACTGAGAATAAGTGAGAGGTCTAACAGGAGGCTCTGAATCTTAAAGTGGGCAAGGAAATGAAGCTGGTTTGGGGTGCAGGCAAGTTGTAGCCATGCTGGAGGTAAACCAAGAATAATGGCCATCTCCAAAAGGGGCCAGGTAGCTAAATTAGGTGTCAGTGCTAGTTAAAACAAAAGGTGATGAATCTGCGTTTCCCCTAAGAACAGACCCATCCTTAATAATAACTAATTTCAGTGACATTTTAAAGTTAACTTTCCTCACAACAGCCTTTCAAGGTAGAGGGCACATTTTACAAATGAGGAAATTAAGGTCTGGAGCAGTTTGTTTTAAATAGCCACATAGATAAGGATCACTGAAGTCAGGATTTGAACCCAGAACCTCTCCTCACTCCAGGTATAAAGCTCATTTCACTATACCACATAGCCTTAGCAATGAGCCCATTCATGAAAACCATATCACACTTGCCTAGGGTCACTGGGCTAATAAGCATCTCAGGCAGGATTTAAACTTGGGTCTTCCTGACTCCAGGTACACCACTTTATCCACTGCACCACCCAGTCACCCTGAAGACAGTGGGGAGGAATATTTCAGACAAGAGAAGGCATTCCCACATTCACTCAAGACAATATTCAATTCAGGTAAGGTTTAGACTAAAAGTGAGGGGGCAACCTGCCCCTTTAAAGTCAGTTGTTGTTTATCTTTCATTCTTGAAGAGAACCTTGATATCAGGAGGTGATGTCAAGACTAGTTATGAACTGGATTTAAGGGAGAGCAGGCTGTGCAAGGTTACCAACCTCATTTTCTCCTCCAGAGCCATTTGGCTCCAGTGGCAAGATATATATATCAGGATCCAGATGTTTAAGACAATCGGGGTTAAGTGACTTGCCCAGGGTTACATAGCTAGTAAGTGTCAGAGGTAAAATTTGAACTCACATCCTCTTAACTCCAGGGCCAGTGGTCTATCCACTTCACCACCTAGCTTTCCCTTAAGTTTAGTTATTTGGTTTTATGTGATTATAGTTATTTTCAAATAAGCCTTCTCTGTTCATTAACAAATTTAAATCCAGCACTTGGATTTTTCAGAACAAATTGCTAAGTCACTTATTTCATTGAGGGGGTTCTGTAGTATTCCCATGTTCAGTGTGATCGGTGAGAGAGATGTCATCCTGGAAAAGGAACATCTAGAAAGCCCCACAATCAATCAGGAATCCTTCTCCTATTTGGACTCCGCACAAGATGTCTTCCATTAAATAAACATCTTAGATGAGGATATGCCTATAATTCTACAGTTCAATGGCACAATTGATAGAGCATTGGGTTCGGAGACAGAAAAACCTGAATTTGAGTCTTGCCTCAGATATTGACCAGTTGTGTGACCCTAGACTAGCCACTTGATCTTTCTCAGCCTTAGTTTCTTTATCTTTAAAATGGGAAGGTTAACAGCATCTACCTCACAGGATGGGTTGTTGTGAGTATCAAATGAGACAACATATTACAGTCCTTTGCAAGCCCATAAGCACTAAATAAATGATAGCTATTATTGTTATTACTCTTTTTTATTATGCTGAAATTAAGTGGGCAATTAATTAATTGGTCTCCTCATATCAATGTTTAGATGTTTGGTTTGTTTTTTTCCTTTTATTTTCCTTTTCCCTTATTCATCCAGTAAAGCTTCTTTGGAAATCCTCCCCACCCCACCCCCATCCCCCCAAACCTATCTTGGTTGAATTAAGAGATAAAGTTATTTGTTCATATCTTGGTGTAGAACAGGACTTCTTAAACTTTTTCCATTCGACCCCTCCCCCCAATTTATTATGCAACCCCAGGTATGTAGGTATATAAAAAAGCTATACATAACCTTTTCTGTTGCCAAATATTTTGAGACTTCCTTATTTGGTTACCACACACAGTTTAAGAAGCTTTGGTGTAGGAGGTAGTTAGGTGGTGCAGTGGATAAAGCACCAGCTCTGGATTCAGGAGGACCTGAGATCAAATCTGGCCTCAGACACTTGACACTTACTAACTGTGTGACCCTGGGCAAGTCACTTAACCCTCATTGCCCCGCAAAAAAAAAAAAAAAGAAAAGAAAAAGAAGCAGCTTTGGTGTAGAAAATAAAGTATGGGGTAATGGAAAAGAAGACACAGAAAATGTCTAGAAGCTAAATGTGGTCACTTAACCTTTCTCAGCCTGTTTCCTCATCTGTAAAATGGAGATAATAATAGCACCTACCTCACAGAGTTGTAGTGAAGACCAAATGAGTTAACCTATATAAAGTACTTAATAAACCCTAAAGCACCACAAAGATGCTAGTTATTGTTATCGTTGTGATCGTGATTGTGATTGTGATTGCTTTAATTATTATTCTATAATAGCGGCAATGACGGCAGCGTCTGGGAGTCACAGACTAATCCCAACATTTCCTCTATTAATGAGAGGTAAAAACACTGGACAAGGTGGTCTAAGCTGTTTTTTTGCCTTCCTGGAGGCATCTTCTCACCCAGTACAGGAGTGTTTGGGTCTTCCTCACTCCTCCCACTATGATATCGTTTCCTGAACTCCTAGTATGAGTCAATCTTCTGCTACCCCCATATAAGTACCTCTTCTCCTAACCACTCCTAGCACATCAGTCTTGCCATATTACTCTTAATTCCTAACTTCAAGTATGATCATATTTCTAGCTACAATAAGAAGAAAATGAAGCTCTCATTAATTTTTCTCCTCTTAATTGGAATTCTTTTCTCATCACTGCCATTACTGGTCTTGTTCATCATCACTAGAAGTACAAAGGTCTGCCCTTCCCATCACTTCCAGTAGAATTTCCATTCCCTGCCTCCCAGAGTATTAAAATTTCGCCTGTGCTTCCAGATGAGAGCTCTCTCAGTTTTTCCCACAGAGCTTTCTGTCCTTCTAATAGTTATTGGGTTAGTCTTTTTCTCCTATCACTTATTAAGCTTGATTGCTCTGTAACAACTCTCAATTCAAAATCCTCTCCCTTATGACTCCCAGGACAGGGATCTCTTTAACCCAATATTCCTAGTACCTTTCCATCCTTATATTTACCTCATCTCCTCCAGACATCCACCTATCTGATAAAACTTTGTTAAAGGAGAAAAGAGGAAAAAAAACTGTAGCAAACCCTATTACCTTTCCTCATACTACATTTAATAAACATAGGGTCATAGGATTTGGATCTAGCTGAAAGGAATCTTAGTGATAATTTACTCTAATTCTCTAAGTTTGCAAATGAAGAAACAGAGGTCCAGACCAGTGAAATGAATTGCCTTTAATTTATTCAATATGTTAATTTTTATTAATTTAATAAGTACCTATCTCTTAATAAATGAATATCCAATGAATCATACTTCACTCCGAACCCAAATATTTCTATTCTCTCCTAGCCCCATTTGCTTTCTTTTCTTCCTTCTTTATCTTTTTCTTCCTTCTCTCTTCCCTCCTTCCCTTCCTCCCTCCCCTCCTTTTTTCCTTTCTTCCTTCCTCCCTTCCACCTTCTCCCCCTCCCTCCCTCCCTCTCTCCCTTCCTTTCTTCCTTCCTTCCTTGGCTGGGTCTCCTTATCTTACCTAGGCTGGAAATGCAGTGCTACTTGTAGGTCTGATCTCATTGCTGATTGCCATAGGACCTTTGACCCAATTCATTGCTGACCAGAAATAGTTCACCCCTCCTTAGGAAGCCTGGTGATCCCCTGCTCCTGAGGGCTTGCCATATTGGTATCAGACATATTTTGGACACCTAATGGGATTTTAGTCCTATAGGGGCACATAGGTGGCACAGAAGATAGAGTGCCAGGCCTGGACTCAGAAAGACTCATTTCCCTGAGTTCAAATCTGGCTTCACTAACTGTGTGACCCTGGGCAAGCCATTGAGACCTGTTTGCCTCAGTTTCTTCATGTGTAGAATGAGCCAGAGAAGAAAAGAGCAAGGCACTCAAGTATCTTTGTCAAGAAAACCCCAAATGGGGTCACAAAGAGTCAGACACAACTGAAAAACCTCAACGACAACAACAAAGTTCAGAACTCTTGGACTCAAGCTATCCACCAGCCTTAACTTCCCAAGTAGTGGGGATTACAGGTGTGTGCCAACATATCGAACTCCATTCACTTTCATAGCAACAGTTTCTTCTCTCTCTTCCATTATGTAATTCTCTCCCTTAACTTCCAGGGGGAACCTTCTCCCACACTACATTCAGTATATGACATTTTCTTCCCTCAGTAAGAGTATCTTTCCCTGGTCATCACAACTCAAAGATGTTTTTTCCTGTCTATATCTATATTGCCTCTGCTCTCATTATAACCAGCACAGACCATGGCTGCCTTCCACTTTGTATACAAGCATGTTCCCCTCCATCATCCTCTTCCCAGTTTCTTCTCTACATATTTCTGTCTCCATTCCTAAGGGGAGCTAAATCATTCTTTATTCAGAGATCTCTCCCCTACTACTACTGGTAGCAGAGCATGAACTTCCTTATTCCCTTTGGAATATATAGGACTTCCTTCCCCTTTGCTACTACAAAGAAGGGGTTCTCTTCCTAACCCTCTGTCCTCTCAAATAGTCCTTTCACGGCTATACCACCACTGAAGCTGCTACTTCATTATTGATAAGAACTGATATGTACATAGAGCTTTAGGGATTCCCTATGCATCATCTCATATAATCATCACAGTGTCCTATGAGGCGAGCACTACAAGTGTTCTTATCCCCATTTTAGAGATGAGGAAACTGAGGTTCAAAAATGATAAGAGATTTTTTGCCCATGGTCACACAGTAAGTAAATTCCAAAGATGAGACTTGAGCCCACATTCCCTGTCTCCAAGCCCATCACTCTTTCCATTATACTGCACTGTGTTATTCTTTTTTTTTTTTTTTCAGAGCAATGGGGGTTAAGTGACTTGCCCAGGGTCACACAGCTAGTAAGTGTCTGAGGCTGAGTTTGAACTCAGGTCCTCCTGAATAAGGCTGGTGCCTTATCCACTGCGCCACCTAGCTGCCCCCCTGTGTTATTCTTAATATTTTCCTTCCTATCATTCCCAATATAGAATATTTTCCCCAAACTATTATTTAAAAAGCATAGACCCATTTTAGTCTATGGATCTAGAAGTGAACTTAGAAATCATTCAGTACCTTCCTTCTTGTTTTGTAAATAAGAAAATTGAGTTCCAGAGAGGTCACATGATTTGCCCAAGCTCACATAGCTAGTTAGTAGCAGAGTCAGGACCAGAACTGAGGTATTTCCCTTATAGCAAATGATCTTAACTCTTTTCATGTGTCAAAGACCTTCACACAAAGGTGTGAAGTCTGGTGAAGCTTATGTACCCCTTCTCAGAATAATGCTTTTAGGGGGGCAGCTAGGTGGCATAATGGATAAAGCACCGGCCCTGGATTCAGGAGGATCTGAGTTCAAATCCAGTCTCAGACACTTGACACTTACTAGCTGTGTGACCCTGGGCAAGTCACTTAACCCCCATGGCCCCATAAAAAACAAAAACAAACAAACAAAAAAGAATAATGCTTTTAAATCACTGAGGGAAAGGCCATATTTCAGTTAGAAGTTAGCAAAAATAAACACGTGATTATTTTTTCCAACTAAATTCAATGGCTCTCTGAAATATAACCATGGACACCTTGGGAGTCCATGACCCCCAGGTTAAGAACCCCTGACATAGCTTGCTATCTGGGCTTTCACTTTCCCATCACCCTCAGCGGAGAGTTTTCTACCACTGTTCAATGCTGAAGGGGCTCTTTTCTGAAGCCCCCTGGAAAGAATTCTCTAATCAATATCATTCCCAGGAAAGCGTTAGTACTCAGTGCCACCAATAGAATTCTTTTGCTGATTGCATATCACTTTAGCATTCCCTGTTTCTCTCTGATAAGTAAAAGTCATGTTCTGATAGTCACAATTGGTTTCCAAGCAGTGAATCGATTGGTGGTCATCTAAAATGCCCTCTGGCTGCACAGCCCAATGTGGTGTAGATCTCACAACATTTGAAATGTAAACATCATGCTCCTCCAAAACCCATCTGGTTTCCCGATGTACGTCCCCTGTCTTACATTATTTTCAATAAGAAGTCATGTTCTTCATCAGTCCCAGCACAGTTGTATTCCCCATCATTCCCTGTATAGTCAGATCTCTCTTCACCAAACCACTTCCAGTTTACCTTTCTGCTCAATGATTTCCACTATGTTGATGCCTCCTATGTTATTTCCATTATCATCTCTCACTCTCTATCTCCCCAATCCTTAGCGCTTTTCTCTCCATCATTCCAAGTACAAGTGCTTCTCTCTCCATATCTCACAGTACTGACCTCTCTCTCTCTCTCTCCCATTACTTCTAGAACATCAATTCCCTCCTCCACCATATCATTCAGTTTTTATCTTATTGCTCTCAGGAGATCTGCCCTCATCACTCCTTGGATAGGGGTGTCTACCCAGTCATTTCTAATATAAAGTTCTCCTCTACTTTCCTCCAAGTGGAATCTCTCCACCATTTCTCCCAATATGCCTTTCTCTCCCCAATCACTTCTGCTATGGAGATTTCTATCATGACATTCACACTACAAAGACCTCTTCTATCACGTACAGGTGCCGACTCCTTCATGAAACTTTGCCTGATCCCTCCCTCCCCAAATCTCTCAGGCCCCTCTGTGTGACCTTCCTATATATACACACTGATCACATTCTACCTTTTATCATACTTCTTCGTGAATGTCTTTCCCCTCATTAAGGACAAGGATGGGGTCATTTGTCATCTTTGTATCCCCAGAACCTGGTTCATTTCCTCAAACATAGGGGATACTTAATAGGTGTTCATTTAATTACACAGATATTTCTCAGAGGCATATGCACAGCCTTTTGCACCACCACCAATACAACTGTTTCCCAGAGCTCCCTCATCATCACTCCTGGTAGACTGAGGACCCTCCCACCCATCCCAATACAGAGCTCCCTCCTCCCCATCACTCCCACAACAGAGCTTTGTCTTTATCACTACCCAGCCTCTCTCTTTCCCATGGCTTTGTACTGAGAGTGATAAGGGAGAGTTTTGAATTGGGGGCAGTGGGGCAGAGATCAAAGCACCGAGTCCTCTCCCCAGTCATCCCCTTCATTCTCTTCTCCTAAGATGGAATTCTTTTCAATCCACCCCTCTCAGTACATGCTTTACTCCATTACTTCTGGTACACCGATGTCTTCCTTTATTCCTCCCAGTACAATTGTTTTCCTGACCCAGACAAATCCCATAACATTTCTGCTCTTCTCCATCACTCCTAGTGAAAAGTGCTGTCTTCTACCACTCCCAGCAGACTCTCTGCTTCCCAGCATATCCAGTTAAAAGATCTTTCACTCACTTCCCCCAATATTGGCCCATCTTCCCATCACTGCTGATCCAGACCCACTATACCCCTTTCTGCTAGTTCAGGAGTTTCTCTTCCATCATTTCCAAGGCAATCTTTGCTCTTAGATCACTTCAAGTACAAAAATCTCTTTTCAGCAGAGACTCAACTTCTATTGTTTCCCAATACCGACCTGTCTTCCAGCATTCCCAAACTGTCTACCACCCAGCACCCATATACACCCCCCACCACCCCACACACAGAGCATGGACCTCAAGCTCCTTCACTCTCTACACTAAGCATGCTTCTACTCTTTCTCCACCATCACTCATAGAAATGCTTCCTCTTCACTCAGAGAAAAGAATTTCCCGATGTCTCCTGCTTATCTTTTCACCTTTCTCACTGAAACATCTCTCTTGCTCACCTCCAAGACAAGCTATTCTCCTGCAGTCCCAAAGCAAACCACTGACATCCATCATTCCCCAGTAGGAGTTATGTCCATCACTTAAAATACAGCCCTCTCCTGAAATGCTCCCTGTAGAAAAGCCTTCTTCCTGGCGATATCAGTATAAGTTCCCCACCTTCCCATTCCTTCCTTCCAAAGGTTGCCCCCCCCCCCCCCCGCCCAGTACGAGACTTTCCCCTTCCATCGCACACGCACAGCTCAGAGCTCTGTCCAAAAGTCCCATGCTTACACTTCACCCCCCCCCCCAAGTACTCCCCTACCTCATGCTACTTCCAGTGTGAGGATTTTTTCCCTCCCCTTTCCTTCTCCCTATTCCCCCAGCATACACATTTCTCTTTCGATCACCAATTCCCAAACAAGACTCATTTTGCCCAATATTTTTTTATAGAAGTCATGTCTCTTCTCTTTTATCCGGCACAAAAAAAAATCCCTTTGAAATATTTGCAGAAACCTCTCCTTCCCGCCAATCCTAACATATTCTCCTCTCCAAATTGCCGCCATAATTCCAACAGCAATTTCACTTATTTCAACCCTTCCCCCTCCTTCCCTTTGCTCCGTTCCCCCCCCCCCCCCATAGTCTGGTTGCAGTCAGTCCCATCTGTTGCCAGAAAAGAGCCCAAATCACAGACTGGAGTCAGAACCAGGGCTAGCGGGAGGGGAGGAGAGTGGAAGGAGGGCTGGGAAGAGAAGGGAAAGGAGTCGCTGATTTTCCTTTGGTGTAAAGCCGTGTTGTCCTCACCTCTGGAGACTGGACTCTGATCTTCCTGTGCAAGCGATCACTAGCCTGTAACTTCCTTGCCTGGGCGGGTTCACCCCTTTACCTCTGGCTTCACTTAGTTACATTTCTTCCGAGGCACTTATCTCGTCATCCCTTGGGTGATCCTGCTCCTTCCCCGCCCCACCCCAGTACTATTCCATGACCTCTCCAGTCCCCAGGACCACCCTGTCCACCACTTCCAAGTCTGCTTAGCTCTTCGACACTTTCTCCCTATCTTTGGTCTCCCCCGGGACAGTCAGACTCTAATTTCTCTTTGCCTAATAGGCAGCCCCTTTGCTTGACACCGCCCCCTCCCCCAGTCCCACTGCCAGAAAGTTGAAGGCCCAGCAACGCTGCCCTGGCTTCCCAGCCACTGAGAGCCGGGTCCCTTGTCCCTCTCCCAGCAAGAAGGAATACAGCATCTTTCTGTGCTCCTGTTGGAAAAGCTGGGAGAGCAGAGGGAAGTGGCGCCCATTAAGCGAAGGGTGAGGAAAGAGGGAGGGGGATTCTCATGACCCCTGTTCTACCAACCCTCTAGTCTGCTCCCTGCAGTCTGGCTCCCTGGCCCCCAGCCCTGGCAGTTCCAAGTCCTGGGTTGGTGGGAGGCCGACTGGGAGCAAGGTCTAGGAGAGAGCGCAGGGCCAAAGGCTGGTGGAGGCTGGGCGGACGTTCGTACCACATCCCAAGGGGGCGCCCTTTGCCTTCTGAGCCATTGCTGGTGGCCCTCATAATCTCTATGCCCCGAGGCTGCCCCAAACTCGCTGAGCTTCACTCCAATATCTAATTTAGGTTTTCAACAATCCCAAACCCCTGACCTCGCACCGCTTCCAAAGCCCGATGGGTTTTGCTTGCCTCGAGCCCCGGGGGTCCCTCCCGCCTGGCCCCGTCCAGCCCCATCTCACTGGGCTCGCGGGTAGTCGAGTCCAGCTTTATCTGCTTCCCACTCCGCAAGGCGGGGCAACCTCGGGCTTCAGCTGCAACACTCAGGCACCCTTCGAGGTCTCTCTTTTTAGTTCTCCCCAAGGAGCTCCCCTCTCTGAGTCAATCCCGGCCACACCCCGAAACCCTGAAAACGCCGTTCCCAATCTTCTCCCAAACCCCTCCCCCCAAGGGCTCGAGTTCGAAGGATGCCCACACACCCCGATCGATTCCCTGGTTTCCCACCGTGGACCAGCGAAGCCCTCCACTTAAGCTGCACTATTCCGGAGATTGGGGTGGGGTGGGGGACGGGGGGGGGGGAGGTGAATGGAGGAAAAGAGGGTTGGGTTGGGGCGGGGCTGAGCTCCAGGTCCGGGCGCGGGAAGGAAGGGGCTGGCAGGCGGCGTGGAAACCGCTTCCTAGGGGAAGGAAAGGTGAGGGGATGGACGTCGGGGCTGTTCCGGGAGCTGGTATCTGGGGATTAGAGTCTGTCTGTGGGAGTGAAGACCTGTGGACCGGTCATGAGGAATTTGGCTTATTTGGGGCCCAAGGCAGGAACCTGGGGTCAGGGGCTGGGCTGCCCATCCAGGGTTGCCTGATGTCTGGAGGTGCATGGGCCGGCCCGGAGACCTTACCCGTCAGACTTGGGAAAGTCTCGGAGAAGTGCGGCGCTGGCGGAGGAGGCGGTGGTGGGGGTTCTGCTACTTTCTCTCTGGTCGGCGGCAGCTCATCGGGCTCCAGCCCGCTCTCTGGGCGCCGAGCGCCGGGCTCCGGATTGTTGCGGGAGGCAGCCAGCTCCGGGGGACCGTAGAAGGCGTCGGGGGGTTCCGCGAAGCTGGGCAGTGCGGTGGTGAGCGCCACCATGGATGGCACGGCCTGGCCCAGCCCGGCACAGAAGGTGTTAGTGAGGCGGCCGGCGAAGGAGGCAAGCGGTGCGAGTGGCGGGAGGCCTGCGGGCAGGGGCGCGGGGGCCAGAGCCTGAGGCAGGACCAGCGGTCGATAGGGCATGAACATGGGGTAGCCAGTGTACAGCAAGTGGCCCGAGCGCGGCGGGGGCGGACCGATAAGGGAGTCGATGGAGAAGGCGGTGCCCTGGCTCCCACCGCTGCCCCCGCCGCTGCCCCCAGACCCACTGCCGCCTCCGGGTCTCTGCATCGTGCCCGGAGCTGAGGCCACCTAGGGCGCCCTCGGGCAGCCCGCGCCGCCACTAGCTGGGGCAGCACCGTGCGCCCTAGCTCCGGGCCCCACCTCTGCTTGCTACGCCCGCCTGGGGCGCCGCTCCAGTGCCCGGCGCCCCCAGGCTCCTGCGCCCCGCGCGGGGCGGGCGGGCGGGATCCCTCCCCTCCCCTCCCTCCCTCCCTCCTTTTCTGGGCCGGAGGTGGCTGCGGGGAGCGGGCTCAGCGCAGTGTGGCTCGGGCGCCGCCGTTCGCTCGCTCTCATAAGGAGGGAGGGGGCGGGCGTGCGGGCTGGGGGTGTCGCCCTCCGGACTCATCCATCTTCCTCAAATTACGCTTCACTTCCTCCCTCCGCCCGCCAGCCCGCCCGCCGCCGCCCGGCTCCCCCGATCACTCCGCAGAGCCTGTTCCCAGCCTCTCGGCCGGCCCGGCCCCCGGGACCCCCGCCTGCCCGCCCTCCCCCCCCCCATCCCGCCCCCCGCGGCCCAACCAACTATTATTAATGGAGATTGATGAGGCCGGACACCGCCGCTTTGTGAAAGTTTGTGGCGGACGAGGAGGCGGCGGCAGCTGCTGTGACGGTCCCCCCCCCCCCGCCCCAACGCGGGCCCCAGGGGACTCAGCTAGGGGGCGCGAAGGGGGAGCCAAGTGAAGGGCAGAGGGGGTGGGGTGGAGAGAACTGGATAGAAGGGTAGGCCAGGGTAGTGCGTGAAGAGTGAGATGGGGACTCGCGTAGTAGGGCTGAAATGGTCAAAGGAGGAGAGACTGGGGGTGAAGGCAGGCTGGGGAGTGGGATAGGACTAGAAAGTGGATACCGAGGCATCCAGCATATACCTAGTACCTAGGCATGTTCTGTGCCGGGATTACAGCAAAGAGCGAGGCGAGCCTGGAACCGCTGGTGGGGGGGAGGGGGGGCAAGCAGGATTTGGGTTGTAGGATAAATGACCGCACAGTCCAAACCCAGGTTCCTGCCAACCAGCGCCCGGCTCGTCGGAACGCCTTTCACTCTTCTTTTAGGCTATTTTCGTGGACTTCCCCCCAGCCCCGGACTTTCCCTCCGAACCCCTATCATGTACATAGAGTGGTGGTGATACGGGTATCCAGAGTTCTAGGTGAGGTCACACGGGACAGAGACCCGCTCCCCTGTGCCCCCTTCTGGCACGTTACGCCCCCCCCCCCATTCCTGCCACACGCCCTTCCCCGCCCCCGCCCCCTCCCCGCCTAGATTAGAAAATGAAGGTGGAGAGATAGATGCTTGGTGCGAGAGGAGAGCGGGCCCTCCAGTTAGAGTGCTAGTTAAATAGTTACACACACACACACACACACACACACACACACACACACACACACACACACACCTCTTCTTTTTCCTTCGATCTCTCATTCTCTCTACTCCTCAGGTTTCCTCCTTCCTCCCTTTATCTTTTCTTGTCACTCTCCCAATCGTTTCTTCCCCTCCTCCCTCAATTTCTCATCTATTTGGAACTTTCCATCTCTCTCTCTCTCTCTCTCTCTCTCTCTCTCTCTCTCTCTCTCTCTCTCTCTCTCTCTCTCTGTGTCTCTCTCCCTCCCCCCCCCTCTCCCTCTCTTCTTTTTGGCCTGTATGTGCTATGTTTATATCCCAAAATGTATGTTCAGGGCCCAGTCTCTTTCTCTTATTCTTACAGATGTTCCTTTCCTTCCTTTCTGTTTGTCTTTATCCACATCTTTCTTTCCTACTTTTTCCTCCACTCTCCCTCTCGGTCCTATTTACCGGGCTTTTCCCCTCTACCTCTTTTTCTCTTATTATATCATATATATTTTCTACCAACCCCTGTCTTGTGCTGTCTCCCTCTATTTTTCTCCTTGCTTCCCTCTGTCTCTGTGTGTCTCTGTCTCTCTAGTCTCGGTCTCTGTCTCTCCTTCTCCCTCTCTCTTCCTCCCTCTTCTGCTATTAATTTCCCTGATTGGCTCCCTGGCTCCCGCCGCTGATGAGCCCTATTCATTCCCGGGCCTGACACTCTCGACCTGCCCCGGCTGATTGCTGGGGGCCGGCCCTGCGAGCGCTGATGAGCCCCAAGGGTCAGCGGCGCTAATTATCCGCTAATTGCAGATGACTCTGCTCACCTTCCCCCCGCTTTCAGGCACAGAATCCGCGGCGCCTTTTACCCTTCCCCCTCCTTGCGACTCCATGCAATAGAGTTGACACAGAGCAAAAGGCAGAGAACTCCGGCCTGACAGGGCTTCCAGGCTGAGGGCTAGGCAAGAGAGGGAGGCTACGGCCGGTAAGGAGAAGGGCATCCCAGCCTAATGCAGAAAGGAAAGCCCGAGGCACACTGCGTGGAAGAGAGCCAAACCAGGTAGGGTGAGGGAGGCAGATCCACACGGAAACGGGAAGCTGAGGGTTAGGTAAAGCTAGACAGGCTAGTTGGAGTGCTCAAATCAGGCAGGAACAGGAAGATCTAGAATACAAGGGTGGGGAGGGGTATTCTGTCAAGATGAGGACCTAGATGTCAGACAGCAAGAGAAATAGGATAGGTCTAGACACGGAGGCTGAGGAAATATAGAAAGGCAGATCTCAGGAGCAGTCTTTTTGCCCTGGGGTCACTGCACTAGCCCAGAGGAAACTTTGAAAGTTGACTCCAGGCTGACTCATTGAGGCTTAATGCTTTGAAAACGACGATGTCCAAGTGGGCCCAAAGCAGAGCTGTGTGATGGGTGATCTTTCTCTGGCCAGCATCAGTACAGTGCAAATTTTGCACATAATAGGAGCTTTTATTTAAAAGATCAGCTTTGATGGGCCCTTAATGCAAAACAAAACAAAACAAAAAAGGGATTTGGAGATGGGAAACTTGGATTCTAGACCCAAATCTGTCATGACTGTGTAACTATATGGAAATTACTTAACCCCTCTGTACCTCAACATTCTCATGTATACATATTTTGATTGGTATCAGCGTCCCTTTATGACTTAATAGTGGGTCTTTGAGAGCTGATATGATTTGAAGAATTCATCTTCCTGTGATGAGTCTCTCAGAATATGGCTAAACTGGATCACTCATGAAAGACTTACTATTCTCATGCTTTCCAGCTTGGTAGAACCTTCTAGAATTTGTCTTCTGCTGACATAGCTTTTGAGTCACCTCTATGCTAGGATAAGGCATTGGGGGTGGATTTTAGTGGACATCTTATCTAGAAAATGAGAATAATCTTTGTATGACTTCCCGACCTCATTGGGTTGTGCTGAGGAAAGGGCTTTGTAAACTGTGATGCACCACATAAATGCTCGCTGTTATTATTGAACTGTTTTGATCTGCAATCCGTCCAGGATTCATCTGAGTGAAGTGCAGGGAGACTGGAGTATTCTTTTCTTATGACTCTGAATTAGGCCAGGTTTTACGAAGTCAGTGGAATCTAAACAGGCAGTATGGATAGGAGCATGTTGTCACATTGGAGAAGGAAGGGGTGTCCTAATTCAAGCCTGAGCAAACCAATTCCCTGTTGAAGTGGGCTGTGCCCAGCAGAAGTCTTTGTAAGCCAGTAAACATTCATTGTAGGGAGTTCTCAATTTATTTTAGTCACCACATGGTAGATTGAATGAAAGAATAACAATTCATAACATTCATAGTTTTAGAGCTGGGAGGTAATTTAACCCAACTCTCTCTCTTTATAGATGAAGAAACTGAGACCCAGAGATAAGTGACTTGTCCACGATCACATGGGTAGTAAGAAGTATGATTTAGGGGCAGCTAGGTGGCGCAGTGGATAGAGCACCGGCCCTGGAGTCAGGAGTACCTGAGTTCAAATCCAGCCTCAGACACTTAACACTTACTAGCCGTGTGACCCTCGGCAAGTCACTTAACCCCAATTGCCTCACTAAAAAAAAAAAAAAAAAGAAGAAGAAGTACGATTTAATTCTTCAAAGCCTGATCAGGTGGCCAAGTATATCTTCCCAAAAGCTGAAAGGTCAAGTATCTTGACTGCTGACTAGAGGGAATTGCTAAGCTTTAAAACAAAACAAAACAGAATACCAAAGTTGCAAATAGCAGAAATCTTTTCTACAACATACCTAACAAGTGGTCATCCAGCTTCTATTTGAAGATCTCTAGGGATGGGGAACTCACTACCTCCATTCCATTTTTTTTGGACAAATCTAATTATTAGGAAAATTTCACTCACATCAAGCTTGTATTTGCCCTTCTGAAATTTCCACCCGTAGTTCCTAGTTCCATCCCCCTAGGGCCAAGCAGAAAAACTCTAATTCTTCTCCTAGATGACAGTCTTGAAGATATTCTCCTCTTCCTCTACCTCATTCAAGTGAATACTTATATGCTAAAACATTCAGTTCAGCTCAATAATAATAGCTCACAATTTATATAGCTCAAAAACAATTTACAAAGTGCTTTTCTTATAACAATCCTGTGAGGTAGGCAATTCAGGCATGATTATCATTTTAATTTGTCTCTTTCCCAACCTAAAAGTCCCCGGTTTCTTTAACTGAGTCTTCTAAGGCTTGATCTCAAAGTCGCTCAGCATCCTAGTTCCCCTCCCCTGGACATGCTCTAGTTCATAGATGTCCTCCCTAAAATATGGTGCCCAAAACTGAATACAGTGGGCTAAGCAGGGCGAATGATAGGCCAGGGAACTATTGGCTCCCTCATTCTGAATACTATGCCCCTAATAATAGTTATTGGTTTGAATTGATGGAGTGGCAAGGGGACATTGGCCAAAGTATCTGAAGCTATAGCTGAGTGCAGCTCCAGCAGCAACCAAACTAGGCACGGAGGACCACTTTATTAAATGAGTGTTCATTCCTTGGTGAGACAGAGGGTATAGCAGGGCTCATGGTGAGGGACTCGCCTGACCTTGAAGATGTAGTTATATCAGCCACAAGCCAAGAACTGATCACTTAGAATGGTAGCTTGTAAGGTGGTATTCCGCTCAGATCAGGCACAGAACCTAGTGCCAAAATTGCCTATCAGATTGCTCAGAATCTATGCCACACTGACAATAAACCTAGGCAGATTCCAGACCTCAGTGACATTATGCTGATATGATGTGTGGCCTGTTTGTCAGACACTGTCTTTTATATCTTGTCATAATACATCCCCATGATATGTGCCCTTTTTACACATACCCCCCCCCCCCGCCCCACATTAGCTGGCATTCCTTGCAGTACTGAATGCAATTGAACAGCTACAGTTCGTTAAAATACTAAGAAATCTGAAGTAGTGCATTAGAACCACCGCCACCCGCTCCCCATCCCACATACCGCATGTTCTGAGGCTTATTCTCCCTTCTCCCTTGCCTTAAGGTCCAGGAAAGAAGGAGCTAGCAGGCTGTAAGCTCCCAATAAAATGCAAACGCCCTGATGACGACCATTTCGTATTTTTGTCTCTATCTCCAGCGCTTAGCACAGTACCTTGCACATAGTAAACGTTAGATAAATATTTTTGGACATGAATACAATCTACATTCCCAAGAACTAGCAATCCTTTGCGGTTGCGCTAACATCAGTACCAAGGCCAGGGACAGAAGCCGTAGCCCCCAACCGGCTGTAAATGTGTGAAAGCGAATCAGCCTCTTTTCACATAACTTGAAAGTAGAAGAGCCCTCCCAGGACATTTAGTAACTCATTCTATTTTACAGATGAGTAAACTGAGGCTCGAAGAGATGGTTCTCACAAGGTCAGTCCATGGCAAGAGCCAGGAAGAACGTAATTATGGGTCTTCTGACACCGAAAGTTCAGGGATTTTCCCACAATACCCTGAGTTCCCTCTGTTCCTCTCCTATATCTCTATCGCTGGAGAGAGCCACATCTCATAGTATATGATGGAGTTTCTAACAATTCTTGCCTCCTTGCCTCATCCAGTTGCCTATTTAGACAGAAATTAACTTGTTTCTCACCGTTACCCCTGTAAGGGGAATTCTCTGAGGGGCTGCCTGCTGCCTTGCTGGAAGGGGTTCAGGAATACGTGTCACCTCAGTCAAGTCGCCTTAACCTCTGTGTGCCTCAGTTTACTCAACCGTATGATGAGGGACTAGGTGGCTTCTCGGGTACCTTTCAGTTCCAAATCTGTGGTCCCGTGACCACCTGAATATCAGAGACCACCAACTGGACCCCATATCCAAGAGGCAGAACTTTGGGACGCTGAGAAAGAACGAAAGCCCTCTCTGAGCTGAAGCTAAGACTTATTTCCAAGGCGCCTGGGACAACTAACCAGAGCGAGTCCCCGGGGTCCCAGAGAACCAGACCGGCTCCTGTCCGCGGGCTCTCTCTGGTGGCAACCGCGCAGAACTGCAGACAGGAGGATGACAGCGAGGAGTGCTGCAAGCGCCCCCTGGTGTTGATTCAGTAGTCACGACACCGACGGAGGAGGGGGAGACAGAGGAGACCTAGAGTCTGTGCTTACGTGTGTGTCTGTGCACGTTGTGAACTTGCAGACTGGGTGGCGATCACCATGAGTTTGTGTGCTGTACAGCACATACGCGCATAGGTAGTGTGTTTTTTCCATGCGTACTGTGCCCAGTTAGTCTGGCTGTGCATTGTGAAATGTAGGACGGCTGTGCATTTGTGTGCAAGCACAAGCCAGGAGACGCTGTTGGTGCCAGGGAGGTCCGCGCCTCCGGTGCAGGGCGGAGTCCTCACGGAGGCGTGAAATTGGTTTGGAGCAAACACATTACTAAAAGCAATTACCGGCGAGAGGTTCTGGGGCCCGCGGGACCAGCAGCGAAGAGGCCGGGGAGAGAGCTCCTGGGCTTGGAAGAGTCTCAGGGTGTCTAACCCCAGAAAAGACCTTCCGTAAGATAGCCTCCTCCCAAGGAGAGAGTCACCTCTTAAAGCACCTTCCCTCCAACTCCCTAAATCCGTGGGAAACACAACGCAGTCCAAAAGGACTTCTCCCAAAGTGGACCACCATCCCCTCCCCTACGTAGCAAGACTAAGCAGGATGAGAAACCTCACAGGAAAGACATCCACCAGGATTCTTGAAACAGATGTCCCTCTCAGGTTGGGGAAACCCATTTTATTTTATACATCCTGAAACTTAATCAAATTGAAGGTTCCTGCGCCGCCCCATCACAGTTCCCAAAGAGAAAATTCTAGACATAATATTCAGAGGACCTTTCCAGAATTCCTCTCATCAAAACTTTATACATGCACACACACCACCCCAGCCCCTTTCCCCCAGAAAATCCCCTGAAGACAGGACAGGGCGGGCTTTGCAGCCGTGGATCCCGCCTGGTCTGATGACCGGATAGGTTAGTTGAAGCTCTGAACCTTCCCAGCCTGTCTAGCTCCTGAACTGGCCGAAGTCAGTAGCAGTGGTCCCTCTGATGAAGCTGAGAGAGCTCTGAGTATTAGGGCAGGGGGTTAAGGAGCTTCAAGGTGGGTATGGGGGTCCTGTATCAGGAAAAGATGGGGGTGGATGGGAAGAGGATGAAAGGCATACAATTCTTTGGTGAGGGAACAGGGAGCTATCTCTTTCAAAAAGGGGCCCCACTTCCAGTACACCTTCCCCTCTTCCCTCCAGCTCTTCTTTTTTTATCTATTTATCTACTAATTTATTTATTAATTTGTTTGTTTGTTTGTTTAGCAGGGCAATGAGGGTTAAGTAACTTGCCCAGGGTCACACAGCTAGTAAGTGTCAAGTGTCTGAGGTCAGATTTGAACTCAGGTCCTCTTGAATCCAGGTTCGGTGCTTTATCCACTGCACCACCTAGCTGCCTCCCCAAGCTCTTCTTTATATGGTTTTCTGCCATTAAAATGTAAGAGAAAGGCTTGCACCAAACAACCTCTCTATGTTAAACTCTCAGACCTATGAATCAAGGTCCCAGGAACTACAAAAGAAAGGGTCCAGTGGAGAACCTTGAAGCCTTGAGTCTCTGGACCACCAGGGGAAAGAGCACAGATCTAAGTAACCAAAGCCCAAGTCACCCTGCCTTAGTTACAGGGCAGGCAGGACATTCAAGGCTCTGCAATAACACATCCTCCAACCTTCAAACATTTGTTGAGGTTCAGTGTAGCTAGGAGAAAGCACATGGAGTACCTCCTCTGCAGGATCAGGAGCAAATCACCGAGTTTGTTTCCTCATTTGGAAAATGGGTCTTATAATACTTTGCAAAACTTGAGCAGTATGTGAGCTTTTGTCAGCAGCCAAAAGAGGAAAGTAACAATAATAATAATAATAGCGCATTCACATAGCGCTTCCAAGAAGTTTGCAAAGTCACTTCACCCTGTTTGCCTCAGTTTCCTCATCTGTAAAATGAGCTGGAGAAGGAAAAGGCAAACCACTCCAGTATCTTTGCCAAGAAAACCCCAAAATGGGCTCACAGTCAGAAACAACTGAACAACCACCACCTCTGATTCTAAATCTTCTCACTCTACCATTTGCACTACCCTGGAGGTTTCTTATGTAATACTTGTGCATATGTCCTTTCCAGGCGAGCCAGTACAGAGAGATAAACAAGAGACAACACTGTACATTTTAATGCACGTCCAGAGCCTGAGTTTAAAGGAGAATGTGCAAAGATGCACTGCAATGGGGAAAGGATAGACTGCAACAAGGAAAGGGGAATACAAAGAAGAAAGCTCCCATAGATACCGAGGGAAACCACCCCAAAATGAAGTTCTCTTTCGTCCTCCTCTATCAATATTCTGTTACAGTCTTCTTTTCTCTCCATTTTCCAGTGCCAGCATCTTTCTGCCCTTCTGGTATCAGTTGTCTGCAGTCCCAGTATCTTTCTCCATAGGGCAAGCCAGGCCCAGAGTTGGCCCCAGGCACTCTGTTTCCCTGGACTCAGATTTAGGCAGGGAGCCAGGGAGGTACAATTCTAACTAGGAATTCTTTCACCCGGGGCTAAAAGCGGGGGCAAAGAGAGTCTAAACTACTTCCCCTCAAGGTCTTAGACGTAGGAGGGACCTTGGGAGAGGGGTACCGATGGGGATAGAATCCTTGTGGGTAGTAGCATGGGGCTAGGTGAGAATGGCCAGTGATGGAAGGGCAGGCAAGTGAAGGACTTTGGGATCTTTGGTCTCTGGACTACCGTGGAAGCACATCCCTGGATGTCAGCACCCGGGAATCAAAGCCACAGTCCCACTTCTCTAGTTACAGCTTCTGGGGGGGCTGGGCTGGATGAACTGTTTCCCAGGTAATCTTTCCAGGAATTTCTGATAGGTTAGTAATAGTGGAGAGAATATTGAAAGGGGGAGATGAGGGTAAAACCAAATGCAGGGAGGCTGACTGATCTCTAGGAGGATCAGGTTCCAATTCCCTCCTCATTCCTCCCCTATTTGCTAAGGCTAGGCTTCTCCCCAGCCTCCCCAAGACACAAACCCATCCCTGGGCTTCCCTCAGCCAGCTTCTGACTGGCCATAGATGCTAGGACTCACCTAATAGAGAACATCCTCAAAGTCTAGCTGTAAGTAGCGAAGGAGGCAAGGAGGCAGGGGTAACTGGGGCAGTGCCTCGGACAAGCAACCAGCCAGGTGAGACCGTAGAGCGTAACGACTCAGGTGCTTCAGGGATCTTGGCCGACCCACCAGGGTGAAGAGGGAAGAGTAGAAATCTCGATGCTTCTGGATTCAGAAGAAAACGTGAAATTAATGAGCTGGGATTGGGGGGAGGGGGATAGTTCATGGACGGTTGAAAACGGATAAAACTTCTAGCTAGAAGAAACTTCAAAAAATATAGATTCCATCCCCCTTGTTTTACAGAGGAGGAAATTCAGGGCCAAAGTTGAAGGGGTTCATCCGGGATCATGGAGAAAGTAAAGGGATGGGGATTCAATTGCACTCGAATTAATTCCATCATGCCACGTAGGGGGTTAGTGGAAAGGTCTATCAGAATCTTTTTGTAAAAGTGAAATGAGGGGCAGCTAGGTGGCACAGTGGATAGAGTACCGGCCCTGGATTCAGGAGGACCTGAGTTCAAATCCAGCCTCAGACACTTAACACTTACTAGCTGTGTGACCCTGGGCACACAGCTTAACCCCAATTGCCCCCCACACACACACACAAAGTGAAATGAGCAGAACCAGCAGAACAATTAACACAACAACAACAACATGGTGAAGACAAACAACCCTGAAAGACCTCGTAGAGGACTCCTGATGAAGCTCAGTACCCAGCTCCAGATAAAGAGCTGGTGGACTCAGGGGGCAGATGGAGAAATGGCCAATGTAGATGTTTGTTTTGCTTGACTGTATAGGTTTTGTTTTTCCTGGTTAATCAGTAGGGGAGGGGAGAGTGGGAGAGAGATAATTCGGAATTAAAAATAAAATGGTGGGGCAGCTAGGTGGCGTAGTGGATAAAGCACAGGCCCTGGATTCAGGAGGACCTGAGTTAAAATCTGACCTCAGACACTTGACACTAGTTGTGTGACCCTGGACAAGTCACTTAACCCTCATTGCCCCACAAAACAAACAAACAAACATATACCAAAAATAAAATAAAATTGAATGTTTAAAAAGTCTTTTGCAGGTAGGGAGTCTTCATGGGGGTTTCTAGGGACTGGGATCATCTCCATGGAGCCTCTCTGTGAGGAACTCTCCTAGATTTAGAAAGTTCTCTTTCTCTAGAATAGGAACAGTCTCTTTGGAGAACCTCTATAAAGAGTGAGGAACTTAATGGTACCCCTCACCCCGAAAAAATATCAGGTAATCTTAACCTAAAGTCCATCGACTTGGTTTTATTTTTTAAGGCAATCAGCATTGTGACTTTCCTGGGGTTGAACATCTAGTAAGTGTCTGAAGCCAGATTTGAACTCAGATTTTCTTGACTCCAGGGCTTGTGTTCTATCCACTGCACTACCTAGCTGCCCTATTGATGGTTTTTTGTTGTTTTTTTTTTTTTGCAGGGCAATGAGGGTTAAGTGACTTGCCCAGGGTCACACAGCTAGTTAAGTGTCAAGTGTCTGAGGCTGGATTTGAACTCAGGTCCTCCAGAATCCAAGGCCAGTGCTTCATCCACTGCACCACCTAGCTGCCCCCTATTGACTTAAATTTTTTTTATATAACTTCATTTCAATTTAATTGTTTTCCTTTGTAATCCTACATATTTTATGTTATACATTTAAAAACATTATTCTGGGTCTATGGACTCAGAGTGTCAGACAGGTCCATGACCCCAAAAAGGGTTAGAAACCTCTCCCTAGAAGATTGGAGGGTCTCTGGATGACAAGAGTCATTTTAGGGTTGGGTTAGGTGATTCTGGGTAGTCCCTGAGTCTGACTGACCTGCAGGACCTCTGGGGGTATAAAGTCCATTGCATCCCCAGGCAGCTTCACAAGACTGTAGGTATTTATCAAAACCTCAATTATCCGGGGAAATTCACACCAGCGTTCCAACACCTGGGAAGGGAAACAGAAAGAGACAAAACCACACTGTGTATTCGACAGGGTCACGTACCTCCTACTGCTAACCCTCAAATAATCCACCTACTATATGCAGGGTTTGTGGCAGGGTCCCTGCCCTATAGTTAATGTAGTGAAATCTCCTCTCCATCAACATAACTATTATTATTATTGTCTCCTCAAAATTTCCCAGAGCATTTAGTCTGCCTTTCCCCTTTGGTCTCTTCTCTCCCTATCTTGTATGACACTTATCCGTGTACATGTTATATACCTCTCCACCTTCCCTCTGGAGAATAGACTGTGAGATCCTTGAAATTAGGGTCTCTACCCCTTTTATGCTTATAATCCCAGAATTTGCATAGGGGATTAAACATAGTGCTTTATACAGATCAGGTGACTAATAAATATTTGCTGATTTGGGAGAAACTGGGATTGTGCATAAAAAGATAACCATAAAAAAAGATAATCATAAGAAGCTGCGTTTGTTACATGCCCAGTAAGAGACTCTAGAGAGCAGGCATTGCTTTCAGAAGATCCCTGTAGATTTCATGGAAGAGATGGGTTTTGGAGACTAGGCAAGATTTGCCAATGAGCAAGGATGGCCTTCCTGGCATGGGAAACCGTATGGCTGAAACAAAGAGGAAAAGGTGTGGAGGAGACTGTGATGAAACTGTGAGACTGGTCTGGATGGAATGGAGGAAAGTCGCAGGAGATCAGACCTGATCCCATGCATTGTCACATAGCAGCACATACCTATGTGTCCACATACTCATGCCTAACCTGGCCTCCAATCCAACCCACACCTGAACAGAATTCCCATCAGTAACATTCAACAAGAGGAGAAAGGTACACAGAGTCATAGAATGCAATCATTTCCCTGCCTTTCAATTTCCTTTTGGTTAAACAGTGGGGCTTGGGGCAGAAGACAGCAATAATAGAAATATCGCTGACATCTATGTGTCTCTAAGGCTAACAGAGGACTGGCTTCACCATTACCCTGGGAAGTATGGAGTGAAATTATTCTTGTCCCCAATTTACAGGTGAGGAAGCTAAGGTTCAGAGAAGACCATCCCACAGTCAGTAGGTAGGTGAGATCCTTTCTGGATCTAAATCTCCAGAACCTATCTATGTTGGAGATGATAGGAGTCTTAGACCTCACCTAGTTTAAGCCCCTTGTTTTTCAGATAAAGAAACTGGATCCCAGAGAGTTGAATCCCAAGGTCGTATAGCTCATTAGTGGAAAGGCTAGGAATAGCATCCATTGTTGTTTAGTTGTTCTTCAGTTGTGTCTGACTATTTGTGACCCCATTTGGGGTATTCTTGGTAAAGACTATTGATTTGCCCTTTCCTTCTCCAGTTCATTTTACAGATGAGGAAACTGAAGCAAACAGGGTTCAATGACTTGCCCAGGGTCACACAGTGAGGAGGCCGGATTTAAACTCAAGAAGGCTCATCTTCCTGACTTCAGGTCCAGCACTATCCGTTATGCAACCTAGCTTAGTTGCCAAGGAATAGCATATGGTCTCCTGATTTCCAGTAAAGTGTGGTTCCTACTTTCTTTGGTTTTTCTATGAAGCCAATGAAAGGGATTTGGAGATTCAGGGGGAAGAGACATCTTCCTTCTTCCCCTTTTGATCCCCCGAGACTTGAGGCTCAGAACCAGTTATGGCCAGGGGACAGTGGGTTCTTCGAAAGGGTTGAACACAAACATCTTGTGAGTCAAAGTTTCCTTAACAGGATCTGGGATCTGGAGATAGCAGAGGTAGACAGCTGACTCCCAGGCTGGATGGGGTTGGACAGGGTGGAGCTTCAGCCCATTCATCTGCTGTCAATTTTCCCAGCTGGCCTGAGACCGCCCATTCCTCCCCACCCTCCTGGCTAGGGGAATCATTAGCTGTCAGAGCCTCTGTCAGATTACAGGGAATTGCTTGTCTCCTAATTATCTGGTGTTAATAGGAGATTAATTAGTGTTAATTGTTGATTTTCTTGTATTTTCCCAAAGGGGAGACCAATCTGCCGAACTCTCGGGCTGTTTAATTATTTGGTCTTGCCTGGGAATCCAGACAGATGCTTAACCGTTTGTGAGGAAAGAGGAAAGGGGGAAGGCAGGAGTGTGTGTACAGGAGTGGAGATGGGGCTGGCCTGGGCCTGGCAAGGCCCAGCAGGGGACAGGTTAGTAGGGACCAAACCAAGGGTCACTGGAGCTCTCCCATTATGCCTGTCATCTCTTTCTAGAGCACATGCCCAGTGTATTAGCTAATGTCCTCCTGACTTCTCCCTCTGGGCCACACAGTAGGACACAGCCAGAGCATTAACCCCTTTGACTTACTTCCTGTCAGCACCCAAGCATGATGCTAAGTGTGACCAACTTAGAAAAAAAACTTAAGAGGGAAGGGGTGGGGAAAACCCATACCGAAAATGAACCTTGCCAAGCAACTGATGTTTATGAAAGCCCCAGGTCCTCAGGGTCCAGCTCAAATGCCACTCCCTTCATCATACAACTAGCACTTACAGGACACTTTAAATATATTATCTCATTTGATCCTCACAACAACTCTGAGGCAGATGCTATTATCATCATCTCTATTTTACAAAAAAAAAAAAAAGAAACTCAGTGAAAAAGTTAAAGTGACTCGTCTAGAGTCACACGGCTAGAAAATGTTTGAGGCATGATTCTGACAGAGATCTTCCCAACTCCAATTCCAGCCCCACCATCCACTCTTCCACCAAGTTTCTCTGCTCCTTTACCTGAAAGATCACTGGATATTCTGTCTCCTTCCTCTGACCCTCCATATCATCACTCACTGCCTTGTGGACAAGAGGCAGTGTGGTATAACAGTGACAGGGCTACACCTGGAATTTGAGGATCTGGGTTCTAAGCACAGGGTTAGATTAAATTATCCATAAAGTACCCCCACCCCCAACTCTAAATCTTATGATTGTAGTTCTTTATTTATCTTATGCCCCTATGATAGATTGCAAGCTCCATGAAGGCAGGAACTCTGTATTGGTATTCCCACAGCTCTAGTACATAGTGAGCAGCTCATCAATAATTGCTGAATGAATGTACAAAAATGTGTCAGTATGGTATCTTTATGTCTAGTTGCTTTAGATTATAAGCTCTCAGAGAGCAGGTCTTGATTGGTTCATGTGCATGGACTAAACAATACTTAGAATATTATTAATGCTCAGGAAATACTAATACCATATAAAACATGGAATTTCTCCTTTTCCTTCTGGGATATATGTAATTTATTAATTTCTCTTCCATGGCCTTAATCTTTTTTTTTTTTTTGAGCAGGGCAGTGAGGGTTAAGTGACTTGCCCAGAGAGACACAGCTAGTAAATGTCAAGTGTCTGAGGCCAAATTTGAACTCAGGTCCTCCTGAATCCAGGGCTGTTGCTTTATCCACTGTTCCACCTAGCTGCCCCAACATTGTTTTTTAATAACGCAATTCTCTTGCTCAAGAACCCACATTAGCTCCCTAATGCCTACCATGTCAAGTCCCAAATCCCCTTCCTGGTCCTTCATAAGCTTGACCCATTCTACCTGTCCCTCTTAATTTCCCTGAGGAATTTCAAACCTCTGTTACAGTCAAATCAGTCTGAAATTTCCCCTGCCTGCATAAGTCTTGCTCATTTCACAGGTAGGCTATTTAAATCCTATCCACCCTTGAAGAGCCAACTTATGTCCCACTTCTTCAGTGACAACTTCATTCTTCCTTCCTCCTTTCCCTTTTTGAACATTGATAGTGTGTAAATTGAGGACCACATGTTTAGAATTCAGGGTTCTAGAGAGGAGGGATTCTTTTTGGTCTTTGTAACCCTCTTGTCTACCACAATGCCTGGCATAGAAGAAGTGCTTAATACATTTTCATGGATGGATCAACTGATTGTTCTTTATTTTCTATCTTGTTCCCTGAATTAGACTAGAAGCAACCTGGAGGCAGAGAATACTTTTGTATCTTCCAAAGTACCTGGAATCACAGTAGGCAATAAATAAATATTTGACTGAATGGGACCCTGTCTCATACTCTCACTATCTTTTGCATCTGATAACGATTGACGTCCAGTGCTCACCAGTAGTGGAGCTGGCTATGCTCAAAGTGAGGAGTACTAGCAAACTTTTCAGAGCCCAGGAGTATGGTCCAGAGACCCCACTGTGTCTCTGTAGTGAGACCAGCATCAAAACATTTTGCTCAGTGACACTTCCTAGCTCTCCAACTAGGTAGCCCTTTATTTACTAATTAGTTAATTATTTGGGGTGGGAGGCAATCGGGCTTAAGTGACTTTCCCAGGATCATGTAGCTAATAAGTGTCTGAGATCAGATTTGAACTCAAGTCCTCCTGATTTCAAGGCTGATGCTCTATCCACTGTGCCACCTAGCTGCCCCAGACTTTTATTTACCACCATCCACAAAAAAGCCCCCTATGGGAAGAGAAACATCAACGACAAATGAACCCACATTAAGACCAGGAGAATATGGGGAGGAACTAGGGAATCCAGACATAGGCAAGGATTACTAGAAGGGATAGAGAGACAAAAGGGCCCACTATGGAGGCAACTCAAAAAGGTCTGATAAAATCTGAGCAGAGAAAAGAGATGATCTCTTCCCTAACAAGGAAGAAAAGGTGGGATTGTGTTATCTCTCTGAGAGCCAGGCTGGTGTATGTCTTCAGACTTTGAATCAGTTGTGGGAGACTCTTCATGAACTCATTTGGGGTTTTCTTACTGGAGATACTGGAGTAGATTGCCATTTCTTCTCCTCAGCTCTTCCTACAGGTTCCAATGTCCAACACTATCCCCTGGACCATCTAGCTGCCCTAGGAGGATGATTGACCTCAATTCTGAGCCAGGGTCCCACTTTAGTTCTTTTCCCCACAAAGGATAAGCCATATCTTTATTTTTTTTTGGGTGAGGCAACTAGGTTTAAGTGACTTGCCCAGGGTCACACAGCTAGTAAGTGTCATGGGTCTGAGGCTGGATTTGAACTCAAGTACTCCTGAATCCAGGGCCAGTGCTCTATCCACTGCACCACCTAGCTGCCCCTGGATAAGCCATATCTTAAGACCAAAAGTCCTTACTTATCTCTACCCAACTCAACCCTAACCATCCTCAGTCCCTTTACTTTTCTGCCCTCCCATTCATTCCATTGTGTCCTTCAGAATCCCTGTTATTAACAAACTTCCCTTCATTCTGGAGCTGAACTTTTTTACATGATTTCTATCTTTCTGCCCTCATAAAAACTTGCTTCTCTTTGGAAGACACAGCATCCCCGATATCACACTCTTCAGCACAGGTTGGTTCTTCTCTAAAGACCCAGGAGGAGGAATTAGCAGATTCTTTACTCACCACTGCCACTTCCATTTCCATTCCCTCCCTCTGCCTCTCTTTCTTTGAGGTTTTCTCCATCCTTCTATATCACCTGGTCCAGATCCTTGTTTCTATAATGTACCAGACCGTGAGTCACTGTTTGTTCATTCTCTCTCTCTCTCTCTCTCTCTCTCTCTCTCTCTCTCTCTCTCTCTCTCTCTCTCTCTCTCTCTCTCTCTCTCTCTCTCTCTCTCTCTCTCTCTCTCTCTCTCTTTCTCTCTCTCTCCTTCCTTCCTTACTATAGGGGTTGTGACTTGTCCAGGGTCACACAGCTAGTAAATGTCTGAGGTCGGATTTGAACTCGGGTCCTCCTGATTCCAAGGCTGGTGCTCTATCCACTTTGCCCTCTAGCTGCCCCATTGTCCCTCCTTTCTCAAGAAGATTAGTTCCTGGCTCAGTCTTCCACTCTACCCTAATCTTTGCGACTCATGCTTGAGGGGGGGGACCTTCAATATGCAAAACTCCTTGGCCTCCTGGTGCAATGACCTCCTTAAAGCTCATGATCTGTGTATCCACTCCACCCTAGACACTTACACGAATACCTTAGATTTAGTCATCACTCATATCTATGCCACCTCCATAATTTTGAACTCTGAAATTCCTCTCTCTAATAATAATCTTGTCTTTCCATTTTTCTTTACCTCTCTCCCTCCCTTTCTCTATCTCAATCCTTCTAAACATTTTTAGTTTCACAACCTCTTGTCCCTCCATCCGTTACTTTTCCCATAGCTGATAGACATTGTTCTAACCTCCCTTTTATTTAACCTTCACCATCTTGACCCTGTAGTTAACCAGTTTAACTCTATGTTGTCCTTCACCTTTCATGCCCTGGTCCTCTTATTCTTCCATCTTACACATGCCAGTTTTCAGCCCTGGGTTACCCACATCACTGGGTTTCTCCACCCCTACTAGAATGCTGCCAATTACCTTTGAAGGAAGTCATCAATCATGCCAGGTGGGTTCACTACTTATCTAATCTCAATTGAATCCTCACTGCTACCTGGCAATACTTTTATTCTCTCTGGAGTGATTTTCTATTCCATTCCCTTCAGTGGATATTCCAAAACTTCTCTTCTCTCATTAACTATCCCCCCTCTCTTTCCACCCCACACCAGCACCAATCCACTCTGTCCTTAGAAGGTGCCTTCAACTTTTACCTTTTTTTTTGCAGGGCAATGAGGGTTAAGTGACTTGCCTAGGGCCACACAGCTAGTAAGTGTCAAGTGTCTGAGGCTGGATTTGAACTCAGGTCCTCCTGAATCCAAGGCCAGTGCTTTATCCACTGTGCCACCTAGCTGCCCCCCACCTTTTACTTTTATGAAGAAAATTGCATATATCTTGTTTGTGCATGGCTGTTTGCATGTTATCTCCACCATTAGACTGTAAGCTCCTTGAGAGTAAGGACTGCTTTCACTTTTTGTATCTCAAGCATTTAGTACCTGGCATGTAGTAATAAGTGCTTATTTTATTACATAAATATAAATAGATGCATATAATATTAGTATATAGATTATATATTATGACATATCAGAAAGATACCATAAATAAATGCTTATTTTTTATTTAAAAAGCAAATTTTCTCTCCTCTCTGATTTCTACTCTCATACTAGACGACTTCGCCATACATTTTGCCTCGCCTTCAAACATCCTAATCACTCAGTTCCTCAACCTACTAATTTCCCATGACCTATTCCTCCAGCCTACCTCAGCAACACACAGTGATGGCTATACCTTTGATCTTGCCATTACCCACACATGCACCACCTCCGCAATCAAGAATTCTGAAATCCTCTTATCTTGTCATAATCAAATGGCTCTCCACATCTCCCTCTGCCTTTCCTTACCAAATTCTACCATTCCTCTGTGACATAATTTCCAATCCCTCAACCCCTCAGTTCCCTCCCAGGCCATCTACCCTGCATGCACTTGCCTTCTCATTTTTTACCCCTTGGTGAATCATTTCAACTCTCCTCTTTTTTTGAGTCCTTAGCTCCTTGGTCACATAGCCAGTTGGGCCCTGCCAAGCCCCAGCATTGGGTCACTCCCACCTTCTGTCTCCTTCCCTCCTACACCTGTACTTCTGAGTGAAGGTGGAGAAAATCACTCAACTGTTCTGATTGGGTCCACTACAAATTTATATTACACAACTTCATCTGGGCCCTCACTGCTTCTAGGCAATCCTACAACACCTCCCCCATCAACTCACCATCCTGCTCTCCACAGCAGCTCTTCCAAACCTTTTTTTTTTTAAATCCCTCCTCAAAACTCTCATGGCTTATCTTTCAGCCGCTCTCTCAGCTGAAAACTTTGTCTCCTATTTTACAGAGAAAATTGAGGCCATTTACCATGAACTCCCATTTCTCCCCTCTTCCTCATCTCATATCACTCATATGCTTTCTGCCACTATTTTCTCCTTCACCCCTCTTTCACATGTAGAGGACCCTACTCCTTACCAAGACCAGTCAGTCCCTCTACCTGCATAAGCAATCTCATTCCATTTTATCACCTCCAGCAGATTATCCCCTCTATCACTTTTTTGGGGGGAGCTCATTGCCCCAAAGTTATTGAAGTCACGCAGCTAATAAGTGTCAAGTGTCTGAGGCTGGATTTGAACTCAAGTCCTCCAGAATCTAGGGCCTGTGCTTTATCCACTTCGCCACCTAGGTGCCCCCACTTATTTTCAATTTCTCCCTTTCTACTGTCTCCTTTCCTACTCCCTACAAACATTCTCATTTCATCCATCCATTCATCAGCTCTCATGCATTAAATGACCATCTCAATGCCGAGGATCCTCAAATCTACCTATCCTGCCCAACCTCTCTGCAGACCTCTAATCTCACATCTCCAACTGTCTTTCAGACATTTGGAAATGGATATCCAGGAGATACCTTAAACTCAACATGTCCAGATTAGAATTTATTGCTTTTCCCCCTAACCTCCTACTTCTAACTTCCCTATGACTGTCAAGGGCAACACTGTCTTCCAGTACCTTAGACTCATAACCTAGGCCATCCTGCTTTCTCACTATGTCTCACTATCTTATGTGCAATCTATTGCTAAGGCCTGTCAATTTCACCTTTGCAACATCTCTTGAATATGTCCCCTTCTCTCCTCTGACCCTGCCACCACTCCAGTACAGGTCCTCATCGCCTCCCGCCTCGATGAGTGTAGCAGCTTGCTGATCTGCCCACCTCCAGCCTCTCCCCACTCTAATCCATCTTCCATTCAGCCACTAAAATAATTTTCTTTTGGGTCCAATCATGTCATCCACACTCCCCTCCCCACTCATTCAACTCCAGCGGCTCCCTATGGTCTCCAGGATCCAATACAAAATCCTGTGTTTGGTGTTCAAAGTCCTTCATAACCTAGCCCCCCCCCCCTTCCTTTCCCATCTTCTTACACCTTATACCCCACCATGTACTCTTTGGTCTAATGATACCAGCCTCCTAGCTATTCCACCAACAAGCTACTCCAAGTCTCAGCTCCAGACATTTTCCTTCTTTCTTTCTTTCTTTCTTTCTTTCTTTCTTTCTTTCTTTCTTTCTTTCTTTCTTTCTTTCTTTCTTTCTTTCTTTCTTTCTTTCTTTCTTTAGTGAGGCAGTTGGGGTTAAGTGACTTGCCCAGGGTCACACAGCTAGTAAGTGTTAAGTGTCTGAGGCCAGATTTTAACTCAGGTCCTCCTGACTCCAGGGCCGGTGCTCTATCCACTGTGCCATCTAGCTGCCCCTAGCTCCAGACATTTTCTCTGAGCGTCCCCCATGCCTGGAATACTCTCCTCTTCTCCACCTACTGCCTTCCTTGGCTTCCTTTAAGTCCCAACTAAAAATCCCATCATCTCCAGGAAGCCTTTCCCAAACCTTAATTCTTGTGCCTTCCCTCTTTTAATTATTTCCTACTTTTTCTGCATATAGTTTGTACACAGTTGTTTATTTGTTCTCTCCCTTATTAGATTGTGCGCTCCTTGAGGACAGGGACTGTCTTTTGCCTCTTTGTATCCTCAGCACTTAGCAAGGTGCCCAGCACAAAGGAGTACCTGCTAAATGTTTATTGACTATTATTGTTGGCGTGTCTAGACTTGAAGTCACCCATAATGTGCTTTCTCATATTTCCTGTTCCACACCTCAGAACTGCTAAGTCTTTACACAAGATGTTCTGCTTTTGACCACTCTATGAAGAAATGGTCCTTCTCCCATGGAAGGCCAACTCTTCTACCTGTGTCCTTTTTTTTTTTTTAATGTGTGTGGTTTTTTTTTTTAGGGGCAATGGGGGTTAAGTGACTTGCCCAGGGTCACACAGCTAGTAAGTGTCAAGTGTCTGAGGCTGGATTTGAACTCAGGTACTCCTGAATCCAGAGCCAGTGTTTTATCCACTGCGCCACCTAGCTGCCCCCTACCTGTGTCCTAAATCCCATCTCCTCAATTTCTTCGGGGAGACTGACAAATGAATCATTCCCTTTCTCTCTTTCTACCCCAGTCTCTCCTCATCTATTGTTTCTTTCCCTATTACCTATAACCATGACTAAATCTCCCACATTTAAAAAAAAAGCTTATGAGGGGCAGCTAGGTGGTGCAGTGGATAAAGTACTGGCCCTGGATTCAGGAGGACCTGAATTCAAATCTGACCTCAGACACTTAACACTTACTAGCTGTGTGACCCTGGGCAAGTCACTTAACCCCAATTGCCTCACAAAAAAAAAAAAAAAAAAAAAGCTTATGGCCTTCCATCCCCTCAAGCTGTTGTCATATAATTCTCCTCCCTTTCACTACCAAACTCCTTAGAAAACAGACGTCTGCATTCATAGCCTTTAATTTCCTCATATCCCATTTACTTTTCAGTCCCTTCCAATTTGCCTTCCAAACCTGCTAGACTGTTGAAATTGTTCCCTCCAAGGGTACCCATGATCTCTTTTTGTTTTTGTTTTTTGCGAGGCAATGAGGGTTAAGTGACTTGCCCAGGGTCACACGGCTAGTAAGTGTCAAGTGTCTGAAGCTGGATTTGAACTCAGGAACTCCTGAATCCAGGGCCGGTGCTCTATCCACTGCTAAAGCAGTTCTCAACTCTGAGTACAGATAGAAACATGCTTTTTTCAGTTCCTTTGTTTTTCTTGTTCTGTGTGTATATTTTCTTTTGCAACACAGCTATTATGGAAATATGTTTTGCATGATTTTACATGTACAACGGATATCATATTGCTTGTCTTCTCAAGGGGTGGAAGGGAAAGAGAGAATTTAGAACTCAAATTTCTTTTAAGTGAATATTAATTTTTTCCTGAAAAACACAATTGGGAAATATTGAATGAAACAAATAAAACCATATTTGAAATAGGAAAAAATCAAGTAGTTCTCAGTTCTCATGTTCCTTTGATGCTGCTGACCACCCCCTCAACCAGGCTCTTATACTTCTCAGCTTCCTAAGGCCATGGCTCTTTCTGGTTCTCCTCCTGCCTGCCTGGCGATTCTTTTTCATCTCCTTTGTTGGACCATCATGCATCTCCTGACCTCTTCTTTTGGGTGTTTCCCAAAGCTCTGGCCTACACAACAATCAAGTTCTGAATCTTACTCCAACCTTAATTTCTTTCCTGAATTTCAGTTCTCACATCTTCAATAACCAAATGGGAATTTCCTTCAGCATAATCCAGATTCATCTTAAACTTAACATGTCCAAAACACCTTCTTCTTCACCCCCTAAACCCGTTCCTCCACCAAACTCTCCTGTTTCTGTTAAGGGTACCACTACCTTCCTGATCATGGTTTTATTATAACCAAGAAGTCAACCTTGATTCAATTCGGTAAGCATTAAGGGCCTACTATGTGCCAGGCACACTCTTTTAACCCCCATATCAAATCAGTTGGATCTCCTCAAGAGGCAGTGTGGTGTAGGGTAAAGAGAGCTGGCCTTGGAATCAGAAAGACCTGGGTTCAAGACCTGCCTCTAACTTGCCAAGGCTAAATGACTCCAGGAAAGTCACTTAATCTCTCAGTGCCCTAGGCAATTCTCTAAGACTATAAATTTCAGAGAAGGTGCCAAATAGCATTGAGAGAAGAAATGTACTTATTCAGGAGTTCCCTTTATCTGTGAAACCACAGATCCAATTCCTCTCCTATCAGTTGCATCAATCCTTCTGTACATCATCCCTATACCATTCTCTATAGCATCTATAGCCCCTTTTCTCCTTTCATCACCACCTTTCTAGTTCAGGCTTTCATCAATACTCTAAATATTATAAATGGTTTCCTAATTGATCTTCCCTGCTTCTGGCCTCTCTCCTATTTAAAGCATTCTCCACACAGCTGCCAAAGAAAAAATTTTTTTTAAATCATCTTTCTAAGATGTTGGTCTAAACAACGATGTTATTCCTCTGCTCAAAAATCCTCTGTGACTCCCTATTGCCTATGGTATAAAGTACAAATTCCCCAGTCTTGGTCTTTGAGGCTCTCCATGATGTGGGTCCCACCCGCATTTCCAAACTTATTTCAGATTACTTCCAGGACCTGTCATTCCTACCCAACTGGAAAGCTAGATGGCTCTTGTACTTGGCATTCCATTTCTTCCCTCCATGAAATAGCACAGGTCATTTTCCGTGCCTAGAATGAACTCCCTCCTCATCTTCACCTCTCAGCATGCTTCTCTTCCTTCAAAGTTAGTGCAAGTGCCATCTCATTGCTGAAGGGAGTTAGTTGTTCCCTCCCTTTTCTTGTATTATACTTCTTGTTGACATAGTACCTTGTCCACCCCACCCCTTCCGTGTGAGCTCTTCGAGGACAAGGATTGTTTTGATTTTGTCTTTGTATTCACCCCACCACACACGGTGTCTTGCATGTGCTAGGTGCCTAATAAATATTTGTTGACTTTACTAGAACTGCCTCCTCCCCCGGTTCCCTGTAACCTCCTGGAGTCAAGGCTTCCGTCATCCCAGGTTTCTCTCATATCCTTGTAGTAGTCCCTAGCACAGAACCAGGTGCATAAAAGGTTCTCAGGAAAGGCTTCTGGAACGAATGAATTACTTCAGCCCAGTTCTCCAGGTTATGCAAACGAAGGGAGACAAAGGGCTGGTTCTCAGAGTATAAGGATGAGCAATAATGATTAGTTCAAACCCTCCCCACCTTCTATGGGCTCCTCCTCACTTCAGCATCCCTTGATACCTTGGGAAGGGCTCCAGGCCAGATTCGGACAGCACCGTGATTGAGCAGTGCTCGGACCACTTGTTCTGGGCTACAGGGCAGGGCAGTAGCTGGACCCTGCAAGGCGCAGTGCAAGGCTGTATGGCCACCATAGTCCATGGCATTGACGCTGACCCCTCGGGACAGGAGTAGCTCAGCCACAGCCACATTGCCACGACGACAGGCCAGATGCAGGGGCCGCTGCCTGTCGTGATCCATGGCGTCTGCATCGGCGCCTGCAGAGAGAAGCAGGTGGCACAGGCGGAGACACCTGGAGGTGGCCACCTCAGCCTCAGCCTCAGCCGAGGGAAGGAAAGGTACTGAGCAGGTAGCCAGAAGAGGGGTCCGGCCTTCAGCATCGCGGGCATCTGGGCAGGCTCCCTTCCTCAAGAGTAATGCAGCCAGCTCTACCAGCCCTCCTCGGGCAGCCACATGGAGAGGGGTCTCCTCTTCTTCCTCAGATCGACCATCCACGCGGGCACCAAAACGCAACAGCAGCTCTGCACACCTGGGGATCAGAGAGAGGAGAGGGGTGTGTGTGTGTGTGTGTGTGTGTGTGTGTGTGTGAGAGAGAGAGAGAGAGAGAGAGACAGAGAGACAGACAGACAGACAGACAGAGACAGACAGAGACAGACAGACAGACAGAGACAGAGATAGAGACAGAGAGAAACAGAGACAGAGAGGGAAAAAGAGAGGAAGACAGACAGACAGACAGCTGGGCACATATGCATAGGCTGAGTAGATATGATTTGAGTGGCATTTAGGAACCTCCTTATCCCAAAATAATTCCCTTGTCCATTTGCCATATTGCCTGAAATTCTGTCAGAAGCTCCCCTGAAAGATGTAAATGTCTTTGGAAGCAGTGACATCTTGATATGAGTTGTCTATCTGTTGTTTCTTTTCAATCTGAGTGCACCTAACACTGGGTAGTAAGAAAAGAGTATGGGAAGAAATGAGAGGAAATCCCCGGATCCCCCAGATTATCTAGTCTGACCCATTCCTGAACACAACTCCTTTATACAACGTTTTCTTTCTTTTTCTTTTTTCTTTTTCTTTTTTTTGGGGAAATGAGAGTTAAGTGACTTGCCCAGGGTCACACAGCTAGTAAGTGTCAAGTATCTGAGGCTGGATTTGAACTCAGGTCCTCCTGACTCCAGGGTCAGTGCTTTATCCATTGTGCCACCTAGCTGTCCCTATACAACATTTTCAATCAGTGATCATCTAGTCTTCACTTGAAGAACTCCTGTGATGGGGAACTCCCTTCTCAAGGCAGCCCATTCTACATTTGGAAGGCTCTGTTAGAACTACATTGAGGGGGCAGCTAGGTGGCACAGTGGATAGAGCACCGGCCCTGGAGTCAGGAGAATCTGAGTTCAAATCTGGCCTCAGACACTTGACACTTACTGTGTGACCCTGGGCAAGTCACTTAACCCCAATTGCCTCACTAAAAAACCAAACAAACAAACAAAAACCTACATTGAATCTATATATGCTTCTCTGCAATTTCCACCCACTGCTCCCAGGTCTGCCCCCAGGAACCATGCAGAACAAGTGTAATCGTTCTTCCACACCACCACCCTTCAAATACCCAAAGACATGGCTTAGCCCCACCCCCATCTTCTTTTCTCCAGACCAAAGATTACAATTTTATTCACTGATGCTTATGTAGCAGCACCTCCAGTCCTTGGACCATACTGGCTGTCTTCTGTGTGTACCCTGGTTGGTCAACACCCTTCTTAAAATATGGGACCCAATGCTGAACGTAATGCTTCTTGTGGGATGTGAACGAAGCAAAGTTCAGTGAAACTATTCCGTCTCTTATTGTGTACAATACCCTTTCTTGTGTATAACCCTTATTGTAATAAGGGGAAAATTCCCCTTATTACACACACACACCTCTTCTCTCCTAAAGGAATCGCCAAAGTTCCACTATGAAAATACTCAATTAGTGCCAGTGTCATTTACTATGGTGGGTACACACTCCCAAACTCCCATACCTCAAACACACTCCTGGCACTGAGACAATCCTGTCCTAAGTATGAGCTTCATGGGAACAACCTTAGAGATTATCTAGTTATCTAGTTCACTAGGTTTAGTGATCTTGGGGTATGTTGTTTTGTGTGTGTGTGTGTGTGTGGTGTATATATATATATCATATATATGTATATAAATGTGATGTATAGATGTGGTATATGTGTGTGTATGTATACACATATACACACATACATACATGTATATAAAATTGTATCTCAATTGATTTCCTTTATCAACCTATGCATTTAAGAATGTTACTCTGAAATAGGGTCCATAGGTTTCATCAGATTGCCAAAGGGTCCATGAAGGATGGAAATAAGTATTTTAAGTGCCTACTATGTGCCAGTCACTGTGCTAAGCACTTCACAAACATTATCTCATTTAATCTTCGCAACAATTCTGAGTGGTAAGTGCTATTATTATCTCCATTTAACTGTTGAAGGAACTGAGGCAGACAGAGGTTAAGTGACTTGCCCAGGGTCATACAGCTAGTAAGTGTCTGAGGCAGGATTTGAACTCAAGTCTCTTGACTTCAAGCCCAGTCCTCTAGGCATTGTGTTACCTACCTGCTTCTATACAGAAAAGATTAAGAATCCCGATCTAGTTCAAGCCCCTTATTTTGTAAAACAAGTGGAGAGGAAGTGGTGGGCCCAAAGTCACAGGGGATAAGAGGTAGAGCTGGGAGAAATTCTCTGGGGCCAAATCCAGCACTGTGATATGCCACGCTACCTCACTATGCACTTAGCACAGTGCCTGGCACATGGAGAGTGCTTAATAAATGCTCGTTGCTTGCTGGTGCCTGCCTCTATTCAGTCTCTCATTCGATTACCACTGTATGTCCCCTGCTGTGATGCCTTGAAATTGTTTCATCAAGTTTCCAGGAATGGGTGGAGAAGTGGAGACTAGAAATTTAGAGATTATGGTGAGCAAAGTGGGGGAGAGTGCTTAGAGCTAGGGGGACTAAAGGGCAGGCACTTACTGGAGGGCACCAGGCCCCTGGCACAGGTGTAAAGGGCGCCTCCCATCCTGGTCTGGAATATCAGGGTCAGCTCCTGCTACAAGCAGCAGTCGGGCACAGGGTGCATGGCCAGAGATACATGCTTCATGCAGGGCAGTGCGACCCCCGGGGGCAGCATCTGGCTGGGCTCCTCGATTTAGCAACAGCTGGAGAACTTGCTCATGGCCTCGGCTGGCTGCTACATGTATCGGGGTGGTCAGTTCTTCCACATAGGTCAGAGACCAAAGTCCTAAAGAGGGTTTGGAGACCTTAAGTTGGGGAGGGAACCCAAATGCCAAGATCCCCCAATGGATAGTCCGAAACTCAGCCCTAAGTGGGCAAGGAAGCAAGGTGGTGAATGAAGCCCCTCCCCCACCTCTTGTTATGGTCTCCTTCATCCCCTCCTCCCCGCCCCCCACCCAAACAACCCAGGCCCCTGATGCCCATACTCAGAGCTCGAATGTTGAATCTGAAATCTCTCCATCTCTCTGGGTCGCTGGTGTCAAAGACAACATCCGGGGTGAGGCCAGTGCCAGGGGAGGCCAAGAGATGGGAGACAGAGGCCACATCCCCGACCAGCACAGCTTGCCAGAACTCCAAGGTGGGCCCCGAGGCTGTCCTGGTAATTATGGGCCCACGACCTGGCCCCTGACCCTCTCCAGGATCTTTGTCTGCTTTCTCAACCAACCTGGCACAAAGGCTACTATGCGGGCCACCCCCCAGCTCTCTGCAATCTTCTGGGGACGAGGGGCTACCCATAAGGAAAGGGTACCGGGTTCAAGGGTTGAGGACATAGATATTGTGGAAAAAAGGAAAGAGAAATCAAGTTCAGGGAAGAGACAGAAAAGGGAGAGGTGAGACTGGAGGCGAGAAAGAAGAGGCAGAGAGAGGGGGAGAGATAGGGGAGGGAGCGGGAGAGGCAAAGACAGACAGACACATGGACAAGGACAGAAAGAGCCACAGATGAAGACAGACAGAGACAGAGGATCCCGTTAGTCCTGGGCTAAAAGTCAGGCTCTAACTCTAAGTTCCACAGAAGTTATTCTGGGCTCCGCATGACTTCAGGTCAGCGCCAGTACTGGCAGGGTGAGGGTGTACCTGAGGACGAGAAACAACCTGGGCTTCTCCTGTCTCCTCCTATGCAGCACCTCTCACTCACCCCACCCACCCCACCATGTCCACTCCCCCTTCCCATCCCATCTACGCTTCCTCCTCCCTCCATCCCGAGGGCCACTGGGCCCTCCTGAACTCCCATGTGCCCCATCTCCCGGCTCCAAGTCCCTGCTCCCTCACCCCTCTGGTGGCTGCTCCATCGAGGCTCAGCCACCCTGCTTTCTAGCAGCAGATCTGCAGTGCTGTTTGGGGGAAAGAGTTCTTGAAGTTTCTCCAGGTTTCCCGTGTATAGTGCATTCTGCAGAACCATGTCCCTGCTAAGCAGGGGTGCCCGCTGGGGCACCCTCCGTGCAGGATTGCCTCGGGACAAGGGACCCCGTCCTAAATGGAGGGAGGCTGGGGGAAGCCAGCTCAGCCAGGATGACCGCCGCCGGCTCTCCGATTCTCTGGGCATGGCTGCAGTTTTCAGGGGAACTTCTGGGGGACAGTCCAGAAGAACAGTGTTAAGGGTGCTTTATGGCCATATCCTGAGCAGATGCTGGACAGGATCCAGGATCTGGCTTAGAGAGGGGAGGGAGAAGAGTGCTGAGATAGAGACCACAAATAGCACCAGGCTCAGCTGTCATCCAAAGCAGAACCCAAACCTGGGGGTGGGGCTGGATATTTGAGAATAGGCTTGGGGCCAGGAAAAAGGAGAAGGGAAAGTCGCTGTTGGCCAAGTTGTAGAGAGACAGATACACTGATACCCTGTTAGTGGAGCTGTAAATTGGTGCCACCATTCTGAAAAACAATTTACAATTATGCTAAGAAAGTGAAAAAAAAAGCCTGTACTTTTTGACCCAGAGGTCCCACAGCAAGACATATACCCCCAGAAAGTCAATAACAAAAAGAAAGATCTGATATATAACAAAACATTTATAGCAGCATTTTTTGTGGTAGCAAAGAACTGGAAACAAAGTAGATGTCCATCAACTGGGGAATGGTTGAATAAATTGTAGTTTCGGAATATCACTGTACTATACGAAATTATTAATAAAATGACTGATATAATAATTACATTAATACTGGTTACAATCAATTCCAATCATAGAATGAACTTGATGCAGAGTGGAGTAAGCAGAACCAGGAAAATAGCATATGTAACTGTAACAATGTAAATGGAAGGAACAACATCATCAGTGTTGAAACTGAGTGCTGTAAAGTTATGGTAGCCAAGTATGACTCCAAAGTAGAGCTCTGAGATTGCACTCACTTCCCTCCTTCCCTTCTTTGCAGAAGTGGGGAACCATTATACTGTACATAATGTTGGAGCAGATTGACATTGTTAGTTTTGCTAAAGTGTTTTTTTCCTTCTCTCTTTTTTTTCTGTTATCAGGGATGTTAGGGTTCTTTGGAAGAGGGAGAGTAGAGGAATATATTGGAAAATTAAGGAAATGCAAAAACAAAAGGACATTTTTAAAGGAGAGAGTATCTATCTTACCCTGTGCCCCTAGTTGATAGAATCCTAGAATGCTAAATCTGGAAGGAACCTCAAAGATTGTAGAATTAAGCCCCTTTCCTTCTTTTTTATATGAAGAAACTGAGGCCCAGAGATACCAAGTTATTTACCCAAGGACACTCAGAACCCAGATCTTCCAACTTCCAATTTAGTGCTTCCTTGCATCATGCCAGCATGTCTTAATCTCTTTGCTTTTCCACCTGCTATCCTTCTGATGCCCTCTCCCTATTTGTTCACCCCATGAGTGTAGGAAGAAAAGAATACAGAAAAAGAGACTGAGAACCAGAGGTGAAAGCAGAAACAGAGATCAAGGTAGAGACAAGTCTTAGAAGGCAAGGGGAAAGGATTCAGGTATGATTGGGGGATAAGGAACAAGAGATGGACATAAGGCCCGTTCACCAAAAAGTAGGGTGGGGATGAAGACAAAAGATGAAGAATTGTGGGTAGAGAAATAAAGTCAGGGGAAATGGGACATAGAGATGGACATCCACACGAATTCCCATCATCCCTACAGCTGTTTGGGTGTTTATACCTCTATCATATGGCTCATCCACCCTAAGGATGCTTTCCCTCACACCCCAGTCCTCAGCATCCCTCCCATTCTGGCCCTGCTTTGAGCTTCATCATTTCTTCTTCTTCTTCTCTTTCGCCAATCTTGCCGCCTCCTCCTCTGCTCGATCTTCAGCAGCTTTCAAATGCCTCTTCCCCAGAGGAGTCTTAAAGTACCAATCCTGAATGGAGTGGGTAAGGAAGCACAGGAGAGTGTGGAATGGGAAGAAGCAGAAAGAGAGCTCCCCATAAAAGGGATCCTTTGACTTGGTTCCCTACCTCACCTATGCCTCTCAGCCACCAGATTTCCTCAGCAGCAACTCCTCCTCCTCCTCCTCCTCCTCCTCCTCCTCCTCCTCCTCCTCCTCCAAGTAGGGGTTGCTCATATTCTGTGGGCCTCCTATAAAATCTCATTATTGTCCTGCTGTGTGTCCCTGACCCCTGCTCTCATGTGCCTTCCACAGACTAGGATCCACATCCCTCCCTGCTCCCATGCTCTCAAGACCATCCTTTGGGTATGGTCAATGAATCAAGGCCTTGGCCTTATCGGGGTGTGGGGGAGGGAGTCGAAACTATTGACAATCATTCAAGGAGACAGTGGAGGAAAAGGTGTGCTGGTTTGAGAGGAGAGAGAGAGAGAGCGAGCGAGCACTGAGGCCATATGCATATGATCAGCTCTCACCAAGGGCTATAAATATGATGAGTCCCCACTCTCAGGGATGTAGGGATGAAGGAAGAGTGGGTGGACCTATCCCTTACCCTTTCTACACACATTCTTTTTAAAATTGTTTTATTTTTGGTGAGGCAATTGGGGTTAAGTGACTTGCCCAAGGTCACACAGCTAGTGTTAAGTGTCTGAGGCTGGATTTGAACTCAGGTCCTCCCGAATCCAGGGCCGGTACTCTATCCACTGCACCACCTAGCTGCCCTTTTTTTTTTTTTAATTTTTTTTAGTGAGGCAATTGGGGTTAAGTGACTTGCCCAGGGTCACACAGCTAGTAAGTGTCAAGGTCTGAGGCTGGATTTGAACTCAGGTCCTCCTGAATCCAGGGCCTATGCTCTATGCACTGCGTCACCTAGCTGCCCCGCTGCCCTTCTACACACATTCTTGACCAACATGTAGTCTTTCTGTGACTTCTTTTCCCTTTCAAAGAGACAGTGTGGTATAGTGGGCAGAGAACTGGGCAGGAAGACTTGGGTTCAAGGCTGTTTGTAGGACTCTGGGAGAATCCCATAACCTCTTAGGGCTTTGGGGCAATCTTCTAACACTCTAAATTGCAAAGACTTGGTATTCCCAGTATCACTGAAATCAAAGGTCCTATATTTGCTCCTATCTTTTCCCCTTAAAGCCTACCTTTGATGTTGTTTTCACCTGTATAGCCCCATGGTAGGTGATGAAGCCACAATGCCACAGAATGACTTTTCCCCTGAGGCAAGCCTATCTTATTAGGGCTGACTCTGGGCCTCTTTCCCAAGGGCTCCTTCAAGCTCCCCCGTTTTCTTCCTCATACTACCACCCTTGCCCTGTCTTCAACACTCTTACACACATCTCTGGTACCTTCAGTGACACTTCCTCCTCCTCATATACTGGGTCCATCTTGGCCAGAAACTCCAGAAACTCATAGGGTGTCAGAGGCCGTTTGGTCAGTTGGATCTTCCGCCTCTCAGTCATCACAGACTGGACAGCTAAAGTTATGTCTCCAGGGGTATAGCCATCGGAAACCTTGGTCAGCCCGCTGATATCCACATGGTTTAGTAAGGACTTCCCATACTGCTCAATCAGACGCTTCCAGAGGACTGCAAGGGTAAAGAGGACCCAAGAAGGAGATGGGAGGGCATGGGCACAGGGTGGGATCAGATGGCATGGAGTATAGAGCAGTGGGAGGGACAGAACACATCCTTACTCTTCCTGCTGCCATTGCGGCAGCTGCTGCCACCCAGCACTTGTACCATGACTCACTAAACAATTTGATAACCATTATTTCATTATCTTTTCACAACAATCCTGGGATGCACATAGTTTAGGGCAGCTATCATTATCCCATATGACAGATGAGGAAACTGAGACTTGCCCAAAGCCCCCTAGCAAATTAATGCAGGTTAATTGCTTCTCAGGTCTCTGACTTTTCTGAAAGTCAGTAGAAACTTAAAAATGGGGAGAATAATATTTATCTCACAGAGTTGTGGTGAGGAAGGTGAGCACCATAAATAGAGGCATTGTTGTTATTATTAGTGATCCTGTTTTGTAGATATGAAAACTATCACGTTTTGGGGAGGTTATGCAATTTGCCCAAACCACCGACGGCCCCCCACCCCCACCTCATCCTGTACACTTCCCATGAGGTAGCTGGATGCGGAGTCAGGAAAGCCGAATGAGAACCCTGACTCAGACACTTAATTAGCTGCAAGACTCCGGTTATCACTTATCCTCTCTCTGTCTCAGTTTCCTCACCTGAAAATTGGGATAATAATAGCACCTACCCCTCAGGGCTGATGGGAGGAAACAATGAGATAACATGTGTAAAGTGTCTAAGTGCTATAGAAATGCTTGTTATTGTTATTGTTACTTTACTGTAACAACAACTACCACTACTACTACTCCATCATCATCATCATTAGAGTATGGAGTGGCAGTCCAAGACCAGGCTCCCTTAAGAACATAGAAAGAATAAGGGTCTCAAGCACAGGAATGGGAAAAGGGGTAAAAGAGGAGACGGTTCTTGGGCCATGTGCCAGCTCTTCCCTCCCAGACCACCAGATCCTCACGGTAGCGGGTGGCATAATCCGGCTGGGGCACCATCAGGATCCTCTCGTATGTTTTGCACAGCCCCTTGATATCAGCGATCTGTGGCTGGTCTGATGTTCCAATGAGCATCACTCGGTCACCAGGACGCAGCAGGCGCACAGCCTTTGCTAGGTCCTTCTTTACCCGTTTGGGGTCCATCTGCTCCGAGGAAAGAGGTAAGGGTGTGGAGAGGGGAAAGGGATGTCGCCCACATGAGGGTCCCCAGTTAACAATGAGAGAACCCTTTATCTGAAGGAGTTGTTTTAATTCTCTACCACTTTTTTTGTGTGTGTGTGAGGCAATTGGGGTTAAGTGACTTGCCAAGGGTCACATGGCTAGTAAGTATTAAGTGTCTGCGGCCAGATTTGAGCTCAGGTACTCCTGACTCCAAGGCCGGTGCTCTATCCACTGTGCCACCTAGCTGCCCCTCTCTACCACTTTTTTAGCTTCTTCCTTACAATGCTGTAGAAAGAACTCCAGACCTGGAGCCAAGGAGACATGGGGCTGTGTCAAAGCACCAACAGTTACTAGCTATGTAACTTTGGGCAAATCACTTAACCTCTCTGAGGTCCAAGCTCTCATACTACCCTTAGGACTATTTATCTCATAAGGCTGTTGGACAGGAGAGCCCTCTGTAAAGTGCAATCCGTATTTTTTTTTGTCCAAATACTCAACTTTATCAGTGTAGGGAACTTCCTGTGTGGATGCTCTTTCCACTGATGTAGATAGGCAACTGTCTGCAACTCAAAATCTTAGCTAGCTGCTAGCAACCCTGAGAGGCTGAGTGGCTTGGCTATAGTTAGCATACATCCATACATCCCATCATAGCTGACATGTCAGAGTAACACTTGAACCTGGGTTCTTCTAAATTCAAGGATGGCTGTCTATCCCACTCCGAAGTGCTATATAAATGTAAACTGTTGCTATCTTAATATTAGAGGTGAATAAATTATAACATGACTTTCTAAATTCACATAATGATTGGGTGGTAAAGCTGGCCTTAGAAACCAAGTATTCTAATTCCTAGTCCTGTGCTCTCCCTGCTAAGCCTTTCACTCCCCCAAAGCTCCCTTACCTCTTTCTCCTCTTTTGGGACCTTCCTATAAAATGTTTTCTCAGCATTCCCAATCCAGATCACAGAAGGCTGTAGGAGTCGAGCCACCTAGCCAGGTTAGGGAGCAGGGGTCAGAGGTCAGGCCCTGACCTAGAACCCTGTTCTCCCTCTAAATGAACAATCTGTTTCAGCCGACCCCTGATCAAGGCTACCTCCAGGCCAAAAAGAAGAGCCAGTAAAATTTTTCTCTTCAGTGTTCCCTAGTCTTGCCTTCTTCCCTCTTCCCTCTACTCCTAGTCCTTACCCCTATCTCTATTCCACGAGACTACTGAGTGCCCCCAAATTTTCCTGGTCTCAATAATGGTTCTCAGGAAAAACTGATCTCAGTCATTCACCCCTCCATGCCTCAGGATGAATGTAAGTCTGGAATCCCATCTGGTGAGAGTATTTAACGATGCCATTCAAGAACCATCTAGTAGCAAATGGAGATACTGGGATGGGGGAAAAAGTCTTCCAGGCTCCTGAAATTATACCAGGTAGGGCGATTCCCTTTTATGCCTCTATATAAAGTCAAAGTTCTTCCATGGAAGAACAAAGGCCTGTCTTCTGTTGGGGGGTGGGAGGACATGGAGAAATGGGGGGAGGGTAGAAGAGAGAAAAGTGAGGATCAAGATTCCAAACCTTGAAGACCATGTGTATCATCATCTGCAGCCCTGACTTGCCCGGGTATTTTCCTTCCAGGTTTTCCGGGGATAGGTCAAACAGGTTAGCTCCAGTCTCTGTACAAACCGCATTGACCAGCATCTTCTTCCCCGTACCAGCAGGACCAGCCAGGAGAATGGATCGGACATGGGGAGCCATGGTATGTATTTCAGCAGAGCCTAGGAGAATAGGAAGAAGGAGCCAGGGGGAAAGGAGCAGACCAGTAGAGGCGGGAGAACATGTATAGTATGGATGGAGGAGGAATTGTGGGGAAGGAAAGGTCAAGCAAGGTGCTTGGGTTTGGGAGGAAAAAGGAAGCGGACTCAGATCTGATTATAACTGCCTACTAACCAGCCAGATAAATGCCAATATGCCAGGTTCCATTAGGTGGAACATCTGGGGGACAGTAGTTGGCAAACCATTGTCAACCATGTCCAGAGTGTCTTGTGATACCATTTTAAGTGACATGGTGGCTGAGACAGATACATAGGCCTATGCCTGGCTATTCTCTCTCATCTCTCACTACCCTTGTTTCTACTCCGTGCATTTAAGGAATCGATTATAAACTTGGCACATCCTCTCAGAAAAGTTGTCAATACCTGTTCTGAACACTAGGAAGGAAAACAATGGGATTTAACAGAATTGGACCTTGTAGGGAGTGGTAACTTCCTAGAAAATATAATCAAGGGAACAGGATGGGAGAAGGAAATTGGGCTTCCCCACCCCACAAAGATTATTGGGGCCAAGGGGTCTTGGGGGCAGTTCAATTTTTCTGTGACCTTCAAAAGTTCCCAGAGAGGTCAGTAGAGAATGATTCATCTATGGATGTCCCACAGAAATCAAAGCCTCACATGGGACATGCCATCCCTCCCTAGTAATCCTCCCCACTATAAAAGTAGCTAGCATTTATATATGGCTTTAGGGTTTATAAAATTCTTTACATCTGTTGTCTCATTTGATACTCACAACAATCCCGTGAATTAGGGGCTATTATTATTATTCTACCCATTTTATAGATGAGGAAACTGAGGCTGAGAGAGGTTAGGTGACTTGCCCAGGATCACACAGCTAGTAAGTGTCAGAGGCAAGATTTCCCTTCAGTTCTTCCTGACTCTAAGTTCAGCACTTCCAGATACCTTCCACTGAGGCACAGGACCTCACTGAAAGCTATCTCCAAGCCCCAGACCCTCCTCTCCCACACCTTTTTCCCCTCCCCAGGTCCCCTCTCACCAAGCCGCAGGACCCCATACAGAATTACATTCTGCCTCAAGTCGAATAGGGATGGCATTGGTTCCCTGTTTCCCAGTTTCAAAGCAGACCCAAGATATAAGTAGTCACCTGAGGAAAGAGAGTTACTGGGGACAGTCATTGGGGGGTTGGGGGTGGGGGTAGGGAGAAGAGCTGGGTAATCATCACCTGGGGAAGGACAAGTCATCACTTGAGGAAAATAATAGTAATAGTGTTAAAAGTCATAGCTCTCACATTTCAATGGATTTATGGTTTACGGGGTGGGTCTCACCAATGTAATCAGACAGTTTCACATATTCACTCTTCTTGATCAAGCCCTCTTCCACCAGTTCTTCATACAGAGATTCCAAGGATCTGGGGGCGGGAGGAGTCAGTGTGAACCAATTGGGGGAAGGGAATAGCCCAAGGAACACAGAGATTGAGGTAGATAGAGTACAATTGGCATGGGGAAAAAAGAATGGCAATGGGGGATGTGAGTCAAGGAGGAGATGGGATGAGGAGGGGTGAGTTGAGAAGGGAAGTGGCTGAATAAAGCATGGAGAGGGCAGGGATGAGGTATGAAAGAATCAGAGTGACTGTATGTAGGTGGAGAGGGGAAAATTGTATGGGGCTTTCTACTTGTCTATGTTGCTTCCTGGCTATATAGTTAGTATATTTCTATTAGGTAAAGAAAGAGATAGTGTCTTTTTTTTGTGTGTGAGGCAATTGGGGTTAAGTGACTTGCCCACACAGCTAGTAAGTGTTAAGTGTCTGAGACCAGATTTGAACTCAGGTCCTCCTGACTCCAGGGTTGGTGCTCTATCCACTGCACCACCTAGCTGCCCCGAGATAGTGTGTCTTTATGTGCTGGGGGTGGGGGGTGGAGCATGGGTAAAGCATATGGTGGATGGGGAAGCACCAAGCACCATTTCCAAGGTCCCCTCTTAAGGAGATGTTAAGTGATTTTCTCAGGGTTTTGTTGTTGTTCAGTTATTTCAGTCATGGCTGACTCTTCATGAGTCGGGGTTTTCTTGACAAGGATGCTAGAGTGGTTTGCCATTTCCTTCTCCAGATCATTTTCCAGATGAGGAAGCTGAGACAAACAGGGTTAAGTGACTTGCCCAGGTTCACACAGCTAGTAAGTGTCTCAGGTTATCTTTGAACTCAGGAAGGTGATGAGTCTTTCTGACTCCAGTTTTAGCATCTAACTTCCCAGGGTTATGAAGCCAATATGTATCAGCGGTAGGGCTTGAACCCCAGCATTTCTGATCCTAATCCAGGCCCCCTATCTACTGGGATTTGCTGCCTCACATCAATAATATTGTACCTTAGGGGGCAGCTAGGTGGCGCAGTGGATAAAGCACCAGCCCTGGATTCAGAAGGACCTGAGTTCAAATTTAGCCTCAGACACTTGACACTTACTAGCTGTGTGACCCTGGGCAAGTCACTTAACCCTCATTGCCCCACAAAATAATAATAATAATAATAATAATATTGTACCTTTTCATTTGCATAGTGCTTTCTGCCTTTTCAGATAGCTTTTCCATGTATTTTCTTACTTGATTCTTACAATACCTCCATGAGCAGGGCAGGTAAGATAGCATTATTCCCATTGGATGGATGAGGTTCATGTGACTAACATCTCGGTGCCCTGAATGATGGGTCCAGCCTTCTCCCCATGATTCATTCCTACATTGCCAAGTGGGTGCTGCAGGGTCTGGTACCTGTTTGGGGTCAGATCTTTGTCCTTCTTCTTCCCTTTGCCTTTCTTCCCTTTCTTGCGGTTGGAAGCAAACACAGAGGTTATGGTTCTCTCTTGTCCCTTTGGCCTCCCAACCTGAGCCTTGACCCCATCATTTATAAGCTACCTTCCCTCCATCCTCACCTTGGCTTTGGCCTTCGCTTTGACTGGTCTCGTTTCTTCCCTGTCTACAGCTAGGCGGAGGGTCTGCAGCTCTTGACGCATCAGTTTGTCTACCTGGAATACACGGAGGTTGACCATCAGTAGGAGAGATGAGGGAAAGGGATTGAAAGAGTGATAGAGAGAGAAAAGAAATAAGGGAAGAAGATTCAGAGACAGGGAAGATGTTGGAGAGAAGAGGACTGAGCCAGGGAAAGCGATATGAGCATGAAGAAGAACATTCGAGGGAAGGGGAAACCCAGCTGTGATAGAAGTAGGAAGAGCTGGTGCCCTCTCACGCCTCTTCCTCTAGTTTCCTCCCTGATCCTGAAAATCCCCTTCTCTCTTGCCCCACTCCAAAACAGGCTACCTTTCCTGTGTCTCATTCTCACGGGGCCTTACTCTGTTCTGGTCATGAATAAATCCTTGAAAGTTATTAGGTTTTGACAAGAGAGGATCACAGAATTTAAGAGTTGGAAGGGATCTCAGACATTAATCTAACCCTCTCATTTTCCAAATGAGGAAACTGAGGTTGGGAGATCAAGGAGCTGTCCAAGTACTAGAACTGTGATTTGCAACCCAGGTCATCTGATTCCAAATCGAGCATCCTGATCTCCCTAGAACACTTTGCTAGAGCCCCTTCCCCGGGGCTCTTTCACTTCTTTTGTTGTTCAGTCATTTCAGTCCCATCTGTGCCTTCATGACCCCACTGGGGGTTTTCTTGGCAAAGATACTAGAATGCCTTGCTATTTCCTTCTACAGCTCATTTTACAGATGAGGAAACTGAGACAAACAGGATGAAGTGACTTGCCTTGGAACCATTTGAGGTCAAATTTGAACTCAGGTCTTCCTGACTTCAGGCCTTCCTCTATCCACTGCATTACCTAGCTGCCCACTTCCTCAAAGAAATCTCATAGACTGAAAAGCCTTTAAGATCCAGCATACTTTTTTTAAATGGTGAAAGTTTAGGCCCTAGGAAAGGTAGTTGGAGGGAAATTCTGGAAGCTTGGGAAGGTACCTGCCACTCTCAAAATCATGCTGCCTGAGAGGTGAGGTCAAGCTGAAGAAATGGAGATGTAGCCATGTATAACAAAATAGTAAGAGAGACCAAGAATGAATAGAGCAGACACTAGACCAGAAAAATTGCCCCATACTCATTTGGTTGGTTGATTGTGAGCAAGAGTAGAAGACAGGAAGGAAGATGGATGGAACCTTTGGAAAAAGTAATAAATATAAGACCCTCTTTACCCTACATGATTAAAGTACCCTTCCAGTCATAGCCCTCAACCAGCTACAGTCACTTCTTTTGGTGAACCTTTGAGTCCAGTCCTATTTAGTTACTAATCTCTGACTTTTACATAAAGTTTAAAGAAATTTTTAGGGAAAACATGCACCTCAAAAGCAGGCTCACTTCTGTATTCCAGTTACTAGTTCCGGTCACATTTTGACCCATCCGACTTCCTGTATTCTTGATCTTTGGCTTCCTTGTCCTCTGACATCTAGTTGTTTCTCCTAATCTTGTCTGACCTCTTTTCAGGCCTCTTTGCTTGCTTCTGACCACAGATAACTACATATTCCTTCACCTTAGCCTTGACTTGGTGACCTCCAGACCTTTGGATTGCTTTGTATTCGTGAGATGGAAGGGGTTTTACAGATGATCTAGTCCAATCTTTTTACCAATAGAAAAGGAAACTGAGAGAAGTAGAAATCACTTGTCCATGGTCACACTGATAGTTCCTTTATGCTTCAAACCACAGATAGCTAAAGAATCTATTCCCAAATTCCCTCTCCATCACCATGAATCCCTGGCCCTCAGACTTGGGTCTGACTTTCTTGGCCTTACTTTGTGTCTCCAGCACTTAGCACAGTGCCTGGAAGTGTTTAATAAATGGAACTATGCCCAAAGAGCTACAAAACTGTGCATATCCTACTAATGATAGGTCTGTATCCCAAAGAGATTTAAAAGAAGGAGGGGGAAAGGACCTACTTGTACAAAATATTTATAGCAGCTCTTTTTGTGGTAGCTAATATTGGAAATTGAGGGGATGCCCATCAACTGGGGACTGGCTGGACAAGTTGTGCTATATGACTTAACGAAATGTTATTGCACTATAAGAAATCACAAGGATGATGATTTCAGAAAAAATTGGAAAGACTTACATAAACTGATACAAAGTGAAGTGAGCAGAACCAGGAAAACATTGTACACAGTAATAGCAACATTGTACAATGAAGAACTGTGAATGAGTTAGCAATACAAAACTCTGCAATACAATGATCCAAGACAATCCCCAAGGACTCATGATGAAAGATACTATCCACTTCCAGAAAAAGAACTGATGTCATTTGAATACAGACTTACACGTACTATTTTTCACTTTTATTTTTGTTAGTCTTCTTGTACAAAATTACTAATATGGAAATGTTTTACATGATTGCACATGTATAACCTACATCAGATTGCTTACCATCTCAGGGAGGGAGAGAGAAAAGGAAGGGAAGAACAGAACTTGGAACTCAAAACTTAAAAAAAATATATTAAAATTGCTTTTACATGTAATTGGGGGGATAAAATATTTTTTAAAATAAATGATTGCCATTTAATTGACTTTGAACTTTGAACCCCCCCAAGTGAAATCTGAAACCATAATTTCTATATAATTGCTTCTCCCCCCCCTTTTTTTGTGGGGCAATGGGGGTTAAGTGACTTGCCCAGGGTCACACAGCTAGTAAGTGTCAAGTGTCTGAGGCCGGATTTGAACTCAGGTCCTCCTGAATCCAGGGCCAGTGCTTTATCTACTGCACCACCTAGCTGCCCCCTATATAATTGCTTCTGATAGGATAGATCACCTAGATGCCTGATCCACTCTCTCCAAAGACTTGACCCCTGACAGACCAACCCTCTCCTGTAAGACACCTATGTCCTGATGTGACACAAGACCTAAGAATAAAGTGCTCCCAATCAGAGGGAGCAAAAGTCATTAGTGTCACTCCCAGGGTGAGTATGTAGTTTCTCCAATCCCTAGGAATATGGACCATTTAGATTACTTTATGAGTTTGTTTCCCCAGATAGTTACATAGGCATCTAGTCTAGGAATCAATCTGAGCCCTTCTCCATCTCTTCTATATCTGTGCTGAGCCCTTGTTAATGTCTCCTGATGGCTGGGGCATTGGGACTGAGGCTCCAGAACACGAGGAGGACAACAGATGAATAAATAGAAGATAGACTACGGAATGGAAACACAAGTATGGGGGTGGAGCCAATGGAAACAGATAGGAGGAGATAGGGCTGGATATAAAGGGAGGGTATTAAGATGGAGATAGAGACAGAAATGTGAGATTGGAGGCACAGCAGAGCCAGAGGGCAGAGTTGAGACAGAGATGGGGTAGAGGCATTGTGGATGAAGAAGACAAGAAGTGATAGAGAAATGGGGGTGGGAATGGGGGAAATAGGGTAGAAATGAAGATGAGGATGAAGGTAGGGTTATGGAAGTATGAAGGGAGGCAAAGAAGGGTCAGAGAAAGGAATGGAGGCAGAGACAAGGAGCAAGGGATTAGGGAACAGGAAAAGAGCAAGAATAGGAATGTGATGGTGAATGTTGAGGCCTGGGAAGGATGGAGTTGGAGTTTGGGGATGAAGAGGTGGGAACATTGGAAAAAGGAGCTAGATGGAGGGAGGAAGGGAGGGAGGGAGAGAAAAGAGAGAGAGAGAGAGAGAGAGAGAGAGAGAGAGAGAGAGAGAGAGAGAGAGAGAGAGAGAGAGAGAGAGAGAGAGAATCAAAGGAAAAAAGATGCAGGAATTTGCAGAGGGAGATGGAAATGGGCAAGAAGTCTGTTGGCCAGATCCTCCAACCTGATCCGGATCTCTGCTTCAACCTCCTTCCTCTTCTGCTCCACACCATCTCCCATCGTAATTCTGATTGGGGTGCATGGGCACTGGTTGGGCCTCCCACATGACTGAGTACAGACCATAGACCACAGATGGATGAGTAGATGCTCAAAACCCAGTCATATACACACATACATATAGAATATACAGATGAGTCAGGGGGACAGATTACACAATCCCCACCCCAGGCAGAATCCTCCCCTCCCCCCTCTCCCCCCCCCCCACAGAGGAGCATCCTTTTCTTGGAGGCTGCTGTTATTAGAATCTTGGATGTGTAAATGAACAGAAGACAAAGTCAGAGACCTGAATCCCAATACCAGACCCCTAACGCCAAGCCCCCTCCCCCACAGCCTTATCTTTTCAGTCAACCAGGGCTACACTGGAATCTCCTAGATCTTCACACCCCAGTATAGTCAGATCATAGACCTAGAGCTGGAAAGGAACTCGGAGGTCATCAATGCCCCCCCCCATTTTATTGATGAAGAAGCTAAGGCCCAGGGAGATTATGGACTTGCCTAGTCACCCAAGTAATAAGCAGGTCCTCTGAGCCTAGAGCAACATTGTACCTTGTTGGCATCCTTTGTTTCCTCTCCCCCCTGAACAGATCTCCCATAGGACCCAAAGTCCCACCAGACGAGGAGATCCTCAGAGTTCCCAGCAAATCCTTGACACTCTACCCAAGCCCTGACCCCCCTTACTCTTGTACTCTTCATGTCCCTCATTAAGAACAGGCACGAATTTGGATGGTGCCATTTTCAACATAGTTTCTTCCTCCTAGAAGAGAAACTCTATTATTTTGGTACTCTCACTGTCCCACTTCTACCCTCCCTTGGTCTCAGACCCACTTGGATCTCCTTGCACTCCTCATTTTGCCTTTTTGGGGGGCAGGGGGAGGTGTAGTCAGGACTTGCCCAGAGTCACACAAGCTAATAAGGGTCTGAGGGTTTAAATTCAGGTCCTCCTGACTCTATCCACTGTGCCACCCAGATGCCCTCATTTTCTTCTCTGTCTAACCCAGACCCCCTTATCACCTGCTCCCCAAGCCTTCCCTGTCCTTCCCTCCCCTTCCCTCCCCTCCCCACCATAATCCTTAGATGGATTCTCACCCCCTTCCTAGGCTTCTCTTCCTTCCCTTTCTTCTCCTTTTTCTTTTTCTCCTTTTCCTTTTCCTTCGATGTTTTTTCTTTCCCCTTCTTTTTGGTATTTTCATCATCCACAAGGTCCATTTCTGTTTTCACCTAAGACCCAAGGATCCCTTAGACCCCATATTCCTTTATTGGAGTAGAAACTCTGGCCCTGATGCTGGGATAAGTCCCAGACTCTGAAGGCTGCTCGGTGGGATTGGCAAGGGCTCCTGGGAGACTGAGCTTCTGAAAACATCTCAGCCTATGGTTCTAAAGGAGACATACTGATAAGGGGAGTGGAAATCAGAGAGAAATGTTTTGGTTTTTTTTCTGTGAGAATTTTTGAGGTTTTCCTGGGCTCATGGATTTTGAGACCAGAACCATCTTTCCACTGTTCTCTGCTCTCTTTGGACAGAATCTATTCTTTTGCTATAACTGATTTTTCTGGTTCCATCCCTTCTCTTTAACTAGATCTGATCTCTTTTCCATTTCCACACCTCCTTTGGCCATATCTGATCTCTCCATTCCAACCTCCACACTAGTGCCAGCTCCTCAGCTTTACATATTCTTAGGACAGATTTTTTTATTCCCACATCTCTTACAGCTCCAAGGACTATCTTTTCCCCACCTCTTGAGTACCTGTTGCGGGGTCTTGTCTGAAAAGATTACACGAGAGCCACCTATCTCTTCATCTGGAAATTCAGGGAACTGGCCAGTGAGGTCACTGATTAGACAGATAATGAATGGATAGATGGATATGTAAGTGCAAAGAAGAATGATAAGGGAGGGAGAGAGACAGAGACAGAGAGACAGAGAGAAAGACAGAGACAGAAAGACAGAGAAAATATAGATGAGCCAGGGGGACAAACTGCAGGAGAATCATGGGCATTTCCCCTCCACTTTGAATAATCGGTTTTGGGGGTAGAGTCTGAAGATTTAGAAGCTGGATAGGATCAGGTACCCTAGGGAAGAGGGTCTGTGGAGGGCCAGGGTTTAGGGAGAAGGTAGGGTCAGGATCAGGGTTCAAATGGGTCTGGAGAATAAGAGTCACAGTTGGTGGGAACACTGAGGGCAGAAGGAAGAACAAGGTGTGAGGGTTGGCGAGAACATGGGGCTTTAGGGGACAGGTGATGGGAGTGGGGAATAGGACTGAGGAACATGGGATACTGACTGACACTCGATGAACCACTGACGGATCTGTTCCTTCATCTCTTCCTGTATGTCGGGGCCCTTCTTTATCCTGAGTTGCTCTCCAACCTCTTTGTTGCCCCCTGGTATTCCAGCTCCTTCTCTTTCTGGCGCTGTCGGCGCAGTTCCTCCCCATTTTGGGCCCGTTTCATGGTTGACAAGTACTCAGCCTCATTGGCAGAAGGCATCTGGGGGGAACAGGATTAGGGAAGGGGAACTCTGGGGAGCATTTCCCTAAGCTAACCCTGACTGAGGGTCTAGGGACAAGGGAATTCAGAACCCGGCCTGGGGGTTGTACATATTCACACATCACATGTAGATCCATACCCAGCTACACCTAAACTGTCTCACATATACCCCCCCATCCCCACCCCCACCCCCAATCTTCCCCTTCAAACTCACAGCCTCCTACACATCACATAACACATACATGTGCCATATATACGAACTACCAGATAGAGGTACACATGTACACCTTAAACTACCTTGAACACCGCCCCCCCTTCACCATACATACTACACACACACACACACACACACACACACACACACACACACACACAGAGCGGCGGCAGGCATGCTGGCATCAGGAGAAATTGCATTTGGAGCCGAAATTCATCTCTGTAAATTACTCCGATAATGAGTTTGTGAGATGCATCTGGGCCAGCCTCCCACCTCCTCCTCCTCCTGCACACCACTCCCCTGTGGGCCTCTAGCCCCCCCTCAGCCTCCCCACCCCATGTCGGCGGCCCAACTCGCAGCCACTTTCCCGCCTCATTGGCTCCCAAATGTATTTTAAATATCACTGTGCGCAGAGACAATTACTGAAAACGCTGAGCTCACACTGCTGATGGGCCCGCGTGGTCAGGCTCATTCCTCACCTACCACCACTGTGCTGCCCCCCCCCGGCCCCCCCACCGGGGACCCCTCAATTCCCCGTGCTCCCCATCCTGCCTTCCTTGCCCTCCTTGGCCTCAGTGTCCTGCTTATCCCTCATCTCCATGGCCTCCTTGATCCTACTGTTCTCCCACAATGGACCCCAATCTTCAAACAGTACTATCCCCCCCACACACACACACACATGAAGAGGGGCTCTCACTGCTGCAGTCCCTCATCCTGACTCAAACGGCCCAAGCCCCACCCAATAAAAGACATCTCCAGGCCCACCTGTCCATCCCTGGGCCCCTCTTGGTAACCACATCTAGGCAGGAGATCTCTGGGGCTGGGACTGACTTTAAAAAGGAAGCTTCTATGTCCTCAGAGGTGCAGACTTGATTGTTCTCAGAGAGGCTGAGGAGCAGGCAGCTGAGAGCCAGCAGCCATTCTGCCCCAGTCTTTCCAGAGGAGCTCCCCTACCCCAGTGCAGCTGCTCCAGCCCTTGCTGTTTTGTGTCTCCAGCTCTGAGGCCCAGCCCATGTTCCATGCCCACAGCCCGTATCTGATTCCCTCAGAATGGAATCGTGGGAAGGAAGGAATCGTCCTTTGCCTTTCTTTGCATCCCGGGCACTTAAAAATGCTTGCCGACTTGCAAGGTCTTACTCCAAGATTTAGTCCCAGCCCCCTTCTACACGCCGTCCCCATCCCCATTCAATGGCCCACTGCGAGGAGTATAGGAAGATTAGAAGCAGAGCAGCAGTTTCCGTCGGGCATTTTCTCTTCCCTCACTTTGTATCATAACATTTCTAGTTAGGAGAGGCCTTAGGGATCATCTAGTACAGTCCCTTCATATTACAGACGAGGAGACTGAGGCTGAGAGAGCCCCGTGGCGGCATAGCTGCGTTCAAACCCAGGTCTTCTCACTAGACTCTGCTCTGGCCCAGCAGCTGCACTGGAGTTTCTCATCTCTTTCTCTTTCTTCCCCCTGCACTGCTCCCCACTTTTCCCTTTCCCCTCCCCTCCACCTTTCTCCCAGAGCCCAAAGCCATCGGGTGGACAGGGGACTTGAATCAGAGTTGGGAGAAAGTGATCAGGTTTGGAGAGAGTAGAGGGGAAGGAAGGGAGAAGTTTTCTTCTTTAACTTCCAAACTCTACATGTATAACCTGCAGCCTGTGGATGGTCTCAGTCTCAGTCTACTTTGATATTCTCTGCATCTTGGCCCACGTTCTAGATATCAGCCCAGGTCCATGTCCTCTAGAGAACCTTGCTGTATATTCCTGAGAGACATTTCATCCTATGGGAATAGAAGAGCAGCTAGGTGGTGCAGTGGATAGACCACCAGGCCTGGAGTCAGGAATACTTATCTTCATGAGTTCAAATCTGGCCTCAGACACTTACTAGCCATGTGACCTTAGGCAAGTTACTTAACCCTGTTTACCTCAGTTTCCTCATCTATAAAATGACCCAGAGAAGGAAATGGCAAACCACTCCAGTATCTTTGCCAAGAAAACCCCAAATGGGATCACGAAGAGTTGGACATGACTCAACAACAACAACAACAACAACTCGTGGGTGGGGAGCAAGTGCAGGAAGCAGGGCTCACCATGCCGATGAATTCCATTTCTACTAGCCGCTCCTGACGAGTGTGCTTCCGCTGAAGGTAACCCCTCCAAATCTGGGGTTAGGGAGAGAAAAAGGGGATCAGTAATCTCCCACATTTACCATCTGGCAGGGATGGATGCAGAGTTGTCAACTGTCTTAGGGAGATTGGGAGGAGGATCAAGATGGGGTGATTTCCATAGTCATTCTTTTCCCACAGAAGAGGGAATATTGGGAGTAACATTTTTAGGACCCTCAACCAGTCAAGAGGCGTTTAATGAGCCCCTACAGAAGGCAGTAGTAGGTGCCAGGGATGAAGGGAAAGGAATGGAATCATTCTTGTTTCCACCCCACAGTTCATTCTGTTCTGTACATGAACTGCTTTCTCCACTGTATATCTCCCACCAAGACACCTCTCCTTCAGCTCAAGTCCCACCCCTTCAAAGAAGTCTTTCCTGACCTCTCCTAGCCTTCAGTAAACTCTGACCGCCTTTGCCACTCCCCTCACTGGTCTGTTCTCTCTGTTCCATGGGTGCTGGCATCATCTCTCTCACTAGGCTGTGAGCTCCTAAAGACTTTATACTGAAGCACCCTGAGGACACTTCAAGGCAGTGAGTGATCAAAGTGAAGATGATGAATTCAGGGGCATTAAGCCTAGGTGGTATCCAGTCCACTATTCACAATCTAACCTTTCATTCCTCTATTCCTCCTCTGGATGGGGAAGGGGAAGACTCCTCTGGTAGTACCTTTTGTATGATAAGAGCTGCCCGATCTTTATTGACTCAAACCGCTTGCTTTCCCCGAACCCTTCGCTCTCGTTCTTCATCCTTTCGAAGCTCTCTCATGAACTTGGCCCGAAGGCGGCCCTGCCTGGGCTCGCTCAGCGCGTTGGATCAAAGTTATCGCATCCCACTGGTTTAAAATTAGCCTATCCTGTGGAGGGTAGGGTCTGGAATATGGACTTATGCCAAGGGCCCACTGGGGCACTGGTGTCTCCAACTGTCTTTGCTCGGCCTGGGGGTATGGCTCCTGGAGCACCCAGCACTGTGTAACTGATTCACATATATAAATGATAACACAGGCTCACAGGATTCAGAATTGGGAGGAACTTTAGAGGTCATCCTTAAGTAGATCCTCATTTTAGAGATAAGAAAAAATATGACGTTGTCCCTCCCTTAGCTGGTGAATCCCAGAACAAGATTCAAATCTAGGTTGTCTGACTCTAAGTCCAATTTAGGAGTTGGGTGAAAGCAGGGTGGGGAGGGGAAGAGTATCTATATAAGTTTCAGTTCTTTAAAAAATATATAGACTGGTAAAGCATGTATAAACAAAAGTTGAGAACTATCTTTACATGTAATGAAAAAAAATAAAATACCTCATACGTTAAAAAAAAATATATATATATATAGACTGGGGCAGCTACATGGCGTAGTGGATAGAGCACCGGCCCTGGGCAAGTCACTTAACCCCAATTGCCTCACTATATATATATATATATATATATACACCAATTGGAATCTGATTTTCCCCTGACTGGATACCTTACTTTGGGAGACTGTGGTCTCCCAAAAGGTATGGTCCAGGCTTATATAAAAGCTGAGGTTAGGAATATTCCAAGGTAGGGTTAAGATCTTGGCAAAGGGAAGGGGCATTTGGGGAATTAGTGGCATGGAAGGGTTTCTTTTTCTCACGCCTTTGCTCTCCTTTCGCCCAGTTTTCTCCAGGATATCTTCTATCATTGACTCCCGGTCCTGGAGCATTTTCCCATGCTCCAACATGAAGTACTTGGGAATTGGGACTTCTAGGTCAGCCTTTGGGAAAGGTATGGAGAGCAGGGTGTCAGGACCTTCTACTATCTCATCATCCTCCCACCTTCAGTGGCTTTGCCTTTGTTCTCAGCCCTGCAGTCCTAGGTGGGTAGGTAGCGGTATTGGTGTTCAAGACCTCACCAGAAGCCAGCCTGTCCTTTCTCATCCCTCCAAGCAGGACCACTCATATGAATCTGATTTCCAGAAGACTATGATATAGGCCTCCAGGGTAGAAATAAGATTGGAGGTAGGGGATGGGCACATTAAAGACAGAATTGAGGGGCAGCTAGGTGGCGCAGTGGATAGAGCACCGGCCTTTGGATTCAGGAGACCTGAGTTCAAATCCAGCCTCGGACACTTAACACTTTACTAGCTGTGTGACCCTGGGCAAGTCACTTAACTCCAATTGCCTCACAAAAAAAAAAAAAAGACAGAATTGAATGACTCCTACATAACTCTCTGAGTGCTTTGAGGTGGGAGATAGGAGCAGTTTGAAGGTTTTCCCAGCCATGAGGGAATTCTAACTAGGCATTAGAGGTCTGTGCATGGAGAAAAGCGATCCCTCATAAAACATCCATATAACTTTCAGTCACTGCCCTTTCCCCCTTATATATGTGTGTGTGTGTGTATGTGTGTATATATGTTATATATGTGTATATATATATATGTGTATGTATATATATGTGTATGTATATATATGTGTGTATATATATATATATATGCTGAAAAGCCAAGTCTACCTATATTTCCCTATTTTTTGGTTAATTTCAGAGGGAAAAGTTCTTCCCTAGGTCTAACTTTCATTTCTTGGGCAAGTCTAAGCACCATTCATAGGGTTTGTTACCCCGTTATTGGGGCAGCTAGATTGCATGATGGATAGAGTGTTGAGTCAGGAAGACTCATCTTCCTGAGTTCAAATGTAGGCTCAGACACTTACTAGCTGTGTAACCTTAGGCAAGTCACTTACCCTGTTTGCCTCAGTTTCTCATCTGTAAAATGAACTGGAGGAGGAAATGGTAAACCACTCCAGTATCTTTGCAAGAAAATCCTAAATGGGGCCACAAAGAATTGAACATAACTGAACAACAACACCCTGCTTCTTGTACATAGGATTGAGAACCCAAAGGAGTTTAAGAGATCATTGAAAAATAATTCCTTCATTTTACTCATGAGGAAACTGAGCTTTAGACAGTTAAGTAACTGACCCATGGTCAAGTAAAAGTGTCAAAAGATATGAACCCAGGTCTATGGGCTTTTTCCTCTACACCATACTATTGGCATTCAGAAATAAAGTTGAACCAGTCCCCTGCCCTGCTCCACCCATCCCTTTCCTTTCCTCTATTCTGCAACTTTTGAACAAGAGGTAAGGGGTGGTGGTGGGAGAGGGCTGAATCTTCTATACAGCCATGAGAATTCTTTGGGGGCTCCATATAAGAGCTTCGATGTCTCCCCCACTAACCAATCCCTTTGCTCCAAAGTCACTCTGTCATCTCCCATTCTCTGCCCAACTCTGATATCAGGAAAGTGAAGCCACACATTTTGTTCTCCCCTAAACCTCCTCTCTCCAGCCGTGCTCCTGTCGGTTCAGTCAGAGAAGCATTCTCTGAAAACCGACTCCCAGCCCTCCAACCCGCACCGGTGTGAGTTTTAGGTCCTGAAGCACGTGGTCCAGGCAGTGGTACTCAGATAGATCGACTTGCACCATCTCCTCCTTCAGCTCCAGAATCCGCCCAGCCACCCCATCCAACAGGCGGCGGACCAGCCGCCGCTTCTGGGGTTTGCACCATCTGGTCATAGATGATGTCTAGCTGCCGCATCATGCCCAGGTAGTGCAGGAAAGAGTGAAGAGAGCTTATAGATGAAGGAGCCTCGCTCTCGGTCAGGCACCGGGTCTGGCGGGAACTGCTCCTGGAACAACAACTTTTGTAGAGTCTGATGCGTGGAAACCCAGAGCCGCTGGTATGTCCTGGTGGTGGAGGTGGAGGGAGAGGGAGGAGAGCAAGGAGCAGATTAGTGTTGGGAGGTGAGAGGCAGAAAGTGGAGTGAGGTTGTGTGAGGCAAAGGGAAGTGGCACTGCACGAGAGTCAGAGAACTGGGTCTGGATCCCAGCTCTGACATTTATTACTGTGTGACTTTGGCTAAGTCACTTCTTTCCACCTGTTTCCTCATCTTTTAAAATAACAGGGTTAGGGGCAGCTAGGTGGCGCAGTGGACAGAGCACCGGCCCTGTAGTCAGGAGGACCGAAGTTCAAATCCGGCCTCAGACACTTAACACACACTTACTAGCTGTGTGACCCTGGGCAAGTCACTTAAACCCCAATTGCCTCACTAAAAATAATAAATAAAATAAAATAAATAAAATAACAGGGTTAGACCAGAATGATCACTGAGGTTCTTCCAGATTTAATCCTGTTATCTGAGATTCTATAATCTTATGTCTGTCTCCATGGGGATAATATTGAGGGATGAATCTAGAGAATGATACGGGGGGTTAGTGGACCAGTGAGTGATTTCAGGGGGCCACTTTGGCCTGAGTCCCTAGAGGTAAGAATTCTTAATCTGTGGTCAGCACGGATCCTCAAGGAGTCCATGGGGGACTCAGGGATTCATGGGGGTTTCATAAATGTGGATGAGGAAAAAAATTATATCTTTATTTCAAAATAATAGGTTTTCCAGGAGCAGCTAGGTGGTGCAGTGGATAAAGCACCAGCCTGGTTCAGGAGAACCTGAAGTTCAAATCCAGCCTCACACACTTTGACACTAGCTGTGTGACTGGGCAAGTCAACTTAACCCTCACTGCCCACAAAAACAAAACAAAAAAGTAATTCTGTAAATAATAAGTTTTCTTTTGTAATCCCATGTATTTTATGGCTATTTAAAAACCGTATTCATAGAAGGTATCCATAGGCTTTACTAGACCACCAAAGGAGTTCATAACACAAAAAAGGGTAAGAACCCCCACCCTATAGAGAACTGAGAGAGAACAAGGGTCAATCAAAGGATCAAGGGCTCTTTGGTGGGGAGGGTGTCCTTGCGGAATCAGGAAACCAATTGCTCCTCTGGGACATTTCTGGATGCAGTCCAGAGGTGCTAGGCTATATGGTGGCATGAAGAGGGGTCTCCCCTTGACTACCACTCTATTTGAATCACAAAATTTAGGGCATGTGAGGGACCTTCAGTGGCTTATCTAGTCTACTCTACACCCAAAAAGAATCCCTACTAGGTGGTGCAGTAGATAGAGTGCTGGGGCCTGGGAGTTAGGAAGACTCGATCTTCCTGGGTTCGAATCTGGCTTCAGTTCATTTACTAGCAGTGTGGAACTTGGGCAAGTCACTTAACCCTAGTTTGCCCCAATTTTTTTCCATCTGTAAAAGGAGCTGAAGAAGGCAATGGCAACCACGCTCCGGTACCTTTCCCAGAAAACCCCAAACATGGTCAGGAGAGTCAGACACAACTAAAAGGGCTGAATGACAACTATAATATATCCAACAAGGGCTTGAATACCTCGGTTAAACAGGAACTCACTACTTCCCAAGACATCTATTCCATTATTCAATTGCTCTAACTTGTTCAGAAGTTTTCCTAACGTGGAGGTTAAATGGGTCCTTTTCCAACTTCCACCCATTGCTGCTGTTTCTGCCCTTTGGGGCAAAACAAGTCAGAGTCCCCTCTTCCCTTATGACCATTAGTTCACATTAAAAAGTTAATTCAGATTGCTGCTGCGCCCGACCTTCAGTCCCCACCCCAACCCCAGTTTTTCCTTCTTTAGGCTAAAAAATTCCTTAGGGTTCTATCCATTTCCATCTGCCTTTAGGATTGAGTAACATTTCTAGGTGGGAAAAAAGATAATGGGTTGGAGATAATGGGGGGGGGGGCAGGGGAAACCATGGCCAAAAAAAAAAGGCTCCTATCCTCTACCCAGATGCTCCAAATAGGATTCAGTCTGAGTCTGTACCATAGTATGACCAGCAAATGGAAGAGGATCTTTTGGTTTTTTTTTAGAGGTGGGGTGGTCAGCATTTGGGGTTTTTCTTCCCACGTCCCAACTCACTCACCCCTCAGACATGTTGCCCTCTCTCTTCTACAGCTGTACTTTGTTCGGTGATTGTGGTTTCCATAGAAACCCCAGAAGTTCCACCTGCCCCACCCTGACACCTCACCCGGCAAGGCACACAGTAGGTAGTTAATAAATGCTTACTGCTAAGAAGATGGAGGGTTTCTATCTCCTAGGTAATTTGGCACAGATAGACTCAGAAGTCCATAATACATTGGGTTGCACCTAATATTTGCTGAAGGGATAAATGAGAAGAAAGATTTTAGCTTGAGGTTCCCAAGAATAAAGGCTCAGACTAGTTATGGGGACAGTTGGTGAGCCAGGTGGGCTGTGGGCTACAGGGTACAGATAGGATCACAGCCAGTCAGGTCTTAGAGACCTCCACCTCTCTCATGTAACAAATGAGGAAACCATTGGTTGGGAAGGGTGATCAGTGGCATAATTAATGATAGAACCAAGACTAGTCATCTCCTCCTGACCCACTTTAGTGATCTTTCTGTGACCCCACCAGAGGGCTATAAATGTCTAATGATTTTTCCAAATACACGCTTAGGTTCACTACTCTTTCTAGTCAGAGTCATAAAAATGTAAATACTCCCCTTTTACACCCATTCACCAATCATCTCAGGCAGACAGCGGGGGTCCTCCCAGTCTTTATTAATGCTCCTGGCATCATACATCAGTGAGGGAGGACCTTTTTAATCACCCAATCCAATCCCTTTTCATCCCCCTCAAACCAGTCCACGGGGTAGCACCTAAGCTCACTTAGAGCTGGTATACTTGGTGACAGCCTTGGTGCCCTCAGACACAGCATGTTTGGCCAATTCCCCAGGCAGCAGCAAACGCACGGCTGTCTGGACCTCCCGAGAAGTCAGCGTAGTCCGGCCTGAGTACTGGGCCAGCCGGGCTGCCTCCCCTGCCAGGCGCTCAAACACATCATTCACCAGTGAGTTCATGATGCTCATGGCTCGGGAAGAGATGCCGATGTCAGGGTGCACCTAGGAGGGACATGAAAGAGAGTGACATTAGCCAGGCCAGCCATACCCTCCACCTGGGGGAGGCTAGAAAGAGAGCTCAACTACTGTCCTAAGGCTCCACCTGCCAACCTCTTTCTGGAGGCAAGAGACAGAGAATGTAGGAGACTGGTGATTTCTTTTTTGCTTGTTTGTTTTTAGTGAGGCAATTGGGGTTAAGTGACTTGCCCAGGGTCACACAGCTAGTAAGTGTTAAGTGTCTGAGGCTGGATTTGAACTCAGATACTCCTGACTCCAGGGCCAGTGCTCTATCCACTGTGCCACCTAGCTGCCCCTGAGTGATGATTTCTTAATGCAGTTTTGCCATCTTTGAATCCCTTCTCATTTTAGGGACAGCCTAGCATGATGCAAAGAACATGGGATTGATAGCCAGGAGATGTGCGTTCACTCTCTAACTCTGGGCAAACCATTTCACCTTGAGAGGGCCTCCATTTTCTCCTCCATAAAATGAGGAAGTGGAATAAGATGATCACTAAAAGTTCTAACAATATTTATTCAGCATATCCACACTTTAAGGCATGCAGGACATGCATCGCTAACTCTAAGCCACAGTTTCCCCATCTGTAAATTGAAGGTGGGCAGCTTGCTCAAGGGCTCAAAACATATGTATGTGTCTATGTGTGTGTATTTACTAGAGATCCAGGTCTCCCTTACCCTATACTGTGATTCTAAGGATGGAGGGAGATTTAAGTATCATTATAAGGGTTGATTTAATCTAAATCTCTCCTGTAGTTACAACCCCATCCATTCTACTTCTTTTCTCAATGGTGGTAGAGATGGAAATGGGAAACAGCTGCTCATTGGGCTCTAGAAAGGTGCCATTTCAATGAGCTCAGAGAAAGGAATTACATTTCTCACGGACCTTCTGTGGACTAAATTGTAGACCTCTTTTTCCTCCCAGCTGTTCTCATTCTGCCAAAAAACATTTATTAATGTGCTAGAATTGGGCTGGGTGCTAAAGATATTCCAGCATCAAGGAGTTAACATTGTTGGGACGGGACATGTACATAGAAAATTAAATTTAAAAATATATATATATATACACACACAAAGTAATTTCTGGGGGAAAGGAACATCATCAATAGCTTTCTATAGGATAGAGGTGTCAAACACACCAGCCCTTGCAATATTGCAGCCCGTGATATTGCCAGTGCTGTTGGAACCAGATTAAATGTCATTGGGAAATATTTAACAAAATCAATAAAAATACATTAGAACATAGAAATTGTTCATATGCATTTTTCTGTCAGTAGGTAGCAAGAGGGATCCTTAAGTAAAGTTTAGTGGCCCCCACTTTCTATTTGAGTTTGGTACCACTGCTGTAGGAGATAGATAGTAATCCAGCTGAGCTATGAAGGAAGGTAATGAGGCTAAGGTGAAAAGGGAATGCATTCCTGGCATAGGGAATGGCCTGTGCAAAGCCATGGCGATAGGAGATTGAATGTCATCCATAGAGAAGAGCAAAGCAGGACAATTTCAGTGGAATGCCTGAAAGACTAATGTGCAATAAACCTAGAACAATAGGGTGGGGTCAAATTGTGAGGGATTTTCAAAGCCAAACGACCTGAAGGGTCTGGCTTAGACAGAGGAGCAAATGAGGGCATCTGGGTGGCACAGTGGATAGAGTCAGGAGGACCTGAAGGGCACAGGTCAGTTCCTTAATGTTCTATTCTCTCCTCCTGCCCCCAACACCACAGGCCCTCTTCATTTCAGGGCAGAAACTTCTAACCCAAATTCTCTTGGTGCCTTCACTTGTTGGTAGAGGGACTGCCTTGTTAACAATCTATTAATGAAGTGGCACACCCAGTACCAGTTCAGACCTCTCCCGATCAGCGTCCATTTTAACTGGGGCTTTCTGAAAAGAGTGGCTCCCATCTACTTTTGATGGCTAACACAGAGCAGGGTTAGAAACTACAGGCAGGTTGTGGACTTGGGGGAACAGGTAATTTTAGTTGGTTAGGGGGATGAGAACCGAGGACTAGAGAAAAGGAAGGACACATATTTGTAGTCTCCTACTGAATGCCTAGTCCCTAAACTTGGGGAGGAGAAAGTAGTATAAAGTCCCAGTGTTCAAGCTGATTACTGTGGTGGAAATTCAGGACTTGAATGATAAAGAATAGTAGACAGGGGGCAGCTAGATGGCGCAGAAGGTAGAGCACCGGCCCTGGATTCAGGAGGAACTGAGTTCAAATCTGGCCTCAGACACTTAACACTTACTAGCTGTGTGACCCTGGGCAAGTCACTTAACCCCAATTGCCTCACAAAAAAAAAAAGAATAGTAGACAGTATATGTCAAGTGCTAAATGAGCAGTCCAGGCAATGATGACTATAGGAGCTCAGAGAAGAGAGACCACTACTCTGGCTCTGGCTAATCCTTGTTTTCACTCAAGACTTCGGTCTTCCTGTATCTTGGTGGAATGAAGACTAGTGGAAAGGACATGGAGCTAGGAGTTGATAAGGCAGCTAAAAGAGAGCTGGACTTGCAGCCAAATCCCAGCTCTTGCACTTACTAACTGTATGCCAGGGTTATAGTTAGTACAGGCCTTGAGCACTTTGTTTCATATGATAGCTCTCTCCAGATAGAATACAGCCCCCACAGCACAGAAACTGTCTCCAAGTTAGTTATGATTGGACCTAAATGACTTCTAAGACTCTTTCAATTGAAGTCAATCAACAAAAATTTATTTATACTCTTCCTGTGTGTCAAGCACTGTTCTAAGGACTGGAGCTATACATATAAATAATGAAACAATCCCTGATCTCCAATAATTTACATTCCATCAGAGGAAACAATACGTAAGCAGATACTGAATAAATACAAGGTAGTTTAGGACAGGGAAGGACACTAGCCATTGAGAGTGTGGGTGTTTGGGAGGCTGGGGTTAGGAGGGGAAGGGAAATGAGGCAGTGTTTCCTATGGAAGGTGGTACTTGATTTACATCTTTAAGGAAAGAGGGATTCTCTGAGGCAGAGGGAAGGAGGCAGCACTTACTAGGGAGAGGGGAGAATTGGTGCAAAGGGTTGGAGAGCCATGATGGAGTATCATGTGGGAAGATCAGAGCCCCAGCCGGTTTGGCTGGAGTACAGGAAGACAAGCGTGGTAGAAAGATGAGCCAGGTGGTGAAGGGCTTTCACAGGCAAACAGGAGTTTATCCTACAGGCAATAGGGAACCAGTCTGCTCCCTATTGGGCTGCTGTTCCAACAGCTTCCACAGGTCTTGATAGCTGCTAGGCCCTCGAATTCATTGAGTTCACATATTCACATTGCAAGGGTTGTCCTATGTCACCCGGTCTAACCTCTTTATTAAATGGAAAGCTACATCAAGGATGCAAAGGGCAAGGCTTAGATTTTCCTCCCATTCTTCTCTTCCTCTCTCCTTCCAAGTCTACTATGGCTTTGTAGTAAGTTTTCCTTGGCAGCTGCCTCTCTAGCCCAATTCCTTAATTCCTTCCTGCGCCCACATTTCTCACCTGTTTCAACACCTTGTAGATATATACCGAGTAGGTCTCCTTGCGGTGGGCCCTTCGCTTGGCTTTTTTTCCCCCTGGGGCTCGGCCCTGGGTCTGGTGACTCCCAGACAGTAGTGGCTGCTGTTGCTGTCCAGCTTCAGCACTCATTTTTGAGGTAGCTTCTCCCCCAGCCTCTCTGGGGAAGCCACTTATGTGAGAGCAGCCCACCTGACCAAGATGCATCTGAGAGGGAGAGCACCTGGGAGAGGCAGGGGATTGGGGGAGGAGCATAGCTCCACTCCAACCTGAGGTCTCCTAGGTACAATCCTCAGTAAGGGTTGATAAATACTGCCCTTCCTACCAAACTTCCAGGCAAAGGCAGAATTAGGGGTAGGAACCACACATGGGAGGGCAAAGGAGACAATTTTTGGAATGACTTCTATAAATGCATACATTTGGGGGGGGGGGAGGCAGGGTAATGGGTGTTAAGTGACTTGCCCAGGGTCACACAGCTAGTAAGTGTCAAGTGTCTGAGGCTGGATTTGAATTCAGGTCCTCCTGAAATCCAGGGCTGGTGCTTTATCCACTGCGCCACCTAGCTGCCCCCTAATGCATACATTTTTTAAAATGAATGATTCCATTATCTATGGTACATGGAAAGGATATGTGCTTGAATTTCCGCTATGCCACTTAGCTGCATGACTGACTGTAGGCATCACTTAAGAGTTGGATAGTGCAACCTCTCATTTCTTCAGCGGTAAAAATGAGGACAAGACTGTGGTACTTGACACAGATGTTTCAAAACTTAAATGAGTATGTAAAGTGCTTTGTAAACTTTAAGGTGCTAAATGTTAGCTATTATTCTGTAGGTACTTATTTTGTAATGTCAAGTCAAAAATATTAGTGATGACACAAAGCATCCAAGCAACAGTAACAGACATGAGGAACAATTGTTTTCCTTTTAAAAAGTTTATTTTTATTGCTATCTTTTTTCATTCTTTAAACATCACCTTCGTTTTGGAAAATAGCCTTCCTTCTTCCCCTACCCAACTAGCCACCCTTGTAACAAAAATTTTAAAATACAGCAAAACCAACACTTCAACCAGATTTGATGGGTATAGTATTCTACCCTCACACTCCCCAATTCTTCAAAGAAAGAGCAGTACATTTTTCTATCTCTTTCTCTGGTGCCAAACTTTATTATAATTTTACCGCCATTTGGCTGCTTAATTGTATTTTTTCCATTAACATTGTTGTAGTTATTGTATATATCTTCTGGATTCTGCTTCCTTCAATCTGCATCAGTTCATGTCTTCCCATGCTTCTCTGAACTCTTCATTATTAACCATATCTTCTATCATGAGATTCCTTTAGTGTACCACTATTTAGGTATTCCTGATGGTTGTCTACTGTCTTCCTAGTACCTGTCTACCCACAAAAAGTGCTGCCATTACTACTTTGGTGTCTATCTTTTTACTTCCGTGGGGTATATACCTAACAGTGGGATATTTGTCACTGTCCTATAATTAAAAATTGCTTTCCATATTGGATGGAACAATTTATATTTTTTTCCTAATGTTTATCATAGTACCTGCCTTTGTAGTATCAGGAGGAAGTTTCCAAATCTTGCTCTGGGAGGGTACAACAATCTCCTGCTTGCCAGGCATTTTCTCTCCTTTCACATAGGGCTCTTAGCAGTGAATTTATCAAATGCCTCAAGTCCATAAACTAGTTAGTGTCATAAACATCAAGTATTTACTGAATACCTACTATGTGCCAAGCATGTGCTATTCGGGGATTAAGAAGCATAAGCTACTGTCTCTATACTTTCAAGCTTACAATCTACCTAGGGAGTCAAAACTAAGGCACCTGCAACAACTGAAGAGCAAATGAGTGCTCAATAACTGGAATGCTAATAAAAGCTGGTAAAGGTCTCTGGCCTGGCACAGTTGGAAAAGGCTGAGGGAGTGGTAGGACCAGACAGATGGCTAGGACTTGAACAGGTACAGAAGCAGGGGGAACAGGAAGAGATGTACTGGGGTTTCTCTCCCCATCTTCAATGCATATATCCTCTCTACTTCACATTTTATTTTCTTCACATCTCATCTACTTTGAGAGGCAGCCCGACACAGTGGTACCTTCTTAGCCCATGTAAACCACGGCATGGATGCATCATCTGTTCCTTTTACTTACTGATTTATAGACTTGAGAGCATGAAAGCATGAAGCCCTAAGGGGTGAAGACTTGGGGAAGAACGATGGAAAGAAGGAATGAAGGACAAAATGAAAAAGGAGAAAAAGCAAAAATGAAAACTTGACTGATTTCTTCATTTTGGCTTGGCCCCAGGGGTCAAAGAGCTCAGAGCTGGCCCAGATTTTTGGTCAGCTTTACAGTGTCAATTTCTTGAAGTTGGGGGGAAATCTCATAACCAGGTTTTGGAAACGCACTACTTATAAGAATAAGAAAGAGACTTAATGTGCAAGGATTTGACAGGAAGAGGGCAATGCTTATGCCAAAGCAATCAACTGCAAAAAATGGAATTTCAGGTATCACTAAAATATTTTTAGGGAAAGCTCTCGGCACCTCAATTCAACCATATGGCTACCCCTGTAGAAGTTAAGCTCTTGAGGGTCTCAGGAAGTCTAGTGAAAAGAGCCCTGGGTGTGAAGTCAAGAGGACCTGGGTCCCGATCTCAGCTTTGCTCCTTAGCATCTGAGTGATCTTCATCTTGGAGCATCTTAGCACTAACAGCCAAACTTAAAGGGGAATAGTTCCCTAAGTCCCAGAGGAAAGTCCCTCCCTTCTGAGCCTATCAAGCAGAGAAGACATTCAGCCTGTAGCGAGACCCTTTAACCACCACGGTCCACCTCACTCTTCACTCAGAACTATCTTTAGTATGGAACTTCTTCCATTTGTCCTTGTTTTCCCCTCCCCTGGAAATATCCTGCTCCTCTGTCTTTCCAGAACCCCATGCGTCTCTAAAGGCCCAGCTCAAATTCTCCCTTCTCCCTGAAACCTCTTCTGACTCCAGGCTGAATGATCTTTTCCCCTCTTCAGAAGGCCGAAGTCTGCACCAGCGCATTGTCTGGCACTGTCCCCAAATCCTTCGGTTTGAAAACCATTTCTCCAACTAAGAGAAGTCTTTGAGGGCAGGACTTGGGCTTCCCTTTCTTTTTAGGCCCCTCCCACAAGCCCTAGGCTCAGTCCTGTGGATGGAGAGCAGCATCAAGCTGGCTGCCTGCCTCCTTGCTAACAGGATGGTTTCTGAAGCAGGGAAGAGGAGGGAGGATGTTGGTTCACAGCAGTCCTGGAGGTAAGGAATCCTGAAGGGTCCTGCTGCTAGTGGGCCAGATGGTATAAATGACAGAAGTAAAAACAGAGTCCAAACCAAAAAAATAGTCTTTGCACAGGCCTAGGGTTGCCTGACAGAAATCAGGTCATTCCAAAAAATTAAGGGAAAAGCTGCTGTGATCCAGGATTCCCTTTATCGAATTACCCCGAGAGACTCACAGGTGCAGGGAAAAGGCCCAGGGAATTCCATTCATTCTCTTCACTCACACTCAGCCTGCTCAGTCTAGCCTCCCTTGGGGCTGTGACCCTCAGTGACCTCTCTGCCTAGTCCAGGATCAGACCCCATTCAGGCCCAATCCTACAGTGGGTGTGGGGGTGTCTCAGTGTTGGGGCAGGGCTGGAGAAGGGAACAGTATCTAGGCCAAGGAAGCAAAGTGTGGCTCTGGCTTTTTTTTTCCTTTTTCTTTATTGGACGCTTTGTAGGGGTGTCAGGCAGATCTGGTATACACTGTTAAATAATTCTTGAAAAACCAACCAGGACCAGGACCAGGGCCCCAGCTCCTAGCTCTGAATCAGAAGCAGAAGGGGAGAAGAGAAAGAAGAGGAAGCAGAAGGGGAGGAGGGATTGGAACCTTCCTCACACCTCCCAGAACCCAGGCTCCCTTTATTGTGGCCCAACTCTAAGGTTTGGGCCCCAGGGCTGCCCCCAGGTGGACCTGACTGCATCAACATCCAGGTGTGGATAAGGTAAACAATGTGGGGGTGGGGGAGGGCAGCCAACTGTGGTCCAGACGTGGGATAAAAGTAAGCAGAGAGAGGGTGGGAAACAGACAGGTGCTGTCTGTAGAGGTCAGAGTGCTACTGAGGCAGGAAGAGGGAGTTAATGGGAGGGGAATGGGAAGAAATGGCAAGGGATGAGGAATATTGCAGTGATGCAAGAGCATAGCCTGGGGGTCCAGTCCTGGGGGGCTGGTCGGGGTAGCAGATGGTTCAGTCCCCAGACCAAGGTCCTGACCCAAACCTGTCGTGGCCAGCTCACACATTGTGGGTCTTCTTGGTGAGCTGGGGCTCCTCATCCACCAGCTTGGACTTAAGATGTTCTTTGTAGGCCAAGATGTCACCAGACCACTTAGTGATTGTCTGCTTCTCACAGACCCAGATCTCCTGGGCAACCTGAAAGAAGAATCACAGCCCTCAGTTTCCTTAACATCCAATCCAGGAAATCAGGATTGGTTTTGTCCCGGGGGTGGCCAGCAAGGTACCCTCCACCCCCATTCACTGTTCTGCAGAAAGAATATGGGCCCTCCTGGGCTCAAACTCCAGCTTTGCCCCCTTTCTCTCAGCTGTATAAACCATGGCAAGTCACTTAACCTCTCTGGTCTTAGTTTCTTCATCTATAAGAGGAGGGGGAGGTCTCCCAGACCTAATGTAGCATCTGTGACGCAATGGCTCTTATGCAGTGTCAGCACCGCCCCCTACCCCCCTTCCCACTCTCCATAGTAGGAATGACTCCAAGAAGGTAAGAGCTTCTCCTCCTATGAAAGTGGTCAGACCAGGAATCTGGCTGGGTTTTCCCAGCTGAAGTTCCTTCAGGAACGAATGAAGTGAACTGCCAGAACTCTTTCCTTCAGGGGCTCCTTTTCCTCCAGTGTCTGTATTTGCTCTCATCGCTGCCCCAACACCCATCCCCCTTCCTCCTGAGGAACAAGAGCTCCTACCTGTTGGATGAGCCGGAAGTCATGGCTGACTAGCATCATGCCACCCTCAAACTCGTTGATGGCATCAGCCAAAGCATCTATGGTCTCAATGTCTAGATGGTTGGTGGGCTCATCCAGGAAGAGCATGTGGGGATTCTGCCACGCCAGCCACGCCAGGCACACCCGACACTTCTGCCCATCTGAGAGGTTGCGGATTGGGCTCACCTGTGTGGGATCACAACCCTTTGATCCATGTGGACCTTGCAGCAATATGCCACAGTGTCAGTCAGACCCAGCACCCAGGATTCCTAAGTTGTAGCTACAAATGTTTGTGGAGTTAGAAACCTAGGTGGCCTCACCCCCCACCCCCCCCCCACCAGACTCTCCTCAATACCCAAGTAATAGGTTCAGGGAAGCCCTGAGCCTTCAATCCTGGGTCTGAATCCAGGAGTTTTGATTCCTGGGCTCTGTCTCTAGTGCTCCCCTCTCTTTTTCTTCTGTGACCACAGCTCTGTGTTAGGGGAGATTACGACGACTATCTGAGTGTCTTGCAGCTCTTTTTCTATCAGGCCCCTGCCCTGAGGGCACAAAACATGAGGAGCAGAGATGGGAGGTTGTGAGCCCTCCCCACCACACATCCCATTATAGAACTCTAAACCAGTTTGGAAAAATCAAATGAAACATCTGAGACAAATAGGATGTCCCTTCCCTGCTACTTGGCTCTCTCACATCCAGGAAAGGAAAGAGAAGGAAGAATGACAACTTAATAGCCAACATTTATAAAGTAGGTTTGTTGGGTTTTTTTGTTAAAGGGATTTCATGAAGATTCTCAGGAGCTGGCAGAACTACAGGGTTCAGGACATGATGCCCTGACATGCCTTAAGGACATAATCCTTAAGGTTCAGGATCCTCTCAGCTTCTTGGAGTGCCATCCTGGCTCACCTGCTGCTTCCCAGTTAGGCCGTATCGACCAATGATCTTCCTCATCTCCTCCTTCTCCTTGATCTCCGGGTAGCACTTGAGCATATATTCTAAGGGGGACAGATCCAAGTCCAGTTGCTCTTGTAAATGCTATATGTGGAGAACAGCAATAAGTCGAGTGTTAATAACCCCTTTCGGAGTTGGATCCTTGAAGTGATGACCATTGGGTCCTGGCTCTTGAGGAGCCTTGACCCCTGAGGCCGCCTGCTTGAGGCATGGCAAATTCACTGCTATTCACTTGTGTCATTATGGTGCAGGTGACAAAAGAACAGACTAGATAAGCTGTGCACATCTCTTATTGGGGAGGCAATAAAGTCAGAGGTCCCAGCTGGTGACACAGTGGATAGAGCACTGGGCTTGGAGTTCGAATCCAGCCTCAGACACTTACTAGCTATGTGCCCCGAGCAAGTCTTTACAAGACATTTCATTTCTGTCTGCCACCTTTTCCTCAACTGTAAAATGGGGATAATATAAGCACCGACATCACAGGGTCATAATGAGGATTAAACGAGATCATCTTTGTTAAGCACTTAGTGTGGTGCCTGGCACACAGCAGGCACCACATAAATGCTCATTCCCTTCCCCTTGTACCTGATGATAGCGGCCAATCTTGACATGAGAGTGTTTTCGAATCATCCCATCTGTAGGCAGCAGCTGAAAGAATAACAAAACTGAGGAACACGTAAAACTTTCCCCTCTGAGGGACGTAGACACACACAGAACACATAGATAATATTTCTCCATCCCCTCCCCACACCAAACTCCTTTAATTAGAGGTTTCAACCACACAGCTAAATAGAATGCAGCTCCAAAAACTCATTTATTTTTTTTTTGTGGGGGGGGGGGCAATGAGGGTTAAGTAACTTGCCCAGGGTCACACAGCTAGTAAGTGTCAAGTGTCTGAGGCCACATTTGAACTCAGGTCCTCCTGACTCCAGGGCTGGTGCTCTATCCACTGCACCACCTAGCTGCCCCCCATAAACTTATGTTTGTATCCTGGCCACCCTAAATATATTTAGGAAGAGAACATAAACTCCACCCCCCTACCCTAAGGAGAGGTACACACAGGCATGGATGGAGTAGAAACCACAACAGATAACACTCTTAGCAGAGTATCTCTCTCCTGTCCCTCCCCGCCCCCAACATACAGGATTCCTTTTCAGATTAAATAGATGATAATTTCATGTCTGCTGCTTAGAGTGAAAACCAGCTGTCTTCTGAAAACACACTCAAGTAAGCAATGCAAACCCGATAGAATCTCATCTCCTTCTCCCCGCCAAGTCTTACTGTTGGCTAAAGAACCTCAAATAGCCTTCCATCCTCCAGCCATTTGGAGGAAGTTTCCCAGCCTCTAGTTCCGGGATTCTTAACCTATAATAGATCTCTTTGGAAATTTAGTGATACTTATGGACCCCTTTTCTCTGAATAATGTTTTAAATGTATAAAATAAAACATGCAGGGTTACAAAAGGAAACAATTATAGTGAAATAAAGATAAAAAAAAAAGAAAGATGTGATCTCTCAGTCAAAGTCACTGACCGCTTAAAATCTATCTGTGGACCACAAAAGGATTCCTGCTCTTGATGGAGAAGAGCCTAGGTGAAAGAAGGGATGGCAGTAACCAAAGCAAGAAGAATACAGTGGCTGAAGATCGCCCTGTAACGGTGGCTCATGGGGAAGGCCTCCTGAGCAAACACAGCTTCTCCTTCTCCTAAGTAGATACACATCCCGTGGGACCCTCTTGCTCCTACCTCTCCTGTTAGCAGCTTCAGCAGCGTTGACTTTCCAGCTCCATTGGGCCCCACTAGAGCAACACGAGTATCCAGGTCAATTCCAAACTCCAAGTTGTTATAGATGCAGGGCTGTTGTGTGGGTGGAAGAAACATGGACACCTTGGTGCCCTGTCCCACTGAGGCAGTCTCCTCTTTAACCTCTGCCCCCAAGAGAGGGAAGAAGACCACAGGTGACAGAAGCCACCATCCCTTATCCAGGAGTCCCTCCCCAGCTATCAGATTGTCAATTCCCCCACTCTCAAAGGCAGTATAAGTGGCAATAGGTTGGAAGAACAGCCTCAGCCTCTAGCTAACTAGGACTCATCCCTTGGTCCTGGCACTTCCCCCCTCCTCATGAGATGGCCCCTCAACCCAGTGCAGTCTGAACTTACCCCATCATCTGTGTACTTAAAGCTCACATTCTGCACCATGATAACGGGTGGAGGAATCTTCCCACATGGCGGGAAATAAAATGAAAGTGTCTGAAGAGAAGAAGCACAGAACATTTACTAGGGTCTAGGCCCTTTTCCCACTACTTCCCACAGCAATACACGTCCCCTTGGCCCACTTGGCCTCTACCTTATCGCTAACAACCCTCTCCGTCAGCCCCGATGCCATCATCTTCTGCAGTGTCTTCTCCTTGCTCTGGGCCTGTCGGGCCAGCTTGGCACTGCCGTGACCAAATCGAGCAATGTAGTTCTGAAACAGACCAGGGTCATCAGGGTAGGGGCTCACGGCTGCTTCTCTTTCCCCCACACCCAAGCTTCTAAAGGCAGGTTTTTCACTGCCTTGCTCAGGCTTGACTCCACAGCCTTTATACCTTCATGTGAGCAATCTGATCTTGTTCCCAGTGGAAACGCTTCATCTGATTTTCTTCCAGTTCCAAACGTGTCTTCACATACTGGTCATAATTACCCTGCATGAATTAGTTGAAGAAAATAGGAAGCTGTAATCATTCAGGCAGGGCAGGGCTTAGGGGAAGGACTACTCTGCCTCTAGCTGGGTAAGATTATACAGCAGGTAAAGAGGGGGCAGCTAGGTGGCGCAGTGGAGACTGCACTGGGCCTAGAGTCAGGAAGACACACCTAGTTCAAATCTGGCCCCAGGCACTTACTAGCTGTGTGACCCTAGGCAAGTCACTTAACCCCAATTGCCTCACCAAAAAAAGAAAGAGAAGAAAAGAAAAAGGGCCACCAAGGTTATCTCGGTTCTTTTGTTCTGATAGGGAGGATTAGGGTGTAGACCTCTAACCTAGTAAATTTGAGAACTTTAAAAATATGTCTTGAACAGAGAACTCTATCTGCTATAAGCATAGTTCATCGGGAAGAGGGAAGAAGAGGTATGTTAGAAAATGAAGGTAATGTCAAAATAAAAGATGGAAAAAAGCAAAACCAAATCTCTGTAACATGCTTAAAACGAAAGGAGTCACCCCGATGGGGCTGCAGGAGCCCACTCACTGTGTAATACTTCAGCTTCCGATTATGCATGTGGATGATATTAGTACAAACACCATTCAGGAAGTCCTGGGAATGGGAGACGAGGACCAGAATTCGCTTGAAGCTGAAAAGTCAAAGAACTCATGAAGGAGGCCAAGTTTTCTCATTTTCCTTAACCATTTTCTTACAAAATCAGGCATGGGGAAGGGGGCAGTAACCACAGAAGCAAAGGGGAAGACAGTTGGGGTGGATATGTATGTGCACACAAAAATAAAACGTGGTAGTGACTATGGACAGACAGCTGTCTGGGCTGGGAGGAAAGTGGGATGGGTGAAGAATGAAGAAGTTAATCCGTTTTGAAAGACTGGGGAAAAAATGTAGAAAACACTGACCAAAGCCCTTCCCAAAGGTGATGCAATTCCTATGTAAATCAGGGATTTCTTTAGGCCTCTCCGGGGTTCTTCCTTTTGCCCTTTACAAAACTTCAAGTTGAAACCAAGATCTTAGCCAGAAGAGCTGCTCAGGGATCTGCTCTGAATTCATTGGAGGGGTTTCCTCTGACCTTGTCCCTAGTCCATGGGTTCTTAACCTGGGCACCATCAACTTGTCTAATCTTCTAATAAACATATTTTACACCTATTTCAGGCTTGACGCCATACATGTTATTCTATGCACTGAGAAGGGGCCCACGGCACAAAAGAGGCCGGGCACCCCTGCCCGATCCAATGCCCTCCCCCACCACAGCCTCCCGTCCGTGTGCACACACGCTTACGTCTTCAGCTCTTCTTCTAACCAAACGCAGGCATCCAGGTCCAGGTGATTAGTGGGCTCATCTAACAGCAGCATGAAGGGCCGGATAAAAAGGGCTCTGGTGGGAAAAGCAAGAAGAACAAGAGATGCTATTCAAGTTTGTGCTGGGACGTAGCCCACATGCACGCCGGGTCAGGCCCTGCCGAGTTCTAGAGGCAGTGTGTGGCTCCACAACTTTAGAGGGAAGGGAAGAACTTGGAGATGTGAAAGAAAACGACAGAAAATAATTATGGGGTTGAAAACGAAGGCTTTTAAGCAAAGGAATTATTTAGCCTGAAGAGACTACAGAGAACCTAATGAAGATGCTGATGCTTCTTTTACAAGTCTCCACCTACACAAAGCACATGAGAAATCAACTGCAACAGCCAAAAGCATCTAGGTTAGATATAAGCAAGAACTATGTGATAATGGGGCTGTCAGACACAGCAACGAGAAGAACATGGAACATGCTGCTCCTTTTTCCTGGGGTGGTTTTCCTCTTAAGAAGAACCAACTCATCTGGGTAAAGGACTCTTCTGTCTAGAGACAGAGAGATGGATTGTAAGAGTTCCTTCCCCACTAATGTTCCAAGACAGAAGTCGGTAGGTAGTTTTTCTAAGGCAGCTCTTTAAATAGTCATTCCCTTGATGGAGGAAAGTGAAAACAGTCCAGATAGAGTAGAGAACGAAGCTGACCCGGGAATATCTCTAGGAAGTGCCTGAAGCCTCCAACCCACAGTACCCAACAGACTAGGTATTAAGAGGGCTGAGTAATAGAAGGTAAGTCCCTAAAGCTGTTAAACACCTTAGTCAATTCTTTAGGAGAGATTATTAGGAATCAGAAGACAGAAAAGAGGGAGTGGGACTGGTAGGTACTTCCAGAGAAGAAAGGGGCCTTCTTTCAACCATCATTCATTCGGCACACATCACTGCTGACCTTCCTTCTAAGACAACTGGTTCCAGAGTAGTTGGGGTCCAACTCTAGGAAGCTGGAGCCAGATGATAATCTGCTTCAGGGAAATTAGGTTGGACTGAGGTGGGGAGAGACTGACCTGGCAAGAGCAACTCTCATTCTCCAGCCCCCACTGAAGTCCTTGAGTTTCTTTTGTTGCATGGCAGGTGTGAAGCCCAAACCGTGCAGAATTCGTGAGGCCCTCATCTCTGCCTTGTCTGCATCCAGCTCCTCTAACCGCTCATACAGCTCCATCAGCTTCTCGCACTCCGCTGCGAACAAGGGGGGGGCAGGGAGGGGGCAGAGGTGAAGGACAGCATACGACTGAGGGTCATGGTGCCTGGAGTCAAATCCTAGCAGCTACCCGAGGACACCCAACGCCCCTGGCCTCTATGCGTACCATCCTCATGGGCAAGCCGCTCAGCCTCTCTCTCCAGCATAGCCCTCTCTGTATCCACTTCCATCACACACTCCAGGGGTGTCTTGTCACTGGGGGGCATCTCCCTAGTCAGGTGGTAGATATCAATGTGCTCTGGAATAGGCACTTCCCGCTTACCAATAGCAGACAGCAGCATGGATTTTCCTGAAGATGAAGGAGAAATTTAGGAAAAGGGTGAGGAGGGAGTAGGGGATAGGATATGGAAAGGGAAAGAGGATTTATCAACATAGGCATTCCCTGCACAATCTGGCTCCAACGTTCTCTCACACAGCTCCCCTATATAAATCCTTCATTCCAATGCACTGGTTGTAGGCTTCTCCCAGAGGGGACATTCCTACCTTAAGTTTGCAAGCAATGCCTCTACTCTTTTTATGTGCTGCCTGTCTCACTTCTACCCATCTTAAAGGACCCAGCTCACCCTCCCCTGAAATCCACAATGAAATTTCCCCTAGCCATCTTAGCCTAGTATTTTCCCTCTCCTCTCATCTATAAACACCCGAAGTCTATACCACTCTTCTGGAACTTATCATGCTCCGCCTCATATTGTTCATCTGCCTTTTCCTCTGCTTGCTTACTGTGAGGGCCTCAAAAGCAGGAGCATTGTCTTAGTAATCTTGCATCCTCCACAGTGCCTGGCACTGTGGCTCTGCATATAGTAGATGCCCTGAAAATAATACTGGCCGACAAAGCAACCAACCAGACACCCCTCTCACTATGCCAGTGCCTTACCAATTCCATTGAGACCAATGAGACCATAGCGACGCCCTGAGTTCAACTCCAGCTTTGTGTCACTGAGTAGCTCTTGGCCATGGAAAGTGAGTGAGAGATTAATGATGTGGACATCAGTGCTGTTGGGGTGAGAGGCCAAGACTCCAGTGACAGCTCGGGCAGCAGCTTTCTTCATCTCAAAGTCTTCCAGCTCCTTGGTCAGCAAATCAACTTCTAAAGACAGAAGGGGAAGGGGTATGAGATGAGCTCGATTAAAAGGCACAATTGCTCCTAAAGACCAGAACTCAATTCATGTGCAGCAACCATACAATGTTTAATAGTGATTAAAAACAACCTCCTACATCCGAACTGGCTCCACTCCAGGCTGGCACATAAAGCCTAGTACCTGGATACATTGCTTTTCAGAACATTCTACTTGTACTACATGTCTAACTTCTCTTGCTTTTGTCATGGAAATGGATGGAACCTCACCAGACTCTACCAAGTGATGTCTCTAGTGCATTTATTTCATTATAACTTGTATAATTATTTTTACACATGTCAAAATCCTTTAGCTAGACTGTAAGCTCCTTGAAAGAAGGGTTGATATACTTTGGGGGGGGGGGTAATGAGGGGTTAAGTAACTTGCCCAGGGTCACACAGCTAGTAAGTGTCAAGTGTCTGAGACTGGATTTGAACTCAGGTACTCCTGAATCCAGGGCCAGTGCTTTATCCACTGTGCCACCTAGCTGCCCGGTTGCTATACTTTTCAATTTATTTATTTATTTGTTTGTTTGTTTATTTATTTATTTTTAAGTGAGGCAATTGGGGTTAAGTGACTTGCCCATGGTCACACAGCTAGTAAGTGTTAAGTGTCTGAGGCTGGATTTGAACTCAGGTCCTCCTGACTCCAGGGCCGGTACTCTATCCACTGCGCCACCTAGCTGCCTCAATATACTTTTTAACAGAACATGGTCAGCTCACCTATTTCCAGGAAGCCATGCTGTCCAGAAAGGGCTAGTCATAAGGGTCTATGTTCCCCCCCAAGAGGGCATGAAAGGAGCTTGTCATTTCTGAAGTCATCATTATCCTCCTGAGGAGGAAATGACTATATTTAACTTCCACGGAAAAAGCCAGGTTCAACAACTGGGCCCACACCATCAGATGGTGGTAGATCGTTTCTTGTGAATCATATAGTTATTGGCCCTTTATATCATCTGAGCCAAACCAACCTCCAAAGATGGTTCCTGAGGCAGCAACAGGGATATAGGTAGCTTACTTGTCCATTTTAGTTTCAAAATCATTATTCTGAAGGGCAGAGAGGAGAGCTGAGATTTTCATAAATAAAATGAAATGGGGATGGTGGGAAAACTTATGGAGAAATTTGGAAGACACAACACAGTGGAAAGAACACTAGCTTTGGAATCCAGAAGCCTGGGAACTAGTGCTATCTTGCTTTTTTTTTTTTTTTTGCAGGGCAATGGGGGCTAAGTGACTTGCCCAGGGTCACACAGCTAGTAAGTGTCAAGTGTCTGAGGCCGGATTTGAACTCAGGTACTCCTGAATCCAGGGCCAGTGCTTTATCCACTGCTCCACCTAGCTGCCCCTAGTGCTATCTTTTTACTCATTAGCTGGGTGACCTTAGCCAAGTCAATTTACCTTTGGCCTTCTCTGTCTCAGTCATAAAATGTTAAGAATTGGAAGGTATTTTAGTGATCATCTAATCTAACCTCTTTAGGTTGCAGATGAGGAAATGGGTCCATAAAGGTAATGTGTTTTGTCCCAAGTCACATAAGCAGGTCATGCAAGATGACTCGGACACTAGTCCTGCCCCCCAGTCCGGGGCTCCCCTCCTGTATCACACTGCCACTGCAATAAGGGTAACCAATCTCTACCCCACCTACCTTGGAGTTCACTGGTTTTTTTCCAGGATCAAATAAAAGAATGGATACAAAGTGCTTTGAAAATATAAAAATTATCTGAATGTGAAGATGAGTCCTAGAGGATGACTAACAACGTCTGAAAAAGGGTGGAGGCTGAACTGGGAAAAAAAAGTGATCCAGAAGCACAGCTAGTGAAGGATAACAGAACTGGTCTGATGCAGGAAGATGAGGTTTTAAAGGGGCAAGATAAAGGTCAAGGAAGTTGTGGAGAAAATCCAGAAGAAATGTGGGGGCCACCTACAATGAAGGCTTTGTCATATGATGAAAAGAACACTGAATTTCTAAGGAGAGATTTAGATTGGAATTCGACCTCCAAACTTACTGGCTCTATGACCCCCAGCAGGGTTCATTCACATTGTTGAGCATCATTTTTCTCCACCAGAGTGGAATAGCACCTACAGGAGAAAACCCCACAGGGTGGTTGTATTCATTAAATGAAAATGTATAAAAAAGTACTCTGTAAGCCCCCAAGTGTTATATAAAAGTCATCTACTACCATCATCAAGATTATTGTTAATGGAGAGACAGATGCTGATGATAGCATCAAACTAATCAGACGACATTTAAACTGTGGCACTGTAGACAGGCCAGGAGCTGACAAAGCCAGGGAGAAAGAAGCCTACAATCATCTAGGAATGACACAGCATTAAACTCTGAATGAGAGAACTCCCATCAAAGATACTTCGACCTCACCTGAGGTTTCTTTGCCATTTGCTTCTTCATTTTTCTCCTCTACCACCTGTGGCTCGGAGACAGCATCTCCATTCTCCTCGTGGCCTTTCCTGGGCCGCTGCCTGGCTTTAGCAGCTTCCTTCTTCTTGGCTGCCTTCTTCTTAGCCAGATCAGAGGGCATGGTGATGAGCCACAGGTGTTACAGTTCTTTCAGCTTAACCTGAAGTGAGAAAGGTAAAGAAATCTACACACCACAAAGAGACAGGCCCCTTAATCTTTTGTCTAGCAGCCTTCTCTATTCCCACATCACTGTCTGAGGAATGAAGAGCTGGGATCTTGGCTTTTCCACTGAATGAGCAATACCAGGGAAGTCACTGAACCTTTTTGGGCCTCAAATTTCTGTCTGTAAAATGACTTTGGGTCAAATAACCCCGAAGGTCCCTTCCAATTCTAAATCTACGTCTCCAGCTTTGGCCCCTAAAAGAAACTCCTCCTTCAGTTCACCTCCCATACCCCTCCACTCTACTCCTCACTCCTTTCCCTTCTTAGGGTCTTCAGGCTCCCCTACCCTTTGACAAGTTCCCTCTAGACTTCTCCTGTCCCCAGTACCCTCCCCCCATCCCTTTAACTTCACCTTCTAAATGACTCGTCTCTCATTCCCTCTCCTTCCTTCTTTGCTCTACCCCTTCTCCTCCTCCTCCTTTCCTGCACCCTCTGCTCTCTCCTGCTCATCCTATCTTCTCCTTTGTTCCCGCACTCTGTCTCTCCTCCCAAGTCCCTGCTCTCACCTCTCTTCTCACCCGTCACTTTTCACTCTTCATTCCCTCATTCTCCCCCCATCAGCCCCTCCCCCACATCACACTAGCCATCCCCCTCTTCTTCCCCATTCCCCACTCTCTCCCACGTTCTCCACTTTCTCCCCTCCCCCAACATAATCTCCCCCCTCCCGCTAGTCTCTTCCCTTTCCCCCCAACCCTCCACTCTCGTCTTCTCTTTCCCCCCTCCCCCAACTCTTCTTCCCCAACTCCCACCTCGACTCTCTTCCCCACACCGCTCTCCCCCCCCTCCCCGGCCCGGATCTCTCCCCTCACCAACCGTCCCTCACCAGATGTCCTCTTCCCCCAAACCTCCTCTCCGTCCCCGGGGTCTCCCCGCTCCCTCCATCCCTCGCCTTCCCTTCAGGCCCGGTTCGACTCTCCCGCCCCCACCGGCCGGCACCCCCTCCCCCAGCTCACCGGGCCTCGCCGCTCGGCCTCTGTCGCAACAGAGCTGCTTCGGCTACTCCGCGTGCGGCCGGCTCGCCAGCCAATCACAACACCTGCCCGCTCCCGGCGCTCCTCCGCGCAGCCACCTGGGAAATGTCGTCTTCCCGGCGCGGCCGACTAAAGCTAGGGCCCTGCACGTGAACTACCGCAGGTCCCAGAGGCCTCAGCGCTGTTGCGATGACGTTATCTAAGGGGGAAGCACGGTCTTTCCTGGGAATTGTAGTCCATCGTGCCCCACGCTCGTGGGCCAACATTAGGTCCAAGGAACTGCAAATCCCAGAAAAATGTGCGCATAGGCGGGTAGAGTCTTTAAGTCCTCCCCCTACCTTCCTCCGCTCTTTTTCGAGGGACGCCGGGAAATGGAGTTTCCAGGAGGGGATCTAACAGGAGAGACTGTTCGGTCTCTAACTACATTTCCCAGTATTCACCACCTAGAGTGAGCTGAGCGGACACAAATTGCAGGCGGGGGGCGGGGCGTCGCGGAGAAAAGAGAAGAACCAAACCCGGGTACTGAAGAAGTAGTCCAGGTGTTAAAACAACTTGGAGATTTAGACTGGGGCTTCCCTAGCCCAGTCCTCCGCGCCTAAAAATGCTTTACTTCGGCTTTTCTGTGCTTTACGAAGCCAAGCTTCTTGAAACAGTTTTCAGCACCCCCCTGCCTCCACTTCCTTCCTGCCCATCTATAACCTCCTTGGATTGAGGCTTTGCCCCCTCCGCGGTATGCCGAGGGGCGTGGCATGGCGGGGAGGCGTAGCTTCTCTGTGAGATCACCTAAGGCCTCCGGTCTCACTAAAGCCTAGGGCCTTCCTACCCATGGCAGCTCTCATTAGACTGTGCTGTGGTTCGGCTTCCGACACCCCCCTCTCCTGGTTCTCCCACCCCTCTACTCTACCTCCTCCTGCTGTCCCCATGGATTCTTAAACCTTTTCCAAACCCCTGTAATGGTGGCCCCCCCCAAGTATCTGCTCTGGGTCCTCCTTTTCCACTCTATGCGTGCCCTCTACCCAAGCGTCCGAAGACCTCCGGGGTGGACAAGAAGGGTCTGCTCCAATGGCCGTGATGGTGGCTGAAGCAGATCCCGGGGAGCACTTAGAACCTGGGCACACGTTACAGATACCAAGGCCACCCACTGTATGCACCAGCCTCATCACCCTGGAATACCCCTGTGCCCCTGGTATTGTCCCACTGGAAGTGACTCTGCCCCCGGGGTGCCTTCTTCTGACAGGACTTCCCAGAATCTCCATGTTAAGGAAAGTGCCCAGGCCAGGAAAAGCTTCCTTCCTCCCAAGGGCACCTTCCTCCTCCCCCAGCCTTTCCAGCTAGTGTTGGCTTCCCCAGCAGAATGTAAGCTTCTTGAGGGCAGGCAGTCTGTCTTTCTGCTTAGATTGTGTATCTCCGGCACTTAACACAGCACCTAGGATATCGTGAAGTGCTTAATGAAAGCTTGTTGATTTGACTCCACTCTATCCAAAAAACGGAATGAGCTGCCTCGGGAGAGAGTGGCTTCTCCCTCGTCTGAGGTCTTCAAGCAAAGACCTGATGTCCATTTTTATGAATACAGGTCTCTGAGGTCCCTTCCAACTCTGAGATGACCTCCTTGTTTCTGCAAATTCTACCAACATTCTCTTCATTGCCCCTGTATCCAGACTCAATAGAGGTTATAGAAAGGGAGAAGTCAGGCAATACTTGTTTCTCTCTTAACATTTCCACTACTGCCACCCTGACAGTCACTAACCTCCCCAACACTTCCATATTGGTTTATTGCAGTTACCTAATTGTTCTCAATGCCTCCAGTCTATTCTATATGCTAAATGTAACAACTGGAGTGATGCCACCTGCTGGAGAATTACTGTAGGAAAGCTCCGCCATGAGGAAAAGGCCTCTGAGGGCAAGCCACGTGGTCAAGTTCCTTGGGTACTATCACAGTTACCAGCCAATCAACTTGAGGAGCCTCTGATTTCTGGGAGGAGAACACGAAGTAGGAAGCGGATGCTGGCAGAGGGCTTACTTCCTCTTTGGATTCCAGACATCAGCTGGGTGGCAGGACTTCACGTGGGAGCTTAGGAAGGCTAGGATTTCCATGCTATAAGAAATCTGTTCTCAATCTTTCTCTCTTTACTATCATATATCTTTTAATAAACCCTTAAAAGCCTAAACTCTTGGTGAATTTATCAGTGATTTTAGCCAGTTTCCCCTCTGAAACTGGTTGGGGGGGGACAGATTAGTACCCTCATTTAGATTTTTTTGTTTTGTTTTGTTTTTGTTTTGCAGGGCAATGGGGGTTAAGTGACTTGCCCAAGGTCACACAGCTAGTAAGTGTCAAGTGTCTGAGGCCGGATTTGAACTCAGGAACTCCTGAATCCAGGACTGGTGCTTTATCCACTGCGCCACCTAGCCACCCCTCCTCATTTAGATTTTTAAACAACACATAAAATATATAATTTCACTCCTCTAAAACCTTAAATGGCTTTGTACCATTTACAAGATTAAATCCCAAATCCTTGCTTCATAGAGTTGTTAGAATCAAGTGAGACAAAAAATGGTATGTCACCATTGAAGTTTCACATAAACGAGTTAACATTAGCCTTTCACTTAGGCCTTCCAATATCTGGCCCAAATGAAGTTAAATTGGGCAAGTATTTAGGCACTATGCTATTGTAGATGCTGAGGATACAAAGAAAAGTCTCTACCTTCAAGAAATTCTTTCTATTGGAACTACTTTATCAAATTTATAGCCTACCTCAAGTCCCTGGTGACCTTAGGCCAGAGTGACTTCTCTATCTGAAATCTAATTCCTTTGGTCATTTGGCAATCAGTTACTAAACTCTATGCAGAGTATTGGGAGAGAAGGAAAGACCATTGAAGTATGGTCCCTACCTTCCTTGAGCCTACAATCTAACAGGGTATGGCATATGAAACAATATGCAGTAGCTATGCTATCCCCATACATCTATAATGGAAAATGGAAAATAAGACCATAAGAGACCCACAAAGTGCATGCAAAGACCAAGGAAGAAGTATCAATTCCTTTAGTACTATTTATCTTTCATGTGTATGCTTTATTGTTATGGTTCTTTCCCCAGTGATGAACACAATACCCTACACATAGAAGACATCCAATAAATGTTTATTGATCATAATGGAACAAGCAGGTCGTTGTCTACAATGGTTTCCAAGGTGGGGATTACAACTTTATGAGTGGGTTGTGACATGATCAATCAGAGCACTCTCATCATAGACAAAGTGTATAGCTGTACTTCCCCTGCACTCATTATCCACCTGACTGACAACTCCTTCCTCTGTCCTCTCCAACTGTGTAAGCTCCCCCCCTTATGTGTTAGGCATCACCCTTCAGAAGGACAGTTATAACCTAATCGGGAAGTGGAGACCCACAGCAGAAATTGTATTCCCCTCCTATCACCAACATACCCATTTCTTGCCTTACAGGTGACCTAATAATGGCTATTGCAAGCACTCTTCAGAGAGCAGATCTGTACTCTCAAGCAGTAAGTAAAACCCCACAGACTCCCTCTTATTTTGGGTGGACAGAGTAAATACAGAGGATGAACAGGCACATGTAGGTTTCAGTCTGCATTATCTTCCCCCCCCAAAAAAAAAACCCCACCCCTCGTTCAAATTTTTCTATTTCTATCATTTTCCAAGTATCCAGGTTTGAAACTTCACCTTCTCATTTTCACCCACCCACATACCCAGTTGCTATATCTTGTTATTTCTTTCTCAACAACATGATCACCTAATATCCATTCACACAGTTACCACTCCTTATCTTTCACTTGGACTGTTAAAATGGCCTCCTCATTAATTTCACCACTTCAAGCCTTTCACTATTCTCACCTGCTGAAGTGATTTTCCAACAGGTCAGGTCAAATAACATCATTCCCCATTGCAACAAATTCCAATGCCTTCCTATCACCTCAAGGATCAAATAGAAAATCCTCTATTTGGCATTTAAAACTCTATTCAAAGGGGCAGTTAGGTGGTGCAGTGGATAGAGCACCAGCTCTGGATTCAGGAGGACCTGAGTTCAAATTTGGCCTCAGACCCTTGACACGTACTAGCTGTGTGACCCTGGGCAAGTCACTTAACTCCAATTACCTCACCAAAAACAAAAACAAAAAAACACCAAAACTCTCTATTCAACATGAGGCCAACTTATGCAGGCTTATTTTATATTATTCCAATTCTGGCATTTTATGGTTCAACCAAACTGACCTTCTTGCTAACAGTTCCTCACATTCAAATAGAAACACAACTAAAATATCCAAATGTGAATAAGAAAAGAAGGTACCGTATCGGGCATCTGGGACATGTGCAGACCCCATCAGCTTGCTCAGATGCAACCTCTTCATGTTGAGATTTCTTTGGGTAAAATACTGATGACATGTCAGGAAAGTGGCTTGGAGAACTAGGCTGTATGCATAGATACTCTGTAATTGGTTCTATTAGCTAATCAAAAGAAGTGAAGTGGAAGTGCTTTGATTGGTTTCAGAGGCATGTAAAAATCTTATCAGCATCAGACACTACGTCTTTTTACCTCACTTGCTCTCAAGGAATCCTGGTGACTTTTGCTTATGGTGCTTATGGTGCTTATGGAGATCATGTTGTAAGGGAAGAAGCTTCAGGGTCTTCTCTTCTTTGAGAGAATGGGGTCCCTGAGAAATAAGGCTCAGTCTTTGGCTTCCACATTTGTTCTTTCCCATTCTAGACAAAGGGAGTTGAGCATCTTTGGCCTTGTGAGTTTGAAAGCTATGGAAAATATCTTTGCACTTGAAGTTCCAGAGTCTAGGTTCTAGGTCAAGGGTTGTAGCAATTTATGCTCTGACTAGGCTGGGGAATGATTTTGAGAATTTGCTCTAGGGCATGAGCCACAAAGTAGGTGTGTGCTCCTTTCTTCTACTCCTGCTACTTTTTCCCCAGTATACAGTCTCAGACCTGGTCATTCCTTGCCACAACTACAGCCACAGGTTGGCCATCCCAAGTCACAGGTCCCCTTCTTAGTCCACACCCAATCTGCAACCTGCTCTGGAGTAGCAACAAAGCTGCCAGTTGGGTCTGTTCCCCCTCTTAGGCTATCACTTCTTGCTCAAGTATATTTGTGCAGGTCCCAGTTCGGTTGCTGTAAAAGTGACTCTGAGCAGTGCCTTCCCTAGGAGACCCTGTCCCCATTGCCTGCAGGACCTCTGTCTCCCCATGCTGACCTGGACTGGAAAAATGACTCAATGTGGTTTTTCACTGGATTTCTCAATTTGGTCTGGTATTCTTTCTAGGTGGTCATTGTTGTTGTCAATGAGAAAAGAGCTGGGCTGGGCTGCTTTTTCCCATTTTGACACCTTTGCTGAGCTCTCCTTTACATAATTCTAAATATAAACATATATGTGTGTGTGTGTGTGCGCGTGTATATATATATATATATATATATATATATATATTTATTTATTTATGTGTGTGTATGTATAGTGGCTACATGCTCAAAATTTTAGAGTCCATTATATTAAAATATGAGCCATTTAAAGATAGTCTTATACTTCTTGGCATCTTTTACTCTGACTTAGAGTAAGTTCAAGAGCAATTTAATAAGTTTCCATTTACACAGCACCTTAGGGTTCATAAAAGTACTTTCCATATACCAACCCTATGAAGAAAGCAGTAGAAGGATTTTTATCCCCACTTCACAGAAAAAGAAAGTGAATTTTCCCTGAGTAAAGTAGCAGTACGTGTTTTCAGGCAGTTAGTAAGCAACAGAGCTGGGACTCCAGGTACATTGGGTTTTTGTTTGTTTGTCTGTTTGTCTGTTTGTTTTTCGGGGCAATGAGGGTTAAGTGACTAGTCCAGGGTCACACAGCTAATAAGTGTCAAGTGTCCGAGGCCAGATTTGAACTCAGGTCCTCTTGAATCCAGGGCTGGTGCTTTATCTACTGTGCCACCTAGCTGCCCCCTGGGTATGTTTGTTTTTTTGTTCTTTTGGGGTTTTTTTGTGGGGCAGTGAGAGTTAAGTGACTTGCCCAGGGTCACACAGCTAGTAAGTATCAAGTGTGTGAGGCTGGATTTGAACTCAGGTCCTCCTGAATCCAAGGCCAGTGCTTTATCCACTGCACCACCTAGCTGCCCCCCAGGTATGGTTTTAAGGGCAATGCTTTTACTACTATTCCATGGCTGCTTCTTGTTGGAGGAATGAGCAATCTCATTACCATTTCATAAACCTACTTACATTCATGTCCTTGTGAAAGGAAGGAAGACCCGGCAAGGACCCAGCTCTTCAAGCGTGTGCTTGGATACGCACGAAGGTTTAGTAAGCCTGCTTCCAGAAATTAGTGATGGAGGAGCCCTTTCTTCCTCATCTTCAGAACAGACACTGGCAGAGGTGTTTTGGAAGCAGTTTGAACAGATTGGTACCAGTGTGAGAATTTGTACCCTGGAAATAGGCAAATGACTCAGGACTTGATTTGTTGATTGTCATGTTAATAATTCAGAATTAACTGAAAAGTATGTTATACATGCATTATTTCTTCAGAAAACCTATTGTTAAACATTTACCAGCAAGCCTCTGGCACAGGTCTTCTCTGTATCCAGTCAGCTTACTTCCTGGTTATGAAAGATGTTTGATTAGTTGTTAAGTAGGAAATGAGTATGTATACAAAAGGTTCAAACAGATGAACAGCCGGCCTCTGAGTGAGGGGAGAAGTAGTGGCAGTAAGCTGCTGTCACGGTCTTATTTTGCTGTCTGTGCTTTGTGGCCATACACACATGGTATCTGAATTCCTTTGCCTCTTTGCATTTATCTTTCTTGATCTTAGGTGAATTCGTATTGGAAACAACATAGCAGGTTACAACTTTGTGTGCTTCAAAAGGTTAGGAAAAAAGCCATCAGAAGGCCCGGCAAAGGGAGTCAGGTAACAGTGTCCATCAGGAGCTGCAGTGGCCGAGTCAAGTGAAGAGACCTTTAAGTAGTCAAGCAGCAGTGCTAATTCAGCCCAAACACTGTTTTCTGAAAGCAAGGGAGCAACTCATTCATTTTCTGCACCTAGAAATGAACTTATTGGGGATTTCATGAAGAGAAAAAAGGACCCCTCTTTTTTCTCTTTTTTTTTGTGGGGCAATGAGGGTTAAGTGACTTGCCCAAGGTCACAAAGCTAGTAAGTGTCAAGTGTCTGAGGTTGGATTTGAATTCAGGTTCTCCTGAATCCAGGGCTGGTGCTTTATCCACCATGCCCCCTAGCTGCCTAAAAAAAAAAAAGGACTCCTAGTGCCAGGAAGCACCTCTCCCTCCATGGAAGGAGGAATCTTTTGTAGAAACCTTAAGTTTACCCAAGGTCCTCAGGAACCAAGAGGGTTAAAGAGGGAGGAGTGTACCCTTAGTTGCAAAGGATATTATTGTACTTTGCTTTTTGCTGTACCTTCTCAATAAATGTCCCTTGGTAAAAGCTAATAGATAGTTACTGGTCTATTTATTTATTTATTTATTTATTTTTTATTTTTTTAGTGAGGCAATTGGGGTTAAGTGACTTGCCCAGGGTCACACAGCTAGTAAGTGTCAAGTGTCTGAGGCTGGATTTGAACTGAGGTACTCCTGACTCCAGGGCCGGTGCTCTATCTACTGTGCCACCCAGCTGCCCCTGGCCAATTGATTTTGAAGGAACATATTAGATGGGGGCTCATGAGTATTAGTACTAGCAAAAACTCACCAGCCTTTCAGGGTTAGAACTCTAAGGGGAGAAGTAGATTAAATAATACTATGAGGACCCAACCTGCTGGTCCAAGTATGGGTTGGGAGAATAAGCTTAGAGCTTGTACTACACTTATAAACCCAGTGCTAAAAAAAAAACTATCACCCCTACCACCACCATCTGGGTTATATATTATTATATATTATTAAAAAGGGATCCTAAGGATTAGGAAAACTAGGAATTTTGTTAAGTAGCTAATACTGGCAACAATGAAAGATCATCAGATCCCACTTTTTCATAATGAGAGTAAAATTTCAGAAAGTTACATCATCTGAGAGATTAGATGACAAAAATATAGTAGAAGGAGCTGATGTCTTATGATTTAAAATGGTATGCCTCTGGTTTTTGATGAGACTGAAACCTACCCTTCCAAGAATGAAGATAATTGTATAGCTAATAAGCATTCAAAAGCAAACTGTAATCAAATAACCTTGAGAATGCTGAGGATTAAGCCATCAGTTACACCTATGAGTCTGCCTGTCAGTCAATTCCTTCCAACCTTTTTAAAAGAGGAATTCCAAAAATATGGGAACTTTAAATTCAGCATAGTGAATAGTCCTTGGTACATATCTGTAAAGAGGACACATGTCTAAGACAAGGCAGGTAGAAAAAGATAGTTCTGTTGGCTTATGATAAGAAAGCCCAAGACACATATATGTATCCAGCCCTCAGTCATCACCATATGATATAGTAGAAAAGGCATTAAATGTAGATGCAAATGACTAGTCCTCTTCTATCAAAGCATTTCTCATGTGTATATCAAGATTATATATATTATATATGTATTATATATTGATATATTATATATGTCAAGATTATATTACATATAGAAAAATATAACAAAGATAGCTTTGTTCTACATCCCACTGTTCATTAATAACAAGCATAAAACAGGGAAATATTTCCTCAACAAAAGTCTTTGTTACTTTCATGAAAATCCAGCACAGAGTCCAAATTCAGGAGGTGTTTCCTATAGAAAATCCTCTAGATTCTCTTGTTTTTTGATAATTTTATGATGATAGCACCAAGCCCCAGAAAATTACAGGGCCTCCTAGCTGAGATCCACAAACATTCTAAAGAGTTTAGCCTAATTACCCACTTAGGAAAAACCAAATAGATAAAGAATAACAATTATCTAAACTGTAATATACAATTGAATGGACAGCTTATAGAGCCAATCCATTAGTATCCATCTTGAACAAGGCCTGCAAATGGATGATGAATTGGAGCCCAGAATTGAACAGGAGAAGAGCAGGCTGGATTGCCTTTGGAAAATTGCATAGTTCTTTTCAGGAGCAGAAACTTCTCCCTGAAACAAACATTAATTTAAAAAATACCAATATTCATCCAGTTCTGTATGGCTTGAAATGCGTAGCATTACAGTCTCTGAAGAAATAAAAATGAACATTGCCCAGAGTACACTGGAGAGAGGTACATACTGGGTATGAGTAAACTATAACACATTACAGAGAATTAAAAGGAGAAGAAAAACTCATGATGCCATCAAAGAAATGTATGAATGAAAAAGAAGATGGACTATTCACATGACAAGAACAAGGAATAACCAATGAATAACGCATTTGCTCTATTGATGTTGTTAAGGGCTAAAATTCTAGCTAAACTGTCTAAAGTCAAGAAAAAGTGAGTAAAGCTCAGAATATGCTTCTATAGTGAATTTATGGGAGATATGCAGAAGAGTCTATAACAGACAAGCAGGGAGAGGTGCAGTTATTATGGTGGGAAGGAATATTCACATTGATGAGATCATTAATTAACCAATAAACAAGCATCTATTAATCTCCTATTATGTGCCAGGCACTGTGATCCTGTCCTAAGTTTACATTCAATTAGTGAAGACAGCATGACCATATACAAGTTATATGAAAAAACAAATACAAAGTAATCTTCAGTGGAAGGCATTAGCATCTGGTGAGGAAAGGGCTACATATTCATGGAGAAGGTACATGAGATTGATTTGAATTCTGAAAGAAATGAAGGATTCTAAAAGGCAGAAGTGAGGAAGGAGTACATTTCAAACACAGGACAGCCTATAGAAAGGCATGGAGGAGGCAGCTAGGTGGCGCAGTGCATAGAACACAGACCCTGGATTCAGGAGGACCTGAGTTCAAATATGACCTCAGACACTTGACACTTACTAACTGTGTGACCCTGGGCAAGTCATTTAACCCCAATTGCCTCACACACAAAAAAAAGCATGGAGAAAGAAGATAAGCAATGGGGCAAGGGAAAAGGAGAGAACAGAGGATAGAAGAGGGAGGGTAGGTGAAATGAATAGTGGTGGGAAAAATAAGAGAAAGAATGGAAGAGGAGAGAAGAAAAGGGAAGGAGGAAGAAAGACTGGAAAGGAGATAGAATGTATAAACTAAGCTGCTTTGGGGTTGGAAAAAGGAATGGGGAGGGGTTGTGTCTTTCATATTTGTCTACCAGGCCTTTAGAACAGTACTTGGCATGTTTGTTCTTGTTGTTGTTCAGTCATGTCCATCTCTTTGTGACCCCTTGAACCATAGCATGTCAATACTGTCCATGGGGTTTTCTTGGCTGAGATACTGGAGTGGTTTGCCATTTCCTTCCCCAGTGGAGAAACAAACAGAAGTTAAGTGACAAGTGACAAGTTGAGTACATGTCTAAGGTCAAATTTGAACTCAGGTCCTCCTGATTCCAGGCCACTAAGCTACCTAGCTGCCAACACTTTATAGTAGTTTAGGTGTTTAATACATTTTGTTGAATTAAATGAAAAATTAAATATAAATTATGGAAAAAGAATGAGAAAGGAGTTAGGGGAGCAATTGGGTGGGGAAAGGGAAGCAGGAAGGGAATCCTAGGCAGAATAAGGAGAGAGAGGCAGAAGGACAGTGACTGTGTCCAGGCCACGTTAGTACAGAAAGCATAGGCTCTCCTCAATCGGGTAGGCCATCCTCGTGGAGCTGCTCTGTCCCCGCCAGGGTGCGCTGTCCCGAGCTGTTTCTCAAGCGCTCGGATGATGTGGCCTGTCGGCGTAGTCCCCTAGGACTGTGCTGTGCAGTCTGGCAGCTCTGTCCTTAGCGGGCTGCGCTGTGCTCTTGGAGTGCTTCTGTCTTTATAGCGCCAAGCTGAGCTGTCTTCATCAGGCTTCGATGTCCTCCTTGGGCTCTATTGTCTCAGTGTAGCGGTTCTTTTCCCATAGGGCTGTCCTCGGGGATGCTCTGTCCTCGAGTTGCTCTTCTGGCCTCAAGGGGCTGAGCTGTCATGCGGAGGTTCTCTGTCTCCACGGGATTCTCTGTCCCCATTGTCCTCTCTGAGGACGGCCCCACGGGCTTGCTCTGTCCTCTAGGAGCTGCTCTGTCCTCAAGGGGCTGAGCTGTCATCCGGAGGTGCTCTGTCCCCATTGAGTTGCCAAGCTCCTCTCTGTGATGTGCTGATCCCGGCGGTCCCGAAGGGGGGTGCTCTTCTCTCTGGGCTGTGCTGTCCAAGAAAGGCCTCTCTGTCCCCTTTGGGCATGCGTAATGGGGCCAGAGGAAACCATAGAGAAGGCAGGCTGCCCGGAGCAAGTAGCCGGATGCGGTCACCATAGTGACCGGGGAAGCGGAAGAGGAAGGAGCGGGCCCAGGGGGCTGTGAGGTGGCAGCGGCGGCTGTAGCTGAGCCGGCAAGTCTCCGAAACTTGGGATCTGGTTCGTTCGTGTCTTGCGGCCGGGATTCGGGCTTTGTCATCCTCTAGAAGAGCGTCAGGTCCTCTCCATTCTTTGCTCGGGATCGCCCTTCGTTGGGGCGTGTGGAAATTAGGCTGCTCCCCCCCTCCATCCCCACCCCTACCCCCCGCCTCCGTCCTTAACAAGTCGGAGGCCGAGTTCTACCCGGGTCCGTGGGGCTGGAGTCAAACCCGTTTCACTTTGGAGTCCTGGGAGGAGGCCCTCTGTCTTCCCCGAAGCTCCTGCTCAACCTTAAGAGTCTCATTGTAAGGACCGCCCCCCCCCTTCTTTTGCCTTCTTTCCTCCCTCCTCTCAAAGAGGGGAAAAAAGGAAATAACTCAGCGAGCTGGGTTTGTTTGGGGGCTTCTTCCCCAGGTGCTCCTTGAAAGAACAGGTTGTCAGCCCTATCCCGGGACAAACTCAGACTCATCTTTGTCTCCTCTGCATTTATCACTGGCTCCTTACTTTGGATGTGAGTACATCTAACGCTAGCTGAGCTTGGCTTCGCCTTGCAGGAAGATTCAGTAGCCCCTTCACCTCCGTTGTTTTCTTTGGTGTTTTGAGTCTTTCTTGGATTCTTTGGTCTAGGGATAGAAGGCAGCTTAGCTGTTCCAACCCTCTCATTTTACAGATGAGGAAAGTGAGGCTCAGGGAGATGAAGTGACTTCTAAAATCGCATTGCTATTAAGTAGCAAGAGCTGTGTAGGTAGACCAGGTAAAGGAGCAAGAATCCATGCAGCAAGGACTACTGGAACCTGGCTCTTCCGTTTCTCCCAAAAAGGGTCCAGGCGAAGCTATTCTCTACAGCTTGCCTTACGGTATGCCAGATTCCAGGAAAATGCCATCCGCTGTTGGGCTCTTTTGAGACAGTATGGGTGCTCAGTTAGCAAGATTGCCTATCTCACTCATGTACCTGTTCTCAGATGCAGAATATTAGTAGCTCTTGGTCACTCTTGACTCGGGGACTACTCTAAGCTACCCTTTCTCCACATCACTGAAGGGAAGGCCAGGAGAGCCAGACACTCTTTCTTGTATCAGTCTTGAGTGGATAGGCAAAGTGAGAATTCTAGGGTATGGCTGATTTAGAACCTGGAACTCTGCAAGATAGGCAGATCTGGATTGAGGCTGAGGTTAGTTACTGTGGTTGGTGGCTCTTGGTTTGAGGTGCCATGAATTTCTCCTCTTATCCTTCTTTTATCTGTTACGGCCACCACTTGCACTAGGTCTAGATTTTAGGTTTTTGTGGTCCTTACTCCTTTCTTGTATCAGGACCAGCAATCTAGTCCTTAAGTTTTGTTTTCTCATCATTCACCAAAAGACCAAACTGTGATCACAACAGGGGAACCTTGCAAGCTGATTGCAGGCCTAATTGCTTCCTGTTCAGGAGTTAGATTTTTCTGTCCTAACAGCTGGGGAGTCAGTGGGGGTTAGAAAATAAAGGCCAGGCGAGGCTCAAGAGTTTTGCTTTTGTCTTGAACTTTCCTGGGAAATGCTAGACCCTGGAAGCACACCTACTCTGTTGTGCGGTACACCGTATTGACTCCAGGTTTCTTAACTAAAGCTTTAAGTTTAGCATTGCCCCGGGCTACATAACCTTTAGCCCAGTTGATCCCTGAGGCTGTGCCCCTTGTTGGGGGAAGGCATCTCTGCCCTAGGACACACCATCATGCGACTGAGCTCCCTTCTGGCTTTGCTGCGACCAGCACTTCCCCTCCTCCTAGGACTGTCTTTGGGGTGCAGTTTGAGCCTCTTACGGGTCTCCTGGATCCAGGGGGAGGGTGATGACCCCTGTGTGGAGGCTTTGGGGGAGCTTGGGGGCTCACGGAAGCTGGATTCAAGGACCCAGCTTGGCCAGAGTGATGAAGACTTCAAGCCCCGGATTGTTCCATACTACAGGGATCCCAATAAGCCATACAAGAAGGTGCTCAGGTGAGAGTTGTGCTCTGTGTAGTCCTTAAGATACAGGATTCCTACTTTGGCTTTATAAGAGGTCAAATTTGCACCCTCCTTGAAGGCAAGAGGGACATCTAATTCACGTTCAGTAAACCTACCAAAACACTGACAGTACCAGTTATCCAGTCTTTTTTTTTTTTGGTCCAGACCTATAATTTCATCAGTGTAAGGAATTCTCAATGTGAAAACTCCCTTGGATGAAACAGATCGGCAACTTGTTAAATTAGTCTTTGAGAGTTGCCTGGGGCACTGAGAAGTTAACTGATTTACCCATGGTCACACTGCTAATTTGTATGGTGCAAGATTTAAGCCTGTCTTCCTGACTCCTAGGCAAGTTCTGACTATTCTCCCAGCTTGCCTCTCTAATCAGTGTCAGTAGAGATAGTCTCTTCTTCCTTCTTCCCTAGCCTAATCCAAAGGTAGCATAACCTGAAGGGCAAACCGAGTCTCAAAGGACTCTGGAGAGTTGAGCAGTCGGTCCTTTGACTTTGGTGGTCTCTCTGCAGGACACGGTATATCCAGACGGAACTGGGCTCTCGTGAACGGCTGCTCGTGGCTGTCCTGACCTCCCGGGCCACACTGTCCACGCTAGCAGTGGCCGTGAACCGCACTGTGGCCCACCACTTTCCTCGGCTGCTGTATTTCACAGGGCAGCGAGGTGCCAGGGCACCAGCGGGGATGCAGGTGGTATCCCATGGGGATGAGCGCCCAGCGTGGCTCATGTCAGAGACCCTGCGACACCTTCACACTCACTTTGGCGCTGACTATGACTGGTTCTTCGTGATGCAGGATGACACCTATGTCCAAGCCCCTCGCTTGGCCGCGCTGGCTGGCCACCTTAGTATCAACCAGGACCTGTACTTGGGTCGGGCTGAGGAGTTCATTGGTGCAGGGGAGCAGGCCCGGTACTGTCACGGCGGTTTTGGCTACCTGCTGTCCAGGAGCCTCCTGCTCCGGCTGCGGCCCCACCTGGACGGCTGTCGTGGAGATATCCTCAGTGCCCGTCCTGATGAATGGCTCGGGCGCTGCCTGATTGACTCCCTAGGCATCGGCTGTGTCTCTCAGCACCAGGTACTGCCCTCCCATACCCTCGGGCTCCAGGAGGCTCATCGGCCCCATTCAGCGGATCTCTGCAAAAGCTGCTGCCAACACAATCTGTAGCTTAGCGGCTACTTGCATTTGCAGCAATAGCCATCCCTGCCTCCAGTCGGCATTTGCAGCAATCTGCACTTCCCCTGCAGTAGTTATAAAACTATTGCAGGAGACCCCTGACCAAGAGTGGTAGGAACACTACTGAACAGCCGGGCATTTGCTAGACATGGCCTTTACCACAGAAAAGAGCCATCATTTTCCCTTACTGAACACATCTGTTCTCCCAGAGAGTGAGAAGTATGTTACACATTCAGCCCTGTTCCTGGATGTGTTCAGACAGTTCCTGGATATGTTCCACCCTTCCAGCCCAGTAAGATGGGGATATTCCCTGGGGAAATAGGAGGCCCATTTAAGGGAATTGGGTATTCTTAGCAACTGACCTCTCCCTTCTGAGATCAGAACAGAGGGTGAGGTACAAACAGGAGTGAATTTACAGCGCCCTCCCCCACCTCTTTTGGAGCACCAGGGATGAGTAATCACGCAGGGGAGAGGGAGGTTCTTGGGTAAGAGACTCTGATAGAGCAGTGGGGGAGTGTGCACCTTTATTATGGGTTTAGAATGCAGTGGGGATAGATACAAGTTGGTTGGAGGAAACAGTGACTTCCCTCTGGTCTCTCTAGGGGCAGCAGTATCGATCTTTTGAGTTGGCCAAGAACAGGGACCCAGAGAAGGAGGGAAGCTCGGCATTCCTGAGTGCTTTTGCTGTGCACCCTGTCTCTGATGGGACACTCATGTATCGGTTACACAAGCGCTTCAGTGCCCTAGAATTGGATCGGGCCTACAGTGAGATAGAGCAGCTGCAGGTGAGTCAGAAAATTGGGGCTCATTTACAAGGTGGTAACTTGTCATCACAGGGAGATGGGAGATAAAGGAATTGAAATGGTGTCCAATGAGAAGGCATCCACATGAGCTGGAGCAGTGGGTTGGGCTAAATGAAAAAGGTGGTGACCAAATCTGATTTTCCACCATCCTCAGGGGAGGGGGATTTGGTCTAAGGAGAGAGAGAAAGCTGCTGGACAAGCTCAAGGGCCTGAGGTTCTGTGTGGAGCCAAAGGGACTACAACGCCAACTCTCTGGGAGATTTGGATATAGGAATGCCATATACTACATGGAATGGAAGGCTAGCAGCCCATCTTATGTTTTTGTTCCTGTTCTTGGGGACTTGTGACCTTAAAAGATGTCCAAAGGAAGCAAAGGCCTGAGACCAGATATCATAGTTAATGTACAGGTGTGGTAGAAACCATATATAGGCCAATAGAGACAAAATAGGGCCAAGAACAGGGCCTGGTTGTGACAGGAATGGGTTACTGGGTTTGGGAATGAGGGAGAGAAGGTTGATACAGTTTCTATTTTCTAGTGCTCCTAATTTTTGTGCAAAACAATTCATTTCTATCATCTGACTCTCAAAACAACTCTGTGAAGTAGTTCAGGTTAGTCTTATTAACTCCATTTTACAGATGGGGGAAAAAGGTATCATGATTTATTTGCCCAAGTTTCTTTGGCTCGTGAATGGCGGGGCCAGGCTTGAAACTCAGGGATCCTAACTCTTAACTCGAAAGGTGAAATTGAGCTTCTGTAAGGCCCTGCATCAGGCTTTGACTGGGTATGGTCTCTCTCTAGGCACAGATCCAAAACCTGACAGTACTGACCCCAGAAGGTGAAGCAAGGGGTGAGCTGGCCAGTGGACTCCCTCCCCTTTCAACTCCACGGTCCCGCTTTGAGGTGCTGGGCTGGGATTACTTCACAGAGCAGCACATCTTCTCCTGTGCAGACGGGGCCCCCAAATGTCCCCTCCGGGGGGGCCAGCGGGCAGATGTGGGGCGATGCTGTAAGAGGACCGCTCATGGAGCAGTTGAATAGACGCTATCAGCCACGCCTACGCTTCCGAAAACAGCGGCTCCTCAATGGTTACCGCCGCTTTGACCCGGCACGGGGCATGGAGTACACTCTGGACCTTCTTTTGGAGGCTGTGACCCAACGTGGGCACCGCCGGGCCCTTGCACGAAGAGTCAGTTTACTTCGGCCACTGAGCCGAGTGGAAATCCTACCTATGCCTTATGTCACTGAGGCCACGAGGGTACAGCTAGTGCTGCCACTCCTGCCTACAGAAGCTGCCGCTGCCCCTGCCTTCCTAGAGGCCTTTGCAGCTGGTGTCCTAGAGCCAAGGGAACATGCTTTACTGACCCTACTGCTGGTTTATGGGCCACGGGAGGGTGGTCGAGGGGCCCCAGACCCCTTTGCGGGGGTGAAGGCGGCAGCGACTGAGCTGGAGCGCAGACACCCCGGGACACGACTGGCCTGGCTCGCTGTGCGAGCTGAGGCGCCCTCCCAGGTGAGGCTCATGGATGTAGTCTCAAAAAAACACCCCGTAGATACCCTCTTCTTCTTAACTACTGTCTGGACTAGGCCCGGGCCTGATGTTCTCAACCGCTGCCGCATGAACGCCATCTCAGGCTGGCAGGCTTTCTTCCCTGTCCACTTCCAGGAGTTCAATCCTGCCTTGGCTCCGGTGAAATCAGCCGCGGGGCCTCCCGGGGCTGGCCCTGATCCACCCTCCCCTGCCGGTCCTGACCAGCCCCGGGGGGCCTCTGCTGGCGGCCGGTTTGATCGGCAGGCCTCTTCGGAGGGGTGTTTCTACAATGCTGACTACCTAGCAGCACGTGCCCGGCTGGCCGGGGAACTGGCTGGACAGGAAGAAGAAGAGGCCCTGGAGGGGCTAGAGGTGCTGGATGTTTTTCTACGCTTCTCTGGACTGCACCTTTTTCGTGCAGTTGAGCCAGGCCTGGTGCAGAGGTTTGCCCTTCGGGATTGCAGCCCGAGGCTGAGCGAGGAACTCTACCATCGCTGTCGGCTCAGCAATCTGGAGGGATTGGGCAGCCGGGCTCAGCTCGCCATGGCGCTCTTTGAACAAGAGCAGGCCAATAGTACCTGATTCACTTCAGCCTGCACTGGTACTTCTGTATCCCTGCCCCAGGACGGGCAAGGCAACGTGGTCTGAGACACATGGAGAAATTGTTACTGTATTTTTTTTAAATGAGAAAATGTTATTAAAAGTTTCTTCTACCAAATTATCGTTAGGTCTGGAGGCAGGGCTGAGAGAGAGGAGAAGCAGGTGAGGGAGGGGAAAGGAATGGGAGTCTCTCCTGCCCAATTGAGCCACTGTCTTTTGCCACTTACACCTTCCCAGTTCCCAATAACTACACAGTTCCTGGTAGCTCAATGACCTTTAATCTGGTCCCCCCAGCCCCACATGGAAAATATCTCAGGAGTGATGTTACAGCCCAGGGGGAGGTCCCTGGGGGGCAGAGGACTGGCCCTGGAGGTCCATGGTGGTGTCTGGTCCAAGGAGGTGTCCCTAGGTGTTGCGTACACCCAGGGATTGCTCCAGTTCCTGCCTGCGCTGCTGGATCTGCAGAAAGGAATAGCAGTACTGGGTGCCACACCCCTGGGGAGGGAAGAGCCCACCCGCAAGCACATGGGCCACCTCACAGGGAGGTGGGGAATCCTGGGAGCAAGTCTCTTGTGTTTAGATGGGAGAGGGGAAGGTACCGTACCATGGGGGCTGAAGAGGGAGAGATTTCTCCAGGGGGATGGAGTTAAAGATATCTTAATATATGTAGATAGATATAGATACAGATCTATCTATCTATTTAATAACTTGTCCTGGAATGGATGGGATGGGAAAAGGAAAGAGTGTACGTGGTTGGAACTACTGTGGTACCTTGCAGTAGAAATAGCGGCTGACAGCTTCCTGGGACCAGGGCTGGTGGTAGAACTCTGCCCGACGTTCCTCCTCAGGATTTCCTGCTACGTCTGTCATTACCTGGAGGAGAGAGTATAGGAGTCATTAGCCTCTCAACCCAGAACCGTCTTCCTTTTCACCCATTTTCCTAACACTCAGCATCCACTCAGATCTCTCTCATCCCCCACACTCCCAAGCGCTGAGCCTCTCCTCCATCCCAGCGTCTTACCTTAAGGTCCCGACTCTGGGAGCGGAGAAGGTCTTGGACGTAGCCTTTGGGGTCTCTGGAGAAACTCAGCATGAAGTCCCTCTGAATCTTGAGCTGGTTTATCGACTCGATCGTCTCATGGATCTAGAAGCAGAAATAGAAGGGCTTTCTTATTCTGAACCTATCTAGGTGGGAGAAAGGGAAATTATGGGGAGTGGGGTGTGCCTTTATGCTCCTGTGCTTCCCCGGTGGCAAGTCCCATACATCCTTTAACCCTCTTGAGATCTTGGGGGAGGGGGAGAGAGGGTAGCGGTACAGGAAGATACTGAGGTTCAGGAAGCAAAGGGGAAAAGACATAAGTGTGTCACCATCTGCTTATGTTCCAAGTCATTCGTTCTCTACCTGCATTTTGTTTTCCGGGTTCATGCTCAATGCCAGCTCTGGGTGCCGACCCTACCTTACTGTCTAGGGCACTGATCTCCTGTTGGTTGGCTGTGGACAGAAGGAAGCTGCTCATCTGACCCTTCAGTGGCTCTTCCACCTCCACGTCAATATCATAGCATGCTGTCTTCTTCTGGTCTGAGGGGTCCACACTACCGGGAGAAAGGGAACCCTTACATTCCAGGGCCCAAGGGCCTAGGGAGCTTGGGATAGGAGGCAAAGGGGCCACCGGGAGGCCGGGGAAAGACCAAAAATTAAAGGCAGGGAGAGGAAAGTAATTGGAGAATTCCAGGCTGGGGAGAGGGAGAGGGAGAGGAACTGTCTCACCTGATGACATGGTTGATTACAATTGGGTCTGGGGGCAGTAGCAGGGCTGTGAGGCGCTGGGGGATTTCAGAAAATTTCAGCCGAGGACAGTCAAAAATCTAGGGGAAAAGGGGAGGGCACAGGAAGGAAATCACCCTTGTGTGCTTGAGGAAGTTGGGGTCCTCATCTCAGTTTTTCAACTCCAGAAAACCCCCCTTATGGAAGCTGAGACCAGCCATCATTACTCAGTGGAGATGGGAGCCTGGGGAGATGACTGAAGACAGGCCTCTTCATCTAAGATTATCTGAGACTAGTGATACCTCAATAACCTCACATTGGTAGAGTTCTATTTTTCCAAGTGCTTTTTGACATGCATTGGATATTTTCCACTAAAGTCCTATGTAGCAGGTGAGGCTGGTATTACCTCTCTTTCAAAAACAATGAAAATTAGGCTGAGTGGAGGATGAGAAATCTGTTCAAGGTCACAGATCTTGGGGCTACAAAGAGGATTCCTGACTCCTAACCCCCACAGAACCCAAGCTGCTAAAAAGCTGGGATTTTGAAGGGCTTTAGGTCTGGCTGAGGACACTCAGGTGGGTTAAGTGACTTGGCTCTGTCCATACAGGCATTTAGTGTTGAAGTCAGGATCAGAACCCCGTTTTCCTGTCCCAGGGCTGTTGCTCCTTCCTCTACACACATGGCCTCCAATGAATATCTACTTCTTGCCTTCCAGGAAGCTTGAATGGAGCCTGCATGCAGTAGGAGTTCAATAAATACCCGTGAAGTTATTGAATGATTTCATTTGATCCTTAATGCCCTTGGGCAGTAGGGAGAAGAGGTAGCATCCCCATTTGAAAGATGCAACTGAGATTCAAGAGAGTTTTAGGTTCGAGTTACCTTACTGGAAGTCTTTGTCCCTACTCGTTGCTCCCTCAGATCCCTGGATTTAGGGGAGAGGTTACCTGCTGGAAGTACTTGTCCCCATTGATGTACTCCTTGTCGTGAGAATCCTGCAGCCGGTTAGTCTTTACATACTGCCACAGGGCCTGTACAATGGCTGAGCGGCTCTGGGTGTGAAGCCCCAGCAGCCGAGCCAGGCGAGGATCCAGTTTGAACTGGGGAGGCTGTGGGAACAGGTGCAGGGGAGGATAAAGGATGCAGACAGGCAGACATTTTGGAACCAGGGACCATGGGGAAGGGGCTCCTTTGAGATAGGGATCTTCCAAAGTACTCAGGGAAGAAGGACAGGGCTTCCAAGGGGTTCAACCCAGAGGCCTGAGGGGGTATGTCTGAGAAAAATCGGGGGGGGGGGGGCCTCTCAGACCTCTTCCCGCAGAGGACAAGGGCACTGATGTGGTTTTGAGGTGAGGCAGGCAGAAGGGAGATGTACCTGGTAGTCCAACATAAGGAGTAAGGTGCAGCGCACGCTCAGGTCCCCTGGCCTCTTTACCTGGAATCCATCTGTTTCCTGTGTTGTGGGTGTCCGGTGCCACTGTCCAGGAGATAAAGAGCTAGGTTACCACCACAGACCCTCCTGAATTTTGAGTGACTGAGCTCCAGGATGCTATTCCTTAGGATGAGTGCTGAGACAGCCTGGGAATGGTGGTGATCTTGGTCAAGGATCCATCTGCAAGTAGAGTGCTGCACACAGTAGGTGCCTAATAAATGTTTGCTAAAATTGGTGGATCTTGGGCTCTGTGCGGAGAGGGCAGGACTTGGGGGGGCACAATAACAAGGCATTTTTTGCTGTATGAATAAATGAATGAATAGGATCTCTCACCTCCACCAGGTGGTTGTCTGGGCCATAGAGGTCTTTGTCCAGCTCAATGACCAAACTCTTAAAGAAGGAAGAGAACTTCCGCTTCTGCTTGCTGGGCTGTGGGAGCAGAACAGGGGCCGTGGGGGCAAAACAGGGACCACGGGGGGGGGGGGGAGTAGAATAAGGCTGGGCTGGGAGCAGGCAAGGGAGGGGGCTATCAGGATGAAGTCGCTGAGGGCGGGATGGGGCAGCATGAACAGATGCAGCCCCCTCCCTTCCTTCCCTAGAACTGTTCCTTCTGCATAAGCAACCCCAGTTGTCCATGCCCCACCCCCATCCCATCCTATCCCATTGCCTCTGTCCTGCTCCCTGATGACAGCTGCTGCATCTCTCCCAGCAAGTCCATACCCACCCCAGGACCCGTGGAGAGACCTGGGCCAGGACGTACGTCATCCAGCAGTTTCCCCTCCACCCGCAGTTCCCAGGATGCGATGCTGCCATCTGAGTCCTCTGCGTCTGGCTTTGCAGGGTTAAATGTGTTGGAGATGTAGAGCCGAAGTTTCCGCTTTTGCTGTAGGAGAAAGGGACACGCCCACCACTGAGCTGGCGGGGAAAAGCCTTTGATCCCCGAAGCAGATAACCAACTTGTAGGGCCAACATGTTATTCTTCAGGGAGGGTACCATGTGTCCATCCACCCTAGAACAAATGCTATGATGTCCAGAGGGCAGATACCAAACTCCCCCAGGGCAGATAATAGCTAACATTTATAAAGAGCTTTTTAAAGTTTGCAAGGCCCTTTACAAACATTTTATGGAAGCCTTTCTCAATGGTCCTATGAGATGGTTGCTTCAGGTATTAGCCCTCTCTTACAGAAGCTGAAACTGAAGGTTAAGTAACTGGCTTGCGGTCACATGGCTGCTTGGTGTTAGGAGGTAGGATGTGAATCTTGACCTCTCAATTCTAATCCAGTGCTTTCCACCACACCACTGCTGCTTCCTTAAACTGTATCTTCTGGTGACTAGATGCCATGTGCCCAAGGGTACTCTGTGGGGTCCCACTCCCAACCCCACGACACCTTCATCGGCCTCTTCAGGGCTTCTTGGATGTCCACTCGCTTCCGCATGATGGTCTGGTCCAGCTTCCTCTCAAAGGCCAGCAGGTCCATATAAGCCTGGGACTCAGGGACCAACTCGCGGATCTGGAAGGAAGGGGCAGAGAATTAGGGGCTTCGACGAATCTGGGCTATGGAATGTAGAGGTATCATCTTATCCCAGGACTTTGGAGTTCTGGGTATGGAATGGGAGGGTCTCAGTCAATCCTGGGGCATGGAATTGACTGAGAAGTGGGGAGACTCCAGTAACTTTATATTTGCTAGTAAAGACTTCACATATTAAGTTAGGGAATTATCTCTCCCATCCATTCTGTCATTAGGGACGGTGGGATCAGCTGGCAAACTGAACCAGAAAGGAGAAAGGCTGCCTACTTTACCCTTAACTTCGTCACCAAGTCACTGAAGCTTGGGATTCTAATGAGACATGATGGCTTCCCAGGGATCACTGTGAGGTCGGGGGCTCCTTGGGTCCTTGAGAGAGCCAGCAGCCATAGGTTTGGGTACCTTGGGGTCAGACCCTGGTCTCATAGTGCACAGATTGCTGGCATTTGGGTGACTTAATCACTGCTGGCTCCTGCCCTTCACCCTAACAGTGGGACAATTATCCTGTCCAGTCTATTCAGTACCTTGTCCCTATACTTCCAACCAGCTACTATGCCAGCTCTCTGAAGTATCCTACTTCCCTGCTTAGCCCAGACTCCAGTTTCTATTCCCCTCAACCCTGCCCCCCAAAGCTTCTGTACCCCCTTTTATCCCCAGTCTCTATTTCTGGATCCCTTAACTTCGATTCACTGAAACCCTACCTTCCCCAGCTCCAGTCGGCATTCGGGCCCCTCATTTCTCTGCGTCTTTCCTCTGTCCCCCTCCCCCCCCCCTCCCAACCCGCTGGCCTGGGGAGCCTCACTTCTTAATTAGCTTTTTAGAGAAAAAGTGAAAGTGACTGTGACGAAGAAGCTTTGGCCCAGAGGGAGGAGGGGGAGGTATCGCAGTGTGGGGGGGGGCAGCCGAGGAGGGGAGCAGAAAGGGAGGGGGGCAGGCAGGGGGGCTGCCGTGAAAGGCACTCACCCTTTGAGGGAGGATTTTGTCAGCCATCTTCCTCCTCTTGGCACTGTACATTTTTTAAAGAAAAAACCAGGTTACCATGGCGACAGATCTGGGAGTAACGAGGCCACCTGCTAAATTATCCCGACATCTCCGCCCGCCCGGCTGGGGTTCCCACAGGCTGCCCGCTTGCCTGAGGGGTTAAGCGGCCAGGCAGCGGGGCTGGGTCTGTGGCCTTTCTTGGGGGACGGGGCTGACCCTGCTCACTCCCTAGCCTCAGAATCCCCCTCCCTCCCACCACATCCACGGGGTTAGGGAGGATCTGGAACAACTTGGACTTGGGGGAGAAGGAGAGGGAGCGGTATTCAAAGGTCTAGTTGGCTGGGATTTTGTGGGAAGCCTGGACTGGAGAGAAAACCAGGGATGGGGGCAGGGAAGGGCTGTGGAATTCGAACCAGGAAGCTCCAAGGGTGACCAGGTTAACTTTGGGGGAAGAAGGCATCGGGCTGGGGCTCAGGCCAGTGGCCTAAGCTGAAGGAAAAGGAGGCTGCTTTCCTCCTAGTCACAAGAGAATGGGGTAAGGATATGCCCCAGCTTGTATCTGCGCATGGGGTGTTCAAAGGCTACGCATGCATGCACAACCGGGAAGATGGGCATGATCTGGGGACACTCGCGCCTACATTCCTTGTATGCCCGTGGTAGGGGCATCATTTAGTATTATATCTGGTGAGGTAGGTGGGGCTAGCAACTAGGGACTTGGGGATCGAGGCCACGTTAGGGCTTGGGGATAGGGACAAAGATCTGAACCTTCGCTTATGAGGTCTCTGCCTCCGGCCACCAAATAGGATTAAATGACCCCTAAGATTCCTTCCAACTATAAATTATACAGTCGTAGGATCTACTCTTAAACCCAGGCTGGGGAAGTCAAAGGCTGGTTTGAGCATGTACGGGGACGGTAGCTCCACACTGCCCCTAAGTGGTGTTCTGTCCCATTGCCCAGCTCCCGGTTCAACCTCATCCACCCACCCCAGGGAAGGGGGGGGGGCGGGTCTCTTTTATCACAGGTGTACCTCACTTTGAGCTAACTCACTATATGGAAAATCCAGATTTACGCGAGATAAATTAGGGATAAATTATGCTGTTTAGGCTTAGGATTATTTACTTTGCCAGAGTATTTACCATGAGATCCCTTTGGACTCACTGGATTTAGAGTTGGAAGGGACCTCAGAGGTGATTTAGTGAATTCCTTCATTTCAGATAAGGAAACTGAGGCTTTAAGGAGTGAATTTAAGTGCTTTTTTCATTTTTGTTTTTTTAAGTGTTTTAAAATAGGATTCAATTGAACATTAATGATATTTTACAAAAATTCTAATTCCACTATTTTCCATAATTCATCTGTTGTGCAAAGTAAGGCTTCCATATTTCAGTGACAACCAAAGACCTAAGGAGAGTCTTGTATTTACAGCCTAGTCTATGGCAGGGAGGAAGGTGATACTGGTGGGACTGGCCTGGCCAAGAGGACATGGAACCACACCGGATCTGTTGGGCATGGCACACCTCCCTTGGCCTCTAAGACCCTCCCAGGACTATAAGCAACTGAGCCACACCCTCCACCCCCAAGATCTGACAGAGGACTAACGGAGCAGATATAAGGGAGTGAGAGCCAGGGGAACAATACTGATGGGAAGTTTGGGGAGAAGAGGTATGGAACAAGATAGGAGGAGGGCAGGGAAGAAAGCATGTAAGGGAATGCAGGGAAGAGGCAGAAGCTGTGGATGTCATCACTTCATAAATGAACTGTGGAAGAAAAATGGGAAAAGCCAAAGGCTAAAGCCTAAAGGAAGGCCACTGACCTTCTCCATCACCTATTTAAAATCACCTTGAATGGGAGGTGGGGGGCGGGCATAGTCTTCCATCTTGACTATGCCTTCCTAGCTAAAACCTGTGCCCCTAAGACTGGCTATTCCCAATGCCAGTCACTCTCCGCCCCCCTCCTTCCCTCCACTTGCAGGTAGCTCTCTCACTCACCTGCGGCTCCTGGTAGGGGCTGTGGGCACTGGCTGGCCCTGACTCTGCGCCTGGCTCTGCCCGGGTGGGGGTGCTGCTCGCTTGCGGGCTGGCTCCATTCCGGCTGGGGCCAGGCCAGGCCGAACGGCAGGGCTGCCCATGTACGGGGAACCCGGGGGACCCATGGGCGCCCCCTGATGGGGCATCCGGGCTCCAGACGGCATCCCGGGGCGCTGGGTTGGGGAGCAGAGACATGGCGAGCCAGTCAGACTGGAGCAGCCAGCCTTTGACTCTGTGCTCCAGAGATCACACCTAGAGCATGCTCATTTAAGCTCATTTAAGATTTAAACCTCTCATTTGGCCACATCAACATCTGGATACACCCAACATACCAGTCCTTGCCACCCACCTCCCAAATACCTTCAGAAGTCCAAGACCCCTCAGCTATGATCCTGAGCATTCTAGGCAGCTAGCAATGAGAGGGATGAAGGGGGTGGGTGGTGTGAAATATGCTCTATTTTAGTGTCGGGCTTGATTGGGATCCACAAGAGTAAATAATAATAATACCTAAACTTTTTTCACACTCATTATTACAATACCCAGTATAGTGCTTTGTATGTTGATCAGGACATATGTTTCACAGGTTTCAGAAATTCCCTCTACCATGGCAGATCAACCACTGAACTACAACTAATAGTCTTAAAGAATTGCCTGGGGTACCAAGAGTTTAAGTCACTTGCCCAGAATCATGCAATCAGTATGTATCATTGGAAAGAGCTGAACCCAGGGTTTACTGACCCAGAGACCAACTATCAGGCCATTACCTCTCTTCAATACACCTCAAGGATCTATGATCATCTTCATGTGGGTCCTCTCTCACCAGTGCACTTCCTAGGCCTTCATTAGCCTTAGAAGGCATCAACATGAGTTGCTATGGCAGTCAACCCTTTGACAATGAACTTCTTTGCATTTGGTTGGGTCGTGCTTGGATGGTAGATACAATGTCAATCACTGGCCCCCTACACAACGATTCTCCAGCTTGATAGGCCATGCCAGAGCTTATACTTGGCTGGAATAGTTTTCAAGACCCAGGGTCACCTCTGTAACACAATGATGCATCCTGGTGGGACTTCTGTAGAGGTCGTGCATGAGTAGGGATTTAATCAATATTTACTGGATGAAGGAATCTCTTATGATCCTCACAACAACTTTATGCTTTCAGTAGGAAAAGTTTTACCCATGCCCATTTGACAAAAAAGGAAAGTGAGGTTTAGTAATTTGCTTGAGGTCATACAATTATAGAATGTGACAGATGGAAGAGATAGATCACCTATAGATTTCAAGGGGTCTGTGAACTTAGATGGGAAAAATACCTCTTTATTTCAATATAACTGATTTTGTTTGTAATATTATGTTTCATTTTATGCATTCAAGAACATTCTGAGAAGGGATCCATAGGATTCAGTAGACTGACAAAGGTGTCTGGGACACAAAAAATGGTTACGAAGCCACTGATCGAGTCCAACTCCCCATTTGACAGAGAGGAAAGTTACAGAATACACAGCTAGTTCGTGGCAAAGGCAGGACTTATATCTCTGTGATTTCCTTATTAAAATCAGGGGCTAGACTCCAATCCAATCTCCATCCCCAGCCCTATCTAACCTTGCCTCCTAATTTCCTACTTCCTAAGCCTATCTGCTCTGTGCTTCTAAATAAAGGGGCTTGCTTTTGGGGCAGGGCAGGGCAATGAGGATTAAGTGACTTGCTCAGGGTCCCACAGCTAGTAAATGTCAAGTGTCTGAGGCTGGATTTGAACTCAGGTGTTCCTGAATCCAGGGCTGGTGCTTTAAGCACTTCGCCACCTACCTGCCCCCAGGGGCTGTCTTTTTTAGAGGGGATAGGGACTCTGGCCCTGTTCAGTCTCCCCTTGTTAGAGAGGAGGGAGGAAGGTAGTTACTGAAATATTACAAAGTAATTGGATGGCTGAGCTGGGGATCAGAAGAATGGATGAATGAGTGAATACAGAATACTCCTGTGTGTCAATCACCAAATTGGCTTCGGTGTGTTCTAAGCAATGGCATCCTCATCTGGGGCTATGAGGAGAATACGACATTATGTTTGGGGGTTCCTGGCAGAGAAGGAATCATGGGCTAGGTTAGGCCTGGGGAACTTTAGTTAAGGATTAGACGAGAAAACTTAGGTGCCATTCAGTCTGGGACTGGGTTGATTTCTTTTGCACATCCTTCTAATTACCTTGCCCTGGTATATTATTTTTGAATTTGTATATTCTCTTTTTCTTTGCAAATAAATCCTAGAAAATGCACTCTTGTGGTCTAGAGAGGGTAGAAGGAAAAGAGGGAAATGGGTGCAACGGTGGCATTAGCAGAGGAAGGCAGGCAGGCAGGTAATTAGAGATTGGATATGGCAGTTCTCTGAATCCCAGAAACTAAGAAAGCTTAGTGAGCCAAGAAGGTTGGGAAGCTCTGTGCTTCTGACTGGGGTCAGTGATTAGGGAAGTTTAGAAAGTAGTGAAAGGTAGAAGTCCTATTACTGAATATGTTCCCTGAACTCCTTAAATTTGGAGAAGCTGCCCCTGGAAACTGACTGGCATTCGGATTGGTGTAAAGTCCAATACTGGAGCCTAAATGGCATGCTTCCTGCCCCTTCATCTAACCCTACTTCTAGGTCCTTGTTGGACCTTGTTTCTTCCTCTTTGGCTCCAAATCATTTGATTCAAATCCCCGCTCTTTTACTTTCTGAAACTGTACATTCCACATGACCCTCTACTCTAATCCTGATCTGTATTCTGAGAGAAGAGGAGCCTAGAGAGATAGGAGACCAGCAGCTTTCTTTTGAACATACTGGAGGATGGATCAGAGATGGGATCTTGTTGGGTTTCCTATTGCTTTTCTCACCTAGGGATGATGGAAGATAGTATCCAAGTCAGAGACAAGGTCAGAGGTGGTATTAGGGTGGGTCAGAATGCTGGGTCAAAGAAAGAGTCTGGGGCAGGTCAGAGCTGGAAGTTGGCACTGTATGTAAAAGCTTCAGGGTTAGGCCTTGCCCTTGCCCATGGCCACTTCTCTTAGGACCACTCTTTGACAAGGTGGGAAGGAATGTTTGGGGACTACAGGCCCAATCTGTCCATTTTCCTCATCTTCCTCCAAAGGTCCTAGGATCCTTCTTGTTCCCCAACCACCTTCCCCACCCTTAGCACCCAAATGAATCAAAGACCTGCCACTCAAGACAGTGAGAGGTCAGAGGGGCCTCAGGGAAGAAGAGGCAGAAATCAGCATCCATGTCCCTAGGTGGTCAGATGGCATGCAAATGAGATGCAAATGAGTGAATGAAGTGATCCACATGCTCATTAACCCCAATTGTCCAGGCCCTAGAAAAAGGGGTGGGGGAGGGAGGAGAGGAGAGCAAGGGAATCCAGGGACCACAAAGAAGGAGAAGGGGGATAGTCAGGGTCATAGAAAGACAGAGGGAGGTTAAGGACTCTTTGCACCTGTCATCTTCTCATGAAATTACCAGTTCTAGCCCGAGTCCTCCCCTCTGAGGAGTACAGCTGCCTTTGAGTCACAAGGAAGAGCCTATAGACTGAGCCTGATGCCCCATGAACAGTCAACTCTCCTCTGCCCCAGAATATCCCTAACCCTAATCTCCCCTCCCCCTACTTGAGGCCAGCTGTCCCTGCCCATCTCTCCTAAGGCCAAGATACTAAAAGGACTCAGTATGAGAGAATCCTGGAGGGAGGGAGGGTAGTCACTTCCCTACAACAGAGCCCCTTCCTCCTGTTCCTGCTCTCTCTTTCCCCCCTTCTCTCACACTCCTAGACCCTGTTGGTCCTGTCACTCACACTTCTGAGGTGGGTTGCTTGGTCATGGATATTCAGAGCAAGTCCTTCTGGGAACCTCAGATTCCCCTTCCCCACCCACAGAGCAGACTCACAGAGGATTGCCTGGGCTCTGTGGAGGGAGGCAAGGCTGAGGGCACTGGGCAACACCCTGAGAAGCTCACGGTGTGAGAGTTAATGCTCTAAGTTGGTCATATCATTCTCTGGTTATACACATTATTCACACTTCCCATGCCCATTTTCTTATTGGGGTTTCAGTTGGAAATGGGCTTGAGGCTTAAGTATTCTTGGGGGTTCCCCCTGTGAGTTTCTTCCAAATACCCTGAGGGTGAGCAGCTCCAGAAACAGAACAGCACAGAAGTTAAGTCTGAAGCCCATCCCAGGCACTTGGCAAAGCTATTCATTCTTATTCCCCCTTTGTCAGGGGACCTCCTTTGCCCCCCCCCAAGAGAATTGTGTAGCCCCAGATCTCCCCAAGGAGCCAAAGAAAACCACTTAGATTCTGGAGAATTTGCCATAACTTAAAAGGGGATTTCCACTGGGGGCAAATCCCAAATTTGGTTTTTAAAATCAATTTCCTCTAAAAAAAATGAGGAGACCTGAATACACCTCCCTCTCTTATCACCATCACCTATTTCCCACTAGGAGATGCCATGCTTACCCCCCCCCAACCCCAAGTCATCTCCATCAGTCCCCATATTGCTCTACTCCCCTCTCACACACACACACCCTGTACTGACTCAGTTTTCCACAGTCCACAGCCTGCAGCCCACTCCCTGACCTCTTTGGAGCCTCATTCCTTCAGAGCTATACCCCATCCTTTCTGAGATTCCATCTTCCCTCCTCCTGCTCCTCCCATCACAATCTCCCCTCTGGATGGTGACCCTATTCTCACTCCCTCTCCAGGTCCCAAGTCTCACTCCCCATCAGGCCCCACCTCTTCACACCTTTGAGGACCTGGGAACATCTTCCAGTCTGCTTAGAGAACTCTCCAATCTCAGTCTCAGATCTCCAAAGGCAGGCATCCACAGTGAGAGGGCTCTCCCTGTCCCCTGGGGCGGGGGGCTCCACGAGCTCTCCCCTCCCCTCCCTCTTGCCAAGCTGCCGGGGTTGCCTAGGCCTAGCCCGGACGCCTCTCTGGGTACTGGGAATTTCTCCCGCTCACGGCTCCCTCAAAGTCACCTGCTCCTCACTCCCGAGTCCCAGGAGCAGTGAGACCCAAAGCTGATGTCCCAGCTCCGACAACCTTATTTTCTCCCGGGCCATGAGGGGAAGAGTGGTTGGAGTCAAGGACTGAGTTTGGGGTTACAGGGGGTGCCACTACCTGAGGCTGTCCCAAGATCTTCCCCTATCCCTCTCCCCAAGTATCCCCCAAGTCTCCAATGAGAACGTGAGTGGGCGCCTCGCCCCCTCCCTGCCTGCCCATCCCCATCCACCCCAGGATGGTCCAGGCTCTGAGGCTTCCCTGGCACAGCCCGCCTTGGGGCCGGGGCGCGGGTCCAGCATGCCCCCCACCCCCGGAGCCGAGGGGCTGCGAGGGCAGAGCCCGCCCGGCCCCTCCCGGCCATCCCTCCATTCAGCCGGAGCCAGCTCACTCACCCTCCCCCGCTAACTTTCCCCCACTCACCACCCCATGGACCAGAAACTCAAAAAGTTTGCTTTTCGTGGCTTTGCGCGCCCCTCCGGTAACTTCGTCCGCGGCCATCGGGGTGGGCTCAGCCGCTCCTCTCTCTCACACACACACTCTCTCTCTCTCTTCCTCTTTCTTTCCCTTTTCTGCCTTTTTTTCCTCCAACTCTCCCCTCTGAGTCCTGCTGGGCTCTCTCACACTTCTACTAGAGCGGAGTGGGGAGGGGGGCCCCTTCAGGGCTGCCCTGACGGCCCACGGCCCACGCCGCTCCAGCTCAGCTGCTGCCACCACTGCCGCTGCTGCTGCTGCTGCCGCCGCCGCCGCCGCCGCCGCCGCTGCCGCTGCCGCATTCCTGCACTGATAAGACAGAAATAGTCCGGGCTGCCCGGGGTCTGGCTGTTTACTCGGCGGGGACAGAAAATCCTGCCTTTTTAAACCTCGCTGTCCAAACAGCGCCGATAAGCGGGGAGGCGATCTGAAAATACCGTCTGTTGCTTGGCTCGGCTCGGCCTGCCCGCCCGCTCGCCCGCCCGCCAGCTCCGAGGCCTGGCTGGAGGGGGCGAGGGGAGAGGAGAGGGGAGGGCTGGGAGGGAGGACGGGGGAGTGGAGGCTGGGGGACCGGGGCTCAACCACCCGGGGGCCGTCTCCGCAAATAGTTTCTGGGTTAGGGAATTCGCCAAGAGAGCCAGGCGAAGAACAATCATTTCCAACTTTCCCCCCCTTCCCTCCCCAAGTTGTTCCTGCTGCATTTCTAAGGCTCTTTCCCCCAGAGACCTGGCAGGCCAAAGCAGGGAAAACATTCACTGGCAAAGATTCCAGCATGAGACCAAGATTGGAAGAGCCCCTTCCGCACCAGGGCAGGGAGGCAGCAGGGGGTGGTGTGCAGGGCTGTGTGGGAGAAATCGTGGATGAACGTGTGTATCCTTGTGTGTGCACAGATCTTGGTGAATGCATCCCCTTTGTGTGCGTGTGTGTGTGTGTGTGTGTGCCTTTGTGCATGCGTGAAGCCTTGTTCATGCTTCTACGTGCTTTTTTGTGTTTATCTTTGTGCTTAGAACTATGTATGTGAGCCTGTCTGTCTGTGTGTCTGTTCAGATGTCCATGTATGAGACTGACCATGTGCTGTGTATTTCTGTCTGTTTGTAAGTATGTATCTATTTCTGGAATTGTAAGTCTCTGTTGGTGTCTCTATGTAAGAAAGAGGGGGCGTTAAGGGAAACACTTAGGAAAAAGAGATGAGGAGGGCCTGAGAACAAGAAAGGATAATGTGAAGGAATCAGAGAGGGGGAAGAGGGCAGGGTGGGCAGGAAGGATGACATTGCCATGCAATAGGAGGGCCTTGACCTCTGGAGGTCCTAGCTCTGGCCTTGGGGGGCCTGAGAATGGAGAGGAATGGTGGAGTGGACACTGCAGCTGCCATCCCAGTCACCCAAGTCCCACTGGGACAGCTGTAGGTTCCAAAGGCATAGAAGATCTGTCTCAGGAGGTGGAGTTTAGTCTTAGGGAGCCTGAGAAAAGGATTCATGTGGGAGGGAGAGGCCATGGAGTGGAAGAAGGACAGGAAACGGGAAGAACCAATCTGTGAGTTCCAACCTCTGCAGGGGAGCCTCTGGCCCTTCCCTGGTCCCCTGACTCCCCACCCCCTGGTCCCATCATCGGTACTAAGGGGCAGAACACTCTGCCAGAGCCACCAAGGACCAAGGGTCGTCCTGTCAAGGCTCTCTAACATCCTAAATCAACCTGAGGATAGGGACCGTTAACATGGGGAAATCAAGCCGAAACCTACTTCACTTTGGCCTCCCATCTAAGTGCTCCAACTTAACCCTACAGTCAAAGAACAACACACAAAGAGCTTAGTAGTCAGTCTAGTCTGTCTCGCCCACTGCCTAGCCTTCCTTCTGCTGTTGCCTGGTTTCTTGTCCATCCACAGTGTCTGTGTGTGCAGACATTGATTTATAGTTGCCACAGTCCCTTCTATGTGCAGCTGTGCCAATGCCAAGAGGAAGAAGCAGGACACTTGGACACTTTGAATCCTAGACTCCCCCAAAGGGCTTTTTCTTTGTTCACTTAGAAGCCCCCTTCGAGTCAGAATACAATCATTCCTGCGAATACTTTTCAGCCTGTGAAAGCCACAATGGCAGTGTAGAAAACACAGGGGTTGGACTGGATCAGGAGGTCCAAGGGTGCTTTGTATAGATTTCAGGGGTCTGTGAACTTGGATGGCGGGGGGTCAAACTGTCTTCACAGAAATTTGTTATTTCCTTCAATAATTAAAAACATTTTTCTGAGAGGGGAGTCTCCACCAGATTTCCAGAAAGAAACTAACACACACAAAAAGATCAAGAACCTTGGAGCAAGAAAAGGTTACTTCTTATAGTCTCTCTCCTACCCTTCCCTCAGAGACTTAGGGAGAATAGGAGTTACTAGTCTTCCTCTCCCTTACATCTTATTTCTTTCTCCCAACAAAACCCTATGTACCATTGAGGCCAATCTCCCCATTTGTCCCCCCAAACACACCAACCCCATTCCTACCTTCACATGAGAAATTCATGCTGTTCTCCTTGCTGGTAATGGTCTCTTGTCTCCTCTTGGCCTCCCTTTTGAGGCCCAATTCAGGATCCATCTATTCCTTGAAGCCCTTCTGACTTCCCTAGCCTTAAGCGTTCTCCTCTCTCTGTCCCATTTTACATTCACTATCTGTGATTAAATCTTGTCTATCTTGTCTCAAAAACTGGCCTTCAGGACAAGGGGGGTCGCCTTCTATATCTCACCACCCCCTTCAATGTCTATATACTCACAAGGGGCTTACATTCTATCCGAGAGACACACTATGTACAGGAATAATTATAATACAAGGCATTTGAGGAGGGAGAGAGCACCAACGAGTGCATCAGGGAAGGTTCCATGTAGGAAGTGACACCTGAAGGGAGCCTTGAAGGAAATGATAAAGGAGTTCATTCAAGGCATGTGGTAGGAGTGTTAACACCAGAGCCAGCTCTCTGTTTCATAGCACTGAGATACAGTCTGTTGAGAGTACTTTTCATCCTTGAGGGTAAATACCATCCATGCTGGTAAGAGCACACGTTAATGCTCACAAGTACACATTTAGCACTGCCCCATTTCTCCCTGATCTTCCCCTTCTCTTATGCACAATGAAAATGCATCTGGAATACTGAACTAAGCTATGGGAGGCTCCTAGGGTAGGGAGTATTAGACCATGGGATGTGTCCAGTTCAATTCAACAGAACTTTGTCAAGTGCCTACTATGTGCGAAATGGTGCAAAGTGATGGGGATAAGAAGACCAAAAAAAAAAAAATTCCTGCTTCTGTCTGGGGCGGGGTAGGAAAAAGGAGAGGAGGGGAGGAATACAAAGAGGGAAAGGATGCCCAACCCTAAACAGAGAGACATTCAGGCTTTTGTAGGGAGAGAAACATTGGTTATTTGTTGAGAAAAGGTATATTCAGTTGCTAAAGGGACTGAAGCCTTGATATAATAGCTCCTCCTCTGTAAAGAATGGACAGGTAGATGAGGCTGGGTTGAGGTCAGAGGCCCCAGTCCTTCCTCCTAGAACCACTGCTACCACTATAGGAAGCTTCTAATATTCCAGAGCCTCCTCGGTCCATTCCCTGGGCCACACCACCATATACATCACACATGGATATACAGGTAGCACAGAGGCACTCAGAGATGCCCCCAGTCCAGACATAACTCAACACAGAGCACATGACTACAGATAAGTAGTTTTGAATGTACATATGGATGTATTTATGAATTATGTATTCATAGGTGAATCCCAGTGGAACACACACACATGCACACAGAAGGAAGTACACACCCTTAGGATGCAGCCAGTCACTGGGGCATATATATGGGCACACGTGGCCATTTTGCCCCCCCTCCCCCACACTTTCTTCAGACAGGCTCCCAGGAAAGCCTGGACTGGGCTGAGTCTCAGAGCCAGGTTATACACCGCCCCTGCCTTGAAATCTTGCCCTGCTATGGATGTCCTACAGGTTCAGCCCTATGGGATGGAGAGGGGGTACCACAGAAAGCCGAGCATCACTTCGGGGGCTTCTTCTCAATCTTTCAGGGACATCGCCCCCACGGAATGACCCTGCTAGGGCACAGTGAGGCCTGGGGGGGGGGCCGGGTACGGGGGTTGGGTGGGGGTGCTGTGCCTGGACCCTTGCTTAGTGAGAGGCCCTGATCTAGGCCCTCAGCCCCCGTCCCCCCTCCCATGCTCTGCTGCGGCAGCGGACGGCAGCGGCGGCGGCCCGAAGCGAAGCCGAAGTCCCCCCTGCCGTCCCCCCATCTCTCCTTCACTCACTCAAGCACCAAATGGCAAAGCTTCTCTCTCTCCCCATGCAGGGGAGAGAGATGCAGCCCCAGCCGTGAAGCAGAGGCTAGGGTCCCTGGATGCTCCAGCCCGTGGAAGGCGTGCCTTCCCTCCCCCTCCCCTGGCATCGTGGACAGGGGAGGCAGGGTGTGCAGTATGTGTGCGTGGGGGGACACATCTCTCCAGGGCAGCAGCAGCAGCCGCCGCCGCTGCCACCGCCGCCTCCTCCCTCCCTCCCTCCCTCCCTCCCTCCCTCAGCTCTAGGGTCCCCGGGCAGCTGAGAGCCGGGAGCAGGGCTAGGCATGCGCAGTATGTCCTCCCAGCCAGTGAAGGTCAGCCCAGGGCCTAGCTGCAGGACTCAAAGGCAGTAGAGGGAGGGAGGAAGGGAAGAGGAGGGGGAGGAGGGGGAGGAGGGGGAGGAGGAGGAGGAGGAGGAGGAGGAAGAGGGATGCAGGGAGGAAAGCTTAACTCTTACCCTCCTGGGGAGGATGCTTCCTTTGGGGTGGAGTCTGATGGTTTACTCTCTAGATTCCTTCTGAGCCTTTCCCATTACAGGGGCTTTTAGCTTATGTTATTGGGGAAGGAAGGAATAACAGAAAGGTAAGAGGGGAGAAAGATGCTGGGAAGGCAGATACAAGGTCACAAGAAGGGAAAGAAAAAGAGAAAGGGGGAAGGAAAGTGGGAGGAAAGGAAGAAAAGAAGATGGGAAGAACCAAATAGGGGGAGATCTCTTTCTCTTTCCATGCCCGGCCACCCTCATTCCCTAGGATGGAGGCTTTCTTGGAAAATGAAATGACTGACAGGTAGGCTCGAAGGGAAATTGAGACAGTGAAGGAGATAAAGAAGAATATGAAGCCCCTTGAAGCTACTAAAATGCACAAGCTTCAAGCATTACTCTTTATTTTTTTTGTTTTTGTTTTTGTTTTTTTTTGCAGGGCAATGGGGGTTAAGTGACTTGCCCAGGGTCACACAGCTAGTAAGTGTCAAGTGTCTGAGGCCAGATTTGAACTCAGTTACTCCTGAATCCAGGGCCAGAGCTTTAACCACTGCGCCATCTAGCTGCCCCCTAAGCATTACTCTTTAGAAGAGGATGGGGCAAAGAGATCTTGCCTAGTCTGTCCTTCACTTCCGTGGCCTGGTTCTAGAACTCATCAGACATTGCCCATGGGGAGGACCTTTTTGACCTTGGAGATGACAGTTCCTCTGATCCTTGCATCTAGGAGAGTCTGCCTCTAACCCTACCTGGAGTCATCTGACTTCTTAGAAATGTTTTCACACTGGGAATTTGAGGAATTGAAATGGAAATTTCATAGCATATTCTGATTCTTCCTAGGGGTCTTCCTAGATGACTCATGATTAAGGTTGGAGGAGTGAGTATATGCTTTTCTGGGGTTATTTTTTTGAGGGGGAGGTCAGTCTCAACATTTCTTTGTGTGTGATAGAGGGTATGTATGTCTAAGTCACCAGAGTGCTGTGTGTTTCTATGTCTAGGTGAGAGAGATTGGGGAACAAAAAGACAGATTCAGCAAGGGAGATTGAGATAGCTGGTCTTTCTACCTTATCTGAACCTTAGTTTCTTCAGGTAAGGTAAGGTGAATACTGGGTGACTGTTCCTTACAGCTCTAATATTCTCTTATTCTCTATAATAAAGAGAGCACCAGAGGGATAAAAAAATGAGAGAGGGCATGCAAAAGAAAGAGTAAGTGAGCCCATAAGCCATCCAGATGCTAAGGACAATCTGGGCTGCTGGATGACCTAAGATCCTCTTATCAACTTTATACTCATCATGTGTATGTCCTTGAATTGGCCACTGCCTCTCTCTTGGCCTTCTCCATCCCAGTTTCCTTCATGTAAAGAGAATAACTACCTCACAGTTAACTGCTGTGCTAGATCATCATGTGTATGCATACCCTTACTCCAAATTTTAGATGTTCCAATCAGAAAGCCTCTAAATAGATGGGCAGTGAGGAGGTCAGAACCTAAGGAACAATCCTAGCACAGTACTGGCACCAACAATGGGTTTCCAACCAATACTTCTTCTTTTTTTGCAGGGCAATGAGGGTTAAGTGACTTGCCCAGGGTCACACAGCTAGTAAGTGTCAAGTGTCTGAGGCTGGATTTGAACTCAGGTCCTCCTGAATCCAGGGCTGGTGCTTTATCCACTTCGCCACCTAGCTGTCTCCCCATGGCTATATTTCAAGTGAGCTCCTTTTCACCCACAATCCTCACCCTCTAGCAGACAGCCTCCCCAAGAGTAGCCATGGACTAGACTACAGCTCCATCTCCCCACAACTGAGCAGTGCCCTGGGATCTTTTTTCCCCAAAATGCATTTGTCTTTAAAAAGTGATTTGAGCATGTATAACCTATATCTGATTGTTTGCCACCTCAGGGAGTGGGGAGGGGAGGGAAGGATAGAATTTGGAACTCAAAACTGTAAATCAAAATGTTTATTGTTTTCAAAAAAAATTTTTTTAAAATAAAAAGTGATTTGAAGACCTGTTCAGGGATTCTTGCCCAAGCACTAAAATAGATACTAATGACTTTGAAACCTACATAGTAAGACTCAAGTATAGATGCTATGGAATCCAGCTAAATTCAATCAACATTTATTAGGCACCTACTGGGATCAAGACGACATGCACAAAGCACTGGGACAAAGTAATCCCTACTCCCGATTAGTTTACATTTTACTGAGGGATACAAAATGTACATAAACAAAGGAACCCAAGATAATTTAAGGAGGGAGAGATTGCAAGCAAGTGGTTTTGTTGTTGTACTTGAACAGAACCTTAAATGGAGATAAAGATTCTATGAGGTGGGAGTGAGGAGGGAATGTATTTGGAGGATGTAGAAAAAATAGTGTGTTCAAAGGCATGAATGGAGATGGGAAGCTCTATTCAAGGTAAAGCTCTTAATTCAGTTTGTTTGGAACATCGAACATATGAAGGGCGCTTCTGCTTTTCTTTGCATCCCTTCATATCCACTGAGTGCAGTGCCTAGCACATAGGAGGTGCTTGAAAAATTCTTGTTGGTTGACCAATATGAAATCTCTCTGGAAAGGTGGGTCATGGCCAGATTGTGTTTCTATTTTATACCCAAGGCAACAGAGAAGCACTGAAGACTTTTGAGCAGGGGAATGACATGGAGAGACCTGTGCCTAAGGATGGTTTTTTTGTGGGGAGTTTTTTGGTGACTGTATTGAGCATGGATTGTAAAGGAAAGAGACTAGAGGTTGGAACACCAGTTAGGAGGCTATTAAGCTAGTTCATGTGAGATATGATGGCTTTCAATAAGGTAGTGGCTATGTGAATGGAGAGGAGGGGACAAAGGGAGAGATGAGGTGAAAGACACAAGGGAAAAGGTAGGTCATTGACTGGATATGGACTATAATGCAGGGGAAGAAGCCTAGGATGACTCCAAGATCAGAAGTCTAGATGAGTAGAATGAGAGTCATGTCCTCCATGGAAAGAAGGAAGTTTGGAGAAAAGAATAAATTTGGTTTCAAACCTGTGGAGTTTAAGATGCTAACAGGATATCCATTGGGATGGAGATGCCCAGCAGGCATGTGGTAATAAAGAACGTTGAGTTCAGGAGAAAGATTAGGTCTAGGCAGCTAGATGGTACAATGGAGAGAATACTCAAACTGGAGCCAAGAAGATTTGAATTCAAATTCTGACTCAAATATTGACTAGCTAAAAACGATCTTTGTAAACTGCTTTGCTTACCTTGAAGTATGATAAAAATGCTGGCTATTATTATTATTACAATATGGCATTGTGGTCTTTATACAATCCAATTGAAGGGTGGATGCTATATATCAACAGAGGTCTTGTGTGTTCAGACTGAGAAGCCATCCTTACCTAGGAAGTGACCCAATATCAGTGGGAAGTAGATGACAAGTTGTATCTCCAGGCGACGGGATGAGGCTCTAGTCCAACCTCCCTTAGGATCTCAAAACTACATATTGTCTAATGGAGTGACTTAGGAGTGTAGTCTGGTTCAAATCTGGTCTCAGATACTTCCTAGCTAGCTGTGTGTTCCTTGGCAGAATAGAAGAACATGAAGTCACATGAATGAACCCATGATCTCAGTCTTGCTAGTACTATGTGCTAAGGAATTACAGACCCATCAAGGTCAAGATAAACAGCACACTTTCTACCTGACCCTTACTTCCTCAAAGCCTAATACCCACCCTCTCTCTAAGGGCATGCGCTTATGAAAACTCCCCCAAACCCTGTCCTGAGTCCTTCTTAGCCTTTTAGATCATCTCTTCAGTCAGAGCAGGAAGGAAATATCCATTTACAACAGGGGTTCTTGACTTGGAGTCTTCAAACGTTTCTAAAATATTTCAATAACTATTTCCAAACACTTGGTTTTCTTTGTAATCCCATATACTTTATCTTATGCATTTAAAATATTAATCTGGGGGCAGCTAGGTGGCTCAGTGGATAAAGCACCAGCCCTGGATTCAGGAGGACCTGAGTTCAAATCTGGCCTCAGACACTTGATACTTACTAGCTGTGTGACCCTGGGCAAGTCACTTAAACCCCACTGCCCTGCAAAAAAAAAAAATATATATATATATATATAAATCTGAGAAGGGGTCATAGGCTTCACTAGAATGGTAAAGGGGTTCAGGACTTACAAAAAGATTGAGAACCCCTGGTTTACAACATTGCTTTCTTCCCTGGACCAAAACCAAACACCCTCATTGCTTACACTGCCACAAGAAGGTCTAGGGGACCTTCTGTCCAGAAATTATGTGTGGTCACACTGCTCATATGTTGTTCTCCCTGGAATGGGGCAGCTATGTGGTGCAGTAGACAGAGCACTGGCCTTCAAGTGGAGTGGACCTGAGTTCAAATCTCACCTCAGCTGTGTGACCCTGGGCAAGTCACTTAACCCAATTGCCTTAAACATCCAGAGCTATTCCCACTCATCCTGATCTATATCTTGCCACTGGATCCAGATGGCTCTGGAGGAGCGAGTGAGGTTGGTGACCTTGTACAGTCCTTCCTTACTTAAATCCAATTCAGTGGATGTCATGGTCCTACTTGAGAAAAAAGGACAAATAACAACAACAACAAGAATTTCTCCCCAATGGGATGTAAGCTCTTTGATGCCTGAGGTTGTTTTGTTTCTGTCTTTGTAACCCCAGGTCCTCATATAGACATTATTTATGGGTTGAGGTTGTTGGTGACATTTCTTCCTAGAGATTAGGAAGGCAATAAGTTATAGGGACTGTGGTAGTGATCTAGGGTACTGATTTTAAGAAACAGAAAGACCTGGGTTCAAATTTGATCTCAGATACTTCCTAGCCATGTGAACCTGGGCAAAACTTAACCTCACCGTGTCTTACTTTCCTTGTTATAAAATGAGAAAATTGGATCGGATGGCTTCTGATGGCCTTCCCCCACTATAAGTCTATGATTCTATGACCTAACCTCTACCATTGGCTCTTGGCTCGACCATTAACTAGCTGCATGGTCATGGGCAAATTACCCTCTCTGTGCTTGTTTCCTTTTCTGAGAGATGGCTGTAACAATATTTGTCCTATCTCCTGCATAAATATATTATAAGCATCAAATAAGATGACAGAAAAAGAATAACAGTTTATATTTATATTCATCTTTAAAGTGTATCAAGTCATCTCACTTGATCTTTTTTTTCTTTTTTTCTCTTTGATCTTCAAAACAACCCTGTGAGGTAGCCATTTCAAGTATTACCATCCCCATTATTATTATTATTATTATCATTATTATTATTATTTGTGGGGCAATGAGGGTTAAGTGACTTGCCCAGGGTCACATAGCTAGTAAGTGTCAAGTGTCTGAGGCTGGATTTGAACTCAGGTTCTCCTGAATCCAAGGCTGGTGCTTTATCCACAGCGCCACCTAGCTGTCCCCCCACCCCCATTTTATAAATCTGTAAATGGAGGTTCAGGGAATTTCGGGATGAGTAGCCAGTCAGACAAAGATGAAATCTGAACTTGGATCGCCTAACTCAAGGTCCAGTGCTATTTCCATTATGGAAAAAAAAAGCAGTATAGCCAGATTGTGGGACTCCCTGTTGAGGATCCTTGATTAATTCTTTTTGGTTTTGTTTTTGTTTTTTTGTGGGGCAGTGGGGGTTAAGTGACTTGCCCAAGGTCACACAGCTAGTAAGTGTCAAGTGTCTGAGGCTGGATTTGAACTCAGGAACTCCTGAATGCAGGGCTGGTGCTTTATCCACTGCACCACCTAGCCACCCCCTCCTTGATTAATTCTTGACACTTCTTCATTCTCATAGGTGGTCTTGTCAAGGTCTTTATCTCCTCCTTCCTTCAGAGGATCTGACATGGAAGCTAAGAACTAGATAGCTAACTGGCTTCCTTCAGGTCTTAAAACTCATGGAGGAGGGGCAGCTAGGTGGCACAGTGGATAAAGCACCGGCCCTAGATTTAGGAAGACCTGAGTACAAATCTGGCCTCAGACACTTGACACTTACTAGCTGTGTGACCCTGGGCAAGTCACTTAACCTTCATTGCCCCTCCCCCCAAAAACAAAACAAAACCTCATGGAGGGGAGGGGACACCTATAGGAAAGAAGTCCTTTCTTATGTGTCCAGTCTCCTCTTCTGTATGATGCAATGGTGCTTTCTCCTCCTTTCTTAAGGAGGGTGATGATAGCACAGCTAGTTAGGTGGAAGCCAGAATACGCTCTGGCCTCTTCTTTTCCTCACTTCCAACACTGGTATATTTTACCCTGGTCTTCGAGTGGTATTTTGGGCTTTTATTAAAAGAATGAGGAAAAAACAATTACCTCCTGGCACAGGTGTGTATTAGGTGGTACCACCCAAGGGGCAGAGTTTGGTGATTCAGCCCTGTAAAACCTGAAGCCCAAAGCAGTGGAATGATTACTCCAAGAGTCTGAGAGCAGGTCACCTCCACTATAGTTCATCTCTAGGTAAAAATGGTGAGATCTGGGAATCATTTTCTCCTGGACATAAAACTATATGGATGTACCACACCGGGTCAGTTCAGAAGTCCATGCAGAGCACTGTTTTGGAAGGAAACGAAGACTGGATTTTAACCCTGGCATGGCCTCAACCCCTATTGTTTGATCTGGGGCAAGTCTCTTAACCTTTGCAGGTCTCAGTTTCCTTTTCTGTAAAACTGGGATAGCAATGCCTATTCAATAGCCTTCACAGGGCTATTATAAGGATCAAATGAGATAATGTATGTAGAAGCACTCTGAATAATTATAATCATCATTATGCTGTATCCGACAGGGCAGCAAGGGATGGATTATGGGAAGGAGTAATTATTCTCTTAGATGTCAAATTCAGAAGATTAAGGATGTGCCCCCAACACTCTAGATTCTCTCAATATCTCATTATGATGCTATTGTTCATAAATGTGTCTCAGTCGTCTTCGGATCTATCTGAACATTTCCCTGGAAGTGCTTAAGCAGGGGCCAGATGACCACCTGTCAAAGATGCTCTCTAGGGGATTCTTGGATGGTGTAGGAGCTCAAGAAACAGATGATCTCTAAGGACCTCCCCCCACCCCCCATTCCAAGATACTATTGTTATATTCGTGCTGGTAGGGAGGGAAGAAGGAGGGGGAGGGAGATAAAGAAAGGCTACCTAGGAAGATGGAAAATGAAGCCCTCTTCACTCGAGAAATAGGAAGCCTGGAAGGGATATTTCTGAAGTCTAAAATCACAAAGTGGGGGGGGGGGAGTCGGAACTGACCAGTTCATCAAGTCCTGGAACATTAGGACCCAGGAACTGGGGGAAAGGTAGGAACAAATTTTGAAATTTGATGGAGGTAATTTCATACCAATTAAATAAGAAACCTTTTCCTTTATACATTAGAGCATAAGTTGATGGAGTCTATTATTCCTTGAGGTAGTTTTTCTTTCTTTCTATCATGTATGTGTGCATGTGTATGTATGTATGTATGTATGTATGTATACATGTATATTGAATAAAAGTATAAGGAATATTGCAAAAAAAAGTTGGACAATAGATTTTTTTAAAAATGAGGCAGTTGGGGTTAAGTGACTTGCCCAGGGTCACACAGCTAGTAAGTGTCAAGTGTCTGAGGCCAGATTTGAACTCCAGGGCCGGTGCTCTATCCACTGCACCATCTAGCTGCCCTGGACAATAGATTTTTAAGGACTGGAATCAGAAGACCTGCTTTTTCTGCTCAGTGGAGTGACCATGGGCAAATCAACCTCTGGAGCCTCAGTTTTCTTATCTGTAATATGGAGATAACAATGCCTATACTATCTACTTCAGAGTTGCTGTGGAGGAAACACTTGTTAAATTAGGATTTGATACGTCGACAGATGCTATATAAAAGCGATTTTATTATTTTTATTTGTTTTGTTGTTATTTTTATTATTATATAAATGTGAACTTACTATCATTTCTAATTATAAGACATGATTCCAGTGCCTATGCACAGATTAATAAATATTGTTCCAATTGAACTAAACTGTCCTACAAGAGTTTACAATTTAGTTGAACAGGCCATTCACATATACTAATCACTGGGAAGGGAGGGGCAGAGAGGGAAAAGGTCATTAAGGTCTCAGTGCTTTCACAGTTCCAAAGGAGTCATGATGAAAAATGCCATCCACCCCCAGAGAGAGAACTAATGAACTCCGAGTGCAAAGTGAAGCATTTTTTCATTTTCTTTTTCTTTCTTTCTTTTTTAAACATGGCTAATATGGAAAAATGTTTTGCATGACTTCACATATATAATGGGTATCATTATTGCTTGCCTTCTCAATGGGTGGGGGGAGGGGAGAATTTGAAACTAAAAAAAAATGAATGTTAAATTTTTTTTTTAAAGAAAAAAGATCTTAGTGCTTTAAAGATTACCAATTAAGGGAGCTACTAGCCGTGCACATTAGCACAAGCCTATGGGCCTGGGACCTAAAAGAAACTAAGCTAGGACCTAGGTACACCTTATAGAAATGGGAAACACTAAATGGGGCTCCTGTGAATGATCATGCGGGTCAGATGTTCCATCTTCACACCTGTGATAAAGAAGAAAAGTGTTGGCAAAAAAAAACCAGGCAGTCCAGACCACTTGTGGGGGAGAGGGCAGTAAGAAGCCTTTCTCCCATGGTTAGGAGCACATCTTCTCCAGGAAGACTTCCCTGATTAACACATCCATTTCTATGAGATCAAGCCAGTATTTACTTACTGAGTACCTACTCTACCAGGCTGTACACTGTTAGGTACAATGGGGGTTTTGGAAGATGTGTGAGGTATCCTATAGGCCCTCAAAGAGTTTATTTAAGGAGACAAGAAATAAACACACACACAAAATTAACCAGTGAGGCAAGGTGATGTAATATGAAGTGCCAAGTGAGTTGTACAGAAAAGTGCTCCAGTTTAGAAAAGAAAGAGGTCATTTCAGGCTGGGTTGATCAGGAAAAAGCCTTGAGAGATGCGTAGGGTTTGAAGAGGTGGAGGAGAGAGGTGAGGACATTCTAGAATTAGCCCATCACCCAGTTAATGCATACCACAGCACTATTTTTCACATATTACTTTAAAATTGTTTTTTTTTCAGACTGAGTATACAGGGATTTTTATTTTCTTAGCTAGAATCTAAGCCCCTCAGGGGCAGGATCACTGGATTTGGAGGTCAAAGGGATTTTAGGGATCACCTAGGCCACTCACTACCTGTCTGGTCTTAGGTAAATGATGGTATCTCTCCAGGGTTGTTTCCTTCTCTATAAAATGGAGGTTTGGAACTGGAGGATCTCTAGCTCTAAATTCTGGGATGCCAGGTCAACTCTCTCATTTTGCCTCAGACAGCACTTACCATGAGCACCACTTGGTTTAGAATTATGACCTCTGAGGGATTCAATAAGGTTAAACTGTGTACATTCCTACATGGGAAGATGATACTTGTAACTCCTAAGAACTTTATCATTATTAGGGTGGTTAGAAGGAGTATACGTAGAGAGAGGAAATGGGTGTGAGTTAGCTATGTTGGGATGGGAAGGTGGGGGAGCTAATAGAAGGGGGTGCAGATGGGGGAAGTGGTGATCAAAAGCAAAACAGACTGTTAAGAACAGACAGGGTAAAAGGAGAGAGAGAGAGAGAGAGAGAGAGAGAGAGAGAGAGAGGAGAGAGAGAGAAATGGGGGGAAAATAGTCTGGAGGGAAGTACACAATAATCATAACTGGAGATATGAATGGAATAAACTAACCCATAAAAAGGAAGCAGATAACAGAGTGGATTAAAAACCAGAATCTAACAAAAGGTTGTTTACAAGAAACAGGGATAGCAATCATGATCTCAGACAAAGCAAAAAACAAAACTAGATCTAATTAAAAGGGATAAATAAGCAGGGAAACTACATTTTGTTCAAAGGTACCATATATAACAATGTAATAGTAATACTAAACGTATGTGCACCAAATGGTACAGCATCCAAATTCTTAGGGAAAAGTTAAATGAGTTACAGGAGGAAAAAGACAGTAAAACTATATTAGTGGGTGACCTCAACTTTCCCTTCTCAGAACTAGATAAATCTAACTAAAAATAAACAAGAAATAAGTTAAGGAGATGAATAGAATTTTAGAAGAGTGAATAAAAAAACTGAATGGAAATAGAAAAGAATATACCTTCTCTCAATGATACATGGTACCTACACAAAAACTGACCATGTATTAGAGCATAAAAACCTTGCAATTAAATGTAGAAGTATTAAGTGGATCCTTTTCAGATCATAATTCAATAAAAAATTCATTCAATAAATGGCTGTGGAAAATAGATTAAAATTAATTGGAAACTAATCTAATCCTAAAAAATGAATGGGTCAAAAAACAAATCATAGAAACAATAAACAATTTCATTAAAGAGAATGAGAACCATGTGACAACATTCCACAATTTATGGGATGCAGCCAAAGCAGGACTTAGGGGACAATTTATATCTCTAAACACTCAATAAAATAGAGAAAAAGTAGATCAGTGAATTGGGTAAGCAAGTAAAAAACTAGAAAAAGAATACATTTAAAATCCCCAATTAAACACCAAATTGGAAATCCTGAAAATCAAAAGGGAGATTAATAAGATTGAAATCAAGAAAACCATTGAACTTATAAATAAAGCTAGTAGCTGATTTTATGGGGGAAAACAATAAAATAGATAAAGCATTGGTTAATTTGATTTTTTTTTAAAAGAAGAAAACCAAATTACCAGTATAAAAAAAGGAAAATGGTGAATTCACCACCAATGAAAAGCATATTAAAGCAATTATTAGGAGTGATTTTGCCCAATTACATGCCAATAAATTTAACAATCTGCATGAAATGGATGAATATTTACAAAAAATATAAATTGCTTAGATTAACTTAAGAGGAAATAGGATACTTAAATAGCCCTATCTTAGAAAAAGAAACTGAACAAGCCATAAATGAGCTCCCTAAGAAAAAAAAAATCTCTAGGACAAGTGAATTCTACCAAACATTTAAAGAACAATTAATTCCAATACTGTATATACTATCTGGAAAAATAGGCAAAGAAGGAGTCCTATGAAATTCCTTTTATCACACAAATATGGTGCTGATACCTAAACTAGGAAGAGAAAAAACAGAGAAAGAAAACTATAGACCAATTTTTCTAATGAACATTGATGCATGAATTTTTTGTTTGTTTTTTTTGAGGCAACTGGGGTTAAATGACTTGCCCAGGGTCACATAGCTAGTAAGTGAAGCCGGACTTGAACTCAGGTCCTCCTGAATCCAGGGCGGGTGCTCTATCCACTGAGCCACCTGGCTGCCCCGATGCATGAATTTTAAATAAAATACTAACAAGGAGATTACAGCAATATATCATAAAGATCATACTACACTATGACCCAGTGGGATTTATACCAGAAATGTAGGGCTGGTTCAGTATTAGAAAACTATCAGCATAATTGATCATATTAATAACAAAAAACAACAAAAATCATGATTATCTCAGTAGATACAGAAAAAAAAAACTTTTGACAAATTACAACACTCATTCCTATCAAAAAGACAAGAAAGCATTGGAATAAATGGAGCTTTCCTTAAACTGATAAGTTGTATCTATCTAAAACCATCAGCAAGCATTAGGGAATAGGCAAGTAAGAGGGATAAGCTAGGACCCTTCCCAATAAGATCAGGGGTGAAGCAAGGATGAACATTATCATCACTATTATTCAATATTGTAGAAATGCTAGCTATAGCAATAAGACAAGAAAAATAAATTGAAGGAACTAGAATAGGAAACAAAACTATCATTCTTTGAAGTTGATATGATGGTATACTTAGAGAATCAACTAAAAAACAACTTTAGCAAAGTTGCAGGATATAAAACAAGCCCACATAAATCATCAGCATTTCTATATATTACCAACAAAATCCAGGAGCAAGAGATAGAAAAAAAATTCTATTTAAAATAACTGCAGACAATATAATATACTTGGGAGTCTACCTGCCAAGACAAACTTAGGAACTATATGAACATAATTATACAACACTTTTCACATGAATAAAGTCAGATCTAAATAACTGGAGAAATATTAATTGCTCATGATCAGACCAAGTCAATAGAATAAAAATGACAACTCCATCTACATTAGTTTACTTATTCAGTGTCTTATCAAACAAACTACCAACAAATTATTTTATAGAGCTAGAAAAAAAATAACAAAATTAATCTTGAAGAACAAAAGTTTGAGAATATCAAGGGAATCAATGAAAAAATGTGAAGGAAGGTAGCCCATAAGTACCAGAATTCAAACTATTACAAAGAGGTATTCATCAAAAAAATCTGGTACTGACTAACAGAGTGGTGAATAAGTGGAATAGATTCAGAACACAATACACAGAAGTAAATGATCATATTAATTTAGTGTTTCATAAACCCCCAAATCTTGGATTTGGGGACAAGAACTCGCTAATTGACAAAAATTGCTGGGAAAACTGGAAAGCATTTTGGCAGAAACTAGGTTTAGAGCAACATCTCACACCATATGCCAAGGTTAAAATGAGTACCTGATTTAGATATAAAGGGTGACATGATAAGTAAATTAGAGGAACATAGAATACTTTACCTGTCAGATCCACAGATCTGATAAGGGAAAAATTTATGACCAAACAAGAGATAGAGACCAATACAGGATCTTAAATGGATGGTTTTGATTACATTAAATTAAAAAGGTTTTGCACAAAAAAGCCCAATGCAGCCATGGTTAGAAGTAATGAAGAGAACTAGGAAAAAAATCTTTACAGCAAATTTCTCTGATAAATAATACCTCATCTCTCAAATATATAGAGAACTGAGTCAAATTTATAAGAATATAAATCATTCCTCAGTTGATAACTTGTCAAAGGATATGAACAGGCAATTTTCAGAAGAAATCAAAACTAGTCATATGGAAAAATTTTCAAAATCATTACTGATAAGAGAAATTAAAATTAAAACAACTCTAAGGTACCACCTTACACATATCAGATTGGCTAATATGACAGAAAAGGTAAATGACAGATGTTGCTGGGGATGTAGAAAACTGATGCATTGTTGGTAGAGTTGTACACAGATCCAACCATTCTCCAGAGCAATTTGGAACCATGCCCAGTGAGTTATAAAACTGTGCATATATACCCTTTGACCTACCAATACCACTGCTAGGTCTGTATCCAAAAGAAATTTTTTTTTTTTGGTGAGGCAATTGGGGTTAAATGACTTGCCCAGGGTCACACAGCTAGTAAGTGTCAAGTGTCTGAGGCCGGATTTGAACTCAGGTCCTCCTGACTCCAGAGCCAGTGCTCTATCCACTGCGCCACCTAACTGCTCCCAAAAGAGATTTTTTTAAAAAAGGAAAAGGCCCTATATGTACTAAAATATTTATAGATGGTTTCAGAAAAACCTGGAAGACTTATATAAACTAATGCAAAATGAAATAAACAGAACCAGGAGAACACAGTAACATCAATATTGTATGATGATCAACTGTGAATTACTCTCAGCAATACAATGATTCAAAAATGATATTCTACCTCTGGAGAAAAAGCTGATGGAGTCTGAATACAAATGAAAGCATACTTTTTAAAACTTTATTTTTCTTGAGTTTTTTTGTTTGTTTGGGTTTTGGGGTTTTTTTTTTGGTCTGTGTTTTTTTCATAATGGCTAATACTTGAAATGTTTTGCATGACTATACATATATAATCTATATTAATTTGCTTGCTTTCTCAATGAGGAGGGAGAGCATATATAAAGGGAGAGAATTTGGAACTCAGAATTTTTAAAAAATGTTAAAATTGTTATTACATATAATTGGAAAAAAATAAACATTATCTCACTTTATCATTACTACAATCCTGAGTGGCAAGTGGATGTTGTTATTATTCCCAAATTACAGATGAGGAAACTGAGGAAAACAGGGGTTAAGTGACTTGCCCAAGGTCACACTGCTACTAAGTGTCTAAGGTGGGATTTGAATTCTGACTCCAGGTCACTGTGCTGGGTTTACAGGCATATGCCATCACATTCAGGCATAGGGTAATTTTTTTAAGAAAGGAAAAAAGTCAACAGTAGACTAGTAAAACGAGTTCTTACCTTAAGGTTTTGCTTGCTTGCTTGTTTTTATTTTGTTTTGTTTTGTTTTTCTTCTCTAACTGTTCTCTCTCTTGACTTTCCTGGCAAGTGGTCAGGTAAATCCCCAAATCCGCAGTAGCTGATTTCTTTGACATGTCACCCCCCCTCCCATCCCTACCCCACCCCCAACATCCATTCCCCACCCAGGCCACACATAACTTGTTTAGGGGAAAGGGTCAGTGATGTGGAAATTTTTTTTTTAATCAGACTGATGAGCACCTGCTTTGAGATTTATAGTCTCAGAGTTGCCTGCCTAAGGCAGTATTTGAACCCACATCTTTCTGACTCAGAAACTGGCTCTCTATCCATTTCACCTCAGCTGGGAAATTACACGGAGGAAAAGAAATCCTGTGTCAACAACTCAAAGTTTTTGGTGTTGAGGCATTCAATAGAGATTGGAGGCAGAATACATAAGCTTGTTTGTGGACAGGCAGAAGTACACACACACACACAAGCTGTTGGCCTCAGACAGCAGTACAAACGAGTAGAGATATTGCATAGAATTAAGACAGAATTGCTAGTGTGCTTCCAGAGGCTGAGTGATGGCTCCATATGACAAGCACACGTGGTAAGAGGAAACCCCAGACACCCCTGGCTCTGAAGAGGAACCACCCATTAGGTATACACAGAGGCAAATGCATATTGGCTCCCTGCCATAATCCTAAAATCTGTCGTGGGAAAGTGACCTCAGACGAGTCACTTAACATTTCTTCTTCGGTTTCCCCAAGGAGGGGGAATATGGGGGAAATAATTGCACTTACTTCACAGATTTGTTATGAGGTTCCCAGGAAATAATGTATGGAAAGCACTTTGGAACTTCAAAGCACTATTTAAGTGTCAGTTGCTATTATCTGAAGGAATCTTCTGAAGTTCCAAATTGACCTTCTGGACTAAACAATAGGTCAGAATGGAATGGTGCAATCAGGGCAGGAAGCTATTGGGTGACACACAGGGCTCTAACTGGGCTTCTGAACACAGAAAAGCCTATGCAGGCTTGGGGACCAACCAAGAGCCACTGTTTGTTCAAGTCTTCAGCCAGGGAATTATTTCCATATATGTGATGAACAGCAATGCTAGGCAGCCCCGTCCCTCCAGACATAGGTAAAGTGAATGTGTGATGGATTCTGAGCCTGTGTGTTAAGTGATGGCTAGAGATTACAGAGAGGAATCACTGCTTCTGAGGGAACAAAGGGGGCCTTCCCTGTCTCCTCAAGGGTAGGCCTCAAGGCCTGGATTTAAAAAAACAAAAAGTGAGGAATTGAGACTGGTAGGAACCAGGAGGTGGGTGTGAACTACTGAGGGAGAGTGGTAAATTTCAGCTCAGTCTGAAAGGGGTGGGGGGTGGAATGCCAATTTCTCAGAGAGTTGGGGGGGTGGAAGGCCCTGAGAGAGAATGGCCTAGATTCTGGGGACTGGAGATATTGATGATTAGACTGAAGGAAATCAGTAAAAACAGCATTCACTCCTAAGTCAGTGACAGATGCTATATCCAGTCCAGACACTATAGAGATATGTAAGATATCTGTATATGTGTGTGTACAATACACATCACACACACAGTGATAGGTGATATAGCTGCTATATCTATGTCCACGGTCAAAAAAAAAGCAGTGGACTTAGGTTTGAGATCTAGTTCAGTCTTTTACTATCTGGGTGACCTTAAGAAAGTCCCTTACTAGGTAGATGACCTTGCACAAGAGAAATACTAGTGGCCAGTATTTATAGAGCACTTTTTAAGGTTTTGCAAAGTTCTATATGTATGTATGTTTTCTCATTTGATTCTCGCAACAACACAAAGGTAGTTGCTATTATACCCACTTCACAGATGAGGAAACTGATGCTAAAAAAGATTAAGTAACTTGCCCAGTCACAGAGCTAGTGAGTATCTGAGTTCCAACTCCAGTAGTCTTACCTGTCATCCCATCTAGCTGCAAGTTATTTCCAAGCTGTGTGACCTTGGGCAAGTCACTGTGGGCCTCACTTTCCTCTAAAATTTGGGTGTTGGACAAGTTAATCTCTAAAGTCTCCTACAATCTATGATCACCTTACCTGTAAATACTGAATCTACATCATCATCACTGCTTCTAATTGCTTCCTATTTATTTATACAAATATGAATGTATTATTATTATTATTATTGTGATTGGTGAGGCAATTGGGGTTAAGTGACTTGCCCAGGGTCAAACAGCTAGTAAGTGTCAAATGTCTGAGGCCGGATTTGAACCCAAGTCCTTCTGAGTCCAGAGCCAGTGCTTTATCCACTGCACCACCTAGTTGCCCCTGAATGTATTATTTATATTCTCTTTTTTTGTCCAATCAGAAAGTATGATTTCATCAGTGGTGTAGGGAACTCCTGGTGAGAAACAACTTCCACAAATGCAGACTGGCACTTTCTCTGCAACTTTTAGTCTTAGAAAGTAGCCTGGGGCAGTGAGAAGTTATATGACTTACCCAGAATCACACTGGGGGGGTGTGTCAAGAGGGAGGGACCTGAACCCAGATTTTCCTAATGTTGAGACAGGCTTTCACTCACCTCATGCTGGCTCTAAATAAACAGGACTTGCAAAAGGAGCAGCCCCACCACAGGAGAAGCTGAGGGTCTGGAGAATGACAGGAGCATCAGACAAAGGGTGGACAGTGGTTTTGCACTCCCCTAGGAAGCACCCAGTCTGCCCCATCACTGTCTTAAGATGCCCCTCTCTCTCTTGTGATTTTCTTGTCCACACAGCAGATGGGGTAAGAGACTAGCTGACAATGCCTCCGAATGATTCTGAGAGGGGTTCAGAAACGGCTGAGGGAGATCCACTCCTCACTTGGGCTAGAGGCAGGGAGCGTGGGGACAGACTTCACGGGCAGATTGAAGCTGCAGCTATGGACAGGATGTAAGGGAATGAGACTGTCCCGGAGACATCCGGCTGTTGGCCCTGGGGGAATTGGGGTGGGAACATGGGAACTACCAGCTGATACAACAGTAATGGACCAAAGGAACCCAGGCGGCTGTAAATCAGGGATGAGGTTACAAATGAGAAGGGCGAGAGGGAAGAGGAGGCCCACGCCCACCCCTTCTACTCCAGCCAGGCTGGCTGCCACTATTTCCCAGGCAAGGCATGACTATTTCTGCCTCCTACTGGCCCACACCATCCCCACGGCCAGAAACTTCTCTTCATTTTCCAGTTCTGACCCATCCTTCAAAACCAACTCAAATCTCACCTCCTCCAGAAAGTCTTCCATGACTATACCTCCCCTCTGAACTCCTATAGCAATGCTTACTGTCTTACCTTTGACACAGGATTGGGTGGGAGAGGGAGGGGAGGGGTAAGGAAGGGGAATGTGGAAGGGGAGAAGGAGAAAAGGGGAGAGAGGAAAGGAGGGGAGAAGAAAAGGGGGAGGAGAGAAGGAAAAGGGAAGGGGAGATGGGGAAGGGGAGGGAGGTAGGGGGTAGGGGAGAGAGAGGGAGAGAGGGGGAGAGAAAGAAAGGGGGGGAGAGAGAAGAGAGAGAGGAGAGAGAGAGACAGAGACAGAGACAGAGAGAGAGACAGAGAGAGAGAGAATGAGAATGAGAATATCTTCCAATCTGGTTCTAAAGCTCATTACAGCAGAGACTATGACTTTTACCTAGGATTATAGGATTCAGAGCAGCAATAGACCTTAGAAATCATCTTAATTTCCTTCTCTGTAAAGGTCTTTTTATAGATGAAGAAACTGAGGACTTGCCTAAGGCCTCACAGGCACCGTGAGCCATCATCAGACCCCCAGATCCCCCTGATTCCAAATCAGGTGCTATTTCCACTACTCTACGACCCCTTTCCCCCACAGTCTCTAACATTGTCTTGTACACAGTAGGTGTCCAATAAATACTTTTTGAATAATTTGATTGCGGCACAGATCTTTGGTCTGGGATGTGCAGAAAAAGGGAGAATGAAGTAGTGGAGAGTGAAAGTTCTGTATGTAGGGGGTGAGTTGGCAGAATGTGGGAAGTGTAAGATGAGCAAGGTTTCTGGTCTATGGGGCCAGGCACCGAGTCTGATTATTCTGCTGGAATTCTGGAAGGCTTCCCTTCCCTCTCACTGTGACCTGGGATTAAAAAGAAAAGTGGGGTGGTTTCCTCTTCTGCTCAATGGATTGGGTGCAGGGTTCTCTCAGATCCCCTGCATCAGGGCTGTAATTATCTCATTTCCCAGCTCTCCTCTAGTTACAAAAATTATAGAACCATCTCAGAGACCAGCTAGTCCCACCCACACCTGTACAGGAGCCCCTTCCTCGGCACAACATACCCATAAGGTCATAGATCTAGAGCTGTAAGGGAACACAGAGCCCACATAGTTCAAACCTTTCCCCCTTCTCATTTTATAGATGTAAGGATGAGGATGAGGAAACTCTGAAGTCCATGAATGGGCTCCCCCCACCAAGTTAAGTGACTTGCCCAAGGTCACACCTCAGCCACACAGGTACTAAGTATCAGAAGTGGGATTAGATCTTCTCATCAGTACCAGCCTCTCTCCACTGAACCACACTGCTACCATCTCAGTTATCCAGCCTTTGATTGAAGCCTTCTGATGAGGGAAACTCACCACTCTAGAGTCATCGCATTCCACCTTTGGACAACTCTAATCACTGAGAATCCTTTCTTTGTATGGTGCCTACATTTGTATAGGGTAGGTATTTTCCCAGCCTTGACATGGAACGAGGAAGAAGTAATGGCTTATCCTTGGGCTGAAAAGAGGTGTGGACTATGAGCTTCCTCCTGGGACAAAAGACCACAAACCAGATCATGTGAAAAGGAGCCAATAGCAGGGTTGGTGCCATCAGGAGATCCACCTCCAAACCAATCCCCCTACTTTCCTTCCCAAGAATGAGTCAGTTGTGTCTGTAGCAAATAAATCAGTTGTGAAAAGCTTCTCAAATGGGAATATTTCTAAGGAAGAAAATGGAAAAACAAGAGAAAGAATAGTTGGGGATGGTTCTCTCTCTCTCTCTCTCTCTCTCTCTCTCTCTCTCTCTCTCTCTCTCTCACACACACACACACACACACACACACACAGGTAAACACCTGAAGGGCATGACCAGAGGGCTAAAAGGCTCCCCTGACCTCCTCCCTCCTGCCTTCCTACAGTGTCCAAAAATCTCACCAACGGTCCTGAAAGTCCTATTAAAACATAAACATGAGGGGCAGCTAGGTGGTGCAGTGGATAGAGCACCAGCCCTGGAGTCAGGAAGACCTGAGTTCAAATCTGGTCTCAGACACTTAACACTTACTAGCTGTGTGACCCTGGGCAAGTCACTTAACCCCAATTGCCTTACCAAAAAAACCCGAAAAACAAAACAAAACAAAAAAAACCCATAAACATGACATTTGGGGTGGGAAAGGTGCTAGCAAACTAGGATTACTTGATCAGATTAGCTCAATGGGGATGGGGGAGAGAACAAGCACTTTTGTAGTGCTTACTATGTACCAGATACAGTGATAAAAGCTTCATTCTCACAACCAACCTGGCAGATGCTGCCCCCATTTTGCAGTAAAGGAAACTGAGGCAAAGAGGTTAAGTGGTTTGCCCAGGGTTATAGGGCCTAGTAATTGTCCGAGAGCAGATTTTAACTCAGATCTTGATTCCAGACCCAGTGCTCTATCCACTGCATCACGTGGCTGCTTCAATGTCAAGAAATAGAGTAGTTCTGAAGGGATGGCACACACAGGTCAAATACCTTTGGATAGGGTGAAAGAAAGGCTTCAAACGTAAGCTTCTGCCAGGGGGTGGAGGTCAAGGTGGGACCCTAAGCATGTGGGAACAGTGGGCAATTAAGATAAGTATAAACTAGTATATCAAAAGCAAGAAGGAAGAAGTTCAATTTGGGGGATGAATCGAATGTCAAATTAAATGGTTCTGATTTTTGGAGATGGGAAGGAGCTCTTCTGTTTATTTGTTTGTAGTTTTTTCCTTTTTTTTTTTGGTGGAGGTGGATGCAATTAGACAAACTGAGGTTTGTCTTTTTGTTAGCTAAGGAATTTGGTAGCACTATGTACGGTGTACCAACAGGCTACCATTCCACAAGGAACCTTCCTGATTGGCTGGAAGAGATCCTGGGATTGAAAGAATGGACCAGCATGCTGAGTTTAGATGGCTCACGTGTCAGGTTAGGTGTGTTCTAAAGAGGAGGTATTCTTGTGAGGTTATAAAGTGAGCTGATGGAATGTTGCTCCTCTGGGCTCAAAGAGCCTCAGGATAGCAAGTCAGGCCAGGGAGGACTTTAGGATAGGGGCTAGAGTCAGGAAGACCAGAGTTCAAATCTAGCCTCAGATACTTACTAGCTCTGTGACCCTGGGCAAGTCACTTCACCCTGTTTGTCTCGGTTTCCTCGTCTGTAAAATGAGCTGGAGAAAGAAATGGCAAACCACTACAGTAGCTTTGCCAAGAAAACCCCAAATTGGGCTCATGAAGAGCCAGACATGACTGGAACAACGTAACACCAACGGGTAGAGACTAGGCTATGTCTTTTGACCAGAGACCTCTGGCCTAGGCAAAGTCAGGCTTCTATTCAGAATATTCCTATTTTTTTGTTCTTGGGGGAAGGAGCGGTAAGAGGGAGGTGGCATTTCAGCTGTGGAGGAAAACCACTACAAGCTCTTCCTTCTACTAGAGAGAAGTCTCTAAGGGGGTGCCAGAGGGCTCTTCCCAGCCCTATTCTGTTCAACATTTCTATCTGTGACCCAGAGAAAGACATACACGTTTATCAAATTTGCAGGTGACACTAAGTTGGGAGAACTTGTATCCCTAGCACTAGGAACTAGGAATCCTGACAGCATGGAAAAATTGGTTCAACCTAACAAGATTAAATTCTACAGGGAAAAATATAAAGAGACGATGCATTGAGGTTCAAAGATCAACTGTGTAAATGGGAAAAGACCTGGTTTAATGATAAGTCAATTAAAAATAAAACCTTAGACATTTCCATCTTAGAAGGACATTGACAAACAGTCAGAGGATAGCAACCAAAAAGATGAGGGGACCAAAGAACTTGCCATATAATAATCATTTGAAGGAAATAGGGACATTAAACTCGGGGAAAAGAAGACCGAGGTGGTATGTCATAGTATCATCTTCAGGTATCTGAAAGATTGTCTCATGGGAAGTAGGAGCAGATTGATTTGGCTTGGCCCTAGGGGACAGAACTGGGGCTAATGGGTGGATGCTACAAGGGTACAAGGCTTGATTAAAATTAAGAATCCGGTGGACTGTTCATTATTGACCCACCAGGTATTCCATGGGTCTTTAGCCAGGTGTGACCTTCCCCTCTCTCCATCTCCAGCCCTGAGTACACCCACACTGACACTAGCCACGGCTGCAGCACAAGGGAGGAAGCTCTAATGGGATGATGGGCTCTGGGCCATCAGCTCCAACCCCAGGAAAGTCTTGGCCCTCACTGATGATTGCTCCCTAGAGTCATTAGTCTGACCAAGGCTAGACAAATTCAAAACATCTTCAGGAAGGGGATTAGCAACCTACCTAAAACATTCTCCTTTCCCCTGTTGAAAGCCACAGCAGGTTCATAACCACAACTACAAGGCCATATGTACTTCTGGTTGCTGCCCCTCAGGAAAGATGTAAGGGAGCTAGGGAAAGATTGTGGAAGGGCAACTAAAATGACAGATTGGGACTGGGAGGAAGGAGGGGGAAAGAACCCATCCACACACCCACCAACAAGAACCAGCCTCTTCAGTCTAGGAAGAGGAGGCTGAATGGGGAGGTGATCTAAACTCCCATGAGTTAGAAGGAGAGGGAAAGGGCCAAATCCCAGAATAGGAGTCTCCCTTCCTTTGAAGTTTAAAGATTTCTTTAGGATAACTAAAAAGTAGTCACTAAAATGTACGTTTCTTGAGGGCAGGTGTTATTTTTGCCTTCATATCCCCAGTGTTTATGACAGATGCCCGGCACAGTGCTCTGTTGATTGGTTAAAATTTCAGGTTTCACAGAAAACAGAACATTTTCAGGAAGTCCCCACAAAATAATACAGAGTGAGACTCTAACAGCTTCAAAAGAGGCTGGGGTAGATAAATCTGTTGCTGACAGATGCCTGGTGGGTTACTAAGGGAAGTCAGGGAATTCTGGAGCCCCTCCCTAAATGTTTAAGGGTGACATCAGGGAGGTATGAACAATGCTTCCCAGAACAGCCCCCTCAGGTTTATCAGAAAACCCCCCAACCCTGAGCTGAAGGATCTCATGAGGCTGCCAACCAGGGCTGACCCCAGCAGGTGACCCGATATTGCTGGGATATCAGCAATCATCATTACCCACTCAGGGCAGCCGCCTGCCTGTCCCAACCTCGTTGATGCTGGAGCTCAGCTTCCTTCTGGTGACACCTCCAAATTCATTAACTCTGCCACTTAGCGCTGGCTAATGAGCACTCACTTACAATCACACCCGCACACTCTGTGGAAAGATGGGTGCCAGATGCCAAGTGCCACCGTTCACTTCACCGACCCAAAGCGCAGTCTAGACGCCGTGGAGGGGGGAGGGGGAAGAGGGGGAAGGCTTGTCAGCATCCCAATGACTGAGCAAGTTCTCTCTCTCTCTGCCAAAACAATGTTTAAAAAAAACCCACCCCAGCCCCATAACCTACTTGGAGGCCAATTTTATGCTAATGTAACCCCAAAATAAAACACTCAAGACATCAGGCAGCACATCTCCACTTCTGCCATGATCATTGGCTTTGATGTTCCTTGAATTAAAAGTGGCCTACGTTCCCTTAAGAATCCGGGAACCAGTGGAGGACATTTTTTAGGCCTATTGTAACCCAGGTGCTCAGTGGAGACAGCGGATTACCATTAGTGTTTCCAGGCCTCCCCCTCTTCCCCCAAAGCTGGACCATCTCTTCCAAGAAGGTCTGGCAAATACCCAAGGTATTACTAGGGATAGTTTCTGTGACTCTCATCTTTCCTGCTCCCTCTTCACCCCCCCAGGAAAGATCTAACAGAAAAGGGTACTCTCTCTGGGGCCCAGTGTACAACAGAAACCTGACCCTCTCAAAATTTGCCTTCAGTGACCTCATGCAATGCATCTCTTTTCCCAATAATGCCCCAATTAAGCTCCCCACTCAAGCACCAGAGCCACAGCTATCATACCGTCTGCTTGGTAGCGGGGTCCTGCCTCGCATCAGGGAAGACAGCAACTGATAAACTAGTTCAGTTTAAACAAAAGCATCACCCCTTCCCCAAGACTTCCTGAATCTTAAAAAAGAAAAAGTGAGAGGCAGATTTTTAGTCCAAAGGAATGAATTCCTAATGGTAGAATTTCAGCTCTCAGATACAGACCAGTGGAAAGAGATGCTATGGGGAAGGGGCCCTTCCTAGTTCCTCTCAAATCATGAACCTCATGTGGATTGCCTAAGAAAAGCTGGCTTTGCCCTTCTCCCCAATCCATGCCTCAAGAGCAGTCTGCCTTTGGCCCTCCAAGCAAGTCACTGGGGCCGGGCACAGACAGTATCTCATTGTGTTTCCATGGTGACTGGTTAGCCTGGTCACTACCCCATGCTGGTCTAATCCCCAGAATCCTGCACTAGGCTTGGAAGCAGGCATTTGCAGACTGCCCACTTACCTGGCAAGGTCTACCAGCTTGGGACAGGACGCTCTTTGAGACACATCTCTATTATCTCCTCCCCTCCCTCTCTCACAACAGGAAGGAAGACGGTCCCCAAAGGGCACCCCCTCCCTTCCACATACACGTCTGTACCGCCACAGGTCCTAGAAAATCCAATTTAAATCACAGCTCTTTGGAGAAGATCAGCCCCAGAGGAATTGGAATCTCCTTCCTTGGATTTCAGGCAGCATTTACTGCCCTGTACCATGGTTTGTCAAGTCTCATGTATGACCTAGTATTGTCAGTTACCTTTTGAAGTATACCTTTGATGCCCTGGGATAGATCTATACCCTAAACTTCTGGAGGGAAAGCACCAGAACTAAAATCCACAGTTGACAAAGTGGGCCAATTTTTAGGAATATATATATTTTTAATGCCAGCAAATTCCACTCTTTGGGGCCCATGGGAACTTTTCTCATGATAAATTACAGCTTAGCACCCCTGGTAGCAGGTGACTGTTTCCAAATGCCTCTGCAAGAAAGAAAGGGTTGATAATTTTCAAACCTTGCCTAGGGCATGGAAATACTTTGAGCTCTGCCAGGGACCATGTTTTATGCTTGTTTTTTGTACACCCAATATCTCCCTGCTCGGTGCCATGGACACAACAGGGTTCAAAACATATTTGTTGATTGAAAAGCTGATCCTGAGAGATAAACCACAAAGCCTGGTCGGTATGTTGGGTCTGGGGCTGGGGAAGTGGCACATCTGGTCTGGCAAAAACAATGGTGATCCAGGACACCTGGGATCCATCTTGGTCCAGTGGGTGGGGGGTGAGGAGGGAAGACATCCCCTGCCTTCACCTTGCTGTGTGTGACTCTGGAAAAGGAGTTCCAATGACCATTCTACACCTTGGAATTGCCTTATGTACAATGGGGGAATAAACTGGGAACATCCATTCTTTTTCTTGAGTACAGGGATGACTGAGCCAGCGGCCAGGATAGGCTCTGAGTGCCTATGAAGATCCAGTCCTTGTGAGCTCTTTGGTTACCACAGCAACCTCCTTAGAGGTTTCCATGGGAGAATTTACCTTATTGAGGAAGAAACTACTGCAGGGGACTCCCTTAGATATACTGAGGCTTCAAAACTGCCCCCTTCCATCCTCTTTCTTCTCGTCTATCCCCCCTCCCCCAAGTCCCTCCCCCTTCCTGGGTCATACAAAGGTGTTTGTGGGTGTGAGGAGCATGTGTGAATGTCTGTTGGTGATGGAAGAAGGTCTGGGGGTCTAGAGACACATGTTTTTGTGCACAGAGGGAGTGAGTGTACAATCTCCAGGTTCAGAGAAAAGATCTGCACACGTATGCATAGAGTAAACATGTATGTGAAGGGAGAGAACATGTGTGGGAAGATGGCAGGTGTGTGGAGGGCTTTGTATGTCCAAGGAGATCACGTGCATAAGTGTATGTGGACCGGGTTTCTCTTCAGGTGAACAGAGGGATACATGTGTGTACAGGCATATAGAGAGAATGTGTTTTGGTATAGGGAAATGAGTACGTGTCCTGGGGGTGGGAAAGGAGAGGGAGTGCATGGAGAAAGAAGAAGAGGCATGGAGAAGATGTGTTTGTGCACATAGGAACTGGACTAAAACATGTCAGAATTCTCAAATATTTAAACATTAATAGAATAGAAAACCTGGCCCCCATAACTCCATTCTCTCCTTGGCTCAGGGTAGGAAGGGGAAGAAGGGAACGTAGTTGATGCCAATCTTAGAAGAAATCAATTGTGGAGAGCAGAGAGGCTAGCATTGCTTCATCAGAAGGCACAGAGGAGATGGGAGGCTCACACTTCAAACAGAAAATGGTCCATATCCAATGAGCAGCAAAATTGGTTCAGCTAAAGAAGGCAAACCAGTGTACAGCCCTGAGCCCAGAGAGTAATTAGAGCAAGGCCAATGTGAGGGCGAGAACCTTGACCCTGGGCTAAGTGTAGGAAGAACCTACCTGTACCACGGTGGGCGGGTGCTGAAGGCCTGGAGTCATAGATGGCTGAGTCCCTTGGTGGGGGAGTCATCCAGTGCCCCCTTGGCGCCCTGTTCCTGAGGGCTCCACTCCTCCAGCACCAGGGGCCATTCTGAGGAGAATCTGAAAGAATAGGATGGGAAGGTGGGAAGGGCTAAGACTCCCTTCCCCCAAGCTCATCACCATATACCTAGGATCAATCAAGAAGGAACCAGAGGGGAACAAGGTAGAAGCTGGAGGAAGACCACTGGCTTTCGCCCCTGCTGATGGCCAACAGAGAAGAATGAAGAGACCTGAGTGAGATAACATCAGCTGACATTTACAAAATGTTTTAGATATATACTGGAGATATAGACAAAATACATATACATATGTATGTCTAGATGACATATATGTATATATGTAATATGTATTAGCTTGTCACAGCAAGACTGTGAGGTAGTCTGGGTATTTTTGCCACAACTTTACAGAGGAGGAAACTGAGGCTCAGAGAGATTCAACATTTTGCTCAAGGTCGTACAATAAGTAAGTAGGAGAACTGGGATTTGAATTCAGGCCTTCTGTTCTGAAGTCTAATCCCAGACTCCAAATCCAGTGCTCTTTTTAGCAAACCACAGTTGGTTCCCTTAGCGTAGGCTGAAACATAGTTAAGGTCAATGAATAGAGGAGGTGGGAAGAAGAGAGAGTAAGAAGTAGGATGTGGGGGAGGGAAGGCAGCAGGTCACAGAGAGAAGAAAAGATAAAATACGAAAAGGAAGCAGGGAATGGGGCTAGCCAGAGAGAGGTAATGGCCGCTGAGTATAAAGGGGGCAGTGTCAAAGTCTGAGGGAGTGGACAGACTGGAAGTGGCCAGGGGCTGGGCATCACAATACAAGGTCACAAGTTGGAACAATATCTAGGAAGCGGAAGTTTCCAAAACTGATATTAGCTTAAGTCCTGCCAGGGTAAAGACAGGGGCTGAATTGGGCACCGGGGCATTTACAGGCTTAAGAGTCATGTGAGGCTCCATGGGCAGAGAGAGGCAGCATTGGAATGATAATAACAGTAAAGATCATGTTAATAGTAACAGATCTCATACAAATCTACGTACATGCAGATTTCAAATCTGCAATGAGCATTACATATGTTACCTCATTTGAGCACCACTGCAACCCCATGAGGTAGATACTACAGGTATTTTGGAGGCTGTGCCCATACAATGGGTAAGAAGAGGGTTATTAAAGGGGAAGGTGGAGGCAGAAGCTGAGCCAGTTAAGGGAGGACAGAGGCAGAGCCAGTACAGCAGAGACTGAGGCAAAAGAAGAGACAGTTCCAGAGGGGCAGGGGCAATAGGGGAAGGTGAGGAATGTGGGGAGAACAGGGAGATGGAGCCAGTACAGAGGTAGGGGATGAGGCAAAGCCACTACAAGCGCAGGGGGAGAGAGGCACAGCTATGTGTGGAGGAGGGGTGGGGGTGGGACAAGAGGCACCATAAGTACAGGGGGAAGGGAGGCAGGCAGGGAGTTCGGAGAATCAGGGGCAGAGCCAGGGTAAAGGGGACAGTGCAGAAAGGACAGGGGCAGACACAGTACAAGGGAGAAAGGCCAGGGCAGTACAGGAAAGCCTGTGGCAGAAAGGAGGAGAATGAGGCAGAGCTAGTGAGGGGCTGGGTGAAGACAAGCAGTACCAGAGGCAGTGCAGGGTTGGGGGGGTCGGTACAGAACTAGAGATAGAGGCAGTACAAGAGGTGGACAAAGGCAGAGGCAGTGTGGAGTGGAGGGGGGGGGTGGGGAGAAAGAGAGCAGAGCCAGTAAAGGGAGAACCAGAGCAGAGGAAGTGGAAGGGAGGGAAAGAGCCAATGCAGGGAGGATGGGAACAGAGGCAGTGCAGGAGGGACTTAGACACTGAGCGGGGGTAGGGGGGGGGAGGGAGCAAGAGGCAGGGCCAGTGCAGGAAGGATGGAGACAGAGGCAGTGCAAAGTGGGGGCGGGGCAGAGTCAGTGCAGGGGAAACTGATGGGGCCAGGTCAGGGGGAAATCTGCAAATCTAAGCCTGTATCTGTCCAGGTAGGTTAGTGGTGATGGAGAGGAGGAAAAGGAGGGGTAGATTAGATGGGAAGTACTGGGGACGGTGCCACTGAAAGAAACCAGGTTTAAAAGACACCAGTTTTTCGATCTTGAAGTCCCCTGTGAAGCCCACTGTCCACACAACCACAGAGAAAGTTGGTCATAGCTTCCAGCTTGGCTCCTCTGAGGGAGAGCCCCACGATTTTCCTGGTCACACCTGGACAGGTTAAATGCTACTTCTCACCCTTACCCTCCCTCCCCCACCTTGCATCTCAGGTTTACATTCACATCTGGTGACAAGAAAAGCTGGAGTCTCAAGGAGTTAGTCTTGCCCTGGTGGAAGATAAACAATATGGTGTAGTGGAAAGAGGACCTGGGGTCAAATTTTCATTGTTAAGACCTATGTGACATTGGATAAGTAATTTGGCTTCAGTTTGTCATCTCTAACATGAATGGGTTGAACTAAATGTTTTTTAAGGATACCTTCTAGCTTCCAAATTCTAAGAATCTAGCTATCTATTTTTTAACCAAAATTTTCAATAGTCTAACAGGCTATTGGGTCCTAGACTAATCTTCGTGGAAGGGGTCAGGCTTAGAAGTCAGTGCTTGAGATGTGTATATGTGGGGATTCTAGATCATGGAGTAGTGGGGAAGGCAAGCAGAGAGGGGTGTTATCAGAAGAGTACCTGTGGATGGGAAGAATGTATGTGTATGTTATCTGTGTGTGTGTGTGTGTATGTGTGTATGTGTGTATGTGAGAGAGAGAGAGAGAGAGAGAGAGAGAGAGAAGGAAGAATAGGTTAGGCGATGTTAAGAAGCTGGGGCGCCGAGGGGGGCTGTATTAGGTAAAGAGTGAAGAGAATGGGGAAATGGGAAAGGGCTTAAAGGGTCAAGGATGGGATATGCCAGCAGAAAGAGAACACTGGGAGAGTGCACAAGCTGTAAAAGGAAAAGGAGAGGCATTTTCATTAGGGAAAGGAGGCTTTTCAAGACTGAGGGGGAGGAGGAGGGAGGGAGATGTCAAGTGGGGGAGGGGTGTGCCAGGCAGAAGGAGGAGGATGCCCGTTCAGGACAAGAAGGATGCCATGAAGAGGGGTTAAAGGGATGCCAACTGGGAACAAATGATACAGGGGTGGAAGAATGGAGGAGGAGATGCCAGGGGAGCGTATGTGCCAGGAGAGAGATACCAGTATAGGAGGAGAGAGGGAGATGAGAAGATGCCAGGCAAAGAGGGGAGGGGCTATGCCAGGAGGGAGATGCCAGTCCGGGAGGGGAGGGGTAGATGCAGGCAGGGAGGGGAGGGGGTGATGCCAGAAGGGAAGGCGATGCCAGTCCGGGAGGGAAGGGGGAGATGAGGAGATGCCAGGTGGGGAAAGGAGGGGGAAATGCCGGGGGGAGGGGAGGGAGGTTGCCAGGCAGAGAGGGGAGGGGAGGGAAGACGCCAGTCAGGAGTGGGGGATGCCAAGCAGGGGGCTGCAGGGGCCGGGCCGCCCAGGTGGCTCACCTGCTCCCGGAGCTGCTCCGGTTCTGGCCCCGGGACTCCCAGCCCCGCGCTCTGGCCCTGGCCCCTCTCCCCGGCTTGGTGCTTGGGCTCAGGCTCGGCCAGCCCGGGCGCCTGCGCCGCTGCAGCCCCGGAGCGGGGGAGGCGCAGGGAGCGTCTGAAAAGAGCGTGGAGAGTGCGGCGAGTTAGGGATCAGAGCAGGGAGCGGGGAGCAGTGGTGGGGAGCCCCCCATCTCCTTGCTCACAATGTATTATTTTCCTGCATGGGGCGCTGCAATCTACCAGGAGCCCCTGCCCAGATCCATTTTGATGCACACCCGCATTGATCCACACGTGCCCATTTGCAGACAATCGGGGTAACAACACAGACGTTCACACAGATAGACACACATCCAGGAGCTCAGAAGCCAGTACCCAGACAAACACACACATCCCTAGACACAGACAAACACTCTCACACAGGCACCCACTGGGGCAGACTTACAGCCTACCACTTCACTCCCAATCAGTCATTTAGAAATAGTTTTGGAGGAAGGAAAGGCTACCTTTGGGGTGGGACCTTCAGGTTGGGATTCTGGCCGGGGTTTAGTCACGCCCTTCCACCTCTTCCACCTCGGTAGTCTAAGACAGAGCCTGGCTATTAGAAGGCTTCTTTCATGGCTTGTCAGTGACTGTGATGGTTTATCCATCGAAAGAAGCTAGGTCTCTGCTGGATCAGTGCCCTGATTTAGGGATCCTGAAGTTACCTAATGGATTTTGCTACCCTAAGGAGCCCCAGACAGCTGGGACTAGGGCTGGCGTTATGAGTAGGAGGGGTAGGTGGCATCCCACAATATTGGAGCTCTTGGCAGGGAAAGGTATTAAGTAATTCATTTCTCTTTTCCCTGTCTCAGTTTCCTTACCTATGTGACAGTGGCTGTCCTACAGAGCATATATGGGGATAAACCTGGGCTCTCACCACCGCTGGTGATGCATCATGCTCTATGGAATGGTTACTCTTACATTTATACAGAGAAGAGGTTACCCATATGATCCCTAAGGTAACTTTCAGTCCTAACTGGAGATTTACAAACCAATTGATTTGGGCCATTGGATCACCTCTCCAAGCTTGCTTCCTCCTCTACAAAATAGGGAAAACAATTCTTGTGGTAGGTACCCATCTCCTAGGGTGATTGTAGGGAGAGTTCTATGTAAACTGGGTAGCCAGTGCTGGTTGGGGCTCCATGAAGGGAGTCTGTGTCACAGCTGCAAATTGCAGCAACATCTGCTATCAGCTCCATCTTCACTCCCTCCCTTCTAGTTCCAAGGTTGCTTCTGGCTCCCTGACCCAGAATTGCCTGGCCTCCTACCTTTAGCAGGAGCACAGTAAAAATTTCTGTCCTGGGTAGAGCACCCTTCTCCTTTGCTAAAGCTGGGCTCTCTCATTTTCTATTCCCCTGCCATGCCTACAGACTTTTCCAGTTTCCTTGGGAGACCACACACAGACCACCCATAAACAGCGATGATTTTTAAAGGCACTTATTAAAAGAAACAAAGGGGGAGGAGGGGAACCCTACTGCAATTAGAGGGAAACAGCTTTATCTGTTCCCTAGATACAAAATTGTTTCTAAATCTTTGTCCTACTTCTCTCCCTATATGAATAGAAAAAGCAAATGACTGGGGTTGGAGTCCTTGGCTCTTGGGTTCCCAGGTTCTTGGGTAAATCACTCAATTTATTTAAGCCATGGTTGCCTCACCTTAAAATAGAAAGAAGAATAACTAGTAGTGGAAGCAGGTACATTTTAGGTCCCCTCCTAACATCCTCTGATACTGTAATACCTCACAAAGTTGTTATGAAGATCAGATGAGAATGCATGTGAAAGTGATTTGTAAACTGTAAAAACTCTATGCACATGCAAGGAATTAAATTTATTTTTCTGCACTCTGGGAGTGCTTAGTTCAATTCAATAATAGAGAACTCCCAGACTCTTTTTGGCTGACTCTTGCCTTGAGCCCATAGGCTACCTTTTCCCCCCCAGGGCAATGAGGGTTAAGTGACTTGCCCAGGGTCACACAGCTAATAAATGGCAAGTGTCTGTGAACTCAGGTCCTCCAGAATCCAGGACAGGTTCTTTATCCACTGCACCACTTAGCTGCCCCTAGGCTACCTTTTAATTTTCCTTCATCATTTTCATTTTATCAGCTGCCTGAAGGAAAATGACTCTCCATCTTGATCTGAACCTGGCTGGTTCTGATGTTCTCACCCTAGTCTTCCCTTCCCTGGAAAGGGGTCCAACCTTACTGCTTCCTGTTCCTGTTACCAAAATCTGCTTGTCTCCTTGGCCTGGGCATTAAGCTCATCTACATCTGGAGGCTTGGCTCCCCTTAGCCTAACCTACTGGCTCAAGTTAACAGATTGGCCCAATTTCCTAGGTGTGACACAATGACCTTATCCGAGCAGGTATTTGTGAGGGTTTTCTTCAAGGTCCTTTCATTACATTCTTAGGATGAGATATTTTCAGCACACAGCATCAGAGAATCTAAGAATGCATGTCAGAGGTCATCTGGTCAGAATCGCCTCCTTCCTAATACAGAATCGCTTTTATTTTATGCCAGGAGCGATCCTGCTCCCCTTGGATTAGTACTTAGCCTGGTGCCTGGCACATAGTAGATGATTAATGTTTGTCCATGGACTTAGATTAGATATAATAACAGCGTACTAATGACCTTAGAGTTCATTTACTCCAACTTTCCTCCCAAAGCGTGACTCTCTACGACCTTTCTAACAAGAGGTCCTTCTGCTTGAATGCTTTCAGTGACAGGAAGCTCAGCACGTCACATAGCAGCCCATTCTACTTTCAAAAGGCTCTAATTAGGAAATTCCTTCTTCTATGGAGATATAATCTGCCTTTCTTTATCTATCTCTTATTAGATTGCTAAGAGCATTTTATCTCCTCACTATGACCACATTAAAAAAACAACCCATTACTTTCAAATGAACATAAAATCATTGAGTTAGAGCTGGGAAACTTCATTTCACAAGCACGGAAACTGAGGCCAAGAAATACTCTATCTTCATTTGCCAGTAATTCTCCCGCAATGTGTTAAAAGCCACAAAAGAAAGAATATGTAGGAATAAATAACACAGCTACTCTTTGAATATCTATATATCGGGGACTGAAGCTTGCAAGGCACATGGCCGGTGATGGCTTGCATGGGAAAGATGTATAAAATAATATAATCAAGGACGCATATGACCGGAAAAGGGCTGGTTATGGAGTGAAAACAAGGGATAATGGTTTCATCACTGCACTGGTACGCTGGAAATTTTTAAAGTAGAAGAGGAATGTTTCTGGTGCTTTAGGTCCATTTTCTTTTTTTGTTTTTGTTTTTTTTTTTTTGCAGGGCAATTGGGGTTAAGTGACTTGCCCAGGGTCACACAGCTAGTAAGTGTTAAGTGTCTGAGGCCTGATTTGAACTCAGGTCCTCCTGAATCCAGGGCCGGTGCTCTATCCACTACACCACCTAGCTGCCTGGTCCATTTTCTACAGAGGATGCAAGGCATAAAATTTCCTTCTGGGCTCATTCCCCAATCCATATTGGCACTGGCAGGTTGGGTCCCCCAAAAGTGGCTGCTACTACTCTCAGAGTTGTAGGGGTAATCTTATGGGTGGCTATTCTTACACAGTAGTTCTTAAATCCCCACCAGTGGGCTTCCTCCTAACAGGCCATAAGACTCAGTTCTCAGCAAAGGCATTTACTCAAATGGTAGAAGAACAGAAGTTACTAAACATTTTTCCCAAGAAACACGGGGTCTATTCTTTCACAGATATATACAGAGTCTTTGACAGGGTGGGGAGAGAACAGGGGCTGAAAACTTAAAATGCATTGGTAACGAGGCATATATGCAAGGGACGCAACACATGGTCAAAACAACTCATGACTGCAGAACTGTAAGACCTTGATGTACTTCCTTTCTATAAAGGATCTTAAAGAAGTTCACTGATGAGTGTTAAGTTGGTAATGGATAAGTTCCTTCCTTACTTAGCTAGTTAGCTTTTCAAAAAGCAAGGTATCTTTGCTGAATGTGCAGCTCAACTGGGCTTACTCCTCGTGGAAAATGGATCAATATGCTGCTGAGCTGGGTTAAGTAGTTCATTCAGCTACTGAATTGTCTCTTCACTGGGCTTGGATATTACTGAACTAGACCAGGAACACTGGTCCACTGAGATACTTCTACACTGGGCCAGAAAGGCTGTTCTGCTGTTGGGTAGGTAGTGCTGGATATGCCCAGCAAGATACCCTGATGCTGGACTGCTGCTGCCAGGCTAGGCCAGGAAAATCACAACCAATGGGCTATGGCTGCCTTAGTTGTGTCAGCCAGATTCTTCAGATGTTGGGCTCTTTTTAGGCAATATGCACACTGATAAAGAAAGCTACTCTGCCCAAAATATCTTTCTTGCCTTGTCTTCCTGAAATTCCCACCTTACTAACTTCTTAGGGAAAAGGCATTGACGGTCAGTTAAAACAAAAAGTGTTACCTAAGAAGAGGAACAACATAGTAGCTATTGACACTATAGCTCAAGTTAATCAAGCAGATTATACCCACAAAGAGCCAAGCTCTTTGGAACTCTCAGGTAAATTTTTTGTTTGTTTGTTTGTTTTTGTTTTTTTTGCGGGGCAGTGGGGGTTAAGTGACTTGCCCAGAGTCACACAGCTAGTAAGTATCAAGTGTCTGAAGCCAGATTTGAACTCAGGTACTCCTGAATCCAAGACCGGTGCTTTATCTACTGTGCCACCTAGCTGCCCCCCCTCAGGTAAATTTTGATGGGAGTTAGTAAAAGATAAATTTCCTAGCCTGGGTCCCTGTAAAGGAGGAGTAGGAAGGACCTGAGGGCAGCTCTTGGACACAAGGTACCATGGAATGGGTAGATCCATTCTGCCATAATTTTTTTCTATGTCTAGTCATGTCTCTGCTGGGCTAGTTATAGCCCTACTAATGTGCACCCCTAAATCAAAGATTCTTATGCTGGGATCTAGAAACCCCAAGGAGTCTGTGGGTAGATGTAAGGGGGTCCATGCACTTGCATGGGAAAAAATTACATTTTTATTTTCACTAATTTCTTGGGGTGGGGCAATGAAGGTTAAGTGACTTGCCCAGGGTTACACAGCTAGTAAGTGTCAAGTGTCTGAGGCAGGATTTGAATTCAGGTCCTCCTGAATCCAGGGCCAGTGCTTTATCCACTGTGCCACCTAGCTGCCCTTATTTTTACTAATTTCTAACACATTTTGCTTTTCCTTTATTTAATGAATTTTTAAAATCTGAGAAAGGGTTCCAGATTGCTAAAAGAGTCCATGATACAAAAAAAGGTTAAGAATCCCTGTCCCAAAGGTAGATTTTTCTTATGAGTTGTGTATAAACAATCACAGAGGCAATATGAAAAGTGAAAAAGGTACTACATGAGGACTTGGAAGACTTGAATTATAGTTCCAGTCTTGATAATCTCTTGCTATGTGACCTTAGAAGAATCACCAAACCTCTTGTCTGCAAAATATTGATACCTTACAGGGGCACTGTAAGAATGAAAGGATATAATGGCTCTGAAAGTGTTTTGTAATGTGACTGTAACCTGCCATTGACCACACCCATGTAGAACAGATAGACCTGGGGCAGCTAGGTGGTGCAGTGGATAGAGCACCGGCCCTGGAGTCAGGAGTACCTGAGTTCAAATCTGGCCTCAGACACTTAACACTTACTAGCTGTGTGACCCTGGGCAAGTCACTTAACCCCAGTTGCCTCACTAAAAAAAAAAAAAAAAGAAAGAAAAGAACAGATAGACCTGGGGCCTCCCACTGGTAAACCTGGTGGACAGATGGTTTGCCCAAGTTTTAGAGTCTGCTGATATGGCCAAAGGCAGGGCATATAAAATGTTATACAAATGTGAGTATTATTATATGGAGATCTATAGTTATTCCTGTTGCCCCAGAGAGATAATGATGGCCCTCATTGTTATAAAAAGATCAGTATCCTATTCATCCTTCAAGGCCCTGCTCAGATCTTCTGTCTTCCATGAAGTCTCCCTGACCTCTATAGCCCTAGATGATGTCATTTGAGGAGAAGCTGCTCTAGCCCTCATGGTCTGAAACATTCATTTGGCCCAATTATGGGCTGCATTGTATTGTTAGTGATAGATTCTATCACACATCACCCACCCACCCACCCACCCATCCATCCATCCATCCATTTAACCAATGCACATATAAAAAGTTCTTTAAGCCTGTGTTCATCCCATCTGATCTTCCTCACAGACCTCCCTGTGATGAGTCAGGGCAGGTAGTATGTCCACATTTAGGAAACTTCAAAAGGCAGCCTCATGGATCATGGAATAGTGTGGTAATTCTCAAAGTATGGTCCTGGTACTTCTTTTCTGTAAGGTCAAAGCTATTTTCCTAATACTAAGATACTACCTGTCTTTCCCAATTACATATCTGTGTGAGGTCAGATTTTCTTCATATGTTTAAAACATATATCACAACAGATTGAATGCAGAAGCAGATATAAGAATCTAGCTATTTTCTATTAAAGGAAACATTGAGGGGGCAGCTAGATGGCTCAGTGGATGAATCACTGGTCCTGTATTCAGGAGGACCTGAGTTCAAATCTGGCCTCAGACACTTGACACTTAATAGCTGTGTGACCCTGGGCAAGTCACTTAACCCTCATTGCCCTACAAAAAACAAAAACAAAGGAGACATTGAGATTTGCAAAAAAAAAATGTGTAAAACAAAGCCACTCTTCTCATTTAATTGTTTTTGTTTTAGAAAATATAGTTATTTTACATAACTATGTTATTTATATTTACTTCTATTTTCTTTTTTTTGATGGGGCAATGAGGGTTAAGTGACTTACCCAGCTGGGAAAAAATGACATTTTTATTTTCACTAATTTCTTGGGGTGAGGCAATGAAGGTTAAGTGACTTGCCCAGGGTTACACAGCTAGTAAGTGTCAAGTGTCTGAGGCTGGATTTGAACTCAGGTCCTCCTGAATCCAGGGCCAGTGCTCTATCCACTACGCCACCTAGCTGCCCCTTGCTCAATAATTTTTAAGAATATAAAGGGGTTCTAAACATTGAAGAAGCACTGGTTTAGTTATGAGGACAGGGGATTCAGAATGAGGAAGATCTGGGTCCAAATTCCGCCTTTGACACTTATGGAGTATAGGCAAGTCACTTAACTGCTTCATGCTATGTAAAACGAGCAGGTTGAACTCAATGGCCTTTAAAAGACCTCTTCTAGTCAGAAAACTACAATCCTAATTTTTATTTTACAGTCATGGAAGCCGAAACTTCCAAGAGTTTGGTTGAGTTACCTAAGGTCAGACAGTAGGGAGAGGCTGAGTTAGAACCCAGATCTCCTTTATGAAGTTGCAGGATTTCTTTTCCACTTTACCTCATAGTCTAATTGGGAGATCCAGGATCCTTTAGCTATTACAAAGGGACGTGTTGTCAGTTTTAGTGTGTAAGCCTCCAGTGGGCAAGGGCAGAACAGGGTATTAGGTTCTCTAATACCTTTAAATAGTCCAATTATGTATGATAAAAGTGACAAAGATTTTTAGCCACTCCTCACCCTGGGAAAAATCATGAAGTCAGAAAATGTTTCTTTGTTGCCCCAGTCTTTCAGAAGGGAGCCCCGCTCCCTGCTCCGGCATCTCTCCCCCTACCTCCGTCCCATGCTACCTTCATGTTTTGCTTTATTTCTCCCTCTGACTTCTACTGAAGGGCCCCATCAAGGTCTGCCCTACCTAGGCAGCATCCATTATCTCTACATTTTCACTCTTCCTTTCTTCCTCTCAAAATCTACCCATCCTATGTCCTATTATTCTCTTAGGGGGATCACTAAAGCTTAAATAATAAACTACTGCATTCTGCCTGTAGTACACAGTTGCTGATAACGGCATCCTGTGTTGCTTACTCCTCCTCAGAGTGTTGACATTTTAGTAGAGGGCTTCTAGAAATGCAAATGAATGAACGTGGTATTTGGGATGCCATTTACGGGCCATTGGGGGAAAGGTTTTTGTCCAGAGGAAACCCCTGCTAAAGGATGCTATATGTACCTACGTCGTGTGATTTGAAGGGTGCTAGAGGTTTTTTTACCCCCAAAATACGTTTATTGTAACAATCTATGCCAGTGTTTATAATCCCATCATTATTCTTTTATCCATTTGAGCTAAGGGTCTTTAAGAGTTCCCTTTGGATTTAAAGTATCCTCCCCCATCCTCACCTCCCAACAATCAACACAGTAAGTCAGCAATTTACCTTAGGATGTCTATCATTCTTTTAAAAGTAAATTTTAAAAAATGAATAGGAATCCATTTTCTTTTCCTCTTGCCTTCTCCCACACATGTTGAAAAAAAAGGGAAGAAAACCTCTCATAACAAAAATACAAAGGCAAAACAAATCCTTACATTGGCCCAAAATAAATGTTTTATTCATCCATCACCCCTCTGAAAGTAGGTGGGTAACTTGTTTCATGGAGGTTGGGGTAGGTAGGTGGTGCAATGGATAGAGTGCTGGCCTTGGAGTCAAGAGGACTTGAGTTCAAATCTCACCTCAGACACTTACTAGCTGTGTGATCCTGGGTAAGTCACTTAATCCCAATTGCCTTAAAACATCCTGGGCCATCTCTCATCATCTTGATGTATATCTTGCCACTGGACCCAGATGGCTCTCAGAGTGAGGTTGGTGACTTTGCACAGCCCTCCCTCACTTAAATCCAATTCAGTGCAAGTCATGACATCACCGCCATGTCATGGTCCTCTTCAAAAACAGACCAACAACAACTTGTTTCATGATCAGTCCTTTTGAATTGTGTTGGTCACTGCATTGATTAGAGTTTTAAAGTCTTTCACAGTCTTTTATATTTATAATGTTATTCTTATTGTATAAATTGTTATCCTGGTTCTGCTCACTTCATTTTGTATCAGTTCATTCATGTCTTCCAAAGTTTCTTTGAAACTGCCCCTTTCATAATTTCCCACAGCAAATTGTATTCTATTACATTCATATACTCTAAGTATATACTATACTATACTATACTATACTATACTATACTATACTATACTATACTATACTATACTATACTATACTATACTATACTATACCCCAACTGATGGATACCTCCTTACTTTTTACTTTTTTACTTCTTTATCACCACAAAAAGAACTGTTACAAATATCTTTGTATATATGGGTCCTTATCTGATTCTTTTTAATTGGATAGCTTTCTTAAAACTTTTTAGGGAATGGGATACAAATCAGGTAAGTTTCAAAAGGGGGGAAGGCAGGTAGATGGAGAAGTGGAAGGTAAATGGGGAAAATGGAGGTAGGTAAATGGAAAGGGAAGCCCAACAAGAGCAACATGAGGATACTGGATGCCTGGTGGAGAATTCCAGGAGATGGAAGGAAGTCTGAACAATCAAGTCAAAAGGTCAGAGAACTAGTTCTTTTGACTCCTCCCAGTTCAGTACAGGCTGGACCTCAGAAGTTGGGCTTAACCTTAGATTGGGGTGAGGAAACTATGAGAGCACAAATAGTGGGCAGAGTTAAGGGCTACATTTAACAGCAGGGTCGAGGGTCAAGTTCAATGACTCAGTCAGGAAACATCATTTACTGTACACCCATTATATTCAGGGGTCAAATGGGCTGATACCAAAGAAGCAGATCCCAGTTCCTGTTGGACTGGTTACAGTTGATGGCTCCCTGCAGAGTTAGAATTAGCTCAAATGTACCTAGCTCCTTGCCCCTAGTCTGCACAAGTAATTTGCATATTTTTGGTTTTGTTTTTCTTTTACCCTGGGTCTACCTGAGTCTATATCCTCTTTCTCTTCAGATAAGAAAGGGAAAGGGCATGGATTAGCCCCAGTTTAGATCAGAGGAAAGAGCAATGGATTGAAGTGGAAGCCAGAGGATCTGGCTTCAAATTTGCCTTTGACACTTTGTGGCAAAGAGTTCTGGGACTAGGTGAATCACTTCATTTCCCTGGACTTCATTTTCTTTATCTGCAAAATGAGGGTGTTGGAAGTAAATACACTTTTATTAAGTTTCTACTATGTGTCAGACACTGGACTAAACACTTTATTAATATCTCATTTTGCCCTCACAACAACCTTGGGGGTAGGTGCTATTATTATCTCCATTTTACACTTGAGGAAACTGAGGCAGGCAGCAGTTAAATGTCTTGTCCAGATTCACATCGCTAATAGGTGTCTGAGGTTAGACTTGAACTCAAGTCTTCATGACTCCAGGCTCAGCACTTTATCCACTGTGCTATCTACCTGTTTCTGTTGCATTCGAGGACCTCTAAGGTCCCTTCCAACTGTAAATCCATGATCCAGGTGCTTCAATCCTGCTCTATGTTCAATTTGTTCTCATTTGGCAGCTCTTCTAGCACTTAGAATGGCCAGGGCAGTAAGTCTGTAGTGGAAACTGACTAGGTACTCAGTCCTCCACTCTTATCTGAAGTGAAAGAGGAGACACAGGCAGAGAGATGCAGCTTCCAGTGAGAGAGGAACTTACTGACTCCCGAGATAGCCCCTCCCGCTTCTGGATAGCCTGAATTGTTCAGGAAGTCTGTCCTTTGAGCTTACATCTGCTTCTTCAACTTCCAGCCATTGCTCCCAGGTCTGCTCTTGGAGGCCAAAGAGATCAAATCTGATCACCCTTCCATGTAAAAGAAGACACCTGTTAGGGCCCATTTCTAAGACTTCTCCAGGCTAAACATTCCCACTTTCTTCATCTGGACCCTCATATGGCATGACCTGCAGCCCTCTCACCACCTTGCTCATCCTTCTCTGGATGTCTGCCTTCCTAAAATGTGGCACTCTTTCATCTGTACATCAATCCAGAGCTTATTGAGTGCCTACCCCATTCTCAACTCCATGATTTGGGGTAAAAAATCTGATAAGATTCAATACGAGCATGTTTGGCTTTAGGGTTTTACTGATTCTGAAAGAGGTTTGGGGGAACCAGACAAGATGAAAATAGCCAGCATGCTTTTATTGAGTACTTACTATGTGCAGAACACTGGGGAGGAGGTGGGTATCAGGAATAGTAGGAAGGAGCTGGATTCTCGAGGTGCAAGGACTAGAACACTTTAAGAAATGGACTTCCAGATCATCCATATATTTCTCTGTTTCTGGAAGGAGTGTGTGTGTGTGTGTGTGTGTGTGTGTGTGTGTGTCCGCACTCGCGCATTGTGCCCCTGTGCACATGTGTGTGTGTGTGCTGGTTTTTTGGCCAAAGGGAAAGGAAGTATGTTATCAGTTAGGCTGGAACCACTATGTTAAGAGGTACACCAAGAACACTAATCTTCCTGAGTTCTGCTTCTTTAGGCAGTAGGGTAGGGCTAGCTCCTATGGTCCAGTCTCTTTGTACCTGTATTAGAAAGCTCATGTCCAGGAGTGTGGGATGGGGATCTTAGTAGAATCAAGGAGTGGAGTGTCAGAGGACAATGGAGCCAGAAACTGAATCTCAATGGAAATTCTTGTTTAGGCCAACAGGTATCAGTGTCCATGTATGAGTTCCTTCCCCTATTTTTGATGTCTCTTGTTCCTTGAAAAATAAGAATCTAGGGGCAGCTAGGTGGCGCAGTGGATAAAGCACCCGCCTTGGATTCAGGAGGACCTGAGTTCAAATTCGCTGTGTGATCCTGGGTAAGTCACTTAACCCTCATTGCCCAGCTCCCTCCCAAAAAATAATGAGAATCTAGCAATGACAATGGCTGGAAAAAGAGAGGAGAACAGAAAGCAAAGGAGATGGACACAGACAGGTGATTGAGTCCTCGTTACTTTTCACTTCTTTGCCTCCAAATTTCAGATGTCCTTCAAACCAAGAGGAAAATCTGAAGCCGACAGTCAGGACTTTGGGGTTCTTGTCTTAGTCCAAGTTCTTTCTCTCTCTCTCTCTCTCTCTCTCTCTCTCTCTCTCTCTGTCTCTCTCTCTCTCTGTCTCTCTCTGTCTCTGTCTCTGTCTCTCTCTCTCTTTCTCTCTGTCTCTGTCTCTCTCTCTCTCTGTCTTCTGTCTCTCTCCTTCTCTGTCTCTGTCTCTGTTTCTGTTTCTCTCTCTCTCTCACTTTCTTCCTGCCATCTCTGAGTGACTCTGATCATATCATTCCTCTGTTCAAAAGTCTTTAGTGGTTCCCTATTGCCTAATAAAAATAGCTAACATGTATATAGTGCTTACCATGAGCCAGGCGCTGTAATAAACACTTTACAATTATCCTCATTTGATCCTTACAACAACCTTAGGAGGTAAATGCTATTTTTATCTCTATTTTACAGTTGAGGAAACTGAGGCAAACAGGTTAAGTGACTTGCCCAGGGTCACACAGTTAGTAAGTATCGGAGGCTGGATTTGAAATCAGGTTTCCCTGACTTCAGGTTCAGCACTCTATCCACTGTACCACCTAGATACCTATAGAATAAAGTTCTAATATGTTAACTAGGCATTCAGAAAACCAAGACTTCTCTTCTCCCAAGCTCTTGCCCCAGCTCCACTTCTCATGCAGGTATGGATATCTAGTAATTGTTCCTCACCAATGAGGACAGTCTCCTACAAATGAACAGGAGCCCAGAGTTACAAACCTAATAGGTGCTCATTAAACATTTAACTCCAATTAACAGTAGGTCAGAGCTGTGTGTGTGTGTGACTTTCTAGTGCCACCTGGTGGGCTTTTGAGTGTATGACCACCCTCTTCTCCCTGTTCTATACTCCCTGTTCTATAAGAGTGAGAATGGGGGAAAGAAGAGTTGGATCGTACAGAACTCACTTAGCCATCGCCTGCCCTAAAATAGGTCGCAGGGGGTTTTTTATAGCTATCTTTGTTTTCAACACTTCTTATTTCTTGCCATTATTTAGTATGACACTTAAAGATTCAGAGAACAGAACCTGAGAATCTGAACACCAGAAAGGACCTTGACCAATCCAAAGCTGAATGACATTGATAACACAACCAGCAAATGGCCATACAACTTTCACATGACAACTTCCAATGGGAGCTAACCCACTGTCTCCTGATGCAGCCTAGTAGACCTCAGGATAGGTCTAATTTTGTTAGGAAGGTGTTTGTTTTTTTCTTTCTTCTTTTCTTTTCTTTTTTCTTTTTTTTTTTGGCAGGGCAATGAGGGTTAAGTGACTTGGCCAGGGTCACATGGCTAGTAAGTGTCAAGTATCTGAGGTTAGATTCGAACTCAGGTCATCCTGAATCCAGAGTCTGTGCTTTATCCACTGCACCACCTAGATGCCCTTCTTTTTTACCCCCTAACATTAAGCCTAAATTTGCTTCTTCAAAGAATTACCCTGGAGTCAGGAGGACCTGCCTTCAAATCTAGGCTCAGACACTTGACACTTATTAGCTGTGCCCCCTGGGCACACTTAACCCCAATTGCCTCAAGCAAAAAATTGCCCCCAGTTTTTTAAAACAAATTTTTCAATATATATTTTTGCATCACCTGAATTTCCTCTTTTATCCCTCCTCTCCCTCCCTCCCATCTCACTTAATAAATTTGGTTGTATTTTTTTTTTAAAGAGGTGACAACTAGGTGGTGCAGTGACTAAAGCAAGGGCCCTGGAGTCAGTAGGACCTAAGTTCAAATTTGACCTCACACACTTAGCAGCTGTGTGACCCTGGGTAAGTCACTTAACCCTGATTGCAGAGAGAAAGAAAGATTTCTTCTTTGGGACTAAGCTTGTTCTCTGGAATTTTGCAAAGTCCATATTTGTGGTTGTTCTTTTCCTTTACATTGTTGTAATCAATATGTATATTTAAAAAAATTTTTTTTGGTTGGGCAATGAGGGTTAAGAGACTTGCCCAAGGTCACACAGCTAGTAAGTGTCAAGTGTCTGAGGCTGGATTTGAACTCAGGTACTCCTGAATCCAGGGCCAGTACTCTATCTACTGCGCCACCTAGCCACCCCCAATCAATATGTATATTGATTTCTTGACTGCTTGCTTCACTTTGCATCACTTTGTATAAGTCTTTTCAGGCTTCTCTGTACTAATCATATTTGTCATTCCTTATAGCACAGTAATATTCCATTACATTCACATACCATATTTTGTTTAGTCATTCTCTTACAGATGTCCCTAGTTTTGCCCTGAAGGCAAACCAAGGCCAACAAAGTCTAAAACCTCTTCCACATGTCAATTTGGAAAACTTTAAGAAAGTTACTATGTTCCATCTGCATATTCTCTTCTTCTTTTTTTTTTTTTTTTGCGGGGCAATGGGGGTTAAGTGACTTGCCCAGGGTCACACAGCTAGTAAGTGTCAAGTGTCTGAGGCTGGATTTGAATTCAGGTCCTCCTGAATGCAGGGCCGGTGCTTTATCCACTGCGCCCCCTAGCTGCCCCTGCATATTCTCTTCTTCAAGGCAAATAACCCAGTTCAATTGAGACTTGTGTAGCATAGCTTCTAGTTCCCTCAGCATCCTAGCCACCCACCTCTGAATGGCTTCTAGTTTGTCAATGTCCTTCCTAAAACATGCTGTCCAGCACTGAACACAATACTTCAGCAGACCTTTGATTGGGGCAGATACATATAGTAAAGCTATTATCGCCTATATTTGAACATTAGTGACTTCTCTTAATCAATACATCAGCATTTATTAAATGCCTACTATGTGCTAGGTGTTGGAGACACAAAGACAGAAATGGAATCATCTTAAAAGAGCTTACATAGGGAAAATCACAGGGAGTTGAAGTATGTGCAGATCTTTCCTTCCTGGTTCTAGTCAAAGTGATTCCATGGAAACTTGGGAAGACGCTTTTTCTGGCTATGTGTGACTGAGAGGCTGGTACATTGCTATGATGAAAGGTCTCCTAATGGGTGCAGAGCCTTGACTCAGGATCGCTAAGCTGTAACTCAGTGTGCTTACAAAAGTAGTAGCCTGTCTATATTTCTTTCTTTCTCTGCCTCTCGTCTGAAATGTGAAGGTTGCTTTGAACTGCATTCTAGAGAGGCAGATAGGGGAAGGGCAATAGCCCAGTCTTCTACCTGACCAGTGGCAGCCATGAGCACATAGCTGTCTCTATCTCTTTTTGTTGTTGTTGTTGGTTTTTTTGTAGGGGGTTTTTGGGTTTTTTTTTTTGCGGGGCAATGAGGGTTAAGTGATTTGCCCAGGGTCACACAGCTAGTAAGTGTCAAGTGTTTGAGGCCAGATTTGAACTCAGGTCCTCCTGAATCCAGGGCCAGTGCTTTATCCACTGTACCACCTAGCTGCCCCTGTCTCTAACTCTTTGTGTTTGCTTCCCTGAGTTGGTGACCTCATAGCATCCTCAAGGTAGACATGTCCAGACTAACCTAGTGGGTTCAGGAAATCCAGAGATCCCCAGCAAGTCTCATTAGTTATCAGAGCTAAATGGTGGCAGTGGCAACCAGAGCTATAGTGTCCATCTGATGGCAGTGGAAATATGGCCCCAAAGGACACTGACAGCTTCAAGGAGAGTGACCCCTCATAGTGAAGAGAAGTGATTGCTCTGAACTCTTAAAAAAAAAAAAAGCATAATCTCTGGGAGCCCAGCTGAGAGGCTCACCCAGTAGGTAGCTACACCCAAGGAGAACTTCATGAGGAAGAAAAGGCTTTCCAGAGTCAGAAGTTGGAAGGTGTCCCTTTGTCAAGTGCTCTCTCCATGTGTACTTCACTACCATTTCACTTTAAGATTGAGCCCAGGGGCAGCTAGGTGGCACAGTGAATAGAGCACCAGCCCTGGATTCAGGAGGACCTGAGTTCAAATCTGGCCTCGGACACTGGACACTTACTAGCTGTGTGACCCTGGGCAAGTCACTTAACCCCAATTGCCTCACCAAAAAAAAAAAAAGATTGAGCCCACCTTTCCACATACATCATGTACATTTGTGGGATAGTGTGCCTTGGGTTTGGGGCGGGGATAAGTATTCTTGTATCAACTATTCTTGCTATACTTTTTCAGTAAATACCTTGTCTAAAAAGGAAATTCAGTCTAATGGACTAGTTGCTAACAGCACCTTGGTGGGGGCTTAGGGTCAATAGTATTAGAAACTCAGTCCCTCGGTATTATCCCCTAGGAACCCAAGAGAAGAGTCAACAAACCCTCTGGGAACCGCAACAGACTAATGCAAGTTTAAGTTGGAAAAAGTGGCATCAAAGGAGGTGCTATACATGCACATATATACACATATATATGCCTATGCGTGTGTACACACACACACACACACACACACACACACACACACACATAACACACACCCTGGATCTCCCAGAGCTAGTCTGCCTACACTTCTCCTTAGGGTTTCAGGGTATCCTGAGGGGTTTGTGAGTTGTTTCTGTTCTCTGCTATCACCTTGAACCCCCTACCAGCTGTGTTCTCCTGCATTTGTTAGAGGCCAATAACCAGAAACCAGCTAACTGTTTAACAGTGAATAGCTTTTACAAAGGGATATTTACTTCAAAGAAGTAGCAGGAACAAATGGAGAAGCATTTCCACCCAATATCTTGAGGGTGCTATACCACCTTGGTTTCTAGGGGATAGAGGAGTAGGCACTAAACCTGGATCAGTTTCTATATAATACTGGCTCCACCAAATTCATATCCACATATAGCTTGATTGTCAGATGCCCCCTTCTACAGGGCTAGTGTCCCAAAGGTCACTCCCTTAGCTTGCGCCATGCTGCTTGAGGTATATATGATATGGTAGGGCTTGCTATAACACTTGGCTTGGATTTCAACTCCCAGATTCCTGTGGCTTGCCATTCTGTGTTTGAAGAGCCTTCCATCTAGAAGGGAAAAAACGAATGAAGAGGCCAAGGAGGTCCCATTTCCTGGGGGTCATATGGTCTCAGAGGGGGAAGTCCCTAAGACCCTTCTCCTTATCACATGATCTCTCACTAGTCACCAAAGGCCCCCAGACTCAAATGAAGCAGAGGGCGTGGAAGCTCAGGCTTTTTTGGAAAATCCAACACAGTCCAAAAAAAAAAAAAGATTCCTCCCAACCAGGTGGTTAACCAACTGGGACCAATAGAGTGTCTCTGTAGGCCCTACAGTCTAAGTCACTTCCTTTACATATCATCATGATTCTCCCAGAAGCCATCTCCCTAGTATCCTCCACATGGAGAGACACCATCTGAGCAGCCCAATGGGGTCACACATGTACCAGATCCCCATTATATATTATAAAAAATACACAGCAAATTTTTGAAAGAAAAGTATTAGTAAATGGTGGGGTGGGGGTAGAATAGTGGTTATGAAAGCTTCCATGTAGGTGACACTTACACTGTGCCTTGTAGGAAATTGGGAATACCAAAAGGTGATGGTGTTCCAGGTGTAGGGGACAGCCAAAGACAGAAGTTGGGGAACTGAGTGTGCAGAACTGGAAAAGGCCAGTATGACTGGATGGCAGAGTTCAAGGAGGAAGACTGGAAAGATACGAGGTTATGAAGAACTTTAGATGTCAAACAGAGGAGTTTATCCTTGGTCCTAGAGAGAGGCCCACTGAAGTTAATTGAGTAAGAGAGTGAGTTGGCAGTGGGGCTGGAGTGTCAAGGATAGAGCACACGTTAGCTGGCACTAATACTGCCTGAAATTATGCACATCACTGGTGCAGCTAGGTAGCACAGTGGATAGATCACCAGCCCTGGAGTCAGGAGGACTTGGGTTCAAATCCAGCCTCAGACACTTAATACTTACTAGCTGTGTGACCCTGGGCAAGTCACTTAACCCCAATTGCCTCACCAAAAAAAAAAAAGAAAGAAATTATGCACATCACCACCACAGGTGTTGGCAAGCAAAGAGAACCATGCTGTCAATCCCCCTTGAGTTTGAGCTTCTAAGTCACAGATATAAGGAAAACTCACTCCTCTCTTCCTTCTCATGCATGGGCAGAACTTCCCTAGCAACCCACTTCCCTTCTGAGAAGTGATTTTCCTTTCAGGCTCAATGCACTCCACAGCAAAGAGTACAATGGCTACCTTTCTTTCTCATTTCTGAGCCTCTACTGGCTTACATTTTTACTAGGAGTATATTGGTCTCAGACTCTTTGTCAAACATGCTATATATAACATTGTAGGGGATGAGGGAGGCCTGGTTCAGCTACTGCTGAGCAAATAGTCTCCCATTTCTGAATAAAGAATGCATTCCTTTCTCTTTACTGCCCCCAAACCCTCAACCTAACTCAGCTAAGGTTTTTCTCCATAGAGGGGAATACACTCCCTACCCTTCTCCTCCTCATCTCTAGATCTGAGTAAACAGTAAAATAAAATAAACAGTTTGGGTTTGTGTTGGCCAATATGTTAAAAGTTTACAATCCAACCATTCTGGAGAGCAATTTGGAACTATGCCCAAAGGGCTATCACACTGTGCATACCCTTTGATCCAGCAATACCACTGCTAAGTTTATATTTCAAAGACATCCAAAAAAGAGAAAAAGACCCATTTGTACAAAAATATTTATAGCAGCTCCTTTTGTGGTGGCTAAGAATTGGAAGTCAAAGGGATGCCCATCAACTGGGAAGTGGCTAAAAAAATTGTGGTAGGGGGCAGCTAGGTGACACAGTGGATAAAGCACCAGCCCTGGATTCAGGAGAACCTGAGTTCAAACCTGAGTTCAGACACTTGACACTTATTAGCTATGTGACCCTGCAAAAAAAAAAATTGTGGTATATGATTGTGATGGAATATTATTGTGCTATAAGAAATGACAAGCAGGATGATTTCAGGAAGGCCTGGAAAGACACATATGAAATGATGTATAATGAAGTGAGTAGAACCAGGAGAACGTTATTCACAGTGACAGCAATATTGTTTGATGAAGAGCTATGAATGACTTAAACTATTCTCAGCAATTCAATAATCTAAAACAATCCCAAAAGACTAATGATGAAGCATACTATCCACCTCCAAAGAAAGAACTGCTATTGATTGGACACAAGCTGAAGCATGCTATTTTTCACTTTCTTTCATTTGTTTCTTTTAAGTCTTTTATTTTTAAAATTATTATTATTATTATTATTGGGCAATGAGGGTTAAGTGACTTGCCTAGTCTTTTTATACAAAATTACTAATATGGAAATGTTTTACATAATTGTACATATATAACTTATATCTGATTGCTTACCATCTCAGGGAGGGGTTGGGAAAGGATAGATTTTGAAACTCAAAACTTTAAATGAAAATGTTTATTAAAATTTTTAAAAAAACATGTTAGAAGTTTAGGAGCCAAGGTGAACATTTATTTATTTGTTTATTTTTGGTTTTTGTTTTTTTGTGGGGCAATGAGGGTTAAGTGACTTGCCCAGAGTCACATAACTAGTAAGTGTCAAGTGTCTGAGGCTGGATTTGAACTCAGGTCCTCCAGAATCCAGGGTGCTTTATCCACTGTGCCACCTAACTGCACCTCAAGGTGAACATTTAAAGGGAAAGAACCATATTCCCAGTTCCCAAGCTTTTTCAAACAATGAGAACAAAACAATTGAAAGTAGAAAAGGAAGGGAAGGGGAAGAGACTACATAAATGACCCACTGGGACATTCAGTTTCCTGCTGAAAAGAGGGAAGGGATATGGAATATCATGTCTCCCCCAGCACAAACCGATCACCTGAAATATCACCACCATACAGTCTGACTCAGCTTTTGGTACTTAACACCTTCTCAACTCCCTCCTCCCCACTAATTGGGAAGTGGGACAGTGGAGCAATAAACTCCTCCCAATGCCTTCCTTTCTAGAGAACTCAGAACCTTCCAGGTAACTCTCCTTTTTTCCATCAGCAAGCCTGCTTGGGTCCTATGGAACATCATGCCCTGGAGAAGGGAAGTCCCCTCCCCACCTTTTCAACTTCCTTTTGTGTCTAGTCTTCCTCCACTGAATTGTAAACTCCTTGAGGTCAGGAACTTTTATTTTTTTGTATCCTCAGCACTTAAAAAATGTTTATTGAATTGAATTGAATTTTTTCCCAGCTCAGACTTGGGATTTCATCCAGATCATATTCCATACTTAGACTGTCCCACAGCCTCATAGTCACTCACTCTGCCTAGACCTCCCACATCTCTCGCTTGTGAAGACTTTCTGCTTCTCTCTTCTCTAGCATCAGGTCCAGACACAACACTCAGCTAGGAATGATAGGACTTGCCACCCAAATCATTCTATTCTCTAATCCATCCGTGTGGTTGGACCAAATTCATTGCTAGGGGAAGCCTGACTTCAAAGAGAATGTTCAAGTTGTTTTCAATCGTGTACAACTCTTCATGACTCTATATGGGTTTTTCTTGGCAGAGATAGTGGAGTGGTTTGCCATTTCCATTCCCAGCCCATTTTACAGATGAGGAAACTGAGGCAAACAGGGTTAAGTGACTTGCCCGGGGTCACACAGCTAATAAGTTTCTGAGACCAAATTTGAACTCAGGAAGATGAATCTTCCTGACTCCAGGCCTGGCGCTCTATCTACTGCACCACCCAGCTGCCCCAACAGAGAAGTAGGTTTCCCATTTCCCTCATTTATTGTCCCATTGCCCTTGCCCCAATGAAGGTTGCTATTTATAGAAATAATTGTGGGGGCAGCTAGGTGGCGCAGTGAATAAAGCACCAGCCCTGGATTCAGGAGGACGTGAGTTCAAATCCGGCCTCAGACACTTGACAATTACTAGCTGTGTGACCTTGGGCAAGTCACTTAACCCTCATTGCCCCCACCAAAAAACAACAACAACAAACAAACAAACAAAAAAAGAAATAATTGTGAGTTCAGAAGTCTAAGGGATTTTCTCAAGAAGGAAGGAAGTAAACAAGGCGCTTTATGTACAACCATGAATTCAGTACAGGACAGGTGATTTATTACTGCTAAACAAAAGCAATGACAAACATATGAGAAGCAGAGAGGGCATTATCACAATGCAAACAGGATTCAGTAACTTAACCCATTGTCGCTGCAGGAGCAGTTAACTGGAGGGGCGGGTCAATTGTTAGGCCTCATTTTCTGAACATAAAGCAGTTTTTTGCTATAGCAATTAACTATGCCATAGGTCCTTTCTGAGATCAATAAAATGCCAAGCTTGATGTTTCCTATGGCTCCTCTTTCTCCAAAGTTCTCTCAGTCATCAGCCATTGCCATCCTAGGACCACTACAGCCACCAGCACCCACGGGCCTTCTGAGACCCTCTGATGCTCCAAGGTTGCTTACTAAAGAGAAGGGAACACGAAAGAGGGGAGGCAAAAGTGGCCCAAGTGCCAGGGCAGGCTCCCCTGGCTGAATCCCCATGTACTGGTCATCATCTAGGTGAGGTCTCTAGGTCCCCAGCGTTGGAGAATCCACCCTTTATTGGCGTTTTTTCTTCTCATCTCAAGGGATACCAACAAGAAGACCCTGGTTGATAAGGGTCTCTTCTTTTATCATATGCAGCACCCCACCTCCCTGCTGCTGCCCTGGGCCAGAGGATGACCAAAGAAACGTTCATGGTCTATCACATCATGGACAGGAACAGCCAGGGAGTCTGTCATCCCCACAGGCCCAAGTAATGAGTCCTCAGGATCCCCAGAAGTAGGCTTCCCCTGGAAATAAGCAGAGAATATCGGGACATGATCAAAGTGTTGTCAGGGAGGAAGACCTGCCACACCACAAACCTCTTCCAAGGTCAAGGTTCGTAGTTCACTGTTCATTTTTCCCCATGTTAAGTCAAAGGTCGCTGTAGTTTAGGGGACTCTGAGTAAAGAAAACACCCATCAGTGGTAGTGCCAGCTACTTGGTTCCCTTTGGGCTCTGCCCAGAGTGGGAGTACACACAAGAACACAGACTTAGGGGGTTTAGAACTAGAATGGATTGATGTGTCAAGTAGCAAGCATTTGTTAAGTGCCTACTTTTCAGACACTCTGCTAGGTACTAGGGATATAAATACAGAAAGGAGACAGTCCCTGTCCTCAAGAAGCTTACATTCATCAAGGGATCTTAGAAATTATCTTCATCACACAGATGCGAGAAATGGCTTTTCCCAAGTTCATTCTGAATCCACTTAATCACTAGGCACACAAGGCTGACACACAGCTCTGCCTCACACACAACTCACATGAAAGTCATTACCTCTTCAAGAACAACAGTAACGCCAAGGCACATTTTGTTTTGTTTTTTTCCTATCCCCACATAAGATTGGTGTTTGGAAATGTGTAGGGGAATCCCAAGCTCAGAAGCTACAATCTTCAAAGAGGATTTGTTTTGGGCTATGTCTGGGTCAGTGTGATCCAACGCATATCTGAATCTCACCAGAGAGAGTCCTAAACTCACACTACCTTTAGACCCAAAGCTCGGGAGAACTGTCTTTTAGGGGCCCAAACCACACATTCAGAAATGGTCCCATTGATTCTCCTCCATGGGGTATGTGGAGGCCTGACCCAAGGCACTGTTATAAAGCAGGTGAAGGTTGTCTCTTTCTTGTTTATGATCAATCATTAAGTTCCATAGCTTTTCCCCAAACAAATCTCTGGCACCCATCACTTTCTCTCTCTCTCTCTCTCTCTCTCTCAATTCCTGGCCCTTGTTATCTCATTCCAAGTCATTATACTCACATGCCTGAAGTCCTCTTTAACTCCATACAATTCCCCCTTCCAATGTAGCTTGCACCATCACCAATGGATATAGTATTACTTGAATGTCACTTCTAACATAGAAATATAAATTGGAGCTGGAAGGATCCATAAGGATCATGTGGAGTTCAACCTTCTTATTAAAAAAGGATGAGGGGGCAGTTAGATGGCACAGTGGATAAAGCACCAGCCCTGGTTTCAGGAGGAATTGAATTCAAATCTAACCTCAGACACTTGACACTTACTAGCTGTGTGACCCTAGGCAAGTCACTTAACCCGCAATGCCCCACCAAAATAAACAAACAAAGAAACAAAAAAACAAATAAACAAACAAATAAATAAATAAATAAAAATTGTAAGGGGCTAAAATTCTAGCTATACTATCTAAAATCTAGTGAGTGGTCATCAATAAATTATAAGCTCTATCAAGAGTATTTAAGTGTTTTAGCATTTATTAAAAAGCATTAGGATCAGAGAGAAAGGTAAAAATCTATTTATAAGAGACCCCATTATCCAACCCGCCATGGTGAGGTCAGGAACAAAAAGGACTCAAGGCTTCCTCCTTCCTCCCAGAAGCCTCTTGTGAAACTGGGAACATCCCCCATCCACAGGCACACACAGCTCCAAGCTAATTGGCTGGTAGCTTTGATGGACAATATCCACGAGCAAACGTCACTTCTTGACACCAAAGAAAAGCTTCATGGTTTGCCCTCAGATGCCTTCTCCTCATGGTGGAGCTTTCCTACAGTAATTCTCCAGCAGGTGGCATCACTCTAATTGTTACAAAAGGATTAAATTGAGGATCAAATGCAGTTAAGTGTCTTGCCCCAGGTTACATAACAAGTAAGCAAATAGCAGAGAATGGGAATCCCAGAGCGCTTTTACTTGCTTGCACTATCTCATATAATTCCTCTGCTTAAGAGCAAGCAATAGCTCCCTACTTCTGCAACAAGGCAAAGCTTCTCTGTCTCACTTTCAGAGACCTTTGCTGTAGAATATCACCCAGGCCTTTCCTTCCCAGGCAATGACTCATACTCTGAACCTCTTTCTCTGTCTTTTCTCTCCTAAAAAAGAAAAAAAAAAAGCAAACCTCATCTGTCCAATGTCCCTTTCCAGGAAGGGCTTGTTCTCTTTCCAATTTGATCAACTAATTCATACTAAGCTGAGAGCAGCTTCCTCTGTTATTCCCCCCCCCCAAAAAAAAAAGGTATCTGCTTTGTTAGTGTGGGCTTCTTGGAATCCGAATGCCTTCAGGCTAAGGAATAGATTTCTGATGGTGGAATTTCAAGCACAGTAGGAGGCTGGTACAGGAGTATTTGTGGAGCAAAAGGCCTTCTCCACACCCCTCAAATCCTATCACATAGAGAACTGGCCTCTACTTGTCTACACTCTTGGGTTTCCCATTGGGTTCTGCTCCATATAGCACGGTCTGAATAATCACAATAGCCTGTATTTATATAGTACTTTAAGGTTTGCAAAATGCTTTACTTGAGTCAACTTTACATGTGTTACTAGCTCAGAGGCAGAAATAGGAGCAATATAGTCATTCATTCAATTCAATTTGCTTGGGGAATGGGGTAGGCAAATGCCTCCCAATTTTTGAGCAAGGATCTCTGGACTAATCGCTTTTTTTTTTTTTGCTTTAATTCTGCAGATCCATGATCTGTTAAAGCTCACCCCTCCTTCCTCCACTGCACATCCGATAGCACTCCCCTCCCATCTCTGCTTCAAGCACAATGGCTCTTCTACCCTGACTTTGTGGGAAGCAAGAGGTTGCTGCGGCGTCCCAGAGGTTATTAGCAGAACTAATGGAGCAAAGTGATGTCTTTACTCTGATCTGGGCAAGTAGCTATTTTAGGGCTCAGCTGCAGGGCCCTTTTAACACAGAGCCATGGCACACCCAGAGATGTTTGTGAACAAGGTCCCAGAGGATCCTGACTCTTAATAAGAGCCTAGGTAAATTCATACTAATCCTGGGAGAATATCCTAGACTTAAAGGTTTTAGAGTTCACAAATAGGATGGCTGGGATCCCACGACAGAAGGCTCTTTCTGGCAGGGAAGTTATTTCAAGGGGGTCAGGAAACTCAAGAATGAAATCCTGGTGCAGGTGAGAGCTGCAGGTGATTCTAAGGATGAAGAAAAGGAGGAAGTATATAAAGAGAATTATGTAGCTATGCACTGAATTTATCAACAGATTCAGATTTAAAAGGAAACATATGAGGGAGGCAAATTACACGATAAAGATAAAAGAATGGCCGGGTCCTATAAAAATAGTGTGAGAACCAGGGTGTCACCCCCTGCTGAGAAAGACATTGTGAGAACCAGGGCCCCGCCCCCTAGCAAACATGTGGCTTGGCTTGGCCCGGAAATGATCACTATTCATAGAACTGCCTGTAAGTCATGTCAATCAATGCTACCAGTCAATTAGCTTGGAGTTGTGTGTGGGGACCACCCCTCTTCCTGGCCCGAAGGGAGCTTCCACTCAGGAAGACCGAGGATCTCTGTCTTTGGTTGCTGGGACTGCTGGCGGTGGCAGAAAAACTTGGGAGAAGAAGGAGGCCAGGCTGAATTCATTTCTCCTCCAGGATAGCTAGGCTTTTTTTTTTTTTCTGAACACCACGTGTTCTTCCTCTCTCTTTTGCTAACTTCTAATATATTTTAATAAATGCTTAATACCCAAAGACTGGTGCTATAAGCTTCTAATTTTTGGGGGGGGCAATGGGGGTTAAATGACTTGCCCAGGGTCACACAGCTAGTAAGTGTCAGAGGCTGGATTTGAATTCAGGTCCTCCTGAATCCAGGGCCGGTGCTTTATCCACTGCACCACCTAGCTGCCCTTATAAGCTTCTAATTTAAGGTGACCACACATTAGATTTTAGTTACAACAATCAGATTTTAAACATGACAATAGTCAAGTATAATCTTACAGTCATAGATGTGAAACTAGAAGAGACTTCTAAGGCAGTCTGGTCTGGTGTCTTCATTTGCAGATGAAGAAACTGAGGCCTATGGAGGTTAAGTGACTTGCTCACTGTGCAGGCAGCAAATATTAGAGGGAGGATTTGAACCCAGATAGTGTTTCCCAAGCCAGTGTTCATTCCACTTATACAACCTAAATCTTGAATAAATGCTATGGGCAATAAAATATTAAGGGGTTTTCTTTTTTATATTTATTTCTTTGTAGGGACCAATTTTTAATTGGGGATCGTTAGCTAGGTGGCTTGCCACAATATTGGGACAAGGAAGGAGACCGACAGCCTCCCTCAAAACAGAGCAGGGTTTATTTAACAAGAATGAACTTAAAAAAAAAAAACCAAAAACCACAAACAGGATCAGTAGGATTAAGGGAAAGGAAATAAAATGGGGAAAGGGAAATTATACAACCTGAACAACACCACCACCCAGGAATCGGCTGAGAACATACAGCAGCGTCCTGTCGCCTTCCAGCTTCAAGCTAGAATGACGAAAAACCTCCCTTCTTCTCAGCAGACCCCAGTCTGAACACACACAGCCCCCAGCCAATTGTCTGGCTTCTCTGACAATCACATGACTGCCCTCACTGGGCTTCCAGTCATTATAATTTTGCCAGGCCCATGTAGGCGTCGGCAAGTGGTGATGACAGGAGGTGCCAGCACCATGTCCACCGCTACTACCAGTGGGTGGAGCATCGTGACATTTGCAGAGCCCCACGCAAGGTTTTTTTAAAATTCTAGCCAAAAGATGGGGTCATAAAAACCTCAAATAACAATTAATTCTTTACATCTTTTTTTAAAGTTATGTTAGAAATTACTGTATATGGATATAACAGAAGATTATTGTGTCATAAGAAATGACAAAACCGGGGGAACTAGGTGGCACAGTGGATAAAGCACTGGCCCTGGATTCAGGAGGACCTGAGTTTAAATCTGGCCTCAGACACTAACTGTGTGACCCTGGGCAAGTCACTTAACCCTCATTGCCTTGCAAAAAAAAAAAAGTTCAGTTGTCCTATAAAAAGAAATGACAAAAGGATGGATTTCAATCAAGCAATCAACATTTACTAAGGGCACACTATCTGCCAGGCACAGTGCTAAGCACTAAGGATACAAAAAGAGGCAAAAGAGAATTCCTGTCCTCAAGGAGCTTACAGTCTAATGGAGGAGACAACATGCAAACAAATATATATGAAGGAAGCTATATACAAGATAAATAGGAAATACATTAAAAAGGGAAGGCACTGGAATTAAGAGGGGTCGGGGAAGGCTTCTTGTAGAAGAGAAGATTTTATTTGGGACTTAAAGAGAGGTTAGTTGTCAGAGTGGAGGAGAGAGAGCATTCCAGGCATGGGGGGCAGCCAGCCAGAAGACCTGGAGCTAAGCTATGGAGTGTCGTGTTTGTGGAACACCAGGAGAACAGCGTTTAATGGATGAAATGGGACATGTTAGGGAGGAGGGTATAAGAAGGCTGCAAAGGTTGGGGGGTAGTTTATGAAAGGCTTGAAAGCTAAAGAGAGCACTTTGTATTTGATCCTGGAGGTGAGAAGAAGCGATTGAAGTTGATTGAATAGGGGGTGGCATGATCAGACCTTTCTTAAAGAAGAGTTCTTGTGGGTGGGGGGTGAGAATGGAGGGGGGAAGAGAAATTGGAACGCAAAGTTTTTAAAAAATTGATGTTAAAATTTTGTTTTTACATATATTTTGGAAAATAAAATTCTAATTAAAAAAAGCAAATTACTTTAGTGGCTCAATTGGAGGATGCATTGGAGGTGGGAATTGAGGCAGACTATTGCAATAATACAGTTGTGAGGTTATGAGAGCCAAAGAAACCAAGAAGAATTATATGAACTGATATAGAATGCTAGGAACAGAACCAGGAGGAAAAATATATACAATGATTTCACTTATTAAGAAGCAATTTTGAAAGACTTAAGTATAGTAATAAATGTATCAACCAGTCACAAATCCAGAAAGCTCATGTTGAAGCTTAGATTTTAAATTCTACCATTAGACTGTAAGTTCCTTGAGGGCAAGGACTGTCCTGCCCCCCCCTTTTTTGTATTCCCAGTGCTTAGCATAGTGCTTAATACTTAATATAGCATACTTAATAAGCACTTTAAAATGTTTATTTATTAATTGGTTGATTGATACTTCCCACCTTGTGACAGAGAGGGCATGGATTACAAGTGCAAAATGAAATAAGTATATTCAAAGGTGGCCAAAATGTGAAAGTGTTTTTGCTTGACTGTTTTTGTTTAATTATCCATGCTGCAGGAACGTGGATAATCAAGTTTCCCTGTAGTGGACCCCTAGGAGGACATGGAGCAGATTCTTAATTTAAGCTAGTGATATTTCTACTGCTATAACATGTCATGGTATTTTACCATTTGGGGGCACAGGGGACCTAGCTTTGACCTTACGCAAAGGAAGGCTATCACTTTCTAGTGTAAGAGACCTAGCTTTTCTCCTACTTACAGGTAAGCTGTTTCTTTTGGACTTGAAATTTTTTTTTTTTGCGGGATGATGAGAGTTAAGTGACTTGCCCAGGGTCACACAGCTAGTAAGTGTCAAGTGTCTGAGGCCAGATTTGAACTCAGGTACTCCTGAATCCAGGGCCAGTGCTCTATCCACTGTGCCACCTAGCTGCCCGGACTTGAAATTTTTTAACCTTCTTGCTATTTGACCCTCTTGTCTTATTAAAGCCTCTATGTTCTTGACTAATTCCTCCTTCCCTTCCTCCTCCAAAGCGGATATGTAAATCAGTTCCCAGGCACTCTTCTCTACTGTTCAAAGTATCTGGTGGTTTTGAATGCTCAGGGAATTCACGGAATAATAAATAACAATAGCAAACAGTTCTTAAACACTTTACAAATATTATTTCATTTTATCCTTGCAACAATCCTGGGTACTATTATTATACCCATCTTGCAGATGAGAAAATAGAGGTTAAATGACTTTCCAGGGGGTCAGCTAGGTGGCGCAGTGGATAGAGCACCGGCCCTGGATTCAGGAGGACCTGAGTTCAAATCCAGCCTCAGACACTTAACACTTACTAGCTGTGTGACCCTGGGCAAGTCACTTAACCCCAATTGCCTCACTTAAAAAAACAAAACAAAACAAAACAAAAATGACTTTCCAGGGTCACAGTTAAGTTAATGTCTGAGACATGACGTAAACTGAGGTCTCTAGTTCTATCACTCTATCCACTGTGCCACCAAGCTTACTAAGTAGGTTTCCTAGAGCTGACCCTGCTATGAATTGCCTTCTAATTCTTTGACCTTTCTCTTTAATATTGTTATAATGTCCTTATTTTTCTAGGTCCACTATTAAAATCATAAGACCCCCTGTGAATTTCTGGACCAAAACCCATTATACTACTACTACTACTACTAATAATAATAATAATAAAACCCATAATAATAATAAACATTTATATACCTCTTTAGTGATAATACAAAATTTATGTTTAGCAAATCATTCTAAACTAATTATGAAATAGCCTAACAGTAATAAACAATTAAATAAAAATCACCTTCAGTTGTAAAATGAATCAACGTCTTATAAAGGCAGTTATTTCTTGGAATGTGTCATACTGGATGTCCATGGTTCTTGGAATGCAGATATTGCCTGTCTGGTTCCAGTCGAATTCGTGGAAGCTCAGAGGCACCCCCTTCTAGCCATAAGAAGGGGCTCACACTGTATAATAATGACAAGTCCCCTCTTCAGCTCCTGAGCTGGAAGAACTGATGACTCAGGGGACACACAAAAGTAAGACACAGAGCTTTTGGAGTCCTCTTCTTCCAGTTGTGAAGGATGGGGACTATTTTGAGCTGGTTCTTTTAAGCTAGTGTCTTCAGAGGATCCAGAGAGTGGACTGCCCTGTCTCCTACTCAGCCTTCATGTGACCATGAGAGCTGCATGAAGTCTCTAATAGAAGAAAAGATTTCTGGTACTAGTCGGTCAGTCAGTTGGTCAGTCAACAAGCATTTTATTAAACATTTACTGTGTTCCAAAAACTCCACTAAGCACTGGAAATACAAAACCAAAAACAATACCCCCCAAAAAAAAAGAAAAGAGAAAAAACCCTGAACCATTTTGTCCTCAAGGATCTCACTTTCTGGGGCAGATACAGCCATACCACCCTGAATGCATCCTATCTCTTCTGCTCTCAGAAGCTAAGGAGGATCAAGCTTAGTTTGTACTTTAGTGGGAGATTGCCTGGGAACCCAGGGTACTGTAGACAAGATATGTACATTGTAAATGAAAGGTGATCTTACAGGAATCTAGAAGGAATGGGGATGAAGGAAAGATCTCCTGCAGAATGTGTGATTTGATTTGGATGTTGAAGAAAGCCAAAGAACTTGGAGTTGGACCTAAGGAGGAAGAGCATTCCATGCAGGGAAGGCAGATGGTGCAAATGCACGAAGTCAGGAGATTTGAGCGTCTTGTGTAAAGAATAGTAACAAAGCAAGTGGAACTAGATTGTAGGATGAGCCAAAGGGAATAAAAGGTTAAAAAAATACTAGCTGTGTGACCCTGGGCAAGTCACTTAACCCTCATTGCCCTGAAAAAACAACAACAACAACAACAAAACCCTGAAAAAGTAGAAAGGGGCCAGGTTGTGAAAGGCTTTAAATGCCAAACAGAGCCACTGGAGTTTATTTTGTGGCAGGTGTAACAGTCAGACCTATGCTATAGCAAGATCACCTTGGCGGCTGAATGGAGGCTAGAGTGGAGTGAGGAAAAACTCAAGACAGGGACACTAAATCAGAAGGCTGTTTCTATAGTCTAGGTGAGAGGTGATGAGGGAATGTATGAGGGTGTTGGCTGTGGGAATGACATATACATGATATGTTGGGAAGGTAAAAACAGAAGTTGTTGGTTATCCTTTTCTACACATGTTCCCTTCATTTTCACATCATTCCCATTGCATTCTTAAGTTTGAGTAATCTCTTCCCTAGGACCTGTGTGTTTTTGTGGAAGAGTACACTTTAAGACTTAGTTGGAGGTCAAGAAGGGAGAGAGAATGTTTTGTATAAACTATTTTTGTTATACAATCTTAGTAAACACCTTTGCTAAAAGCTTAGTCTCCTGGCTAATTAAAATTGGAGGCATTCCAGGGAGTATTCAGAAGCTACAGTGTTAAAAGTATAGTCCCACAGGGTTATTCCTAGAATTCTGAGAATAGTCAGTCATCTATTTGGGTGGAAACACAGTTCTATCATTCAGTTCACTCAATATACCAATTAAAGTTTCTCAAGAATCTTCTTCATATTTCTCCTCAAGAGTTAAATTTGGTCTGTCAAGAAATGTTATTTTAGTCTGGTTTGGTTTTTTTTTTTTTTGGTTCTCTCTTCAGCCTTCCCAAAATGCACTGTAAATGCCAGTCCTTACAGACTATTCATAGTATATAGCTAGCACTAAGATGGCCTTTCTCCACCTCTCACTGAAATTGCATCTTGTCACATAGAGCACTGCATATGAGAGAGACTGACAGACGGAAGCCACCTCCTCTTCTACCAGGTGTGGCACGCAGCATCATCAGCTCTTACAGCTTAGCAGTCAATTGGAGGACTTTGTTATTTATCTCCAATTTATCTTGTATATTTCTTGTTTCCGTGTTGTCTCCCACATTTGATAGTGAGCTCCTCAAGAGCAGAGACTGTCATTTGCCTTTCTTTGTATCCTAGCACTTGGCACAATACCTGGTACATAGTGGCAATTAATAAATATTGACTGACCAACCCCCTCCAAAGTTTCCTTATGGCCAGCCAGAATGGAAGATGTACATCTCTAATGAAGGGTGAGGGTGAAGGGTAAGGACACTCACTAAAATAGAATTCTCTTTATAATATTTTTTAAAAATAATTGAAGACAGCTTTAACAAGGAAGAAGTTTCTCCTCAATCTCTTTTCCTCTCTGTTTTTTTCCATATGTTACTCATGGATAAAAGTTTAACCCTGACACACTGTCCCTGTCTCCATAGGGAAAAGCACCTCATAAAATAAAAGTTATAATTGTAACTTCAAACTCACAACTAAACTGCCCTTTCCCCAACACTCCATTTGGCTCTTAAAGAGACGGTAAAAGTATCTACAGTCTCTGTGGGAGAGTCTAGTGAAATAGTTTTATATCTCTTACAAAGGAACACTCAGTTTTGTTTTGTTTTTGTTTTTGTGGGGTTTTTTTTGGAACACTCAGTTTTTTAAGGGAGGGAGAGCTGTAGGGCAGAATGGAGGAGATAGTAATGGTGAGACAGAAAGAAAAGAGTGTCGATGAAATGTTATGATGTAGAGGAAACACAGAAAAGAAGACCAAGCAAATACTTCTTGCTGCCAATCCACAATGAGGCTTGATGAGGCTGCTTCTGTCAATGAGTGGGTTCATGGGGCTTTCCCACTATGCTACAGAGGACAAACAGGTATCCCTTGACTATTTCCTGTCAGATTACTGCTTGGCAATTAAAAGCCGTTTAATTGGATGCTAAACTGGAACTGAGTGTGCCTAAAAAAAGTCTCAGATGCATGAACTCTGTCTCTCCCTTCACTGATAAGAAGTCAAGGGAAAACAACTGTAGGCTTGGGAGGGGGGAAGGGGGGAATCAAGATACCCAGCTGTCATCTGTCCATGAAACCTTAGTGCCTCTGCTATTTCTATTTCTGTTGTATTTATTCTGTCCTGAGCTTAGGTGAATGAATACCAGAAATGAAAGAAGCCAAGTTATAATTTTGAACTTTGAAGGGTTAAAGAGCCAGGACAACTGGAAAGGTATCGGCAATACCTGACTGCAGTGAGGAACAACCTGCTTGACCCAGCTCAGCAAGGAATCATCCTGGCAGCCACATCCTTTGAGGGGCAATTGATTTGTCTAGGGTCACACAGCCAGAGTGTATCAGAGGTGGATATCAAACTCGGATCTTCCCAACTCTAAAGTTAGCTTTCTAGCTACTATGCCGTGCTACTTCTCGTGACCTATTAATTTCTAGTATATTCAAAAGTCCTGGGGATCTGCCTAGATTTGAGGAGCTACAAACAGCTCAAGCTCTCTTCTTCTATACCATCATAAAATCTCACAGATATTTCTTTGCTTGGGCCATTTTGAAGTAGTCTATAGTCTGAGCAGAGTCAATTTCCTGGGCTGTGGTTAAATGCTCAGCTTCATTTCCCAGAACCAAACTAAAACTCATCCCTAAGGGGAGTGGTGAGGTAGAAGCAAACATCTCCTTGTATCCCTTTTTGAGTGAGTTAGTGTTCCCCTTTTGGTTCACATGCTATTAATAAACCCTGAAATTATGTTAGAGGTGGGTATGACTGTGTTTCTGTTCCTTGAGATTAAGAACTGGACTAATACTAGGAGTAAATATGTTTACTTTTGTCCATTTTCGGAGTCAGTTTCTTTAAATTGGTCAGGTAAGAGCTGCTGTAATCACATGCAGCAGCATCTCACCTTTATTCTTCCTTGTGATTTGGTGTTGATTTTGACATGTAACTTGTTAGCAGTTTAACTACACACAGATAGATGATTCAGAAAAGACTCACATCAGAAATAAGTCATTTTTTTTCTCACTGTTCCAGTATAGGCCATCCTGACTTCTGGCCAGGATGGCTGCTGGAACAAGAGGCCGACCTCCCAGATTCTACATATTTACTCTAGCAAAACCCTGAAGTTTGCACCAGACCACATAATGATCAAGAAATCCAATGAGAAACTACAGTAACTTACTTCTTCCACCCCAGAACTGCACAAACAGCCATCTGCAGGCAATATGACAGAGGGCTGCCAGCAAACCCATCTGGGAGGTCTCTGAACAACCAGAGATTGGCCAGGGATACATGTAGCCTGTAAAGCCCTGAGTTCAGAGATAGCAAGAGTGAAGGGCTTCCCTACGAAAGCTTCAGGGTGGTCAGAAAGCTTGGACCTTGGAAACCTCAAGGGGTAACAGAGGGCAACAGACAACAGGTGATGACCAGAAGGGCGCCGTGGTGGTCAGACTAGCAGAATCTAGGTGCAAGGGCTCCAAAATTGGTCACACTCTGACATGAGATGACGGAGAGGGCTCTGAATCTCAAAGGTCCAGGGAGGGTCTGATTCTAGGAGGCAAAAGTCAGTACAACAATCCAAAGGTAGGACCAAGCAGAGCTAACCACACTGTCAAAAGAGAAGAAAGGCAGCAAACTGGACCTGGCACAAAACCCCAATTCATAGACTAAAGCTGAGAGAGTGGATTTTAAAAGGAAAACACTGACCAGTACAATAAATGATTGCAAATCCAGAGGTCTCCCCAAAGAAAAAGCAAATAACTTTGTAGCAATTGAAAGCAGAAATTCAAAGGAAAAATGGAGTTTTAAGTACCCAGATAAAATGAAGTGAGAGATTTAAAAAAAAAAAAAAGCTTTGGAAGAAAGAATTAAAAGGAGAATAAGTAGGTTGGAAGATAAAGTGATGAATCTTACCTAAGAAATTGATCCCTGAAACCTAAAATAGAACAAACAGAAATCAGTGACTCTATTATACAATATTCCATTAGGAAATATATTAGAATAAAATCAAATGACTGCAAAAATAGAAGGAAACATAAAATAGCTGATATAAGAAAACGACTGATGTGGAAAACATGTAAAGAAAAGATCATTTAAGAATCACTAGGGGGCAGCTAGGTGGTGAAGTGGTTAAAGCACCCGCCCTGCATTCAGGAGAACCCAAGTTCAAAATCTGACCTCAGACACTTGACACTTAGTAGCTGTGTGGCCCTGGGCAAGTCACTTAACCCTCATTGCCCTGCAAAAAAAAAAAAAAAAAAAGAATCACTGGCCTCTACCATGATTTTTTAAAAATGCCTGGATACTATAGAGTATATCAAGAAATTCAAAATGAAAACTACTCAAAGCTATTAGTAGTAGAGGTCAAAGTCAAGATAGAAAGGATCAACTGATCACCTCCTAAAAGAAACTCCAAAAGAAACCATACCAGGATTATCAATACCAGGAATATCAGAGCCAAAATCCAGAGCTCCCAAGTTAAAGAAAAATACTGCAAGTATCCAGCAAAAAGCAGTTCAAATATCAAAGTCAGGATCATACAAGATTTGACAGCTTCTACATAAACCAGAGGAGATCTTGAAACACATATTTTCTTTTTCTTTTTTTCGCCCAGGGCAATGAGGGTTAAGTGACTTTCCCAGGGTCACACAGCTAGTAAGTGTCAAGTGTCTGAGGCTGGATTTGAACTCAGGTCCTCCTGAATCCAGGGCCAGTGCTTTATCCACTGCACCACCTAGCTGCGCCCTTGAAACACATATTTTAAAGGCAAAAAATTAGGCTTACAACTAAAAATAACTTACATTGCAAAGTCATATATAATCCTACAGGGGGGAAATTAACCTTTAATGGAAAAGAGGACCTCCAAGCAGTTTTGATGAAAAGACCAGAGGTGAGCAGGAATTTTGAAATACAAACACAAGAATCCAGAGAAACCTACAAAGGTAAACTTATCTAAGCAAGTGGAAGGAATTGCATAATGACACTGTGCTAACACTTTAATTCAGAACATTAATGTTTTTAATAGTTACTGAGGGAGTTAAATAAGATAAAAAGAGGTCCTAAGAGGGGCGACTAGGTGGCGCAGTGGATAAAGCATCAGCCCTGGATTCAGGAGTACCTGAGTTCAAATTCGACCTCAGACACTTGACACTTACTAGCTGTGTGACCCTGGGCAAGTCACTTAACCCCCGTTGCCCTTAAAAAAAAAAAGAGGTCCTAAGGATGGTTGTTCTTTGGGTTACAAGAAGGGAAAGAGAAGAGTGTAAAAGGAGGATTATAGTGGTGTAGAAAGGAGGACGATGGGGACGGAACTTGATATTTCTCATAAGTAGGGTATGTAAGAAAATTATACAAATGTAGAAGAAGAGCCATCAAAGGATTAAGGGAAAAATTCAACATTGAATTGAAAATTATTCAAAATTAAGGTTATATCAGTGAGCTTTATTATTAACAACAGTGATGGTAGAGATTTCTTTATTTTTCTTCCTTCAAAACTCTTATGTAATTAACTAGTCATATAACAAAGTGCAGAGGGTATATAAATTATTCCAACTTTCTAAAGGGAAGAATGATATGAGCAGACCAGTGCACAAGCACCTAGCTTTTTTCCCCCCAGGGCAATGAGGGTTAAGTGAATTGCCCAGGGTCATACAGCTAGTAAGTGTCAAGTGTCTGAGGTCGAATTTGAACTCACTTTATCTACTGTGCCACCTAGCTGCCCCATTCCAACTTTCTATAGAGATTTCCCAATTCAATAGCCCTGTAGCAGCAATTATATTCACTCCTACTTCATACTCACCTTTCTTTCCTATGTGATCATCACTAAATTAATAAAATTACATTTTTTTCAGGGTTATTTCATCTCTCCGAGAAGCCAAGGAACATCAACAGTTTCCATAGGGTAGAAATAGTATTTTAAGACACTGTAAAATAACTGTCCCTCTACCAATTGTTTGTAGGACAGAAAGAGGACAGGGAAATGGTGAGAATCGCATGTGGCTATAGAGATCTAGAATTCCCTTTTCTTTCACTGCCCTTGGGTGAGACTTCCTAGATGTCATGCAGGGTATAAAGGAAAGGCAAACAACGCAAATGAACTGAGCTCTTGAAATTCAGGTACCCTGTTTGTCACATGGAAAATTTGGGTGTTCTGTAGCTGTGACTGGAAGCAGGCTTGCTGAATGCCTTAGCAGCAACTGATATTAGCAGCAACTGATTTTTGCCAGATTGTGGTGGTTGCAAAGTGCCATATCTTAGACTACTAGTTATTTGGTTCGAAGAATGATGAGCCAAGGGCTCTTCTCAGATTCATGGAACTCAAATCACTGGCAAATGCCATCACAGTAGAGGTTAACCTGGATATTAGGGACTGGTAGCTATTGAAAATCCCACAGACTGGTGAAAAGAAAGGGAAGATACCTCTTTCCCACTGTTCTTTTCTGGTTTCCCCATTTGTATAGCTCCTAACCCTCAGGGGAATGGGTCCCAAACACAACCCTTTCCTTAATCCATGACCTACAGTAGGAGTAGGTGGTTTGGTATTATTCCCCCAAACCTCAAATATTTTGAAGATTAAAAGGGGGGAGTTTCAGGAGATCAGAGGAGGGCTTCATGTTGAAGTGCTTCCTTTCATTTTTCTTATTGTCAATAAACAATAAACTATGTGGCTATATAGTACGTTGAGTACTTGTGTCCTAAGATTGTGAAGGGCCATTTTAACTGAGAGAAGATCTTAGATGTGGGGTAGGGACTAGTCATAGGTCATCCATTTAAAAAACATCTTGTGCAATATTCTATGTAATTCATTAGTCTTACTTTTGTACCATATTTCGTATTAAATACAAATTTAAATTCTGAACCCCAACAGGTTAATATCTTGGTGCGGCAGGGCTTGATATTGGGAGAGAGGGATAGTTATTCAGTGGCTAAGTATTTCAAGTTGCTCACCTTTTGGTGGGGAGCTGGGATACACCAGTCTTTTGTCAGGCTATACCATGAATATGTCAGAAGAACTCAGGTGACTATTAGGCTAGTGGCTCAAGGAGAGCGCTACCTGGTGGACAACTAAGATATTTCACTCCCTTGCTGGAGGCATGCTACCTTTGCTAAAGATTAAAGAAGGCAGCATGTGAACTGATTTAGACTGTTCCTACTATTTCAATGTCCAAAGAGGTCAACATATGGCCTATGGATATTCTTGGGTCTCTACCTCAGCTTTTTTCTTTTGTTTTGGGTGAAGGAGATTGGAGACTAAGACACTGTAGACTTTAAGAAGTTCAGGAACTGAATCCATGCCATGTGTTTCATCTATCTGGTCCAGCCTTGAGTTCCCAAGAAGACAGGAACAACTTTCAGGACCCAGCTTATTTTAGACTGCTCATTCAGCAGTGATGCTACATTTGGATGTGAACTTGGTGGGACCAATGCTATGTAGAAACTATTAAATCTGAGTTTACTCTCCCCAGAGACCAAGGTGTTATAGGGGACTGTGTGCCCCCAGAATATATGCATGTGAGAGGAAAATGATTGTACTTCTGCTCTTAGTATATCTACAAAATAAATTTCTCTTTGTAAAAAAGAATTTCCCTTTGTAAAGTCAATTGATGTTTTTTCCTATTTATTTATTTTGAATAGAATTTTATTTTCCAAAATATATGTAAAAACAAAATTTTAACATCAATTTTTTAAAAACTTTGTGTTCCAATTTCTCTTCCCCGCTCCATTCCCACCCCACCCCCACCCACATGAGCTCAAGCTATTCAAAATAAGTTATAATGAGTTGTCACAGAAAAATTCCCATATTAGCTAGTTGTGAGAGAAAACAGTCAAAAAACCCAAAACTTTAGATTAAGGAATTGTGAAAGAAGAAAAGAAAAAAAAAATTTTAATGTGTTTCCATCAGTTTTCAGATACTATCAGTTCTTTCTCTGCAGATGAGCTGCAATCTTCATAAGTCCTTCAGGGTTATATTGGATCATTACCTTGCTGAAAATAACCACATGCTTCCCAGCTGATCATCCCCCACTATTGCTGTTATTTTGTATACAGTACATTTCACTCTGCTTCAGTTCATGTAGGTCTTTCCAGGTTTTTCTGATAGTATCCTGTTCATCATAACTTGTATATAGTACCTTAAGCTTGACAGAGAATTTTCTTCATAAAAGCCCAGCAAAGTAGGTAGCATACGTTTTGCCATTATAATCAATCATCATAACTATTTCCCTCCATCCCACTCCTTTCTCATGACATTTACTCCATCTTCTTTTTACCTATTCCTCCTCAGAAGTGTTTTACTTCTGACTATCCTCTCCCTCACTCTGCACTCCCTTTTTTCACCCTTCCTTCCTTATCCTCTTCCCCTCCTACATTCCTGCAGGGTTAAATAGATTACTCCTTCCAATTGGGTATGAAATCTATTCCCTCCATGAGCCCACTCCAATGTGATCAGGGTCCCTGAGCTAATTCTGTGTTCTAAATTTTTCTTCCTCCCTCCTCACCCCTCCCTATGAGATCAAGCAATTCAATATGTCATACTGGTGCAGTAATGCAGAACATCTTCATCTTCCTTGAAAGTGTTTTGCTTTTTACTGCTCTCTCTCCCAATATGCCCTTTCCTCCTTCCCTTCTCCCCCCTCCCTTTTCTCCCTCCCCTCCCTCCAGGCAAAAATATATTACTATGTCTACTTGAGTATGTATGTTAGTCTTTCGTTGAGCCAATTCTGATATTAAGGTTCACTCACTCCCCAACTCCTTCCCCCTCTTCTACTCTCCTCCATAAGCTTTTTTCTTGTTTCTTTCATGTGAACTACCTCTCCCCAGACCATCTCTCCCCTTCTCCCTCCCCCAGTTTATTCCTCCTACACCTCAACCCTATTTTCATGATGTCATCATGGATTAGTTAGGTGGCACAGTGGACAAAGTACCAGCCCTGGACCCAGGAGGTTCCAAGCCCAAATCCAGCCCCAGACATAAGACACCCCACCCTGTCTGCCCCACAAAGAACAAAACAAAAATGCTTTACAGATATCATCCCTTCATATTCAATTCATACCTGTGTCTTCTCTGAGTTTCTTACTGAGTTAATTCTTATTATTTCAAAGTATTATCTTCCCATGTAGGAATGTAAACAGTTTGATCTTTTAATATCCCTCAAGAAGTCTTTTTCCTGTTTATCTTTTTATGCTTCTCCAGGGTCTTGTATTTGAAAGTCAAATTTTCTATTCAGTTCAGGTCTTTTCATCACAAATGCTTGAAAGACCTCTTTCTCATTGAAATCCTATTTTTGCCTCTGAAAGATTATACTCAGTTTTGCTGGGTACATGATTTTTGGCTGTAGTCCCAGTTCCTTTGCCCTCTGGAATATCATATTCCATGCCCTTCGGTACTTTAATGTAGAAGCTGCTAGATCTTGCTTTATCCTTATTGGAGCTCCACGGTATTTGAATTCCTTTTTTCTAGCTGCTTGCAGTATTTTCTCCTTCACCTGGGAGTTCTGGAATTTGGCTATAATATTCCTGGAGATTTTCCTTTTGGGATCTCTTTCAGGAGGTGATCAGTGGATTCTTTCAATTTCTATTTTAGCTTCTGCTTCTAGAATATCAGGGAAATTTTCCCTCACAATCTCTTGAAGGATGGTGTCTAAGCTTTTGTTTTGGTCATGGTTTTCAGGTAGTCCAATGATTTTCAAATTATCTCTCCTAGATTTATTTTCCAGGTCAGCTGTTTTTCCAAGGAGATATTTCACACTGCCCTCTATTTTCTCATTCAATTGGATTTGCTTTACTGTGTCTTGGTTTCTCATAAGGTCACTAGCTTCCATTTGTTCAATCCTAATCCTTAGGCAGTTATTTTCATCAGACAGTTTTTTAATCTCCTTTTCCATTTGGTTTTTCAAACTGTTGACTTTTTTCTCATGACTCTCCTGCATCGCTCTCATTTCCCTTTCCATTCTTTCCTCCCTTTCTCTACATCTTCTTTCTATTTCTCCTACTTTCTCTTCAAAGTCCCTTTTGAGAGCTTCCATGACCTGAGACCAGTTCATATTTTTCTTGGAAGCTTTGGATGTTGGAGCTTTGACCCTGTTATTATGTTGTTCTTCTGAGGTTGTATTGTGGTCTACCTTACACCCAAAGAAGTTTTCAATGGTCTTCTGCTTTCTCTGCCTACTCATCCTGGCTTACTATTTCTTGGCTTTCCTTCTTAAAGTGTGGCACTGCTTCCAGGATACACTGTTCAAGCTACAGTGTGGCACAGGAGATAGTTGGGCTTCTTCTCAGCCTGCCTGGCCTCACTTTCATTTGATTTTAAACTCTCCACTGGTGGATGATGGGGAGGGGGGGCGTGCTGCTTCTTGGCTCTGCTCCTGTTCTCAGCTTCAGAGGGTCCCAGGTGTTTTGGGTTGAGGGGAGGCAGGTTTTAATCTCATCTGGCCTGTTCTCAGGTCTAGAGATAACCTAAGGCCTATTTACTAAGAAACCAACCAGCAAAGCTTTCTGTAGTGTGGTTCTCAGCTTCTGATGAGACTGCTCCCCTGTTCCCCTCCCCGACCTGGATCTCCTGCCACTCAGGATTTCTTCCTGGTTGCTCGCTGGGGTGGGACAGTCAAATCCTTCCCCGCCCCCCCCCCCCCCCCCCCCCGTCCACTGGTACCCCTGCACTTAACACCCCCCCCCTTCGGCCCGACCACGTGCTCGGTTCCAGAAGATGCCAGTGCTGCAGCCAATTCAGAGGCACTGGGGGCAAATTCCTCTGGTGGGTGTCTGGTGTGTCAGCCCGATTGCAGGGTTAGGCTTTATTCGTTGCCCAGCACGGCCCCCTGAAATCTATCTACAGCTGGAGAAAACTCTCAGCCCATGTTTTTGTGTGTTTTTCTGCCCCAAGGGTTCTTTTATTGCTATTTTTGGGGTGATTGTATTGGAAGCCCTCTGTTTAATGTCTTTCCTCTGCCCAATTGATGTTAATTAGTAAAAATAAAACTGAGGTGCTAATCATGTTGGACAACAGTGAGAGGAACACAGCTAGAAGGAGGGCTGGAACAGAAGGCACAAGAGAAAGATAACACCAGCCCCTCAGGCGGTATCCCTAGGACCATGAGGGGAAGATGTAGATTCTTCCTCACTCAAGAAGAGTAGAATATTAACGACATAAACTACATAAAGCTACAACATTATTTAGACAATCTCTAGGGTTGCAGGTTCTTGGTTTTTTGTTTGTTTTTCGAGGGGCAATGGGGGTTAAGTGACTTGCCCAGGGTCACACAGCTAGTAAGTGTCAAGTGTCTGAAGCCAGATTTAAACTCAGGTACTCCTGAATCCAGGGCCAGTGCTTTATCCACTGCGCCACCTAGCTGCTCCCTAGGGCTGCAGGTTCTGAAAGTCAAGGGACATGACTGGGGGGAACTTCCCCACATGTCTGTGACTCTAGGAAGATTTCCAGTCTGCCATTCAAAAGTTTGTTTGTCTCTCCTGAGCTCTTTCTCCGAAATGTCTGCCCTCTACACAGACACCCACTGTGTTGCTTGGAGCTCTCTCTGTCAATCAAGGGTCACATCTCCCTTTGCATACATAGCAGACAGTTTTACAGAGCTGTCCCTCAAGAAAATTTCCCTGAGACTGGTAGAAGTGGGATTACATAAATCATGGATAAAATTGTTAAACAACACAGAGCTCCAAGGCACTCCACTATAGAATTCTGGCTGCATTGACATTGATCCATTAACAACTATTTTTTGAGCCCAGATGTTCAACCAGTTCTGAATCAATCTGACTAAATTGTTGTCAAGTCAGAGGTAGGTGGTGGTTCAGTGGATAGAGTGCTGGGCCTGGGATCAGGAAGACCTGAGTTCAAATGTAGCCTCAGACACTAGGTATGTGACCCTAGGCAAGTCACTTAGCTAGCATCTGGGGCAGCTAGGTGGCACAGTGGCCCTGGATTCAGGAGGACCTGAGTTTAAATCCAACCTCAGATACTTGACACTTAGCTGTGTGACCTTGAGCAAGTCACTTAACCCTCATTGCCCCACAAAAACAAAACAAAACAAAACAAAAAACACTTAGCTAGAATCTGTTTGACTCAGTTTCCTCAACTATGAAATGGGGATAATAATAGCACCTAACTCACAGAGCTGTTGTGAAGATCAAATGAGATATGCGTAAAAAAAACACTTAGCACGCAGCAAGTGCTATATGAATGCATATTCCTTTCTCTTGACTATTCCATATCTCTCCACTTTTTCCATAAGAACAGTTTGAGGAACTTTATCAAAAACTTTGCTAAAATCTAGATAAACTATATCCATAGCAACCCCACCATCTGCTAGTTTAGTAATCCTGTCAAAAAGAGAAATGAGGTTAGTCTAGAATGACCTGCTTTTGATGGAGCCCTGCTAGCTCTCTTTTTGTAGTTACTGCTTCCCTTTCTAGATGTTCACCAACCATCCCTTTAGTGGCCAGTTCTAGAATTTTCCCAGGAATTGAAGTTGAGCTCGTTGGACTATAGTCTGTCTCTTCCCTTTTTTGAAATTTAGGACATTTGTCCTTCACCAACATTGTGATACCCCTCCCGTTTTCCATGTTCTTTTAAAATCTCTGACAGTAGCTAGGCAATTGCCCAGTTCATATCTACAAGTTCTTTTAGGATGAGAGGATGTAGTTCATCTGAGTCAAGTGGCTTGGGTTTATCAGGGTGAGCTAGGTACTCTCTTAATTCTCTCTTTCCTTTTCCTGAATATCAGGTTTCCATTAGACATTTTTGTTTGGTCATTTTTGTTGTAAAAGCCATTTCTTCTTTGCAGAAAATACAGAAAAAAACAATAGAATTGATCAGCTCTCCATTCTGTTATCAGTTATTATTTTCCTATCCATCTCAAGCAAAGTTTCTATTCTTTCCTCAATCCTCCCTTTTTTCTCCCAGAAGGAGAAATAGCCCCCTTTAGTTTCCCTCACTAACTTCAGCTTATTCTGAGCTTTTATGCATTTCTGAAACTATTTTGATAGTATTTTGCCATGTTCTCATATTATTTTTTCTAACCTGGCCTTGCTTCTATCTTCTATACATTAAAAGAAGTTTTCTGATCATGCCTAGGATAAGAAAGGGAGCATGGAGAAGATGGAAAACCAGTATCAGAGTTAGAAAGCTCTAGGTTCAAGTCCTGTCTCTGACACATATTGGCTATGAGACCCTGGGCAAGTCACTTTCCTCTGAGTGTCCCCAGGCAAATCTTTAAGGTTATAAATTTTAGAATAGTTGCTAATCTGTATTTGTGGAAGGAATTTCCAAGAGTTTCAATACTAATAAAATCAGTTTCAGATCAAATTTTTTAAATGACTCAGTTAAGATTTGGACTGAAAAAATCTAAAAAGCAGCAGAGAAGAAAAGACAATTCAAAAAGGCAGATATAAATACCAGATATATAAATGCATAAAATAGCCTGAGACTATAAACTGAGATCCTAGAAAGGGGAACAATTGTGCTTAGCAAAGAAGCCACTTTATAGCTAATGAACAGTAGATGGTAGCAGAGAGCAGCTCAATAACAATGGTAATGGTCAGTTGAGCAATTCAATCCAATCCACTAAACGTTAATTAAATGCCTACTATGCGCCAAGCACTGTGCTAACATCAGAGGTGTGAGTTTTCCCTGGTCATACACGTTCCCTATAAATGTGCTCTTGCATACAAATACCCAGGTGACCTGAGTTCCCTATAGGTGAACCCTCCCTCACAGCTGGTATGCCAGTGGGTACCTGACTCTCTGTATTTGTGTTTGGGACAAGGGGGAAGAATCTTTCACTTGTTTTGTTTTGCAGTTTGAGTTAATGTCTTTATTTTAAATCAATAGGTCTCTAATTGTTCTAGTTAGTAAAAGAAACAGCAATGGAGCCTCATAAACTATGGTTAAGAGTGGATGCTGATCCCCAAAGTGCCTTGAACCTGGAGTAGCTTTCTGTGTGTGTGTGGTTTCCTCCACTCCTTTTTCTCCTTCCTTCTTCCTCTTCAAATAAAAAGAACCAAAAAACAAAACAAAAACAAAAACTCGAAACCCAAATCCTTGTATATGTAGAGTGTGAGACTGCATTTTCTCAATTCTTTGTAGAGAAGTGAAAACTAGCAGGTGGTTTTTGTGGTTCAACTATATTTTTAGTTCTCTTGACATTATGTAGCTAACAGCAACTATAAAAGCATGGTAATAAGCTACATGACTAAGTGTAAGAAATAAGCTCTATTTTTACATTTGAGGCTATTATTTCAATAACCACCCCCACCCCCAAATCAATTCTTTTGATTTTCCTGTGAATGACTGGGTGTGGGTGAAATATCTGGGACTTCCTGAGAAGCAGTTATGAGCTGGGCTTTGAGGGGAATTTTAGGAAATGACTCACAGTTGATTTTGTCTGGACAGCTTTGGCTTTCATATTCATCCTTATCTCCAGGGTGTAGGCTTCTGTAGTTAGCTGAGCATGTGAACATATGACCTCACTTACTGCCAACTTTACCCAGTCTATATATCTCTTTGCCCCTGCCTCCCTCAGTTTCTAGAACCCTGGCAGGCCATGGGAATTCACATGATTTCAAGGAAGGCCCTACTGGCCCACAAATACTTCACTTGAGCCTTATAGTAGCTAATACCTTAGAGCTATATTATTATTATTATAGTTAAAGCTTTAACTTCTGCTTAAATACAAACCCTGTGAAAGATAACTCTTTAAACTGTGATCTATAATTTACATGGAACTGAGCCTCTTGCCCTCCAGAATGGCCAACCAGTAGAATTAGCTCTTAACACCTCTGTTGTACAAGATTATATAATTTAATGATAGAAGGGACCTTAATCCAACTCACTCATTTTATGTGTAACCTATGCCCACCCAGTGCTCTTATCTATTTGAATTATTATTGCTTTCCCCTGATCCTGAAGATAATGATGATTCAATTATTGTGTTATAAGAAGTGACAAGCAGAATGATTTCAGAAAAACCTGGAAAGACTTACATGAACTTATGCATAGCGAAGTAAACAGAACCAGGAGAACATTGTACACAGTAACAGCAATATTGTTCGATGAAGAATGACTTAGCTTTTCTTAGCAATATAATGATCCAAGACAATCCCAAAGGACTAATGATGAAGCATACTATCCGCCTCCAGAGAAAGAATTGATATTAATTGAATACAGACTGAAGCATGCTATGTTTCACTTTCTTTATTTCATTTTTTTCTTATATTCAAGTCCTCTTGTACAAAATAACTAATGTAGAAATGTTTTACATGATTGCACATGTATAACCTATATCTGACTGCTTACTATCTCAGGGAGGAGAGGGGGGAGGGAGGGAAGGAGGCATAGACTTTGGAACTCAAAACTTTAAAAAAATGTTAAAAATTGTTTATATATATGTACATATATATAATATATATATATTATATATATACCCCACCATCCAAAAAATATAGTGATGATTCAGAGAGAGAAAACCTGGTAGAGTTTCTGATAATCCCTATTTCTCTGAACCAGGAGACAATGAGGGTATATGTGCATAAGAAGGAATAAGTTGGAGGGATATGGGACTTGTTCATTGCCATATAGGTCTGGGGAACCCCTTCCTTCCTTGAGATTGGAACTTCCTGCTCACCTTGTAGGAGATCAGAGTCATAAGGGGCTTAGCATGAGTCACCTTGAATTTAACTGGCTGGGACTTTCTGCTTACCATGTGGGTGATTGACAACAGATTTGGGGACTGGCTAAACTCATAGTATACATTAAGAGAATGACTTAAAACAGGATTAAGTAATCTGATTTGTAACTATTGTTACAATCTACTAGAAGGCTGATACTTAAACTTCTCCAGAACATAGTGCAGCTAGCTGGACTACTAATCAGGCATTTTACATTTTACCTCAGCTTTTTACTGTACAAATAATTCTACTGGTAAAATCGCCAGGCCCGAGGTAATCCTATTATTGATAGCCATTCTCTCCAAGAGTCCTGGAGGATTTGCCAGAGACTTCTCTCCTGCTGCTATTTAGCTCCAGCCTAATGGGACTCAGGTCCTCTGTACACCTCAAACTCAGAAGGTCATCTCTTAAAACTATGATATAGCCATCTCAGGGCAGATACTCATTCACCCAAGATAAGGAAAGAAAGAACACAAGAGAGGTAGCCTAAATCCAGGCTCAGCCTTACCTAGGCAGGATCTAGGTTTTAAATGCTGTATGCTTATGGCTACATCAATGGTGGGGTGGAAATTGAGGCAAGTTTCGCCTTTTCACAACCCCCTCTTGGGAAGCCACTTGAAATAATCCTGACAGGATCGAAACTGAAAGTGTAGAGAAAGACTGAGAAGGCAGTCACTACTATTTATATACCCACTGAGTTATCAGTCCTTCCAATTTCCCTGGCAATAAAGTGATTTCACCATTTCAAAGTACAAAGCCTTTAGCCCTTAATCACACGTGGCTGGAAGCAGGCCTTAAGTCTCCTTACATTATAACCTGGAATCAGGATAGGTCAACCCCAAGGATGTTGGGGATCGGCTCCATCAGATAGATTAATTCAGTTTCACTGCAGTTGATCTGCCTGTGTTTGGGATGCTTCTATAGATGTAGGAATTCTCTTACCTTTCACGAGTACATTCAGAAAAGGTACAAGCTTCCTTTGCTTACTCTTTAGAATAAAATTATATAAGGCTCAATGTTCAAAGGGCACTCCAAATTAGTCAGTAGTCCTGCATATGATTGGTTATTTCCTGGAGCTCGTTTGTTACACAACACTTCTCAAAAGCCAAAAGCATTTATTTAGTGTCTACTATATGCCAGGATCAGGATAAGTTTGTGGAAGCCAGGGGAACTGTAGAACTGACAGGCATAATATATCTTCTGGCTGTATCCTTTTACTACAGATTAGCCTTGATAGAAATACATTTTAATGGACAAATTTCTTAAAAGTAATAATTTTGGTTGTTTTCTTAGAGTTTAGAATAATTAGTATGATTCAGAGTTTTATAAGTATTTTTAAAATTTATTTATTTTCTTCAACAAAAATCAATAAGAGAACAAAATACATCAAAAATCAATAAGAGAACAAAATACATCAAAGAACAAAAACCAACCCATATACACAAAGCAAACTGGATTTGAACTCAGGTACTCCTGACTCCAAGGCCGGTGCTCTATCCATACATTGTACTCTTAAATCTGCTAGTTTTGCTCTGTACCACTTCATCTAAGTCTAACAGTGGCTAATTGGGTACCATTAGGCTGAGATGACAGGAACTGGTGACCTATGCCAATCTTTATCCATTATCTGCCATTATGGTTTGCCCAATTTTAGTTCAGAGGGAATTTGACCTTTCGCCAGGAGAATTAGGCTCCTTGATTCTCAATTTCATTGGTTAATCACCTTCCACCTGTTGCCTTTGGTCCTTGTCTAGAGTTTCCCCAAAGAAGGGGGCAAAGTGAAAAGTAACTAGATGTAAAAATGTGAATCATGTATGGAACAGTTCTATTCTCACAGAGAAAAAGGAAGCTCATGCAATTTCATCCTTAGAAATCTAAATATAGAAGAATCCTAGCATGCATAATAAAATGATTCACTTATCACCACTAGCATAATCTGTTGTGAGCCTAATATTCAAACCTTGCAGAGACACCATTTTTTACAAGGTAATTAGCCATTTTAACCTTATATCTCTACTGAGCACTGTCTTATTAAAGACCAATTGGTATCTTTTTTCTTGTGGAACTTCTCTCTGATGCCAGGTCTTTCCTTGCTTACCACTGGTTTGCTCCCATGGCTGTTACAATTGCCCTGGTGGCTGCTATGGCTGCCTTGCTAGTGGGAGATATTGTTTACAACCAAAAGGCAGACCTTTTGAGTTCTTACAAGGTGCTGTACTAAAGAGAAGACAAAAAGGAGGCGACCACATCCTAGACAGTCTAGTTTAGGCACTCCAGATGACTCATGGTCATTCTTACACTTAATTAGAAGGACTGACCCAACTAATGCAGGACACTGGGACCTATGATTGCAAGGCTAAGTTAGAAAGCTAAGATAGAAGGGAAACAGAAAGCAAAACAGAGGGGAGTTAATTCTGGTAAATGATTTGAACTAGGAGCTACCAAAGAGAAGGGAGTTTCTGAGAGCCCCACCTCCACACTCCATTGAAGATGGCAGAAGCTGCAGTTTGGGATCAAAAACAAGCCACAATACTGCTTCCCCAGAGCAATTGTCTTCCTATGCCTCGTATTCCTGTGGAGAGAGAGCAAGGCTTTTCTGGGGCCAAAATATATCCCTAAAGCTAATAAAAGCAGTAATGTGACAAGACAAAAATGATCTTACCTCCTTCGTTTATTTTCTCTTTGGTTCAAAATGTGTATATTAAACTTGAAAGGATGTTGGGAATGTCTAACTTTAGGTGACAAAGCTGTCAGCCTCACCACATCAGGGAGATAAAGGCTAGCACTTCTTAATAAGGACTTGATAAGGCATAGCTGTTAAGCCCCGCTAAAGAAAAGTCAGGCAGAGAGGCCCCATATTAAGAGGAAGCCTTTCTGCTTTAACGGTTTAGCTAGAGCCCAGATAACTATAGCTCTCTTCCAGATAACTACATCACTTAGGGTTAGATATTCCCGAGGTCCTCTCTAGCTTAGCATACAAATGAATCAGAGCCAGAGCAAAAGGCAGGTCATTGTTCCCTTCCCCTCTGCCCACATTAGTTCCTTTATTAGGCAAACTCAGTCAGCCGCAGAGCCCCTTCATTTGGCGATATATTCTGGCCACCGGAAAACCTTCATCTTCCTTTATCCTCCTAGTATGCAATAAGTGCTTAATAAATGTTTGCACAAATGGTGTTTCAAAAATTTTCTGAAAAAAAAAACAACATCTCCCTGTAGTAGTAGTGAGGTTCCAAAAATCATTTCACTGACATTAAAGTGAAATTGAAAGTAGCTGATGTTTAAATGTTTGATGGTGGTTGTGATATTTTTTTCTTCTACTGAAAAACAATGTAAAAATAGTAAAGGCCAATCTAACATCTATACCTTTCACCATTTCTCTCCTCAGTTTATTCAAAGTTACAAGCACAACTGCCCAATATTAGGCAAAAACAATGGAAAAGAAAAGTGTTATTCAATTATTCTCTCCTTCGGGGACATTTTATTTTTTCTGGCTCATTGTCCCCACCAGTGTGGGCCCTGAGACTGTTACTATCTGATGCTCTCCCAAGGCTAGACATAAATTCCCTTTATAAAATGGCTTGCAAAGCTCAAAACACAAAAGTTTAATTTATAAACTGATGGGCACAAAAAAGATTCACATTCCAGGTCTTAAAGAGTCAAAGGATCCGGTCTCAGACACTTGACACTTACTAGCTGTGTGACCTTGGGCAAGTCACTTAACCCTCATTGCCCAGTCAAAAAAAAAAAGAGTCAAAGGAACCCCTGAAAATAACCTTCTCCACAGGCCTGTATAGCCTCTGTGACCTAGAGTACTGACCTGGGTGTGGCTCCTGCAAGGTGGCAGAGGCTTGGGTTTGATGTTTCTTGTTGCTCTTTGCTCTCTACCCCTTGGAGTTCACCTTAGCTCTCAATAGGGGTCAATCACTTCCCACAAGCCCCACTTATTGTTATGGTTGGAATCTAGAAGAAGTGGCAACTGATGGGATCTGGCGGCTGAAGAAGGAAGAGTCAATGTTACAGGGGTGACTGGAAATGTGATGGTGCCCTTGATAGAAATAGGGAACACTGAGGTATAGTTATTTTTTTATGTATTACTAGATAAGTAGTTCAGTAAAATCTGAAGTCATGTAGTGCTGCCAATTCTACCTCCACAACAGTTTTCACACCATTATCACCGTAGTTTGGCTTCTCATCACATGCTTCTCGTCTACTGAAATAGTCTCATTGACTTTTCCTGTTTCCATTCTTTCTTCCTCCCCAACACATCTACACACTGTTAAAAGAACCTTCTTAAAGTACACATCTGACTGTGTCATTCTCCTGCTAGAAAAAAATCTTCACTGGCTTCCTACTGACTCCAGAATAAAACACAAATTACTTAGTCTGTCATTTAAAGCCCTTGACAATCTAGCTCTAACCTGCCTTCTCAGGAATTTCATAGTGTTCCTTTTAATGCACTGTGTTCCTCACCAAACTGGGAAACTATGTTTCCCAGATTCTACATTTCATCTCTTATCTTTCTCTCAAAATCTTTATTTTTATTCAAGGCACACCTTATGCCATCTCCTATTCGAAACCTTTCCTGATCTGTAGCCCACCCCATTCTCTAACCAGTTAAAGGGCTCCCTCTTTCCTCTAATTTTCCTACATCACTTTGAAAGGACTTTTCTCTTTTGCCTGTCCTATCTCCACCTTGAGGATGGAAACTTTGAAGACAAGCTCTGTGTTGTTTTTATCTCTATATTCCCAGTGACTAGTCTTGCACATTCAACTTGTTTGAATTAAATAGAATTGGCACCAAACAGGGTGCCTATCTTCTACCTGTATATTTCTTGTTACCTTGTAAAGAAAAAAAAAACTAGAGAAAGGGGAAAGACACAGAAAAGTGAGAGGTTTTAGTCTGAACTGAGGGGTGTTGAATGAATGTCAGCAGATTCATAAGAACTACCTTTCAAAGGTATCAGTCCACAGAGTACTGTAAGAGTTCAAAGAATTATACAGCTTACTCACTAGCCTCTCAGAATCCTCTTACTCATTGTTGATGCCTATGCCCCCCCCTTTTTTTTAGTGAGGCAGTTGGGGTTAAGTGACTTGCCCAGGGTCACACAGCCAGTAAGCGTTAAGTGTCTGAGGCCGGATTTGAACTCAGGTACTCCTGACTCCAGGGCTGGTGCTCTATCCACTGCACCACCTAGCTGCCCCATGCCTATGCCTCTTTAGCCTTCATGTAACTAATCTTTTGGTCTATTATTCTCCCTAGATCCTTCCCAGCTTTTCTTTACAGCTACCAAGATTTCTATCACTAGTAAACAATTCATTCCAACTCCTATCTCAGTCCATTTTGGACTTGCAGCTGGGGCCCTAGACTGGTTTACAGCAAAAACTGGAGTTTGGGGTTCTAACTCTACTCCTGCCCTACCCTTCAGCAATAGCATGGATCAACTTGTTACAGCCTGATAACATAGAAGCAGTGAAAGGTTAAGAGCACTTGTAATTCCTTTGTATCTTGCAGGAAACATTTACCTTAGTGCTGAGCAGGTACTAATCACTTATAGATACAGATACTTATTGATGTGAATTCGCTTTTTCATTCATACATACACCATACATTATACATCACCCCATGGTCACAAAGCCCAGATTTACCCAAGAATCACTTGGGTCTCTATCTCATAAACACCAGAGTGTATAGTTCTGAGGGGGAAAAGGGGGAGTGAAAGTTCTGATTCCCTCAAATTCAATTATGCAACCCAGTTTGAGAAATTGTACTTTAGTTTGATATTAATGTTTAAGCTAACTTGAAAAGATGTGCACATTATTAGAAAAGCCAATTGTGCTTGGGAAGTACAGAAAATGAATTTTCAGTTACAAGATATGTGATTAGAATAGTCCCTGATGTTCTGATCAGAAAAGAGGTTGAGTACCTGAAAAGACTAGATTATGGAGCCTAAAATGTTAGACTTTCAAAGGACCTTAAGTAATAACTAATAAAAGCTAACATTTTTATAGTGCTTATTATAAGTCAGGGACTATGCTAGGTGCTTTACAATTATGATTTTATTTGATCCTCAGGACAACCCTGGGAGGTAGGTGCTATTATTATCCCCATTTTATAGATGAGAATAACTGTGGCAATCAGAGGTTATATGGCTTGCCCAAGGTCAAACAATAAGTTTCTGAGGTTGGATCTGAATTCAGATCTTTCTGACTCCATGCCCAGCTCTCTAACCACTGCACCACCTAGATACTTACAGAATAAAGTTCAAATTTCTTAACCTGGCATTCAAGATTATCTATGTTCTGGCTTCAACCAAACTTTCCAGTCTACATCCCTTTACCCATTTTACATTCCACCCAAACTGGCCAGTTTGTCATCTTGTAACCATGAGTTATGCTTAAACAATTCCCTCCTTTGCAAGGTTTTCAAAATCCTATCCATCTTTCAACACCAAGATCAAATGGCACCTTCTCCATGAAGCTTCCCCTGATCTCCCTAGTCAGTATTTATTCCCTTATGCCTCCCTCTCCTGTGTTCCCAAAGGCTTGTTGTAATTCCCTTCTAGTCTAGTCACATTCTGCCTAGAAGTTATATCCATTGAACCACATAGATGCATAAGAGATATATGGTTAAGAGATACAGTGAATCTTCAACCTTGCTGCCTTTAACTTTCACTACTTCAAACATTAAAGTGATTTTATTAGAACCTCACTTTCAATTTCAAGATGGCAACTCACATTCCCGTCTCTGCACAGTAGGAAAAAAAAGAGGCAGGATGTAAGCAATTTTACATCCACAAAAAGGAGGAAAGCACTCATGAAAGTGTTCGTGAATCTACTCCAGAAGGTGCTAAAATAACCTCTCAAGTGCATGGTGAGAGAATTGAAAAAATGGAAAAGTGACCAAGGTTGTGGGTAAATGAGATGGAGGTCACCTCCACCCTCTGGCCAGCCCAACCACTGCCACTGCCTCGACGCCTGCCCAACAGGGGAGTTGGGAGCTCAGACAGAGTGGGACCCAACCCCAGGCATGTGCTTTTCATCTGGAAATAGTTCAACCACAGAGCCAAAATGGAGATTAGAGATGGTTGTTGCCCTTTTCCCTTTCTCACCTCAGGTTCTTCTGACATTGCAGGCCCTGTCCTTCCCTATCCAGTCCAGTGTCCCCTCTCCTCTCTCCCTTGCATTTTGTGGGTTATTTCATGGTTACTGTGTTAGGAAAAACGTGTATCATCTGAATTAATGTTTTGTGTATTTTCAGCAATCTCTAGCAAAAGATTTCAGTTTCGGGTGGTCTAGGGAATCTAACCTCCTATTTCTTCATAGGTTCAATGTGTCAACATTTGAGTTTGTTGGTTTGGTTTGGTTTGGTTTTAGTTTGGGATTGTTTTCTAGGAACATAATCTCCATGAAAGGTGAGGATTGATTGCATATGGTTTATGATGCAGGATGAAGTGAGCAGAACCAGAAGAACAATTTAAACAATAACAACATTGTAAAGACCAATAACTTTGAAAGGCTTGAGGATTTTGATGAATGTGATGACCCACTATAATTACAGAGGACTCAGGAAGAAATGTGCTATTCACCTCTTGATAGGGCTCTGACTGATTTTTTAATCTTTTTAGAAATGGCTAATGAAGGAATTGTTTTACTTAACTTTGCATGTGTGTAATAGGAGTTTTGTTTTTCTTGCTTTCTCAACAGGGGAGAAGAGAAAGGAGAAGAGATGGGAGGGAGAGACTTGATTTTTTTTTTTTTTGGCAGGGCAATGAGGGTTAAGTGACTTGCCCAGGGTCACACAGCTAGTAAGTGTCAAGTGTCTGAGGTCAGATTTGAATTCAGGTCCTCCTGAATCCAGGGCTGGTGCTTTATCCACTGCACCACCCAGCTGCCCTGAGAATTTCATTTTTAAAAAGAAATTTCAAACAGATATGTGATTCAACCCCCTCATTTGAAGATAACTTCGACCCAAAGTAAAATGATTTATTTGCCCAAGGACATAGAGCTAGTGTAGTGACAGAGCAATGACTGGAACCAAGGTCTCCTGCCTCTAAAAGTCTAGCATTCTTTCCACCTGCCCATTCTGGACTTGATTTGAGAGGGTAATTTGGTTTATGGGAGTGTTTCTACTTGTTCAATGGTTGTCATCTAGAAGTAGTGCTTCATACAGAAGGGGTACCTAAGAGATGCTATCTCAGACCCTGTGGCCAAGAACGAAGGCATGTTTCCAAAGTGATGACTGGAAGAGGCTGAGCACGATGGAAAAGGGGGAAAGAAATGGCTGCGTGTGGGAGGTGGCAGAGCCACAGAGACTGTTGCAGCTGACACCTTCCTGGTGTGTTTAAGAAGAGGCTGGGAAGTGTTCTTACAACTGATGTTCATGAGAGTGACAGGCCATGAGTTTGGGTGAGGCTGAGAAGATACAGTGTGAACTAAGGCTAGAATTTCAGCTCCAACAGTTCCAGAGCAACTTGGAATAAGAATGTGTGTACTGGGAGGTGGGGAAGAGATTGGGCTGTATTCTAGGTCCAAGACTCCTCTCTATTTGCCACATAGGAAAAAAGAATGTAGGAAGATAGGGAGCAGTGAAAAGGAAAGAAGAGAAAAGCTGGGAAAGAGAGATTTCAATGACCTAAGAACAGAGGTTCTTGATTTTTATTGTGTGGTGGAGCTCTTTGGCAGACTGGCTAAGTCTATGGATCTCTTCTCAGAATAATGTTTTTAAAATGCATAAAATAAAATATAGAAGATAACAAAAGAAAGTACTTATACTAAAGATGTCACTTTTTTTCCTATTCAAGTTCCCAGACTTGCTGAAATCGGTCCCCAGGTTAAGAATATCTGCTCAAGAGTTTGGGGAATCAGCGTGTATTCCTCTGACTTAGGTTCTTTCTACTGCCTACAAATAGACATGAAATTTCAGGTATCTTTCTGTGGGATGTCTGTTCTCCTTGGGCACACAACTCATTTCCCTGAATCCAAAACCAATTGAGTAAGTGCTAAAGAAACCACAATGATTCATAGAAATGTAGTACAATAGGGGGGTAGTCCCCTGATGCTACAGGCAGGGAGTTTCCCAGTCCCTATAATCTTGTATTCCTCAAAACTGTGGAGTGCACTGTATTTAATATAATAGCAACCTGCCAGGCAATGCAGATCAGGATTGCTTCTTGCCTGCCACCAAACTTATTGGCTTCCACCCATTCACAAAGGGTTGAGGAGCATGAGCTGATTCCCCACCTGTTGCAGCTATGTGGCTACAACTGGTTCCCTTTCCAGATCAGAGTGAGTTTATTCTCGTTTCTGTCTCAGTGTTTTGACAGCTGGCTCTGTTGTGCAGATTTCATGAAGGGAGTGGCTCTCCTCAATCACAGGCCTGAGATTTCCCTAGTCAGACACTTTCTGGGCTTCATCAGGGGAGATGTGTATGTCTGGGTTTCATTAAGTTTACTTTTACAACAGGGTCCCATGACCCTTGACCCAGACCCGTCTGAGAGATTAAAGAAAGGCTCAGACAACATGGAAGCCACACCTGTGGCTGACCTTGTGACATGTCCACCCAACCTTTTCAGTGTGCTTTTTTTTTTTTATCCTGTATCTTTTTTTGGGGGCAGGGCAATGAGGGTTAAGTGACTTGCCCGGGGTCACACAGCTAGTAAGTGTCAAGTGTTTGAGGCTGGATTTGAACTCAGGTCCTGCTGAATCCAGGGCCGGTGCTTTATCCACTTCGCCACCTAGCTGCCCCCTGTATCCTGTATCTTTTTTGTTTTGTTTTGTTTTTTGTTTTTTGCAGGCAATGGGGTTAAGTGACTTGCCCAGGGTCACACAGCTAGTAAGTGTCAAGTGTCTGAGCCCAGATTTGAACTCAGGTACTCCTGAATCTAGGGTCGGTGCTTTAACCACTGCGCCATCAAGCTGTCCCCTGTATCCTGTATCTTAAGAAAGTTTAGGAGATTGGTACCTCAGAGCCACGTGCTTTGTACCTTTCTCCCCAAGAGAAGTCCAAGGATTTCTCTTGGTTTCCCTTCCCTTCCCTTCCCTTGCCCCTAAAAAATTAAAAAAGAAAGAAAGAAAGAAAGTAAGTTTACACCACGGCCCCATACACTTTCAGTTCTAGACATTATGGTATGATAAAGCACACCAAGTATTATTTCCCTAGGGACACACACACACACACACACACACACACACACACACACACACACACACACGACACAAGGGGGCATGAATAGGGAAAGCCAATCAGGGACACCAGACTTCTCTAGCCTCACTGTCTTTGCCAGATTTTACTCACTTGACTGGCTGACTGCCTGGCTCACACCTCTTTCAAAGACAATCAACTGTGTAACCAACAGTATGATAGACTATACTATAACACCAGCCAAGAAGTCCTGCTTTTTTCTGCTTTTATCTGCTGGGTTTAGACAGTTTCAGGATGGGAGAGAAGACAGTGTCTTTTTCAGAACTATTGGTAACAACTTCTGCCTTTGCACTCTCATAATCCGATTTGTCTGCCTTCCTTATAACACTTAGATTGAATAATCATTAAATCAAATCACCATAAAGTATATTAAACAACAGCTACATATATATCCTCTCTGAGTTACCAGAGATACCAATAAGTAGAAGACATTAACTCTTATAATCTACTCAGGGAGATTGTGCATACATTAAAAAAAGATAAGGATTCACCTGTTAAATTCTAAATGGACAATGAGTACTTTAAGAATTAAGAGGAGGGCTGGGCAGCTAAGTGGTGCAGTAGATAAAGCACCAGCCCTGGATTCAGGAGGACTTGAGTTCAAATCCAGCATCAAACACTTGACACTTACTAGCTGTGTGACCCTGGGCAAGTCACTTAACCCTCATTGCCCTGCAAAAAAACCAAAACAAAGCAAAACAAACAAACAAAAACAAAGAAAAAAGAATTAAGAGGAGGAAAAAGAGAAAAAGACCTATTTGTACAAAAATATTTATAGCAGTTATTTTTGTGGTGGCTAAGAATCGGAAATCAAAGGAATGTCCACCAATTGGGGAATGGCTAAACAAGTTGTGGTATATGATAGTGATAGAATATTATTGTGCTATAAGAAATGACAAGCAGGATGGTTTCAGAAAGGCCTGAGACTTGTATGAACTAATGTATAGTGAAGTGAGCAGAACCAAAAGAACATTAGGGGGAGACAGCAATATTGTTTGGTGAAGAACTGTGAATGACAACTATTCTCAACAATACAATGATCCAAGACAATCCCAAATGACTATTGATGAAATATACTATCAACCTCCAAACAAAGAACTGATACTGATTGAACAAAGTGCTATTTTCACTTTTTTCTTTTTTTCAAGTTTTCTTGTACAAAATGACTAATATGGTGGATCACTTTGGGTGATCCACAAGGAGGATTCAAGGAGGAGGTAAGATTTGAACTGACTTTTGATGGAAGGAAAAGTCTTAGATAGGAAGCAAGCAGGAGAGGAGGATTCCAGGCAAAAGCATTATGGCAAACAAGGGTTGTAAAGCCAGTTCCTGACGGGGATAGATACCAGTTCATCTGGGTCAGAGGGATGATATAGGGAATTTGGGGTAAAAAATTCAAATTAAACAGCCAATTTTAGTTTAAAATAAGGTTAGTCAAGGTACTAAACATGAGAATGCGGGCTACTGTAAAACTCTGAATAAGGATTTAAAACTGAACACTGCCGAGAGATGGAGAAGTTAGAGAGAAAGATGGCAGTCGGTAGAACAGTCAAAAGATGGAGTTAATGCTTTTCCCCTTCTCACCTGCCTAACAGAAAAACCAATGGTCATTGCTTTGGGGGTTATATTAATCAAGCAAAAATAGTTAAGGTTATAACTCTCTTGTGATCTCTGTTTTCTGTGCAAATAACCAAGACTTAGGCTAGGATTTTGCTTTTCCTTAATAATCAGGGTACAGAATACTGGAAATTCCCCCTTTCAATGAGTAATAGTTTATACATTCATCAAGTCTGCACAATCTTTGTATGTAGAAAAGTGTTGCTATGCTTTGTCCTGTGATTAGGTGCTATAATTCTAGAGGGCTGATTCAGGGAATGGTGGCTGTGTTTCTAGTGAAAGAGTTTTCATGGTTTTCCACTTTAAAATTCCTCGAATTACTGCCATCCTACCCACTTTGCTCCAGAAGGCCTGGGTATCTGGCATCAAATCAATTAATATGAACTGAGCTCTTATGAACAAGGCATTGTGCTAGGCATTGTTTTTTGTTTTGTTTTGTTTTGTTTTGTTTTGTTTTGTTTTGTTTTGTGGGGCAATGGGGGTTAAGTGACTTGCCCAGGGTTACATAGCTAGTAAGTGTCAAGTTTCTCAGGCTGGATTTGAACTCGGGTTCTCCTGAATCCAGGGCTGGTGCTTTATCCACTTCACCACCTAGCTGCCCCCTAGGCAATGTTTCAAGATGGCAGTTGGGAAGCGTCTATACAAAGCAGTTCAGTTTTCCATCCAGGTCAGGAGACTTGCTATAATGATGTGAAAAGTTAAATAACCAGAAAAATTTTAAATGAGATCCAAGGAAACACACTGAAGAAGCAGCTGAAACAGATTTCTTACACTTTACTCACTGTGTCTGCTTCTCCTTCCCTGCCCCCAAGAGTTCTCAAATGGGTGAATTAGCAGGGAGTGAATTTCATTTCTCCTTATGCCCCTGACAGTTAGTATCAAGACCAACCAAATGACCACGGAGTTCTGATAAACCTCAAAGAGGCACTTAGTAAAACCTGAGGGGAGAGGTTGGAGCTGGCAATCTTTGTCCCAAGTTACTGCTTGTTATGGCTGAGAGCTTTGCATCCCTTAAATTCTCCTCCTAATAAAAATGTGCAGCTCCTGTATATAACATCAGGTGCACAAGTACACTCTGCAAATACACATTAGATATCCATTAAATTTCATATAGTAAGGTAACATACACATTACCCCAGATACTTAGATATTTGCAGGCATACAGTACCTGGTACACAAATTAGAATTTCATACAATGTATCAAACACAGAGATAACATTCATGGACATAGTAAAAGCATTATATAATGTGTAGCAGATGAACTATAGAGGTCATATGTAACAGGCAATATCATCTTAGGGTTACATACAAAATACATATATATCTACCACTAGTGGGTACCATCTGGCTACATGTGGAACTTCTTCACTCATTACCCTTGAAGCATTATGTATGAGGTCTGGTCAATGATTGGCTAGCCCTAGGAATTCTGTAGTGTCCTACCATCAGTTCTGAACCCTCAGTATACTCAGATGCCAATGGCCTTTAATTCCAATCTGAGATCTGTGGATGACCCAGCCTGAATGCCACTATCTCCAGTGGTCCCAATTCCCTTAAGGCTTCCACAGTTGACATTTTAAGCAGGAAAAGGGCAACCTCTAGATTCAGCTCTTCTCCACAATATTCCTCAGGTTGGGTAAAGCTTAGTAGGTTCTCCCATGCTGCAAAAGAGTGCCAACAAACAATTTCCTCTTCATCTGGATTTTGATCTGTCTCCTCTACAGTTAGACCATTATCCAACTACATGGATATGTAGTAGGAGCAACATTGGCTGTTAATCTGGTTGGGACTCATGGCAGGAAGACTGGAAGATCCCCAATATATAAACTAGTTTTTAACCAGAAAAGGCAAACAGCTGTTTATAAGATTTAATTGATTTAGAGGACTAAGGCTCAAACCTTCACTGACAAAGATTCCTTGTCACCTAAAACAAAAAAGTCCATTGCATGAGTAGTGGGTGATCCTCAGTCTTGACTGACTTCCCACTGTTGTAAGAGTCAATACAACCCTCTTCCTAACTTTCCTATTACTGTTGAACATACCTGTCAGTCAATCAATAAGACTTACTAAGCTCTTTTAATATGCTAAGCATGGGGATACCATTATTTTCAGCCCATATGTATATATGTATATATATATGTATATTTATATGCATATATACATATATTTGTTTGTTTGGTTTTTGTTTTTTGCAGGGCAATGAGGGTTAAGTGACTTGCCCAGGATCACACAGCTAGTGTCAAGTGTCTGAGGCTGGATTTGAACTCAGGTCCTCCTGAATCCAAGGTCAGTGCTTTATCCACTGTGCCACCTAGCTTGCCCAGCTTCTGTTTTCTAAGAGGACCAATGGCATCATGGGTGATGACTTGCTTGAGAATTGGATTTAAATGAGGCAGATTTGCACAGTAATAAGCCTCACTCTCTCTTTCTGAATGATCAAAATTCAGTGGTAGGACAAAAGTCAAGATGACTGGTGACATCCCAGGAAGGAGTAGATAAAAAGATGGAAAAGACAGTCCCTGTCCTCAAGGAACTTACAATCTAATGGGGGAGACAACAAGCAAAAAATATTTATAAACAAGCTATATAGGATAAATAGGGGAAAAATCAATAGAGGGAAGGCACTAGAATTAAGAGGGATTGAAAAAGGGCCTCCTGTAAAAGGGTTGAGGAGCATGAGCAGATTCCCCACCTGTTGCAGCTGTGTGGCTGACATTGGAGTTTAGTTTGATTCCTACTGCCATGAAAGCTAGAGGATATTGCATCAGCCTGGTGAGCTTCTGGTCCATGAAATAGCACTGTAGGTGAAGGCACACGACCTAGCAATGGAAAATCCTTTTCTTAGGCAAAATATAAGTTATATAGAGAGATCTCAGGAGGCCAGAGCTGAGAATAGTGAGAAGGCTCACAGAAGGCACAAATGAGGCCTTAGTAGATATTTGTTTGATTGATTTATAAGGCATTACTCTAAGGGACCAACCATTTGGTTTCAAATCATTTTCCCCTATTTATTTCACATTTCACCCCTTTACTCACCATGCATTCCAACTAAATGGGTATTCATCACAAGGCTGGAATGTTCCATCTCCTCACCTCTGCTTCTCCAAATTCTTTCATATCTCATTTCAAGGGCCACTTCTATAACAAGTCTTTCTTAGACTTGTATGAACTGATGCAAAATGAAGTGAGCAGAACCAGGAGAACATTGTACACAGTAACAGCAATGACTTAGCTATTCTCAGCAATATGATGGTCCAAGACAATCCCAAAGGATTGATGATGAAACATATTATCCACCTTCAGAGAAAACTGATACTGTCTCAATACAAACTTAACTATCCTATTTTCTCACTTTCTTTCATTCTTTTTTTTAAATTTGTCTTCCTGTACAAAATGACTAATATGGAAATATTTTACATGACTGCACATGTATAAACTATATCAGATTGCTTACTGTCTCAGGAAAGGGGGGAGGGGAAGAAGGGAGGGAAGAAGAGTTAGAATTTGGAACCAACTTATTAGGTACCAGGCCAGCTACGAGTAGAAGTAGATAAGAGTGCCATACATGGAATCAGAAAGACTTATCCTCACGAATTCAAATTGACACTTACTAGCTTTGTGACCCTGGACAAGTCACTTTACTCTGTTTGCCTCAGTTTCCTCATCTGTAAAATGAGCTGGAGAAGGAAATGGCAAACCACTCCAGTATCTTTGCCATGAAAAACCCAAATGGGGCCATGAAATGTTGGTTACAACTGAAACAAACAACAAAATACTAGGTACCAAGCGTTCTACCAGGCCAGGAACAACAAAAACAGAAGTGACCTCAGGAAGCTTATATTCTACTGGGCATGGTGGTGTGTTTTTACTATGTTAATAGATCAGTATATACACCAGATATATACAAAACAAATATGAAGTTATTTGTTGGGGTGGGAGAGGGCTGGCACTAATAACAGGGTAATCAGGAAAGGCAAACTCCTCCTATAGATGGCACTTAGGTGAGCTTTGAGGGAGCCAGATTCCAAAGGGCTCAACTTCCTAAGACCCTCAGAAGTAGCAAATTCAACTTAAATACTTGTCAAATTGAATTGAAGGTGAAGGAAAAGTGGATCATATCCCACCATTTCCTTTCTCTCACTTTCCCAACCACAAAACCAGTTAGTTGCCTCTTTGCCTTCAACTTTTAGCCAGGAGACAGTCCTTGCAATTGTAGGAGGCTCATCAGGGGCCCCAGCTGTAGGAAGAGTCACCTGGATGGGAAGCATTGCCTTTGAGGGGCTAAAGCCCACTTCATAAGGAAAACACCTACTCAAGTCAAACATTTACTAAGTGGTGGGCACTGTACTGAAGATGGAGAGGAAGGGAATAAGCATTAATATAGCATCTATTGTACCAGGGGCTTTAAAAACAATACAAATAGTAATAACAAGCCCAAGAGGTAGAGAATATTATTATCCCTATTTTTTTGAAGGAGGAACTTGAGGCAGAAGTTAAATGACTTGTCCAGGTTCACACAGCTAGTCTCAAGCTACCCTGCTGGGGGTACTCAGGACTTGCTGACTGCAGGCCTGACGCCCTCTACATGGGGGGGGGGGCTCACAAAGGCAAATCTGGTTCCTGCCCTCAAGGAGCTTACATTTTAATGGGGGAGACACCCTGCAAAAGGCTCCACACGAAGCATCTCTATAAACAGACTTGCCCTCTATACGGCAAAGGGAGGCAAGGGGAAAAGTGCAGGTGCTAGCACTAAAGGACGACTTCTTGTGGAAGGTGAGATTTTTAAGCTCCGACCCTGAACCTAAGCCCAGAGTCACAGCATCTGGAGCTCATTTTACAGATGAGGAAACTGAGGCTCGAAGAGGTAACCTGGGGACTCCTAAAACTGACAGCCCATGGAACAAGGAAGAGGGGTGCAGAAAGAAAATCCTCCAGGCCTCCGCTTGCCCACCGCCCCACGCCAGGTGCGAGGGGTGTAAGTTGGTAAGAAAGGAGGGGAGAGGGGAGGGAGAAGCGGGCGGAGGAATCATGTGATGTCTTCCGCCGGCCCAGGAGGCCCAGGCCTGGTCTGGGCTCCGCCCCCACCCAGCCGGGCACCAGCACGAGGCTGTGAGAGAAGAGGCAGGATGGGGGGGGCGGGGGAGGAGGAGGAGGAGGAGGAGCCGGTTTCACCCGGAATGAAAACAAACAGCGACCCGCTCCATCCGGGGACTTTCCGGAACGCTGGCGAGCTCTGACCGTAGCGCCGCTCAGGTGAGTGAGGCTTCGGCCCAGCCCGGGCTGGGCTGGGCTGAGCTAGGGAGGCCGAGGGGCGGACGCCGGCCCACCTGCCTCCCTGCCTCCCTGCCTCCGGTCAGCCCAGCTTCCCTAAGGGTCGGCACCAGCCGCGCCCCGTGGGCACGCCCCGCCCTCCAGGGAGCCTCCCGGGACTGCGGGTACCGGGGCTTCCTTCGGCCCCTGGGGACCAGCGGGAAAGTGGAGGCCTGGGCCCCGTTGTGGTGTGAGGGGCTACGGCACCGGCGCAAGGGATGCAAAGGTGACTCCAGGGCTAGCTGACAGTCCCCCCGGGAGACGGGGCGGGGCGGGGCGGGGCGGAGCCGGAGCCGGGCAGGCCGGGCAGGCCGGGCACTCCTCTTTTTCTCGTCTGTGTGTGGGGGGGGGCAGGGCTGCGAGAAGGCGCATCCCTCTTTTCTTCCATCTCTTCTGACACTTGTCTGCCGAACCAGACCCGTCTCGCTTTGTCCCCCTCCTCCCAGACCTCCGGGTACCAAGGAGGGGGTAGTCGCCGCAGAGAGCGAGCCCTTCACGCAGCCTTGGTTACCCAGGCACGGCTGCTCGCTTCGGGTAAGGACGAAGTGGGGTGGGTGGCCCAGAAGTGCCAGTGGCCGAGGCTTTGGCCTGTGGAGGGGCACCATCTCTTTGTGAAACCCCGGTGAGGAGGGGGTGGGGTGGGGTGTGAGGGGAAGGTATGTCACTACTACTCCCTCCTCACAGACAAATAAGATAGATGGAGGTACTTGGTTAAGCCTTTTTTATAAGCGCATACATAGCTCATTTAAATTTAACCCAAAACAAAGTAAAATTGTAACTAAAATCAAAGACTTCTAATGAAAACTACAAGTTGTGTCATTTAGGGCTTATCTGTAGTTAACAGGTTCTGTTGGAGTTGTCTCCATCGTTTGTTGTTCAGTAGGTGGGTAGGCGGATGTTCTTTTCCAAAATCCTAACTTCCTGGCATTAGATTCCCTTCTTTACCCATTCCTCTCAAAGTATTTGTTGAATTTCATAAGAAAAGTAAAAGTATGAGCATTTTAGGAGGTGTAGAATTAGGTAGATGTGGGAAAATAAAACTTAAGTATTCTTTCTTTATTTATTCCTGGCTGTAAAAAGGCACTTTAAAGAAATTTCACTTTCAGTTTTGTATTGCAGCTTTGTTAGGTTTAATGTGTGACCCATGTATCCAATCTTTCCAGTCCCCCGGAACCCCCTCATTTCCTCTTGCGTTAGTGAGTCAGCTCACTAATCTCTTAAAAATCCCTCAAATACACCCAACCCAACTGTGATATGCTCCAGAGTCCTGTATCAGGAACGGAGTAATCTGTCTTGCCCAGGGTCACCCAACTAGTAAGTGTCTGAGGCTGGATTTGAACTTGGATCTTCCTGACTTCAATCCTGGGACACTTGTCTACTACTCCACGTTGACCACTCCACTTAAGAATTAAAAAGAATTTTTACCTTGTGATAAGTATCTTAACTTTGAATGCAAAAGGGGACACTGCACTCAGCTGGGTCCCCAAATCTCTAGGTGAGGCAGTGATCCTAATTAGATAAGTTATTTGGTTACCATCCTTAATCCTTTTGTCTTAAGAGAGGCCTGTTCTTGACCTTCCATACACTTTCTTTTTTTTTCTTCCTTCCATACACTTTCATACAGAAAACTCTAGAAAGAGCTTTTTTAGACTAGAGAAATATTTATTTCTTACTATTTTCAATTGAACACAATACCCAGTATTACATGACAGATATTAAAGAGTCATAAGATAAAGAAAGTGCTGTGTGAGTTGGGGAAGGGAGAGAAGGAAAGTTGTTTGCAAGGAGGGGGATCAGAGAACATCCTACAAGAGGAGGCATTTGACTTGGATGGATGGATGGAAAATCAACAGGTAAAAGAAGGGAGGGCATTTTGGGCAAACAGCCTGAGTGGCGTCATGAGAATTCAGTGTTGGGGGATTAAATAATTATCTAATTTGCTGAGTATAGTATAATGGAGGTAGGATAATATGAGAAAAAGCTAGGATGGTACCAAGTTTTGGAGAGCTTTGAATGCTAAGCAAAGAAGTCTGACCTTTACTTGATAATTGATAAGGAACTATAAAAAAATTTTCAAACAAAGCTTATGACCACATCTATGCATTTAAAAAAAAAGTTATTCTGCCAGCAACAAAGAGGAAAGTGCAGGACTAAGGGGTCCCTAGGCAGACCCCTAAGGAGATGATTCAGGCAGGTAGTAATAATGGCCTGAACATCTTGCCTTCTAACTGGGCTTCCAACCTGATCACTCTACTGAAACTGCTCTAAGGTCACCAGTGGCTACCTAATCACCAAATCTGGTAACATTTCTTTCAGTTATAATCTTCTTTGACCTCTGCAGATTTTCACAATATTGATAACCCTCTCCCCTAGCACATTATCTCTCTTCCACTGGTTTCAGAGTTGCTACTCCTTCAGGTTGTAATCTTTGCCCTCTTCGCTACACCTGGTATACTCTACAAGTTCCATTTACATCCCCATCTTTCAACCCAGACTGTGCTGTCACTGATAAATTATGTAAATTCTCTTACTGCAACCTAGGTGGACAAGCTGGAAACTTGTAGGGTAGAAGGGGGAATAATAATAGGAACAGGAAGCAGGGAGGACAGTGTTAAAGTGTTTTGAGAAGGTCTTCTAGTAGTTAAAAAAATTTTTTTTGAACAGGCAAAAATTTGATCCAGACAAATTTGCCTGCTTGACAGATACCCATTTAGTCTCAGAAGGCTTAAACCATAAGGACAGTCGAAGAGCTGTGAGCAATGGGTAACTGGTATTTTTAAAGTCAGTTGAAAAAGATTATAATGCTCTAAATAAAGCTATTTCAAGTTTGAGGAGTGACTTATTAACCACTTAAAACTCACTGAGCATGTCTTTCAGATATGTTACCCTTCCCCAGTTCTCTATTATAACTTTCTCTTTTTCTCTACTCTTATTCTTTCCTTTCTCTTTTTAGCCATTTCTTACCCTTTTTCTCTTTCTCCCACATCTTTTCCATTTACCATACTTATGACTTGTGGAACAAAATACCCTTCCCTGTCCACCAGTCCTCTCTATGTGTTGATCTCAGCATCAGAAAATAAGGTCTTTGAGGGCATGAACTACCTCTCTTTTGTTTTTGTATCCCCATTGTTTAGAACGGTGCCTTGAATGTAGTCAGGGCATAAAAATAATTGCCTTTTCATTTTTTGAACTTCCTTTACCTCAACTAATAGGTAATTTAAATCCAATTTTAGATAGAAAAGTTTCACTTCATTTTTTGAATTCTTTTTATTCCTTAATTAGACTTGATTATGTACACACTGATAACTTGTCATCCATCCATCCTTATATTTTCTCTACACATTTTATATCTACCACATCTCCTTATTTGATCATGTAGGGAAAATGAGGAAAAAGGTGCCTGAGTGGTGAACTAAAAAATATTAAAATATATTAATAGTTTGGGGCAGCTAGGTGGCGCAGTGGATAAAGCACTGGCCCTGGATTCAGGAGGACCTGAGTTCAAATCTGGCTCAGACACTTGACACTGGCTGTGTGACTCTGGGCAAGTCACTTAACCCTCATTGCCCGGCCCAAAAAAAACCCAAACACATAAAAAAATATGTTTTAATAGTTTGAAAGAAAGCCCTTTAGAGTATTGGGTGGGGTCTTTGGAATGGCTTTGATAGAAAACACATCAATTGAGAGGCTTGAGAATCATCATTGATATCAACAGTTAACCACACAGATAAAAGAACCAAGATTATCTCTTATTGCTTCTAATCGTCCTTTGGTAGGGCGTGGCACTTGGATAGAGCCTCTGTATTCAATCATTATTTATCAGCTTTTTCACTTTTCTTCTACAACTTTACCCACATCAGCAAATTATTCAGTTTTCTGTTTCTTTCATATAAGGATTAATAAAAAACATACTGTTTTACTTTGTGAAGCAGTAGGCATGCTGACAGAAGAGAATAGCAACAAGTAATGAAGTTTGTATGATATGTCACTTTACATAGATAATTTTTTGTGTTTTTATAAACAGTTCTCTTTTAAGAAAGAAGTCTAAAATATTTTGGTTTTCTTTTTTTTTTCTTTTTTTTTTCTTTTTGCAGGGCAATGGGGGTTAAGTGACTTGCCCAGGGTCACACAGCTAGTAAGTGTCAAGTGTCTGAGGCCGGATTTGAACTCAGGTACTCCTGAATCCAGGGCCGGTGCTTTATTCACTGCGCCACCTAGCTGCCCCCTTTCTTTTTCTTTTTTTTTTTTTTAATATATTTTCTTTTTTTACTTTTTTCTTTTAATATTTTGGTCTTCTAAGGGAATTTATCTCTTCCTTTTCCTACTGTAATTTGAATCTAATGGTGGGTTAAAAAGATAGAAAACAGAAAAATTTAGAGGGTGAACAAGGGAATCCAAAGGAGAAAAAACTCAGACCTATAAATCTTACCACTTGTTAGCAGCTCTAATAAAAAAGTTTGTAAAGGAAAGAAGTTGAAATGATAACACCTCCCTAATTCATATTGACTGGGAGTGTGTAACTGATTATTCTAGACCAAAAAGACAGCAGCACCAACACTATGTAAGTTCTATTTACACTTTTAAATGTTTTTATATTTTTTTTAAAGGATGGCACAAAAGAAATACCTACAAGCAAAACTGACCCACTTCTTAAGGGAAGACAAAATTCAACTTTGGAAACCTCCATATACAACTGAGAACAAAGAAGCTGGTTTGGTATTAAAGGTATTAACTTTTCTTATAAAACATCAAAACTGGTCAATGATTAATATCTGTTGTCTGGTGAAGTGACTATTGAAGATACCAAAAAGTATCGGAATCATAACCATGTAAAATACCCAGTCTCTTAGAGTTTTAATGATAAGCAGGTCCCATCTTAATGCTATCATCTCTCCCATAGAACATTCTTGTCTTTATGAAGCTTCTCAGTAAGACCCCATCTATAATGACAATGAAGTCTTTGATTTCTCATGTGTTTTATATGATAATAAATTATAACAGTATAAAAAAAGTTGTTACAATTAAGATTTCCCCTCCCCCCCCACACACAATGCCCAATTTATTAAGGAATGAATATTGAAAGAAAATTAAACAATAGCAAACTGATATCACAGCTCACAGTCGATTACTAATTAATTACTGATGAATTATTTAAAATGATGGTTCCTTAGCTGTTTCTTTAAAAATGAATTTTAATTTTTTGTACACTAGCCTTCAGATGGCCTACTTATTTTTCTCATCTGGTATATATAGAATGTTAAAAGACTTTGTTGTTCACTTGTTTCAGTCATGTCAGACTCTTCATGACCCAACTTTGGGTTTTCTTGGCAAACCACTCCAGTCTCTTTGCCATTTCCTTCTCCAGCTCATTTTTATAGATGAGGAACCGAAGCAAACAGTGAAGTAACTTTCCCAGGGTCACACAGTATAAATAAGTATCTGAGGCTAGATTTGAACTCAGGAAGATGAGTCTTCCTCACTCTAGGTATGGCAGTCTATCCACTGTGCCTTTTAGAGGCCTCTTAATACATTAAGTAGATTCTTTCTGGAAGATTTTTGGGAGGACATGGATGAATGAGATTCATAAAAGTATGGATGGGTTGTGATCTGCATTATTCCACTGTGAGGGGAAATATTTTAAAAGAGGGTTGACTCCAAGAGCTCCATTGATATTCATGCAATGACATCAAGAAGGAAAATGTCCTTAACAGGACTGGATGAGAGGCTACAGATGTGCCTTCATCTGTACCAAGGGAGTACCCCAGATGAATGAGATGAAAGGTCCTTGGAATTGTTATAACTATTGTAATATTTCATTTATTTAGCTTTTTCTCAGATTGAGTTGTTCCACAGAGATAACTGAAACTTACCTCATTAAGCAGAGAAATTTAATTTTTAAACATTTTTAATGGAATCTCTGCAAAATATTCACTATTATATTATATTATATTTTCAAAATTATACACAATGATTCAAGACAATTTTGAAGGACTTATGATGGAAAATGCTATCCTTCTCCAGGGAAAGAACTGAGGGAGTCTGAATGCATACTGAACATACTTTTTCAACTTTATTTTTCTTGTTTTTGGATTGTGTGGAGTTTTTTGGTCTTTTTTCCCCCACAGTGTGGCTAATCTAGAATTATGTTTTGCATTACTGCACATTTGTAACCTATATCAAAACACTCTCCCTCTCAATGAGGAGGGAGAGAAGTAAGAGGGACATAAAAAACTTGGAACTAAAAAATTTTTCAAATGAATGTTAAAAATTGTTTTTACATGTAATTGGGGGAAATATTTTTTTTTTTTTTACACCAAAGTTAATTTATTTTTCCGTTACATGTAAAGATAGTTCTCAACTTTTGTTTATACATGCTTTACAATTTCAGATTTTTCTCCCTCCCTCCCTCCCCTCCCTCCCCCCCTCCCCTAGACAGCAGGTAATCTGATATAGGTTATATCTATATATATCTATACATATACATATAGATATATATATACACACACATATATATACACATAATAACATTAATCCTATTTCTGCATTAATCCTGTTACAAGAGAAAGAATCAGAGCAGTGATGCAAAACCTCAAAATAGAAAAAAAAAACAACAGCACCCAAAACAAAAGAAATAATATGGTTCAATCAGCATCTATACTCCACAGTTCTTTCTTTCTTTTTTTTTCTTGGATTTGGAGATCCTCTTCTATCATGAGTTCCCTGGAACTCTTCTGTACCATTGCATTGGTGAGAAGAATATAGTCCATCACAGTAGGTCAACACTCAATGTTGATGATACTGTGTACAATGTTCTTCTGGTTCTGCTCATCTCACTCATCATCAGCTCACGTAAGACCCTCCAGGTTTCTCTGAACTCTTCCTGCTCATCATTTCTTACAGCACAATAGTATTCCATTGTATTCATATACCACAACTTGTCCAGCCATTCCCCAATTGATGGGCACCCCCTCAACTTCCAATTCCTTGCTACCACGTAAAGAGCAGCTATAAATATTTTTGTACATGTGGGTCCCTTTCCCCCTTCCATGATTTCTTTGGGCAAAAGACCTAAAAGTGGGATTGCTGGGTCAAAGGGTATGCACAGCTTTATCGCCCTTTGGGCATAGGGGGAAATATTTTTTAAAATAAGAAATGAAAATCTTTGGCAAACAGGATTATAGAAATGGAAGGAGCTTTGAACTCTTCTAATACATTTTCTTCTAAGCTGTCTTCAGAGAAACCTCTAAAACATATGGTCATTTTTCTTCCAGTTTTAAAGTTTTCCTTGGGTAATTATTTTATCATTCATTCCATTATCTTAGAACTATTGTGATAAGAAAGTTGTTTTTTACATATGCTCTGACTTGTTCCTACTTCATTGTAATTTAAATCCATTTTCTCTTGTTTTCTCCTTAGTGAAGATGGAGAACACTTGGTCACCACCTTCCTTAAAATAATATTTTATATTACTGAAGACAGTTAAGACACTTCTTAGCTTTCTTTTCTGAATAATCTGAGGTGTTTTGAGTTTTCCTTGTAGGCCATATCTCTTTAGTTGTTTTTATTTTATTCCTGAATCCTTCTTAAATTTTCTCTGTATCTCAAAATGTGAGTCACTAGAAGTGACTGCTGCTCAACAGAATTGAATATTACATAGTTCTTGCTTATTTTGTTTCTCTTAATATCTAGCTTCTTGGTTTCTTTGGGGATTTTTTTTCCCCTGTTACATTATTTATTTAAAATTTAGCAGCTTTGCATTGAGCTGTGTTTTGTACATTTTTGACAGGAACTTGCAAAGAAATATTCAGACAAACTAGAATGCTGTGAAAATGAAATAGAAAGAATTATTGAAGAAATACGGTGTAAAGCAATTGAACGTGGAACAGGAAATGAAAATTTTAAAACCACAGGTGTTGCTACAATTGAGATATTCTTGCCTCCAAGACTAAGAAAAGTAAGTAATCATCTTTGCTAATATACATGAGCATCTGCTCATTATTTGTTCAATGGTCAAACTAATTGTGATTTTGAAATTATAGTAGCTAAAGTTGTCATTAAAATATTTCAAATTTTGGGAAAACAACTTTTTATTTAAAGATATACTAAAAATATATAAAAAAAATAAAGATATCCTAAGAGGACTTGATTTTAGTGGTCACTAAAATTTGAGTAATAGTATAAAAGCTGGTATAATAGTGACATCCTAAACAAATAATGAAACAAGTTTCCCTTCCGTTTCCTAAAGGTCAAATATGATGGAATTAGCTACAATGGAAGTTATGATGTGATCTTTATGCCATTGATAGCTGATATAGGAAATCCCTGATTTACAAGCAGATCATATGCCAAATGTTTCTAAGTCAGTTGTTTGAAACTTGGAATACATGTTTTTAATAGAAATAGTATTACAAGTGGTGGTAAAGTTTTAAAATTAGCCCACAAAAAAGTCTTAACCCACAATAGAGGTTAAATATTCTACTTTTACAGTGAAAAATTGTAGAAAACAGCACTGTTGAAAATGTATAACTACCAAAAGAATACAAAGAAGGGAATCCAAGATAGCCAGAAAGAGGGATGAGGGCATATAGTTGTAGTCAGAGGACCTGGGTTCAGATTCTGGCTCTGACATTTACTAATCCTAACTACACTGTTCCCCAGTTTTCTTATCTAGAAAATGAGGGAGTTGAACTAGATCAAAGCTTCTTAAACTGTGGGTCACTACCGCATTTGGGGTCACGTAACTAAATGTGGGGGTTGCAGAAAACTTGTCAGTAAATATTTTGATTTGTATGCTTATTTTTATATATCTATATATCTGGTGTTGAGAAAAAATTTCTCAGGTGAAAAGGGGCTGTGAGTGGGAAAAGTTTAAGAAGCCCTTAAATATATCATTTATAAATTTGATTTCTTTGTATAAATAAAAAGCAGTGTAAGAAAGAATAGGTGTGGGGCGAATCCCACCTTCTCCCCAGAAGAAAGTTCAGAGAGAGGAGGAAAAGATGCTCTCTCCTCATGGTGACAGATAAAGGAATGGCACCCCTTCATTCCAGTACCTGATTGGGGAAACTTACCTCATCTTGCTAATGCTAGTTTTCCATTATCTGCTCCAAAAAGAATGTAATGGAAACAAGAACTTCTCTGTTTCCTATGGTAGCTGCTCAATACATAGAACTTTCCTTTTGGAGTTTCTAAGGGAAGCCCACACCCTGCATAGGCCAGATATCTACAGATATAAGCAGTTTAGAAGTATTCCCACCTCTTATAATGTGCTTTTGTTAATGTACAACCAAACCAATATTTTAAAGAGCTTCCAGTATACCTTAAAGAGGTCAGTGGGGAAACCAAAGCATTTATTCTGAGGATTTTGACTATTTCAGTTCATAAATATATAGTTCTAGTTGTTTTTTTTAATGAAAAATTGAAACTCCATGGAGATGTTTCCATTTATCAATTTCTTTCTTTCTTTCTTTTTTTTTGGTGAGGCAATTGGGGTTAAATGACTTGCCTAGGGTCACAGCTAGTAAGTGTTAAGTGTCTGAGGCTGGATTTGAACTTGGGTTCTCCTGACTCCAGGGCCAGTGCTCTATCCACTTCGCCACCTAGCTGCCCCATTTATCAATTTCTAATACTTGTCACAGACATTTTACTGTTCTGGTCTAGGACAGGTGCCAGAAAGGTGGATTTTAATAGTTTGTTAATCTCCTTTCTCTTGGTTATTTTATTGATGAGCTTCCTTAAATCATTTGCCTTGGTACCAGGGGATAAATTAAAGCACTAGTTTAATATGTTGTGATTTCCATAACATTGTTGCACTTTCCAGTTAGCTGTCTGCTTGAAATCTTTGGTGCTCTGGTTCTTGGCACTGCAACAGAGTTGCATTCTAAACACTTTGTTAGAAGTCCGAATATATATAATTTTAATCCATATCCATTGCGACAAATGTCACATTTGATATAAGGCTTTCTTAACATAAAAGAATAGATCAGGAAAATGCAAAATTAAGTACAGAGGAATCATAATTGTAATTAAAATTTTTTTTTTATTAGGATAAGAAAACCTTGTTGGAAACCAAACTGCAAATTACCGGCAAAGAGCTGAGGTCACAGTAAGTTCAGAAAGTCTTTTATCCACTCTTCTGAAGAAGTTTTGGTACATTTTTGTACTCTGACTCCACTAGATTGGATTGGATTATGTGCTGTTTCCTGTATAATATGAGGCAGGTGTTTCAACTGCTGCCCATTTTGGACTTTGTAATATGAAAACAGTGGTGTCTGTTCAGCATGAAGAATCTTTGATTAGAATCAAAGGACTAGGGGCAGCTAGATGGCGCAGTGGTTAAAGCACCGGCCCTGGATTCAGGAGGACCTGAGTTCAAATATGACCCCAGACACTTGACACTTACTTAACCCCCATTGCCTCAAAACAAAACAAAAAAACCAAAGAATCAAAGGACTAGAGTCCTGACTTTGCCACTGACAGAACCTTTGTGACCTTCAGCAAGTCATTTAACTTCTCTGAGTCTTATTTTTCTTATCTTTAAGGGTCTCTTCACATTCTAAATCCAAGATCCTAACTTGTGGGCATGTCAAAATTTAATAGGTTATTTTTATTTATTTGTATTTTTTGAATGCTAAACACTTTAAATACTTTCTTTAAAAAGTAAGGCAAGGGGCAGCTAGGTGTCTCCGTGGATGGAGCACCGGCCCTGGATTCAGGAGGACCTGAGTTCAAATGCGGCCTCAGACACTTGACACTTACTAGCTGTGTGACCTTGGGCAAGTCACTTAACCCCAATTGCCCCACAATAAAAAAAAAACAATTAAAAAAAAAAGTGAGGCAGGGTTATTGTTGTTTTTAATGGTTGTTATTTTCAACCATATATATAATTGCATAAGTATAGGAAGCTCTGGGTAAAGAACTTGTACCATTCAAATCAGCACCCACTCTACCACTTACAGTCTTAAAGAGCTGCCTGGGATACTGAGAACTACATGATTTGCCTAGAGTCATAAGTAAAACTTGAACAAAGGTCTTGACACTAGTGGCCAGCCCTCTCTATTTCTAGCCATTGCTCCCCTCTGTCTCAGGTAGTCATTCTTTTTTTTTTTTTTTTAAGTGAGGCAATTGGGGTCAAGTGACTTGCCCAGGGTCATACAGCTAGTAAGTGTTAAGTGTCTGAGGCCGGATTTGAACTCAGGTACTCCTGACTCCAGGGCCAGTGCTCTATCCACTGTGCCACCTAGCTGCCCCTCAGGTGGTCATTCTTAAAACATTTTTCCTGTTTGTTTTTTCCCCACCATCTGCCACTGCTTAGTAGCCTACATTTAGAGTTAGATTCCAGTAAGAAACAGTGGAAGGTTGCATTGAGTTAGCTCCATTATAGCTTGGCTCCTCTGGGAAATTAGAAAAGGCAGGAGTAACTTTCCCTACTGATCAGCTAACCACTTCCTGTTTAAATCCTTTCCTCTGGGTTTTAGACCAAAGTTTACTAGAAATAATTTATATTAATTTAGACTATTTAAGCATCAAGGGGAGAGGAAGAGGAAGGGGCAAGAGATAAGTCAAGCACTCTTTGGTCTGCTCACCACTTTAATTACTTAAGGAAGAACTAATCTTCTTTTCCAAGGCTCATCTGGAAAGTGGGGGGAGGACATTGTTTCACAATTGATAGTTAAAGAAAGACTGATATTAGTCCAAAGGCTTTAAACCAGGATAATTTTAATATGCTTTCTTAATATTTCTAAAAGAAGGAACAAGGATTGTTTTAGTCAGCTTCCACAGTAGTTATGTGACCTATCAATGGATAATGCTCTATAGGTGGTCTCTGACTTATGATGAAAAGCATTCTAGAAATCTGTGGTAAAAATGATTCAAAGGGAGCTCTTGACTTTTTTGGACAATAAATTTCTGTAGTTACCATTTTTTGACACTAGGTGACATTCATTCATACTGGTTGAATTTGTGTTTGTGACTGAATTTATGAAAGCAAAATAGTGAAAAGCAGGAACTGTTTTAGGTGTACCTTTTATGCAGAAGTGACCCTGAAAAGTTATTTGTAAATTGTTTTTTAATTTGAATTTTTTTCTTTTATTAACATTTGTATTTAAAGTTTTGAGTTTCAAATTCTGTCCTTCCTTCCCTCTTTCCCCTCCCCCCTCCCTGAGGCAGCAAACAATTAGATATGGGTTATACATGTATAATCATATAAAACATTTAATTTGAATTATGTTTTAGATGACATGAAATTGTTGTTTTTAAAATGACTTTGAAAAAAATTATAATATAAATAAATGATAGCAATTATGTGTTTTCTGTATTTTGCTTGTTGGTTTCAGTTGAAAAGGGAAAGTATTTTAGATGTATGTGTGTATACACACAGACACACACACATATTTAATACTCCTGCTAACTGGCCATTACAAGGATGATGATAGTAAATTCATGAATTATCCTGTGTCTATATATTTTTTTGTATCATAGAGGAATACTAAATTGAAATGTGCTTGCATCTATGTCTGAATTTTCTTCTATATTTTGATTTATTAAGGTATATAGTAAGGGTTTGTTTGATTAAACAAATTCTGATAAATAGATTTACTAATTGCTTTTCCTGATGGATTTTGGTTTTTAGTTTTCATAATGAAAACAACTACTGATAGGTACATAGCACTTTATAGTTGTAAAGTGTTTTTTTTAATATAGAATACTCTAATTCGAATCACATCACCATACAAAACAGTTCATACAAAATAACCTTAGTTTTTTCACTTAACAGAACTTAAGTGGCTTGCCCAGGCCTATCATCTTGAAGGTCTTGATTAGCCTTACTGTCCTTATGTTGAAAGTCCAGTTTTTCATTATGAAAAGGGTAATACAGACTCTTCCTGATTCTGTCTTTCACAAAAATCGAAACTTACCCCTCTGGTAGCCTGTATTTCTATTTGTGAAAATTGAAATGTTTCATAGGTAAATAAATGTAAATGTTTCATAATATAAACATGACTTTTATCCATTTTATTTTGTAGAATAGCAGAAACCTTTGGATTTCAAGAAAACTACATTAAAATAGTTATAAATAAGAAGCAGCTTCAATTAGGTATGTATTGATGAAATCTATAGGGTTTTTAAAAAATTAATTTATAGCCCTAAACAATGTAGAAATTTAGATCTTTGAATCTTTCCTCTTCATTGGTTACATGTCCTGGATCAATGAGCTAAGAGTTAATACCTCAGGTCAGTCTTTTTCTTCCTCATGGAAATCACCTTGACCATCTCTAACATGAAGAAGAGGGGCAGGCAGAACTCTCTCTGCTCTCTACCATTTCATTCTACTGAACTTGAACTTCTGAAGCTTCCTTGCCTCTTTTAGTCAGTAGTCCGTGTAATTTTCTTAGTTCTCTCTTGCTTTGACTTCCGGTCAATAAACATTAGGCTCCTCCTGTATGCAGGGCACTGATCTGAGTATTAGGGTACAAAAGCACACGAATAGCCCTTCCCCTGAAGAGCTTTTAGTTTTACCAACATTTGGTACTATTTACTCCCGTCTTCTTGAGACTCTACTTTTTTCCTCCCCTTATTTCCCATGATCTTATGTTAGCCTGGTTCTTTCCCTCATTTTGTGCCTCTTGCCAAATCTCCTCCTGATAGTCCCCTGATACTTTTTAATCATCTGTACTTCTCTCTCTCTCTCTCTCTCTCTCTCTCTCTCTCTCTCTCTCTCTCTCTCTCTTTCTCCATTAGTGTTCTCATTCATTCCTCTAGTTTTAGCTGTTACTTCTTTGGATGGCCCCTAGGTCCTTCTCTCTAGACCTGATCTGTCTGCTGGTTGCTTGATAGGCTCAAGTTTCTGCTTCCTTATTGCTCTGAATGATACACATCTCTCATTGGTCCAGTCTCACAACTTTATCTTACCCTTACCCTCCTTAGACAGTTAGTTACCAACTCCGATTGTGGCTTTCCTCACAATAGCCCTTCCATTTTCATGCCCATAAGTAGAAATCTAGTTGAAACTTTTATCCATTTAGGATTATGTAGATTATTGCAATAATTAACTAGCATTTCTCTCTCATCTAACCTGTATGTAATTGCCAGATTAAGTTTCTTAAAATATCACTTTGATCATGTTATTCCATTGCTTAGAAACTTAACAGTTCCTACCCATTTCCCTTAGATAAAAATCTGAGCTTCAAAATGTCTCAGTCTACTGTATGAGTCATATTTCCCATTACTTCTTTATGTAAGCCATTCCAACTGGACTGGTGTCCTTACTTTCAAACACACCATGCACTTCCCATCTTCCTTCTGCTTTCTACCTTCATAACATCATGCTCTGCCTTATTCTACCCATACATTCAACCTAGCCTTTAAGATCTGAAATTCCATCTCCTCTCTAAAGCATTCTCTCATGACTCCATCTTAAAGAAGTGATCTTTCCATACTCAGAATCTACAGCACTTGTGGAGTGTATCATTTACTTGTGCTAACTTATACCATCCCATTTTCTATTGTCATGTTTAAATCTAACCTAATGTACTTGTTGTATGTTCCCTACTAGGTTGTAGGTTTCTTGAAGGAAGTATGAGTCACTTGTACCTCATTTACTCTACCAAGGCCAACATAGTATTTTCTGCCATAGGGTCTAGCATAATGCCCGGAACGTTGCAGGGACTTAGTAAAGCTCAGTTCACTTTGTTGGATATTTTAAAATCCCAACTACTTTTTTGAAAAGAATTACTGAAAGAATAAATTGATTTTTAGATCAGCTAAATTCCCCCAAATAGAAATACAGTGTTTCTTAATGTTTTTACTTTTCTGTTAAGGTTAATATCTGTTGAATATTACCATTGTCACAAGTCAAATTCAAACATATTCATCGCAGAATTATCATATAATGGTTTTTTGAAGGTTAGTGTAACTCTCAAAGTGTCTCTTTAATTTGTGATAATGTTTTCTTGATTGATAGTTGCCTCTGTCACCCACTACATTTAGGCCTGAGCTATCACCACATTTCACTTCACTTCCTGGCTATCTCTTCTTTGTCTTTTCCATCTCCTCCATTTTCCAGTCTTGGAACCGTGATCAGATCTACCCAGTGATCCCTCCTGGAAAGGCTGTATCACTCCACTTTGGCTCCACTCATCTTCCCTGTAACTTTCCAAAACAAAATATCTTTCCCTGGCCACTTCTCCCATATATATTGTGTTGTTTTTCTATTAGTATGCAAATCCGTTGAGGGCAGAGACTATCTTTGCTTTTATATTTCTAACTCTGGCTGTTTGACGTATAGTCAATGTTTAGTAACAATAACAACAACTAGTATTTATGTAATGCTTTTAGGTTTGTGAAGTGTTTTAACAATATAATCTCATTTTGTCTTCACAATAACCCTGGGAGGTAGGTGCTCTTATTACCCCTATTTTAAAGATAAAGAAACTGAGTCGGATAGAGGTTGTTAGACACATATGACTCTGGGCAAGTCAGAGGCAGAATTTGTTCTCAGGTCTTCTGGATGCCAGCCCAGCTCTATCCACTGTACCACTTAGCTGCTTTTTTCATTCATTCACATTTTTAGGGTGCTTTCAAGTTATAAAGCACATTCCTTATAAAAATCTTATTAAATATTTAATGTAGACATTATAAGCTTCACTTTATAGGGGACAACTAAGTGGTGCAGTGGATAGAGTGCTGGGCCTGAAGTCAGGACAGCTCACCTCCCCAAGTTCAAATCTGGCCTCAGACACTTATTAGCTGTGTGCCAGTGTGACCCTGGGCAGGTCACTTCACCCTGTTTCTCAGTTTCCTCATCTGTAAAATGAACTCGAGGAGGAAATGGCAAACCACTCTAGTATCTTTGCCAAGAAAATCCCAAATGGGGTCTCAGAAAGTTGGACACGACTGCACACAACAAAACAAAAAATAGGTGAAGAAGCTAAGGTTCAAAGAGGAGGTTCTGCAGCTGCTGAGCTTCATGGGAGGTCTATGAGCCAATAGACTGAATGTTTCTCCTCATCTGTAACTCCAATTCTGTAGGGAAAACTTTGGAAGAGCAAGGAGTTACACATAATGTGAAAGCTCTGGTGCTTGAACTCAAGCAGTCAGAAGAGGATGTCCGGAGAAATCTTCAGGAAGAAGAACTAGAGCAAAATGAAGCTGACAAAAAAGAAAAGAGAATGCAGAGGACAAAGAGAGGCCTAGAAATACTGGCACAGAGAGGTATGCATATGAGTATCTGCTTTTCACCATCTGCTGATAAGAATAAAGCAAACACAAGCACATTTCAATGGCTTGGCATGTTTGAATCTTCCTTCTAGTTTTTGGAACTCTTTGTCTTTGGTAGTTTGGTTTCTACATTGTCTCATATCACCATTGTTGACTACGACCTAGTGGAAGTTTATTTTTGTTTTGTTGCAGCTGAAACTGTGGATCCTGAAACAACTCCATACTTAGAAATAGCTAATCAGACAGGCAGATCAATCAAAATACCCACAGCTGAAAAAAAAGTAAGTACCAGGGCTTTCATGGCTTATTCTCAGATCGGTGTCTGTATAATACACAGGATCAAATAATATATTTCTATTCATGGCCCCAGAAATAGGGCATATAATCATTGTAATGTGGAACTGTTCCCAGTAGGAACTAATTCTAGTTTTTTTTAATCCAGGAACAGAAAATGTAGGTACTTTCCCTCTAATATTGTCTATACTTGTGAGGAATTTAGTAGTGGAGGGCTTCAATGATTTACATAGATAAATTCTCTTCAGCACATTTACCCACATGAGAGAGCTCATGAGCTTGAATTTTAAAACAGGTTAAGATGCATGAAAATTTTCCATTTAGATAGTTATTTTTTCGTTTTCTAAAGAACTTTTTAGTTGAGATTGGAAATACCATTAAATATGAATAAGAAATCCAGAAACAGAATTTTGTGCTTAAGAACAAGAAATTGAAATACATATTCACTCCCCAAATATTTTATAGTATTTTTAGCAGGTTTTTCATATTTGTGTTCCTACATAGCATCTTAAACTTAGGCTATACATATCATACTGAAATAAAAAGATGAGAATAAAGGGACAGCTTTTGCTAATTTATAAAATAAAATTTAGCAATATTTGTTGTGATTACTTGCTATTTCCATAATGAGCCTGATTAAACTGAGAATGCTGTTTTTTAAAATGTATTAACAAGTTATGACATGCATCTCTTGAGATATTTTAATATTTAAAATAAATTCTGTAATCAGTTTTCTTTTTACTTCATTTGGCTTTTAGATTTATTTGTGATCTGCCTTGGTTGATATTGAAGATACATTTTTACCTTTTTTTAGAAATATAAATGGAAATTTTCCATTGTCCTGAATTATAATTAAAAGTGGCCTTTTCCCTCTAGGCCCTTATGTTAGCTATGGGATATCATGAAAAGGGTCGTGCATTTCTGAAAAGGAAAGAGTATGGAATAGCATTGCCCTGTCTTCTGGATGCTGACAAATACTTCTGGTAAGAATCCTTGGACTCCTTAATTTTAAGAGAAATGACAATACTTTTTTCTTCCATTTTCTTTTCATACCTACATAGTGGTGAAGTGGGCCCCTTAAGTGAATATTGCTTCTTTAAACCTGAATTAACTTTCTTCAGAAATTATTATTAATAATGTGCTTTTGACCATAACATGGTTTCATATCTTGGATCCAGAGAACAATGTTGTAATAAGGATCCATTGAATATTAATTACCCAAAGGTTTCTGTTTCTTTTTTCTAAGAAAAAAATCAAACGTAAAACATCTTTAATTTTTGCTTGTTGACTGGCACTGAAGCATTGAAACAAACTCACTCATAATGCTTAAGAATAAACTTACAAAAAAGAAATAGAGATTTCTAGTTGGATACCTGGTACCTCTTCATCATCTTGAATTCTGGAACAGCTTTTGGACACATACTGGTGAGGAATCGGTACTATTTCACTAAGGTATATCGGGTTTTAAAATCATCTTTCTACTCCTGTAGCAATTCCCAGGTCTCCTGTCTGAAACTTTTTCATTTTGTTCTAAGTATGTAGGAGACCCCCTGTTCTACAAGGAGAGTAGATGAATTCCAAATAAGATCATCTTCTATATGGGATTCCTCTGAGCATATCAGAAGGTCAGAGGTTATTCAGAACAAGACTCTTTGTATCTTAGACCTGGAGCTCATTCTGAAAAATGGCCATATGTCTCCAGTACAAGCCTTTATGTGACTTCAGCCACTCTGGAGATGATCCAGATTGCTGGCTAGGAATTTCACCTTATTGGTAGCAGTTGGCATCTGTGCTAGGATGTAAGGGGAGAAACCTTAGAAATTTGGCTCTAGCAGAAGCAATGAAAAACAGCAGGGAAGTATTTTTGTACCTGTAATATTGTTAGTTTTAAGTTAAAAGTTTCTATGGTACAGAGGCCATTTCTATTTTTACGTCTATATATGCTTTATGCAACATCACATGTTAGTTCTCACCAGCATTTAGTTTGTGGAAGTTTTTCAGGGTTATAATTGCCAAGAGGATGAATGCCAAATGTTATAATATGCCACTTGAGAAGTAACACATATAGTAAATTTTCAGTTATCCATGATGAATGAAAGGAATAGTGATGTGGATAATCCTAAATTTATGACTTTGGGATAAATTGAATGATTTTACAACAGATTTACCTTTTTGGTTGTTTTGGTTAGGCTTATGAGTTGGCATTCCAAGAGTAGTTGAGCTAATAATGTGACAAAGTCCCTTCACTTTGTACCATGAGGCAATGTGCAGGTTATAAAATCTTTTTCTTTATTTCAAAGCAATAATATATGTGTATGTGTTATTTTATGATTATGGTATAGGTAATTGTCCATAAAAAGGGGCTAGCCTACATAAGTTTATAAAAGCTTTTAGTCATTGGAATCTATTGTTTCACACTTTATAGACTGTTGTGAACTTTTTTTCCTATAAAAGTCTGTTGCCTTGGGGCAGCCAGGTGGCACAGTGGATCAAGCACCAGCCTTGGATTCAGGAGGAGCTGAGTTCAAATCCGGCCTCAGACACTTGACACTTACTAGCTGTGTGACCCTGGGCAAGTCACTTTACCTTCATTGCTCTGTGCTCCCCCCCCCCCAAAAAAAAGTCTCTTTCCTCACATAAAAATATGGATCAATTGTCACACTTAAGGAGAATTATTATAGTAAAAATCAACACTGAACAAGGGACATGAAATTATGATAAGTAATGTGTAATAAAATGTGTACTTCAGTTCCATTGTATCAGCTAGTGAGGGGAAGAGAAGCAGGGAAAGGAAAGTTAGAACAGGAAGGAAAAAAAGAGAAAAGAGTTGGAGACAGGGAGGATGAGAGAAATATGTTATATAGAGATCATAGGATTATAGATTTAGAACTGGAACAGAGCTTGGAGAACATTTAGGGCAACCCCATCGTGTTCTAGTTAAATAGGCTCAGAGAATTCTAAGGACTTATCCAAGGTCATTTGTGTCAGGTGGGATTTGAACATGGGTCACATCTGGAGTCGTTTGACTATCTGTCACACTATTCCTTGCATCACACGGCAGCCCTGTGAATGGATGGATGAAGGCGAGAGAGACAGATTCATAGGTTCTAAGGTCTTTGGCTTAGCTATATTTGAACTCTTTTTGTAGTGTATTGGACTTCACTTGGGCTATGTTAAGAATAAACAGTAAATTGTAACCTTTTAGAATTGCCCTTTGAAAGATTGATTACCAGAAAAGTTCACAGCTTTTATAAAATTGTTAGTTTTGGATGGGTACCCCATCAACCTTCCCGATGTATTGTGTGGTGTGCATTTGCTTCAGCTAGAGCAATATCACCTTGAATTACTTGGAAAGAACAGTCAGATGTAGCTAAAGGCCTTAGCCATGGAACAGAGGTTCCTGAACCCTACTATGTTTTCACATAAAAATTCTATTAAATATAAAGCTTGTAAAGAGCATTTGATTCTTTTGTGGGGGGGGGGCATTGAGGGTTAAGTGACTTGCCCAGGGTCACACAGCTAGTAAGTGTCAGAGGCCGGATTTGAATTCAGGTCCTCCTGAATCCAGGGTGGGTGCTTTATCCACTGCACCACCTAGCTGCCCCCAAGAGCATTTGATTCTTATTCAAATACATTAAATCAAGTCAACAAACTTTTTTAATCATAAAAGTATTTTATTATTTTCTAATTACATGTAGTTTTAACATTTGTTTTTATCAGATTTTCTAGTTCCAAATTTTTCTCCCTCCTTCCCTCCGCAAGACAGCAAATAATCTGATATAGGTGTATATATATATATATGTATATGTGTGTATATACATATACATATACACACACACACACATATATATATATACACATATATACATATACATACACACACTCATATATATACAATCACATTAAGCATATTTCAGCATTAATCATGTTCTGAAAGAAGAATCAGAACAAAAGGGGGAAAAACTCCAAAAAAGAAAAAAAAAACCAGCAAAAAAGTAGAAACAGTGTGGTTCAATATGCATCCAGATTCCACACTTCTTTTTTCTGGATGTGGAGAGCATTTTCCATCATGAGTCCTTTGGAATGATCTTGGATCATTATATTGCTGAGAAGAGTTAAGTCTATCACAGTTGATCCTTACACGGTGTTGTTGATACTGTGTCCAGTGTTCTCCTGGTTCTGCTCATTTCACTCAGCATCAGTTCATGTAAGTCTTTCCAGGTTTTTCTGAAATCTGCCTGCTTATCTCAACATTTATTAAGAACCTACTGTGTGCAATGCACTGTGGTAAGCACTATGCACTGGGGTTACAAAGAAATGCAAAAAACAGTCCTTGCTCTCAAGGAGCTTACAGTCTAACAGGAGAGATAGCATGGCAAATAACTTTGTACAACTAAGATATATACAGGATCAATTTGAGGTAGTCTTAGAGGGAAAGCACTAGCTTTAAGGGGAATTGGAAGACCCTTCTTGTAGAAGGCAGTATTGGGGGGGGCAGCTAGGTGGCGTAGTGGATAAAGCTCCCGCCCTGGATTCAGGAGGACCTGAGTTCAAATCCAGCCTTAGACACTTGATACGTACTAGCTGTGTGACCCATGGCAAGTTACTTAACCCTCATTGCCCTGCCCCCGCTCTCCCCCCCCCCCCACAAAAAAAAAGAAAGCAGTATTGGGACCTGAGGAAAGCTAGGCTTTCTGCTAAACTTTGGGGATACCAAAATGAAAAAGAAAATCTGACCTCAAGAAACTTACAGTCTAATGGGGGAAAATAACATACAAAAAGGAACTGAAAAGTGTGGGGGTGGGGCTGGAGAGAAAGTATTAGGACAGATGGGGGCAAGGTGGAAAAATCAAAGGAGCACTGCCAGTGGGAAATGAAGACTATGAGGAGGGAGAGAATTCCAAGCATTGGGGACAGCTTTGGAGTAGGGAAATGGTTATCTTGTGAGAGTAACAAGGTCAGTGTCACTGGATCACAGTATTTGAAGGGAAGAAATCATAAGAGTGGAAAAGTAACAAGAGGCCAGGTTATGATAGGCTTTAAAAGCCAACAGAGTATTTTCTATTTGATTCTGGAATTGATAGGAAGCCACCTGAGCGTATCGAATAAGGTGATATGATCACAGACCTGCTGTACAAAGATCAGTTTGACAGTGAAGGAGTCAAGAATGATATCTAGGTTTCCAGTCTGGGTAACCAGGAGGATAGTGGTAGCAGGGAAATTAGGGAGAGGGTAGGGTTTGGGGAGAAAGATGTTACATGTTGAGTTGAAGGTATCTATGAAACATCCCCTTCAAGACACCAAAAGGCAGTTGGATGTGAGACTGGAGCTTAGGAGAGGAGTTAGAGCTGGCTAAGTAGATTGGAGAGTCATCTCCAGAGAAGTGATAGTGAAATAACAGAGGGAGAAAAGAAGAGGACCTAGAATATCAGTATATTTAATGAATGCTCTGGAATACAGTGAGTAGCTTTAAATCATGAATATAGCAATCAATTTAGTTTATAGACTTGAAAACCTATGTTTTACATTGGTAGAAAAAAAAAACATCCAATGACTTCACCCAGGATTGGCCTTATTTGGATAGTCAGCTCCTTATTGAGTATACTTAACGCATAAGGAATGGCTCCTCCTCCCTTTTTTCTCCTTGCTCTCCAAAATAGAGACTCATAGCCGACTTTACCTTTGAGAGAGAACAAAACCTTTTATTCTGTAATTGAAGCTCAGGGTTAAAATGTATATATACTGCCTCTCCCTGAGAGGTAGGAGGTGTGTGGAAGGGGGAAACGGACAGCTAGGCAAAATGGTTAGAAGGCCTGCCTTGGGTTCAGGTTCTCCCTTTGACTCATATTAGGACATAAAATAATTAAGTTACAGATGAAGTATTGATTTTTATTAGTGGAAGAAAATTTTCTACCAGTAGTTCCTAAAATGAAATCCCTGGTCTGGACCAAATATATTTTTATTACTATAATTGGCATATGTACCTATTCCTGTTAAGGGCATCACCCTCCTTCCACCCAGGTTTGTAAACCCCACATTTTCATTCTGAATCTCCAATCCGCTGCCAAATTTGCTATTTTTACCTTCACACTATCTTTCTTAAGTATCCCCTTCTCCATTCATGCTGTCACTGCCCTAGTCCAGGCCTTCATCTCACTTTCAAGAGCTTCTTAATTGGTCTTCTTGCCTCAAGTCTCTCTCAATTCTAATCCATCCTTCACACTGCTACCAACATGATTTTCTTGAAGTGTACCCCCTACCCCCTGCCACCACTGGGATCAAACATAAACTCTGGCCTTCAAAGCTCTTTATAACTTGCCAGTAAATTATCTTTATAGCCTAATTATGCCCTATTTCCCTTACTTTTCCTCATACAGGACACATCATCTCCAAACTTTGTGCCTTTCTACTGGCTGTTCCTCTCTTCCCCTTAGAATGTTTCCCTTTGTAGCTGTGCTTGGTCTGTAGAGTCGGGTTAATATTTTGAAGCATTATTTTATTTCCCAACTGTTTTTATAAATTAGAGTTTTCTTTGCAAATACATGGTCAACACAAAGCATTCCTTTTTTTTTTTTTTAGTGAGGCAATTGGGGTTAAGTGACTTGCCCAGGGTCACACAGCTAGTGAGTGTTAAGTGTCTGAGGCCAGATTTGAACTTGGGTACTCCTGACTCCAGGGCCGGTGCTCTATCCACTGCGCTATCTAGCTGCCCCTAGCACAAAGCATTCCAAATCAGAAGCTAAAATGAGTGGTGCTGGGGGCAGCTAGGTGGCGTAGTAGATAAAGCACTAGTCTTGGATTCAGGAGGACCTGAGTTCAAATCCAGCCTCAGACACTTGACACTAGCTGTGTGACCCTGGGCAAGTTACTTAACCCTCACTGCCCTGCAAAAAACAAACAAACAACAACAACAAAAAGAGTGGTGCACTCTAGGTGCTTGATGAACTTGAGGTCCTTCCAAAGGACAAGAAAAACTAGTACTAAAAGACTACATAATTATTTAAATCTATGTTAGGCTGGTAAGTTGCATTGCAGATGGCTTTAGTAAGTTAAGTAAGAATGTTAGCTCCTTGAGTGTGAGAATGATTCTGGTTTTGTCTCTATATCTCCAGTGCCTAGCACAGTGCTTGACACATAATAGGTCCTTCATAAATGCTTGTGTGAGAGCCAAATTAGATATACGGAGCATTAATCTCCCCCTTTAACTTTCCTTAAGAAAAAGGAGCCACTGAGCTTTAATCTATGATGGATCAGTTTTTTATTTTATTGCTTGGGAATTAATTAAACAAGAGTTGAAACCAATTAGGGAAATAAGGAGAAATACAAATGAATAATCTTAGATCTAAGCTTAGTCTATTCTTTTATAAAACTCACCAAATCCCCAAACTGCCCGCTAGACCACGAACCCTTGAAAAGACCGAACACCAAACCATGTGCACTCCTTTCAATCCCACTCCATCGCCAGAGAGAGAGAACTTTTGTTCCTGCCCTTACTTTTAAGTCCAAGTCCTGGAAATTCCTTGCATTCTCCTCCCCAGAAAAGGAGGTCCTTCAAAAGCTGCTTCAGTAGCATGTGCAATCTCTCAAATGATTCAGCTATAACTTCCAATATATATCTTTATCACAAATAATTTTTACCACACTTGTTGATATATATCTCCATCTAACTGCCCATCCCCCAGGAGAGACAGCAGAATGGAAGGTGTAAATCATAGACACTAAATTATTTGGTACTAGAAATGGGAGGAAATCATTGACAGGTGTTTGAAGAGAGTATGAAGTCAGTCTTAACATTTTGCCTAGGGGATGACACTATCTGTAGTAGAGTATCTGTTAAGTTAAAAAAATATTATCTTAAAACTTGAAACAAAGATAATAGTTTGGACATTGAAGAAAGAGAATTCTGACCAGTAGCCTAGATTTGCATTATAAATTTTCATCTAGTAATCACTTAACACTAGAAGGGTGTATCAATTGATGCAAAACTATAATAATTTTACTTTGAAATACAAATTTTTGTCCTCATCTCTATTTTCTTTGCCTTATGGATTTAAAAAAATGCACTTGATGCAGCTCAGTCCTTTGAGATATTCTTAAATTCTGGTCCTTCTGTTAAATTGAAAATAAGTACTTTTTAGATCACAATATTTTCTATCAGAACTAGAATAATAGAGGCAATCATGGTTTAGAAGAAAAAGCACTGGATTTATAGTTAGGTTCAAATTCCAGCTGTATTTCTAATACCTGTATTATTTTGAGCAAATTATTTCACTTCTTTATTTTGTTTAATTAGTTGGAATTGAGGGGGTTAGACTATATATATATTTTGTTGTTGTTGTTCTTTCCTGTTCTTAAGCTTCTATCTTCAACCTACATCTTCTCACAGTTTACCCATCTAATCCCTAGCTTCTTAAACTGGGTCACAACCCCATATGAGGTTAAGTAACTGAATGGGGAGTGGCAAAAAGTTTACAACAGTTAAAGGGGTAAAAATTACAACAGTAAAAAAGTATGTATAGTTGTTTTACACAGCTGTATACTGGGGTCTCAGAAAAATTTCTCAGGTGAAAAGGGGTTGTGAAATGGAAAAAAGTTTAAGAAATCTTGATCTAATCCATTCTTGTAATCCGTGGTCCCTAACTTCTGTGTATGTAGTACAGTGGTACAGAGAAAATCTTTAAAGATCCTAAGGGATTGATTGTGGAGCACAGTGTGGCAGACTAGGTACCAGAACCTTGAGAGATTATTGGCGCCTTGTACTAGTCCAGCTCTGCTTTCCCTGCCACCTTATAGCCACAGCTGACCTGGATGCTTTGCATAAGGAGTAGAACTCGCCCCATCATAGTTGAGAACAAATATCCGGTCTTCACAAACACAGTTGAAGGTCCATAAACTTGCTTTCTGCTTTAATTTAGAAAAAAGTTCAATAAAACTTGACTTCATGACAATCTTCATAAAACAGATGACTAGTGATATTTATTTTCTCTTTTACAGTGAATGTTGCAGAGAACTGTTGGATACAGTAGATAATTATGCAGTGCTTCAGCTGGATATAGTGTGGTGTTACTTCCATCTGGGACAGCTGGAATGCCTTGATGATGCAGAAAGAAAGCTAAATATGGCCCAAAAATGCTTTAAAAACTGCTATGGGGAAAACCATCAAAGACTAGTCCATATAAAAGTATGTTGATTTGAACTATGGTTTGTTTGGGATTATATTGCATATTATTAGATATGGGTACAGAATTTGGGTATATGTCTGATTCAGACCATATCTAGTTCAGAAGTGCTTCATAGTAGTTTGCAGTCTCTTGCAATTTCTGACTGCATTTGAAAATAATTTTTAAAGGCTTTAAAATATCTTGCATATGTGGGGTCTTTGGTCTTTATTATTGTCTATGCAGAACTCAGACTCAGGATATTCACAGTTATGTAACTCTGGGACCACTTTTGCAATCACCATTAGCCAAAAGAAACATGTGACTTTTATATCCCCTGTGGAGTCTGTATGTCACATATGCCTCAACTCTGGGTGTTACTGGCTTAAACTAACCAACTGAATTATTGCTTAACTTTCCCTAAGACAAATTCATTTAATTCCTAGGATATTGCTTAGGATTTTCTATCCCATTCTATAATTCCTAAGTTTTTGTTCTTTTCCCTATTTTCTCACAGACTTGCAAAGGGGAGAGTATTTGGGTTCTGTTAACAGTTCTTCTACTACTTCACTTCAAGGAATATTATTTTATTATAATAACTCATTTATATAATAGTTCACATTTACATAGCACTTTTACAAAGTGCTTTCCTCATAACAACCCTGTGAGGTAGGTAGTGGAAGGATTATTAATTATCCCCATTTTACAAATAAGCAGCCTACATTTGAAAATAATTTTTTAAAGTTTAACAATATATTGCACATGTGGAGGTTTGGGGTTTAACCCTGTGCAGAGCTATTAGATCCATGGAACTCAGTTACTGACCCAGGAACTTTTTTAAGATAAGTTAAGTGATATGCTTGTGGTCAAATAGCTAGTAAGCATCTGAACTTGTACTCAAACCCAGGTCTCTTTACTACAGATCTAGTGCCCTTTCCATTCTATCTTACTGGCTTTACTTAGGTTACAGAATTTCAGAGTTGAAAGGAATCTTAGTGGTCATCTATGCTAACCCTGCCCAGTACATGGAGCCTTTTTATGGTATTTCCAACAAATAGCTTTTGCTTGAATGGCTTCGGGGAAAGAGCACTCATTACCTAATAAGGCAGCCCGTGACATTTTAGCTAACTCTAATTTCTTAGTTCTTGCTTCTAAAAATCTGGTTCCATATACTGAGAACCTGTTAGTCTTAGCTTTCCCCTCTGGTGAGGTATAAAATTGAATTCATGGTAGTCCTTCAGGTATTTTGAGACAGCAGTCACCTAAGTCTTTTTGTCTCATAAGAATAGCAGGGAGACTAACTACAAAATGGAGCCTCTCCATTTTAGGAGCTTGAAAGACTTTATAGTGTCATGGAAAGAACACTGGCTGTGGATCAGAGCACCTGAGTTTGTGTCCCAGCTCTGCCACTTACACCAGTGTAACTTTGGGCCCATCATTTAATCTGTCTTATTTCTCTCTGGAGGGTGTGGGGGGTGGAAGGAGAGATGGCAGTAAATGATCTTTAAGAATCCTTAAAAAAGGAAAGGGATGGGGGCAGCTAGGTGGCGAAGTGGATAAAGCACCAGCCCTGAATTCAGGAGGACCTGAGTTCAAATGCGGACTCAGACACTTGACACTTACTAGCTGTGTGACCCTGGGCAAGTCACTTAACCCTCCTTGCTCTGCAAAAAAAAAAAAAACACAAACGATGATCCTGCCATTACATTTTTGCATTGGAATTTTATTGAATTCTTCATCTTCCTGTTAGCCTATCCTTAAATCAAGTCTTTAACATTTGTATTGGCCATATTTGGTAATTTTTTAGTAATATTTAAAGAAATAATATAATTATGTTATAAATTGTACATTAATATGTTATATTAATAAAATATATCATTATTACTATGACAATAGTAATAAATAAAATAAAAGTAATTGTTTTGAGTGATAGTAATGATAATGCACATATCTGCAATATGCAGGTGATCAATTTTTAAAGAATTAACAGAATGCAGTAAAATAACACTAAAAGTATTCTAAATATAATTTTATCTTTCTTGGGTATTTCAGAAAGTGCTAATAGTACTTTGTTTTGATTTTGTTGTTGTTGTTTTGGGGCAGTGAGGGTTAAGTGACTTGCCCAGGGTCACACAGCTAGTAAGTGTTAAGTGTCTGAGGCCGGATTTGAACTCAGGTCCTCCTGACTCCAGGGTCGGTGCTTTATCCACTGAGCCACCTAGCTGCCCCCAAGTGCTAATAGTACTTTGAAGTTATCATATCTTCATTATCTAGAAATTAGAGTTGGGTTCTAGTCTTGCCCTCACTACTAGGGACCTTTAAGAGTTCATTACTTCAGGGTTTGACAAATTCTAAGTACCAGGTTTCCATAGTGTCTGGGAGCTTCATTATGATACTTAGTATTTTAGAGAAACTAGTTTCCTAGTATCATATGAAAAGCTATAAATTTCCTTTTCCATGAGCCTTTTACTTTAATCATAATTGGAAGTTCACAACCCTAGACCAGCCCACAAGTGGGGAGTCACTTAAGGACTTTGTGTGCTTCTACATCTTCACTGTGTGTGTCTTGGCTCTATTCTCTGAATGTAAAGGTAGAAGAAGAAGAAGGGTAGGTGGGAATTGGACCCAAAAGAGCCAAAGACTTTGCTTCTTAGCCAGTGCTCAGACTGAATGGTTGAGCTTTTCTAGAGAATTCTTCCAGACTTTTCATTAGTCCTTCTAATCCTCATGTAGTGTCCATCTTCTAGCCACTGTGCCTCACCAACAATGTGCAACTGCTCTTCCACATCCCACTCTACTTTCCTCCTTAAAAGCTAAAAAGTTCATTCATCTGTCTCCCAGATGCAAAACTAATTTGTTGTGCTTCAATCTAACCAAACCGAGTTTGTGTTACATCTTATGATGAAGATGAGACGGGGAGATTGTGATTTCCCCAAGCTAGCACAGCTAGCTGGTGGCAGACCTGGAATGGGAATCGTTATCTCCTAACCATCAGTCCTGTCTTCTTTCTGTCCTATTAGCTCTGATTAAAATGAGACAACAGGGTTTAGTGTATTTAAATTAACTTTGTTTCTTGCTATTATAGAAGAAAAAAGGAATTTAAATGGAAGTGTTAACATGTCTAGTTATAGAAGTAAAAGAGTCGTTTTAACTTTTGGATATTTTTTTTCCCCCTTCAGGGAAGTTATGGGAGAGAGAAGGTACTATTTTTAAGACTTTACTTGCTTCAAGGAATAAGAAACTATCATAGTGGTAATGGGGAGGAAGCTTCTGAATATCTCAATAAGGTAAGAAGAGAAACACTTTGTAGTTACTCAGCTACTATTTGTTTTGTCAATAAACATTAGACTATATTAAGGAAGCTTAAAGACTAGTTGGGTAAAAAGACAATGATATGGATAACAATATAATGGTAAAATGATAAGTGCATTACAGAGTCACATAACAAAGTTTTATTTAGGTCTGAGGAGAGAGGTCATTAGCAACTTGGGGGATCTTGGAGGAATTCCTGGGAAAAGTGACATTAGATTTAGGCTTTAAAATTTTACAGGTAAAGATTAGAAAGGAAGGAATTTGGAGAAGAGCTTGAACAGAGGCATGTGGCACGTAGGGTGTGGGGACTGGGGGTAGGAAAGAGGACTGGCTATTCTAAGGCAGGATACCTGGAGGGAAATAATGATATAAGACTGAAAAGAGAAGGTTCTACCATTTTGGGGAGAGTCTTGATTGTAGGCAAAGGCATAATTAGGAGGCATAGTGGAGTCACTGAAGACTTTTGAGTAGGGGAGTGACACTACCAGATCTACAAGATGATTCTGGCTGTAGTATGATAAATATATTGGAGGGAGTGGAGGTGGAAAGATCTGTAAGGAGGCCTTATTAACAGTCTAAATGGTTGGTAATAAGATCCCAAATTAGGGTGGTGATAGTGAGAGGTGAAAGGATAGATGTGAGGGATATCACTGTGATGGAATCAAAAGGACCTAGTAACTGATATGAGATGTGAAGGAGGAGACGGTGATACAGAGAGAGGGCTTGAAGGAGCATAAGGATTGAGGAAAATCTACTGGATTTGTCAAGGAGAAAGTCGTTGGTGACTTAGAGCATTTTCAGTAGATTTATATAGATAGGGGTCGGGGTAAGCCCAGTTACAAGAGGTTGAAGAGATAGGGGGTAGTGAAGAAAGAGATATAAGGTGCCGGTGAATTAAGGCACTGAGGTGTAGTAGAAAAAATGCTGCACTTGGTCAGGAGACCTGGGTTCAAATACTGACTTAGTCACCCTGGCTGTATGAACCCAGAGAGATCACTTAATGTCTTAGTTTCCATTTTCTCTATAAAGTGGGAGATCATAGTATTATTCTTTTTACCTACTTGGGATAAGGAAAGTGTTTTGCAAACCTTCAAGTGGTACATAAATGTGAATTATTTGCAAGAAGTCTAGCATTGAGGGGAGGAGAAAGAGGAAATGGAAAATGGATGGGCTTTGAGCAAAAGCTTTTTTTTTTTTAAAGAACTAAGGAAGCTCAAGCCTATTTGTACACAGATGGAAATTATTCAGTTAAAGAGATATTGAAGAGATGTGAGTGAGAGGATGACAGCTGGAATCTAGAGGAAGTATAAAGGAATTTGGGATTAAGGGTACAGGTAGAAGGATTAGCTTTTTCTGTGGGGGTATCTCTTCTGTCACTTGAGTGAAGTTTGGGCTAGTGGGAGATGATGCTAAAAAGGCTTAAGGAGTCAAAGGATGGGAGCTAAGAAACTCATGAAATGGGTTCAGTCTTCTTGGTGAAGTAGGTTCGCCATACATTTGGGAAATGAGGTTGGAGTGTGGAAGAGAAGAAAAGATTTATAAAAATTGTGGAAAATGAGGTTGTAAGTACAGGGCAGGAAGATCCTAGAAACTGATTGTTTTTGACTATTTGTTACTTGTGAATTACATAGATCTGACAAGCACAACTTCTTTTTCTTCTGTCATAAGCTTAGGTAGCAGATACAGTGTCCCAAGTTTCTGTGGTAACTCCCCATGGTGGCCAGCATAGTGCTCTGTACATATTAGGTGCTCATAATGTACCATTGACTGGTCATGTTTCCAATTCTTAGATGCACCAAGGCCAGTTGACTTTGGCTCTGTGGTCTAACTTCTTTTTAGGCCTTACATTTGTGTTAAGCATCAACATTCTTATATTCATTTTGTTACTTTGTTTTTTCCCCATTGATAGGCACAACAACTCTATGAAGAGCTGTCTATAGATCCTCTAAAAGTTCACAGTTTGTTACAGTTGGGATTTACTGCACAGGAAGCTCGACTTGGCTTGAGGGCTTGTGATGGGAATGTAGATCATGCTGCCACTCACATTACCAACCGAAGAGAGGTACGGTACCATTCTCTGCTCGTATGTTTGTCAAAGCTCTGCCCTCCGGTCCTTGGGCAGGAAGCGAGATTTAAGACCAGAACAATGGTACGCCCCCATCACTGTCGGAGAAATGTTTATCCTGTTTGACTTGTTTCCTGGATTCAGAAGAGTGGAGAATTATTATGGTTTTCTAGTAGATATTAATCATAATGTATTGTTAGAACACGACAGGAAAAACACACATTTTTAAATTGAATCACTTGATTAATTTGAGGTTTTATGTTCACAGTTGTATTACTTCAGGAACAAGTCCTGGTTCTGCTCTCTGGAGCAATACAGATTAAGTCTATTACTTTATATCTGTATTTCATGGAACATGGCTGGACTGAGATTAGGTAAAGAGAGGTTTACACTGCCCTGCTGTTTTGTTTTGTTTTGTTTTACATTGCCAGGCAACCTAGGGGATGCCTAAATCATAGATTTATATTATAGAGCATGGATTTAGAAAACCTCATAGGAAATTTCCTAAGATCCCAGTTATACAGTCTGCTCTTGTGAAAGAAAAAGATAAGGACAGTTTCTTTATGATTTCAACTATTTGAATTTATACTGGTGGCTAGGCCTGAAATAGGGAGATTTGGTGAGGATTATCTATTGAATGACAAACATTTAAATAGCAGTTCTTGTTATGTGCTTTTGAAGCAACCATTCTCTCCGACATATCTTCTGTATGCCCTTCTCCTCCCCCAGTCCATCCTACACAAAGGGAGTAGAATAAGGTTTTAAAAATTTTGTAGTGTCTGTTCACGTGAGGGTACTCATAATGAGCATTTCTGGAACATTTAGTAAATAAATAAATAAATAGGAAATTCATAGTTTTTCTTGAGGTTGTGTGTGTTGAGAACACTAATTGGAAAGGATTCAGATTTAGAGTTGCAGTTGAACTCAGTGCCTAGTGTGCTAGGCACACGAAGAATGGTACTGAACATTTATTGGTCACTGTAACTGCATTGTGTTTGATTTGTCTCCTAAAGGAAATTGCCCAGATAAAGAAAGAGGAAAAAGAAAAGAGAAAAAGACGACTGGATAACATAAATTCTTTGAAAGGAATGGGCTACTCAGCTCACGCTGCAAAAGAAGCTCTCCACCAGGCAAGAGGAAACCTGGATGAAGCTCTCAAAGTAAGTGGAAGGATTCATCCATCCTATATGGTCCTCACAGGCCTCATTCTCTAAAATGTCATACTATACTGAAGGACACTTGGCCACCTAGCTCTGGAAATGACCCACCCTGGGAGATCCAGTACTATGTGTTCTATTAACTCAAGTGGAAAATTTCTTGAGGGTTTTAAAGCTTTCTATAAACTTTGTTTCTCATTTGGTGTTTATTTTAGTTTGTAAGCAAATAGGCTTTCAAAAAAACACCAGAAAAACCCTAAACCTTCAGCACCTATTTCTTTCCTTTACCTAGCCTTATACTTAATCAAGAAACCCATCTCCCCTTCTATCTTTCTTGTCTCTAGAACAGAGATAAGGAAATTAGGGATCCCTTAATATTAGCAAGATGTACAATTTAAAAACTAATGACTTTTTTGGGTGGGGGGGGCAGGTGGGGCAATGAGGGTTAAGTGACTTGCCCAGGGTCACACAGCTAGTTAAGTATCAAGTATCTGAGGCCGGATTTGAACTCAGGTCCTCCTGAATCCAGGGCTGGTGCTTTGTCCACTGTACCACCTAGCTGCCCCAACATTTTTTTTTTAAACAGTTCTGCATACAGTGTTTGTCTATCTATAACTAAGGCCTTTGATACTGTCAGTCACAAGGGCCTCTAAAAAGGTCATGCCCAAATTTGGTTGCCTGGTGAAGTCCACCAGTATTATCCAGCAGTTTCATGATGGCATGCTTGCATAGGTTCTGGTAATGCTCTTGCACTTTCACAGTCACTAATGGAGTGAAGCTGCGCTATGTGCTTGGTCAAATGGTTTTTAGCATGTTGTCTTGAGCTATGTTGTCAGATGCCTTCAGCGAGGATGAAAACAGTATCAAGGTTAGCTACCGCATCAATGGTAAATTATTTAATTTGAAAAGACTACAAGCCAAGACCAAAGTGGAGGGAGAGTTGGTGTGTGATTTTTTTTGTTTGCAGATGATTGTGTACTCGACGCAGCCTCTGAAGCTGAGATGCAGCAAAGTACAGATTGATTCTCTGCTGCTTTGTGCTAATTTTGGCCTAAACAAGTAACAACAAGAAAACAGAGGTTCTCCACTAACACCATCCATATGTGGTACCTTCAGTTACAACAAATAGAGAAATTTCTAATGCTGTGGATAAAATCATTTGTTGGCAGTATACTTTCCAGGGATGTACACATAGATGATGAGGTTAATACACACATTACCAGAGCTAGCTCAGCATGTGAGAGGCTCTAAAATAAAGTGTGGAAGAGAAGAAAGAGGTAGTCGATTGCCTAACAAACTGAAGGTATACAGAGCTGTTGTGCTGTCCTCATTGTTGTATGCTTCTGAAATTGGACAGTCTGGCAGCACCATGCCAGCAATCTGAACTGCTTCCATTTGAATTGTCTTGGGAAAATTCTGAAGATCACCTGGCAAGATAAGATATTGCAGTCAGGTCCGTCTTTGCTTTTTCTTTTTTTCTTTTCAGGGCAATGAGGGTTAAGTGACTTGCCCAGTGTCACACAGCTAGTAAGTGTCAGAGGCTGGATTTGAACCCAGGTCCTCCTGAATTCAGGGCCGGTGCTTTATCCACTATGCCATCTAGCCACCCCTGGTCAGGTCCTTTTTTGAGTTGAACTGCCAAGCATTCAAACTACTGCAGAGAGCCCAACTCTGATGGGCTGGTCATGTTGTTCAAATGTATGTTTGCCTAAAAGACTGTCTTATGGAAAACTCACACAAGGCAGGTGCTCATATGAGGGTCAGAAGAAACAATATAAGGACACTTTCAGGGTCTCTCTGAAGAGCTTTGGTATTGATTGCAAAACATGGGAGATACTGGAACAGGACTGTCCAACATGGTAGTAGCTCAAAAACAACAAAAACATGAGATGTTCAGATTGAGAGGTCTCCCTCCCAAAACGCTCACATAGGCTATTTGTGCCTGACCTGTGGTCGAGCCTTCCAAGCTCATATTGGTATGATCGGCCATAGCAGGTATGTTATACATTGATCACAGTAATTTTGGTCCTCTTCAGTCATGAAGGACAAGCTTTGCAAATCAAAAATATGTTTAAAAAACAAAAACTCTCTATTCTATAAGCCATTGGAAACAGGAGCATTTCGTGTATTGTAGAGTTATAAAATGTAGTCAACCTCAGTGCTTGACATTTTAAAAGTAGACTGGATAAAGTTCTTTAAAAAAAGATTAGAATGAATAAGCTTGTATTGCCAAGGGCATAATATAAAGGTGGCTTCTTCTAGGTTGTGATCTCTGCTTTAGAGCCGAAATGGGGGAATGACATTTATATTCCTTATGGATTAGTAGCTTGTTATTCTTGTGTATTTTAGATTCTTCTCAGTAATCCTCAGATGTGGTGGCTAAATGATGCAGATCCTGAGACTAGCAACAACCAGGAACATGTTTCTCAAGAAAATATTGATAAGGTGAGTGCTAATGCCTTTGTGTCCCTTGAAGCATGCAGGAATCTCTTGAGTTGCAGAGATAGGGACTCAGACAGAGCCAGTACCTCATATCTTCTGGCCCCTTGTCCTTGGGGACAGCCAACTATTGGGAAGCTATGGAGGGTGTATTCCTGGCAGGAGGAAACCAAGGGAGCAACTTATGACTTTATCCTGTCATGTACACATTTACTTAAGAAAGCAACTAGTGTATTCATAAATTAAGCAAAAATATTACTACACTTGTATAGTGAATGAATAAGAACCAGAGGCAGTGATAAAACTACTCCACTTCCTAAGGGAAGTTAAGATGCTTGACTTGAATGTATTCACCATTTGAGTTATTTGAAGTCAGATGCATAAGAATTCAGACCAATGATTTGGAGAAAAGTTGATGTTCATGATCCGATCTTTTAAAAAAATCCCTTTAAAATAAGCCTAGAACTAACCAGTTGTGGTCCCAGAGAAGACGTAGTGAAACCTATTTCCTTACTTTTAGTATAAGGAGATGAGACCTACATTACAGAATGGTGTACATTCTGTCAGATTATGGTGGTTCTGTTGGCTAGTTTGGGTCAACTTTTCATTCATACAGCAGAGTGTTCAGTGAGGGGAAATAGGGATATATCAGGAAATAATGAGTATAAAGAACAAAAGGTCCGGTCATTTAAATTTAAAAAAAATAAGCAAGTTCTATAGCAACCACCAAACAGAAATCCAAAGGTCTTAATCAACATCTGTAATTCTCCTTTTTTCTGCTTTAGTTGGTATATATGGGTTTTGAAGCTGAGACAGCCAAGACAGCTCTCAGGATATTTAGAGGAAATGTTCAACTGGCTGCTCAGACACTTGCTCATAATGAAGGAACGCTTCCCCCTGACTTACAAATACCATCTGAAGATTCTTCTTCAACTTCATCCACAAAATCCCCTTCAGATTCTGCTGGTAAGACTATGGTCTAGCCCCTAATTAGGGGGAAATGCTTTTATTGAGAAAGGAGAATTGAAGCATGATTTTGGTATTGGCAGCAATAGAAATAGAAGCTGCAGGGGGGAGGTTGGACCTCCCCTCTCAGCTTTGCACAGTCATTGATTACTTAGGAGAATGGGATTAGCAGACTCCAACATTGTTTGATTTTGTTCCCTTTTTATCCCATTTTAATATGTTAGGTACTTCTAGTGCCTCAACAGATGAAGATATGGAAACAGAGGCAGTCAATGAAATCTTGGGTGATATTCCAGAACATGAAGAAGATTATCTTGACTCAACTCTAGAAGATGAAGCACTGGTTATTGCCGAGTACTTATCCTATGTAGAAAATATAAAATCAACAAGCCAGAAAAAGTAGATGACAAATTGAAATAAGTACCTTAATTTTGTGCTTATAAATTCTATCTGTATAAAAAAAACCCCAATACAGTCCTTCATTTTTTTTCATTCCTCCCTATTGCTTGCTTTGACTACTGGAGTGATCATTCCCAGGCTAGGGGGACAGGGAATATAAAGGAGGGACCAAGAAAATCCCTAAAATGTTTCATAGTTGAGGAGCAGGGGGAGGCACATAAAGAAAGGAGACTGCTCTGGCCTAACTTGCCATTTCCTGACTTCATTCAAGCTTGTCCTCCCCACCTCCTTTTCCCTACATGCTTAATTTGCAAAGTGGCCACCGTGCTAGAGAATGCTGTCTGGAAAAGGCAGGCTTTCCCCCACCCCTAGTACAGTCTCTGGCTTTGTAGCTGTGGACCTTGACCTTCCTTCCTCTCAGACTGAGCTCTGGACTCTTTTCTTCACATAGTACCTGTCCTTGCCTTCTCTGCACTTGTGCCTTCCTGAATCAACTTGGCTGCTACTGTCACTAAAATTGTGTTTTAAATCTCTATTCCATGTGCAAAAAAGAGCAGATGAGTGGGCTGCAGGGAGAGAATACAATAATGGTAAATGTCTGGAGCTTTTAAATACCTTGATTATATAGTAAAATGTACATTTGAGATTCAGGTCAGCAGTTTTTACACATTCAGCAATTTCTTTACACAAACATTATTCAGTTATTAAATGGAAAGCAAAGAAACCATTTTAAATTAATCTGTTCCAAATTTGCACTGTCATTTCATGTCCTTGCTAGCAGAGAAAACTATGTAGTGGAAACAAATATTTTATGATAGATTTTTTTGTATACTTACATTTCAGAGTTTATTTCTTAGGGTATGCGGTTAATATGTTTAGAGGAATGAATAAATCATTTTCATAACACCAGGAGTTCATATGTAACATATATAAAGATGAAACCAAGTACATGGGTGGGCCTTGGGCTCATCTCAGCCTTCTTAAAGTCAGTAGGATCCACACAAATTGAGGGAAAATGTTGGCCCCGCCCCCAAAGCCCAGTGGTTATTGTCAAGAGACAGAAACCACAACAGCTGGGACAGTGGTTTAATTTGATTGAGGGCCATTACTTGTCATTCACTTTAAACATCACAAGAAAGTTGGGAGAGATCTTTCTGTCTCATTAGCTTAGCCCTTCAAGACTGTTGGAGGGAAAGGCCCTGCCTTGAAAACTATTAAGGGTTGTGGCTCCTGGATGAATCATAGCTTCATTTAAACTGCTGTAAGTTTGTGTCTTCCTCATGTGTTTTGTCCTGACCCCACATCTTTAATCAGAACTGAGGAAAGGTTTTAGTTTTATACTTTTTTTGCAGGTCTGGAATTCATATAATCTCAAGCCAAAAGGAAAAGAATTTTTTCAGATTTGTTGTGCCGCACCTTCAGAACTGGCTGTGGTAGCAGTGTATGTCACAGAGAAATTTTGTTTGGGAGAACGTTGGAGGAAGCTCCCACAGTCAGGAAAGTCTCTAGTATACACATCTATAAATGGGCCTATAAGCATTCTTTGTTCCACGACACTGTCATAAACCCTAAAGGAATTATTTTGAGTTATTTCGAGGTTTTCGGCTTACAAGCCACTTCCATATTGCCTTCCATCTTGGGGCTAGGAAAGTGCACAGATAAAAACTTCACAGATGCTGTTTTAATTGTAATGGAAAAAGAGCTGCCATACTTTGCTAGCCTGTTCCCGTCCTTACTGCATTGCCCCACAAAAGGGCTTGACAGAGAACAAAACATAAAGAAATGCCTATTCCTTGAAAAAGAACTTGCTTCAATATTTAGGAGTTGCTCTTTTGGACCAGTTTTACTTATTTATATATTTTAACATCTTAATAGAGACCAGGTTATTGGAATAATGAATTGCCTTTCAGATTGGTGCAAGAATGTGGATTGTAAAGAACCTTGGATGAAAGGTGAGGAAGGAGCAGGCCGACCCATTCCAGTTGCATGAGTGGGTCAGGAAGAAAATTGGACATTCTAAACCATTTAGGAAGTGCATTTTCAGTTCCTGTTCCAAAGAAAATCAACAGCTGGGGAGCTGAGTAAATGAATTCCTTCTCCTAGCAAAGCATAAGAGAAAGAGTGCGTTGGTTCCTTCAGTTATGTCCCAGATGTCTTTTAAGCGCCCATTATATTCTTTGCACTCTGTTAAGTACTACAGAAGAGGCCTAAGACAAGACCACTGCCCCTCAAGAAACCATGCTATAATCAAGAAGAGAGGAAGAGATTGGGGGCCCAATGGAGCAGCCCTTTTGGATAAAAGGAGCCTAACCTGGGCTTTTAAGAAAAGGTAGAATTTCTATAAAAGGGGGAAAGGTGGGCAAAAGGACTAACCTAAGCAAGTACATGAATGACTATGCGATCCTGGAAAAAAGAGTGGAAGAGGCTGGCTGGAACCTTGCATGAAGTCGCAGATGCCAGCCTTGTGGTTGGAAAGGATGCCTTTTTCAGTATTATTCCTGTTTTATTCTTTTGGTGAGCCACTCAGTAACCACTCCATTGTGTCACTGTGGTTCTGTTTTTAAGCCCCTTCCTTAGGAGTACTTCCCTGTTCAAGAGGCAGCAGATCCACGTGGCTATTTCTGACAAATCCAGATGATGATGGAAATACTGTATTATGTGTGACACTGCTATATCACACTTATAACCCATGAATTTTTGCCTTCATTCCTTAGCACCAAACAGCTCTAGGTTCTGGAAAAGAGAAGAGAGTTGTTCTGTAGCTGAAAGGTCCCTAACAACCCCATTCTGCTGTGCTTTTCTGACTGGCCTGCGGCCTGAGCAGCTGGAGGCAAAGAGTTCACACCACGTACTCCTCTTACCTCCCATGGTACAGTAAACAGCAGCTTGATGCCTCCACGGTGATCCATGGACAGTCATCCTGTGCACAGGCCCGAGCTGCTATGCCTCAGATATCCAAGAGGGCAGAGCTCTGCCCTGCTTTTTCTTGCCAACTCCAAGCTGTAAGTTCATAAGACAGTGCCTGGCATAGAGTAGGCACTTAATAAATGTTGAGATGTCTCCTACCCATCAATAAGCAAGTTTGTACATTTTTTGAAAGTAGTCTCTTTTTTCGCCCCCACATCCTCCATGGTGCCTGACATAGAACGATGCACCTAAAGTCCTCAAAATATGTCAGACCCAGTCCCTGCTCCAGGGGGACCAATGTAGCCACCCCTTCTTCTCCCTCCCAATTCTTTGAGACCCAATTCTTTCATGAAGCTTTCCCCAGTCATTCTGACCCTCAAAGATCTTTCTGCCCTAAACCCCAATGCTTATTGCTCATCTTTTAATAAACTGCACAATTTAAATCTACTAAAGTGTACATTGAACTTTCTCAATTAGGTTCTAAATTCCTTGAAGGTTGGGATTATTATATTTTATGACCTACCTTTGTTACATTATTGTTCTATTAAAAATGTTGACTGAGGACCCTGGAGAAGGAAGGGTCTGGCCAGCCTGTCTCCCTATCAGGTGCAGAGAACGCTTCATCATTTCTCCATTCCCCATACAAAACAAAGGGAACCCCCACCCCAAATCAGGAAACTATAGTGCTTATCCCTTATTCTTTCAGACCTTCATTTCCTCCTGGATTTGGTGGTCATCACACACAGTCCTCCAGGTCCTGTTGAAATGTCCACATCACCAAAACTCATCAACTCTGGTAATCTGCATGAACTGAGGAGCGTGGTTGTGCGGGTAGTTCACAGATTAGTTAAGTGGTCACTCCAGGTACCCACACACAAGCAGAACTGGGTGTCCTGAGAGACCTAGCCGGGCATCAAGCTGAGAGCAGTCCTGAACTTGTAGCTAGATCATTCTAAGGGACAAGATCCAGTACAAGCCAAATGTTGCTCCAAACCGAAGAGTCTGGGAGGAAGATATCATGAAATAGAATTTTAGAGTCAGAATGGATATTAGGGAACACAGGATAGTATGATGGAAAGTCAGGAGAAATCTGGGTTTTTAATCCTAATTACTTATGATGTGACACTGGACTTCTCTTTGAGCCTCTATTTCCCCACGTGTTAAATGAAAAAAGTTGGTCTAAAACAGACCAGTGGAAGAGATTAGATTCCAAAGCCATCATACCACCCAGCCTTCCTTAAGCTGTGTTTACTACACTCCTCTGTACAAAACATAGAACTTACCACTATAGTTGTAAAGGATTAAATAAAGAAAAGCAAATCAAGAGCATGACTAGCAAATGCTATGTATTTCAGTTCTCAAGTTCCCGCATCACAGAAAACTGACCAAAATGGAAACATGACAGTGATCACATACATAACCACGGCTCAAGGGTTCTCTTTTGAAATAGTTTAAAAATATATGTAATGTCCCTTCTCTCTTCTCCTTGAGCTCAGGGGTTAAGGTTCTGGCTTCACTTGGGGATTCAGGGAGTAGAGGAATTGCTGTCTGATCCCTTATTCCCAAGCAGAATTTCTGACTAAGAGATCAGGTTGTTGATCCATGACAGGGATAGACACTGGGGTTTGCCAAGTTAAAGTATCTAAGGAGCAGCAGCCAATCTCACCCACAAGAAAGGCTTAATCTTGTATTCCCGGCAACATTTCACTTGGATATCTACAGTGGTAATGTTGGGGGAAGGTGATGAAATGGAAAGAGGAAAGGGAGAAACAGATGGAGAGAATAAAAATAAAAGGAAAAGAAAGTGGGAAATCGATAGTGATGATGGAGGAGGAAACGACATGGAGGAAAAAGGAAAAGGAGAGGAATGGGAGAAAATGTAGAGAGGAGGCAGGGCAGGAAAAAGGGAGGAGGGAGAGGAGAAAAAGGGAGACAGAAACTTCCCAAAGCAAAAGTGCAGCCTCTGTTACCTCATCCCTTGCTAGATAACTTAATAAAGGCAGAATCTTCCTGCTTTTCTCTTAATTTCTTGGTTTTTTGGGGGGTAGGGCAATGAGGGTTAAGTGACTTGCCCAGGGTCACACAACTTGTGTCAAGTGTCTGAGATCAGATTTTAACTCAGGTCCTCCCGAATCCAGGGCTGGTGCTTTATCCACTGCACCACCTAGTTGCCCCTAATTTCTTGTTTTCTTGAGAACAGGTTCTAGTGCTGGGCAGCAGCTAGTTGCAGAGAATTTTTAAAAATAGTTTAAAATTACAGTTATATAAGCATACTGAGGGGACTCATCTAGTCCTACAGGCTCCTTTGTTAGTCCCAGCCAGAAGTCCCAGAGGCACATGAATCAAGGAAGTTGGGCTTCTGCACCATCATGACCCACATGAAGCATGACCACACAAGATATTCAATTTCCTGAGCTCATCAAGGAAATGGATTTTCAAACATTCACTGTGAACAGTTTCAAAACTACAAACTTGGGACCATCTAGTCTTCCCTCCTGCTGGGTAACAAGAGGACAGCTTGGTTTGGGCAACCAATGGCTAACTAGGGTCCCTTCTGTACTCCATGGTCACAGCAGCTCAATGGTTTCACACTCCCCACCCTGGGGTGGAGTCACTGTGCAGCCAACTTTGTTGTTGAAGAGCTGGGAGAGGCTCCTTTTGGGGGTGCTGCGGTTCTGGGTCAGCACCTCCCTCTTGGGGCGGCTACGTAAATTTTGCTTGCAGACTCCATGAATGTCCCAGATCCTCAGGGTGCCATCATGGGAGGCTGTGTAGAGTACCTCATTGTGAACCTGAAATAACACGGTCATATTTCATCTTGTTCGTCTGGGTCAGAATACCAGGAAGCACATGGCAGGATGGGGGTTAAGGGGGCGGTTGGGGCAGGGGGTAGAAATTCTCCTATAGCAAATTCTTAATCATATACCATCGTGAGGGAGCAGAGAGATATCAATTCAATTCAAATCAAGTAAACCAACATTTATTAAGCACTTTATATGTGCTTATATAAGACTGCTGGGTGGTAGGGATACCAAAAGGGAGCATGAATGCATTCTCTCCCAACAAAGAGCTATGACCGTAACCCAGGGAGAGCAGAGTTATAGCTAGCAACTTTGTCATAAATGGAGCAAATAGAATGAAAATGACCCTCAAATCAACTTGGAAATTCATGATGTGAAAGAAAATAATGAGAGCCGTTGTCAAAATATAAACCTAACATGTTTAAATTGCACAATCTTGAAATTATTTGTACCCTCTAAATTTTATCATCCTAGAAAAAGCTCCTATTGGCTTGACCTCATTAAAGCTCAAGTGAAGTAGGGAGGACACCGTAAGCACCCAAATATAAGTGACCTATGAGGCCAAGTGTTATAAGAGCAAAAGAGAGTTTCAGACAAAACAGAGTAGGAAAACATGAGGAGGGAGAGGTTGCTTTCGGCTGGGGGATCAGAGCCTTCATGAAGGCCGTGGCACTTGAAGGATGAGAATTCCAAGAAGTGGAGATGAGGAAGCACTGCATTCCCTGCATGGTGAATGGCTGTGTGAATACATGGAGGTAGGGTGGTGACAGGAGATACAGATAGAAAAGCAGATTGGGGTCAGAATGTGGAGGACCTTCGATGCTAGGCCAAGGAGTTTGTATTTTATCTCAGGCAATAGGGAGCCTCTTAACATTTTTGAGAAAGGGGAGTAATGTGGCCAGATTCAATTATTAGGAAGAATATTTTGGTCAACCCAATATGCTTGTTTGGTACTTTTTAAGTCTATGATTCTGTGACCCTACTCTGATGGCCTGTGATTTCATCAAACTGGGTATTCCCCATAAAAACTCAACATACCCCTAAAAGAAATCTACATGTTTATGCATCAGAGCCAAAGCTTCAGAGGGGAATGTGCCTAGTCCATAATACATACACTAAAGGGTTAAATGAAAAAACTAAAGAGGGGAGTCTGTGAGAGATTATGAGGCTGAACGTGGAAGATGGTAAATTGTTCCTAAGGCTAAAGTAAGCCCACAACTGTTTTTCTATCCTCTAATAACCAAATGAATAGGCTTCCAAGCCTGGAAGGTCTCTTGGCCCTACCTGGATGCAGTTGATGATGAAGGTATGGCCCCGGAATACCCTTTGTAGCACACCGGACTCAGTATTGAATGCTCGGGCACAGGCATCCCCACTGCCTGTAAACACTGCAAATATAAACACATGTAGGTATTGGCTAACAACAGACTACACTTGGATGGCAAGAAGGCTTCTATCTCTCCAGACTTCATTTTCTGCATCAGTTAAATAGGCATATAGAAATAAGAACCATTCACCATGTCAAAAGGTCAAAGGATATGAACAGGCAGTATGTAGAAGAAGAAATCCAAGCTATCCGTAATCATAAAGATGCTCCAAATCATTGTTGATTAGAGAAATGCAAATTAAAACAACTCGGAGGTACCACTTCACATGTATCAGATTGACTAACTTAACAGAAAAAGAAAATGACATGCTAGAGGGGATGTGGGAAAAGTGGGACATTAACATACTGTTGGTGGAGTTATAAACTGATCCAACCATTCTGGAGAACAATTTGGAACACTGCCCAAAAGGCTATAAAAACCTGCATACCCTTTGATCCTGCAATCCCACTACTAGATCTGTAACTCAAAGAGACCAAAGAAAAAGAAGGACATATATGTACAAAAATATTTATAGCAACTCTTTTTGTGATGGCAAAGAATTGGAAACTGAGGGGACACCCATCAATCGGGGAATGGCCAAACAAGTTGTGGTACATGGTATGATGGAATACTATTGTGCTATAAAAAATAATGAGCAGAATGGTTTCAGAAAAACCTGAGAAGTCTATGAACTGATACAAAGTTAAGTAAGCAGAATCAGGAGAATGTTGCACACAATAATAGCAATATTGTCAGGATGATCAACTGATAGATGATTATTCCTATTTTATTTTTAAAATAAACTTAAATTTATTTTTAACATCAAAGATAAAACACAAACTTCAGTTTCACCCTTCATAATCATTCCAGCCTTCTTTTTCAGATTTATTAAACATTACTAGTATCCCCTCACTTTGTGGTCCAGACAAGGGGCTTACTATTTGTCAAACCTGGGATTCCATTCCCCAATTCCATGTTTTTATGCCTGGAATACACTTCCTTCCTCTCACCTCTGTGAGAGGAGAATGACAGAAATTCAGTTTCACTCAAGGGTCAGCTCAACTAAGGAAGGTTTTCCTAACCACTCCCTTCCCCCCCCCCCCCCCCCCGTTGTTAGTGCTCACTTGCTCCTCAAATTATCATATATACATATGCATACAAATATTATATACCATATGTGTTATATATATTAGATATCTGTATTATGCTAGAAAAATATAAATTCCTTGAGGGCAGGGATTGGTTTTTGTGTTGTCTTTGTACTCCCAGTCAGTCAAGAATTCATTAAACTATTGTGCTACAAGAAATGATGAGCAGGTGGATTTCAGAAAAACCTGGAAAGACTTACATGAACTGATGCTGAGTGAAGTGAGCAGAACCAGGAGAACATTGTACACAGTAACAGCAACACTGTATGATGATCAACTATGACACACTTATCTCTTCTCAGCAATACAATGATACAAGACAAGTTCAAAAGACTCATGATGGAAAATGCTCTCTGTATCCGGAGAAAGAAGATTGAAGCATACTACTTTCACTTTCTTTACTCTTTTTTGGGTGCTTTTCCCCTTTTAGGTCTGTTCTCCTTTCACAACATAATGAATATGGATATATGTTTTACATGATTGCACATATATAACCTATATCAAATTGCTTGCCATCTTAGAAAGGGGGAAGGGGAGGAAGGAAAGGAAGAAGAAAATTTGGAACTCAAAATTTTATATAAAAATGAATATTAAATTTAAAAAGAACAAAAAAACAAAAAGCAAAAAACAAGCTTCATTAAGTTCTTGCTATGTGCCAGGCTACAAATGAAGGCACAAACACTGTCCCTGACCTTGGGGAGCTTCCATTCAAATGCGGAAGACAACCTGTAAATAACCAGCTACATTCAAGATATATACACAGTGAATGGGAGGTGATTTGAGAAAGTCCTTTCAGCAGAAGGTGGTATTTGAGTGGAATCTTGAAGGAAGCCTGGGAAATCTAGAGGTGAGGAAAGCATTCTCAGTGTGGGGTACAGAAGGCACAGATACATTAAATTATGGCAATGGATCATCATGTTTGAGGAAGTGAAAGCAGGTCAATGTTGCTGGATCACAGAGTTTGTGGAGAGGCCTCAGATTGGAAAAGATAAGAAGGGGACAGGTTATGAGGAGTTTTACATGGCAGAGGGCTTTAGACTTGGTCTTGGAGGTAATAGGGAGCCATAGGCACCCAGGGAACAGGGGCAGGGGTGTGACATGATCAGACCTATGCTTTAGAAAAATCACCTTGGCACCTGAGTGCTCGTGCCTTGCACAAAATGGGCTTAATAAAGTGCTCATTGGTTGGGATTGGATTAGATCCCTGTCTCCTCCTGCCTCTAGTCCCCGCTCCTAGCAACAGTGCCAGGGGGAGTTTATTCAAACGGTGCAGATAATGCCCGATGGGGATAATATTTGGTCCCCCAGGCTTACTAAGCTCCTCCCTCCACCCACCTAGAATCATGGGATTTAAAGAAGGAAGGGGCCTTAGTCTAACACATTCATCTTACAGATGAAGAATCCTAGGCTCCCAGGGCCATACTAGTATAAATACGGTAGGACTAGTAATAGTAATAGAAAGGGCAGTTAGGGGACACAGTAGATAGAACACTGAACTTGGAACCAGAAAGACTCCTCTTCATGTGTTCAAATCTGGCCTCAGACACTAGCTGTATGACCCTGGGCAACTCGCTTTACCCCATTTGCCTCAGTTGTCTCATCTGTAAAATGAACTGGAGAAGGAAATAGCAAACCACTCTAGTATCTTTGCCAAGAAAACCCCAACTGCAGTTACGGAGAGTCAGACCCAACTGAAACAACTCCACAACCGTAATAGAAAAGTCAGGATTCGGAGTTCCTCGGATTCCAAGTCTTCCTTACTTCCCACTACACCTAGCTATCCCCACAGATTTATTACGGGAAGATTCCTCTGCAAACCTTAAAGAGCTATGTGAATGTGGCACAGTTCTTACTGGCCTGGGCACAAAAAGCATCATGATGTAATGGGGAAGGTTCCATTTCAACAGTCAGAAGACCTGGCTTCTTGTCTTAGTTCTGTCCCTAGTCACTTAAACTGAGCTTCGAAGGAAAAGAAATATTTTAACAGGCAGAGAAGAGAAAAGAGTTTATGTCGAAAATCCTTCACTTTTCCTGCCTCTCAATTCCAGAAAAACCAACCCAGAAACTGACCCAAATGGCTAAGAATTGAAAATGGAAGTGAATGGCTCAATTGAAGAATGGCTAAACAAGCTATGGTATGTGATTGTAATAGAATATTATTGTGCTATAAGAAATGACAAACAGGATGATTTCAGAAACACCTGGAAAGACTTACATGAACTGATGCATAGTGAAGTGAACAGAACCAAGAGAATGTTGTACATAGTGACAGCAATATTGTTTAATGACTTGGGTATTCTCAGCAATACAATGATCCAAGATTATCCCAAAGGACTAACAATGAAGCATATTATGTGCTCCTGGAGAAAGAACTGATATTGATTGAATACAGACTGAAGCATGCCATTTTTTTTTTTTTGTGGGGCAATGGTGATTAAGTGACTTGCCCAGGGTCACACAGCTAGTAAGTGTCAAGTGTCTGAGGCCAGATTTGAACTCAGGTACTCCTGAATCCAGGGCCAGTGCTTTATCCACTGCGCCACCTAGCTGCCCCTGAAGCATGCCTTTTTTTTTTTTTTTTTTTTAGTGAGGCAATTGGGGTTAAAGTGACTTGCCCAGGGTCACATAGCTAGTAAGTGTTAAGTGTGTGAGGCCGGATTTGAACTCAGGTACTCCTGACTCCAGGGCCGGTGCTCTATCCACTGCACCACCTAGCTGCCCCAAAGCATGCCATTTTTAACTTTCATTTTTCTTCTTTTATTCAAGTCTTCTTGTACAAAAGAATATGGAAATGTTTTACATAATTGCACCTGTATAACCTATATCTGATTGCTTACCATCTCAGGGAGGGGGATGGAGAGCGAGAAAGGGATAGAATTTGGAACTCAAAACTTTAAATAAAAATGTTAAAATATTGAGGGGGGGGGCAGGAAGAAACTGACTCAAAGCACAGAGATCTATTGGTATCACATCATTGTTTACCAAACACAGAATTCTATGCTTCCTATCTGAGGTCAGAGATGTGATGTAAAAGGACTAGCCTTATTTGGGTCCTTATTTAAAAGAATTAATAGCATAGGCTCTTTATCCATCAACATCATGGATAAAGACAGTGAGGTTTGCTTCAAGCTGCAGGGATCATAGATGGGACACACTGGTGCTGGTGTTGTGGGTAGAAGTGGTGCAACATGAAGCAACTGAAGATGGATTTGATTTACAGCCATTAGTCAGCTTCTTATAAACCGTTTAGCAGCAACACTGTAAGATGATCAACTATGATCATCTTAGCTCTTCTCAGCAATACAATGATCCAAGACAATTCCAAAAGACACATTATGGAAATTGCTCTCCACATCCAGAGAAAAGAACTGTGGGATCTGAATGCAGATTGAGACATACTATTTTCACTTGGGTTTTTCTTTTTTCTTTTTCAAGGTTTCCCCCTTTTTTTCTGATTCCTCTTTCATAATATGACTAATGTGGAAATATGTTTAACATGATTGTACTGTATAACCTATATCAGATTGCTTGCTGTCCTGGGGAGGGTAGAAGGGAAGGAGGGAAGGAGAAAAAATAAGAACTAAAAATCTCATGAAAAGAATGTTGAAAACTATCTACACGTAATTGGAAAAAATACAATACTATTAAGTGGAAAAAAATAAGCTGTTCAAGTGACCTCTGGGAACCAAGTGTTCTGATTTTTAAACTGGGGTTTGGGAGCAGAGTCAATCACACCCACTGGCTGTGACACAGGAAGGAGAAAAGAGCAAATCCTCTTTTTTTGTGTCAGATCCTCTGCCTCTTGAGAGCAGTCTGGGTTCTATTCTCAGACATCAGTGCCATCCCCATCTGACACCTCTGAAACTGACTGTGAAAATGGATTTTATGATTCCCCTGTGAGCCTGACCCTGTCACCTAGTCAGCAGCCACCTCCTCCTTCCTCTCCCCAGCTGTGGGGCTGGGGTGTGGGTGCGGACAAGGTAGGGGACTCTCACAGGTGTACTCAAAAGGTCATTTTTCTTTCTTGCCAGAACTTGCAGGAAATCTGAGAAGGTGGGACAGGAGTTAGGGCCACAGGGATGAGGAATGAGAGTGATAGAGAGGGATGGAGAACTGACTTTTGGGAAGGGGGAGACCAAGGAACAGCAGAGCAAAGTTTGGGTGGAAAATATGTCAGGTGGTCTTGAGGATCCCTACCCAGATATGGATTCATGGAGTGTACCTGTGATGTGCAAGCAAACAGATGATTGGTTTGACAGGTCATGAGAGGCAAGATAGGAAAATTCTGGAGGGTGAGGACCATGTCAGACTTGAAGTCAGAGGACCCAGATTTAAGTGCAAACTTTGAGACCCACTGGGTTCACACCATGGTCTCACGACCGTGGGCACTTACCTAGCTTCTCAACCTCAGTTTGCTCCTTGAATGACCTACCTCACAAGGTGGTTACGAAAGTGCCTTGTAAATCTTTGAAGGTATAGAAACGAGCGCTTATCTTCTTCTCGCTTCTCCCCTTATCCCACCTAGCACAGGTTTGGATCCATAGCAGGTGCTTGTGACTTAACCAAGTATGATGCATGGGCTAGAGACACAGTAGAGAGAACACTGGTCCTGAAGTCAGGAAGCTCCGAGTTCAAATTCAACTTCAGATACTTACTAGCTGTATGACCCAGGATAAGTCACTTAACTTTTCTCTGCCTCAGTTTCATCTGTAGAATGGATTGTTAATAGTCGATGAGAGAACATCTCTCAAGCACTTAGCACCATGCCAGGTACAAAACAGGTGCTTAATAAATGCTTGCTTCCTTTGGGGGCCCTGAGGACACTGTTTCTTCTCTGTCTGATCCTGGATCATGAGAATTCTATCCTTGCCTAGTGCTTGCTTTTCAGCTTGAGAGGTCAGAACACGCAGAAATCCTAACTGTGCTCTGTTATGGGATGGGATGACAGAACAACGCAGTGGAGAAGGTAATGGAGTCAGAGGTTCTGGGTTCAAATGTTGGCTCTGCCATTTATGACCTATAGGTAAATCACTTAACCTCTTGAGGCCACAGTTTTCTTACATGTGAAATGAGAGGGCTGGACTGGATTATCCCCAAGATCCCTTTCAGCTTTAAATAATTAATAATAATAATAATATTAAGAAAAATTATAGCTAGCATTGGCATAACCCTTTAAGGTTTTCAAAGTAATATCTCACTTGAGTCTCACAACAACCCTGGGAGGTAGGTGCTATTACTAACCCATTTTATACATGAGGAAACTGAGGTAGACAGCAGGTAAGTGACTTGCTCAGTTACACAGATACAACTAGTCTGTCGGAGATTAAATCTGAACTCTATTCTTCCTGACTTCAGACCCAGAGGTCTATCCAATCTACCACCTAACTCCTTTAGGGATACAAGGGAGAAGGGGAGCACTCAATAGAAACTTCCAAGCACTTGCCAGGAGTTAGCTGCAAGTTTGTGTGGAGGGCAGTGGTGCACAAGCAAGCTTTCCAATAGGTTCCTCCCCCAAGGAGTAATTGATTAAGAACTGAAAACAGAATGACTGGATGTAAAAATGATCTTTTAGGGGCAGCTAGATGGCACAGTGGATAGAGCACCGGCCCTGGAGTCAGGAGGACCTGAGTTCAAATCCGGCCTCAGACACTTAATACTTACTAGCTGTGTGACCCTGGGCAAGTCACTTAACCCCAATTGCCTAAAAAAAAAAATGACCTTTTAGTTGCAATAATTCATATTTTATAGCCCTTTGAGGTTTACCAGGATGGTTTCTTCACAACTATCCTGTGAGGTAGGTAGCCTAAGTATTACTGTATCATTTTACAGAAGAAACTGAGGCTCAGATGCCTTAAGTGATGCACCTAAAGCCCCATAGCTCTTAGGTCCTCAGAGTCAGGATACCAAGTGTAGGTATTCTTTCTCCCCCACCACACTACCAGAAACAGTAATAATTATCCTGAAGCTGTGCATCAGATTAAGTGCACTTCCTTCCTCTGGTTACAAAGAGGCAACGGAGTAGACCAGCGCCAAGGTCACAGGTCACGTGCTCTGAAGTCTAACAAAGGGAATGACCTCAGATTCTGAGGAGTGTGACCACCTACCTCCCTGGGAGAGGGAGAATAGCACAGGCTGCTTAGGGGAGGGGACAGCCAGGAAGAAGGGCCACTTACGGGTGCCGGCGTGGTACTTGAGGGCACTCACGCTATGCTTGTGGGCTCTGAACGTGCGCACACTCTCCCCAGTGTCTGCCAGCCAGCACTTCACTGTCCTGTCTGCACTTCCCGAGTACAAGTGCCGATTCACCAGCTGCAAGGGAGGAGGAGGAGGAGGAAGAAGGATCAGCACCAACAGGAACACAGCCCTCTCTTCATTGTTTTTGATTGTCCACACCATCAGTAAGGAATTTGGGGGTCCAAACCCCCAATATACATAAACTTGTTTAATTTTAATTTTATTTTTCTCTATTCATGTCTATTTATGTTATACACATACTGCTAGATGAGTATATTATGTACATTGTAAAATGTATACAAAATAGACATTAAAAAGAATGAGAGGGGGGGGCAGCTAGGTGGCGCAGAAGATAGAGCACCAACCCTGGATTCAGGAGTACCTGAGTTCAAATCCGACCTCAGACAGTTGACACTTACTAGCTGTGTGACCCTGGGCAAGTCACTTAACCCTTATTGCCCTGCCCCCCCCCAAAAAAAAGAATGAGAGATGACAAACATTTTCAAAATAATTTATTTAAAGGTGGCTCACAAAGACATCACACTAGGAGCAGAAATGGCGGTTCTACATCCATTCCAGCATTAGAGTATGTGTCTTTAATTTTCCGTTTCTTTGCAGGAATCTTTTTAAGCCACTTGGCCTTCTTGTGAGAGTCAGGGTAATTAAAAGGCGATCCCATACTCTGTAAAGCCACTTAACTAGGCACCTGAAAACGGTAATGACTGAATGCAAGAAAAAGCACTTCCTGAGCCCCTGGGATGATACAAAAAAAGGTTAAGAACCTTTGTGCCTAGAAGAAGACAGGGAAGTGGGAGAATGGGAACACAGGATGGAAATGGGTTTATGTTGGGGGAGAAGGGAGAGAAGGAATAGGTTCATATGGGATCAGGGAAGGCGGTAAGAGTGGAGAGCTGGGGAAAGGGAAATGTAGACAGCCAGGGGCTGTGGCCTGAGACTCTTGGGCACCATGGCAAGAGGTGAGAGATGAGGAAATAAGGAGTTGATGAGTAGGGAGGAGGACACTTGGAGAGGGAGGGAGGAGGTACTCAATCAAATCTTTGCCTGAATCGCTGCTTTTCTTGACACAGAGTTGTTCTGCTGATGAACCACTAAGAGGGACTCTGGGATACAGGGAAGAGAGTTTAGAAGACTGGTACAAAGGTATCGAAACTCAGCTTTTTCTCTGCTTTCTGGTCACAGCCCTTTCTATCCCTGAGACTTGTTGCCCTGTATAAGACCTATTGAAGAAATACTGAGACTGTGAAAATAATTCTTGAAAACATCCCTAGACTAAACATTTCCAGACCAAGCAGGAGCCCCAGTTAAAGAAACCATTCACCAGGAACACTGGTAACCGGATGCCTCTGCAGTCTGGCCAGGGCACTCTACAGTGCTGTTCCCACCCCGGGATGCTCCCTGGGAGAGGAATGTCAGGAAACATCATCTCATTGCAGAGGGTCGGGGATGCACTGGCTGGTTCAAGAAGCTATCACATTGTCTGCACTTGGCCACTTAAAGGATTGGAGCATCTGTGGAGGGCGATGCACTCAAAACCTTCACAATGGGCACAGCCATGTGGTTTCAGGGCCATGTCCATCAGAAAATCCAGGCGAGCATCTGTCCAAATTGTTTCCAGGCATCCTCTGAAAATCCTCCATCATGGATATCTTGTTTGGTCTTAAGCATACATTAAATTGAACACAGTACTAGCAATTTGTCTCTGCTTGCATGTCTCCTCCAGCATATTTTAAAAATGGGACATTGACGCTTTTTTCTTTCTTTCATTTAATGACATCACTATTACTACCTCCCACTCCCTGCTCAAGGCCCTTCTTCCAGAAATGAAAGTCTCTTCCTTCCCCTTTGGGATAAATTAGTATAGTTAAGCGGAAGAAATTCAAACATTGATCTTGTCTGAAAAAGGAAGCCATAGTTGTCCTTTCAAATATAGTTATTTCCTCCTTCTTCACTCATATTTATTTTTATTTGTGGGGCATTTTGGGGGGGCGGCAATGGGGGTTGACTTGCTCAGGGTCACATAGCTATTAAGTGTCAAGTGTCTGAGGTCGGATTTGAATTCAGGTCCTCCTGAATCCAGGGCTGGTGCTACATCTACTGCGCCACCTAGCTGCCCCACTCATATTTCTTTCTAACCCAGAATTCCTTCATTACTCTACTCCTTCCCAGCCCCATTACTCATGTGAATATTTTCCATTCTTCCTAGGTCTATCTCAAACCTCACCTTTCCCAGTCTAGTTTCCATTGGCCTCCTCTCCTGCTGTGCTCTCAATGAATGTATTTTATCACTCCAACTGGATTGTAAGACCTTTGAGGCTGAGGATGCAAGCACTGGCTCTGGAGTGGGAGGATTTGGGTTAAAATCCTTACTCTTTTTCTTAGCTGCATGACTTTGAGTAAGTCACTTCCCTAGGCCTGAGTTTTCTCCTCTGGATTAGATGGCTTCCATGGTCCCTTCTGGTGCCAAGATTCCATGGACCATGTGTGTGCTAGGGTACTTTAATCAGTAGCTTTCATGATGCCTAGCACAGGGATAAGCACACAGTAGGTGCTCATAAATATTTCACAGGCTCATGGAAGAGAGCTGGAAATCATTTGACCATAGGCTTATAGGTCTAGAGCTGGAAGGAATCTCTGAGACTATCTAGTTCAACTCATTTTACAGATGCATAAAGGCAGGTCTAGCAATGTCCTGGGCTCTTCCTACTGTTCCCCCAAGCCATCTTTGCATCATATGTCTGGAGGAGGAAACTGAGTTCAGGTAAGGTGGAGTCACACAGATAAGGAGAGAGTCCAGAGAGGAACTTGGATTTTCTGACTCCAAAATCTGTTGTTTCTTATTGATGGTTCAGTGTTTTGATTTAGAGAAAACTTAAAATGCTTTTCTTGATGACTTGGTTACTCCAAAGTCCAGGGGATATTTGTCACCACCGAGGGTACAAATCCCTTGGCCGTGACTTTATTTAATGACAATTAATCTGCTGTAAAACTGATCACTGTTTTTTATAATCTTATGATCAAAAACCCTCAATTGCTTCTAAAGCCATAAGAAACCACAATTGTACCTGGAACAAAATCTCTTGTGGTGGAGGACATTGTGGTGAAGCAATGCATAGGACAGTACTACTTCAGGGGTGATCATTACCCAAAGAAGGGGGCTGTTGAGCCCTTGCGGGTTGGGAAGAAGGGGACCCCAGAAGAGAGCTGGGACCATGATAGGAGCTTCAGCGTAGAGGCGAAGTGTGAATGTGCTATGCCACCAAAGTGAGTCACGGGGACAGACCACGTGAGGAAGTATGGGTCTCTGGTTGACAATGCTGTGAAGGCAGAACTTTGTTCATTCCATACAAATTGCAGCTCTGATAGTTCCTTGCTTCCTAAAATATAAATACCAGATTCCTGAGCTTGCCATTCAGAGCTTTCAACAACAGTGTTGGTCTAGCTCATCATTCCAACTTGATCTCCTACCATACCTCCACACAAACCTTCTACTCTGGGGCTAAAGAGGTCTCCTGACCATCCTCAAATACGCTATTCATATTGTCTCTCTCACGCTTTTGCTCATACTATTCTCTGTACCTAGAACATCCCCCCTACTCCTCTCTACTCAGCTAAGGCCTATTCATCCTTCAAGGCCCAGCTCATACCTTACTTCTACAAAGCCTTCCCTGGCTTTGTATCACTCAGGGGTCTCTTCCTCCTCTAACTAGTAGCATTATTATGGTCTCTTATTTATTTGCCAACTAATATGTGTTACTTTTTGTTCTTATAAGTATGTTCTTTTTTCCCCATTAGACTCTAATTGAGAGCATGGACCTTCTTTATATTCCTAACATCTAACACCAGGTTCTGCACTCAAGAAATGTTCATTGACAGTGATGATAATGAAGGAGAAAACCTTCTAGTTCTCTCTACCTTCTAGTTCCAAACCACCCAGTGTTTATAAGTTCTCTTCTTTGAAAATGATCAGGAGGTAACAATGACAAATTCTGATCCACCAGGATCTGGGGCTCAGTAAGAGAGGCTCAGTGAAATATTTTCCTTGGCTAACTCAGGCTCATCTCTGTTCATTTTGGCTAATTTCCTATTTAGTTGACAGTGGCCCAAGGGAGCCTGAGAGATGAAGAAAGGAAATATGGAATAGAACACCAATCCCTCTCCTTCACACAGCAGAGGACTCATGCCAGCAGTCCATGACTAAGGGGGATGGGGAGGCAGTGCCTTTCCATTAGGCACAGATCCATTGATCATTTTGTTGCACCCTTCTTGCCCTGTGAGAGTCTGCTAATCCTCAGATACACAGCAGGCACTGCCCCACTTTATATTCTATGGATACCATCCCTGGTGAGCTGAAAAATGAGAACTCGCCGTCCCAGGCAGTGAATGATCATGGAGAGTAGAAGCTATCACAAATAAAATTAAATGCTGGAGCCTCAAGTACAAATTCTGCACTCCTTTAGGGGTGCGGGTAGTAGGAGCTTAACTACAGCCAATAAGCAGGGTGGTACAAGGCAAAGTGAACTCAGTGGGCTCCAGGAGACTAACCCATGGAGATGGGTTTTCACACTGTCTCTGCTAATAACTATCTGTGTGGCCTTGGGCAAACCACAGCTTCTCTGGGCCTCAGTTTCCTCCCTTGTAAAATGAGTATTTGCCTTACCTACATTCCAGAATTGTGCCTAAGGACCATTTACCTTACCTCTAGATGCCCTAGAACTTTTTAGATCTATCTAAAAGATCTCTCTTCGCTCTAAAATAATCTGAGTCTCACTGATAACCTGCCTCTCCGACACTCTCCACTCTCCCTCCCAACCCTTTTCTTCTTCTTTTTTTGTTTTTGTTTTTGTTTGTTTGTTTTTTTAAGTGAGGCAATTGGGGTTAAGTGATTTGCCCAGGGTCACACAGCTAGTAAGTGTTAAGTGTCTGAGGCCAGATTTGAACTCAGGTACTCCTGAATCCAGGGCCAGTGCTCTATCCACTGCGCCACCTAGCTGCCCCAACCCTTTTCTTCTAATAGATTCCTAGGGATGGAAGGGACCTCAGAGGCCATCTAGATCAATTCTTACCTCCAATGATGACAAACTGCCTATCTGATGCATTCTTGCATCATCTGATGCCCATTGCATTCTTGGACAGCTTTGATTCTTCATGATTTCTTTTTTCTTTCTTTCTTTTTCTTTTCTTTTTTTTTTTTTTTTTTTGCAGGGCAAAGAGGGTTAAGTGACTTGCCCAGAGTCACACAGCTAGTAAGTGTCAAGTGTCTGAGGCCAGATCTGAATTCAGGTCCTCCTGAATCCAGGGCCAGTGCTCTATCCACTGCGCCACCTAGCTGCCCCTAGCTTTGATTCTTAAGAAGGTTTTCCTTATATAGAGCTGATAACTGCCTCTTTGGTATGTCAACCCCCCTTTTCTATTTCTGACCTCTGGGGCTAAGGAAAACAAGGCTGACAACCCTTCCAATTTTTGTAGACAGCTATCGAATTTCCTCTAAGTTTCCATTCCCTTGGGCTAAATGTCCTCAACTAAGATCAGAAGAATTAGAGGATTTTAGGGTTTAAAAGGCCCTTACAAATCATCCACTCCAAACTCTTTATCTTTTAGATGAGGAAACTCCTTATCTTTTTAGATGAAATGCACAAAGTCTAAGTGACTTGTCCAAAGCTTCACAAGCACTGAACAAAAGATCCAGAATTCAAACCTAGGGCTTCTGGTTCCAAATGCAGCGCCTTTTCTATCATAGCCTAATTCCTTTCATTATTTCTCTCGTGGTGTAGTTTCTAGTCAACTACTATCCTGGTCACTACCCCTGGTCCTGCTTTATCTTCTCCTAAAATATGGGAGCTAGATCCAAGCACAATAATCCAGATGTGATCTGACCTGGGCAGAGTAAAACAGTAGTAGTTCTCTCATTCAGAAAACTACGCTTCACTATAATTCCATTAATACAGACCGAAAACAAATTAGCTTCTTGGCTGCCATATTACTTTGCTGACTCACATGGAGCTTACAACCCATGAAAACACCAAGGTCTTTTTCTCAAGAGCTGTTCTCTAGCTGGTGCTCCTTTCTCCTGTACTTTCTTCTGTACTTAACCCAAGCTCAATACTTTACATTCCCAGCCAACAAAATTCATCACCTTATATTTGGCCCAATATTCTAATCTGTGAATGTCTTTGTGGTTCCCAATTCCATCCTTCAGTCACTCTCTCTCAGCTTTGGGTCATCCAAAGATTCACTAAGCGTGTCTTTATTGACTTCATCCAGGTCAGTGATAAGAGTTTTGAACACTGTCTGTTGGAACTCTACTAGGCAACCCACTCCTGGCTAATACTGATATACTGACCAATACTCTCTGCATCAAATTATTTAACCAGTCCCAAATCCAAGACCTCTGGTAATTGCCATTCTCAGAATACTCCTCTTCTTCTCCATGATTTCTCAAAGATCACTAACAATGGTTTGATAATCATATTTTTCAGTATCAAAAGCCATAATTAGTTTCAATCTACATAATTCCTTTTAAAGAGTGTGACATTTTAAAATGTTCAAGAGACATAGTTTCTGGGTAATTTTGTCATCTTATTAATAAAGGGATGGTCATTTGTCCATCTCTCTTAGATCAAAAGATCCCTAATGGTGGTGGGGTCATAGTTTATATGCCCTTCAAAGAGGAGGTATTCCTGAGGGATACCTAATCACCTCTGATTAGTTAATCAAATGGGAGTACCCAAATCTTTGGGTACTGTGACTTAGGTCACTCAAATCTTGGTCAAAGAGACATCAATTTCCATGTCACCTGAGCTTGATAATAGGGAGAACCAGCATTTTCCCAGGACTTGTCTGAGCAAACACAATGAGCAGTAATATAATCCATTAGCCTAAAATTAGAATATCTTTTATTGTCTGATTAGATCTTGGCCTAGGTAAATCTTTAAGAGAGATTTCCCACAATGGTTAATTTCTGGATGAGAAAATAGAAAATGGGGTAAAACCTGGTCCTAATAGAATAATTCATTATTCAATATAAGAGAGAAATATTCATGTATCATAAAAGGGTCTACCCTTCTGCAGGCATATTATAGTGATCAGTCACAACCAACAAGTCTCTATGATATTTACAAGTTCATATTATCCTCTTAATATTAAAATCTCTGGTTTTATGCACTTTCATCTAAGAGACCACAATTACTGCTTTTGCTTCCTCTTCCTTATTGTAATTATCATTATATCTTCTTAAGAATTACTAGAAACATCTACTGCGATTTTTCTTCCATTATTTTACTGCTGTTCCCTTTAGTATCTAGTTTGGCAGGGAAATCTGGGCAATTTTTTTCATTCTACACTTACTTAAAGTCCTTTGAATCAGATCAATAAGTCTCCAGGCAAATCTTTTTTTTCCCCTGGTCCTCATTAAATGAACTCCATTGCTGGCAAAGAGCCTATTCCTGGCCAAGAATCACTCTCATATCTTAATCCACAGCCCAGAAAACAAAATCTCAATTGCTCACAATAACTTCTTAGCTTAGCTACTAATTTTCCCACAAACTCATTTCTGTTCTAAAACCTCTACCTTCAATCATCAGTAATAATTCATATACCAAGCAAGTCCCTCAGTCTTTCAGTTTCCTGTCCATGATTTCACAATCCCTAGACATTTACTATCAAAAAGGCAAAAAGGCAACACTGCAAAATGGAAAGGATACTGCATTTCAAATCAAAGGATCTGGGTTTGAATCCTGCCTCTGTTTCTTATTAATTAACCTCTCCCAGACTCAGTTTCCTTATCTATAAGATGAAGGAGTTAGATAAGAGAATCTCTAAGATACCTTCCAACACTAAACTCAATGATCCGATAAACAGACATGCTGCTCAGTCCTAGCCTGGGCCCTTTTTGATTATTCAGAGGGCTGGCTTATCTAGACATTAGATTTTTGGCATGGAGGAAGCTGGACCTAGTCTTTTTTTCATCAGCTGGTGCCTTATTTTGATTGCTGTGACCCACCCAGTGACTTGAAGTGGTACTGATTTATGAATGTTTAAACCTGTAGAAGGGAGGCTAAGTGAGGAATAAATCCAGTATTATTGTCCCCCATTCCAAGAAACAGTAGCTTGTTATCAGGATATTAGTATTAAAGTTGGGCAAAACCATCCATCCTAAGATGGATGGATAGTATATGTCATATACTATCCCAATGACCATATACCATCCTTAGGCTAATTATGTGAACTGATCCACCAAAGGCATTTTTCCAGACAATTGGTACCTACACCTAAGGCTTTTGAGTGTTTTAAATAGGAACCAAGATCTAGTTGGTTCCAGGAGCAAACATAAGTGTGGGAAACACCATCTAAGAACTAGGTTTATGTGTCTTTGCCAAGTCGCCCTCAGAAAAGACTGTCTACAAGCTCACCTTGACCAACGAGTGCTAAGTCTTCAAGAATATTTTTAGGGTCAGGTAACTATTGATAAGGATTAATGTTAGAAGTGGAAGCTTTTTTTCCAATACATTTGCAGCAACATCCCAGTTTGAATCACATTGCTGTCCAAAACTCATCCTGAGACCCTTGCACAGATACAGTTAACTTGCAGCAGCTTGAAAGAAGCTGGCAAAGAACCAGAAGAATCTTTGAAGCCCTAGAAGAGTTTGCCCTTCCTCATGTTCCCCATATTCATTATCCATCCAAGATCTGGCCAGCTATAATTCATCCTACAATAACTCACATCCTTCAATAAATCTTACCAGAACGTTTGAGAACTGTGTGTTTGGTTTTGCTTTCACTAAAAAGTGGCTCAGAGGTAATGTTTAATGCTTTTAGCAAGTCTTAACTGCTTAATGTTAGAGAATGGGCAGGACAGCCTAATCATGTCTCCACTCCTTAGAATTAGCCTCTCAAATCTAGAAGATCCTCAATGAGCGAGGGTACGTGAAGCTAGTTATGCTGAAGTCTCTGCACAAATAACTCCCCCGCCCCAAGCTGGACATATATGTTTCTGAACATACTAATCCAAGCATAAATAAGACTCTCACTCTCTCTCTCTCTCTCTCTCTCTCTCTCTCTCTCTCTCTCTCTCTCTCTCTCTCTCTCTCTCTCTCTCTCTCTCGGTGAGCTGGGCTGCTCTTGGGGCCACACCTTATCTTCTAGATGCTGTGCACAGAGTTCAACAGAGTCCAGGGATACTGAAGCTAAGAAGGGGAGACCAGAGTATTTATTTTTTAGCCCACAGGTTCCAGGTCTGTCCTTGCCAACCTAACCAACTCCTATGTTGAGATTTCAATTTCAATCTGCCTTTGTACACTTTAAGTACTTAAAGGGCCACCACAGAGAAGAGGGATCAGTCTTTTCTGCTTGGCTGCAGAGGGAAGAACGGGGAACCATATGTAAAAGCTGCAAAGACAGATTTTGGCTTAATGTAAAAGGACAAACTTCCTAATAAATGGAGCTGATCAAAAGAAGCTCTGGAGATTTCCTCCTCACTACGGGCATTCAAAGGAGGTAGCAGGTTTTCTCCTCAGAGGTCTTTAGCTGATAGCATTTCTGATGATCAGAATCTCTCTGGGGCTTCAGAAGGGAAGTTTAAAGCTTTATCCCCCTTGCTCCTCCTTGGAGGCATAAATTGCACAGCATAGTTCCTTTGGCCCAAACTATTCAATTTGCATGTTTGATTCCCTAAATTGCTCAGGCTAGTGGATTATCTGGTCTGGAGCTCTTCTCTGAATACCCAAGTGGGCTGCTAAAACTGGATAGCCTCTGGAGGAATGAGGATCATTTCAATGGGGTGGCAATGGCTTGGTCCCTATCCACATGGTGACTTTTCATTCCTTCCTTCCACCAGAGCATTTTATTTCTTTCTCTAAGGGACATGAAACAGCATTGTACATGCAATATGTTGGGGGTGGCAGGAAGAAACAAAAAAGAATTGTCCGACTCTAGTTGGACTGTAATGACCTTAACATGGTGTTAATATAACTTCTCCAGGAAAAAAAAACCCAACATAGTTGTCCCTTTATCTAAATATGCAATCTTGGATTCCAACAAACACCCCCAGTTGATCTGAATGGAAAACCGCAGACAAACAGCTGTTTCTCCTTCAGCCCCTGAGTCTGCAGGCACTCTCTTTTGTCTCCAAGCTGGATGAGTGGGTGCGATGGGATAAACTAAAAGAAAACAGCCTCGAGTGAACACAAGGGCTATGATTTTATATGTGTTTTACTTCATCCCAAACAGACCCTGCTTCTTGCCATTGATACATTTCTAAAAAAAAATGTCAATAAAATTTGTGGTAATTAAATTTCTTTCAAATGTCCTAAGGGAACTAGAGTCTTTTCATAAAGCAAAGAGTTTCCAGTTTATATTTCAGCATACATTTTTGCCACTAATAATACTACGATAACACACTAATGGCAATCATCAACATCACACTGACTACTTACTGACCTATCTCCTCCACAATTCTTAGGGAATACCAGGCATCTGAGAAAGCCAATATCTTTTTCTAAATGGAGCAAAGTCAGGTTTTCTTCTTGGTGTGTCATTAAACATTAAAACAAGGGCAAGAAATGACGATGAGTTGTGGAAGAGGGAAGGCAATAAGCATTTATTAAGAGCTTATTATGTGCCAGACGCTGTGATCTAAGTACTTTACAATCATCTCATTTGAGTCTCACAACAACCCGGGGAGGTAGGTGCTATTATTATCTCAACTTTATAGATATGGAAACTGAGGCAAACAGAGGTTAAGTGACTTGTCTGGGGACATAAATGTAGTAAATCTCTAAAGCCAAATTTGAACTCAGGCTTTCCTGAGTCCAGGCCTAGCAGTCTAGCCCAGAGCCATCTAGCTGCCCCTGAGGAACACCCTGAGGCAGCACGGTCTAATAGAAATGGTCTTGGAGAGTCAGAGCATCTGGGTTTGAATCATGACTTTGCCACTTAGTATATATGGTATATGACGGTAGGCAGGTCACATCGCTATTCTAGGCTTTATTTTCCATAGCTGTAAAATGATCTTTGTATTAAATGATTTCTAAAGTCTCTTAGGGATCTAAACCTAGGAATGTAGGAAGTTGTTACACCAGCTGCCTTTCACTTTCTAAGATGCCACCGAAGGGAAGAACCTTGGAAGGATTATATAATAGGCCATCCACTTGTTTTGGTTTTTCTTGAAAGTTTTTAAATTTTTTAAAAAATTTTTAGTGAGGCAATGAGGGTTAAGTAACTTGCCCAGGATCACACAACTAGTAAGTGTTGAATGTCTGAGGCCGGATTTGAACTCAGGTACTCCTGACTCCAGGGCCGGTGCTCTATCCACTGTGCCACCTAGCTGCCCCCGGCCATCCACTTGTAGGGATCATGCAGGTCAACCTCCCACATCTGCAAATTCACCATCAAGCTGATAAGGCCCAGCACAAAGCCCCCTTCTTTGCCCATTAGACCCATCTGTTTTCCAACCTGTTGGAAAGCTCTTAATAATCAATCCCTGCCTTTGAGGAATAAAGTTCCCGGGAAGCTCATGTTTGGATTCCTTCTACAATGGCACCCTATCTGTGCGTGGAATATCCTAGGCACCCATTCTCCTGCATCATGAGTCTTTATACTTCCTGCAGAGCCAGTATCTTGGACTTACTTCCAAGGGATCCAGACCTTGTCTTTTTTTGTCCCTGAGAGAGCCGAATTCCTTTCAGATTTCTGGTTGCTACGCTCACTTGAAGGTTTGTTGGCATGAATTCTGAGCTGGTTAAGCTATTGTAGCCACCAACCAGAATAGACTTTAAGTCAGTCCAAAGACTCGTATCTGAGATTGATCAAGAACAGACTACAAATACAAAGAGTATTTGGAACAGTAAGAGATCATTTCCAGTGATATGGTCAAGAATAGCTTCATGCAGAAGATCTTACCTGGACCTTGAAGGAGGAATATTATTTGAACATGCAGAAGGTTGGGTAAGAGCATTCCAGTTGGGGGTGGGAGGAAGAGTTTATGCAAAAGCACAGAAGTGGGATAATTTAAGGTGTTTTTTAGAGACAGATTATATCAGTTTGTTTGGAGTAAAAGACTCAAGTTCATGGAGGGCAGAGTAGTTGAAGAGGCAGGAAGGTAGGGCAACTGATTTGTTGGGAAGGAAGGAAACAGTAACTGTTAATTAACTATAAGGAAGAAATCAACCATACCCTCTCTAATGCAGTCTATAAGTGTTTTGAACTTGCCTGAAGCCTGATAAATTTCATTCCAGCCCTCATTTTAACTGTGTGTATCTTTATGTTAAATTGTGTTCCTAATATGTAGAAAATTGTTGGATTATGTCTTCTATTCCATTTCTCCACTCTTGTGTTTTATGGATGAATTTAATCCATTAACATTTAAGTTTATAGTTGTTAAGTTTGTGTTTCTGTTACATTACCTCTCCCCCCAACCTCAGTTGGTCCTAGGTCCCTGAAGTTTATTTTGCTTAAAACAATCTGACTCTAGTCTCCTTCCACAGATACCCCCATCCCCTACTCCCTACCTCTGCTTCCCAGATCAATTATATTCTTCTCTCTCATTATATTAATAATATTAATCAGCATTAATATTATTGTGAAAGAGATGATTTCAAAGAACCCTGGGTAGTATGAATTGACACAAAGTAAAGTGAACAGAACTGGAACAGTTTAGAAAAGGAAAATAGTGCTGTGCGGGAACAGAAACTTGAAGAACTTAACTCTGATTCAAGCCGTGACCAACCGTATCTCCAAAGGGCACCTCTGATGAAGATGTTACCTCCTGACAGAGACAGAATGGAAACAAAGGGCAGAGAAATACATTTTTGGATTTGGCCACTGTGTGGATTCATTCCATGCTTATTTACTAAAAGCATGTCCCCCTCACCCCTTTCTTTTCTTCAGTCAATGTAGGGGAGTTCTATTGGAGGAAGGGGGATTAACAATTTGTTGTGGTTATTGAGTCATTTTAGTTGCATAAAACTCTTTGTGACCTTATTAAGGATTTTCTTGGCAAAGATACTGGAGTAGTTTGCCATCTCCTTCTTTGGCTTATTTTACAGATAAGGAAACTGAGGCAAACAGGGTTAAGTAATTTGCCTAGGGTCACACAGCTAATAAGTGTCTGAGGTCAGATTTGAACTCAGAAAGATGAATCTTCCTGGCCCCAGGCCCAGGACTCTATCCATCTTGACACCTGCTGCCCAAGAGATTAGTAATAGTGATGACAAAAGAGGACCACTGAAACATTTTTTTTTAAATGCATAGCATAGGGGCAGCTAGGTGGTGCAGTGGATAAAGCACCGGCCCTGGATTCAGGAGGAGTTGAGTTCAATTCCGGTCTCAGACACTTGACACTTACTAGTTGTGTGACCCTGGGCAAGTCACTTAACCTTCATTGCCCTGCTCCCCCCCCCAAAAAAAAAAAGAAAAAAAAAGAAAGTAGCATGTAGAATTTATTTTATTTTAAATAGATGTACATATATTTAAAAGCAAGTGATATGAAGTTGAGATTCATGCTTTTATATATAATCCTCTGTGATCTGCCAGTGTATATGGAAATTCTGCTTTGTGTATGTGGGTGTTTAAGTTAAGATAAAAAGAGAAATTTTTTAAAAAAAGAAAACTGAGACTGGAATGTCCTTACCCTTTGACCTAGAAATCTTATTGTTAGGTCCATATATACTGTCAACAGGCAATCAGAACTTCAGGAAACTTACAGGAAAACTAGGTTAATTATAAGAGAAATTAAATTATAAAAAGAAGAGCCCTACATACACACCAAAATAGTTATAGCGTCACTTTCTGTAAGAAAGAACAGGAACAAAACACATGCTCATCAGTTTAAGGGAAATAATAAACCCAACTGTGGCAGATGAATCAAATGGAATATTGTTACTGCATTGTAAGAAATGATGAATATCAATAATAACAGCAGCTAGGATTTATATAGCACTTAAAGTTTTCACCGAGCTCTGCACATATTATCTCACAACCACCCCATAAGGTAGGTGCTGTCATTATCCCCATTTATAGATGAAGGAGCTGAGGCACACAAAAGGTTTGAGTGATCTGCCTAAGGGTCACACCACTAACCGAGACAGAGCTATGACTAGACCCATAGGATATTGGGATTTAGGTCGGGAAGGGATTTGAAAAATCATCTAGACCAAGTGTTTCATTTTAGTAATTAGCAAAGTGTCCCAGAGAAGCAAGTGACTTGCCCAAAGTTTACAAAGCAAGCAGAATAGGTGGGGATTCCAACCCCTCAACTCCACGCTAAATTTTCTTTCCATTGCATCATGCGTTTCTTGATTCTTGGTCATTTCTTTCTTTCTTTTTTTTTTTTTTGACAGGGCAATGGGGGGTTAAGTGACTTGCCCAGGGTCACACAGCTAGTAAGTGTCAAGTGTCTGAGTCTGGATTTGAACTCAGGTCCTCCTGAATCCAAGGCCAGTGCTTTATCCACTGCGCCACCTAGCTGCCCTCTCTTGGTCATTCTAAGCCAAAGATTAGGAATTCAAGGGCTACGTGTTTGAATCCCATCTTAGTAGGATGCTTCAGATAAACTGTTTCATTTCTAGTAGTGGACACTAGGCAGCCCAGTGGGTAAATCCATCAGTAGAGCTGAACTTGGAAGTCATGAAGACCAGAGTTCAAATTCTGCCTCAGAGACTAGCCTACTAGTAACCTTACTAGTGCCTTGACCAAGTCACTTAACTGCCCTCTGCCTCAGTTCCTGTTAAGTATAAAATGGGGATAATAGCACCAACCTGATAGGGCTGTTGTGAGGACTAGATAAAGACATGTAAAGTGCTTTGCAAACCTCAATGTGCCAAAGATATGCTAGTTGTAATTATTAGTAGTAATAGGACCACATCTGCCTCCTCTAAGAAAGAGGTGGGGTCATCTTCCTCTTAGAAGAGTTAGAGCTTCAAGTCTCCTGGAAGTCTTCATAATCCAAGGCCAACACAGATGCTTCATGAATGAAAGTCCCATGCAAATCACCAAGAGGAGGAAGTCACACTTGTGAGCAATTACTCCCCCTCAGCAGTTTGGGTGCCAGCTTCTCAGATCAGCAGCTTGAAAAGAAATCAGGCAACAAGCCTAACTCGAGCAGCTTAAATCACTTCTACCTTCCTGGCCATTATACCGCCTTCCTTTTCCCACAGGAGCTAAGGTTCAGTGAAGCTCCTCGGAATGGGGTAAAGAGATGAGGAGAGATGGGAAGAAATAGCACCCTCATGGTAGGACCCAACTTTTCCTGACTCTCTCTCCAAGGCCAAGGATAGGAGCTGAAGAATGGAAGGGGTCATTCAAGACTAAAGGTGGGGCAGCTAGGTGGCACAGTGGATAAAGCACTGGCCCTGGATTCAGGAGGACCCGAGTTCAAATCCAACCTCAGACACTTGACATCTACTAGCTGTGTGATCCTGAGCAAGTCACTTAACCCTCATTGCCCTGCCCCCCCCCAAAAAAAAAGAAAAGAAAAAAGGGACTAAAGGTTAAATTAGGGGTTTAACTTTGTAACTAAGGAGAAAAAACAAGACATCTGATTTCTATGAAGCTCAAACATCCACAAAGCTCAACTGCACAAGGCTTCCTGGTTTTTCTCCCCTGCTTCCCTGTGTTGCAAGAGCCTGTTTCATGACATCTTCCCTTCCCAAACTCCTGTGGCTCTTGGATGGTACCACACTACAATTGAGTATCAAGAACATGTAGCCTCATGCCATTTTATATTAATTCCTGGGTATTAATCTTGCCTTTTAATTAGGCTTGGGAACATGGTCCCTTGTTAAGACATTGATTTCTCTTCTTTCCCCTGAAAGATCTAGCCTCGGCAGGGGAGCACACAGGTGTTCAATCAATCCTGATGGATTGAAATTCCCTGTGATGGTTCTTGGGACGGCAAAGGAACCGGAGAGGTCTTCAGTCAGAAGAACCCTGCTTGCATTTAGAAGAATTTTAGTGTCGTGTCCTTGAACGTATAACCTGCCTCTTTGAAAACTGCAATCCCAAGTACGATACAGATGCAAGAACCTTGTTTTTGCTTTGTTTTGTATCCCCAGTGTTTAGCACAAGTGCCTAGCACATAGCCCATAATACACATTTATAAATGCTTGTTGACCCAATGGATGGTCAGCCAACCTCTAAATCACAATATCAGATTAGCAGACATTCTCTACCCCCACCCCCAAACATTCAGGGAAAATGAGAATGTATTGTATTAATGGTGCCTCCTTCTATTACTGAATAGCATTATTTCCAGACACTGAAGAGGGTTTTTGTGAGGGGGTTATGTCACATTCCTGCTCAAGCAGTTAGTACACGAATAAAGGAATTATCTAAATTTTGTACCTACTCTAGCCCCTAGCACTCTGCTCTGCACACTTCAATACTTGAAAGGATTTGTGATATCATGCTATGGGCAACAAGGTGGAAGAGCAGCTAGAGCACTGGACTTGGCGGTCAACTAGACAGAATACACACATCAGTGAGATCAAAGCTCTTTGTAAGTTTGTTTCTAGCTAGATTAACAGCTTTCTGGATCTTTTAAAAAGTATTTTGCAGGGCAGCTAGGTGGCACAGTGGATAAAGCCCTGGCCCTGGATTCAGGAGGACCTGAGTTCAAATCCAGCCTCAGACACTTGACAGTTACTAGCTGTGTGACCCTGGGCAAGTCACTTAATCCTCACTGCCCCACAAAAAAGAAGTATTTTGCTTTGAATTATATCTATATATCCATTATATCTATAGCTATATAATATATATATGTATATAATTAAAATCTGTTATATATTTAATCTATCCATCCATCCATTAGTTATCTATACACGTGTGTACATTATAGTTATACAATCTAAAGACACAACAAACATAATGCTCACCTCCCCTTAAATCCTACTTTTATAACTAATCATGGTGTGAAGTGACACTGAGCTCCCAAAGCTGATATGAGAAGTGCATACGCCCTGGGGGATATATCCTGCCAATAATGCTTGAATAAGTGACAGATGATTTTGCTTTCATTTCAGAAACATGTTAGTTAAGTTCAAATAGAATAAAACCATATGCTAGTGAATTTTCAGCTACAGTAATTAATGAAGATTGTTTCCCTAAGGTATAGAGGGATGATGATCTTCCCTTGGTAGTAGAATGCTCACACCAGCAAGCTCTTCCACTCCTTAGAGAATTAAATTAGGACCATTCACTGTAGCAATTTCAGCAAGGCCTATCTCTGAGAATTTTGAAGAACTTCAAAGTAAGAAAAAGGCACGATCAGTTATCCTATCCATTTCACTTACAATTGTTGGTCATTTCCCCCAAAATTAGTTATTCACACTAGACAGGACAAAAGGAAAGAATGCAGGCACAAAACATCATCTCCAAAAGAAATTTATTAGAGAGGAGATTCTTTACAGCCACTTAGAGCTGGAAATGGGGGGCTATTGTCCCAATATGCAATTACAATTACAGCTCTCTCTTTTGTAGAAGAAAAGTCATACCTTTGATGAATGTTAGAGATTCTGATTTATTTTCAGTGGGTTCTGGGATAGTGCTCGTGGGGAAGCAAGGTGTAGTTGCTCACTTGGACTTTGAAAACTTGTCTTTGGAATTTCTGAGAGAGCAGGAATTTTGTTTTAAGACAACGAAAGCATGGCATTGAAATATTTCTTTATTTACTGGAGGTTGGCTAACAAGAGATATCCAGGGGATTTTACCTGCAAGGTCAAGTGCTCTGGAACTGTTTGGGCCTAGACTAACAAATCTATCAAGCTGCAGTTGGGTAAATGAGGGATGCCTTCTTGGTTAGTTTTCAGTGGTAAAAACAAAAGAAAGCAAGAACAATTAAAACTACATAAATTTACAGATGGTAGCCAGTCTTTGCAAACATAGGTCTACCCAGAGAATTCTGCCTCTGAATTGCATGACTAGTGCTAGGAGAATGGCCTCGGTTCTTCTCTCTGAGTTAGGATCAAAGGCTTTGTAGAGATGCTTATGGATTTTCCCTTGTGATTCTACCTACAAGTGCTAACTTGGATTCTAGAGGAGAAGGGGAATAAAGACACAAAGATGCTAACACTAGAACAAAGGCTTTACTTATTGATACGACCCTTTGCATATTGTGTGTATCTATTTTCTATCAGACAATATCAATTTATTTAATTCCCCAGAAAAAGGATGGCACCTGTAGTTACAGAATTCCAAGAAGCAAATGTTTCCTTATACATAGCCTAAAAAAGGGCATGTAAATGACAAATGAGATAGCACGAAATTAATGGCGGCAGTAACAGTTTAACAGGCCCTACAACAAGTGCATATATGTGTATAATTTAGTCATTAACGCAATAATGCAGACAATTCTTCTCACCAGTTTTTGGCAGGGTTCTGGCACTGGTAGCTTTACTGGAAAATTTACTAAGAACCTAAAAATGAAAAGAGGCTTTTTTTCTTCTTCTCTAATAATAAAATACTCCATTATTGTACTAGACTCCTACCATCATTCTCATCATCCCCTCGTGGCTTGTCTCTCCCCACTACTTGAGCCTCGAATTCTGCCCCTAGAACCACTCACCATTGCCACATCACACTTCCTATCACTCCCTCCCTTTACCTTTCCCAAATCCCCAGTGTTGTCCTCCCCCATTTGAATATAAGCTACTTTAGTGTTGGTATATATAGCTTGGGTTGTATTTACACCCCCCCCTGTTTAGCACATTTTTGGACATATAAACAATAGGGTTTATATATAAAATATATTTATATTTACATATATCATATATATGTTATGTTATGTTGTTATGTAGTTATAATTCAGAACACTGAGACTAAGGGAGGCTAATAACTGGCTCAAGGTCACACAGGTACTAAGTATTTGAGGCAATAAACGTTTGCCAAGCTAGGTTATAATATCCCATTGGTTCAAGAATAGACCACACTTTCCTTATCCCCATTGTCACTAAATCTAACTTGTCCAGAATAGGAATGTGACCTGTAATTATGTTGTTATATTAAGTAGAGAAATGATTCAAAATAAGCCTTGTGTCACTGCATGGAACTTTGGTATATTTTGATAGATTTGATAAAGGAATACATTGAAAGAAGGCCTCCTCTTTGTGAGAAGAGTCTAGAGAGTTAACACAGTTATAACATTATTAAAATATGGGATAAACCCAATATCTGTCTGAATTTGAGATCTTAAAACAGCAGGTATTAATACTGAAGCTATAGATAATAGGTAGCCAGACAGGATGTTATTGTATTGTAGTAAGTCTGAGAAGTAGTTCAAGTAGTTCAAGTCCACCTATGGACATGTGCTAGCTATGTGCCTCAATTTCCTCATTTGAAAGATGAGAATGATAATGTACCCTACTTCCCAGGGATGTTGGGAGGATAAATGGGACCTAATATTTGTAAAGTACTTTGCAATCCTTAAAGCACTGCATAAAGGCTAGCTATAATAATACAAAAATAACATTATATTTATTATGTTATTATTATGCAGGTATTCTTCCATTAGTGAAGACCACAATCCATTCATTCATCTCCTCTTCAATTCATGTCATTCCTGTCAGGCACATGCTATTTACTTATTTTTATTTTTTTATACTGGTCAGTGAGGGGTTAAGTGACTTGCCAGGATCACACAGCTAAGTAATGTGTCAGTGTCTGAGGCTGGAATTGAATTCAGGTCCTCCTGAATCCAGAGCCAGTGCTTTATCCACTGTACCACCTAGTTGCCTTCCATACTATTTACTTATAAAATGGAATTCAATTAAATCTATAATGGTTCTGAATTTCCTGCTGCATCAAGCTAGACCACCATAGGCATTTATAGCTTTTAGGCCACATGCAATCTAGCTCAATGCCCTCTATCCCAATGACATTTTACCTCCTATCCTCTAATTTGTTTTTTTTTTGGTGAAGCAATTGGGGTTAAGTGACTTGCCCAGGGTCACACGGCTAGTGTCAAGTGTCTGAGGCTGGATTTGAACTCAGGTCTTCCTGAATCCAGGGCCAGTGCTCTATCCACTGTGCCACCTAGCTGCCCCCTATCCTCTAATTTGAATCTCTACCTCCCTGCTGCTCCCTACCTCTCCTCCAAACCATGCTCAGCCCAAAATCTGTACCCCTTCTAACGTTACTCCCTGAGACTAGAATTTTCTCAATATACATTCTACCCCTCCTCAAGGCCCCTCTTCATGTTCCACTTCCTACATGGAGGAACATGTTTAATTCGTTGTATTTGTATCCCAGGACCAAACCCAGATGCTTACTAAATGCTTGTTGATAAACTGACTCACTGACTGATTCTCTAGGGGAATACAACATTTACAGGTTGCTACTAGACTTCTGAATTGCCATTTCCCATATGCAAGTCTTGCTTTCCTCAAGTATATTCAAACTTCCTGAAGGCAGGGACTCAAATATCGCCTTCCTTTGTACCCCAAACACCATCTGACAGAGGGTGGTCAAGAAATCCTTAATGCTTGACTAGGTTGGTGAGCAAGCTATGTTGGTCACCACAACTTCCTAACCTTTCACCTAGTTTCCCTTCAAACCATTTTTCCCTTTCTTTGTACATCTCTCCCTTTAAGATGTGCCCTTTGAGCTATTTGCTTGTTTTTTCAAGTTTCAAAAGGAATGAAAACCCAAACAAACCACACCATCCAAGCCTCTGCCCTTCCTGTTTTGGGTCATCCCATGGTCACCTCGGATTCATGTGCATTTCTCTGTCTTCTTTGTCTCTTTTTTTTCCTTTGCCTGTCTTCCCTTTCTTTCTTCTGTCTCTGCTGTCGCTCTGCCTCCCTGCTCCGGCCTTGTCTTTCTCCTGCTCTCTGACAAAAATATACTTCAGACCCATCCCTACTCCTTCACTGGAAGAGCAGCACTCAGACTCAAAGAATAGCTTTGCGAGATGTACCATAAAGACAACCCCTTGTACATTACCCCCAACAGAGAAGGGCTCCTCCAACAAATATAGATGGTCTGTTATTGAGCAGGCCTAAAAATCCTGGGGAAACATACTCAGTTGTGATAAGCTTTGCTAAGCTGGTCCTCAGCCAGAGGTCTCAGTATATCATCGAGTCCAGGTTCAAAACCCTTCTAGCTTGGTAGAATCTGCCTTTTGAGAATGCAGGGTCACCTACCTGCTATGTTAAAGCATCGATGATGGACTTGTGGAGGAAGTCCAGTGCACAAAGGATAAATGAATAGAGGGAGCCTTTGTTTTCTAAATGGATTCTTCATAAACCTTTTCAAAGTACTCACTATAGTGTTCAGCTTGTATAGCATATTTTAACTTGTGCATGAAATAATCCCCCTTTTGACCACAAGGAAACTGATGCTAGTCTGTCAATTAGTCTACCTACTTTGAAAGTTAGGTGACTTGACCAAGGTCACACAGCTAATTGTTCATCGGTCCAGGACCAAAAGCCAGGACTACTCTAGGATTTAGGGCTAGAAGAGACATTAGAGAACATCTAGTCTATTGAAAGGAAATTAAGGCCCAGAGAGGAGAAGGCTTCAGATGGTCAACACAGAGTTCTCTTCATAAGCGTGTTCAAAATACAGATCAATCACCCCTCTGAAATTTAAATAAATAAAATTGGTTTATACCCAATTTTTTAGCACAAAATAAAGCAAGCCTGTATAACAGCAAAGGTCAGTAATTCACTGGTATTTTGATATACTCGGGGTGTCCTTGCACACTGGAGTGGCATAAGTAGACAAAGGGTCGTTGCACTGTCCAACCAGATGTATCTCAGTAAGGTGGAAAAAAGCATCGACCTTAAGAGTCAGAAAATCAGGTTGGAGTCTTGACTCTGATACTTCATAGCTGTGAGACCGTGGTCAAATTATTCTCCCTGTGTGAGCCTCAGTTTTCTTTCTGTAAAATGGGAATAAGGCAGCTTGCATTATTTGCCTCAAGGTTTTGTTATGGGAAAAAGAAAAGTATAACCAATTGTCAGTGAGAAACACTGTAAGGGTTTCCTATTTAGGTATTTATCTGATTAGAAGACTTATGAGATTCTATGATTCTGAGACATGATTCATCCAAGGTTATGCACAGGAAATTAAGACCCAGATCATTAAGCAGAACTTTTGGAAGAGACTGTGTGTTCTTTACTTAAATTACATTTTACTAAAAAGCATATTTTTTCCCAATGGGCTATGTGTTTTCTAAAGTGACCCAAAGCAGGGATAAGAGTATCTCAGAATATTTCTACATGTTCCACAAGTAAGTCGCTTGATTCTTACCTCCAGGCAGATCACTGATCCCTGATGCTCTTTCAACACCTTTAGAGGCTCCCCAGTCACAAGGTTCCAAGTTCGAATGGTGGAGTCGGTGCTGCCTGTGAAGAGCTCCTGATTGAGTTCATCCAGGGCAAGGCACAGGACTGCTCCTGTATGGCCCCTCAAAGTCCGGTAGCAACACCCACTGGACACCCACCAAACTTTGGCTGTGCCATCTGTACTGCCCGTCACCAGGAAGTCTCCGCTGGCCTTCTCTCCTTGCTCAGAGGATGCATCTGGGATGTCCTTGGAGGAGTAGTGAGCTAAGGTCAAGACACAATTCCGGTGACCTCGAAACTCCTGGATTTGCCGTTCCTTGTCCACACTCCAGCAGCGAGCTGTTCGGTCATAGGAGCCACTGAAGAGGTAGTCTTTGGCAACTAGGATCCTATTGGCAACAAATTTGGGGTCAAAGACTAGCCCAAAGTTCAGTTCCCCAAACAGTCTATAGAGAGTCTCAAGACTATCATTGAGTTTGGCAAACTGATACCCACTCCCATTCTTACTTCCCCAAATCCCACTGCATATGCTGAGGGTAAGGCCTTTTAAGACATCTTGTTAAATAAATGTTAAGTAATTTTATAATTGCCGAGAATTAAGTTCTAATGCATAAATGGAAAAGATTCCCTCTCTCTCCACCCCAGAGACAGAACAACTCTTTGTTTCAATAAATGGATTATATTGGAAGCCATGCATCTTGATGAAGACACAATGAAGTAGAAACTTGGGTTCATGAGAGAGAGACTTCATAGAATGAGCTCAGTTGAGCCAAGCATAGGTGATTTGGAAGTAGAGCATCAAGTGATCTCCCTAGCCTTAAAATGTTCATAACACTTTAAATGTATAATATTCCTCTATTAGACTGCCAGGTTCATGAGGGCAGGAGTTCTGTCTTCTTTTGCTTCTGTCTTTAGGACCTTGCCTAGAGCCTGGACAAAACAGTAGGTGCATAAAAAACATGCTTGTTGGATTGAACACCCTGTTACCAAGGACCATTACCTTTCTCTTGCATATTTTTGTACCACTTTGTAGAATTGTTAATTATGCTATTTTGTTAATATGTACTATTATATTTAAGATATACCTGAGAATATTGTTATTGAGAAAACTTACTATAAGGACAGGAACAGGAGGTAATGGACTTGATGAATTCTTTCCCAAGGCTGGTGATACACAAGGGAAACCAAGTCCTCGAGGAGTTTAGAGGAGTAACGATGATGAGGATGACCAATGTTTAGTGTTCTAAAGTTTTACAAACATTTTGTATACGTTAGCATTTGATCCTCATGACAACCCATGACAGATGTATAAGGTTTATTACCTCCACTTTACAGATGACAAAACTGAAGCAAGATCAGTTAACTGACTTGCCCGTAATAGTAGCTGCAGCAACACACAGTTTTGAAGTGCTTCAAACTCATCTCTACTGATTCGATACATTTTGGCAAAACTTATTAAGCAGCTATGTGCAAAGCACCACGGTAGGTGCTGTGGAAGATAGAAAGTTGAAACAAAACATAATCCCTGTGCTCATTAGAGCATACAGTCTCACAGGGGGAAAAAGCACAAGAACAGATAACATAGAATTAGAAATGTGTATTTGGTGAAAATAACAACAGCTAATATTTATATAGTGCTTTCTTTCTTTTTTTATGGGGCAATGAGGGTATATAGTGCTTTAAGGTGTGCAAGGCACTTTACAAATATTGTCTCATTCTAAACTCACAAGAACCCTAAGAGTTAGGGGCTATTTTGCATTTTTACATTATATGCGAATTTTTTTTTGGCAGGGCAATGAGGGTTAAGTGACTTGCCCAGGGTCACACAGCTAGTAAGTGTCAAGTCTCTGAGACCAGATTTGAATTCAGGTCCTCTTGAATCCAGGGCCGGTGCTTTATCCACTGTGCCACCTAGCTGCCCCCCAAAATATTGAATTTTAAAATGTGATATCTATGTTATATTGTATTTTTCTTTATTTTGTTAAATATTTCCCAATTACAGTTTATTCTGGTTTGAGCAGCACTTGAGAATGTTGGGGGACCAGAGCGTCCTAAGTCACCTGTGGCCTCCATATTTGACGCCTCTGGACTAGGTGAGCACCATGCCTCTAGTAAACTCATTGGAAAATATCATCCTGCAAGATCCCATCAGCCTTTGTACTCACACCTCATCAGCACCCTCTGATTGGAGGGCAGAACCATCAACTCCTCACTCTCCATTTAAGGAGGGGAGACAGGACAGACGTCTCATTTCCTATCCAATAGCACTTACCTTGGAATTCTTTGGCTCTTCCGGCTACACTCATTTTTTATTTTTATTTCTTTGACTTCTTCACCATGTCCCTGCACCAGGTACCTCCTTTCACCTTTTCATTCGGTTGTAAGCTCCCTGAGGTCAGGGACTGTCTTTTTCGTGCTTGTATCCTCAGCTTAGCACTTGGCACAGTGCCTGACACAGAGTAGGCACTTAATACAATATATTGACTTACTATCTTTGGGAATGACCCATGCCAATAAAGCCTGAAACAAGGATTGATATGGCAGAGATGCCACCTGTGGGCGTGAAGTTGGTGGGATCCGTGCTATGTAGGAGCTGGGACTACAATCCAGACCTCCTCCATCATGCCTCTGCCTCAGATTGGATGGCTCCTTCCTGGACCTCCATTTAAAGAGGGTGCCCAGGCCTGTGATGCCTCGTTCCTCTCTAGGCTCCAGACTTCCTCTGCCATGTCTGCTCCCATGCCGGGTACCTCTGTCTACCCTACACCCTGTGGCTTCCTTTTATATATCTTTCCCCATTAGAATGGAAACTTTTGATACTGTCTTTCTACTTGTATTTGTATTCCTAGTGCCTTGCACACAGGAAGTACTTAATAAATGCTGTTCTCTGAGATCCTTTCAGTTGTGAATTCTTGTGATTTAGAAATGAAATCTCTTTTTAAAACATCTTCTCATTCAAACCTCTCACTCAGCTGGCCTTCCCTCGATGTCACTGCAAGTTGTACTCCGTGTCAGTTGTCAAACGAAACTGCCTGTGTTTAGGCTGTTCTAATGATTTGTGATATCAATCTATGGTGTTCTGAGAGAGGCAGAGGAGATAAGTGGGGAGGCTAGGATCACTGGAAGTGAGGGTGGAGGGGAAAACACCTCAGGGGAACTCGGAGAATCAGGACTGCCCAGTACTCCCACCCCCCCCATCCCACACATTCCTTCCTAGTGTGCCCAGAGGCAAGCTCAGATGTACTTCTGATTCACATCTTCTGTATCAGCTAGCATCTGATATCACAGTTCTCTCCTCATTGCTCATTCCATCCTGGCACATCGTATTGGGGGACTGGGCAATTAGGCAACAGATCCAGCTCTTGTGCGTACTCCCTGATTCCTAACCCTAATGGCCACATGCAGGGGTGTGGGGAAGGAAGCTTTTTGAGAAGCCCCATAATACCATGGGTTCTCAGGATCCATATTCATCCTCAGATACTCAAGTCTAAGGGCATATCTAAAGCACAATTTCCCCAAGACCCCTGTCTCTCCTTCAATGCTATGGCACACACAACACTTACGACTGGTTTCCAGCTGCCCTCTCCTTCATACATTTACCCTTTTTAAGTTCCTTCTGGAAGATCACAAACCGATCACTCCTCTTTCTAGATGTCCCAGCAACAACAAGGGATGGGAAGTCCCGTGGATAAAACGCTGGACCCCAGAGGCAGGAAGACCGGAGTTCAAACTTGGCCTGTCATTTAGTAGCTTAAGTTTTCCCATCTGTAAATTGGATACAATAACAAGAACCACTTCCCAGGGTTGTTGTGAGGACTGAATGAGATAATATTTACATAAAGCGCTTTGCAAACCTTAAAGCGCTATATAAATGCTATCTAGCTATCAGGCTAAACGTCTGACTTCCCCTTCCTGCCACAGGACCATAATCTCCCAACACCAAATCCTCAAAGGCTCTCAGAATGGCTTTGAAGTGCACATCTTTTATTAGTTCCACAATTAATCTTGGGCAGTTGGGATCTGGTTATACACAGCTGTTCACATGTCAGCTCAGAAGTATTAGTTTATAATAGTGTCAGTTAAAAAAAAAAAGAAGAAAATTTCATTTCCAAGAACTTAAAAATGACAACTGATGATTTCTGAGATGAATTCTCTGCTTTGCTTTTCAGACAGCCAACAGTCAGCATGCTGTGACATAGTAAATGAAAACCAGCATTTGAGGCAACACTGTCAAAACTGGTCAGCTGCAAATATGACTTTCTTAGACTCCGTCCAAATGTGTTTTCCTTAATTTCCATATATCTGACACTTTCTTGTGTCTCTTCCACAAAGGAAGTCTGTTTGCTTGTTCATTTACTTATTAATTCCTTCAGAAGCAGTGTCATGAAATATAAAAAGGACTAGACTAGACCTGGGTCATTCTAGTCTCTCACTAGGTGTGTATCTTTGAGTAAGTCATTTAATTTCTCAGTCAGGAGAGAAATATTTTTAAAGTACCTACTATGTACCAGATACTGTGTTAAGTGCTGGGGATACGAAGCAAGGTAAAAAGATAGTCACTGCCCTCAAGGAGTTCACAGTCGAGTCGGGGAGACGACATGCAAACAACTGTGGGCAAACAAGATATAGATGGGACAAACTGGAAATAAGCAAGAGAATGAAGGGATGATGGGGAAAGGCTTCCTGTAGGAGGTGAGGTTTTAGCTCTGACTTCAGGGAAGCCAGGAGATGGAGGGAGAACATTCTAGGCATAAGGGAAAACTAGTGAAAATGTCTGGAGTTGGGAGATGGCTTGTCCTGTGACAATTTCAGCAAGACGCCATGAAAAATGTAAGAAGACCAGAAAGTTGCCTGACTTCTAAAATAGGGAAAATAATACCTTATTTGCCTTAAGGCAGAAGGCTAGGCCAAGTAATTTCTTAATCTAAATTTATGATTTGGTGAGCCAGTTTCAAAGCCAGCAAGACCTGGGGTCAAGTCCCTTTTCCAATTCCTGTTTTTGTTTTTTGCTGGGCAATGAGGGTTAAGTGACTTGCCCAGGGTCACACAGCTAGTGTCAAGTGTCTGAGGCCTGATTTGAACTCAGGTCCTCCTGAATCCAGTTTTATCCGCTATGCCACCTAGCTGCCCCCCAATTCCTGTTCTTAATACAATATAGAATCACCAAAGAACTACAGAATTGATTATGTAGTTCTAGAACTGTGTTCAAGTTCTGCCTGTGACCACATACTGACTGTGTGACCCTAAGTTACTCATTTAAGAGTTCCTTTTACCACTGAAATCACAGGTCTAGTTTCTGTACCCAAATCTTTGACTTATAGCTCACTCTTTGTCTCATTTGATCGTCTACATGCAAAGGGGTGCCCCTAACAGGCTCATGGGAAGAATTCAATCAGGAAAGGACCTTAGAGTTCATTTAGTCTAACCCCCTCATCTTTAAAGATGAAGAAAATGGTTTTGAGAGGTTAGGTAGAAGAGCTGGGATTTCAACCCAAGTCTTCTAACTTCCAATCTGGCCTTCCAAAATTGCACTGGGTGGAAACAGACTCAAACCTCCCACTTTGCAGGCAAAAATTCTACCAGAGTCACAAATGCTCAATACATAGTCGTGGTGCTCATCCTTGCCTCTCCATCAGGCATGCATGTCTCTCGGTGTCTGGCTACCAGCTGGGAGAGGAGCTAAAGATCCGGAGCAATTATTGGTAGGAACAACTCTCAATCTGATCCTCTGCTGTTGCTCACCTGTCTTTTGAGAGCGTGTTCATGCACTTCACTATTTGTTTTACAACTTTTTTATTTGGATTGCAGCAGGTGGGAACTATGGTCAAGTCTGTGCCTCAACAATGAGAGTTCTTCAGAAGCAGCATGGCCACCTCATCAGGTAGGGCGTTCCTTCTTATAGGGGGAAGTCTTCAAGTAAAAGATAGAAAAACCATTTCTCAGAGTTACTGTAGAGATTTTACATCTGATCAGGTGGACTAAATGACCTTGGAGGTATATTGGGTACATGCTACCCAGAAGTTCTCATGTGTATCTGTTTTCCAATCTAAACTCTACTTTAGTTAAGTTGCTCTGTTCACTGTTGCACAAAAAGGCTACGTTCGTTCCTACCTTTTTAATTCTACCTTCAATAACCATTTGACATGCCACCTCCTTCAGGCAGCCATGGGATTCTCCCAGCCTTCTCTGAATTCCTATAGCACTTACAGTCCCCCTTTCATTTGACACTGAATCATAAAAGTTTTGCAATAATAGCTCACACTTATAGAGAGCTTTATAGGTTATAAAGCATTCTCCTTACAATGATCCTGAGAAGAAAGTGATACAAGATGTATTGTACCCATGTCACAGATAAGGATACTCTGGCTTTAAGAGTTTGAGTGTCTTGCTGGTCATCACAGCACTTTAGGATAACAGGATCATGGCTCTGGAGCTGGAAGGGACCTCAAAGGCCATCTAGTCTGACCCCCTTTTTTACAGATGAGGAAACTGAGGCCAAGAGAAGTTAGGTGACTTGTTTAAGATCACACAGCTAGGGGGGCAGCTAGGTGGCGCAGTGGATAAAACACTGGCCTTGGATTCAGGAGGACCTGAGTTCAAATCCAGCCTCAGACACTTGACACTTAACTAGCTGTGTGACCCTGGGCAAGTCACTTAACCTTCATTGCCCTGCAAAAACAAAAACAAAAACAAACAAACAAAAAAAGATCACACAGCTAGGAAGTGTCTGAGATACGACTTGGATCCCAGTGTCCTGATTCCCAACAAAGTTCTGTGCTCTCACTGCTATTATGCTATATGATTCTGGAGGAAAAATTCAATCTTCTGTAATTTTCATACTTTCCTCACAGCACCTAGCACAGGGCCAGGTAGCTACTTGGCAACCAATTAGCACCTATTGACTTTAACTGAATGGTGAAGGCCTTGGGGACCACCTTGAGAGCCAGCTGGCAGGCCTGAATTCAGCTCAGAAAAGAAGGGGAATATTTTCAACAGAGAAAGAGTTTAGCTTTTTAAAAAAAATTCTTAGTTCCATCTTTAGAACAGACAACTGCCGCTTCTCTCTTCCTCCTCCTTCAACCTCCCTCCCACCCCCAGCTAAGCATCAGTTATCAATTAAGCCATTTCCTCTGGAATTCTGTTCCCACCAGTGGGAGCGCTGGGCTTTCCAGTTCCTCTCCCATCCTGCACCCAGAAGCAGGGTTCTGCTACTTGAACAGCCAATTCAGCTGTCACGGGGCACATGGAACTGAAGGGGTCTGCTTTCGTGTCAATAGCTAAATGAGCCATTGGACAAGACCAACTCCAATTGAGACCCTTGCCCTCCCCAGCCACCCAGTCACCTTCCTCTTCTCTAAGCTGCTTTTAGCATGGACTGTGCACCAGGGACTTGGCTGATGCTCAGCCTGGTGATGTCTTTCTCATCATTCTGTTATACGTATTACTTCAGCCCTAAAAATAATGTCTCACATTCAGGTGATGCTTCAAAGGTCTTCACAACTACTATATGAGGTGGGTAGTTCACATATTATCATTTTTATTTTACAGATGGGGAAAGTGAGGCTCAGAGAAGTGGCTGTGACTTATCACAGGTTAGAGAGTGAGTCAAGTACCAGAGCTATTAATCTAATCTGGTCCCATAACTTCTAGTCTGGCAATTTTTCCATTATGCCACACCATACTTCATTATTATTATTATTATTATTACAATTTTGCATATATGTATGCCTTATCTCCCCAATCAGATTGAAGGCTTATGGAATTTAGAGCTGGAAAATACATTTAGAAATCATTTACTCCACCCTCTCATTTTATAGACGAGGAAAAGGGAGACCCAGAAAGATGAACTGACCATTTTGAGTTCAAACAAGTAATAAGCAAAACAAGCAAAGCTGAAGTCCTCAGACTTCAAATCCAACATTCTTTCCACTGTACCTCGCTCTCTCTATAAACTCCCCGAGGGCAGAGACCTTGTCTTCTTTCTATTTCTTTGTACAAAAGAAGGGAAGCTTCTTAGGGGTAGGGGCTGTTTGTTTTCCTTTGTCTAATGCCGAAGACCCAGCATCTCGACCATATTAGACACTTAATAAATGGTTGGTGAATTGAATTTCTGTTCCCCACAGTGCCCAGCATAGTGTTATACACAGAGCAGGTGCCTTTTGGGACACCTGCAATTGTTCCATTGTTGGGATGATGGTATTGGTCGAACAAACCTGTTTACAATTGATGTGTGTCCTCGGTAAACAACCAAACACTGTCCAGTCACCACGTCCCACTTTCGGATGGTGTGATCAGCACTACAGGTGAAGGCAGCTTCATTTTCCAACTGACAGAAAGTGATATAGCTTTCGTGTCCTGAGGAGAAAAGAGAGAATTGGGTGAGAAGCACGAGAAACATTGACTATCATTTTTCCCTTAAAAAGAAATCACTGGGAAAGGGATGGATAGTGGTAGGGCTGCTGAAGGGAGTGACATTTTAAGAAAAAAACAACAATCCATAGTGGACTATGTTTAAGACAGGGGCTTAGGATGGATCCCTCAGAGGATCTCCTCCCTCAGAAACTGATGGGGGCTCTCTCTTCCTCTTCTTAGGATAGAGGCCCTTTTCTCTCTTCCGACCTCCAGTGTTCATATTTGCATTCTCTCTCTCTCTCTCTCTCTCTCTCTCTCTCTCTCTCTCTCTCTCTCTCTCTCTCTCTCTCTTACTCACTCACTCTCTCCCCACCTCTTCCCTCTCCTGTTCCCCTTTTTCCCTTCTCCCCAAAGTCAAAAGCACCCACAGACATTTGTCAGGACACATTGGTAGCACTCTTGACTGGTGATATTGCTAAGCACGGCCTTAGCTGGTTAAGGTGTATCCAAATCAGATAGCAGCATAGATCTGGAGAGTACAGCCCTGGCTACAGGACCACAAACTTGGGGAACACTGAATCACTAACTCACAATGTCTTAATAATTATAAAGGGCCTTGAAGATCATCTTATCCAGCTGACTTCATTTTATAAAGGAGGAAGCTAAAGACTAAATAAGTGACATGACTTGTCCAAGGTTACATGGGTAGTTTGGGGCAGGACCAGAATTTCCAGATTCCTCTTCGGGATCTCTTTCCACCATACAGTAATGAATAAAAAATCTGCCAGTGATCAGAATGTGTCTATGCATTCAGCTGTTCAGCAGCGCATGGATAAAACATGTCTGTTTTTTACTGAATTTTTGTCTTTTCATCTGCATGCCTGACATCACCCAGACAGGGTCTCAGAACCTCCAGGGTCCAGTTTCAAGCTGCCTGACACATTTTCCCTGGGTTTGAGCTCAATCGCTCTTGGAAGCTCTCAACTTCCTGGATTCTGAGAGAAGAAAACTTATTTTTTTTTTAAAGAAATGCTTAAATCTCCTTGGACAGCAGATACCAGGCCTCTAAGAAAACAACGTTTGCAGGAATTAAGTAAACATGTGAGAAAACCCTACAGATTAAGTTTCCCTTAAAATACACACAGGGCTGGAAAGTTAATGGCAAAATGTGTTTGGCAAAATGCAGGTCAGGGCGTTTTGTTTTGTTTTGTTTTCCCCATCGGCCTCGATGCATTTGCAAAACACTTGGAGACTGTCAACAAATCCTTCCTGAGACTGAATCTGTCCCCGTGCTCCCTTTCCCTGCCCCCCATGGCTCAGTAATCAGACAGTCCCAGAATACCAACAGAGAGAAGGCAGCAACAACTTTAACACTGTAGTGGTGCTTCTCATTAACTGCTGATGGAGAGAGAAGGGGCAGAAGGAACAAAGGACACTGTAAACTGGGGCAGGGGAGATGAAGCCGCACAAGTGAGCAGTGCAGGGGGATCTCTGATACTTATTACCTATGTGACCTTGTGTAAGTCCCATCTCTGGGCCTCAGTTTCTCCAAGTACAAAATGAGGGAGGTGGGTGAGCTGAGTACAAAGGCTGGCGAGTGCAATCAAAGAGCATAGGATTTAGAAGCAGAGGCTCGAGTTCAACTCCAGCCTGTATGACTTCAGGCAAGTATTATCATCTCTTTGGTTGCCAGTTTTCTCTTCTCTGATGTAAGGGGCTTAGGGTAGATGGCCTCAAGGATCTCTTGCAGTTCGAAATCTATGAACTGCAGAATATGTAGCAAGTCCACATCTCATAGACTGACTTTGGGTTTTGTATGATCACATTTTATCTTCCCATTAAATCTATTAAACTGTGCTTGAATTCACTCCTTTTGCTCCTCCCCACTCCCAGGTCAGCAAACTCTCCCGGTTGAAAAGAAACTCCTTCCTTCCCACCCTTATACCCACTTCTCCTCAAGGATGGTCGGACCATCTGGAGCTGAACCCTGAGGCTTTTCTTTGACAAAGCCATCCACCCCACATCTGAAAACTGAACCCGCAATGACTCATGGGTTTGAGGACTTCATCAACAAGAAGCAAATCCCACAGTGATTAGGAAGACCTTCTAGGAAGCCACTGGGGAAGCTTTTCAGTGGGATCTCTGACTATGCTGGGGCTTAGCAGAGTTCTCATGTAGATTGCGTCAGGATCTAAGTCCTCTGAACTATACTTCTGAAGTCCTAACAGAATGATGGCAACATAATAGATTAAGGAAATTAAACAAGGGATAAGAGAAAACAAGTGGCTGCCCACCCAGCACCGCAGATGGAGGGAAGATCATGAGATTTCCAGCTGAGAGAGGTTTTTAGGGATCACCTAGTCCAATTTCATTTTACCAAAAAAGAAACTGAGGCCAGGGGTGGTGGTGAGTTAGATTGTCCAAGATCACTTAGAGTTAATTGGCAGAGCAAGGACTCAAAGTCAGATCTTCTGAGCCCTAATCCATCCAGTGCTCTTTTCACTAGACCAGCACAGAGGCCAAGAAGGTGGGTCTCTTGTCTCTAGAAGCCTACAAATCCATCAATGTCAAATTGAATAATTAACGGCTTTGAAGGTTTGGAGAATGTATGTAAAAGGCAGTAACTTGGGGCAGCTAGGTGGCACAGCGGATAGAGCACTGACCCTGGAGTCAGGAGGACCTGAGTTCAAATCCAGCCTCAGACACTAAGCACTTACTAGCTGTGTGACCCTAGGCAAGTCACTTGGCCCCAATTGCCTCACCAAAAAAAAAAAAAAAAAAGGCAGTGACTTATTATATCACTGCTCAGCAGTTGGCTTAAAGGTAGCATTGATTAAGTACAAATCAATCCCTACTCGGTTTTCTTAGCTGCTTTGGAAAGTAAGTTGGTGGAGGAGGTCAAATTCATACAGTATGAGAGTTATTTCCTTAAATTTAAACTACAAGTGAAAATATCATTCTAGTATGAAGAGAGATTTTTGAGATTTTGTTTGCTTTAGGCAACTGTTTTAAGAAAATTATGTTTGCCAAAAGCAATTTTTTTCTTGGGGGGGGCAGAAAAATTAGTCATCATAATATGGTGGGATGGAGAAGATTTGATAAGCTGTGGGTCTCTAAGGTTGAGGAATATGCTGTACCTGTAACTGTGCAATGATAAAGTAACTATTTCATTTTAAACACATATACACAAACTCATACAGGAACATGTTTACATAAATATAATTCCCTGTACATTGTGTTAACTCAGACAAATCACTAAATTTCAGTTTGCCTCAGTTTCATTAACTAAGATGAGAAAGATAATAATACCTCTTCAGGGCTGTTGTGAGGAACAAATGAGAGAATAATTTTAAAGGGCTTAACACAGTGTCTAACACCTAGTAGGCACTATGTAAATATTGTTATTATTATTATTACTTAGCCCAGTGATGTTCCCCATTGTTCAAAAATGGTCAAAGCTCCTCTTTTGGTTAGAGCCTATGACTCCTGAATATCCCCAATCAATCAGCAAGCATTTATTAGGTACCTACTATGTGTGAATAATGGCTAATTGCTAGACCATGGGGATACAATGACTAGAATGAAACAATCTTTGCTTTCAAAGAGCTTACATCCTGTCATGAGTATATATGTGTGTGTACATATATATAAAATGCACACATACATATATATTTGTACATATACACATGTATATGTACAAAATACATACAACATAAATTTATGGGAGAATATCAGGAAAGCCTTCATATTTGAGCAGAGTGAAGCTTGAGTAGAGTTTTGATAGAAACAAGGGATTTGAAGAGATGGGGGGTAAAATAGGAATGCTTTCCAGGGTCGAGTAACAGCCAGTTCAAAGGACTATAAGTTTCTTGAGGTAATGGACCATGTTTGTAAGTTATGCTCCCACATGTAGTATGTGTTCAGTAACGATCTGTTAAATATTGAAAATTTTCAGGTAGGAGAGCATGGACATTCCTGAAAAAGACCAACACAGTTCATCTATCATATTCAGAACTCAACTTGATAAATCACAGGAGAGTTAAAAACATCCTAAGTGACCATGTAGGCCAATGTAAGACATTATCATGATAACAGGCTCAATAAATGGCCTTCATTAGCTCCTCTATGACATTATATATTCCTTTATCTTTTCATCCTGTCTGCATTCTATTGTGCTTCAATATTATTTGGCTCTTAACTTTTTAAGTGTTAAGTCCTTTCACATGTTTATGAATTAACTAGCTTGGAAGCTCTGAAAAGACTATCATGTGTGTTGCATCCTCCAGTGATGCCTAGTACAGTATTCTGCACAAACAGGAGCCTGAGAAATGTTGTCGACAGGCACACAAAAAAATCCCATGAATCAGTGGTGGGAGAAACACAACTGAGGCTAAAGGTTTTCCTACCAAGGATGTCATATTTTCTTCCTCTTTGTTGCTTTCTTCCTGTTCCTCTGTCCTCCCAGAATTGTTCTCATCCCTGCCCCCAACAACTGCAGGTTCTAACAATTCTTTTTTGAGTGGTGGAATGGTTCAGCAATAGCTCCCAGACCAGGAGACCTGGGATCTACACTGTAGTGTTGGCCACAGAAAATATCGTGGAGCTGGGTGTTTCTGAAAGAGTAGCCTGGCAGCTGGGATCTTAAAACTCTGATTGGAGTCTAGCCTGAAGTATAGGTCCTTCAAGTGAAAAATTCAGACAAGGCTTCTTTAAAGAAAAAAACACAACACATTTTGATAACTGTATTCGAATTGGCTTTCTTTGTAATCTTATAATTTTGCTTTATGCACTTACCACCATTATTTTGAGGGGTCTACTGTCATCACTAGGTTGCCAAAGAAGCCCATGACACAGAAAAGGTCAAGAACCCCTTTCTTCTGAGAAGCCTCTCTAAATTTAGCTCAGTTGGGTGTAATCTCAAGTACTAGGGAGGCAAAGGCCAGTGATCTCTTGAACTCAGGAGTTCTGGACTGCAGTGAGCTAAGCTGATTAGGTGTCTACACTAACACAGCAAGCTCCAGGAATGGCAGGTGGTGAGAGTGCTTCAAGTTACCCAAGAGGAGGCAACTTGACCCAGGTCAGAAATGGATCACAGTTCAAGATTCTGTGTGGATTCAAATTATCCTTTGTTTTATCCAAGGAGGGCTTACAGGCCCCTTCCTCATGTTTGTATCCATCTCAATGATACAGACCACTCTTTTAAAGATTATAAAGATGAGAAAAGCAAATGGAACTTAGCAGTTGTTTCCATCTTCTTGGTTGCTTTTTTTTTCCTGGTAAAGGTAACTTTTCCGATCTCTTTATTCTTTTAAGATCTTACCCTCTTTTTCCCTTCAAATCTAAGCTCATGCACCATATAAATCTTTTCCTAATCTCTCCTTCCCTTCCCCCCAATTAGTTCCCTGACCTTGAAATTACTTTGTATACACATTCTATATATTTTGCATTTACTTATGTAGCAGGGGTTGCACTGGTGTATACACATTGGATCACCTGTGCCCAGGGTACTTCTGGTGAAATTGGTCGTGGTTGAAGGACTTGGGTACTTTGGAATAAAAACAAACAAACAAAACAACCTTATTGGCCTCTGAGAAAGAAGAGCTGCAGACTCTAAGGGATCTTTAAAAGGGAGTAACCCACCCTCTGACTCTGTTTCCCCTAACAGATTTATGTCAGGATATTCAAAAGGTGAAACACAGGTGAATACTCTTTTTATAATTTGGAGTTTCTGCATCAGAGAAGATCACCACCACTAAAGAAAGGAGATTAATCCCTGACCTGCCTAGACAAAAGACATAAACCTGGAAGGAATTGTTTGGACAGTACAGGGTCAAAGTGAAATATAAAATGCTTAGTAATAAGATTTTGCAAATTGCATGGTATCTTGTTTGGAATATCAACCTCCTGGAAAATTATAACAGTTACTTATATAAGTTGCTGTACACTATTCTGAGTCTTTGTCAACATGCACTTATGAGTCTTTGTATTCAGTATTTTTTTTTTAAGTGAGGCAATGGGGGTTAAGTGACTTGCCCAGGGTCACACAGCTAGTAAGTGTCAAGTGTCTGAGGCTGGATTTGAACTCAGGTCCTCTTGACTTCAGGGCCGGTGCTCTATGCACTGTGCCATCCAGCTGCCCCTTAATAGGTTGTGTTTTTTTAAGTGAGGCAATTGGGGTTAAGTGACTTGCCCAGGGTCACACAGCTGGTAAGTGTTAAGTGTCTGAGGCCGGATTTGAACTCAGGTACTCTTGACTCCAGGGCTGGTGCTCTATCCACTGCGCCACCTAGCTGCCCCAATAGGTTTTTACTAAATGCTTTTTGATTTAAATGACTAATATGGAAATATCTTTTATATGATTATATTTTATAACCTATATCAGATTGCTTACCATCTCAGGGAAGGAAGGATAGAATTTGGAACACAAAACTTTTAAAAAATATTTACAAATTGTTTTTACATGTAATTGTGGAAAATATTACTTTAAAATGTTTTTTGAGAAATTAATTTACAGAAGGATTATGAATTATAGGCTGCTTTTCATAGAGAATCTACTGTATATACTTGAAATATCCAATTTACCAAAAAAATCTGATTTCAGTATAACAACTCAGTAATGTGATTATAATAAGGTAAGGCACCTGTCCATTTTGTTTTTATAACCACCTTCTCCCAAGGAATACAAAGGACAATAGGAGATTATCCTAGTCTGTCCCCATTCTCTGATTCTAGATCCAGACAGCCAGTAATTCCCCACTCAATCTTCTCACTTCTTTACTACCTTGGACATTCTTCCCGATCCCTCCCCTACTGTAACTTTCTGCTACCAGAGAATCACATTTTCATCCATAGCTGGTCTCAACACTTTCTACTCCTTGCTACAGGTGACCTATAAAAGGGGCAGGCTCTCTGACCCTCAGTATTGTACAGCGGTAAATATTTCATTGAATCAAATGCTCAGGGGAAGACAGTATATCAGAAGTTACCAATTCTCCTGTCTTGAGAATCACAAATCAACGAACCAGTATTTGTGTGCTCACTACGTGCCCTGAAATCTGAAAGGGGCAGCCCTAATATCCATCCTGTAGGGATCTGATGGAGGAAGCATTGGTGGTTCCCCATCTAAGGTAGCTTCCTTTCTTTGATTCCTGACTGTCGCCTTAGTAGGCAGCTACAAAAGTAATAGTGCATATTGTCCCCGATTTCAAAGAGGTATGTTCTTTGAAAAAAAAGAAAAAAGAAAAAGATTAACTATCTTCCCAGCAGGTACCATTGAGTCATATTCACCCTCCCAGTACATGAAAATTTAGTATTTACCCCCATTTAGCATTTACAATTATCTCTCTCCCCGTTGAAATCCCAACCACCAAGAGGAAAAATTTGAGAAGGAAAGAGTAGCCATTTTTCATTCTTACACATGAAATTTTTGGTTGAGTAGTATCAGTTCTTAAATCAAGAGCACTAAGGACTCAGGAGCAGATGCCTTCCTGAGAATGAGGTTTAAGTAGAATCAAGCTGGAGAAGTCAGGTGGAAGCAGCAGCAGCAGTTGTGAATGGGGAAGAGGGTGATGAAGAAGGGACAAAAGATGACTGGGCAAAAGGAGGAGATAAAATGGACCCAGTGTGAGGAACAATGCATTGGAGTCTCCAAAGGGAAACTTTGGGGGATGGGAATACGAGACTCAGCTGTGCCAAAAGTGGTATTAATCACCCATAAAATGTTACCACTTGTTTTTTATGAGAATACAGATACAAAAATGGGTGCAAAAATCACAATGGGTTCTTAAAACTGGTGTAGATTCTGGAAAATATTTCAACTTTAAGGAGAGAGACTGGGCTCCACTCAAGTCAAGACCTTCTGAGGTCTAAAGCTTAGAGTAAATCACAGTTCACTTTTGGCTACAGACAAGCAACTGGTTATTTTGTGTTTTTGTGTTGTTGTATTTTTTTCCATTTGTAGCAAAATCTCAATTGTCAGTAGGAATATTAGCAAATATGAGACAAGTCAAAGTTATTTTCTGTTTGCCTGATCATTCATGAAAATATCTTTTTTTCTTCAGCAAAACAAAATGAGAAAACATGATCCAGTGAAAACAGGTACTGGTGAATGATTATTAGCTTTTGGCAAATCAATTTAACGTCCTGGGGCCTCAGTTTTCTCAAATGCAGAATGAAGGGGTTAGGCAAACTGACATCTGAGGTCTCTTCAAACTCTAGATCTACAATTTAATGATCCTCCTTCATAATGTCTTTAAATTTAGGGGTGGGGAGATATGGAGTTGTAAGAGAGTGCAGAACAAAAATGATATAAATTGTTTAAGGATAACCTTTGAAGCCACAACTCTCCAAAAGAGGGCAGTAGGAAAACAGCAAGTTGAACAGTAGGTTCAATAAATATGAATTGGTAGAAAGAGTTCCTTACCTGGAACTCCCTACATGGAAGATTTTTTTTTTAAAGCCACAAAACAGATAAAGCATGGACACACCCTCAGTAACTGACCTTACTTGCTTGGCTTAAAAATCACAGAATCATGGGATATCAAAGCTGGAAATGACTTGCCCAGTGTCACACTGCTAGTTTGTGGCAGGGTCAAGACTAGACTCTGGTGCTTATCAAAAGCCTTGCTCAGTGCTTATCAAAATCCAGTTTGCTAGGGGGCAGCTAGGTGGCGCAGTGGATAAAGCATGGGCCCTGGATTCAGGAGTCTTGAGTTCAAATCCAGCCTCAGACACTTGACACTTACTAGCTGTGTGACCCTGGGCAAGTCACTTAACCCCCATTGCCCCGCAAAAAAAAAAAAAAAAAATTCCAGTTTGCTGAAAAATGTTCTACATGGGCTTGGCTCCCAGTTACTTAAGTCTCCCACACTGGTCAGGCATATCCATTCCATATAGCCTTCCTTACCTCCCAGGAGGTTTCATTTCCTGTCCAAAATAGCCAAGTCTACTTCTGTGTGTTCAGATAGCTGTGGCCCTGTTTTAAAAACTCCTTGTAGGATGGGAAAACTGAAGGTCCCACTGTTATCCTAGTATTTGGAGAGACACTATCTGCAAAGCCCTAGAGGCTGGAGGAAGAAGGGAAAGATGGGCTAAGGGGCCATGTGGCACCTCCTGGGAGGCCAAAAGGCTCCTAGACAGGGGAGGAGCAAGGAGACAGGCTGGAGGGCACTCTCTACCTTGGAAGTGTCCATGACATTGGCTGTCATCTGTGCTCCAGAGGCGAGCGGTGCCATCCTCGCTGCCTGTCAGCAGCCGCCGGCCGTCGGGGCTCAGGCTGAGCCAGTTGATACCTCCTTTGTGATCTGTGCAGACTCTCAAAGCGGAGCCGTTGCCCCCCATTCTGCCACACTAAGGGAGGAGTCCCAAGAGGGAGTCCCCTCTAGGGAGGGACTCCCCAGCCAAGGGAAGGTAGGTTCCTCCAGCAACTCCCTCCAGACATCGCCTTTGGAATTATACCCCAAGAGCCTGCAAAAGGTATCGTGTACGTGAGGGCACAAATAATGCATTATTCTCAGTCCTGTAGAAGCACCCCTGCTCCTAACAAGAACAGACCCCTTAATCTAGTCCCTCTTATCTATACGCTACTTACTCATTCAGAAAAACAACTCAAGAGAAAGTCAACCCATGTGATTGAATATAGCCATCAAAACTAGATACAGAAAAATGCGATTTCACCTCCTCACCCTTTTCTGCACCTCACCCCAGTTCTTAGGTTTAGAACTGGAATTCGTTGCCTAGAGAAGAACCAAATCCCCTCCCCCTCCCCCACCCACCCCTAGCTCCCTACACTACTCCCTCCTTTTTACCCAGGAGGAATTCCCTCCACAGGGCATATTCCTGGTTGGGGATGGTCCCCGATTTGAGCTGAACCCACTGTCTGTCACCCAGCGCTACCAAAGTCCTAACCCTTCCACCAGAGGATTTCCACCCCGAGACGTAAAACGTTAGGTGAAAGGTGATTGACCCAAATTCTCCACCTCTCCCCACGCCCTCCTGCCATACCGTCCACCCCATGGTATACTTAAAACCAAAACCAAAGAGAAAGCTTTCAGCCTCACCCCAAGGTGCAGCAGCTCAAAGACCTGCCTAGAGCCCATGGGAGGGACGGGGGTCTTTTCTCTTACACGACCCTAAGCCCCTCTACTCCTCGTTCAACTCACAACTCCCGGTCCTGGAGGGCTATAGAACAATAAAGTGCAGGCTGGCTCCTCCTAGGAGACCACCCCTCAACCTTTCCCCTCCCACTTTTCCGGGGCTGCTTCCCCACCCCTATCCCTTACTTCCCAGCTTCCTCCCTCCCTAGGGGACCCAACTCCTCCGTACTCCCTCCTCGTGCCTTCCCCTCCCTCGGCGCCGGACCCCCAATCGCCCCCTCCGTCCTAGCTCCTTTCTACGCTCTCTCCTTCCTTCTCCGCCCGCTCCCCTCCCCCGAGGAAGGCTCCACGTGGAAACTTTCCCCGACCCGCTCTGACCCTTTCCAGGCCACTCCAGCCCGGGCTCCAGGCAGTGCCCCCACCCCTTCACCTTTCCCAAAGGCTGGGAGGGGAGAGGAAGACAGAAGGAGAAAAGGGGGACGGGGGTCGGTCCTTCCGTCCCCGGGGAGGGGGAGAAATTCACCCCTGGAAGGGCAGCTAAACAGGCTGAAACCTAGCCACACCCCCTCCTGCCCCGGGGAGCCGGGGGAGGGGGACGGGCAGCTTCGGATTAGGCAACTCACACGCTCACACACACCCACTTAACTGTGCTACATCCAGCTTTTACGGGGGAGGTGGGGAACAGGAGAGGAAAGGTTATCCTTAGTCCGAAGTTTGCTTCCCAGAGCGAAGTCCATTCTCTCTTCTTCCTCCCTCCCCCAATACTGTACCGAATGGTGAGGTACAGCCCCCCACCCTCGGTAGTTTTCTCAGAGCTTGGATCTACATACTGTATGTACCCTTCACCTTTGGAAGATTGGGGTGGAGGTAGCGAGCTGCTAGTGGCTGCATGACCTTGGGCAAATCGCTGTATATTTCTGAGTCTCGTCTCCAACACTAGGAGTTTGGACTTAGATCCGCTGTTCTCAAACTTTTTGGTCTGAGAACCCCTTACAGTCTTTAAAATTTTTGAGCCCCCCCCTCGAGTTTTTGTGGGTTCTATTTTTCTGTATTTCCTGAATTCGAAATTAATCCAGGGGTCCCTGGACCACACTTTAAGAACCACTGGACTCCATGGTCCTTTCCGCCCCCAGCACGGACTGGCTGTTAAGTTTCTGCTTTCCAGGGAGGACTCGGGACGCTTGCTTTTTAGCCAGAGGACGAGCAGAGCCTAAGACTGGGTTACTAGTGTGGGCATACGGGCTCGTATTGAAATCAAGAGTCAAGAAGGAGCTCCTGGCACCCAGGTCTTTTGTTAGAACTTCCCCCACCCCCCGTGGCTCCTGCTGCTGGTGCTGCTCCTCCTCCTTTCATCCCTTCCTTCCTCTACTCCCCTCCCCTCCAAGGTTTCAAGCTCCATCTGATCTGCCCGCTGAGGTCTCTGCAGGAGTCCCAAAACCCGGTCACTTCAACCCTCTCCCAGAGCTTCTTTCCCGTTTCTTATTAAGGCAGCAGGGGCTCAGCTCAGTCCGTCAACCCCCAGTCAAGGCAGGATGGAGGAAGAGGGAGGGCAGCGGCGAGTGGATAGGTGGGAAGGAATTGACCCACTCGCCTCAGGATCCCTCTAGGTCCTAAAGGTAGCACTATTTCTCAAATCCTTTCTGGCCCCTTCCCAAAAATCTAGAGAGTAGAGAGGGGCCTAATGATTCCACCAAAAGACCAGGCTAACCTCTCTACCCTAGAGAAGGCGTCCCAAGAACTCCTCCCAAAACGATCCTATGGCAAGGTCCCATTGGGCACTGAAGCCAACTTGGCACATAAGGAACTTAAAAGGAAAGAGGAATTAACTCAACAGATCTTTATTAAAAGGTACCTATCCCTTGCTAAGTGCTACTGGGAGGGATAGGATTTGAAGCCAATCTTTGTGGGAGTTTACAATATTGGTGAAAAAAAATCAATTCTCCACTATATCTTTTATTATAGGGGCATCTTTCCTCTCCTTCCCATTCTTATTGCCATCACTCTAATAGCAGACTTTATTTACCTCTTGCCTAGACCAGTGCCTTCCTTCTAATCTGATTGTCTCTCCCTCCCTCTCTAGTTTTCCCTCTTTCCAATTCATTCTTCACACACTTGCTAAAGAAATCTTCCTAATGAGAAGATCTGACTACATCACTAACCTGATAAAAAACAATTTTTTCCTAGGTTCTCTGTGGCTTACCAGTTAAAATACAAACTCCTTGGTCTGACATCCAAGCCTATATTTCCAGTTTTTTGAGGTCTGCTCCACCCAGACTACTTGACTTCTCTGATTGCATTCACCTTCCTTGATTTCTTTCAATCCTTTCCCATACTGTGCTTCCCCCCCCTCCATGCTCATCATGCCTTAAATAGAATCACCTGGTGAAATTCTCACTTCCTTCAAGGACTAGATCAGTTGTCTCATTATCCATAAATTCTTTCCTGATTCCACCAGGTGAAAGTCCTCCTTTCTCAAATCTCTCATACCAAACACTGTTTGAACATCTTTACACTTATAACCATTTGTGTATTTGTCTTCTTCTTATCCTACCCCCACTAAATTGTAAACTCCAAGCTAGAGGGCAGAGGCTTTGCTTTGGTCCATCTTTATTCTGTATCTTCAGGTTCTAGTGATTACTACACATTGAACTGGATTGAATTAACACTAGAAGGACCAGAATTCAAGAAGACTTCAGCGTACCAAGAAAATGTTTGCAGTAATTGACAAGAGAATGAGTGGAAAAAGGAAGGATGCAAAACATGGGCATGAGATAAAGCACCAGCCCTGGATTCAGGAGGACCTGAATTCAAATCCAGTCTCAAACACTTGACACTTACTAGCTGTGTGACCCTGGGCAAGTCACTTAACCCTCATTGTCCTGCAGAAAAAAGAAAAAAAAAAGAAATCGATATGGACAGATAGAGATAGACATATATGAAGATATCTATCTATCCATCCATCCATCCATTCATCCATTCATCTATCTCTAGCATATCCAGAGAGATATTTTTTTTTACTTCCCAATCTAGTAACCCTGTCAGCCAAAGGAAAATATATTTGTCTAGCATGACCCTGTCTTTTTTTTTTTTTTTTTAGGACACACATAGACTTTTTTAGCACCTCTTCTCTCCTTAGTTCCCTTGCCTAACCGATTTCCCTCCCTACCACTCCACTGAAATTCATGTGAAATCCCAATGGCCAAATTAAATGGCTCACATTCTTCCTTTTTTTTTTTTAACCCCTCTGCAGCACTTGCCACTACACAGAATGGAGGGTGGTGGTGTGGGGGAAAGAGTCGGGTATTCAATCCAGAAACCTAAGTTCAAGTTGTTGTAGCAATATAAACTAGCTGTGTAACTGTAAACAAATTGTCTAAGTCTCCATTTTCATCATTTGAAGAATGAGGATGATCATATTTGCACTACCTGAGTTGTTGCCTTTGTGCTTTATAAACCTTAATGTGCCACATAATGTGCATTATTATTGTTGATACTGACCTCCTTCTGGATATTTTCTCCCCCCTGTCAGTCTCTCTCTTCCCTGATTTCACAGGCTGTGTTGCCTTTAGTTTGCTGACTTCCACATGGTACTTCCCATTGTCTTATTCCTTCAGGCACCCACAGTTTCTCATCCCAGGAATAGGTCAACTTGTGGTTTGCCTAGATCTGGGAAGTGTTACAGGATGGGAAGGGATGGGCTTTTGGAGAACAAAAGAAATAGAAATGAATTCCCACAATAGCTGGCAAGCATTCCAGACAGTGTTTTATGTATTCTCCCTAGACCAACTCCGACAAGGAAGGTTTCAAGTCTATGTTGCCTAAATAAAGGGTCAGATACTGTATGGCAGAGTGTTTAGTCACTTAGGTGGGATTGTCTTAGGGTCTGCAAGGTTTTTCTACCTTCTCTCCTCCTAAGCCTTCCTTCCTTCTCATATCTGGATGTTAAATTTTTTTAAATTCTGTTAAAATGGGAAATTCGAGTTTACCTATGTTTGTTATTTAATCTGGAATTAGAACGTTTGTGAAATTGCAAACTAGTTGAGTCACCTTAAATATGTTATCACTGTTTTAAGGAATTCTGAAGGCAATACACTTATCCCAACTCTTTTGTTTGTTGTTAAGCATCTTAAAGCAACATTCATTTGTGTAATACTAACTTAAGGCTGAAAAGCATCTGACATTATGAGACTGTTACATTATTTTGAGTCTAACTCCAGGTATGATCATCCACTGAGACAATGAGCCTTGGTACCAGCAACCCTAAGGGATTTTTGCAAGTGGTGGATTGTCATGGGAAAGGTTGGGAGAATGACCTTTTAGCAAGGGCTGAGGTAGGAGTCTCCTGACTTAATTTTCCCAATATGACACATGGAATGAAAACTATCTCACCTGGCTTCTTTTAAGCCTGGCCCATTGTAATGGGCTATCTATACAATTTCTGCCAGGAGTGCTCATGAAACTTAGGGAAACACTATTCCCTGAGAGCTTTGTCCCTCTTCTTTTATGGCAAATTCTTATAATCATGTCATTTGATCAGTATGAACACAATATTGGCTCATCATCCCTTAGGTTAGTACTGCAAATAGGTTACTATAGTGAGATACAGATATAAGGTTTAAACTATTTAACCTAAAAATTCTAGTCCTTTTTATATTCTAAACAACTACAGTGTATAAGCATCTGGCTTTGTCATCTGACTGTTATTAGTTATGCATTTTAGTACTTACTCTTTTTTTTTTTTGCGGGGCAATGGGGATTAAGTGACTTGCCCAGGGTCACACAGCTAGTAAGTGTCAAGTGTCTGAAGCCAGATTTGAACTCATGAACTCCTGAATCCAGGGCCAGTGCTTTATCCACTGCACCACCTAGCTGCCCCTTAGTTATGCATTTTAAAATGGAATCAGAAACACCTTAAGTACAACTTATTTGAGATGCACTCTTGTCACCTTAAGTCCTTTTGATTTTTTCCCTTGTTTCTTTAACCTCTTGTTAAAGTCTGTCCCATCTAGGCTCAAGGCTTTCGACCTCATAGCAGCTATGGCCCATGCCTATACATCTCTTCTCACCCTCTGGACCAGGCCCCTCCTCCCCCTGTGATTTCTTCAACCCCATTCAGCTTGAAGCAGTTACAGAAGAAGAATCTTTGCCCCTTTTTCCCTTAGATATTAGAGAAAATGGGGAACTGAGATGGGTCTGGGGTAAATCTCCTTGAGAAGCTAAACTAAAAAAAGGACACACCTAAGAAATAAGGGAAATAAGCCCATTAGGCATGGCTACTGCCTGAGCAGTGGCAGGGGACAGAGATAACTCTAGAAGTCAGAACCACCACCCCTCCATTGTCAGGTGGTTGTCACCTCATCCCACCCCTCATTCGAGCATTCACCACTCAGGAAACTTTCCACTGTCAGGTAGTCACCCCATCTACCATCTATAAAAGTTTTTGACTTTCACCTGTTGGAGAAGAAAGGTAACTCAGAGAATCATGTCTCTAAGTCACTTCCTCTCCCCTTGAGGAGGTCTTTGACTTTCTTCTTGGTCACTTTCTCTAAATGCCCAAATAAAAGACTATTTTATTCTAATTGGTTTGTGTGCAAGAGTTGTAATTCTTCAAAGAATTACCTAAGGATCCTCACACCACCTATTTCCCCATGACACTTCCTCCCTCCCTCCTTCCTTCCTTCCTTCCTTCCTTCCTTCCTTCCTTCCTCCCTTCCTTCCTCCCTTCCTTCCTTCTTTCCTTTTTTCCTTCCTTCCTATCCACTTCTCCTGTCTCTTGATGCCTGAATAGGGAACAAAACCCTTTATTCCACAATGAGAAGAAGGGCTTAAAATGACTTAAAATGCATTTGCACCTGGGAGAGAGAAGGCCTCCACTTAAAAATCATACTGAAGTATAAATAATACCAGTGACAATAGGATCTCTCTTTGCTGCCTGATGCTCCACTTTCACTTTGGTCTGAATTACTTCTCTTCCCAGCCTCTAGGCAGCTTCCTTCAGGATATTTCATTGAATCTTGGAGTTTAAAAAGACTTTTCTACCCTCTTTCTCATTTTTTTCTAATCCCTATCTTCCTCTTGCATCACTGGGTTTTGCCCTGCCATCTGGAGCTATCTCAGCAAAGCATTAGAATGGAGGTAGGAGGGTTGTTGTTGTTTGTCCTTCATTCTTGGAGAGGACCATTACATCAGTCATGACTTGCACTAAATTGGATTTAAGTGAAGGAGAGCTATGAAAGGTCACAAACCTCACTCTCTCCTCCAGAGCCATCTGGATCCAGTGGCAAGATATACAAAAGGATTACTGGAGATGGCCCTGGATGTTTAAGGCAATTGGGGTTAAGTGACTTGCCCAGGGTCTCACAGCTAGTAAGTGTTTGAGGTAAGATTTGAATTCAGATCCTTCCAACTTCAGGGCCAGTGCTGTATCCACTGTGCCACCTACTTGCCCCTGAGGTAGGAGGAGGGGAAGCTTAAAGCTGCTCCCAGTGTAGACACCTCTGCTTCATCTAAGAGAGGGACAACCCTACCCAAATGCTGAAGCTTCAAGTCCCTGAATTAGCTTGTCCTGTAAGTTATTTCTGTATATGTCTCATCCTTTTACTAGAAAACAAATCTCTTGAGGACAGGGGTTGTCTTTGTTTGGGAAGTCATATCCCTAGCTGTCTGCACACAGGAGGTACTCAATAAATACATGACAAATTGAATCAAATGCACAAATAAAACTAATGGTTACATTTCAGACTTTGGGAAATTTTACAATATTCATTGCTGAATATATTCCTTCCCATTGAGTCCTCCTTTATAATAGTGATTTGAAAAGAGGTTTGTTGTGTTTTTTTGAAGGCAGTTCATTAAAAATCAACTAACAAATCAATTGCACTTGACAATGTATTGATATTCCACATCCATAGTCTCACACTTATGCAATGAAGGAAGGGACTTTCATTTTTCTCAACTCATCTCTAGTTCAAAGCTTGGTCATGTTACATAATATTCAATTTTATTTTATTGTCTTTTTCACTTACATTGTTGTAGTGACTTTGCATATTATTTTCCTACATCTGCTTACTTCACTCTCTATCAGTTCATATAAGCCTTCTCATGCTTCTCTGAATTAGAGGAGAGTTTTTAAGGTGGTGTTAGACACAGGACCCAAAGGATTAAAGGGTTGGTAAAGGAGAAGACATACAGCAATATATGCTAGTATCATTTGTCCTTCCTTCATTGAACTCTATAGAAAAGGGAACAGAGTCTTAACTGGAGGAAGAGCAGGGAGGGGTGGAGAAGAGAAAGAGTTAAGCAACTGTTTTGCTCATAGTAGGCACCTAACAAATGTTCATTAAATTGAGTTGAACCCTTCTCCTGGCAAACCGGAGATCTGTGAGATATACCTTGAAGCTTAGGATTCTAGTTTAATGTCTTCATTTTACAAAAAAACACAACGAAACAAAACACTGAAGTCTAGAGACACGAAGTAGATTGTCCAAGTTGACACAGGTACTAAGGAGCACATCCAGGATTTAAACCCAGGTTTTCTGACTTTAGATCCAGTCTTCTTTCCACTATACCACCTTACTGCTAAGCTCATAATGTAGAGAAAAGAACTCTGAACTTAAAGGCAGAGACCTAGATTTTTTTTTTTTTAGTGAGGCAATTGGGGTTAAGTGAGTTGCCCAGGGTCACACAGCTAGTAAGTATTAAGTGTCTGAGGCCGGATTTGAACTCAAGTACTCCTGACTCCAGGGCTGGTGCTCTATCCACTGCACTACCTAGCTGCTCCCCAGAGACCTAGATTTGACTCCCACTTCCACCATTTAGTGGGTGTGAAATGCATAGCACAGGCATCAAAGTGATTTAGCATTACATATGTCAACTAGTGTAATGGAAACACTAAATCAGACTTATACTCATCAGTGCATGCAATCACTCTTTATTAATCAACAGCATGCAGCTATCTATTAAATAATAATATGAAAGCCCCCTAGGAATAAATCACCAACTGGGTTCCTAAAGCTTTATGTCTCCCCCTGAGTTGACATTCTGGTCATCACACTGCTTTCAAGAGGATATGTGATGCTCCAATCCCTGAATATAGGAGATGAAGGAGTCAGTTCTGATGGCTACCCAGAAGCAGACTGATAGCTGGGGTTTCTGGTGGGTTTTCCTGAATCTGGCTTAGTAGTTATTTATCAGATTTGGGAAACATACATGTCATCAGGGATTGTTTACTATATTTGGGGAATATATATGCCATTGCCTAGCTATATACAAGAACTTATTTCAAAAAAGTCCCTTAGATACCAATTAATTAATTTTTTAAGTGGAGGCTTAAAATGGAGCTGCTTGTGCTAAGTTAACATACTTATTCCTATTTCAAGATGTCTGACTTTGGGCAAGTTATTCCCACTTAGGGTCTTGGTTTCTGGATCTGTAGAATAAAAGGGGTTGCACTTAAGTGATCACTAAGGTCCTTTCTAGTTCTGATAACATGTTAAACCATTTGTATGTAAGAGACTGTCCCAACTTTAAAAAAAAATTAGGAAAGAAGAAAAAATTTTAAATGAACAACTAACAATAACAAAAAAATTATAAAATAAAAAGAGAGGGGGAAAACCCAAACTTCCCTCTTCAGAGGGGAAGTCTTTTCCTGACTGAGCTCCCATGGTGTGTGAGGCTCTCAATAATAATTTAGGATTTGAAGACAATTGGAAGGTGAGAAATGAAAGGATTCTAGATGAATATCCCTCCAATGGATTCCTGAAATCAAAAGTGGAGATTGAGACAAGTTGGAGAAGATGGAAAATCAGCCACTTTCCCTCTAATGAAAATTTGTTTCCCCTCCAAAAATGAGAAAGGACTTAAGTTTCTAAGTCATCAGGTAACTCCGTTCCTATAGAACCAAAGGTCATAAGGATTCCAGATCGGCTGTGTAGATTTATGAAATAACAGCATATGCAGACTAGATCTAATTAAAAAAATATAGGTGATCACAAAGGATACAAGAGGTCTCCTCAAAAAGGATTAGGTATAGGAGGTTAATCAGAAGTCAATACCTCACATCCTAGTTGAGTCCCCAAAACAGCTCAGGACCCCCCATGGAGCCTCTGGGTTCACACAAAACAAGTTCAGTCCTGGAGGCTAATGCCAAGAGGGTAATTTTCTTTTCTTGGCTCATTGTCCTCACCTGGAGTGACTCCAAGAAAATTTCCTAATCTATTCATGGAAAAGCTCATATCTAAATTTCCCCAAATGTGTGTACAAGGGTCTCCAGCTCTCATACGAGGACCCAAAGTGGCAGATGCAAATTAGGCATGGGATAGTCTTTATTTTTCCCCATAGCAAAAAGGGAAACGACTTGTAGCATTGATAAAATGATAGAAAAATACACATAGTGAAAAGGAGTCATCAGTCCCTCCCCCTACCCCAGAGGAAACTGAAGTTGGGGTTGCTATTGAGGCAACCCTGTGATATCCCTATGAGTTCCCTTTTTTCTCATAGAGATCTATCCAATCCCCACTAAGACTCATATTGCCACCCTATGGCTTAGATTCTCCCTTAGAAAATAAACCATGCTTTATGGGCCTCTGAACAAATAAGTAATACCCTTCCTATCAAACTTGCCCATCTGAATAACTAATTGGCTTTGCTCTCTGAATAGGGTACTGCTCAGGAATTATGTTGATGATGCTCATCCTTCTGCAAGGGGCATGCTGCATAAATAAAGCCTCTCTCTGCAAGGTCCTCTCCCCAAAGTCTCAAACCTTAAATTATACTCAAGGCAACCCCCCAAACTGCAGCTCCCTCTCAGGCTAAGTGGGCATTCATTTGTCTCTTTCTTTCTTTCTTCCTTCCTTCCTTCCTTCCTTCCTTCCTTCCTTTCTCTCTTTCTCTCTCTCTTTCTCTCTTTCTCTCTCTCTTTCTCTCTTTCTCTCTTTCTTTCTTTCTTTCTTTCTTTCTTTCTTTCTTTCTTTCTTTCTTTCTTTCTTTCTTTCTTTCTTTCTTTCTTTCTTTCTTTCTTTCTTTCTGGTGAGGCAATTGAGGTTAAGTGACTTGCCCAGGGTCACACAGCTAGTAAGTGTCAAGTATCTGAGGCCGGATTTGAACTCATATGCTCCTGAATCCAGGGCCGGTGCTCTATCCACTGCGCCACCTAGCTGAACCTATTTGTCTGTTTCTGATACGTGCTTCTACAGATCTCTCATTGCTGAGGTTGTTACCATCCAGTCAGCCCAGAAAGTCCACTCTCAGAATCTCTCTTCTCAGTGTATGAGTGTGAGTGTGAATATATGTAACTGCCCTGTGCTTTTGCAGGAGCCCTGCCTGGCAGTGCCTTAGCTTTTGTCATCTCTTAGGCTGGCAAAATCCATCTTCAGGAACTAGAAACTCGAGCCTCTGGTCTGTCCTCAGAAGCTATGAGCCAGCACATAGAACTCTCATGTGTTTCTTGCCTAAACTGTACATTTCAGTCCCCGAACTTTCTTTCCTCCCAGGGCCAGGGCCTGATCTGTTGAGTTCTTGACTGTTTTATGAAGGCTACAAAAGGAAGCCAAAGAGAACAAAGAGACCGTGGATGGGAACAGTATCTCCAATAAGAATCTGATCTCCTGTGTCCCAAGCAAGTGTCTTCAAAGTATACCAATGAACATGTCAATTCTCTTTGAGGTGATGCCTCTCAAGGTCCACACCCTGAAAACTCATTGGACTGATTGGGGATTGATCAAGGATTGCCTGAACCAACTCCCCCTTGCTCCTTACATATGTATCAACTAAGAAAAAGCAAAATCTCAGTTTTTCAACAGATTGTTACGATCTGTTTTTTTTATCATCCCTATAACTTAAGGAATTAAAGATCCAAAGGTCAAAATTCAAAAGTTTAAAACTTTCATGGTGACTTTTTTGTTTGTTTTGTGGGGTAATGAGGGTTAAATGACTTGCCCAGGGTCACACAGCTAGTGTCAAGTATTTGAGGCTGGATTTGAACTCAAGTCCTCTTGAATCCAGGGCTAATGCTTTATCCACTGTGCCACCTAGCTGCCCCCCCATGACTTTGGGGGGGGTGCAGGGCAATGAGGGTTAAGTGGCTTGCCCAGAGTCATACAGCTAGTAAGTGTCAAGTGTCTGAGATCGGATTTGAACTCAGGTCCTCCTGAATCCAGGGCCGGTGCTTTATCCACTGTGCCACCTAGCTGCCCCCCCATGACTTTGGGGGTGGGGGTGCAGGGCAATGAGGGTTAAGTGACTTGCCCAGGGTCACACAGATAGTAAGTGTCAAGTGTCTGAGATAGGATTTGAACTCAGGTCTTCCTGAATCCAGGGCCAGTGCTTTATCCACTGTGCCACCTAGCTGCCCCCATGACTTTCTAAGAAAGGCAAGATGCTATAGTTGGAAGCACAGCAGATGGGGAGTCAGGACACCTATTTTCTGGTCCTGGCTCTGTTGCTCATTGGCTGTGTGACCTTGCACAGAATTTCCATTTTCTTCACTTCAGTGTCCTTGCTTGTAAAATTAAGGGGTTGGACTAGATGGTCAAGGTTAATTCCAATTCTAACAATGCTAAGGTTCCATGAAGACCCCATCTTATTTTTAAGGAGAAGAATAGGAATAGAGAGTGGACCTGTGATTTTGTTTTGTTTTTTGTTTTTTGGCCAGGCAATGAGAGTTAAGTGACTTGCCCAGGGTCACAGAGCTGTTTGAACTCAGGTCCTCCTGAATCCAGGGCTGGTGCTTTATCCACTGCGTCACCTAGCTGCCCCTAGACCTGTGATTTTATTGGTGAGGAAACGCATCGATTTTCCTGATTCAGGCCAGCATCTACTCTGCAACTTGAATCTAGTCTAGAGCATGTGGTAAAAAAAAATATGAAAGTTTTTTAACAGTTGGTTAGGATAACTGAAAGACGCCAGTTTTTCTTAAGGACCACCCTTTTGGGGAGGAGACCAACGGCATGAGTTACGCACGCCAGTTCGCCTGCTGCGCACGTCAGACTGCCTGCTACGCACTCGACTTCTGGGGTGCAAGCTTAAAAGACAAAGAGAGAACGGAAGTGGGGCTTTTTCCTGCTCTGCTGGTCTCCTGACTGCGCTGCACAGACGGTCTCTCTCTCTCTCCAAAGGTGGCCTTCGGTTTTGGTGAGTTTTTATAAGGAATATAGACTAAGCTTAGACTTAAGACGATTTGTATTGTGTTTCTACTTTCCTATCCTTCTAATCAACATCACCTTGTGACTACCATAACAATAAAAGGTCTATCTAGAAAACCAAAAGCTTCTTCCATTTACTAGTCTGGGAGATAAATTAAGGGAAAGGTTAAGTAGGGGAGATTTATGATCTAATATCCAATTTTAAATCTCACAAGCATTAAGAGGTTAAGTGACTGGCCACAGATTACACAGACACTATGTGTCAGAGCCAGCCTTATTGAGTCAAGAAGCTGCTCTTTATCTGCTAACCACACTGTCTGAGAATAGTAAAAACATTTTTTGTTATTTCTATCATCCTTATCGTAGTTGGGAGGTAAAGTATCTAGTAATCATTTTTAGTTTATGTGGTTCAGACTAAGTACTGTAGCAATTCAGAAAATGGAGAAAGGAACAGAAATCTTCCTAGGGGGTTAACCCTGGGATAGGATACTCACCACAAGCCATGAGGGAGGGAAGATGAGATGAAAAGAGGTTGATATATTCTCCTGTCCCCCTCCCTCCTCCACAGAAGGGGTCTCCTCTCTGTATCATCAGCTTCTCACTCAGGGTCCCAGTGGGCACTGTCCTCTCTAATCATACTCAGGATCAACAGTAAGCTGGGTTTCAGAAGCCGGAAACCACAGCCCCATGCCAAGAAAATCCCCTTTGAACTGGCTACTCTTGGCAACTGTCTTAGAACGCTGGCCTCCTCTTCCCCTTGGAAACTATTTCCCTTCCAAGCCACAGAGACGCCAAGGGGTTCTGGCTAGGGAGCCCAGCTAAGAGGTCAAAGGTCACAACACACTTTCAACCCGGGCCAGAGTTGGGGGGATAGGGAATGGCCAAATGGCTGGCTGCCCCAGCCTGGCATCCTGCTGGTCATAAACTGTTTAGGTCTCTCCTGGAGATGGGTTTCTCACTGTGGTCATGTCAGCAGAGAGATGGCATGCCTTGCAGGATGAAATCCATCTGGAGATCATCCCATCACCTGGAATTTCCTCTTCACCTCCCCACAGGCTTTTCCCGGCAGCTCCAGAGAAATATCGAGGAATTAATTGGGCAAAAGGAGTCCAGTTTCTTAAGCAACTTTCAAAATGGGCCCCAAACTTTGCTAACATTATCATGACCCCACACCTCCCCCACAGCCTGTGACATCCTAAATCCCCTTCTCCAAAAATAGCCCCCAAACCAATCTTCCTTGGAGATTGATTCAGTACTGCCTCCAGCAGCAAACCATTCCCTGGGATGCTTCGGTTTCTCCCCTAAAGACTGTCAAGTTCCAAATCCTAAGGGAAAAAATACACAATCTCACACATCAAAGGAGTAGGCCTCCATTAGAATTCACACAGAGGGCGAGCCCTCTGCAAAACTGTGAAGTCCGGCAAATTTGGTTTTCAACAGTGCCTGCCTCCTCTTTCTGTCCCTTTTACTCCTCTTCCAGACCCTACCTTGATTGAGACCTTCAGGATTCAATGTCTCAGTGAACTCTCCTTTTCAATCCCCCCAAAAAACTTGCTCTACTGAAAGACTTTGCTCTTTTCCGAGGAAGCTGAACCATAATTAGGCCCGGGTGACAGGAGCTTTGCCTCAGGATGCTGACTACACTTGAAATCTTCGGGCAGCATCAAATTAATGGAGCTTAGTGGCTGGATAACAACACCGACAAGAACAACTCACATTTATATAGCACTTAGTATGCTAAGCACTTGATAATTATTGTCTACTTTGATCCTCACAACAACCCTGGGAGGTAGGCACTATTATTATCCCTGTTTTACAGATGTGGAAACTGAGGCAAACAGAGGTCAAGTAACTTACCCAGGGTCAAACAGCTAGTGTCTGAGGCTGGATTTGAATTTAGATTTTTCCGATTCCAGACCCAGCACTTTATCCACTTTGCCACCTAGCTTCCTCAGTGCCTAGTTAACAAGATTAATTAGTTAAAATAGGAAACTATCAAATGATCCACTATTACACTACCCTTACCACTGACTACATCTCTCAGGAAGTAGCCTCTCCAGCAACAACAGAGGGTATCTTTTATTCTACTTGCCCTACGCTCCATTTCATGCTGCTTACTCCAGATATAAAAATGCTATTTACTTCTCTGTTAAAAAAAAGCATTTGTTACTCTCAGGGGGACCATGAATCCCAGTGATCCTTCTCCCAGGACGATGTGCATTTTCAGAGGTTTACAGGCTTATAAGATTAAGTGTTAGAAAGGCCTTTGCTGTTGTTCACTTGTGTCCAACTCTCCCTGACCCCATTTGGGGTTTTCTTGGCAAAGACAGTGGAGTGGTTTGCCATTTCCTTCTCCAGCTCATTTTACAGATGAGGAAGGCAGCCAGGTGGTGCAGTGGATAGAGCAGTGGCGCTAGAGTCAGGAAGATGTGAGTTCAAAATTTAGCCTCAGAGGCAGCTAGGTGGTGCAGTGGATAGATCACCAGCCCTGGATTCAGGAAGACCTGAGTTCAAAGCCGGATTCAGACACTTGACACTTACTAGCTGTGTAACCTTAGGCAAGTCACTTAACCCCAATTGCCTCACCAAAAAAAAAAAAAAATCAACCTCAGCCACTTGACACTTATTTGACCCTGGGCAAGTCACTTAACCCTGATTGCCTAAAAAAAACAAAATCCAGGGCCACCTCTAGTTGTCCTGATCTTTATCTTGCCATTGGACCCACATGGAGGAGAGAGTGAGGTTGGTGACTTTACACAGACCTCCCTCACTTAAATCCAGTTCACTGCATGACATGACATCCCTCCTGATGTCATGGTCCTCTTCGAAATCAAAGAACAAACAACAAATGAGGAAACTGAAGCAAACAGGGCTGAGTGACTTGCCCAGGGTCACACAGCTAGTAAGTATCTGAGGTCAGATTTGAACTCAGGTCTTCCTGACTCCAGCCCATCACTCTATCCATTGCCCTTGCCTTTAGATATATCTAGTCTAACCTCTTTCTGCAAATGAGGAAATTGAGACCCAGAGAGAAGTGAAGCAGCTTGTCCAAAGTCATAACAGTAATGAGTTCTGAGGCTTAATGCCCAAGTGACCTTGGACAAGTGACTTTAGCTCCCTGACCCTCAGTTTCCTTATGTGAAAAATGAAGAAGCTAAGACTAGATCACCTCTCTGGGCTCCCTTCTTGCTCTAGACCTGTGATTCTCTGACCCTAGTACCAGCGACCAAATTCAAACCCAGATCCTTCAAGTCCCAATTCCATCCTTTGAAGACCTTTCCACTTGCCTCTTGTCAGATGTCTTCTTCCTCCCTTAAGGAGTAGAAGCAATTCTTCAATTCCTCAGAATCTCTGTTAAAGGGATTCAAGCCCATAGGGAGTAAATGAAAGGCATTTGGGCTTGTTGTCTGTTGGTTTGTTTGTATGTTTTAACAGGAATTACTTTTCAATGCTCCTAAATCTCTCCAGGAAGATTGCCCTCAAGCCTTAATTCTGACGATGGGTAATCAAGCTTTGCCAATGAACTATAAAAACCATGGCATGTGGGGCAGCTAGGTGGCGCAGTGGATAAAGCACCAGTCCTGGATTCAGGAGAACCTGAGTTCAAATCCAGCTTCAGACACTTGACACTTACTAGCTGTGTGACCCGCAAAACAAACAAACAAACAAATAAATAAATAAATAACCCATGGCATGGAGGTAACCTGGGTTCCCAATGTCTCTGCTATCAGAAAATGAACAGATCCTTCCAAAGTGCATTCACTCCTTTGGACATCAGATGCCCCCAGGAACCTCCTCATCAGTACCCTTTGAATAGAGGATGAAGTTGGAGAGTACTTCCCATAACTTTCTTTTTCTTTTCTTTTCTTTCTTTCTTTTTTTTCTTGGTGAGGCAATTGGGGTTAAGTGACTTGCCCAGGGTCACACAGCTAGTAAGTGTTAAGTGTCTGAGGCCGGATTTGAACTCAGGCACTCCTGACTCCAGGGCCAGTGCTCTATCCGCTGTACCAACTTGCTGCCCCTCCCATAACTTTCAGTTAAGGACATTCCTAGGCCAGATATCTCTTCATTTCCCACCAAACCACTCCTTTGGATTTCTTCATCAGGCCCCCATGTGAGTATCTTTCCTTCCCTTCCCCCTTCACAGCTTCCTCTTGTGTATTGTCTTTCCCCATTAGATCATAAGTTCCTTGATTACGTCCTTCTTTTTCATATTTGTATCCATAGAGCTTAGCACAATGCCTGACACATAGTAGGTCCTTAATAAATATTTATCAACTGACTGAGGACCAGCCTAACTAGGTTTGGAGAGGTTTGTCATCCCATTGGCCACCAGATGACGTCTTTTATGGTCATAGCAACTCTTATGTTGTAAGGGGTTTCAATCTGCATTGGTCAGCTCTGGCTTTAGCCCTGGCTTTTTTACTGACCACCTCTGTCATCTTGGACAATCCTTTAACTCTCTCAGGGTCTGTTTCCTCATTTGTAAAAAGAGTGGTTGGACTACATGACCATTAAGGTTTCTGCCAGCTCTAAACCCTATGATCCCATGAACCAACCCATATTGGATAAATTGAAAAATTATTAAAATTAATTAAAAAAATTCAGCCAGCCCTGCGAGGTGGTAGTGATGGTAGTAAGCCAAATCAACACAATTAGGCCTTCTACTCCCTCTCTATGCTGAGCTAGTGGGAGAGTGACTATTTATGAGGCTAGAGTATTGTGTTTAGTTCTGGGCATCACATTTCAGGATGATTTACAAGTTAGAGCTTGTCCAGAAGAGAGCGTAATCAGAGTGGGGAGGGGGACTTGAAATCATGCTTACAAGGATCAATTGAAGGAAAATTTTTTAACCCAGAGAAGAATTACATTAGGACATGAGAGTAGCAGTCTTATGTAGAAAAGGGATGGGATTTTTTTCTTCTTGACTCTAGGCAGCAGAACTAGGTGTAATTGAGTGGAAGTTACCTTATATTGAGATTTCATCTGGGAAAAAGGGGAAGTTTCTTCAGCAATTAAAACTGCCCCAATGTGGACCAAATTGCTTTTGGATGGGAAGTAGGGAGTTCCCCATTAGTGAAGGTCTTGAAGCTGAAGTGATATGACCATTTTTCAGGAATATTGTACAAGAATTTCTGCCACAGAAATGGTTGGACCAGGTGGCCTCTGAAATCTTCTCCCAGTCTAAGATTCTGTCATTCTGTGAAAGCTCATGTGAACCTTGTTGACAATGAATGCCGCCTGATAAATTCCATATCTATGATGTTGGAGAGTTTTAGAATCAGAAGGTTGAACCTTGGAATGGCCTAATAGATTTGGTCCATCCCCTAGTCCCTAGGACAGTAAAAAACTATTGACATTCTTGGTCAGTTTCTCTGTTCTCTTCCCAAGTAAATGTTAGGTCTCACACAGATCAGTTAGACTAGAGTTTGTGAGCTTTTTCATGGACTGCTAATCCGATGTTGGCTCTACTAACACTCTAAGACCTCTTTCCCCATTCATTCTCTTCCCCAATGAAAACCACTAACCCCTAACAGCCTCCACAACAAGAGGAGACCTTGTTCCCTAAGAGATTTGTACAGAATTTTTGGGCAATCAAAACCCATGGCTCTTGGGAAAGCCTATGAAGCTAATATGAGGGGTAGGAAGAATGGAGTTCTTGTTGCTACTGGGGTTCAGTCTTTTCCATTCATTGGTCTTGACACACAACCCATGGCAAGCACAATGGAGGCTTTGGGACAGTGTACATTGCAGTAGCTGGATGTATGGAGACAATAACCAGAAATGACTGGGATCCATCTGCTGGTTCTGACCAACCAGGTGATTGGCAGAACTATGAGAACTGAGACAAATCTGCCTGTTCAGATATGCACTGGACAAGAGCCCAAGAGAATGACATAAACTTCCCAATTCCGTTTCATTTCCCTGTAAAGAAAGAACATTGGCAAGAGGCTCAATGTTGCCCCAAATGGAACATTCTAAAATTCAGTCTATAGACAAGAATAGAAAAATTGGACCACTGACTTTATGTATGAACTTGACCCTAATAGGTAGCTTAGAAAACAAGTTGATGTCCACTAGTGCTTGGGAGGCCATAGCACTCTCTTTTCCCTACTCAACATCTCGGGACAAGATGTGTAGAAGTATGTACACGCATGTGGATGTAGGTAAGCACACACACATACTTCTTCTCCCTATCAAAGGTTTCTATCCATATCTGACTCAATAAGAAAACCCGTTGAATTCCTTTTTCTTTCCTATTAGGATAGAGGATCATGGAGTTTGACCAGAGGCATCTGTTTTCACTGATTCTAGACACTGTCTAGAAGCCCAGCAAAATGGTGTAGTCATTCCTTTCCAATATGGATTTTATGACCAAGTCCAACTCAGTGCTATAGGCATTAATCTATGGATAGACACTGCACATTAATTCAGCATCATTCTATATGGGTCCAAGGCCAGTCAATCCAATTATTGTATGACTTCCATTTAGTGATTTTTTTTCTTTTTGAAAGAGGCATCAGAGCAGCTAGGTGGTACAGTGGATAAAGCACCAGCCCTGGATTCAGGAGGACATGAGTTCAAATCTGGCCTCAGACACTTGACACTTACTAGCTGTGTGACCCTGGGCAAGTCACTTAACCCCAATTGCCTCACCAAAAAAACCCAGGCATCATGGTGCAGGGTGAAAAGCACTGAACAACAGACCCCATAGACCTGGGTTCTAGCCCCAACTCTGTCACTCCTAACTGTGTGTCCTTGGGCAAATCATTTACCTCCTCAGTTTCCTCATCTGTAAAACAGGGGCAATAATGTTTGTCCTACTTGCCTGCCCAATGGTGCTGTTGTAAACATTACATGAAATAATGGAAAAGAAAGTACTTGTGAATAGTATACACGTGCAAGAATTGTTAAACACATGAAGCTGTAGCATAGGATCATAGAATGAATGAATGAATGAATGAATGAAAAAACATCCTTTGTTTTCATCCTGTCCTGCTTTATCTCTGCATCTGGAATGGAATCCTCCCCAACTCATCTTTTGAAGTCCTTACCCTTATTCAAGGTTGAGCTTAGGCATCACTTCTTTCAAGAAGCTTTCCTGAAATCTCCTCCCCTTCCCCCCACACCCCCCCCCCAAGGCACTTTGCCTGTACCATTCCTTCGCAGGTATCTCACTCTACCTTGTATTCATCTGGATATATAAGTATATATTTCCACATAAACATATATGCACTCACATGTACATGCGGATAGACATATATGTGCGTATGTGTGTATGTTTACAATGCCTTGCATACAACACAGAAAGAGTTTAATAAATGGTTGCTAAATGAATGAGAGAGGTAGGTGGCATTCCAGGAATAGAGAATAGGGTTGCTCTGACTGTATGCTTTGTCCAGCTCACCTTTGTTTCTGATCATGGCATTGTCAGAAGGGAGCAACAATTGAGGGAGATAACAAAGGGAATATTTTTTCCGGTGGTCAACTTGGCCCTGAACCCCTCAAAAAATTTGAGCCAGACTAGGGGAAAGTTTGGGGGGAGGGGGGCAATGAAGAGAGAGACACATACAAAGAGAGAGAGAGAGAGAGAGAGAGAAGTGGGGAGGGGGAGAGGGGCCTCTGAGGAGGAGGGGAGCCGAGATAGATGTACTAAGAATGCCAAGGAGATGAAGTTTACAAAATTCCCAATTTCCCAAACCACAGAGCCCTCAGCAAAGATATTTGAAACATCTGTGGGTATGGCCATTCATGTCCGAAGGCGTTCACTGCCCTGGCCTCAATATACAGACCCCCCGGACTGACTACAGATAAATTACAACCCAGTCTGCAAAACACTTTCCATGCTCTACCGGGAATCTTATTTTTCTTCCTTCCAGACAAATGCTGATTTGCAGACAGATTACAAGAGCTGGGGCAGGGGGGAGAGAAGGAGGTCAGTGAGGAGCATAATGTATATTCATGAAATATTAATGTTTAATAAGCCACCTCAAAGCCTTGGCACTTTAAGCACTGATGAAAAGTTTGGATGAACACATGACTTGCAGGCTGGGAACAGCCACCAAAACCTTTGCAGCTACATAGCCTGGGGCTTGGATTCAAGAGTCCTAGCTTCCTGTCCCAGCACTGGTAGTCACTTTCTGGGTGAACTTGGGCAAATCACTTGATTTCTCTGGGTCTCGGTTTTCTCATCTATAATATGGACATAATATATCTGTCATATCTACTTCAGATGGCTGTACTTAGGGTCAAATAAGGTCATAGAATCTCATACTATTAAGTTGGAAAGAACCTTAGGATTAACCTGTCCAAGTTCAAATTCAATTCTCTCAGTTTCTAGAAGGAAACAAACAGAATCCCTGAAAGACAAAGTGACTTACCTTGGGTCACAAGGCTAGTTTGTAGCCAACGTGGAACTAGAATCCAATGGGTCTCTTGATTCCCAGTCCAGGATTTTCAATAGATGTGAAAGGGATTTCAACTAATTGACTGGAAAGCTAAAAATGCTTTGGAAATTTAAAGCATTATTTCTACTACGGAGAGCTAAAAGTAGGAATTACTGTGTCCTGAGACAAATTTAGCTGTGGGGATAGGAGAAAAGCATATGATGAGCATGGTACCACGAAAGTCGATCCATCTAGGATTATAGTTATGCTAAGAGAGGAGTTGAACTATGTCCCAGAGTACAGAGACTGAGACCCCTTCGGGTTAGGGGAAAGGGATCCTAGGAGAGGATGGCACCCTTCGGTTTAGAGGCTCAGAGGAGACTTACCCGCTGTGAACAATCCTCCTGCCACGAAGACTCGGGGGAACTGAGGGCAAGGCTCAGAGGTGGGCATTACCATGAGGAGAGGGATGCAATTTGCCCCCCCTTTGATATCAGCACCCTCGAAAAAAAGCCCCAGCTCACTTGTGCTAATTACAGTTCTGATATTAATAACGTACCAGGTGAAATTAATTTCTAAAGATTTTGCTGGCTTATGGACTGAGCTAATGTTGTGGAGAGGTTATAGTTTCCCAGGATGGGTCAAGACCGCCAGGTGATAGAAGTTAGTGGTTTTTTTTTTTAAAGCCTGGGTTAATAAAGAAATCTACCTGAAATTATTATTATCCTGGCCATTTGGGAAAACCTGTGCCATCCTCACACTTGCAGACAAGATGTACCAATAGCTAGAAAAAGTCTGCTTCCTTTAATAAAGAAACCTTCATCTGGATGGAATTATTGTAGCAGGTGTTTTTGACCTGTTGTTTTTCTTTCTTTCTTCTTTTCTTTTTCTCTTCCTTCTTTTCTTTCTTTTGCGGGGCAATGAGAGTTAAGTGATTTGCCCAGGGTCACACAGCTAGTAAGTGTCAAGTGTTTGAGGTCAGATTTGAACTCAGGTCCTCCTGAATCCAAGACCAGTGCTTTATCCACCGTGCCACCTAGCTGCCCCTGACTCATTGTTTTTCAACAAGAGAGTTTAATTAGAAGAGAAGAAGGTGAATGTTTACAGAAATGACTAAATGCAAAAGCAAAAGGCAGTAATACATCATTTTTAAGACTAGCTTTTATGACAGGGATCAGTTGAGGGTCATTGAAAGCACTTGCCAGTTTCTCAAATAAAATCTAACCCACTTTCCTCATCCTGTTAAAAGCTGGGCCCAGCTTCAATTAGGTCTTCCTCTGATGCTCATTGGGTTGTGGAGGTAACCTTGCCTGAGTCTCCTGCTTGGCAAGCACAAGAGTGTAAACTTTGGAAGGTTCAACCAACATGCAAAGGCTCTGGATTCTTAATAGGAGAAGGGCTCAGCCCTATTACATACACAATCTTTCTCCTACTTCTACCCCCACCCCCACCCAAGGGAGAAGAGGAATCATAGAACCATGAGATGTTAGAACTGGACAGGACATTAGAGACCACCTAATACACCCACCTCGTTATACAGATGAAGAAAATGAGGCCCAGGAGATGCTTCACTAGCCTCTGATCCTTCTGCTTGAGAGTACAAGAAATAACACATTACTGGCCAGGGAGTTCATCTATTTTGTTTTGTTTTGTTTTTCTTCAAAAACCCCAGGATTCCTCCCCTATAACTCATACCCCAAAACTCCCCTTTACTTAACTGACTTCCCATCCCATTAAATAATCCACCCCTAAATGCTAAACCCTTTTCTGTTGGAAGAATATAATCTATCTTTGGCTATTCGGTAATTCCTTCACTATTGCGGTGGCCAAAGGCGTTCAATCTATCTTTGTCCATACAGCTCTGGTCAGTTTATGTTGGCCCTATGAAATCCCTGTTCTGAAGGATATTGGATTATTCTCATCTTGGCATTGACGCCATGCTCTTCCTGGATAGCCCAAGGCATGGAGCAACAACTTAACCGTTTACTGTCCAGCAAGTGTGTTTGTCCCTTCTCCCAGGAGTATCTGCACTTTGAAGCCTTTTCTCTCTCATTAGCACAGAAAGGTTCTGACCCAATTGAAGTGCATCTTTTTCTATTCCTTTTTTTTTACAAGTACCCAGGAGCAGGGAGAGACCATCCTGGGCCTCTTGAAATCTTCTACTTAGTCTCATCTGAGCTTATTCTTATTTAAGGGATGAGTAGTCCACCCATGGACTCTTCCATACAGCAGATGGGGATGTCCAAAACAAAGTTTATACCTGCTACTGCTACCAGAGGTATGGTATCTTGGGGGGACTAGTACTGTGATTTTATTGGTATAAAGACCTCCTAGCAAGGAAATTACCCCCCAACTAATGAAGATTAGCAGTTTGTTGTCTTAGAGAATTGCCTGGGTCACTTAAATTGCTTGTTCAGGGTCACATGGCCAGTATGTGTCAGAGGAGGGATGTGGGTGAATCCTAGTCTTTCCTGAATTCAAAGTCAAGTCTCCATCCATCATGGTTGACTTATACCACATATAGTACATGGCAGACAATGATACAAATGAGTGTCTTTATGTCACAACAAATGGGAGAGCCAACCTTGGCATCCTCACATCCAACCTCTGGCATATACATGATTTATGACCCTAGGCAAATCATTTCACTTTTCAGTTACTGAAGCAACTCTCTAGGGCTGTGGCTACATTGATGGAACAATTTCCTACACCAATGAAATCACAAGTCTGGAATAACAACAACAATGACAACAGCTGGTTGAGGTAACAGATTGGCTGGGGGGCAGGGAGCTATAGAGAGAGCCCAGGACTGGTAGACAGGACACTGTAATCTAGTTCTTTTCACTTACATAGTCATAATGTTTAGTTTATCACCTCTCACATAGACTAATGCAATAGCCTTCTAACTGATCTCCCTGCCTCTAGTCTCTCCCAACTCCAGTCTGTCTTCCACTCAGCTAACAAGGTTATATTTCTAAGGTGCAAGTCTATATGTTCAAAAGGCTAAAAAGCTGTGCATGCTCTTTGATCCAGTAATACCACTACTAGGTCTGTATCCCAAAGAGATTTTTTTAAAAGAAAAAAGAACCTATTTGTCCAAAATTATTTATAGCAGGTCTTTTTGTGATGACTAAGAATTGGAAATCTAGGAGATTCCCATCAACTGGGGAATGGCTAAACAAATAGTGGTATATGATTGTAATGGAATACTATTGTGCTATAAGAAATGACATGCAAAATTATTTCAGGAAAAACCTAGAAGGACTTAAATGAACTGATACAAAGTGAAGTGAGCAGAACCAGAAGACCATGGTACACAGTAGCAGCAATACTGTATAATGATCAATTGTAAATGTATTCTCAGCAATACAATGATCTAAGACAATCCCAAAGGACTCATGATGAAAAATGCTATCTGCCTCTAGAGAAAGAACTAATGCCTGAATACAGACCAAAGCATAATTCTTCTTTCCTTCCTTCCTGCCTTCCTTCCTTTCTCTCTTTCTTTTCCTACCTTCCTTCTTTTTTCTTCTTTCTTTGAGTTTTCTTGGACAAAATGACCAATATGGAAATATTTTACATAATTACACATGTATAACCTAAATGAGATTATATACTGTCTTGGGAAGGGGGAGGGGAGGGTGGGAGGGATAGAATTTGGAACTCAAAACTTAAAAAAAGAGAATGCTAAAAATGGTATTTTACATGTAATTGGGGAAATAATAAAATATTATTTAAAACTTTTTAAAAAGTATAGCTTTGATCCAGTCACCACCCCCACCCCCTCCTGTTCCATGAGCTCTAGTGGCTTTCTATTATCTCTTTTTGTCATTTAAAACTTCAAAACTTATCCACCTCCTACCTTTCCAGACTTCTTATATTTTACTGCCTTCCACAAACCCTGATACAGATCCACTGGCCAAGTTGCAATTCTTCTAATACTTCATTCCATCTTTCTTCTATCTGACTTTGTACCAGCCATCCCGTTATTTGTTCTAGCCCCTTGCCTCCACCTCTTAGTTCCCCTGGTTTGCCTCAAGACTCAGCTCAGATTGCCCTGTTGTTAAGAGGCCTTTCCCAATCCTTTAGCTATTGATGCCTTTCCTGTTATTACCCTCATCTACTCTGCATCTATTTCTTGTAAGGACCCATTGTCTCCCACACTGGAATGTGTGCTGCCTTTCTTTGCATCCCTATCATTTGGTATAGCACTTGGCACATAGCAAGCCCTAAGAGGATGCTTGCCGATTGACAGACTAGCCGGACAATTGGAATCAGTTCACTCATTCTCTTTTTATTTCAGGCTCTTCATCTGTAAAAGGATAAAGTTTGGGCTAAATGACCTATGGTCCCTTCCTGCTCTAACATTCCGTGCTTCCAACTTGCTTTTTGCATCTTCCTCTCTCCTACCACCACCTTCATGCCCTCCACTCATTAATGGTACTGACCCTCTCCCAACCCTCTCTCATTATAGCTTCATCAACCCTGCATCAGCATTGTTTCAATCTCTCATACTTGATTCTTGCCCCTCTACACACACACACACACACACACACACACAGAGTTTTACTATGAACCCAAGTTCTAACAATGATCTGGGGCCTTCTTCCAGACTTTCAGAGGGGCCTCCTTTATAAACACTGAAACCAAGATAAACCACGCTGATAAAAACCCAGCTTACGGAAAGCCCTTAGTCAGGCCATTGGCTGAGCCGGAAAGCCACATCTGGCACTGCTGACTCAGGGCTTCAACACATTCTGGAAACTTTTCCTGCTTTAAATCTTAACCCAGATTTCTTTCTTCTCTCTCTCTCTCTCTTTTGGTGAGGCAATTGGAGTTAAGTGACTTGCTCAGGGTCACATAGCTAGTAAGTATCAAGTGTCTAAGGCCAGATTTGAACTCAGGTCCTCCTGAATCCAGGGCTGGTGTTCTATCCACCCAGATTTCTTTTAAGCACCATCCCATACCCTCTCCTCTGTCCCAGCTTCATGGCCGCTGCCCTTCCTCACCCCATCCCCGATGCATACATACAGCAGTGCTTCCCAGTTCTCAGTTCCACAGGCAATCACCAGATGTGTAGGAAAGATTCTATCATCTACTGGAAAAACTCTGAGAAGTGCAGGAAGTCAGGATACCTGGCTCTTGTTCTGGCTCTGACACTACTATTTTTGTGACCTTGGACAAGTTTCTTCTGTCTATGCCTTAGTTTCCTCCTCAGTAAAATGAGGTGATTTATAGATCTGGAACTCAAAGAGACCTCAGAGATCCTCCAGTTCAAGGTTTCTTACGGGGTGGGGGGTTGGGGAGCTTGTTTTGAGGTTTTTTTTTAGATATTGTGTTAGTTGTGTTTCAACATGATAGGCTGCCTTAGTGATTCCCCCGTACATTATTTCATGTGTAATGGGACTGTGCTTTGTGCATGCCCAGATCACCTAGGATGGAGGCACCCATGGGGAAATGCCAGAGACCTGCTTCTGGGAGAAAACATTCTGCATTCTTCTGCAGTGTGGGTGGGAACATAGCCTGAACAGGCTGTGCCTTTACAACTATCAGACTGGGAGAGTGTTTCTCTCTCTCTCTTCCTGGCAGCATCCAGGGGGCGAAGGTCTAGTTTGCCCATATCAGGGGCACTAGGAACTGGACCTGCAACTTGGGGCAGGGGTGGCATGCTACATAAGAACAGAACTAAACTGTGAACCTAATCTCCATCTCCTTCCCAGAGACCGAGAATTATACCCCACCTTGGGTGTTGGGGTAGGAAAGGGGATTGTCTGTGTATTTGTTCTTGCTATACTTTTGAAGCAAATATTCCTTTATAAAAGCTCATCTGACTGTTAAGTGGTCAAATGGAACAGGAGTGCAAGGGACCCCTAAATTGGAAGAACACAATTGGTATGCAAGGGACCCCTAAACTGGAAGAACGCAATTGGTGTGCAAGGGACCCCTAAATTAGAAGAACACAATTGGTAGGGGCTTGAACCAATGATGTAGAGACTAGACACCCCTAAACTCCCTTTATAGGTAGCAGAGAACCCCAGAGAAGGATTTAAATGTAACACCAGGCTTTCAGGCCGGAGTAGTAGTTGTTACATATGTATTGAAAAGCATAACTCATATATCCCCATATATAATTGTTGTTATATATGAATTTAAAAGCATAATTCTATAGATCCTCAGACTGCCAAAGCACTTAATAAATGCTTGTTCATTGGTTAATTGATTCCCAGTCCTGCATCTATATCAAGGGACCCAGCTGCAGTGTCAGTCACCTCCTTGGAGGACAAGGGCCTAAGAAATGGAATCTGTTCTTCTCCAAGGTTGATTCTTAGCAGCACATAGGACACAGGGCAGAGCTAAGGATATAGAAGATGCTTGAGATTGGCCACATAGGGTAAAGGAAGAGAAATGGTTGGGAGACAGGAAGAGAGGAGCCTCCAATTACCCAAAGGGTACCCAAACCTGTCTATGAGCCAGGTTACACTTTCCTTACTCTCAAAGGATTCTATTACCCAGAAGAGAAAAACACTCAGAAACCCCATTCAACTCGTTAGCCTTTATTCCCCATTGTCTCCTGGGAGTGTTGACTTGGGGAGACCAGGACACTTCTCCGGTGTTCCCTTGGAGATCCATCCATCCCAGATGGTAGCAGAAGCATTGGTCCAAGTTAGAAATAGTTGACAACTTTTCGAAGGGACTGAACATTGGCACTGTGGGCCTGCCAGTCATTGAAGCTTCGGTAATCTCCCCTCTCCACCACATACATGTGACCCCGGTAGTTTGGTTCTTCATAAAGCACCCACCTAGGACAAAGGAAACAGGTGTGGGTGGTGAAAGGATGGAAAATTTGAGAAAGAGGGAAAACTAAGACCCTTAGCCTCAAGGCAAGGGGGTCTTAATAGGCAAAAAGCTCACACGGAGTCTGCAGGGAGGTAGAAGGGTCAGAGCACATGAGGGTACAGACAAGAGGGTGGTTGTAGCCTGGTAGTCATTCTTTCACACTCGTTTGTCCTATTTGATTCCCCTTTGATACAGCTGTACAGTACCAACTGAAAAGTCCTAGACCAAGAAAACCCAGACCAGGACAGGGAAAGACAACATTTTAAGATCCCAGATCTCATGCTGAAAAAGACATTAGGGGTCATTGAGTCCAACCCTTTCATTTGACAAATGAAGAAATTTGGACCCAGAGAAGTTAGATGATTTACCCAAAGTCACACAGGTAGTAAATGGCAGAGGTCAGGTTTGAACCTGGGTACCTCTGACCCCAAATCCATTGTCTTTTCACTGTACTGTGATGCCTCAGTTCTTAACTCTCCTGAGCTCATTGCCAAGCAAACTCAAAGGTTGCCTTTTGGGGCACACTGTCCCTCCCATCCCCCAAGTCATCTGAAACTCAGATGATATTCCCTATTCCTGGGTCTTCTACATACCCATCCTTGATTTCTCTAGCCTTCCTTTAATCTGCTTCCTTCCTGGATTTCCATACCACTTTGTGCCAGTGCCACACATTTGGGCACCTGATTATTAACTTTTCCTTTCTCTAATTATTTTATCAGTGTAAAACTCTTCTATCCAATTAGTTGTAAAATTCCAAGGGCAGGGACTCGTGTCTCCAGCAAAGCATCAAACACAGAACTGGGAATGACATGGTAAGTAGGTGTTGAGTAATAGTCAGCATATCAAAGAGCTAGAATTTTGTTGAGTGAGACTGCCTATACCTGACTAGGTAAATCTTAGAGAATTACCTGGGGTTTAGGGAGGCTAAATAGTTGCCCACATAGATAGAGTCAGAGTCAGAGGTTGGTGTGTATAGGTTGGTAATTGGGAAGGCCAATAGTTTCTTGGTAGTGACTTTTACCATTTAATTGGATTCCTGACAGGGCCCTAGGCTCAGACTCTTCTCACTTTTGTCATGTTCTCTCCAACCAGACTCACTCAGAACCAACCCTACCCACTGGGTTGGATCCCTGCCAGCCACTCCTGTGGAGGGATTTCAACATTCTTCTGAGATGTCCCCAATCCTGTCTTTAATGTTCCTTGATTTTCTGGGGTAACATTAGCTAACAAGAGCAGGGGGTCATTTTCTCTGGTTAGAACATTATATCCCAGTGCAGACATCAGTGCCTTGAGGAGAGGGGGCACAATAAGTTTTGATGGAGGGAGAAAAAAGGGAAGGTCTAGAGTATAGCGCATACTGGGGAAACAGAAGGAGGGAAGTCCCAAGCAGCCACCAGAGTGACAATGAGGCTATCAGGTACCTTGGTGTGGGACCAGAAGGGAATGAGTTGGAGCCAATGAATTTTGACCTTGCCTACTTCATGAATTTCCTCAGAACTGACTGTCTTCATCAACTACTTCCTGATACATGTTACTTACCCTCTCTGGGCCTCAGTGTTCTTTCCTATAACATGTACCTATAATGGGGTGAATTTGGAACTGATGACTTCTAAGCTGCTTCTCAGTTCTCACATTATACAGTTCTCTAGCCTCTACCACTTTCCTGTGTCTCACTCTCATATACATACCCACTGAACCTACTAATTCCCAAATACCTTTGGCTCTTGGATAAACAGTGGATACCATCTTTTAGAACATGGACTCTTATAGTTGGAAATAACCTTAGAGCCTAACTAGTCCAACCTCATTTTCACATGAGGAAGCAGAAAATGATTTGCTCAAGGTCACAAAGCTAATTAATGGTCTAAACCTGGACTAAAACTCAAGTCTTCTCACTTTTTTTTAAACCATAAAAGTATTTTATTATTTTCTAGTTACATGTAGAGATAGTTTTTTTAACATTTATTTTTATAAGATTTCTAGTTTCAAATTTTTCTCCCCCCCTCCCCCAAGTCTTCTCACTCTTAACCCAGTCCCTTTCCTCTGTATTCCAAGCTGTCCAGGGTTGATGAGAGGAATTTGGAAAGTGGATGAAGGATGGTAACAAAAATCTAGGTTTCCTTAACTTTCCTTCCTTTGACTACTTCTGTGTAATACTTACTCCACCAGTCTCACTGGATTTGTCCTCCAACCCACCAGGGACAAGAAGCCATGAATACTGGCCCTGAGGAAGCTGCTTATGGTGACAGAAAACTGTAATGGAGAAATTTTTCTCATCATCTTTACCTGTGCTCTCTTGGGCATTACTGACCTTCTCGACTCAGACATCTGTAAGAAGAGATGGAAAGAAGAAAGGCAGGAAAAGGGGAAGGGGGAACAGAGAGAGAAGACAGAGACAGAGACAGAGACAGAGAGAGACAGAGACAGAGAGAAATCAAGCAAGGAATAACCAGAGGGCTCCAGTGTGGGGAGAGCTCACAGGGAGTTGGCTGCATTCCCCGGCCTTAAGCCAGAGCAATCATCTCATTTCCATAAGCCCTAAGTCCACCCACGACCACAGGCTTTGGGCGACCCCCAAAGGACTCCATTTTATCCCCTTCTCCCCTGCAATGAACCAATGGGGGGGTGCTTAATGTGGGAATGTCCAAAGCAGTGCCCTGAGACAGAGCATGGCTCTCAAGGTGAATGAAGTGCGTTGAGAACTGGGCTGGAACCTGAAGGAACCATATTCTCCTCCTCTTCCCCCCCTCCCCCCAAGTTACAAATGGCCCTATGATTAATAGGGGGAGGTAAAAGAAAAGAGGGAGGTTGGGGGAAGGGTGGGAGAAGAGAGAGTAAGGAGGATGGATAGAAAAGGGATTGGAAGAAGAAAAGGGAGTTTGGGGGAAGGGACACCAGCCTCGCGAAAGCAGGACGCTGTTGGTGAAGAGGCTGGAGCTGGGCTTGAGGGAATCGTGGTTAGAAGAGCCAAGGGTGGGCAGCCTGGAGCTGGGATACTCACGGTCCACTCCCCCGCCCCTCCCCCAGGCTGCCAAACAGAAGACATTGGAGCATCCTCACCAGAACTTCATCTTAGAAGCCAAAGCTCTTACAAATATGCCCATTTTTTTTGTTTTGCTTTTGCTAACTCCCCCAGTTTACCCACCAGCACAGAATCCTCCAGTGCTCTATCCCAGGGGGCAGTTTAGGAAAAGAATGGTTAGCAAAGTGTTTGCCAGAGCAAAGCATTTCCCATACTGAGCTCTCCCAGGAGTCCAGCCTTCTGGGATGTCATTCCTGGAATTCATTTCTGTTGATCCAGAGGGGAAAAAATATCTCTGGCACCCGAGAGACCCCCCCACCCCCTTCTGGGGCTTACCCTGTGGGACATTTCTTTCCAGATTGACCCTTTCGCCTGTGCCAGGTTTTGAGAGCTTTTTTGTTCATTTGAATAAATTTTAATCCATTTATTTCTACATCATTTCTTGGTGGCTCATTCAGACAATCAATGGGGGAATCTCAAGTTGCTTTCCGTATGGGGCCCGGTGATAGAGGTGGCTTTTAAAAAATGCTGCTCAGCTGACTAATTAATATCCCTAGCAAATTAGATAATTCCAGTCCTGAAGAATTAAACTCCATCACCTCTGGGTATAGGCTACCTCATGGGGAGGAAGAGAGAGGAGAGAGCCAGAAGTAGAGGCAGAAAAAGAGACAGAGCTTCAGAAAGATAAAGAAACAAAGCCAGAAAGAAACACAGAGATCAGTATAGAGAAAGGAAAACACAGTGAGATAGTGTGGGGGAAGAAGACAAGCAAAGAGAAGGGGAGAATGTAAGCAATGCATTCCTCACACGGAATTCAGGGACATTGTTGTTGTAATTAAATTCCCTCAAAAGTCTGCTAAGTTGAATAACACATCCAGTTTCTTTGTGTGTGTGTGTGTGGGGGGGGGGTGTTAGACCTTAAATCTTGTATTAAGAAATAAATGGGGGGGCAGCTAGGTGGCGCAGTGGATAAAGCACTGGCCTTGGATTCAGGAGGACCTGAGTTCAAATCCAGCATTGGACACTTGACACTTAACTAGCTGTGTGACCCTGGGCAAGTCACTTAACCCTCATTGCCCTGCAAAAAAAAAAAAAGAAAGAAAGAAATGGACTCCCTCACAATTGCCTCTCCTAAGGGGTCAGGTGTTGAGGACATTGAATTCAGTAGTAAGGGGGAGTCCTCCTGCTGGGCACACTTCCACACTTTGAAGGGGAGATTGAAAAGGGGAAAGAGGACATCATTGGAGACATCATTGCCTTGCCCTGATCAAATGGTAATATTATGCCTTAGAATCATTAGATTTATTTAAGGAAGAGATCTAAGAGATCACTTAGTCCAATTATCCCATTCTCTAGCATCCTTGACAGATGAGTGTCCTGTTTCTGCTTGAACATTTCCAGTGATGGGGTCCTCACTACCTAACAAGATGACTCATTCCATTTTCAAGTAACCCCTAATTGATAACAAGTTCATTCTTATATTGACCCCACATTTGCCTCTCTGAACTGCCCCCACCCCCTCATCCACTGGTAGCTCCCTTCTAGGGCTACACATACCAAGTCTAATCTCTCCCCCATAGGAAAGCCTTTCAAATACTTGAAAGCCATTATCCCAGTCCTCCTAAAACTTCTGTTCTCCCAAATAAATATTCCTGATTCCTTCTATCATTCATCTTATGGAGACCTGAACACAATAGTCCCCATGTGCTCTGACCCATGCTGAGTGCAGTGGGATTATTCCATCTCTTGTTCTGAATACTCTCATTCCATTCACATCATGTTAGCTTTTTTAGTAGCTACATCATACTGCTGATGCAGTGAACTTGTAGGTCATTAAAAGTCCTCATTTCTTCCTTAGAAACAGCTATCTAGCTAACCATAGCCCCCTTATTCCATACTTTTGAAGCTGACTTTTTGAACCTGTATTGTACTTTACATTTGTCTCTACTGAATTTCATTACATTCGATTTTGTACACAGCTTATTTGTTATATTCAATATTCATTATATTTGATTTTATCACTACTGATTCAGGTCTTTTTACATCCAGATGCTGACATTCAATTACTAGTTATCCATTCACACTTTATATTATTAATAAATTCAATAAACATGCTATCTATATATCTTTGTCCCCATCATTGATTAATAACAACGATAAAATTTAACAGAACAGGGCCAAGCATAGAACATTATGGTATTCCATGGGATACATCCCTCCAGACTGATCCTAATAATAATAGCTAACATGTATATAATATTATATATATATATTTTATATTATATTTATATATAATTTGTATAATGCTATCTATGTACCAAGCACTGTGCTAAATGCTTTACAATTATTATCTCACTGGATTCTCACAACAACCCTGGAAGGTAGGTGCTATTTTTATGCTCATCTTACAGATGAGAAAACTAAGGCAAACAGGAACAAAGCGATTTGCCCAGGACCATATAGTAAGTATCTGAGGCTGAATTTGAACTGAGGTCTTCTGACTTCAGGCCTAGTTCTCTACCCACTCTACCACCTTGGCCACCCCACAGTGAACTTTTATCCATTGACCAATATTCTTTGAGTCTGTTCATTCAACCAGCCAGATCTACCCCATTATACAGTAATGAAGAGGTGGTGGGCAAAGTATGGCCTGTAGGCACTACCTGTTTTTATATATCTCAGACCTAAGAATGGTTCTGTCATTTAAAAATTAAGTTTTGTTGTATTTTAAAATGGAAAAAACATTTTTAGCTCATGGACTATTGCAAAAACAGGCCCCAGGCTGGATCTGGCTTCCTGGCTGGACCCCTGTGCATATTTCTGCATCTTGTCCATAAGAATATCATGAGACATTTTTTTAAAATGCTTTCCTAAAATTCATAAGGAAAGACCATTCCAAAGGGAGTCAGGAGACCTGGGTGCAAATCCTGGCTACTTAACAAGCATGTGAGTTGGACAAAACACTTCAACTCTCTAAGCCTCAGTTTATACAGCTGAAAAATGAGGTGGTTGGATTTAACTTCCAAGGCTCCTGACATATGAACTCTGATTCTATGCATATATTGCTTTCAGGGAACCATGTTGAAGAATACTCAAAGCAAAGGTTATGTGACTTTTAAAAAGAATACTCAATAATTTTGAGTGTCCGGTCTAGAATTCAGAATATCTGGTTCAGAGTCATCTCTTGCTTTCCCTAACAGAACAATGGATTGAGAAACCCTGGATCTAAATTCTTGTCTCAGTTCTGCCCCTAATGAGTGACTTTTGGCAACTCACTTCATCTCCATGGGTGTGATTTTCCTCATCTGTAAAGTGAAAGAGTTGGGCTACATGACCTCTTAGGTCCCTTGGAGAACTCTGATTATCCCACGATGCTACTTTTCAAGCCATCTCTCCCCACTCACCCTCAAAACCCACTTCCATTCTTTCCCTTACTCTTGAGCTTCAGAGTAGGTCTAGGAAGCTATTTCACCTGGGTGGTAGTGGGGAGAGGCCATCACCAGTTCTTGTGGTGAGCGTGGTTTGCCATCTGGAAATTCCTTAGACTTGACAAGATAAAGAAAACAGGGGCAGGCGTCCCCTGGTGACTTGGGAGGTCTCTTCTCCAGCTATTTTTACGTCCTACCCTGGCAGATGATTTTTCCTAGATATTGGCAACTCTCAATAACTTCCCTTAAGCCAATGAACTAATATAATAATCGTAGCTAGAACCTGAAGGTTTGCAAAGTGCTTCATATATATTATTTGATTTGGTCCTCACAACAACCTTGTGAGGTAGGAGCTATTATCCCCATTTTAGAGATGAAAAAATTGAGACTGAGAGAGGTTAAATGACTTTCTCAGGGTTACAGAGATAAGTAAGTATCTGAGGCAAGATTTAAATTCAAGTCTTCCAGATGCTAAGTGCAGTACTCTATCCACTACACTACCTAGTTGCTAATCCCTTCCTCCCCATGCCTCTTGTATTGGTATCACAGGTCGTAGATGTTCCTTCCATAGTATTAGAAAGTACAAATTATGGTAAGGTGTTGATGACTGATATATATCAGCTTAATTATGTTCTGATTTCAAGGGCACATACATTTTTATAGGAAAATCTAAGCCAAAGAAATGGCTTGGAATTTTAGGTATTATAGCACACAGGCTTATTGGATATATATTTTCTGGGCAGGGTAGTCACACATATGGGGATGGTGCAGGAGCCCAGGCTAGAGTACAGAAGAAAAGACCCTAACTCCATTCAAAGCCTCCTAGGTTTACCCTAAGGTCAATACCTAAGATGCCTTCTATGCCTAAAAAGCCCTCCTTTCCTCCTTCCTTCCCGGTTCTCTATCCAAATTCTTATTTTATCTTTTCCTTAAATTCCCAGGGACCAGGCAGCTACACCACCTCTTGGCCTGCTCCATGACATATGTTGTCCCTGTTCCTTCCTTCACTTTCTATTTCCCCTTTACATGTTCTATTTCCTTGTTAGAATGGCAGCTCCTTGAGGAGAGGGACTGGCATGCTTGTGTTTATATTTAGTATATAGTACAATATGTAGCACAAAGCAAGCATTCAATAAAGGCTTTATCTATCATCTATATTATCTATTTATCTATCTGTCTGTTAATCATCCATCATCTATCTAACATCACTTTCAGGATATCATTGGTCCTCCTCAAGAACCAAGGACAAACAACAATCTGTCTATCTATCTATCTATCTATCTATCTATCTATCTATCTATCTATCTATCTATCTATCTATTATCTGTCTATCATCTATCACCTATCTCTATCATCTCTATATAGCTATCATCCATTATCTATTTTTCTTTCTATCATCTATCTATCTTTCTACATATCACCCATCTGTCTGTCTATCCAATCCACAGTTTGATGAGGTATGTTGTCCCCAGGAAGTAATTATCACTTAGCGCATGCAACAGTATCCAACCCTTCCTTTCCCCACCACTATACACAATACTTTATCTTTTGAGTATGGAGAGGGGCTCATTTGCCATTAACTTCTGCTGGATAGGAGGAAGTCCAAGAGAAGCCAGCCGCCACCTTGCTCAGCCATAGTACAGAGATTTGTAGGCATACATTCATCTGACATTATCCAACCTGGTTAGCTGGAACAATGAGGAATTGAGAGCTTCTGGAATGTAAGATACCTTCCTTGGAGTCCCTGTCTGCCCCAACTCCCTGCTAACCTGATACACATGACATCTTCCCTCTAAGAGAGGGGGGGTCTCAACATTTTTTGTTTCATGAAACCCTTTGGCAGTCTGGTGAAGCCTTCTCAGAATCATATTTGTTGTCTCCATTCATAATTGAAGGTAAAATGCTAAATTTCCCTTAGAGGTTAGTGAAAATAAAGAGGTGATTTTTTTTTTACCCATCCAAGTTCATGGAGCCCCCGAAATCCATCCATGGAGTCCTTGAGGTCCATGGATCCCAACTTAAGAACTCCTGCTCTAAGAGGGTAATATTCTTTGTGTATAATTGTGTGGGTTATTTCTCCCATGTATTGAAGCCTCCTTCCTTGTTTCTAAAAGGTCATCACTTTCAATTTCAGCCCCCCAAAGAAAGCTTTGCAAAGAATTCCCTACCTTCTCTGGCCAGCCATGAGGCAAAAGGTAAAGCAGGACAGTATTCTAGTGTCTTCCCATCTTTCTTCCCTTTCAGTGAGTCACCTCCTGCTCTGTCCTGGCATTGATCCCCTCTTTTCTGCCAAGGTATTCAATGCCCTTATGCTGTCCCCCCCAGTGCAAAATTCCTCTTCGGGACGGCCCTTATTTCACACTGGCCTGTGCTATAGATTCATCTCTCCTCCTTATCATCAAGACTTGGCTTCAGTTAGTTGTCCCTTTGGAAAGGACAATTCCCAGGAAGGTATGGATGACTGATACCAGCTTAATGTGTTCTTCTCTCAAGAGGATAAGCACTTTATCAGGGTATGTCTCAACCAAAGGAATGACTTGCTAATAGTGGAATTTTACGCACTGGAGCAGGAAGGTTGTCAGAGTAGCCCAAGTGATCCAAACAAGGGAAAATAATGCCTGGGTGAACCCTTCAAGTAACACCTACTCTTTCTATGGGTACGACAACCTCTTTGCCCAGCTTGGGAACCCCTACCCCAAAGATCCTCATCTACCCCCAAACACAATAGGAGCCGCTAAAGCAATAACCAGACTTCAGATCTTTCAGTTTCTAGTGTACTTACGCTCCATCCCCGTACACCTTGACAGCATTGACACAGTTCTTGGCCCAGCCCTGGCTCTGAAGGAAGGGGCAGTCCTCTGTAAACTCCAGGCACTGACCTGTGAAGTTGCAACCCTCAAAGATTTCCAAGCGGTAGTGTTCCCCATGCTTCAAGGTCAGAAGTATTTGCGGAAGAAAAGAGGATAAGAAAGAAACAGCGAAGGTGTTAGGGTTTGGGTTTGTTTTTGGTGCCTCCCTCCCCAACCAAGAACCTAGGCAATAAGTATAGATGATCTATATCAACTTCCTCATTTGATAGATGGGGAAAATAAGGCCCAGAGAGGGCAGATGACTTGCCCAGGGTCACACAGTGACCTTGTCAGTGACAGAACCTCTTGTCTTTCAATCTAAAGCTTTTTCTACCACATACTGCTATCAATAAAGCAAGTGTTGTAGGAGCCTTCAGGAGAAGGAAATGTGCTTTAAAAAGTCAAATGTGGGAGCAGCTAGGTGGCGCAGTGGATAGAGCACCAGCTCTGGAGTCAGGAGGACCTGAGTTCAAATCTGGCCTCAGACACTTAACACTTACTAGCTGTGTGACCCTGGGCAAGTCACTTAACCCCAATTGCCTCACTTTTAAAAAAGTCAAATGTGGTGATATTATTAATATCTTATTTTGGTCTTTTTGCTTTTTCTTATGAATATATTTTTTTTTGCAGGAGGGTTAAGTGACTTGCCCAGGGTCACACAGCTAGTGTCAAATATCTGAGGTCGAATTTGAACTCAGGTCCTCCTAAATCCAGGGCCAGTGCTTTATCCACTGTGCCACCTAGCTGCCCTTCAAAGTGTTTTCATACATATTATCTTCTTTGTTCCTTATAGTACCCACTGTTGCCCCCAGAGAATTATCCCTAGTCTTATGAATGGGAGAAACCGAAAGCAAGAGACTAACTCAAGACTACACATTTAACCTCTGCTTCAGTTTCCTCATCTGTAAAATAGGGATAATAATAGCACCTGCCTCTCAGGATTGTTGTGAGGATCAAAGAAGTTAATAATGTAAGTGGTTACTTGGCACAGTACCCTGCACAGGGTGCTATATAATTGTTAACTATTACCACCATCATCATTGTCACACAGCAAATGAGTACCGGAAACAAGATTAGAACCCAGGTTTCTCAACTTCTAGTCAAGGGATCTGTCTCTTATGTGTTACTCATACACATACACACTCATATACACACACACACTCATACACACACACACTCATGCACAGCAGTGCATATTGGAATCAATAGGCTCTGATTCTTACTATTTATATGACTGTCGCAATCTCTCTAGGTCTTAGTTTCTTCCCTAGTAAAATGTACAAGTTTAACATATATAATCTTTTTCTGTTCCACTTTGAATATAAAAATGGTCTTTTTTTGGTATTTGTCAAGTTCACCATCTTCATCACTAACACCACAGTACTGACCTGACCAGGCTTTTGTGAGGAAAGTGTCTTGCCAAGATCAGGATCAAGTAAAATGTGAATTATTAGTGGTGTTGTAACCAGCACATGTCCCTTTCTGTTTTCCCAAGAAGGCCACATACCACCCATCGTACTGGGCCCAGGATTGTTTAAATTTTAAAAAAAAGAATAGAAAGCTTTTGTTCCAACCCAAAGCCAAAAATATAAAATAGGCAATAAAGAAACATCTTTTTTTGCTGAAGCCACCACTGGGATTTGCATCACCATTCACTTGGAGCAGGAAATACATATCCTTGTAAGATAATGTGCATATTCAGAGGAAAAAGAGAGAACATTGTTCCAATATCCAGGCCCTAAGGGTCCTTCAATGTTAGAGTAAATTCCTTTGGGAAGCTCTGGACTCGGGTGCACATGAATCTGTGATGCAAGTTGGCCCCATGGATATTTTTTGTGAAAACAGCATTCACAAAATACCTAGTATATTTTTCATATAAATAGCATTATGCTGACTTTGGTGCCAACAATTTTCATTCTTTTCTCCAACAGCCGTGGCCTTGCTGAGATGCTGGGAAATCATTTTTAACCATTGGCGCTGCCAAAGTGCAGCTGGCTTTGCAGCAGTTTTGGGTCAAAAGAGGATCCAACATACAGAGGGGCTTCTAGGGCCCCTGATCCCCAGAGATTTGTCAGGGCTTTCAGGCAATGTGAGCTCAGGGTTGCTCAGCTGGGCAAATCCTCTTGCTCCCATTCCAAGGACACAAGACTCACAGCTGGACAGCATGTGCTAAGACGGTTGATTTAAGTGAGAAGACCCTAGGAAGGCCGGCCATCATCTTCCACCACAGGATTGGGAAATCACACTGGGCGTGCATCTGCTAACACCTTTGGGCTTAGGAAGCCGTACTCGCAAAGCTGCGACAGGCACTCACCATTCCCACTGGCCGACAGGAGCCCATGTGGTCGTTGTGACCGTTCCAGCGATAGAAGTCAGGGTACTCTCCACGTTCCAGGATGTACTGCTGCCCTCGGAAGTCTGGGTGGTCAAAGCAAATCCAGGCACCACTCTCCACTCGGATAGAGTTGACCCTGTTCATGAAGCCTCGGTCCTGGAAGTTGTCACAGTCCCCACAGACCTCCAGCTTCCGACCAGTGAAGTACTTGCCCTCATAGAAAATTATCTGCAAATTTAATGGAAAATGGGTCAGATTAGGGAATGGAAGCAAGAATTTTCTCCCCAGTAGATCACTGAATAAAGGATATGAATAAAATGTTTCTTAAGGAGGAATAGAAAATATCAAGACATACATAAAAGATGGATAAAAATCATTAACAAGAAAAGTACACAATAAAATAACTTTAAGGTTTTACCTTATGCCCAGAAAATTGGGGGGAAATGACAAAAGACAAAAATAGTCAATGTTGGACCAGTTTCAGGAAGTCAGACCGACTAATACATTGTTGGTGGAGCTATGAATTATTGCGATCAATTTTTAAACCATAGAATGTGATCAATGATTTGGAGAGGGGAAGGGGGGAAAGGAGGTAGAAAGTAGAAGTTAGAAGAAGGAAAAGACAAAGTAGACAAATGAGTATAGGTCACTTACTAAAGGTCCACGGGATCTTAGTCCTATAGTCCAACCCCTCATAGTACAAACCAGTAGGTGGGTCAACTAGTACTTACTAAGGACCTGCTACATACACATTAGACACTGTGCTAAGCTCTGGGAATACAAAGAAAGGCAGAGTAAGCAAACAAAGTCAACTGTGCAAGCATTTATTAAATGGTCACTTTATGCTGCCGAAGCCCAGAGAAGTGACTTTCCAACAGGGGCACACAGATCTCCTAACTCTAGACCCAACTGTTCTTTCCTATGCAGCTCCCTAAACAAACCTGTCCTAGGTCAAGTTGAATTGACCAGATGGACTCCTAGAACCGAGGCTGGGCATCACTAGTCCAACCCTCTCATCTTACAGATGAGGAAGGTGGGACCCAAGGAAGTTAAGCGATTTCCCCAAGGTCACATGGGCAGTAACTGATAGGGGAGGGATCTGCACCCAGGAGGTCAGCCTACTAGAAGTCTAAAAAACTCTGAACTGGGGGGCTGGGGGCTGAGGGTGGTTGTTCATATTACACAAGGATTCCTCACTATTCAAAAGTTTTCCTTTTTAAGAGTGAGGACTTCTCTACAGCATTTAAAATGCGACCCGATTTACAAAAATTTGATGTGTACTTGATTTTTCCTGAACACACACACACACACACACACACACACACACACACACGCGCGCGCGCGCGCGCGCGACACTCTATTTGCATCAAGAGCAGACTACAGAAGAACCAGCCTCAACCTCATTCCCCACTTTCTGGGCTCCAACCCCATTCCCTCTCTCCCCAGTTAGGCTGGCCTCTCTCAACCTCCCCCCTCCCCTCCGCCTGCTCTCCCCCCACCTCCGCCCTGGCACAGCGCCTGCTTGCCCCAGTCTGTACTCACTTTCCCGGAATACTGCGACATGTTCCTCCTACAGCTGTCTAGAGCCCCAGATGCACCCCTAGAGTCCGCCGTGACGTGCGACGTGCGGGTAGTTGGACGCCCCAATATATAGAGGGGCGGGGAGGCGCCGTCTCAGGGCCTGGGACCTCGGGACAATGACCCGGCCCCCAGGGCTTTAGAGCTAGTGCTTCGTCGGCAGCCTGCCCCTGCCAGGGCCCTGCTGATGCCAGGGTTTGATTGAGAGCCGATAGTGGGACAAAAGATTTGCTTGGCCTGGGCCGCGACCTATTAGTGACGATGAGTGCTTTCCTGCCATCTGGGCACGTCTTTTGCAGGGGAGGGCCCGGGGCTGCCCCATTGACCCTGCTTTCACCAGGGCCCTTCTCCGGAAAAGAAAACCCATTGAACTAGGAGTCAGGAGGTCTGCCACAGAAATAGCTGTGTGACCTTTCCAGGTCCTGCTCCCCTCCCCCCCCCCAATCCACACCCCAGCGATCATTTCCAAAATGAAGAGGGAGGATCAAACAGCCTCCCAGGTCTATTCTGAGAGCCTGTATCTGGACTGAAGGGAAGAGGGGAGGTTGTTTTCAGGGCTACCCTAAAAGGAAAGGGGCTGTTGCCCAAGGAAGTCACATCGTGTGTGCCCACATTGTGTGTCCTCTCCTTGGCACCCGGGATCATAGATCTGAAGCAAGAAGGTTCCTTAGAGATCATTAATTCAACCCCTCCATTTAAGGAACCTGAGGTTAAAAGACATGAAGTGATTTGCTGGAGGTCACTCAAATTGTAAGACAGGGAGCATTTAAACCCCCCAGTCCTTCAAGTTCAAATCTAGGCTCTTTCCACTGTGCCCCACTTCTATTCCCACCATTTCACCCCCTTTGACATCAATTCTTTCAATAGCTCTTGTCCTTCTGTTCAATTATAAATGCCTTGAGAGCAAAGTTCATATCCTAGATAATTCCTCCTATGTAATAGGTGTTTTACAAAGATTGGTTAAATGAAAGAAAAAAATGAATGCTTGGTTTCTCTTCCCTATATCACATGGGTATCTAGTTGCCATTGATTGTAAATTAATGAGAATGAGGACCAGGTCTTAGTTATCTTTGTATGTTTCAGTGCTTTGCCCACAGTATACTTCAATATATGAGTGGTCTTATCCATTCATATGTCTATTTTCTTCATAGCCTTTCTGGGCCTTCTCATTCTGTCCATGCTCTCCCATAGACCTCCATAGGGGTTCTACCCAACATGCTAGAAGTTTCCCTCCAGTTTGGGGCTTAAAAAAAAAGTTGTATGGGTACTAGTCCAGCACGCCAGCCATCTTTTTGTTAACCCTCCTCACTATATCATCAACCCATCTCCTTTTCCAATCAGAATGTTATCCCTTGTGACCTACCTATTCTTGCACATCAGTCATCATTAGAAATATGTTGGGAGTCACACCCACCCCTTTGCTTGGCCTTTGTGCTACTCATAACTTTGAACCTTTGAAGATTGTGGCATTCCAAGAGTGGTGACAAGTTATAAAGCATCACCAGGAAAATGGTTGCATTTAACAGATGTCTTTCTTGTTTTATTTTGTGCTGGGGAGCAGCTTGGGAGCATTAAAAACACTGCACAATTTCCTACATTCACTCCAATTTGCTTTCTTTCTCCTATTCAGTTTTGGGTCAGATTCATTTCCCATGAGCAGTGCCAGTCCCAGATACATGAACTAATAGATGAACTCAATGGCCTGACCTTCCAATGGCATAGCATCCTCTTTGCAGATATTGTGCTGATTGTATCAAGCCCCTGAGCATTACAGAGCCTCCTTAATGAGATCCATGATTCCTCAAAAGAGGAAAATCCAGATGGAAAAACTAAATGAATGGAAAACTGCCTGTTTGTAGGTAGTAGTAGGTTCTCATTAAGTAGCTGTTGAATGAATGACCTCTGGTTAAAATTAACGTCAAGGACTGCCTTAAAGGGGAAAAAGAACCCCCAAATAAGACAGTCAGTGGAATGTGAAAGAGGGAAGGTGCAGTACTAACATTTGCCTTTATGAGCAGATCTGACCTTTCAGTCTTCCCTGACTATGCAGAGCAACAGCCTTCGGCTGTCTGCTTGGGACTAAGAAATGGACAGAAGCAAAGGGGAGATTCCACAAAGACTTAAAGGGACAGAGAGGACGTGGCATACCTCCTGGTTGTCAGAAATTTGAACTGAAAGGCTAGGTTAGAAATGACTGGGTGGAATGGCAATACCAGGCTTCTGTTTTCTAGGGACTGATGTAGAGTTCACTCCCTCCCCTTTATATAAGTGAAAACAACAGTCAGAGCTACTTGCTAACAACAGAATGCTAAGCAGAAAAGCTGGATCCCAGGATTCCCCATCCATGCCATGTGCTGCAAAGATGAGCTCAAACTACACACACACACACACACACACACACACACACACACACACATACACACACATCCCTCATGGGGATTGGGGGGGAGCAGAGAAGTGGAACTGTGTCCCCTGAAACAACACTGCATCTTTGTCAAGTATACTTTCCAAGCTGTTGAATATATTTATGTTGTTAAGTATTATAGAGTCTGTTTTCCGCCTCTCCGTTCTCTCCCCACCCCTCAGGAGGTATTGGAGTTGTTCAGGACTGGGCTGGCCAGACCACCTCCTGCTGATGCCCCAGGCCCACTTCCTACTCCCTCATCTCATATATATGGTTAAGCTGGTAATGTGAAGGTTAAAGAGGAGCCCAGATCTCCTACATAAAAATCTAGCAAAAGAAAAACAAAAAATAACAAAAGTAAGCTCTTTTACTCAGTTAAGAATTGAAAGAAGAGAAGTCCAGAATTCAGTGAAAACTAGGAGACAATTTCCACCAGAGAAGTCCTACAAAGTCATGGTAAATGGACCTAAAGCCTGTGAATAATAAAAGAGAAGCCATGCCAGGGAAAAGATGAGTAAATAAAAGAAAACTCCAGTTGCAATGAAGAAATATTATGGATTAAAAGAAACCCAAGAGGTAGGCATTAATGAAAAGAGTGACTCCACACAAGCATTAGCAAATCCATAAGCTAAAAGAAAAATGACTTGGCCACAAGGACTACACAAATAGCTAGAAGAAATGAAACAAGAGTCAAGTGTTAAGGCTAAAATTCTAGCCAAACTGTCAAAAATATCTAATGAGTGGTCGCCAATAAATTATAAGCTTTAGCAAGAGTTAGGCTTTTAAGCATTTATTAAGGAGAATAAGAATTTGGTAAAGAGAGAGAGAGAAAGGCCTACATTCATCTATCTATTAAAGGGAGAGCGAATTTCTAGCTCCCCTCTCCGCCAGAGTCCACAGGAAAGAGAGAGAGTCAGAGTGCCAGGCTCCCCCCTTCTTCCTCCCACAAGCAAACGTCACTTCCTGACACCAAAGAAAAGACTCCTGGTCTTGCCCTCAAAGACCTTTACCTCATGGGCGGATCTCTTCTACAGTGAGTCTCCAGCAGGTGGCATCATTCCAATCATTACACAAGAGTGGTGGTACATCCCTGCTATTGGGGATTTTGAGGCTGGTGGGCCATTTGAGTTTGGAGGTTCTGGGCTACAGCCAGACTGAAGTTGATCAAGTCTCTGCACTGACTGGAGGGGGGGGGGGCAACCAGATTGCAAAAAGAGGGGCAAAGTGATCCAGGTCAGAAACTGAGTATGTCAAAGCTTCCATACAAATCAATAGTGGGATTGGGCCCTTGAGTGGCTTGCTGCACTTCCAGCCTGGGTGAGAGAGAGAGAGAGAGAGAGAGAGAGAGAGAGAGAGAGAGAGAGAGAGAGAGAGAGAGAGGGAGGGGAAGGGAAGGGGAGAGGGAGAGAGAGGGGGAAGGGAGAGGAGGAGGGAAGGAAGGGAGGGAGGAAGGAACAAAGGAAGGAAGGAAGGGAAAGAAAGAAAAATGAAGCAAGAGATTTTTAAAATGTAATTAGAATTGAATTAAGATCTCTGGATCAAGAAATAATTTGATGGAGAATAAATAACTTAGAAGTAGAAAGCCTTACTGAACTAACAGAATACCTGAAAAATATCGAACAGTTAAAAAACTAAACAGTTTCAGCAAAAATGCTACAACAACATATTTATTTATTTATTGTTTTTGTTTTTGACGGGGCAAAGAGGGTTAAGTGACTTGCCCAGGGTCACACAGCTAGTGAGTGTCAAGTGTCTGAGTTCAGATTTGAACTCAGCTCCTCCTGAATCCAGGGCCAGTGCTTTATCCACTGTGCCACCTAGCTGCCCCCTAGAACAACATATTTTAAAAATTACACATCATAACCAAGGTTGGACTTAAATAAGGAATTCAGAGATTGTTCAATGTAAGGAAATCTATAAATATAATAGACGACATTAATAACAAAAGCAATAAGAATACCAGTTTTGAGATGCGGAAAAAGTTGTGGGTTTTTTTTTTTGCGTGTGTTGTTGTTGTTTTCGGGGCAATGAAGGTTAAGTGGCTTGCCCAGGGTCACATAACTAGTAAGTGTCAAGTGTCTGAGGTCGAATTTGAACTCAGGTCCTCCTGAATCCAGGGGTGGTGCTTTATCCACTGCGCCACCTAGCTACTCCTAAAAAGTTGTTTTTAAATAAAATACAACACCCCTTAAATATTAAAAAACAAAACCCAAACCCCAAAAAACAAACCCAAACTAACATTAAGAAGCACAAGAATAAATGGAGCCTTCCTTATTATGGTAAATAGAGACCTTTCCAATAAGATCAAGATGTTCAAACTACTATTATTTGATATAATTTAAGAAATATCCCCCTCCCGCCGTCCGTAGCAATAAGACAAGGAAAAGAAATGATGGAATATGCATAGGCGAAGAGAAAATAAAATTATTTTTGCAGATGATATGATGGTTTACTTAGAGAACTGTAAAATTAAGCTAACATAATCAAAACAATAACTCACTTCAGGAAAGCAGAAGGATATAAAATAAACCCTCCAAACATTTACTACCTGTGACCCTGGGCACATTACTTAAATTCCCTAGTTCTCAATTTCTTCATCTGTAAAATTGAGGGGGTTGAAACTGGTGGCTGGCCCCTAAAGTTCCTTCCAGCCTATGATTCAAATATTACCAACAAAATAGAGCAGGGCAAGTAGAAAGAGAAATTCCATTCAAAATGACTACAGAAATCTATAAAACATCTGGAAGTCCACTTACCAAGACCCATTCAAGACTTATGTAAATATGACTCTAAAACACTGGCGGGGGGGGGGGGGGGGGGGGGGGGGGGGGAGGGCGGTGCAGCTAGGTGGCGCAGTGGATAAAGCACCAGCTCTGGATTCGGGAGGACCTGAGCTGTTCAAATCTGAACTCAGACAGTTGACACTAGCTTTGTGACCCTGGGCAAGTCACTTAACCCTCATTCCCTCACAAAAACAAAACACTCTGGGCAGAAATGAAGATAAATTTAATTTGGAGAGATAGTCATTATTCAGGGTGGGGACCACATGGATATGATAAAAATGACAATATTACCTAAGTTAATTTACTCACATAGTGCCATGCTGATCAGACTACTAAAGACTTACTTTAAGGAATGAAAAATGACGGCAAAATTCTTCTGGAGGAACCAAAGGTCAAGAATCTCAAAGTAAAATAACCACGACAACAAAAGTGGGAAAGAAAGGGAGCCTGCAGCGCGAGGTCTCAAAGTATGCCCCAGAGCAGTAATCAATAGAAGCCTGGCTCTCCCTGGCCATCCCCTCTTCCATTTGTTTGGTCTTCAAGGATTTCATTTTGTTCTAATCCTGAACCCGGACGGATGGACCAGCCTGAGTCAGCAGAGCCTTGAACACAAGGTAATCTCCAGACCACCAAGAGGTTTCTGAGGAGGATTTTAGAGGATAAACTATTATAATGGTTCCTCTTTTGGAGATGAAGCAACTTGAATATTATCTTTGTATCTAAGAAACGTTGCCAATAACACCCTTCTGAGGCTGCCCTCAAAAAGGCAGCGCACTTTTCAGGTTAGGCAGAACTGGGCCGACAGATTTTCTCTGGCTAAGGGACAAGACCAGGCAAAGCAGGAAGAATTCAAAACAGAAGCGAATGTGTTTGGGGGTTTGTTTTTTGTTTTGTTTTGTTTTACTTTTAGTGAACATGAAAAATGACCGGCCAAGGACCTAGTGCTTGGCATGAATAGTATTTCCCTTTGGATTCAGAATCAAAGCTCTTATTAAAATGGAAGACAGGCTTAGGTTTCTCTAAAGTATTTTTTAAACCACCTTTCTTTCTCCTCCTTCCCAATCCAAAGTTCCCTTCTCCCTGACCCAGGGTTGGCCTTATTAACAGGCAGTTGCTTCGGGAGAGTGATTCCAGAAGGGTCCAGTCCTTCCCCCCTCCTCTCATAACTAACACAGGCAGTTTAGGTTCCCAAAATTCCCTAGGAAGCTTTGTTCCTTTGGGTCCCAATGGCTTTCCTTTAATAATCCTCTGTTTGAATGTAAATGATCCCTAAAAGAAACAGTTATTGGTTAATACTTGGGGCAGGGGTGTGTATGTGTGCGCAGGGTGGGGGGGGGTCATTTGAGGAAGACAGCTGGCTGAGAGCAAGGGGTAGACACCCCCTGGAGGAGGAGAAGGAGGAGGGGGAGGAAGGGGGAGAGGAAAAGGGAGAGGGAGAGGGAGGAGGAGGAGGAGGGTGGAAGAGGAGGAGGGGGAAGGGAAGAGAAAAAGGAGGAGGGAGAGGAGGAAGAGAAAGAGGAGGGGGAGGAAGAAGAGAAAGAGGAGGGGGAGGAAGAAGAGAAAGAGGAGGGGGAGGAGAGAGGAGGGAGGGAGGGAGGGAGGAAGGGAGGGAGGAGGAGGAGGAGGAGGAGGAGGAGGAGGAGGAGGAGGAGGAGGAGGAGGAGGAGGAAGTGGTGGTGGTTCTTTTTAGTGAGCAATGACCAGCAAATGTTGATAGGTTCACAGGGACTCCAAGGGACCTTAGAAATCATCCAGTTTCATCTTCTCTTTTTATTTTCCAGATGAAAGAACTGACATCAAGAGAGGGGAAGTTACTTGTTCAGAGTCCCATAGGCAATAAGTAGAGTTACACAGTGCTGATTCGAACCCAGGTCTTTTGATTCCAAATCCGGTAGCCCTCTTTAGACCAAGCAGCATTGCTAGATCTCAGTCTTCATCCAGATTAAGAAGGGAGAAATAGGATTTCCCCCATTTTAGGGACAGGGAAACTGAGAAATTCAGTAGAGGTTTTCATCAAAACCTCCTTTAGGAACTGACCCTTGAAAGAAGCTGTGACCTAGAGAGGCTGATTGGGCCAAGAATAAACAGCAAGAGAGTAGGCAATAAAGGGACCAGAATTCAGAATTTTTAAATTCACAAAAAGGTGGGGTAGCAGGGCGGCTAGGTGGCACAGTAGATAAAGCAACAGCCCTGGATTCAGGAGGACCTAAGTTCAAATCTGCCCTCAGACACTTGACACTCACCAGCTGTGTGACCTTGGGCATGTCACTTAACCCCCGTTGCCTCAAAAAAAAGAAAAAAAGAGAGAGAGTTGCTTTGGAGTTATCTGGGTTTGAATTCCTGCTCTGACAATTACTAGTTGTGGGACTTTTAGGGGCAGCTAGGTGGTGCAGTGGATAAAGCACTGTCATTGGATTCAGGAGTACCTCAGTTCAAATAGGGCCTCAGACACTTGACACTTACTAGCTGTGTGACCCTGGGCAAGTCACTTAACCCTCATTGCCCCTCCAACAACAACAACAAAAAAGGGTGGGGTATGTGTCTTGGGGGTAAGGGCTTCCGGACCTTTTTTCTTTTTCGCCACTTCATTTAAAAAAAAAAATTCCAAACTCAAACACCAACTAAAATGAGCATTTCCATGTACAAAATAGAACAGAAAAGATTGTATATAAAAATGCAACTTTCTATTATGTAGAGCTTGCTTTTCCTTTTCAGCTTATAACAAATTTAACACATAATTTTTCAAAGCTACCTTTCTTATCTGTGTTTCCTTCTGGCCTTCTCTCTGTTCTCTGTGCATTAAAACATGCTTCAATGACCCTCTTTTCTTTCTTTCTTTTTTTCCTTTTTCTCCTTTTCTCTCTAGACTCAACTCTAGACTCTCTGGACTTCTTGCTCTACCATTACCCAGGAACCCTTTGACCCTAGAATCTCCTTCTGTCTTGTGATCTTCTCACCCTGAAACATACTTCTGCCCCTGTATCCCCTTTCTCTAATTGGTTAGTTCCTCCCAGAATCTCCATATTTCAAGGGAGCCATATTCACTCTGGTATGGGCCTGGGGTACCTCAAAAGTTTTCTGGGGGAAGTCAGGGAACCTTCTCCTTGAGACGCTAAATCAAAGGATGGACACACCTAAAGGCCAGTCTCCCCCATCTCTTGGGGAGACAATCCTATTAGGTGTGGCTGCTGCCTGAGTGGCACCAAGGGAACAGAAATAACTCCAAAAGTCCTTTCATTCAAGCCTTCACTCAAGCTTTCCCCACCCCCAAAGGGAACTTTCCACAGTCAGATGATCACCCATTGGTCCCACCACCATCTGTCCTCTATAAAAGCTTCAGCCTTTCTCCTGTTCAGAGAGATAGGTATCTCAGAGAACCATATGTCCAGATCTATCTCCCCTTGAAACTGCTCTCAAGTTTTCCTTTCTCTAGAGCTCAAATAAAATATTATTTTATTCTAATTGGATTTGTGTGTGAGAAGGTGGAATTATTGAAAGAGGAATTCCTAAGGACCCCCATACCAACCATTTCCCCCCTGACAACTCCTTTATTCTTCTGCAGGCTTTGCTCTTGACTCTCTGAAGTCCCTGGGTGGGTGCCTCTCACTTTCTTCTTGATTTTATGTGTTATCTTTCCCAATTAGAATGTAAGCTACTTGAGGTCAGGGATTGTGTTTCATTTGCTTCTATTTCTATTCCCAGTGCTTAGCACAGTGCTTGAAATATGTTAAGTTCTTAATAAGTGCTTGTTGACTTGACTTTTATGCAGGGGAGACACAACCCTTTCACCATCCCTTTTATCCCTTCTTTCTCACTCCATTAAAATTATTGTAACAAATACTCATAGTCACCCGCCCCCAACAAATTCCCCCATTGACTATGTGTGAAAACATGTCTCATTCTTCATTTTGAGTATATCACCTGTTTATCAGAGGTGGGTAGTACCCTCCATCATTAGTCTTCTGGAGCACTTTCCTGACATTTTCTTTTCTGAGAGGCCTATGGATCACAGTTCTTGTCCAAGAACAGAAATAAAGAAAAGAAATATTTAAGAAAACCTCATATCCAGCAGGAGACTAGACTCTGTCTAGTTACAGTCTCCAGAAACTTAAAATTGAGGGCCACTCAAAGGGCAATGAAGAGACCCAGAGTAGATGAGAGTAGACAGCCACATACTACCAATGGAGCATTGGGCAAGAGAAAGGTTAAACAAGATGCTATCAGAGATAGATCAACCAGACAAGTTGGTCATGCAGTGAAATGGAAGGAGAACAGATTGACAGCCCAGTATTCCATTTGGATTCATGCAATATCAAAGAACCTACAGAAAGTTCCCAATCTTGTTGGGTGGACTATATGCGAAGGATTTACAGGAAGACAAGAACAAAAGTCAAACAAGATGAAAAGTTGTGTATGGGTTGTATTCTTAACCTGTGACAAAGTAAGTATCCTTTTAGATGAGATCACAGATTCATCAAAGTGTAGTATTGGGAAAAGCAATGGATGGGTCATTCAGAAGACCTGGGTATTAAACTAGATCTGCTACTTCATGAGAAGCTGCTTTGCCTCCATAGGACCCAGTTTCTTCATCTGCAAATAAGTCAATAAAGAAACAAAAGAACAAATAACCCTGTCATCTCTGTGATTCCTTTGTGTCATCTTTATTTGTTGCCTATGTTTCTTTTTTTCATATATGACCATCCTAATTTAATTCTTTTCAACAAACATTTATAAGTACACACTGTGTGTAAGACGACGAGGCATGGTATTGTGTATCACTGGGGATACAGAGATCCATCTACCCTGTCTCAAGCAGTTTATAATAGGGGTGGGAAGACATGTACAGAAATAACTATGAAACAAGAACAGTGAGATAAGTGTAAAGGAGAAATCCAGGCAAATTGCTATGAGAAATCTGAGGAGGGAGAAGTCACTGTTATCTAGGGGAGGAGGGGAAAGGGAAGGAAGGCTTATAGGACCATTGATTTAGAGTTGGAAGGGATTTTAGTAATTATTTAGTACAGCCTTCTGATTTTACATATGAGGAAACTGAGGCCCAGAAAAGTTAACATTTGTCCAAGGTCACAAAGGTAGTAAGTAGGTACCAGAACTGAAATTTGAACTCAAAGCTTCATATACCACATCCATTGCACCATCCCTGCCTCCTTCTTTTAGGGAAAGTTTCCTGAATGAAGTGGTCAACCAAGTTGGTCCTTGAGGGAAATAAGGGACAAACAGATAGAAATAGTATGGAGGAAAAAGTCCCCTTTCACCATCCTGATCTTGGATAACTAAATCTGTGAACAGAAAGAGAGAAGCGAGAAGGTTAGGTTTGGGGGTAAAGATGAGTCAGGTTGGAGTCACACTGAGTCTGGATGGTGCTGGCCAGGCATCCAGGTAGAGACATCCTAAAGATAGTAAGAGCCTGGAATAACCTAATTTGCTTTTACTAACCCTGATTTTAGGACCTCAGGCGTCTTTGAAATTCTACTTCTCCTATACAAGTGATCACTGGGAACTTGCTATAGCTTACTTATACCATATTACTTATACCCCTTATGTCACATGTCTTTTCATTGCCCTTTGAGCGGCTTAAAAATTTTCAGTTGCGGGGCAGCTAGGTGGCGCGGTGGATAGAGCACCGGCCCTGGAGTCAGGAGTACCTGAGTTCAAATCCGGCCTCAGACACTTAACACTTACTGGCTGTGTGACCCTGGGCAAGTCACTTAACCCCAAATGCCTCACTAAAAAAAAAAAAAAAAATTTTCAGTTGCAATGGGGAGGGAAGCTTGATCGAGTCCATCAACCACTTACCCCATCTCATCTAAAGTAAGTGACAGGTCTTGACTTACCAGGTGAGTACTCTTCTCAGTTGAATCAATCTATCAATCATAGGTTTTAAATTGAATGTGAAAAGTCCTTCAGATGTCCTTGAAAGTCGCTGGATGAACTGAAGTGATGTTTTACAGGAAGAGTATTTGAAGAAACATGGGCCACCTATAAAACAGATCACCAATTTGGATTCCGGGATTCAAGCATCTGACATCTTAGGGTGAAACCGTCCTAGCTAAGTCTCTGAGAAAGAATCACTTGGAGGGAAGGAGAAGCATTCCAGTCCTGGCTCCAGTTTCCTCCTCCCCATTTGACAGAGGAAGACCTTGTGAACTTTGGAAGGATAGAGATCCTGGCAGGCCGCAGGATAATGGTAACCTAAAGAGCCAAGAATAAACTAGATTCAAAGAGAAAAGGCAGGCTTAAGATGCCACAAGAAAGTCTTCAGAAAAATCACCCCATGCCTGAGGGGAATTTCATGAGTTCCCCAAGGAAAGGAAAAAAAGAATATCCAGCAATTAGGAGCTGAAAGTAACCCTCTTTGTCATGCATGAAGTCTAAGCCCACTTTCCCTGGAACTCTGTATGTAGTAGGAAAATATATCATAGACTTGGGGAGTTTGGTGGGCATGTTTTGTACCAAGTGTTTTTAGTACGCCATCTTAGTAAATACCTTTTTCTACAAGACTGGCCGACTGATACCAATTGATACACTGCTAGGAGCTTCTGAGTTCTACAGCATTAGAAAGATACTCTCCACCCCCTTAGGGCTTCCAGTAGAGCGCTGAATAGACATAGTAGCCTCCATCTGTTCACCCAACCTGCCAGGGCAAGTGGGAGTTGGAAGAGTAAGGCCAGAACATATGCTACATATTTATTTGAGGCTGCGGTGTTCCCTGATGCCACATAGCATCACCAGTAGAACGCTGGTGTTTTTGTGACAATGTGGGGATCATTGAAAGCACTGTGAAGTTTTTCGAAGGTAATCAAACCCAGTCTCCTGCTTTTCAATCGCAATGTCTATTTATTTGCCGCATCTATCCAATATATACATGTACTCATAGGCTAACTCAATGTTATGTTCTGGGATATATGTATTTTTTCTCCTATTTCTTTCGAGTGTGCATGGTGAAAGCTACTTCTATTTTCTTTTGCATTGTAGTAAATGTCTTTGAGGATATGGAAAATAATAAAAAAAGAATGAATGGTAAAATCCCTGGCACCAAATGTTTCTCCTCAAACATCCAAAATTTAAGCAAAAAGAAAGATAAACTAGAGTTCTTAATACAAGGAAGCAAATTTGATTCACGGGTATCACTGAGGCTTAGGGAATTGACAACATGATTATAATATGGGGTTGTCCATATTCAAAAGAAACAAGATAGGTAAAAGGAGGATGGGATCATATTATGGCACTATATATTAAGAAAATATGTTGGAGCAGCTAGGTGGTACAGTGGATAGAGCGCTGGCCCTGGATTCAGGGGGACCTGAGTTCAAATCTAGCCTCAGACACTTGACACTTATCAGTTGTGTGACCCTGGGCAAGTCACTTAACCCTTATTGCCCCGCAAAAAAAAAAAAAAGGGAAAAAAAAAGAAAGTATATTCATGCGAAGGAATCCTTGCATTATAGATGGGGAGTATTGGGGTAAGGATTAATGAAGAAGATGGGCAGGTAGGTGGCAAAGTTGATAGAGCACTGCCCTTGAAGTTGGGAGGACCAAAGTTTAAATCTCATCTCAGACACTTACTAGCTGTGTGACCCTGGGTAAATCACTTACTCCCAATTTCCTTAAACAGAAAACATCTGGGGCCATCTCCAGTCATCTTGATGTATATCTTGCCACTGGACCCTGATGATTCTGGTGAACTTGCACAGCCCTCTCTCACTTAAATCCATTTCACTGAAAGTCATGACATCAACCCAATGTCACAGTCTACTTTCAGAACAAGTATAAACAACAACAATGAAGAGGGCAATGGAAGCATCCCCCCACCCCAATCTGCCCTTCCTAAGAAGAAAGAAAATAGAATTAGGAGTTTAGGGAAAAGATCAGAAACTGGACACAGGGGCATGATACAGTAATGAAGACATAAGCTCTCTCTTTTCCAAAAGCAGAGCAATTAATAGCTTTTTAACTTGCCATAATGATAACTTCATTTTTCAAAAGTTGGAGGAACCAACAAGGAAAAATTTAATTCTGGATTTGATTCTTATTAATGGGAAAGAACTGTTTGCTAAGGGGGAAATGATGAGAACTTCCAGGTGAAGTAAACATCTCCTCATAGAGTTTATGATAGAAATACATGTGGGTCCTTTTCCCTTTTTTATGATCTCTTTGGGATATAGACCTAGTAGTGGTATTATTGGGTTAAAGGGTATGGACAGTGTTTATTATAGAAATAAAGGAAAATATGTCCTAGTCTAGATTTTAGGAAAGTCTTAGGGGTTTTTTTAAGTTATAAAAAAGGCGATCAAAGAAGAGATAATACGGCTACCTCGGGTGGATGAGATAATAACTGATGACAGAAAGAAGGCAGAGCTTCTCCCTTCCCATTTTGCTTCCATTTTCTTTGCCAAGGAAAATGACCTTTGCACTGGAAATGGCAAAACAAAGAATTGCTAACAGGGAGTTGATCCCAAGGTAAGCAAGAATGTAGTAAAAAGAGCATTTAGCTGTCCTTGATGAATTGAAGTCACCTGGTCCAAATATTCCATATTCTTGGGTACTGGTAGAACTGGCAGATGGGATCGATGAATCACTGCCTCCTCTCATCTACTCTGGGTCTTTTTATTGCCCTTTGAGTGGCCCTGAATTTTAAGTTTCTGGAGTGCAAATATGCACTAAGCATATTTGGAACTAACCATATTTGGAAGATCATAGAGAACAGAGGTATAAAACTTGAGAAATTAAAATGTTTTTCCAGTTTTGTAAAAGCAAGAGAATAGAGTCAGCAAACTATTTGCCAGAAAATTTGATTTTTTTTCCAGGGAAATTCTAGAGTGGATCATTGAAAAGATGGTCAATGAATATCTAGAAAAAGCAGTGATTACAAAGAATCAACATGGCTTCATCAAGAACATACCGTGCTGGAATAACCTCATTTCCTTCTTAAAAAAAAAAAAAAACAATTTTACTAAACTGATAAACCAAAAGAATTTCCTAGATCTAGTTTGCCTTGATTTTAGCCAAGCATTTGATAAAGTATTTCATACCATTCCTGTGGAACAGATGGCAAGAAGCAGAAAAAAAAACCCAAACCAAAAACAAATAATTAAAATTTTTAAAAAAGAAGCAGACAAGATAATAGAACAATCAGATGGATTCTAAATTGGTTGGATGGGTCAACTGAAAGAATAATAATTAGAGTGCTGGGCCTGGAATCAGGAAGACCTGATTTCAAATCTGGCCTCAGACTTCTACTATCTGTGTGACCCTGGACAAGTCAATAACTCTGATTGGCTCAGTTTCCTCATCTGTAAAGCTGGTATATTGTATGGCAGAGTCAGGATTCAAAAAGATCTGGACAGACTAGAGCATTGGGTCAAATTTAATAAAATGAAATTCATATCAGTTCCACAATGAGCACATATAGCAAATAGTAAAGAAATCCAGTATTTGAATTATAACAAAACACAAATCAGAGAAGGTATACATAGGAAAATATGTGCCAAACAATAAAGAGTAAAGGAGCTCTCCTTTTGAGAGTTAACTCAGCTCACCCAAGAGATAGTGTCCTTGGGGGCAACTAGGTGGCACAGTGTATAAAGCACTGGCCCTGGATTCAGGAGGATCTGAGTTCAAATCCAGCCTCAGACACTTGACACTTACTAGCTATGTGACCCTGGGCAAGTCACTTAACCCTCTTTGCCCTGCCAGAGAGAGAGAGAGAGAGAGAGAGAGAGAGAGAGAGAGAGAGAGAGAGAGAGAGAGAGAGTCTTTGATCTCACCCAAGGGGAAACTCCCCAAAGCATCTAGAGTAACAAGCTTGGAATAGGGACATGATGAAGACTGCTGGCTCTCCTCATGTCTTCCTAGAGTCCTTACCTTCAGTAAGCTGAACTGGGGTTGGACCCTTGCATCTTCTATCTGGAAACTGGAAGCCAGAAGCACCCAAAGGAGCCTGAATCTTAATGAATCCCAAAGAGCACTGACCCTGAAGAGTCACAAAGATGGGCTGGTGAAACCCGGAGTTCTCTGGCTTCTCTCCAATTCTGCCCTGCCCTTCTTGGGGTAGGACATTCATCTCTGCCAATAAGGAGAGAGTCCCATACCAATGGGCTGTGGGAAAGGGGTTACATATGAGCAAAATTTTGACGTTCCCAAGAGCCATAGGTTTTGTTAAGAAGCATTCAAGGTTGAATGTAATCCACATGAACCCATGGTTTTGGCAGTGGACCACACCTTCATAATCAATTTTTTTGTTCAACCGTATGTTTTTGGCATCATCAGTGGGCATTAAAAATTATTTTCAAAGATTTAACTGTAAGGCTGTTGTTTAAAGTGAAGGATTCCATCACTGCAAAACATTTGCACAACACTGTATTAGAAGACCTTGAAGGTCCCTCCCGGGAATCATGAGAGACCACATGCTTGCACAATGAGGTCTTTCTCACTAAATTTTCTGAAAATGATCTCAGGGACTAGATCTTGTAGCCACCCCTTAGGCTGTGTGAGGCTGCCCATACCTGGGATCTTACATGGTCAAGCAGAGAAGTTCAAGGAGAATCCTATTCTAGTAGCACTGCCTTCTGGCCAAGCATAGAACCATAATTGTAGCAATTATTCCAGTCAGGTAGTTACTACAATAGGTTATTTTCTTAGTTTCTTCTTTGCACTCCTTGCTTGGCATTGTATGGGGTATTAGAGAAGTCAAACTCTTGAGCCACTCAGCAAAGAAATCTCAGAAATGCCAAGAACTCAGACAAGTTTGTCTAGATTAGTACCAGGATGGGACCATTACTTTAAAATGGTGCCTATGCCATGCTCTTCTTCTCATTGCCTGAGATTCTGCCATTAGCTATCTCTTTGCACTAAAGCATTACTTGGTCTTTTAAAAATGCAAATACTGCTTATAGGGATGATGCTTTAAGTCCTTAACAACACAATGTGAATGAACTCAGAAAACTTTTCTCAGTGACATGTGAGGAAAAACAAGGGCAATTTGTATGGGTTTTTTTTGTGTGTGTCAGCAGGAGCATATTTGATACTGAATGGGATAATTCCCATTGGATGGGAAGGAAGGGAGGGAAGGAAGGAAGAATCTCAGAACAGGGAGAGAGGTAGGAGCCTGGGGCAAATCATATTGTTTACTCCATCTAGAACACATGACATTAGGTTAAAAAAGCCACAAAACGACTGCCTGGAAGAGAGGGGAAATAATGTGAAAGAAGAAGGAATAAGGTTCACCTTTATTGCCTCGATGATAACAGAGTAAATGAGGAGAGATAGTTATGGGCTAATCATCTTAGGTCTTTTTCAGCACTAGCTGGTGGAACCTTCTTCCTTCTTCACCAGCTGCCCAACCATCAATAGCTGGAGACATGGCAACCAAAACCCAGGGCTCAAGGATTTGCTGTATCCTATAGAGAGCTCTGCGTAAGGAGTGCTGAAAACATTCAACAAGGTCACAAGCTTCTCTACACAGATTCTTCTGGTCCTTTCAGGTCCCCAGCCATCTCTTACACCTCCCCCAGCTAGAAAGGGGATGAGGTGGTCTTGGAGTCATGGAGAATGTGAAAGGAGAGCCGTGGAGGGATACAGATGAGACTTCCCAAGCTTGCTCCTCCCGAGTATGGCTCTGGACCAGAGGGTTCTAGATTCAAATACTCCCTCAGAGCTGTATACCATAGGGGTGCACCTGCCTGTGCCCCAGTTTCCTTATCTGTAAGATAAAAGAGTTGTCTCAGAAGATTTCTGAGGTCATTTCTAATCCTATGAATTCCAGCAGTTACCAGTTCGCTGCATCATGTCCCAGTGTTCCCTTTCTTCATGTCCAGTTTAACTTTAATTGGTAAATCTGACAGACAGATGCTAAAGCCTGGCCCCCAGTGGTCATCATCTATAACTACATGATTTTCCCTATCCTTGCTTCTGTTAACACCGCCTCCCCACCCCTCCACCCCCACCCCCACCCCATGTCTCCTGGTGCTCCCTCCCTAACCAATCCTTTAGACCTGGTGAATTGAAGGAAAGCCACAAAAACATATGAGAGGGGAAAAAAAAGGAAGAGATTTTATACACTCGGGTGTGAACTTTAATATTTGTAAGGATATTAACCAAGAATCTCACCCACAATACACTATTCTCAGTTCTTATCACTTTCCTTGGGATCGTCTTCCTTTACCTCACTACAGCATTGGAAAAAATTCATTTCCAATGAAATTTCACATTTATTTTGTCATTTGAGTCTCACAAAACTCTAATGATAGAAGTAAAGCAAGTACTATTTCAATGGAACAGATGGAGAAACTGAAGCATAGACTAAGTGATTAATAGAATAGGGATCATATTGAACTGGAAATCAGGAGACTCCTGCTCTTACACTAACTGCCTGAAGTCTTATGAGATAGGTAGGGCAGGGAGGTGTTCTCTTCATCTTGCAAACGATGAAACTGAGGCCAGAGGAGCTGTGACTTGTCCAAGATCATTCAGTTAGTGTCAGGAGCAGAACTAGAATCCAGATCTCCTGACTTCAGTTCAAACTTTTTCCCAGCACTTTTCTAGCTCCACATTGGAAGGTGTTGCTTTTTGTTTAGTTGATCTGGGTATTTTTTGAGGGGAAGAACATCCTGGCAAAGGCCTGAATCCATTTTCAGTGACTTCCAATCTAAGTTTTTCAGCTGAAACTCAACTCTCGGAAGATGTTTCTTAGAAGGTGGGCTTTGAACTTTGTATCCTGTGACAACCAGCCAGCCCCTGAAGGCAGCACACTGTAACCAAGATAGACACAGTGTTTCCCACTCCAGGGCATCCCAGATGAATGGAGAATAAAGTGCCCTCGCTTGATCATCTAGGAGTCTTTTATAGATGACTTCTTGCTTCTTATTTGGCTCTGTCACTTCTATGGGGAACTCTGTGTCTGAGGCCCCTGGAAGTATGACAGAGAGCTAAAAAGTCTGATGCGTTTGCAATCCCTTATTTGGAGACTGATCTCTCCCATCCTGGCCCTTGCTAGATTCTCCTGCACTTGGAGGTGGGTGAGCCACATGAGGCCGTCTGAATGGAAGATTGCCTCAGATGGCCTTGTTCAAGAAACTATCAGATTTAGAAACACAGATTGCTCCCCATTGAAGAGCACTCAGGAAAATATGCCTGGGGAAAGTCAGGCATCTGAGCTGTTATTAAGAAATATCTATGGCACACACACACACTCACACACCACCATGAAAAGCCCTCAGGGAGCCTTTAGGCCTTGTATCTGGGTCACACCTCTGACTTCATTTTCAAAAACAGCACTCTGGGCTTTGAGATGAATCTATCTCAAAAGAAAAAAAAAAGAAAGAAAGAAAAATGCAGGTTATTTCAGGTCAGTTTTCCCAGCAGCATATGCAGAGGAAATAGAATTAGGCTTTCTATCCCAGGGAAAATAGGGGAACAGGATTATCCCAGGAAAAGTAGAGGCCATGAAGTAGCAATCAGATTTTCTTCCACTACTCCCACTCCCAAGTCATCCAGGCCAACACCACTACCTGCCATCTTCCCTTAGAATTCCCTCTTGGGTTTTCTTCAGGTCCGCGTGCCAAGTTTGTGATGGCAAATATCCAGGATGGAAGTACCAAGGGACACAGTACGGGGAGCAACCTTTAGGCCTTTACCAGCTTGAAAATGCATAGAGGCAGGGCAGCTAGGTGGCGCAGTGAATAGAGCACTGGCCTTGGAGTCGGAAGTACCTGAGTTCAAATCCAGCCTCAGACACTTAACGCTTACTAGCTGTGTGACCCTGGGCAAGTCACTTAACCCCAATTGCCTCACTAAAAAAAATATTTAAAATTTTTAAAAAAAGAAAATGCATAGAGGCAGGTCTGGCTTTGTGCACAGATGTAAAAGGGGGTTGACTACCCTGGTGGTTAGGATTCGGAATAGAGTAGAACAAAGTCATAAGGGAGACAAGAAGCACAAAATTTATCTTCAGGTGGAAGGCAGGTGCCACCTCATTTTGTGGAAGAGAAAGAGGCTCCCCCCTCCCCTCCCCACTGCTGCTTCTGGAGAAGTCACAAAGTTCAGGGAGGAGCTCATCTAAGGAAGAATGGCAAGAGCTTTTTGTGACCCCTCCAAATTTGGCACCCTCGAAAAAAGCCCCAGTTGTTCCACTCTAGTTATGGCTTTGTAGTAAAATCTAGAATGTCAGAACTAGAAGGGACATTAGAGAGCAGATAATCCAACCTCTTCATTTACCAAAGAGAAAATCCAGACCTAGAGAGGGGATGTGAGTTGTGGAAGATGCAGTGACTGAGCAGTAAACCAAAATGAAGAGTCAGGTCTTGTGATTCGAAGTACAGTACTCTTTCCAGTATGCTGTGTGACCTCAGCTGTATCATGATGATTTGAGGAAATATCTTTCAATATGCAAAGAAATACCAGAAAAAAGATTGTATAAGAAGCAGTGTAATTCTGTTACCTACATGGGACAGCTAGGTGGTAGATAGAGCACCAGTCCTGGAATTCAAATTCAGCCTCAGACATTTGACATTTACTAGCTGTGTGACCCTGGGTAAATCACTTAACCCCAATTGTCTCACAAAAAAAGAGAAAAGGGAAGGGAAGGGGAGGGGAGGGAAGGGAAGAGAAGGGAAGGGAAGGGGAGAGGAGAGGAGGGGAGGGGAGGGGAGGGGAGGGGAGGGGAGGAACTACTTACTAAACTGGGTTATCCTGGGTAAGTCACTTAACCCATCTCAGTTTCTTCATCTATAAAAATGAGGAATTGGACTTGATGTCATTTATTTTGAAAGTTTTTTATGTTTTACTTTTTTTGTTTGTTTGTTTGTTATTGTCGTTGTTGTTTTGGTTTTTTTGGTCTGACGACTCAGGAAGATGACATCAGACTCAGTACTGTATATGAATTATTATTGTGCATCAGGCCCGAAAAGACAGGGCAACTTTCCTTTACCCCACAGATATGCTTAAAAGCAATTGTGTGCAAATTGAATTTCTGCAAATCCAATCCAATTTTAAAGGTCCCAGGCAAGGTTGCTGTTTGAAAGAATTCTTTGGTAAATTCCTTTGCTTCACCACCCCTAATTTATGTCTTATAGATCTTCAAATACAGGCAGACCCTCCGCTTAGGAACAGGTTGTATTCCCAAAATTTGTTTTTTAATTGGTTGGTGCTGGGAACACATTCCCTAGAGACACAATGTTATAAATAAAAGTTTCATTCGCCTATGAATGCCAAGTTTAACCCATCACGTACCTGAGGCAAAGAACAACACTAATGATTACTATTACAGAGTCTACTGAATGTGTAAAACGATGTTTCTAAGGGGAAATGGGTCTTAAACTACGACTTGGGATATCAGGGACACACCTCTCTGAATTCCCACCTCCCATCTCCACACCTGCCAAACACTGGGAGCTGGACTAGCTCTAAATCACTGATGCTGATGTTCAGTGCATGGGCTGGGAGATCAGTCAATCAGTCAATAAGCAGTTATTAAGCACTTACTATGTGCCAAGCACTGTGTTAAGTGCTGGGAATACAAAGAGGAGCAGAAAGAAAGACAGTCCCTGCCCTCAAGGAATATATGCTATTGTTGTTTGTCCTTCTTGATGATATTGATGATATCAGGTGACGTCATGACTTTCAGTGAATTGGATTTAAGCCATTTGGGTCCAGTGGCAAGATATATATCAAAAAGACTGGGGGCAATTCAGGAGTACCTGAGTTCAAAACCGGCCTCAGACACATGATACTTACTAGCTGTGTGACCCTGGGCAAGTCACTTAACCCCCATTGCCCCGCCAAAAAAAAAACCAAAAAACAAAAAGACTGGGGGCAGCTAGATGGCGCAGTGGTTAAATCGATGCCCTGGATTCAGGAGTACTGAGTTCAAATCTGGCCTCAGACACTTGACACTTACTAGCTGTGTGACCCTGGGCAAGTCACTTAACCCCCATTGCCCCGCCAAAAAAAAAAAAAAAAAAAAAAGACTGGAGATGGCCCCAGATGTTTAAGGCATTTGGGGTTAAGTGACTTGCCCAGGGTCACACAGCTAGTAAGTGTCTGAAGTGAGATTTGAATTCAGGTCCTCCTGACTCCAGGGCCAGTGCTGTATCCACTGCACCACCTAGATGCCCCCAAGGCATCTAGTCTAATGGGGAAATATATCATCACAGTTTCCCTATGGGTAGTTTCCTACACTGATGAAATATCAAATCCAGACCCCCCTCAATTAAGCCACGGACAGCAAAAGAGCCAGGGTTGCATGGTACAGTAGAAAGAGGGATGTTCGGGGGCATCAGAAGGTCTGCTTTTGAACCCTCTCCTCATTAACTGTGGAACTTAGAACAAGTAATTTTTCCTCCCTCTGATTCTTTTTTAAAAAATTTTTAGAAAGAAGGAAGGAACTTCCCACAGGCCTGGAATGATCATCACTTTAGAGTTGGAAGCTTATATCTCAGAAGCCACCAAGTCCAACACCCTCATTTCACAGATGAAGAAACAGGTTAAGCCTGAGAAAGGTTAGGTGACTTGCCCACAGCCCCACATTAGTAATTAGCTCAGGCAAGAGATGAATGAATTCTGGTCTTCCTGACTGCAAGTCTGACATTCTAACTGCTGGGCCACCTAGCTACAAAATACCAAAGCATTTGCTTTCTTTCTTTGTCAGCTTTTTTATTTTGCCCTGTTGAAAGTTAGAGGTTGAGGCAAGATTGTACCCCATTGTTTTCTGTGTTTATTTGATTGTTTTTGTTATAAATATTAACTCTGGTTTCCAGGTCTCTGTAAAATGCCCATAGGCCCAGGACAAGTCACAGAGGAGGCCAGTTGAGCAGATGCCAAGACACTTCTAAAGAACATGAGCTTGCCCATTAAGTTTCACTAACTACTGTGAGACAGAGAGAGCAGGATAAAAGTAATACTGGGGACAGCTAGATGGCGCAATGGTTAAAGCACTGGCCCTGAATTCAGGAGGACCTGAGTTCAAATCCAGCCTCAGACACTTGACACTTACTAGCTGTGTGACCCTAGGCAAGTCACTTAACCCCCATTGCCTGCCAAAAAAAAAAAAAGTAATACTGGTTTTGCTTTGTAGCCTCTCTTCAACACTGCAGCATCACCTGGGACCTTATTGAGAGAAGCCACTGGACATAGTATACAAAGTCTGCTGAGGACTCTAAACTCCTATTAATCATGGAGACCCATGGGCAGCTTTCTCTCTTCCCAAATTCCTTTATCTTTGAGAAGAGAAAGCTCTTCATTTATAAGCCCCAAAGGTTTATGCTTGGAGAATTACACAGTCTATGCTGAAGATTGGGGAAGGAGAGGGACAAGAAATTATAACAATTCTCCCCACCCCACCCTAGGTTTGGTGGAATATGTGTGAGGAGATGTGACTCCTGATTGCCTGAGAGACCTCTCAGCCCTCGATGCTGATGTTAATGCTGATGCAGATGCTGGGAATGAGGGGTGTAGTGAGGGAGATATGATGGTAGATTAGAGGTAGAGACTGAAAAATAGGAACTCAAGAGAGGTGGTCAGTTTGCAAGTACAAACTTTTGAACAGCTACCAGACCATCAGAACCACTGGCATGCAAGGGAAACTGTTCTCCCCCTTACCCTGACCAACATGACCTTAGATTTCCAGTGGTTGCAAACATGGAGACGGCTAAGGACAGACTCCGCTTGGTGAGATAGTTCTTTCTCAGGCTGTTTATGTTGCTTGCAGTTAAAGATTGTTACTATTGGGCATTCTTTCATCCCTTCTAATTTGTACGACTTTCCCAACTTCTGTTGATTATTTTGCTTGGTTAAATAAGTGTACTTGTTTTCAATATTCATGTTGCTCTTTTTCATATCCAGTGTTTGGTGAGAGGAAATTAAGGAGGCCATAGAAAACCACAACGCTCCTCTTGAGAGCAATTAGAGAGAGCTTTTATTCAGAACCCATTATAATCCTAGACTTACAGATATTTGAAGGGTGATAGATGAATATAATTCTAGTCCAACACCATCTTGGAGATAGGTGAGGGAAGAAGCAGGTGCCCAGCCACCAATTTCGTCTTGTTCCCCACAAAGATGGAAGCTGCAGTCCTCCCTTGGAGAGAGGTGGGCTAGATATGAGACTAAGATGGGCTAGATCTCCTATCTACCCATGCCACAGGTGAGCCTAGTCATCTTTTTATTTAGATGAAAATCCCACACATGTCTTACAAAAGGACAACTATTTCTGATTATCTCTATTGATGCGGAGGAGAATGTATATGCTTTCTTTTATCATTGTATTTTATGTACGTTAAAACTGCAGTGAACCTCTATACTGTTTGTTTAAATCTAATGGTCTTTAGGGTAGAAAACCAAAGACCTGAACGACACTGAGGGGTGGGGACAGAGACAAATAATTGTAACATTTTAACAATTTAATATTTCATTTAATTTCCTAAAGTAGGAGCGGGGCGGGGGAGGGGGGGGAGAGGGAAATGCTTCCTCCATCAAAACTGGTGCCATTTAGGGGGAGGAGGAATGGGAATGGAGAGGAAAGCAGCCCAGACTCGTTCAGGTGTGTTGAGCTGGGGAAGCAGCATTACAAGTGGTTGGACCCAAACAGGACCGGGGGAATAGCTTGAGTAGAGTGTCACCTAGAGGCTAATTCAGATATTGCACTCAGTGTTGATTCAAATACCTTGGCTGGATTTGTACTTACTTGACAACACATACCAGCCCCAAACTAACCTAAGTAACTCCAAGAACGCCAGCATCCGGAGGCACTGGCTCCCCTTCACTCTCCCTCTTCTAAGCTTCTGGAGTCACCATCTCCACCCTCATCGCCTTGATCTTCCAGCCTAGGCCCTATAGTCTATGCAGATGTGAGCATAGTGACAAAGCTCATTTGCCTTCGGAGCTCATATTGCCTGGAAAGGGACTTGCAGACATGCAGGGAGTTCCCGAAACTCCCCCAACAGACTGGATACTGACTTTTCAGGAGTGTTTGCCATGAGTAGAAAGCCCTCCAGAGTGGATTCCTCGCTAGTTCCCTCTAGAGATAACTGGGAAGAACAGAGTTTAGTGGTGGGTTTTTAAAAATTTGTTTCTTTGTCTTACCTGCCAAAGGGAAGGTCAATGAATGGTGTAAGGAGGATTTCAGGTTAGAGCTGGGCACATTAAGGTTGCTTACTTTATTCATTCCTGTTATTCAGATAAAAATTGTATGTAATATGCTTTGGTGGTTTTTTTGGTTTTTGGTTTTTGGTTTTTTTGCGGGGCAATGAGGGTTAAGTGACTTCCCCAAGGTCACACACCTATTAAGTGTCAAGTGTCTGAGGCGTCCTCCTGAATCCAGGGCCGGCGCTTTATCCACTGCACCCCCTAGCTGCCCATGTAATATGCTTTGTAAGTGAATCAATGAAGTACACAGCCACTAATGTAACAAGGGGGAAAATACAGTTAGATGGGGGATTAGACAAGGTCTAGTGGTGTAAATCCCTGATAATCCCATTGTCTAATGAGGCACACGCCACCACCTACAAAGGGACAGTGCCGAAGCGTAAGAGGCAGCCATTTTTCTGGGATTCAGAGAGGGCCCCAGAGAGTCAGGAAGATAACAGATGGAGGCTGAACATTTGATGGACAGCACCTTGTCCTTACTACACAACAGGGTCAAGCAACTGAACACAGTGCTTGGTGGTAAAATAGCAAATATTTATTTGGCAAGGCACTGTGCCAGGTACTAGGACTACAAAGATGTGTCTGTCATTCTTTTGGGAGAATAAGTAAACATCAAAGTTTTTGTTATTGTTTTTTGTCCACTCTCATACAGGGAGGAAACTTTCTCCATAATGCAGATTGGTATCTTCTCTGAAATTTACTCTTAGAGGGTTGCTTAGGACCCTGAGAGGTTAAGAGACTTGCCCAGGGTCACACAGTCAGTTTGATTTTCACTGCCAAATTTCAGGAAAGGGTCATATCATTTATGACCCAGGGCAGTGAGTCCCCTCCCACAAGAGGTCCCAGTTCTGGCCTCACATGAAGCCAAACTCATCCTTGGTATGAGCTGACTCCAAAGCCTGGAGCCAAGCTTTTCTCACTGGCTTTCTTTCTGGCTTGCTCTGCCCCCTATCCCAGGGTAGAACTTTAGGGGAAAATCTCTAAAAGAAAGCATCATGATCCCTCATGTCTATGATCTCTCAAAAGGATTAACAGGGTTCCTTCAAGACAGATGCTCCATGTACAAAATAAGTACATATCAGGTACATAATAATTAGATATTTCCTCTGCCATAAAATAAATGCTTAAAACCCCAAAGATTCATAAATGTCTATTAATAACACCTCAAACATAATAAGAGGAGCCCATCACTTCTTACTCGATCACCCACACTCATTTTATGGTTTCCTCCTGTAAAAAGGTTAATAATCTACTGCCCCATGGATCCAAATCACATCCTTGTGACCACCTAGACCAAAATTCCTTTCCCTAGGCACCACTCCTGGATGGGTGTTGCATCCTCCAAAAGGAATGTAAGTTCCCTGAAGGCAGGACCTGTCTCCTTTTTATAGTCGTGGCTAGGTACAACACCTAGCCTGTGGCAGGTACTTAATAGATGCTTATTTGATTGCTTGATCATAAGCTTATAGGTTTAGAGCTGGAAGGAACTATAAAGAGGATCTAGATTACTTAACAAATGAGGAAACTGAGGCCCAGAAAGATTCAGTGACTTGTCTAAGATCACTCAGTAAGTGGAAGAGCCAGGATTCAAACTCAGATCTTTTGACTCCAATTCCAGTACTCTAACACTCACATAGCTTCTCCCCTGTTTCCAGCCCTCTGTGTTTGCCCAGGCTCTTTTGTAGCTTCTGAAGGCACCTCACTGCTTCCAGTCTTTTCCCTCTGCTCCCCTTCCCCCATCCACACAGTTACCAAATCAATATTCCTAAGGCACAGGCCTGACCATGTTCTTATGGTGCTCAAAAATCTTCAGTGGCTCCCCATGGCCCCTAAAATAAGATGCCATTTCCTTAGCCTGCCACTTAAAGTCCTCTCTAATGTGTGCCCCACCTACTTTTCCAAGCACTACCTATTACTCCTCTTCACATACTCTACATTCTAGCCAAACTGGTCCATTAGCTATTCCCATAACTCATCTCTCCAGCTCCTGATTGCTTTTGTACAGGCTGTTCCCTGTGCCCGGAATGCACTCCCTGCCTCTTAGAATTACTGGCTTTCTTCAAAGCTCTGCTTCGTTGTCCCCTCCTTCCCCATTTTGCCTGATTCCCACCATGTACTGGTGCTCTTTCCCTCAGAAAATGACTTTGCATTTATTGTTCTGTGTGCAGGGCAAGTCTCCTGGATGTAGAGCATATGTTTCTGGATAGTGGTGCCTATTTCATCTTTGTTTTTATACGCTCAGCAACCAGCAAAGTGCTTTGCTCATAGTAAGGGTTTAGCAAATGTCTGTTGTTTTATTTAAGCAGAAAACCTGACCAAAATTTTTTTGAATCCAAATCCCATTTCTCTATTATACCATGCTGTCTTTCTCCCTGAACTTCAGTTTTCTCATCTGTAAAATGGGAATACCACTGCTCTAATGCTTTCATTACTTACCTCACCATATTGTTGTGAGGAAAGACTCTATTCCATGTAAATGAGCTATTATGACCTGTAATTATTGGGTAGGTCTTTCCATACAAAAAGGACTGTGTGTGTGTGTGTGCTCGAGCTGTCTAGCATATATAAATATGTAGATCACAGTTGGCATGGAGCTGGGATCTTGCTTTCCTTTTTGGGAAAGAGGCAAACAGGATCTAGGATTTTCAAGGCTGGGCCACCCACCTCTCCTCCAAGTTTCCAAGAGGGATAGCAACTTAGATATAGATATCTACCACAACTCAAATATCTGTATTCTACAGATACAAGTCTGGATTCAGAGTGAAAGCGGCTTCTCTGATTACTCTCAAAGGAGGATGGGAGAGTAGCCTTTAGCTCACATTTATTTGCTTAACTCCCTCCCTCACACCAAATACCAGATAAGTAAAAGACCATCACAATCCTGAACAAGTAAGCCCATTTGTCCAAGTAAAATAGTTAACAAATGTCAGAGAAAAATAGAACAGAGAATATAGAATGGTAAAGGAACTCTTTGGTTAGGAATGAGTTAAAACACTTCATCTCAACGCACCAAAGAGGGAATCACCTTACTAAGAGGTGTCCACAATCAGGAATCTCTAAGGTTACAAGCCCTGGAAGTCAAGAGCCATGCATGCCTGCAACACTGGGGCTCCAGTCTGCAATTCAAAGACCTTCTTGCCTCTCTCTTGACCTGTCTTTTAAGTTCAATAAACCAAAGTAAGTCTCTATTCCATTAACGCCGTATTGAGGCTTAGCATTCTCTCTCTCTCTTTTTTTTATTTTAAGGAGAAAGGAATTATATTTTTAGTCTTAATTTGTGAAAATGCATATGGTTGACATTTCATTCTTCTAAATCTTAAAAAAAATTTTTTAACTTTCAGTTCCAAATTTTCTCCCTCCTTCCAGCCATTGGGAAGGCAAGCAATATGATACTCAATTAAATATGTGAAATCATAGAAAAGATTTCCATATTGGCCTCGTTGCCAAAAAAAGCAAGAAAAATAAGGAAAGTGAAAAAAATGTTTTAATCTGCACTCAGAGTTTATCAATTCTTTTTTGGAGGTAGATAGCATTTTTCATCATGAGTCCTTTGGAATCATTTTATTGTCTTGATCAGAGCAGCTAAATCTTTCACAGTTGATTGTGTTTACAATACTGCTATTACCGTGTACAATGTTCTTCTGCTTCTGCTCACTTCACTTTATATCATTTTATATGTCTTCCCAGGTTTTTGGGGGAACCAGGAACCCCCTCAATAGTATTCTATCACAACCATTTACCACAACTCATTCAGCCATTCCTCAACTGATAGGTATCCCTCAATTTCTAATTCTTTGGTGCCACACAAAGAACTGTTCTATTTTTGTACATATGGGTCTTTTTCCTTTTTTGTTGATATCTTTGGGATCAATACATAATAGTGGTATTGCTAGGTCAAAGGTGGCTCAGCATTCTCTCAGCCAATCATGAATAATATCTGATAATACATTTGCAACACAACACCTTTAGGCTACTTTCAGAAAACCTGTCCCAGGTTGCAGAGAAGTAGGGTTATATTTATTTCAGAGGAAAATGGGATTGTCTATATGGACAAACTTATCACAAGGGCTAGGGTTTAGACTCTGGGATAAGGAACAAGAAAGGGACTCTGAGGAAGGTTTGAGTGAGGAAGAGGCCTGGGATTACTGACCAGCACTGGAGATGGGGAAGTAGCAACACCTGGATGGGACTAGTTGTAGTTATATACTAATCAACTCATCTTCCTGTCCCCAAAGTGGTACTAGTAGAGTAAGAAGTGAGGATCTAGTGTGGAAGAAAGTCCTTAGAAAAAAGAAAAAGGAGATGTCAGCAGTTGGGAAGGGAAGGGGAATTCCTGGTTGGGGTAGCCATTCCCAAGTGGTTATCAGTACATAGGGGACTGTATTGGCTTGAATAAAGCAGGGTCTGTATATCTGTTATTGTAATTTAGGGGGATTGTCTATAGGATCCAGTTCTTAGAACATTCACACATATTCTCTGTCTAGCTCCCATCCAAGCAACAGCATGGAAGTTTTGGGTGAACCTGCTTCTGGCCCCGATGACTCAGGGGTTTGTAGGGGGAGATGATGAAGAGTTCTCTAATTGACTGCTGAGCCAAGAGAACTGATGATTTAAGGGTTATTGAACTGAGACCGGGGTTACTGAACCAGAACTCAGTGGGCATACAAAGGAAACCCCGCCCCTTCATCAATCTCTTTCCTTTGAGAAAGTGAGGTAGGATGACTTTGAATTGCTTCTTTAGCTAGGAGGGGAAAAGGTGCTCCTTAGCAATTCTGGGCCAACTCTGTTTCTTTGTGTTTGATCTTTCCTGATCTTAGACAAACAACTTTCTCATAATGGAATTGCCCAGGGCCATGATCCTTCAAGGGCCAAATGATCTGGGAATCCTGTGAGGAGGTGTCTGCAATTTCTACTTAGTTCTCTCCTCTAATATCATAAACATCAACCCAGAGGGAGAGCACTCTGTGGACCACTTGGAAAGTCTTCGCAGGCAAGTACTACTGTATGTCTGGAGTGTACTAGGATGTCATGATTTCCTCAGATGGCCAGAGAAGCTTTTAAAAAGTTCGTGAACCTAACAGGAGGCTTCAGTGGAAAGGGCCCTGGACTAGGGATGAGGGCTCTCTAGGCTCTAGGTTCTGAAACTAACTAGCAACTAGAAATGCTAACAGGAATAAGTCAGTTCATGTTCACATAAAAGCTTGAAGGTTTGCAAAGCCTTCAAGCCAACAAGCCACAGGATGCAAATATTATTCTCCCCTACTTTGTAGGGAAGGAAGGAGGTTAAATCCTTTCTAATCCAACAAATCAAGTCCACAAGCGCTGCATGCTATGTGTCAGGCCTAAATGAGATTCCCTTCCAATAAGGCGAAGACGAAGCCTACAAGGGAAGGAGAGTGAGGCAGAGAGAAGGTACCCACAGGGAGGCATGATGGACAAGTCCAGTTAGGAATTGAGCCAGGAGGGGAGGGAAGGAGTAGGGCTGGCCTCAGGACTTTCTCAAAAGAGGAGTTTCCATAAGGAACTCACCAATTAAAGGAGGGAGCCACAGGGGTGTAGGCATCTTCCAGGATGAGATAGATGGCTGCTGGAGAATGGAGAAGACCAGAGAGTTAGAAGTAGAGCAGGAAGGTTTTGGGAGGAACTCAATGCCTGGAGGAGGGGGCTCAAGGGATAGAGTCACCTTACAGAGCCAGATTTACAACAATAATAAATTTGGCAAGCATTCATATTAAGCACCTATTATTTGCTAGGCACTGAGGATACAAAAACAAAATGCAAAAATGGTCCCAGTCCTTAGAGAGCTTACACTGTACTGGGGAATAAATTGTGATTAGATGAATGAATAAGCTTTTATGAAGCTTCTGCTACCTGCCAAGTAATGGACTTGGCACTGGGGATAACAAGTGGTAACAAGTCCTTGCCCTCAAAGAGCTTGTATTCTAATGGGGGAAGACACCACACAGGGGAGTAGCAGGCAGAGAAGGGGGTTTTGTCTGGGAAGTCATTGGGATGGTGACTAAGGCAGATTATCAGGGACTTTCTAGTAGCAATGCTTTTTGCACACCTTCAAGTGACATAGAAAGATGAGTTATTATTACTATTGCTATTTTTTGCAATGACCTAGATGTATAATATTACAGTGGGGTTACATGAGGACACAGAGCACCTTGGGGAGGGAGGGGACCAGGAGGAAAGGAGTAGGGCACAGAGGAGGAACATGGGAGGATGTTGTAATAGCCCAATAATTTTGTCATGGGCAGACCCTGCTTGTAGCTCTACAGGATAGAAGTCTTTACTATGCTGTCAGTTGCTTAAGGCCCCAGACCCCATTTAATTGACCTTATTTGTCTCTAAGAACCACAACTCCAAAAACATTACTTTTGGTATGCTGCTCTTAGGGATTTTTGCTTCTGTAGAAGACATTACCTACCCAGACGCAGGGAATAAGTCATTATGATATTTGGCCAAAGATCTTTGAAAGAGTCTGCAGTGCTTAACCAAAGCATCAAGGTTGTTATTAGGAAAGCTTATCTTCCCAAGGATCTCTGGAAGTTTTGTAAACATTCAGCAACAAATGCTGTGACAATAGATAACAGAGAGAGAAGACTCATCACTTTGAGTATAATTCTCTGGCAGTAGTTTCCAGGAGGGCACTTTATTTAATTCACTGTTTCTACCTTTACAGCCAGCCAATACTGCAATGCAGTCTCTTACTTCTTCAAAGTAATGGGTGAAGATGAGTCAACCTTTGTTGAACTGAATAAAAATAGCTAGCATTTAAATAAATTTTAAGGTTTGTAAGCACATTATGTGTCATCTCACTTGATCATTATAACCCTGAGAATGAGGTGCTATTATCTCTATTTTATAAATGAAAAAACGGAGGCAGAGGTTATATGACTTGCTGAGGATCACACAGCTAGTTAAGAACCTGAGGCAACATTTGCATTCAAGTCTTTCTGACTCCCTGTCCATGGCTATAGAGCTATGCCACCTAGCAGGGTCTAATACCTCCTTGTTTCTCCAGGTTATTCAATTACCCACCTTCCATAAGAAGCCTTTCCCAATACCCTTAAATGCTGTTAGTGCTTCCCTCTGAGATTTTTTCATATATCTCTATCTGTATATATACACACATGGACATAGACATAGACATAGACATAGACATAGAAAGATATAGACATATATGTATATACACACATACATATCTTGGGCTTTATATATATTTATATTATATATATATCTTGGTTTATATACGTACATATATATGTTTTATTAGTAATAAACATTTTTATTTATAGTTTTGGGTTCCAATTTTTTCCCTCCTTCCCCTCCCTGCTCCCTGAGGCAATAAGCAATCAGATATGGGTTATACATGTACGATTATGTAAAACATTGCCATATTAGTCATTTTGTATAAGTAAACTTAACTAAAAGAAAAAAAATGAAAGAAAGTGAAAAATAGCATGTTTCAGTCTGTTCCATCAATATCAGTTCTTTCTTTGGAGGTGGACAGTATGTTTCATCAATAGTCCCTTTGGGATTGTCTTGGATCATTGTATTGTTGAGAATAGTTGTCATTCACAGTTCTTCACCAAACAATATTACTGTCTCTGCCTAATGTTCTTTTAGTTCTGCTCACTTCACTATACATTAGTTCATAAAGTCTCAGGCCTTTCTGAAACCACCCTGCTTGTCATTTCTTATAGCACAATAATATTCCATCACCATCATATACCACAGCTTGTTTAGCCATTCCCCAATTGATGGGCATTCCTTTGATTTCCAATTCTTAGCCACCACAAAAAGAGCTGCTATAGAAATTTTTGCACAAACTTTTTCTCTTTTTTGGGGAGTTGTTGGGATATAATCCTAGCAGTGGTATTGCTGAATCAAAGGGCATGCACAATTCTATAGCCCTTTGGCCATAGTTCCAAATTGCTCTCCAGAATAGTTGGATCTTTTCACAACTCCACCAACAGTGGATTAGCGTCCCAGCTTTCCCACATCCCCTCCAACATCCAATATTTTCCATTTTTGTTATATTTGCCACTCTGATAGGTATGACACACATACACATACATACATACATCTATCTCTATCTATCTTGTTTGTACAGAATTGTTTACGTATTGTCTCTCCCATTACATAAACTCTACAGTGCCTGGCACATAGCAGAAGATTAATAACTGCTTATTGATTTGATTGGGGGGGGATGGGGGAATCCATGGATTCCTTCCTTAAGAAATTGAAGCCTATGCCCCCAATTCCAGGCCCCTTCTTCAATTCAATCCAATTTAAAAAGCATTTATCAAGCCCTGACAATGTGCTGGGTTCAAACTTCAGAGGTTGCCTCCAGCTGAAGTCTAATGCTCATTTCTCTCCCTGATTCCCAGGGTCATGTACACAGCCTTGACCCATCTTTTCCTGGAGCCTGATTGCAGGCTACAAGGTAACAAAGAGCTCCCACCAGCTTTGCCCACACTATCCCAGCTCTGACCTATATCTCATCGGCTGGCACTGCATCTCAGTGCCCATAGAGATTCTGGGAGGTGCTCCTACTGTTTTTTTTTTTCCTAGCTCATCTGCCTCCCGGGAACTCCAGAAGCATAGGATGTTAGAATTCAGGCTGTCAGGTTAACCTTTTGTTCCCCTGAGTCTGGAAACCTAAGAAAGTAAATGAAGAAGCAGGAATGACAGTGAAGGGTCACTGAGCAGAGCAGGAAGAATTCAGCATTCACTGGGCACCTGCTTGGTGCTGGGCATCATTCAGGAAGAGCTTAGGATTCCAAGTGCACCATTTACATACCTGATGAGGAATTGGGAACTGACAGGACTCTTACCTATTGCCCTCTTTATCTCCTACTTAGCACTTTAAAATCTTCCAGAGTTACTGGGGTTACCAAGATAGAAGAGATCATAAAATAATAGCAGCTAGCATTTATACAGCACGTCAAAGTTTGCAAAGCACTTTATAAATATTGTCTCATTTGATCCTCTCAGCAACCCTGGGAGACAGGTACTGTTATAATTCCCATCTTACAGATGATGAAACTGAGGCTGATAGGGGTTAGGTGATTTGTCCAGGGTTGCACTGCTCATCAAGTGTCTGAGGTTGGATTTGAATTCAGGTCTTCCCAAATCCAGGTTCAGTGCTGTAACCACTGCATTACTTCACTGACATTCATTTGAAAGACGTTAATGCAATCATACAATGATAAAAATTGCTGGCACTTATATAGGGCTTTTAGGTTTCCCAAAACTATCTCCTTTCATCCTTATGACAACGCTGGGAGATAAGTGCTACAAATGTTATTATCTCTATTTTACAGATGAGGAAACTGAGGCTCAGAGAGTTTAAGGGACTTGATTGGTGTCACAAAACTAATAAGGGTCAGAGACAGGATTTGAACCTTGCTATTCATGAGACTCCAGAATCCCAGCACTCTATGCATTATGCCACAATGCATTTCACAAGGTGATTTATCCACAGCAGTGAACCTTTCTCAAGCTCGAAACATAATGGAGTAAAAACTGGCACCAAAGGGGCATAACAGCAACAGCACAGGGGAAAGATTAGAGGACTATGTTGAGGGTTCTTAACCTGGGTTTCATAAACTCTCTAAATAGGTCCATGGCTAAATTTCAGGGGGTTCTGTGAACTTGGAACTTTTAGTATCTCAATTGCATTTCAACAAAAATTGTTCTCGGCAAGCTTATGCGTTTTATTTTACACACTTGAAAACATTATTCTGAGAAGGGGTTCACCCACAGGTTTTATCAGACTGCAAAGGAACCTGGGACAAAAAACACCTGGACTACATGATCTCTTCACTTTAGCCTATAATGCTAGGAACAATTCACATTTTTAAAGGTTACAAAGTACTCCTTAGAACCAGGTAGTTAGTGCAAATATTTTGCCCATTTGATGTTTATTTTATTGGCATCATCTTCATTTCCTAATAGAACATTCTATTACGAACTAGAAATCTATCCCTTGTATCAAAGAGTAAAAAAAAAAAAAAAAAAGGTCAGCAAAATGATATCATTCAAGTCCAACTGTATGTGTCCTCATCTGTAAAATGGGGTTATCATAGTCCTGCTCTCCCAGGATTGTGAGCATCAAATGAGGTAAGATTTGTAAAGCATTCAGTCCGGCACATAGTTGGTGCTATGTAAATTGTCATTATTAGTGTTGGTGTTTCATACCTCCAGAGTTCCCCCCTTGTGCAAAGAAGGAAGTGCATTCTCCTATTTCTTGTGGTCCTAAGCTCGGTCATTAAATTATATAGTATTCAGTTTTAATTGTTATTACCATTTTACAGAAAATTGAAGATTCAAAAGGTGGAGCGGTTTGCCCGCGGTCACAAGACTAACAAGAAAGAACTAGAGCCGGCCTGAGATTGTTAAAGCTAAAGGCAGCTTAAAGCACACGGACCCTAAGACCCTCATTTTATACAGGAGGTAACTGAGTCCAGGAAGTTTGACTTGCCTGGGGTGAAAGCTAGTCACAATAAAAGAATCCTAGATCTAGGGCTAGAAAGGACCCCAGAAGACAGCCAGAGGCCCACCCCCTCACTTTAACAGTTGACTGAACAGTTCCAGGGAAGTTGAAGGTTAGTGTAGAACCTTGAAGAACTAGAACCCATGTCTGACTTCAGCCTCTGGGTGCAGGGTTCTTGCCCCTTAGCCACAGTTGCCTCTGAGGGAGTGAGCCTCCTGTAGTTCTGAGATAGATCTTGAGGGACTTTAAATAATTAGGAGAATGTGAGTCATGAATTCTTAACTCCTGGTTATTATCAGAATCATCTTTTTTCTTTTTTTTTTCCTTTTTAACAATTGAATGCAATTCTGTGGTTACCTACATTGGTTCCCAGAAACAGAAGAGGGAGAGATAGATGCCTTAGCAATCATTTCTGTTGTAGGCCAGGATGAAAATTTCAGTCAGAACTAAAGAATGTAACCTTTCTAACGTCTGCAGCTGTTCACAGCCAATCAGCCATTTGCTCCACTTCTTTAAAGTTAACTCCAGAGTGTTCCTAAGCTCCCTAACAGGGAAATGGTTGCACAGAACCCAGGGCTTGCTTTGTCTGAGCCCTTTTCCAGTCTAATAGTAATGTGTCATTTGGGGGTGGGGTGGGGTGTCGAGTGTAATAAAAGGCCAAAGCAAAGCACCAGGCAGAGAAAATGAGCACAGAATAAATGATACCCTCCCTGTTGTGACAGATAGGAGGCAAGCAATTGCCTCTTGTTTTCTTCTGGAAGGCACGGGCTCTCTGCCTTACTTGGGCAACAGCAAGAACTGGGTGAAAGGTCTTGATAACCAAAGTTATAATCCTTTCAGGATTCTGAGTTAGTTCTAAGAAAACTAAAGTGTCTTTAAAAAAATCAAAGGGGGGGGGGAGCTAGGTGGCGCAGTGGATAGAGCACCAGCCCTGGAGTCAGGAGTACCTGAGTTCAAATCTGACCTCAGACACTTAACACTAGTTGTGTGACCTTAGGCAAGTCACTTAACCCCAATTGCCTCACTAAAATAAATAAATAAATAAATAAATAAATAAATAAATAAATAAATAAATAAATAAAATCAAGGAACGTTTCAGAGCTTACCATATAGTCTTTTACTTTTTTTTTTTTTTGGTGAGGCAATTGGGGTTAAGTGACTTGCCCAGGGTCACACAGCTAGTAAGTGCCAAGGGTCTGAGGCTGGATTTGAACTCAGGTACTCCTGACTCCAGGGCCGGTGCTCTATCCACTGTGCCATCTAGCTGCCCCCTACCATATAGTCTTAAAGCTGGATCGTGGCCCTGTGCGAAGAGCATTAACAGTGGAATTGGAAGACCTGAGTTTAAAGTCCACCTCTAAAGCCTCCTACTCCTGTGACCCTGGGGAAATAAGTCACTTAATTTCCACATGCCTTAGTTTCCTGAACTGCAAAAGGAGAAGTTTGGACCAGATGGCCTCTGCACTCTTGACCTTTGATCCTATTGAAAGGGGCCTCTGGGATCATTTAGCTTTTACCTCCCAAGGATGAAGACATTGAAAGAGTGAAGTGACCTTTTCACAATCATACAGCTAGTTAAAGATAACTGCCTTTCCTGACTCATAGTCTAAGGTTCTTTTTTGGGCAGGTGTACTGGCATAGATCTGTCACCATCACAACCACCCCCAGGGGACGATTTAGGGCTGAGCCTGAATTCCATAAACCCAGTTTTCTCATTCTATGAATGGCAAATGCCTCTGAGCCTCAGTTGGATCTGTAAAATAAGGGGGTTGGACTAGAAGCTGACGTTTATGGAGCGCTTATGATAATCACGGTTAGAAGGGACCACCTCCTCACTCCATAGAACCAATTGGTTATGTTTTGTTGGGTTTAGCTCCTTGAAGTATCTCTTCTGTCTGCACCCCTTCAAGCTAGAGAGGTTCTTTTCCCCTACTAAGCAGACCACTGCAATAGCTTCTTAATTGAACTCCCAGAATCCTCTCCCTTTTCCAACCCATATTCCATACGATTGCCAAACTAATTTTACTAAAAGCTCAAGTCTGACTGTGCTGCTGTCCTGCTCAAGAACTTTCAGAATCTTCCTATTTCCTTCAGGATAAAATACAGACTCCTAAGCCTGGCATTCAAAGCCTTTCACAGCCTGGCTCCAGCCTACCTTTCCAGGCCCATTTTATATCATTCATTTGCACACACTCTACACTGCAGTTCATCTGGACCATTTGCTATTTTGTCAAGTTGGCATTCAACCTCCACCTTTGTACAGGCTGTCCTTCAAGCCTAGAATATACTCCTTCCTTTTAGAATACTTTGCTTCAAGTTTGTGTGATAAAGGCCTCATTTCTTAAACGTGTAGAGAACTGAGTCAAATTTATTAAAAAGCCATTCCCCAATTGATAAATGATCTAAAGATATGAACAATTTTCAGATAAAATAAAGCTATCTATAGTCATATAAAAATGCTGTAACTATTGATTAGGAAGATAGAAGTCAAAATAATTCTGGGGTAGTACCTCATACTTATTAGATTGGATGATAGGACAGCAGAGGAAAATGGTAAATGTTGTGGGGGGTATAGGGAAAATGAGACATTAATGTATTGTTGGTGGAGTTGTAAACCGATTCAAACATTCTGTAGAGCAATTTGGAATTATGGCCAAAGGGCTATAAAACCATGCATACTCTTTGACCTAGTAATACCACTATACTGGGTCAATATCTAAAGAGATACAAACCAAAAAGTTAAAGGACCTATATGTACAAAAATATTTATAGCAGCGCTTTTCTAGTTCAAAGAATTTGAAATTGAGGCGATGCCTGTCATTTGGGGAACGACTGAACAAATTGCGGAATGTGATTATGATGGAACACTATTATGCCATAAGAAATGATGAGGAGGATGCTCTCAGAAGAACATGGACTTATATGAGCTGATGCAAAGTGAAATGTATTATATACAAAGTAACAGAAATATTGTAAGATAGTCAGCTGTGAATGACTTAGCTATTCTTAGCAATCTGTTAAAGGCTAAAATTCTAGCTAAACTGTCTAAAATATCTGAGTGGTCACCAATAAATTATAAGCTTTATCAAGAGTTAGGCTTTTAAGCATTTATTAAGGAGAATAAGAATTTGATAAAGAGAGAGAAAAGCCTAGATTCATCTATCTATTAAAGGGAGAGTGCATTTCTAGCTCCACTCTCCGCCAGAGTCCCCAGTCAGACCCCCAGTCAGAGCGCCAGGCTCTCCCCTTCTTACTCCCACAAGCAAACGTCATTTCCTGACGCCAAAGAAAAGACTCCTGGTCTTGCCCTCAAAGACCTTCACTTCATGGCTGAACTTTTCTATAGTAAGTCTCCAGTAGGTGGCGTCATTCCAAACATTACAAATCCAAGCCAACTCTGAAGGACTTACAATAAAAAATGCGATCCATCTCCAGAGAAAGAACTGATGGTGTCTGAATACAGATTGAAGCATAATTTTTGTTTATTTTTGAGGGGTTTTTGTCTGTTTTCTTTCACTACCTAATATGGAATTTTTTTGCATGACTAAATATATATAACTTATACTGGTTTGGTTGCTTTCTTTCTTTTTTTTGCTATGAGTTTTAAAAAATTATTTTCTAGTTATATGTAGAGATAGTTTTTAACATTTGTTTTTATAAGATTTCTAGTTCCAATTTTTTCTCCCTCCCTCCCCAAGACAGCAAGCAATCTGATATAGGTTATATATGTACAATCACATTAAACATATTTCTACATTGGTCATGTTATGAAAGAAGAATCAGAAAAAATGGGAAAAACCTCAAAAAACAAAAACAAAGTAGAAACAGTATGGTTGATTCTGCACCTAGATTCCACAGTTCTTTTTTTCTGGATTTGGAGAGCATTTTCCATCATGAGTCCTTTGGAATTATTTTGGATCATTATATTGCTGAGATTAAGTCTATCACAGTTGATCCTTACACAATGTTGTTGATACTGTGCACAGTGCTCTCCTAGTTCTGCTCATCTCACTCAGCATCAGTTCATGTAAGTCCTTCCAGGTTTCTCTGAAATCTGCCTGCTAATTGTTTCTTACAGGACAATAGTATTCCCTTACATTCATATACCACAACTTGTTTAGCCATTCTCCAATTAATGGGCATCCCCTTAATTTCCAATTCTTTGCCACCACAAAAAGAGCAGCTATAAATATTTTTGTACATGTGGGTCCTTTTTCCTTTTTTATGATCTCTTTGGGACAAGGACCTAAAAGTGCTATTGCTGGGTCAAAGGGTATGCACAGTTTTATAGGCCCTTGGGCATAGTTCCAAATTGCTCTACAGAATGGTTGGATCAGTTCATGGCTCCACAACAATGCATTAGTGTTCCAATTTTCCCACAGAATTAGTTGCCTTAAGGGGCGGGGGAGGCAGGAAGGAAGAGAATTTGGAGTACAATTTTTTTTAAATGGGCATTAAAATAGTTTTGTTTTTGTTTTTGCAGGGTAATGAGGGTTAAGTGACTTGCCCAGGGCCACACAGCTAGTGTCAAGTATCTGAGGTCACACTTAAATTCAGGTTCTCCTGAATCCAGGGCTGGTGCTTCATCCACTGTGCCACCTAGCTGCCCCCCATTAAAATGGTTTTTACATGTAATTGGGGAAAAATTATAAATGGGGAAAAAAGAGTACTTTGCTTTCCTTCAAGGTAGGTGCTGTCTCCTCCAGGAAGCCTTTTTTTTTTTTTTTTTTTGGTGGGGCAATGAGGGTTAAGTGACTTGCCCAGGGTCACACAGGTAGTAAGTGTCAAGTATCTGAGGTCACACTTGAACTCGGATCCTCCTGAATCCAGGGCTAGTACTTTATCCACTGGACCACCTAGCTGCCCCCAGGAAGCCTTTTAATGATTCCTCCAATTGCTAGTGCTCTTCTCTTCTAAGAATAATCATGTATATAACTACCTTTTCATATGCTGCATTTCCCCAGTAGTATGTATGCACTTTTAGGATAGGAACTAGTTTTTTACATATAGGGGACCTTGAAGGTCATCTAGTCCAACCTGACCAAGAATTCCATCTCCATCATACCTGACGAGTAGTTATCCAACCACTGCTTGAAGACCTCAGCTGAGTGGGAAATCTGCTATCTTCCAAAGAAGCCTATTCCACTTTTGGATAGCTTTAACGATAGGGAAGAAGTTTTATATACTTTGATGGTTCTGTGATCTCATTTATCTGGATATTTCATCCAGCAATGTAGATTTTTAACACATCACAATCTTTTCATCCTATACAACCCTTCTTCACATCTTCTGGGAAATGCTCCACAGGAGGTCCCCTCAATCAGGGGGCCTCCTGACAATATGGTTACCAATGAAGTACATGAAAGGTCCTCTAATTATTCCATGTTCTGGATACATGATTGATAGATCTCCTTTTGCAGGAATGTATTTCTGCTATCTTTCATAACACTTCTACTGTGCATTTGTCTTGATAATAATACTCATGCTCACCATTCCCTCATCAATTTTTCTTTGAAAGACCAGAAACTTTAATTCTTCAGAGACTGGTTATTCCATATTTCAGTCACATAGCATCAACAGAAAATTAGCGATGTTAAGCCTTTGTTATGAAGAGAAGTTAGGGAATCGTTAAGAGCATTATGCAAGAATTCCACCTGTTCTCTTAGCCTATCTGGACCCAGTTCAATGCCTATCTGTAGTGTCTGTCCAAGATATATGTGCTGGTGGACCAACTCTCTCCTCTAGGTTGTCCATTCAGCTACATATATGACGGTAGCCACTTTTCATGTGCTTGATTTTTCCCGTATAGATAATTGGATTAAGCTTTTGAGTGATCATAGATATGACATAGGAAAAGTTTTTCCTTTTATCAATCCTAAATCTGTCTCTCTCCAACTTCTGCCCACTGATTCCAATTCTGCCCTTTGGTGCTAAGCAGAACAATCGATCACTCTTCCACATGAAAACTCCTAAAATGTTTGATAGATACCAGGTTCCCCCTAAGATTTCTCCAGATCAAACACCCCCATTTCCTTCAGGTAATCCTCTTATGGCATGATAGAGTTACTTCTCCATCCTAGTCTCCTTCTGAAAGCTATCTTTTCATTTTTCTTAAAATGCCTGGAATTGAATACAATACTCCAATTCTTTAAAATTTATAACATATTTGACATAATTACTTCTCTTGATCCTCTTTTAAAGGACTTATTTCACAAGTTTATTCACATTGTACTTTGGCTAAAATACAGCACATTGTGTAGATCCCCTATGGAGGCTCTAGGGGTGAACATAAGACAGGAATCATACAGGGTGATAGGATGTGGATGGGCTGTAATCTGCACCAATGGAGGGCATATCTATGAGAGTAGAGATCCACTGAAGCATATACACTTGGCAAGTTGCATTAAGGGGAGACTTCACTGAACCCAAATTCAGAATGCATTTTTACATAGCTACAAATATATTAGAAAATTCTCTCCAACAGGTTGTGTTCATTGGACCAGAGGAAGAGCATCTATGATGTAGCAGACCAGGAGATGTGGGGCCAGAAGACTGGTTCAAATCCCAGCCCTGCTAATCACTACTGGTATGACTCCATACAAGTTCAGTTCTTTAATATAATGGAGTTGGACTAGGTGGCTATTTAAGATTTCCAATAATGGGGGAACCTACTTTCTATAAACGGTCCATTCCACTTTTGGACAACTAATTGTTAAAGTGTTTCTTATATTAAGCTGAAATCTGTATTTAAAACCATTCTCTATTGCTCTAGTTCTGGGGCCCAGTAGGATGGACCCAGGCCCTCTTCTGTGAGTCTGATTTGAAAATGACGATCCTATTCCCTTCTCTCTATCCCGTCACTACCCCAGTAGAGCTTCATCACCTTTCACCTACAGCATTGCAATAACCTTTTAATTGGTTCCCTTGTTTTAAGTCCCCCTCCATTCCTAGCTAACCTCCACTCCCCTGCCAAAAGGACTTTACTAAAAGTATAGATCTGTTCTTGTCACTCACTCCTCAGACTGCAGGGGTCTGGTTCCTTCTTACCTCCAAGATCAAATAGAGATCTCTGGCATTTCAAGTTCTTCACGACTTGGCCCTTTCCTACCTTTCCAGTCTTAGGCTTTCCTCCTCTCCATTCACTATGATCAGCTGCTTCACTGATCTCTGTGCTATTCCCTGCACAAACAAGTCTACACCTCCCAATGCTGTACATGTCACCATGCCCCATTCTAGAACACTATGTTCCCTCCCCTCCACTCGTTAGCTTCCTTGGTTTCAAGGCTTAGGGCAAACCCTACCTTCTGAAGCCCTTCTCTATTTCCCTTCTATACTGCTTCTGTTGGAACGGGCTCCCTGAGTGCAAGGAAGGTGTTTGTGTCTCGCACACACATGGGAAGTGCTTAATAAATGCTTGTTGAGTGATTTGTATATTTGGATTCAAAAAGCTACCTGGAATAGAAGAAAAAGCACACCCAAATTAAGAATGTGTTCTCCAAATTCAAAAGACATTTATGAACATGAAAGGCATTGTGGAGGGTGTTAGGGAAATAAACATTTTCAAGATAATACTTGCCTTCAAGAAAGAGAGTGAGGTAGAGTGGGGGAGGGCAGGGAAGAGATGTGATATCTACATACATAGTTAAGTATGATGCTAGGTAAGATGTGATAGGGCCAAAGAAAACATTCAAACAGCTTAAAAAAACAACTTTGGAAAAAGTGAAGTTGGTTGCAAAGTTAAGGAGAAGGGAGAGACTAGGAATGGCTCTGCTGTGGAAGTGACAAGGTACAGAAAAGAGGGAGTGCTTTTTTAGTTCATTTATATCCTACTAGTCTGCTATGTACATTTAACCCATCTGTAACCAAATATCAAATATACAGACCTGCCCTGTACTACTTGAAATGGTGGGCTAATCATTCAGTAAGAAATGAAAGACATGGATGATACTCAAATTATTAAAACTAGATGAAAAACCTTTTGAGTACTGGGTTGATTCTCAATTTATTTTATTATTTTTTTGCGGGGCAATGAGGGTTGTGATTTACCCAGGGTCAAAGAGCTATTGTCAAGTGTTTGAGGCTGGATTTCAACTCAGGGGCCTCCTGAATCCAGGACCAGAGCTTTATCCACTGCACCACCTAGCTGCCCCAGTTGATTTTTTTTTTTTTTTGGTGAGGCAATTGGGTTAAGTAACTTACCCAGGGTCACACAACTAGTAAGTGTTAAGTGTCTGAGGCCGGATTTGAACTCAGGTATTCCTGACTCCAGGGCCGGTGCTCTATCCACTGTGCCACCTAGCTGTCCCCCCCCCCCCCAGTCGATTCTTTAAAGAGACTTTATAAGATGAGGTTAGGAGTAGCCACATCTATGAGAAAATAGATCTTTAAGCACATGCTTCACTTACACCCCAAAATTATCATTTACATGCCTTTCTCTTTCTCTCATACTCTGAATGGAAACCTAACGGTATACATTAGGGGGAAACCAGAATTCACTTCAAAAATGAAGAAAAGGAAAGCTATTGTCCCAATTAATATTAGAGCAGAAATTAGGGAAATGAATGAGGAATGCTGTAGAAGTGATTTGGACTCTGAGTGGGAAATTAGCCAAAATGGCCATGTCATTCTGCTTCAACTAAAGTTCTATAAGTCATGGGTCAAATCAGCAAGTGGAATTTTTCACCAAGGACAGACTGCTGAAAATTTACTTGAGTGTAAATGGTCTAATATCAGTTCAAATAGATTCTGATTCAATCTGGTTACCCCGCGTGGGATAATAAATTACAGTTTACACTTTTTTCTCTTCCCATTAAAAAATGTAATTTTTAAAAATGTAAGCTATGATCTAAACAACATTTGAGGAAATCAATGGTGAATTTTTCTAATAAGGTTCAGAAAGTAGACAGAGACAAGTAAAAACAGTTGGAAAATACTCAAACTTCTTGAAACGTCAAGCTTAAATCTGTTTGGTGGAAGGGGATGATGCCACATTTTTCACAACATTAACATGTTCTACATCATCTAGATTGGTTTGCCCAGTATTTTGAGATTTTACAATAGAAAAGTTAAGTACTTAACTTTTATCTGTAAAGAATAGTTTCATATTATAAATGAGAGACAAAAATACTAAGATCTAAAATCTCCATATGAAATTAAGGTCACAATTTTCATGTTAAACTGATATTCTCAATGAGAAATTAAATGTTTACACTATGACAAATTAGATCAAATCAAATCATGTGCTGTGTTCTTAAGTGAAAGGAAAATATTCACAAGATTCAACTTCATAGCAGATGTTTATAAATTAAGCACCTCTAGAAAAAGTTCTATTTCTCTGTGTCTACACACACACACACACACATATGTATACATATTCATTCCTAGAGCTTGGCCCTCTCAGGTGATAGGAAGGTGATCCCCAACATAACAATCAAGCTCCCCCATCATCAATAAACTACAATTAGTTCTCCAATCCATGTCCAAACGAACAATTTTTGACTACTGAAACAAATGAAAAATCTTCTATGTCAAATGATCCCTTAACTTATTGGGCAGAAAACATTATATGTTGTATGTGTGTATATATAGATAGCCAGTCTATGCAGTAATATTTAGTAAAAATCTTCAATAAATCTTAGGAAGAAAAATATTCAGAAACATCTGAAAGTGACAACTATAACAATATTAATTAAATGCCTAAAATCAACTTCCTGGTTTTTATAGATGAAGAAGAGAAACTATGACAAATCCAATTTAAAAACAAAGTAATTCATCTTTATTAAGGCCTGTTACTCATCTCAGTTTTTCGTATCTTTTCAAATTATCCAGTTGCCAACAAAAGTTGCTCTTCCTCTGTAATTTGCCACCAAACATCATCAAACTGTCTCTGATGTCTTCCAGTGCTATGGTCCAGGAAATGTTTTTCCTTCTTTCAGTTTCCTTCATTCTTCCACAGGTTCTTGGAAACCAAACCCAAACACTTCATGAAGGTCACGAGTTGGGAATGAGTTAGGGTAGCTTTTGTATTTAAAAATCACATCAAGCAGAACAAAATGTATAAGATTTGCAGCTATTTTATTTACAAGTATACATTTAACACAATGAAAGAAACACTGATATCCAAGCCTAGTTAAGAGTAGTGTAACAATATGTATCATTTTGATGATTACATTATTTTAACCAACAAACTACACTGAAAAATTAATGCCAGTAAAATTCTTGGTCATAATATTAAGAAATACAATATATAAATTGAAAATATGATTGCTTAAAATTTGAAAATGGAAGTGAAGCCATTTGGACATAAGTCAGAGTTGAACATAATCTGAAGGGAAGGAAAAAAAAAGGCTCTGACCCAAATGATATCTTTCAGGTTAACAGAAGAAAAAAAGAAGCATAGTTTATCTTAAAGGATAATGGGCAGTTTGCTTCTTCAGGTAGACTATATTCCCAGTGTCCTCAGGTTTTACAGTGGAATTTACATTACTGAGCATGAAGACTTTCCTTGTGAAGCTGCCCCATCAATTTTTTCTGCCTCCAAAATTATCCTCCTAAAAACATCAACAGCAGTCTGGAAAAGAAGAAAGCAATGACTTAATTGATAAATACACACTTATTGCTTCCAGGTATAGTCAAATTTAGTAGTTATTAGCTTACTAAGAAATGAGCAAGGTGGTATATGGAAAAGCATAGAAATTAATAAAAATTAAGCACAAATAGCATGTGTTTTGAGTTTTTTGGGTAAAATTTTATTTCATGAACTATGTAAATGAACAGATTGGTACTTCTGAATTTATGTATAACAAAGGATGTTAGATTAAAGCAAGTATCCAGGTATTTTTCTTTCTTTAAATCTTGATTACAGGGGCAGCTAGGTGGCGCAGTGCATAGAGCATGGGCCCTGGATTCAGGAGGACCTGAGTTCAAATTCTGCCTCAGAGACTTGACAATAGCTGTGTGACCCTAGGCAAGTCACTTAACCCTCACTGCCCCCTGCCCTCAAATCTTGATTATATTAACATTCCTTTAAAGAATCACCCAACATTCCATTAATGGAAAGGAAGATTAAATAATGAAGCAGGTATACATTTTCCCATCTGAAATCTTTGCTTCATCTTTTCCTACTATGGTTAAAAGGCTTTGAGAGAGTTGGCCTTGGTATCCTCATCCATAAAATGAGGAGGCCGGACTTCTTGTCTCCAAGGTTCCTTCTAGCTCCAAATCTAAGATCATTCGTTTTCTTTAAGGATGGCTTTCATAATGTAATTTTACTTATTTTTGAGTCAAGCTAAAACATATCTCCTTTTCAATACTATAATGGAACCATTACTAGAAAATGTCCTACACTTTATTAACAATGTGGGCTTGTGTTCAATATTGAAAAGGACACAGAGATCACATCCAATTTCTCCTTCTCTCCCCATTTCAGGTAGGCAGGAGATTGAGAGCTAAAAAGAACCTTAGAAGCCATCTAGTTCAGGCCCCCATAAAGGAGGAATTGAAGCCCACTGTGGTGAAATGATTTTTCCAAGGCCACAAAGGTAGAGCTGTGAGTTGAACTCAGGTCCTTTAATTCCAAATCGAATACTTTCCCCATTGCCTCTGAAAAAGTCATTGTCTTCAACATCTTCAGTATGTATTTCTATGATTTCATAGTCCTAATTTTAATTGCTCACACCAAAAAGCCATGATTTCACTACTCTTTTCAAAGAGGTAAAAAACAGACGGAGAGTTTCAAAGGAATGTGTTAAGAATATAAGCCATTGATTCATTCAAGCCACCTGATCTTCAATTTTATAAAAATATATTTCTCCGGGAAACGGATTCAGGCCTGAGAGTTCAATGGATTTAATATAAACATCTAATACATGTGAAAGTTTGAAATGTTATTTTAATGGCAGGTATAACTTCGAACTAAACTTCTAACCACTTAAGTATTCAGGAGAAACATCTAATAATAAAAGAATAAGTATCCTATTTTTTGGCACAAGCTTTGATTAAAATAACCCAAAGAGATGCACTTAGAATATTTCTCAATTATACTTACTATTCCACTCTCTCCAAATGAGCTATTTATAAAGCACTTACCACAATGCCTGGCACATAGTAGGTGATTAGTAAATGCTTATTCCCTTCCTTTCCCCTTCCAACCCAAAGCCCATACTACTTTGTAATAAGTTGGAGATTTAAAGAAGATTAAACTATTTTGGGCCACTAGAACAGTATTTTTCGCATCTACAACTGACACAAGGACTAAAGTAAAAGCTCTCTGCCTTGATGAAATTTACTATTCTATTCAGAGAGACTATATGTACATAGAAAAGCATATGCAAAATAACTACCAGTTAATAGGATTGGAGGGAGGCACTACTGGCTAGGAGGAGGGGAGATCCAGAAAGGCATGTAAGGGGTAGTACTTACACTGAACTTTGAAGGAAATTAGGAATTTGAAAACACACAGATGAGTGAATTCCAAGCATGGGGAACAGACTGTCCAAAGATACAGAGACAGGAGAATGTGGTGTATGAGGAACAGCAAGAGGCCAGTTTGGCTGGACCAGAGAATATAAGAAGGGGAGTCATGTCTAGTAAGCTTAGAAAAGTAGATTTCTTGTAAAGAATGTAAAATGGCTAAAATAGGAGTTTGTACCTATTAGGTGCCTTTGTGTGTAATGTATTATTACACTGGCTAAAATAATGACTTTAAAAACAAAGGGTTTTTTTGCTCCTTCAAGGAATCTCACATTAAAATATGATAAAAACATAAATTCATATTATAGAATAAAAACTGAAGATTATAGTGATTATGATTTTTTAAACAATAAAATCTGAAGTTATCAGTATACTTAAAAAAAATACCAAAACACCTGTGACACACCTGATTTTCTTTAGCAGAAGATTCCAAAAAAGCTGCATTCCAAGATTCTGCTAAAGCTTTCCCTTCTTCATAACTGATCACTCTAGATGGGTAAAAAGTGAAAGAGAAAGAAGACAGTAAGTGATAAAGATATAATGTCTACCAATGGGCTATGGACCAACATTCTTTTAAAAAGCATAAGAGCTTTAATATTCAGTACCATTATTAAAAAGAAGTTTAGGCGTAAACTCTTACACTAGTTGGTAATCATAACTAATAAGCCAAGTGATTTCATATTTTTACATTTTAACATTTTAAACTTACATTTTAATAGGGGACATTATTTATACAATGGTATTTCCCATCCATATTCAAGGTAAATTTTATTGTAAATACAATAAAAGACAAAATTTCCAACAATTTTCCTGCAATAAAATTTTGTTGGATCAATATCTATAGTCAATTCCAAGATATTTTATTAGTTTGAGACAAAATTAAAGAACAAAGGAAGAATGGTTTCCAGTAAATGTGTGATCTGAGCATCCTATTCAAGTGTTTAATTGTAAATGTACTTTGTAAATTATTATACTGTTCCCTAAATTAAGAATTTTAAAAACACAACTGTTATAAAAATTACAGTATGGAAAGCACATGTTTTAGAGATTAACATCTAACTTGCAATTCATAAAGCACCGTTAATTACATACCGTTCCATATGTAGATCTTTCTTATTCCCGACCAACATAATAGGTATTCTATTTTTAAAAAAAGAGGACAAAACTTATTGAAGCTGTAAATTTTATCTTGAAAATGCATACACTGTGAAGATTTAATTTGAGACAGGATAAAATTTACTACTTACTGGACTTTCCCCACCATATCCAACAACTTGCCATGGATAACTTTAATCACTTCAAAACTAAAAAATAAAAAAGATGAAAGCACATATCAATTTTATTAGGGTTGTGGTATTTAAAAGATATGTCATGGGGCAGCTAGGGGGCGCAGTGGATAGAGCACTGGCCCTGAATTCAGGAGTACCTGAGTTCAAATCCGGCCTCAGACACTTGACACTTACTAGTTGTGTGACCCTGGGCAAGTCACTTAACCCCCATTGCCCCACAAAAACAAAACAAAAACAAAAAGATATGTCATAAAGTACTTCACATTTTAAACTCCAAATTCATATAGAAAAAAACCCAAAATTACTTGGAAACCACTTAATTTGAGAGCTATAGCATTATGCTTAGAACACCCCCCCCAACACTTTGATAAGTGCATGTTAAATAAGTAATCAAATAATTCTGATGGAAAACTTGAGAAAAGTAGTTCATATAAGATGAGAAAAAAGCCATAACCATGGCAGAACAAAAACGGTACCCTATTTTCCAAAGTTTTACTTCCCACTCTTCGTTGAAGATAACATGTGAAGTAAGTTTTACACCTTCCCAAATAAAAGGCAAATATGACTAACGAGTCTGTTCAATGTTTTTTGAGCACAATCTACAGAGTCCTGCAATAAACAGGAGAAATCCCTGGTGTAACTTGAGAGAACAATTGCGTTTATTTTGCCACACTACTGTTTGAGATCTCAGTCTAGTAGTAGAAATACCATGGGGAAGATAATAGAACACTATCATTATTCGGAAATGTACAGGATTACCATTAATTATTCTGCAGCTCATAAGGCTCAGCTCCACATTCCCTCTCTCCTAAATTATATGGGAATATAAAATCCTCTTATAAAGCCCCCAAATTTTTCTCAGTGTTTTGGGGGGAAAAAGGTAATCTTTTAATAATTTAATAGACCTTACTTTGATATTTTAAAGGTCATCTTAAAAAAAAAAGCTATTTAAAGTAGGACAAAAAAAAGTCCCAATGATTTGTATTCCAAATTTTAAAAATTAGAACAGCAAATAAAGGCAAATAGTTTATTAGACAAAGAAATACACCAAACACAACAAGCAAAGTGAAGAAAATTATGCAAATGATCATAGAAAGCTATCTCCCATAATACCATTCATTCTCTTTTTGGTAATTTCTTAGAAAGCAAAGCCATGTTTCCTTCCCCCCTTTTTCGAGGAGTTCTACAGACATCCTAGGAAAACGAAGTCACAGTAAGAAAATCACCACAAAATACCATTCTTTAGGAAGCTAAGATTAGTTGTAAAGACTTTAGTTATTTTTACTAGCTTGGTAGTCACTAAATTTATTCAGATGTGCAGACTTCCTATTGTGGAAAGCAACAAGAGATAAATGAAATGCCACTGAGTTCAATCAATCAGACATTTAATTAATCAATAACCTACGGGAAAGGACTGTGATTTTTGAATGTAGAATATATTAACACACACACAGAATATATTAACACAGCAACTTCATTTTGCTTTTGATGTGCTTAGAGAAAGGCATGTGTCTTTACAGAAAGGTTTACTTGTTGTTTTGAAAATAGAGGTAACTATAGAAAAAAAGAAATTAGGTGTGACTGGAAAACCTAAACCAAAAGGTAATGTGGCTTTCAAGTCATCAGATAAAGAGCACTGGGCTGGAACCAGGCTCAAACACTGCTTCTGGCACCAGTGCTGTGTGTGAGACACCATGGGTTAAGATACTCCTCAAAGCTTCTGGTTCTTCATCTGTAAAATGGGGCCAATAATACCTGAAAGTACCTACTTCAAGGGATATTGTGAAGATGAAGAGAGTGTCTGTAAAGTGCGCTGTCAGCCTAAATAAAGCACATCAACAATAACAGCAGCTGACACATAGATCGTCTAGAGCCATAAACACTGTATCAACAGACAGGTGGTTCTCTGTGATCTTCAGCAAAGCATTTAACACCCCAACTTCAGTTTCATCATCTGTAAAATGAAGGGGTTGGTTTTTTTGAGGCTGCTAGGTGGTACAGTGGGTAAGAAAGTTCTCAATTCCAAACTGGCCTCAGACATTTATTAGTTGTGTGGCCCTTGGTAAGTCATTTTGCCTGTGTCAGCCTCCGTTTCCTCACCTGTAATATGGGGATAATGACAGCAACTGCCTCCCAAAGTTGTGAGGACAACATGAGATAACATAAAGCACTATACAAATGCTATTATTATGTCTCTTTCCAGACATAAGTGATTATAAACTCTATGAGAACAGAGATAATATCTGAAATTTTGTAAGTTCTCTTACTCATTTTCCTCCTTCCCCCAAAGAGAACTAGTTAGTTGCTCAATAAATAGTTGATTGATTTGTGATAAACTGAACAAGACACTCCATCTCCCAGCTCTGGGCATGTTCTCTGATTGTCCTCCATGACTGGAATGTTCTCCCTCCTCATCTCTGTTTGATGACTTCCCTCCAGTCCCAACTAAGATCTCATCTTCCACAGCAAACCTTTCCCAATCCCTCTTAATTCTAGTGCCTCTTGTCAATTATTTCCTATTTACCCTGTATATAGCTTGTTCGTACATAACTGCTTGCTTGTTATGTCCCATTAGAGACTGTGAGCTCCTTGAAGGTTGGGATTGTCTTCTGCCTTTTTTTTGTATCCCCAGAATTTAGCACACTGCTTGGTACATGGGAAGCACTTAATTCTGCCTGTTTTTGAGTGTTCTCTGATTTGTTTTTTTAACAAAGAGAAATTTAGAAACCAAGTACAATCTTAATAAGCAAATGAGAAACTAAATGACATGAAGAACATATACACATTTACAAAATAAAGCTTAGTTACTATTTTGATGCTGGATTGTTTAGAAAGAAAAATTAACCATAAGCTCCTTTTAAACAGGAAGTACTGAAGTTCACTTAAACTGTGATTTAATTTTCAAAAGGTAAACTGATAGTGTTTAGGAAATACCTGTATAAAGCGTGATGTGGATTTAAATTGTTTTCTTATATTAACAAGCACCTGGGCATCAAATGTAAGACAGTATTTCCTTTCAACTTCTGAATATTGACAGAATAAAACCAAACTACCCTAAATTTTAAAATATTTTCAACAGATTTTAAAACATTTTACTTGACAGCATAATAGAGGGTATTTTTTGTTACAATGGCAAATTTACTACTTTCAAGTGTCTAAGAATGTAACTCGGCCCAATTTCCCCTAAAACAAATGACCCAGAAATGCAAATTCAAAAGCACTCTGACATTTCATCACACATTCATTAAATTGGTAAAGATGATGCAAGAGGAAGACAGTCAGTGGTGGAGAGACACAGTATAAAATACATATACTACTGGTGGAGACGTGATTTACTCCAACCTATTAGAAAGACACTGGGGGGGGGGGGGCAGCTAGGTGGCACAGTGGATAGAGCATCGGCCCTGGAGTCAGGAGTGCCTGAGTTCAAATCCGGCCTCAGACACTTGACACTTACTAGCTGTGTGACCTTGGGCAAGTCACTTAACCCCAACTGCTTCACCAAAACCAAAACAACCAAAAAAAAAAAAAAAAAAGAGACACTTGGGTTTAGATTAGATATACAGATCTCTGTACGAACAAAGGTAGAAATAAAGATTTCTATATACTATATTCTATATACTATATAGTATAATTCTATGTACTAAAATAGTCACAGCAACATGCCCTCAAAATCAGGAAGACCTGGGGGCTCAAGTCCTGCCTTTGACTCTGGTCAAGGCATTTCACTTCTCAGTACTCCACAAGCAGAAGGGAAAGAGCAGTGGCCATCTGCACTGGCATGGGGAGCTTCAAATAAATGTTGTAGCCAGAGTTTTTGTGATAAGAAAAAAACCTGAAAGTTGCTCATTGACTAGAAAATGTATGGTTTGTAAATATAATGGAACGGGACTTGTTACATAAAAGGTGACAAATATGCTTAGGCTACAAGCTAGCACCTAGTATGTGCTAGGCACTGGGGATTCTAATACAAAAATGAAACCATCATCTATAAAGAAATTACAGAGAAAACTGGTCTCAACTTATACAAATCAAAGGCAGAACCAGAAAAGGAATAGAAAACTACAATAATGTAAATGATCACACCAAAAGGCAGCTGAACTTAGATTAATTGTAATGATCCATCTCAGGTTGAGGGAAACTGAGAAAAGTCCCATTTCCCTTCTTTTCAGAGAACTGGGGTATTACTAGGATGAGATATAAGAAGTGGTTGCTTTGTGGACTTTTTTTTTTAATGAAAGAAAAACAAATGAAATAGGGGGCATTTTATGGGGGGGAAGGGGACCTGGTACGTTGGGAAATCACTGATGTTTAAAAAACAAAACCAAAACCCTACCAAAAAAAGTGCATTAATAAAACCTTTAAGAACTGGTTGTAAATAACTCAAAGTTTATGGTTTTTTGAACAATAATTTGTTACATTTGCTTATTTATTTCTGTTGATGTCTGTTAAGGTGAAAATTGGAAAAAAAAATAAACCTGACAATCCTCACAGACTCCTCTTGTGATGCCTCAAAATGTGGAGGTGATACTGAGCTGATTCCATTATGCTAGAAAGGCTTCTGGCAGCAGAATATTTTTCAGGGACCAGCCTAGCTAAGTATGGAGATGAATTCTTTGGCTACAGAAAACCATGCATGAATCAAGATGACCCTGGGTGATTGATCAATACTCCACAACTGCTAAAACCTTGAAGACCACACAAAAGTTCCATGCTTTTATAATCATGAGTACCTTCTTTAAGAATCAGAAGGCAGGGGGCAGCTAGGTGGTGCAGTGGATAGAGCACCGGCCCTGGAGTCAGGAGTACCTGAGTTCAAATCCGGCCTCAGACACTTAACACTTACTAGCTGTGTGACCCTGGGCAAGTCACTTAACCCCAATTGCCTTACTAAAAAAAAAAAAAAGAATATAACAAGAATCAGAAGGCGGGGCAGCTAGGTGGTACAGTAGATAAAGCACCAGCCCTGGATTCAGGAGGACCTGAGTTCAAATCTGACCTCAGACACTTGACACTTATAAGCTGTGTGACCCTGGGCAAGTCATTTAACCCCAACTGCCTCACCCCCCCCCCAAAAAAAGAATCGGAAGGCACTGGTGCTTGGCAAGCACTAAAAAGCAAAACAAAAATTAAATTTATTATATTTTAGCAGTCAGGAAATAACTAGTGCCTGATAGGGCAGTCATTTCTGAACTGGTTATCTGTGTCTAGTAAAGTCATCAGAACAAAGATAAAAATTGAACAAAGCTAAAAGAAGAGATGTGAATGGCATGATGTACACTTTAAAACAACTGTACCCTGATCTATCTAAATGAATTAGTAATACCAATTAGAGCAATTTCATCAGTAAAACAGAAGTTTTACCAATGTAAGTCAACTGCCATAATAGAGACCCAGTCTGATGTCACATCCAAATTATCTTAGTCAGGAAATACTTTCCAAGCAGAAAAAGACAGCAAGGGAAATATATATTTAGCATATAAACGCATTTATGAAATATTACAGAGAAATACGGAATATTTTAAGTAATAATACTTCAGAAACCAGAAGCAAAAGAAGGAAAGCCTGGTAAGAGACACAACCAAGTGATGCCAAGCACACTTAAGAATGGAATGGGAAGGAAAAGAAGGACAAAAGAGAAAAGATTTCTCTAGTAGACTTTTTCCACCAAAGACGGGTGTTTGGTTCAGCAGCTCAGTCATTGTTGAGGAGGTGCTCCTATTATGCTACAACAGCACAGGCTCTAGGGAATCCTACCAGGTGGCAAAGACTGAATATAGGCTTCTTTGTATCCCTAGCACTTAACTAGAACTGGAGCTAGGCACTTAACCAATGCTTGATGACTAAAGACAAGCCTAGCTAACTTTGAAAGGCTCTTCCCATAGCTGAACACAGAATCACAAAAAATTTTAGGCTTCTCTTTGAGAACTGCTAAGTTATAGAAGAGGTCTATCTCCCCATCGGTGGAGGGAATACCCAATTCCAGTGAAATCAGGGATTCTTTGAGGGTTAGAGTGTCTTTGTTTGTCACACCACATTTGAAATTAATCCTAGAGAATGCAATGTTCAAGTTGGATGGCTTTTATAGCATTCCTGTTTGTTTAAATTATACCATTCTGACACTACTGTCTCATTTCACAAAATAATGTTCAATGGTTTATGATTCAGGCTGAGAATAATTTCAACCAATTTCTCTGAGTCATGAAAAAAGACCATAGGATGACAATTTAGAAACATTTCCACAGACAGTGTTTCAAGTAACCTTCAGACCTACTACAGATATCAATTTACACAGATAAAATACCACCTTGTAATGATTGGAATGACACCACCTGCTGGAGAGCTACTGTAGGAAAGCTCTGCCAGGAGGAGAAGGCGCCTGAGGACAAGCCATGTGGCTTTTCTTTGGCATCAGGAAGTGACCTTTGCTTGTGGGAGGAAGAAGGGGCGAGGCTGGCTCTCTTTCGTGAGGACTCAGATGGAGAGTGGAGCTATAAATGTGCTCTCCCTTTGATAGATGAATGTAGGCCTTTCTCTCTCTCTTCACCAAATTGTTATTCTCCTTAATAAATGCTTAAAAATCTAACTCTTGCTAAAGCTTATAATTTATTGGCAACCACTCATTAGATATTTTAGACAGACCAGCTAGAATTTATGCCCTTACAACCTGCTGCTTCTTAGACTCCATGATATTTTGGTATTTAACAAGAATGCCCATTAAAGCCTTGGAATTATACAGATGAAAGAAAAAAAACATTGTAAAAAAAATATCGCGACTATTTTGTTGATGGAGAAACAGGAAGAGAACTTGCCTATCCCAAGACAGAACCTAAGTCTATGCTAGTTTCCTAATCCAAAGTTATATAGCCTAGTTTCCCTAGGTAATTGCAAATCCACGTTTTCAAATCTAGCTGTTGTTCAATTTCTTAAGGTCTTCCTAGAAACAAAAAATACATTTTTCAGCTTGATTTCCAAGTCCTATTTAATACAGATTTGACAATGTGACCCTTCCAGAAGAGAGAACTGCTGGCTGAGAGCTAAGAATGCTCTACCTGACATTTCAGTTCTTTTGAGCTAACTGTACAGTAATTAACATAAAGGGAGAAGGGAAAAATATACAAAACAGATTTAACACATGATGTAGTGACTTCTGAAAATGATAGTTTTCCAAACAAATATGGTGTTAAATAATAGCAATAAAATTATATGCCCTTCTATTACTGTCCATATTAGATTGAGTAAATTCTGGACAATATTTGGCAGACACAAATTAAACTGAAAAGATTTTCAGAATTTATTGCTACAATCAGATCTGGTGTTACCCCATAAACATTGGCAACCAAGTTCACAAACTATTGGTCAGAAAGGCCTAGAGATGACTATAAATGCCCTCGAGAAAACTGAGGCCCAGTGAAATTAAATGGACTTGCCCAGGGTACCACTTCTAAAATCAGTAAGTAGCAGAAGCAGAACTACGGTTTGGAGTTAGATAAAATGGTTCAAATCCTGAATCTGCACGTAGTAATAGCTGTGTGATCACAACCTTTATGTCCAAGTTTTCTCATCTGCAAATCGAGGGCAGTGGATGGGCTAAATGATGGCGAGGATTTTTTCCAACTCTTTATGATCCTGAGACTTTCTGACTCCCAGTCCTGTGCTATTTTCATGTTATGTCAAGATTCTCCCTCCCCCTTCCAAAAAACCCAAAACAAACCCCACAAAAAACTCAAAGCCTCTAAACCAACACAATGTTTAAAAGAAATTCCAGTTAAAGCTTCCATCTTCTACTTTATGGGCTCTGTGGAATTTGTTTAGAAAACAATTTCATTTGTCTACAGTAATTTACACTTCACATGGATAAATAAATTCTATACCAAGGGAAAAAAAAAGTTGGGAGAGGAAAAGATGGAAAGGGAACAAAAAGGGGTTCACAATAAAATGGGAAGTTGGGGGCATCAGAAAACAAATTTTTCCTAGTTTGCAAAGTTGTTTAAGACCAGCTCAGGATGCAGTGGTCCTTGACATTTTGGTGGTACTATTGCCTTTCATTAATTCAACAAATATAGGCAGAGCTGGGGGGAAGTAGGAAGAGTGGAAGGGTATTCTAGGGAAAAGGTATAGAGGTGGAAAAGTACCAGGCTTGCTGGACAACAGTGCTTAGTCTTATTGAGTTGGAGAATGGGTTACATAAAGGTAGATTTGTAGGATGGAAAACAGAAGGTTCCCTAGCCTGAGTTAACAATAGGAATCCCTGGAAAAAATTTTTTAGCAACATGTTGCCTTTCAAAGGAGACTGATGTTGGCTTGAAGGACATATCAGTAACAATTTTCCATGGATTAGGAAGAGAGGGCAGTGGTTAACCAAAAAAATAAAAAAGTAGCAATATTTGGCAAGGTTGTGGTACCAAAGCTCCAAATGGAATAAGAATGTTTTAATGTGGACTTGCCTCTCACGTGCTAGGCTAGCAACTGATGAAAACAGTAACTTCTAGGGTTTGGATTTTCTTAAAATCAAAAGTAATTTTCAAAATAATTCTTTTCAATGCCCCTCTCAATAGTTAAAGCATGAGAAGCTGTTTGGACCCTGAAACAGCCTAACTTACCTGGGACCCTACAGTCTTCAAATTCAGTTGTTACCTAACAAAAAGAGTTTTAAGAACTTTCAGGGTGATCCAGGGAGGAGAAAGTCTGCCAAGGAGTTCCTTTGCCCCAAGCTGCCAGGTCCTTCAGATGATAAAGGTCAAAGCTCTACTCTTTATAGCACGAATGTTACCCTGTGCCAGGTAAACAAGGCTACATACACCAGTAAACTAGTAGAGCATTTGGCATTCTTGTTCTCCACACTAATGTTTCCCTCCACTAGTAAGTGAAATATGACTATAATATGTCTTTCCAGTAAGATAAACCCAGGTCTACTTGACTTGTTGGAAAACCATGCCAACAAAGCTAAGGTCTTGAACTGGATCCTTCTATGCATTGCTTAATTTCATTCCATTCTTCCGCTACATACATCTCCTAACTCCAACTTATATGCCTTGCACTTTTTGATGGATGAAAGGTATTCTTTTTTTGTGCACTGCAAAGTATTATTAAAAACAATATATTCCATAAGGTGTGTAAAGAGAACATACAATACTTTGCACCATTAAGTACAAAACCAGAAAATTTATGTTTAAACTAGTAAAGAAGCACAAAATTCGTCTAATCAATATTCAATTATTTATTTTGGTCCAAGAAACTAGAAAGGCAAATGATGTGAAGAATCAACAGATAAATACTTTTTATTAATTCTATGATTACAATAATATTAATAATTAATATTAGGTATTATATATAATAATATATTAACAAATATCTATCTTTTTTGTTTAATGGCCTATTTGACTTAAAGGACAAAAAAAAAAGTGTTCCATTTGATCATTCTAAATGGCTCCTTAGTACTAGTCCCACAAAAGTTTTTTTGGGGATAAGCTTTAAATGAATTCTTTCTAAAAGACTAATAGCAGCTTTATCAGGTACAGCTAACATAATAGCAATGAGAACTTATTACCTTTTGATTGATGTAACTGAGTACACAAGAATATAACCATTAATGTCTATGGAGTACGTCTGAGGAAAGATGGAGTACTCATCCTGTGGGGGGAAAAAAACTCACAATTATATTCAAGGAAATTACGAAACATAAAAAGCAATCACCATCAACATTTCTCCAAAGGATATTAACTATTACACTGAAATAAAAATATAAATGGATGATGCACTTAGTTCACTATACTATAAAGCAAGACCACTAAACTATGCTATTACTTTCTACTTATCAAATGCATCTAGAAAAGGCTGTGGCAGCAACGTGTGTGGAGAGTGAGGAAGGACATATTTTAAAAGCAAATACCCTTAGTCTGGGTAGAAAATTAATAATACCTGACACTTATACACCATCTTTAGGTTTACAAAGTGCTTTACATTGTGATCAACTAAGTCTCACAACAATTCTGTGATATATTCACCAGAGGTAATGCTCCTATTTCACATATGAGAAAACTAAGGCTCAGAGATTAAGTGACTTGTCTAGTAACCACAGTATTCTAACCCAGATCTACTCTATTCCAAACCAAGCACTCTAACCACTATTGTATTATTCTATGTTACAAAACTGGTTTTTGCTAACAGGTTAAGATGAGTTAATTGTTGACTTTCCCCCACATTTCTGAGAAGGAAGCAATTAATCACACTGGGTGTCAGAAGACTATCATTTTTAGTCTGAGCTCTACCATTAACTAGCTATCTGATTCTCAAGCGAGTTACATTTGTCTTGGGGCCCCACTGTCCTGAATGGTGGCTGCATCATTGGATCACTATTTCAAAGAGAGCCCAGCCATGTTTTAATTCACTCCCTACTCTTGAGCCTTTTTTTCAACAGCCTAACTAGCAGCCTTGCAGCCACAGTCCCTCAAGTTTTAGAACCATGATCAAATCTTAAAGCCATTTCTATATAAATTCAGCACCTTAAAAAAAATTTATCACACAGATTTCTGTGTGTTCTCTTATAAAAATTAGGTGCTGAATTTATATAGAAATGGCTTTAAGACATAATAAAGTTATTTACAGAAAGTCATAAAAAAGAAAACACCAGCCTGCATTTTAGAACACATGCATAGATAAGTAAACACAAGATAATTTGAGGACAGTACATTAATATACTCAGGGGATGAAGAATTCCCAGAGGTAAAACCTGGATAAGGCTTGAAGGGAGATGAAGATTCTGAAATGGAGATGGAGAGATTGTATATTCTAGGTATAGGAAACTGCTTGTGCAGGAGGTTGTGTTGAGGTCAGGAAATAGTTATTAGTCCAATTTAGCTGGAATGGGAGTTAAAGGATAAGAATAGAAAGAAAATGAGAAATAAGGCCAGAAAAGTTAGATGGAGAGCCTGCCTTAAGAGCCAAGCTATGGGACATGAAAGATATGCCCAGGGATAATATGTTTTCCAGAGAGACAGATTTTATCTATGAGGACAAAAAGGAAATAATGTGAAAGAAAGATATCTAGAATGAACGAAAGCTTCAACGAATGAACATTTTGCAAGTGTCACTATTCCTGGCAAAGGGAATAAAAATCTAACAAGTGAGCTAGTCCTTGCACTACAGAAGAACAGGCATTTGAGAATTTATGCAGTTCAGAGGGACAAACATTCCCTTTTGGTCATGAAAGCAAGGGGACTATCTTCATCTTTGAGGCAGAAGGTAGAGTCCTATCTGGGAGTTCTTGAAGGGCCATAGTTTGGCAGGCATACACTTGAAAGCGATGCTGATTGGCAGCAGCAGTGGGGACACAGTATCCTCGGCCATCATTCTTGCTTCCAACTAGCCCATTCTTCCCAGAACTTAAAGAGCCAAAGCAAAGGGGCAGAAAGAAAAAGGAGAGACTGAGAGCAGAGCTAAGCTGTGGCAGAGAAGAGAGAAGCTGGAGGGCCATCAGATCCTTACACAGCCATTTTAGCGCAGATGACTCAGGCTGAAGCTGCTAGTTCTACCCAATGAATTCCAATAAAAGTTCTGTTCTCCTCCTCCTATAACTTCCTTTATCTCTGTCTCTTTACAAACAGACTCTATAATATAGTCTTCCTGCTTCTTTTACCCACAGCTTTTACGTATAGCTTGATTTTTGCTTCAAATATAAAGAGGTCACGAACTGTCTGGAGATAAAACAAAACTGTAAATTTAAGCATTGCCAAACCTGTCTGAATGTTAAGGGTTGTCCTAACTGGGGGATCAGTTATTGACACTGTACTACTATTTTTTTGTCTGATAAACTCCATAAAACAGGAGTGAACTGGGACCCTGAGGGCCATTTTATTGCCCCCAAGCTAAAAAGCAAACTGTTGTTAACCGTATGGCTGATGAATTCTCCAGAAATAAAGAGAGGAAAGAGGAAAGGCCTGGGAAAGACTGAACTCTCATCCTACCCAGCAGGAAGTAAAAGCTCCAAGTTTTGAAATCTCTCATCTCTCCCCTCTCCCCCAATGCCCAATCCACTTTGCAAAAACTCAAAATGGCCATTGACCCACTGCCATGATCAATTATACCATCATTCCATATTCATTTTACACCATAAAGCAGGGAGGAAGAGAGTAATAGCTGACTTCAGATTTATATTAATAGCATCATATTAATCAGCCACAGGGCAGATAGGGGGAGCAGTGGATAGAGTGCTGGGCCTGAAATCAGGAAGACTCATATTCTCAAGTTCAAATCTGGCCTCAAGACTCTTATTAGCTCTGTGACCCTCAGAAAGTCACTTGTTTGCCTCAGTTTCCACAGCTGTAAAATGAGCTGGAGAAGGAAATGGCAAACCATTCCAGTATCCCTACCAAGAAGATCCCAAATGGGATCACCTAGGGTTGGACACAATTGAACAACAATAACAAAATTAGGCACAATGACTTTAAATCAATAAGGCCCTCAGCACAATCCACTCTGATTTTTCAGTCTAAAACAAAAAATGAAATAAGGAAAACCTCCAGTTTATAGCCAAATCAGACTCATTCTGCTTACCTGGTCCCTTCATTAACATCAGATGTACAGCTGGAGTCTAGTAAAGGATTCACTCCCCCCAATATCCCCTTAAACCTACACCTCTAGTCTTTCATACCATATTAATCTTTTCCCACAGACCTTTGCTCACTTTTATACTGTCACAAGAACAGTTAGTATCACAAATTCTTGGGTTAGTATTTAAGATCCACTTCAATAGGATATACCCCATTTATTCACTCATAAAACTTGGCACTTAACTAGCTCCTCTGCTATAGTTTTGCTCATCATCTACTTTCTCAACCAAGATGCCCCAAGCCCATTCTTACTTCTGTATGTCTTCTCTTATCTAGCAGGCCTTTTCTACCACTTCCAACTCTTTTAAGAACCATTTCCTGACCCTTCCTATAAATCCTTTAAAACCCAAATCAAATGATACCTTCTTCCTGATTCACTACCCACCAAACTGTTAACCCCCCTGTCCCTCAGACTTCACATATTCCCTAATGTAGCTATCATATCAGACTGTGAACCGTAGCTATCTCCATTGTTTAATTCCCCACTAAACTGTACAATTTTGAGAGTAGAAACTGTCTTATATAAACCTTGTACATCTTTGAACACACATAGCAAAGTACTCTGAAGATAGATGGCATTTTATAACTGCTTATCAATACCATGCTCTGATCATTCCCTTTATAGTTTTTCACCATGTTGTCTTGCATGTTATTTCCTGTTGTTTTGTAATTCACGTTTCTTTTTTTTGTTTTAAGGTTTTTCCTCTTCCTATAAGAGGGATGACATCTTATTTGTTGTGTGAGCAAATGAAGAAGCATTTATTAAGCATCTACGTTATATAAGAAACTGTGTGAGGGATATAAATACCAAAGTCAAATAGTCTATGCCTTGAATGATTCTAATAGTAGGAGACAATAAATACCATCAGGGAGCAGGGCCCAAAAAAAGGGAGTTTTTATTTGGGGAATGAGGAAAAGGAAGAGGAAGAATCACAAAATGGTGAGTGAAACCACTGTCTTGCTCTTTCCAGAAGCAATGATAGGATTTGATAACTGCTTCTAGAGTAAGAGGTAGAAAGAAGTAGAGTGGGAGAGTGTTCTATATACGATGTGTGTTGCTGAAGTTTAATTCCTAAGGGCAAAGGACACTGACACAATTTTTTTTTTTTTTTTTGGTGAGGCAATTGGGGTTAAGTGACTTGCCCAGGGCCACATAGCTGGTAAGTGTTAGGTGTCTGAGGCTGGATTTGGACTCAGGTCCTTCTGATTCCAGGGCTGGTGCTCTATCCACTGTGCCACCTAGTTGCCCCAACATGTTAATTTAACCCCCCCCCCCCAAAAAAAAACCCCAGTCCAATTAATTACAAAATTAGAAACAAGTTTTCCCAGTGGTTCACTGGAAAGAGTGTGGACTGAACCTAGAGTCACAGGCCCTGAATTCAAATCCTGACTCTACCAGTTACTACCTGTAGGACCCTGGAGAAGTCACAACCTCCCTGGGCTCCAGTTTCCTCATGTATAAAAATGAGAGTCTGATTATATGACCTGGCTTTATCACAGGGCCAAGAAACTAAAATCTAATGTATGGACAGGAAGAGAGCCTTTAAATTTAGATGTTCACAAATGAACTAAAAAACAGAAACCGCATATTACTAAGTTTATAAATTTATACTCTACACACACAAAAAGAAGCAGGGGTAGAACTTTTACTCCTGTCCCTTTAATACTCAGTCATATTAATTAGGAAAGGCTAAAATCTATTCCCCCAATCTCCCCATCCCCAAAGAAAAACCATTATCAACAACCCTTAAGCAGAATAAAGATATCAAGGCTGCTTAAAATAATTTTAAAAGACAGATGCTACTTGGGAGTATTTTTTCCATCTTTTTATTTTACTGGCTCCAAAGGATAAACTGTAACTCAAATTTGACTTCATGGAATTGTCATACAATTTAAGTCACTATTCCTCTATTACATTTTCCGTGGAAGCAGTAAAAAGATATAACTTTTTCTACTATTCCACAAGGAGTACTTTTAGTGAAAAATTTGCAAGCAGAATTTTTTTTTAACAACATTCAGAGTGCCAAAATCTCAGAGTGATTAGATCACCCTCTACGCGCATTTACATTTACACAGGTATTGAGACTATCACAAGGTTTAGAATGTAATACCATGTAGACAGGTTAGATTCTGAAAGGCACAAAAAAATGCAAACTTTGTTTGGAAAAACTAACCATAATTCTTTAAAATGAAATATAAAATTTATATGGTAATATTAATATGTTCAGCATACATAACATATCCAAATTCTTGAGCATTAAATAATCAAAACTAGTACCAAAATGGACAAATTCATTGCAAATCTTTAAGCCACTAGAGAGTACTTACTTGTCCAGCTGTGTCTACCAGCTGAAGATGATATTCTTGTCCATTTACTGTGATCAATTTTGTAAATGCTACAAAAAAAAAACCCCAAAAGGAATCAAATATTAATCTACAGTTAAAAAAAACAAAACTCCACGCAGAACAGTTACTTTATTGAAGCTTCATCAGTGATGAACAATTAAGCATAAAGTACCTAAAAGAGCTCAACACAAAAGAAAACCATCCTTTCTCCCAGTTTTCATCATTTAATTCTATTCACTATGAACATTTTTACACATCAAATCACCAATAAACTTGTAAAAACTTTGAATCTTTTTTTTTTAATTTGCAAATTATGGTCCAATCCATAACTCATAAAACTATTAAAGACTTACTTGTGGTCATTCTTTTTTATATAAAAGAAAAAATTTGATGTTAATTCAGACAGTTAAAAACTATTCATTAATATCAAGTCTGGTTTCCAAGCACAAAGTCCCATGTTAACTGAAGTGCTAAGAATGTTCAGTACCAAAATAGGATTAAAGATTTTTACTTTATGATAGAAGTGCAAAAGGAATGGAAATTCTGAGTTAGGGCCATCATTTCTATTCAACTTAATAATAGCACTAAGCATTCTGTCACAGTTCTTTATCAAGGGGAAAAAAAAAAACCACCAGAATTTTCCTGTACATTTTTTTAAAATCAAGAATTCTAAGGACATACCAAATGTAATATCTCTACTTTTTTGTCTGCATTTATTAAATATTTAAAGCTCCACCATCATGTCGGGAATGTATAGTGGGATTTGGAGTTAGATTCTAATCCTTCTTCTACTATAATTAATCTAAGATCCTAGCTTCATTTTGATTTTCTAATAAAAATTGACATAAAATCAGTTCAAAGAGGGGTTAAAATTTTAGATAACCAAGAGCTTCCAGACAAAGACTGAAAATAATTATTTTAGAATTGTACTGTGACAACCACCACTGCAAAGTGAGGATATTAAATGGAGAAGGGATATATGAGCTGCTAAACAGTTGCTTCATTCTGTTTGCAAACATACACATATTATTTACATATAAATGTATTATATTTGCAATAAAATACATACATGCATAATACAGGCCTACAAAAACACACACATACAGAATGATAGATACACATATACACATACATATAAACCTATATTCATATATATATATATACATAATTATATACACACGCATATAACAACTCAAAATTTCATTATGTCCAAACAATTTGCATGTTGCACGGAATTCCTTCTAATGCTAAAACAGCACACTAGCTTTCACAAAGAAAAGGTAACATAGGGGAAAAGCTGGACAGGAAATTAGTATTTGCAAAGTAATGAAATGAACAGAGACTTAACACAAACATTAATTTGTATGCCTGAACAAATGACTTGTAAAATGCTGGGTAAAGAATGCTAATTATATAAAGGTATAATATTATGAAATGATTAAGAAAAACAGATTAACAAAGCTGATACTTCTAGGCACTGTTCGATATACCCTATTGGCACTCAATAAATGTTCATGAGGATGACTAAGCAGAGGTTATTCATAACCTTTATTCTTCAGAACTGAATTACTACTATTGTGTCTTTTACTTTTAATATGGCAGTGTGCAATTAAAACATTTGCTCAGGGTTTACCATGCACAAGCACTGTGCTAGGTACAGAAATGAGCCAAAAGGAACACAATACCTTGCTTTCAGTAGAGTTTTAGGTTATTTGGGGGGTTGGGGGGGGGTTACTGAGAGACATAAGAGATAACATATACAGATAAATGAATACAAGGCAATATGAAAGGAAAGATATTAATGGGATTGAGGGAGAGAGATTTTTTTTTAAACAGGCTTTCTAGAAGGAAGTGGGTGTTTTGATAACTAAGCTAAATCTTGAAACTAGACAGTCTAAGAGGCTGAGGTGAAAAAGGACATGAAATGAAGGAAATAAAAATGGCCTTACTCCTTATCTAAGCCCTCTACCTGCTCAATTCCTTAAATAGAGGAAGAGTAGGTAGAAAGGTTTGGAGACTGGAGAGAGAATACCAATTTGCCCGAACAGAGTTCAGTAAGGGGAGGAAAATGAAATAAATCTGCAAAGAAACTAGATTATGCAGAGCTTTAAATGCCAGGATAGAGTTTCTGTTTTATTCCAGAATCAATAAGGTAGTACTATAACATACAGATTTTTGAACTGCTATTCCCAAATCAATTATAAGTTAAGTTGTTCTTGAATCTGAACTGTTTTATTTGTCAACTGGCATTCCAATATAGTTTTAACAATACAGTGTTTGGTTGGGGTTTTTTTTTTGGGGGGGGGGGGGGAATGAGGGTTAAGTAACTTGCCCAGGGTTCCACAGCTAATAAGTGTCAAGTGTCTGAAGAAGGATTTGAACTCTGGTCCTCCTAAATCCAGGGCCGGTGCTTTATCCACTGTGCCACCTCGATGCCCCCAACAATATAGTTTTTAAGCCCATGAGGGCCTAGTCAATATATTATAAAATTCTGTTACTCAGAACCTAACAGGTGCCCTTAGTCTAGTATCATACACCTATATCTGCATGTAAAACTTTAAAACTGATCTTCATAATAAGGATTCTAAAGTAACACAAAATTATCCCCAAGGGAAAAATTCAATTAAAAAAAGGAATTTTCACCAATATTTTGTAAAGTATTTCAACCACATTGAAAACTTAAAACATTCAATTAACCAGAACCTTATTTTAAGCACTCTAGTTAAGAGTTTACAGATAAAAGAATGAAGCAAAATAAATTGCTCCATGGTTATACATTGAGCCATTTTATGGTAGAACTAACATTAAGATTTTTTTAAAAGTGTAGCTTAATTGGAATTCACACCTCAGACAAAAAGCATGATATATGATAGCAAGAAAAAAACCAAACCACCAAATATTTTTGAGGCCTCTACTGTATGCCTAGTATTGTGCTATGCGGTATACAGCATAAGGTTCAAACTTTTTACATTTTTTCAGCACATAGTAGAATCATTCTCATTGTCAATGAGATCTTTCTCCATAGACCACTTCGCAGTACTTCAACACAGGATAAAGGATAAATATTAATCCTTAAGGTTATACAATTGATTGTAAGTCCTTTGACTTCTTAGTTCTCCCTTGGTGAACCAGTTCAACTCTACACTGTCCTTTCCTCTTGAGTCCTTGGTCCCCTCATCACACCCCCAACTGCCCCCTGCCAAGCTTCAGCCTTGTCTCACTCCTTCATCTGCCGCCTTTGATGGAGGCAGGTGGAGAAAATCACTGTAACTGTTTTGATGCAGTCCACCACAAATTTATGTTACATAACCTCAAATGGGCCCTTACTGCTGCTAATCCATCCTACTACAAACTTCCTTAATTTTCAGAGTAGTTCTTCAAAACCTTTACATCTTTTAAAATAATACTCAAAATTCAAGTCAAATATTTAAATGGCTATTACATGATTTCAGTGATGGTAATGTGCTTTATACAACCTAAAATATAAAACATTAATAAGCTCTTGATACTTTTGCAAATAAACAGGATAGAATTTCTCCTTCATAAAGCAGGAAGATGGAATTTCCCATGTAGAGGACATACCTCATTCTCATAACATGATGTAAAGCAAAATTTAACTCATGAATAACTTCTTGCTGATATCAAAGTATCCAATCTTGAGCCCTGAGTTCAAATCTACTCAAAATAGTTCTTAAACTTAGATGTCTTGTTGATCTACACAAGAGCCAAACTATGACTATCATAGTTAAAACCCCCTAATTTTTTGTGAGCAATTTCATCCAATCCTTCTACCTTGTTTTTTCCTATAAGCATTTATTCCACTTCACTTTAGCTGAAACCTGGTTTCCCCTTCCTCACTCCTGTGCCTTCTTAAACCCTCTCTGACAACTGCAGCTCCTTCTACCCCCCCATCTAGTGGTACCTTGGACCTTGTCATCATGTAGAATAGTTCCACCTTCAAGATCTAAGATTCCCTTCTCTGACCTCATTGTCTTTACTTTCCCTCTCTCCCACTTCCTTCATTCCTATCAAACCCACTTCTGACCCTCCTCATGACCTTCAAAGTTCCAAACTCCTACCTATTCTCCCACTCCATCATTCCCTTTCTGGTTTCCTAAGCTTTCTTACCCAGCCTAGACCCCAAGGCCAATCACTGCAATGATGTTTAATTAGCATCCTAGGAGTCTATCATTTTCTTCTTCATCTATCACCTGTCTTACCAGTTACCAACCCTGAAAAAATCCTACCATTTCTTTGCTCTTTCCAAATTTTCAAATAGCATTAAAGTAAAACTGTGTTGATGGAGTTCACTTCTAATTCATGTAAGCCTCTGCTGGGTCTTCATGGCTGCTAGGCAATCTCTTTATTCATTTCACTGGCATCCTACTAGCATTCTTCACATTCCTTTTCTGTTTTCCTCAAATCCTGAACCATATTACTCCTCGAACTCAAAAGGTAAACAAGATGGATTCTTCCTGTACTTACTGAGAACAAGGTCACCAAGGGAGAAGTTCAAGTTCTCTCCTTGCACTCCTCAAAATTTCTTTTTGACCCATCCCTGCCCCTTCTCCTGACTCAGAGGAAGCATATCTTTTCTAAAGTTAACCTTATCTCCTGCAGGATATCACCTAATTCTTCTATTTAAACATTTACTTATATATTTGAATATTTATACCATCTCTCTCATCAACATCTACCTTCAAAACATGCTCAAGATTTTTTCCTAAACTATATACATCTTGTAAAAGATGTACAAACCCCCCCTGAATCTCAGACCTAGAGTTTCCAAGCTAGAAAGGGCTGATTTAGTTCAATCCCTTTTAGTATGCTTATACTTTACAATTCCCTTTTTAGTTCAACTGAAAATATTAAAGAATACATATTTCTTAGTTCTTTCCAGACTTTTCCCTTTACGAAGATTTGTAAAAGGTCACTAACAAGGACTAGGGTTCCAGGATTAGCAACTATGGGTGGTAGCCCAATTTAATTCTTCTTTGGTTAAGGCCACAGCCTTCCCTACTCCTAAAATGATATGGCTAAATGACCCACCTTGGGGCCAGAAAGGATTAAGATTGTTCTCAGGGAAGCAAGCCCTTTCAATCTTTGATGGGAATGTGGTCAAGAAAAGAACTGAGTAGATTTAAAGTGACTATTATTCTACACAGGAAAATATTAACCCTAGCCTAGATTTTAATATATTGTTACCTTTTTCTTATTCAAGATTCTTATGTTACCTCAAATTGTCTTGAGGTCGAGAAATGTGTTAAAACATGGGAGAACTTTATCAGTTTAGGCATTTCTCTCTCTAAGGTACAAATATTGTTAAATTAATAAAAATTGTTTCTGGCAGATTTGTGTCTAAAACAGTACAGTATGGATTTACTTTTTCTTTAAAAAAATATCCTTCATTTTACAGATGAGTAAAGTGAAGCAGATAGATCCAAGAGCCTTGCTCAAGCTCACAAGGCTAGTTAGTGGCTAAGTAACAACAATGAGGGCTCTCTCAAGCCCATGTTTTCTCCACTCTCCCACACTCATTTCTGCCTTCACCTCCTTACCAATCTATCTATCCCGAAGCCCTTGCAATTTGGTTTCTGCTCCCTTTACTTTGCTTCCTTAAAAATGTTCTTTTAGGGGCAGCTAGGTGGTGCAGTGGATAGAGCACTGGCCCTGGAGTAAGGAGTACCTGAGTTCAAATCCGGCCTGAGACACTTAACACTTACTAGCTGTGTGACCTTGGGCAAGTCACTTAACCCCAACTGCCTCACCAAAAAAAAAAAAAAAAAAAAAAAAAAGGAAAGCAGAAAGTTGGGAAACAATTTTTACAGTGTCTCTGATAAAGGCCTCAATTCTCAAATATATAGAGAACCAAGTCAAATTTATAAGAATATAAGTCATTCCCCAATTGATAAATGGTCAAAGGATATGAACAGGCAGTTTTCATATGAAATCAAAGGGATTTATAGTCATATGAAAAAATTATCTAAATCACTATTAATTAGAAAAATGCAAATTAAAACAACCCTGAGGTAGCACCTCACACCTATCAGATTGGCTAATATGTCAGAAAAGGAAAATGATAAATGTTGGAGAGGGTATAAGAAAATTGGAATACCAATGTATTGTTGATAGAGTTGTGAAATGATCCAACCATTCTGGAAAGCAATGAATCTGTGCATACCTTTGATCTAGCAAAACCACTATGAAGTCTATATCCCAAAGAGATCATAAAAAAGGGGAAAGTACCTATATATGCAAAGTGAACTGAGCAGAACTAGGAGAACACTGTATACAGTAACAGCAACATTCGGGGAGGGAACTCTGAGAAAGAAATTCTCTCTAAGAATGCAGTTAAGCAACCCATCTATTAATTACAGTCTGACAAAATGAGCAAGGGGTTAAGTGACTTACTTGTTCCTGGTCACATAGATACTATGGGGACAGAAAAAAATGTTAAGAGTAGTGATTTGAAAGCCAGTATCCTCTAACCATTATGAGTTGTGAGGATCACATAATCCTCAGATAATAAGTGAGAATATTTGAGGAATACTTCTGTTGGAAGTAAAACAGAAATCTCAGTAAGTGGGACTAATTAAGAAGGGAATTAACAAAGATAAGAAAGGTACAAAGTTTATAAAAGAAATAGAATTTTCTGGGCATAATGATTCTTTTGGGGAAAAAAATTCCCAAACAGATCAGCAATTTGGGGGATACAATTCAGTTGTGTTTTTAAAGGACAGATTTCCTTTGAGGAAAATGTTGGCCTAATCCCATTAAAAAAAAAAAAAGAGTTATGGATTCAGAGATCCTTAATGTACTCATCACATTTTTAATCTGCACAATAGAAAAATGTAACTCTTGGCTGTTTATTAGAACAAATCATATTTTAAATCTTATCACCACTGTATTACATAATAGAGCATTTTCAACTAACTGTACGTCTTGCTATGTCCATGAAACTTCAAAAAGTAAAATATGGTTCTTTTTATTATCAAAAAGCAAAGGGGGGACAGCTAAGTGGCGCAGTGGATAGAGCACTGGCCCTGGAATCAGGAATACCTGAGTTCAAATCTGGCCTCAGACACTTAACACTTACTAGCTGTGTGACCCTGGGCAAGTCACTTAACCCCAATTGCCTCACTTAAAAAAAAAAAAAAAAAAGCAAGGCGGGGGGGGGGGGGGGGGGGCCAGTTAGGTGGCACAGAGTATAGAGTACCAACCCTGGGGTCAGGAGCATCTGAGTTCTAATCCAACCTCAGACAATTGACACTAGCATTGAAAATATTTTTTTAACCAGAGATTCTGTGGGTAGCCTATCCCTACCCCAATTGGCTCATTATGTTCTAAAAAGAATTAGAAAGGAAAAAAAGAGCTTAAAAAAAAATCTACCTCCCTAAGAGATGGAGCTGCCTTTACTTAACACCCTGCCAATCAATAATCTTCCACCACCCCATGTTCCCCAAGCTTGTGCAGTGGTCACTACAATGATGCCAAGAATGTTGGCAGCAGAGAAACTTGTGCACCAGGCCAAAAATGGTAAAATTCATCTGGAGAAAAAAAAAGGTCAAGAATCTCAAGTGAAATAATGAAAAAAATTTGATAGGAATGGAGCCTAGCATTACAAAATGTCCAGTTATTGAACAAGGCAGTTGTCAACAAAACTATCTAGTAGTAGTTTAAAAAAATAGACAAGTCAATTAACAGAACAAATTAGGCACATAAGATCCAGAAGCTATCATAGTAGCATAGGGTATGACAAACCCAAGGAGTTCAAACTAGAGGGGTAAGGCCCATTATTTGAGATAAACAATTGAAAAAAACCTGAAGCAGTCTGGAAGAAATTGGGTTTAGATCAACATCTCATACCATAAATATACTACAAAAAGATCCATGATAAATTTATGACCTAGATGTAAAAGATCATTATCAAAAATAAATTAAAGAAAGATTTTTGATGACATGAAACTGAAAAGCTTTTGCACAAACAAATATATATATATATATAGGGTAAGAAAGGGAGGTGATAACTAGAAAAAAATATTTTTATGAAATTTCTTGGGTAAGGGCTTGTTACACAAGATATATAGACAACTAACAAAAACATCTAAGATCAAAAGCCATTCCCCAATAAGTAAGTGGTCAAAGGATGTGAATACACAGTTCTCAAAAGAAGAATTGCCAATTATTAAAAATGTTATGAAAGAACATTCCAAATCATTAATAATTTAAAAATCAACAATAATAAAACAACCTTGAGGTTTTACCTCAAGTAACGATTTTTTTATTGACTGAACTGTGAATGAGTATAACTATTTTGGAAAGCAATTTGGAATTATGCAAATAAAGTAGCTAAAATGTTCATACCATTTTTGACTGAGATTCCACTCCCAGGCATAAGTCCAAGGAAGTCATTGACAAAAAAAAACCACCCCACTTCTTATATACCAAAATATTTGTAGTAGCAAAGAACTGAAAAAAAGTTGATATCTATCAACTAGGAAATAATTAAACAAATAACGGTTTATTAATGTAATAGAATATTACTATGTTTGAATAAAAGAAAAGTGAAACATGACCAATATAAAGAAATTGAGGTGCTAAAGGAAGGAGATAAACCAAGGAACACCCATTTGGTCTTTTTTGTCCAAGTCTGGGCCTACTCTCACTCTCTTAAACCTTATTAATGCTGTCATTTAGTATTAAAGAGGTTACTATCATTCCCATTTTACAGAGGAGGTAACAAATCCAGCTCTAAGTCTTTGATCCTAAATGATTTACTTGTGGGCACACAGCTAAGCAGTATCAGAGGTGGGATGTGAATCTCAGTTTTCTATAGCATTTATTACATTTCACTTCAATGCTTCAAAAGGAAATCAGGTCCAGGAAGAAGAAAGGGAACGCCACTGCAACAAAGCACACTACTCTAATAAAGGAGCCAATGTAGGCCTTAGGCCATATGAACTCCTACATTAAATTCAAGTGCTGGAATTCTGCTACAGTAAAGGATGATCATAACATTATAGATTTGGAATTGGAAGGGCCCTTAGTGTTCATTTAATTCAACCCTCTCAGTGTACAGATAAGAAAATTGATTCAAGAGAGGCTAAGATCACACAATTTTAAGTAGAAGAGTGAGGCCTCAAACCCAAGTTCTCCAATTCCAAATCCAGTGTTCTTTCGTTGTGGAACATTCTTTTTGGAATCTGACTCCCCTAGATTGATAATAAATTCATGTCAGTATCAGGTGCTTCAAAAAAGGTATTACTATCTTTTGTTTTTATATCATGTTCCTTTTTCAATACACAATCTCTCTCCCTCCTCCATCTTATACAGAAGATATAAAAGGGAGGGGGAAAGAAGCTCAGCGACTAACCAACATATCAACATATCAAGTCTGGCACTATATGCAGAGTCCCACCCCCATAGTCCTCCCACTCTGCAAAGAAGAGAAGGCTGGCCCTGTTACTATCCACTTTTTAATCAATGACATGAAGATCTAGATGTGGTGCTTATCAAATGTCAGAGAATGGGAAAGACAGCTTACAGTGCATAAGAGAGAAAGGAGAGATCTTGACAAGATACGAAATTTACGAATGATAAAAGCCGAAGTCCAGACTTAAAAAAAAAAGTTAACAGCATTAAGTAGAGGGTGAGGGATATGGTGCCTTAACAACAGGTCATGTGAAAATGACAAAGTCCTAGGAGATACTAACAATTTTCAAAATAAGAAAGAGATATTACAAACTCATTCTGGGGCTATGAAAAGATAAGTAGGTACACTAAGTTAAATCCAATTTCTCAGTCATCATCTTTCTTTTTCACTTTTTTTTCACTCACCCTCCTTTCCAGGATGTTCTTTTCTCACCCAGATTTCATGACATTTATCTCCTGATTCTTGTCCTAACTTTTCTGGACGCTTTCTTTAGTATCTTTTGTACAATCATCACAGATGGCTGGGGCTCTCTTTGCTCAGGGATCTCATTACCCCTCAAAGAGATTCAATTATCACTATACAGATGATTCTCAAATCCACATATATAGCCTTCATTTCTCTCCCAAACTCTACTCCTATATCACCAACTCTATTTCAACATGCCCAAAAGAAAATTCAACTTCCCCTCTAAACTTGCCCTACTTCCTCCTCTCCCTATTTCTGTTGAGGACACCACTATCCTTCCAATTACCAAGTTTCAAAACTTTGGAGTCATCCTCAAATCTCATTTTCTCTCACCCTCCATATACATCCATATACGGTCAGTTTCAAAACCATCATTTCTATATCTACAACATGATATATCCATTCCTTTCTTGCCATATCATGTTTCTACCATCCTAGTTTGGGACCTCATCACATCTCATCTATAATACTGTAGTGCTGCAACACCTTCCTGATTGTTCTCCATTAATTCAGTCTCTCCCCATAATCCATCATCCACATAGCTGCCAAAATAGTATTACTAAATCTTAAGACTGACCAAATCAACTCTCTGCTCGATTAGCTCTAGAGGTTCCCTTTTAACTACGTGCATACTCTACCTCTCCCAACCTCACTAGAACGTATGTTCTTTGAGGACAAAGAACCCTCATGACAACTTCAGTTTTATCTTTGTATCCCAGCTAACAAGGCGTCTAAAAAATACTCGATTCTAGATATACTACTGAATTGAATTAATTCACTCATGGAAGAGATGTGAAATGCTTAATTGTTCTGTGAAAACCTGAAATTATACATGAAAAATTACTAAATTGTTATACTGATCAGCCCACTATTGAGGTACTACTCCTATGAAAGTTAACAGTAAGAAAAAATTATTGTATACAAATATTTATAGATTATTTTTGATTCTTATTTGGGGGAAATTTTTACTTGGGGGGAAAAATGTGAACTTAAGTGGAATAGTGCTATATCCTAAGGAACAATGAAGATTTCAGAGACATACAGAAAGACACGTACAGAGCAACAGAGTTAAAAAAGCATAAGCAAAACAATATACAGGACCACAACAATGTTAATAACAGACAACATAGAAAAATAATAAAATTTTGTTCAAATAATGTTACAAGTTAGTACTATCATATTATAACCTATATCAGATCACTTGCTGTCTTGGGGAGGGGGTAGTCAAGGAGAAAAATTTGGAACTAGAAATTTTATAAAAATAAATTGAAAACTACCTCTACATGTAACTAGAAAATAATAAAATACTTTTATGATTAAAAAAAAAAGTAGCATACTATTAAAGTATATCTCCCTTAATTTTGTTAAAAGCCAACAAAATAACCTTTCCTTTCCAAGGAGTTGCTTCTTCGTGGGGGGTTTTTTATGGAAGTATCTGCTATGACAAAACAAGACTTTATCAATAACTTTCCAAACAATGAAAAGAAAAAATTTTAGTCGATTACAAGCATAATGCAAATTAACAAAGTAACATGTCAACTAAAAATAGCAAATGTGATCTTAGACTGCATTCACAGAAGAACAGTGTCTACAGTAAAGAACACAAACAGAATAGTAATGAGATTCAAAACCATGTGATACCAAGGCCAGTTCAAGAAACTGAAGATATTTAGCTTAGAAAAGATATTCTGGGGGCAGCTAGGTGGCGCAGTGGATAGAGCACTGGCCCTGGAGTCAGGAGTACCTGAGTTCAAATCCAGCCTCGGACACTTAACACTTACTAGCTGTGTGACCCTGGGCAAGTCACTTAACCCCAACTGCCTCACCAAAAAAAAAAAAAAAGAAAAAAAAGAAAAGAAAAGAAAAAAAAAAGATATTCTGGAGATGGAAAGCATGGTTTCTTCCATTAAATATTTTAAGGATTATTATACTGAAATTAGATTTAGTGTACTTTGCCCCAGAAGGTGAAACCAGAAACAATGGGCTGAAGTTACCAGTAAGTAAGTAGTTTTCATTTATTAAGGTAGAAACTTCCAATTTAGTATAATGGAAAAATGAAGAGAGTGGCTTTAGGAGGTAATGAATTCCCTGTCACTGAAGACTGTATCTTACTTCAAGTGTTAGTGAGGGATTTGATGCTCAGGTTAAGATGTTCACACCTAGTCAACTAAGATTCTAGAATTCCAGAGAAAAAAATGATGGCTCTTTTCAGAATTGTGTACAAAAGAATAGGCTTCTCATTTTATAAATACTTACAAATACTACTTACTGTTTTCTATGGTTGGATCATACGAGTCAACAAATTGGCCTTCAACAAACTGAATTGTCAATGAGGATTTCCCTATAAAAGAAAATAGTTTATTATTTTTTAAAATGCTGTAAGCTATACTTCACAATTTTCAATTTGTCCACCATACCTTATTAATGAAAAGATGAAGACAAGCTAATCAGAAGATTCTATTATCATTTATTGAATAAGGCAAACAAATAACATAAATAATTACACTTCTTACCTTTTGGTTCTAAAGTTAAAAACAACCAAAAAAACCCCTTTAAAAATATTTAAGTTATACAACTTAGATGAAGAATTCTGACTGACAGGCACTTCAAGTACCTAATATGAATTGTAAACCAATTTTTTTAGGTCTAAATAAACAATCTGAGTGGCATGTCTAAAATCTTGCATATGAGTATCTATTCATTGTGATTATACAGCAAGAAACCTCATTCTTATGAATAGAAACCAAGCCTTCTAGCTCAATAAGGCCTAGTTTTTAAGATGGCTGTTAAGATAAAAAAACACTTGGAGTCCTTATGTTTTGAAATAAAACTAAATACATATTGTAAAAGCCTTAACAATTCATTACTATCTTATGACTGTAATTTAAATTCTTGCAAATTAAGTTCTACTTCATATTTTCATTGGAGATTTTAGCTATAACTTGTGCCATTTCCTTCATGAGTCAGCTTATACGGGCAATACTTCAGAGCCAAATTTAACTGAACACATTTGTTCCTGTAACAATTCCAACATTAAGTGTTAAAGATGAACAGAATTAGAACTTCGTTCATGTTTTCAAAACACATTTATAAAAGTGAAATTTCCTCTTGTGGTTACAATCTGAGTTCTCTGTTAAAAGGTTATATTTTAGAATTTAATAGATGTAAGAAAATAGTTCACTTTTATATAACTGTAATGGAAATGTTCGGGGAAAATTGCATGAATTTGGCAATTAAAATATAGTGAAACTCCATCATAAAGTACCTTAATATCCTACAGAATTAAGCATCACTCAATCAAAAAGCATTTATTAAGTGACTACTTATTATGTGCTGGTGGGGGAAGGGAAGGGGGTGAGGGGACAAAAGGGAACCTGTCCCTACTCTCAAGGAGTTTATATTCTAAATAAGGAGACATGTATATATAAAGGTATATACAAAGCACTCACAAAATAGATACAAGACAGCCTTAGGAGAAAACGCCCCATCCTTTTGGCAAACAAGGACCGGCCTTAACCAGAAGGTAGTATTTGAAGTTAACATCTTTGAGAAAACCAGAGATTCCAACAGGTCAGAGTGAGGAGGAAGAGTACTGCAGACACACAGAATTTGGCCAGTGCCAAAAAAGAGCCTGGAGACAGAATAATAAATGTGATCAAGAGTGAGAAGGCTGGCATGGCAGGGTGCCTGGAGGGGAGTAAATGTAATAAGTTGGACAGGTATGACAGGACCAGGTTGTGAAGAGCTTTAAATATCAAAGATATAAGTTTATATCTGAAGTAATAGGGAGCCACTGCAGTCTGAGAAGGGGGTAACATGATCTGACCTGCACTTAAGAAAATCACCTTGGCAGCTGTGTGGAGAATGGAATGGGAAAATAAGACCAATGAAGTGGTGATTGCAAAAGTACAAGATGTGATGATGGACTGAACTTAGGGTGGTAACTTTGTGAGTGAAGACAAGTGGACAGAAGAAAAAGATGCTGTGGAGAGAGAAACAACAGAATTTGGCAACTTTCTGGTTTATGGGGGTGAGATGTGTTGTCGAGGATGACAGCAAGGACAGGAACCTAGGTGACATGAAAGACAGTGTTGCCACTCCCTCCCCATAAATTGGCAAATACTGCCCTTCTCTCACTATAAATCAATAAACAGGCATTAAACATCTATGTGTGCTAGGCATCGGGGTCACAAATACAAAGGTGAAACAGTCCCACCCTAGGGGTGGGGATGGAGGGCCCATGGAGAGAGAATACACATTCAAAGATGATACAGCAGCTACACAAAATTCATTCAGAGTAATTAGGGTAAAGTTCAAATATCAATCCAGGGAGTCAAGAAAATCTTCCTGAAGAAAATGGATCATGAGCTGAGCCTTGAAGGAAAGTAGGCTTTCCAAGCATTCCATGCTGAAGTCTAGATGTAGAAGATGGCATATACAGGGAATAGTAAGTAAGCCAGTTGTGCAAGAATACAGAGTGCAAGAGCCACGTTAACCAATTAAGACTTCTGTCACTTCTTAGCCCCTTTGAAATACCTAATTTAGGTTACTGGCCCTGATTTCTGTTATGTCTAATTTTGCTTTTAAAAACTTTCAGCATGGGGACACCTAGGTGGCACAGTGGATAAAGCACCAACCCTGGATTCAGGAGAACCTGAGTTCAAATACAGCTTAAGACACTTGACAAGAGCTGTGTGACCCTGGGCAAGTCACTTAGCTCTCATTGCCCCGCAAAACAAAACAAAACAACTTTCAGCTTCCTTATAACAGGATACCACAGAGCCAAGATTATTAGCATTTACCCGCCCACAAAATAGGTCAGGAAAAAGGAATGAGTGATGAAGACAGAGAACAGATTTTCGCTTGGTAAGCCTGGGTAAGAAGCAAGTAAAGTAATGAAGGATTTAAACAAGACAGTGTATGTACAAGAAGGAATTCATTAGGCAGAATTAAACTTTAAGTAGCAAAAGACACAGCAAAGAAGGAATAAGAGAACCTAACATAAAGGAGATTATCCTGGGGGTGGGGGGCGGGAAGGTGGTAAAGAAGAAATATAAGATTGAAGAATTCACAAGACTAGCCATTAGCCCAGTTAAGTTGGGATGGAAAAGAGAGAAGAACCCTTTCAGCAGGTAGGAGGAAATGGTGTATAAATCAGTCATTACTATAAAGGAGTTACCTACTAGATGTTCAATATTTGACGAGTTTCTCAATAAAACATTATCCATCCTCGGAAAAGTATACTTCAATTTGAGATGACATACAAACATAAAGCAATGACAGAGTAATGAAAATCTGCATATGATTAAATGCCAAAATGAGACAGGTTCAGTACATAATCCTTTTAGGTATGAACCTATGGAAGATGATGGTTCTAATGCCCATTTAGATCTCAGGCAGCAAAAACCAAGCATGTACCCTGAAAACAATAAGCAGCAATACCAGCCATAGAAGATAATCCACCCTAACAGAGACCATGTTGTTATGATGAGCTAATGAGAATTTCTCATGAATGAATCAGAGCACAGGAACACAAGACTTTTTCTTGAAAGACTGTCCTAAATTTCTCAATAACAATTTGAGTCCAGATGATACAGAATGGAATTTCAGGTTCTCCTTCTTTGGTCTTTCCTCCAAAAAGCTAGCACTACACACTTAACATAAAAGTAGAACCGAAGGTGGCATTTGCTCTCTCCTACATTTCCACAGAGGTTAGTGGGATGGAGAATGTCATTTTTCTGCTGCATATCACCTTCAACCATACCCCACTAAAAGGCAGAATTGTTAGTCCTTCATGTGTGAAACTGGCACTGAAACCTTCTAAATTCAGTGTTAGCTGATAATTAGTGCCCTAATGAATAAACTCAGTTACTATTAAAGGATTTTAAGTTATTCTTATGACTCCTAGGCTTTAGTGTCACCTGTTCTGGGAAAGATATGAAGTATTAGGGTCCCTGTGGTCTTCAACTTTTACAAATTGTTAAACAATGCAACTAGACCAGATATTCTTAACCCTTTTTGTGTCATGGACCCCTTCTGGCAGTCTGGTGAAACCAAAAGATACCTTTTCAGAATAATGTATAAAAGGAAATACATATGATTACAAGGGAAACCAGTTATATGGAAATGCAGTTACTAAAAAGCCCCAGGTTAAGAATCCCTGGACTAGACAGAAAACCCACTCAGTCCATCAATATCAACATAAATACATGCTTTGGACTAAGTCAATGGCTAGGCTACAATATGAATTGTACCCAGAGAAAGTAGTTGTCAGGATCAAGCTGGATTGCATTGAAAACTAGACAGTGCTTTCAAAGATTCTACTCTCTTCCCTGCTGCAATAGCCTCTAACACTTCTTTTAATGATGCTATATGGTTACAAGTCATATAATGGTATGATCTCAGAAGAAACTAAATTGCAAGTGATCCAAAGGACAAGAAAAAGACATAGTGAGTTAAAATAGATTGTAGCATATAACAATGATGACTTGTGAATAGGAAATGGCATAAATGATAGCAAGGTCATGCATAGCAAGAGAAGAAATCACTTCCTTGACTGCTACATTGATATGTTTAAAACACTAGGAGGAATCAACAGAAAACCTTCAGTGTAATGAGAAGGTGCTCTCTGGAAGAATTACAAAAGGATAAAAGTAAAAATTGCACAAGGGCAGCTAGGTGGCACAGTGGATAAAGCACTGGGCCTGGAGTCAGGCTACATTCAATTGCCATATCTTGCCCTTTCTCCCTCCACAACTACAGCATAAGACCCCTTCTCTCTATTCACAAGCTACCGCCCTACTTCTGGCTTTCATTACTTTTAGCCCAGATTATTCTGAGACTCCTAAATAGTCTCCCTACCTTGAGCCTCTCATTACTCCAGTCCATACATACACTGACACTGCTGTACAAATGATGCAGCGTTGACAAATGATTTTCCTTAAAGTGCAGATCTGACCATATGATTCTTTTATTTAATCAACTCTAGTGACTTATGCCTATTGCTTCTAGGTAAAACAAACTGTTAGCTTTAAACTCCACAATCCAGTCCCAACCTATTTTTCTGGTTTCACTGGACATTATGCTCTCTCTCACACAGGACACTACACTTCCCACCTCTGTGACTATGTACTTCACTGCCTCACATAACTAGAATGTACTTAATTCTTACCTCCCCATACAGAGTAGAGTTCCTCCCTTTAAGAGTCAGCTCAAGCATTATTTTCTGCATGAGGCCTTGTTTTTTTTTTTTTGCTTGACTTTATTCATTGTTAGAAGGAAAAGTGGCTTTTACTAGGGTTTGAACAGATAACTTCATGAGATGTGACAAGAGAAAAATTAAAGCAAAAACATCAATTAAAAAATACATAGAAGAAAGCAAAAGTGCAAACAAGGCAATTTTGTTACAATCTTGTTGAATATAATATATACTTTCTGAAACAAACTGCAGGTAACAAAGTTTCAATTTCAGATGCAATCTTTTTTCTTTGTATATTTAAATATTTGTGATTGAAGATTAAGTCCATAAAGTACAATTTTAAAACAAAGTTTTTCAAGAGCATAATGACTGTTCTCAACATACGGATTACTTTTCACATAAGTATTACTTTTCATTTAAACAAAACACCCTAGAACACATTTTCCCAAATAAGCATCATTTATTTAAAAAAAAAAAAAACAACAATGTAACTGGGGGCAGCTAGGTGGTATAATGGATAGAGCACGGCTCCTGGGAGCCAGGAGGAAGTGAGTTCAAATCCAGCCTCAGACACTTGACACTTACTAGCTGTGTGACCCCTGGGCAAGCCACTTAGTCCTCACTGCCCTACAAAAACAAACCAAAAAAATCCAATATAACTGCCTTGGGATACTAAACAGTTATTTTAATAATTTTGCTGCTGTTTTGCCCCTGGAACTCTACTTTTGGATTTGACAGGAGAACCACAAGAAAATTAAGTATCCAATTAATCCTAATAACTTTTTTTTTCCAAATTAAAATTGGCCTAATTACACATCTTGCCTACAAATATTAAGAATAACTTGGTTATTTGCAAAAATAACACTCACTCCAAAGGATAAATATCTGCTACCACCAAAAAGATTTCCAAAAAAATACAACAGGCTCTAAAGGCAAGTCTTTAAACATTTTGAACAGCAGTGTCACTTGAATCAATGTATCCCCTCAAAGGCACCATATTCATTTGAATATATAATAATTATGCTTTAAAGCAAGGGATCTTAACCTGGTGTCCACAAATTTATTTTCAGAGGGTTTGTGAAGCTGAATTTCACTAACAACTGAACTTTAGGATTTCTTCATTAATAGCTATACACAACAAACATTCTTCTGAGAAGGGATTCATAAGCTTCAGACTGTCAAAAATACAAAAAAGGTTAAGAACCCCTGTTCTAAAGTCCGAAGACAATGTTACCCAGTGGTGCTGAAATGACTGGTTACTCAAAGGCTAGGTTAGAGGAGCATAAGCTCTGGTAGGTATAACAGTATTTAACACTAATTCTGCCAGACTTAAAACACGCTATGAGTTGGGGGGCTGCCCCAAATAAGTATGGAAAGGGTCATCAAAAGTCAGCAATTTTCAGTCACATTACTCATGAAATTTGGATAGACTGCTTACTGAATGGAGGGAGTCCACACTAATGAAATCATGGATCTTTCAAAATATCAAACTAATAACAACAGCTGCCATTAACTCCTGGAATATTTTAAAAGTAGCTAATTGTTGCATCACACACACACACACACACACACACACACACACACACACACACACACACACACACACACACTCTCTCTCTCTCTCAACAATTTCTGATATCCCAGCACAACCTATTTTATTTCATGATAGTGGATTATACTTCTTGGAAGAGAAGATCCATCAGCACTATGTAGTAAAAAGGCACATTCTGGTCCAACTGGTTTTCCAGGAACTTCTAGAACTCAAAAAGTTCTCAGTGACCCAGAAACAGGTGGATAAATCAACAAAGTCTCTGTCCAAGTAGATTAGAGAAACGCAAATTTTTAGACATGGAAAATGCAGAGATAATCCTAATAATGTTATCCTACCTATGTATTCATTCAGACTTGCCTTTAAAAATAAGACTATTATAAAAATAAGACTATTATCCCAAGTATTGTGTGTAGCAACCAACTGGAAAATTCAGGACAACTTTTGGGGAGAATGTTTGCTTTTTTGGGGAGATAAGTTACAATGCTTCAGAGCTAGTGGAACAGTGATAGACACCCAATAGGCAAAGTGAGCCAAACTTAATACCGTTGGCTTTCAAGGACCCACAAGACATTTTTGTTGGTCATCTTTGACAGAAACGGAAATATCAACCAGTTTTGGTTCTGCTTAATGGAAATAAAAGTAGATTCCTCTCCAGAGTCCATTTGCTTAGATGGTGTCAGGGAAATAAGTCTTGTCAGTCATTTTGACTACAGTTAATTTTGAATCTAAAGGAATGTCTCCTTTATGGTATGTCTCTGTGGAAGGATGTTCATTATTTAACAATTGTCTTTATAAAATAGAAATAACAATGAACCAGGAGTGAGAAGATCTTCTGGTTACAGTTAAGATTTGGGAATGGCCTTCCCTCCATAACACAGCCTCTTGGAAAACAAAGTGTCCTTCAAAATTTAAAAGTCACTTCACCTGAAGATATTCCTGGATCCTCCCAACTGCTACCACCTCACCTCCAAAATGACATTCATCTCCTTACATGGGGACATGTTATCTCCCCCAAAAGAATATAAGCTCCTTTTAAGAAGCTACTTCATATTTGTTCTCACTGGACCATCTAGCCCAAAGCAGGTGTTTGCTGGATCATTACTTTCTCTCTCTGGACTTCTATTTTCTTAACCTCAAAGTGGAGGTCAGGCTGATTGATCTCCACCTAAAGGTCATTTTCTACTCTGATATATTCTCCAAGTCCATATTGGTTATCAGAGACCAAGAAATCCTACATATACAAGGAAAATCTACACCTATATTTCCTTTATTCATACCGCTAGAAGAAGGGATGTAGGGCCACATTACGACAATTTGTCTAGTAAAGCCTTGCTATTGAATTATCTTGGTATCTGGTATCTCAGGACCTTTCATTTGAGAATGATGCAGGGTTTTTTGTTTGTTTGGGGGTTTTTTGGTTTGACTCCTATATGATCAGAATGTACATCTTTGCCAACTTTTAAAAATACCTTCCTTTTAATAAAACTTTGCCTGGTTATTGGTTTGTACATACATAACACATTATTTGCTTATTATAATATCCCTTCATTTTTCATCTACATTATCCTTCTAAGACCAAATTTTCTTCATATATTTCAACCAAAATAACATGTCAAAATGGACTAAATTGTAAGAGCAGACATGATAATCCAGCTATTAAGACAGAAATTGAAGAGATTTGAAAAAGAGTGCCACTTATCACTAATTTTTTTATTCTGGGAAATTTTTCAAAATTAAAAATATTATTTAGGTTAACATATAATGGGTTTATTATTTTTAAATGAATTTTTTAAAAATATCAGTTTTCATTTCTAATACTGTATATTTACATATATGTGTGGATGTATACACATTCACACATATATGTACGTATAAGTGTGTGTGTGTATATATATGTGTGTGTGTGTGTGTATACAGACAAATCTTCCCCATTAACAAAAGCTCTTTGAAGTCCTCAATGATTTTTAAGAAAAGTTAAAGGGGACCTAAGACCAAAAACTTTGAGAAGAGCTACATGAGGGCAGCTAGGTGGCACAGTGGATAAAGTACCAGTCCTGGATTCAGGAGGACCCAAGTTCAAATCTGACCTCAGACACTTGACACTTACTAGCTGTGTGACCCTGGGCAAGTCACTTAACCTTCATTGCCCTGCAGAGAGAGAGACAGAGAGAGAGAGAGAGAGAGAGAGAGAGAGAGAGAGAGAGAGAGAGAGAGAGAGAGGAGTTACACTAGGCCAACCTGCCTCTCTGTTATACTACAATTTTAATGAATAAAGTGCTATGTATATAGCCTGTTATGCCTTTCCTAAAAAAGCTATTATGGGGCAGTTATGGCACAGTGGATAAAGCACCAGCCCTGGATTCTGGGGCACCTGAGTTCAAATCCTGCCTCAGACACTTGACACTAACTAGCTGTGTGACCCTGGGCAAGTCATTCAACCCTCACTGCCCCGCCCCCCTCCAAAGGGTATTGAAACTCCTCTCTATATTAATATAGAGATTTATCGTTAATTTATTTAAATAGTACATAAACGCTTATAGTGCTTTCCTCACAACCACTCTGTGAATCAGGTAGCTGGTGCCAGTTCTTCATTTTTTAGAAAAGGAAACTGAAACTAAAAGCAGCATTAAATACCCACGGTCCATAGAATGTATCAATTCACAAGAAATTCAAATATGAATTTCCATTAGTCAAGACTTTTTCAATTGATCCAAATCTGTGAAGTCTCTAGTTGCAGATTTGGGACTTTTCTTAGAAGTTTCAGATGACTTGCACAAGATCCTTCAGCTAGTCTGTGTAAGAAGTAAAACTTAATCCAAGTATTCCTATCTACACCAACACTACATTACCAATTTTTATACCTCCTTTTTCATACAAAGATTTCTTGCTTTGTTTTTTTTTTTTTAAGTTTTGGGGTTTTTTGCAGGGCAATGAGGGTTAAGTGACTTGCCCAGGGTCACGCAGCTAGTGTCAAGTGCCTGAGGCCGAATTTAAACTCAGGTCCTCCTGAATCCAGGGCTGGTGCTTAATCCACTGCTAGCTAGCCCTACAAAGATTTCTTGAAATGGTCAAATCTTGATTTAGGAATAACTTGGTATCTAACCAATAAGCTTGCATATTTCTGTAACTTCCCTTTTTGCTAATATGCTAATTGCAATTTAACGCTGATTCACCACATAACTCATTTCAAATGACATTTAATTAAAGAAAAATGCCAAAGTCCAAGGATGTATATAAAGCTCATCTGTCTTAAAGAATTAAAATTTTAGAGCTGAAAAATACCTCAGAAGCCATCTGATCCAACTCTCTTTATTTTACATATGAGAAAACTGAGGTTCAAAGAGGCTGAGTTACTTACCCAGGATCATACAACTATTAAGTGTCTAGGGTCTTTGACCCCAGGTTTACTTTTTCCAGGTACTTTTAAATGGAAGTGACCTATAAGAGAAATACAGCCTAATGATAAAGCCAAAGAGTATATTCTACCTCTTTAAGCATACCAAGTACTTTGTATACTAATTCTTCACAGCATAACTATAGGAAATTTCCATTTCACAGTCTCTATTTCCCCTCTGAATGTTATAGCAGAGATGATACAGAAGTATCCAGTCTCTCTAATTTCAATTCAGTGTTTTTATCTACCAAACCAAAATCAAAACAAGACAATCACTGTCAAAAAATATAACAGAAGGGGGCAGCTAGGTGGCACAGTGGATAGAGCACCGGCCCTGGAGTCAGGAGTACCTGAGTTCAAATCTGGCCTCAGACACTTAACACTTACTAGCTGTGTGACCCTGGGCAAGTCACTTAACCCCAATTGCCTCACTTTAAAAAAAATAACAGAATACTAAACTCAGTTACTTAATTCAAGGGAAACAGTAGTTTCTAAAAGTAATAGAAAACATCAGATATATTTTATAACACTAAACCAAGAAAGGAATTTATTAAAAATAAGTCTGCTTTAAGGTCTTCAAAGAACCACAGTAAAAACCTATATATCAGATACCAGAAGACTATGTGAATGAAATTTCTTAAATGATAGTGACCCAAAAAATTACACAATTGGGGGATAATTCAATAGTTACAATAAATTTTTTAAAAATCCAGGCTAATTAACAAAGGAGCCATTTGAAATAATAAAAGGAAATCACAACTATGGCAGTAATTCATGGGAACTATTTTAGTTACTATTTTTAAAAATGTTCTCAGAATTTCCTCCTTCCTTTGAGTCCTGCCTAAACAGAATTTTCATGATCTCAATTACCTTAAAGAACATGTTTTCACTAGTTACAAATTCGGTAATATTTAGGAGGCAATAAAAACATTTAGCAAAGGTATTGCTTACAATAACAGTGACCATTATATTGATTTTTTTTTTGTGGGGCAATGAGGGTTAAGTGACTTGCCCAGAATCACAGAGCTAGTGTCAAGTGTCTGAGGCCGGATTTGAACTCAAGTCCTCCTGAATCCAGGGCAGGTGCTTTATCCATTGTGCCACCTAGCTGCCCCCTCTATTGAAAGAATTTAATGATGGGAAAGGTAGTGACTAGGAAAGGTTGCTGGGAGAACAATTAGAATATGACTTCAAAGGGATGGTAAATGAAAGCAAACCTCCACTTAGGGTTAGGTTTTGGTCTCTTTTGTTTTGTTCTGTTTATTACTAACCTCAGAGGACACCACTAGGACCTTTAGGGGATTCTCAAAGGCACTTCCTTTTTAAGGCTTTCACAGGATTTAGAGCTAGAAAGCAGGATTACTCAGCCCAACTTTTTTTTTTTTATAGAAAAAGAAACTGAGGACCGGAGATTAAATTCTTTGTCCAAGGTCACAAAGGTAAGTAAACAAAAAGGGCAGGAGCCTCTAACTCCAAAATTATTGCAATATCCCTGATACCATGCTTCCTCCTAATAGCAGCAAGTAACTAGAGATGATGTATTTACCTGGAATTTTGATTATGGATTTTTGTTTTTAAAATTTTACTAGCTACTATGCTATGTCACAGTATCTCCAAATAAGCATCTGATAAATTAAAGTTAAGAAAGTAAAGAGGCCAAACAGTAAAACTACAGAAGTTTTTGTTTTATTTTGTTTTAAAGGAAAAGGAACTCTAGGAGATTTCCGGGTCAGGGCCAAGATGGCAGAGGAAAGGCAGTAAGCTCTTGAACTCACAACATGATTGCCCCCAAAAACCTCCAAATAATGCCATAGGACAATTCCTGGAGCAGCAGAACCCACAAAAAAACAGCTGAGATAATTTTCCAGCCAAAGATGCCTTAGAAGATCAGCGAGAGGGGGCTGCTGTGCCAGGACAGGAGTGGAGCCCAACCTCGTGGTCACGCTGATACAGATTCAGTCCCAGGCAGGCCGTGCCAGAGAAAGAGACCCCTGCAACCTCTGAATCAGCTGCAGTAACAGCATCTTCTGGAACTAAGCTCACGGTCTGGTGAGAGGGCTGAGTGGTTGGCCTCGGAGAGATTACAGGGGTCTCTGCTGGCACTGAGGTGGAACCTGGGTGCAGGCTTGAGTGGCGGTGGCCCAGGTTGGGGAGGGATGCAGGCTCATTGGAGCTAACAACCACATCACACAAAGTTTTGCTGCCTGGTTAATTAGCAAGTTTATCTAGGTTTATATACAGACCAGAGAACAGGCCAGGCAAATGAAGAAACTGCTCCTTCTTAAATCGTACCACCTGGGACCCCCTGAAGCTTGGGACAGTGCAGCCTGGAAACAGTGCCCCACTTTGAGAGAGAGAGAGAGAGTGTTAAAAGTCAAGGAAAAGATAGGCAAGATGAACAGACAGAGAAAGATATGGACCATAGAAACTTTCTTTAGTAACAAGGAAGATGGAGGTACACCCTCAGAAAAAGATAGCAACATCAGGGCTCCTACATCCAAAGCTTCCAAGAAAAATATGAGTTGGTCTCAGGCCACAGAGGCACTCAAAAAGGACTTTGAAGATAAAGTAAGAGAGGTAGAGGAAAAAATGGAAAGAGAAATGAGAGTGATGCAGGAGGGTCATGAAAAAAAAAAAAGCCAACAGCTTGAAAAGCCAAATTGGTTAAATGGAAAAGGAGGTACAAAAGCTCTCGGAAGAAAATCATTGTTTAAAAGCTAGGATTGAGCAAATAGAAGCGAATGATGTTTTGAGAAATCAAGACACAATAAAGAAATTCAAATGAATTAAAAAAAAAAAAAGGGCAATGTGAAATATCTCCTTGGAAAAACAGCTGACCTGGAAAATAGAGCCAGGAGAGATAATTTGAAAATTACTGGACTACCTGAAAACCATGATCATAAAAAGAGCTTAGACATCATCTTCCAGGAAATTGTCAGGGAAAATTGCCCTGATATTCTAGAAGCAGAAGGTAAAATAGAAATTGAAAGAATCTACCAATTACCTCCTGAAAGTGATCCCAAAAGGAAAACTCCCAGGAATGTTATAGCCAAATTCCAGAGCTCCCAGGTCAAGGAGAAAGTAGTACAAGCAGCCAAAAAGAAAGAATTCAAGTACTGTGGAGCCACAGTCAGGATAACATAAGATCTAGCAGCTTCTACATTAAAGGATCAGAGGGCATGGAATATGATATTTCAGAGCAAAGGAAGTGGGATTACAACGAAGAATCACCTATCCAGCAAAACTGTATAATCTTTCAGGGGAAAAAATGGGACTTCAATGAAAAAGAGGACCCTCAGGTATTCGTGATGAAAAAACCTGAACTGAATAGAAAATTTGACTTTCAAATACAACACCCTAGAGAAGCATAAAAAGGTAAAGAGGAAAAATAAATTAAGAGGGATATTAAAAGGTTAAACTGTTTACATTCCTACATGAGAAGATGATACATCTAACTCATAAGAATTTTCTCAGTATTAGGGCAGATGATAGAAATAAATTTAGACAGAGGACACAGGTGGGAACTGATTATAAAGGGATGATGTCTGGAAAGCTTTTTTTTTTTTATCTCTTTTTTGTGGGGTGGTTGGAGTTGGGTGACATGCCTGGGAACAAGCAAGCACAAGTGTCTTGTGTCTGAGGCCAGATTTGGGCTCAGGTTCTCCTGGGTCCAGGGCAGGTGTTCTGTCCACTGTGTCACCTAGCTGCCCCATGATGACATCTTTAGGGTAAAATTGAGGGGTGAGAGGAATGTACTGGGGGAGGGGGAAGGAGAGAGAGAGGTGGAATGGGGTGAAATCCCACATGAAAGAAACAAGGGCTTATGAAGTGGGGGAGGGGGGGAAGAGTGGGACAGTGAATGAGCCTTACCCACATCAGAATTGGCTCAAAGATCTTAATCTCATCAGAGATGGCTCAAGGTGAGAATAACATACACACTCAAGTGGGTGGAGTAATCTATCTAACCCTGCAGGAAAGTAGGAGGGAAAGGGGATAAGGAGGGAGGACAGATGGGGGAGGGGGCAATTAGAAGCAAATCCCTTTTGAGGAGGGATGGGGTAAAAGAAAGTAGAGTAAATATCATGGGGAAGGGAACAGGATGGAGGGAAACAGTTAACAATAGTAACTGTGAAAAAAATTTGAAGCAGAGGCAAGTGTAAGATTTTGATGATGATTGATGGATGGACTGATGATGATTGGATGAAGATAGGGACTGGTTGATGACAATGAGGATGGACTGATAAGAAGGAGAGCTGGCTGATGATGATGATGATTAAATGTATGGTACTTACTTTGCTAGGCTATTGTGAAGAAAATTCTTTGTCAGGTACAAGATACAAATGTTATCTATTACTGCTGTTGCAAGAATCAACCTCATGGGTTCATTGTAAGGAAAGCTCTCTTTAAAGTATTATATAGGGGGCAGCTAGGTGAAGTGGATAAAGGACTGGCCCTGGATTCAGGAGGACCAGAGTTCAAATCTGACCTCAGATACTTAACACTTACTAGCTGTGTGACCCTGGGCAAGTCACTTAACCCTCATCACCCTGTTAAATAAATAAACAAACAAACAAATAAATAAATAAAATACTACATAAATGTCATTTACTATTAAAAAAAAAATGATGAACAGGATGCTATCAGAAAAACCCAGAAAGACCTACATGAGCTGATGCAACGTGAAATGTACTGTATACAAAATAACAGCAATACTGTAAGATGATCTGCTGTGAATAACTTGCTTATTTTCAGCAATACAATGATACAACTCTGAAGGTCCTATGAAAAATGCAGTCCATCTGAATACAGATTGAAGCATAATTTTTTTTGTTAGTTTCTTTATCTGAAGTTTTGTTTTGTCTGTTTTCTTTCACAACCTGGCTAACGTGAAACTGTTTTGCATGACTGCTCATGTATAACTTATATTGAATTGTTTGAGTTCTTGCGGGGCATGGGAGGGGGGAGAAAGAATTTGGAACACAATTTTTTTATGTCAAAATTTGTATTTACATGTAATTTGGGAAAATAAAACTTAATCAGAGAAATGATTGACAAAATAAAATTTTTTTAAAAAGGAACTCTAAAAGGAATATGTACAAAAATATTTATAGCAGCTCTTTTTGTGGTGTAAAAGAATCAGAAATCAACAGGATATTCATCAAGTGGGGAATGGCTCAACAAGTTGTGGTATATGACTGTGATGGAATACTATCATGCTATAAGAAATTAAATTATGAGGCAGACAGTTTCAGAAAAATCTGGGAAGACTTATATAAACTGATGCAGAGTCAAGTGAGCAGAACCAGGAACACATTGTACAGAGTAACAACAATATTGCAACGATGATCAACGGTGAAACACAAATTACTCTGATCAATACAATTCTGAAGGACTAATAATGAAAAATACTCCTTGCCACCAGAAAGAGAACTGATGAGCTCGAAGTACAAACCAAAGCATATTTTTTTCTTCACTTTATTTTTCTTGCTTTCCCTTCCTTTTTTGCAACATGGCTAATATGGAAAGTGTTTTACATAATTTCACATGTATAACTGATAACATACTACTTGCCTTCTTGAGTATGGGAAGAGTTGGAGGGAGGGAGAGAATATGAAACTCAAAATTTTTAAAAAAAGAACACTGGGGGCAGCTAAATGGCACAGTGGATAGAGCCCTGGAATCAGGGCCGGTGCTCTATCGACTGCGCCACCTAGCTGCCCCAAAATAAATATTTTTAAAAAGAAAAGAGACTCAAGTTATTCACATCAAACAACTACAAAGTTTTTCTAAGGTGGACCTATAAGCCAAGAAAAATATGTCAAATCACATCTTTAAACTGAGAACTTGAAAAACACCCCATATATTCTGTTGGTAGTTCAGAATGTAGGATTCCTGGCATCACGAGATGAAAAATAGTTTTATAATTTAGTCTGGGTAATAATGAATGTTTTCCATCACTTCCTAACAAAGCTAATTAAAATATCATATACACCAGTCCTAGCAATTAAAGGCCAAAAAGGGAACATTTAAGTATGTGGTCATTCTTTTTTTTTTGGCGAGGCAATTGGGGTTAAATGACTTGCCCAGGGTCATACAGCTAGTAAGTGTTAAGTGTCTGAGGCCGGATTTGAACTCAGGTACTCCTGACTCCAGGGCCAGTGCTCTATCCACTGCGCCACCTAGCTGCCCCTATATGTGGTCATTCTGTTTTTAAAAAAAAAAAAAAAAAAAGGCGCATTTTTAGTTTTTCCAAAGCAGTCATCTTAAGTGACTAGGAAAAAATTTAAAGCAATCTGAAATTTCATCAATTAGTTCTAAGGATGTTATCTTAATGTTTTCTAATCAATTTAAGTAGATAAGATATTTTCCTCCTATCTCAAAAGCATAATTTTTAATACCTTTCAATGGTTCCTTATACTAGTTTCTAGAAAACAGATAATAAATAATGAACTTATAATAAAAAACATGTCAATACCAACCCTCGAGGAGCTTATATTCTAATGGGGAAAGATAATGCATATAATAGAGCTGAAGGGAAGGTGGCTAGGGGGCAAGTAGTGAGAAAGAGAAGCTTAAGTGAAGTAAATGAAACATCACTGAGTCCTTCTTGAAATGGTGGCCCTATTAGGAAATTATCAATTAGGAGAGTGAGACCTAAAGGCAGAGGTTTCTCCAAGGCACTGAGACAAGAGAAAAGCAGAAGAAAAAAGTATCACTGATAACCCACTTACATTTTCATAATCATCAATTATTGAGTATCTATATTTCCTCTAGGCTCTGATAATCAAGAGCATGCACGTAATACAGACAATACAGACAAAGAGCTGGCTTTCAAAGTTGATTAAATTTTTACCAAACAGATGAAAAATCCTGAAAAGCCAATTGTTCAGTCCAAACGTATTTTAAGATTGCCTACACCAAGCTGTTATTCAGAGTTTAGATTGTCGGCTTTGTAATGAAAAAGACCTGGTTTCAGTTCCCACCTGTGATGCTGACTGTGGCACAAGTTCACAACCTGAGTTTTTCTGTGTGAAATATGAAGATGATAGCTGTAGTACAAATGACAATATATTTAAAGAGATTGGCAAACTTTAAAGCAGTATATCTATGAGCTTAAGTGTGAAGAATAATCAGTTGTATACTTAACTGCAAAAGCCAAAATTCTTCCTTCAAAGTTAAAGAAACTTTAAGTTTACTTATCTGTAAAATGAGAGAATTAGACTAAATGGTATCTAAGGTCCTATATCCAGGAATGAAACTTATTCTTATGACAGAGTCCCTTTCTTTTAATATACTCTTAAAAATGAAACTAACAGGGGCAGCTAGGTGGCGCAGTGGATAAAGCACTGGCCCTGGATTCAGGAGGACCTGAGTTCAAATCCGACCTCAGACACTTGACACTTACTAGCTGTGTGACCCTGGGCAAGTCACTTAACCCCCCATTCCCCCCACCCCACAAAAAAAATCTTAAAAAAAAAAATGAAACTAACGGTATAATGTAAAATAATCCAGAAGACGTCTTGTACATCATGTCATCTAGATCAGGCTGACTGGCCCGCAACACTCCTGAATGGGCACAAACCAATAAAAATGTAATTGGGAAATAGTAAACAAAATAAGTATATAATAAAACATAATGTTAATATATGGTTTTCTAAGTCAATATATAGTTTACAGGGATCTTTATGTATGGGTTAGAAGTTCCCCTTTTTGGGGCAGTTAGATGGTGCAATGGATAGAGCACCGGCCCTGGATTCAGGAGGACCTGAGTTCAAATCCGGCCTCAGACACTTACTAGCTATGTGACCCTGGGCAAGACACTTAACCCCAATTGCCTCACCAAAAAATAAATAAATAAATAAATAGAAAAGAAGTTCCCCTTTTCTATTTGAATTTGATGCCACTGATCTAGTCCAAGCCCCCTTCTTTTACAATATGAAGCTGAGGACGTGAAATTTTAAACGACTTGTTCATGAATAAATAACTATGTCCTTTTTCAAATAGTTGCTTGTCTCCTTTCATCTTTAGCCATTATTCTGTACTTCTAACGTTTTAAATAGTTCTGTGCTGTAAGAATTATAAACAATAGCATTTTACTCCTTATGATTTATGTTACCAGTCCTAATGAATAGTAGCCAAACCATGTAAATTCATAATAGTTCAAATTTTTAGTTATTCTGGCATTAGAGGGGAGATACCCATACAGAAGTTTAAAAATGCACACTTATTATTTTTTTCCCAGACTGGGGGGGAGGGAAACAACTTAGTACAGATTTTTCAAACATTATCAACTTTTCCCCCCTTTTCAATTATTCTTCTTGTCAAAGGAAGTGAAAAAGGCCCTGAACAAAAATGGGAAAAGCATGTGGACTACATTATCAGACATTAAGAAGGTCTAAGCTGGAGGGGGCAATTTTGAGGACAGTAAAGGATCAATTCTAAAGGTATCTGAAAAAGGAAAAAAATCCAAATGCTTGAAAAAAAAAATGTCAGGCCTTGTTACTCCCTCCCACCCCAATTTGATAGTGATTTAATGTAGAGACAAATAAAAATTGATTTTGTGGACTTTGATTTTTTTCATAATATCTCATTCCAAGGCCTCATCTTTTTTCTCCTTAATATATAATATTTTATTTTTCCCTAATTCCATGTTAAAACTACTCTTAAACATTTTGTGGGTTTTTTTTTTTTTAAGTTTTGAATTTCAAATGTATCCCTCTCTCCTTTCTCTCACCCCTCCCTGGAACAGTAAGCAAGCACATATTGGTTATACATGTGCAATTATGTAAAACCTTTTCATATTAGTTATTTTGTACAAGATTAGAATTTTTAAAAAGAATTAAAGAAAAAAAAATAGCCTGCTTTAGTCTGTAGTCAGATATTGTCAATTCTTTCTCTGGAGGCCAATAGATAGTATGCTTCATCATTAGCCCTTTGGGATTGTCTTGGGTCATTATATTGCTAAGAATAGCTAAGTCATCCACAGTTCTTCATCATACAATACTGCTGTTACTGTGTACAACTCCTGTTTCTACTCACTGCACTTTGCATCAGCATGTAAGTCTTTTCAGGTTTTTCTAAAATCATTGTCATTTCTTATAGTACAATAATATTCCATCAACCATATACCACAGCTTGTTCAGGCATTCTCCAACTGATGAGCATCCCTTCAATTTCCAATTCCTAGCCACTACAAAAAGAGCTACTATAAATATTTTTGTACAAATAGGTCCTTCCTCCCACCTCCTAGCAGTGGTATTGCTGGATCAAAGAGTACACAGTTTTATGACCCTTTGGGAATAGTTTGAAACTCCTCTCCAGAATGACTGGATCAGTCCATAGCCCCACCAACAGTGTATTAATTCCCCAATTTTCCTACATCCCCTCCAACATTTATCATTTTCCCTTTCTGTCACTTTAGCCAATCTGCTAAGAGTGAGGTGGTACCTCAGAGTAGCTTTAATTTTGCTGGGACTATCTTTTGCCCTTCTCTGACTGTGGCCTGAATGCCTTTCCCCTGGATGGAATGCTTTTTCTCCTATTTCTACCTGCTGGATTGCTCAAAACTTACCTTCTGTAAGAAAACTTTCCCAGTCCCCATCTCTTCTTCTCTATTGACTGCACCTTGCCACTGAGATCACTTCCAAACTGATCCTGTATACATCTTGTCTATACAGTGTCTCCCCATTAGGATGTGAGCTCCTTAAGGGCAGGGTCCCCATTTTGCTTTTCTTTTGTATCCCCAGTGCTTAGCACAGAGCCTGGAACATACTCCTCCAATAAGGTGTCAGCATGGAGTCCACGTTAAAGAGGTTACCTACACATAGTAAGGTCCTCTAGATGCTCCTGTTTGGAAAGTCCCAGAACACTTCAGAGACAAATGACAAAGATAAATCATAGTCATAAAAGTCAATAAAAGTGTGTGATTTAACTCTACACAAAAGAAAATACCAAGTGGGTGAAGAATGCCTATGACATGTAGTTTAGATGAAAAATCCTTGTAATTTATCCATCACTACATGTAGTGAGTATAGACACTCTAAGTGGTCAATTAGCTAGGTCCAAAGGTGAACCAAAGGAGGAATGTAGGCTGGGCTGCCTTTGAGAAATAGCCATGTTCTTTTTAAGGATCTGGAGCTTCTCCCTAAAAGGTCCATCTTATTAACACCAATATTGTTCTACTATGTTTTATAAATGACTAACCCATAAGCTGAAGATAACTCATAGGGCAAGAGGGAAGTGTATGGTGGGTATGGGGAGGCTACAACACATACAGGAGTACAGGATGTAATCAGATGACCCAAAAGATGATAGGCCAATCTGGGGAAACTGTAGGGAATTGGGGAGAGATAAGGTTCATTAGGAGATAGCTCCTTAAGTCAGAATCCTTCTGTATTTTTAAAAAGCAACAATGAGCTATGTAAACAGATGAATGATGAGGTAATTCAATACACTCAATGCTGAAAAAGCCTTTAACTAAAATACCAATCTACTTGGAACTTAGGGAAACAGCTACACATCACTTGCTTAACTTCCTTGCACTTGAGACAACCTGCAATCAAGATCTGAGTTCAAATCCTGATTCATTTTTGTGGCCCTGAGCAAATCACTTAACTTCTCTTAGCTTGTTTCTTCAACTGTAAAATGAGGATAATAATAAAATCTACTTCATAAGGTGGTTGTGAGGAATTTCAGCTCTATAATCCTCTATTTTTATGAACTAAAAAGGAATGTGAAGACAAAAGCTATTTTTTCCTAAAAGAATGTGGAAAATATATCCACAGGGGATAAGAAAAATTATTAAAGGCTGAAAAATACAATGATAGGTAAATATTAAGAGTTCTGATTATTAAAGATGAAGAAAAAACCTGAGGCACCATAGTGAAGTACCTACCTTTAAATTCCTGGTGACAAAAGTATACCCAGTATACTACATTCCTCAGGGGAAAAATAAAAGAAAATGAGTTTACACTGAAGTATGAAGAATTTAGGTTAGATCAGAGGAAGAATTTTATTGTCAATCTTGTTAAACATTGAAAAAAGATTGCCAAGAAAGACTGTGGAATCATCTCCCAGAGCCTTTAAAATAAGATAGTCATCTAAGAGAATAAAGATGAACACTTGCCAAGAATATGGACAAGATAATCTCTGTAGATTTCTCCTGACTCCATTATTCTAAAAATTAAACATTTTAGTTATGCTAAAGAATGACAATTGCTGGATTGAAAGAGTAAAGGGGATCCGGCCTCAGACACTTAACACTTACTAGCTGTGTGAGCCTGGGCAAGTCACTTAACCCCAATTGCCTCACTAAAAAAAAAAAAAAAAAAAGAGTAAAGGGGAGGAAAAGAACAAGGAGGTCTTCAAATTATGTCATTCAATTCAACCGATATTTACATTAAATACCTACTGAGTAGAGAGTATTGATGTCAGGTTCTGGGGGTGCTTGACTAATTATCGTTACCATATATCAACTGTAGGGAGAGTAGTTTATAAACTAAGCCCAAAGAACCATTGGGCCTTATCACCAGTGGTCTAAGGATCACCAGGCCCTCCCAGGTCCTCTGCAGTTGAACTCTCCAATGGGTTGTCTCCTCCAACTAGAATGTGACCTCTTTGAGAACAGAAACTGTCTTATTTCTTCTATATGAATTCTCAGTGCCTGGTACAGTGCTTAACACATAAGTACTTAATAAATTCTTTTCCATTACACTACACTATATGAATTTTAATTATTACTATTAAGAGACATGAGTTTCACAGTTTAAAATTCATTAGCAATTCCAAAGATCCCTGATTATATCAGCATTAGTAAACATCAATACAGACCAAAATCACTCCAGGTCTTCTCTTCTCATTAAATGGTAGTCATGAAAGGAGAATGAGACAACAAAATGGCATCTCAAGTACAAATCAGCACCCCCAAAAGGAAAGCCTATGACTGAAAACTAGAAACATGACAAAAGGAATCCAAAGAATGATTTTAAAAGCATGCATTAAGTGCTTACTACATACTAAGCACTGTGGAAGACAGAAAAAAGTGAGTCAGTCCCTGTCTCTAAAGGAACTCACACCCTAATAGGGGAGGGGGTGTGGAAAAGAGGACAACACATCAGAGAGTTCACCTTCAGGGTCGATGGAAAGACCCATCAGTCTTAAGGCTGTAGTGGTAGGGCAGATGACAGCTGCTGAATGGACCCAGTGACAGGACACTTGGTGGTCCTGTACCTTACTAGAAGGATTATAGAACTGTGGTGTGCAAGCATTTCCTGTCTAGCCATCTCATGACTGGAGCAGCCCAGGGATGGGGAAAATGGTGATGCATAGAAGGATGATATAGATCATAAGTTTATAACTAGGGTCCACAGACTAATTCATAAATAGATTTATGGGGTTTCATGAACTTGAATGGGAAAACAATTACATTTTAATTTTCACTGACCTCTAATTAAACTTTGCATTTTGTTCAGTTTTGAAATTTCTAATAAAATAGTCTGACAAGTCAAAAGATTGATGAACTGGGTCAATGACAGATAAAAAATTAAGAACTCTTGTTCTAGAAGTTAACACATCTATTAACTGAGCCTGAAATAGCAAATGATGAATAAGAAGTAGTTAAGAACACTGGACTTCAAGTCAGAATTAAATAATCAACTAGTACTTATTAAGCACCTACTATGTGCCAGGAACTGTGGTAAAGCAATGAAAATACAAAGGGAAAGATTGTCCTTGTCCTCAAGGAGCTCACAGTCCAAGGGGGAGACAATATAAAAAGAATTATGAATAAAGATAGATACAGAATAAACTGGAAACAACCAACAAAGGGAAGGTGCTAGAATAAAAAGGACCAGGAAAGGCTTCCTGTAGAAGGTGGAATTGTAGCTGAAATTTGAAGGAAGCCAGGAGGTAAAGATAGCCAGTAAAAACTCCCAGTTGGGAGGAGTGTCTCCTTCAAAGAATAGCGAGGAGGCAAGGGTTGGTTACTGGATTAGAGTAGGTCAGGGGAGGAAAGGAGGTGGAAGAAGACTGGAAAGATAGGAAGGGACCAGGTCCTTAAAGGCTTTGAATGCCAGAGAATTTTGTATTTGATCCTGGAGATAACAGGGAGCCACAGGAATTTACTGAGTAACAATCAGACCTGCACATTAGCAGGGAGAAACTTGTGGCAGAGAGATCGATAAATAGGCACTATTAAAATAGCAATAGTCTAGGCATTGAGGGAATGAGAGCTTGCACCAGGGTGGTGGCAGTGTAAGAGAAGAGGGGGTCACATGAGAAATATTATGAAGGTTAATCAACAGGCTTTGGCAATAGGTTGGATATGGACGGGGTAGGAGAGAGGAATTTCAGATGACACCTGGGTTTCAAGCCTAGGTGACTGGGAGAATGGTGGTAACCTAAACAGTAACAGGAAAGCTAGAAAAAGGGGAAGGAAAGTTAATGAGTTTCATTTTGGGCATGTTGAGTTTAAGATGTCTATAGCATCTCCAATTCACTGTCTAATAAGCAATTTGAGATGTGAGACTGGAGGTCAAGAGAGAGGTTAGAGTGGATAGATAGGAGAGTCAACTGTATAGAAATTGTAATTGAAACAATGGAAGCCGATGAGATCAAGGAGTACTGAGGGAGGAGAGGGCCCAGGACTGAGCCCCAGTTTTGACACATACTTGCAATCTTAACTTGGGCAAGTTTTCTTAACTGCTCAGAGCCTCAGTTTCCTCACCTCTACAGAAATGTAAGTCAGTGTGAGTTTTGTGGAAAGAGCACAGGACTTGGGAGTCAGAAAACCTGTATTTGAGTCTTGGCTTTAACAAGAAACAAACGAGGCAGCAATATGCAGGCCACAATTTTTAAGTTTCAATGTCCTCATCTTAATAATCATAACTTATATTCATACTACTTGCCCGTTCGCAAGTCTACCGCCCCTCTCTCTTCCATCAATTCCTTTCCACTCATAGGGCCACCACTCTTTCTCATGCCTTCTTCAATTCTCACCTGGTATATAGTCATAGCCTCTTAATTGGTCTTCCCATACCCAATATCCTCTCTGTAGAAACCTCCTTTTCAGTTTCTCTATAAATATCAAGAAATAGATGATATTTCTCTACTTAAAATTCTTTTCAGACACTTCCCCTTAGAACGGTGGGTTAGGCAGTTGCACATCCTGCTGAACCTAAAGACTTAACCCCTTTCCCCCTTCCCAGGACCAAGCTGCTCCAGTAATTCTTCTAACTGTATTTTTCATTTAGCGTCCATATATATATATATTTTCTTACTGAAGAGAAGTTTCTTGCTTTAAGCAAAAGATCTAGTTAGGTGGTGGGATTATGGGGTGGGGTGTTATTAATATAAATATATAAATAAAATGTATATTTTTCAGGATGTGGTTTAGAAACTGGGAATAACATTTTCTGTTACTCCTGATGGTGCCATGAAAAGATTATGTAATAAAATATTTTAAAATTTTTTGGGAAAAAAAGGTGGGTTAGGGTAAGAACAAAAGGATTAAGGGGAAAAAAATCCCTTGTCTGTTTAAGAACCTTGCCTTTCTTTGCCTATGATATTGAAGATTTGCTGAAAGGAGACTTGAGAAGGGTGGTCAAAGGAAGACTCACCAGGAAGAGCAAGAACCACCAGAGATAGCAATGTCATGAAAACCTAGAGAGAAAGGTGTAGGGAATACCCTCTTTTCCATTCAGAGGGAGCCCCCCCCCCTTTTTTTGTTCAGAATATCCCAAGGAGGAGACCCTTTCAGTTACAGAGGGGAGTGGTCAAAGAATTTAGTAGTTCTAGTTGAAGACTAAGTGATTATTTTTTAAAATAATAAACAAATTTATTTAAAGTTTGGAGTTCCAAATTTTATCCCTCATTCCCTCCCTTCCCAGTTCCCTCCCTGAGGTGGTAAGCAATCAGATTTAGATTATACATGTGCAATTATGCAAAAAATTACCATATTAGACATTTTATAAAAGAAAACTTGAATAAAAGAAAAAAATCAAAGTGAAAAATAACATGATTCAGTCTGTGTTCAATCAATATCAGTTCTTTCTTTGGAGAATAGTAAGCATAATTCATCATTAGTCCTCTGGGATTGTCTTGGATCACTGTATTGCCATGAATAGTTAAATCATTTACAATTCTTCATCTAACAACATGGCTGTCACTGTGCACAATGTTCTCTTGGTTCTACTTCACTATACATCAGTTCATACAAGTCTTTTAGGCCTTTTTGAAACCATCCTGCTTGCCATTTCTTCCCCCCCCCCCCTTTTTTTTTTGCAGGGCAATGAAGGTTAGGTGACTTGCCCAGAGTCACACAGCTAGTAAGCTGCTTGTCATTTCTTATAGAACAGTAATATTTCATATCACCATCATATACCACAGCTTGTTTAGCCATTCCCCAATTGATGGGCATTCCTTTGATTTCCAATTCTTAGCCGCTACAAAAAGAGCTACTATAAATATTTTTGTACAAATAGGGTCTTTTTCTCTTTTGGGGGATGTCTTTGGGATATAAACCTAGCAATGGTCTTGCTGGATCAAAGGGCATGCACAATTCTATAGCCCTCTGGGCACAGTTTCAAATTGCTCTCCAGAATAGTTGGATCTTTTCACAACCCCACCAACAGTGGATTAGTGTCCCTGTTTTCCCACATCTCCTCCAATATCCAATAATTTCCTTTTCTCCTATAATTTGCCACTCTGATAGGTGTGAGGTAATACCTCAAGAGTTGTTTTAATTTGCATTTCTCTGATCAATAGTGATCTAGAGCATTTTTTCATATGATTATACATAGCTTTGTCTTAAAACTGCCTGTTCATATCCTTTGGTCATTTATCAATTGGGGAATGACTTGTATTTTTATAAATCTGACTCAGTTCTCTATATATTTGAGAAATGAGGCCTTTATCAGAGATACTTGTTTCAAAAATTCTTTCCCAGTTTTCTGCTTCCCTTATAATCTTGGTTACATTAGTTTTGTCTGTGCAAAAACTTTTTAATTTTATATAATCAAAACGATTTTACATTTTGTATTGTTCTCTATATCTTTTTTGATCCTAAGTTTTCCTCTATTCATAAATCTGACAGATAAACTATAACATGCTCTCTTAATTTACTCCCCTTTATGTGTAAATCACGTACCCATTTTGAGCATATTGTAGTATAAGGTGTGAGATGTTGGTCTATACCTAGTTTCTGCCATACTGTTTTCTAGTTTTCTCAGCAGTAAATAATGAGTTTTTGTTCCAAAAGTTTCTATCTTTGGTTTTATCATATACTAGATTACTATAGTCATTTACCATAGTGTAATTTGTACCTATTCTATTCCTTAAGTAATTTACAAAGCAAGTGATTATTGTTCTCAAATGTTAATTCAAAACTTTATTTTAACATATTGTGATTTTTCTTCATGATGCTCATAATATTACTGAAAATTGTCTTGAGAAAGATGGCCAAGGACATAGAAGAGTGGGGTGGGTGAAGGCAAGGAAGGAGACTATAGTGGACTGGATTCGAAATATTTGAATTTAGAAAGTTAAACTAAGAAAGTTTCTAGCTGATTTGTGCCTATGATGTAGAGAAAAATATTAATATTTTTTCTACACCTCTCAATCCTTCCTCCACATAGCTGCCAAAGTGATATTCCTAAAGTACAAGTCAGACCTTGCTCAACAAAGTTCAGAGGCACTTCACCGTCCATATGTATTTGTGCATGTGTTCTCATTCTCTGTCTGTCTCCCCCCCTCCCTCCCCCCCCCTTGCTTTGACCAAGGTTAAAGTCGCTGAGAATCTGGCTCTGGGTTCCTAGCCTGTTCATCTGCCCTGCAGCTGAATTCTTTCATGTGCTGTCCCCATGATTAAGTGTGTGAGCTGCTCAACAAAAGGAACTGTCTCTCTTCACTTTTTCTCTTTGTATCCCTGGTGATGTCTACCTTTTTAGGCTTATTGCCTATTACAGCCATCATGCACTCCGTGTACCAGTCAACCTGTCATTCCCTTTACACTACACCCTATTTCCCTCCTCCAGGCCTCTAAAGGCTCCACAGATAAGGCGTAGAATGCAGCTCAACTCAACTCTTTCAAAAAGTCTTTCCTGATTCCCCTAATTTTTACTGCCTCCTCCCCACATCACCCACCAATTACCAGATATTTACTTTATATACAGGCTATATTTATTTGTGAATATCTTTTTCTTCTCCCCCTTCTTCTCCCATGTAAGTTCTTGGACAGCAGAGATTGTCTCATTTTTGTATTTTAGTCAATAAATATTTATTTGTATTTTTATTCCTGGTACATAATAGGTGTTTAATAAATGCCTTTTGTGAAGTAAGTGCTTTGTAAATCTTGAAGTATGTTGTGAGCTAAGTTGTTAGTATCTTTACATACCTCTGCCTACCTCACAAGATTTTGGGAAGGCTCAAATGAAAATTATATATGAAGGTGCTTTGCAAACTATAAAGCACTACCCAAATGGTAACAGAATCTAAGTTTCTTGAGGGCAGAGACTATAACTAGAACAGTGAGGCATTTTATCAAGTATGTAGTGAATTAAATAACTTTTTATTAAGTGAAATCACACGGTCTCACAAACCAAGACAGGTTCTCCCATACCTAGTCCTTTTTTTCTTTTTCTTTTTCTTTTTCTTTTTTTGGTGGGGCAATGGGGGTTAAGTGACTTGCCCAGGTTCACACAGCTAGTAAGTGTCAAGTGTCTGAGGCCGGATTTGAACTCAGGTACTCCTGAATCCAGGGCCGGTGCTTTATCCACTTCGCCACCTAGCTGCCCCCGGTCCTTTTTCCTTAAGTCCAAATACAGGTCTTTGCATTTATCCCTATTAAAGTTCATTTTCTTGATGGTAGTGTTTTATTCTAGCCTGCTGAGATTTTAAAATTGGATCATCAGCATCCTTTGGGCTTACCTATATTGCTACTGACCTCCCTCCAACAAAGCCACAAATTTATAAACCTGTCTTTCACATCTTAATCTAGGTCATTTGTAAAAAATTCTATTCAATAAACATTTATTAAAGGTGCACAGAACATAAGAATAAGATTCAAGTTATTCAAGCATTGGCCCTGGTATCTTTCTGGATTTAAAACACTAACTAACCACTTTTGGAAAATATTTTGAAGACATTAAAAAAGGTCCCTCTACAAGGCCTGGCAGCTTAGTGGCCAGAATAGAGCACAGAGTTTGGAATTAGGAGGACTTATCTTCATGACTTCAAATACAACCTCAGACACTAAGCTATGTGACCCTGGGTAAATCACTTAACATGTTTGCCTCAGCTCCTCTTCTGTAAAAATGAGCTGGAGAAGGAAATGGCAAACTACTTCAGCATCTTTGCCAAGAAAACCTGAAATGAGGTCATGAAGAGTCAAACATGACTAAAATGACTGAACAACAACAAAATTTACAAGTCCTAGAAAAGTATTGATTTCATAGTTAATGCAAGACAGAAGTATGCTTTTTATTTGTTCATATCCCTTGATTAATTTACAAAGCAACAACCTAGAGCTCAGTGGATTAATGGTGAGGGAAAAGATGATGATGGCTTCTGGTGATCAAGGAGAGAGAGTGAGCTGGATATTCCTGGTGGGAAGAAGTCACAAATTACATCCTAGCCAGATGCACCCACTTTTCAGATGTGTATTAAGTTATTGTACTTGACTCTCATACAGATTTTGGAGCTAGAAGAGACATCAGAGTCCAATCCAACCCCCTAATTTAACAGATGAAGATCACACAGTAAATGACAGGACTACGATTTGACCTCAGATACTGAGATTCTGAATCTAGCTCTTTCCACAGTAAAGAGTAAACTCACCCTTTTTTCCACCTAAAATTTTCATTCTAAAATTGGGAGAGGAAAATTATATTGAGTCTTGCTGTAGTGCCATCCTTCAAATTTTTTGTTAATCTGAGATTGTTACTCCCATTTTCCCAAGAACAGTAACTTATCAAGAGTTATACTCAAGTCAGAAGCAAAATTAAAGTTAGCTAAAATTTAGGGATAACAATTCTACCCCTTTCTTTGGCTATTTCTTCTTGCTGTATAGAATGAACAGGAAGTTACTATCTGAAAGAGAAATGACTTGTGATTATTAAAAAGACAGTAGACTTATTTAGAAGTTCCTTTTCAAATTTAACATTTGGAGTTTAAGCACTTTAGGTTAAGAGACTGCTGAGGTTCTAGTATACTGCTATAAGGCTTCTCCAGAGGGCTGGGGATACTCTGGAGGTGGGGGGAAAAGGGTAGGTGGTAAACAATCAGGACAAAGGAAGCTTGGCAGATACCAACAAGGAAGTTAGGTACATACACATAAGCGGATAACATGGGACACTATGTTTAACTTGTCTTTACCATGAAAGGACCTGGTAGAATGGATTTCTAACTGTATGAAGTGTTGTATGAAGGTAAATATACTCAGCAACATAATACCAGTATCTTCTCAGTTCCCCATTAAGAAACTAAAGTAGTGACAAAAACATCAGATGAGAAGTAACTATCTAATACAACACTTTAAAATCCAACCAACCACTATAAAGAATATTTTGCTGGCAGAGTTAAGAGCAACTTTTCAACTTAAAAAAACAAAAAACCAAAACCAGGGGCAGCTAGGTGGCTCGGTGGATAAAGCACTGATCCTGGATTCAGGAGGACCTGAGTTCAAATCAGGCTTCAAACACTTGACAATAGCTGCGTGACCCTGGGCAAGTCACTTAACCCTCATTGCCCTGCAAAAAAAAAAAAAGCAAAACCACAAAAAAAGCCACAAAAAACACAAAAAAACCCCCAAAACTCTAAATTGTGTCTAGCCCTTCAGAACACTGCTATCCATATCACCTGTATCTCTATTTGTCCGATTAGCCCCATGGCAAATCTTAAGATCTAATACCAAAGGTCACATCTTTTGTGTATAAGGAGGGAGAAGAGCCTACAGGAACAGTTTCCTTTATGATAAAAGTAACAGCATAATACACTCTGGAAAAATATTAATGGTCTGTGCTGTGGAGCTTTTCCTGTCACACACACTATTACACAAAGTAAAGAACATCTTTCGACACTTAAAGAAATATGTAATTGAAAGGTATGGAATAACATGAGAAATGTTATTAGATATTTTCCACAATAAGATTACAATACTCTTCAATCACCTACCAACTTCAGAAGAGTCCGTATGGTGTAAAATATGGGCCCTAATAACATATCCACGTGTTGCTGTGTCAGTGTTACTCTCAGATTCTCCTACAATTGGATTCATTTTGGTCTTCTTTGCAAGCTAATAATTTTAGTAATTTGAGGGAAGAGAGGGCTAATTTTTCATTGGATTGTAAAGCTCCTTGAGGACAAGGACTGTCTTTTGCTTTTTATATCCCCAGCACTCAGCAAAGTGTCACATAGTAGGCTCTTGATGTTTATTGAATTAAATTAAGAAAAAAGGATCTCACTACATTTCATCCTTTATCTTTCATATTCCTGTGAATATTGCCTCTAATAAACCTTATTACAAGTTAAACTGGTTGAAAGGACCTGAGGTAGGCTTCCAATACATTAAATGAAACCTCTGTGGATGAGTTATGTAAAAACATCAAATAAGCTTTATCCATTTGTTTTACTTAATTATTTTTCTTTAATACAAGGAGTTAGGGAGGGAATGAGTTAAGCTTTGTTCTCTGTAACATCTCATTCTCTCTAACATCATAGAAGGATATCAACTACTTAAGAGTACTAGAGTACTTGGGTATACTAAAGATGATTGGTAAATTTGGCAACTACCAATTAAGCACAGGCTGAAATTCACAATTTTAGGTGAACTGAAAACTAACTTTACATGTCAATGAACAAGCATTTATTAAGTCCCTATTACTTACTTGCCAGACAGTATGGACACAAAGACAAAAAACAAAATAGTCCCTGCTCTCAAGAAAGTTATGGTCTATTTGGGGACACATACATTTAAGTGTATGTATATCATACACAATATTAGGGAGGTCAGAAAAGGCTTGGTATGTAGAAAAGTATGAAAGGGAATTTTAAGATGTGGGAAGTAAGGTAGTATATTGCAGGCATGAGAGACTGTGCAAATGGAGATGAGAGAGAGAGAGAGTACACTGTGGCAAGACCATGAAGAAGACTTATTTATAGTAATGGATAATAAGGCTGGAAAGATAGGTTAAGACTAAATTGTGAAAGGTTTTAAATGCTACAGAAAAGTTTCATTCTAGAGGCAGTAAGAACCTACTGGAATTTATTGAACAGGGAGGGCACTTGGTCAGATCCATGCTTTAGAAAAAACATTTTAACAGATTTGTGGAGGATATATTGAGGAAAGACAGAGATATTATCTCAACAGACAAGCCAAGGCATGATCAGGGTCTGAATTATGGTGGAAAGCATTAGAAGGGCATTAGATCGGGCAGCTAGGTGGCACAGTGGATAGAGCACCACCCCTGGAGTCAGGAGTACCTGAGTTCAAATCAGGCCTCAGACACTTAACACTTACTAGCTGTGTGACCCTGGGCAAGTCACTTAACCCCAATTGCCTCACTAAAAAAAAAAAAAAAAAGGGCATTAGAGGGGGCAGCTAGGTGGCGCAGTGGATAAAGCACCGGCCCTGGATTCAGGAAGACCTGAGTTCAAATCCGGCCTCAGACACTTGACACTTACTAGTTGTGTGACCCTGGGCAAGTCACTTAACCCCCATTGCCCCTAAAAAAAAAAAAAAAAAGAAGGGCATTAGAATGAAATCTTAGCTGTAGAACAGCTAAGGGCCTGAACTATGGTGTCAGTATGGAGAAAAGTCAATTTTAAGAGACAGTGGAGAGAAATAAGTAACAAGATTTGGCAAATGAATAGATATGTGGGCTGGGTGAGAGTAAAGATTCAAGGATGCCAATGAAGTTGCAAACCTCAGTGACTGGAAGGATATCAGTGCCCTACACAGAAGCACAGAAGTTGTGGGAAGGGATTCTACTCAAGACCTAATGAATTTGAAATGTATACAGGAAAATCACTTTGAAATGTCCAATAGGAGCTCAGAAGAGACTAGTGTTACATACATGCATGCATGCATGCATACATACACACACACATATATTCCCATATATATGGGAATCAACAGCATAGATTATAATTGAAAAGCCATGGAAGCTAATGAGATCACAGAGAATATAAAAAGAAGACAACCCAGGACAGACTCATAAAGTATACCCATAGTTATGAAATGTGACGGGGCTAATGATCTAGCACAGCAGACTGAGGAGTGGTCTTGACAGGTAAGAGAACTAAGAGCAGTGTCATAAAAACCCAGATTACTGAGTACCTCGGAGAGGGTGGCCAAGAAAATCAAATGTAGAAAAGTAGAAAAGAACAAGGATTGAGAAAAAGACATCAAATTAGTAAATAAGGTATGGCTGTTGGCTAGCTTTGGAGAGAAAAAAGGCAATGTTTAAATTACTGATGTGCTTTCCCCCCATAATTAGTAACAATCAAAGAAACAATATTTAGAACTTAAACTCAAAGTCATTACTTTTACTAACTCTATGGAAATTAACTTGCCTAGTTAAACCTGACCTTTAAAAAGGAGACTATTCCTAAAGCAATATTCCTAATCAATGTTACATTATTGCTACTACTACTGTGTTACAAAACAGTAAGAAACACTATTGTTAATTCTCCAGTAATAGGTCATTAGCAAATAATGTCAGCGAATCCCAAAAAGTCCACAGCTCTTAACTATTTTTGGTATAGTTGCTACATGAAAATGACATTTTTGTTGGTGGTCAACAATAATTACATGGGATATCAGTGTGTATCTTAAGTGAACATACTAGTTGAATGCAAGGTATGGGATTAGTCAATACTTTATTATAACAGTGAATCCAGTTTCAGTCATCAAACTTGAAAAAGGATACAGAGAAACTGGAGATTGTCCCAAGATACTTGACAAAAATGTAAAGGGACAGAAAACAGGTCTTATAGTTCCTATTGTATTCTTCATAGTGCCTTGTACTGTTCGAAACAGGAGGCTCTCAAATGCCATAGAATAGAGAATAAAAAAACCATCTGGGTTTTTATGAGGATTGGCTTTACATATTCAATGAAAACCTAGGAATCAGAAATAGTATAAATTGAAACCGAAGATACTACCCTTGGAAATAAAGTACTTAACCATCAGCATGCTAAAACCCTGAAATGGCCTCCAGAGAGATATTGTAGAAAGCTCCAGTACTTTGTGCTCCAAAGAGGGGGAAGGGAAGCATCAATACCACATCATTCAGACACTGATTTGCTTTAGGGCAAAAAGCTGGCTGGGTCAGAAAAACTTGAAGTCTCTTCTAACTTCATCATTTTCTGATGTCACCTTCAGGTGGTTTCCCAAAACAGACTATACATCTAATTATGGACCGTATCTATTAAATGGAACAAAGGAAGTGAACTGGAAGCCACTTCACAAGTAACAGTAACACAATTTACACAATTTAGTGTCACCGATTAAATGCAATCGAGAGAGAAAAGATGAAAATAACAATGTTCAAAGAAGAAAGTTCTAGGTATCTAAGTGTTTCAGGTTGCTGAAATTTAGAACCCCAGTTCTCATAGAATTCAGGGTGCACTGTTTGTACATGGTTTTCTGCACATTCTCTCCCATTAAACTGTGAGCTCCTTGAGGGCAGACACTGTCTTTTACCTTTCCTTGTATTTTCAGGGCTTAGCACAGTACCTTGAACATCGTAGGTGCTTAATAAATGTTTACTGACTGACTGGATTATAGTAAGAACCCTGAAAGATTTTTTTAGGGATTAATTAAGGCTGCAACCTAAGTCTCTTTTCTATGATAGACAAGTAAAAGAAAACATGGAGGTTTGTAGAATCAATTCCTCCTAAGTCCCTATGATATAACACACCACCATAAATGTGTGTGAGGGGGGTCACTTTCACTGAAAGATGAGAAAAGTGCATAACTATGAATAGCATATCTTAGCCAATGAACCCAGAGAACTATGGAGAAGGAGTAGAGTAAAAAAGGAAGGGGAGAGAAATCAGTTATCAAGTTGTCACCAAGATAAGTTCATCCAATGAACAAGAGAACCAGTTACATGCTTTCTTCCAACAATGTTACCGTTGTAAACTAAAGAACTCAAACTCTGTGCTCAAGTAAATATTTTTTTAAGCCAGAGAATATTTTTTATACAACCATACTAAAATTTTGACTTTAAAACATCAGTTTCATGAAGGTAGAAAACGTGTTTGGTTTCTGATCTTCAGCACCTACGCACAAACTGGCTTCATTAAGAAGGCAACTTCCAGAACTAGATTCAAATGTATGTCAACTTCTCTTTTAAAAATAACTTTTGAAATATTTCAAGTCAACCTGGTTACAATCACCTGACCTTATTAAAGTATTCTAAGGAAAAAATAATTTATAGTGTCATTCGAAGATTTAATTTAATCTAGATACCAGATTTTTTAAAGTATTTCTACATTATACAGCTCTTAAATTTGGCAGCGTCCAAGTAGTTCTCTGGTTAAAAACAAATTATTCTAAAGATCTAGCAAGGATTTTGATGGGGCTGGGAAATAGGTTCCAAACCAGTACAATGGCCAAAGGGCTATTTAATATAAGCAGAGTCTCAGGTCACTTTAATTTGTTAAATTTACAATGGACACATGTCCCTCTCTCCAACCTCTTACAAAGATCTTTGTTAAAATCCTGCAGGTTTCTCTAACTAAAAAGTTATTAGCAGTCGCCAGGGATAAAAGGATTTTAGAGTGGGGTCCAGAGGAAGGGGTCTGTCGAACACAAATGTGATTTCCTCCTTTTGGGAAACACCAAAACTCACAAACAGCAGGAAGATGGGGGGTGGGAATCCTTGTGCCCGAGACAGCTCGAGCCGAGCGCCTCCGCCAGCCCTCCCTAACCACCCACGCGCCTCCCTCCCCCACCCCCCGCAGTTTCCTCTTCCACACCCACCCCTTCCTCGGACACATCCTCTTCCTCCTCCCACCCCGCCTCCCGAGGCCGACCCGGGCCGGCCCCGCCACCTGTCTGGCTAGACGCGAGGAAAGGCGGAAGGAGCCCAGGGCTGCCCAGCTCCCCGGCCCTGGGACGGGGAGGAAGTGCAGGGGAGCCGAGGAACACGGGCGGGATCCACCCCTTCCCCCCGAACCGGGGCCGCCGCGGCCACTCTCCCCTCAAAATGGTGGTTGCCGTGGCCGCCGGGGCTGCCTGGTTATGAAACACGCGCTGCAGCCCCCGCCCGGGGGTGGAGGCAGGAAGCGGCCTCGGCTCCCACCCGCCCGCCCCGCACATGGGCACGCCGCGGTTGCAAACTTCCCGGGGGTCGCCAACGCCGCCTCCGGGGGATCGGAGGCAGGAGGAGGCGGGCGCCGGGAGTGTCGAGAGGACCCCCCTTCGCCGCCGCCGCCACCACCACCCCCACCACCCCCACCACCCCCATCCCCACACACACAGAGCCGGGAGAGGGGGAGATAACGGGAGGCAGGAGGGGGCAAGATCGGTGACTGACTCACCCACGGACCGGTACCCCAGGATAGCGATCTTCCGGGACTTGGACTGCGGCATCTTCTCACACTCCACAGCCCCGGCCCAAACCACATCAACCGCGGCGGCGGCGGCTCCTGCTGGTGCTGGAGACGGCAGCGGCGGCCGGGGCGAGCGACATACAGAGAAGAAGCGGCGGCGACGGCGGGCGGGCTGGCGCGGGCTCGGGCTGGGTCTGTCTCCCCCGCTCCTGAGTTCCCCCCGCTTCACTCCCCCCCAACCGCCCGGAACCGACCGCGAGACACCGACCCCCCCTCCCCCCACAACACACACACGTGACACCACCCTCTCCCTCCCGGTTAGGCCCCTCCCCTACGTGACCCGAGTGTCAGGCTTCCCCCACCATACACACACACCGCAACTCAATCGTTCTTCCCCTGCCCGCTCCTCTTCCACCAAATGGAAGGTGGGCTGGGTTTAAAAGAAAAAAAAAAAGCTGCTTAAGATTTTCTCGAAAAAGTCACGACTAAAACTCGCTGCGTCATCAACCGCCCCCCCCTCCTCTCCGCCGCTTATTAATTACGCTTCTTCTTTTCGAGCGCTGATTGGACCTTCTTCCGCCCACTTGAGCAATGACGCGGCGGAAACTCCTTCTCCGATTGGCCTTAGGGGAGGCCAAGCGGAAAGGAGGCGGTGTCGGAGGACTGGGCGGTGAGTTGGTCTCGACACCTCCGAGCTAAAAATAAATTCCTGGCATCAGCCGCGCGGTGGGGCGCCGGTGGCGTTAGTAGGCTTTGAAACGCGAGAGGGAAGGGCGGGGTAAAAAAGAACTCCTCTGGGATTGGTAAAAGGAGAGCGGAGGGGGCGGGGCAAAGAGGAGCGAGCGCGACGGTGGTTGGAGAGGAATGTTGGGCGGTTGGTTCGGCGCGCGCCAGGTGAGCCCATAAAAGGCTCCAGGCGCGCGGCTCCTACGAGCAGGACGCTTTCGGTCATTGGGTGGTTGTTTTGTAAAAATAATCGGTTTACGTGTGCAAGCCCGAGACCCAGACTTTTGGCTGTAGGGGAGTGGGAGGAGATGCAATGGCGCTATTCAATCATTTTACGAATACCGATTACGACCAATGCGGATCTTGGCTTAGGCCACATTAGGCTTATGTGGACACCTGGAAGTAGCGTCTTCGGAGTCACCTCGTGGAGATGTAAAAGTCAGCAGGTGCAAGAGGAAGAGAAAAAGGCCCCCAAAGCCTTGTCTTCCCAAAGGAGGCCTTCTTCCTGACCGCTTAATTCAGTTCTGCCATTAAACAGCAACTATATCAGAAGAAGCTCCCCTACTCCCCAGTTAAAGTGCTCTTTAACTTGAGCCTGGTCTAGTGCCGGGCCCACCTCACCAGCCTTCTGTCCATTGAACGCCCAGTAATGCCTTTGCCACTGCCACACTACCCTTCCTAAAACGAGAATTCCTATTGTTATTTCCCTCTTGTCAAACCTTCAGGGTTTGAATAAACCCCAAAAACTGAGTCCTCCAATAACCCTAAATTAAATTTATGCCCCTCCCCTCCAGCCCCCTACGTACAATGAAAGGAAATTGATTAAACGCTTTGTGCTTAAGTTGTATCTGACTCTTCATGACCCCATTTAGGGTTTTCTTAGCAGAGATACGGGAGTGGTTTGCCATTGCCATCTCCAGCTCATTTTACAGACGAGGAAACTGAGGCAAGCACGGTGTAGTGACTTGTCCAAGGTCACACACCTAGGAAGTGTCTGAGGTCAGATTTGAATTCATAAATCTGCCTAACCCCAGACCCAGGACTCTATCTACAAATCTTTTTAGGCCCTGGGGCTAGTTAGAGTATTGAGATGGGAAACACATTGTTTATCCTCAAGGTAGCTAATATTATATGCACTACTACATGCTAAGTGTATTCCAGAATTATGAAACTAAGTCAGACTTCTCATTGTTTCCCAAACATTTTTCAATCTCTATGCCTTTCCACCTGCTATTCCCTTGGATTGGAGTGCTTAACATTTTTGGAAATTTTTCAGGTGTTAAAATCCTATCTATTCTTCAGAGGAACAGTTCAAGTATTACTTGCTCCATGGAGTCTTCCATAATAGAGCTGCAGTCACAAATCATCTCTCCCTTCTATGGGAATCCGGAAGCACTTTGTACCTCTCGTGGCATTTATTACATTCTGCATGTAAATATTTATGGACTTCTCTTTTCTCAGCCCCCTACACCACCCCTTTCCATTCTCTCCCTCCATTTAGATTATAATCTTTTTCAGGACATTGTAAAATGCTTTGCAAAGCATAAAGAGTTATATCAGTGCTAGTTGTGTCAAACTAGACGTTACCAGAATAGTTTGCTCTCTGTATATACTTAATGTTTGTGGAATTAAATTGATTGAACTGCATTTTCTCACGTAGCACAGGAGAGAATATGGTAAGAATGAGTCAGAATTACATAATTCAAATAAAGAACAAATGAAGGGAAGCCAAATATGTGCAGTCTCAAGAGCAATAGAGAAAGTGTAAAGTTTTATCTTAAAACAGTGGTTCTTGAAGTGTACATGTCTGGAGTCCCCAAGACCTTTCAGGGAATCCTTGAGTACAGAACTATTTTCACAATAATATGAAGACATATTTGTCTATTAAAATACTCTTCCCTTTTCCAGTTACATATCTCTGTGAGGCCAGATTTTTTTCATATACTTCAACCAAAACAACATAATCACAACATATTGAATGAATGCAGATATGAAAATCTAGCTTTTATTAATCCAGACATTAAAAGGATTTTGAAAATATGTAAACAATACCATTCGGCTCATGAATTTATGAAAATATGCTTATTTTCATAAAAACATTTATATCAAAACATGAATATTATTTAACATGAAATAACTTTAAATTTTATTGGTTTTAATTTTAATAGGTTAATATTGCTAGATATAACCCACATGAACAAAAGTTCTTTGGCATCCTCAATAATTTTTTTGTTTTGTTTTGTGGGCCAGTGAGGGTTAAGTGATGGGCCCAGGGTCACACAGCTAGTAAGTGTCAAGTGTCTGAGGCTGGATTTGAACTCGGGTCATCCTGAATCCAAGGCCAGTGCTTTATCCACTGTGCCACCTAGCTGCCCCCGTCCTCAATAATTTTTAAAAGTGTAGAGGAGTCATGAGACCAAAAGGTTTGAGAGCCACTCCTAAAAGGCGAATACTCTCTGATACCTCAATGGATCTGTGATTCATTGGTGGGAACTTCCTACAATGCTACAGTTTGTAAATAGAGGTACATTATCTCATCCTGTGCAATTTTTGTTCTTGTCTTCATGACATAGAGGAGTTTCTCCAGCTCTCTTGATATTATAGAAACAAGTGAACCACACAGATTTTTCCATCGGTTATCTTTTGCTCTCTTTACATCCTTCTCATCGGGTCATACATGATGAGACCCTTCACACCACTTCCCCTGCATAAGTTTTTGTTGGTAATATGCCATAGCCTGTTTATGCCCAGCAGAGCACCTCTCCGTTGTCTTTCACATGGTCAATGACTTGAATTCTTTAGAAACCATGATATTCCATGAGTTACAGCATCACTGAAGGATGATATTGAGATTAATAAGAAATGGTTGCCTTTTGTTTCAGGGAGGATCATGGAATCATTTCAAAAAGACTCTGTAATTTTCCAAATGAAAGTCAGCCTGATGTTTTCTGGGGCCAGTTCTTTAATCTCAGCATTTGTCCACTGAGGGACTACCTCTATGGCTCATCACTACAGAAAATGGACATTCTTCATCCATTTGGTTTTTCTTCTGTGAATGGTTAAGCCAAACTCTTTTAAGTGGTTATTAATATCATTTAGAAGGCTCTTTAATGTTCTTGGGTTTGACATAATCAGCACAATCTTGAGGAACTAGCCTTCAGTAGAGAAACCCTTTTCAATTTGGAGTTTGTGCTAGATGTCCTTCAGGGTAGGTAGGGAACACCTTTGTCATAAACATGTCTTTTTGTTTTATGCCTTAATGGATATTAATAATCAGAATGCGCACTGTTCTTACATCTTTCAGGAAATCTTGTTTTATTTTAATGTATGCATAAGAGAAAATTTGTTGTAGGATATTTTTTTCCGCTCTACTCAATGAAATGCTTTTAAAACAGTCAACAAATAAGCACAGTGAGAGCTTGCGTTCTTTGCACCTTTCAGTCAATTCAATGAATATAGAGATGTGAACTGATAAAATACTATTTGCAAAAAGTCTGTGGCAGGAAGACCCAAGTTCAAATCCAACCTTAAACACTTTTGAGCTGTGTAACCCAGGGCAAATCAGTTAACCTCCATTTGCCTCAATTTCCTCCTTTGTAAAATAGGGATAGTAATAGCACCTACTTCCCAGGGTTATTGTGAGGATAAAATTAGATGACAAACAAACAAACGAGTAAATGAATGAATGCATAAATGAATGGATAGGTAGATAAATAAATGGAAAAGTAAAGCACTTTGTAAATCTTAAAATACCATATAAATGCTGTTATTATTGTTCTCAGACCTTCATCAAGAATGCCCTCAAAATGTGTTTCTTTTTATAAAGATTACGTAGAAATGGGAAAATAAGAATGGTTAAACAATTATTGAGGCAGCTAGGTGGCACAGTGGCTAGAGTGTCAGGCCTGGAATCAGATAGACTCACCTCCCAGACTTTAAATCTAGCATCAGACACTTAACCCTGGGCAAGTCATTTCACCCTGATTGCCTCAGTTTCCTCATCTGTAAAATGAGCTGGAGAAAAAAATGGCAAACTACTCCAGTCTCTTTGCCAAGAAAACCCAAATGGGGTTGTGAAGAGTTGGATGTGACCGAACAACAACAAAAAATTATTGACATTTTCTCAGTTGCCTTAAAAAAAAATGAGATTTTCCTCAATCTTTGGTATCCTCTCATCTTCCAAAGATCTATAGAACTGATCCCTCAACACCGTCAAAATTGTGTTGCCTCCAGCATTGACCTCCTCTGTTTATAATTTGTTCTTGTCAGCTACTCTTCCCATCTTCATTTTCTTTGGTGCTATTTCTACTTCTGGCCTTATGTCAGAGACTGATGTTATAGTTCACATGTGATGATAGATCCATTGTCATTGACAGAGAAAATAGTTTGCTATATTAATCTTGATGGTTCATTTCCACTTTCTAATCAATGTTTTGTCCTCCTAGTTTCATTGTTAAATACTCTCTAGGTGATTTTGCTTAATTGGGTCATTTGCCGTGCTTTCTTTAAACTTTTTTCCCTTTACCACTTCTCAGTTATGAGGGTATAATACTCATAATCTTCAATAACTCTCTTCCATAAGCTGTAAGAAATGTCTATAGTCTATAATCACACATGTATAATCCATATATGATTGCTTACTGCCTCAGGGAGGGGTGAGTGGAGGGAGGGAGGGAGGGAAGGAAGGAAGGATAAAAATTGGAACTCAAAACTATAAATAAAAATGTTGATTAAAATAAAAGACTATAGTCTTTATGCTGAGATTATATTTAAAATAATAAAATATTCAATAAATTGGTTTGTGGTTTCCTCCTTATTTTGAGCATCAGGATTATTTTTGTCTCATAAAAAGGGGTTTGATAGATGCCTTCTTTCTCAAATTTTGAGAATGACTTGTACAAGTATTAATTATTTTTGAAAGCTTTATATATAGAATTCATTTGTGAAATCCATATGGTCCAGAGTAATTTTCTTTAGGAGTTATCCTGTAATTTAATTGAATTTTTCTTTCTTAGATTGAATTAAGATCTCTCTTGACGGGGCAGCTAGGTGGCGCAGTGGATAGAGCACCAGCCCTGGAGTCAGGAGTACCTGAGTTCAAATCCGGCTTCAGACACTTGACACTTACTAGCTGTGTGACCCTGGGCAAGTCACTTAACCCCAATTGCCTCACTAAGAAAAAAAAAAAAAGATCTCTCTTGTTAATTTAGTATTTTATATTTGGGTACATATGCATATATTTCCTTTTAAATTCTCAATTTTACTGACATAAATTGTATATAATAGTATCTGATAATTATTTTAATTTCCTCTTTTGTGTATTTGTCTTGTTTACTTTTTTACTTAGAAAATTTGATTTCCCCCTTTCTTACTAGCTAACATTTTATCAATCTTATTAGTCTCAAAAATCGGATCTTAGTTTTATTATTCTCTGGATTTTTAATTTTTATCTATTTAAAAATATTCTTATTTTAGGTTTGTTCATTTGTTGATTTTTCTATTTTTAAATTGTATTCTTGATACTTAGTCTTCTTTTTCCTATTTTATTAATACATGTTTTCAGAGAAAACATTTTTTCCCCTTAAGACTGCTTTAGCAGAAGCCCAAAGATTTTTACAATGAGTCTATATTCTAAATCAGTGTCAAAGTTTAAACAGGGCCATAGATATCAGACAGGCCTATGTTGCAGGGATTTGTTTAGTTAAATATGTTCTGGAAGGCCACACTCCATCTCTCCAAGACAGACTGCAATTTCCATCCTTATGGAGAGTAGTAAGATAATTATGACTATTGATTTTTTTTCTATTTTCATTTCGTTTTTGTTTGGTTTTTGCAGGGCAGTGGGGGTTAAGTGACTTGCCCAGGGCCACACAGTGGTTTTTTTCCACTATTTTCAAGATGGTATTTCAAATAACAAATCAGAGAGCATCTAGCTTGTGCAGTAGATAGAGTGCTGGGCTTAGAATCAGTAAGACCTGAGTTCAAATCCAACCTCAGACACTTGCTGTGTGACCCTGGGCAAGTCTCTTAACACTGTTTGCCTCCGTTCCCTCATCTGTAAAATGAGCTGGAGAAGAAATGGCAAACCACTTCACTATCTGTGCCAAGAATACCCCAAATGGAACACAAAGAGTTGGATACAATGGAAACAAATGAACAACAACAAAATTACATATCAGATATTTTTGGTGTAAGGATATGATTCTCCAAATTGATCAGTCAGTAAACACTTATGAAATGCTATCTATCAGACATTGTGCTAAGCACTGGCAGGAAGTAGTCCCACTTCAGTCCAGAAGGGTAACAGTTTAATTTTGGCCCATTTAGTTTCCCTCCCACCAAATCCATATTACACGTAAAAGATAATCATAGATAGCAAGAAAATGGAAAAGCAGTGAAATAGTAATTGGGAAAATTATTATATAGATTAGTTTAGACAATAAAATACATAGAAGTAAAAGGGCTCCTGAGAAGAGAATAATCTCACTCAAGAAGTCTGCTCTTAGTAGTATCTGGGTTCATAGGCAGTGGGATATGTTGGGATGCCAGCTTTTTCCTATAACTCTGGCTTTTTATGGCTCTTATTAGCCATTTACAATTTGTTTCTTGCTCCTTTCCCCCGAGCTCTTCACTCCACTTTTCTCCTTTCCAGTGTGTCTCAGCCAGTCTGAAATCACATCTTTCTCCAGATATGCAACGTACCAGGATAGGGTACTATACCAATACTTCCCTTGGCTGCTATATCTCATCAATTGGCAAGGACATCAAATGTTTGTTGGGTAAGATGGTTTTTAGACTTTTGATTTCCTCATTGTGGTTGTTGATTTTCATTAGTTTTTTGTTTTGTTTTGTTTTTAGGAAATGATGACTTTCAATCAATGTAGGACTTTTATCCATTTCCTATTTTTTTTATCCATTTCCTATTTTTTCATTGTTAACAGCTTGTTTAATTAGGTCAGGCTGCTGAAATTTCTTCATTTATACAGAATTTCTCACTGTTACCACTGCTACTGTGAAGTTGATGACAATCTATTCCCCTATGACTCTACTTAGAATCTTTGCAGTTCAGATTATTTATTGTCTAACACCTAGATTAAAGATCTTTTCATTGGTTATATCTCTCCACTACCTCAAACTCATCCATATTATCCCTATCCTGCCATGTCCCTATCCCACTCTACCCTTTCATCATGCTTCTTGTAACTTCTATTCTATTGTCAATAAACTGGCCTTCATATTAAACTGTGCTTTCTCCCTGGAAATTACTGTGTATTTGTATTTAACTGTATGTGTGTATGTTGTTTCTGCGCAGTACACCATAAGCTTCCTGAGGGCACAATCTGTTTTGCTTTTGCCTTTGTATTTCTAGTGCTTAACACAGTGCCTGGCACATAGTATATACTTAATAAATACTAGTTTAATTGAATAGGGTCATAACTGTAAAAAATAAGAGGTAGTGTAGGGACTTTTTCTGGGTGATAGAAAGTCCACACAAACACACACACACACACACACACAAACTAAAACTTTCAGAAGTTAACCATTGTCAGATGCAAAATCCACATATTTATTCTCTACCCTATCTCAACCCATTCCACCCATTCAGGTCAGAGGTTGGCTGGGCAATATTTACCCCTGGGACAAGAAAAACAACACATGGCTGGCTGGAAGAGATTGTCTCCTTTGCTTAGACTCTTAATCTTCCACTCTTTTGCTTTTTCTCCATGCAGACCAGAATTACAAGATCAGTAAATATTTTTGCTGTCATAGTTGAAAATAAATCAATAGTTGATCATCAGTAAATAGATATTATATAATGCAATGAAGACTTAGAAGTTACTCATATAATACCAATCTGTAAATGTACTTTGTTGGACTTACAGAACTTTGAGATTCGTAGGAAGAACTTCACTCCTGTCACTTTATGGTTGATTTCCTTTAGCCCTCTCATTGTCTTGGGCACTAAGTCTTTAGGGAGGCTACTTTCAGAGAAATTATGCCCTTGGGGTGGGTAGGAACCATTAGAAGAAAAGAAATGCTGTTACTTTCTTTTGAAATTTTTTGGTAATCAATGCAAACAATTGTGGTTCCGACATATTGTTCTCCTGAATCCAAGAGACAGTTCCCTGAACTTTCTTTATTAGACTGGATTAAAACAAAAAAGAAAAATCTATAATCATTGCTGTCATCGTTCTTACTTAAAAACCTGCATAGTAAAACCATTCTTTGAAGAACATAGAATTATGACACTGTAGAAGTGAAAGTAAATTCTTTATCTTTCAGTATACTTAAACAACCAAAACATCTGAAGTATTTTCTTTTTCGTTGTTGTTGTTCCTAACTTATTTAGGGAGGATTTCTTTGGGGTGGGGGTGGGGGTAGATAATGAAATGTTATATTTTGGGGCTGGGAAAGGAAAAAGGGGTGGGGGAAAGGAAAGAGGGAGCTAGTACACAGAAGTTACCCTAAATTTCATCCAGACTTGAATGTACAGAGACCTAAATTTGATTACAATATTAAACTATTTGTTCTCTTGGGACTATTTTGCTTTCTTCTCCCCAACCCCCAGCTCATAACAGTGTCTGGCAGAGAGTGGATTTTTAATAAATGCTTGTTGATTGATTAATAAAGATTGGTGGCATTAGAGATTATTAGAATTATCTTCATTACTTGATACATCAGCACCAGAGCATTAAGCTGAAACCAGGAGCCAGAAAATTAGCATAATCACACACTAAAATCACCTTTATGCCTTCATCATATTTACAGACCCCTGACTGCTGATAGCTACAGTTTTTCTCAGCTTTGATGAAATTCCTTTAAAGAAGTTTGTTTCCAGTATTAGTCTGGGGATTTCTGGAATCAGGTTTTCTTAAAATCTTACCCTTTTACTTTCCTAACTTTAGATATTACCTTTCTCTTTGAGGGGCTTTTCATTACATAATTCTCACTTAAGAAACTAATAAATTCATTTTCTGTTACATTTGACTCAGAAGTTAGTTCTGGATCTGATCAGTAATTACTGTATTTATTTATTTTTTGCAGGCAATGGGGGTTAAGTGACTTGCCCAGGGTCACACAGCTAGTAAGTGTCAAGTGTCTGAGGCCGGATTTGAACTCAGGTACTCCTGAATCCAGGGCCAGTGCTTTATACACTGTGCCACCTAGCCGCCCTTGATCAGTAATTATTAATATGAGTAATATCCCAGCTTTGTCTTTATTCTTACCTATTTTTTTCTTCATTTTAATTTTATTTTTGTGGGGCAATGAAGGTTAAGTGACTTGCCCAGGGACACACAGCTAGTAAGTGTCAAGTGCCTGAGGTCACATTTGAACTCAGGTCCTCCTGAATCCAGGGCTGGTGCTTTATCCACTGCGCCACCTAGCTGCCCCCTATTCTCACCTATTTTTTAACAGATAGAGGCAGACTATTCTGTGTTACTTTTTGCCATGATCATTTTCCTGCTGTTCTGTTAACTGAGTCACTGTTAAGTAAATGCAATTAGCCAAAACACTATATATTGAACCTGAGATAACAATGGTACCTTGTACACACCTCTATCCATTCTTTTAATTTGATGTTTCATTTGACCTTTGTTAGTTGATGATCTGACTTCACCTAGATAACTAATTGGGAAATTATTCTCACATCAATAATAATATATTTGCCATGTCCAGCACTTTCTTACTTTTTCCTTGAAGATAACATTTGGGACACGCAGACATGAAACTTCTTAGTCTATAAATCTTTGACCTTTCCTTTCTGCACTTAACCCCACATATATATTCCAATATTCTTTCACTCTTGTGCCCACCCTATGCCCAACTTTGTTTTGAATTCACCAGGTAACTAGAGATAGAAATAGACTTGGGTTTTTAGGTTGAGTTCTTTGTAGAATCTAGCTCCTTTTTCATCTTCTGTAATAGATGCTGCATAAGCTGCAATTGTTTTCATAGTGTTGTTTTCACTTATTTTCATAAAGTGAGATGACCAAAAGTGTCATTTAATGAGATTCCATTTGCCTTTAAGTGCTCAATGAAACAAACTCATCTTTCATTTAGTTTCAACTTCTTTATTGTCTTTTAGTTTCACTTATAATGAGGATGCCAATATAGTTGTTTTTTAAATTCTGTCATTAATATGCCAACCTGTTCACTGTTGGACTAAGATCTCACATTTGATGTTGCAGCCGTTAAACTAACTTTAGAGATAGTGTCAAAGTTATGCTCTACTTATTACTCAACACTTCCTTTGCCATGAGTCTACCTACCCCTTTCAAAAATTCTTTGTTATTAGGGATGCAAGGGAGAAAGAGGATAAATACATTAGAAAATGCAGGCGATATGAAAACAAAAGATATCAATAAAATGGTATTTTCAATGTGTTCATTAAATCCTAGCAAAGTATTGCATAGCCTGGTTCTACCTTGTCCTCTTCATTTTTCTCTCCAATTCTCCCCTTCTCAAACTCTTTACCAGGCTGATCCACACACTCTGTTGAACAGAATTCCACTTTCCTGCTGCTTTGCTTTTGTCTATAACTCTTCCACCCACCTGAGATGCTATTTTTCCTCCTTAACCAAATGCTACACATCTCTCCAAACCCATACCTCAAATACCTCTTCTTCTCCAGGAAAGCTTTTCCTAGAACGAAGTGACTTTTCCTCTCTCCAACCTCTTATAGATGAAGCACTTACCAGTGCCCTGCTATGTGCCAGTGAGAACAACTATTATCCATATAATGTCTTATAGCCTCTATTCTGTTTTTGCCCTTAATGGTTGTTTACTTTGTGTGTGTGTGTGTGTGTGTGTGTGTGTGTGTGTGATTTCACTTTTTACTTTCTATCTCCTATTTAGGTTGTAAACCACTTGAGATCAGGGAACATAAAGGCTTCTTTGCATCCCCCATAGCACCTAGCACACTTCCTCATAAATGGGAAATGAAAATGTATGGATTGAATTGAATCGTGGAAGACTGACTTCATCTCAGATGGTAACGAAATATAACTTGTGTGTGTGTGTGCGTGTGTGGCAGTTGGGATTAAGTGACTTGCCCAGGGTCACACAGCTAGTAAGTGTTAAGTGTCTGAGGTCAGATTTGAACTCAGGTCCTCCTGAATCCAGGGCCAGTGCTCTATCCACTGTACAACCTAGCTGCCCCTAAACATAACTTAAAAAAAAAGACAATATGAAATGAGATGGCAGATTTTTTTTATAACTAGAAAGTGTCTATGGCAATTAATTTGGGGAAAATCAATTTTCAAGGAACTGAAGAATAGCAAAGTGCTAAATTAATGGCCCACACAAGTTGGTCAAAACAAATAATGTCAAGCTTAATTTGTTTTAGAAAGAACTGATCTTGCTTACTGAAGGTAGATGTACTATGCTTTAAACTTTTAACAGGTCTGATAAATTCATTGAAAACAAGTGAAATTGATCTGATAATATACTATCTTTTGTATACAAGTAGGATGTTTGTCAGTTAGCTTCAACCTTCCATTTGCTTTCTTGGTAGCAGAGCCATATTTGCACTAATCTTTCTATAGCTTTCCACCCAGACCTTTTCATGACCTAGGATTAGCAGTTTAATTGTGATCATAAAAGTAGCAATGCTAACAAATTCCTGGTATGTGGTCCCCTGGAATAACTGGAATATGGAGCAAATTATCTTCAAATCTGCATTTACAAAGCAAGGTTAGAACAGGCTTAATATGAGGTTAAGAAAAAACATTAAGTGAAAGTCTTCATTTTCATTGTGAACTCACTTGCTAAGATTTTTAAAAAAGACTTTGCTAGGAGAGAGTATTCTTGTAAAGTCTGTAGACAGGCATTGCCTCTCACTTTTTCCGGGTAGGATTAAAGCATGTCACTTATTTGCCAAGTCTGAGTGAAGGACAAGATATGGTGGGTTCAAACTTCAACAAAAGGTATTTGTTTTTAAACACTGAAACAAAAGTTTGAAAGTTATGTCAGTTAAGTTCACAAAACACTTTGTTAGGAAAGTCATAACTTCTTCATTGGATATTTTCCAGAAATTATTAGAATAAAGACTAGAAGGATTTGATTTACATGTTTGAATTCTTCCTAATGGTAAGACTTAGTATATCTGATAAGACTGTGATTTTGAAATATCCTCTAGACTTGGTTTTCAGAATATTCCATGTAACTTAATTCTCTTTTAAGTAGTATCTTATTTCTTCTCAGTTTGTCTACAGAGAAGGTGTGTGCATTTTCAAGTTTATGTGCTTTATGCCTATACAATTTTCTTGTGCCTCTGATTTTGACAAAGAAAATGTTGCCTAAGCTTCTTTTTAAATTAAAAAAAAAAACAAATCAAAACAGATACCAATCACTTTTCTAGCTCTAAAGGAAAAACTGTAGGTTCCAACCTATACTACTAAAGATAGAAGTTTTCCTACCACCTTGACCTTAAAAGAGGCAGCCCAGAAGAAAAGAGAGCCAGCTATAGAGAGGAGAGGGGTACAGCCAATTGGAGAGAAACCAAAGAAATGTCTTAGAGACAGTACAAGGTCAGTGGAAGAAAGCAGAGTAACTTCAGTGTTCTATACAAAGAGCCTTCCATTGAAATCAGCAGATCCAAGCTGGCTTTGTAAGTCTTCACTGAGTCAAATGCCAGAATATCCAATGTTAAGGTCAAACAAGAATAGGTTTGAGATGGAAAGTAGTGATATGCCCTGATATACTAATAGAAGAGATGAATATTAATTTTAATTTAAAATATATGATTCAAATAAGAGATTATAAATTGGCTATTGTTTTATAAAAGATTTTGGCTGTCAATTCCCAAAAGGATTAGACTTTCAAACTTAATTGAAAGTAAAATATTATCCAACTGTATATAGTTCCAGAAAATTTGGCATGTGGCGTGCCATAAAAGCACCTTTATAAGTTATTGAGCTGTAAAATAATTGAACAAGGGAATTTTGTTACTAAACTTCGTTCCCCCATTGAACAATGCAATAGCATGTGTAACTTTTCTCTCAGATGCACTTCCTTGTATGCTTTCTTTTTAACAGTCAATAAAAACTATATAACCTCAGTTGCCTCAGCTTCCAGGAGGCTCAAAACTAAATTCGGTATTCATTTGCAGTTACTAAATCATTCCAGATGTCTGACACACATATTTTGGCTTCTTTGGACTGCATTTTGCCCTGTTGTGGTTTTGTTTTTTTTTCTAATTTATCCATTTTACATGTTTTGACTCCACCTGCTGCCTGAAATCATATTGGAAGTAGGTGAGAGTTATAAATCATAAATGAATGAATCAAGCAAAGAAATAAACATATGAAACAGACATCTTAGATATCACAGGCACTAATAAAAGCAGTAATGAAATGCTGCTCAGTGTTTGCTTAGACAGAAATCCACTGGAAAGTTATCAGCTGGCACCTCAGTGGGTCTACGATCTTATCCATGTAGGCAGTTCTTGCAACAATGCAGATTAGAACCACCTGCAGCTCATCCCTTAAAACTCATGTTCATATCCTCCCAGAAATCCTCTGTAGAGGGTTCTGAAGACCTTCAGAAATTTTTTACTTTTTGATATTCTGTGAATACCAAAGTGGCACTTGGATTGTTACTGTTTACCCTTGCTAAATGATGAGTCCATCTCTTTTTCTAATCATATATTTCCTAGATAATATCTTTTAGGCCTCTTTTCCCATGCAAGACAATGTTGGTAATGTAGTGAAACCTAATTATACCCACATTCTTCTCTGGCCCTTTGGATCACCTGCAGTTTTGATTCTTCAAAGACTGTTCCATGATTCATAGCTTTATAGCATCACCAGGAAAAGTGCTGTTGAAAAGGTCTTGGGTTTGTTGGGTTCTTTTTTGCCGATGTCAGGGAGAATCTTGGTATTATTAAAATTGCTGTATAATTTTCTAAATGCAATCCAGTGACTTTCTTCCTTCTATTCAGTTCTGAGCCCATTGTCTATTAGTAGTGACTGCCCAAGATAAATGTGCCAATGGCCTAATTCAATGGCCTGCCCATCTAACTGCATTTTGTAGTCTAGACAATAAGCCTTCATTATCCATTTGGTTTTTCCTGTGTTGAACGCATCTGAGCAAATCTCATTGAAGAGCCCCTGTTGTATTCTGGGTCTTACATAATATCTTTCCAGAATAGGAAAAGGAGGACCTTTGAGTGACGGAATACTTTAAGTCAGTGGTGAACACTTAGCATGCATGCATCCCTGTATTTGATGCCTTGCTTGATACTAATGAGCAGATCATTAATCCAAGTTATCGACTTGGTTTGACCTCTTCAAGATCTTATATTATTTCTACATATGCATAGGAGGCTGCTTTTAGAGGAGGATCTTTTAGGCTATATTTCAGTATTCTAAGTTATTAGCAGATAATCAGCACAACAGATTCTTGTATATATATATATATATATATTCTCTATACATTTTGGTCATCATGCAACTGAGTGGTTTGCTTAAGAAAATAGTTTTTGAAAACTTGCCTATTCCCTTCTAATATTTTCATTGAGTATCTTTGACTTATATGTAGATAATTTTTGCAAAGATGTTACCGAACTTTTTGACTGCACAATTCCAAGGTTGTGATGTACAGTGTTTTGTCAGTCTTGGAGTCAGAGAAACTGGGATTCTAAGATATACAAGGAAAAGGGGATTTCATACCCAGTTTGGGAGACAGCCTATGGAAAAGCATGAGGATGTTAGGTAGGATGCTTTGTTCAGGGAACAGCTAATCAGCCACTTTATCTGGACTGTAATGACTGTGAACAGAAATTAATGTGAAATGAGTATGGAACGGTAGTTTGGAGCCATGTTGTAGAGAGTAGCCTGGAAATTACTATATTCTGTCCATATTTTTGGTTTTGTTCCCAACCAAATAGTTTATTTATTTAACAGATGGCTGATGTCCTCATTAGGGTCTTGTTAGTATTGTTTGTTGAGCCTGACAAAGTGTTGTTCATTGACATTGAAAGATTACAACCATAACATATACACTATGGAGAACTGGGAAATCTAGCTAGCAGTTAGTAGCAGGAATGACACTGCAGTATTAGACCCTTACATTGTGTAAATTTCAGGAGTATTCATTCTTAGAATCTTTACCTTAACTTATTAATTTCTTAAGTTTGGAATTCTTTTTTTTTTTTTTAGTGAGGCAATTGGGGTTAAGTGACTTGCCCAGGGTCACACAGCTAGTAAGTGTTAAGTGTCTGAGGCCGGATTTGAACTCAGGTACTCCTGACTCCAGGGCCGGTGCTCTATCCACTGCACCATCTAGCTGCCCAAGTTTGGAATTCTATTAAAATAATTTTTTATTTGATAAGAGATGTTTATTATGAGATTTGCTGCCACTTCATAATTTTACATTTGCAGTTTTAGAATTTGAGAACCTGCTTCCTCTCCATCCTAACTTTCCAGGTACATTTAGGGTAAATTATCATCATGTGGCTTTTGTGGCTACTTTCAGGCACTCAGAACTTCAACATGCATGTTTTACCAGAAATCTAGATTTCAACTTGGATTTTTTTAAACTGTTCTTCTTTTGTAAATGTAAGGGAAAGAGGGGGTGATTATTTTCTTACCCTGCCACCTACCACCTGATGTAGTTATAGAATATAGAATGTGGTAAAAATTATTTGTGATAAAATTATTATTGCAGTTTTTAGCTGACTCATTTGGGAGGGGCCTCACCTGACCCACCCTGAAGTCACATACTACTGAGGTCAGAAGGAGAGCTCTCCATAGGCAGTTTTTGAAGGACCTCCCCTTTTGGGGGAGGAAGATTGAATGCTCCATGAAGGGAGGCAGAGATGCTTCCGGAATGCTCTCTGGCGACTGTTGTTTCGGTGGTTCGGGCAACTGTAGACTGTCCAGGTTTTGGTGAGTTAATTATGGAAAACCCTAAATTCCTTTGAATTAGCTTAATTGGAAAAGATCTGGGGATTGCATAGGCTAAGTTTAGAGTTAAGAGTATTTATCTGTATTTCTTTTTTCCTATTTCCTTATCTTTGATTTTATTAATTTCACCTTTGTTGTTTAATTAATTCCCAAGTAATAAAATCTGATCCTTCTGTGAATTAAAGCTGTAAGACTCCTTTCTTATTGGCCTGGGAGAAAGATCTAAAAAGGGCAGTTCGGAGGGGAGGGTGAATCTAAAAGGTCCCTCATATTTCCGGGACCCCAATATTTAGGCGAGTCACCCAATTAATGCTCCATATATCAAATTTTGGCCCTCATAAGACATAGTGTCGAGATTTAAACAAGAAATAATGCCCCATGGTCCCTTTATGAGACAGTTGATTCTCTTGAATTGAGTCAAGAAGGGAGAGATATGATTGGCTGATGAAATACATTAGCTACAACTCTGAAGGCTTTAAATATTTAAACCCTGGGTTAGGTTCAACAGTTTGAGAGTGAGAGAGATTACAAGCCAGAGCTATCTGTGGAGATTTTGAGACCCTTGTAAAGGGAAGAAAGAAATTCTCTTTATCTCCCTGCATCTTGGCCATATAACTTTGAAGGAGGAACTGTTGGACCATTTTCAGACGCTGCATCCAGCAGGGAGCAAAGACATATACTCCAGGCAGATAGGAATATAGAGAGACAGACAGACACTCAAGGGAGGTAACAGCTTCAAGGAACATACACAATCACTGGAAGCAGAGAAGAGATTTAGACTAGGGAGAACAGTGCCTGAGAGAACCTGTATGAGCAGCCAGCCCACCAGGAATGCTGCACCCAAGGACTCTATGAAGAAAGGAAGGACATCCAGGTCCTGCAGTATCAGAAAGTGTCATTTGCCTTTTCTACGTGTATCTTGTATGCGTGCCTCAAAGTTTTAGCTCATTCTTTCCATGGATGATTTCTACATTTGTGGAAGTGTTTGGGAGTGGTGGTGAGCAGAATATTTTGTAACTACTTTTCTTACTTGGCTAGGAGCTAATTGAGTTTACTGACTTTTTTTTTTTTTTTTTTTTTTTAGTGAGGCAATTGGGGTTAAGTGACTTGCCCAGGGTCACACAGCTAGTAAGTGTTAAGTGTCTGAGACCGGATTTGAACTCAGGTACTCCTGACTCCAGGGCCGGTGCTTTATCCACTGCGCCACCTAGCCGCCCCTGAGTTTACTGACTTATTGTGAATGGAAAACTCACTGACAGTGGCTCAGGAACTATATAGTGTTAGAAGTGCAGACCCAAAGGTTTACTTTTAGAACTTGAGGTAGCAGCCACCTTCTGGGACCCAATTGCAGAACTGGGGGAATAGTCTAAAGGGGGGTGCTATACAAATATATAACTATTTGAAATAGGCTTATAAATATTAAACAGCCAAATGGGTGATTTTGTATAACAGAACATTTTGTTTGTTTGTTTTTGCGGGGCAGTGAGGGTTAAGTGACTTGCCCAGGGTCACACAGCTAGTAAGTGTCAAGTGTCTGAGGCCAGATTTGAATTCAGGTCCTCCTGAATCCAGGGCCGGTGCTTTATCCACTGTGCCACCTAGCTGCTTCCTAACCGAAACTTTTTAAAGAAATGAACAACTAAATATAATTCAATACCTTTTCTACTAATCCTTAATCATTATCAATCACCATTTAATTAACTCCAGACTTATATTACAAAACACCATAACTCCAGATTTTTATTATAATGCTCCTTTCTGATTGTACATATATAAACTGGTTGCAATCTTGTGGAGGGGGGAGGAAAGGGAGGGAGAAAAATTTGGAACTCTAAATCTTATGAAAATGAATGTTGAAAACTACCCTTACGTATAACTGGAAAAAATAAAATAAATGTTTGTTGCTAAAAAAAAATAATGCTCCTTTCTAACTTACTCTAAATCTTATATACTCAAATATCTTATAGTCAAATCTTCCTGAGACTTCAAGCCAACTTAATATCTGCTTTACTCAGCTGTTGGCAGTTGCTGTACTTCCCCAGTCTTTCCCTCAATTAGCTACAAGAAGTACACTTGTATCTCTGTCATAAGAAAAGATACAGTTTTTCCTCTCTATTTTCCTAGGCCTTATTCTCTTCCCCCATTATGCCATAGATTGAAGAAAAAGAAAATCCATGCCCAGCATCTCTGTGAATAGCATAATTCCCACTCCTTTTTCTCTAGGAAGAAGGTATTCATTTTCTACTTTACTCTTATTAACTGGTGCCCCTGCCAGGATTCCTTATCTTTTCTTAATCATCATTTATTCCAGAGCCTGTAGTTTTGGGGAAACATAACTGACAGAATGCTACCAAGGATCACCCTTTCCCCCCACCCATCAGGTGTCTGGTCTCTGACTGGTGTCATTTTTTCCCACTACCCAAGAGTCTTAGAGTTAATGTTGACCTTGACAAAAATCTTGAGAAAGGCTGGTGCAGGAGAGAGGTAGAGATTTGAATTCTGGTCACAGCGTCCTGTCAAAGCCTGTATGTCGGTGTACCCAGTTTGAAGGCTGTCTCCTTCCTCTGGTTTCCTCTTGAGGATTGGACTGTACTTTCTTCTTTGCCTGGGGTAGAGAGTCTGGTCGGGGTGATATGGATGTACTTAGCTGCTGCTTGGTGAAGGTGAGCCACTGAATGGTCCTTTTCAGATAACAGCAACAGATGTTGGGAACTGGGACTCGGGGACTTCAAAGTCCAGCTAGGAGTTCTTGACCTCCTGAGTGGTTACTGGGACTTGTGTTCCTATAAGCCATCTGGTCCATGCTGAGAGCTTTGGCTAGAAAGCTAGGTCAGACAGGGAAATAGAGCAGCCAGTAGGGAATCAGAGTGTGGAGTGCTAAGTCCAGATAGTGAGCAGGAGTAGTTCTCAAAAAGTGACCGGGGCAAAGGTTCAGAGACCATTTCAACCCCTGGCACCTCTCTCTGGCTTGCCCTGCTTTCTAGTACAGTTCCTGTCCTCAAGAGTGGTCCTGTGTCATCTATCTTCCTTATCCCTTCCATTACTTATATAAGGAGTTCCCTAAACTAACCAAAGCAATGGGAGGGTAAGTAGGAGGTTTCAAGGTGGTTAATATTTTATTTGGAATTTCACTTTACAATGTTTAGTAAGCCATGTGGCCACAGAATAACTGCTTGTGAATCATCAATATAGAGAGTGGACAGAGAGTAGATTTCCTAAGGCAAAGTAGGGGCTGCTGCTGTAGAGATAGGCATATTTTAATAATCCTGAGCCATATTTCACATGATACCCTAGATTCATTCAGAACTTGGCTTACCCAGGGTTTCTTTTTTCTCCAACTCTTTGAAACCAAGTGACTTGGAGGAATAGGGCTGCTTATAGGTGTGCATAGAGAGGATCTTTTGCATAGATATACATCAAAGCATAACACCTGGTAGGCAAAATTATAAACTACACTCTCTTACTGGTTAATGGTAAAGTAACACCCTTTCTTTCTGTAGGTTTACAGAGTCAAGTTGATCTGAGTTGGTTTCATTACTGCAGTGCCCCAAATGCCACCTGGGACATCTACTAAATATTTGCTTCCATAGTCTGTACCATTGTAATACTTAAAAAGAAAAGAAACATCCTTATTTAACTGTTCCTCTGGGCATATCTAGATGTAATATTAATTAATTAGGCCAGCATTTATAAAGTGATTTAAGGTTTGCAAAGAGCTTTACAAATACCATCTCATTTTATCCTCGCAACAATCCGGGGAGGTGAGCACTATTATTGTCCCCATTTTACAGATGAGGAAATTGAAGCAAATAGCTGTTAAGTGACTTGTCCAGGGTCATATGACCAGCACACACCTGAGGCTGGATTGAGCTCAGATTTAATGCCATTACTCTCTTTACTATGGTCCCCCCTAGGTGCTTCACTGGCTAGGCATAACATCTTTAAGGTACTTCTGTGAGGGTGGTCTTGAAATTGTTGTTTGGTTGTTTCAGTTATGTCCAACTCTTCTTCCTGACCCTATTTGGGGTGTTCTTGGGAAGAGGTACTGGAGTGGTTTGCCATCTCCTTCTCCAGCTCATTTTACAGATGAAGAAACTGAGGCAAACAGGGTTAAGTGACATCCAGTTAGCGTCAGGTCAGATTTGAACTTAGGAAGAAGAGTCTTCTGATTCCAGGTCCAGCACTCTTTCCACTCTTTCACCTAGCTTACCCTGTTTAGTCACCCTATTCAGCCCAGATACATTTACCTAGTGAGAACACAGCTCATGTTTTCACTAGGTGTGAACTATAGTCTGGTCTCCTCCTTAGGTATTATAGGAGGTCTGTTTAGATTAGCTGAGGGACTAGTATGCTCCTTCTGGAACCTGCACAAAACCCGGTTAGAATCAAAATCTGAGTGTCCACTATGGGGGAGGAGAGAGCTTCCCTGAAAAGGAATAGCTTTGACCACGGTCACCTATGCACTTCCTTGGTCAGAAGTCCTTGTGAGCTCTGCCCATCTCTTCACCAGCACCCTAAGCAGTGTCCCTAGAATAGCTGGTGGCAGTATCTGCACTGGGACCCAAATATGGACTTCATAAGATGAGTAAAGCAGAATCCAAGTTCCCCCAAGAGCCCAGAGGAAAAACCTCACCATATATCCTTGAGGGGAACTTCCTTATATTCCAGCAAAAGGACTTTGAGAAGCTGCTTCATACACCCCCTAAGCTTGAGCCCCTATCCCCTGGACTCTTCGTTTTGTTGGAAGAGTGGGTCGTAGACCTCTGGGGGAATATTTTATACCAACTCTTACCATACCACCTTAGTAATTCTTTCTAAAAGCTAATTGAGACTGGCTAGCTAATTGTTATCAACCAATAATCATGAGTGTGTGAAGTGAGAATGAGGAACAAATCAAAGATAATTCAAAGACTTGGGTGACTAGGAAGGACGGCGGCAGATGCTAGCAACAGAAATAGACCAGTTAGAGGAACAGATTTATGAGGAGTTCAGTTTGGGACATATTGAATTTGAGATATGGGTAGGAAGTCCAGGTGTAGCCATCTAGCAAGTGGTTGGACATGTGGGACTGGATTATTATAATCATCTTCTTGGAGATGCTGATTGAAGCCCTGGGAGTAGATAAAATGACCAAAGTATAGATAGAGAAAGACCTCGCCTTGGAAGACCCACACTTAGAGGTTGGGAGAAGGAAGACAAACCAAAGGAAGAGATAAAAAAACGAGAGGTTCTTTGAAATGAGATGATTGTTATGAAACCTAAATCTTTAAGCGGAACAGTCATTTCAGTTCAGAATTACTGAGTCTTCATTTGTACTGGAACTTCATGACCCTGGAAGTAGAAAATAGAACTCCTATCTGCTTTCCATAACTGATGTGTGAAGAAGCCTTTTACTTTATCCAGTTATTCCATAGATTTTTGAGACAGAGCCATTTTTTTTTCCAAATCCAAATCTTTCTCCTGTATTACCCTGACACTCCATCTTAGAATTTGTGATAAGGAGAGGAATGGTGGACAAAGTCTGACATGCATGCTGCATAAGGGGAGAAAGAATCTCAAAGAGTTTAAAAGAAATGTAGACTGGATTTTATGGCCTAAAATTCTATAGGGAAAGTAATTCCAAGAAGGATGAGATGCCCATAACAACAAAATTCTAATGACATAAACACAAAGAATTCAAGTGAGGGAAAAAGGGATGACTGTCTAAAGAGAATAATGCATATTTAAGGGGAATTCATTGATCAAATTAGATTTCAGAAAGATATGTTCAGACAATGAAAGCAAAGTAATGAGGAATGGTCAGAATCAGGTCAAGCATAGCAGTTCTTCACAGTGGTTTCTCTACCTTTTGAAGAAGGTAGAGAAAGGACATTCGTTAAGTCTAATCCCTTCTTTTTTTTTTTTTTTTTGCGGGGCAATGAGGGTTAAGTGACTTGCCCAGAGTCACACAGCTAGTAAGTGTCAAATGTCTGAGGTCAGATTTGAACTCAGGTCCTCCTGAATCCAGGGCCAGTGCTTTATCTACTGTGCCACCTAGCTGCCCCTAATCCCTTCATTTTATTAAGGACTGGAGGCCCAGAGGGTTGAAGTGATCTACCTAAGGTCACATGACTTGTTAGTGACAGCCAGGACTAGAAAAACCTGGATACTAGTCCAGTACTCCCTATGGAAGGACATGATGTTTTCCTAGATAGATAAGAAATGGCATACTCTGTTAACATGCCTGTCCTGGGGTAGGAAACAGGGATGGTAGTAATTTAGAACTGAGGTTGAGATTTCTTAAAGTCAAGGAATGAAGCAGGGAGGTGGCAAAGTGGATGGAGTGCCAGGCTTGTAATGAGGAAGACTCATCTTCCTGATTTCAAATCTAACCTCAGATACTTTCAAGTTGTGTGACTCTGGGCAAGTCACTTAACCCTATATGCCTCAGTATCTTTGCCAAGGAAACCTCAAATGGTGGTCACAAAGAGTAAGACTCGACCAAACAACTGAACAACAATAAAGGTCAGGGGAGAATTGAATAAATTTAAATGCAGCCTGTTAGATATAATTTGACATTGGATGGAATGAGAGGGGAAATAAAAGTGGTCTGTATGTTTACCTGAAACTACAGGTTCTGGGTACCTGGGAAAGTTGTTTTAGACTCTTCCTATATCATTCAGGATAAAATTTCAGAAAGAAATATTTTCAAGGGACAAGTATGGTTAATATTTTTAAAACTTGCAATAAATAAAAAGCAAATGAACCAACAATAAAGAGATCAGCCTGGCCTGATAGCCTGAATTCAAAGACCCTTAAATTTCCTTCCCCAGTTTTTAATTTTTCAGCTTTTAAACATCTTTGTCAGTGGGGATAATAGGAGAAAGGTCTTGATTATCACTAGTTTGTTCTAATTATTACAAATGTTCTGGTAAAAAAGCTATTTGACTGTTAAATCTTCTGATACATTCTTACCTCTGAGTTTTTATTGAAATACCACATTTGGCCTCCCATCAATGAAACCAAAGCTGGAGCACGTCAGTGCACGCAAGTTCAAATGATTCACCACCAGGCAAATTCTACTGTCATTCTTAGTTTCCCTCTGATTAGTTGTTAAATTTCCCCTCCTCCTTCACCCTCTGTCCAAGTTGGATCTTCTTTGCTGCCAGCTGTATTAAGAAGTCATACTGGTAGAAGAAGCACTCTGTGCAACTGGTTGTGAAGTCAGCCCATACAAGACAACATCCAAGTCCGTGAACAGCCTTTCTTTGCACTCCCCCCCTCCACCAACACACGTGCACATACACAGTAGTTCCACTGTCTTTACATTTCCTATCATAATTGCCTTCTGTTTAGGGTTTATTAAACTTGGAAGCCTTGAAATGGAACAGAGCAAAAACTCGTTATGCTGGTCGACTGTCCAAAGAAGGTATGTTCTTTCCAAATAGTTGAAGACGCTGGTTACATAAAATTGGAAATGGTATTTTGAAAGTATTTAACAATATGGAGCTTTAGTCTAAATGATCTTAGTGAGGGTGGTATAATGAAAAGAACAGAAGGAGAGGAGTGAAAAGACCTGGGATAGAGGTAGGAGTATGGAGGCATCATGGTGTCCTAGAGAGGACACCAGCCTTAGAGTCAGGAAACCTGGGTTCTAATCCTGGCTCTGCCGTTAATTAAGTGACTTAAAGCAGATCACTTGGCCTTTGTGAGTCCTATTTTCCTTAAGTGTCGGATGAGGGTGTTAGCATGGATGATCTCTAAGGTCCTTTCCGGCTCTAATACGCTATGACCCTGGTCATAACAAGCTGCGGGGTATTAGACAAGGCCCTTCACTTGCTGCTGTCTCAGTTTCTTCACTCAGAAAACAGGGATAATCTCTGAGCTACCTACCCCCAGGCTGGTTGGGAGGGAGGGTAGTGTGGAGGAAAGTGCCCTAAGAAGAGTAGAGTGAGATTCAAATTGAAGGGCAGCACCCCAAGATGGTGCACACTGGTTGCAGGTTTGGTGTCCAGAGAAGCTACTCCTTCAGGTGTCAGGTACTCTGTGTGTCCTCACTCCTGGGTGTCCTCCTTCCACAGTGCACCGGCCTTTAACAGCCAGGTGATAGATACAAAGAGTTCAAAGCACAGGCATTTGTTGAGATAGTGTAATAAGAACAGTAGCTACAAAACAATTGTCCCCAATGATTCAGGGGCATGCTCTCCCACAAAAGCACAGGCTGTCTGTCCATGGCATGAGTGGACACACAGAGGGGGCTGGGAGTGAGGGGGGAGCACACCTGGTCAAGGCAAGCATGCACTGCCTCAGCGGGGTCCTCATGCGGCTCCCCCATAACATCTCTGGAGGACAAGTCACTCAGCTGGGCTCCCTAGATGCATCCTCTCCACAGCTCCCAAAACTAACTCCCTCCTTCTTCCATAACTGATTCTCTTCCCTGATGCCAACGGTCACATGCCCCAGTGCCACCTCCTCTGCTTGGGACTGTGCCTTGTAGGTTACAGTGTCTTCTATGACTGCCAACTACCAGGATCAGCTCTCTTTTGAATGGTCTGCTGACAGGAGTCATGCTCCTTGAAGTCGTCCTCTCCCCACATATTCCCCCTTTTCCTTCTGACATCAGAACTGAATATAATGATTCTTACTGGTCAAGTAGTGCCTTTGTTTACAAGATGAAGGGGAAAAAGAGAAATTCCTGTGTCCCCAGTTGCCCTCTGATAGAGACACAGAAATCACCATCCACAAAGCTGCTTCCTGTCTCCACCAAATCTCAGGGCTGATGAGATTGCTTTGTAAGGTCACCAGGGCAATGGCTAATGTTTTAGCCCACCAATGGCCAGCTAACCTCTAATTCCATCAGAGATAATTCTTTGACATTTGGGAAAGGGTTAACAGTCATATCTTTAGACTTTGTTTGCCACATTGAAACCTCTTCTCTCTTGCCTATTCTCTTCTGTGATTTCATCAGCTGAGCTGTGGTTGAGAGGAGGACTGCCCAGGTCCATAGGATATTATTAAGCATTTTTTAAAATGTCAGTACGCCAAGGACATATGGCTTCATCTACATGAGCCCCGCTCTCCATAGAAATAGATGACATGCCTCCTTGCCTTAGTAAGTAGAGTCATGAGGTGCTGGGGTTTAAAAAAAACAGAAAAGAAAATCTGCCTCCTGGCAAAACTTCTGGTAATGAGACAGTTTGAAGTTAGCTGGCCTGGTCCTTGGGTAATGGAAATGCCCTCCATTACTGTCCCCCTACTAGAAAGCTGCCAGAATTTAGGTTGTACTCACATAATTTGGCATTGCCTCCTTGCTGCAACAAGGCATAAGAATCAAACTTCAGTGGAGTTAATAGCTAACTTGGTATAGTGGCTTTAGCCCATGTGGTCTGAAAGGAAATTTGCTGTAGCCTAAGTTTCTGGCCCTACCCTTCCCCATCATGTCTAATCCAAACCTTCTGTCTTAAGATCCCCAATCCTAGCCCTGCCCCCAACAATTTTAGCAGATGAGCTGAAACATCACTCGGGCAGCTGAGTAGTACAGTGGATAGAGTCCTGGACCTGGAGTCAGGGAGACCTGAGGTCAATTCCAGCCTCTGCCACTAGCTGTGTGACCCGGGGCAAATTACTTAAATGCTGTCTGCCTCAGTTTCCTCATCTGTAAAATGTTAGCTTTTATTATCATGAGCCTTATTCTCCTCGACCCCCTTCTTCAAAGCTGATTTTTTGTCTTCACCCACTCTGTCATCTTTCCCTTCTGTCTAAGGCTAATTTCTTTCTCTGTCCCCTTGAACTCATCTTCTAGCTCCTCTGGGACCAGGCTTCATCAAGGCCATGATCAATATCCCTTTTTATATCTTCACTCCATCTCCACAATCTCTTTTCCTTCCATGATAGGTATGTTCATATAATTATAGTATTTTAAAAACATCTGTCCTTGACTCTGCTGTTCTCTTAAGCTACTGTCCAGTACTCCTTCCTTTCACTCCCCAATTTCTTGTGAGAGTAATATACACTGAGATGGCTATATTGCCTCAGTCTCTGTTCATTTCTCAATCCTTTGCAGTCTAGCTTCTTTTACCACCATTTTACTGAACCTGCTCACTCGAAGGTCAAAAATACCTTCCCAAGCACCAGCCGTATCCATTAGCCATTTCTCATTCTTTATTCAGGAGGACCTTAGTTCAAATCTAGCCTCAGATACTTGACATTTACTAGCTGGGTGACCCTGGGCAAGTCACTTAACCCTCATTGCCCCACAAAAAAAAAAAGAAGAATGAAGAACAAACAACAACATATAGTGGATACTTCCCAAGATTATGATCTCATTTCTATATCCTCTTTTGTGGTAATCTCACCTACTCTTAGGGCTTTAGTTAATTCCTCTATGTGGATGATTTCCAAACTGATATTGCTAGTTCTAATCTTCCAATGCTCCAGGCCTTTGTTTACAACTGCCTCCTGGACATTTCTGCCTGAGTCCCACTGGCACCTCATTCTCAGCATATTGGGAGACAAAGCTCTTCTTGACTTCCCTATTTCTGTGGATGTCATTTTCCCAGTTGCCCAGGCTAAAAACTTCAGAATAATTTTGGACTCTTACTTCATTCCTCACATCCAGCCATCAAACTTTGACAATTCTATGCCTGAACTGTTTCTTAAATCTCCCTTTTCTCTGTTGCCACTGTTGCTGCCATAGTTAAGGTTTTGCGTATGTTCTGCCTTACAGATTGTTGTTATTCAATCATGACTTACTCTCCACAACCCCATTTGGGGTTTTCCTGGCAAAGATACTGCAGTCATTTGCTATTTCCTTCTCCAGCTCATTTTACAGATGAGGAAACTGACGCAAACAGGGTTAAATGATTTGCCCAGAGTCAAATGGCTGGTAAGTGTCTGAGGCCAGATTTGAACTCAGGTCTTCCTGACTCCAGGCCCAGTGCTCTGTCCATTGCACCACCTAGCTGCCTAGACTATTACAATACCTCCTTTCTAGTTCTTTCTATGCAGTACTGCCAGATTAATTTTCTTAATGTATAATTTTTATTTGATTTGATTACCCTTCTATTTAAAAGCATTTAATATCTCCTATTTGTCTACTGAATAAGGTCCCTAGCTCTGTTAGCACATCATATCTGAAGCCTCCTCTGATCCCATTAGTCAGAAATGATTTCTTCCTCCTCACATTTTCATTTTCTTTTTTTTTTTTTTTTTTAGTGAGGCAATTGGGGTTAAGTGACTTGCCCAGGGTCACACAGCTAATAAGTGTTAAGTGTCTGAGGTCGGATTTGAACTCAGGTATTCCTGACTCCAGGGCCAGTGGTCTATCCACTGTACCACCTAGCTGCCCCTCCTCGCATTTTAATATTATCCCTTGTTCACTTCTCTCTCATATGCGTATGCCATGATTTGTTTTGCATTATAATTATTTGTGTACTTGACATTTCCCTCGGGAGGGCAGGAGCCACGTCTGGCTCACCTGTTTACTTTCCCTCCACATATTTAGCCTTATGCATTTTAAAATTTTGATTCAGCCCTGTGACTTCATGGTGTACAATTCCTGGTGAGGAAGATTCTTCTACCCATGTAGATTAGCAATTGTTCCACTTCAGAGAATTGCCTCAGACAATTAAGGGGCTTATCCAGGAATACAGTGTGTGTGTGTGTGTGTGTGTGTGTGTGTGTGTGAGGAGACAGAGAGAGAGGACTTAAACTCAAGACTTCCTGATTCTGAGGCTGTCTGTCCATCCGAGGCTGTCACTCTATTCACTGTGCCCAATGCCTTTTGCCTTTTTGACTTGTACATAGGAGTTAGGTGGAGGCCCCTTCTAATTCTAAATAGAGGGTTTAAGAGAACCTTAGAGGTCATCTTGTCCATCCTCCACATTTTACAGATGAGGAAACTGAGGCCTAGAGAGATGAAGTGACTCGCCCAAGGTCACACAAAGTGATAGTGCTAATATTAAATGTTTCTTTATTGTTGAATGAATTATACCCAAGGAGATCAGCAGAGCTCACATTTTAAAATAATTACTCAATTGAAAGCAAGCTGCAGTGCTGGCAGCGATCTCAGTAGCAGGAGGAAACAGTTATTGAGGGAACAATTGTCTAGAACAGCATCTCATTATCTTATCCAAAGTCTGTTCCCTAGTTACTAAGACTATAATTTTATTACCACAGTTGGAAGAAAGCAATGTCCTTTTTTCCCAGGCCTGTTGAAAATACTAGGAGAAAGTACATCTTGCACTCATTTCAAAAATAATACTTGGAAACCCCTACATACTCTTCTTCTAAAAAACAGACTGGACAACTAATTTATAGGACAATAAATAGGATTTCCAGGTGCACTGTCTTCTAATGTACCCAAGTTACTGCTCATTAAAAAAGTGTTTCAATGTATGATGTATTTATCTTGAATGAACCTAAACTATGCAATTCTTGAGGACACGGTTCTGTCCCTGATTTGGTATAATGCATCAGCAAAGTAAGGATTTAAAAAATAGTAAACTCAACAACTTTCTTTTCAAGGTGTTAACAAGTAATAATTTATTTGTTGATCAGACAGATTTGGGCTTGAGTCCTAGTTCAGAAATCTACTTACTAGCTGTGTGACCCTGGCTAAGTCATATGGCCTCTTCTGATGCTGTTTCCCCATCTGCAAAACAGGAATTAGAATACTCTTTAACTCACAGGGTTGTTAGGGAAGCATTTTTCAAACCTTTTAAAGTTCATGTAAATGTGGGATAGTATTTTGTGGCTGTAGAAAAGGAAGAAATGATCACAATCACACGAAAGTCTCAAGTCCAAACTCTCATTTAGCCAGTTATTAATTACTGTCTCAGGCCTACTTTATGAAAAATTTTTTTTGAAGGTGAAGTTCGGTTGCATGGGAAACATGTTATCTTGCTCTCCAAATATTATATTCAGACCCAAATTCAGACCCAAGGATACTTCTTCCTTTGTTGCTTTTTTGATCTTTTTCCTTTATTGTCAGAATTTATGTTTCTATTCAAGTCATTGGAAGAAAAGAGTGGTGAGGCATCATTTGGATCTATGCAATAATTCATACTTCCTCCTCCTTAAACATGCTCAAAGAATAAGTAGATTTTTAAGGAGAATCTGGTGAAATCAGGTGACCCCTTCCACATGAGGACATTCTTGGTCCCCTCAGCTATCCACACCCTCCTTCCCAAATTACCTTGTATTCACATTGTATATATTTTGCATGTTCTTTTTTATATGTACACCTTTGATAAAATGTAAGCTTCTTGAAGGTGAGAACTGTTGGGTTTTTTTTTCATCTTTGCTTTCCCAATGCCTTAGCAATTGGTCTATTTTAGAGAACGGCCTCCAGACTTAAGGGACTTATCCAGGAATACTCAGTAAGTGTGAGTTTATGTGTGTGCGTGCGTGCGAGAGAGAGAGAGAGAGAGAGAGAGAGAGAGAGAGAGAGAGAGAGAGAGAGAGAGAGAGTATATAAGACTCCCTGATTCTGAGGACATCTGTCTATCTGGCACATAGTTGGAGGTTAATAAATACTTATTGATTGACTGGAGCATTCAGCTCTATTTGGCCCAACTTGGTGGTGAATGGTCGAGAATAACAGAGAAGTGGTGCCATGGACCTTGGCCAGCATACCCCTGAGTTGAGGTAGATTGGGAGACCCATGATCCACAGCAACAAGCTATGGATTAGATAGAACACGTATTAAAGGAAGAGAGGTGTTTGCTGGGTGATGGTGCCGGAAGATCTGAAAATGTCATAGGGGAGAAGCAAGGAAGGCGTCAGCTTTTCCTCTCGACCCAGGCTATCAGGGCCAGGTGAGTAAAGGAGCCATTAGCATTGGGTCAATCAATCGGGAAACATTTTTAAACCAGGTCTTGGGTGTTTAAACACCCAGCCAGGCCTTCACTTCTTCTTTAAAAAAAAAATTCTTTTTTAAGGGAGGCAACTGGGGTTAAGTGACTTGCCCAAGGTCACACAGCTAGTAAGTGTTAAGTGTCTGAGGTCAGATTTGAACTCAGGTCCCCCTGACTCCAGGGCCAGTGCTCTATCCACTGCGCCACCTAGCTGCCCCAAGGCCTGCACTTCTTGCTGGGCATAAAAGGCATCAAAGGAAGTAGCCCCTGGACTCAAGAAGCTGACCTTCTTCAGGAAGAGACAACCTGTATACATATTAGCAAACACAAAATACATACAAAGTCAGCACAAGGGAATCTGGAAGGGTGAAAGGGACTCAAGCTGAGGTTTGAAAAAGGGTGGGGGTTCTAGGACGGTGGAGCTAAGGGAGGGGTACGCTCTAGCCACAGAAGAAAGTCTGGGCAAAGGTGCAGAGATTGTGTCGGCGTGTGACATCTTAGAAAGTTAAGCTGAGGAGAAATCGTCAAATGGATTCTACTTTTGACTAGATGCCACAGAGAGTACCTAGAACTTTTTGAGCTCAGGGTGTGATATTGGACGTCTGGCCTGTGCTGTGTGGAGGAAGCTATTAGAGTAGCTCAGGATGTAGGTGACGAGAGCCTGAACTATGGGGGCTGTGGTGTGAATGGAGACGGGGATAAATGTGAAGCCTTGTGCTGGCAGAGTGGACGAGGGGGCCGTGCTATAGAATGTGGCATCTTTAGGGGAAAGCTAAGTTTCTGTGAGCACCAGAATATGGAAGGAAGGAGCATACATTCTAGGGACATAGATTCAAAGGTTGAAGGGATTATAGAGGTTATCTAGTTGAATCCTCTTACTATATAAATGAAGAAACCAAATTCCCAAAAGGTTATTTGCCTAAGATAGTAAGCTTCTCTGACCCTAAATCTAATAATCTTTCCACTGCGCCAGTATGGGGGGCGGTGTAGGGGAAACAGTAGGATTAGGGCAGAGTAGTAGTGAGTTTACTATTAGGGCCACAGGGAGAAAGGTAGCAACATCTGTTGTAGCCAGCATATGCCCTCTTTGTGATTTCTGACCTTGATTTAGGTATTCATCATGGTGCACGTCATGAGGGTGGTAACTTGGGGTGGGGGGAGATGACAGCTCTGGAATGGGTGTGGGTTTGGGCGAGGTATCCAGCAATCTAGCAGCTAGTGCTGAGGCAGGAAGTGTATCCCTAAGAAAGAGCCCTGGGCACTCCATATTGGTTATGATAAGGCCTGCTAAGTTTTTCATTGAATGTTCCACTCTGGTGTAATTTCTGAGACTTCCATGTTTTGTTTTGTTTTAAAAACCTCTAATTTCAGATGAAAAGCTTCCTGGGAAAGTAATTCTGTGTAGCTGGTACCAATTCACTAGGAAGTCCTAACTTCTATCATCACATTATCTCTAATAATTCTTTCTTCAACAACGTTTAGCATTTACAGTGGGAACCTAAGGAAAAATCTGAGGTATCTTTGAAATATATTACCTTTTGAGAGAAAGTGAAAAGTATTTTGGATAGGAAATGGACCTAGACTTTGTAAAATATCATCAGGCCTACAAGAAGAATATCCTTCATTTAATAGGTGACTGGTATATGACTTCTGCCTACAAAAAGTTTCTAAGTGGAGTTACAAGGTCCAAGGCTGATACTCTTCCACACTTCCTTTTTCTCAGCAGCACCTAGGGAGAACCCTTTTACTATTTATATCATACCTTTTAAAGGCCTTCTGAAGTCCTCTTCTATTTACTGAGATCTCCTCTCTAGGAGCCTAGATACCTTCTGTGAGTTCCATTTAATACATTTGTTCACATTTATTAATCCAAACAAGCCTTACCATAATTTTAACTCATTCCACTTTATTAGTGAATATTTGTACAACATAATTTTGAAGCAGTTATCACAATAACGGGGCCATCAAAAGAGAAAAAAATTAATATACTGTTTTGTGCAAGAAAAGAAATGACATAACCAAGAATAAAGTATGAACATCCTTTATTAAAGGGAACTATGTTATCACTTTACTACGCAAAAGAAAAAACTTCAAGGGATTTTTTTTTTAAAAGTATGCTGTGTAAATACAAGTCTACTTTGTTTAAAAATCAGCAAACTGAACTCTTGCAATGTAATCTTGTGTGGAAAAAAAAAACAATCTTTGTGTCTGTTTTATAGTATTTCATGAAGGCAAAAATATTGTAGAGTGGAATTTGCTGTTTTCCAGAGATTTCCCAAAGGATTTGGCTGCAGATGGAAATTTTCTCCTAAGAGTGTGTCCATACTACAGGGAAAGATTTGTCTCTATATAGAAATGCATAGGGTAGAAATCCTGTGAAAGTACTCAGAGAACAGGAAAGCACATAAGGGGTTATGACCCTATGAACCCAGAGGGTTCATCACTGACCTGTTCCCACAATGACTCCATTGCCTTTAGAGGCTATCTGATAGCTTTCTCCCTCCAAGGATAAGTGCATTTTTTTAGCTGAGTAGTTAGGGTGCAACGTCATTCCCCAGAGACTGCCGAGCGATTTCTGTATTGAAAGCCATGGTTTGTATGTGTCCCTATATTGTTATTTCAGGAACATTTTGATTTGATGTGTATTATCAAAACCATTATTAACACACTGAAGTTTATCACACAGACTTCTATAGCAGGAAGGAACCTAAGAGGTTATCTAGGACAACTTCCTCACTTTATAGATGGGAAAACTGAGGCTCAGAGAGGAAACACAAGTTTTACAAGTTAGAAAGGGTACAAGACACAGGAGTAATCTGATCTTTGTTTGGCATAGGATTCAATGCCCATTTCTTTATGCTCTGTTGCTAAAGGCAATGGTGAGAACTTTTATTTTTGACTAAGTGCGTCATCTTTCTGGGTTGGTAACAAGAACTTGGGTGACCCTCTCTGTAGCCCTGCTTCACTAGGGAACTACAACACTTGACTTCCAGCTGCTCTCTCTAGGCCTGCCTTTATGGAGTGACTAAGAATGTATTTAATACACACAGAACTTTTTTGCACAAGTCTTCAAAAATATGTACTTTAAGACCCTAGACCAGGGGCTTTTTAGCCTGGGGTCTATGAATTTGTTAAGAAAATATTTTAATAACTGAATTTCAATAGAATTGGTTTCCTTTGTAAACCTATTTTATTTTATGCATTTAAAAACATGATTCTGAGGAGGGGTCCATAGACTTCATCAGACTGTCAAAAGGATCTATGACACACAAAAAGCTTATGAATCCCTGTCCTAGTTGCTTAAGAAAGGTGGTGATGACAGAATAAAAAAAATAAAAACCCGGAAGCAACTATTGTTTGTAACATACAATCATAATTTTAGCTATGTTAAGTACATAGGGCTATACATAAACCAAAATAACTCAAAACACTATTGGCGGAGGGGGGGAGACACAGATATTTATGAGCTCATCCATCTTACTTCCAGAGATGCACAGGTAAACAATATGAATAAAATGCCTTGTCCTTACACTTTTTATGTGGCATACCTTACTACTCTTGGAGAAAGAAAGCAGTAGCTAATTCATAATATGGACCTTAATGCTGCCCCCCCTCCAAAAAAATGTGCTTCACTTTAAAAACAATTCTGAATAACTTCTGCAAATCTTCATTATACTTTTACATGAACCTGCCATTCTCTTAACTACTAGATCTTATGACTACTTTAAACATAGAGAAGATAGAAGCCCTCTGCTGAATGCGATGTGCATGTGAAAGGTAAGGAATGTTCAGATGGCTCTGGCTGCTGTTTTTTGATGTGAAGACTCTTCCCTACTTCAGCAGCAGTGGGAAATCACCATCAGCTGTTTCCTAAAGAACAAGAACTAGAGGCTCTGAGCAATATCAATTTAGGGGCATGAGGTGGTGGGGGGGAGAGGGGCACTTGTAATGCTGTCACAGGAGTAAATCTGGATTAAGGCACTGTCCAGGCTTCAAGACGATGTTGTTAAGTGTCAGCTTCCTAGCTTTCTTGCTTCCTCCCTCCTTCCAAAAAGTAAAGCTAATAAAAAACCCCATAGTTCTACCATTTCTCATTGAAGGAAAGTCAACATTTAAATGATGGACCATACAGCCTCTGCCCGATTGTACAAACAAAAATGTTATTTTTCACAAAGCGTGGCATGGGTATTTTGTGATCCACAAGTTGAATAAGTGATGCAGCTGCTCTGCAGCCTAAATAGCTACGATTATTTTCCAAAGCGTTAATGCATAGGTGAAAACAAACATGCACACATGTGCACAGACAGACACAAACTGGGAACAGAGACACAAATAGAAGATTTGCTCTACTAAGAAAAGAAAAACTGGCACCTTATTACAAGAAAATGTTCTTGGCAATTTTAAATGAAATATAATCATGTTTTATAATGGGAAGGTAAAGAAACTAAGAATTAAGCAATCAATAAAAAAGTTCTTTTGATGGAGGGGGTGAGGACAAAAGTATTCATTCGGCTTTAAATGGAGATAGATATTTGAGTGAAAAAAGGCATGTAGAATCTTATTCAATACATGCAGAAATACGTGATATTTTTTAAGAACTCCTCTAACAAAATGAAAGATAGTAGGACTTGTTTTAATTTCTTCAATCTGCAAAGGAAATCTACAATTATATAGTCTCAACATTTTCAGAGCATTTACATTAGGCAATGTTCCTCTCTCCTTGCAACTATATGACAATACTGTATATGCCACAATAAAATTTACAAAAAAAAAAAAGTTGTATCAGCAGTCATACAAACGTCATGATTTTACATTGCAATACACAAGAAAAAATAGACATTTCTCTGGCACTTCATTTCCTCGATAACCGCTGCCTATTTACAATACAGTACAGAGTAATTAGGTTTCAATGCATGCTTTTAGAAACTTTTAACTTTTTAAGTCTAATAAAGGCTATTCAAGAAGCCATATCCTCTTCAGGTCCAAACAAATAACGAGAAATCTGCCATGTTTTTGTATAACAATCAACAGTTTATTAATGGATATGGTGAAGTTTTAACTATCCACCAAAAGATGTGTAAAAAATTGCCATGAAAGTAAAAATAAATAAAGCTGTTTTTAAAATCGGTCTTGTTTTACATCTTAGTCCAGAATGCGACATTTAAACACAAAACTCGTTAAAGTTTTAAAGTAAATCTATTTATATTCAAAGTACAGCTTTAATGACAAATCTAATGACAACTTAAACTGATTTGGTAATAGGTTCAAAGACTTTCACATTCAAACACAGTTTTCTCTTCACACAAATACTTTCTCCAACAGTGATGGGCAACAGTGATGACATATTGCTGTATTCTGACATAAGGCACTAGGTTAGGAATATGCCATACACTCACCTTATGTCACATTTACCTGTTACTTAGCTATCAATGAGCTCTTTCAGTTGCAAAAAGTGATAGAATTTCAGGATGTAGTACAAATTTAAAGGATGATAGCATATTAAATCTTTCAGAAAAGGTCTGGAGATATATATTTTAATATGACAATCTTTAAACCTATCAAGCTCTCTCTGTCATGCTTAGTTTAGACATCACTGGGGAAAATAAGATTCATTACCCAACACTCTATCCTGATCGACATTCTCATAACCATTACTCTCTTCTATTGCAGTCAGTGTTCGTGAGGCAAAAACTTGACCCAGAAACTTTGTTCATGTTCTCCTACATTCACTCAAGGCTTCTATGTTCACCGTGGTCATTCTGCTTCACTTTCCTTTTGTTTGGCACCTGTTATTATACAGGGAAAATGCGTTTTATGGTGTTGTATGAACATCAATGATGACTTGACTCTCTTAAGTAATGTGAACACACACATTTATTTACATCACTTCTAGCATCCCAGGCACCCAGGCTCAAACCTTGGCACTCTCTCTGTCTCCCTTCTCTCTCTCAACCCCCATATTCCATGATCTTGTAAGTCCTTTTTGTGCTTCTGCAGTATCTTTCACATCCATCTGCTTCTATATATTCCCCACTGACCACGCTCCCATTGCCTTTCATCTGGAATGTTTCAAATAGCCTCCAAAATGGCCTCTCTGCAAGATTAAGCTTCCTTAAGCATAGCTCTGGTCATGTCAATCCCTGCTCAAAAACTTTCAGTGGCTCCCCCTCCCACCAAATATTGAACTAACTGCTAAACCTGATATTCAAGGCCTTCCATGATTTGGGTCTAGCCTCCCTTTCAAAATTGATTCCCCATCCATTTTTGTAAAATAAAACTTTATGTTTTCTTTTGTTTAGTTTTGCTTTCATGGTTTTCTCTATTTGGAAGGATGTCTCTCACTCATGCCCCTGTTAACTTCAGCTTCATCTATCTAATTCTCTTTTTTGAGAGCATTTCAAAATTGTCTCCTTGCTGTAACTTTTTTTGATCCCTCCAACTGAAGGTAATGTTTACCTCTTTTGAATTGCCAGAGGACTCTGTATTCATTTACTGTACTTTCACATCCTATCTGGCATCATAATTATATATTTAAATTAGTTATATGTAACATGTATCACATGTGTATATAAAATACAGTCCTGATTTTCAGAAAAGGAAAAAGTGGTATCTTCAAACTATAGGCTAGTAAACTAGACTTTGGTTCCTAGAAAAATTAAAGAACATATTATAAAGGGATGGTTTCTAACCATTTAGAAAGGGAAGCAGTTATATGTAAGTATAAGTATAGGTTCTTTAAGAACAAATTATATCTAATAACCCTGTCAAAATGGGACTTAAGTGAGGTTAGCTAGTAGATAATGCCATAGACACAGTATTCATGTATTTCGGCAAAATATTTGACAAAAATATCTTATAACATCTTTGTGAACAAGATGGAGAAGTGTGATATAGATAATATTATAGGTTGGTGGATTTAGAACTGTTCACATGACTGGATCCAAAGATTAGTCATTCAAAGTTTGCTGTTATGCTGTTGGGGGATCTCTAGTAGAATGCCCTCGGGATCTGTCCTTTGCACTGAGATATTCTAGCCTGTGAAGATCTTTTTGGATCTTGACTCTGTCACGCAATGAAATAGGCATTTTTCCTACCTTTGTTTCACCTGAAAATTTGGCAAACATGCTACTTGTGCCTTTATCAAGTCATTGATTAAAAAAAATGTTGACCATCCCAGGGAAAATCCTTAATGAAATAATGATTGGATTTAAGAGACAAAATTCTTCAGCTAGGTTAAAAAATCAATTTCAGATATGATAGGGCACAGAAGCTAATCAACAGATCATGTGGAAAAGGCCTGAGGTTTTTAGTGGGTTGCAAGTTCAATATGAGACAGCATGTAACATGGTAGTTCAAAAAAGCCAATGCAACCTGTGCAACATAAATAGAAAAGTAGTGTCCAGAGCTGGAATGTGGGGAGGTAGTTGGTAATATTTCTGGTCTACTCTTCCCTAATCAAATCACAGCTATAACGTTGTGTTTGGTTAGAGGCTCCACATTGTAGAAAGAGCAATGAAACACTGGATTAAATCCAGAGAATGATGATGAAGGAAATCAGAGAACTTGAGACTGAATCATACAAAGAACAGGGGAAGAAACAGGGATGTTTAGAATGGAGAAAAGAAGATTTAGAGTGGGGAAACATGCTAGCCTACTTAAAGCATCTGAAAAACTGGAGTAGGATTTAAACTTATTTGATTTGGCCACAAAGAGAAGAATTAGGAACAGTGGGGAGCAGCATTGGGGCACATTTTGATTGGATGAAAGGAAAAACACTTCTGGATAATTAGATGACATTGTTTTTGTTTTTTCTTGTTTTGTGTGGGTTTTTTTTTTTTTGCAGGGCAATGACTTGCCCAAGGTCACACAGCTAGTTAGTGTAAAGTATCTGAGGCCAGATTTGAACTCAGGTCCTCCTGAATCCAGGGCCAGTGCTTTATCCACTGCACCACCTAGCTTCTCCCTGGATAATTAGAGCTGTCCAAAAGCAGGAGAGACAGCTCAAGGAGTTAAGAGGTTTCTTATCATTCAAGTAGAGATTTTTGGTGAGGCTATTGTAACGATTGGAATAACGCCACCTGCTGGATACTTACTGTAGAAGAGTTCTGCCCATGAAGGGAAGGTCTTTGAGGGCAAGACCAGGAGTCAGGAAGTGACGCGGGCTAGTGGGAGGAGGAAGGAAGAGACTGGCGCTGACTCTGGCTCTTTCCTTTGGACTCTGGTGGAGAGCGGAGCTAGAAATGTGCTCTCCTTTTAATAGCTAGGAATTTAGGCCTTTTTCTCTCTCTTTACCAAATTCTTATTCTCCTTAATAAATGCTTAAAAGTCTAACTCTTGCTAAAGCTTATAATTTATTGGCGACCACTCATTAGATATTTTAGACAGTTTAGCTAGAATTTTAGCCCTTAACAGATGGCTGACCACGAAGAGGAAAGCTAAACCTCACTTCTGATCTTCCGGTTGGGTAAGAAATTTCCCCTACCCTTTAAACTGCTAAGTACTGGCACACTGGCTGTGTTTTCCCTTTAAATTTTTTCGAATGGACCTTTTAAACTCCCTAATTACCCTATTTTTGATTTTAGTCTGTTTAACCAGACAAATGGGAGATAAGATCATGTTAATGCTTTGTTTTTGTGGATTTTCTATTTTTCTTTTTCTTTTTGTTAAAAGAGCCAGCAACTTACTCACACAAGGAAATATCTCTCCCTCTCCCAACCATGCTTTTTCAGAGAAACCTGAAGAGATTCCTGCAGCTTTTCCCAGTTCTAACACTAATTGTTGCTCTAATTTTGCATGCCTGGAGGCAATGACCCACCCTCTAGAAGCTTTTAATCCCCTAGCACCTGGAGGCAAAGTGGGGGAAGAGGAATCCAGGCCTGAGTTCAAAATCAAGTCTGATTCAAATTGCTCTGGTCCCTCCCCTCCTCTCCAGACCCCACCCTCTACTCCTCCCATGGCTAAGCCCATTGCTTCCCCTGCCTGGGAAGTCCAGAGATCTAATGCTCATGCGCAACTTTCTCTAACTACATTTGCAGCTTCAGGCTCAGCCCTTCCCCAGGCTGGCTGTGCTTCTGAGACAACCTTAGAAAACCCTTTAAATTCCAGATATACTCGTTTTGTTCATAATTTTGCTAACCTGCTTTTGTCTTTAATTAGTAATCTTATAAAGCATTTGTATGGTGAAAAGACTGACAGACAATATAGAGGGGTTAAAGAAGAAAAACTTAAGCTGAATAAGAATGACAACCATCAACATAGTTCAAGACTCTGCTTCTTTTGCCATGGAAGGGTATATATTTTAGAGAAATGTAGAAGTAAGCAGCAAGGTATTGATATGAGTGTTGGGGATTTTAGATATCGGAATCAAAAGTGTTCTGAATTCACTCAGAGTATTAATGTCAGTTCAGAGGTTACATAGGATTTCTATGCTATTACACCTACATTTTGAAATTAATGGTATGGGTTTATTTTCATAGAGATTTTCATGCTTTTGAGATTGTGTTTTATACTTAGTTTTTAAAACAAGGAGAATATTTGTAAAAGCTTTTTATAGTCATGTGATCAAGTTTATATTTTATAATACTCTTATTGATATTAAGTTCATATTCATTTAGATTTCCTTAGTTTGAATTTCACTGTATTTTATTGTTCCATGTGTATTTTCTTCTATTCATTTGTCTATCTAATTTTGAAACATTGCAAGATGGTTTTGATTTTATTATACAATGTTAATTCTAGGAGTATTGTGCTCCCATATTCTGAGTTGTTTGTTTTTGTTATTTTTTCTCAACTGATTATTTGATCAAACTCTTTAAAGCATTTCCCTGGCAAATTGTTTGCCATGGCAAGTGTAAATTGATTCTACAAGTATTATTTTTGATAAGCATATTCCAAAAAAAAAAAAAAAAAGAGGGGAACATTTGTAAAAGTTTTCTTTTAAAAAAAAAGTTTTCTTTGAGATTCTGTTGTGCTTTAACTTGTATTTAAATATGTTCTGATTTTTCACAAAAGTAATTGTATACTAAGTAAAAAAAAGGTATTATTTGAAATTGTTGCATAATTATATATTATATTCTGAGTCAAGATGTATTCACATTTTTTGCAATCATTTATTATCCTCAATTTTTAAATCCATATGAGACTTGGATTATGGGAACTTATCATTTAAGACATTAATTGCCTTTATTCTGAGTTATCAGATGCCAGTTGGCCAAGATGCCATCCAATCACAAGAGGAATACATGCAAGAGCAGACACTGAACTGTCACATGAGGGGAGACATGCATGAAGTCAAGGTATGGCCAAGGGAACGGCTTTTGACAAATGTTGAGGTTGGATTCTCTTGGTTTAATATTTTATTTTATTTTTCCCCACAATATTGTACAGATGGCTGGAAGTATTGATCCCACCCATCTCACTTCTACACCTGGCTTCTATGCTCCCTCCTATATGCCTGATGCCATGGACCATCTCAATCCCATGCATCTGATTAAGTCTGACTCAGTTTCTTCCAATATGTTTGGTGGCATGGACATATATTCCATCCACCTATTTTAAGCCTAGCATACTGCATGGGCAGTACATATTGCTCAAGTGTGGGAATGCTCATATCCCATCATTTCTCTGTTCTTTTATGGTAACCCCCATAATTATCTCAGGTGTCATGATAAATACAGTGTTGAATTTGGCCTTGACACCTGTTACCAATTATATTAGATTTTCTAATTTCTCATAATGGCATGAGGATAATTAGGCAGATGATGCAAAAAGTGATGAAACAAAGATAAAAATTATTTTTAAAAATTAATATCGCAGCAATTGTCTTCTCAATTACTCTCCATGAGGGGGGACTATAATAATAATATAATTTTAAAGAATGGTTCAATTTTTGTTTTATTGTATGTTTCACGTGTTAACAACTAAGATTCTGTATTCCCTTAGACATGTTTTTGAGAACTTTCATTGTTTGATTTGATTATTGACAAAGCTATTTTAAAGTTGTGTTAAGCTCAATTTTGTAGGAAATTTTCCTGGCTGATTACCAGCATCCACACATCAACCCCTAAAAAGACTTCTATTCCACAACTACACCTAGAGGACATCTGAGAAAAGACTTTCAGAGACTTTAAATGAACAGTTTTGATTTGTTGTTTTTGTTTTTTTTTTCTCTTTCTGTTATAATATACACCATCTGTAACATGTATTCTCTGCAGAGGCCCTCCCTTTGCAAGACTAATGTCAAAGCGTCGGTTCATGAGGACAAAAAAAATCGCCCCTCTGGACAAAACTTTCCTCTCTTCCTTTTCTATATTGTTGTTCACATATTATTAGTTAGCAATAGTTATTATATTGTTTTTACTGTTCCGTCAAGGAAACATTTTGTTTCTTGAGGAACAACAGGGGGGACTGTAACGATTGGAATAACGCCACCTGCTGGATACTTACTGTAGAAGAGTTCTGCCCATGAAGCGAAGGTCTTTGAGGGCAAGACCAGGAGTCAGGAAGTGACGCGGGCTAGTGGGAGGAGGAAGGAAGAGACTGGCGCTGACTCTGGCTCTTTCCTTTGGACTCTGGTGGAGAGCGGAGCTAGAAATGTGCTCTCCCTTTAATAGCTAGGAATTTAGGCCTTTTTCTCTCTCTTTACCAAATTCTTATTCTCCTTAATAAATGCTTAAAAGTCTAACTCTTGCTAAAGCTTATAATTTATTGGCGACCACTCATTAGATATTTTAGACAGTTTAGCTAGAATTTTAGCCCTTAACACTATAAAGGTGCTATTCCATTGTATAACACCTTCTGGCAAAAAACTTTACTTCTTAAAAGCACCTTGACAAATAATTTCTCTTCCCTGCCCTACTTCTGAACATTCTGTTTAAAATTAAAAAGGAAACTTGGCTAGCCTATATGAGCAACCCTATGGTGGAGGGGTAGGTTGGAATGTTGTGTATTTTGGCGAAAAGCATGAAATTTACACAGAATTATAAATTTTGTACTTCTCCTTTCAATTCGACAGACCTTAATTGTTTACCATGTGTCAGCATGCTGTACATTTGCCATATCAAATACTATCTCAGATGAGCATAGTGCTTGATACTCTTCAAAAGATTTATAACCATGATTACCACCAAAGGGTATGCCAGTTCAGCATAGGCAATGCACAACTTACAAGTGGTTCTTACTCTCTAAATTAATTTCAAGTAGAGCGTTATGAACATGGAACTTGTTTTCCTATAGAAATGTTATACATAATGGTTTCCAGTGAAGTCTATAAAAGCCTAATTAATCCATAATGTACCTAAAATAATAATGTTAATGATACTATTTTACCTTTTCTTAAACACTTTTCAAAACACTGTTTCTTAAAGAAAAATACCTTCAAGGTCCATCTATTGGCACATGATTCCCCTTGGTTTTGAGTGCTACCAGATGGGAAGGATAGTAAATAATTCCAGGTAAAAATCACTAACTGATTAACTTTCTACCTTTCTGGGTCATTTACTCTCCAGTAACAAACCTGGCAACAAAAAGGCAGCTGCCTCCACTAGGAATAGGTCTTTAGATTTGGGGCTCCTTTGCCATCCATTTGCATATAAGGGTTGTTAATAATTAGGAGTCTAAAGTCACTGTACTGAATTTACTACCGACTTGCTAACAAATGGTAAACAATGCTATAAAAGTATATAGAAACCCTTGACCTCTATGAAGTTGTTGTCATGTTACTTTTTTTGTTTTTTTGTTTTGGTTTTTTTTACAATTATGACTAATGGGGACATACTGTAGGGTCTTAGAATTATTTTTAGTTTGATACAGGAGTGGAGAAAGTGAGGGAAAGAAAGATCTGGTGGTCTTTGACTCCTAAAATCATTCTTCTGCTTTTAAATTTATGGGAACAAGACAAAACCAATTCTCTTCCAACACCTCCCTTTTGCTTGTTTGCTACTCCAGAAAAGGAGACTGATTTCTGAGATAAGTAATAATTATCTCTGGTCTGGTAGGTACCTTAAATTTTATTATGGAAAAAAATATTAGCATTTAAACATTCTGATTATATACCAAGTCATTTTTTTCTTGTAAAAAATAGGTTTGGTTTTTATGTTTTCTGACTAGTATTTATTCCTAAGTGAAATAAAACTAAAGACTTCATGGAAATAGTGAAAGTTTGTGCACATAGAGACCTGCGCTCTGAAAATTATGTTACAAGTATAGGACTTTGGACAAATCATTTCATCTTAGTCTCATTTGTAAAAATGGGGACAATGATACTTATACCACTCATGTCACGGGATTGTTGTAAGGGAAGTGTTTTGTAAACCTTTATCTGTTATGTAAAGGTGAGTTACTGTTAATGGGAATGAGTATGATGGTAGAACTGTTTTAGGCCACCTAGGAATTTCTGGGTATCAACACAACACTTGAAAATTTAAATTTCTTTATAAGTCTTTGCTTTACATTGTATAAAGTGTGGCACTCAAAAGAATGAGAAAACTGATAAAACTTGGGATCTTGTCAAAGTAAAGCAACAACTAATAGGTGGTTTGATTTATTTGCTACAACAATATGAGATCACCAGGGTATGCTACATTCAGTCATACCTGCAAACTTATGAGAAAGGGCAAAAGTCAGCATCTATACCTGCTGGTGTGAGTACCAGGGCTTGTAGAATGTCTGACAGTGAGATGATACCCACAATGCTATCTGCTTCATTTACTACCACCAGCCGATGAACCTGTAAACAAGAAAAAGAAAGGTTCGTGGGCTGGCACTTTATTTTTTATTTTTAAAATATGTAATAATGAAAAGAAATTCATTAGTCCAGTGCAGTCTGGTAAACACATTCCCACCAACTCAGAGGAACACAGCTCACAGAACAAGAAAGAGTTTCATGTTTAAGGGTATTGCTGATTGATTACTTGAATTATTTGTAAGAAAATTAGCCAGGAGTATGTGGTTAACATTTATATTTGAGATTCCTTGAAACTCCAAAGGAGATATACATTATAACTTAATACACAGAACAAAGAAGATAAAGTTATCTTTCTTTGAAATGCAGGTATTCTATTAATTTCCATGAAGTGGTATCTTGCTTCAGCAATATACCCCTTTACATAGGAAAGAAATAGTAAATAATAAAATCAAATACCATAGATTATTTAATTTTACATTGCCTTTCTGTCAAGAAACTCACTGAGAATAAGTTCTCTGATATTTATTCTTTAGATGTTTGATTAACCATTAGGAAGTGAAATGGTTTACATTGGCCTCCATTTTTATGTCTTAAGAAAACAAACAATAACAACAAAAAACTATCTAAAATCTTTCTCCTGGTTCTAGATAATATTTTGAAGTGCTACTTAAAATAAAGAAATCCTTACCAATGAGGACAGGAGTACAAAACACTAACTCTCTTCTGACTCAAAGAACTGTTAAGACTTTAGGACTGAGGTAACTACATACCAGTCAGGGTACCTTAGAGATCCTCTTCTCTTGTATTTGAACAGTCATACCCACCTGATACAAAATGGGGAACACAGGAAAGAGATAGAAAGAAAAAGGGGGAAATTCTTTTTTTTATATATTTTTCTCCAATAATGTGATATTGGTGATGCTTTTGATATAATAGTTTCTTTTTGGGGGTGGCAAAATATACTTAATCACTTGGTCATCTTTCTCATGCCAAATACCATAAAATTTCTCTTAAGTTCATCTTAAAAGTAAGAAGTCAGGTTAAACTAAAGCTTTTCAACAACCTTTTGAAAGGACAGAAGTGATCTAAGAAGACTTTAAATTGTCTCCCCATAGTAGACTATTTGAGGATTCCATAATGATTATTTAAAGCAACTATCCTTTTGAATAAGCTTAAGAGTCCTAAGTAAGTGTCCCAGTTAGATAATTTATTATGTCACTAGTTAAAGTTGACTGCAAAATAGATTTCCTATTTTCATCCATTTCATCCAAGCTAGGAATTTTCCATGTTCATAATATTAGATTCACACGTATTCAATATTCACAGATTGGCCAGATATTCAATCTTAATATAGACATCTAAGAATATAAGTTACTCAGTTGAAATGTAGTATTTCAAATTGTGGAAATCAAGCAACTCGATGAGAAATTAAATTACTGTTGCAAAGTTACTTTTTCTAGCTCATCAACAAAGTGAAGAAAAGGTTTTAAAGCAGTAAAAGACAAGGTTGTTAATTTTAGGCAAAAATTCAATTTTTAAAAGTAAGTTTTATTAAGATATCTTATCCTGGTGAATTTTATCTTGCAGAAAGTTTAGAAGTCCCCAAAACAAATCATCAATTGAAGAACAATATGCTTAATATAGGTTCCTGGCCAGGGAACAAGGGCTAGTAAAAATACATTTTCCTAGTCTTGCAAATCTTATCAAAAAAGACTTCAAACTGAAAAGGAAAGAAAAATGGAAAAAAAAATGTCTGTGAATGTATTCATCAAGCTAGATACCATGGAGATTAGCAACAATGTAGTAAGACAAAGAGTGGTAGAGATACCCAGAAATACCCAGTATATAAAAACACCAAAAGAGGAGCCAGGGGCCCCAGATGTACAGGTAACAATGCGAACTAAAGATCTTAATGCAATTGATGAGCAAATTTGCCCTAGTAAGTGGGATGAGACCCATAACTAGAAGACAGTTACAGAAAAGCACCTGCCATTCCAAAAAAACCAGAACTGTGAGGTGGAGGGGGAGAGCAAAAAGAATATTATATATTAAAGAGATCTACTTGTGAAAAAATCCAGCAGTCAGAGCTGGAAAAGCACACTAGAGAGAGCATTTCGGTGAAGATCAAGACGGGGAAACCAAAGTGATATTGTCATCAGTGTGTACCACCACCTGGGCAGAAAGAGGAACTACATGCATTTGGGAAACAGATCAAAGGGCCGGCATAGAGGCATCTTTAATCACCTGGACACCTGCCAGAGCTTCTGACCAAAACAGAAGAGTGAATAATTCCTTAACTGGCCTTGCTGATATTTTCATACTTCAAAAGATAAAGGAACCAATAAGGGCAAATCAGGAGAAACTGGTTGCTACAGTGATAATGATGATAATCTTGTGGAAAACTGACAATTCCATCACATGATTTGTAATAGAGAGAGAGAAAAGTTAGAGATATATAGTCTGATATTTTGGGAGAGATTTCAAAACATTCAAAGAAAGGAAAGGTAGAATCCCAAGGATAAAAATTCATGAGGAAAAAAGTAACTATTTAAAGAGAACAATATGGGGGCAGCTAGGTGGTGCAGTGGATAGAGCACCAGCCCTGGAGTCAGGAGTACCTGAGTTCAAATCCAGCCTCAGACACTTAACACTTACTAGCGGTGTGACCCTGGACAAGTCACTTAACCCCAACTGCTCCACTTAAAAAAAATAAAGATAACAATATGGATGCACAAGAAATTCAACTACCAAATTAGATTTTTAAAAATTAAATCCCCCCCCCCCCGCCCTGGCAATTATCAAGCATTTCTCTTTTCTCACCAACCTAGATTTTAAAGATGTAGAGAAGATGGAAAAAGTTAGCTAAGGATAAATATAAAAACATAGCATGACAGGAGTGGTTAAAACTCAGAATGTTTCAGTTGAAACTAGAAAAATGAAGGACATTCAGAAAGGAGCTGCTATTGCTTAGTTAGGATGGATGGAATGATAAGGGACAAGGAAGGACAGATAGAACACCTCATCTCTTATTTTGCTTATGTTTTCTCTAACAAAGAGAGTTTATGCCCAAGAGAAGGAGGAAGATAAAAAGAGTTGCTAGCAACCCTTGATGCTCTCAAGTCATGTGACCCAGATGAACTACATTCTAGGGCAGTGAAGGGACTGGCTGAAGTTGATTCTTGAGTAAAGCGACCTTTGAAAGCCCCTGGAGAAATGTATAGGTTCCTCAGAACCGGGGAAAGGTAATTGATAATTCAATTTTCAAAAAAAAGGGAAGATGATAGAATCTGCAAAGTAAAGACTTGACTCTAATTCCTGGCAAATTTTGGAAATGTATTAAAGGGAACAACATCTAGAAAAGAAGCAGGGTTTACAAAGTGCTAGCATGGCTTCGACAGGAACAAGTCATGTCAATATAATGTCCTTTATTGCAGGATTACTCAACTCGTAGATCAGGGAAATATTGCAGATCCAATTTACCTAGATCTTAAGCAAAGCATTTAAAACAGTTTTTTATGCTACCTTTGTGGACAAGACAAAGACTCTAGACTAAACAATAGCACAAGTAGGTTGAATGGGCAGACCCAAAGAATGGTCATGAACATTATTATCTATTCCCATGGAGAGCTCCAGGGATCTGTGCTTGGCTCTGTGCTGTGTAACACTTTATCAGAGATAAAGATACTGACGACATGTTTATCAGATTTACAAATGACTCAAAGCTGAGAGGAACAGCCAACACACTCAGTAACAGAGAGCTTGGTATAATTGTTAAAGCACTCCACCTGGAGTCTCAGACATTGGTTCAAATCTTGTCTCAGAGGCTTACTAGCTAAGGAAGTGAAGCAGGTTGTTTAACCTCCCTAAGCTTGTTTCGTCATTTATAAGATGAGGATAATAATAGCCCTTAATATAGGAAAAGCATTTTGCAATCCTTAAAATGTCATATTAATGTAACCTATTACTGAGTCAAAATTCAAAAAGATCTTGATGGGATAGAATATTGGGATAAATCTAGTAAGAGTAAATTGAATATGAAATATACAAAGTTTTATACAGGAGCTCAGAAAATAACTTCAGAAGTATAAATACAGGGGGAGGTTTGCATAGACAGTTGGTCTGAAAAAGGTCCTGGGGTTTTAGTGGACTGCATGCTCCATAGGAGTCAATGGTGTGATCTGGAAGCCAAGAAAGCAGGTGGAATATACTGTCAATGCCTGGGAGGTGATAGTGCTACTGTCCTCCACCTTGGTAATGTCAGCTCTAGAATATCGTGTTCAGTTCTGGATACCACAATTTAGGATGGGCAATATTAAATTGGTTAAGAATGATCAGAACAGTGGAAGACCTTCAGTTCATGCCATAGGAGGATTGTTTGGAGAAACAGAGGACATTTAATATTAATGAAGAAACTTATGGGGGTGGGAGGTGGACGTAAGGGAGATAGCAATGTCTTTAAGAATCTGAAGGGCTGCCATACAGAAGAGAAGATGGATTTATTTTGCTGGGCAGTAGAGGACAGAACTAGGAGTGACAGGTGGAAGTTGTAAAGAGAAAAATGGAGCCTGAATGTCAGGAAACACTTCCAAATGATCTGAGGGGTTCAAACATGGGTTGGGCTGCCTGCACAGCGATGGGCTACCTCACACTGGAAGTCCTTAAGAAAGACAAGATGACTACTTGTTGAGTGTTTTGCAGACATGGGTTATTGCTCTGGTAGAAATTGGCCTCGATGTTTTCTGAGGTCCCTTCCAACTGAGAATCTGTGAATGAGCTACTGTTCTTACAAACAGCTAGGGGTGCCATATTCTTTTCAGTTTAATGCCAAGATCTCTGAGGACATTAATGAAAATTAAGATATAACCCTAGTCAGTTGAAAATTAATGGAAAGTAACTTTGGGCACTGGGTTCAAGTTGACAAAGGAAAATATCACATACCATTTATCATTACATACATTAAGTAAGATGAACTTAAGACCATGAAAATACTTCAAACTAAGAAAATTTGGATTGAGTGTATTGAAGACATGCAAGTGCTTGGTACACAGTAAGTTCATAAAATTCATGTTCATTCATTTGTTAATTCATGAAAATTATTAAGTGTACTGGATGGATTTCTAGACAGATTGTAAAAGACTCCTGAAAGATATGATTGAGCTTGGTCTAAAGCATAAATTCTGTTTCATTTTTAGGGATGGATTTAAAAAGTTAACTTCATGTAAAGCTATTGGTATGAAAAATAATTAGCTACTTTTCCATTTGGAAGTTAGTCTTATTTTTTGTGGTGATGGAGGGCATTTTCAGTGAGATACAAAAGCAGACTAAACAGCATACTATGTCATTTATTATGATTTATTTTGTCTAATTCATGGATTGTTACAGATTGTTACAGATACCCCTAAAGGGTGATAAGAAGGTCTTATCTCTCCAGTGCTATACTTTAAGAATATTTTAGGGGGCAGCTAGGTGGCACAGTGGATAAAGCACTGGCCCTAGATTCATGAGGACCTGAGTTCAAATCCAGCCTCAGACACTTGACACTTACTTAGCTGTGTGACCCTGGGCAAGTCACTTAACCCTCACTGCCCTGCCCCCCCCTCCCAAAATAAAAGTAAAAAAAAAATTAGAATTATGGAATTCTGATACACTAAAACATAATTTCTTCTCAGGTTTGGCATGAAAAGAGTGGTGTTTTGAAAGTCACATAAGTGAAAGAAAATCCAAAAGGTTCTCTAGATTCCTAGGCGATTGCTGAGTGTCACGGAATTTCTAAATTGCAGGAGTGTATACTACACCACGTTAAGAGGTGAAGAAACTAGCGGGAATGCAGAAAATGATTAGGTCCTTCTTTTTTTTTTTTTTTCTTTTTTTAGTGAGGCAATCGGGGTTAAGTGACTTGCCCAAGGTCACACAGCTAGTAAGTGTTAAGTGTCTGAGGGCAGATCTGAACTCAGGTACTCCTGACTCCAGGGCTGGTGCTTTATCCACTGCGACACCTAGCTGCCCCGGTCCTTCTTTACTTAGTGAATGCCATATGCATTAAAGCTCTCTACCACTGGAGGTTTCTGAACAGAATTTGAATGGTTACTTGTTGGGCATTTATGTTTTAGGTCGCAGCTAGATTCAAAGTTATCTTCCAATTCTGAGATTTTATGTCTTGTAATTTTTAAATATCACGATGCAATATATATATGTGCTGTAACTATTTTCCTCAAAGACTGTGAAAATAATCTTTTAAATATTTTGGATCAATTGTGTTATGAGAAGAAAAAAGGCCTGTCTCAAACTGACTTTCAAGGTTACCTCCTGTACTCTGGGATGGAAGTACTACTTAGTATCGCCTCCTGCCTTCTGACCTAAAGTGGGGAAAAAGGCCTTACAGAAAGAGACGAAGTGATCTCACCTCAGCTTTTACTATCCTATCCACGATGGTCTCCAGTGTTTCCAGCTTGCTGCACTTCACAACACCTTCAAAATATTGGGAGCGGTGCTGAAGGGCTTGCGTCACTGTGATATCTAAGTTATTATATGTTTTTTCAGCAGCAAGGTTCTATAATAAAGCAATTAAGGCAGTCAAATCCTTTGATTTCAAATCACTCTAACGGTAAAAATTAGTAACTTTAAAAGACCAAACTACACGTGCAACAGCTTTTTGATGATGAAACACCACAGCAGAACAAAATGTTTCTACCATTTTAGAATACAGCCAAAATGATCATTACTGCTTGGCTGTGATCAGTAATAACTAAAGAATATATGATTTTGTGCCCTATACTGATGCAACTCTGTGCCCCCTACTCCCAAATTAATGTTTCTTCTTACTCTGAAGGAGCAGAACCTTTCTGGCATCTGGACTGGGGGAGCAGTTGGTTATACATACGATTAACTAGCTAGAAGGCTGTGATAGGGCTAAAGAGCCGCAAGATCATCCATCTGCCTAGGAATATTTTAACTGTTCTAAGGATCCTGTTTTACATTGTGGAGGGCTTGGGGAACCACATCCAGTCAACAATAATGCTAAGGGCAGGAGGGAATTCCCAGAGACCCAAATGACCTTAGAAGCTTCTAATGAATTCTAGAGAGCTCCTAGCAAAGCAAGACTAAAATTTTAGTGCTGAGAGTACACAGGGATGGGGAGAAATTTGCCTATAACCACCTTGGGGTTTCCTAGACTAACTGAGAATAAAGTACCTGGAGGTGGTTCCCTGATCAGCTCTGGTCTTTAAGGCTCACCCTGGTTTGAATCCACATCAATGAAGACTTGTCTCAGAGTTTAGCCAGAAAGCCTGACAGCTACCAAACCGCTAAGGTATGTTCGACAACCTTCTGTTGGTTAACCAGAGCCAACAGTGCAACTGAAAATGGTGTCCCATTATAGCATCTCATGGAATATATATATGCCAGTCCCCCTTTCTCATAAAGGATAAAAAGAAAGAATGCAAAGGATGCATAGAGAAATGGATTATCAAACATAAACATGAGTTCTAAACAAATAGACTTTAATATTATTACATTTAATAAAATTGGCTGTTTTCATTTAGAAAAGAAGTAAATATCAAAAAACAAATTAGTGACTAGATAAGGTTTTAAAATGCATTCTACATATGAGTTGTGATAAAATTAAAAAAATACTTACTATTACATCAAATTTGGAATAAATATCTACAACTTTTCCTAGAAATAAAAATATACATTAGAAAAAATATCTTAGAAACAAATCAGAAGGTCATTTTCTTAATAATCAATATGATATTCAAAATAGGATCAACTAGGAATAAAACATTAAATATATTTAAATGGTCATGAAATTACGCATTCTAATAGAGAATGTAGAAATAAAGGAGCTAATATGATCATTTTCCTGGTTTTACTTTTAACACACATAAATCTGATTTTCAGTTTAATTCAATTTACTTAAACATTTATTTAATACCCATAAGGCAGCAAAGTCATGGGGGTAGTAGACAGAAAATTATGGAATCATTTAGACCTGGGTTCAAGGTTCTTTTCTGACATGTACAAGTTGTAAGACCTTGATTGGGCAAGTCAATTTAACCTCTCAGGACCCTGGAAAACATTTTAAGACTACAAGTTAAGCAGCTGTCAATCTATTTTGGTAGAGGACATTTCTTCATTGCAATTCCATATGCCAATGAAATTACATGCCCAAAAGAACCGCCCCCCCCCAAACTCCTTATGTATAAAACTCTGCGCTAGGCTATGGGTATACAAATAGAAAAATTAAATAGATTCTGCCCTCAAAGAGCTTACATTCCACTGTGAGGAATGTAATATGCACACAAATACAATGTAATATGAGAAGGGATTGAGCATCTCTCATTTGATATTTGACAGATTTCATGCTCTACATATATTTAATAAATCTTTCTTTGTTGTACTAAGAGTACATAGGGATACTTTGAACTAAGTGGCCAAAAATTAAACATTTGGTTTCCAATTGCAGATAATAAAGTTTTTTCTATTCACATTACCATGGTTAAATGTACAAACCTGACTCATCCACAACAGGCAAAGCTGATATCCGTCTTTCTACAAATATATTCAAGGCTTTAATGATAGGAGTGTCTGGATGTATAAAGGCAATGTTGTGGTATGTTCCTATTCCAAGTTCATCTAGGTTCTGTTTCATGAAGGCAGGCTTTGGCATCTCAGACACCTAGACAGGAAGATAAATGTAGAGGCTCTAGCAAACCAAAATTGGCCTTTGTGTTCAAATGCCCAGATATGAGTGAAAAAGTAGGTATAAGCAAATTGAAGTTAGTCTTTTCTAACAATCTAACTGGAAGTCTGAATTAACATGAAAAAAATTACATGTAAAAATTCTATTTTTATTCAAATTTATATTAAGAAATTAAGTAATGATACTTGGTATTGTTACATTTTTATAAAATACTGAATAAAATCAGATGTTTAATATTGCGTTCTCCCTCTCTCTTAGTTAAATAAAGGTGGGTGGGAGAAGGAAGCAACAGGTGAAATTAAGACCTGTTGGCCACCAATTTTCCTTTGTGGCTAAGAATTTACTCTATTTTTGTCCTGCTGTCACGTCAGCATCAAATATTATTTAGTAAGGGCCCACATACCTACTACTCAAAGCATCTGTTGGTGGCTATTCTAGGCATAAATGAAATTAATCTTCATACCACTCCACCTCTATACCCTGAATTCTCTTCTGCATGCTATTAGCTTTTGTCCATTAGAAAACATGGATGAACTAGTTGCCTTGGAGAATAGAACAGGACATAAAAAATAACTTTTCTTTCAAGGTGGGCTATTTTTAAAGGGATAATAGGAGGAGGGAGAAATCAGAAGAGAAAGGCCTAGGGGTATTTTTGACTATAATAAAATAAGGTCTACTGTTTCAAAAATCCACCTTTTAGAAAGGGTACAGTTGATTCCATCCTCCTGGTGTACCTTATAATTATCAGGAAAAGATGAACAATTAGAAGAAACAAAATGTTCAAGTCAAAGAGTTCATCAATATTCAAAGCATGAGAATCCTAGAAATTTAGAGAAAAAAGAAAGACCTATTAGGTCATCTAGTCCAACTCAGTATAGGAATTGTTCCCTATGTTATATGTTACCTTAGGCTTTTTTGGGTAAATATCTGAAGGAGTAATATCATCTAAAGAAAATTATCTCATATTTTGTAAAGATGAGGCTCAAAATGTTTCATTAGATTTCCATTTTCTTTTTTTTTTTTTTTGTATTTTGTCTAACTGCTAACTTTAATTCTAAAACCACGATTACTAATTACCAAGTTGGCCCAAATATAAGGCAGTATAAGTATTTCATGTAAAATGACTTTTAAACCTTGATTTGCTCCTTTCACAGTGCTACTGCTCCCAAAGCACCTTATAACTTTGGGCTTCAACTACTAAGCTCTACTGTGTTCTTCAGAACATGACAGAAAAAAGCCTGCTTATCAGGAGAGAGGCACACTCTCTTAGGAATATTGAGTCTACTTTCCCTGTATAATTTTTTAAAAATATCACATTTCTTTATTAAGCCTAATGTTCTTCAAATCTCTCTAATCCCTCCCACTTTCCTTTTTAGCATCCATTTAAATATGAAAAGCAGAATTTGCAAACTGAGCTCTTAGTCAAGTCATGGCAAAAGTCAAGGCAGGTTTTGGTCACAAGCTTGGTTTGAAACACAAGCAAATCAAAAAGGCTCCAAGGGAAAAAGGGTGAAAAAGCACAGGCCTTGGAGTCAGAAGATGAGCTCAAGTTGTAGAGCTTTATATAAGGGTGAATCTGGGCAAACCATTTAAGCTCTCTGACCTTCAGGGTCCTCAATATGTAAAAGGGGCACATATTTGCACTACTTGCCTCACATGGATGTGAGAAAAGAGCTTTGTGAACAGACAAGTTTTACTTAAGTGAGATTGATTATCATTATGAACAGTAACAAAATGCCTTTTACAGCAGTTCTCTCAAGCACTAAGCCTCCAACCCTAATGGTAACTGATAACCAGAAAGGTCCTGGGGAGAGAGAGGGGTTTTGGCTGCTTCCCCTCACCCTGACCTGATGGACTTTTTTCCTACAATGGAGCTGAGGTGAAAAAGGATAGAAAACCAGTTCTGAAGTAGATTAATATCTCCTGACTTAGATTAGCTCTTCTGAAACACCATGGAGACTGCCATTATTTCTGCTTAACATATGACTTATATTTTCAAATTTAATGATAGGTTTTCCAAAAAATTACTCATAACTAGTCAAGCTCCCGGTTTATTTCTGTGCTTTTCTTGGGATTGCTAACCAAATGGCCAGTTAGTGATAATTGTGAGGGAGGTTAGTACTGGGCAATGTCTCTGGAATTGAGATCATCTCATTTCAAAGGCCACTGAATGTAGCCCACAGAAAATACAGCCCTAAATTTGGACCAAGATGACATTTTATTTCCTAAAAGTTTTGCTCTCTTTGGATTTCTCTGTTTCCATTCCGCTTTAAAAAGAAACTCTGGCTAGAATGTCTTTCTGTATGGATATTTCTAAAAACACAGCCTCACAGAGCACTATAAAACACTGCATAATCAGCTTACTTTTCCCATATATTAATACTTCCATGTCCTTAAAGAAACTGGTTTTTTCAAGTCTCTTCTGTTTCTCTACATATTTTGTATGAGGGAGAGGAAAATATTTCAAATTAGATGGAGAATTATACATACGATCATACTTGCAAGAGGAAAGGCTCCACTGCTTATTGGCAAGAAATCTGAGCGTATGGAGTAAGTTTTTACAGCGAGGTGAAAAACTGAAGTTTAGAAATGAAGATTTCAAAACTAACAGTTTACTTTATTAATGGTGAGTGGTTTTATTTACTTGAAGTCAATTAGTTGAAGCAAATGCAACTAATTATGTCTTATAGAAATACTAAAAGCTACTTACAAATAGCTGAAGAAACTTGAGTATTCTTTTGTGGGTAAGTATATAAAGTGCGTTCCCACTGACAGGGTCGATTACTGGCAATCTGTGGATTTTATTTTTGATCAATGAGTTTACAGCATCGAAGAGACTGTGGAAAAACCATCAAAGCTATTAGCAGATTCTGATGGTGGAGAAATCACAAGACTTTTGGAGCATCACTGAAAGAGAAGCATTCCCAATGCTTATCACAGTAATAAAAATACAAATCGATTTTAAACAGGTTTTGAAAAATTTTTATACTGAGGGAGAAGATCACAGCAAATCCACTTGTTTATATCTATCTCATGGAACCCAAGTATTGATAGTACTTGATTTTTCACAGGGCATGTTAATAAATCTCAGATGCAAGCAAAGAAAGAGGAATCATGGAAATTCAACCATCTATAGGGAAGCCAGTACAAGGAATTTCTAAAGTTAGTCCATAATTTCATCTGAAAATGACTAAGTGTGTATACTTGCACACAAGATAGTAAAGGAACAGGTGTTTGGGATTAATGAGTTAATGGTTTCAACTCTGACCTGGTAGGAACCTGGGCATACCCTGTATGTATAGGCCTCATATTCAACTCTGCCTTTCTTTCTTTTCTTTTTTTTTTTTTTAGTGAGGCAATTGGGGTCAAGTGACTTGCCCAGGGTCACACAGCTAGTAAGTGTTAAGTGTCTGAGGCCAGATTTGAACTCAGGTACTCCTGACTCCAGGGCTGGTGCTCTATCCACTGTGCCACCTAGCTGCCCCCAACTCTGCCTTTCTTAAGGCTGCCTATAAGAAAGCCAGTGAGTGTACCTCTTTACTCAGATTTATAAACACAATCATTCCCGAGAATGTTACATGAAGAGCAGCTTGTTCTTTTGTTCATTTCTGAATTGACAGCTTCACAACTACAGGTTTCCTCGACCATCACTAAGCCTTTGGGGCAGCAAAAGCTGATGTCCTTAAAACATGGAAGGGACTATCTAACCATGCTCTGGTGCCTCCTCTTTGTCAAACTGGACAGCAGCCCTAAGTTTACTCACTTTTATCATTTCAATTTGGCTAGTGACATGCCTTTAGAATTTAATGGTGGGTTTTATATGACAGTAAATCTATCATTCTACTAAATTTTTTTTCTCTGATATATTTGACAATTTTGTTAAATATTTCCCAATTACATTTAAAATGTTTTTAACGTTTATTTCTAAGATTTTTGGGTTCCAAATTCCCTCCCTCCCTTGTCCTCCCCTACTCCTTGAAAAGGCAAGCAATATGATATTAATTATACATATGAATTCATACAAAACATATTTCCATATTATCCATGTTGCAAAAGAAAATGCAACAAAAATAGAGTGAAAAATGATGCTTCAATCTACACTCAGGCCTTACTGATAAAATTGATAAAACTGAATGAGCATTTTTTAAAAATTGAAAAATAAGCTTACCTTGCATCTGGGGATATATTCACTAAAGGTTTGAATGTTTCTTGTAAATAAAGTTCTGTAATTAGGAAAAGAAAATATGTAGTTATTAAGATGGTCTACACAGTTTATTATTAGCACATAAATTAAGCATCTCTGTAAATTCATGGACTAAAATTAAAAGTATGAATAGCTTCAATCAAAGAAACACAACTCATTCAAAGTTTCTGTATTAATTATATTTATATACTATTAAAAAAACCTTCTAGATTCTGCTTTGGTGAGTTACTTTTAAAGGAAAATGAAATATTTAAGTAAACAATACCACAATAGACTCTAAAAATATGGAACTAAGATCAAATAATATGATAAAGAGTCATACCAGCAGAGGTCAGTAGAACTCCATAAAGTAATATCTTGGGGGCGGAAATTACTGCACTAAAAATTTGTAGGCTAAAAGCATCAAATTTTAGACCAAATTCAGTAATAGAAAACATCAAAGTAGCAAAGTATTTTGCTGTACTAGACTTTTGTTTTACTTAATATTATTCAAAATGAGTGGCCATGGGCTGGGCCTTGAGATTTTTTTCCTACCACAATTTTTCACTGTGATATCTCTTATAATAGGTTTTCCTCCTAAATCCAAAATTCTATATACTGGAATTTAGTATATAGAGACTTTGTCTTAGGGCTTAAATTATAAAAGTACCAAAACAATCCAGGTAAAGTGTCTTTCCAAATGATCAATGGTCCCTTAATGTCTTTTTCTCAGTTCTCATCCTTGACCTCTCTGGAACTTCTGATGATGCAGGTCATGCTGTCTAGGTTTTTGTGACACTGCTAGAGAGCAGTTCTCATTCTACCATTTATTCTAAGTTTCCTTAGCTGGATATTCATCCAGGTAATGACTACTAATCATAGGTGTCCCTTAAAGTTTTGTCCTGGGACCTCTTTTCTTCTCCTTCTATACTATTTCAGCTTCCAATGATTCAACCATCACCTTTTATGCAGACAATTTTCAGATCAATTTATCCAGTTCTAAGCATTGTCCTGACCTTTAGTCTTGTAACTTCAACTGGCTATTAGATAATTCTCATGATCATTTCTCTCCAACTTTGCCGTATTCCAAACTTGCCTAATACTGTCTAGGCCAGGGTACCACCATCCTAACCAGTTAGCCAAGCTTCTCCATCTGGGTGTCAGCTACAGCTCTTCACTCTTACTCACTCCTGACATGTCCAATCTCTTGCCATGTCTGTTATTTTTACCTTCACAACATCTCCGGTATACCCCCTCTTTTCTCCTCTGACACAGCTGCCACCCTGGTTCAGGCCCTCATCCCCTCAAAGATGAACTACTGCAACAGTTTTCCCATTTCCCTGCCTGAAGCCTCTCCCTGGTCTGGTCCATTCTCCAGCTACTAAAGTGATCTTCCTAAATTGCAGGCCTGGCCATGTCATGCTCCTCCACCCCTCTTACATCCGAGGTCAAACATAAAATGCTCTGTTGGCTTTTAAAGCCCCTTCCAAGAAAGGAAGTAAAGAAGCATGTCTAAGCACCTGCTCTATACAAGGCACTGTGCTAAGTGCTTGACAGGTATCTCCTTGAATCTTCACAACAATACTGGGAAGAAGGTGCTTTATGATCCCCATTTTACCAATGAGGAAGCTGAAGCTGACAGGGGTTAAGTGATTGGCTCAGGGTCACAGGGCCCTTATGAGTCAGACCAGATTTGAGCTCAGATCTTTCTGATTCCAAGTACAGTACTCTATTCACTGCACCACCTAGATGCTAACTCGGCCCAATCTTCTTATACTTTACCCCCTTCAACTCAACAATACAGCAACACTGGCCTGCTTGCTGCACCTGTAACAGGGCCCAGCACTTCCCAACTCCCTGACTTTTCACTGGTTGTCTCACAGACCCAGGAAATCTCTCCTCCTCATCTCCACCCTCAAGCTTCCCAAGCTTCTTTTAAGTTTCTAATCCTAATTTTTCTGAGTATATCTCTTAAATGTACATGTTTATTTGCATGTTGTCTCTCCTATTAAAAACCAGAACACCTTAAAGGCACAGCATGTTTTTCTCTTCATTTCCCCAGTACTTAGCACAGTACCTGGCACATAGTAAACACTCAATAAATGTTTATTGACTCAACTTTTGCTGTTGAGATGGTTCCAGGACAGGGGAGATTTAACTTGGAGTCCCTAAATAGATTTCTGAGAGTCCATGAACTTTGATGGGAAAAATTAGATCTTTAATTTTTCTAACTTCTAAATGAAATTTAGGATTTTTTTCAACTGAATTAAAAAAACAACAACAAACCAATCTTATTCTGAGGAGTCCAAAGATTTCACCAGTTTGTCAAAAGAATCCGTGACATAAAAAAGGGAAAGAACTGCTCTAGTTGGACCCCAAGGATAGCATTATAATTGTAGATGTGATTAATTTCTTTAGTTTGACAACATGAACTGTCCCTAGCAAATTCATGGGATCACATCTTCTAGTACGTCATTTGTACTCTACATAGCCCCCAAACTATATTCCTACATACAGCAGACACAACAAATGCTTGTCGAATGAAGCAAAGTAATGTAGTTCTGATAAGATTTTAACAGAGAATAGTTTCACAGTTATGAAACTAATCTCCTTACAAATGGTTTATATCAGATAAGTGTGTTCTAGCAAGGAATGATACGGCAAAAGAAACCAAACAAACAAACTTCAAGTACAAGCTCTTCTTGGGGAAAGTTTATATTAAGGGTGAAAAGACATATCATGTAACATGACTCAACCTAGTTTGGAGTTCATTTGTCTAGTTTTTTATGTTAAATTAAAAGATAATTGTTGTTCAGTTGTGTCCGACTCTTCATGACCCCATTTGAGGTTTTCTTGGCAAAGAAACTGAAGTGGTTTGCCATTTCCTCCTCCAGCTCATTTTACAGTTGAGGGACTGAGTGAGGCAAACCAGGTGAAGTGAATTGCTCAGGGTCACACAGCTGGTAAATGTCTGAGGCCAGATTTGAACTCAGGAAGGTTTGTTTTCTAGACTCCAGGCCTGGTGCTCCATCCACTGTACCACCTAGCTGCCCCTAAAAGATAATTAACTTTTAAATAAAAATAATGTATGTGTTTCTTCTAAGGCAACTATTCTTTCTACACCTTCAGAACAAAGAGAAACATTTAATGGTAACAGCAGCTAGTATAGTATTGTGGAAAGTATGGTGTTCTGGACCAAGGACAAGTCATTTGCCTTCTTTTATATCTTTGGTTTTCTCATTTGAAAAATGGGGATAATATTTGCACTCTATACTAAACAGAGTTGTTGCAAGGAAAGTGCTTTATAAACTGGTGTAATACAAATGTGAGCTATTATTACTTTAATCTGAGAATATAGATTTAGTATAAGAATTGCCTGGAATAAAAGGTTATGTATTAAAAGTAGTTACAGATTCATAGTGATGATGATGCTAACAATGATGACCACACTTACATGGCACTTAAGGTCTGCAATATTCTTACACATATTATCCATCTTAATTGATCTTGGCAATAGCCCAGTGAAGGAGGTGATCTCTTACTCCTTTACATTTGAGAATCCAAAGTGACTCTCCCAAAAGAAATACCTACCTTATTGCTTGGCAATTACAGGAAAATTTACGTCCAACATGACTTACAAAGCCCTCTGCAATCACTCTGTGAAAAGAGCTGAGTGAGCTGGGCCCATTTCACACAGAATGTTGAGGCCAAGGCAATTCAAATAACTTGCTCAAGGTTATATAACAAAGGAAACCATTGCTGAATTTGAATCTGTTGCTTAGCAGATTTTTCTGCCTTCTGCTACGTACCAATGAAACCTCTATTCTGAAGGAAAAAACCCCACTGTTTTCATTAACATGTTTTATTCTTGAATAGAGAGAAGAGGAAAGGGGGGGGGAGAGAGAAAAGTCTATATACATAGCCTAAGTCAAATTTTTTTTTACATAATATTATATTTTTAGCTAATAAAAATGATGCTTACCCCTCCACGTTTCAATCTTATGTTCTTCTAATTCATAAATCTGTACCTGAAACAAGAGAAGAAAAACTGTCTTTTGTAAATGTGTATTTATATATGGAAAATACTAAACGAGAAAAAAAGGATAATTCTGATAGATGCAACAAACTCATTAGACACCAACAATTTAGCAGAGGGAATTAATTAAGATAAAAATTCAGGAATGCTGTGTGATGATGTGAGAAGCATATAAAGTGTTTTGAGTTGTTTAAGAAGATGTTCTCTATATTTAAAGCATACATAGTAAATCAGTACCTTGTGATATAAACTTTAAATGACAAAATATTCTACCATAATTAGATATGAATTATAGTCTTGACTGTGCCTTTTTCTAAGGACATGGAAGATTACTATTAAGTCAGAGGCTGAGAGTGAGTTTAGGGACACACGTTATTTACTATGTGGGCTCTATCAACCACACAAGTGTTTACTGAGTATCTGCTATGTCCTGAGCACCATTCTAGTTCCTAAGGAGGTTACGGAAGCAAAAGGCATATTCTCTAATATTAAGAAGCTGGAAACTGAGGCAGGGAGACAAGATATACCCACATGAAATAATCTCCAGAGGCTAGGAGAATTTGAGGGAGCCCTGACAGCATGGGACTTATGGGAGGACAGAGACAAGAGTCACACAGGATGGGCAGGCATGGATAAGTTGTGAGCTTTATCTTTGGAGGGAACTCATGAACCGATGAGATCACAGATCCATTTGAGTATTTTAGTCTTGAGCACTGGGAACAACATAGTTATGCTTTAATATATGTAGTATATACTTTAAATACTATAGAAGCTCAAAGCAGAGTAAATAAGTGTGAATTATGGTAATCAAAGAGGACCATAAGGAAGTGTTGGACTACAATGGACTAAGGACAGGCCACCTGGGAAAGGAAGATGAAGACAAGAAAGGGATGTTTTTTGGATAGAGAGGAAATCAGACTGACTATAGAGCATGGAGGGTTTGTCATGGAGAAAGAAAGGATAAAATAGGGACTATAATTAGGGAAATCTTGAAAAGCCTGAGAGGTGAGTCTAAGTACATGGTGCTAGACTATGACTGAGAGGGCATAATTTTTGATGCTATATTTTTAGTCATAAGAAAATTAAATGATGAGAGTAGATTAAGATCTCCAAAGGAGACTATATAGAAAAAAGAGGAGAGAGGGCTAAGACTTCAGTAATATACATTTCGAGCAAATAAGGAAGAAGAACAAATCAAGGAGACAGGGGAAGAGTTAGAAAAGTTGGAAGAGGTAGGAAATGCTCCATAAGCCAATGGTGAATATCTTGAATATATAATAGCAACTGATCTACTGTAGTATGCTAAAGATTAGGTATAAATAACTCATCTAGAAAGTAACTATCGGTTACAGTTCCAAAATGGAAAAAATCTACTGTTTGGATAAGAATATTTCATCTACTGATAGTAAAGGTACCAGTGATAAAACTATAATAAAAGAGAAAAAAAGGTTTTTGATGGATTGTCCCACTTGTATCAGCAATCAAGTATTTATTAAGTATCCATTAGGGTCAGATACCAGGCTAGTTGCTGGGGACACAAAAACAAAACAATCCCCTCAAATTCTACACTATCATCATATTGTAATAGGGAAGCAATATACACATATATAGGTATATATAAAACACATTAAGGTGAGGTAACTGCGTTGGGGAAAGGAATTAACTGCAGGGAGAATCAGGAAAGAACTCATGAAAAAGGTGGTGGGTTCTGGGACTGAGTCCTGAAGGAAGTCAGAGTGAATTCTAGGTATGGGAAATAGCCAAGGCAAAGGCCAGGACATGGCAGATGGAATGCCATGTGGGAGGAACAGGTTGAAGTGCATGAAGAAGAGATGTGTAACAGACTCAAAAGGTAGGATGGGACTAGGTTGTGACAATCTGAGGAATTTTTATTTGATCCTAAAAGGAATTGGGGAGCCACTGAAGTAACTGAATTGGGGGAGGTGTCACATGGACAAATCACCTTGCAAGCTATATGGAGAATGGATTAGAATGAGTAGAGACTTGCCAGTGAATCCAATTCAGAGGATGTGGCAGAGGTGATGAGGTCCTGAATTTGGATAGACACCATTGAATGAATTTGGAAGTTCATTGAGTGAGAGATGTTGTAGACAGAGAAAAGCTGAGATATGTCAACTGGTTACATATATGTAGTAAAAATGATAGTGAAGGGTCAAGGATGACAATGAGTTTGAGAACCGGAGTGACTGAAAGACCAGTGATGCCCTTAACAATAATTGGGAAATTTGAAAAAGGGTGAAAGAAGGGAAAACATACTATGTCCTGTTTTTGGATATATTAAGTTTGAAATGCCTACAATATAATCAGTCTGAAATGTCTGATAGACAACTGGTGACATGGGCCGGGAGCACAGGAGAGAAACTAGGACCAGATCTATAGATCTGGAAATCATCTATAAGAGATTAACTGAAACTATGGGAGTCATCAAGTGAAGGAGGAGAGAGAAAAAACAGAAGAGGCTCTAGGGCAGAGTCTTGGAAGACACCCACCATTACTAGGTATGACATGAATGAAGAGCCAGCAAAAGAGACTGAAAAATGTAAAATGTAAAAGGAGATCCAAGAGAGAGCAGTGTCATGAAAAACCGGGAGAGGAGGGAATATCCAGGTGAAAGTGGTGGTCAGCAGGGGCAAATGTTGCAGAGAGGCGATAAGGACTGAGAAAGGGTCATTAGATTTTGCAGTTAAGAGACCACTTTGAAGAGAACAACTTCAATTGAGTGCTGAGATATAAAGTCAGACTTTGGAGAATAGAGAAAATGGAAGCCATAGAAGTAGACAACTTTTTCAAAAGACTTTGTGAATACAGCTTGCAGAGATGAGAGAATGTTTATTAAGGACAGAGGAGATTTGTGAATATTTGTTGATAGGAGGCAGAGTCAGCAGACAGGGAGAGACTGAAGACTGGAGAGTGATAGCAGGGCAATGTGAGAGAAAAGAGAGGATGCAATTAAGGGGACATGAGATGGGCTGTCCTTGAGGAGAAGGGCCACTTAGTCATCAGAGACTGGGCTAAAGAAAGAAATAGTAGGTGATGATATGAAGACTTTGTGATAAGAGAAGGGGAGAAGAGGGAGCTTGTGGTAAATTACCTAAAGCTATTACCTGTATAAAGATTTTTTTTAATTAAAAAAAATTTATTTTAGTGAGGCAATTGGGGTTAAGTGACTTGCCCAGGGTCACATAGCTAGTGTTAAGTGTCTGAGGCCGGATTTGAACTCAAGCACTCCTGACTCCAGGGCTGGTGCTCTATCCACTGCACCACCTAGCTGCCCCATAAAGATTCTTAATAATAGAAATATTAAAATAAGATTTTATGGCTTATAGAGTTTTAGAGAGATTATCTTGGCCAATGACATCCATTTATAGATAAAAACTTTGAGGCCCAGAGAGATAAGGTAACTTGTCCAGATTACTCAGCTAATCAGTATCCAATTCTAGCCTAGAATCCCTATTTCACTATTCCTAGTTCTGTGCTTCCTCCCTCACATCATGCTGTAGTCAGCTGAGAGAAGTTAAAATGAAAATAACTCTGAGATTCACACCCATTAGTTTGGCAAAATTCTAAAAAAACAAAATAGTAAATGCTAGAAAGGTTTTGAGAAGACTAGTGCATCATTGGCGTAGTTGTGAATTCATCCCATCAACTGGAAAACAATTTGGATCTAAGGTAGAACGGTCACTAAGCTACATGCTTTCATTTCACTATTGGGCTGACATCCTAAGGAGGTCAGAGATAGAAGGCAAGGTCCCATAAATGCAAAAACAGTCATGCCAGCATTTTTTTGTGGTAGCAAAAACAACAACAAAACTGAAAATAAAATGGGGAATCCATGGCAGAATCAACTATAGTGTGTAAATGACATGGAATTCACTGTGCTTAAAGATAAGAGGAATTCAGAGAAACAGAAAAACCAGAAAGATCTGTATGTTATGTTATGTAAAGTTAAGCAGAACCAAGAGAACAACATATACTAACCCTAATAATACAAAAGAAAACAATACTGAAAAGCATCTGAACTCTTATCAATGCACAGACAAATTTTGACTTCATAGGCCTGATAGCAAATTATCCCTCCCACACTTCCACAGGTGTGACCTACAGGTACAGAATGAAGCACAAGATGGCCAATCGTTAGAGTTTTATGTTTAACCTCTTTTTTTTTTTTTTTTTTACAAAGGATTCGTGAGGGGAAAGTAGTGCATTGGGAAAAGACAGTGATGTAAAATCATCAATAAGACATTTTATTCTTAAAGAATCTTTTAAAGACTATTTTGACAGTTATATGAAGCTGATTGGCAAGAGAATTGAGAGATATATGATAGTAATGATATGGGATACATGATAGTATATATATGATAAGAGATATATAATAGTAATCTAGGTGAGTGCTAGTGAGAATCTGAAGTTGAGTGGGTCAGCAGCCGTGTAAATAAATAAAAGGGACGAATGTGAGAGATGTGGAGGCAAGAGATGCCCGACAGAACTCTACCTTCCATCTGCTGTTCTGCCTATTTCAGCTCCACAAAGATGCCCGCCACCTCCTAGAATTAGGTTATCACTTCTGATTTCATTACCAGGCTCCTCATTCAGCCTTGGATATTCAAACCTTCCTACTTCCCTCAGTCTCTTTTCCCTTCTGATTGGAGGGCTCCACCCAAAGCCATCCTTTATAGAGGGCAGAACCTTGACAGTGCAGCTCAACTCTGCAATGCATCTGCAGTTCTGCTCAGTTTGAACTCCACACAACAAGATAGCCCCCAGTGTCTGTTCCCTCTCCTCACTCACATGTACTTTTTTTCCCATGTACACTTTGGAGCTTCCTTTTGTGTACTATCTTCTCTGTTAGATTATAAGCTCCTCAAAGGGTTTTCTTATTTGTGTTCCCATTGCTTAACACAGTGCCAGGCACACAGCAGGTGCTTGAATTGAATTGAATGGGTGTCTCATTTGCTGGGGAGTGAGGAAATGTAGAAAGGAGAAGGCCCAAGACAGAGCTCTGGGAGAGCTCCCAAGTTTGGAGAGTGGGAGAGTCCTTTATTTAGCCAAAAAAGCAAATTTCATCTTAGAGACATCATGCCCAAGATTGGGGAGAGGATAGCCAAAGTATCCTCTTCCCTAGTCAGAACACACCTGGAGTATTTTGACTTTTGTTCTGGGTACTATAGGAAGGGCATTGATAAGTTAGAAAGTAGGTGGTGAAAGGCCCAGGGTCATGCCTTGGAGGGAAAGGATTTGGGTTCAAAATCCAGTTTTGCCATTTACCATGTGTGTGACCCCGGGCAAGTCACTTAACCTCTCTGGGCCTCAGCTTCTTCTTCAGTAAGATGGTCTAGATGACCTTTGAGGTTCCTTCCAGTTCTTATTCCAGAAGCCTATAAACTAACCTACCTTGGCTTTCGTTTCCTCAACTATAACATTCAAGACTTGTATCAGACAACTGTTAAAGTTCCTTTCTCTTTAAAGAGCTTTGATTCTGTGATTCTTTTAAGAAATACAAGAAATCCCACAGAGATTTCTCTTATTTCTTATCCTGAATAATCAGCCATGTTTTAAAGATATTAGAAGTCCTTTGCTGAGTCTGGCCCCCGGTCCAGTTAGCTCTTCATTCTATCTTTGGCAGTCGCTCTGAGGAATGCTTTTAATAGGTACTCTGAGAGCTGTTCTTCATGGCATTATCTTCAATGGTTTGAAATATATCCTTACAATCACTAACTCTCCTTTCATACCTGCTGTGATTGGGAAGCTGTTTATATTTGCATCCTATATAATCTCTTGGAATGATTAATTGCATAGGTTTAATGCCTATGTAAGGAAGTTATTTCTTTCATTTTTCCTAAAACCACTTCCTTAAAGCTTTAAAAAGGATAATTCCTAGTACTAATAATTATTTCAGTTGCACTAATGGAGTTTATGTTAAAATTTCATATATTTAAATAATTAGTAAATTATATTTTACTTAAAAACACAGTCTTACTTTTTAGGATAGATTTTTATTTATACTTATTGAATTATTGACATACAGATGGTGTCACTTACCATTGGAGATTTATAATATCTATGTAGTATATTTATGAAATCTGTAATTGTTAGCATTCCTGGAACAAAGAATCACATGTTAAAATAAAACAATGAACATCTACAAGAAAAAAATCCTCAAATGATAAATGAGAACTTGGGATACATAAAAAGTTCTCTTAAAATTAGTTGTAAATGTTATTGACAACATATAATACATTATTTTGCATTTCATTCATTTGTTAATTAGGCTTGCACCCAAATGAACATTAATTCAATTGAAATCCAAGTTACTCTTATATAAGAAATGGAAAGTGGAAATGATATTTTGCAAATGAATGAAGGAAGAGCTGTTCTTGACATCTTTATAAATGGTCATAAAGTATACTCTGTAGGTAAAAGCAATTTTGTATCATTGTATAATAAGAAATTTGATCAGTTTTAGAAATATGATACTTCAATGGAGATTTTTTTGGGGAGAAGTACACGAAAACAGATGCTTCAAAGGGGAAATTATTTCACTTATTGCTTTATTAGACAAGAAATTGTTACTAGAAAGTTACTATAATCTTAAGTTACCTAAAATTTTTAAAAGGTATTTTCTAAAAATGCTCCTAAGTCAATGAATTCAAATTTATAAACATAAAGGCCATTTTCCAATTGGTAAATGGTAAAAAGGATATGCACAGGTAGTCCTTAAGGGAAGAAATTCAATCTATCTATAGCCATATGAAAAAAGTGCTCCAAATCACTAATAACTAAAGAAATATAAATTAAAGCAACTCTGAGGTTCTACCACACACCCATCAAATTGGCAGCATTGACAAAAATGGAAAATGATAAATGATGGAGGGGCTTTGGGAAAATTAGCACCAACAGGTCAAGCAAGTGAACTGGTTCTGCCAAAGTTACTAAATGATGCATACCTTTTAACCCAGCAATACCACTCACTACTAGGCCTATAAATCTCAAGAGATCAAAGGAAGGAACCTACAAAAATCTTTTCTAACAGCTTTTTTGTTATTGCAAAGCACTGAAAACTAAGAGGCTGCCTATCAACTGGGGAATTCTGTGCTATCAACAATGAGAAGATGACAGTTTCAGAGAAGCCAGGGAAGATATATAAACTAGTGCAGAGTGAAGTGAGCAGATCAGGAGAACAATTTACACTATAACATCAAGAGTGTAAAAGCAAACAATTGGAAAGACTTATCAGCTCTGATCAGTGCAACGATCACCCATGATTCCAGAGGACTGATGATGAAGAATTCTACCCCCTTTCTGACAGAGAGTTTACAAACTAATATACGTAGAAGACAAACATACTTTGGGGCATGGCCAATATGGGAATCTGTTTTGCTTGACTGCTTATCTCTTATGAGGGATTGTTTTGGTGGGGGGAGGATTATGTGGTGGGGAAAAAACTTCCAAAATACTCTTATGAGAGAAACAAAAACTAGTTATCATAATTACTAACCAACCAACTACTTATATTAAAAATAAATTTAAAATGAAGCATTACATCTTGGGTGGACACTAAATATGCAAGTGGTGACTTTTCATACTAGTTTTCTGGCTCCTGGAATTATATGCACTGGCAGTAGGTCTACCATATATCTATTAGGAAACCAGAAGTCATTAAATAAATGAGAACTTTTTGTAATTTGAGAGAAGTCAAAAAAGTGCTTTCAATTCCCTGGAAACATTGATTATTCAGAAAATGAAATTAAAACAGAAATTAGATTCATCAGTATTTTTACTAATTTGGAAGATCACCTGAAGTCTCCAATTGACACCACTTAAATAAATAATAAAAACATTTTCTGTCTTTGTTTCTTCTAGCTTTTTGTCTTTTTTCCATCCTAAATGCCTTACCTACAAAACTCTGTTTCTTACTCTCCCACAGTGGCGCTGCTCGAACACCATTTGCTACCAAGGCAAAAAAGGCCTTTTTAACCTGAAGAAAAATAAGACACAGTACATATAGTTTAAAGGTTTATACATTAGGAGAAAGAAATGTAACTCTATTTAAATACATTTTGTGTAATCTACCTTCACAACTTTAAATAGGACAAGTGTTTATACCTAAAATCTAATAGAGTTCAGAGAATCACATTCCTTTATCTACTTGGCATGCATGATTTTAAAGTCAATTTTTAAAAAATAGTATTATTTGTTAAATCTTCTAAAAACAAATCACTTGAACAATGATTTTTCTTATCTTTTTCTATGCTAACGTACTATGTGGATAAAGGTTCTTAATACTAGAAATGAAAAAATAAATTTTAGGCATTAAAATTTATCAATTTTACAAATTGTAAAATAGCTACTCATCTACTTGCCAAGTCTATAAAGTAAAGGTTTAATTTTATGTACAAATCTGTGGATAGGCAGGATGACCTGGCAGTCAGATGAACTCATGAGAAAATGAGTCAGTAGAAATAAAGAAATTGTCAAGGTGAGAAAAGCTTGCAGTCGGGGGGTCGAGGATGAAGGTGAAAGCCATGGCTATCTGGGGCTGCTCTCCATCCTCTAAGTTACTGGCAGCATACGTTTTCTTGAGACTATGCTGAAAATGAAGAGGGGGGGATTTCACTCATTTAATGAATGGTGATAAAGAATGTGTATTTTTTTTCCTTTTCTTCATTTGTTCTAATTACATGTAGATCTAAGGTGACTTAAGAAATCTCCAATTTCAGAGGTAAGGGAAAGAACCATAGTACATTTATCTGAAAATAGTCTTACAAACATGATCCTAGCCCGTGAAGGGTTAAATGCTCACTGGCCCATAGGAAATTTATTTCCTAATGCAGCAGGTATGTGCTTGGTATACTAAGAGATGTAAGCTTCCCCTGCACTGAGAAGCATGTTCTCTCTGAAAGTGGAAAAGAGAAGCCATAATATCAATATATTAGCTACGTTTATATAACATTTCAAGCTCTGTAAAGATTTTTATATACATTATATCATAATACCTCTGTAAATTGGTCCAATTGTGCTGGGAAACAATTTGTGATTATCCAAGAAAAGTCGTCAAAATGTTCATGTCCTTTGAAGCACCAATCTCAGTATGCCAAAGAGGTCAAAGGTAGAAAGAATGTGTGTGTATGTGTGCATGTGCATGTATATAAACATATAAACTCCACTCCTCTACCAAAAGGAAGGAAATGTGTTTTATTCTCTCCTGGTTCTGCTTACTTTATTCTGTATCAGTTCATACAAGTTGTCCCATGTTTCTCTGAATTCCTCATAGCTGTCGTTTCTTATAGTGTGGTCATATTGCCTTACCCCACAGTTTATTCAACCATTCACCACGTATGTGTGTATTCATATTTATATACAGTTACAATAGCTCTTTTTTGTCATAGCAAAAGAATTGGAAATAAAGTGGTGAATGGCTGAATAAATGGAAAAGCAGGAAAACAACATAATGACTCCAAGAATATTAACAAAAATAACACTAAAAAGCAGCCAAATTCAAATGAATGGCAATAATCCAGCTCACTTCTAGAAAACAGAGGAGAAAACACATTTTCCTTCTTTTGGTAGAAGAATGGAGTTTATGGGAACAAAATGTTGCAGATGCTGTCAAATTCTGTGGTGCAGTTAGTTGATTTTATTTTAACTATTTTTCTTTGGTTATGGGATTTATTAGTAAATGCCTATTATATAAAAGCAAGTCATCAATAATTAAAACTCAGTGAGGCAGATACTATGATGATGATCATCATTCCCATTTTATACATGATGTTCAGAGAGGTAAAGGAGAATAAGACTTTAGGATAGTAGATGGGAACTTAAAAAAACCAGCCAGGTCATTCTAGTGATAGAATAGCAGATGGAAAAGTCAGATGGCTTCCCCAGGTTGATAATGTGTTATACTGAACAAACCAACGTGTTACTTGTTTATGTGCTTAGAACTGCCAATTTCTAACCTGAAAGCCATCGCAAATTGAAACAGTAGGTTTGGGTTTGGGTAGGAAAGGTAAGAGAGGGATGAAAAGGGAAGTCAGATACAAATTAAACATTTAATTTAATAATGCATCATTTGTAAAGTCATAAATGTGTCTTTTCTCTTGTAAAATCATCACTACCACAAGAAAGCAAATCTGAGTGATTTTATGTAGGACATGTCTACTGTTCTACTCACAGTGACCTGAACTACTGAATACTTTCATTCTCTCACACAAGCCAAGTACTTATAATAATTACATCTTGATGTAAATGAAGAAAGTCATGTTCCTTGGAGCTTGGTTCTATTCAGGAACAGCAATTGATGTGAGATAAGATTTCTGCAAGAGGAGTTTAGGTTAAAAGACAAAGAGGGAGAAGCACGTAAGGAAATTCCCCTCAGTAGGTTTTATCCAGGGGCTTCTGGAAGAAAATGTGAGATAGGTTTTATCTAGGAGGATCCTCAGCCAGCTTCAGGAAAACTAGGAATGATGATGTTCTACAAAGTAAATGGTGCCTATCTAAGAAGTAGAGTGTAAGCTTTCTTAAGAATGGAGATGAAGTTGGTGAAGGGACCTTATGCATTTGGAATACTTATACCTAGAATAAAGTGACCATATAAAGTTCTGGCATAGAGAAGTTTTATACTTATCTCCAGAAAGTAATCTTTTACTTCTTCTTTTACATGGGTGGGGAATACTGCATATAATGCCAGGCTTTTTGGATATATTAGTTTTATGGTTCTTTTTCCTCCTTTCTTCATCTTTTAAAAATAAGGGATGGCTTTTTGGGAGGAGGTAAGGAGAGAGAAATAGAATGGGAAATATGATTGATGTATATATTGATGTATTTTAAATTATCCCAAGCTGAGGTAATATTAAAATTTTAAAGAAACATTTATTATTATTATTATTATTATTATGGAAGGGGTATTTTATCTGAACTAATTCTACTTTCTCCAGAATAGCATCTCTATCTAATTAATGAATTCCTTAAAAGCTGTTCAGAAAAGCAATCTAAAGGTTACTAAACTATTTTTCAAGGTTGCTGTCCCAAAAATAAAAAGAATGTTATTGCACAGAAGTGGTCCAATTTCATCTGGGTGTATCATAATTATGCAAACATGCTATATATAAATCTTTAGAAATGGATAACATCTGCTTAATTGTGACCTGAAATATACTGCTGAAATTAAGTAAACATAAATGGGTCAGTGGTAATATATAAGTATCTGAATATATATTCATGAGAGATAAAATTTAAAAAGTTGGAGTTCAGAATTAAAAAAGACAGTATACAGGCATTATTGTCAGTGTGTTTTGTAGTGATGTCACTGCTGCAACAAAGACGTAAATGAGGATAAAAAGTAGTGGCCCACTGAGGTTGGTCCTTATGAAACAGACCTGTTCCTTTTTTGAACTATCTAGTGCAGTGCTTCTCAGAGTATACCATGGCACCAGGAGTTTCATGAGGTGAGATTTTTCACATTCCCCAGCCCCTGCCCCCAGCACTTGCTGCCTGCTCTTCCTGGCTTGGTTTCAGGAAGATCACAATGGCAGCTCTATTCACAAAGGCAAAAAGCCACCTTTTCTGCAGTAAGTGCTGGGGAAGAAGAGAAAGAAGAGGGTGAATGGGGGTAGGGGAGAGAAAAGAGAAGGGACTTTGGGTTCTTGTGGTCATTTCAAATAATTTGCATACACTCTCAATGCTGACAGAAACTGACATGTCTGAGAACTTATTTTTTTTTACTTAGGTGAAATCAAATTAAGGTTAAACTTATAGAATTATTTCACTCACCTCCCAAAATATAAAGTGACATGGACTAATACATCCTAGTTTATGTGGTAAACCAAACAAAGAAGATTTTTACAAAAAAACTATCCTTTATGATTCTCAAACTTGGCTTGGGACATAATTTCCTAATTTTAGAAAAAAGTACATAAGTTTTACATTCCCAAGAAAGCTTTTTATGACCTTTAAAAATTGCACTTAAAAGATAATGAGGGGCAGCTAGGTGGCACAGTGGATAGAGCACCAGCCCTGGATTCAGAAAGACCTGAAAGGCCTCAGACACTTAACAATTACTAGCTGTGTGACCCTGGGCAAGTCACTTAACCCCAATTGCCTCACCAAAAAAGAAAAGAAAAAGAAAAAGAAAAAAAGATAATGAACCAAAATTCAGTTGATTTCAAAACTTATGAAGTGCATGCTATATGTTAGCACTGTATGAGGTCAAAATTTAAGCATGTACTCCTTCCCCAAAAAATCCAGACTGAGTTTATGTGTGTATAGACATATAGAATATATATATATATATATATATATATATATATTCTGGAAGGTGACTTAAAATGTGGATATACTCAATATCTATTATTTATTATTTTAAGAAATGGCACTTTTGGGACAGCTAGGTTGGTGCAGTGAATAAAGCACTGGCCCTGGATTCAGGAGGATCTGAGTTCAAATCCAGCCTCAGACACTTGACACTTAACTACCTGTGTGACCTTGGGCAAGTCACTTGACCCCAATTGCCTCACCAAAAAAAAAAAAAAAGAAGTAGCACTTTCTACTTGTTTTGAAATTATTCTTCCTAATGTAGAAGTGAGGCAGGCCAGGAGTATCATCTCTACTTTAAAAGCAAAGCAATTCTGAAAATGAGTAATTTTCTCAAGGTATTGGTCACTGTTAGAACCAGAAAAAAACAAAAAACAAAACTAAGGATTTCTGAATTTCCATATTGACTAATGCTGGGTCCCAAAGAAAAGATAGGAGAAGACACCTCTCCCCACTTCTTTGCAAAACTGGGGAACCATGGGTAGGGAATAGAGCATACAATACCAGGCTTTTTTTTGTCTATATTAGTGTTATGGTTCTTTTTCCTCCTTTCTTCATCTTTTAAAAATATATTTTAGGGGCAGCTAGGTGGCACAGTGGATAGAGCACTGGCCCTGGAGTCAGGAAGACCTGAGTTCAAATCAGATACTTAACACTTACTAGCCGTGTGACCCCGGGCAAGTCACTTAACTCCAATTGCCTCACCAAATATATATATATATATATATATATATATATATATATATATATGGGATGGCTCTTTGGGAAGAGGGAAGGAAAGAGAAATAAAGTGGGAAATATAATTGATGTAAAAACAAAAGTTATAAAAAATTTATTTTAAAATAGTTTCTGGGTCTCATTCCTGCCAAATGGTTTCATAATGTTATTTCAAGTTAATTTAAAAAATTAATATTTAATAATTCCAGTAACCTCAAAAATTTCAGTTTTTGTTCTGGTGTTACTAGATGATATTCTATTCTAGTTGATTTATTTTAACCTTCCTAAAGGGCAGAAGTTTAAATTGAGTGAGAAGTTGAATACGAATCTGACCTAAAGCACCTTTACAGTAGCAGCCAGAGCACGGCAATGGGGGCACTCTCAGTTGTCCTTTCCTCAGATGAAAAAAAAAGTTAAAACTTTTGATAGAAAAGACTTTTATCAATAATAAAATTTTGAAGCTTTTGCCTAAAATTACATGATTGTTTTAGAACATTTATCTGTAGATTGTACTGATGATATTATGGAGAAGTTATTTCTGTGATAAAAAAATGAGTAGAAAAGCAACTTATAGCTTATATAATAATAACATAGAGACTTCATGGGGAAACAAAATTAGTGCACACCAAGATTACTGTTTTATAGATTTATATGCCCATACACACATAAAACCTGCTTTAGGGGAGAATTACAAACCACTCAGAAAATTTACAACAGCAAAGGGGTTGTGCTGTTACCAATTAACCAAGAAACAGAGAAAAAAACTGGTCTGGCCTAGTTCTAATTGGCACTTAAGAGAGCTGGGAAAATTCCTGGTTAGTGACTGGGTGTCTATAAGGGTTCCTTTCTTCTCAACTGACAAGCAATCTGCCCAAACCACTGCCAATTTAAATTAAAAATTTTTAAAGACTTATAAAGCATCCAGATATTAATATGTTGATTAGATGAGTAAAAACAGACAACAAAGTTTTAATCTAGAAACATTATTTAATTGGATGAAAACCTAATCAGGACCTAGCTGCTACAGAAGAGGTTGTGGCAATGTATGTGAAGTGGGACATCTGTGTTTCAGGAAACTAGAATCTGATGACTCATGACTTTCAGTACATTTTAATTTTAAACTGAAGTAATTAAATCAATTGTGATATATTTAAGTTGAAATTGATGGAAAACTTAAACATTTAGCATATGCCAGGGAGCATTTTTAGTGTTTTTATTCCTTTGAAGAGGTTTTGCTGCAGTGACTCCAGGTTGTGGTTTGTTCAGATTATTCATACCAATGGAAATACTGTCATGTTAAAGAGTTGCTCATTATTCCTCACATATTTTTCTGATAGGTAAAACAATGCACTTTATAGTGAACAAGGACAGAATCCTGTTAAAGCTGGGCAACTGCACGCGTGTCAATGTACTTTCAAGTATTATTGGTGGGCAGTGAATGTGGCCTCTACCACGCCAACGTAGGGCAGACTCTGTGCTTCAAATAGCAGCACTGGGTTATAGTACAGTTTGATCTCAGTCAGTCAGCTTCCTAGGACTCACAGACAGAAAGTTCTTCTGTCTCTCTTGAAGCAAACAAATGGGAAAGACCAGACAGGTCCCATGTTCCTGGGAGTCTGTGGTGCCTGAATATCTGGCAAAAGATCTCTTATGACCTCCTTACTTTGCCCCAAACTAAGACACAAGGATTTGTGGAATTACTTCAAGTGTACTTCTTACCAATACCAAAGTGATTATTCAGAGATTTAAATTTTATAAATGGAATGGGGAGCCTGATAAGGTAACTGCTGCTTGAATTACAAATTGTGCCAACTGCTGTGCTAACTGCTTCAATGCTGTAATTTTAGGATTTTCATATTTTTACAAAGAACTTTCACATACATGTCATGACCTTCACAACAATCCTATGATGCAAATAGGATAAGTATTATCATTCACGCTTTTAAGTATGAAGAGACTGCAGTCCAAAGAGATTAAACAACTTGATCAAGGTTCCATATTCAATAAGTAGTATCCCTGTCATCAATCAGTCACCGGCATTTATCAAATACTTATTATATACCAGGTACTACGCTAAATCCTGGGGATACAAAGAAAAAGGAAAAATAGTTCCTACCTTCAAGACGTGGATAAGGAGATAACAAGCATAAAAATAGATACTGTATATAGCAGATCCACACAGAGTGGGAAAACAGTAACTTTTAAGCAGAGGGGATGGGAAACCAGGAAAGGTTGGCTTCAAAGAGTGGCATTTCTATGGAGTGTTGAGCTTTTTAAAGTAGTTGAGCTGAGAAGGGGAGGAAGACATAGGATGATAGCAAGTATAAGTTTCTTAAGGCTTGGGGAAGCTAGGGATTATTTGTAGGCCAACAGGAATGGAACCAGTAGACAGGGAGAGAATGATGATTAGAGGGAGGGGAGAAGGGATGGGATTAAAGATCCACATAGAGAGGTTGGCCTTGGCAAGGAGGATCACTTCTTCATTAGAGACTGGAGTGAAGGAAGAAATAATGGGGGGTGATATCAGGGGAATGTGAGATGAGAAAAGACATGATCAAGCTCATGGCAAATGGTCTCAATTTTTTCAGAGAAGGATGAGTGACATTCTTAGCAGAGACAGTGGGGAAGGAGATAACTGTCAGAGGCTTGGGGAAAGAAGAGAAGGTTCAGAATAGCTGTGGTGGTGAGTGGGAAAGATAACATTAGGCAAGAGTAGAAGGAATGTCTTACTGCAGTGATTAGGTAATATGAATTTGTTGTGAACTCTATCAACATAGATTTGTGACTTCCACTAGCTCCATTCACTCAGAACCACATAAGTAGGTGCGATGGAGGCAGATAGTGAGAATAATCCAAGGCTGGAGTGTGGCAACCTTGGCTGTAACTAACTGATCCACTAACCAATAATCTGTTGCAAGAGCTGCTCAAGTAGCTTGGACTCCTCTGATCTATATAGCCCATTTTTATCTCCAAAAGCCTATCACATAAAATACTTTTCTGAAATCAAGATATACTGTTGTTTAAAACAGCAAGCCTACTCACCTTACAAAGAAAGAAAGAGAACCAACTTTGGTTTGAATTAGGAATCCTTGCTGGCTCCTACCTCATCTTCTTTTTCTAAGTGCTCACACTGTTTTGCAGAGGCCCACCCTCTGCAAGACCAATGTCAACGCATCACATTCATGCCCCTCCGGACAAAACTTTCCTCTCTCCCTTTTCCATATTGATATTAAGTTAGCATAGGATATTATATTCTGTTATTTTTGGCTGTTTCAAACAAACAAACAAATGAAACAAAGGGGGTAATGTGGTAAAAAATATTTGTGATAAATATTAATATTGAAAGTTTTAGCTGAATCATTTGGGAGGGGCCACACCTGGCCAACCCTGAGATCAGTATGCTACTGAGGAGGACATCCCCTTTTGGAGGAGGAAAAATGGGACACCAGACCTCCCCTTTTTGGGGGAGGAAAAAACTGAATGCAACTGGAAGGAAGGGAACTTCTGGGAGGCGGGGCGTGTTCAAAGGAGTTCGTGATCTTTCGGCCTGGAAATCAGTCTGTTGGCTTTCAGGGACCTGGCAGAGGCACACGTTTTGCTCCGTTTGGGGGACTGCATTTCTTACGAGCAATGGTAAACTGACTGGGGTTGGTGAGTTTAATCCTAAATTCCTTTGAACTAGCTTAATTGGGAATGCTCTGGGATTGCATGAACTAAGCTTAGAGTTAAGACTATCTATTTGTATTTCTATTTCCTTATTTCCTTAATTGGTTTCACCTTTGTGGTTTAATTAATTCCCAAGTAATAAAACCTGATCCTTTATGAACTAAAGCTGAAAGGCTCCATTTCTTATTGGCCTGGGAGGAATACATAAAAAGGAAAGTTTGAAGGGGAGATTAAACCTAAAAGAGTCCCTCATATTTCCGGGACCCCAATATTAAGGCAAGTCACTCTAATATGCTCTGTATATCAAATTTTGGCCCTCACAGTTTAATAACCTGTTCTAGAATTTTGCTTGTGTTAAGATGGCTGGCTCTCTTCCACGACTAAAACTCCTTTAGGAACTCTTCCTAGTGACAAGTAGTTTTCATTTTATCATCTGGCTATGTATTGCCCTACTACTTTGATCACATACCATATATTCATTTTTCTTATACTTTAGGTTCCCAGGGAGCAGAGAATACATTTCCTTGCTGTTCCTTGAACACAACATTTCATCTTGTGACTCTGAATATTTTCTCTGGCTATCCTTAATGCCTGGAATGCTTTCCCTCTTTATCCTGGCTTCCTTCAAGTCCCATCTTCTGCAAGAAGCCTTTCCCTAGTACTCCTTAATCTTAGTGTGTACTGTGTATCATGTACCGTGTACCATATATCATGTACCATGTACCATGGACTATGTACTGTGTACCATGTACCGTGTACCTGTACTGTGTATTGTGTACCATGTACTGTGCACCATGTATTGTATATTATGTACCATGTAGTGTGTATCATGTACCATGTATCATGTATTATGTACTGTATACCATGTACTGTGCATCTTCTTTAGGCTAAACACTCTTAGTTCCTTTAGTTGGCATAATCTTAAAACCTTCCACTATTTCATTTGCCATTCTCTGGATATGCACAGTGCTTTTCCTAAAATGTGATTCCCATCCTGGTTTGGGGTCTCCCGACTTCCAAATGAGTCCTACCTATCGTGTACCATGTACCATGTACAATGTACCATTTGCTATGTGCCATGTACTATGTACCATGTATCATGTACTGTATGCTGTGTACTGTGTATCGTGTACTGTGGACCATGTATCATGTATCATATACCATGTACCATGTACTATGGATCATGTACCATGTACCGTGTACCGTGTACCATGTGTCGTGTAGTGTATACTGTGTACCATGTATTGTGTACTGTGTATCATGTACCATGTACTGTGTACCACATATTGTGTACCTTATACCATGTACTGTGTACCATGTATCGTTTATCATGTGTCATGTACCATGTACCACATACCATGTACTATGTATCATGTACCATGTACTGTGTACCATGTACCACGTATTGTGTACCATATACCATGTACTGTGTACCGTGTGTCATGTACCATGTATCATGTATTGTGTACTGTGTATCATGTATTATGTACCATGTACTGTATATCATATACCATGTACATGTACCATGTACTGTATATCATGTATTATGTATCATGTACCGTGTACCATGTACTGTATACCGTGTATCATGTACTATGTATCCTGTACCGTGCACCATGTATCATGTATTATGTCATGTAGCATGTATCGTGTATTGTGTATCATGTACCATGTATCACATACCATGTACCGTGTACATTGTTTTCAACCTGGTGATTCTATGTACAGACATAAGGACCAAAAATAAGGTAGGGGGAGAAAATCTAAACCAGTTACCACATTATTGACTTACTAAAAATGTGGTTCAGCTATAAGTGATATATAATTCCTGCCTTCAAAGAGTTCACAGTCTAAAGAGATAGGCATCATGAACATACAAAATACAACAACATACAGACACTATATATATATATTTTTTGATATAGTTATCATATATACATATACACATAAGTGTGTATGTGTATGTATATATTTGTGTGCATGTATTTATATACATATACATACAATATGCAAAAAGGTTCTAATTGAAGCTGGGAAACAATTTTTACAGAGAGTGTTTCTGTTAAAGGCCTCATATCTAAAATATATAGAGAACTTAATCAAATATATAAGAATACAATTCATTCCCCAATTGAGAAATGGTCTGGAGTCATTGCAGCAAGGTTTTCTGTTTGTTTTATGTGTCACTGTTTTTTCTTTCATGTTATAATTCCATAACTAGCTTGGTTTCCTGGTAAAAAAAAAAAAAAAGCTTGACTAGGTCATAATAAACCACACTTAAGCCTCCAAAGGACCATGTTCAAATTTTGTTATTAAAGAAATCAACATAAGTCATTTGACATGTATAAGGAGAATGATTAAAAATTGTGAACAGATACTTTATGTACATTTTAATGTAGTGATGATGATTTATCATTTTATTGCTCATAATTTCCAGAAGAAATTTTAGCATTTCCCCCTCCATCAGTATTATTATTAATTAATTTACTGTGGATGCTACTAAGTATTTCAGGATACTGATCTTATAAAAGAACCTAAATTACATAAAAGTTTATGAGAAATGAATATACTCACTTGTAAGGTAGTGTCAAAGACAACAAGCTTCGAGCTGGTTGGAACAATGTCGTAACACTTGTGTGACTTCATGAATCGCATGTAAATATCACTTTCGGATTCTTCTATTGCTATAGAGAGAGCAAAATACCAAATGTTTTACTTTAAAGACATATAAAATCAGATTTTATATATACATGCATATATATTTTAACATATATACACAATATGCTAAAGGGTTCTAATTGAAGCTGGAAAACAATTTTTACAGACAGTGTTTCTGTTAAAGGCCTCATATCTAAAACATATAGAGAACTGAATCAAATATATAAGAATATAAGTCATTCCCCAGTTGAGAAATGGTCAAAGGATATGAACAGGCAATTTTCAGATGAAGAAATTTAAGCCATTTATAGCCATATGAAAAAATGTTCTCAATCACTACTGATTAGAGAAATGCAAATTAAAACAATTCTGAGGTATCACCTCACACCTATCCAATTGGCTAATATAACAAAAAAGGAAAATGATAAATTTGGAGAAGATGTAGGAAAATTGGAACACTAATACACTATAGGGGGAGCTGTGAACTGATCCAACCATTCTGGAGAGCAATTTGGAATCATGCCCAAAAGGCTATAAAACTGGGCATACCCTTTGACCCAGCAATACCAAAGAGATCATAAAAAGGGGAAAAGGACTCACATGTACAAAATTATTTATAGCTGCTCTTTTTGTGGTGGCAAAGAATTAGAAATTGAGGGGATGCCCATCAATGGAGGAATGGCTAAGCAAGTTGTGGTATATGAATGTAATGGAATGTATTGTGCTATAAGAAATGATAAGCAGATGGATTTCAGAAAAACCTGGAAAGACTTATATGAATTGATGCTGAGTGAAATGAGCAGAACCAAGAGAACATTGTACATAGTATCAACAGCATTGTGTGATGATCAACTGTGATAGATTTAAGTTTTCTTAGCAATTCAAGGATCCAAGACTATGCCAAAAGACTTACGGCGGAAAATGCTCTCCACATTCAGAAAAAGAACTATGGAGTCTGAATGCCGAGTGAAACATACTATTTTCACTTTTGTAGTTGCTTTGTTGTTGTTGTTTATTCTTTCTTAAGTTTTTTTTTTGTTCTGATTCTTCTCTTATAACTTATGACTAATGTGGAAATATGTTTAACATGATTGTAATGTTTAACCTACATCAGATTGCTTGCTGGATTCGGGAAGAGGGAGGGAAGGGAAAGTGGGAGAAAAATTCGGAACTCAAAAAAAATCTCTACATGTAATTGGAAAAAAATTTAAATAAAATAAATAAATGGTTCTGATTGAATACTTCTTGGAGCAGGCAATACTCTTGTGGTTTCTGAAGTCCATCTGTAGCCCAGGAAAGTTCTCATTTAACCTCAGAGAGTCAGAGTTAGAGTTTATGTATCACAGTAGAAAGTTACATACAGCAATGAAAAGGATTAGTGGCAATTTGCCTCTATGCATCTTTTTTAAAAAACAAAACAAAACAAGCTTTATAGTATCATAGAAATTTGGGCCTATCCTATCCCTTAACTGGTTTTTGGATGGTAACCCAATAAGTAGGTTATTGATGTCCAAACTCAAGGCCAGAAAATTCTTGTTCTCTGGAAGGAAGAAGGCTCCTTGAGCAAGAAACAGAAAAGAAAAAGGAAAGAGAATATTTAAATGGCAGCTCTGACAAAGAGGAGGCATTTGTGTTCCTTGGTCATATGGCTTGAAAAATCTTTCTAGAAGTTGTGGTATATGAATACAATGGAATACTATTGTGCTGTAAGAAATGATGAGCAGGAGGAGTTCAGAGAAACCTGGAGGGTCTTATGTGAGCTGATGATGAGTGAGATGAGCAGAACCAGAAGAACATTGTACACAGTATCATCAACATTGGGTGTTGACCTACTGTGATGGACTATATTCTTCTCACCAATGCAATGGTACAGAAGAGTTCCAGGGAACTCATGATAGAAGAGGAACTCCAAATCCAAGAAAAAAAAAAAAGAACTGTGGAGTATAGATGCTGATTGAACCATACTATTTATTTTGTTTTGGGTGCTATTGTTTTTTTTTTCTATTTTGAGGTTTTGCATTACTGCTCTGATTTTTTCTCTTATAACAGGATTAATGCAGAAATAGGATTAATGTTATTATTTGTATATATATGTGTGTGTGTATATATCTATATCTATATGTATATGTATAGAGATATATAGATATAACCTATATCAGATTACCTGCTGTCTAGGGGAGGGGGGGAGGGAGGGGAGGGAGAAAAATCTGAAATTGTAAAGCTTGTATAAACAAAAGTTGAGAACTATCTTTACATGTGACGGAAAAAACAAAATACCTTATATGTAAAAAAAATTAAAAAATAAAAAAAATTAAATTAAAAAAAATCTTTCTAGAGAGTCAGAAATTATATATTGCAGTACAGTGCTGTCTAATAAGCTGACAACACCTTGAGGACAGCAGGGGAAAAAGGAAAACTCTTCGTACAACCCAACCTCTGTAGAACCCACTGATAGAGAAGGAGATAGATGAAAGAAAGAAGAAAATTGTTCACACTTGCCATGTATTGTTGTTTTTAATCTCAAATAGACATCTAGGGGTACAACATCTAGTATGCAAACAGGTGATGAAAATGCTAAGGCAAAGGATTAGGAATCAGAATCGAGGATTTTTGGTCCAAAAATCATCCCCATTGGTGGTAAATATTCTGAGAGGCTCACCGACCTGTGAGGGAGCTACTTGGTAGCATGGGAGTGAGGGAGGGAAGTTCTATATACTTGTTGACACATTTTTGATACTCTATGAAGTATGCACCAAAGATTCTACTTTTACTGCTTGGCCCTACTGCATAGAACTAGGAGCATGGAGTAGAAGTTGCCAAGAGCCAGATTTAGCCTTCAGAGATCATAGCATCATAGATTTAGAATGTGAAAGCACTTTAAAGGCTAGCTAGTCTAACTAATGCCTTCATTTAATAGATGAGGTACTTGAGGTTTACAGAGGTTGGGATTTGCTATAGATCACTGTGTAACAAAAGCAAAATTTGAATCCAGATGGTTTGATTATAAAGCCAGTGTTTCCCTCCCTCTCTCTCCCCCTCCCAAAACACAGAGTACCACTTTAATATCAGGGAAAACTTCTGATTAATTTAGAAAGTGGAATGGTCTATCTCAATAGGTTGTAAAAAATTGGAAATCTCTAAGCAGAAACCAGATGAACACTTGCGAGAAGATCTGTATACAGTTAATGACATGCTTGGAAAGAACTACCTTTCTCACCTCTCCTTATAATCCTTAGTTTTCTCAAAGTTCAACTCCAATGTCAGCCTTTACTAGAACCTTTTTCTGATGCACATCTTCTATGATACTTTCTAGCTCCTTAAAATACAATCATCTTCGCTAGGCACAGAAGAGGACCTGCATTTATATTCCTGGGTCACATGGTTCACAACAACTTGAAACATTCTTTTAGATAATCAGAGGATCTGTGTAGCAGTAATCACTAATGTGCCAACAAAAACCCTGAGGAAAGCCCTGAAAAGAGAAGAGTCTCCACACGACTCATTCATCAGGGTCAACTGGGGGAGAGGAGAAGTTAGCATCAGTATGTTACTTTAAAGTTTGCAAAATACTTTTTATGCACCTTTCCATGGTCTGTGACCAGACTCAGTAGACCAGAAGCGCAGACTGAGGAGACTTGAATAACCCCTTCAGCTCTAGACTCTGATTGCAGCTGAATGATATTACAGCATCAGAGAATGCTAGAGAAGTTAGTCTTGGTGTTAATTGCATCCAATTTCCTCATTGTATTGATGAAGAAACTGAGGTCCAGAGAGGTGAGTTGACTTATCCAGCTATTTAAAGAAAAATATGATGTAGTAATGAGCAGTTGATCTTATTTGGTGTTTTTTCTCTCTCCTTTGCTTTTTCTAAAAAGGATTATTGTTCTAGAACTAATAGGAACCCCAGAGTCAGTGAATAAACATTTATTAGAAACCCACTGTGTGCCAGACATTGTGCTAAGTGGTGTGTTTAAAAAGAAAGGAAAAAAACAGTCTTTACTCTTGAGAAGCTAACAATCTAATGAGAAACCATAATTGAACATTCTCTTTTCACAGAAAAGGAAACTGAGGTAGAGGGAGATCAAGGGACTCTCCCAAAGGAGAGAGGGAAAACTTGGGAGAAGAATATTGTCTGTGTTAATAGTATTGAGAGATTTTCCCTGAACATTTTATGCAAGATGCTGTAAGTTCGCTGATAACCTAAAGGTAATTGAATTGGAGCAACTTAGAGTTTATCCTGGAAAATTAACTGGATTCTCTCTTCCCTTCAATAGCTGTCTGTGTTCTCTGAATAGTAAGTCCCCCTACTCATAATAGGGAAGTTGTATTCTGTGGTCCAGGAAATCTTTTAGTTGAAAAGAAAAACAAACAAGATAATCAGGAATCTTGGGCAAGATTCTTTGGCTTTGTAGGCCTCTGCCTTTTTCACTGAAATATCAGACTCAGCTAATCAATCAAAAAATTTTGTTAAGTTCCCACCCTATGTGCCAACCACTGTGCTAGAAGATTGTTCAAAGAAGTTAAACTAGAGCCTTTCTTTATGTTTCTCTCTAGCTCTGTGTGCTCAGTGATAGTCTATTCTAGAAAGCCTTGCTTCTACCCTGTGAAACTCAGACCTGAAAGCTCTGGTTATAGTGTCTCCAAGACTGACCAGGTAGGAGAAGGAGCAAATCCTCAACATGAGGATAACATGAGTAGAACAGGGAGAAGGCTACTCCACCAAAATGCCAAATATCTCTCTTCCACTAAAGTGTGAAATTTAACTTTTGGAAATTATTCCTTTGGATTTAAAATAGACTCCATAAAAACCTTCTTAAAAATAAAAATTCATATGAGGAATAATAAAGTTAACTTTGGTTTAGCTTTAAGTCATCAACACCCTAATGTAAATGCCTTTATCACAAGCTTGCCCAGAGGGGCCACATACCAAGCAAGACTTGGGAAGTTGGGAAAACACTGGGTACCTTGCTGGGATGGTTAAACAAAGGTTAAACAAAAATGAACAGGCTGCCCTCAAAACAAACTTCATTTACTTCACAATGGTGCCTAGGGTTGGTCTTGAAGGAACCCAGAGAAGACGAAGACCAACGAAGTCATTGAGAATTTCTGGCTAAGTAATTAAGACTGGGTTGGACTCCACAAGGTGTTTGAAGATGGCTTATTTTATGCTTTTTATGATGAATTTTGGCTTTATATTGGTTGCCCAGGAAACCTCTTTTGTTATGAGTTCTAAGAATGGGAAAGTCACAATACTTTCATGTTCTCAGAAAGTAAAGCTAGAACCCAGTGCAGCACATGTGTGCTAATGAGTGGAGTGTTTGTATCTCCTATGATTTTGAAAAATTTATTTTTTGGTTCTATTTAGAGTGATTAATTTATTGATTTTTCTGAAGTGCCACTCTTTTGTATTTTAACTGTATGTTGGATACTTTAAAATGAACGAGATATACAAGAGATTGATGTTGAAGATTATTATCACTATCTTGTAAGCATGCACACAAATGCATATATATATATACACACACACACACATACACACACACACATATATATATATATATACTGTGAGATCAGGGGTGTTGGATACTTCATTTTTTTTCTCTGTTTAGAATTTTATTTCCCAAATTATATGTAAAAGCAAATTTTGACATCGATTTTTAAAAACCTTTGTGTTCCAACTGCTCTTCCTCTCTCCCTTCAGTGTTATATTGTATCATTGCATTGCTAAAAATAACCACGTGCTCCTCAGTAGACAATTTTACACTATTGCTGTTATTTTGTATACAATACATTTCACTCTGCTTCAGTTTATGTAGGTCTTTTCCAGGTATTTCTGATAACATCCTGTTCATCATAACTTTTATACAGTACCTTAATCTTGACAAAGAATTTTCTTCATAATATCCCAGCAAAGTAGGTACCGTACGTTTTGCCATTATAATCAATCATCATAACTAATTCCCTCCATCCTTTTCCTTTCCCATGATATTTATTTTCTATCTTCTTTTACCCTCTTCCTCCTCAAAAGTGTTTTGCTTCTGACTGCCCACTCCCCACTTTGCCCCCCCTTTCACCCTTCTCTCCTTATCCTCTTCCCCTCCTACTGTCCTGTAGTGTTAGATGGATTACTCCTCCAAATTGGGTGTGTATGTTATTCCCTCCTTGAGCCAACTCTAAGATTAAGGTCCTTGAGCTAATTCTGTGCTCTAAATTTTCTTCCTCCCTCCCTCCTCAACCCTCCCTATGAAATCAAGCAATTCAATATGTCATACATATGCAGTTATGGGTAACATCTTCACCTTCCTTGAAAGTGTTTTGTTTTTTACTGCTCCCTCCCCCAATCTGCCATTCCTTCCTTCCCCTCCCACTTTCCCTCAGGGCTAAAATATACTACTATACCCACTTGAGTATGTATGTTATTCCCTCTTTGATCTAGTTCTGATGACAGTAAGGTTCACTCCTTCCCTCTCTTTCCCTCCTGTCCTTAAGCTTTTTCTTATTTATTTTATGTTATCTACTTTTCCCCTGTCCCTTTCCTATTCTTGTTTTTGTGCCTTGTTTGTACCCCTTAACTTTATATTGCAGATGTCATCATGTGCTAGGTGGCACAATGGACAAAGCACCAGCCCTGGACTGAGGAAGACCCGAGCCCAAATCTGGCCCCAGAAATAAACCACCCCATCCTGTCTGCCCCACAAGAAACAAAGATAAACAAAACAAAAAAAGATATATTCCTTTCAACTGCCCTAATACTGAGAAAATTCTTATGAGTTTGAAGTATTATCTTCCCATGTAGGAATGTACACAGTTTAAGCTTTTAATATCCTTTATGATTTCTTTTTCCTGTTTACCTTTTATGCTTCTCTAGGGTCTTGTATTTGAAAGTCAAATTTTCCATTCAGTTCAGGTCTTTTCACCACACAAATGCCTGGAAGTCCTCTTTTTCATTGAAGTCCCATTTTTCCTCTGAAAGATTATCCTCAGTTTTGCTGGGTAGGTGATTCTTGACTGTAGTCTCAGTTACTTTGCCCTCTGGAATATCATATTCCATGCCCTCTGGTCCTTTAGTGTAGATGCTGCTAGGTCTTGTTTTATCCTTACTGTAGCTCCATAGTATTTGAATTCCTTTTTTCTAGATGCTTGCTTCTCTTTGACCTGGGAGCTCTGGAATTTGGCTATTATATTCCTGGAGGTTTTCCTTTTGGGATCTCTTTCAGGAGGTAATTGGTGGATTCTTTTCAATTTCTGTTTCTAGAATATCTGGGCAATTTTCCCTGATGATTTCTTGGAAAATGATATCTAACCTCTTATTTTGGTCATGGTTTTCAGGGAGTCCAATGATTTTCAAATTAGCTCTCTTGCATCTATTTCCCAGGTCAGCTATTTTTCCAAGGAGATATTTCATGTTGCTCTCTATTTTTTTATTCACTTGGATTTGCTTTACTCTGTCTTGGTTTCTCCCATTTGTTCAATCCTAATTCTTAGGCAATTATTTTCTTCTGAGACCTTTTGTCTCCTTCAAGCTGTTGACATTTTTCTCATGACTCTCCTGCATTGCTCTCATTTCTCTTTCCATTCTTTCCTCCTCTCTAAATCTTCCTTCTATTTCTCCTACTTTCTCTTCAAAGTCCTTTTAGAGGGCTTCCATGGCCTGAGACCAATTCATCTTTTTCTTGGAAGCTTTGGATGTAGGTATTTGGGGCTTTGTAGCCATGTAGCTGTGTACAGTGTAGCATGTGCCATGTTCTGTGTAGCCATATGCCATGTACCATGTACTATGTAACCATGTAGCCACATAGTATGTAGCATATAGATGTGGAGCCATATACCATGTATCCATCTACTATGTAGCTGTGTATCACACATCTAGCTATGTGGGTGTATAGCCATGTACATGTAGCCATGTGGTTTTGTACGTATGCACATAATGTCAAATCAGGGGGTGTTGGATACTTTAAAATGAGCAAGAGCTACCACCATTGAAGCCGAATGTTCCTTTATTATCACTAATTATTATGGATGCAATATTTTGGGCTTTGTAGATGTGTGGCCATGTAGTGTGTAGCTGTGTAGCATGTAGCCAAGTAGCATGTAGCTGTGTAGTGTATAGCCATGTACTCTGTAGCCATGTGACTTGTGGCCGTGTTATGTGTACTTTGTAGCCATGTACGGTATAGCCATGTACCATGGAGCTGTGTACTGTGTAACCATGCATGGTGTAGCCATGTAGCATGTAGCAGTGCAGCCATGTAGCCATGTACCATGTATCTACTACATAGCTATGTATCACACATCTAGCTATGTAGGTGTACAGCCATGTACCATGTACCGTGTAGCCCAATACTGTGTAGCAGTGTACCATGTAGCCGTGTAGACATGTGACTTGTAGCCGTGTGCCATGTAGTGTGTAGCACATAGCCATGTAGCATGTATCTATCATCTAGCTATGTAGGTATATAGCCCTGTACATGTAGTCTTGTAGATGTGCATATAATGTGAAATCAGGAGTGTTGGATAATTTAAAATGAGCAAGGGCTACAACCAATGAAGTTGATGGTTCCTTTATTATCACTAATTATTATGGATGCCATATTTTGGGCTTTGAAGCAGTGTAGCCGTGTGCTGTATAGCCATGTGACCTATGGCTGTGGCCTGTGTATTTTGTAGCCGTGTACCGTGTAAACATGTACCATGTAGCCATGTGACGTGTAAACATGTACTATATAGTAATGTAGCCGTGTAGCCCTGTCCATGTAGCCCAGTACCGTGTACCGTGTAGCACTGTGCCATGTAGCCCAGTACTGTGTACCGTGTAGCCCAGTACCATGTGCAGTGTAGCCCAGTACCGTGTTCAGTGTAGCCGTGTACTGTGTAACCATGTACTGTGTACCGTGTAGTCATGTACCGTTTAGCACAGTACCGTGTACCATGTAGCCCTGTGCCGTGTAGCCCTGTACTGTGTAGCCCCATGCCGTGTAGCCCAGTACCATGTGCAGTGTATCCCAGTACCGTGTACCATGTAGCCATGTACCATGTACTGTGTAGCCCTGTACTGTGTAGCTATGTATGGTGTAGCCATGTAGCCATATATCTATCTACTACATAGCTGTGTATCACACATCTAGCTATGTAGGTGTACAGCCATGTACTGTGTAGCCATGTACCATGTACCGGGTAGCCCAGTACTGTGTACAGTGTAGCTGTGTACCATGTAGCTGTGTACCATGTGCCATAGCCATGGGCTGCATAGTCATGTGCCATGTAGCCATGTCCCATGTAGCTGTGTAGAGTGTAGCATGTAGCCATGTAGCATGTATCTGTCATGCTGTGTATTATACATCTAGCTATATAGGTATATAGCCCTGTACATGTAGCCATGTAGTCTTGTAGATATGCACATAATGTGAAATCAGGGGTGTTGGATAATTTAAAATGAGCAAGAGCTATAGCCAATGAAGTTGATGGTTCCTTTATTATCACTGATTATTATGGATGCCATATTTTGGGCTTTGAAGCAGTGTAGCCATGTGCTGTGTAGCCATGTTCCGTGTAGCCATATGCCTTGTGGCCATGTTCTGTGTACTTTGTAGCAGTGTATGGTGTAGCCCTGTACTGTGTAAACATGTACCATGTAGCCATGTAGCCATGTACCCTGTAGCCATATGCCTTGTGGCTGTGTTCTGTGTACTGTGTAGCTGTGTACCGTGTAGACATGTACCATGTAGCCATGTACCATGTACAGTGTAGCTGTGTACCATGTAGCCATGTAGCTATATAGTATGTAGCATGTATCCATGTACCATGTATCCATCTATCATGTCGCTGTGTATCCACATCTAGCTATGTAGGGGTATAGCCATGTACATGTAGCCATGTAGTCTTGTAGGTATGCACATAATGTGAAGTCAGGGGGTGTTGGATACTTTAAAATGAGCAAGATCTACATCACTGAAGTTGAAGGTTCCTTTATTATCACTAATTATTATGGATATTATTTTGAGCTTTGTAGCATTGTAGCCATGTACCATGTGGCCATGTAGCGTCTAGCCGTGTAGCCATGTAGCCATGTATCGTGTGGCTATGTGGCCATGTACCGTGCAGCCATGTAGCCATGCAGCCATATACTGTGTAGCTGTCCAGATAATCATCTATTAAATGCCCACTAACATACTCTGTTAGGAAAAGACAGTACAAAGACAAATGCAAAACACTGTCTGCCCTTAAAGAGCTTCCATTCTATTGAAGCAATCCAACATATAATCAGATAAGTCAATACAAAATGCATAAGAAGGGGGCAGCTAGGTGGTGCAGTAGATAAAACACTGGCCCTGAATTCAGGAGGACCTGAGTTCAAATCCAGATTCAGACACTTGACACTTATTAGCTGTGTGACCCTGGACAAGTCACTTACCCCTCACTGCCCCTCCAAAAAAAGACACCAAAAAATGCCTAAGAAATTAAAGAGAGCAATTGTGTGGGAAGGAGCACTGACTAATGTGGGGGAAGAGGAGGGATTAGCAAATGCCTAAACCTTGAATTGAGGTAGGAATTTTAATAAGTGGAACTGAGGAGAGAGGGCACTCTCTGCATGAGAGGCAGCCTGTGCAGAGAGATTGCCAAAGGTGATGCAATGTTGTGTACAAGCAATGGCAAATAGGACAATTTGGCTAGAACATCAAATGTGGGAAGGAGAGTGATGTGCAACAAGGCTCCTAAGGTAGGATGGAGGCAGATTGTAATGCCAAACGAAGGAATTTGTTTCTTATCCCCAGGGACAATAAGGAGCCACTGAAGCTTTTGAGGGTATATACAAGTAATTAAATACAGGGCAGCTAGGTGTCAACGTTGAGAGAATGCTGGACCTGGGGTCAGGAAGACTCATCTTCATGACTTCAAATATAACCTCAGACACTTTCTTCATCTGTAAAATGAGTTGGAGAAGGAAATGACAAACCACTCCCAAATGGGGTCAGGAAGAGTCAGACATGACTGACAACTGAACAACAACAAAGTCAAATTCAAGGTAGTTTAGAAAGTGGGGACTAGTAGTTGGGGGAATCAGGAAAAGCTTCAAGAAGAGGAAGATGTTTCAGCTGCCTCTTGTGGAAATTTATTTTGATTTGGGGACCCTACCTTTAGGCTGAGATTAGAAAGCCTTAGGCCCTCAGGGTCTCTTCCCCTCCCCCTCTGCTTCAGCTGAGCCCCAAAACCCCATGAGTTGTACAAGACACTAAGTCAGACAGCTGGGGGGAAAAAAAAGCCCCCAGCTCCCTCCGACCTCAGCGGAGCTATCCGAGAGATCCCGGATAGCCTGTGTTGAAGCTGGAGCGCAATGCCCCTGGCTGGCGGATTAGCTTGGTGTGTGGGCGCAGGAAGCCCTGAGATTTGAGTGGAGAGAAGAAAAGGTATATATAGACCTGGGAGTTAGACAGCAAGGGGGTACGGACAAGGATGGAGGAGTTTGGTTCAGAAAAGGAAAGACGGGGCTGAGAAGGAACAGGGGCTGCTGACAGAGGGTGGAGAAGAGGTCAAGAGGCGGCTGGCAAGATTAGAAAGGTTGTAGCGCGGCAGACTAGAGATGAGGCTACAAGGACGCAGGAGAAGACAAGAAGGACTAGGAGCAGGGAAAAGAGAGGCCAAAGGGCAGACTGATGGAGCAGACAGAAGGTCGGTGAGAGAGAAACACGGGTTCAGCGGTGGCAGTAAGGAGGACAGAAAAGTTAGAAGCAGGGGATTTACAAAGTGAAAGTGAATAAAGTGTAATGTGCCCTGAGGCGAGAGGCGGCTAAGGCCCTTATTGTATTCAAGAAGTTCGAAGTGTAGCAGGTGGGAAAAGAGATGCAGTGGAAAGAGACGCACTGCAATGCAGTCAGGTTGTACATTGTATTTCCCAGTATTCTTAATTTAAATAGTATCTCATAAATAAACTCTGCTTTGATTATTTAGTTAAGAGGCTTCTTAATATTTTGTTTATCAATTTGGGAGTGGAGCAGTGTGGTGGAACTTTATAAATGCCCCATATTAATTTAAACGCAGTCAGATAGCTAGTTAGTCAAAGGTCCCCAGATTAGTCCTCCATAGATCAGTGTCCCCCCCCCCCCCGCCCCAAATCAGGCCGAGTTCAGTAAAAATATTTTCACACTCTAAAGGGTTAAAGGGAGATTAAATGAAGTAAAGAAAGAAGATAGTGTTTTTCAGACAGATGGGTAGAGCAAAGGTATGAAGATGGAAGATGGAGTGTGTAAGGAGCAGAGAGAAGCCTGCTTTGTTGAGATTGTAGAGGGAAAGAGAGAATTTTTAAGCATTTAACGTTTAAGCATTGTTTCAGGTTACAGATAAACCAAGATTAAATTGAGAAGAATAACTAGTAGTAGCACTGATACTTCTGAAAAACAAAAACCCACAAAAAAACCTCTAAAACAAATCTTGCCTGCTCATTAGTGAGGAATCACTCACAATTAAGAGCTTTCTACAGGGTTTTTCTAAGCAATAAATCTCTGAAGAAACTTGACAGAGATTAATTGTAGGAGTAAACAGCACAAAACAAGTTTCAGCACATCCACTAGTTGACAGTTAGCTGTTTGAGTGAATAAACTGTTTTGTTTTCATCTGGTTCCTGGGCACCTAGTATGTTGTAGGCACTTAAACATTTCTTGAATTATTGACTGTACTACAAAAAAGGAGGTAGACTAGTTTTCTTTTTCATAAGCCTGCTTTAAACTCAGTCTTGTCATACATACATACATGCATGCATGCATGCATGCATGCATACACCCAAAATATTCTAGCAACAATTATTGTGGTAGCAAAAAGAGGGAAACAAAATAAGTGTCCATTGACTGGAGAATGGCTTATGAAAATTATAGTACAGGAATTAATGGAAATTTCTCACTCATTGTAAGAAACAATATGAAGAATTTGGAAAAGCATAGGAAGACATCCAACTGATACAGAGGGAAAGAATTAGAATTAGGACAACAAATAACTATACATTCTACTTCTATAACACATCTTGTATCTATTCTTTTTTTTTCCCCACTCACAAGTCCTTTACCTTAGTCCAATCCTGTACTTCTAAAGCCTCTAATTGATTTTCTTCTCTTTCCCCTCTTCGGTTTGTTCTCTGAGCCTCATTGTCATTCAATTCACATATCCAATAAGTTGTCAAATATTGTAGTTTCTATCTCCAAAGTATTTCTCACTTACATCTCTTTCTCTCCACTCAAAGAGCCACCACTCTGGCTCGGGCCCTCACCACTTCTCTTCTGGACTACTGCAATAATCTCTTTTTTTTGTTTGTTTTCCCTTGACTTTATTATGACAATCATCAAACATTTCCGTTTTATAAATGCACAAATGTGGGGCAGCTAGGTGGCGCAGTGGATAGAGCACCGGCCCTGGAGTCAGGAGGACCTGGGTTCATATCCAGCCTCAGACACTTAACACTTACTAGCTGTGTGACCCTGGGCAAGTCACTTAACCCCAATTGCCTCACTAAAATAAATAAGTAAGTAAGTAAATGAAAAATAAATGAATGAATGAATGAATGCACAAATGTGACAGTCATAGAACCAGAAATAAAACAATGTGGCCAGGTTATGGCCTCTTGATTTCTATTTTCTTGAGACTACATTATTTACAAATTAACTGTTTACTATCACATGTAGCAAAATACTTAAATTTAACTCTAATGTAAACTCTGTCCCCTCAAAATTTTACATTGTATCATATCTTAGTGTTTATTTCACTTTTCATTTCATTCTAAAATATTGATGCCATAAATATAAACACTTAAAAGTATCATTCTAAAACAGTTTTTATCAAATTAAATTGTAGTTCATGTGGAAAAGAAAAAAAAGCTTTTTATATTTATTTTGTGTTATGAAAATGAACAATAAAACCCACTTCCACAATAGAAATTAAGTGTTCTACACTATTTTATTCAAGTTATTTCCTGGATGAATGAAACATTCTAACCCTGATGAATTCTTTGATCATTTCCAGTACTGTTGAGAGCAGGAAAGCGGTGCTGACAATGAGGCCAATCTATCATACTTCATAATTCAGGAAATCTGGTATTCAAAGGAATATTTTCTGATGTCCACAAATAGTCTTGGTAATTGTAAAAAAAAAAAAAAATTTTTTTTTTTTTTTACAAAGAGCTAGGATGTACTTTCTGAAGGCTGAAATTGTCCCGCTTCAAACTTCTCTTTGAACTTTAAGAAATCTCTTCTTTTATCAAAATATTGAATCCAATGCTGGGGGCAGCTTGATTCAAAAATGCTTCTTAACTTTTTATACTTAGAGGCATCATCAATATTTTCATCCAAGCACTTTCAGTAGTCATCCCAAGCTCCCCAGCAAGCTTGCCTTTCTTTCATGGAAGGCGCTGTCATTTTTACTTCTGCTTGGAGGCAACCGTTCTGGTGTGACTCCCAATAATCTCTTAACTGGTCTCCCTGCCTCAAGTGTCTCCCTATTCTGATTTGTCTTCCACACAGTTGCCAAATTGATTTCTCCAAAGCACCGGGCTTTGCCATGTCACCTCCTATTCGATAAACTGCAGTGGCTCCCTGTAACTTCTAGAATCAAATTTCATAAACTCTTCTGTCTGGCATTTCAGTCAAATTAGTCAATAAAGATTTATTAAGCATCTTCTAGCTTAATGCAAGGCATTGTGCTAAGTCCTGGGGATACAAAGAAAAGCAAAAGACAGTTCCTGCCCTCAAAGAGCTTACAGTATAATGGGGGAAGACAATGCATAAAAGGATGCTAAAAAGCAGGGGGAAGGAGGTTCCTCTCCTGTCATCCCTCCGAGATGGAGAAGTCCAGAGGAGTTCAGCCAAGAGGGCTGGTGTGGGTGTGTCTTTACAAAGAGGTTCTGAAAGAGGCTCTCAAATTCTCTACTCTCCAGTTATGGGGAGGGAGGGGCCCCAGGGTTAGGAAAAGGCACCTTGGCTCTTTCCTAGCTTTCCAGACTTTTTATACACTACTCTTCTCCATGTACTTTAAGGTCCACAGCCATATTGACCTATTTGATGGTCTTAACTTGGGACCTTCCATCTCCTGTCTCTTTCCACACTTCTGCTTTTAGGATCCTTGGTTTTCTTCAGGAGCCAGCTCCAGGGATACCTTCTACAGAAGCCTGTCCTGGTTCCCCATGTCCCTGATGCTAATGCCTTCCCATTTAAGATTACCTTGTGGGGCAGCTAGATGGAACAGTGGTTAAAGCACCGGCCCTGGAGTCAGGAGTACCTGAGTTCAAATCCGGCCTCAGACACTTAACACTTACTAGCTGTGTGACCCTGGGCAAGTCACTTAACCCCCATTGCCCCGCAAAAAAAAAAAAAAAAAAAAAGATTACCTTGTGTGCTCTGTATGCGTTTTATAGATACTCCTATGTGCACACATTGCTGCCACCCTTAGAAGGAAGGCAAGTAGGGGCAGCTAGGTGGCGCAGTGGATAGAGCACTGGCCCTGAAGTCAGGAGGACCTGAGTTCAAATCCGGCCTCAGACACTTAACACTTACTAGCTGTGTGACCCTAGGCAAGTCACTTAACACCAATTGCCTCACCAAAAAAAAAAAAAAAAAAAAAAAAAAAATAAGGAAGGCAAGTTCCTTGAAGGCAAAGACTAGTTAACTTCTGCCTTTGTATCACCATGGCTCAGCATAATGCGTTGTACAAAAATAAATGATTGAAGGGCAGCTAGGTGGCGCAGTGGATAGAGCACTGGCCCTGGATTCAGGAGGACCCGAGTTCAAATCCGGCCTCAGACACTTGACACTTACTAGCTGTGTGACCTTGGGCAAGTCGCTTCATCCCAATTGCCTCACCAAAAAAAAGAAAGAGAGAAAGAAAGAAAAAGTGCCAAGTGCCAAGTGGCTAATTGTTCGCTGGGATTAAGGACTTTCCTCACAAGACCTCCTGGCAGCCACTCTACAAATCTTCCTGACCCTGGCATCATTTCTCTCTTAATAACTGACATGGAGAGTGGCATAACATAGTGGCTAATTTACCACATACCAACTAGCATCACTGGTCTCCTTTACCATACAACCTTCCAACCACCATTACTATAAGTCCTGTTATGATCAGCCAACCAGTCGTTGTATTAGTGGTTTCTCCTAGTTTTAGGTTATCTGCATATCTGATAAACATCCCATATAGTCTTTTTTTTCTTCTAGGCAATGAAGCCTAAGTGTGATGACCACTTGAGATGGTATTTCTTTGTTTTGCTTTTGTTTTTTGTGAGGTGAGGCAATTGAGGTTAAGTGACTTGCCCAGGTTCACACAGCTAGTAAGCGTCAAGTGTTTAAGGATGGATTTGAACTCAGGTCCTCCTGAATCCAGGGTTGGTGCTTTATCCACTGTGCCACCTAGCTACCCCCACACCCCCATAGTCTTTATCTAAGTTCTTGGTAAAAATATTAAGGAGAAGAGGCTAAAATGCATATACCTAGAGCACTCCACCAGAGATGTCTTAACAGTGAGCTACTGATGATGACCACTCTAAGGTCTGGCCATCTTAACCAGTTCCAAATCCAACCAACTGCATTATTCTCATGGGAATATAGATATAGAGATATGAAAAGGACTTTTGAATCCTTCTAGTCCAACCAGATCATTTTAGAAGTGAAAGACTAAGGAATAAAGAGACTAAGTGACTTGCCCAAAGTCACACAGGCAATAAGCAATAGAGTCAGGTTTTTTGAACTGAAACACCTTGACTTTATATCCAGCACTCTTTATACTATGCCATGCCTTGTATAGTATAAGAAATTTTGTCATGCTTTGCTAAAATCTAGATAAAGCTGTGCTTATAGAATTTTCAATTTATGTCTGGTAATGCCATCATCAAAAGGAAATGAGGTTACTCCAGCATGACTAATTTTCTTTAAAAAAATCAATGTTTTATTAAAAATTTAACATGGGACAACAACAAAACTTGCTTAATTAACTTAAATGACTTAAATTAACATTTTTTCAGCCATTCTCTCTAAGTCCTCCTTAAAGCTTCTTTGTTTGACAAGGGCTATTCTGGGTGAAGCTATGCTGGCTATTTTTTATAATACCTTCTTTGTTTTGTTTTCTTTTAGATATTCACTAACCATCCTTTTAATCTGCTCTCACATTTCACCAAGAATCCCCCATAGTCTACAGACTCCATTCTCTTCTTTTTTTTTGGGGGGGGGAGTCAACATTTGACCTTCTCCAGTTCTGTAGCACCTCCCCAGTTGTCTATACTCTCCCTACGTCCTTACTTTAAAGACTGTTTACAATGCTTCAGCAATCCCAGCAGTCAGTTCTTTAAGTACCCAAGTCTACTGCAGAGCCACCAGATGTATAAGTGAGACTACATGTACAGGAAGTAACCCTGGGCAAGGAATAAAAGCAGGTAGATCAAAGAGAAACAGGGATGGGTGTCAGGGTCACATCCTTTGAATTGTAACAGCTAAAGGTTGAACCTGATTGGGAAGGGTTAGAGTTAAAACAAAACAGGGCTAGAATGTTCTGCTTAGGTTTAGATTGACTATGTTTCAGGTCTACCTCATTCTCCTATTAACAAGTCACTTCCACTTCTTTGCATTTTCTTTGACCCTTTTTTCAAGAAGCTCTTATTTCTCCTGCTTTTTGTTGCCCCTCCTTACCTCTTTCCTCAATCCCTTTTCTATCTGTTTTCTCCTTACTCCAAATATCATTACAATAGAGCAATAAAATGAAGTGAAAAACCAAGCTAAATGTAATTTTATTGCATCCCACTTGATTAATACTTAAAACAGTTTATGAATTATTTGTAGGTTAAAAGTAGGGACCACATTTCCATTTATCTTTAATGTACAGCTAGGTGTTCTATACTTTTGTTATTTATACAGGGGGGATAGAAGCTTATCATATACTGTGGAGTGACTCCTGTTTAATTTTTTTTTTGGAAGGTGATGGAATTAATTGAATGTTACATCAGGCTTTTGTGTATGTATAAAATATGCTTTGAAGACTATGATTTGGATGGTAGTATATTCAAAGTATATAATAATGAACCATGTTATAATGGGGTTCTATTGTATTTATGTCTGATTACAATTATCCCCCAAATTACGCTTTTTGGCTGCATCTGAAAAATGTATGCTTTTTCTGTAGGTAAACTACAAATTTCAGGGATATAATTACATATCATTGTTGTTCATCACTAAAGATGACACTACTGATCACCATCAATGAATGAAGGGAAATGAAGGGATAAAAAGAGCTCTGGGTGACCAACAGTCTTTGAATGTACTCTGCATGTAAAGACTATTCTTTGGTTTTTGATTGTTATTATTTGCAGGACAGGCAGCATAGTGTGACATAATCACTGAGCTGTTTGCCTCTGACCTATGTTGGCTTCTTGGCCCTGAGGAAGTTGCTTTTTTTTGTACTTTTTTTTAGCAAGTTGCTTTTAAAAAAAATACTAAACTACTGCATCTCTCACAGGCTGAAAGTTTAGAGGCTGTACTCAGTAGGACAGATCACCTTCCTGATCAGCACACAAGTTTTGACCTGCTCTCTTTCCTATCTGGGCTGGTTTACCCTTTTTTAGGCAACCTGGTAAATCCCCGATCCTAGAAGCTCACTATATGATGCTAAACTTAGTGTGGACCCCCAATCAGCATATTCCAATGCAGTTCAGAACTGCTGAGCTCAAGAAATTGCTCAGCTTTCCTGGTAGCTGTGTTTATAGGTGGTATACCCTGGATAAGAAGTTTAATCTCACTCTGGCTTTAGGTAAGAGGTATCAAACAAGTGTGCTTCCTGAAGCAGATTTAAAATGTAATTGGGGAGTGAGCTCTTGAACTCATGACATGATTGCTCAAAAAAACATCTAAATAACGCTATAGGAAAATGTCCAGAGCAGCAAAAGTCACAGAAGAATGTGCTGAAATCATCTTTTAATCAAGAATGGCTTGGAAGGTCAGAAGGAGGGAGCTGCTTGCTGATACAGGAGTTGAGCCCAACCCCACAGTCACCCTGACACAGATCCAGTCCCAGGAAGGCCTCATCAGAGAAGGAGACCCCCAGAGCCTCTGAATCAGCTGAAGCGCCAGTGTCATCTGGAACTAAGCTCACAGTCTGGAGAGAGGGCTGAGTCCTGGGCAGGGGAGAGACTACAGGGGTCTATGCTGGTGCTAAGGCAGAACTTAGATTTTACACCCCTGCTGAGAACCAGGAGGTAGACTTGAGTACAGTGGCCCAGGTTGGGGAGGGGCACAGGCTCCTTGGAGCTAACAACCACAACACACAAAGCTGGTTGATTAGCAAGTTGGTCTGGGGTCATCTAAGGACCAGGGAACAGGCTGGGCGAATGAAGAACCTGATTCTCCTTAAATCATACCACCTGGGACTTCTTAAGCTTGGGATACTGCAGCCTAGAAACAGTGCCCCACTTCAAGGAGCTAAAAGTCAAGTAAAAGGAAGGTAAGATGAGCAGACAGAGAAAGGGGAGGACCATAGAAAGTTTCTTCAGTAACAAGGAAGACCAAGGGACACCCTCAGAGGAAGATGTAAACATCAGGGCCCCTATCTCTAAAGCTTCCAAGAAAAATGCGAATTGGTCTCAGGCCATAGAGGTGCTCAAAAAGGACTTTGAAGATAAAGTTAGAGAGGTAGAGAAAAAAAATGGAAAGAGAAATGAGGGTGATGCAGGAAAGATATGAGAAAAAAGTCAACAGCTTGAAAAGTCAAATTGGCCAAATGGAAAAGGAGGTACAAAAGCTCTCTGATGAAAATAATTGCCTAAGAATGAGGATTGAACAAATGGAAGCCAGTGACTTTATGAGAAACCAAGACACAATAAAGCAAATCCAAATGAATAAAAAAATAGAGGGCAATGTGAAATATCTTCTGGAAGAAACTGCTGACCTAGAAAATAGGTCCAGGAGAGATAATTTGAAAATTATTGGTCTACCTGAAAACCATGATCAAGGAAAGAGCTTAGACATCATCTTCCAAGATATTCTCAGGGAAAATTGCCCTGAGATTCTAGAAGAAGAAGCTAAAATTGAAATTGAAAGAATCCACTGATCACCTCCACAAAGAGATCCCAAAAGGAAAACTCCTAGGAATATTATAGCCAAATTCCAGAGCTCTCCGGTCAAGGAGAAAATATTGCAAGCTGCCAAAAAAGAAAGAATTCAAGTACTGTGGAGTCCCAGTCAGGATAGCACAAGATCTAGCAGCTTCTACATTAAAGGACCAGAGGGCATGGAATATGATATTCCAGAGGGCAAAGGAAATGGGATTACAACCAAGAATCATCTACCCAGCAAAACTCAGCATAATCTTTCAGCAGAAAAAATGGGACTTTAATGAAAAAGAAGACTTTCAGATATTTGTGATGAAAAGACCTGAATTGAATGGCAAATATGACTTTCAAATACAAGACCCTAGAGAACCATAAAAAATTGGAGCGGGGGGACATACCTGAGGTCATACAGTGGACGACTGTCTTGTGTCTGAGGCCGGGTTTTGTCTGGGATCCCCCTGGGTCCAGGGGTGATGCTTTGTCCACTGGGTCACCTAGCTAGGTGATGACATCTTTAGGGTTAAATTGAGGGGTGAAGGGAATTCACTGGGGGAGGGGGAGGGGGAAGGGAAGGGGAGAGGTGAAATCCTACATGAAAGAAACAGAAAAAGGCTTTTGGAGTAGAGGAAGAGATGGGAGAGGAGCAGGGCAGTAAATGAATTTTACACTCATCAGAAAAGGCTCAAAGACCTTAAACTCATCAGAGCTGCCTCAAGGAGGGACTAACACACACACACCCAACTGGGTGGAGTAATCTATTTAATCTGGGCAGTAAATGAGCCTAACACTCATCAGAATTGGCTCAAAGACTTCAATCTAATTAGAATTGGCTCAAGGAGGGAATAATGTACACATTCAATTGGGTGGAGTAATCTCTCTAACCCTGTAGGAAAATAGGAAGGGAAGGGGATAAAGAGAGAGGGGCAAAAGAAGGAAGGGCAGAGTGGGGGAGGGGACAGACAGAAGCAAATCCCCTTTGAAGAGTGATAGGATAAAAGAAGATGGATAATAGAATAAATATCATGGGGAATGGAATAGGATGGAAGGGAAACAGTTTACAATAGTAATCATGAAAAAGAGAAAAGGGGGAAAAATTGTACAAAAAATATTTATAGCAACTCTTGGTGGAGGCTAAGAATTGAGAATCAAGGGAATGTCCATCAATTGAGGAATGATGGAAAAAGCTGTGCTATATGATTGTAGTGGAATGGTCTTGTGCTACAGGAAATGACAAACAGGATGATCCCTGAAAAACCTGGAAAGACTAATGAACATCGATGTATAGTGAAGTGAGCAGAGCTGGGAGGACATTGTGCATAGTGACAGCAGTTTTGTTCAATGAGCAATTGTGAATTACTTAACTACTCTCTGCAGTGCAATGATCCAAGACAATCCCAAGGAACTAATGAGGAAACTTACTATGTACCCCCATAGAAAGAACTGATAAAAAGAACACTTGTGGATTGTACATATATAACCTGGTTGTGATCTTGTGGAGGGGGGAAGAAAGAGAGGGAGAAAAATTTGGAACTCTAAATCTTATGAAAATGAATGTTGAAAACTACCCTTACATGTAACTGGAAAAAATAAAATAAATGTTTGTTGCTTAAAAAAACAAAAAAAAAAAACCCAAAAAACCATGCCAGTACAGGTCACAGTCCACTCTAAAAAAAAAAAATAAATAAATCTGTAAAGAGAAAAAAAATGTAATTGGGAAATATTTAACAAAATAAATAAAAATATAATAAAACATAGATAATGTTAATATGTGGTTTTCTAAATCAATATGTGAGCATCGGCCCTGGAGTCAGGAGTACCTGAGTTCAAATCCGACCTCAGACACTTAACACTGACTAGCTGTGTGACCCTGGGCAAGTCACTTAACCCCAATTGCCTCACTAAAAAAAACGTGGGGGGGGAATGATGACTATGAGGACTTAAAAGAAACCTGGGAAATCTTGTATGAACTTATAAAATGATGCAGAGAAACAGGAAAACAATATACATGACAACAGTAATGTAAATGACACCACTAAAATGAAGCTCAAAACTATAATATTGTAATGATCCATTGTGGCCCAGATACAAGAATGAGAAAATGTGCCTTCTTTTCCTTGTGGAACATTGTATTTGCCATCAAATGGGGTTGTTGGAATGGCTAGTTTTGCTTTAACTCTATTCCTCTGTTACACGTGAGGGCTTGACTGATGGGCTGAGCAACAAATGTGTGGGACAATAAAACAAAAGGCAGCATAAAACTACCCAAAACACTACTAATTTCACCTAATTATTATAAAATGTTCTGTAGATTTCATGGTATTTAGATCTGGAAGGGACGTTAGAGATCAGTCCAAGTTCTTCGCTTTAGATAAGGAAACTCAGGACCAGAATCGTTAAATGATTTACCCAGGGATTGGCTCTGACTCTAACTTTGGTGCTCTTTTTATTATACCATGTGGCCTCAACTCCATGCCTGGGTTCTTGAATTGCTCCCTATTTTATTTTGATAACTTGTTGTATCTTGAATGTTTAAAGATGACTGTCAAATATAATAGAAGCTTGCTGTTCTAATGAGAAAATGCCTGATTTAATATCTAGAGTACTTAAGCATTCTGGGCCTTAGTCTAGCATATCTTTGCATGCAACATTTATTTGGGTCCCTTGTCCCTTTTTGTGAAAGAATGCTATTTTCTTCATTGTTGTCCTTCCTCCTCCTCCTCCTCCTTCCTTCTTCTCTTCCTTGAATTTTTTTTGGAGGGAATATCTGAACCTATAATTTCACTAGTGAAGTAACCAATGTATTTGGCACTTTCTCTGCAATTTAGTCTATGAGACTTGGCCAAGGTATTGAATAGTTGTGACTGGCTAGGGATTAAACAGCCAGTATGTAAACAAAGGCAGGACTGGAACCCAGTTCTTCTTGCTTCTGAAGTCAGATTGTCATCTGACACCAAATTTCCTCCCCTTAAATAACATTTTTGATGTATCACAGGTCAAATTATATCCCTTAAAACAGCAATTCTACATACAAGGTCTTCTGAATGTGCCATTAACACAGTGGCATCTCAGCACATTGAAGATACTATTCAGATAGTGACTTTTAATCTACTCTTATGTCTTAGTGAGGTAGTTCACTTGATTACTCTCCTTGATGATGTCTAATTCCCAGAGTGGCAGTTATATGAGAGGACATCAGCATTCTCCTTGATATGATTTTATACTACAGAAGTCCATTATCTTTATAGTTTGGGCAGCTAGTAACACAGTAGATAGAGCACTGGCCCTGAAGTTGGGATGACCTGAGTTCAAATCTCTCCTCAGATACTTACTGTGACCCTGGGCAAGTCACTTAACCCCAACTGCCTTAAACATCCAGGGCCAGGGGCAGCTAGGTGATGCAGTGGATAGAGCACCAGCCCTGGAGTCAGGAGTACCTGAGTTCAAATCTGGCCTCAGAACATTGACACTTACTAGCTGTGTTACCCTGGGCAAGTCACTTAACCCCAACTGCCTTAAACATCCAGGGCCATCTCCAGGTGTCCTGATGTATGTCTTGTCACTGGTCCCAGGTGACTCTGGAGGAGAGAGCGAGGTTGGTGACTTTGTACAGCCCCATCTCACTTAAATCCAATTCACTGAAAGTCATGTTATCACCCCAATGTCATGGTCCTCTTCAAGAATGAAGTACAAATAAAAATCTTTATCGTTTAGAGATGTGTTTATGTATAAGAATGGTTGACTAAGACCTTAATTGTTTGATTCTTGCTAAGTTCCAAGAGCATGCAACTTTTATTTATAAGTAGGAAAACAAGTAGGTTGTACAACTCCAATGTCTTTATTTTATAAGAGAAAAAATGTTTAAACGGCAGTGAGGATGGTTCAGGAATGTTCACTATAGAGATAGCTTTCTTTTTCCAGTTCAATATTTAACTATACAGTTTCTGTTTCATCAGTGAAAGAACCAATGTAGAAGGTAGCTTGTCAGCTACTCAGTCTATGAGTGTTGCCTGGGGCACTGAATGGTTTAGTGCAGGATAATTGGTGGAAACATTTTTAAATGATAGTGAACCTACTTTCGAATGCTCATTGTTACCAGGTACCAGTTACCATTTTTCCAGTTTACTTTGAGGCAGAATGACTAATGGACTAAACAAAGAAGTGAAAGTCAGTTCTTTAAGTTGAGTCTCTGAGTGTCACTTACAGAATCACATAATGTTCAGGGTTTATAAGGACATCAGCAACCACCCAATTCAACCCATAACCCCAAAAGTATGACCATGATATATCTGACAAGTGCTCATCAAGCCTTTCTTTGCTCAAGTACCTCTAACAAGGAGAAGCCCACTCTTTTCCAGGGTAGACAATTCCACTTTTGGATAGTTCTAACACAGGATGTTTTTCTTAACATCAGGGCTATAGTATTTGTTTCTTTGCAACTTCTATTCCTTGCTCCTAGTTACAACCTCTATACTTCAGTTTCCATCTCTAAATTAAACACACACACACAGATACATGTGTGTATAAGTGCATATACTTAAGTCATCTGGCCTTTCCATCCACTCTGTAGCTAAAACCTATTTATGTTGCTTCCCCTAATTAGAGTGATGTCCTTGAGAGCAAGGAACATCCCGCCAGTAACTCGCACATAGTAAACACTTGATAGTTTTTTATTCATTCTTTCATTCAATGCCTCACTTTTTTATCTTGAAGAGATGGAAACTGAGGGGCAAGGGTTATAAATGATATAGTAGGGACTAAACTCAAAATAAGCTTAGCTCAGCTGAGTCAAATTTACATCAGATGGACTAAAGTTTATGACCAATCTCAGGTATCATCCTTAAAGTCACTTTATTTACTTTATTGTTCTTTTATCAAAGCCCAGAACCACCCTTTTTAAGACTGGCTTGCTTTTTATCCTCTTGCCTTACGCAGATTCTTCTCTTACAGCTTCCTTCTTTTAGGAGCTTCTTGGCCTCCATGTCTAGATTCTCTCACATACCTGGCTTTACCTTGAGTGAATAAGCTGAAGCGAAGGGAAGAAGTTGTATAGGTTGGAACCAAGATTGGGAGAGGGTTTGGTTGGAAGGGAATGCAGAAACTTAAGCCCAAAGAAGAACTTAGCCTGGGGTAATACATTATTAGGTTAACTATTTGCGGAGGAGGTTTTTTGAAATTTAAAAAACTGCTCCAGTTTGTCCACTCTTGATGGCAACCCAAATCCTTATTGTACTTAAAAATGGTAGAGGCAGATTGGCAGGTACAATGCTCTGTTATTCAGTCATAACTTCTCCCTCTTTCTACATAATAAAGAGAAAATAGAAAAGGAATTACTTCTAAGAAAAATGTTTAATGAATATACAGATGTTTTATATGCTATAGTGTTTTTATAAAGTCAAGAGAGAAATTTTTTTGACATTTTATGATGGCAAGAAAAAAATGAAGAGAAATGTCTTGACAGTGGAGCTATAGTGAAACACAAAGGAGATATGAAATTCTGTTCTATAGTCTATAGTCTGTTCTGGGCTATAACTAGTAATATCTTCCTTTCTCACCTTATAGTGTATATGTTGTAAAAAACACCATCAGCCCCAGAGGTGGTGATGCTATCCTTTGTGTTAATCCAGCAAGAGTTGGAGTAGGTGAACAGAGATAAGAGAGACAGGTGGTGGCACATATATAGCTGCCATTTGGAGAAACCTATCCAGAAGCTTTATTGGGGCAGTGTACCAACATTACACATTAAGAGAAATAAGCTGAATTAATACTACAACAGTTACAACAATATTCTCATTCTGTTTTAGAAGACTCATGCCTTTCTAAAACTTGAAATTCATCAACTTAAAATGTTGTGTACTAATCAAATTTTCATAGAATTCCTATATTTCCATTTGCCAGGGAAAATAAAAGTGACTGTGACTTGCCACACAAATAAGTTCAAAAGTTTTATTTTTGGAAGGCAAGGAATCCCAGCTTTGCTACTTGTGTGACCTTCAGAAAAATCACTTAATGTTCTCTGGATTTCAGTTACCTCATTTGTAAAATGAAGGGGCTGAAGCTCTTATCTTGGTTGGACCCTTAGTGCTCTTAACAATCCCTTCAGTCCACTTTATGATGCCATATTGTATTTCCCACAACTGTGGGAAGCAAATCTAATGGTCTTTTCTCAATCCTGATCTTCCTTGACCTCTGCTGCAGCTTTTGACATTGCCAATCAACACCTCCTTCTGAATATTCTCTTCTCTTAAATTTCATGGCATTTTTCTCTCCTGATTAACCCTCAGTCTCTTTTGCTGGTTCTTCATCCCCATCACACTCTATAAATGTGGGTGTCTCCCAAACACTCTGTTCTGGGTCCCTTTCTTCTTTCTGTTCTATAGTATGTCACTTGGTGATCTCATCAGCTCCCATGGATTAAAATTATCTCCATGCAGATGATTCTCAGATTATCTCCATCCAGTCCTAATCTTTCTCCTGAGCTACAGTCACTGCATCTTTAGTTGTCCCTTGGCCATCTTAAAATAGATATCCTGTAGTCCTCTCAAACAGAATTATCTTCCTCTCCAAACCCACCCCTTTCCTCAATTTCCTATTGCTGTTGAGTGTATTACCACCCTCCCAGTTACCTAAATCCACAACCTCAGTGTCATCTTCAACTCATCACTGTTACTCACAACATGTATCTAATTCATTACTAAATGTCGTAATTCCTATGCTGTGGAGAGCTTAGACCTCAGTCAGGCATTGAAGAGGCCAAGGTCATCCATTGCATCCTGGGCCATCGCCAGTCATTTTAACTTTTGTCCTGCCACTGGACTTCGATGGCTCAGGAAGAGAGAGTGAGGCGGATGACTTTGTACAATTCTGCCTCCCTCAAATACCATTCATGCCCAAGTCAAGACATCACCCCATGATGTCACTGGTTCTCTTAGAAAAGAAGGGTCGTCGTTGTCATCATCAACAACAACTCCATATCTAGACTGAACATTTTCACAAGCTGTCCTCCATTCCTAGAATGTACTTTGCCTTCTGGCTTCTTGAGCTAAGGCCCCGCCCTCCTCCTGAAAGAGGCCTTTTTCCCAGTCCTTTTTTTTTTTTTTTTTGCGGGGCAATGGGGGTTAAGTGACTTGCCCAGGGCCACACAGCTAGTAAGTGTTAAGTGTCTGAGGCTGGATTTGAACTCAGGTACTCCTGAATCCAGGGCCAGCGCTTTAACCACTGCGCCATCTAGCTGCCCCCTCCCAGTCCTTTTTAATCTTGGTACCTTCCCACTGAAACTACTCCCAATGTATCCTGTCTATATCTTGTTTGTACAGAGTGGTTTGCATGTTGTCTCCCCCTTAAACTGTGAGTTTCTGGAGAAAACTTTGCCTTTCTTTGTATTGCCAGTGCTTGTCACATAGCAGGTGCTTAATAAATTCTAGTTGACTGTGACTCAAAGTGAAGTAAGTTGAATAAGGAAAACAATATACACAATATACACTATACACAATGACTACAACAATGTAAATGAGAAGAATGACAGCAAAATCACTGAAACTGGAGGCTTTATATTATAATGACCAGGACTGGCCCCAAAGAAGAGATATGAGAAGGGACCCCACCCACCTTCTTTGCCAAGGTGGGCCACTACAGGTGCGAAATACTTCGTATGTCAGATTTTTTTGATGTCCTAGTTAGGTTAGTATAGAATACTGCATATAATGTGGGATTTAGTTGATGTGTGAGTTGGTTTTGCTGAACTCCCCCTCCATTATAACAGATTATCCTCTGGAAGAGGGAGAAGGAAGGAAATACTGGAAAGTGAAGGTGATGTTAAAACAACAATAACAACAACAACAAAAGATGGGAATAAAGTCTGGACCTGTTATTACATTGGTACAAAGAATTCCTAGATAATCAAACTCCCTCTACCAATACCAGTGCTCACTTTTTCTGCAGCTAGTTTTAAAGAGCTGCCTAGAGCACTAAGAAGTTAGTGACTTACCTAGGGTCACACAGCCAGTATGTGTCAGGATTTGAACCAAAGACTTCTGGGCCTTAGAGATCTATTATCTCTTTAGGACATCATGTTGCCTCTGGTAACACAAAATAAAATTTTAAATTTGGGTCCCACTCTTAAAAAACTTACATTCTACTGTCTTTGCTTATAGTACTCACTTAATACATCTTTGTTAACTGATTCTCCTGGGATATTACAACAAATGTATATAGATAATCATAATATGAGGAAAACATGGAGGAGAAGGCACTAACAGTTGGTAGGGATGTGCCAAAGAAATCTTCATAGGAAGAAGTACCTGAATTGAGTCATAAAGAAAGCTAGGGATTTTGAGAGGTAAAGAGATGGGAGTGTACTTGAGGCATGGAGAATGGATTGCATGAATGCAAATAACATAAGACCTGCTGCATTATATCCAAAACTTATTAAAAATAGAAACTTATTATGGTAGAGATGGGATATAGTTTTTTTCTATTTGTATAAAACAAATATTTACTATCCTTCATATTTGTAAATAATAAGAAATGAATGTATATCAGAAAAGAGAATTTTCTTTTTCTTTCTTTTTTTGCTGTTTCCAAAGCAGGGTAACTGTTTTAATGTTACATAACAGATTATTAATTTAAAAAAATTAAATGTGGTATATTAATTTTCTAACCTGACCAATTATGTTTATTTGTTTTGCTTCCGTATATTGATTTATTATAAAGTTGTGTTCGTGTTGGGGTGAAGTTTGTGAGCTGTGATAGATATAGGAAAAAGAAAGCATCAGTAAAACACTTTAAAATATTCAGAAGGAGGGGCAGCTAGGTGGCGAAGTGGATAAAGCACCGGCCCTGGATTCAGGAGTACCTGAGTTCAAATCCGGCCTCAGACACTTGACACTTACTAGCTGTGTGACCCTGGGCAAGTCACTTAACCCCCATTGCCCCGCAAAAAAAAAAAAGTAAACAAAATATTCAGAAGGAGACACAGACAGGTCAATTTTGTTACTACCTTGTTAAATTTATAATACATTTTAAAAAAATGAACAGTACATAATGGAAGTTCATGGTTTCATATTCAATCCTCTTTTGTTCTTTGTAAATTGACATGTTTATTGGTAATCAAGTTTATAATAAAAAAGAAAAGGAGTAAATTAAATCTGGTTTTTGAAAACATTTTCATTGTTCTTTAAGAATTTATATATAATTCAGATGCTTAGTGAAATGAGCAGAACCAAGAGAACACTGTACACAGTATTAACAACATTGTGTGATGATCAACTGCGATAGACTTAACTGTCCTCATCAATACAATGATCCAATACAATGCCAAAAGCCTCATGGTGAAAAATGCTCTCCACATTCAGAAAAAGAACTATGGAGTCTGAATGCAGATTGAAGCATACTATTTTCACTTTTGTTGTTGCTTTTTTTTTTGTTCTTGTTTTTTATTTTTTCTTGTTTTTTTTTTCCTTTTGTTCTGATACTTCTCTTACAACATGACTAATGTGGAAATATGTTGGGGTTTTTTGTTTGTTTGTTTGGGTTTTTTTTGGTGAGGCAATTGGGGTTAAGTGACTTGCCCAGGGTCACACAGCTAATAAGTGTTAAGTATCTGAGGTCGGATTTGAACTCAGGTACTCCTGACTCCAGGGCCAGTACTCTATCCACTGCACCATCCAGCTGCCCTGGAAATATGTTTTTAAAAAAGAATTTATAGTACACAGTATCATCAACATTGAGTGTTGACCTACTGTGATGGACTATATTCTTCTCACCAATGCAATGGTACAGAAGAGTTCCAGGGAACTCATGATAGAAGAGGATCTCCAAATCCAAGGAAAAAAAAGAAAGAAAGAACTGTGGAGTATAGATGCTGATTGAACCATATTATTTCTTTTGTTTTGGGTGCTGTTGTTTTTTTTTTCTATTTTGAGGTTTTGCATCACTGCTCTGATTCTTTCTCTTGTAACAGGATTAATGCAGAAATAGGATTAATGTTATTATGTATATATATATGTGTGTGTGTATATATATATATGTATATGTATATGTATAAAGATATATAGATATAACCTATATCAGATTACCTGCTGTCTAGGGGAGGGGGGGAGGGAGGGGAAGGAGGGAGAAAAATCTGAAATTGTAAAGCTTGTATAAACAAAAGTTGAGAACTATCTTTACATGTAACGGAAAAAATAAAATACCTCATACATTAAAAAAAAGAAAAGAATTTATAATTCAGAATAGGATCACAGGATTTTTTTAGAGCAGGTGAAAAAATAAGACAACTTCTGGACCAACCCCTTTATCAATGATGACTATCTATAGACTTGGAGGTAAAGTGCCTTGCTTTGAAGAACCATTGGCCTTTAAGTCAGGAAATCTCAGTTCTAGTTAGAGTTTTGCCACATAAGGACTTGACTGAGTAATTCTAAACATATCACTTTTCCTTTAATTTCATCATCTATTAAAATGAGATTACATCTCCATCAACCTAGTTCAACAAGAAGCAAATGCTATGACTAATGTGGAAATATGTTCAACATGATTGTAATGTATAACCTATATCAGATTGCTTGCTGGCCTTGGAAGGGGGAAGGGAAGGTGGGAGAAAAATTTGGAACTCAAAAAAAAATCTTTACATGTAACTGAAAATAAAGTTTAAAAAAGAAGCAAATGCTAAAAAGCTGGAATAGGATATCTAAGGACCTTTCCAAAGCCTCTCCACACATACACAATTTTTTTTTTTTTGGTCAGGGTGGGGGTGGGGGTGGGGACAACAATAATTGGAGTTAAGTGACTTGCCTAGAGCCACAAAGCTAGTAAGTGTCTGAGACCACATTTGAACTCAGGTCCTCCTGACCCCCGGGCCAATGCTCTTCCCACTGTACCACCTAACTGCCCCTCACAAACATACAAATTAAAACGAAGCTCTAGGGCACTTCTTTTTTTCTTTTTTTTGAAGCTCATAAAGATCAATTCATTTATCACAGTTTATTTTCTCCCTTCAACCATGATAATATGGTAGCCAAATTTGGTTTTCTTTTCACTGGAGGATCTGTGTTCGTAGGTTTGTCCAGGCCACTGACAGGCAAGGCAAATGCTGCTTCTTGGAATGGGCCCACCATGGAGCCTCTTGTCATCTAGCCCAAATTCCTGCCCCAGCCAGGCTTCATCTTCACTGTACTGGAGGCAACTTCATTGAATCTCACTCCAGACTTGAGTTTTTCCATGGCTTCCCTGATTCTACCATGCTTTTCACACAGAATATGTCGGACCTTTACTTCATTTCCACCACCTTTAGGACCCTGAGCCTTCTTATGCACCCTCACTTCCAGAAGCTGCTGCCCCTTTCCCTCCTTTGCCCCTTGGGCGCCATATTTTCACTTTCTGGCCACTGTCTCCCTCTAGAGTACTTCTAGGCTGTTGGTTCCATAATTGATAGGAGCTAGAATTCTAGGGTACCAGTCAACTCAGGGTAGAAATCTACTTGCACAAAGCTACTGATGATCTTCAGAGTCTATCAACCAGCCTAGGCACTAAAAGCCAGGAAGCACTATAAAGTTTAAACTTTATATAAATTTTAAAATCATTTTGCTGACTCAAATATCTGAGCAGACTGCACACTATATCTGAGGTAAATAGAGACAAGCCCTCAATTAGGGAGTAAATGATATAGCGTTAATAAGAGATTAGGGCCCACTAGAGGTTCCTTCTCTGATGCAATCTGAAGAACTGAAAGGGCATTGAATAGGCAGATTTGTAGAGAAGCTTTTTAGCTGAAGCATTTGCTTCCTGCAGAACTGGGTTGGTAGAGGTATCCCAGAAGTATCTGAATCCATGAAGCTTCTTTACAATGTTCAAATGCAGTTATTTTCCATAAATTCCTTGTCAAAAGGACAATAATTATACTGACTGCTAAATAGATAAAGGCTTGTGAAAGCATGTGTCATATGGGCTTTCTTATTGGAACAAAATTCCTTCTAGCTACCATCAGCAAAACACTATTGAAATGGGCTTTCTGTCAAAACATGCAAATATCCTCTTTCATACAGAAATTGATGCTATAAAGGTATTCATTTTAAAATCAGTTTCTCGCCATATACAGTCTAATAAAACAGAAGTGGGATGGACAAAAAGATAGGGAAAGACCTATATGCATATGTGAGTCTTGAGCATTGAGTCTTTAAAAAAAAATCTTGGATAAATGTTCAAAACAGAGTCTACATAGGTTTAATTGTTCTCCTTAGCTACTTCAGCCTGGTTCTACAAGTTGCTAGTTTTTTGTGTTCAACTATACTCATAGAAATTATTCAGATTCATTTTGGATCATTAGAAATATAAAAGGCTGGGGACAACTAGGTGGTGCAGTGGATAAAACACCAGCCCTGGATTCAGGAGGACCTGAGTTCAAATGTGGACTCAAGACACAACATTTACTAGCTATATGACCCTGGGCAAGTCACTTAACTAACCCTCACTGCCCCACAATAAAAAAAAAATAAAAATAAAAAAATAAAAATATAAAAATATAAAGGGTCTTCTTACAAGAGAAGGATTTAAGCTTTGCTACAAACATTTCAAGAGCCAGTCACCATCTCCCCAAGCATAATCTAGCTTTGAGCAGGATTCTGAATGTGTGACATCTTTCCTATGTCAAGTGCAAGGTAGATAGATGGGAAGCAAACAAAGTGTCTGATACCCTATACAACAATAGGAGAACAACTTTGGTCATATGAAAAATGGATTCCAAAACCCTCTGGGTATCAACACATTCATATCCCTCAGTTTGAAGTTATGAGCCCTGGAAGTTGTTTTTTCCCTCCTATCACAGGAAAGTCCACTTTGGTGGCTTGACGGCTGTTGGGTTCACTGAGATTCTTATTAATCCTGGAGCACTGGTGACGGCTTTGGAGTCCCTTCGTAGGACTCAATGCTAAAACCGTCTGAGTCAGATTTCTGGAGAGTTCTTGGTCCAAAAGTGCTTTGAGGGTCTATTCCTATATCCATGTTTCCGGAATATATGCCACTGATATCTGGGCGAGTTAAGGAAGGAGCAGCTCCATGAATAAATCAGCCTCTGGGTTTTTGCTTGGGAGGTTGAGTGGGCTATACTACTTTCTTTCTTTTTTTTTTTTTTGTCGGGGCAATGAGGGTTAAGTGACTTGCCAAGGGTCACACAGCTAGTGTCAAGTGTCTGAGGCTGGACCTGAACTCAGGTCCTTCTGAATCTAGGGCCAGTGCTTTATCCACTGCACCACCTAGCTGCCCCCAAAGTTCTCTTCCTACTCTCTCTCTCTTTTTTTTTAAGTGAGGCAATTGGGGTTAAGTGACTTGCCCAGGGTCACACAGCTAGTAAGTGTTAAGTGTCTGAGGCCAGATTTGAACTCAGGTACTCCTGACTCCAGGGCCAGTGCTCTATCCACTGTGCCACCTAGCTGCCCCTGGCTGTACTACTTTCAAGCAGACTGGACTGAAGCAGTTCGTCTGATTCTTTTCTCATCTTTCCATTTGTAGATTTCCTCTGCCATATTGTGGCACTTGTTTTTTCTGCAATGAGGACTCTGGGAAGAATACACCCAAGATCTCTCAGCCCTGCCCATTACTTTTTTGGGGGTGGGGTGGGGTGGGCAATGAGGGTTAAGTGACTTGCCCAGGGTCACACAGCTAGGAAGTGTCAAGTGTCTGAGGCCGGATTTGAACTCAGGTCCTCCTGAATCCAGGACCAGTGCTCTACCCACTGCACCACCTAGCTGCCCCCCCCCCCCCGCCCATTACTTAAAACACTGGCTGCTCACTGAAAGCTGAGGGGAGTTATGAGAGGAAAATACAAACTAGGTTCTCCTTCCACAGTCTTAGAAAGCTGCTGCTACTTCTAGTTTAAAATGACTTAACTGCCCATGTCGGACGGTGCAATGGTGCATTCCTGTTGGCAGGGACGTTCCAATTTTGCCTAAAAGCACACCTGTGCTCTGTTCAACTGCAGGCATAGCCAGCTCTCTGGATATTATTGAAAGACTGTGATCCAGGTGTTTCTCTAGCTAGAAATCCATAACTCTGATTTCCATTATGAAAGTCTGTTGAAGTTACACAGATAGAAAGATGGCAAATGGGAACATTCTGCAGCTGGTGCTGAGCAAGCAAAAAGTCTGAAGCAGATCCTATTTTTGTTGTTTAGTCGTTTCAGTCATGTCCGAATCTGTGACTCCACTTGGGGTTTTCTTGGCAAAGACACTGGGGTGGTTTGCCACTTCCTTCTCCAACATTTTACAGAAGAGGAAAATGAGGCAAACAGGGTTACATGACTTGCCCTGAGTCACCCAAACAGTAAGTGTCTGAGGTCAGATTTGAACCCAGGAAGATGAGTCTTCCTGACTCCTGATTTGGTATTCTATCCACTGTGCCACCTATGAAGTATCTCTATGGGACAGCTGAGCCTTCGAGCAGGGGAAAGGAGAGCACCATCTGTAGCCCCATAAGACACATCCCAAGGCTCCCTGTATGTACAGATTCAGGAAGGAGTCAGGCCATAGTGAATCCTGTGCTAGGACCCAACCTGACTTTCCTACAAAGAGTTGCAATGAGTCTTTTGAAAGAAGGAAAGGATAAACTTTAGTGAAAAGAAGAGGATGTCACATGTAGGGGAAATGGCTTATATAATTACCTGTTGATGAAAGAAAATTATGTTGAGAAGATAGAAGCAGATATTACATTGGAAAAGCAAATGGTACAAGATCAAAATATTTGATAGAATAGTTTCACTACTATGTTTATACCTAACCTTTCTGTGTCTTGTTTTATTCACACATCAGTTGGGGAAACAATACCTGTGCTCCTCAAATAGTCCTTTTAGAACTATAAACTGCTAAAGAATGTAAGCACAATCTTTTTTAAAGGAATACCACTACAGTAGATAGATAATCTAAATTCAGGTCTTGGCTCGGACACTTACTGTGGGATTCAGGGCAAATATTTTAACCTCGCCGTACTTTAGTTTCCTCATGTGAAAAATGGGGATAATATTTGTACTGTCTACCTCACAAGGTTGTGAGGAAAGCAAATTGTAAACTCTAAAATTTCTATTAACTTAGGTTAGCCCATGTCCTCCAATAGTTTCTTCATGATGTCAGGAGAAGTAAAGAAAGGCTCCAAACATGTTAGGTGGATTCTCCATAGTGGATTTAAGGAAGGACATGGAGTAGAGCTGTCTGAGATGAACAGACTTAGATGGGATGTGTTCTGCACAGCTGGAGAGACTGGGTACCTACACTGATGAAGTCAATAGATCCCTTGGAGTATCTAAGTTGAACGGTAAGTAGTAGTAGTTGTTACAGTGTTACTACCCTAGATGGAGGATATCTGTAAGGAGAGCAGTCTTGATCAAAGTGTTCAAGGTTGGAGGTATGACTGGGGCTTCAGAGGACAATGACAGGACAATTTTCTTGGCTTTCTCACTCAGATCCACCATTAAAATACTTGCGCTAAAAAAGACCAGGAAAGTAGTAGGTTGTATCCTTTAAGCCAGAAATATTTTTCCCTAGGTAAAACACATTTAAATTTATTGTAGTTATTTTTCTTTCAGGCTGTGGAATTTTATCAATTCTAATCATTTAGTTTATGTTTGCTTAAAAACAGATTTCACTTAATTAGAACTATTTTTCTTCCAGGTTATGGAATTTTATCACTTCTAATCATTTGGTTTCTGTTACATCAATTTTTGTTCTTTCACATTCTTTTTGTTTGCCATATCTTCCCCCCTTAAACTTCACATAGCACTCTCCATGTATCTCTGTTATACATTTATAAATTATTTTTTATATATGTATATGCATCATATCTTCCTACTAGACTATAATTTCTATGAGGGCTGGGACCAGGTCCTATCTGAACTTTATATCTTCTCTAGTGCCAAATACTATGTTTTGCACAGACTAGATACTTAAGAAGTGTTGACTGAATTAAATAAAATATCTTAAATCTGTCAATTCTATGTATTTCTGCTAGATGGTGTAACGATTGGAATGACGCCACCTGCTGGAGACTTACTGTAGAAAAGCTCCACCATGAAAGGAAGGTCTTTGAGGGCAAGGCCATGCGGCTTTTTTTTGGCATCAGGAAGTGATGTTTGCTGGTGGGAGGAAGAAGGGGGAGCAGGCACTCCGTCTCTCTCTCTTTTCCTGAGGATGCTGGTGGAGAAGGGAGCTAGAAATGCGCTCTTCCTTTAATAGGAATCTAGGCCTTTCTCTCTCTCTTTACCAAATTCTTATTCTCCTTAATAAATGCTTAAAAGTCTAACTCTTGCTAAAGCTTATAATTTATTGGCAACCACTCATTAGATATTTTAGACAGTTTAGCTAGAATTTTAGCCCTTAACAATGGTAAGGTTTCTTAGGGATGTGGTACAAATATAAAAAATGTTTAAGTCTCATGACTTCAATTTCAGTGCCATCCAAGCAGAAAATCCTCAATAAATAGTTGATGGTGATGGAATATAAAAATAAAAAGAGAACTGAAAAATGGGCATTAGTTTTAGAGACATATAACTGATAATACACAAAACTGGTTGAAAAAAGAGTACTGGACTTGGAATCACAAGAGATCTGCATTTGAACCCCTTCTGACAGCTACTTTCTGTAACTGCCCAGAGGGGACCATGGACGTGTCATTTAATTTCTCTGAGTTCCAACTTCCTTTTATGTGAAATAGGGGCAGCCATCCTTAGAGTCCTTGGCTCATATATCTGTCATGGGGATTAAGTGAGATCATACAAGGAGTATTGAGCTTTATAAACCTTATGGAGCTACATAAACGTTGGCAATTACTATGAATGTTTGATCATTTACAAGAAAAAATAAATACCTTCTCATGTGGATCAGTCAGTAAAATGTAAAGAATTATTACTTTGTCGTGAAATAGCTTCACTTTATCTTCAGGAATACACCATTCTTATCTAGCATCTTAAAATGGAAGATAATTTCATTCTAATAGTCATACTTATGCAACCTTAATTCAACAACCATTTTATTAATCAAATATGTAATCTATTAGTCTAGTCAATACATTGTTTGCTAAGAGTGGTGAACACAAATCTGTGATCACTTTTCTCCCATTCTTATCTCATCCATTTTGTTCTTTCATGGACATGAAAACAGCTTCAAGTAATATTTTAAATGCTTTAACCAGTTCTTTTAGCAGGGGTGAGTACTTGTTAACTTTAAAAAAATTAATTATTAGCTCTTACTGCTATGACCCGGACTACATTTCATGTTATTTAATGTTGGCCTTGAGGAGTTTGAATTTTATTCCATAGGCAGAGGGCAACAGAGTACTCCTGAAAGTCTTTGAGCAAGGCTCCATGACGCTGGCATACCTCTACATTGGGAAAATGATGGCAATTAAGTAAAGGCACACTAAAGAAGAAAGAATAGAAACACAAAGACGAGTTGCAAAATTATTACAATAGCCCAGACCACAGGCAAATTCTGTTGAACTGTGGTGGTGGCTCTGCAAGTTGTGAGATGTGAAAGTAGATAAGAAAGGGTTTGGCAACTGATTGGGCATAGGCAGTGATGGAAAGAGAAGCATGAAGGGTGATCCCAAGGTTTCAAATCTGGGTGATTAGAAGATGACATTCTCAACGGAAATGGAGAAATTTAGGAGGAAGGGTTAATGTTTATGCACTTCAGTTTTGGACATGTTGAGCAGGGAGTGAAGAATTAAGAGTTCAGGGAAGAGGTTCAAGTTGGACATATAATTTTGAACTCAACTGTACTGATAAGATAATTGAACCTATAGAAGCAAATGAGATTTCTAAGAGAGAAAGCATAGAAGAGAGGAGAGTTCATGACAAAGCCTTTGGGGACTTGTATGCTCAGGAGCGAGATGGATGATGATACAGTAAAGGCAAGTGAGTGTAAATAGTCAGGCAGTGGCACAGTGGAAACACAGGTTCTGGAGTTTAAATCTTGCCTCTTATATAAACTCTCTGGGCCCTTCGGCTTCATCTGTAAAAATGAGGTGGGTTGACTAGATAGTCTTTGAGGTCCCTTCCAAATCTAGCTGGAAAATCCTATGAACAATGTTAAGGAAGTCAAGGGAGGAAAAGTAGGAGGAAGGGTTGGTCAACAGTGTCAAAAGCTGAAGAGGATGACAACTGAGAAAAGGTAACCAAATTTAGCACATAAGACATTAATCTCAAAATAAAGGCATTAACCCACAGGAGTATAAATTCACTCATACTAAATTAGCTTAACAGTATTTAAGGGGTGTAAAATATGGTACACTTCAACAACTATGGCTTTCAGTTGGTGTCCTGGCCACAGGGGATCTGCAATTGATAAGCCTGTTTCTCCAGAACTGTTGGAAGCTGTTTCCTCAGTTTCAAGGCCAACAATAACCAGAAAAACAACGGACTGAAATTCATTCTCCTCTGTAGTGTAGCTGGCAGCCAGCAATGATTCTTGATTTAGGTAAATTGTAGTGGCAGTGCTTCCAATGTAAAGTATGTAGAGAATTCTTTGTTATCAGATGGATAAACATTAAGTTCCCTACAACCAACAGTTATTACTATAGGGATGCCCGTAGGGTAGAATGTACCAAACATATTCTGAGTACATTTAACTCCTTAGTTAATAGCTAAATAGTTCTTAGTTTAAAAAAGAAAGGGATGTGGGAAAAAGTTATATTTCTCCCCAACTGATGATATTAAGAATTTATTTTCCTGTGTACCTTCAGCCTCAGCAAACCATGGAGCACATATAGTCTGTCCCATAGTTAGAAACTATCAGCAACACCATAAACTAATTTCAGTCACAATAAAGACTTCATTTTTCTGTTGTTGTGGTAACTACACTGATTGTTATCACTTCCGCAGAAGGGCGTATGGTTGAGGTGAAATCAAGCTGATTTTGCTTAGTGGACAAGGCTTAAAAAACCTTATTTTAGGTATCTATGGATTTTAAGTCCTTGTTAATAGCCACAGAAGAAAAATAAATGACAGTAATGATATGTATGTGTATGTGTGTATGCACACACATATTTGGATAAAAGTTTGCTTTGTAAAATCCTAATAAATCCATCTGCTGTGATTCTTGCATCACTTCCACTTTGTTATTATTCAAACCTTTCCTTCCCAAGTATCTTTTATAGAAGTGAGATATCCTGGCTTAGTGTGGATAAACTGTTAAGATGTGGGTTCAAGTCTTTGACAAAGCCTGACCCAGGTTACTTTTAATTTTTTCCCCTTGTAATAAGGGGGTTTTAAATCACTTAAACTCTTAGTGGCCCAGGTTAACTATCAAACCCTGTAAGCTATAAAACAGTTGCTGATTTGCACTAGTAGATTAAAATCGCAGATTTGAAACAAAGTACTTGCACACAACCATTATCTTAGTCCCAGACCTGACTGAGTTTGTATTTTGTTTTGGCCCAGACTTTTGATTTCACCAGTGGAGGGAACTCACTCTACCAATGAAGGATTTGTCAATTGTTTGGATACATGGGGTGAGTCAGTGAGGAATTGAGGATGACGCCCTGGTTTTGAACCTAGGTTATTAGAAGGATGGAGGTACCCATAATGGTAATGGGCCAGTTTGGGCAAGGGGTCCGTTTGGGGAAATGTATGAACTGTTTTGGACATGCCTGCAGGACATTCAGTTTGAAGTGTTCAACAGGTCTTATGAAGAGGTGGCCCTCCTCCTTGTACAATGGGTCACACTCTATCCCATCTTCTCCCACTCATTGCCTCCTTTATTATCCCCACTCTCACTTACTCTTAAACCTCTTCCCATCTAAAGGTTCCTCCCCTATTGTCTACAAACACGCTCATGTCTCGCCCCCATCCTCAAAAACACCCAATTTGATCCGTCCAACCCTGCTATGCTCCTACATCATTCCTACCTTTTGTGGCTAAACTCCTTGAGAAGGTCATCTACTGCTTACTGTAGTCTAGCTTCAAATTTCATCATTCAACTGAAACTATTCTCTCCCAAATCATTAAGTGCCAGAATCAATGGCTTTTTCTCAATCTCAGCCTTCTTGACTTCTCCGTAGCCTTTGACATTGCCGATCATCCTTTTCTTCTTGAAACTCTTCTCTCTAGGTTTTTGGGATGCTACTCTCCTGGTTCTCCTATCTATCATACTTCTCCTTCTCAGTCTCCTAGTCTTCTTTGCTGTATCTTCATTCAGGTCACACCCACTAATGGTGGCTGTCCCACAGGGCTCTTCTCCTCTCCCCCTCTATATGACTGCTCCCATTGATTTAATTATCATTTCTATGCTGATGGTTCTCAAATCTTATATATTCATCCCTAACGTCTTTGGTAACCACGAGTCTTGTATTTCCAACTGCTTATAAGACATCTTGAATTGTATTCCCATAGGAATTTTACCTCAACATGGCCAAACTCAAACTCATCTTCTCCCTAAAGCCTCCTCCTCCCTTCTAAACTTCTCCATTACTGCTGAGGGAACCAATCTCCCATTCTCTCAGTTGCCCAGATTCAAACCTTAGATGTCATCCTCAACTCCTCACTCGTACTCTCCCTATCCAAACAGTTGCCAAGGCCTGTCACTTTTATTTTTGTATCATTTCTTGCAAATGCCCCATCTTCTCCTCTGACACTGCTACCACCCAGGTGGTATCCTCATCTCTGACACTGACAGTACCCAGGTGCAGGCTCTTATCATCCCACACCTGGACTACTTCAACAGTTTGCTGGTGGGTTTGCTTGCCACAAGTCTCTCCCCATTCAAATCCAACCTCCATTCAGCTACCAAAGAGACCTCCCTAAAGCATAGGTCTTATCATGACACTTCTCCTACCTGATAAACCCCAGTGGCTCCCTCTCACCTCTGGGATCGAATATAAAATCTTCTTTGGCATTTGAAACCTTTCATAATGTGCCCCTGCCCCAATACCTTTCTAGTTTTCTTATGCCTTACACCCCACCACTAGCTGATTCCACGCATGGAATGCTCTCTCTTCTTGTCCCTGTCCTCTGGTTTCCTTGGTTTTCTTCAAGTCTCAACTAAAAGCTCCCCTTCTCCAGGAAGCCTTTCCTGATTTCTCTTCATTCTAGTGCCTACCCTCTGTTGATTATTTTTAAATTTATCCTTTCTAGAGCTTGTTGGTCTATAGTTATTATTTGCATGTCATCTCCCCGATTAGACTGGGAACTCCTCAAGAAAAACTGTCTTTTACCTTTCTTTGAATCCCCAGTGCTGAGCACAGTGCCTAGCACATAGTAGGTACTTAATAAATGTTTACTGAGTCAGTGACTGGAACTCAGGAGAGAGACTAGAGCTAGATTTGAGAATCCACTGAATAGTGATAATAATGGAACTCAGTGAAGCTGATGAGATTACTAAGGGAGAGTGCAGTCATAAAAAGAGCAGAGGAAAAAGAAGGCCCAAGACAGCACCTTGGGAGACAAGCATGATTAGAGAGCACGACATGGATAAAGATCCAGCAAAAGAGACTGAGAAGGACCAATCAATCAAGAAAGAGCAGGATCCCAAAACCCAGAAGAGAAAGTCTCCAGATGGCTAAGTGGTCATTTCTGTCAAACACTGTGGAGTCAGTCAGGATGCTGAAGGAGCAAAGGCTATTAAATCTGGCTGGTCATTAAGAAGTCACTAGTAATTTTGGAGAGGGCAATTTCAGTTGGACGAGGAGGCTGAAAGCCAGATTGCAGAGAGGATTTAGGAGCTTGTGAGAGAAAAGGACACTGAGGCTTTGGGTGTCAGCTTTTTAAGGGTGTTTAGCTGAAAAGGGAAGGAAAGCTATATAATAGTTAATGGGGGATGGTAGAGCATAGTGAAGACTTTTTTAGGATGAGGGAGACTTTGGAGCATTTGTAGGCAGCAGGGGAAAGAATACAAAGACAGAAGGGGTGTGTGTGTGTGTGTGTGTGTGTGTGTGTGTGTGTGTGTGTGTGTGTGTAAGGGAGGGAAGGGAGGAGGGTAATTAGTCAATCTATTTCTCATCTGCAGTCTTCCCCTTTCTACAGGCTCCTTCCTCTTTGTTTATTATATGTAAAAGACTCTCCATTTAAAAAAAGAACCTAACCCTACCTATTCTTTCTTGCTATTTTTCTTTCTCTCTCACCTCACATCTCGAAAGAGCTGATTACAGTCACTGCTTCCATTTCCTCACTACCCCACTCCTCAGTGCCTTCAATCTGGCTTCCATCTCTACCACTCCACTGAAACTGCTCTCTTCAGGGTCACTGATGAGCTTTTAATCACCAATCACCACCCCCATTTATATGTCTTTTGTGTTTTACGGCATTTCTTTTGTGGTGGAGGAAATAGATACCTGTCCTATACAGGCATTACTTACTTTGTAGAAGAAACTCTGTTAATCCTTTTTTGGGAAAACCCTAGAAATGGGTCAAACCTAAGCTTTGAGAGAACACCCAATCCCCCCCCCCCCCCCCCCCCCCGGGGCCAGTAGATCTATTGTTGTTGCTGTTGTTTTGTCAATAAGGTTTTCTTGGCAAAGAGGAGTTGTTGTTTGGTCGTTTCAGTAGTGTCTAACTCTTTCTGACCCCATTTAGGGGTTTTTTGGTAAAGATACTGGAGGGGTTTGCCATTTCCTTCACCAGCTCATTTTACAGATGACGAACTGAGACAAACAGAGGTTAAGTGACTTGCCTAGGGTCACACAGCTAGCAAGTGTCTGAGGCTGAATTTGAACTCAGATCCTCTTGATTTCAGGGCCAGCAATCTTTCCACTGCAATAAAAAATTTGATCTCTCTCCTGAGCTCCAGTCCCACATTTTCAGTTGCCTGCTGGATAGCTCCACCTGGATATTTTACTGATACATCAAACTGAACAACTCAACATGTCCAGAACTGAACATATCTTTCCTCCAAAATCTGCCCTTCCTCTCAACTTCCCTAACTTTGGATCCACCCAGAATCAAAACTTCAAAGTAATTTTCTGATTGTTCTTTCTCTCTCAGTGGATATAAAACACCTGCACCCTCCTCCACTTCAGTTGGCAAATCCAGTGAATACTACATCCACAAAATATTTTTCATATGTCCCCTCCTCTCCATTCACACTGCCACCACCCTAGTTCAGGCCCTTTTCACCTTTGATCCGGATGACTACAAATTAGCTGACTGGTCTTTCCTGCCTCCAGTCTTTCTGCTAGATTAAACTTCCTAATGTAAAAATTTGATTGTCATTCACCTACCAAAAGCCTTCTCCAACACGCTACTGCCTATAGAATAAAATATAAACATGTTACTGAAATTACTCTCACAAGTATTAATAAACTTCTAATTTAACAACTTAAATGTTTTTCAGTTGTCCTCATCCTTCTTAATATTTCTGTAGCTTTTAATACCATTGACTACTCCTTTTTCTTACTAGAAACTTACTTTTCCCTTACTTCCATCCTCTGTCACCTAGCCACTCCTAAATCTCCTTTACTTGGAGCCTCATCTTCTTCCTGACTCTGAGTTTAAAATGGATGTTTTAAATTGGTCTTTTTTTTAGCCATCCTTTATTCTCTCTCTCTAAATTCTTTCCCTTGGCAATCTTATTCACACCCATGGTGTTAACCATCATTCTACATAGATTATTCCTAAATTTAAATCTGTTTTTCTGACCTCTCTTTCTTCTGAAATTCAGACCTACATTTCCAACTACCCATAAGGTATCTCAACAAAGCACCTAAAATGCAATATGGCCCAAACCAAGCTTATTATCTGTCCTGCTAAACTTGCTCCTCCTTCTCCATTTCTATCTATGGAAGATTCCATCACCAAGCTTCCTAAGTTTGTGATACTACTAAAGTTATTATTTTTTTTTTTACATATGAGGTATTTTATTTTTTCTGTTACATGTAAAGATAGTTCTCAACTTTTGTTTATACAAGCTTTACAATTTCAGATTTTTCTCCCTCCCTCCCCTCCCTCCCCCTTCCCCTAGACAGCAGGTAATCTGATATAGGTTATATCTATATATCTATATAGATATAGATATATCTATACACATAATAACATTAATCCTATTTCTGCATTAGTCTAAAGTTATTTTTTAATATAAGAGGTGAGAAAGAAAGAAAAGTCAAGCCAATTATCAAGTACTGTCCCTAATATTTCTTGTACCCTTCATCTGTCCTTTCTAAAATATCCTTATAAGCACTTTGTGTAGAACTTTTTTGTTTTCATTCCTGTTCTACCTAATATTATTCTTATTCATGTACAATTCTGGACGACCCTATTATTGTCTAAGCTCCTTATGGACAAAGTCTATGTCTGTTTTAATCTTTATATCCCCAGCACCTATCAGAGTTCCTTGCACAAAGAAGGTATTTATTGAATCTTTGATGACTTGAATGCCATAAATCTGCACTATTTCTCCTGCTCTATGAAAGCGCTTATTTTCTACAGTAAATTTCATTATATATAATTTCTCAATCAAAATCAATGCATTAAGTGAACTAGTATTGAGGGAAATCAACACAACATTACCATGTTACTGATATGAAATTTTAAAAATGTATTTTGTTTTTTTAATTAAAATTTTAAGCATGACCTATATATGATAAATTGTGCTAGTTACTGGGGAGATACAAAGTTAAGAGAAGACAAATCTCAGTCTTCATGAAACTTAAAGTCTAGTAAGGAGATGTCACACAAATAACTGCTTTAAACAGATGTTTATTTACAGTAGAAAAATCTAAGGCAATAATAAAGAATACTAAAGTGCACATGCTAAAATTTCAATGTTCTATAAAATGAATTTTAATATTTCTTTCAAAAGTATTTTTAAAAACAGATAAAAAGAACTATTTATTCAAAAAAGAATGTTACCCACAGATTTTTATTAGTCTATCAGTCAATGTCAAACTTATAACAGTTAATTCCAGCATCCATATTAGCTTCAGTCCCCGAAAGAGTAAAATTAATTTGTCTATTTGATGCCTATCTATTAGCTACTTGACACTATGTCAAATTCAATCAGCTTTTCTCACTCTTCCTGACTTCTTTGATTTGTTTCCCCTATTTCACTTTCAGGCTTGTTTAGGATCTACTTCCAGTTTCCAAGCAGCAAAGATATAAAAGTCCTTTCTCGTTTGTCCTAGGTCAAATAGCTCTTCCTGCTTAATAGCTTCTTCCTGGTTTCCAAGCTAGGGCAAATCCCACAAAAGCATTCCACTATCCTTCTTCCTACCAAAACAGTAATGCCTCTTTTATCACTCAACTAAACTTTTTCCCCATATTCCTCAATCAGTAACTAACTTAATGGTTCCACCATCATTTTCTTGCTTATCAGTCATATCTTGGCTTCTGTCAAAATTAGCATTCCCAAATCCACATACATTAAAGGTATCTCTTACAGACTGTGGGGGTGGGACATGAAGGTTATAACTCTGATATAAATATATTGGCAGAGGAAATGGTATTCATGTTCACCACAGGTCCTAAAAAGAGATAAACCAGCTCTTTATGACACAGTATTACAGGAAGCTGGGGGTTGCAGTAGAAAGAACACTCAGCGGACCTGGGTATGCCACTTACTATGTATAGATTCTCTGTCAACTCTATTAACCTCTCTAAAGCTCGATTTCCTGAATGTGTAAAATGAGGGGGTTGGCTTACATAGTTTTTAAGGTTTCTTCTACTTCTAAGTCTATGGTACTATAGATAGAGCTATAGATACAGTTTAGTGGTCTGGAGTAACATGATTGTAGTGGCAAAGTAGGCTCATATCACAAAAAGAAAGCACCAGTGGTCCACTTTGGGAAAGCACATAATAGTTGCAGTTGTTTTCCTACCAGTGATGCTAGATTTGAATTAAACATTCCATACTTTTCTGACTTGTATATACATTTTCGAGACAGCTAGCCAGATGAGGGATGGAATATTTATTACCATGAATTAATTGGCTGTGTACTTACAGGCTTTGAACATTGATAGTGTGGGGCCGGGGAAGGGAAGGGGGTGGGGGGTGGGGGTTTGTCAGGTGTGGATGGAAAAAGAGAACACCCGTTTAGCTTTGTTTTTAAGAGATAATATGAAGAAACTGGATTGTTAACAACCTAGATTTAAGAGAAAACATTCTGAAGGCATGAATGGGAGAGAAAAGAAGTAACAATATTGAATGAAGAAGATAAAAGCATTTTGAAGAATTTCTTCCCCCCATTTTAAAGCAGTACAGTAAAAGTTGGAAAGAGATATCAAAGAAACATTTAGAGATAATGAAATGAAAATAGATGATTAGAAATTGAAAATTAAATTCAGGAATCCTATGTATATTGAACATAGTTAAATTGTATTTAAGCTGCTTCAGTCACATAAAGGAAGGACTCTAGTCAGGTCCTGAAAGGGCACTCAAGGAAAACCATACAGCAATGAGGAGACACTTTGAGAAATCTAGTTACTTCTCAGACTATGGTAAGTCTTTCCTTGGTTAATATAACTGAGAAGACTGAATTGTTCTACAATTATTCTAGTAGATTTGAAAAATAATCAACTTTAGAATATAAGATTACAGTGATGGCCAGAATACTTAAAGAAGTTTCAACATTTCTATTTTTTTTCATGTGGAGGGAAATGAATTCTGGAGGGGATTTAAAAATATTAATATGTTCATACCATGTTGTGAGACAATACTTTTGGACAAATAAAAATGACTGAACCTTTCCTACAAAGTAGAAAAGCATTTAATTTTGCTGCGTTTGAGTGGACCAAGAGCTTTGAATATGTCTTTTGGGAGCAAAAATATTTTGCCATAAAGTAGCAGGATATAAAATAAATCCACATAAATCATCAGCATTTCTGTACATGACCAACAAAGTCCAGCAGCAAGAGATAGAAAGAGAAATTACATTTAAAGTAACGGCAGATAATATAAAATACTTGGGAGTCTACTTGCCAAGACAAACCCAGGAACTCTATGAACACAACTACCAAACACTCTTCACACAAATCAAATCAGATCTAAATAATTGGAAAGATATCAATTGCTCATGGATAGGCAGAGCTAATATAGTAAAAATGACAATACTACCTAAATTAATTTACTTATTCAGTACCAATCAGACTACCTAAAAATTATTTTGTTGCGCTAGAAAAAATAATAACAAAATTCATCTGGAAAAACAAAAAATCAAGAATATCCAGAGAAATAATGAAAAAAAATTCACAGGAAGGTGGGTTAGCGGTACCAAACCTGGAGCTTTACTATAAAGTGGCAGTCGTCAAAACTATCTGGTACTGGCTAAGAAATAGAGTGGAGGATCAATGGAATAGGCTAGGCACAGGAAACACAGTAAGTTGTAAATGACACTAGTAATGTAATGGTTGATAAACCCAAAGACTCCAGCTTCTGGGATAGGAACTCAGTATTTGACAAAAACTGCTGGGAAAACTGGAAGATAGTATGGCAGAAATTAGGCATAGACCAACATCTTACACCTTATACTAAAATAAGGTCAAAATGGATACATGATTTAGACATAAGAGGTGATACCATAGGTAAATAAGGAGAGAAAGGAGTAGTCTACCTTTCAGGTCTTTGGAAAGGAAAACAGTTTATGACCAAACAAGAGATAGAGAATATTATAAAATGCAAAATGGATGATTTTGATTACATTAAACTAAAAAATTTCTGTACAAACAGAAGCAATGCATCCACAATTAGAAGAGAGGCAGAAAGCTGGGAAACAATTTTTATGGCCAGTACTTCTGATAAAGGCCTCATTTCTAAAATATATAGGGAGGGGGCGGCTAGGTGGCGCAGTGGATAAAGCACCGGCCCTGAATTCAGGAGTACCTGAGTTCAAATCTGTCCTCAGACACTTGACCCTTACTAGCTGTGTGACCCTGGGCAAGTCACTTAACCCCCATTGCCCCGCAAAAACAAACAAACAAAAAACCAAATAAAATATATAGGGAACTAAATCAAATTTATAAGAATCCAAGTCATTCCCCAATTGAGAAATGGTCAAAGAATATGAACAGGCAGTTTTCTGATGAAGAAACCAAAGCTATCTATTCCCATATGAAAAAATGCTCTAAATCTCTAATCATTAGAGAGATGCAAATTAAAACAACTCTGAGGTACCACCTGACACCTATCAGATTGGCTAAAATGACAAAAAAGGAAAATAATAAATGTTGGAGAAGCTGTGGAAAAATTGGAACACTAATGCATTGTTGGTGGAGCTGTGAACTGATCCAACCATTCTGGAGAGCAATTTGGAATTATGCCCAAAGGGCTATAAAGCTGTGCATACCCTTTGACCCAGCAATATCACTTTTGGGTCTTTTTCCCAGAGATCATGGAAAGGGGAGAGGGACCCACATGTACAAAAATATTTATAGCTGCTCTTTACGTGGTGGCAAGGAATTGGAAGTTGAGAGAATGCCCATCAATTGGGGAATGGCTAGACAAGTTGTGGTATATGAATGCAATGGAATACTATTGTACTGTAAGAAATGATGAGCAGGAGGAGTTCAGAGAAACCTGGAGGGTCTTGCGTGGGCTGATGATGAGTGAGATGAGCAGAACCAGAAGAACGCTGTACACAGTATCATCAACATTGTGTGTTGATCTACTGTGATGGACTATATTCTTCTCACCAATGCAATGGCACAGAAGAGTTCCAGGGAACTCATGATAGAAGTGGATCTCCAAATCCAGGAAAAAAAAAAAGAACTGTGGAGTATAGATGCTGAATGAACCATACTATTTCTTCTGTTTTTGGTGCTGTTGTTTTTCTATTTTGAGGTTTTTTGTCATTGCTCTGATTTTTCTCTTATAACATGACTAATGCAGAAATATGTTTAATGTTATTATGTGTATGTGTGTATATATATGTGTATATATATGTGTATATATATATATGTGTGTGTATATATATATATATATATATATATATATATATATATATATATATATATAACCTATATCAGATTACTTGCTGTCTAGGGGAGGGGGGGGGAGGAAGGGAAGGGAGGGAGAAAAATCTGAAATTGGAAAGCTTGTATAAACAAAAGTTGAGAACTATCTTTACATGTAATGGAAAAAAATAAAATACTTTAATAAAAAAATATTTTGCCATGTTGGTAAAATGTTATTTAAGGTTAAAATGTTATCAAAAGCAGTAGATAAAATTTTTTTTGAACTATAAGCAGATTAAATAGTTCAATTTTCCCAAGAAAATTGTGCAGGGAAATCACTTACCTCTCCAGTTTGTTCATCTGTAAAAATGAGATTAAATGAAGTAATCTCTAAGATTCCTTCTAGCTCAAAATCCTATTTTTAAAAAATCTACATATTTCATATTTCCTCCTCTCATAAACGTATTTGATAGGAAAGGTTTAAAGCAGATTATATATTAAAGAGAGCTGCTGAAAAACACAAAACTAAAACTACCACAATACAAACTATCCTCTAATTTAATTTATAGAAATTTCATCACAATGCTGTAATTTATGTCACTTATAAGCCATGCATTCACATTATGTATTTTTTTTTGTCAGGGTTAGTGACTTGCCCAGGGTCACACAGCTAGTAAGTGTCAAGTGTCTGAAGCGGATCTGAACTCAGGTTCTCCTGAATCCAGGGCCAGTGCTTTCACATTATGTATTTTTAAAAAATAAGTTTATGTCCAGGGCAGCTAGGTGGCACAGTAGATAGAGCACTGGCCTTAGATTCAGGAGGACCTGAACTCAAATCTGGCCTCAGACACATGACACTTACTAGCTGTGTGACCCTGGGCAAGTCATTTAACCCCAATTGCCTCACAAAAAAAGAAAGAAAGAAAGAAAGAAAGAAAGGAAGGAAGGAAGGAAGGAAGGAAGGAAGGAAGGAAGGAAGAAAGAAAGAAAGAAAGAAAGAAAGAAAGAAAGAAAGAAAGAAAGAAAGAAAGAAAGAAAGAAAGAAAGAAAGAAAGAAAGAAAGAAAGAATTAAAATAAGTTTATGTCCAACTCTGAGGTACCTATCAGATTGGGTAATATGACAAAAAAGGAAAAAGTTGGATATTGGAGGGAATGTGGAAAAAGTAGGACACCACTGTTGGTGGAGCTGTGAAGTGATCCAACCATTTTGGAGAGAAATTTGGAACTACACCCAAAGGGCTACAAAACTCTGCATACCCTTTGATTTAGCAATCCTATTGCTAAGGTCTATATCCCAAAGACATCCAAAAAAGGGAAATAGACCTATTTGTAAAAAATATATTTATAAGCAACTCTTTTTCTGGTGGCTAAGAATGGGAAATTGAAGGGATGCCCATCAATTGGGAAATGTCTAAACAAGCTGTGTTACACGAATATAATGGAATATTATTGTGCTATAAGAAATGACAAGCAGGATGATTTTTTTTAAAAAACTGAAAAGACTCACATGAACTGATGCAAAGTGAAATGAGCAGAACCAAGAGAATATTATACACAGGGACAGCAATAATGTTGGATGAAGAACTGTGAATGACTTATCTATTCTCAGCAATATAAAGATCCAAGACAATCCTAAAGGACTAATGATGAAGCATACTATCCACTTCCAGAAAAAGAACCGATATTGACTGAACACAGACTGAAGCATGCTATTTTCACTTTCTTTCTTTCATTTTTTTCTTTTGAGCCTTCCTGTACAAAATGAATAATATGGAAATGTTTTTCATAATTGCACAAGTATGACCTAATATATGATTGCTTACCATCTTAGGAAGGGGGGAGGAAAGGGAAGAAGGGAGGGATAGAATCTGGAACCCAAAACTTTAAATAAAAATGTAAAAACAAAGTAAGTTTATTTCTTTTTTGATGTTTGGGGTAAAAAAAGAGAAATATGATGCATGTTAAAAGTATATAAGGAAGGTGACTGGGACTGAACGGTGGGGGCCAGGATTACCATGGCTCTTAAAAGGCTTTCCAGGTTTTTATCTTTTGTTCAGTCCACAACTTCAGTATATTTTCGAAGGAACATTAGTATTACAGCTGTTGCATTTAACAAGGAACTTGATCCTGTTCAAAAACTCTTTGTAGACAAAATTAGAGAATATAAATCCAAGAGACAGGCAGCTGGAGGACCTGTTGATATAGGTCCTGAATATCAACAAGATCTGGACAGGGAACTGTTCAAGCTTAAGCAGATGTATGGTAAAGCAGATATGAATACATTCCCAACATTCAAATTTGAAGACCCCAAATTTGAAGAGGCACCAAAACCCCAGTCTTGAGGAGTAACTACAGAATGTATCTTGCTGTTTAATTATTTGTCATGAATTAGTCATATGACTAATCAATAAATTTTAATTTCACTTTCAAAAAAAGTATATAAGGAGAAGAGTACAGTTTTTAAAATAGTAAAAGTATGAGTTTAAAGTACTTAATAGGCATAAAATAACCGTAAGTTAAACTCCCAATCAAATCTGCATTAGAGTAATGGTTATTAATCAGCAGACCAAAAAAAAATTAATATATTTCTTTCTGTTTTCATTGTGTTTGATTTTCATGGATATCTATATTTATTGATGAATTCTGGGTAGGCATGCCCAGTGAAAAGCTTATATTTTCTTACCTTAGAAATAAAGAAGACAATAGAGGAGAGGATTATTAGAAAGGAAATATAAAAAAGAGGTAGCATCAAGGCAACACTATAGAACTAACACTGCAAGGCTGCAAAACTAGTCCAAATGTTCAAATGAGATAATATGTATAAAGCATTAGCACAGTACATGGCACAGAACAGGCACTTCATAAATGCTTATTCCCTTCCTTCCCTTTCTTAGTTAAAGGTATAGCACATATAAAGTTGTCAGTAGATTAAGAACCATAAGTGGTTCCCATCAGATTTTGGTTTGCTTTACATAGTTGTCACTTGGAATTGCACCCCAAATTTCCACCACAAGTCTGCACCTCTTCTTTGTCAGGGCTCAGAAAGAAAATAAACTGTCTATGTGAGCAGGGGTTAAGCATCAAGGCACAACAGAGTGAAGCTGGCCAGGTATGTCTTCACACTCATAAGCACAAGATGCTTTTGTTGTTATTACTATGGTATAACCCACTTAGCTGTTTTTGAACCATTTGTGTTCTACCTTAACTCCTTTCATTTTTGTGTTCCTGGTCTGATAATCTGATTTTGATTTCTGTATTAATTGTCCCTAATTAGCATTTGGTTCCTGATCCTGTCCTAGTAACATGACTCATTAAATGCTAGCTGGGAAGGGTCAGTGCCCTCTCTTGAAACTTCCTTCCTTCCTAATTCTGTATCTCATTATCACCATACAGTTTATTTTATCATGAAGTTTAGGTGAGAACTGAAACCCCCACATTCAGAAATATAGTATGCATTCTGATGCTGTTAGGATGCTAGACCACAACTCTCAATAATACCTTACATGGCCCCAGAGCCTTGGGACCTATGTCCTACATGTGCAAAACTGCATTTCTCCATGTGTGTTTCTGAGTTGTGGTTCCCTATTTCCTCTGGGATAAAATTTTTTAAACTCTGTAGCCTGGCATTAAAAGCCATCCACAATATGTATCTCATCTACCTTTCTAGGATTAGTTACTTCCATTTATTATGCCATCCAGGCCAGTCAGATAAACTTACTGGTTGTTACCTCTTTATGACATTCCACCTCTTTCCTCTGGGACTTTGCACAGATAGTCCACAAAGTCTGCAACATGCTCACCTCACCTCCAGCTCTAATAATTTCTAGCTTCTTTCAGAGGAGGCCTCAGAGGCCACTTCCTACACAAGGCCTTTTCTGAACACACCACACCCAAGAAGTTAGTACTCTCTCCCTCTTAAATTTATATTGCATAAACTTTGTGTAAACTTTGTATTTACTCATTTGGTTAAATGCCACACCTTTCTGGATAGATGGAAAAATGTTAGCTCCTTGAGGGTAGAGGCTATTTTGTTTTTGCCTTTGTAAGCCCAAGCACCTAGTATAGAGTGTTCACACTGAGGAAGAACAGCTGATGTTAGTAGTCAAATGGCAAAAGTGGGGATTCAGAATTGAAATAGAAGAGGGGCTAGTTAATTTGGGCTGAGATGATTTTTGTGAGGCAGAAATATAAGGCATAGATACTCAACAAGTACTTACTATATACCTACTCATCTACACATGACCTATATTTCAAAGAGGAGCAAAGACATATTGACACATAATTGACAACAATTAGCACAAAAGACAACAATTGACACAAAACAATGCATACTATTGCCATAAAAAAGGCATAAAGTGCTATAAGAATTAGAGGAGAAATGATTACTTCCTGCAGTTATAATCAGGAGAGACTTCACCGTAGAGGGTGGGCCTTTAAAATATGGATAGGATTTCTAAACGTGGAGAACGGGGAGGGATTCAAGGGAGAGACGGGGGTCCATGTTTAAATGGAAGGAATACAAAGAATAAAGGCACAAAAGAGGGAAACAGAAATGGTGTTCATGTAATGGTAGTGTTTGGTTAAAGCATAGGGGAAGTATAGTAGAGATAAAGCAGGGACAAAGTTGTGAAATGTTTGAATGTTAAACTTATGTGGTAATAAGAGAGAGAAACTAGATAGGAGAGGAAAGGGAGGAAGGAGTGGGGAGCTGCTGATTCAGAGAATTTAGGAAGAAAGTTTTGTAATAATCTAGGCAAAGGTATGGGTCTGATCTAGGGTTGTGACCATCAGAATGGAAAGGCATAGATGTAAGCAACATCATATTGGAAGAATCAATAGCATCTGATGACTGGGCAGAACATTAGCAAAGAAACAACTGAGGGCCCCAAAAGAAAGGGATCAGAAAATATTCCAAGGCTAGTGGCTGAAAAAGGGCTTCTAAATGATAGGCCTGGACTGTCAGGATGCCTAGATGATTGATACTGGAGAAGCAGCCCATGCTGCTGGGCTGAGTTAGGAACAATTGGCTTCAAATCTTCCTTCTAACACTTAGGACCTGTACAATCATGGGAACAAGTTACTTTACCTCTCTGACTCTTAGTTCCTCTTCTGTAAAATGAGGGTAATAAAAGTGCTTAGTTCTCAGAGTTGTTGGGAAAATATATGCAAACTGCTTTGCAAACCTTTAAAATTATTGTGACTACTATCCCTTTCTTTTAAGCAAAAGCACAAGCTGGTCCAACCAAGTCAGCAAAATTTTCAATAAAATAGTTTTAAAGCATAGGTTAGCTTCCCTCAAGAGGGAGCAACAAAAAAACCCCTCAAGTTCAAGTTGAGGATAACAATGGCACCTACCTTACAAGACTATTGTTATGAGGATCAACTAAGATAATAAATGTCAAGTGCTTTGAAAATCTAAAAGTACCACATAAACAATTACAAAGTTGCTATCTGTGACCAGTTTAAAGACTACCAAGGTCCCCTCAAAAATCAGAAAACAAATGACAGCTGGACATGAAAGGTCATGTTCTTGACAGGTTGTAAAAATTTTATTTTAAGGAAAACGAAGCAGAGGACGGTAACGATCTCTTGATACAAGCAAACCTACTGAAGAGACTTAAAAACAATAAGGAGCTGAGTGGCATTAAACTCAGATGACTAGTGTTAAGCCATAGGAATTGAGTTCCCACAAGGACATTTGAGAGAATGGGCTTGAAGAGAGACGTACTGGAAAGCAATAAATGAAAGCTATAAAAATGTAGCCTGAGATTAAACTGGATCCTCAACCTGTCCCCTCCTCCAACACGACTCTCGCCCTCTATAATTAGAGCTCAATCAGCTCGCCTTTTCCCTAACATTAGCACAAGTGCTATCACAGCAACAAAAGAGAAATCTTAAAGCCTTTCCACTCAGATAATGTACATTGTAAGCAAGCCACCACATTTCCTCTGCATGAAGAACTGCCTTCCAGTTCTTCAATTACTTATTGGGTATATTTTTAGTCTTCTGATGCTAGAGCAAATTACATTTTTAGTTGTGAAGGGTTTCTCACCACTCTGGGGATACGGCCTATTCTTCCAACTTTATTTACACTGCCAATTTTGTTTTTTAAGGACGTGATCCATTTAGAAGATGGATATGAGGCTTCATGCACTTATGAAAAGATTGTGCCTAAAATATACTACGTGCAATTAAAATGAACATAAATGTACTTTGAAAAAGTGGAAAATGCCATTGAGAGACAAGGAGGCATTATAATCATTAGTATGAAAAAAAAATCATTAGTATGGCATTACTATAACTACATGCATATGGATCACATGAAAGAAGTCACTTCGACATTTATTAAGCACCTAATATGCTCAAAGTACCCGGCTGGGTACTGGAGGAGATACAAAGATTAGATGATGTATTGCTTGCCTTCTTAATAGGTGGGGAAGAAGGCAGGAGGGAGGGAGAGAAAGATTTGGAATTCAACATTTTTCAAATGAATGTTAAAAATAAATTAACTAAATTTTTAAAAGGTTAGCTAATAATAGCTCACATTTATATGATGCTTCAGAACTTAGAATTCAATCCAATATCATTAAGTGACCATTCTGTATTAAATGCTGGGGATACAGAGAGTGAAACAAAATAGTCTCTCTCTTTGAAGAGTTTATATCTGCAAAATAGATCTAATGTTATGCAAAGTAATTTAAAGAGGAAGACGGCACTAACAACTGGAGTGATCAGAAAAGACCTCAAGTAATCATAGCTAGCATTTATATAGTCCTTATATGTGCCCAGCTAAGCACTTTATAATTATTATCTCATTTGATCCTCAGCACAACCCCCGAAAGGTATGTGCTATTAATATCCCCATTTTATAGATGAGGAAACTGAAGCAAACAGGGATTAAGTGACTTTCCCAGGGGTCAAATGACTAGTAAATTGTTTGTAAGGCTGGATTCAAACTCAAGTTTTCCTCATTCCAGGCCCGGTGCCCTATCTACTTTGCCACCCGGCTGCCCAGGAAGTGGCATCTGAGCTCTGCTTTGAAGGTAGGGAAAGACTATAAAAGGTAGAGTTGAGGAGGGAGTACACCTTTCAGATGTGGGAAATATCCATGCAAAGTTGCAGAGGAAGGTAATGATATATCATGTACAGGTAACAACTAGCAAACCCATATGACTGGCCAAGACGGCATGGGAATGGGAGTAATAGTAACTAATACTTGAAAGGTTTTTTACCCTGGAAGGAATAGGGAGTCACTGAGGACTTTTTAGTGCAGACCAGGTAATGTGGTCAGGCAGAGATGAGAGAGTGCAAGGTTTGGAGTTAGAGGACCCTCGTTTAAATCCTGATTATGTTATTACCCATGTGTGACTGTGGGGAAGTCCCTTAACTTCTCTGTGTCTCAGTGTCCTCATCTGTAAAATGAAGAAGTCAGAGTAAATGATTTCCAAGGTCCCTTCTAATTCTCAACCTATAATTTGTATCAGTGTGGTAGCTGTGTGGAAGAAGATGAATTGGAGAATAAAGAGTTTAGATGCAAGAAGACCAACCAGGACGTTACAGCAATTGTTCAGGAGAGATGTGATACAGACCAAGTGTACTAGAGACTGTTCGAGTAGAGAGATGGGAATAGATGCAAGAGATGTTGGACAGGGACAATGGACAAGACTCACCATTTTATAGAGAAGAAAACTACGGCTCAAGATTAAGTAACTCACTGATAGTCATACAGCTAGGATGTAACAAAGTTAGTACTTAAATCCACATACCACTGCCACATCACATGGGACTCACCTCTGCCCTCATGGAATTTAAGGTCTCATTGATGCTAGTAGGAATATCAAAGTTCCTACAACATTCCACGTATATGACTCAAGTGGGAATATGATCTTGTTTCAAGACCAAAAAGCCTTCTTGGAAGAGCTCAAAAAGGCTTTTAAAAATCAAATGAGAGAGGTAGAAGAAAAAAATGGGAAAAGAAATTAGTTACACTGGAAAAAGAAGCACAAAAATTGACTGAAGAAAACAACTCCTTAAAAAATACAATTGGCCAAATGGGAGAAAAAAAAATGGCCAAATGGAAAAGGATGTCCAAAAGTTTACTGAGGAAAATAATGCCTTAAAAATTAAAATTGGGCAGATGGAAACTAATGACTCCCTGAGATACCAAGAATATGTCAAGCAGAATCAAAAGACTGAAAAAATAGAAGAAAATGTGAAATACCTCATTGGAAAGACAACTGACCTAAAAAATAGATCCAGGAGAGATAATCTAATAATTACTGTACTACCTAAAAGCCATGATCAAGAAGAGTCTAGTTACCATATTCCAGGAAATTATCAAGGAGAACTGCCCTGATATTGTAGAATCAGAGGATAAAATCATCATTGAAAGAATCTACCGATCACCTTCTGAAAGAGACCCCAAAAGGAAAAATTCATGGAATATTGTAGCCAAATTTCAGAATTATCAGGTGAAGGAGACAATACTCCAAGTAGCCAGAAAGAAACAATTTAAATATCATGGAGCCACAGTCAGGATTACACAGGCAGCTTCAACATTAAAGGATCATTACAAGGCTTGGAATATGGTATTCTAGAAGGCAAAGGAGCTTGGATTACAACCAAGAATCAACTACCCAGCAAAATTGAGCATTATCTCTCAGGGGAAAAGATGGACATTCAATAAAATAGGTCCCCTATTTTATTTATTTCCTGAAGAAAAGACCATAACTGAACAGAAAATTTGATCTTCAAATACAAGACTCAAGAACAGTATAAAGAGATAAACAGAGGGGAAAAAAGCTTGTTTAATGAGGTTAAACTGTTTATATTCCTATGAGGGAGGATAATACTTTTAACTTGATCTATATCTCTATTAAGGTATTTTTATTAAATTGACTTTGATGTGATGATATAAAGAAACTTAAGGAGCAGAATAAAAGGAGAATGGGGGAGGGGGGAGGAGGTGGAATGGGGTTAATTACATCATTTGAAGAGGCACACAAAGAAAGAACCTATTACAATAGAGGGAAAGAAAGGAGGGGTGAACATTGTTTCAACCTTACTCTCAACAGATTTGGTCTGAGGAGGGCATAACATATATACCCATTTGTCTAAAGAAACTTAGCTTACTCTTTAAGGAAGTAAAAGGGTAAGGGAAAAAGGTGCTATGGATAAAAGGGAGAGCAGAAGCAGGGGAAAAAGGAGGTAAAGAAAAGGAAGGACAGCTGATAAAAGGGAAGACAGATTGAGGGAGGCAGTGGTCAGAAGCAAAATACTAGTGAGGAGGAATAGGGTAAGAGAAGAAACAAAAGAGTACAAACAAAGGGGAAAAAAAGATGGAGGGAAATAAACAGTAATCTTAATCGTAAATGTGAATGGGATGAACTCCCCCATAAAATGGAAGTAAATAGCAGAGTGGATTAAAAATCACAACCTACAATATGTTGTTTACAAGAAACGCATTTGAAACAGAGAGATACACACAGAGTAAAAGGTTGGAGCCAAATATATTATGCTTCAGCTGAAGTAAAAAAAGCAGGGGTAGCAATTCTTATCTCAGACAAAGCAAAGGCAAAAATAGATCTAATTAAAAGAGATAGGGAAGGAAACTACATCTTGTTAAAAGGTATGATAGATAATGAAGTATTATCAACACTAAACATGTATGCACCAAGTGGAATAGCATCCAAATTCTTAGAGAAGTTAAATGAGTTACAAGAGGAAATAGACAGCAAAACTATAACTAGTGAGGGATCTGAACCTTCCCCTCTCAGAATCAGATAAATCTAACCACAAAACAAATAATAAAGAAGTTAAAGAGGTGAACAGAATGTTAGAAAAGTTAGATATGATAGATGTCTGGGAAAAAGTGAATGGGGATAGAAAGGAATATACCTTTTTCTCAGCAGTACATGTCACATACTCAAAAATTGACTATGTATTAGGGCACAAAACCCTCACAGTCAAATGTAGAAAGGCAGATATAGTAAATGCATCCTTCTCAGATCATGATACAATAAAAATTACATGGAAAGGTAGACTGAAAATTAATTGGAAACTAAATAATCTCATCCTAAAGAATGAGTGGGTCAAACAACAAATCATAGAAACATTCAATGATTTCATCCAAGAAAATGACAATAATGAGACAACATACCAAAGCCTATGGGATACAGCCAAAGCAGTGCTTAGGGGAAATTTTATATCTCTAAGTGCTTACATGAATAAAAAAGAGAAAGAGGAGATTGATTAATTGGGCATTTAACTAAAAAAAAAAAGCTAGAAAAAAGAAGAAATTTTTAAAATCCCCAATTAAATACTAAATTAGAAATCCTGAAAATCAAAGGAGAAATTAATAAAATTGAAAGACAGAAAACTATAGGATTAATAAAACTAAGAGCTGGTTTTATGAAACCTTTGGTTAATTTGATTTAAAAACGGAGAGACGAAAACCAAATTACCAGCATCAAAAATGAAAGGGGTGGGGGGCAGCTAGGTGGTGCAGTGGATAAAGCACTGGCCCCGGATTCAGGAAGACTTGAGTTCAAATCCTGTCTCAGACACTTGACACTAGCTGTGTGACCCTGGGCAAGTCACTTAACCCTCATTGCCCCTCAAAACAAAAACGAAAACAAAAGCCAACCAACCAACCAAACAAACAAACCCTAAAGTACTAAAATATTGGGCGCAGCTAGATGGCACAGTGGATAAAGCACCAGCCCTGGATTCAGGAATACCTGAGTTCAAATCTGGCCTCAGACACTTGGCACTTACAAAAAAAAAAATGAAAGGGGTGAATTTACCACCAATGAAGTGGAAATTAAAGCAATAATTAGGAGTTATTTTGCCCAACTATATGCCAATAAATTTGACAATCTAAATCAAATGGATAAATATTTACAAAAATACAACTTGCCCAGGTTAACTGAAGAGGAAATAAAATCCTTAAATAAGCCTATTTTAGAAAAAGAAATTGAACAAGCGATCAATGAACTCCCTAAGAAAAAAATCTCCAGGGCCAGATAAATGGGTTTACAAGTGAATTCTACCAAACATTTGAAGAACAATTAACTCCAATACTATACAAATTATTTGGAAAAATAGGTGAAGAAGTTCTACCAAATTCCTTTTATGACACAAATTAGATACCAATTTCCCTAATGAATATCAATGCAAAGATCTTAAATAAAATATTAGCAAGGAGATTAGAACAATTCCCAGGAATGTAAGGCTGGTTCAATATTAGGAAAACTGTCAACATAATCAACCACATCAACAACAAAACTAACCAAAATCATATGATTATCTCCATAGATGCAGAGAAAGCATTCGACAAAATACAGCACTCATTCCTATTAAAAACACTAGAGAGCACAGGAATAGGTGAAGCATTCCTTAAAATAATAAGCAGCATCTACCTAAAACCATCAGCAAACATTATAGGTTATGAGAATGTTAGAGGCCTTCCCAATAAGATCAGGGGTGAAGCAGGGATGTCCATTATCACCTCTATTATTTAATATTGTCCTAGAAATGTTAGCTTTAGCAATAAGAGAAGAAAAAGGAATTAAAGGAATTAGAATAGGCAAGGAGGAAACAAGACTATCATTCTTTGCAGATGATATGATGGTATACTTAGAGAATGGTAGAGAATCAACTCAAAAATTACTTGAAACAACTTTAGCAAAGTTGCAGTATATAAAATAAACCGGCATAAATCACAAGCATTTCTACACATGACCAATAAAGCTCAGCAGCAAGAGATATAAAGAGAAATTCCATTTAAAGTAACTGTAGATAATATAAAATACTTGGGAGTCTACCTGCCAAGACAAACCCAGAAACTCTATGAACACAATTACAAAACACTTTTCTAACAAATGAAATCAGATTTAAATAATTGGAAAAATATCAATTGTTCATTGATAGGCTGAGCTAATATTAATAATAAAAATTACACTTCTACCTAAATTAATTTACTTATTCAGTGCCATACCAATCAGACTACCTAAAAATTATTTTATAGAGTTAGAAAAAATAATAAAAAAATTCATCTGGAAGAACAAAAAGTCAAAAACAGCAAGGGAACTAATAAAAAAAAATGCACAAGAAGTGGGCTAGGTGTACCAAATCTGAAGCTATACTATGACGAGGCAGTCACCAACACTATTTGGTACTGGCTAAGAAATAGAGTGGCAGATCGATGGAACAGTAGTAATTTACTATAGTAACCTACTGTTTGATAAACCCAAAGACTCCAGCTTCTGGGATAGGAACTCAGTAATTAACAAAAACTTCCAGGAAAACTGGAAGATAGTATGGCAGAAACTAGGCACAGACCAACATCTTATACCATATACCAAAATAAGGTCAAAATGCATACATGACTTAGACATAAAGGGTGATGCCATAGGTAAATTAGGAGAGGAAGGAGTAGTTTACCTCTCAGATCTATGGAGAGGAAAACAATTTATGTCCAAACAAGAGATAGAGAATATTATGAAATGCAAGATGGATAACTGATTACATTAAATTAAAATGTTTTTGTACAAGCAGAAGCAATGCAGCCAAAATTAGAAGGGAGGCAGAAAGCTGGGAAACAATTTTTACAGCCAGTATTTCTGATAAAGGACCCATTTCTAAAATATATAGGGAACTAAATCAAATTTATAAGAATGCAAGTCATTCCTCAATTGAGAAATGATCAAAGGATATGAACAGGCACTTTTCAGATGAAGAAACCAAAGCTATCTATTGCCATATGAAAAAAATGCTCTAAATCACTATTGATTAGAGAAATGCAAATTAAAACAACTCTGAGGTATGACCTCACACCTATCAGATTGGCTAATATGACAAAAAAGGAAAATAATAAATGTTGGAGATGTGGGAAAATTGGAACACTAATGCGTTGCTGATGGAGTTGTGAACTGATCTAACCATTCTGGAGAGCAATTTGGAACTATGCCCAAAGGGCTATGGGACTGTTCATACCCTTTGACCCAGTAATATCACTACTAATTTGGTATCCCAAAGAGATCATAAAAGAGGGAAAAGGACCCACATGTACAAAAATATTTATAGCAGCTTTCTTTGTGGTAGCAAAGAATTGCAAATCGAGGGAATGCTCATTAACTGGGGAATGGCTAAACAAGCTGTGGTATATGAATGTAATGGAATTCTATTGTGCCATAAGAAACGAAGAACAGGAGTATTTAAGAGAAACCTGGAAGGACTTACATGAACTCATGCTGAATGAGAAGAACAGAACCAGGAGAACATTGTACACAGTAACAGCAACATTGTGTGATGACCAATTGTAATAGACTTGGCTTTCTCAGGAGTGCAATGATCCAAAACAATTTCAAAGAACTCATGATAGAAAATGTTCTCAACATCCAGGAAAAAAACCCTCTGCCGATTCTGAATGCAGATTGACCCATACTGTTTCTACTTTGGGGCTGGTTTTTTCCCCTTCTTTTTTGAGGTTTTTCCCTTGTGCTCTGATTCTTCTTTCCCAATATGACTAATGCAGAAATATGTTTAATGTGATTGTACATATATAACCTATATCATATTGCTTTCTGTCTTGGGGAGGAGTGAGGGAAGAAAGGGTGGGAAAAAATTTGAAACTAAAAATCCTATGAAAACAAATGTTGAAAACTATCCTTACATGTAACTGGAAAGAAATAAAATACTTTTATTTAAAAAGAAAGAAAGAGGGGCAGCTAGGTGGCGCAGTAGATAGAGCACCGGCCCTGGATTCAGGAGGACCTGAGTTCAAATCCGGCCTCAGACACTTAACACTTACTAGCTGTGTGACCCTGGGCAAGTCACTTAACCCCAACTGCCCAGCCAACAAAACAAAACAAAACAAACCCTAAAAAGAAAGAAAGAAAGAAAGAAAGAAAGGAAGGAAGGAAGGAAGGAAGGAAGGAAGGAAGGAAGGAAGGAAGGAAGGAAGGAAGGAAGGAAGGAAGGAAAGAAAGAAAGAAAGAAAGAAAGAAAGAAAGAAAGAAAGAAAGAAAGAAAGAAAGAAAGAAAGAAAGAAACCAGCTAGCTATGGAAGAAAGTCAAACTACCTTGGATCCAGGAGCAGTGTTTTGGCCAAAATGATAGTAGTGAATCTCTATAACCAGTCTAGGAGCGTGTGAATGTGGACAGTGGACTACCAGCACATCCCATACCTTCCAACAACAGTCCAAGGTTGTGCTACTCACAAATTCTATAAAGATGTGATGACTTCTATCCTCGGAACAGCTCTGCCCACCAGAGGTCACTACCCCTCACATTAAATCCAATAACCTTTCACCGTTCACTATCCTGAATTTGCCTGTAAAAGGTCTATGAAGAGGGAAATTAAATAGTTTCACACCTAATATACAAGGAGGTAATCCTGCCCTAAGGAAAACATGATGAATATTAAGATCTCTTTGTGTGCTCCTTAATCTAGTAGAGGAACTACTATTGATGATATTGTTTTGGATAAGTAGCATCTTCCCTATTTTTCCCCTAAAGAATCACAGCACTTTTAGAGTCAGAAAACATTTTAGTGGGGGCAGCTAGGTGGCGCAGTGGATAAAGCACTGGCCTTGGATTCAGGAAGACCTCAGTTCAAATCCAGCCTCAGACACTTGACACTTAACTAGCTGTGTGACCCTGGGCAAGTCACTTAACCCTCATTGCCCTACAAAAACAACAACAACAACAAAACAAAAAAAAAAGAAAAGAAAAAAAGAAAACATTTTAGTGATTTTCTCATTCAATTCTCTTATTTTATGGATAAGGAAACTGAGGCCCAGGGAGCTTAGGTGACACAGCTGGTTAGCATCTGAGTGAGACCCTAAGTCTTATTGGTACAATAATATGTCCACTATCCTATTCTCACCCACTGGTCAGGAGAGAGTGAGTTGGATAAGCTTGCTGTAAAAATCTGTTTAAAAATAAGTGATTTATAAAAAGTAATTGAGCACAAAGACCTTAATTTCATCAGAGTTGACTCAAGGAGGGAATAATATACACACTCAATTGGGTGGAGTAATCTATCTAACCCTGCAGGAAAGTAGGAGGGGAAGGAGATAAGGAGGAAAGGGTGAAATAAAGGAGGGCAGATTGGGGGAAGGGGAAGTCAGAAGCAAATCACTTTTGAGGAGGGATAGGGTGAAAGAAGATAGAAAATAGAGTAAATATCATGGGGAAGGAAACAGGATGGAGGGAAACAGTTAACAAAAGTAACTGTGAAAAAATTGTGAAGCAGAGGCAAGAGTATATAAGATGATGATGATTGATTGACTGATGACAATAAGGACTGATTGGGGATGAGAATTATTTGATCATGATGATAAAACTTAAGGTACTTTTCTGGGCTATTGTGAAGAAAATTCTTTTTCAGGTATAAGGTACTATATAAATGTTATCTATTACTGTTGTTGAAAGAATCAACCTCATGGATTTATTGTAAGTAAAGCTCTCTTTAAAGTACTATATAAATGTCATTTACTATTTAAAAAAATGATGAACAGGATGCTATTAGAAAAACCCGGAAAGACCTATATGAGCTGATGCAATGTGAAATGTACTGTATACAAAATAACAGCAATACTGTAAGATGATCTGCTGTAAATGACTTGCCTATTTTCAGACATGCAATGATCCAAGACAACTCTGAAGTTCCCATGAAAAATGCAGTCCATCTACAGAGAGAGAACTGATGGTGTCTGAATACAGACTGAAGCATAATTTTTTTTGTTTTAGTTCCTTTATCTGAAGTTTTGTTTTTGCCTTGTTTTTTTTTCACAACATGGCTAATGTGGAAATGTTTTTGCATGACTGCTCAAAAGAAAAGAAAATAAAGAAGTTTTGTCCTGAAAACAAAACAAAAGTAATTGAGCAGAAGGGGAAGGATTGGGAAATGTTAGATGAGAGAGCACCAAAACAGCCTATGGATAAAGAATGGAACATCAGGGGGTGAAGGTCTGTTTACCTGGCATAAAGGGGACTGGGCTACAAGGCCCCTTCCAGGTCTAAGTCCCATTGGTAGATGAGAGGGGACAGAGGCAAATGGGTAGACTAAAATAAATGCATTAATACTAAAGAGCATGCAAGGGCATAAAGGTGAGGCAAAACCTCTTGGAATCCCCAGCTCCCTTTAAGGCTTAGCTAGAGTGCTACATCCTTTCACGAGGGCTTTCCTGATTACCTCCCACCTTTTTGAGTTCTCCCTCCACAGCCTCTAAAACCACTTTGTATGCATTTCTTATTTACTGATCTGGGCATGTGTTGTTTTCCCCAGTAGAACCAAAGCTCCTGAAAGCAAGGACAGTCAAATGGCAGCACCTAGTGCAGTGCCTACACACAGGAGGTGATAGATAAATGCTTATGGAATCAAACTCAATGTCAGTCATTATACTGCATTCTCTAGCTGGTGGCATTCTGATGACTAACTTTCCATAACATTCCACTGATTGTAAAAATAGGATTTTACTCCTTCAAAATATCTTATTATCCACTTGATCTAGGAGCAGCTAGGTATTGCTGTGGATAGAGCACTGACCCTGAAGTTGGGAGGACCTGAGTTCAAATATCACCTCAGACACTTACTAGCTGTGTGACCCTGGGCAAGTTACTTAACCCCAATTGCCTTAAACATCTGGGGCTATCTCCAGTCATCCTGATGTGTATCTTGCTACTGAACCCAGACGGTTCTGGAGAAGTGAGGTTCATGATCTTGCACAGTCCTCCCTCACTATAATCCAATTCACTGCAAGTCATGATATCATCCTGATGTCATGGTCCTCTTTGAGAATGAAGGACAAACAACAATTATCCACTTGATCTAAGAATGATGTGGTTAGGAAAAAAAGAAATACAATTTTAGGATAGTTGTAAAAGTAGATATTAATAAAGTAGATGATAATTTATAATTATTCATACAGGAGATGACCAGGATACCAAGTAAAGGAAAAGGTATCATGGATACAGGAAAAGGAAAAAGGCTTTGAAAGGTGAAGAATGTGATTTTTATGATATTCTGGACTGTTACTGTTGCAAAGTATCCAAGAAGGAAGCAAGACTAGAAAAGACAAAACTGGAGAAAGGAAATAAAGGAGATAAAAGTAAATTGAAGACTTACTCTTACTGTAAAGAAAGCAAAGCTAAAATCATTGGAACATTATCTCAGCTAGAAGATTCATAGATTTAGAACTCAAAGGTACCTTGGTAATCTGGTCCAAACCCATTTTAAAGATGAGGAAACTAAGACCCTAAAAGGTAAAATGATTTACCCAGCGTCATACTAGTGCCTCCAGTTAGTGGCACAGTTGAGACATGAATCCAGGTCCCCTGATTCTTGGTCCAGTGTTCTCTCCACTGTACTATGTGAAATCTAAAAGATTTGAGAAAATTTGGGGTCATAGGGAAGAAAAAGGGGTTTCAAGTTAAAGGGTAATTGAGGATCAGAAGATAAATGTGTCAGTTGTAAAAGAAAGGTCAAGTGGTATAAAAGTAGACTAAGCTTTTGCATACAGTTAACTAGTATAATTGATGTTAGACCAAATAATAGAATTTTGTTCTCATCAGTCAAGTTTTATGAGATGCTTTGTGGATGGCAATAGCTGTCTTCCTTAAATCGAAAGCCAAAGGTCAAATTTCAAAACTTCCCAGTCTCCACTGAATTTATAGAGCTATGATGGATTAATCCAAACCTTATCTTAAACTATCTAATAGCTTTAGACGGTGATCTCAATCATCTTGCATGTGAATAGGAAGAGTAAGGTAAGAAAGCTATTTGAGATGGATGGAGCTAAGTCAATCAATATCCTTTTTCATATGATGGGAGACAGTATGATGGGTGCAGATAGATAAGAGGGGAAGAGATTAATTACTAATGAGGAAGACTAGTTAGTAGAGGGATACAACTGAGACAGCATTTGGTTAGCAGGGACTTAGAATAATGGGTAGCTTAAAAAATAGCTTTAATTTTTGACACTTATTTTAGTTCTTTCCTAAGTGTGGGAAAGCTGCCTCCAAAACTGAAGTTAATATAGGATGAAAAATTCAGAAGTAAGAAACAGAGAAGAAAAAAAACACCCTAGGATTAAGGGTAGCTGAGATGGCGAGAGAAAACGACTGAGATGTTTCAAGGAAAAAGAGCGGCTATCGAAGACTAGTAGTTTGAGAAAAGCTGACTTTAGCTACTGCTTTGAGGCTTTGAAACCTTATTCCCCACATTAGTTCACTGGAGCCTTATAACAACTTTGTGAGGTAGGTATTCCCGGTACTATTATCACTGCCATTTTATTGATGAGGAAACTGTGGCACATAAACCTGCCCAAGGTAAAACAATTAATGTGTCAAAGGAATGAATTTAACTGGGGTCTTCCTGACTCCAAACCCAGTACTCTATCACCTATGTGGTTGGACCACGATTCCATAACATCAGCCTCAAAGAGTTGGTTGATTATTTAAAAGTGGCAAAATGGTACAATGAAAAGAATATTTGCTGTAGGTTGAGAGGACCTGAGTCTGACTCTTAGTCACTACTGAGTGACTAAGTTCACTTAGCCATCTTGCTCCTCAGTTTCCTCATATAGAAAATGAAGGGGCTAGACTATATGATCTCTAAAGTTACTTCTAGTTCTAAATCCATAATGCTACAATGAATAATGCTGTGGTTAGATGATGAACAAAGAATATAGAGCTAGACCCATGCCCTGAAATGAATTTGTAACCTAAGACAGATAAGTAACAGAACAGAAAAAAAATTAAACCCTTATATGGAGTGACAGGTGTTTCTTTAAAAATCAGGTTAGCAAATGTTTATCAAGAACCTACAACTTACAAGGCATTGTGCTAGGCCCTAGAGATAGAAAAATCTTCAGTTAAGTCCCTCTTTTCAAGAAGCTTATGTTTTTGGTTTTTCCAAAAGCGGCCAAAGTTTGATTTCTCTGTGGCCCCAAGAAAAGAGTTACTGCCAGTGTGACTTTGGGCAAGTTCTGGGCTTTAGTTTCCTTGTCTATAAAAGAAGAGAGCTCAACTAGAGCTCTAAGGTCCCTTCCAGCTCTAAAGGCCTTGAGTCTATGAAATCCTCTGAAATAAATGGCACAGGACTCGAAACAGAATAGGGGTTCAAAAAGACATTTTGGAATTCAATATATCCTTGGTTGCTTCGTAGTGAAGCTTTCTTATTTCTTCTTCTTAAAACAGATTTTAAAAGAACATTCTCCCTATCCCTCCTACTCTTCTCTCTCTACTCCAACCCACCCCCAATTCCTGGGCACATTCATAAATAATTAAGAGGGAGAAAATATGACTTCTGGTAACAGGCATTTGATGTTGGGTTGCACGTGTATTTTTGTACCTAATGTTTTAGACACATGAAATATATTAATACATGATACAAAAAGAAGTTTAAAGGTTAAAAGGAGACCTCCTGGACAGAAGTGAAAGTATTATCCACATTGGCAACATTGGTACTCAGGATATTTTAAAAGTATAATGTCCAGCTTCTTCTGTAAAACTTGTTTTTTGTCTAAACAAATGTAAAATTCTGTTTGATGTTCATTCCCCCCCCTTCTCCCCCACACATTTTGGATGAATAAGCAATTTAAAAGTTCAATGGAAACAAAGCAGTGCTATAAAGACTCAATCACTCCACCACTGCAAAGGGTACTCAAGTACAAAGCAACACACTGCCCCTTTTTGGCTTAGCTCTGTTACAAATCATTGTTTAATTCTCCTTGAAAATTTAGAAAAGTTGGACAGGGCTATTGCTGGGAAAGTTATGAGTCAGGTAGAAGGAGACTGTCTAGATGTGAAATCTTAAACTCCTAACCTGTATTCCAACCAATTACTTAAGTCAATAGGTACAGAATGAATTTAATAGCAGTAGAATGGAAGGTGGAATATATACTCTTTGAAGGTAAGGAATAGATGTTCTATAAATTGAACTGAGACAGTTCAATGAAACAGCACATGAACTTGTTTTTGGAAATGCCTTATAATTATATCATTGAAAAAATAAAGAGAAAATCTAACTAGTTAGAGTTTAGGAAGATCCTGACTGGTTAAATTGGTTGTGTATTCTTTAGCAAAAAACAAACAACAATCTCAAGAGGCCTGTGTATTTGGTACAATAATTAATGGTGCTCTTAACTAAAATGTTTCTCTATTTTTCTCTCTCTCCCTTCGATACTCTGAAAACAAAAAATATAGAGGATGCAGATTATGACACAGGGAACAAAGGTAACTCTTGTTTTGGCTTTATAGAGCCCTAGCGAGAGAGACTAAGCTATACATCATTCTACACACAGGGGTCACAATTTGACTTGAAGTATGATTAAATCTATGCTGTGGCAATATGCTATATAAAGACATTTTACTCTTCATATTGAAAATGCCAGCTTATTTTTCAGCGGGATGTAATAATCAAGTTATAGTAAAAACAAAAAAACAAAAAAGAATACTATGCTATTTCAACCCATTGAAGACACCAAATAAAGAAATTCAAATTTTATGATCCCTTATTATAAAACAATACTCAGTGAGATACGTCAGTGGAATTGCTGCAATGTGGCTAAAACCAGAAGAAAAAACAAAAGCAGGGATCTGCTTAATATCATAAGGCTAATAAAATGTGTAGTTTACTTAATCATCTGACAGTGAATGAACAGGATCAAAGTAAAGTTGGCACCGAGACAGCATCCACATGGCTGGCACATTCTTTGTTTCAGGGCTTCAGTATATTAGCTTTTGGGGAGAAAATATAAACCCCATATAGAATATATTTATAATGGAAGAATAATATTAGTTTTAATTTCCCATACTGTCAAGATTTTTTTTTGTATAAAGCCATGATATTAAAAACGATGCCCAGACTTTAAAAAAAATGCTGTCCAACTCTGATCCTTTCATGCTCAGTAATAAGAACTAGTTTTTAACAGAATAAGAGCTCATTCTTTTTGAATCCTGACAGGTTCAGCAAAAGATCCAAGGAACTGTTTTGGAGGTTAGGTCAAAATAAAGGAAAAATGAGTAATATGTGGAGAAGCAATAGGGCGGGGGTTGAGTCAAGTAAACTAGAAAACAATTCAGTACGAAGACACTACGGTTTTTTCCCTTAGAGAATTTTCCTCTTTAAAAGGGGAGGGGTCAACCCACGGGTTGTATTATCACAAATAAGGTAACCTAACAGCTCGGTGTATTTATAGGTATGAGCTTTAAAAAGCTAGGGCGAGGACACCTAAGTATTAAATGACGACATATACAGAAACGAACTGCACGGTATCTAGTCATCATTTGAGTTGTTCCGGCAGTAAAGGACAAAAGGACCTACCGAAAGCACTTGGCTTGAGGTGGCCGGATCGCTCATCACCACCACCCCTCCTCCCAGCTCCTGAAAATTGGCCAGTGTTGATCTCCCCGGTTAGAAAGACGAGGGCTATTGCCCCCGCCGGCATCGCTCTCTCCCATACTTGTGCCCTCTCCATCCCCAGATTCCCGGGCACCCCCCGGAGGAGGCAGCATCGCCCAACAGCGGCAGAGTTGGCCAGCGAGGGGTTCAAGGTGATGAGCGAGCTCCCGGGCATCCCTGGACCGGCGGGCGTTCTGCCCAGGGAGGGGGAAGGGCGGGGTGGGGTAGCTCCCCTCGGCCCCCCGCCCCCACCGCATCCCCTCTCTCGTTTCCACACCGGCGTCGGCGGTTCGAAGCCCGGCAGCAGCCCCCTTCTCCGCCTCGCCTTCTCAGCCATCCTCACGAGGGGAGGGAGGGAGGAAGGAAGGCGGCGCGGGGGGGCGGGAGGACCCCGGGGTGAAGTTGCAACCTCAGCCCCGGCGGCTCGCCCAGCATCCGCGGGTGTCGGAGAGGACCACAATCCCCCGGAGGAATGAAAAGCCCCCCGACCGCGGAGGGGAGGGAGGGTGGGGGAAAGGGCGGGAGTTGGTCGGGAGCCGCACACACTCGCTCGCCCGCTCACTCACCTTCCTCTTCTAACTCTAATTTCTCCAGCATGCCGGCTTCAGCGGTTCCTGGGGCTGCTGCTGCTGCAACTGCTGCTGCCGCCGCGGCCGCTGCTACAGCCGCCTGAGGAGGAGGAGGAGGAGGGGAGAGAGGAGAAGAAGGATCAGCATTCAGACCCAGGCTGGAGGAAGTCCCGGGGACCTGCCGCGGCCGCCCGGCGGGGACTCGAGGTGGGCTGGGCGGCGGGGAGGGGGTGGCGGGGGAGGGCCGCGGCCGGGGCTCGGCCTGACAGGGCTCGATTTCTCCGGTCTCACCCGCCGGGGCCGGGTCAGGGGAGGGGCTCCGGGGCTCGGGTCCTCCCCCGAGCCCCGCCCCCGGGCCCCGCCCCCGCCCCCTGAGGGCGGAGCCGGGGAACCGGCGGCACCTCCCGGCCAGGCTCTCCAGCGCGGCGCGGCGCCGCTGTTGCCGCTGTTGCCGCTGCCGCCGCCGCCGCCGCCGCGGGAGGGGGGCTCTGGGGACCCGCCCCCTTTCCGGACAGTCCACCTCCCTCCTCCCCTCCGCGAGCCTCCTCCGGGTGTCGCCGCCGGGTCTCCTCACCGCGGGGAACCCCGCCCCCCCGGAGCTCTAAGGGTCGCTCCGCGCCGCCGCAGGTACCCGGGGCCACCAACGGAGACTTCACACCCCTTTCCTCCCCAACTTCCCCCCCGCTCCCCGGGGCTTCTGCCTTGCTCCCCTCCCTCCTCCGCTCCCCCCGTTCTCCCCCGGGTGGAACGGTCCGTTTTGCTGCAGTGGGCTCAGCCTGCCCCCCTCCCACCCCGTGCTTTTGGTAGCTACCCATGGGGGGGGGAGGAGGGAGACGGTGAGAGTGAAAGTGGGGGAGTGGGCGGGACTATGTTTGGGTGAGTGGGTTGGGGGGGTGGAGGTGGAGAGAAGGCGGAGGAAGGGCCGTGGCAGGGGGCCGTGCTGACTTGGTCGGACCGCGTCTCCGCGTTGGCCTCTTCCGTTCGGCCGGTCCTTCCGCAACCCCTCCTCCTTGGGCAGGCAGGAGCTGGCGCTGTCGTAGGAGGGAGAGCGAGCGAGCCAGAGCCCCTTTCTTACCACTGCTCCCCCTCTCTTCCCTGTCGCCCGCGGGTGGTACGGTCCGGTAGGTTTCAGCTCCCCTGGTATCGGCCCAAACCATTTGAAAGGAGGGAGGGCTGGAGGTTACAGTGATGGGGTAGTAGGGAGGCCTTGGGAAGGGAGGGGTTGGTTAATGCTGTCAGAGCTGGGGACTTGGGGGGGGTAAGGCTGCTGCATTTTCTACCATTTCTTTGGAAAGGACACCCCAAACTCCACTGCCCTAACCCACCCTAAATTTCCTTCCCCGCCAACCCTATATTTCCTCCCAGAACTGACCATGCTGTGAGCCCTCTGAACTGAGCCCTCCCACCCTGCCCCGCACTTCATCCCACTCCCCTTTTTTACCCAGCCTGTGACCTTCCACTCCCCCCGCCCCCAGGTCCCACGGGGACCAGATCCATAGGGTTTGACGAGGCCTCTTGGGACCTGGAGTTTCAAAGTGGGCCCAAGCCTTAGTCTCCCTAACAAATCTAAATCTGTCCAGGCCACGCCTGTTACCCTGCATCTGCAGGATTTGAGGCCAAGTGGAGTTGGCAGGCATCGATGCTGCTGCATCTGAGTGGCTGGAAAAGCTGAGACGGGCAAGGAAAAAGAGAGGCAGACTACCCCAGCAGAAGACCTCTTGTGTGTAACCTGCCCATTTCTCGCCCGTGGGCACCATATCTTGTCTCCTTTGCTGAATCCAGGGGCCCTGTCACCCTGATTCGAGGAGCTGTCACTGTTCCCTGTCTCTCTCTGCAGCCCTCAGCCATTTCTGGGGTGGGGGAGAGAAGGGAAGAGTAATGGGGGGGGGTGGTAAATGAACCAGATCTTACAGTTCCTTAAGACATTAAGAGCATTTTTTTTCCTTCTCTCTTTCTGAGTCAATAAGTCAACTGGCTATTAAGTGCCTACTATGTGCCAAGTACTGTGCCTGCTCTCAAAGAGTTCACCAACCTAAGAGGCAGACAACACCTAAACAGGATATATACAAGATAAATTGGAGCAGTCTGAGAGGGAAAGCACTAAGGTTAAGGAAAATTGGGAGAGCCGTCTTTCTTGCAGAAGATGAGATTTTAGCTAAGACCTGAAAGAATCCAAAGAAACCAAGAGGCCAGAGATGAGGAGAGTGGGGATAGAGTTTGCAGTCTGGAGAAGGAGTGGTGGAATTGTGTTGTTCAAGAAACAGAAAGGATGCTAGTGTCACTGCAGCAGAGTTATGGAGTGAGGAGTAAGGTATGAGAAGACTGGAAAAGTAGGAAGGAGTCAGGTTATGAAGGGGATTAAAAGCCAAAGAGGATGCTACATTTGATCCTGGAAGTAAAGAAACCAGTGGAATTGAATGAATAGGAGGAAGTTTCCTCAGCCCATAGTTTACCCATTTCTTGGCTCCTTATGCCTTCCTTTCAGAAAAGGAGTACAGTGAAAAGAAGACTAATAGCTGAAATGTTTATACTATATCTCTTTAAAGTTTATAGACACAAAAGAAGAGATGCGTTTCCAATCTGTTTTTTTTTGTTTGTTGATTGTAAAAGTTCCTCCAGAGCAGTCATATTTTATTTTATTTTATTTATTTATTTTTTTTTTGGTGAGGCAGTTGGGGTTAAGTGACTTGCCCAGGGTCACACAGCTAGTAAGTGTTAAATGTCTGAGGTCGGATTTGAACTCAGGTCCTCCTGAATCCAGGGCCGGTGCTTTATTCACTGCCCCATCTAGCTGCCCCCCAGTCATATTTGAAATGTTTCTACAGAAATGACTTATATGCTAAAGGTTAGGTTTGCTGTTGAAATACAACTGAAACACACCCCTGGATATCAGAAAGAAATCCCCTCAGACAACTGGAGAAAATCAATGTGACAGGGAGATACCAAGCTCTATGAGGGGAACTAACAGAACTTGCCTCATATATAGTCCATTCCAAGATAAACCCTCTGCTCTGATGGAAGGGATGAAGAAGCCTGGTTCACATAATGACAGCCTCTGGGGAGGGACCTCAGAGGTCATGCGGTCTAACCTTTTCTTTTTCCAGAGGAAACTCAAGCTCAAAGAGATTATGAATTGCCCAAGGTCATACAGGTAATAAGTAGCAGAGCTCAGGTATTGTGACTCCAAATCCAGTGTGTCTCTTCGGTAGCTTATACAACAAAAGTCTGGTTTTACTGGATTGTGGAGAAATGGTGAGAGTCGGGTCGAATAAACCTGAGACTAAAGGCATGGGTGGAAATGACTAAAAATGATAATCAGGTTATTATTCCATCAGGGAACTCTAAGGCATAATTAGCCATGGAAGCTACACATGTGATGATTTTTTGGTTGTTAAAAGAGTTGGAGAATCAACTGTATTCCAACATAGCAAAATGCTGTATTATAAAGTGTGGGAAGGGGTTTGAAAGTTAAGAGGCAGCAAATTTAGTAAAAAAAAATTATTTTAAGACTTTATGCAAACACAAGAGTACAACTTTTTACTTAAGCTTAAAGAAAAAATTTTTAAACTAGCTGATGCAAGCAAGTACAATCATCTCTAAATTATTTAGAGGCTACTTATCCAGTGTATAAAATATCGAGGTGCTTCTCCTTCCTGCTGCCATCTCTTGGACTGTTTCATTGGCTCAGTTAGACATCCTCCAGATGGTGGAAATGTAAAAAGGAAGGAGGTGAAATCACGCTAGTTCACAAAGGAAAGGTGTTCTCATTAGCAAATCCCTTTAGATAGGGGATTCTAATCTGTTGGTGTTCCTAGTCCCCTTTAGCAGTCTAGTGAAGCCCATAGACTTATCAGAATAATGTTTTTAAAGACTTTAAAAATATATAAGATTACAAAGGGAGCCAATTAGTCTAAATACAATTAACAAATTAAAAAAAAAATACCTGGGCCCTAAGGTTAAGAACTCTTCCCCAAGTTTAAGAACTCTTGCTTAAATAAATGCTTGATTTAGAGTCTTACTGGCTAAGAAGTTGAACCGTAGTAATTTAAATAAAATTTGTTGAATATCACATTTCACTTATATCCCCCTTTCTCCATTACTACTAACAGTCAAATTGAAACTAACTACTTACCCATAAAGCATTGAGAACTTTGCATAGTAGCACTATGAATGCCTTAAAAAATGGCTGGCAGCAAGCTGTCTGGTTTTAGTAGTCTATGGCAAAGTTACCAACTCATGATTTCTCTTCAATTGATAATAGTGTAGAACTAGAATTCGAGGCCTGTCTTCTTCTTCTTCTTTTTTTTTTTTTTAGTATAGAGCTTTACTGCAGAAGTAGACTATAGGTATTGCCATCCTGAAAGACCATATAAAAAAGTACTTTCACCTTTGGTACAGTTTTTATGTATAGCACTGGAAGGCACTTGCTCCACATGTTATAATCAATTATCTCAGACTGTCTCAACCCCTCTACCTTACCCACCTGTTGAGCCTCCTTGACTCTACTTTGTATATATCTTCTCACTTTTTATAGCTTCATTTATCTTCCAGATTTACATCACCCTCTTCTGAATATTCTCAAAAGATTATAAAAAGTTTAGCCCTGTCCTGACTCCAGGAGAAAGTCTTCAAAACATTCAGACTCTATGCCTGTAGTGGTAAGAATAAAGCAATGCCTTGATCCAAGCAAGAACTCAAGAGTGGTGGGTTAATTCATGGTATGAACTGTCAAAAGTCCTGCCCCAAGATCACAGAGATAGAGCTGGAAGGGTCCTTAGAGGTCATCTAAGCCACCTTCATCTTTTTTAGAAACGTGAGGCTCAGACAGCTGAAGGGACTTACCCAAGGGTCACATAAGCAGTAAATGACCAAGGTGGGATTTAAACCCGGGTCCCTCTGATCTGCAGTTAATTATTCTTTCCACTGAACCACACTGCCTCTTCTCATCACCACCCAAAGAACTCAGCTTCTACCACTGTGAAAAAAAGTCAGTAATCCTTATTGATGATACTATGGAAAATGCTCCCTTGTCAGATTCCCAGAATTAAAAATGTATTGTGCTAATGAACACTTTTATCTTTACCATAATAATTGGGGAAAATGACGTGGCCTTCACTTTGCTTCCCTTCCAAGTTACCATTTTAAATGCCTGAAAAAGAAAAGCCTTTCTTTTAAAACTTGTTGTAATCTCTTTATAATAGGCAATTATCCTGCAGTAGATTTTCAGACAGAGTGGCAACCTGTTCCTACACCTCAGCAAGTTCCTGAAAACCTGTTTCTAAGGAAGTGACAGGTAAATAAAAAAAGTGGAGAAAATGGATTAAATTAGATGAGCCCATTTTGTTTTTTTTATTAGTTGTGTTCTAGTTAATATATGACATTCTTAAGAACACAGTGTGATTGGCAAGGGATTGGTAGGTGTTTACTCTTGGTAGTAAGAGGACAGACATCACTTAAGAAGAGGCAAGCATGACCCTGTCATTCAAGCTATAGCTCTAAATTCCCTTTCTGGGCTTGAGAAACACTTTACTTTGCTCTCTTAACTATGGACTCCATCTTGTATGCAGGATGATACTTTCTGGCTTAAAAGAAGCTGTAACTGGGGGCAGCTAGGTGGTGCAGTGGATAGAGCACCGGCCCTGGAGTCAGGAGTACCTGAGTTCAAACCTGGCCTCAGACATTTCACAGTTACTAGCTGTGTGACCCTGGGCAAGTCACTTAACCCCCATTGCCTCACTAAAAAAAAAAAAAAAGAAGCTGTAACTTTCTTGTTAGCAAGACAAATTAAGCCATTCTCTGTGCTAAAACCCTTCTACACAGATACTCAGGAACATAACAAATATCAGACATGGCTGCTACCCTCAAGGAATGTACAGTCTCAGGGAGACCAAATCTCTGCCTATGAAACAACCTACAGGTATAGTTATAGAGCAGTTTAACGTGATGCAGTAAAAGAATACAGCATGAACTTTGTACTATATATACTGACAATGCTCCGAGTAGAGGCTTGAACTGTCAGCTGTAGTCATTTGGAGAGTGCTTTCTGGAATAGGTATAATAAGATGGATTTGAAGAAAGTGAGGGATGGGCGTCAACTGGTAGAGATGGAGAGGAGCATTTTATATGAAGAGTAAGAAAATGTGTTTTTATAAATTACGTGCTCAGAGCAAGCAGATGAACTCGATGAGTGGAAGGAAGTACTGTAGTTGATTACTGTAAAAGTGAGATTTAGGACATGATTGAGTTGTATGAAGTCTAGGAAACCCCACTAAGGAATCTGTAGATCAATCTTATATGGAAGGAAATAGGTGTCTGATAGAGGCAAAGATGTTAGGAAAGTTGTTATTAGTTATTCTGTAGAGACCATTTAAACTGTTATGAGTGGTGATGGGTGGTGCCCATGGGAATAAAATGAGTAAATTGGAAGGATTTTGTCAGAACAAAGTTGGAGAGAGATTTGGTATCAGATTCAATAGAGAAAGTGGAGGAGCAAGAAGAGTCGAAGTTGACTTGTGAAGCCCAGGGACCAGGATCTGGTAATTCTGCTAATGAGGGAAATGATTCAAGTATTGCTCTTGGTGGTAATGGGAGAGCTCAGTTTGCAACATTTCGACCCTTCTGGGGAGCACTGGGTAGAGTGGGCTTGTAGTGGCTGCAAAGCTGGAGTCAGGAAGACCCGAGTTCCAGTTCTGCTTCTGACATATACTGGTTGGGTGACTCTGGTGGAATTGTTTAATAGAATGTCCCCAGGGAATTCTCTAAGACAAGTTGTAGGGAAGTTTCTTATCTTTATTAGTACAGGAAGTTTCTCACTGGGAGCTTTCTACACTGAAGTGGCAGTGCTGATTTAAAAAATAAAACTAAACAAAACCATTGATGGGATATGCTGGAGAAAAGTCTTGTAAAGGATTGGAGAGATGGAGTCAGCACTGGAGTTTTATATGTATCTCCTCTCAATTTAAAGCTGATAGTTGAAATGGAGATTTTTGACTCTGATGACATGGGGGAAAAGTAGAGCATAAGTCCTTGGTTAATGTTAGGCAAGGAAGAAGAGGAGCCAACGAAAGGGGGTTAGAATCATCAAGACTGGTGTCCCGAGCCAGCAAAGGAGAGAATAGTCTGCAGGCTTGAGTGTGGCAGAGGGTTTCTGAAGGTGATGATGAGAATTAGAAAAAAAGAAGAAAAAAAAGCCAGAGAAGACCTCAGAATAGTTTCAGTAGAATGACAAAGCTGTGAATTAGATTTAATTTTAATCTTAAAGAACAATTATTTATATATCCTAGGGTTTAATATAAATTGAATACCATGGAGATGCCCCTTAAAAATATCTAATGGTGGGGCAGCTTAGGTGATGCAGTAGATAAAGCCCCAGCCCTGGATTCAGGAGGACCTGAGTTCAAATCTGCCCTCAGACACTTGACACTCACTGTGTGGCCCTGGGCAAGTCACTTAACCCACATTGCTCCACCCCCCCCCCCCCAAATCTAATGGTAGTTTTAGGCAGTAGAAACCCATAGTTTCCATATTATTTTGAGATTGGGGGGGGCAGGCAATTGGGGTTGTGACTTGCCTAGGGTCACACAGCTAGTAAGTGTTAAGTATCTGAGGCCAGAATTGAACTCAGGTCGTCCTGACTCCAGGACCGGTGCTCTATCCACTGCGCCACCTAGCTGCCCCCCCATGTTATTTTGAAAAGGCAAATCTGAGTTTAGTCTTTCTGTAGAAGGATTTCGGTTGAAAGTGTTTTTTTTTTTTAATGTGAGTAATAACCAGTTAAAAATAGATGCATATGACCAAGTTACTGATGTGAGGAAGCCCTTAAATATAGCCATTGAAGTCTTTATGGAAGGAAAGGAAAGCCAGTAAAAGGAGGTCCACAGGATAACAAAAGCAGTAAAAAACGTGAATGTAAATAAGATTCAAAAGCTTTTTCAAGGAACCTTGTTATCTATGCCTTTTGTCACCTGCTTTTTCTTAACTCGGTTTTTTTTTTCTTATAAAAAAATCAAGATTGTGTTTTTTAACTGTTAAACAGTTCTGCTTTATAACTTTGCTGAAAAGAATGCAGTGCAGCAATCAGATTTCTTTTGATTGTGTTGCTTATTTTTAATGGCCTTAACCACAGTTTGTGCCTTTTTTATAGCCAATTAAAAAGCTATTTAAATACTCTATTGTCCCGGAATCAAAGATTGTTATTCTATTTAACCCCTTACTACCCTTGACTCAGAGCAGTGAGGTATCATGGTGTTCACAACAGTAATTTCATGTTGTTTAATATTAACAGCAATATTTAGTGATTCTCAAAGTTAATTAATTGAGAACACAGGTAGGATAATACATATATCCTATATGAGAAAAACAGAAAAATAGAGTAGAATGGCAGCCTTGGGAGGTAGGGACTTATGAAGATCTTGAAGTGTAAACTGGGTAACCACTTGTTGGATGCTATAGAAGGGATCCCTGCCTAGCAAAAATTTGGAATAGACGGCCTCCTTTCTACTCTGAGATACTGTGGTTCTATTATGTAGTAAAAGAGCTTTTCAGCAAAAGTTGTTTAAAAAAAAACAACTAAAATGCAACCTGACAATACTGAGTCCTTTTAGGCTTTAAAAGAAAGATAATAATCATTACTGAACTAATGACAACTCAGAGTTATCAAACAAGATAACATATGTGAAATGCTTGGCAAACTTTAGAGAGCTGTGTAAGTGCCAGCTATTATTATCACTGTTATCTGTGAAAAGGAGGGATGAGTCTGGGGGAGGGGCAGACAAAAAAATACGTAGGTAATCAGAGAACCTCAGTTTAATGCAGAGTAGAATTATCTCCATTTTATTGTAGAGCCTGAGTTGAAGCGCTTCCTGGAAGGGTTAGGTTTTAGGCATGAACAGTTCTAATGCAGAAAGACTTTTCTTGGTCCCTTAATATTCTATCAGAGCTTAAAAACATGCATCAGAATACTAATGTATTTTACATGACTTAATAGCTGTCACTACACAACTTCTTGGGTGATCATTATTAAGTCCCTTGTCTTCTCAAAGCCTTCTTTCTTCATTTATAAAGTGTTGCTTCTCTCACAGGACAATTGCAAGCAAAGTGCTTTCTAATGCTTAAATGACTATAGAAATGTAAGTTATAGTAACTACCATGTAAAAGTAACTACCCTTGATTTTAGACCATAAATAATATTCTTTACAGTGGAAAATTCTCACCATTGAAATCAAGAAACTGAGTTTCATATTAGAATCTTGATTTTTAAAAAATCCCTTAAAATCCTCCATCTTATATTCAGTTTATTGGAGAATTAAACATTTTGTCCATCATAGACCCTGGGTACATTTGAGTTGATATGTTAAGCTAAGATATGTTCAAGGGAGTATACAATGGGAACCTTTTTATAGTTCTCATGCTAGGACACTGAATTAAGGCATGGATCATAGGAACTTATTGTATTAGTGTTTTATGCTATATGGTTACCTTTTGAGGCATATTAAAAATAATATTTGACATTTTATATAGTGCTTTAAGGTTTACAAAGTACATTATGTGCATTTTATTTTAATTTTACAACAGAACCTTTGAGGTCTGTTGCTTGTATTACTACCCCCATTTTACAGATAAAGAAACTGAGACTTAGGTAAGTGACTTGTCTATGATCACAGATAGGCAGTTAAATGTCACAGGCAGGATTTGAAGCCAGCTCTACTTCATGACTTCAGTCTAGCACCTGTCCACTATACATACAAATCAGTATAAAAGCAAATCATATTATAATAGGATACTACTACTTTAATGGTAAAAAAATGGCCCTGCCTTTTCAACACTAGTATTTGAAGAGGAAAAGACTGACTTGAGTCATTTGGGTATTGCTCAGGAAATAAGTAGACAGAGAATTGCAACTTTATTGTCTACAGTAACACGAAGTGACTAGCAGTTGTTATTTCCTTGGGCATCCTCCTTTAGAAAAGAAGACAAATGTATTAGTTTATACCCTTGAAGAGCTCCAAAAGAAGATACATCGGGAGGCAGTCTTAACTCCCACCAGCCTTTGCACCAACTTCTGGGTAGAAGAGGAGAGACCAGTGCAGGCAAGCAAGCCATGAGCCAGTCCTGGGTTTTTGTCTTTTTCCTTCTTAAGAGCATTGAAATCTGATAGAGTACCATATAAAATAAGAATTATCTGTGGACAGACTATCAAAGTTGCTAATTTTACCGTTAAAAAAATAAAATCTATGCCATAATGCCAGATCTGTGTGTGTGTTGTTTATTGCTCTAGGCCAGAGGACTATGATTCTCCTTTTTTTTTCCAGTGCTGTACATAGACCATCTTTGACCATGGCAGCGATGAAGCGTAAACGAGTTGTGCTTACGATCCAGGAAAAGCTGGAAATCATTGAAAAACTGGAAAAAGGTGGTAACACAAGGCAACTTTCCATCATGTATGGAATTGGTGAACAGACTGTTCGTGACTTAAAAAAAAGAAAAGCACAGCTACTTTCATACGCAACTAGCTCGGGCTCTGCAACACTTCTGGCCAGACGCAAGTCCATGAAGCAGTCTACTTACAAGGAGCTGGATAGAGCGATGTTGGAATGGTTTAATCAGCAGAGAGCTGAAGGGACTCCAGTGTCTGGGATAATTTGTGCAAAACAAGCAAAGGCTTTTTTTAATGCATTAGGAATGGAAGGGGACTTTAATGCCTCTACTGGTTGGCTTACTAGGTTTAAGCAGAGACATGGGATTAGAGAGCTAAATTACCAAGGTGAGAAATCAAATGGTGATCAGTCAGCTGCTGCTGATTTTCGTGAAGATTTTGAAGAATTTACAGACAGTGAAAGGTTGCAGCCAGAGCAGATATACAACGCTGATGAAACTGGGCTTTACTGGAAATCCTTACCAGCAAGGACATTGGCTTTTGAGAATGAACATCCTATTCCAAGTCACAAACTCAATAGAGAGAGATTAACTGTGTTGTGTTGTGTAAATGCAACTGGTTCTCACAAACTGAGACTGTGTGTGGTTGGAAAAGCTGAGCATCTGCATTTGCTTCGAGAAGCTAATCCATTAAATATGCCAGTTGATTGTTTTAACCACAAAGAAGCTTGGATGGACTGCACAATTTTCAAAGAATGGTTTGATAAGAAATTTGTTCCTCAGGTCCGTGAGCACTTACGATCTAAAGGCCTTCCAGAAAGAGCTGTGCTACTTCTAGATTATGCCCCCTCCAAACCCAATGAAGGTCTTCTGAAATCTGAGGATGGCAACATTTTTGTGAAATACTTGCCCCCAAACGTGGCTGCTCTAATCCAGCCTATGGACCAGGGCGTGATAGCATGTATGAAGCGACATTACAGAACAGGATTATTAAGAAAGCATGTGCAAGAGGGGCATGACATAAAATCCTTTGGGACGAATCTGACAGCTCAGGATGCTATCACTCAAGCGATTAGAGCATGGAACTTAGTGAAGCCAGTTACAATCATACGATCATGGCGCAAAATTATTTCTGACCCAGATGAAGAAGGGATTCCATCAGCCAGTTTACTTGGAGATGGGCAGCAGCAGTCCAGAAGTCCCAAAAAGAGCCGTGCTGCACATGTGGAACAAAGGCAGGGGATCAATTACCATGAAGTTGGCAACCAGTTATTGGACGACAATGAGATGATAACAAGAGCCGAAGAAATCAAAGTTGAACTGAATGAAAGTGAAGGAGAGGAGCAGGAACTAATTCCGGAGGGTCACATTAGTCACAGTGCTGCATTAAACTATGTGGAAATCCTGCTGGACTATTTGGAGCAGCAAGAGGACTCGCTGATGACTGACAAACTAGTCCTTCACCGACTACGTACAACAATAAGGAAAAAGGAAAATGAGTCAATGGAACGAGTAACAGTTACCAATTTTTTGACCAATAAATAAGTCCAGGCCCCAGTTTTCTCATCTGTAAAATGAAAGGTTTGGACTAAATGATTTCAGGGGTCCCTTCCTGCTCAGTTCTAGGATGTTTAGAATCTGTTGCAGTCCTATTAGAGCCGAAATTGACTTATTACCTTGTTTTGTGTTTGTTTATTGAAGGTAAATATACTAATTATGTATGTATTTGTAGCTCAAAATACTTACATTTTGTGCAAGGTGGCCTACTTTTAAATAGACTATTTAATCTAATAGTATTTTTGAATGGGTCTCCTTTCTTATTTGTGTTTTTGCTCTCTACAAGGACTCCCCATCACCCCTTTTGCCTCTGCCCTACATTTCTCAGGATAATCAAGAATTAACTTTGTTCTCTTACATTAAAAGTCTATGGAATGTAAATTGCAATTCTGGAAATGGTGGGTGTCAAGATGAGCCATCAGTCCTTGGAGATAAGGGCTCAGAGGCAGCTTTTAAAATCCCTTTGTTTGCTTCTACCACCTTAAAATAAAGATGACAGTTATTCACATTGGTTGTAAGGTGTTCATCATATGCTAGAGTTGTTCTTTGCTGGTGTGCAGACCTCATTGTACTGAATAATAAATATCCCAGCATGGCTAAGGTAGTAGCATGTCACATTAATGCATATAGTAAATGACTAGTAATAACTATACTCATCCAGGTCTGATAATTTATGCTTGGGGAGTGGTAAAGAAAATTAGGTTTTCTTTTATTGTCAGGCTTCCTCTGGGTAGAAGAATGAAACACATTGTACCTTGCCTGACCAATGGGTGGGCATTTTATAAGTGTATTCTGGAAGCAATGGAGGTAACAAGGGACTCTAGCTGGGAAGGCCTGGTCTCTATTTTGAGGACTTCATCACATAAAGGAATCTTTATTTGGGTTATTTCCTTCTTTTGCCCACTATGGAGAGTAGTGTGTGAGCTTTGGCCTTGCATATTGGGACATTATGAATGAATATGTTCTTATTTTTTCTCAGCTATGCCAGAAGGGGCTGGTAGAGAGGGTTATTCCCTCTAATTGGAACAATAGAACAAATAACCACACTGATAACTCACGAGAATCCCAGTGTTCTGAAGTATGGGTGGCCAAATATGTTGGCATCTAGCAACTCTCAACAACAGCCCTCTATGAGTCAAAACCCAACAACAATGGGGCATGGAGGGGATGGGGGAAAACAGAGTGTTAAGGAGGTGAAAAAAAACCTCTCCTTTGACTCTCTTCTTTCTGTTATCCAAATAATAAACTCATTGGAGGAGACAAGGGTTAGGGATGTTTGAAAAACTAAAAATAGCTCAGAAAGGTGAGGCTTCTTGGGGTGCAGGTTTCATAGGAGTGTCCCATAAGCACCTCAGTTAAAGTGCTTAAGCTCTTAGTAAGCACTTCAGCCTTTATTCGTTGCTTTTTGGGGGTGTTTGGGACATTAGAAATCGACTCTGGGCTATTAGTATCTTAGTGGTAAAGTCTTGTATAATTTTTTTCAGTTTACTGTGTTAGACTGAGCATTCTGATTCTATAATTTTGAGTGGTATGAAGTGATAATTAAATGCTGTATAACTACTCAATCCTGGGAACTTTGTGAAAATGAGACCTATTATTTAGTGACCATCCCAGTGAACAAATGTGTAAATAAAAAAGTAAACTGAGGACCTTTTCAGATGCATATGATGTGTGATTTAAAAAATAAACGCAAAGGAAATGAAGCAAACAGAAGAGATTAAACAATAAGCATTTATTAAGTGCCTACTACGTGCCAGGCACTGTGCTAAGTGCTGGTTTAGAGATATTTAACGAGACAGCCTATATTTATTCATTATAATGGGTCAACCCAGATGGAGTCAAAAAGGTAGGAAACTTGATCCCTAGGTTAATTCACAGAACAGTCATTGGCTGACATACATAAATCATATTAGCTTTTTTTTCTCTATGTGGCTGCAGAGATAACCTTTATTGCAATATATGCTTTAACTTTCATGTCTACACATAAACACGCCTAAGGACGAGCAGCTGTCACTTGTTATCAAAATATAAATGTGCAGTGCTGTTTGGATTGTGTACTAAGCTACAAATACTGAAGAAAGAAACAAAAAAGCCATTGCAGCACACCTGCTTGTCTGAAACTGTGTTACCATTGCAAGAAATATTGGAACAATCTGGTGTTGATGGGAGTGCACTGCCTTCTTGGAGAGATATCAAAGGAGGCTTGTATTAAACCTTTTGAACATTTCGATTACTAACTTTTGCTCATGAAGACAACACTATTCATCCTAGTGTTATGATGTGTTCCAGTTGTACAAGTGTATATTGGTACTTCACCAGTAAAAATTAATGCTTTTCTAAGACTATTGAGTGAGGGAAAATTCTGGATCTAAGCTGAAGGAATTCCCATCTAAATGCAAATCAAGGAAACCCCATCTTGAATATATGAGTAGTTCATATGTAGTAATTTCTCCACTATTTAATGTTCAACACTAAAAATACATTTTCCTATAACTGTAGCATTAGTGGAACACCCTCAATCAGAATTCACCAATGTAATTTTTTCTGAAAACATTATGATGGGTGGAAAATCACTGAAGGCTAAAGTATTATTGGCCCTTTAGGAACTTAATTTTTCTTGACCGAAAAAAAAAAGGCGAAAACTGAAATGGACAAAAAGAAGACTACTTAATGGAATATATTATGAAATTATACCTATCACACAGGGCTCAGAAAACTTATTTGTTGAGAACCACTGATCCGTGAATGAGGAGCTAACATCCCTATAATTCCATAAATAAAAAACAACTTTGGTTGTTTTTAAAAATTGAATACATAAAACTGTCCCATCAACTTACTTTAAAAAATAAGAATAGGGAACACAGCTCTGTTCAGTGTTGTTATTGAGGGTTTTTTTGGGTTTTTTTTTGTTTTTTGCGGGGCAATGGGGGTTAAGTGACTTGCCCAGGGTCACACAGCTGGTAAGTGTCAAGTGTCTGAGGCCGGATTTGAACTCAGGTACCCCTGAATCCAGGGCCGGTGCTTTATCCACTGTACCGCCTAGCTGCCCCCTTGTTCAGTGTTGTTATTCAGTCATGTCCAACTCTTTGGAACCCTATTTGGGGTTTTCTTGGCAAAAATACGGGAGTAATTTGTCGTTTCCTTCTCCAGTTCATTTTACCGATGAGGAAACTGAGGCAGAGTTAATCGAATTGCCCAGGGTCACACAGCTAGTAAGCATCTGAGGCTGGACTTGAACTCAGGTCTTCCTGACTCCAGGCTTGACACCCTATCTATTGTGCTACCAGTGCTCTATTCAATTAATAGTAATAAATATAAATAGTAGACTAGGGGCAAGAAGGTAGGGCATCAGAAGCAGATTAAAAGCTGGGTTCTTAAGTTCACAAATAGGAAAGCCACAGACAGGGAGATATGTGTGTGTGTATGTGTATATGTATAGATATGTACATACACACACACACATATATATATGTACATGTGTGTGTATATGTGTGTGTGTGTGTATCTCTATATATCTATCATTGGTATTTTCCCTGTTTGGAGAAAGGGAAAGAAAATACAGAAATAGCCTTAATGTTGGCAATAATGCTCTGAGAAGCAAAGCTCTAACCTTGCTCTTTGGGGGGAAATAGCTCCTCTTAAAGTTAAGTTTTTGAAAAGGGGTAAAACTGCCAGAATTTAAGGTCACAAAGATTTTAAATTCCTATCTAAAATTTGCACAAAATGGCATTGTCTCCCTTTGTGGAGTACTTTCATCTTGTGGCCTTTAAAAGTATTTCTGGTATCGATAGTTGAGCTGCGTTTTTCCAACTGAAAGGATAAATCAGACTTCCTGGCTCTTGCCACATTCAGCCCTTGCCTACTCATACCTGTCCTAGTCTTCATGGCTTCTATAATCTTTCCTGGCTGGTTTAAATTCTTGAACCTTAAAATTCTTCTTTGAAACTTAAGGGTAGGAGCTTCACTGTGACAAAAGTTTAAGAGATGTCCTATTTAGAAGAGGATGAACACTTGATAGTTTTGGTGTAATTTTCCTAAAGATCACGTGTTGAGCCTTTCTTCATCTTTGTCAGCCTAAAGATGTTTTAAATATGTATAAATAGAAAATGCTCCAAGGTGAGCTTATGAATGAAATTCATTTTCACAATTCTGTCCCATCTTGATGTTATGCTGCATCTTATATAAGTCAGGATTTTTGACTCCTAGATTATTGATTATTCATTCAGGTCACTGAAAGGTTTATTTATCAATAATTCTCCCCTTGCTGCCCATAAAACCTCTCACTTTTATTTTTATTTATTTGTTTGTTTGTTTTGGTGAGGCAATTGGGGTTAAGTGACTTGCCCAGGGTCACAAAGCTAGTAAGCGTTAAGTGTCTGAGGCTGGATTTGAACACAGGTCCTCCTGAATCCAGGGCCGCTGCTCTATCCACTGCACCACCTAGCTGCCCCACCTCTTACTTTTATATGGCTTCCTTAGTATGGCTAACAAAGTTTACAAATTCTTTTGACCAGTTTATCTTTAATAACTGATTAATATTAATTAGTTGGTAATATATTGCAAATATTACTTTTATGTTAGAATCTGCTGCTTAATTAGCAAAAGAGCTTTAGTTCCTTGTTAAACTTGTCTCTAACTTAATTTTCTTTGTGAGGAATATGTTTTCAGGAAAAATGATGATTCATAATCTACAGAGTGGGGAGGATATGTTTGTTTGTATATATAGGTGTCCAGGCAAAACCATCCTGAAAATCATGAGTCCTTGGGAACATTTTCAACTGTCTGGCACCTCTGACTTGGAATAAGTGAATAAAAAAGCGTAAATTTTAAGTGGATAAGTCAAAAAATGAATCTCTTGGAAGAGAAATTACAAAATGTTAAGGGCTGTGTTTGATGACTTTAAAGCAGGGGTTCTTTTTTTGTGTGCCACAGACCCTCCGGTGAAATCTGTGAACCCCTTCTCAGAAGAACGCTATTAAATGCATAAAAGTCATAGGCCATTTATGCTGAATGCCAATTACGTTGAAATGCAACGAGTGATTTTTTTTTTAAAGCAAGTTCACAAACTTCAGGTGAAGAACCTCTTCTTTAAATATTGGCAGAACCAGTTTCCAAGGGCAAGGGTATATTTATCTTCCCATATACTCCACTGGTATCCCTGAGATTTTGGAGGAAGCTCAGAAGAAATGGGGGAGGGTCCTCCATGGGCAACTTATGATGGAAGAAGTGTGAGTCCTGCCCAGAATGGGCAGGCATTGTGCAGTGCTGGGGTGTAGGTGGGTTCCAACCTTCATCGTTGGAAGAGACATTCATCCACATCAAGGGGTTCTTAGCTCTATTTGAGTTTTTTACTAATTCAAAAAAGAGCTAAAGACTCTGAGTCTTTCATTTGGGAAGTGGCAGTTTAACCTCCTTTCAAAGCTCCATTCCCAGCAATGCTGTGTTGGGGCTGGAGGGGGTGGAATGAAGGAAGAAAGTACCAGCAGGAAGAAGGAGTTTCCACTTTACACTTAGGATGGTAATGGCTCACATGTATCATTCACAAAGCTCCTGTCTCACAACAACCCTGTGAGTTTATCAGTTACAGGTCTATCATTTACAACCTGTGTGCTTTTGGGCATGCTTACCTCTCTTGGCCTGCGGGGTCTGCTGTCAAATGATCTTACTATGTGCAGTTTATAGTGGTACAAAAAGATTCTCAGAGGATTAAGGAACTTGCCCACAATCCTTCTGCAAGTGAAGCATCAGAAGTGGACTTCAAACCTACCTCTTCCAACTCTCAAGGGTCTAATGCTCTTCCCCCTGTTCCAGGGTTTTCCATATCCGTGCATGCATGTGAGCTCTCCAGATGGTTAGTTCACAGGCCTATTTGTAAGGTTCTTTTTACACATGGTACCAGTGAGTCTTTACCTTACTTTATTCATTTTCTTGCCCCTATCTTTACTGTGAGTCCCCCAGAGTACAAGGAAAGGTGTTTTTTGTTTTTTTTAATGGGCATCTACAGAAGGATTGTTTTTTTCAGTCCTCACAGAAATACCTCTGTCCAAGCTGACAGCCAGAACATAATCTCCATAATATAACCCCTTAAGCCTTGTATGGGGAGAGGAGAGAGGGGAAGGTAGTCTTGAAGGCTTGGCTCTCTCTGGAACAGTGCCAGGGAGCTATGCCAAATTCCTACGTGATGGTTCTGATTCCTGGGCCTAGTGGAAAGCAACTGACTTGTCCTCTGAAGCTGATCCCTGGCCCTCAGTGGGGTGAATCATTCTCCTGCTGGTGCTGTCCCGTCAGATATATTCAGCCTTCTTTTCTCTCCCTCCACTATCCCTCTCTTCTTCTTGGTTCTGCACCCCTATCTCCATGTCCCCCCAATTCCCTGAGGGTGTAGCTCCTTCTCTCCCTTTGTACAGGATGTAGGCTTCTGCTAATGTGATGGCATTGACTTCCCCAGAAGCTGCAGGCTCCCCACAGCTCAGATTTACCAGCTCGGCACTGAATTAATGTATGGCATAGAGGAAATCTGTATTGATTTTGGCATTCAGTCAGATGCTGTCTGGCTCATTAAAGTCTCCACATGCAGTCTGTTTTGAAAAGTAAAATCTGAGAGAAACTTTATTCCCTTTCTCCTCTTTTCTGCTCTTAAAACTACACAATACTTTATACATAGCATCTAACTTTTTCAAGTGCTTTATCTCTTTTGATTCTGCCTTTGCTACTTACTACTTGTGTAACCTTGGGCAAGTCCCTTAACATTTCTGGATCTCAATTTCTTCATTTGCAAAATGCAGGAGGTTGGACTAAATGATGTCCAAGAGCCCTTCTGGCTCAAATCTATGAGCTTATCATTCTTACACTGATCTTGTGAGATAGGTCTGGAAGGTACCATTTACATTTGACAAATACAGAAACTAGCACAAAACTGGTGTTAAACAGGTAACAGGTTACACAGGTAGTTAATGGAAGAATTAGGACTAGAACCTAGACCTTCTAATTCCCAGTGTCAGGTTCTTCCCTCTAAGACAGGGCTTATTAACCTAGGGTCTGTGGACTTGGTTTTTAAAAATATCTTGACAACTATTCCAATATAATTGATTTTCTTTACAATCCTATATATTTTACTTTATATATTTAAAAATATTATTCTGATTTATTCATTTAAAAAACATTCTGATCTTATCCATTTAAAAATATTCTGATAAAGGATCCATAGGTTTCACCAGGCTGTCCAAGGGTCCAGGACATACACACAAAAAGGTTAAGAATCCTTGCCTTTTAATATACTGTACTGACAGAATATGAGACACATGGGCCCCCAGATCGACCCAATACAGTTTAAGATTAGAAAACCAAATGTAACAACAAAAATGTTGAAATATTTCCAATGACAACACAATCTATTAAGTGTTATAGACCCAAAGTATTATACTAAGCCCATGCTAGCATCTCTTGGGCCCTCATTTAAAATGTTCAGATATTGTACTCAATCATAACCTATTTTTCTAAGTATGAGTAATTGGCAGCATTCTGATCAATATGATTTCTCAACAAATAAGAAAATCATTTAGCATTTACTACACCTTTCGCTGAGAACTTGTCAATAAAAGAGACACTAGGAGAAGACATGATCATCTTGTGGAAGAGCTTAAACATAATAATCACAGGGACATACCAACAGCATCGTGTAACCATGATGAACTGACCAACCCTTCTCTCCCACAGTAGCACAGGGCCACCAGAAACTCTGGGCTATCACTTTGGGATGTAGAAGTTTATAATGAATCTCAAAGTGATCATCACATAGTCAAGGGAAGCCAGTTTAACTGGATCCATGGTGGTCCCCGGTGATAGATAAGTAAAGCCACCATGGCTTGGAAATCTAAATTCCCTACCTTGATTTTTAATCCCCCTTCTCAACTACCATACCTAATACAGGGCTGTGTGCCTTCTGAGAGCTTAATAATCAATGGAACTCAACTCTATCTCATAAGCAACCAGTCTGTAAGGAGAAGGGCAAGACTTCAGTTAAGCTTTTCCTCCAATAATCCGTATACAGAACACCATAGCAGCAGTCCTCAAAGTGGGAGTCACCAGGAGTCCTTCGCTTTTTAAGAGGGTAAAGGGGTGTTTGAGATCAAAAAGTTTGAGAACCACATGCTCTAGAGGAAATTCAAAGCCTTCACTTCTTTTGTTTTCCTCTGGGCCTCTAGGCGTTCAATAGAGGCAGCCCATTTTTACAAGTTAGGCACCTGAGGCAGGGGAGATTCAATAACTTCTCCTGGAACTCGGTTATTCTGGGAAACAACAAACAAGGTCTCCTAAGGTCTCATTCACTGCTCATACCTAGAGACAATGCAGCGTCTCTCAATTGTACAAAATGAGCACGAATTCCTGGTCTATCTGCCTAGTTCTTTTCTGCACGTCCTCTACTGGCTTCAGCAGAGCAGGCAAAGAAGAATGCCAATGATCATCCCCCCTTTGACAGCTAAGAGAATGGATATCCTTTGCTTGGCGCTTCAACAAAAAGATAACACTTCTCTAAACACTGACTGTAACGATCACTAATTCCAAGATGAATCACTTTTACCGGAGTTGATTTCTCAGCTCTAGCTCCTTGATCTATTGCAAATCTTTTCCATCCACAACTGGACACAAAGTCTATTTTTAAAATGTCCGATCTGTGGTGAATAAAAGGCAGTTTAGCTGGTTTGGGGCCATTTCTGGTTATTGGCTTTTGCTTCAGTTAAAGCAGTGCACCTGAATAGATTAATATAAAATAGTATATATTAGAGTGTTCTACAACACTGAGAAATTATGATGCATTTTAACATGTTTTATCATCTTTTCTGGTTCCTAATTCCAAATACAATCCTGGAGACAACTTAGTGGTTTTCTTCCAGTTCAGCTGTGGAAACCAAGGGATCGTGGGATCAGATATAGCCCTGGAAGGACCTCAGGAGCCATCCAGTCCATCCCTCTCATTTTACAGATGGGTAAACTGGGGCCCAAGGAGACTAAGTGACTTGGTCAAGGTCAGATAGGTGGTAAGCGTTAGAACTGAGATTTGAACCAAAAAGTTGTTAACTCACGCAGGGCCAAGATAGCCAAGCTATGGAAAAACTAATCCTGGAATTTCCAGTTCATTGCTCACTGATGCCTGCTGCCTTGGCACATGCAAGACAGAATGGTTTCCTTTCAGTCCCAACTGTCCAGCGGGCTCACAGCTGAGCTCATTGTATAGCAGACATCAGCCTTATAAATAAGAATAGTGTTGGTGTCCATTTTAATTCAATGTACAGAATTTCAAGGTTATAGATAATGATAAAGTAGGAAACAGGTTTCACATGAATGGAAGCCTAGAATTTAGGGAACTTTATAAGTATATCTTATGTCAGAATGAAATTCCTATTGGTAAATTGTGGCATTGCTCTTTTGGACACTGTCAATCTCTAAACTAAAGTTCTGAGAGCAGCAAGGTGATCTTCAGACACTTCTTAAAATCCTTTGGGTCTGAGGAGTGTGACAGTCCGGATGAGTGCCGCTGACAGCAGATGAGAAATCAGGAGAGTTCTGACCATTTTTCTAGTAGCCACCAGATGATTTCAACTTAAACTATTATTAGAGGATTTGTTCATGCCCCTGGGAATTTACCTCTCATTTTAGACTGTAAATCAAGAAATCTCTATAATTTCCTTTATAGAAATTCATTTGGCAGTCAATCTTGCTAGAATCCAGCTAGTCTAAAAGGTACGTGTAGGGTGAGGGGGGAAGGTAACCTGTGTCCCAAATTTGTCTGACAATTTTTCATAAAGTCCACACTTCTCTATTTAAAAAAGAACACAAAATCAACAATGCCTTTTCAACTTATCCATTTAAAATGTCTCATCCTGTATAATTACATCAATGTCTATTAACAAGATATATGTGGTGTGTATGTAGATATATACATACGTGAATAGATATAGATACATATAAGTGCCTATATCTATACATATTCTTAAACTATTGACTGCCTCATCTAAATTAGATGCTAAACTCAGTGTGAGCAAGCTTCATTAGTACTGCAATCTCATTCTAAAATCACCCAGGACTCAACAGTGCATTCTGGAATGCATGATAAGCACTGACTGAAATAATTTTGATAATTTTATAAGATTCAGAACTGGACAATCTTAGAGATTATTTAGTTCAGCTTCTCCATTTTAAAGACCCAGGGACGTTGAGTGACTTATTCAGTATCTCATGTCTAGGTAGAGGCGGGCCAGCCCAAAGGCATCTGACTGACTTCTAGTACTACGATACGGGCAATGATTGTTCATGGAATCTCAACTTTCCTTCCTTTTGTTAACATTGGGAAGTTCAACCTGAATATATTTAGGGTTCTCTAAGTTCTGAGGATGCTTTTACTGAGCAGGAACTAAGGATTCAGCTCCTTAACAGAAGGGTGATGAACCTAAGTAACTTGACTAGATCTGAAAGAGCCCTCAACAATAGTGAGAACAGGACCGAGAGACTTGATGTCCTTTGTCCAGTCATAACTCATATGAACCTGAGAGAACCATAATATCAGCTCCCACCTATTCTTTTCTTGCCATCCCCCCAACAACTGCTAGCACCAACAGCCTCATAAGTGTACTTAGTGAACATTCCGCTGAAGACAATACATGTGTTCTCAATGACCTCTGGGTTTATAGATCAGGTTGAAAATATATCTACACCACTAGTGCAGGATTTTCATGTTCACTCTTTGCTAAGTGTTTGTGAATGAGATTAGCTAAAGGGAGGAATATGGAAGGGAGATAATGGAAAGAAGAAAGGCTTTTGATTGAACCCAAGATCTCTGGGCAGCAGACACTGGTGTAATAATATTAATAAATAACATCAACGGGGCAGCTAGATGGCACAGTGGATAAGCACCGGCCCTGGATTCAGGAGTACCTGAGTTCAAATCCGGCCTCAGACACTTACTAGCTGTGTGACCCTGGGCAAGTCACTTAACCCCAATTGCCTCACCAAAAAAAAAAAAATAATAATAATAAATAACATCAACAACAACAACAACATATATGTAGCATTTTAAGGTTTTCATTTGATCCTCACAACAATCCTGTGAGGTAGGTGCAATTATCATTCCCACTTTATAGATGGGGAAATAGACCCAGAGAAGTTAAGAGACTTCCTGAGGGTCATATGGCTAGTCAGTGTCTGATCTTTCTGAGTCCAAATCCTCTACTTTAACCACTGCATGATCCGGCTGTCAGTAAACAGGGAAATGAACAAGACTGTGGCATCATCTGGGTAAGCAACTTCTGTGGAGAAGGGGATGGCCATGGTTACCAACTGCCAATCTACTGCTCATAGGGCACCATCCTGGCTAAGACAATATGAGGCACCCTGGGGGAGAGACAGAATGTGCCAGGCAAGTCAAACCACTAGCAGCAGCACCTCCATCTCCTTTCAGACTCCAATGGAGGCAGCTCAGGACCCGAACCCAGAAGCCTTGGGAATGACAATGCTTCCTGTCAAGTGCCTGCAGCCATGATCCTAGGAAGCAACCCTTGTGGGGCTGTGAGAGTCCCCACAGATGCTACAGCCATCGCTCCTAAAGAGAAAAACTCCTGCCACCAAAGGACATTGTAAAATGGCTCAATCTCAGAAACTGATGGCGTTTTATCAGTGGAAAAGACTTTAAGGAAGAGGCCTCTCCCCATGGTATGCCCCGCCTGGAATCCCAAGAAAGAATACCCAACTTACTGTTGTGGAGGTAGCACAGGGAGCTGAGGCTGCAGAGGGAGGCTTGGCGGAACTCTGGAAGGAAGGCAGGCAGAACCTCTGGCCTGTGTCTGGGGGAGAAGAGGAGGCATAAATCCGAGTTTCTAATCTCTCACGTTCATTCTTATAGGATTCAAGAGGGAAAGTGTGCTGCTTGATCACTTGAGTAGGGGTGGATGGTGAAGACGAAAGGCCGGAGGCTGCGGAGGAGAAACAACAAGGGCTATGAGAAAGCTTGCCTTGACTGAGTAGAGCAGATGGTAAAATCTGTGCTTTCCCAAGGGCTAGTGGCTTGGATCAAATTCTCTGTTTCTGGGAAGAAAATAATTCTGCAAGGACTCACAAATTATGCCCATACCAATCACCTTAAAGAAGAGGGCTCCTTGTGGATCCCCTTCCCCATGCCACCCCCAAGGATTCCAGTTACCACATCTTCACCAAATCCCAGTATTTCTCTCATCCCTATTCAACACATATTTTTGATGCCCTCTTCTTTGCAGGATGTTATAGGGCATACAAAGAAGTATCATGGGGGGGCAGCTAGGTGACGCAGTGGATAAAGCACCGACCCTGGATTCAAATCTGGCCTCAGACACTTGACACTTACTAGCTGTGTGACCCTGGGCAAGTCACTTAACCCTCACTGCCCCACCAAAAAAAAAAAAAGTATCATGGTGCTCTGTATGCATGATACTTACCTGAGGAGACCCCAAGCATACATAAGAAGGTCAAATAACAATGAGTTTAGCAGCAATACTAGACAATAAGTGAATAGTTCTTTTAGGTGTTAAATGTGTTAGTACTGGGGGACCAGCTAGGTGGTTCAGTAGATAAAGTGCCAGCCTGGATTCAGGAGGACCTGAGTTCAAATCCAGCCTCAGACACTTGACACTTACTAGCTGTGTGACCCTGGGCAAGTCACTTAACCCTCATTGCCCCGCAATAAATAAACAAACAAATAAATAAATGTTTTAGAAATAAGTGACTGGTACAGACAATAAATGTGATACATTTTAGGAGAGGGAGAGAATTTTGTGGACTGTAGTGACCAGGGAAGACTTCATGTAGGAGGCATGGCTTGTACTGGGCCTTCAAGTGAAGAGGAGAAGGAAGGGAATTGCAGAGAGCATACGGGCATGGGCATAGAGGTGGAAGAATACAAAGGCTGTTCTGCAACAGCTGGTTAAACCAGCTGTATCACGTAGGGGAGTCAACCAGAAAAGTGGGTTAGAAGCAGATCGTGGATGGTCTTGAAGGCCAAGCTATCTCTAGCTCCTTAATTTCAAGGAATCAGGGATTCCCTCACAGATGACATCTAGAGGACAAAGGAAGCTGTAACAGAAAGAGCCCCAGAGTCCCCAGTTTGGGTTGGCTTTTGTTTCTGTCTCTTGTCCCTAGTGTCTAGCATGGTACTGGACAGAGCAGGCCCTTAATAAATGTTTGCTGAATGAATGAATGAATGAATGGTCCCAGCTCCACCTTCGAATAGCTTTGTGACCTCAAGCAAAATCTCTCTGTATCTCAGTTCTTGGTTTTCTTATTTATAATAATGAGGGGATTTGATGAGATCAAGGGTTCTTAATTTTCTTTGTGTCATGGACCCCTTAGATAGTCTGGTGAAGTACATGGAATCCTTTTCAGAATTATGTTTTTAAATGCATAAAATAAAATCTATAGAAATTACAAAGGAAATAATTTATGTTGAAATATAGTTATCAAAATATATATTTTAGAAAAATTAAATTCATATACACCAGGTTAAAAAACCATGAACTAGATGATCGTTTTTTGGTTTGCTCCAGCTTTAAGACTTCCCCATTTAAATCCTGCATTTATTTTCTAGCCACTTTGATTTTACTTACACTGTTCCTATGTCTGGAGTAATCCTCCCTCTCATTCCTTCAGTCTTCATCTGTTAAAATCCTATTTATCCCTCAAGTCACCTATCAAATATTATCCTCCTAAGAAGTGTCCTCTGGGGGCAGCTAGGTGGTTCAGTGGATAAAGTGCCAGCCTGGATTCAGGAGGACCTGAGTTCAAATCTAGCCTCAGACACTTGACACTTACTAGATGTGTGACCCTGGGCAAGTCACTTAACCCTCATTGCCCCGCCAAAAAAAAGAAAAAAAAAGAAGTGTTCCCTAATATCACCAGTCAGAATTGATCTTTCCTTCTCATAATATAATTTTTGTACCCTGTGTTATAGTTTTGTTTTTTCCTTTTGTGAATGCATCCCATTTCCCCATCTGGGCTACAAGATACACAAGGACAGGAAACTGAGGCTCAAAATGAAGTGCACAATGTCATCAAGGTATATAGTGACAGAGTTAGGGCTAGAAGAACTCGGGTCGCCTCACAATTTTCCATGAGATAGAGTATTGCAGGTATGATTATTCCCTTCTTCTAGATGAAGACACCTACAAAGGTTCAGTGACTTGCTTGAGTTCATTTAGATGACAGAACCAGGACCAAAACGTGGGTGTCCTGGATCCTAACTCTATCGCATGTTAGAGATTATGATATATTTAGAGTTGAGGAAGATGAGGCAGAATGGTTCACACCTGACCTCTTGCCTCAGTTTAAATCCATTGATCGATACTGTGTGATTCCAAACGATAGATGTAACTAAAAGTGCCCTTTTCGTTGTCTTTAACATGTATCACGAGCCTTTTCTTGGACCTTTGCTTTTCTGAGTCTTCATGCTATTCTCAGTTAACGTCCATCTCTGCCACTCTCACATCTTCATGCTCGGTTAACTTGTATCTCCTGTACATGTCCTTTAAAATCAAGAGTTCTTCCCACGAATTCCCCCTTCACCCACAGCAGTGTCTTTGGGAACTCTCCCCCTTATTTACTCATCAGAAGAAATTCTGCCTGTCTGCCTCATCAGACCCTCTTATTGTTCTCGAGCTAACTTTACCCTTAGAGTCTTGGGCCATAGGATCATACCTGTTCTACCTCAGGATTCTTTGAAATTCACTCTCCTAAAATGGACAGTTTTGCCAGTACAGGAAGCAAACATGGCAGCGTGTGGAGATGGAAGGGAATGAAGGTGGCTATGCCGGTGCCTTCGTTTCTGATTATACTGGCTAAGGTCACTGCCCCTGTTTTCTTAAGATAGGATTCCTACTTTGGACCTCCAAGATACCTCAGCAAAAGCTCCTCTCTACTTGGTAGGTCTGAGTAGAAAGGGTCCGATAAACTCATTCTCACTAAGGTTTTAATAGTTGATAACAAAGATCTTATCCTTTTGAAAGAAATTTGAATTTTAGCACTGGTTGATGCTTTGGTACCCCAAAGAAATAACATTTTAATGGTGGAAATACAGGAATCCAAGATAAATATAGGAAATATATTTGGGGCAAGAAGCATTTTCTTATACCTCTCAAATCATAACATGTAAGAAGTCACCTACTCCACCTAAGTAAGGACATTTCTACTAAGGAAATCAATGCCTGAACTTTATGGTAGAATGTTAAATCTAAAAAGGAGCTTGATGATCAATATAGTCTAAACACCATCATTTTATAAATGGGAAATTGAGGCCCAGAGGAAGGAAGTAAATTGTCCAAGGTCACAAAGTGAGTTGGTGGCAAAGACAGAACTAGAACTCGGGTCTCTTGACTCTATCTTAAGCATATACCTCTCCTGAAAATGTTAGGTATTTTTTATAGACCTGAAAGCCAGTTTCTAAAAGCAAATTGAAAATACACATATATGCATATATATGATGTATACACACAAGCCTCAGGGGTGTGTGTGTGTGTGTGTGTGTGTGTGTGTGTGTGTGTGTGTGTGTGTGTGTGTGTGTGTGTGTGTGAAAAATCAACTCTCAAGGGCCTGGTCAGATGTTCAGTCCTTGAGCCAAGATAACTGGGCTTTTCTGAAATGTTGTTGCTAACAACAGAAATGCCTGTGAAACAACAATGACTGAATGGGAAAGAAGGTCAGACTGGTGCTTGTGAGCCTTTTAGGGTGATTTTTTTTTACTGCATTTGAGATTGCATAATATAGAGGAAAAGAAACAGTCCTGGCATATTCAATACCCTTTATTTCAAATAAAACATTTTTTCTCAAAAAAACTTGAGATAAATTGTCAACTTCTTTCCCTCCCTCCTTGTACCCCTACTACTGACCTTGGTCCCAAGCCATTCAGTGGGTATTGGGCACCTATGTGGGAGACCTTGAATTTAGAGCCAGCAGGAAAGTAAAACCAAGTCCCTGTCTTCAGGAAGCCTACAGTCTAGTTGCAGAGACAAGATACAAGAGACAAACCAAAATAAAATATATAAGGTAGTATGGGATATGAGGCAGTAGTTTTGTATAGGAGTTTGAAGAGTATAGAGGAGAAGATAGAGGTGGGTTAGAGTGGTCCATGGGGGCCTCAAAGAAGAGGCATTTGAGATGGGGTCCTGATTCCCTTAAAGAGAGATTTGCCAACTCTTTTAAAAAATGTTTTATTTATACTCTTTTTTTTGCAGGGAAATGAGGGTTAAGTGACTTGCTCAGGGTCACACAGCTAGTGAGTGTCAAGTGTCTGAGGTCAAATTTGAACTCAGGTCCTCCTGAATCCAGGGCAGGTGCTTTATCCACTGTGCCACCTAGCTGCCCCCTATGCTCTTTTTTTAAAATTTAATTTAATTTTTTTTTGCGGGGCAATTGGGATTAAGTTACTTGCCCAGGGTCACACAGCTAGTAAGTGTCAACTGTCTGAGGCTGGATTTGAACTCAGGTCTTCCTGAATCCAGAGCCAGTGCTCCCCCTATGCTCTTAAAAAACACACATACACACAAAAAACCCCAATGACTATCCATCCCTTTGCCCAATAAAAATATCCCTTATATCAGAAAAAGGGCAGTTAAAACAAATCAACATATTGGCCGTGTCTAACATGCCCCATTTTGCACATATTTCCCACCACCTCCCTATAAAGAGGTGGGAGGCATGCTTTGCCATTAGTCAGAAATGTCAAAGCGATTATTGATCAGAGTTCTGAAGTCTTTCAATGTTGTTTTCTTTTATACCATTGTAGAAAAAAATTTCCTGGTTCTGTTTTCTTGGCTCTACCTTCATCTATACAAATCTTCTCAAGGTTCTCTGTATTTTTCTTATTCACCCTTTGTTATAGCACAATAATATCCTATTACATTCATATACAACAACATGTGTACCTACCTTTCTAAAGCCCTATCTAGATAGGACAAAGTATACTGTGTCCACAGGAACCCAAGAAGACACTATTCTAAGGGAGGCCTATTTCTTTTTCTGCAGAGAATGCTTTTTCTTCTAATTTTAGGAACAGAGCTGTAAAGCCTTTGAGGGTGAACAATGCCTTTTGATTCTCTAAATCCTACAGCCAAGACAAGTTAATAGGTTCAGTGAGTCAACAGAAACTGCTCCTGGCTGCTTCAGAGGGTGCCAAATGAGAGGTTCCAGACACAAGGGAGCCACAAGCCAGTGACCAAAGAGGACCAAATTGTGCTTTGTCTGAAAAAGGAGGAGGAAGGAATAAAAATAAGGCCAGATGAGGGGAGGTGGGAGAGAAAGAAGGAAAGAGAATGAAGAACGGAGGACAGAAGAGACAACAAAAGAGAGAGCAGAGAGAAAAGAGGAGGGGGAAGAGAAAGGAAAGCTGAGAGCAGAGTGGATGGAAAAGGGAAGAAAGGGAGCAGAAGAAAAGAGGGAAGGAAAAGACAGGAGAGAGGAGAACCCCAGCTGAGCTTCTAATCAGGCACACAGCATGGTGGAAAGAGCATCAGACATGATGTCTAGAGGCCCGTTATAGTCTTAGCTAGGCGGCTAGAGAGTTGTACAACTTTGGACAAACCGCTTTCTTAGCCTCAGTTTCCTCATCTTTAAAAGGAAAAGGTTGGACTAAATGATATCTAAGGTCCATCCAAGCTCTAAATTCTCACGATCTAGTTCTAAGTTGTCTTTTAATCTTGGGTCCTGAATGGATCCAAGTCATCTGATGACACTGAAGAGAGAGGGGAGAACAGAGAAAAGGGAAGGCTGCCTGCTTCTCATCCTATACCTCAGTGGCAGCTCTTTTAACAGTTGTTTTGCCCTTTCATTATTTCTCTAAACTCATTGCTGCAACTCACGATTGTTATGTGTGCGCGCGCGCACACCCTCAAGCATGCACAGACAGGAAGTGGAGATGGTCACTGAGAGATTGTCTCTGAGGGGCTGCAGGCCTCGCTCCCAAGAGATGGAAGAAGAAGACTGAAAAGGCACAGAGAAACCTTGTTGAGGTGAAGAGAAGGGGATGAGAAGAAGCCTGTGATTACTTCTTGGAAGAAGTAATGATGTCTGGTTTCATGCCCTTAGCTCCTGATGAAGATTTGCCTTCCTGCCCATGGGGGTTGAATCAGGCAAATTCTCCTAAGATCATGCAATCATAGGATTTGGGGGATGTAAGGGAAGTTGGAGATTGTCCAGTACAAAATCTTTTTGACCCTAAACAGGACACAAATAGGTTTCTTTATGATTCCAATTCTTGAAGGGGAATTTAAATACATAGGCACTATTTCTTAGAAAAAAATTCTCCTGAATTTAATCAGCAACTCAAAAAAAGAGAAAACATTCCCATTTACAAAGTAGAACAACCACTAATATCCATTATATAAAGCTTTTTAAAAAAATGTTTGTCATAAACACAAAATATTACCCTCAGAACTGTCCTGCTTGCCTTGGTTTATCTTTGAATTTCTTTCTGTTCCCATCTATGCATTTTGAGATACTTTAATAGCTCTCTTTTATTTCTTCTTTTTACTTTTGGAACACTATCACTGGCTTCCCCTTGCCCCTCAAATAAAATGGGAAAGATATAATTCTTGTAACAAATAAGCATCGTCAAACAAAACAATCCCACACATTTGCTGTATCCAAAAATATCTCATTCAGCACCTTGGGTCTATCACTTCTCTGTAAGGTGAGAGGCATATTTCATTCCTCCTCTTAAGCCCCTCCCCCCCATTAAAAAAATTCTGAACTAAAATGAGAATATCCATATACAAAAGAAAACACAAAGAGAAGTTTGTTCATGAAACTGTGAATCTCTATTGTATACATCTTGCTCATCATATAAGCTCATCATATTGCTTTCAAAGCTGTCCTGCCTGTCTGTGATTCCTTCTGGCCTCTCTCCTGTTCTTTTCTGTCCATTTAAAAAACATGTTTCAGGGCAGCTAGGTGGTGCAGTGGATAGAGCACCGGCCCTGGAGTCAGGAGTACCTGAGTTCAAATCCGGCCTCAGACACTTAACACTTACTAGCTGTGTGACCCTGGGCAAGTCACTTAACCCCAATTGCCTTACTAAAAAAAAACCCAACCAACCAAACAAAAAAAACCATGTTTCAATGACCTTCCCTTCTCTTATTTATCTTTAAGCAACCCTGCCCCTACTTCCCTTCTTCTTCCTCACTCACCTTGCCAAATTGAGATGCTAGGGGCCATTCTTTTCACACCTTTTAAAAAAGTCCCTTTGCCTATTCCTCAATGGGCCAGAAGGATGAGAAGTGTTTCTTTTTTGGAAGAGACTTGGACACTCTCCACAACCTGAATCTGGATCGGCTATCTAGTCCAACCTGATACATGGAGAGAAGTGATTTTTCCCAAGGTCATATAGACAATAATAGAGCCAGAATCAGAGCCCAGGTGTCCCGACTGCCAATCACTTGTATTTTCCCTTTTTGTCAACCATTGTCTTAGCTCTGACATACTGTATACATGACATTCTATATTCCCCTAGGGGAGAGTTGGTAAGCAGGAAGGAAAGAACTGAAAAAAAGGTTTTCTTGCTTGGTATCTGGAAGAAGAAATATATATTATGTAATATGTGTGTGTCCTATTGTCCATTATGTGCTCTTCTTCCCATACAGCCTGATTCCTGACTCACGTGTCCTTTGAGCTATTTTTCTAGGAGTGGGATGAATTAGCACTGAGTCATCTACACTCTGGCTCAGGCTCCCTTGTGACCAAAGGCACACGATCTGCAAGGTGGTTGGCTGGAGTGAAGGCTATAGATTGTGCTATGGAATATAACCAGTCCAGACCGGAGAGGATTAAATCTCATGACCTTATCTTCATCAATCAGTCAACGGATGAAAATAAGTCTCTTATTACTTTCTAGTCACATGGTGTTCCTGATTTGAAATGGTATCTCCCAGCTTGAACATTTCACCTTATCCACCAAACTTCAATGTCAATGACTTATGGCTACTGTCAGAAAAAGGAATCCATCCTCAGAGCCTCAGCATTCTTCTTTGTAAAACAAGGAGATTGGAGCAGATGATTTCCAAGGTCCTTTCCACCCCTCGAATTCCATGGACCTATCTGTGAATCTCTAAGATTCACCCCCATTGAGGTTTGTGACTCATGGAAGGTTTGCCTCTTGTCCTCCTCCAATCACCTCCTTTCTTCCTCTTTTCTAAAACGTGAGCACTGACACAGCCATTTCTTTAAGATCCAGCTCAAGCACTGTCTCCTCTGGTTGCTTACTGTCTAACTCTGTCAATAACCTCTAGGTGACTCAGTCCAAGTCATCTCTTTGTGTCTGAGAGGAAAACTAGCCTCTAATTAATTTCCCTTTCTTCATACCTATAGCCTTCTTGTTGGTACTACCCAATTTACCATTTAATTACCCACTGCCTCATAGTTTTCTCTAATAATTTCATGAGTGTCTGGCTTGTCTCCTCCAGTGGCTTATAACTCTTAAAGGTAAGGTCTATGTCTTCTTATACTTTTTCTGTACTCTACAATACTTAGCACAGTGCTGAGCATAGGTGCTCAATGAAAACTTGTTGATTAATTCTTCCTTCCCAAGGGCATTTATTTGCATTTTCATAGGGGAAAGGGTCTTAACAGAGAAAGAATGAAGGAGATCTTTTTGGTTGGAGGAGCACTTCAGATCTCATAGTAGAGGGGGTTACCTACTTCATCTAGGCTTAAAGTCAGCCCCAACAGGGAGGACCCAAACCTAAAGACAACTGGAGAGCTTTAGCTTATTTTGCACGATTCTTCTTCTTGGATTTTCTGTTCCAGCCCAGTTAGTTGACTTGCTGTTCCCAAACTCACCATTCCATCTCCTGCTTTCATATCTTTGCCTAGGCTCTTCCTCATGCTTAGAATTCATTCCCCTTCCTCACCTCCACCTCCTAACATCCTTAGCTTCCTTCAAATCTTAGGACAGGTATCACCTCCTCTAGGAGGCTTTTCTACACACACCCTCAATTACAGGTGAGTTGTTCATGCCATTTCCTTCCTTAAGATTTCTTCTCTTGGGGCAGCTAGGTGGCATAGTGGATAAAGCACCGGCCCTGGATTCAGGAGGACCTGAGTTCAAATCTGACTTCAGACACTTGACACTTACTAGCTGTGTGACCTTGGGCAAGTCACTTAACCCTCACTGCCCCGCAGCAAAAAAAAAAAAATAAATAAAAAAGATTTCTTCTCCTATCCTTCCTTATCTCTTTGTTATATTCTCCCCGTACTCCTTAAGGGCAGGAACTGTATTTGACTTTGAACCTAGTTGTTACTTTAAAAATTGTTAGTAGGATTGGATTCAAGTGGGAAAGTGTTAATGAAATAACCAGGAGAGTTCTAATCCCTTAAGGCAGCTTGTTGCCCAAACTTTAAGGACCTGTAGGAGCAGCCAATCATTGTTTTTACCTTTTAACAAGGATATCAAGATGATACTTGGACCTAATCTGCATAGGCTGATGTAGTTTCCTTTCACCTCAGTATGTTGGCAATCTGTGTGATATGAATTTGTATACTGATCCAGTTCAAGGATTATTTTTGTCATTATTGTCGTTTTAGGTTTTTTTTTACTTTGAATCCTCAGCACCTAGGACAGTGACATATACTTGGTGGATGCTTAGTAAATGTTCAGTTGAATAAGGCCAAGGTTGAATGTCCAATCACAACACTTGGTTTTAATTGGCTCCTTGAGCTCTGTATACAAACTCAGACTGGACTTGGCCCATGCCTGGCTTTAGTCTCAAGAGGAGTTGGGCAAGGAAGAGTAGACAGTTCAGTGAAAACCCATCTCCATCACTGGAAAAGCATCAGCTTAAAACATATGGTTCAAAAAAAAAAAACCACACACACAAAAAACATATGGTTCATTGATGGGCCAACAGCAGTATATGTTCATATACAAGGGATATTTATTAGCACTGTGTCCTACTAGATGGGCCCTCATGAAATTCCTGATCAATTATATTCCAAAGGCTTTGAAGTTGAGTTGGAATATTTTTAAAAGTTTGAATTTGGTCTGTTGGAATGCTTGTTGAGGAAATACAGTTCTGAACAGCAACCAATTAGATGCCTTTCCCTAGCTGTTTCCATTCCTGATTGAATATTTTCTCCCACTCCCCAGCCATCTCCCCCATATAAGGGGTTCCAAAAGTCTTCTCCCTAGAACCATCCTGGTCACTCTTCTCCTATGTTATCCAGGACAACCCATTCATTTACAGAAGCCTAGAATCACAGAATGTGATTTAGAATAATCACAGAATGGAAGATTCAGGGCCAGAGAGACCTTAAAGAAAATAATAATAACTCTATTTATTTATATAGTGCTCTAAGTTTTGCAAAGCACCATCCACGTTAATATATGTTGCTCTTCACAAACACCCTGGAAGACAGGTATTGTTGCTATTGTTTTTATTATTATCATCCTATTTTACAGCTGAAGCAGAAGTCAAGTGACTTACCCAGGGTCACACAGCAAAGTAAAACTGTCTGAGGCCAGGTTTGTAACTTAGGTTTTTTTGACACTAGGTCTAGTGTACCTAGCTGTCTCTAATAGTTAGCATTTGTACAGAGCTTTAAAATCTTGGGGAATCTGACCTTAAGAGAGATCAACCAGGTATATAAACTAGGCCTCCTGGGAATGAAAGGATTTGCCCATTTAGATAGTGGCAAAGCTCTAACTAGGTCTCAGCTTTTATTCCAAGGTTTTTTCTACTACCCCAAATTCTGCTTCTTTGAAATGATGATTTTCATACTGACACTTTTTTCCTTTCATGTCTTTTCTACCCTGGGTAATGTGATGTTTTGTTTTGTTTTGTTTTTAGACTGTGGTAACCAAGGAAATGCAAATCAGTGACAAGGGTGATCTAGGTTAACAGAAATAAACCAGATTTTCATACTCAACAGGACTGACTGACTTAGGGTTCACAGATTTAACCCTAGAAAGCAAAAGGATCAGAAATTTAAACTCAGAAGGGACTTCAGAGGTCTTCTAGTCTAATTGTTTCATTTTTATAAATGAGGGAAATTAGTTCTATAAAAATGAAGTGACTTGCTTGAGGTCACACAGGTAGTTAAAGGGCTGAACTGGTATTGGAAACCATATCCTTTGATCCCAAATTCAACCTCCTCTTTCCATTCCTCTATGCTGCCTCCTGCAACAATGTGGTATAGTGAGGAGTATGATGAATGCATATTAAGTTTGGGACTGGCCCTGGCTGCCCCATTAGTCAGCTCAGTTTATCTTTATTAATCCTAGGCTTGGCAGCTAGGTGGAGCAGTGGATAAAGCACTGGCCCTGGATTCAGGAGGACCTGAGTTCAAATCCAGCCTCAGACACTTGACACTTAATAGTTGTGTGACCCTGGGCAAGTCACTTAACCCTCACTGCCCCACAAAAACAAAAACAAAAAAGAATGAGTAGGTCAAAGAACAAATCATAGAAACAGTATCGATCCTAGGCTACCCTAGGGCATATTTTCATCATCACATTCAACATTTATAAAGTACTAGTTAATAATAGCTCACATTTACATATTGTGTTAAGGTTAGGAAAACACTTTACATATATTAACTCATTTGATCTTCACAACAACCCTGTGAGGTACTGCTATTGTTTTATTATTATTATTATTATTATTATTATTATTATTATTATTATTATTATTATAAATCCAAGGCAGGATTTGAAGTCAGGACTTCCTGATTCTAAATCCAGCATTTTATCCACTCTGTCTCCTAGAGGTCTCATTGTACATGAGACCCTAGACTCCATATACATCAGAGGAAACTAAGACAAGCAAGATGTAGCCCCTGCCCCTAGAGAGCTTACAGTTTAGTTAGGGAAACAAGAAATACCTTTGTAAAAAGTTAAATAACAATTTGAGGTGCCAATTATTTAGATGTATTTTTATATGTACATAATCTAACCATCATCCTACCACTCTGCCCACCCCCCAAAAAAGAATGTAAGCTTCCTAAGAAGAGGGATGGTCTCAATTTTGTCTTTCTACCCCCCCCCCCAGTGTCCAGCACAACGACTGGCACACAGTCTTTAATAAATGCTTGTTGATTGATTAAGACAGGCTGATTTTCAAAGAGGCATTTTGGGGGATGGGCAGAGTGGCAGGATGATGCCAAGTCCTCAAATAAATGGGTGTACCAGATCATCTTACAAGTTAAATAAATAAGGCGACAGTGTACAACCTTGTCATACTTCTTTTCCAATCTTAAACCAATCTAGTTCCTTATTCGGTTATAACTGTTGCTTCTTGACCAGCACTAAGAAGACAAGTAAGATGAGGCAGAGGAACTAGAGACCAAATTGCCAACATTTGCTGGATTATGGAGAAAGCAAGAGAATTCCAGAAAAACATCTACTTATGCTTCATTGACTACACTAAAGTCTTTGACTGTGTTCATTAAGGAAGGTTTCTGGGATTAGACAGGACTTGACAGAAAGGGTAGAATTTAACCATGACTAGATGGGAGGAACTGTGGGAAACAGATGATACAAAAATGAGGCAGGATATGTGCACGGGTCCGTTTAAGGAATATTAATTCACCAATTTGATTGAAGTAGGGGATATAGGTTCAGAATACTGGGCCTACTAGATTTTAAGTCTGTTCTGTTTTGTGTCTGGAAACTTAGCATTAGTGTAAAGGGCTACAAGTATCTTAGATATTGCAGCCTAGAAGGACATGGGAAAAGCCCACTTGCCCCTGGGTTAACAATGAAAGTCATGCCTACTTGGCTGTGGAAGTTTTATAATCCAGATCCATTAATATTTTGCCTTTCTTTGAATACTCGGGAGGCTCCCACTGAAGAGTAGTCAGCTTTTGAGTTATGTGAACAGTTCTACAGCTCTATCAATAGATCTGATTTTGGTGCTTTGTCCTTCCTTTATGTGTTGCCTATATTTCTGTAATGTACCCCCTTCTTTTGATTCTGTTTCCTTAAGGTTATGTGTATATGTATGTATGCATATACCCACATATGTTGTGTTATGTGTGCATATATATATGTATGTGTGTAAGCTTACTTTATTTAATCTATTGAAAGATTCCTACTGTTCAGAACGGTTTCGTCAGTCTCACTGAATCTTTTCCAGTAAAAGAAATATATTTTAGCTATGATGGCTATTTCTTTAACAAGGGTAATGGGAAATAATGTTGAAATAAATAAGGGACAGATTGTGAAGGTTCACATACTCACAGATTCCAGGCTGAAAGAGACCTTAGGGATCACCAAATTTAATTATTTTCATTTTGCAGATGAGAAAACAGTCACAGAGAGATTTAAGGGACTGGCTCAAGATCACACAGGCTGCAGATTTCAGAGGCAGGATTTGAACACAGGTCCTCATACTACAAGTCCCATGACCTTTCTCCTTTACCATACTACTCCCACCTCATAAAGTATCCAATATTCCATTACTCCTCATCCTGGATCACTGCCTAGTCATGGCAGAGGGGCCTCTGTTGCTCAATGAAATTATGAGCTAAAGAGGCAGCAACAAAAAACATCTCAAAGAAAAAGAACAAGAAAGCAAAATGTCTGTCTGATGAGGCTTTACAAATAGCTGAGGAAAGAAGGAAAGTAAAAAGGAAAGATATACAAACTTAATGCAGAATTCCAGAGAATAGCAAGGATAAATAAGAATATACAGAGGAACAATACAAGAAAGAACTTAACATCACTGATAACTACAGCAGTGTGGTTACTGATCTAGAGCCATACATCCTGGAGAATGAAGTCAAGTGGGCCTTAGGAAGCCTTGCTAGTTGGCTAGTGGAGGTGACTAAATTCCAGCTGAGCTATTTCTTTCTTTCTTTCCTTCTTTTTTTTTTTTTTGCAGGGCAATGAAGGTTAAGTGACTTGACCAGGGTCACACAGCTAGTAAGTGTTAAGTGTCTGAGGCTGGATTTGAACTCAGAGCTTTATCCACTGCACCACCTAGCTGCCCCTGAGCTATTTCAAATCCTAACTGATGATGCTATTATCGAAGTGCTGCACTCAATACACCAGCAAATTTGGAAAACTCAGTAGTGGTCACTGGATTGGAAAAGATCAATTTACATCTCAATCCTAAAGAAGGGCAATGCTAAAGAATATTCAAATTATTGAATAATTGCATTTACTGTACACTCCAGAAAAGTTATGCTTAAGATTTGCAAGTTAGGCTTCAGCAATAAGGTTATACATACACTGTCTCCTTATTTATTTAACTTGTATGTGGAGCACATCATGCAAAATGCCAGGCTAGATGAATCAAAAGCTAGAATTAAGGTTGCTGTGAGGAATATCAACAATCTCAGAGATGTAAATGATATCACTGTGATGGCAGAAAGTAAAAAAGAATTAAGAAACCTTGATGAGATGAAAGAGGAGAGTAGAAAAGCTGTCTTGAAACTTAACATTAAAAACAAAACAAAACAAAAAAAAACTCCTAAGATCATGGCAACTGGTCCTATCACTTCTTGGCAAACAGAGGGAGAAGAAATGGAATCAGTGTTAGATTTAGTATTTCTGGGCTCAAAGATCACTGCAGATAGTGACTGCAGCCATGAAATTAAAAGACATTTTAAAAAAGAAATTAAGGGGGCAGCTAGGTGGCACAGTGGATAGAGCACCAGCCCTGAAGTCAGGAGGACCTGAGTTCAAATTCAGCCTCAGACACTTAACGCTTACTAGCGGTGTGACCCTGGGCAAGTCACTTAACCCCAATTGCCTCACCAAAAAAAAAAAAGAAAAAAAAAGAAATTAAGACACTTGCTCCTTAGAAGGAAAGTTATGGCAAATCTAGACAGCATAATAAAAAGTAGTGACATCATTTTGGCAATAAAGGTCTGTATAATCAAAGCTATGGTTTTTCTAATAGCAAATGTATTGCTGTGAGAGTTGAACCTTAAGGAAAGCTAAGTGCTGCAGAATCAACGTTTTTGTGTTGTGGTTCTGGAGAAAACTTTTGAGAGTCTCTTGAACAGCAAGAAGATCAAATCAGTTAATATTTAAAGAATATTTAAAGAAATCCATTAAGACTATTCATTGGAAGGTCAAATGCTGAAGCTGAATTCAGCTTAAATATTTCTGTCACATAACGAGAAGACAGGACTCATTGGAAAAGACCCTGATGTTGGGAAAGACTGAAGGCAAAAGGAGGGCATGCAGAAGATGAGATGGATAGAGAATGGCATGGGACCGATAAATATGAACTTGGACAGACTTGGAGAGATAGTGGAGGATAGAACGGCCTGGTGTGCTATGGTCCATGAGTCATGAAGAGTCAAACACGACTGAATGAACAACAACAACACTCAAGTTTTCTCTCCTCTTTCAAAATTTGCCCTCAGAAAAGGATCTGATAAGCTCATAAAGTGAGGTATTCATGACTTTTAAAATTACTCCGCCCGAGAGTATAGCGTCTTTCTGAAGAGGGACCAAGGTCTTAGGCTGTTTGTTAGATTAGAGAAACAGATCTGTGATCCTCTGGTGTAATGCTCTCTAGCTGGAATTTCAGGCATCAGGCAGTGGGACTGGGAGGTAGGGAAGGCCTTCTCAGTGCCTCGGCCTCACTCAGCTTTGTTCTTCGGTCAGCACCTGGAGTTCTGCATGATTTCAGGCTAACAAACCAAACTCCTGTTCCCCCTAGAAGAGCTGTTTATAACAAAGGACTTAAGAGTCTTGCCAGTCTGTTAAAAACAAGCAGTATTATTATTAAAACCAAATTGTGTTTGGGGGTAAACTCAGGATTAAGGTGAGCTGGGAGATAGGAAACCAGAGAACATGAGATGGCTGACCTGCCTTCCCTGTTATAGCAGATATTTTATTGAGAGGAAGCTCTGCGCAGGGCTATTAGTACCTGGATGTAGAAGGCTTAGAAATGAAGACAGCATGATGCAGAGACATACTCACTGGGCTGGGAACCAGAAGACCTATCTCTCCTTGCTCTGCCACTGCATTGCGGCATGACACACTCAACCTCCCTAGGGCTGCTCCCTAATCAATGAAATGAGAAATCTGGGCTAGGGGACCTTTGAGTTCCTTTGTAGGTCCGACAGTCCACAAGAACAAGTGGTCTGCTGACTCCTCAGCTTCACGGCCTGTGACCATTGTGGCTTAGCAGCCTCCTTCTCTTGTCCCTAGCTTCTCTCAGACTCTCCAGTTGTTAATTCCACTGTTTCCCAGCCACTTCAGTACCTCACAACAGCACTCTATCTCTGGCATGAGACTGTCTGTTCCTTCATCCCCAGCAGCTGTCTACCAACCTCATTTTTAGCTTTTAATAGTTGCTGAGACCAGCTCCCCAAACAGGGCCTGAATTCAAATGTATGCCGGAGGTAAATCTATCCAAATAAGGAAGGAAATCACCTTGGCTAACCAAGGCTGGATAAAGAGATAGAAGGTGGCTTCTGAATGAAAAGCATTGCCAGGCCTCTATACCATGTCCCAGGATCTTCCCAGGTGTGTCTTAGACTGGAAAAGTTGAGAAATATGGTTCTATAGTATGGATTGGGAGAAAATGGATCCTGGGGCATGATTTTAGAAGGTAGCCACAGGGGTTCCCTTTGTATTACTGTTATGTATGGTGTTATAATGGATAAAGTCTTAGGCTTGGAGTCAGGAAGTCCTGAGTTCGAGTCCTGCCTCTGACATTTACTAGCTGTATGACCAAATCACTTGACCTCAATCTGTTTCCTCATCTGTAAAGTGGGAATAATAATATTATCTACCTTACAGTGTTGTTGTGAGGATCGAATGAGATAATATACGTAAAGTGCTTTGTAAATCTTAAAGTGCTATAAACATGTTCCTTATGTTTGTTGCTGTTTGTCCTTTGTTCTCAAAGAGGACGATGACAGATGTCATGACTTACAATGAATTGGATTTAAGGGCTGTGCAAAGTTACCAGCCTTACCCTCTCCTCTGGAGCCATTTGGGTCCAGTGGCAAGATTTATTATCAGGACAATTGGAGATGGCCCCAGATGTTCAAGGCAATTGAGGTTAAGTGACTTGTCCAGAGTCACACAGCTAGTAAGTATCTGAGGTCAGATTTGAACAAAGGTCCTTCCCACTTTAGGGCCAGTGCTCTATCCAGTGCACCACCTAGCTGCCCCTAGTTATTATGCAAGTAGAGCCTGAAGGAGGTAGAAAAGAAACTTCAGAGATACACTGAGGGATATACCCTAACATTAGCCCATGGGACCCTTGGAGCCCCCATCTCCCTCACTGTGACAAGGAGATTGTCATACCTCTCATCCTGTCCATGCCTATTAGTCCTTGCCTGACAGAGAAGGGCAGTCCTAGGATGTCCCTTTATGGGGTGCTGGCTACAGTCATCTGCTATGGGAACACAGGCCCTTGGCTCTGTTGACTCAACACACCACCTGGTATCTCCCCCCCTCGTCAGGCACCCTGGGCACGTAATGCTTGGTGAGACTGAATGAAACCTGTCCATGTGTGAAGCGGGGAGGGAGAAGTGGGGAGGAAGCCAGAGGGGCCTTCCCGACTGGGATCGAGTCCAAGCTGCTGTTTCTGTCGCCATCACCGGGGCTTGTTTCTATGGTGCTGTTCTGGGCATCTCAACTATTCTCATTCACATCATGCAGAAAGAGAGTTCTGTGAATTATCTGTCCCTAGTGATTAATTTGTAAAATTCTCTGTAATGGGGGGGGGGGGAAGGAAGGAAAAGGGGAGGCCGTGGGCCAGTTGGGAAGCTGCAGATAGAAGGGAATCAAGCGTCTCTGCACAGGAACAGGCCATGGCAGAAGGGAACAATCCAAGGCCATCCAGTCCATCCCCCTGTCCCCATGAGTGATGATACCAAACTCTTCCAGCCAGCTGGGCGTCCACTTTTGAAGATTCCCGAAGATGGTGATTCCACTATCCTTCCTGACTTATCAAGTCCCGGTGTTTACAGGTAGACTACAGATACACTCACCACTCAAATACACAAAGATTATAAGAGTTAAGACCAGTAGTAGGTCACTCTAGTTGCCTTTCTCCCTCCGCATCCTTCCCTTCATCTTCCCTGATGCCTGAACTTATTTTAACTGGAGGAGGAGGGGGAGGGGGAGGGGCAGGGAGTAAGCCTTTGAATTCACAATGAGAAGAAAAGCTTAACATATAAATACCCTGTTTAGGAGAGGAAGCCTAAAGTCTCATTTATAATAAGGTGTAGGTGGATGATATAAGGCCCTCTGCAGAGAATAAATTTTGATAATGAGGAAGGGGGAAAGTTATAGAGGAAGAGGAATCTGGGAACATCAAACCTTATTGACTTCACAAGTTGTCTCTGCAAACTCTAGAATAGAAGAATATTTCAAATGAGCAGGGGGACGAGGATGAGATGAAGAGGAAGGCAGGAGAGATAAGAAGCCCCCATAGTTCAACCCAGCTAAAGTCAGCTCTGTTTGCCCTGATATGGTTTACTGACCTTCCATCTAGTCTTCCAGAACCAATGAAAAGAATCTTCTGGGACAGCCTTATGCCTGAATCTCTTCCCTCTCTAAGTCCTTCCAAGAATCCAGGTTTGTTCAATCACCAAACATTTATTAAGTGCCTACATGAAGCAGTGCGTCAGATAATGAAGGGAAATAGGTTGACTATTGCACCTGTTTTGAAAAGGTGAATGTGTTCTAGCACAACTGATGTATTAGGGAATAATCCGAGCACAAGGTTGCTTGTGCTCAATTTCTTCTAAGAGAAGACAGAAAACTTCATCATTCACAGGTTACAACCCTTCTGATGCCCACTTTCACAGGAAAACTTCAGGTCTTTGTCAAGGTGAAGTGTCATATTTATTGTATGTCTCCTGATGCATGAGTAGCTGAGGGTAGAGAAGGGAAGGTCTGCACCATGCCCCCCTCTACTTTCCACCATCACCTACTCGCCCAGCTTCCATGAGACTCTGCCAGCCTGGTCCCTGTGGGAACTCAACAGAGGCTGAGCCATGGATGCCTCTACTATTTATTGTAGTATTTATGCACTTCTTTATCATTTAACACACATAAAATTGCTACTATTTTAATTAGGTACTTATCTTTTTTTTATCTGTCCCTGATGAAGTATTTGAGTAATGTGCCCCTGACCTCATTTCCCTTCAAAGCCCTGGGGTTTTTACTGTGCAATTCTGCATATCAAGGTGCTTTCGGGGAACAAATATATCGAGGTATAGTAGAATTCAGTGTAAGGAGAATAAGACACTATCCTTGCCTTCCAGGTGCTTATCATGAAATAAGGGAGATAAAATACATGGCCAAACACTCATGTACACATACACATGTGCATATATAAATGTACCTGACCCCTAGTTACTTCAGCTTTGAAGCTCAACTCATCTGTCAGCTCTTACATAAGGCCTTTCCTGACTCCCTTCCTTCCAAAGCACCTTACGTTTATATTGTATATGTCTTGTATACACTTATATGCGCATACTTTCTCCCCCTGGCAGAATAGGAGCTCCTTGAGGGCAGGGACTATTAGATTTTTTTACTTTGTATCCCCAGTTCCTGATAAATAGTAGGTGCCTAATGATCGCCCTAACGGTAGGGAGGCTAAAAGGTTTGAAAGGGATTCTTTCAAAAGGTAGATAATACCTGATAAACTTAATACATGTTGTAGGAAGAGCAACAAATGGAGGAAATCAATCTCATGGGAGACCCTTGACGAATGAATGAACAGAGCTGCCTTTGCTGAGTAGGGGAACAGGAAGAGTACAAGACGACTTGGCACCAAAAGCCTTCAAAGCTCTGCCACCTGGTAGAATCATCACATGTGCTTCTGTTCCCTTTTGTCCCCTCCCTACCCTGAGGCGGCAGCTGCCTGCCCAGTTGTGACTTCCTCAGGATGGAGGCTGGGGTTGGGGGGAGAGGAAGTGCAGCCCTGGAGGAGGCTACAGGGAGAGGCCCAGGGAAATCCTGCCAAGGGGAGGCAGGACTTGGGACCCATTCCCAGCAGCCCCAAGCAGTAGAGTTGGGCTTCCAACTAGCTGTGACCTCAGGCAAGTTACTCCATGTCTGTGTGTCTGCATTTCCTCAATAATAATACAAAGTCGGGGGGGGGGGGAGGGAAGGGGTTAGGACTAGATCGTCCCTAAGGTTTTCTTCCAATTTTAACATTCTATGGAAATATACGGCCTCCACAGAACTGCTTCAATGAACCTCAGCCTTGAACTCGCCAGGTAGAAAAGCTCCTTCAGAGCAGGAGCTGCTATAAATATATGCTTTTGGCTGTAAGTGTGTGTGTGTATGTGTGTGTATATATATATACACACACGTACGTATATACACATACATACACATAAATATATATACATACATATATGCATGTGTATCTCTCTATAGATACATGCACATATATATGGAAATATGTTTATATATATATACGTGTGTGTGTGTGTCTTTCTATATGCATGGATTTGAAGTGCTTTCTTAAATATTATCTTACAATAGCCCAAAGAAAGGCTGCTGAGTTTAGGTAGTATTGGTGGGAATGACACCACTGTATCTATTTTAGACTTCGTTTTACGCATCGTTAAGTAGAGTGGCTAGGTGGTGCAATGGATAGAGTGCCAGGCCTAGAGTCAAGACGACTTGCCTTCCTGAGTTCAAATCTGGCCTCAGACACTTTCTAGCTGTGTGACTCTGGTCAAGTCACTTCACCCCCTTTGCCTCAGTTTCTCCATCTGTAAAATGAGCTGGAGAAGGAAATGGCAAACCACTCCAGGATCTTTGCCAAGAAAACTCCAAATAGGGTCAACAAAGAGCTGGATATTACTGAAATGACATCATTAAATGTCTCTGAGCCTGTTCTTATAACTACCAGTAATATGTTGGAGACAAGACTTTGAACCTACATCTTGTTAACTCTGGGGTTGGCTCTCCACTATACCAGGGTTTCTTAAACCTTTTCCACTCTTTTTGCCCGAAAAATTTTTATGCGACCCCAGATACATAAAATAGGGATACATAACATTTTACTTATGCCAAATTTTTGTGACCCCCACATTCCTGCAGGAGGTGGGATTTGAGGTGTCTTTTGAAGGAAGGTCAGAGAAGCCAAGAGCCAAAGGTGGGGAAAGAAGGCATCCCAGGGAGAGGGGACAGCAAGACATGGAATGACACCCAGTTAACCTGCTCCATGAAACCTTTCGTGATTCTTCTAGTTATTAGAGTCCTCTCCTTCCTCACTCTATTGTGCTTATTTATCTGTTTACACATTAGATCCAGTAGAATAGAAGCTTTATATAATATTTTAATTTTATCATTGTTATTATGATGCTATTTTATTATATGATGGTATAATAATATAAATTATAATAAATAATTATTTATAATAATATAATTTTACATGTTAGATCCCAGTAGAATATAAGTTTCTTGAGAGTAGGAACTATTTCTCATTTCTGTATATCTCCAGCTCCTAGCAAAGTGCCTTGCACTCAGCAGGCAGCTGCTGTTTGTTAAACTGAATGATCAATACAAAGTATGGTATGAATTTGCTAAAGATGTCACAGGAACCAACCTTCTTATTCTGGAGCTCAGGGGCACCCTGGATTTTATTCCTAGGGAGTGGCTATGGACGAGGCTGCTGCTAGGCTAATGTTGCTTACTACCATAGCCCTGATGGGCACTAAAAGGGGAATCATTCCAGGGAGATATTTAAAGTCCTTTCCCGTTCTGTAGTCTAGTTTCTCTTGTTATCTGAGCAGCTCTGGATTACTGAAAAGGCAACTGGGACACTTGCAGCACATCAGGTCTTGGCAAGAAGCTGGGCTACCTAGTGGCTACTCCCACTGGTGCTACGATCACGTGCCCTCATGACATACCACGGAATTTACCAAATTGGTGGGAAGGGGGAAGCAGGGTGTGGATTGTAGACAAGGACCCACTATGTCCAGGAAGCCTCCTTCGTGGAGCATTGTTTAAATCACACAAGTAGTCACCTGTTCATCCCAACTACTGTTTCCTATCTTGCACCAACAAGTATATAGCGCCCCCCCAGTCTCTTTGCAAAATTGTTAAGTCAGTGAAACTTGTTTTATGTGCTAGCTTTCTAACCTTTATTTGTGTTTAACCATGAGTGCCCCCCTTGATCTTGAGGTCACATGTTCTTATGGGACCCTGAGTTCTCCTGTTGGCAAAAAGCTAAGAAACATCAAAATGTCCCTTCTGAAGATTTTCCAACTCCCAGAAGAGTTTGCATTTTTTAAAAGAAGGCTTATAAAGGCAATGCTTAACTAACTTCAACTCCAAGGGGAAAAAAAAAATCAGCAATGGACAAATGTCTCCTGTCTTCCCATTGCCCCAAGGCTATAAGACTTGCCTTATGATGGTTTTTTCTACCTCCAGTCTATCCCTGCTCCAATTGCCTGGTGCCACAAAAATCTTCCCAATACAGAATGGTGATCATGTCACTCCCCCAGTAAAAAATTTAAAAAAAAAGTAAAAAACCCAACTTTCAGTGGCTCCCCATTATCCAATACAAATAAGGTCCAAAGTTCTGAAATTCAAGGCTTTGCATAACCTGGTCTTGGCTTAACTTTCTTACATAATATTCTGACTAAAGTGAAGTGTTAGCTATGCTCTCACTATCACTTTGAGTTCCCAGTTCCATGTATTTATTCACATCACTTCTTTTTAGTCTCACTTGTTGAAATCCTACCTAAATTTCAAAGTCCAGTGTGAATGTTACCTCTTCCAGGAAGCCTTCCCTGATTTCCTTGGTTAGAAGTGAGCTTTCCTCTAAATTTCCATGTCATGTTCTACCTTTCTCAGATACTTCCTACTACATCCTACTTGGCATTACAGTTGTTTGACAGTCATTTTCCATCTCCCCAACTAGGTTGTAAGTTCCTTGTCTCCCCCTTTTTTGTATCCTACAAAATCAGAATTGGAAGGTACTCCAGAGGTCACTTGGTCCAACCTGTAACTGACAATAAATCCTGTTTACAGTATTAATAACCAAACCGTATCTAGGCGATAAAAAATTGGTGGGATCTCTTCTTTTGTTATTTTTGCAAGAAGTATATGTCATATTGGAATTAATTGTACTTTGAATGTTTGATAGAATTCACTTGTGAATCCATCTGGTCCTGGAGTTTTGTTTTTTGTTGTTGTTGTAAGTTAATTTTTGGCTTCTTGCTCTGAAATTGGGTTATTTATACTTATAATGAGTAACTGGTGAATTGAGCTGAATTTTGGATTGCTTTAATTGTTAAGAGTGAATCAAAATAGGCCTTAACCTAAAGAACAGACAGTTCTATCAGTTACACTTGTTCCCGTTATTAGTGGCCTGAAGACCCTTCAAAACAATTCTCTTGAGGGTGGTGTTGGGGTGGGCCCTGGAGAGTCCTAGATATACTTAAATGGCTTTGAGCTTTTCAGACATTCATAGGCAGGAGATATGTAGTCACTCTCCAGAGAAATACACAGGCTTCTTAAGTCCACATCTAGATGATTCCCTTTCAGTCTCTTAATGAGTTGGTACCAGCGACTTCCAAGGGTTTTCAGAGCCTGCACTGGGTGACTGGATTGGGTCACTAATGTAAAATGCTTTATTCCTAGTCCAAACCAAGATTATCCAAAAGTCTTGCAAGTCTCTGTTTTAAGCATTTTTAAAAACCCACTCTTCTTTTCTCACTGCTTAACATTCAGAGTGCATCTAAGGCAGGCTCCAGCCTAAGTCTCAGTGCTCATGAATAAAACTCTCCAAGGACTGGCGCCTTCTAATTGTCTGCCGGCCACCCTGCAGACTAACAAACGACTATGCGGTCCTCCCCAGTCTGTGGCATCCCTGGGAGACCACTGTCCTTCAACACCCTGGCTCCCTGACATAGTCTTAGTTTACTGATGGCCAGGGAATTCCTGAATGTCAGTGAAAGTAGTTAAGCAGCTGCTATCTTGGAGGGAGCAAGAGGTGGGGAGGGGAAGGCGGTAGAAAGTTCTTCTGGTCCAGAGCCAAGACTTCTGCACCAATCAGTCTGTCAGAGGTCTGAGCTCCTGCTGCTTACAGCAGCCCCAAGCCTTCTCATCCTTCCCTTGCTCAACTTAGGAACTACAAACAGGCGCTTGTACTGGGAAACATTCTTCCATCACTACCCCCCACCCCTCCCTCCTGCTGCCCACCCCCCCCTCCTCATCCCCCTAGCTACCGAGGGTGATTTAGCGTGGGAAGCACAAACGCAAGCTTTAATATAGGCTGCCCAAATGCTTTGTCGTGGTGTTGGATTTTTAAAAAAACTGTTCCCCAGACTTCCCCAGGGAAGGCATATCACTTTGTATACCTCTACAATTTGAAGGGGTGGGGGCAAAAATAAATCTCAAAAACGGCTTTGAAGGGGAAACAACGTTACAACCGGCAGTCTCAGGAAGAAGGGGGAAACAAGGGCCAATCATCTCATGGGTTCATGGGTGTCAGTGAGGTGCAATGTAAAAAACCCTGGATTTGGGGTCAAGACTTGCATTCAAATGCTACCTTTGCTACCTGGGTGACCCTAAGTAATAGGTTCCTCAGCTATTCCATTAGGCAGTTAGACTGGATGACCTCGAGGGTCCGTTTCCAGTTCTAAACCCTATCATCTTCTGTCATTTTTAGTGACAGTTGTCAGAGCTACTGCTATCTTATCGTCACTGGTCCCTCTATCATCTCCTGGACAGTAGCACTGCCCAGCCAGCAGCACAGGAGTCCCCAGTGATGTCTCTGTCAAATGGGACGATGCCTCTCTGCTGGCCGAGCAATGGGCAGCTGCCTCTGATGAAAACACTAAGGAATAAGGTCTCTAAGCCCCTGCTGATTGATAACCTGCCTGAACAATACCTATTCTCATGGAGCCCAAATGTCTTTCTTCCCAGACTGGGGCCAGGGTTCTCTAAACTTGCAGAAGGAATCCCCTCTGATGATTATCTCCATGCAAGCCACAGGATGTTTTCTGTTTCTCTCAGTGGCATTGTTTGGAAGGGCTTTCCCCCTACTGCAGTGACTTTTTTACTGAGAGCCCTGAAGAACCTAAAGACGTGACTCAGGATGGATATATATTCATGGGAAAAGAAGAGGAAGCACGTCTTGCCATTTTGTCTCCTTTCTCTGTCCTAGGAGCAGGTGCCCAACCTCAACAAGATGGCTCTTACTTAGAACAGGGTCTGGTACACAGCAGGTGCATAATAAATGTTGACAACTTAAAATACGTGAAGCTTGTCATTTGGTGACTTCAATTCTTGATCCTGTTATTTTCTTTCTTTTTTTGCAGGGCAATGAGGGTTAAGTGACTTGCCCAGGGTCACACAGCTAGTGTCAAGTGTCTGAGGTAGGATTTGAACTCAAGTTCTCCTGAATCCAGGGCCGGTGCTTTATCCACTGCGCCACCTAGCTGCCCAATCCTGTTATTTTCATTGGTGTTCCCTTGTTTCTTCCCTGCTTCCTTCCCTCCCTTCCCTTTCAGGCATCTTATAGTCAAGAAAGGATTTACAACTCACAACAAGCTGTAGGTGACTCCCAAAAGCATTGTGCTTTACAACTTTAATATAAATATAAGATATAATTAAAATGCATTTCTATATGACATAAATATTTTATTGAGTATAATGTTTATATTATATGAAATGTAATATAAATAACTTTTAAAGTGGACTTCGTCCACTTTAAGATGGGTCTATCGTAAGAAAATAAAAGCAAAGCATTACCCATTCCAGGGGAGGATCTCAATTTTTAAGGGGAATCCAAGATTAGTTAAAGTTAAAGGAATGAAGCTCTAAAGATAGAATTTCATGCCCTGCTGAACAGTTTGAGGGAAATATTATAAGGGCTTCCGGATTCTTTCTAAGTGATCCTACACTCATACCACACAGGTAATTCTGCGTACCAGAATTATGTGGCAACTATATCCCCACATCTTCATTAGTACCTCTCCCTCATCTCCCCAACTCTGATATCTAAGGTATTCGCTGTTAAGGCTTAACACTGGCCTCCCAGATTGTTGGGAGGCTAGGGACCAGACCTGTGATTACATTAGTATAGGTAAGGAAACTCCCTCTATCAATTCAGGTCAGCACCTTCTCTGCAACTTAGAGTCTCAGAAAATTAATTGCCTAGGGGGCAGCTAGGTGGTGCAGTGGATAAAGCATGGGCCCTGGATTCAGGAGTACCTGAGTTCAAATCTGGCCTCAGACACTTGACACTTACTAGCTGTGTGACCCTGGGCAAGTCACTTGATACCCAGTGCCCCGCCAAAAAAAAAGAAAGAAAAGAAAAGAAAATTAATTGCCTGGGCCTGCACCACTGGATAGGAAATGACTTGCCTAGGGTCAAATAGCTGAACTGGAATCTATGTCTTCCTTCGAGTTTAGCTCTCTAACCAATATATTACACTGTTTACACATATTCTTCTCTGTATAACAGCAGCAATGACCAAAAACAACAACAACTAACTCAGTGCCAGGCACTGAGCTAAACATTTTACTAGTATTATCTCATTTGACTCTCATAATAATGCTGGGAGGATGGGTGCTATTATTTTCTTCATTTTCCAGATGAAGAAACTGAGGCAAATAGAGGTTAAGTTTCTATCTAACTGCATCTCCCAGTTGCCCTACATTGAATACATATTTATTGGATTGCATGCCTCTTAGGCCTACATAAATTATTAACTTCCACATTAGGTTTGGTTTTGTTTTGCTTTTGCAGGGCAATGAGGGTTAAGTGACTTGCCCAGGGTCACATGGCTAATAAGTGTCAAGTGTCTGAGGCTAGACTTGAACCCAGGTACTCCTGAATTCAGGGTAGGTGCTTTATCTACACATTAGGTTTTGATAATTTATATATTATGTTTTAAGTTGTTTCATTTCTTAGAATATATTTTAGTAGTAGTATCACTTAATTTTAGCTTCTTTTGTTTGCTACGACCTTTCCTTTTTCATTTGTAATTTTGTTAATAAATGCTTTCTGTATCCTTTTATTATTGCTAACAATAATCTACATGCTTCAAGTGCTCTCATTTATTAGAATATACTTTAGTAATATTCACTTTTAATATTCTTAGCTTTGTTACCATCTCTCCTCTTTCATTTGTAATTTTGCTAAATATATGCCTTCTGGATTCTTTTTTCATTTAATACTTTGTCAATTTTACTGTTTAAAAACTCGTGTTTTATTTACCAATTGTTATTTCATAATCTATTATTTTATTTCTGCTCTTTATATAGTCATTTATTATTTGTCTCTTAATTTTTTTTCCCTTTCAAACTGCTTACTTTGTTCCTTTTCTTGTGTTTTAGGTACAATCTTTTATTCATCTATTTTTTAATCCCCCTTTCTCTTTTTCACACTCAGGGGCATAAGTCTGCCTCTAAGAATTGCTCTGGCTACATTTCATTGATATTGATATATCTTATTATTGTTGGTACTGTCTTTTAAATGCTTGTGATTAAACATTTTTTTTTCTTCTTTAGCCTAATTGTTAGATTGTTTTATTTTAAATTTTCATGTAGTATTATAAGTTTTGCTCATGTCATAACAATTTGATTCTTATTTTATTACTTAGTAGTTGGGAAATGATGCATGCATAATTTCTGCCATGTTGAATTTACATAGAACTTCTCTGTGACCTAATACACAAGCAATTTTGTGACTGATCTCTGTATATCTGAAGAGACTCAGTATTGCCAACTTCTCCCATTTAGTTCTCTCCACAGATCTATTCATTTCAATTTATTGAATAAGCATTTTAACCTCATGAATAATCAGACAGATGCAAATTAGAACAACTTTAATATGCCACCACATACTCATCAAATTGGAAAAGTTAATTGAAAGCTATGAAAATCAACACTGGCAGAGTTTTGGAAAAACAGGCCCCCCATTCATTCTTTTCTGGTAGAGTTGCAAACATGAATCTTTTGGGAGAGCAAATTTGTAGAATGCAGTAAAAGCTACAAAATTATTCATGGCCATTAATCCAGTCATTTCATTGTTGGGACTATATCTACAAAGTGTTATCAAAAACCATAAAAAGAGTTAGCTATTCAAAGATTTTTATTGCAGTTTTATTTGTAATTGAAAAAACTGGAAGAAATTAACCTAAGTACAGACCCCAAAATAGGGGAAGATGAACTGAATAAATTGTGGTACGTCAATATATTCAAATATTATGATGCAATTAATCAACCCACAAATATTTACTAAGCATATACTACATGAGATACTGTTCTAGGTGCTAGAGATACAAAGACAAAATGAAATAGTCCCTGCTTTGAAGGAGTTTATACCCCTTGCTGGAGGAAACCATATATACATAAATAAGTTTATAAAGAATATACAGAAAAATAAAAGGATATTTTGGAGCAGAAGGGAATAAAAAATTCTTAAAAGAGAAAGTGGTGTTTGAACTGAGTCTTGAAGGAAACAAGAGAATTGAAGAGTCAGAGGTCAGTAGGGAGAGCATTGTAGGGATGGGAGACACCCGTGCAAAGGTGGAAGATGGGGATGTGAGGAATGGTAACAAGTCCAGTTAGCCTGCAGAAAAGGGATATCCCTATCTCTATCTATCCCTCCATCCATCCGTCTGTTCATCCATCTGTCCGTCTACACACACACATATATATAGGGTGGGCCAAAAGTTTCAACATTTAATGACTCCTTTATTTTTTGTTTTTAATTTACAATACCATAGCATCATAAACAGAATATGTAGGAAATGAATTTATACTATGTGTGAAAAAACAAATATCATAAATGGCAAAAAATAAAGAAAAATCATTCTCAAAAAGTTATTAAAACATCATGACTTTGTACCCACCTTGTATATATATACACATTATACACATAGCTGAATATGAAAGAAAATATGATATATCTATATATAGATATCTATATCTATATGAAATAAGGCTGAAAAAGTAGGTTGGGTCCATGTTGTAAGGGGTTTTAAATATTTGAAGAATGGTAAGAAGTCCAGTTAGAGGGGGAAGCTATGTGGCACAGTGGTTAAAGCACCAGCCCTGAATTCAGGAGGACCTGAGTTCAAATCCAGACTCAGACACTTGACACTTACTAGCTGTGTGACCCTGGGCAAATCACTTAACCCTCATTGCCCCACCAAAAAAAAAAAATCAAAAACAAACAAAAAAACAAAATAAGTCCGGTTAGACTGAGCACTGAGTACAGGAAGGCAATATCCATCCATATTTTATGTATATATGTGTGTGTGTGTGTGTGTGTGTGTGTGTATAAAACAAGGCTAAAAAAGTAGGTTGAGTCCAAATTGTAAAATGCCAAAACAGATGAGTTTGTATTTTATCCAAGAGGCAAGAGAAAATGTATTGAGTAGGGGAGCAACAAGACTGGCCTGGGAAACTACTTGGGTATTTGTGTGGAAAATGGATTAGGGAAGAGAACAAGCATTTATTATGCACCTACTATGTGCCAGGCACTGTAGTAAGCGCTTTACAAATATCATCTGATTTGATCCTCATGACACCCCTGGGAGGTAGATGCTATTATTACCCTCATTTTACAGTTAAAGAACCTGAGGCTGACTATGGTTAAATGACTTGTGTGGGGTTACACATCTACTAAGTGTCTGAGGCTGGATTTGAACTTAGGTCTTCCTTACTGCAGTTCCATTGGAATCTCTCCATTCTCATCTACTGCCCTAATTAGATTAGATAGAGACAGGCAAGAAGTGATGAGGGACTGGACATGGGTGTGGCCATGTGAATACAGAAAAGAGGTCAGATGTGAGAAATGCAGTGGAGGTAGAAATAACAGAATTTGGCAACTGATAGTTTACACACACACACACACACACACACACACACACACACGGGAAAGTGGGGATCAAGGATAATGTTGATGTTGAAGACTCAATAGATTGGAAGGATAGTGATCCCTTTGACTTCTAAGAAATAGGGAAGTTTAGAAGAGGACTGGGTTTGAGAGAGGGAAAGAGACATGTTGAGTTTGAGATGTCTATAGGACATTCAGTTTGAAATATCCAATAGAGAGTTGGTGATTTAAGATTTTTTTTTAAAGTTTTTTTTTAAACTATGATTCTCATCCTTTATTTGTTTGTTTGTTTTTTTTGTGGGGCTATGAGGGTTAAGTGACTTGTCCAGGGTCACACAGCTAGTGTCAAGTGTTTGAGGCTGGAGTTGAACTCAGGTCCTCTTGAATCCGAGGCCAGTGCTTTATCCACTGCTCCACCTAGCTGCCCAGGTGGTGATTTAAGATTAAACCTTCAGAGGGGGCAGCTAGGTGGCACAGTGAATAAAGCACCGGCCCTGGATTCAGGAGGACCTGAGTCCAAATCCAGCCTCAGACACTTGGCACTTACTAGCTGTGTGACCCTGAGCAAGTCACTAAACCCTCACTGTCCCACTTAAAAAAAAAAAGATTAAACCTTCAGAAAGAGAACAGGGCTGGATATAGAGCACTGGAAGTTATCTGTAAGGAGATGACAATAAAACCCATGGATGCTGATGAGATCAGTTTAACAATGTGAGAAATAAACACAGAAAGACTTTTATGAAATTTTGCAAGGCAAAAAAAAAAAAAAAATCAGAAGCAGAGAGTAAATATCATATAAAGGGGGCAACTAGGTGGCGCAGTGGATAAAGCATGGGCCCTGGATTCAGTAGGCTCTGAGTTTAAATCCATCCTCAGACACTTGATACTCACTAGCTGTGTGACCCTGGGCAAGTCACTTAACCCTCATTGCCCCGCAAAAGAAAGAAAGAAAGAAAGAAAGAAAGAAAGAAAGAAAGAAAGAAAGAAAGAAAGAAAGAAAGAAAGAAAGAAAGAAAGAAAGAAAGAAAGAAAGAAAGAAAGAAAGGAAGAAAGAAAGAAAGAAAATTTCAAAAGTAAATATCATATAAGGAAAAATGAATGGGAACGAATGGACAAGGAATCCAGATGGAGACCTGGAGGGAGTAACTGAAAAGTTGTATTGCAGGCACTGAAGTTAACTTGCTTAAATGTAAACAGATGCAAAGCAAGTTTAATTGACTGTGTTTATATTTAATGTTATTTTATAATAAATAATTTAACTTTTTTTTAAGTTGGCACAGGCGCATATATTTTGTTCAGCAGCTTGGAATTGAAACCACATTCAGTGTAGCACTGCTTATCTGAACTATATCAATTTCACTTTCTTCAGGGTCTCTTCTTCCCAATGGAAGTAGCAAACACACATACCTGGAGTAGTCTTATCTTTATTTGGAGATTACAAAGTTTTGTCTCTAGGAATTTCAGGAATCACCCGGAAGGCATGTGTGTGTAGGGGAGGGGGTTGAGTTGTGGAGATTTCCAGCATCCCTGGAATGCTACTGTATTAGGGACCATTTACTCTGCCTATTTATAAAATGGGTTCTGTGCAGAATGACATCTGAATGTGAGGTTTGTATACTTTGAGTGTCCTTGGCAGTTTTACAGGGACTTGAACCAATGCAGAAGTGAGGAAATGTGCTTAGCAAACACAGGTAAAAGGATACAATTTCAATCATTATTACACTGGAAAATTTTCTTCCTATAGCTATAAATTGCTTTTTTCACCCCCTTGTGGCAAATTTTAAACAATCCCACTCAATAAGTTTGACTCTCCAAAGAGCCCTCCCATAATCTCTTCCAACCTGCACCTCTGAACCTTTGCTCAATCTTGTCTTACGTCTTTGTAGGAAAGGTCAGGAGGCAACCAGGAGTATAATGTGAAGGCTGTAGCTACTGAAAAAAGATTTAAAAGAAGCGTTTGGTCCCTAGCTGAAACAACAACAACAAAACCAGACTGACTTAGGGGCTGCTGCCTGTTCCTCCCTTGGCTGCCATTTTCTTTGCACTCATCAAGACCTTTCCTGGGATATACTGTGAGGAGTCTCACCAAGTGAGGCAAAGCAGCAGCTGTCTGCTTTTTAACCTTTCCTGATGTGAGATATTGGTCTTGGATTTCCCACCCCCACCCTCCCCCCTCACTTCCCAGCTGCTCTGGAGTAATGCAATAGGCTTGCTATGTACCAACTTCATTTAGCAAGGGCCTAACTAACTTTAATGAATACCACTGTACACATCACCCATTTGTCCATATGGGATAAATAGTGTTAACATAATCAAGGACAGCCTTGAGAAGGAAAACACATTTTGCAGAAATTAAAATGAAAAGGCAACTAACTCTCTTCATCTCGTAAGGCAGCAGCAGGACAAAGTTATGAGCCTACGGAAGGTATGGTAGGGATGGCCTCTGGTCTTTTTTTTGTAAGAGCTGTCAGAGCTACCATCTTCTACTGACTGCCTCCTTGAACAACTTAGTCACAGTAAGGCTGGGGACAGCTCTAAATATAAACATTAATTAAGAGAAATCCACTTCTCCATGTCTACTAATCTCACCTTTTGTAGTCGGTTTTTAAGGGAAAGACAAAGGACAAGTGGTGGGATGCCTTGGGCTTCATACACATTTGGTCTGGCCTTATATACATAGCTTCTACATCTCTGTTTCTATTCTTGTATGGTGTGAATTTATGTCAGATAAAGTGACACTAAGGTCCTCTAGGATACACAGTCTTCTGTAAGAAAGAGTGAAGAGGGGGGCATCTAGGTGGCACAGTGGATAAAACACCAGTTCTGCATTCAGGAGGACTTGAGTTCAAATCTGCCCTCATACACTTGACACTTACTAACTGTGTGACCCTGGGCAAGTCACTTAACCCTCACTGACCCGCAAAAAAAAAAGGAAGGAAGGAAGGAAGGAAGGAAGGAAGGAAGGAAGGAAGGAAGGAAGGAAGGAAGGAAGGAAGAAAGAAAGAAAGAAAGAAAGAAAGAAAGAAAGAAAGAAAGAAAGAAAGAAAGAAAGAAAGAAAGAAAGAAAGAAAGAAGGAAGGAAGGAAGGAAGGAAGGAAAGAAAGAAAAGGAAGAAGGCAGAGAAGGAAAGAAAGATTTACACAAAATAATGTAAAGTGGAATAAGCAGAGTCAAGAAAGCAATATACCAATACAGCAGCATAAATGGAATGAGCAACCACCACAAAACAGTAAGAAATGAATGCTGTACAATTACAAAGAGTAAACTTGGTGCCCAAGAAGAGGCATGAGAAGACACTTCTTCCCATTCCTTTGCAGGGATATGTGTTTTGGGGGTGGGTCCACTGTACACATCAGCTTTTTTCAGCTTAATTCGTTTTGCTGAATTTTTTTCTTCCTCTTTGCTTTAAAGAAAATCATTTGTTATCAAGGATGGCTCTCAGAAGGGATGGGGGGAAGGGGGAGGAGTGGCCACAGGGAGAAATTTAGATGATATGTCAGTAAATCAATTTAAAAAATATACTCAATCTTCAAAAAAAGATTCAATCATTCAAAACTGCTCACACAGACCCTTATTATATTACACAGATTTTTAAATGAGTTGAAACAAAAAGGGCTGTGGTGGTTAAAAAGTTTAGCCCTGGCAAAACAGACTACAGGATTTCAGGCAATCAAACATACACTGCCTTGTTTTCAGTTTGTTTGTTTTTTTTTTCCTACGCCTCTTTCTTATTTCCCTAGCAAGCTCCTTGGCTTCCAAGCTCCAGGAGGAGAGTGACCGTACAACGTTTTCTATTCATCTGGATCCCCTAAAGTGATCAGCATAATGCCTTGCATAGAATAGGGACTCAATATTTGCTGATTGAGGTTTTCTCCCCCATCTTAGAAACCCTAGCTCTCCCCCTACCTGTTCTCTAAGTCTAAGCATCTTTTTCCTCCCTTTGTGTACTGACGTAGCCCTTGGGGCAGAAAGGCATTTTCTCAGTGGATTCCTTAAGTGGTGTGGAGTAGCCTTTTCAAAGAGTAGCCTCCACTGAACAAAGAGAATCCCAACCTCTCTTTGAATATCAGCACGGGCCAGGATCATCTGAGTTCGGACAATTCCAACTCTTAAACTTTTCTTAAAACGGAGTCAATGTCTGCCTTTCTGCAACTGCCACCTACTTGTTGCTCCCTGTTCTACCCTGTGGACCTCAGCAGAACAAGACTAGAACTTTTCATGGGCTAGTCTTTCAAATATCTGAAGATTGCTACAGACTACAGGTTGTTTCAGAAGCAATCACTTCCCTCCCTATGACTTTTCTTTTCCAGGTTAAATATTGCCAGTTCCTGGGGCAGCTAGGTGGCAAAGTGGATAAAGCACTGGCCCTGAATTCAGGAGGACCTAAGTTCAAATCCGACTACAGACACTTGACACTTACTAGCTGTGTGACCCTGGGCAAGTCACTTAACTCTCATTGCCCCCCCCCCAATATTGCCAATTCCTTCCAACCAACTTTTGTAAGATATAGTCTCCAATTCTCCCTTGGTGAAGCCCACATGCATAAGTAGTGGGTAGTCTCCTAGATTCCATGGTTTGAGGAATATTGCCAAAAGACCCACGTATCTAAAGACATAAAATTCCACCATTAGAGTGTCATTTCTTTAGGGCTGAAGTATTTTTGGCTCTTGTTAAAATACCCTTGGGAAGAGCATCATGTGATAATAATCAGCCCCCACCACCTTAGTATGACTTCAGCTCAGCATGGTTCTGAGAGAATGGGCCTTGGATAGAAAAGATTTAAAGAGGGCAATGAGGAAAGGAATAGGTCTGGAGCTACAAGAGGTGTGTAAAGGACCAGTGGCTAATGTGCATGGAGGGAGTCTTCTGAAGTTCCATACAGTTCCCCTCACCCCCACCCCCATAATAGGCTCTTTACCACCTTAAAGGGGTCCTAGTTGGAATTAGCAGAATTTCAAAGATCACTGATTGTGTGTGTGTGTGTGTGTGTGTGTGTGTGTGTGTGTGTGGCAGTTGGGGTTAAGTGACTTGCCCAGGGTCACACAGCTAGTAGGTGTCAAGCGTCTGAGGCCGAATTTGAACTCAGGTCCTCTTGAATCCAGGGCCAGTGCTCTATCCACTGCGCCACCTAGCTGCCCCTCAAAGATCACTGATAACCAAGTAAACAGAATAAGACTATACTTGGGGTGGCCCAGAGTTGAGGTATTGTTATGGGTGAGGTGTCCAGGTTGTTTAACCTCCTAGTAACTGGAATAACAATCATAGTCCATTAGAAGTTTTGGATTTCATTTCCATTGCTACAGAACAATAGCAAATTTCTTCCAGTTAACCATAGAGGCCCAGAAACTCAGTCTGGTCTTAAAAGAAATACAGAAAAACAACTTTAAATAGAATATTTAGAAACTACATTCTGCATCAGGAAAGTTGGCAAAACACAACCAACACCCAAAGAGTTCACGCTAAAGGGGGAAGGCCCCTAGGGAAGGGTGAATAGCCAGCAAATCTGCAGACGCTTGACCTTTCCTCCAAAGTATGATGTATCTGGCAAGAGAAGAGGGCCAACTCCATATCAGGGCAATTGGTATGCTAAAGGTCTCGTACTTTCTGGACTGCCAGGACGCCCCCTTACTGTCATACAGTATGCATAGGGTCCATGAGGCATAGGTTCTTTCCATTTTCTTTGGTATTAAGTGTAGGGTCATAGGTCTAGAAGTTTGGTTCTTAACTTGGGGTCCCTGATTTTGTTTTTTTAAAACAATAATTAAAATTCAGCAATACCACTACTTGGTTTATATCCCAAAGACATCCCCAAAAGATTAAAAGACCTATTTGTACAAAAATATTTATAGCAGCTCTTTTTGTGGTGGCTGAAAATTGGAAATCAAAGGTATGCCCATCCAACTGGGGAATGGCTAAACAAACTGTGCTTTATGATGGTAATGAAATATTGCTGTGCAGTAAGAAATGGCAAACAGGATGACTTCAAAAAAGCTTGGAAAGACATGTATGAAATGATGTATTGGGAAGAAGGCAGAACCAAGAGAACTGTACACAGAGACAGCAATATTGTTCAGTGAGGACCTGCGAATGACTTGACTATTCTCAACAATACATTAATCCAAGACAATCCCAAAAGAATACTGATGAAACATACTCTCCACCTCCAAAAAAAATAACTGATATTGATGGAACAGACTGGAGCATTCTATTTTTCACATTCTTTCATTAAGTGACAAATATGATGGTGTTTTGCATGATCATATATGTATAACCCATATCAGATTATTTGCTGCCTCAGGAAAGGGAAAGAGGAGGGAGGGAAGAAGGGATAGAGATTGGAACAGAAAAATATGAATAAAAATGGTTAACCTGAAAAAATATTTTGGAAATCTACATTTGAACATAACCAGTTTCCTTTGTGACCCTATGCATTTTATTTTATGCATGTCAAGACTTTATTCTGAGGAGTCCATAGGTTTTACCAGCCTCCTAGGACACAGACAGGGTTAAGAACCCCTGACTCAGAGCTGAGAAAGCACCCTTCTGGTCCAACCCCGCCTCATTTTACATATCAGGAACCTGAAGGCAGTTAAGTGGGTTGGCCAAGGTCACAGCAGCATCCCCTACTACAATCATGCCCTGATGTCTTGATGACATGGAGGTGACACTTGGGTCCTCAAAGATCAAACCTTTATTGTGTGCACTACTTCTGGCAAGTGCTACAGAGCCAGGATACGGAACATACATTGTCTGAGGAGCCATTTGAGTGTGGTAAGGCTCATACTAGCTGGCTCATTTTTGTAACCCTAGCAACAATTGTAGGAGGCCATCTACTAAGGCACAGAGTGGAGTGAGAGAGACTCCACCATATTGATGAAATGATAGACCCTTGAAGTTCTTGAAAATAGGGATTGTTTCGGCTTTTAGATCTGTAACCCTGGCTCCTAGCACAGTGCTTGGCACACAGTAAGAACTTAAGAAGCGCTTGTCAATCGCTCGACTGATATTACGTGGGCTTTTCTATCTAAAAGTGGCAAAGCCCATTTACCAAGGAAATCCAGTATGAAGTCTCCTTTGAGCCCTGGGAGTTAAGGCTCAACTTACTTCAGCATTTCCAAAACTGACAGTATCAATGCTCAGACACTACTGATGCAGAGCACAAAGGTTCTGCAGAGGCAGCATGGTGTGGTGGATAGAATGCTGGATTTGAATCCCACTGACCTACAAATGACAATCCGTGTAAATCCTGAGCAAGTCACTTTGAGTCTTAGGGTCTTGGTTTCCTCATCCGTATAGGTAAGAGGTTGGATCCGATGACCCTGCAGGTCTCTTCTGGCTTTAAGATTTGTGATTCTATACCACGCCATTCCTCTGCTCACCCCAACTTTGTCGTCTTGCATACAAATTTGTGATTTCCAAAAAAAAGTATCAGCTGGTTTGATAGAGACGTGTAAAGCCAAGCTGTTTATTTCTGGTGTGTCACAAGATAACCAACGTGTTATGAATTGTCAAGATTTCTCCAACTCCCATGCACAAACTTACTCCCATAACCTTTTCCGCCCATACCTCTCACACCTTGTGAAATAATGATGACTTAATACCTCAAATTTCTCCTTTAAACACCCCTTAAATAGGAGTCACAGTCACAGAAGGTCTGAATCAAGAGGAATAAAATAAACTAGTATTTCCAGTGACCATTCAATCTCATAGGAGCCCAGAACAAGAACTATACCAGTTTTAATAATGACCTATGCGAGGGAAGCTAGGTGGCACAGTGGCTAGGGCACTAGGTCTGGAGTCCGGTAGAATCTGAGTTCAAATCCAGCCTCAGACACTTACTAGCTGTACGACCCTGGGCAAATCACTTAATCCCATCTGCCTCAAAAAAAAAAAAAAAAAAGAAAAAAGAAAAAAGAAAAGAAAGAAAGAAATGACTTATGTGAAAGGTAGCCGTCATTGATTAGAAAATTTGGACTATAAGGAAAATCATATGGTCCAATTTCCTTTTCCTACATATGGGGAAACTGGGGGCCAGAAAGGTTAAGTGACTTATTAAAAGTTATGTAGGTAATAAACAAGTCGGGAATCAAAAGCCTGGGTCCTCCAAATCCAACTGCAAAATGAGACCATTCGTGCTGCCTAGCTAGCAATCAATTGTCTGTAAAGTCCTTTTACTCCATTTTATTACTTAATATTTTTTTTTTTAGTGAGACAATTGCGGTTAAGTGACTTGCCCAGGGTCACACAGCTAGTAAGTGTTAAGTGTCTGAGGCCGGATTTGAACTCAGGTACTCCTGACTCCAGGGCCGGTGCTCTATCTACTGCGCCACCTAGCTGCCCCCTATTACTTAATATTAAAAATGGAAATAACATGGCATAGTGAGTAGAGGGTTGGCCTCCAAACTAGGAAGACCTGGGTTCAAGTCATATCTCTGATATATACTGGGTATGTGAGACCCTGAGCAAGTCACTTAATCTCTGACTACCCTGGCAATTCTGTAAGATGATAACTATTCTTCCAGCTTCCTTATATATTATTATTCCTTTTCCCATACTCTATGATCCAGCTAAATTCTTTCTGTTCCTCACACATGGCACTTCATGCCTTTGTCTTAGTCATCCTTCATGTCTAGAACATTCACTCCTTCCCCCTTTCATTTGCAGTGCAAGCACCATTTTGGGGAAGATTCTCACTAAGTACCTTGTATTTATTTTATTAATATTTATTCTGCATATACTTAAATATGTACCTGTTGTCTTCCCCAATAGCATGTCCTCTTCTTGATTGCTTAATTCTTTGAATTAGTATCCCTAGCATGCGGCACAATGTCTAACACAGAGCAAGAACTTCATAAATGTCTACTGACTGAGAAGTTTCCTATACCAATGAAGTCAGGTATGATCACAAGATAAATATTAATATTAATAGCAATTTATGGTCTTGAAATCATCCCGGTGTGCCATAGGAGAAATCTTCATACAGTATACAACTGTGACCTTTGGCAAATCTATTTACATTTCTGGACTGCAATCAGATTAGATTAAATTCAATTCAACAAATCTACTGAGTGCCTGCCTACTGTAGCCCCTCCTATGAATAGCAACTCCCCCTTCCCCCCAAGCACTGTGGGACATACCACAAAGAGTCAGACTTGGCCAGACTCTACCTTCTTAGAACTTTGAGTCCAATGGCTGATTTCTGCATCAGATTTCCAAGATGATCAAACCCCACATCTTTTTTTTTTTTTTTTTTGGCAGGGCAATGAGGGTTAAGTGACTTGCCCAGGGTCACACAGCTAGTAAGTGTGTCATGTGTCTGAGGCTGGATTTGAACTCAGGTCCTTCTGAATCCAGGGTCAGTGCTTTATCCACTGCGCCACCTAGCTGCCCCCAAACCCCACATCTTCTAACCCCTGAGCTCATGTTGTTTTTACAATAGCCCTTGTACTTTAAGAATCAGAGTCACAGAGTTTGAAGGAGAATAAGAAAGCTGCTCAAAGAGGAAGAAGAAGCATGACGAAGACCCCCAGTGTTTTCCATGGCTAGCCAGTTTAGTTCCCTGGTTTCCAGGCCCACAGGTTAGAAGCAGGACATCTGAAGGTGAGGAGGTTCTAGAAGCAGACACAGCGACACCCTTAAAAAGTGACAACTGAGAGGCAGCTAGGTAGCGCAGTGGATAAAAGCATTGGCCCTGGATTCAGGAGGACCTGAGTTCAAATCTAGCCTCAGACACTTGACACTTACTGGCTGTGTGACTCTGGGCAAGTCACTTAACTCTCACTGCCCCACAAAAAAACCCAAAAAACCCAAAACACAAAAAGTGACAAGTGACAGCAAAACTAGAAATCAGATCCAGTAAAATAATCTTTTTCATAATGATGTCCCTGAGTCATTATGAAAAGGTTAAATCATATTCATACTTTTTAAGAAGGTAGGAAACAATCATTTATTAAGTGCCTATTATGTAACAAGAACTGTGCTAAGTGCATTTTACAAATATTATCTCATTTGCTCCTCACAAGCACCCTGGGAGGTCGATGCTGTTATTATTCCCCATTTTACATATGACGAAGTTAAGGCAAATAGGGTTTAAGTAACTTGCCAAGGATCCCAAAGCTAGTTAGTACCTAAGGCTGTATTTGAACTCAGGTCTTCACAACTCCAGGCCCAGTGTTCTCTCCACTGTACCACTGAGCTGCCTTCTCCAAGAAAGGGGAGGATAGAACCCAGTTTATAAGATTCTCATGCCAAATGGTTAAAATAAACATCGTTTTGTTGATGAAAAGTGTATAGTTTGAATGATCCGGTAAATTATATGCTGAAAAAAATGATGCATTACTTTATGTGGGTGATGACAAAATTGGGAGGTAGGAAGAATCTTTTGTCATCATTAGTGCTGACATCACCTACTTGGAAGCCTGATTTCAACAATTCTAGGGCTACCTTATGAAATCAGATTCTTTGCCCACCGTCTGGGCTAAGGGTCACTGCAGCGATCGTGCCCTCAAGGATCCCCAAAAGCCATGCAAGACATTCTCTGACTCTGAGCACTCATTCCCTGCGTCTCTCATTGAGCCCATTTGTAGAATGAGAAGTACTAATATTCATGCGAGGCAAGGGATGGAAGCCTTGAGTGGTTTGCAACCAGCTCTGAAATACTTCATTAATGAATGCCACAGAGCTGAAGTGTAAAATTATTATGACAACGTTGCGGACCGGGGTTTTCCTGACATCTTCCCAAGGGGATACTTTCAGAAGTAGGTTGAAGACATGTGTGGTGTGTCTATGGAGTGTTGGGTGCAGCATTTGGATGGGACTGTCAGGTGCAGCTACCGGACGGAGCCCTCCACAGCCAACTGAACCAAAAGGGCAATCTGCCTGGCCTGGCAATGACTTCCCTTGGCTTCTCAAATCTGCATAGATAGGCACCAGGGTGCAGGTGGAATAGATTGGGTTTGAAGGCCCGCGCATATGTGACATGATTGAGACAACTAGACTAGAAGCTCCCCAAGGTCAGAGTCCTGTCCTATACATCTCCAATCTCATTTTTCCTTATTCCACGGCACCCAGGAGAGCCCTCTGTCTTCATAGGCGCTTGAGGTTGACTGCGTAAATGAATAATGCATCAGTTTCCTAGACTCCTGAGACTTTCAAGGAAGAGGAATTGGGGAGAGGGGACAATGGGAAATAACACAGAGCAGGGGAAATTCCACAACCCAGTGACTATACTTAAAGCAAATCTGTGACAAAACCCCAGGGGCTCTCCTAAAATAGATGGCTTCCCAAGTTCACTGCTCTTGCTTACTGTTACTACCCAGGGAATAAAGGGACAGTCTTTTCTTTTGATCCCGACTTTGAGGCTGCAGCCATGACCCTCCTCCCTTATCAATGCCACACACATAAAATAGATCACAGCATGCATTTAAGCAGCCTCTCAGAGGCATGAGCTAAAGCTCTCAATTTAGGGTCAGAAAACCTGTGTTTAAGCACTAGCTCTGCAATTCACTAAGCTTGGGCAAGCAGGCCTCTGGACCTCGATTTCCTCATTTGTAAAATGAGGAAGTTAAACTAGATGATCCCTATGGTTCCTTCCAGTCCCAATGTCCTCTGGTTTTGTCATTTTAGTGTGAGCAAACCTGGGTGTACAGACTGTATAATTTTTTTTAATTTAATTTTTATTTTTGGTGAGGAATTGGGGTTAAGTGACTTGCCCAGGGTCACCCAGCTAGTAAGTGTTAAGTGTCTGAGGCCAGATTTGAACTCAGGTCCTCCTGACTCCAGGGCCAGTGCTCTATCCACTGTACCACCTAGCTGCCTCTACACTGTATAATTTGGCAAATTATAGGCACACAGCAGGATGACCAAGTTCTAACCAGCTTAAACCACAGCGATGGCTTCTGGACTCAGCTCTCCATCATGGAAGCTAGGGTTTCGCCCTGTCACCCTCAGTCCTTGTCTGAAGAAAGCACCGTCCTTTCTGGGTGGTCTCTGACTACAAATCCTGCGTTCAGGTCATCACTGTTTTCACTACAATTCCCTGAAAGTCCAAAGCTGTCCTTCCCTGATGCCCACGCTCGGGATCTCTGGGATCCACCTGTCTTTAGGATTGCATTCCACGGCCATTTCTGTAAGTCGCTGGTCTTGAGTTGTTGCTACAACTGGCTGGGTTCCTTCTGTGATTAATTCCTAGTTTTCTATACTCATTTTTCTTCTTTTTTCCCCTGATCCCCCGTTTGCTGTAACCTAGGTCTGTTTTAGCCCTGAGGCTTCTTTTCTATCTTCGAGCGATCCTTTGGCTGATACAAATTTTTAGTTACCAAATGACTGAATTCACATAATCAGGGAGAACATTTTTAAAGAACCTATTCTGTGCCCATGACTGTGGGAGATATGAAAGAAAGGGAAGAGCCAGTCCTTTCCTTCAAGGAGTTTCCAATCTAGTTGGGGAGAAGAGGTTTGTAGAAGCACGTATACAGAACTGGAAGGGACCTCAGAGGCCGTCTAGCAGCACCCCCAAACCAAGTTTTGTACATGCAGAAAAACAAAGGCCTGGGGTGGCTAAATGACTTGTCCACAGACAGGCAGATAAGAAGCATCACAAGTAGGATTTGAACCCAAGCTCTCTGACTCCAGAGACACTGCACCCTGAACATACATGACACAAATAAAGGACAGTTCTATGTTGGAAGTAAGAACAGGGGCTGTTAGATGGCACAGTGGATAGAGCACCCACCCCGGAGTTAGGAAGACCTGGGTTCAAATCCAGCCTCAAACACTTGACACTTATTAGCTTTGTGACCCTGGGTAAGCCAATTAACCCCAATTGCCTTGGAAGGAAGGAAGGAAAGAAGGAAGGAAGGAAGGAAGGGAGGGAGGAAGGAAGGAATCAAAGAAGAAAGAAAGAAAGAAAGAAAGAAAGAAAGAAAGAAAGAAAGAAAGAAAGAAAGAAAGAAAGAAAGAAAGAAAGAAAGAGTAAGTGTAATAGAGCTTCAGAGAAGGGAGCAGTTACAATGGGCTAGACTGGGGCTTCTTAAACTTTTTCCACTTGCAATCCCTTTTTGCCTGAGAAATTTGTATGTAATTCCGGGTATATAGTTATATAAAACAGGTATACATAACCTTTTACTGTTGCTAAATTGTTGTTACCGATATAGGTGACCCACAGTTTAAGAAGCTTTGGGCTAGATAGATCAGGAGGAGAAGACTTCATAGAGAAGAGAAGATTTGAGCTGGGCCCGGAGAGATTTAGGTGAATGGAATAGAGATGGGAGGACGTCTCTGGCTGGGAAAATAGAATGATCAAGAGGTCAAAATACAGAACAAGCACTGCTTTGTGAGGGACAGTGAGGAGAATGTCCTCATCAGAACAAAGGATTTGCATGGGGGAAAACAGTGGAATTTATGGTTAGGTCTTAAAAGCCAGAGAGATGCTTGGCCTTGATATGGTGGGCAATGAGGATCCCATTAAAAGTTCTTGAGCAAAGGTCACTGTGGTGCTTTAAGTCTGGCAGTCTTGCACTGGATACTTTGGAGGGGCCCTGGGGTAGAGACTAGAAGCAGGAAGAAGCATGGACATGTTACTTTAACCATCCAAATCTGAGGGCATAAGGGTTTAGGCTGGGCTAGTAGCAGTAAGAATGGAGAGAGGAAGGCGAGCTTTTTCTATAGCTAAAAAAAGAACATGATTAAAGAATATGTTTTAAGTTTGTTTGATCTATCTATCTGTCTATCTATCTGTCTATCTATCTATTTATTTTTGGTGAGGCAATGGGGGTTAAGTGACTTGCCCGGGGTCACACAGCTAGTAAGTGTCAAGTGTCTGAGGCCAGATTTGAACTCAGGTCCTTCTGAATCCAGGGCCAGTGCTTTATCCACTGTGCCACCTAGCTGCCCCAAGAATATGTTTAAAAACAGCAATTTATCTGTAACTCTTGGTATGAAGTTTGTCTTGGGGTTAGCTCAGGAGGTCCTTTATTTGGGGGGGGGCAATGAGGGTTAAGGGACTTGCCCAGGGTCACACAGCTAGTAAGGGTCAAGTGTCTGAGGTCGGATTTGAACTCAGATCCTCCTGAATCCAGGACCGGTGCCTTATCCACTGTGTCACCTAGCTGCCCCCCAGGAGGTCCTTTTTGATCCCTAGTATCTATGAGAAGTGTGGCTCAGCCAGGCCCTAAATATCCTATACCAGGCAAGAGAAAGAATTCCCCCTCTCTCCATTCTCACCCCTTCCCCATAACTCTTAATTCACCCCAGAGCATTTGGCACTAGGTCACATGGCAGCCCAAAGGCCTGGCCCCATTCCCACTCCTCTAAAGCATATGGCAACTGGGACACTCTTGTGCCTCACTCCTTTGCAAGTGTGAGGGGGTACTACTCAGGTCAAGGAGCCAGGCCACTGAGCATACTCTGCCCAAGTGGAAGGAAGAATAGAAACAGAGCTGCATTCATTCAGTAACTGAGCCAAACAATCAAGGAAGCAGCTTCCCTGGTGATCCACCGGGCAGCTCCTTTGCTGGGCTACTGTTGCTCTGGGGACACGCGTGGCTACCCCAGCCTCTGCTGCCTTTCCTCAATTGGGGAAGGACTTCTCATGCTCCTTGGCAAATAGGCATAGGATCTTCAGCTCCTATAAAATAGCCCACTATACAGATGACCACTACACAAAGGTCTTGGACTATCCAACTCGTATACTCTCTGCCATGTATATTAATCTCCCCAAAGACCCCAGAGCTCAGAGGATCGAGGTGGTGACTCCAGGGGAATGGAATATAGGTCCGGCTGCCATAAATTTCTGTTTCCTCCACAGTCATTATTCATTTGTTTTGCCTTTGGGAATTGGAGTGTGTAATATGATTCATGACTTAGTTTTCCAAATCAAGCCACTTAATGCTGCTTCAAGGCGAACCCGAACATTCAGTCTCCATGTGGGAGCCAATGGAAATCAGGAATCAGCCATAGGAGGCCCATTCTGCCCTTCCTTGCCCATGCCCCACCCCACCTCCCAAGGCAATCAAAGGACCCAGAGAGAATGGAGTTAGCCGGACCAAAAGCCAAGGTAAACAAAGCTTAGTCAAAAGTGAACTTTCCCCAGGGAGCAAAAACAGAATGCCACTTACACCATTCAGAGATATTCCACTGCTCCCAGGGAAGAGACCAGGTAGCAAGTGCTACCAGTAAAGGTATATACAGTGCTCTAGATACCTGTCTTTGGTTGATACCAAAATTAGCTGTATGATCTTAACATCACCCCCAGAGTTCTGGCTAATCTTGTGAACAATCAGGGAAAACATGCTCATTAAATGGGTTGCAAAAGCTGTCACTCATGAACTTGAACTAAAAACTTTTGTTGCCAAACCCGGCCCTTGACAAAACTGGGAAGTGACCAAGTTTTCCTTCAATGCCCTTTAAGAATCATTTTACCAGGTTTCAGCAACCTCTATGTCCCTATGCCCTTAACTGAGCCAGTAGTCTACGCCCTACTCTGCTTCAAATCCCTCTAGTAATTTAAGAAAGCAGAGAAAAACGATCTATTTTTGTTTTGTTTTATTTATTTATTTTTTTTAGTGAGGCAATTGGGGTTAAGTGACTTGCCCAGGGTCACACAGCTAGTAAGTGTCAAGTGTCTGAGGCTGGATTTGAACTCAGGTACTACTCCTGACTCCAGGGCCGGTGCTCTATCCACTGTGCCACCTAGCTGCTCAAAACGATCTATTTTAAACTAAGATGTCAGTGGTTTAAAGTTTGTCCCTCCCTAGGATATCGATATTTGAAAAGAATTTACACAACAACTTTGGTATTGTTAGTTCCTCCTTTCTCGAAGAAGACCATGACATTGGGGTGATGTCATGACTTGCACTGAATTGGATTTAAGTGAGGGAGGGCTGTGCAAGGTCATCAACCCTCCCTCTCTTCTCCAGAGTCATCTGGGTGAAGTGGCAAAATATACATCAAGACAACTGGAGATGGCCTTGGATGTTTAAGGCAATTGGGGTTAAGTGACTTGCCCAGGGTCACACAGTTAGTAAGTATCTTAGGTGAAATTTGAACTCAGATCCTCCCAACTTCAGGGCCTAGTGCTCTATCTGCTGCACCACCTAGCTGCCCCTAACTTTGTTGTATATTTAAAAGGAATAGCAAGTTGTACATAGTAAATTTGTGGTTTCATATGCACTCATCTTTTTATTGTTGAAATGCTTGTTTTGTTCCACAAATTAAAAATAAAAGAAGACAAAGAAGAAGACAATATTTGACACAAAGGAATTAATGTCTATTAGTAGAATTAGAGGCATGTTCTGGAACAAAACAAATATTTTGGTTTGTAAGGATCAAATGAGATAATATTTATAAAGCACTTAGCATAGTGCCTGATATATAGCAGGTACTTAACAAATACTTGTTTTCCCTTTCCCCCCATCATAGAAACACAGAATCTCAAGATTTTCCCGACCCTTCAAAGTGTTCTAGTCCAGGGGCAGCTGGGTGGTGCAGTGGATAAAGCACTGGCCCTGGATTCAGGAAGACCTGAGTTCAAATCCAGCCTCAGACATTTGACACTTACTAGCTGTGTGACCCTGGGCAAGTCATTTAATCCTCATTGCCCTGAAAAAAAAAAAAAACATTCTACTCCCAACTCCCTACCTGATGTGTGAATCCTCCTTCAAATATCCCTGCCAGATATCCAATTTCTGTTCTTGCATTTCCCAGGATGGGGAACTTACTCCAAAAGGCAGACCCAACCATTTGGGGGATATTTCTAATTTTTGGAAAGTTCTTCCTTACATTGAGCTAAAATCTGTCTGTTTAACCTGTCACTTCCACCCATTGGTCCTGTGTCTGTCTTCTGGAGCCAAGAAGAATCAATTTAATTTCTATCATGATGAGGGTCCTTCCTTAGTTATTACAGCAAATACCAACTCTATCTCTCTGTAAGGTTGTCCTTCCTTGATACTAATTGAGTAAGATAATACTGCTGAGCTTCCAATTGGATCTTTGCTTCTGGCTCATCTGAAGATTAGCCAGATTATGCTGACATTCAGCAGTTTGGATGACGGCTCCAGTGCCAACCATCATTAAAATATCCTTTATTTGGGCCTTCCTGGACTCTGAATCACTTCTAGATACTGTCAAAGGATATGTGATACTATCTGTTTTCTGTGAGAGCTGTGCTCACAAAGTAGAGGAGCAGCTCTGAATTATATCCTCAAACCAGAATAAGATCACAGTAATAGAAACTAAAAGAATTATACACATCCAAGATGTGAGACCAACAAAAGTTAAGTGACATGTCCAAGGTCATAGAGGTAGGGAGGGAAACAAGCATGTATTAAGTACCTACTATATACCAAGCACTTTACAAATATTATCTGATTTGATTCTTGCAACAACCATGGAAGATAGATGTTATTATTATCCTCATTTCAGAGTTGAGGAAACTGAAGCAGGCAGCAGCCAAGTGACTGGACTAGAGTCACACAGAGAGTAAGTGTCTGAGGCTAGTTTTGAACTCGGGTCTTCCTGCCTCTAGGTCCAGCACTCTATGCACTATAATATCTAACTGGGGTGGGAGGCAGCTAAGTGGCGAAGTGGATAGAACACCCCTGGATTCAGGTGAACCTGTGTTCAAATCTGGCTTCAGACACTTGATACTTACTAGCTGTGTGACCCTGGGCAAGTCACTCAACCCTCATTGCCCCACAAAAAAAAAAATCTAACTGGGATTCTAGATTTGAGTCTTATGAGTAACTGCCTCCTCTCCTAATCTGAAAAGTAAAAACCTATGGAGGTATGATAATTGTCTTCCAAGCAAGGCTGTCATGGAGAACAAAGAAGACAGTCTGTCCAGGTTCAAAAAGTTTAGGTTTAACATAGGGAAAAACTTCCTAATAATTAGAGCTGACCAAAAGTGCCATGGGGGCAGCTAGATGGCGCAGTGGATAGAGCACCGGCCCTGGAGTCAGGAGCACCTGAGTTCAAATCCGGTTTCAGACGCTTAACACTTACTAGCTGTGTGACCCTGGGCAAGTCACTTAACCCCAATTGCCTCACTTTAAAAAAAAAGTGCCATGGACTGCCTTGGGAGGCAGTGGGCTCTCCCCTAATGTGGGTTTCCAGGTGAAGGCTGAATGACCATTTGGCTGGCAGTGTTGTAGAAGGGATTTCTGGACAAGTGCAGGTTGGATTAGAAGTGACTAATTCAGGTCTTTTTCCCAAAAAATCATGGAAGGGGGAAAGGGACCCACATGTACAAAAATATTTATAGCTGCTCTTTACGTGGTAGCAAGGAATTGGAAGTTGAGGGGGTGCCCATCAATCGGGGAATGGCTGGACAAGTTGTGGTATATGAATACAATGGAATACTATTGTGCTGTAAGAAATGATGAGCAGGAGTTCAGAGAAACCTGGAGGGTCTTATGTGAGCTGATGATGAGCAGAACCAGAAGAACATTGTACACAGTATCATCAACATTGAGTGTTGACCTACTGTGATGGACTATATTCTTCTCACCAATGCAATGGTACAGAAGAGTTCCAGGGAACTCATGATAGAAGAGGATCTCCAAATCCAAGAAAAAAAAAAGAACTGTGGAGTATAGATGCTGAGTGAACCATACTATTTCTTTTGTTTTGGGTGCTGTTGTTTTTTTTTTTCTATTTTGAGGTTTTGCATCACTGCTCTGATTTTTTCTCTTGTAACAGGATTAATGCAGAAATAGGATTAATGTTATTATGTGTATATATATATATGTGTGTATATGTATATGTATATGTATATGTATATGTATATGTATAGAGATATATAGATATAACCTATATCAGATTACCTGCTGTCTAGGGGAGGGGGGAGGGAGGGGAGGGAGGGAGAAAAATCTGAAATTGTAAAGATTGTATAAACAAAAGTTAAGAACTATCTTTACATGTAACGGAAAAAATAAAATACCTTATATGTAAAAAAAAAAAAGTGACTAATTCAGATCATCGGAATCAACGAACTTTCACAGCTACTGTTGTTGCCAGGCTACTGATTTATTGAGGAAGCCGGAGTCTACAGCTAAGTCTCACTCCTCCTCATAGGTGGCATGGTAGGTAGAAGGTTGGGCCTGGAGCCGGGAAGTCCTCAGTTCAAATCTGGCTTCGGATACTTACTGGCTGTGTGATCCTGCACAAGTCACTAAACCTCTGCCAGCCTGTCTCCACAACTGAAAAATGGGGGAAATTGGGGCAGCTAGGTGGCGCAGTGGACAGAGCACCAGCCCTGGAGTCAGGAGGACCTGAGTTCAAATCCGGCCTCAGACACTTAATACTTACTAGCTGTGTGACCCTGGGCAAGTCGCTTAACCCCAATTGCCTCACTAAAAAAAAATAGGGGAAATAATAGCACCTACCTCCCCGTGTTATTGTGAGGATCAAATGAGGCACTATTTGTAAAATAGTGCCCAGAGCAAAGTGGGCATTTAATGATGATTTCCTTGTTTCCTTTCCTGTCCATTCCTGTTCATTCGAACTTGACCCGCTCCCCTCCCTCCCTCCCTCCCTCACACACCTCCAATGTGCTTCAACTGCTTCCTCCCTAGGGGCGTCCTTGCCTAAGAGGGGCATGCCCTCTTCTGGGTGCAAAATAGCTATCCGCTGCCCAGGCATCCGCATGGGGCATCTGCAAGGGTCAGCAAGGCATCACTGATGCGAACCAGGAATAGAATCAGAAGGGGCACACTTTTACTTTGGTACCATTCCCCTGAGGCCAACCCCACCTTATTTGGCCAGTGGTCCAGCCTTGGCCCCAGCCTCTGGACCTTTCTCCTGATGATGTCTCCTGGGCTATTTCTGTCACTGACTAGGGTGGGTGGGCCAAATCATCCCCTTTGGATGATGCAGTCTTTGCTGCAGATCCAGTATCAGTGTGTGACTGGCATGAGAAATGCAGCTGAGGGTCAGGCAGGAAGGCTTTGGGAGCCACCTGTCACTCTCCTCTGCCCGTTATAGAATGTGACCGAGGAAGGAAGAGCTATGACCTAATTCCCCACCTTCCACTGCCTCTTCTGCCTTCCACTTCCCTTCTACTCCATTGCTATTCAGAAGGCTCACTGACTGATTTAACTTTCTTGTTAGTTCAAGTAACATACAGACACCTGGACTCAAGGAGGCATATGGGAGCAGGGTGGTATGGGTAGCCACAGAGAAGGGAGGAATGACTCAGCCCTGGGTGACTGCTCTCCTCCCAGACTTCCTGGAGCATTTAATTGTCTCTGCCACTTGATCTGACACTACCTTACAGGGCTGTTGTAAAGATCAAATGAAATCTTATTTTTAAAGCTTTTAGCCCAATGCTTGGCACATATCGGACTTAATAAATGCTTATTCCCTTCCTTCCCCCCCCCCCCGCCCCCATCCACTATTGAATACATACTAGCTAACACTTGGTCTTAGTTATAGCTGGAATGAGTGGCTGGCCATATATGCTGTGTGATTTAGAGATGTTGAAAAGGTCCTCTCCTGTCCAAAAATCACTTTCCTTATCTGCAGGCTAATGCCTCTAATTCCTCAAACAACACCAGATATAAGACAACATGCAAATACCCTTGGAGGAGAAAACACATGGACAAAATAATTCACTGCTTGTTAGCATTTCCTGAGAACAGGTTCTGATGAAGGACTAGGGAGCATTAGTACCTGATAGGGGGTGGCAGCAGAGAGCTTTGGGGAACCTTGAAAGGATCTAAGAGAGACTGGAGGTACCAGTGGTAGAGTTCACGGATGTCTGTTTCCTATTATTGCTTGTTTCCTGGCTACGTTTTGTTTACAAGTCCCTTCAATTCAACTCATACTTATTAAGTGCCTCAGTGTGCAGTGAATAGAGCAATAGGCTTGAAGTCAGGAGGACTCCTTCCTGAGTTCAAATCTGGCCTCAGGCACTTATTACCTGTGTGATTCTGGACAAGTCACTTCATGCTGACTGCTCAGTTCCTTCTCTGTAAAATGAGCTGGAGAAGGAAGAGGCAAACCATTCCAGTTATCTTTGCCAAGAAAACCCCAAATGGGGTCATGAAAAGTTAGACATGACTAAACAACAATGTGCCAAATGCTAGGCACTGGGAATACACATTTTTTTAAATGGTCCTTAACCTCAAGGAACTTATATTTTAGGGAGGGATATAGTAGTAAAGGAATATAATAGTAATAATAACTAACATTCATATGATACTTTAAATTTTTCAAAGTTTTTTACATATTTATTTGATGCTCATTTTAGAGGGGTCTACAAGTAAACAGATAAGTAAATACAAGATAATATAAGGAGTGGGGAGAGAAAGGGGGGAGAGGGGAACCAACAACTTAAATAAGACCAAGATAAGAAAAGATTTCCTGCAGGAAGTGGTACCCAAGTTGAGTCTTAAAGGGAGCTAAGGATTGCAAGGGATATTGGAGAGGAAAAGGAAGTACACTCCAGATATGGGAATGGTTCCAGTGTGGATGGAATGTAGAATGAACAAAGGGAAGTCATGTATAGTAAGTCTGAGAAGGTGGGCCAGAGCTAGATTATGAAAGGCTTTAGATGTCAGGCATTTAAGTGACATATGGTGATAGAGTTGGCATGCAGAAAGCCTCAAGTCACATCCTGCCTTGGATATTTTCTAGCTGTGTGACCCTTAAGTGAGTCACTTAACTTCTCTCTGCCTCAGTTTCCTCATTTGTAAAATGGAGATAATAATAGTGTCTACTTCCAAGGGTTGCTGTGAAGATCAAATGAGATAACTTATGTAATGTGCTTTGAAAACCTGGGAGGGCTTTATTAATACCAGATATTACTATTATCTTATCAAAGATAAGGAGGGGTTGTAGGAAGTGACTAAAAATTTCTGAGCAAGGTGGTCACACCTACTCTTAAGGGAGATGGTTTTGGTGAGCTAGGTGAAAGATGGATTGGAGTGCAGAAGAGTCTGGGGAATCAGGCGACCAATAAGAAGGCTAGGACAATAATGGAGGGAAGGAAGGGAAGCTAAGGACCTTGGGAGAGGCGAGGCTAAGGTACGGGGAGATGAGCCATCGGGAAGTGGAAGAAAGGGATTTTCACCTGGCAAATGGTGACTGAGTCTCAAACAATCAGGGAAGGAAGTGAAGGGAATTTACCGGCCAGAAAGAGGGGCCAAGTCTTATACTTGAACATTTTAAGGCTCCGTGACCTCCTCAGTTTGGAAGCACATACTCTACAGAGTAGATTCCTTCCACAAGTTAAGAGATGCTCTTAAGACGGTTTGCTGAACCTCAGTCTTCATCAACATGTGGCCAACCGGGTCACCGTCCCCTCTCTGAACTTACCCAGGGTGGTAGGGTTGTGGAATCATAGACCTGAAGCTGGAAGGGACCCCACAGGTCATCTAGTAATAACAATAACAACAACTAGCATTTATATAGCACTTCAAGGTTTACACAGCAACTTACATGATACCTCATTTGATAGTACAACTCCCTTGAGAAAAACGAGACCAAGAGGGTTGAAATATTTTTTTCTAAGATCACACAGGTAATAAGTGGCAGATGTGGGGGCAGCTAGATGGCACAGTGGACAGAGCACCAGCCCTGGAGTCAGGAGGACCTGAGTTCAAATCCGGCCTCAGACACTTAACACTTAGTAGCTGTGTGACCCTGGGCAAGTCACTTAACCCCAATTGCCTCACTTAAAAAAAAAATAAGTGGCAGATGTGGACCTCTTACTGCAAGCCAAGCATTTCTTTCCACTGCACTACAGTGCATCTAATGAGACAAAAGACAGAGAATTCTCAGACAAGAGCTATATAGTCTATCTCAGCTGAGGATCCCATTCAGCTTAGAAGCACTCGGCTTAGCTTACTGACATTGGCACAACCTTGGAGAATCTAGATCTACATCTATACCATTAGATTGTCAGCTCCTCGGGGGCAAGGCCTGTCTTTTGCTTTTTAAATAGATCCCCAGCGCCTGTCCTTCATTCTCAAAGAGGACTATGACATCAGGAGGTGATGTCATGACTTGCACTGAATTGGATTGAAGTGAGGTAGTCACCAGCCTCACTCTCTTCTCCAGAGCCATCGGGGCCCAGTGGCAAGATACCCATCAGGGTGACTGGAGAAGGCCCTGTATATTTGAGGCAACTGGGGTTAAGTGACTTGTCCAGGGTCACACAGCTAGTAAGGTGTCCAGCGTCTGAGGTCAAATTTGAACATATGTCGTCTTGACTTCAGGGCCAGTGCTCTATCCACTGTCCTGCATATCTCCCATTTCTTATTTTACTTTACAGTTTACAAAACATTTTCCTCACAGAAATCCCATGAGGTAGGTGGTACAAGTATTAATATTTCCTTTTTGGGGCAGCTAGGTGGCGCAGTGGATAAAGCACTGGCCCTGGATTCAGGGGTATCTGAGTTCAAATCCAGCCTCAGACACTTGACACTTACTAGCTGTGTGACCTTGGGGAAGTCACTTAAACCTCATTGCCCCGCAAAACAAAACAAAAATATCTCCTTTTTTACAGATGATGAAATTAATACTCAGAGGAGTTGAGTAATTTGTCCACAATCACACAGACATGAACTTGGGATCAGGGGTCCCAGGCCCTCTGTTTCCCATCCAACAATGAATTTTCTTTCACCTCATGCTGAATCTCCCCTGAAGTGCCCAACACACCTTTCCACGCCCTTGAAAGCTAGAAGGGACCAGAGAAATCACTCAGCCCCATCATTTTACAGATGAATGAACTTAGCTGATTTATTTACTGAAGGCTCTGCCACTATCCAGTGGAAGGGCTGGGACTAGTCCTTAAATTCTTCTGCATCCTATTTCTGAAACTCTTTCAGCCACATCACCCTTGAATTGAAGTGGACTGAGTAGATGTGGCCAAGTAACCTTGCATTCCATTCCCACATGTGTTTGGAACTTCTTCTGGGCCCAGCTTCCTAAGAGTGGATGTTACAGCTCATCTCTCCCCCATTCTTCTTCTTCTTATTATTATTATTCATTCATGGGAGGAAGTTCTGAGACCAAACTGCCTGAGGTCTGAAGTCCGTTTGGAGCTTGCAAGTGGAAAAATAGTCTAGTCATGCAACATCATCATGCAATTATTTATAATTTCCAGAACAAGTCTATCTCTCACTCAGACAGGTTTGAAATAGTTCCAGAAAATTCCCAATACCCATGACAAATGGCAGTTAAGGTACAAGGACTACACTGTGGAGCAAATCGAGGAGACGTAGCTTCAGCTCTAGGGCGGCTGGGGAGGGAGGAGGGGGTTTACTAAGACAAAAAAGACCAAAAGATGGTGGTGTTGGGAGGGGAGCCCAAGCCTGCTACTTCTGGCTTCTCTCATTTGTGTTCTCAAAACACAGTGGAGTGATAGGAGGGTATACTAATGATGAAGTGTACAGCACGGGACTGAGGAATGAAGCAACTAGGACAAAAATCCCTAGAGGACATGGGTCATTTGAGGTAGAATTCTGGGCCCTGTGTCTGGGAAATGGGAGATGCTGGTTTGCAAATTCAAACACAGATGCTCTTCAGTGCCTTCTAGGAAGTGCCTGATGGAAATCACCACATTTGTATAAACAAACAACAACAAAAAAAGAAAACCGAAAGGCAAGCTCCTTCCCCCTCCACTTTTGTCCCCTTCTTCCCTAGCCCAAGCACTGATCTGAATACTGATCTTGTGGGGCTCATCCCTGGCTTTCAAATTGTTTAGTGAATTGTCCATTAGAGAAAATTAGAGAGGCTAGATCAAGGAGGGACGGGAGTAGGGGGAGAAGAACATGCCGGATGCTTTCTCACTTGTACATGAGAATGATGATTCAGCCACTGAATTCTCCTAATACCATTAGGGCAACTATGCACCAGAGAGCTTTGACAGGGGATGAAACTGTTCATCCCACAGTGAACCCTGGGAAAGTCGCAAGCTCTCTGAGCCACAGTCCTCAGCTGTCAAATGGAATAGCTGAGTTAGATGAGGTAAAAGACCTCGTCAAGCTCTACTTATGTCCACAGTGCCTAGCTCTGTGACTGGCAAGTATTAGGTGCTTAATAAATGCTGGTTGGGGGGGCAGCTAGGTGGCGCAGCGGATAGAGCATGGGCCCTGAATTCAGGAGTACCTGAGTTCAAATCCCACCTCAGACACTTAACACTTACTAGCTGTGTGACCCTGGGCAAGTCACTTAACCCCAATTGCCTCACCCCCCCCCCCAAAATGCTGGTTGGTTGAATGAGACTTCTCTACCTGGAGTGAGGAACCTTTTTCTTTTCTTTTTCTTTTTGAGGGTTAATAATTCAGAAGAAAACAACTTTGATCAAGAAGTCTTAGAAATAAAAAATAATTTAATTTGATTAAATTAGAGCTAAATTTAATTTAATAATTTAATAATAAATTTAATAAATTTTAATAATAATAACAATAAATTTTAATTTAATAATTTAATAATTAATTTAATTTAATAATTTAATTTGATTAAACTAGAGCTGGTAATAGAAAGCATTCCACACATTTGCTTTGTAAATTAAAGATGTCTGAAATGCTCTATTTTATTAAACAAATAACAAAACAAAATCTGCTTTAGTCTTGTATCAGAGGGAGCTAGGTAGTGCAGGAGATAGAACCCGGGGCCTGGAGACCAAGACCTGACTTCAGATCCAGCCTCAGATAATTACTAGCTGTTTGACCCTGGGCAAGTCACTTAACCTTTGTCAACCTCAACTTCTTCATCTGTAAAATGGGAATAAAACTTCCCAGGTTTGTGGTGAGGCTCAAAAGACATAAGATTTATGAAGTGCTTTGCAAACCTTAAATAAAGCACTACATAAATACTAGTTATTATTGATCTGAGTTAAGGAAGAGAGAATCAAGAGGAAAGATGAGAGAAAAGGAAGGGAAAATAGAAAAAAAAAGAGATGAAATAACAGACATAGAGAAAGGAGGTATATCTGAAGGTATGCAGAGAGAGCATATATAGGCACCAATAAAAAGTTTAAACACAGGGTATCCCCAAAGTCTTGGTGCAGCTTTAGGCTTTAATATCCAGAAACATACATAGAGAGACACATAGAAGGGATAAAGGGCATGAAAAGGAGAGAAAGAGAGAAGAGGAATGAGAAAAGAGAGCATATAACATTTCCATTTTGTAATCTTTAAGGAAAGTAAAGAACTTCTTAATGATGTTGCATTTTTGCAACAATGGATTCACATGGGAGTGATGGTGGACTCTGTCTCCTATCTCCCTAACTGGAATGCCCTCTCTTCTCATCTTTACTCCATGGGGTCCCCCACTCTTCCTAGAAGAAACCACTCAAGTGCCATCTTCTACATTTCTTAAGCCTTGTATACATGATTCCCCAGCTGCCCTAGCAGGGCTCTCCCTGTCAAACTGTCTTACATTTCACTCCTCTATATTCACCCAATTTATATTTATTCTGTTTATATGCACATAGGTACCTCTCATCTCTATTAGAATTTAAGTTCCAGGGGCAGCTAGATGGTGCAGTCGATAGAGCACCAGCCCCGGATTCAGGAGGACCTGAGTTCAAATCTGGCCTCAGACACTTGATACTTACTAGTTGTGTGACCCTGGGCAAGTCACTTAACCCTCATTGCCTTGCCCCCCCCCAAAAGAATTTAAGTTCCTTGGAAGTAGGATTTGTTTCATTCTTTGTATCTGTATCTCCTTCTAGCATGCTGCTTGTCACATAATTGGTGTTGAATATATGTTTGTTGACTGACTGATTATGACAGGGATGGTCCTGAAGGGGAGTTCATCCCTAACCCAAACTTGCTCATACTTTCTATGGAGGCATTTTTGAGTTTATCATAGGGGACATTACGATTTTTTATCACTCAGCAATAAAGAGGTAGCTGTTAAAAGCTGTTAAAAGCGTGACTTTTTGGGAGGGTAAGTGGTCTTTGAATTACTGTGGGGAGGAAAGGGATTCATTCCCTTCTCCATGACCTTTCTTCTATCAAGGATAATATTAGGTAGAATGAGCTATTATACTTTCCTAGGGACTCAGTGCCAACCTGGCAGGAGATTGGGTTCTGATCTAATACATCGTTAAGTTCTATGACTATGTATTTATGTATGTATGTATGTATCCATCCATCCATCCATCCATCCACCCACCTATCCATCCATCTAATCATCCGCCCACCCATCCATCTAACCGCAATGATGAGTTCTCAGAATTTGGTAAATGAATATGCTCATTCCAGCTTAGTGTAAAAAAAGTCCAAACAAACCAACCCTTCTCAGGGTGGGTTAATACTATTACTACTAACAATTGATGCTTTATATACATCCTCTTATCTGAGCTTCACAATAACCCTAGTCAGAGAGGCAGCATAAGTATCACTATCCCTGTCTAACAGATGAGGAAATTTTGGCACACAATGTCACCATGTAAAGTGTGACATTTCTCTGAGCTCGCACATCTAACAAATGGCTCAGCCAAGACTTGAACCCAGGGTTTTATTTTGTTTGTTTGTTTGGTTTTTTTACTCTGAACACTAGAGCTGCCTCCAGGATGGTTCCTTGACTCTATAGCAAGGATAATATTATGAAGCTTTCATGTCTACTGTAGCAAGAAATTCCTTTTCTTCACATGAAACAGCAAAGTGGAAACAGTATCAGCCTCTAGAAATGATTGTCTTCTGTGGTACTAGCCTCCCTTCTCTGAATACTTCTTCCTCCTTGACAGACCTAGGACCCTCATATTTTCTCCAACTGTTTTAATCAAAACCTACTTTCAAGAATGGATCTAATATCATCCATTCACATTCTAGTGTGAACTGGTTTGTCAGTATGGCACCCCTTTCTGAGGTATTTGTGGTTTTGTAGAATCTTAGAGTACACTGATGTAGCCATGTTGATAGATGGCTACAAATCTTGGAATGTCAAACTCTCCAATGAATCTAAATTGTGGATGAGGCAAAGGACCATGAAAAGACATAGAAGGTGAAAATAGGTGGTGTGTTACAAGTGATCATTTGTGTGTAAGAAGTAGCATAAAATATCTCACCTTGGAAATATATGATTGGAGAAGGAGGTAGGTTGGTCATATAGAAAGATCATGGGATTACACAGACATCTCAAGTATCACACTGGTAATAATATGACGATTTAAAAAAAAAGTGTTAGAATGGGGGTTCTTAACATTTCTGTAACATGATGCCCTTTAGCAGTTGGTATAGACCCCTTCTCAGAATATTAATTTTATCTGCACAAAATAAAATACATGGGATTATAAAAGAACCTAATTATATTTAATTATCAAAATAGGTTCCTTCTTTTTTTTTCAGGGCAATGAGCGTTAAGTAACTTGCCCAGGGTCACCCAGCTAGTAAGGGTCAGGTGTCTGAGGCTGGATTTGAACTCAGGTCCTCCTGAATCCAGGGCTGGTGCTTTATCCACTGTGCCACCTGGCTGCCCCTAATTATCAAAATAGTAATAGCTAGCATTTATACAGTACTTTAAGGTTTGCAAAGTGCTTTACATATGTTATATCTCATTTGAGCCTCACAATAGCCCTGAGAGGTATGTGCTATTATAATCCTGATTTTACAGATAAAGAAACTGAGGCTGAGAAAGGTTAAGTGACTTGCCCAGAATCTCACCACTAATAAGTTTCTGAGGCAGTATTTAAACTCAGGTCTTCCTGACTCCAGCTCCCATACTCTGTCCCCCTAGTTGCCTCCCCCAAGTACATGGATCTTAAGTTAAGAACCACCGTCCTAGGGGCAGAATATCTGAACTTTTATAGAAGATTTATAGGAAGACATGGACAGGAATTATTTGGGATGAATTGTGTGTGGGTAGGTCATGACCTACTGTAATGGAAAGAGAACAAACATCAGTGAACTCATAAAACCAATAAAGTATAATCAATCCATTCAATCCATAAACCCTTTTTAAGCACCTAATGTGTGTCAGGCACTGAGCTGGGCACTATGAATGAAATCACCCTCTGTTTACACATCAAGCTAGCCCTGAGAGTTTGGAAATGTTCCTTCTGGCTTGTTGCAAAGAGCTGAATTCCTTGCTATGCAAAATCTAGCCCCCATCTAAGCCTTGGATCCACCTGAGAGAAAGCCCTTCTTACCCAAGACTCGTTGGCGTGTAAGAGCCAGCCGCATCAATCAAGCCTTCCCACTGATGTTCCAAACCCCTCAGCACACCCACTGACGTGAGGGAGATCATGCTTCCCGGTACCTGTTCCAGGCTTCCTTAAAAGGAGCAAATTCAGATTTTGGGCACCAGCAGTTGAGTTTTTGCCATGTTATGTTTGTTTGTTTGTTTGTTTGTTTGTTTGTTTTTTGCAGGGCAATGAGGGTTAAGTGACTTGCCCAGGGTCACACAGCTAGTAAGTGTCAAGTGTCTGAGGCCGGATCTGAACTCAGGTACTCCTGAATCCAGGGCTGGTGCTTTATCCACTATGCCACCTAGCTGCCCCTTTGCCATGTTATGTTAGCTAGGATTTTGTGTGTCCCACAGAAGGGAGCAAGACACAGCAGTGCTATCCAGCAAACACCATGAACCAGGGCACATCTATCTCCAGTTGTAGAGAAGTAATCCAAAGCATAGGACCAAATGAAGGATGGTTCAATAGATATGTCTTTGTAGTTTTTTTAAAGTGGGTTATATGTAAACCTCAATTTCATTTTGCAAACAATGTGTGGAATAGACTGGAGTAGGGAGATATTTGAGGCAAGGAGACACATGAGGAGACTGTTGAAATAGTCTAGGCTGAGAGACAATGAGAGCCCTCCTTGATGTGAGAGCTGAGTGACTATAAAGAAGGGGTCAGCTGTGAGAGATATCACTAGAGGGAGAAGTGGCAAGATTTGGCAACAGACTGGATACGTGGGACGAGGGAGCATGAGGAGTCAAGGACTTAAAATTTTGTTGCTGCCAAGTCATTTTTCAGTCGTGTCTGACTCTTCATGACCCCATTTGGAGTTTTTTGGGCAAAGATAGTGGAGTGGTTTGCCATTTCCTTCTTCACATCTTTTTTTTTTTTGGTCCACCTTATTTTTACAGATGGAGAAGTAAAGCAAACAGGGTTAAGTGACTTGGCCAGGGTCACAGAGCTAGCAAGTGTCTGAAGCCAGATCTGAACTCACAAAGATGAGTCTCCTTGACTTCAGGCCCTGCACTCTATCCACTGTAGCCCCAAGGATGCAAATGAAACAATCCTAATTTGGCAGCTTGTATTTTACTAGGGATGACAAGTGAATGAATAAGCATATGCAACTGAGAAGACCAAGAAAGACCTCCTGTAGAACATGGTACTTGAGCTGAGTCTGGAAGGGAGAGTGAGATTCTATGAGATCAAGGGAAGAATGCATTCCAGGCACAGGGAATGGAAATGGAGGCTGTCGAGTGGTTTATGAGGGACCAGGGCTAAGAGGAAATCTCAAAAGTGGAATGATGGAAGGTGTGCTGGCCTTGGGTTCCAGTTCCAGCTTGTCTTGAGTTTGCTTTGGCACTTTAGGCAAGTGACTTTATCTGGGTGTCTCCATTTTTTTTTTTTTTTTTTTGGTGAGGCAATTGGGGTTAAGTGACTTGCCCAGAGTCACACAGCTAGTAAGTGTCTGAGGCCGGATTTGAACTCAGGTACTCCTGAATCCAGGGCCGGTGCTTTATCCACTTGTCTCCTTTTTAAAATCTTTAAAATGGGGGGATGTTGGCCAAATGATATTTCTACTTTTTATTTGTTTTGGGGTTTGGGTTTTTTTTTTTTTGGTGAGGCAATTGGGGTTAAGTGATTTGCCCAAGGTCACACAGCTAGCCAGATTTGAACTCAGGTCCTCCTGACTCCAGGACAGGTGCTCTATCCACTGCGCCACACAGCTGCCCCCCAAATGATATTTAAAGTCTCTTTCAGCCTGATGAGTTCATAATATAAGTATGCCTACTGATCATGTATAGTTTATATTGAATTCCTTGAGTTCTTGGAGGGGATGGGGGGGGGAGGAAGAGAATTTGGAACACAAAGTTTAAAAAAATTTTTTGATGTCAAAATTTATATTTACATGCAATTTGGGAAAATAAAACTTAATGGGAGAAAAAAATCTCAAAATAAGGGGCAGCTGGGTGGCACAGTGGATAGAGCACCAGCCCTGGATTCAGGAGGACTTGAGTTCAAATGTGGCCTCAGACACTTGACACTCACTATGTGACCCTGGCCAAGTCACAATCCTCATTGCCCTGCCAAAAAACCAAACCAAAACAAAACAAAAAAGCTCAAAATATTTCTCATCACAAGACCTAAATGAGAACAAATAACTCCTGAGCTCATAGAAATAACTCAGTCTGGTTCTTAGATGGGGATTATAAAAAGGGTGAGAAGTTTCTCCAAGTGGTCATAGGGCATGGACTAAGGAATTAAACTCTCTCAGCCTTAGCTTCTTCATCTATAAAATAAAGGGTTGGACTAAATGACTTCTCCCAGCCCTCTTACCTTGAAATTCTACGGTTCCTATTTTAAAATAAAATCATGATTTCACATAAAAAATAACATAAGTATGCCTTTGAAAATGCTAACATTCTTCCTATTTGCTATCTGCTCCTGGACAGAATTCAAAAGCAAACTACAGAACAAAAATACATGGGGTCATGTTCTTAATGGTGGCCATAGAGAGCTAGGAGCAAGGGTACTCTGTCAAGGGGAATAACATCATCGTAGTAAATCTCCACCCTCACCCCCCCCAAAAAAATAATTTGGCCATGGTGGAGCCTCTGTCCTTCCCAATTGACACCTTACAATGAAATCCTCCAGGGCTGAGAGCCCTGGCCAGATGGACAGCTGTGGAAAGGAATTCAGCAAGTCATGGAGGAAGGGAAAGGGGTAGAGTTCCCAGCCCTGCTGTTCAATACCACCTGCCCCAGAGGAGAAGGCCAGGTCCCCAGATTTGACCTCTAGGGATTTGATGGGGCTTGTTCCCTGGCCAGGTGTTTTTCTGATGCCTCTTGGCAGGATACAGATCTAGCTGCAGCCAAGTCATGGGGTCTGCAGGCCTCGTAGCTCTCTCTATTTTCCTGGACACATCTCTGGCCCTTCTTACCTCTAAGCACACCACTTCCTAGTGCTTGGACAATGCTTTATTTCGAAACAGAGAGCCAGCAGTGGTGACATCGGGAAGAGAGAGCTCTTTAGAAATCAAGGTACACCTTTTATTACCGTGTTATTCTAGCCTCGGCCTCCCCACCTCTGCCCCATGCTGCACACCTCTGCCAAACGAATCCTCCTGAAACAGTGGTTTTCAGATGTTTGGGAAAACCTTCAACAGAATTGCCAGTATAGTTCTGTTCGGTTCAATTTGATAAACAATTTTTAATAGAACATTTAGAGCACTATGCTAGGCCCTGGGGATTGTGTGTGTGTGTGTGTGTGTGTGTGTGTGTGTGTGTGTGTGTGTGTGTGTGTGTGCGCGCGCGCGCGCGCTGAATAATCCGTGGTTTCTGCTTTTATTTAGCTTTCAGTATACTGAGGAAATGAATATTTCTTGAAGAGGAATCGAACCCAGGTTGTGAGAGAACCATTAAGACTAAAGCACAGACGTGTTTACTTGGTATTCAGGCTCCTCACAGTCTGACTCCAATTAAACTCTTTGCATTTCTCTCTGTCTCTCTCTATCTCTCTGTCTCTCTGTCTCTGTCTCTTTCTCTCTCTCTCAGGTTCACTAATCCCCAAATATATATTCCTTCCCATATAATACCTCCTTTAAAGTCTGCAAACCATTTTTCCTCACAACAACTTCATTACTTAGGTTGAGAAAGTATTATTATTTCCTTTTTCCAAAACCTCTGAGAGGCTGACTCACCTATGGTGACACAGCTCGTAAGAGTCGGTCTGAGACTGGCTTCAAACGCTGCTTTCCTGACTCCAGGCCTAGCACTAAGTCCCTTAAATTGCCTACTTCTGTGACCTTTGGTAAACCATTTAACTTCCATGGATCAGTTTCCTCATCTGCAAAATTAAATGTTAGCCTGGAAGTCCTCTGAGGTTCTTAATCTATGATGCACAACAGTAGACTGCCTCACATGCCTATTCTCCTCCACGCCTTTGCTTATGCTGTGCCTGTTGCTTGAAATGATATCCCTCTTCTCTGAGAAGCCTGAGGAATATCTCATCTCAGCCCACAGATAGGGAGAGCCAATATCTCTCACCGGCACTCCTAGAGTACTAACTGTTGACAACACCTATCTGACACCTAGCATTTTTGTATATGTCTTATCTCCCAGGCAAGACTACAAGCTTCACCTCTCATACTGTCATTTTCCCCATAGCTCCAAGTCTAGTGCCTTATACATAGGAGGCTTCCCAATAAATATCTGTTGATGAGATTTTTGATGAATTCATGGATGATGGATCCATCATTAATTAAGGGAAGCTTGTCAATATTCTGGGTCACTACTAAACTTCTGAGGTCACCCTGCACGGAGTACCTTTTTTGTCTTCCCTCCAAAAAAAAAATCCCTTGGTTCCAAAAGCAGAGACATGAAGCTGGCCTGAATGGATCCAGGATCTGACCCAAAAGAACAAGTCCTGGGTTCTTATGTAAGTATCTTTAGCTGCATTCTTCTGAAATAGTTCTCCAAACACAAAAACGTCCTTTTAGTCAATATTTACTGAGCACTGTGTGCTCAATCTTATGCTAAATGCTGGGGGTGGGATACATATTCACACACATATATAATTTACATGTATGTACATATGTAAATATATATATAAACAAGAAATAGTCCTTGACCCAAGAAGTACATTAATCTCTTTGGGGAGACAAGCTGTCCTATAGTGGAGTAAATGTTGGGCTTAGAATTAGGAGACCTTCACCTGACTCCTAGTTCTAATACTCATTAGCTTTGTGATGGTCATTTCTTAATCTCCTGTTCTCCAACTATCTGTTGCATCTGACCCTGTTGACCAGTTCTTCTTCCATTGGGATTTTTGTGACCCTGCTCTTCCTTGGTTCTCCTCTTATCTGTCTGACCACTCCTCAGCTTCCTTTGCTGACTCATTATCCATAGCATGCCCCCTAAATGTAAATTTTCACTGAGGTTCTGTTGTCAGACTTTTTTTTTCCTTCTCTTTCTATACTTTTCCACTGGTAACCTACCTCATAAACTCCACTAAGCAGATGACTCAGTCTCACGCTTGAGCTTTAAGCCCACATTTTGTTGTTATTGTTGAGTCTTGTTCAATTCTTCATGACCCCATCTGGGGTTTTCTTTGCAAAGATACTAGAATGCTTTGTCATTTCCTTCTCTGGCTCATTTTACAGATGAGAAAACTGAGGCAAACAGGGTGAAGTGATTTGCCTGGGGTCACGCAGACACTAAGTGTCTGAGCCTGGATTTGAACTCAGATCTTCCTGACTCCAGGCCTAGTACTCTCTATTCACTATGCTACCTAGCTTTCCACTTAGGGCCCAACACACATGTATTTATAAATACATATACAAATACATATATACATTTGTGCTTGCCTCAAAAAGTACATTAATCTCTTTGGGGAGATAAGCTTTCCTCTCTCTTTCTCTCTCTCCATACACACACACACACACACACATACACACACACACACACGTGTGTGTTTGTGTGTATATGTATATGTATATATGTATATATGAGTGTGTGTGTATGTGAATATGTATCCCACCCCAGCATTTAGCACACAGTGCTCAGTAAATATTTGCTAAAATATTTTGCCTATTGGATATTGCCTGGCATGGGATGTTCCAGAGACATCTCAAGCTCAATGTATCTAAAACTGAATCCTTTTCCTTTCCTGCAATAGTTTAGCTGATCTGCCTTCTCCCCTACTTATAACAAAGGCATGACAAAAGTGAATGGTTATTTTGGTACAGTGTAAACAGGGCCTTGTGGCATCTGCCTTCCGATCAGGAAAAGTAGGCAGATATAGCTATTGTTTTATCTCATCAAATGCCATCTTTTTTTTGTGTGAGGCCTTTGGGGTTAAGTGACTTGCCCAGGGCCACACAGCTCGTGAGTGTTAAGTGTCTGAGGCCGGATTTGAACTCAGGTACTCCTGACTCCAGGACCAGTGCTCTATCCACTGAGCCATCTAGCTGCCCTTCAAATACCATCTTAATAATAAAATATTTACCAAAATGGAAGTCAGAGAATTCTGTAAGTAAATACAAATGACAAATCTCTTCATCATTGAGTATTTAGCCAAATAATGCTCAGTATTTTGTCCGATGATCTTCCCATGTGAATTTGCAAGAGCAAAGGTGTCAAGCCTGCTGCCCTTGGATCCACAACACTCTACAGTACAGCTTGAACCAAATTAAAACACAATTAGGAAATATTTAACAAAATGAAGAAAGACAATAAAACATAAGCAATGTTACATTTTAAAACTAAGTCAACGGGCAGCTCTTAGAGATCCTTATGCACGGATTAGTGGCTCCAGCTTCTACTTGAGTTTGACACCACTGCAGAAAGGTGATTTTTGTCTTGTGTAAGCAGTGTTGTCCTTTGGGTTCTAATCATTTTTTCCTCTTCTCTGTCTCCTGATTTCCCTGGCTTTCTTCATGTCTCAGCTATGACCCCACCTTCTTCAAGAAACTCTTTCTGATCCCTCTTAATGTTAGTGCCTTCCCCACATGAATTATCTCCAGCTGATCCTGTATTTAGCTTGTTTATTCATAGTTGTTGGCATATTGTCTTCCCTGTTAGACTGGGAGCTCCTTGACAGCAGGGACTTTTTTTTAGCCTTTCTTTTCCTTTGCCTTTCTCTAGTGTTTAGCATTGGGTCAGTTAAGTGATGTAGTGGATAGAGCACTGGGCCTAGAGTCAGGAGGAGTCATCTTTCCGAATTAAAATCTGGCCTCAGACATGTACTAGCTGTGTGACCCTGGGCAAGTCACTTAACCTTAACTGCCTCAGTTTCTCATTTATACAATAAACTGGAAAAGGAAGTGACAACCTCATCCAGCATCTTTGCCAAGTAAACCCTAAATGGGGTCATAAAGAGTTGGATGTGACTGAAAAACAGATCCAACAACAAAGTGTTTAGAACTCCTGGCACCTAATAAGTGCTAAATAAATGTTAGATGACTGATTGTCTTTGGTATTAGGTGGGGTATTTAATGGCTTTCTCTGATAGAAGTTGTAGTTCCCTAGATGGAACTCATAAGGTGGGAAAAAGGTATGATAGCTGCTCTGTCACAAAGGATGTGTTTAGTAAGATGTTCAGGGCCTTCAATTGAAACCATCTACACAAGGATCATACATTGAGAGACAGAAAAGACCTTGCCCCCATTTTGTGGGTGAGGAAGCCAAAGACAAGAGAAGTTAAGGGATTTGCCCAAGGTCATACAAATGGTAACTGGCAGAGGCAAGCTTCATGCCCAGGTACTGGGCTCTCTCCACTGTACCAACCACACTGGCACAGGTCCAATTTTCAAGGGCCATGGAAGCCTGGGGCAGTGCCACAACACCGATGATTTCACTCATGTGAATGGGGCCTCTGACGCTGTCTTTGCTGAGAGCTGGTGAGGCAATGTCTAGTTTTTATTAACTGTAATAAGAAAGGGATCAATTCTTGCCAGAAATAGAAACATAAACACTGTTGTCTTATACGTTTATTTTTGTACATAGCCAGCTGACAGGTCTACCTGGGGACTGTATACTGGTCACTGCTGTTCCCCAGGTCCTACTTTGCAAACCACTGCACTAAAGTGGGGGTTGTCACTATAATACTAAATGTTTATTGACTTTATTGACTGACTCATATTCTCAAAAGAATGAAGGCTTTATGAGTGCAGAGATTCTGAAACTCCCTTCAATGTTAATACGTAGTAAACTCTTAAATGGTTGAGGAATGAACGTTTTCTCAAGCTGTTCCACCTTGCCTTATCATGGGGTATTATTCCATGGGTAGCTAGGTGGCCCAGTGGATAGAGTGCTGGGACTGAAGTCAGAAAGACTTAATTTACTGAGTTTAAGTCTGGCCCTGGAATATTTCCTAGCTGTATGACCCTGGGCAAGTCATTTAACCCTGTTTACTTCAGTTTCCTCATCTGTAAAATGAGCTGGAGAAAGAAATGGCAAACCATTCCAGTATTTTTGCCGAGAGAACCCAAAATTAGGTCAAGAAGAGTTGGACGTGACTGAAAAATGACTAAACAACAAAAATTCCAGGCACCAAGGGTAGTAGAAAAAGCATGAACACTTGTTAGCTGTATGCCCACTATCAATCAGTGAACTTTCCTCAGCTTGTATTTTTTTTAATCTGGAAAATGGAAATTATAATAATACTTAGTCTAACTTATAGGATTGTTATGAGGAAAGTGCTTTGTAAACCATAAAGTGATATATCAATGTGATATGATTAACAACCACCCACTCCCATTTACAGCCAGTGCAGAAACCCTTTCTTCATTCCTCTCAACATGGCAAAACCTGAGTCAGAACTTGTCACCTTAGAATCAAGTTCCAACCTTCATTACAATTTATAACCATCTTAGAAGACCTGCCTTTAAGAAGCATGAATAAAAAAATGAACCGACTCTGGATTGAGGAGGACCTGAGTTCAAATTTGGCCTCAGACACTTGACACTTACTAGCTATGTGACCTTGGGCAAGTCACTTAACCCTCACTGCCCCTCCAAAAAAAAAAATTGAAAACAAGCTAGAGAAGATAAAAATAAATTTAATAGACTGGGGAAAATAGTTTGAGCAATTATGATATATAAATTTATCTCTGAAAATTTAACAGGAACTTATATAAATATTTGAAAGTAACAATCATACTAGCTGGATAAATGGTCAATGGGTATGAATTTGCAGAAAAGGACTTAGGTATAATAATCACTTGAAAAGAGTGTGAACTTTAGTAATAATTCAAGAAATGCAAATTAAAATGACTTTGTACCACTTTACACTTATTTAACTGGAACACAAAAAATTAAAGCAACAAAACTCAAAGCTGACAGAGTTGTGGAAAAAAAACAGTTGAGCCTATATATTACTGGTGGAATTGCAAACTGGAGGAGTCTTTTTGAGAAGAAATTCAGCACTACACATTAATAGTTATAAAAAAACTTCATGACTTTTGACCCATTATCAGAAATATACCTTAAGAGGATTATAAAAACCCAAAATAATGAACTGCCATCAATGAAATCCAAAGATATTTACAGAAACATAACATTTTTAATTACAAAGAAATAGAAATAACCTGATTGTTCAGTAGTTGGAGGACTGGGAATCCCCTGTGCCCTGAATGCTCTTCATCTTCACCTTTAACTCTTAGAATCCCTGGCTTAATGACACTTTCTGCACAAACTCTTTCTCATTGTCTTCAACTGTTAGTGCCATTCCCTTTAACATTACCTTGTGTCCACTCTGTTTATATCTTGTATATAGCTATTTACTCATATTTTATTCTCTCTATTAACATGTAGGCTCCTTGAGGGCAGGGACCATTTTTTTTATCCTCATTACTTAGCAACAGTGATACAAAAAAAAGGCAACCATTGAAACTTTTTTTTTTAAATGTACAAAAGAGAAAAGAAGGAAATTTAGAAAGAAGCAAAGACATAGAAGACAGCTTTGAAGAAAGGTCTAGAATTTATTATATACTTTAAAATGGTCTCATATAAAGTTCTCTTTTAGGTTCTGCTGAATGTAATTCTTTTTAGGGGTGTTTGCCTTTAGAATAAAAAATTCAATTAAAAAAGTTTATGGGGTGGCTAGGTGGCACAGTAGATAAAGCATCAGCCCTGGATTCACAAGGACCTGAGTTCAAATTCGACCTCAGACACTTGACCCTTACTAGGTGTGTGACCCTGGGCAAGTCACTTAATCCTCATTGCCCCACCCTGCCCCCCAAAAGTTTATGTAGACAAGAAAGTAGGCATAATGGTTGGTAGGTATTTATGCCTCTTCTGTCACCTTTTATAGGTAATAATGAAGCCCAAGTTTAAGAAAAAAGAAAAAGGAAGCCTCTACACAAATAAAGAAATGCATGGTCATGAAAGAAAATGGAAAGTGACAGAAGGAATAAATTAATTAACAAGGTGCTATGCATATTATGTTAATGTTTTAATTAATTTTTAAAATTAATTTAAAATTAAAAAGTAATTTTAAAATATTATGCATGTTATTCAAATTGAAGTGCCTAATCAGTTATTTAATGTAAAACAAATTTTAGTGACATTAAAAAAAATGAAGTTCAGAGAATCTGAGAGAAGGGTCTTGTTGCTAGTGGAGGGGGATTTTTATTCTTGTAGTACCTTGCAATCAAGATGTGCAGTACTTTGGACTTGGTAAGTGGAATTGAGAAGGTTGAGAGCAAGGCACAAGAATGTAGCAGAGGTGTCAGAAAAAAAACAAAAACAAAAAAAACTGAGGAAGACATAATCAAATGAGGATATTTGTTAATCATGTACCAGAGAGGGGGGCAGCTAGGTGGTGCAGTGGATCAAGCACCGGCTTTGGATTCAGGAGGACCTGAGTTCAAATCCAGCCTCAGACACTTGCCACTTAACTAGCTGTGTGACCCTGGGCAAGTCACTTAACCCTCATTGCCCTGCAAAAAAAAAAAAAAGTTTTAATCATGTACCAGAGAACAAAAAGGAATATGTCTTCAGTCCCTCAGGGAAAGGCCAAGTTGTGAGCAGGCACATTCCACCTCTGTTTCCTCGATAAATTGCATTTCCTCTTTCCTGAAAAAAGTTTTGCCATGTACCAAGTTGTTTAGGAGTAAGTAGGACCCGAGGCTCACCTCTGACCTTGAATGTTCTGATAGTTTAGAAAAACTCTAGAACCAATTACCTATATTTTAGGTAAATAGAGCAAATTACTATCTACCACAATGAGTATTTTCCTTTGAGTCTGGCAGCCTGTTATATAAACAAGTTGGGATTAAAATGGCAATGATATTCCCAGTCGTGTATCATGGGAATTATGTCCCCCCCCAAAAAAAATCACTCATATATCCGAAACCATGGGGATCTTTTTATCATGTAGAAGACTGAGATCTGTAAAGTCTTATCTCTTTATGTAAGAGTACAGGCACTCAGTCTCCATGAGAAATTGCATGTTTACAGATCTAAATTTCATAATAAACTCCCTCGTTAACAGGAATATCTCTCTCAAGCATTTATGACTTCCCAGAGAGGCTTCATTGTGGGAAATAAAATAGCATAGAAGTAAGTAGCTCATGGGAACATAGTGTACCAAGGCAGTGTGAACTGCCTATTGGACACTTCAAATTGGATGTTCTACAGACATCTCACACTCAACATGTCCCCAAAAAAGAGCTCATTATCTTCCTTCAGACACCCACTGCTCATCCAAATGACTCTATTCTTGTCAAGGGCACTGCCATCCTTCCAGTCATCCAAATTCTGTACCTTTGTATCATCCTTTACTCCTCATTCTCCTTCACCCCAACGATCAGTTGCCAAATCTTGTAGTTCCTGTCTCCACTACACCTCTTGTAAAAATTTTCTTCTTTCTATTCAAACAGATACTACCCTCATTGAAGCCCTCATAACCTCATCCCTGTACTATTGCAATAGAATGAAGGTGGGATGCCCTTCCTTGAGTCTCTCCTCACTCCAATCCATCCTCCACATGGCAGACAAAGTCATTGTCCCAAGTGGAGGTCTGACCACATCACCCTTCCTGCTTAGGAAGCTCTAGCGGCTTCCTATTTTAGGATCAACTATAAACTGTGTTTGGCATTTAAAGCTCTTCGCAACCTAGGCCCTTCTTACCTTTCTAAGCCTTCTACATCACTCTTCTTGTTCCACTATATCTTGGTTTCCATGATGACTTTCTAAGGAGTTAACTGATTTAGTATCACTTTCAATAATTTATACAAACACATACATATGTACATACACACACCACTTCTAAGGTTTACACAACACTTTCCTTACAACAAACCTGTTAGGTTTGAATTAAGTATTGTGTTTTTTCAAGTTTAAGTAATATACACATTTTTCAAAGGAGAAACAGGTAAAGTGACTCATCCATGGTTACAAGCTAGCATGTACAGGAGATGGGGTCCCCAATGTCAAGATCAGTGGCACTTCTCACAAAGTGCCTTGTATTATAGGTATTTGTGTGTTACTCTAATTTCCTTTACAAGGTGTTTCAAGCTCCCAGAGGGAAGGGACCACATTCTGTACGACTACGTTATCTCATTTGGCACCCAACACAATGCCATGTGGTAAATGCTTGATAAATGTTGGCTGAATGTTGAATCAAGTGATCAAGATTTTCTTTAAGTTGCACTTGTGATTTATTCTACCCTCTTGAAAGAAAACAGCAGCCACTTACTCAATTATATATGCTAAATGGTCATAGCTGATGAGATTTTTAATGGAGTTCAATGTAATTTTGTACATTAGTAGAAGTTACAAAGATAGGAGTGTCCTTAAATGAGGGTTGTAATTCACACAATCAATATGGGGGGGGTGTGCATATATACTGAAGTACCATTTCTGGTGTCCAGTGGTTAGAGACTATGAACTTGGAAGATGGAACCCGGTTATTGCTGTTTCCTCTGAGGAAGTGTTCTTCTCCATCTCTGGGTCAGCATTCTCTCTTTCTAGACTTACTCCCTACTGCGGATTCACTGAGACACTCTATGTAAACCAAGCCCAAGGGACGTCACTGAACCAAAGATGGGATCAATGCCGAAACTAACAGGTTTATTGGCAGAATGGCCAAGCTGAATTCAACCATTCAGTCACTTTGTTCTGAGATTTTCCTTTGTTCTGGGACATTACACCCATGAGCACTGGGTAATATGCCAATGCTTTCTCCCCAAGGAAAGACAGGAAATATCATGACTGTCTGTTTAATTAAACCAACTCCATTTTCTCTATCTAGTGACAGTTAGTGGTTTCTTTGTGTTGGGAGTAAGAAGGAGAAGATGGAATAGGGAAGACATTTTTTAAGAACTATGGAATGGGGGAAGCTAGGTGGTGCAGTGATAAAGCACCAGCCCTGGATTCAGGAGGACCTGAGTTCAAATCTGGCCTCAGACACTTGACACTTATTAGCTGTGTGACCTTGGGCAAGTCACTTAAACCTCACTGCCCCATCTAAAAAAAAGAACTATGGAATGGAAACTATTAAAACTATTAAGTGAATTTTTATGTTCTTATCCACCAAGGGCAGCTGGGTGGTGTAGTGCACTCCAGGCCTAGAGTCAGAAGGACTTGAATTAAAATCTGCCTTTAGATACTTGCTTGCTGTGTGATTCAGGGCAAATCATTTAACCCTGTTTGCCTCAGTTTCTTCATCTGTAAAACAAGCTGAAGGAGAAAACAGCAAATCATTCCAGTATCTATGCCAAGAAAACCCCAAATGGGGTCAAGAAGAGTTAGACGTGACTGAATAACAACAATCCACAACACAGTGGATTAAGTTTATGGTTTGAGTGACTCAATGTTTTGGGATTGAAGATTTACAGTTAAAATTAAATGACACACTGCTTTTATAAAGCACTTTTCTTTTTACTTAGAAATCACATGTATTTGTATTATTGGGGCATACCCCTACCCATTCATCCTTATTTCAAATTACACTCCAATGTAAACATTTATATTTATATAAGCCAGTATCCTTATTAACTAATTAACATGCCATACCATTCCACCTCTGTGTCTACCATTCGTGTGTGCATGGTTTTGGTTGGTTTGTTTTTTACTCTGAAGTAACTTTCTATTCTCCTCTCTGTCCATCTAATTCAGGCCTTGCCTCCTCCTAAGACCTTCTTTAACTCAGTAGAGTGAGAGCATTTGGGTCTGAATCCCACCTGTGACACTTAGTACCCATGTGACCACTGGCATCTCTTCTAACCTCTCTAAGCCTCGATTTCCCCATCTGTAAAAGGAGGTTGTAAGAGCTGACCTTTAAGGCCCTTCAAGCATTAGCTCCATGAGCCTATTTTAGCTTTCACTGGTCCCTTCCTCTCATAGCAATTACCATCTGGATTACACAATTTAGCATGCAACACTGCCTTCTATTGTTTGCTGTTAACATGTCAACAACCATAAGCTCTTATAAGGCAGAACCTCAGAAGTCTTAGGACTTTTGTACTGATCTTTTGATTTTACAAATCCCTCTAGCAAAGGCCTAAACACTTAGTAAGCACTCAAAACATATCCCTTGGTGGTTTGATTTACTGATTCCTTTACCTGTCCTCATAGCCTTCCTTATAAAAAGGTAGGAACCAGATAGCAGAAATATCACTGGTAAGTCTTACTAGGTGTACGACCCAGGATAAGTCACTTCATCGTTTTTCAGCCTCAGTTTCCTTATCTGCAAAATTCAGGGGCTGTACTCTATGGCTTCTAAATGCTTCCTTCCAATGCTATAACCTGCATGTGTGGTGTGTGAAGCCCAAGGGCAGGGGGCCCTCTAAAGTCTGTCTGAAGCACTGCCTGCTTTCCTTCTTGCCACTTTCTTAAACCCCTCTCTTCACTCCCTCAGTGTCCTGAACTTTCTTGATTTCCCCCTTTAGAAATGCTGAATTTGGAGTCAGAAGACATGGGTCTTAATCCTAACTCTGCTATCTACGTCGGTTACCTATGGACAAGTCACTATACTTACTTCACCTCAGTTTCTTCATCTCTGAAATGAGGCCAGATGATCTCTGAAAGCTTTTCTGGCTAAGAAACCTATAATCCAAGGACCTGAGTGTGAAAAAAAATCCCTGGGGGCAGCTAGGTGGTGCAGTGGATAGAGCACTGGCCCTGGATTCAGGAGGACCTGAGTTCAAATTTGACCTCAGACACTTGACACTTATAAGCTGTGTGACCCTGGGCAAGTCACTTAACCCCAATTGCCTCACCAAAAAAAGAAAAGAAAAGAAAAGAAATCCCTGACCTGTTTCCCCCAGGGACATTGGCATATTAAGCCTAGAATATAAGTGTGTACCCAATTAAAGGGATTTTAGGCAGCAAGGGGAGAGGTATCTCTTCCTTGGACACCTAAAATCATACTACACAGGTGATCTTTGGCTAGGTCAGTTCTGTCACTGGGATTAATTTTCTATATTATTTATTCCACCTAAGCATGAATAGGGGTCTGGAGAGAACATCTGAACAAAATATGGGCCCTGGTGCTCTCCAAAGGGGCTTGTAATGGCAAGAGAACATGAGAATAGGCCGTAGAGCCTTCCTGCCATCAGTCGACAGGTCAACACCGAATGTGGTTTACACCAGCCGTTGCTTATTATGGGTGTGCTGCTGACACTCACGGAAACCGATTAGATAGGGGCTGGCCCAGGGAAGTTTTGATTAAATGGCATTCTTCACTTTCCTCATTTAAAAAACAAATACTTATAAAAAACAACAACAACAACACAGCTCCCCGCTTCTGACCTCCTCCCCCATTTAGCTCAACCTTTCCTGTTGCTAAATGGTTCCAAGATCATTCTTGTCTTCAGACTCCATCCTCTCCTCCAGTGATAGTGAGCTATTCATAGCATCCTTTTGCCCCCTGCCTTGCCTGCTTTTCTCTTTCCACTGTAGGGCCCTTCGAAATCCTCCTGGCAGGGCCAGGAATGTGATTCTCCATAAATAAGTCAGGGCAACCCAGTCTGACCTGATGTTTGTAAACACTCCAATGGGTAGGTACCCCACCCTTCTTCTGAGAGGCAAGAGCATAAGGACACACTCTGTGGGAAGAAGGCAGGCCTGCTCTAAGATTCGGGGCTGCGGGGACTAAGGAAAATTGAACACAATCCTGGGAAGAATTTCCTGGAGGCAGGCACCTTTGTGAAGCAGCTGCTATTTTTGTTTGATGTTTATTTTTGGTTTTGCTGGGGGTGGGGCGACCTTTCATTTCCCTTTTTGTATAGTATTTCTCTTCCATCTCTCCTCTCTAGGAACCCAGTAACCTCATGCTCCCATCCTGGAAGCTGTCTAGGGCCTCACAAACTTCAGTGTCCTACATGGCCACTCCCTCTACTAGTCTCCAAACTCAGATTTACTTGTCCCACATTAATTTCCAAAGAACCTCAATGCATAATAGATGGGTGGGTGTCTATTTTGTCTAAATGTAAGTTATGAGGCAGCTAGGTGGCACAGTGGGTAGAGCACAGGCCATGGAGTCAGAAGGACCTGAATTCAAATTCAGTCTCAGCTACTAGCTGTGTGACCCTAGGCAAGTCTCTTAACCTCATTGCCTCAAAAAAAAAAAAAAAAGGAAAAAAATACATATATAAGTTAGGGTGGTTGGTCCTTGGGGTGCTCCAGCTTCTGACCTATCCTAGAGCCTCATAACTTCCCTTATCATGACCAACAGCTTGCAGCATCAAAGCAGGGGACAGAGAAGCAACCCTCGGCAGACAGGGCCAATGTATCCCCTGCACTTCAGCATGTGCTGAGATTTGCCGGACATGGGTATATTCCCAAAGGGATGGGTGAATCAACAGGAAATCAATGAAATCCCTATAGGCAACACAATCTGTCTCCTACCTATTTCCAAGCCTAAATCTTACTCCTATGCTTCAGTATACCACGTGTACTGCTGTCTCTAAACCTTTGCCTCCTCCTCGTCATCAAATCATCTAAATCTTTGCCTCTTTCTCTCTTCATCAACTCTTCAAGGCCCTTCCTCCATGAAGCTTCCTCTCTTACTACATTTCTTTCTTTTTTTGTGAGGCATTGGGGGTTAAGTGACTTGCTCAGGGTCACACAGCTAGTAAGTGTCAAGTGTCTGAGGCTGGATTTGAACTCAGGTCCTCCTGAATCCAGGGCCGATGCTTTATCCACTGTGCCACCTAGCTGCCCCCTCTTACTACATTTCTAAAGAGATGACTCAATAGCCCAGTTCCTCAGTCTCTTTAAATCCCATGACCTCCTCCTTCAATCCACCTTAACTACATACAGGGATGGACACACTCCAGATCTCACCATTACCCATAAAGTGCTGTAGTTTGTTGACTAGAAATTTTGGCATTTCCACATGTGATCATAACTTCCTATTATTCCGCCCTTCCTTCTCAAACTTGTTGTTTGCACTCATCAAGACTTCCAAGCCCTCCATTCCATAGTACTTTCTAGACCATTATTTCTGTTGTGACTTTATTTTCCTCCCTCTCCAATTTCAACCCAGCCAAAGGTTAGCCATTCCAAGCTTATGATGTCATCGGTTTTCAAATTTCTTATCCCTTTGTCCTAAAACCACTGGACTATTTCCACAAGCCACTCTTCCTTGAACAGAGCTGGAGGAAGACTTATAACCTCACTGACTGGGTACATTACAAATTTATATTATCCACCCTGAAGTAGGCCCTTTTATTCCTTCCTATTTATTCCCTATTTCACACCCCACCCCCAAGCTATTACAAACCTTTTCTTCCTTTCTCAAGCCTCTTACCCCTTTCCTCTTTGTGCTGATGATCTTGTCTTACTTTACTGAAAAAAAAAAACTGATGCCATTCTTAGCTCCCTCTTCTCCCTTTCAAAAATCCTTTGGTGTTAGCTTTTACTCCCTCCTTTCCCATGCTCTCTGAAAAAGAGGTGATCTCCTTGCCAAGGTCAACTCATTCACATGTGCACCTGATTCTATCCTCTACTGTCTTCTCTGCCAGATTCATTTCCTCACTCCAACAATGTCTCAGTCAATCTAATGGTCCCTGCTCCATCGCTTTCTAACATGCCCGAGTTTTCCTTTCTTTAAAAAAAATCTTCCCTAGATCTATCATCTCCTCGAGATGATATCCTATATCTCCCCTTTTTCTAACTCCTTAAAAAAGTTATCCATATTCATTGTCTCCCACTTGTCTCTTCTTACTCATTCCTCAACCCATCGCATTCTTGGCTTCCAACCTCTTCACTCAACTGAAACAGCTCTATCCAAAGTTACCAGTGGTTTCCTAATGACCAAATCTGAGGCCCCTTTCTCAGTCCCCCTCTACCTATCTGCTGCATTTGACACTGCTGATCACTCTTTCCTCCTAGATATAATCTCCTCTCTAACTTTTTGTGATGCTTTTCTCTCCTGGTTCCCTTCTACCTGTCTAAAGACTCATCCATCACCCTGGCTGGGTCATCATTCATGTCATGGCCCCTAATTGTGGGTGTTCCCTAAGGTTCTGTCCTAAACCCTCTACTCTCTTCTCTCTACACTTTCCTGTTGATCACCTCATCAACTCTCATGGATTTAATTATCATCTCTATGTAGATAACCCCTAGATTTATATTTAGCTTCAGTCTCTCCCATAAGTTTCAATCCCACATCATCAATTGCTTATTGGAAATTTCAAACTGGATATCCAAACTCAAAATGCCCCAAATTAAACCCATTTACTTCAAACTCCCTTTTCTTCCAAACTCCCTGTTTCTATCAAAGGTGCCACCATCCTTCTCATAGGTTCATGACCTCAACATTATTCTTAAATCCCTACTTTCTCTCACCTCACATATCCAGTTAGTGACCAAGCCATACAATTTCTATTTTCACAACATTTCACATAGCTTACACTTTCTCTCCATTCACACACCTCCCACCTTAGTTCAGGCCCTTATCACCTTTCACTTAGATTATTACAACAGTCTCCTAATTGGTCTTCCTTCCTAAAGGCTCTCCTCACTACAATCCATCCTGTACAATACTGCCAAAGTCTTTTTTCTTAATCCCTGATATGACTGACCGTGTGACTTTCCTACTCAATCAACTCTGGTGGATTCCTATTGCCTCTGAGATCAAATATAAACTCTGTTTAGCTTTTAAAACCTTTCACAACCTGATCCCAACCTATCCTTCCAGTGCCACTGAACAGTACTTCCCCTCTCACATTCTTCAATCCAAGCAATCTCAACCTCTCTCTCTATGTCTCTGTGTGTGTGTGTCTCTTTCTCTCTCTGGCTCTTGTGTTCTCTTCTGCTCCCCTCCAATATGTCACAACTCATCTCCCATTATATTGTGAGCTCCTTGAGGTGGGGACTGTTTTTCCCCTTTCTTTGTATCTCTGCTGCTCAGCAGAATCCCAAGTGTACATTGTTCAGTCATTTTTTCAGTCATAGCCAACTCTTCATGACACCAATTGGGGTTTTCTTGGCAAAGATACTGGTTTAGTTTGCCATTTACTTCTCTAGCTCATTTTACAGATGAGGAAACTGAGGCAAACAGGGTGAAGTGACTTGCCCAGGGTCACAAGACCAGTAAGTGTCTGAGGCCAGATTTGAACTCAGGAAGAAGAATCTTCCTGACTCCAGGCCCAGTATTCTATCCATTGCACCACCTAGCATATAATAGGCACTTAATAGATGTTTGTTGACTTGACTGGCTAAACTTTTGCACTGGCCTGGAGTATATTTCTTCCTTACCTCTGCCTTATGAAGTCCCTCTCTTCCTTTAGGATGCAGTTCAAGAACCTGAAAAGAATTCCATGAACTGATGTATAGTGAACGTGCACAGTGACAGTAGTATTGTTCTATGAAGAACTGTGAAAGACTTAACTATTCTCAGCAATACAAGGATCCAAGACAATCCAAAGGACTCATGATAAAGCATATCCACCTCCAGAGAAAAAACTGATTTGATGAAAAACAGCCTGAAGCATGCTATTTTTCACTTTCTTTCATTTTTTTCTTTTATTCGGGTTTTCTTGTACAAAATTACTAATATGGAAATGTTCCACATAATTGCACATGTATACCCGAAATCTGATTGCTTACTGCCTCAGGGAGGGGTGAGGGGAGGAAGGGAGATTGGAATTTGAAACTCAAAACTTTAAATAAAAAATATTTAAATAAAAAAAAGATGCGGTTCAAGAATGGAATGAGGAGAACAATTTACACAATAATAACCACACTGTGGAGATAAACTTTGAGAGACTGAAGAACCTTGCTCAATACAGAGATGAACCATGATTCCAGAGGACTAATAATGATGCATGCTACCCACGGCCTGACAGAGAGGTGATAGATGGACTCCCTGTGTAGAATGAGATGTATATTTTTGGACATGGTCGATGTGGCAATTTTGGCTGTGCATATTTTTAAAGATGCAAGTCAGGCACCATTTTTCTGCCTAAAGCTTCTCCTAATTCCTCCAGCGGTTAGCGCTCTGCCTCCCACACTACTTCACATCTAACTGCTTTGTATGCATGTGCATTTATTCATTCTATATTCACGCTGCTTATACTTACGCGTGTACTTGTTGTCTCCCCTATTAGAAGATAAACTTGAGAATATGGCGTTTTGTTCTTTGGACTTTTATTTCCAGCTCCTAGCAAACTGCCTGGCACCTACTAGACACTTAATAAATACTTACTGATTGACTGGTTAACTGACTGATGGTGATCCTGGATTGTTATTTAAACCCATACTGTAAGTGACAGCACGGTGGGTGGGTGGGAGCACAGGGGTGGCATTTGGCTGAGACAGTTAGGGATGAGGAACGTGACTATTGCTAGCAGGATTATGCAGACAGTAATTGTGCCACCATGACTGGCATGTGGGAGAAGCATTTAGCAGGAAAGTTTAAGGAGAAGGAAGGACAGTGACTGTTGCTGGTAGATAATTAGACTGGTTGCAACCCTGCCACTCTAGAATATATTTGGCTATCAGCAGAGGCAGAATCAGACCTGTGGGAGCTTCTAGGGCCTTCTAGGGGGCAGTGACATTCACTGTCTGGGTCTCCAAGGGAATTTCCCTTATATGGGAATAACTCCCTGTCTGTGTCTCCCTCCCCTCTGAGGTCTGGTGAGCTGTAGCTGCGTCTGTTACCCCCTCAGTGAACGGGGACAGGGCGACTTAGGGGGCAAGTTTCACGGGCAGGATCTGTGATGTTGAGGCAATTCGGATAGAATCCCGGGCTGCCTATCTGCATCTTGTTGCCACTGTAATCGCATGAGATCCTTTCCCATGCCCTCCCTTCTTTCTCCCCACCCCTCCCAGGCATGTTGTGAGCCCCATACAAAGCCACAGACTCCTTTAGAACAGGGACCATGTCTTAGACTTCTTTGCACACCCTCCCCTCTCTCCTACCACCTCGACAGCCCCTAATATATGTAGTACCTTGCACAAAATAAACCTGAGTTCATAAAGAGACACCCCAGGCAATCCCACTGTCTGCTTTAGCCACCACTCTCTTTTATTTTCCCCCAGGGTTTAAGGCTGAATTGTCAGAGCTTCCAGTCCCTGGGGCAAATTTTCCATTTAGAAGTCTAAGTCTCTGTCTCTCTCTGTCTCTCTTCTGTCTCTGTCTCTGTCTCTCTCGCCATTTGATTGCACCTCTCTCTTTGCTCTGACCTTTCTGAAGCTGCCATCCTGTCTCTACATAAAAGTGCAGTGTGCCTTGTCTCCTCACCTATATGGGTGAGAAAGATCTGTTCCGGACACCTGAGCAATGAGGGCAGTGCTACCCAGAGCGAATGTTCAGTACATACGGAATGAATGAAACCCGGGTGAGAATAGGGAAGCAGGCTGACCTCAGAGGCTTCCCAGCACTGCACGGGAAAGGCAGGGGCCTCAGAGGAGACAACTATTCCTCCCCACCCCCAGGAGAATCACAATAAGGGTCTCCAGAAATCTCCTGGACCTGGTGAAAGGTAGTACGTTGAGGACCATTTTGCTTTCATCTAAAGATCTTTATTTCCTTTCAATCTAAGTTCAATCAACAGCCTCTGGACCCTTAACTATGTCCATCGATTATTCCTATCAAATTGACTCATTTTGTTGATTCAGTCAATGGGGTAACTGTGCAAGGGCACAGTGCATGGGTGCTCCCCCCCCCCCCCGCCCCAGCACACACACAATCTATCTGCCTGACCTTGAGAAATTTATCCTGTTACTGAGGGCCCAAGATTTCAGTAAAAGAAAAGCTAGAATATGATGTTTCTAGGTGTCATTAGCACCAATCTGGCTCAGGATGTAGGTCCTCCTTGAGGATGATCATCAAAGGCTAGCATGGCTGGACTGGGATTCCAAGAGGTCCTCGGAACTTGAGCCTGGCTGTGACACTTCCATAGCTGACTTTACCACTTCATCTCTGCCCCTGCTGCTTTTAAATCTGTCACTTAGTGGGTTAAAAAGGAGTGTGGGAAACAGCATGGTGTAATGGAAAGCACGCTGGATTTGAAGTCAGGAGAGGCCTGGGTTCAAATCCTACCTCCTACACATATTAGCTGTGAGACCACAGTCGAGTCGTTTTTACTGCTGAGTTTTAGTTTCCTCATCTGTAAAGGAGGGGCGATTATACCTGTAAAACCAGCATTACAGGGTTGGTGTGGGAATCAAGTGAACTGACATATGTGAAGCACTCTGCAGCCTTTTAAAATGTTACGGGCATGTCAGGTATTATAGGAAGGAAATCAAAAGCACAAGAGAGCTCTCCCTGGAAGCTGTCAGTGCCTCGACAACCTTTTCCCCAAACAGGGACCCTTTGATTTTTCCCTAATTATCTATCCCAGGGATGAAGGTGATCTATTTTTAGAAGAGACACTGATGCAGCTGAAGAGTTGCTATAGCGACAGCCGGCTGCCACAAACCAAGTCCTGCTGTAGTTCCTCCTGTTGGTAAATAAATCCAAAGAGCTTGAGCCTGAGAGATCGCATTGGGAAACCTTGCCCCTCCTGCGATTAACTTGTGGTCCCTAGGGAAATGCATGGTGGAGGGGGGGGGTAGGGGCAGATGGGGATGTCCATGGACCACGTCTCAGTGAAGCACAAACCCCAAAACGGAGCCCCTCTGACATGGGGAAGCAGAGATTTCCCCGTGGACCCTCACCAAACTGTAGGAAACTTGCAAAAAGGGGTCCGAGATTGGGTGGGTGGATCCCATTCCCTGTTGTCATTAAGAAGAAGCTTTAAGGGGCCTTCGGAAGCCTGAGAGAAAGAAGCTATACATCATAAATGCTGATCCACCAGGGACTGTTGAGAGACGACCAACCCCACTGTAAGGAGCCCCAAAAGAAAGCCTTTAAAAGGCTAGAGGTCATTCTTTCTGAACATCCCTGGTTTTCTGAAGGGTAAGAAGAGCTTGGTGAGAAAATGTCAGAGGCTGGTAATTCTTAATCACACAGAGGCAGAAGGCTCTCTCTCTCTTCCCTAATTCCAAGGAAGGGAAAGAATAGGTGGGGGGGGGCTAATATGTACAGATCTTGGGGGGGGGGGCAGTTGTTTTTTGTCTTTGGCTGCCGAAGCAGAAGCAGCAAACACTGAAGCAGCAATGGTGAGACCATTGGCAAAGGACCAAGACAAGAGAGAGGGGAGAGCAACTGCTAATGAAGCAAAGATCTCAGCATGAGCCAAAGACATGGCTGTTGCCAAATCTGGGGGAAGGGTCTTAGAAAGGGGGAAGGTCAGGCTGGGCTGAGGGACCAAACACCAGTAGCAGAACCCAATGGTCAGGGGAAGAAAGTTCTGTATTAACACTTTTCATTAGCTTGGCCAGAGTATGGTATGGTATGGACTGGCTCTTGGTGTCTAGAGGAGCTGAGTTCAAATCTTACTATTGACACTACTTATGTGAGCTTGGGTGAAAATTCTGAAAATGCAGGGTTGGGACAGAGGGAGAGAAGTTCCTTCCAGCTTTATCTGGATGATTCTATAAATTGCTATTTGTGTTCCCTCAAAAACAAAGTTTCAGAGAGTTGTACCTCCTTCAGTAGAACAACATTATTCTGATGTATCAAAAACTGTTAAGAGGCAGCAATTTTTTTGTATGAAAATAGGTTTAACTTCCTCTACTTGATCCAAATTTTCTCAACACCCTGTCCCCCTTCATTGCAGGGCTGCTCCACACTTCTAGGATCTTCAGCATATATATACTTTGATCAGTCATGAATTAATGGTGAGGTCACTGGACTTGGAGTCAGGAAGACTCAAGTTCAAATCCCATCTCAGACATTTACCAGGAATGTGACCCTGAGCAAATCATTTAAGTGCTCTGTGCCTCAGTGTCCTTATTCTGTAAAATGAACGAGTTGGATTTGATGGCCTCTAAGTTCCTTTAGCAACAAATCTATGATTGATTCCATATCATATCTCTTTATATCCCCACAGTACCTAGCACAGAGCCCACTATGTAGTGGGCACTCAAATGACAGTCATAGATGATGATTTAATATCCTGGAAAAGATTTGGTATTTCCATGCATTAATGGTTCTATCGTCCCACTGATATGAACGCTCCTCCCAACAATGTAGACTTCAACTTGTAAATGCCAATCAATCTTGAGCTACTTTTGCCCACACTATCATGTAAACACTACACAAAGGGGTGCATTCCATGTGCTAGGAGCCTTCTTCTAGATCTCCTGACATTTCACAGACCCTGGATCCCCATTTCATTCTTCATGCCTTTCGTACTGCTTTTCACCTACTCAACCTCCATCCACCCTTTATGACTTCTCGAAGGGAGGTACCACGTCTTACACTTGCTTGTGTCGTTCCTGGCTTTAATCTACCATGATATCCACAGAATAAGCCATCCAACAGATGCTCATTAATGGGCTGATTTTTGACGCATTGGTTATCTGGCTACATAGTATAGACAAGAATTTGACTGGGCTGGGGCTTCAATCAGTCAGTCAATCAGTTGATCAATCAGTGTTTATTAGGCTCTTTCTATCCGCCTTAAAACCAGTCCCTTCGGGCAGGTGCAGCTTGTCAGCCTTGGAAGGCAACTCGCCTAGGGGAAGGAACCCCGATTTTAAACCTCTGCTGCCTTGTGGCTATACCCATATATAGGAAAGGCTTTGGGAGTTAACCCCGAGGAAAAATCAGGAGTCAGAGTCCCTTAGGCAGTTGGATGTTGGACATCACATCCCTCTGGCAACTCCTGCGGAGGCACTGGTGCCAAACTGTACTGGCTCTGCCTCTCCTTTGGATCCACCAATGTCTCGGAGAGGGAAAACCTGCTGCAGGGGCAACAGCTTGTTTTCCATATTGATCTGCCCAGGCCAGCGCCCTGGAGAGGACACTCCAGCACAGCCACACTGTGGCCTGTGGCTCTTCAAGTCGCTGATCCATAGTCGTCCACGACTGATGGAGGCCTACTACTACTATATGTGCCAGACACTCTGCTAAGTGGTGGGGATACAAGGCATGATGTAGCTAACTGAGGAATTCAGGAGAAGGAAAGACCCAAGAGGGCTGGGGTGGCCAGTGAATGCTGGTGAAAAGGAAGCTTCCTGAGAGCAGCCTAAACACACAGCTTTAAACAAATCCAAGCAGTGCCTGTTTGGATTAAGGATCATATGTCATTTGGTAACAGAAAATATCCAGCATTCAATCAATTAGCAAGCATTTATTAAGCACCAAGGTGTGCCAGGCACTGGGCTAGACACTGGGGATAAAGATAAAGAATCCCTTCTCACCTGAAGCTCACATTCTAGCCTCCAAGGCATCATTACTCTTTGTTCTGGAGTGGGGACAATAACTTAGGGTGTGGCTGCCTGCTATTCTAGAAAGATGTAACACAGACCAAAAGCTCCCTGGGGGCAGTCAACTGTGGTAGTTATTAAGCTAAGTGATGAATTCCCTGACACTGAAACCAAAAAGCCCTTTCGGGGCAGCTAGGTGGGGCAGTGGATAGAGCACCAGCCCTGGAGTCAGGAGTACCTGATTTCAAATCCGGCCTCAGACACTTGACACTTACTAGCTGTGTGACCCTGGGCAAGTCACTTAACCCCAATTGACTCACTGGAAAAAAAAAAGCCCTTTCAATAAGAAAGACAAGAAAAGGAAACGTTTTTGCTGATAGTGCCCCCAACCGTTTTTTTTTTTTTTCTAAAGAAGTGACAGGAAATTTTAGTTTCTCTCTCAGTGGGTGCTGTAGAGGGTGGCCAGGTGAGCAACTAAGACATTTGTGTTAGGTTGTTTGTTATCCTGTCCTATTGTAGCTACTTGGGCATCACCATCATCATAATGGTCATTTTCATTTATATAATATTTTATGGCTATTAAAAATATCTTTGGTACATGTGATCCTTAAAACAAGCCTATGATGTAGGAAGTATATTATTACTTCTATTTTACAGATGAGGAAATTAAGCCCCGAGAGAGTTTCTTTTTTTTTTTCCCCCAGATGATCTTATGTGTCTTTGGGGTAGGACACACTCCAGGTTTATGCGGCTAGTGTTTTGTAGCTGCTGTTCTTACTATATCCTTCAGTGACTCGGTAAGGTGGCATAGCTACTCAGTGACAGGAGCCTTCTGACTCCAAGTCCTTATTATCACACCAGGTCAAGCAAAGTCAGCAGGTCTGGAACCAGGAAAGGATTTAGAACATCAGACATGAGGTGCTCATGACAAGGAGCCCTTGAAAGTGAGGAATCTTCTACTTTAGACCAACTCTATGCTTTTGTTGTTGTGGTGGTGGTTGTGGTTGTTGTTGTTAGGACAGTAGCCAGGCCTATGAAATGTGTGGTCGACCTGAGTCCCCCAGATAAGAACAGATTAAGTCCAATTAAATTAGGAGTTCTTTGTCCTTTTGTGCCCTGGACTCTTTTGTCAGACGATGAAGAATATGAACCTCTTCTCAGAATAATGTTTTTAAATGCATAAAATAAAGCATATAAGATAAGAAAGGAAAAAACAATTATATTGAAATTGAAGTTACCAAAATACTTTCAAAAACCCCCAAACAAGTTCTTGGACCCCCACCCAGGTTAAGAACTCCTTATATTAGAAGATGTCAAGAAGGTGCTCTGGTTGGAGTGGGGAGAAGGTCAGAGATAAAGGCAGTTTGTTATCTATTGCTTACAAGTGGATCATGATACACTATCTGGTGATATTGTCCCATGATCTTAACCTTAAAAAAGAAGACCACCATAAATGTAGGTGCCAGATCTTCAAGAGATACTTGCAAAAGCAGAATTTTGTGATGGTCTACTTCATCCCACTCCCTAGCCCCAATATCCTTATCTTATGGTGAGAAGAGAGCCTTCTCCTTCCTCCCTGAGTCCTCAAGCCCTAAGGGACATGCTTAGGCTATATTTACCCCCTTGGCTCCAGGAGGACTAGCACCTCTGGTAAGAGGGTTTGCTTAGCCCTTTCCAAGGCTGCTTATCTACCTTTGGTGTGCATCTTCACCCAGCTCTCACATGTGACTCCAAGAAGCTGTTGGCATGTGCAGGGGCTATACCCTGGTAAATCATCTCAGCAAATGGCCTAAATCAAGCTGAGGGTAACTGACCTGCTTCAAACCTGTTAGTTTTAGAGTTAGGGGGAAGTATATCCCAAGCATGTGAAGACTTCCCCCAGGAGACTGGATGATTGAGAACAATTTGTCCCAATGATCAGGAAGGTGGTTTAGAGCTTGATCATGCATCAAAGATGCCACAGTCGTCTATTGCATCCTTGGCCATGGTCAGTAATCTTGACTTTTGTCTTGCCACTGAACATCTATGACTGATGACTTTGCATAACTTTGCCTCACTTAAATCCAAGTCAAGACATCACTCATGATGTCACTGGTCTTCAAAAAACGAAGGATGAACAACAATATCACAATACCCTAGAGCTGGACACAGGAAAACAGAGGAATTCAACAGTCAGAGGCCAACTCTGGGATGATTAAAATGAATAGTGTAGGGAATGTTTAAATCTCTAGATTCATTATTTCTTACACTTTATTCACTCTCAGCACTAGAGCTAGAGAAAAGTTCAGGAGGTCATCTAGTCCAAGGTTTCTTAAACTTTTTTCACTTGTGACCCCTTTTCACCAGGGGAATTTTTACATGACACTGGGTATGTAGGTATATAAAATAGGTATACATAACCTTTTACTGTTGTCAAACTTTTCACAACCCCCACACTCAGTTACACAACCCCACATGGAGTCACAACCCACAGTTTAAGAAGCTAGGATTCAGTCCAACTCCCTCTAAAGTCTAAAGGGTTAAGTGACTTGCCTTAAAGTCACCCAGGTACTAAGTGTCACAGAAAAACTTCTGACTCTAGAGTCAGTGCTCTTTCCATTGTGCCACATTGTCTCAGGCTACCATGCTAAAAGTAACAGGTCTTTATTAAAGGTGTATGTTAATTTGTACTAAGGGGGATAGAAAGCTGAATTTTATATACTTAGGGGCATGATGGGAGCAGGGACAAAGGAAGAGGAGTTCGTGGCAAGGAAGGCACCTGGGCCTGGGTCACCAAAGGGGAAAAGGATATGTTCCAAGACAATTCGATGTGGTGCTACATAAATAGAAAACATGGTATTCCCATGGAACATTTCAGACAGATAATCATCTGGCACCTGTTTGAATAACTCCAGTCATGGTGACTTTAGTACTTAAGAATTCTAATTGTTAGAAAGCTCTTTTTAATTATGGGCCAGAATTTGTCTCCCTTGGGCTTCTATCAGTTGGTCTTAGCTTTGTCTTTTGTTGCTAGACAGAATACGCCTTCTTCTGCCTTAAAGCCCTCTACTCTTCTACAGATCAAGTACAAAATACAACCAGGATAACCAATCATTCAAAGTACCTCCTCTCTCTCTCTCACTTGCAAGCACACACACACACACACACACACACACAGTATATGCATGCATGTACATTATATATATTTTACTAGGTAGAATATATAAAATTATAGTATTATACTATGTATCATATTACAGCAAGTATAATCTATACATACAGATCATCATATTCTACGATATAGTATACACACAGCCCATATACATACATATATGTATATGTCTATCTAATACACACATATATCTCACACACACCCTCTCTATTTAACTCCTATTTTGATCCCTTATCAAGCCATGGAGGTAAGCAGGTTTTGCTAGATTCCTCCTAGGCACAAGGCACATTCCTCCTCACACATGCCACTCTATCTCTGGCCTCTGACCTTGACCTGGATGTCTCCCATGCCTGAAATACATTCCCTCATCTCTGCCTCTGAGAATCCGTTCCACACTCACCTCTCTTTCTCTCTGATTTAGTTTGGAGCTTCTAAGGTAGTAGAGGTAGAAATCAAGGGAGGGCATGCAAACTTGCCGATGACCCATTACTTGCCAGATCTTTTCTCTATCCTCATCTCCTTGACCTCTCTACAGCATCTGAGTCCACTGAAATCAGTCTTTCCTCCTGGAAATCTCTATCTTCTATAAGTTTTCATATCCTTGCTTTCTCTTGGTCTTCCTCCTACCTGTCTGAGCACTCCTCGGTCTCCTTTGCAGGTTTGGCATGCATATCATGTCTCTCTCTCTCTCTTTTTTTTTTTTTTTTTTTGGTGAGGCAGTTGGGGTTAAGTGACTTGCCCAGGGTCACACAGCTAGTAAGAGTCAAGTGTCTGAGGCCGGATTTGAACTCAGGTCCTCCTGAATCCAGGGCCATTGCTTTATCCACTGCGCCATCTAGCTGCCCCCATATCATGTCTCTTAAAAGTGGGTGGGTTCCCAGGATCTGGTCTGGGCTCTCTTCTCTCTCTAAACTAGTTCACTTGGTGACCTCATCAGCTAGCGTGGATTAAATTCTCATCCCTATGCAGATGACTCTCAGATCTGGAGAGTCACCCTCTCCTCACTTCTGCCTCTTGGAATTACTCATTTCCTTAAACACTGAGCTCCATCTTCAAAATGACATCTTCTCTGATTTTCCAGCTCTAAGCGCCTTCCCCTGCCCTAAATTATGTTATGTTTATTTTTCTAAATTATTTCGTATATCCTTGTGTATGTATTATGTTATTGCCCCCCCATATTATGCAAGTTCCCTGACAGCAGGAACTATTTTGGTCTTAGATGCTTAATAAAAGCTTGATTGATAGAAAGCTTTTTTTTTTTTTTTGGCGGGGCAATGGGGGTTAAGTGACTTGCCCAGGGTCACACAACTAGTCACGTGTCTGAGGCCAGATTTGAACTTGGGTACTCCTGAATCCAAGGCCAGTGCTTTGTCCACTGCGTCACCTAGCTGCCCCCGAAAGCTTTTCTTACAACAATCCTACAGGGTAAATCTTGTAAGCCCTTTGCTATGGGATTCCTTGCTTCACTTTATCCCACCCTGGAAGAACAAAATAGTGTTGAATACCCTGGAGTGGTAACAATAAGCATCCCCTGGTGACATCAGTTGGCATTATTTTCATGTCTACAAAAGCACAACTTTGCCAGCTGGGAAAAGAACTTCCCATGATCTTTTACCTTGATAACTAGGGAGGGATAATTAATGCTCCCTTCAGGGAAGTAAAGTCTAGTGACAGTGTACTAAAGTGGAGAGGGCACTGGAACTGGGAGACCCAGGTTTGAATCCCAGCTCTGTCACAAACTAAAGGTGTATGGACCCTGAGGAAATCACATTTTCTTTCCTTCAGAGGTGGTCCAGTTTCATTACCTGTAAGATGGGAATGAGAGAGGGAAGGTAGAAAATTGGAATAGATGATTTTGAAGTTCTTCCAGTTGTATCATTTTGTTATTTTGTCTTTTGGGAAGTCAAGATGAAGGGAATGGACTCGTAGTCCATTGGGATGTTGTCACAGACTATTGTTCCCCTAAGTGATGTTTCTTAAACCAGGGAGAAACAAGTCTTGAAGAAAGACCCAAACCCCACTTTCCAGGAAGGTTATCAAACTGATGCTCCTAGAACTGCAGTAGTCAGTCACAGCAGGTAACATTATACTATTCACCTGCTCCTATACAGGCAAATTTTATCTTGCTCTTTCAAAGGTGGATGACCCTGTTCATCTCAGCTATTCTGACTCCACCATATCACTTCCTTGATTTCTCAGAGCAGGGCATAACCTGTGTTCCTGCCATCCTTCCACATCTTCAACCTTCCTCCCTCTCTCCATTCCTTTTTTCTTTCTTTCCTCCTTCCTTCCTTCCTCCTCCCTCCTTCCTTTTCTTTCCTTCCTGTGTCTGCCCTCAGCTCACACGGCACCTTTTATGGGAAAGCTCTGCTGATTTCCCTATCTGGTAGTGTTCTCCCCTTCACCACATTTTTATTTACATACTTATAGGATTCCTTGCTATATCTCCCCACTAGGATGTAAGCTCTTTGAAGGCAGTTATCCCATCACCTATCACAGTGTTTTGTACATGAGAGACACTTAAATTCTCATTGAATTGAACTGAATTTCTTCATTCCACTTCTCCTTTCCTCCTTCCAGAGAAATTCTAGCTTACTTAGTGATCCATTTCTTTCCCAGAGCAAAGGATAGAGATTTTTCTCATTACATCCCTCTGATCCATCAGGAGGCATGGGTGTACTCTGTAAAAAGCCCCCAAACATCTGTCAACAATGAGGTAGGTGGCAGGGTAGGGCAGAGGATGGGTTGGGATACTGATGTATGACTGTAATGTCTGGGTATTTGTGAAGTCTAAGGGTGTGTACTGTTTGGGTGTCTGTATATAAGACAAACCACAGATTTCGGCTAGGGAGAGAAAGATGGTATGACAGGACTGATAGAAAATATTTGATTCTCACTATTTTAAGACCAGATCTACATAACCAAAATGGGTGGAAGGCTGCAGAATTATCAAGTGAAATTTCAAGGGGTGAAGGTGGGAGCAATGTAGCCAGGGGTGTCCAATTCCCTGTCTTCAAAACTCCTGTGGTCTGTGGTATATGATGGTGATAGAATATTATTGTACTATAAGAAATGACGAGCAGGATGATTTCAGAAAGGCCTAGAAGGACTTGTATGAACTGTTGTATAGTGAAGAGAGCAAAGTCAAGAGAACACAGAGACAGCAATATTGTTTGATGAAAGACTTAACTATTCTCAATAATACAATGATCTAAGACAATCCCAAAGGACTATCAACGAAATATACTATCCACCTCCAAAGAAAGAACTGATATTGATGGAACAAAGGCTGAAGCATGCTCTTTTCCCCTCTTTCATTTTTGTTCTTTTATTCAAGTTTTCTTATACAAAATGACTAATATGGTAATGTTTTCAAAATTGACTAGGTTGAAAAAAATAAAATAAAATAATTTGGGAGGAAGAAGTGAGAGAATAAAAAAATAAATTCATGATAATTAAAAAAAAGTAAAATAAAGGCAATAAGCCCTTTTATTTAGTACATTAAAAAAAAAACTCCCTTGGTATAGCCCTAACCATACTAAAAGGTAACTGAAAAATGTTTAACAAAATAAATAAAAATACAATAAAACACAGATAATGTTAATTTTGTGGTTTCATAAGTCACCATGTGGCCTGTAGGGATCCAGTAAAAATTGCTTGGTTGAGTAAAAATTTCTCAGGTGAAAAGGGGTCCTGAGTGGAAAAAGCTATAGACAACCAATTTAGATAATCCACTATCTAATCTACAACAGAATGACGTGAACAGATTACTGTCTACATTGCCAGATAAAGTGCTCTAGTTTCTAGTTTGATTCTATTGAACAGACCTGGCCTGATCATAAACAATTCGGCAGAGGCTAGTCAAAGAATCAGTGAAGTTAAAGGCTATTTACTTTCTCCTTTCAATCCACTGAAAAGACAATATGGCATCCGGGTGTGAGAACACCAAGGAGACACTTAGCTGTTGGGTAACCTTGGGCAATTCTCAACTTCTGTTTCCTCCCATGTCTGCCTTTCAGACCACTGCATTCCACCCTACTGATCCAATATTACTTCCCTTCTATATCTCCACAAAGGACTTTTGGTCCCACTGCACTGACCATCTTTGCTTCCTACCTTCACTCAACGCTATTTCATACATACACCCTATCTGCCCAGATGCCCTTTCGGAATGCCCTAGTTCCTCATTTCTTTTTTCTTTCTTTCCTTTTCTTTCTTTCTTTCTTTTTTTTTTCCGGAGCAATGTGGGTTAATGACTTGCCCAGGGTCACACAGCTAGTAAGTGTCAAGTGTCTAAGGTCACATTTGAACTCAGGTGCTCCTGAATCCAGGGCGGGTGCTTTATCCACTGCTCCACCTAGCTGCCCTTTGCTCCTCATTTCTTATGTAGGGCCCAGTGATGGGAATGATAGTCCTCTGAGGTCCAACTCGAGAACTACCTCCATGAAGTCTTCCTCAAGTACTTTAGGCCACATTTTTCTCTCCCCAGTATTATGTCCCAAGGGCACAGCTTGTCTAAGTGAAATCTTTTTGATGCTTCATGATACTGACACAGGGGAAAGAGTGCTGGGCTTAAGAATCAGGAAGAGATGGGTTGAAATCTAAATCTTACTACCCGTGTGGCAATTGCTCTGTTTCCTCTTCTAACAAATGAGGATGATAACACACCTGTAGTACCAACCTCCCAGGTTTACTGTGAAGCTCCAGTGAGATAATATGGGGAAAGTCTTTGCAAACCTTCAAGTGCTATATAAAGCTATATTTATTCTACATTACATTTACCACTTTATTAGGAACCATTTTATGATAGTTGTTTCACATTTAAGTCTTCTCTCCCCAAATGAACTGAAACTCCTATAAAGCAGGGGTAGAAATCTAACAGTATCCCCAAAGTTCCCATGGTTTAAGCTATTAACACTTAAAACTGCACTAAAACTTTTAGGACATCCGGTACATCTGTATTCTCTGTGTCATTCAGTCCAGTCTCAATTCAACACACTTGTTAAACTCAATAGCTCCAACTGCCTCTTAAAACAAGGTCTTTGAGGCTCTTTGATGGCAATCTGGACTGGAAGGGTGGTAAATCTCATTGCTTCTCTGCCGGCCATTGTTAGGAGCATTTTTGGCTAAGGACTCCAAAAAGAGCAACTCCTTTTTTTTTTTTTTAATAGTTTCCGAGGAAAAGTATCATTCTGCTTAGGGATCCACTGTTCTCCTCCAAGGCCCCCTGAACACAAGATATCCTTTAAATAGTGAGGATAACAGTCTCAAATTGGTAAAAACCATCCAACTGAAGAGCCCTGCCTGTTACTGTGGGCAGCTGGGTGGCACAGTAGATAAAGCACCAGAAGATCTAAGTTCAAATCTGACCCTAGACGCTAGATATTAGACCCTGGGCAAGTCAATGTTTGCCTCAGTTTCCTCATCTGTAAAATGAGCTGGAGAAGGAAATGGCAAACCACTGCAGTATCTCTACCAAAAAAAAAAAAAACCCCAAACAAGGTCATGAAAAGTCAGATATAACTGAAAACAATTGAACAACATTATTGTGCAAGCTGGTCAGAGAATGGAGAATCACAGGGAAAGTCCTGGATCAGGTCGGGAATCCATCTGGCAGCTCACATGTTATTGTTTCCTCTAGAGTAGAGACTCTAGGTAAAATGAATTTCCTACCGGAATGGCAGAGACCATTCTGATGGCTTTTGCACAAAGAGGGCAGGAAGGGAAACTGACACTATGTCACTTGATTTTCCTAGGTAGGACATTAATCTTTGCTCTATATGGTAAGGCATTCTTGGATCCCTGCCATTCATCCTGCAACATATTGACGAACAGTATTTGTCAGGAAGTGGGAAGACAGGAGATTTGTCATTTCAACTTTCAATCAACTAAGGGTAGGGCAGAAAAATTATTTTGCTTCACCCTTCACTGAAAATCTTTCTATGTCCCACTACATTTTTTTCTCTCCTATAAATATAGTCTAGGGGACAGTGAACTAGATAGAACACTCTCAACATGACTTAGGACTTGATTGAATACCACATGGTACTGTTTTCTAATTATTTCATATGTCTCTCTTGCTCTTCCCCACTAGAATGAAAGTTCCTTGAGGGCAGGACTCATGTTTCCTACTAGTCTTCTTCTTCTTCTTCTTCTGGTGGGGCAATGAGGGTTAAGTGACTTGCCCAGGGTCACACAGCTAGTAAGTGTCAAGTGTCTGAGGTCAGATTTGAACTCAGGTCCTCTTGACTCCAGGGTTGGTGCTCTATCCATTGCGCCACCTAGCTGCCCCCTGCAGTAGGTTCTTTAAGAAGGCTAGTAGGGCAGCTAGGTGGCGCAGTGGATAGAGCACCAACCCTGGAGTCAAGAGGACCTGAGTTCAGATACAACCTCAGACATGACACTTACTAGCTGTGTGACCCTGGGCAAGTCACTTAACCCCCATTGCCTCACTCCCCCCCCAAAAAAAAGAACCTACTGCAGAACCAGATACTTAGCAAACTCTCAATAAACATTTAGGATGATAAATTTAGAGCTGGAAGGAACCTTATAGATGATTGAATCACAAGATCATAAACTTAGAGTTGTACAAGAATGTAGAGACCATTAAGTCCAACCTCCTCATTTTACAGATGAGGACACTGAGGCTGAGAAAGGTGAAGTCATTTGCCCATGGTCTGTCTGAGGTAGGATTTGAATTTAGTTCTTGGCTTTAAGCTCAGAAGTCTACTGTACTATTCTACAGAATGTACTATTTAGCTGTCTCCCATTTTCTCCCATTTACAGAGAAGAAATTCATTGGTTAATTGATAATTGAACTTTTTTATCTGAAAGAGAACTTGCAATTCTTGCAATTATTCCAAACATGATCTCATATTTTTAATTTTAATTTAAAAAAATTGAACTTAAACACCCCAAAACAGTATTTCCATATATACAGCAGAATGTAAAAAATAATATTGTATATAAAACTATGAATATTCCATATCACTTTTTTCTTTAAATGTATAATAAATTCCACACATTGATTTTAAAACACAAAGCTCTGATTATTTAGGACTCGGTGCACGTGCTGTAAGAGTATGGACTGAATTTGTAGTGAGCCAAGGCAGCCTGTGTGGCTTGTTTCTAATTCCTATTATTAACTTACTTCCTTGTTATTTGTCTATTTTGTCCAAGAGTAGAAGACTGAAGAAAATCCTGGCTAATTAAAGGTTTAGTTAGCAGTACAGTACAGTGGAAAGTGCTAGATTTGAAGTTAGAAGACTCGGCTTTGAATAACAACCTGTGACACTGAGGCACGCTTCAACTGTATGGGCTTAGTTTCCTTATCTGTGTATTTCACAATGACTGGTGGCATTAGGTGATTTCTAATGTCCCTTGCATCTCTAAATCTATACTCTTAAGATTCCTGGTCTTATCTAAAAAATAAGGGACTGGGGTAATGGGAGCAGACACAAGGTAGGGAATTTTTGACTTGGGGGAAGCAATAGGCCCTAGAGAGGATATTCTGGCTACTTAGGTGATTTAGGGTGACAGGCAGGGAGAACTGAAAGGAAATGGGAAAGAGCACAAAAGACTGACTTCACTGTTCTGTTGTATCCATATCACTGCCTGGATTAAAAAGCACAGGCAAAGCACTGGCCCTGGATTCAGGAGTACCTGAGTTCAAAATCCGGCCTCAGATACTTGACACTTACTAGCTGTGTGACCCTGGGCAAGTCACTTAACCCCCATTGCCCCGGAAAAAAAAAAAGCACAGGCAATCGATTTTATTTTATTGGTTTAGTGAAAGATTTTTGCTGAAAAAACTTTTAATAAAAGAGAATACCACTACTATAATAGGTACTTTTAAAAATTCCGAGTGACCACTGATGTACTAAGGTAAAAAAAAAAAATGAAGCCATTAGAATACTGGTCAAGCAGTTATGGATAACAACATTATCAGTGAGAAGGAAGAACCAACCTCCCCCCCCCCCAGGGCAATGAGGACTAAGTGGCTTGCCCAGGGTCACACAGCTAGTAAGTGTCAAGTGTCTGAGGTCGGATTTGAACTCAGGTCCTCCTGAATCTAGGGCTGGTGCTTTATCCACTGAGCCACCTAGCTGCCCCCAGAAGAGCCAAGTTTTAAAGAGCATAGCAGGAGTTAATTGATCTGTACCCTAGCCCCTTGGCTAATCTCTGGCAATGGAGGAGGTCCTCTTGCTATACAAGGAAGAATACCTTTTTCATATTTCTTGACATAATTTTTTTTAATTTAATGACATTTTAACATTTACATCCACCTAGAAAAATTCAACTGAGTGTCAGATGAAACAGATTGGGTGGCCAGGAGACAAACCATCAACTAATTAATTAACTATTTATTGAGTGCCTACTAAAGTACAAAATACCGTGCACTTGTAGGAAATCCAAAGAAGCCATAATCTAAAGAAGTGCCTAAGGAAATAAGACAACCCACTGGTCTTGTTTAGTAATTTTCTAACCTACCCAACTGTATTAATATTATCCCTCCATAATCTTTCTTTTAAGTGCATAGCAATTTTATCACAGACTAAGTTTTCTGTTGACATAAACAGAATCTTGGTTTACTCTCACTTAGACAACATCTAGAGAAAAGGGATTATAAACCAAAATCTTTCCTGCCCCCCTACCTAGTACCCTAAGGAAAGTGTGGACCGGCAAGTTTAGGTAGGTCCCCTTTGGGCTCATGTTTTGGACCTGTATGAAAGGTGATATAATTCAGTCCTGGCATGTAATGGGTACAAGAGAGAAACTGGGCAGAGGAGCAGGAAGGGGAAGCTTGATAACTTTTCCTGAGGAGGACCATAATTCAAAGGGGATTATAACTGTACTGTTTGAAGTGTTGTAAATTCCCAGCATATAAAACCCCTACCTTCAAATGTAAGAGGTTTCCAGAACCAACCATCTTGGGGTTATGCCATTTGGGATTTTCCACATCACTTTTCCCTTCACTAGCCTGGAGAATGTATATGATATGGATTCAAAAAGGTCATGTTATTTGTTTTTTCTCTCCCACCTAGGATTAGGATACAAGAGGGAGAATCGGGGGGTGGGGGGGTGGAGAATTAATACCATTCCTGGCGAGGCCATACTGAATAGATGAAAGGGAACTGAGTATAACTCCCATTGGGAAGGGCCAAAGACAGATGTTCTCAAGCTACGGGAGGCAGTTCTAGGGGAAAAGGAAGGTCAGATATCAAATTCTTCTAGGCAGGAATTTAACCATGGGGGCACATGGACAGTTACTGAGAGTGTATCCCTGAGAGAACAGAAGGCTTGGGAAATAGTCACCTTTTACCATGAAAAACACTTTAGAGAGGGGGATAAAGGAAGAGTACTTGGGATGAAATGTAATCATAGAATGAGACCTCTTTTTTATTCTATACATGAGGAATCAGACCCAACCACAGAAATTAAATGATGTGCCCAATATCACCCGGGTACTAAATATCAGAGGCAGTGTGGGCATTCAGGTTCACTTCAGTCTTGGCTCCTGACCGACTGTCTCAGATGCTAAAATCCTACCAAAAACTCTGGAACTCTGGTTCTAGGTTTGAACTCTATTGGGGGGGAGGGCAAATCTGCAGTAGCAGGTGACTGAGCCTTTGACTCCCCTGGGAATACCAGAGAATTCCAGAAAAGGTCTTGATTTTCCTAACTCCAAGATCAGAATTGACTTTCGAGTATGGGCACTTCCAACACTAGGTAGGCAGGTATATATGATTTTTACGTGGGGATCTTTATAAGCAGGGAGATGACCCAATTATAATTAAGGGGAGAAAAGTCTTCCTGACAAATAGGTTTCCAATTCTTGGTCTTGCCTAACAGGGTAATTAAACATCAAAATTAATGGAATGACAAAGACTCTAAAAATGGTCTCGAAGGTTTCCTGTATCTTGTACTCTCCAAGCAAAGAGCAAGTTTCTACAGGGAAAATACGTTCATTCATTCACTCAACAAAGATGTATTAAGTACCTACAGAGGTACAGAGCACTGTGCTAGGGTCTGGTAACATAAAGATTAGAAAAGAAACATTCCCTGCATTCACCGAGTTTCCAATCTGGTGTTCACTTTTTCCATGAAGCCTCACAAAATAGCTCTCTCTATAGATCTCATGTAATGACTCTATACAATATAATAATATGATATAATTATAATGTAGTATCATTACATATTGTGTAATTATACAAGACTGACTACTCTCTCTCCTGACTGCCTACAACATATAATTAATAATGATAATAATTCTCATTTCTAGATATCAAACTGAGACCCCTTTCTTTTACAGACAAGGAAACTGAAGGATGGGTCAAGTGATTTACCCAAGGTCACTGGAGGCATGATCTGAATCCAAGTCTTCCGACCCTACATCCAGTGCTCTTTTCACTGTCTGGGTACTTTAAGGCTTACAAAGAAAGGACTTTGCTCACAACAACTCTACAACATAAGGAACCGAAGTGGGGAGGAGGACTGGAGGCCTTGCAGCCTTGCACATGGATAGGAAGCTAGCCTCGTGATATCCTTTGCAACTCTAGAGACAGCCAAGAGTGGACCTCCCCTGGGTGAGACCATTTCTTTCTCAAACTGTCTCTGCAACCCGTTGGAATAAGTACCTCAAGGAAATAGGCAGCATGGTATATTGTACACAGTAACAGCAACGTTGTGTGATGATCAACTATGATTGTCTTAGCTCTTCTCAGCAATATAATGATCTAAGACATTTCCAAAAGACTCATGATGGAAAATGCTCTCCACCTCCAGAGAAAGAACTGATGGAGTCTGAATGCAGATTGAAGCATACTATTTTCACTTTCTTTTTTGTAAGTTTTTTCCCTCCTTTGGCTCTGCTTCTTCTTTCATAATATGACTAATATGGAAATATGTTTTACATGACTGCACATATATAACCTATATTAAATTGCTTACTGTCTTTGGGAGGGGGTGGGAAGGGAAGAAGAAAATTTGGAACTCAAATTTTTATTTAAAAACAAATGTTAAAAATTGTCTTTACAGGGCAGCTAGGTGGCGCAGTGAATAGAACACCAGCCCTGGAGTCAGGAGTACCTGAGTTCAAATCTGACCTCAGAGATTTGACACTTACTAGCTGTGTGACCCTGGGCAAGTCACTTAACCCCAATTGCCTCACAAAAAAAACCCCAAAAAAACAAAACAAAAAACCCCACAATCCTAATAAAAAGCCTTTTATTAAAAAAAAATGTCTTTACATGTAATTGGAAAAAGATAAGATACTATTTAAAAGAAAAGAAGGAAAAGGAAAAAAAAAGCCCCGCGACCCTGGGGCCAAGCTGTCTTAATTGGTGAGTACAAACTCACCTTACCCATTACATCTACCTTGCTTCAGACCATATGATGCTTCATATCCCATACAAGTATCCAATCCCAGCCATCCATTTGCCCTGCCATTGAGAATGTGCCCAAATAAATTGATACCTCAAATGCTTCTGCATAGGATGTGCTAATCAAATCCCTTATGAATCCACTCACCATGTCTCAGCCACCACTCCCATGTGACTTGTCTTTCCCTATCAGAATGTAAGCTCCCTGAGGGCAAGAAATACTTTTTTATTTGTATTTCTAAAGGTCTGAACATGGTAAGCACTGAATAAATACTTTACATTCATTCTATTTCTTCAGACTCCAGTAAAAAAAAAACAAAACAAAACCCAAAACTACCTCAAGATTAAGGGGCTGTAAATTTTTATATTATTAGTTGATCGGATTTTAAGCCTTGTTCTCCTTTGTGGCTGGTTTACTCCTGTCTTCCTCCTTCCCCCACTCCTTGCTGCCCCCCCCACTTCAAGATTCATTCTCTCTCAATTTGATTACTAAATGAGATCCTAAAATATGCATTATTTTTAACCACTTTACACAATATACCTCTTAAAGAAAACAAAACAACAGCTAAAACATATCAAATTCACTCATTCATTAAAACTCCACCCTCAGCCCCCAAGCTGCTGTTTTCTTCTAAAAGAAAGTCAAGGGCAAAAAATTTGGAAATCTGTATTTCGCCAAGTACTGTGACAGATTCTTCCAGGACCATGTGGGCAAAGGGAATGAGAAATCACTTCAGAAACACATCATTTTAGACACAGTTCATGGTGACTGCACTGGGTGTACCCCAATCGTCACAGACAGAAAGAAACTCCTCAAACTATTCATCTAAGGACTGCCTACTTAAAACCCTCTAAGGTAAGGCTTGTTAGGAGTAACAGAGCAAGTGGAGATTATGTAGTAGACTTTTGCACATGCATGAACCTCAGTGTTTCATCCCAGCTGCCCACCACAGGGCATCAAGGACTGGGGAATGGAATGGGTTCCTACCGAAAAGGCCATGGGGTTCCGACTGGCGCCTCTCAGTACTTCGGTTCTGGTCCTTGCGTTTCTTGCTCCCCCTGAGGCTGCCAAAACGCTTCATGAGCTGCACCAGCAGCCTGAGATCATATCCAGTGCTGGAAAAAGTGGTGGAGAGCCTGGGGCTGCCCAGTGGTAGCCCCCCCAGGGGCACGTGGAGGAGCAGGGAGGGAAGGCAACAGGCTCCCTCCCCCCAACACACATGCACCACCCCCTCAAGTCTCCCAACAGCAATTTCTGCTCAAGTGATAACCTGTCAAATTGAGAAGGATCCACTGGAGGGGCTTTTTAGACCAACCCAGAAAGAAAGAAGGGGAAGCAGACCGGAGCCAGTAGCCAAGGTATGGACACAGGTCTTACTGTACTGCCAGGAATCTGCAGAGGGCAAGAAGAGTTTGAAATGCCCACTGGTTGTGCTGTCCTACCACCAGCAGCAGCAGCAGCAGTCGCAGAGGCTACTGACTGAAGCAGCCAGTCTTCTCCTTAAGTAGGCAAAAAGCTGCCAGCACCTCAAGCTGAATCTCACCGGGTAGATTTGTTTATGTAGCGAAGGTCAGGAACTCAATGATAAGCTCCAGGATTTTTTTTTTTTTAAGGAGGGGGTGGTAAAGACTAAATAGGCAAAGGAAGCCCAAGCCCTCTTGCAGAGAACTGTCATGTGCAGTTGGGCATGATGTCTCCTTAAAAAGACTGTAAAAGGAAACCACCCTGTACAGACAATTCTTGGCACCAATTGGCTGCAGCACATTCCCATTATGATATGACATCACATAACTATTTTGATTCATGTATTCTAGGTCTCCCCTGAGACGGAATAGGAGGGCTGCTTCTTGATGAAATAAGAAATAAGTTGGGGCAGCTAGGTGGCGCAGTGGATAGAGCACTGGCCCTGGAGTCAGGAGTACCTGAGTTCAAATCCGGCCTCAGACATTTAACACTTACTAGCTGTGTGACCCTGGGCAAGTCACTTAACCCCAATTGCCTCACTTAAAAAAAAAAAAAAGAAAGAAGTAACTGGTTTCTAATCTGGAAATTGCTGGGCATCCAGTCAATGAAGGAATGGAGATAATTCCTTAATGGAGGGACACGGGGTTGCCCAATGACATTGAACTGGTGTCTGCGGTAAATGCATAATTCCCCAGTGGCCTGGACTTTAGGAAATCTTCCTAGCCTGCACACAATGTGCTTTGAGAAGACTGACTTTTTTTCTGTTGTTTTTTGTTTTGTTTTGGTTTTTTTGCCAAGCAACGAGGGTTAAGTGACTTGCCCAGAGTCACACAGCTAGTAAGTGTCAAGTGTCTGAGGCCAGATTTGAACTCAGGTCCTCCTGAATCCAGGGCTGGTGCTTTATCCACTGTGCCACCTAGCTGCCCCGAGAAGACTGACTTTTGAGAGAGAGAGAGAGAGAAAGAGAGAGAGAGAGAGAGAGAGAGAGAGAGAGAGAGAGAGAGAGAGAGAGAGAGAGAGAGATGTTTGCAAGAAATCCCTGAATACTTTTGCCACTTGCCAAACTGACTTTAAACCTTCAGCAGAATACTAATATAGACTCACGTTTGTATAATGCTTTAAGGTTTACAAAGTGCTTTCCCCCCACTTGAACTCTGTGAGGTAGATGGTGGCAAGTAATCTTATCCACATTTTGCTGATAGGGGAGCTGAGGCTCAAAGACCAAGTGACTTGGCCATGGTCAAGCAGCTAGAAACAGTGGGGAGACTGAATTTGAACTCAGGTCTATTTGCTCTTGGTTCCATATGATACACCACACTGGCAAAAGCTTTGGTCAGGAAGGTTTTGGCTCTGGCTCAGCCTCTAAAAATTAGCTGGAAGATGTGTTATCTTCCTGAGCCTCAGTTTTTTTTTAATCTCAGTTTTTTCACTAGATGAACTCTAAAATCTCTGTTATAATGGTTTTAATGGGACCTAGATCTTTTTTTTTTTTTTTTTTTGCAGGGCAATGGGGGTTGTGACTTGCCCAGGGTCACACAGCTAATAAGTGTCAAGTGTCTGAGGCTGGATTTGAACTCAGGAACTCCTGAATCCAGGGCCGGTGCTTTATCCACTGCGCCACCTAGCTGCCCCCCAACCTAGATCTTTTTTAAAAAAGGTTCTTTTTCTCTGTTGCTTTTTCTCAATCACCGTGTGAGCTGAGTGTGACACCATATCAGATCAGTTATCATCAAAACGAGAAAATCAACTGCTTGGATTTTACCCACTGCACATTATTTGGACACAGGAGAAATCTTCAAAATTAAAATGCCATGTGTTATGAAAACATAATTGTTAGTTATCTCTGGCATGTCTGACTTTAATCTGTAGTGCGTCTGGAAGCAAAGGGGCAGGGTGAGAAGCTATGAAAACAACCCAGGGATGGCAAATTTCTGGCAGAGCCAGGGCTAAGAGGCAAAAAAATAACCCATCCATTGTGTACAACTGCACTCCAGCTTGTTTCCACGTTTTTCCTTTTCTTTCTTTTCCCACTTCCCTTGCTGGTGGCCAGAGCCACTTACTGACTGACTCATTGTCTTTGGAAATAATAGTCTTCTCAAAATCCTCCCCCCGCCCCAAAAAAATTTCATATAAATCAAATTTTTTTTTTTTTTTTGGTAAGGCAATTGGGGTTAAGTGACTTGCCCAGGGTCACACAGCTAGTAAGTGTGTAAAGTATCTGAGGCTGGATTTGAACTCAGGTTCTCCTGAATCCAGGGCCGGTGCTCTATCCACTGCACCACCTAGCTGCCCCTAAATCAATTTTTAATAAGATAATAGCTTCAACTCTCAAAATCATATTCTCTCAATTGGAAAAACAGAAAGGAAAACCAAGAAATGGGAAACTAACCTATTTATATAGGACCATATATCTAAGAGTTGGAAGGGACCTGAGGGTTACACTTACATTTTACAGTTGAGGAAACTGAAGTTCAGAGTGGAGGAAACTGAAGTTCAGAGTGGCTAAGTAACTTGCCCACAGTCGTTTGTAGGCCTTTGCTTTTCTTACTACATTTGATACCTCCTGGCTCAGAACCACCTCCACTGAACAGGCCATGTAAAAAAGAGCAGTGAGCAAATAAATAACCCCATGATCAGATATCACCACAAACTCTGCTTCTGATGATTCTGACCTCTTGCATCCTAGAGCCTCTTCTTGCCTTAACCCACCATACTTGCCTGGCACTCTCTGACATAGTGGACCACATTAGGTTTAAATTTTTGTACTCCTAAACCTGTGTCATGATTCTAGGTCATGAAAGCTAGGTGGGATTTGGACAGTTAAAGAGGAAATGGGAGAACACATCAATCAAGTCTATGTTCAGATGGATGGCATAAAACTGCAAGTCCCATCAGGAGAAAAAAACCTAGTTCCAAAAAGTATAATATAGATGCCAGTACTGTCAAGGCCTGAAGCTCAGATCTTAACCAAAATTTGACATGGGGTAGCTCAAGCATTTTTAGAGTTCACTCTTACTAGGTAAACAAATGGATGTCAATAAGAATAGAATTTTATTTATTTATTTATTTATTTTGCTGGGCTGTGAGGGTGAAGTGACTTGCCCAGGGTCACATACCTATTAAGTGTCAAGTGACTGAGGCCAGATTTGAACTCAGGTCCTCCTGAATCCAAGGCCAGTGCTTTATCCACTGTACCACCTAGCTGCCCCCCCCTTTTTTTTTAACAAAAAAAGCTTACATGTTCCCTTAGGATAATACCTCCAAATTAAGTATGCCAGTAAATAAAAACTAGTAAATTTAATTTTTAAAAGTACATTTCGCCCTCATCTATATATTGACAATGTTCATATTATCTTACATCATGATACTGTATTATCAATTATATGGGAAGAAAGTTCTCTATGCCTGTTTGCTCATTTTTAAATGAGTAGGTGGGAGGCAGCTAGGTGGCACCGTGGATAGAGCACCAGCCCTGGAGTCAGGAGTACCTGAGTTCAAATCTGGCCTCAGACACTTAACATTTACTAGCTGTGTGACCCTCAGCAAGTCACTTAACTCCAATTGCCTCACTAAAAAAAAATGAGTAGGTGGGACCAGATCATATTTTAGGTTTCTTCTAATATTAACATTTTATGATTCTAGGATTCTATGAAATATAACACACTCTTCAAATTTATTAACTCAAAGTTAGTCTAAAAGGAAGTAAAATAGTCTAAATACATATGAATTTCCCAAAAAAACCCCAAACATATATATGTCCTAACTTATATGTATTTCTCTTTGTGTCTGATCATTCATTCATTCTCTCATTCATTCACTCACTCATTCAATCCAGTCCAAAACATTCCAATCCCAGCTAGGGGCAGAAGTAAAGTCAACACAGTTTTCTCTCTGCTGCAAGGCCAGAACTTATCAGTTGCTATGAACTGAACTCAGCATGAAAACAACCCAGATGAATCCAATGCCGGGCATGGTGCTTTGCAGCCCCTGGAAGGGAGAGCTCAATAAATAATTAATGCCTCAATTGGTCTTGGCTTTTGGAGAGGAGACTGAGTGTGTGCTGATTTCTACAAAGCCAAGTCAAGAATTATATGACTAAGGTCAGATTCTTATCCTGTTATGAAGGGGAAAAAAGAGTCAGAATCTTCATCTTACTCCTAAGTCTCAGAGTCAGAATCCTCATCTTACTCCTGTGTCATCCACCCTGATCAGATGCAGAGGAAAATGGTTCAAAATGTATGGAGCATCCGCAGTGTGCAAGGCACTATATCTAGGTGCTGGAAATCCAGTGACAAAAATGAAATGGTTCCTGTACTTAAAGAGCTTACAGTCTATTGGCAAGACAGTCAACATGCCTATATTAAATGTCTAATAAATTAGGGGAGATGATATAGAAAGGTTCTGTGCAATAGTAAGGGTTTAGCACAGTGCCTAGTACCTAGGTACTTAATAAATGCTTACTGACTGGCTGGCTAAAATTTTTCAGAGCTGAAGGTTCGATTCATGACTTTAAATTAAAGTTCTGTGGCCAGTACAAATATAGTAATAACCCATGTCACTGGAGGGCTTTCTCCCACGGATGGTAATATCTTATTTGAACTTCATCTGGCATAAGGCCAGGAGGTGTGTGCATACACGGCGTGATTTCAGGAGGATGACATTCTATCTGTACTAGTATGCTTGAGATTACGTTAATGGGTAAAAGGTTACAGCTGGTTGTCTCAATTACAAAAAAAAAGTTAAAATGTGGAAGGGGAAACATAGGAATTAAGATTCAAGTTGAAATGCAATTAATTGATACGAGACATTTTCCACTGGGTTTTTAATAGAAAAGGAGAAATTATGAAGGCATTAGGTTTCTGTTGATGGAAAGGAGGGGTGAAGCGGGTCCTCCCAAAGTAGGGAAAAGGGACACACAGAAAGCAGAGGCTGGGTACAGTAAAGAGAGATTTAGATAATTATATGGTTCTGCCATGAGTTGGCCGTGAACCCACAACTGTGTTGGAAAAACACAGTTATCATGTGAAATTACAGAAAAAGCAAAACTATTTGGCTCAACTTTGAGCCTGTATTCACTGGGTTGCAAAAATGCATTCCAGTTTATGTTTGTTTAGGAGATTATGGGAAAGGGCCTAAGAGTACCTCAGGCCACAGAGCCCCTAATGTCAGGCCAGTACAATGGTGCCCCTCATTCCCTTGGGAATTGGAAGTTGGGGGGGTGCCTTTACAATCACATGGGTGGGGATGCATACTGATATAAGAGATTCCATAACAGAGACTCCCCTGAAGCCAGCCAGCCCTCAGGTGTTTCTGGCATTAGCAAATGCCTTAATACTTGTACTAGGCCTCCAACCAAGTGAAACCCATCAATTTGCATACGCAGCCACACCCAAAAAAATGACAAGACACCAACAAAGAAACCCAGCCAGTCATGCAAATCTCTTATTTTCTACTAGATGTTTTGGTTTCTATGACATATAATATCTGAATACTTGGAAACATCTCGATGGCTGGGCAGACTTCTTGCCGGCATGCCTCTGATCTTAAATTATAAACTCCTTGTAGGTAGCAAGGTCTTACTCATCTTTGGATTTTCAGCACCTCGCACAAAATTTTGCAAACAGTGGGTGCTTAGCAAATTTTTGTTAAATGCAATTATATGAAAATCCAGCGTGGCACAGATGAAAATGATCACACTCCCTCCTCACTCTGTGTCACGAAACCTTCTTTCCATACCTGGCTCCTGCACCACCTTCCACATGAAGTCTTTCCTGAGACGCTCAGTGCTAGTGCCTTCTATCCCAAACTAGCTTCCATGTAATTGACATTTGTTCTGTACCTACTTAGACATGTACCTGTTGTATTCCCTATTAGGATACAAGCTCCTTGCCTCTAAAGATTGTTTCGTTCCTTGTATTTGTGTTTCCGGTGCCTACCACAGAGCCTGGGAACATGGTAAGTGCTTAATCAATGTTTGCTGACTGGATCAGGGGCAGGAGAAGTAGAAAAGGAAAACAAGCAGTTAGTGGGAAGTTAGAAAATTTATGATATACAGAGCTCCAATATTTTGCAAACTATGCAACCTCTTGAGGGCTCTTGAGTAATTCTAGAGGTTCTAAAACTCATGGTCAACCAGTTCAATTTCTTAGAAGCTCTTCCCAGGAGGGGCAGGAAAGGTTACCTCAAAAACCTCTCCCACAGCAAACAGAGAACTGAGGTCAAGTTCTAAGAGTCTAGCTGGCTTTACTGTCTCCCAGGGTCTACCTCTAACTGTGGCTAATCATCTTACATTAGGTCATTAGGGGACCCATAGGAAAGGATTTGTGCATGGCCCAGGGCAGATCATCTCTACTACTGAGCATGCAGGAATCAACATGCTCCAATGCTGAGTGAGAAGTTATATGAAGAACAGCACGCAGTTGTGTTCAGGACCAGACTAACTCTACCAATCTTTGAAGAACAAGGCCATGATGGATCAGACTTGAGAATTACAAGAGTAGGAGCTGTAAGCCACAGGAAGAAGAAACAGGATTGCCCAATCTGTTGGCAGTAGGAAAGTAGGGAGAAGATCAGAACAACCAATACAGAGAGGATGAAAAGCCCTAAGCCCCTAGAGCACCCATACACAAGCTAATCAGCATACACCAGTATTGGCTAATACTGGTTAGTGACTTTGCTCTTTCTGAGACCTAAAGATATGGATTCTTGTACCAGCCTCTCAGGTGGTTTTCAAAGAGCTCTAACACCTATTGCCTTTTAAGATCCCACCACAACTTTGTGAAAGAGACAGATTAAATTCAATGAGTTTGGGGGCAGCTAGATGGTGCAGTAGATAAAGCACCAGCCCTGGATTCAGGAGGACCTGAGTTCAAATTGGACCTCAGACACTTGATACTTAATAGCTGTGTGACCCTGGGCAAGTCACTTAACCCTCATTGCCCCACCAAAAACAACAACAACAAAATTCAATGAGTTTATATGTCATGGTAAGTGCTTAATAAATGTTTATCGACTGACTGACTGAAGTCAGTTGTATGGCTGGGACTGGAAGCCAGCTCTTCTGATGTCCTTCCACGAAATCCTGCTGCCTTCTCTATGTCTCGTTAGAATGTTGGGGTGGGGGAGACACGGCAGTAAGCAGCTAACTACAAAACTTTTTGGACATTCATGTGATGATGCCTGAAAAGTTCTCAGAAATCCTTGGAAGGACTGCCATGATCCAAAAAAAAAAATTCTGTTACCTAAGAGGGTACACCACCCCTCTTACAGAGCTGGAGGCCGTTGAAGTAACATGAGCAAGCACACATTGGCCATAGCTCTCTCTCCCTTTGGCTGCCACATATTGGTTGCAAAATACTGTGTCATGTTTCATGGAAAAATCTAAAGGTCATTTCTGCGCTGGATGTACTAAGTGAGATGACTAGGTCATCTCATCAACATCTAGGATGTCTCTTTCCTGAGAACTATTTGTGAGGCTATCACTATGGAGAATGGGTCTCCCTCCCTTCTCTGCTGCCCTCCCCTATGCATGCTTGCAGCACAGTCCTCCTCCCAACTCTTAAACATTGATAGTTCTCATAACCTCAGCCTGAGTTAGAAGCCCATCACAGCTGTGGCAACCCTGGACCCTCAGAGTGAGTGATGGCCTGTTCACAGGAGTAAAGTATATTATCAGGAGGATTCTTGGTAAGAACTTGACATAAAGCCACAATGACTGTATATTCTCTTCAGGGCTCATAACACTCATTCTACTCTACACAAACCTAGCAATTGATGAGCTACAATTTCCCCCTCTTCCCCCTTCCCCACCCCCAGCTTGTGAATTACAGAAGTCTTTTTCTCCCTGTAATTCTATGTAAGTTGTTCTGAGTTTCACCATCTCACCCCCATCTCAATCTTTCTACCTATTTGACCCTTCTAAGAAATGGTCTAAAGACTCAGTTGAATGAGATACCTACATGAAGATACCTGCAGCTTATAGTTCACAAAATGCTGAAAAGGTCGAAGAAGTAGAAAAATTCTGCAAATAACTTGACAAGATTCTCCAAAACTAGTGAACATTTGCTGAGAGGATGGTTTAAAAAAATGCTGGAAAATACGGTTTGCATTTGAGAAAAATAAAGAGGCCTAAGGCTTATATAACCACATTTTCTTCCAAAAAAGTGTTCAAAGATAGTAGACATGACAAGTAACAAACATTAGCAAAAGAAAAAAAGAAATTGACTATATCTTAACAGAAAGAAAATGCCTGGATACCAATGGTCAATCATATGAGAATCAGTTGTTTATGTGTTGTTGTTTGTCCTTCATTCTTTTTTGGGGGGGCGGGGCAATGGGGGTTAAGTGACTTGCCCAGAGTCACACAGCTAGTAAGTAGCAAGTGTCTGAGGCTGGATTTGAACTCAGGTACTCCTGAATTCAGGGCCGGTGTTTTATTCACTGCGCCAACTAGATGCCCCTGTCCTTCATTCTTGAAGAGGACCATAACATTGAGGTGATGTCATGGGGCTGTGCAAGGTCACCAACCTCACTCTCTCCTCCAGAGCCATCTGGGTCCAGTGGCAAGATATATATCAGGACAAGTGGACATGTCCCCATATGTTTAAGACAATTGGGGTTAAGTGACTTGCCCGGGGTCACATAGCTAGTAAGTGTCTGAGGTGAGATTTGAACTCAGGTCCTCTTGACTCCAGGGCCAGTACTCTATTCACTGTGCTACCTAGCTGCCTTGTTTATGTGTAGTCAGGCCATAAACTAGTTAAAGGTAAAAATTAACATTAAACTAGAAAAAGAAGGCCAAAGAGGAAAATAAAACACTCTGAGGGGCAGCTAGGTGGCGCAGTAGATAGAGCACCAGCCCTGGAGTCAGGAGGACCTGACTTCAAATCTAGCTTCAGACACTTGACACTTACTAGCTGTGTGACCTTGGGCAAGTCACTTAACCCCCAATTGCTTCACCAAAACAAACAAACAAAAATGCCACTCTGAACAGAGGCTACTATATTACTGAACAACGGGAAAAAATATTGACCTTGATTGTCACCATTTCATACAAAGGTTTGACAGATGTAAAACAAATGCCACAATAAAGAGGCCAAATGACCCCGGAAACAAATACTTGAGAGCCTTGCCAAGCAGAAAGCAAGAGTGGCCAAGGTCACCACCAATTAGTAATAGAAATTCATTTGTAAAACACTATAGAGAAAGAGGGTGAATAATTAATTATGAGTAGTATTGCAATGAAAAGCAGCAGAAGCCAAATAAATCTAAGGAAAGCTTGATGTAAGGTCCAGAGGAACCATAGAACCCCAAGAATATTCATAGATGAACCTGGAAAGAAGGACAACAAGTAGGTGTAAAAAATAACACATTTATCAATGCTCCATAGCAATCACTTTGTCATCATTAGTGATAAAGAAACCATCACACTCGGATGTGTTATTAAACATCTGATGTGTTATTAAAAAAATGAGAAGTGACAGGTGGAAAGATGATATCAGGAAGAATGGCTGACCCAGACCAAGCATACGACAAGGAAATCCATGCTAAAGGTAATGCAAACTGAAAACACTGAGTATGAGTTCACTGATACCCATTCTATGTGAAAAGATTCAGAGCAAGGCCTTCAGAAAATGGAGGATTTGTGGAAGAATCTCGGCAGCCATCTAGTCTGACCCTTATACAAAAGGAATGTTCAATACAATACACAAGAATTGCCCTGCAAGAGAAGCTGAGGGTAGATTGTGATCTGCATTGATGGAGGAATTCATACATCAATGAGATCCTGGATTCATTAAAGTGCTGAAGAACATAAATTGCAATTTAGGTACCACTTCAGGCAAGAGATTAGCCTAAGGGGCAGCTAGGTGGAGCAGTGGATAAAGCACTGGCCCTGGATTCAGGAGTACCTGAGTTCAAATCCAGCCTCAGACACTTTACACTTACTAGCTGTGTGACCCTGGGCAAGTCACTTAACCCCCATTGCCCTGCAAAAAATAAAAAATAAAAAAAAAAAGAGATTAGCCTAAAGAACACTTCCACTTAGATGGCCTGCCAACACGTCAAACTCAATAGGGTCCACCTGGGAGCTAAATGCCTTCACTCCAAAACCTCCTCTAACTTCCTGATTTCTGTTTATGGTACCACCACTCTACCAGCTACCTCCTAGACATTTCTCTCCCTTGTGTTGCATATACAGTCAATTGGAAAATCCTATTGCTTCTATTTCTACATATCTTCAATATTTCATGGTTCCTGGGGCACCTAGATGGTGCAGTGGTTAAAGCGCTGGCCCTGGATTCAGGAGTACCTGAGTTCAAATCCGGCTTCAGACACTTGACACTTATTTGCTGTGTGACCCTGGGCAAGTCACTTAACCCCCATTGCCCCGCCAAAAAAATATATTTAATGGTTCCCTCCTTTCCCAGCTAACTAGCACCACTCTAGTGTAGGCCCTCTTCACTTCTTTCCTAGATTGTTGCAACAGCCTCACTGGTCTGCCTCTATAGGACATAGGTGGTGTAGTGGATAGAATGATGGATTCAGGAAGACCTGAGTTTAAAACCTGCTTGAGACACTAGCTATATGACCTTGGGCAAGTCACTTAACCTTTGTTAGGCTTCAGTTTCTTCATCTGTAAAATGGAGATAATAAAAGTACCTCCTTCATAGAGTTGCTGGAAAAATCAAATGAGATGACACTTTGCAAACCATAAATTAGTGTTTTATTAACGTTAGTCATTATTGTTGTTCCAGCTTGTAGTTTCTCCTCTCTACACTTTAACTTCATAAAGATGGAAAAATGGGAGACTTAGTATGAATTAAGGTGGGGACCGTGTTATTTCTTCCTTTTTGGTGTTGTCTCCTCGAATTAAAATCCAAGTTCCTTCAACAAAGGGCCTGTGTCTTCTATTTCACTTTTGTCTCTGAAGGCCTCCAGATGATGCTGGGGACACTGGAAATACTCCACAAAGCCATAAGAGCTTTAACTTGTCGCATCTCAATATGAATAACAACAATGTTTGTGTCGAGGAAGGTAAACAGAAGACTCTATGGTTTGAAGGTGTGAAGAGGCCTGACTGAAGCTAAGGAACAGAGATTATCTACAAGTTTGTAGATCTATTACATTTAGGATCAGGATTTGCAGGCTCTAACTCAGCACCCTCCCTTCTAGTTTGGACCCTTGTGCTTAACGCCATGTTTCTCAATCCCGCTTGATGGTGACCCCCTGCAGTCTACCATGGCTAACCCTGGGATTCATTTCTGCCCCAAGAGAAAACATCCCAAAAGATACTGGCCAACCCAGTCAATTCCCTCAGAATTTAGGCAATGGAATCTCGCACCCATACTTGAGTTAAATCAACACATCAACCAGAACCTTCTTCCCCTGCTTGCCTTCCTGGACTTCTTACCATGTACCTTGTGCTGTCTGTGTAAACACTTGTTGAATTAAATCATACAAGTGATAGAAGCAAAAAAGGGTACCCTCTGAGGCTAAATTGGATTCAGTGGCACCCTGGTTTTCCTATAAATGCATAATACGTCGGACCTCAGCCAGAACTTTGACCTTCATGGATTGAAACCAACTACAGTTATCCTTTCTACATCGTGGGGGTCACTGTGCCCCTGCAATCTGAAAAAATCCAAGTAAAAATATTCTGGCCCCCCCTACCTATGGGAGAAGTCTGAATTTTTTCTTTTTCCTCTATGGGGTGTTTGTAGTACCTTATTGGAAAATTTGGGCTAAGTATTTGGTCATTTGTGTTGTCTGATGGCCTTCATGTGTCATCAGTGGTTTTTGCAAAACTCCCCCCCAAATTCCCATTTAATTTCTTATGGTGACCCTGCATATATCAAAACTGTGTTGGAGAAATCTGTGATGTAGAATATGGATACCTGTAGGTACCTTGTACTTCTTGTTTATGTCTATTATTGGACAGAGAAATGAATGGTTGGGTTGTTATCAAGTGAATTTAGGCTACTGGGGCTAACACTCTGGAAATCTTGGTCCAGGAGAAAGTGACTCCTCTCCCACTTCCCTACAACAATAAGCTATTGTCAACAAAGTGGCTTCAACTTCAACAAACTCTGTGACCTTGGGCAAGTCATTTAACAGCTTGGTCTCAATTATAAAATGAGGAAGTTGTTCATCTCTAAGATATATTCCGAATCTAAAACTATGATCCTATGAATTTATATGAACTGATACAGAATGAAGTAAGCAAAACCAGGAAAAAAAATTATAAGATTGGAAAAAAAAAACATGGAAATGTCACTAAGAGGAAACTGAATGCCATGTAATTATAATAGCCAAGACTAGCCCCTGATTTCACTGATGAGGGGTGGGGGATTAAAGGTATACAAATGTAAATATTCTATTAAGCATGATTCCTGTGTTGGCTGGTTTTAGTCAACTTTTGTTTAAAAAAAGTCACTGATACAAGTGAAGGCTTTCTGTTCAAGGAAATAGGGAAGGATATTTTGGGAATGAATGTAATGTAAAAACAAAAGCATCAATAAAGCAAACATACAAACCAACAAAATGTAGCATCTTCACCTCTCCATTTTGCCAAATCTATAGAGACTAAATGTTTGGTTGACTGGTTGAGGGGAAAAACTCTCTTCATTTAAAAATTTGCCTATTGGGGCGGCTAGGTGGCACAGTGGATAGAGCACCGGCCTTGGAGTCAGGAGTACCTGGGTTCAAATCCGGCCTCAGACACTTAACACTTACTAACTGTGTGACCCTGGGCAAGTCACTTAACCTCAATTGCCTCACTTAAAAAAAAATTTGCCTATTTGCTCACAAAACATACAGAGAGAAAGAAAGATAGGACATACTATGGGGGTAGTTACTACTGATACCACTGCCCCTGCTCCCACCAGTATGTGTGTGTATGTGCATGTGTATGTGCGTATGTGTATGTGTATGTGTATATATACTACACTACAGTATTCTTTTCTTGAAGACTAGGGAGAGAGAAGCAATATGACTTTAAAAAAAAAGGAACCTACAGGGACTCTGCTTTTAGTCAAACATCCTGGAGCTTTACATATAAATAAGTCTGGTCCCCTCAGAGTAATCATCTTAAGAGGCCACAGAATTATTCCAATGATGGTGCTATCACTCAGAACATTTCTTTTGGCACAGTGCCTATATCATGCTCTTGGTCAACGGTGCTATTCATCCTCAAAGGGTGGGCATGGTTTCTGGAAATAATCATAGTTCATTCATTTCAATTCAACTCAAATGATATTTAATAAGTGTCTCTTGCAAGGCACTGCAATATTGATTTTGGTTGAAAAATTGAAAATAAAATGAGATTATAGAGCAATGAAACGGATGGTCTTGTGTGCCTTATCAAGTGGCTCTGAAGGTAACCAATCAATTAGCAAATATTGATGAAGTGTTTACTATGTGGCAGGCTCTGCGTTGATCCCGGAGATACAAATACAAAAGATTTACTCGTATGCACAAATTCTGGCATATCGGTTAAAAACACATTTTCACAAGAATCAAACCACCACTCTTTTCCAAGTGAATCAGAACAGGACAATTCAATTCACCTTCCTGTAGGGCCCCTCATTCTGGTTAAGAATTCATTCAGAAGTCTTCAGCTCCCAGAGGCCGTGATTTACAACCTGTCATTAGAACACTACCTGCTTGTAACCATCCAAAGCAACCGCCACTGTGCGTCACCTTGAGTCAAGGCCTCATCTGACAGAGTGTGGCAGCCAGATGCTCCCAAACCAAGGTCCTGTGATGCAAGCTGGGATTCCTTATCTGATCTCCCCATGGTATTATCTCCTTGGCTGTTAACTAATGTCTGGCTTAAAAAGAAAGCTCAAATGTCATTCCCTGGTATAGTTGGCAGCAAGGTAAATTCCGTCGGTGGCACGTGACCCTAGTGTAAGGATCAGACCTTCTGCCTTCCAAGACCCAAGGCCATCTGCTATGAGGAGGTATTATTCACGCCAAGCCACTGCATTTGGACAAGCAGCTTATGCTACCTAAAGAAGGAAGACTGGGTTCCTTCTCTGGTCAACACAATGACCAACTACAATTCCAAAAGGTTCATGATCAAACATGCTACCCATCTCCAGACAGAGAACTGATGGACTTAGAATGCAAAAGGAAGCATCTTTTCTTTCCTCTCTCCTCCCCTTTCTCTCACTTAAAATGGCTAATAGGGGAATTTGTTTTGCATGACTATACGTGTTGTTGAGTTGTGTTTTCAGCCATGTACAATTCTTTGTGACCCCATTTGGAGTTTTCTTGGCAAGAACACTGGAGTAGTTTGTCATTTCCTTCTCCAGTTCATTTTCCAGATGAGGAACTGAGGCAAACAGGGTTAAGTGACTTGCCCAGGGTCACAGAGCCAGTAAGTGTCTGAGGCCAGATTTGAATTCACAAAGAGGAGTCTTCTGGATTCCAGGACAGGAACTCTGTCCACTTCACAACCTAGATGCTCATGACTATACATACATATTTGTAATGGCTTTGTTTTCTTACCTTTATTTTGGGTGGGGGAGGGAAAGAGAGGAGGAAGAGAATTTGGAACTTAAGAAAAGATGAATATATATTTTTAAAAGCCTGGGTTCTCACCTCCTTCCCCTAAGTAATTAAAGGTACTCAGAATAATTACTTTTTTTTTTGGTTGACTGTTATTCTGTGTATTTGAAAACAAAACTACTGACTTGATTTTTATTTGTGTATCTATCAAGGTAGGGCTGAGCCTTCTCTGTAATTTCAATTCTTAGTTGACATGGGCATCTCGAGGTTAAAAGTGACATGCAGAGTCCCACAGCCAATATGTGTGAGAAGTAGAACTGGAGGCCAGGTCTTTCTGGCTTTTACAGGAAACCTTTCCCAAACCCTCTTAACTCTAATGTCTCCCCTGTTGTGACAATTTCCTGTTTGTCTCATAAATAAATAAATATCTATTTGTGTACACTTTTGTTTCCTTGTTGTAAGCTCCTTGAGGGCAGTGACTATCTTTTGCTTCTTTTTGTATCCTTACTGTTTAGCATGGTGCCTGGCACCTACTGGATGCTTAATAAATGTTTATTGACTGACTTTAAAGGTAGCTCTCCACTATACCATGCTGCCTCTTCTGTGGCTCTCTGCTCAAATTAGTAGTCCTTTCTACTTCCAACAAACACCTCATTAAGAAGCTGTCTTGAGCAATAGCATCTTTCTTTTGATCAGACTTGTAATTTCCTTAGAAGAAACTCTCTCAATGCAGGTCAGAAACTACTCAGCAATTTAGAGTTTTCATGAGTTGCCTGGAGTTAAATAACTTGCCCAAGGTCACAAAGGGAATGTAAATGTCAGAAGCTACTGGAACCCCGTGTTTACTGTCTCCAAGGCTGACCCGATCCTCTTATTCACTACATCATGAGGCCTCTCATCTTGCACATAACAGGTGTGGCATTAATTCATATGACCGGGACTTCTGTTCAGGCTAAACCACACTTCAGGCAGTCAATCCCCCGGAAAACTCGAGTGAAAAACTATGTGCCAGGATCCACATATTGGGGATCCAAATACAACTAATGAAACAATTCCTACTTGGACAGAACTCCAAATTCTAGGACTTCTGTTTAAAGAAATATCCATAAATTTGCTTCTTTCTCCTCAAGCTTCTCTCAACAGATTCATCCTCCTACTGATCCATTCCTCCTTCTTGTTCCTTGTTCAGCCAGCAACATTCCCTTATCTTAGATGCCCAGCTCCAAATAATTTTATCTATCACTGAGTTTTCTTTCCAGGTAGTCTCCTGGCTCACATATCCACTATTAGTTTATACTTGCAAATACCTTCAATTACACACAGCATCCATAAAATGGTTACAGCAAAAAAGAGCGGTGCACTCTGTGTATGTATGTGCGTGTGTGTGTGTGTGTGTGTGTATGCATACACATATGCTTTCTCCACTCATACATATACATACATATAAGTGAGTATATACATATCTGTCTGTCTATCCATCCATCCATCCATCCTGACAAGAGGGCATAAGAGAGCCTAACATAGCTGTTAAAAAGGGATGAATCAAAAAAAATCACCTTTCTCATGTTTCACACATACAAATACTTCAGTATACGATATGCTCCCTGAGGAGGGGGACTACTGTTTTGTTATAACATTCCCAATGCCTAGCATAGTGCCCTTGCATATAGGAGACACTGGATAAATGTTTGTGTTTATTCTAGGATTGCAGCTGATATTTTCCAGCTTATCCCATTTAAAAAAATCTTTGTCTCTTTTCTCCTCTGCATGGGTAAAGACTGGAAGGCAATACCATGTCCCATGGGCAAATCCATTGTCTCTGCCAAACTCAACTAGCTTCTTGATCCTTTCATATGCAAATAGACACTCCAATTCTATAGCCTACAATTTAATATCAAGGAGATTGGGGAACTCAAGTGATGGGGGGGGGGTCTTCTCTTTAATACTCTTCTCTCCACATATATGTGTATAAATCACTCCTTAAGGGTAAGTATTTTTCTATTGTCCTTGTATTCTCAGTTCAGAGCCTTGCACATAGTAAACAGTATAAACAAATGAATGAGTGAATGAATGAATGAATGAATGTTTGTTGATTAATTGAGACCAGGGCAAAAATCCCATCTATGCCTACTTAAAGCAAGGAAGCCAAGGGAAGAAGGCAAAGGCCCAGGAAAGATAACTCTGATTAGGATTAAAAGGGAGAGAGGTCAATGATTTCTGCAGTGTATGTAAATCTCCCTAATAAATCAGGAGCTGTGGAACCAGGGCCTCTGATCTCTTGTCCAATTTCCCTTGACCCTGGTCTGTTTTCCTAACCACCTCCCTTGAATATCCTATCCTCATGAATCAGTCATATAAAAATAACATTTTGGAAAAAAAAAAACAACCAATGGTCTTGATTAACCTCACTTGCCATCACTACATTTGAAGGTTTTGCATATTTATTTAGGAAAAAAAATAAAAGGGTGACATTTACTTCAGTCAACAGGAGTATCCTTGAAAAATAAAATGTTCCCTTCTCTCAACAGTACTGGGAAAAAGAACTGACATTTCTTGATACGCTCTCTGCCTTTGTTTGCAAGAAAGGTTGGACTGGAATATTTATTTCCAACCTTCTTTCAATGGTGCCAATATGAGAATCTACTAATAATTGACAGGGTTTTTTTTTTCTGTCTTTGGTTTCTTCAAGGACTAGGAAGCTATAGCAACTCTTTGCTCTCCAGAATTCCTGGAACATCAGAATCAGGGGCCCTGGAGGGTGGAGCAGAAGGGTAGGGAGCCCAGGAAGTATTTTCCCAGGAAAGATGGTGACCACACCTAGTAGGGGCTTCATGAGAGTTCTGCTCAAGCATAAGGTTCTGCAGATGGGCATCTGAAAAGATGTCTTGATTCTCAGGATGATAAAATGCTGGGATAAGTTAATTCAGAGAAGCCTTGAAGCCTCCTTCCCTGAAGACTTACAGGGGATTTAGAACCGGAAAGGACCACTGAATGCAACCCCTTCAATTTTACAGATAAGGAAACAGATAAAGTGACTTGCCTATGGTCACACAGCCAGTGATTATCTTAAGTAGAATTTGAACCCAGAACTTTGTGGCTACATGATAGGCAAGGCCCTGTCCAATGCAGCAGGCTTCTCACCAAGAGAAAGGCTGGAGTAGATACCTGCAATTTAGCGTAACCCAAGGAGAATCCTGTGCTCCCAAATACTTTTCCCTACCATCCTTTTCCCGAAGCTTACTTTTGTTTGTTTGTTTTGAGGGGCAATGAGGGTTAAGTGACTTGCCCAGGGTCACACAGCTAGTAAGTGTCAAGTGTCTAAGGACAGATTTAAACTCAGGTCTTCCTGAATCCAGGGCTGGTGCTTTATCTACTATGACACATAGCTGCACCCGAAGCTTACATTTCTTAAAGGAGTCATACTGGTATAGCAGAAGAAGAGGAAGTGTCTCTGAAGTCAGAGGAGCTCAATTCCCCTTCTCTGATTTTGACTATGTGACCTTGGGCAGGTCATTGGCCTTCCCTGGGCCTCAATTTCCTCATCTATAAAATGAAAGGCTTGGATCAAATGCTATCTTAGGTCCCTCACACCTCTAGATCTATAAGCTACTATTAGAGATACATTTTGGAAAAATTAAAGCATCCTTCTTTATTCAAATCACCAAGTATTTGAGTACTTAAAATGCTCACTAAAATACAAGGACTTAAGCCCTTGTTGATCATTAACCCCCCCCCCCCATGAATAAGTTTATCAACTCTGTTGTTGATGTGGAAATAGGGCTATTTGAAGTTGGAGTTTCCTGACTAGTTCTATTGCTTACTACGGTGTTACCTTGAATAAGTCATTTCCCCTCCTGGGGCTTGATTTTCTTCATCAGTAAAAAGAGGGGTTGGATTAGATGACTGCTAAGGTCTCTTCTAGCTCTAAAATCTCTGATTTTGTCATCTTTCCAATTGCACAGATGTAAGGACAAGTTTTAGTAACAGAAAGGACTGTGGCCCAAAAAAGTTGGGTTGGGTTGGGCAGGTCCTAGGGAACATGAAAACACTCACTAGAGAGCTATATGGAGAGGGAGAAATTGCACTAATTGGGGCAGGTGGTACTTAGAAGGGGCGGGGGTGGGTGAGGGGTCCTGGAAGCCTTCTTCACAGTTTTGCTTTGTTTTTTATTGGCTTTGACACTATTTAAATGTTCTCTTGATTCAGGGCTACATCAGTTCCCTGTGGCTTTGAAAGACTCCCTTTGAGCTCTAGGAATCTCAAGGCTCGTTCACTCAGTATAGAACAACAAGAATAGTTTTATAATCACTAGGCCACACGATGATTTTTACCACTCATCTGATTTTGGCCCTACCCATTTCCTTCAACGTAACTGCAGTCTTCCTTATCTTCCCCTGTCTCCATCTTAATCTAGGGCAACAGGCATTTTGTAGATCGGGCTCTTTCAAAAGACCTTTGAAGCCAGATCTGGCAGATCAATATTTTGCTGGTCCTCTTCGCTGGGAAGGGGAGTAGATGGTAGGGGCACCTCACTTCTACTGAGGCTTCACTGTCAGCCTTTGGGGTGGGGTGAAGAGAAGCTCACCACCTTATGATTTCAAGGAGCTGGGAAAATGAAAAGTTACTTCTTGGAAATGTTTAGATTAGGCACTTATCTATTACAGATATATTCCACTCTGGATTCCCCTCTCCATTAACCATCTTGGCTCCCCTAGAAACAGATGTCTATAAAACTCCAACCAAAAACTAGATTACAGCAGAGATACTCTGTGAAAATTTCTCAGGCAATTGTCCTAAATGGCAATTCTCAGAGTGTGGTCCGGGACCCCAAGAGGTTCCCCAAGACCATTTTGGTGTATCCATGAGATAAAAAATATTTTTATAATGATGCTGTGAGGCTTTAATTTCTAATATAGTAAATATCAGTAGATATGACCTACATAAAGAAGAGCTCTTTGGGGGCATCCTCAATAATTTTTAAATGTTAGAGGGGTTGTGAGATCAAAAAGTTTATGAAACCACTAATTTGACTGATTGTAGGTTTAGAGCAAAGAAGATAGTACTTCTTTTCTTTTTCTTTTCTTTTTTTTTTGCAGGGCAATGGGGGTTAAGTGACTTGCCCAGGGTCACACAGCCAGTAAGTGTCAAGTGTCTGAGGCCGGATTTGAACTCAGGTACTCCTGAATCCAGGGTTGGTGCTTTATCCACTGCGCAACCTAGCCGCCCCCCCCCTTATTTTCAACTATAATATGAATGTTTTATTTCCTTCCTTTCTGAAGTCTAGGAAGAGAGGAGTGGGAAAGGAGGAAATAACACTAAATTACAACCAAGAGCTGTTCCCCCTTTCTCCCAATGTTACCTCAACAGCTTTAGGGCCAAATGCATACAAATAGGTTAAAAAAAGTCAAGGGCCTCAGACTGAAATTTCACTTTCCATTCATTTTACAATCAAAGCCAACACATCGTTACGTTTCTCACATCTTAATTGCTTTTATACTGGGGAGACAAAACCTTTCGTTAAACTTCAGATGACCAATACTTGAGATGTATAAAATGGATTTTGTTATTAACTAAATAACTGTCGAGATTACTAAAAGTTTTTTGGGGCAGCTAAGTGGCGCAGTGGATAGAGCACCAGCCCTGGATTCAGGAGGACCTGAGTTCAAATCCGGCCTCAGACCCTTGACACTTACTAACTGTGTGACCCTGGACAAGTCACTTAACCCCAAATGCCTCGCCTCCAATAAAAGTTTTTGAAGGGGTAGAGGGCTGGAGAACTATTTTTTAAAATGTGAATCCCTAGTCATATTTCACACTCCATGCCATCCACTATGCCTGTTGCTGAAATCTCTGAGTCATTGACTTGCCATCCCATCCCATCCCATCCCATCCCATCCCATCCCATCCCATCCCATCCCATCCCATCCCATCCCATCCCATCCCATCCCATCCCATCTCCAGGGGACTTAGTTCTAGGAACTCTTGGCCATTGTTCATGCTGTGCTGACTGGTGAGTGCCCCAGCCATGCTTCACAATCTACCTTGGACATCTTGCTATTTATTCTTTTACCATGTATATTCTCCTCCTCGGACAGCTAGGTGGCACAATGGATCAGTGTTAGCCCTGGAGTCAGGAGTCTGAGTTAAATCTGACCTTGGACACTTAACTAGCTGTATGACCCTGGGCAAGTCACTTCATTCCGTTTTTCTCCATTTCCTCATGTGTAACATGAGCTGGAGAAGGAAATGGCAAACCACTCCAGTATCTCTGCCAAGAAAACCACAAGTGGGGTCACAAAGAATTGAACATGACTGAACAGCAGCAGCAATTTTCTATCTCTGTAACTGTAATCAAATCTTTATGGCTCCATTCACCATCCCTGTGCCTTTCAAAACCAAAACACCCCTACCCAGTCACTACTTTTCCATGTGTTGTCTATATCCCCAATCAGAATGAAAGCTTCCCAAGTTCAGGGATATTTTAATTTTGTGTTTGTATTACTAGTGCTTGGCACACAGTAATCATTATATGTTTTTTCATTCATTCAAATTAAAAATTGTTAAGGGGGAGCCACTTTCTAACATTTTTTGTCTCTGGGGATCTCTAATGCCTAAAGAAGTCATAGGTTCAAGGTAGCCTAAGTTTTAAAGTGAAAGCTGTTTCCTTTTATAGGTCTCAGAGGAAAAAAAAAAACCTTCTGCATACTACCCACCAGTGGGCACCCACCCAGCAGATCACTCTTTCTGAATGCCAGTCCATATAACACAACAAGAGTTGGCTGAACTTTTCCGGAAACTTAGATGCCACACATAGTTCTCCCTTTTTTTTTGTGGGCAGGCAAGATGAGTCATGGTTTTTTTTTTTCCTTCAAAGCCCTGTTAGGCCTCAACTTCAGACAACAGCAGCCGCTAAGATCCAGGAGGCTCCATACAGAGGCTGAATGAACTCTGTTCCACAAGACCTAGGGTGTTTGCAAGGGGCTGAGAAATGTGCCAATGGAAACCCAGCTGTTAGTGTTAGGAATGCAGTTTCTGCTTGAGATCTTTGCTTTCTAAAAGGCAATCTGGAAATCAACCAGAATTAGATGAAACAGAGAGAATCTTTATATAGTCAATCAGAGGCTGGAGCCATAAGGTGACCTTAGTTTTGGTGGCTCTGAGGTGAGCACCAGATTCAAGAGGAAGAACTGTGACTTAGCTGAATTTCATTGTGAGGGAAGAAGCTTGCCAGAGTTGAGCATCTCTTCTTACCTACAAGTTATCCTGATTCCTACCTCCTTACATTGTGTCATCTGGAACGTCCCCCCTTTCCTGGATCTGCCTTCAAATTCAGGCTCTCTCCAGGCATGTGACTGTGGGTGAATCACTTCCTCAATCTAGGACTCAACTGTCTTATCTGTAAAATGAGGAACTTGGACTCGGTGGTAGCTATGGTCCCTTAGAGTTCCAGCCGTCTATGATCCTAGGACCAGAGCAGAAGGAAGATATTGGAGGGCAGTGGTGAGGTAGAAGGAGGAGGTGGGTAGGTCTCATTAGATTAGATAATTGGACTTTGTCTTGTCTGTCCGTCCTCCTCCTCATTCGAAGTGCCTGTTTAGTACCAGGGAAGTATCTGGAGAATGTGACAAAGTAAAAGGAGGTGGGTGGATCTCATTATGTATTTATCTTGAGCAAGCAGGTGGTTTGCCACCAGGGCTAGCCAAGAGAAGACAGAGGACTGTAGAGCTTGCTTCCAGCAAGTGTGGAGGGAAAGAGGGTTTTGCTGTGACCTGCCGAGAATGCATGCGCTCTACTGATGTTTTCGTCAAGACCATGTAACGCATGTGCATGTACAAGGTGAAGCCGGTCCCCATTATATACCAGAAAGTTAAATGGCTAGAGGAACGCATTTCCATTTTCTGAGAACAAAGTGTATATTAAAAGAACAAGAAAAAGTATTACAAAGAGGGAAAGAGAGAGAAAAAAGTAGAATAGAATTCTTATGTGTGTCAGGAAAAAAGAATGTTGCCAGAGAAAGAGAGAGAGAGAGAGAGAGAGAGAGGAGAAGAAGAAGAAGAAGAAGGAGGAGGACGAGGAGGAAGACAAGGAAGAGGAGGAGGAGGAGAGAGAGAAAGAGAGAGAGGAAAGAGGACCACTGACTATCTGAAATTATATAATAAGTGTGAGCTTCTTCTTGGAAGGGAGGGGAAGGGAGGGGAAGGGAGGGAGCTGGGCTGTCCCTGGTGCTACATGGAATAAATGATGTGGCTACCCAGATGCCATCAGGTGAAAATTTATCCAATAATGGCTAGAGGAAGAAACGAAGAATGAGAACCAAGGCCTAATATTTAAGCAAGAGAGGCCTTCAGTCTTCCTGAGACACGTACCCACAAACTGACCAAAAGCCTTCTGAGAACTATCAAAACTGAACGACAGGGGCAGCTAGGTGGCACAGTGGATAAAGCACCAGCCCTGGATTCAGGAGGACCTGAGTTCAAATCTGACCTCAGACACTTGACACTTAACTGGCTGTGTGACCCTGGGCAAGTCACTGAACCCTCACTGCCTCATAAAACGAACAAACAAAAAACTGAACGACTAACAACTTCTGACTTCCGATAGGGACAAATGATACCTAATTTTTGTTGGCCATAGGGGATGACAGGAAGAGCAATGGATGAGTTGTGGGAGAGGCTTATTTAAGACATCATATCAGGAAAAACCTCCTAACAATTAGAGTATTCCAAAAGTGAAAAAGACTACTTTGGGAAGTGGTAGATTATCTGTCAGTGGGACTCTCCCAGGAGGGGCTGAATGACCACCTCTTTGCCTCTGTGCTGCCTGGTGGAAGCTTTCAAGGCCCAACTTGAGAATCCATGAAACCTTCCCTAGACTATTGGCACAGCTGGACACCTACAACATATGTGGGCTATGGTGTATGCCTTAGCTCCTAATCGAAGACTGTCTGCTATTGTTTGCTTGGCACAGTGCCTCTGAGGCTTGGCATAGGGTCTGTCACATAGTAGGTACTTAATAAATGCTTGTCTCCTTGACTTGACTGTTCTATTACGTGTGTGTATCTTGTTCCCCTTGCTGGTCAGAAAGCTCCTCGAGAGTACTGATCACACATCCTCCTGCTCCTCCATTGCCAGCTTAGTGGGAAGCCGGGAGTATGTCTTCACTAAAATATTTGTGATTTTTGAAAAATGAAAAAATGAAAAAAATTTATGACTAAAAATCATCAACAAACACAAACATTCTGATGTTCATGAGGGTTGGAACATGAAATTGTGAATTTCTGTTACCTAATGTCTTTTCTAAAGTGTGTATTAAATTTAACAAAGAACAAAACTGCCCTGTTTGTCTCTTTCTGAACTTATTTTTGCTTTCTTCTATTCACTAAATACTTGTTCGTTGACTAACTGCCACGGTGCTGCTGTAGTTTGCTATGGATATACCTCTAGGATAGGGTCAGGAAACCTATGGCACTGAGGTCCTTCAGAACCAGCAAGGTGATTGATAGTGACTTTTTTTGGCCACTCGCTTTTTAAAAAGTTTCTATTCTTTTTCTTTCTTCTAGCTCTCTCAATTCTCTTTTGTTTTCTTCTTCCTCTCTATTCTGACTTTTCTCCTCTCCTGACCATGTACTACCAGTGACATCAGTGGTACCGAAGACAAAAGAGTACCATAAGCGACGGGCACGAGACCTTTCTCAAATGACTTCTGTCTATTCTGAACCTCAGTTGCCTTTTATGTAAAATAGAGAAAATACCTTACCTGCTTACAGGCAGTGGGTCAGACCAGATGATCATGTGAAGGTCTTTTCAGTCCTAAAATTCATGATTTGTTTGGTAGTTAACTGCCAAAGTACCAAATAATGGGGTTTCCCTGCAACTTTATTTATTTATTTATTTATTTTGGTGAGGCAATTGGGATAAAGTCCAGGGTCACACAGCTAGTAAGTGTCAAGTGTCTGAGGTAGAATTTGAACTCAGGTCCTCCTGAATCCAAGGCCAGTGCTTTATCCACTGCACCACCTAGCTGCCCCTCCCTGCCACTTTAATGTAGGGGTAACCTCTATTAGGTTCCTCTCTATTCCATTAATAGAAAACTATAAAGTACTTTCTAACGTATTGGTCTGTGAATGATCATACCTAAAATAAGATGATGAGAGTTCTTACCAAATCACTAAGCAGTTTGGTACCAGCTTGGTGCCCTAGGCAAAAAAAATTAAACATACAAAAATATTCAGGTCTTGGTCTATTTTTTAAGTTGTTCTGCCCTATATTTAGGTACAATGGGTCCTACTGGTATTCAAAAGCTGTCAAACTGCTTTGTGTCTGTTCTTTGGAAGCAAGCTGTAGAAGGGAGATAATAGCTAGGAGCCCCTTAAAGACTATGAGTTTCTAAAAGAAATGGCCCTGATTCATTAAATCACACATAGTATGAAACCTCTACAATGTCACAGGCAGATAAACTTTTTTTTTTTTTTTTTTTTAGTGAGGCAATTGGGGTTAAGTGACTTGCCCAGAGTCACACAGCTAGTAAGTGTTAAGTGTCTGAGGCCGGATTTGAACTCAGGTACTCCTGACTCCAGGGCCGGTGCTCTATCCACTGAGCCACCTAGCTGCCCCCAGATAAACTTTTAAAATAAACTCTGAAGGCATTTGAAGGTAAGAGAAGAGCCAGTCTACCAATAGCCAATGTAAAAAGGGCACAAAACAACTACTATATAATGAAATAAACTTGGAGGGAGTTCCATAGGATTTAAAAGGACCTTAATATTCTTTATTACAAGGTTTAAGCAATTTAGCTGGCATCAATGCCTTTGAGAAAATAACTTTAAGTGTTTTCATTTCTATAAGAAAGAAGAAAATAAATTCATGTCAAGAATTCATAAAGATACCTAGCAATATCATACCACCTCGACTAATACTGTATTCTGATCGAATTGGGGATAATAATACATGTAATATATACTTTAGAGTGTTCTTGTCAGACTCAAATGAGATAGTGTATACTATTACTTTTCAAACTTTTAAACATGGTATGTTAGTAATAGTTTTATCTAATCTCAGGGAAAAAATGCATAAATACAGTGTGAGTGCACCTGCTTCAAAACCCAAGTTTTACTTCAGCACATATGATATGTCTTTTTGCAAAGTACTTCCTGTTGGGGGCAAAGGGAATGGCTGTCATTTATCAAAGGGAAGGGGTTTAAATATGGGTTATACATGAGGGGAGGAGGGGACCACTTCATGCTGCCTGTAGCTTGTTTCAGGACTAGGTGTGGGCTGAGTGTCAGGCACCTCCTTTGTCCAATTACTCTTTAATCTAACCTAGCCCTGCAATCTGATATTTTATCATTCATCACTTCCAATGCCAATCCAATTTCTTGAGCCTTCTTCCTCCCAAATGACTCTATGTGTCCTGAGATTTCTCCAATTTGACCTTCTACAAACACTGCTAATAAGTTATAATCGATCACAGCACTAAATCAGGGAAACTAGCTAGAAACTCACAAATATATCTAGAAATCTAAACAGAAACCTACAAACATATACGCAGGTGCAAAATCATACATATGCCTTCAGAAAGCTGAATGTGGCAAATCAGGGAACTCAGATCCTTTTTTTTTTTTTTTGTGGGGCAATGAGAGTTGAACAACTTGCCCAGAGTCACACAGCTAGTAAGTGTCAAGTGTCTGAGGCTGGATTTGAACTCAGGTCCTCCTGAAACCAGGGCCAGTGCTACACCACCTAGCTGCCCCCTCAGATCCTTCTTAATTGGGCCTCAAGACTATAGCCTGACCTCAAACCACACATTTTCATCCATTTCACCTGGGATAGAAAAAGAAGCAAAGGATCAAAGCATTTGGAGATGAAGAGGACCTTAGAGATTAGACCAATCCCTTTATTTTACACATAAGAAAATCAAGGCCCAATGAGGGAATTGAGCTGCCCACTAATTTTCTGAGGGACCATGAATAAACCACTTTGTCTAAGCAACCTGAGGTCCAGAGACCCTCAAGGGGGCGGTCAACAGATTTCAAGAAGTTCATGAACTTGAATGCCAGGAAAAATACAATTTTACTTTCATTAACCTCTAACTGAAAATGAGCATTTCCTTCCATTATTTGAGAGCATTATTCTGAGAAGATGTCCAAAGGCTTCACCGGATTGCCAGAGAGCCCCCTGCTTTTAGAGGGTTTGCAGAGAGCAGCAGTGGGAGATAAGTATGGAAAGGGACTAGAATGTAGAGATCTTTAATTGTCACGTTAAGGAGCCCCGATAGAAGCTCTCAGTTGCTATGGCTGATCTACACTTGCCACCCCCTTCCTGGAGTGTTTAAACCATATAGCTTCCCTCCCACCCCTTGAATCAAAGGCTCTGTCAGATCTTCTTTGTTCTCTACAGGGCTGGGTCCCTGAGATTCTGGGTTGACTGGCTGGGAGGTATGTTGCTATGGTAGTTTGTTCATTCTATAAACTACCTCTTCCTTCTCCCCACAGTGAGCTCTCTCAGGTACTTCCCTGAGCTCTAACAAAGCAAGGGACTGGCCTCACTGGCCTGAACTGCTTATCTGATCTTAGACTGTGTCGCTGTGCTGCCCTCTAGCGACCACACTGCCACAAGGTCATCGAAAACGCCGACGAGTTGGCTTAGGGGAGAGATGTGTATGTCTACTAGGGACAAAGTGTGGGTAGATACTCGAAAGCTGTATTGAGAAAGGGTCAAAACATCCCTTGTGACTCTCCCTCCCCCTAACATTTGTATGTAGGTAAGGTCAGGTTGAAATGAACATCAAAGGAAGTTTTAGAGGGGAAAAGAAGTCGCAAAAAGGAGAGCAGGAAGGAAAGTGTGGAAGGGGAGTGGGCAGTCCCACCTCATTTCCCGGGGGATACTGGGTGTTCACAGTTTAGTCATCACTAGTAGATGAGATCCATCGAAAATTTTTGAAAAATCAGGGTGATACAGTGTAGACCAAAAGTCATGCTGTTTTAATAACTTTTTGAAAATTATTTTTCTTTATTTTTCTCCATGAGATTTGCTTTTTCATATCTAAATGCATTCCCTATATATGCTGTATATGAAGCTATGGTATTGTAAATTAAAAACAAAAAATAAAGGAGTTATTAAATACTGAAACTCCTTTGTGCCTTCTGGAGTAATGGGCTACAAGTTAGGAAGGCCAGTGTTTTAATCTAAGTTCTGCCATCATGATGATGATGATAACATGCATGTACAACTTGGCCTCTCCATGTTTCACTTTCTTCATTCCATTATTTATCACTTTGTGCCTCCTATGAGAAGCTACCGTGGGTCAAAGATCACCTCTATGTGGATAACTCCTAAATCTATGTCTATCCGTAACTGAACAACCGTGTTACCAACAGCCCTACTTGATCTCCATCCAAATATCCTGTGGGTACCTCAGATTCAACATGCCCCAATTTTCCAGAATCTTGGTATAGTGCAGGGCTTCTTAAACATTTTCCACTCACAACCGCTTTTCACCTGAGAAATTTTTATGTGACCCTGAGTATATAGATATATAAAATAGGTATACCTAACCTTTTACAGTTGCCAAATTTTTGTGACCCCTCCACATTCAGTTATGCAACCCCATATGGAGTTGTGACCCACAGTTTAAGAAGCTTTGAAGTGTTGAATTTGAAGTCTTAGGAAGACCTGGATTTTAATCCTGCTTCAGATTACCTTACTAGCTGTGTGACCTCTGAGCAAATTGTTTTTCTTCTGAGCCTCAGTTTGCTAATCCATTAAATGGGGATAATAACAGCACCCACCTCAATTGGCTATGGTAAGGACCACATTAGATAACAGATAAAGTGCTTTGTATTGGGCCACATAAATGCTATCTATATTTACATTCTTGAAGACTTTCCTGGGACACTGAGAAGTTAATTGACTTGCTTTTGACACAGATAATATTTATTCATCCATAAAAGGCAAGACTTGAATTCTGGTCTTCCTGACTCTAAGACCACCTCTGTATCTACTTTACCATGCTGCCTGTTGTTGCTGTTGCCATTATTTCTCCCTAAATATACTCTTCCTTCAGATTTCACTATTTCTGTTAAGGGGATCAACCTTTTAACAGTCAGGTTTCAACTTCAGTCACCCTCAACACTTCATTTTCCTTACCTTCCCATATTCAGTCTGATGTCAGGTCTTCTAAATTCTACCTCCATAACTTCTTTCCATCTGTTCTCTTTCTTCCACTCACACAACCATCAACCTATTTCAGACCTTCATCACCTCTCAGCCACACTACTGTCACAGCTTCCTAATTGAACTCTTGGAACCCTGCCTTTCTTCTTGCCAATCCATCTTCCACACAGCTGCCCAAATCATCTTTCTACAGGGCCTGATTTTCCCAATAAATAATTTGCTGTGTGGCTACTGTGATAAAATGCAGACTTCTCAGTGTGGCATTCAAAGCCCTTCCCAGGCTGGCTCTGTTCTACATGTATTTTCCCCAGTAAAGTATATGTTTCTTGAGCAGAAAGGGTGTTTTTTTTCGTTTTCATGCCCCTAGTACCATAACTTGCATATGGCAGGCATATAACTGGACTGGAGGGTAGAGGCCACGGATGGAATACAAGGCCCAAAGAACAGTTTCTTTCCTTCAAGGGCTTTTATTTTGTTATTCTTTTTGTTTTTATTTTTTATTTTTGTGGGGCAATGAGGGTTAAATGACTTGCCCAGGGTCATACAGCTAGTAAAGTCAAGTGTCTGAGGTTGGATTTGAACTCAGAGCTTCCTGAATCCAGGGCCAGTGCTTTATTCACTGTGCCGCCTAGCTGCCCCACCTTTTAAAACCTTTTTGGGAAAACAAGACAAATGAAGGCACCTAGAGGTTCCTCAACGTTTATCTAATCCAATTTCCCACTACATGAATGTCTTTTTCAACATGGCTCATGGGTGGTTTTCCCAGTCTCTGTTTAAACAAGTACCTCATTACTTTGTAAAATAACAGATTCTAATGTTGTACAATTCTAACAAAATGTGTCTCCTTGAATGGATATCATCCATTAGTCCTAATTATTTCATTTAGAGCTACACAGAGTATCTAATTTCACCACACACTTTTAAGTTTTATCTGCATTTCCTCCATTGCTTTTTTTTTGGGGGGGGGGCAGACAATGAGGGTTAAGTGACTTGCCCAGGGTCACACAGCTACTAACTGTCAAGTGTCTGAGGCCACATTTGAACTCAGGTACTTCTGAATCCAGGGCTGGTGTTTTGTCCACTGAGCCACCTAGCTGCCCCTGAGTAAGTCTAATCTCTCTTCCATAGGCTAGCCCCTCAAATATTTGGAGATAGTTGACTTGGATTCAAGTTCCACCTCTGACCCACACTAGCTGCGTGACCCTGGGCACATCATTTATCTTCTTCATGCTCTAGGCAACTCTCCAAAACTAAATTGCAGAAAAAGTGCCGACTGTACATTAGTAGAAGTTTATTTAGCAGTGAAATAACAAGTCTGGTACCTAACCCTATGTCTTCCTTTAGTCTTCTATTTTCCAAGGAAATGCTAAAAGACTATTTTACAGAGGACTCACACAAGGCAGGTGCTCACATGGAGGTCAGAAGAAGTGATACAAGGACATTCTCGAGGTCTCTCTGAAGAACTCTAGAATTGATTGTGAGACATAGGAGTCACTGGCACAGGACCATCCAGCATGGCGTTTCTACGTCAAAGAAGGCCCTGTGCTCTATGAGCAAAGCAGTAGCTCAAAAGAAACGTGAGATGTGCACATTTAGAGACATCTCCATTCCAAATGATAATATTGGCCATTTGTGCCCAACCTGTGACAGAGCCTTCCCTGTTTGTACTGGTCTGACCAGCCACAGTCGGACACACTGTACTTTGACCCCAACATAGTGATGTCATTTTGGTCCCCTTCAAGAATGAAGGGCAACAACCAACCAACGTTCCTAGAAGTGATTCTAACCAAATCTCATATGACTTAGTTTCTAGATCTATCCATCTTGTCTCATCCTGGTCATTTGCTGGGCATGTTCCAGTTGGTCAATGTTAACCTAAAGTATGATATACACAGATCAAAAACAGTTTTCAAGATTTATTTTGCCAGATACCGAACAACTATTTCCTCTCTAGGGACTATCATCTCTTGTTTACTACTTATTGGAAACCATACCACTCCTGTGGCTCATATCAACCTTCCAATCAACTAAAAAAAGAACTAAGTTTTTATAAAAAACCATTTTAAAAATCAGATGTTCCTCCTACTATATGACTGTATTTGATTTTCTGAACCTTAGAGAAAACAATTAAGAGCCACACTGCATGGTACTGTTGGCTCTCTATGTAGTTCACAGTGTGGAGAAATCAAAAGGAGTTACCATAGTCTGGAAGCCCAGAGGAGGTAAACGTTGATGTGAGCCTTGACTTTTTAATCATTTTTTTTTTGCAGGGCAATGAGGGTTAAGTGACTTGCCCAGGGTCACACAGCTAGTAAGTGTGAAGTGTCTGATACTGGATTTGAACTCAGGTCCTCCTGAATCCAGGGCCAGTGCTCTATCCACTGCGCCACCTAGCTGCCCCCAAGCCTTGACTTTTTAGGTGGGATATTTGGCTGCTCCCTGGATGGGAGGAAAGCAATGGCACAGGGACAATAAAAGGAAAGGGAAGAGGAAAGAGGACACAAGTGTGAACACCTAAGCTCTAAGAAAAGCCAGTGCTCAAGGGAGAAAAATTAGAGCTAACTGGTCCTCAAACAGGCGCCACCAAAACACACGCTGGCTATAAGTCTAGGCCAGGCTAACTACCACAAAAGCCTTGAAGGCTTCCCTAAGACAGGCGTTATTGCTTTCACCATCTATCTGAGCACTGCTTTTCATGGCTGTCCAAGTGAAAAATAAGCTGCTAGTTTTGCCCTGCTCCTCATCTACACATCAAAGTAGCTGTATTTGTCAGAGAGAAATATGCATGCTTATAGATTGGACAGGTCAGGGCCCAAGGTCCACAGGAAAGGGAAAAGTGAAGGAGGAAATGGGGAATCAAAAGCAGCCTTGGGCACACTATCATCTGTAGTCCTGGGGGTTATTTATAGCCCTGAGCAGGAAGAGACCAAGCTGCTGCTGTTTCTTTTAAGGATGCATGTGTGTGTGTGTGTGGGGGGGGGGGGGGTATCTATATACTGGTAATTCCGAACACGAGTTTCATCAACTCCCCGTTTTTGACATGGCTTAACTCTAATTGTAACTGTAACCTACTCAAGAAATATGGGCTAGATGCTGGATTTCAAAGCCAGTAGGATCCATCCTTACTTGTAAACATTGGCATTTTTGACCAGGCATTCTATAGTTGTATTTTTTCTTTATCTTGTATATAGCTTAGTTTACCCTACCTCATATAATGGACAAAGAGAAAATAAAGAATATATAGGTAAGAATATATACCATGAACTGGGAGATAAAATTCAGAAAAGCCCTGAGAAGAAAGAAATAAGGAATCAGACAAATAATTACTTCTTGAAAAAGAGTGCCACACATGAATGTTATTAAAGTTAAAAGGCTGACTCGGTCAGTCAGTCAATAAACATTTATTAAGCATCTAATATGTGGCAGGAACTGTGCTAAGTATTGGGAATACAAAAATGAAAACGACAGGTCATACCCTCAACTTAATGGGGGAGAAAACAAGCAAACAAACAAATATATAAAATAAGCTATATACAATAAGCATATAAACCAATAAGAGAGGGAAGGCACAAAAATTGAGAGGGGTTAGGAAAGGCTCCTTTCCCAAGAGGGAGTGACAGGGATTTTAAGACTTTTATTCTTATCTGCACAAAGAAAGGGAAAAATCAAGAATGGAACACAAAAAATAAGTTAATTAATAGAAAGAGAGTGTAATAATTACTGAAGTAACTAGGTGGCACAGTGGATAAAGAGCTAGGCCTGAAGTCAGGAAGACTTGAGATTCAAACCTGGCCTCTGAGCCTTACTAGCTGTGTAACCCTGAGCAAACCACTTAACTTCTGTTTGCGGCACTTTCCTCAACTGAAAATGGGAATAATAAATGCACCTACCCCATAGGGCTATTCCTAGAATCAAGTGAGATAACATTTGTTTGTTTTTTTGTTTGTTTTTGTTTTTGGTGAGGCAATTGGGGTTAAGTGACTTTCCCAGGGTCACACAGCTAGTAAGTGTCAAGGGTCTGAGGCCGAATTTGAACTCAGGTCCTCCTGAATCCAGGGCCAGTGCTCTATCTATTGTGCCACCTAGCTGCCCCCATGAGATAACATTTGTAAAGAAATTAGCAGAGTATCTGGCATATAGTAGGTTCTATATAAATGCGTATTACCCTATTACCTTAATAAGAACTTGCCATGGAACAGATATTAAAGTGGGTGTAGGAGACTAAGACGGAGAATGTTTGGGAGAAGAGACCTAGATAAAAATAGCAGATGCAAAACTAATTGCAGGGATCAAAAACTGACTTAAAAGAGGAGTGGGAAAAAAAGGAAAAAATAAATACAAAAAAATTAGATGGAAAAAAAAAACCCTAACCATCATTATGTGAATAGATTAGATTCTCCAACAAAAGAGAATGGCAGAACTGAGAAGAAAACAAAATGCAATTATTTGCTATACAAAGAAAGTAATGAAAAATGAAAATGGGAGGCTGGTATAAAATTTACTATTAAATCAGTAGATTCCAAAAACGCTGGAATAGCAGTTATGATAACAGACAATACAAATTCACAGTGAACGATACTGCATCTAAATTCATAAAAGAAAAACTTATGAAATTTCAAAATGACATAAAATACAATTGTAGGAGTTTTTAATGTTCTTCCCTAAGATTTTTACAAGGTTAACAGAAAAAAATTAAATGAAAAGAGTTTCACAGTCTATCAGAAAAACACTATTTAAAAAAACTGTGGTGTCTTTTGAGTGAAGATATTAAAGAATATGCAGATTATGCAACATCACACAGCATCTTTACAAAAACAGATTGTGTTAAGGCATAAAGAAGTTATAAAGAGGCAGAAGTACTAAACATTCTTTACAGAGCACAGCATGATAAAAGTGACTGATAAAAGGAACATAAACAGAGAATATAGGCTATGAAGAATGATTAGGTTAAAGAACAAATAATATTAACAATAACTATATAAACAGGAATGATAATGAAACTATACCCAAAATTCTAGAATGTAATCTTCAGAGGAAATTTCAACAAACTAGAAAGAAGATGAATAAACTAAGGAACAGTGGGAAATAAAACCTAAAATATAAACAAATTAGTCAAGTACAAAAGAAAAAAACTTTAAAATGAGTAGATAACAGAAAAATATTTTAATATTATTAGCATAACAATGATTTTATTTTAAAGGTTATTCAATAAAACTTCATTTAGTTCACTAGATTTTTTTCTAAAGAGGAAAATCAAATTTCTAAAATAAAAGACAAAGTGAATTCACAATGAGCAGAAAGAAAATAAAAAGAATGATCAGAAAGTACTACATGTAGCTTACATTCCTGCAAAACTAGGGACTTAAAGGAAATCATTACCTATAAAAACACAAAATCCTCAAATTAACAAGAAATAGAGATCTTAATCTAATGTGGGGAAGAAAAACTAAAGCCATAATTGACCTACCAAAAGCAGGGGGAAACTCTAGTCCAGCTGGATTTATAAATTAATGATATCAAATATTTTAAAAGCAAATAACACGTGCTACAGTGTTCTCAATAACTGAGAATAGACTAAAATGGAATTTACAGTGCTATAAAACAAAAATAAGAATTAATAAAACATTTGATTAAAAAAACACAAAAAAGCACTCTATCAAATGCCTTTTATAAGACAAATATGGTGGTGATATACAAACCAGGGAGAGATAAACCAGAGAAATAGAATTATAGAATAATCTCATAAATAAATATGTATTCAAAAGTTCTAAATAAAATCCTAAGGGGGAAAAACTATAGCAATTTCTTTTGAGGCAGGGCAATGAGGATTAAGTGACTTTCCCAGGGTCACCCAGCTAGTAAGTGTCAAGGGTCTGAGGTCGGATTTGAACTCTGGTCCTCCTGAACCCAGGGCCGGTGCTTCATCCACTGCACCACCTAGCTGCCCCCACTATAGCAATTTATATCAGTAAAAGGTGGACTGATGCCAGGAATGTAAGGATAGTTCAACATTATGAAAACAACCTACTTAATCATATAAACAACAAAAAAACACAAGTGTGGCAATAAATAAAGAAAAATCTTTTGATATGAAATAGCGCATATTTATGCTACCATAAAAAACATAGATATGGAAAGGCCATTTCCAAAACACAAAGTGCTACTGTTATTTGCAATATATAAATACTATAAGATATCCTATTAAATATAGGGATAAAACAAGAATCTTACCACTCACCACTGTTATTTGAAATGGTGTTTAAAATAACATGTATAGAAAAGACAAAATAAACAAATTAAAGCCATAAACATCAACAAAAAGGAAATTAAATGTCTATAGATGATAGAGAGCCAATAAAGAAACAAATTAATCAAAACAATTTCTCCAAGAAAATAGGATACAAAATCAATCCACAAAATTATCACCATTTCCATTTGGTAAAAACAATAACCAGGAGGAAATGACAGGAAGAGAAATCCCATTCAAAATTATTACAAAATGCATAAAATATAGGGGAATCGATCTATCAAGATACAAAAAAATTTATATAAATACAATTCCAAAATAGTCTTTAAAGAACTAAAGGAAATTAAATTGGAGGGATATCCATTGTTCTATGAGTGGATTATATCAATACAATGAAAAAAAGATCATACCACATAAGTTAATTTATAGATTTAGTGTTACCTAAGGCTTACTTTTTGGAACTAGTCAAAATAAAATGAATTTTGAATAACAAAAAATTGATAATTTAAAGGGAAATAGAAGAAAAAAGTTAGAATTAAGAAGTACAGCATTTCTATATATCAAACTATATTACAAACCAGTTATCATAAAAACTATTTGGTATTGATTAAAAATAGAAAAGTAAATCAGTAGGACAGACTAAATAAGCAAGACCTAGAAACAAATGAATATGGTAGCCAAAGTTTAATAAACTCAAGAACATAAACTATTAGGGAAATACTCCTTATCATCAAGAATGTCAAAGAAAACTAAAGAACAGTTTGAAAGAAATTAGATTTAAAGAAGCGCTTTATACCATATGCCATAATAACTTTAAAGTGGATATGAGACCTTAATATAAAAGAACGTAGCTTTCTTTAAAAAGGAGAAAACAAAGGGAGTATCCATCATAATTATGGCTAGGGAAAAATTCTTAATAATACAAGGGACAGTGGATGATAAAAAACAAAATAGTTTCCAACACATTAAATTATTTTATTACAAACCAAATCTGGAATAAGAGCAGAGTCCATCTATTCTGAAAAAAAATTTGTATCAAATATGTTGGATATCCAAAATAAGTAGGAAATTGACACATATATAATACCAAAAGCCATTTCCCAATAGATTAGTAGTCAAAAGATATAAAAATTGTTTTCAAAAGAAGAAATGTAAACTGTCAACAACCATATTTTAAAATATTTTATATGACGAATGCAATTTGAAACTCTAAGACCTGAGAACCAGCAAATTTGCAAACATAATAAAAGGGGGGGATCAATATTGGATGAGCTGTAGAGAGATAGGTACACTAATACACTGTGTACCTCTCAATTGGTCCAACCATTCAGGGAAATGATTCAGAACTAGGCAAGAAAAGTCACTAAATTCTTCGTATCCCTGCATCCAGTAATCCACTATTGGGTATAAATTCCAAGGAGAGATTAAGGACAGAGGAAAAGTCCACATACATACAAAAATATCCATAGCGGCACTTTTTTCTGGTACCCAAAACATGAAGGAAAAGTGGGTAACTGTCAATTGGGGAATGGCTGAACAAATTGTAATATATGAATATAACAGATTAGTATTGTGCTAAAAGAAAGAAACACTAGGAAGGCTTGTATGAACTCATACAGAGCAAAGGAAGAAGAACAATACACATAAACTATGATAATATAAATTAAAGTAACACTAAAAGGCATTCTAACGCAGATTAACTATAACAGACAATTTAAGTCTTTCAGAACTGATGAAACATAACTTGAAGATGTGAAATGTGCCCTTTGAGGTCAGGTGTGGTCAGTGTGTCTGTTGGTTGTCCATTTGGTTTTTTTAAACAAAGGTAGTAGTGGTTTGGGGGTGTAATGTCCAGAAATAACTGATATTTTTAAAAGGATCATTAAGATTAGTTTTGTTTTTTTCAAAGTTGGGTATGCTCTTGAATAAATCTTTGTTGTTGTAGTAAATTTAATTTAGCCTAAATTTAAAATACACTGGGAGATAGGTTATTTAATAGGACGCCTCTCCTACCTGGCATATGCCCCCCCATTTATTTCCCACTATTCATCCTCCAAGTCCTAGTTTGATTCTAAGTATTTACTAAAGACTTCCATGACCATGCCAGCCTATGCTGACTCTCTCTTCCCTTTGTAGTCTGTGTTTACAGTTGTCTATACCTGATTTGGGAAGGAACTGACTTTGAAGGAAAAGGAATCATCCAGATGTTTCACATCCAATGACTCAGAGTGTACCATTCTCATCAAATGAAATAATCCATGTAAACCAATTGGTAAGCCTTAAATCCTACACACATGTAATTTTATTACTAATCCTTCTTAATGGCTGACATTATAGAAGCTTCTGACTAGCTGATTCCATCATACTGATCAACTGCCGTGTTTTAACTAGTCATTCTCCAATTTGGTTGCCACCTTTGACTGTCAGTGATCTTAAGCTTGGGGAAACTCAAAAGCATCTCCTCATCTGGAAGAGGCCCCTGGTCTTTAAGAAAGTCCCTACTCTGGCACTGCCTTTGGCTGATGTGGACAGTACACTTCCTCATTACCAATTGAGTTGACAATGCTTTGCTCCTCCATAAGGTAGGAATTCTCCACATTGACTTTGATGTAGATTCCTTTGACTTGTAACCCAGAAAAGCAGCCAAACTACACTCTATTCTCAACTTCTGCCAACAGGGGCCCTGTCTGGAACCCAGCTGAGTTCAGCTTGTATGCTGACAACAGAACCCCTGGGCACAGAAATGGCTCCGAGCTGTCTTGCCAAGCCAATGACTGGTTTGGGGCCATGTGTGGGAGTGCCCCACTGGCTCTTTTGCTTGGCTGGGGGTAGGCTGACCACCAGGACAGAGAGGCTCCCAGGGATGTATGACATACCCAGAAGACCAAACAGGAAGACCCGCCACTGGCGCAAATAGGCCTTGGTGAGAGAGTTGAAGCCAACAGTAACACTGGGGGCAGCTGCCAAGAGACACACTGGGCACAAACTGCCAGGGGCACCGCTCGTTGGCATAGAAAGATAAAGAAAAGCTGGCTGTGTCCTCTGAACTGGGCTTCCTCCCAACATCCTGGGGTGGTCAGAGGTAGGTTCCCAGGTTCTCTTGCTCCATGGGTTGAGTCCCATTTGCTTCCCTTCCAAACCAGGCCTTAGACGGATTGTATGAAGATAAGGTGAGTCAGGGCAGCTGTGCAGCACAGATGCTCATTAATACCCATCTGGGCAGATACCCCTGCCCTGTCTCACGCAATCATGTCTGTCTTGAGGGCAGCTGGGCAGACCTCGGGAAGCTCTATCCACGGAGAGAGATCAAAGTGCAGATGCGCAGATTCCTAGACTCACAGGATTTAACACTGAAAGGGACCTTAGAGATGGAGTCCAACCTACTCATTTGCTTTTGCATGCATGTTTCTAGTTTCTGCTAGGCTACAGGCTAAGTGTGATCCAGCCCCCCTTCAGAAGCAAAGATGAGAAAAAACAAAAGGTTCAATAATGGTCCTTAAATGAGAAAGAAAAGATGAATTACAGAGATGCACAAAAAGCGTGGGCTGGGTGTGCTAGTATACCCTAGGGGGAATATTCCCATTGAAACTTCTCATTCCCCCTGTCCATCTACCACATGCCTAAGATGAGTTACATAAAGGCAATCAGAAGGATGTCAATCTCTTTGAGCCTGAGGGTCCCACTATTTAAAAAACTTTTCAGTTCTCTATATATCGAACCCAGAGTCATTAAGTAATTGTGCATAAAACACTATGCTAGGAATTGTGGGATATCGAGAGTCTAAGATATGATCCATGACTTCAAGAAGTTTACAATTTAGCCAGGGTTAATAGGGCATAAATAAAATAACCAGCGATACAAGGTAGCCTATACTAAATACCCTGTCAATATTATACCAAGTACTACAGGAAAGCCAAAGAGAGAGAGCTCATGTGAGGCTGGGACAGAGGCTGGACTTGTGTTGGAAGAGACCTTCCAAGGCCCGAGGGGCCCTCTGTCCCAATTGTTACAACGCAGGTTTGGCTCGAAATGGTTCTAGGCTGAAGTCGTGTGGGCAGAACCCGAGAGGGAGAGAATATGTTTTGGTTGCTTTTGCGATGCTCTGGTTGAAGCATTATGTATCTAGGAAATGGGGGGAGGGAGGGTGGTTTGGGGCTCTCTGAGCAGGATTTAGACAGGGGCATTTAAGGGATGCTCTAGACTAGACAAGGGGCATGATACCGTGACAAAAGAATAGCAGAAGACACATTCCCTTGTCTTAAGAGTAGATGCTGGAATAAGTAGAATGAGCTCAAGGTATGGGGTAAGTAGACCAAGAAAGAACAGGAGAAATGCTGTGAGAAAAGCCTGCAGGAGATTTTAATAAACATCACCATTCGTTGTCTCTGGGACCTGAGCTTTCTGCTTCTTGGCAATCTACCCTGGCTGAATTCTCTCCGTGGTGGCCAGAGGATGCCCAAGTCTGACTTAGATGGTCCATCCCCATAAGCTGTCTGTCTAGAGGAAAGCCTTGGTTTGCCTTGCCCTCCATGACAGAGGTCTCAACAGCCTTCACTTGCTACCTCCTCTTTCAGTTACCTGCTGTCACTCAAAGCCTCAGGGGACAACCATACTTAAGGGATGGTTTTCTGTCTGAACTGGGTCACATAAGAAGTTCTTGGCTGGGCTACACTAGAAATGTTTCTTGCTTTGGGGTTATGGCACTGGGACTGGGGGGGGTGTAGTTTTTGTTAATCTGATCTCTAAGGTTCCTTGCTGTTCTCAATTCTAAGATTCTATGATTTAATCTAAGATCCTAGCTATGGTCCTTCAAAGGAACACACAGCAATGGTGATCCAACCCTGATCACCCTTGGGTTAGTCAGTTTTCTTTGCACAGCTGCTACTGGGAGAGCCTCCTAGTTGGAACAGGTTAAGGAGTCCCGCAAAAAAATAAAATCAGACTCATTAATTTGGAGCAGAGCTTCTCATCCTGTTTCATGTCAATTTAGTGAAGCCTATGGACCCCCTTCTCAGAATAATGTTTTGAAATGTATAACGCATGTAGAGAAGAAAAGGAAATCAATTATAGTGAAACAATTATAAAAAATATTTTTAAAAAACAAGTTCATGGATCACAGGTTTAGAACTGCTTTACACTAGTATCGAATTTGCTTTTTACCTCAAAATGAAGCTGCCTAACTTATCAACCACCTGACTCACCAGATGTGGCTCTAGTTGATTTGACCATTTCCCGAAATTACATCCACTCTTAAAAGGTGAAATTGCAACTACTGGATGGATATAAACAGATATTCAGCAGGTTGAACAACAACCTCAAACATTTGTTAGGTACCTACTAAAACAGCAACACCCCCACCAGTGGCTGCACTGTCATCTACCCTTAACACTTCCACAGGGTAGAAAGCACATTTCCCACACAACATGCCTGGGAGGCAGACAGCATGTGAGCAATGGATCCGAAGCCAAAAGTCCTGGCTCGGTCACTTCAGCCTTGTATTCTCCTGGGCATTTTTCACTTCACTTTTTAAGGGCTCAGTATCCTCATTTACATATAAAATAAGGAGGCTGAACCAGGTAACATATGAGGTCTCTAACAGCAGCTACCTCCTAGGGTTGTTGTGAGGACCAAATGACATGTTTGTAAAGTGCTTAACACAGTGCCTGGCATGTAGTAGGCTCTCTATAAATGCTTATTCTATTCTTCTTTTCTCTTCCCTCTTCTTGCTATAAATTCTAAGATCCTAGAAGCATTATTATTCCCATTTCACCTATGAGAAAACTGAGGCTCAGAAAGGTTAAATGATGTGCCTTGGTCACACAGCAAGTAAATGTCTGAGCTTGGATTAAAATTCCAGGTCCAGCTGTGTTTTCTCTATACTGGGGGGTTCTTCCCCATTTGTGTGTGTGTGCGTGTGTGCGCACATGCGCGCGCGCCTGGAATCAGGGTTGTCAAAAGGCTTTTTTCTTATAATAAACCTGGTTTTCATATAAGTCTCAAGATGTCGTGATTGCCTTTTGACAGGGTTCAAGTCCTTCCTTTGATAGGTACTGGCTCTATGACCCTGGGCAAGTCACTTAACTTTTCAGTTAACTCTCTAACATGTAGATTCCTTAAGCTTCTTTTGTGTATGTGTGTACATCATGGAACCCTTTGGCAGATTGGTAAAACCTAGGGACCCCTTCTCAGAATAATGTTGTTAAATGAATAAAACAAAATATATAGGATTAAAAAGGAAACCAAGTAAACGGAAATATACTGTTGTCAACACACATGTACATATATACATATATGAACATATATGCATATGTAGTAAAAATTCTCAGACTCCAAGTTAAGCATTCTTCCTCTATACCAAGCTAGTTCTTTGCATTAGTATTCTAGGGATAAGGGAATGTGAATGAAGAGATGATCCCTGCTCTCATGAAATTCACAACCTGGCAAAATGATATGTATGTATGTATGTATGTGCATGTATATGCATGTATACACATGTGTGTATATAGATGCACACATATATTTATATGTATATATGTGAGTGTACATATATGTGTGTGTGTATATGTGTAAATAACTACAATACAAAATAATACACAAATGTCTAACAAAGGGACGCCCCCAAAAGTACAATATGGAGCCTGAAGGGAAATGATTAATATTGAAGAATAGGATCATGGAAGGCTTCATAAAAGAGATGACATTTGAACAAGGTCTTAAAGGATGGGTAGAATTTCTGTGGGCAGCTAGATGGCACAGTGGATAAAGTACCAGGTCTGGAATCAGGAAGACTCATCTTCATGAGTTCAAATCTGGCCTCTGACACTCACTAGCTGTGTGACCCTGGGCAAGTCACTTAGCCCTGTTTGTCTGAGTTGCTTCATCCATAAAATGAGGTGGAAAAGGAAATGATAAACCATTCTAGTAATCTTGGGCAAGAAAACCCCAAATGAGATCATGAAAAGTTAGCCTGAGTGAAAGGACTGAACAAAAGGATTTCTACAGGCATAGGTGAGGGCAGAAAAAAAAGGTAAAACAGTCATGGGGAACAGTATGAACAAAGACACAGAGGTAGAGCAGTACTGTCTACAGCTTGTGAGTAGTCCAGTTTGGCTAAAAGCAATTTATTTTGTTTGTTTGTTTCTTTTTTTTTGGTGGTTGTTGTTGTTTTGGGTTTTTGTTTGTTTTTTGTGGGGCAATGAGGGCTAAGTGACTTGCCCAGGGTCACACGGCTAGTAAGTGTCAAGTGTCTGAGGCTGGATTTGAACTCAGGTCCTCCTGAATCCAGGGCCAGTGCTTTATCCACTGCTACACCTAGCTGCCCCCTAAAAGCAATTTATTTTGAGTAGTATGAGATAAGACTGGAAAGGAAGGGTGATCTACACTGTCAGTCACTAAACATTTGCTAAGCACTTACTATATTCCAGGCACTATGCTAAGCATGAGGGATACAAAGAAGGCAAAAGACTGTCCCTGCTGTCAAGGAGCTCACGCCCTGATGCAAACAAGTATGTACAAACAAGATATCTATATCTATATCTATATCTATATCTATATCTATATCTATATCTATATCTATATCTATATCTATATCTATATCTATCTATAGGGGGGGATAGGTCTGGAAGATGAAGCTAATGAGTTTGAATAAAGAAGAGATAGATATATGTCCCCTCCCAGATCCCCTATGTATATTGCACCCTAAACAACTTATCTGAGTTGACTACCTCTGTCCCAGCTCTAACACCTGATTCTTAAAGGTGAGCTCACCTTCTGTGTTAGAAAGAATCTAAAGTGCACACCCTCACCTCTATTCTTTTCTCCCTGAAAATCTCACCTTCTCTTTCTTCCTTTAGTCTGGTTGAATAAAAAGTATGTCTCAGCCTCACCAAGGCTAAATCCTTCATATTTGTCCTTGATCCCATTCTCCTTGCCTCCACAGAGCATTGCTTTAGTAATCATTCCTTTTTGTATCTTCAACCTCTCTCTGCCTGCTGCTGCCTCCTTCTTATTAAGGGAATAACATTTGAATAAAGAAATAAGTATTTGAATAGGGGATTAAGTGTAATTAATTGCCTATGTGCTAAGCACTTTACAAATATTATCTCATTTGATGTTCACAACAACCCTCTGAGGTAGGTGATATTATGATCCATGCTTTACAGGTGAAGAAACTGAGGCAGACAAGTTAAGTGACTTACTTAAGGTCCCACAGCTAGCAAGTATCTGAGGTTGTATTTGAACTCAGGTCTTCCTGACTCCAAGCCCAGAGTTCTATTCACTGTGCCACCGAGATGTCTCTGGTCACATCTCCCCTAGCCTCAAAATTGTTTCTCCTGACCCTCAAGTCACTGTTTTCTTTCTCTTTTTCTTCTTCAAAGGGAAGTTGATCCTTCCTACCTCCAATTCCTTTGTAGTTCTCATTTCTTAATCCCTTACAGTTCAGTTTCCACCCCTGCCCTTTGACTATCCATCCTGGTTCTCTTCTTGTTACTTTCCTACTTCATCGGCTCTTCTTCTTTCTCCCACCCCTAAACAAAGGTGCTTTCCAAGACTCTGTCATTACCCCCTTCTCTTCTGTCCTTACTAATTAGACGAAGAGATAAATGAAACAAATAAAAAGAAATAAATTAGATGAAGAATAAGAAACAAATATAGCAACCCCTAGCCTATGGGGGGAAAAAAGAAAAACAGAATGGCATTGGTCTTAATCTCTTCTTGGAAGCTGGCAAGAACACAAACCCCATTTCAAACCAGAATTATCCCAAGGGCACGATCTATTTAAACAATTACACTTGACCTTGCTCTTCAGGAGGATCCTATGCTATACTTTAGGAAGCCGTGGATGAGAAGGAAAATATGATTGGCTGTGGCTTAAAACAACAACTCTGATTCTTTTTTGCACATCAGTTTATAAATACCCCTACCGGTCATCAAAGTCAGTCAGGTGAAACTGTTTCTCCTCATTTCATGGAATCACAGAATTCTGAGAGTTGTGAGGGACCTCAGCAGCTATCTGGTCCAATCTCTACCCAACAAGAAGTCATCTAGCCTCATCTGAAAGGCCTAGGAAAAGAGGAAACTCACCAGCTCTCAAAACAACCCATTGCAATTTTGGACTCAAGCTTAAAACTTTCCAATTTTCACCCATCCCTTCTGGTTCTGCCCTCTGGTGGCTAAATAAGACAGGTATAATCTCTCCTTGACATAGCCCATCACTTGACCACAGTTATTCTGGTCCACCTAAGTCTTCTCTTCTCCACAATGAACATCCTAGTTGTTTTTTTTTTTCATATAAACGTTCCCATTTCTACACACATATACCTCTCAGGTCATCTTGGATGCCTTTTTCTGATCCCATGTCTCCTTCAAGTTCAGTTAGTCAGTCAATAAGCATTTATTAATGAGCATTTATTACATGTCAAGCAGTGTGCTAAGTGCCGAGTATACAAAAAAAGGTAAAAGGAGCTCACATTCTAATGGGGAGACAACATGTTTGTGTACAGATAAGATAGATAGACAGAGAGATGTACATATGTGTATATACATATATACATACACTAATTAAATATATTTTATATATACATATACACTACAAATACACACACACACACACACACAAATAGGAGGTGATCTCAAAGGGAAGGCACCAGCATTAAGAAGGATGAGGAAAGGCTTCTTGCAGAAAGTAAGGTTTCAAGACTTGAAGGAAGCCAGAAAAGCCAGGAGGGAGAGAATTACAGGCATGGGGCACAACCAGTGACAAATGTCCAGGATCTGGAGATAGAATGTCTTGAGCGTAGAAATTAGCATCACTGGACTGCAGAGTATGATGATAGGAGTAAAGTATAAGAAGAGTGGAAAGGAGGGGCATCGAGGTGGGGCAGCAGCCCTGGATTCAGGAAGACCTGAGTTCAAATCCAGCCTCGGACACTTGACACTTACTAGCTGTGTGACCCTGGGCAAGTCACTTAACCCTCAGTGCCCCCCCCCCCAAAAAAAAGTGGAAAGGGAGGGAGGAGCCAGTTTGTGAAGGTCGTTATAAGCCAAACAAAGCATTTCATATTTGATCCTGGGGAGCCACTACAGTTTACTGAGTACAGTGATGACCTGGTCAGATCCACACTTTAGGAAAATCACTTTGGTAACTGAATGGAGGATGGAACAGATTGAGGAGACAGACATGAGGGAGGTAAATACTTTAAGTTCATTATAACCTACTTTCACTGGCATACATATGGGAGTTGGGGGTATACAAGTATGATTTGTCCCAAGTGAGGAAGTCCTTTGGTGAGAACACTAGGCTTCAAGTCCCAATGGCAAGAGAGAACCTCCTCCACCAACACAAATAGCCCAGATGGAACCACTGGAGAACAGACCAACCCTTGGGAGGAAATACTGGACACCTCCCTCTTGGGCAATCTATAAAAGGAAGATAACGAGTTCCGTGGACGATACTAGAGTTCCAGGCCAAGGATCCAAACTAATGATCGATGGAGTGTGTTTGACAGATGAGATCCTTGTTTCTATTATTAATATGTTTGACTTGGTTGAGGCGCCTGTGATCTTGGGAAATATAGTCTATTTTCCTTTCCATGAACAAATACTTGGACTCTTAATCACCAGAAACTGATTACACAAGGCTAAAGGGGAGGGAGAACAGGCATCTTAACTCCCTTTGCAACACTGACTTCATCAAGAATAGGCATTTTTTTTCCTATAGCTCTGTGCTATGAATGTAAAGTCCAGTGAAAAGTTATTCAGTGAGTGCTAAGACTTTCCAAAAATTGTATTTATAGCAGAAAGAAAGTGAAAGTGAAAATATTTCTGGGGATTAAATTTACATATGGCTCCATGTTCTAGAAAGAGACAGACAGACATTATGAGCTGGGCTCTTTTGTGGGTTCCTTTATAGCATTGTGGCTTAATAGTAAGAGCACAGGAGTTACTGAACTTAGTCAAGAGATCCAGATTCTAGTCCCTGTTCTAGCAACTGATCATCCATGTGAACTCGGACAAGTTACTTACTCTTTTGAACTCCATTTCCTCACCTATAAAATTGAAAGGGGTTGGCTTAAATCAGAGGTGATAGATATGCAGCCCATGGCCCATACCAGATTAAAATATAATTGAGAAATATTTTTAACAAAATAAGAAAATGTAATAAAACATAGATAATGTCAACATGTGGTTTTCTAAGTCAATATACACTCATAGGGATCCTTATGCATGGTTTAGTTTCTATTTGAATTTTATGCCACTGGCTTAGATGATATCTTAAAGGTGCCTTCTGTTTCCAGTGTTCCATGAGTCTTCTGAGTATTTAGTAAATGGAACATTTACCACACCATGCAATTCCTCTTAATTTCCCAAAGGACATCTGAACCCAGCTGTGTGGCTCCTTTGTTCCCTTGAATCTGAAGCCAAGAGAGAAAGTGTTTCAGTTGAAAAAATAAGACAGTCAAATGGCTAATTCAGTCTCAGGAGTACCAGCTACTTACTCAGAGGGAAATAACTGGACTTAATGGAAGCAGATTCAGAATACTTATGATTTACTGTTTTCCTCAGAGTTAAGAAAACTCTTCTTTCCAACCCTTCAGCCCTGTTACTGATGATTACCTTCTGGAAAAGTGTAAGCTGCCTGAGGGCAGGGATTTTTTGTGGTTGTTTTTGTCTTTTTGCATCCATCACAAAACGTAGTAGTACATCCCAGCTGCTTAATCACCTCCAAGCTTCTGACCTCCCTTTGGCCACCCACGATAAGCAGACAGCATCGGCCCAGGTGCTCTTAATGATCCTTCCTGATCTCTTTGGCTCTTGAGTCTGCCTTCCTAGACTATGCTTGTGAGTTCCTTCCCATCCTCAGCTAACTTTCCTGGACTCAGCCTCTTGCCTACCTGCAAGAGGCAGATTCCCATTCCTGACCTTTCCTGCACAGCTCAATCCTACCATCACCTATCCTCTGGTGTGAAACGAGTCTTTTTGAAATTGCAGCAATTTCAAGACATCCTTCTTAAAAGCAGCACGGAATGTATCATTGTGTTTTAAAGTCAAGTAAAATTTTAAAATTTTTGTTTCGCTGATTACTTAATAACTATTATTAGAACTGGGGCCATCTGTTACATCACAAAACCAGGATGATAAATGACTACATTAAATAGCTAGTTCCCAACCAAGCAGGTTATGTCCCTGAGAGATTTGTTTTTTGTTTTTGTCTAGGTCTGAAATGAGCGGTTCTGATGCTCAATACATCACCTGGAAAGGCCATTTCTCCCAGCTCTCAAACTCTGTACCTATAATACCTTGACCATGTAAATTCTGCTGAATGTGAGTTCGTGGTGGCCCTTCAGAGGAATGACTTGCCTATGCCTTATTATTACAGGGCTTCAAGAAGGCTTTCCCTTCCCATTACAAAATCTCTTCCCAATGTGGTTGCCCCAGGGTCTATCATTCTGCCATTATTTATTATTTCTGAGTAAGCACATGTTCCCTTTGAGGTCCTTTTTTTTTTTTTCAAAAGCAAGTACTCCTGGCTGGGCTGATATGTGAATTATTTAATAAGATCCTGTCTTTAACTGAAGTAATGATAAAGCACTGGCTGCCAAGTTAGAGAGAAGAGGGATTGCAATGGCGTTTAAAGGGAGTAGCAGATATGGGAAAAACAAAATCCAGACCATGTTTACTTCACAATTTTAGCTCGGACTAATCCTCTGTAATCGACATTTTTCCAGCCTTGAATATATGAAAAACTTGCATTAAAATTTTTTTAGTTTATGAATATTAGATTAAGCCTGAATATTTATCAGGGCTCTTGACATACTGAACACATTTCCATTGGCAACCCTTTCCTTCCCTCATCCCCCCACCCCCCATCCCTTCTGCTGTTGTCTGGGGCATTCAGTTAAGAGCATGCCAACCTAGCTTGTATTTCTTACCCTCAGAGATCCTGGTAAATGCCAAACGAAAAGGGAAGAAAAAGGTGAGAGAGAAAAACATAGGAATTCTAGGCAGATTCTTACTTGGTTGCTCCTAGGCAGATACACCTGGATTTAAATAGGTGGAGGCTTTACTTTTTTTGCCAGCTCTGGGGGGAATATTTAAAAACCATTCTGTATACCTATATGCATAGAATATATATATGTATATGTATATGTGTGTGTGTGTATATATATATATATATGTATATACACACACACATCTATAAAGTAAATGTAGACAGCTAAACCCACAGAGCTTGAATCATAGGAGATACATGTAGCCTATCAGTATGAAACTAAAGACAAGAAACATTAGCAGAAAATTGTTTCCATTTCTGAAAGTTTTTTGTTGTTGTTCTCACCATACCCAAAAAGCAGACCCCTGTGTCACTGTTAGCTACTATGTCATCTGCACAGAGCGGTCACCAGATGCATTAACATCACCATGGACTCTTCTTTAGCAAAGAGACCTAGGGATGGTTTTACCCACAGCCACCTGAAACCGTATGATCAATATCTTACTTTTTTTCGAGCGGGAAAAAAACTTGATCCCCCCAGGTGAGGTAGATGGGTTGGAGTTCGGGGAGGACTCTTTGGAGGAGGAGCGAAAGATGCCACTGAAGCTCATGCGCCGAGGAGATCTGGGAGGAGACTCCTGGTAGGGGAACGGGAACACCGTTTTGGGAGAGCCTGGGCTGTTCCTGGCCCTCACCGGGGCTGACACCGGGCTGGAGGGCCGATGCTGAGGGCCTCTGGAGAAAAACCCTTTGGAAGGACTCCCAGAACTGAAAGGACTGTCCACCTGTGAGGGAGAAGGGCAGGAAAATGTACATGGAGTCATGCTGTCATTCAGGTGACCTCCATTCAACAATTATGGTAAGATTTTTCAGAATGTGCTTGAAACTTAGTGCTTTAACTCTGTTGTGTTGAACAACAGAGATTGAGGTCACAGGTTCAATCCTGGTGAGCAACTTTGTCCCAAGGGTCACAGTCTAAAGCCCAGCTTCACTTCCCACCCACCCCCACCCTTGCTATATTTTCTTAATTCAATCCCATGAACATTTATTAAACACCTACTATGTGTAATTCACTGGTGATACAAAGATAAATATTAAAAAGCTCTTGCCCTTAGAGAGCATAGATTCTAATAGAGCAGAAATAGCATCCATACAGATCAATTAATATGAAATATATACAAATTCAACAAAAATGGAAGAGGACAGAGGTAGAGATCTCGGTAGAAGTCAGTGATTAAATTCTGTAGGGATGCATGTTGGGATCTGAAAACATAGAAATTTTATCTTCTAACTCAGGGCTTCTTAATTAACTCTGTGTGTGTGTGTGTGTGTGAGAGAGAGAGAGAGAGAGAGAGAGAGAGAGAGAGAGAGACAGAGAGACAGAGAGACAGACAGAGAGAGAGACCACTTTGGCAGGTCTGGTAAAGTTTGTGGACCCTTTCCCAAAATATTTTTTTCAAAAAAACTTATCATTGAAGGAAATGTTAATTTTAGTGAAAATCAAGAGTAATTTTTTTCTCATCCAATTTCACAGACTCCCTTAAAGTTTCTCTCTCTGAAGCCCGTGGACACTAGGTTAAGGATTCCTCTATCCAGCTGCTTCATTAAATGACTGGACTGGAGATTATTCACTAAAATGGATACCCTTTATCTTTTTTTCAAACTACTTAAAATGCAACTCAATAAACATTTACGAAGTACCTGCTGTGTGCTGGGTATTGTGCTAAGACACTGTGGTGCCATGAATTGGCCTCCTGGGGCTTACAATCAAGCAGAAGAATAAAATGCTTAAAATTATCGTTAGTTATATGGCATTATGTAGAAATTGCTATAACATTCTTGTTCATTTACAAAAACACAAATGGATTATTTATTAGAATATTTTTTTTCTTTTCGTATACCTTTACATAACCATAGATCTAGTAGGAACTTTAAAGACCATCTGGTTCAATAAATTTATTTTACAGATGAGTAAACTGAGGACGAGAGGTGCAATGACTTGCCTGTATTTGCAAAGTTGTCAGTGGCCATTAAGGGATTAGAAGCCAGGCTTCCTGATTCCCAATTCAGTACAGCATAATGTAGTAGATAGAGCATTGAACCTGACGTCAGGAAGTTCTGCTTTCAAACTTTGGCCTCAAGCTCCCTGAGCAAGTCACTTAGCCTCTGTAGCCTCAATTTCTCCATCTGTAAAATGGGGGAGTTGGATTCGATGGTCTCTAAGGTCCCTTCCAACTCTAAATGTATGATCCTATGTTCTTTTCCATGACACGACACTATTCAGAGAAATGAGATAAAAGTATTCCACAAACCTGTCATTATCGCTGTGAAAATACAGCAAAACATCTATATTACTGATAATGGATCAGGAACATAATCTCTCAGGTTAAGGTCAGAGCCTTTACATTTGCCACCCCTACTCCCTACCCTCTTAAAAAGGTAAGGTTAGGGGCAGCTAGGTGGCGCAGTGGATAGAGCACCGCCCCTGGAGTCAGGAGTACCTGAGTTCAAATGCGGCCTCGGACACTTAACACATACTAGCTGTGTGACCCTGGGCAAGTCACTTAACCCCAATTGCCTCACTAAAAAAAAAAAAAAAAAAGAGTATCAGTACCAAAATTGTATCTCTAAAGTCGGTGGGGGGGGAAAAAAAAAGGTAAGGTTAAAAATTGTGATAGAGGAAACCAGTAGGACTGAATAAAGTCTTTCACCACTAGGGGGCAAAGCTGAGCATGGAAATCCTATAATTCTGCCAGTAAAAAATCCCCTAATTGTTGACACTTTGAGCTATTAAGTTTGATTTTAATGTAAATCAAATCAGTAAATAAAAGCAATTAAAAACCTGTGGGTGCCGGCCAATTTATTACTGTAGGTAAAAGGCCTCTTTTGTGGATGGATGTGCAGACCTTTTAGCTTTTTCTAAGGGTTTCCCTGATGATTTCTGGAAGCAGCTGCTTGAAGGGGAGGAAAGAAAGCCCTAAGGCTAGAAGTTATAGACTCACAGAATCTGAGAACTGGAAATGACCTCAGCGGTCACTCAGTCCAACCTACACATGAGTGGAATTCCCACTTACAACATACTTGCCAAATGGTTGTCCACCTTCTACCTAAAGGAGGTAAAACCTATCATGTCCCAGGGAAACACATTCCATTTTTGGACAGCTCCGATGATTAGGCAGTTGGGTGTTTTTCTGACCTCAGCCTTAAAATTGCCTATTCTGCCTGCTGCTCCTGCTTCTACCCTTTGGGTCCTAACAGAACAAATCCAATGCCACTCAGCAGCCCTTCAAATACCTGAAGATAGCTATCATGTCCACACCAACATTCTCTTCTTTGGGGGTAAATACACCAATTTCCTTCAACTGGTCTCCGGATGTCTTGGACTTAAATTAAGGCCCATGGATTCAAGGCCATGGCTCCCATGGACTAGGCCCCATCCTAATTACCCTCCTTTGGACACTCCCCAGATTATCAATGTCCTTCTTGACTCATGGTGCCCAGAACTGAATACAATACTCCAAACAAGTGGGAGTATCGCCTCCCTATTTCCAAAGCTGTGTCCCACTCAACACAGCCCAAGATCTTGTTAGCTTTTTGGGCTGCCACATCACACTGCTGGTATATATTGTGCTCCAAGTCCACTAAAACCCCCAAATCAAATCAAATGGGATCAAATGGGATAATATTTTTTTATTAGACAAATAGTGCATATTTAAAGGGGAACCTGCCAAGGCTTCAGGAACACTGACAGGAGCCCCAGAGCATTAAGGAGATAAGTCTATTATTCACAACTGATGAGGACATTTTGGAGGCCACATTCTGTTCTGATGAGACATCTAATGTTGATGTTGAAACCTTGTACAATGCGAGGTATGAGGAAGAATTCAAGAGACCACAGACAGCAGATGGTTAATGGCGATGAAAGGCCATTCACTCAGGCTGGTGAATGTATGGGTGATCAGGCTCAAGAATAAGAGTTGGCTTCCAGCCCTCTCTCCTTGAATTGACAACTCCTGAGCCAGGAGTTTACAGTGGAATGTGCCTTCAGCTTAATTTCACAGCCTCTTGGGGAGACATGCATTATCCAGGGCTGACAGGACTTGAAGTGGGAGGAAAAGACCATCAATCTCTGCCAATTACATTGGATAAGATGTCTGCCTCATCCAGTGACTTAAATGGTCTTCCCAAATATACTGATGATTCCCAGGCCTGAGCAGTGTCTGGCATAGTGTAGGTGCTCAGGCACTTGATAAATGCTTGCATCCTCCCTTCCCCCATGCATCCCTCATCTTATAGTTGTGGAGTTGGCTTTTTGTACCCAGATGCGAGATTTTTTTATTATTCCCTTCTGAATTTTATCTTCTCATATCCAGGCAATGCTCTAGCATGACAAAATCCTTTCAAAACACGACTTTATCATTTGGTGTGCTAGTTATCTGTACCACCTTTGTGTGAGCTTCAGATTTGATTAGCATGCCTTTATCCAAGTCATTGATTAAAATGTTAAATAGCACAACGCCCAGCATGGATCACCAGGATACTCCACTGAAGATCTCTTGCCATGCTGACACTAAATCACTGAGAAGTATTCTTTGAGTCCGGCCATCTAACCAGCTCTGAATCCACTGGATATTTTATCAAAAGCTTTGCTAAAATTCAGGTAAGCTATATCCACAGCATTCCTCTTGTCTTCTAGTTTAGCAATATTGTTTTAAAAAGCCAAAAGGAGGGGAAGCTAGGTGGTGCAGTGAATAAAAGCACCAGCCCTGGATTCAGGAAGACCTGAGTTCAAATCTGACCTCGGACACTTGATAATTACTAGCTGTGTGACCCTGGGCAAGTCACTTAACCCCGGTTGCCCCAGAAAACAAACAAACAAAAAGCCAAAAGTAAGTTAGTCTGATGTGACCTATTCTTGATGACGCCATGCTGGTTCTTTGTAGATATGTACCAACGCTCTTTAATGATCCATTCTAGAATTTTTCCTAAGAATCCAACTCAAGCTCACTGGCATATGCTTTGCAGACCCTGTTTTCTTCCCCTTTTTGAAAGCCATGATAACATTTGGCCTTCTCCCGTCTTGTTGTACCTCTTCAGTTGTCCATGATCCAAGTCAAAAGACCTGCATCCAAGTTCCACTTCTGCCATTTACTAGCTGTGTGAGCTTGGGAAAGTCACTTCCTTTCCCTCTGAGCCATAGTTTACTCATCTCTAAAAGGAGGAAACTGAATAGTATCTATAAAGTCCCTTCTAGCTTTAAGCTATGGATCCATGACAGAAAGCTGATACAGTACCGGGAGTGTCATGGTCCCTTTGGTGCTAGTATTCTCATTACAACATGAGAAAGATACATCTTATTTATCTCACATGAAAACAGAATGAGTTCTTCTATTTAAGTTAGTTTTCTATAAGCTAACAGTTACAACTTCTGGCAAAACCTTCAAAAATGTTTCTTCTTTTCTATGGTACATTTCTAAAATCTTTTACACACTTCTCTGCCTTTTAAAATGAAATATATACTTTTTTTGTGGGGCAATGGGGGTTAAGTGACTTGCCCAGGGTCACACAGCTAGTAAGTGTCAAGTGTCTGAGGCCTGATTTGAACTCAGGTCCTCCTGAATCCAGGGCCGGTGCTTTATCCACTGTACCACCTAGCCGCCCCCGAAATATATACTTTTAAAAATCTATGAGTAGGGGCAACTAGGTGGCACAGTGGATAAAGCACCAGCCCTGAATTCAGGAGGACCTGAGTTCAAATCAGGCCTCAGACACTTGACACTTACTAGCTGTGTGACCCTGGGCAAGTCACTTAACCCTCATTATCCCACAAAAACAAACAAAAAAAAAAAACTCCAAACAAACAAAAAATCCATGAGTAGTTAACTATCCAAGAGACAGAGAGACATATTTTGGTACAACTTAAGGGGAAAACCTGAGAATTAAGGCTGCTGAAAAGTGGAATTGGCTACCTTGAGAGACAATGGGTACCTGCTACAAAAATCTTTGAGTGAAAGATCATGTCAGGAATATTGTGGAGGGGACTTATATTTCAGGGAAGGTTGGACTGGATGACCCCTGGAGATCTCTTGTATCTTTATAATCTATTCAGTTCATGATTCTGTGGGGTCATCCTTATATCCAATCAAATTAAAGTTAGGTTTTTGTTTTGTTTTTAGAGGTGGAAGACCTTTTGATATTCTCTAGTCTTAAGGCCTTGAAAAGTTAAATAAGCGGCCTGCCCAAGGTCAATCACTAGACCAAGCTGAAATACAATCATTATGATCAGGGGCTATTAAAATGGGCTAGATAGTTTGCCTCCCTATCAAATAGCCCCAGAGAAATTTGTCTTAAAAGAAAATGATATGTTTTACTAGAAACATTAATCATCCATACATACCATTAAATTTGCCCATCAACTATTTATATTTAAATTAATTTCTCTTTTTTGGAACTTAAAAAAAAGTTCTTGGTACTTCTCAATGACCCCATCATCCTCTCTTAATTCCTCCTTTGTAACAAAGAATTTCTCAACTGTACATGTGTTGTTATGGACACTAGGATCTTTTCCATTCTTAGTAATGAGAATGTTAACCATTTCTCCTTCCCTACCACCAAACCATTTAATTTAAATTAATTTCAACATGTAAAGTATCTTAACACTTTTTCAGTCCTTTCCTCCAAGTCTCCATTAATATTCTTTGTCCATACATATCCATTTACTTTCTCTCTATGCATTTCAAGTCTCCATATGTCAGTGTTTATAGATTTTGTTGCTGTCAGTATCCCTGCCTCCAACAGAACCTTTTTCCTTCTAATTTGCCACTTCTAGTCTAATATGACTTAAGAATCCAGATAACGCAAACTTGCTATAATAATATATAAAGGTGAATAAGGTAATATAATAATATAATATAATAAAGGCAAAACAGTGCCTTGTCCTAAATAAGTAATCAATGATTATTTGTTAGGTTAGTGGCAGTTAGGTGGTACAATGGAGAGAAAAATCGATCTGGAGTCAGGAAGACCTGAATTCAAATTTGACCTCAGATACTTATTAGCTGTGTGACTGTTGGCAATTCATTTAACATTAGTTTCCTCAACTGTAAAATAAATGATAATAACAATACTAATAACAACATCTACCTCTCAGGGTTGCCTAAGGATAAAATAATATTTGTAACATACTTTGCAAATCTGAAAGGGCTATATGTTATAAAACTTAAAAATCGTACAAAGCTTTTCTGTATAAATGCTAGCTGTTGCTGCTGCTGCTGTGGTCATCATCATTTGTATTACTTTGAGGGTTTAACCAGCCCCAAAATTTAGTTCTTGGATTTTGCAATGTTAATATTTGCTGCCAAAAGGCTTGCCTATTTCCTTCCTGGTTCTCTCACGTCAACAATAAATGATGCACATTTTATCCAGAATCAGCTGCCAGTCTACAGAAGGTCAACTGAAAGCAAGGATCTCTAGAAATGGGATAAATAGAGCACTATGGGTAAAGGTGGGTGGGAGGGGGTACCAGGAAAAGGGCAAAGGTAGAGAAAATAAGAGAGTCAAAAATAGACTTCATAATTTTGCCCAGGGTCAACCCTGATTATTTAGCAAGTAATGCCACTAACCACACCAATAAATCTTGGTTTAATCTGCACCCTTTCCAGCCCCACCCTAGGAAACTATGTTAGGTTCTCTGCCAAATACAAGGCCACATCAAAAGCTATAAATGCTAAGGATATAATTATGCACTAATGTGCATTTGGGGGTGGGGATAAATTGGGGTAAAGTGCTCAGCTCTGATTAAGAAGACTTATGATTTCCTCTCCCTTCCTTTGCTCATTTATCGGTCACTTTAGGAAGACCCATAGGATCCTGGATTCAGAGCCGGAAGGAGCCTCAGAGGTCACTGAGTACAATCTCTTCATTATCTAAATGGGGAAATAGAGGCTCAAAGAAATTAAATGATGTGCCCAATGTCACACAATCCTAAGTAGGAGAGTCAGGTTTCAAACTTTTTAGAAGAATTACATCTTTTGATGAGGTTTAAATGAGAGCAAGGAGGGGCAGCTAGGTGGCACAGTGGATAGAGCACTGGCCCTGGATTCAGGAGGACCTGAATTCAAATCCAGTCTCAGACACTTGACATTTACTAGCTTTGTGACCCTGGGGAAGTCACTTAACCCTCATTGCCCTGCAGAAAAAGAAAAAAATGAGAGCAAGGAGGCAGTTTTGGCAATCGACAGAAGCAAGTTTAGGAATATAGGAAAATCTGAGCTAATAATCAGAAATAAGTGCTGGATAAAGAGGGAATGGAGGGACACACTATTGAATGATGATTCCAACTTAATAAAAAGTGTTCATAGGGAGAATGGGAAAGCCTGACCAATGACTTCTACTTTGATGATCTTTCAACAAATCAAAATGTCATATGTAATTATAACAATGATAATGTATTCATATTGCCCTTTTCAATTTTTAAAACCTCTTCCCCCTTTCAAGATGATTACACCTTTTTATTTTCACAACAACCCTGTAAGGTAGGCAGTAATAATAATAATTATATAGCATGTACTCCAGATTTGGGGCAAACACATCTTAAAGAACTCAAAGAAAGGGTAGGTAGGCTCCCCTGGACTAAAATTCTAAAGGGGAAGTCAGTCTTAGGAAGGAGGGGATGTTCTGAAGAATTGAATTTTAAGAGAAACAATTCTGATGAGGAGGAAAAAGGAGAGTTGCCTAGAAGAGCCAATGTAGATCCACAGGGAAGTCAGTGATCAAACCAATTCTGAAAATACATGAACAGGAGATGAAAGCAAAGGAGGATAATGGAGGCTGAGTACAAAAGCATGGCGCAGTCCTGGAAGAACAGCATAAAAGGAATTCTAACCTTCAGCATAAGATGTCTAGCGATAAAAGCAGAGGACAACAAAGAAAGGAATTTTTGGTTTGGGAGAAAAAAGAGAGAATTAAAGAAAGGCTAGGATCACTTCTCAGGGCATATGGAATGACAATAAAAGACTAGTGTGATCTCCTATGAAGCATGAGCATGGGATACTGGAGTCAGTAGGGCATGGATTCAACCATGACCTCAGACCCTTACCAGCTGTGTGAACCTGGGTATCATGTAACCTCTCTGAGCCTCAGATTCCTCATTTGCAAAATGGGCCCAGTGATACAGTAATCAACATGTTTTGAGGATCAAATAAAATAAAATTGCAAGGCGATAAGGGGTTAAGTGACTTGCCCAGGGTCACACAGCTAGTAAGTGTCAAGTGTTTGAGGTCAGATTTGAACTCAGGTACTCCTGAATCCAGGGCCGGTGCTTTATCCACTGTGCCACCTAGCTGCCCTGCAAATCTTAAAGTACTTTGTAAATGCTAGTTGCTTTGATTGTTGCTGTTGTGAACCAGTTGTGCTATTAGCCTACACTTACCCCTATATAATTTCTGACCTCTTCCAACCTCTATTCACATGTAATTCCTCATACTGGCCCCTTTCTTTGGAATAGGAAACAGGACTGAAAGTTAAAAGGGCCTCCCTTCACACAATCTTACATGCAGATAGGCAATCTTCCCTGCAGGAGTGGAAGGATAGTTTTACTCATAACCTGACATTTTCCTCTTCAACATCCAGGTCTTGGTGTTTCATCGAGGTCATGAGAGAAGAATTAGTGAATCAATAAACATTTATCAAGCACTAGCCCTGTGCCAGGTAAGGTGCTAAGCGCTGGGGATGAAAAGATGAAACAAAACAAAAGACAGCCCCTGACTTCTTGGAACTTACAATCTAATGGAGGAAAGAATTTTTCTCTTTATCAATCATGGATAGCAACGGGTATAGTTTAGCTAGATGTTTACTAAAAAATAAGTCTCTCATTCTGTTTCTGTGAACCAGACAGAAAGTTAGAGAGATTAGATGATAGTATAAAATGAGGGGGATCCAAAACTGGTTGAATGGCTAAGCCCAAAGTGGACAGAACCTTGGACAGCACCCACCTTCAGGGGGTCAAGAAGAAAGACTGAGGCATCAGGGAAGGAGGAAGAAGAGATGTTGGAGAGGTGTAAGGAGAGTGGAAAGGAGAATTAGCAGAGAGTATTACGTCTCTCGAGCCAAGGCAGGTATTCTTGTTATTCAGACTGATTCTTTGTGACCCCCTTTGGAGTTTTCTTGGGAGTGGTTTGCCATTTCCTTCTCCAGCTCATTTTATAGATGAAGAAACCAAGGCAAACAGGGTTAAGTGACTTGCCCAGAGTCACACAGGTAGTAAGTGTCTGAGGCCAGATTTGAATTCTAGTCTTCCTGACTCCAGGCCCAACATCCATCTATCCATTGTGCCACCTAGCTGCCCTATTTAATTACTCCGTCTTGGAATCCCACAATCTTGACCTTTCCCAGACCATACCCACTTGGTGTTCTGAACCCTGCCTAGGCATGGCTACTGATGGACCAAGCAGCGTTAGGCTCATGGGGAATTGAGGGAGACAGCTGGTCCCCCTTTTCTTTAAGATGCCAAGAATCTTCCATGATTGTTATTCTGCCCCTTTTCCTAAGTGGGGACCACTTTAGGTATGTGCCAGCAAGCATCATTAGGGGTATGATGTTTAAAATCTAAATTGTGGTCGCCTTAAATCAGAAGCTTTAGCACCAGTCTAGCCTAGAGTTCTAGCCTGGTTGGGTTCTTCCTGAAGTCCTCCTCCACGAGCCTGCTTTAATCAGGAACACACTAGCAAGCTGTTTGTGGAAGCTTTTTATAGATCTGGAACAGAGGCGGTCCTTACACACTGCTTCAAGATGATTGGTTGGCGTTATACAAATCCATTGGCTTTGAAGGTGTTCTCAAGTTGAGTTCACAGTCTAGCTTCTGAGAACAATACCTTCTTAAGGGATAGCCAGGTGTGATTACAATCCAGTTAACTTAAAGTAGGCTTAATCAGCAGTCAATCACTCTCACTTGATTCAATCAGTATAGATTAATCTCCAGGTGGGTCTTTGAGTATCTGCTAAATCCCATTATTTCATCACAGGGGGCAGTGTAGTGTAGTGGAAAGAGCAATGGATTTAGACTCAGAGGACCTGAGTTCAAACACAGGTTCTGTTCCTTACTAAATATGTGGCCTTGGACAAGTCACTTAACTCTTCTTTACCTCAGTTTCCTAATCTGTAAATGAGAAGCTGGATTACTTTAGGATCTTTAAGTACCCTGAATCCTTTAATTTATCTCTGATAGGACTATCACCCACAGGGAAACTTCCTGTTCTGTAATAGATGAGTGCCTCCAAAGGTATCTATTAAAGGAAATTAAATTTTTTATTCAAATTTAATTCTTTTTAACCCCCTCCCCAATAGAATGCCCCCCTCCACTTCTACATATCTTATCCTTCCTTTAAGTTCCATCTTTTATCTAATACCCTTCTTCATGATTCCAGCCCACGCTAAACTCTTGCCTTTGGGCATGGTATAACCATAGAACCTAAGAGTTCTGAGGGAGTGTAGAGTTTACCTACTCCAACCCTCTTATATGGAAAATCACTATTATAATTCATCTTCTGTAGGAACACTTGATATGGCAGGGAACTCACTAACCACTTCTATATACCCCCCCCCAAGCTGGTTCCTTCACCTCTATATGCCTTGGTATTCTCATCTATAAAATGAGAGAGTGATACAAAATCATTTCTAAGACCTCCGAGTCTAAAACCTATAACCTAACAATGGCATTATCACCTTCTCTCCATTCAAATGGCCACCAATCTATTTGATGCTTTTGTTACCTCTTGCCTGGGCTACTGCAATAGTCTCATTTGGGGGGGGTGGTAATGAGGGTTAAGTGACTTGCCCAGAGTCACATAGCAATGGCCACCAATCTATTTGATGCTTTTGTTACCTCTTGCCTGGGCTATTGCAATAGCCTCATGGGGGGTGGGGGGGCAATGAGAGTTAAGTGACTTGCCCAGGGTCACACAGCTAGTAAGTGTCAAGTGTCTGAGGTCATATTTGAACTCAGGTCCTCCTGAATCTAGGGCCTATGCTTTATCCACTGCACCACCTACCTGCCCCCTGCAATAGCCTCTTAATTGGTCTCCTTGTCTCAAGTCTCTCTGCTTCCTCCAATCTACCATCCCAAAGTGATATTCCTAAAGCAGGTTGGTCCCATGTCACTTCTCAATACACTATTGCCTCTAGGATCAAATGTTAACTCCTATGTTAGGCATTCAAAATTCTTCACAACCTGGCTCTAACCTCTAACTTACCTTTTCAGCCTTCTTCCAGTTTCTCGGATGCACAGATTTTATCTCCCATCTCTTTGTCTTTGAACAGGCTCTGTTCCCTATCCCTAGAATGCACCGCCCCCCCCCCCACGTTTATGTCTTAAAATCTCTGATTTCCTGCAAAACTTAGCTCCTCCTACATTTCCTACAAAATCACCACCTCTTAGACAATGCCTTTCCTGATCAATGCAGCTGCTAGTGCCTCGACAGCCAAAATGAGAGTGTATGTATTCTGTATATATTCCCTATACACTCATGTATGTACTTGTCTTCATTTTCAATCAATCATCGAACATTTCTTAGGAGTCTACCATATGCCACATCCTGTCCTAATTGCAGAACCTAAGTCCCTTGAAATGAGAGATTGATTTTTGTCATGTATCTGACAGGCACAACGTAGGCACTTAACGAGTGCTGATTGATTGATTAACATTAGAGATCACACAGTTCGACCTTCTGCATCCCACGTCCCACACGGGAGACAAAGTGAGAGTCACCTACTTGGCACTCCCGTAGGGTCAGGGCTTTTTAAAGGACCTCCATTCAGTATCTCTTTAAAATGTAGCCATGATTCTTGAACCTATTTATCTAACAAATCTGTATATTTCCACACATCCATTATTTAACCAACAAGTCTAATCAAATCAATTGATAAAGCACTGTGGAAGTTAAGGAAGTATAAGAAACAGACCTTACCCTTTAGAAGCTTACTGTCTAGTTGAACAGAGAGACACAGAGACAGAAAGACTGACATTGTATACACATACATACAGACATACATACTGCCAAACAACAATAGAAGGCAATATATGAGTGCCAAACAAATCATACTTCTTCCCAATGGTCCAACCTAAGGATCCTTGAGTCTTGCCATTGGCCCAGAAGCTAAACTCTCCAATGAGCAGGGACTGCTTGGCTTTTCTATTCACATTCCCCGCACTTAACACAGTTCTTGGTAAACAGTAACTGCTTAATAAGTGCTTTTCCATTCTCTTCTACAGTCATTGCCTTAGTTCAAAGCCCTCACCAGACTATTTAGACTACTGCAATGTCCTCCTAAATTGTCTTCTCTCGTGTCTCTCCCTGCCATTCTCCACATGGCTGCAAAGTAATTTGGCAGGTTTGACCATGTCACTCCCCTCCTCAATAAACTGTAGTGACTCCCTACTGCTTCTAGAATAAGACATCTACTCCTTTGGTTTTCAAAGCACTTAAACTTAACTTTCACTTACCTCTCTCCACCTTCATTATTTCTCCTCCTCCACCTCCTCCTCCTTCTTCTTCCCATACTCTTCCAGCCAAAGTGGCTCTATTGCTCCTCATCTCCCATCTCCATTCTTTGGATGAAATGCTTCCTTCCTTCAAAATGAATTTCAGCTCAATCACTAGGAAACCTTTCCTGATCCCTGCAACCGCTCGTGCCCCCCTTCACTACGTTATCACGCATTCATTTTATATTTATTCTGCATATTCTTACATACACACACATCATCTCTTCTAATGAACTCCTTGAGAGCAGGGATCTTTGAATCCCAAGTGCCTGGCACAGAGTAGGTACTTGATAACTGCTTACTGATTGGCTGATTAGATTGAAAGAACAGTTAATTTGCCAATAGGAGGTAAACTAAGGCAGGCATGGAAATGATCGCATGACCTTGAGCCTCAGGGCTAAAGGAAATCAGGCAAGGAGTAAAAATTAGGCAGCAACATCTTAAATACTGGCTCTCCTTGCCATTCCCTTCCAGTACATACCCCTACTCTTCCTTCCTTCCTTCCTTCCTTCCTTCCTTCCTTCCTTCCTTCCTTCCTTCCTTCCTTCCTTCCTTCCTTCCTTCCTTCCTTCCTTCCTTCCTTTCTTTCTTTCTGAGAGGCACTGGGGGCTAAGTGACTTGCCCAGCTAGTAAATGTCGTGTCCAAGGCTGGATTTGAACTCAAGTCCTCCTGAATCCAGGGCCGATGCTTTATTCACTGTGTCACCTAGCTGCCCCCATGCCCCCACTTTTAAATATGCTCATGTAAACACTTTGAGGCAAGAAAAAAACCCTTCTATTTATTCTTGTATTTCATCCTATTCCATATGCCCTATACCTCAGCACCCAGGCCTAGTGGCTTATACAGGCTATGAATGAAGCAGGAGCTTACTAAGTGTTTGTCTTGTTTTGTTTTGTTTTTTGTGGGGCAACAAGGGTTAAGTGACTTGCCCAGGGTCACACAGCTAGTGTCAAGTGTCTGAGGCCGGATTTGAACTCAGGTCCTCCTGAATCCAGGGCCAGTGCCACCTAGCTGACCTGTTACTAAGTGTTTGTAAAACAAATAAGGATTATATAGTAGTGTTAGGACTCTTAGTGTGTGTACTATAGACAAGATGTTTCTGTTCCTGTGACTTAATGATCTGAGGAATGGCAGAAAGGGAGGACTGCTGAGAAGAAGAGAGGGTCAGATGGCACCAGTAAATATAAGAGAAGCCAATCTTGTGGGCTGAAAAAATTTTGTCATCTAAACAATAACACACAAACACACACATCTTCTTTGGCTGACCCAAGAGAATTTTTCCATCTCTAATTGTGTTCTTTTCACCATCTCGATGCAATCTCTCTCCCTACCTTTGTTCCACCAAAGGGCACAGTTGGAATCATTCATTCATTCATTCATTCATTCATTCATTCACTCATTCAAAGTGTTGTACACCAACTCTGAGCAAGGCCTCCTGCTGAATTCAGTCTGAGATCCAAAGATTAAGGAAATTTTAGTCTAGTTGGGGAGATGGAAAAGGCACGTGAATAATACACAGCATGAGTTGAACAGATAATAATTCACACATGAGTACAAAGGAGGGAGGATAGATTCTGGCTAGGGAAATCAGGAAAAGCTTCAGAGAATAGGTGGCATTTGAGATGGACGTTCAAAGATAAGCAGGATTTTAATATGCTGTGATAGGGTAGGACATAAATTTCAGGAAGAGGGAAGGCATATGGGCAAAGGTGGGTAGGTAGGAAAATACATATGGCATGTTTGAGGGACATAAAGTATATCACCAGGACTTCTGTGGGGGAGAAGGATGTAATCTTGAAAATGGTCTTGAAAAACCCATAAAGACTTACATGAACTGATGCAAAATGAAGTGAGCAGAACCAGGAGAACATTGTACACAGTAACAACAATACTGTACAATAATCAATCATGAACAACTTAGTTCTTCTCAGCAATACAATGATCCAAGACAGTTCCAAAGGACTCATGATGAAAAATGCTATCTACCTCCAGAGAAAGAACTGATGGAGTCTGAATGCAGATTGAAGCATACTATTTTCACTTTTTTTTTCTTGTTTTTTTTTTCCTTTGGGTGTTTCTTCTAACATAAATAATGTTAAAAATGGACTTTACATATAATTGGAAAAATATAAAATACTCTTTTTAAAAATGGCCTTGAATGCCAGACTAATAAGTTTGGACTTGACCTAACAGGCAAACACCAGGATTCTCAACAGAATGGAATTCAAAGGAAAGAAGAAATCAGAATTCTCTGCAGAAAACAACTGGGTATTAGGAAATAAAAACCAAGGGAGAAAGGTAAAACGTGAATGCATGAAAGTAGAAATTGATAAGAACAATTAAGCTACTACCCTGCTGTTCTCCCTTTTCACTGAAAACAGCCCCAGTCTAGCTGAAACTAGGCCCCAGTGTAACATTCTCTTATAGAAATCTCCCTGGGCTTCATTATACTGTTTTAGGATAAGAAAATTAGGGTAGATTTTCAAAGAAAAATATTCTTTCACTGTTTGCTGGGAAGGGCAAATGTAATTAATGGCAATGGACGATTCCAAGGGTACTGCTGATTTCTGCACTGGCTGTGAGCTGCGGGGAGAGAGGGCTTTGATAAACTTAATTGGATGATTTCCTGGTTTCTGAGGAACAAAAGAACTAAGAAGAGCAAAAGAGTTTGCTTGACTACATGGAAGCTAATGGAAGGCTGGCAGTTTGAGTTGGGCTTTTGTTCCTCATCCTTTCAGAAGAGCTAGTAGTGACACTGTTTCTGCAGGCACAGTGAGAGGCAGAGCACTGGAGTGGGGGCATGAGGAAAACCTTGTTCTCCTGCTACAATGGCCAAAGAGTAATAACATCACGCCTATTGCTGTCTGGTGTGGGTTTGCTTGGTGGTGTAGGGGAACCAGCACTGGACCTGCAGTCAGGAGGACCCAAGTTTGAGCTCAGAGAGGTTATTTTAGTACTTCAATCAACAAGCAATAATTAAGCACTTACTAAGCACTGAGCTAAACTGAGGGGACACAAAGACAAAAGTGAAAGTCCCTGCCCTCAGGCAGTTTACAATCTAATGTGCAAAAACATCATAAAGATAAGTACATATTCAAGGCATACAAAATGAATACAAGATAGCTTTGGGAGGGAATGAACAAATTGGGAGGGGATTAGGAAAGGCTTCCCAAAGGCTGAGGTGAGGAGAGAGAAACTATGGGAAACAGTTTCAACTTAAGACCTGAGCCTTGAACATGGTATATGGGCAAAAAGAACCCTGATGTCCCTTAGTACAAAAATTGGGGTTGAGAGATACTCTAACTCACTCGAAGATGAAACAAATAAAAACTGAAAAACTCAGACTTCTGGATTAAGCTATACCAACCAACAGGGGATCCTGATAGAAAATAGATCCTTTAAGAAACAGAAGTGTGTTAGAGCACTGGCCCTGGATTCAGGAGGACCTGAGTTCAAATTCGACCTCAGACATTTAACACTTACTAGCTGTGTGACCCTGGGCAAGTCACTTAACCCCAATTGCCTCACCCCCCCAAAAAAAAAAGAAACAGAAGTGTGACCCACTGTTAAGAGGATGCTATATTGAAGCACAAGCTTAATATGTATGGCAGATTATCATTTTATCGGCAGCTTTGTGCTCTTTCCTGTCTTATTCTTCCTCCACTGCTACTTCAGAACCCTAGCTTGTCTCTGAATGAGTTTTTCTTCTTCTTCTTCTTTTTTTTGTGAGGCGATTGGGGTTAAGTGACTTGCCCAGGGTCACACAGCTAGTAAGTGTTAAGTGTCTGAGGCCGGATTTGAACTCAGGTACTCCTGAATCCAGGGCCAGTGCTTTATCCACTGCGCCATCTAGCTGCCCCATGAGTTTTTGTTCCTGCCCTAAACCTAGCTGTGTCTGCCTACTCTGGCCTTCAACATCTCCCCTATCCCCCCTCTGCCCCCGCCCCTACTTCTGCCAGAAAGAAGGGGCTCCCTTGATGGAAAGACCCCTTGCCTAATAGTGCTACCATTAACAGCACTTACCACACAACGGGACCTGCCTCATTTTTGTTTTTAACTGGACCTGTGATTTCATTGCTGTATATAGCAATAGCCTTGAGGAACACCCTCTCCCAATGTGGATCAGCACCTTCTCTGCAATGGAGAGTCTTAGAATGTTGCCTGTGGCACTGAGAGGTTCTGAGACTTGCTCAGGGGTCCACAGACAATAAGTGTCAGAGACAAGACTTGAATATGGATCTTCAGAATTCTAAGGCTAGCTCTCTTTCTATTAAATAGCACTTTGGCAGTAGTATAAGATATACTGGTGAAGTGAGAGATTAGAGACAAGCAAATCAGTTAGGAAGCTTTTAAATTACACTAGACAAGAAGTAATAAGGCCCTAAAAGAGGGTGGTGACAGGAGGGGCAGATGGGAGAGATTAGGGGAGCCTCTCACTCTTGCTAATAGTAGGCACTTAAAAAGTCCTTGTTGGATTGAATTGGAATATATAGTTTGTTTTTCAAATTTTCCTCCAATGTGCTAAAGTAGGCTTTGTACCCTAAATAGTTGACTTATAATTACCCTTCCTTTTTTCTTCTTTTCTTTTCTTTCTTTCCTTTTTTTTTTTTTTTGGCAGGGCAATGAGGGTTAAGTGACTTGCCCAGGGTCACACAGCTAGTAAGTGTCAAGTGTCTGAGGCCGGATTTGAACTCAGGTCCTCCTGAATCCAGGGTCAGTGCTCTATCCACTGCGCCACCTAGTTACCCCCCCCTTTTTTTAAATTGTTATTCATTTTAAAAACTGAAATACTCTTTGAGTACAATGGACAAACAACAAGAGAATAAAAGAACATTTCCATGTACACAGAAGAACATAAAGGGAGAATTCAATATAAAACTATGAATTTCCATTTCAGACTGTTTACTTTTTTAAACTATGCAATAAATACTATGCATTGTTTTCAAAGATACCCTGCTTTTTTGTGTTTCCTTCTAAGTTTTCTTTTGTTCTCTGCTGTGCACTTTTAATTTTTTTCTCCCTCCTTGCCCACCTGCCCTAGAGGAGGCTATAATTAAACACATATCCATATATGAATATACACATATACATACATACATTTAAACCACACCCTTCCTGCCTAACTCTTCAACCTATAAGACAAGATAGGGGAGAACAAAGATAAAGATGTTGGGCTACAGCCCCAAAGTCACAATGTACAAAGACAAAAAGGATTCCAAATGGTAATGGTAGAATGGAATGAGCCAAGAAAACATAGATTAAGTACTTACTATATGCTAGGCACTGTGCTAAGGACTGCGGACCCAGATAGAAAATTGAGGCAGTGGTTCACTTGGGTTGTAATACAGTGTGTGAAAGAGAGGAATGTGAGATAAGGCTGGAAATGGGGCCCAGAGTCAGATTATGAAAGGCCTTGAAAGCCCAGACTAAAGAGTTTGCATGTTAGTAGGCAATAGGGAGTGACATGATTAGACCTGCCCAGTAGAAATAGTACTTTGGCAGTGGTATAAAGGTTGTATTGGGGACGGGAGATATTAGTGACAAGGAAAGAAGTTAGGAAGTGATTAAAATACCCTAGATGAGAAGTTGTTATTATACCAGTGACATCATGGAGTGATGTCATTATAGTTCAGTGGCAAGACAAAAGTCAGGGCTGACTGTCAAAGGCCCGGGATGCCATGGATGACCTTGGCTTCTTTGTTTTTTGTTGTTGTTATGTTATGTTTTGTTTTGTTGTTTTGTGGGGCAATGAGGGTTAAGTGACTTGCCCAGGGTCACATAGCCAGTAAGTTTCAAGTGTCTGAGGCCTGATTTGAACTCAGGTCCTCCTGAATCCAGGGCCAGTGCTTTATCCACTGTGCCACCTAGCTGCCCCAACCTTGGCATCTTTGATGTCTCACTAAGCTGTTAGTGTATCAGAGCACCTGCTTCAGCCACCATTGGAACAAATTATTCTCACCTGCCCATTCCACAAGGGAAATATTCACACGCTTGGAATAAATATCTCCTTAACTCACCATCAGGTTTGAGGCATCTTGGTTACCCTCAACCTGGTTTAGACCATCTGCTGAGATAGCTTTGTGGTTGCTGTGCATGCTACAGCTTCTTGGAGCCACAGGGGAGAGCTGGGTGAGGGTGGACACCAAAGGTGGATGAGCAGCCCTGAAAAGGGTTCACAAGCCCACACACCAGAGGTGTTAGTCCTCCCTTCCATGCACCCTAGACAAGAAGTTAATAAGTTAATAAGAGGGTGGTGACAAGATGGGCAGATGGGAGAGATACTGCAGAGAAACAACTATAGGACTTGGGACCCGATTAGAAGTAGGAAGACAGAGGGAAAGAAAAGACAACGACTTACCTGGGTGACGGGGAGGATGCTGCTGCATTCAACATAAACAGGAAAGGTAGAAGGGATGGTTTTGAAAGGGAAATAATAAGTTCAGTTTGGGGATATCCTGAGTTGGAGATGAGGGTGGTATATGACATGCAAATGGCCTGAGGACAGAAAAGAAGCCAGTGAGCTGGAGCGGGGTCAGAGAGGCATAAAGGAGGAGAGAGTGGTGTAACAGAAGCCAAGGGACCAGAAATGATCAACATGGGGATGGCCAGCAATGTCAAATGCTGCTGAGAGATGAGGAATGATGGCCCAGCCACACCATCACATACTTCCCACAATCCCATTTCCCAACTGTCTTTGCACCAGCTATCTGCCATCCCTTTCCCTCCTCACCTGAGCCTTTTGGAATTGCTGATTTCCTTCAAGACTCAGCTCAAGAGAGTGAGGCTGACCTTCTGAGCAGACTTTTTACAGTCCCCCTGGCTGCTGATGCCTTCCCTGCTTAAGATTATCTCCTATTTACAGCATACTGTATCTTGTCTATAACTAAATCTGTACATTGGCTTCCAACTTCTCCCATTTGAATGTAAGCTTCTTGACACTGGGTACTGCTAGCTTCACTTTTGCCTTTGTATAAGCACCACAGAGCACACTACCTGGAATATAGCAAGCATTTATTAAATGCTTGTTGATTGACTTGTCGGGCAATTGGGACATCACTGGTGACCTCGGAGCAAGAAAATTCAGTGGAGTGATAGAGGCAGAAGTCAGACTGCAGAAGGTTGAGAAGTGAATGATTGATGAGGAAATTGAAACAAGGAGTGCAGTCCACTTCTCTTCCTAGAAGTTTAAAAGTGGTGAGGAAAGATGGGATAACTTGATCAAAAGTTACAGTCAGTAAAAGGTGTTTTTATGGCTTGTTTGTTTGGGATTAGGTAGACCTGACTACTGTTATAAAGGATGGAGGAGTCTTAGAGATGGAGAGATCTGAAGATGAATGAAAGAAAAGGGATAATCAGTGGTACGAAAGTTTTGAAAATTACTGTCCCAGGGAGTGGGGGAAAGGAAGGAAAGAAGGAGGGAAGAATGGAATTTGAAACTCAAAACTTGAAATAAAAATGTTAATAAAAGAAAACAGTGTGGGCAAGGAATTGGAAGTTGAGGGGATGTCCATCAATTGGGGAATGGCTGGACAAGTTGTGGTATATGAATACAATGGAATACTATTGTGCTGTAAGAAACGATGAGCAGGAGGAGTTCAGAGAAACCTGGAGGGTCTTGCATGGGCTGATGATGAGTGAGATGAGCAGGACCAGAAGAACATTGTACACAGTATCATCAACATTGCGTGTTGATCTACTGTGATAGATAGACTAGATTCTTCTCACCAATGCAATGGTACAGAGGAGTTCCAGGGGACTCATGATGGAAGAGGATCTCCAAATCCAGGAAAAAAGAACTGTGGAATATGGATGCTGATCGAACCATACTATTTCTTTTGTTTTTGGTGCTGTTGTTTTTCTATTTTGAGGTTTTTCCTCATTGCTCTGATTTTTTCTCTTATAACATGACTAATGCAGAAAAAAAGATAAGAACACACAAAAAATTAAAAGAAAAAATAAAAGAAAAATAAACAAAGACCATAGATGAGGGAGTTATACATGGAAAGAATAAAGGATAACTCACTCACTGGAACTAAAGAGAAGGAAAACAGAGAGAAAAAAGACCAAAAAGTTTTGAGGTGGGGGGGGGGATTTGGAGGAGCTAGAACTGGATTATCTCAAACTTTTTAGTAAGGTCATTTTCTCCAGAGTTGCTGGGGCCTTATGACTTAATCACAGCCTCTGTAGGCAATGTGATAAGTAAAGAAGAAATGAAAAAAAGATTATTATATAGCAATGAGGACCCATTTAATATTGGACAGAATATATCTGTGATGGACCTGGTCAGCATAATTTTGTGATCTCCCCCGCCCCCATCAGCACTCAAAGGTTTAGGAAGAATAGTAAGTAAGATAGACAACTAATGGACAAGGAAAGCACGAACAAAATCGGAGGGGCCAATGGGGCTATCTCAATCCAGAAAGCACAAGGAAGCCAGATTGACCTAGGGTTTATAAAACAGTTAATGAGGCAGGAACACACAGATTGACAATGAAGTCAGGAGCAAAGTTTATTGCCAGGAACCAAGGAGGACAAGGGGCAAGAGAAGACAGGGGCTAGGACAAGAATCCCACAAGAGCTGCTGGTTAAGTGGGGACCTTGAAATTCTGGCAATTTATTTTCTCCACTATAGGAAAACTGTTATAATTTTAGGATGTGGCTAGTTCAAGACTTGGGGATAGACACAGATGAATTCTATGAAGAAAATATGTGCATTAGGTTGACTATGAGGAGGGGTGCCAGATAGGCCAAAGAGAATGGCAGATCCTCATCAAAAACATAGAGAACCATACAGAGAACACTAAGAAATGTGGGAAAGGCCATGTATAAGAAAAACAAAGCAAGTGTGAAGAAAGAGGGCAAAAGAGGAGACATTCGCTTGGGAAATGAGAGAAAAGGGTAAAATGCTAGAGAAGAATGGAAAAGAAGAATTTTAGAGATGGAAGGGCCTTTAGAGCACAGAAAGTCTACCTGTCTGTTATTACTGATGAGGAAATAGGTACAAGAGGGAGAAAAAGAAAAGGTGAAAAAGAAAAAGGAAGGTAGTGAAACACTGGAAAATTAAGAAACTACAGATATAAGCACAGATGAATTAAACTAAAATATAGTTAGTTACCTGAGTTCCTACATTTAATTCAGGCAACCAAGTGTTATTATTTAGTAGATCTACTCTGGGTTATATGTCCTAACCACTCAATAAGTGTTTACACCTACGAAGCATGATACACTGCGATATGGAAGAGATTCCAGTTCAACTATAAGAGAGGCTAATCCAACTTTGAGACTGCAAGTTCCTTGGGGGAAAAGGTTGTTTTTAATTTCTTCTTGTATTCCCATCACTTAGCACAGCTCTTGGAATATTTGTTATTCAGTTGTGTCCCATTCTTCAGGACCCTGTGGACCAGAGCACGCCAATAATGTCCATGGGTTTTTTTTTGACAAAGATACTGGACTGGTTTGCCTTTTCCTTCAGTCAATCAAGGCAAACAGAGCTTAAGTAACTTGCCCAGGGTCACATAGCTAGTAAGTGTCTAAGGCCAGATTTGAACCCAGGTGTTCCTGACTCCAGGTCCAGTGCTCTATTCACTGAGCCAACTTGCCGCCTCTATGTGCATGGCACGTAGTAGGTATTTAATAAATGTTTATTGATTGATTATAAGCTCACAAAAATTTAAGTTAACAGTATGAGCAATCTGAATAATAAACACCATATGTATTCAAAGAAAGGCATTACCCTTTATTATTGGGCTGGAAAGTGGGGACAGGCAAGGCTTCATTGCAGAGAAAAATGTTGAGCTGAGTCTTGAAGAATGAGTATTCACATAGATCTAGAAGTGGGAAGAAAATCTTTCAGGTGTGGAGGAGGAAGGAACTGTGTGAACAAAGGTATCAGAGGTTTGTCTGCATTTCTAAGGAAAAAAAGGATTGTTTTTCATAAATTGTAAAGTGGAGGTGGAATGTGGAGATAAATGGATTTGTTCATGTAATTTTCCCCTACTGACACACCCTAGAAAAGCACCACCCCTTTATAGACACATCTCGTTTTATTGCCCTTTGCTTTACTGGGCTCCGAAGATACTGCATTTTTACAAAGCTAAGATTTATGGCAACCCTTTGTTGAGCAAATCTACCAGTGCCATTTTTCTAGCAGAACATGCTCATATTGTGTCTCTATGTTACATTTCGGTACTCCTTGCAAAATTTCAAACTTTCATTATTATTATAGTTGTCATGGTGATCTGTGGTCAGTGATCTTTGATGTTACTATTGTAATTGTCTTGGGGCACCACAAACCCACTATAACATGGAGAACTTTATCAATATATGTTGTGTGTGTTTGCTCCACCAATCTGCCGTTCCTGGTCTCTCTCCCTCTCCTTGGGTCTCCCTATTCCCCAAGACACAATATCACTGAAGTTAGGCCAATAATTGACCCTACAATGGTCTCCAAGTGTTCAAATAAAAGGAAGATCAATCAATGCAGCAAACTTCATTATTGTCTTATTTTAAGAAATTGCTGCAGCCCCCTTCAGTCAACAGCCATCAACATCAAAAGGATCATGACTCACTAAAAGCTTAGATGATGGTTAGCATTTTGTAGCAATAAAATATTTTAATTAAGGTATGTACATGTTTTTAGACATAATACTACTACAGACTCAATAGACTACAGTATAGTGTAAACATAACTTAGATGCACCAGGAAACCAAAAAATTCGTGTGACTCGCTCTATTGTGATATTCACTCTATTGTGATGGTCTACAATATCACCAAGGTATGCCTGTACCACAAATCTCCCTTAGCACACATGCCTACAATTTGCCCTGGTTTTCACTGCTTTGAAAAATCATCTTTAAATCTTTCATACATTGGTTTATCTTGTATTCCCAAGGATATTATAAGTTCCTTAAGGGTTCATCCTGGCTTAAGAGTTGACCAGGAGACATCTCTTTAAGGATGGGAGGGAACAAGGACAGCTAATCCAGACATAAGGATCTCGGAAGTCATAAGAAAGCTTGTCCAGGAGTATTTCAGAAAGGTCTGGAAAGACTTACATGAACTGATGCATAGTGAAGTGAGCAGAAATGGGAGAATGTTGTGCACAGTGACAGCAATACTGTTTGATGAAGAACTGTGAATGACTTATCTATTCTCAACAATACAATGATCCAAAACAATTCCAAAGGACTAATGATGAAGTAGGTTATCCACCTCCAAAGAAAGAACTGATAATGATTGATCACAGACTGAAGCATGCTGTTTTTTCCACTTTCATTCATTTTTAAATTTTATTTGAGTTTTCTTATACAAAATGACTAATATGGCAATGTTTTACATAATTGCATATTTATAACCTATATCTGATGGCTTACCACCTCAGGTGGGGGGGTGGGTGGGGGAGGAAAGGAAGGAGGGACAGGATGTGGAACTTAAAACATTAAATAAAAATGTTTATTAAAATAAAAAAAATAAGAAGGCTTGTCACTATTCTGTCTCACTTGGCTTCACCCAGGCTGGAGCCAGAAGTGGGCAGGAACTGGGTTGCCATCCATGGTAAGAATCTACCTTGAAAATTTTAGGGTATTGTGCTGTAAGAAATGACAAGCAGGATGATTTCAGAAAAGCCCAGAAAGACTTGTATGAACTGATGTATAGTGAAGTGAGCAAAACCAAGGGAATGCTGTGCAGAGATAGCAATATTGTTTGATGAAGAACTGTGAATGACAACTATTCTCAACAATACAATGATCCAAGACAATCCCAAAGGACTATTGATGAAACATACTATCTACCTCCAAAGAAAGAACTGATATTGATGGAACACAGACTGAAGCATGCTATTTTTCACTTTCTTTCATTTTTTTCTTTTATTCAAGTTTTCTTGTACAAAATGACTAATATGGTAATGTTTTACCTCCTTAGGGATGGGGGAGGGAGAGGGAAGGAGGGATAAAAATCGGAACGCAAAACCATAAATACAAATGTTTATTACTTTAAAAAAAAAGAAAAGAAAAAAAAAGAAAATCTGAGGAAATGAGGGAGATCTATTGAAAATACCAGAAATACAGAACCAAATACATATAAGGATATGCAGAGCCATAAGACTAAACAACCAGAGAGGCCTCCTTGGAGCTCAGAATCTTGATACTGTCATAATTGACAATGGTATCCTCTACATGTTTGAATAGGGAAGGGTTGGCAGCCTGTCCCTTCTCTAACAAGTCATGTGGACTAGAGATGGAAGGAGGTCTCTTTCTGTGCATTAAGTGGTGGAGCTTACGATAGGAGGTGGCAGCACCCTTGAAGATGAACCCAAGAGTAGGCTGGGAGACCCGACTTGAAACCTGACTTGACTGGATATAGGAAGCTTCATCCAGGTCTTCTGGCGTGTTTATTCCTGGCCTTGTTCCTTCTCTGTTTCTGGTTGGACATGGCACAACAATAGCCTGAACTCTCTTGATTCTGGATTTCTCTTCAGTGGGTGAAAGAGCAGCAGGGGAGCTAAAGTGCACCTTCTTCCCCCTAAACTTCTCTGTGAACTCAGGTAGAAAAACACTTCCTATGGGTGGAGAAGCAATCAAAAGTGTGTGTACATATATGCGTGTTTCTCTAGGAGTTGGCAAATCCATATGGCCTCATGTCCGGGCAGCACCTATTGGGTCCAGGACAGATATGGAATAATTATGAGTCTTATATGTTTAGGTTTATTGTTAATGGTGCTCTTTTTATTCTGTAGGAGTAAATTCTGATTGATTTCTAGGTCATTTAGTAAGTTATTTCTTTTATAATCTGATAGTTCCCATTAAACCTCATGCTTTTTCAAGCAAATATATGGGGCAGCTAGGTGGCACAGTGGATAGAATGCTGCACCTGGAATCAGGAAGACTCATTTTCCTGAGTTCAAATCCTACCTCAGACACCAACTATGTAACCCTAGGCAAGTCACTTAACCCTGTTTGCCTTTGTTTCTTCATCTGTAAAATGAACTGGAGAAGGAAATGGCAAACTACTCCAGTATCTTTGCCAAGAAAACCTCAAATGGGGTCACAAAGACTCAGACATGACTGAGGAAGAACATGTGTGTATACGTGTGTGTGTGTGTGTGTGTGTGTGTGTCTGTGTGATTTTATGGAGTTCAGCTTTGCTGCTACTCTGTGTCCAAGACTTAAAGTTCCCAGGAGTCCTGGCCTTCGACAGGTCTAGGGTACGGCAGGTTTAATTACAGTTTGTTGAGATTGGGGGTTGGTTAACCTCCTTCTAGCAAGCTCCATTACAAATCAAAATTCAGAGAGGTAAAAGAGATGCCTAAGGGAGTCTGGAAGCACTTGAGAAAGGCTCAGGCAACGTCAGGAATGAAAGTAAACAAAATTTTCTAGGGAAAGAAAGATATACAAAGTGCAGGATCAAATATTGAGATTACCAAACTCAATAGCCAGGGGCAATCCGCTTCTTCCAGCCCTGCTGGTGTGAGCTGCCCCCTTCTAGAACAGCAGCTGTTATTAGAGATGGATGACCTTGGGCTTTATCTAGGATAAATGCCCTCCCTATAAGACCCCTGGTCTCCCATCTGCTCCTAGAGTATTTATTATCCTTACAAGGCATCTTCAAACCCATCCTCACCTTCCACCCCTTCCCCCATCTATATTATACAAAACATCCCCTTGTTCAAGGAATATGTGTCAGGATTCACAAATCTTTGTGGAAAGAAACACACATTTAGATGTCAGTACAAACAGGTTAGTTCAATATAGTTAAAATCAACATGTGCCCTGCCCTTGAATCCCTTCTAGGTCACAGATCTCTCTCCAACTGCATCATAGGTTCGTGGAAGGCAGGGGTAGTGCCAAGCACCTTGTTGAACATGAAGTAGGTACTCAGTAAATGTTCCCTGATGGTAATGATCATCTTATGATCTTAGTCCTTGAGCCAGATTTCCCTTTGAGTTTCTTTGAAATATTTTCCTTTAAGCACCGAAATCCTCCTCCACTTTTCCCCACTTCTTTATAGACCCAGGAAATTCCTGAGGCAAAATCATTGGGCCCCGTTTTGAGGTTCTCATCTAGTTAGGCTGCAAGAGCTACTAATAAGGCTGGTTAAAGTGAAGCCAACTACTCTTGGCAGGGAGAGAAGATAAAGGGGGAGAAGAAAAGAGCCCCACAGGCCTGTATTAATTAATTAGTTTGATTCAATTATATTTAATTAAAATCCTCAGAGCAAAGACTAACTTCCTCTGAACAATATTTACCATTACTCATATTGTTACTCTTGGTGATTCCAGCTCCTACAGGCATTCAGAGCAAAAGAATCACATTTCAAGGCAACTTGTCTGATTATTTTGGTATCTTCAGGTTCAGACCACACTCCTCAATTTACTCCAGACAGGTGTCTGCAGGTCAGGGGAATAATAGGCTTTGGGATAACTGCTCCATCCCCAGCTTCCTGTCACAAACTCACTTTTCCACTGGAGGAGAGAAACACAGGCCTCCTTTGCCAGCCCTGTCACACAGCGTGGAAAACAGCTGCTTTGTTTCCCCTCCTAATCCTCCACCAAAGCCCGCTCTGACTCAGATTTATGTCTCCAAACTCATACCCCAGATGGCATCTCTGAGTCATTGATGAGTTACATGAGTTCAAGTAATTCTGCTGTTGTTCGATCCTTTCGGTCGTGTCTGACACATCATGACCCCCATTTGGGGTTTTCTTGGCAAAGATACTGGAGTAGTTTGTTTTTCCTTCTCCAGCTCATTTTACAGATGAGGACACCGAGGCAAGCAAAGGTAAGTGACTTGCCCAGGGTCACATGAGTGTCTGAGGCCAGATTTGCACTCAGGAAGATGAGTCTTCCTGACTCTGAGAGTGGAACACTATCCACTGATCTAGCAGAACAAGAGAGGAGAGGGACAAAGGAGAGGGACAGGAAAGAGGAGAGAAGAGGGAATAGGAGATGGAGGAGGACAAGAGCAATTTAGGAAAAGGAGATGAAGAAGCTAAGGAGGAGGAAAAATTAGAACCTTGCTAGCTAGATGAGGACCTCATAATTGATTTGGGGCCCAGTGATTTTGCCCTAGGGAATTTCTTAGGCCTACAAATAAGCTGGAAAAATCGAGGAGGATTTTGAGAAACTCAAAGGAAACGTTGTTTTTTTTTTTTGTAGTAGCAATAGTTTTCTTTTAATTTAATATAATTTAGAACACAGTACACAAAATCTGAGCATTCCCACCATTACAGGTAATAGTGGAATGCATCAATTAAAGAAATTTACCATTTTGTGATGTCTGAACACCAGACTTGAGCAATTATCTACAACACAAACATCCTTCAAAATGAAAGGTCATTATAGCAAGACAGAAAAACCGGCGTTTAACAGATGACAAAGTTTGAGGTTTCCATCATTCATTTTCATTTCATTTTCATTAAACACTTAACACAGAATTTCTTATTTATGAGCATTGGACAAAACTTCTCTTGAAAAAATTATTCTAATTAAGTGTAATTGTTCAAAAAGTCACAGAATGGGAGCGGGAGCAGGAACACAGAAAGTCAAAAGAAAAGAGAAATGAAAAAAGAGAGGAAGCCAGGAAGAGAGACAAAGCAGGAAGGAGGGCAGAAGGGAGAAAGGGAGACAGAGGTAGAAGGGAAAGGTGAGGAGAGGAAGACAGAGAGCAAAGGAATGTGAAAGAAAGAAAGAAAGAAAGAAAGAGTGAGGGTCACAGCAAAAGACAGGGAAAAAAAGATCTCAAAATCTGGACTATTTCAGGGTTGAAATTGACTTTGAGTTCTTTGTGAGAGTGAGGGCAGAGTTTTCTTAATTAAATCACTCCTGCGGATAATACCCACACCTCATATTCACTACCACCTTTCTCTCATGCCCAGGATCGCTAATAGGGTTTAACCAAAGAGGTGAATTTAATGTTCATTCCTTTTGACTTTGAACACTGCGGCTAATAAAGTGCCCCAATGTAAGTGACAAAAGGGAGAAAGAAGAACTACCAGGCCTGGATAATCTACCACCTGAATTATCAGTCCCAGGCCATACAGAGGTACATGAGCAGCATCCTTAAGGGGGTGTGGAGGTGCAGGGCCCATCCTGTAGCCATGAGACCACAGGGTGCGACTGATACTTGAGGGCACACACATATACACCTGCCTCCCTCCCTCCAACCAGGAAACTCACAAGCTGGGAATGAGATGGTCCTACCTTCCGGGAAGCATGCTTTTCTGAGCTTTCCAGGTCTCCATCTAAGAACGGCATGGCAAAAGAGCTAAGATCCTAGAACAACAAAAAAGAAAACGCCTGTTAGCAATGGCGGCGCTCACGCCTTTCTCTGGCTTCTTTTCTGGAGGATATTAAATGGTTCCACAGAATTCTGCATGACCTAAGACCTTTTAGGTTCCAGAATTTCCCGTTCCCCCAACAAACAGAGATCACACCAAGCAAGTCACAGATTATTTACCCAACAACAGCCCATCTGAAGTAAGGAAGGCCTCAGGCTATCTTGAAGGACACAACTATAGGGTTTGGGTTCTGAGGGATACTGAGTGGGAACAAGGGATGATTTAATTGCTTAGAAACCCAGTGTTTAGAACTATATGGGGCAGCTAGGTGGTACAGTGGATAGAGCACCGGCCCTGGATTCAGGAGGACCTGAGTTCAAATCTGGTCTCAGACACTTAACACTTACTAGCTGTGTGACCCTGGGCAAGTCACTTAACCCAATTGACTCACACACACACACACAAAAACAATTATAGGAATTGTTAGAGACTGAGTCCAATTTTTCTAACAAGTAAACAATTATAAAGACATTAAGCGACTTAGATGACATCAGACTCTACTTGACTGATAGAGATGGAAGCCGAGTTATTTTGACTTCAAATCCAGTTATTATGTCCACCATACCTTGATGCTTCAAGTGGGAAAAATTGGAAAATGGGAGGATTTGGGAAAGACTTGCCCACCCCTACAAGTACTCAGACCACCCAAAACAACATCAGCCTGCCCCAAGCACTGAAGCGAGTGGAGGAGGAAAGGAGCAAAGAAGCCAAAACACAAAGAAAAGAAAAGGAGAGAGAGAAGTGAGAAAACAGAAGAAAAGGGAAAGATGGAGGGGAAGGAAGAGAGGACCAAGAAGGGAAAGAGAATGGAAGAGGCTGAGGAGGTGGATAGAAATGGGTAGATAGAAATACTTTTCTAGGATGCTCTTGGGCTACTGAAAGAAGAGAGATGGGTCTAGACCTTCAAATAAAAGTGCTGGGGGGGGGCAGCTAGGTGTTGCAGTGGATAAAGCACCGGCCCTGGCTTCAGGAGGACCTGAGTTCAAATCAGGCCTCAGACCCTTGACACTTACTAGCTGTGTGACCCTGTGCAAGTCACTTAACCCTCATTGCCCCCCCCCAAAAAAGTGCTGGGATAGGAAGGTATCCCAGATATACATTCACCTCTCAGACAAGGTTCTGGATTAGAAACCTGCAAGATGGGAGAAAAGGCAAGACTTAGAAGAGCTACGGGGTATCAGACAGATAGCAGGACTGTGTCTACATAGAATGAAGCAAAGTGGGTTAGGGATAGATGGAATCTGCAATGTCACTGACACAGCAAACTCTCTGATAAGAAAATGTTCTTTACCAAAATAGCCTGGCACCCTCTATGAAACTTAGAGACTTAGCAGAGATTCTTAACCTGGGATTTCTGAACTTGTTTAAAAAATATTTTATACTGTATTTCAATCATTTTTTGTTGTAATACTATGTATTTAAAAACCTCATTCTGAGAAGGGGTCCATAGGCTTCACCAGACTGCCAAAGGATTCCATGACATACACACAAACACAAAAAAGGTTAAGGAATCCACATCTTAGCAAGTTGCCGCGAGCACTGAAGAGTTAAATGACTTGTCCAGGGTCATATATCCGTCAGAGAGAGGACTTGAGCCCTGTTCTGGGTTCCAAAGCTGGCTCCTCTATCAACTATTCCAAGTTGCCTCTAGCAAAGCAGACTGGTTAATTGTCAGGTATTTCCATGTAAAGCACTAAAACAGCTAGGTGCAGCGCTGGGCCTGGAGTCAGGCAGTCTCATCTTTCTAAGTTCAAATCTGGCTTCAGACACTTACTGGTTGTGTGACCCTGGGCAACTCTGACACAGTTTCCTCATCTGTAAAATGAGCTGGAGAAGGAAATGGCAGACCATTCCAGTATTTCTGCCAAGAAAACCCCGAATGGATTCACAAAGAGTCAGACACAAATGAAACAACTGAATAACAACAATAAACAGGATAATTCAGATCAGCAGTGGAGTGCTGGATTGAGCATAGGGTCTGAGGTCAGGAAAATCCATGTTCAAACCCAGTCTCTGACACTTAGTGTTTGAATAAGCCTGGTAAAGTCTTTATGTATGTCAGGGCTTAGCTACAGACATAGTGGGCTGTAGAGGGAGTTCCCACACCACAAGGAGTTTCATTACAGATTCATGTGAGTAACTTTAGGAGTGTTCTGCTGGTGTGCTGGACATTCCCAACTAGATTGTAAATTTCTTAAGATTAGGGAACCTGGCTTCCCTGTCTTTGGTATCCCCCACCTTCATCTTGATTTAATACAAGGCTTGCCTGTTCCCACCTTCCCTCCCGACCCCTCCAAGAGGTGCAGGTCATATAGACAGAGTAACTGACTTTCCAGGGAATGGAAGTTTCAAGGGTGAAATCTGAAGAAGTAAGGGGCAGAATTATATACCCACACCCTTCCTTTGGTGCATGTTGAGCAAATTCTTCCTATGTTCCCAATATAATCACAATTGCTAATATCTATAGAATGCTTTAAAGTTTGCAAAGCACTGGACAACAAATTTGATCCTCCTGACATGGAGCTTAGTGGAAGTCAGAAGAAGTTTCTCCTGTGAGAAGCAAAACCAAAGATAACCAGACATATGGAGGAATCGGGGACTATTAAAGTTTAGACTGACCAACTAGATATCAGTACAGACACACCTAAGACCCAAGAGGAGACATAAAATTCTATAGCAGGAAAGTCACTTAGGTGTGGCTACTACCTGACTGGAGTTGGGAGACAGAGATAACCCCAGAGGTCAGGACCATCATTAAAGAAAAATCCCCCTCGACTCTCAGGAATGTGACAAGCATCCAGACTTTCTCCACCCCACCCCAAAAGGAACTTTCCACTTTCAAGTAGACACCCCATCTATCCTCTCTAAAAGCTTTTGCCTTTCTTCTGTTCTGGGATGAGAATGTTTCCAAGCCACCTCCTCCCCAGGGGTGAAGTTTCTGACTTAACCCTCCATCACTTTCTCTAGCCCCAAATAAATAAAAGACCACTTTAATTCTAACTGGACTGTGTTTGAAAGTGTTATTCTTTACTGAGGAACACCTAAGGGCCCCCTTGTTTTCCCTGTGACACTCCCAACAACCCTAGGAGGTAGGCATTATTATTATCCCATTTTGCAGATGACAGAAGTGAACAGACTTGCTAAAGGTCACACAGATAGTAAGTGTCTACGGTTGGATTTGAACTCTGGTCTTCTTTTCTCCAAGTCTAGGATTCTACACACTTTACCAGCTAGCTGTTTCCTTGTATATTTGTACATTTATACACTTTCCTGTACTCATATTATTCTTATGCTATCCCCGTGAAGCAGATCGGGCCGAGCTCATTACCCCCATTTCATAGAAGAAGAACCTGAGGTCTCAACAAATGGTTAAGTGTAGGTTGGACTAAATGACCCGAGGTCCCCACCAAATCCCAGATTCTCTGATTCTGTGTGTGTCATGAGAAGCTAGGAAAGGGACAAGGGTTAGGATCTGTTCATTTTCTAACTAAAGAGTGAGGCAAACTCCCATTACTTATTCCTGAGAGAGTGTAAGGTCCCCTGAGGACCATGGGGAAAAATTCCATTTTCCTCTCTTCATGCCCTGCACCTAGCCCAGTACTTGGCACTTAAAAAATGCTTGTTGAGGGTGTTGTACCTGGTTCGGGCAGAGCATAGACTAGATGGCCTCGGGAGTCCCTGAAGACGCTGGGATTCTATATCTTGTCTAGGGTGACATAAGGCAGTGACAAAATTGGGGGCTCTATTCCCAGTTCAGGACACTCCATACCACATTCCACAGGTGCTGCAGCCGTGGACAACTGCTGGAAAATGTAGTTACAGTGGATTCCATGCAGATATCGTTGGCTGAAATGAATCCATTAGAAGTGTCAACACTGATCAAATCATCCTGATCACTGGGCCATGGTCCTTTCACTTTGTCCTATGTGGACACAAATTGCAAGGTTCTTGCCTGGTCAAGCATCCCTCCAGGAAGTCCCTGGTTGGGCTAGGGGTTAGAGGCCCCTGTTTTTGCCTCCAGGCACATTCCATTGTTCTAATCTTGCCACCCATCTTTCAAGGCTCACCCAGAAACACTCTGCCCTTGGGATGCTGGGTGATACTGTACTCACAACTTAGGACCTGACAACATTCCAAAAGTCTTGGATTGCTGGAATTGGTCCTGTGACCACGGTCTAAATTCTTTCCTGCTAGCAACTATTCATGTGTGCTTCACTTTCCTCTTATGCCTTAATCTCTCTGATCAATCAACCAGTAAGAAAGTATTAAAATTCCTACTACTGGTCAATGTGCTGGGTACTGTAGAGTAGTGTATACAAGAGGTGCAAAATATGTGATATCTGCCTTCAAGAAACTTAAACTCTAGTTGGGAAGATAAGATAAACAGATTTGGAACACTCTGAGAATAACACCCTAGTTAGGGAGATAAGTTGAATACACATGAAACACTACAAGAGGACTATGTAATCAAAGGCAAAATGATGTCACCCAACCTCTAAGTGTCTGGGAGGTCAAAGGAGGTGGTTATAGTAATTGGCATAGGTTTTATGGGGAAAATGGGATGGATCTGTACAATCAGAGATGAGGTGGGAGGTTTAGGCATTCCAGCTTGAGGAAATATGAGCTAGACAGAGTATGCAAGTGTGTAGATGTCAGTGAGGAAGAATAATCTACTGAAGTGGAGTCTCATACTGGGGAGGAGTGATAGATGAAGTCAGATACATCAGGTAGGAACAGATGGTGAAGGGCTTTGAATACTGGGATGAGGAATTAGGATTTGATACTAACAGGGAGCCACTGTCTAAAAGGATTGCTTTGTTTCCTCCTCTTTATTTTCATGCCCTCACTAACATTCATTCACTCAAGACCTTCCTCAAGTGATCTGAGCCCAAGAACAACCCCTAAGAGAATGGGAATCAGAGACAAGTCATATGTAGTGGCCTTGATGTCTGAGGTGGTGCAGCAGATAGAGCACTGTGCTTAGAGTCAAGAAGACCTGAGTTCAAATATGACCTCAGACACTTATTAGCTATGTGACCCTGGGGGCAAGTTACTTAGCCTCTGCCTGCCTCTGTTTCCTCAACTGTAAAATGGTTGTGAGGATCAAATGAGCTATCTATAAAGTGCTTAGCACAGTGCTTCCACAGCAGGTACTTCATAAACATTTGTTGCCTGTTTATTCAGTTGAAATCAAGTTAAAATGAACACTGAGGGCAGGAAAAGTCATTCCCTCGGAATAAGAGCTAACGTTTATTTACTGCATTAAGGTTTATAAAGGATGCTCACTTGGGGCAGCTAGGTGGCTGAGTGGATAAAGCACCAGCCCTAGATTCAGGAGGACCTGAGTTCAAATACAGCCTCGGACACTTGACACTTACTAGCTGTGTGACCTTGGGCAAGTCACTTAACCCTCATTGCTCTGCAAAAAACAAACAAACAAGCCTTTCTGACTCAAAGTCTAGCCCTCCATCTATTCACTCTACTACACTGTCCTTAAGTTAATCAGAGCCACAGAAGGCAACGCTGAAAGACGTGTGTTCTATCATCTGCCAAATCCTGGCCAAAATGTGCAGACCCCCATTCCTGCACTCAGAACAGAGTGGGGCATAAGCCGTCTTGTCAATATGAATTTTTCAACATTGGATGGATAGAACTTTCTTTTATAACTCTTAAGACCTAGCTCCAGCTCTCTGCAAAAAGTAGAGACTTAATAAATGTTTGCTATGTTTTATTATAAGTAGCAGAGTCAAGCTTCAAACCCAGGTCTTTTGTTATTCCTTTCCTGCCTCATCCATTTAATCATATCAAAATCTAGAGTTGTTCCACCAAGGGGGAGACCTGGGGAATTTGTTGAGTTCTAAATAAAAGAGTCCCATGTTTTGTTTCAAAATTAGTAGACGCTATTTCCAGCTGTAACAAATTTAAAGTCCACTTTCCCCCCTCATAATTTGCTACCACAAGGAAAAGTAAAATTTGTAGCATTTTTGAACAAGTCTTAAAATATTTTATCATCCAAAATATCTGTTTTAACAAATAAACTGAGAGGAAGAAAAGTTTTAGTTTTGGCTTAGAGGGACAAGTCTTCCTTTTCCACAGTAACTCCTCATTTTTGATATTTTTTTTACATTTAAAAAAAAGTTAAAACCTCCCCAGTCTCTTCAGACTACTTGATTATTCATACAAACGGAAAGCAGTCATGAGGTTCTTCAAAACAGCAGGGGAAAAAAATCCAACAACTGTTTGGGTTTTGGCTTTGGAATACATAATGAGAGTTTTGCTACACTAATTATATGTGTTTGGTTAATTTAATGTTTCCCTCTTAATTTAAGCACATCCAAGTGTTTCAACCAACTACAATCACCGTCAAGTATGGGAGCTCCAATCTCACTTCCTATGTCTACCATATTAGTTCAGTCAGAATAGCATGAAGACAAAACGAAATAAGTATCATGGATCCAGTGCCCCATCAGACTTTGTTGGCCCCATTTATATATCAAAGGATCAGGAATGGCTATGAAGGTAGAAGAAACATGTCTCTGTCCCTTGGGCTTGGTGCTGTCTTTCCTCATCCCCTTATTATATAGGAGAATGGAAGAGACTTAAGAGTTTCATAAAAAAAAAAAACCAACTAGGTTAGCTCTGAACCCCAAAGTTAATTGTTAGTTACTGAGCAAGCAATTATTATCTGGTTTATAGTCTAGCCTTCAGAGATTAAAATTGGGAGGTACATGGATTGCTCACCATGAATTACATTGGGAGATCCCAATACCTACAACCAGGAAATTTAGTTCAAAGAAAAAAACTAAGCCCTAGGGTACCAGATAGCTGGTAATACCCTGTCCTTTGCTATAAAGTATTTAGTACCACTGCTGAAAATCTCCTGGTGAGAAAAAGACTAACCAAGATTCTTAAGGAAACAAGTCAGATGAACCAAGGAAGGCTTATTTCAATGGTCCATGACAGTGCCTTCTCTAAAGAGCTGGAAAAAAGTCCATGGGCTCAAAGCTAAAAAAGCATGGCAATATTTCATCAGGTTTGGGGAGAGAAAAAAATGTTTTTATTGATGCTTTTCTTACTATTCCATTTCATTAAATACTTTTGCTTTAAACTAATGGTGTCCTCTGGCTGAACATTAAAGGTAAACACATTAGTTGGGGCTCATGAGTTGTGGTTTTAGGATATGTGAAACCCAGAGTATCTTGAACCAGGGGTAGAAACTCCTTGGAAGATGGGCACCAGAATGGTCTACATATTTTCCAAGCCAGAAATTTTATAGACTACTCTAGCTGAGACTAAGGAGCTAAAAGTATGTGAATGGTTCAGTACAAATGACAATTGCTAGAAAAATCCTAAGAATGTGCAAAACAATATTGTGTTCTTAGCTTCCCTGGGCTAAGGAGAAGCGAGATGTGACCAAAAGCAGCCAATCTAGTGGATGAAATTGCTCATATTTTCTACCCTCTATCTACTTTACTTCTAACATCCCCTCCCATAGAAATAGCTAAGACAAGGATGTTTACTACTTCAAGAACATTAAGGAGGAACAAACTACTAGGTCTATATCCCAAAGAGATCATAAAAATGGGAAAAGGACCCACATGTACAAAAATATTTATAGCCGCTCTTTCTGTGGTAGCAAAGAATTGCAAAGTAAGGGGATGCCCATCAATTACGGAATGGCTAAACAAGTTGTGATATATGAATGTAATGGAATACTATTTTGCTGTAAGAAATGGTAAGCAGATGGATTTCAGAAAAACCTGGAAAGACACATGAATTGATGCTGAGTGAAATGAGCAGAACCAAGAGAACATTGTACACAGTATCAACATGGTGCGATGATCAACTGTGGATAGACTCGATTCTTCTCAGCAATGCTATGATCCAAGACAATACCAAAAGACTTTTGGTGGAAAATGTTCTCCACATTCAGAAAAAGAACTATGGAGTCTGAATGTAGATTTGAAGCATACTATTTCCACTTTTGTTGTTGCTTTGTTGTTGTTTATTCTTTCTTGCATTTTTTTCTTTTTGTTCTGATTCTTTTCTTACAACACGCCTAATGTGTAAATATGTTTAACGTGATTGTAATATATAACATATATCAGATTGCTTGCTGGCTTTGGGAATGGGCAGGGAGGAGAGGAAGGGAGGATGAGAGAAACGTCAGGAACTAAAAAAATATATCTTTACATGTAATTGGAAAAAGAATTAAAATAAATTTAAAAATAAAATTAAAATTAAAAAATAAATAAAAGGAGGAACAAGAGATGGGACCATTAAGCCAGGACAGGGTAAGGTGGCAAAAAAAAGTGAATGAAGTTGGTTATTTTAATCCAGTCTTTGATCTAGTTGGAGAGGCCAATACCAACAATAGTTAAACCTAAGGTTTTAAAATGTCTTTAAACATCTTCAAAGCAAACTCCTGTGAAAATGATGCTTAGAACAATGCCTCCCAGAACAATTTCATTTCATCTTGAGCAAATCTCCCCGTTGCCATGGCAATGTTCATGCTGTTCCAGGGTGAACAAACGATGTCTGCTTCCCACTGTAGACAGCAGAGCCAAATTCAGCCAAGTATTAAACAGTACACTTTTTGCTCTTGTTTATCCCAGCAAATTGAATTTTTGTTTATCCTTCATGGTGTGATTATACTGGCCACTGCATATTTGAAATAGTGAGACATTTACCACACATGCAGTTGGATAAAGAAACATTTTTTTTTTTTAAGTTCTCAGTCAATTCTTGACTATGTTCAAGTATACGTTCCCTTCTGTATTTATTTGTTGTCACACAACTGACCCAAGCACAATTATGAAAAATGATTTTTTTAGATCACTTATCATTTTAGAATAAGCAAAAATATTGAACACATAAAACATAGGCTATCAGCAAAAACATATATTTTATTAGAGAATCAATCTGGCAAAGAAGATAGAGGATGGGAAATGGAGCCAAGAAGACCTTTGGATTTAAGCCTCCCTTTTTGACACCAGCTGTGTGACCCTGAGATTTAAGCTCTCCATTATTATTGTTGTTCTTTTTGTTGTTATTTAGTCATATCTAACTTGTCAAAACCCTATTTGGGGCTTTCTTGGCAAAGATACTGCAGTGGTTTGCTATTTCCTTCTCTATCTCATTTTACAGATAAGGAACTTTGGCAAACACGGTTAAATGACTTGCCCAGGGTCACATAGCTAGTAAGTGTCTGAGGCTGGATTTGAACTCAAAAGATGAGTCTTTCTGACTCCAAGTCCAATGGAGACACTTAATCAATATTGATTGATTGATCGATTTCTCTCATTAATATTCTGTGTAACTACAGGCAAGTCAAAACCTGTTTGGGTCTTAGTTTCTTTCTCTTTCAGCAATGAGGTGGTCGGGCTACATTGGTTTTATCAGTTACAGTGATGGATTTGTGCCAAGCAATATACTCCCTTTGACTAACCTAGAATTCTATTGGTGGGATGTAGTCTGTAAACACAAGATTTTTCTATAGGTTTTAACTAATTAATCTGAATTGGCCTTAGCCTATTACACACCATTCTCTGACCAAATGATTTAATTGCCTTGGAGCAGCAGCTCACAGTTTGTAGTGGAAAGAGCAGGGCATTTGTAGTTAGAAGATTTCCAATCCCAGATCTTCCACATGCCCCTTGTGTGAAATTGAGCAAAACAAATCAATATTGATTAAGTGTCTCCTATGGGCCAGGCACTGTGCTAATCATTGGAATGCAAAAAGAGGCAAAAGATAGTCTTTGCCCCTCCATGAGCTTACAGTGTAAGCCAGGGAAGGCAGAAACCCACCTCCAACCAAAGAGGAATTCAGGGAACGATCTGGAGAATTTGTGCGCTAAAAGGGATAGGCTGGGAATCAGGAGACCTGGGTTCTAGTCTCAGGAAGACCACTAACCACGTGGGACTTGGGTCAAGTCCTCTCTCCTTTCTGGACCTCACTTACCTTTTCTGTCAAATAGGAACAATAATATTTTCACTATCTACCTGAGGATTGGTGAAAGAAAGTGAATTGTAAATTATATAGATCATATAAATAGAAGCTGATGTTATTATTATCATTATCTAATCTAACCCCATATTCAATGTAGGAATACTCTTCAGATTTCTGTCCAGTTGTTATTTAGTCTCTGCTTCTATACTTCCAGTGATGGGGAACTCACTCCAGATAGCTATTAGCTTGCTTGTCAGGAAGTTCACCCTTATACTGAGTCAAAATTTACCTAAGTCATAATTATCCAAATTAACTATAAAAGACATATGAAGGAGGACACTATCTGCATAGAGAAAGCACTGATAAATACAAATTTATATAGAATTATTTTACACACACACACACACACACACACACATATGTGTGTGTGTATACCTATTTGTGTCTAATGGTAGCCTCCATTCACTTTTTCTAGTCCAGTATAGAATAAATCTTCTCCCTCTTTCACATGGCTATTATTCCATAACTCACTCCCCACCACCCAGGACCCCCCCCCTCCCCCAAGCAGTCTTCTTCAGAGAAAATACTTTAATTCCTTAACCTTTACTCATATGACACAATTTTAGGTGTTTCCCCTCTTCTTCCCACTTGCCAATGATCTTCCTAAAACATGGTACCCAGAACGGAACCCAATGCAGGAGATGGGTCCAACCACTTTGGTAAGAAGCATTTAGAAATGGCAAGGATGTGTCCTGTGGTTGACTCACCCAAAAGAAACAAGTGAAAAAAGGCATCTGCCCCACCCAGATCTCCACCCTTATAACTTAATCTCACCCTTATCCTGTCTTGGAATTCTCCCCACATCCCTGGGGACTCTCAGTATAGTAATCCCAATCATGAACATGGCTGGTATGTGACCCTCACCAATTCAATTGACATCTGAATCTAAACTGAGGGCTGAACTTTGCCACTTGGCACAGTATGGCAGGTAGGAAACAGGAGGAAGGCTGTTCCAAACTGATTTTCCTTGCACAATTCCCTCAAGAACTTCCCCTAAAGAGGCAATTCTTGGTACTGAGCAGGGGGGCATAGTAGGCATTCTTCACAGTTATTCTGAACCTCTGAAAATTATTCGCGTTATATAACCATCTACCAAGAAGTAAATAAACAAATAGGAAGAAACAAACACCGAATTACTGGAACTAGACGGGGGGAAGGAATGGTGGCCAAAATAGGGAAAGCACTTTCCAAATTTATTTTTCAACCAGGACTTCTCTGGTGCCCAAATTCCCTGACATAGTCTTAAATATGGGCATTTCTTCTCTTCTTTTGCCTCCCCAAAGCTGGTGCTTCTATATCAAGGAGTCCCTGTCTCCCTTCCCCCCACTCCACTCCCTAGTCCCCTGTCCCTCTGACACTCCCACCCTGCAAAAAACCCTTGCCCGTATGGCCTTTGGTAGAGGCTGAGTTATGAAACGAGAAAAAAAGGCAAGAGTATCGGCAACAGTGGGATGAAGAGTACCCCTATTTTCAGGAAAAGCAGGCAACCTTCCAAGTTAACTCTTGTTTTAGGAATCCATAATCTACCCCCATGGGCAGCTTGGTGGCACAGTGTGCCAAGCCTGAATCTATGAAAATTCATTTTCATGAATTCAAATCCAGCCTCAGACATTTACTAGCTGTGTGACCATGGGCAAGTCACTTAACCCTGTTTGCCTCAGTTTCCTCATCTGTTAAATGAACTGGAAAAGGAGACGGTGAACCACTCCAGTATCTTTACCTGATAATATATTTTTTTTTTTTTTGGTGAGGCAGTTGGGGTTACGTGACTTGCCCAGGGTCACACAGCTAGTAAGTATCAAGAGTCTGAGGCCGGATTTGAACTCAGGTACTCCTGATTCCAGGGCTGGTGCTCTATCCACTGTGCCACCTAGCTGCCCCTACCAGTATCTTTACCAAGAAAACCCCAAATGGGGTCATGAAGAATCAGACAAGACGAAACAATCCAATCCTACCTGCATTCTTTATTTATTCAAGGCAAATTCCAACCCTTGTTGGCTTTTCTACACTAGGAGGAATAAATTACAAAAAAAAAAAAAACAAAAACCCTTTATTAATCACTTAAAGTGTCCAGATTACAGTCCTAGGATCTGATAAAGGTGTAAAGTTTAAAGAAGATAGTCATCTGTCCTCCTCTTCATAATAAGTCTAGCATGGGAAGAGACACCAACTGGGATAGCTGTAACACATGCTGTTACTTGATAAGTGCATGAGATACTTAAAAAGCAAAGTATTAGTGGGGTCTGAGGGAGACTAAGGGATCAGGGAAGACTTCTTCGAAGAGACGGTATTTGTATATCTGCCTACTGGCTTCCCTGAAGTCCCAAAGGAAATCCCATCTTCTACAGGAAGCCTTTCTCACCCCCTCCTTCCTTCTGTTAACGAATTCCTATTTATCCTGTATATAGTTTGTGCTTACTCGTTTGCTGGTTGTCTCCCTGATGAGATCATAAATTCCCTGAGGGCAGTGACTGCTTTTTGCCCTTTTTTGTATCCCCTGTGCTTAGCACATTGTTCAGTTCTAGGGTCTTCATGACCCTATTTGGGGTTTTCTGGTAGATACTGGAGTGGTTTGCCATTTCCTTCTCCAGGTCATTTTACAGATGAGGAAACTGAGGCAAACAGGGTAAAATGACTTGCCCAGGGTCACATAGCTAGGAAGTGTCTCAAGCCACACTGGAACTCAGGAAGTAGATAGAGTGTTTCTGACTCCAGACCCAGTGTGCTGTGCACTGTACCACCTAGCTGCCCTAAGCCTGACACACAGTAGATGCTTAAGAAATGCTTTACTGATTTCTATCTCCAGATACAGCTAGCTCCATACATTAAGACTGACCCCACTCAAAAAACTCAAGTAACCTGGGAATTAAGATGAAGAGTCAAGAGGCCTGAGATCTGAGTACAAAGAACCCAGATGGCCTCTAAGGCCACTCTCTAGCAACTAGGTCCATGATCCCATGTCTGGTTCTACCACTAATGTGCCATATGACCTTGGGTGCTTCTCCAGGCCTCAGTTTCCCCATTTGAAAAATGAGGATTTTAATTCTTGCTTGGTCTCTGGTAACCTGGGTAGGCTCTTCCAGTGAGGAACAATGGCAATGAAATGAGATAACATCCCCTTGAAAAGTATACAGTAGATGGACAGATAGGATGCAAGACTGCCACAAAGAGGGTAACAGTGTGATTGATTGAGAGGGGCCTGAACCTGGAATTTTCCTGGCATATGGAACTCCAGGATTATCAAACACCCTCTACCAGGACAGGTACAATACTTCAAACCTTAAGGAGTTGTCTAGGGTGTGTATGTGGCTGCCCGCATCATACTTCCCATAATACTCCCAAGTACAGCCTGAAACTGACTAAAACGTCTTTGGGAAATATTTAACAAAATGAATGAAAATGGAATAAACATAGGTTATATTGCATTTAAAAACTAAGTCAGGGGGGCGGCTAAGTGGAGCAGTAGATAAAGCACTGGCCCTGGATTCAGGAGGACCTGAGTTCAAATACGGCCTCAGACACTTGACAATTACTAGCTGTGTGACCCTGGGCAAGTCACTTAACCCCCACTGCCCCGAAAAAAACAAAAACAAAAACAAACAAACAAACGAAAAAACTAAGTCAGGAATTCTTATGTATGGTTTGGTGGTCCCATTTCTACTTGAGTTTGGGTACTTGCCCAGGACAGTGAAGGGATAAGGGATTTACTAGGGGTATGTTTTTCAGAGGCTGAACTTAAAATCCAGGTTTTCCTAGTTCTGAAAACAGCTACCTGTCCACTCTGACATACTGTCAGGTAATATTCACAAGAGTTACCCTACCTTGAACACCATCTAACGCTGAAATCAAATCAGCCTCTTTCTTAGGGTCTGGCATCAGATTTTAAAATGGGGGGGGGGGAAGAGTTAAAGCCAATTTAACTTATTCCTGCTTTTTGAGAACTGTCTTTTTCCTTCCCTGAAAACCCCCTGAACTCTATCACAGGGGTCCATGGGTCCCCATTTAAGAACCCTTGGCTATGCTGTGACATAATATTAGTGAAGTACTTTGCACAATATCTTGCACATAGGAGGCACTATATAAATGCTTATTCCCTTCTCCTGTTCCCCAATCCCTGAATTCATTGCCCCTCTCATGTCCCTTGGCACCATCTCCCTTCTACTGCCTTTTCACTGTTCCCTGGCTGCTCGGCCCCGAGGGTGATGCTGACTTGCTGACCCCTGTTCTTTTGTCCTGTAATAGTTCAGCAAATGTAAGCACCAGAATCTGGAAACAGGGAGTCACACTGCGAGGTGTAGAGAGTTGTGTGAGTGCTAAGGCAAGGCACAATGTCGAGGACTCACAAGTGACTCCTTGGTGTAGACATAATGGGCATGGAGACTGGGGGGAGGAGATTTCACAAATGCTAAGAATAGTCAGAAAACAGTGACAGGAAACAATCTCCTGAGTTTGGTATTCCCCAGGTGCCTTACTTGATTTTCTCATTTCACCATGTGCATCTCAAGTATGTTGAAGGGAACTATGTGGAGTGTTTGTGTTTCTATTCTTCCCAGGGATCTTTGTGGCATTGCTCTAAGTGGCATCTACCCCTTGGCTGGTGGCCAGACTTACGGAAAATAAATCTGAGGTGAGAAGGCCTTCTTGGGACAGCATAGGCTGAACCTCTGATGTGGAAGTTGACTAGCATTCTGTCCCCATCCACTTTTTTTTTTTTGGTGAGGCAATTGGGGTTAAGTGACTTGCCTAGGGTCACACAGCTAGTAAGTGTTAAGTGTCTGAGGCCGGATTTGAACTCAGGTCCTCCTGACTCCAGGGCCGGTGCTCTATCCACTGTACCACCTAGCTGCCCCTCCCCATCCACTTCTGAGAGCCCCAATAAGAAAAAATGAGGGGGGAAAGTTTAGCATATCTCATTTTATGAGTATATCATATCTCATCATCCCTCACACATCATCATTTTCCTCCCCTTTGGGAGGAATCTGTGATTTTATTGGAACTCCTGGTAAGAAAATTCCCTCAGCACATCCTCTGAAAATTCTAATCTTAGAGAACTACCCAGGGGCATTGAGAGGCTAAATGACTTGTCTACTATTACAGTCAATTTGTGTCAAATGTGGGACTTGGGCAAGGTATTCATGACTCCAAAAATGCCCCATCACACTGCCTCCCTACCAGACAATTAAGCCCTCCATTTGGATTAAGGTGCTTTTCTTTGAAAATACAATGTTTTAATTAGGGAGTCCTGAATTTTTATTCTGTTAATTCCTTTAATAAAATAATCTGATTTCTTCTCTTTTAATTCCTGAGTCTTGCCTGGAAATAACTAACTTATACACTCTTCACCTTTGGGTGAGGAACACAACAGGACTCAACAGGCTTGTAGTCAAGTTCCATGATGTTGACCCAAGCCTTCCCATGTATTATGGAAAAAATTTCAATCAGGATATCACAGGAAAATCACAGGGGTGATGGTGGGTAGTGACGACCAAAGTGGAAGCCAACATCTGTAGCCAATACTGCTGGTCAAGGTACCAAATGGGTCCAAGGAAATAGCCATGCTGGAGGAGGATATCAGCTAAAAATCAGTAGCAAATTAAGTGTGGGGAAGAGTGGTAGGATTAGGAGACAGAGTTGAGATTCATGAGTCAAAGGACTGGGGCCGATTGAGCAGGAGAATTTTAAATCACATCAGTACAATTCCAATTTGTTGCACAGACTAGACTGCCGAGATAATCAGGTTGGGTTTTAAGGCTGCTCCAGCCACACCCTCCGGCTTTTCCTAAATTCCTTCCAACCTAGCCATTGCCACAGCCACTCTCATTAATTTCCATAGCAACTGTGAACTGCTTCAGGGAAGGAACATGTTGAAACAAGAGGCACTTCCTGAGGAGGCAAGCTTAGGTGGGTAATTGTAAGTATCACGACTGGAACATTGTGAGGGTACTGGGTTGCCTAGAAGCCTCAGGAACCAGAAGATGGAGGAGAGGGAAGAAAGTGAGCTAGGACGATACCAATACATGTTGAAATTGCAGAATCACGAACTCACAGAATGTCACAACTAGAAGGTACTTCTTAGAGATCATCTAATCTAATTCCTTCATGTTGTAAATAAGGAAACTGAGGCCCAGAAGGGTGAAGTGATTTGGCTCTTGTACAACCTGCATTTTGTTTCTGCAACAGCTTCCCGAGTACAGGAGGCTGCCTCTGTTCACAGACCTGGACAAGCTAAGGAAATGGAGCATATTTTCTCAATATATTTGGGTCATTCTTTATTCATGCCAAGAGAATTTGCTGACCATTTGTGGTACATCAAGTACAGTGCTGGGGATGAGCTGAAAAAGATCATGCTATAGCTGGGGAACAGAGATGGAACAGTTAAGCAATCCTCTTTGATGAGTGCTTACTCTATAAGTATGAAATGAGAGGTAGAAATGGGTGGCCCCGATAGGCAGAGTTTATAGTGGGTGAAAGCAGTGAGGGAAAGGCTCAAAGGTGAGGTTTGAACTGGGTTGTGAAGAATGAATGGGTAGGATTTGGATGGAACCACTTCATCCCAGAAACTAACCATTTCTGGGGTTTTCACTTTAAGGCATCTCTTTGCAAGATTAGGATAAGTCATAAGAGTTGCCTATGGATGGTTTGAAAATTGTTCATTTGAATTTTTTTTTTTTTTACCAATGGTACTAGTCTACCAGAGTCTGTGAGCCTTCATCAGAACATGGACCGGATCTAGGTACCATGCATGGAAAACAGAATTTTTTGACGTTAAAAATATGTACATTTATAAAAACTCAAATTTAAAAGCTCCCCTTGTTGGATGGTTCCCAGGACTAGCCTAAGGCGGTGGGATATAGTGAGAAATAAAGGTAATGTAATAACAAAAGATACTGAAATTTCTTTCAAAAGTAAAAAAAAAAAATCTCACAACCCTTGTTTTGTCTCTTTGGATGTTGTGTGAGTCTAGGCAGCTGCCCGCCTGGCTTATCTTTCTTCCCAGTTCTACCTTTTTTGACACCCTCATTTGGGAGTGTTGAGCAAGAAAAACAACATGAGTGAGAAACACAGAGCAAACAGCCCTGCCCAGGGCTGTTTTTCACATTCTCCTCCCTTTTTTTCTGCGCAGTGACCAGCTCTGAACACACTGACAGCCTGTAGCTTGTTATTTGGAGAAAAGGTTTTCAACTCACCTAATAAATGCAGGCAAATGTGCCAACAAGATTTTTATTGGAAACGATATACAAAAACATGCCCCCTTTGAGTGTCAAGCAGCAATAACTGGAGGAGCCAATCTGTGTCTGACTCATCCTGAGGTGGCCAAGAGAAAGTTGCTAATGCCAGGAGGGAAATCTGGAGAGCTACCGAGGGAATTTCCAAAAGCCTAGAATAGGCAATCTACTCAACTCCCTCCTTCCCTTCCTCCCTCCCTCCCCCACTTAGGCACCTAATCCTGTAAACAGTTCTTTCAGTCTCCTAAACACTTCCACCCCAAGTTGCCCAGTTAGTGGCTGGATCAGCTCCAAACCACAGCCATTCATTAAAAACCAAATATAGGGTGAGACATTATGATCTGTCTGTGGGAGAAGATGGGCTTTGGGCATCACCAAGGAACAGAAGCTTCTGGAGGTACAGTCCCCTAAGCTGCTATTTTCAGGCCATGATAGAAGTGAGAACCTGTCCCGATATATCCTTCACCTCCCACACTCTGCTTACCCCATAGAGAGTGTAGGAGTTTGCCTATATATCACAATTTCAGTTCCTCCTCTTAAATACGTATCTAACAGGAGGAAACATAATGGAAAGAGCATGGGGCTTGGGAGTTGGGAAAGAGCCAAGTTTAATCCTGCCTCTGACTTTTTTTTTTTAGTGAGGCAGTTGGGGTTAAGTGACTTGCCCAGGGTCACACAGCTAGTATGTGTTAAGTGTCTGAGGCCGCATTTGAACTCAGGTCCTCCTGACTCCAAGGCCAGTGCTCTATCCACTGAGCCTTCTAGCTGCCCCCTGCCTCTGACGTTTAATAGCTTGTTTGACCGTAGACGGGTCTCTGAGTCTCAGTTTCCTCAACAATAAAATGTGGTATCTCACAGGTCTTTGTGAGGATCAAGGAGAGAATTTATATGAGGCAGTCTGCAAACTATAAAGGACTATATATACATTTTGGTTATTACTATCATGGGGGAGGGAAGAGAGAATGAGATTCTGGATTGGAAGATGACCAAACAGTTCTAGTCCTACTTAAGAAAATAACATAAGCAAAGCTTTTCTTCAGCTCCCTCCTCTCCCCTTTCAGTTTACCTACTCCTTAACCTTTGACCTTCTTAGAGGAAATGACTCCCTAGCTTCTTCAGGTATCCCATACCTTCCTTTTCTTTCTTTTTTAAAAAAAAAAATTTTTTTTTTTGGCAGGGCAATGGGGGTTAAGTGACTTGCCCAGGGTCACACAGCTAATAAGTGTCTGAGGTCGGATTTGAACTCAGGTCCTTCTGAATCCAGGGCCAGTGCTTTATCCACTGCACCACCTAGCTGCCCCCATACCTTCCTTTTCAATTTCCCTCCCCTCTTGTCAAAACCTCCTCTTGGGAAGGGATCTGATAAACTCACAGTGAGTAATTTCAGGAGCAGTTCCATGATAACAGACAACATCACCACCACAAAGGCAGCGTTTGTATCTCATCTAAAGCCTTACTGACATGAGTTATTATCTACATTTTCTATGTCTCAGCATAGTGCGGTATGTAGATAATAGAGTATGTATGTCTATTATATGCATATCTGGTATACAGAATACACACGCATATATGTATATGTTTATATACATATGGAGATAGATTTTCTGACAATTAGTAAATGAAATTCAAAAGGTGAGGTGGGGAAATGGGTAAAGAGATAGTGCTTAGAGCAGCACTGGTCTTTGGAAAGTCCCCTAAATCACAACATAGCCACCAACTCTGCCCAACGTGATAGAGTAGAAACACTAGACCCGGGGCCAGGAAAACTGAGTTCTAGTTTCAGCTCTGTTACTGACTTGCTGTGATAAGTCATTTGCCACTCTGCACCTTAGTTTCCTCACATTAAGGAATTGGTCTAAATCAAGAATTCTTGACCTTTTTTGTATCATGGATTCCTTTGGAAATCTGAGGAAGCCTATGTATCTGTTATGAGAATAATAGTTATAAGTGGATTAAAAATAAGACTATCTTGTTATAAGGGAAATAAAAACATTTAAAATATTTTGTTAAGTGAAATGCATATATATATATATATATGTGCATATGCACACACATAAAATTCATGGACCCCCAAGCCCTAAACCCCTAGTCTGAATGACCTAGGGTCCCTGTCCTTCAGCTCTAAAACATCATAGTAAAACCATGGCAGTTCTAACTAGTAGAGGGTTTTGGAAGGGGCAGCATAGAATGCTGGGTTTTGGGGGTTATCCACCAACAAAATGCCAAACCAAAAACCAGAGCATCAGCCATTCTACTATTTAACAATTTTTTTGAGTGACACGTGAATGGATGGAGAGAGTAGAGCATCTGACCTTGGCTCCTACCCAGATGACTTAAATTACATACCCTTTATGCTTTCCTATACACAAGAAAGAAGTTAAGGAATAAGAAAAGATGAAGTGAGGTCTATCCCAGAGTCCCAAGATGTTAAGTCCTTTCTGTTCCTTACCAAGTGTCTGACCACTCCTCTCCAAGTAGCTACTTGGCCAGTTTTACTACACATTAGAGAAACAAAGACAATTTTCCTTGGGAGGGGGATAAAGGGGAGGGTAGAAACCCCACACCCGCTGCCAACGGCCATAAAGAGAGAACCCATTTCTCTTCTAATCTGGGGTGGTCTGCAGCACGCACATAAAAGAAGGGGGAGCTCAATCCTCCTGAATGATATTCCTATGTTGGTCCATTGCATACCAGTTGCAAAGCTGATTGTCTTTGAGAGAGGGCAAGAAAGTCTTTTGAGACTTCTGTGTAGCAGAACAGTGTGGTTTGGGGGGGGGGCGAGGGGTTTCCACAACCCTTTCCCTATGTGTCTCTGTGTTCTTGTGCCATTTGTCCCTAGAGAATCCATATCTACCACACTATCAAGAGCTGTTCAATTTATCAAGAACAGAGAACACTGAAAGAGTAGGCCATGATGATTTTGTCCTGACAGAACCTACTGAGTTCTTCCCTATTCCCTCAGGTGTGCCTTTTACAGGGTTGTGGGGTCCTGATACTCAGAGGTGTTGGGATCCTAACAAAGAACAAAACTCCAATTATTCTAGGTTGTACTTTGCGGAAATTGAAAACAAAACCAGGCTACATGAAAGAATGTTCCAAATCACTAATAATAAGAGAAATAAAAATCAAAATAATTCTGAGGTTTCACCTCAAACACTGCAACATGGAAGAATGACAAAAGATGCCAATTGTCAATGTTGGAAGAGTTATGGGAAGATAGGCACACTAATATGTTATTGGTGGGACTAAAATCACCACAACCATTTTGGTAAGCAATTTGGAATTATGCAAATAAAGTGACTAAGTAGTCCATACCCTTTCATACAATACCAAGCTTATATCTCAAGGAGGCCACTAATAAGAATAAAATTCCCCTATATAGCAAAATATTTATAGCAGCACTTTTTGCGTTAGCAAAGACTTCTTAACAAAATAGATGACCTTCAATTGGGGAATGGCTAAACAGATTGTGGTACTTGAATGGAATATTATTACTGTACTGCAGGACATGGAAAATGTGATGAATACAGAGAAGCGTGGAAATATCTACATGAACTGATGCAAAGTGAAGTAAGGAGAACGAGGAAAATAATATGCACAATAAGTACAACAAAGTAAATGAAAAGCCCATCTCCCTGAAAAATCAAAAGGGAATACTGCAGCATTATAACAAATAAGCATGGCTAGAAAGAAGACATTGCCATTCCAACACTTTGCAGAAATGGGAAATCCACAAGTGCTGTATGTTGCACATATTTTTAGACTTTTTTCTGATTAGATATGCGAAAATTCTATTTGTTAGATAGGATACTATGATCATGTAAAAGTGCAAAATACATCCACAAAAATTTATTTTTAAGGAAATAAAATAAAACAGGATTTCAGGCAGCATTTCCATATAATTAGGAGGATGCTGACTGGCTGACTTGAAGAAGCAAATAAATCACAAATTAGTGAAAACACTGTCCAAAGGTCAGAAGGGTTAGAAGACCCCCCTCTTCCTTTTACCCATGTTATTATACTCTTTTTTGTAAACTACACTTTGAGGGGGAGCCTGAGAAAAGACAACAATGACAACACTAGAACTCAACTCCATTCCAAGACTCTTCTTAGCATGACACGTACAGAATATCAAAAAACAAAACTCTACAAAGGAATCTCAAAAGACATTACTTAGAAAAAGTGATCTATGCTTTCAGAAGGGACCAGAGTTCTCTCCCCTATTTCCTTTCCTGCTATTACACCTGGTCTGGTACTCCAACCAAGTTTTGTTTTTTTGCAAATGTCCTTGATCTAAAAACTCAACAGCAACTTCTCTAGACCATCATCAACCCATTCCTAATAATACCTCATGGAGAGAGTATAGAATTACATAGATTTAGTGATTGGTCCACTAACCCATAAATAAGCCTAGAGATGTTTTTCTTAAAGTTAAAAACAAATTATGTGCTCACTGATTGGAGAATGGCTGAACAAACTGCATTATCTATTATTTAACTAGTATTTATTCAGTGCCAATCATGTGCCATAAACCAGGAATAAAAAATGAAAATCTCGGTGCCCGAGGAATTTGTATTCTGTCAAAATTCATGGAATATTATCACAACACAAAGAATAAATATGAAGAATTTCTAGAATTGTTGGAAGATATACATTTAACTGATATGGGGAAGAAATCAGTACCCAAAGAATGATATACACAGTAGCCACAACAAAGCATACAGTTTTTTTGTTTTTTTTTTGCAGGGCAATGGGGGTTAAGTGACTTGCCCAGGGTCACATAGCTAGTAAGTGTTAAGTGTCTGAGGTTGGATCTGAACTCAGGTACTCCTGAATCTAAGGCCGGTGATTTATCCACTGCGCCACCTAGCCTCCCCCAAGCATACAGTTCTAAAAGGCAATGTAAGTAAAGTAAAAAACAAGAGACAATGTTGGTTCCAAGATACTAAAAGTGAAATAAAGCACATATGAAAATACAGATGCTAAAGAACAATACAAAGTAACAATGGATGTTATGTACATGATTGATTCCAAATAGATGGTAAAAAATGAAGGAAAAGAGCACTGTCTGTGCTAAGCTCCCAAGTACTATGAGGACAAAGGAATGAGATGGACTGTGAAGGTTTCCTGGAAAAAGAGCAGTTGAGATAGGCTGGGGACAAAATTCAGTTTGGGGTTTGGAGAGGAAAACAACAGAAAATGTAGCAATTATGTCTGAAGTTATTTTGCTATGCAGATTCAAAGACTAAAAGCTTGGCTCCAGTGGCTACAGCCTCTGGTTGTTAGAAAAGACAGATGGGTTTGCCTGGAATGGGTAGAAGCTGTTGATGGTTGTCATTCCTCGAGATCAGTGGAAAGAATGGTGAAGGTTTAACTCCTCCCCTATACCTGCAGTCAGCAGACATTTCCTACAAGGCTCCTCTGTTTCTTAAGTTGCTTTTAATTCTTGTTGTTTCATATAAATCTATGACCGTTCATAACTGCTATGTGACTCATGTCTGTTATTAAATGCATATAGGGAGGGTTGCAATGGAAGGCACTAGGAACTAAGGCAAAGAATTAAACAGGCCCAAGGCTTGAAACTCAGCCCCCAAATCTTAGCATTTCTCCTCTAGCTTGCATTTGAACCAAATTTTATTTGGTTTGCTTTATTAACTTTAACAAGCTCCTAACTAGCTGAGGTGATGAATCATGTGACTCAAGATCATTGATCCTAGGCTACCAAGTCAAGAGTACACAGACTCAGGTGGTACAGCAGACTTAAAAATGTAAGACTTTTGTCTGAGAGGCAAGCTGCTAGAAGAATTCACTCCTATCTCCTCACTCCTACTGTCCTTTGTCAATTCAAATGCTTCCTGCAGCTCTTGTGTTAGAAGTGGCTTACAGGTATGGGCTAAGAACTGAGTCAGGCAAACAGGTATAGCTAGAAAAGAGTTTGGGAAAGAATCTGACCTACTTACATAATTCCAAAGGTGGGGGGGGGAGCACTTGGCAACTGAGTCCTTATGGACAGGTGCTATATTAGTGTTATCATCATCCTTATTCTCATCATCATCCAGCAGCAGCACCACTACCACCATCACTATTACCACCACCACCATCACCACCACAATTACCACCATCACCATCCTTACCGCCACCACCACCATCAGCATCACCATCACCACCATTCGTCACTTCCACCACCATCATCATCATCATGGTGCCTTGCATTTGTATGACATGATGGACTCTTTCAAAGTGTTTTCACACCTATTGCTTTATTTGAGACCCACAACATCCCTGTGAGGTAGATAGAGCAGGTGGGACAATTACCACTAAATGGAAGAAGAAAGTAAGTCATTTGGCCTCAAGTCTCACAGGTTAATCAGTTCAAGGCTGAGTGAGGAAAGGGCTTGCTGGCTTCTTCTGCAGCTCCATCTCTTTTCTGATGCTAGATGGATCCTTGCAATGACACTGAGCAGAGTCTGTGATGGCAGGGGGAGCTGAAGGAACACTTACTGCATAACCGAGCCTTTCCTGCACTGCAGCTACAACTGCTATTTATAATGAGTAGATGCCTGCATGAATCTGCCTCTTTTCATTCAACAGTGACCCTGTCTTAGATGGATGGCCTAGCACCAAGGCAGCTAGCCACCTGCCTCAGCAGTTTCTTGGCCAACCTGAGTGAGCTCTGTCACAATGCTGCTGCCCTGAGACACTGAGCGATCTGCCCGGGCATCATGAGTTAGAGTTTTAAAGGACACTAAAACTCAAGTCTTCTGATTCCTAGACCACAGATTTATGGAATTGTCCTTCAGTTGCTTTTCAGTCCTGTCCTACTCTTTGTGACCTGATTTGGGGTTTTCTTGGCAGAGATACTGCAGTGGTTTGCCATTTCCTTTCTAGGTCATTTTACAGATTAGGAAACTGAGGCAAATAGGGTGAAGTGACTTGCCCAGGGTCACACTGCTAATAGGTGACTGAGGCCAGATTTGAACTCAGTAAGATGAGTCTTCCTGACTCCAGGCAGGGCACTCTACCCACTGTACCACCGAAACTGGAATTACTGAATTTTAAAGTAGGAAGAGCCCTTAGAGAGCATTTGATGCACGCCATTCATTTTATGAATGAGGAACCTGAGGCCGAGAAGGGTTTGAGAGCAGTGGAGTGTAGTACAAAGATTTAGGGCCCTAAGACCAGGGTTTGAATGCCATATCTATTTGCTAGCTGTGGATCTCAGCCTCCACATCTATAAAAGCACAGGGAATGATGAGATGATCCTGCTTCCCAATGCCCTATGACCTTATACATGACTTGTCTATGGTTACAAGAGCAGCTAGGTGGCATAGTGGATAGAGTACCAGGACTGGAGTAGGGAAGACTCATCTTCCTGAGTCCATATCCAGCCTTAGAGACTTAGTAGCTGTGTGACTCTGGGCAAATCACTTCACTCCATTTGCCTCAGTTTCCTCATCTGTAAAAAAAGCTGGAGAAGGAAATGGCAAACCTCTCCAGTATCTCTCCCAAGAAAACCTCAAATGGGGTCTTGAAGAATCAGACATGACTGAAACAACTGAATATAGTTACAAGGCACTTTTGTGGTAGAGGTAGGACCACTTTCCAATTCAGAAAGTGATCCTTCCACTTATAAATGGAAAACAAGGCTATCTTTTAGTTAGAGACTGGTACAGGGTGATTTTTCGTCTTTCCCTTAAAGGTAGAACACAGCTCTTTTTTTCTTCCCAAATGAGCTGATCAAGTTTTTTAGCTCCTCTTTGCAGCCTAATTTAGCCTGCATGTTTCTATTACCCAGATAGAATAATCTGTGCCTGTTATTCCCCAGAAGCCTCTACCACTCTCTTACCAGCATGGCCTCCATCCATGATCAGTAACACTTACCTGGTGAGATACGTCCTCATAAAAATGATTTCCTAGACCATGTAAAACCTCAGCATTTGTCCTCTGGGAGAAAATTCACTACTGCCACTCATGGATCCAAATGCCCATTCAGGGCCCCACTACTAATGCATAAGCAAGAGCAGGTGCCCAGAGAAGATTCCTCCAACTACACTGGCGGTTTGCTTGCCCATCTAGGGCAAGTGGATCCGTTTAGAATTAGATTACATAAAAGGTCCTACCTCCAGTGTGGTCGGTCATCCACAGTTTTGGAGTGAAAAATTCATATCATGGCTTTAAAAAAAAAATCATTCATTTTACTGTGATTTGTATCCTCCCTGAGGAAGAGATGAATATCTGAGGAGCTTCATGGTCTCTAGTTAGGGGGTGATATTAGTGAGCTCCTCTTCAACCTCATCTGGTCTTGATTTTTTGGTTCCTACAACCTTTCTGCCGTGGGAACTTGACAACAGCCATCTGTCACAGATCATCTGTATGACTCTTAGACACGCCCCCTGAACCAACCTGGACTTCACACGTAATTTTTCATCAGGAAAATGATGGAGTTGGATTCTAGGATCTCATTGCTCCTCCACCGCTCCTAAGGCAATATGGAGCAATGAAAAGAGCCCTGGATCTAGAGTCATCTAACAAACAGTTCCTACCTGGATAACCTCGGGAAAGGCAATTAAAGTCTCCCTCCATGCTTCAGTTTCCAGATCTATAAAGGAAAGGGTGGACTCCATAGGCTTTTGTTTGCTTGTTGGTTGGTTGTTTTGGTTTTTTGTTTGTTTTTTGTGGGGCAATGAGAGTTAAGTGACTTGTCCAGGGTCACAGAGCTAGTAAGTGTCATTTCCGAATCCGAATTTGAACTCAGTCAGGCCCTCTTGAATCCAGGGCCAGTGCTCTATCCACTGTGCCACCTAGCTGCCCCCGACCCCATAACTTCTAAGGTCCCTTGCAGCTCTAAATCTATGATCCTATGGGTCTTCTTGAGGGCAGTTAGGTGACACAATGGGTAGAGCACCTGGCCTGAAGTCAGAAAGACTCATCTTCCTGAGTTCAAATCTGGCCTCAGACACTTACTATCTGTGTGACTCTCTCTGGGCAAGTCATTTAGCCTTATTTGCCTCAGTTTCCTCATCTATAAAATGAGCTGGCGGGGCAGCTAGGTGGTACAGTGGATAGAGCACCAGCCCTGGAGTCAGGAGTACCTGAGTTCAAATCTGGCCTCAGACACTTAACACTTACTAGCTGTGTGACCCTGGGCAAGTCACTTAACCCCAATTGCCTCACTAAAAAAAAAAATTATTAAAAAAAATGAGCTGGAGAAGGAAATGTCAAACTACTTTGCCAAGGAAAACCCCAAATGGGGTCACAAAAGGTTGGAAATGACTGAACAACTATAAACTGGTTCATCTTCTTTAGTACCTGGCACATAGGAGGCACTTAATAAATGTTTATTGGCTATTGACTTCCTCTGTTCTTCTATAGAATAATTTACTTTTGTATATCATTTTACCATTTTTAAAAGTACTTTTGCACATCATATCACACTATCCTCATGACTACCCTGTGAGATAAAGCTGGGCTCATTCTCCCCATTAATCAGATAAGGAAACTGAGGCTCAGAGGAACTGAATGACATCCCAGATCATACAACTAGTTAGTGGCTAAGCTGCACCAGAAAACTGCCAAGAGCAGCTTCTGACTGTTATGGCCAAGTTGTTAAGAGTGTAATGTAGGTTGCTGAGGAGAATCAGACCTGGGATCAGAAGCCACGTCTCCTAGCTCTGAGAACAGTGTACTTTTCACTACTGGGGCCAAGCCTCCTGAATCACTAGTCTTTCCACAGTGTCACACTGACTCTTGATTAAAAAAACCTCCAACAAAAACTAGGGCAAAGGCAGCTGCCGAGAAAATGCCCATATAATAAGGCCTTATTGCCATCCTGTGGCAGCATACCCCATGTGCAGACAAAGTCCTCTTCTTCAGTGCTAATCTTGTAAACCCATATGATAACTGACAATGGCAAAGTGGGACAATCTCAATTCTCACCCACCAGCTAAGTGATCAACCAGACTGCATGCTAGAACCTTGGCTAGAAGCTGAAAGAGATACATCCAAGAGCACCTGCCTTTGAGTTTACAATCTATAAGGGAGGAAAAACTCTGCATAATGTAGGGGTCCACTTACAGGAGAATTTGAGCTTGGCCTATCAGTTCTACTAGCAGTCTACTGGGGTGTAATCACTTTAGGAGGCCGGAGAGCCAGAGGCTCACTACCTTCACACTTAGGCTCCTATGGTCTCTGAATCTACGATTTCATCAGTGAGGACATTCCCTGTACCCTTCTTGCTGCAGAGAATGCAATTCCATCTTTGCGAATAGCTATGGCTGAAAAATTCATAGCCCTCCCATCTGACTTTTTGGTGGTGAGCTGGACTCCGGGCTGGTTTTTGACAAGAACGCAATCTGTCACCAAGCCTGAACTCAAAGCCCATTTTATTTGGGGCCAGTGTTTATACAGAGGGTTTTGTTTTTGTTTTGTTGGGGCAATGAGGTTTAAATGATTTGCCCAGGGTCACACAACTACTAAGTATCAAGTGTTTGAGGCTGGATTTGAACTCAGGTCCTGAATCCAGGGCTGGTGCTTTATCCACTGTACCACCTATCTGCCCCCTATATAGAGTTTTAAGGTTTGCAAAGTGCTTTACAAATAACTCATTTGACTCTCACAACAATCTTCAAGGGCAAGTGCTAGGATTACTATTCCCCTTTTAGATTCCAGGAAATTTAAAACACATAAAGTGACTTCACTCCCCCACACAGCTAGTGTCTGCAGCTGGATTTGAACTCGACTGTTTCTGTGTCCAGGACTGGCTGTCCACCCAGAGCTCCACCTGGCTGCCTTTCCAGGGTATGATCAAGCACAGCTTGTGTTTGACTGTTTTGGAGATTTAGAGGTTATTTCCACACAATGGGGAGGGGAGTGCTGAAATAAGGGTTTAGTGACGGAATTCAGAATCACACAGATCTCACAGCTGGAATAAATACCACCCTCCTCCTCCGCTAACCCCCACCCTACCCCGCAATTAATTTGCCTGCCTGCCTCTTAGGAATAATACAGTATTTTCGCTTAGCAGATAAAGCGACTAAGACCCAGAATAGTTAAATGATTTGCCTAAGTCACATACTGGATCAGAACTGTAGGTCCAAGTCAAGTCCTAATAAATTGTGAGGCCTCACCTGTAGGATGAGGGGATTGGTTTATGTCTGAGCAATTGCACTACAGGGTACAAAGGTGCAATTGATGTTTTTTATAGACTCCATGATTTCATTTTTGTAGCCATGTCCGGGTACGGCTATTCCTGTATATCAGCTAGGAGCCACAGTGTTGGACACGGAGTGAATAAGACCCGAGTTCAAAAATGACCTTAGATACTTCATAGCTGCATGACCTCTATCTGCCTCAGTTTCCTCATCTTTAAAATAAGGCTAAAAATAGCTCTTACTTCCCAAGGTGATTGGGTGGCTAGCATGAAACAGTATTTGCAAAACACTTTGCAAACCTTAAAGTGATATATAAATGCTAGCTATTATTACTATCATTCTTTTTTTAAATTTTTTTTTTTTAGTGAGGCAATTGGGGTTAAGTGACTTGCCCAGGGTCACACAGCTAGTAAGTGTTAAGTGTCTGAGGCTGGATTTGAACTCAGGTACTCCTGAATCCAGGGCCGGTGCTCTATCCACTTCGCCACCTAGCTGCCCCCTATTACTATCATTCTTACCAAAGCAAATCACCAGATTAGCAGATTCTCTGGATCACTGAAAGATTACAGTGATTTGCCCAAGTCATCCAGACAATATAGACTAGAGGCAGGATTTGAACCCAGGTTTTCCCAACTGTAAGGTCCATATTCAATCGACTATACCACATCACCTGTCCAAATGTCCAATAAACCAACATATTCACAGCAGCACTCTGTGGTAGTAAAGAACTAAGAAACAAGGTAGAGAGAAAAGATAAAGACCATGACAGTCATAATAATATTAGTTTATATGGTCTAATATGATTACAAAGTACTTTACATGCATGACCTCATTTGTGTTTTGTTTTTTTCATAACCTTATAAAGTGAATTGAGACTCAGGGGTTAAGTGACTTGTCTAAGACCATGGTGCTTGTAAATGACAGAGCTGGAACTTGAGCTCAGATCTTTTTATCTCTTTTAAAAAGTTTTAAAAAATTTATTTTATTTCTAATTTATGGAATAAAATGAGCATTTCCAAGACACAGTATAATTTAAAAGATGACTGTATATGAAAATGCAAATTCTATTATGTACAACTTATGTTTTTATATCTAAGCAATTCAACAACTTGGCAGTCAAGCCAAACAAAACTACATACACACATGTATGTACACACATATACATATACCTAATATGTATGTATATACATAAGATAGAGAAATGTAAAGCCTATTTTTCTCCGATCCAGCTCAATTCCTCTTCTCTTAGAAGATGGATAAACCCTCCCTTGTTGTGATGCAAATCTGGCTTTGGGCATATCCTAGCACCGTGTAGGGGATAGAACCCCATCTATGGCACAAACCTGCTGTTAGGCCACATGACCACGTGCCTTTAGCTATAAGGAGAAACATTTCCTTATACATGTGCTTTCTATCTTTATTTCCCTTTAGACAGATTAAGGACCTTTTATTTCAACTAAAAAAATACAACAACAACAAAACAGAAGACAACTAGACTGAATGAAAGGTGCCTCGACTCAGAGACCTTCCCTTGTTCTCAGGAACATCTGCCATGGTGTTTATCTTCGATCACTTCCCTGGTTGGCCCATTTCAGCCAATATCACAGAATGCCTGAGGCCTGAGATCTCTGCTCTTTGTCCCGATGAGGTCCTGGACACATGGCCAATCCAGTAAGAACATATGTTCCTCCCTATCCCTCTCCCTTTCTCCCAAAGTGTCATGAAAAAAAGTGTCCTTTCAGGAGTGCTAGGGAGAGGGACAGTTTCCTTAAGGCAGACTGATCAAATGACCTCATGCTATAACTCCTTTTGATGTTTTTATAACAAAGAAGTCTGTGGGCCTCAGGTGGTGGGTTAGGAAGGAAAGAAACAACCTGAAGCTATCCATGGGTCTTCTCAGCTGTTCTGAGTCCCACTGATGTAGCCTCCTCTGTTAACTATGGTACATAATAATACATTATACCTGCATTAGAGATTTACAAAGCAAAGTGCCATGCGAATCTGTAGGGCAAAAATCATGAGGAATCAGGGAAGATTTCATAGAGGAGGGGATGCTCAGGATTAGACATCAAAGGATAAGGAGGAATCCAACAAGCAAGGAGATGAGGGGAGCACACTGTAGGTAGGGGAACACGGCTAAGAAAAGAAGAGAGGCAGGAGGGTACAGGATATGCTTTGGGGAAGAAAGAGTGAGCCTGGTAAGAATGCACAGAGGGCAAGACTATCCGATGATGAAGCCAGAAAGGGAGGGTAGAGCTACATAATGGAGGGCCTTCGATTGCCAAGAAACAAAAGACATGGCAACAGGGACCTACTGAAGATTTTGGAGCAGAGGCATACCATGACCAGAGCTTTACATGATTAAAAAAAAATCAGTAGATCAGCAAAATACCTTAAAGGTGGGGGAAGGGGCGGCTAGGTGGCACAGTGGATAAAGCACTGGCTCTGGATTCAGGAGGACCTGAGTTCAAATCCGGCCTCAGACACTTGACACTTACTAGCTGTGAGACCCTGGGCAAGTCACTTAACCCTCAATGCCCCACAAAGAAAAGAAAAAAAAGGTGGGGAAAAAGTGATAGCATGAACCCCATTAGAGGGAGGGTGGTGAGGAGGGCTGTATGGGAGTATCAACAGGAATAAAGAGGAGGGTTGATCATAGGGTCAAAGATTTAAAGTTAGAAGGGACCTCCGAGACCAAGTCCAATACCCTATTCTGCAGAAGAGGACGCTGAGGACAAAGTAAGGCCACACTGGAGGGCACACGGGTAAGAAGATTCAAACTCAGGGCTTCTGATTCTAAATCTAGTGTTCTGTTCACAAAAATTCTTTACTATGCCACCGACCTTTTGGAGTAGTAGCCTCCATTAAGATCTCAACGGGCACGCTGACATTTCTTCCCAGGATATATTCTGCTTTCTGAAATAAGATGGCAGCTAGGTGGTGCAGTGGATAGAGAACTGGAGCCGGAATGAGGAAGATGTAAGTTCAAATTGGACCCCAGACACTTCCTAGCTTTCCCTCTAAACCGTCTCACTCTGACTTTACTATTTCTGATGCCACCAGAACACAATGCTTAGCAGGGCAAGTCATTTAATCTCTGCCTGCCTCAGTTTCTCATAAAATGAAGATAATAATAGCACCTGTCTCCAAGAGTCTTTGTGAGCATCAAATTAGAAATTTGCAAAGTCATCTGCCAACCTTACAACACTATATAAATTCTATTTAGGATGACGATATCATTTCAGAAATAAGGCAATTAGCTACTTTGACTCACCACCAAGTCAAATAGGATTCTCTCCACCTATGATTTGAAAACATATAATTTTTGGTTCTGAGGGTGGGAAGCACCTTAAAATTCAGAAGTTGAATTATACCATAGGTAGAATAGTTTGTGTTGCTACCCACAAGAAATTCTTTTGGGATGATGGGATGCTCCCCAGAGCTGAGACTCCACCATTTCTGCCAGGGTTGTTCTAGAAGCCACACAGTGGGGAGGGAGGAAGCTGACCTGTCTTGGACAGAGCTGGCTTATGGCTGAGAAGATGCAGAGGAGAGGCTGGCTGAGGATGGGAGAAGCAGTGACAGCGGTCCCTTCGGTGTCTGCTCCCTGGTGTCCTCTACTGCAGAGTGCGGGGGTGTTCACAGATGTCTGCATCAGTCTAGGGGTGTGATTCATGTTGCTTCTTAGCCCACACACAGCATGCAGCAGAACTGGGGAAATCAGTGATGCTGAAGGCTTGGGTGGGAGGAAATGGATGGGAGCACACGTGGCAGAAGTGGGATTGACAGAACTTGGTGGCTCATTGGATAGGAGAGGAGAGAAAGGGGGAAGCATTGAAAACAATTCCGATGTTAAAAACGTCAGAGACCCAGGCAAAGGGTCTCTGATGGTATCAGAAACAGTAAAGTCAGAGTGAGACAGTTTAGGGGAAAAGATAAGTTCGGTTTTGTGAATATTTGTGTTTGAGTGTGCCACTTGAACATCCAAGTGAGCATTTCCTGCACAAGGGAGCACATGACCCAATCTGCTGATGGGCTGGGGGCTTTTTGATGGAGCTTCATAACCAACAAGACCATCTTTGTGAAATGAATTGAACCAGAAGAACAGTTTGTACAATGACAATAACATTGCAAATACAAATGACCTTGAAAAACTTGAGAACTTTGTGGTCTTTATAACAATCCCAGGAGGTTGGTTCTTTTATTCTCTGCATTTTACAGATGGGGAAACTGAAGTAGGCAGGGGTTTGTTTGCTTTTTTAGTGACCTGCAAGGATCACACAGCTAACAAATATGTGTGCATATGTATATATGTGTTTATATATATATATCATGTTACATATTTATTCATGTTTATTATTTATATTTCTATATTATATATACATATATATGTTTGGATTTGAACTCAAGACTTTAGGTCTAGACTCTATCCACTGTACCACTTATCTGACTCTATTATGTATTACTGTGTATTACATTTATCTGTGTTTTTGTCACGACCAAAGCTACCACTGCCACTTCCCATAAGACTGTAAATTTCATGAATGTAGGGACTTTGTCTTATCTAAACCTCATATCTGCATAAAGCAGGCACTTAATTTCTTTGAATTAAATCTCTTGCACAAGTTATTAGCCCTAGTCCCTAACTCCCTAGTAGGGAGCTAGAAGCCCAGAGCCACCAATAAAAAAATAGTTTATAAGCAAAGAAGAAAGAAGTGAGACAATTATTAACAAGAAGTCTCTCTTTCAAGGGCTCTTTGGGAACTTTGAGGTTGGCAACAAGAGTCACAGAGTCTCATGATTGGAAGGGACCTTAGAGATAATCTAATTCAACCTGTATATCCCTGTCCTCCAATGTCAACATCTTGAGTGCCCTCTGTAATTGGACTTATGTGATTGAATGTCACAAATCAAGGTGTCAGTGAAGTATGAATTTCTACAAATAAGGTTAAACGATGGACCAAGCTCCTACATGAGACTGGATTCATGTATTATTTATTGTATACCGAAAACACAAAAGCAACCCCCATTTGCCTGCACGTTGAATTAAAAGGTTTTCTTTGAAATTCAGTGGCTTTTTATCTCGATATTTTCAGGCTAAAATTCCAACAGTTATTTTTCCCTTTGAGTAAATTTCTGCAAGAAGTCTTAATTAGATTTTCTCCTGCAACTTGAAGATGATGGTAGCTTTTCTCAAGGTCATTCTCAGGATAATCATTAGCATCTGCACTGGTCAGGCTGCCCACCTTGAGCTACCGGTCACCTTCCAAGTTACTGAATGAATCCTTAGGCTAATTATGAGAAACTGTGCAGTACAGACTGTCCCATCCAAACAATAGCCTTCTCTTCCTTTCTTTTCTTTTCTTTTCTTTTTTTTTTTTGTGAGGCAATTGGGGTTAAGTGATTTGCCCTGGGTCACACAGCTAATAAGTATCAAATGTCTGAGTCTAGATTTGAACTCAGGTCCTCCTGATTCCAGGACCAGTGCTCTATCCACTGCACCACCTAGCTGCCCCTAACAGCCTTCTCTTAATGAAACCACTGAAAGTATTCATCGTCTATTCAGTTACCCAAAAGATCGGTCATGGGCTCAGAAAGATTGTCCATGAGCACATATACCAATTAGAGCTTACTAAACTTTTAAGGCCAGATCGTAAAGTTTTCCTAGCTCTCCTACCAAATTCAATATTTTCTTGAATCAATGCTTGCATAATACTCTCTCTGGACTCCTCATATCCTATTTTGGTCACTTCTCTTGCAAATATTATGACTTACCAGTGCCATTCTTAAAATGTAGTACACCCAGGTCTGACAACAATACTCTGTATGTGTGGGTATAGTACATATGTACTACTGTGTCTATTGTTCTAAACAGCCTAAAGGATGGCCAAAAACACTAACATTATATCACATTGTCAACTCCCACTAAGATTGTAGTCCACTAAAAATTCTGGATCTTTGTCATATGAATTACTCTGTATCCCTTATTCTCTCCCATCCTTTACCTGTAAACAGAGATATTTTCAACAAGGTTTGTGAGGCTGCCCAATGAGTGTTCTACTTGCTGAACCACTGGACTTTAGATCTTGGGTTTTTCCATGGGTCCTTGGGACAGTCATTTAAATCAAGCCCTGTTTGAAGCCCACCCATTTTGCTCTGTTTGTAACCTTCTCTTCCTTTATTCTTTTTCTCCTCCTCCTCTTCTATGCCAGTATGTTGTTTTTGTCTAGAGCTCCTCTTGGAAGACGGACTGGTAATTGCTTCACAAGGCTCTGTGATCTGAGCTGATAAGTTTGGGGATGACTCATATGGAGTGGGTAGTGACAGATGTACAAAGCTAGCTCTCTGGCTATGCCAAGGTTGGCCGAATCTAATTAAGCAATTGGCTTGTAGCATTAAAAAGCTTTGTCCCTCGAGGAGCTGAAGGGCTCTGGGTAGAAGAAATGTAATTCTGAGTGAGTTTTGGTTCACCTGACTGGGGCTCTCTCCCTCTCCTCTCCCCCTGTCCCCAACCAATCGCCAGTTTCTGTACAAAGGATTCTTAGGGTTAGCCTTTCAGCATTGTACAAAGTATGAATTAAAGCTGGTCTTAGGCAGAGTATAAGTATCTAGGCACTTAGGTGGTACTTATTAGCTATGTGAGCCTATACAAATCACTTAATCTCCCACAGCATTGGTTCCTTCATCTGTAAAATGGGAGGAATAACAGCACTTACTTTATAGGGTTGTTATAAGGATCCAATGAATTATATGTAAAGAACTTTGTAAGTCTTAAAAGAGCTAAATCAATTATATGCATTATTAGTATTTGCCCCTGAAGTTCCAAAATTAGAAAATCATTTCTTTGGATGGGAAGGAGCAGAGCCAAAAAAGGGGAGGACTTGAAGGAAAGGAACCCTGAAAGAAGGTACCAAAGATAGATTTTATCCTCTTTACAACTTTTTTTGCAGGGTTAGCTCTACCTTTAATATTGAGAATAGTTTACACTGGGAAAATAGACCATAGTAGGTGTTAAATGGTGCAGCTAGGTCGTGCAGTGGGTAGACTGCTCGGCCTGGAGTCAAGAAGACTCATGCTCCTGATGTCAAATCTGGCCTCAGACACTTACTAGCTGTGTAACCCTGGGCACATCACTTAGCCCTGTCTGCCTCAGTTTCTTCATCTGTAAAATGAACTAGAGAAGGAACAGCCAACACTCTAGTATCATTGCCAAGAAAACCCCAAATGTGGTCACAAAGAGACAGGACTGAGCATCGACAAAGGTGTTAAATAAATGCTTGTTGATTGACTGGTTAAGGGAATAAACAACAGGACTAAAGATGTAAACATTTCTAGGCCAGGTCAGACCATCAGCCCTGTGTTTTGTTTCTGACAGGGTTACCCAGGGGTTATTTGTGGGAAGGTTCAGTTGTCCTTCCTGTTGACAAATCTCTAAAGGTTAAGGATAATGCCCTGCAAACATACCTACCTCTTGCAGTTGAGTTTCTAAATACTCCTTGAGTGTGCTTCCATTTTTGAAGCTCTGTCCTTTCTGGAGGTCAATCACCCCATATTGATTTTGTACTTTAGTATGTCTTCTTTTTGTTTGCCCTAAAATGACTTCTTTGTTCAGGACACTAGTTCTGGGAGCATAGTTCTGAAATTCCTGGGCTTTATGAACAAGTCTGTGCTTACCTAATCCTCACCACTTGGGCCTCAGTAGGCTTTAGTTATTATATGCCTACCCTGAGCCTTCCTCTTTGCAGACTAATGAGTCCTTTTTTTTAATAGAATTTTATTTTCCAAAATATATGTAAAAACAAAATTTTGACATCAATTTTTAAAAAACTTTGTGTTCTAACTTCTCTTCCCTCCTCCTTTCCTACCCCCCACCCACAAGAACTCAAGCAATTCAAAATAAGTTATACATGAGTGGTCATGGAAAAATTCCCATAATGAGTCTTAATCTTAGTCACTTCTTATACTGCTAAACCTCAATTCCCAACCTCAGTCCCAACACACTCTGTGTCTCTTACCCTATTCTCTTGCTCATTTCAGCTGCCCTTCTCTGTCCCTATATCTTTCCAAAGGGTAGCAATGAGAATTTCATAGACGATCATATGCCATATTTCAACCAAATGGTCTAATAGCGAGATCCTAAATCTAGGAGTCTGAAGACCTGGATTCACTAAGCTGGCAGAGTGGCCCTAGGGTGTTAGCTCTATGCCTCAGTGTTCTCATCTGTCAAATAGGAATAATCATCCATTCATTCAACAAATATTGAGCATCTACCATGTGTAAGAGGGAATATAAAGATGAAAGACACATATCTTGCCTTCAAAGAGCTTAAGATCTCCTAAGGGGATAACCCACACAAAGGACAATTATACTTTAGCATTATGGGATAGGTACAAAATGAGGTCCAAGTGTTCTACAAAGTGGTAATAACCACACATGCTCTCCTGGCCATCTATGGATGCCAGGAGGATGAAATGAGATAATAAAATGTCGGAAAATACATTTAAATGGGAAGTAGGATCCAGCCCCATATATTCGGAGATCACTTATGGAGCAAGTTCAACTAATTATAGTATTGCAGAGAGCCCAGAAATAGTCCAAAAGGCCTCTGAACAACCAAAACAGAGGCCACAAAGCTCATGGGTTCAACTTCCTGCAGCAGGGTGACAGGCTGATAACCAATTCAATAAGCATACTTATTAAGTAGTTACAGTGAACCAGGCCCTGTGCTAAGCACTGAGGATAAAAGATAAACCCAAGCCATCCCTGCCCTAAAGGCACTTTCATTCTAATCTGGGGGTGGCCAAGGACAACTCATGCACAGATAAGCAAAATAAAGCATATACAAAATTAATACAAAGCAATATACCAGAAAGAAGATTGGATGTGGAATAAACCAATCTAGGTTAGACTTCCTACTTTGACAGTCAACAGTTACTTGGCATTTGATTCAGGCAAGTGTTTGAGCCTCAATATAAAAGGGGAATAACATAGGACATACTAGAAATAGCATTAGATCTGTAACTAGAGAACTTGCGTCAGCTGTTGCGTGATTTAAAGCAAGTCACCTCCCTGTGATGAGCCTCAGTTTCCCACAGCTGTAAAAATGAGGGTGTTGAACTAGATAATCTCTGTCTTTTCCAGTTCTAAATCACGGGACTTACCTCACTGGGTTATTGTGAGGGAAGAGCTTTGGAAGCAAAGAGCTATAGAAATGTGGGACATTCTTTAGAAACAGGAATGGGCCTTATGCATCTTGCTCAGAGACCATTTATCCTCACCTCAAACTATTTTAAGAAGCTTGGTTACCTGGATCCCAACTCAGCAGAATATAAGCAGTAAAGGAAGGTTCACACAGTATGAGGAAGGTTCATTCACAGTAGTAAGAAATGACAGCTGACAATCAGACGTCAAGAAAGGAAAAAGAAAAGCTTCTAGACAGAAGAACTCAAAAGCAAAGTAATAACCTAAGGTCATACGATCAAAGATTTTATTATATATGTTAATGGAATAACAAGTTGTACATAACAGATTTTAGGTTTCATGTACAATCTTTTTTTATTGTACTATGTTATAGAAATGCTCATTTTATCCTGTAAATTAAAAATCAAATGAAATAAATATGATTTTGAGCCTGAAGGGACTTTAGAAGCCAATCTAGTCATTTTACAAATGAAGAAACTCAGGGTGAGAGAAGTTAAGTGACCTGTCCAGAGTCACAAAGCCAGCAGAAGTCCAAGACAGGATTCAAACTGAGGTCTTCCTGACACCAGATCTACTGCACCCCCTAGCAGTTCATTTTAGGTAGGGCAAATCATTCCCTATACTATAGCTGCTCCTGACAGCTACAAGGATCCTGAGTCATCAGGGCACAGGTTAAGTTGTTTTTAGTATACTCTTATTTTCAAGAGAAATATGTAATTCATTTTAGAAGGATTTACATCAAAAAGCAGGTTACAATAATAATGCAGTTTCTTCGCTTTAGTTACCTGGAAAATTCATTAATATGGAACAAACCATTTAAATGAGGAGGGGGTGAACTAGAAGACTTTTATGTCCTTAAGTTCATAAGGGGATCTTAACCTGGGGTCTCTAAGCTTGTTTTTAAAATATTTTAGGGGCAGGTAGGTGATACAGTGGATAAAGCATGAGCCCTGGATTCAGGAGGACCTGAATTCAAATATGGCCTCAGACACTTGACACTTACTAGCTGTGTGACCCTGGGCAAGTCACTTAACCCTCATTGCCTGGCTCCCCCTCACCCCCCAAATTTAAAAATTATATATATATATATACATTTCAATATAATTGGTTTCATTTGTAACCCCATGTACTTTATCTTATTCATTTAAAAACATTCTGAGAAAGCACCTACAAAGCTTCACCAGACTGAAAAAGGGGTCTATAACACCAAGGGGGGACCCACAACACCCTGTCCACTTGTTCCTACGATACCAACAATGTTGGGAAATTGAAGTATTAAGATTATTACAATAAATGGAAAATATGGGGGAAAATAACCCTCTTCAACTGACCACAATGAAGGAGATCTGGTAAATTTAATTTTTTTCCTTAGCTGAGAATAAGCCAGAACAATTCCCTACTCCCTCTGCGCCAATTCCCAAACTTTAAGGCCTGAACAAACATTTCTGAAATGTAAGAGGCTGTTTTCCTGCTTTATAAAATATGAAGAGCCCAGTTAACAAAACTGATTGAGATGGTTACTCTGAATATGAATTTTCTTTGTCTGGAACTGTAGATAGACTCAGAAGGCAGAAAGGATTAGGCTAAATTATTCAGACCATCATCCGTTCCACATTGTGTTTTGTTTTGTTTTGGTTTGGTTTTTGGCGGGCCGTGGAGGTTAAGTGACTTGCCCAGGGTCACACAGCTAGTAAGCTGTCTGAGGCCAGATTTGAACTCAGGTCCTCCTGACTCCAAGGCCAGTGCTTTATCCACTGCACCACCTAGCTGCCCCCCCCATTGTTTTTTAGACTCAACCCCTGAAACCAGTTTAGGGTTATCACAGGATGATAGATCTGGAGATATAAGGGATCTTAAAATTTATATAGTCCAATACCCTCTTTTACAGATGAAGAAACTGAGGCTGAGGGAGGTGAAGCACCCTGCCCAGTATCACACATGCAGGAGGAATAGACAGAAGAGTCAGGATTTAAAACCATAGTCTTCTGAATCCATTGCCAGGATCCTTTCTAATGTCCTAGGCATGTGTGAGAAATAGCATAGCACAGGAAAGTGCTTTCCCTTAACCCAGGAAAACCTGGGTTCAAATCCTGCCTCTGGCTGTGTGGCCATGACAAGTCCCTTACCTGCTCTGAACCTCAGTTTCCTTAGCTGTAAAATAAAAGGGTGTGGCTAAATGGCTGTTAAGATCCTTAACCCACTCTAAATTTATGTTTTTCTTGGAGCAGTTAGATGGATAGTGGATAGTGGACAGAGTGCTAGTCATGGTTGAATAAAGAAGACCTGAGTTCAAATCTGGCCTCAGACACTAGCTGTGTGAGGTTGGACAAGTCATTGAATCTCTGTTTGCCTAGAAGACCATTAGTCTCAGGGCATATGGCACTGGACCTGGAGTCAAGGAAGATTTGAATTCAAATATGGCCTCAGATGATTTATTAGCTGTGTGACTGCAGGCAAGTCGTTTAACCTCTGTTTGCCTTAATCCAGTGAACAGGAAATAGCAAACCACTCCAGTATCTTTGCCAAGAATGTCCCATAGACAGTATGGTCCATGGGACAATGAGAAGTTGGGCAGAACTAAACAACAAATGTTTTTTCTTGTTTGTTGCCCTGTGTTTCTTCTGAAAAATGAGTGCTTTTAAAAAAGTACGACTCTATTATCGGCATTCCAGGTAACAAACAGAAACTGTATTATGATCAGATGAGGGAATGATGCTTTTGCTATTTCATTTCCTGTATCCTCTGACCACACCCAGAAATATTGGCTATCAGAGTCCTCTTAGCCACTTCAATGTATTTTTTAGCCAAACAGATCCAAACTGCTCCACCTCTAAACCCTGTCAGCTGACCCACGTTTTTCTGGTACTGACCAGTCCTTCTGGCAGTGCCTTGGGGTCATCTGGTATGTCCGGGTTCCACCACAAAAATTTCATTTCTGCTCAGCCATGAAAATGTGATTTAGAATGTGACCTAATCCCATGTGGTTTACAGCAGTGGACAATTTTGGATTTACGGTTAAAAACATGTTGTGAGTTATTGGAGCTGCAAAAATGGAAAACCCCACCAAGTTTTCTGAAGCGCCTTTGAAAAAATAATTTCCTTGTTTTATTTTTTAAATTTAATTGAATTTTTTAATTTAGAAAAAGCCTTTTCCTACCATGATAATTTTAATCTACGTATTGAGCTAAAATTTGCTATTACAACTGTGTGTTTCTTAGGTTGCCCCTACACTTTGATTTTTAAAGAACTTCTCTTTTTTATTTTATTTTTATTATTTTTATTTTTTTGGTGAGGCAATTGGGGTTAAGTGATTTGCCCAGGGTCACACAGCTAGTAAGTGTCAAGTGTCTTGAGGCTGGATTTGAACTCAGGTCCTCCTGAATCCAAGGCCAGTGCTTTGTCCACTGTGCCACCCAGCTGCCAAGAACTTCTCTTTTAAAAGGCAAATGTTGCTTGGTAAGACTAAGGCTGGTGTATTGAGGGGACTGGTCCATCAGTAAGGGACCAGGCAGAGATAGCCCTGATTGACTTCAGGAATTAGAGCATATGGAGATACTCTCTGCCTCTTTCCAGTCCAACTACTCATAGAGGCTTGACAAGCTTCGGAATGGCTTGGTCATGAGTGACTAAGGGGCTGGTTCTGTGTCACGATGAAGAAGTCTTCTGGTTGACTGAGGAGCCAGAAGGACTTATGATAGTTGCTAAGACAGAAGTGCATGTACATACAAAAGGTGTGATCTACCCGCCTTTGTTGGCCCTTGTGCTTCTTCTTCTTCCTGGTGATGGAGGCAGTACTGTCATGAGCCACTGGGTGAGGGAAAGGACAAGAAACATATGCCCAGAGAAGCATGCCAAGAATGTAGCTGTGGGCATAGAGCACCCACTTCTCTTGTTCTCATTCGGTTTTCATCTTAGATGAAACAGATGGGAGCACCCACTTGGTAGCATGGAGGTCAATGGAATGGTCAGTGATAGAGATGGAGGTGGAAAGATGGCTTCCCCCAAGGATGGCAACAGCTTCAGCTGTCCAAGAGTCAGGAGGTATTTATTCCATTTGTTTCCTACATCTGCATGTAATTACCACTATACTTTAATTCTGAGTCCACTCTCCCCTTGTATGGGCAAGAGAAGAATAGACCCCCAGTTTGGGGAGAAAGTTTTATAATGACCATTCTTGCAATGCCTTTTTTAGTAAATCTAATTTGTAAAAGTCACTAAAGTTGTACTGCTTGCCTGATAATGGGGAGCACACTAGATGGAGGTTCATGGGGACAGTACTAGAAACCCCTTGCTCCCCCAATGACCCGTAAGTCCCTCAGGGAAGAAGAAGCCACCTGTCTTCTAGAGATCCAAGCTTCCAATGAGAGTGGGAGTTGGGGAAATGAGCCCAGAGTGGGGGTTACACATCGTTTATTCTTCAGTACTCAATTACTTTCATTTCATACCATCTAAGGGAGATCTGCCATATAGAGGGAATGGGGTTTTGAGTTGAGGAAAATGTAATTTAGAAGCAAGGACCATTTTGGGAAAGAGGGAGGAACAGATTGTCTGGGGAGGTGGTTACCAGGAAGCAGGAGAGGGATAAAGGCCAACACAGACAAACTTTGCCTACTGCTAACATTGACATTTCAAAATTATCTTGCATGCTATCTATATGGTAGGGACACCCTGTCTATACCATACATGGATAACCCTTGTTTCAAGAAAAGTCAATCAGAATTTTGAATGTACAGATTATTCATAGAGAGAATTCTTTTTTCTTTCTTTCCTTTTTTTTTTTTTGTGGAGCAATGAGGGTTAAGTGACATGCCCAGGGTCACACAGCTAGTAAGTGTCAAGTGTCTGAAGCTGGATTTGAACTCAGGTCCTCCTGAATCCAGGGCCAGTGCTTTATCCACTGTGCCACCTAGGTGCCCCCCATAGAGAGAATTAATTGGCACTACTGTTAACATGAAGTCCAAACCTAAGAAATTTTAATGGCTACATGTCAGTAAATATCCATGAAATGGCTACTATGTATCTGATGCTGTCAGAGCCCATAGAGGATGACAGTGCGGTCTAAAGAAGCCATCTTTGACCTTGGGGAACTTACACTCTTCCGGAGAAGGTGAAAATAACACACGAGAAACGATGGAAGAATAGATGAGATATCACAATGCACTAAAATACAAGCTTCTTGAGGGTGGTGACAACTTTAATTATTTTCTCTGTATCTACATCACAATAGCATGTACCTGGTACACAGCTGGTGCTTAATAAATGTTTGGTGACCTACACAACACTGGATTCAGAATCAGTCAGCCTGAGTTCAAATCCAGTTGTGCTGTTTATCACCTGTGTGACTTTGGAAACATGGCACATAGTACACGCCTGGTGTACAGTTGGTGCTTATTAAGTGTTTGTTGAATTATACAATACTGGAGTGAGAATCATTAAAGTCTGAGTTCAAATCCCAGCTCATCTGACCTAGAACAAACAAATTCACTGCTCTGCATCTCATTTTCCTCATCTGTAAAAATGAAGGGGTTGGACAGAGGTTCTTTCCAACTCTAAGAGCCCATGATCCCGATACATGAATGACAACATAGAATCCAGAGTTAGAGCATAGAAACTAGAATGCTGTTCAGAGAAAAAAGGAAATTGGCAGAGATGATATAAGTCCAAGGAGGCTGAGTCATGAGGTAGGATTTGAGATGGGCATCCAGGGTCTGGATGGTTTGGGGTGGAGGAGAGGAAGGACTTCAGCCAGGATTCTCTGCATTGGCAAGGCATTAGCCGTGCCAGCACGATCTACCCAAAAGAAAGAAAGAAGAGTGTCCTACCTAGATCCATTTTAACAGGCAGGGCAGGGACAGATGTTGAGAGCACTAAATGTCAGGCTGAGTAGCTCGATCTTAGCTATTAAACCCTCATTGTTCTGACCTATGAAAGACTCTTACCGGTAAAGCGTGGCAATGCCACCTGTTCTTCAAGAGAAAAAACAAGGCAACAAGTCCCATGGGAACCAAAGGGACTCCCTACAGAATTTCTCACCCAGTAAGAAGGAGGTGTGAGGATGTATAAGGAAGCAAGGGAGAGGAGTCACAGAGAAGTCCAGCCCTGGTTTGGTGGGCCCCACATTCTGGAAGGAACAATGAAATTTATTAGATTTGTAAGAAACTTCTCAAGGGCAAGAAAAGCCTTATCCTGGTAGGTATTTATATAATGATAGTGTTTCCCCCCCACCCCCAGTCAAAGAAGAACCTGCCTGTTTCTACCTCTGATCTTGTTCCTTAAGCCAAAGCTCTCTGGACCAATCAAGACAGCTCCTCAAACTCTCTCTATAGTCAGAGGATGCTATCTGGTGAAGGAAACTCACATCATGCCACCAAATCCCAAATACTGTGGTGAAAAGATTCCATTCAACAAACATTAGTTTGTGCAGACCTCAAACTATGCCCCTGAGGAGAGAAAAAATTTAGATAAGATAGATGCCTGCCCTCAAGGAACCTGCAGTCTAATGGGAGAATTAGATAAATACAGAGCTAACCATACTATACAACAGTCTGTGTGAAAAGTGCTTTGGACAGGTGAAGAATGAAGTAACATGTGAGGTCCTTGGGATAAGGTCATTACCAGCAAGGGGGATCAAGGAAAGCTTCATTAGTGAAGCTGCTGGATACTGATGAAGGTTGTTTTGACAGCCCCTCACGCTATTTTAATACGGGTGTTATGTTGTTTACTGGAACCTACACACGTCTTGTCCTCACATACCGTGACTAATGAGCTAGAGCTCTAATTACCAAGGCAGATGGAGGATTCTCTTGAAAACATGCATTAAGCAATAAAATCTTACTCCTGCTTACCTCGAATGCAAAGCAAATCAAACCATAAAGAAAACAAAAGTCTGACTTTGTCATTTTTTGTTTTTTTTTCCTCCTTCAGCCCCCTCCTTCCTTTAAGCCCTGTGGCTTCCCCAAAGGAAGGAATTTATGAAGATTAAAAGAATACTTATCAGATTAAACAAATACTTAGCAGTGTGACCTTTATCAGGAGAACTATGCAGCAGAGCCACATAAAGATATCAGTCAGCCAGGCAATGGCAAACTTAGGTTCAAATATGACAGAAAGTGCAAGAAAAAGATATTTTACTTAATAGAGGAGCAGAACTGAACTGAAATGAATGACCTTCCTCTCTAAGTTTCCCTCCCCTTAGTCAAATTAGAAACCTAGAACGGAATTTTATCAGAATACCTGTTATCAGGTACCTATACAATGAAAGACAAAAGCAACTAGGGAGGAGCAGCTGCAACTTTGATCCAGGGTGCCAACCTGATGTGGGCTAGCTTCTTCCTTCCTATTCAAAGCTTAATGGTCTTCTGGGTGATGTGCACCAATGCACCTTGAAGGTCCCACTCCATTGCGATGACCCATCCCTTTCTGAAGGGATGTTTGGGTTGAGCGCATCTTGCCAGAAGGGTTCCACCACTCTTCAGGGGTCCCCCTGCCCCCTTTCTTTCTTTCTCTTTCTTTCTTTCTTTCTTTCTTTCTTTCTTTCTTTCTTTCTTTCTTTCTTTCTTTCTTTCTTTCTTTCTTTCTTTCTTTCTTTCTTTCTTTCTTTCTTTCTTTCTTTCTTTCTTTCCTTCTTTTTTTAATAAGGCAATTGGGGTTAAGTGACTTGCCCAGGGTCACACAGCTAGTAAGTGTTAAGTATCTGGAATCCAGGGCCAGTGCTCTATCCACTGCGCCATCTAGCTGCCCCCCCCCCCCCCCGCCCCCGCCCCCTTTCTTGTCCCATTCCCATACCCCCTGCCTGACACTGCTCCATCCCCAATTCCTCCAGGGAGCTGCCAAGTGAAACTGAACCAATGTGGGCAAACTGTCTTCTCCACCACCCACTTCTCAAACCCCACAGCCCTTTGTGGCCATGGCCTAGAGGATTTTCCTCCACATTCACCTCCCCTCCAATTTTGCCCTGGGCACCAGAATTTCTGGTTATGTCTCTGCTTATGGTTCACTACTTATTTATTTGTTTTTGGACAGTTACCTGACTTGTAGATTGCTATGAAGACGATACACTTGCATTTCAACAAAGCCTTTGGCCGAGTCTCTCTATTTCATATTAACCTATAGACAAGATGGGGGCATGTGAGCTAGATCAGAGTATAATCAAGTGGATTTTGAACCAGTTTTTTTTTAAAGCGTACAGAGCTTAAGCCCATTAGAACGAGCACTGTGCTGGCAGACAGGCGGCCCAGGTTTAAGTCCTGGCTCTTATTCTCATAGTACCTTAGGCAAGTCCTTAGGCCTCGGTCCCCTTATCTATAAAATGAATGATTTGAAGCAGATGTTTGTTAAGGTCCTTACTAATTTTAACATCCTAAATTCTACGATCCCAGCTCACACATCCCATTTCCTCTACATAGCCTTGCCCAACTATTCCAGACTGCTTCAATTTTCCTTTTGTCTGATCTAAAGCAACGGCGTCAAACTCAAATGGAAAAGGGACCACTAAACCTAAACTAATAAGAACCCCTGCAGGCCACATAATGGCCTAGAAAATCACAAATTAACATTATCTATTTTGCAGTGTATTCTTTTTGATTTTGTTAAATATTTCCCGATTTTAATCTGGTTGGGAGGGTGACAACTGAGAATTGTTCCACACATATCTGACACCATCTCCCTAAAACATATAATAGAAAAACACACACTGGTACTTAATGCTATATAGCTTTGTATTTTTCCCTTAAAATGTTTTTTATTAGTCTTATCTTACCAAATAGATTGTAAATTCCTTAAGGGCAGAATGCTGTCACATGTTCAAGATTCTCACTATAAGTTAAACATGCAACAAGTACATGTCATGAAGCTAGATCTTCTGAGAGGATTCAGAATAGAGATAATTCACCAGAATAATGGCCGACCATAGGATTACATCCTATCACAGCCAGAGAAAAACATGGTAAGCTGCTCAGTTAAATATATTAGGGGCAGCTAGGTGTTGCAGTTGATAGAACACTGGATCTGAAGTCAGGGAGACCCGAGTTCAAATCCAGCCTTCAACATTTACTAGCAGCTATATTCAGTTTCCTCATCCATAAAGCAAAGATAGTAATAAAATCTACCTCTCAAGGTTGTTATGAGGATGATGATATAATATTTTTAAAGTGCTTTGTGAACCTTAAAAGTACTATATAAATGCTAGCTATCATAATTCTATTTTTATACAATAGTATTTTCCCCAATTATAAAGACAATTATAAATTATAAAATTGTAAAGACAATTTTTAACATTCATTTATACAAGATTTTGAGTTCCAAATTTTTCTCCTTCTCTCCCCTCCACTTCTCCCTCCCCTCCCTCCACTCTTCCTAAAAATCATCATTCTGTTTTGAATCCCAGGAACTGAAGACCAGGATAGACCTTAGAAATCACCTAGTCTCCCCCCTCCTCATGTAACATAAGGAGGAAACTGAGGCCCAGATAGGTTAAAACATCTTACTTTAGGATATAGAGAATTAGAGAAAGAGCCAAAATTAAAACACAGAATTCCTGACTCTTACTCATTGCTTACAATCCCACGAGCCACTCCACTGTTTGAATGCCTAATTAATTACAGCTCCTGAGGAATATGACCATTTTCCTGGGCCACTTTCCATCCCTTACCACAGATCAAACAAAAAGTGAGGCATGATGGAATAATCTGAACGCTTGTTTACTAGTGGGGGGGGGAAGGGAGGAATGCAAGCCCCCATTTGTTTTGGTTTTCTCTTTCAAGATTCTCCCTACAAGTTAAACATGCAACAGGTGCGTGTTATGAAGCCAGAGCTGAGGAAAATTCAGAAAAGAGACAATTTAGCAGAGTGATGCACGGCACCCCAGACGGAGAATCCAAATAGGTAAAACGGGTTGTCTCCGAGCTCTCTCCAAATCTCTTCAGGCTCCCTGGCTAGTATCTTTGTGGAATTTCCGTCTGAAGGAGCAGGCTTCAAGGATGGGAAGGGGCACCAAATATGTACTGGGGAAAATGTCAGTGAGGAAACTTTCCATTAAATCGGGGTGGGATGGAAAGAAAAGGAGGGGGAGGGGGTGTAAAGCGGCATGGAGCACCTGTATGAGTGATTGCTAGGGCCAAGCCCACACCAGCCTCACACCTCGGCTATAAAGGAAAGGTATAACCCGGGCCACAGAAGAGAAATTAAATAATCTTACCCACGTCCTCTTCAGAAGCACTTTGAGCCACCCCCCCATCCCCAACTCCCACTGGTTAATCTCTTCTTAAATCATCAAGGCAAAAGTTATGTAAGGAAAAATAATATAGCTCCAATGGGGAAAAGGAACATTTTGTTCAACCTTGGGAGATCTACCCTAGTAAGGGGGTCCTAGACATCAAAACAACTCATTGTCAGCTTTGCATGCAGAAGAGACAAAACATCTTATGGGGAGTGGGGGGGGTGGGAGGACGCAGGGGAATCAGAATGCGCAACCACCATGCATTTCAAATCTAAGCTCCTAGAATGCTGGCTTACTCAGCCCCAAACCATACAGCACATTTCCTTTCTCTGAATGCTAACAAAAATAAGTGATGATCTGTAAAAAAGAAAAAAAAAAAGCAGAAAAAAAAGCCAAATGACAAAACACTAGAAATGGAAAACAAACAGCACTCACGGCTCTGAAAAATCCTTCTGCCTCTCTTGAAAGGTCCATAAGAGAAGGGGTTTTCCAACCCGCCCCCCCTCCTTTGTACAAGCAGGTTCTAAGGTTCGGCTGCTATTCAATGCTAATGCTGCCGCACGACTGCAACAGATGGGGACTAGAGCTGGGTGTGTTCCTGGTCCCTGATGCAGCGCAACAAGCGGATGGCAAGCAGCATGGGCTGACCCAGGATACATCACAGGCAATGGTTTGGAAGGCTCTAGCCAGCAGCGTCCCCGCTCAAGATGCCCCGGGGCCATCTGCAGAAGCTGTGGATGGGGGGAATGCAGCAAGCTACCATTGCTACCTGTGTCGGGGCTGGTGGAGAAGCAACTACTCGCTGTACTGGGGATGTCTGCAGCAGGGAGGGCTGGGATCTCTTAAAAAGACAGGCACCAAGGCGGCCAAACAGCAAAAATGGTGATGCGGCAGCTGATGACATCTGGACCTTAAGATTTCCCCAGGCTCGGTACCATCTATCATAACCCATTCGCCTTAAATTGGATTTTAGGCTCAGAGCTGGAGCAAGTTTAGATTGTAGAATCTGAAATCTCTCCAGAGCATACTCTCTGAAATATTCAGTATTCTCTCTAGCTAAAAAATATCATAGCAGGTCCCTTTCACCCCCAACCTTAAGACCAGGCAGACACTTAAACACCAATCAACTCAACAATTAGAAAATAGCCACAGGATCATAGATTTGGGGCTTTACAGAGAGAGATATAATGAGAGAGGTAATCTCATCCACCATCCACTGGGTCACAAAGAGTCAGACAAGAATGAATTAATTGACAACATTCAACTTCATCATTTTGCAGATCAGGAGATCAAGTGGTTGACCCGAGATGAGGTGATAACTGCTAAATAATAAATTGCAGATTCAAACCCAGGTTCCCTTTGGCATCAAATCCAACCTTTCTGCTATGCCTGGAAATAGTATATGGTAAAATTCTTGCTCAAAGGAGTTTATAATTTATCTGGAAAGGTAAGACTCATGGAATGACTGATTGATACAGAAGAAACTGCCAAAGGCAAATGCAAAGATCAATCACTTTTAAACCACTAGAGTTATCCAGCAATGGAGTGTGAGACAGTGAGCTCCCCATCACTACAGGTATTCAAGTATAAGCTTAAATAATGTCTCACGGAGATGTTGGAGAATGGATTCTTAAAATGGTTAGGAGGCTGAACTAGAGGGCATCTAAGGTCCTTTCTGGTTCTTAGATTATATAATCATATTATGATTTTAAATATTTGATTAAGTTAGGCTACTATGTGGTTTGGACAGTAAGTGCTACAATTGTTCAGAAAATTCTGTTCAATTCAACAAGCAATTACTAAATACCTATTATAAACAAAGCATTGTGTTAAGAACCAAATGTACAAAAACAAAAATAAAATTGTCTTTGTCCTTAAGTATATAGTATTCTACTGGGGTGGATACTTACTCTGAAAAGTAAATACAAGGTAATTTCAGGAAGGAGAGAACACTAATCACTGGGTATGAGTTGGGAAAGGGGAGCTGGGAGGGCAAGGTGATGAAAGTTTCACGGAAGAGATAACAGCTAGATGGTGCAGTGGATAGAATGCTGGGCCTTGAGTCTGGAAGACCCTGGTTCAAGTATAGCCTCAGATACTTCCTAGACCTTAGGCAAAATGTTCACCTTTGTTTCAATTTCTTCAACCGTAAAATGGGGATAATAATGGCACCCACCTCCCCAAGTTTGTATGGGGATCAAATAAGATAATATTTGTAAAGCACTTAGCACATTGCCTGGCACTTATAGGGCATTATATAAATGCTAGCTATATCATCATCATAACTATTGCTAATATTATTATATGATCTTAGTCTTGTAGTAAAATAAATATTGTGAGTGGCAGGAATGACTGAGCAGATGTATTCCAAGGCAGAGTGGGTGGGGCATTGGGGGAAGTTTGTACAAACAGAGGTAGGAGATGGCATTTCCAGTCCCTAGTAGGAAGAGTTCATTAAAATGGGTAACATGAAATAAGGCTGGAAAGGTAGGTTAGAGCCAGAGGCCTTAAAAGATGGGTTGAGGAGTTGATATTTTATCCTAGACAAAATAATGCACTTCTAAGGTTGGTTTTTTTGTTTTCAGCAGAGCTGAGTGACATAGTCAGAGCTAAGATTTAGGAAGATTGTTTTGGCAGTAGAGTAAAGAATGAATTGGAGAAAGGAGAGACTGGAAGCAAGGAGATCAATTAGGAGAATATTATAATAATCTATTCATCTACACTATCACAATAATGTATATGAAGGGTGATGAGAGCTGTGTGAGTGAAGGGGATAGATGCAAGGAGATAGAATTAACATGATTTAGCAACTGATTAAATATGGGAGGTGGGGAAGAGGGAAGAGAAAACATGATTAACTCTGAGACTATAAACCTGAGTGACTGGAAAGATGACAGTGTGCGCCCTTAACAGAAACAAGAAAGTTAGAAGGAAAGCAGGTTTGGGGAAGAAGAGAATGACTTCAATTTTGGACATGATGAATTTGAGGTGCCTATGGGACATCCAGGTAGAGATAAGCAATAGACATTTGGTAACACAGGACTCAATTTCAGGAGAAAGACTGGGTTAGATGTATAAATCTAGTAGTCTTCTATATCCAAACAATAACAGAGCCCCTAGTTGATGATCACATCACCCCTAACCCTGATAGATCCTCTCCATTACTTTGACCCAAGATCTATCTAGTCTTCAAATTCAAGTCCCTACAATGTGAGGCCTTTCCTTGCTGCCCTAGCTCACCTTCTGAACCCTCACTCTCCAGTTACTGGTAATATTTTAATTGCAGATCTGGTGGTCTTTTCTCTGTCCCCATTCCTTCTAGACCTCTCTGCTGCATCTGATACGTTTGATCATCCTTTCCTCTGGGATACTCTCTTCTCTCTGGGTCTTCATAGCATTAATCTCTTCCGATTCTCCTTCTACCTGCCTCATCACTCCTTTGTCATTTCCTTTAACAGTTTATCATTTAAGACTTCAGATATACAAGGCTACAGATCAAGAAGAGAAGAGTATTCAGGATACAACCACAGGATCCATACTTCAGGAATAGAAGGATGGGGAAAAAGGAAACTGATAAATAGAAGTAAGACAAGTGGGAAAAGAATGAAGAGAGAGCAACATCCCATAAGCTAAAGAAAGAAAACGTATCCAATGAGGAGGAATTCCAACAGTGTCAAAAAGTAGAAGTCAGAAGATGAGAATTAGCCATTGGATTTAGCAGATAAGAGAGCATTTTCATCAAGATTGTAGAAGGGAGCAGATGGTAAGAAAGAGATCAATGTGGGGTAATAACCGTAATAGCTTAGCATCTTATGGCATTTTAAGGTTTGCAAAGTACTTTATATGAATGTTATCTCATTTGATCCTCACAACAATCCTGTGAGGTAAGTGCTGTTATGATTCCTCAATCTAACAAATGAATAAACTGAAGCAGAGACAGGTTAAGTGTCCTTCCCAGAGTCATACAGCTAGCAAGCATCTGAGGAAGAATTTTAGCTTGGGTCTTCCTGACTCCAAGTGTAGTATTCTATCCACTGCACCAGCAGCAGAGTACATCAGAGCAAGTCAGTGAAGGCTCCATGCAAGAGACATAAGAAAGGGATGCCACATGCTTCTTTTCCTTATAGGTTATTAGAAAACAAAATGGAGGTAGGGAAAGGTTATAGCTGAGCTTAGAGAAGAAACAACTTTCTCTCTCTCTGCATAAGAAGTCAGGCAGAATGTAAAAGAGGTGAAGCTACTGCTTTCTCCATCACTGATCTATTTGTCTTGGGAATCTTGAAAGAAAAGTATCTGAGAAGGTTCAGTTCTTCTCAAAGTCAAGTTGTTCCATTTCCAATGATGCCTGTGCCCTGATCAAAAAATGTGGTGCAAAATAAAAAGCACCAGACCAAAGGAACTGGGTCCTGGCTCGGCCACTAAGGTGACCTGTGACATTTTGGGGGTGGGGTTGATAGGGCTTTTGGAGCTTTACTCATCTCACCTAAAATGGGTACAATACTCACTCTATCCATGGGTATTATGAGGATCACAAGAAATAATAAACAAGAAAAGCCCTCTACAAATCCAAGAGGCTGTGAGGGGAGCAGAGGGTGGTAGTTGAGTAAATCCAAAACTCAGCAAAAAGTCAGCACCATTGAATAACAGCACAGCAAAGATCCAACATCCCACTGTGAGCAAAGACCCCCAACATAAGCAGGCCACCAAAGTTCCTGCCAATCATAATATTTTCTTCCTCTGGCTCTGGAATTTGTATCTGGGTTTTTGCAGGATTGGTTACTGGTTGCATGCTTAGCTCCAAGGCAAACAAATAAGCCATAAACAAAACAAAACCAAACAAAACCCTAATTGGTTTTGCTTGGAATAGCTAAAAAAATGCCAGGGAAGTGAACTCTGTTATCCAAAAGTACACCGTGGTTTTCTACCATCCAAAGCAAGTCCAGGGAATGACATATGGGGTGTTAATTACTTACTGGGTTGCCAACATATCTCATGTCTTAGGTACCCAGTATTACTCATCTGAGAACTAGAAGCACAAACAACTGTGCTCCAATGCAGCAAACATGGCTGGCATTCTCTTTTGTGTCCCCTTCTCTCAGTCCTCCACTCTTCTGTCACCAGGACCTAGATTCTCATTACTTCTACTGGACCCATGACTTGTCTCTTGCCTTCTCGGTTTGAAAACAGTGTGGCTTAACTATTTTAAGGGACAAAGTCAGGATCATACCTGCTGCAGGTCATGGGCATTTATGGGACTTGACATAACCTTTGGTCTACTACTTCCTTTTTGAAAAAGCGTCCTTGGAAGCAGAAGGGATCAGTGGATGCAGCATAAGGCCCTGCGTTACTTACCATATAACTCAGTCTCCATTCCAGTTAATCTTCTAAAATACCACTTTGCAAATACCATACTCTTTCTGTCTCGCTCTTCAGCTACATAGCCCATTAGCTCCAGCCATGCTGGTCTCTTCATTGCTCCCAGAAGAACATAACATTTATGGAGAACAAAGGCTGTTTTCTTGTTGTTTTTGTCTTTCTGTCCCCAGTACTTGTAATGATAATCAAGTGATGGTATCTCGCTATCCCTTTGTTGTTTTTCAGTAGTTTCAGTCCAACTCTTCCTAACCCCATTTGGGGTTTCCTTGGCAAAGACACTGGAGTGGTTGGCTGTTTCCTTATCCAACTCATTTTATAGAAGAGGAAATTGAGGCCAACAAGGTTAAGTGACTTGCCCAGGGTCACATAGCTAGTAAGTAATTGCACCACCTAGTACTTAATAAATGGTAGATGCCTGATGAATGCTTGTTGGATTGGATTCTATTGGATTTGACATGTCCTCCTCATTCCTTTCCACCTAAATTCTACCTGCTCTTCAAGTTCAAATTCAAGTCCTAACAATATGGGGCCTTTCCTGACTGCCCTAGCCCTGCCTTAATAATGTATTTATGTCATCGATCTCCAAAGTTACTGATAATATTTTAATGACCACATCTGATGGTCCTTACTCCGTCCCCAACCTTTCTTGACCTCTCTGCTGCATCTGATAGTGTGAACCACCCTTTCTTCCTAGATTCTTTTCTCTGGGTTTTCATGACATGAATCTCTTCTCTTGATTTTCCTTCTACCTGCATGATCACTCCTTTGTTAGCTACTTTAATAGCTAATCATACACATTAACTGTTCTCCAAGGCTCTGTCCTGGAACCTTTTCTCTCCTCTCTACCTTTCACTTTTTTGGTTGCTCCAAAGGTTTTATTACTATCTCTAAGCAGATAATTCACAGACTGATATAATCCAGTCCTAGTTTCTTTCCTGAGGTCCTAAACAATAGCTTATTGTACATTTCAAATTCAATGTCTCAGAGTCATCTCAATTCAACTTGTCAAAAATGGCCTCATTATCTTTCTGCCCAAACTCTTCATGTTCCAAACTTCCCTGTTTCTATTGAAGATACCACCATCCTTCCAGTCTCCCACATTCAAAACCTAAGCATTATCCTGTTTCTTACTCCCTCTTGCAACTTTCCCAACCAATTGCCAAATGTTACTGCTTCTATTTCCACATCTCTCACATCTGACCCCTTCCCTTTACTCAGAAGGCTAGCACCTCAGTTGAGGTCCTCATCACCTCTTGTTAGCATTTTTGCCAATAGCCTTCCAACTGGTCTTCCAGCCTCAAGTTTCTCCTTACATACTGCTGCCAAGTTGTTTTCATTATGTACAGGTCTGACCATGTCATGCTCCTGCTCAATCAATTCAAATGGTTTCCTTTAGGATCAAATATAAACTTTGTTTAGTTTTTCTTTTTTAATTTCATTGTTCCATTAACAAAAATCTATTTTTTCTCTCTTCCATCTTGCCCCCTCATTGAAAAAAAAGAAAAATTGAGGCAGCTAGGTGGTGCAGTGGATGGAAAACCAGCCCTGGAGTCAGGAGAACCTGAGTTCAAACCAGGTCTCAGACACTTGACACTTACTAGCTGTGTGACCCTAGGTGAGTCACTTAATCCCAATTGCTTCACAAAAAAGTATAAGAAAAGAAAAAAGAAAACCCTTGTAACAAATATATGTAGTCAAACAAACCCCTTGATTAGACAGTCATATTTTAAAAATATATATCTCATTTTTGCATCCTGAATCCACCTTTTCTCTGCTGGGGGGATAGATTGCATGCTTCATTATGGTCATTATATTAATAAAAATTCTTAAGTATTTTAAAGTTTTGGGTCTTTACAAAATTGTTATTGTATACATTGTTGTCCCATTGTTTCACTTCATTCCACATCAATTCAGGCAAGTCCTTCCAAGTTTAGCTGAAGCCATTCCTTTCATAATTTCTTACACCATATTCAAATGTGGTAATTTGTTTAGCCATTCACCCAATGATAGGCACCTCCTTAGTTTCCAATTCTTTACCAATACAAATAAAGTGCTATATTTTTGTCCATATGGTTCCTTTTCCTTTCTTTGACTTCTTTGGGATATGGGTCTAGTAGTTTTGCTTCATGTCAAAGGATATAAACATATAGTAACTTTTTGGATAGAGTAGTGGGTAGTGGGACCAATTCACTACTCTACCAAAAGTATATTAATGTGCACCCTTTCCCAGAGCCCCATGGACATTTGTCATTTTCTTTGTCAACTTTGTCAATATGACTGTTGCAAAATGGAAGCTCAGAACTGCTTTAATTTGTATTTCTCTAATTATTAGTGGGTTTTTTCATATGGTTGTTGATAGCTTGGCTTTCCTCCTTTGAGAACTAACTGCCTGTTCATATCCTTGGGCTGTCATCTGGGAAATGGCTCTTATTCTTATAAATGTGAATCAGTTCCTTATATATTCTCTATATGATAAATTTATCAGAGAAACTTTCTGCATAGATTCTCTCCCCCCTATTACTTACTTCCCTTCCAATTCTAGTATCATTGGTTTTGTTTGTGCAAAACCTTTTAAATTTTATATAATCAAAAATTTCAATTTTATCTTCTGTGATCCTCTTTATCTCTTATTTGGGTATGAGCTCCTCTGCTATCCATAGATCTCTGTTTATCTTTTAGAGCCCTTCATAATCCTGTCCAGACCTATTTTCCAACCTTGTCATACATTATTTTCCCTCCTGGATTCTGTGATCCAGCCAAATCTAGTCAAAGTGGACTTCTTGATGTTCCCTATACATAATATTTGATCTCCCACCTCTGTGATTTTGCCCCAGTTGTCACCCATACCTGAATACCTTCCTTCCACAGCTCTATCTCACAGAATACCTATCTTCCTTCAAGATTCAGCCTAAGCAACATCTTCTGCATGCTGTTGACCCTCCCAAACTACGTCACATTTAATTGCTTTGTATTTTTCTGTATGTACTTATTCATGTACTTGTCATCCCAACCAAAGTGTAAGCTCCTCTAAGTAGGGATCATTTCATTTGTTGGATGTGTATCTCTATTTTGGACAGTATCTGCTGGCACATAATAAATGAACTTTAATGAATGCTTGTTGAGGGACTGAATGCTTACATGATACTTAGCATTTGTTACCCATAGAGATCATTTCTAAGGTTCCTTCTAACCACAAAATTCTATGACTTAAAAAAAATATTAAGGCCGTTCAAAGTCACTGAATGAATTGATTCTTATTTCAGATAAGGAGGATTAACCAATCAGAATAACAAGATTGGATGGAGGACTGGACCCAGAGACAGAGAGTCTTGAGTTCAAATTCAGCCTTAGATACTTGCTAGCTGTGTGACACTGGGCAAATCATTTAACCTCTGCCACAGTTTCTTCATCTGCAAAATTGGGATAATAATTGTGCCTATCTCCCAGGGTTGTTGTGAAGATAAAATAAGATAATGTTTGTAGGCACTTTACAAACCTTAAAGCTCTATTATGAATGGTAGATATTATTATTATGCTTCTGTCTTTCAAGCTAATCAAAGTGACCTCCCCTCTGAATTACCACAGTGCTTATTTTCTAGACCATTCACTGGACATTTTACAAAGATTACCCTGTCCCATCTCTGGCCAAATTACCTCAGGTCACTATCTGACTTCTCAAGTGTACATATCTTATTTCCTCAATTAGACTATAAGCTTCTTGAGGGCAGGTACCATGTCTTGTTATTTTCCTCACAGCATCTGGTACAGTATCTTACAGCTTTATTTTACATGACATCATTCCTTCATATGCTCTCCTGGCCATGAAGCTAACTATTCCCTGGATTGAACATGCTGTCTTCTGCCTCTGAATTCATGTAGGCTGTCCATGATTAGAATACATTTTCCCCCTCCCCCCACCTCTATCTATCAGAACCTTTCTTCAGTGCTAGGCTCCTCTGTGAAAGCATTTCTGATACCTCCAATTAAAGGTATTCTTTCCTTCCTTAATTATTCTAGAGAATTTTTTTCCTGGATCTCTCCTTTGATCTCCTTGATCCCCTATCCTATATTATATACAAGGAGTCAATCAGTCAACATGCATTTATCAAGCACTTACTAGGTGCCAAGCAGTGAGCTAAATGCTGGGGGTTCAAAACATCCTATCTCTTCAACAAAATATGAGAAGCCTGAGTGCAAGAACCATCATGTTTATTTTTGTATTCTCTGCCCCTGGCACATAACAAATGCTTAATACACGTTGGCAAGGTTGAAATGAATAATAGGCATTCAATTAATATTTATTGGTTTAGGAAGCACTATTCAAAGAAGCAAGGGAAGTAAATATTCCCTCTGACTTAGAGGTTGTTCTGTTGATATTCCATGAGAACATTAATTCCGGATCTTGTCAAGTCTGAGATATTCATAGTAATCTCCTAATTTGGCTCAAAGGAGCAAAGTAGATCCCTTCCCTAAATTTTATCCTCAGGTAAGGCATTACTAGAAGGTGCCTAAAAGAAATTCTAGAAGAATTGGTTATAGAAACATCCCCCGCTAGCTTTACTTCTTCCTTCATTTGGTCTTGGCCCTTCTACAACCCAGAACATGCATCCCCTTTTCTCTATCCTTCAGCTTTTGGAAGGTATTTTGAATCCCTGTACCTCCGTTTCCTTATCTATAAAATGAGAGGGATAGTCTCTATGGGCCATTCAATCTCTAAACTCTACTATTCAATTCAATCGGTATTTATTGAACCTTTATTATGGGTCTACAAAGAGTTGGCAAAGTAGGCAGCCATCTCTGGAATAACCTATGAGGCAGCCTAGAATGGTAGACAAGAGGCAGCTGGGAAGACCTAAATTCAAATTCTGCCTCAGCTAGTTATGAGCCTGGATATGTCACATAACTTATCTGAGCCTTAGTTTCTTCATGTGTAAAATGTAAATAATAATAGCACCTAACCTATTGGATTATTGCAAAGGTAAAATGTGATTTATATATGTATATATGTATGTACAGACATACATATAGATAGGTAATAATTAAATGCCAGTTGTTATTAACATTCCAGAGTACAAGGAGGGACATTTTTATAACTATACATATGTATGTGTGTATATATGTACATATATATGTGTATATATATGTACATATATATGTGTATATATATGTACACATATATGTGTATATATTTTTTTTAATGCAGTAATATTATACTGTGGCACACATTAAGTCACACCCACTGTTTTTGTGTTTTTGAAGAGCAATGAGGGTTAAGTGACTTGCCCAGGGTCACACAGTGAGTAAGTGTCAAGTGTCTAAGGCCAGATTTGAACTCAGTTCCTCCTGAATCCAGGGCCAGTGCTTTATCCACTGTGCCACCTAGCTGACCAAGTCATACCCACTGTTATAAAGAATGGTAGAGTAACCTAGAGGAGGCATAAGTTTTTAAATAGGCCTAAAGTATACAAATACCCTATTCTAGGTCTAGGCCCCAGTCTTATGCTAGGGGCTGCAAGAGGTTACCAAAGATTTATAGTACGTGGTCCCTTAACTGTGGTAGGCTTACAATCTAAATGGAGAAACAAGATATACAAATTTAGAAGAGCCAGTGAACAATACAAAACCGTAAGTAATAGTTGTGTGGTACAGATGGTCAATAATGTAGGAATTGAGGAAAAGTGAGATCATTTATTGGCCAGAACAGTGAAGGAACGCTTCACAGAAAAGTTCATTAGTCAAGAAGCATATATTAAGCAGTTATTATGTGCCAGACAGTGGGCAGCTAGGTGGTGCAGCAGATAGAACACCAGGCCTGGAATCAAGAAGACTTATCTTCTTGAGTTTGAATCTGGCCTCAGACCCTTCCTAGCTGTGTGACCCCGGGCACGTCACTTACCCCTGTTTGCCTCAGTTTCCTCATCTGTAAAATGAGCTGGAGGAGGAAATGGCAGACCACTCAAGCATCTTTACCAAGAAAACCCCAAATGGGGTCACAAAGAGTCAGACACAACTGAAACAACCTCAAAACAAAATGTGTCAGTCTGCTAAGTACTGAGGAATTTTTTTTTTTATAGAGACAAAAATCCAGCCTGAGCCCTCAAAGAGCTCATATTGTTTTTTATTTTTATTTTTTTTAGAGCTCATATTGTAATTGGAAAGCAAACATATAAATAACTGGGGGGGGAGAAGTAGAAAGAGGGGGAGGAGAAAGAAGAGAGAGAGAGAGAGAGAGAGAGAGAGAGAGAGAGAGAGAGAGAGAGAGAGATGGAAGGTAACCTGAAAGCTAAGTGGACAAGGACAGGTCTCCCATAGAAGGTGAACTTTGAGCAACGTCATAAAGAAAGCCAGAGAAACTATAGGTGAGGGTGAGGGGGCAGAGCACTCCAAGAACAAGAACATGGAGAACAAACTGCAAAGGCATAGAGATGGTAGATGGAGTGGACAAGTTGGATCTTAAATAGCAGATAAACTCTATTGGGACACAGAGGAATAACAACGGCCTTTAAATCTCATGAGGCTCAGAACTTCACCTTCCCCCTTCAGACGCAGGCTCACTGTCTTCCCAATCTTTCAGGGCCCTACCCTTTGGACTGGCACAGCCAGAATTATCCCACCCCAACAATGGAGCCTTAACAACACATTCCAAGCTCTTCCCTCTTTCAGGCATGTCTACAACAAGATGACTGGATTCTTACAGTCAGAAGTAGTGAGAGGATGGCAATTGGGAGCCACTGACATGGGAAAAAATAGGGCCATGGATTGTGGAAGAAAGGAAAGGGAAGAGCAGACGGTAAAGAACCTTTTATAAGAGCAAAAGATACAAACCCAAGTCTTGGAAGATAGGTAGGGTTTTGATAAGTGGTAAGGAAGGGGTGGAGTGTTCCAAGCATGAAAAAAGGCACAGTGAAGGGTAAGGGAGTTTGGTTGTTTCATATCTTTTGGGGGGGGGCAGGGCAATGAGGGTTAAGTGACTTGCCCAGGGTCACATAGCTAGTAAGTGTCAAGTGTCTGAGGTCGGATTTGAACTCAGGTCCTCCTGAATCCAGGGCCGGTGCCTTATCCACTGCGCCACCTAGCTGCCCCATTTCATATCTTTTTATGCCTGGTATCTAACACAGTGCCTTATGCATAGCAGATATTCAATAAATGTTTGAATTCTAGGGAAGCCAAGTAGATCAGGGGTGGAAGGGAGGGAGGAGGCATATCACAAAGTGAATAATAGACTGGGGCAAGATTGTGGAGGGCCCTGAATTCCAGGCTAAATGGTTGGAATTTTATCATGTTGACAATAAGCTGTTACTGCAAGTTTTTGAGCAAGGTGAGTAATGAAATTGGTTCCATGCTTTAAGAATATCTGGCTACAATGTGCAGAAGGGATGGGGGTGGAGAGGTCAGACCAGAGAACAGAGGCAGAAAGCCTGCCTAGGATGCCATTCGGTGGGCCTGAGGGAAGAAGGAGAGATGGTGGCCTAGAGGGGACAACACAAAGAATCATTATAGAGGATGAGCAGACCCCTCGGGTTTTGTGTGGTATGGCTTTGAACAGATTTCAACTCAGCTTCCCTTCTTTCTCACAAACAGGCCCAGTCCACAGGGGGTGGGTTCAACAATTAATTAATTCACAATGGAAAATTCTCAGCCTTAATTTAAAAAAAAAAAAAGGAAGAAAGAAAAGAGAGAAGAACCTCCGGCAATTCATCAGCATGGGGAAGCTGACCTGCTGCCAAGCCTGGCAGTATCACTGTTAACATCTGAAGTTGCCTTAGAAATATCCACAGTAACTTTGTTTTCTGCTCTGACTCCACCCTCTCCCTTCACTATTCCCACAGCCAGGAGAAATGAGATGGAGAGGGGTCAGGACAGCTACCCCACTTCTCCTGAAGTTCTCCCTCCTCTGTCCCACTTACTCACCTCCCTGTCTTCCTTTAAGTCCCAACTAAAATTCCATCTTTCCCTAGAAGCCTTCCCCAACCCCTCTTAGTTCTAGTGCCTTCCCTTTGTTAATCATTTCCAATTTACTTTGTATATGGCTTGCTTCATCTGTCTTTGTTTTCATGTTGTCTTTCCCACTTAGATTATAAACTCCTTGAGGGCACGGACTATCTTCCTGCTGTTTGTATGCCCAGTGTTTAGCACAGTGTCAGGCATGTAGCACGTGCCTAATAAATATTTATTGATTTACTGAATGATTCTTGGTCTTTAGATAGCATAATTATACTACTTTTTGAGCATTATAGAACTGGGACATTCCAGATGCAAAGACAAGGAAGCCCTTCATCATTAGCTTCCTGGAACTGCCTTTCTGGATATCCAAGTCCACTTTTACTTTTCTTTTCATTTTTTTAAACTTTTTTTTTTTTTTTACTTTTTGACTCACTGTAAGGTTTAAAATAAGTGACTTCTCTTCTTCTCAGGACTTGTTGTAACACAACATGGTGGTACCTGGATCTCTCTGGCTACTGAGATGTCTAGAGTTTAGCATGGCCTTCTTGACTACCCAGCTTTTCTAAGTGTTGGTGACTACAATTTGTGGCTCTTATTACAGTGCCCTACACAAAGCAGGCACCAATTTTTTTTTTATTCCTCTATCTTCTCCCTCACTGTCAGCTGTTTCTTGTTAGTATGTCTGCTATTAGCTATCACTTCTCCAAACACACAACCTATCTGCAACTCCTTCTAACCCATGAACTGATAGCTGCCAAGAGAAAACTAATAACCCGCCTTACTAAGGCCTAACTTTACAATTCTAAATCTGGGGTGTGAGTCTGAGGATGGCTACATCCCCTTCATCTGGGAAAAAGTGCACTAGCTTTCCCCTAGAGAGAAGCCTCACTTCTGGGTTCAAGGTTGTCTCTGGAATAATCTAAGTTGCGACAAATCTAACTGAAGAGGACTGTCATCTCCTATGTTCTGAAACGCTATCGATCTTTTTTTTTTGTAAAAAATGGACTGCATCTCAAAGTCCCTTAAAGGATTTACTATTCACAGAAACCCTGCAGTGCAAATCCTTTTGTGTCCTTTAGTAATGAGACAAACCACCTCCAAGCTTCTCAATCTTCAGTGTTTGTATTTTTATCTATCAAGCTTTTCAAAGAGAGTAGTCACACAGTTTTTACTGTAATCCACTTAAGGAGGGTGGTATATGTGACCAAGGAAGGTTATGAGGAAATCTGAATATAACTTGTGCTTTTACTGATGTCTAAGGATAGACAAAATCTTAGGCAATGGACTTCATTTTATCATTAAACCACTAGAGACTTATTCCTAATGACAATAATAATAATCATTATTATTGCTATAAAATGTGTCATTACTATAGCTAATATTTATATAGTATACAGTATTATTATTACAGCTAATATTTACATAGTGCTTTAAGGTTTGTAAAACATTTTACAAATATCATCTCACTTGATCCTTACAACAATCCCATGAGGTAGGTACTATTATTATCCCCATTTCACAGATGAGGAAACTGAGGCAAACAGAAATTTAGGTGCCTTGCCCATGGTCACATGGCAAATAAGTCTCTGGGGCAGGATCTTCCAGACTCCAACTCTAGCATCCTGTCCAACCAGACCACATAGCTAATAAGGAGGAGAGTATTGAGGAAAGAAGAGGGACTAGGAGATGTGACGTCTACTTTTGCCTCAGTTCTGCCACTTACTAACTGGGCATGACCTTAGGCTTCAGTTTCCTTGTCTGCTAAATGAGGGGGTTGAATGAGATGCCTCTTTAAAGCTTAGTCATTTGCCTAACATACTTCATGATAGAATCTTTCATTTATCTGGCACCTGAAAGAGAAGCAAATGTTCTCTCTCTGCTGGGAGATGAAGGGCTCATTTTACAGATAAGGAAAGCAAGTGTCATTTTTATATCAATCTTATCCATCAGTGCTTTCCATTTATTCTCCCAATCTGAAAAACAGATTAATTGGCACAAATAGACCAAAATACCCTTAACAGAATTTTAAGGTCAATCCAGAATCCCAAATTGCCTATACTGAGCCAAATTCCTGGAAAACAACAACAAATCCAAGCTAATTCAGAGATAGTAAATTGAAATAAACACTCAGACTACTGAGGTTATGCAGGTTTGTTAATACCATAAATTGTTAATACAATAAATATTTTAGGATTTATGATACTGAATTCTGATGAACCATGCCCCTACTTCTTTGTATAGGCTATTCATATGCAGTGATCATATGGAAGCCTTATTGTTGATATCAGTTGAATTAAACACACAAAAGAAAATGGGTAACTTTAGCATCCATCTACAACTTAGACCAGCACTGCCTCTGTTTGATGGATCACAGGGCACACTGGGAAAAGACTCAGACTTGGGTTCCTCTTTTTATGAGTTGACCCAAGCTGTGATCTCATCACAGTAGACAACTTGTTCGTAGTGTAGGGTCCTAGAGATCTTAATAGGAACTGAACCATCAATCCCTGAAGCAATTAATCCTGGCAAGAACTGTAATGTATACTTTATCATGGGTAACAGGTAAGATCTGTATGCCCACAGGTAAAGCTGGGGCACTGAAAGGTCCATTATTCTGAGTCAGAAGTAGGACCTGAACCCAGTTCAACCCTATCAATAGCCCCACAATGCCTCTCTAACTAAGGAAAACAATTTTTCTAACAATTCAAACGGCCCCCAAACAAAATGGGATGCCTGGGGATTTAATGTACTCTTCGATGCAATTCTCCTGCAAATATTATAGAAGGGATTCCTGTTTCGATATGGGTTGAACAAAAAGATATCCCAAGTCCCTTCCAAATTTGGGATTCTCTAAAATCATATTATTTTGACTCGGAGTTAGTTGTAGAGTTCTCTGTTAAGACTGGATGCTTTACAAATCTGCTTAAGTTTCAAAAATAGGAAGAATAAAACCTTGTCCTTTAAGTTTGGCAAAGGGGAAGTCTGAGCACTGGTTACTGAAACTGGAGGGTAGGCCAAATTTGAAAGCGGTTTGTGGCTGGCTGTCAGAGACATGAATTCGTCAAGGGAAATTCCCTAGCACTCCCGAACATGGACATATAACAGGAAGTAAACAAACCCTTGCTCTCTGCAAAATCTAAGCAACCACAGAGGAGGGCATGGCTAGAGCAGGTTCTTCAGCTGCCATCTCTTTTTGGAGGTAACCTATAAGTGTCTCCATCAGAGACTCCTGTAATGCTGGTGACCTCAGTGAGCTGCCTTTCAACATATCCTTGTGTCAAGGTATAGGCCCCATGTACCTGCTACTGTCGCCTTGGGGTAGAAAGGAGTCTGAGTTAAGAATGAAATTGAAGGAAGTAAGGGAAGGTTTATCAAGCTCAAGCTATGGTATTCCACTGGGAGTCAATTCATCTGGTACAGAAGGGGAAAATACAAATTGGAAGCACCAATGCAAGAACATGAGTCACTTAGTTGGGCAGAATCCAGAAAGTATGAGAAATTCAACAAGCTAGAATCAATTCTGTAAGGGGGTCAAGCACCAAAGTGACATGTTCTTTGCTCAAGGACTACTGGGAACTCTCTGCTTTGAATGTCTGCCTCATTTGTGCAGGGCTCAGTAGCCTACAAGGATATGGATGCCTTGCCATGATCCACAAGCATAAAATGGCTGAGCTGGACAGGACCTCTGGGTTCATCTATCTTATCCAGCTCTCTCATTCGGCAGGTGAGGGAACTCAGACAGTTTCTTACAGTGTAGGGATGCTGTGCACTATTATGGTGTACTCATAAAGTACCAGGTGTTTCCAGGGAATTCCCTTCCTATAAGATCTGGGATCTCTCCCTCAACTGGCCTGGTCCATGAGTTTGTGCATCTCCCTTTGAGTTCAGTCTATTAAGAACAAGCACAAAGGACATGGGTTTGGTCCTTGTGTTTCCCCAGAAAGCCAAGATTCCCTGGCAAAAGAATCTACTGGTATAAATGGAAAATAACCAGGAAACTGGCCTGAAGTGATCAGTCTGTTAGGGGATAAAAGCTACTGATGAAAATGGATTCAGAGAAGGCTAGTGAAATGTTTGTGTGAGTGGGGCTTTGAAACCCCTTCAGCCTCTCCTCTCAAGGGACATCACTAAGGGAGACAGTAACCTCTAGCTGACCAGTCTACTGCTAATCTATTACATGATCTCTTCTACACGGTTATCAGTCTAGGTCCCATAACTGGCAAAAGTCAAGAAGATTTGGTAAGGGTAGTACTATATGTATAAGAATGGGCATGCAGTTCTTACCCATGACCCATGATAAAATCCATAGTACAAGTCTTGGCCCATATTAATTCCTTCATGTATTGATTCCATGGCTCTAATTCCCTCTCTTGTTACTTGAATCCGTTACATTCTCTGACTCCAGGCCCCTGGGTCCCCTACCAGTTGAATCTCCAAGTGGCTCATCCATAGCCTTGCCCATTCCAGTTTAGTACAATAGCCTCAGTCAAAAGGCTAGGTTTTCTAAAGGACAAATCTAGGTTACAGAAGAATAGTTATGACTATCTTACTTTCAACTCAATTCAGTTGTAAGAAACTTGGTGGCACAATGGATAGAGCACTGGGCCTGGAGTCCGGAAGACCCGAGTTCAAATGTGACTGCAGGCACTTATTAGCTGTGTGAACCCGAGTTAAGTCATTGAACCTTGCCTCAGTTTCCTCACCTGTAAAAGAGGGGGTAATAACAGTGTCTAACTCCCAGGGTTTTTGTGAGAATCCAATGATATAATATTTGTAAAACACTTACTTAGCATGGTGCCTGGCACATAGTAGCTATTAATAATAAATAAATAAATGAATAAATGAATGAATAAGCAAGCAAACAAATAAATACTAGCTATTATGATTAAAATTCAGTATTTTAAAGTGTGAGCTATGTTGCAAGGCAATGTCCTAGGCTCTAGAAATGCAAAGGCAAAACCAAAATGGACTCTATACTCAAGAAACTTACATTCTACCAAAGGTACAGCATATAGAAAATAGCCAAAAATATATAAAATTTTAAGAAGAAAGCATTAACCAACCTCTACAGAGGATAGGAGACAGGTGATGTTATGTCCCTTTCTGGGAACAGTTGGCAGGCCAGTCTGCTGGCAAGAGAAAGTACTTCAAACAAGACAGGAAAAGTAGGTGGGAACCAAATTGTAAAGGATTTTAAATGCTAGCTGAAGAGTCTGTATTTTATCCCAAAGACCGACAGTAGGGAGCCGCTGAAATTTTCTGAATAGGGGAATTTCATGGTCAAATGTACAGTTTAGGAATATCGATCTGGCAGCTGGGGAGGGGGAGCAAATGGAAGTAGACCAAATAGGAAACCACTGCTATAGTCTAAAGATGATAATAGGGTGGAGGCAATATGAGCAGAGAGAATAGGAGAGCTGTAAGAGATGCCTTACAGGTAGAATCAACTAACAGGGTAAGAGAAGTGAGAGAGAGGGAGGAGTCAAGGACAGCATCAAGGTTGTGAACCTGGGTAACTAGAAGGATGGGTGGTACCCTCAACAGGGAAGTTTGGAAGAGGGGCGGACTTGGATGAAAGTATAATGAGTTAGTTCCAGTTGGTGTGGAATAGGGGAAAAGAGAGAACTAACAAAGTATAGCTCCTTCTTTTCCAAGAAAAGCAAGAGGTGAAGTCCTCTGCCAAGAGAGAGTAAGGAGGGAGACTTGAGGAAAGAGATTAATATTTGAAATAGATGCTGGAATGGACACTATGACAGTCAATCTGTTGTTGTTGTTCGGTCATTTTCAGCTGTGTCTGACTCTTTGTGACCTACTTTTGGGTTTTCTAAGCAGAGATATTTGGCATGGTTTGCCATTTCCTTCTCAAGCTCATTTTACAGATGAGAAAACTGAGGCAAACAGGGTTAAGTGACTTGCCCAGGGTCACACAACTTGTAAGTAAGTGTCTGAGGCCAGATTTGAACTCAAGAAGAGGAGTCTTCCTGACTCAAGGCCCAGGACTCTATCTAGTGCAACACCTAACTTCCCTTGGGACAGTCAATTAAGGAAGGATAAAAGGATTGTAAGCAGTGAGGTCTCCCTAACCCATCCCTCAGTGTGTCTTAAAAATTACCCTCATTTCCAAGTAGACAAATCCCTTATCTTTCTAGTAATCAAACCATGGCCATTTCTGCTTCTGTGCCTTAATTTATGTTGTTCTTTCCACCTGGACTTAGAGTAAGTCTCCTTACCTCTATACCTAGTCCATCCTTTCTGTCCATCTATTCTGTCCATCCTTTCAGGCCCGGCACAAATCATAATAAAACTCCAGTTAATGTAAATGCTTAAATTTCACAAAATGCTTTCCTCACAAGGTACCATGTGAGGTAGTTACTGTCATGATCCCCATTCTTCAGATCAGTAAACTGAGATGAAGAGAGGTAAAGTGATTTAACTAAGGTTACACAGTAAATTGTAGCCATACACTGTAACTTGAACTGCCCTGGAGTCAGGAAGACCTGAATTCAAATCTGGCCCCAGACCCTTACTAGCTGTGTGACCCTGGGCAGTCATTTAACCTGTTTGCCTCAGTTTCCATTAAAATGGGGATAATAATGGAATCTGTCTCTCAGGGCTGTTGTGAGGATTAAATGAGATAGCACAGAGTGGGCATTTCTATATGAGCCAGGATCTGAATACAACTCTCCTGCCTCCAATAGTCAGCATTCTCTTCCCTATATTACAATCGCACAACTACTCTCTCAATCATCTCTCTTCTAAAAAAACCAAAACTTCTATGACTCCTTTAGTCAATAGGGATCTTCTGCCTGCAGCGTCCATGGATTAGATTTTAGTTATATAACAGTCTAGGCTTCTTTGTTAACATTTCAAATGAAAGTGTCTAGTTCCCCTGGTTGAGAGAGTATATATTTCTCCAGCTTTTCCCAGATGCCTCACAGAACCTGCCACAATGTTGAAAACATGATAGGTGCCAACAACTACTTGCTTAGTGATTGGGTGATTCATTGGATGGCACCAGTCCAAGCCTCTGTAGCTTTCTACCCCAAAGATGGTCGGCTTTAGGGCCCCAGGCACTTGAAAAGAAGCCACTAAGTTCTTCACTCCTCCTACCTTCTTCTGGAGCCTTGTCTCATCCTCAGCCCATTCTACCCTGCCTGCAGCAGTATTTCCTGGCCTGAGAATCAAGTTTAAAAAAAAGTCAGTGTATCTTTACTGAGCACCTACAATTTGCCTAGCGTGGTGCCCTACATACAGAGCTATAGAGGAGAAGGCACAGTTTCTGCCCTTCCGAAGATTACAATCCATCAGGGAAAACAAGATGTACACAGAGAAAAATGCTAGATGGTAGCTCTATGAACATAATTACCAAACACTCTTCACACAAATCAAATCAGATCTAAATAATTGGAAAGATATCAATTGCTCATGGATAGGCAGAGCTAATATAGTAAAAATGACAATTCTACCTAAATTAATTTACTTATTCAGTGCCATACCAATCAGACTACCTAAAAATTATCTTATAGAGCTAGAAAAAAATAATAAAAAAATTCATCTGGAAAAACAAAAAGTCAAGAATATCCAGGGAAATAAAGAAAAAAAATGCACAGGAAGGTGGGTTAGCTGTACCAAATCTGGAGCTTTACTATGAAGTGGCAGTCATCAAAACTATCTGGTATTGACTAAGAAATAGAGTGGAGGATCAATGGAATAGGCTAGGCACAGGAAACACGGTAGCAAATCACATTAGTAATGCAGTGTTTGATAAACCCAAAGACTCCAGCTTCTGGGATAGGAATTCCGTATTTGACAAAAACTGCTGAGAAAACGGGAAGATAGTATGGCAGAAATTAGGCATAATCCAACATCTTACACCTTATACTAAAATAAGGTTAAAATGAATACATGATTTAGACATAAGAGGTGATACCGTAGGTAAATTAGGAGAGGAAGGAATAGTCTACCTTTCAGATCTTTGGAAAGGAGAACAGTTTATGACCAAACAAGAGATAGAGAATATTATGAAATGCAAAATGGATGATTTTGATTACATTAAATTAAAAAGGTTTTGTACAAACAGAAGCAATGCATCCAAAATTAGAAGGAATGCAGAAAGCTGGGAGACAATTTTTATGGCCAGTACTTCTGATAAAGGTCTCATTTCTAAAATATATAGGGAACTAAATCAATTGAGAAATGGTCAAAGGATATGAACAGGCAGTTTTCTGGTGAAGAAATCAAAGCTATCTTTTCCCATATGAAAAAATGCTCTAAATCGCTACTGATTAGAGAGATGCAAATTAAAACAAGTCTGAGATACCACCTGACACCTATCAGATTGGCTAATATGACAAAAAAGGAAAATAATGAATGTTGGAGAAGCTGTGGGAAAATTGGAACACTAATGCATTATTGGTGGATCTATGAACTGATCCAACTATTCTGGAGAGCAATCTGGAATTATGCCCAAAGGGCTATAAAGATGTGCATACCCTTTGACCCAGCAATACCACTTTTGAGTCTTTTTCCCAAAGAGATCATAAGAAAGGGAAAAGGACCCACATGTACAAAAATATTTATAGCTGCTCTTTTTGTGGTGGAAAGGAATTGGAAATTGAGGGGTTGCCCATGAATTGGGGAATGGCTGAACAAGTTGTGGTATATGAATGTAATGGAATTCTATTGTGCTGTAAAAAACAATGAGCAGGAGGAATTCTGAGAAACCTGGAAGGACTTGCATGAACTGATGATGAGTGAGATGAGCAGAACCAGAAGAACATTGTACACAGTATCATCAACACTGTGTGCTGATCTACTGTGATGGACTAGATTCTTCTCACCAATGCAATGGTACAGAAGAGTTCCAGGGGACCCATGATGGAAGGGGATCTCCAAATCCAGAAAAAAAAAAGAACTGTGGAGTAGAGATGCTGATTGAACCATACTATTTCTTTTGCTTTTGGTGCTGTTGTTTTTCTATTTTGAGGTTTTTCCTCATTGCTCTGATTCTTCTCTTATAACATGACTAATGCAGAAATATGTTTAATGTTATTATGTGTATATATATATATATATACACATATATATATATATATACATATATATATTACCTAAATCAGATTACCTGCTGTCTAGGGGAGGGGGGAGGGAGAAAAATCTGAAATTGGAAAGCTTATATAAACAAATATTGAGAACTATTTTTACATGTAACTGGAAAAAAATACTTTTATCAAAAAAACAAAACAAAACACAAACCAACAACCAAGTACCAAATTAGAATCCCACCTTTGCATTGCTGTATCACAAAGTGTTGTCAGTATTTTCTGAAATAATGAAGTTTATTCAAGCATGCTAGTGTTATCTATAATATTTTAACATGTAAATAATTATTATTTTAGTAAGAGCCAAGAGTTATTTGTACCATTTAATAAGGAAAATTGGAAAATTATTTTTTAAATTTGTTCATTTCATCTTTTATTTTATGAATGTTTTCAAATGTATATATTGTATTAAAGGTATAAATAGACATGCATTAAATGCATTTCAAATGTATACAATATGTTTTAATATATAAAACATTGTAATATAGTATGTGTACAGAATTAATAAATATACATATATTGGTAGAAAAAAAGTCAGTGTATCTTTACTGAGCACCTACAATTTGCCCAGTGTGGTGCCCTAGATACAGAGCTATAGAGGAGAAGGTACAGTTTCTGCCCTTCCAAAGATTACAATCCATCAGGGAAAACAAGATGTACACAGAGAAAAATGCTAGATGGTAATACAATGCAGTACCTAATAATAAGCCATATTTACAGAACCCCTAAGGGTTTTACAAGACAATTTCTTCACAAAATCCTATGAGGTACTGCATTTCCCATAAGCTGTGACTCAGCCTCTCTGGTTTCCTACCAAGGGGGCTTCCAGATAGAACACAACTTCCAGCAAGAGGCATTATAAAAGGCTCCTGTTATCTTCTCCTCCTTCCCAAATAAGGATCTACCTGTTCCCCATGCTTGAAATTCCAGATAAAATATAACTATCTCTAAGAGAAAGTTAATAATGCATTACATCATGCATACCTTTGTTTATAGGACTTCATTAAAATTTTTTGCCTGAGAGCAAGTAATGATAAGGGAAGAGGAAAAAAATAGTAAATTTGGGGGATGGGGCCCAGGTAGGGGAAAAAATAGTTGTAACTTAAAGTTAAAATGGGCCAGAAAGAGAGCATAAAAGGAGAAGCTGTCTACTTTTCACCCACTTGAAACTCTGCTTAGAGTGGTCCCCAATTATAGAAATGTCTAGATTCACATACAGATGACTAAAGTCCTGTAGCCATCTTAAGGCCTATATGCTACAATCTGACCAATGAGACCACAATTCAATATGAACCCCTAAGTAGCTGAGCAACTAAATCTCTTTGAGTCGGCCCCTATCTGCTTTACTCTGTAGAAAACAGTAACACTGAGAGGTTCTAATATAGATTTGACAAACAGAAAACCAAACCAAACCAAATCGTAGCCACTCTTATTAAGTGCTCTAAAAAGCCCTGAAACTCTGATGCTCCATAGCAATGGTCCATGGGCCTTTGTGTTTGTGAGACTCTTTCAGGGAGTTAGAAGAGTCAAAACTATTTTCATGATAACCCTAAGATGTTATTTGCCTATTATATTCCTCCCTTTTCCAACAACATATTTGTGTGAAGCCAGAGTTTCTTCATACACTTCAGCTAAAATGACATCACAGAAGATTGAATGTAGACTCAGATATAAGAATCTAGTTGTCTTTTATTATACCAGATACTAAAGAGATTTGCAAAAATAGGCAAAACCACCACTTTTCTCAGTAAATTTGTTTTGGGAAAATTGTTATATTTCATTAAGATGTTACCATTGTTATTTTAAGTGGATTAATACATTAATATTTTTCAATGTTGTGTTTTAATTTCTACTATGGTAAATATTGATGGATATAATCCACATAAGCAAAAGCTCCTTGGGACCCTCAATAATCTTTGAGTGTTAAAAGGGTCTAGAGACCAAAAAAATTGAGAAGCACTGTCCTGTAGTACAGTGAATATTTGATATTTTAACTTTTTGGGACATATAATCTGCTAGAGGCAATGGTGGGATTTTCCAATGTACAGAAAAACTGAGGATGAAAGAAAAGCAAAAATCATCCTGAGAATTAAGAGCACATTCCAGATCTATGGTCCAACTCACTGGGCTTCCTCTCCACTGTGCTAACCATCAGACCATACTTCCTTCAGCCTACACATGAAAGGTGCCATACTTCCTTCCACCTACACAAGAATGACATCATTCAAATCCTCTGGGTGTTTTAGAGAATGGCTTCATTCAGAGGCTCACAGACTATTAGCAGATCTGGACCAGACACAGACGTCACCACCTCTCAGCCTTCTATGACTATATTTTACCAAGGAGACAGGCATGATACCCAAAGGTATGACAAAAGAAAGGAAATAGAGAGGGACAAAAGAAAAGGGAAGATAGGAAGAAGAAAGGAAGAGAGAGAGAGAAAAATAACCCCAAACTTAATACTGATCTTTAAAGATGTGAAAGTGGACTGACCAGAATGGATAGTCATTCTCCATCTCCAATGAAGAAAAACCAAGCAGAAAGGACCCTAACATGCACCAAAGAATTCTTCTTCATTTTTGTCTCAGCATTGCTTACTGACATTCCTCAGTGAGGAAACCCCTCCTTCTTAGTGACTGGGTATCTACCCCAAAGATGGTCGCAAATTAAAACCATTCTCCATGGTCTAACTAAAGTTCTCTTTCCTCCATGAAGTTTGCTTTGACCGCACTCACCCATAGCTCATCTCTCTTTCTTCTGGGCTCCTAGAGCAAACACTTCTTTGGATCACTTACTTTGCACTTATGTCATGCTGAAACGTACTGTTATTTATCTTTTCATGTGTTTGCTCTGTCTGTCCAATTGACCATATGCTTGCTGAGTAGTTTGGTTCTTGTGTTCCCATAGTGCTTAATTCTATACAAACCAAGTGTTCACTATATGTTTATTGACTAAAATGGGCTTCAGCTACTGTAGGAGGGCTTTGATGAGAAATACTTTCTTGTAACTGAAGGTCATGAGACAATTGATTAACTGAAGATATTTAATTAATTAATTAATTAATTGAAGGTAGGGTTGGAAAAGGAGGGAGTTTTTCAAAGAATAGATTCTCACTAAATCGTGGATGGTTTGGATTTGACCTTATCCAAAGTCAGAGAAGTGGACCAGAATCAGGCATATCAAACTACTGCCACTTCCCTACATGCTTAGTGTTCCACCTAATTATAATAAAATAATAATTATTATTATTATATAGCTAGCATCTATGTTCCACATACCATGCTTAGAACTATAAGATTTTTATCTCATTGACCCTCACAACAATCCTCCAGGGTTAGTGCTGTTATTATCCCCATTTTACAATTGAAGAATCTTAGGCAAAAAGAGGTTAAGTCAGTTGCCTAAGGTCACCTGGTTAAGTAAGTGTATGAGGTGGGATTTGAACTCAGGACTTCCTGAGTCCTCACCACTCTATGTTTTGGTGACACCTAGTTTTGTTGATATTAAGAAGGATGTAAGATTTAGATAATTATATAAACAAATTAATGTCATAAGCCTGAAACAAATATCCAGTTTGAGTTTTGAAACCATCGTAGTAGATGACTTTTCCTTTTTTTCATATATTTTATATATTTTTTTCATATATTTTATTATTTTCCAGTTACATTTAGAGATAGTTTTCAACATTTGTTTTTATAAGATTTCTAGTTTCAAATTTTTCTCCCTCCCTCCTCCATCCCCAAGACAGCAGGTAATCTGATATAGGTTATATATGTACAATCACATCAAACATATTTCTGCATTAGTCATGTTATGAGAGAAGAATCATGGCAAAAAGGAAAAACCTCAAAAAAGAAAAACAACAACAAAAAACAATAGAAATAGTATAGTTCGATCTGTGTCTAGATTCCACAGTTCTTTTTTTTTTCTGAATTTGGAGAGTATTTTTCATCATGAATCCCCTGGAACTATCTTGGACCATTGTATTGCTGAGAAGAATCAAGTCTAACACAGTTGATCAACACATAATGTTGTTGATACTGTGTACAATGTTCTCCTGGTTCTGCTCATTTCACTTAGCATCAGTTCATGCAAGTCCTTCCAGGTTTCTCAGAATTCCTCCTGCTCATTGTTTCTTATAGCACAATAGTATTCCATTATATTCATATACCACAACTTGTTCATCCATTCCCCAGTTGGTGGGCAACCCCTCAGTTTCCAATTTCTTGCCACCACAAAAAGAGAAGCTATAAATATTTTTGTACATATGGGTCCTTTTCCCTTTTCCATGATCTCCCTGGGAAAAAGACCTAATAGTGATATTGCTGGGTCAAAGGGTATACACTGGTAGATGACTTTTCAAGGTGCCTTCTAAATCTCAAAGAAGAATCTAGGGGCTATCTTGAGTTTAGGTCACCAAAACCCTAAAGAAAACTGGAAGACTCTTGTCCCTGATAGATTATGGGAGTAGAAAAGTTTGGGTACTCTCAGCCGACTCCCACTGCCACCAAGATAATCCTAAAAGACTGTGATTCCAAGTTGACCTAGGAATGCATCATGGCAGGACAAAGGAGTAGGGAATACAGTTTGTGTCTTTTAGAAAAAAGCACTGGACTAGAAGTAAGGAGATGCTGCATTCACATCATAACTCAATCACTAATTTGATGTGTAGCCTTGGACAAGTAACTTGATCTCTCAGTACCTCAGTTCCTCCATCTGTAAAAGGGAATATCTGCCCTCTACACCTCAAAAATTGCTATAAGAATTCAATAAGAGGATGGATACAAAAAGAGTGTTTTGAAAAGTACAAAGCCTAACGCTAATACATTCCTGGTTGAGCTATGAACTGTTCCAAAGATTCTGGAAGACAATCTGGAATTACGTGAGAAATGTAGGTGAAATTTTTCAGATCCTTTGAACCAAAGACCCCATTCCTGGGAAAATACAAGAAGGAAGTCAAAGGCAGAAAGAAAGCTCCTACATATACCAAAATAGTCACAGTTGTTTTAGCAAAGAATTGGGGGGGCAAGGAGCGGGGAGTGTATGGAGTCCTTGATTCTTCAATTAAAAACTCAAAAACACTTGTTCATGCATGGGTGAACAAATATGTGACTATAATCCAATCATATTGTGGCATAAAAAGTGATAAAAATGAACAATTCAGAAGAACATGGGAAGACTTACATGAACTGTTACAGAGTAAACAGAACCAGGAAAAGAGGATATGCAACTACAGCGACATAAATAACAAAGACAACAAAATGAAAGCAAAAGTCATGATCCATAATGGTTGACCAATCTTGGCTCAGAGAAGAGATGAGGAAATGAACCTCCCTTCTTTTCCATAGGGAACCAGAGATGTGTGGAGTGTTGCATTTTATGTGCGACAAGGTGTCTGTGGGTTGGTTTTGCTTAAATATTTTTTTCTGTCACAAGAGAAGGTTCATGGAATGGGAGAGGATAATGCAAAAATGACTGAATACAAATATGAAAGATTATTATTATTTTGGCTGCATTTTTTCACTTTCTCTATTCCCAACTGTAGATTGCTTTTTCAAAAGAATAGAACTTTAAAAAAAAATAACATCTTTATATGTATAGCAGGCATAATTATAACTTGCTGCCTCCCCTTCGCTAAGGGAAATCGTGAGGCCTTGTGGATAGTCTTCAAGTTTCTGATTAGCTCTGCCCATCCCCTCTTCACACACAGGTTGGCATCTATCCAGAAAAGGTGTTTGCACGCTTTTCTAACCACACTTCCAAAATTAACATGTAAGCAAGAACAAAGTTACGGTCAGGGCTCAAAATAAAACCCTTGAAAAAAAGTCAGAAACCAAGGCTGGTTGAGATCAGGCATAAGCACATGCACATGTGATATGGGTGTGTTGGAGATGAGAAGAGGAGGGGGTAAGGAGAAGATGAGGCCCAATTCAATTAAGTTCCTTTTGAGCCTAAGGATCATCATCTTCTTCTTCTTCTTCTTCTTCTTCTTCTTCTTCTTCTTCTTCTTCTTCTTCTTCTTCTTTTCTTCTCCTTCTCCTTCTCCTTCTCCTTCTCCTTCTCCTTCTCCTTCTCCTTCTTCTTCTTCTTCTTCTTCTCCTTCTCCTTCTCCTTCTCCTTCTCCTTCTCCTTCTCCTTCTCCTTCTCCTTCTCCTTCTCCTTCTCCTTCTTCTTCTTCTTCTTCTTCTTTTCTTCTCCTTCTCCTTCTCCTTCTCCTTCTTCTTCTTCTTCTTCTTTTCTTCTCCTTCTCCTTCTTCTTCTTCTTCTTCTTCTTCTTCTTCTTCTTCTTCTTCTTCTTCTTCTCCTTCTCCTTCTCCTTCTCCTTCTCCTTCTTCTTCTTCTTCTTCTTCTTCTTCTTCTCCTTCTCCTTCTCCTTCTCCTTCTCCTTCTCCTTCTCCTTCTCCTTCTCCTTCTCCTTCTCCTTCTCCTTCTCCTTCTCCTTCTCCTTCTCCTTCTTCTTCTTCTTTTCTTCTCCTTCTCCTTCTCCTTCTCCTTCTCCTTCTCCTTCTCCTTCTTCTTCTTCTTCTTCTTCTTCTTCTTCTTCTTCTTTTCTTCTCCTTCTCCTTCTCCTTCTCCTTCTCCTTCTCCTCCTCCTCCTCCTCCTCCTCCTCCTCCTCCTCCTCCTCCTCCTCCTCCTCCTCCTCCTCCTCCTCCTCCTTCTTCTTCTTCTTCTTCTTCTTCGATTAGGCAACTGGGGTTAAGTGACTTGCCCAGGGACACACAGCTAGTAAGTGTCAAGTGCCTGAGGTCACATTTGAACTCAGGTCCTCCTGAATCCAGGGCTGGTGCTTTATCCACTGCGCCACCTAGCTGCCCCAATTCATCTGCTTCTTAACAATAACACGACCCAACTTTCTCTCTCAATAATCATACGATCTCACTTCCTTCAGCTCTTTAGTCAGAAGAGTATGGTGCTAAGGAGGGCTAGTTAAGTTGTCTATTCTACCAATGTGTTTTATGGTAGGTGTAGTTGGCAGTTCCAAAGACGTATGAAACATTGCCCTTCCCCTCAACAAACTTCTATTCTAGTCGGAAAAACACAATACAGTCAAAGAACCACCTACATGAAACAGTTAGAGACCAAGATATATGACAGCTGAAAGGTAGGGTGGACTAGTGGGTAGAGGGTTGGCTTCAGTATTATCAACACCTGGATCCATAGCAAGTTTCTGAATTTCCAATGATAGCACAAGACACAAAAGGGCGTCTAGTTCTTTTCCTTCCCTTGTTCCATCTCTTGGGTCTCTAATCCCTTCCTAGAAGAGGTAGCATTCAAAGTTGACCTTGAAGGCTCAGTGAGAAAAAGGAAAGAGAAGGCATTTTTGATGGGAATGGGGATGATCAAAGAGCAAAGGAAAGCTGGAGAGTGCAGGCACAAAAGAGCAGGTAGATGTTTCCAAGACCCTGTCAAACCACATTTGAGCTGTGAGACCTTATCCCCTCCTACTCACCTCTATGAAGTGAAATTGAAACTTTCTTTTGAAGATGTCCTCAGGGGGCAGGAAGACAACCACTGGATCCTTCTGAACTTGCTAAAAGGACACTTTACACTTCTGAGAGGTTAAAAGCCAAATCCTTCCTTATGTTCACAGTTCTAGCTGACTTTAATGGACTGTCTAATGGCGTAGAGGAGTGGGTCTGACTTGGGGCCTTTGCAGAAAAATCTCCAGGTTATTATACACTCAGAAAAGTGCAAAGGAGATTCTGTATCAAAGAGTACTGGCTTTAAAAAAAGTAATTTAATGAGGGCAGAGTTTTCTACTTCTCTGATGTACCCATATGCAGATGTTCCAAAGAGCTGGGAATGGCCTAGTATACTTCCAGAATGCCTCATAAGCAAGGACAAAAAACAAGCATCCAGCTATCTCACCACGATCCCCTATCCCCTCCCCGCCCCCTGCAGAGGCCTCTTCTCTGGGTCAGGGTATGTCTTCTAAGCCTTCAGATCCTCACAGGGCTAGAAAGTGTGGATAGAGACAGTGAGGCAGGGATCAAGGGGCTTGCTAATAAATAAGAGGAAAAAAGTAGGTTTCTAAAGCCAAAGGAGTGAGAAAGTCAATATTTAACTTGGTTTCAGTTTCTAAGGCACAAAAACAGCAAGAAGAGAAAAATGGCAACTGGTAGGTGGTAGGAAGCAGTTAGGGCCAACTTGATAAAGAGGTTTGAGGAATGAAGGGGCCAGATGCAGTCTGTCTCCATTCCAGATTTAGTTTGCAACAGGCACGGACTAAAAAAAAAAAAAAGGTGCCGAAATTCAAGATGGCAACAATTCAGCCAATAGAATATAAGGTTCAACTGGAAATGAAAGAAGATTATTAGATCTCTCTAAATAGTTTTAGACCGTTGGGGAGGGCCAAGCACAAAGCACAGTACCTGAATCACATTTGTCTAAAGCAAACTCTTGGATACCCTGTGGCTTTTCTGTAGAGCTGGGCTGAACTTTGCAAAAAACAAACTCGTTATATAAAAATCCAAGCAAAAGAAACTGAGAGATAAATTCTGGGAAGAGGACATTAAATTTAGAGCCAGAAGATACCTTGGAGGTCTAGTCCAACTCCCTCAGCTTACTGATGCTCAAAGAAATGACTTGCCCAAGGTCACATAGGTCACATAAAGATTTGAACTTGGGGCCTCTGATTCCAAATCCTGCACGTTTCTCACTGCACCTCAAACCCAAGTCTCCACAGTTCAAAATAACTGCATTTTACAGAAGGGTCCACCAACAAATTGCTTTAAATGGCAAGTTTTCCAAGTATATTAAAATAAAATTCCATTTACAGAAACAAGTAAACCAAAAAGGCCCATTATATTGGGATACATTCCTTACTTCTAAGTCTGATGCTAATGAGAAAAATCAGTCCTTTTCACAAATGTCTCTTAATGCCCCTCTTGGAGATGAAAACTTGGTGAGTCCATGGAGATGCCATGGTAGGGCTAACTCAATGTAGGGATTTTGATATTCTTTTGGAAATCAGGGACCTTCTGATCAGGACAGTACCCAGCATTGAGGGCAGTTAGGTGGCACAGTGGATAGAGCACTGGGCCTAGAGTCATTAAGACTCCTCTACCTGAGTTCAAATCCAGACTCAGATACTTACTAGCTGTGTGACCCTGAGCAAGTCATTTATTTATTATTTTATCATAAAAGTATTTTATTTTTTTCTAGTTACATGTAGAGATAGTTTTCAACATTTGTTTTTTATAATATTTCCAGTTTCAAATTTTTCTCTCTCCCTTCCTTCCCTCCCTCCTCCCCAAGACAGCAAACAATCTGATATAGGTTATATATATACACAATTACATCAAGCATATTTCTGCATTAGTCATGTTGTGAAAGAGGAATCAGAACAAAAGGGAAAAACCTCAAAAAACAAAAACAAAAAAAGTAGAAACTGTATGGTTCAATATGCATCTAGATTCCGCAGTTCTTTTTTATGGATTTGGAGAGCATTTTCCATCATGAGTCCTTTGGAATTATCTTGGACCACTGTATTGCTGAGAAGAGAAAAATCTATCACAGTTGATCATCACACAATGTTGTTGATACTGCATACAATGTTCTACTGGTTCAGCTCATCTCACTCAGCATCAGTTCATGTAAGTCCTTCCAGGTTTCTCTGAAATCTGCCTGCTCGTTGTTTCTTACAGCACAATAGTATTCCCTTACATTCTTATACCACACCTTGTTTAGCCATTTCCCAGTTGATGGGCATCCCCTCAATTTTGAATTCTTTGCCACCACAAAAAAAAAGCAGCTATAAATATTTTTGTACATGTGCATCCTTTTCCCTTTTTTATGAACTCTTTGGGATAAAGACCTAACAGTGGTATTGCTGGGACCAGGCAAGTCATTTAACCTTTGCCTCAATTTCCTCATAGGTAAAATGAGCTGGAGAAGGAAATGGCAAGCCACTCCAGTACCTTTGCCAAGAAAAACCCAAATGGAGTCATAAAGAGTTGATACAACTCTACAACAACAGCAACCACCAAGCACTGAAAACATCTCTGGAGTGAATCTGATGAGGGCTTAGAAAATAAAATGTTTGTTATTATTACTTATCATAGTAATAATAATATGCATATTTATATAGTGTTTTAAGGTTAACAAAACTTTTTTTATAATAACCCTATCAGATATATAGTATGAGTATTATAATCCACATCTTACAGATGAATAAATTCATACAGACAAGACAAACAATTTGCTCCAGGGTCATATATCCACATAAATATAACTGCTAAGATTCAGACTCAGGTCTTCCTTCGGTTCTCTTTCCATTTCCATCAGTTGCTTCTCAATATTAAAATCATAATAAGCACAATAATACCAGTGCTATAATAATAATCAAATGATAATGATGATGATGAAAACAACATCAAAACTTAACTAAGAAGCTGAAGTACTTTATTTTTCAAGGCTCTCTTACCAATCTGCTATTTGGTAATAGGATGTCTCTTCCCCAGAAACCTGTGAGGTAATTCTAACTAACATCTCTGGCCCTGGCTCGATCGTCATCTACAAGTCTCTGACTTTCTTTTGGCCATAATCAATACCTCTGGGTTCAGGGTCATTCACCTAGCGCTGTAGTTACCACATCTGTTTTATTTGCAAAAGAGGTCCAAAAATACTGATTTAATTCTTCTCCAGAAAGACTGCATGGTGAAGGGATTGGGGTAGGGGAAGACTATGCTGGATTTAGAATCAGAGGAGCTGGGTTCAAATCTAAGTTATGATACTTATGACCTTCATCAAATCACTTTGGATCTATGAGTGTCAATTTGCTTATCTGTAAATATATGGGGGATGGGATGACTTCTGATACCCCATCTGACACTCACAGGTTATCATTCTGATGAGGGAAAGGCAGATAGGAATCAAGAAAAGTATGACTTAGTGAATATTTTTCCAAAAATTTATTCTTTTTTTATGTAGAAACAACATCTAAACTAAAGTCATATCCTTTTGCTTACCGGAGATTCCCTCATCCCTACATCCTAGAGGACTTGCTAAAACAAACAGATAAAATAATTTATATTTATGATATCAATTATTTATATATAGTTAGCAACTTCTAAATTGCCTGAGGCGTTCTGAAATATTTTGGTTTCTTTACTCTCTTCAATCGTCCTTTTACCAGCTTCCCCAAATATAAACTCACAAATTTTGTTCTTACTATTAATTTGTACTAGCTGTGAAAAAACTTGAAGCAACTTTTATGTTCAACAACTGTGAAATGGCAGAATGAATTATGGAATATTAATAGAATGGAATACTATCGGGCCATTAAAATGATAACTATGAAGAACACAACGAGATATGGGAAAACATATACAAATATGATGCCAATAGAATGAGAACAACAGATCCATTAAAGCACAGCCTTGTTCGGAAAGCTAACAAAGCTTTATAAGTACATAGATTCAGAATAGGATGCAGAACAACAACAAGAAGTGATTACTATGCCTCCACTCCTGTAGCCCCTTCTGTGATTAGTAAGTTCCTGCTCAGGACCACTATTTCAGGAAGAGCTCAGTTCATTCATGCTCACTCCTCTCCCAGCTCTTCTTACTTTTTGGACTTTTTCTCCCTTAATGTAGGTGGTTAACTCCTTCCCATCCCAACCCCTGCTCCTGTCTGGCTCCATTTTATGGTTTGTCTTCCTTTCCGCTAAAATGTAAACTTCTTAAGGATAGGGTCTGGTTTTGGGGGAGGTTCAGAGTCTTATATTTGTATTCCTAGTGCTTAGCACAAAACCTAGCACATATAAGCACTTAATAAATTTTGATCTTATCTAATTTGTTAAAAATGTGTATCACATTTTTATTATTCTAATAATGATACCTTTTGAATGGAAAGGTTTTATTTGTAGATTTACTCTCTATTTTGTTGGGTTGTTTATTTGCATTCACTGAGCATGTTATTAAGCTTCTAATATGTTAATATATGTCTTACCACCTGTGATTTCATCAGTACTATTGTTGTTCAGTCATTTCATTAGTGCCCAACTCTTTGTGACACTGTTTGGGTTTTTCTTGGCAAAGATATTATAGTGGTTTTGCCATTTCCTTCTTCAGCTCATTTTATGTATGAGGAAACTGAGGCAAAGAGGATCAACTGACTTGCCCAGGTTCACACAGCTAATATCTGAGGCCAGATTTGAACTCAGGGAGAAGAGTCTTTCTGACTCCAGACCTAGCACTCTATCCACTGTGCCACCTAGATACCCTTTCATTACTGCAGCCTGCCAGTATTACCCTATGACTTAACATTTCTCTATGATTCAAGAGAAGTTCTTTAAAAGTGGGCCAAAAATTTAATCTCCCTAAAACCAGGTTGGTCATGAGTCTCTCTGAATTTAGCTGCTCTAGTTCTTGGACAATATACATACCATCCATTATTGGGACTATACAAAATTATTACAAAATAGAGAAATTGACAAAAAAGTGGTTTACTAAGCAAGAATGAATTTTAGCCCATCTTCTTTGCAGATACCACAAAGTCATTGTGAGTACAATCCCAATTAATCATGCTGTAGAGTAGTAAAAACCAAGATGGTATGGAATACAAGAAGGAGCAGCATTGGATAGGGTTAGTCAAGGAAGGCTTCCTTCCTTGAGCACATATCCTGGGCAATAAGCCATCAATCCAAGGCACTGGGGCATAAAGACAAAGAGTCAAGAGATCTGATTTCTAGTGTTGCTTTTGCCACTTCTTTGTTATGTTACATGGCCTTGAGTGTCACACTTAACTTTCAAAACAATCACTCCTTTCATATAATTAACACATGCACTTCCACCTCCAATCCTCTTGTAATCTAACTCTTTCCCCCATAACTTAAGGTCACACAAGTCTCCCTGTCCTAGAAACTCCCACTGGACCATGTGCCCTAGCTGCTGGGCACCACGCTAACCTAGAGGCTGGCCATATGCCCAGAAATTTCACCTCCAGGAAATCTTCCTGGTCTGTAAAATTGGCCCCAAACAACAAATATTCTATGTACAAACCATTCACCTCAACTCAACTGTTTTACCCTTCTCTATTTGTCATGTTCCCCATCCAGAAACTGGACCATGGAGTAGAGCATATTTGGGTTAACCAGCCAATCTGAAAATGGGAAACTTTCTACAAGTGGCTTGAGCGCAAGAGCTGGGTTTTTTTTGCCATTCTTTGTATAACCAGTGCTTGGCACAATACCTGGTATATAGTAGGTGCTTAATAAGTGCTTGGACTGACTGAATGACTGATATTTGTGTGAATGTGAAGCTAGCTGCACTTGGGTAGTGTGCCCTTATCTACTTGGGCAAGTCATTTAATCCCAACTGCCTTAAAACATTCAGGGCTATGTCCAGTCATCCTGATGTATATCTTGCCACTGGACCCAGATGGCTCTGGAGGAGAGAGTGAGGTTGGTGACCTGCATAACCCTCTCTTACTTAAATCCAATTCACTGCAAGCTATGACATCACCCCAGTGTCATGGTCCTCTTCCAGAATGAAAGACAAACCACAAAGACAACAACACCTAAGATGTATCAGATGAGACAATGAATATGACGTGTTATGTAGCACATTAAGTGCTACATGCATATCAGCTATTATGATCTACATATAGCAAATGAAAATATTATCGTACCACATTTTTTCTTGGCCATTGTGAATGACTGATATGGATCACAGAATGATCAATATAGCTACGGTGATAAATACCAACCATAATTACTAAGAAAACAAATGGATCGTGGTCACACAAGCAGCAAAACAACAATAAAACAACAATAATATCTTGCACTTAAGTTGCATTTAAAAATTTGCAAAGCACCTTATACATGTTATCTCATTTGATCCTCACAACAACTGTGGGATGGAGGTGCAATTATCTTCCCCATTTTACAAAGGAGTCTGAGCCTGGAAAAAGGGAACTGATTTGGACAGAGTTACACAGATAATAAGTGACTGAGGCAGAATTCAAAATCAGATCTTTTGAACATCAAGCCCAGCAGTTTTTCCACTGAACCAAAACACTGGGCTTGATGTTCAAAAGATCTGATTTTGAAGAAAGGAAAGAAAGAAAGCGGGGAGAGAGAGCGAGAGAAAGAGAGAAAGAGAGGAAGGGAGGGAGGGAGGGAGGAAGGAAGGAAGAAAGGAAGGAGGGAAGGAGGGAGGGAGGGAGGGAGGGAGGGAGGGAATGAAGGAAGATAGGAAGGAGAGATGGTGGGAGGGAAATAAGAGAGAGAAAGAAAGAAATCTAGTCTTGATACTGTATAAACAACGAGGCAAAGGGCATTTTGGATGCAAGATGACAGACAAGCCACACTGAAAACTGGGACACAGATTAAGAAGAGCTCATGTTCCATCTGGGTGGTATTAGGTGACTACTCTTGCCTGCCCCTGAATTGTAAACGCCTTACAAGCAAGGACATCTTCCCCTCACTCTGTCAGTACTTGATACGGGACCATGCATGCTCTAAGCACATAATTAGTACTTCTTGTTGACAGCTATTGGGTTCAAGCTATAGGATCTTGCCAAGCACAGACCTGATTCTCAGTGGGAAAACCAGTTAAATATTCCACGCTTACTCCCACTGAAATATGGCAGGCAAGTTCTCATGCAGACAACAACTACAATGTATTATTAATTATATAACACCTTTCCCCAAAGACTCCAACCTCCCCCCGAATCAATTTGCTTCACTCTCACAACATTCTTGGACAATGGGAGATGAGACAGGCCTTTCCCTTATTTTGAAATGCAAAGAAGCTGACACTAAAGAGAGACACAGTAATCTGACCAAAATTACCCAGCAGATCAATGGAGGAGTTAGGGCTTAATTAGTTTCCTGATTCCTACTCCACTGAGCATGAGAGGAAAGCAGTGTGAGAGACAGACAAGACTAGCTCATCTCAGGTTCAAATCAGCATCTCAGAAAAGTGCAAAGCTATTTGGCTAGTTAAGATAACCATTCCCAGGAAGGGAAGTGGTCGCATAGGACACATACTTGACAGCTCATTCCATCCCTATGTAGTAAAAAATTTCTAATTCCAACAGATGCTATTAAGATACTCGCCTCATTTGAGATTGCATCAGAGTTAGAAAGAGAAATGAACAGAATCATTACACAAGAAAACATTGTATACAGTATTGTTTTAAGAACTTTGAATGAATAAGTTATTTTGACTATTATAAATTCTCATATTAGCCACAAATGACATATGAAGATGCTATCTGCATCAAGAGAACGAATTAATAAATAGAAGTATGTATAGCATAATTTTACATGTATATACCTATTTATGTCTAATGAAAGCCATCTCTAGGGCAAGGGTGGGGAAGGAAAAAAGAAATTTACATAATAATTTTGTTGTATATTTGAAGAAAATAGCAAGTTCTGCATAATAGATTTGCAGTTGCATATACAATCATCTTTGTTATTGCACTATGCTATGGAAATTCTTGTTTTATTCCATAAATTAAAAATACATTTAAAAAAAGAATGCATCAAAGGATTTCTAAGCAGCTCTGAGTTTGCTATCCAACAGAAAACCAACGTGGAGAGGTAAATTGTTCCTCTAGCTTTGTCAGAGAGGAAAATGAGCACTTTGGAATAGAAATTTAGGTCTAGAAGAGAACACAGAAATCATCTAATTCAGGGGTCCTTAACCTAGAGTCCAAGCACCTTAAAAATATCAGTAACTATATTTCAATATAATCAACTTCCTCTGTAATACTATAGATTTTATTTTATGCATTAAAAAACCCATGATTCTGGGAAGGGATCCGTAAAGCATGACAGACTGACAAGGGGTCTATGACACACAAGGTTAAGGACCCCTGATCTAATCCAACCCCTCATTTTGCATTAGAGGAAACTGAAGCCCACAGAGGTGAAGTGACTTGATTACCCAAAGACCTCTAAAGTCGACTCCAACTCTACATGCATGATGCTATGATCTAATGGCTACATAACTCACACAGTGGAGAAGCCAGGACAAGAACCTAGGGCTCTCTAATAAGACTCTATCCCAAATGGCCACGTTACTGTGAAAGCAACTCAGGATTATATATGATTGATGCTGTTAGCTACCCATCCATATCCAACTGTCAGAGTATGAAGAACCATCTGAAGAAGATGACATCTGGATGGGTAAGGAGCCTACCAATATATTAAGTAAACTTGTACTTTATGTTACAAATCAGTCTCATGATGTCAGAGATGACAGGGCCCTTGCAGACCATTTGGGCAGAAGATCATTAAGAGGAGGATTTGTTTTTTTATTCTTTGTATTTGTATCCTCGTTGCCCAGAACAGTGTCTGGCATATAGTGGGAGTTTAATAAATGCTTATGGATCGACTGATTGTCACTTTACAGATAAGAAAATTGAGGCCTAGAGAGGAGAAACAACTAGGTCACAGAGCAAGTTCATGGTAGAATCCAGGATGAAACCCTGCTCCTCTAGCTTAGTCTTCTGCTCTTCGGCTCTGCTACCAATCAATCAACAAATCAGCAAGTATTTAATAAGTGCCTAACATGTCAATAATTTTAGTTTATTAAGTGCTTCCCCTTTAATAATCCTTAATCTGATATAAGCATTTTCTCTTGTCCCTTTGCAACCCCTCCACCCCCAGTTAGGTACGTGATGAGTAATACAGTGTTGCTGTTGTTCAGTTCTTTTGGTTGTGTCCAACTCTTTGTGACCTCATTTGGGGTCTTTTTGTCAAGGATACTGGACTGGTTTGCCATTTCCTTCTCTAGCTCATTTTACAGATGGGGAAACTGAGGCAAACAGGGTTAGGTGGGCAAGTCACAACCCTCATTGCCCCATAAAAAAAAAAACTGGGTTAAGTGACTTGCCCAGAGTCACACAGCTGGTAAGTGTCTGAGGCCTGATTTGAACTGAGGAAGATTAGTCTTCCTGGCTCCAGGTCTGGCACTCTATCCACTGAGTCACCTAGGTGCAGTAAGGATGCTGATAATATGGCCAGAAGAAGTGAGATTTAGTAGAACAGGGAATTATTTGGGGCACTAAATCAAAGTTGACTTTGACTCTGTGACCTTGGGAAAATCATCTAACTTCTTCCCATCTTCATTTTACCACAAACAAAATAAGAAAAATGATTCTGTACTTGACAATCTTTATTTATCCCACAATGTACATGTAGGCTGGGGAGTGTTGGAGGGCTAAAGATATTACATCCACAAATTAGCATAGAAAAAATATAAAATGAATACTGTACTTAGCATTGTCATTTCCTCTTCCTAAGACTCAAGAGTAGAAAGATATTTAAGCAACCCCCTAATTTGAGAGATGGGATGAGGGAGGAGAAGGTCTAAGACATAAATGACTTGCCCAAGGTCACAGAGCAAGTTAGTGACAGGAATGAGAGTCTAGCTTCCCTAATTCTTAGATCAAATCTTGTTCCCTTTGGAATAGCCTTCCACCAATGTTCTTGTCTCTTGGGCACTTCCAGCCGCAATGCTTAGCCCCAATTGTTCAAGCCTACTAAACAAAAAACACAAAACAAACAAAAACCCCACAAAACAAGACTGACCTCTAAAATTTCAAAAAAGCTGGCAGTTCAAGTACATTTGCATATTGAGTCCAGATTGTCCTGACTTGAATCTTGAGGAATAAAATGAAATGAATGCCAGTTCATTTATATCAGAATAATACCAACCACAGTACCTTATAATTACATGGTGCTTTTTGCCCAGGGACTCTAAGCCCTCTGTAAAATAAAAAGGAAATGAATGAAATGGATTCATTGATTAGCTGGTACAAAATGCTGCCACTTTATTCAGATGTTGGAATTGAGGGGATGTGATGTGCATGTGCATCTGATGAGTTTAATAACATCTGATTGTATTCTAGATTGGAAAAGATGGAAACATGCATGTGCGCACGCACACACACACCGGCAAACTCAGAGACAAAGAAACCTGCCTTTCTTATTGAGAGGGGCTTCCTAATAGAAGAATCAGAACAGCCAAAGAGGTCACAAGGAGGCTCCAAGGGAGTCAGAGTGCGGAGATGGGAGAGCTCTGTGTCAGGGAAACCTCAATGAGTCAGTGAACAATGGTGATGCCTTGGGCAAATCTCACCACTTATAATCTTAGGTCTTTTCTCTATGATCTATGTGACATTATGAGATCTTGGGTTCCAGAGATGGTAGGGATCTTTGAAATCATGCGGTCTAACCCTTTGCTTCTCTAAATTAAGGATAATGACACTCAAGAGGGGGCAAGCAACTTACTCAGTGGTGATAAGCAGCAGACATGAGATTTTGTCTCTAGAATTCTTCCAGCTCTGAGAGCCCAAGATTCCTCCCATTCAGCTACTAAGATCTTTAACAGCTATGAGGAACTGAGCAGGTCCAGTAAATTAAATTTTTTCCTATGGTGATATGGAACATTGAGCCAGACTCAGTTTAGCAGACCCCTTACGGAGGTCACGGAATGAAAATCTATGGAGAATAATGGCTATAGAAAGACTAAGAGCTATTGCCTGATCTGACCTGACTAGAAGTTGATCCCTTAGAAGAGTGAAGGGTCCAAGAAATTTCAAAGTGTGTCTGTCCCACTCTCATATATGTATATACTCTCATATATACATATACACACACACACACACATATATATATATATATATATTGGGGGGGGGGCAATGAGGGTTAAGTGACTTGCCCAGGGTCACACAGCTAGTAAGTGTCAAGTGTCTGAGGCCAGATTTGAACTCAGGTCTCCTGAATCCAGGGCTGGTGCTTTATCCACTGCACCACCTAGCTGCCCCCTCACTCTCATATTTTTTAATCAATTAGATGTTTTATTATAAACTTGATAGGCAGAGTAGATAAAGAACCAGCCATGGAACCAGGAAGACCTGAGTGTAAGTCTCACATGGGATACACACTGTGTGACTTTGGGCAAGTCACTTAATTTCTCCATACTCTAGGACATTCTCTAAGACTCTAAATTGGAGAGAAGGTAAAAACCAGCATGCGTAGAGAGTATTGTTTACCCAGGAAATTTTCTATACTAATAAAATCACAGGTTCAGTCCCCATCCCTATTATAAATGGGATATCGAACATAAATACAAACAACTAAACTGTTTACATTCATGTAGAACTATTTACATTTACATAAGCAAATTTAAATATAGATTATATTTAAATTAATTTGAATGTAGAAAAATATGTGAATTAATTTGAATATGGATATTTTTGTTTTTGTTTTGTTTTTTGTTTTTTGTTTTGTGAGGCAATTGGGGTTAAGTGACTTGCCCAGGGTCACACAGCTAGTAAGTGTCAATTGTCTAAGACCGGATTTGAACTCAGGTACTCCTGACTCCAGGGCCGGTGCTCTATCCACTGCGCCACCTAGCTGCCCCTGAATATGGATATTTTTAAATGAACTGCTTTTACTAGATTATATTTAACTATTTACATTTAAATTAATTTTCCCGTATATTTTTCAAGTTAAATAGTTAAAAATTAATATCAAGAGCAGCCTGGGAAGGGAAATTAAATTATAAAAGGACAACATGAGCTGGGGTCGGGGAAGGGGAGGAATGGGACAGGAGGAAAAGTAGGGAGGAGTTGTTACCAGTCAATCAACCGTCAAGTATTTATTAGCACTGAGCACATAAAGATAAAAATGAAACAAACCTAAAGGTGTTCAATTTTTATCTAAAGGAATACAGTACATATAAGTATATAATATAAGTATATAAAAGACAAATATATTAAGTGAATACAAAGTAATTTAAAGGTGGGAGGTATGTACAGCTGAAGGGATTAGGAAAGGCATGAAGTCCATCAAAATCCCTAGGTAGCCCTGCTTGAAAATGATGGGGGGAGGGGGGTGGTGGAGGAGAATGGGAGGACAATAATCACTTAAAAGCCCGTGTATATATGAGCATAGGATCAATTTTCAGACCAGCGGAGGGAGCCTCCTCCTCCTTCTTCCCATTGCCTCCCTGCGTCATTATTGTCTGCATGTCTGGTCCCTATAGCAACACAGGGCCTTACAAATTGCATGACCTTTCAAAAGCACAAGGGCCACGACAATCATTCCAATTTGCCGTACCCCAGGGATGGCTCTGCCTGCCTGGCTATCCCTCTGGTAGGCCTTAGAAGGGACAGCCCAGAGATTTCAGTCACAGAATAGTTTTCCCCAAAGCCCAAATCACCCACCCATCCATATTACCCAGATATCACATTAAGCATTGAGAGGCTCAGCATGGGTAAAACAGAACTGATTCTCTCTGCACATATACCCCCACCTTCCCCATCCCCCCACAACCACCTCTTCTCCCTACTTCCCTCTTTCTGTTTCTATTGTGTTGAACACCATCTTCCCAGGTGTGTAATCTGTCATCTTTGATTCTTTCCCTTGCTTCATCCCAGACCCGACTCACCTTCCCCCAGCCAGTCATCTAATGTATTTTATGAATTCTACTTCTACAACATCACTCTTATCTATCCCTGTCTTTCCACCCACAAAAACAGCACCCTAGTTCAAGCACTCATTACCTCTCATCTAGATAATCATAAAAGCCTCCTAATTGATCTCTCTACCCCTAGTCTCTTCCCACTATAATTCACCCTCTACTCAGCTGCCAAAGCAATCTTCCTAAGGCACAGGTCTAACCCAGTTACTTTCTGTTCAAAAACCTTCACTAGAATAAAATGCAAATTCCCTTCAGCCTGACATTGAAGACCCTTCACATTCTGACTCCAACCTATCTCTCCATCCTTATTTTGTACTACACCCCCACAAACTGTTTCCCAAACAACATCCATCTTCCCACCTCCCCACACCATGTACCTCTCATCTTCCTTAAAGGCTCAGTTTAGGCATCCCTCCCCAAGCCTTCTCTAATCTCCTACCAGGGCAGCTACGTGGGGCAGAAGATAGAGCACTGGCCCTGAAGTTGGGAGGTCCTGAGTTCAAAACTCACCTCAGACACTTACTAGCTGTGTGACCCTGGGCAAACCACATAACCCCAACTGTCTTAAACATTCAGGGCCATCTCCAATCATTCTAATATATATCTTGTCACTGGACCTAGATGGGTCAGAGGAGAGAGTGAGACTGGTGACTTGGCACAGCCGTCCCTCACTTAAATCCTACTCAATGCAAATCTTGACATCAACTCCTGATGTTATGATCCTCTTTGAGAACAAAGGATAACAACCAACCATACATTATTGTACACTAATTTGTGTACATGTTGTTGCATTTTCCCCGTAGGAATATAAGCTCATTGAGGACAGGCACCATTTTGGTTTTCTTTGTATATCTCCAATGCCAAGCACCGTCATCATGTACATAGTAGGCAATTAATAAATGTTTATTAATTGAATTAAATGTTACCACTAAATCTGTACTGGCAAGAGGATATGGGTTTGGAAGTCCCTTGGAATTCAATTCTTATAGTCACACACAAAAACTAGCTCAGCCCAACCTGGTGGTTGATCAATTTTCCACATTTGCCAATTAATTTAATTCAATAAAGTTTCATCCTTCATGAAGGCTTTCCTGATCCCTGCAGTCTAATAGCACTTGCCTATTGTACTCATTGTCAGAGTCTGCACTGACTTGGGTGGCTAATTCTCCCTTCATGTAACTCCCCAAATAGCCTAAAAATGTTCCTTGAAAACAGGGGCCTTGTATTCACCATAGTGCCTAAAATAGGACCGGCACTCAATAAAGACTTACTGATTGACTGGCTGGCTGATTAAGCCATAGCGTGCAGCAACTCTGGGCTGAGTGAAGAGCCCCTTTTGACTTTGAGGACACAAAGGTGAAAGATGATTTCACTAGGCCTTTGTCAGGGGGCCTACTTAAAGAGTTAGGCTAAGATGGAAGTAATTTGTTGTACTATTAATTCCTCCCTCCAATTACTGTCTTTCTCAGTGATGCACTAGAAACAGCCACAGATCACAAGGTCCTCCTTACTTCCCCACCTTCTGCCAAAAACACCCACACATATGGAATACCAATTTTCTTACCACAAGAAGAAAATGTAAGGCCACCCAATGGCTTCTATATCTCAGCTTTCTGGGTAGCAAATTCTAGGTGGCTTTTGAGGTCCTTTCTAGCTTGGGCTCTATGATGATTTGATTTCAGTCCCTATCCGATTCCCCCAGTCAACCACAGAGAAGTCCATAATAAAGGGATTGGTGTTCCAGCTTTTCAGATTTCTTCTTCCCCAACATAGGGCAGGTCAAAGAATGGGGCTAGTGTTAAAGTCCCATTATGTGGCAGAGCTGCAGACTCTGAAGTGGAATATGGTTCTTGGGCATCCCTTATTCCTGAGTTCACTTAAATAAACACCATGGGGAGAGAAGCAGAACCCAATATCCTTGGCTGGCTAAAGGAGATTTAAGCAGTTATCTCTGATAGTCATGACTTTCCTAGAAGCCTAGGTGGCAGACAGGCCTCTTCCATTGTTCCCAAAAGAGAATCTACCAACTAACTAACTAACAGTCTTTACTGAGTGGGCTCTGGGAGCCCATACCTGTGCTAAACTCTACAGAGATACAAGAGAAAAAGGAGACAGTTTCATCCCTCAAGGAGCTTAATAGGCCACTCAGTCAATAAACATTCATAAGGCACTTAGCTAAAGACTGGGGATACAGAGATAGGCAAAAACAGTTCTTGTCCTCTATTCGAATTGGAAAGACAGCATGCAAATAGCTTTATACAAACCAGATATATGCAGGATAGATTAGAGGTGTGATATACGTATGAAATGGTCAATACACAAGACAGAATATAAAGTACTAAACTATGATCCAGGCAACTGGAGAAGTGGGGTGCACGGGTGTGCCTTTTTTCAATTCAAATACATAAAAATGACAAATTATTTTACTTGGGCTTTTCTGCTTTTTCTTTTTCTTTTCAAGAGTCCTGATTTTTTAAAATTTAAAAATGAATATAAAATATTGATCAATAAATACCAAAAATATTTTAAAACACATTTATATTTCATATTATGACCAAATAAAGGAGTAGGGAGAAGGAAGAAGAAACGAGGGAGAGAAGGATAAAAAAAATGGAAAGAGAAAAAGGAAAGTAGGGCAGATGGACAAGTAAGGAGAGGGGGAAAATAAGCTTAAAGGAAGAAAGAGGGAGACAAGAGAGGAAAGGTTGAGTATTACTCAGATAGGCTAGTCTTGGAGATTCTCCTTAGGTTGAGGGTTCCTTGGTATTAATATTTCCCAACACATCTCTAAAATGCTTATTCTAATGAATTAGCTGGTTAACGGCTGTTCAAAACTTTTTCTGCAGTTCTATATCCTTAAGCCTCCAAAAGCTCTGCTATGAATCATGGGATTACCAGAGAAGCTTCCAAGAGGAAGAATTATTCCCTAGACTCCAGAAACAGGAGCCAGAAGAACATTACTAGGCCTCAGAGTGTCGCCCGTGTGGAAGCAGCCTCACATACAGAGCTATCAGTCCAGCCTAGAAGCCAAAGGTGCTTCCTGAAATCATAGCTGGCTTCTTGACCTAGCAAGTGGCCATGGCACAGCATTGCCTGGTGACAACAATTCCACAGACATTTTGCCAGAGGACATATTATTCAGTCTGTTTCCTTATCTTCCTCTCCTTGTATACTTTTTTCACTTGAGTGCTCAGGCGAGCAAAATTTTACCCAAGAAAAAATAAAGCGGGGGTGGGGGTGGGGGGAGGTTTTCCACAGTATCAGAAAAGAACTATAGAAAACTACCCCTATCATTTACCCAGATAGATTTTGTTCCAGACCTGTGATTTCATTTCTCTAGGGAACTCCTAGTGTGGTAACCCCCTCCACCAATACAATGAACTAACTCATCTGGAGTACCAGAGGCTCTTTTACTTATTTTGATTAATAGGCCAGTTTCTTCTGAGTGGCCTTGGATGCCATTGAGGCCTTGTAGGAGACTGCCCTCCCACCTCCACCCAACCCAAACAAAACAGTGAATATGAAAATGGTGGTAAAGGAAGAAACTACATGATAAATATTAGCTCTGTTTGGAAAAGCAGGAGCATTGAGAGGTTGCATATGACTCGCCCATGATGCCCTTGCTAGCATATGTCAGAGGTAGGACTGAGATGCAAGTGTCCTGACTCTAAGACTACCCACCTACTCCCTATACCATATAGGTATTTAGGTATGTTTGGGCACTCTATGAGAAAGGCAATGGAAAGTGAAGAAAGCACTGACTTGAAGTCTACAGACGGGTTCTCATGCTAACTTTGCTCCTCAATATGGCTGTGCAACTCATTCTTTTTTTTAATTTAGAATTTTAATTATCCCCAATTACATGTAAAAACAATTTTTAACATCCATTTTTAAAACTTTGTGTTCCTAATTCTCTTCCTTCCTCCCTCCCCAGCCTCTTGAAGAAGGCAAGCAATTCAATATAAGTTAAACATGTGTTCCCATCTTCTCATCTGTAGAAGGAAGGAGCTGGAAATAGAACATTCTCAAGGTCCCTCCCAGCGCTCAATATAGGACATGTGTATAATGCTCTGGAAAGCATCTTTTCACAATCTCATCTCATCTAAGCCTCACAACAACCTTGGGGAGGCATGGAGATTGGTTATTTATTATTCTCATTTTATGGATGGAGGAATTGAAGCAGTTTGTTTGTCTTGAAAGTGGTGGTGGTGGGGAATGATGGTTAAATTCAATGTTTCCTTCTAGCTCTAATTACTAGGTTAGCCCAAAGCCAGAAAGCAAGTGAGAGGCAGGTGGAGGAGGGGAGAGGATGGAGATTCCCCTTCTCCAGATCTAATGCTCTTACCACAGTTGTTTTCCTTTCAATGATTTATAAGACAGTGGGTACTGTATAGAGCAGAGGAAGTCAATAGTCTTGCCACATCCCATCTGTGTCACTCCTCAAATGTAAATTGGCAAACACATCAAAGGACTGAAAGAGTTGTATGTGTGCGTGTTTTAAATCAACAAAAGCTCAGAACATTTCCAAACTACAAAGAAACACAATTTTTTTTCAAGGCAAAGGTTTGAAAAACACTAACAGAAAAGAAAACCCTGGGAATGTGGGTGGAAAAATATAATCTAGCCCCCTCCAATAGGCAAGTGTACAACTTTTCTGCAACAGCAATCCCACTGCAGGCAATAATGCTGCTTATTCCCTCCATTGCAACACCCCACTCCTCCTTCTTGCCATGCTCAGTGTTCCACTGAGCCCCTTCTGTGCTGAGGGTATGTATCACACCACCCCACAACCTGATATCTGCTGCAGCGATGACATATGGAGAGCAAATATCTGTGAATAACAAGGTTTGAGTATATAGAGGAGGAAAAAAACCATTCTAAACTGAAAAAGAAAAAGTCGTTTGCTAACAGTAACACTCATAGAATCCATGTTCCAGACAAATGGGACTACCTGCATTTCCTGAATATACTTTTTTCTATCTCTGGCCCTTTGCTCAAACCATTCCATAGACCTGAGATATCCCTCCATTCCCACCCAACCTCCATCTCTGCTGTTCTAAATCCTACCTATCCTTCAGGGCTCTCCAATATTAGATGCCATCTCCTCCACGAAGGCTTCCTGGATTTCTTAAACCAGAAGTGCTCTTTCCCTTCTCTGAACTCTAAAATCACTTTTTATCTCTTGTGCATTCTGCTTCATATTAGTTATTTCCTGGCAAAATTAGATAGATTTCAAGCTAGAAGGAACCTCAGAAGCCATCAAGTAGAACCACTCCCACTTTACAGATGATACAGCTGAAATTGATGGAATATATGACTTATCCAAGATGACACAGGATCAGAGGTGGGATTTGAATGCGGGTCCCCTGACTTGATAGCCAGTGTTCTTTCTACTGCAGCCTGCTACACCCACCAGAACAGAGGAGTCAAATATGGGCACCTGCAGCCAAAAACTGAGTGCCACCAAGAAGATTACAATGTAATTGGGAAATGCTTAATAAAATTAATAGGAATATAATAAAATACATATAGCAATACATTTTAAAATGAAGGCAAAAAGCAGCCAGATGGCACACTGGCCTTGGATTCAGGAGGACCTGAGTTCAAATCCAGCCTCAGACACTTGACACTTAACTAGCTGTGTGACCCTGGACAAGTCACTTAACCCTCATTGCCCTGGAAAAAAATGAAGGCAATATGTGGCCTGTAGGGATCCTTATGATGTAAGCATTAATGGTTCCCATTTCTATTAGAGCTTGGCACCATTACATTAGGTTATAAACTCCTTGAAGCCAAGGGTCATATATTCTTCTTATTTGTATGCCACTAGCACCTCACATAGTGCCTAGCACATAGGACTTGGCCCACCCCTAAAATGCACTGAATGAATAACCAAACTAATGAGTAAATATATTAACTGAATTATGACTTAATGAATAATGGGTGGAACCAGTCTTACCTAAGTGACTGCTAAGATGACATAATTTGATAACCACGAAAAGGCCTCTTGTTCCAAAATATCTACCTTGTCTGTCTGCCAAAAATTCTCAAAATTATTTGTTGCTTTCCAAAAGACTTAAATTAAAATGCAAATGTGTAATCTGGTAGGTAAAAAACTCTGAGATTTCAATGGTCACTAATACCTTGTAGGTAATTAATTTATCAGGTCATCAACAGACAATAGAGCAGAACACAGGGAGGAAGTTTACCGGTAAGGAAATATTGCTATCCTAAGCAAGGGGCTGTGCTTATGAAAGGCAGGTCTATACCTGGCATGAAAGTGGTAGGTCCAGAGCAGCTGAAATGGGATAGGAAGAGGACACTGGCGTGAGGGGTTTTGATGACAAATCTTGTCAACTTTGAGGCTCTGGTTGCTTGAGAAGAACTTCTAATTTGGTAGGTCAACAGATATTACGGTGTCACTAAAGAATGTGACATTGAAAAAATTTCCAAACAAGCCTGATGCTTATGATATAGTTACTTCTGTCACCATTGTTTTTATATCGATTGTTTTGTGTGGGAATGGGAGGCCAAGGAAATCCTCTTCTATTACAAGGTCTCACTGGCATCTATAGCCACTCAAAAGAAATGGGATTATTGATCTAAAAATGGAAACAAGAGGATAGAGAAGGCACACTATGACCTTATAGCATGCAGTTGAACATATATATGGACAGGCCCTATAGACAGACAATGAGTTACATACCAAGAAAGAAAATGGCACAGCGCTCTTGATGAGGCCAAGCTGTTTCCTTCCCAAAAGGCCTATCTGTTTAACATCAGTATTCTCCAATGATGCTCAATTGGCTAGAAATCATGAAAGACCACTATCTCACAAGAATCAAGAATGTAGGAAAGCGAAATGGTGGGTATAAATAGGTTGCAACATTTAACCAGCAATAACTTGCATGCAAGAAATGATATTTTTTAAAATATAAAAATAAGACCTCATCAAGGGTATATATGATGGGAAAACAAGGTGGGTCAGTTATATAGCAAAGAAATGGAATAATGGCCTATGTGTTGCAATATTATACACAAAACATTGGAGTATTTCACCCTCCACGGCAGGTATGAACATTAGGTGCATCTTCTACAAAGGATTTATGGAAGAACATGAGCAAGAAGTACACAGGTGTAAAGAATTAATTGTTCTTTGAGGTAGGCGACTTCTCCCTGTTCCCAGAAACACCACACAGCCCCCAATCAATTGTCTGGCCACTCTGACAGTCACATGACTGCCCTCACTAGGCTTCCAATCATTATAATTTTGCCAGGCCCATGTAGGTGTAGTGAGTGGTGATGACATGAGGTGCCAGCACCATGGCAACTGCTATAACCAGTGGGTGGAGCACCGTGAGGTTTGCGGAGCCCCAGGCCAGTGTGCACTGAGGCATAACAACCTCAAATAACAATTAATTCTTTACACAGGATAGGAAAATACAGATGGGCAGAAATCACTGGAGGGAAGTACCCATTTAAATACTATTGCTTTATTATTATTATTATTATTGTTACTATTATTATTATTTCATCATCAGAAAGTTAGCCACCAGGTGACGAATTTTTTTGGTCACAGCCACTCCTAAAGACTCTTTACACCAGAGTATTGATGAAGGTCTGCAATCTATATTGATGGAGGAAGTAAGCACACCAATGCAACTGCAAGTCCTTGAAGTATTTTATCATCATCATCATTATTTTAGTGGCCATTATCTAATCTCTAGAGCCAAAAATGAGTAAACTGTGAAGCCGAGTTTATAGGGTTCAGAGCTAAGAAGAACCTTACATATTGCCTTGTCCAGCCCTTCCATTTTTTTGTTGTTGTTGTTTTGTTTTGGGCACGGAAATGAGGGTTAAGTGACTTGCCCAGGGTCCCACAGCTAGTTAAGTGTCAAGTGTCTGAGGCTGGATTTGAACTCAGGTCCTGCTGAATACAAGGCCAGTGCTTTATCCACTGCACCACCTAGTTGCCCCCCCCCCAGCCCTTCCATTTTACAGAAGAGGAAACTATGATTCAGAAGCATTAACATGTCCCAGTTCAAAGAAGTACTTAGTATCAGAGTGAAGAGTCAAACCTAGGTTCTGGCACTCCAAATCTATTGTTCTTTCTACTACATCAAGTTATAGATTAGAAATACCTTGGCATTCTTCCAAAGAGTAGAGAGGAGGGGAATGAAATTCTTTATATTTATTTCACCGATGCAGCTTATTTGAAATGCTCAACAGAATCTGAAACAGCTTACCACATTTCTCTCAGGATCTTATTGAGGATAAGACCCAATAAACTCATATTAAACTTGTACTTGAAAGCACTTGTCAAGCTGTAAACATCACCAAAAAATTTAACAAAATAAATCACTCTAAAGAGACATAAGTGCAAAGATGCTTTGAAGTCTACTTAACCAAACCTAGATATAATCTTTTCCATGCAATTTTGTCAATTAAATGAAAATTTTATTATGCACCTACTTGAACAAATTAACACGCAACTTAATAAATCAATTGACCAGTGTTGGCGGGCTGCCATCTATGTAGCAAGAATGTACTTGGGGAGATACAGAAGACACATGAAATACATAATCCCTAAAAGAGCTTACAATTTACTTAAGAAGATAATATTAATACATATGAAATAACCGTGAAGAACACAAGACAGCATATAACTTGGTGCCAAACTGGGTTCTTCCCCCCAACTAGGCTATTTTCTTATCCCTAGTTGCACTGATTTTATTTATGCAAAAGCTTTTCAATGTAATGCAGGAAAAATATCTATTTTATCTTTTGTGATTGCCTTTATCCCTTGTTTGGTTAAGAATTTTTTCCCTAGCTATACCTATGGAAAGGTACTTGATCTCTTTCTATTCTAATTTTTAAAATTATGTCGTACCCTTTAATATTTAGGTCGTGTATCCATCTTAGTTTATTGTGGCATATGATGTAAGAGGTTTGTCTTAAACTAATTTCTGCTGAAATGCTTTTAAGTTTTACCAGCATTTGGACTAGGTGATTCCCCCCCACACACACACACACACAGGGCAATGAAGGTTAAGTGACTTGCCCAGGGTCACACATAGCTAGTAAGTGTCATGTCTGAGTCCAAATTTGAACTCAGGTCCTCCTGAAACCAGTGCTTTATCCACTGTGCCACCTAGCTGCCCCCCGGACTAGGTGATTTTTAACTAGGATCTCTCCACATTCTAAAATTCTCTAATTCCATGAGATCACGATTTGCTAGTTTAGTAAAGGAAACTGGGTGGGGCTTTGAAGGACTAATAGGGTCTGGTTAGGTAGAGGAAAACAACAGAATGAATCAAGGTAGGGCAGCAAGAACAACATGTACACAGAACAATGACAGAAGCAGGACTGGAGTTGAAGGTTCATGCTGGGGAAGTGTTGGAAATAAGCTCATTTTCTCACCTCTGTTATCTTCTACATCTCATAGTTCTCCTCTCCATTATTATCCCTCCCAATCAATCCCATTACCGGGCTAGGACTAAAAATGTCCATCTCTCCCTCCAGCGTTTTGCCTTTTTCTATGCTTAGTCTGACCAGACAAGAATTATACTTTCCCCACCTCACACCCCTCAGGTTTCAATGGAAGCTTGATTTCTACTTAGACTGATCAAATTAAAGGAAAGTGAAAGGAGATAATCAGCCCTTCTAAAATCCCAACACTCCCAAGAGTGACAAGACCAAAGACCTCCTAGCTTCAGAGATAGGAGGGACCTCAGAAACCATCTCTACTATAACCCTTTCATTTCACAGCTGAGGAAATTGAGACTTACCAAGGTGATATGGATGGTCAATATCCAGGGCAGGAATTGAACCCAGGTTTTCTGAATCCACAGCCAGTGAGTGTTCTTTTCATTGTACAATACAACATAAGCCCTCTGGGAAACTAGCTTGGTCCTACTAATACCTCTCTGATATAATCTTCAGGTTAGATTTTAGGGAAGCTAAGAGTTTGGCTACCAGGGGGTTGGTTTTGTAGGATAGAGAATAAGGAGAAGAGAGGTAAAGGGCAAAGATAACTAACATTTCAAAAATATTCCCTGAAGGTGGTAGGAGAAAATAATATTTCAGAAATATTCCCTGAAGGTAGTAGGAGAAACATTTTCCAAATCAACAGGGCCAAAATATAAGGAAAACCTTGACAAACCTGCCTATTTTTAGGTCATTTATTTCCCTTTTTAAGAGATCAAAATTCCTTCAGAAAACCATGGACATAGATCAAGGTCTCTTGGACACACTGACAAGAGTTCTTCACCACCATTCCTAAAAGTTGCTCGCATTTTCCCCTTCTTCTCTCTGGTCTGTAAATCTGGTCCAAGTGAAAAGTGTGGTGATACATCAGAAAAAAAGACAAAAAAAACCCCGCATTTACTCTGAGGTCCATATCAATCACACCCCTGAGATACAGATATATTGAATTTTAAACAAATTCAAGATATAAGGGATAGTACTGCTTCTGGTTGAGGTTACCAAAACAACGGAAAGACACACCCAATAAGCAGACTTGGTGATTATTATCATCATGATAAATGGATTCTTCGCTTTGTAAAAAACACTCTCTACAGGATTACATTAAACAGCCTTCTCTTGGTACATTCTAAGTATTTATACATCACACAAATTAGATTTACAATTATTCTGGACCACTTTGGCGTATATGCAAGGAGACAAGGGAAGTGTTAACTGGATGGAATGTAACACAAAACTGAGAGGTAATTTTTTTGCTGACAGATATGTATAAAAATGGCGAGGAATGTACCCAGTCGGCTTCTCCTAGCCCTTATTCTTATTCCTAGCTTCACTTGTATGCTAGTCAAAAAATTGACATGGGCCTTATCACCACAACGTCCCATGCACCTCCAATACATTGGGGTTTGGTTTTGTTTTGTTTTTTTTAGCAGATTCCTCAAAATGGGTTTTGAGAGCATAGACTGAAAAGTAGAGATTTAACAAACATAACAAGCAATCTTTTAATACCAAGTCAGATAGCTGTCAGGGCCAAAGGCCTCAAGTCACCACCAGACAGAGGCAGTCAAAGGGATAAATTATCTTAGTTTGGGATAGCCTGCTGACTTTGTTGAGACTCAGAAACACAAAGAACATCAGTCTACCTTTGTCAGGAAGAAGCTTTTTAGCCATGGCACCTTAGTAGATGTCAGTGTAGATGAAATTGAAGAGCTGAAGTCCAGCAGATGGTAGCAGAGAGTAGTTTAAGTGCCAAGGGACTAGCAGACACGCCCAAGAGAAATGGCACCGTGCAGGAGAGATGAAATCTCAAACAAAGAACAATGTGATGGCATCCCAAGAGGACATCAGGAGCTCAACAATATGAGAGATATGAGCTGTTCTGTACATTTATGTGTCTCATGTAACTGGACCACACAGATTCCTACATGTATAACCTCCGTGTGTGTGTGTGTGTGTGTGTGTGTGTGTGTGTGTGTGTGTGTGTGTCCTGGACACACAGGATCATGACTTCTGTGTTCTCCATGTGAGCTATGCAGATTCAGAGTATGTTCCTCTCCACACATGCTCCCTGGCCATAAGACACATTCCCTAAGAGTGTGCCCTTCATAAAGGTTCCCTTGTCATCTACATTCTCTGGATGTGTGTGTGGTTACTAACCACATTTGGAGGATTTTTTTATCACTGATTAAATGTCTTCTGTTTCTGTCTTCTCTAATGGGTTAAAGTAAATATGTAAGCCAGGGCCCATGAACGATGGTTTTCAGTGCTTACTGATGTATAGAACACATCAAACCCAGGAGAGCTTTTTCTGTAGTGTGAGGGGGAGCTTCAAGTGGTATATATAAAGTGAAATCTGTCCTTGAATATTAAACCACTCTTGATGCCCCTCTCTGAGTCCACAGTTTGGAATGCGATCCTGTTGTTTTCCAAAGGGATTTAGTCTTTAGACATAAAACCGTAAGTCACCACCTGCTTATTAGAAAACTATTCTCGGTAATGTCAGTTAGGGCTCTCATAAATGTCTATCAATGGAGGTTAAGGGGAGAGGAAGACGACAAAAAAAGGACAGAGAAAACATCATGTATTCATCCATTCTAGGTCCCCTCCCTGCGCTGGGATGCCTCTTCTGTTCAGGAGAGGGGAAAGTATCAGTGAGCAACTAGGAAATTTCCCAGTGGAAGTGAAGGCTTCTGGGGGTCTTATAAGAAAATCATAACCCTAAATGGGGGAGGGAAGGCTGGAGAGGATGGAGAAGAAGGGAGAAGAGACACCACTGGCTGATGCAATTCTAAGAACAAAGCGGGATTATCACACATAAAACAACAACTTTGTTGTGTGGTCCAGCACATGTTACCAAAACCAGTCCTCTTCAGATAGCTGATAATTTTTCCTCTGCACAGGGGCTGGAACACAATTGACTGGCTATTGGTGAGTGGAGCTGGCCTGGGGCAAAATTGTGATTTCAGGGACACTCATAAGAGTTACTGAACCACTCTGAGTCATCCTTAAAAAAACAAACAAAAAAACCAACTTCACTTGCCCCTGACATCCTCTCACACTGTCATCCTAGATTTTTTCTCCCTTTCAGAGACAAACAACCAGAAAAAGACCTCACTGTCTCCATTTCCTCACCTCTCCCAAATAAATTAATCAACAAGAGTTTATTAAGAGCTTACTATGCTCCAGGCACAGTTCTAGCCACTAAGGATTTGAGACAAAGAATAAAACAATTCCTACTCACAAATAGCTTACAATCTAAAATGTATAAGCATATACAGAGTTAATGTGAATAACTCTAAGAAAGTACAAAGTAATTAACTATAAGTTATTTTAGTGGAGGGCACTAGTGGATGGGGAGATCAGGAAAGTCTTCACACAGAATGATGCTGCTTGGGTTGCATTTAAAGGAAGAGAGGGTTTCTATGAGGTGGAGAAAAGGGGAGAGTGTATTCCAGGTGTGTGAAAAGGCCAATGGAAAGGGAGATAGGAGATGGGGTATTGTGTACCAGAAGCAGCGAGGAGGTAGGTTTGGCTGGATCACAGAGTGGGAGATGGGGAATTAATAAAGGTCAGAAAAACAGATAGTGGGGCAGGTTGTGAAGGGCTCAAAAATCTTCACAGAATTATTTATAATTAATCCTAGAGACACTGGAGTTGATTGAGTAGGACAATGACATGGTCAGATCTGTGCTTAAGGAAACTTGTTTTAGAAGTAGGGTATTGGGGCAGCTAGGTGGCACAGTGGTAGAGCACAGGCCCTGGATTCAGGAGGAGCTGAGTTCAAATCCAGCCTCAGACACTTGACACTTACTAGCTGTGTGACCCTGGGCAAGTCACTTAACCCCAACTGCCTCACAAAAAAAGAAGTAGAGTATGGTGTAGGATGAAATGAAATGGGAAGAGACTTGAAGCTGGGAGACCAGTTAGGAGGCTATATCTAAGCAAGAGATAATGAGGGCCTGAACTAAGGTCCAAGTGAATGGAGAAAGGGAGATATGAAAGATATTGTTAAGATAAAAATGAGAAGAAGTCTGGAAACTGACTTATGGATAGGTGGGATAAGGTACAGTGAGGAGCTGAAGATAATGCTGAGGTAACAAATCTAGGAGACTGAAAGGCCATTGGTGCCTTCAACAAAAATGGAGGAGTTTGGAAGAGGGAAGGTGTTGGATGGATAACAAGTTCAGTTTTAGACATGTTGCTAGAAGATGCAAGACTGGAACTGAGGGGAGAGACTGGGGCTGGACATAGGGATCTGTGAGTTAGCTGCCCAGAAATCATAATTAAACACCCGGGAGTTGATGGAAGGAGAATAAAGCCTAGGATAAAACCTTAGGGATCTCCTACATTGAGAAGGGTTCTCTTCCAATCACTGGCTTCAGCCCCGACCCTTTCACTGAAAAAGCTGTCTCCAAGGTAACCCACAATTGAACAGCCAAATCCAATAGCCTTTTTCCATTCTTCATTCTATGTGGCCTTTCTACAGCGTTAACATGCTGTCCTCAGATTCGGTTTACACTCATATTTCTTGGTTCTCCTCTTACCTTGTCTGTCTGCTCTTTCCCTCTCCTTTGCTGGTTAATCATGCGACTGTCCCCACTAAATTAAGCACAGAGGTCCCTTACCCTCTGTCCCTGGCCTCCTCCCCTTACACTCTCTCCAGTGATCTCATCAGATTCCATGTATTCAGTTAACACCTCTATGCAGACACCTGAACCTGTACCTCCTACCCTAATCGGTTTCTTGAACACCAGGTCCTCTGGAGCCTAGCTTCTTAAACAGTGGGTTGGGACTCCATATGGGGTCATGTAACTGAATGTGGGGGTCATGAAAAAATTGGCAACAGTAAAAGGTTATGTAAACCTATTTTATATACCTATATACGCCAGGGTTGGATAAAAATTTTTCAGGCAAAAAAGGGGTCGAGAGTGGGAAAAGTTTAAGAAGGCCTGCTCTAGACCAGGGGTTCTCAAGCTGGAGTCAGTGAACTTTTGTTTGTTTCCTTTTTGGGTAGGGCAATGAGGGTTAAGTGACTTACCCAGGGTCACACAACTAGTAAGTGTCAAATGTCTGAGGTTGGATCCTTCTGAATCCAGGGTCAGTGCTTTATCCACTGCACCACCTAGTTGCCCCAGTCAGTGAACTTTTAATTAAATATTTGGATAACGGTATTTCAGCCTAATTGGTTTCCTTTGTAATCCTTTGCGTTTTATTTTATGCATTAAAAAAACATTATTCTGAGAAAAGGTACATAGGCTTCACCAGACTGTCACTGGGGATCTCCACCTGGATTCCTATATGCAGATCAGATTGAAGCTCACTTGATACAACTGCAAACCTACATTTTGTTCCAAACTCTCCTATTTCTGTTGGAAGCACCAAGTTTGAAACCTTGAAGTCTTTTTGACTTTGATTTTTTTTCTTCTCTTTCAGCTTCCATAATAGGAGTAGCCAAGGCTTGTTGATTCTACCTCCAAGACATCATTAACATCTGTCCTCTTTTCTTCAGTTACACACGGTCATCATTAGCCTGGTACTGGCCCCTATACGTCTCACATGGGCTACTGAAATAGCTTCCTTGCCAGTCTCTTTATTTCCAGTCCCCCCTCCCCTTTATTCTATCCTCCACACAACTGCTGAATTAGTATTCCTAAAACTCTGATATGCCCATATTAGTCTCTTAATCAGAAAGAAGGCAGAGATGCTCAGCTTTGATTTTGCCTCTGTTTTCTCTGCCAAGGAGAATAATCTTTGGACTAGGGAGGGCAGAAGGGGGAAAAAAGTAAACAGAGGGCTAATACGCAAGGGGAACAGGGAGAGAACATGAAAGCACCTAGATACCCTTTATGAGCTAATGTCACAAGATGAACTATATCCCAAAGTCCTGTAAGAACTAGTGGCTATGACTGCTGAACCAGTATCATTAGTCATGGAAAGATTATGGAGAATGAGAGACATTGCAGAACTAGAAGACAAATATCTCCATTTTCAAAAAGAGGAAGATTTAAAAATTTTTTTTAAATCTTCAAAAGAACTGGGGAATAACAAGTAAATGCCCTTTACCTGAGGAATGGTTAAACAAATTGTGACAAGTGGGGTAGCTGGGTGGCGAAGTGGATAAAGCAACAGCCCTGGAGTCAGGAGGACCTGTGTTCAATTTTGGCCTCAAACACTTGACACTTACTAGCTGTGTGACCCTGGGCAAGTCACTTAACCCCAACTGCCTCACAAAAAAGTGAAATTAAACAAATTGTGCCAAGTGAAGGTAATGGGATATTATTGTGCTGTAAGAATGCAGTCCACAACACTCCTAGGTGTGGCCCAAATCAGATTAAAATCTAATTGGGAAATATTGAACAAAATACAAGAGGATATAGACAATGCTAACATGTAGTTTTCAAGTCAGTATGAAGCCCATAGGGATCCTTATATACGATTTAGTAGCCCCCTGTTTCTATGTGAGATTGACACCACATCTGCATGAAAAACATAATGAATATAGAGAAACATGGAAAGATTATGACCTGATACAAACTGAAGTAAGCAGAACCAAAAAAAACATTATATTCAATACGTTACAACAATGGTAAATTGAAAGAACCACCATAAAACAATCGAAAGTTAATGCTGCAAAATTACCAGTAACAATCTTGTCCCCAAAGAACATATATGAGAAGAGACTTCTCTCTACCCTTTTTCAGAAGGGGGGGGGGAGACAGGTGTAGAATACTGCATTTATTGACAGATTTTTTTTTTAAGTGAGGCAATTGGGGTTAAGTGACTTGCCCAGGGTCACACAGCTAGTACGTGTTAAGTGTCTGAGGCCGGATTTGAACTCAGGTACTCCTGACTTCAAGGCTGGTGCTCTATCCACTGTGCCACCTAGCTGCCCCGACAGATTTTTAAAATGCACTGATTAGTTTAGCTGATTCTTTTTCCTCTTCTTTCTCTTGTTCTCAAAAAAAATTTTGTTATAAGGGATGATTCTCTGAAAAGAGGGAGTGAGAGGGACAGAGAGAGAAACTTAAAGCAAAAGATAGCAATAAAATTTTATTTTAAAAAACCCATAAAACTCTGTGGATCTGTCAAATGGAAAAAAATATCTCCAGACTATAGAGGGGGTGTTGTGAGGTTAAACTAATTACTGTTTGGAAAGCTGTTTGAGATCCTGGAATGAAAGGTTATAATGGAAACAGGAGAATTATAATTGTGTTAGTAGAAAAGAGTGAATACTCCCACTACCTTGGCACAGTTACAAGACCCAAGACACAAGCTGCTTAAGGGAGAGGATATTCAGATGAAATGTTCTTGGGGGGAAACTTTCTGGCTTAACCCAGCAGGCCAGCATGCATTAGAAACACGTGGGAAGGATCTCCCAGCTGGAGGGAAGTGGCATGGAAGCATCTTCCTTGAATTTTAAACTGCCTGGTGAGCAAGCAACCCAACGGTTTCAGTTCAATTGAATTTAATTCAACAAGTATTTATCAAGAACTTGTTACAATTAAGAAACTATGCTAGGCACTGCGGAGAGAGGAACAAAAATGAAAAACATCTGGGGTGGCTAGGTGGTGCAGTGGGGGCAGCTAGGTGGCACAGTGGATAGAGCACTGGCTCTGGATTCAGGAGGACCTGAGTTCAAATCCAACCTCAGAAACTTAACACGTACCAGCTGTGTGACCCTGGGCAAGTCACTTAATCCCAATTGCCTCACACAGACACACAAAAAAAAAGAAGAAGAAAGAAAGAAAGAAAGAAAGAAAGAAAGAAAGAAAGAAAGAAAGAAAGAAAGAAAGAAAGAAAGAAAGAAAGAAAGAAAGAAAGAAAGAAAGAAAGAAAGAAAGAAAGAAAGAAAGAAAGAAAGAAAGAAAGAAAGAAAGAAAGAAAAACAGCCCCTGCTCTCAGGGAGCTTACCTTCTATCAGAGGAATACAGCATGCTGACAAATAAGTAAATACAAGATATTTATAGGAGAGATCACTAGAAAAAAAATAGGTGGACTAGGAGATGACACCTAGCAAGAACTTAATGAATTCTTATTGAGCAATCAATGTGATAAGAGGGAGCATCTGAAATAAGCCTTGAAGGAAGTTAAGGAGCAGGGCAGAGGAAGCATTATATGCCGGGTGTGAGAGACAACTATGCAAAAGACAATGAAGTGGAAAACGGAATGCTGAGTTCAGGAAAGCACAAGGATACCAGTTTGACCAGACAGCATCAGGGATAGAACACCAGGCTCGGAATCTGGGAAATTTGGGTTCTTTTAGAGCTGAACTCAGTGCAGTTGTTGCCTAACAGTAAGACTATTAAAAACCTGTATGCCTCATTTTTCACATTTGGACAAGGGGGACAATGGAGCTGATTTTCTTCCCTCTGTGGAATGGAAGAATAGAAAAGCACTTTGATAAATACCCTTGCCAGGTAGCCAGCTCTGTCAACACAAGGCACCAAGACTCCTTACAGGGATGCCTACCCCACTTAAAGAGGCAGGCTCGTGGAAAGACCAGTGGATTTGGATTCAGAAGAAATGAACCCTCTCCCCAGTCCCAAAGGCCAGGATCTTCTGATTACTACTATCTGGGTTTCCTCGGACAAGTTGTCTGGTGGGATCTGGAGGGTAACTGAGTTCTGCTACTTAATACCTATATGATGGGTAGAAAGTCCTTTTTCTTCTCAAGATCCTTTTCCTCCTCCATAAGATGAAAGCATTGACTAGAAGATATTTAAGGCTCCTTTCAGCTCTAAAATTCTATGATCTTGGGGCAGCTAGGTGATGCAGTGGATAGAGCACCAGCCCTGGATTCAGGAGGACCTGAGTTCAAATCCGGCCTCAGACACTTAACAATTACTAGCTGTGTGACCCTAGGCAAGTCACTTAACCCCAATTGCCTCACCAAAAAAAATTCTATGATCTTATAAATATAAGTGAAATTATGTACAGCTAGGTCCTAATTGGTGCCAATGGTACTGTCTACTCCCATTAACTTGGAACCAATGACCAGCTGTTATATAATTATAACTTGGAATGGTGCAAATTGGAATATGGGACCAGTTCAGGGGATTTTATATTCACACTAATAAGGGCCTAGCCAATAGCCCTCTTTGGGGCTCAGTGTTCTCCCAATGTAAAACTGAGATAGTGATTAGATCTTTTTTATAAGTCTGTTCAGTCACTGCTGGTCTACGATTTATTCACCATAATTTGGCTACTGTTATTAGCTGTTGTCTTCAATTGTGGTCTGTTTCATGTGTTTTCTTCTCTCCCCAAATCTTCTATCCCCACAGGAACTAGAATAGGTCTGGGAACATAGACTCATTAAATCCTTGCTGACCTCGCATATAGTCATTAGGTTACTTAGTGCTCGGAAGGTACAGCATATTTCTGTGTTTGTACTCTGCCCTGTTTCCTTCTCCTCTTGTGGTATAGGGAAAAGTCAGAGGTCACTTACAATAATAATGTTGACAACAGGAGTTGAGGGAAAGTAGAAAAGACAGAAACAAATTTTAAAACCTAAAGCATCTCATGACCCCTGAGATAATTCCAGTCTGTTATTATTGCTGCTGCTGCTACTGTTATTGTTGCTGATCTTCAGGGTGAGGGGTTTTCTTTGCAAAGGTGATCTCTTCCCACAAAACGCCCAAAGTTTTTTAAGTGGTGGCAAGGAGGAATGTAGGAATATAATTTAAATTTTCATTTAAAGCAACCAACCGTCTTCTGGGAGCAACTGGTAGAAGATCAATCTACCACGGTGGCTCACTGGATAGAGAGCAGAACTTGGAATTCAAATCCAGCCTCAGACATCTACCAGCTGTATGACCCCAATCAAGTCATTTAACCTCTGTTTGCCTCAGTTTCCTCAACTGTAAAATAGAAATAAAAATAGCAGTGGTTGCAAGGTGAATTTACAGGAGGACATGAACAGAGCTACACAGGATCAGAAGACACAGTTGGCTTAAAAAAAATCCCAATCGATGAGGTCATGGGTCCATTACAGTATTTGAGTAATAGTTGTAATACTTACCTCACAGGTGGTCATTAGGGTCAAATGAAATAATGAACATCAATTGGTTTATCAATCAAATCAACAAGCATTTATTAAAGTGCCTACTATGTGCCAGGCAGTGTAACCCAAAAGCCACTAGAAAACCATAAAGTAGGATTCGAATAATTATAAAATCAGGGTATTAGACTAGTTGATCCAATCCCCTTCTCGCTCTTACTTATTATAATTACATGAATCACTTGAGTTCCTGGTCTCTGAACCTCTTTATCTGAGGGATAAAAACAACCACAACCTCCCTTCCAGAGTTGTTAACCCAGCTATTTTTTTTTATTAAAATTTTTTAAAGGATTACTGAGGAAACAGAAGCAAACAACTATGTGGGTACCTTGCTATAAGCACTGGATTGTGATAAGGAAAAATTGGTGCCACTTACCCTAAGACAAAAAAAATTAAGATTTTATGGAACTGAGGGAGGGGGTGAATTTCCTCATTGTTCTCTCCCCTCCACAGATCAAAGATGGATTGGTTTAGGGACTGTGACCAAAACAAACAAATAAATAAATAAAAGCCTTCTGCTTTTACCAGGCCAGCTTCCCCTTTTTGGGAAACTACTCATTTCTACCCTTGGTTATCTGTCCTGCCCTTCCCTATGACAGTCAACCCACTGGACTCTGCCTCTATTCTGGTATCTGGATCTAAATGTGCACAAAAGAAAGTCAGTTGTCAGACTGGCTGGGGATTTTTTTGTTGTTGTTGTTTTGTTTCTTTTCAAAGCCTGCTGTAAATGGAAATTTCCATAGTCCCTCTTTCAGCAACAATTACAGACCAGAGGCCATGTCATTATCCAACCATTAACTCCTTACGTACACAAATGGAATTTCACCTCATTTTAAAGGTTGAAGGGACCTCAGAGACCATCTTAAGTCTAGTCCTTGCATTTAACAAATGAAGAAGCTGAGATCAGGAAAAGGGTGAAGTGCCATTCTAGTTGACGGCTGAAAAAAGTACTAGACCAGGTCTCCTGACTAAATGCAGTTGTCTTTCCACTAGCCTGTGTTTCCTGAATAAGGGGTGACATAAAATGTGAAAGCTAGAAAGTTAACCTGCCAGTTAACAGATGAGGAAACTAAGACCCAGAGAGGTATAGTAATTTGCCCAAGAGGACACAGCAAGACACTGTGTGATCTTTGACTCCTCCATCACCGTCCAAAGGAGTGCTTTTACCTACCTACACTCCATGACTCTTCCATAATTTGAGGGAATGTAGCCCCACTGCCTACGGCCCTGGAATGTCTAAAGTGTCAGATATGAATTACTGGGGGAGAAACACAAAAACCAATCAGTTACTCATTAACTGTACCTCTTGCCCTCCTCAAAAAAACAAAAAACAAAAAACAAAAACACAACAAAACCCCTTACTCTCCAGACCAAAGGTTCTAGAAAATTATCTTTTCTTTTTCCTTGTGGTCTAGAGATTCTTAACATAAGGTCCCTGAACTCTTCGAAAAATATTTTGCTAAGTGAATTTCAATACACTTGGTTTCCTTTGTCATCCTTTATCATGTATTTTCTTTTATGCATTGAAAAACATTATTCTGAAAAAGGGTCCCTAGGTTTTCACCAAACTGCCAATTAGGGATCCCTAATACAAAAAAACCCACAAACACCCAGGATAAGAATCTCTGTCCCTTCTAAGAATCCACTTTCTCACTCCGTTCCCCAAATCTCTCATATGAGTGAGAGTAAGAGAGAACCTAGCTTTACCTTCTATTTTCCATCTCCCAAAGTCTCTTTTCCATCTTCAAAGGAATGCTCCCAGTTCTGTTGTTCTTTACTCACTTCCATGTGGGTGGGGAGGTGCTGCCTTTTCAAGTTCAACAATGTGTCAGTAGCTTAAGACAGTCACACCTTAAATCTAAATCAAATGGAGAGGCTTTCCTTCCTAGGGTGAACCCTAATTTCAGAGCCTGGGCCAGCCTCCAGCCCTAAGTTAGATAGTACTCTGGTCTAGTAGAAGAAGTACCATATCTAACCTCAAAAGAACAGGGTTGGAATCTTTGATCTGTTTACTATGTGTCTATCTCCCACATGAGCCTCAGATATTCAGTCCTTCCTTGATGACTGGCTGGCATCGTCATTGAGTTTCATATGCCCAGTTAAGTTGCTCTGTAGGTTGAGAATGGCTCATTCTGGAGCAAGCTTGTTGAGTGAAATTTCGCTTTAGAAGAGCATCATGGTGGGGGGGGGTGCAGCTAGGTGGCGCAGTGGTAAAGCACCGGCCCTGGATTCAGGAGTACCTGAGTTCAAATCCAGCCTCAGACACTTGACACTTACTAGCTGTGTGACCCCGGGCAAGTCACTTAACCCCCACTGCCTTACCAAAAAAAAGAAGAAGAAGAAGAGCATCATCAATGTGAAGTTACTGAGTATTTCAGAAAGGGTTAGAGAACTATCTTCCAGTTCTGGGTCAAATACAGCCTTGCTAACTGGTAACAGAACAGACTAATAAAATAATATAATTTTCCAACAGTGCTTTCCAATTGGTATGTTTTTATATACCTGACCTCAACTGAGTCTTAAACAGTTCCATGAGGTAGGCGGGGTATTTATACATGGTGAAAACCAAGGGTGATAAAAGCAGTCCAATTGCCATCCTCATCCTTGACCTCTAAAGCATCTGATCTCCCTTCCTTATGGAGACTCTGGGTTTTAGTGACGCTATTCTCTCTTGGTACCCCTCCTACCTGTGACCATTCTTCCTCAGAGTCCTTTGTCCAATCTTCATGCACATCATGCTCTGCTCTCTCCTGGGCCCTCATTTTTACTCTTTGTCTTTCTTGGGGGCAGCTAGGTGGCAAATTGGATAAAGCACCGGCCCTGGATTCAGGAGGACTTGAGTTCAAATCCGGCCTCAGACACCTGACACTTAACTAGCGGTGTGACCTTGGGCAAGTCACTTAACCCCAACTGCCTCACCAAAAAAACAAACAAACCAAAAACTCTTTGCCTTTCTCCCTCTCCTTCCCCGCCTCAGCTCCCATGGGTTGGTTCAATGACCCTCTCCAAGAAGATGACTGCCAGATCTCTATTCCCAGTTCTAGCCTCTCTCCCAAGCCTTAGTCCCTTGTCACCAGATGGCTATCGGATATTTCAAACAGGATAGCCCATATCCAACTCAATCTCATTCAATGTATCCAAAACAAAACTCATCATCTTCTTCCCCGCACCCAGCTCTTTTCCAAACTTTCCTATTGCTACTGAAATCATCACCATTCTTACAGTCACCCTGGTGGGTAATCTCAATGTCATCATTGACTTCTCACTCACTGCAAATAATCAATCCCTTGCCAAATTTTGTTGTTTCTCCATGAATTAGGGATGATTATCTCATTTGACCAAGAAGAATCTAAGGCACAAATATATCAAATACCTTCGACAGGTCATGAAGAAGTTAATAATTATATACCAGGTCTCCTAAATCCAATTCAGGGTTTGTTCCATTTCGCCACATTGCCTTTATTGAAGCCTACCAGAAACACATCTATAGGTACTGACCTAGGATGTCTCTGGTTTCAATTAATTTAATAGGACAAATTCAACAAATCCATATTAAGCATCTATGATGTGCAAGGAAATGGAGATACAATTCTGAAAAATGATACACTCCCTGCTATCAAGGAGTTTATAATCTAATATAAAGCTAAGATATCCATATATAAGTGATGCAATATGTAATGTGACAATAAAAAAAGTTCTAAACAAAATGCTATTTAAAAATTGAGTAAGAGATTATTTTCAGGAAGAAGAATCAGAGAAGGCTTACAATGAGGTCATGACACCTGACCTGGGCCTTCTGGGAAAAAAGGATGCAAGATGGCTGGAGACTCATTTTGGAGGCCAAAATAGTTTGGCTATTTTCTATTAAGAAACTGTATGATGGGAAGTCAAATAAAATTAGTCTGGAAAGAAAAGTAAGTTAGAGTCAAATAATGGCCATCCTTAATTTCCAAGCTAAGGAATTTTTATTTTATCACAGAGGCAATAAGGAAGTAATGGAGTGTTGTTGTTGTTTTTTTTAAAAAAGGAAAATGACATGGCCAGAAATTTCATTTTGGCAGCATTGTGAACAACAGACTGAATAAGATGTTGACTAGATAGGCAGGAAAACCAGTAGGGAAGCTATTAATATTGTCCAGGTGAAAGGTGATGAGAATATGAACTAGGCTACGGACAATGTAAGTAAGTGATGAAGAAAAAAAATGCAAGGGATATCTGTATCCTGGAGACAGAATTGATAGGTCTGAGTAACTGAGTGGACATGAGGAAAGAGTAGAAGATGACTCTCAGTTTTTGAGCAATGAGTGAACTGGATGATGATGGGACTGTTTGCAGAAATAGAGATATTGGGAGGAAAGAGTGACAAATTCAGTTTGAAACATGAAAGAATCACAAAATCCAAGATTTGGAAGGGACCTGATGAGGTCATCTAGTCAAACTCTTAGCTTAACTGGGTCTTCCTCTACAAAATTCAGGACCTCCAGCGAAGGGGAAACTGCTACCTCCACAGGCAGCTCCTTTTACTTTGGGGTAGTTCTAAACTGTTAGTAAATCTCTCCATTTGTGGAACCAAGGTCTACTTCTCTGAAACTTCCATTTTTTGCTATGGGTTCTTGGCCACTGAGCCTAAGAAGAATAATCCTTATTTTGAAGGACTGGTCTTCAAATGTTAAGTTTGAAGTGCCGAATGAACACCTGGTTGGTGAATGTACAGATAGACAGACAGTAACAACAACAACAACAATAAGGATGATGATGATACTAATAATTAAGTTAATATTTACATAGCACCTATGTGCCAGGCACTGTGCTAAGTGCTTTCCAAATATTATTTCATTTGATCCTCACAATAACCCTAGGAGTTAGGTGCTCATATTATCCCCATTTGACAGATGAGGAAACTGAGGCAAACAAATTAAGTAACTTGCCTAGAATCACACAACTAGTGTCTGGAGTCATCTTTGAATTCAGCTTCTCCTAATTCCACACTCTATCCACTGTGTCACCTACCTTCCCCAGATAAAAGAAGTGATCTAAGGATGTAAAACTGGGACACCCACACACAGAGAGGAGGATGCAGTAGGTGAGCCATCAATAAAGAGGGTAATGAGACCGAGATGGTGCAGTCAGATAAGAAACAAGAGAACAAGGAGTAGGCAATGTTATAGAAGGCAAGGCATGAAGGGAGAGATTATCAAGGAGGGAATGACTAACACAAAGTTTAAAGAGGAATGGGAATGGGGAAAAAAACGCCAATTGATTTGGTAATTATGGGGTTATTCTTGGAGAAATCCATTTCAGTAGCTGGGACACAAGTCAGACTGCAGGAGACTGAGGGGTAAGCTGGTGGTGAAGAGTCAGAGAAGATGAATATTGACAAGGCTTTCTAAATTTGAAAGACAGCATAGTGTAGCAAATAAAGACCTGTCCTCAAAGGGCAGGAAGCCTGGCATTCAAGATGTCTCTGACACACACTGGCTGAGTGACAAGTCACGGAACCTCTCAATCGTCTAAGCAAGTCTCTAAGACTATAAATTTCAGAAAAGGCAGCAACCCACATTGGTAGAGGCATATTCTCACCCAGGGTTCCCCGTGCCAGCAAAAACCCCATGTCCGGTCCCTCTCCTAAATTTAATAGTGAAAGAGAGGAGAGATTTGGAGGACAGCTTGAGTGAGTAGTATAATCAAAGGCAGGTTCTGGGAGAGCAGTAAACAGTCCATTTTTGGAATTCTACCCATAGACTTCCAAGCAAAAGAGAAATTAACTACAAGTCTGCTTTTGACAGAATCATAGATCAAGAGCTGGAAGGGACTTTAGAGGCCAAATCCCTCGTATCAAAGATGAAGAAACTGAGGCTGAGAAAGATAAAACATTTTTCCTGCCCAAGGTAAGTCCCACAGCTAGTTAGTGTCTCCTTCAAAAAAGGAAACAGCAACAGAAGCTCTCTACCAAAAGACACACCTAGAGTCAGGCTGTTCTCAACACTATTAGTTAATTTAGTTAATCCAGTAAAAGGTCAAGTCAAACCTGTTGCTCTGGTATCACACAGATTATGGCCTTAAATGGCTTTTGCTGAGCTGAACATTGCATCAGAGAGCTTTCGGAGGAATGACATCAAGAGCATTTTCTATCAGCTCTGCCAACTTTCTAAACCGAGTTGAGTGTGTGGGGGCAGGGAACTCTCAGGGATTCCATCCAAAAGGGATTCTGGAGTACTTGGGCGTCTAAGACGTCTGACAAGGGCACTTGACTATGGGTCAGAAACCGGAAATTCTACCCTAAACATGGCTACCAGCCATCCCAAGCCAACGGAGAGGTGGAAAAGGTCTGGAGTCAGTTAGAAGGATACTTCCTATGGAATAGGAAAAGAGCACTGTGCTAACTGGCACTGCCAGGAAATCAAGATCCAGCACCAGTGGAGGGTAGTTGCAAGAGCATTGGCCTTGAAATCAAGAGCACCTGGGGTTTGCATCCAGCCTCTGACCAATACTGGCTGTCATAACTACTGCCTAACTCTGTACAACCATCTCCATCCACCCCACTGGAAATATGAATTCTACCCCTAGTTCCTGGTTCTGAAAGGGGAGCATTTCACCTTATCGTGCCCTTGCAAGATATACTCTTCCCTCCCTTCCTATTCATTCTCCCACTTTCTACCACCCCATAGGTGTTGCCTTCCTCTGTTGGAATGTAATTTGAGGAATGCTGCTCAAAACCCTACCCACCCCCCTCCACCAACCAAATATTTACAGTATTTACATATAGACACAAATAAATACATACATATATATGTACACACAAACACACCTTCATAAAATTATATTATTAATGAATCATTCCTTTGGCTTGAGGTATCACATCCCCAGGAGTCTCCCAATTAAAATGGGCAAATCTCTGGGAAGAATAAAAAAATGTGCCCTGGTCCTAAGAAGGGGAGAGGATAAGTATTTATTAAGCCAGGCACTGTGCTAAGTGCTTCACAACTATCCCATTTAATCCTCAGGACAAGCCTGTGAGGTACGTGTTGACTTGGCCAAGATCACACAGCTAGCAAGTAATAAGCCCAGGACTCTATACCCTGACTCACTTAATTGACTTGGATTCAGGTCTGACACTCTTCAGGTAAAGCACTTTCCCCTCTCGGGATCTCAGTTTCATCACTTGCAAAATGAAGGGATTCGATTAGCTAGGAAGCTCTTAACCTTTTTGGCATCATGGACCTCTATGGCAATAAGATAAGGCAAGAATAATGTTGTAAAGAAAATGTGAAATTTCAGTTAGAAGTGAGTGAAAATAAAGATGTAATTTTTAGATCTCCTGCAATCCACCCACAAAGCCCTTGTCCATGGATCCCAAGTTGTTGTTATTGTTTGTCCTTCATTCTTTTTTTTTCTTTTTCTTTTTTGGTGAGGCAACTGGGGTTAAGTGTCAAGTGTCTGAGGCCGGATTTGAACTCAGGTCCTCCTGACTCCAGAGCCGGTGTTCTGCGCCACCTAGCCACCCCTGTCCTTCATTCTTGAAGAGGACCATGGCATTGGGATGATTTCATGACTTGCTGTGAATTGGATTTAAGTGAGGGAGGGCTGTGCAGGGTCACCAACCCCAAGTTATGAAGCCCTACAATGGATGGCCTCCAAGATCTCGGATTCTCCAGCTATCAAGTCAAGCTGTTTATTAGCCTTGTCCGACTAAGCTAGTCACCTAGCAGTGTATGCAGGAGCAAGGGCACACATGCCAGTGGTATTTATTTAAAAAGATCGCAGGGTTTAGAGCTGGAAGGGTTCTTAGAAGTCCCCTAGCCACTGAATCGAAGCATTCCAGGATCTGAGAAGGGCGCAGAACCTCAGTTGTCATCTTGTCTGACCCCCCCCCCCAAAAAAGGAGTCCTCTTTATCTATAACACACCCTGCAAGTGGTTGTCCTGAGTCAGCTTGAATACCTTCAAGAAGGGGGAACGCATCACCTCTCCAGGCAGCCCTTTCTAGCTGGGGACATCACTAATGGTCAGAAAAAGTTTTCTTGACATCGAGCCTCAATCTTTCCTTTGCCACTTCCACCTATGGTTACTGGCTCCGCCCCCTGAGGCCAAATAAGGCCCAATGAGCTCAGGTGCAGAGAGGGGAAATTACTTTGGCTGAGGTCCTAAGAGGAGTAAGCTATAGGGTCAGGATTCAAACTCAGATCTCAAAAATCCAGTACTTTTTTCACTAAATGGGGGGAGGGGGATGAGTCCTTTAGAAGTGGGGTACAGGCTGACTCTGTGAGGGATCACTGCGGGAAAGGAAAGACATTATGGGAAGATGGGTACTTGGCGGGGGCGGGGGAAGAGGATAGGGCTTAGTGGCCAAACCCAAACTCTGCCTCCTCTAAGATATGGGCTGAGGGCCTGGGAGGGAGAACCCAGGCTATCATAGGGATATAAGATGAAGTTGTGGAGGAGGATAAGGGGAGATAAAAGAAAACTGGTTTTAAACCTTACAACTCACTATTCCTCCCCACCTCCTAGGAGTGCACCAGGCCCCAGAGCTGCTCTCTGACCACATGCCCTGCATAGGGGCTCAGGTGCCCTCTGGTGCTGCAGCGGGTCATCTCAGGCAGGGGCTATGGTTGATACTGCCTCCCACAAAGCTGATACCTGGGGAGGGACAGGTGAAAGGGAAGAAAGGGTAGGCCCAGGGAGGTATAAGGACAGCTTGATATCTTGATCTTAAGACCCTGTCCCTCACTCAGTCAATAAATATTTATTTATCCAATTGCCAGGCATTGGGTTTAAGCGACTAAAGCCTAGTTTCTTAAACTGTGAGTCAAGATCCCATCTGAGATTGCATAACTGAATGTGGAGGTTGAGAAAAATCTGGCAAAAGTAAAAGGTTATGTATACCCATTTTATATATCTATGTACCCAGGGTCAAGTAAAAATTTCTCAGGCAAAAAGGGGTCGTGAGTGGAAAAAGTTTAAGAAGCCACAAACTACGGTATAAAGAAAAGCAAAAGATAGTCCCCCCATCTCCAGAAGCTCACAGGCTAAAGTGGGAGACAGCATGAAAGCAACTATGTATAAACAAGAAATATACAGGATAAACTGGAGATAATCAACCGAGAGAAGGCACTTGAAAATTTTTTCCCCTGCTTTAGAATGCTTTATTCTTCTCTGGCCCAAAAGTCACTACACAGTTCATACCTTTTGATCTATAGATAACAGTAAATAGACCTTTGCCCCCCAAAGATTAAAGAAATAGAAAAAGGACCCTGTGTACAAAAATATTTATAGCTGTTCTTCCTGTAGTAACAAAAAGCTGGAAGCTAAGGCAGGGAGGGCACCCATCCATTGGAGAATGGCTGACTAAATTGTGGTACATGAATGCAATGGGAATACTAGTGTATAGAAAAAACCTGGGAAGACCTGTATGAACTGGTACAGAGTGAAGTAAGCAGAACCAGAAGAATGATTTATATAGTAACGACAATGAAAAGACAAACTTGGAAAGACTTATCAGTACAACACCCAACCATGATTCCAATACCCAATGCAATTATATGATTCCAGGGGACTAATTTCTTTACTGAGAAGTAATGAACTCAGTGAAGAATAAAAAAAAATTTTTTTGCTCAAGGCCAATGTGGGAATTTGTTTTGCTTGACTGTGTAAATTTGTTACAAGTGATAAGAAAATAAAGTTTTAATTGTGAAAAAAATAATTTAAAAAAATGCTCCTTTAGCCCCTGTCGAGAATCTGTAAGTCAACAAGAATTTATTAAGTGCTGGGGGACACAAAGAAAGTGAAAAACATGGTCCTTGACCGAAATTCTTCTGGGAAGACAACATGCAAAAGATTTGTATATACAAGATACATTCAATATGAAACTCTAGGCTTAAGCCTGAGCTTGAGTAGAATTGGAAGGTAATCTCAGAAGGAAGGCATTCGTAGTGGAAAGCACACTGAAAGACCTCTTGCAGAGGTCTTGTAGAGATAAGGAGCGAAAGCATTTCCGGGGAAGTGGAGAAATGCTATGTTGTATCTGAGGAACAGTAAAGTACGCCCACGTCACTGGATAGGAAAATCTGAAGAAACCACAAGGGATGCATGGGAGGGGGAGAAGAAGAAACAAGCAGACTCAAATGAACATATTAGTAACACAAGAAAGGCAATGATATATCCTGGGGAAATATCTGAGCATGGGCAAGTCATTTCATCTCTCTGAGCTTCAGTTAACTCTATAAGATAGTAATATACAGGTTAAGAGTGCCCACCCAAGGGGAGCAGCTAGGTGGCGCAGTGGGTAAAGCACAAGCCCTGGATTCAGGAGGACCTAAGTTCAAATATGAGCTCAGACATTTGACACTTACTAGCTGTGTGACCCTGGGCAAGTCACTTAACCCTCATTGCCCCGAAAAAAAAATGCCCACCCAGAAGTCCACCAGTGTGATACATTGCACATATTTCTAGAATCTTCCACAATCCTCCAGAATCCATCAATCTTGCTTCTTTTCTTTAAAATTATTATTTCTTATAGGGGATAACTCCCTAGAACAGAGTAAGGAAAAGATACTAGAGAAAATTTTGGCGATGTAAAGAAACAAAAGACATCAATAAATAATTATTTTATTTTAATAAGTGTTCCCACCCAAAGAAAGCCAAAAATCCTTGTTACTGACTCAGGATGGGTCATTTTCCTCTAGTCTAATGTCATTCTTGTTATTTGTTCTTCATTCTCGAAGAGGAGCATGACATCAGGAGGTGATGTCATGACTAGCAAGGAATTAGATTTAAGTGAGGGAGGGCTATGCAAAGTCACCAGCCTCACTCTCCTCCAGAGCTATCTGGGTCCAGCGGCAAGATGTACATCAGGACAATTGTAGAAGGCCCTGGATGTTTTGAGGCAATTAGGGTTAAGTGACTTCCCCAAGGTCATACAGCTAGTAAGTGTCAAGTGTCTGAAGCAGAATTTGAACTTGGGTCCTCCTGATTCCAGTGCCAGTGCTCATAGGGAGACAGACAGGGAACAAAATATTTCCTATACAATCAATCAGATGTTTTAAATAATTTGTTTAAAATTATATTCTTTGAAAAATCAGTCTCTTTAAATTGGAGATTATTTTATAAAACAGTTAACTCACAAGAGAACTTGTGGATTGGCTATTATAATGCTATGAGTAACTCCTACTATGTTATTTTCAAGGCATTATTCTGAACATGACATTCATTTACTCAAAAGACTCCAACAGCTCCCTATTGTTTTACTTTGGCACTGAAAGATTTCCACAGTTTATTTCTTTTGTTTTTGTTTTGTTTGGGGGGGTGGGGCAATGAGGGTTAAGTGACTTGCCCAGGGTCACACAGCTAGTAAGTGTCAAGTGTCTGAGGTCAGATTTGAACTCGGGTCCTCCTGAATCCAGGGCCAGTGCTTTATCCACTGCGCCACCGAGCTAGTCCCCACAGTTTATTTCTAAGCCACCCTCACATTAATATTCTGCGCTGACAGAATAATCTCTGACCCTAGTTCTTACCTTGCCCTCTCATATCTATGCCATTCTCCACTCCTGTTGTGGATTCACCACCACTATTAATCTACATCTGTTGTAATCTCTCCTTTGCTTTCAGGTTCAACATAGGTACCATCTTTTGCATTGTCTGACCAGATTCCCTTTCTCCCCAGGTGAAACTGAACTCTCCCCCATCTAATTTCTTACAGGAACCTCTCCTTTGTCTTTATCTTGTCCCACTGTGTATTATAGAATATGAATCTTAGTTATTATATATATATGTAAGATTTTAAATATAAGCTTAGTTATAATATATAAGCTTTTAAATTGTAAGCCCCCTGATGACAGGATTTGATTTGTATATCATCTATTTTTGCATTCTCAGCACCTACCCACGGGTGCCTTCCATATGATAGGCACTTAGTAAACATTTTTTGAATCTGAATATGACCAGCTAGGGCACTGGGGAGATTTTTTTTTTTTTTGCTTTTTTGGTTTGTTTGTTTTAACCAAGGAATAAGGATGTGGAATGTGTAGGCCTTTGGCAAAGTTGTAAAGTGAGCAGCTGATATAGATATAGATATACTAATTCAAGGGGAAAGTATGGGATTCACCATGGTGTGATAGAAACCCTCTTTGACTGGGAGTAATTGGGTGCTAGTTTGGCTTCTATTATTAAGCCTCTGTAGCCTCATCTGTAAAATGAGAGGGTTGACCTGAATTTCTAGGTGATAACTATGGGATAAAGTAGGAACCCAGCCAGTGCTGTCCCTAGGGCACCATAAATCAGGGTGATTTTTCAGACCTATGCCACTCCCTACCATACCATCTGACATGCAGCATTAACTCAATAAGAAAGACTAAAGAGAGAATGAAAAGGCAAAAAATACTGGTACGCACTTGCACGTGCACATGCACACACAAAATCAGTTCATAACTAATCTTCACCATAACTAATCAGCAAGAAAAACTGCATAGAAAAACCCTATCATCTTCCATAACACTCTGGTGATTTCTCTTTGTCTTTAAGGCTCTCCTTAATATTCTTTTTACGTTGATTTCATCTGTATAATTAATATGCTGAGGAAAATCACACTCTGTGATTTATACTGGGTCTTAGACTCCACTTAGGACTCTCTCCAAGGCAGGAACATTACAATGTCTTCTCAGGGAACTTATACAGTAATGCAAAAGAGATTATTCACACAGTAAAAACAAAATGGATGAAAGCCTCATATGACCCTAATTATAACTATATGTAACTGGAAAGGAATCCCCTTGAACTGACTATATCTATGTATCTATGTATCTATCTGGTAAAAGAAAGAAAAAGACAGAAATGGAGAGAGGAGCAGAGAAAAACAGAGAGACAGACACAGAGAATAAATAATGAGCCGGCCTTAAAACTGAACAAGAGGTAATTGGGCTGAATCTCAGTTGGAACAACGCACAGTGATTCCGCTGCCACAAAAGCCATTTTTTTTAACACCAATATTCTGACAGCAATGCTATGTGACCATGAGTCACAGAACCCTAGCCTTAACAACAGCATGATAACTAGGGTTGTTCTATAGGACAGTGAGATTTAGAGGGTACAAAAATGTTAAATGATGAGAGGTTGCACAATTAATTTATTACATTACATTTTGATAGATCATTTTGTTCCTTAGCTAACAAGAATAATCAGTTAGACTCCCAATACTAGGAGATATCCAGGCTTCCTATTCCAATGCAGGTACACCCCATGAGAGCTCTTCCCTGTCTCTACCTCTAGCTTGGTTCATCTCCTCCCTAAAGCAGCAGTCTATAGAAGCGGTCACATTGTGTCCAGCATTTTTGTTTCCCCACCATGGGCTATTTAGTAAATACCTTCTCTTTGTGGGAAGGAACTGGTTTCCCACCCCACGCAAACGGCCACCAATACCATTTTGTCTAAAATCAGAGTCCTTATACATCTAATGTCCTCATCCTAGCCAGGAGAAAAATGGCACATGTCTCTCTCATTTGGCAAGGGACCTCTAACTTAGCCAGCCAACCCGAAAGGGAAGTTGAGGTCTCCCCAGAAGGCAGAAGTTTGTGGAGCAAATATTCTAGGCCTTGAATATATTTGACTTAGCATTTGGAAAAGAAGACAACTCTTGTCTGGTTATCCTCCAATTATTCCATGTGTCTGGGGGCAGGGAATGAGCCGTTTTTCATCTTTGTGCGCCAAGGCCAAGTAGTGCTTTGAACATAGCAAGTCCTTCGTAATAAATGTCTGCTTAATTGTCTCTCCAAGGAGAACATAAACTCCTCCATGGCACGAACTGGGTCTCATTTTCTGTATTTCCCATTGTTTGCAAGTACCACAATGCCAGGCAAATTGGCCACACTTATTAAAAGCAGACTGCATTGTGCAGAAGAGGAAGGAAAGGTCTCCAGCTGCTTAAAAAAAAAGACAGAAGCCAAAGAAGGGGAAGAGAAACACGAAGGGTTCGGCCTTGGAGATGCAGTGGGTATTAGTAAAAAGCAAGAGTCAGAAGGCCTTCAGCAAGGCAGCCCTTTCATTGCAGAAAAACTACTGTGAACGCTAACATCTCTGCAAAGTACCACTACAAGAACCAAACAAAAACCTAAGGTAACAAGAAAAGTAAGTGAAATAGAGATAAATATAAAATCTTGTCCATCATTTAAAAAAAAACTTGCTTGTACAAGACAGGAAAATCAACAGACGTTTATTAAGCACCTACTATGTGCCGCACACTGTGCTAAGGCCCTGAAGTGGGGCTGTGTTTGAAAAAGGCCTGGGTGTTTTCAAGGACTGCTCAGCATGCCAACAAAGCTAATGTGAGGTAGTCCTTCACTGACATAGTAGCTGTAGCACCCAGAACAAGGAAGGCAATGGTTGTGCTATACTCTGCCTTTATAGGACTGTACTGTGTCTAATAATAACAGTTAGCATTTATATAGCACTTACTATGAGCCAGACATTGTGCCAAGCACTCCATGAATCTCTCATTTGATCCTCACAACAATTCTTTTTTTTTTTTTTTTAGTGAGGCAATTGGGGTTAAGTGACTTGCCCAGGGTCACACAGTTAGTAAGTGTTAAGTGTCTGAGGCCGGATTTGAACTCAGGTACTCCTGACTCCAGGGCCGGTGCTCTATCCTCCTCACAACAATTCTGAGAGGCAGGTGGTATTATTATTCGCATTTTTCAGATGAGGAAATGGAGGCAAACATAGTTAAGTGACTTCCCCAAGGTCATATAGCTATTAAGTGTCTGAGGTCAGATGAGGTGATGCAGTGGATAGAGCACTGGGTTTGTAGTCAGGAACACCTGAGTTCAAATCCAGCCTCAGAAACTTCCTATAGTGTGACTTTGGTCAACTTTTCTTAACATCTGTTTGCCCCTGGAGAAGGAAATGGCAAATCACTTCTGTATCTTTGCTAAGGAAACCCTATGGACAGAGGTTCACAGGGTCACAAAGAGTCTGACCGAATAAGAAATTGTTTTATTTAGGGCAGCTTGGTAGTGCCAGTAGTCCTAGGTAGTAGGAAGATTCATATTCCTGAGTTCAAATCTGGCCTCAGACACTTACTAGCTGTGTGACCCAAGTCAAGTCATTTAACCCTGTTTACTTTAGTTTCCTCATCTGTAAAATGATCTGGAGAAGGAAATGGCAAATGATTCTAGTATCTTTGCCAAGAAAACCCCAAATAGGGTCAGGAAGAGTTGGATACAACTGAAAAGACGATTGAACAAAACAAAACTTCCTGACTCCAGGCCCAGCACTCTATCCACTGTGCTACCTAGCTGCCCCAGGCACATAGTAGGTGCTTAATAAATGCGTATGGATTGATTGAAATCTTACCTCCTCTATGAGCTTTTCCTAATTGCACCAGCTAAAAATGGTCTCTCCTTTCTCTGTGTAGCTATACTGCTTTATTTGTACCTGTCCTATAGTACTTTTCAAATTCTTCACTGTAACACAGTGGACTCTACACATTCTTTCCCTATTACTCTGTAATAAAGCCACTTAGTGGAAAGGATCATGCATTGTTCATCTTTGAATCCCCACAGCACCTGGCACCATATTTTGCACACAGTAGGAACTCAATAATTATTTAATTAAATTGAATTCAACTTGGGGGAAACCAAAGACAAATAACCCAGGGTGCTCATCCTCAAGGATTTCTCAGTGTGGGAGGAAGGAAAAATAAGTATACAAAAAAAATTCTAGAAATTTAGCAGAATAGGAAATCAGAAAATCAAACAACTAGTATCTACTAAGCTCTTATTATGTGCCAAGCCCTGGGCATACAAATATATATATATATATCCTCTATCTATCTATCTATCTATCTATCTATCTATCTATCTATCTATCTATCTATCTATCTATCTATCCATCTATCTATCTATATAGATATCTATCTATCTATATAGATATCTATAGATATGGTGGACAGATATTAACCTTAGAGGAAAAGGCTTAGCAGCTAGAACTAGGAAAGGCCTCTAACAGGAGATGATGCTTATGATGTGTCCTGAAGGAAGCCAAGGATTCTGAGAGGGGGAGATGATGAAGGAGACTAATCCAGGCATGGGGAAGGGTCAGTGCAGATGGGAGATAATGTATTCAAAGACGGGAAAGTAGGGTGGTGAAGTAGGTGGTGCAGTGGATAAAGCACCAGTCCTGGATTCAGGAGGACCTGAGTTCAAATCCTGTCTCAGACACTTGACACTTACTAGCTATGTGTCCCTGAGCAAGTCACTTTAATCCTCATCGCCCTGCAAAAAAGGAAGAAGGAAGAAGAAGAAGAAGAAAGGTTGAGCTTGTAAAGGGTTTTAAATGCCAAAGTTCCCCCAAATTTTCTTTCCTCCAGACTCAACACGGCTAGATCTCTCTTCAACAGGGCTGAAGAAGGCACGGGGTTCAGCTCTCATCATCCCTATCGCTTGCATATGAAGAGCTCAAGTTGACCAGTGTCTTTCATAAAACATGGCTCCCAGAACTCAACATAACATTCTGGATGAGCCTGCGTGACAGAACAGCTGATCATCCTGTTTCTCATTCTAGACATGATACCTCTAATAGCAAATCCAAGACTGAGTGGACTTTGGGGCTGCCACGTCAAATTGCAAATCCCCATCTTTTTCAAATGAAGTGTTGCTGAGGCTCAGAATCGTACATCTGTCCCAATTTAATTTTGTCTTATTAAATGTGGCCCTGCTGAGAAGTGTCTTGCCAAATAACTCCTGAAGAAAATCCAATATTCACTGGAGAGTCCAGTTATTATGGGAAGGGCAGAGAAGAGCTGAGCTGAGGGTGGCCACTGGGTGAAAAAGAAATACATATTATCTGATAGTTTTCTATTATAACTTACTGTTCTTGCAAACTAAGCACTAAACTCAATTGCTTTTTAAAAAAAGATGATGAATAGCTAACATCTATATGGTGCTTTAAGATTTACAAATTACTGTATATACATGATCTCATTTGAGTCTCACAACAGTCCTGAAAAGTAAGTTATTATTCCCATTTTACAGATGAGAAAACTGAGGTTAAGTGACTTACCCAGGGTCATATAGCTAGTAAGTATCTGAGGTAGGCTTTGAACTCAGATCTTCCTCTCTCTCCCCATCCTAAACTGTATCTACTTCCACCATCCAGATGCCTCTAAATTTCTGGATTGCTGAAGAACTGAAAGTAATTTTAGTATCCTTTAAATTTCACGCTCCTAGGGGGCAGCTAGGTGGTGCAGTGGATAGAGCACTGGCCCTGGATTCAGGAGGACCTGAATTCAAACCTGGACTCAGACACTTAACACTTACTAGCTGTATGACCCTGGGCAAGTCACTTAACCCCAATTGCCTCACTAAATAAATAAATTCCACGCTCCTAAGGACAAAACTCTATTTACCCTGCCCTAGTTCTGCCTCTGCTTTTGGGAGACTCTTGGGTGAAACAAACAGGAAGGTGATTAATTCTAAGAACCCTTTTAACATTATGACACAAAAGAAAAAAAACAAAGAGGCCTGCCACTATTATCTAATGTTTTAAGGGCAACATGTAGAAAAAAAAATTGAAATTAGTGCACAAACCAATAACAACAAAAAGGAGGGAGAGCTATTGCTCAATTAGCTTTCACTTTCCATCGGTGTCATACCTTCCCATTTGCTGATCCCCACATCAGCTCTGGGCATTAAGGCAAGAAAGGACTTTTTTATCCCCATTTTTCAGGTGAGGAACTTGGGAGACTAAGAACAGCCTGGGACCAGAAGCTAGGGCTGCTGACCCCTGGACCAGCGCTCTTTCCATGACACTGCCTTTCCTCCCACCAGGGAGACAGTCGGCTGGGTGAGTGTGATGTTCCTTTTCTACCCAGCTTGAATGGAAAACGCCATTTCAGCCCATTTCTGCAGCTTCACTTCAAACCAGCGGGGCGCCCCAGCTCATCCTGACTCATCAATTACAACCAGCCCCTGCTAAAGCTGACTATGGAGGCTCCTCCTAGCAGGAGAGGGGAAGAGATGCTGGGAGGAAAACATTGCTGACCCTGAGACAATATTTATTTCCTTTTTGGTTTTTGTTTCCACAAGACGGCAGGAGAATCAGGTGCATGTCAGGGCCATGACTTTGGGGGAAGATGGGGACAAGGGGAGGGGGAAAATGGGGAGAACAGAAGAGGGAATCTGGTTCATCATACCTCATCTACCACACCTCAAAATTCTTAAAGCCCTCCCCCAATTCTGACCACAACCTAATCTAGATCAGGCCTACAAGACTTGGGCACAATGGAAACTTTGGCTCGAGCTCCAAAGACCTGGGCTAAAATCCAACTTCTGGCACTTGACCTTGGTCTCAGGTTCTATGAACCTCAGTTTCCTCAGCTGTAAAATGATGGCGTTGGATCAGGTGGCTTTGGCAGTCCTTTCCAATTTCAGATCAGGGACTATGACCCAGTCCCCAACTCTGACCACCCCCTCCGAGACCTCACACATTAGACACTGGGAATTTGGAAAAGGAGACGGAGGAGGAGAGAGGGGGCCCAAGGTGTTAGCATATTCTATTTTAAATGCTCGTGAAAGTGTCCCAGTAAAAAAAAAAAAAAAAGCAGAGCACATTGGTGTCCTGCTAGCTGATGCCACAGTTCAGCTGGAAGAGAACTAGGTCAAGAGGCAGGTTTTTCAAGCTGGGTGTTATCTAACCCCGGAGAAAAGAAAAGACAAGAAGAGACAGGGGCAAGGAGGTAGAGAAAAAAACAACAAAGAAGAAGAAATGAGAGGAGAGAAAAATGATTATGGTAGGGGAAGGGGTTAAGAAAAGGTGAGGAAGAGAGAGCACCAATGGGAAGAGACTTAGAATAAGTTTATATTCCTGAGCCTCTAGCACCACAATATTTCTTTAGGCTCTATAATGGGGGGGTTGGAGGTAGGAGGGGTTTGATACGGTCCAGAACACTCCACCAGGAAGTGTCACTTCCTAAAGTCAATTGTTAAAAGCAAATTTTCAAGCCGGTCAGCTTCTAATTGCATAGGGACTGAGGACATAGTCTGCAAACATTTACCAAGCACCTACCGAGCTAGGTTCTATGACAGATGCAAATACAGGACTTCAAAGCTAAAAGGGACCTTAGAAACCATCAAGTCCAAGCCTCCCTCTCCATTTTTACAGATAAGAAGACAGAGGCCAGAACTGCCCAAGGCCACACAGAGGTGAGACCAGGCCCTAAATCTTCTGATTTTCTTTCTACTAAACCACAGTGGTCTGGCACTGCCTTCTCTTTAAGGATATGACTTGTCCACAGACAGCTATAATACAAAACAACGAAGGAGATATTCTGTATGAATAGGATGGATGAAGATACCATGGTTGTTAAGAGATCACTTCCAGCTGGGAATTTAGTTAGCCTTGCTATGGCACTTTTTTTTTAAAAAGCACTTTACATATGTTATCTCTCTTGATCCTCACAACCACCCTGTGAGGATGATGCTATTATTATCTTCATTTTACTAGATGTGGAAACTGAGCAAGACCAAGGTTAAGGGACTTGTCCAGGGTCATACGGCTAGTAAGTATCAGGCAAGATTTGAACACAAGTCTTACTCATTCCAAGTCCAAAGCTATCTATTCTGACACTTAGCTTGCTATCATCTTACAGCAGTCATACACAGGGTAGAACAAAATAGGACAGTCACCATGGGGTCAGTGCTTTGGGAGGCTCTTAACCTGCTAAAGAGAACAAACATCTGACCTCGTACCAGCCAGCTAGTTCCAAAAGAAGATGGGAGGCTCACATGGAGACAGGGTTTGAAGGAAGTAATTCCTCCAATCAATGCAGATGGATGGATGGATAGATAGATAGATAGATAGATAGATAGATAGATAGATACATACATACATACATACATACATACATACATACATACATACATACATACATACATACCTGCATTGATGGGAGGAATTACTTCATTCAAATATATATATATATATATATATATACAGAAAACAAAAACAAAACAAATATATATACACATACATATACAGAGAGAGAGAGAGAGGTATATCTATGTATCTTCTCTGTAACTTAGTCTTTTCTTTTTTTGTGTGAGGCAATGAGGGTTAGGTGACTTGCCCAGGGTCACACAGCTAGTAAGTGTCAAGGGTCTGAGGCCGCATTTGAACTCAGGTCCTCCTGAATCCTGGCCGGTGTTTTATCCACTGAGCCACCTAGCTGCCCCCTCTGTAACTTAGTCTTAAAATGTTGGGGAGAGCACTGAGGAATTAATCTATCTGCACACAGTGAGTATATGTAGGAAATGAGACTTGAATTTGGGTTTTCCTTACAGCACCTCTCTATCTACCGTGCCTAGTATACAGGTGAGTAAAAACTGGACACCCCTCCCTGCTTCTGACACAATGAGCCACAATCCTTAGGCTATGAGTTACCCTTCTAAAAAACTCTTCTCTTCAGAACTTCCCTTGATGGTCATTTAAACCAGATGGCTCCCATCTAAAAGAGGCAGGGAGGCACACTTTTGAGATCTCTGCCACCCTGAGGACAGCCTTGTCTTCCTGTTTGCTGTTACTTAGAGAGCGGAGAGTAAGTGAGAGAATGAGATGAGGGAGTGACATTTGAATCAGTACAATGTTTGGTGAGGAAAAAGCTAAATTTAAACATTCACTTATTAAACTTCTACCATGTACAGGGAGTAATACATTAGGTGCTGGAGGACATACACAGTCCCTGCCTTCATAGAATTTATCATCTAGAAAGGAATTAAAAGAGAGTACATTTGCTCTCTTGGGCCCAATTCTCCCATTCTTTTTTTGTTTTGTTTTGTTTTGTTTTGGTGAGGCAATTGGGGTTAAGTGACTTACCCAGGGTCACACAGGTAGTAAGTGTTAAGTGTCTGAGGCCAAATTGGAACTCAGGTCCTCCTAAATCCAGGGCCGGTGTTTTATCCACTGTGCCACCTAGCTGCCCCAGTCTACTGTATTCTTAATCTAGGATCTGTAAACTTTTGCGGTAGTGCAGTGGATGGAACTCTGGGCCTGGAGTCAGGAAGACTTGAGCTCCAATCTGGCCTCAGATACTTACTAGCTGTGTGACCCTGGGCAAGTCATTTAGCCCTGTTTTCCTCAGTTTCCTCATTTGTAAAATGAGCTGGCAAAGAAAATGGCAAACCACTCTAGTATCTTTGCCAAGAAAACCCAAATGGGGTCACAAAGAGTCAGCTGTGACTACAACTGTAAATTTAAAAAAAATTTGGTAGCTATTTCTTTTGTAATACTATGCATTTTTTAATGCTTAAAAACATTATGGTGAGAAGAGGTCCAGAGGTTTCCCAAGACAGCCAGAGAGGTCCATGATACAAAAAAAGCTAAGAACTCTGGATCTAAATTGGGCCCTTCCCCCTCATCTCCCTAACTCAGACATACACACACTCTATCCCCAGGTGAGGAAGAGTTGAGGGTCAGAAGAAACAAACACTGTCCTAGTGGAGGGGAACAGAGCCAGCACAGTGAGCCAGCACAGCCTGCCCCCTTCACTTCAAGAGGAAGATGGGTTTGCCAGATCCAGAACACATCTGGGGTTGCTGTGACACGTCTCCACTGCGAGAGCTTCTGAAAGTTCACCTTGATAGATTGAGGTGTGGCCGCACATGGCAAAATGTAGAAACTGGATTAATGGTGCTCCCCCCACCCCTCCGACCCCTGTGTTCCCTTCAGAAGGGGGCATTCTTCCCCCTCTGCCAGTCTGGGGCATGAAAGGCAAAAGTCTTGGATCTGAGGCCTCCCTCGATAAAGGCTAGCTTTCAGAGGGCCTCTCTCTGATCAAAGAAGCCTCCAAGCAACCAGCTCCCGGGGAAGAAGAGCTGGCTGGAAGCCAGCTGCCTCTTCAGTCAGTCAAACAACAGATTCAGGAAAAACAGGTCCCTGAGATTTCAAGCTAAATAACAGATTAGTGAAAAGTGTCAATGTGACATTCAAGCCTTCAGAGAGGGCAGGTCGCATATGATTGGCTGGGGAGACATCCCCAGTAGAGTCTGAAATAAGGGAGAAAATCTGATATGATGGAATAATGAATGAAACATGGTCTAACAGAACCCAGCTTCTTCCTTAGCTATTTCGAAGCCACCCCCCTCCCTTGCAGCCTCAACACAGCTGTTAACACTTCTAATATTGAGCATGGGTCAAGGATTTTAGGGCTCAAAGATATCTTCAAAACTCTGGAGCCATAGTACCCCTAAACCACAACTTTTTATCTCCCCATCCTGACTACTAGAAAGGTCTTCCTAATAGTAATGAAGAGGCCCTGGGAATAGAAAAGATGAGAACTATTAGCTACAAAATAATACCTTGGGATTCTATGGAGAACACAGAGCAGAGGGAGGTATAAATGTATACCACTAGTTTGCCCATCCAGGAAGGGGTTATATGGTCTAGTGGAAAGATCTGGAAAAAATGAGAGGGTTATTGGACTGATCAAGCAATTAATCAGCATTTATTAAGCATTACCTATACCTGTGTATAGTGCTGGAGATAAAACTACAAAGAATGAAACTGTCATTTTCTTCAAACAGCTTACATTCTCTCTCTAAGGTCCTTTCTAGCCAGCTCTTAAATCGATGATTCCCCCATAGATAGGGGAAGTGTTCAAGACCAAACAAGGGACAGAGGGGATCAAGGAAGAGAAAAATCTGGATCACATAAAATTAATCACAGTTAAATTTTATATAGCATATCACATATATTGTCTCATTTGGTCTTCACAACTGCCCTTTGGGAGAGGTACCCGTAGGTATTGATATTATTCTCATTTTATAGATGAAGAAATTGAGGCTGAGAGCTTAAGTGACTTGTCTAGGGCTATAAAGCAAGTAAATAACTGAGGCAGAATTTGAATTAATTCCTGTCATCCTGACTCCAAGTTCAATACTGGATGCTGAGATGCTTTTGTACAAACAAAACCGATGCAGCTAAAATAAACATTAATGGGAGAAAATCTTTGCAGCAAGTTTCTTTAATAAAGCTCTCATATCTAAGCCATATAAGGAAATGAATTCAAATTTATGAGAACAAGAGGTACTCCTCAGTTGATAAATGGTCCCAGGACATGAAAAGGAAATGGTTTTAGTTTTCAAAGGAAGCAATCCAAGCTATTAAAACACTTGTAAAAATGTTCCAAATAACTCTCAATTAGAAAAACGAAAATTAAAGGAACCCAAAGATGCTACTTCACGAACATAAGATTGGCAGGGATAATAAAAGGGGAAAATGACTGTTGATATCAATTAGTCAGACAGACAATTAGCTTTTTAAAATGGGTATCTACTAGATATAATTGGTACAAAACATTCCCCATCTCCAAAAAGATCTGTGACACACTCTAACTAGTATGAACAGAGTCCAAGGGAAAGTGGGATCAAGCTTACAAAAAAATATTTGGCCATAGGGAGAATGCATAGCTGCTTCTTCTGCTTAAACCCTCAAGATATTCCCCTTAGGTATAGTGTGGCTTTTCTGCCAGAGTCCTCATAGAGCGCTGAATCTGCTTTTCAATGTGTCTGGATTATTCTCACGTCCCAATGTAAACACTGCTGTCAGTTGCTGCTGTCCTGAGGGAGTATGCTAAGGTGCTAACAGGAAAAGTGAAAAATCCAAAACTTCTTCCCCCTTCAAGTTCAAAAGTCCCGCCTCCATCCCAGATTTGGGGGGAGGGAAAGAGGGGAAAGGGGATACTAAGGCAGAGACCAAACGACTCTCCTCCACCCCAAATGACTCCTCAGAGACTCGGCTCTCTCCTGGCGTGCCACTCACTCAAATCCTTCCATTCTAGAACTAGCTCCATGTATTATTATATGTAGCTGACCACAGAGAGTTACCGGGTTTCCTCTGCCAATTCACACTTCCCATGCAATATCCCTCCAGTTCATCTAAGGACTTTCAAGTACTTTTCAGGTATCAGTGCATAGCATCTTTTCAATTACTTTAAATAGGGAGAGGTAACTGATAAACCCTCACCCTTACAAATATCATATATACATATATTGCGTGTGTGTATACTATATAAATATATGCAGCACACGTATGTGACATATATGTATATGTGTACACGTGTGTATATGTACCTGTGAATATACACACACACACAAGCTCTGAGGGAACATAGTCGTCACACTTTGGGGACCCAGCCTGCAATCAAGGTTGAGAGAAGAGATTCAGAGAATGTGGTGTGTGTCTGTGCATGTGTATGCACACATGCGCACATATATGCATGTTTGAATGTGTCTACATATGTGCAAATATGTGTGTATACATACATATCCCTAAGGGATATGCCTTCCTTCTCAGTAGGCACCCATTCTCCATTTCAACTAAGGATATGGCCTCAGAAAACAAGCTTAAATAATAGGAGTAATAGCTTAGAAATGGGGAAGAATTTCCAGATGGTAAAGGAAGGCAAACAAGGGAAAAGCAATGCCAAAAAAGACTGCACAAATGTCTTCTTATTGAGGATAGTTTAAGGATAACTTGTTTCTAATGTTGTTTGTTTTTAAGAAAATGGAAGGTGTATAACCTATATCTGATTGCTTACCACCTGGGGGGGAGGGAAGGAAGGATAAAATTTGGAACTCAAAACTTTAAATAAAAATGTTTATTATATATATACACATAAATATATAAAACAAAAACAAACAAAAATAGAAGGTAAGTGACAATGTTACTATACAGTTGCTTTCCATGTCCCACTTATAGCCTCAACAGGTTAGCTTCCCACTAACTTCCAAGTCATCAGAAGGGACCCCTGAGATTTTCAAGGGTGGCCAAACCAGACAGCCTGACCCCCTAGACTCTTAGCTCAATAATTCTGTCTGTCTTCTACCCTCTGCTGATTCATATAATCTATCTAGGTGCCAGACTCATTTATCGTTGTTTTTTCAATCAAATCCATGATTGGTTATTTAAAATAAAATGCCTTCTGGCATATTGAAGGTGCTGCTATGATTCAATTAGCAATAGCAAAATTAGCCAAGCTATCTTTCTAAGGCAAGATTTGGGCAAACAAAATGTACCAGGATAATCATATTTCTTACCTTTCCTAGCAATTAGCCCTTCCCTAAGCTATGCGCCATAGTCGGAAAAACAGGTTCTAACTGCAGCTTTTTGCTCAATATCTTTGTGACTCTAGACTAGCCATTGTCAAGTCTTTGTTTCCTTCTCTGTAAAATAAAAAAAAAAAACACCTGCTCTACCTATCTCAAAGGATTGTTTTAATGTTCATATGTAATAACATACAGAATAGGAAGCAGCCGATCATGTGCACAAAGCAAACAAATAGACATTATTATCATTCCTGGACCAATAAAGTAAAGCCTTGCTGATGGTGTTCCCTATGGACTGTTATGGATTTCATTAGACTTGAAATTATTTCTGATTTATGACAGACTATTCTGAGTTGGGTCGTTCTGATCCATTTGAGGTCTAAAATATTGTCTAGATTGTGCTACCTGTATAATATTGGGCCAAGGCATTTAAGCTCTTGGGGCCTCGGTTTCTTCACCTGTAAAATGAACATGGTGGACTGGATGATCTATAACACTGCTTTCAGCTCAGGGCAGCTAGGTGGCGCAGTGGATAAAGTACTGGCCCTGGATTCAGGAGGACCTTACTAGCTGTGTGACCCTGGGCAAGTCACTTAACCCTCATTGCCCCTCCCCCCCAACTGCTTTCAGCTCAAAATCCATGATCCTATGGTTTCTCTGTTACCATGCTTCTATTTTTATCATCAGTGGAGAGAAAAATTATTGTTTCTCTCTCATATTAATAGACAATCATTAAAACTGGGGAGACCCAAGCCTTTTCCCCTGTTCTATTTCCTTGTCCAATTTCTCAAGGATAGAGCTGATGGAAGACAGGACTGACATTCTCCTCATTGTAGGTATTGCTATTCCACCTAATTAACTCAGGCTTGGGTTGGGGAGAGAAATTTTTTTGGGTCTAGATTACTGGATATTGGAGGTGGTCTGGGTATAGGGATAGTCTCTCTGGCCAAGAGTGACATGCTATCACTCTCAGAACCCCACTGGAGTGAGCTCACTTCTCTTTGTAAAGTCCATCTCTCATTAATTGTTAACGATCAGAGCTGACTGCCACACTTATGTACACTCCATATAAGCCATCTGCCTGCTGCCAGGATTGTCTTTGGCATTGGAGACCGCTACTGGTACTTTTACTAAAATGCTGGCACTACTAATAAAATGATTATATTACCCAGAAATTACATCTCTCGAACTTTTTAAATGCCATAGTAGTAGCATCGATAACAAACGCTTATTAAATGCCCAACTACACCTAAAGGGATATGCTAGGTCTGAGGGAAAGAAACAATATAAGTCCCAGACACTTTAGGAATACAGTTTGATGGAAAAGCTATGTACACAAAAGCATAAAAAGCAATATCAATCGATCAATCAAAAAACATATTAATAGCCTACTAAGTGCTAGGCGCTTTGCTAAGTGATGGAATACAAAAAGAAGTAAAAGAAAATCTCCGGGGCAGCTAGGTGGAGCAGTGAATAGAGCACTAGCCCTGGATTCAGGAGGACCTGAGTTCAAATCCAGGCTCAGACACTTGACACTTACTAGCTGTGTGACCCTGGGCAAGTCACTTAACCCCAATTGCCTCACCAAAAAAAAAAAAAAAAAAAGGACAATCCCTGCCGTCAAAGAGCTTACAATCTAATGAAACTGATGCTAAGTATGAAGTAGGCACTAATATCTCCAATTTATAAATGCAGAAATTGAAGCTCAGAGAAGCTAAATAATTATGCCCATAATCACAAAGCTAGTAAGTGTCACAGGACAGAGTCAAATCAAGGTTTTCCTAACTCCGGCACTCTAGGTGATACTACAGATTAAGTTGGTAAATTCCATTCTTCAGGAAGACAAAAAAACAACAACAACAGGTGAACTGACTTTCCCAAAGTAAGCTTTTTGTCCAAGATAAAGAAGGCTTAAGACTTTAAGTTCCCAGGATTGTTTTCTCACCAACACTTTTAACTTAAAAGCTAACTTAGGAGTTGTTGGTGCAATCCATTTTCCTTAAGGAAGAACTTGGAGTGAGGCAAAAAAGTGTTCTTCCTGTCCTTCTCTATAGTCTAGTCAAGACTTGGAACCAAAATCTGGGGACTCAAAAGCCCAGAACTTTTCAACTCATCCAATTACGCCCAAACCAAGCAGACAATTGTCCCAAGACTGACCTTCTGTGGCATGTCAGTTCAATGACCAGCATGCCTGTCTGTACAGGCTAGATTTTTTTTTCTATTTTTGTTTCCACCCTAAACATGTCTCCATTTGCCTAAATGCTCAGGCTTCTGCAACTCAATCCACAGCAATGATTAGTAGAAACGTCTGGCTAACATGGCTTTTATTGTTCTCAGACAGATCTCCTCCCACCCTCCATCCCCCACTCTACCCCACCCTCATCTCCAAGTAACTTCTGAAGATCAGTATAATTTCACAGGGCAAAAACTCTGCAATACCAGTGAGGGGTGGGGTGGGGGGAAGTTGGGGGGATTGGGAAATAAGGAAGATGGAGAGGGTGAGGTGCAGCTTTATCCAAAGGCCAGTAATAAGGAAACTAGGTTGAGCTACTGGATATAAAGAATGTTGACTGCACCAGACTATAAAATTTCAAGTTGGAAAGGATCTAAATGATCCTTTATTCCAACCCCCTCATTTTACCTGTGAGGGAACTGAGGTCCAGAGAGTGACGTGCCCAAAGTGGCAAATGTAGTAACAAGGAGGATGTGAACCCAGATAGTCAAATGCAGAGGTTCTAAACCTGGGATCCATAAACTTCGTTGAAGGAGGAGGAGGAGGAGGAGAAAAGGAAGGAAGGAAGGAAGGAAGGAAGGAAGGAAGAAAGAAAGAAAGAAAGAAAGAAAGAAAGAAAGAAAGAAAGAAAGAAAGAAAGAAAGAAAGAAAGAAAGAAAGAAAGAAAGGGATGGAGGAAGGAAGGAAGGAAGGAAAGGAGAGAAAGAAGGAAAGAAACAGAAACAAAAAGGGGAAATCATGGTATAGTATAAGGACCACTGGGTAAGAAATACTGATTATGAAGAATTCAAAGAAACCTGGAAAGATGATTTCTATGAACTGATGCAAAGCAAAATAAGCAGAACCAAGAGGATGATTTACACAATAACATAAAAGAAAAACAATGCCGAAAGACATCACTTTTGTCTGATGCAGTGACCATTCAATTTTAGAGAGCCGACTACAAAATATACCTCCTTCCTTTTGGCAGAAAAGTGGTGGATTATAGGTGTTGAATGAGGCACCCAAGGTCAGACTTGACTAATATTTTAGTTTGTTACTGGGAAGTGAAAGCAATGTAAAAAAGCATTAACAAAACATTTATTTGAAAACAAAAAAGAAAGAACATTGTATCAGGAGTCAAAAGACCTCAATTCTTGTCTACACTCTGCTACCGACAAGCTGTATGACCCTAGGAAAGTCCTGTAACTTTTCTGAATTGGTTTCCTCTAACTTAAGGATAATTATTATCTGCTCCGCCTTGCTATGGGTTCTTGGAGGGATAAAGAAGGTAATGTATATGAAGAAACTGTAAAACATCAAATATAAAGTATTACTCTTATAGTACTGTATTTGGAACTCTCTTCTCTCTGTCTCATGTCTCCTTCCCCACAAGCACAAGTCCTCCCCACAGCAGCCTCTCCAGCTAATCACCCTGAGTACAAGTGCTTTACTATAATTAATAAATTGAGAGAAGGAAGAGCTCAGAGAGACACTGGGCAGACATGACCAACAAGTCTAATAATTAAACTCTTCCTACCACAGTCAAAAACCTTTAATATCTCCCTATTGGTCATAAGATTAAACTATAAACTCTATGGCCTGGCATTTAAATCCTCCACAGTCTAGCTGTGACTTCATTTCATTCTGCTCCCTTTCAGACACTCTATATTGCAGTCAAACTGTGCTGTTCTTTATTCCCCAATCTCTCCTTTCTTGCATTTATGAAAAGAGCCTTCCATCCTTAGGATAGACCTTGTCACCTCCTCCATGAAGCATCTTCCCTTTGACCTTACCACATTTGGGAAGAATCATATTTATTTCTGTATACTCTTATCACCCTACTGGACTGTAAGCACCTTGAAGGGAGGTATAATATCCTTGGGCATCTCTGTATCTCCTACACCTAGTACAGTGTCTTGAACATAGCATTAAATGTTTGTTGAATTGAACAGTTGAACTGAATTGGATTCAGTCTAGAAGACAATTCTGATTGACTTACCCTGGTCTGGATAATTCTTTCTAGCTATCCTGAGCCAATCTCTCTTCAGCCCAAATTCCTTTTTTCCCTGGCATTTTAAAAAATTCTCCCTTTCCTTTTCCCTTTATATGAGAAATGTCTCTCCTTGTTGAGTGCCTACTCTTCTTAACTAAAACACTCTTTCTGCCAGTGTTCTGGAGGCCTGAATTCCCTCTAATTGCTATCCCCAGAGTTATTTTCTCTCCCCTGCTGAGGTGCCTCTTATTTATCCTCAATTATCATCTAACACATAGACTATACAGAAGATATTAATGAAATTCCAACAGAGATATACATAGAAGCCCTCCCCAGGGAGCTCAGGAAAGTCAAGCCACTACACATACCCAGTATTTTTTTCTCAAAGTTCTTTGCTTAGGGTCATGGAATTTTAAAAATAACTTTATCTAGATACCATTCCTCCCCACAAAAAGGCAATCCCTACTATCCATGGAATCCCCTTGTTCCTATTCAAGAAGCTCTAAGTTAGGGTCTATTCATCCCAGTTTCCATGTGACCCACAACAGAACCTACCTTCTTGCCAACCCAATTTCTCTATCCAAGGGTATATCTGGCTAGCCCACCCCAAGTTCCCGTCACAATCTCTCTATTTAAATGACCTCTTATTTCCTTATGTCTTAAAGGAAGAGAGAGCCCTTCTCCCTACTAACAACAAAGGCCTTGCACATGATAAATGCTTAATAAATGTTGAATTGAACTGACAACCTTTGCCTTGACCTTATCCTAACATTCATTTTTCAAATTTTGATTTCCAAATTCTCTCCCTCCAACTGAGAAGGCAATTCTTTGCCACCACATATAGACCTGCTATAAATATTTTTATAAATATAGGTCCTTTTCCTTTTCCTTTGATCTCTTTGAGTATCCCAAGGACCTAGTAGTGGTGTTGCTGAGGTAAAGGGTATGCAAAATTTTACTGCCCTTTGGGCATAGTTTCAAATTGTTTTCCAGAATGGTTGGACCAGCTCACAACTCTACCAACAGTGTATTAGTATCCCTATTTTCCCACATTCCCTCTGGCTTTTATAATTTTCATTTTTTGTCATATTAGTCAATCTGATAGGCATGAAGTGGTACCTCAGAGTTGTTTTAATTTGTATTTCTCTAATCAACAGGGATTTAGAGCATTTTTAATATGTCTACTGATAGCCTTGGTCTCTTTCTCTGAAAACTGCCTGTTCATATCCTTTGACCATTTATCAACTGGGGAATGGCTCGATTTTTTAAAAATTTGGCTCAGTTCCCTATAATTTTGAGAAATGAAACCCTTCTCAGAGAATCTTATTGTAAAAATTTTTCCCACTTTCCTGCTTTCCTTCTAATTTTGGCTGTATTGGTTTTGTTTGTGACAAAACTTTTAAATTTTATATAATTATAGTTATCTCTTTTACTTCCTGTGATCATCTCTATCTCTTGTTTGGTCACAAAATTTTCCCTTATCTATATAACAGGTATTATTTTCCACACTCCCTTAATTTGCTTATGGTATCACCCTTTATATCTAAATCATGTGCCCATTTCTGTCTCTTACATCAATCTGCACTTAGTAGCGTGGATTGAATCCCTTCTAATTGCTACCTTCAGAACTATTTTCTAACTCATAAATGTCTGATGGATGGATTTAACTGAATGGCAAGAGATAATAAATGTTTATTGAACTGAATTCTAGTTTCTTTGCAAGAGTTCCCAATGAATTCAAATGAAAAACAGCAGTGAGGGAAAAATGAGTGAGCAGATGGGGAGATCCAGCCACAACTCTCTTCCCAGGTGTAAGAAATAATAAGCACTTAATAAATGTTGGCTGACTGACTAAATCACCAAGAAGTACCTGCCAGAGAAGGTAATAGACAGGACTGTCTCTAAAAGTCAACCTGAAGTTGTTTCTATACAGCCAGAGCAAAGATGTGTAAAATTTATCTGTAGAATTCAAAGAAAGGAAAGAAGAAAAAGCAATGTGTTTTTTAAGACCTGGAACAATTCTGACAGCCAGACCAAGAGAGCCAGACTAACCAGAAAAACTGTTTCAACTCTCCCTTCTGTATTCTCTGTCTGAGCTCTCCAGAGCTGCATGGTTACTAACACTTTAGGATTTAAGTCACTCTCTGGGCTGAACCTTTGTGGAGTTTCAAAACCTCATCTCTGTTTTCTAGAAGTTCCTCCCAAAAAGTCCTCTATGTAAAAGAGGAAGAATGTCATAGTATAGCCAAAGCCAGCCTCAAGAGCCAGGAAAACTTGGGTTCAAATCCTACCTCTAACACATGCTGGCTATATGACCCTGGGTGAATTACTCGGTTTCTCAGTGGCCCCAGGCGATTCTCTGAAATTATCAGTTGCCCACCCTTACTGGTTGAAGGAGTTCTCTATAGCAAGGAAGTTAAAAGACTAGTTACCCCCAAAATATATGTGAATTGTACATAGTGATAAATGGGTCGAAAAATGAAGATAGGCTGCTTATATGATGAGGCAAGAAAAACCACTAGGCAGCCTGTATGCTTCACTAGTAGACAAAAGAAATGAGAAAAGGTTCCTACCATGCTGGGTGGCCCCTCTCTTGGAGAACTTCTGGGGGGGAACACCAAGATGAAGAGGGATGGATCGATATCTCTATCGCTTGTGCCCACATGAATGAAACCACAGAGCCATTTAAGTACATGTATTCCCGATGAAGAATACAGAAGATGAGAAGTCATCAATGAGGCCCAAGAGCATTGGTAAGAAGGGACTCTTTAATGTGACTTTTAAAATAAAAGATATTTTAATGAAAGAAAATTCTACTCTCTGTGGTGTGTTTTGTGATGACACAAGTCATGTGTGTTATAGTGAAGACTCAAATTCTTCAAGGGATTAAGGCCACCAGAAAGCTGAAAAGGAGGTACAATTTTGTAAAGTGTTCTACCCTCCTCCTTGACAATTTTCAAGATTTGCCTACAATATATACATGGCTCATGCTGGCTCTTCTACATGGTAATATGACATATTGTTATAATAAATTCACCAATATATATCCAAATGGGCATTGTCCCTTTCAAAGGCCAGGCATTTACTATAATAATGTTGCTGCTATTCCAAGCATTTTGGAAACTCATCTTCTGAAACTACCTTCAGAATCTAGAGAGGTTATATTCTTGTGAATGCTCTCAATAACAATAAAAACAATAACTGACCTTTATAAAGCACTTTGTATACATTTTCTCATTTGATCTTCCCAACAACCCTGGAAGCTCGGTACTACAGGTATCATTTAGCCTATTTTATAGATAAGTGAACTGAGGCACAGAAAAGTTAAGTGACTTGTCCTGGGTCACTCACTTAACCAAGTGTTAGTGGTAGGACTCAAACCCAGGTCTCTCCTGATTTCCAGCTCAGTGCTCCCTCTCCCCTACCTCACCAACAGCAAATCTTCATCCTTTGAGTATGAATTCTTTTTTTTTTTTTAGAAATAGCCAAACACCACTGAGATCCAAGGCTGGTGAACATGGTGAATGTGAGTGATCCAGTGGATAACTGAAGCTTTTTAAAAATTTTGCTTTAGGGGCAGCTAGGTGGCACAGTGGATAGAGCACCAGCCCTGGAGTCAGGAGTATCTGAGTTCAAATCTGGCCTCAGACACTTGGCACTTACTGGCTGTGTGATCCTGGGCAAGTCACTTAACCCCAATTGCCTCACTAAAAAAAAAAAAATAATAAAAAAAACTTTTGCTTTAAAGGTATAATTATAAAGTAAAAAGACAGCTTACCTCAGGCAGCTCTGAAACTGGCCCTGAAGGAAGTTTTGAGGAGCTCAAACAGGTTCTAAGCAATAACAGTATTACTGAAACAATAGCTGCGGCAAAAACAAACAAACAAACAAACAAAAAACATGCTAAGGGCCTACTATGCAGAAAAAGAGCACTGTGCCAGGGTACCCGGTGGAGATACAAAGTTTAAATAAGACAAAGCTGATAGACTAGGGAAGAGATGACACCATGAATAGTTAGACTATACAATATTCCACGATGATCATATCTCAAGGTGTTGGTGTGGCTTAATGGATGGAGAGTCATCCTTGAAGCCAGAAAGACGTGGGTTCAAGTGCTGCTCTTGACATAAAGTGGCTATAGGACCCTGAGTAAGGCACTCAAGCATTCCAGGAAGGTCTATAGACTGTATCAGAAAAGGTGTTGACCTGCCCTGGAAAGTGAGTGTCTTTACCCAGAAGCTCCTCTTACTCATGAAATTTAAAGTCCAATTCCTCTCTTTAATAATAGCTTGTATTTCTATAGTGTTTTGGAGCTTGAAAAGTAACAGTCATACAAGGTAAATAATTCAAGTATCATTTGCAGAAAAGGAAAATGAAGTTATCACAGGGGTAGGCCACAGAACTTAAAAAGTCAGAGGTATCTGATTTAGGATTCAAAGCCACCTCTCCTAAGGTGGAGTGCAACACTTCTTCCATGATGTCAGGCTGCTTCTCGAGTTAGAAAGTTGCAAAACAGAAAAGAGGAGACGACTGATCATTATAAAACTCTAAGTGAAGGTCATAACCAAATCGGGGAAGGATTTGTAGATGAGGTGGCATCAGAGCCAGGCTTTAAAGGATAAAGAGTGATTCAGCAGGTGAAGAGGAAAAGGGAACAGCATGAACAAAGGCATGGAGACATAGCATTTGAGGCTCAGTGTGGTGCCGTCTGGTTGGAACATACAGTGCTAAGAGGAAAATAATAGGAAATCAAGCTAGAAAAGCAGGGCCATACCAGGATAGAGAAATGGGTGACAACCAGATGAGTGTGAACTCTGCTCATTAAGTCATAGGGAGACATCTAAAACTTACCAAGAGAGGAGGGAAATGACCCGATCTCTGCATAAGAAAGTTTTAGGATGGCAGCAGTGAATTGGGAAGGAGAGAGTGGATGTAGAAATACCTGCCAAGCAGTTGGAATATTCCAGGAAAGTAGCAATGAAGTTCTCTTTTCAGGTGGTTGCTGTTGGGTTTTTTTGTTTTGTTTCCGGTATTTTTGGTTTTCAAAGAGGATCATGACATCAGAGTGATGTCATGACTTGCACTGAATTGGATTTAAGTGAGGGAGGGCTGTGCAAGGTCACCAACATTACTCTCTCCTCCAGAGCCATCTGGGTGCAGTGGTAAGCTATACATCAGGATGACTGGAGATGGCTCTGGATATTTAAGGCAACTGGGGATAAGTGACATACACAGGGTCACACAGCTAGTAAGTGACTGAGGTTTGAACGCAGGTCCTCCTGACTTCAATGTCAGTGCTGTATCCACTGTGCCACCTAGATGGTTGCAGTAAAAACAGAAAGGAGGGGTTACATGCAAAGTGACAGGACTCAGGTAAACGACTGGATATAAGAGGTGAAAGAGAGGGAAAAAAATTTTAAATAACTCCAAGGTTACAAACACGGGGTACTGGATGGATGAACAATAATGCCAAAAATGGAATGGGTGAAAGCAGAAGAAGGGTAAAAACTAGGAAGTTTTATTCTGGACACATTTTGTTTGAGGCCTTGATGGGAATCCCAACATCCAGGTATATGGTCTACCAAGGGGCACTTTGAAGACAATACTTTTCTGATATGTTTGGGGTGAAGTTTTTTTTTAATTTTAATTTTTTTTAAATTGACACGTCATTATAATCACACTCCTCACTAACCTCTGGACACAGATTCTGCTTGTCCCTACCAGAGATGAAGGTGAACAGGGCTGGCCCCTAGCAAAAATATGAAGATGATAATCCTTATCTTCTACATCTCTGTGATCCTCTTTAGTAAGAAAAAGACACTTTATTTTTCCCCAGGGAAGAGGGCTTTTCCTTTGTTTTGTCAAATCATACTTAGCTCTAAAGCAAAACCTGAAGTTAAATCCATCTCAGTTATTTTTCGGTTGTTTGGTAGTCAAGAAGGATAATAGGGTAGTGTAGTTATGTATCTGGCTTCCTCTAACCCCCAACATGCCTGTAATTGATCTAGCCTTACCTTATACCCTGAGGGGCAGGAGGGTGAGGGGAAACTGAGAAGCGTTTATTCTATATTTAGGCAGAAGGGATATAAAGAGGACCTTAATACTTTAGTAACTGGAAGAGGAGGAGTGAAGTATTAGAAATTTAGGATATAGTTGGTGGTTTGGGGACAAGGAAGCATCCCAGCCAGTGAAATTTAAGATCTAATAACATTCTCTTTTAACCTGTGTGAAAAAGATAGCATGGCCTATCAGAAAAAAATCAGGAGATATAGGCAACTTCAAATAATTATTGCTGGAAAATTAAAATAAGTCTTAGTAACAACAGCTGGACAAAAAAGAAAAATGGTCATTGTTGGAAGGGCTGTGGGAAGACAGCGACATCAATGCATTCTTGATGGATCTATAAACTGGTCCAACCATTCTGGAAAACAATTTAGATCTATACCCAAAAGAGTCACTAAATTGTACATACTCTTTGATCACTGATACTATAACTAAGCTGATATGTCAAAGAGCTCAAAGAAAAAGGAAAAGGAGTCATATATACAAAAATATTCATAGCAGCATTTTCTGCTGTAGCAAAGAACTGGAAATAAAATGAGTACCCATTAATTCATAAATTGGCTAAACAAATCACAGTGTCTGAATATACTGGAATACTATTATTCCATAAGAAATGAGGAAAGGAGTATATTCAGAGAAACCTTAAAAAAAACTCTTATGAACAGATGCAGAGTGACTTAAAAGAACCACGAGGACAATGGATACAATGACAACAACATTGTAAAGACAAATGACTGTGAAAGACTTAAGGATGCAATGACAAACCATGATTCCAGAGAAGTAATCATGAAGCATGTTTCCTACCTCCTGACAAAGAGGTAAGTGACTGCAGGTGCAGGCTAAGACATCTGTTGGCCAATTTGTGATTTTGTTTTGATCTTGTTGCTGTTGTTAATTGGAGGGGAATTTGAGAGGAAAAGGGAAATTATCAATGACAATGATGTCCTCCACCAAAAAACACAAAACAAAACAAAAGATGGTCAACAGAGCCTCCTTTTTCTTAATAAATAGAACAAAAGGAGGTAGAAAAGGCATGGATAAACAAGGAAGCTTTGAAACCAATATTTCTTATATTCATCATGTAATTTTGAAAAAATGTAGTGTAAGTATGTAATGTGAGCAATGTAATGTAGATGGGGCATTCACATGCAATTCTCTTTCTCTGTTCTTTGTATATGGAAGTGCTGATGTTTACTGATGCTTGTCCAGTTCAAAATGGCAAAAAAGCAAAAATATTTTTAAAATCACAAAACAATCATTTTTTGAGCATGTAGTCACCATACCTGTGAGCTTTTTCTAAGTAACAAATAGTTGTTTGGTTTTGTCGTTGTTGTTTGTTTTTTTTAAAGATCTATACTAAAACTTTTCTGGCAATAAAGAAAAAATCATCTCGGGATATGTAGTAATTTGTCTTTGCTCTAGGCTTTTTCTTCAGCTGTAAAATGAGAGGGTTGAATTAAACAGCCTCTAAGGCCCCATCTAGTCTAAATCTATGAACTCTTGAGCACAATGGAGAGTAGTGTGATTTCCCTAGCATTTATAATAATCTCTACCACAATTATAAATAAGAAAATGAGTATTACTACTTATATGCTACAAGGTTAGCCATATGCTTTCTAACAGCACTAACAAGGCACTTCTTGGAGCCTCAGTTGCCCTAACCATATGCAAAGTATTCCCCAAAAGATTTGGAAGAAGACCCATGCCTAGATTGGCAAGCACTCCCCCTCTGGATTATGTGTCCCAGATGGCATTGTACCATGGGAATGGCTTCCCAAGAGGCCATGCATGTTGTACATATGCACATTCCTGCACATGGGATGTGCAGAAGGACAAAAGAGAAACAAGCAACAAGGGAGCATCTCTCCACATTCCCAAGCTTGCAGCACTGGGCTTGGCAGCTAGGTGATAGAGTAGATAGATATGGCACTGACCTGGAAGTCAGAAAGTTCCAAGTTCAAATCTACCCTCGGACACTAGCTGCCTGACCTAGGGTGAGTCACTTAACCTGTCTGCCTCAGTTTCCTCAACAGTGAAATGGAGACAACACTAGCGCCTACCTTCCAGGGGTGCTGTGAGGAATAAATGAAATAATGTTTGTTGAGTGTTTGGCACAGAGTAGCCACTTAATAAATGCTTATTTCCTTTCTTCCATCCTTCCTCTCCAATCCACTTGCCTGTAGAGGCTTGCAGATACAAGCTGGACCCAGGAGTGAACAAACAGCAGTGGTAGGAAATATGTTCTGGTATAGATGAAAACAGGTTGCATGTGAAGTCTGTGGTAACTAGCACACACTATCCTGCCCACAGAGAGAAAAAGAGGAGTCTTCAAGCTGTTACCCCCTGTTCCTGAATTAACTGGCATGAAATAGTTTTAACTCCCCACCCCTAATGTGTGCAAAGATAGCAGGTTTTTATGAAGCAATGGATTTCCTGAGAGTCTGTCTGTCTGTCTGTCTTTACTCTCCTTCTTTCAGCTTGGGAAACTATGAATAGAAACAGATTCCAACCTGAGAGGCAGCCCTTTGCCTTGGGGGAGGAAGCTGCAAAGTGTCTGGAATGTGGCATTTTATGTTACAAATTGATAATGCTTCCTGATTTTACTGTGCTGGGTTTTTTTATTAATCTAATTAAACTGTTTGTTTAACCACTACCTAGAAGCTGCAAGTGACTGAAACAACAGATTGGCTATGGCAGAAATAGGAGTGGCTTGTGGGTGGGAACTGAAGTGATGAATAACAGGTAATGATTGATAGGTACTCCTAGATAAAGATGCCAGAATATGATTAGAAGGGAATGCTAAAGCCCCAAGTCCTTTGGCCAGCATGGAAAAGTCAATCCATATACAAGGATGGCACTGAATATCAGTTATGTGTAAAATGGGGATACTTGTATTCCCTAACTCACAGGACTGTTGTGGGGGAAGCTGTTAAATTCAATGTGCTACATAATTGTGACTTCTTATTGTTCTCAGCTATGTGAGATGATATACTGATGTTTGAATGTCATCATGGGAAACTGTCTATTCTCACTCTAGTCAATTATAGATATGCCGAAAAACTGACAAAAGCAGAAAAAGGGGGGGAAACCCTAAAATTCCTGTTTATCTGTATAAAAGAAATACTAATTATAGTAATTTCCTGTGAATGGCTATCATCTTATGCCTAATTACCATGCAGCATTCAGCATTCATTCAACAAACACTTATTAAGGATCCGCTTTGCATGGTAGGAACTGGTGGAGATATAAAGATCCTATGATCCAGTCCTGGTCTTTGAAAACTTTACAATGTAATATGGCAAATGACACTTCAACCAGGTAAGTTGTTGTTCAGTAGTTTTCAGTTGTGTCCAACTCTTTATGGGCCCTTGTGTAGATTTCTTGACAGAGATGCTGGAATGGTTTGCCATTTCCTTTTCCAGCTCATTTTATAGACGAGGAAACTGAGGTAAACAGGATTAAGTGACTTGCCCAGGGTCACACAGCTAATAAGTGTTTGAGGCTGAATTTGAACACAGGTCTTCCTGATTCCAGGCTCAGCACTTCATCCATTATACCACCTAGCTGCTCCAAAATAGGTAAGTAGAATATGAACTACAATGATAAATATGTGTATAAAAAGTGCTACAATAACAGCAGTTCACATTTTATTGTCTTTACCAAATTTTTACAGTGTTCTGCTCACAAGAATCTTGGAAGATAGGCAGTAAAATACTCCTTCCCCCACTTTACAGATAAGAAACCTAAGGAATATAAGGATATGAAGGGTATTGTTTTTTTGGTTTTTGGTTTTTGTTTTGCAGGGCAATGAGGCTTAAGTGACTTGCCCAGGGTCAAGTGTCTGAGACCAAATTTGAACTCAGGTCCTTCTGAATCCAGGGCCAGTTGCTTTATCTACTGCGCCACCTAACTGCATCCTGAAGGGTATTGTTGACGTGAGATGATACTAAAAAAGCAGGTTGTAGTAAGAGAAAAGTAAATTGCAAAGCTATACTATCATTATCCAGGCATCAGATTAACTGTTTTAAATTTTATTTGATTATAAAACTAAATGCTACAAACATATGTGCTTTCATATCCAGAATTTATTTTTTATATAATAAGGTTCAACTTTAAAACAAATGAATAAAAGGGAACATCAGGCATAATTTTGAGTGTTGTGTTTTTTATCGAAGTGCAATGTATTTTAACAAGAGCTTTTCTCTTTTCAAAAAAGCTTGGAGAGAACTAGACATTTTAACTAGATAACTATTAAATAAAATAAAATAAATATTAACTAGATAACTTCTTAGAGATAATTAGAAATATTTTCAGGGACCAGAATGAACTTTAGAAAACCAATATTGTAGACTCCCTACCATGAAAACACAGTCACAAGTGTATCACTTTAGACTCAACATGGGAAAGAAAGGCAAAACTGGTACTTACCCAGTTGATTTGATCAGCGCAGATGGTCAAATTAGATCCTTCAGGCCAGAAGATGTTGTGAAGAGCCCAAAACGCTGGGCAGCGGGTCAACAACCATCCACTGATGCGAATCAAAAACTGCCTTTAGATTCTGGGTGATTCTCATCCCTGTCCTTCCTTGATCTCACACAAAGAATTTACTGAACCTACCAAAGACCTTTCCCCTATTATGTTAATAATTCTTTAGATACTAATGCAGCATTCAGGCTATCCATGTGTTCTCCCTAACTTTTACTACATAGGCAGCCCACCCTCTATCTCTGTCATACTCAACCAATCAATCAACAAACATTTATTAAGCACCAAGTATGTGCCAGGAACTGTAGTGGGCAGTGGGAATACAAAAAGAGGCAAAAGACACTCCCTGCCCTCAAGGAGCTTACGATCTGATGGGGGAGACAAATATATGCAAACAAACATGTATAACACAAGCCATATACAGTCTAAATCGGAAATAATTAACGGAGGGAAAGCACTAGAATTAAGAGGGGTTGAGGAAGGTTTCCTGAAGATGGGATTCTAGTTGACACTTAAAAATCAGGGGAGTCAGTAGGTAGAATAGTGGAGGCAGAGCATTCCAGGCATAGGGGACAGCCAAAGAAAATACGGAGCTGAGAAACGGAGTGTCTTCTTCATAAAGCAGCCAGGAAGTGGTGGGAAATAAGGTATAAGAAGGCTGGAAAGGGTGGAGGGGCCTAGGTTATAAAGGGCTCTGAATGCCAATCAGAGGATCACATGTGCTCATGATGTCACTTATGCCACTTTTTATATCTACAATTGAGGACCTACCACCTGCTACTTATGTCCTGTGCTCAGCTGTTCCCTAGGCCAGTGATGCTGTTCTTAAAGTAGATTAGATAAAAGATTTCTAAAAGCTAACTATGATCCAGGCACTGTCCTGAGCTGGGAATACAAATGCAAGCAAAAAGACAATTCCTGCCTTCAAAGAGTTTACAATCCAGTGAGGGGAAGCAACACATAAAAGGAATTGACAAGAGGAGGGGAGAGGTACCCTCACAGGGGCATGGTGGAAAAGCAGTTGGGAGAGTCAGGAGCTGAACCAGGTGAGCATACCTGGTATGAGGACCTCCTCAAATGGAAGTTCCAAGGAAGAACTTAGCAGCTGGACGTGGGTGGGATGGAGTGGGGTGGCAGAGATCTCTCCAGAATGAGAAAACTGCTGGGGCCTATTGAATATGTACCCAAGCTTTAAAACCTAACTGAACACTATCCTTCATCATCAACGGCTTCCTGGATCCCCAGATGGTAATGCTCTTCTCTCTGTACCACACACAAAGCACAGTTTTGCAATTCTCTGATATTATCTGTATTTTATAATACAGTTATTAGAGTTTTAACTCCCTCTAGACTGTAAGCTTTGTATCACCCCCAGGGCCTCAAGCAGTGCTTTGTAAACAGCAGGTGGTTATTAAATGTATTCAATGAACTTGGCTCAGTTTTTGGGAGGGGAGGGGAGAGAGAGAGAGAGGGGAGAGAGAGAGAGAGAGAGAGAGAGAGAGAGAGAGAGAGAGAGAGAGAGAGAGAGAGAGAGAGAGAGAGAGAGAGAGAGAGATTGGCTCTTTTAGGAATTAATTATTATTAAAAAAAAGATTCCAGAGTAATTCTGCTCCTTTTTGGATCAAAACCATGAGCATTGTCAAACCAGCCTGTAATAGACTCAGTTTTTCAAAAGAGCCCTTATTTCCACCAGCCTCCAACAACTGAGCCTCCCAGTCCAACTCTCTATAAAGACTTACAACACACTATTAAATTCACTGCACCACCCTCTTCTCTAGGCTCATTATTATCATCAGCCCAGGGGTAGGTTAGGAGCAAAGTAGAAATCTTCAAAACTGAAAGGGGAGGGTGGCCCTTTTCCTTATTTAGGGGCCTCTACCCCAACTCTGAGTATACCCATTGTTCTCAAACTCCCTTTTCCCATCTAAAAACAGAAAATTACAAACTGTTTACTTCCTATTATGCAAGCATTTTGAGGCTTTACAGGCTAAACTGTAAAACAAAGGGAGGGGGAATTAAAAGGATCTCAATGCACATGTCCCTTCACTTTGGTAACAAAAAAAAATATTATAAAAGGCTTAAACAGTCACATTAGTTTAAAAAAATTAATCCCATTTTAAAAAATTTGCAATTATGTCCCATGCAAATCATTATCAGCTTTTATTGGGATGAATTTCAGAACAATATATCAGATTGAATATTCCTCTTCCCATATATCAGAACATTCCCCACAGCTAAGTATCTGATATCCTTTCACTATGGTGTGAACCAAAGTGTGTGTGTGTGTGTGTGTGTGTGTGTGTGTGTGTGTATCTATATCTATATCTGCACACATATATATTCATATACACATATATATATGTTTATATTTATAAATAGCCTTCCTTATAGATATTTGCATTTAAAGCATCCACCTCTGGAAGCCTTGGACCTTTGGTAAAGACAGACACTTGTGGGGTTTTCTAACACCCCAGTCTTGAAAACTGGGCTAAGAAGGACTTTGGTTGTTCCTAAATGGGATGCAGCAATTTAATGAGAACTAAAAAGGATCTATTAAAGCAACTGAATATGCTGCACCTTGGAAAGGTGGAGATCATGAAACTAAAGGCCCAAATTTAGGAGTCCAGGGAACTATGGGCCTCAATAATTTGAACTTGAAAAAGAATTTGAAGCTTCTTATATCCTCCCCAGAGCTATAAATAGGAATTCTTGAGCCTAAAGGAAAGGTGGGACACTAACCTGAGGAGAAGGAAATTTACTGGAATGAATTTTCAGAGTTTTCTTAGTAGAGATGTTGGAGTGGTTTGCCATTTCCTTCTCCAGCTCATTTTACACTTGAAGAAACTGAGGTATATGTAATTAAGTGACTTGCCCAGGGTCACAGGCCCAGGCCAGGCACTCTATCCACTGTACCACCTATCTGCCCTGGTGTCTCAGCCTTCCCGAACCACAGTTTTGTGCTTCCCTATAATCTTGTCCTCAGAATACAAGTTGTATTAAAATTATACTTGATTTTGGTCCCCTTTACCCACCACCTTCAGTCAGTATATTAAATTTTGAAGTAACCAGTATAAAAGTGAAATGGAAAGAAATAAGATTGCAAAGGGACACCCAGACGACATTTTATAAGTTATGCTCCTGGATCTTTGTCATATATTAACCAAAAATCCCATCCTGACAACATGTACGGAATCAGGGCCAATATCTAGACTCTAATGTCAAGGTTTTTGAACCTACAATATGACAAATTCAGACATTCCCAGAACACCAGAAGACACTGATCATTTTGAGAGAATGTGGACATGTTAGCTTTAAAGTTCTACTGACAACTTTGAGATGATTTTGATATGTCAATAAACTAACCTGAAGGTGGCACAGATAAGACTTAGTCTGTTCTTCCCTCCCCCCCCCCAAAATAACAAAACAAACAAAAAAACAATGAGATCTCAAACTCTTGCCCAGGAACTCTTCCCTCTCCGTATAGGGTCCATGCTGCCTGGTGCTCCCAGCTCTCCCCGAGGATTACATGAGTGATGCTCTCTGCCTTTCTTCCCTCCCCAACCTCCTTCTCATACTATCTTCTTTCATGAGCCTATCCTGTCCCCACACTCTCTGCCTCGATACCCCTTTCACCATCTGTCTTACTACTTCCTGTCCTTTTTTGCCTTCCAAACCCTCTGTGCTTATCAATGTGTGACTGCCGTTCCATTTCCACTGCGAGTGCCTGCCTACACTTATAATTTCATAAATGAATTATCAATTTACATGCCATTGGATAAGATTTAGTGAAAGAATATAACAATAAGGTCTTTTCATGACTTATCTTTGAGATGTCACCTTTGCATTGCCTCCTTCCCCTCACCAGAAGGGAGAAAGGGAAAACAAATTTATTAAACATTTATTAAACATCTCCTATGTACCAAGCACTTTATAGATTAGATAGATAGATAGATAGATAGATAGATAGATAGATAGATAGATAGATAGATAGATAGATTGATTGATTGATTGATTGATTGATAGATGACACATTCTTTGATCTTCAGCATAATCTGTGGTATTATAGCGGAGGAAACTGAAGCAGATAGAAGTGACTTGCCCAGGATCACAACAGCTAAGTGTCTGAGGTCAGATTTGAACTCAGATTTTCCTGACTCTAGGCTCAGAGCTCTATCTGTTGTCCCTTTGCCTTTACCTAACATCAGAAGGAAGGCAAGGAAGAAGGGAGAAAGAAAGGGAGGCAGGGAAGAGAGAGGGAAGGAAGGAAGGAAGGAAGGAAGGAAGGAAGGAAGGAAGGAAGGAAGGAAGGAAGGAAGGAAGGAAGGAAGGAAGGAAGGAAGGAAGGAAGGAAGGAAGGAAGGAAGGAAGGAAGGAAGGAAGGAATCATAATGGTACAGATTTATTTTATAGGGCAAGCTCTGGATAAGATTGAAGTCGTTCTAGTTTACAAAGCATGTTCTTTACAATGATCCTGGTAAAAGGTTCATTCAAGCATCACCCTTCAATACTCCAATGTAGATCATGGGGATGATGGGGTTTCTTCTTTCTACCACCCCATCATGCTTTGGTAGATGACTACTATGAGGACTATAGCTAACAGACTTCATCTCCTGGTGACGGTCTATCATTGAACCTATACCTTGAGCCCCTTTGTCTTGAGAGGGCCTGCCAGGGCTTGCCACCCCCTGCAAGTTTAACCTAATCCTAATGGGAGCAGACAAATGATACCTGCTGCTTGTTGTCTCAATTTATTTCGAGAAGCAGCAGAGTGATCATTAGATTGGGAGTCAGAAGATTTGGGTGATAATCCCAATTCTTCCACTAGAGCTGATGGGACCTAGGACAAGCCACTTAAAAACTTCATGCCTCCCTTTCCTCGTCTGTCAAAGAGAAACAATCCCACTTGCATTAGCTACCTCCCAGGACTATGTACAAAGTTAAGCTACTTCACATCATTTCAGCATTGCTGCTTGGCATCTTCCCATCTACTTTAGGGGAGACTTTTTTTCATACCTGGATGCAGAATTGCATATAAAGAAAAGTCACTTCCCTTGTTCTACTAACCATCACTTTCTCCCCGAAGCCTAACAGCTCTCACTGCAACTTCTCGTTTTTTCCTCTATCAGGGAAAAAGAAGCTGTTGGCTTTGGAAGCATCTGTTGAGTCGTTTCAGTCATGGCCAATTCTTTGTGACCCCATTTGGGGGTTTTCTTGGCAAAGCCACTAGAATGGTTTGCCATTTCCTTCTTCAGCTTGTTATACAAATGAGGAAACTGAGGCAAACAGGGTTAAGTGACTTCCTCAGAGTCACACAGCTAATAAGTGTCTGAGTCCAGATTTGAACCCAAGAAGTTGAATCTTTCTGACTCCAGGCCCAGCATTCTAGATGCTGCATCACCTAACTGCCCTCGGAAGCACCACTGGCTGTTAAATGTTGAATCAGATCCAGAGAGGGATGGCTTGCTCCCTCTTAGTTGTAGATTTGAGTCTAGAACCTAGGTCCCTTGATTCTCAATTCAGAGTGCTTTCTGATATACCCAAGTTATTAAATGACTAGAGAACAAAATATTGAAGGAACTGGGACAATTTATTCTAGAGAAGCCCAAGGGATAACCTTCTAATGGTCTTCTACCCAGAGCAACCTTGCACTTTACTAAAATCCTCAGATCTTTTTTAGACAAACTGCCAGTTCTCTTAGCCTGGCATCCATCCTCTCCATCTGCTGACACACTCAGATTTATTGGTGTACCATCCCTGGTAAACCAAGCTGGTGTGGTCTTGGTACCTGGGGGCCTTCGGGAGAATAAGGGCTGGTGGAGAGAGAGAGAGAAAGCTGGCTGGTTTGGCAAAAACAACTGCTTGCCAAATATAGAATAGGCCTCCTTAATCTAGGAGTTATGGACTTGTTTTAAAAAATATTTCCACAGCCATTGGTTTCTTTTGTAAATCTTCATATTTTATTTTATGCATTTAAAAATATTGTTCTAAGAAGAGTTCACCAGAGGGATCCAGGACACACACACACACACACACTCTCTCTCTCTCTCTCTCTCTCTCTCTCTCTCTCTCTCTCTCTCTCTCTCTCTCTCTCTCTGATTAGGAAACCCTACTACAGATTATAGTGGCCAGATATCCACAGTACTGGAAGGCAAGCCATCAAGTGATTCTATTTAGTATTCCATGTTCCTGTGTTTGTAAGCTTCCTGTCCAGTCAAAACCTCAGAAGTCTACCCCTCCACTTCTATTCTTGAGCTATCCCAAGAGTTCCCAGTGAACCAAATGCCTGTCTTTGAAATGGGGAATGAAAAAATAAAATACCTTATATGTAAAAAAAAAAAAAAAAGAAATGGGGAATGAGCCCAGGGTGCTCAATGGGGCCATCACACAGACATAACAGACAGATACCCCCACAAGTTCAAAAGCCTGGCAAATGAGTCCTTCCAAGGTTGAAAGGGCCAGAGATCTCTTTCTTTGCTCTGCAAAGCTAGACTGAGTCTCAGTGATAGGCCAGAGGGGAAAAAGCTAAGCTGAGCAGAGTCTGTTATGAATAGACTGGAGCAAGCCAGAGCCCAGGAACTGCCAAACCAGCCATCTCTCTCTCTCTCTCTCTCTCTCTCTCTCTCTCTCTCTCTCTCTCTCTCTCTCTCTCTCTCTCTCCCCCTACCCCCACCACAGGCCCTCATTCTTCTAAAGCCACCCGTACCAACTTGGCTTTGCCAGGCACAGCACACCAATAAATCTGAGTGTGTCAGCAGGTGGGGAAGACAGATGCCAGGCTAAGAGAAGCAACAGATTGTCTGGAAAAGATCTGGGGTTTTAGTGAAGTGCAAGCTCGCTTCAAAGTCTCAAAGTCAATAATGGGATATGACTGCCAAAAAAACTAACAGGAGTTGGGGCTCCATCAAGAGTAGCAGCTTCCAAGAATAAAGAAAGGGGCCACAGGCCCAATGGACTCTGAGCTGATCAGATTCCATCTGAAATACTGTGGTCAGTGTGGGGGTCAGAAAGGTCAACGATTTGCTGGAGAAAGTCCAGAGGAAGGCAAACAGAAGGAAATGCTGAAGGAATGAATTTTTGGCCTCAAGAAGAGAAAACTCAGGAGGGAATCATGATTCCTATAGAGACACATGTACAAGATTGTCATTCTGAAGAGAGAATAGACTTGTTTTCCCCCAAAAAAACCAAGAGCAATAGATAGAAGCTATAATATAGATTTGGTTTCCAGGACAAAGGTGAGGGGAATGACCCAAAACTTTCCAACCATTAGGGCTATCCAAAAATCGATTGGGCCACTATGTGGTTACCCATCATTGTTGTCTTCAAGTCTTCAAGCAAAAGTGACTTTTTTCCCAAATGACCACTCAAAGAATGAGTTGTAGTTGACGGGATTCTTTGGGGGCTATGAGTTGAACCATGTAGCCTCTGAGGCTCCTTCCAACTCGCAAAATTCTGTTATTCTGTGACCCCAAGATAAAACCAAGTCCGTGTCCCTCCAAACACAGGCTCAGCTGGAGAAAGAATGATGCAGGAGGTAGAAAAGTACTTAGCAAGGGGCTAACAACACACCTGAGTCCCAGCCCCTCCCTAAGCAGCTGTGTGACTTGGGCTGGGTCTCTTCCAGTCCTAAATCTATGATGCTGCAGTGTCTCTGGTTGTCATTTCCTCATCTGTAAAATAATGGAGCTGGGCAAGATTGTCAATTTTGATTTCCCTTCCATTTCTGAAATTCTAATTTTCTATGATATAGCCATGACAAATCCTATTGACTGAGAACTGATTGAACACCATCTGGTTTCATTCCTGGGTCAATGAATTGTCTGGAGCTGATGCAGCATTATATTCCAGCTTCTGATTATTTTGTAAACCCCCCCCCAATTTTCTTCTTCCTCAGATTCCCAAGGTTTCTTCCAGATCTTTAGCTTGTTATGCAAAAGAACCTACCTGTGAAAAATTTACTCTTTCTAAAGGCAATCTCTGTCTGTCCATCATCCATCAGTCCATCTGTGTGTGTCTGTCTGTCTGTCTCTGTTCTGGTACCCCATACAAACCCTGTCCCCAGTTCCTATCTTCAGATACACCTAGCACTTGCTATGGTGGTATCACAAGTTACAACTCCTCTGCCCCTATTAAAGACCTTCATTTTGTTTATACTGATCATTTTAATAATTTTCAAGTTGACACCTACAACCCCGATCAATCCTTCTTTCTTTTCCTAAATTCTGCCTCCTCTCGCCTCACCCCCACCATGAACCTCAGAGCAAATGTGCCACAGGCCCACCTCTAAATACTTTCATTGATGTTTCTGGCACTGATCCACAAGTGAAGTTAGCCATAACTGTGTCCTAATACTCACAGCCTGCAGCACAATAGTCATAATAATAATTTATAGAGCACTTTCAGGTTTTCAAACCGCTTTAGAAATATTACCTCATGTTATCATCACAGCAACTGAGGAGGATTGCTATTATAACACCCTTTTTTACACTGAGAAAACTGAGGCAGAGGTTAAAGAACTTGTCTAAGCTTATGCCGCTAGTTCAGATCTGAAGCCAAATTTGACCTCAGGTCAAGTGCACCTTACCCACTGGGCCTCTAGCTATCTCAAGATATCAAGCCAGCTTTGGTGCTGTGAAGGCTTTCAAATGAAGAGGGATTTATTATTTTCTATCCACAAAAGCCTCCACCATTTCTACTGCTCCAAAGACGCTGCCTTATTCAACCACAGAGGGCTGGAAATGCTGCTGGAAGCCTTGTGGGCCTAAATGTGCCTCTTGTTTTAATACTGGGAAAAAAAAGGTATTGGACACCCAGGGTAGCAAAAAGCAAATTGACCTCTGTTGTCTGTTCATCAGCAACTTCTCTGCCAGGCTGGGGGAATGTCCAAACACAGCGGCCCCAGCAGAAACCCTGTGGTGCTAGGTCAGCCTGTGATAAACCCAGAGTTGGCAGAGGAGAGCTTCCTGTCGACAGGAAGTAAAGAATGGAGATTAAGTTATTTTCAAAGTGGGTAAAAGGAAGAGGTGAGTGAAATTAGGATTAACCACTGCCCTGCCTGGTAGAATAAGCAGTGATTTTATAAAATATTAACTTCAAGAGCAAGGGAGGCAGTATGGATCAGCATGGAAACATATTGTCAATATGGCCACACTTGGAAGACTGCTTTATAATCGGAGAACAAAATGGGCAGGGCAGGGGGTGGGAGTGGGTATGGGTGGGAGGATGGCTTCTTGATGGCTTGATGGCTTTATCTGGTTCTCCAAGGGAGGTTAACAGTGCCAGTCTCACAGAGAAGTCACAGTTACTTAGCCAACCAAACCGAGACCTCTGTTTCCACTCAAAACTCATCAGATCACCTATCTCATATCTATGGGCCCCATGATTGTTTTTTGATGTCACTTAGCACAGTGAATGGCACATGGCGGCTGACTTGTCTTGATAAGGTTTAACAGATCTTGAACAAATCCAATACACCACTGTAGGGTAAGAATAGCTTGAAGAATAACGATGGCCAATACATTTTCAAATGGGTCTCCCTCAAAAATTTGCACTGGGTTGAGTGGATAGAATTGCTTATTTGGGGGCAAAAGAAAGACTACTAAAAGAGAAAGGTAGGAAAATGGTGGAATCTTTTCAGCCTAATGCTCAGAGTGCCAGGCTGTTCAGTAACCTTGGGGAAATGCTCTCTCAGCAGCAAGGCAGTCTAAGTCAGATGGTGAAAGATAAATAAAATTATGAGAGGGAGAACAAAATAAAGATGAACTATCAAGAGTACACTTATTTGCCCAAGCGCTTAAGAAAAATACGAACTGATTAATAGTTGAAGCAATGGACAGAAATGAACTTTTTAAAAGGATAGAGAAGATATTGACAAGTCATAATACTCCTAAGCTTTTAGTCTAGTGAGGAAGAGATCAATTATCCTTAATAACATCCAGAGTTGTCCTTACCATATTCAAACATGCTTTGATACATCCTGGAATCAAAAGAAAACAAGCACGAAAAAAAAGCCCTAATGAAAGGTCTGAAGCCAATAAAAGGAGGGGAGAAGATTCTGATGTGTGAGAAAAAATGGTAACATAAAAGCCACTAGCTAGATTGTGTATTCTGTACTACTGCTCCTTCTTTTGGGGCATAGCTCAATTTTGAATATTTGTCCCTTAGGTGAAAAAATGTTCTGGCAGCTAAATTAATGAATTAATCATAATACTATGTGGTTTTTACAAAATGCTGTTCATCCAAAGATTTCAAAACAAATTGCATAAACATATGGAGGTCGGTGAGAGAGAGAGAGAAGAAAAGAGAGAGGGAAAAGGAGAGGGGGAGAGAGAGGAGAAGTGAGGGGAATAGAGAAAAGATAGAAAAGAGAGGAGGGGAGAGAGGAAAAGACAGAGGAGGGGAAAAGAGAGGGAAGAAAAGAAGAGAGAGAAGGGAACAGAAGGAGAGACAGAGACAGAGAGAGTGGGGCAAGGGAGAGGGAAAGGAAGAAAGAGAGGCTGGTTCTTATCCTGCCCATCACTTACTGTGACCTCCAGGAAGTCACTTACACACTCAGTTTCCTCACTTGTAAAGTGAGGGTTTGCACTAGGTGACCTATGACATTCATCTGGTTCTAGATCTATAGTCCTGTGATTCAAATGCTTTCTTCAGGGGCAGCTAGGTGGCGCAGTGGATAGAGCACCGGCCCTGGAGTCAGGAGTACCTGAGTTCAAATCTGGCTTCAGACACTTAACACTTACTAGCTGTGTGACCCTGGGCAAGTCACTTAACCCCAATTGCCTCACTAAAAAAAAAAAAAAATCAAATGCTTTCTTCACCATAACCCTGTGTGGGAGGCAGTGCGTGGCACACACTAAGCACTTAATAAATGCTTTCTGCCTGACTGACCATTTGAGATTTATGACCCTCATTTTAGAGGTGAGGAAACTGAGGTTCAAAAACAATCACACAGCTAGCAAGCCTCAGAGCCAGGATTTAAGTCAAGACCCCCTGATACTAGGACCAGCCCACTATCCTCCACCAATCCTCTCTGACCATTAACTGACAATTTAGTATTGACCACCTATTCGTAAAATTAGTCAGGAAGATTCACCTCCCTGAGTTCAAATCCAGCCTCAGACACTTGACTAGCTCTGTGACCCTGGGCAAGTCATTTAAACCTGTTTGCCTCTGTTTCCTCATCCATAAAATGAGCTGGAAAAGGACATGGCAAACCACTCCAATATTTTTGCCAAGAAAATTCCAAATGGGGTCACAGAGAGTCAGATGCATCTGAAATGACTGAACAACAACAAATTTGTAAAGTAGGAATAATAGGATTATAGGATCATATTTAGAACTGGACAGACCTTAAAGGCTGTTTAGTCTACCCCTCTTGTTTTACCGATAAGGAAGCTGAGGGTGAGAGATTATGGGAGAGTAAGCTAAAAGGGAATCTGAATCCAGGGCCTTTGATTCCAAATCCACTGTTAGTTTTTGTTCTTTGTTTTCCAGTTCATTACATTACCTCTCCTAGGAGAGAGATGAGGGAGTCTGAGCCTGGGGACCACATTCTCTCTCTCTCTCTCTCTCTCTCTCTCTCTCTCTCTCTCTCTCTCTCTCTTTCAGGATCACACAGCTAGTAAGTGTCAAGTGTCTGAGGCCGGATTTGAACTCAGATCCTCCTGAATCCAGGGCTGGTGTTTTATCCACTGCGCCATCTAGCTGCCCAAGGACCACATTCTCAATTTCTTGAATGGCTTGCTGGCCCTTCATAAATTTACTCATTTCTATGTAAATCATTTCTTTTTTTTCCTTTTCTTTCTTTTTTTCTTTTTGTTTTCAGGGCAATGACGGTTAAGTGACTGGCCCAGAGTCACACAGCTAGTAAGTGTCAAGTGCCTGAGGCCGAATTTGAACTCAGGTCCTCCTGAATCCAGGGCAGGTGCTTTATCCACTGTGCCACCTAGCTGCCCCTCTATGTAAATCATTTCACTGGGCAGGCTCCCTATCTGGATTGTAAATTCATTTCTTTAGTATCTGCCCACCACCTCTCACCCCACGCATAGAATAAGGTTTAGAAAGCAAAATGCATTAAAAAAATACTTCTTGCTTTGGGCTTCATGAATGTCCACTTAGGGAGAGATACCTTTCCAATATTCTGGTTCTCTCCCTGTGGTTACCCACAGTAATGCAATAAAACTTGGGAAACTGAAAAAAAAAATTGTCCACTTAGCCAATCAAGAACTGATGATTCGAAAGGTAGTTCTGAAACGTATTCTGGTCTTACCCTTGAACCCAAGAACCAAAGAGTCTACAATCCATATGGTTCAACTGAGGGACTCTCACATTTATGCAGAGAAAGACATGAACCAACAAAAGAAAATAGGTCCCTTTGCCTGTATCCTGGGGCCCAGGGTTCATTGTGTCTCTGACAAGTTCACAGGATCTTAAGGTTTTGGAGCTGGAAAGAACAACCCCTTCATTTAACAGATAAAGAAAAATGAGGGCTAGAGAAGTTAAGTCATTTGCTCAAGATACACAGGTAACAGGGCAGCTAGGTGGCGCAGTGGATAAAGCACCAGCCCTGGATTAAGGATGGACATGAGTTCAAATCTGGCCTCAGACACTTGACACTTACTAGCTGTGTGACCCTGGGCAAGTCACTTAACCCCAATTGCCTCACAAAAAAAAAAAAGAAGAAGAAGAAGAAGAAGATACACAGGTAACAATGCCAGGATTCAAATCCATCTCTTCAGGCTTCAAAGCCATACACTTAACTATGGTGACTTTCTGGTACACACTGGGCCAAATGGGTAGGCTCTGTCAAAATGGTCAATATTTCTCTGCCTGGGTCTGAGGTTTCTCTTGGACTTGGTGGAGGTCAAACCCAGGCCTCAGACACTTACTAGCCATGTGATGTTGAGCAAGTCGATTAACCCTATTTGCTCTTCTGTAAAAAACAAAAACAACAAAAACAAACAAAAAAACACAAGGGGCAGCTAGGTGGCGCAGTGGATAGAGCACCAGCCCTGGAGTCAGGAGTACCTGAGTTCAAATCCGGCCTCAGACACTTAACACTTACTAGCTGTGTGACCCTGGGCAAGTCACCTAACCCCAATTGCCTCACTAAAAAACAAACAAACAAACAAAAAAAAAAAACCCCCACGACATGGAGAAGGAAATGGCAAAGTACTTTTGTCAAGAAAACCCCAATGGGGTCATGAAGAGTTGGAAGAGTTGGGAATCATCTGATTAGAGATGATAATTGAACCTGTCGGGGCTGCCCAGCTCACCAAGTGAGGTTCTATAGGAGTAGAGGACCTACAAAAAATGTGCTTGGGGGCATGACATGACAAGACCTAGAGGCTGTGGTCAGACAGGAGGAGAACCAAGAGTGTGCAGTGTTACAAAAACCTAAAAAAAAGAGAACCTGTAGAAGAACTCCATCAGGGGGCAGCTAGATGGCATAGCGGATAGAGCACTGGCCCTGGATTCAGAAGGACCTGAGTTCAAATCCGGCCCCAGACACTGGACACGTACTAGCTGTGTGACCCTTGGCAAGTCACTTGACCCCAATTGCCTCACTAAAGAAGAAGAAGAAGAAGAAGAAGAAGAAGAAGAAGAAGAAGAAGAAGAAGAAGAAGAAGAAGAAGAAGAAGAAGAAGAAGAAGAAGAAGAACTCCACCAATCCAATGACACCACTCTGGTTTCTTCCCCATGGCTATTTTCCTTCATATCCATTCCAAATTCAATCTCATTCATTTCTCAATTGTGCTGAGTAGTGATGTAAGTCAATATTTATTTCAGGTATCCAACAATACTATAGAACCATCCCCCCTGGCCCAGCCCTAGCCCCAGTCCCAGTAATGCCCACATCAGATGCCCTCCCTTTTCTGGGACTCTAACTGTGGCTAGAGGAACTACTTGGACAGGAGTTATTGTTTCTTTAACTCATACAGAGTGGCCAGGATTGACAGCCTCAAGAAGTCTGCCATCTCTACAGAGACACGCTAGGCACACATCCCCACCAACAGTCTGCCCCTGTTAGACTGGACCAATATTGTACCTCGTCCATACTCCTTGACCCACCATCTGCTCTTTTGTCTATTTTTATCCTTTCCCTTCAGTGACTATGCCGGCTTTCTGGAACACCTGTCCCAGGCGGGTACAGTGACCTATGCATTCTGCCAGCAGTGCCCTGTGGTGCAGAAATGAGAAACTCAGCCAAGCCATAAGTGCTCTGGTCCTACCTGAGCATCCTTCAGACTCCTACCAAGGCCCCTTCTCTCAAAATCTCTCCCTCCTCACTCAGTTTCCTACTCCCAGTCTCCTTGATCAAGGTTCTGATGACCCAGTCATTAATAACCACAATGATAAGACTGTAATATGATGAATTTCAGCCGTAAACAGTACAGCTGCCTTCACCAGAGGCAGCAACAAGACAGATAAGGACAAGAGAGAACCCATTTGCTCTCGGCCAAACAAACCTCACTTGCAGACACATTTATTATACCAAGAATTACTCTCCAAAACCATTCCTCACCCCCATCACCAAAAAGTACCTATGAAAGAAAAACACCTTTTAAAATATATTTGAAGTATTATCACCTAAAGCCTTGAGCAGGGGGTGGAGGAGAAGAAAAAAAGAGTACAAGTATTAGCCAAAATCCATCTAGTATTTCAGGACCCCAAAGCTCCCTACGAATAGTACTTCTATCCGTATTCTTCCTTTTCCTTTCTTTTCTTCTTCCTTTCTCCCACTTCTCCCTAGCTAAGATACATTCAGGCCCTGACCAGGGAACTGATAATAAGAGTTTCCATTTACATAGAACTTTGTAGGTACTAGCATTTTTGCACATATAACCTCACAAAAGCTCTTTGGAGTAGATAATTCAAGCATTTATTATTATTATTAATTATTATTATTATTATTATTATTATTATTCCCTTTTTAATGGATGATGCAACTGAGGTTCAGAGAGGTTATGTGCTTGTCTAAGGCCACAGAGCTAGTATGGTTCAGGATCAAGATTGGACCTAGAACTTCTAACTCCAAGTGCAGGGCTTATTGTATATATCGCACACTGCTTCTTACTGCTATGATTCAAAATGGTCCAAGCAAAGGTCAAAATCAGGTCTCTTAACTCTCCTCCCTTCATGCTGAATTGCTTTCCCCCCACCCCAACTGTTTTTTTTTGGGGGGGTGAGGCAATTAGGGTTAAGTGACTTGCCCAGGGTCACACAGCTAATAAGTGTTAAGTGTCTGAGGCTGGATTTGAACTCAGGTCCTCCTGAATCCAGGGTCAGTGCTCTATCCACTGCACCACCTAGCTGCCCCTCTACCCCAACTTTTTACATTCAGACTTGAGTTCAGTTCACTTCCATCATGTTTAGGATGGTCATGGATAAAATTTAACTCCACATCTCCAAGTTTATGTACCATGGGTTAGCCTCTTCCTCTCCTACGTCCCTAAACATATCATATCAAGGATATCATGGAGGGAGGATGGATAAATGGTGGTGATTAAGGTAGAGGCTAAGGTGGGGGATTCTGCAGTTTTTACCAAACCCATCACAAGACCTGACTTACTCCCCTCCCTAGGTTCCTATGCCTGGAGATGGGGATCAGCTGCCATGAAATATAGATGAAAATCTTGGGGGTAGAAGAAGGGGTAAGGGAGAATTCTCAATAAAAGTACGAGCTACTTGTTCACAGAGAGACAGGAGGCCCCACGATGTCCTAGTCAAAGAACATATTGGAAATTACCACTGAAACAAAGCCACAGTAAGATGCTAATGCTGAGGCCTCGACATACATGAGGCAGATCTTTCAGGATACAGGTGTCTCTGGACTCCTATTCTAGGAATGGCATTCTCCCACCTAAGCCAGTTACCTTCTTCACTAAGTCTAGTGGCTGGCTGCATGGGAAGGCAGATAACACTGCCACCTAGGTGGCCTAGGATCACCTCAAATTCAACATGGCTAAAACAGCCCGCATATTCCTGCCAGATTACTTTTCTTAAAATACTGCCTCAGAGGCACATGGTGGCTCGCTCAGGCCTATAGTCTCTTCTACTGGAAAGTCTAAGAGCGAATTTTTTGAGCTCAGGAGTTCTGAGTGGCAGTGGACTGTAACGATTGGAATAACGCCACCTGCTGGAAACTTACTGTAGAAGAGTTCCACCCATGAAATGAAGGTCTTTGAGGGCAAGACCAGGAGTCTTTTCTTTGGCGTCAGGAAGTGACGCCGGCTAGTGGGAGGAGGAAGGAAGAGACTGAGGCTCTATTCCTGAGGACGCTGGTGGAGAGGGGAGCTAGAAATGTGCTCTCCCTTTAATAGATAGGAATCTAGACCTTTTCTTCTCTTTACCAAATTCTTATTCTCCTTAATAAATGCTTAAAAGTCTAACTCTTGCTAAAGCTTATAATTTATTGGCGACCACTCATTAGATATTTTAGACAGTTTAGCTAGAATTTTAGCCCTTAACAGGACAAAGCCTACCTACTGCGTGTGCACAGAGTCAGAAATCAATTTAGCAAGTTTCTAGGAATAGGGGAACACCAGGTTGCCTAAGGAGAATAGAAAGGGCCACAAGTCAGAAACGAACAGGTCAAAATTCTCATGCTAACAAGTAGTGGGATCAGCCACTTTATGTGAAACATAGGAAGGGGTTTGTTTTTGGTTTTGGTTTTTTTGGCGGGGCAATGAGGGTTAAGTGACTTGCCCAGGGTCACACAGCTAGTTAAGTGTCGAGTGTCTGAGGCTGGATTTGAACTCAGGTCTTCCTGAATCCAGAGCCAGTGCTTTATCCACTGTGCCACCTAGCTGCCTCCAAACCTGGGAAGTTTTATAGGGAAATTGAGTCTTTAAAAAACACCACCACAATATCATGCTTCTGCCCTGACCCAAAAACTTTCTATAGTTCCCCACTGCCTACAGGGTAAAATCCAAACTCCTTCCTCATTCAAGGCCTTTCTAATTTTATCTCCTACAGCTTACCTCCCCAAACCTCTACTCCTAGTCAAACAGTTCTGCTTATTGTCCCCTGAACACACCAGGCACACATATCTCCAGTGGTCTGCTCATTCTTCTTCAATCTCTCCCAACTAATGCCATCCAGCTCCACTTCTGCTTATCTGAATCCAATATGCTTCAGGGAGAGCCCACTGGCCCTCTTCTTTGAAGTCCTTCCGATTCCATCCCCCTACCTACCCTCAATCCCTAGTTTTTGCTCCTTCATCTCGGTTCCCATAGTTCTTATTGTGTATTACAACCTGATAAAATTAGTTATCTTTTTCTGTGCTACTCTTACCTTTCCCCAACCCCCCAACTAAACCCTAGATCTTTGAGAACAAGGATTAGATCTAATACTTCTTTGTAGCACAGTCTTCTCTACTTGTCTAGAACCGATTCAAGAGTCCTAAAGGCACTTCATAAAAGCTTAATGAATTAAAGGTTCCCCTCCCACCCCACCTTCACCACCACCAGAATGGAACACAATACCTTGTACCTAGCTGGGGAAGAAAAAAATGTTGATTGACTGAAAAGAGCCTGAAACCAAAAAGCAACTGCCATCTTTAAAGATGGCTGGAGTAGGGGGCAGCTAGGTGGCACAAGTAGATAAAGCACTGGCCCTGCATTCAGGAGGACCCGAGTTCAAATCCTGCCTCAGACACTTGACACTTACTAGCTGTGTGCCTCTGGACAAGTCACTTAACCCTCACTGCACTGAAAAAAATTAAAAAAAGATGGCTGGACAACACCAAGAATTCAGCACTGGACAGCTATGGGTCTTGTGGGAGGCAGTAGGGAACTTGCCCCTGTGTCCTGTTCACAAAAGAATTGTTCCCACTTGCACAGCCTGACCTTCTGGTCTTTACCTTGCCATCTTTTTATTTTGCTTTCTAGTTTAATTCTTCTGACAGGACAGTGCCCTGGGAACCTAGTTCTAAGTTCATTTCTGCCACAGGACAATGTAGTTGTCACCCCAAAGTTTATCAAGCACCTCCTATATGCTCATCAATATGCTAGGCATTGTGATGCATGTAAGAGAAGACGTGGTCTCTGCCTTGGAGGAAGGAGCTCAAAGTCTAATTAGTACTTTTACTCCAACTAAAGTTGTCATCTTATAGAAAAATCTGGGCAGAACCTTCCTACCGGGCCAAGTTTGCAATGTAACAACTACAATTTCCAATGCCCATGCAAACCATATATTTTATCTTAAAAAAACAACCCAACAGCAGAAGTCAGCACCAATAGCTAAATTCTCCCACACATGGATCACTGTGTGGTCCACACCTGGTCGCACTGCTGCCATAGAGCTCAGGAAGGTGGAAGGTGGCTCCCATTCACCTGTTCTGCCTCCTCCACGTGGTTCCCAGCTGAGGAAGAGATGTCCAATGGTGCCATTCCTTCATGCTACCCCAAGTATCACCACCAAAGCAAACACCTGGAGTCCTACTCCTTTGTCCTCTATTACACAGGGCCCTATCCACAAGGTAGTTTGTGGATGGGATGATTTTTCCAAGAACCTCATAAACAGGGGAGAAGGATGAGGGCACGTGGAGAATGGATGGACCAAGGTGGTTTAACTCCTGGGTCTGCAGTCACATCATGAGGCTCCTCAAAGGAGGGAAGCAAGACTCGAAGCTCCCTTCTTCCTCTCGCCAGCATCCTTAGTCTTGACAATGACTGAAGTCAAAGCCCAGGTATGGAGTTTTACTTCCCGCGACAGCGGGGAGACTTAAGTGTGTGGCTCGGGGGTGGGGGGGGGGGTTAACGGGTTCGCTGGCACACAGCCCCAAGGGCCTCACCTCGAGAGCGAACAAAGTCTAGCTTCCAGAGGAAATCTATACCACCAAAGTCCGAACAGGCAAGTCGGGGAGGGGGAGGGGCGCAAGGGGGAGGGGCGTAACGCCAGCACGCGTTTGCTACCCACGCAACTTCCAAGGAGTTAGTGAAGCTAGAGTGGAAGTGTAAGGCAAAGGCGGGGGGAAAGGGGGGGGGGCTACCGACCCCACCCATCTCAACCCCAGGCTACAAAGGAAGGCAGGCAGGGAGGTTAGAAAGGGGCGGTGCAGCCGATGGAGGCCGAAAGCAGCCCGGACAGTTTGCTCTCCCCGTCTCCACCCACTGCCCCACCTCTCTCTCCTCCGCAGTACGCAGGCCCACGTCCGCCCTCTCCTCCTCCTCCTCCTCCTCTTCGACCGCAGCCAAAACCCTCTTCTGCAAAACAACCTCACAGCCTCCCACGAGCGCCCTCTCCCTTCCACACCGCTACGCCCGATCCAGCCATTTCTAGCTGCCCGCTAGCTGCCACTCGCCTGCGAGAACACCCCCGGCGCACCCTCACACTAGGTAGTGCGCGCGTACGCATCGGCAACACACACACACACATACACAAGCGAGAAAACAAAAACACACAAACAAAACCAAACACCGGCGCGCTTCCGCACGCGCGCTGCATCCGAGCTTTTTTTTGCAATCAGAAACCGCGAACACCGAGCGAACCACTGGCCCGGGCAACCTTAAAGTCAAGGGTGGACGTTGGGGGAAGGTCGGGGTTGGGGGAAGAGGGTTTATCCCTGGCACCCAGAGGCTGCGGAGCGGACTTCTCAAAGGGTCACGCTCGCCTAGTCCCGCGGGCGCTTTTGCATTAACTGTTTGCTCGCCAGGACTCTGCGAGCTGAGGCAGGACGGCACTGGGGGCCAGATGCAGGGGGGGTTGGGGAGGGAGGGGGGGCTGGACTCACTGGGATGTGCACCCGCAGCGATCGCTTCTTCTGGCCCGAACTCTTTTTGCCGCTGCTCCCTCCGGGGCTTGAAACATCTTTCTTCTTCTTGGTGTCCATGGCCGCACTTCCCATAACTTTAACGAGAAGTTAATTCCGGGTGACTTGTTCCTGGAATCCAGCAGCAAGCAACCTTCTCCCCCCCACCCCACCCCCGTAACCCTCCTCCCCTCTCGGCCCGCTTCTTTTGCAGAGGGAGGTTGGCTCCGTGGGTGCCCTTTTCTGACTTCGCTTCCCCTCCGCCCGGGGGCAAGTGCGTTCTTACTGGGGACTTCGGAAGCTGTCAGGGGAGTGGGAGCCAGGGGCCGGTAATTCGCCGCCGCTGCTGTCACCCCGCGAGGTGGCGGCGATGAAGAACCACCGTGGAGTTCAAATGTCCTCTTTCTCCCGCGAGGGTCATCAGGAGCAAAGCACAAAGTCAAAGAAAATGCTGCTCCGCGTGGAGCTCTTCCACCAGGTTGCACATGCCCACGGACTCCTGCGGAGTGACAAAGTTTCCTCCCCTCTAGTAAAGTTAAGTTACATTTTCTGCACCCCGCCACCTCCCCCACCTCCCTCCACTCCAAAAGCAGATTCCAGGAGACAGGTGCCAAAAAAAAAAAATCGTGGAAAGGCTCCTCCCAAGCGTCTATGCCTTAATTGGCAAATCTGGCGACAGCGAGACAGTTTGCAAATAAATACCAGCTCGGTGCCTGAAATTGGGTCCGTCCTCCTTTCTCAGGCAGGAGGGGGGGAAGAGGAGGAGGAGGAGGTGCGAATGCAAATACTCATTGCAATTGGGCTACCTCTTAGCTAGAAGCAGAAGGGTTCCGGCAGCCGCGGGGACTCACGCTTTCAGGGGAGAGAGGGGGACCCGGGGCAACTGCTCAGTGCCAACTAAGCGGCCTCTTTCCTCAATGCGCCTGCGACCAGTAGCGAGCTAAGGAAAGAACACACGGGCTGCAACAACCATGCACACAAGCCCTGGGCTCTAGAGCAGAAGAGGGGGTGCGTGCAGCGGACCCAGGCAACCTGGCTGGAAGACTGCAGGCTGCGCTACAGGAAGTGCACCGAAGAAAATGCAACTTTCTCTCTGACAGCCTCCTTCCTCTAGGAACATCTCTGAAGCCTCCGAGCCCAAGGTCGTGGCTTTTCTGCCGGGCGCCTCGGGGACGCAGCCCAGCCAGGGCGGCCGAGGATCCCTCCCTGGCTGTGCTCTTACTCCTGAGAAGGATGCATAGTTGATTCTGGGCTTGCATTCCCTCTCTGCAAGCTATCCGGAGCTGTGAAGAAGAGACACTGATTTCTCCGAGCCCCGCTACCCCCCACCCCTAGCCCCCAACCCAACACCTTGCAAACAACAACACTACTAATAATAACCCAGGCCTCCCCCACACTCCCAGCTGCAGTCCTTCACCTCAGTAGCAGAGACACTCAGTTTTCTGGAATGCCCCCCTTCCCGAATACGTGTCCTCTCCCCCAATCCACCCCCCACCCTCCCCTCCACTGCGGATATAATTGTGTACAGCAAGTCCTGGGGCTCTTGCGTTGTTATTCTGCCCTTTTTTTTTGGTCTTCGAGGTCCATCAGCAGTTGCGCAATCCATCCATCACGACGTGACCATCCCGGCGCTGTGGTGTGGGCTAAGATGCAGTGCGGGTGGGCGCCCTCCAGCCCTGGGATAGCTAACACACCCGGGGAAAGGGGTGGGCTGACTCCCCAAGAGGGTACGAGGGCTTTGGTGCTACGCGGAGGACCGGGAGGGCCACGTGTTTGCCAAGCTAACACTGCGGCAACCGCTGCCACCTCTTAGGCTGCAACGTTCCCCGCAGCTCCTTCCCTGGTTCTGAGAGGGAGGGGAGGTGTCAGTGTTTCGTACTTACCGAGACCATAGATGTGCGGGGTGCCCTCCTGAATAGGCACGAGGTCTGGAAGGAGGGAGGGAGGGAGGCGCATTGCTTCTGAAATTCATCCTGGCGCAGTCGACCTTCCAAATCAAGCCCCCCGGGGCCTCCCCCCTTGTGGGAGGGGGATGTTTACCCCCTCACCAAAGGTCACCCCGTCATCACCAAGGCTTTCGAAGCCAAGTCTGCAGTCTCTTCATTCAGCAACGTAAAGCTGACATTCAGAAGTAAATAGTGTGCTCCTATACGGTATCCCTTTGGGTGACGATATTGCAGGCATGGGAGGAGAAACATTTGGATTCATTCACAATGCTGATGCTTCCTCAACGTAGGTAGCATTGGAGTCTAGCTTTCTGCTTGCCCAATATTGATGCTCTTCAAAGGTCATATATTAGCAGTCTTCGGGCATTGTAAGAAGCAGATACTGCTTTAGAGGCGTCCTTTTCCACTCCACATTCCTAATTCGGTTTAACAGACATTTAATAAGGACCTGCCACGTGTAAGGTACTTGAAGATAAGCAGCCACCTCAAAATTAAATAGCTCACAAATAATCCTTTGTTTAACTTTTCTCCCAATTATAAATAGTATCTCTAATTCCTGGGAGGAAATTGATGCTCACAGAAGTTAACTATATAAATATATGTGTGTATATAAATATATATGCATATGAATAGATGTGTACATATAAATATACTGGTCACACAGCAAGTGTCAGTCTGAATTCCAACCCAGTGTATCACTCTTGTCCACAGTACTGTCTACTCAAAGATGAGAAAATTTAAAAAACAAAACAAAATAAAGAAATAAACCAGCTCTTCTTCTAGAGCTCATAACCAAAAGGGCATGTACATAAAGAATCATGATGCCATAGTAAAATTAATTGGAACAAAAGGGGGTATAGTTCGGGGCAGCTAGGGGGCGCAGTGGATAAAGCACCTGCCCTGGAGTCAGGAGGACCTGAGTTAAAATTCGAACTTGACACTTACTAGCTGAGTGACCCTGGGTAAGTCACTTAACCCTCATTTCCCTGCAAAGAAGGGGAGATATAGTTCTCTATGACTATGACTTCAGCGGGAGGGGAATCAGAGAAGGCTTCCTAAAGGAGGTAGCCTCAGGGCTTTGAATGAAAAGAAAATAGATTCCAGACACAGGGGATGAAATGAAAAGGGCACAGAAGTGGGAGATGAGGGAATGGCTAATAACCCAATTGGCTAGAACATAAGAGTGTGAAGAGAAGTGGTGTAAAATAAGGTTGGAAAGGAGCCCAGTTGTGGAGGGCTTTAAATTCCAGGCTAAAGGCTTCGGATTATACCTCATTGGCAATAGTTTTCCAAGGTATTTGAGCAAGAGAGTGACAGAAGAAGACTGGAGGTGGGGGCAGGGGACATCAGGTTGAATGATGAAGAAGAGATTGCTGGTAGAGATACCAGGGAGGAAGCAAGAAATAATAAAGACCTAACCTGGTGGACAGAAGGAAACAGCTGACTCCTAACCTCCTAACTCAATCGAAACTGCTGTCCCCGAGGTTACCAATGATTTCTTTGTTTGTTTGTTTTTTGCGGGGCAATGGGGGTTAAGTGACTTGCCCAGGGTCACACAGCTAGTGTCAAGTGTCTGAGGACGGATTTGAACTCAGGTACTCCTGAATCCAGGGCCGGTGCTCTATCCACTTCGCCACCTAGCCGCCCCACCAATGATTTCTTAATTGCCAATTTGGTCTTTTCTCTGTCCCCTTCATTCTTGACTTTACAATAGTTTACATTGCTGAGCGCTCTCTCTAGCCAGGCAGGCTCTCTCCTCTGTCGCTTTTCATGATATTGCTCCTTTCTCTGACCACTCCTCCTTAGTCACTCTTGCAAATTCATTTCTATCATGACTGTAGGTGATCTAGGGCCTTCTCTCTCTTTACACTCTTCTAACTTATACCTGGTGATGTCATCAGCCCCTTCAGCTTTAGCTGTCATTTCTATGCAGATAACTCACAGATCTATATAGTCAGTCACAGTCTTTTATCCAAGCTTTAGTCCCCCATTACTTATTGCCTATTGGACTTTTCAAAGTGAATGTCTTAGAGACATCTCAGACTCAGGGTCTCAAACCGAACTTTACCCCTAAACCCACCCTTCTTCCATATGTCCCTATTTTGTTGAAGGTACCAACATTCTTCCAGTCTACTGGTTCATAATCTTAGCATCAACTCAACTTGCCTCCCATAGCCAATCAATTACCAAATCTTGCCATTTCTACCTCCAAAGCATCTCACATGTATGACCCCTTCTTATTTTTACAGCTACCACTTTAGTTCAGGTCCTCATCATTCTTTGACTGGATTATTAAAAACAACCTCCTAATTGGTCTCCTTGATATAAATGTCCCACCATTCCAATTCATCCTACACACTGCTGACCAAGTGGTTTTCTTAACCACAGGGCTAATTTCGTCATCCCTCTTACTCAAGAAACTCCATTTTCTTCCTATTGCTTCAAGAATCAAATATAAATTCCCACTTATTTTGGGGTTTTTTTGGTGAGGCAGTTGGGGCTAAGTGACTTGCCCAGGGTCACACAGCTAGTAAGTGTTAAGTGTCTGAGGCTGGATTTGAACTCAGGTCCTCCTGAATCCAGGGCCTGTGCTTTATCCACTGTGCCACCTAGCTGCCCCCCACTTAGTTTTTAAAACCCTACACAACCTGGCCCTAATCTGTCTTTCCAACCTAATTGGACATTATTCCCACTTCCAAAAGCACAGGTCTGACCATGATATCCCCACCCTCCATTCACTAAACTCCAGTGACTGCCATTACCTCTAGAATTGAACCTAGGTTTCATAGGTTCACTTTTTAAGTCATCTGTACCTTTCCAGTAAATCCAGTGTTGATATTGAAACAGAGAATTGCATGTATTTGGCATCTGATTGAATGTGTGGGATAAGGATTGGAGACAAGTTAAAGATGACTCCCAGATCTTGGACCTCCATGACTGGGAGAAAGGTAATGCCATCAACAGAAATAGGCAAGAATTTTTGGAAGGAGTTAATGAGTTCCCTTTTGGGGTACCAGTGGAACATCCAAATAGGGATGCTGAACTGCATTTAGATCTTAGATGAGGGCTGTGTATGTAGATTTGAGAACATTCTGTATAGAGGTGATAATTGAAGACCAGAAAGCTGAGAGGGCACACACACACACACACACACACACACACACACACACACACATGGGAGAAGGCTAAGCATAGAGTCTTGGGAGACATGTATATTCAGGGCTCAGAAGAAGTACAATGAACCAGAGGAAGAAAGACAGGTAGGAAAATCAGTAGAGAGCAGACTCACAGAAACCAAGGACCAGGAGAGAATATTGAAGAACCCTTGGTCAAGGGTGTGAAATATTAAATATTAAATCCAAAAGAATAAAGTGTTAAGAAAAAGTTCATGTATAACCTATATTGAATTGCTTGCCTTTTCAAAGGGACAAGGGGAGGAAGGGAAAGAATTTGGAACTCAAAGTTTTAAAAATAGATGTCAAAATTGTTTTTACCTGTAATTGGGGGAAAATAAAATACTAAATTAATTTTTAAAAATAAAAAAGTTGGGGGCAACTAGGTGGCGCAGTGGATAAACCATCAGCCCTGGATTCAGGAGGACCTGAGTTCAAATCGGGCCTCAGACACTTAACACTTGCTAGCTGTGTGATCCTGGGCAAGTCACTTAACCCTCATTGCCCCGCAAAAACAAACAAAAACATTTAAGTTCATTGGACTTGACAATTAAGAGGCTGCCCCTGGGGGAGGGGGAAACAGTTTTAGAGTAGAGTGTGGGATAGAAACTTAAAAGTAAGGTATTGAAATATGATAAGTGGTGGAGGAGAGGAAATAACTGTTTATTCTAGAAATTTGGCTAAGGGGAGGAGAGATGGGGATAGCTTGAGGGAAATCATCTGAGAGCTTTTGTAACAGCTTCCTTTGATTTGGTTAACTTCCCACCCATACAACAAATTTGAAAAGCTGTTCAGTTGGCTATGCCTCTTGGTGACCCTGCGGAACATACACCATCAATGGGGTTTTCTGGAGTGGTTAGCTATTTCTTGTTAAAGTGGGTTACGGCAAACAAAGGTTGAAGTGGCTTGCCCAGAGTCACACAACTAGTAAGTATCTGAGGCTGGATCTGAACTCAGGTCCTCCTGATTCCAGGCTCTATCCACTGAGCCATCTGGTTGCTCCTTACTTTGGAAAGTGGTGTTGTTGTTTTTCAGTCATGTCCGACTCTTCTGATCCTGTTTGAGGTTTTCTTGGCTAGAGTGGGGGGTTTTGTTGTTTTTTTGGGGGGCTTTGGGGGTTTTTTGCAGGGCAATGAGGGTTAAGTGACTTGCCAAAGGGCCATACAGCTAGTGTCAAGTGTCTGAGGCCAGATTTGAACTCAGGTCCTCCTGAATCCAGGGCCGGTGCTTTATCCACTGTGCCACCTAGTTGTCCCCTAGGGTTGCCATTTCCTTCTTTATCTCATTTTACAGATGAGGAACCTGAGGCAAACAGGGTCAAGTGACTTGCCCAGGATCACACAGCTAGTAAGTGTTTGAACTCAGATCTTCCTGACTCCAGGTCCACCTCTCTATCCACTGAGTCATCTAGCTGCCCTTTAATTTAGAAAGTACCCCTTCCCAAAGAAGAAGGATCCCTGTGGTATAGAGGGGATTATTAGACCTTAGGTAGTCTTAGCCTCTCAGTCCCAGAGTCTTACAGGGTCTCTTGAGGTTATATTACTAGAGCAGTTCAGTGATTTTTTGGAGCCACCTAATAGTGAAAAGATAAAGCTTCCTAAAGATGAGACCCCAAAGGTTTACTTACCTCACATTTTTGCTTAGAGCCTGTCCTAATGAATAAGGCTTTGTCTAGAAGTCGCTACATTGTTTTGTTAAATTGGTTTCTATAAACATTTTATTTTCTGGATCCTCCCTGAAAATCCTGCTGCCCAGTTCATCAGGGAGTATCTCAGGTACTCAAAGACTGTGTCAGCAAAGGGGAATCTTGGGTTCATCAGACAGAGCTTGGAAGGCTTCCAAGCACTGCCCTGGCAACAGCGTCTGCCATCTAAGAACCAGGAGCGTTTCAGGTGCAGGCAGAGGGGTTGGCTGCCAGGTGATGATTTACTTAAAAAAAAAAATTACAGCAATTGATGCCCAGAGGAGTTTCATTCCGTTTTGGTGGAAATGAAATCACAGATGCTCGTAGTGCTGAAGTATTAGAATCACTTATCAATATGTAACTTTTATGTCAAGGCCCCCCCCTCCAATATAGCCTGAATACAGTTTTTCTGGTTTGTAGACCCCACTTAGATAATATGGGAATGTCAATATCTGTACTCCTCCCATGGAAGACATTATGAGTATACAGGTTTGCAAAGTTAAAACATGAAGAGACTTATTTAGAGCTTTTGTTTTGGTGTTTGTTTTGTTTTGCGGGGACACACAGCTAGTAAGTATCCAGTATCTGAGGCCAAATTTGAACTCAGGTCCTCTTGAATACAGGGCTGGTGCTTTAACCACTGAACCACCTAGCTGCCCCTGAGGTTTGGTTTTTTAACGGGAAATAAATAGAAATAGGATCAAACTTGTACAAAATATCAGTAATCACCAGATCCTACCATGCCCACCAGCTACCATCCTCTATCCTCTTCTCTCTTTCTTAATTTAATTCCTTGAAAACAACATTTACAATGGGACCTCCATTTCCTCTCTCCCCAGTAGGACGGCTTCCAACTTCATTCAACTGAAACTGAAGTCCAAGGGTAAAAAGTGATCTCCCAGTTGTCAAATTTAATGACCGCTTCTTGATTCTTTTCCTTTCAGTAGCATTTGACACTGTTGTTCACCTTTCTCCTCTTGTGCTCTCTCTGAACTATGGGGTTTTTGCTCGCTTTCTCCTGCTCTCTCTTCTTTTCCTATCTCTTCTTCTCAGCTTCTTTTGTTGGATTTTATTCCATGTAACAGCTGCCATCCTAAAGGATGGATCTGACCATGTCATAAACACACCTCTTCCCTCCCTCCAATTTAGTAAGCTCCAGAAGCTAATTAAAAAGTCCTTTATGAGCCATTACCCAATTGAAAAATGATCAAAGGATATGAAGAGGCAGTTTTCAGAAGAAGAACTGAAAGTTATTAATAGTCACATATAAAAATACTCTAAATCACTATTGATCAGAGAAATGCAAAATAAAACAACTCTGAGGTACCACTTCACACCTATCAGATTGGTAACATGACAGAAAAGGAAAATGATATGCTGGAGGGAATATAGAAGAGTAGGGACACTCATGCATGCATTATTGGTGGAGTTGTGAACTGGTCCAGTCATTCTGAAGAATAATGTGGAACTATACCCAATGGGCTATAAAATTGGACATACCCTTTGATCCAAAAATACCACTACTAAGTTTGTATCCCAAAGGGATAACAGAAAAGGGAAAAGTATCTATATGTACAAAAATATTTATAGCAGCTCTTTATATGGCGGCAAAGAATTAGAAATTGAGGAGTTGCCCATTAAGTGAGAAAGGGCTAAACAATTATGGTATATGGTTGAGATAGAATACTACTGTGCTATAAAAAATGAGGAGAAGGATGGTTTCATAAAAACCTAAGAATCCTTAGATGAACTGATGCAATGTGAGGTGAGCAGAACTGGGAGAACATTGTTCAAAGTAAGAAAACTGGTCATATCTTGGCTACTTCCTACTTTTCCAATCTTCTTCCATTCTACTCCCATCTCTACACTCTATGATCCATCCATAACAGCCTACTTGCTATTCCTCATGCAAGATATTTCATCACTTATCTTATTAGGCAGCAAAGTGGCACAGTAGACAGAGTTCTGGGCCTGGAATCAGGAAGACGAGTTCAAATCCGGCCTCAGATACTTACTAGCTGTGTCACCCTGGACAAGTCAGCTCACCTCTGTTTGCCTCAGTTTCCTCATCTGCAATATGAGGATAAAAATAGCAACTACCTCCCAAGGTTGTTGTGAGCAAAGGCCTGTCCTAGTGCAGAACAGGTTTAAAATGTAATTGGGAAATACTTAACAAAATAAATTAAAATACAATATAACATAGATAATGTTAATATGTGACTTTCTAAGTCGATATTGACCTGCAGGAATCCTTATGAATGATTTGGTGGCCCACTTTCTACTTGAATTTGACACTACTGGTTGGGCTCTTGGTAGTCATAGATACAATAGGAATGTTAACGACGATCATGACTATGTGCCCTTGCACTGGCTGTCTCCCATATACTCTCCCTTCTAGTTTCTTCATTTTGAGAATCCTTGGCTTCCTTTAAGACTCAACTCAAATACCAGCTCCCCAAAGAGGCTTTTCCTACCCCTTTCCCAAACCAGTAGTCCCATTCCCTCTGAGTTTACCTTCCACTTCCTTTGTACTTATCTTGTGTGTTTTCATTTGTATCTGGCATCTCCACCCTTAAAATGTAAACTTCTTGGGGGAAGCTTTTTCTTTGTATCCCTAGTGTTTATCCTAGGACCTGGCACATAACAAGCCCGGCGACCTTCCTAGTAGAGGCCTGTATAGTGTTACCTATATTATGTCCCTGTCTGTCTGTCTGTCTCTCCCTTCCTCTTTCTCTGTCTCTCTGTCTTTCTTTCTCATCTTGCCTCCCCACCAAAACATAAATGCACAGTAAAAAGCAAGACTTTCTCATTGCCTCATGGCCAGTTATCACAGCTTGTTTTCTCTCTCCACTAAGGCACTGGAGGTAGGAACATTGGTAGTCTAGATAGTCTAGAAATCATCCAAGTAAAAGTATTTATGGTCTATGGAGTGAGGGAGCACCCCCCAACTCCCCAGTTATCTGTCAGGGCTATAGTCCTTTGGACAGGGTATGGGGCAGGAATTTGATCCAATTCAACAGGTCTGCTTCTAGGGGAAGGAATAGGAAGGGGTCCTACTTAAAGTCTTTCCAGTTGTGTTGGGCCTGCCAGAGTCTGAGCACTGTGTCATCTTTTTCTGGAACCAGTGGTCACATCCTCCCCCGTAGGTCAGACGTTGGAGGAGTACTCAAAGCTGCAAAATCCTAGGAAACCATATTATTCAATGAAGATGAGTGTTCTTTGAGAAGCCACATAATCTGACCCCTTCTTTTTTCAGCTGAGGAAACTGAGGCCCACTGAGGTCACAGCAAGCATGTAAGGTGGGATTTAAACCCAGTCCTCTGACTTCGGAGTCAGTGCTCTTTCTACTACACCATTCTGAGCAATTCATTTATTCATCTGTTCAATTATTCCTTCTGCATATTTTTATGTTCACTTTTTTCCATAGTTTTGAGTTCCAATTTTATTCCTTCTTCCCTCCCTTCCTACTCCCTTCCTTGTGGCAGTAATTCTGCATGTAATTACTGAGCACCTACTATATATATATATATATATACATATATAAAACACTGTGTGCTGAGTTGGAATGCTATGGGCCACTGCTCCTGTCCCACTAACCTTTGATAGAGGGATAGGGATCAAAATTAGACTTGTGATTTCTTTGGTACAAAGAACTCCTAAATGAGAGAACCCCCTCAGGTTGACAGTTTTATTTGCAATTTATAGTCTTAGAGAGTTGTCTTGACCTAGACCACTGAAAAGTTAAATGATTTGCCCCGGGTGCAAATATACACAGCTAGTATATAGCAGAGTTGAGACCGAACCCAGATCTTTATTCTATGCCATGCTGCCTCTCATATCAATCAGTCAGTCAAATGAGCATTTATTAAATGCCTACTATGTGTCAGGCACTGTGTTAAGCACTAGGGATACAAAGAAAAACAACCAACAAACAAACTAGAATCCCTATTCTCAAAGGAACACACAGTCTAATGTGGACAAGACAACTTGTACAGACAATATGTAAACAACATATACAAATTAAATAGATGTGGGGATAAATTGGAGATAATCAACAGAGAGAAGGCACTAGCATTAAAAAAAGGATTAGGAAAAAAAGAATAAAAAAGGATTAGGAAAGGCTTCTTTCAGAAGATGGGATTTTTAGCTGAGGCTTGAAATTAGCCAAGGAGGCCAGGAAACAAAAAACAAAAAAGGAGTGGAGAATTCCAGGGAACCTCCGATGAAAATTGGTCTATCCAGTGCCTTATGAGAGGACCAGCAAGTAGGACAGTGGTGGTGGTGGTAGTAGTAGTAGTAGTAGCTAGATGGCAGAGTACAGGATGGGGAGGGGAATAAGGTGTAAACAAGACTGGAAAGGTAAGAGGGAGCCAGATTATGAAGGCTTTGAATACCAAAATAGAAGATTTTATATTTGACCTCCCCTGGAGTTTACTGAATAGGGTTTGGGGGGTGGGGAGTGGCAGTGACATGGTCAGATCTGTATTTTAGGAAGATGGATTTCATGGCTGAGTTGGAAGATGGGATGGAGTGGGAAGAGACTTGTGGCAGACAGACCCACCATCAGGCTATTGCAATAGTCCAGGAATTAGGTGATGAGGGTGGTCATGGTGCCATGTTCCTGTCTGACTAGCATTGAGCCAGTCTTCCTGTCAAGCCTTTAATAGAGAGGGTGAATAAATGACTAAAATTAGAGATAAGAGAGCAGTTCTTAGGTATAATCTTTTTATGTCAAATCTCTGAAAGATCTAAAGTGTCCCTGGTGGGCAGGCTCACAATGCTGAATGTGGCTCCCATGGTAACGTGGTTCACCCATGTAGACAACTGATAAGTTGGAAAATTTTGAGATGGGTGAAGTGACATTTTCACAGAATCAGAACTGAAGCCTGCCCTGTGGATTCAGAATCTTTGATCTGGAAGGGATTTTAGAAGCTATCTATTCTAACTTGGGTAGACTAGAGTCTGAGGTGGGAGGTGACGGTATGGGCACCCAAAGGTGCCTGGGTAAGGCTAAATTCTTAGACTTTAGGTCTGGGTCAGTGTAGGGGCACTTAAGAACTACTGTCATTGAGTTAGCTCTTATTGTCAATGAAGACCAGAAATAACTTCAATTAACAGCAGTTTTCTGGGGTTCGCTATAAATATTTTTGTCTTACCTTGGGGAAATTTCTTCACCTCCCTGGGCCTTTACTTCCTCATCTGTAAAAATGTGTCACTCAGGTTTCTAGCCTCAATCATCCTCGACTCTGAATTCTCTCTCTACCCTTCCACCCCACCACCCCACAGTATCTAAATCAATTGCCAAGTCTTGTTGATTGTGTTTCTACAACATTGCTCCTATTTGTCCCTTTCTTTCCACTCACACAGATCTCAGACCCTCATCGCCTCTCTGATGGCCAAGAGTCATTTCCTCCATGTCCTCCCCTCCCCAAGCCATTCTCCACACATCTGGTAAATTGATATTTCTAAAGGATAATTTGCTCCCCTGCCCATAAAGCATTGGTGTCTCCCTCTTACCTTTAGCATAAGATATATATTCCTTTGTTTGGCATTTAAAGCCATGAAAAAATCTGGCTCCAACCTATCTTTTTAAGTTGATGATCTATTTACTTCCCGTCATGAACTTTGTAATCCAGTCCAGTTGGCTTACTTGTTAATTCTAGTATGTGACATCCTATCTCCCATCGCCATGTTTCAGCTTGGGCCGTCCCCTATATCTGCAAGGTCTCCTCCATCTTAGTCTTGTAAAATCCCTGGCTTCCTTCAAATCAAAGCTCAGGGGGCCACCTCCTCCATGAGACCTTTCCTGCTATTTCCTGTTGGGTTTTTTTGTGTTAACTCATCTATATGTATGTTGTCATTTTTTGTAAGCTCTGTGAAGGCAGAAACTGTATTGTTGGGGCAGCTAGGTGGCGCAGTGGATAAAGTACTGGCCCTGGAGTCAGGAGTACCTGAGTTCAAATCTGGCCTCAGACACTTACTTAACACTTACTAGCTGTGTGACCCTGGGCAAGTCACTTAACCCCAATTGCCTCACTAAAAAAAAAAAAAAAGAAACTGTATTGTTTTTATCTTTGTGTCTCTAAGCTCCAACAGAGTTCCTATCAAACAGTGGGTGCCCAATAAATGTTTGTTGAATTGAATTAGGGTGAGGGGAGTGGATTAGATAATCTCTAATATCACTTCCATCACTAAATCCAGTGACCCTATGTTTTGGATACTTCCAGTCATGAGAGTGGATAATTCAGAAGGTTGTTTATATAAACAGAAACCTGCTTCCTGGTAACTTCTACCCTGGTTCAAGTCCTAGAGGCAGATAGGTGGCACATTGAGGATGAGAGGGCTGGACCAAAAGTTAAGAAGACCTGAGTTCCAGTGTAGCCTCAGACACTAGCTGTGTGACTCTGGACAAGTCATTTAACCTCTCAACTTTAAAACAGGATTCATAATATATCCTACCTCCCAGAGTTGTATGAGCATCAAATGACATAATATTTGTAAAGCACTTAGCACAGTACCCAGCATATACACTTAATAAAATGCTTGTTTCCTTCTTTCTCCATTCCTGAGCAATGTCTACTCTCAAATTTTTGCCAACTTTGCCCTGCCTATTGAAAGTTAATCATAGAGGAAACTCCTTAACTACCAAATTATACTCTAACCTACTGGTTATTCATGGATGACCCTGAGCAAGTAACTTGTCTGATTTCTTAGACATCTGTTTGCCTGGGAAATGGGGTTAGGCAGCCTTCTGTATCACCAAGTTTCCTTAACAAAAATCCTGAAGGAATCAGATATTTGAAAAGAGCCACTCAATGAAAAATAAAACAACAAATTAAAATAACAACCCACAACCCCCATCTCCACACACAAGCTATGTACTCTTAGTGAATACTTTGATAAACCACTTGATATAATACCCTCTTACCCAAATGGAGGGAATGTTATCTAATCACTGGAACATTGAACTAAGAGTCAGATTCCAGGGTCATTTTTCCCCTAGCTTAAGCATTGATTACTTGCACAACCTTCCTGATATCCTCCCTTCCTCTATGTAAGTGGAACTATTAATATTGAGGGTAGGGGGAAGGGAGGAAGAGAGATGGCTTATTACCAGTCTATGATGTTGTCCTGACTTGGCCATTAACTTTCTGTAGGGTTTGCTGTGTAGGCCCCTTCTCTCTTTTTTGTCTCAGATTCCCACCCATCCCAGACACCAGCCATCCTGATCAACAGCCTTGGTTGTATTACACAGACCCAGGGAATAGAAACTCTCTCAGTGATTCTGAAGCAATAATGAACACGAGAATGTGAAATACGTGATAATCTCTCAAATGTTGGTTTTTCTGGCCACTTATTTTCTTTAGGGAATAAGCAAGTGTATCAACCAGTTCTGGAAATGAAAAGAAACTTTGCCGTTTTGAAGAATGTCTGATTCAGCAAACAGGCGAAAGCTGGGCAGCTTTGTACAACCGTGGGGCATCTGTTTGCTAAATAAAGGAATGAGTAATCCCAAACAATTACCTTCCTTTATTTGCTAAGGATAGTGACTGTGAGCAGCACTGATTGGAAATGGGTTCTTTTGTTGAGTCAACTATTATAGAGTTTCCATGTGGGTTTAGTCAGCAATGTTGTAAAGAGGATTCCTATTCAGATGTGATTTGAACTAAATGATGACTGAGGCCCCTTCCAATGTTGAGTCTGTTGTTCTGTTATAGGAGAGAGAGGGGATGTTTTATACCTCCACCTCAGTTAATGTAATAGAAAGAATACAAGAGCATGACTGAGTTTTATATGTACAAACATTATGGTTGATTTCTTGTCATTTCTTTACAAAGTGTGAACCTCTGATTAGGTCCAGAAGGGAAGGGCTTATTGGTTAACCAAATAGGCTAACTACACCTCTGGGTGACTTCACCCTTTACTAACAGCACCTCTGGTGCTGAAGGAATTTCAGCAGAGCTCAGCTCATTAGAGAGCTGGTCAACAGGTGGAAGAATCCATTTCCTTGATGTGATAGACCTTTGGTCTGGTAGCAGAGGACAATAAAGAGGAGTGGGGCAGAGAAGTGAGCCCATTCATTGATCCCATCCCCCCATTAACCATGTGGTCAGAGAGACTGAACCAATAGAAAACAATCCATCTGTCCAAGAGAGGAGAGACTCAAGAAGGAATCACTGAGGACAAAGATGGACAAACATGGATGGACAGCCAATCAAGAGAGGAAGTAGTTTTGAGGAATGTAATAACTTGAACCACAGAGGAATGTTGGCTATGGATTTAGGAAAAGACATCCAATAACCAGCAGTTGCAAATTTGCCTTTTGGCCACATATTTTCTGGACAGTTAGAGCCTCTTTTCCCATTGACTTGTGTGTGTGTGTGTGTGTGTGTGTGTGTGTGTGTGTGTGTGAGAGAGAGAGAGAGAGAGAGAGAGAGAGAGAGAGAGAGAGAGAGAGAGAGAGAAGTTAGTCTAGCTGATTACCAATGGGAAGCACACTTGTGATGAATTGCGAGTGATTGTACTAGAAACCCAGCCCCATAGCTTTACCCCGAGAACCATGAGAACCATGAGTAGCAGACACCCATTGGGCATCCCAACAACCAGTACAAGTGCAAATTTGGGGCATAGCTCTAGAAGAGGTGTTACCGGATAATTTGAGCATGGAAGATTGCTTTATAAGTGGAGAGATTTGGTTTCTTCATTTATTGTATGCTACCACGGGTCAGTAGGATTTGGTGAATTCAGTAGCTCACTCTTAACTTAGTTATTCGTTTTGGATATATTAGTGTAGTGATAAGAACTATGTTAGGAACTCTCAATCAGAACACCTGGGTTCTGTTGCAAAAAGTAGTGCTTTCTTTCTTTTCTCTTCTCCTTTCCCTATTTGCAGGTGGCAAAAAGAAGTGGAAGGATTCATGTATTGATAAGAAAAGATGATGTGACAAAGAGTGATTTGGAGTCAGAGAATTGGGTTTGCATCCTAGTTCTGTCATTTCCTCCCCTTTTATGAGCTTTTGTAAAATGAAGGGTTGGGATTAGATCGCCTCTAAGTTCCTCTCTATTTCTAAAACTATGATCCTATGATACCATGACTCAGTTTCCTGCAATGCTGTGGACTCAGAATGCATGCCCAGAACAGCACCGAGGAGTAATTACTTGAAGGAAAAAAAATCATAAGAAAAAAAGAAAAAGATTCCAGGAGATGGTGGCAATCAAAGGAGCCCTGAGCCAGCTGGTAGTGGGCTAAGGCTGTGGCTGAAAGATGAACAACTGGGGGTGCCTGAGGCAAGTGGACAGGTGCTACAGGTGATGGTAGTGGGGGGGGGTGGTAATGACCATATATGCCCGAGTCACAGCTGGGTGCTGGATACAAGAAAGCCAGGGCAGGAGGATAGGAAGTGGTGAAAGCTGGAACAGAGGCAGCCGAACCAAACCATCGCCAACACCTCCAATAACAGCGCACCTGACCCCTTAGTATTGAAGAATTTGTGCTGACTGCGACCTGACCAGCACGGGAGGAGGAAGCCTGTGGGTTCAGTGTGGAACTCACTTCCTGTCACCTTTCCTCTTCCTGTTTCTGATATGCTCCAATGACCCGGTGATCTCAGTTGTTTGCAGGAAGAAAGTGAATACCCCTAGAAGGGAGCTAACGATGAGCCAGAGTCAGATGTTCTCTGGGCAAACTCGGAGTCGAAAAATAAGATTAAGAGAATGACAACTGAGATGCCTCCAGCTCAGGTTCCTCTGGTCCATAGCAGCTTTGAACCAGGAGTTAGTCTATGAGCCTCAGTTTCTTCATCTTTAAAATGAGGATAACATTACTTGCATTATCTAGCTAATGATGTTGTTTGGGCAAATCAAGTGAGATAGCATCAATAAAGCAAAACCACTATAAAAATGCAAACTCTTGGGGCAGCTAGGTGGCGCAGTGGATAGAGCACCGGCCCTGAATTCAGGAGTACCTGAGTTCAAATCCAGCCTCAGACACTTGACACTTACTAGCTGTGTGACCCTGGGCAAGTCACTTAACCCCCATTGCCCCACCAAAAAAAAAAACAAACTGCAAACTCTTTCTTATTTGTGGCAAATTCCGAATCCCAAACTGGCTTCCTTTGGCCTCCCAGCAGACATCTGGGATTCTTCATATTCCCATTCAGCAGAAAATAAGTCTGGACTCTCATTACAGTGCTTAGCTCAGTGTCTGGCAAACAGCAGGTGCTTATTAAATGTTTATTGAATCGAATTGAATGGTTTTATGAATGTTTTTTTGTCAGATCACATATTGCATTGTAGTGCCAAACAAATAGAAATGGGGCCACTAAATTGGACATGAGGATCCCTGTGGGCCCTTATTGACTTAGAAAACCATGCATTAAATATTATCTATATTTCATCATATTTTTATTTATTTAAAAATATCTCCCAATCACAGTTTGTTTTTTCTTTCTTTCTTTCTTTTTTGTGGGGCAATGAGGGTTAAGTGACTTGTCCAGGTCACACAGCTAGTAAGTGTCAAGTGGCTGAGGCTAGATTTGAACTCAGGTCCTCCTGAATTCAAGGCCGGTGCTTTATCCTAGCTGCCCCCCAATTACAGTTTAAACTGGTTCAGGTAACACTGCAGTGTTGTGGGCCAGAGGGTGGTATGTTTGACACCTCTGATTTAGTGTTTTGGATTATCTATTTCACCTCCACCCTCACTCATGACTCTCCCCTAGCCCCCATTACCTCTCTTAGTCGAGCCCATAACCATACCCAGACAGCTCAGAAAAAAATCCTTAGGCTAAAGTCTTTCTTTACCTTCTTGCTAACCTTTCATTTCCCATTGGTGCCCTCCAGCAATCAGTACCTGGATCACTTCAATTACCCTGGGGTTTCACTTAGCAATGTTGAAAGGGTGCAATATAGCTATCTCCATTTGCCCCAGTTCCTGGCAGCTGCACCCATTTGGCTGCCTCTTCTTATACACAGATATTCTAAGTAGTCCCCAGATCTAGTGATCTGGGCTGTGATTTTCAGTTATGTTAATTCATCAAAAAGTCACCAAAATACTACATTTATATGCACTACCCCAAAGATTTAGCCACCTCTCAGTAGTGGTATGCTGAGATTCTGAACAATTTTTTTTTTTGGCATTTTGAGTGTATGTGTGTGTGTATTTGTGTGTATGTGTGTGTGTATTTGTGTGTTTGTGTGTGTGTGTGTGTTACTATCCCAACTCTCAAAGTAGTTTATAGTTCTCATAATCCACCCTTAAAAGTTTTGCTTAGGGAAACCAAGGCCCCTGACGTGCCAAATTATCCTTCTGCTTCTGTATCTTGGTCCCTCTGTACAATAATCATTCCTTATCCATTCAGTGCCACAAAATGGGCCAGCAAAAATTCTCAGCCCAAGGAACTTGCCTACAAATAGAGCACAATGGTAGTGGACAGATCTATTTATGTCATTTGGGTCATTTATGTCATTACATTTGGTAAAAAGTTCCTAATATAGCTTTCAGCATAATTATGTCGCATGAGGTCATGGGGGACAGGGGAGTACTTTCCAAACAGGGGATTTGTATTGAGCTGTCAGGGTCTACCCTTGAGATTATTAAGAGGTTTCCTTCCCATAACACTGCTGATCAGAAGGAAGGACTTGGAGAGCAGGGGAAGGGAGAGGGCTGGGGCGGGGGGCGGGGGGGGGGGCCCGAGAGGGAAGGGCCCAAGAGTTTGGAAAGTTTCTTCATCCCCATTCTCTTCTACATTTCTGCCCTTTGCTTTTTTACCCTTTTAAATTCAGAAATGCACAATTGACATTTACAAAGGTCAGCCTTGGATTCCCTGTGACCTGTTGGAGCAACTATTTTCCAACTCTCTTGGAACTTGTCCCACCCTGGTTCTAGTTCATAGGCTCATAAAATCTAGAGCTGTAGTGGACCTTAACCCTTCGTTTATTTTGACAGACGAGGAACCTGAGGCACACAGAGGTGAAATGATTTTCCTAAAGCCCAAGTCTTCTTTCTACTATAACATACTTACTGAGATGGGAGCAAAGTGCTATTTATTTGGAAGATTTTTTGAAAGGGACAGATTTTTGCATGAGGTAAGGTGAATTACACAATTTCTGGTGTAGGGTCATTGATTTAGAGCTACAAAAGGTCTTGGAGACCATCTAGTGCAACCCACTGGTTTTATAAACAAGTAAACTGAGGCACAGAGAAGTGACTTGTCCTAGGTCACATAAATTGTAAATGGCAGAGTTAGGTCCTGTCTCTAAATCCACTGTCCTTTCTCACTCTACTACATTACATATAACATTGGCCACTTTTTCTGAGGTAGATAATATGGCTTTTTACTCAGCAGAATTGCAAAACAGGCAAAGTTATCTTCACTTCAGTTGTAAATTAATATGGGTCAAGAAATGCAGTTTCAGGAAGACTTTTGAGGAGTATCTGAAACTTGAGAGAGTCACCATGTGTCCAGTGTTGGCTCCTGAGCTTTTCAGGTTCAGAAAACAGACTTTTTAATTTTATTATATTTTTGTCAAGGGATGGGTGATCACCCTCTGAGGAAATGAGTCAAACTAACCAAGATCATAAGAAACTGATTTATAAGCAAGAATGTTATTTTATTATATAGCCAATATGTATTTTTAAAATATTTACTATGTGCCGGGCACTGTGCTAAGGACTGGGATACAAAGAAAGGCAAAAAACATAATCTCTGCCCAGAAGGGCGTTCTAATAGGGAAGACAATATGCTACTCACATATGCAAAATATATAGTGTAAAATGCAGGGTTATCTTAGAGGGAAGGCACTAGTTGTAGGAGGGGAATGGGAAAAGCCTTTTGCAGAAGGTGATTGGAGCTGTCTTGAAGGACACCAGAAAAGTCAAGAGATGAAGAGAGAGAACATTCCAGGCATAGGAGACAGCCAGTGAAAATGCATAGTCAGGAGGTGGAATATTCTGTGCAAGGAACAAGGAGATTGATGTAGCTGGATTATAGAATATGTAGAGAGGAGACTGGAGAAGTAGGAAGGACAAAGTTGTGAAAGGCTTTAAATGCTAAACAGAGCATTGTATATTTGCTCCTAGAAGTAACAGAGAACCACTGGCGTCTCTTGAGTGGGCTGATGGTGACATGGTCAGACTAGCACTTTAGGAAGATCATTTTGGCCACTGAGTGGAGGATGGATTGCAGTGGAGAGACACTAAAGGCGGGGAGCTCAACCAGAAGGCAAGAGTGCAGGCATGAGGTGATGAGGTCTTACACCAAGTTGGCGGCTGAGTGAATAGGGATAAGAGGAAATATAAAAGAGATATTGTGGAGATAGAAACAAGACTTGGCAACAGATTGGATAGATGGCATGAGACTGAGTAAGGCGTGGAGGATGACACCAAAGTCACAGGCCTGGGTGACTGGGAGAATGGTGTTGCCTTCTACAGGGGGCAAGAGGAAAGCCGGGAAGGTTTGGGGAGGGGCGGAATCATGAGTTCTGTTATGGACATTTTGAATTGGAGATACCTATGAGACATCCGATTTGAGAAGTCCAAAAGTCAGTCAGTAATGCAGTGTTAGAGGTCAGGAATGAGACCAGGTCTGGATATATAGATCTGGGAATCATCTGCGTAGAGCTGATCATTGAACCCATGGGAACTGATGACATTACCATAAAGAGAACATAGAAGAGGGGCAGCTAGGTGGCGCAGTGGATAAAGCACCAGCACTGGATTCAGGAGGACCTGAGTTCAAATCCAGCCTCAGACACTTGAGCTGTGTGACCCTGGACAAGTCACTTAACCCCCATTGCCCCACCAAAAAAAACCAAAACCACAAACAAACAAACAAAAACCAAAAAAAAAAAAAAAGAGAGAGAGCATAGAGGGAGAAGAGAACCATGGACAGATACTTGGGGAACACTCAGGGTTAGTGGCAATGACCTGCATTAATTCACAAGGCGGGACAAACCTCTCCAGTGACCAGAATTCTCATGTCTGCTATTTAGGGAAGCCTCTTCCAAGCAACAAGGTATCTAGGAAACGGAATTAGTCATCAAGAGGTTGCTTGGTGAGAAGAAAATCAGAGCAGGAGTTGAATCATCTATCAGATATTTCACCCAGATTGTGGCAGAGCTTGATGGATGGTCCCTCATTTACTAAATAAGGAACCTTTCTAGTGACCTTTACTTGCTTCAGTCAAAGACTTTGTCTCCTCCCACCATTGGCAATTGTGGACAATCAATTTGGTATTCATTTAAAAAAAATGATCCTCCCTATTCAATATTCCTCACCAGTCACCGGACGCTTTGGGACTTACATCATTGCCTCTGGATAGCCATGTTATAGTGAATTAAATTACAATTTATTTCATGTTTGTTACTTTTTTTGGTAGTTCATTCTTCTCATTTAGGAAGATACCTTAAGCTCAGAGTCTTGTGATATGTGATGAACCTTAAAGGACTTCTGGTCCGACAATCTCCTTTCACAGATGAGGCAACTAGCCTTCAGAGGAGGAAAGAGAGTTTCTCAGGGACCAAATGGGTAGTTAGTAGCAGCGCTGGGGAATCAAAAGTGGGTGCTCTGATTAAATACAGAGCTTTTTTCTGCTTCACAAACAGATCTTTCAGGGACATCCCAATCTTCATATTATCACATTTACAAACTATCTCATAGTAGGGGTATGCTGGAGTCAGCTCAAATCAGCTGAAGGGAGCTGATTGTTAAAATTTCGATGTGAATATTTCCACACCTGAAATCGACAAGCACAATAAATCAGGGCTTGGTTTATTGTTTTGTTGATTTCTAGACTTACGAAAATGTTAAGAAAATGTTGATAATGCAGAGTAAACTTAAAATGTCTTGTGGATACCTGACTTCTTAGTGAGCCTGTTGTTAAATATTTACCAACACGCCTCTGTTGTAAAGCAGATTGTGTCCAGAGACAATTTCCAGAGATAACATCCTACAGATGTTAGATTCTTTTTATCTGTAATAACACTTTTGGACCCTGTACCCAAATTGTGGGAATGTATTTACTACAGGCTTCTCCGGATCTCTGTTTCATCCTTCTCTACTGCCCCCAGGTGGTATTTGGGGACATAGTCACTTCTGCTATCATGTTTTGAAAATGCCAACTTGTTCCCATGAGATTGATATATTAGAGAACATTTTAGCAGAACTTGAATTTTGACTTTGTCTCTGCTCAATTTCCTTCCTCTAGAAACAGTGGAAATGCAGAAAACTGCACTTCATGGTTACAAGCTGCAGCCCTTCTGATGCCTGCTTCTACAAGCAAATTTCAGGGCTCTGTCAAGGGAAAGTACCCATATTTATTGCATATCTCCCAGTGCAAGACGAATTGTGGGTGAAGGGAGGCTGGTACAAAACACCCCCTGTGTCCCCAGTCAATCCACCCACCCCCAGATCCAGACCCATACCCCCTTCCACCATGGCTGCCTCTCTGAAGCTCAGAGCCTAGACCAAGTAACTGAAGAAAGTCATTGATTAGCCACTTTATTGTAGTATTTCTGTATTTCTTAACAATTTAATGTGTATAAAAACTGCGCTACTTATTAGGTTCTTTTTTTAATGTATCACTGACAACAATTTTGAGTATTGTGCCCCATTTCCCCATAAGCTCCGTATTTTTGTATAGAATGGTACTTTACTTGATGGGATTCCCTCCCCATTCTCTGGGCTCAAGGGCCCTAATGCTCATTCTCTCTCAAATATCCCCTCCCCCTAAAAAAACCCCAAAATCTATTTCAGGTTCCTTCATTTACAGAAAGATGAAAATAACCAATAATAAGTTTAATAAAATCCTGAATTTTACGTAAATTGTAAAGTTTGCAAAGCTCTTTATTGTGTCTGGGATAAGAAAAGGTTGCATTTTAGCAGCCCGTGCGCGTGCGCACACACACACATTCTGAAAAGTAGAATTATGCAAGATTTTAGGAAACGGTGCTTTCCGGGGGGTCCCTAATTCACCTCATCTGATGAGGAGGAAATTCAGGCCTCACGTCTAGCAAAGTAGAAGAATTCATAGGCATGGCCCTTGGATGGTTATGAATTCAATGTTTTGATTGAAATTCAGTTCAAGCCATAAGCTATATATGCATTGCTTACCAAGTAAATTTAATTCCTCCTAATTAATTAATAAATAAATACTTTCTGATGCAAAGTATAAGTTTGGGCTCCCACTCCTAAGGAGCTTGCCACATAGTTGGAAAGCCAAAAAAAAAAATAGCATGGGAATACCTTATATTTCCATCTCTATTCGAGTTTGCCCAGTATTTTCACATACTTGATCTCCTTTAATCCTAGTGCCAACCCTGGGAGGTAAGGGAGGCAGATATAATTATTCCCATTTTACAGATGAGGAAACTGAGTCTTATCAATCAAGCAATCAATAAGCATTTATTAAGTGCTACCATGTCCTGGGCACCGTGCTAAGTTTTGGGGATACAAAGAAAAAAAACAAAAACTGTTTCTGCTCTCAAGGATAAATTGCCTAAGAATCTAGCCTCTAAGTAATACATGAAAACAGAGCATCCTGAATGTAGATTATGTCACCAGCAAGAAAGACACACACAGGTACTACTAAACGGATACAGCATAACTCTGTTTCTAAGCCCCCACAAATATTCCTCTCTCAGTCCCCAGTACTTAGTTCTCTTTTCTGTAATAATAATCTCTCTCCCCTACATTTCCAATATCTCTACCCCTCCCCTAAGACTAGGGCCACTTCAGAATTATTCATTGCTGTTCACTTGAATGTGAGGGAACATGGTACCTTGCAGTCAAGAAGACTTGATTTCAAGTTTTCTCTCTCTGTCAGTCTCTCTGTCTCTGTCTCTCTTTCTCACTCTGTTGTTGTTCAGTCATTTCAGCCATGTCTCTGTGACCTCATTTGGTTTTCTTGACACAGATATTGGAGTGGTTTTCCATATCCTACTCTAGCTCATTTTGCAGCTGAGGAGCTGAGGCAAACAGGGTTAAGTGACTGGCCCAGGGTAACACAGCTTAGTCAGTATCTGAGTCCAGATTTGAATTATGAAGAGAAGTCTTCCTGACTCTAGACCCTGCACTTTATCCACTGTGCCACCTAGCTTATCTCTCTCTCTCTATGTATATGTATACATATATATGTATGTGTGTATGTATATACATGCACATGTGTTATTTATATGGATATAGACAGACATACATAAATACATGTATATATGTGTATATATACACATATACACATATATATATGACCATGAAGAAGTCACTTACCTCTCCAGGTGATTAATATTGCAAGTTAGAAAGAATTTCTGATCTAAATCAATGGATGGTATTTCCTGTTTGGAAGTTCTCTACACTGATAAAAATCCCAGGTCTGTCTCCTCTCTATTTCCCTCCCCCACCTGCTTGAGTGATGGACAGATTAGAAGACATTCTAGGACATATTGTGACAGCCCCAGGCTCAGAGCTGACACACTCCCTTTGCATTCAGACTGTGGGTAGAGGTCGAATGGTCGCCCTTGAGGTAGAGTTCATACATGTCTGCTCACCTGTGGTTAACTTGAATGAGTATCCTGGTGCAGAATAGGCCAGAGTCATGTATTGTGGCTTTGTCTCATTTGTGGCTCCAAGCTATACATGTAAACCTAGGCTAACTAGCCTGACCTCACACAGGGTTGCAGAAAGGCAATAAATAGGGTAGTGATGAAATGCTTTCTTTGAAGTCAGGAAGCCCTGAGTTTGACTCCTGGCTCAGATACTTGTTAACTGAACCTTGGTCAGTCTCAGTTTTCTCATATGTAAAATGTGGATAATTGTGTCTACCACACAGAATTGTTTTAAGGCTCGAATGAGATAATGCATATAAAGTGGTCTGCTAACCATGTAACACTACATAAATGGGAGTCGTTATTATTAATTGGAATATAGGTGGATACATGCAGACCCATCACCACCAAAGGAATAACTCAACGTATATTCCAGACCTTACATTATGAGCACTGGGTTAGGATACAGAGGACCTGGGTTCAAATTATGACCTACTGTCTCTAGGAACCCAACTGAGCTAGTCAGTATATTGTAGACAGGATTCATGCTTAAGATAGGAGTTGAAAGAGATGACCTTCCAGGTTTCTTTCAACTCTGAAATTCAACGATGCTCTGATTCTGTGATTTTAAGGCTTAAGGTAATGACACCCTGGTAGGGCTAGAAAATGTCCACAAAGCAAGATGGACAAATTCCCACTGCACCAGGCCAATAAACAGAGGTCGTGGGTGCTCAGGTCATTGTGGCTTGTTTGAATCCTCTGGAAAAACGCAAAACATTCAGGTTTTTCCTCAGGCCTCTGGGCACTGCTTTCTAGCACTCCCTGTCCTCAGCAGAAAACCCTTATTATTGAGGAAGTGATGTGTCAGTGAGTTCCTGATCTAGCCAAGATTAAGAAAATACATGGTGGGTACGGACCCCAGAGTTTAAAAGTAGAATTTACCTTCTAATTCCTTCTCTAAACCAGAAGTTCTTAATCTTTTTGTTCTTACAGACCCCATTTGGCAGTCAGGTAAAGTCAATGGAAGGAAGAAAGGAAACAAGCATTTATTAAACATCTACTGTGTACTTTACAAATAATATCTCATTTGAACCTCACAGCAATGCTGGAGGTAGGTGCTATTATTATCCACATTTTACAGTTGGGGAAGGTGAAGCAGATAGTTAAATTACTTGCCCACTGTCACAGTTTAACAGCCAGGAGTTTAACCCACTTCTTCCTGACTCCAGGCCTACTGTTCTATCTCTGGACCACCTCTCAGAATATTCTTTTTGACTGCATAAAATAAAACACAAAGGGTTACAAAGGAGACCAATTATATTGAAATTCAGGTATCAAACTGTTTCTTAAAAAACAAGTTCAGGAGCAGCTAGGTGGCAAAGTGGATAAAGCACCAGCCCTGGATTCAGGAGGACCTGAGTTCAAATCTGGCCTCAGACACTTGACACTTACTAGCTATGTGACCTTGGGCAAGTCCCTTAACCCTCATTGCCCTGCAAAAACAAACAAACAAACAAACAACAACAACAACAAGTTTATTGAAATCTATCAATGGACCTTCAAGGAATCCATGTTAAGAACTCTTGCTCTACTCCCTTTTATAAGATGACTAAAGTGGTCCGCTTGGGCAGTGTCCTGATACCTAGAGACAGAGAGGCTGTGTCTGGGGTGTCTTCCTCTGGGGAAACACTTGGCAAAAAGATGAGACCTCCTCATTAGTCACTACCCATGGGAGAGTGTAGCCATGGATTGGATGTCTGGCAGATTGCATCAAATGTTGCCAGACGAAATGAGCTTTAGACATAAGTCTAATGGGAATGGAGGTGGTTAAGAGCCTAGAATTTAGAACTGGAAAAGTTTGTTAGAAATCATCTAATCCAAGAATGAAGCCCAGAAAGATTAAATAGCTTGTCTGAGGTCACATATGGTGATCCCCCTCCCCACTACTAGTGATAAAGATCTTATTTTCCAGATTAAAAAGCTGGTGATTAAATACTGTCCCGGGGGCAGCTAGGTGCTATAGTGGATAAAGAACTGAGGGGCAGCTAGATGGCTCAATGGATAAAGCAGTAGCCCTGGATTCAGGAGGACCTGAGTTCAAATCCAGCATCAGATACTTGACACTTACTAGATGTGTGACCCTGGGCAAGTCACTTAACCCTCATTGCCCCGCCAAAAAGAAAAAAAAAATACCATCCCCTTTCTACTCTAAGTTCTTCTGCAGAACAAAGCTATATGATGTTAAATGATGGATGTATGTGTAGATTTGAGGCAGGCATGTGCTGACTTGGGAGAGCTGATTGTTAAATTTTCACTGTAAGCATTTACACATTGGAAATCAGAGACTTTAAGTTAGAGCTTGAATTATTGCTTTGTTGATTATCCTTTTGACTCAACCTCAGCATGCTTCCCGTCCCATCCCATAAATTCCAGTGGCAATAGTTATTAGCTTTCCTGGGTGGGTCTCTGGAGTGACTTCCCCACCCCTTAAGCCCTAACTTCTGGTCTCTTTTATGCCATTTGGGTAACTAGGGCAGAAGGACACTCACTGCCATTGTAAAGAGTTTTTTTTAAAACCAATAAAGTCGATAGCCTTGAAAAAAAAAGAAATAGAGACAATGTTAATTATGCACATCAAACTTCTAAGTGTGTACTTTTTCAGGGATCAAGTTGTTAAACATTCACTAACACGCTCCTGATTTGAGGGAGGCTCATTTAATTAATGACCTATACTGACTGGCAGAGAGAGAGGACAACTACAATAAGATTAATTGGTACCAGAAGAACTAGAAAATAGGAAATTAGATTCTTCCAAAGAACCAGAGAAAGGAATTAAAGTAATTGTCATAGAAAGAGATTAAAAAAAAACAACATAACTAGGGCAAGGCAATGGTGCTTTGCTCCAGGGCACCTATTTTCTAGGGCATTGATATCACTTGCAGTCCTTCTGCAGCATAGAAGCAAACAGGGCTTAGCACTTAGTTAACAAAAATAATTATTTGATATAGGAAGCTACCAAATGGTTTGCTGGAGTGAGCTTCTTCCCCCATCCATCACTGTTTTTCCTCCCTAGCTGCAGCTTTAGGATTTCTGTCTTCTTGCCTTGGGTAAGGAAGCACCCACCTCCTCCCTACCCATCCCTCCTACTCACACCCACACTGGTAGAAGCTGGTTTCTGTTCTATTTGCCCCGAGAGCTTTTTGTTTTACTTGTTCAGGCATAAAAAAATTTAATGATGACTCTGATTAAGATAAAAGAAAGACCAGGCATTCAAGTTAGAGTTAGGATAGGGGGAGATAACTTTTGTGAAACTGGTCTTAGGGTCTCAGGAAATAGAAGAGCTCAAGAGTTTCTTGGTGTAGAATCTAGGGGTCTATGGTGGGGAAAATCTCAGTGCGAAGGTAGGAGAATGCAATCTGAGTTTCAACCTGAGGAGCTGGGGGCCTGGATCTTAACTATGAAGGCCCCAGTTTCATCAGGGTCCAGAACTAAAATGGTAGCTGTGCAGTTTGGAAATAAAACTAGTTGAAAGTGAAAATGCCAAATGTATTGTATATTAAACTATGAAAAGTGGAATCTGTGACTGAGCTAAATAATGATAATTTACTTATCTGCTATAGCCTGACCCCCCCAACTTCCTTCCGTTATAGTAAATTAGACTTTGGATTCTAAATGACCCACCCATCCTGTATTGTGCTGATTGCCTCTTTTGGAAGGCAAAAGGGGGAACAAATCTCTATTCCAGAGTGTCTAAAGAAGATAGGGACTAGCACAGGCCATGGAGTCAGGAGGACCTGAGTTCAAATTTGGCCCCAGACACTTGGTAGCTGTATGACCTTGGGCAAGTCACTTAACCCCATTGCCTCACCAAAAAAAAGAGGTTAGGGACTAGACCTATGATTTTAGTAGTATAGAGCAGTGGTATCATATTCAAATACAAGCAAGGATCGCCTAAACTATACATAAGGATTCCTATTGTTATTCAGTCATGTCCAACTCTTTGTGACCCCATTTGGTGTTTTCTTGGCAAAGGTAATGGAGTGGTTTGCCATTTCCATCTCCAGTGTTTCCCCATTTTACAGATGAGTGTTGTGACTTATCCAGGGTCACACAGCTTATAAGTATCTGAGGCCAGAATTGAACTTAGATCTTCCTGACTTTACACCTGGTGTTCTATCTACTGCACCACCTAGCTGCTCTTGCAGGTAGCTTATTGACCTAGAAACCCAGGCATTAACATCTTCTATGTTTTATTGTATTTTTATTTATTTTGTTAAATATTTCCCAATTACATTTTTATCAGTTCCAGAGGCACTCAGGAGTGTTGTGGGCTGCACGTGGCCTGTAGGCAGCATGCTCGGTACCTCCAGTATAGAGATCATCCAGAGGAGGAAACTCCCTCCATAATTTATAGACTTAGAACACTGAGATTAAGTGATTTACCTGGGCTCACTAATGAATCAGAGGAGGAACTTGAAAAGAAGTCTTCCTGGTTTTGAGAAAGCCCCTCTCTATCCACTATTTATACAATGCCCTTTAATTCTTCCTTCAACCATGGGAAGGATTAGAGTTCAAGGTGAAGAATGAGACACCTTTTTTTTTGTTGTTTTGTTTTTTGACACAGCCAATTTGGGGATTTGTTTTGCTTGACTACTAATATTTATTAAACATTATTTGGGTTAGGTTTTTTTAACATGGGGAGGGGGAGGGGAGAAGGGAGAGAAAAGAAATGCTCATTTATTGAAAAAAAAAATTTTTTTTAAGAGGAGGGACCAGAGTTGAACATGGCAAGTCTTATTTAAAGGCACCTTAGTTTCCTAACAAAGCCAGTTCTATCCATCTGCTGAGAAGGGCAGAGAAGGCTTCTGGACTCTCCATCCTGCCCCATAGCCTGTATTCTCTTCTCTTCTGGACAAGAATCTTGTATAGGCTGTATTGTCATTTCCAGAAAGAGGCCCAACTAAAGAAAAGGCATGGGATGTTTGTATGCTCCATCTGGGGATTTAGATGCTAATTGGTGTTAATGGAATTTGAGTGCATAAATCCTCTTGTACAGGAAGAGATTTTTCCCCTTTGTAGTCACAGAAAACCTGACTAAAGCATACTAATGACTGGGATTATCAACGTCCATTAGCAACTTTATAAGTTAAGGAGAAGGAAAAAAAAAACTCACAAAAAAAACCCAAGAGCAATTACAGAAGCTAAGACTTCAGTCTTACCGAATGTACTTTGCTCATTTATTTAGCCAGACATAATTTAGATTTAATTATTTATGATGGAATTCCACAGCATGGCACTGTAACTGGAGAACTCATGGCCTTGTGAATATGGACTGAGAGGCAGGATAAGACAACTAGGTTGTGAGGATGGTTAGAAAATGGTCAAGTTTCTACTTCATGGAGAATTAACCAGAATCTGTTATAAAAGAACCCATTGTTCTATGGGGTTTGTTCTTACCTCTCCTCATTAGTTCCTTTGACCCCGGTATCTCTTTCCCTTTCTCAGTTCCTGTTTCACAGAATCAGAGGTCTGAGAGCTGGAAGGACATCAAAAAGATTATCCAGTACAGCACCCCCTCCCCGCCCCTGCCCCCCTGCCTCCAGTTCCTCTTGATTCATTTTTCCAACCCTGATTCCAATGGGGAAAATGGGAAGGAACACATAATAGCAGGATTCCAGGACCTCCAATCCTTTCGAGATGCAGATAATTTTGTGGGAAGCCATTAGAAAGTTATGCCATTGATTTCCAAATAAACATGCCACTTCAAATGAGAAATAGCATAGCATAGTGTTTTCAGAAGAACAAACAAACAAACAAATCTGGGTTCAAGTTCTGCTAGATGCTGCCCGTGTGACTATGGAAAAGCCACTAACCCTCTCAGGGCACGCAGGTGACTCATGACAACAAGAAGGCATAGGCAAATTGTTGATCTGCTCTGGTAGAGGGGTTTCTGCACTGATAGAACCACAGGTCTAGAACAAAATTAATTCAAAAATTTATGGAGTGCCTACTGTGTGCCCTGGGCTTCTATGGCATTTGGGAGGGATACAAAAATATGTGAGATATAGCCCCTGCCCTCAACGAGCTTAAAGTCTAGCAGAGGAGATAGACATGTTCCAAAATAGCTGGAACTCCCCTGATGGAGTTCAGAGAGGAGAACGATTACTTCCAGCGGCAATGATCTGGGAAGATTTCATGGAGGAGGGAACATTGGAACTAAGTGCTGATGGACAGATGGGATTATAAAATGGGTTTGTAGGGACCATCCATCCTAATGAGTATGTTGTCTCTTTCATCCTCTGATGGTGGGCAGTCCTCATCTGCTGGAACCTCTGCTTTGAGGTGGGGGAGCAAACTCCTTATTTCCAGCAGGGTGACTGGCCATCTTGTGGCCTTATTCTGGAAATGATCAGATACATAAGGAAATGTAAGGACAAGGTCAACCACAGGGAAATAATATTAGATCAGTCAAATTTAGCCTTTAACAGAATATAAGGACATGTTTAGGAGTAAGTTCCAGTCTCATGCACTTGAAGTAAAACAGAGGGAAGAGGTAAGGGCTGTCTGTTCCTTATGACTTTTTCTCTCAGGGTTCCTGTCACTGGAGTGATTACCTGTGATTTAAAAAAAAATAAACCCAAAAAACCCCAAACTGCAAAGTGATATACTCCTCTTATCTATTTTGAGCCCCCTTTTTTTCTTTTAAATAGAATTTTATTTTTTCCAATTACATGTAAAGACAAATTTTAACATTCATTTTTTTTGGGGGGGGGGCAATGAGGGTTAAGTGACTTGCCCAGGGTCACACAGCTAGTATGTGTCAAATGTTTGAGGCTGAATTTGAATTCAGGTCCTCCTGAATCCAGGGCCAGTGCTTTATCCACTGCACCACCTAGCTGCCCCCAACATTCATTTTTTAATAAAATTTTCAGTTACAAATTTACTCCCTCCATCCCCTCCCCCCTCCCTAAGATAGTAAGTAATTTGATATAGGTTATATATGCAATCATGTAAAACATATTCCCATAATTGTCATGTTGTGAAAGGAGAAACAGAACTAAAGGGAAAAGCTATAAAAAATAAAGAGAAAATAGTATGTGCCAATATGCATTCAGACTCCATCAGTTCTCTCTCTGGAATAGCATTTTCCATCATGAGTCCTTCGGAATTGTTTTGGATCTTTGTATTACTGAGAAGAGCTAAGTCATTCATAGCTGATCATTGTACAATATCGATGTTCTTCTGGTTCCATAGAGCTCATGTCTAATAGTCTCTTAAAGAAGTTTGGGGGGCAGCTAGGTGGCACAGTGGATAGAGCACCAGCCCTGGATTCAGGAGGACCTGAGTTCAAATCTGGCCTCAGACACTTGATATTTACTAGCTGTGTGATCCTTGGCAAGTCACTTAACCCCAATTGCTTCACCAAAAAAAAAGAAGAAGAAGAAGTTTGGCCTGAAGAAAGGTAATGCAGATGTCTCTTGTCTCTATTCACTTGGCTAGCCCCATGGCTCAGTGTATTGAGGGGAAGATCCCACTATCCATCTTTTTTCCTCTTACTGTCTTCTCTCCTTTCCTTCTCCACAACTTCTTTAAAAACTCTTTCTGAGTATGGGAAAATATCAACCTTCCAGCCCTGATCTCATCTTAGTTTTCTCTCTTCCTAGTCTGGGAAAAAAAATACAATTTCCACTGTCTTTATAGCCAGCCCAAGCCTTGCCAGAGAACTGGCACATATTAATAGTTCACATTTATATAGCACTTTATAGTTTATGAAGTGTTTTTATATTCACTATTTCATTTAATAATAATAACCCATGTTTCTTTTTTAAGCTTTGAATATTTTTTCCAATTAAATGTAAAAATAATTTTTAACATTTACTTTTTTTTAAACCTTTGCTTTTTAAAAATTTGAGTTCCAAATTCTCTCCCTCCCTCCCTCCTTTCCCACCTCCCTGAGATGACAGGCAATTTGATACAGGTAATAACTCATGTTCCTTCATAACTTTGATAGATTTCCCTGATATGGAGAGTCTTTTCACTAGAATATATTGAAAACTGTCCCTGTTTTCTTATCTTTGTCATACTTATCTCTGTACTTACTCCCACAAATACTTCATTTTACCATTCAGAGATCACCAGTGCAGCATTCGGGTTGTCATTTCTATTGTCTCTATTGTCTTCAGGAGACAGGGTTGAAGCTGACGAACCAAGATACCTCAAGGGAGAAACAGTGGGCAGCATATACCAAAAAAATCCAATCACTGTCCCCATCTTCTCTCAGACCCTAATGGAGACAGCCTAGGGGCCCCAGAAATAGCCCCACCCTCTGCACCACTAGTCATGATTCCAGCCCAGCCCCCACAACCATCCCTTATGCTGGGGAGTTTAGCTTTGCAGAGATTCCACCTGGCCACTCCCTTTGGCACTGATAAATGGCTCAACCTCAGAAATGGATATGACCTTATCCTGGGAAATAACATGGAAGAACACGCATCACCGTCTGCCCTGTAGCTAAACCCCAAGGACCACAGGGTTTCCATTTGATTTGTAGATGAAACCTCACATATGTATCTTATCCCCTCCTTAGAATATGAGCTCCTCAGGGCAGCTAGGTGGCGCAGTGAATAGAACACCGGCCCTGGAGTCAGGAGGACCTGAGTTCAAACCTAGCCTCGTACACTTGACACTTACTAGCTGTGTGACCCTGGGCAGGGCACTTAATTCCAATTGCCTCACCAAAAACCAAAAAGAATATGAGCTCCTCTAGAGGAGGAACTGTTTTTGGCTTTTTCTTTTTTTTTTTCTTCCCAGCACTTAGCGTGGTACATAGGAAGTGCTTAAGAAATCCTTTTTGATTCTTCCCTCGATCCATCCACCCATCCATCCCTCCCTCCATCCCTCCCTCCACCCATTCCTCCTTCCCTCCCTCCCTCCCTCCATTCATCCCAACACAGATGACGCACTTTCTTTTCTGAGCAAACATTTCCATGTTGATGGTTTTTATACTACATCTTGTAAGTCCATTTTGCTATAGCACTTTAAAGTTTGCGAAGCACTTTTTCCAAAATGATGTTGAGGTAGAGGGCAAATATTATTATCCCCATTTTACAGATGAGGAAACTGAGGCTTGAGTTTAGTGACTTGTCCTGGTATCACTGCTTATACATGTTGGAGCTGGCATTTGAATCCATGTCTCCTGAATCCAGTTCTAGTGTTCTACCTATCCCACAAGGCCAGTCGGTCAGTAAATATTTAGTAAGTGCCTACCATGTGTCAGGCACTCTATTAAGCACTGGGAATACAAAAAAAAAGAGTTCTTGCCCTCATGAGGCTCACAATCTAATCTCACCATAGTAGCCTTATGAGATAGGCAAGCCATGTTATCCCCACTTTTCAGATGGGAAAACTGAGGCTCAAAGAGCCTCATGTTTTGTCCGACCAATGACAAAGAATATCACATCCATTCACATGTCCCTGGGGGAACACAGTCTGTGGGCTCAGCCCAGAAAGCAGAGTATAAGCAAAAATTGACTGTTAATGTCCCATCTAGTAACAACATGAGAGTTAACAGTAGCAGAATTTTTAAAAATGGAAATCTGATGAAGATTTGGGACAGACCTCAACACTTTAATTCATTTAGTATTCAAACTCCCCAGTAGCCTTTCTAGTTCTCCATGGGGCATAAGGGACCAGCTAGGTCTTGCCTCACAATGTTATGTGTAAGGAAGATGCTAACCCCCATTCCAAATGGAAACTAGACAAGTTGCGATCAATACTATAGCAGCCCAATTGAGAGCTAACATGTTTGTCTTAATTAGAAATCACAAAATGACTCATATCAACCCAATGCCAGAGAATGACCACATTTTCATCAGTGCACTATGTAATCCAAGAGATTCTATACAATAGCTGGCATTAGGGGATGGGAATACATCTGCCCCAGAAGCCAACGGGCCTCCATAATGGTTCCAGTGTTTGTATGTGTTGTGTTTTGGAGACTAGATTTGACTTGAGATATATTTGTAGTGACACAATAATAAGAAGTCCAGCTATAATAAGATCCTTTCTATTATCTAGCTATCTAGTTATTTATCATTTAAGGTAAAAGAATATGAAACCTCATATTTTTGATAGAGGAAAAAGCAATGCCTGTGGGAACTAGGCCTTGAGAGCTGCCCAAAGAATACAATTAGCGAATAAAGTTGAGGTTAGCAAATCAAATCCCCTCCCCCTCCAAAAATAATGTTACTACATAAAGTGTAAGTAGGTGGCAGGGGAAGGGGTGGAGAGCTTCCCAGGTTCAGACTCCTCATTGAATTTGGAGTCAAGAAATATGGATTTGAATACTCACGTGATAATATATAACGTGTTTCAAAAACATGAATTTTGCCAATATGATTGATTGATAGAGTAGGGAACATTTTGAGCACATGTCAAATTTTGAGTTTGTTTTTGCTCGATTTCTTCCTCAAGAAACAGCAATAATACAGAAAACTACCCCACTTCCCATTCTGCAATCTTGCTCACAATCTGCAACTCGGCTCCCACCCACAAGTAAACTACTGATCTTTGTCAAGGTAAAGCACCATATTTATTGTGTTTCTTCTGGTAGAGACAGGAGTGGGCTGACAAGGGCTAGGCTGAACCACCCCACCCTCACCCCTTTCTACTACTACTGGGGCAGGCCCCAGGCCCTGGGGTGCAGGCAGAGGTGCAGCCTGGGGCCGCTGACTCAGCCACTATTTATTAATATTTATGCATTTCTTAACTGTTATGGGGTCGGGAATTTGAGACTATTAAAGTTTAAACTGGCCAGTTAAACTCAAGGACAAAACCACCTTGAGAAGCAAGAGAGATAAGCCCGTTAGGTGTGGCTGCTGCCTGAGTGGCTCCAGGGAGACGGAGATGGCTCCAGAGATCAGAGCCGATGTCCCATGCCCGGCTTCTCCCATCCCACCCCCACTAAGGGCTCAGGTGATCACCCAATATACCATCTACAAAGGCTATAGCCTTTCTCCTGTTCGAGGAGATAGGTATCTCAGAGAAGGTCTCTGAACCATCTTCCCAACTTTCTCTAGGACCTAAATAAAAGATTATTTTATTCTAATTGGATCTGTGTGCAAGAGGTTGTAATTCTTTAAAGAGGTACACCTAAGGACCCCCACAACCACCCATTTCTCCGGTGACATAATTCTGGCACCGAACGTGGCCCTGATGAAATTCCTCCTTCCTCTTGCCACACAAAACCCAGAGATAAGGATCTCCCCTTTGGTTTATTCTCTCTCTCTCTCTCTCTCTCTCTCTCTCTGTGTCTCTCTCTCTCACCTAAGTCTACCTCTCGCCCACTTCATGGAGAGGTAGGGGTGGTCAGCTTTTGCACATGACAGCAATGGACAGCCTGGGTCTCCTGCCCTAACCAAAAGCTCAGCCAAACATCCATACCACACTCAGACCATTGGACTCCATGTTTCTGGGTAAGAACTTTTGTTCTAACAGTGATTTAGCATTCAACAGACAAAACACTTGGTTGGTGGCAAACCTTTCAAGTTTTAGCCAATTGCTGTGTGGTGTCAGCCACGCGGTAGGTTGACAATACCTACATTGTAAAGGGGAATCTTCCGACCAAAAGCCATTAGGTTGACGTTACTCCAATATCACTTCTACAAACTTCACCAATACCTTAGTCTTAATTCACCTTACCTGTATCCACAGAACATGGAAAAGGCTAAGTTTAAGCCACATAAGTCTTATACTGATTAAATATGAATTATTAGCCATGCATAGATGATGATTTTGAAGGGGAAATTAGACAGTATACTTTGAGGTTTACCACAAGCAAATAGGGGGTAGCTGGGTGGTACAGTGGATAGAGCATTGGGCTTAGAATCAGGAAGATTCGTCTTTATGAGTTCAAATCCTGCCCCAGACACTTATTAACTAGGTGACTCGGGGGCAGCTAGGTGGTAAAGTAGATAGAGCACTGACCCAGAAGTTGGGAGGACCTGAGTTCAAACTTCACCCTCAGATACTTAGTAGCTGTGTGACTCTGGGCAAGTCACTTACCCCCACATGCCTTAAACATCCAGGGCCATCTCCAGGCATTCTGATGTACATCTTTGCCACTGGACACAGATGGCTCTTGAGAAGAGAGTGAGGTTGGTGACCTTGCACAGTACTCCCTCACTTAAATCCAACTCAGTGCAAGTCATGACATCACTCTGGTTTCACGGTCCTCTTCGAGAATGAAAGAGAAACAACTGCTATGTGACCTTGGGCAAGTCATTTAATGCTGTTTGTCTAAGTTCTGCATTTGTAACATGAACTGGAGAAGGAAATAGCAAACCACTCCAGCATCTCTGCCATGAAAATCCCAAATGGGGTCACAAAGAGTCAGACATGGACATCACTGAAAGATAACACCACCACCACCACAAGCAACTGAATGAATCACCAAATTCGAATTGCTAAAACCCCAACTGTTGACTGGCTATTATGTCAAAGAGCTGCTCGTACATAGATCTAGTACAGAAGTGATAAAAAAAAAGTTCTTGGGAACTTATTAGTTTACTATAAAACCCAAATACATTTTCATTTATTAACAAATATAATCAAACAGAAGCCTAATTTATTTAAATGGGGAAAAGTAGACTTAGGAATCAAAGACGAAACAAAAAAAAATAGTCTGTGATTTTGCTAATTATTCTTCCTTCACAGTAGACTATAGCTGTTTGAATGTTTAAACATAATACTGTCACCCTGTAGAGAAAATGAATAAGAAATGTCCTATTCAAATTCATCATCTCCTAGGATTAGTTTGTTCTTATTGCAAAAAGTCTATTCTAGCTCTACCCTTCATAGCTTTAATCCTGGCAGGGCACAAGCAACATTTTATAACTGACAACTAAGTGAAGGCCACATAATTCCTTGGTTTAATTGAGGGCTAACTCTAGCTTTCATTGTAGCCAATCATTTTTTCCTATTTATTTCATGTCTGGATAAAGTCCCTTTTTTGTTCCCTTTTACTTTAGGGGATTCTTTTATTAGTCTCTCTTTGACCCCAGCTCTGCATTCTTTCTATCCCAATAGTACATTGCTATTTCTTGTCCTTTTTTTCACTGCCCCATCTTTTTTTTTTTTTTTAAATACACTTTTCTCTTCCTTATTATTAGGCTTATAGTAGCTTCTGAAAATTTGCAATTCCTGGGGCAGCTAGGTGGCGCAGTGGATAAAGCACCAGCCCTGGAGTCAGGAGGACCTGAGTTCCAATCCGGCCTCAGACACTTGACCCTTACTAGCTGTGTGACCCTGGGCAAGTAACTTAACCCCCATTGCCCCGCAAAACAAAAACAAAACAAAAAAAATTCTAATTCCCCTCTTTTTCAGCTGCTCCCTTCCCTTCTTTCGTTTCTTTCTGTTTCCTCTCAAGGACCCTTCTAAAGAACACTTGCATTAGGAGTCAGATATCTTAACCACTAACAAGCTATGTGGCCTTGGCTGCACAGATGATTTTTCACAATTTTTCTCTCTTCCCCAACTCCTGCCTTCATACTGGGGACTTCAACATAAGTACTGACTCTCCTTCAAACACCCTAACTACTCATTTCCCATGACCTACTCCTCCACCCCACTTCAGTCACATACAGATATGGTCCTATCTTTGAGCTGGCCACCCACAGATGGACCACATCCATATTTGAGAATTCTGAAATCCCTTTATCTGACTAATCTATTGGCTTTCCACTCCTTCCTCTGTCTTCTTTTACCAAATCCTACTCTTTTTCCATAGTGTGACCTCCAAACCCTCAACCCCTCACTTCTTGAGATCCATCTCCCCTGCACTAGCCGCTCTCTCCTCTTTTCCTCAATCTGATCCCTCTGTGAACCAATTTAATTCTACACTTTCCTTAAGTCCCTAGGCTGCAAGCCTCAAACTTGGACCATTCCTACCATTTGTTCCTACACAGTTGCTGCTGAATAAAGGTGGAGAAAATCATGCAACCATTCTGATTGAGTCCACTACATATTTATGTGATGCTCCTAAGACTAGGCCCTCCGATCCTTTTTAGCAACCCTCACTTTTGCTTAGCAATCCTATTATTCCTCCCTCATCAACGACTATCCCATTCTCCACAAAAACTCTACCAAATCTTTACATCCTTCTTGAAAACTCTCATGGCTTCCCCTCCTACACCCTCTGCTGAGAATTGTCTCATTTGACAGAAAAAGTTTAGGCCATTCACCCAAGTGATTTTGTTTTTGTTTGTTTTTGCAGGGCAATGAGGGTTAAGTGACTTGCCCAGGGTCACATAGCTAGTAAGTGTCAAGTGTCTGAGGCCGGATTTGAACTCAGGTACTTCTGAATCAAGGGCTGGGGCTTTATCCATTGTGCCACCTAGCTGCCTCCCACCCAAGTGATTGTGATGAAGATCAGGTCCAACCGTGTCACCCCCACCCACTTGATAAACTCCAATGGCTCCATCTGACCTCCAAGATCAAATACATAATCCTTTCTTTGGCATTCAAAGTCTTTTGTAACCTAGCTCCCTCTGAACTTTCCAGGCTCTTATACCTTACTCTTCGCCATGTGCTCTCCAATCCAGTGAAACTGGCCTCCTGGCTGTTACATGTACAAGACACGCCATCCCTCAGCTCCAAGCATTTTTTCTGACTATTCCCCCATGCCTGGAAGGCTTTCCCTTTCCATCTCAGTCTAATGCATTCCCTGGCTTTCCTTAAGTCCCATCTAAAATCCTATCTTTTATATGTGGCTTTCCTCAACCTCTCTTATTTCTGATCCCTTCCCTCTCTTAATTATTTGCTGTTTGTCCTGTATATAGCTTGCTCTGTATATATGTGTTTGTCTGTCATGTCCCCTTATTGCATTGTGAGCTCCCTGACAGTAGGGACTGACTTTTGATTCTTTTTGTCTCCCCAGGATTTAGCACAGTGCCCAACACAGAGTAGATGCCTAATGTGCTTATTGACTGACCAATAAAATAGCTAAGACTTAACAACTTTACACCTTAGCTCTTTCATTTGTAAGACAAGATAATAACCCTTGCCTTAGTTATGTCAGGCTTGTAATAAGGATAAAATAAGAAAATATATATGACAATGATTTGTAAACTCTAAAATATTTGAAGCAGGGGAAGGGAGAGGCTAGGGGCATCACAGAGTATACTCCAAACCCTGGAGGAGTGGTGCTAAGACAATGGGAACCTAGGATGAAAGACCAATGGAACAGGAAAGGCAATGGGATTTTCCTTGTTCTGTCCCCTGGAAGGAAAGAGAACAAAGTTAATGACTCTCCCCTTTGGCAGTCATTGAAATACAGTACTTGGGGCAGCTAGCGCAGTGGATAAAGCATGGGCCCTGGATTCAGGAGAACCTGAGTTCAAATCCAGCCTCAGACACTTGACATTTACTAGCTGTGTGACCCTGGGCAAGTCACTTAACCCTTATTGCCCCACCAAAACAAAAACCAAAAAAAGAAAGAAAGAAATACAGTACTTGAAGACAACTAATTTTGTTTCCTGTTCAGAAGAACAATAGCAGATAATGTCAAAGATGATGAGAATATAGATACTACATATGAAAATCTATGGGATGTAGCCAAAGCAATATACTTGTAGGAAAACTTAGAGCACTGAATGCCTATATCAATAAGAAAGTAAGAAAGAAATTTAAAAATTGAATTTGTAATTTAAAAGCCTAGGAAAATTTAAAAAGCCATACACATGTGTAAAAAATCAAGAGAAACAAAAATCAGCAGAGATTAATACATTTGAAGCTAAGAAAATGAATTCATAGATCTAATGACAATTTTTTTAAAGACAAGATAAATAATTGGCACAACTAATTCAAAAGAAACCCAAGGATCAAAATTAAAAATAAAAATGAAGTGATTTCAGTGAAGGCAAAAGAAAACAAGAAACACATGAGATTATTACACATGGCTTTGTGTCAATAAAGTTGGAAATCCAAAAGAAATGGAAGACAATTACTAAAATTATGAAATACTGAAATTAATACCCTAAATAGACCCAATTTCAGAAAGAGAAATCAAAAAAGGCACCGAAAAGAAATTGGTCTCTGGATAATAGTATATTTTGTTGTTGCTAATGTTGTTTTTCAGTCATGTCTGACTCATTGTGATTTCATTTGGAGTTTTCTTGGCAAAGATACTGGAGTGGTTTGCCCTTTCTGCAGTGGATTAAAGCAAACAGTGGATTAAGTGATTTGCTCAGAGTTAGACAGCTAGTAAGTGTCTGAGGTCAAATTTGAACTCAGGTGTTTCCAACTCCAGGCCCTGCATTGTATCTACTGAACCACCTAGTTGTCCACTATAATAGTATATAGACTGCTTGAAATGAGACAAAGGGAAGGCTGAGGAATAAAATTATAGACTAATGTTATTAGTGAATATTTATGCAAATAAATAAAATACAATAGTACATCAAAAACATCTATCTTGTCCAAGTTGGATTTATGGCAGTAAGGTGATTATGGTCACCTGTGACTTCTAAGCCTGTTGTATTCTTCCTCAAGTCCTCCCAAAAATCTTTCATGGGGGAAAGGGGTAGTCCATCCAATGTAGTGGGCCTCTTGCATTGTGTGGATGCCAACAGACCACATGGGATGTTCATCAGTTAACTTTTGTTCTTAATATAACACTGATCCATCCCCCCTTTTCTCATTATATATGTCTTCAATAACATCATCCATTCAATTCTTTGTTAATAGCATGCTACAACCTACTCATAATCACAATGGACCTCCATTATCCTTTGGATGATATCCAAATTTAATTCTTTTCAGTCTTTGATGGTCTATGACCAGTAACCATATAGGGTCACCAGAAGTCCTTAGGTGATTAATAAAAATGATCTTTTGTTTCTAGGAGAACCTTGAGCTAATTAAGAGCCCTGTATCATTTTTTTTTAAAGTAGTTCAACCTTCAGTCCTCATCCTATTCAATGCTAGGCTCAGTTCATTGTCTATCTTCTACATTCATCCAAGATACATATGCTTATGTACTAACTCTGTGGCTGTTCACTTATTCCAACACAGCATCTCCTATAAGTATGTTAAGATCCTGTAAGATAAAGTGGTTAGAGCACTGGGCTTAGAATCAGGAAATTGTTCAGTCATTTCAGTCATGTCTGACCCCATTTGGGGTTTTCTTGGTAAGGGCATCAGAGTAATTCACCATTTCCTTCTCCAGCTCATTTTATAGATGAGGAAACTGAGGCAGTCAGGATGAAGTGACTTGCCCAGGGTCACACAACTAGTAAGTGTCTGAGGCTGGATTTGAACTCAGGAAGAAGAGTCTTCCTGACCCCAGGCTGGGCATTCTATTCACTGTACCACTTAGCTGCCCCTGGAATCAGGGAGACCTGAGTTCAAATCCTGTCTCAGATAATTAGTAACTGTGTGATATTGTGCAAACCACTTAAACTCTCTGTCCCTCAGTTTCCTCATCTATAAAAATCAGTAGGTTGGACTCAATGACCGATAAAGTCCTGGATTACCATTAGGTGGTAAGGTCTTCTCATTGTGTTGATCTGTATGGATGCAGATCATGTCAGGGATTCTTAAATAAATAAAATATATATATATATATGTATGTGTGTGTATGTATGTATGTGTATATATATATATATATATATATATATATATATATATATATATATATATATATATATATATATATATATATCTCAAAAGACTTTGACCTAATTATCTACACAGGAAAACCTAGGAGGAAGATGAACGTCTATTGTCCACACTATGATTTTGTTCTTTGTTTATTTGGTTTTGCTCTACTAAAATGTTGTTACATTTTAAGTATCTTTGTATGGTTTTAGTCCTTATTTCACATCAATTTGATTATTTAATTCCATATGCTTCTTAAGGTATAAACAATTTTGAAAGTATTTTTCAAAACAGTTTTCACCATCCTTCCCTATGCTCAGTTTTATATTGAAGTCATTGAGTATCAAAGAATTTGGAATGAAATTACATCCAAACAGATTATTTTAAATTTAGTAAATATTAACAAAAGCATTCAAGTGAACAAATGACTATACATTAAGCCAGAACCCAGTTATTTATAGGTTTTAAGTATATATTAATTCTAACAAAATAATGACAATAATCTAAGATGAGGAAGTTGAACTAGATGACATTGAAGGTCCGTGATACCTCTCAAATTAAGATCCTATGGTATTTGTTTCGACCACATCCCCTGCTGATTTCATTTTCTCCTGTGTATTATTTTTTAAGATTTTGTTGCTGTTTTTTTTTTTAACAAAGTCATAACCTGGTTATATGATGCTCTAATCCTGCTTTCCTCACTCAACATGATACTTCATCTTTATAATTTCTTATAGCACATATATTCCTTTGTGCTCATAGGCCACAATTCATTCAGCCATTTCCCAATCATTGGGCATAATATGCATTATATCTAAGGTGGGTTTTGTTTTTTGTTTTGCTATTGTAAATATAGCTAATGTGAATGTGTCTACAGATAGGTGTTTTTCCTTTTTTCTTTTAGTGTTCTACTTGAGAGGCAGTAAAATATAATGGATAGGGGGGCAGCTAGGTGGCGCAATGGATAAAGCACTGGCCCTGGATTCAGGAGGACCTGAGTTCAAATCCGACCTCAGACATTTGACACTTACTAGCTGTATTACCCTGGGCAAGTCACTTAACCCCCATTGCCCTGAAAAACAAACAAACAAAAAATGTAATGGATAAAGTATAGGAAAAACTGAGCTCAAATTCTGCCTCTGACATGTACCAGCTCTGTAACTCATTTAACCTCAGTGCTACATGTGACTCTTGAACAATGTAAGTTACAGCTGAGTGGTCAAACTACCTCTGTGAATGAAGGTTGCACATCAAGAGTTCCCCACACAAAGTAGATATGTAGGTCCAGACCACATACATATGTGTGTGTGTATACACATACACACACACACGCATATGTATATATACATACACATATACAAACATATATATACACACAAACAACCCAATGCATAGTATTGTATACGTGTATGTATATGTACACGTGCACAGACACATATGTATTATGTATATATGCAAATGTTTGTATATATGAGTATACATACTGACATGCTACAGACAGGATGATAAGTTATCAAAATGAGAAACAGGGAAGATATATTTTATATGGGGATGGGAGAGAGGGAACTAGATATTGCAGCATGTGGCATTTGATTATTTTTAAGTCAAGAGGTTTTGGAGTGAATTATATATATACACAGGGATGGTGTGTTTCTTTGTGGTTCAGATTTTTTTTAAACTTTCCCATTGTGAAAGTGCCTATTTCAGGGTGTTTTTGTTTTTAGGGTGAGCATCAGGACTAACCTCTTGCTCTTTGCAAAAATAAAATTTTAAATTGATAACAACACTGTAGAATTATAGTTTCCCCCTTAAATTGCATTTTTGCCCTTGAATTATTTTTTCTAAATCCCTTGTAGATTAGGAATGCTAAATATAGTGTTCCAACTAAAATGTCTTAGAAGGGGGAAAACTGCAAATATTATACTCTTTGATATCACATTCTATAGAGGAAAATACTCATAAGAACATTTGTTATAGTCCTAAAGCACTTGTATTTTTCTTCTTAAAGAAGTGTGGCTAATTAAAACATGTGTCAGTTATCTTAAAAAAAAAAAAGAAAGAAAGATGGCATCAAGTCTCACCTCCTCCACTAGTGTAATAATGTCCTTAATTCTCCATAGCCCTAGAAAATATTGGCCTTATTTGATGGATCTTGTTAAGTTAACTTTACTCTCTGCAATATATGGTGATATTTGGAGTTGACCAAATGTCACAGGAAAATTATGTTTCTTGTTGTCCAATCCATTGCCATTCAAATAGAAGAAATGGGTAATAGTTTGTTTGGCCTGTCCTATGGCTAGGGAAAACAATGGAGCCATCCATATAGTTACTACTGTATGGTGTGGGTGTGGGTGTGGGTGTGTGGGTATAGAGATGGGGGGGGTGGATGAGAGGTGGTATCAGATTAACTGGAATTTGGGATCACAGAAATAATGGGTTAGGGGTGGAAGGTAGCAAGGCATCACCCGTGTGATGTCATTGGTCCTCTTTGAAAATAGACCAATAAGGGGGCAGCTAGGTGGCGCAGCGGATAAAGCACTGGCCTTGGATTCAGGAGGACCTGAGTTCAAATCCAGCCTCAGACACTTGACACTTACTAGCTGTGTGACCCTGGGCAAGTCCCCTAACCCTCATTGCCCCACCAAAAAATTAAAAATTAAAATAAAAAATAAAATAAACCTGAAAATGGACCAATAAAATAAAAAAATTTTTTAAAGACAGAAAATGAAGGATCAACAATAGTAGCAGCAGCATTAGCATTCTAAACAAAGGAAAGCTGCAAACTAGTCCAACCTATCTGAGACACAAAGACACCGCCTGAACCATAGATCCCAATGCTTAAAAAAAAAATAAAATCCATGTTATTTAGCAAGTTTCATGGAGTTGTGGACTCAGAGAATGTTAGAGCTGAAAGGGACATCCAAAGATCATGATGACAGCTTATGTTATTTTAACAATTTAAAGATTTCAAAGCACTTTATATACATGATCTCATTTGCCCCTGACAATAACCCTGTCAGGTAGATGCTGTAGACATTTATCTCCATTTAGCTGAAAAGAAAGCAGCTACAGAGAAATTAGGTGACTTACCCATGGTTATACAATTAGAAAGTGTGAGAGTCTATGCCAGGTCTCTCCTGATTCCCAGTCCAAGACTCTTTCTACTATACTATGGTAGAATGTGAGCTGTCACTAAAATGTAGGATTCTTGAGAGCAGGAACTTATCCTGCACCCAGTAAGGTTCCTAGCACAGAGCAGGCACTTAATAAATGCTTGTTGATTCATTAATCTATCACACTGCTAGTCAAGATCATTTAGGTCAACTCATTTGGGGAATATTGTCCTTTGCAGCTAATTGTCAACTCTCCTTTTTCAAAGTTCTGCAGCATTACTTAGAAATGACCTAGAACATATTTATTTTGCTTGGCTTCTCTTACACAGAGACACTGAAGGTAAACAGTAGGAGCCAAGCACAGTGTAGGATTAGGCTGCAGAGGAAACATTCATTTCCCCCAGCATGGTCACATGGTATTGTGATGTCAAGCAAAGACGTAAATGCACCCGAGTCTGAAATTAAACTCGATGATGCATGGGAAGAGCTGACTAGGATGCCTGGGCACTGTAGCCTATTTTCAGGAGCCAGGAACTCAACACATTTGGTAACAAATTTCAATTGTCTCTCCCTTGAAGTTTTTATTTCCCATCCTTCATCTCAACCAAGCAGACAGATGTGTTTTACAGTGAGGGAATGAATCTTGTCAGGATGAAGCTGTTTCCCTCGGATATACCTGTCTTCAAGAAAAATCATCTGTGGGGGAAGAAATGAAGGATTTGTAGATCAATAATTAGTAGGAGGGCAGCTGTTCACATTTTCAGTAAAGACCTGGTGATTATACATTACCATGGCAACTGGTGAATTCCAGAATAAGTCTTTTGCACTGTAAATATGTCAAAAACAGACAGGCTGCAGTACTTCCCCCCCTTTCTTTTTCATTCTTTTCCTTCCCCCCCTCCCCTTCATTTCTCAGCCTGAAATATTGAAAAGGCAAGGTAACAGCCATGACTTCAGCAAAGAGACAGCTGGTGAGCTCAACCTTTCCTCTACCCTAAATCGCCACTTTGATCATGATATTGACTTCCTTATTTAAAAACAAACAAACAAACAACCTTCAAAGTTTCCCCTATGGTTGTCAGGGTGAAATCTAAACTCCTTTGCTTGGTTTTCAAGTTCTTACACAATCTCAATCTAAATTGCTTTCTTCTGTCTTATCTACGTTGTGATAGAAATCTTATGATATGGCTAAACCAGTCTATCCTGTACCTCCCTAATATGTCTTTACTCAGGCCTTTATATATGGCCTAGTAGAAAGAGTACTGGGGAAGGGGGAAGGGGGAGCCGGGTGCAGCTAGGTGGTGCAGTGGATAAAGCACCGGCTCTGGATTCACAAGGACCTGAGTTCAAATATGGCCTCCGACACTTGACAAGTACTAGCTATGTGACCATGGGCAAGTCACTTAACCCTCATTGCCCCGCAAAAAAAAAAAAAAAGTACTGGATTTGCTGTCAGAGGAGCAGGGTTCAAACCCAGGGACTGAGACTTATTACCTGTATGACTTTGAGCAGTCACATCACCTACCTGGGTCTCAGTTTCTTCATCCGTAAAATGCAGGGGCTAGGCCAGATTATTTTTGAGTTCCCTTATAGCTCTATGTTATCCTGCCCTGAGTTATATTATAAATTAAATTATATTCCAGCTGTAAATTATGTGTTGCCCTGATCTCCCATCTACTCTTTGAACCTTCCATATATTTCAAGGGCTGGTTAAGTGCTCTCTTCTCTGAAACCCCCAAGCCAAACATTGGTGTAGAGATGTCTCTACTAGATTCTAAGTTCCTTGATGGTACCCATTGGTAGCCTAAGATCATGGAATCACAGATTTAGAGATACAGGTACTTTAAAGGTTATTGTGTCTATAAATTTTCCTATAAGTTTTAGAAAAATCGCTAATTGACCTTGATAGAGAAAGTTTCCGGGGAGGGGAGGAGAATCCCTATCTATAGTGATGAAATCACATATTTAGCATCCCCCTTACTCCCAACCCCCTCCCAAAAAATCACTTATTTCTCTGAAATCCTTGATTTTATAGGAATGCAATAGCTATTAACAGGAAAAGATACATCAGTTCTCTCCTCTGACTACAGCAAGACTCCTAGCCAAATGCTGCCATCCAGTTCATGAATAGGTCTTCCTGAAATCTGCTTATTTACTAGGTGATCAGTCTTCACTCAGCTCTACAGAGAGACAGACAATTTAATTGCAGTCTATTTTAAATCTCTAGAGATCCTGGAAGGAAAAGCATCTCATATTGGGAATTAAGAAGTTGACACATATCCAAAAAAAGCAGAGAGATGGTATATCAAGGAAGCTGGATGTGTGAGAAAAGGACCCAGTCAGGGAGACAGTTGCACAGGCAGGAAGCACACATGAGATTTCACTGGAGGTGAGTGATACAAATGTGTGGATGATACAAATGCATTTAAATAGCAACACCGGTTAGTCATTTGGAATCTCATGTAAGAGAGCAAGACTAAAGGGGTATCTTCAGAAAGCAGTTGCAGACTAGTCCAGAAATGGAGAGCTGCTGCGATAGCCTTTCATAATCAAGGCTAGAAATAGCGCATAAACATTTGAAAAAATGTCTTCCCCTTTTGGTCAGGTACCTGCTGATTCTCTTTCTCTTAGGATCTTTGATCTCTCTCTAACCACCGATTTCCCACCTCTACCTTCCAACATGAATAAAATAAACAAGCAAAACCAACAGCTAATTTGTAGTGGCTCATTCCTCTAATCCCTGCTGCTGGGAAGGCTGAGGCTGGTGGATTAGCCAGAGTACTGAAATTCTGAGCTGAATTGCCCAAAGCTGATTGAATGTCCACACTGAACTGCTGGGCAATGGGGAGGTGTTGAGCTCTAGCTGACTAAGGAGCCAGCCTAGCTTGCAAATGGAACAGGTCTAAACTCCCATGCTCATTGGTAATAGGATCAGGTCTATGAGTACCTATTTCACTTCCGGTCTGGGTCACCTAGGCAGGCCCAGTCTCCAAAAACTGATACAAAAATAAAAATAAGCATTCAAAAAAACCAAACCAAATCAAACCAAAACAACAGCATTTACTGTTTCCAGGAAACTGCTTTCCCAATTACCTCCTTCCTTTTGCTATCAAACTTCTTGAATGAGTGGTCTATACCAGGGCTTCTTAAACTTTTTCCACTTGTTACACCTCCCTACCTTTTTTTGCAGGGCAATGAAGATTAAGTGACTTGTCCAAGATCACAGCTAGTAAGCGTCAAGTGTCTGGGGTCACATTTGAACTCAGGTTCTCCTGAATACAGGGCCAGTGCTTTATGCACTGTGCCACCTAGCTGCCCCCACTTGCGACCCCTTTGGGCCCAAGAAAATTTTATGCAACCCTGTGTATATAGGTACACAAATTAAACATTTACTCCCAAATTTTTTGTGAGCCGCTCCCAATTCAGTTATATGATCCTATACTCACAGTTCATTTATTTATTTTTGCAGGGCAATGAGGGTTAAGTGACTTCCCCAGGGTCACACAACTAGTAAGTGTCAAGTGTCTGAGGCCAGATTTGAAATCAGGTCCTTTTGAATACAGGGCCAGTGCTCTATCAACTGCACCACCTAGCTGTCCCCTCAACCCACAGTTTAAGAAGCTTTGGTCTATACCTGCCTCTATTTCTTTACCCTCTTTGTTATAGGTTCACTTTCATCACTTTACTGACTTCTTTGTCATATCTAATGGTCTTGTCTCCTAAACTCTCCTCAAGGAAATCCCAATCTTCCGTGAATTCTTTGCAACATTGGATACTATTGCTACACCTTTCACTCCCGACTCCTTTAAAGTCTCTCTACCCCTGACTTCCAAAGCATTGGACATTCTTGGTTTTCTTTCTTCCTCTCTGACTTTTCTTCCTGGGTCTCCTTTGCCAATTGCCCAAGTCTCATGCTTGGTTCTCTGCTCTTCTCTTTTGTTCCTCCTCAACCTAAGGCTGTGTCATGGCTTCAGAGATAACTTCCATGTTGCTGACTCTGAAATCTTTATGGTCACTTCCACCTGTGACTCATAGTTCTATACTCCAGGACCTTTTAGAACTTCCATTTATAAGGCTTTCATGTAGCAACCTTTCCAATACCGTAGTCCAGTTATCATATCTCCCTTGAGTAGTTTCTTCTTCAGGCTAAACATTCCATCTCATTCAGCTGTTCCCCATATAGTGTTGAATAGAGGTCATTCACCCTTCTGAAGTTGTCCTTCCCTGCTCACTCTTCAGTTATCAGTTTTTTATTGTTGAGTCATTTCAATGGTGTCTGACTCTTCATGACACCATTTGGGGTTTTCTTGGCAAAGATACTAGAGGGGTTTGCCATTTCCTCCTCTAGATCATTTTACAGATGAGGAAACTGAGGCAAACAGGGTTAAGTGACTTGCCCAAGGTCACACAGCTAGTAAGTGTCTGAGATCAGATTTGAACTCAGGAAGATGTCTTCCTATCTCCAGGGCTGGTACTCTATCCACTGGGCCACCTAGCTTCCCTCAGCTTATTAGTGCCCTCCCCTAAAATGTGGTGACAACATTTGAACTCTAGATGAAGTCTAACCAGGGATTATCAACTCCTTATTCTTTTTTTTTTGGCAGGGCAATGGGGGTTAAGTGACTTGCCCAGGGTCACACAGCTAGTAAGTGTCTGAGGCTGGGTTTGAACTCAGGTCCTCCTGAATCCAAGGCTGGTGCCTTATCCACTATGCCACCTAGCTGCCCCCTCAACTCCTTATTCTTGAAAACTTCTAAAATTAACTGCATAGCCAACTAGTCACTAAGTCCCATCAATTCTTTGAAGTGTCTCTCATGGGTGGCCCTTTTCTAAAGAAAAAGTTTTTATTAGAAAGTTAACAATCACCAATAACAAACATTTCAATCTACAAAGAACAGAAAAGAAGATTGGTATATGAAACCATAGAGTTCTTTTATACAAGTTTGTAGTTTAAAAGTGTATTTTAAATTTATCAAGGTAATAATAAAGTTGTTCTTTTTGCTTGTGTCCCCTTTTTTGTTTTCTTAGGTATATTTTTAAGTGTTATAATGCTATTTGGCAGTGGTGGGGAGGATCTCTATCCATAACCGCTTACCTTAACCTCCTTCCCCAAACAGAAGCTCTTGCTTGTATTAAGTAAATATAGTTAAGAAAAACAAATCAATACTTTCTCCATGTTTGAAAATATATGTCTCAAACTACACGCACCTTTAGTCCTTCCTTCACACCTCGGCAAAGAAGCTTAAAGGAGGCTTGATCAGTCTTCTGAAGTTAAAATTGGTCACTGAATATATCAGAGTGCTGAAGCCTTTCAAAGATATTTTCTCTGATATAATTGTGATTTGGGATAAAAAAAATTTCTCTTGATTTTGCTTATTTTACTCTGCATCAGTTCATAACAATCTTCCCAGGATTTTCTGAATTCACCACATTTATCCTTTCTTATGAGAGAATTTTTTTTACATCCATATCCCTTCTTTTCTGTTCCCAGTGCTACTAAAGTTGGGTTTAGTCTTTCCTCAACTTGTACTGCTGTATGGTAACAATTCCCTAAGGCACTTCCATTTCCAAGTCTCTCATCCCTGGGTTTCAACTCACTTCCTAAAACACTGATTTTTTCTTGTTATTCTTGTGTTCAAAATCCTTTAATCCTTTCCTACTGTCTAGTGCAATGCTTTCCAAATTTTTAATTAAAAACTCTTATTGTTAAGCATAATTTTCATAAAACAATTTATGCAAATAGTTTTTATAGCTCATATTTTATTCAAATAAAATCAAACATTTATCACAATTCTTATAACAACACAAACAAATCTTAAAATTAAGATACAAATAAAGTAATACTTTATGATTTTCATATTGACAAATTTTAAAAACATCAACCATAATAATATTACTAATGTGATCACTGGGCACAAAGTTTTTTCAAAATATGGTGTCTTTATAGCATTTATAGCAGAAACCCCCATTTCACACAAATAAGACACTATGAACAGCAGTTAACTCCAATATCAGTATCCAGTATCACTCCAATAAACTAGAGAACTCTTTATTCACTATTAGGAAAAAAAAAATATATATATATATATCCATCAATTAACAAGCACTCAAATGCCTACTATATGCCAGGTATTGGGAATACAAAGATAGAAAAATGAAACAATTCATACTCTATTGAGCTTTTGGGTTCAGAAAATGTATGCATCTACAAGTATATAAGATTAAATATAAAGAGAATTAATACAAAGCAAATGTAAAGTACTTAAATACAGGGTGGTTAAGATGGAGAGTACTAGCAATTGGAGGATCAGAAAGACTTTATGAAAAGATGATGCTTGAGTTGTGTCTTGAAAGAAGTGAGGGATTGATTCTATGAAAGGAAGGTAAAGTTTACAGGTTCAAGTGTTTATTTCAATTTATCATCACAAGGGGGCAGCTAGGTGGCGCAGTGAATAAAGCACCGGCCCTGGAGTCAGGAGTACCTGAGTTCAAATCAACACTTGACACTTACTAGCTGTGTGACCCTGGGCAAGTCACTTAACCCCCATTGCCCCGCAAAAACAAAACAAAACAAAACAATTTATCATCACAAGCTTAATAACCATTCTTGTTCAGATGGAATGACACCAAATGTCATCTATTTGTCCATAACAAATGAGGTTCCTTATCCATTCATATGTTAAAATATTTAGATTTTTAAAATAAAATGAAAATTACCTCTGGAGGCCAATCACGTGATTAACCAGTTGTTCTTTATTTTCTTAAATTTCAATTTCATTTGAAAGTCTAAGTAGCTTTTAAATTGGAAAACATTAAAATGCTATTTTGTAAGTTTATTATCCATAGCTTATTTTTTCCATAAATGCAGTTACTGTATCTTTTTGAATCAGAGTATGAATTTGAGGATCTTGCACTGACTTATAGTACCCAATTTTTAAAAAAATTATCCAACAAACAAGAAAGTTTCAGCAAAAATCATAGAATCTCATAATCACTACATTTGAAATCTGGAAGGGACTTTAGTGGCTATCTTTTCCAAACTATGCATTAAAGGGGGTTTTTGTTATAAAATAAATTTGCTTCATATTATTCTTTTCACTAAGAGAAAATGACTATTTCTTCTTCTGGCTCAAACACCTTTGCTAGTACTTTGATAAGAAAACCCTCAGCAAGTTTCACAATGATATAAAAGAGCCCTTTGCTCTGCCCCCAGATTGTCACACAATTTTGCAAATGATCTTCCTTTTATTGGACTATTGTTACTCCTGTAGCAACATGAAAAACTATATATAGTTTCTCTCTCATTTTTCTCAGTATAAGCAATAGATATAAATGTAAAATAAATATAAGCATACCATATGTCCAACATTGTTTGAGGAGTCACTTTCTTAGCTAGAGCCTTCTCTCTGAGATTATTTCGAACTTATCCTGTAGATTTCATGTTTGTGCATAGTTGTTTACATGTTGTATGCCCCATTATATTTTGCACTCCTTGAGAGGAGGAGCTGTTTTTGTGTTTCTTTGTAGCCCCCATACTCAACACAGTGCCTGGCACATAGTAAGTTTTCAATAAATGTTTGTTGACTTGATTGATGACTTGCTAATAGACCTATATTTCATCCTCATACTGATTGAGCTCTGCCCACTACAGAATTCAATGCAATTCTCCAACATTATTGAATTTTCATTTTTAAAAAAATCTATTGCTTATGTTGAAAATTTTTCTTGAGGTGGTATCAAAAGGCTTGTATAACAAATCTTCCCTAACATTTATTTAAAAAAAAACAAACAAACAACTATGTAATAAAAAAGAGCATCCAAGGGGCAGCTAGGTGGCGCAGTGGATAAAGCACTGGCCCTGGATTCAGGAGGACCTGAGTTCAAATCCAACCTCAGACATGCGACACTTACTAGCTGTGTGACCCAGGGCTAGTCACTTAACCCTCATTGCCCTGCAAAATAAATAAATAAATAGTTAATTAAAAAGAGCATCTTAAACTATATCTGTTGCTTTCTCCACTTGAAATTCAAAATAGGAATATTTTAGATTCTCAATTAATTGATCATTAAGATCTTCACATATGTGGGCAGTTCCAACCACATTATCTCTAAGCAGAACCATTTAAAGCTGCTTACAATTGATTTACCAAGTGTTGTTTTGACCATGGCAATAGCTGCAAGTAGCATCAGATTTTCTTCTATCAAGTGAGATCTTTTTTTTACATTTAGCAATTCTGTAAGCAAATATATAATAAAAGCAATATTTTTACCATCATAGATATTTTTAAGTTTGCTTTTACTTATTAAAAGTACTTAATTTGGGGCAGCTAGGTGGCGCAGTGGATAGAGCACTGGCCCTGGAGTCAGGAGTACCTAAGTTCAAATCCGGCTTCAGACACTTAACACTTACTAGCTGTGTGACCCTGGGCAAGTCACTTAACCCCAATTGCCTCACTAAAAAAAAATTACTTAATTTTTTCTATAAAATTCTCACATTACTAGTGTATTCTGCACATACATTTTCAGGATGTCATTTCAATTTATTAGATTTCATGTTATCAGCAGCTAAAGCATTAATAAAAGTAAAAGGCAATTTTTTTTTCCTGTCCATCAACAATAACACTTATAAATCCCAGTAATAAATACCATGGATCACATTTTCTGGATTTGGATTTTTCCCAATGTGTTTCTATTTCTCTGATACTTAAACTATTTCTATGACCTTTGCTTGTACTAGGTTTAGCTAACATTCAAAGCCCTCCAGAATCTAGTTATACCTTCCCTGTTGAATCTGACCTCCTCTTATTTTCACAATCAACCCTTTATTCATTCCCACTTCCAAAATTTTGCTCAGGAATGACCCTCTGAATCCTGTCCTCTTACCAAATCTGGCATTTCTACAAGGGTCAGCCCTAATCCTCTTTCTTTGATGAGGCCCTCCTGCACCTCCTCATCCCAAAATGATCTCCCCTTTCCTTAAACTCCTATAACCCTTACTAACTATGCCACTAATTTTGACCCATATCACATGTTGCCTTACATGATCTATTTAATATGTGTACACTTTGTGTTTCCAATCACAAGGTAGTCTGGGGTCTCTGTTGCTATACAAATTGTGTGACTTGGTCAAATCACTTTGTTTCTCTGGGCTTCATATTAGCTGTAAAATAAAGGTCTGGATTTTTGTTGTTCAGTCATTTCAGTCATGTCCAACTCTGTGAATCCATTGGGGGTTTTCTTGGCAAAGACACTGGAGTAGTTTGCTATTTCCTTCTCCATCTCATTTTACAGATGAGGAAACTGAGGCAAACAGGGTTAGGTGACTTGCCCAGGGTCACACAGATAGTAAGTGTCTGAGACCAGATTTGAACTAGGAAGATGAATTTTCCTGACTCCAGGCTTGCATCACCCAGTGCTTTCCAGATTTCCCTGTAAATACTGTCACAGCCTTGGCTCTTAGCACAGTGCTATGAACATGGTAGGCATTCAGTAAATGAAAATGTAACTAACCTTCTTTCCTCAACCATGCTCTCTACTGAGAAATGAAAGGGTGGGACTGCTGGGTTATGGTTTATAGTCTCTATAGATGATTTAAGCCTTCCAATCTCTATGCAGTGGTAAAAACCTCTCCCCTGATGACTTTGTGGCAAAGCAAGGCAGAAGCAAGATGCCTCAGGGTTCCTTTTGGACATTTACTGTCCCCTCCTCAAACTACTCCTTAGTCCCTCAGCACCTGGACAGCTCAGTGGCACTTTCTCAGCACCACCCTGGAGGGCAGCTCATAGGCATATCCATGCTGCGCCCTCTGCTGGTAGCTATGGACTTCCAAAGTTCTTTAAGGGAACTTGGTTAAAGTCCTCTAGAGTTGCCCCAGAAAGCAATTCTAATGATGATGTGCCCCACCCTGGATCCTCCTACAGTGTGGACACAGGCCATTGACTACCTAAACTGGGGCTACATTCTCATACTCTCAAGGAATGTTTGACTCCTTGCAATATTTAAACTTGCTAGGGTAGCATTTCCCAACCCAAACTGTAGAGAATACTGACAAAACCATGCAACTTATCTACTGCAAATGTCTTTTCCTTCTCGCTTACTCTCAGAAGCTCAGAGAGAGAATTGGAATCAGGGAGAAGGAAGGATTCAAGAGCTGAAAAAGTAAAATGAAGGAAGAGGGAAGGGAAAGAGTCTGGGTTTTTTTTTTTAAGTTTGTAGGTCTTAAAACCTCCAGTAAAGGCCTGCTCTGATGTTTCATTGTGGCTTGGTGAGACTCTGAATTCTCAGAAGCTATTCCAGTGAAGTGCCAGCTCTGACAGGTCTTAGCAAACTGGAAATGACCTGGCAATGCCCTCTGTGTCTATTGTGTAAGGACTAGTCTGGTTAAGGTCATAGCATCTATGACCCCCTACATATCCATTGTCTGAGGACAACAGTTATGTCTCAGGTCATGCCTTATATGTCTTTTGTCCAAGTATTAGCCTGAGGAAGAGGAGAAGGAAGACAAGGACAAGAAGAAGGAGGATAAGGAAAAGGAGAAGAAGAAGCAGAAAAAGAAGAAGTTGCTTATGCTTGAATTCAAAAAAAGTTCAAGATGAAGGCCATATGGTTAGACAGTTGGTCTGAAAGGGATCTGGGAGTTTTAGATGACTGTCATAGTTGTTGTTTGTCCTTTATTCTTTTTTTTTTTTTGGTGGGCCAATGAGGTTTATATGACTTGCCCAGGGTCACACAGCTAGTAAGTGGCAAGTGTCTGAGGCTGGATTTGAATTCAGGTCCTCCTGAATCCAGGGCCAGTGCTCTATCCACTGTGCCACCTAGCTGCCCCCCCCCTCCTTTATTCTTGAAGAGGACCATGACATCATGGAGATGATATCATGACTTGCTATGAATTGGATTTAATTGAGGCAGGGCTATGCAAAGTCACCAGCCTTACTCTCTCCTCTGGAACCAGCTGGGTCCAGTGGCAAGATGACTATAAGCTCCATATGAGTCAACAGTTTGATAGGCCAACCAGAAAACCCTAGGAAAAGATATGGGACTTCCATTTAAAAGAAACCGAGTTCTACTCCAGACTTTCTCTTCCTTGTTGTGTGGCTGCAGCTATGACTTGAGTTCTCCAAACCTTAGTTTCCTCTTCTGTAAAATGTGGATTGTGCTACCTGTAATACCAAAGTTACTGTCCATTAACTATTTTGTACACTTAAAATGCGGATCATTGTCTATGTGGTATAGAAGACATTGTCCCCTGTTGCAGAGATTTCTCACAGATTTGTACACAAGGGCCCTTTCCCAATCCCCAAAAATCACATTCCAAATCATGGCCTTGTCTACTGACTTGCTTATGGCTTCAAAATGACTGCCTTACAGCTTCATTTTTACTCTGAAGGCAAACAAATTATGGTTAGGACAGGAAGTCTTTGGAAAGGTAACACTTTCTGTCCTTTTAATCAAACATTTAGCAGAAATGCATTCATTGATTCTACTTTTCTAGATGCTTCAGGAAAATGACCATCTTTGAGGGAGCTTATGCTGTTAGGTACAGCCATTGTCTGGTAATTTAGTCAATGAATAACACAGTACTTATGGGGCTACTTATTCTTGTGTTGAGATTTTAAGAAAATATTCACCAAGCTTTTGAACTTCTTTCTTCAAGTTTTGGTATTAAGGAACTGGGGCAGCTAGGTGGTGCAGTGAATAGAATTCTAGGCCTGGAGTCAGAAAGACTCTTCTTCCTGATTTCCAGTCTGGCCTCAAATACTTACTAGCTGTGTGTCCCTGGGCAAGTCACTTAACCCTGTTTGCCTCAGTTTCTTATCTGTAAAAAGAGCTGGAAAAGAAAATGGCTAACTACTCCAGTATTTCTTCCAAGAAAACCCCAAGTGAGGTCATGAAGAGTCAGACATGACTGACACAACCCAACAATAATTAAGGAATTGATACAGTCTATGGTTCTCCAGCTTTAAAATCCATAAATACCTCCCTGTCCTAGCCCAAGGTCTCCCGTATCCCAAGGACTCCAGATGTTCCCATGTTTATTTCTTTTTTCCTGTAGATATTGCAGTGATATAATTAGAAAATATTGCACCTGGGTCAAGAAATTATGATGATTATGGGGGTCAAGGGAAAGGAGAGCAGAACAAGGATAAGAGAAAGGAGTGAGCACACAGAAGAGGGAGAATATTCATTTAAGGTGTAGATTCCAGAGGGGAAGGAAGCATATCCTAAGTTTCTAAGCTCCTTAAAGATAAGCCATTACTAAGGAGATACAGGGTTTAGAAGTATATGCATAAGGCATATATAGGGAGGTACCTGTTGTCACCTCTAAAAATCAGTGCCCTGGAAGAAAGCCCCAGTCAATCCACCTTAGTTACAGCTATGAGACTTTGTTACCATAAATTGTAACTCTGTTCTTCTCCACAGCCTCCTGACTCACTCACCCTAGTTCCCTAGTTCCTTCTATCATTTTGAAAAACAGTAATTCATAAGCCATAGGAGTCAGGGACAGTTGGGGGGGGCTATTTCTGGTTGTATCTGTGACTTTACTGAATGGATCTGAAAACACAGAACCTGATAAACCCAGAAGGGACTTGACTTTACTTTTGAGGCTTATTATATCCATGAATAAGATTTTCTAACCAACTAAAATCTTATGACTACAAACATTGAAGATGTTTATATTTAATGGTTAACAAACATTGCCATCCATGCCCATCAATTGGGGACTGGCTGTACAATTTATGGTATATAATTGTGATGTAATACAGTTGAGATATAAGAAATGATGAGCTAGATGCCCTCAGAAAAACCTGGAATGACTTACATAAACTGATGCAAAGTAAAATTAGTAGAACCAAGAAAACATTGTACACAGTAACAGCAATAATGTAAGATGATCAGCTGTGGATATAATAGCTAATTGTATTATCTATTCTCAGCAATACAATGATCTAAGACCATGATGAAAAATGCTATCCATCCCCAGAAAAAGAACTGATGGTATCAGAATGCAGATTGAAGTACATTTTTTTTAGTGAGGCAATTGGGGTTAAGTGACTTGCCCAGGGTCACACAGCTAGTTAAGTATTAAGTGTCTGAGGCCGGATTTGAACTCAGGTACTCCTGACTCCAGGGCTGGTGCTCTATCCACTGCGCCATCTAGCTTTCCCTGAAGTACATTTTTTAAACTTTCTTTACTTTTCTTGGGTTTTCATTTTGGTCTGTATTTTCTTTTATAACATGACTAATATGGAAATATGTTTTGCATGTCTACACATGTATAACCTATATCAAATTGCTTGTTTTCTCAGTGAGGGGAGTGGGGCAGAAAGGAGAGAATTTGGGATTCAGTTTTAAAAATGAATGTTGAAAATTGTTTTTACATGTAATTGGGGGAAAATAAAATACCAAATTAAGAAAACAAGAAATGTTACCATCATTAGAATCAGTCCTCAGATTTCAACAGGGTTATAAAACCAAAAGTGGTCTCCTTCCTTAGTCTCTATTGGTCCTATATGTGCCAGACACTAAGGATGAATGAAATGAATGAAACAGTCCCTGCTCATAAGAAAATCACATTCTAATAGGGGAAAACACACATACATATGTGAGTATGTAAATAATTATATGTAATATAACATATAGAAGTATATACTGATGAAATATTAGGAGACCCCCTGTTTTCCAGCACTAAGGCCCAGCCAGCAAGCTGTGCCCTGAGCTTGGCAAGACAACAATCCTTTGTGATCACTGTCTGGATGATCTCACCCTCTGGCAAAATCACATAATTCACCAGCTCACTGCGCAGCCACTAGTATAAGTATTGAGATCTCCCCACATTGTCCCATGCCTCCCCACTAGGGTGTGGGCCCCCGGCACATGTGTCCTTGCTTGCAAGCCATTTTCCTCACTTTGAAAATTAAATTTCTTGGGAGTCCTAACTCCCTTTTCTCTAACCTGCTTTGTTTGGCTCCGACCCATTCACAAGTTAGGGGCCAGTTCCACCTGGTTGACAATACAATAATAATACAAAATAATTGCAAAGTAGTTAACTACAAGGTATTCTGGTACTAGCAGATGGGCTCAGGAAAGGGTTCGTGTAGAAGATGGTACTTGAGCTGAGTCTTGAAGGAAGGATTCGATGAGACAGAGGTGAGGAGAGAGTGCATTCCAAGCATGGGAGACACCAGTACAAAGGTATGCAGTTGGGGGGGGGGGAGGTTTGAGTGCTGTGTGTGTTCAATAGAAAAGTCTAGTTTGGGCAGGTTGCAGAATGCAAGAGAGGGAGCAGTTCAAAATGAGGCTGGAAAAATAGGCGGGTCCATGTTGTAAAAGACCTTCAGAATGAAACAGAGGAGTTTATATTTGATGTTAGAAGCAATAAGAAACCACTGGAATTTATTGAGGGCAGGGAATGCCATGATCAGATCTTCACTTAAGGAAATCATTTTGGGCAATTTTGTGGAGAAGAGATTAGAGTGGGAAGTGACTTGAGGCAAGGAAACCAATGAGGAGGTTGTTGCAACAATCTAAGCAAGAGATGATGAGGGCTTGAACTAAGGTGGCAGCTTTGTGTGAGAAGAGAGAAAAGACCCTGTGTAAGAGATGTTGTGGAGATGGAAATGGCTGAATTGGATAATTGATTGGTTATGTGGAATGAGAAAAGAAAAGAAGAGAGAGAGAGAGAGAGAGAGAGAGAGAGAGAGAGAGAGAGAGAGAGAGAGAGAGAGAGAGAGAGAGAGAAGGATCTAGGATAATGCTAAGCTTGTAAAGCTGGGAAACTAGAAGGATGGTAGTGCCTTCAACAGAAATAGGGAAATTTAGAATAGCCATGGGTTTTGGAGGAAAGCTAATGAGTTCAGTTTTGGACATGTTGAATTTGAGATGTCTTTAGCATATCCAGTCTTAAATGCCAAGCTAATGAGTTTGGACTTTATTTTGGCACTATGGATCCATTGAAAATTTCTGAATAATCAATATTCTGGGAAGATTCAGCATTATACAGGGGAGACTAACCCAAGGTGAAATTGAAAACCCATAGAATCATGAGGTTATACAGAAGTTGGCAAACTATGACCCATGAGCCGAATCCACCCCACCATCTGTTTTTCTATAGCTGGACATGCTAAGAATGGTTTTCATTATTCTTAGCTTGCCAACCATACGAAGGCAGGCAAAAGGCCAGATATGTCCCTCAGAGCCATAGTTTGCCATCCTCTGGGTTTATTACAGTAATTCAGGCATGAAGGCATGGGGTAACAAGGACCTGAACTAAGATGGTGGAGATGGGAATGCAAAGGAAGGGGACAATCTGTGATGTCTTTTTAAGAAATAATTGAAAGGACCTGGTTATTGATTAAATGATAAAGGGAGACTAAAAGAAAGTTTTCAGACTGGGAGACTAGGACCTGGGTGGTACCCTTAACAACAAAAGGGAACTCAGAAGGACTTTCCTATTCTATACAATGAGCTACCTGGTCTCATTCATCTCCATAGATCTCCCTGGAAAATGGAAAATAAACTAAGCTTTGTCTCTTCTTCTTCTCCTTCTTCTTCTTCTTCTTCTTCTTCTTCTTCTTCTTCTTCTTCTTCTTCTTCTTCTTCTTCTTCTTCTTCTTCTTCTTCTTCTTCTTCTTCTTCTTCTTTGTGAGGCAATTGGGGTTAAGTGACTTGCCCAGGGTCACACAGCTAGTAAGTGTTAAGTGTCTGAGGCTGGATTTGAATTCAGGTCCTCCTGTGTAAAAAATTAATTGTTGTGCTTGCTTTGGCAGCACATATACTAAAATTGGAACGATACGGAGAAAAATTAATTGTTATTTGAGGTTTTTATGACCCCATCTTTTGGCTAGAATTTTTTTAAAAACCTCGGCCCACTCACTGGCCTGGAGCTCTGAAAACCGCACGGTGCTCCACCCACTGGTTATAGCCATCGCCATGGCGCTGGCACCTCACGTCATCACCACTCACCAACGCCTACATGGGCCTGGCAAAATTATAATGATTGGAAACCCAGTGAGGGCAGTCATGTGACTGTCAGAGCAGCCCACCAATTGGCTGGGGGCTGTGTGTGGTCAGCCTGGGGTCTGCTGGGAAGAAGGTAGGTTTTTCACAATTCTAGCTTGAAGCTGGAAGGTGACAGGATGCTGCTGTGTGTTCTCAGCTGATTCCTGGGTGGTGGTGTTGTTCAGGTTGTATAATTTCCCTTTCCCCATTTTATTTCCTTTCCCTTAATCCTACTAATCCTGTTTGTGTTTTTTAAAGTTCATTCTTGTTAAATAAATCCTGCTCTGTTTTGAGGGAGGCTGTTGGTCTCCTTTCTTGCCCCAATATTGCAGCGAGCCGCCTGGCTAACACTCCCCAATTAAAAATTGGTCCCTATACCTGACTCCAGGGCTGGTGCTTTATCCACTGCACCACCTAGCTGCTCCTACTTTGTCTTTTTTTAATTAAATTTTTTTCCTTAATAAACATTTTATTTATAGTTTTAGGTTCCAATTTTTATCCCTCCTTCCCTCCCTCCCCTCCCCACTCCCTGAGGTAGCAAGCAGATATGGGTTATACATGTATGATTTTGCAAAATATCACCATATTTGTCATTTTGTACAAGAAAACTTGATTAAAAGAAAAAAATGAAAGAAAGTGAAAAATGGCATGCTTCAGTCTGTTCCATCAATATCAGTTCCTTCTTTGGAGGTAGATAGTGTGTTTCGTCTATAGTCCTTTGGGGTTGTCTTGGATCATTGTATTGTTGAGAAACATCAAATTTTTCACAGTTCTTTACCAAACAATATTACTGTCTCTGTGCACAATGTTCTCTTGGTTTTGCTCTCTTCACTCTACATCAATTCATACAAATCTTTCCAGGCCTTTCTGAAATCATCCTGATAAGCTAAATGTTGAATTTGAAGTCTAGCCTTTTCTCTGATATACTAGGGCCAGGTGAAGGGCTATGTTTCTGTTCCTTAGCTATAAAATGGTTTTCATGATACTGACTTATTTCATTGAAATGCAGTGATACAAGTATATACTTTGCCTCCATTACTAGGATCTCAAAGCACTTTATAGATATGATCTATTTAGCATTATAATACTTCTCTTTCCCCATGTAGGAAGAAAAGAGAAGGTATCACAATAGCTATTTTACAATAGGGAAAACTCAAGCACAGGAAAAATTTAAATGACCTTCATAAAATCACACAAGTCAGCAGCAGACCTGGGAATAAATCCAAGGTTTCCTGGTTAGTGCTCAGTCCTTTGTTTTGTTTTTGCAGTAGATCGAGCTACCTCTAATAAGATTGAACAAAGTGCTCTGTAAATATCAAGTGCTATGTAAATACTGAATAGTGCTGCTAATTCAATTCCATACAACTCAATTAAAAGAACATTTATTAAGTATCTTCTGTGGGCAAGGCAAGTGGATATGAAGATGAAAAAAACGACATAATTTCATAGAGTCGTAGAACCACCTTCTAAAAGTAAATGGGGAGATGAAATGTGTACAAGTAACTGTAATACAAGTTAAAAAATGATCCAGTGCGTAGGAAAGGTCAAACAGAATAACCTGTGACATTAAATGAGGTAAGGATAACATCTAACAGGGGGAGGTGGTTCCTGAACTCAACATTTAGGAGAGAAAGAATGTAAAAAAAAAAAAGTAAGCAGAAAGGACTGATAAATAGAAGCATGTATAGAATGATTTTACATGTATATACATATTTAGTTCTAATGGCAGCCATCTCTAGGACAGAAGTGGGTAAGGGGAAAAAAGATAAGGTAATTTACATGATAATTTTATTATATATTTAAAAGGAATAGCAAATTGTACATAACAGACTTGTGGTTTCCTGTGCAATCACCTTTTTTTATTATACTATATTATCGAAATGCTTGTTTTATTCCATAAATTAAAAAGAAAAGAAAATTTAAAAGGAAAAAAAGCAGATTGGGTTAAGTCCATTCCATGAATGAGGGGTGGGGTAGGTGCAAAGTCTCTGGTGCACAAAAGGGTCAGAAAGTATTGAGGAATGAAGATTTGACAAGAGTAATACTACTGCTGATAGCTATTAGCATGTATGTGGCATTTTGAGGTTTATAAAGTGTTTTACATATATTCACTTGTTTGATCCTCACAACAACCCTGAGCGGTAGGTGCTATTATTATCCCCATTTTACAGATGAGAAAACGGAGGCACAAAGAGTTGTTTTTGTTTTTTTAAGTGATTTGCCCAGGGTCACATAGGTAGTAAGTGACCAAGGCAGGATTTGAATTCAGGTCTTCCCGACTCCAAGTCCTGGACTCTATCAGCTGTACCACCTAGATTCCTGGAGCATAGAGACCATGTGATAAGGTTCTGGTGTTTGCTTTAAGCAAGGGACAAAGCTTTTCTGTGGGTGGGGTGCATCTTTATAGAATGACTTTTCTTGTACCTATTCCTATCCGTAGAGCCCAGAAAGTACTGGAGAAGGCCTGCCATAGCCCGAGCTAGTGACTAGACATAGGTAGACCATCATCTTGTTCTTTGCCTAGTGGTTGGTACACCTTTCCATAACCCTCTAAATTACCTTGTTTTTATTTCCTATATATTCTATATTTTGTGAAAAACAGTGGGGTATAGAAGCAGTTAGGTGGTGCAAGTAGATAGAGTGTCAGCCCTAGAGTCAGGAGGACCTGAGTTCAAATCTGACCTTAGACATTTATAACCAACCTGTGTGACCTTGGGAAAGTCACTTCCTGTTTGCCTCAGTTTCTTCATCTTTAAAATGAGCTGGAGAAGGAAATAGCAAACCACTCCAGTATCTTTGCCAAGAAAATCCCAAATAGGGTCACAAAGAGACAGGACTAATTGACAGAACAATAACAACAGTGGGGTATAGTGGATAGAGAGGTGGCTTCAGCATTAGGGAGGCCTGGATTCACACCCTGCCTCTGTCATGTACTGTATGGGTGACTATGGGCAAATCATTTAACCTCTCAGTGTCCTAGGGTACTCCCTAAGACTATAAGTTACAGAGAAAGTGGGGAACGCATCAAGTCTAGTCCTGATCCCAGGATTTTGTATATGCTTTTTAATGTACATGTTTTCTCCCTCTATTGAATGTAAGCTCCCTGAGGGAAGGAATGGTTTCGCTTTTGTCTTTGTATCCCTAGCACACCCGGCACAATGCCTGACAATTAAGACAGTAAAGGCTTAATAAGTGCATGTTGAAGAGACAGCTAGGTGGCACAGTGGATAAAGTACTGGCCCTGGATTCAGGAGGACCTGAGTTCAAATCCAGCTTCAGACACTTGACACTTACTAGCTATGTGATCCTGGGCAAGTAAGTCACTTAACCCTCATTGCCCTGCCCCCCCCCAAAAAAAAAGTACATGTTGATTGCTCGAATGTTATATCGACAGCAAGAATTCGGTGAAGTCAGCTTTGAAAACAACTTCACCAAATACTCTGATTGGGATTTCAGTAGGAGGGTGACTATTTCCCACTCAAGCCCAACAATTGGGGAAAACAAGGTACTGGAGGAGTCGGAGAGAAGTGTTTCTTTCTTCCACAAACAGAAGGACATCTTGCACTACCCTCATAAATTCAAAGAGCAGAATGAAACTCCACGATATTTGTCTTAAATGTCTGTTGATGTTTGTAGCTGGACTGTAGTCACAGAAGACAAAATCAATACCTGTATGTTTCCTTCCTGTATGGAGAGAAGGAAAAGATCCAAGAGAACAGAGTGTCTAATTTATCTACCTGAAAGTATAACACTGAACAGGCTAGTTAAAGTAAAACAAACTAAAAATCCCGTTTCTCTTAGGAAAATATTAATTATTCATTTCAACTTAAACACATCTTAGTAATTGGATTTCTGAAAGTTTAACCATTCCACTCACGTCCTGAGCAAAACATTGAAATACAGCATATCGGGGCAGCTAGGTGGCACAGTGGATAGAGCACAGGCCGTGGATACAGGAGGACCCGAGTTCAAATCTGACCTCAGACACTTAACACTTACTAGCTGTGTGACCCTGGGCAAGTCACTTAACCCCAATTGCCTCACACACACAAAAAAAAAAAAGAAAAAAAGAAAAAAAAAGAAACATAGCATATCAACGAACTGATTCTGTAACCTGGTCAATAATTAGCTTCCCTTGTACTTACAGAATGCCCTTTTCTCACAAGGACAGATGTTAATATGTAATGAAATAAGTGATAACTTCAAAGGACCCTAGACTCCCTCTCTGATCCACTTTCTCCTTAAAAGGAAAGGACTCTTAGAAAGATACAACTAGAAGAAAGGGGAAGAAATTATTTCACATTAGGTAAATGTGACCAACATATTCTTTGCCCTATAAAATCAAAACTAGAATTGGTAGAAAAACTAGAGAGGGGGGGAAGCTAGGGGGTGGAGTGGATAAAGCACCAGCCATGGATTCAGGAGGACCTGAGTTAAAATCTGACTTCAAACGCCTGACACTTACTAGCTGTGTGATCCTGGGCAAGTCACTTAACCCACATTGCCCTGCAAAAAAACAAAAACAAACAACAACAACAACAACAAAAACTCAACAGAGAGGGCCTCCAAAAGGAGCTGTATCACTTTTTTACTCCATTATGGGAGCAAAAGGGGGGAAAAAGTACCCTCCACTTCCTCTATAAGAAGAAAGAGTGGGGGACAGCTAGGTGGCACAGTGGATGAAGCACTGGCCCTGGATTCAGGAGTACCTGAGCTCAAATCCAGCCTCAGACACTTGACACTTACTAGCTGTGTGACTCTGGGCAAGTCACTTAACTCTCATTGCCCCACTCCCCTGCCCCCCCCCCAAAAAAAAGGAAGAAGAAGAAAGGAAGAAAGGGTGGCATTGGAGGTCAGTCATGGAGGTAGCAGCAGGTAATTGTCACCATTACTGGATGAGTAAGGATTGTTTCTTTGTACTTGTACCCCCAGGACCTAGTAAAGTAGCTGTCACATAAGAAGTGTTTTAATAAATATTTGATTGATTCACTAATTGATAGATCATAGTAGATCACATTTGGTGGCAGGGGCTACCTTACTGTTCATTGTGAGAATTTGAGACTGTTGTAGGAAAGAAAAGTAGGTTACTGAAAATAGGACCAATGTTATGACTGGAGGAGGCCTTATAAGGCCCATTGGAGAAAAATAATATTTCTCCTTTCCTGTCCTACCTCTACCCCACTGGCACCACCATCACTCCCCACCCCCTTGTTCTTTCAGTCAAGTAGGGCTGAGTGCAAGAGGAATGGTAGAAAAAGAGCGAGGTCACATTGAAAAACTCAGGTTTTAAGAAGGATGGAGGAAAGGGCAGAGAACTAAGGATAAACAGAAAAGAGTGATAAGAATGATGTTGGGAAGTCAAAAACCCACTGGGCTAAGTGCAAAACACAATACCAATGACTTGTAAGCTGTGTTGGTAGCAAAGGGAAGATCAAGGAAGAGATAGTTCCCTCACTCAATAAATTCTGTCCTGGTCATAGTGTTAGTAATGTCTTGGTTGAGAGCTTTGATATCATGTTTATCCTGTTTGCAGGAGACACGAAGCTGGAAAAGATGGGAAAAAGAAGGGATGGCCAAATGAGAGTTGACAGAAGTCTCAATAGGCTGGGATGGTGGTTTAACAAGTTGAAACTTAATAAGGATATGTAGAAACTCTTGCATTTGGCTTCAAAAAGAAGTCTACCGGGGCCAGTTAGGTGGCACAGTGGATAAAACACTGGCCCTGGATTCAGGACCTGAGTTCAAATTCAAACTCAGACACTTGACACTTAACTAGCTGTGTGACCCTGGGCAAGTCACTTAACCCACAAAAATTTTAAAAAGAAAAGAAAGAAAGAAATCTACCACATATGCACAGGACTGGAGTGATGTGACTGGGGATACAATAGTTTTCATGGGGAAAAAAAAAGACAAGACCTAGCAAATCTAGTAGATTTACATATCAATATGAGTCAATAGCATGGCCAAAAGACTTAATTTGATCTGAGACCATATTAGTAGAAATCTAGTATCTAGAGCAAAGGAAGTGACAGTCCTTCTATACTCTGTGCTGGTCAGACCAAATAACCACATGGAAAATATTAAATTTGGCTCCTAATCTTTAAGAAAAGCATTAACAAGCTAAAGTGCACATAGGCAGTGTTTTGGGGGTCAGCTAGGTGGTGCAGAAATAGTCGTCTTCCTAGACACTTACTAGCTGGGTGACCCTGGGCAAGTCACTTAACCCTGTTTGTCTCAGTTCCTGTAAAATGAGCTGGAGAAGGAAATGGCAAACCACTCCAGCATCTTTGCCAGGAAAACCTCAGATCAAGTCACAAAGAGTTGAACATGACTGAAATGAATGAGCAACAACAATAGGCCTGACTCAGACCAGTGATTCAGGCTCAGGATTAGTATCAAATCAGATATTTACATATCATATTGGTTGGTGGTAGTGATTGTTCTTTGTGCTCAAAGAGGACAAAATTTACATTCCTATGTCAGGGTCAAGGTGTATCTGACTATGGTTAATTAGAACAGTACAAGCTCCAAAAGCTCTATCATAGGTCAGGCACAAATAGTCCACATGAACATTTGGAGTGGCGGCACATCTCACATTTCTTTAGAGCTACTGCAATTCTGCTTTGTTCAGTGAGCACAGCACCTTCTCATTAAATGTGATCTATAGCACTGTGCTCTACAGATCATATAACATTGTTCACCAAAAATAAATCCATAAATTAATAAGACATTTAGAAATTGTTTCAAAACGTAAAAGGATGTTTATTATAACATGGAAAGGATATGTAGCAAAAATACAGTGTTGGTTCTGTGAGGCATATTTCTTCTTGGCCAACACATTTGCCATGATGTCACACCTGGTCATCAGAAAGAAGTCTTGCGGAGCAGCTAGGTGGCACAGTAGATAGAGCACCAGCCCTGGAGTCAGGAGGACCTGAGTTCAAATCTGGCCTCAAACACTTAACACTTACTAGCTGTGTGACCCTGGGCAAGTCACTTAACCCCAATTGCCTCACCAAAAACAAAAAAACAAAACAAAAAGAAGTCTTGGCCTGAGGCAACTGTTTATGGGTTGGAGTTTTATACTTTAATACTTTATACTTTAGGTAACGAGGAAGCTACTATCTGTTCTAACCTTAATGTCCTGCACCAAATTAAGTCTCAAAGTCTCAAGACTTTGTTGCCTTTAAGACAAACAAGCCAAGTAGTTTAGATGGTAAGGACCTTCCATTCTTCTTGGGCCGTTTATGTTGAATTTTTAGTTACACAATAGGGTCTACTGCTATTGGGTCCCACTAATATTGCTTCTATCACCGGTGGTAGGGGAACTCAAAACCATGCTACACAAGAGAGGATTAGAGGATGAGATAACATGATAAAATATTTGGAGTATGGTCATATGGAAGAGGGTTTTGATTTCTTCTGCTTGGTTGCAGAGGAAAGAAGCAGGACCAATGGATGGAAGTTAAATGAGGCCGATTTTAGCTCTTCCTAACAACCAGAGCTGTCTAAAATGAGAATGGGCTGAATCAATGAAGTAGTGAGTTTCCCATCACAGGAAATCTATGTACCGGGTACTGTGTTAACTGCTGGGAACACAATTGTAAGTAGAAAGAAAGTCAGTCCTTGTTCTTAAGGAATTTACATTCTAATGGAGAAAGACAACATGTGAAAGTTTGCTGGAAGGGGGGGGGTTGGGGGAAAAAAGAACCCATGTTGGGGCGTGGTAGAAGAAGTCTGGATAGGAATGAGACATAGCTGGCTTCTCCTTAAATGGAAGTCCTGGGAGGAGCCATCCAATCAGAGGGATAGGCTGCAGAAGAGGAGGATACTCCTAACATATAAATTACAGGGTTGGAGTGAGGCTTCAGGATGAAGAACTGAGGCATAGTAAACAAGGTCTGAGTGCATCCCAGGGAGAAATTATTTATAATGTTTGTTAATTGATTAATTGATTGACTACTTGACTACTTGAGTCTTAAAAAGGACTTCACTGAATTCTTTAGGCTATCAGCCTACCATGTGCCAGGGATGTTGTTGATTCTGGTCATGACTGGGTTGAGAGTTGGACTAGGTAGGGGGTAGGTAGGGGGCACAGTGAATAAAGCACCAGTCCTGAATTCAGGAGGACCTGAGTTCAAATCCGGTCTCAGACACCTGACATTTACTAGCTGTGTGACCCTGGGCAAGTCACTTAATCCTCATTCCTTCCCCCCAAAAAAAGGAGAGTGGAACTAGGTGACTTTGAGGACCCTTAGAACTTTCTGACTGCAGGATTTATGTTTTTGTGATTTATCTCTTAGGCAAAGCAAAGGGGATGTGACTGTAAATATGGCAGAGGCATGACTGTCTTGGGAGAGGCATGAGTAAACAGACAGAGATGAATGTGTCTGCATGAGCCCATCCTTCCCATTGTTAACACCCTTGCAGATTATAACCACTGGAACTTCAAAGGTATTAACACTAAAAAAAGAAAACCCACAAATGGAATAAAATTATTAATAGCATTATAGTAATATTCCAGTACCCCATGGCCTACATTCATTATATGGGAGTCTGTTAGCCTGATATTTTCCAGGACTTACTCTTGGCTCTAATCTACCTAGAGCTTGGCACACATTATGGGAACCAAGAAACCTTGCTCTTTGCTTCTACCACATAATTTGGAGTGTAGCTTCTGGATGTAGTCAGCCTATCTTAACTTTTTTGGCCAGACTCTGTGTGTGTGTGTGTGTGTGTGTGTGTGTGTGTTTCGGGTGGGGTGGAGAAATACTATACTAAAACTTGGAGTAAACAATTTTCTTCTTTAAAATCCATACAGCTCAGGGGCAGCGAGGTGGCGCAGTGGATAAAGCATTGGCCCTGGATTCAGGAGGTCCTGAGTTCAGATCTGACCTCAGACACTTGATACTTACTAGCTGTGTGACCTTGGTCAAGTCACTTAACCCTCATTGCCCCACAAAAAACCATACAGCTCCAAATTATGTTTATTATCTTTTATTGGGACATAGCCATAGTTATTCTTGGGCTCAATAGCATTATAATTTCCTAAGTTCAAATCTGGCTGCAGACAGTTTCTAGCTTTATGACCCCAATCAAGTTGATTGCTCAGCCTCAGTTTCCTCATCTCTAAAATGGGGATGATGACAGCCCCTATCTCACATTGTTGTTGTGAGGATGAATTGGAATAAAAATATGTAAGGTGCTTTGTAAACCTCAAAGTGGTACATAAATGCTAGTTATTATAATGATTATTGTTGTTTTCATAAGATATTAGATTTAGAGCTGGAAGGGACCTTAAAAGTTATCTGGTCGGGGGCAGCTAGGTGGCGCAGTGGATAAAGCACCGGCCCTGGATTCAGGAGGACCTGAGTTCAAATCCAGCCTCAGACACTTGACACTTACTAGCTGTGTGACCCTGGGCAAGTCACTTAACCCCCATTGCCCCACCAAAAAAAAAAAAAGTTTTCTGGTCCAGGGGGATAGCTAGATGGCGCAGTGGATAAAGCACCGGCCCTGGATTCAGGAGGACCTGAGTTCAAATCCTGCCTCAGACACTTGACACTTTCTAACTGTGTGACCCTGGGAAAGTCACTTAATCTTCATTGCTCCCCCCCCCAAAAAAAAAAAGCTGTATAAGATGATATGAGTTAGGATTCAAATCTAGGCTTTGTCTCCAAACCCTGCAACCTCCAACCACATGATTCTGCCATTTCTGTGCAGTGGTATCCAACCTGAATATTATGGTGGGCATATCTATACCCTGGGGCAGCTGGGTGATGCAGTGCCAGCCCTGGAGTCAAGAGGTTCCAGTTCAGTTATTAAGTTGTGTCTTACACTTCGTGACCCCATTTGGGGTTTGCTTGTCAAAGATACTAGAGTGCTTTGCCATTTCATTCTCCAGCTCATTTTACAGATGAGGAAACAGACAAACAGGGTGAAATGACTTGCCCAGGGTTACACAGCTAGTATGTGTTTGAGGCCAGATTTGAACTAAGGAAGTGGAATCTTCCTGACTCCAGGCCCAATGCACTGTACACTGTACCACCTAGCTGCCCTATGACTGACATAGTAAATGCTTAATAAATGTTTACTGACTTTAAAGGATAAATTGGATTTCTAGCTCCAGAAGCAGCTAGCTCCAGACATTAAGACTGACCCCATTCAAAAAACTCAAGTAACCTGGAAACTAAGACTAGGAGTCAAGAGGCTTGAGATCTGTGTAGGACCTGGATGGCCTCTGAGGGTCTTATTCCTGACATTTGAGAGAAAATGCCTAAGAAAAGCTATTTTGACTTTAGTGATGGTTTTAAGATTGGCAGCTAGATGGTGCAGTTGATAGAGTACTGGGCCTGGGGTCAGGAAAAGCTGAATTCAAATCAGGTCTCAGACACTTATTAGCTGTGTGACCCTGGGGAAGTCACTTCAACCTGACTGCCTCATCTGTAAAATGAGCTGGAGAAGGAAATGGCAAACCACTCCAGCATTTTTGCCAAGAAAATCCCAATTAGGGTTACAAAGAGTCAGACACAACTGAACAACAATAACAAAATGCTCTTAAATGTATTTGTATTTTATTAATCACTATAGCATCTTTATAATTTGAAAAATAGAATATCTACTTATTCAGCCTTGGGTTGGGAAGGAGCATGAGTTCACAGATTTAGGGTAACTTTATTATTCTTTGGTGTCCCCCACCCCAATCCCCTATTCTTCTCCTTTTTCTGTGCTTCTGTATGCCTGTCCCCTGGAACCATTTTTGATCTTTGTTCATAAACTCATGAAATCAGAGCAAAATGCTTCTTAGAGATCACAGGATCATAGCTTTTGAGGTAGAAGGGACCTTTGATATCATCTAGCTTAATCCCCTCATTTTGGGATGGGAGCGGGGAAAAGGGGGTTAAGTGACTTGCCCAGGGCCACACAGCTAGTGTCAAGTGTCTGAGGCTGGATTTGAATTCAGGTCCTCCTGAATCCAGGGCCAGTGCTTTATCCACTGCACCACCTAGCTGCCCCAATCCCCTCATTTTTTTAATGGAGAAACTAAGGTCCAGAGAGAGGATGGGACTTACTCCAGATCATGCAGCTAGTAGGCACCAGGTGAGGTATTGGAACTCAGGTGTTCTAATTCTAAATTCAGTGCTCTTTCTATTGTGCTATGTCTTGGGAGAACCTTCTCCTTTGCAGCTCTGTTCACATAGAAAAACCTTCTTATACTTCCCTATCTTTTTATCTTTGTACCCCTTGATTCCTATCTTCTGCTAGTCTTATGACTTATCTCTGAAACATTTTTGATATAATTTTTAAAAGTTTAATCTATATTATTTTCCCCAGTTAATAAACATTTATTAAGCACTCAATACATTCCTGGCACTGTGCTAAGTGCTAAGGAACCAAAGAAATGTAAAAGAGAGTCCCTGCCCTCAAGTAGCTCACAGTCTGACGAGGGAGACAGCATGCAAATAATTATGTCTAGACAAACTATATGGAAGATAAATGGGAAATGATGTGATTAATTTCTAAAATAATGTTTTAACAGGTGGGCACCAGAAACTCTCATTCACCATTGCCATAAACATTCTCCTTATTACAGCAGGAGTTGTTCAGTGGCTGTGTGACCTTGCAAAGAGGGCTCAGATGTTAGAGCAAGCAGTGCAAGAAGTGAAACTAAGTAAGCCTTGATCAAGTGAAAGCTTTTACCATCTTTCTACCTCAAAAGATTGCTTTTTATCATCATCCCCTGACACTCTTCTGTAATGTTCTATGGCTCCCCCTTATGGAAGGCCTGAGATCTACAGATTGGGCAGTGGCTCACCTGTTGCTGAAATCAATTAATGGAACAACGCTTTGAAAATGGTCAAAGTGGGGCAGCTAGGTGGCGCAGTGGATAGAGCACCGGCCGTGGAGTCAGGAGTACCTGAGTTCAAATCCGGCCTCAGACACTTAACACTTACTAGCTGTGTGACCCTGGGCAAGTCACTTAACCCCAATTGCCTCACTAAAAAAAAAAAAAAATTTAAAAATTTCTAAAAAAAAAAAGAAAATGGTCAAAGTATTATTCAGGGGCTCTTTCCTTGTGTGTAGATCATTTGTACCCCTTGATTTTCCTTTATGTCTTTTATATGCTGTGTGTATACTTGTACCAGAGGGTGGCCGGCTGCAGCAGCAATAATAATAACAAACTTTTTGTGTCATGTAAGGGAGGAAATATAAAGTTTAGATGAGACATGATTCCTGTCCTCAGGGAGCTTACATTCGGTAAGATGCAAGCACAAATAACTTCAATTCACAATATTAAATGGTATCATGTGAGGGCCAAAGGGGGAGGTCATTACCATCAAGGGGTGGGCATGGAGGGCTTCATGGAACATTGTAGGATCACAGATCCAGATCCAGAACTGGAAGCAACCTCAAAGGCCCTCTAGTTTAAATTATTCATTTTAAAGGTAAACAGAGGACTATGCAGATTAAGGGGCTTTCCCAAGGTTTACAGGTTGTAAACGTTAGAAGTAGAATTCAAATTCAAGTGTTCCAACTCCAGAACCTGAGACATTAAAAGGATGTATAGGATTTTAATAGCTGAAGAGGTGAAGGGAGTATGTTCTAGATGTCTGGCCCAGCCTGAGCAAATGCATAGATGTGGGAAAACACAGTGAATATTTGGGGAACAAAGATGACTATCCTTTGATTGAAGTATATAATATGTGGAGGGGAATAATAATATATAATCCTGGAAAGAGAAGGGTGACCAGATTTTGAAGGGTCTTAAAAGGCAGAAGAGCTTTATTTGATATATACTAGGGAGCCACTGAATATTTTTGAGAAGAATAATGGCATGACCAAATCTAACGTTAAGAAATATTATTTTGATAAAATATGCTGTCAAGCATGGTCGATATTTTGAATAATTTTGCTGAATTGCTTTTTCCCCTTCTTTTAATACCTTTATTATGAAGGATGGCTTATTGGGAAAGAGTCAGAAGGAGCAATATATTTGGAAATGAATGTGGTGTAAAAATAAAAGGTATCAATCACTGATAATAAGATAAAGTTGAAAAATGATGTATCTCTTGCAGTAGTTCTATCTGTCAAAATCATTGAACTAGGGATTCTCTCTGGTTCTCTTTGGTCCCCACCCACCCATTTCTCCTCCCCTTGTTCCATACTTCGTTCTATGCCTATCCCCTTAAACCATCTTTGTTCCCTTACTCATGCAATTAGAACCAGAAGTCTTCATAGAGATCCAAGAATCACAGCTTTTGAGGTGGAAGGGAGGCATTTAGATCAACCCTTTTTTTACTTAGGGGGAAACTGCTGCAGATCATGTAGCTAATAGGTAGCAGGTGAAGTATTTGAACCTCACTTAATTTCTCAGAGCCTCAGTTTCCTCATCTGTAAAATATCAATAATAAGATTGACAAAGTCTTCCTAACAGGATTGTCGTGAGGAAGGTATTTGTAAAAATTAAAATGCTATAGAACTTAGTGCTGTCATTTCCTCCCCGCCCCCCCCCCACCAGGAAAAGCACAGCTACTTATTTCCTCCACACAGATGAAATCCTAAAAATACAAGAATTGAAAAGACATATGGACAAAGATGTAGAACATGACAGTAAGTTCCGATTCCTGTTTTACTTTATCAGAAGATTGATACATACAATTTCCAAGCATGTAACATTCTGTAGGCATGCTGAATAGGCATTTCACCTTTACCTTGGCTCTGCCCTGTCCAACTGACTTAGTAGTATTTTGTCACATCAAGGCATGGCTTAGACTCTTCCTCGTGACTAGTTATGTTCTCCTCTAAAAAAAGCTACAGTGGATCTAGGGAGCACTTTCCATAGTGTAGCCAGGACCAGCTGAAGGACCCAGAATCCCCTTCCCCTACCTGTCAAATACACAAGGCTGGAAATGTGTACCTTTGGCTTGCCATAAAGGTACCTATGCTCAGGAAAGAAACAAAGTAGAAGGAATATCTAGGGCTTTGCAGTATAGTCTCTAGTTCATCTAGGCCAGCACATGTTTTAGCTGCCATATGTGAGCAGCTCATCATTTTCAGCAGGCTAAGGGAAATAACTCTTCCCTATCCCTCAGGGAAGTCCAATGTTAGATGTGGTGCCCCCTTTCAGAAGACAGGAAAGAAAAGTTATCTCTATCTTTTTATGTGTTTTTGGTTTGTCTTCCTAATTAAACTCCTTGAGGGCAAGAACCTAAATTTGTTATTCTTTGTTTTCACTATAGCACCTAACATACTACCAAGCATATAATGGGTGCCCAATAAATATTTCTTGATTGATTGATCAATCATGTTCCTATAGGGACTCAAAGAACTTGAGGGGGCTAGCTTTAGTTGGACTCTTCCACTCAAAAAGTTAGGCAGATTCTAGTTCTAGATCACTTAAATTTTCTGGGGCTCAGTTTCCATTTCTATAAAATTATGGAGGTTGAGGTAAGTAATTCTTTTTTTGTTTTTGTTTTTGGTGGGGCAATGAGGGTTAAGTGACTTGCCCAGGGTCACACAGCTAGTAAGTGTCAAGTGTCTGAGGCTGGATTTGAACTTAGGTACTCCTGAATCCACTGTGCCACCTAGCTGCCCCCAAGGTAAGTAATTCTTGTTGTTGTTTGTTTTTGGTTTTGGTGAGGCAATTGGGGTTAAGTGACTTGCCCAGGGTCACACAGCTAGTGAGTGTTAAGTGTTTGAGGCAGGATTTGAACTCAGGTCCTCCTGAATCCAGGGCTGGTGTTCTATCCACTGTGCCACCTAGCTGCCCCGGTAAGTAATTCTTAATGACTCTTTCCATCTCTAATACCATATGATTCCACCTGTGGACTGGGCTTCTGGTAACTGTGGATGTCTTTTGTGATGTCACTAAGGCCATCTGAGGTTGTCTGATCCTGAGGCTTTATCCAGTACAACAGAGGCAGGGTCAGCCACTAAAATATACAGACAGAGTATCTGTTTGGGTCCTAGGAGACAGCAGCACAGGACCCAAGGGAAAATCACATTTGGCATCTTATGCTATATGTTCCCTTAATGTCTGTTCTCCACCCCATTTGGAAATTACTTTGATCACAAAATAGAATTTCAAGCCAAGCAGTCACCTTAACTGTAAGTGAGGTCAGGGTGGTGGAGAGGGTTGGGCAGAGATGTTGGGGAAATAACCCTCTACCCTCTCTCACTACTGTGCCAGATATGTGTATTATAATTTATCTATGATCTCATTGGTACTGCTTATAATGGTACATCCACATCTCACCTTCCTGTCCATACCCCTCCATAAATCATAGAGTCATAGATTTAAATCCAGAAGTTATTTTAGAGATCACTTAGTTCAACCCCTCATTTTACAGGTGAGGAAAATGAGGCCTTTAGAAGTAAGGTAAATTGGGGCAGCTAGGTGGCACAGTGGATAGAGCACTGGCCCTGGAGTCAGGAATACCTGAGTTCAAATCCGGCCTCAGACACTTAACACTTACTAGCTGTGTGACCCTGGGCAAGTCACTTAACCCCAATTGCCTCACTAAAAAAAACCGAAAACAAAAACAAAAAAACAAAACAAAACAAAAAAAAAAGAAGTAAGGTAAATTGTTCAAGGTCACATGTTCTAGGAATCAAACATAGATCTTCTGGCTCCAAATCCCAATCTGTATTACAGAGGACCTGTCCAACATACTAAAACCTTTGCTCTAGGCCTTGAGCATTCTCAGGGAAATATGGTGCCACAATATTATCCCTTGCTCTCATTCCTTTTCCAATCATACAATTTCTGGATGTTGTCCCTGATGCAATTCCTCTAAGTCCTTGTTGTTAATACTATAGCCAACTGACACCCACCATGTGTCTTCCCATTGTTCTTTGTGTCACCCCCAATTCTAAGATGATGATAATTCTTTTTTATCATAAAAGTATTTTATTATTTTCTAGTTACATGTAGAGATAGTTTTCAACATTTGTTTTTATAAGATTTCTAGTTTCAAATTGTTCTCCCTCCCCCTTCCCCAAGATGGAAAGCAATCTGATATAGGTAATATATGTACAATCACATTAAACATATTTCTGCATCAGACATGCTGTAAAAGAAGAATTAGAGCAAAAAGGAAAAAACAAAAACAAAAAAATATAGAAATAGTATGATTCAATCTGCATCTAGATTCCATAGTTCTTTTTTCTGGGTGTGGAGAGCATTTTCCATCATGAGTCCTTTGGAACTATCTTGGACCTTGTATTGCTGAGAAGAGTCAAGTCTATCACAGTTGGTCAACATACAATGTTGTTGATACTGTGTACAATGTTCTCCTGGTTTTGCTCATCTCACTCAGCATCAGTTCATGTAAGTGATGGTGATCATTCTTGATTTACATTCACAATGTGATACAATCCTGTCTGAGGGTTACCAGCACCTTGAATTCAACAAAGGTCTTGGGATTCCAGATGTGTGTATGAATATATGAATATATTGTGAGGGCCAAAATTTGATATACAGAGTGTTAATTGGGTGACTCGCCAGAATATTGGGGTCCCAGAAATATGAGGGACCTTTTAGGTTCACCCTCCCCTCTGAACTGCCCTTTTAAAATATTTCTCCCAGGCCAATAAGAAAGGAGTCTTTAAGCTTTAATTCACAAAAGGATCAGATTTTATTACTTGGGAATTAATTAAACAACAAAGGTGAAACTAATAAAAATCAAAGGTAAGGAAATAGGAAAAAGAAATACAGATAAATACTCTTAACTCTAAACTTAGCCTATGCAATCCCCAGATCATTTCCAATTAAGCTAATTCAAATGAATTTAGGGTTTTCTGTAATTAACTCACCAAAACCTGGAAAGTCTACAGGCAGAAGTCTGAGAGAGAGAGAGAGAGAGAGCTAGTGTTCTGCAAGTGCCTCCGCTTCCCTTTAGGGAATGTTCACTCTTCCCTCCCCCAAAAGGGGAGGTCCTTCAGAAACTGCCTATGGCGAGTTTTCCTTCTGACCTCAGTAGCATATGTAACTTCAGGGTGGGCCAGGTGTGGCCCCTCCCAAATCAGTCAGCTAAAACTCCAATAATTTTTACCACAATATGTATGTATATGTGTGTGTGTATCCACTTTATGTACCTACACACACACACACACACACACACACACACATGCACCTATACCCAAAACAAAACAAAAAAAGAATTGTCAATGAAAATGGTTGAAGGCACTGGTTCAAAAGCAAAATAATTTGTTTTTTACTTTCCCAGGAACATTCTGATGTTTTGTTGCTAGATGTGTGTCCATTTTTTTTTAAAACAAAGCTTCTACATAGCTTTAGATTTCTTTTTTGTTGTTGGTTGTCTGTTTTTGTTTTTGCAGGTCAATGAGGCAATGAGGGTTAAGTGACTTTCCCAGGGTCACACAGCTAGTGTGAAGTGTCTGAGGCTACATTTGAACTCAGGTCCTCCTGAATCCAAGGCCAGTGCTTTAACCACTGCACCAACTAGCTGCTCCTAGCTTTAGATTTCTTACAAATTTTTGGAAGTGCCTACATTTACTTTACAAAAAAATTACTGCAGAATTCATCATAATGCATGAGAAATTGGTTGAATCATATTCATTGGAAAACCATGTAGGTGGAAAATGACTGATACTCAGGGAAGCAGGTAGAATTAGCCCATCTGGATATGTGTCCTTGAGAAGCATTTCAGCTGAGCTGGGCATAGAGTTGAATCAGAAAAAGAGATTGAGTTTATTGCACTTGGGAATTGCAAAGCACCTTTTTTAGTGGGGCAATGAGGGTTAAGTGACTTGCCCAGGGTCACACAGCTAGTAAGTGTCAAGTGTCCGAGGCTGCATTTGAACTCAGGTCCTCCTGAATCCAAGGCTGGTGCTTTGTCTGCTGCACCACCTAGCTGCCCCACAAAGTACTTTTACAGGACCATAGATATAGAGATGGATACCTTAGATGCCTTAGGGATCATCTAATGTAAACTCATTTTATAGATGAGTCCCAAGGAGGCTAAGCTACTAGCTCATGGAAAAGTCACTTAAACTCTCAACACCCTAGGTAATTCTCTAAGGTCAAGAGAATTTCCATGCTGATTAAAAAAAAAACCAAAACTTCCGTTGGCAAATCCTCCCTTCATCTGAAAGGAAGCAGATTACCAAACATGACCTTGTTATTTCTACCTCGCCCCCCCCCCCAACTCGCACCTTTAAAACATTTTTTTTTTTGCATTTCAGTCATACCTCTTTTTTTCTACTCATGAAAGAGGATCTATATTAAAGCATTTTAATTAGAAAAAATAGGTTTGGGGGCAGTTAGGTAGCTCAGCGGATAAAGCATGGGCCCTGGATTCAGGAGGACCTGAGTTCAAATCCGGCTTCAGACACTTGACACTTACTAGCTGTGTGACCCTGGGCAAGTCTCTTAACTCTCATTGCCCCCCCCCACACACACAAAGTTTCTAAATTGATATTGAGGATTTCTCATTTTGAAAGGTATAAAAATGCTAGAGAATTGCAAAAGGTATATTTAGTCCTCCAGAGAATTTGGGAAAAGAAGCACATAAAAAAATTACTAATATTACTCTACCAAACAAAAACCACCAAAAACCCAACACTACATCTCAAAACATTTGTATGGGAATCTTAACAAGTCACATTAAATACTTTACTTTGTTAGTTCAAAAAAAATGAAAGGATACCAAAAATACTTTGAACTTTTTGGGGAATTTAAGATCATTCTTAGGAGCATTAATTATTTTATTGTGCTATAATAAATTTATATTTCTCAGGGGCTATTGAGGTATGGAGAGCAATTTGTCTTTACTAAATGGCCTCAGGCTACTGTGCTTTTGGAATTCTTCAGTCTATTTCTAATGATTTTGTGTGTCTTTTGCTGTCAGCTTTTGCTTCTTTGCTGGTGTCCAGATGTTTGCCACTAGTAGTTGCATTTCTCCCCCTTATAATTTGCTGCTTTAAATCTGCCACAAATTGGGGAAACTAGCAACCAAGCTTGTTAGAATTGTGTGTGAAATAGGAGCAAATAGACTGATTCAGGTGGGTCTAGTCTAAGACATTCTTATATGAATAAAATGTATGTTTTAGAGCATAGACTTTATGATCCCTATTATGACTGTTCAGAAAACCTTTTATCCCCCTTTCTCCATTTTCAGAACTGTTTTAGAAAATTAAAGCTGCTGGTTAAATGATTACAAAATGATATTCTTATTTACTGTTTTCCAAAATGTGTTTCAAGTGTTTCTGAAATTAGCTATAATTTAGATGAGAAGTTTAAGTGGCAGAAAATAAAGCTAGAATTTAAAGGAATGGGTGGAATGGAGTGAAGACTAAGGGAACCTGACATTTATTTAGTAACAAGGGTAAGGTGGAGGGAAAACAGGGCGAGACCAGGTCATGGGGTATTATGAAGGCAATTATGGTGGAAAAGAAAAGAAACAAAAGGGATAAAATTGAAAGAGCACAACTGCAATATATTCATTTTCCCCAAAAAAGGGATATTTAGAATAAAAGTTTGGCATCATTGAAGCTATAACATCCTCTGATTTAGCGTTTACTTCCCCAAAGGGATGTTGGAAGCTTTTGATAAAATGAGAAAACTAAGATGTGAATTCTACGTGTTCTTAGGCTTCTTCTTCAAGCCTCAATTAGGTTTCAAAAAGGGGGTGGGTATTGGTAACCCATTTCTTGATGTCTTTTTGCCCCTCAAACTCCCATACTACTTATAGCTCAGATATTTCAGCTCAAGAAACAAGATTTTAAGCACCTACTATGTGCAAGATATACAATCGTCTTTTTTGGTTTTGGTGGGGCAATGAGGATTAAGTGACTTGCTCAGGGTCACACAGCTAGTAAATGTCAAGTGTCTGAGGCTGGGTTTGAACTCAGGTCCTCTTGAATCCAAGGCCAGTGCTTTATCCACTGTGCCACCTAGTTGCCCCTACAATTGTCTTTTAGCACTAGACATTTATTAGCTGAAATTATGGCACCATGCAAATGATCTCTTGCGGGAGCTCCAGCATGGATGTTTTATCTGCCAAAGCAGATCACAATTTGTCTATGATTTAATAGGTTAGTCCTAGGAACTTCCCTAAGGAACATAGCAGTCAAGTGATCCTCTCACGGTCACACATATAGTCAGACTCCAAGTCTAGCACACTATTCACTGTGCCAAACTTCCTCCTTAATAGAATTTAAGAGCAGAAATTATGTTTGAAAGTTTTTGCTTGGATATCTCTGACCCTCCAGAGAAATTTCAGGAAGCTTAGAGGCTCTTAAGTAGTAAGAGATCAATTTAAATTCAAAGAAATATTCCATTTTCTGAGAGAACTTCTATTCCCTAGAGTTAACTTCTGTAGTGGAATAGTAATGAGGTCAATGTAGGCCAAGGGTGCTGCCTTGCACTTTTAATGAGAACTAAGGAGTAGTGTCTCTTAAAAGAATGTATCCTCTGTGAGATTTCAGTATTATATCTTTAAGGCATGGATTTTATCATGTAGGTTCATTAAAGGAATGAAGTATCTTGTGGCTTGCGCTGAGGAATTAATGAAAGGATAGATATCACGTTTTGAAAGTAATCTACAATTCTGGATGACTTGGGTTTTGGTTGGACACATTGTTTGACCCAGGTGATATCTGGGTCAAGTTCAGGTTCACCTCTTCCATAAAGCTTTCCCTAGTTCCTCCAACCTAAAGGGAACACTCCTCCCTTAAAATTTCCTGGAGTATACTGGATTTCTCTTGGTCTCTGTCACTTTCCACCTTATATCACCCATATTTGTGTATGAGAAAAGCAGAATTGAAGTGGCTCAAAAGAAACACGAAATGTGCAAATTTAGAGAATCCAACCCAAATGTTCACACGGATTATTTGTGAACAACCCGTGGTAGAGCATTCCAAGTCCATATTTGTCTGATCAGCCACAGCTGGACGTGTTGTAACTTGACCCTACCATAGTGATGTCATTTTGGTCCTCTTCAAGAACAAAGGACAACAACCAACCAACCACCAACTTATTGTATATCATTATTGGGCTATAAACTTCTCGAGGGCAGGAAGAGTGTGATTTTCTTTGTTTCTATCCTGGAATTCCTGGAACACTTGCATATCCATAATAACTAACGGAGTCGTCTTAATAATAACTAATATGTATAGAGTACTTTGGGCAGCTAGGTGGCACAGTAAATAGAGTACCAGGCCTTTCATCAGGAAAACTCCTCTTCCTGAGTTCAAATCTGGCCTCAGACACTTAGTAGCTGTGTGACCCTTGGCAAGCCATCTAACCCTGTTTGCCTCAGTTTCTTCATCTGTGATCTGGATAAGGAAATGGCAAACCACTGCAGTATCACTGCCAAGTAAACCCCAAATGTGTCATGAAGAATTGGACATGACTAATTGAAAAACAAAATTCTGGGATGACACAGAGAACTCCAAAGACTGGGGCTATCTCAGAAATGATTGATAACTGAATCAAAAGGATGGACTCTCAATGGAAGAAGCTTCCTCCTTGCCCCTACAGGATAAGACAAAAAAACCTAGAAGAGTTGGTATATAATGTCAAGGGTTCATATGTAAGATATTGAGGGGCTGAATTATATGTATTTTATCTGATCAAGAGAGGGCATTCCTGTCCATCTTTTCATCACCCAAACCTCTGAGTTTTTAAGGTACCTCTGACTTATAGGCTATATATCCTTGGCTATATTCATGACATTGAAAAGGGAAACTGGAAAGTATAATCCCAATCACAGGACTGCATTGAAAGAAGAAACCCAACAGACATGCATTAAACTCTGTTATGTGCTCCATATTCTCCAAGAGACAGCTGGCCTCAAGAGTCAAGACGCCCTTGGTTTAAATCTTGCCTCTGACACATACTAATTGTGTAATCCAGGACAACACAAGCTCACTGCCCCAAGGTAACTGTAATAGCCTGTAATTTGCAGAGAAGATGCCAGTCTGTATGGGTAAAGGAAGTTTCTTCCGGAAGAATTCTATAGCCATGAAATCACAGTTCTAGTCTTGTTCCATCTCATTGGTTAGTTGAGAGCACACTCAACCCTGTCATTCCACTGTCCCCATACTTTCCTTGCCTCCCTACTTGCCTATAGGTTAAATCCAAATTTCTCAGCCAGGCACTTACAGTGCTGTACAATTCTACCCCCAAACTACCCCTCTAGCCTTATTTCAAGATTCCCTTTCATGCATTCTATATTTCAGCAAAACTGCATTACTGCCGTCTTCTCCAAACTGTCCTCTCCTTCCTCTTTTTGTCCAGATGTTATTCCTTGGGGCTAGGACATACTGTCTTCACCAGATTCTCTGATTCTTTCAAAGTGAAGCTCAAGTGTCACCTCTTCCATGACTCTTTCCCTGATCCCTCCAAACAAACAGGACTCTTCTCAGATTTTCCTAGAGTACTTTGTCTGGATTTCTCCTTTGTCCTCGTCATATTTCACCTTGTGTTGCACTTATTTCATATATGTTGTATTTCCACTATTAGAATATAAGCTCCATGAGTCTAGAGACTCTATGTGTGGGTATTCCCCCCACTTTATATCCCTAGTGGCTACCACAGTGTCTTGAACATAATAAGCATTCTGTGTTTATTAAATAAAATTGAATCAAATTACTCTTTGTCAGAGCAAGTAGCCTGGAATTTCTCTTCTCCCTTACCTGATGTGTTACCACATAAACTGACTTTCCTGCAGCCACCTTCTCCTACTGAGGAGTACTTCCCATACCCTCCATTTTGAGGGAAAAGCCCAGACCAGATGTGCTTCACTTAAGCAGACTTTGCCATTATGCTTTAGAAGTCTCTGAGACTCCCTAGTGCCATTGGTGAGTTCCTCCCAAAACCATTCTGTCCATTTTACCATTGTAACATCTCTTATATACCTTGCCTTCTTCCCTCTGACACTACCACCACCCTGGAATAGATATATATGTATACATGTGTGTGTGTATGTATGTGTGTATGTATGTGCACTAGGGTGGTGGCAGTGGCAGAATACACACACATGTTTGTTTCTACAGTTAGGTTCATGTTGTCTCCCTCACCAGACTGAGATCTTCAAGAGCACGAACTGTCTTTTGTCTTCCTTTGTATCCTCTGCACTTAGCATGGTGCTTATTAAGCTAGGCATTTAATAAATATTTATTGACTGAATAGCCATACTTCACTCCATGCCCTACCCCAGCTCTTCAGCTCCCTTTTAAGTGTTATCTTCCTCTATTAGAATGTAAGCTCCTTGAGGACAGGGACTGTCTTTCTTTCACCTATTCATTTTTTTTTTGGTGAGGCAATTGGGGTTAAGTGACTTGCCCAGGGTCACACAGCTAGTAAGTGTTGTGTCTGAGGCCGGATTTGAACTCAGGTCCTCCTGAATCGAGGGCCGGTGCTCTATCCACTGCACCACCCAGCTGCCCCATACCTATTCATTTTTAATAATATAAGAATATCTTAGGAAAGGATACTGCTAACCAAACCAAAGTGCTTTGAGTTCCATGGGAAAGAGACTAAGTACTGTAATAAATTAACAATTATGTTTTTATTTTTCCCTCTGAAAAATGTTATGTTCAAAAGAAAAACAAACCAGAAGTCAACCAAGCATGAAAGAACATAACTCATCTATTTTGCTGAATGTGGTTGCCAGAGCACTAACAAATGTGTCTGTGGTTTTAAATGAAAGTTCTTCATCCAAAGCTAATTATGTTATCTTTTATTTAATGAGTTTGTATTGTGATGTAATTTAAGAGTAATTTATTGGGGCAGCTAGATGGCGCAGTGGATAGAGCACCGGCCCTGGAGTCAGGAGTACCTGAGTTCAAATCCGGCCTCAGACACTTAACACTTACTAGCTGTGTGACCCTGGGCAAGTCACTTAACCCCAATTGCCTCACTAAAAAAAAAAAAAAAAAAGAGTAATTTATTGAAGACTCTCCTCAACATGGACCTAACCTATTCTTCCAACCTTTTCTCCCCAAATATTTTCTATTCTGGAAAACCTGGAGCACTCACAGTTCCTTATACCCAGTGTGTACTTTCTTGTGTCCATGCCTTTGCTCATGCGGTTCCTTTGTCTGGAATATCTTCTCCTTGTCAAAAATTTATTCATCCTTCAATGCTCAGCTCAGTTGTTACCTTCTTCACAAAATCTTCCTTGAGCCACCCAACTTGATGTTACACTTTTTCCTCTTCTGAATCCTCCTATTGTAGCACTATCCCAGAACCAGGCTGACTTTATCTTCCCCCTAGAGTCTTAGGCATACCCCAGGACTGTTGGGTGTCTTCTTTCTAATGCTATGACCTCAAGCCTTATTGTGGGTCTGTCTTTCCCATAATTAGTCATTAGTAACTAACACCCAAATTCCATTTAATCAGTTAACATCAATTAGCTTTTACAAAGGGATGTTTACTTTGAAGGTATAGCAGGAACAAAAGTATAAACATTTCTTCTTCCCAACACTGCAGTCTCTGGGGCAAGTGAGTAGAATCGACTTAGCACAGTTCCTACATACCATCGGTGCCACCAAATTTATGTCTAAATGGGACATTGCTTACAGTTGAGTTCTCATGTCAGCTACCACTGACCTGGCTCCTAAAGGTTGCTCCTTGATCCTTGGAACATTGCACTATCCAGCATAGAATCAACTTCCAGATACTTGAACTCTTGAATTCCAGGATTCCTGGACTCCTGAATGGCTCACTCCTCTGACTTTTCAGTATTCACAAGGCTGTAGCCTCTCCCCACAGCATTAGTTTCAACCCAGAGAGGTCTAGAGCAACTAATGCCTTTTGAAGGCACCACCATTTCCAAAGAAGCTACCATTCACTTTGTGGTTAGCATACCAGAAACACTTCTAGAATATCTACACATGTCCAAAGTCTATCCAAGGCACATTCATTACATACTATTTTGTCTCTCTCAGAACCAGGCTCTCCAGACTCTTCCACATGGGGAACTGTATCAATGACATTACGTGTATATACCAGTCCTAGTGTTCCACTAGTAATCTGTGTCTTCCCAACTTTTAGTTCTGTCAAAATTTTGTTTTCATGCCGGTCTTCTACAGAAAGCCAATCAGAGAATGTTATTTTCATACCGTCTCCTACGAGAAAAACCAGATCAGAAATATACAGGAAAACATAGCACCAGTTTATTTGTCCCCAAAACAAAAAGCATGCACATGTGGAAACTCCTTCCAAAGAAAGAGCTCGAAGACTCTTTTGTGTGTGATTACAGAGCTTAGTTTAGGTCTCTATTGGTAAATCAATCAGATCCAGATTGATTAACTTTTGGTTTTCCTAGGTCTTTTGGTACATGGTGTTATCAGTTTTTCATTAGCATGATATAAATCAGTCTGACAATTCAACCTAAAAGCAAACCTTATAACAAGAATATACAAATCAGTTTGATAGTTCAACTTAAAAGTAAACACTATAACAAGAATGTATGAAATGAAAATCAGTTTGATAGTTTAGCTTAAAAGCAAACACTATGATAAGATTATATGATTCAAAAGGGGTTGTCAAGGACATGGATGCCCAGATGTTTTTACAAGGATGGGTTCAGCAGACAAAGGTGTTCCTTAGAGAACCATAAAATCTACCAATTATCCTGAGGAATGAAGTCAATAGATAGAGACTTATTATCCTGGGGAAGGAAGTTAGTAGATAGGGACTTATCTGCTAGCTATAAAGTTCCCAGACATTTGGAGAGACAAATGATATGTAACACCCAAATAACTCTGTAATTTGCCTGACACCCACTTGTATATTGTTTGGGTTCAGTTTAGCATTCAGTTGGAGAGCATTTTGATCTTATTAATCCAAGGTTTCACAAAATTCTTTTGGATAATAAGGCTGCTCCATCAAATCCAGGTGGTTTACATATTCATCATAACAGTTCTTACTACTGAGTATGGTACTGCCACCTGACTTAGCTGCTGAACAATTCTGGAAGGAACTATAATTCTTGAACTCCTAATAGTTCTTTGAAGCTTAGAAGGATATAGTATAGTCTATTTTGTCTTTGACATTTCACTTGAGAGCAGAAAAGAACAAATGCAAAGAGAAAAAGAAGCAGAGGCACCATATTCATGTCCACCTATTACTCTGGGTAGAGAAATAGGTAGCAAGTAGGTAGCACAGTGAATACAATACTGGACCTAGAGTCAGGAATACTCATCTTCTTGAGTTCAAATCTAGTTTCAGATACTTATTAGCTGTGTGACTGTGAATAAGCCACTTAATCCTGTTTACCTCAGTTTCCTCATCTGTAAAATGACCTGGAAAAGGAAATGGCAAACCATTCCAGTATCTTTGATAAGAAAACCCCAAATTGGATCATGAAGTGTTAGACATGACTGAACATAGCAGGAGGCTGCTGCTACTACTATTACTGTCTCTCCATGTGGAGGCTTACAGCTCTTATTGCCTCACTCACCACCAAGAAAGAAACAGTGTGATTTGCCATATTGTTGCCTTTTGTATATTGCTCAGCAATAAGAATCAGTCATAAAATATTAATGTATACTCTGAAGTTGAGACCAAGACCCTTCCATAAATTATAAATGTTGGAGAGAATATGGGAAAATGAGAACACTAATGCATTGTTGGTGGAGTTGTAAACTGACCCAACCATTCTGGAAAGCAATTTGGAACTATAAAACTGTGTATATCCTTTCACCTAGGAATAGCACTACTAGGTCTGTATCCCAAAGAGATTATAAAAAAGGAAAAAGGACCCACATGCTCTTTTTGAAGTCACAAAGAAGTAGAAATTGACAAGATGCCATCAATTGGGGAATGGCTGAACAAGTTATGGTATATTAATGTAATGCAATACTATTGTGCTGTAAGAAATGATGAGCAGGCAGATTTCAGAAAAACCTGGAAAGACTTATATGAACTGATGCCAAGTGAAGTGAACAGAATCAGGAAAACATTGTACACAGTAACAGCAATATTGCTGTGAAAGACTTAGCTCTTCTCAGCAATACAATGATCCAAGACAATTCCAAAAGACTCATGATAGAAAACGGTCTCCATATTCAGAGAAAGAACTATGGAGTCTGAATGCAGATTAAAACATACAAGTTTTTTCTTTCTTCTTTCTTGCATTTTACCCTTTTGTTCTGATTTTTCTCTCACAACATGACTAATGTGGAAATGTTTAACATGATTGTATGTATGTAACCTATATCAGATTGCTTGCTGTCTTGGGGAGGGAGAAAAATTTGGAACTCAAAATCTTACAAAAATTAATGTTCAAAACTATCTTTAAATGTAATTGGGGAAAATAAAATGAAATACTATTAAGAACAAAAAGAATTAAAAGTAATCTCTACAATGTACTGTAGTTTCTGTGCTGAGCAGCCGTGTTCCCAAGATTGCAGCTGTGGCAAGTTTCCCTAGCACCTTTCTATGAACGAATTAATGTGCCCCATTGGTTATTCTTAACGTGGGGTCCATAAACTTGGAGTTTTTATAAATATTTCAAAACCTGTATTTTAATATAATTGTTTTCCTTTGTAATTCTACATATTTCATGTTATTCCTTTAAAAACATTATTCTGAGAAAAGACCCATCATAGACTTTACCAAATTGCCAAGACACACAAGTTAAAAACCTTTGGGCTGTACTTCTGGGACATGTATGACATTAAGAATCTTTAAGGAATGGGTGCTGTGAGCACTTAATATGCTTATGGAGCAAATGTGACTAATTCAATTTCTTATTACCTTGGCATCCTGTTTTATTACATACATTTTGCTTTGAATTAATCCTGTCACATGACATGGTCTGGTATACAGAGATACATTGGTGATGGTGGTAGGGGAGATGGTTCAGAACTCTGAATGTGGAACCATGAACCTGGGCATCGCTGAAGGGGGAGGGGCTACACTGAGGGGAGCTCAGGCTTCCCATCACACTTTGTACTATACAGTTAATTGTGTACTTGCCTTATGCACCTAGAACATAAAGCCCCCCAAGGGGCTGTCTCAGTAATCTTTACATCCTTTGTGGAGCTTTATTTAGTGCCTTGCTTATAGGAGATGCCGTGTGTGTGTGTGTGTGTGTGTGTGTGTGTGTGTGTGTGTGTGTGTGTGTAGATAGATAGGTGGATAGATAGAAAGGAAGGAAGGAGGGAGGGAGGGAAGGAAGGAGGGAAGAATTATTTAGATAGAAACCAAAATAGCCTTCAGTTTTGTAAATGATGTTATATGGTAATATTTGGTTTCAAAAGGATGCTGATGTGTGTGTGTGTGTGTGTGTGTGTGTGTGTACATGTGTTTTAAAATAAATTCCATTGCAACCATTTCTGGATATACTGCATCCACACTATACCCCCCTGAAATTGAACCTTCCCTTGTAACAAAGAGAAATAGCCAAGCAAAACATCTTGATGCAGCAGTATGTCTGACAACGTATACAACAGTCTATCCACAGTTCCCCACATCTCTGCTAGGGAGTTTTTCATTTTTGTTTCCTGGGACCATTGTTGTTTTTTCATTTGACTTCAAAAGAATTCTATTTGTTTTTTCCCCCCTTAATATTGAATTGGAGTCTAGTGGCTTATTTCAAAAGACATTTAAGCATCTAAAAAGGCTTTTCTTTCCTTCTCTTTCAGGAAATTGAAATTACAATGAGAAATATCAAGCGCTTCTTTGGCCATGGTTGCTTTTTAACATCCTTGACCTGGACTGTGTTGTTCTTTATTTATTTAAATTATATTGAACTGAAACAACTTCTTAAGAATGTGCCCTTCAAGAGGGCTGGACCCCATCAGGCATTTCCTACAAAAGTCTCTTACAATTTTTCCAACTTCCCAAAGCAAATAAGGCCCCAGTTAAAAACCAAAGATGTTAAGAATAAGTTAGATCACGATATTAAAGTCACAAATAACATAGTTATTTCTCCTGAACTGGGTAAGTGGATTTAGCTTCCATTATTAGCTATTTTGAGAGTATAATTTAATCATTGGAGGATTTAGAAAAAAATACTTTTCGAAATTGTATTTTCAACTGAATATTGCTTAGGATTTTAGCCTTTTGGTCAGAGTAAAAACTCATTTTACCTTTTTAAAAATTAGATTTCATATTGTTGTCAGTAACATGACTACATTTCTATGATTTTATGTAGACATCATGCTCTAATTAGAGAATTGTGTCCCATTCTGGTCTTGATATTTGATGAATGTGCCACTGACCCTAATATACTGGACTTCTCCCCTCCCTCATTCTGAAGAGTGGAAAGGCAAGGTGACATCACTTATAACAATACTCCAGCAGGGAGTGTATAGGGAGGAAAGGGAGAAATAGACCTAGGACCCTGGCCTTTACCTTAACAGTCCAAACAAGTTCCTAACAAGATGGGGCTAAATCCCTTCTCTTGACCTGTTTTGTTTTCCATTTGCTGATTAGTTACCTACAATTTTAATTTTTGTTTTTGCTCCTAAATTGCTCCAAACAAGCCCTAGCATCTGGCAATAAACACATTCTGATGCTGGGCAAGGAGATATCTCAGCTGTTACCCTGGAAGACTACCAACTACCTCACATGGCAAGTGTCAGCCTGGCCCCTACTAGATAAGAATATAGATGAAAAAAATAAAAATCAATAAAGGGTTGGAAAAGAGAATTTTTTGAGGAAAGATGATTTAATGACTATCTTTAGTGACCTATGACAAAGAGGTAGGTAGAACAAAAGACATTGAACTTATATTGAACCTGTGATAATTTAGGTAGCGTATTTAATTAGGTACTTTTAATAAGCTGTGACTTCATTTCTCCCTTTGACACAGATTACACCTTATCAATCAATCTTGACCAAGTTTTCCCATCCTCCATAATCCTCCATAGAGAATACACTAAAATGCTGGCGAGGTTTTCCTTCTCTCTTATTAAGTATTTTTTAAAATATTGATAAACCAAAAAAAAAATACTGAGTTGTCCATTCTCACTACATGACAGAGCTAAATCTATTTTATGGTCATACATATGCTCTGTAATCTCTTCTTTGCTGCTTTCTGCAAGCACATCATCTTTGGTAACATTTTTTCAGCCTGTTCGTACCTACCATGCATCTCTGCATTGTCCTCTGAGTTATTTATAACTTTAATTCTTTTGATATTAGACTGTTCCCTGATTTGTAGTCAGATAGCATCACCAAGAAAATATAGTTAAGAGAGTGTCTTTGTGATGGGACAATTTGAGATGATAAATTATTAGGATCATTAAGTCTTGAACAAGAGGCCAAAGGCCTTCAGGGAGCATGTAGTGTTTTTGTCACTGCTGCTAATCAAAGGCACGGGCTTTAAATGAGAAAGACAGTGAGGAAATGAAGGGCTTATTAAGAAGATGGCATCTGAGAATGAGACTTGGGTTTCTGGACCATAGCTAGTAATATAGGAGTGATGAATATTTGGCCAAGGATGGAATACACCCAGAAAAGTCTGGTAAAACTATTTGCCTGGATTCTAACAAATCCATTTATAGGGGATTTAACCTGAAAAGAAAGGAAGAAAGAGAAAACGACATCTTTTTACCACAGTGTAAGAAGATCAGCAGTCGAGACAGCCAGAAATTGACACAAAACAAAATTCAAGAAAGTAAGCAATAAAGCCTGTGACCTTCGATGTCTGTACCCAAATGTACAAAATGTGGATAACAAGCAAGGTGGACTAGAGATCCTAAATCTAGGAGGCAAATTTACTCTCATAGATATCATTGAGATTTTGTGGGATGAGAACCATAACTAGAATATGACTTGAAAAGTATATCTTATTCAAAGGGAATGGGAGAGGTAAAAAGGGGGGGAGGGAAGATAAATGTGTGTATACATACATATATATATATATATATATATACACACACATATATGTGTGTGGATATGTATATGTATATATACACATGTAATAATGCTCATACATATACATACATAGGTATATATACACACAGGAATTAGAGGGTAGATATATGGTGGAGAGCATTTGGGTAAGGATCAGTAGAGACAGAAATAGACATGATAGTCATCAGAATATACTATAGACTGACTAGACAGAGGAAATAGAAGAAGAGCTGAGGAAAAAGATCACAAGTCTATCTTGGAAGTGTGATATAGCAGTGACGGGGGGTTTCAGATATCCAAAAACTTGCCATAGTTCTCTCTCTCTGTCAAAAGCAGAGTAGCTAATAATTTCCTGACTTCCTTTTATAAGTTCATACTTCAAAGGCAGAACAACCTTAGAGGGAAATTGCTATTCTAGATTCAATTCTTTTTTCTTTCTTTTTTTCTTCCTTCCTTTCTTTTCTTTTCTTTCTTTCTTTCTTTCTTTTTTTTTTGGCAGAGTAATGAGGGTTAAGTGACTTTCCCAAAGCCATACAGCTGGTAAGTGTCAAGTGTCTGAGGCAGGATTTGAACTCAGGTCCTCCTGAATCCAGGGCTGGTGCTTTATCCACTGTGCCACCTAGCTTCCCCCTCTAAATTTGATTCTGACCAGCCAGGAGGAACTGGTTGTTGAGGTAGAAATTGCAGAAACCTTTGAGAAGTGATAACTACCTCTTAGAAATCATATTAGAGGAGGGGAAAGCCAGGCATAGTCTCACACACACTCTAGATTTTCGGAGAGCAGTTTTCAAAGAGTTCAGAGACAGGATAGAAGGATCCAACAGACTAAAATTCTACAGAAGCTATCCCATGAAGGGTAAAATGTGCTCAAGAATTAAATCTTGAAGACACAAAGAAACAATTCTAATGAGAAGGAAAATGAGGGCATGTTTAAAGATGTTAACATGAGTGCATGGAGAGCTCAGAAACCAGTTTTAATTTTTAGAAGACATGGAATATGAAAATGTGGCTTCTTCCTGCAATAAGTGATAGGAATACTAACACTCAGAGAGCTGAGGCTAGGAGGGAAAGTTATGGTCAATGAAAACTGACTTTAAAACTATTTTGGAAAACAGAAGGATTAAAGAAGAGGCAGGAACACTTGTCCAGAGATGATGGCATGATGATAAAAGTCAGTGAAGAGAAGACAGAGTCATTCAACTTTAATTTTGATTTTCTTTTATTGGGATTCTTTCAAAAGGGGCAGCTCAGGGTGGAGACAAGATGGCAGAAGAAAAGCATTAAACACTCAGAGCTCCTGGCACAATTACTCCAAACACAGCCATAAGACAACCCCCGGAGAAGCAGAACCCACAAAAAGATGGGCTGAGATTATTTTTCCAGCCAAAGACAGCTTAGAGTGGGTCATGCTGGGAAGCTAGAAGAGTCCAACCCTGAAATTGCCACTGATACAAATCCAGTCCCAGGCATGCTGCACTAGAGAAACTTACCCCTGAGCCTCCAAATCCATTGCAGCTCCAGTGTCTTCTGGAACTAAGCTTATGGTCGGGTGAGAGGGTTGAATGGCTGGCTGGGGGTGGGGAGGATACAGGGGTGTCTGTAGGACCTAAGGAGGAATTTGGTAGTCCTGCCCCAGCAGGGAACCAGGAAGAAATTGTGAACAACAGGAGGGCCAGGTAGGGGAGGGAGCAGGCTCCTCAGAGCTAACAACGGCAGCACACAAAGTTTTTCTGACTGGTTAATTAGCAAGTTGTCCTGAGGTTATCTTCAGACCAGAGAACAGGCCAAGCAAGTGAAAAACCTGCCCTTCCTTAAACCAAAACCCCTGGGACCCTCTGAAGCTTGGGACAGTGTAGCTTGGAAGTAGGGCCCCACTGTAAGAGGGAGTTAAAAGTCAAGTAAAAGACAGACAAGATGAGCAAGAAGAGAAAGTTGGGAAACATAGAAAGTTTCTTTAGCTACAAGGAAGATTGAGGTGCATCCTCAGAAGAGTATAGCAATGTCAGGGCTCCTACATCAAAAGCTTCCAAGAAAAATATGAATTGGTCTCAGGCCATAGAGGCACTCAAAAAGGACTTTGAAGACAGAGTAAGAAAGGTACAGGAAAAAATGGAAAGAGAAATGAGAGTGATGCAGGAAAGTCATGAGAGAAGTCAGAAACTTGAAAAGTCAAATGGAAAAGGAGATACAAAAGCTCTCTGAAGAAAATAATTGCCTAAGAATGAGGAGTGAACAAATGGAAGCTAGTGACAAGACACAATAAAGCAAATCCAAATGAATTAAAAAATAGAGGGCAATGTGAAATATCTTCTTGGAAAAACTGCTGACCTGGAAAATACATCCAGGAGAGAGAATTTGAAAATTATTGGATTCTCTCTTATCTGATGAACATGAAGAAGGATCTTTGGATTAGAAAGAATGGAGCAAAAATGGCAGCTATTATATAAACCTATCTCTATCTATCTATCTATCTATCTATCTATCTATCTGAAGTTCAAAGGGTTATTAAAGCTTTAAACTGCACTATCATTTCTGTGACACCTCTTCATGAACACATGAATATATTCACATATATACATTGTGTATATGTATTAATGTATGTTTCAGGGTCCTGAAAGATGTAATAGATGTAGTTGCTAAGTCACTGTCAAGGATCTTTGAAAGATTATAGAGAAAGGGAGCCACTAAGACTGGAGAAAGGCAAATAACCTGATTTTGGAAAACTATAGTCCAATGAGCTTGACTTCAGTTCCTGGCAACATGCTAGACCATTCTATTCCATGGATAGTTATTGCATAAACTTATTCTTTAGAATATTAATTCACTTATCAAGAAATAAACTCAGATATTTACTCATTTTCTATACATTTTAAAGGGCACTAGGTGGCACAGTGGATAGAGTACTGGCTCTGGAGTTGGGGGAACCTGAGTTCAAATCTCACCCCAGAAAATTACTAGCTGTGTAACTCTGGGTGAGTCACTTAAAACCAATTGCCTTAAACATCCAGGGCCACCTCCACTTGTCCTGATGTATCTCTTGCCACTGGACCCAGATGGCTCTGGAGGAGAGAGTGAGGTTGGTGACTTTGCACACCCCTCCTTCATTTAAATCTAATTCAGTGCAAGTCATGACATCACCTAGATGTCATGGTCCTCTTCGAGAAAAAAGGATAAAACAACAACATACTGCTGAGATGAAAATATTTAATGATGGGGAAGAAGCCAATAGGAGCCATTTTCTTGCTTTACATTTTGACATGTATCTACTAGTTTTCTTCTTAGACTACCAGGAATGCATCTGGAGTATAATAATGGAAACATGTTTTGCCTTTTGACGTTTATGTACAAACTATGTTGATAGTAAGGTAAAAGACAAGAATGCTAGAATTAGTTTTTAAAAAGTAATTGGGGGCAGCTAGGTGGCGCAGTGGATAGAGCACCGGCCCTGGAGTCAGGAGTACCTGAGTTCAAATCCGGCCTCAGACACTTAACACTTACTAGCTGTGTGACCCTGGGCAAGTCACTTAACCCCAATTGCCTCACTAAAAAAAAAAAAAAAAAGTAATTGGGTTTAATATTTTAGAATGAATTTTGTGTTTGCCCTTGAGAGACCTGAAGGCAGAAGATTGAAGTCCTAAACTTACAAGAACAGAGAAGAAAAAAATGTACTCTAACTGAAAACAAAATGCCATCTAACAAAATAATTTGAAATCAACTCATAGATTATTAGAACTGTCAAGGTATCCTAGAGATCACCTAATTTAAACTCTTTATTGAGCTCCAAGGATATAAAATGACTGGCTGAAGGTCACATGTCTAGTAGCAGAGCTAATACTATTTTCCTAGAAGTGCTTTTAGACTTCTATTACCCTAAATTCCATTTTACTTTGGAAAACAGACTCTACCTTGTCTTTCCTGATAGGTTTAAATGGTTTCTAAATGAATTTCTGTATTTCAACAGTATTTTGTATTTTGAAATTTTTTATCTCCTGGGTATGTATGTTTGGGCCCCTAGCTGAAGATGCTAATATTGAAGCACTTAAATCTCTGCATCAAATTACAGATAGACTATTTAAATACTTTTTGCAAACATTTTTTTTCTGTTTCAAATTCTTTTATTATTTTGAGATATTATTTTCTCATACACCCTAAGTATCCAGGAACAGGCAGGCTGGGGATTTCTTATTCTAAAGAAACACAGTAGAAAAATTCTGGATAATAATAACCAAGGGTGGATATTTTTCTAGTTCTCTTGTGGATGATTTAAAATAGTGGACAAAATATGGTTTTAGAACATACTAAACTGCTCACACTTCTACTGCTTAAAAAGAAACAGAATAGAACACCTCTGGCTCTTAGCTAAGGATAGATATTTTCTGGTTTTCTTGTGGAAAATGATCTTTGGACTGGAAAGGGCAGAACAACAATGTCTAAATTGGAAGTTGGGTAGCCCAAGGTAGATAAGGAGATAATAACAAGTGACATTTATAGAGCCCTTTCAAGTTTCCAAAGGACTTAACATTCATTAACTCATTTGATCCTCATAATAATCCTGTGAAACAGATTCTATAACTATTATTTTATCTCTACTGTAAAGATAAGAAAATTGACCCTCCCCCCCCCCGAAATTAAATGACTTGCCTATGTGCGTACAAATGAGTGAGGATCAGAGTCTGGATTCGAACCCAGGTTTTCCTGACTCCAAGTCCAACAATCTGTGCACTTTACCACATTGCTCCTGATGAATTCAAATCACCTGGCTCAGATATCATTCCTCTGGTATAGAAAGAATTGGTAGATCTGATTGCTGAGCCATTCTCAGTGATCTTTGGTAATAATAATAATTTTATTAATAATAATAATAGTCTTTATGTAGCACTTTAAGGTTTGCATCTCTTTTGATACTCATAATAATACTGAGAGGTAGATGTTAGTTACTGTTACCTGTTTTACAGATGAGGAAACTGAGGCTAAAAGATATTGAGTAACTTGTCAATGGTCACACAACCAGTGTCTTAGGGCAAGATTTGAAATCAGGTCTTCCTGGCTCTGAGGTCTCTATCCTTCATGTTTGGCTTGATGTCTTCTTTTAAATGTCCAGTTATTTTCTTTTGAAGAAATTTAACAAAAAGAAATAAAACACCTTTGGGAGAACACTGTCTTTATCAGGATGCTGTCTGGAAGGTGGTATGTCTAGCCTTGATCACTTTGGAAAGGTGCAAACTTAGTATCAGAGCTTTGAAGTCTGTTGGCAAACTGGATTTTTTGTTGTTGATGCACATGAAATCTTCTATCATTATTAATTAGAAGGTAGTTTGCAAGTAGTAAACTTTAACAAGTAGTTCATATTCTCTTTTTTTGTGTGTGTGAGGCAATTGGGGTTAAGTGACTTGCCCAGGGTCACACAGCTAGTAAGTGTTAAGTGTCTGAGGCCGGATTTAAACTCAGGTCCTCCTGACTCCAGGGCCGGTGCTCTATCCACTGCGCCACCTAGCTGCCCCAGTTCATATTCTCTTGACATATAGTCTAAGCTACTTGACTCTGTGAAGTCTGATTTTTGGTGACTGGATTTGGGTCTAAGAGTTAGTCTTAGATCTAAGTGGTCTAGACCCTTCAGGACGGTACACAAACGCATCACCTTGGCATTTAAAGCCTTCACAATCTGGATCCAGCCCACCTTTCCAGATTTATTACACATTACCTTCTTCACACAATAGCCTAAATGGCCTATATTATGCCATAGGTCATATTAGGTGGGTCAGGTGAATGCTATAGCTAGAGATATCTAATTTTTTTTTTTAGACTTTTTTTTTTTTTTTAGTGAGGCAATTGGGGTCAAGTGACTTGCCCAGGGTCACACAGCTAGTGTTAAGTGTCTGAGGCCGGACCTGAACTCAGGTACTCCTGACTCCAGGGCCGGTGTTCTATCCACTGTGCCACCTAGCTGCCCCGAGATATCTAGTTTTTAGCAAAAAATGTGATAAAACATCTCATGCTGTTCTTGTGGGGAAATATGTGTCAAGAATACAGATGGATTAAAAAATGGTCGAATGGTAAAGCTCAAATTGATCATTAATGGCTCCATGCCAACTTGGTAGGCATTCTCCAATGGAATTCCCCCCAGGGATGTGTGGTTGGCCCTGTGCTATAGAACATTTTTTATCAATGATTTGGATAAAAGTGTAGGAGGCATCTTTATCAAAGTTGCCAATGATGCAAAGCTAGAAGGAACAGCTACCAGTGGATGACAGACTCCAAAAAAAAAAAAAAAAATCTTGACAGCCCCCAAACTGGGCTGAATCTAATAAAGTGAAATTTAATAGGAATAAATGTAAAGTATTATATGTGGGGGTCAATGAATTGTCTTCACAAATGACATAAGAGAAGCCTAGTTAGACAGCAGTTCGTCTGAGAAAAGATCTAAGGGTTTTAATGTGATAATGTGATATGGCAACCAAAAAAATCTCTTGTAATCTTGGACTGCATTAAGAGAAGAGTAACTTTCAGGCATCTAGAGGTATACCTCTGTCCTTCTGATTGTATACCCTGTCCCTCAGGTAGACCCTTGAACTCCAAAACCTCCATTTAAGGAGGGAGCTCAGCTAAGAACATCTCATTTCTCATCTAGCCGCACAACTTTGAGACTTTTCTGACTTTTACATCAATGCCCACATGTTGGCCACCTTCCCTATAAGGTAACTTTCCCAGGGCTCACTTCCCTTGGTGTATTGTCCTCCCCCATTAGATTTTAAGTTCTTTGAGGGCAGACACTGTCTTTTTTATATTTGCTTTCACCATGCTTAACACAGTGTCTGGCACAAAGTAGGCACTTAGTAATGTTTATTGATTGATTGATAGTTTTAATTCATTTGCTTTCATTAGAGGGCTTATCTGGAATATTGTTTTCAGTTCAAGGACCAGGCTAAGGTAGAGCATATCAAGAGGAGGGCAGCTAGGATGACTAAGGGCTTCAAGTCTATGTCAAGGTTTGGTTGAAAGAACTTGCAGAAGAAAAGGCCACACTCTCTCCACCCACTCCCACACCCACCTCTCACCCCCAATGCCTGAAAACTGTCTTCAAAAACATTCTTGAACAATTCCAAAAGACACATGATAGAAAATTCTATCTACACCCAGAGAAAGAACTGACAGTCTGAATGCAAATCGAAACACACTATTTTTACTTTATTCTTGTGTTTTTTCTCTTTTGTTCTGTTTCTTCTTTTACAACATAACAAATATGGAAATATGTTTTACACAATTGCACTTGTATAACCTATATCAGATTGCTTACTGTTTTAGAGAGGGAGAAGGGAAGGAGGGAGAAAATTTGGAACTCAAAATTTTATTAAAAAATGAATGTTAAAAATTGTCTTTACATGTAATTAGAAAAAATACTATTAAAGACAAAAAAATTAAAGGTATGAAAAAAATTTTAAAACTGCAGTAAGACTTTGGGGACATGGGGCAGCTAGGTGGTGCAGCGGATAGAGCACCAGCCCTGGATTCAGGAGGACCTGAGTTCAAATCCGGCCTCAGACACTTAACCCTTACTAGCTGTGTGACCCTGGGCAAGTCACTTAACCCCAATTGCCTCACCAAAAAAACAAAAAACAAAAAAAGACTTTGGGGACATCCTGAATAAAGTTTAAAGATTTTAAATAAAACAAAACATTCTTGAAAAGCTATTATGAGGAAGAAGGATTATACTTAGGCTAGCTGGCCTCACATGGTACAACTAAGAACAGTAAGATGCACATTTCAGAGAAACAAATTTAGTCTGGCTGGAAGAACAAATTTCCTAGCAATTAAATCATAGAATTTTGAGTTGAAATGGCTGTTAGAGGTCATCTGTTCCTCTCATTTTACATATGAGGAAGTTGAAGCACACAGAAGTGTGTGACTCACCCAAAGACGTGCACGTAGGAAGCGGCAGAGCCCTGATGAAAACCAGGACATCAGTCATAAAGCCTCTACATCACAGGATCACGTATTTAGACCTGGACGTGATCTCAGAGACCATCTAGACTTGCTCTTATTTTTACAGACGAGAAAAGAGGTTAAGTGAATTGCCCATGATCTTGTAGTAAGGGCCAATTGTCCTTACTACATCTAAGTGACAAAGGCAGGATTTTAACTCAGACCATAGGATTCCAAAGCCAGCGATCTTTTCACTGACATCCTATCAACTTATCTTTCCACTTTACCTTGTTACCCCTTTTCTTAAAAATGCTATCTGAAAGTGGAATACGTTGCCTAGGGTGGTACTGGCTTCTCCCTCACTGAAGGTCTTCCAAGGGAGGCTGTGCGACCACTTGACAGCTGTGTCATATTAGACGATCTTTTTCAGATACCAGTAGGACCAGACGGACACTGTGGTCCCTTCCGACTCCGCTCTTGTGATTCCCTACCCTAATTAATGTTGATCAGAACTCTGAGGCCCCTCCTAACCCAGAGATTCTGTCTCCTGACTCCCAACCCAATCCTCTTTCTACTCATTTAACATTATAGATTATAGAAAACTACAGTTAGAAACCATTTTTAGAGGTATCTAATACAACCTTCTCATTTAAGAGATACTAAGAGGTAAAATGACATTATCAATCAGTCAACACTTTCTCTATACCAGGTACCATGTCAGGCACATGAGATGCAAAAAATAAAAATAGTTTATGTCCTCAGACTTCTATTCTATCAAGAAAACCACATGTGCACATACAAATATGTATTGCATATATGTACATGTGTGTATATGCATGTATGTTTGTATTTATGTGTATGTGTATTTACATGTGTGTGCACACATACACATAAAGTAAATGTCAAGCAGCATGAGGAAGATGCTCTAGCACAGTATTGCCAAGTAGAAACAAATCCCTATAGGCCACACTTTGACTTAGAAAACAACAAATTAACATGATCTATGTTGCATCTTTATTTATTTTGTTAAACATTTCCCAATTACATTTTAATCTGGTTCTGGTCACGGCCTTGAGTTTTGCCTGCTGCTTGCAATAAGTTCAACACTGTTATTCTAGAAGCTGGTGATGCTTGAGCTGAACTTTGAAGAAAGCTCAGAATTCTACCAGGCAGAAGCGAGGAAGAAGGCACTAGACCTGGCAATTGACTGAATATATGAGATGAGAGAGAATGAGGAGCTGAGGATGACTCCAAGTTTGAAAACCTGAGTGACTGTTAAGTCTTTACTGAACTGTATGTCTTTAAAGAAAGAGGGGAATTCAGAAGAGGGGTAGATTTTGCAAGAAGGAAATAGCAAGCCACTCCACTATCTCTGCCATGAAGACCTCAAATGCAGTCATGAAGAGTCAGATATGACTGAGACAATTCAATGACAAAAACGACAGATTTGGGGAGAAAGATAATGAATTCTGTTTTGGACCTGCCAAATCTGAGACAATTATGGGACATCCAACCAAAATGTCCAATAGGTAGTTGGAAATATGAATGAGGAGAAATACATATACATTCATTGATCCGGGAGCTATCTGTATCATAATTTGCTTTGTAATGCTGTGTTATAGAGCCTTCGTGTTATGTCTTAAGTTTTTGTAATTATAAACAGTTCTTCTATGATCAGCTTTTTTTCTTTCTCCTTTGGGTTATTTCCTCAGGGTAGAAGAAGCTCCTAAGGACAGGTGCCAGGTCTTAATTATAATTATATTTATATTTATGTCTTCCCTACTCTGTGGTATGGTACTTTTCACATAATAAATATTAAATGAAGAGGTAGGTTTCTGGGTCAAAGGGTAACAAGTAGTTTTATAACTCTTGCTAAATATTGTAAGATCCTTCTCCAGAAAGATAAAATAATTCGCAGTGCCATTAGCAATATATGTGTATCCTATAAACTTGCCAGTCTTGTTTTTAAGCATTTTATTTTTTCTAGCTTAGTGGTTTATAAGCTCCTTAAATCTCATTTTATTTGCATTTCTTTAATTGCTAGTAGTGCCATATGTTCTTTCATGTTATATTTCCATGGAGATTTATTTGTATTTCTTCATGTGTGAACTGTCTGTTCCCCACTATGTCAATTATAGCTATCCAATCTTTGCCAAGTTTCTTCACCTTACAGAGGTTAGGCAAGATCAGAAGAGCTTAGTTGTTTGTTTGTTTTTTTAATTTGATAACAGCGTTTTAGTATAATTGGTTTTCTTTTAACCCTCTGCATTTTATTCTGAGAAGAGGTTATACACAGATTTTACCAGACAGCCAAAGGGATTCATGATACAAAATGAACTCCTAGACTAGATCATCTCTAAGATCTCTTCCAGATTTGACATTTTTATAGCTCTGTGAATTGATAAGTGAAATCTCATTGTTGACCTTAAATATTTGTTTTCCATTTATTCTATATAGTAAGCTTTTTATCATTTTTGTGAGTAGGTTTTGCCTTATTCATTTGTATTTGTGGCCTTATAGCCTAGTTCCGTACCTGGAACATAGTAGGCACTTAATAAATATTTATTTGATTCATTTCCCCCAGTTTCTGCCTTCTGTTGTTTTCCTTTTGAAATTTATTTTATGGAACCCCACTGTGCCTTTTAATTTGTATATCTGAATATGTCTGATAGCTTCTATTCCTGCAATCTTCAGAAATCTCCCCTGCATATCTGAGATGAATATGCTATTTCACTTTATTCCATTTTTTAAAATATTGGGTTTTTTTAATTGATTCTTTGACCAATTGAAATTTATTGCAGTTTATGGAATGAAGTATGAGGAAGTCAAATCTTATCCATTTATAGCAATATTTATTCTTATTGTTTTACTTCTATTTTGTCATATCTGAGGGTCTTAGAAAGTTTGAGTCTATCTCTGGAACCTATATTCCTTTCCACTGATCATTTTTTTTCCTGTTTTTATTCCAAACCTTAAGGCCATCATCATTACCTAAAAATTATATTATATTCTTGCCAACTTATTGTTGGGGGAAACAGGAGAGGGGAAGAAGGGAAGGGGGAAACAGTTTTGTTCCATCCTGTACCTCCTCTTGCCACTGTCTAGTGGGACATGACTTGCACAATTATTCTCATAGAACCATTTCACTTTCAAAAGTTTATAAGGCAGGGGCAGCTAGGTGGTGCAGTGGATAAAGCACCCACCCTGGATTCAGGAGGACCTGAGTTCAAATCTGGCCTCAGACACTTGACACTTACTAGCTGTGTGACTCTGGGCAAGTCACTTAACCCTCATTGCCCCACCAAAAAAAAAAAGTTTATAGGCAGCTAAATGGTTCAGTGGATAGAATTTTGGACCTGGAATAAGAAGTCCTGAGTTCAAATATTCACTCAGGTATTTACTAGGTATGTGAGACCCTGGACAAATCACAATCTTTCTCTGCCTCCTTCATCTGTTAAATGAAAATAATAATAAATAACACCTATCTCACGGGGATTCTGTTTGGATAAAAGGAGCTAAAATTTGTAAGTGCTTTACAAACCTTAAAGTGCTACATAAAGCTAGCTACTTTTAGTATGTCAAGTACTGTAAAATATTCTATGTATTTTAATGAATATTAAATTAAATCTACTTTATTATTTTAAATTTATTATATGAAATTTGTATGTTAAGTTAAATCTATAATTGCAAGAGTGTTATCATCTTTAAACATATAATATTCTCAGCTTTATTTCTCAGTTCTCAGAATAAAAAGATATCTTTCTTTTTTATGTCATCTTTTGTTTTTTCTGGAAGGATTTTATAATTTTTCCTTGAGTGAATATCTTTTGTCTTGAGGCAAAATTCATATTCAGGAATGATAATTTGGAGAGCTATCTGACCATTCTTACTCTGTTTCCTACTAGTGGGTCCCAAGAGTAGAAATGCAAATTATTTTTGTCAATTTATCTTGATTTTGTTTCCATAATATAGTCTGATTCATGACTTTCTGTCGCAGATGTGATTTTTTATGAAAGCAATCGGAAGATCAGAGACTTGGGCTTTGAACAGCATGGCTTCAACGTATTTATCAGTAACCAACTGAGCTATCATAGAGACGTGCCAGATACAAGGAGCATAGAGTATGTCACTATTTTCTGTAAATGCAGTTTAACATTGTGCTTTTGGGGGCCTTTTACAAATGAGGGTGGCACTGAAATCTTCTAGTTAACCATCAATTACTTGTTAGCTAATTCTTTTTTTTTTCGGGCAATGGGGGTTAAGTGACTTGCTCAGGGTCACACAGCTAGTACGTGTCACCACCTAGCTGCCTCCCCTTGTTAGCTAATTCTGAGAAAAAATTCCAATACTGTAGTACTTCAAGTGAAATCATCTGAGATTATATTTTCAGATGTAACTTTTTTTTTAAAGAATGTGGACCAGTGAAAAAGAGGTCATGAGGTCAGAGGACATGGATGGGGCAGGTAGGTGGTGCAGTGGATAGAGCACCGGCCCTGGAATCAGGAGGACCTGAGTTCAAATCTGGCCTCAGACACTTAACACTTACTAGCTGTGTGACCCTGGGCAAGTCACTTAACCCCAATTGCCTCACTTAAAAACAACAACAACAACAAAAAAAAAAACAGAGGACATGGACTTGGATCCTGGCTCTGCCATTTATCACTTGTATACCTTACACAAGTCACGACGTTTCTGGACCTCAGTTTCCTTATCTGCAAAATAAAAGTTTTCGATTAGATGACTTCCAAGGTCTCCTCTAATTTCAAATCTCTGATTTCATTTATTATAGACACAAATTAGTGGCCCTCATTTTTCTCTATATAGCTCTCCTTTTCAAGGCTCTTACAATTTTTATGATTACATTCACTAGTTTCTGGTATGTAGGCCCTTAATGAATCCTTGTTGATTGATTACTACCTTTATACCTCCTTGTAACACCTTGTAGTTTCTGGTGGTCTTCAACTCAAGAGGGATGATAATCTCCCTTTTATCAAGGAGGTTTGCATCTGAGCTCAGGACCAGGATGGCACCAGGGCAGGAATGATTCGAAACCATGAAATGTACAAATGAAACCCTAATCCAGAAATCTCTAAGATGTCCCATGTGATTCATTAGATGGCAAATAGGAGAAAGGTGATCATTAAACCTAACTGAAAAATATCTCGACCATATTGTGCAAGAAAGATGTAAATATTTACAAGTCTAATACAGTAGAAAACCCTTTCCCAGAAGGAATGTTTCCCTTCCATACAGCGTGATGAAGACATAGAGCTTAATAGGATCTAAGATTTTTTCTGTTCATACTGTATTACTGCCAAGTACTAGGGTTTTGAATTGGGATGCTGGTCACTAATTAGTAGTATACAGTGGCTAGCGGCAGGCTGCTTCTGAGATAAAATGTGTATGTGTCCTTCAAAATCAGTGATCTGTTTTCCCCCTAGAAACTTACTAACACTTAAATTTTTTAAGGTAATGAACATTTTTATTTATAGTTTAGGGTTCCAATTTTTATCCCTCCCTCCTTCCCTCCCCTTCCATGTTGTAGTAAGCAATCAGATATAGGTTATACATGCATGAATGTGTAAAACATTATAATATTAGTCATTTTGTATAAGAAAACTTGACTAAAAGAAAAAAATGAAAGTGGAGAATAGCACGCTTCAGTCCGTGTCCCATCAATATTTCTTTCTTTGGAAGTAGATAGTATGTTTCATCAATAGGCCTTTGGGATTGTCTTGGATCATTGTACTGTTGAAAATAGTTAAGTTTTTCACAGTTCTTCATCAAACATTGCTGTCTCTGTGCACAATGTTCTCTTGGTTCTGCTCACTTCACTATACATCAGTTCATACAAGTCTTTCCAGGCCTTTCTGAAATCATCCTGCTTGTCATTTCTTTTTTTCTTTCTTTCTTTCTTTCTTTCTTTCTTTCTTTCTTTCTTTCTTTCTTTCTTTCTTTCTTTCTTTTTTTTCCTTTTTGTGGGGCAATGGGGGTTAAGTGACTTGCCCAGGGTCACGCAGCTAGTAAGTGTCAAGTATCTGAGGTCAGATTTGAACTCAAGTACTCCTGAATCCAGGGCTGGTGCTTTATCCACTGCGCCACCTAGCTGCCCCCTTGTCATTTCTTATAGCACAATAAAATTCTATCACCATCATAGACCACAGCTTGTTTGGACATTTCCCAATTAATGGGCATTCCTTTGAGTTCCAATTCTTAGCCAGCACAAAACAATCTACTAGAAATATTTTTTTACAAATAGGTCTTTTTCTCTTTTTGGGCCTATGCACTTAACAAAAATTTTTTTAAACTCAATGTATGTTGTAAAACACCAAAAAAAATTAAAAATTAAACTACTTATATTTTGACTAGGAAAAATTATAATATAGCATAATGTTATAACATAATATGATATAATATAGCATCATATAATGTGATATAATACAATGTAACAAAGTAACGAAAAATAACAATGTAATATGATATGATATATACGATGTAATGTAAGTGTTAACAAAATAATTGGGGATTGTTCTGTATCACCTTCTAAATCCATCTCTGTAGTTATAAAATTTTGCCGTTTTTATGTGTGTATTTTTAGTGGTTGTACTTAGTGAATACTGTATGTTGCTCTAATTTTATGGCCCTTGCTTTGCATCAGCTTCTAGATCTTTCCATACTTCTTTGCATTCTTCATATTTATCATTGTGCACAGTACAATGGTATTCTATTACGGTAATATACCATCATTTTATTCTGTTATTTCTAAGTTATTAGGTAAACAGTCTGTTTCTAATATTTTGCTCTTATAAATAAAGTAAGCATAAACACTGTTGTTCAGATAGATCTTTTGCCCTCCTCTGCATCCCTAAGATAAAATGGGATCTCTGGGTTAGTCAGAGGGGATGATCAGTTGTGTGCTGGACTGTTGCAGTTGCAAGCATGGATTGTGCTGCAAAATAACTTATATTGCTTCACTGAAACTGAATCCCTACTGAATTTTATAATTTTAAACCTTTAGGGAGCTAGTTTTATAGGTGTGAGGTACAATCATAATGTGATTTTAAATATATCCCTCAGATTATTAGAGAGTTTGAGCAAGTTTTCTAGTGTTCATTAACACATTGTGTAACGATTGGAATGATGCCACCTGCTGGAGACTTACTGTAGAAGAGTTCCACCCACGAAGCGAAGGTCTTTGAGGGCAAGACCAGGAGTCTTTTCTTTGGCATCAGGAAGTGACGTTGGGTAGTGGGAGGAAGAAGGAAGGGACTAGCACTCTGTCTCGGGCTCTTTCCTTTGGACTCTGGTGGAGAGCGGAGCTAAAAATGTGCTCTCCCTTTAATAGATAGGAATCTAGGCCTTTCTCTCTCTCTTTACCAAATTCTTATTCTCCTTAATAAATGCTTAAAAGTCTAACTCTTGCTAAGGCTTGTAATTTATTGGCGACCACTCATTAGATACTTTAGACAGACTAGCTAGAATTTTAGCCCTTAACAATTGCATTTCCTTCTCCAGAAATAATGTGTTCAACAGCTGAATTGCTTTTTTGGTTTTCCTCATTTCCGCTGTGTTGTCTATAACTTTATCTCCATCTATATTAACTCTGCTCTTGATTCTCTCACTTAATATTTTCAAATTTTCTCCAGAATCTTAATTCCTTTTAAATTATTTCCTCCCAATCCTTTTTCTTTAAAAAGAAAAAAAAAAGAAAAAGATATCCTGTGTGACCCTAGGCAAGTTACTTAACCCTCATTGCCCTGCAAAAAAAAAGGAAAAAAGCATCATTCAATTCCTCCCTTCAGTTCCTTACCTTGATTTTAAATTTTATTTATTTATTTATTTATTGCAGGGTAATGAGGGTTAAGTGACTAGCCCAGGATCACACAGCTAGTAAATGTCAAGTGTCTGAGGCTGGATTTGAACTCAGGTCCTCCTGAATCCAGAGCCGGTGCTTTATCCATGGCATCCTAGTTGCCCCTTACCATGATTTTTAAAGAGCTTCAAAAATCTATTTTGGGGTTTTTTTTTGCCAATGTTTATTTTTTATTTAATTCATTAAATATATCATCTGCACATCTGAGGTAATCTCTTGGGATGTTTTTTGCAGCCTCTTTGTCTCTGTGCACTGTTCTGGTATATGCTTCAGTCAATACATATCTATGTTTCTCTAAAGGTAATTATGTGTTCATCAGGGCACTTCATTTTACTCATTTTCATCTCTCTTTTCTGAATTTCTATTTTGTTTTTGAGGGCAATGTGAGGAACCTGGTTTCCTTGCAACCTCTTACTTTGCCATTTCCCCAGAATTTCCAGATATCCTAGTAAAAAACCTTTTCAATTAGATACAGATGAGAATGGGCAGTCTCCAACTTAAAAATGGGTTATGTTCCAAAAGTTTGTTTGTAAGTTGATGTGACATACAAATTATAAATGAGTCATAAACATAAAACCCAGTTACCCTAATTTTGACCAATTTGGAGAAAGGCCCATTAGAACTATAGAACATATTTTTAAATAGGGACCAAAACAATTCTTTTAAAAGTTATTTTTCCATGAAAAATGTAATTGGCAAATACAGTGAGAAAGCAGAAAAATCTTGAGGATGCTTGAATCACTAAAGGAAATAATTGTTTCTGTCAAAAGAAAAAGAATCCCTCTTCATAGTACATGAGGAAGGAAAAACAAACTAGAGAGATAAAATTCCTTTCCTTTGCAACTAATGGGAAAGACAGAGACTGAAAGAAGGAAGACACACTAATAGAGAAATCGGTAGCTCCAGCTCCAGAGCTGGAGCTGAAAGGAAGCTCAGAGGTCTTTTCTTCTAACCCTCGTTTTACAGATGAGGAAACTGTGGCCCATGGTGGTCAAGTGATTGGCTCAAGGTCACGAGGGTGATAAATGTCCAAAGAGGAATTGGAACTCAAACCTGCCAGCTCCAAAGCCTACAAAACTCTTTCTACTGTACCACACTGAAGCTTATTAACCATTAAAAAAATTTTTTTAATTCAATTTTTTTCCTTCTCGATGCTTTTTCTTCTTGACACTTCACTGACATGCTGCTGGATATCTTAGTTAGCCTTCTATAACCTTTCCATTGTCTTCTGCCTCATGAAAATGAGACAGGAAGTTCATCACAACAAAAAGTTGGGGATGAAAATGTGTAGGCTCTTGGCAAAATATATTTGCTTCTTTTGGGTTTCAATTTCATCTTCTGTAAAATGAGGGATTGGGGAGGATGATCTTTAAAGTCCCTTCCAATGCTGAAGTTTACCCAAAACAAGGCCAAACAGTCAGCATTGTTATAACAAGAAAAAAAATTATTTGGAAAATATTAGAAAAAGCTAAGTGATCCTATATTCTTTATCTTTTAATAGCTACAAACAGCTAATTATTAAGTTTGTTCATAGCTAGCTAGTTCTTAGAAATTCTTGTTAATAATGATTATTAATAACTATTTCTAACCTGAATATTATAATTTTATTTTATGAATTATTAAATATTATTAAACAGGTCTACTTATTAAATAGCTAATTCACATTTCTAAGAGATTTAGAAATGTTATCTCATTTTTATCTTTATAACAACCCTGGGAGGTAGATGCTGTTGTTATCCCCATTTTACAGTTGAGGGAACTGAGGCAGACAGATTAAGTGACTTGCCCAGAGTCACACTGATAGTCAGTGTCTGAGGCAAGCAGGATTTGAATTCAAGGCTTCCTGACTTCTTCCAGTACTTTATAAGCTATGATTATTTATTGAACTATGGTGGGCACAGGGGCACTGGGCTTAGGAAGCAAAATACCTAGGTTAACTTGTGACCATAAACATTTAAGGTCTTTACACCTCACGTTCTCCTATCTCCAAAATGGGAATATTGATACTTGTACCACTGACATCATTGGATTGTTAAGAGTAAGCTGTAAACTACTGTACAAATGTCAGCTTCTCTTATCATCGTAAATATAATGAGCTCAAGGACAAGCAGAGGATTTTAGAAGTGGGTATCTAAGATTGGGCAAATCAGAGCCTGAACCATTCAAGGTTTTTCAATGAATATTTTTCTTCTTATTTTTTGTCTTCAGATGTAAAGCCAAGTCTTATCCCTACTATCTCCCAGTTGCCAGCATTATCATTTGTTTCTACAATGAAGTCCTTTCTGCCTTGCTTCGGACAGTGCACAGTGTCATTGATCATACTCCACAGTATCTCCTTCATGAAATTATTCTGATAGATGACCACAGTGAATTTGGTAAGGAATCCCAATGTTAAAAATGAAAGCTGACTTCTACCTTGGATGACAGTGATGTCCCCAAGGCATTTGGCTTTTCTCTTTTCTTCTGACAATTGACATTCACACAGCTGGCATAAATGAAGATATAGACTGTCTCCTGGCCAGCACAGTGATTCTGATGGGACCAGGTACAATTAAGAGCTTACCTATCCAATAAATACTAGTTTTAAGGAAATCAGGGTATTTAGTTATTAGTATCATAGATTCAGAACTGGCAGGGTCATCTAGTCTAACTGTCCTCATTTTATAGGCAGCTAGATAACCCAGTACATAGAGCACAAGACTTAGAGTCAGGAAGATCTGAGTTCAAATCCTGTCTCAGATACTTACTAGCTGTGTGACCTTGGACAAGTCACTTAATGCCTTTCTGTCTTAGTTTCCACATCTGTGAAATGGAGGTAATAACAGCACTTACCTCCCGGGGTTGTTTGTGGGGATAAATGAGATAACATTTATAAGATATTTTATAGCAGCTTAAAGTGCCATAAAAAAATTCTAGCTATTATTATTCAGTGAACAGATCCAGTAAAGTGACTTTCCCAAGATCATACAGGTAGTAAGTGACAGAGCCAGTATTTGAAGATGGGTCTTCTGACTCTAAAGACAGCATTCTTTCCATTGTGTCATGCACACCCTGTGAAATTTGGTTCTATACACTTACTGCCTGTTAAATGTATCTCCTCATCATCATAACCATCGTTGTCATCATCCATGACCATCACGCTATGTTACTATTAGGGCACAAGAACTGCTAAGGTTTCTATCACACAGCTTGTGAACGTCTACACTTAATAAATAACTGGTCTATGCTATGGATGAGTTAGGGTTCTCCCAGGAACCATGGAGAGGGAAAGGGAGTTCCCCTCATAGGGAATAATACTATGCCTATGGCCAAGGCCATAAACATTCTCTGAGACACTGAATGAATTTTCCACATAGAAACAGTGTCAGTGATACATGGAGGTTAGGTTCCCAGGCTAGCCCACAAAAGCCCATAATATACCCGAAGTGTTATGGGAGGAAAAGGAGGAGAAGGCAATGAAGGAGGAGCAGAAGAGAAGAAAAATGAGAAACCACAGAAGAATGAAGGAGCAAGAAAAAGAAGGATTTTAAAGTGTAGGGACAATAGATGACTCAACTCATGGAGAAAAAAATTAAGTAATTTCTACTATATCCTGGGTTAGATATGCTTTAATGAAGTAGCTAAGTAATGATTCGCTATTTAAAATATTGGGGTTTTTCGAGAAAAACAAATCTGTTCTGAGTTTCCAAACAAACTTTTGGAACAACAACCACTTGCAAATTGTGGGCTGACTGCATTGTACTGTATGCAATTTAGGAAATAAGTGTTTGAGAAGGACATATATATCTTGGGAGAGGTCCAGGAGATAGCAGCCAAAAGAGTCATAAAACTCAAACTCATAAAATATGAAGAGAGATTTGATAAGTTTAGCTTATTTAACATAAGAAAATGAAGAGAGTGTAATAATAGGACACCAGTTTCTAAATAGTTATCTTAGGTCAAAGTCAAGATTATCCACTTAGGAAAGGTCAAAGGAACTTTTGGTTAAACATTAGGATTTTTTTTTAACTTGGAAGTTATTTTAAAACTAAAATGGTTTATGGGAAATCTCTCTCATTGTGAGTGTACTGTATCTTCTCCAGTTGCTCTAATGCCAGACACATTTGGGCCCTAACCACATACTCTTAGACATTAGTCAATGGATTAGCCTGAGGTCAGCTTTAATAAGCAGAGGGTGGGTCTACTCAACCTTCAGCTCAGGACCTGTCTCTCAATCCTTCCCCTAAACCCTGTAATTCAAGATCTCTACCTACCAAACAAAACCCTTTATGCCTTTTTTTTTTTTTGCAGGGCAATGAGGGTTAAGTGACTTGTCCAGTGTCACGCAGCTAGTAAATATCAAGTGACTGAGTCTGAATTTGAACTCAGGTCCTCCTGAATCCAGGGCCAGTGCTTTATCCACTGTGCCACCTAGCTGCCCCTTTCTCTCTTACTTCTAAGACTCCAGGAAAGCATTTTCCCCACACTTCCTTTTTCTTATCACCCAGTTTGTCCATTGTAATTTGTCTTTCCACTCCACAATTCACAAAAATTACCATTAGCCTTTTATATTCTCAACCCATTGACCATTTCAATCCTAGGCCTTTCTGCTGCTTTTGATTCTGTTGACTGCCCCAATGTTCTGACACTATTTTTCTCTTGGTTTTCTTCCTACCTTACTGATTTCTTCTTCTCAGTCTACTTTGCTGGATCTCCCATTCTCCCTAAATATGCCAAGGGTCTTGGGTCTCCCCCAAGGGTCTGTCCTCTTCTCTTTCTCTTCTCTTCTCTTTCTTGAACTCAACCAAACCTATGGAATCCATTATCACCTTTATGTAATTAACTCCCAAATCTATATATCTAGCACTAATCTCTCTCCTGAGACTCAACTCCTTTATTACTCTCTACCTGGTATACATCTCCACTTAGATATCTGATCAGCACCCAAAACAGGGTCCCTGAGGAAAAACTTAGAATGAAGTGAAAATTGGAAAAATGACAGAGGACTAGGTTTCCACTTCTTGGGAAATAGAAATGTCACCTTTCTGTCATTTGGATCCCAATCCTTTATTTACACTGATGGATCTGATCTGCCTTGGGGGCCACTCTCAATAATCTTTGTTGCTCATTTTCCCCACAACCAGCAATTTCCCTGGACATAAGAATTTGACTCACAACTCTACCCAAAAGGATCATGCAAGCATTCAGGCTAATAAAGTAATGGACATAAGACAGGTTTTATTTCACCTCACAAAACCACAAATGGAAATATTACCTATACTAATCTATAGTTAGGAAAGATCTTTTCCTCTTTACAGCATCAAGCAATTATTATTATTATTATTTTTTTGGTGAGGTAATTGGGGTTAAGTGACTTGCCCAGGATCACACAGGGCTGATGCCCTATCCACTGCGCCACCTAGCTGCCCCCATCAAGCAATTCTTCATTCCGGTGGATCCCACCTTCTTTCTGGACCTATATTGTCCACATGATTCATATTACCTGTGAAGGGATAGGTCCTGATTGCTTAACGACCATCTCCCCTCAGACTCAGATGGAGAAGTCATAACCTCTCAGCCTTAGTTTCCTTATCAAAATGAGAATAATAGTTCCTACCTCATGGGGTTGTTGTATGGATCAAATCAGATAATATGTAAAGTGCTTCACCAAACCTTAAAATGCTAGCTTTACAACAAGTCTGTATAGTAGATACTATTATCTATTATTTTACAGATGGGTAAATTGAGGCTCAGAGAGGTTAAATGCCTTGCCCAGGGACACAAAGCTAGTAAGTATCTGAAGTAGAATTTAAACCTAGATCTTTTGGATCTAGGTTTTCTATTGTTGTTTTTTTGTGAGGCAATTGGGGTTAAGTGACTTGCCCAGGGTCACACAGCAAGTGGCAAGTGTCTGAGGCCAGGTTTGAACTAAGGTCCTCCTGGCTCCAGGGCCAGTGCTCTATCCACTGTGCCACCTAGCTGCCCTGGATATAGGTTTTCTAAGGTACACTGCCTCTCTATTAGCAGTATATTTAAATTTATCCCTTTATTTATTTATTAATAATTTACATGTCTTAGATTTCAAACCCTTATCAGAGAATTTTTTAATTTTAATTTTTTTAATTTAATTTTTCCCAAATTAGGTGTAAAAACAAATTTAACATCAATTTTAAAACTTTGTGTTCCAAATTCTCTTCCTCCCTCCCTCCCCACCCCTCCTTAAGAATTCAAGCAATTCAATATAATTTATACACGTGAAGTCATGCAAAACATTTCCACATTAGTCAGGTTGTGAAAGAAAAGGGACAAAAAAATTTTAGAAAAAGGAACTAAGAAAAAATTATGCTTCAATTTGCATTCAGATACCATCAGTTCTTTCTCTGTAGATGGGTTGCATTTTTCATAAGTCCTTCAGAATTGTCTTGGATCATTGTATTGCAGAAAATAACTTAGTCATTCACAGTAGATCATCTTACAATATTGCTATTATTTTGTATACAGTATATTTCACTTTGCATCAGCTCATGTAAGTCTTTCCAGGTTTTTCTGATAGCAGCCCACTCATCATTTCTTATAGCACAATAGTGTTCCATCATAACCTCATCCCACAATTTGTTCAGCCATTTCCCAATTGATGGGCATCTTCCTAATTTTGAATTCAACTTTTTGGTTTTTTTTTATCATCAGAGAAAATTGATACAAAAAATTTTCCCATTCAACTGCTTCTCTTCTTATCCTAGGCATATTAATGTTGTCTGTACAGAAACTTTTCAGTTTCATGTAATCAAAATTATTTATTTTATTTTTTGTAATTGATCCTCTCCCTTGTTTGGCTAAGAATATATCTCCTACCCATAGCTGTCAGAGATAAATGATTTTCTTTTCTTCTGATTTTTTAGTAATATGATCTTTAATAATGTCACATATCTATTTAAATATATTGTAGGATTTGGTTTAAGATGTTCATCTAAGCCTAATTTCTGCCAGAAGCTTTCAAGGGTTTTGTTATGTTTAGTGGTCTTAGGAGAAGACAAAAATAGAAGGAAGGGGGCCTACACTGGGGAGGAAAGGAGGAAGAAGAAAACTATTACTATTTTGTAATAGAGGTACATAAAATGAAGAGTATATAAGCATGGAGGAAGGAATGGTAGTAAGAATCATCCCACGAACCTCATTTTCATTTGAATTAAAAGAAAACTGAATATACTTACCACAACTACACACAGAGATCTTGGTATAGAAATAAATTAAACTCTCAAGGGAAATAAGAAGGAACAGGGACAAAGGAGGGACAGTAAGGAATGTCAGATAGAGGCAAGGAATCAGGGAAGTAACAGAATAGTCATAAGTAAAACATATTTTGGGAAGGGACACGAAAGGAATATTAAAAGGAAAGGAAGAGTAAAAACCTGGAACTGGGATGAGGTAAGGAGAAAAGAAAAGGTGTAAGAGAGGAAACAGCCTGTTTTACAAGATTATAAATATCAAGCATATTCCCTCACTTTTACTACCTTCTCATTTATAAAGAAGGAGGTGGGAATAAAGAGAGGACAAGGCACAAGAGGATCGGATGGATGGACATAACTGTTAAATTTAAATTAACTGAGCAATTAATTGATACACAATTAACAATCATAACCATGAATGTGAATGGGATGAACTCACCTATAAAATGAGATAAGACTACAGAATAGATTTAGAAAGCAGAATTTAAAACATTAATTGCTCATATGGAAGTTAAACTAATATAATAAAAATGATAATGCTACCTAAATTAATTGACTTATTCAGTACTGCACCAAACTCCCAAAAGAATATTTTATAGAGTTAATAATAAGAAAATTTATATGGAAGAAAAAAGGCCAATAACTTCAAAGGCAATAATAAAAAAGTAGGAAGGAAGTGGGTATGTGACTACCAGATTTGAAACTTTATTACAAAATGGCAATCCTTAAAAATGTCTTGATGTTGGTTAATAAAAAGAGAGTGAATCAGTGAAACAGATTGGGTACTACAATTTTCTCTGATAAAGGCCTCATTTCCAAGATATATAAAGAACTGATGCAAATTTATATGATGAAGAACCATCCCTCAATGATCAAAGGATATGAAGAGTCAATTTTCAAAGGAAGAAATCCAAACTATCAACAACCATGTAAAAAACTTCTGTAAATAACTAATAGTTAGAGAATTACAAATAGAAAAGCTATGAAGTCCAACCCATACTTCTCAAATTGACAAAGATAACAAAAAAAGAAAATGACAAATTTTGGAAGGGCTGTGGAAAAACAGGTACATTATTGCACTATTGGCAAAACTATGAATTGGTTCAGCCATTCCCAAAAGCAATTTGGAACTATTCTCAGAAAATTTCCAAACACCCTTTCCCCCAAGTATATAACTAAACTTATACCCCAAAGAACACACAGAGAGAAGGCATCCAGATGTATAAAAATATTTATGGTATCTTATTTCATGGTAGCCAAAGATTGGAAGCTAATAGGCTGTGCTCTAAACGAGTACAGAAATAGTGCACTACATGAATGTAATGAGCTATAATTGTGACATAAGAGAAGATGAAATGGACAATTTCAGAGAAAACTGGATACAAAGCACAGTGAATAGAACTAGGAGCACAATTTATACAATGGTAACATTATAGAGAAAAACAACTTTGACACATTTTAGAACTCTCCTCAATTCAATGATAAACCACAGGCTCAAAAAAAAAATGAAGCTGAAACAGTTCACTTAACTCTTCACAGAGAGGTGAAGAAGTTAAAATGCCCAAAGGGACAAACATTATTTAAGACATAACTAATGTAAGAATTTGTTTTGCCAGACTAAGTAGATATTTACTGAGGGATTTGTTTTTAGTTTGTCTTTAAATTTGTTTAATGGGGTAGGCAATGAGAGGAACAGATAAAAAAATTATTTATTCTTTTAATAATTAAAATTGTGGTATGATGTATGATCTATATGTCAATGTACCTCCTCTCCCCTGACAGATGGACCGAATATAATCTCAGGGATTCCGTCCAATAAATATATGTGTGTATGTATATGTATGTATGTATATATATATATATGTACTTATGGTATATTGTTCTCAGCTCTCTGAAGTTCAGAATCTGGTTTGTGTTTCTTAATTGTCCTCTGCAAGCATAATGATCCCAAGCAATAAACATAGGAAAGATTATTGACACAAAAAGATTGGTAGCTAGTATCAAAGCCCCTGAAACAAAGCACAGATTATAATCCTTCATCTGGTTTGGAGTTCAGTTTCCTTTTTCCCCAAGAAGTTCAATCTTAGACCTTGCAAACTCACAGCACCAGTAGGTGATGTTCCAATAGTGTGAACGAAATCAAGGATCTGGATGGAAGGTAGCTTCCGTGTCTTTCTATATACTTATTTCCTTATGGCTCTTCCTTGTCCCCTTGTTCCGGCCTCACTCCCATGGTAATGGCTCTTGGCTGATATCTCTTAGTACGTCCTATAATTTTCAGTGCATTCAGCTTGAAATTCTACATAATTGTAGCTCCTAAAGGTTTCAGTTTGGCTCTGAAACTTCTAGGTTTTCACTTGGTAACTACTACTGGTTCTAGGTTCCTCTGTCTTTAAAGCAAGGTTTCTAACCCCCATGGCCACAGTTCATGGTTCTACATGTGCATGAATGTTCAGGCCTTTCCCCAGCCAGTATAAACAGGACTCCTTTGAGGACTGCTGACTTCTGTTGAATCCTCTAAGTACACAACTGCTACATATGCAAAAAAAATTGTGCATATATATATGTGTGTGTGTGTATACATATATATATATATATATATACATATGTATATACATATATAAATTTTTGAAGTGTTTTCACTGGTAGCTTGCCCTTCCTCTCCCTTTTTCCAGATGGTACAGTGGGTTCAGGCAGGAAAGGCTGAGTTCAAATCCTACCTTGGACAATTACTAGCTGTGTGACCTGGGACAAATCACTCAACCTCTCTTAGTGTTGGGTTTCCTCATCTGTAAAATGGGGATGATAATGTCACCTACCTCAGAACTGCTGTGAGGATCAAATGAGATAACATATGTAAAGCAGTTTGCAAAACTTAAAATGCTATATAAATGCTTTTATTGTTATTATTCGACAAACTTTTAAAAAGTAAATTAAAGTTTCTTAATACAAAATTAACATCCATTTGATCTGTGGAGCAATATAATTATGTTAAAGATTCCAGCAAATATTAAATACTTGTGGGTCAATATCTGTGTGGTTGTATCTCATAAATACATGATGATTCTTCTATTTTTAGATTATTTGAAAGAAGACCTAAGGAATTATATCAAGGAAAATTTTCCTGAGAATGTTAAATTATTAAGAAATTACAAACGAGAGGGACTGATTCGAGGAAGAATCATTGGAGCAACTAATGCTACAGGTATAACATACCATGTACTTTTTTGGCGGGTTGGTGGGAAATGGCCACATATATCACCAAGACAGTGTGTGGTCGTATTCAAAGTCCATTAGTGCCTCCTTCACCTTAGTTTAAAGAGACAGGCATCAATTCAGTCACGAGAGATGCACCCAATCTTTGAATTGCTCAAAATTGTTTCTTGCCCATCCCATAAATGTTTGGGAGTTTAATCAGGATTTGTTACATGGCCAACCATAGCAGTACCACTTATCATTTTCCTTTAAAATAATATCAGCCTTGAATAAGCAGCTGCTAACACCAAAATGTGACTAAACATTGTTGCTTTGATTTTGCTGATTTGGAGTGTTCCACTGCTCAAACATGGCAAGTATAACCTGTGACCTTGCATCAAGGGCCAGTTTTCCCCATGTTACAGATATCTGCTTTCCATTTGAAGGCATGATTCCTCCCATATGCAAATCTGATTAAGAGATAATTGTAAGGTTTTTAGCACAATTGACTGATCCTTGTGCCCTGGGATTCAGAGACCCCAAACTTACTTCAGAAGACAGTTAACTCAGTCTGTTTTTAATTTTAATAGACTTTGGAAAATAGGACTGGCTTTTGTCATAAGTAAGAATGTTGCCAACTGTACCAAACACAAATTGCTTTTGACAGATTCTGTTCCATTGGGTTGGGAAGAGGTAGATTGGAGAAGAAGGAATAAGTCTGAAAATAAATTAACACTAAGTGAAATTTTGTTTTTACTTGAGTGACTACATCTGGTGCTTTTCTTTGAATCTTTTACCTGAATTTGAACTGAATACTCTTCATGACTTTTTGCCTGAATAGCAAGAATAAAGAACTGAAAAATTACTAGTTCTTAATGGCTTAAATTTATTTTAGTTTTTCAAATCAGATATTTTCTAGGCATCTACTGTGTGCCATTTTTTTATTTTAATTTTTCATTCTTCTTAATTACATATAAGGCTATTTTTTGAGTTCCAAATTTTTCTCCCACCCTTCCTTCCCTCCCCTCTTCCAAGGCCAGCAACCAATTTGACATAGGTTATACATTACTATCATGTTAAACATATTTCCACATTAATCAGAGCAAAAGGAAAAAATGCAAGAAAGAATAAATAAGAATAACAAAAAAGCAACAACAAAAGTGAAAATAGTATGCTTCAGTTTGTATTCAGACTCCATAGTTCTTTTTCTGAATGTGGAGAGCATTTTCCACCATAAGTCTCTTGGCATTGTCCTGGATCATTGTATTGCTGAGAAGAGTTAAGTCAATCACAGTTGATCATCACACAATGTTGTTGATACTGTGTACAGTGTTCTCTTGTTTCTGCTCATTTCACTCAGCATCAATTCATGGAAGTCTTTTCAGGTTTTTCTGAATTCCATCTGCTTATCATTGCTTACACCACAATAGTATGCCAGTATTACACTGGAAAATTATGATCCTGTGTCTTAAAAGCCACTTCTGTGCTCCCCATTACTTCTATGTGTTTCTTTGATTTTCCTTCACCAAGTATTTTTGAATCCTGATATTCCCCAAGGATATTCTTAATAGAACGTTGAAAATTTTCCTTGCTGGGGGCTAACAGAGAGACCTGGGACTATATCTATTTCAGTAATTCTTTTGTAATGTTGAATTGATTTTCAGAAGTATACCCTACAGATAAAATTCTATCAGTCTTTCCCCCTCTTAGTCTAACCAAGACCAGATGAGGTTAAAATAAGGAAAAAGAAAAGTGCCCCATTAATTTGTGGCAGTGAAAACAACATGTGGTTAGACTTTAATCGTATGAGTCAAAAATTATTGGTTTGTGTTTTTTTTTTTTTGGTATTGTTTATTTATTCCCTCTCCTAGCAAAAAGTTAATCTGGAACAAATTCCAACTCTTATTAAATTCAATAAACATTTATTGAGGATTTAAGTCCTGTACATTTGTTTGGTAAGTGCTAGAGATAGAATGATGAATTAAACCCATTCCCTTTTCTCTTCTTCCTTCCTTCCTTCCTTCCTTCCTTCCTTCCTTCCTTCCTTCCTTCCTTCCTTCCTTCCTTCCTTCCTTCCTTTCTTTCTTTCTTTCTTTCTTTCTTTCTTTCTTTCTTTCTTTCTTTTTTTTGGTGAGGCAGTTGGTGTTAAGTGACTTGCCCAGGGTCACACAGCTAGTAAGTGTTAAGTGTCTAAGGCTGGATTTGAACTCAGGTCCTCCTGAATCCAGGGCCGGTGCTCTATCCACTTTGCCACCTAGCTGCCCCCTATTCCCTTTTCTCAAAGTATTTACTGTCTAGTAGAGGAGATGACAAGGCTCTGCATATCTATAGTATAAATTAGGACCTGGTTCCAAAACAAGACGCTCCATCTCCTGCCTCCAGACGTTTTCTCACTGTCCCCATGCCTAGAATACTCTGTCTCCTCATCGCTGCCCCCTGGCTTCCTTAGCTTCCTTCAAGTCCCATCTAAATCTCATCTACTATAGGAAACCTTTCCTGATTCTTCTTAATTTTAGTGCTTCCCTCTGTTAACTATTTCCTATTTATCCTGTCTATATCTTATTTATACATATTTGTTTGTTGTCTCCCTTATTAGACTATGAATTTCTTGAGGTGAGAGACTCTTTTTGGCCTTTTTTTGGTATCTCTAGCACTTAACATAGTGCCTGACACATAGTAGGGGCATTGTAAACACATAGCATGTGCTTAACAAATGCTTGTTGACTGATTGACTGACTGGAAAGTGTCTAAGGAAGTTCCTGAAAAAGTGCTAAGGGGGGGGGGGCGCAGCAAGGTGGCACAGTAGATAAAGCACCCGCCCTGGATTCAGGAGGACCTGAGTTCAAATCTGGCCTCAGACACTTGACACTTACTAGCTGTGTGACCTTGGGCAAGTCATTTAACCCTCATTGCCCCACTAAAAAAAGAAAAAGTGCTATGAGAGATTTGAGGGGCTTCGTTATAGAAACAACACCTGAGTGAGTCTGGAAAGATGGAAATGATTTCAATAGGTGGCAATGTGAATGAGACTGGAACTGAAGGAATTTCAGGAGTGAGGGATGGTTTGCTTCCCTTGGATTTAGAGAAAGGGAGATTTCCCCACCTTTAGGAAGTCAGGACAGCATATTAAAAAGCAGAGACATCACCTTGCCAATAAGGTCTGGATAGTCAAAGCTGTGGTTTTTCTAGTAGCAGTGTGTGACGGGGAGAGTTGGTCTATAAAGAAGGCTGAGTGCCGTAGAATCAATGCTTTTGAATTGTGTCGCTGGAGAAGATTTTTGAGAGTTCCTTGGATAGCAAGAAGATCAAATCAGTCAATTCTTAAAGAAATTAATTCAGGCTATTCACTAGAAAATCAAATAAGGAAGTTAAAGCTATAATACTTTGGCCACATAACTAGAAGATGGGATTCATTGGAAAAGACCCTGAGGTTGGGAAAGATTGAAGGCAAAAGAAGAAGGGGACAGCAGAGGATGAGATGGATAGATGATATCATGGAAGCAATGAACATGAACTTGGACAGACTTTGAGAGATAGTGGAGGATAGAAGGGCCTGGTGTGCTGTGGTCCATGGGATCATGAAGAGTCAGACACGACAGAATGACTGAACAACAACACAACATAATTTAGGGTCTTTGGAAGATACATTTATTTTTCAGTTACTAGTCCAAAGACATAGGGTAAAGAAGCTTTTGTGTAGTTTACAAGTTGCTTCTTTTGTTTCTTGAATTTGAGTCATATTTATGAACTTATTTTCACCATTCTTCCCTTGTCCATCTTTGTCTTGAAGTCACCAAGCTTCATAGCTTAGGTTAGATTAAGCCAGAAGGCCTTGAGTTATTCATAGCATTTCTTTACCTTGTCATCCTTTACAACAGATATTGATATGTAAATTATAATGATCCTCTGGATGGCCTTTGGGCTTAATGCTCATAATGAGTATTACAAGGCAAGATGGCTAAGTGTCCTATGAAATGATTTTTGTTGTTACCTTTGTATTCACAATGGAACCAACTCCATGCACTTCTTTACTTGCTTCTCCATAGAAAACCTCTTTCAATTTCCATTTAGCTCCACCTTCCTTATATTGTTCCTCTACTGTTCCCACAGATGAGTTATAGAACAGGGAGAAGAACACTTACCAAATATGTTTGTCACTGTTGTGGAGGATGTCCTGCACAGAGAGGATTCCCTTTAGTTGGCGGGGTCCTTCAGACACTCTTGTTTGCAGATTATATTGTTCTGATAGCATCAAGACCCTGAACACTATAGAGTTTCCTTAATATTTAAACCACTTCAAAGAATTGCCCTTAACACAGGATATACAGGTAAGTGCACAGCCCATTGAGATGACTCACAAATACATATGGACAAATATGGCTTGGACAAACACTTCAAATGCACAATGAACCTCCCTAGAATTAAACAGATGTGAGATAAAAGGTGATTTTCCTCACATCTAGAAGCATTGTTAGGCAGATAAGAATAGTGCCTCTCTGAATACTGACTCTGTGTTGCACCCCCTTTAACTGACTATGGTGGTGGAAGAGAGTTGGTACATCATTTATGTCCTACACAATGCATAGTTGATGTAATGTTCTACATAATGCATATGTTTTACATAATGCAAGTCGAGGAAATATCTCAACTATTATAAATTATTGACAAACCTTTGAGTGCTTACCTTATGCAATCCACTGTGCTCGACATGAGGGAGACCAAGGAAGAAGTATGAGACATAGTCCCTGCCCTCCAAGAATTACTGGAAGGGTAGCAGTGACCAGTGTACCCCATCATTGCTGTTGATACCTCTCTGGATCCCCCTCCACACTGATCTTAGCTCTTGGGGAAGTGGATTCTCTTGGGAGGTAGGGGAAAGACTTTAAATGGAGTCTGGATGACAATTTCTCAGGACTATTGAGGACAGAATTCTTGTTCAGGTACATTTTGGATAAAGAGACCTGTGAGGTCCCCTCTAAATCTGAGATGGTGATTTTCTTATCTCATAGGGTAGCTTTGAGGACTTTCTGAAATGAGGATGAGATATATTTTATCAACAGCTTTATGTGGAGTCAGACAACCAGAGAAGTTGACAGCTCCAAAATTGGTGCTGGAATCAATGGTATATGAACGTGAATATATTCCAGATTCTGCCTAAAGTTTACTATAGAATCAGCTGACTTTAATTGAATAATTTGTCAAAGGGTGCTTGCATCCAAACTGAGATGGTAAAGAACTGACTGGGCCTCAACTCCTGATCTATAAAATAAAAGAGGGAGGGAAGAGAATAAAGATTTATATATTATTTACTATGCACCAGTCACATCAAATGAGATAATTGCAATGCATTTAGCATAGTGTCTAGTACATAATAAGCACTATAAAAATGTTAGCTATTAAAAGTAAGTGCTTTATAAATTTTACCTCATCTGATCCTCACAACAGTCCTTTGAGGTAAGTGCTATTATCATCCCCATTTTACATTTGAGGAAACTGAGGCAGACAAAGGTTAAATGATTTGCCCAGGGTTACAAAACTAGTAAGTTATTTGAGGCCAGATTTAAACTCAGGTCTTTCTGACTCTAGGCTCAGCCCTCTACCCACTGTACCACCAGCTGAGATAATCCCTAAGGTACTTTCTTTACTATAAATCTATGATCCTATGAAATACAATCCTAAATCAAGACCCACTTTGATTGAGTTGCTTTATGATCATGGAAATCTTGCTTTTTGATTTATACAAATTTGTGGAGCTTGGAGAAAGGGGTAGCTTGACTCAAAGTAACACCAGCTAAATTGGACCCACATCTACCAAGATGTCGAGCTTTTACTGTAGATTACAGCAGGGAGTACTTCAGCTGGCTGCCTCACCAAAAATTTCAGAGAGAATCCTACTGGCCTGCTTCCTGTCCTACACACACAGCCTCCATGTATTTGCATTGGCCAGTCTCCATGGATGGAAAACTCTCCCTTCTCACTTGCACTTCTCAGAATCACTGTTTTCCTTCAAGACTCATTCAAGCTCCACCTTCTTCATGAAGCCTTTTCTAGTCCCTTCCCATCCAACCACAAACGTATTCCCTCAACAAACTACTTTGTCTATATGCTACATATACTTTATATGGATAAGTTGTCTCCTACATTAGAATGTAAGCTCTTTGAGGGCAAGGAACTATTCCAGTTTAGTCTTTGTGTCCCATTCCTTTCATATAGTAAGCATTTAATAAATTAATATTGATTGATTGATTGATTGACATAGCTACAAACAAATTAATCTAATCCCTCATATTTCCAGTTATCCAGTTGCTATGGCCACTTAGTTCTCAGAGATAATCACATTCAGCTCTCTATGTTGCCATGGGAACTTTGGAAGAATCAGACACAGGGCTGCCTGTGTAAGTAAATTGGAAGGTGGCAGGGGGCTTAAATTGTTTAAGAGTTCTGTATGCATATGGGTAAGCTTTTTGTGTTGTAGCAATTCCATTCAGAAAGAATTTTTGACTAAACTTCCCACATTGGACCTGATTTGTGATTGGTAGTTTCGTTCATATTTAACATTTTACTCTGAGTTGTATCTATAGAAGCAGTTGAATGACAATAAACATTTTATTAACCAGGACACTTTTCTGTTTAAAAAATTTTCAAGGACTTCATGTTAGCTACAGGACAAAGCTCAAATTCTTCTGATCTAGCATTCAAAACTTTCCATATTTTGCCTCCTATTTTTAATCTCCCTCTCTTCCCTACTATGAACTACACTCTAGCCAGGCTACTTTGCTGATGATTTTCCTTAAAGAATATAAATTCATGGGGCGGCTAGGTGGTGCAGTGGATAAAGCACCGGCCCTGGATTCAGGAGGACCTGAGTTCAAATCCGGCCTCAGACACTTAACACTTACTAGCTGTGTGACCCTGGGCAAGTCACTTAACCCCATTGCCCAGTAAAAAAAAAAAGAAGAAGAAGAAGAAGAAGAAGAAGGTAAATTCATTCCCACTTTCTTGCCTTTGCATTCCTTCATGCAAAATGTTCTTTACCCTTCTCTACCCAATTTGGAATTCTTCTGCCATCTAACTAGTCCCATTCATCCTATAAGCCCCTGTTTAAATCTTCCATTCTTGTCCAATGCAAGTTCCCTGAGAGCAGAAATGGCCTTGCTTTTCTGTTTGTATCCCCAAAGCTTGGCACAATGCTTTGCACATAATACTTAATGCTTTTTCATTCTTTCATTCATTCCATCCTCTAAGAAACCTCCTTTGATTGTGGTGATCTCTCCCTTCCATATTATATCACTTGTAATATCACACAGTTTAGTCTTTATTCTGTAATATTATTGTTTTCTTTGTGTTGATCATGTCACCATAACTAAATTATGAACTTTTTGGGAGCAAGGACCTATCAAGCTTCTTTTCTATTTCGCAAAGCATCTGGCATGGTGTTTGGTACATCTTGGGCAATATTCTTTAATTATTTAATTGACTCAAATCTTATCTATCTTTAAAGAGCTAACTCAATTCCATTTCATCATCCTCCATTCCAGTCCACTGTAACCTCTCTTTTTTGAAACTCTATAATCCTTTTTTGTCTGTGATATTTTTTGCAACTTATTGTTAATGGCATATAATTTTGTATTATTTGTTATGTTATTTAACTGTTGCATACTTCTTGAAGACAAAGGCTATGTCTTATACTTGTCTTAAACTCTTACAACACTAAGAGCTCCTTGAGGGGAGGTATTGTTTCTATCTTCTTCATATCCCCAAACAGCACAGTGCCTGGTATACATCAAGTGCTTAATATATGTTGATTTACTTGTTGATAATGCTGAACATATACTAGGTGCTCAAGAATGCCCATTGAATCTAACTGTATTTTAACATGGGTATTTTGGATTGAAAGAGTACTAGTATCTAAGCTGAATGTTATTAAGATCTACTTGACCTTTGGTTTTATGCTTCTAGGAAAAGTTCTTGTGTTCCTAGACAGTCACTGTGAGGTGAATAAAATGTGGCTACAGCCCTTATTGTTTGCGATCCAAAAAGACTACAGCATGGTGGTGTCCCCCCTGATTGATGCAATCAATGCTTACACTCTCAAGTATAAGCCATCTCCTATCCTTCGTGGAGGGTTCACCTGGAATCTACACTTTAAATGGGAGTTTGTCCCTCCATCTAAGTTACTAGGACCAGAAGGAGCTGCTGCACCAATAAAGTAAGATTTCTCTTAATATATAGAAAACTAGTGTGTGCCTTATAGGAAAGAATGGATTATTTCAGAGGCAATTCCTTCAGTTTCTTGTGCTTAAAGAATAGAAAGTGTTAAAATTCCAGATTAATTGTTATTATTGAAAATTTTCGTGTACATCTTTCCCAGAAAGATTCAGTGAACTATCACTTGCCAGACACCTGGAAGGTTTTATTTCTCTGCACATTAACTCAAGATGACCATTATGCTCCAAAATATTCATGGTATTGGTTTTCCCATCTAATCTCATAGGTATTAAAGCATCAACTGAGATATGGAAAATGCCACTGAGTCCAACTCTATCATTTTATAGGTGAGGAAATTGAGGCACAGAGAGGATAAGTGATCTGCACATAACTAGTGTCTAAGGCAGGATTTAAACTCAGTCAGGTCTTCATGGCTTCAAGTGCATGTTCTCTCCACTATGTCACCTAGCTGCCTTTATTTTGGATCCTATACTCAGGTGCATATGAGCATATTAGTCAAATTAATTATATGGCACCATTGCTTATAATTCCACACAACAGGAACATTTTGTCAAGGTCAAACAAAATAACTTTTCACCAAGAATTTATGGTCTAGAGTTTGAATTGGAGTTAATATGACTCCTAATTCTTGTCTTTGAAAATTTTTGTTTCTAATAATATATGTGTACATATATACATATACATATACATTAATTTATGTTTATATAAAAACACAAACCAAATTTAATTTGCTGCTAATTCTTCACTTTAAATGGTCTAAGTCTGAAGTTTGTGATTTTTCTGTTCCTGAAAGCTTCTGAAGGAAATAGCTTCTCATGGATACTATAAAAAGCAAAGCACTTTATAGCTGAAGCAATTGCTAGGGGGCAATCTTGGCTAAGTAACACCAAAGCTATATGTAGATTAAGTCAAATACCAGAGTAATTGGGTCAGGAATATTTTCTTTTAAAAAAAATAGTAAAAGTCAGAGATATTGCACAGGGGAATGACCATCTTTGACTGTGTGGAATTGGTCAAGGAGCTTATTGTCTAGCAAGAAAGAGATTTTGTATCTTTCCTTATAAGGATATGAGATCTCAGCCCCCAAAACTACATCTTTTCTTCCCTCCCCATAAAATTTCCTTTTCCTGATAGCTGAAGTGAGGAAAGTAGCAAAGCTGTAATGATTCTAGGCTAGCCTCAAACCCAGAAAGCCAAGTTTATGCTAAGGAGGTTTTTTACAACTAGCCAAAACAGGATCAATTATAAAGGATAATTCTAATGAAGATCATTATATTAAGATGAGGTTTATAATAAACTGTAAAAGAAGAAAGTAAAAGAAAGTTTAGGACAGTTGAGAAAGAAACAACATATTACATTTTATGCCCCACCCCCAATTCTCTCTGAGAATGGGGAAGAAGGAAATTGAGTGGGGAGGAGGTAATATTATAATGTGGAAGTGAAAGTAGAAAGGGAAGATTGAAGAAGGGAGGAGAAAGAGAGGAGGGGAAGAGAAAACCACCTCCCCTAGTAATTAATAAAACATGGGCATTAACTCTTTAACTGGTAGGGTTTTGTTTTGGGTTTTTTTGGTTAATGTGTGTAATCTTTTGGGGGTAAGTAGATTACAAATAATTTAGAGCTTTCTAAGCTATTTTTAGGCATAACTTTTCTATAGAGATTATCTGATCCACAAAGAGGGGTAGGGAGGAAGATCAATAAAGAACTATGTTGAAGTAAAAAAAGCAATTTAATTTTACTGTTTTTTTTAAAGACTGCTCAAAGTTTATTAGTTTCCGTTGAGTACAAAGTAAACAAAGATACAGAGGCTTCTGGAAAGCACATAGGTGATTTGGATACTAAAAAAAAAACAAACAATGACAATGTTGTTTCTTTTCATTATTTTTTTTTGGTGTTTTGCTTTTGTTTTCCTTTATAAAAAACCACACACACAACACAACTATTTCTACGCTTAAGCAGCCTGTCTATTCTAAGGGAATAGGGAAGGGGGAAATGAGCTCTGATGCCTAGCACACTTCAGAAGCAGGGCAGCAGCACAGAGGGTGCTGCTGTTCATGCAGAAGGTCCAGTGTTGGTTTTGCTGGGTTCACTGACATGCTGCTTCCTCATGGCCTCCTGAGCCAGGTCACAGGTGATCGTGCCATGAGCAACCTGGAAAGTTCTTGAGTGCTCTGGGGATTCCAATCCAGTTGTCATGAATGGATGACTCGACTTCCTGAAGAAGAAGCTCGCCCACCAGTGGCCTGGGTCTGATTTGGGAAGACCAGGATGGTGGGGGAATCACTTTCCCAGAGTACTCAGCACTTCCACAGGAGCTGTAGCTGGAAGTGGAACCCAGACGACTTCAGTAGTAGTCATGGGTTGCTATGAGTGAACCACTGGACAGTATTGCTGTCATCTTGCTTGTTTCTTCTTGTGCTGATGTAAGCCTCAGTGGCGGCTCCCAAGCAGGCCCTGTCAGGCAGTGGGCTGCAGCGGACGATCATGGGTGACCTGGCTCGGGGGAAGGGGGTACTAGGCCACAGAGCCCATTTGTAAAGGAGATAACAGGAGGATACTCCATGGCAATGGAAAATGCGAGAGTTCTTTGGGTTTTCTACTGTTGTTTTAAAAGATAAATTCATCCAGTTTTAAAATCAAGAATGGAGAACACAGAAACATGTGTGTGTGTGTGTGTGTGTGTTCCATATAGTTGGTCAGTATAAGAAATGGCAGAAGAAAAACTAATTAACAGGGGTGGAAGAAAAATATGAAACAAAGAATACACTGTACTGAATACTAGCATCTAGTGCAAAAATGGTTTAAGGCAGTAGCAGAAAATCCAGGCTTAGCAATGTTCAAAGCAGTAACTATGATGCCGGGTGAATGCTAGATTCAAGTGGCTAGATAGTCTGACACAAGGATTCTTAACTGAATGTGGGAGTTGTGAAAAATTTGGCAACAGTAAAAGGTTATGTATACCTATTTTATATACCTACATACCTGCGGTCATGTAGAAATTTCTCAGGCGAAAAGGAGTCGTGAGTGGAAAAAGTTTAAAAAGCGCTAGTCTAACAGACCTTGCTGAAACAGGACCAAGGATAGCTCCTTAGGAGTCAAGTCAGTGGAGGTTTCACATTCTGAAGCAGTACCTGCAGAAGTGAAGATGATTTTAACTCAAGGCTACAGGATAATGGAAGAGCCACCATGAGCTATTTTTAGTACATCCCAAATTCTTTTATGCTTGTAGATTTCAAAGTGTAGGTTTCAAACTGTTATCATTTCCATTAGAAACGCTAATTATTGTGTGACCCTGGACAAGTCACTTAACCCTAATTGCCTAGCCCCCCCCAAAAAAAAGAAATGCTAATTATGGGGGCAGCTAGGTGGTGAAGTAGATAAAGCACCAGCCCTGGATTCAGGAAGACCTGAGTTCAAATCTGACCTCCGACGCTTGACACTTGCTAGCTCTGTGACCATGGGCAAGTCACTTAACCACCATTTCCCCACCCCCCCCCAAAAAAAAGAAAGAAAGAAATGCTAATTAATTTATCATAGGATCTTCCCCAACTCAGATCAAGCTTCAAAATTTGGTTCATTGGTTCCTTGTTCTGCTTTATTGCTGCCATTACATCCTCTTCTAACATAAGTTAGAATTAACTGTTTTAGTTGGTCATCAAAAGTCTCCTTGGCAAAAGCATGGCTTCCTGGGTTCGAAGCTAATTTAGGATCATTCTAGCTTTACTCTTTTTCTTCTCTCAGCTAGCAGGAAGAAGAAAAGGCATGGAATGGAGAAAAAGATGCAGCTTTACATGCCCAGCTTTCCCTATAAGAGAGGATTGCAGGCTTTGCCATTCTTTCATGCTCTGCTGTATTAAATACTTTTCTTGAAAGGGCTTTTACTCTGACAGAATCACCCCCATCTAATGTCATTAATTGGTCTACAAAAAAACATGATATATTAATAGAATTATAGGGGTCAATTCAATAAGGTAAATACATAAATGCTATTGATGTCACAGTGTTTGTGGGTTTTGGTTATAGCATAATTAATGACATTGTGAAATGTTTTGATTAGGAAAATATTATGCAAATTATAGCTTTATTGACTGCAAGAAAACAGGAATCTAGCATAATAAACAAAAGGCAAAGTTAAAAAGTTACAGTGAGCTAGACCTTAACTTTTTTATTTGGGTTTTCTTTTTTTATTTCTTTTTTCAGATCTTGTCTATAGGACCAGCCATTGGTCCTATTGGTTGTGAATCAAACTTGGGTTTTTAGTCATCTATTTTAGCCAAAATAGATTTGATTTGACAAGAATACTAGTTTTTCAGACATGCAGAGATCTGCTTTCTAACCTCAGTTCTGGATGTGGTCCCCTTTGGCTTGTTGAAGTATTTCTAATCTGATTGGCTCTCCAAATATTCTTCCTATTGCCCTCATAAGATCTTTCAAGCACTTTATGCATCTCTTTGCATCTTACTCTCTTATCTTTTTCTTTATTTCCCACTTTCTCTTTGAGAGTTGCTTTTTCTTACAACTAATGCCTTCCTTAAGTTGCCTTCCGTCTTACTCCTTAGTTTCCTTTACCCACTTTCCCTCCTGGTTCTGTCTAGTGAAATGTATTTCTGAGTGAGTGTATGTTCATGTGAGTGTATTCTTCTCTCCTTTGACCAGTTCTGAATGAGGTGCAAGTATCACCTGCTCTCCACTTCTTCCATATTTATATGGACTACTTGCATACACCAATAATGTGTGATGATTTTATTTTCCCCATCCTTCCTCTCTCTCTCTTTACTCCAGGGCATCCCTCTTTCCTTCCCTTTCCATTCTTCTTTTAAGATCATTGAAATATAAAAGACTTTCTGCCTAATTAGACTCCCTCTGTGACCCATGATGATAAAGATCCAAGGGGATTCATGTATTATTTTCCCATATTAGAGCATAAACAACATATCATTGTTTAGTCTCTTTTGATTGCCCATGTTTACCTTTAAATGTTTTTCTAGTGGGGCAGCTAGATGATGCAGTGGATAGAGCACCGGCCCTGGAGTCAGGAGTACCTGAGTTCAAATCCGGCCTCAGTCACTTAATACTTACTAGCTGTGTGACCCTGGGCAAGTCACTTAACCCCAATTGCGTCACTTAAAAAAAAAGTTTTTCTAGTTTCCTGTGTTTATATTTCAAAGTTTCTACATAGTTCTGGCCTTTTCATCAGGAATGCTTGGAAGTCCTATTTTGTTTTGTTTGCTTGGTTTTTTTGTTTGTTTTTTTGGTGAGACAATTGGGGTTAAGTGACTTGCCCAAGGTCATACAGCTAGTAAGTGTCAAGTGTCTAAGGCTGGATTTGAACTCAGATCCTCCTGAATCCCTGGCCAGTGCTTTATCCACTGCACTACCTAGCTGCCCCCAGAAGTCCTGTTTTATTAAATGTCCATTTTCCTGTGTAAGATTATATTCAGTTTTGGGGCAGCTAGATGGCGCAGTGGATAGAGCACCGGCCCTGGAGTCAGGAGTACCTGAGTTCAAATCCGGCCTCAGACACTTAACACTTACTAGCTGTGTGACCCTGGGCAAGTCACTTAACCCCAATTGCCTCACTAAAAAAGAAAAAAATATATTATATTCAGTTTTACTGAGTTATTCTTGGCTGTAATTCAAGATCTTTTGCCTTCTGGAAGCCTTCTAATTCATTATAATGGTGATACAGATTAGATTTCTCACCATTAAATTGTAAATTCCTTGAGGCCAGGAATTGTTTTATCCCCATTGATTAGTACACTACCTGGAATATAGTAGGCACTTAATAAATGCTCATTGATTGACTGGCTTCTATTGATTAATGGATTCTAAATCGTGATTCTGATTAATTTCTTAGTACTTGAATTCTTGCTGGCTGCTTGCAATAGTTTTTCTTTGACCTGAAAGCTCTAGGTTTTGGCTATAATTTTCCTGGGAGTTTTCACGTTGGGGTTTCATTCAGAAGATGACCAGTGGATTCTTTCTGCTTCGACTCTGCCTTATGATTATAAGAGAACTGGGCAGTTATATTTTATGATGTCTTGAAATATGGTGTCTAGGCTTTTTTGTTTGTTTTTCTGGTAGTTAAATAACTCAAATTATCTTTCCTTGATCTGTTTTCTAGGTCAGTTGTTTTTACTGTGGGATATTTTATACTTTCTTCTATTTTTTCAATCTTTTGACTTTGCTCTAATGTTTCTTAACATATCATGGAGTCATTAGCTTCTATTTGGTTAATTCTAATTTTCAGGGAGGTTTTTTCTTGGTAAGGTTTTATATATCTTGTTCCAAGCTGTTAATTCTCTTTCAACATCTTTTCCCCATAGTTCTCATTTCTTTTCCTTTTTTCTACCTAGCACTCTCAATTGTTTTTTTAAAGTAATTTTTGGCTCTTAAAAAACCTCCTGCTTTATCTCTTCCAGGAATTCTAGTTGTATTTGTGCTTTGCTTGTAAAAGTCATTCTCTTCCTCTGGGTTTTTTATTAAGCATCTCTGTCACTATAATAGCACTTTATGTTTTTTCCTTCATTATTCCAACATTCTTCCTGATTTGGACTGTATGGTAGATCCAGGCTCTGCTCACTTCTGGAAACAGTGCTTGAGCTGAGTATTTTTTTCCTCTTGGGTACTTTTGTAGATTTGGTGGGGTATTGAATGCTGTGTTATTTCAGGATCTTGGGAACTGTTCAAGTTGAAAGCCTTCAAGCTTTCAGTGATCTCAAAGTGGTGTGATGTGGGACAAATTCTTTTCACTGCCTTTCTGGTCTGAACTCTATAAGTTCTTGATCCAGATGTGAGTCTGAGCAAAATGTCTGTGGACTTATTTCTGGTTGGCAGTTCCAATAGATTACTGCTAGACTCTGCCACTATCAGTCAGCTGGAAAGCTAAGCAGGTTCAGAGTGACCAAATTGCCAGGTCCCTTTTGGTCTGGAATTGTTCTGGTTATTTCACTGCAGGCTTCAAACTTGACTAGAGGCTAGATAGAAATTAATCCCTATTCCATTACTATTTGCCTCTAAACTTATTACGTGATCATTACATAGCATACTACATAGCCTATGACCACACGTCATCCTAAAATGCTATCCCTAAGTGCAGGTTCCCTCCTGAGTCCACTGTGGATGTGTGAACTGGAACTGGGTATTGAGCAACAGAGCTACCAGTTGGCACTTATACTCACATCCTGCACTAGTTGGGGATTCCCCTCTTCCTGCCCTGGTACATAACCTCAGTCCTCTTTTAGTCTCTAGAGATACTGGAATACTCTAGGTAGCATACCTTTGGATAGACCTTATCCCCAGTATGTGCAGACTTCTTTGTCTGTCCTCCTATGCCAATATAGACTAGGAAAATGTAATTTTCCTCTTGGATTTCTTGATCAGGACTTGGTCTTATGCATTTCTAGAACTTTGACTCCCAACTCAAGTAAATTGACTATCCTTCCTTTTCTCCTTCCTCTGGTTCCCAGGGCAAGAAAAAGTTTTTTTTTTCCTATTGACCTACAAAGATTCTTTCCCAGGCTCTGGGTCTTTTTACACTAACCTAGGAGTTGCCAGGTTTACTTTCTTGGAGCTTTCTTTGACTATTCCCTGTAAGTTTTTTCAGCTCTCTGACCCATTTTTAAAATTTTCCTGAAGCAACTTTGTTAGCTGGTTATTCCGACTGGTTTTGCCCTTCTGGTTAAGTTTGATTCTCCAATTATTTCTGCAGACAAACATCTGAACTCTGATATCTTGAGACAATATGGCCTAGGGCAATGAATTTTAGACTACTATGATCCTTGAGCATGCATTCCCCATGCTTGTTCTCTGCAGAGTTACCCAAACTTATTTTTCTCTTCAAGGCCTATGCATGACTCCTCTTAGAATAAGAGAAGTATTGTCAAGAAAGTGTAAACATTTTTTTTAATTCAACAAACATCTATTAAGCACCAACTATGTACAAAGCACTATCCTAGGTGCTGAGGAAGATACAGATTTTAGAATAGTCTTTCAGATTTCCCTATTTCTATCAAGGCTATCATTTCTTCATTGCTCTCTCCACCCTCATCCCCAGCCAATCAATTGCCAAATCCTTTATATTCTACTTCCACAACAACTGTTCCATATATCCCCTTTTCTCCATTAACATGCCACCCTAGTTCAGGCCCTCATCACCTCTCAACTGGACAAATAGAAGATTACTGCCAATAATGAATTCTCGAAAGTAGTTGTATGTATTTGAATTTGCGCCATTCAAAGTTATAATCATGTAAAATATGATCATTGTTCCAGTCCAATGGGAATATGCAGTGCAAGTTCAAACAATGTGATCTCTTTGAGGGATTCATTATTCCTACTAATCAGAACCTGGTTAGTCTCCTAGTTGGGCTCCCTGTCTCCAGTATCTTTCTTCCCTAAACTAGCCTCAACATAATGACAAAATTGATACTCCTAAAACACAGACCTAATCATGTCACTACTGTAGTCAAACATCTAGAGGTAAATACAAGATACTCAGCATTGGCAATTAAGCTACCAAGCAATCTGGCTCCCACTAACTTTTCTAGTATTATTTCACATCACTCTCTTTCATACATTTTATACTCTAGCTAAACTGACTTGTTAACAACCTTCCATCTTTCACCTCCATGTCTGTCTTGAATGTATTCCTTCTTTATCTGCCCCTCTTAGAATCCTTAGTTTTCTTCAAAGCAAAGCTCAACTGCCACATCCTTTCCTTCTCCCTCCCTATTTTTGAAATTATTTTGTATAATTATGTATTTACTCATCTATGTAAATGTTGTATTCTAGAAGTAGACTGTAAGCTCTCTGTGGATAGAGAAAGTTACTTTTTTTTTTTTAGTGAGGCAATTGGGGTTAAGTGATTTGCCCAGGGTCACACAGCTAGTAAGTGTTAAGTGTCTTAGGCTGGATTTGAACTCAGGTACTCCTGACTCCAGGGCCGGTGCTCTATCCAATGCGCCACCTAGCTGCCCCAAAAGTTACTTTTTTTGTCTTGTATCCCCACCATCTATCACAACACCTTGCATATATTATTATACACTTAATAAGTATGAATTGACTAAGATCAGATTCTCCCTGGCATGAAGCTTACAGTATACTAAGGGAATAAGACATAAGTAAATATATTTTGTTCAGTTGTTTTTTTAATCATATCCAACTCTTCAGACCCCATTTGAGGTTTTCTTGGCAGAGATACTGAAGTGGTTTGCCATTTTCTTTTCCAGCTCATTTTACAAATGAAGAAACTGAGGCAAGCAGAGTTAAATGACTTGCCCATGGTCACACAGCTAGTAAGTGTCTAAAGTCAGATTTGAACTCAGGAAGAGGAATCTTCCTCATGCTAGGTCCAGATCTAGTCACTGAACCACCTAGCTGCCCCTAAGTTAATATAGTACGTATCAGTCCATGATAAGTGAATTAGGGGGGTGAAAAACAAAATGGGTTTGGGGGCCAGTGGAGGATGTATCCCTGCTATTATATATATGCCTCAACTCCTGGCTCACTGGCAAAAGTGACATGACTTTACAAAGTCATTCATTTCTCTAGTCTCCTAGCCTGAGTTGCCTCCACGACTCCCAGCAAAGACAAACTCACAACAAAGAAAAGCTTTTCCTTGCCACCAACATGGAAAGAACTATAATATTAGAATGATAAACCACTTTTCATGGTTTTCTGTCTCTCAATCTCTAGCACTCAGTTCTAAACCCAATTTTCATTTCATTTCAACATTTACTTAGAAGTAGCATGGCTTAGGGAAACGAATGGTGGAGTCAAGGGACCTGGGTTCTAATCCCACTTTCCAGCCCTCAAAAACTATTTGACCATGGGCTGTCAAGTTATTGAACTCAGAATTGGTTTCCTTATCAGTGATATGTGATGCGATGTACACTAATTACCTCACAATGCTGTGAGGAAAGTTCCTGGAACATCTTGAAATGTTTTACTAATGACATACATTTAAAATATCCAAGACACTATGCTAGGCCCTGGAGGGGTTGGCAGAATAGTTGACCAGGGAGATATTGTTTGTTTGTTTGTTTTGGTTTCTTTTGGTTTGGTTTTTTGTTACAGCACAGTAACAGAGACTAAAGTCATATCACTCCAAGATAAGGGATGAAATAAAACCATGTGCTTTTTCCTGTCCCGGGATGGGAGATTAATTGGATTGCTATATGAATGTTTTTCCAAATAGTTTCATATACTATCTTCAGCATGCATGGCATGGGTTGACTATCTCCAAAGGATTCCCTTTTAGATTTTGTTTAAAGTTGCTTAATTTTCTTAATGGAAAGGTCTGTTTTTGGATGTTCTTTTGGCATGAAAAGTAATGCTTATAAATATGTGGGTGGTAAACCAGTGTGCCAGTATTTTGAATATCAAATTACATGTTTCACCCCCAAACATGTAACTATGACAGTGAGTATCATATTACTGCCATCTGGTGACAGCCTGGTGAAATTGAAGGCATAAACTAAAGTGATTAAAGTTAACATCAAGGTCTTCAGCTCCAAATGATTTAGAAAACAAAACAAAACAAAACAAAACAAAAAACCTCCCCAACAATTAGCATTGTCTAAAAGAAGAACTGGATGCCTTAGAAGGAATGGAGTTCCATTATTGATTGGAGAGATGCAGGTCAAAACAGTTCTGGGGAAAAAAAATCTAGGTACTACCTCATAACTAATGGATTGGATAATAGGACAGCAGAGGAAAATGACAAATGTTGTAGGGGATATGGGGGAAATTAGACATTAATACCCTCTTGGTAAAGTTGTAAACTGATTCAAACATTCTGTAGAGCAATTTGGAACTATGGCCAAAGGGCTATAAAACCATACATACTCTTTGACCTAGTAATACCACTACTAGGTTGTTATCCAAAAAGAGATTTTTTTTTTAAAAGTTGAATTCAAAATTGAGGAGATGCCCATCAATTGGGGAATGGCTGAAAAATTGTGGGATGAGATTCTGATGGAACACTATTGTGCTATAAGAAATGATGAGCAGGATGTTTTCAGAAAAACTTGCAAAGACTTACATGAGCTGGTGCAAAGTGAAATGTACCATATACAAAATAGTATCAATATTGTAAGATGATCTGCTGTGAATGACTTACTTATTTTCAGCAACACAATGATCCAAGACAACTCTGAAGCACTTATGGAAAAGACAGTCCATCTCTAGAGAAAGAACTGATAGTGTCTGAATACAGATTGAAGCATAATATTTTTAGTTCCTTTTTCTAAAGTTTTTTGTCTGTTTTCTTTCGCAACCTGACTAATGTGGAAATGTTTTGCATGACTACACATGTATAACTTATGTTGAATTGCTTGAGTTCTTAAGGGGGTGGGCAGGGAGGGAGGAAGAGAATTTGGAACATGAAGTTTTAAAAATCGATGTTGAAATTTGTTTTTACATGTAATTTTGGAAAAAATAAAATTCTAAATAAATGGAAAAAAAGGAGGAATGTAGTTCTCTCCATCTTGCCTTCAGGCACAGAAGGGTGAAGAGGGTGAGGTAGCAAATGACCACTTAATATGGGTCATCATACCATACATTTAGAGCTGGATCTTATAGTAGGATTTTGGTTCAGGTATAGCCTGGACTGAATATAACTTGTGAGTTCCCTTCTAACTCAGTGAAGAACTTCTTAATAATTAAAGGTGCCAGAGAGGAAACAAATTGTTTCAATAAGAAGTGAGTTCACTGTCTGTAGAAGTGTTCAAGGGGACACTGAATAATGATTTGTCAGGTAGAGGTTGGACTAGATCCCCTCTAACTCTCATATTCCATGGCTTTAGATAGTGTGATAGAGGACTTAGATATAGTCATGAAAGCAAAGATTCTTTCTTTGGAAATTCTGTATTTGGAGGGTTTTTAAAATCCTTACTAGATAGAAATAGAAAATATTCAAAAATTTTGAAGTCAATGAAAAACAAATAACTCTTATTTTGTTGTTGTTAAAAAAAGAAACAGCATATTTTGAGAGGGAAATGGAAACATATATAATATATGTTTTTAGTGATCTGTCCAGATTTAAATTCACTGTTAGTTTCAAAACATAAAAAATGCATTAGGCATAATTTAGTTTGCTCATAAAATGATTGTGTTTGAAGTATTGGATTAGTTTATTTAAATAACATACATTTGCTAATGGAATTTGTGTTTAAATGTTTTGTTTAGTTTGTTACAAATGGAGTCATAAACTGCCAAAGTTTGGAGAATTTTGTACCTTGTGGTTTTGCCCATTTAAGAGAAGTAGGCAAAACTCTGAGAACAGAAAGAATCATCAATATTATTAGAAAGCAAAGAGAAATATTACTATAAAGGACCCTACATCCTGAAAAATATGTCAGACACATTGTTTTTCATAAAAGGAGCTCAGGAAGAAAAGGAAGGGACAAGAGGGAATCCCAAAATCATTGAGTAGAACTTTTATGTCATGGAACGCTGTCTAACCAGTCTCAATTTCTAAACAGTGGCTTCTGTTTCTTCTGAAGTTTTATTTTTGCTGAAAGATAAAAATGTGAATATGTCAGAATTTAGAATGTTAAAGTATCTTTCATTGACCTTCTATTTTCATAGCTCATGGGAATAATTTTTTAATAATTTTGATGGATTTCTTAAAATTGAAATTTTGGTTTCTTCTACCTTTTTACATGTCATTGTATTTCTGAATTTAGTACTATTATCATTTCCAAACAGAAGTGGGGGTTTTTGTGTTCTAAAGCAAGTAAGAGAGAAGAAGTTATGAATTAAAGTTTTATCCGGAATAGCTTATTCAACATAAACAATGGCATCTTACATGAGATAAAAATAGATTTAAAAAATCTAGTCTGCATAAATTCAACTTCATTGACATAAATTTTGAAAATATGTTAAGGCAAATGAAATATTGGTTTAATATTCAGAGTTCAGATAAACTTAAGTTCTCAGCTTTCAATAAATAAATGTCATCTCATTTGTGGATCTTAAGGAAAACTTAGGTTTATACTTCTTTTCAACTCTAAAATCAATAACAGATTTTATTTTATTTTCTTCTCTGAGACTTTTAAGCAAGGAGAGCAGTAAATTCATTATTTCTAATCTCTACAGGAGTAAAAGGACACTACTGCAAGTGTCATTTGCACCAGTCTTTCCATGTTTAGTTACGGATAGGGAGAAACATCCACCAACCACTAGTTCCAAAAGCAACCAAAGAAAGCTCACAAGCAAAGATGACACAGAAACTGTCTTCATCCTGGTGTGAAAATGGCAGTGTTCTTGAGGGAGAAATGCTTCTTGCTGTTATCGTTGGGAATTATTGTTCTGAATTGCTTATCCTCAGGATACAATAATGCTGGGATTTACATAATGCTTAATGACTACTATCTCATTTGATCCTCACAACAATCCTGTAAGTACTATTATTATCTCTGTCTTACACACATAGAAACTGAGGATTAGAGAGATAAAATGTCTCGTTCATTTAGTTGAAAAGTGGAGGATGCTAGATTCCAACCCAGGTCTTTTCTAATTCTTTAGAGAAGTTCTCTCTCCTCTACAACCCACTGCTGAGATCATTCCTGCTGTAGGGTTTTTTGCAAAGGTTTAGGGACCTACAGGCTGTATAGAAATATCCCTATGTTAAGCATGTTATTTGTCAGGTTAAAAAAAAAAATCAAAATACATAATTTAAAATTTTTTCCAGACAAAATATAACTCAAGTCTGAGATGGTATGTGTGTGTACGTGTGTGTGTGGCAAGAATAGGAAAGAACCTCATTTATATTACCTAAATGTTTTCTCTTTGTTTTTTTTTCACATCTGAAGGCTAGAGATAGTTAGTGTCTTATATTTCTTTTGTATCCCTCCCAATGCTTCATATGGTGTTGTATACAAATTAGGTATTTAAAATGCCTTTTTAAATAAATGAATGAAAAAATTGTGTTTATTATGCACAAAATACTATGCAAAGGGCTGAGGGTACAAACAGAAAAGTGAAGAGAGTCCCCATTCTCAAGGAGCTCACATTTTCATAGGGGGAGACAACACATATAAGAGGTTTCAGCTTCAAGTCATATGGAAAGTTCTCAAGGTTCCTAGGGCTCTTTGGAAAAATGCTTCTTCTACTGATAAAACCATGTCTGTTTCTAATGTGAAACCATTTGACAATGCCAAGGACCTTAGTGGTGAGATGATTCTTTTCTGGGTCTTTCCTACCTGTGACTGTTGAAGAAGCAGTGGCTGAGGCACCCACAGAATCAGTTGCCAGGTTGAACTTCCACAGAGGTTGCTTCTAGGAACGATGGCTGCAAGGGCCAAATGTGGTGCTGGTGGTGGTGGGTGCTACTCTCAGGGCTCTTGGGCTTAGCAATTGTTGGTAGCAGTTGGTTAATAGTGCTGGTGTTGGGAGGAAGGTGGGACCCTTCTCCCCAGTGATTGTTCCCCTCAGTGATGACTATGGGGCCCAGAGTGGAAGAAGGGCTTTTAGTCTGTGGGACACTGCTATTCCCAAGACTCTTTGACTCAGGGTCCTAAACTATCTCTGTCATGGCTTGATGGGAGGTTGATGTTTGAGGTAATGATTCTCCTAGTACATGCTGCTCCCAACTCTCTTAGGGTGCCTTTTTTGCTTCAGAATGAATGATCCATTCTGTTCTTCTTAGTCCTATTCCTTAGTGGGGATAGAAATGGGAGTGAGATGTCTCATAAGTTGAGTCGACATGGATTCCATGCTGCAGGTTGAAACCTCTTTAACTGAGGAGCAAAGGAAGAGCATAATCAGGAAAGTCATGCAGTTAGAAGACAAAATTGTCTCTTCATAATTTCAGAAATTAGGATACACTTTTTAGAGAGAATATCATCAAAGTGTTTGAAGTCAGCCTTCTAGAGTTTGACACTGAGATAAGCAGGTTGTGGGAATGCAAATTGTTTCCCCCTCAGTTTGCTGTACTCAGCATTTTGCACAGTGTGCATTTTAATGTTAGTATATGTGCAGCTGGTTCTGACTTCTATTTCCCTCTAAACCCCTCCAGCTGAAGAGCCCTTGCTGCCTACATTGCTTTCCAGTGTTTCCAGTGCTAAGCAGGGCGGGCAGTTTTATCTTGAAGCATCTGTGTGGTTGTTTCTTCAACACAAAGCTTTGTACATAGATTGAAATCAAGATGGATGGAATACCTTAACTTTTAAAAGCAGGTTAATGTAGTTCAGATTCTTGCCAGAGTATGATGGTGAACCAAAAGGTACAGTAAGAGCTATTATCTGGTACTTGGCAATGAAAGAAGATGCTTTCATCATCTAGTGTGTATCATTTGGTTAGCGTGCAAAATGCTGTGACCTCACAAATGGAATATATTCTTGGCACACTTTCAATTTAATATAGGTCTCTCAACAAAATATTTGGTTGAATTGAAATGAAATGAAGAAAGACTAAAGATGAAAAGTATGTATAACTTTACATTTCATGGTCCTTAGTGGCAATAGCCTTAAAGTTTACAAAATGGTGATATTTACCCATAAAATAAGACAGTATCAAGCTCCAAATGAAGCAAGACATCCCACTTTCTAGTTTAAAGAATTGTACAAAAAATTAATTATTAATAATAACTATAACTAACCTGGAAAAATATAACTGGACTTATGAAAAATTATGATTATATGAAAAATTATAGGTTTAGAAAAATTATAAGTGGGCCGTAAGTCCCTTCGTGGTCGCCATTCAAATGTGAAAATATTTTGTTAATTAGGGCTAATTTTGGGGGGCTAAACTATGGATGACTAATCTGGGGACTTGTGACTAACTGGCTATCTGACTGCGTTTAATTTAATATGGGCCGTTTATAAAGTTCCACCACACTGCTCCACTCCCAAATTGATAAGCACAGGATTAAGAAGCCTCTTAACTAAATAATCAAAGCAGAGTTTATTTATGAGATACTATTTCAAATTAGGAATACAGGGAAATAAAGTACAACCCGACTGCTTTCCTGAGGTCTCTTTCCACTGCGTCTCTTTCCCACTTGCTGCTCAAAGAACTTCTTGAATACAATAAGGGCCTTAGCCGCCTCCAGCCTCAGGGCACGTTACACTTTCCCTGGTTTGTATTTAGGCCTGTAACCTTCTGTCTGTCTGCTCTGTCAGTTTGCCCTTCGGCCTCTCTTTTGCCTGCTCCTAGTCCTTCTCGTCTTCTCCTGCGTCCTTGTAGCCCCATCTCTAGTCTCCAATCTTTGCCGTCTCCTCAGCCATCCAAACCCCTGAGTCTTGTCTATCTAGCCCGTCCTCTAGTCTGTCCTCCCTCCTGTCTCACTCCCAGGTCTATATATACCTTTTCTTCTTTCCACTCAAATCTCGGGGCTTCCTTTGCCCCCACAGACCAAGCTAATCTGCCAGCCAGAGCTGCAGCTGGTGTTTGTGGGGGGGGGGGGATGCTCTCGAGCCTCATGCCTCAGCACAGGTTATCCGGGATCTTTCAGATAGCTCCGCTCAGGTCGGAGGGAGCTGGGGCTTTTTTTTCCACCCCCCAGCTGTCTGACCTGGCGTCTTGTATAGCCCACAGGGCTTTTTCCCTCAGCTGAAGCTGAGGAGGAGGGGGAGAGACCCTGAGGGCCTAAGGCTTTCTAATCTCAGCCTAAAGGTAGGGTCCCCAAATCAAAATAAATTTCCACAGAATCAATACATATTTTATATATAAATACATACACATATATACACATACATACATATATATAGTGTGAGTTGAAAATGACATTGTAGGGGCAGCTAGGTGATGCAGTGGACAGAGCACTGGCCCTGGAGTCAGGAGGACCTGAGTTCAAATCTGGCCTCAGACACTTGATACTTACTAGCTGTGTAACCCTGGGCAAGTCACTTAACCCCCATTGCCTCGCCAAAAAAAAGAAAAGAAAAGAAAAAAATGCCATTGTAAAAGGACATCATAGAAGTTACTGATACTAAAATAAAGGAATGTTAAAAGAATGCTAATCACTGTGTAAAAAGTACATTGTTGGAGGCAGCTAGGTGGCACAGTGGATAAAGCACTGGCCTTGGATTCAGGAGGACCTGAGTTCAAATCCAGCCTCAGACACTTGACACTAGCTGTGTGACCCTGGGAAAGTCACTTAACCCTCATTGGCCTGCCCCTCCCCCCCAAAAAAGTACACGGTGGCTCCTAGGTGGCATCAGGCATAGAAAATCAGGAAGACCTGACTTCAAACATCACCTCAGACACTAGTGTGACCCTGGGCAAGTCATGTATCCTCTTCAATCTCAGTTTTCTCATCTATAAAAATGGAGATAATAATAATAACATCTATAAATTCATTAGCCTGATACAATAGAAAAAGAATGCTGGCCATGGACTAACAGGGTGGGGGTTTGCTTGCTAGTACTGACATTTTGTGATTATGCACAAGTCAGTTTCCTTCTCTGGTGCTCAGCTGACTCATCTGTAAAATGGGGATAATGACACTTATACTACCTGCTTCAAGATTGTGGTGATCAAAAGACTTTTTAAACTATAAGGAGTTATATAAAATGTGAACTATTATTACTATTATTATCATAATGATCCTTGACTGATACTTCTACCAACATGATGCCAGGTCATAATTCCTCCAAGCTCTCTTTAATGTGTGATTTGGAACAGAATTCCAGGTACAAGCAACATTAAAGGTATATTAAAACATTAAAAAGTACATTATGTTAAAGATATGTCTTAATGTTATGCCAAGATTCAAAGTCCAGTAGTTTGAATTAACTTGTTCACATCTCCTCTGTAATAAATAACATTTCATATTCTAAATAACATTTTGATCCATTAGATTGCATCACTCCAGAAATATAGGGGGACAGAAAGTGGTAAGATCTATCTATCTATTAATCTATTTATCTATCTCTATCCATCCATCCATCCATCTATCCAAATATATGCACACATATATTATACATACATACATACATATATTGCCATGTAATATATGTACACATACCCATGTTATGTGTATATGTCTATATACACACAAAAATACCTGTACATATATTCCCAGACAATAACATTGCTTCCTTAAAGTTAGCTTGGCAATTATCTAACAAGAGAATAGTTTTTATATCCTTGGCTAAATATATGGCTCTGAAATGATCTTTCACAGAAAGTACCAAAAGGTAATAAAACTAGTGAAGAGGCAACTAGGTAGTACAGTAGATAAAGCACCGGCCTTGGATTCAGGAGTGCCTGAGCTCAAATCCGGCCTCAGACACTTGACACTTACTAGCTGTGTGACCCCGGGCAAGTCACTTAACCCCCATTGTCCCGCAAAAAAAGAAAGAAAGAAAGAAAGAAAGAAAGAAAGAAAGAAAGAAACCTAGTCAGGAAAGATATTTTGTTCCTTTGCTTGTTCATGTATTAGCTTATACTCTGTAGACAACAGGTATACTTATAATACCTTCCAAGGCTCTTGGATGATGGGATATTTTCATTTTTTTTCTTTTTTTGGGGGGGGGGTATACCTATTTTTTTTTACATATAAGGTATTTTATTTTTTCCGTTACATGTAAAGATAGTTCTCAACTTTTGTTTATACAAGCTTTACAATTTCAGATTTTTCTCCCTCCCTCCCCTCCCCTCCCTCTCCCCCTCCCCTAGACAACAGGTAATCTGATATAGGTTATATCTATATACATATACATATATAGATATATATCTATACACACATATATATATACACATAATAATATTAATCCTATTTCTGCATTAGTCCTGTTATAAGAGAAAAAAATCAGAGCAATGATGAAAAACCTCAAAATAGAAAAAAAAAAAACCAGCACTAAAAACAAAAGAAATAGTATGGTTCATTCAGCATCTATACTCCACAGTTCTTTTTTTTTTTTCTTGGATTTGGAGATCCTCTTCTATCATGAGTTCCCTGGAACTCTTCTGTACCATTGCATTGGTGAGAAGAATATAGTCCATCACAGTAGATCAACACTCAATGTTGATGATACTGTGTACAATGTTCTTCTGGTTCTGCTCATCTCACTCATCATCAGCTCACGCAAGACCCTCCAGGTTTCTCTGAACTTCTTCTGCTCATCATTTCGGATATTTTCATTTTTAAAAAAGGGTTTTATTTAATTGTAAACTGCAGCATTAGCCTATACAATACTCATTTCAAGTTTATTCTGTTTAAATCCAAGGAGATTCAATTTGTGGGTACCTGTCCAGATAGAAATTGTCAAGCATTTTCAAAAATAAGTTACCTTATGAAATTGTTCAGACTGCTCTTTGAAAAAGAAAAGTCACAGAATCATTCTGTGGTCTTTGAGTTGGGTGACTTTTTCACTAGCCATTATCTAGCCTTTTAATGCCAAGTTTCAATTTAAAACACCAAAGCCACCCTTCAAAAAATGTCTCAATCAACCGTGTTTTGTTAAGACACATTTGTCTTTTCTTTAGCATAATGCTTCTAAGATAGGGGCAACTTTCTTCTCTTTTAACAGAGAATTACTAATATAAAACCTGGTCTTGGTGCTTACATATAGCTTTATTTATGGTGCAGAGCAGCCTAATATCTTCAAAATGAGGCAACATTGACAAAGCCTTTGGAAAGATGATCTTTCTAAGTCTTGATACCATTTAATATGGATGAATGATTATTTTACTGATAAGATTAAGACTTCACTCTATGCATGGCCATTTCAAGTCATCTATAAAGTACAATATTCTTGTATTTTTGTCTTTTGCCTTTTACTACTTTCAGAGATCCTTAAACTGGGGCCCCTGAGCTTGTTTTTTAATATTTACTTAGTATATTGATAACTGTATTTCAATATACATTGTTTACTTTGTAAGCCTTGGTGTTTTATTTTATGCACTTAAAAATCATGATTCTGGGAAGAAGTCCATAGTTTTTATCACAAAAACAAATAAGAACCCTTGTACCTGAAGAAGTCCCTAATATATATCACAAGTAGGTGGCTCCTAAGATATGTTTGTTTCTGTTGTTCAGCTTGTGTTGTATATAAGTAACTGCATAGGCTGCAATGTGCCACTGTATTTTGTCATGCTTAGCTTCATCATTACAATCTAAATCATCACATCCATTTTCATTTAAATTTCAAGTTACCTGTGGTTTTGTTACAAGTAGCTCTTTGCTGTATAAAACAGGTAAATTTAGATATTGTACAGAAGTGGTATCAATGGGGGCAGCTAGGTGGCACAGTGGATAAAGCACTGGCCCTGGATTCAGGAGGACCTGAGTTCAAATCCGGCCTCAGACACTTGACACTAGCTGTGTGACCCTGGGCAAGTCACTTAACCTTCATTGCCCCGAAGAAGAAGAAGAACAAGAAGAAGAAGAAGAAGAAGAAGAAGAAGAACAAGAAGAACAAGAAGAAGAACAAGAACAAGAAGAGATATCAAACTAAAATAAAAATGGAGGCTACCACAATGTATATCAGGATACCTGTGGGACACATTGACTAAGAAAACCACACATTAACATTATCTGTGTTCTATTGTATTTTGTTAAATATTTCTGAATTACATTTTAATCTGGTTTGGGCAGAACTCAGGGAGTATTGTGGGCTGCAATGTGGCCAGTGGGCATGAGTTTGATCCCTCTGTTGTATAGTATTTTTAGGCTTGGAGATGATCCTTGATGATTTTTTTAAGCAAAAATGTCCTCTTGTTGAATGACATTCCCCCCCACACACCTCAATCATAAAAGCTACAAAAAGCCTGTGATGAGATCCATTTAGCCAGGTAGTCTAACATAAATGGAAGAGTACCAGTGAGAGGTGTAAGCCTTATCTTGAGCAACCATATTACAGCCATTATATGCTTTCCTAACTAGAGTACAGTTTTGCCCCTGAGATGTAGAAGTTAGTCTTCCCCATATAAAATAAAAACTATTCAAGTGATTAACAAACTAGACATGCTTCAGATAATGTATGCCGACATCTTTTTTCTTTGTCCAGACTAGTAATTTCAGTGGTGGAAGGAACTCTCAAACAGGACATTTTCTCTATCAACGCAAAGTATCATCTATTCTGCAACTTACACACATGCATATGTATATATAAACACATATACATATATGTGTGTACATGCATATATACATTCACATAGATACATATATGTGTTGTTAAGGGGCTAAAATTCTAGCTAGTCTGTCTAAAATATCTAATGAGTGGTCACCAATAAATTATAAGCTTTAGCAAGAGTTAGGCTTTTAAGCATTTATTAAGGAGAATAAGAATTTGGTAAAGAGAAAGGCCTACATTCATCTATCTATTAAAGGGAGGGCATGTTTCTAGTTCCCTTCTCTACCAGCATCCACAGGAAAAGAGCACAAGACAGAGCGCTAGTCTCTTCCTTGTAGCTCCCACTAGCCAACGTCACTTCCTGACACCAAAGAAAAGACTCCTGGTCTTGCCCTCAAAGACCTTCCCTTCATGGGCGGAACTCTTCTACAGTAAGTCTCCAGCAGGTGGCGTCATTCCAATCATTACAGTGTTGTGTATATATGCATATACATATATAGGTATCCCTTCCAAATCATAGGGATTAAGGGCACAGTGCCCCCCGCAATCTGGAAAACCCATGTAAAAATTTGGGGCCCTCCCTTTATACCAGAGAAGTCTGAATTTTTTCTTTTTCTTTTATGGGGTATTAACAGTACCCTATTGTACAATTTGGGTTAAGTATTTGATCATTTGCTAGCCTTCATGTGTTGTCTGCGTCTTCTGCAAAACTCACCCCAAATTCCCATTTAATTTCTTATGTCAATCCATGATATATCAAAACCACTATAGGGAAAGTGTGATGTGGAAGGGATAACTGTACATACACGTATGATTTTATACAGATATCTATCAATCTAGCCATTGTTCTCTCAGTCTGGACATGTCTAAGCAAGCCCTTCAGGATGCCCGCATGTTAGATATTCTGGTAATGACCCAAAGACCCTGTTCTCTGTGTGTGTATGTGTGTCTATGTGTGTCTGTGTGTCTGTGTGTCTGAAAGGCCTGCTCTATTGAATCACACAAAGTTAAAAAACACCTAAGAAAACAGGATTACAAGCAACATGGATGTTTACTCAATGATGGCCCACAGAGAATTTACTAAACTATTTACTAAATATTGAGAGTTTTCCTGAACGACTGAACACATGTGAAAATGCCCCCCACCCCACCCCCCATAGCTACTCAGAACATAAATTGGGACTTCACACATCATCAAAAAGAATTGAAACTAAAGTTTTGGTACATTAAATTAATAATATTCATTTATCCAAAAGTTCCATTATCCAGAAAATCAAATCTCATACCTCTTCTGAATCACTGAGACTCTGCTCATTGCATCTAGATAGCCTTCTTTAGAGGACATTTAGAATCCTTTATTCACGTGTCTGTGAAAACGATCTTTGTGCATTCATAATATACATAAATGATGTAATGCATGTGTACTCATACAGAAAGAAGTACACCCTTCATCATTTCAAGAATTTATGCTCATGGATTTGGAGACCTGAGTACAAACCCAGCTTCAGACACTCCATACAGTTATTCCTTCCACATCACGGTCCAATATGTTGTGGGTTGGCATATTTTTTGTGGGGGGAGTTTTGTATAGGTCGCAGATGACGGGAGAAGGCCAGCAGATGACACAGAAAAAGTTTAGAAACTCAGAAATGTATAAAACATAGGTATAGTATTATATAATTTCAACATTTTCTATCTTTTAATACTGTAATAATTCAGACTTCTTTTCTGGTATGGGGAGAGGGACAAAATTTTGTGGGGATTTTCCAGATCACAGGGCACCACACGCCCAGCCCCTGTGATATGGAAGGGATGACTGTAGTTGTATGACCTTGGGCAAGTCCCTTCACCTCTTTCTGCCTCAGTTTCTTCATCCATGTAATAGGGATGATAATAACAGTACTTGTGAAGGATAATATGGGGTATTTACAAAGTATTTTGCAAACCTTAAATTACTTTATAAATGTTAGCTATTATAATTATTACTATCCCTTCTTTTAAATGGCTTTTAAGCACTCTACAGATGTTATATAGTTATTATTAGATATTCATAGAAGCATAGAATTTAAGCACTAGAAGGAACCTTTGAAATCAACTAATGTAGTCCCCTTATTTTATACATGAGGAAAATGAAAAAGGAATTAGTATGCTCAATGTCACACATCTAGTCAGTGGCAGCTGGGAGCAGGCCTAGAACTTATGTTACTAAGGGGAAAATTAGAACCCTAAATTTAATGGATTTTCCTAGTAGTACATATATCCTATATAATTTTCAACACTACTTGAGGTACATTTTTTTCAATGGAAAAAATTCATAGTGAATAAATTTCATTCAGCAGTAAAATAATTAAAAACAATATAATTTGTCATTATGACTTCTATGTTGCTTGAAAGGTTTAGCCAGCCTACTGTTGTCTGTACTGAAGGAGGTCGGTTTTCTTGGTTTGTGGCACACACACACACACACACACACACACACACACACACACACACACACACACACACCATGCACGCACACTCATTTATTTCATGGATGGTGTAAAAAGGGGCTTGCCAGATTTCACAGCTGGTGAGGGACAGAGCCCTCGTTCCCCAATGCCTGTGGAGGTGGGAGATTAGCCAGTTGAATCATCACCTGAATGTTATCATGCTGTTTAAATTGACCTCATTTGTAAAATGAAACCACTTTTCAAAAACAATTAATATTTCTTTTTCTGATAGAATCTCATATAAGCTGATTGAAAGGAACTATTTATGTTTGAATGATGGTTATTTACATTTTGGTAGCTTTTCCCGGATAAATATCCTAAGCTTTTAACCAGAATCATAATTTATTATTATGGTAGTAATCTACCTTTTCTATCAATCCCCACAAAGTCATAGTTTTTAAGTAAAAAGTAGCCAAGATGATGATTATATATATGGAATCTGCTTAATATTTTCTCTTTTTAGGTCCCCTACAATGGCTGGAGGTATTTTTGCTATAAACAGACGCTATTTCTTTGAAATTGGACAGTATGACAATGGCATGAATATCTGGGGAGGAGAAAATTTGGAAATATCATTTAGGGTAATTGAGACTTTATGTTTGTTAAATTAATAATTTTCAATATTAGCAAATAGAATCTGATAGTCATCCAGGGTTCCAACCATTTTTCCATATTATTATCACCAAAATGTGTTTAGTGGATGCCCGGTGCTTGGAATTATACTAATATATGTAATTAATCATGTATAATAAAAATATTATCAATGCATATCAAAGACAACAGAAAAAAAGAGAAACATGTTAGGAACAATACTTATAGCTTTAAATTTCTCTGTACAAATGCACAGTGTGGATCACAAACAGTGTTAATTTTCTTTTTAACCTCCAAAGTTATTGAATAGAGGGAAAACTCTATGTTAGAGTCACAAAAAGAATATTCTTATCTTGGCATTGAGGTCATTAACAGTGATCCTAAACAAGGTCAGAGTTGGTTCTATAATTTGTTACTTAACAGTTTATCATTGGATTTATAACTGAAAGGGACAGCAGATAAGGAAGCCCCAAACAGATTAAGTGACTTGCCCAAGGTTGTGGAAACAAGTGACGGAGCCAGGATTCAAATCCAAGGTCTTGTATCTTTAAATCCAATGCTCTTTCCCTTGTTATCAAACTGCCTCCACTCAGACTTTTCTTTTCATAGAGAGATATTTTGGGTTTGTTTATCTATCATTTTATCTATCTATCTATCATCACCTATCACCTATCTAATTATCTATGTTTATCTCTCTATCATTAGACATGGTGTTTTCAATCAAGTGGAAGTAACTTCTTTTACTGATGCCATTTTTTTTACTTCATACTTATAACTGACCTTCCTAATTTAACAACAATAATACCACCAAAAATGTTAATAAGCTTTTTTATTTCTTTAAAGTGAATTTTGATCCTTTATGTGCATCTAATACCAGAATGTCACAAGATAATGGAGGCATGTAGTGTTCCACCTTTGACCTGAGAGAAGGAAGCAAGGCTGAGCTGGAACCAATACTGATTTGTGAAAGATGGTGGTTACATTTTCATTGGGATCATTTACACCTTGGAAAATCAGGGCTTCATCTATCATTTAGTTGATTGTCTAGACTTAAGAAGGTGATAGAGAAAATGTAATAATGTACATCAAACTTTGAAGTATGTCAAACATACATCCCCCTGGCCTCCCATCCCAGCCAGTTGTTAAACATTTACTAGCACACCCCTGGGAGGGAAGTATGTTTCATTATCTGTTGCTCTACAGGATCAAGGTCTGTCATTATAATTACTCAGATTTTCCTGTCCTTTTGGCATTCTTTTCATTTACATTATTGATGTATATATTGTTCTTATATCACTCTATGCCAATTCATACACATCTTCCCATGTTTCTTGCCTCTCTCTCTCTCTCTCTCTCTCTCTCTCTCTCTCTCTCTCTCTCTCTCTCTTTCTCTCTCTAGTCCTTTCTTTTCTTTTTGGTGAGGCAATTGGGGTTAAGTGACTTGCCCAGGGTCACACAGCTAGTAAGTGTCATGTGTCTGGGGTCATATTTGAACCCAGGTTCTCCTGACTCCAGGACTGGTGCCTCCTAGCTGCCCCCTAGTTGTCATTTCTTAATGACATCCTAAACACATAGATCAGTAATGCAATGGTTAACTATATTTATCTTAAAACTGACTCTAAAGACAAAATGAAGAGGAATTCAAGTCAATTATAGTGAAACAAATAAGTTTTGGAAACAGACACATGCTCTCCAGAGAAGGGAAAGGCAGGGTTAAAAACGGAGAAGGGAGTGAGGAATCACCAGCCTTGGGTCTGCCCCTCTGGGTGAGCTTAGCATAAATAGAATCTATCCAGATAAATTTCGTTGCCCTGGAGTCCAGTACTGGTGACCTTATTTCTGCAGTTCTGATCAGTTTAATGGCATTTGCTTCTGCTGTCCAGGTCTACCACTCTCAAGGTGCCTTTTTTCACTGCCCACTTCTCTCATGCTTACACTTCACAACTGCTGCAGGTTTGACTTTACCCTTAGGATGAGAGGAGCTAGTTTGTCAGCCAAAAATCTGGCCAAGTCATTCCAAGATCAGTGTGACTCCCAAGGAGATTAAGGAAGCCTGAAGAATCATAGATTGGGATTTCTGCCTGAAGCATGTCATTCCTTCCTCTCATCCTTACCTCCTTGGCAATCCAAGGGGCATGCTACACTGGGACAATAACTTTATCATTTAGGCAATGAGAATCCAGTAAAGATTTTTGAGTGGAGGAGTGGATCAGTGCCATGAATGAGGAAAATTACCAGCTTACCAAGGTTAAAGGATGAATAAGAAAGGAAACCTATTAGAACCATTTAGAAGGCTCTTTTCATTTTCAGATGAAAAGTGATAAGGACTTAAACCAGGATCCTTGTGGTAGGAGTGGAAAGAAAGGGACATATTTGGAAGCAGAAATGAAAAGGAGTAGACAACTGGAGCTCCAGGACTTTGCATAAAAATATATTACTGCCACGACCATCCCATATGTCCTGTACCCTAGGTCACTCTGTTTTCCACTCCTCCCTTCCAGAAAAAGCTCTTACCTGATTCGGATAGACTATGCAAGGCAACCCTGATTAATAATCTCTTTTGTGAAGAGCTGTCATATTTAGGAAAGATCAGATAATTTATTTAGCAGAAAGCAAAACTAAATGAAAGTTACAAGGGTGGGGGGCACATTTCAGTTTAATATAAGGAATTGCTTTTGAACAATTAGAAACAATTTGAAAATGGAATGGGCAATCTTATGAGCTCTGAATTCCTTCTGTCAGAGAAAATCTCTGCATTAGGTGGGAGATTAAAAAAGATGAAATCTAAGGTCCCTCCTAACTCTAATATTTTATTAAGATAATATATAAGAGCATTCAACCCTCAGAGTATTATTTAATAATATTTAAATTTAATTAGGTAAAATGGTCTGCCAAGTTTTATAAGGATCTGTATCACAGTCATTTCAGAAGAGTAATTGCATCTCACAATCAGAAGATGTTAGTCTATGTTCCTTTTCTTATGGTTAGATCTGGATGTGTGGGGGCAAGCTCTTCATCATCCCTTGCTCTAGAGTTGGACACATTTCCCGTAACGTGTTACCACAAAAAGCTCATGAAATCATGGACTCTTTGCAGTATAACTCTCTGCGGCTGGCACATGTTTGGTTGGATGAATATAAGGTAAGAATTAATTCCTAATTTGAAAAGAAGAGGAATAAACACAGTAACTGCTCTAGGTATATTTTCTGCTCCTTTCCTCTTCCAGTTTCAAATCCATTTATGTTCACTTTTGATTGGCATCTTCTTTATTTCTATCCTTCTCTTTGGGGAGGAGGTTTCATTATTTTTCCTACTTATTCATCTTCATTATTCACTTCCCTGTCAATTCTGATTCTTATTTTCACTTTACTCTGTAAGAAACTTTAAATTCCCCAGAAGTCAGTCAGGCAAAAGTCAATATGAGTCCCTTTTCTCTCTTACTCCCTTCATTTCTCCTTGTCATTCTTCCCTTGGATCTATTCCCCACAGTAAATGAACGTGTCCCTAGCCAACATGGCCTACCTCCATTCCATCAGTTATTGGGTCCCTAATTAGTTTTCACTTCCCATCTCCTCTCTGCCAGGGCCCAAGGGAGGACACACAGGGTTTGGGACTTGATGTTTCTAGTTTTCTATAGCCAGCAGAGGGCAGCAATGTCCCAGCAGTGATGGTGTTTTGGCTATGGCCAAAGGAGTAACGGGAAGCAAGACCACAAAAGCTGGTGCTAAGGAAACTTCACTCCATGGGGAATGAGGAGTATGGAAGAGACTTAGAGAATGTACCCTGCCATGTGATGGAAGGAAGGTAGTATGGGAACACAGTTAGGATACAGGCCTAGAGTACCAACCCTAGGGAAGAAGTCTAACAAGTCAATAAGGCTTGATGGAAGCCAACAGGATTATAATTCAGAGAGAGGAACTGGAGTCAAGAAAGGCAAAACCAGTAAAAGCAAGTCATCAGAGTATAAAACAGAAATGGCTATGGTTTACCAAAAGGACTCTGACTGAAGGAGGTGTTTTGACCAATGGGATTTGTATCTGCCACAGCCCTCTTATGCCTTAAAATGCCAGCTCCTCACCTGGTTAGGACCTGTTTTCCATTCAGCCACAGTCAAAAGTTTGACAGCATCAAAAGTGAACAAGATGCTCATCTCCATCGATACATTCCCTTAAGGCCCACAATCCCAGCCATTGCAGGATAGGATGCACACCCAGAAAACAGAGGTTTTTATTTCATTAGGACTATAACCAAGAGGCCTTTTATTTTTTCAGATAAATAAATAGAAATGTGGAAAGTAACTGGATATCAGTTGTATTTTAAGTTGATAAAAGGAAAGAATCAGTCAAACAACATTTTTTCAAGTGCTTATTATGTTCTGAAAATTGTAGAAAGGATACAAAGAAAGACAAACAAACATGGTAATTGCTCTCAAGGAGCTCACATTCTAATGGGGAAGACATGAGAAAAATTTTACATATAAAGTATATACAGTATATTTATGCACCTCCTGCAGAAGATGGGATCTGAGCTGAATCTTGAAAGAATCCAGGAGGCAGAGGCAAGGAAGGAAAGTATTCCAAACATGTAAGACAAACAGTAAAAAGGCATAGACTTAGGAGATAGAGTATCCTGTGCTGGTATCAGCAAATAGGCTGGTGGATCAGAGAATTTGTGGAGGGAGTAAAGTATCAAAAAGTTAGAAAAATAGGAAGGATCCAGATTGTAAAAGGCTTTCAATGCTAAACAGCATTTCATATTTTATTTTGGAAGTAATTGAGAGCTATTGAAGATTGTTGAGTAGGGAAGATGACATGATCAGACTTTAGAAAAAAAAAACACGACACATTAGCATCTGAGTGGAGAATATATGGGAATAGGAAGAACTTGAGTTAAGAAGACTAACCAAAAGACTATTTCAAGGCTTTAGGCAAGAAGTGATAAGAGTCTGCCCCAGGGTGGTGATAAGTGGACATGCCTAAGAGAAGATGATGTGATGGTAGAGATGACAAGACTTGACAATAGATTGGATTAAGTAGAATAAGCAAAAGGAGTCAAGTATGACACTGAAGTTGGAAACCTAGCTGATTAGGAGAATGGGTGCCCTCAACAGCAGTAGGGATTTGGGAAAGTGGGAAGTTTTGGGAGAAAGTGAGTTTTGGTTTAGACATGTTGAATTTGAGATACCTACAGAACATCAAATTTGAAATATTAAAAAAGCAGTCAATAATGCAAGGCTAGAGCTCAGGAAGGAGAGTAGAGGTAGATATATAGGTCTGAGAATGATCTGCATATAGGTGATGACTAATTCTATGGGAACTGATAATATCATCCAGTTTGATGGTTTAGGGAGAAGAGGACCCAGGATAAGACCCTTGAGAAACACCCACAGCTAGTGGATATAACTTGACTAAAGATTCAGCAAAGAAGACTGAAAAAGAATGGTCACATAGACAAGAGGAGAGAGCAGTGTCTTGAAAACCTAGAGAAGAAAGAGTAGCCAGGAAGAGAGGGGGATTGACAATGTCAAAGGTAGCAGATGGGTCAGGAAGGATAAGAATTGAGAAAGGCCATCAGATTTGAAAATTAAGAGAACTTTGGTAACTATGGAGGGAGTGGTTTCAGTTGAATTATTAGTTTGGGAGCCAGACTGTAGAGGATTTAGAAATGAGTGAGAGAAGTGGGAATATAGATAGCTTTCCCCAAAATTTTAACCTAGGAGGAAAAGAGAAATATGATTGATGAATGTTTTTAAGAATGAGGAAGACATGGACATGCTGATAGGCAACAATAGGAGAAGAAAAGAGAAGAAGCTGCTCTAAGCAAATGGCCTCAATTTTTTTTAGTGAAATATAAGGCAAGGACCTCAGCTGAGAGATTGGGGGAGGGAGACTGTGATAACCTTGAGGAGGGATGAAAATGTTTAGAATAACTGTGGCACATAGGATGGCAAATCGATTTAAGAAGTCAAAAGATTCCTTTGCTATAGTGAGGGTCCAGTTAAGGTTATCAAACACATTTATAGTAGTTCTGTGATTTTCTCTAGCTCCCTTCAGTAGTCTGTAAATAAGAAGCAAAGGAGGCAAGTCAATCTTTTAGGTAATCTACATTTGAGTTTGAAAAGGCATGATCAGCGATAGGAGAAGGGAGCAATGGATTTAAGTGTAAAAGTTAGGGTAACCTTTAACCCAGCAATACCACTATTAGGACTTTTCCCCAAAGAGATCATAAAAAAAGGGAAAAGGACCCACATGTACAAAAATATTTATAGCTGCTCTCTTTGTGGTAGCAAGGAATTGGAAATTGAGGGGATGCCCATCTATTGGGGAATGGCTGAACAAGTTGTGGTATATGAATGTAACAGAATACTATTGTGCTGTAAGAAATGATGAGCAGGCAGATTTCACAGAAACCTGGAAGGACTTGCATGAACTGATAATTGGTGAGATGAGCAAAACCAGGAGAACATTGTACATAGTATCGACAACATTGTGTGTTGATCAACTGTGATAGACTTGATTCTTCTCAGCAATACAATGGTCCAAGATAGTTCCAGGGGACTCATGATGGAAAATACTCTCTAAATCCAGAAAAAAAAAAAAAGAACTATTGAATCTGGATGCAGATCGAACGAACCATACTATTTCTATTGTTTTTGTTGTTGTTGTTTTTCTTTTTTTTGAGGTTTTTCCTTTTTGCTCTGATTCTTCTCACATTAAATGACTAATGCAGAAATATGTTTAATGTGATGTACATATATAACCTATATCAGATTACCTGCTGTCTTGGGGAGGGGGGGAAGGAGAAAAATTTGAAACTACATATCTTATAAAAACAAATGTTGAAAACTATCTCTAAATGTAACTGGAAAATAATAAAATATTTCTATGGAAAAAGTACTATATAAAAGTTATGATGAACAGGATGCTATCAGAAAAACCTGGAAAGACCCACATAAACTGAGACAGAGAGAAATGTACTGTATACAAAATAACAGCAATAGTGTAAGATGATCTGCTGGGAAGCACGCAGTTATTTTCAGCAAGGCAATGACACATTTTTTTTTGACTGCTCTGATTATTCTCTCATAACATGTCTAATGCAGAAATATGCTTATTGTGATTGTACATATATAACCTATATCAGATTACTTGCTGTCTTGGGGAGGGGGGAGGGAGGGGAGGGAGGGAGAAAAATTTGAAACTAGAAATATTATAAAAACAAATGTTGAAAACTCTCTCTAAATGTAACTGGAAAAAATAAAATATTTATATGACAAAGAAAAAACAAGTTAGGGTAGAGGTGTATTCATCAAGAAGTCAAATAGGAAAGGGAGGAGAGTATATATAGTCAGTATAGAGGTGATAGCCTGGAAAAGAACCAAGAAGTGGAGGAATTGGAAATCATAGTGACAGCAAAGAACAGGGTTAGGCTTGGAAGGGATGGGATGATAAAAGATCATGGTCAGATAAAGGAATTTCAAAGAACGTGAATATGAGCCATTAGTATTTCGAGTTTAAAAGTCAATATTAATGTTTTCACTTTCAAAATGAGGTTATATGTCACAGAATCAGAATATCTTGGTGGTGGAAGGTACCTCAGAGGTCATCTAGTCTAATTAGTACCTGAACAAGAGGTTGCTCAACAACATCCCCAACCAACCTCTGTTCAAAGAGATCTAGTAATGAAAAACTTATAACTTCCTGAAGCAGCATATTCTGCTTTAGAAAACTCTAACCCTTTCTACCCCTCAGGTTAAAACCTGCCTCTCTAAACCTGTTGTTCCTAGACCAGCCCTCTAGGATCAAGCAGAACAAATATAATGCTTCTTACAACATAAGAGCCTTTCAGATTCTTGGAGATAGTTTTCATGTCTCCCCTCACTTTTCTCTTCTCCATGCTAAAAGTCCCCCGTTCATTCAACTGAATCTTGTATGACATGGTCTCTTGTCCCCTCAACATCCTGATTAATCTCCTATAACCCCCCTCCAGCTTTTCCATGTCATCAGAATTATATTCTAACCTTAATTCATTTCTAATCCTAATTCTAACACTAACCCTAATTTTAACCCTCTGGATTTTTCCCTCCCCACCTTTCCAATATAGGAGCAATTTTTTTTACAGAGACCTGACCTGAGGAGTAAAGGATATGGAAACATCAGTGAGCGTGTTGAATTGAGAAAAATACTAGGTTGCAAATCATTTCAGTGGTATTTGGATAACATCTATCCAGAATTGGAGATATTTCCACTCCCTTCTAAAGAAAATTAACCTATCCGAATAAAGAAGAAATCAAAATTACCTCAAATTCTACAACTTAGAAGACTGAGAAAATAATCCTATCAGGGAGCTTTCTGTGTGTTTTGAAAGATGTGAAATGCACTTTTAAAAAATGCAATAAATGGTGTTTAAAAAAAAAAAGGTTAACTTCATTTATTTAATGATTGCCCATAATGTCTGGTATTGCTCTGCCCCTGAAATGATTCTGACTTCATTGTTCCAAGGTTAAGGAGTTGGAAATTTCATATTCAGGCAGATCTGTGATACAATTCACACTTAGATATTATCATGGATTGAGATAGAGAAAATGCTATACAATTAGTTCCCATGCTTTTCTACTCTGTAATGGTCAGGAACTGACTTCTCATTCCCCAATTTGACCAGGTGATCTAAGGTAAGTTCCTAAACACAGAAGTATATGGGGAACAAATTTTGCCTGTCAAGCTTTTTTCTTACTATTTAGACCCTGTTCCTACTGCCTGGATTCCTTTGACCAATTTCTTAACATCATTTTGCATGGATTTGTGTTTTTGTTTCCAAATTCTATCACCTACTCACCTGACTTTCTGATCACTGATGTCTGGTCAGTTTTCCTGTTTGGCTTTGTCCTATTCCCTAACGCAGGTTAGAGATAGCAAGATGGCCCAATGGATGGAAGGCTAGGCCTTAAATCAGGAATGTGGCCTCAGATACTTACTAGTTCTGTGACCCTGGGCAAATCACTTACTCTGTCCACTTTAGTTACCTGAACTATAAAATGAGGATAATAACAATAGCCCCTGCCTCTCCGGGTTGTTGTAAGGTTTAAATGAGACAATATTTTTAAAGCATGGCTTAGTACCTACCATATAGTAGATACTTAATAGATTCCCAATATACATACTGGTAAACTATTAGTTTTAGATTTTGCTGATTTGACCCCTGAGTATCCATCCTAACACCCTACCCAATGACCCATGGCTTATTCCATCTTCACTACTTAAATGAGTCCAAGCTTAGATTAACCATCTAGTTGCTGAATTCTGGCCTGACCCTTCAGAACAGCCTGTAGCTTGCCTGATGCAAACTATTTTGTTTTTACAGTTTTCCTGATTGTGACATACGTTCAGATGTTTGAATTTTTCACAGCAAGAGCAGGTGGAGTCATGGGGGAAAGGAGTAGCTGCTATATGCCTGCTAGTGGAAGCAATGAGGACTTTGAAAGGTCTTTTTCTTCACTAAAATAATAAAGAAAATAAGAGAAAGGGAAGAAAAGCATATAGTAAAGAAAGGGGAAAAAGAAAAAAGATAGGAATAAAGGATAGACTTATTAAATACTTGGATCAACATAAATAATTGGAGAAAATACTGGGTTTTTTTTGCAGGGCAATGAGGGTTAAGTGACTTGCCCAGGGTCATACAGCTAGTAAGTGTCAAGTGTCTGAGGCTGGATTTGAACTCAGGTCCTCCTGAATCCAGGGCCAATGCTCTATCTACTCTGCCACCTAGCTGCCCCAATATTGGTTTTTTTTTTTTTTATTAAGGGAAAGCATGACTGTTAAGTTTTCAGGGGGGAATAATATATGTAGATAAAGAGTTACTAGTATATAGAATTTTTTATACTTTTGAAAAGCCTCTGATACTGTCCTACACCAAAGGCTGTTTTAAAAATTGAGTCTCCAGTGAGATTAAAAGAATGTTTTATCATGGATATGGAATTGGCATGTAGGCAGAAAACAAAGGGTAAGAATAAACAGACAGTTATTTGGAGAGAGAAGTAAAAAAGTAAAATTTCGCAAGGATCAGTGCTAGGATTAGGAAGCAGTATGCTGTAATGCAGTATTTATTAAATTGTGTTCTGTGGGGTCTTGGGATTCCACAAAGCAGTCAAAGAGGAATTTGAAAAGGAAAAAAGTCATAGTGACAGATAAGAATCATATCTGCTTTCTTTCCAATATATATTAGTTGTCCAAGGTGTATTATTTGTTTATGTAATGCAATTTTAAAAAAGGATCTTGTGGGTTTGAAATTAATTATTTAATAGATTGAACATTTGTTGATTGCTCATTTACCTTAGTATGTGCATGTAAAATAATTTATGTTCTTAAGGTTTTTTAGCCATAAATCATTTTTTGTATACACAAATTCCATAAAGAACTTGGTAAGTTCCTCCAAATTAAATCAACATATACTTTAGGTGACACAGCTGGACCTGGAATCAGAAAGACCTGGGTTTAAATATAGCCTTATACATTTACTAGTTGTGTGACCCTGGGCAAGTCATTTAATATCTGTTTACCTTGGTTTCTTCAAATGTAAAATGAGAATAATAAAGCTCTTACCTTCCAGGGTTGTTGTAAGTATAAAATGAGTTACTGTTTGTAAAGCACTTAACACTGTGCCTGCCACATCATAGGCACAATATAAATGGCCCTTGTTATTACTATTATTCCTACTTTAATAGTGATTGAATTACAAAGATGGACATAAAGGAGGATAGCAAAAAGATGCTGGGAAACATGGCTCAAGATCAAGAAACAAAAGGTTTCATATGCTCATAGATGGCACTCATATACTTACTGCACTTGGAGTCAGAGCTTGAGCTTGAATTCTGGCTCTTCCTCTACCTACCTTTGTGACCTTGGATAAAGTCATTTGCCCTCTCTGTTCTCTTATCTGATTGATTTTGGGGGGGGCTGGGCAATGAGGGTTAAGTGACTTTCCCAGGGTCACACAACTAGTAAGTGTCAAGTGTCTGAGGCCAGATTTGAACTCAGGTCCTCCTGAATCCAGGGCTGGTTCTTTATCCACTGTGCCACCTAGCTGCCCGTTCCTTTATCTGTAAAAAGAAGTTGAACTAGGACTAGTACCTTTTTCCCTACTGCCCTTCCCCCAAATTACTTTGCATTAAATTTATATGTAGGGGGCAGCTAGGTGGCACAGTGGATAAAGAACCAGCCCTGGATTCAGGAGGACCTGAGTTCAAATCTGGCCTCAGACCCTTGACACTTACTAGCTGTGTGACCCTGGACAAGTCACTTAACCCCCATTGCCCTGCAAAAAAAAAATTCTCTTAAAAAAACAATTTATATGTAGACTGTTCACTCACCCAACATAATATAAATACAAGAGCAGGGACTGTTTCATTTTTATCCTTGTATCCCTAATGCCTAGCATAATTCCTGGCACAGAGTAGTGCTGTGAATTAAATTTAACAAAAAGGTAAACTGAGGTACATTTCTCTGAGCAAGATAGTATTTTATTGACAGGGTATGAATCCTGAGAGTAAGATGTCTCCATGGCTTGCCTCCATTTATGCCAAAGACCCTTAGCAAAAGGACAGCTCCCCTTTTATAGGTTTTGGGGAATACAGAACAAAAACTAGAACAGAGTAGGTGACATCATGGGGCTAAAGAGAACACTATTGGTTACATAGCTGAGGTGTGGGGAACAGTATGATTGGTTGGAAGGTAGGAAAGGGGGATAGCAACAACCCCCCTCCTTTCCTCCTGTGACTTAAGAAGTGTTCATTGTATGAGTCTACCTGCAAGATAGCAGTCCAGACTTCTTTGGATAACAAACTAGATATCTTTGAAGGATAGTTTGGTGATATAAAGATATTAGGACCAACTCCCTTATGGCAAGCTGCATCCCCCAAGCTTAGCAGTATTCCTTGAAGCAAGTATAGAACAGTGATCTGCAAGAGAACTGGATTTCTAAACTTAACCCATTATAGGACAGCTGAATTCCAAATTAAGTTCAGAGTCAGAGAACCATGACTTGGGCAGTAGTTATAGGAGCAAAATTGATGAACTGTAAATAGGATCAATAAGAAAATGATACAGAATCAGTTTAAATCTTCTCAGTAGGCACTTAGGAAATACTTGTTTGTTGATTGACTAAGTGACCTGTGGGGTCCCTTCCAGCTATAAGTGTATAATCCATCATGAATACTTTGTTCAAGAAAAGAGTTAGGAGATGCAGGAGATGGTAATTATGGAATAAAAGCAAAAGAAATAAAGTTGTTTGTATCTTTTTAATATATCTTTTTTATTTAATTATTTTTCAGTTACATTTCAAAAATTCTCTACCTCCCTCACCCCTTCAGAAAGCAAGCAGTATGATAACTATTATACATGTGAAGTCATACAAAACACATTATTTCTATATTAGCCATGTTGCAAAAGAAAACACACACCAGAAGAGAAGGAAAGAAGGAAGGAAGGAAGGAAGGAAGGAAGGAAGGAAGGAAGGAAGGAAGGAAGGAAGGAAGGAAGGAAGGAAGGAAGTGATGTAGGAGGCAGAAAAAGGGGTTAATAGAAAAACCCAAAACCCAAGCTCTAACTTAGATCTGAACTCTAAGAGGGATTCAGACCCCAGTTAATGGATAACTTAAGACTTGAGTCTTCATTAATACAAGTCAAGGCCTAGGTTCTCCTTATCCACATTAATCAGTACCCATAATAAGAACTTAACTATAACAATGATATGCAGACAGGGTATAGAAATTCAAACTGATAAATGAAAATATTTTGAAACTAGACATGGGAATCAAAAAGTGACATGCTCAGAAAAGGCCAAATTTGTCCCTATATTCACCTTATGACATGTAAACACCAAAAACACACCTCCACAGAAAAAGATACCCACCTTGGGGGTTGGCTTAGGACCCCAGGAACTCCAAATTAGGATAGGCCCTCCCCTGTACCTCCCTGAATGAGACTGAAAAACAATTTATCCATACTATAAATATAACTTTCTTTCCTTATTTGAAAGACACCTCCATGATGCTCTCCCTGTGGTCACTCACAGTATTGCAATATAATTTGGGAAACTGAGTCACTGAAGCTTGTAATTCTTTTGGGATGACTCACAATCGATTTGACCCTAAATCCATCCCACATCATTTGGCACCAAATGAGTGAGGAAATTTTAGTCCCAGACTCAAACTCTTTTTCGTTTTTTTGTGAAAGCTAAGTTTGGGATTTGCCTTTAACTCCGTCACTTGGGTTTTGCTCCTTTGGGAGGACTGACTCACCAAATGGAACGGGGGTATTTCTTGTTGATCCAGGATCAAGTGATTGACCCTGAGGGATTTTGCCTTTTTTTCTGAAAAGAGAAGTGGGAATTGCCCTGTTGGCAAGACCCCGCAGTCTGGATTGGGTTCTTTGCTGTTTGTTGATGCCCATGTGGATGCAGTTGCAGTAACCTCCAGGAGGTTACAGATGGGTCAGGAGGCTAGCATCTCTAAAGATTCCCCATTGGGGTGTATCTTGAGAAATTGGGATAAAAAAAAGCATTTGGTGTTTTATCGCAATACTGTCTGGCCACAGCAACCCCCTCATTTGGCTCTTGGGTTCCCTGGGATGGAGTATGCATTGTGTTTTTTTCCTCTGTTGCCTCAGAAACCTCAGTTACATTGGTTGGGCTCCCATGGTCTGAGGTAGGATTTTTCTCGGTGCTGTCTTAGCCCAACCCACCTTAAAGGGACAAGGAGAGAAAACATTCTGCATAACTCCTCAGGGGTATCCTTACAAATTTGGAAAAGAAGAAAAAAAAATAGATGGAGCCAAAAAGAAACAAATGACTGCAAGAGAAAGGAGAATTAAGGGAACAGACCTCCTGATTAGCCCCTACCACACATTAGAGTGGACTGGTCAGGAAGAGGTAATATCTTATGGCTGTTTGTTTGCTTGTCTGTACGTGGCCACTAGTCTGGTTATTGGCTCATACGTTTATGTCTGTCAAATGTTGTAATTGTGTTGTACAATCTGTGGGGAATTTTTGGTTGTACCCCTGTAGCTTTTCAGAGTGATGTCCAGGCTCTGAAGGTAGGGGAAGGGAAGTCTGACTTTTGGATATCTTTACAGGTGTGTGTCTACTTAAGGGTTTGAATTTGGAGTTGAAATGTTAATTCTCTGCTAGGCATTTATAACCTTAGATGAACATTGTCAAAGCCAGTTTGAAAATGCTACTACTGGGGGCGGCTAGGTAGTGCAGTGGATAAAGCACCCGCCCTGGATTCAGGAGTTCCTGAGTTCAAATCCGGCCTTAGACACTTGAAACTTACTGGCTGTGTGACCCTGAGCAAGTCACTTAATCTCATTGTCCTGCACCCCCCCCCTAAAAAAAAAACACAACCCCCCCCCAAAAAAACACCCTCTCTGGGGCAGCTAGGTGGTACAATGGATAGAGTACTGGCCCTGGATTCAGGAGGACCTGAGTTCAAATCCGGCTTCAGACACTTGACACTTACTAGCTGTGTGACCCTGGGCAAGTCACTTAACCCCAATTGCCTCATACCTCCCCCCCCCCAAAATGCTACTACTTTGAAATCTTTTGTAGTGGAATGGTTAAAAATCAAGAATTATTTGTAATATATAAAAGTTTCAAAGAAAAATGAACTCTAGTAAAGCATGACTTGTGGCTATACCACTCCTCTCTTTCTCTCCCTCCCTCCCTCTCAGGTGCTAGCTATGCAGCATTGGAGCTGTAGGTGGGTGAGAATGTTTAGAACTTTTAAGGTTTCTAGAGAATTCTAAACAATTGGTAAAAGCCGTGCCATTTTATACTGACAGTGCAATGAATTTGGATTCTTGAGGAAAAAACAAAACAAAACAGAAAGGGGGGTATTTTTAAGGTGCTTATCAGAATTCATAATCTTAGAAGTGGAAATGTTAAATGATTGTGGCTTTTGATGATCATCTGGAAGCTGCCTGTGGTTGCTGATGCTTATAATCCCTGCTTGCCAAAGGTTTAGGATAACAAATCCCTAGACCTCAGGACATCTGAGCTGTAGTCTACTAAGGTGATTAGATTTTCATTCAAAATGTGATAAGATAAAGACAGAGACTTTTATAAAAGGGGGAAAAAAAAAAGAATCTGGGGAAGGCAAAGTTGTTACTATTTCATTTTTTAAATCAAAAGTACATTGAGGGGGGAGGCGGCTAGGTGGCGCAGTGGATAAAGCACCAGCCCCAGCTGGATTCAGGAGTACCTGAGTTCAAATCCAGCCTCAGACACTTGACACTTACTAGCCATGTGACCCTGGGCAAGTCACTTAACCCTCATTGCCCCCCCCCTAAAAAAAAAGTACATTGGTTATATGTGTACACCATCTCATAAAGATTTTTGAGGGGCAGCTAGATGGCGCAGTGGATAGAGCACCGGCCCTGGAGTCAGGAGTACCTGAGTTCAAATCCGGCCTCAGACACTTAACACTTACTAGCTGTGTGACCCTGGGCAAGTCACTTAACCCCAATTGCCTCGCTTAAAAAAAGAAAAAAAAGATTTTTGAGAAATGAGAAAAGCTAATGGATTGGTAGTTGCTGATGTTCTCAAGGTCACCTTTTTTTTTTTAAGGAGCAGTCCTCTCCACAATATTTGTTACTCTTTTTGACATCCTCATTTCTGTGATATCTTGAAATCTGATCTCTCAGTACTTTCAAGGTCATGTCACCTCAAGCACCAATATCTTCTGTATGTATTTGTTCAGCTACACCTCTGCACTTCAGTGCCATTTCCACTTCCACACATAGCACACGGGGCAATGTGAGAGAGACTCAATGTAGCAGTTTCACCATCACAGAATCACAGATTTAGAAGGGAATTCACGGTCATCCAGTCCAGCCAGCACTTGAACAGAAATCTTCTCGGCAACGCTTCTAATAAATGATCACCCACCTTTCATTTCCATCAATGAGGAACTCACTACCCGGTGTCTATGATGAGAAGAGATTGCCAGGGCAATGCTGGCAAAGAAGTGACGTTGACCTGATCGAAACAGGAGGAAAATCATTCCTATTATTCTTCTAATAATAGGCGTGTAGTAGGAACTTAATAAGTGCTTATCGAATCATCTCATTTGAGCCTTACAATAGCCCTGTGAGGCAGGTCCTACACATATCACTGCCCCCATTCTGCAAATGAGGAAACTGAGGTTCAGCACGTTAAGTGACCGACTCACGGTCAAGCAGTGAAGTACCAAAGGCAGAATTTCCTGGATCTAAGTCCGACGCACTATCCATTACATCACATTGCTTCTTCCATTTTCAATTCGTCTTCTGGTTTCATCCAGAGTTAAACCTTCAGATGATTTGATGTAGTTGAATCTCATACCAACATTTTTAATAGTAATAATATTTATGTAGCATTTTAAGGATTGTAAACATTTGGTCCTTACAACAACCCTGTGAGGTCGGTGCCATTATTACCCACATTTCAAAGTTGAGAAAACTGAGATAGGTCAAGTGACTTGCCCAACCAATTACACAACTTTAAAGTGTCAGAGAAAGGACTTGAATTCAGGTTTTATGACTCCAAGTCCAGTGCTTTATCCACTATGCCACCTGGCTGCCTACTTTTTTTTTTTTTTAAGTGAGGCAATTGGGGTTAAGTGACTTGCCCAGGGTCACACAGCTAGTAAGTGTCAAGTGTCTGAGGCCAGATTTGAACTCAGGTACTCCTGACTCCAGGGCCGGTGCTCTATCCACTGCGCCACCTAGCTGCCCCTGCCTACTTTCTTTATGCCATTCTGGAAATTAATTTGTATGATCAACTATGGCAAGGAAATTCCAATACATGCAAAAGGTTATTATTTGATAAATATAGCTGTCTTAGGCAGGGAGGAAAGCGATAGTTATTCAGTTGGGAAACCTGGCTACAATATGATGGAAAAGGAGTTGTGCTTCAGGATTCAGACCATACAACACCATAAATTTCAGCTATATATTCTAGCTTTGTACTGATTTCAATCTCTCTAACAAGTTGGTGGGCTGAGCACATAGACACCTAATTCAGGAATGACTCATTAGTTCTATCATTTCCTGTTTATTAAAATAAAATCAATTTCATTTTTTATGATTTTTATGCTTACCATATCCAGATCTCTTGCTTCTTTTCTTGAAGAAAATATTTGTTTTGTATAAGCATGAAGCTTCTGTGTAGCCTACAAATCTTTGGTTCTGTCATTCTTTATTTCTGATCCATATTTTCCTACACGTTTCTTGACATCTTCAGCTATTCCTGTCTTCCCATTGAAGTTACTACATACTGAATTTATGTTAATTTTTTGTTTGTTTGTTTGTTTTGTTTGTTTTTTAGTGAGGCAATTGGGGTTAAGTGACTTGCCCAGGGTCACACAGCTAGTAAGTGTCAAGTGTCTCAGGCCGGATTTGAACTCAGGTACTCCTGACTCCAGGGCCGGTGCTCTATCCACTGCGCCACCTAGCTGCCCCAATTTATGTTAATTTAAATGGAGGGTCTTGAGTTTTTCATAGAATTTCTCTAGATCTGAAGCAACTGTTGGTATGTATGACAATTATTCTTGTGGTGGTCTTTTTGCAAATCCTTATCATGAGCACTACAATATGAGATGGCCAAATGGCCCATGAAATTATGTTTCTTGTTGCCTTTGGGCATTCAATAAAAACCATTTTTGCTATTTCCATGATAAGTCAGGAAGCAAAGGAAATGCAAAATGACCCCTGGGCCATGAAGCCCCCTTCTGCATGTTCTGTAGTGGTGACAAAGTAGTAGAAAGGGGGCAAAGGGTACTAAGAATGATAATAATTCTTAAACTGCTTATAAATTTTAATTCAGCTATTGGTACTCCAAATGTGAAATCTTTGTCCAAATCCCAAATGATAATTGGCTAATATTATTCTTTCAATAATATTGGAAGAAACCAATTGTACTAACCATGATAGTCTTGCTATAAACAAAGCAAGAAAAAAAAAGGAAGGAGCAACTTTGTAGAAAGATGCCATTCGAATTCTCCTTAGAGCAGTCTGGTACATAATAGGAATTTAAATACTTGCTGAATTGAATGGTTACCAAGGATTTTACATATATTATCTCAATGATTTTCATTACAACTCTGAGAATTAGGTAATATAAGTGAAGCAAACCAGAAGAACTGGTCATTACAGGCTGATGTGCCTAATGAGACATGTTTTTGGACTGGTCATCTTTGCTTCATGACTTGGCATATTCTACCACACATAGCACCCACCCTACCGTTTTATGGAATTGTTCTGGGCTTGCACCTCCCATCTGATCTAGATAAGACTCCCTACCCTAAACCAGATGGTGTTTATCTTGTTTTTAGTGAGATGAGCTGTAATTCTACAGCCTTAATTGACTTGTAAGTGCAGAACTTTATAATGCTTGCTTATGATTAGGATAGTCTGTAATGCTTTTCTTTACTTCATAACACTTAATGGTTGATTAGTTCAGGATTATAATTTTTTGCTACTTCTTACTACTAGAAACTATATAAAAAGCTGCACATTCCTCTAAACCCTTGTACCAACTTATCTTAGACAATGGTTTCCCTAGCTGAGTATCAAGGCTAGAGAGAAATTACCAATGTTGGTGGACTCGGTACTGAATTATAATACTGGATGTTATATCTGCAAGCCACTCAAGTATGCATTCTGCCATTTTATGAGAGACTACCAGCTCCCATCAAAAACAAACATTACGTTATAATTTTTTGTTGTTGTTTAGTTATTTTTCAGTCAAGGCTGAACCTTTATCACTCCTTTTGGCGATTTCTTGGCAAAGATACTGGAGTGATTGTTTTAATTTAATTAAGAAACCAAGACTCAGAGAGGTTATTTGACTTGCTTACAGTTGCACAGCTAATAGATTCTTTTTTTTTTTTTTTTTTTGGGCAGGGCAATGGGGGTTAAGTGACTTACCCAGGGTCACACAGCTAGTAAGTGTCAAGTGTCCAAGGCCGGATTTGAACTCAGGTACTCCTGAATCCAGGGCCAGTGCTTTATCCACTGTGCCACCTAGCTGCCCCTAAATAGATTCTTATTAAATGCAATGACCAGTTTTGGTCCTGAAGAATAGCTGAGGAGCCTCTTTCCTCCTATATATAGATGAGCAGGAAATAAGGTTTAGGAATGTTGCATACAATATAAAAATAGTAGTTGTATTGGGTGATTAATTTTTTTCCCTCTGTTCCATTGGGGATGGTGTTAGAGGGGTATATCAGGAAAGGATTGTGGTATAAAAAAGGCATTATTCAAAATTTTTAAATTAAACTAAAAATTAAGCCTCCCAAAAAATAAGGGTACAAGAGATGAAAATGACAAGCATGAATATTTTAAGTGGCACACTAGATAAGCTGGGGCATGGGTCTTGGAGTCAGGAAGACTTGAATTTAAATTCTGCCTCAGGAACTTTCTGTATGACCCTGGGAAAGTCACTTAATCTCCCTGTGTCTTAGTTTCCTCATCTGAAAAATGGGGATAATAATAGCACCTACTTCTCAGGGGCTGTTATGAGGATCAAATGAGTTAACACATATAAAGCACTTTACAAATACAAGATATTATTGTTACCTGAAGAAGACATACTAAGAGTTTTGTTGTGGTCTCCTGGCAGCTCTAATTGTAACCATTCTCCATGCAATCAATATTCTATATTTTCTATTTCATCTTTTTTTAAAGCTTCCTCATTTGACCTTTCTGAGACAGGAAGGGTATGAAAATTTCCAACTTTAAAAGTTTGTTTTGGTGTTTATGCCCTTAATGTCTGGCAAACAAGTGCTCAAGAGGTGACATGGTTTATACCTGGGCTTTAGGAAGATGACTTTGACAGTTAAGTGGAAGATGAACTGGAATGGGGAAAGGTTTGTTGGCAGGGTAATCAACCAGCAGGTTATTGCAATGCCAAAGTGTGAGATGATGAGGGTCTTCACAGGGATGGTGGCAATGTCAGAGAAGATAAGGTGAGATATATGAAAGAGGTTAACAAGGTAGAAATTGTGAGAATTAGAGCACTACCAACCTGTTGAGAAAGATACTGCAGGGAAGCTCCGCCATGAAAAGAGAACGCATGTGACTTAGCATCTGGAAGGTCAGATTGGCATCCAGAAGTTACCACCCATTATTTGTGTCAATAAGTGCTACCAACCAATTAGGTTGGAGCTGTGTGTGTGTGTGTGGACAGCCATTCTTCCGGTTTGAAAGGGGGCTTCTGGGAGAAGCCCCTGAGAAGCAGGGTCTTTTCAGTTCCTGACTTTGGTGTGATGGGGGACTTCATGTGGGCTGCTAGGAAACGAAGGTTTTTTTCTCTCTGGCTATACTGAATAGATATAAACTAGGATTTTCCATGCTATAAGGAATCTGTTTTTCTCTCTTGTTCTCTTCACTAACTTGTAATACATTATAATAAATACTTAAAAGGCTAAACTCTTGCTAAAGCTTCTAATTTAAGGCCACCACTCATTAGATTTTAGACATCATAGCTAGAATTTTAGACCTTACAAAATTATAGAACTTGATATATGATTAGATATGGAGGCCAGGTGGAAGAGAGTAAAGAATCAAGAACCACACCTAGGTTGTGAGCCTGGGTGATTTGGGGCGATGGTAATGCTCTCAATATTTTAGCAGATGGTGATGTTCTCAATAGGAAAATTTTGAAGGTGGGCAGTTCTAGGCATGTGGAGTTTAGGATCGCTACTGGACATTTAATTCTAGATATCTAATAGAAGTTGAAGATCAGAGTCTGGAGGTTAAAGGAGAATTTAGGGCTGGACAAGTAGATATGAGAGTCATCTGCATAGAAATAATTAAAATCATGGAAACTGATGAGATTGTCAAGCAAAATACCATAGAGGTAGAAAGGAAAAGAAGAGGGTACAAACATCTAGAATATGGCAGCCATTGAGAAGCAAATTTTCAGAAAATCCATATTTCCCTGTTCATATTTTACACTTTGTGAACACACACACACACACACACACACACACACACACACACACATAATCTATAAAATGTAATTGAATCATCTAAAGCTGCTATTTATTTTTCTGGCAAAGATAAGTTTAACACATGCCAATTTCTATTGCCAGGATTATATATTATGCTGGCACATAAAGATTAGTGTTTGGTGCAGGAATGAAAGATGGCCAAGGACATTTTGGGGGGGGCTATAAAAACAAACCATGGAGTCTAGAGCATTGTAGCAAATGCTTTCAATCTGATGAGCAATTTAAAAAGTAAAAAGATGTTTACAGAACCAGTCTATAATAACTCTTGAATAATTATATTGTAGAAGATTTGGAAAAATTGGAACACTGGTGCATTATTAGTGGAGTTGTGAACTGATCCAGCCATTCTGGAGAGCAATTTGGAACTATGCTCAGAGGGTTATGGGGCTGTGCATACCCTTTGACCCAGTAATACCACTACTTGATCTGTATCCCAAAGAGATCATAAAAAAGGGGAAAGGACCCACAGATACAAAAATATTTATAGCAGCTCCCTTTGTGGTGGCAAAGAATTGGAAACTGAGAGGATGTCCATCAGTTGAGGAATAGCTGAACAAGTTGTGGTATATGAATGTAATGGAATACTATTGTGCTATAAGAAATAATGAGGGGCAGCTAGGCGGCACAGTGGATAAAGCACTGGCCTTGGATTCAGTAGGACCTGAGTTCAAATCCAGCCTCAGACACATGATATTTAACTAGCTGTGTGACCCTGGGCAAGTCACTTAACCCTCATTGCCCTACCAGAAAGAAAGAAAGAAAGAAAGAAAGAAAGAAAGAAAGAAAGAAAGAAAGAAAGGAAGGAAGGAAGGAAGGAAGGAAGGAAGGAAGGAAGGAAGGAAGGAAGGGAGAGAGAGAGAGAGAGAAAGAAAGAAAGAAAGAAAGAAAGAAAGAAAGAAAGAAAGAAAGAAAGAAAGAAAGAAAGAAAGAAAGAAAGAAAGAAAGAAAGAAAGAAAGGAAGGAAGGAAGGAAGGAAGAAAGGAAGAAAGGAAGAAAGAAAGAATGAGTAGGCATATTTTAAAAACACCTGGAAAGACTTAAATGGACTGATGATAGGTGAAGTGAGCAGAACCAGGAGAACATTGTACACAGTAACAGCAACATTATATGATGATGAACTGTGACAGACTGCTTTTCTCAGCAATACAATTATCTAAGACATTTCCCAAGGACTCATGATATTCTCCACATCCAGAAAAAGAATTATGGAATCTGAATGCAGATTGAACCATACTATTTTTCTTTTCTTCTTTTGTTTTTCCCCCTTTTTTGAGGTTTTCCCCTTTTGTTCTGATTCTTCTTTCACAACATGACTAATGCAGAAATATCTTTAATGTGATTGTACATATATGTACTATACCAGTGTTAAGGGCTAAAATTCTAGCTAAACTGTCTAAAATATCTAATGAGTGGTCGCCAATAAATTATAAGCTTTAGCAAGAGTTAGACTTTTAAGCATTTATTAAGGAGAATAAGAATTTGGTAAAGAGAGAGAGAAAGGCCTACATTCATCTATCTATTAAAGGGAGAGCACATTTCTAGCTCCCCTCTCCGCCAGAGTCCCCAGGAAAGAGCGCCAGTCAGAGCACCAGGCTCGCCCTTCTTCTTCCCACCAGCAAACGTCACTTCCTGACGCCAAAGAAAAGACTCCTGGCCTTGCCCTCAAAGACCTTCACTTCATGGCGGAGCTTTTCTACAGTAAGTCTCCAGCAGGGGGTGTCATTCCAATCATTACACCAGATTGCTTGCTGTCTTGGGGAGGGGAGAGGGAAGGAAAGGAGGAAGAAAAATTTGGAACTCAAAATCTTATAAAAATGAATGTTGAAAGCTATCCTTACATGTAACTGGGAAAAAATAAAATACTATTAAGGAAAAAAATAAATAAAAAGAAAAGAAAAAATAATTCTATCCTAAAATTGTCTGAATAAAGAATGGCTTTATTGTCTTTCCACAATAGTCTTTAAAACATTCCTTTTTCTTAGGAAGGAAAGACCTGTTGGAATTCTCCAATAACCTGTAAGGGGTTGTCTGGGTATAAAATTCATACTCTGCCCCAAGTAAATACAGGTACTTAGGTATTATTTGTTGTATTACCGTTCCTATGTCAACTGAAATGCATTGGTACTTGGGAGGAGGAAAACATCCTCTTAAGGTTCTTTCAGTGAGAACAGATTTTTAAAAGGTTTTCACAAATCACGAACAAACATAAACAGTTCACAATAACACTTTTCTTGCTCTCAAAGAGCTTACACTCTATAATGGGAGACAACATATACATATAGTAGGATTTGCAAAATAAGTACAAGGTATCTTTTTTTGTTGGGAAAGTTCCAACACCTGACAGGACCAGGAAAGGTTTTATGTAGAGGGCTGTCCTTGTGTTGAATTTTGAAGGGAATAATGGATTCTAAGACTCAGCAGTGAGCAAGGAGTACATTATAAGCACGAGATTAACCAATTCAAAATCACAAAGACCAGAATGTCATATGAGACATAGAGCAAGAAGGCCAGTTTGCCTGGATATAGAATTTGGAAAGGGGAAAACTATGCTGCATAGAACAGGTCTAATCTTGTTTCTATATGGCATCCCTTTAAATACTTAGAGACATTGTGTCCCTGCTAAAGATTCTCTTCTCTGAGGTAAATATCTCCATTTCTTTCAAGCTATTCTCAAATGACATGTGTTCAAGGCCTTTCATCAAATTGGCTGTCTTCTCCCAATGTTCTACAACTTATCAGTGTCTTTCCTAAATGGTGTTTCTCAGAAATGAATGCAGTACTATAGATGGGGTCTGACTAATAGAGGGGCAGTTAGGTAGATCAGTGGGTAGAGCAGTAGGCCTGGAGTCATGAGGACCTGAATTAAATCTGGACACTTACTGTGTGACCCTGGGCAAGTCACTTAACCCTGTTTGCTTCAGTTCTACCTCTGTAAAATGAGCTGGAGAAGGAAATGGCAAACCACTCCAGTATCTCTGCCAAGAAAAACCCAAATGGGATCACAAAGAGTCAGACATGACTGAACAACAACAACAAAGGTTATGAACAGGAAGTTTTCAGAAGAATAAATCAATTGTTATATGAAAAATGTTCTAAATAACTAATAATTTGAAAAATACAGATTAAAATGACTCTATGGTACCACTTCACACCCATCAAAGTGACTAACATGACAAGACAGGAAAATCACAAATGCTTGAGGGGATGTAGGAAAAAAGGGCACTAATGTACTGTTTGTGAAGCTTTAAACTAATCCAACCATTCTGGAGAACAATTTGGAACTATGCTCAAAGGTCCATAAAACTCTGCATACCCTTTAATCCAGAAATACCAGAAATATTAGGTCTATATCCCAAAGAGATCAAATTAAAAAAGAAAAGGACCATGTGTACAAAAGTATTTATAGCAGCTGTTTATGTGGTAGTAAAGAATTGGAAACTGAAGGGATGCTCATCAATTGGGAAACTGTTGAACAAGTTGTGGTATATGATTGTGATGGAATACTATTGTAATGATGAAGAGGGTAGTATCAGAAAAAAACTAGGAAGATGTATAAGAACTTATGCAAAGTGAAGTAAGCAGAATTCAGAGGACACTGTATATAGTAATAACAGTATTATAACAATAATCAACTGTGGAAGATTTAGCTACTTTGGTCAATACTATAATCCAACACAGTTCCAAAGGATTTATGATGGAAAATGCTATCCTCCTATAGAGAAAGAACTGATGAACTCTGAATGCAGAATGAAGCATATTTTTTCTCATTTTCTTTATTTTTCTTGCCCCCCTCCAAGTACAACATAGCTAATGGGGAAATATTTTGCATGATTTCACTTGTAAAATAGATAACATTTCTTACTTTCTCATTGGATGGGGGAGGGGTTGCAGGAAGGGAGAGAATTTGGAACTGAAAAGAATTTTTTTTTTAAAGTGCTTAACACAGTGTTGGCCCAAAGAAGGTGCTCAATAAGTATGTGATTAATTGATTGATTAATGAATGAATGAAACATTTATTAAATGCTTACTACATGTCAATCACTATGCTTAGGATAAAAATATAAAACGTGTGACATTCTCATAGGGGAAGGTAACACATAAAAGGGATTAGTGGCCCAGAAGTGGTATTGTGGTTTAGAAATGTATAGGGAGGGTGAGTGGATTGACACATTTTTCCAGGGGGTGGTGGTGGCGGTATTGTTTTGGTTATAGTCCCAGAAGTCGAGAAGGGGAAATGGGGGAGAGTTAGAGAAGGAGCATACAAAGTTGAGGTACATCAAACGGGAGCAGAGAAAGATACTCTCTGTGGAGACACAGAGAGGAACAGTATTTCAGGTAGCAAAGTAGACTCTGAGATGCAGACAGCTGGAGGCAGAAATCACCACTAGAAAGCAAGGCAAAAAGATAGATGTATTTGATTGTTTCCCTAGTATAAACTATATGTAATTTATATCCTTCATAGCTGGGTCCAGGAGTTGATGAGGCACAGCCAGACTTCAGATTTAATTATCCTCAAACAATCTAAAGCATCTAGCCCTGGATGCTACATTTCTAATCATTCAGGATGAGAGAGAGCAATGAAGCAGTATGGTTCAAGGCTCCTTGAAGAGGACATTATAACTTAAGCCACAACTCACCATTCTGAGACTAGAGTGCCACCAACCCAGGCACTAGGGTGATTTATATCAGCAAGATATGGTCAAAAATCACTGGACTGGGGTAGTTAGAACATCTGGCTAGAGTTTTACTTCTGCTGTTTATGAACTGTGTGATCTTGAATAAGTTATTTATTTGTCTGAGCATAAGTTTCTCTATTTGTAAAAATCTAGTGGTTAGGGGTGGCTAGGTAGCACAGTGGATAAAGCACCGGCCCTGGATTCAGGAGTACCTGAGTTCAAATCCGGCCTCAGACACTTGACACATACTAGCTGTGTGACCCTGGGCAAGTCACTTAACCCCCATTGCCCCGCAAATAAATTAATTAATTAATTAATTAAAATTAAAAAAAAAATCTAGGGCTTAGACAAGATGACTTCTAAGACCACTCCCAATTCTACTAGTCTATGATGTATGCTGCAGATCAAGTCATGTCCCTAAAACAGGATATTTTGATACAAGAACATCCTCGGGGCGGCTAGGTGGTGCAGTGGATAGAGCACCGGCCCTGGAGTCAGGAGTACCTGAGTTCAAACCCGGCCTCAGACACTTAACACTTACTAGCTGCCTGACCCTGGGCAAGTCACTTAACCCCAATTGCCTCACTTAAAAAAAAAAAAAGAACATCCTCATAGAATGCAGTCAGTCAATAAGTCAAGCATAATGAAGATAATGCTAAAACTTGTTTTTCCATAGAGTAGGCTGTTACCCTATGAGAAAGAATAAACTAATCACCACTCTTGTTCTTCCCTTGGGAAAAAAATACCAGTGGCTAATTCTAAGTCTCTGAATTATAAATCAGACAATTTAAACTCCAGAATTAAAGATATTAGTTGGTTTGTTGTTGCTGTGTTTAAAGAGTGGAATAGTGTGTCATTGCTCATTGGAAGAAAGAGAAAGTTTTGAGAAACTGGAGGGAATTAGTTTGAATCTGCAAGAGCCAACTAACCTTTCATGACTTGAAGAGATCTTGTCAAAGATCCTGGAAACAGCAAGTGCTGTTGATACATCTAGCCTAGACTCATGCTTAGCTGTTTTAACAAGACTCTAGTGGATATAACATCTGGAGTGAAACTCACTTCACAATTATTAGGGATTTGGACATTACAAAATAGGAAAAGGCAGGCAAAACCTACCAATGTTCTGAAATAATAACAAAATGTTTGTTTATTAATCAGAAGGCAACAGTGTACATCAAAAGAAAATTAAATGCTTGATAACTTAAAATCACAAAATATTAGAGCTGGATGGGAATTTGGAAGTCATCTAATCCAACCTTTTCACTTTACAAATGAGAAAGCTGAGGCCTAGAGAGGTGAAGTAATTTGCAGAAGGAAATCCTGATGGTAAGGCAGAGACTAGAACCCAGGTATGCTGACTCCCAGGCCAGGGCTTTCTACAAGTGCCATTAAAGGACACTCTTTAGGGTAAAGAATATTAACTAAAATACTAAAATGGGCTGTGGTGTAGAAATTATTAGTAAGAAAAATGTAAGAAAAAGCAGAAGTACAAAATATTGCTTTAAAGGAATAGGAATATATTTGCCTTTTCTATAGAATGTTTTAATTTCTGACCGAACAAGTGTTTCTTGTACCTCACTATAGAAATATCCAGAATTATATCAAATATAAATTGAAGGGTGATTATTTTCTTTATCAAAACATTCTTTAGAAAATGATTAATCATAACAATAGCTGACATGTTGATGGCTTTTAAGGTTTATAATACATTATCTTATTTGATCGTCACAGCAACCTTGTAAAGCAGACAATTCAGATATGATTTTCTTCATTTTACAAATGTGAAAATAGGCTCATAGAGATTAAGTGACTTGTATTGGTCATACAACTACTATCAGAAGCAGGATTCCAACCCAGAACTCTCCTGGCTCTGACTCCATCTGGTCCTGAAACATAGAGTCTATGAAGTATTCAATAATCACAAGATTCTTAGATGTGAGACAATAATGAAACAAATTAACATTTTTTTATATTGCTAAATGTGTGATCTGTTACTCTATATGACTGCTTTGTATATTCTCCATCACTTACTATTGCCATTGACACACAGCAGGTTCTTAATAATTACCTGGTGAATTGTTAGCAGGTTTTGCTTATTAAAAATATAGAAGAGAGGAAGGAATTAATACCAGCCCCCAACCTTCCATTTCCTTTCAAGTCAAGGGAAGTAACAGGGGCAGAGAGGAAGTCTTTGGCTGTGATTTGTAGGAAGGAGTCAGATAACTGCTATCCAAAGTATTTTATATTGGGAGCAAGTAAATATTCAAGGATGTCTCTATTTAAGAGACTATAAGAACAGAGAAAACCTTGGGGAAATTTAGCTGAGATTGTTGAGAAAAGAGAGAAAATTGAAAAAAAAAATCTTATATTAGGGTTCTGTGAAGAAGAGAATAGTTTCTGTGGTGGAAAGCAAGCTAATAGGGATGCGTTTTTAAGTAAAAGCTCTTCTACCTGAGACTGAGCATAAAATCAAGATAAGGAGCCTGAACAAAAGCTGGACTGAGCTGGGAGGCAGAGTTATTTAACTATATGCTATACAATGTTACAGATTTATTTTACAATTCGTTTTTTAATTATACTAATTGCTTTTCTTAATGAACTGTTTTCTTTTGCAGAAGCCTTATTTTTTATATTACTTCTATATTCATATTATAAATTTTTATATAAAAGTCTTAACTTGTTCTAAGAAAATGCCTGACTAAATCTTTCAGACTGAGAATAAATACACATACTTTTCATAGGTCCTTTCAACTCTAGTTAAGCTTCCAGCTAGCTAGGCCTGAGGCCAGCAAGTTGGCTGAAGTTTTTATGTGCCTAGACCAGAGAAAACCTTGAGAGAGAAGCCAATTTGCTGGATTCTGTCCTAGCTAGCTGAAAGCATAAATGGAATTGAAAATACCTATGAAAAGTGTGTGTATTTATTCTCAGTCTGAAAGATTCAGTCTGAGGTACAAATCGAATGTAGGGTACATAGGAAAAGGTAAATGGGATTTGTTCCCTCAAAACCGGCTAAGAATTTTATCTAGTATTCTCCTTTGGGGAGGGGTGTGGGTTAGTTAGGTGTTACCAGGGAAAATTTATATACACAGCGCACACAATAAGCACTTCATGTTGTTTTGTCTTGTTAATTAATTTATGATCAGCTTGTGCTTAAGCATAGGCTATGTGGTCTAAGTAAAGAAAGAGCCAAAGATGGGTATTGACTAGTCCCAGGCATATAGTCCTGGATATCAAAGTCTTACTCTAAGCAGCTGCAGCTGAGTCTTCCTCTAAGCTGAGCTGCAGGGAGAGCAGCAAAGTATGGGCAGGCAGGTAGGTGGGCAATGGAATAGCAGAAGAATGGACTGCCTAGCTTCCTCTGGAGCAGCTCTGTGGAGGAGCAAAGAAGCCGTGGAGTCCCAAGACAACAGTCAAGGTAGGTGAAGGAGGAGTTTCCAGTCACAATACAAGGTAGATAGCACCTTTATCTATCTTGGAGCAATCACATATTGAACCCCAACATTGGACCTAAGTAGTGCTATGTGTGAGAAAATAATTATTAACAATCAATATATTGTTTTCCCTCCCCCTCCACTCAAAAGGCCAACTTTAATTGAGAGATTATATCGGATCTCATCTAGATCAAACACTAACACAGACCCTAAACTCACAAAAGGGGCTCTGGTTGGAGATAGATTCTTTTGTCTATATTACTGAAGGACTGACAGGATTAAATCACATCTAGATGAATGGATTTTGCCCTGACCAACTTGAGTGGAAGGTCTTGCATTCCCTTCTCAGATATCATCCTTGGACTTCATTATAATATAGCCCACCTTCAAGCCCTGTCAACTAATTAAATTTGAATAATGATAACCAATTAGATTTGTCTGATGTATAATGACCCAATTAGATTTCATTAATTTTGACCTGCCTCTTATCTAAAAGGGATTTAAAAAAAAAAAACCTCTACAGGTAGCCATGTTGGTTCTCTGGAACCACATGGTTTCTGTTTCTTGTGTTCTCTTTCTTGGGTCTCCTTGGGACCATATGCTATCTCTCTGGGGGACCTCATGCTTTTGGGGGGTTTTTTCTTGCTTACACTAACTGGCAACCTAAAGTTCTCTCTCTATCTACTCTACCACATGGCCTGAGACCATGAGAAAATAGGGAGACACGTGGTCAATCCCTTACCAGAATAATATTCATAAATTAATATAAACTTATCCAAAACTTGTCAATAGTAATTATTTTCAACATCACATATGATACTAATGAAAGGTGGATACATGTTTATATCTTATATCTATATGTAATTTTTTAAAGGAGTGAAAATGAGTGTATGTTATATCTAAATGGCAAATGACCCTTCCTCTGCCAGCTTAGATATATATCTTGATACCTGGTTGTTGTTCAGTCATTTTTCAATTGTATCTGACTCTTCATGACCCCATTTGGGGTTTTCTTGGCAGAGATACTAGAGTGGTTTGCCATTTCCTTCTCCAGATCATTTTACAGATGAGGAAACTGAGGTAAACAAGGTTAAGTGACTTGCCCAGGGTTACACAACAATTAAGTGTCTGAGGCTGAATTTGAACTCAGGTCTTCCTGACTCTAGGCTGGGCACTGCCCAGCTGTCCTGCTACCTGGTAGGCACAGAAAATAATTTGTGAGAGTCAGCCGAAAACTAGAAAGACCTTAACCCCTTGCTGGTTCACCCTAAAATTGCAGCAAAGCTGAGAATAATTTAAAAAAATAAGTGAAAAGCTGTGACAGAGACATTTTGTATGGCTACCTTCCCTCCCCTCTTGCCCCCATCACCCAGAATGAGAGAAAACATGTTGACTCTCTTCAGCTGTGACCTGGAAAGAATAGTTTGTAGCCCATCAATCCCATGTGGATAAGAACCACATAGTCTATTTGGTGGATTGTAATCTGTTTCTTAATATCTCATGAACATAAATCTTAATACAGTTGTGCTTCTGTAGCGTAGTGCATTTGAACCCTGGAGCTCTGCCCTCGTTTGATTTGGGGCTTAAAAAGTAATTGTTGATTGATTTGGGCCTTAGTTTCCTCATTTGTAAAATGGTTTTACAACTATGTAAAGGGAAAGAGCATTGAAAGGTTAAGAAACTGATTAATATGAAGGGGAAACATACCTTCGCCTATGAACAAAGAATTAGATTATAGATACAGAAGAAGGCATATGTTATCAGATTTGGCCAATATGTTGGTTTGTTTTGCATATATATACACATATATATGTATATATACATACACTCACACGTATATACATACATATATATATGTAGTGAGGGGGAAAACAATCCTCTTCTCAATAATTCTCAGGAACTCAGCAGCAATGTGACAAAGGCTCTTTTATTTCCTTCTCGTGAGGAGACACCCTAGTGTGCAGCTAGTGGGTGCAAAGAAAGGGGGCTCACAGGCCCTGTTTTATACCCTAGTCCCTAACGCAAATGGACCCTCCCCTTTTTCATCATTGGTCCAATTATTCAAGGGTTACAATCTACACGCAAAAACTAGCTAATCAGAATGCAGTATTCCCACCCCTCTTCCTTGTATGGGCATAACTCAGAAGTGGACCTTATACTTCCTTATATGGACACAACTCCAGAGCAGACCTCACTGAGACTAGGGCTCCTTGAACCATGTGATTTTGTTAGCCTGAGGGGGAGGAGGGGTTCTGAGACCTTTGTCCTACAAACAGGTCAGGAGGAGTATAATTGATTGTTATATCCTCATTGAGAGGAGACAACTACCCATTTTTTTCACACACACACATATTTTACTATAAGGGATAATGGAAGTAGAGGCATCATGGAGAAGTCACAGTGAGTTGACATTTATATTAAATACAATGAAAGGGTTGAATGAGATTATTTTTTAGGTTCTGATGTGGAATGGAATTAGGGTCAAATTGATCGTAAATCATCCCAAAAGAATTACAAGAGTCAGTGATTCAATTTCCCAAGTTTTACTGCAATACTGTGGGTGACCACAGGGAGAGAACCGGAAAAGTGGAAAGGTGTCTCTCAAATAAGGAAAGGAAAGACAGTTAAATTTATAGTATGGATAAATTGATTATCAGTGTCATAATAATAATCTCCACCTTGGGGAGGTACAGGGGAGGGCCTGTCCTTCTCATTATAATAATTTCTATCTTGGGGAGGTACAGGGGAGGGTTTATCCTAATTTGGAATTCCTGGGGTCCTGAGCCAACACCCCAGGCGGGTACCTTTTTCCGTGGAGGTGTGTTTTTAGGATTTACAAGTCATAAGGTGAATCTGGGGACAAATTTGGCCTTTTCTGTGCATGTCTCTTTCTGCTTCCCATGCTTAGTTTTCAAAATATCTTCATTTATCATTTATTCCTAGTCTAAATTTCTATAGCCTGTCAGTATGCCATTGTTATAGTTTCAGGTCTTCATGGCCTCTCTCCCTCTATTCCTGTTATGGGTACTGATTTATGTGGGTAAGAGAACCTAGCATCCTGACTTGTAAATTATCCATTAACTGGAGTCTGAATCCCTTTTAAGGCTCATATCTAAATTAGAGCTTGGATCTTAGGTTTTTCTATTAACCTCTTTTTTGCCTCCTACATCAGTTCCAAATCCAAAATATTAAGGAAATTTTATATTTTGGATTTTAAAACACAAATTGAGTGTGGGGGGTGCAGCTAGGTGGTGCAGTGGATAAAGCACCACCCCACCAGCCCTGGATTCAGGAAGATATGAGTTCAAATTTGGCCTCAGACACTTGGCACTTACTAGCTGTGTGACCCTGGGCAAGTCACTTAACCCTCATTTCCCCCCACCTCCCCAAAAGAAAGAAAAAAGAAAACACAAATGGGTATGTGTATGTTTGTGTGATTATTTACTTTGCACAATTTTTCACCCTAAATAAAAATTCTCTCTAAAATTCCTATTAAAAAAAAATCAAAGTTTAACTTGCAAAATTCAGAGGTTATCTGGATTATGGTTCTAAATTTAGGCATATCTCCTCAGTGCTTTGTCATATTAAATTTGTTGCTCCTTTGAGCTGGGCTTTGGTCAAATCTAACTCTGGGAGTTTGGGTTCATGAAATAAAATGAGACATTTGTATGTTACTCAACAGTTAACAAAAGGAGATATATCTAGTTTTAGTAAGAGAAGGATATTCAGCAAGGATAGGCATTAAGAACCTCTTGAGTTGATCTGGTTACCTTTTATTTTTATTTTATTATTATTTTTTTTTTTGGTGAGGCAATTGGGGTTCAGTGACTTGCCCAGGGTCACACAGCTAGTAAGTGTTAAGTGTCTGAGGCCAGATTTGAACTCAGGTACTCCTGACTCCACTGCGCCACCTAGCTGCCCCAGATCTGGTTACCTTTTAAGGAAAAATTAGCTTAAAAAACTGCAAAAGGGGAAGAGGAGTTAAGAATTTGCTCTTACGACACTCCTTTTTGTTTTGTTTTTAAAATTTTTTTTCCTTCTCGATTCCATGTTTCTTTTGGGAAGTGTCAAAACTGGAATATCTTCTAGTTTAACTACTATGTCAAAATTTAGTCACTCAACAGAAGGTACTTTTATCACAGCCAAGGCCTAGGTCATTTATTGAATTAGGAAGGTGCCTGAGCCTCCAAAATCAAGTGGAAAGAAACAATCAGTTGCCTTCTGGAAAACTCTGCTTATGTCAAGGCATTATAGGAATTTTTCTAGTCTGCTCTTTAGAGCTGGCTCAATCCCCATGGACACAAAAAGGGAGTGTTTCTTTTACTTATTTTTGGGAAATGAAAAGGCTCAAAGAAGGGATAGGGATGGGTAAGACTTTCTAGGTCTCCCTTAATGTGAAGTGCTTTTCCTTTGTTGAATATTTCCAATTTATTCTGTATGTATTTTGTTTGCACATAGTTTTTTTGCCTATCATCTCCCCCATTAGACTGTTAATTCCTTTAGAGACATTTTTTTTTTTGCTTTTTTTCTATTTCCTACATTCCTACAACACAATCCAAGTCTCTTTAAACCAGTGAAATTGAACAGATTTGGAGCAGTTCAGGTTAACTTTGACCCAAGTGTTTGATCTGGGACCCAGCTAGGAGTTTTGGGAGAGATGAATATAAAAGTTTTTAGGACTTTGACAAGAAGTTCTTGAGACCTCAGGGAATCTCCTTGCTTACTGCTTTTTAACCTTCTTGCTACTGGATTTTATTTACTTTTAACCTCTGACCTTGTATTTAATTACTTGAGAACTGCTTCTGCCAAAGGGAACTGGAATATGTTTTCTAGTAAAGGGAATGTTTTAACCCTTCAGCTCCTGAATGACCCACTGCCCCAGATGATGACTAGCTACTTGGATAGCTTTGCTAATATCTTTTAAATAGCTCTAGAGTATCTTAATTTCCTTCTCAGAAAAGGAGCCCTGGGCTCATTTTGCACAAGTCTTCAGAGAACTCAGAAATGGAAAGGTTAAATTTTTTGGAGCTTAAGGCTGGGCGGGAAAGAGGGGGTTATGGCTCTTTTGAGAGGGAACAGTTCTTCAGTGGAGGACAGAAATTTAACATCACTTCTTTCAATATATCAATATCTTTCTGTACTTGTGAGATGGCTTTTAGTCCCTCACAACCAATGTATAAATAATTAGAGGTGAGATAAAGTTTGTTTGATTTATGCTTGATCTTATCCAGCTGAAAAGTTCTCAAAAACTGAGACCTTTGGTTTGTTCAGCCTATATATCTTATAATTATAATAAAATCTGTCACTGGAGAAACTTTGAATTAATAATGTACCTTCTTTCCCTCTTTGCTAAAGTGGAAGATTATGGGTGTTGAATATTATATATGCTGTCAGACATGATTGGTTTTGCTGAACTGTTCTTCCTCTTCTCCTTCCCTCCACCCCCATTCCTCTTTCCTCCTCCCCCCTCCTCTCCCCTTTCTCCTCTTCCCCTTCTCTCCTCTTCCCCCCTACTTCACAACCTCTTCTTCCTCCTCCTCCTTTTTCCTTTTTAATTTGTTGCAAGGGACAGCTTACTAGTAGGGTGGGGAAGGGAAAGAGATCATATATATATATATATATATATATATATATATATGGAAATGAAGGTAATGTGTAGCTTTGTTGTTTTGTCTTATTTTTACATTAACTCAAAAATAATTTAAATTTCTAAGCACATTTGTCTTCTGTCTAGTTGCTTGCATTTCTTTGAACTTTGATAGAATTGACTCAAGTAGTACTTCAGGTAAATTAAGCTGATGATATTTTTAAACCATGATAAAAATATTTGCACTACTTTACAGAGCTGTTATGGAAAAAGTAATATGTACACTTTAAATGGCTATACAAATGTAGTTGTCATTCCATATGGCTTCATCTATGTGGGTACTTCTGTCCATGAAGAACAATCCTGGGCAAGTCATTTAACTTTTCTGTACCTCAGTTTTCTTTTTCTTGAAAGGCAATGAGGGTTAATTGACTTTGCCCAGGGCCACACAGCTAGTAAGTGTCAAGAGTCTGATGTCGAATTTGAACTCAAGTTCTCCTGAATCGAGGGCTTGTGCTTTTTCCACTGAGCCACCTAGCTGCCCCCTAACAGTAGAATATTTTTTTAAAGACTATCATATTTCCAGACTTCGTAGATGTAGTGATTGGTTTTGCTGATTTTTAAAATCTTTTTTTTCCTTTAAAAATATATCTATATGGTATGATTCTGGAGAGAAAATAGGTGAGAGTTATTGGAAGAAATTTAGGCACTATAAAAATAAGAGCAATATTTTAAATAAAAATATTTTAAAGAAATCTTACAATGTATGTGTTATCAATTGTTTTTCCTCCCTCTTTCCTATTAGTTGTAAAGTTTGGCTTGGTGGAAGGGGGAAGGAAAAGATTTCCCTCTTTCTCTTTGCAATCATCTCCCCTTCCAGTTTTCTCGCTCCCTTTTATGTGTTGTCTCCTCCCATTAGAATGTATGCTCCTTGAAGTTGGTCAGTCAAACATTTATTAAACGCCTACTAAGAAAGGCAAGAAACAGTCTCTGGTTTCAAGGGGTCAAAGGAGGGAAGACAACATGAAAACAAGCTATATAAATAATAAATTGCAAATAATCCAGACAGGGAAGGCATGGAATTGAGGGGGATCGGAAAAAAGCTTCCTGTAGAAGGCTTTCAGCTAGATTGGTAGGATTTTGATTACCAGGAAGAAAGCCAGGAGGAAGAGCATTTTAGGTATGAAAGCGCGCGAGTGGAAATGGCCGGCCAGACTTTCGAGATGGAAGAACGAAGATTAAGTGGATAGGGTGTAAGGTGTTAAGATAGGAAAGGACGTGGGGATATGGTAAGGGCATATCATGCAAGGGTTTGAAGCCAAAGCATTTTCTGTCCAGGATCGTGGAAGTGATACGAAGCCACTGGAGATTATTGAATAGGTGGCTGGGTCAGTTCAAAAGCGTCCTCAGATGCTAGCTGTGTGACCCTGACAAGTCATTAACCCTTTTTTGCCTCAGTTTCCTCATCTGTAAAATGATCTGGAGGAGGAAATGGCAAACCATTCCAGTCTCTTTGCCAAGAAAACCCCAAATGGGGTCATGAAGAGTCGGACCCGCCTGAAAGGAATGAACAAGTGGGGTAGCTTGTTTACGTGCACCCCCAGTGCTTGGCACCTAAGGGCAGGGCAGGGCCAGATCGCGCATACGTCTCCTCCGGCCTCCCCGGCTGGCCAACATGAAGAGCAGGCATTCCCTCAGGACCTAGGTCCATTCCACTCCCCTTACACACAAGCCTGCATTCCCGGAGACAATTAACCCGTGCTTGCTTCCTAGGGTAGGCCACAGACGCACGAAACCGGGACGGGAAAGAGCGGGGCAGGCGCAGCAGAAAGGGCGACCTCCTTTTTTACTGAGGAACGGAGAAATGGGGCAGGGGCGTTTGAGCCGAGGGAGGAGAGGCGGAATGTTTTCTGCACAGTGACGGAGGAGAGCGGGCGGCCACGCGGATGGCGCCTCCCTCGCGGGCTCAGAGCCTCGGTAGAGGCGCCTGACGCGGCCCCGGGCGGACTGACGCGCAGGTCACGTGGGCGCCGGGCGGCGGCGCGGCGGCCGAGGCGGCTCGTGCTGGGTTCCGGCTCCGGCTCGAGCTGCCGGGGGCGCGGAGGAGTCGGGCCACTGTGGGGTGCGAGGCGGTAAGGGGAGAGCCCTGCTGCATGGGCTCCCGCCACCGCCTCTGTCTCCTGCGGCCGCCGAGGGGGCCTGAGAAGATGCCGCAGGCCGACTCTCGGAGCGCGCTATTCCTGGGGTACCGGCCTGTGGGTGAGTCACCACTGATGCCTCCCCTCTCCCGGGGACACGGTAGCAGCCGCATGGCCATCCTTCCCAGCGACTGAGCCACTGGCAAGTGGGAAGTGCTGCCACTCACCCAGCCCGGGGCTCCGCCCCCTCCTTTCCCCGCCCCTCTCCCCTCCCCCACTGCGCCTTCCCTCTTTCCCTCTGCACTTCCTTCCCCCTCTCTCCCCTCCTTCCCTTCCCTTTTCTCGCGCTTCCTTTTTTCCCCCGCTCCCGTTCTTCCCTTCCCCTCCTTTCCCCTTTCCCTTCCCTCCGGTCCTCCTCCTCCTCTTACCACCTCCCCTTCCTTCCCTCTTCTCTCCTCCATCCTTCTCTCCTCCTTCCCTTTCTCTCCCTATCTCTCTCTCTCTCCCACCTTCACTCTCCCCTCCCTACCCTCTCCTCACTCCTATTCTCCTCCCCTCCCTCGCCACCTTTGCCTCTCTTCCTTTCTTCCTTCTCCGGCCCTTTCCCCCTCCCCTTCCTCATCACCTCCTTTTTGTCCTGTTCTTCAAGTCCTTGAAGGAAAGCTTAAAAATAGCATAAGCGGAGTGGCCCGAGCGTCCCTGTCCGGAGGCAGCGTGCTGCCTTCTTTCAGCACCTTCTCCACCGCTCTCTGTGTTTTAAAAACAAAAGTAGTTATCTTTAGGGAAACACGTTATGGATGGTGGCAGCCCCCTTGTATTTCAGCCCGAACCTCCCACCCTCCACTCCCTTTAACTGTTGTGGTTGCTGTTGGAGTTGAGAAATTGGGCTAAATGTTATTATTATTATTGTTTAATTATAGAAAATGATAAAAAAAAGAAAATGATAGTTAAAGTTGCTTTATGGGATATACTGATTTTCACAGGATCATAGATATATGGAGCTGGCAGGGGACCTCAGCATCCATTCCAAAACCCTAGTTGTACAGATTACGAAACCGACGCCCTGAGAATCAAATGACGGATAGTAAGGGAACAGAGCTGGAATTTAAAACCAGGTCCACTGATTTCAGAATCCATCATCTTCCATCATACTGGTTTGGAAATAAAAGAACCCTAAAATTGGAAACGGTGAAGAAATGGGATCTAGAGCTTTTGGGTTTGATCATGAATTACTTAAAAATCCTCAGTGGAAGAAGATGCTTGCCTCTGTGGTTTGGGGGAAAGGGTCTCCCAGAATTACAGAATTTAGAGTTGGACGGGAATTTCAATGAAGGAAACCGTTTCCACCTTTGGACAGCCTTAGTTATTACAAAGTTTTTCCTGATATCAAGCCTGAACTTAAATACTTGAACACAGTTTATATATCCCCCCCCCCCCACCTTCTTCTGTTCTCTAGAGAGGACATTACCAGTTCTTTCAATGAGTCCTCATAGGTCATGGCATCAGCAGGCTCTTCACCATCCTGGTTGTCCTCTGGACACTCTCCAACTTTTAAGGGCCCTTAAACTGTGCCACCAGTCCTGAATACAACACTTCAGGACAGAGTCCAGCAGCCTAACACCACCTTTTTCCTGGAAGTGTCTTTCTTAATGCAACTAAAGTCACATTAGTTTTTAGGAAGAGAGGTATAACAGTAGTATGACAGTGGAAAGAGCATTGGATTTCTGTTTAGATTTGGGCTCTGCTGCTCCCTGTATTACTGTTTAATCTCATTAAGCCTCAGTTTCCTCTTCTGTAAAAGAAGGGAACTGGACTAGATGGTCTCTGAAGGACCTTGTAGCTTGAAAGATTGTGATCTTATAAGTTGAAGAGAGCAGAGGGACTTATTTTTGAAGGGCAAGGGACAAGGATCGGCAGTGTTAACTGAAGGGAATGAATTGTAAAGCCAAATTAAGTAGAACTCGAAAAGAAAGAAACTTAGTTACAAAATCTAAAGGTGATTGCAATTTATTCAGTGCTACAAGATCTTGAGTAAAAAAATTTTAACTGAAAGCTAAACTTGTGATTCAGCATATAGTTCTCCTGAGCAGTACTGGAATCTTTCCTTTAAGTGAGATAAGTAATTTCTTTGACTTTTTTATTCTAAATAATTATTAGTGTGAGGCATATTAACTACCCTATTCAATACAGTGATCCAAGACATTTCCAAAGGATGAACAATGAAAAATATTCTCGGTATCCAGAGATGATAAATTCTCAGTGCAGATTGAAGCATACTTTTTTCGTTTACCTTATTTTTCTCACTTTATTTTAATTTTTTTTATTCTTTGAAGTATGACTAATATGAAACTATTTTGTGCGACTTCATAAGTATAAATGATATCTTGTTGCTTGCCTTCTCAGTGGGTTGGGAAAGAACTGGAAGAATGGAGAGAATTTGAAACTCAAAATTTAAAGAATTAAATGTTAAAGTGAAGTATATTAAAAATATTTAGTATGAGGAATCCCCACATATATTTCTTCTGACCACAGAGGTCCCATATTCTTTGTTGGTACAAGTGATTTAAAAAGCATTTTGTTTTTGGTATTCTCGAACCCAAATTTGATTTCATTTCATATTATATTTTGGGGGGATAGGAGATTTTTGTCATATTAACCCATTAAATAAAAGAAATATTTTGTGACTTGGGCTGAAGAATTCATGACAAAACATATTACATTTTGGAAAGAATCTATAGTTGAAGAAAACTTGGGCATCATTAGAGGGTCATACATCTCATGAACTAGAGAGCCAGTGTAAAGAGAAAATAAAAGTCTGGAAGAGCTGACACTAAGGATGAGAGGGATTCTTTCAGTTTTTGGAAGGCACAAAGTAACTCATAATTTGGGGATGTGGATCTATTCTTGAGCACACACATATTACCCTCACTTCAGTAGGTGCTCATCTACCTTCTCCAAACACTTGTGATACTGGAAAGGGATACCAGACATGATGGTCCATAAGAGTCCTTATCATGTGATGCAGTTGGATCAAATAAAATCTATAGGTGTTTTCTCTTTCCCTCTTCCCTCCTCCCAAAGGATAGAGCTCTGGACCTAGAGTCAGGAAGACCTAAGTTCAAATCCAGACTCAGTTACTAACTATATGACCATGGGTAAGTTACTTAACCTGTTGGCCTCAGTTTCCGTATTTGTAAAATGGAGATAATATCATTTACCTCATGAGTTGTAAGGATCAAGTAGGATGGTATTTGTAAATCACTTGGTACAGTGCCTAGCTCACTGTATGCACTTAAATGCTTATTGGAGGGGGCAGCTAGGTGGTGGAGTGGATAAAGGACCAGCCCTGGATTCAGGAGGACCTGAGTTCAAATCCTGACTCAGACACTTGGCAGTTACTAGCTGTATGACCCTGGGCAACTCACTTAACCCTCATTGCCCCACCCAAATAGATAAATAAATAAATACATGCTTATTTTCCCCTCCCTTTTCAGATAGCAAGGTATATAATTTAGACAGAATATCAAAGCAGTGGTGGAAAATTAAAGAGTTGAAATCATTCACATCCCCTATACACAAATGGACACAGTCTTCCACATACTGGTGTTTTCTTATATATACAGTCTCATGAACCATTTTAGTGTAATAGTGCTTTTTATTAGTAATCCAGAAATTATTTTTTCCTTTCAGTGACAAAAGACTGCATTTACAACTTGGTGGACAGTGTATTATTTGAGCAATCAGAGGGTTCTAGGAAATCCTAATGCCAATGTGCTTTGTCCTGAAAAAGGAAATATCCTGTTTTGGATGTGGAATTTACCTTATGTGCAGTATTTGGGGAGAGTGTGAAGGAGAAATGGAATGTCCTAGACCTTGTCCTACATTCCTAAAGATGCACTCACAGCTCCATAGAAATGATCTTAATTTCATTTAATTTTCACTGATTTATAGGTTCTACATTTGTGTTTTATCAGTAGGTATTTCTGGTAATGGGGCACCAAGAAGCTGTTTTCCCATGGGACCAAAGGATGTGATTAAAACACACACACAGGGGTAGCTAGGTAGCCCAGTGGATAAAGTACCAGCCCTAGATTCAGGAGGACCTGAGTTCAAATCTGGCCTCAGACTCTTGGCACTTACTAGCTGTGTGACCTTGGGCAAGTCACTTAGCCCTCATTGCCCCACAAAAACAAAAAAAGAACACACAAATAACCAATGTGATTTTTTTATCCCCATATTATTTTCTTTAGATCTTTGGAGTCAGTGCTCATCAGAACCCAATGGTTCATTTACCATTAAATAAAATAAGGAAATTCTAATAATTTTCCTACCTAGTCCTTCAGATATTAATTTGTCACATAGAAGCATAGACTTTGAACTGTAAGAGATCTTAGATTTAATCTAATCTATGCTTCTCATTTTACAGTTGAGAAAACAGAAATAGAGAAGCTGTGATTTGTCCAACGTAGTGAACAGAAGAGCCAGAATTCCAATTCACATCCTTTGACTCCAAAAAACCAGTACTTTTTCCACTGTACCAGGCATGGGGATTTAAAAAAAAAAATCAAGGTTAGTTGAAAACAGTGGTGTTGTACCTTATGTTGCTGCTGTTTGTCCTTCATTCTCCAAGAGGAACATGATATTGAGGTGATGTCATGACTTACAGTGACTTGGATTTAAGTGAGGGAGGGCTATGCAAAGTCACCAGCCTCACTTTCTCCTCTGGAGCCATCTGGGTCTAATGGCAAGATATATAAAGGAGGACTGGAGATGACCCTGGAAGCAGTGGCCTTGGCCTTTTAAGCTAAGGCCTTTCTCTGCTCCCAGTTTGCCTGAGGCAATGCCCACTTAGTTTAGGTAAGAAAAGAGGTAAAGAAAGGCCTCTTTTACTTTTTCAAAAAGAAAGTAAATAAATACATACTGTGAAAGTCTGATAAGTACTTGTTTTCTGGATTATAGCAAGTTAAATTCCTCGTTTCACTTTAGAATACAACATTTAATATAAAGAAAAATGATCAGAGTGATGCTTGAGAGAACAAATTGACATGCTTTGTCATTGAAATATTCGGTGGACTCTTGCAAAATTATATTCATTTGTTTTCTTAATTTCTCCCTTTTTTGGGTTTTAAGTAGACCATTTAATTCATTATAGGGATGTGATCTTTATTGGTAGGATGAGTAAGGAATATAATCATAGATCCTTAAAATGTTTAAGTATGTGTTTTAGACTTTGCAAAAAATTTGACAAACATTACTAGATTCTAATGCCCAGTATAATATTTCATGTAATATTACTTCTCTACTTTGACAGAGAAGTATTGCAAAATAGATTTGCAAAGATACATTTTCTTTTCTTTTCTTTTCTTTTTTTTTTTTTTTTGGTGAGGCAATTGGGATTAAGTGACTTGCCCAGGGTCACACAGCTAGTGTCAAGTGTCTGCTGCTGGATTTGAACTAGGGTCCTCCTGACTCCAGGGCCGGTGCTCTATCCACTGTGCCACCTAGCTGCCCTGCAAAAATACATTTTCACAATCCATGCAGAGGCTAACAGAAAATTAATTAAAAACTGACAAATAACCTGATGTGTTGGATTATGGAAACAAAATTCCAGTCTTTGCTGTTATCATTCAAAATTCACAAAAGTATATGAGGCTTGTAATCACATTAATAAATAATTCCCAAGCATTTGCCTTCATTATAACATTACTTTTTAAATACTTTATCCTATAGTTGTCATGTATATTTTTCTCATCTGTTGATAACACTTTTAAGGTCCTTTTCTTCAGTAGTACTTTTTGTTTTTCATTTTCTGTGAGAATTTGAATATGTTAAGATTAACATTGTATAAGAAGATAAATATATATATATATGTACATATAGACACATTAATTATCAGATAATTACAATCTATACATTGACAATCATATATGATACATGTAACTATAATGTATATCATATATTACATGTACATTAAACAAATTGTGCATATACATATTTACACATTTCTTTCTAGGGTTAATCTTGACATGGTTTATTTTTTTCATGGAAAACAATGAAAAACAAGAAATGCTGTTGAAAAAAAGGACCCTCAAAGTGTTATCAATAGATATAATATGTATTAATAAGCATGAGCTTATGAGTTCTGTATTTAAGTTCCTTTTTTCTTTAAAATTATTTCAAACAACACAATATTTCTATTTAGAAAGTAGAACAGAAAAAGGATTGCATGGGAAACTGCAAATTTCTATTATGTGTAGCTCTTTTTTTTGGGGGGGGGGGGCAATGAGGGTTAACTGACTTGCCCAGGGTCACACAGATAGTAAGCGTCAAGTGTCTGAAGACAGATTTGAACTCAGGTCTTCCTGAATCCAGGGCTGGTGCTTTATCTACTATACCACCTAGCTGCCCCATATGTGCAACTCTTTTAAAAAAACTTTACAATAAATTTAACATGTTACTTTTAAAGCTGTCCTCTTTTTCTGTTTCCTTTTAAACTTCCTCCTATTCCCTGCTGTGCATTTAAAAATGCTTCAATGACCCTGTTATTGGGTTTTTTTAGCAACATTATTACCAGCTGCCCTCTCTCCCCCAAATGCTACTCAGCAATGAAAAAAGAAAGAAAGAAAACCACAAGCCTTCTAACAGATAAGCATAGTGGGACAAAGCAAATCCCTATATTCGCCATATGTATCTTATTCTGTACTTTAAGGCCCTCATCATTCCTTTGATGGAGGCAGGTAGCATGCTTCACCATGGATTCTCTGGAATCTCATGATTAGGCAGAATACTTAAATCTTACAGAGTTATTTTTCTTTAAAACGTTGTTACTGCATAAATTGTTCTCCTGGCTGTGGTTTCTTGATGTTGCATCTATTTGTACTGTCCTACTTTTTTTTAATTGGACAGTAATATTCATTTTTCCTTTTTGATAAGTCACATTTATACTTTAATCTTTATTTTGATTTAACTGGAAAACATTTTTTAAATAGATGGTTGAAATGTTTGTCTTCTAATTATTAATGTATTTAATACTTCTTCCTTTACTTTTCCTTTTGCCAAGGTTGGTAGGCATTATGTGGAAAGATTACATATGACTATGAAAAGATTGCTAGACTTAAAGATATGAAAGACCTGGGTTCAAATGCTAACTCCGACACTAGCTATGTGATCACTTAACTAGGAAGCTAGGTGGTATATTGATTAGAATTCTGGGCCTAGGTTAAAGAAGACCCGAGTTCAAATTTAGCCTCAGACACTTACTAGCCGTGGTCCTAGGCAAGTAACCTAATCTTTCTGCCTCAGTTTCCTCATCTTTGGGGAGAATAACACCTACTTTCCAAGATTGTTATGAGGATGAAATGAGATAATATTTATAAAGCACTTTGCAGACCTTAAAATGGCAGCTATTATAATTATTGTTTTCATTATCTATTTTGAATCTTGTTTTCCTCAATGGTTAAAATGGGGATAATCATAATACCTGCAGTACCAGCTTCACAGTGTTGCTGTGAGATACTGTCTTCAAAAATCTTTTGTAAATTTTAAAGTGCCATGTAAATTGGTGGCAAGAGCAAGAAGCTATCAAATATTGAACTGGGAATATACAAAATAACATTTTTCTTCAAGAAACATTGCTTTTTTGGGGAAATTTATAAAAGAAACAAAAGAAACCACCTATATTGAAATGCATTTCTCAGAAAGCAAAACAAGTGCACGGACAGACCCCAGGTTAAGAATTTTTTTTAAATTTTAATTTAAAGGGTCATTGATAATTGCACTAACACCTCTAAAAGTTGTCAGAGCTAGAAAGACTAGACTTCAGTGTCTCTTTGAATATTGTTTTTGAAGTTTAATATCTTACTTGGAAGGTAGCTATGAAGATTTGCTGTTTCACATTGATGTTACTATTAAGTATTGGCCAGTTTCTCCATAGAAAAGACATCTGGGATGATAACTATTATGCTAGCTCTAAGTTGTTCAGAGGTATGTGAAATATGTCCATTTCTGTGACATTTTGGTCTTTTTTTCATAGAATTCAGATTTTGAAGCATTGTTACCATTTAGTTTTTTTCCCAATTGACAATTTTTTGGGGGGGGGTCAGCAAAAAATGTGTTACCTCTGGTACTTACTACTTCAAACACATAGATGTGAACAAACAAGAAAACCCAAATAAAATTGTTTTTTCTTCTTGAATCCCAGACCTCCAGTTCTTGGTTCCCTCTTCCTTCTAGGTTTGTGGGTCCTGACCTCTGAGCCACTAAGGAATACATTGCTGTGGCAGTGGAGGCTGAGCAGACTTTGGTAGAAAATTTATGTATTTATCTAGTCTGTGGTATAATTCATGTGGGGAAACACTGTAGTTTGCTTCTCAGTATACTGCTTTATGATGTGGCAAGTGACCACCCCTGCTTAAATATTTTTAGTAAAAAAAAAAAATAATCTCAAGATAATTTATTGTACTTTTGGACACTCTGTATAGAAAATCATTCCTTTTGTTGAGGCAGAATTCACCTCTTTAGCTTCTACATTTGAATTATATAGTTTTTTGTTTTTGTTTTTGCGGGGCAATGGGGGTTAAGTTACTTGCCCAGGGTCACACAGCTAGTAAGTGTCAAGTGTCTGAGGCTGGATTTGAACTCTGGTACTCCTGAATCCAGGGCCAGTGCTTTATCCACTGCACCACCTAGCTGTCCCCAAATTATATAGTTTTACTGTGAGTGGATAGATTCAGTTATCAGTGTGACGCAGATGGAAAGCATCATCATTCCACTGTCTTCAAATTTGTTACTTTTCTTAATTTTCCTGTTTCTGTTAAAGGTACCGTCAATCTTCCAATGACCCATTTTAAAGATAATTTTTGATTCATCTTTTACCATCGCCATTGATATCAGAGGTTCTTTCCTTACCTTTTGTATTATAGACCTATTTGTCAGTTTAGTGAAACCTAAGTACCCTTTCTCAGAAGAAAAATTTTATTTTTGTTTTTTTGGGTTTTTTTGTTTTGTGGGGCAGTAAGGGTTAAGTGACTTGCCCAGGGTCACACAGCTAGTGTCAAGTGTCTGAGGCAGGATTTGAACTCAGGTACTCCTGAATCCAAGGCCAGTGCTTTATCCTAGCTGTGCGCCACCTAGCTGCCCCCAGAAGAAAAATTTTAAATACATAAAGTACACAGGTTACAAAAGAAACCCACTATCTTGAAATGCATTTCTCAAAAAACAAAACTAGTTCATGGACAGACCCCAGGTTAAGAATCACTGATCTGTTGGTTATCATATTCTGATGGAACTTTCTTCAAATATTTCTTCTATTCATCCTTTTCTAATATTTTCACTAGTTTAAAAGCTTGTCACACTGTGTGTGGCTTATTACATAACTATCTTGTTTTCTCTTTCTTTGCTGCCTTTTATTCACTTTGTAGGTTGTTTTCAAGTCAGTTTCCCCAAAACATTGTTTTTAGGAAGATATGGTAACAGTGGAAAGAAAATGGATTGGCTCAGGATCTGGGTTCCAATCCCAGCTTTGCCGCATACTTGTGTGACCTTGGGTAAACCAAGTCATTTTGCTGGCCTCAGTTTCCCAATCTCTTAAATGAGGATATTAAGTGATACAAAAAAAACTCTTCTCTGCTCTTAAATCAATGATTAAATGTTTATTTCACTTGCTCAAAAACCTTCGTTGTCTTCCTACTGATGAGAGAATAAAAAACTAACTTCCTTTGTCAGGTAGTAAAGGTGCTATAATTTAGATCTCTCCCCCCTGTTCAATCTTTTTTTTTTTTTTTTTTTTTGCAGGGCAATTGGGGGTTAAGTGACTTGTCCAGGGTCACACATCTAGTAAGTGTTAAGTGTCTAAGGCCGGATTTGAACTCAGGTACTCCTGAATTCAGGGCCGGTGCTTTATCCACTGCGCCACCTAGCTGCCCCTGTTCAATCTTATTTCTCCCTAAAATGAGTCATATTCAGACAGGCAAATCCCCATCTTCTGAATGTTGTTCATTCTTTCCTTTTTTTGGTCTGTTCTGTTAGCTTGTGTATCCCTTTCTTCCATCCAGATTCTTCCCTGACCACTCCTGGGCTCTCAGATTTCTCTCTTCTAAGAATTTATGTGGTGCTTAGTATTTGTAACATTCATGTTGGCATTTAATCAGATACCAACCTCTTTTACTTTTAATAAACTATTTCACGTTTTTCTATTTCTTGTCTCACCAGCAAGATCATAAATTTTGGGGGGGTAGCGATTAAAAGCCAATGCATTGGGGGCAGCTAGGTGGTGCAGTGGATAAAGCACTGGCCCTGGATTCAGGAGTACCTGAGTTCAAATCTGGCCTCAGACACTTAACACTTACTAGCTGTGTGACCCTGGGCAAGTCACTTAACCCCAATTGCCTTACAAAAAAAAAAAAAAGGCAATGCATTCTTTAACCCTAATGCACTTAAAAATATAGGTTGTCTCATTTAAATGGAACCATATGGAATACATAATTTTTTCTGTTTTATTGAAAATTAAGAATACAGGTAGCATTGTGAGGTGTAAAGAATGTTAGATGAGGAGAGATTTGAATCTCTAATTCTCCTGAGCTCTGTTACTTGGTTATGGTCCTTAACTCACTGTTCCTCAGATAACTTCCCAGGACTTATCTAAGTCATAAATAAGTTTGTAAATCTGCATTTGTGGAGAGACTTCTTGGAGTTCTGTTATAATCATAGATCCTTTGGGTATTGAAAATAATTATTTAAAGGACAGGGATAGTGACTGCACCTGTAATTTCATTAATATAAGGCTCTCTTAGGTGAGGAAACTCCAACAATGCAAATTGGCACATTCTTTGTAACTCATAATGTTAGAGTTTCTTTCTCTCTGAGAGAACTGAGAGGTCTGATGACTTGTTGAGGGTCACACATCAGTATGAGGCAAGTTCACATCTTCCTGACTGAGGCAAGTTCTCTAAACATTCATTACACCATGATGTCTCAAATAGGCAAGAACAGAAATATTTTCAGATATACACTGTAATTGTCGAAATGGATTAATTTGGTTTCTAGGTGGAGGTATTTTATGAAATAATTATAAACTTTAAAAATCTTCCTTTAAAAATTATTTTATTAATATATTTTACTTTTTACATCACCTTTATTGCCAAGTGTATTCTGTTCTCCTTTTCTCATCAAAAAACAATAATATATTTTTAAACCAATAATATTTTTAACATAATATTTTATACCCATAGTCCTACTGCTGTAAAGAAAGAAGGGAGGTTTAAAATAATTATAAAATAAAGAAAGCATCATTTTACCACCACCATCCAATCTGTGCTGCTATAACATATGACCCCTCAATCTTGTTTGGTTTAAAGGCAATTTAAATTTAGACTGTCTCTTTATTTTCAGTGCTTTTTTTTAACCTTCCATTTTGTGCTTTAATAGTAAATTGTATCCTGTTTTTTGGCTCTCATCTGTTATGCTGTGGGAGAGAGCCATCTGCTCAACTGAAGTATTCAAAAGGGTATATTAGTAATGGAAATAAATGAAGTTTTGAATTTTACAAGATGGCAAAATTCACATCCCTAGTGAACATTATCAATAATTAAGTAACATTTACTGAATAGGTCCTCTGTTGAGTAAAGCAATATGAAGAGATATAAAGGCTGTAGAAGACATGCGGTAGGTGGAGAGAACACATGTACTTCTGAAGACTATTTAGAATAGAGCAGCAGCATCAGCAACCCAAATGTGATTTAGTTAGAGAAACCTTGATACATGCTTGTGTAAGACACAGCTGTGTGCTGAGAATTTAAAGCGAAAAATGAAACAATGCCTGCTTTCAAGGAGCTATATTCTGCTGGGAGGGCATTGTGTCCAATTGAGGATGAGGTAGTTTGAAGAGGGAGAGAATATTAACAATTGGGAGGAATCAGGAGACTTTTGGAAGAGACGATGCCTGAGTTGAACCTTGAAAAAGAGTCTGAGAGATGGACATGAGAAGAGTGCACATTCCAGACCGAGAATAAATTCTTGGTTATCTAGAAAGGTAAAGGTTGGTATTTTGCTTAATGACTCTAAAATACCATATATGAATTACCGATTTTCAAAACATTTGCATCTAGTAAAATATATTTAGCACCAAATTTTTCTGGTGGGGTGGGCGGTGGTGGGGGCAGTGGCGGCCCAGTGGTGGTGGTAACCTGTGATTTCACTGGTTTAGGGCATAGGGTTAAGAGCACAGTGAAGAAGATCCTCGAGTGAAAATCAAAGCTGTATGCTTAGAGTTCCTTAGAGACACTGAGAGGTGAGGTCATACAAACGAAGAAATACACAGCAAAAGGCAGAATTTTGAACTCAAGGCCTACGCCCTAGTGACTGTACCTGGTGGTCTCTTCCCTGATTGATTGCGTCGTCCCGAATATGGTTCTTTTCTCCAAGAGGCAGTAGAGAAGCGTTTCTAAAGGGGATGTCCAGTCAAACATATTTATGATTTTTTCTTTTTTAAATAGGATTTATTTTTCCAACGATATGTAAATACAGTTTTAACACATTTAAAAAATTTGAGTTCCAGATTTTTCCCTGCCTTCCCTCCTGCTTCCCCAAGAGGATAAGCAATTTGATATAGGTTATATATGTACAATCATGTAAACATATTTCTGTATTGGTCAGAACAAACTTTATTAAGCACATACCCCAGGATATACAAAGACAAAAATGAAACATTCTCTGCCCTTGATAAGTTTACATTTTACTTTGAAGATACAGCATTATGCAGATGCAAAGTATATACAAACTAATAAATACACTTTGGAGTGAGTTGGGAGATCATGAAAGATCATCTTTGTAGAGTATGGTAAGGGAATTAATGTGAAATAAAATTGGAAAATAAGGAGGTATTGATAGTATATTTTAAAAAAAAGGAAATGAGGATTGAGAAAAGGCCATCAGATTTAGCATTTGAGAGCACAGGCAAGGGTTAACAGATCTAAGACACAGGCTTCTGGGCTTGCTCTGCAGGGGACTCAAAGCCCAAACAACCTAAGCTTTAGAATATTGGCTTCTAAACTTTTCTGGTCGTGTACCCCATCAATAAAAACGATTGAGCAAGCATCACAAATATTTATTTTAAACTACATTATTTCTATTATGGACCATTTAAAAACTTATGTAAACATAGCCATTTTATAAGGATGAGATAAAGATGAAATATTTGAGCTACCAGAGTTGATTGAATAAGGGGTGTGACATGGTCAGACCTTTTCTTTAGGAAAATCAGTTTTTGCAGCTTTGTGGAGGATTTATTGAAGAAGGGAGGTAATTGAGGCTGGGAAGTGAATTAGGAGGCCGTTGCAATAGTCCAAGCAAGAGGCAAGGAGTAATCTGAACTAGGAGGAGTTAAAGAAGTGGCCCATAGTGGCATTATGAGAAGACGGACAGACAGATGGGAGAATTGTGGAGGAAGAAATGACAGGACTTGGCAATTCACTGGATATATGGGGTGAGTTTGTGGAGAGTTGAGGGTGGTTCTATGATTGTGAACCTGATTGATTGGGAAAAGGGCTGGGTTTGAGAGAAAAGATAATGTAATGAGATTTCCTGTACAGATCTCAATCCATGCATACTTGGCTACTTCCTTGTGACTCTTGTTCCAATGAAAATCAAAGGTGGTCAGGATCTTACTTGTCTGTTACAGTCACTAGGTAATCTGGGGATTCCATAGAGGGAACTCCTACATTTATGAGGTCACAGATCCATTTGAGTATAAATACAATATAAAGCTTGTTTAATATAACATAGAAATTATATTTTATATATCTGATTTTCTAAGTCTAGCCTTGACTGTAGCCTGTAAGTTTTCAGAGGGGCTTAAATCAAGCGAGTTCCTAAGCTATCGAAGCTATCTTATCTTCATCTCTGGTATAATTTTTTCCCCCTTTCATGATGTGTGTCATGCATGTGTGGTGTGTGTGTGTGTGTGTGTGTGTGTGTGTGTGTGTGTGTGTGTAATTTAATGTTTATCATTCTCTTAAGGGGAACAAGACTTCTTGGCCATTGGAATTTTTAAAATCCCATAAACCTTTTCCCCCTTTTGGATGTTTTATAGTCTTATGAAGATTAGATCTTGCAGGGTCACCTGGACTTCTTTCTGATAAAGGTATAGTTTTGAATGAAAAACTGAGTTTCATCAGAAAAAATTCTCTTCTAACAATCCTTAGTATGCCATTATTTGTATTATCTCACCCATGACAAGCATTTTTCTTCATAGCAATAGTTAGCAACTATTTTTTTTTTACTAGTCTTCTCATCTTCTTTCCAGCTTCAGGAAGGCCATACCATATGGTAGAGGAATCAGTTAGGGCCTTTCTAGCTGCCAGGTCTCTCAGGTCTCTGCATGGGTTTTTTTGAGGCTTAATTAGGTTATTTACAGCAGTAGTATTCAGTTCTTCATTTTTTTTTTGGTGCATTGGTGAATAGATCTTCTTTTATTGTGTGTTTGGATTCTTCTTGATGCTTGGACTTCTCCCACACCAACGGGTGGATAATGTTTCAAACAGATTTGAAGTATGCTGTTTAAGATTGGTAACTTTTGTATGTTTCCTTAGAGTACTATGCTTTTAAAAATTATAGAATTAAGAAATGAAAAGATGTTTATGTATGTGGTAAGAAATCTATCCTTCAACTTACAAAAACTAAAGGTTCAGAAATGAGCTTAAACCATTTTCATTTAGTCAAGGTCAAATATTCTGAGTCAGCATAGTGTTAGTAGAAGCAAACACAGTTGTTACTGTCACAAAATAAAACTATATAATTATTGCTTGTCTCAAAAAATTCATATGCTTCCCTCTGTGTGGATATGTATATGCATATATACTACTATATACTATTATATATAATGATATATATAACTGTCCATCTATCTCTATGCGCTGCGGCGGCGCACATACACACACTCATTCACACATTTGCATCAATTCCTATAACTCTTCCCAGGCATTTCTGAATTGTTTCTATTCTTCAGTGGCACAGTACATCCAGGACCCCCCCCCCCCTATTCCACCCCCATGCATTCTGTGTTCTGGAGGTGGGATTCCTCTGACTCTGAGGCCAACCTCTCTAACCACTGTACTACCCTGCCTCTCAGCAGATGCGTTATAACTGAATAATCATATGATAAATGTTACTTCCATAGCACCAAAAGGTAAAAACAAAATACAACATACGGGTCATTCATGTTCCAGTGGATTATTGAAGAATATAGGTTACTGCCAGCCAAATTTTGTATCTTATAATTAGTGCAGGGAGTATGAAACCTACTGGGATTTCCAGATTGGGAAACACTCTGCTAGACCTCTAGAGTTACGTGGTCCACTGCTAGTCTTCCCTTGCCTGTATGGAGCATTAGAATTTGTTTGAAGGTGTCCAGCTGTGTCTTTGCAGCAGTGGTGATTTGAGGCTGGGTCACTCTGTTTATCCAGAAGCAAGGCCTCTGCTTCTGACATCACTCCTTATCAACAAAGCCCTACTTTTCAAGAGTTCTTGAACTTTAAAGAATGCTAATTGGCCAAAGTATGTGTATTAAATGCCACTTGGCCTGGAAATTCATTCCTGAGCTTCTGGACAGTCTTTTTGACATATGTGATTATTCTGTGAGGCAACTCAGCTTTGATACATGTACAAGACCCTTAAGCAGCTTCAGATGTATGCATCTGTTGACTTTGGGGTGTGGAGTAGGATGATGGGGAGAGTAGTCTGTAATAGATTATTTCTTGAATTATCTCAAGGATGATATAGTGTGTTAAAATAATGGAATTTGATAGACGCCCAGGGGTCCAACTTGATTGACTTAGTAGTGTTTGAATTGGGTGTGAATGAGGAACTACTGAGTACCCACTTAAAGGTGATTAGATCTTGAATTTAAATTTAACCAACCCTGAGAAGGAGTGTTCTCAGAGGCTGTGGACTGCTACATCAACAGGAGACCACTCTCAGCCAATCAACTTGAAGAACCTCCCATTTCTGGGAGGAGGATAGGAAGTAGGAAGTTGAGGCTCGGCAGATGGGATCTCTCTTTTGGGTTCAAGACATTGGCGTGGTGGCAGAATTTTATGTGGGCTGTTAGGAAAGGAAAGATTTCTGTCTCTCTGGCTATACCAAATAGATCCAAGCTTTAATAAATCCTTAAAAGCCTAAACTCTTGATGAATTTATCAGTGATTTTAGCCAGTTTCCCCCAAAACTGAGGGAACAGATTAGAACACAAATTTAAATTTAAAAGAACACAGTTTGGTGACCGGTGAATAGGAAAGCTGAACCTTTGTCTTCTGATCTTCCAGTTGGGTAAGATTTTCCCCTCCCCTGTCCCTTTAAATTTGAAAGTACTGGTAAGTATCTGCTGTTTTCTCTTTAATTTTCAAGTGGGTTTTTAAACTTCCTAAGTACCCCTTTTCTAACTTTAGCTTCACTAATCAGAGAAGTGGAAAAGATCACTTGATACTTGGTCAGTTTGAATTTTTTTTTAATTAATAAAGTATTTTATTTTTTTCCGTTACATGTAAAGATAGTTCTCAACTTTTGTTTATACAAGCTTTACAATTCAGATTTTCTCCTCCCTCCCTCCCCCCTCCCCTAGGGCAAGCAGGTAATCTGATATAGGTTTTTTAGATATATAGATATATACATAATAACATTAATCCTATTTCTGCATTAGACATGTTAGAAGAGAAAAAATCAGAGCAATGATGAAAAACTTCAAAATAGAAAAAACAATAGCACCCAAAATAAAAGAAATAATATGGTTCTATTCAGCATCTATACTCCGCAAGTACTTTTTTTTTTTTTTTTTTTTCTTAGGATTTGGATATCCTCTCTATCAATGAGTTCCCTGGAACTCTTCTGTACCATTGCATTGGTGAGAAGAATATAGTCCATCACAGTAGATCAACCTCTCAGTGGTTGATGATACTGTATACAATGTTCTTCTGGTTCTGCTCATCTCACTTATCATCGGCTCACGTAAGACCCTCCAGGATTCTCTGAACTCCTCCTGCTCATCATTTCTTAAAGCACAATAGTATTCATTGTCTTCATATACCACAGGTCAGTTTGAATTATTAATGAATTTTTTTTATTCCTATCTTAGTTTTGTCGGTCTTTGTTATGTGTATGGAATGTTGGGCATGTCATGGAGGATATTAGAATGAGGATTATCCCCAGGATTCATTCCCCATAGGAAAGCTACTCATGGATTGGAATAAGGGAAAACTTATAGCAAATACAACCATGACCAGGGGAAAGCTTATTGAACTGTGTTTTATGTGGCATAATGCATTATAGGAAGAATTGCCCAAACATGGGTCATTTAATCCCCAAACATTGAGGCATTTGCAAAGAATCCTATGCCAATGCCTACCTGAACATTCACTTTATTGGAAAATCTGGGCCAGAACAAGCAGGGATTATCATACTGAAGATATAGGACAAGGAGAATCCAAGCCCAAGCTTAAAAACAAGGCCTCTTAAACCAAAATGCCCCAAAATACAACTTAGTCCAAACCTGAGATTGAATGCAAGGCATTTCAGACTGAAATTCCAAATGACCCAACTCCTGTTCCCTCTCCCTCAAAGACATTTTAAGTATATACCATTCAGCTCTGATGACTTCAAAAATCTATTACTTTGACTGTTTAAGGGTATAGGTGGGGCTGTTGGGCCTTAGAAGCTGAAGCTATCATAATTTAAAAAAACCCCAAACCAGGGGTTTAATGAGTTTGTTTATGGGATTATGTTTAAAAAAAAGGGGGGGGTGTGTTATTGAAACCTATTGCTTGGTTTATCAATGAACATGTTGAATATTGAGTCTTGGTGATTGAGGTTTTATTTCTTTTGGATAACTTGATTATCACTTCGAGTATCTGTTATTGTCATACTAGATAGAGAATTCATGTACAAGATGATGTGGTTTACTTGCTAAAAGTAGATTATATAATAGTGTCTAATATTATCAGCCATTTATATTTGTTTATCATTTATATGTCATTGTGACTATGTATACTCTGGGTATGGTTTGGAATTATTGTATATATTACAAGTATGTCCTGAGTTATGCAGTATAACATGCATTTTTTTGTTTTTGTTTTTGGTTTTTTTTTGCGGGGCAATGGGGGTTAAGTGACTTGCCCAGGGTCACACAGCTAGTACGTGTCAAGTGTCTTAGGCTGGATTTGAACTCAGGTACTCCTGAATCCAGGGCCGGTGCTTTATCCACTGTGCCACCTAGCTGCCCCACGCCACCTAGCTGCCCCTATAACATGCATTTTTACCATATTGTCTTTGGTGAAATTAATATGAGATTTATGAATTATGGAAATTTATCATTTCAGAGATTAATTGCTCTTACAATGAGCTTGATGCAGGCCCTGGTATGTACAACAGGAGGAAAGCCAGGTACACATAAGATGCCCTGATGAAGGCTGAGAGAACAGCCAAATACATTCAGGAAGTCCGTAGTTTGCTTATGATGGTGACTATGTGGACCACAATTGCTGAACATAGTCCAATTACTTCCTCTCTCCCTCCTAAAATGGCTTGGTGTCTTGGAAGCTCCAACACATGCACCTGGTTTAACTTGTTTGTTTGTTTTTTCCACTCATTCTGGTGGCATGGTCAGAATCCATCCACCTAGAGCCTAGTACAATTACTGGATGTCTTGGAACCATGAGATGTGGTATGGTAACCTTTCCGTAACATTTTCAGGTGTCATCACAGACACATTACTAAATTTGGCCTTGATCCAGACACATGGTAGTAAAAAGTGTTATAGATTGTATAACTGCCTCGACTCTGTATTATATGGGTATAAATCCTCCAAAAAAGGGGGAATGTAATACGCTGTATATATCAAATTTAAATATTAGTTATATTTTGAAGAACTCTCACTGTTTAATTTGATCATTGACAATGCTATACTAAGGATTAGTAAAAATCTACCAGTTCAACAGCTAAAGAAGCAAAAGAGTCCAGAGACAACCAGAGTCCAGAGACAACCAGAGCCCAGACCAGAGTCCAGTTTCCCTGATGACATCTCAACACTCAAAGATGACAAGATTTCAAAGACTTTAAATGAACAGTTTTATTTTGTTTTGTTTTCCTTCTATTATTATATATACCATTTGTAATATGTATTCTCTGTAGAGGTCCTCCCTCTATAGACAGTGTCAAACTGCCGGACAAAATTTTCCCTTTCTCTTTTTCCTATATTGTTATTTACATATTGTTTGTTAGCATAGGGTATTATATTCTGTTATTTTTACTGTTTCATCAAGGAAACACTCTGTGTTTCCTCTGTTCCTTGAAGAAACAAAGGGGGGGGAATGTGTTAAAATAATGGAATTTGGTAGACACCCAGGGGTCCAACTAAGTGTGTTTGAATTGGGTGTGAATGAGGAACTACTGAGTACCCACTTAAAGGTGATTAGATCTTGAATTTAAATTTAGCCAACCCTGGGAAGGAGTGTTCTCAGAGGCTGTGGACTGCTACATCAACAGGAGACCACTCTCAGCCAATCAACTTGAAGAACCTCCCATTTCTGGGAGGAGGACAGGAAGTAGGAAGTTGAGGCTGGCAGATAGGATCTCTCTTTTGGTTCAAGACATTGGCGTGGTGGCAGAATTTTATGTGGGCTGTTAGGAAAGATTTCTGTCTCTCTGGCTATACCACATAGATCCAAGCTTTAATAAATCCATAAAAGCCTAAACTCTTGGTGAGTTTATCAGTGATTTTAGCCAGTTTCACCAAAACTGAGGGAACAGATTAGAACACACATTTAGATTTTTAAACAACACAATAGTCAGTGACGTTGAGAACTGAAGTTTATCTCAGAGTAGACAGTGTAATTACCTAGTGTACTACTAAGACTGGCCTTGAGAGAAGCTACTATTATTTTAATGTGTGGGCAAGGACATTTGTGGAAGATATAAATACAAAAAAACATACAAAATGATCTTTTGAAATGTTGGCATGCAAATTAATGAGGCTTCTAGGCCTTTATACTTTTAAAGAAAACCATTACCCTTAACATATGATTGAAAAAGATTACAATAAGCCATCCTTAACATAAAAAGTGAAAGAAGTCTCCCAAAATGAGGAGTTGTAGATACAACCAAAGTGGACAATGACTAATGTAAATATTACTTATAGTAATAATACTGGCTTGATCCATATCTTAGCCTTATTTCTTTTTTTTTTTCTTTCTTTCTTTCCTTTTCTTTTTGGGTAGGCAATGAGGGTTAAGTGACTTGCCCCAGGGTCACACAGCTAGTAAGTGTCAAGTGTCAGAGGCCGGATTTGAACTCAGGTCCTCCTGAATCCAGGGCCGGTGCTTTATCCACTGCAACCACCTAGCTGCTGCCCCCTTAGCCTTACTTCTAAAGGTGGAAATTTCTCTTCAGTAGTGGAAATAGGAATGTGGGTCACAGAAGTAAAAATGAGACCCTGGCTTAGGGGGAAAAAAAAGCTACTTTGGGATGTGCCTGCCCACAAGGAACTATATTTTACTATAAAAACTTGAAATATGCTTCCTCAGGTGGTAGTGAGGAGGTTCCCCCTCACTTTAGGGTCTTGGAGGTCTTAAGGAGAAGTCTAGGTAGCTATTGGGTGTGTTATAGAGGTGACCCTTGGTTATGAATTGAAATACATATGAATCTCAAATATCCCTTGTAGCTTTTGAGATTCCTTGGATTCCAGAGTATAGGTAAAATAAGATGAATTCTGAGATTTTTTTTACAAGTCTTCGAAGCTTCAGACTAAATAACTCGCAGTTTATTCAACCATTGCTGACAAGACATATTTTCCAGACTTTGTCATTTTGATTGTTTTTCTTTGGCACTATAACCATCTATCAATTTGACATTAAAATGTTGTACCCATGTATACTGAGAAGGTGAACGATAGGAAAAAGGCTCCAGTATATGCCAAAATACTTGTCACAGCACATGGAAATTTTCAATTGATTTCCATTGTTTGATTAGTATCTTTATTTCAGAATATACCCTTTTCTGTCTCCTTATCAGCTGGTAAGGCAGCTGGTAGAATAGTCACTAGAGAACTGGGCCTGGATTGAGAAGCCTTGACACTAAGGGTATCTGTCCTTAGACTTACTAGCTGTGTAGCCTTGGGCAAGTCACTTGACTGCTTCTTGCCTCAGTTTCCTCAACTGCAAAAGGAGGATAACAATAGCATCCATATCCCAGGATTGTGAGGAAGTGCTTAGCACAAAGAGTAAGTGCTATATAAATTCTGATTCCCTTCTCTTCTCTCTGTTCTAGCAAGCTATTTTTTATTTTTAAACAGGCAATATCAGCAAAGCTAATGCACACATCAACTGAGTCTAACAGTTTGTGCAGTGTGCCACACTCCTAGTGGGGGTGGGGGAAGATGAAGGGACTGAGGTGCATTTGGGGACAAACTTGGCCATTATAATTACATAGAACTCTGTTTTAGGATTTTTATGGGGGGGGTGCTATTCTTTAACATTTGCACTTTTGTTCTGATGTATGTTATTTTCCTGGTTCTTATCACTTCACTCCATAACAGCATTTATTGTCATAGCAAAAAACTAAAGTAAACAGAGAGTGTATGGTGGGGGTGAGGGGGAGGGCTGATCTTAGGGAAATGGTTGAATACAGTTGTGGCATCTAAATGTATAAAATATTGCTACATTATAAGAAATGGAAAGTGTGAAGAATTCAGAGGGACTTGAGAATTGGTGCAGAGTGTAGGAAACATCTGGAAAAACAGCATACGTAATAACTTTGATAATGAAAACAAAAACACTAATTCTGAAAGCCTTTCTAAAACCATAACCTTCTTAATCAGGAAAATATTGGCTCTGGCTGTATTTTCTTAGGTTTTTCAGACCAGGGAAGGTATGAGAGAAAATGAGTTTCTTTTGTCATCACCTGAGATTTCACAAGGAGGAGGAGCCACTAGTGCACTGTTAGAAATCAACTCTTATGCTGCTTCCACTCATGACTTCAAGTGGGCTCAAGTCCTAATGAATAGCTAGCTATTTGACTGCAAAAGCTGAAGAATGATTGAAAGAGAGTTTGATGAACAGAGGATACAAGAAAAACAGCTCTAAGTATAAAAGGTAAATAACTAAATTTAAAAATGAGATATTTTAAACTTAAATTTTAAAAGATTTTTTTTTATTAAAAAATAGAATGAAAACAAGATGCAAATGTTTATCCCAACTGCTCACTAGAACAATAGTGTTTCATTAATTTTGTAGTAAAAGATGTAAAATAGAGGGATATCAGAACTTCAGTTAAGATCATGCTTGTTTTAAAACAGAAATTCTTAACCTAGGATCCATAACTCCCCTACTCAAACAGATGATTAAGGAGATTTCAGGGGGTTTGTGAACTTGGATAGGAAAAAAAAAAGTCTTTATTGTCACTAATCTCTATCTGAAATTTAGCATTTGCTTTGATGATTTAAAATCATTGCTCTGAGAAGGGATCTATAAGCTTTATCAAAGATTGACATAGGGGTTTGTACATGACTTTCAAAACTTAAGAACCCCTGTTGTAGAGTATGTTTTTAAGAGTTATCTGTTGAATGTAAATCTCATTTAGAAATTTTCTTGTTAATTAAATACCAGAGAATATAGTCTTTGGCAAATGAGTGGAACTACAAAACACTTTAATTATGAGGTTTTAAAACTCATCCTGTTACTCTTATGCTCTTTGGTATGTATATATACATACATATATATATATATATATATATATATAAAATCTTTCATTTTCTAGGAAAGGAATAAAACATCAGTTCTTAGATTTTGCAATACATTAAAAAATGCAATCCTGTATAAATTAGTGTTTTTATTTTCAGTTGAATAAATTATTGAGTGACTGCCAGCTGTAATGTAAATAATTGGAGCAAATTTGAAGTTCTCTAGAAAACACTATTGATTCTATGGACAGAGTTTGAAAGAGCAACTGAGGAGTAAAGGAGGAGGGAACCTAATGAGATGTTATTTGTTTTGGTAACTTTTTTGGTTTAACAGTTTCTGGTTAAGAAAGATGCTGGAATTTCGCAAACAGCTTAGAGAAATAGAACAACATAGGAAAAGATAGGGTAACTTAGGGCGGGCCTGGCATATATTCTTAGAATGATTGTACTTCACATCCAGAAGGAATTCACCAAGAAATCTCCTATTTTTTCTCTATTCTAATCTGAATTGATGTAGACATTTAAACTGAGCAGGAACTTGTAGGATTTGTTATCCTGTCTTAATAGTAGTTCAGATAAAACCATTTTCCTTTAATAATAATGCTTAATTTAACAACAGCAATAGCAATTATGCCATTTTAAGATTCTCTTATTTTTAGCAAAATGAAGAAAATTGTTAATTTCATATTCTTATGCTTTTATACACTAAGATTTGATAATTTAGTAATAGTGTTGATATCTTAAAACTATCATTGTGTATATTCTTGTACAAAATATTTCATGGTTTCCTGAATTAGTCTAGTATGTAGTTCATTTCCCAAAGCTGACCCATTGTCAATTGGGCATGTATTTTGAGAGTGTTTTTCCCCCCAGTAGTTATGAATTCAGGGTTTTCCATCTACTTTAGCCTTTGGAAGATTTACAAAACTGCTGACTGCAGAGGGCTATGGGCTTTGATTTTGAGAGAGCAAAGCCAATTGGCCCACACAGGAGTCAAGCCTGTGACCTTGTCTTCATTAGCATGCTGCAGTGCTCTGACTGAGCTAACTAGATACTTTCTCAAGCTAAGAATTCTTTCTTTTATACTCTTTAAAGTCTATAGGCATTGCTATGTTGTTATTATTATTATTTTTTACAAAATTATACTATTGTTACCTCTTAACATTGAGGTGTTCCAATGAGATACCTTGTGGTCAGAATTTTTTTAAACTGAAGTAGAAACATGTAGTAATAAACAAGCACTTAATTAAGTGTCTATTAGGTGCCAAGCACTGTGCAGTAACAGGAATGGCAATGTATTTCAGGAACTGGTTCTAGCATAATATAACACTAAGCTGAATGATGTCAGATTTATCAAGGAACCCAAAATATAGGTTATAATGTAAATATTAACATTTAAGAAGATTATCCATTTAATAAAATAAAAAATAGTTTGCTAGCTTCCTATTTCCCATAGGTAAACCTGTTAACCAATGACCTGGAAATTGCACAGGGCATCATTTATAGAGGTAGATTTTTAAGTGTTAAATATATATGTCCTTCATTTAATTCTTCCATTCTGCTAGACTTACCATTAGCTCCCCTATCCCTCGAAGCTCAAAGTCGTATAAAATATAATTTGTCTTGAATTATTTAGGATTGTCTGTTAACCTAACCTAAGCAGTTTTATAGCCTACATCTTTTTTTTTTTTTTAAGTGAGGCAATTGGGGTTAAGTGACTTGCCCAAGGTCACACAGCTAGTAAGTGTTAAGTGTCTGAGGCCAGATTTGAACTCAGGTACTCCTGAATCCAGGGCCGGTGCTCTATCCACTGAGCCACCTAGCTGCCCCTATAGCCTACATCTTAAAGGGAAACAGCAAGTAGCAGCTTGTCTTCTGTGGTATGAATTACTCTATGCAGTTTGTGGAGTTTTAAAATTTCTCCGAAAATACTATCAAAATTATTACAAAGAAGCTTCCTTTTCTGAAGGTTTCATTAATTGTGGCATCATTGTAGACTTTGATACATGAATGACTGGACCAGCTACTTGTGTCATCCTTGAACATAATAAACTACACAAATATATACCATACAGATATAAAAATATAAATATATCTATGTATATATTTATCCCATATAGCTTATTTGCTTCCCCTATAACTTTTTTTCCAACTTATTTTATTATTTTTTTTTGTTTCCTTTTTTTTTTTTTTGGCGGGGCAATGAGGTTTAAGTGACTTGCCTAGTGTCACACAGGTAGTAAGTGTCAAGTGTCTGAGGTCGCATTTGAACTCAGGTCCTATTGACTCCAGGGCCGGTGCTCCTATCCACTGCACCACGTAGCTGCCCACCCTGTAACTTTCACTCAAGGCTATGGCTATAAATTTAGGAACCTCATGAACGAATTTCTGGTCAAACTAATAATAGTTCATAATTTGTCATAATTATTAACAGTTTTCAGAAGGGATTATAGTTCGTTAGCATTACTGGTTATTTGCTATACGTTATATGAAACAGGAAGGAAGTATAAATATTAATTTACATATCTTCATGAAGAATCAAGACCACATGGCTATTACTTGGCATTTATATAACTGCTAGCATTACATAGAAATGCTAGGTTTTTTCTGATGCTGTTGAAGATAGGATGTTGGGTTGACGTTTTTTTTTCCTGCCAAAAATGAGTATCATTTAACAGCTATGATCAACCTCTGTTAGATGTTGTTTGAAAAATAGCGAAGTTTCTTTAGAATTTAGCTATCGGATAATTTACTTATACATTGATATGAGACTAGTTTAGCATTATAAACTTATATTCTGATTTAAATGTCCAGTTATCAGTGAACACTCAAATGGTGAATTTACTTAATAACTTTGTAAAACAAAAAATTGGGGAAGGGAGAAAGGAAAGTTTACATTTCTCATTGCTAGCTGCTACATGATTGTAGAATGTTACTTTTATCCCCAAATGGGTAAGCTTTCATGGGAAACTAACAATAACATTTTTTAGTTGATCTGTGGGCTGTTTCTTTAATGGGGAACAGAAATATCTGCATATGGATTAAAAGAAACTGATATTAGCAATGTATTCAGATGAAGGAAAAAGTTTTCATTATCTTTTTTTTTTTTTTCAAAAGCTATTGGAGATATCTATACCAAAGGTTTCACCAAATAAAGTGTCTTTGCCAGCAATGATTAGAGAGAGGTTGTAAAGAATAGGAACTCAAGATGTTTTGGATTAATAATTAATGCTACATTTTTGAAATGGAGCAGCACATACTAAAAACAGACAGTAGATGCCTATTTCATCTAGATCATGTTTCACTAATGCTATTTTATTTATTGCTTGAGGCTGTAGGTTTATGGTCAGCAGATCATAGAATCAGAGATTTAAATTAGAATGGGAAGTCATCCAGTCCAAACACATACATTTCCATTAAAGGAATTAAGTTATGATACTAATCCAATGTTACCCAGGCAGTAAGTGACTGATGCAAGACTTGAATTCGGGTCCTCTGGGCGCTAAGGATCTTTCTTTTTAAAAATAAAATTTGATATCTTTTTGTTTTAAAATTGCCAAAATTTTTTGAGTATCCTTCTCTTCCATCCCAGAGAGCCATCCCATATAACAAATTAATACTTAAATATGTTCCCCCTCTCATTTTGTGTTATTTGAATAGTTTATTTTTCCCTAATTGCATGTAAAAACAATTTTTAACATTGATTTTAAAAAAAAAATTGGGTTCCAAAGTCTCTCCCTTTCTTCTTTTTTACCTCTCTGAGTATGGTAAGCAGGTTTGTAATAGGTTATATTTGTGCAGTCTATGTAAGACATAGTTCCATATCAGTCATGTTGTCTAAGAAGACACAGACCAAACAACACCCCCCCCCAAAAAAAAATGGTATGCTTTGATCGGCATTCAGACTCTGTCAGCTCCTTTTTCTAGAGGTGGATTAGTGTTTTTTCATCATGAGTCCTTTGGAATTGTCTTGGATCATTGTATTGCTGAAAAACCGCTGTCAATCACAGTTGATTTATCATACAATAATTGCTGATACTGTGTACAGTGTTCTTCTGGTTCTGCTCACTTCACTTTGCATCAGTTTATGCAATTCTTTCCAGTTTTTTTTCTGAAATCATCCTGCTTGTCATTTCTTTCTTTTCTTTCTTTTTTTTTTTTTAATAATAAACACTTTTATTTATAGTTTTGGGCTGCAACCTTTATCCCTCTTTTCCTCCTCCCCCTCCCCCTTTCCTGAGGCAGCAAACAATCATGCATGATTATACATGTATGATTATGCAAAACATTACCATACTTGTCATTTTGTACAAGAAAACTTGATCAAAAGAAAAAAAGGAAAGTGAAAAATAGCATGCTTTGGTCTGTTCCATCAATATCAGTTCTTTCATTGGAAGGGATAGCATGCTTCTTCAATAGTCCTTGGGATTGTCTTGGATCATTGTATTGCTGAGACCAGTCAAGTCTTTCACAGTTCTTCATCAAACAATATTGCTGTCGCTGTGTACAATGTTCACTTGGATCTTCTCATTTCACAATATATTATTTGCATACATGTCTTTCCAGGCCCTTTCTGAAATCATCCTGCTTGCCATTTCTTATAGCACAATAATATTCCATCATCATCATATACCATAGTTTGTTTAGCCTTTCCCCAGCTGATGGACATTCCTTTGATTTCCAATCTTAGACACCACAAAAAAAAGCTGTTATAAATATTTTTGTATAAATAGGTATTTTTCTCTTTTGGGGGATGTCTTTGGATCTAAATTTAGCAGTGGTATTGCTGGATCAAAGGGTATATGCACAGTTCTATAGCCCTTTGTACACAGTTCCAATTGCTCTCCAGAATGGTTGGATTAGTTCACAGTTCCACCAACAATGCATTAGTGTTCCAATTTTTCCACAGCTTCTCCAACATTTATTATTTTCCTTTTTTGTTGCATTAGCCAATCTGATAGGTGTCAGGTGTTACCTCAGAGTTGCTTTAATTTGTACTTCTCTAATCAATAATGATTTAGAGTATTTTTTTCATATGGCAATAAATAGCTTTGAGTTCTTCATCTGAAAACTGCCTGTTCATATCCTTTGACCATTCCTCAATTGGGGAATGACTTACATTATTATAAATTCATTTAGTCCCCTATATATTTTAGAAACGAGGCCTTTATCAGAAATACTGGCTGTAAAAATTGTTTTCCAGCTTTCTGTCTCCCTTCTAATTTAGACTGCATTGCTTCATCTAGTTATTTTAAATGGAATTTCTCTTTCTACCTCTTGCTGCTGGACTTTTTTGGTAATAAATAAAAATGCTTATGATTTATGTGGGGTTTTATATTCTTCAACTTTGCTAATTGTTAATTATTTCAACTAGTTTTTCTAGTTGATTTTCTAGGATTCTCTAAGTATACCATCTTGTCATCTGCAAAGAGTGAGTTTCATTTCCTCTTGCTTATTCTAATTTCTTCAATTTCTTTTCTTCACTTATTGCTATAGCTAACATTCCTAGTACAGTTTTGAGTAATAGTGGTGAGAATGGGCATCCTTGGTTTCAATCCTGATTTTATTGGGAAGGCTGCTAACACCCCACATATAGATAATGCTTGCTGATGGTCCTAGATACTACTTATCATTTTAAAGGAAGCTCCATTTATTCTGTGCTTTCTAAGGTTTTTAATAGGAACTGGGTGTTGTATTTTCTCAGTAGCTTTTTCCCAGAAACAACATAAATCTTTGTTTCTTTGCTTGCTTTTGTACGCAATTGGGGTTGACTTGCTAATACGTGTCTAAGGCCAGATTGAACTCCCTAGGCCCTAGCTCCTAAAATATTATGACTTTATATTTAGATTGTTCTATGGATTTTAAATTTATTGTATGTTATTTACAGTGCTAGCTTAAAACCTATTTTTCACCCAACTCCTGTTGAAGTTTCCCACCAATTCTAGTTGAATAAATCATTTTTTTCTTAGTACTTTATGTTCTTGGGTTTATTAAAGACTAGATTACTGTGCATGTTTCTTATGAGGCTTGCTAATTGAACAAATTCCACTAATAAAGTTACTTGTGGGTTTTTTAAAAAATACAGTACCAGATAATTATGATAAGTACTATTTGTAATATAATTTGACTTCTAATGATACCAAACCCCTTTGTTCTCACCTTTCCCTATTATTTTCTAGATACCCATAATTTTTCATTCTTCCCTTGTGAATTTATTGTTTTGTCTAATCCTATAAACTATTCCCTTGGTTATTTGGTATTGTGTTAAATTTGTGTACTTAGGTACATTTAGTGCTGCCTAGCCATGAACATTGAATACTTGTTTATTTTTTTGTCTTTATTTCTGTGAAATGACATTGTAGTAATATTTATATTTTGTATGTGTATCCTGGTTGGTTAACTCCTAGATAGTTAATGAATCTTCTTTTCTTTTCTCTTTTTGATGGGGTAGCGAGGGTTAAGTGACTTCCCCAGGGTCACACAGCTAGTGTCAAGTGTCTGAAGCCGGATTTGAACTCAGGTCCTCCTGAATCCAGGGCTGGTGCTTTATCCACTGCACCACCTAGCTGCCCCATGAATCTTATTCTGAATGGCATTTCTCTTTCTTTTCTTTCTAGTTTCTGTTATTATATAGAAATGCAGATGTTTTTGTGGTTTTAGTTTGTATCTGACTTTATTGAAGCAATTGTCTTGCTTAATTTATCTCATTGATTCTCTAGGGTTTTCTAAGTAAGATTATATTGGGAAATAGAAATAGTTTTCACTCCTTAGCAGTAAAATTATTCCCTTAATTTATTTTTTGTTACTGTAATTAGCGTTTTGATACTGTGTAAAATAGTATATGAACCAATGTACATCTTTGTCTGATATTATTGGGAAAGCTTCCAGTGATTTTTCCTTACAAATAATGCTAGCTATTGGTTTTAGATACGTGGTTTTGATGATATTAAGGAAGAATTCCTTCAACTGTATGATTTTTAGTGACTTTTAATGAATTGAGTGTCATACTTGTTGAAAGTTTTTCTCATACATCTATTGATATAATCACTTTATTTTCAGGTTCTTGGGGGGGCAACTTATGTGATTTTTTTCATATTCCTAGTTTTCCCATTGGTGTTCTCCTTTAATTCTGCTATAAGTTTAACCTAGATTATAATAGATAATTATTTTTTGCTGTAAACCATTTTGCCAATATTTTATAATAATTTTTGCAATTAATGTTCATTAGTGATATTGGCTAAGTTTTTTATCCCTTCCTGATTTGAGAATCAGGTCCATATTTGTCTCATGGAAAGCATTTGTTAGACTGCAATCTTTATTTTTGAAAATGATTATGTGTGTGATATAATTCACTAATAGATCAGAATCACAGAAGCCTCGGGGCCTCAGAGGCCCAAATGTGTTCCAACCCGTACCTGAATGAGTAATCCCTTTGACCAAAGTTTGGTCATTCAGGCTTGCTTGAGGATTATACTTGTTACCTCTCTGCTAGATTGTATTCTCATTTCTTCCCTGTTTTTTGACCTCTTGATGAACCAGTTCAGTTACATTATCTTTTTCTTTTGAGTCCTTTGCCTCCTTATTGTAAGAAAGGTCTTGCCCTTCCAAACCTCAGCCTTGGAGGTCCTCTGCCTTCGCTTCTACATGTGCTGCTTAGTGAAGCTGTAGTGACCATGAAACCATATTAGAATTCACCACCCCGCACCCCCAATTGTAAGCTCCAGTGGTTTTTCATCTTCGTAGGATCAAATACAAAACCCTCCACGTGGTATATCAAAGCCCTTCCCACCTTTCTAGTCATCTTATACTTTAGTCTCTTTCCTTCCCCTACGTACTTTGTGATCCAATGACATTCTATTTCCAGATTCTGGGAATTTTTGCTGGCTGTCCAAATGCATGGAATATTCTCCCCTCTTCACCTCTTACCTCCTGCTCTCCTTCAAGTCCCCACCTTCTACAGGAAGTCTTTCCTAAACCCCTCAGTGCCTTCCCTCTGCTGATTATTTCCCGTTTATCTTGTATGTAGCTTGATTGCACTTAGTTGTTTTCATATTCTTCCTTCATTACTCCTACCCCAGCCTTGTTTGAACTGTGAGCTCCTAGAGATCCAGGGACTGCCTTTAGGTTCTTTTTTGTAACTTAATGTGTAGGTGTCTGGTACAGAGTAGGTACTTAATAAATGCTTATTAACTGGCATTTTAACAGTCTTTCCTAAAATGTGGTTCTCCAAATTGTGCACTAGGACTTAAAGTTTGCTATGACTAGGGAAATAAGACCTTTTTTAGTTGAGCACATTGCTTTCAATGTAGCCTAAGATCACATTAGCTTTTTTTACCCCCAGCTATATCCAAGCATTTGACTAATTTAGCTTCGTTTACTAAATCCCTTCAGGTCATTTTTATATGAAATGTTGTCTAGCCTGTCTCCCATGTCTTGTACTAGTAAAGTTGATTTCTGAACTTAAAGCATACTTAATCCCTATTAAATTTTTAGCATAAGATTCAGCATAATATTTTAGCTTGTCAAAATAATAGATTTGGTTCAATATCCTAGCTTGTCAAGATCTTGACTGTCATCCAACATGTTAGCTGTTCCTACTAGCTTTGAGTCATCTGCAAATTTGATAATATGTCATATATCCTTTAATTTATATCCTGAAAAACATATAAAGAGTACAGGGCCAAAAATACCCATGTAATCCATCTAACAACCTCCTTTCAAGATAGAATACAAACCATGACTGACTATTTATTAGTCTTTCATTAATGGTTAGCCATTGAGAGAGTTATTTTTTAAAAAAATTTTTTTTCTCTGTCAATTAAATTTTTGCATTCACTTTTTAAAATTTTGAGTTCCAAATTCATTTCCCACCCCATTGAGCAGGGACATTGTATCAGTTATACATATGAAGTCATGCAACATAATATTTCCATATTAGCCATGTTTGCAGAAGACAAAAATAAAGCAAGAAAAATAAAGAAAATTTTAAAAGCTCCATTTTAATCTGTACTCAAGAATTGATCAGTTATTTTTCCGGAGGTAGATAACATTTTCATCATGGTCATTTAGAATTGTCTTGGATCATTGTCTTGATCAGAGTTGCTAAGTATTTCCAAGTTGATCATTGTTATAGTATTGCCATGATTTTGTACAGTGCTGTCCTAATTCTGCTAATTTCACTTTCTGTCAGTTCATTAAGTCTTCCTAGGTTTTGTTTTTTTTTAAACCATCCATCCTACTTGTTACTTTCTTATAGCACACAGAATTCCATTACAATCATATCTTGTTCAGTCATTCCCTAATTAATGAACATCCCTTCAATTTACCAGTTCTTTGCCACCACAATTCATTCAGCTATTTTTAAAAACCATAATGACGGCTTTAGTTGGTATCTGTCCCATCTTTTAAAAAATATCATGAGAGACATTGTCAGATATCTTGCTGAAATCTAGATATCAAGTAAACCATAATATTCCTTTCAACTATCAGTGTGATAGCCCTATTTTTTAAAAAAAAATTTATTTAACTTATTTTTGTGGGGCAATGAGGGTTAAGTGACTTGCCCAGGGTCACACAGCTAGTAAATGTCAAGTGTCAGAGCTGGACCTGAACTCAGGTCCTCCTGAATCCAGGGCCAGTGCTTATCCGCTGCACCATCTAGCTGCCCCTGATAACCCTCTATGGGTTTTTTTTTTGTTGTTGTTTGTTTGTTTTGCAGGGCAATGGGGGTTAAGTGAACTTGCCCAGGGTCACACAGCCAGTAAGTGTCAAGTGTCTGAGGGCTGGATTTGAACTCAGGTCCTCCTGAATCCAAGACCAGTGCTTTATCCACTGCTCCACCTAGCTGCCCCCCCTGATAACCCCTCTTAAAAAAGGAAGTAAAATTTATTTTGGTGGAACTTTTAGAATATTTTATGAATGTTTTTGTTTTTACAAAAAATCACTTCTCAAAACCACCGCTTTTTTCACCTTATTTTCCCTGCAACAAAAAGCTTTTCAGTAACATCTTCCAAAATAGTATCAGCATCTGGCAGTATATGGAACATTCCTTACACATAGTCTAACATCTCTTATCTTTTTCTGTTGTCCTCTGGTATTATCTTAAATTATATTGTTGTAGTTATCGTGTATATTGTTTTTCCTGATTGTGCTTTTATCACTTTGTATAAATTCTTTTGCTAGTCCTTATGTTTTTCTGAATTCTTCATATTCTTACTGTCTTATGGTACAATAATAGTTCATTGTGGGTTTTTATATCATAATTTGTTCCACCACTGCCTCATTTGCTTTTGTACTTACTTTGTTTTCAGTTTTTAGCTACTACAAAAAGCAATATATTTTGGTAAGTTTGAGACTTTTGTTTTCATCATTGACCTCTTTGATATGTACATAAATTCTGTAGTGAGATTGTGGAGTTATGGGTCTTTAACATGTTTAATAACTTTTCTTGAAAAATTTTGAATTGCTTTCCAAAATGGTTAGGTGAATTCAACAGCCCACTGTCGGCATATTAATGTGTTTTGTTTTCTCCTCAGTCTTTCCATCATTGACTGTTTTTGTCTCTTATCATCTTTGTCTATTTGATAGATCTGAGGTGATACCTTAGAATAGCTTTAACTTTGTATTTTTCTTATTATTGCGTATATACTGCGTTTAATGTGATTTTCGAAAGATTATACTTGTTTTAAAAAACTATTTTATCATTTGATTATTATTGAATAGTTTTGTCTTTTTATTGATCACAAGCCAATATGTCAGAGGTGGGATTTGAAACTCAGAGATTTTTTCTGATCTGAGGCATTCTACCACATGCCCATGCAGCCTCTCATCCCTCTTTTTGCTAATAAGTCATCCGTTACAACCTGATATCCTAAGATTAGAAAATCACAAATTTCTAACTGGGTAAGTGTAGAGATGAAACTGGGCTATTAAAATAAGGAACAATTACCAGAGGAGAGATAGTAAGGAGCTGTAGCGAATAACTAGAAAGCAAAGAACTATATGTAACAATGGATTCATTCATTCAGTAGCCATTTATGTAGTGCCCTAATACAAAACAAAAGTACTAGGCAAGGGCAAGATTCAAAGATCCATAAAAAACGTCTGTAATGTTGTGGTGCTTACAATATAGCAGGAGAAATGCAATGCATATACAATTATATACTATTACAAATGTTTCAGTAAATTAAGGTTCCATGATTTCATTAGTGCAGTACTCCCTGCACTGGTAATAGATTGCAATCTGTCTACTCCTTTGCAACTGTTGTCTTTTTTTTACATAAATACTTAACAAAGGACCTGATCAGACATTGTAGGGGCCTTCTTCATGGTCCTCTTTTAATGTTTTGTAGGCTACAAGTGAAACACTAAGAATGGTCCGTATGTTTGTTGTTATTCATCGTCATTACATGACAGATTCATCTCCTTTCCAGTCATACATATCCTTCATGAATCTTTTACACAACTTCTTGTGTACAGTTGATCATTGGCAATATGCAGCTGCCTGCTTTTCTTTGCACTTTGGGTAGCCTGCATTTGTGATATTTCACAGATTGTGGTATTCTAAAATTTTCAGCTATATATCACTGGGAGAATGTTGGTTATGGAAAGATGAACTTTTTTGGCAGCAAGCTCTTGAGCATCATTGAAAGTATTTTGCAGTTTTTCTAATGTGATCCAACTCGATTTCCTCCTATTCAATTCCACACCTATCTCAGCCCACTTCAGTGCTATTCAAGATATGTGTTCTACTGGATTAAGATTGACCGTGAGGGGGCAGCTAGGTGGCGCAGTGGATAGAGCCCTGGCCCTGGATTCAGGAGTACCTGAGTTCAAATCTGGCCTCAGACACTTGACACTTAACTAGCTGTATGACCCTGGGCAAGTCACTTAACCCCCATTGCCCCGCCAAAACAAACAAACAAACAAAAGATTGACCGTCAGTCTTCATGTCATAATTGGGGCAATATGTATTCTTCACCCATCTTATTTTTTCTAGAGTCAGTGGCTAGACTAATACTCCTTTAAATGAAGATATCTCACTGAAGAGAGAGGCTCTGTAGTGTTTTGGGACCCAGCATATTTAGCACAGTAACATTTGCAAATGGGAATCCTTTTATTTTGGACTTTGTGTAAGACATTTTCCATGACATCAGCAAATAACTTTGGTGAGTGTATTTATCATAAATGAGAGAGATGTGCAACTAAAATATTATGCAATAACTACTGCAAAATTAGACTAAAAAGAGAATAAGATTGGTGCAAAATGCTATGTGAATTTAGAGAAGGAAAAAGATCAGAGTTGTGTTGTGTGTGTGTGTGTGTGTGTGTGTGTGTGTTTGGGGGGATTAAGAATGGTGTCCCTGCTGGGCTAGCATATTAATAGGGCACCGTGGAATATGGAGGTCAAAGGGGTGTCAGATGTATACCTTTTGCAACAGGTGAGACAGTTTTCTAGAGAGGATGTGTCATGCTGTGGGGTTGTAGGAAAAATAGTGTTAATTTATAGGGATAACTGATTACACTTATACTTATAGGATCCAGAACTAGAATGACCTTAGAATCATCTAGTCTGACAACGTCTTCACCTCTCTATGAGGGAAACTGAATCTGGAGAGGCACGTAACTTTTTTGAGGCCACACAAGTAGCAAGTGGCAGAGCCAGGACCTGGAACTTGAATCCTCTGATTCCAAATTGAATGTGTTTCACTAGCCCACCTCTTCTAGGGGACGCCTATAGGATGGTGGTAGTTAGTGAAGTCAGAAAGGAATGGACAAGATAATTACATGGTCGTTAGCAGAGTGTGTGAAACAGTATATAGGATCGGTGGTGCCCTTGATGTTGTCTCCTCATGGTGTCCATGATAGTGGATGTGGAATGTTTGTTCACAGATGTCTGTGTTGGTGTGCTGGGACCACTTCTCAGCCCCTCAGGCACACAGTAGATTCCAGCGATGAGGTAAGCTTAGGGATAAAGAAAGAAACTGTTTCTCAGAGTAACAGAATCTGCTTCACCTTATTTTTTTTAGAACCTTATCATAAAAGAGAAGTGGGAATCTTAATATACATAGAAAAAATAGGTTTTAGTTTAGGTTTAGGGTGCCTTTGAGCCTAGTAATTGATTCATCAATAATAATGACTGTGGACTAAGAGAACTAAAAAATAGCTGTAATAATGAATTAATGGATCAATTATTAATTGAAAGAGCAAGTTAAAGTGGATTTCCTTTACTGAATCAAAGAGAAATCTTAGTGAAAGGTCTTTGAGTGCAAGTGCATGTCAGTTTGAAAATTTTTGTGTGAGATTCTCCAAGTTACAAGAAACATGGATTATAGGATTGAGAGTTAAAAAGGGACTTTAGGAATCATGTAGTCCAAGTCTGCCTTTTTTTAGATAAGGGAACTGAGGCTCAGAGATGCTTACTGAGTCCCAAGATCATACAAGTAGTAAGCAGCAGGGCCAAGTCTTAGTCCCAAGTCATTGCTCTTTGGGCCACACAATGCCCAGCTTGCTTTAATAACTCACTCTAGAACAAAAGACTGTGGTGAGTTGGGAAGAGTGTTTCAGCAAGCCAGAAGCCACTGACCTTCAGAACTGATAAGGAAGGGTGGGTAGAGTCCTCTAGAGGCTGCAGAATCACTGGGTTTGGTGCTAGAAGTAATGAAAATAAGTGGATTTATGCCAAGTCCATAAGTACCAGGCACAGTGACACCAAGAAGATACAGCAGAAAGAACTTCTTTCTGAAGAGGCTATTCACCTTTCTATCCTGCTGGAATCAATCAACAAGTATTTACTTATTTATTTAGCACTGTCAAAAATTACTCGTATTATATTATACTTCCTTTCCCCTATTTGAAAAAGCTGCCTCAGACCCAATTTTTTTCATAAATATTTAAAGTTCATTATAATGCATTTCTCTTTCATAGGACCATAATATCATAAAACTTGGAACTGTATGGGATCTTAGGGATTGTTCAGTTCACTTCCCTCATTTTACAGAAGAAGCCAAGGGAAAGAAGGTTTGAAGTGTTGAAGTGATGTGCCAGTCTTGCAGAGTTAGGATTTTGAACTCAGCCTCTGACCTTATACTAATAATTTGTCTACTTACCACATGATAGCCCCCCATTTTAATAAACTGTGGCACAAAAGTACAAATTTATCACATAAATAAGGATGAATATTTGTTATGTAAACATTCTTTAATTGTAGAAGATTACCCCCAGAAACAAACAAAAGACATCTTTGAAATTCTCACATAAACCATTGGGAAAGCCATTTGATTTACACAGAACTTTTTAGGAACATAATTCTAGCAAATCTCTATTCTTGTATTCTAAATAATTGAGTTTTTCAGGGTCAAGTGGAAGAATAGTACTTCTTAACATTTTACAGATATTGAATCTAATTGTTGGTTTTTCTCTTACTCACGATTAGTGGCAAATTGAGATCATTTTACTTTATGCCCATTACTTTCATTACTCTTTTTTGTATGTTTGCCCTCCAATTTCACAATGCTCTGTTAAGATTAACATGGTGCTATTTGCAAAAATGGCGTTGAATTATGGTGAAAGAATATTTCTGTGAGAGTAGAATATTTTCTTCCCCAAAGCAGAACTTACTGCCCATTAATGGTAATATTTTTTGTGTAAGCCAATACACAAACAAATACCTGAAAGGTATATATAGAGGTTTTAAGATGCATGTATCAGGGGTTGTTTTGTGTTTGACAATGACAAATATCAGCCATGTAGCATTGATAATTTCACCAAAAGAAACCCAACAACCAAGCCCTTCTATTCAAATAATCTGGTAGGTGTTATAAATTGCTGTTTAAAATTGTGCTTTAGGCAGAATTTTGACTAGTTTCTCTTTTTTAGTAGAAATTAACCTTTGTTATTGTAGCATTTTGAAAAATCTTTGGTCTCTTGGACTCTTTCTTAATCATAATTTTAGGAAAGCAAAGTGTCAATTTTAGTTAAATAGTTTTTGAGGGTTAGTAAATAGTTAGGTCAATGTCAGCACAATCAGTCTTTTTCAAATCTTGTAGTCCTGGTTCTCTTTATTTAGCTTCAAAAGCTCCATTTTTCGCCTTGAAAATATTTGTTTAATTTTATTACTGTTAGATAATTTCCTTACATGATCAAGTTTTAATTTAAAAAGTGCTGACATTGATGTGTCATTTCCTTCATTGATGCTTGATGTTATGACTTCAATGTAGTCATTGTGAGCTTTACCTCCAATTTCACCTTTAAAGCTCCTTTCAATTGGCAGGGATAATGATACTTGATCATGTTATACTGGCAGACGAGTCCAGAGGTGGCACTTAATTTTGCTTCTCTGTGGACTTGTGTTGTAACTAACGTAGCATATTTGCATATTTTTTCAAACTGAGGCTTAATGATGCTGATTTTTTGAATCCTGATGTTACTAAGTACTGTGAAGTAAATTAAAATTAATTTAAATAAGTCCCTCAGAGATGGTGAATTACTAGGTATAAAGGGATCATCACCTTTGGGGGTGTGGTGTATCTTTATGTGTCAGTGACTTTTCTGAGCCTCTAAATCCACATTCATTCAGCTGATGTATATTTTTAAATACCAATTTGAGGTAAGATTGAAGTAGAGAGGACTTGCAAGAGTTTTTATAGCAGTCTTGGAGAAGACTAGTTACAGTGATGTGGGGTAGGGAAAAAAGAGTTCTCTCTAATAAGCTATTCAGTACTGAATTCCTGAATCTTAGTTTGGTTTTTTGGGAAACCTATAAAGAAAAAGCCAGGAAATGCTTCTTATGCTATCATTTTTTCTAATGATATACAAATTATCTCAATTAAAAAAAATTTTAAAATGGTACAGGTTTCTAGATGAGGTTATAAGACCCGGGGCAAAGTCATGTTTTACAAATTGATTAGAAATAGGGCTTTTCATTATGATGCTGAATATTAGGGTGATTGAGCTGAAGGGAAACTTACATTGTGTCTCAACAGCTCATCAATTTTCAGATGATGAAATTAAGGCTTAAGGCTTGACTTGCTCAAGGACACACTGATAATAATAAAGCCAGAACTAGAACCTAATTCTCTTAATTCTCAGTGCAAAGACCATTGCAGATACACCAAGCTGATCCTTCTGTTTTTAGTGGCAGACATGGGATATTTTAGTGGGCACTCTTTCATCCAAACTGGAATATTTTGAGGTCACATGCTCAAATGAGATGCTCCTTATAAAATGTCTTGTAAGTGTTGCATCTGTATAAATTTCAGCTGTTATTATCAAGATTCACAAGTTAAAGATTGGAATCACAGAATTTTGGAGCTTGAAGTGATGAATGTTGGATCACTAGATGTAGTGGTACCATAAATTATTATTATGTTGTATTTATTTTCTACTTGTAAAAAGTAGGACACTGAAAAAATGAACAAACTTTAAACCCAGCAACAATGAAGAGCTGTACTTCTTTTTTTTAAAATTAATAAAGTATTTTATTTTTTTCCCCGTTACATGTAAAGATAGTTCTCAACTTCTGTTTATACAAGCTTTCCCAATTTCAGATTTTTCTCCCTCCCTCCTCTCCCTCCCCCCTCCCCTAGACAGCAGGTAATCTGATATTAGGTTATATATATATATATGTATATTACTAGTCTATATATATCTACACACACACACACACATACACACATACATAATACATTACATACATACATAACATTAATCCTATTTCTGCATTAGTCATGTTATAAGAGAAAAATCAGAGCAATGATGAAAAACCTCAAAATAGAAAAAACAACAGCACCAAAAACAAAAGAAATAGCATGGTTCATTCGGCATCTATACTCCACAGTAGCTGTACTTCTTAATATGAGCAATTGAATAGCTTAGTAATTTCATTGACCTTGATTAAGCACCAGCAAATTAATCTGTAATTTTTGTTTAAACTTTTTTTTTTCATTTGAAGCTGTCAAGAGATCCCTTATGGTTTTTATTTTAGTGGGCATGCATTATGGTGCTGACTAAACAGTCTTAAGAATGCATACTACCTGGTGAATTTATGTTGTATAAGACACCGTTCTAATCTATCTGAAAGCTCAAGTCTTAGGGGTCTGTTTTTTTTAACAGCACTGAATGTGAATCTAGTAAATGATTTACAAGTGCAATGAAGTGTCTAACATGAGTTCACTTCTTGCCTCCCTTCTTCAGAATGTTGAACATGGACCTTCAACAATGCTAAGTCTACAATGGGAAGTGTCACACTTCGCTATTTCTGCTATGGGTGCCTTTTTACATCTGTGACCTGGACAGTCCTGCTCTTTATTTATTTCAACTTTAGTGAAGTGACTCAGCCTTTTAAGAATGTGCCCATCAAGGGGTCCAAACCCCATGGGCCATTCCCCAAAAAATTCTATCCTCGTTTTACTCGTGGCCCAAGTCGACTGTTAGAGCCACAGTCAAAAGTCAACAAGATTGGATCCATTTTAGAAAATCATGTTGAAGATGCAGGCAAAGAAGACATGGCGCTCTCTCCTGAAATGGGTAAGTAGGGTTGATTGGTCAGTTTGGTGTTGCTTAGGGATTATTAATTCGCCAGGATAAATATGAATTTGATTGCTTATACTTTAGGATTACACGATCACAGGTTTTGAGCTAGAAGTTACCTTATAGGTCACCTGACCACCCTTTCATTTCACAAGGGGCTCAGGGAAGTGAGACGACTTGTTCCAGTAAGTGGCAGAATCTGGAATGAACCTAGGACTTCCTTCTTAATCCAAATTCAGTATTCTTACAATTGAATTGTGAAATTTCTGGTGGATTTTTAGAGTCACTGACAGAATCTCCATGGTGAGATTAGGATCCTGCTGCTCGGCAATTTGGGGCCTTGCTTGGCAGAATATGAAACCATTTTGTCCATCTTAACATTACAAGTCCATAGGGAAATTCTAATTAAATACCTGTTTCAGCTGATTTATGTTAGAATATGAGTTTTTGAGACTAGAATTATAAGATTTCACTGGTCATACCAATCAAAATTAGGTACTTAAAGAATACTTTTTTGTCAGTGATGTGGCTATGATTCCGTGATTCATATAGATATTAACAAATTTAAGAAACATTTATTAAGGTGTTGAGTTCTGTTTTAGCAGAGGTATTTTATAAGAGGTAAGGAAGAACTGATCATAGTCTAGAGAAGAAAAATAAAAATTAATAAAGAGTTGTAGAATAGAAACTTTGAAGTAAAATGAAAGGAACCGAAATTATTTAATCAAGAAGAAAGAAAACTGGAGTTGAGAAGTGAATTAATAACTTTAACATTAGAAGAAGGAAAGCAGACTTAAACCAGGGGAAAAGTATTGGTCATATGTTTATGTATGTATGAAATGTTTTCCTTTAATTAAATTGAGAGGGAGCATAGCATATTGGATAAAAGCCAGCCTCAATATTGTAAAGGCCTCTATTTAAGATCTGCTTCTAACACATACAGGCTGAATATTGTGAGATGTACAAAGGAAAAAGCACCTGACTCACAACAACCCTATCAAGGAGGTCATATGAGTTTTATTATCCCCAATTTTCAGATGAAGAAACTGAAGTTGTGTGTATAGACACAAGTGTGTTTGTGTGTATGTATATGTACTTTATATTTTTATAATTTTAAATTATTATAATTTTATAATTTATATATGTATGTGTGTATGAGAAGAAAGAAAGAGGGAGAGGGAGAGGCAGACAGACAGACAGATGGAGCAGCCTCCTAACAGAGACAAGGATAGACAAAGAGAGAGTAGGATCAATGTACTTTACTTGCAAGCCAGTTTTTTGTTCCTTATTTTAGACAGGATTTATCTGGTAACCTAACAGAGAGCTGAGGTGCAGACTGAGTGCTAGTCTTTTGGTAATACCTGGATTCAAAGTCTTCTTTTGACACTTAATGGATGTGTGCCTTTGGCAACTCAGTAGGAGGGAATTCCCCATTCTCTAAATCACAGATTCTGGTCCTAGTCATTTTCCCAAACTATTCAGGAAAGCATCTGGGGATTATTAATAGACAACTTTCTTATACTTTAAGACCAGAGAGAATAGAATTATCCAAGTCGGAAACAAAATGTAAACAGATGGCAGAGCCTTAATTAGAATTGGATTTAATATTTTAGTATGAATTCTGTATTTGGCCTTGAAAGAGTCCAAGGAAGAATAATGATAAATATACTAAAGTACAAAATTGGTGGGAGGGAGAGAATGGTGTAATTGAAAACAAATGCCATCTGTTAAGGGGAAATGATTATTTCTTTAAAATAATTAAAAGGCACAAATGAAGGATGGTGGTAGTTAAAGATTTGTTAGTGTTTCCAGATTTGTCATTTCAGCTGGAATCTGTGACATGTGACAAAGGTGTTAGTAATTTCTCAGAAACTTTATTGGTGTGACTTTTTGTTATGACATAGAAGAATAAAACTTTCTCTGGCTAGATTGAAGTACCAAGAATGTTCCTGTGATTAAGACAATTTGGGGACAAGTTGCTTAATAGTACCATAATCATTAAAGAATTAGAAGACAAGAGTTGTGAGAAAGGTTAGGAAAAGAACTAGAATTAAGTAAAACTTTAACTGGAATTCAGCTGATCAAAATCTTTCATTATAATATTCTTCCTATAGACTAATTTTATCAGAGTATCATATTAAGAAAAAAAAACGGATACCAGAGGTTTATTTTCTAAAATAACTTGTCCTTATTTTCTGCATCTTAGTTTCTAGTATTGTAGAATGAGAATGAGATTTAGGAACCTGAAGCACTTTGGAAAACCTTAAATTTTCAAAGAAAGATTAAATTAAGTTTAGTAAATTGGCTGGGAAGTCTGTTAACACATTTTAGAAAGATTTTTCAGCAATAGGAGTGAAATAAGGTTTTCTGGTTAACCCTTAGTTAATTAGAAAATGAAATTAACTACAACTGCCAGGTCATACTGGTTGAGATTTTACTGTATTTTGTTTTGAGAAAAGAAGACAGAGAGGTCACTTATGATGGTTTTCCTCTATTAATATATTGGACCTTGGGGCAGCTAGTTGGTGCAGTGGATAGAGCACCGGCCCTGGAGTCAGGAGGACCCGAGTTCAAATCTGGCCTCAGACACTTAACACTTACTAGCTGTGTGACCCTGGGCAAGTCACTTAGCCCCAATTGCCTCACAAAACACAACAACAAAGAAACAAAAATATATTGGACCTCCAACCTCAGGGATATAACCCTTCAACTACTAAGCATTAGTCAATTCTTTACTCCAGTTTTATTTCACTGTATTTTAGAAGCACTGTGGAGATACTGGAGGGTATCTGGAATATATTATAAAGAAACATGAGGAAAGGATTGATTTTAAAGAGTTTTAAAACAAGTATGGCCATTTTTTCCAACTTTAATTTTAAAAAAAGTTTTATTGATTGTATTTTCTTTTTTTAACATCACTGCTACTTCCCAGTGAGGCAGCTGGTAGCACAGTAGATAGAACCCAGGCCTGTAGTCAGGAAGATCTGTGTTCAATACCCAACCAGACACTAGCTGTGTGATCTTGGGCAAGTTACTTAACTTTTGTTTGCCTTAGTTTCCTCAACTGTAAAGTGGGAATAAAAATAGCATGTACCATGCAGGGTTGTCGTGAGGATCAAATAAGATGACTTTTGTGAAGCACTGAGCACAGTGTCTGGCACATAGTAATTGCTATATAAATGCTTATTCCCTTGCCTTCCCCCTTCTCCAGTAATACCTTTTTCTTCTCCCCCTTGCCCTTCTTTGTAACAATTGGGTATGGGCAGGCAAAACAAATCAGCGTGTTAGCCATGTCTGAAAATGTATGCCTCATTTTTTACCTCTAGTCCCCTACTTTCCTTCTGAAAATACTTCACCCTCAGCTTCCTGGAGTAATAATTTGCTTTGAGTAGCATTCTGCTCTTGCAGTGTTGCTTTCCTTGTTATTGTGGTCATATTACAAACTGTTACCCTGATTTGGCTTATTTTTCTCTGCTTCAGTTCATACATGTCCTTAACTCTGGCCAACTATGCAAAAAGACATGCACCTCTTTTAAATTACAGAACATTCTTATTGGTTATATGGAAAAACTTCTTAATTGTATAAGAATGAAATTAGGGAGTCTCCTTTTCTAGGAAGATTGAAAGTCAAATCAGCAACAGGTTCTTGAGAGTGGCCTGAATGTGATGTAGAAGTTTTAACCAATGAACTCTTGATGTCCCTTGAAGCTCTATGATCTTATAACTAAATAGTTGTAGTCAATATTTTATATGTGTGCTGTTGTGTATAGAGAGTTGTCCTTGGAGTCAGGAAGACCTGGATTCAAGTCCTCTCACATGTGAGCTGTGTGGTTGTGGACAAAGCTCATTGTTTTAGGCAACTCTCTAAGCCTGTACATTGCAGAGAAGTTGTTAAACTGCGTTAATAGAGGAAATTTCCTCACCTCAGGGTTCTCTACAGATTAATGAAAACAGGTACAATCTCTATTGTTCTCCTTGTTTCCGAATTTGTGTATCAGGAAAAATGGTATACCTTGGTGATCAGGTTAGTCTTCTAGGTATGATCAAATGTTTTTAGAACGTTGCTGGTGAACAGGTGGTTAGTTATATTTATTTGTTGCTGAATAACTTGCTGGACAAATAAAAATTTAAAGATTTTACCTCTAACCTTAATTCATCCTTTTGTAACTGGAGTAGCTTAGATGCAAAAAACATGGCTGATACCTAGTTATAATGGAGTGAGTTAATTTTCCCTGTTATATTTTTTGATCTATTACAGTAGAACCAATAATCCTTTCTAGACATGATATACTGACTTTAACTTCTTTCTGTTACAGGTATGATTTTTAATGAAAGAGATCAGGAATTGAGAGACTTGGGCTATCAGAAGCATGCCTTTAATTTACTTATCAGTAATCGCTTGGGCTACCATAGAGATGTGCCAGATACAAGGAATGCAGAGTATGTTTGTCATACTAATTTCTGTTACTACAATTTAATATTGTGCTTTCGTGTCCATTTTAAGATCCCATGAAAACAGTATTAAAATGTGGCAGTTTATCCAACTATTACACTATTTTAGGAGCTGCTTAAAACAGATCTCCAGACCTATTATAATTTGAGCCAGATGATTTGAGTTTGTAATAACATGATTCAGAGTTTACTGGATTTATTTTAAAATAACAAATCAGGTGGCAAATAGATGAAAGGTCAAAAGTATATGTAAATAAACAGCTTATCCAGGTCATATTTCAAGAGCAAGAAGTAAAACTAATGAACTCTTAGGGAACAGTATGAATTTAATTTAAGGGAAGATTCATTCCTCAGATTGAATGTTTGGCTACTGAAAATGGTGAAATATAAAGGTTGGTTTTTTGGGGTTTTTTTGCCATCCAAGAAATGTAGGCATCCAAGAAATGTAGAAATGGAGGAAAACCAGTTAAATGAAACTTAGGAGTAAATGTTAATGAACCAGAAGCAAATAATTAAAGTGGAAGTTATTTGTATAACAAGCAGTGATTTTGTCAGCTTGTTCCTCATGTCATGGTGACATTCTGATGTATCTTATAAAACCCATGAAAACAGGTACTTGTTTGTTCTTTCCTTGAAATGAGAGGTGGGGTGGCTTGTATAATGGAGAGAATGAAGGACTTGGAGTCAGAACACCTGGAGTTGAGGCCTTGCCCCACAAATTAGTATCTTTGTAATCACAGACAATTTCCTTAACCTTTCTGAGACTCATTTTCCCAATTATAGTAAGAGACTACTAATTCTTGTGCTCCTTGCATCTTAATCTTCTTATGTGGAAAGTGTTGTGTAAACATGAAGTGCTATAGCAATGCAAGCTATTATTATCTTTATCTCCACTCAGACATAAGGTCAACCACAGTCTAATGAGGTTCAGTTACTGGAAAAACTTGCTCTTCAGTCATTGTGAGAGCCTATGAAGTATGAATACTTTCAGAGCCTATTCATAATATTATTCTTGCCCTCTAACAGCTTGTTTCCTAAGGTAGTAATACACACAAATCATAAATGTGTGATACAGAAAAATGAAATTCATTTTTACTGAGAAGCAGGCATATCTGAAGAATAGGATCTTTTTTTTTTTTTTAAAGAAACCTATTTTTCAATTCATGCATCTCTCATGTGCCCCCTATGTGCTAGGTGCTGGAGATATAAAAAGGAATATGAAAAAGCTCCTTTCCTAAAGGAATTTGCATTTTCCTGGGAATTAGTTGAGATCATTTTGTTTAAACAAACCAAACCAAAAAAAAAAAATAGAAAACTATTTCTCATAAAAACAAAAATGGGCAGTTTATCCATGAAAACACTACTGGGATTTCGAAGAAACTCGGAGGTTTACCATGATCATGAGCTTACCATGACCCAACAAATCATAAGAATGAAGTTTAAAAAATTTTAAACTTCTCTAATAATAGATATTTTATGGTTTCATGTAGGTTGTTATTTTAAAATTCCTTTTTCTTTATTTGAATGTTTTATTGTTGGTTATCGTTTATAATTTAGAAAATTAGACCAAAGTAGAATCAACATTCCACAGGGATGAAAAGGATAGGCAGGTGAGGGATTTAATTTGCCTACAAGATGAGGGAAGGTGAAATTTTGATATGCAAAAGACATACCCATAGTGATAAACCTAAGCAGAATTCTTAGCTGCCTTTTAGATTGAGGGAAGACAGAGTGAATATTACTTTGAAATCTTTGACAGTCAGGAAACCTCACTAGTAAACAATGGAAACTTGATGTTCAAAATGTATTGTGACTTCTGAAAGTTACTAAAATATCTAGAGCGTCTTCATTGCTGTGACAAAGGCAGATCTGAAGGTACAAGTGATTGAATTCACTTTTCTCTTCCTGAGCCTCAGTTTCCTTTAAACAAAATGGGGATGATAGTACCCATAATACTGGTTCTATGGGCGTGTTGTGAGACTGAAACATGTAAAATTTTCCAAATGTTAAAGCCCCGTATCAATAGTTTTGTTGTTACAGTTCTTATTAATATTAATATTCATAGGAACATAGGACTAGAACTAGGAGAGGCCTTTTTGATAATCTCCCAGAGCACCCTTATTATATAGGAGAAGAAACGGGATATTTGGCACTGTTTCCTCTCTTCATTTCATTGAATTCTGATTTCCACTAAAATAATTGTGCACAAGAATAGGATTTTATTCTACTTAAAACAACATAAAACAAATTAGATATTGCTAATGAAATGTTGTTGCTTGCTGTAGGCCTAAAGTGACTGCTTTAATAATTAGCTAAGAATTATTGTGATTATTATGAGTTATAATAGCATTTAGATCATGCTTTAGGTTTGCAAAACATATATTATTACCCCATTTAAAATTTTGATGTATTTGTTCTCTTGTGTCTTCCGAAATTTCAGTAAAATCCTGATTCCACTATTAATTTACATTATATTTGATAAAAACATCAATAGGCAAATCCAATTTTAAGCCTAGTCTTGGTCCAGGTTATTACAAATCCCATAGTGGTATCTTTAAAATATGTGGAATTTTAATGTGCATTCAAATGCTAAATAAATATAGTGGTCTTCTTTTGATTGTATAATTCTACTCAAAAACCTTCAGAGGAGATTACTTATTGGCTACTGAATAAATATTATAATGATTCTGGATTTCAAGACCCTGCACCATCTGACTTTGACCTAGCTTTCCAGCCCACCTTGGGTGACTACTCTATCTCCTATTTTCGTCCTGCTCTCTCTCATTTTTGTGCCATTGCTTACTTACTCTCTCTGTGATGCCAATAAAGGGCTCTTCCCTGCCGCTCCTTACCCCCACTGATCTCTTTTTGAAGTCCCTTTTTTCTTTTAAGACCTAACTTAGGTGCCATTTCTTCCATGTAGTTTTCCCTGACTCATCTCATATTAAATTTATTATTTGCATCTCAAATCCCTCATAACTTTTTTTCTTTGAAGTGACCACACTTTCATATATGTTTGTAAACATTTACCCTCTTTCCCCATCATATAGAAAGCTCCTTAAGAGCAAGATCCATTCATATTGAGCTCTCTAGCTCTTCCTTTCCTTTCTTCTCTACTGCCATACTGATCGTAATGATCTACTCAGTTAACACTTTTAAAATGTTGAATTAAATGGACTTTAATAATTCATTTTAGAATTTGTGATTTGTTACATTTTTATTTCATTTTTTACAATTGTTAGACTTGACATTGTCTGCTAAAAGTAGATTTTTAAAATTAGATTTTACTCATTTTTATTGTTTCCTTTTGAAACTTCTAAAGTTTCCATAGAAAAAGTATGCTAGCTATTTGTTCCATAACAAATTCCATTATAGTTTTGCTGATATTGCCCGCAATTTTCTTCCTTTTCCTTTTAATGTAAATTTTTTTTTTTAGTGAGGCAATTGGGGTTAAGTGACTTGCCCAGGGTCACACAGCTAGTAAGTGTTAAGCGTCTGAAACCGGATTTGAACTCAGGTGCTCCTGACTCCAGGGCCGGTGCTCTATCCACTGCGCCATCTAGCTGCCCCTAATGTAATTTTTTAAAAATAAAAATATTTTTATTTATAATTTTGAGTTCTAAATTTTATTCCTCCTTTCCTCCCTTCCTTCCCCCTTCCCTCAGGTGGTAAGCAATCAGATATAGGTTATGCACGTGTAGTTATGTAAAACATTTTCTATAAGAAATACTTGAATAGGGGCAGCTAGGTGCCACAGTGGATAGAGCACGGGCCCTGGATTCAGGAGGACCTGAGTTCAAATCCGGCCTCAGACACTTAACACTTACTAGCTGTGTGACCCTGGGCAAGTCACTTAACTCTCATTGCCCTACCAAAAAAACCACAGAACAAACAAACAAAAAAGAAATAGTTGAATAAAATAAAAAAAATGGAAGTGAAGAATAGCATATTTCAGTCTGTGTTTAATCAATATCAGTTCTATCTTTGGAGGCGGATAGTATGCTTCATCAGTCCTTTGGGATTGTCTTGGATCATTGTATTTCTGAGAATAATTAAGTCATTCACAAGTTTTTCATCAAATATTTCTGTCACTATGCACAACGTTCTCCTGGTTCTTCTCACTTCACTATATATCAGTTCATACAAGTCTTTCCAGGCCTTTCTGAAATCATCCTGTTTGTCATTTCTTTTGAATAATAATAATAATAATAATCCACTTATCTAATTGTTAATATACTCTATGCATTTCAACTATGTCAAAGTTTTTGAAACAAGACAAAGAGAATAGGTTAAGGAAGAAAAAAAATAGGAATGCTAGAAGAAATCACATAGACTTGTGGTTTGTTTACCTCAGCTTCCTATGTGCTTCTAAGAATGAATGGAAACAAACACAGAAGAGAATAATGGGACAAGTAGGTTCATAAAGTGGTTGATGAAAAATATCTTGAAACATATAAGACTTTTAAAATTCAGTTTTCTTATAATTATGTCTGCAGATGTAAAGAAAAGTCATATCCAAATGACCTTCCAGCGGCTAGTATTGTGATTTGTTTCTACAATGAAGCTTTTTCTGCCTTGCTTCGGACGGTGCACAGTGTCATAGATAGAACACCAGCCCATCTCCTTCATGAAATTATCTTGGTAGATGACAATAGTGAATTTGGTGAGTATAACTATATAACTCTAGGAATAAATATTGCTAATCTAGGATGCCAGTACTAATAATACTTGAATTTTTCCATTTTCTTCCAACAACAGTGACAGTCATGCAGGAAATTGAATATTCAAAATGGAAGGTAAAAACTATTGCTATGCACAAAATTCCAGTAGGGATAGCTATAGTTAAATATTCTAGCCATTGAACATATCATAGTTTTAAGGAAATAGGAGTAGTTTAGCCTATGGACAAATTCTGTTTTCTATGTTTAGTGCTTGAAATTTGTTGTTGCAGTTGTATATTGCTATAAGGCAATTTTCTCTTTACAAATGTGTTTTGTTTCAAAAGGTTATTTATGAATTACCTATTTGGAATTGATAACCCATTTTTACTATGATACAGTGTTGTAAGTTTTGGTTAGTTTCTTGGCTAGCCCTTAGAAACTCACATTAATCCATAATATAGCTGAATACCATACAGTTGCCATGAAAACAGTAGAAATTTTTTTTAAACATCAATGATGCTAGGAAATACTTTCTCTTTAATTGTAGTGGTGCTGCTTGAGAAAAATAGGTTCAATTAGAATAGTATCAGGCAGGTATTGGTTTGTGATTTCTAAGGGCTTATGTCTTTCAATTTTAAAATATAAGGTGGATGGACATTTTTGTGGATATTCTGAAGGGAATGCTCGAACAGTTTCAAGGTATGATTAATGGTACTATTAATCATGTCCAACTTATTTGAAAACTTATGGCTTTCATTTTTCTTTGATTTGTTATTTCACTTTCTAAAAAAACCTCATAATTAGGGTTGATTTTTGGTTAAGAGATGGAAGAATGGGAGAGAAATTTTTCTTAGGTTACTGGAGAGAAGGACAACAGAGCCTGTCTTTCTATTTCTGAGTCCCTTTGTCCCTCTGTTCCCTTGTCTCCCCTCTCCTATATCACCCTCAAAACACACACACACACACACACACACACACACACACACACCACGTGTGCATGCACGCACACAAGAAAGATACTGCTTGAAAGTGGAACTCATTGAGCTATGAGCTGTGAAAGTGGGGAAAGGGTCTTAAGTGGAGATTGTGCCCAGTTTTCAAGAGAGTGAAGGAGAAGAAATTATTAAAGTCAAGCAATTCCACAGTTTCCACCAGTTGATATCATTAGCCTAGGACAGCTGGGCCACTCTTCTAAGCAACTGGGTTTGGACTGTCTTAGGGCAGGTGGGGTCAGGGGTAGGTGACATGTGGCCTGCCCTTTGTACACACGGGTCACTCATAAATCAAGTGTTTGCAACTTGAGAAGTGCCTTGTTTGGAAGACTAAGACTGGTGGTGATGGAAAAAATATATTGGAAAATATCTAATAAGAGAGCAACCCTAGTCAGAAATCACAAATACATACACAATGAAGAGAAATGGAAAAGGCTGGGCTTTTTTGTTGTTCTTGTTACCTCTGCTTAGCAAACTCATATCTACCCTTTAAAAAGATCCTGAAAGTCAGATTATCCGTGTTTAAGAATACATAGCTGGGGGGGCAGCTAGGTGGCGCAGTGGATAAAGCACCGGCCCTGGATTCAGGAGTACCTGAGTTCAAATCCGGCCTCAGACACTTGACACTTACTAGCTGTGTGACCCTGGGCAAGTCACTTAACCCCCACTGCCCCGCCAAAAAAAAAAAAAGGCAAAAAACAAGAATACAAAGCTTGGAACAGAATTGAAAAGAAAAACTGGTAGGTAATTAAAATTAAAGTCTTTCTTCTATAGGGTGTGGGGCTTTTTATTGCTTTGATAAAAACTGGTGGGCTGCCTAGATGAAGAGCATGGCTGAGATCTGGAGGAGGGGATAGTTCTTCTGGTTGCCAGTTAGGTAAGTGGTAAGCCAAAGCTCAGGGCAAATAAATGCACGTTATATGTGGTAGTGGAGGCAGAATGGAGAAATGAGAACTTATCTCTTATAGATTACCAGCTTCTGGAGGAGAGGGACTTGACTACATCCCCACAGCGCCTTGGGAGCTTACTCATCGCTGTTGAAGGAATGATAAGAATATGACTTAACTCCTTCCACATGTGAAATGTGAAGCAATGGGGAGTAAACTCCAGAGACGCTCTATTACCTCATGTATCAAATCTAAACTCCTCTGTCATTTAAAATTCTTTACCATCTGGTCTCCTTCTAGGCTTCCAGTCGTATTACACAGTGCTCCACATGCTCCTCAGTCACCATGTTCCTGTCTCCACACCTTTGTACTGTTGTCCCCATCCCTGAGATGGTTTCTCTCTCCCCACACACATGTGAATACACATGTATATATTCTAATGTATACACATGTTGTCTCCTCTAGTAGAATGTAAGTTTCTTGAGTGCAGGGACTGTATCCCAGTGTGTGGCATGTAGTAGCTTAATAATTGGTTTTATTGATTTTGGTTATTATTGATTTATTGATTACCTGGATTTCCAGTTAAATGCTGGTAAATTGGGAAAACTGGGATAGCACACTTAGCACTTAAAAAATACTTGATTTATTTTTCATTTAAATGCTAGTAATGAACTCCATCTGCTTACTAGACATTTTTATCTTGATGTCATTTAGACGTTTCATTAAAAAAATTTTTTTTTCAATTTTCTTTCTTTTTTTTTTTGGTCCTTTTTATTTAAAATTTTGAGTTCCAAATTCTATCCCTCCCTATGCTCCCTCCTCCCTGAAGTGATGAGCAATCAGATAAAGGTAACACATGTGCAATTATGTAAAACATTATCATATTAGTAATTTTATATAAAAACTCAAATAAAAAAAGAAAATGCAAAGTAGCATGCTTATGTCTGTGTGCATTCAATATCAGTTCTTTTTCTGGAGGTGGATAGTATGTTTTATCTCATTAGCCCTTTGGGATTGTCTTGGATCATTGTATTGCTGAGAGTAGTTAAGTCCTTCACAATTGCTCATAGAACACTAATGCTGTCACTGTGCACAGTGTTCTCCTGGTTCTGCTCACTTCACTATACATCAGTTCCTATAAGTCTTTCCAGGTTTTTCCGAAATCATCCTGCTTGTCATTTCCCTCAGCACAACAGTATTCCATCACAATCACACACCACAGCTTTTTCAGTCATTCCCCAACTGATGGGTGGTCCCTGGATCTCCAATTCTCAGCCACCACAAAAAGTTGCCATAAATATTTTTTGTACAATTTTTTTCCTTTTCTCTTTTTCACAGTTAATATTGTTAACTATTTCCCTCCATCCTATTCCCTTCCCCATGATATTTACTCTATTATCTAGCTTCTTTCACCCCTCCCTCCTTATCCCCTTCCCCTCCTACTTTCCTGCAGGGTTAGATAGATTACTTCACCCAATTGAATGTGTATGTCAATCCCTCCTAGAGCCAAGTCTGATGAGATTAAGGTCTTTCAGCCAGTTCTGATAAATATCAGGCTCATTCACTTCCCTGCTCCTCCCCCTCACTCTATAAACCCTTTCCTGTTTCTTTCATGTGGGATTTCACTCCATTCTCACTCTCCCCTCTCCCCTCCCCCAGTGCATTCCTCTCACCCCTCAATTTTACCCTAAAGATGTCATCATGGGGCAGCTAGGTGACACAGGGGACAAAGTACCCACCCTGGACTCAGGAGGACCAAGCCCAAATCTGGCCCCAGTCCATGTAGACATTTCAAATGCAATATGTATAAAGCTGAACTCATTTTTCTTTTCTCCAAACCTCACCCTTTTCTGAGCTTCCCTATTTCTGTGGAGGGCATTGTCATCCTTTCCATTACTCAGGTTCATAACCTCAATGTCATTCTTATTCTTTGCTTTCATATAACTTCACATATGCACTCAGCAAACTTTTTTTTATTTTTTGTTTTACAGAATTTCTTTCATCATCTACTTTTCTCCACTTAAGACAGCCACTACCCTAATTTGGCCCCTCATCATCTTTCTTTTTTTTTTTCCCCAGGGCAGTGAGGGTTAAGTGACTTGCCCAAGGTCACATAGCTAGTAAGTGTCAAGTGTCTGAGGCTGGATTTGAACTCAGGTCCTCCTGAATCCAGGGCCAATGCATTATCCACTGTACCACCTAGCTGCCCCCTCCCTCGTCATCTTTTACCTGAATTATTGTCACCCCCCCCCTTTTTTTTTTTTGCCTCCAACCTCATCCCACTCTTGGGACCCTTTCCAAGTATTTAAATAGTACATTTCCCAAAGTGTTCAGTCTAACCATGTCATTTTTCTATTCAGTAAACTACTCTAGTTCATTATTACCTTTGTCACATCTCGAATAAAATATAAACTCCTCTGTTTATCAATTTAATCCCTTTACAACTTTGTCCCAAGAGTTCTTTGAAGCCTTATTAAGTCAAACAAGTAAATTTTTATTAAATGCTTTCTATGGATCAGGCACTTTGCTAAGCATTGGGGGTGCAAAGAAAGGTCAAAACACAGTCCCTCCTCTGAAGGACTTCATATTTTAATGGGAGAGACAGCATACACACAATTACATGCAGGGTCATGTGTGCGTGTGTGTGTGTGTGTATAACAATCATATATATAGACCTACATGTATATACACACATACACATGCGCGTGTCTTTGTGTGTCATGCAATGTTATTTCTGAGAGGAGAGACTAACAGTGGAGGGGAAGCGGGATGTGGAAACCATGGGCCGGGTGAGGAGGGTTTGCCAGGCATGGCAGACAACTAGTACAGAGGTGTGGGGTTTGAAGATGGAATTTTGTATGCGAGGAACAAGTGGGCCAGTGTAGCTGGATGTTATTACTTATTAGTTTCCTTCAGGCCCACATGATCTTGCCGAGCTGGTCTTCTTACCATGCCTCACACATGGCACATTACCTCCGTGCCTTTGTCCCAAGGGTCGCCCTTACCTGCAGTGCCTTCCCTCCCTCCTAGCCTCCGTCTGTCAGGATCCCTGATTTCCTTTAAGGCTTAGCCTTATGTGTATATGAAGCCTTTTGTGATCCCACAAGCCTCCCTTCCTCCTCGGTCACCTTGTGTCAATTTTGTATCTTTTATATATGTCTATACATGTACATATTATCTCTTCAGGCTAGGCTATATGTTTTATTATATGTTTTACTTTAGTCCTTGTATATATTCCAGAGCTTACCATGGCTTATAGTAGGTATTTTAGTCATTAATAAGTGGGTTTTTTTTTTGTTTGTTTGTTTTTGGTGAGGCAATTGGGGTTAAGTGACTTGCCCAGGGTCACACAGCCAGTACATGTTAAGTGTCCGAAGCCGGATTTGAACTCAGGTTCTCCTGAATCCAGGGCCGGTGCTCTATTCACTGTGCCACCTAGCTGCTCCATTAATAAGTATTTTTGATTGCTTTATGAGATATCAAGGCTTAAGATTTCCCATCTTGATTAATGATAGAAATATTTCTCTCTCTTATGTGATTATTTTTACATGAAGCTTTTTTAAATCTGTAATTAAATTTGCTAAGAAATTTCACCTTGGGCTAGTGTCTTCATAATTACAGAATTAAATTACAGAGTGCTTGAAGTTTTGAATATTTTTCCACAATGATATTAGATAACTCAGTGGACTAGTGCAAATAATATTTGATTAAGTAATTGAATATTTGATTTAAAGTTTGTTAAATATTGACATATTTCAATGAATGGTAGTTAAGTATTCACAAATCCCAATAAATGTCTTAGTATTTAAAGATTTATCCATATTTTTTACTTTTGTAAGTAATACACAGAATAAAAGGTCAGTTGGTCTTAAAAATGAGACCTCTACATTTAAAAAAAATAAATTTAGAAACATAATAAAGAAAAAGTAATTGTATTATTTCAGATGATTTGAAAGGAGAGCTAGACGAGTATGTCCAAAAATATTTCATGGAAAAATTCAAGTGGTAAGAAATGAAAAACGAGAGGGATTGATTCGAGGAAGAATGATTGGAGCAGCTCATGCTACAGGTATAACATATTATGTTTTTCTTCTTGGAAAATGACCACATTTATATCAGAGAGACTTTCTTTTTTTAGAGCAGGGGTATATGATAGAGAATAATTTAGAGTCCTAAAATACCTCCCCTGTTTCTGGTAGAAGACATAAGATTTAGCTGGATAATACAAGATGTTCCTTGACCTATGTATGATTCAGAAACTTTTCTGGCTTATATAAAGCTGGGGAGTTGAAGTGAGAAATTTTTACATAGCCATACTTGCTGTGTAAGTCTGTTTATTAATTGCTGCCCTGAAAATCTGACTTCTCTCACATCAGTATTAATTGAACAAAAGTTTGAAATTGAAATATTACTGAATTTAATTACTTAAATTTTATTAATATGTTTTGCTTCAGGACTGTCCTCAGCTGGTGATGGTTAGAAAAGCTAAGTCCCTCCAGCACAAAGCTGTAAAACATAGGGAAGTAAAGTGAACCCCAGGGGGAAAATGTCTACAGTGACTCAAATGATGTCAGTGAAAACAGCACTAAGAACAACTAAACATCATATTAATTGTACTGACCAATTCTGGTCTTGGGAGAATGGATAATATATGTATCCTTCCTCTTGTTAGAGGAGATGGGGCATCCCTGGAACATAATGTTGCATGTACATTCAACTGTGGTTGCTTTGTTTGGTTGTTTTCTTTCTTACAAAGGATGAGTAAGTATTGGGATGGGGATAGGAGTTGTGATAGAAAAAAAAATCAGCAATAAAACATTTTTTATTTGTGTTTTTTTTTTGTGTGTGGGGCAATGGGGGTTAAGTGACTTGCCCAGGGTCACACAGCTAGTGTCAAGTGTCTGAGGCCGGATTTGAACTCAGGTACTCCTGAATCCAGGGCCAGTGCTTTATCCACTGCGCCACCTAGCCGCCCCCTATAAAACATTTTTAAAAAGTAGGGTTAGGGGGCAGCTAGGTGGCGCAGTGGATAGAGCACCGGCCCTGGAGTCAGGAGTACCTGAGTTCAAATCCGGCCTCAGACACTTAACACATACTAGCTGTGTGACCCTGGGCAAGTCACTTAACCCCAATTGCCTCACTTAAAAAAAAAAAAAAGTAGGGTTAGCTAGGTGGCACAGTGGATAGAGCACCGGCCTTGGATTCAGGAGGACCTGAGTTCAAATCCAGCCTCAGACACGTGACACTTACTAGCTGTGTGACCTTGGGCAAGTCATTTAATCCTCACTGTCCCTTAAAAAAAAAAGTAAATTGAAAGGAGTTAGAGCAATAAAAGTGGATAGAAAGAAGAAGTGATGATAGATTGTTGTGGTGGGGGGCAATAATAGTCATAGGGAAGGAGAGAAAAGAAGCCCTAAAAAATTACAAAAATGTAGGCAAAAGAAGAATCCTCAAGATTTTCTGGGGAAGTATTAAAAGTAGATAGTTTATAATAGGTTATGTTATCCTGTAGGATAGTGTTCATAATGATTGTTCAACATCTTTAAGAAAAAGTTAAATTATGTTCAATACTTTAATGTTTTCAAGACCAAAAACTATATGTTAAATTTTAGAAAGATTTTTGGTTAACATGGGTATAATTTTAAAGTTTGGTACATACAAGTTTAACTTTCAGTTATCTATATTTGAGATAATTTCACTCTTGGCCATCTCAGATAACTGAGATGTTAAGGTATCTTTGAGTTCTTGTGTTGACACTTAAATTTGAATGATTATTAAACTCTTCAAACAGCACCATTCAGAATGACTGATGTTGGAGGCAGCTAGGTGGCACAGTGGATAAAGCACTGGCCCTGGATTCAGGAGTACCTGAGTTCAAATCCGGCCTCAGACACTTGACACTTACTAGCTGTGTGACCCTGGGAAAGTCACTTAACCCCCATTGCCCCACAAAAAAACCCCCAAAACCCAACAAAAACCAAAACAAACAAAATGACTGATGCTCCCAAGTTATATATTGCCTCCTAGTTTACATTAGGTGGCAATTTGGGGTTCAGAATTACATTTTGAGCTATAAATAAGAGTGGTATTCATATTTTAGAATATGAAATTTTAGCATTTCATTCATTTAAACTTGGGTCGGGACCAGAATTAGTTATTAGATTATAGTAGTAGTAGTAGTAGTAGTAGTAGTAGTAGTAGTAGTAGTAGTAGTAGTAGTAGTAGTAGTAGTAATGCATTATTATATTGTATTAATAATAATGAAAACTATTAGACTATTATTATTTTACCTTCCTAGGAGAAGTTCTTGTGTTCCTAGACAGTCACTGTGAGGTGAACAAGATGTGGCTACAACCTTTGCTGGTTCCAATTCAAGAAGACCATAGGACGGTTGTTTGCCCTGTGATTGATATTATCAGTGCTGATACACTTATGTACAGCTCATCTCCTATCGTACGTGGAGGATTCAACTGGGGTCTACATTTTAAATGGGATCTTGTTCCCTTTTCTGAGTTAGGAGGACCAGAAGGAGCTATTGCACCTATCAAGTAAGATTTGACTTTATGATTGGAAAACTTGGAATATGTAGGTGCAGGGCAAAGAATAGAGTCATTTTGTGTTTCTGAAATCCCTTGTGTTTGTCTTCAGAGAAATTTAGTAACATCACGTGACAAGACACCTTGCAGTGTGTATATATTCAGAAGCACATCTGATCATGCTCTAAAACACTTCAGATGGCATTTGTACTTAGCTTCACAGATGTCTGACTCGCAGAATTTGGATGTCTTATTTGGGTCCATATGGGTATATTAATCAATGACTAATATTCCTGAGTTTTTGCAATTCCACAAAAAATTTATGCCTTTGCTAAGCTCTGCTAATTGTCCATGACTTGTAGTTGAGTGGATCAGGGTTATAATTTAACTTTACTTGCTTACGAAGTTGTTTTCCTTATGTAATAGTACAGTAACAACCAAAGGTAGTTTACCCTGCAGCTTTAATTCTCTAGAATATAGTTGAAAAAGCATGAAGTAAAGCAAAAAAAAAAAGTCCTCTGAGCGTGACTCAAAGTCCATGCAGTAAAGCCCCAGAAACTAACTCAGCTTGACATTCTTTCTGTTTGTCTGTCTTAGAGCTCATTCTAATCATCTTAATTTCTTCCTTAACCCATGGAAGATTAGAAATAGTAAATTAAAAGGGAAAGCAAGTTCCCAGAAGCAGGCACAGTATAGCAACAGTGAGAAATGATGCTTGACAACATGACAGTGAGTGGAGAAGAGACAGGAAAACTATAAAAATCAGAAGAACCCAAAAAGCATTGCCGTCTGGGGCCATTTACTATAGAGAGAACCAGCCCCTTCATGCCTTAATAGAACTGAGTGCATGGAAGGGTTAGAGAATAGTATTCTGTGAGGAAATCTGAGTTAATCAAGGAAAGGTTATTGTATTATTTTTTTTAAAAGGAACATAAGTATATTCCATTTTATAAAAATTTCTTGTAAAATATTTATAATAAAAAGTTGGAAAATTCAGTGATGTCTAATTACTAGACAATAACCATGCCAACATTGCCTGAGGTTTCTGTAGTAGTTTTCTAGTTTTATTATAGACAGTTGCTGCAAAATTACACTGATTTGAAAAGAAAAGTTTTTCAAAAGAACTATTTCTGTGGAATCAAAGTGATGTTTATTTTCTTTTTCTAGGTCACCAACAATGGCAGGAGGCTTATTTGCTATGAACAGACACTATTTCAATGAACTTGGACAATATGACAGTGGCATGGATATCTGGGGAGGTGAAAATTTAGAAATATCATTTAGGGTAATTCAGATTTTATATGTGTTGTCAACCTCACATAAAGAAGATCATCTAATTTTCAGCTACTTCTAATTGCAGCACTTTGTATACATTCTCATTTGAGGTTACTCGATGGTTCGATGCTTAGAGAGCTGGGCCTAGAGTTAGGAAGACCTGAGTTTAAATGTAGCCTCAGACACTAGCTATGTGACCATGGGCAAGTCCCTTAACTTTTGTTTGCCTCAGTTTCTTCAACTGTAAAGTGGAGATAATAATAGCACCTATGTCCCAGGGCATCAAATGAGATAATATTTGTAAAGTCCTTAACACAGTGCTTGGATCATTGTCAGTATTTAATTCCCTGCTTCCATCCTCCCTCTCTCCCTTTCCTCCCTCTGTTCATCTATCCTCTTTTTCTTCCCACCCTCCCTTATATTTAGTATACATTAATTGTACTGTACTTTGATGATCACACCTGAAGCATCTTTGGGCATTTGGTAAGTTAGTTGAATTTACCGAAGATTTACTTTTTAAAAATTGGAAAAGTCAACCAAATATAATTTCAGAAAGCTTTAATGTGAACATCATTTTGACTTTTTTTCCTTCTTCATATGTTTATTAGTTTTACTTGGCATCATTTATAGCAGTTTGTAATTCTTTCATTCACTTATCTTGCAAAAAAATTATTGACCACCTCCTATATGTGAATGACATAAAGATGGATCCTGCCCATGAAGAGTTTAGAGTTACTGAAAGATAAGACATGTTCTCAGAGAGAGAGGGAGGAATGAATGAATGAAAGTGGTGTAAGAGTTCAAATGAGGGGGAAATGACTTGTAGCTAGAGGAGTTCTAGGAGGAAGTGACACTTGAAGTAGATCTTTTTTTTTTTTTTTTGCGGGGCAATGGGGGTTAAGTGACTTGCCCAGGGTCACACAGCTAGTAAGTGTTAAGTGTCTGAGGCCGGATTTGAACTCAGGTACTCCTGACTCCAGGGCCGGTGCTTTATCCACTGCGCCACCTAGCCACCCCCTTGAAGTAGATCTTAAAGAACGGGCAGGATCTCAGCAGGTATAAATAATGGGCTGGGGAATTCCAGGTGTGATACATGCAGAGGTCCAAGACATGAAAGTAGAAAAGTGTGGAATTAGAGTACAGTTTGGTAGAAACTGTGGGACTTGGGGAAAGGAGAGACATGGGCTTGAATCTTACTGAGTGTAGCCTGTGATGGTAGACAAATCACTTTAATCTCCTTGAGCCTTGGTTTTCTCATCTATAAAGTGATGATGATAATACTTGTAGTACCTGCTTCACAGGGGAGGAAACTGAGGAAAATAGTACAAATACTGGACTACTCCCAATCTGATAGGCTTAATTGGTTCTTCAGATACATAGTTTAGGGTAAAACTGAGCAGCCTGATACAGTACAGATATTTAAACCACATAAAGTGACCGATAATTGCGGTTTAGTGCTGCTAGGGTAGGGTTTGGTTATTCAGTTCAATCCAACAAACTTTTATTATTATTATTGTTAACAGTAAATGGTTTATTACTGTTATTATGTCTAATGCTGGCCTAGGTACTGAGGCTAAACAGATAAAAATGAAGTAGGCTCTGCCTTTAAGGAGCTTGCATTCTCTTTGGGGGGGATACATCATGTACAGAAAGAAACAAATAAATACAAAGTGATTTACCCACATTTATATGAAGAAGGAGATGATGTTAATAAGTGGGGGTATGGATCATTAGGAAAAATAAATCTCCTGAGGAAGTGGCCCCTGAACTGGGCTTTGAAGGATCTTTTGAAGGATCCCATAATTACATTGTATTAAAACAAGTTGGTTGAGGCAGCATTATGAATTATCATTCCCATTTTACAGATATGGAAAGAACATTTGTTAACCTCTTACTATATGCCTCCTCTTTGGGAAAAGCCTCATCTATCGGTCAGTCCTCTTTTCTTAAAAAGATTATTTGTATATTTTGTTTGTATATTGTCTAAATTTCCACCCATATGTCTCCCTCTCTGAGAGCATTGTACGTCAAAACAACACTAAGAGGCAACAAACTTGGGCCCAATACAATGGGCAAGATTGGTACTGGACCACTAAAGTGAAAGGCTAATAAACCACAGGAGTAGAATGGGAAGCACTGTCAGTCATTGCCATGTTATTTGGAGTTTCTGCTATCTTTCAGGGAATATACTTGGTAGAGGTTTGTTTGGATGTCTGTTGGGAAGTGTCTGTTGACATTACAAAATGAATGAAAAAATAAGGAAATTACGATTATTTGGATATGACAATGAAAACATACTAATTGGTTTTGTTTTTTATTTAGATTTGGATGTGTGGGGGCAAACTCTTCATCATCCCTTGCTCTAGAGTTGGACACATTTTCCGGAAAAGGCGTCCCTATGGATCTCCTGAAGGACAGGATACTATGACACATAACTCTTTACGACTGGCACATGTTTGGTTGGATGAATATAAGGTGAGAATTGTTTTGCTTGTTTTGAAAGAATAAATCATAGGATCAAATATATATAGTTGGAAGAGATCATAGAAAAGTGTCTAGTTCAATCCCCTCATTTATAAATGAGGAGATGGAGGCACAGAGAGGGTAAGTGGATTGTCCAAAGTTAACAGGTGGCAGAGCTGGGCATTAGCAGCTGTGCCATTTGGATTCAGACTGAGCACTTTGTCTTAATGTAGTGATTGTTCTGATGCCTCTTTGCTTCTCTGATTTGTCCAAAGTACCTAAATTAGTATTTAGTTATCTTGTCAACTTTGAATTTTAATTAGCTTGATTAATTTATGTTTTGCTGATTTTTATAATTTTAATATTTTGTTTTGTGTTATGGAGGTTTTTTCCTCTGTAAAAAATAATTATGACAGATTATGTTATACCTTGAGAAAACTTTGGGGTGGGATTGAGGTATAAATAACAAAGCCAAGGCTTGTTACTAAGGATCGTATTAGGGACAGCTAGGTGGCACAGTGGATAAAGCACCGGCCCTGGAGTCAGGAGTACCTGAGTTCAAATCCGGCCTCAAACACTTGACACTTACTAGCTGTGTGACCCTGGGCAAGTCACTTAACCCTCATTGCCCTGCCAAAAAAAACCCAAAAAACAAAGGATCATATTAAAATAATAATTCTCAGTCATTCTTCCTGATTTCAGCATTTGATATTATCATCTCCTCTCTCACTTTTTGGTAAAACTGTTTTCTTTTGCTTTTCCTCCTACCTGTTCCAGTCTTTATATCACACCCCCAATCTTCCTTCCCCCGCCTGCCAATGTACCTCAAAATTTTGTTCCAGAACCTTTTATTTTCCCTCTCAACACTCGTAATAGTGATCTCATCTATTCCTGTGGCTTCACGTATCCTTTCTATGCAGATGCTCTCAATTAGCCAATCAATCAAGAAGTATTTCTTAAACACTTACTAGCCTGACACTGGGCTAGGTGCTGCAGCAAGTAAAAGATTGAAACAGTTCCTTAATTGGAGTGAGCTTACATTTTAATGGGGAGTATATGAAGCCTGAATAAATACAAATATGTACGAAGTAGTTTACTAGATAGTTTTATAGAAGATAGTTTTGGGGGGAAGGGCACTAGTAGTTGGGGAATTGAAAAAGGTTTCATGTCGAAGAGAGCACTTGAGCTGCATATTGAAGAAAGACAGGGACCCCATGAGGCCAAGGTATGAAGGGCGTGCATTCCAGGCAGGGGGTGTGGCCGATGCAAAAGTAGACTGTGGAGCTAGAAAGGGCAAGACTGGACAACTGATACATGGGCTGAATGTTTGGATATAAGACTTTACATGAGTTTGGGTTCTATGGAAGGTCTACAGTAGGGAAAGTTCACACGAGAAATACAATAAGTGAAAGCACAGCCAAAGAGAGACTCCCATCAGAGACAGGAAAGGACTTGAAGGTGATCAGCCAGCTTTCTACCCTGAGGTACAAGGCAGAGAAGATATCCCATTACTCTTGCCTCCTCTCCATACCCCATCCCAGAGATGCCCCAACCCAGCCATCTCATCTTCTCAGCTCCTCTACTTCTGTTGAAAATACTGCAGTCCTTCCAGTTTGAGGTTATCACCTCCGCACTGGCCTGGGCCCCTCCTCCTCAGTTAACCTCACAAACCCAGTCGGTTCCTAACCCTTTTCTTTCTTCCGTCACAAGTTCTCTGCCCTCTGCCCCCTTCCCTCTTTCTCCTCACATGACTGTTACCCTTGTTTAAGCCGTCCTCATCGCACACCTAGGCTGTTGTAACAGCCTTATCGCTACGAGTCCAGAAAACCTGGTGGTTCAGCTCTCATTGCTGAGGAAAAGAAATTCTCCCAGGAACATCAGCCTGTCTGTTCCGTTTTGCACAGGATCCCGTGTTGAAGGCTCAGGGGCCTTGAAGGTTATCTTGTCCAATTCCTTCATTTTACATTTGAAGACAGGATGCACGATAAATGTTCTAGGAATGCAGTAGTGTTGCTGAGTCTCATGCCAGGTTCCCATCATTCTCTCAAATACTTTTGGATACTTTGTGAGGCGATATCCCTTTGTTACCTTATGGCATTCTTCTTTGTAATGTTTTGGAAAGAGAACTTATTTTTAAATTGACTTTGCCTATGAATGAATGAAAAAGAATTTATTAAATATTTACCACATACCAAACATGGCTAAGCTTTAGGAATACAAATAGAAAAGCAAGAGAATCTCTGAATTCTAGGAGATGATGCTTTCATATCAAGTTGTGATACATATATAAGAGAGCTCAGCTGCAGGGTAGATATCCTGGGAGGTGCTTCAGAAGGGCAGATGGAAAGACCTGCTGATCTAGAAGGGTAAGTGGCAGGATAGATGAATAAATACTTCCTCTTCTTGGCAGGGAGATATCATATTTACTGACTGAGACAGCTATAGGAAAGCACTTTTTTTTTTTTTTTGCCTCCTCATTTTGGTGACTGGATATTGGTTAGTCTCAGAAATTGTGATAATTGGAGTCAGAAGCCTATTTAAATAGGTCTTGCTGAATTTACTGTAACCACATTTATCTAATCTATCTAATTTGGGATTGATTTTGACCTTTTTCTTGATCACTCAATGATCTTAATAGGTCTCTCATTGGTAGTCAGTTGTTTCTTGTCTGTTAAGATATAGTAAATTTTACTTTAATCCATATTTAGTACCTTCCAACTTTTTTTTGGGGGGGGGAGGGTGGGGCAGTGAGGGTTAAGTGACTTTCCCAGGGTCACACAGCTAGTAAGTGTAAAGTGTCTGAGGCAAATCCAAGGCTAGTGCTTTACCCACTACACCATCTAGCTGCCCCCCTCCCCCTCCAACTTTCTTCTTAAAGAAAGTATTTGATATGAATTCTTGAGGCTTCAAAGTAGTCTACAAGCCCTTGGCTTCTTTTGTTTCTTGAACACAAACCATATTTTCCACTGCCTTCCTTTATACTCCCCTTTGAATTGAAACCACTGATATGTTGGCTTAAAGATACTTTGTCAAGTTCTTTATCAAGCTTATCTGCTTCTTCATCCTTTGTACAACATGCTCGTGTTTTAAGATGCACTTAACATGAGTTCTGCAAGGCAGGAGGACCACACATCCCATGAAATGATATTTCTTGTTGCCTTTAGTTCTAGAGTTGATGAAAGCATCTCCTTTATTTCTTCACAGAGAAAAGGGGAGCTTCCAGTTATCTGCTGTTGTATATCTTCTGGTGTCATTTATAGTGAGAATGCCAATAAGTGTGCAGTTTAATTCCTCCACTAATGTATGTCTATTGGTCATTGGATACAAGTGTACCAGCAGTTAAAAGAATATTTGTTGACTAACAACTTTATGATTCTTGGCATCCTCTCTCACCCTTTCCAGTTTATCACCATCACTGCTGAAGTGCATATTGCCTGCCACTGAACTGAGAATTGCCTTGTGTTTTTATTTGTTTTATAGATTGGTATGATCCCCCAAATTTCTTGCCTGTTGGCCAGACTTCTGATATGGAACAGCTCTGTAATTATCTGAACTGGTCTTTGGAAAATAGAAAAAATCCCTGCTTCATAGAACTGATGAGAATTTGGGTTCTGTTTACATAGCCTTTGAGAACCTCAGATTACTTTTATGCTGCCATGAGGCATTGGAAAAGGATTTTGGTAGCGGTTCAAACTGTATTCACATGTGGAGCTATAATTTGCCAGTTGACTATTATCTCAATTTATAATTAAAAGGTGCTATTTTACATTGCTATTTAAAACTGAAATATAGTTGCTGAATTGATATTAAGGAGGAATTTGATCCTTTTTTTCCCCCCAATTTAGGAGCAGTATTTTTCCTTGAGACCTGAGCTGAAGCTCAAAAGCTATGGAAATATCAGCGAACGTGTCGAATTGAGGAAAAAACTGGGCTGTAAATCATTTAAATGGTATTTGGATAATATCTACCCAGAGATGCAGCTTTCTGGGCCCAATGCCAAACCCCAACAACCTGTTTTTATTAACAGGGGACCCAAACGACCCAAAATTCTGCAACGTGGACGGGTAAGGAAGTAACTCTATTGTCATAGTTTGGAATAAAATTAGAATGAAATTAGACTAGATGCCATAAATGGTATTCTGGATAGTTTTAAAATGCCTTGTTTTGATCTTTCATTAATCCTTTGCATGGTAATTTCATCTGCCTAGGTAAAAGACCTCTGAAATTTAAGTACAAGAAGGATTAGAGTCTCACACAGTTAACACTAGGAATTCTGCATGTGTTTGGATTAAATAATCCTCTGTTTCAGTGTTTCCTATTTTGGTTGAGCATTGAATTGTTGAAAGTTCTTGATTCTTTAAGTTATTTGTTTTTACAGTGTTCTTCTTATTAAATACATTTTTCCCCTGGTTCTGCTCACTTCACTCTGTATTAGTTTATACAGATTTCCTCATGTTTTTCTGAAGTCATTGCTTTCATTGTTTCTTATGGTATGATAGTATTCTATTGCATTTATATACCATAATTTGTTCAGCCAGTTCCCATTGGATGGGCTTTTCCTTAGTTTCCAGTTGTTTGTCATTGACAGTACTTCATGTCTACATTTTTTTCAAAACCTGGTATAGTTCATGGAAGAAGGATTTATGCATGTGGATGAAGGGAAAAGAGTAAATGAAATCTATTTAGAAGTTAAAAGTGTTAACAAGATTCCAACCCTAAGGCAACTAACCCCCTAGAAACTGTTTTTTTTTTCCTTGTTAACTTCTGCCTTTTTATCCTGGATCTTTTCACCCTCTTTCCATCTTCTTGTACTAATGGTAAACCTGACTCATTCCATAACCACTGCATCTCTGCACATTCTTTCCAATAATATTCCTCTCTTTCTCTGGAAGCAGTTGTCCAGAAGAAGGCATTGGAACACTCCTTGTTTCTTACCCTCACATCCAGACTACCCATTTGTCGTCATCACTCAATATGCTCTCCTCTTCTGAAGTTTGCTCATATTTGTTGCCCTATCCGGATCCCCTTGTTACAGTCATCTACTGGCCTCTTGATTATTCTTTCTCTTTTTTTCCTAGGAATTCGGTATCATTAGTCATCATCTCTATCCCAACACCTAGAATAATTTTTGGGGAATGAAGTAACAATGTCAGTGTCTCTTCAAACATTCTGTCCTTTTAGTTCATCTACCCACTGACTTTATCAACTTTCACGACCCTCATCTTTACCCCATCTCAGCCACACCTAGGGGAAGTCATACTTTTGAACTGACTGTAATGAATTAATATTTTACCTCCATAATACAGAACTCTGAACGTTTTTTCACTGATCACAACTTTAGTTCTTGTAGTTCTGGCTCTAGTTTGTCGATAGGTATCACTTACTGTGTTAAGGAAAGGCTCATTTATTCCTATGTTTTCCTGGGATGGAGTGGGGGTTGGGTTGTTTTTAACAGAAATGGGTGTTGTATTTGATCAAAAGTTTTTCCTGCATCTCTTGATATAATCTTTTTTTTTTTTTTTTTTTTTTTTTTTTGTGAGGCAGTTGGGGTTAAGTGACTTGCCCAGGGTCACACAGCTAGTAAGTGTCAAGTGTCTGAGGCTGGATTTGAACTCAGGTACTCCTGAATCCAGGGCCAGTGCTTTACCACTGCGCCATCTAGCTGCCCCTCTTGATATAATCTTATGATTTTTGTTCTTATTATGGTCAGTTATATTGATTGTTTTAAAAATATTGAACCTTCCATTCTTGTATAACTCCAACCTAAGTGACAATATAATTTTTGTGCCAGTACTCGTTAGGGATATTACTCTGTAGTTTTATTTCTTTGTATTGATTTTGCCTGGTTTCAGTATGAAAAATACTTTGACTCTATCAAACCTTTGGAAAACAACAGGGGTCTACCTCATTCTTGGGGCAGGTAAAATGTCCAAGTTTCCTTTTAGTAATTGTAAAGATAGCTCCTCGTGTCTTTAAAAAGATTTTTTTTCCTTGTTTCTCACTATATGTTTATATTGATAAATTGACTACTTTGGAAGGGCTTCCCCAGGTATACCAACTATTACTGATTTTTCCCTTTTCTTAACTCCTATAGGCATGTACATAGTCTGTATTACAAAACTAACTGTTCTATAATACAGTAGTGACAGCCTCTAGTATTTTTATTTATTTATTTTTTTTTTTTTTTGGTGAGGCAACTGGGGTTAAGTGACTCACTCAGGGTCACACAGTTAGTAAGTGTCATGTGTCTGAGGCCAGATTTGAACTCAGGTTCTCCTGAATCCAGGGCTAGTGCTCTATCCACTGTGCCACCTAGCTGCCCCGACAGCCTCTAGTCTTCTAGATAAGGTTGGGGATAAAGAATTATTTTTTTATGCCCATCAGATAATATACCACCTAGCCACATTTCTTCTTAGATTTCTAGGAATGGATGTTTTCTCTCTGTTGTGTGCAAAACTTTATGTCATAAATTGTTAAGAGCTTTTTGTTTTCTTTTACAGCTCTATCACCTTCAAACCAATAAATGTTTGGCTGCTCAGGGTCACCCAAGTCAGAAAGGAGGACTGGTAGTACTTAAGGTGTGTGATTACAGTGATCCAAATCAGGTGAGTGATGGGTCATCTTATAACATGTGTGACAGTGTATGTAACATTCCTTCCTAGTTCTCCTCTGTCTCTCTATTGCAAGGTGTGAAGTGCATTTTATCTTTTCTCTGGGATCATTATTAGTTTGTTATTGTTGTTCAGTTCTTTCTGTGACCAGTAACTCCTCATTACCCCATTTGGTGTTTTCTTGGCAGAGATACTGGAGTGCTTTGCCATTTCCTTCCCCAACTCATTTTACAGATGAGGAAACTGAGGCAAACAGGATAAAATGAATTGCCTAAGATCACACAGCTAATAAGTGTCTGAGGCCAGATTTGAACTCTGGAAGATGTCTTGCTGGCTCCAAGCCCAGCACTCTATCTGCTATACCACCTAGCTGTCCTAGTGTTTTTAGGTAATCATTAAATTAGTAAATCAGTTTACAATTATTAAGCTGCTACCATGTTCTGGGTGAGACATTTGCAGCTGAGTTTTAAAACCAGGGATTCCAAGGCATAGAAGTGAGGAGAGAGTACGTTCCAGACACTGGGGATAGCCAGTACAAAGGCAGAGGGAGGAAATGGACTGTTGTGGGAGGAATAGCAAGAAGGTCTGTTAGGTTGGACCTTAGAGTTTATGGAGGGGGAAAATGTGAAGCAAGGCTTGCAAGGAATGATGAGACTGGCTTGTGAAGTTTTGAATGCTAAACAGAAGAGTTTATATGGAGCTTCTGGAGTTTGTTACTCAGAGGTTGGCTGCTTTTTATATTTTCATTTACATTGTTGTGGTCATAGTGTAATTATTTTACATTTATGCATCTTTCTGCTGTAGTTCATACAATTCTTCCCTTGTTTCTTTGAATTCTCATCCTTGTCATTTGTTGTTATAGAACAGTATTTTATTTCATTCCTATCATAGTTGATTTAGCCATTTCTTAGTCAAGGGGGAACCATTTGGTTTCCGGTTTAGTGACCCCAAAAAATTGCTGCCATGAATTAATTTTGGCATATATTGAGACTTTGAGCCCTTGGTATATGTGGCTAATGGTGGGCTCACTGGGTCTAAGGCACTTTTTTTACATTATTCCAACTTGATACACAGAACACCTGGATCATTTCACAGCTTCACCCACGCTGCCTTAGTGTTATCTGTCTTCCCATAACACCAGCTGTCCTCACTTTTCATCATTTTTGCTAATTTGCAAGGTGTGTAGTAAAACCTCAGGGTGGTTTTAATATGTATATCTCCTTCACAATGTGAAGCATGTTTGCCATGGTCTTTTGTAGCTTGCAATTCTTTTCTAGAAAATGGTTCATCTTTCTTGACCATTTACTTATTGGGGAATAGTTCTTGTTTTGATTTGTGTCAATTCCTTATATATTATGAATATTAGATTTTTTTATCAGTGACACTTTTTGCAAAAGAATATTTTCCACTTGACAGTTTTTCCCTTTTGATTTTGCTTATACAAAAAGCCTTTATGTTTTGTTCACTTAGAAATATCTTTTACCTTTTATAACCACCTCTCTCCCTTGTTGTGGTGCAGTGGATAAAGCATCAGCCCTGGATTCAGGAGGACCTGAGTTCAAATCTGGCCTCAGACACTTGACATTTACTAGCTGTGTGACCCTGGGCACCCTCATTGCCTCACCCCCTCCCCCAATTTTTTTTTTTAATGTAACTGGGAAATATTTTTTAAAAAAACAAAAACAAAAAAAACCCCACATACTCCATGGCTTTGGTGGTTAAGTCTCTGGTCTCTTTCAATACTATACCACCCATACCTACAAAAAAAAGCCCTTTTTAGGTTCACCTAAGAATTCCCCAACTCCACTCCTTCCCCAGCCGTAGTTATGAAAGATGATCTCCTTCCAGTCTTTTAGTCCCATTTTGGACTTACTGGGAGATATGGTTTAAGGCCTAATTTCTACCAAAATACTTTACGTCCCAAATCAGGGTTAAACTTAGTTCATACCCTGGTTCTTTCTCAACTGGACTGCCTCGAGTCTCTCCTCACCCCAGTCCTTCTTCCATTCAGATGCCAAGGTGGTTTTTCTAAAGTGCAGGTGTTCACTGAACCGCATTGTCTCCAGGATCCAGTACAAACTCCTGTTTGGCATTTAGAACCCATCCTGTTCCTGCCTTTCTTTTTACACTTGACTGCCCTGCAGTGGTCTGTTTCTCTTGGCCTACTTTCAATTTCTTGAACACGGTGCTCCACTGTCCTCCTGTCTCTGTGCCTTTTCAGTGGTTGTTCCCTGTATCTGGAATACTCTGCTTCACCTCTTTAATTTCCCTTGTTTCCTCCAAGAGTCGGCTCAAAACCCACCTCTCAGCAGGAGGGTTTTCCCAAATCCCTCCAATAGCTGATACCTTCCCTTCTTACATTGCCTCTCATCTACTTTGTATATATCTTGTAGATACCTATTTTTTACAGGTCATTTCTCCCTCCCAATCCCCAATTTAAGCTCACCAATTACAGGGGCTGTTTTTTTTCCTTTCTATGTATCCCTAATATTTAGCACAATGCCTGACACATAGTAAGCACTTAATTAATGCTTGTTGACTGATCAACTGTCTGAATCATAGTAATTTATAATCTTAGGTTTCTCGGTTTCATTTAATTTTCTTTTTATTTAAAGTTTTGATGATTATTGTTTTATAATATACTTTGATTTTGTTTCTACTTTTTCTTACTTCCCTTGTTATTCAGTTTTTTCAGTCTTGTCTGATTTTATGACTCCATTTGGAGTAGGGGGAAGAGAAAAATAAGCATTTATATAGCACCTAATATGTTCTAGGCATCTGGCTAATAAGTACTTTACCAAATATTACTTCATTTGATCCTCATAGCAACCCTGTGAGGTAGAAGCTATTGTTATCATATCCATTTTACAACTGAGAAAATTTTCTGGGCAGATACTGAAGTGATTTGCCATTTCTTCTTCCAGCTCATTTTACAGATGAGGAAAATGAGGCAAATAGGATTGTGACTTGCCCAGGGACACACAGCTAATAAGTGTCTGAGGCCAGATTTTAACTCGGAAAGATGCATCTTCCTGATCCTAGGCCTTGGTTCTCTATCCAGTGCACCACCTTAGATGCTACTATAATAGCTCTACCATATAGTTTTATGGTGTTACATCTTTCTATAACACATTAATTTTTCCTTTAACAATTTAGATACCATATCATTTGGTGTATATGTTTAGTACTGGTGGTAATTCATTGTCTATGGTACCTTTTAGCAAAATGTAGTTGCCGTGTTAGTCTCTTTGAACTGGTGTGTGTGTGTGTGTGTGTGTGTGTGTGTGTGTGTGTGTGTGTGTGTGTGTGTGTTTTATCTAAGATCATGATTGCCTTTTTTTTTTACTTCAGATGAAACATAATGGATTATGTTCTAGCACCTTATTTTATCATTGTGGGGATCATTTTCAAATGTGCTTCTTGTAAACAGCATACTGTTGGATTGTTTCTAATCCATTCTGCTCTCCTTTTCCATTTTGTTGGTGAATTCATCCCATTCACATTCAGTTGATTGGTATTTTCCCTGAAACCTATTCTCTTATACTTTTCCTTTTCTTTTTCTGTCCACTTTAGGACATTGTTTTGCTTTTCTACTCACTCTATTAGTTCAGTGGATAGAGCTCTGGGCTTGGCATCAGGAAGACATGACCCGAGTTCATTTGTGGCCTCAGACACTTAGCAGCTGTGTGACCTTGGACAAGTCACTTAATCTATTTGCCTCAATTTTCTCAATTTTAAAGTGGGTGTGGTAACACTAGTTTCTACCTCATAGGGTTGCTGTGAGGATCGAATGAAGTGATATTTGTGAAGTGCTTATTAGTCAGGAGCTTGGAACACATCAGGTGCTATCTATATAAATGCTTATTTCTCCCCAACTCCCACCCCCCTTTTCCCTTAGCCATTTTTCTCTTCTTTTCCTTTTGGGCAAAATATATCTTTGTCTTTAATTCTGTGCATGTGTATCTGTTCTTCCCTCCTTTGAATAATTCAGATGAGAATGAGGTTCAGATATTTCATGATCCCCTTCCCTCACTCCTCCTTTCTGTATAGACGTATACAGGATCATAAAAACATAATCTCTCCCAGGTCCTCTAATTAGAATTCCTCTTTGACCCCTGATCATGATAGACTCCTGAGGGGCTACATGTGTCATCTTCCGCATATGAACATTTAAAGAGTTTTAACCTTGTTTAGACCTTCAGATGTCCATCTCATTAAAATGTCACAGCAAGTCATTTTTTCTAGCCCAGAACTGCTTTGGGGTAGAAAAAATGACTAACTGTGACATTTTCTTGGATTTCCCAATCAGAATTTGGTTTGGTGCCTTTTCTAGGTCTTTGTACAAGTTAAGAGAACTGTTATATGTATAGTTAAATGGTGACTTAGTAATATATATTAAGTAGAAATGATCAAATGTCTTCTTCAGAACATGATTCAATCCTTGTTTTTGACTAGACTAGAGTTGTAAGAAACTCCATGAGTATATACACCTTTTTGCAACTTAGAGAGTAGCCTGGGCCACTGAGTATTGTAGTGACTTGTCCAGGGTCACATTAAATTTATGTTAAGAGAAAACTTGAGCCCAGGTCTTGTGGCTTTCAATTCATGGTACCATGTTGCTTCTTCCTTAACTTAACCATGTTCTTTAACTTCCTTAAAATAGTGAAAATAAAAAGGACATTAAAATCCTATCAAGTATCCAGTTGGTTTATAGGGATGGTGACTCCCTAAAGGAAACTATAAAAGCTTGGTTCATCCAGTTCAAATGATCTGACAGAGAGAAAACTAACCACTCCATTAGTTGCATCTGATAATTATATCTGATATATAATATTTGACTCCATGGCTTATATTCTACCTCTCTATTAGAGCAGGGAGGTGTTCATTAATTGGTGTTCTGTAGGCAAAGTTTTATCTGAATTTTGAGTATTTTCATGTTTTCACTTTCATTTTTGAAATCATTATATACATTGTTATTCTGGCTTGGCTTCTGCTTTGTATTAGAATTCATATAATCACATTTTTCTAAATTCTTCATATTCATCCTTTCTTAGGGCTCACAAGCCTTATTACATTCATGTAGCCACCTATTCTCCAATGGGCACCTACTGTGTTTCTATTACTTTTGCTTTTTTCTATTACATTTTGGTTATTCTGGGGACCTTTTCCATAGCATTTCCAATGTTTATTATGTCAGCAAATTTGTGTATGAGAATAAACTTGTTTTAATTTATCTTTTCCTTATTACCTGTGATTTAGAGCATATTTTATCTCATGTTATTAATAGTTTGTATTTTGAAAATTATTTTCAACTTTATTAATTCCATATGTGCTATATAATGTATATTCTATATATGTGTATATATAGAATACATGTATTCTATATACACACATAATCCTGGATATAAATTTTATTTCATGGTATATGATACATGAGGTTTTAAATACTTATTGAATTGGATTATTTTATCAGAGATATTGGATGTAAAGACTTTTCACTCAGCTTCTCTTACTCCAAATGCATTGTTTATAAAAGCTTTAAAATTTTTATATAAGGAATTTTTGTTTTATCTTTTGTGTGCACCTCTATCCCTTGTCTCTGTCCTTTAGTTTTTTCTTAAGAAAGATGTAGGGGCAGCTAGGTGGCACAGTAGATAAAGCACCAGCCCTGGATTCAGGAGAACCCGAGTTCAAATGTAGCCTCAGACACTTGACACTTACAAGTCACTTAACCCTCATTGCCCTGCCCTCCCCCCGAAAAAAGAAAAAAAATATATACATATATGTGTGTGTATGTATATAAAGATGTAAACTTACATAGATATACATATATATATGTATGTATATCTATCTGTATATCTATCTGGAGCTTATTGTTAGAAAGCAGTTGGGCAGCAAATAAGTTAACTGTTTCCTTCTTAAAATAAAATTTTATGCAATTATTTTCTCTTCCTTCCTACCTCCCAAAAAGAAAAAACAAAATTTTTATAAGAAATATGCAATCAAGTAAACCAAATTCCATCATTAACCCTGTCCTTTCTGTATATTTAGTTCATAATTTTCCATGAGGAGGTAGGTAGCATTCTTTATTATCACTGGTTTTTTGGAGTCATGGGTTGGTCATTGCATTGTTCAGAGTGGAAGGCTTTTCAAAGTTGTTTATTTTCAGTGTTATTACAGTATACATTATTCTCCTGGTTCTGGTTACTTTGCATCAGTTTCTATAAGTCTTCCTAGGTTTCTTTGAAACTTTTCCTTTTGTCATTTCTTATGGCACAGTGGAATTCAATTACTGTACCCATTCTCCAATAGATGCATATTTCCTTAGTCTCCAGTTTTTCACCACTACAAAAAGATCTGTCTGCTATAAACATTTGGGTACATATTGATCCTTTTCCTCTGTTGGGGATGGGCCTATAATTGCTATTTCTGGATCAGGGGGTCTGCATGATTTTCTAACTTTTTGAGCCTAATTACAAGTTGCTTTCCATTAGCATTTTGGCTAGACCAATTCACAGCTCCACCAAAGAATGAATTAATGTGCATATTTAGCCCCTCCAGTATTTGTCATTTTCCTTTTTGATGAATATTTTCAACCTGATGGGTATGAAGTGGGATCCTGAAAATTGCTTTACTTTTCGTTTCTCTAATTAAGATTTGAAGCATTTTTAATATGATTGAGTTTGGACTTTTTTTCTTGAAGTGCTTGTTCATAATATTAACCATTTATCATTTGAGTGTCCTTTTCAGTTTTTTCAGTATTTCAATAGCTAGATTTTCCCCATGGTGGGGTGGGGGTGGATGTTTAAATCAGTACCAAATAGTTTGGGTGATTATTTTATATCTTGTGAGATCTGGTAAAGCAAGGTTCCATTTATTGCCATTTAAAATTACTTTTTTTTAAAAATTAAATTAAAATTTTTTTTTGGTGAGGCAATTGGGGTTAAGTGACTTGCCCAGGGTCACACAGCTAGTAAGTGTCTGAGGCCGGATTTGAACTAAGGTACTCCCGAATCCAGGGCCGGTGCTTATCCACTGCACCATCTAGCTGCCCCTAAAATGATTTCTTTAGGAATTATTGCCCCTTTGTTTATCAAGAAATGCTGGTTTGGGCCTCCACCCCCACCCCCTGCCTAATTCCACATTAACTCCTAGGTGATTATATTATATTGATACAACACTAAATCTGTAAATTCATTTAGGCAGCATTACTGTTTATTACAGCGATCCCATCATGAACAATGAATCTCTCCAGTTACTTAAATATTCCTTTATGTTTGTAGTGTTTTGTACTTATGTTTATGTAAGCCCTGAATGTCTTGCTAGATCATTTCCTAGATATTCAGTTCATTTTGTTATTTTGAGTGGAATTTAATGTTTCTTCCTACTTTGATTTTGTGGATTTCTTTCATACCCTGCTCCTTATGCTGTAATTGTTTTCTTTAGAATATTATCTTAGGAAATCATAAACATGGCATAATTTTGCTTTTTTTTTTTAACTAGTGTTTGTAAGGTGCTTTCTCTTTTCTACCCTTCCCTCTCGAGCAACTTGATCAATTAGTCTGTTAATATATAGTTTTTAAGTACCTACTATCTGCCAAGTTAAGAACTTTGGACTATTTGGAAGCAGGGGGGAGTCATTTAGTGTTTTTGAATAAGAAGCAGTAAGAACATAATTACACATTTACTCTCAATGGGCTACAGACATGTCAGTTACCAGGTAAGAGGTGAGGAAAAACATTCCAGCCATGAGCGATACCAATAGGGAGGCATGGAAATGGGAGATGCCGGGAAGCAGAGCAGTATTAGTAGAGAGGCAGGCAGGAAGCATTCTAGAAGCCCTTGAAATGCCCAATAGAGCCCTTTATATGTGATTGGAAGTAACAGGGAGTTGCTAGAGGCATGCTTTAAAAAATCATTTTGGCAGATGAGTGGAAAGAGATTTGAAGCAAGGAGACCAATTAGGAGGCTACTAAATATATGCATATATGTCAACAAATTTTTCTATATTAGGAGGGGGATACTGCATGACTGAGGGGTTGGTTATTCCCTTGACAGCAACGTGGAGTTAGGAATAAGGGAGTGTTTGTAGGGAAAGATGCTGAGGTATGGACAGGCTGAGTCTGTGATGTCCAGAAGGCAATGGGTGACACAGAACTGGATCGAAAAATCTTGTTACCATTTTCATAGAGGACCCTTGAATCCTTATCTTCTCATGAGAAAAAAATATTCTCAAATAGAGAATTTTGAGTGAGGAGCTGGGAACAAAACTTTTCATTCTTTGTTTCCAGGTCTGGATTTATAATGAAGAACATGAATTGATTTTAAATAATCTCCTCTGCTTGGATATGTCAGAAACTCGCTCATCAGACCCACCAAGGCTTATGAAGTGCCATGGGTCAGGAGGATCACAACAATGGATACTTGGGGTAAGTATCCTTACTGGTGACCTGAGGTGGGGTGATCATAAGGCAGTGGGTTGTTTGATAGTAGGAGAACAATAGCTTATATAGGATTTACAAAGTGCTTTCATCACAGTAACCCCTTGAAATAGATTGCCAACAAGGAAACTGAGGCTAGGGGCTACATTTCCAATACTTCTTGAAGTTGGGCTTGATTTGGGGATCATGCTTAGCACAGTGCCTGGAACATAGTAGGAACTTAATATTTATTGATCAGAACCTGAAATACCCCTTTTGGCTTTTGGGAAAGGCTGTCTTGCTCTTCATATGTAGAAGCAAATAATTGGTGCTGTTTCTCCCTAACATTTTCTTTCAGAAAAACAGTCGGCTCTACCAGGTATCAGTTGGGCAGTGCCTGAAGGTGGTTGATCCATTGAGTCGGAAAGGCTATGTTGCCATGGCAATCTGTGATGGCTCCTCCTCGCAGCAGTGGTATTTGGAGAGCTAAGATGAAGACACTGAAGGAGGAAGTCCTTATTATGCATTGGGTTCCTGACTGGAGTGATGCTTTGGAGAGTTGACTGAGGATACAAATCAAGTCCCTTAGCTGCTATTCATGATTGGCACTGTCTTCCAGAGGAATTAATTTCCTTTTTACTTGGGAGATTTCGGGGGAGGTGGACAGAAATGAAGGATTATATCAAGGGCCAGAATTCCCCAAGATGCCTATAGCAGATGAAGAAGTGCAATTCAGTAAGAGACAACACATTCTTTTTGAAATATTAATAGGACATGCCCCATTCATAAGGAGAAATTAGGTTTTGATTTTTACACTAAAGAGATTTTTAAAGAAAAGAACCCAAGAAAACCACACTTTCTTGCTTTCTTTAGATTCGTGCCTCATTTTAGTTGATTTTTAAAATAATGGTTTTAACTGATCTAGAGACAACATAAAGGACATTTGAAGAGAACTGATTTTCTAGAGCTATTTTAAAATTTCTTTCCATCATGTATATCTTAAGTAGATGAATTGCTGTAGGTGGTGGTTTGAATAACATGTTCCTTTTAACTTGCATTTGTAGGTCCATATTTAAAGAGAAAGGTACTATTATAAATATATTTTGCTTAATTATATCTACATTTACAATAAATTTTGTTTATCCATTAGGATTTTTGTTTGCTTTTTTCTTTTCTCCCATTTCTAGGTTTCTCCATGGGCTGGCCTGCTCAAGCAAGATAGTAAAAGGGGGGCAAGCTAGGTAGCGCAGTAGATAAAGCACCGGCCCTGAATTCAGGAGGACCTGAGTTCAAATCTGGCCTCAGACACTTGACACTTACTAGTTGTGTGACCCTGGGCGAGTCACTTAACCCTCATTGCCCTGCCCCCCCCAAAATAAAAAGCACTTTTTCATAGTGGTTAAATAATTTACTGGTTATATTAGAGTGTTAATATATTATGGAGGCCAAGGTCCTGAGTTCATTGAAGAAATTAAGTGCAAATTCAGAAATGGTCAACCTTCAGAGGATCATTTGGGAGCAAGTCCGGGTCAAGAGTCTCCTCCAGGCCTAGAAGAGCAGTTGACCGTGGGCATTCAGGGAAGCTTTGGCCAAAGCCCTAGTCATAGTTGTTAAGTGCCTAGTTAACAAGAAGTTGTGTTTTCCTAGAGCATTCTGCCTGAGCAGTAATAAAGCATTACTAATAATGTACTTGAAAGAAAGAGCCTGACATTCCACCTTTGAAAACTAATACTGTTTGGCTTAGTGGTATGTTTCTCATTCAGTGAGAATCTAAATTTTGTCGCTTGTAATATCTCTTCCCAGAAGCACTGAAATTAATTGTAATATGTTGATTAAAGATTTATTATTCAATTCAATAGTTGCCATTCACCCAGGTTACTCAATAGTAGAAAATAAACAGAGCTATGGAAGGAAAACTACTGGTGAATAGATTTTTTTTTTTTTTGCGGGGCAGTGAGGGTTAAGTGACTTGCCCAGGGTCACGCAGCCAGTAAGGGTCAAGTGTCCAAGGCCAGATTTGAACTCGGGTACTTCTGAATCCAGGGCCGGTGCTTTATCCACTGTGCTATCTAGCCGCCCCCATGAATAGATTCTTAAAGGGGCTATTTTCAAGATATACCACTGAATTGAGCAGAAAGCAGTGCCTTATGGGAGTTTTTAGTGCTAGGTCATCACAACTGGAATTGTTTACTAGGACAAACTAGTGGTCTAGTTGAGTGGTAATCTATCGATATGGAGGGGTAAGGCTTGTGAACACATTGCAACATTTAAAGATAAAAATTGGGAGTAAAGAAACAATGACCTACACGTCCTTTGAAGCACAAGAATGATCAGTGAAATGCAAGGAAAGCATGTGTGTTCCTAAGCCACCTTCTGGAGATCCTTTTCTGAAGGGGAGGGGTCAGCTAGGAGATTCCTTTTCCTAATTAGCCAAGGGGCAGACCCTATCTGGTTGGGTAATCACATGAAATCACCTCTATCTAGACTTAGAGCTTTTTGGATCATTCATTAGAAGACGTTTTCATATAATCTTAAGAGTGGTAGTTATTTGGAAGTTTCCTTAGGTGTCATTTAACCCAACTTCCTATCTAAAGCAGGAATCCTCTCTACAACAAATTATATTAGAGGGTGATGTCAGATGTAGCACGACAGGATTAGCAGCTGACTCTTCTGCACTCCAGTGAAACATTCCAAAATGCTTCGGTGAGTGTCTCTTTCGGCAGGCCTAAGTAGGGCTCATCTCTGATATATCTCCTTTGAGAGCAGCAGAAAAACTGAAGAATGCTGAAGCCAGCAGGAGGTCCTGCATCCTTCTTGTAGTTTTTAAAAAGTTTTTTAATACTTATTTTTCAGTAACTTCTTGCCCTTTCACAAATGATGAGAAAATCAGAAAACACTCCACGGGAGGAGAAATGGAAGCAACATACAATCCAAAGTTTCATATATCATTCCTTTTCCACCAATTTCATATGGAGTAGAATGAACAGATTTGAGTTTTAAATTTTTTACTTTCTCATGTTGATTGGAACCTACAAAGCACCCATGAATAATAAAACGATGCACAGAATACTGGTGGATGCAATGGGAAACGGCTTATCCGACTAAAACTGGCTGGGAAAGCGCAACTAGCCACTCTTGTTCCTTAAGGCATCAGTGGAGCAAGTGTTGAACAGGTGACATCCCCTTCCCCAGGACTGCCTCTTGGAAAGGATCTTAATTCTGGGAACACACTTGCTCCGCAATCTGGCTCTCTCTTTGGGCAAATAATACATTGTGTCTAAAATCAGGGATAGATGTGTGTACGTACAAATGAAAACATTTATAAAACATTTTGCAAACCTTAAAGAACTTCATATAATGTCGGTCTTTGGGTGATTCTCCTCCCCTCCCCCCCCCACCCCCTTGAGGGAGGGGACCTGGTTTGAGTCTGTGAAGATCCCTCTCCCAGTGCATATGAGTAATCTGTGAGTGTCCTGAACTACTGAGAGGTTAGATAACTCCCCCAGGGTCATGAAAATTCAACAAACATTTGTAAAGTGTCTACTTTGGTC